>NW_025334024.1:19332500-25302237 GCF_019186645.2 Phyllostomus hastatus
TGTTTCATTAAGAGTGACAGGACCTTAAACAACACCCGTGCTGACCAGGGAGGAGTGGGAGGAGCTCTCTCACACTGCGCGGGTGGGGAGCGTGCATCGATGCCGGAGCATGTTGTTGGGCAGAGCCTTTCTGCAGCGGGACCTCCACAGGCCCGCTGGCCTCAGTCCTGCTACCTCTGGACGACTAGGGGCGGGAGACACTCTGAAACACCCGGACTGAGTTCCGGCACAGTACTCTCCCGGGTGATTTCTTGTGGCGCCTAAACTGTACCTCAATAAAGCTGTTAAAAAATTGCTCATCACCTTTCTATTTATTGGAGCCCAAAGTGAAAATGTAGTCGATGACTACCCCCTTAGAGGAAATCTTTAGTAACAGTTCATTCGTGTGGCTTAACTTTGAGAAGTCACCCTTTAGATTTGTGAAGTTTTTTTAAATCCTCACCCAAGAACATGCTTATTGATTTTTAAAGAGAAAGGAGAGGAGAGAGGGAGAGAGAGAACATTGAAACATTGATGCAAGAGAGAGGTATCAATCAGTTGCTTCCTGTATGCGCTGCAACCAGGGATTGAACCACAACTGAGGTATGTGCCCTGGCCAGGAATGAAACCCACGACCTTTTGGTATATGGGATGACGCTCCAACCAACTGAGCAACCTGGCTAGCACAAAAATATTTTTAATAATATGGAAAAAATACTTCCATATATGGAAATAGAGTACTTATCAGCAGATGCACAATAAAAATTGTATAAACCACAGTCTACTTTGAAAAACAAAAAATGATGAAAATAATGAGAAATAAATCAACGTGGTAATTAATGATTGTTATCATAGGGTGATAAGATTATCCATCCGTCCACTATGCAATCATTTTATTTATTTATTCAGTCAACTTTAATTTGTTTTAAATCCCTGCATTTTCAAAATGCTTTCCTATGAGGATGAATTGCTATTAAAAATCACTGAAAAGCACAAATAAAGGTCAAAGGGAGGCATCCCCATACATGGGCATCTTGGCTATACTAAAGGATCACCACACACACACTCTTTAGTAGATTCTCAGACCCTAGTCCAAGGGTAGCCCTTTCCTGGGAAGACGACCCAATTCAATAGGATTGACAAAATCCATTAGTAGGTCACTTTGTCCATCATCGCGAGAATATCATGTGGAAGAGGCTGCATCACAGTCTACCTAATGCCGTCAACAGACATAAATCCCCTTCGTTACAGGTACCCGACCGTGGGGTTTTAATTTCCGTCATTGGTGTGCATGGCAATCAAAGTGCTAAGAGCACGGAACTTGTCACCTGCTCACAGCGGCAGCACGTGGGCAGTGAGTGGCACCCACAAGCCAGGCCTTGCTGCCTGATGATGCCTTCTCACGGGCTCAGCCTGGGGTTTCAGGCCAGGACGCAGGCGCGTTTCCTGCAACTTGTTCACTCAATCGCACGATCTGCTGAGTTGCAGAAAACAGTCCTTACACAAAGAAGCCACTTGCGGAGTCCCTCTGGTAGCGTGCATTTCCTAGTTCCTGAGGGAAGGCGTAAAGACTTAGACTAAATTCCCTGGATTCTGGGAGAAAGGGAAAGTGACCAAGACATTGTAACTGTGCGGCTGTCCTGCATGGAGGAAGTGACACTGTGTCAGATGCAAAAGGTAATAGCTCTGATTACTGGGGACCTATCTTCTGGGACACTTCCAGTTCCCACCCCGCTGGGAAGCCTGCCTGCTCTCAGTCTGAAAGATCGCAGAGCACACTCATCTAGGGTTTTCTTTCATCTCAAACGATACATTTGTTTCTCATTTCAAATTCACTCTGAAGGTCCTCAAGTCAAATAGTTGACTTAGGTGTTTCCATGAAAACAACATTTTTAATGCACGTTCTCTCTCTTCCTCTCTGTTGTGGAATAGCGAAGAGTGTAAAATGATGTGGGGTACCCAATCTCTAGATCAGACCCTGGTCGTGAGGATTATTTCTTGGACTTGTCTGTTTTTCCAGGGTTTTGTAAGAGGTGATTTGCACATCCCCCGCTGCCAGGTTCCCCGGGGAACCTTGTTTCAGAGGACCCTGACCCGGGCCTGGGGCAGCAGGGGGCAGGTTCCCAGAAGCTCCGTTCATAACGCGCCTCCGGGTCCTCTGGGCCTCTCTCAAGTTCGAGAAGTGTGACATTCACTCCTTGCCATTTTCGGAAAGCTTTCACCCCAGCTATCCTGTTTTTTACTTTTCATAACAGCTTTCTCGACAGAGACACAGGAATATTCACTAAGGGTAAATAAGCATCCTACTACCACAGAGCTGAGAGAGATGCATCTAAACTTGACTTTCAGAACGTGCTCCCCGAGCCAGCAGCGTCCGTATCACCCAGGGATGTCAGGAATGCCTTTGGGGGGTGCCCACCCTGGGATGTGGGTCAGATACGCATCAAGTTTGAGAACCGCTGGTGTGAAGAATAGCTTTCAGTCTCCCGTAGCCAGCCGCCTGCCCCCATTTGCTCAAGACGCTCACCTCAGCGGCTTCTGTGAAGGAGGAGGCAGTTTTTTCCCATTAGACCCCAGTTCTTTTTAGAGAATCTCACAGACGTCAAGGTCGAGAAGGGGTTTTTTAGAATCGATGTCACAGGCACATTGTGCCTTCACCACAGGTAATGGGCCTACCAGCAAGGTAATGGTTAGGTCTTAAAAGCAGCATCAAAATAGCATGACAAGACCCACTGGCTTTGAAATCAGACGGCAGGCTCCTCAGTTAGAGCTAGTCCAATTGAGCCTGGGTTTTGACATTTACCAGCTTTTGAGAAAGCTAGAGATGATCTAGGAGCCTCACTTTTCATACCTGAGAAAGAGTATAATGATAGGGTCTTCCTTTCACAGAGCAGTTCTGAGCATTAAATGAGGCAACGAATGGAAAGTCATTGCCGAGGACTCGGTAATCAGCCAGTGCCCCAAGGATGTTATATAAGGCACGTAGCCATGGGCATGCATCCCAGTGTTCTGACCTTTAGTCCCTTCGTTTTAAATTGGGAGCAAGTGTAGTGCCCAAGAGCGATAACTCTGAGTAATGAAACAGAAGGCAGGGAATTCGTAGACCCTGAGGTCTTCCTCTGAAAGAGGAAAGGACGGACATGGGACCTGCCTGTGTCCCCAGCCTCCAGGGACCGGCTGCAGCACAGGCCTGGCACTTGGGGAACAGGCACGGAGCGATTCATCAATAGCTACATTTTACAAAGAGAGCTGTTTCACAGTCAAGTTATATACATTGTTTGTCTCATACCCCCAGCAACCGTAATTAGGAAGGCAGAGTAACTCATCTCACGGCACAGAGGAGCAACCTCAAGCTGGAGGAGCAGCAGTGATTCACTGAGGAGAAATGGGGCGCCAGCTCAGGGCATCTGGCCGCAAGGGCTCCTGGGCTGCATTATCCCGCTAGGCTGCCTTAACCTCCGCGAGGCTTTGGCTGGTCATCTCTAGCAAAAAGCGACAGCCATGGGCAAGGTTAGAAATAACTCTGTATGCACCTGGGGAAAATACTGAACAATAACAAAAAAAGAAATTATGCACTTGGATAAATCAGTAATTCTTTTAAAATGTTAATGCAATAACTATAAGCTAATGAACTCCTAGCCAAAGTAAGGAGAGCCTTTTAATTTTGTGAATGTCATTTTAAACTGCATTCTTGTTGGATATAATACAGCAAGTAGGTAAAAACAGTTGTGCAGCCGAACTTATTATTTGGAGGCGTGCGCCCTTTGACCCCTCACCCCTGTGAGGAGGCAGAACCTCCCTGGCCACAGACTGCTGTTCCCTTTTCCTTTTTCTCTTTAGGTAGAACTTTCAAGTGTATTTTGATCTCTAAGCGGTCCCATTGCCCCCTCCCACTGGAAAAAAATGTGATTATTTGTTAAAACAAATAACAGGGTTTCCAGCCTCTGCTGTGTTGACGTTTGGAGCAGGATGGCTTTGCGTTGTGGGGGGGCTGTCCTCTGCATCGTAGGACGTTTAGCTGCGACCCTGGCCTGTGCCCACCGAGGCCTGTGCCCACCGAGGCCGGCAGCATCTGCTCGCTAGCGGGACAACTGGAAACGACTGCAGACACTGCCAAACGTCCCCCCGGGGGCTCCAGTCGCTTCCGATCAAGAGTCGTGGCTGCAGGGCTTCCCTCTGTCCTCTTCGTCGAGTGAAGCTGGAGCTTGAGTGAGAGTCTTGGTCACGTTCAGGGTCTGTGTCTGCACTTGTCTTACTCATCGCTCAGCCGACTTCCCGGGTGGCGGTGTGGGACGGCTTCTGGAGGCACGGGCACTGGTGGTTTCTCTTTTTGTGATGTCCCATGCTGACACCCTTTGAAGGGGGTTGCAGAAGGTGGGCGTGCCGGTGCTGTCTCCCCTTTGTCACGGATTGGCAGGAATGTTCGTGAGAAGAGCAGCCTGCCTCAGCTATGATGTGGTTGCCAGTCTGGCTTGAATGGGGAAGGAAGGGTACAAGATGCCCATTTTCCAGCCGTGACTTCCACCTCCCCGCCAGCCAGAGTGCAGGGGCCTGTCCAAAATTTCCAAGCTGATGTGCGTTGACTCTATTCTGCCTCTGACTGGTTGTTAAGCTTTGAATGAATTCATGAATGAATGACAACATGAGTGGATATAAGAGGACAAATCTACAAGTTTTTGGGAATTACTCTTCCCTTCCAGAGGGCCCCTTTTCCTGGAAGTCGGTTGGATCCGGACTTTGCTGCATTTCCCGTGTGGGTGGGGCAGGAGCGAGCAGAGCCATGACTTCGGGGGAAAGTGGAATGGCAGCCGTCCAGTCTGGCTTTTGTGACTGTCCCGTTGTGTGGTCTGCGTGTTCCTCACCTGTGCTCAGACTTTGCTTGGACATTCTACCCAGCTGGTCCCCCTCTGTGAGCAGGGGCTCATGAGTCTACCCAGCCCTGTGGGCAGCTCAGCGAGGCCTGGGGCCCTGCCTTTTTCTCTCTACACAGCTCTTACCTGTTAAAGTGTGAGCTTCCTCCTTGGCACCTTGGCGGTCAAAGCTCAGCTGAGCCCTGCACCTGGCCAGGTGTCAGCGTGACACTGGGAGGCATTTAACCTGTCACGGCTCAGGCAGCTGAACACTCTTGAAAAGGATGTGAGTGGGGGTCTCCTGTCCAGGGCCCCTGCGTGGGACTTCCCCCACGCGGAAAGGGGAGAGACTGTGGGGCCAACTCCAGCCGGGTTGGGGGGCAGCAGCACCTGGGATCGTGCGGGGGCTGGGGTGGGTTGTCAGCTCCTTCTCTCCCCTTCGACCCCCTTCTCGGGCGTCCACCACAGACCTCGTGTGACATTTCCTGGACTTCACTCGGTGTTTGCCCTGCAAGTCCCACCTCAGTTTCCCACACAGACTGACTTCAGAACTCGACAATATAGCTATTTGAAATCATAAGATTAATTTCAGAATACGCTCGGGGCAAAGATTTTTGAGTCTTTATGGTTAGTAGAACACAAAAAAAAAAAAAACTAAACAAAACTCCAAGACTCAGACTCGCTTCGGGGTGCTGGGCACTGACAGTGAGCGACACCACGCTCCGACAGACGCCCGGGAGATGCCGCGTTCCCATGGGCTCCACTGCGTCGTCCCCAGCAGCGGGCGCTCCCCGCCTGCCGCGGGTGAGCGGCTCTGTCGTCACCACTACGTGCAACGGCTCACTCTTGGACTGGCAAATGTTTCTACCAATGCTCAGAATGTGTGGTTTGATCGGCCAATTTAAATATTTAAGAGAAATATTAAAATAATGACGGCAGAGAAGCAAATAGTTCAAGTATTGTCCAATATCAAATACACTCGATATGTATAAATTACAAATACATGCATTTTAACATGTAAAAGCACATCCTGTGAGACATGACTTTTACTAGGAAAATGCAACACCATACGGTCGGCATTGACTGAGGGGTGATCAGCTTCTGAGCACCGCCATTGGGTAAGAGGCTGGAGACCCGAAGATGAATGAAGTGGACACTCCTACACCAGGGAGCAGCCAGGCACGCGGAGAAACAGCCATAAAGGGGCAACGCCCCAGAGAGAAGGATGGACACCTGCAGCCGCCAACCTTGGTACCTCAGAAATACCGTAAGCGAAATTAGGACAAAAGAGCGATCTGAGAAGAACTCAGAAAGGACTCTTACAAACATAAGAAAAATATCGCCGCCCCAGTGGAGAAGAGCAGAAGGACCTAAGATACAGCTCCCAGAATGTCACATGACTATACATACATCCCTCTCTACGCGCACTCACAGGAAAGAAAACGACAGAGAAATTCAAGCAAAAGGCATTGATCCTTTTTAATCTGTGGGGGAAGGGATGGCTAGCAGGATGGGGCAGGGGAGTGTTCATGGACACTCCATTATAATGCTGGTGGGCATGTTCATTAAAACATCATTGCTGGAAAATAATCTGCAGTACGTAGTACATAGATGTTTAAAATCTCACCTACTTGGACCCAGTAACTTCGCTTCTCAGCATCCATTCTAAGGGAATAAACAGGTATGTGGACAGAGATTAATGCACAATTAAGTCTGGTGCATTGTTACTTGTAAGAGGAAAGACTTTGAGCTGCCCAGTAGCTCAACAGTCAGGGGCTGGACGGCTTCCATTGTTCACTGGGCATCCTGGCAGGCACTGGAGCTACTCCTAGAGCAGGGCCCCCAGGGACTGCTGGGAGGTGGTGCGTGCTCAGGGCATGTACTGAGTTAGGGATGATACAAGATCTCTGTTGTTTTAAGATGGTGGGGGCGGGGGCAAAGAATGGCCGGAAGTGTTTATTTTCTCATTTACACATTTCACTTTCCAAAATTGTTACAGTGACTAGTGACTATGCGTTCTCTGGTAATCAGAAAAACATGAAGAAATAAAACCTAAGAGTTGTATGGGCGATCGGAATGCGGTGGAAGGTGAGCGTTGTACCAAAGGGACGAGAGGTTTCCAGGAGAGTGGTCGGTGGGCTTCACTTGGAGAGCCAGGCCGATGCGGCTGGAGGAGAGAGGCGGACGTCAGGGTGGGGGCGTGGTTTGCCCAGGTGAGGGAGGGGAAGGAGGGCGTCCTGGGACCTTCAGGGGCACGTGTTGTGTGCGCGACAGAAGCGTGCACATCCCAGGCCTGCTGAGGGGGTGAGGTCGGTCTGGTGTGACCAGAGGGCTCCGCTGGATCAAGGGAGACGAGAGACTCCGGGGCGTGAGACACCTTCCATTCTGAGGCCGCGCTAAGGGGTCGAAGCATCAGAACTCGACCGCAGACTCCAGGAGACTCCCCGCTGAAAACACACACGCCCCCACACGCGTGTGTGCGCATGGACAAAGTAAGGTCATGTGTGTTCCAAGAATCAAAGTAAAAGCAAACATAAAAAAAAAAAGTTGTAGCCCTGGCTGCTGTAGCTCAGTGGATTGAGCTCAGGCTGCGAACCAGGCATCGCAGGTTCGATTCCCAGTCAGGGCACATGCCTAGGTTGCAGGCCACGGCCCCCAGCAACTGCACTTTTGCACATTGATGTTTCTCTTTCTCTCTCTCTCCCCCTTCCCTCTCTAAAAATAAATAAATAAAAGAAATACAAAATATTAAAAAAAACTTGTAAATGCTCTTCAGAAAACATCTTCGGGGGGGTGGAATTCATGTTTTCTCCATGATAAAGTTCAAAGCCAACCCTTGTAGGACAGAAATTGGACATACTTAAAAGCACCGTTTTCTCTTCTTGTGACGGACTCCTGTCCTTCCAGCTCCCCGCCCTCCAGTCCGTCTGTGGGAGAGGCTTGTCCTGACAGCTGCCCTGTGGCGGGGGACCCTCCCCACCTTTTACCTGTAGTGACCACCAACTAGACTTGTCAAGTCCGTGCCGACAAGGTCTGTTGTACATGCCCTCGTGCGTGTACACGACACAGTCCGTGCTCGTGACGAGCTTCTCCCTGGGTGAATTTCCCCAAGTCCCCACATGGGAGAGGCTGTGTCCAGACTCACAAAGTCAATAATGACCTCTCTACCTTCTCGGGACTCAGACCACTCCTAGGCTAGCAATCAGCACCGGCACACCAGGCTGGGGTGGTGACACTTTCCACCTAAAAGTCATTCATTTTGAACTTGTTGCTAAACCTGGAGGTCAAGAACAGCTGGGAGAGCCGTGGCTCACCATCAGGCAGTCAGCGGCCCTGGGTTCTCGTCTGGCCTCCGTCATACCTTCCCCAAATGGTAGTTAGTTCCGTTTTGTCCCTTCCGCTTTCTCCCCTTCGCTGTGGGTGTCTGCAGTCAGTCCGAGCTCTTGGTTTCCAGCACCCCGACGCCGGAACCCTGCATTTCCCACCGGCCACACCTCGTGACTTCCGGTGCAAAGGTCAGCAGAAAGCAGAGCCTGATACGTGCCTGATGACTCGTTGATCCAAACGTCTGTCAGAGTAGAATTCTTCATATCGTGAGATTGCCAACAGCATCCTGTAAAGCTTCTGGGAAAACGATACCGGTTTCTCGCAGGGTGCTGGAGGTGTGTTTCAGCCGTATTTCAGCGTGAGAGTCCATGGTTCCCTGTGAAGACTCTCTGCACCTCTTCAGGGGTCACTGCGTGGTACCAAATTGCGTTTTCCCAGATGCTGATGTGGAAGACATGCTGTGGCCACTGATATGTTAAATGCGCCTGCTGCCACCAGCAACGCTAAGGCATCGCGTGTCGCAAGCAGAAGGTTTTCAGCTCAATAAATACATGCGTATTTACTCACGAGTCAGGATCTGCAAATTGTTTTTCTACACATGGGAAGAGCAGAGCTAGGGCAAGAAACTGTAAAGTTTTGTAGACAAACACACTCACGGATTTAGCGCCTAGATTTCACTCTCAGTGTCAGGAAGATTTCTTTGACTTTTGTATATTGTCAGAATATTTGTACACGAAAGACATTTTCCACAAGCGCGCACAGACGATGCTGTAATTTGCTTTCGCTGATACTGCATCTCCGAGGGGTGAGGCGGCGGCGGCGAGAGCCAGTGATTAGAGTCCGAGAAGCCGAGAAGCAACATAATTGCCACCTTCTGCTCCAGAAACAAACTAAACGTCTCAGTGTTTCCATATCTGTGATCGGAGTCAATGTGGGTGTGAAGCATACACAGGACATGCAGATAGACGCATTTCTAATATAAACAGAAGCAAAAGTACTTGAGAAGAGTCAGCTTTATCCTTGAGAGGAAGGGATAGGATGCTACAAAGTCTTGAAGATGAACAGAATAGCGAACTGTAGGAATGTAAAGCTGTCTTCACATATCCAATCAAATATTTGTGAAACTTGATATCACCGAGTTCTGGAAATGTAAAAGGACAATGTTTAATCTAAAAGGACCTCCTCCTTCCAACGTCTTCTGTTGGTTGTAAAACCTGTATAGTTCCTTTTAAGGTATCTCATGGTTCACTTTTTCCTTGTCTCAACTGCAGGGGCACATCAGGGGGTACCGTGTGGGTGAAGGGTAGTGTTTGCTCATTTTATGTTTCCTTTTTTTGTTGCTCACTTGCCACTGAGCTTTTAGAGTGCTCCTTGTATAATTGGACTCTGCAATATGCTCATTTCTATTGCTATTACTTGTTCTCTTTACATTAAATTTACACCTCTCTGCTGCATGAGCCTTACAATAACTTTTTTTCGTTTCCTGGAGCCAGGAAAGGAAGAGACACACATGTGATGGGCTTTCCCATCACGCCAGGCTCTTTGCTCCATCCTCGGGTCTTGTCCCTGTGCGTCCTCAATGAAGATGTTTATACCCACTTTTCCCCCTCGGAGAAGAGAATGGACATGGAGAGATTAAGTGATCTCCAGGTGTTCATGTGGGAGAATGGCAGAGTCGGAAGTTCCATCGGCGATGTTTTTACTTCTCTGTGGGCTTTGCACGGGTGTTTGCTAATGAACGTGAGCCCGTGGGGTTTTTAGAAACAGCGTGTGCCATGCATGGGCAGCTTATGGAAGGTGTGGTCGGGCAGGCCCGGGTTCATCTCTGTCCCTGACACTCCCTGGACGACTTTCGGGGAGTTGCTGAGGTTCTCTCGAGTCTTAGTTGCCCCTTGAAAAAAGGGGGGTGGGGTTGACCAGAGTTTTTCTTCCCCTCCAGTGTTTGTAGGATTAGAAATAGCTCAGCCTCCCAGGATGGGCTGGGTCAGCAGGAGCTGTTCTTGTCCCCACCCCTCCTCGGATGGTTCAGGCTGCAAGCCTCTGGTGGAGGTTATTGATGGCTTTTCCAGGTGGAGAGGCAGCTCGGTGAGCCTCACACACGGAGGGCGTTCTCTTCCGTCTGCTCTGCGAGAGAAAAGATCAGGCACAGACAGCCCCGCCTTTCAAGCTGGGATGCAGGAGTCGGAAGAGGGGTTTGCCGGAGATAAATCGAAGGGAATTGTCTAGAATTGGTACAAACAAAATCTGAGCCTAACAAGTGCTAGAGTAGCGAGGAAGGATTTGTGCCCTTCGAGCTGGAACACAATTACTGCCACCCGAGGGGGAAGGCAGCTCGCTGGCCGGCTCCCGGCGGCACGGGCGCGCTCCGCCCGTCCTGCCTGGGGCCTGTGCCCACCCCCACCCCCCAGAGAGAGCCCTAGGCCGCCGTTCAGTGCCACCTCTTCCTCGTCACACCTGCTTCACCGAACATAACAGGGGCTGTGTGTTACGCCCCACCCACAAACAGGTGTGGGTTTGTGCCAGGTACCTGATTACACCAGGGGAGACTTACAAATGCAGGTACACCCATGGAACTTCTTACTACCATTCACCTTCTTGGGTGCCAATTTTGGACTTTGGGAAAAGGGATGTTTTTGTTTATGTGCAAACATACATATACGAGTGTTATCTCATGGCAACGATTTAAGCTTCATGGCAGCCCTAAGAAGAAGACCTCATTGTTTCCATTTTATAGAAGAGGCAGTTAAATGCCACTTGTTCAGAGACATTTAACAACTGCTTCAGGGTCCCACAGCCATTGGGGTAGAGCTGGTCCACGTGATGACAGGTTGTCTACACTGGCTGTGCAGCCGCGCCCTGTCTAGGGACAGCATCCCGGGAGCATCGGGCTGTGCCAATGTCATCAAAACACGTCAGTCCTCAGGAATGTGTTACTTATGAGAGGTGGACTCTCCTGGAATAGTCTTTGCTGTGCTGTGAAAACCAGGGACTCGAAGATCCTTGCCAAGGGGTCGCCATAAATCCTGTTTAGACAGAGAACCCTCTCAAGAAAGAAGGGTTCTTCGCAGCGGCCCGCAGCCTGGAGCAACCGTGTCCCGAAGAGGGACGTTTGCAAGGATGCGTGAATGAGAGCAGAGGGGCTGGGGTCCAGGGGCAGGGGCCCAGGTGGTAGGATTTGATGGAGAGCCTCCCCGACCCCACCCAGAGGGAGGGGAAAGGGCTTCTGGACTGCGCCCGAGGGGCCGCCGTCACAGGTGGCGCTGCTGTAATCCTCTGCCCGAGGTGCTGTGTCTTTCTCAGGGACGAGCAAGCTGGTCTGAGACCCTGCCCCGCACGCACCATGGTGCGAATCAACGGCGTGGCTCCTGGCCAGGTCTCTCCGCCCCCTTGTCCTTGTCCCTTTAGTCGAGTCTGGCTGGCAGACCAGCTTGGCAGTGCACACCCCAAAACGGTGCAGAGGTGAGCAGACCACCAGCCGAACCAGCTTTTCCTTGTGTGGGGTAAGTCTGCTCCTACCTGCCAGGGCCCGCCCTGGGCCGGGCACGGTGCTCCGTGCTGGATTGGGCGGGGGGTGCGAGGAGGAGGAGGAGAACAGGAAACTGGGAGTGTGTGTTTAGGGATGCCTTCTTCCCTTCACAGGGGCATCCCCAGGTACACGCAGTTTAATAAAAATATTAATTGTTCCTCCTACCCAAGAATGGAAGATGACTTAATATTTCCCCAATTAACTTTACGCTATTCTGTACAATAGCTAGGAAGGCGTTGTTACAAGAAGAATACCGTTTTGAAGATGCACACACTCTGGGAAAGGCTTGGGCGTGGAAGGAGCAGGGCAAGTCCCAAACGCAGGTGCATCCGCAGGTGCATCCGCAGGAACTTCTTGTTAGTGTGCCACGTCTTGGGCGCTTTTTTTTTGGACTGAGGGAAATCAATGTCATGTCTCATGCACCTTGGATAGGTCTAGATGAGTTACCTCACGGCGACCATCCTATAAAGGGGACGCCATTGGGATCCCGTCCCGGATCGAGAGCGAAGGTTTAGAGAGGTGCAGTCGCTTGCCTGTGCTCACACAGCGAGTGAGTGATGGGACCTTCATTCTGAACCCCGGGTCCCTGTGTCCAAAGCTCTGCGCTTCTGCTCCTCCCTGGATTTTTACTGAAAGGCGGTGAAACAGTTAATTCAAGTATGTTGACCGGGCCCTGTTTTATTACCTTCTTGGGCCATTTGCTCCCTTCGGAGCCTGAGCATTTTCTTGCAGCTGACCACCAGCCATGCAGCCCTGTGCTCTGTGATGTGCCTGCCCCTGCCTCCACACCAGGCAAAGGAAACAGGGGGACAGAAAGTTAAGTGAACTCCCCAAAGGGCAGGCGCCAGGAGTCACTGGGTATTTGCTTTTTTCCTATCCGTTTGATTTAGAACAAAACAGAACAACAAATGTTCCTGCCTCTGGGTCCAAGGACTTAGCGGCAGGTTTAGCAACAGCGGTTTCCATGAATAATGAAAGAGTTTCCACGCTGTCTGAAAACAACCGTGACATCAAAGAGACACACGGAAATGAAATTCAGGTGTTTACCGCCTCTCCCCAGTGCTCCCAGCCTCAGCATCACAGTCCCCTCCTGGGCACCCACTTGATATGCTTGCTGGGCCTCAGCCCCCAGCTCCAGACCTGCGGGAGCAGAACCTGCACTTCAATGAGGTCCCCAGGTAACCTGCACACCTAGGAATGCTGGGAAAGAGGAGGGCTCCCCTCCCAGCAGGGCCAGGGGTGGGATGAGGTACATGAGTCACTTCCTGTGTGTCCAAAATTTAAGAGTGCCAAAAAATGCAGTGATCAGTGTAAGCAATATTTTTAAAGATTTTATTTCTTTATTTTTCGACAGAGGGGGAGGGAGGAAGAAAGATAGGGAGAGATACATCAATGTGAGAGAGACATCGATGGGTTGCCTCTCCCATGCACCCTGACCAGGGACTGAACTTGCAACCTAGCCAAGTGCCTGGACCAGTACTCAAACCTGTGACCTTTAGTGTTGCTGGATGCTGCAGTCAACTGAGCCACACTGGTCAGGGCAACGTAAGCAATACTTAATGCAATACAGCTGTATTAAAAAAAAGACTATTTTTCATCCAAAGGTTTGCACGTCAGCCATCTTCTCCTTTCTGGATCCTTGGGAAAGGGCAGGAAAAATTGCTAGGGAAGGCCTGGGAGCTTTGGTTTCTTATTTTCTGTAAATGTTCCAAATTTTCTGCCAGTGAAATTGAATCGAGTCATTTCCATTTTGGTCTGCATGCCTCCATAGTACTGGATTTTCAAACACTGTGGTTATATACCAAGGACCTAGCATTACAGCCTGAACCTTTCCGCTCTGAGTTCGGTTCAGCTGCTGAAGACAGGTCATAACCAATGCTGAGGACGATGATCACAGCACCTAACATCGATCCAGGGCTTGCTCTGTGCTAAGTGCAGGACATGAATGAGCTCATTTAATTTTTACAAGAACCTTGGGAGGGAGGTGCCATTTCAATCTTCCTGTTAGAGATGAGGAGGTAGAAGCGTTCCGAAGCTAGGGGACTTGTGTGAGGAAGGCGGTGCACCTAGGAACTACATGAGGCAGCACTCAGATCCGGCCGCTCGCCCCACACTCCGCACTCCTTCTGACTTCACAAAGCGACAGTTAACATAGTACCGAGTGAATTTACATGGGACCCGACGTTCCAAAGCAAATTTATGCATGCTTTTTCTCCCCCTTCAATGTGTGAGCATTAGGATGCCAGGCTTTTTATTCTGAAAATCTGTCCCTTTTTACACTTTCTGTGTTAAAATGCTCTCGAAAACAATGAAATGAGAGTAATAGATGATGGTGGTTACCTCTTAGAAATGTACGTTGAATTTTGGCTGCATTTTCTTGCTAATTGGGCCAGGAGGGGAGGGAGAAGATGCTTTTGGTTCTAGGGGAAACATCCATTTCTGCCCCCCCACCCCCAGGGTGCCGGAAGTACCTGCAAGCCCAGGTAGGTGGACGGGGCTCCGCTGTGTCTCGGCCCCTGTTTGCCTGCTTGGCAGCGGCCCCTGCACTCGCCCCTTTGGCCTGTGTGTGTGTGTGGCACTCATTAGCAGTGGCTGTGTGTCTCGGCACAGCGGCTCTTTCACAGGGCTGCCGGCAGTGCCAGGGAGCAGGGCCGCCGCTCTGGGCTGCCCAGAACAGAGCTGGGCTGAACCCCTTCACCATCCTGTAGCCTTTGGTGCGCCCACAAGAGGTGCCCTGAGATCGGAGCAGGACGGCGGCTCTCGGAGACGGCATTGCCGAGGCCGAATCCTGCCTCCTGGGGAAGACTCTAGGCGGCCAACTGCTGCTTGGTGACCTTCGTGACGGTGGAGTGAGTAGGCACGGGGTTTAACAAGCTTGGCCTCTCCATCTGTCAGTGTGAGTGCAGGTGGCAGTGACGCTGCCCAGCCCGGACGGGGGCGGGAAGGGTGGTGCAGTGATCCCGGCAGAGGGGACTGGCTTTCGTGGACACAAGCTCTAGGTCGGGAGGGCCATTTTACTTACGTACGCCCTGCCCGCGCCGTACCTCTGTGCTTGTTTGCTGGCTCTGAGTTTTATTCTCCGGTCGTGATCTCCATCTGACTCAGGGTTCGTTTCTAATTCCGGCCCGGTTGCCGCTGCTGGCCCTCACCGTGGCTCCCATGTGGAGTGAGAGTGTGTTTGAGAGAGATGGCAGGGGCTGGGCCCCGCTGCCAGATTGTGGTGTCTGGGGACACACGCTTGGGCACCCTTTCCACCTTCTGTCTCGGCCGGTCTCCTCCTCATTCAACCTCCCTGGGTCTGTGGACTTGACTACCAATTGGTGCCTGACCTAGTTTCAGAGAGCCGCCGCGCTGCCCCCGGCTCGTCGTAACAGACGGAGCACAACCGCCTGTTCACTGCGGTTCCAAGTGGGCTCTGTGGTTGTGGGGTCATCTCTAGTCCCTGGAGTGCGTGCATGTGTGTGTTGATGCATGTGTGCACATGTGTGCACCTAGGTCTGCATGCATGTGCCTGCATGCATATCTCCGTGTGTGTTTGTGTGTGTATGTAGGACGTGGCTGCCATTTCCCATTGTTGTGTCAGGACTTTGCTTCTGGGCACCGGTCCTGTGGCTTCAGTCCCCGGGCTCAGTGGATGGGCCCTGCTGAGTTCCCTGCGTTGCTCTCCTTCTGTTTCCTGCTTGGAGCCCTTCCCCGGGAGCCTGGGTGCTCACGTGCTCTGCTCTTTGGTGTCGGCTCTGTTTGCTTCTCTTCTGCCAAAGGGCACCACGGACTCACTCGGAGGGCCTTTGGACTGTTGGGTCAGTGAAGGAAGAGCTCAGTGGGGACAGTTACGGGGACAGACATGCTTCCGACGGTCCCTGCTGCAGCATTGCTGGGCCATGACCCACGCACTTGGCTTTCGCCTCCGCTGATCTCAGAAGCTACACGTGAGGCTGGCGACCTTTCCGTCACCGTTTTACCTTGCCTTTTGAAATATAGTCCCCCCCAAGCAAACTATATTTATAGAGTAATAGCCAATCTGTGTTCTCATGTTTAATTAATCATATGTACATAATTGCCAATCAGAGCTTCTAATCAGTAGGAGTTAATCAGAGTTAACATTTATTTATTTACTGAGCATCTTCTATGTGACTGACCCAGACCAGGTGTTGGGGATGGAAAAGTGAGTGAGGTGATGTCTGAGCGGGGGTTTCCCGTGCATCCTACTCTCGTTAACGCATCATTCAAATCTGGGGGCGCTGTACCGGGCGCCCTGCGTGTGTTTGCATTGGCTTCCCTATTGCGTCCTTCCGTCGTCTGAGCAGCCGAGTGAGTCAGGCAACAGAATCGCCACTTCCACATCAGGAAGCTGATGCTGGCAGAGTTGGGTCACCCACTCCGAGGCACACCCGTAACCACAAAGCAGAGGTAGGAATCGAACTCCAGATTGTCCGACTCTTGCCATGGAGGTCACAGTCCCCAGCTCCCTGTGTCCCCTCCTCTCCCTCCTACTAGACAGGTTTTTGCTTTGTGGGACAGGAGACTGCCCTCTGTGGTTTCTTCCCCACTCCTCAGTCTTACTGAGATGTAACATCGTATCAGTCCAGCGTGTACGACACCATGATTTGATATATGTATATACTGCAAAATGATTACCATGATTAGTTTAGTTCACATCCATCACCTCATGCAGTTAGACCATTTTTTCTTGTGATGAGAATTTGTTTTTTTAGAGAGGAGGGGAAAGGAGGGAGAAAGAGAGATAGAAACATCGATGAGAGAGAGAAACATCGATCAGTTGCCTCCTGTACGCACCCTGACCGGGGACCAAACCTGCAACCTAGGTATGTGCCCTGATCTGGAATAGAACCTGCGACCTGTCCCTTTGAGGGACAACACCCATCCAACTGAGCCACACTGTCAGGGCAGTGATGAGAACTTTTTAGATCAATTCTCTTAGCACCTTTCAAATATATAAGTCTCTGTTTGTAGGTTAGTTTGAAGTGTCTGCCCACCCTGAGTACCAATGAGCCTGTTGTCCCATAGAATAATGGCGCTTCAAGCTTTCTAAGTATTCAGCTAACTCACCTCCCGATTATCAGATGGGGAACCTGATGCTCTCAGCGGCAAAGGGATTTGCCGGCGATCACACAGAATCCATCTGGGCTTGAACTCGGAACCCCTGACGAGCAGACCAGCTGTGTTGGTCATAGCACATTAACTTGTTACTGGCTGATGTATTCTGGCTTAGGAAGCAAAGCTCAGAGAGCTTCAGGGTAACTCTATCCAGGCTGGAGCTGCCAGAGGTAGACTGGGATGCAAGCTCATTAAGGGCAGGGGTCTAATTTGGTGCATCGCTGGGTCCCTAGTCTCCAGCACAGCCTCAGGTTCGCTGCAGGTGGCGGCAGGTGTGTGTTGGAGGAAGGAACTGGAGGGGGTGAAGCGGTCCCCGGGGATGACCTTCTGCCCTGTGTTTGGGGGTTGCTGCCCTCCCGCCCCTCTCATATTCGCCCACACCAGAGGGTGTTTGAGTGCCAAATTGACGGTATCATTATTTCATTTGACACTTCGGTGACTCGGGTCATTTAGAATCATAAACTATTTTCCTGTTTCTATTTTGGAGTGAGTTGGGTGGTTCTTTTGGCATCTCTCGGGAGAGTAGGGTGTTTCATGGCCACACGGGAAGGTGACAGGAGGCATTGGTGGTCAGACCACCGGTTCGAGCTGCACGTGGCTGGCTTGCATGTCCCCCGTGCCACAGAGACACTTCCAGGGGTAGGATGAGACTTCACACATTACAAATATGCATCTAGGACAGATGATATTTTTTAAATTCTATAAGAAATGAGGAAAAAGTGAAGGAAGAATTCACCTGCAGTTCATTCACGGCGACTCATAAATTGTCCTTATTTTTCTCCTCCCTGACACCAATCAATTGAGGAATATTTTTACATTATCATTACTGGAGTTACATCCAGTGTAAATAAACTCTTTACATTTTATTTCACAGTGAACCACTTTGAAATATCCCAGTAGATTCCACGTTGCTTTACAACCCACATAATTGCAACTCAGGGAAAGGCCTGCTGTCCCGTGCAGGCTGTGCGCCGGGTCTCCCTTGAACGCTCTCCCGCTACAGCCAGGCAGTTCTGGCTCTCTGTGGGTGAAAGGGTGTAATTCCTGCTGGGAATCTGGGTGGGTAGAGTGGGAGTATAGAAGATTTGCGAGACCTAGGAAGTTCTGTACGTCACGTCAGTTACTGCACGTGAGTCACCTCGCTGGAGCTTGAACGCTCTAGCTCCCTACCGAGCTGGAGCTTGAACGCTCTAGCTCCCTACCAGGAAAGGATACTTGAAACACTCCCTGAAAAACCTAGGATTAGTCAACATCAGAATTCTTTTATTGGGGGAGCGGTTCTTTTTTTTTTTTAATTAAAACATTCAGATGACATTCAAAGCAAGCCTCTCGCCTAACCACTAGGAACGTTTTTCTCAATTCTGAAAAGGGGTGGCATTTCACTGGCAGACGAAACAACAATAGCAACAGAAGTTGAAGACCAACCACTTCGGGAAGCTAACCGGGTCCTTGAATTTCCTCGGGGAAAACAGCTAGAAAGGCGGGACGCTGCTGAAGTAAACCCTGTTGGGTCAGTCCTTTCCCGAGGTGCCGGGGCCCCGGGGGATGTGGCCGCGGAAACAGCCGGGGGAGGCGCGGACTGGGAGGAGGAGGCTGGGAGAGCACTCGTGAACTCCGTCTGCACCGTGACTGGGCAAGGTCACTACAGAGACTCTCCTTCAGGGTGCTAAAAATAGGCAGTCTCACAGACCCAACGATGCCATCACCTCTCCTTTCGTTTTCTTTAGTCACGTCTTATTTTGGGAGCTCTCTTCATCCTCCTCACCTGCCTGCATCCTCTGGGATGCTGCACTGGCTGTGGATAAGCCATGGTCCCCTATGTGTTTGGGGGGATAGGGGAGACCAAAACTTTCAGGACCCCCACTCAGAGCTGATGGCTTTGTCTTGAAATTACTATACCTTGTCTCCCCCTCTCCTCCTCCTCCCTCCCTCCCTCTCTCTCCTTCTGTCTTACTTCAACATGGCCGCCAATGCTCTGTGTTTACTGCAGACAGACGGACACATAGACATGCTCAATACGTAATGACTGAGCGAGTGAGAGGAGGAGTAGATGAATGGATGGTCAGAGCTGCAGAGAAGGCCAAGTTCTGTATCGGAAGGGCTATCAGAAGGGCTGGGAAGACCTCTGCCTCCCTTGAAGGCGTTCCCCATTCGTGTTTTAACGCCCCTCCCGCCCACACTCTGGTACCTGCGCCTGCTAATATGGAATCTGTTCCCTTCGTGCGTGTGTTCTGTGCTGTCTAGTCAGCTGTCTGCTGTTGTGTATACATCTGTCCACGCCTCACCACGCACAGCTGTTCAGAACGAGGTTCTGCAAAAACTCAAAGACCTGGATTCATTATTTCTTTCCTCTTGATTCCATGAATTTTACATAGATATTTATAAATAAGACCTTCCCCTAAACCCTAATATGCACTAGTCAAATAAAACTGAGCTCGTGTGAGTTCAGTACAGGAAAGCAGGAGAGGTGGGGATCCCAGAGCCACCTCTCCACGCTGGCCTTCTCCCACCACACCACGGCCCCTGATTGCAGCCTTTGGGGTGTCCAGAATACACGGCCTCTGCCCAGCTCAGTGAGTGAGTCACTGGATTAGATCACCACTGAGTTTCCATTGGGCACTTACGTCCTGTGGTGTGTGACGTCCCTCCACTTTCGAGTCTGGGTCTCTGTGCTTATGGCTTACGGCAAATGCACACACTGGGCAGTAGGTGCTGTAGGAGCTACGAGTGATCCAGGGGACGGGGCTCATGCTCTTCGGAGGCTTGCGGGGAGTAGGGGTGCAGGGCACATGGCTGGGAAAATGATTCCCTAAAGCCTTGTGATGCCCGAGGACCTGAGGCTGACGTGACTGACAGAGGATGTGTGAGCAGCAGGTAGAGTCTCCCTCCCATCAGGCACTGACCGGGCATCGGCTCTGTGCAGGGCACGTGTGTGCTGCTGTCAGGAGGTCCTAAGAAAAGACACTCCTCTTTGCTGTTCGCCTTTCTGTTCACTGTCTGATGCTACCCTCTACCCTCGGGCGGGGGGGAGCTCTGTCCGTTGGATACTCTGGTGCCTGACCAGTATCCAACACGTGGTAGACGCTCCAGAGACCCGGGTGGACAGGACCCATGGGGGAGAGCGATGACCGTGGTGAGGGGGTGTGTGAGAAAGAGAAGTGGGGAAAGGAAGGCGGGTCATCAGGAGGTAGCAGTTTGGCCAGGGCCTTGCAGGACAAGGAGAAGTGTATACAGGAGAAAACAGGGACGTGAATTCTGTGCAAAGGCAAACGTAAGAGCAAAGGTAGGGAAGAGAGAGACAATAGGGGGAGTTGAGCAAAAGTGGTTGGTTTCTGAAGGAGCTGCCCCAGGTGAAGGGGAAAGCCAGCTGAGCTCCCTCACGCAGGGCCTCCCCCGGGGGGAGCAGGGGCGCAAGGTTCCGAGGCTCTGGACTCAGTCAGCTGCCTGGCTTTGAGTCCCTACAAACCCTCTGTCTTGGAGTTCTCCACTTTCAAAGGGATGCCACGATCCATTTAAGCACAAGACCTAGAACAATGGGGGCTCGGTTATTGTTAAAAACGGAAGAGGCCAACCCGAGGAGACGGTCGGTGGGAGCTTGGACACCAGGAGTGACGGGAGCAGCCCCGTGGTGGTCCAGGCTGAGCACGCAGCAGTGAGCGCAGGATGGGCTGTGGCCCTCATGTCCTCCTGGGAGAGACACTGCTGTGCCGCCTGCACCGGCCCCAGCCCCTTCCCTCACCTGCAGGAGACTCGGGGTGAGTCCTCCCTGTGCCCCGCTGCTCTCAAGGCCAAGGAGTTCTCCTTCTGTCTTGTTCGCCCTGAGGAAGCTGTGCATGGCCCAAGGCATTTCTCCTTTCCTCACTTTTATTATGTAAAGCAGGACCGTGCGCATCTTTGCAGGTGGCCTTTGGAATAAAACAGGGTGCACGTGAACGTAAAAAGCATGTTCACGGTGCATGGCAGGGCTTGCTGGGAGAAGCACCAGGTGGATTCTCGCCCGGTGAGCTTCCTTCCAACCTAGTTCCTTCTCCGTGAAGACGCAGCTCCCGCCTGCATCGCCACGTTGGGACTGGCTGACACGGGGCTCCCCTGTAGTCCTGTCTCTGTCCGTGGGAGAGGACAGAGGCCCTTCCTCACAGTCCCCTCGCTCACCAGCCCGACACGTGGTATTAACGTGGGCACCGTGAGACGCCGGAGCCAGAGGCACCGAGGGCCCCGCTCCTCGCCCACTTCCCCTCGTGCCCTCTGCTCTCCGCCTCTGAAATAATTATGGCGCGATGCGTCGGTGCTCCCCACCCTGCAGTCCCTCGAGTTTGGCTTCACCAGACCTGGGCACCACCCACGCTGTTATTTACCTATGGTTTTCTGTTGACTCTTTCTGCTTTTCTTAAGTATTTCAAAGAAAACTGTATCATCGATAAGAAACTAGCACTTCTTGTCTGACCCCAAAATAGGTACAATTAAAAGGAAACAGTACAATTGGATTTCCTCTGAGCCCGAGTCTGTCTTCTCTGTTCAGAGACAGGTTCGCTCAGGGATCCCCGCAAGACAGAGACTCCGTCTTTGCGGAGATCGGGATTGAGAGAGAGCTGACAAGGCCCCTCCTGCTCGTGGTCACTTGACGCCGATACTAATGGGAGTAACAGTTGTGTTTGGCCTGCTGTCGTATCAGGCATCGCATGCACTGCTTTACACTGAATCCTTGTAATGGAAAACTAATATTTTTTATACTATTATTTTTAATCCTCACCCAAGGATATTTTTATTGATTCTAGAGAGAGAGGAAAGGGTGGGGGGAAGGAGAGAGAGAGCAAGAAACAGCGATGTGAGAGAGAAACGTCTACAGGTCGCCTCCCGCATGTGCCCTGACTGGCGGTCAAATCTTCACCCTTTTGCTGTTTGGGACGATGTTCCAGTCAACCGAGCCACCCAGCCGCGGTGAAAACTGATAACATTTTTGATGACGATGACATCGACTAGTTGTTGGTGAACAGTAAATTTGTGCCAGAAACAATAGCGTAGGCAGTTTGCACGCATTATCTCCTTTGCCCTCACCCCCGCCCAGCCCTGTGAGGTGTCCCAGTGTCCGCTTCGCAGACAGGGAGCCCTACGTCACAGAGCTGTGAGCAGTCACGCCCCACGGGCACGCAGGCCCACTGGCCTCGGAGACCCACACCCCGAGGGGGCTGTACTCCCCAAGGCTGGTCTCCTTCCACAGTGTGCCCTCCTGCTCTCTCCCCACTTGCTCGGTGACACGCACACTCAGTTTGGCTCCTCGACAGGGTCTCCTGGCTTTCCCCAGGCTACCAGCACACCTTGGCAGGGACTGGGAGACCACGCCATGTCTGCACTTCACCCTGAGAGCTAACGAGACACCTCTGCACCTGCGATGGCCTCTCACAGGCTGTCTTCATCACGGTACCAGCGATAGCCTGTGGAATCCCAGACTCCGGTGGAAAACCGGAGAGGGGAGGGCTCCTAGGGATCCTCCGGCTCGCTGTCTCCCCGAGTGTGCGCAGTACCCTGCAGAAGGCAGGTGGGCTGCTGTTGGCTGGGGGCCTGATGACTTCAGTTACAGGGTTCTATGGACGAGAATAGGAAGGACCCTTACTGACCACCTGACCCACCCCGATACCCAGGATCAAGGGCTGCATAAGGAATGTGGTTCAGCTAGTTCCAGAGGCGGGTGAGCAACATGTGAATTGTGTGCGTGTAACTTACACTCTTGGAATATCGGAGAGCAAAGACAAGGGGGCACAAGGAAAACCTGTCTCAAAATCCCACCTGGTTTTCTTGGCTGAAGCCCTAAGATGGAGATTTGCTAAGTGGGCATTGCAGTGGAGAACCTCACAGCGCCTCCAGCTTGAGCACAAACAGGACCGTGTGCCAGTCACCTCCCACCCGTGACCCAAGCCCAGTCTTGTCGGGTGACGAACCAACTCTGTGCAGCTGCTGACAGGGTTGTTTTTCTCTCCAGTCTCAGTTTGTATCAGTGGAACTGGTAAAAGCAGACTTCACTTTTAACCATTGGAGAAATTTTTTATTTTAAAGATGGAAAGGAAAGAAAGAAATGCACCTCAATGTGTGTGTGTGTGTGTGTGTGTGTGTGTGTGTGTCTGCCTGTCTCTGGGAGGTGAGTCCTGGGGGAACAGCCTCAGTGAATCTTCCTGCAAAAAATTAGGATCTTGCTTTTGGCCCTTGATTTCCCCCCAGATCTTCAAGAATCTCAAAATCTGTGCGTGCAAGGGGAAAGTATTATTCTACCAACAAAGAGCAGCAAACTGTAACTGAAAGGTTTTGCTGGCCCACTCCCCCTGCCGACCTTGAACGAGCCCAGTGGAGGTAATGAGGTGTGATGGGGACGCGGCATGCCCGCCCGCCACGCTCCCTCGCTGGCTCTGGCTCCCATCAGCCCCTCGGTGGCCAAACTCACATCTGTTCCTGAAGAAAACTGCACGTCACCACTCACTGCTGGCCTTTCTGAAGGACTCACTTGTTACTAGCTCATTTGTACAGAAGCTATTTGGGCGCATTAGTCTGTGCCTTTGTCCACCTGGTACCCAACAGGCAGGGAAACATTCATGCTTCCTGCCCTGGTGGAGCTTTCCAGGCAATTTGAATTCAATGGAGCCTGTGAGGAATAAGTGTCTAAGAAGAGGTAAATAAGAAAACGGCATTTTTCCCCTTAATTTCCCATGGCCAGTGGACAGCCCCACTTAGTGTTGAGAAACCTGGTTTTGCTTCTTCCTGAGCAGAGTGCTCCTGGAGAGAACCCTCTCCTGTTATATCACAAATGAGTCGTGTTGCTGTGGACGCTGCAGCTTCCTCTTCTTGCTGTGAAGAAATTAGCAGGCTGTGCCTATTGGTAGCTCGCAGCAAACACGGTGTGTGTGTGTGTGTGTGTGTGTGTGTGTGTGTGTGAATACTTCTCTGCCTGTGTGAACATGGAGATTTGCAAACAGGCTGATGTCTCCGTTGTATGGGCATTGCCAGATTTGATGAAATGTTAAATACTATTTTAGACCCTGGGTTATGGTCTTTGCTGTTTTTCATATCCTTTGGGGGTGCTTCAGTAGTGTTCTCTCTCTCTCTCTCTCTCCCCCCTCTCTCTCTCTCTCCCCCCTGATGGTTCATAGCCTGGTAAAGTGATGTCATCCTTCGTCTTTTTTTTTTTTTAAATCATTGGACTACTTCCCTAAATTAGTGCCCCAGTTTATGTCTGTGGGAAGCAGCGGAGAGTAGCTACCGGATGAACTGCTACAGGTTCAAGTCCGCAGCCCGGCTTCACTGTGCATGGCTCTGCCAGTGAGGGCGACTTCACTGCCCCTGCCTGTGCCTCAGTTTCCCTATTAGGAGATAAACAAAGTCACGCCACCTGACACAGAGGGCTGTCAGAAGATCGCATTATACATCACAGGGGAGTACTTGGCCCAGGACCCGGCACGTTGCGAACTCTCAGTAATGTTAGCAACCGTCCCCGCCTGTGTGGATCCACGCCCAGCTCCTGGAGGTGCGGAAGGGCGGCCCGAGTGAGCCTCGTGTGCACGTGACCAATGCCGTGCCCATAAATCCTCGAAGGTGGTTAAATGCCTCCCCTGGCATCTGAAGTATTTGGGAATATCAGTCACCCTTTTTCAGACTCAGTACTTGCACGAACACTTGTCCATCAAGAGTACCGACAGGTTACCCAGCCTTGTGAACAGCCAGTGGTTTGCAAAACGAGAGCCTGTTGTACTGATTTTAACTAACTTAGGACACAACCCAGACAGCTCGCCATTGCTTTTATCGAGGCTGAATCATTGGGGCCAAGTGCGTATGTCATTGCAGTCCTTAAAAATGTCACAAGTTATACAATGACAAAATTACAGATTTTACATTTGTCCATTGATATCAAGTAGATAAAAAGGCAGTAGGCTTCCTATGTGTTAAAATGGAAAATATACACATTTGTGGTGGCTGTCTGTCTAACGGCCATCATTCATCTATTTCTCTAACAAGCCAAGCCCTATGGAGGGTTAGCCGTGTCCTGACCCAGACGAGTGAAAAATGGGTCTGAAATGTGATTTCTGTCTCCCAAGAGCTCAGCACTTCCTTGGATGTAGCATGGAAGGGGCTGACATCAATAATGACAAAGAGCTCTCCCCGAGGGGGTGTGCTACCCTAAGGGGGATCTAGAAGTCCTCCGAGTCCACACCTGGGCGTGAGGGCAGGTCCCCACAGGGAGACTGACAGCAAATGGGAGGAGAGCTCCGACGACGAGGGAGCGGCACCTGCAGGGAGACTCAGAGGTGTGGAGCCTGCCCGCTGGGCTCGGGGAACCGCAGGCCTCGCCTGGGCAGGAGGTGAGGCTGGGGCAGACCAGGGAGATGTGTGTGCACGATGCTAAGGCATGTGGGCCTCTCCTGACCTGACAGGGAACCATTTACAGTTTTAATATTGTCACATGTTTTAATGGGAAGGTCGCCATCGATCTAGTAGCTGGCTCCCATGAAGAAGGGAGTGTCTGTCTGTCCACCTGCATGGCGGCCAACTGTTGAGGCATTTGCTCACACACAGCAAGGAGACAGCAGGTGAAGCCGAATAAATCCTGGAAGAGGGGGTAGGCATCGTTGAGCACGTGGGGTGGTGTGTGTGTCCTGCTTGCGCTGTTCACCCCAGAAACTCTTTCTCAGACTCGACCAAACGGCGGTGGGCACCTCTGAAACTTCCCCAAGGCCTGGTTACCTGGTTTCATTTATTTTTGTTTGCTTGCCATCTAACCCCCTTCCAAAAAAAAAGTTTTCTAAGTAAAATTTTTGGCATATCAGGACAGAAATAAAATATCCTCTCTTGGAGAAAGGCTTTATGTTTTCCTTCTATTCTAAGAGTTCTCAGATTCTGTTAACAATATAAATAGACTCAGTCTATTTTTGTGAGTAGATGTGCTTAGATTTTTCCCCTTAATCTGACATTGTG
Source organism: Phyllostomus hastatus (assembly GCF_019186645.2). Taxonomy (NCBI): domain Eukaryota; kingdom Metazoa; phylum Chordata; class Mammalia; order Chiroptera; family Phyllostomidae; genus Phyllostomus; species Phyllostomus hastatus. The sequence goes on from NW_025334024.1 coordinate 19,358,256, forward strand.
TCCTTTTTTTTTTTAATTTAGTAGAGAAATCGTCATGGCAAAGTGAAAAGGCAGAGCCTTTGGAGCAAGGGAAATCTAGATTTGAATTCCCACTCTGCTGCTCATTAACTTTGTTATCTTGGGCAAGCTATTTAACTTCTCCGAGGTGTAATTCCCTTCTGTTAGGAGGTAGGCACGGCACAGAACACGCCCCTCCCAGGGCTGTGGGGAAGGCTCGTCTTTAAAAACTGCACGCAGAAGCACCGAGGCCGCGTAGATGGAGGGGTAAGTCGTAAGGGGCAAATGAAACCGCAGCCTCCCAGTGTTGCGACTGTTGCTGGGTTGAACGGGAGACCGTGGAAGCCCCTCGTGTGGGTGAGAAACGGGGGTAAAACCAAGAGCGGGGGGAAGGCTTGCTCCCTTGCTAGATGGCTGTTTGTTTATTCATTTCCCAAAGATATGACAAAGGCTGTGAATATTTATTTAGTTCTGCTCCCAATAGCTCTTCTAATAGGGAATTATGTGGGGACAACGAGAGACATTTGTAAATGTGGCCGATAAGACTGGCGTCGGACAAGGAGTGTGGTGTTGGACACAGGAATTCCATTGTGCCCAGCTTCAGTTGTCAAGTGCCCGGGGAACCCAGGATTTATGGTGGCAGGACAATGGGCCTTTCAGGGCCCGGCAACAGAGCTGTGAGACCCCGCTCCCTGCCTTTTCAGGGCTTCTCATCTCTTTATCGGCCCGGACAATGCCGGATTCAGCTGCTGCCTGAGCCTCCTGACTGTCCATTAGCCGTCAGGTATTGTGCGGTAATTACCATGGTGACAATGGACTCCCCCTCCGCCCGTCCTCCGTCCTTCGGTGCTTTGCGAACTGGTGAAGGTTGTCACTTTGTATTAGGTGCCTCTAAAGGCATGGCTTACTTAGAGAAACTACTGCAGAGAAATAGAGATAATCGTGTTAAGAGTTGGACTTAAAGGGCCACTCTGTCAGATCCATTTGGAGCCCAGAAACTCTTTATGGATGTTTTCTTGTAATTACAGGCAGGCCTCTGGCATCGCCTGCACCCGTGAGTAGTGCAGGCCTCGGAGGTTTGGCAGGGAGGCGTGAGCCCGGGGCAGCCGGCAGCTCCTCACTTCCCAGCGGGGGTCACAGGTCTGAGCTGAGCTGGTGAACTTGGGGGCTCAGTTTCCTCATCGGGAAAAAGAATGGTGTGGAGAATACGTACACATTAAGATGAGTTACATGGTTGCATACGAGTACAGGCAAATATGTGAATATTAATTCTGTGTAAATGCCTGTGTATCAGATATACAATAAAAGGTAAAACTAATGTGTTATGCATGCACAAATGAGAAAAAGCACAGTCTGTGTCTTTCTGTAACCGCAGCTACTGATTCTAGAGTGCCTCGTGGGGGTGAGGGATGGCATGTATTCTCCCTGTGCCTCCCAATAATCCTGCAAAACAATCACGATGCCCTTTCCATAGTGGGAAACCAAAGCACCAGGGGTTCGTGCTTGCCCAAAGCCACATGGCTTGGAAGAGGCAAAGCATGGAATTTAAGTCCTGCTCCCTGACATTCAAAGCTTACTGCTTCCCCCATTTAAAACAAAAAGAAACAAAACATTGTAATCTATAAACCTCTCTCACAAAATATGCTTCACCATATGGCTTTTGGTAACTGGCAAGAAAAACATGCGGTGCTGATTATTAATTGAGCTTATTCACCCCTTTGACAAGATCGGCAACGTGGGGCACCCCCAGAAGGACCAGCCCCCGCCTGCAGGGCGCCCGGGGTCTGCCGCCCCTGCGCCTGCTGCCTGCCTCCTGTCTGTCTGCTGAGCGAGGGAAACTCAGCAGCGCAGCAGAATGACTCGGCACTTTTCAGCCGACGGAGACATGTGTGCCTCGGCTAGACTTCTTTGCCTAACGGAAGTTTAAAAAAGTTGGTGTTTCATTGTTTTTTCTTAATAGGTAACATATTTAGTGATCATTTTTCAGTCAACTCCATACCAAAATGCCTGAGATTCCCTGTTGTGTTGTCAGGCCAAAAAGTAGAAATTATCTGTGGACGCAAACCAGGGGACAAGGTGTGTGATTTACGCAGGCAGGTGGGACTGGCGGTGGGTTCTGAAAGCTGGTGGGAGAGGGTGGGGGAGGACTAGTGAGGGATTCAGTCCAGCTGCAGTGCTTCCGTTGTACACGCTGGGGCATTCACCACAGAGCCTCAGTTTCTCCATCTGTGAAACAAAGCTGTCACTGTGTCCTTGGGCCACCCAGCTCCCCTTGGGGGCAGTTCTTTCCTTTATAACCCGTCACCCTGTGTCACACCTGTACCAGCAGTTTGTGCACGGTACGTGGCCCGAGGACCCTGAGCCACGCCCTGAGGGAGTCGTGGGGTGGGGACCTTTTAGATCCAGCTCGCGTGTACTTCCAGCCCTGTGTGTGCCAAGCCTTTCGTGGCATCGGAACCCAGCAAGAGAAGCCTGCCACAGTCACACGCCCGGAAGGCAACACCCGACTCCAGGTTTCAGGGAGTCTCAAGATGCAGGGAGAAGAGCGGACATGAACATTCCAACCAGAAACGCCTGTTTAGAAAGAGAAGGACTGCAGACACCCAATGATCTCTTTCTCCCCATCAGTTCTGCTAAAAGCACAAACACAGCTTAGATTTCTTATGCTCGTTTTTTCCCTGAGAAACATGGTGTCGTTGCATACCACTGTTTTCCCCAGGACCCGTAGCTCCTCTTTCGCCAGCGTTTGCAGAGCTCCCAGACAGCTCCCCCATCCAGCTTCGCCTTCCTTCCAAAGCTCTTAATTGTCTTTGCAGGCTTTTGGTGAGAGGAATTCTATAAAGAAACAATGTGCAGGGAGGGAAAGAATGCAAGGCAAAGTGGGAGTTCACTTAGGTTTTATAGATTTGAGAAGCAAACTTCTAAAAACACACTGGCTACAGGTACAGTTATATTATTAACTGTCTGGAGAAGGAAAACAGAAGAAACAGACTGTGACCTCTGCACTGCTGAACTCTGGTTGGCTGTCACTGACTGAACTCTTGACCTTGGGCAAGCGTCTTACCCCGTGGGGCAGAGCTGTGAGATGGAGTTCATGATGCTCAGAGTGGTTATGTGTAGTTAAAGAGAGCACAGAATGTCTGTTTCACTTCGCTTTGTACTGTTTTAGGTATTTACTTCTGAGTAACTTACCACCTGAAAATGCTTATCAAAAAACAATTTATTATCTCTTATGCTCGAGTCGCGTGAACTCGTCGGGGTGGATCTGGGCAGGGTCTGTCAGGCTGGGTGGTCAGGTGGCTGCAGTCACGTGAAGGTTTGAAGGGGTCGAATGTCCAGGATGGCATCTTCACACTGCACCTGGCACCCCAGCTGGGACGCCCTGAAATGGCTACAAGTGACTGGGTGTCTCTCTGTTTGCGTGGCTTCTCCACGTGGCTAGCTGAGCTCCCCCACAGCATGGAGGGCTGGAGGACTCAGACTTCTGACGTGGCAGCTGCCTTCTCCCAGAGCAAGCCTTCCGAGAGCACCACACAGGCTGCAGGGTTTCTTAAGACTCAGCCTCTGAGATCCTGTTGTTTCCCTTGTGCCGTGTTTCATCGGTTACCTGGGGTCAGAGTCCCATGGAAGGGGACAGCACAAGGGCATGAATAGCTAGGGGCATGGCTCACCAGCGACAGCATGTCCCAGGATTGCGGAGCAGGGCCCTTCCTCGTTGGTTCTGTGCCAGGTGAACCGCCCCAGGAGGCTTCTTCCCCGTGACTCTGTGCACCGGGAGGTAAGCTCTGTGCCACTCGGTCCTTGGCGTGCTGGGGCTAGCCCACGGTAGAACGGTTTCATTGTTCTTGCTTCAGCCACAGAAGCACGGTGTGACGAGCACGTTTTGGACTTCGCCATTCATCTTCAGCCCTTCATGGAGACGGGCTTTTGCTTGCTGCCGCCGCCGCTGGGTTGTTTTGTTGTCATTGTTTTGGAGAAGGTACCGTATGTGAGGGGCTGTTAGGTGAAACCGAGATGAGACAAGGGAAAGTGGATTTTGAAAAAAAAAACAGTTATGATAAATAAAGTCAAAGCAAGAAGCTGTTTAAGCCCTTAATGCAGGCGGAGCTGATCCTAGAAGGTAGACGCTCTAGAGATGAAGGACATTCGAGAAATCCTTAACGCTTATGTCAGGGAAGCTACGACAGCTGCCGCCTCCCGTGGTTCAGTGCCTCAGTTTTCAGAGACAGCAGCTGTTCCGACACGCCGTGTTCTTCTCTTCATTCATTTAGCAGATATACATTGAGCAGCTGCTCTGGGCTAGGAAGTGTGTTAGACACATGGGGAGGTACGAAGATGACTCAGACCAGAATCCAGGCGGAACACAGCCCCCACGCAGGCTCCGGAGTCAGGGTTAGCGCCGGGAGTGGGGGTGCAGTCTCGATAAAGGATTGTAGCTCCATCAGCCCAGTGCTCTGGCCTGCTAGCCCGGGCACAGCATCTCCTGTCACCGCTGCCACCACTGTCACCACTGCCATTCCTTGCCCTTGAGCCTATCCTTCTACAAGGATCTGGCAATAGCGGAAGGGCCCTTCCCTCTGCGGGAAGGAAGGTACTTCGTCTGGATTCCGATAACATGTGGGGTCTGTCAGAGACAGGCTCTGAGACTTCCTCTCCCCCGCCAGGTGTGTTGCCAGTTGTGTAGCAAATGCATGTGAAGTACACAGCACACGACAAGGAGCTGGACGTGTGACTGCTTTTATTGTAATTCAAGTACCAAGTGCACATATGGCTAATCACCCCACCCTGTGGCACCTTCCGATCCACGGCCAGTTTCACCCACTTTGCACATGATTGTGACGATTTGCTTACACCCCTCTCCCCGCACCTGGGCTGTTGTCTTCTAAGAGAAAACTCTGTCTTACGTGCACCTGTGTCTCGTAGTACATCACTTTATTAGTGTTAAATCTAGGCTACTAATGACCCTTTCACTTTCTTGCAGACATTACTGTATTGTTGGTGAAGTGGCCCCGTGTCAATCATTCCCGTCGCCATTTGTTGCGTGACCAATCAGATGGGTGGAGTGCGTTTCAGAAATTGGCAGCAAGTGTCCAATGGGTGAAGAAGGTAAGATGAGCTGATGTTACTGAACAGTTCAAATGCTGCCAAGTACGTGGAGGTCTAGCCTTCAAACCTGCCTTGGTTCGAACCTTCACCAAATCCAAAACAGAATCTGAGAGAGGAGCAGGCCTCCTTCCTTGGGCTTGGAGGGATGGGATTATTTACTGTTGTTTTGGGTTCTCTCTGTTGAACGCCTTATTACGTGCCAGTAGAAAGCCTACTATGGAAGGTTCAGAGAGGAAGGAACTAAAGGGGATTGTAATTCTTTAGTTGGACCCTGTTGGTATTTACCCCCTTCGTTCTTTTGAAAAGAATTCTTTAAGAAATGAACGAGGCAGCTTCCATCCCAAAAGGAAAAGGGATGCTAGCAGGCTGACCCTATCGGACCTCAAAAGACAAAGCACTGCACCGAGAGCCGCGAGGCCCAGCTCCGCCGCTCCCTGTCCGTGCGCCCTTTGGTGAATGAAGTCTTCCCTGGGCCACAAGGGGCTGGTCTAGGCGTTCTCACAGTTCTTATGTTTTAGGCATCCATGAATCCATTTACTTCTTCTTCTGCTTGGTGGTAACTAGCTATTTTTTTACAGAATGTCCAAATGTCTGGATAAAAAGTTAAGAAATAGTTATACCAGCATGACTTTCCAGGTGTTAGGGTTCTAGACCTACCCATCGAAATGTCTGCAGCTCATTTCCACACGGATGCCCAAGAGGTGCCTGAAGTACCTGATTGCAAATACAAGTCATGATTCCCTCCTCAGAACCTTCACCGTGTCCTGGTCCCCCAGATCGGATGGGCACACGGCAGGAATCCCATGTGCCTCTCAATCCCTCACCTCGAACAGCAGTCTCTTCCCACTGATTCCTTTGGATTCTGCTCTCTGACTGTCTCTGGGATGTTCTTGCTTCTCTCTACCCCCACAATCACCATTCAAATGTAAACCAAACCCACTTCCTCCCAGATGCCTGCAGCGGCCACCTAACAGGTCTGCTTTGCTTCGGGGTCACTGCTGCCTTGTCCGCTCCAGTAGGAGCCGTCTTCCATGTGTGACCTGACAATGTCCCTAAGCCCAGATGTTATGTTACTTCCCCACTTTGTCCCTTTCAGCGACAGAGGTCTGCATCCTCAGCCAGCGTCTAGGGCCCTGCAAGGATGGGGCCACGCTTTGCTGCCCAAGCCCGTCTCTCAGGCACTCTCTGCACAGCCTGTACTCTCACTGTACGCACAGCTGTAGGATCCACCACACGGCACCACCGCCACCGTCCCAAACCCCGTACGCCTCTCTCCTTTCAGGCTAAGTCTTACTCATTTTTTTTTAAATTTTTGCCATGGGCCTCACTATTTCTAAGAAGTTCTTTCTGATCCCTAAGGCTGAACTCTGGGTGTCTGCTAGACAACACATCAGGAGTCAGAGATCAGACCTTTTACTGCGGCTTCCACATTGGGCTGTAATTGTCTGTTTAGTTGTCTGTCTTCCCAGCTAGACCTGCAGGTTGTGGGGGGAGGAGCTGACTCTGGGACCACCGTGCTCCCAGCTGCCAGCACTGGATCTCACCCAGAATGAGCTCTCAACAAATATTTATTAAACCTATGAGTAGACTTTGAGTATATTTTGCTCACAAGATGAGGAAGGGGGACTAATGTTACCACAGAGGAAAAGTCACAATAGTGGCAGCTAGCAGGCATTAAGTGCTTACTGTATGCGAGGCACAGAAGGTCTTAAAAGGTATCCCCTCCCTTAATCCTTGCAAAAGCCTAACATGACAGGCACTGTTAATATCCAAGATTTTATCAATGAGAACACCGAGCTTTGGAGAAGATGAGGAACTTGCCTACGGCCACATTTTGTCCCCAAGAAATTTTTTATTCTTGGGAAGTCTGATTCGAGCTTCTATCTTTTATCACTCCCCTCTCTTGCCTTCTCCCTGAATGAATTGGCTACATTCTTGACAAAAACCGTTTCTTCTACGCAAGGCCTGAGGCTTTTGCTACCGCTCACACTCACACATGTAGGTGGTCATCCCTGTGACTGGGACCCAGGAGCCCTTGGGGATGGATGCCCCGGGCGTTCTACACTCTTACTTTTAATGTGGGTCTGTCTGGGGACAGAAGTTCAGCCCGGGGATTCTCCCCCCAACCCCTGGCCTTCCTTCCCTGCTCTGCTCAGTGTGTGTGAAGGGAATAAACCAGTGAATGAAAATGCTCTTCACGGAAGCAGAGCCGCACTTCCCTGCAAATGCGCCAATTAGATGTGGAGACTGTGTGGCTGACTCCTCCTGCATTAGCATGTCTTGCACTCATTTGCTCTGAAATGAGCTCTGAAGCCGGGCTCAGCAGATGCAACGAGTCCCTTCCGTGGCAATGCCTGTGAATGGCGAGCATCTCATTTCTGCCAAGCCAAATGGGTCTCTTCATTTCATCAGTCCTTTCAATCCCTCAGTACGACATGTGGCTGACACTCCCTGTTTTTCTAGATAATAGGGACAATTAGAGTGAGGTATCAATGAAACAGAGTCAGGAGTGAAACAGAAAGTACTTGAATTTGATTTCTCTTCTAGGAAATCTGCTAGGTTTATTTTTCTACTTAGAAATTAAGCCTATTTTGAGGAGTTCTGCATAGCTTTCATTTCAAGGAGAGGAAGGTAAACCCTCGTAATGCTTTGGAGGACCCTTAAAGAAAAGCAAAAAACAAAACAGAAAACCACATCATGGGATGGATGGAATGGCCTTTTGATCTTTCAGGATAAGATTCTTACCTTACAGAGAGGGATTTTTCCCCCCCTGGAAGAAGGAAAGGACTTGTGTTTTATCATACTGTAAGGTTTTTGGAAAAAAACAAAACAACTTTGGCTCGTGACCCAGACTCCCGATCTCTAGTTTACCACACCCGTGTCTCTGGAGCAGGTCCCTGTGACATGTCACACTTGGACATAGAAGAAAAAACCTTCCTGAAAGAACTTCCGGTCAAGTCGCTTTGTGTGAAGCACTCAAAATCCAAGTAGGAAGGGAGAGAAAGAGAGCACTGTGGGGAGAGAAAAAACAGGACGACTGCTAACAAACGGCGGGGAAGTGGTTTGGGCTTACAGGATAGCTCACTCTCTGGCTGATTTCGGGGGATGGGTTCACTTGAGCCTCCACTCCCGGCACAGTTTTCTCACTTGGGTAGCTCCTCGGAGCCGGGGAGAAATCACCTGCATGGACCACAGGCTAGGGCCTCTGCTACCTGCTGTCTTGCTGGGCTGTCCGTGGGGCCCTGGAGCACAGACACGAGTGGCCTGGAGCACAGACTATTTGTCCTGATGCTCATGAGAAGCATGCACTCCCTGAGACCCTCCTGAGGGGTCATCCACAGGGGCATCGGGTCACAAGTTACCCAATTATCTTTCATTTGCATAGAAGTCAATTCCGAAGAGCTGCCGGGTGACGGCTCACCTGGCTCTGCGTCGTCCCTGACAGTTCGGAGCGCAGGCAGCCTGCCTGCTAACCCCTGGGCCTGCTGGGTCTGTCTGTGCGTGCAGGCTTCCTATTTTGGGATGTAGGCCACTGTGGAGAAGGAGGCCAAGTATCTGTCTGTAGCTGTTGTCAGCGGCACCATGAACAGACACTCAGTTCACTTGCCGGCTCCTTGGCAGACCTTCCGTGTGTCTGATGTGACTGTCACTGTGCAGTCAGCGAAGGATTACAGGGAGCACTCACGTGCCAGGCAACGTGAATGTCCTACCTTCGCTCAGATCAGCACCTGAGGAGAACCTTCAGAGAACCGAAGTGGCGGTTCTTTGACCTTGGTCTATCGAACTAATTATGAATAAAATGCGGAGACCACTCCCGATGCTAACCATGAGAGCTGGCATTTAACGAGCCTGCTCACGTGCCCGGCACTCCACTCTGTGCTTTGCACTCAGGATCTTGTTTGATGTCTCCAGAACTTTGACTGGTATGCGCAGTCATCGTGATTCCTTTGTGGAGGAGGACCCTGAGGATGGGAGAGGTTAATAAGCGTGCCCAGGGCCGCGTGATTCACAATGGGCAGAGCCAAGGCCGCCATTCCTAAGCACTTGTCTTCCGACTCTTTTTTATCTTGCCTTCCAGTCTCTACCAAATCGGAGGGCAATTATATTACAGTCCTTCTGGTGTGGCCATGACCTAAATAGCCACTGGAGTGTTTATTAGGAGTCATGGACACTTCTGGTTACTGCACAGTGTGCAGCCTAATGTCTACACTGAGGGGAAGGGACGCATGGGGAGAGGAAAAGAGAACCCTGGATGTGTTCACTCGTCAACTGTCCCTTGAGAACCAGCCCTGCTCTAGCCCTTGGAGTAGGTACCGCAGCTACAACAAGGCACCAAACACACATGCATCTGGGGAGACCACAATGAAACTTAAAGCCCTGCCTTCAGAGACCCCTCCCTCTTCTGGGGGAGGAGCCAGGCCAGCAGACAAGTAACCACAGCATAGGCGTGGAGTTTCCTCTGGACAACACCTTCAGGAGTCCACAGGAGCACAGAGGGGCTGACTCTGAGAGAGGAGATCAGGGTGAGCTTCAGGGAGGAGGTGACCTTTGAGTAGGAATTTACCAGAAGATTAGGAAGGCTTTTTCAGGCAAGAGAACGGTATAGAAATCCTTGAGCCCGTGTGTGTCCTGACTAGGAGGTGGGTTTGTTTTCATTTCTGTTATCTTTAACTGGGTAAGATAGCTGAAGAGGTGAAGACAGTCTGACGAGCAAAAGGTGCAGAGAATTAAGTCTACGTCATTCTGTGTTCACTAGTTCAGTGATTTTCAACTACTGGAGAAGGGGCACTGACCTCTCTTCCCGTAGATTGTTACATGAAAGAACTAACAACAGCCAACCCTATGGTAGCTGTTTGATGTGAATGAACCAAAATTATACCTATTTTTTTGTAAGATCAACCAAAAATGTATCTTGTGGTGTGCTACAGACTTTTAGTAATTAGTTTATGTGTGCCGTGTCATGAGATGGAAAAAACTGAAAATCACTGATCTAGTCCACGAATTTCCTTCCATGTTTGGTTTCCTGTGGGACCCTCCAGAGGGTTTTGGGCGGCTGCCACCACACACATCCACGTAACCGCTCCCAGCACATCCGTGCACGTACCTGACGTCTGGCTGGACACACTGCCGTACACTCTGTTCTGTGCCTTGAGTCTAAAAACAAAACTTTATTCCCTCCTTGTTTGTTGTGCTTGCTGTCTTGATTTTAAACTTAAAAAATACTTTAAAACATTTCAAGTGTATGGAAAAGTTGCAAAAATAATACCATGAACTTGAACCCTTCCCCTAGAGTCACTGTTTTTATAAATCATCTCGGCACGTTCCGAGCAACCACCTGCGTGAGTCCAGCCCCTCGTCGAGGTACAGCGGGGCCGTCGGTCACCCAGAGACCGGGAGGAGCTTCCTCTCCCGAGTGTGGATTTAGTGAGATAACCCAGGTGGACTTGCACCCGAGAACACCGTCCTGTCTGTGACAGTTTCTCTGAGATGCCAGGAGCAGCACACCCACCCCCAGGACAGCGATGGCAGGAGGGACCTCTCTCAGCGGCCACTTCATCACCACTTTGTGCTCCTCTTGAGGCTGAAGGGCTTTCCCCCGTCTGTCTGAGTGCCCACGCAGCGGGAAGCGGGCGTCTTCACCGGGGCGAGCAGGCTCCCTGCATTTGCCCTCTGGGCCCCGTGGTCCCCTGTGGGAACAGACAGCCCCCACGGAAATCTGATCACTTCATTTCCGACAGCCGGTCATTTAGATAGTGTGTGCCTCTTCTGTTCTGCTTGTCAGTCCGCCCGGCACCTCAAAGGCTGGTGTAGGGTTCCCTCCTTTGAAAGTTCAAAGCCCCTGAGCACCGCTCAAGTTATCAGCATACTTCCTGCCTGCACGACCTGCAAGGGACAGTTCACAGTCAACGCGAGAGGGACCGGGAGTCCTGTGACAGGCAGGAAGTAACCCAAGAAGGCCGTGTTGATGCGGTTTCCCAGCCCAGTGCTCCTGGGCCCACGAGGATTGCTTTCAGGTGTTCAGTCATTCGCTCACCCACCAAATAATTCCTGGAAGTCTTGGTGGCACTCTGGCATGCTTTGTGCCAAGACAGGCAGGTGCTCTTTGCAGGCCGGTGCCCCAGATCTATGGAGACGCACAGACATGGAGGCGGCTCTCGGCTGAGTAGAGCGGTTGAACCTGAGAGAGGCGGGGTGACATCTCCAAGGAGCGACTTCCCGGCCGTGCGCACGCCCTCTCTCATTCACACACTGAACACGCTCGTGGACTGCCTGCGCTGTGCTGCACCCACGCGTGCTCCTGCGGACGAGACCACTGGCGCTCCCGCGTTCACGGAACTCGCGTGCCAGCGAGGGGCTCTCCCCGGACCCCGACTAGGGCCACCTGTTCCCTGGAGTTGGCTCCAGCCAGGAGGTTCAGCGGCTGCCATGGTGTTTCTGGCCAAAATCAGGCCACTGCCCGCCAGCCCTCCCTGGCTCCACGGGATCCTGGGCCTCAGAGTCACCGTTTCCTCTGGAGGCTCCTAACCCAAATTACCCCGCGCCCTGTGGGGGACTCGGAGCTCGAGGCGGCTGGAGCGAGCAGAAGAGGAGAGGTGACGAGACGTCCTCAAATTAACTGTGTCCGCCGAGGCTCTCGAAGGCTGCGGCCAGGCTCCTGGCAGGGGCCTCCATTCGGAAGCTTTAGGAAAAGTGTGGAGGGGCCAATAAGTTCGCCTTCTTAAAAGGCTCTGAATTTTAGAATCTAAGCACCATTCCTCCACATGCCGTTAGGTTGCCATAGCAACGGTTCTTAGCCTTCCTTTCCTAAGGAAACGATTTTTTAAAAAACCGTCTGCATACTCTCCAGGGCTAGCGAGAAGGTACCTCTCTAAATGAATGTCTCGCGAGTTTCCTGCGGTCCCATATTTCTGTCCGTGACAGATACTATTTTGGACATCTCAGCCGTCCCCATTTCTCTTCCGCATTCCTGCATCACGCACGGACCCAGGAGGATTGTCATTCACGGCCCCTAAACCGTTTACATCATGCTTTGGGCTGAGAAAGGAAAAGCCTCGGTGGATTGTTTAGGTTCACTCTTGTCAAGGGTTTGAGCTGGACCCCACCGCCGGGGCAACCAGCACTCACACAAGACAGTTGGGAGAGGCCGGGTGGCTGGGGCTCAGGGTCATGGGGGCACGGCCAGGTCCCTGCCCTCTTCCCCAGGCCGTGTCCAGCAGCCACAGCACAGCATGATGTCTCTCAACTCCCTTGCTTCCGTCTAAACCCCAGGCTTCAGCGGGGAGTGATCCCTCACAAGAGAAATTGCAGGGTCCTCCGCCTGGCTTCTGACCCTGACGTGACCCGGCCCCCGCTTCCTCTCATCTCGGGGAGCCCCTGGCCCAGAGCCCACCGTGAGGCCCCACTCTCGCATCCCCTCACGAGTTTTCCTGCTCCATCCCCCTCTGTCTGGGTGTGCCCAGGAGGCTTCTCTCCTCCAGGTGGGGTGCCCTGGCTCCTTCACTTCTTCCCCCCAACTCCGTGCCTCGGGCCATTGTGCCGTCATGGGCTCTGGGTCCCTTTACCTGCACGAGCTCATATTTCCATTAAAAAATTAAATGCTACATTTTTTAATAGAGTTTTGATTTTTTAAAAAGATTTTATTTATTTATTTTTAGAGAGGGAAGGCAGAGAGAAAGAGAGAGAGAGAGAAACATCAATGTGCAATTGCTGGGGGCCATGGCCTGCATCCCAGGCATGTGCCCTGACTGGGAATCGAACCTACGACAGCCCACACTCAATCCACTGAGCTATGCAAGCCAGGTTAAATGCTACATTTTTATGACTGCTTTGGTATGAAGATGAATATAATTTTCTACCCTAAAACGTTGATGCTGTTCCTTCTGACTTTAAAAGAAATTAAAACTTTCCCGCGTGAGGATGTGGAGAAAAGGGAACCCATGTGCACTGCTGGTGGGAATGCACACTGGTGCAGCCGCTGTGGGAAACAGAACGGAGGGTCCTTGGAAAATTCAAACTGGAACTGCCACAGGACCCAGCCCTTCCACTCCTGGGTACTCATCCAGAGAAGACAAAAACACGGACTTGAGAGGATCTCGGCACCCCAATATTAACAGGAACGTTATCTACAGTCTCCAAGCACGGAAGCAAGCCACGTGTCCATGGGTGGACGGGCGGACGAAGACAGTGTGATATCTCATGTAAGAACAGGAGGTTACTCGGCCATAAGAAAGAAGGGACTCAGGAAATCCTGTCATTGGCAACAACATGGATGGACCTCAGGGGCATTGAGCTAAGTGAAATAAGTCAGAATAAGTCAGAGAAAGATGAATAGATACTGTATGCTATCATTTACATGTGGAATCTTAAAAAAAAAACAAACCCAGCCATGAACGCAGACTTCTGCATGGACGCAGAGAACAGGCCGGTGGTCGCCAGAGGTAGGGGCGTGGAGGTGGACAGAAAGGCTGGTCAAAAGCTACTAACTTCCAGTCGTGAAATAAACTCTAGGTGTGCAATGTACCACGTGGTGTCTGTGGTCAGTAACACTGTATTGCGTATCCGAAAGTTGCTAAGAGAGTAGATCTTCAAAGTTCTTATCATAGAATAATGATAGTTATGCATGGTGACAGATGTGACCTAGACTTACTGTGGTGATCGTTCGGCAATATATACAAATACTGAATTATTCTTATTATTATTGTATGTTGGGACTCCAAAATGGAGTTTATTTATAAAAAATTGTGTGTTTACTCTCCTGTGTTTAAACTTCAGTCACCTCCAAAGGACTCCCCACTTGAGGCAGCACACCTGTCGAGACATGTTCTCTGCTGCTCAGAGCAGTCATCGAACTCATAGATTTCACTGCCTTTTAGTGTTTCTGTCGTTTTTTGTTTTGCCCCTTCCACATGAACAAAATGTTTCCCTTTGAGGAAATTTTTCCTCCAGGGAAACAAAACAAGGTTGCCCAGGGTGAGGTCGGGTGCATGGGGAGGGCAGGGCACCGGGGTCATGCTGATGTTGGTCAAACACTGCTGAGCACTCAGCAGCGTGTGAGCAAGTGCGCTTGTAAGGAACTCACCCCCCCATGAAAGAGGCAGACATGGGGAAAAGGTCTTCAAAATGTTCACTGAAGCTGAACACAGCCTCTCACAACAACGCCAGCCGGTACACGGATACAGATGGGCTATTAGAACACTTGCCTAGCGGGAGAAGCCTGTACTACCAGGGGCCTGCCCTCCAGATGATAATTACAGGTTTTGGGGCCCCCCCCCTTATATAGTTGAAATACAATGCCATACATCAATTGTATCTTAAGCAAGTTCCTAGAAGAGCGGTGGGCCCTGCGCCCTTTGCCAATGACTTCATTGCCATTTATCTGTGTACAGTCTGCAAGATTCTTATGGACAGGCTTTGGATGTTTAATGTCGTGTCTTGGGGCACAGTGTGTGGGGCGCGTGTGCACGCTTTGTAAGCAGGCGGCGCAGGAAGATGACTTGGTCCCCATCCACCCGGCCTCCTGCTGCCCGAGCTTTAGCAGGAACTGTGATGAGCCAGTGCCCTCTGGGCCAAGTCCATTTTCAAAAGGGGCACACCCTGCCCTCTCACTCTCTACACCGCCCTTTGGAGTTCTCACAGAGCCGCCCTGTGAGTTGGTATCCGCTTGGATCCCGTCCGGTGCTCATTCCCCATCTCAGTCTCTGGGAGCATAAACCGAGGCTCCAGAAGGTGGAGCAGAATCTAGAAAACCGGGTGGTCTCCTGCTCAGGGTCACACATGATTGTATTCCCCTGCCCCCCGCCATGAAGACCAATCAATGCCAATGTTCTTTTCATCAAACCACAAAGCTGCCAAACCAAATGAAGTCAAGGTTATGTCATTTTCCTCTAACTTTTTTAGAAGAGCCAAGACCTGTTAGAATCAGTGGACTCCAGTGTAGGTGGGATTGCTTCCAAACTGAACCCTGCAGCCCAGCCCCCAGGTCCCCCCGCATGGCGGGACTGGTGGTCCTAGCTACTGGAGGGGGGTGCTCTCGGCAGAGAACCTTCAGCTCTCAGGCCCCTCGGGGTTTGCCTCTCCTGCAGCTATCCACCCCAGCCAAGGCCACGCCCCTCCCCGGGGCAGCCCACCCCTGCTGATGGATCAGTAAAGCGCCGGCCATCTCAGCTCCATGCGAGGTCGTTTTGAGGGGCCATCCTTAGCCCAGAGCGCCGTGGAGGGCTGCCCGAGGCTGCTGTTGGGCCTGCATCCCGTCTCACCTCCTACACGTGTCCTCTCTGCTTCCCCTCCTGGCCCTCCCACGGGTTGTTCTCAAGGGCACCTCCTAATAACGTCCCCATGTGAAACTCCGTCCTGGAGTTGGCTTCCCAGAGAGCCCAGCCTGCCACAAATTCTGTTGAATATTTTGCAACAAGTCTTCTTATGTCTGTGCATGAAAACATGAGATTCCTGTGTTCCTTCGTTGTTTTCTCTGAATGTGTATTCCCTGGGGGCTTAGCACTGCACTACGTACCAAAATACTGAGGGGACCAGGACGGAGAAGGACCTCTGGACACAGAACTTAAATCTCTCCCGCTCTGGAAACAGAGTTAGCCCTGGGCCTGCTTTCACACTGTGCTTCTCCCAGAGCACCTGGCGGCCCCTGCACTCAGGTGCAGGACCAGAGAAGTCTCCCACGGAGCCCTGCTGATTGCTTTGCAGAATAAGTGATGCTCCCAAGAGGTTGGAGACCACGTCTGAGTGGCCTTGCCTTCCTCCATCGTGGGACTCCCTTGTTAGCCTGGCGCGGCCCCCTCAGAGGGCCCGGGGTGACGTCTGGGTCTGGGGCAGCAGAACCAGGGCTGGAAGGGCTGAGTATCGAGGGGGGAGGAGCGAGGTGCAGGAGAGAGAGCCGGTGGGAACCGGAGGCTGGGCCAAAGAGGAATCGGCAAGATCACCCGGCAGGGAGACGGGTCCAGATTTAATCTGCAGCAGAACGGAGGAAGAGACCAGAGACTGAAATGGAGGTTTATTTGCAATTGCCCTTACTTAAAAAACTACTTAACAGCATCTCATCTTACTCACAATAAGGCCCAGACCGTGCCTGTGTCACCAGTGCCCTTCCCGTGTGGTCACTGCCCACCTCTCTGCCCTCGCCAGTCCAGCTCTTTCTTTCCCTTGAGTGCCCCGACCATTGCTGGTTTTGGGGGCGTGGCCCTTGCTGTTCCCGCAGGCTTAGTCCCCTCCTGCCCAGCTCCTCACCCTGGAAGGTTCAGCTTAAACGCTGCCCCCAAGAGGCCATTCTTGATGCCCCAACACCTAAAGCCACACCTCCTGCCACCAGCCCAGTTATGTGACATCTTATCATTTGTCTCACCCTTTATACCAGTCATCGCAGTTTGTGAATATCATGTCTGTTGCCTTTCCCGTTTGTTTTTTCAGTTTCCCTGATGAGATTCTAAGCCCCCCAAGGTTCAGAGACATGGTGTGCCTTGCCCACCCCTACGTCCTCCATGTCAACAGCAACGCCGTCCACACTAGTTGTAGCTCAGAAAATATTTCCTGAGTGAACAGCTAAGCCACACCTGACTCTCGAATGTTTCCCTGATGGTTTCCCTGTGGCCTGCCTTAGAGAACAGTGTGGCTCGGGGGCTGGAGCAGGGGCTCCTCTGGGTAACTGCACTGAGCGTGTTCTTTAAACACTTCCCTCCCCACTCCTCATCCTCCCTCCACTCTCTCCCTCTGTGCTCCTCCTGGGCCCTCCTTCAGATCGGAGTGGCGTAGGTCTCCCGGGCGCTCCATTCTTGGGGTGCCAGCAGCTGCGTGGCGGCCGCCTCTGAGCACAAACGCGGGCCCTCCGGCCTGCTCCAGCTTCCCTGACCCACCTCCGGCCAGGAGAGAACCTGCATCGGTAATACTCTGGGAGACGGGGGCTGACGTGTACCGTGGTGCCCCACGTGGTCTCACCCGAGCAAACACGGAGAATAACAGCCCTGCACGTAACTGCTTGAGCAGGTATCCATTGGAGGGGTGTCCCAATAAGCCGTGTTTCCAAAGCCCGTTCGCATGAATGTTTGAAATCGCGCTCACCCCACTTTATTCTTGACAAACGGTGTTTGGAACCATTGAGAGACTTGATTTCCATTATGTGCCAGGGTTGCAGGGGGAAAGTTTCTGACAACAGCAAGGCACGAGCCATTATTGTGGTGCTTCTATCCCTGTTGCCATCGCTAAACTCGACAGGACAGTGCATTAAGATGAAAAATCAACAGCACACGTTTGGGGGAGAATAGTCATGGGGTGCGGCAGCTTGTGGAGCCATCGGCATTTCGAAGAAGCAGACGGATGATGGAGTGGCGATCAGCCAATCAGGAGCCGCGCATCGACCAGGCCCCTCCTGGTGTGTTCAGCCGTGAGCTGAGGTGCTGAGGGAAAGACGAGGCGAGACCCGTGGGCTCTTCCCTCCGAAACACACCGTCCGTTCAGGAAGGCTGGGGAGGTCTCAGCTGTCAATCTGAGGGCCGCACAGGGGCGTCCATCAAAAGCTTGACACTTGGTACGGACTGTAAAGTCAGGAGTAATTCGGTGTGGACTTCAGAGATTTCTTAGCCCTTGAAGACTAGAGGGATGGAGATTAGTAAACCTTTCTAAATATAGTGACTGCTAATGGTTAGGAGTTTGCTTTCTGAGCCGGGTAAGGAAAATGTTCTGGAATGCGAGAGTGGTGATTGATATACAGTTTTGCAAATACACTAAAAAACACTGAATTGTACACTTTAATGTTTTTTAATCCTCACCTAAGGATTCTTTTCATTGCTTTTAGAGAGAGAGGAAAGAGAAAAACATTGATGTGAGAGAGAAACGTAGACTGATTGCCTCCCATACACAGCTGGACCGAGGACCCTACACACCTGGATCCGGGGTCAAAGCTGCTGCCTAGTCATGTGCCCTGACTGGGAATTGAACCCATAACCTTCCGGTTACAGACGATGCTCCAACCCACTGAGCCACACTGGCCGGGGCCTGGATTATACACTTTTTTAAAAGGGTGGAATTTGTGATATGTGAATTTTATCTCAAACCTGTTCTTTTTTTTTTAAGTATTCTACAAACTCTACCTGGCTAAATTATAGCAAGTTTTATTATGTGTTCAGAGCATCAGGCTTAGTCGGATGACAGAGAAGGGTGGCGGACTAACATCGATAGGGAGGAAACATACCCATTTTACAGATGAGGAAATGGAGAGTCAGAGGTGCATGCCTTGCTTAAGAGCCACAGAGCTGGTAACTAATGGGGCTGGGACTTCATCTCTAGTCTCTCAGACCCCAGTGCTTAGATGCACCCACACCAGCCAACTGGTGTCCAGAAAAAACCAGACCCTGCAAAGCAGGAACGACTAATGACAGCAGCAACAATGATTTATTTGTCTGTGAGGAATGGCCCCACCCCTTCTCTCATGTGTTCTCCAGCCTCGCTGGGAGGGACCATTAGCATGGGTGTGTGCGTGCAGCTGCAGAGGTGGGTGCATCTTAGGAGAGAAGGGACCCAGAGAAAGGCGACCGGGTCTCGTTTTCCAGGCTGCATTCTCTTCTCCAGGCACGCAGGGTGCTTCCACCTCCATCCGGGGCTCTGTCTCTATCCTCTTCTCCCAGGGCAATGCCCAAGCAAAGCCACAGAGATGCAGGGTCCAGGGATATTGAGCAACAACGAGTACTGTCTGTTCATTATATAGAAGTAAACGTTGCTTCTTTCCCCCTCTGTAGAAGCTGATACTTAGTTCCCATTGTGAAGCACATGTCTTGATGAAAGCCCCTGTGGTTAATAAGAGCGCTTTTGATGTCATTCTCAGTTTGCTGTGTAAACAGTGGGTCAAATTCTCATCCTGTGGGGCAGGATGGAAATCTGACTCAGGATTTGTAAATACTGCTGCATTTAATTTAGGGTCACCGGGACGAGCTCTGCCCCAGCAGACGGGGGAATGACAGCACCCTGGGAAACAGCCTGTGGAGCCCCCGGGACGGGCTAACCATCTGAGTGGTGGAGCCGAGACAAAAGCTCTGTGTGCCATCTCCCGCCAGAGCCCGGATCCGGGCAGGCCCCACCAGGGTGGCTGCGTTCAGGAAGCGTAAATAAAACTAGATCTTCGAGGAGTGAAAAGGAGCCGGGATTCATGAAATGGAAATCTTTCTCAAGCTGCAGACACCCTCTTTCCCATTTCATGACAGTTTTGTTAGCTTTAAAGGAGTTAAAAGAATATTTTTTTAAAAAATCAGTGCTTTCGGATTATGAGAGGACACCCAATACAGGGTCTACTCTGTACGGATTTTGTGACAACTAAAGGCGGTATCGTCACCTTTAAGGCACTTAGACGGTGCCTGTCCTATAAAGAGGGCTCCCTGAACAGGACTTAGGGTGGCGGTGGCAATGGCGATGCTCCAGTCTCCACAATGTCAGGTCTGCAGGTGTCTCCGATGTGGGGCTGTGGAGACAGAGGCCGCAGCGATTGGTGGAATCCAGGTCACAGCCAGGTTCTGGCAGCACAGGCGTGCAGCCTTACACCCGAGAGCCCGCTTCCTGCGGAGCTTGCCTGCGTACCAGCTCGTGAGGGTGGCGACAGGCACAGCCTCCCCCGGGTCCTTCCGGGGCTCTGCTGGCCCCTGAGCTGGTTCCCATGGCAGGGTGCTCCTCTTTGCAGAAGGGGGCCGCCTGTGAAAATGCCCCTCGCAGTGCAGAAGCAGTACAGTGCGTGGGCAGCACCGGCATCATGGGCAGGGCCAGCTGACCTGGTTTGGCATTTCGGTTTTACCTCTGTCTGTGTGGCTTTGAACAGAACACTCTCGTGCTCATATTTTGTTGGTTGTTTTTTAATATAACCACATCTGCAAAGTCCTTTGTGCTATACATGTTTAAATATTCACAGGTCCTAGGAGTTTGCATGTGGACATCTTTAGGGAGGGGGCGTTCTTATTCATAGGATCGTTGTAAGGATCAAATGAGCTGATGCATGTAGAATACCCTAGCGCAGTTCTCAGCACATAGTAGTAACTCAATAAATGTTTTTCTCTCCCTTAGAACTATAGGTAACCCCATTTGCTTGCACACCCCCAGGAGAGAGCTGGGGATTCCCGCAGGTGTCATTCCACAGCTCTGCACTCTGGCTGGACCAGTGTCCCTGTTTGGCAATGGCTGGAGGCGTCCAGTCATCTGAGGCCTGGAAGGAAGCCAGTCTGCAGAGATAGTTTTGTCTGAATGATGTTCCCCTCCCACAGGGCTAGGTTGGCCAAGGCCTGCCTCTTTCCTAAGCCTCAGCTTTCTTATTTGTAAACGGGGTAAGGGGGAGGAGCTGGGCTCCGGGGTTCTGCTTTCCATTGAAAATCTAGGAATTACAATTGCACTGATCACAGATGCATCAACAAATGTGCCTGTTGGTGTTAAGGTTTGTTTACTGGCTTCTTGGGGAAGACTGCCCATTGCAAAATGACGACAGTGGCAGGAACACCTCTCACGCTTTCTAGCCTCTGTGAGCCTACACAAGGGATCCTAACCGTGGGTGCTTCTGGCTCAGCCTAGGCTGCGTGGTGACGTGTGCGGGAGGCTGGGCACTTTCTGTAATGGGAGGCTCAGCAGGCAGGTGAGGATGTGAGCCCAGGCTTCCAAGCTTAAGGTAGGGGCTGGATTGTTCTGTCTTAGAGGCATTATTCATGGATCCAGGATTGAAGAGAAAAAAAGTGAGAGGGAGAAGCAGCCTACTATGTGTCAGGCATGTGCCGGCTGCTGCCTTTACAATAATTTAATTCCCACCACTTTGTCTTAGGCAGGCGAGCATTTTGTGTCTGTTTTAAAAATGAGAAAACAGAGCCAGGGAAAAATTGAGTAATTTGCCTGATGCCTCACAGCTGGTAAGTGGCAGGAGGCGAGGGAAACTGAATTAACGCTTCAAATCCACAATGGAGCTTCGTAGCCGGACCGGCGGGCCCTGCCTGGGCCCGAGCTCTCGGGCTGCCCGTCTACCCAAGGGCACACACCACCGCCGCTCCCTCGGAGCCCCCGGACGTCCCCACTCCCTGACGGGTGGAAGCCCAAGGCCTCAGTTGATTCTGTTTCGGCGTTTTCCCTTCCACCCAAAGTTCTAGCAAATATCGTCTCCACCCATCCTGCCTTCCTCCTTTCAGCCCTCCGTCTCCTCCTCTCAGATTCCCTGATCTCCAAACTATTTCAGACAGAGATGAGCACAGTGGGTGATTGCAAACAGATCGAGACTTCAGCCTCCCGAGTGACCCTGTTCCCCCCAAGAGTCCACCTGCCCCCCCCGCCCCACACACTCGGGACAGTGCCCGTGTCCCCCCCATCATCACTGGTGATCTTTCAGGAGCTATTTTGGGGAATTTGCGTGTTGAGTCATTTTTAAAGTTGCAAGCACACTGTCTTGGGAGGATACTGGAAACTTGTCCAAGGTACCCAGAGATCAGAGGCACAGAGAACGTGAGGAGGTGACGCCCTCGAACGTGGGTGTGTCTGGCGAGCAGCGACTTGCAGCTCTGACGAGACGGGTCTGCATCTCTGTGGCGACTCAGACCCTTCTCCATCGGGACGTTTGGATGCCTGGGTTCAGGCGTTTACACCGAATCAGTCTCTTTAATTGCAAAACACGGTCCCCGAGGAGGAGGAACAGAGAAGGCAGGCACCTTGGGAGCAGGTGCAGTGACAGATTTGGTGCCCCTAAGTCCCGAGTCCAGTGAGGTCAAGGTGTGAATGAAGCTACCTCACCTTTCTGACCTGGCGCACTCACCGGGAGGGTCGAGAAGCCCTGGGGGTGGACGGGGGAAAAATGCACACGCCACAGAACGTCTCGCTCCGTGAAGAAGGCTGTACGAACTGGGCAGCACGCCTCAGCATCGAGCTGTTAAAAGTGAAATCTCTACGATCAGACAGTTAGAGTCCCTGGTTGTGGGACCCTGGGCAGGGGAACCCCTTGGAGCTTCCATTTATCTTCGTCTAGAAGGTGGGGGTAATGTGTAAAACCCCACGGGGCTGCGTGCGGGTTAACAAAGCTAGGGCAGTGTTCGGCGTGGGAGAAACACCAGTGATGGGAGGCATCCTCATCACCAGCTACTGTTTATTAACCCACTGGGTCCTGGGCGCGCCCCGCTGGGGCTGATGTGGGAGGCGTCTGCTCGCCAATGGAAACTGTGCTCCCCCTCGAGGAAGCTTTTCCCTTTCTTGGGGCAGGATTCCCAGCCTTCCAGAGAGCAGCCTTCATCTTCACAAATACCTCTGACCGTTAAAGAACAAGACCGACCCCTTCGCTCTCCATCCGGAAAACAGGGACGACGGTAACTCCCGCCTTTGGTGGCTGAAGTGGACAACGGGCCGATGTTTGCGCAAGTCCTTTGTAAATGACAGAGTGCCATAAAATATGAATTATTGTAATTGCTCTCCTCCGGGCATTTCATTAACAATGCTGAAAATGAGGGACACATACTACTGGTTTTCCAAAGGCATTTATGCCTTTTTAAATACATTGCTGTAGACTCTTGGCAGATGGGTTTGATAAGACTGCCTTCAATCTGACTTAGATATTCGTGGCCCCCGGTGAGAGCGACCTCCCGGCGGGGGCAGCTCAGCTCTGACGCCAGCGGGCAGTGAGGCAGGGGAGCTGGCTGTGACGGTGCTGCGGTTCCGCTGGGTGTGTGGCGTTGCCCTGAATTCTCCAAGGTCTTCGGGGCCCCATTTTTCTCAATTGTAAAATAAGGATGGATAGTCATACTTACTACCTCACTGAGCTGTTGTGAGGAGTAAATAAGATCATGATCGCAAAGCCCTGGGCACGTGACCTGGTTCAGGGGGCTTTGGAAACCTCCTAATGCCGCCCCGCCTACCCCTCTGATAGATAGGTGTTTTCTCTTTCACCTGAGGCCCCCCACTGAAACCATCATCAGGGGTAGAGCCCTCCTCGTCAGCTGGGCTCCCATGAGCCTCACCAAGGTCACTGCCACCCCAGCTCAGTGGTCCACCTCCCAGCACTGCATTCACTGCGGACCTTCAGGCCTCCAAGCCAATCCCAGCACGGCCAGGACTTTGCAGCCCCCACCACCTCCCCTCCGTAAATCTGTGTGGGAGGCCGTGGTTGGGGCCCGGGCTGGCCCAGAAGACAGCCTGCTAAGGCCAGTGTGATCAGTCCGAATTCCTGGTCATGTTCCTCACAAGGTGAGGGCCTGCCTGGACTCCAGGACCCTGTGTGACCAGCCAGCTCCATTTGGACAGTCCCGATAAAGCCTTGTCCACACTGCCTTGAAGACAAACCAGAGAAATGTGACACTGACCTCAACACTATTATGTTTATGGGCCTATCATAACAGGTAGTACTTATTGAGCACTTACTATAGCATCAAAGAGGTGTCCAGCACTTCCCAAGTCTGATCTCACTTAGTCTTCACAGCCACCCGAGGAGAAATGATACACTAGTATCCTCGTTTTTCAGATGAGGCCACATGACAAGGAAGAGCAGAGCTTGGCTTTGAACCCAGTACCCGTGGCCAGAGCAGAATGCCCCGGCTCCCAGGGCACAAAAGGCCTGGGAGAAAGTGACCGGGAAGAACAGACCTATCACTGTGGGCTGTTCTCCAGCCTGGCTCAGCCTGCACTTGGCCTTCACCATGTGTTAGTAGTGCCCTGGGGCTGCCATCGTAACAAAGCACCAGAGACTGGTCAACCTCAACAACAGAAAGGTATTGTCCCCCACAGTTCTGGAGGCCAGAAGTTCAAAATCAAGGCCTCAGCAGAGTTGGTTTCCCCCGAGGTCTGGAAGGGAGCGTCTGTGCCTTGCCTCCCTCCTAGCTTCCGGGGGCCTCTGCATTCCTTGGCTTACAAGCGCCATTCCTCCTGGGTCCTTACTTCCCCATTTTGTGACAACAGCCGCATTGGATTGAAGTCCACCCTCGTGACTTCACCCTCACTTGCTCACCTGCAAAGACCCTATTACCAGATGAGGTCACTTTCACAGGTACTGGGTGAGGGATTACGACTTCAACATTTTTGGAGGGGGGGTGCACAATTAAACCCGTAACACCATCAAAGCCCCTCTCTATGTGACCACATCAGACATGAATGTGGCCTGTGTCTTTTCCCCATGCATTCCCTCAGCTCGGATTCACCCCCTGCTTCCTCCGTGCTCCCCGTGGCGCTGCCTGCTGCAGACAAGAGGAGGAACCAATCGCCTGACCCCATTGTCATGGGGCATTGATGGTGCTGCACTTGGAGAATTTCAGTCCCTAGACCCTCACAGCCCCACAGCTAAACCTTTTATCAGCAATTCCAACGCCTCATCTACGGGATAAGTGAATGTTGTAGCTTTATCATTCTGGGTAAATCTAAAAGAGGATAACTGGAAACATGAATATTTGATGAGCTGTATTTGCTTGTGTACATCTCCAGTTCATCCACGACTTTGCAAAGCGGCCTGTGATTTATCAGAGTCTGCATGTGTTTTTTCTTCCCAAGTTTACTGGTGGGGACTCATCCCAGACCTCCCAGACCAATCCCTGCAAGTAGGGTGATTTATCCAGGGGGCATCACTTATTAGCTGGAAGAACTATTAGCCTGTGCTCTGTTTAATTAAGCTTCACTTAATGGGAAAACTTTTTTTTAACGGGTTTACTGTCACCTCATCAGTTATTTAAGGCAGTTCATTTCACAGCATGGGAAAAAAAAAGAAAGGCAAAAAATGTTTCACTTGCTTTAACTGGATTGGTCTGAGCAAAAGCGTGCCTGTCTAGAAGATGCCTAATTGCTGCGGTGATAGTGCGCTCATTCTCCATTTAGTCCCAAGCTTCTTATTGAAACGCTAATCACCGTGAGGTCTCACCTCTTGATGAATGATTTTGTGAAAACTTGATATTCCTCAGCGTAGCCGGGAATGTCTGCATGCAAGTATAATGCCACTCCGACTGAATGGGAAGATAACTAATGCCCTTAATTTTGCAAAGAGGCCTGTGATTTGGTGCATACAGTACAGATCAGGGGAAATCAGGAGAAGTTAATTTCCTTCTTTGCATAGACACCACTTCTGTTACATCACGAGCCACTTTTCTTTGGCTGTTTTTGCTGAGATTTAGAGAACGCTTATTTGGCACCTGTATTTGGGCTTATTTCTTGTCGCTGGGGTCAAACTTAGGTTATGCCATTTTGTCTGGTGTCAGAAGTTGGGGAACTAAAGTTCTCTGATGCTGGGTTCGTTTGTCGACCTCACGAGACTAAGGAATAAGTATCATTCATGCTCTAGTTCAAAGTCTAATGTTGTAGGTAAGCAGTAGAAGATTCTTCCCCTCTGTTCCCTGCCCCCACCCACCAACCTTGGAAGGTGGGGCAGAGGTGGTGGTTTTTGTTCAGTTTTTCCCCGCAGCGGCCTTAGGCACTCTGCAGCTTCTGAAAGTTCTAAGGGCTTCATGCATCGGATGGAAAGTGAGTATCTGAAGCTGACTCCATTTATTTTGCCCAACGGACACCCAGATTATGGAAAGTTGGCTATTTCTACATGACCGGCTGACTTGCTAATAATGACTTCCCATCTTTGCATGCAGCGGTGTAGACAGGAATACAGGCATTTTCTTCCCCTGCATTGGCCAAAGAGTAAAAGTTATGATTATGAAGACTATTATTTATTATTTGTGTGTGTGGTCTACCAGCTGCCTACATTTCCTGCCACACTCCCTTCATCACTCTGGAGCAATCCCAAGTTTTCAGTCTCAAACTCCTATGGTCACCTGGACGCAGGAGCTGATTCCCTGTCCTAGATGTCCACTCCTGCTGTTCCCTCTGCCCAGACTGCAGTTCCTACCCTGGAACATCTGAGTCCCTCCTTACCTCGAGATCTCGTTCAGGTTTATCATGTAAGCCTTCCCCGGGACACCCTTGCATGCTGGCTGGTGCATGCCTGCTCTGAGCTCGTTCAGCTGCTGGAGCTGCCGTCCGATCAGATTTTATTTACAGTTTCCTGGGCTGCCTCCCAGCCGGCTGACAAACACCTTTAGACTCTCAGTGACTTGAAGACCCCGACAGCCTCCTCTTGTTAGTGCCCCTGCTCAGCACCAGGTTCCCAGCTCCGACCACGGCATGTTTGGTGAATGCACTTTATTCGCGCGTGTGTGTGTGTGTGTGTGTGCGCGCGCATGCGTGCATGCGCGTGTGAACAAACATCCGTGAGTGCTGCATTCTGAAAGGATCTCGTAAGATGCCTACTAATCTGGCACAGCACGGGCCCCCAATACAAATGGTCCTGACTGCGAGACTTCAGTACCAGTGGTTCCCCGAGAGCCTGGGTGAACTCAGAGGATGAGCGAGAACATTATTCCTAATTCCTCAGTCAATTAGCACTGCAGATAAGCCTTTCATCCTTAGGCCTTTTACATTGTAGGTCGCCTGTCAATATTCCGGGGCCTAGCCTGCCTTCTCCGGGGAAATCAAACATCCTTCCTTGGTTTTCTCTGAACGTAGCTCCATTGACGTTAAAAGTTCTCAAACTGTCAACATTTCCCCAAATGTGATCTCTCCTGCCCAGTGATGTTGCTTCTGTGGGGACGAGGGAGAGCGTTCTGAGTTCACAGAAAAGATATTTGGGGATTTAGGGTGGAATTAACTTGAAGCTTGGAGCCGAAGTCTGGTTCTTTAATTTTACAGATGAGGCTCTACTTAGGTGAAATGTAGGACTTCAGCTGGATTTGAATTTCGGGTAAACAATACATCATTTTCCTAGTACAAGTACCATATTTTTTGGACTATAAGACACACCTTTCCCCCCACAAATTTGGGAGGAATAATGGTTGTTAATGCTGCTGTTGAGTTCTGTTTACATTCACATTGGTGAAATATTATGTTACTTATGTTATTAAATATTTTGCCACATTTTTTGCTTCAAATTTTTTTTCCTGTTTTCCTCCTCTAAAACCTAGGTGCATCTTATGATCTGAAAAAATATGGTGTATCACCCAACATTGCATGGTACATAGTTATACTAAAAACACTTGTTTAGCTGAAATTCACATTTATTTCCTATAGTTTCATTTGCCGAGTCTAGCACCCTACTTCCTGCTAATGTTGATGACTTGCTCGTTACAGTTCCCTGGGCATGACCGGGTTTAAAACATCACGCGCGCTTCCGGAGCCCCAGACCCGTATTCCTTCCTCACCCATGTGATCAGGAGTGGGAATTTTCCTACTCAAACACCAAGAGCTTTTGACAAGTTTGTGATGATTATTCGTAGAAACCTGCACTCTCTTAGCAAAGCCGGAGTTGGTTTAACAAGGAACACAACTCAAGGGAAATGAGCCTGGGTCAGGCAGTTTACCGAAAGTAATTGTGACATCGTTTTTGTCCATTCGGCATGGCTGGTTGTGAAAGCCAGGTGAGTTGCCACTGCGGCCAGGTCCCCTCTAAAAACAAACCGACAAAAACGCTGCAGCTTTTTGTCCGGGTAGGACGCCGAGAAGGTGTTTTGGGGATAACCAGAGCCGCAGAATAGAATGAGGAAAACAGTTCACTCTGAAGCTATCTGTTAGACAATAAATATGACGTCTGCTGGTCTCCCATATACACTCTCCATTTCCCCTGCTCACTAAGGAACTGGCTTAAAATTCTTTACCCAGTGTGAGTGAGAGAATTATCACTATTAGGCTATAATCTCAATTTCTCCTCTTTATCATCTTTCTTATTCCAAGATGGCTTCACTGGAAAAAAAATTCACATCTTTGTACTAAGGTCTTTATTACTGTTTCCATAAAGAGGTATCTTTTCTCATCTACCTGCCTTAAGTTCATTCTCAGCACCAAGTTTGTGATTTGTAATTAATTGAAGGAGATGTTTCTTCTTTTTAAGTAGGTTCAACAAAACATCCCCTTGTTTTGTTTTGCTTTGCTTTGCTTTTTTTATGACCCCAGGGACATTTTCTCTGCCTTCTGCTCCAGGTACCATCAGCGTTTCACTCTTGAGTTCTGTCAGAGTGAAACCCCCACCCCCTCCTCATGTCATATTGAAACACATACACAAACATATGCAGGATGCAATCTCAAGTGGTGCTCTCCCTTTCGGGTAGAAACAGTGTTGCCAGGACACACCCTATGTGACACTTAATTAAACCTTTGCTCCTCAGCAGGAGGACCGTACTGGTTACTCAAGCACCCTGAGGGCTGGGCACCTGTTGAAGGGGATGCACAAGCTACTGAAATACTGATATAAGAAAAGCATTTGAATCATGTGGCAGCTAAGGGCTCAGTTCATTCCCAGCAGGCCAGAGGGCAAAGTGGTATTCGGCAGAACCTGGTGGAGACTCAGCCATGGCGCCTGCTGGACTCTCTCAGCTGCAGGATGGGGAAGGGGGGAAAGAGAGGCACAGGCATGGGTGTGTATGTTTGTGTGGGTTGCGGGGAGATCGCTGGAATAACTCTAAGGCGGGAGAAACTATTAAGATTTCAGACTCCTGGACGTGAGTTGGCACAAAGAGTGTCCATCTCGGGTAATGGCACAGTCACCGAAGAGACAGCTAGATGCACAGGCAGGAGGCAGCATCCTTTACGGTCCCCTCGGCCCACATGGAGTTTGGACCTCCAACAAGACGTTAAAATGCTGGAGGCGGGGGCTGGACCTGGGGAAGAATAACCTGGCTTGGCCCAGGTGGAACCGCAAAGCTCGAGGCAGTCCAGAGCTCGGCGTCTGAAAGAGCAGCACCCCGGGGCTGGGGGGCGTGGCACGGGACCAGACAGGCAGGTTCCCAGGACACGGGCCGTAAACCTGGGGTGTGCAGAGCATGGCTCCAGAGGAGAGCCGAGGAGGCTGCTGTGCCAATGCACTCATCTTTGCCTTTCAAGCTCTACCCATTGTCTTCCCGGTCTAGGTCCCATCCCGCCTCTTCGTGACCTGGCCGGGCCATCCTGAGTATAGTGTTCCTGTTTTCCACTGGTTTCAGTGGGCTGACTTGGTCTGGAGCTATGAGCTGCTTTCTGAGCGGGTACCTTTGTCAAATCAACTAGCTTTCAAATTGGGAATCTCCTCTACCCCACTCCCACCTTGTCACTCTTGGTGGGCTTGATGAGGTTGCTGGAGTGTGGTTTTTTTTTAAGTTTTTAAGAATTAGTTTCCATTCAGTAGTACTCTGTGTTAGCTTCAGATGCATAGCAGAGTGGTTAGAAAATCATGTACTTGACAGAGGGGCCCCCGATGCTCAGGCACCCACCTGCCCCCACGCTGTAGCCCTCACAGCGTCGCCGGCTGTGTCCCCTGTGCTGCGGCAATCTACATCCCTGTGGCCATTCTGTAACTAGTAGTTTGTGCCGCCTCATCCCGGTTTCTGGAGTTTAGATTTTTTTTTTAAATCCTCACCTGAGGATAACTTTTTTTCATTGTGTTTTAAAGAGAGAGGAAGGGATGGGGGAAGAGACAGAGACAGAGACATTGACATGAGAGAGAAACATTGGTTGGTTGCCTTCTCCTACGTGCTGCGACTAGGAATTGAACCTGCGACCTTTCGGTGTATAGGATGATGCTCCAATCAACTGAGCCACGCTGGTCAGGGCCAGAGTTTAGATCTTAAAATGTCTAGGTCTGGAAGAGATGGATGATGGAGACTTAGACTTTCTTAGACTTTGGGGATGGAGGACTCAAGCCTAGGGACTCAAGTCTAGTGTCGTGGTTGGACTGAGAAGCAGAAGGAGATTCCGAACCAGGAGACTCGGCCACGTTTCTGTGGCTTCGTGGGCGGCCATCCTTGAGATGTGAGAGCAGGCATTTCTGCCGCAGACATCTTGCCAGGAAGCCAGTCAGCCCTGGACGGGCAAGTTCATGACCTACAGAAACTGCCCTGTTGTTCTGTCTTTGTCTGCTCCGTGCTTGCCTGGGGCAGCTGTAGTCGAAGGGGGCTTTTCCTTACTGAGGGGTGCTGGAGAGTGCTTTCTCCCTTACGGGTGGTACACTGGATTGCAGATTGGCCCTCCCAGCAAAATCGTTTTGAAAAGAGGTACTTGGTCGATGGACGTAAGATCCCTGAGAGCAAGAGCAAAGCCCATCCGCAGCTGTACCTCTGCTTCCTAGAGAGACACGATGCATGCCCGGGGACCATCCGGCTGGACTTCGTCACACTGGTGCTCTGTGCACGGGCATTAAAGTTTCATACTATTGTGTTTGTTTATGTAATTTTGTAACAAGCAAACAAGAGCAAGCTAGAGGCACCTCTTTTTCGTTGGCCGTGGAAAACAGGATTGGATCCCCTCAGCAGGGTGGGTTTCGAAGGGGCTGCCCGCCGGTGTGAGCAGCGGTGGGTCAGAGCTGCGCTTCCTGTCGGAGAGGAATTCCGGGCCTCAACCTCCGTGCCCTTGGAGGGCTACTGATTTGGGGGACTTGCCCCCACCACCACGTCACTTCTCCGCTTGTGAGTGGCCGAGCTCATCTTCTCGACAATCCTCAGCTCACGGGATCCCACAGAGCCGTCTCTCCTGTGGGGCTGGTTCCATTTGTTAGAAGATGTTTATTGTCTCGCTGCCTGCCTGCCGTTCCCTGCGCCGCTTGCATTTTATTGCTCATTAGCACCTTTGGAGGCTGAGGCGGTGAAGGATGTGGAGCAAACCCCTGCTCTAAAGTGGGAAACGTTCTGAGGGAGAGGGTTTGAGAATCGTGATTCCTTCACTCGAGGACTGTCTGGAAGATCCGGGCAGGCAAGAGAACACCTGCGGAAGGGTAGGGGCACCTCCTCTAAGGAAACATGAAAGGAACGGGGGGATGTTTGAAGTGCTGAATGCAAGACCCTTGGGTGAAACACCCGCTTCCTAAAAGTTCCAGGAACTGTGAGTTCCTTGAGGCAAAGAACATGTTTTGCTAAATTCACAGCATTTAACTATTGCAGAAACCCTAGTCTCCCCAAGTGCTTCTTCAATGGTTGCTGTGTGGAATAAAATCTAGCTGTGTTCTGTGCATCTCCCAAAAAAGAAAAATTAAAACCTTCATGGGAGAATTCACAGAGAAGTTCAACAGGAGAGGTGGAAAGGCAAGAGCTTCCGAAGGGACTTAAATCCCATTTCCGGTGCTAACCAAACCTGCGAGCTGAACCGAACGCTCTGCGAGGGAAATGCCCTTGTTTCCTTATCTGCACAGTGGGGACGACAACACAAAAGTCCCGGGCATGCTGCAGGGAAAGGGGTCCTGAGGAACGCATGTGAATCACCGAGCAGCACGCCTGAAATAGTAGGCACTCAGGTACCCGCCCGCATCACAGAGCTGTGTCAGCAGAGTCTGAATGGGGAAGGAGAGGCTGGCCTCCTGGAACACACCCAGTCAGGAAAGCCCAGGCCATCTCCTGTGACAGGTACCTGGCAGCTCTGTCCACACTGCCTGTGACCGCTCCATTCCTGCCCCACATCATGGCCCCTGCAGAGAGGGGCTTCTGGTCTGCACCCTTCGTGAGCCTGAGCCCTAATACACTCGCACAGCTTTCCTTGGTTGGAATCAGCCATGCCCCCTTCTCCCCACCGCATCATTCCCCAGCCAAGGAGCTGCCCCAGAGGTCGGTGTCCACACAGGTCAACACTGCAGAATCCCTTCGCGTCCATGGGCCAGTGAGAGGATGCCCCTGTACCTGAAAGGAACTCGTTTGCAGCATCTGGCAAATTTTATATCCCTCTCAGAGAGAGAGAGTGAAATTGCATCTCCTTTCCATAGTAATAGCAGGTCATTTACATTTCTCTACAGCCCACACTGCTAAAGGTTAAAGGCCAACATTTTAATAATTACCCAGAGAAATGCCTGTTGCCACTGCTGCCAGCATTTCATCATCCTTCCCCTCACCTGGGAAGCCCCCACAGGATGCTTTTACGAAGGGCTTCCCAATCCATTATCTCATTTGACCCTCAAATTAACTTGGGAGCCGGGGAGCTCGGGCATCACTCATCCTTTTGTTTGTGAGAGAAAACAGACGCAGAGGGCAAGTGAGTTTTCGGTCGTCGGTGAGCTGGGTGGGGCCTCCGCCCTGCACCGGGAGATTGTGGGCGCCGAAGCAGGAACTCCCTGACCCACCACTGGACTGAGACGGCCAGTCTGTCTGGTGTGAAGATCTCAGAAGTGGTTGTTTCTTTGTTTGTTTGTTTTTCATGTGGCCACACTGCTTTTTAAAGAACTGTGTTGCCAGGTCTTTTTGCTGTGGGGTGTGGGACCCGTCAGTGCAGCTGTCCCCCCGCGTTACAGCCCTTCACCCCTTTATTTTCTGGGCACACCCTGCTGCTCACATCTGGAGAGCCGCCCACCCGATTCAGTCCTGCCTTTCACAGAGAGGAAAACGGAGGTCTCGACGCGCACTGGACCTTGTACGATGAGGTCACAGCAGCTCTTCCAGTGCCTAGCGCCATGGTCTCCATCCACTGGACGGAGGCTTTACGCTCCCAGTGAGGACGTTTCAGGGCCCAAGACCAGCACTGACTAATGGAACCTTCTCCACGGTGATGGAGATAACCCCTGAGCACTGGAAAGGGGACTAGCATGTGAAGGAAGTAAATTTTCCATTTTATTTAATTTTAGTTAATGTACATTTAAAAAGCTGCGTGTGTCTAGGTGGCTACCATACTGGAGAGCGTGGCTCTAGAGCAGTGGTTCTCAGGCTTGAAGGTAGAACCACCTGGAGAATTTGAAAAACACTGACTCCTGGTTTTCACTGGTTTAGAGCAAAGTGTGAGCAATGGGGTTTTCAGACTCCCCAGTTAATTCTAGCGAGCAGTCGAGTTCCAGAGGCACTGGCCTACATCGTGAGCTCCCTGAGGGACAAGCGCCATGCCGGCTGTATGTAGGACTGTATTCACTGGTGAGCAATTCAGGGAGGAGTTGGCCATGTTCCCGAGTCTTAGAGAACTTCAGATGTCCTGGGGAAGAGGAAGGATCCTTACTAAGTATTTTAAAAGGATGATGTGATCCAAAGGAGTGGCACTGGTCATTTCTATCTAGGGGAGGGAGAAGGAGAGAGAGTCTCGTTGTGGCAATAATTCCGGTCATGATTTATAAGTAAGGTATATTTTTGTTCCAGAAATGCATTTGTTGCAACAAATGTTTCTGCCAGGCAAGTCAAAACTCACATCTGTAATGCACAATAGGATTAACCTGGGATTACGGGAAATCTAATTAAGTGAACCGTATTATCTAAGACCCACAAAAGGCCTGCCGGTGTGAGAGCATTCGGCACATGCTTCAGAAGAACGCTTTGCAGAAGCACGGAGGCACTTGACTAGTTCGCTGTATCCCATTACTTTTCTTTTATGCTTAACTTCTTTTAAAAATCCCATTCCTTTTATCAATGACATTAATACCTCAGAAAAAGAAAGCATTAGGCTTCAAAGGTGGGATTATTTGAAACCACCCTGAGACCGTCAGGAAGCTATTGTCGGTACTCTTTCTAAAACAAGGTGGGGACCTTCTGTGGTGTCGGAGAGATGCGGACAAAAAAAGGTCATTTAAAAATGGGACAGAGTTTAGTGGACTCTCAGCACGATGAGCTGGTGTGGGGAGACAGACATGAGGAAGGGACCTCCAGAACAGCCCCCTGCCCCGCAGCCTGGTAGAAATCCAGGCTGGGAACGCTCGACCCCCTGCACTCGCTCCTGCTTGCTGGCCGAGGAAGCTGGGCGGCTGCGTGGGGACCTCGTGGGCCTGGGGTCACGGGCTGGACTTCTCAGAATTCTGAAAGTGCTCGGCGGTGGTGGTGATGTGAGGCCCTCGCTGCCCTCGCTTCAGTAATGATTTCAAAAACCACAGCCAAAAACACATCAAGCCCTTGTCAGCTATTAAGGCCACGTTGGGGATAATTCCTCTTTTTATGTTTATACTTTGAAAAAGAGACTTTGAGGAAAGTGGTTCTCTGCGGGATGGCAGGTTATCTTCGCTCTCCCAGTCTCCCCAGCGATGGTCTTTAAAGAGAGCTCCCAGGTCCCTCCTCAGGGACGTCTTTTCCCCCGTAGAACCTGCACTGGTTGTTTCCATAGAAATAGTTTGGAAGGGAGGACTGCTTTAAAGCAGGGTTTTTTTTTCTTTTTTGGGTGGTGGTGGTGGTGGTGGTGGTGGTAGATGCTATACTAAGTATCTTTCACTCTTGATGCGTTTTCCCTCCCCTTCCTTTTCTCCTCTGTAAAATGAGTTTCGGTTTTGTTCACTCTGTTATTTTGTAGAAGTTACTGATCATCTCTGTATCTCAGTTTTCCCACTTGTCTACTGAAGAGGGACTAACTGGGGAAGGATGTCGGGTTGTTAATCCAGTGCTGAGAAGCTGGCGTGGAATAATGCCACGACCTGTTCAGACTTGACATGGAAACGGTGTACCTACTCCTGGCAGAACGTGGGAACGGAAACTCTCTGTCACACTTTCCACTTGCGTGTTAGTCTGTTGGCGTCACAAACGTAACCTGTTTAAACCAAACTCATGCTCTTAATCCCCAAACTGGCCCCTTCTCCTTTCAAGGCCCAGAACAGCACCACTGTGTTCCCAGCCTCCTGCGACCACAGCCTCATCCTCCACCCCTCCAACGCGTCCAGTTCCCAAGGCCCCCCGCATGTGCCTGGCTCTCGGAAGAACCCCGGTTTCTCCCCCGAGGCTCATTTTTCTAGTTCAGAACCATGTTGACCTGAGTGACTGCAACAACTCCAGGAATCTCCCTGACCACAGGCCTTCCTCTCAAAGATACTCGAGAGTCCTCTGCTTCAGTGCCGTCGTCCACGGCAGCCACTAGCCCTCCTGTGGCTATGGAGTGAGCTCTTGAAATGCGGCTAGTCCCAACCGAGATGGTCCCTAAGTTTGAAGTACACACCAGCTTCTCAAGACTTAAGACAAAGTATCTCATAATTTGTAGATTGATTACATAGTGAAATGACACGATTTGGAGCATAATGGGTTAACTATAAATATATACTTAAAAACTTCTTAAAAATGAAGCATCTAGAAAATTTCAAACTGTACATGTGACTCATATGTCTGTTGGATGACACTGGTCTACTGTATCTTATCTCCCCCAAATATTTGTATCATTGCACTTAGCAACTGCTGTTACAGGATTATTTTGTGTGTCTCCTCTCAACGGACAGCCTCCTGGAGTCCTGGGGAAGGCTCGTACCTTACTGCATGTTGCATGTTGTATTGCATACTGTATGTATATTGCATGTTATATCACTGTATCCAGGGCTTATAGTACATGCTTTGGTATTCTTGTTGAAGGAGCAAAACCCCTAATTTACCCTCCTGACCACCCACTGTGTGTAAGGTCAGGCCGAGGCTATGCTGAGTGTTCTCCTCGCACCCTCCCATTTCACGGTGGCACTCCTTCGGTCAGACCGGCCCCAGGGTTCTTCCCATTTGTAACGAGCCAGCCTGGAGGCTCGGGGAGGTTGAGTCACACGCCGAGTGAGTAGTGACCCTTGAGCTCTAACCCTCTGGGTCCATCTGACTCCTGAGCTCGTGCTCTCAGTCATTTTGTCGGAACTGCCATTTCTCAGGTCCGTTTCTCCCGTATGCCTCTGAGAGCTCGGACTCCATCAGTCTCCTGGCCAGAGTCCTCAGTGGATTACTGTCGTATTTCCGTTGTCCATCGGAGGAAGTCCTGATGCCTGAGGCTGGGATTCAGACCTGTCACATCAGCAGGGCTCTGCGCTGCCTAGACGCAGAGGACACCGTGGCCACTGCATCCAGGAGGCATGGGCCTCCTGGAGTTGTGCACGGAGCAGGCCTGCCAGCGGCACCCAGACCTGCCATCGGGGAATGAGGTGAAAACCTCATCGGGGAAGGCTGCTCTTCCTCAGCACAGCACACACTCGCAGGCTCCTGTAGACCTGGGGGACCTTTAAAAAGGTGTTGCCAGCCTCCTCTTTTATAGAAGGAGAAACGTAGGCCCAGAGGGAGGTGTATTTTTTCTGGGGCTACACAGCTGTTCGGTGGCGGAACCTCTGCCAGAACACACATCTCTTGACTTCTGTTGTAAAGCTCTCCCTGTTGCCCCGGCGTCCCTTGGGAAGTCAGAGGAGAAAAAGGCATTTTCTACATCCGAACACATGATCTCCACAGCTGCAGTACTTCGCCCTTGGCCAAAGGAACCACCTGACCTTTTTCCTCCTGATTATTGTAGTCTGTCTACCAGTTTTGCTGCTGGATGATAAAAAGGAGCAATCGAGTCAGCGCCTCTACAGGAGGGTTATTGTCATTCGGTGCACAGGACATTGCCAATGGCATGGAAATTTAGGGCAGAAGATCAGTGGGGCTGGGCCCCACGGTGACAGCCACTGGGTGGGGGGCAGTCCTTGATTGCCAAGGTCTTCTGAGAATAGGCAATAGGCCATGCCTTCTGCCATTTACATGGCTCGTGGGACAGAGGCCATATCTGTTCTGTTTGGTTTCCAGCTGGCTTCTGCAGAACTTTGATTTTGCTGAACTGTTGGCTGTCGGATGTAACTTTGTGGCTACTCCATTCCCCCAGCTACCTCATACTCTTCCTTCACCAACTGGCAAATGCTTCTTATGTTTTTCATTCAAGTTCCTTTTTTTTTTTAAGTTTTTTTTATTGTATTTTTTCCAGTACCATTTAGTCTCCTTATACTCCCCTCCCCACCCAGGACAGTCACCACCCTGTTGTCCATGTCCATGAGTCCCTTTTCCCTTTTGCCCAGTTCCTCTACCCCCAAGGTCGCCATTGGCTCATTCAGGTTATCATGTTGCACCAGGTTACACAGGTTGAAACAAAAAAACAGCGGTCAGTTTAAATCTTGGTTATCATTGGACTAGATGCTAGAGATTGTGATACAGTTGTTTATTTGGAAAAGGCTGGAGCGAGCACGTACTGGAAACCCGGAGTTGGAGGGTACAGATTCACCTGCAGAGACGGTCACTGATTCCTCTGGGTCTTGTCCGCAGTCCTTTCTGCGCTGGTCACACCATCCTGCCATTCATGTGCTTAGACAGCTGTCTCGTTGTTGCTTGAGCAAAGTCTACTGGTCAGAGATTCATGGTGGCCATGAATCCCCAAGACCCAGCCCAGGCCTGGCTCCGTGGAAAGCTATTGCTGAATAAAGAGGTGCATAAAGAACGCTTTGTGGATATTCACCGCTCTGAGACAAAGGGAAATTTGCATCCAGGCTCTGGTGGCGCGGATGGTGATTCACTATGTTGAACACCTGTTTATCATTGACATTTTTTCCCCCGGTTTTGCCTCAGGTATTTTAGCTCATGCAGAAGAAAAACTGAAAATCAAACGTCTCTTTCCACACATTGAGAGAGTGTTTATTCGTAGTCTGAGATGGCGCTGCTGACAGCATTGCTTGCTGCGCGCGTTGGTATATGTCATTCATTTTAATGATTAACATTGAAAAGTATCATGGTGAGAAAAATTTAGTGAAGGGTTGAGTAAAGCACAAATAATGAATTCTTAGTCGCACATGTTGTATTTAACCATCTTATCATTGGGAGATGATTTAATTATCTGAAGAGATAAATAAATAACCACTGAATGGTTTCATATCCTGGGGTCTGCAGACTTCAGTGGAATTCCTGTGATCCTCTGTGGCCACGAGAGTCTGAGAATGGCAGTCACACCCTAACAGAGTGATATACTCAGTACCCAAGACAGTTCTGGAGCTGACATGATCCTTGGAGATCATGAAGTCTCTTTGTACCGAAGATGAGAACATGGATCCTGGAGTTTGGGAGCCAGGCAAAGCCAATGCATGGGTCTTACAGCCACATAAACTTGAATTTGAATGGCATCCTTTGCAGTGAGTCAGGGTGAATCCATGGGTGATTTACTTAACTACTCTGAGCCTCAGTTTCCTCCTACATAAAACATGGGTGGCGCTTACATGGGGTGGTGGTGAAAATACAACAAAAGGTGTGTGCCAAGCCCTGAGCAGGCTGCCCAGCACTCGAAAAGTCAAGCACCCGGTCAAGGATAATCCTTACTGTCATGGCCTAATTTATGTAGCTCGTGAGTGATAGGACCAGGATCTGGACTCAGGTCTGCCCCACACCAGGCAATGAGCGAACTCTGCACCTCCAGTGCTGACCTCTGGTGGCTCTCCCTTTCTCCAGAAGCAGAGAGTCAGACTTACAGTGGAGCAGTTTTAAAATTTCCACCTAAGAGAATGTCATGGTCATCGATAATAAGAGACCCTATATGCCGCATATCTTAACATTTGAATTTGATATTAGAGCACACAGCACATACGCCAGGACCCTTTTGGCGTCTCTGCTGTGTATTTGGCACCTGAGCAGGAGTGATTATTATCCCAAACTTATGCTTTGTTCCAAGTGCAGAAATCGGAGAAAAAGAAATGTGATTCAGGAGGTCTTTTAATACTTCCTCTCCCATTCTCTGTGATTTCCACAGACATGGCATAATTCCTGTGATTTGAGTTGAAACTAGAGACGGGCTCAGTGCTGAGTGATGAGATCTGAACGGGGAATAAAATATGCTTGAATTAATTTGCATAATAGAATCCGATTGGTTACAAAGCTGTGTTTGTTGAAGTGGAGACCAGAGCCCCTTAGCTCTCCCAGCAAGGGGATGCGGCACATGCAGAATGGATTTTCGAGTTCTGGTGTGGGCCTCAGTAATATTCTTAATGTAATGGTAACATGTCTTAAACTGTAAATTAGCTCACTGGAAATAAAAAGAACAGGTCAGCTTGTCTGATCCTTCCAGCTCTGTGGGGAGGAGGAAGCTGTAGAACCAAAGCCACTTGCTTTCTGCTAAGCACTTTCGTCTTTCTTTCTGTGCCGGGTAACAATTTCCACCAGGAGTCCAAATATACTTAAACACCCATATATGTCATTTTCTTTTACGGAGACAAAAGCAGGCACAGCAAGAGTTTTGTGCTCAAGGCACAGTAGCTTATGATGGGCTATCTGCTCTCAAGATAGAAGGGCCAGCCTTCCACTTAGAGCTGGTGGTTTTGCAAATCCATTTTCCGTGGTGTTATTACTCCTGTGACTTTCAGCAGCATTTATTTTTCCTTCCAAGCGATATGCTCCAATCATAAAATAAAGTCCCCCTATATGTTTTAGTGGAACCCCAATGCTTAGGCATCCCGGCATACTGTTAGAAAGTGCTTTAATGGAAGGGTTATTCAAGAACCGCCTTGGGGGTCTTTAATAAAACCAGTTAGAACGTTGATATATTTCCCTAATTATTACCAATGTCAAGGTCTTCTTAGGAGGGCGGTCTCCTATTAATTTTTATGCGTGATTCCTGCAAACTCTCTACCATTGAACACATCAATCGGATTTCTAGATTTTAGAAGCATTCCTAAAAAAAATAGAAAATCTCACCACTAAGATGCATTCAGTCTAGGAAGGAGACCATGTATGAATCTCCCTGAACACATCGTTTTTAACCTATACATTTAGAAATTCTGAGATGAGTTTAAAGATAAATAGTGAAGATTAGCTTTCAGTGAATGGTGCCGTTTAAGGACCTGGTTACACGGTGACTGTGTTGTGATGGGCTGATGTGAGTGCCTTCTGTTCATCTTCAGTTTGATCACTGCTGGGAAATACTTTATCTTCCTATTTCTGGTTTGTTTTTAATATTTTACTTACAGCATAACTCCTGCCCTCTCACCCTGCACCCATTGCCAGTGTCACCAAAAGTTAAATCGTTTTCATCTTAAGACTGATGTATGTGTTGTACGCAGATGTGTGTCTGTATCTGAGACGCAGCCTTCTCTTCGAGGGGCACCATTACACTAGGACTGCAAGGGGTAAGACTGCAGGTCTTGGAGCCAGCCGTCCTGGGCTCATATCCCAGCCAACTCTGTAACCATGGCAAGTTCCTTAATCTCACTGTGCCTCAGACTGCTTCCCTGTAAAATGGGGATCCTACTACTTTGTAGGGTTATTGTGACAATTTAATGACTCCACTCATTGAAAGCACTTAGAAGACTCTTAGGCAGATAATAATGAATGAATGTGAATTATTATTATTAATAATAATAATTATTTCATCATAGTCATATTATTAATGGGCATCAGGTCCTACTATTGGTTTACTTTAGGTGGCTTCTAGGTTGCTGTTTCCATCACAGTGTCCATATCACTTCCTGGTGAACCTCCAACAGACGGCAAGAGCTGGTGTTGACCACTTGTTAGGAATGCAGACTCCAGAGCCAGCTGTCATGAGTTCAAGTTCTAGCTCTGCTATTTATCAGAAACATAACCTCTTTCAAGTTGCTTAATTTATCTGGACTTCAGTCTTCTCATCCTTTAAGATGACAATATTCAGCCCTGGCTGGCGTAGCTCAGTGGATTGAGCACGAGCCGCGAACCAAAGTGTCGTAGGTTCGATTCCCAGTCAGGGTGCATGCCTGGGTTGCAGGCCATGACCCCCAGCAACCGCACATTGATGTTTCTCTCTCTCTCTCTCTCTCCCTCCCTTCCCTCTCTAAATAAATAAATAAATAAATAAATATGATCTTAAAAAAAAGAATATTCATAGTACCTATTCATAGTTTGTTATATAAATTAGGTGAATTACCATTTGTAGTTACTTTCTAGATCAATGGCCATAACAAGGTTTTGCTAAGTAAATTTTGCATTCTGAAATTGAATAAATTTTAAAAATCATGTCTTGCGATTAATCTTACACATATATGAGACTGATCATTAAAATAACTTTATATATCACATAGTCATATAAGCACTTACAAATAATGGGCCTGATTAATTGCTTTTAAAAGCAAGTTGGTTTTGCTGGTATTTCCAACAGAGAAAAATAGACAATTTCAGGTTTCCAACAAAGGATTTATTATTTATTGGTCATGTGGAAGCTCTTAAGTTCATTAGTATCAAGCTAGAGTGTTTTTTACAAAGAAGAAGAAAAAATGTTGTCATCTAGTTGCAACACTTTTAGTGTCAGAAATAATTGTGCTTTACAGCAAAATGGCAGCCAGAAGAAAGAGGTGCAGAAATATCAACTTTAATTAAACCCTTTCCTTCAAAGACACTTCACAGTTTATATGCAAGAATAATTTCTCACCACGCGAATGAACACTTAATACTTGGTGTGGTGGAAAACGGGCAGGGATCTTGCTGCACCGTATGTTCTTTTCTTTCGCTTTCTTCTTGAGATTCTAAGGAGGCAGAATTGAGTTTGAACTTGAAGCATGTGGGTCAAATCATCCTTCATCCTTTCATGAACGGCCTGCTTTGAAGCGCTCACTCACTGGACATAGAATCACGAATAAGAGAAAATCTCACCACTAAGATGCATTCAGTCTGGGAAGGAGACTGTGTATGAATCAGAAGAATGTCCCACAGTCTCTTCTTACCAGAGCTCCAACCATGAATATGAAACTGGAAGCCACGTGGAGAAGATGGTGCACAATGGCTTCATTTTAGAGAGAATGAGGCAGGGCCCCCAAAAGGGGAATTAGTGGGGTCTTTTGACAAGCCAGTGGCAGATTTTCCACTCCGCCTCCAGCTTCCAGACTTAACCCCAGGGAGCTTCCTGTTGCTTCCCGTTGCCTCGTTTTAGGATGCAATCCCTCCTGGGTCCCTCTCTGCGCACACAGCCAGTTTGGCTTGCAAGGAATGGCATTTGACACAAGGAATAGCATTTGATATATCACTCAATGCCTGAGTCTGAAGGTGAGGCTGTTAAATGATGGCATTGCTTTTTTAATCTTTCTCTTCCACACAGCCATTTACACATCCTGAAGTGTATGTCACAATAAATATTAAAGTCCCCATACCTCGAAAAGAGACTAACATAACCCATCGTAGAGTGGTACTGGGGACAGTGACGGGCACCAGAAATTAACGGCACGTCTGGGCCTCCCCAGGTACCATGTTGCCCAATGAGAAAGCAGCAGGAAGGCTTGGGTTGGTGAAGTTAAAGGCCATTAGGAGGAAAGGCATTCTGCACCAACAAGTTAGAAGTCCACCAACTCCCTTGTTTTCTAGACAACCCAGGCCAGTGAGCTGTGGTATCTCCATATAACTTATTCCTCAGCTCCTCTCCTAGCAAAAGCACCTCATCACCTTCTTTTGGGCCTCTTCATCTGCAAGTTAAGAGCACCTCCGTCTTCTCAGGGAGGCTGGGAAGAGGGGAGGAGACCCCGTGTGTGCCCAGTGCCCACACAGTGTCCACCCCACATGGGTGCGGGAGTGCCCATCAGGTCTGCTTTCCGACGAAAGCACGCAGGCGCAGAGTGCTGGATGAGCTGCCCAAGGTTACCCAGATGGTGAGACAGAGAAATGGTATTCCAGTCTGGTTTATCTGCTTTCCAGATGTCCCACCATGCCAAGAGCCACACTCCCTCTCCTGTTCCCCCCACCACGTCATCTGACCTAGACGACAAAGAATCAGGTGATGGTTTCTACTTGTACAGTACTCAGGGGTCTCACTACTTCCATTTAACCACTCCCGTGACCCCCCTGCTGAAATGAAGTGTCACCCTCAGTATCGATGTGTCATCCTCCATGCCCACACACTTTCTGAGAGTCCCTCACATTGGTGACAGGGCTGGTAGTGGGGACTCTCTGGCTCTGGGAACTAGACTCCAACTGGAGTCTGAGTGTCACTTTCCTTCGGGGAGACGATGATTGTCCAGAAGAAAGAGTGGGGTGCCAAGAGCGGCACACAAGCAAAGGAAGTTCCTTGGGGGAGA
The DNA here is from genome assembly GCF_019186645.2 of Phyllostomus hastatus. Lineage (NCBI taxonomy): Eukaryota > Metazoa > Chordata > Mammalia > Chiroptera > Phyllostomidae > Phyllostomus > Phyllostomus hastatus. The sequence goes on from NW_025334024.1 coordinate 19,400,992, forward strand.
ATTAAGTTTCCAGTACCAAAAAGACCAAGTCCAGAGAGGAAGCCCAGGAACCTGAAGCAGACGTTAGCAACTAGCGGAAGCACCACAGCGCCGGGGAGAGGACTGCAGTGACCACAGAGCAGAAACCTACGAGGGTCATGGGAAGGTGTTAGTGGCTCATTCTTCCTATTGATAAGTTGCTGAGTCACAGCCGGGTGCCAGGAACGAGCTGTGCGATCATTTGGTAGGGCGTGCTGTCATACTTTGCTTTTCCTGGTTGGAAAGAGCTTGTAAAGTATCTTTGACACCTGCCAGGTTCAGGTAGGATCTTCAGCTTCTTGGGTGGAGCTTTGGCCAACGAGAGCAAATCTTGTCCACTGGATTGACACAGTAGCCTTCAGTGGCCCGTCATGGAGCACCCAGCCCCTGATTTTACTGACAAACACTGTAGTGACTGTCAGTGGTCTTGTAGGACCTCCCCCGACCTCCCTTCTCTAGCAGGGCCCGTTGCTGCCTCCCTCCTTCCTTGTACTCTGCAGCGGTGCTGGGTGTCTCGGGGCCTGCTGTGCTGGGACCAGCTCGGGGCCTCAGGACATGCTGCTGCTTCTGCACGGACCTCCCATCCGCTCCTGTCTTTCCTTATCATGGGAACTCTCACTTCAGGTTGAGCCCAGCCATCCCGTCCTCTAGGAAATCTCTTCACTATCTCCACCATCTGCCATCTCCATTCCCAGTCCCCACCAGTCACATATTCCTCTCCTGGACTCCCATGAAGCCCCAAGTTTTTGTGTTGCAAACACACCCCCAAGCGCAAGTATGATCAGTAACGACATGAGCATGGAGTGCTTCCTGTGTACCAGGCATGTGCTGACACTTAGGGCCTCGACTCGCTGAATCCCCTTGCCCACCTTGCAGTGAGCATGATAAGTCTCATCCCCATTTCACAAATGAGCAAGCTGAGCAAAAAGAAGTCAGTTAGCTTACCCCACACCCAAAGCCAGTGAGTGGTAACGCTGACACGCGGACCCGGGCAGCTGGCTTCCACAGCACACACGTTTCATCCTCGTACAGACCTGAGGGTTTCTTTACATGCGTGTGTTCCTCCCACCCACCACGTGGTAAGCTGTGAGAGGGGAGGGACTATCTCTGATGCCTGCCACCTCAGTACCCAGAGTGAAGCGCTCACATGGTCCACCGTGGGTAATAACTGGTGATGGAGTTGAGATAAGGTGGGGATGGAGCCTACGGCTAATGCGACCTTTCTCTCTGCCTGCAGAAGCCGCCCGGGGAAGTGGACAGCCCTGACGTGATGTGCTCGGCGAGCAGAGACAATCCATTCCAAGAGAGGTCTGTGTGACGCGTCTGGGAGGCCACCATCGGCCAGGCCGCCGCACGGTCGGTGGAAGGGGCGACAGCCGCATTCTCCTGTGCCTACCACGTAACCAAAAATGAAGGAGAACTACTGTTTACAAGCCGCCCTGGTGTGCCTGGGCATGCTGTGCCACAGCCAGGCCTTCAGCACCGAGCGGAGGAGCCACCTGCGACCCTCGTTCCACGGGCACCACGAGAAGGGCAAGGAGGGGCAGGTGCTGCAGCGCTCCAAGCGAGGCTGGGTCTGGAACCAGTTCTTCGTGATAGAGGAGTACACCGGGCCGGACCCCGTGCTCGTGGGCAGGGTAAGCTGCCGTGTCCCGTGCAGATTTCCCTCCCTCCACCCCAGTGGTGGAGAATCGCGGAGAAAAAACCTAGGAGGGGAGACACTGATGGTCTGGCCACCATTGAACAGACATGCTTCCAGCCTTTCCTTTTCACATTCATAGACTCATCCATGTGGAGAACACCTGTTTTCCACTTAATATCACACCATCATAGCTACATTTCTTAGTGGCTGCACACTAGTCTACTGAATGAAATGGTGATTATTTGTTCAACCATTCTCCAGCTGGGGGCGTTTCCCCGACCACCCCCCGCCTCACCCCACTTGGATGCCGTTTCTCATAACCCTCCTACCCCGGTTATCCCAGCTTCCCTTGCTGTATTACACGTGTCTCCTTATTTGTCTCCCCCCCTCACTGGAGCCTAAGCTGCCTGCCACAGGAACGGTGTCATCCTTGGGCCCCCAGCGCCTGGTACTGAAGCCCAGCTTCGGGGAAGCCTCTGCAAATGTCTGACGGGATTAATGGATGTAGAAGAGGGGGTGGGGTTCTATGCGCTTTGGCTCAGGCAGGGCAACACTCAGAGAGGGTGGCTGGGGAGTGCCAGCACTATTCAGACTCCGCATCTCTGCGTGCCTCCTCTGAAACAGCGCAAGGGAAGAAAGAGTCCAGAGCATGTCTGAGAAACTGCCTGCCTGCTATCAGTTACGGCAAAACACGCAGCTGTCTTTCCGAGAGCAGGGACGTTAACCACAAGGAGAGAGGGGCTCACGCACCTGAGAACGGAGAGCCCGCTTACTGTGCGCAGGTGCGCAGCGAGGCAAATGACACATGAGGGTCAGGTGTCCCTGACCTCAAAGGGGTCTCACCTGAGCAATTCCAAAAATAAAAACTAAACCGAGGAGTAGGGTAACGGCGAAACTCCACACACGTGATTTTGAATTTACATGGTGACCTCTGGGAGGTAGGGAGGGAGGTTTCATGGAGACCGTGACAATAGCCTGTGACCCGAAAGATGGGCAGGAGGGCAAAGGGACGAGGACGGAGGAGAGGGTGTTCATTTCTGAGCCTCGAGCATTCCAGCCGAGTTATCTCGGTGGCTCCTCCACATCAGAATCCAGCCGTCCCTACTTATACAAGGGGCATATTTGGAGGAGGTCCACCTTATTGTCTCAAATAATATTGTCCAGGTTTGGGAAAGAGTTTTTTTTTCTTTAAGAGATGTACTAAAGAATTTCATTCATTTATACCCAAAATGGAACGATTATACCCAAAATAGAAGCCGGCATGGGAAACGGGGACCCAGGGAAATCGCTGGCACCATGTAGCATTCCCCGCGTGGAGGAGGTGGGCTCGGTGCCCGGAGAGGAGGAGGGGCTGCGGCTGTGGCAGGGGCTGTGTGGGCTGGGTGACCGGGAAATGCTGGGTGTGAGCTGTCCCGGGAAAACAGGACCTCCGCCACGCAGAGCAGCGCGTGGGTTCGGGGGCGGGGCTGCTGCGGGAGAGACCGGAGGGCCTGCGAGCCATCCCAGCATCTCTGGGACAAGCGGCTGTCATGCCCACTAAAGGGAAGCACAGGGAAAAGGGGGGGAAAGTGAAGCAGTGAGTGGCGTCTAAAATCTAGGCACCCAAGAATGAGTGTGATGTCAGGCTGGATGGGGGAAAAGAAATCCAGGGGTTGGATCCCGTGGCTCTTCCTTTCGACACATTGCCCATCTACAGTTTCCCACGAACAGGGGGAATAGACTAGGTGACTGGTTCCCTGATAAGTTTGACTTGATGACATTCAAGGTGGAGGGATGTGAGATGCTCTGAGAAGGTGGCATTTGGCAAAGCCCGGGCTTTCGGATTTCTTGCAGGAAGCACGTGGCACGCCACGCCGTGCTGCGCAGAGGGGAAGCCATGAGTCTTCCGAGTCGGGAATTGGCTGTGTTCGCCTCAGCTGCCACCCACCCCGCCCCCACCCTGATAGCACTGAATGGTTTCCCAAGCTGCTTTTTTGTGTCGAACCTAATAAATACCATTGTCAATTGTATGGGTCGTCTTTGTGAGCAAGAAAAGAAAGAAGGAATTTGTGGTTTTGAAATTGGAAAACAAGAAAAACTATGAGCAGTATATTTAGACTTTTTTTCAGTTTGTTGATCATGAAATAATGTTATTTAATTCCCGAGAGTCTTGCCAAATTCACATGCACCTACAGGTGTCCCCCTGAGCTGAAATAGTGGGTGCTTCACTGCGTCATTAGATGGTTTTTTTGAAAAACTGAATCGATAGAGAACATTTTAAAAAGCACTGTGTTCAATCTCGCCTTGTGACTCTGGACAAGCTCTCGAGGCCTTGGTTCCATAATAATAATTAAAATGGCATTGATAATAAGTAAATTAACATAATATAATAACTCGTTATTATGTAATAACGAGCTAAAGCCTTTTTGTTGATACCGGGTTCTCTCGTGTGTTTCTCGTGTAGTCGGCAGAGCCCAGGGCTTGTTGCTCCACCCACTGCTCTTGAAACCTTTGAGCAGGGTGAAAAAATGCTTCTCTCTTCACACAAGGGGCATGAGGAGCTCAGGTTCGGATGAAAGCTGCAGAAACTGAGGTTGGACAAGAAGGGGAGTCAGTTTGTGGCTATACAGGAAAATCAGACGTGCTGTTTGGGGGGTTCCCGTCTTAGCGAACATGGAGCAGAGTCACGGGGGTGGCAGGGAGGTAGTTTCCTGGCCTTGGCAACTGTGGATTTAGGCAGGGACCACAATTCCCCTGGGCTTTGTCCACGGATGTGGGGGTGGGGAACTAAGGATGTCTAAGACTCTTCCTGTGGTCCGAGTGGCTGCCTGTGTCTCCGGCCGTCCCACCCGCCGTTTCCTCAGCCCCAGGTGCCACACAGCAGGTCTTCTGGAAAGGTCTAGTCGGGGGATTGTTTGGAGAAACAAAGTCCCGGAAACAGTGTTAGTGTTTGGGGAAGACAACTGCTAAAAGAATTGATAACAGTATTCATAGAATAGATAGGTGAGGTCAGTCAGTGTATTCTCATGGGGAAGGGTCCCCCAAATGGGGCCTCCTTCGAGGAAAACGGGGTTGAAGAGAGGTGTGTGCATTGCAGCACTTTACTGCATAAAAATAAACAAAGGGTGTGTGTGTCTGCAGAGGTACTGGGGCACACGCATAGGACATGCCGTGGTGGGGTCGCAGGAGGCTGGTGAGGCAGCCGTGTGCGAGTGAGTGGGGGGGACGAAGCAGTGGGAATTGGAGCTGAGACAACTTGTTCCTGCAGAAACATCGTTTCTTGTTACTTGTAACATGCACATATTTTTTTCAAAATAACTCCATTAATGCTATGTATGTGTATGTATTATGTATGTGTGCCTGTACGTGAGGAGGGGGGAGAGAGAGCGTGAAACCTGGAATTTAAAAAAAGTCAGAATTCAGGTTTGAGCCCTGGCTTCGCAGCTGTGAAGGCGGCTGTCTTGTCTAATATTCCATTTCCTCATTGGTAAAACGGGGTGGGCACGTCCCCCCTCATCGTACGTGTGTGTGTGTGTGTGTGTGTGTGCATGTGCGTATACACAGCATGTTGTCGCAAACAGCACGTAAGTGGCTCTCTGTCTCCCCATGCAGCCTTCGTGGAATTACAAATCTCAATTTCTCCTTTTCTAGCTTCATTCCGATATTGACTCTGGTGATGGGAACATTAAATACATTCTCTCAGGTGAAGGAGCCGGAACCATTTTTGTGATTGATGACAAATCAGGGAACATTCATGCCACCAAGACACTGGACCGAGAGGAGAGAGCCCAGTACACGCTGATGGCTCAGGCGGTGGACAGGGACACCAACCGACCGCTGGAGCCGCCGTCGGAGTTCATCGTCAAGGTCCAGGACATTAACGACAACCCCCCCGAGTTCCTGCACGAGACCTATCACGCCAACGTGCCCGAGAGGTCCAATGTGGGTGCGTACGGCCGGGGGCGGGGACCCACTCTGCCCACCAGGCAGGTGTCCCTGCGGCTGGGTGGGCCGGTGCCCATGCTCCCAGATCAGGAAGCAGAACGTACGCTGTAGTCTCAGTGGCGGAATAACAAGATACAAGTTTTATGTGTGTAGTCTCAGATATTTAAGGCGGACATGAGATTTGAAAATCTAAACTTACAAAATATGAGGGAGTGTGGAGGAGGGGGAAGAAGATGATTGAATCCAGGTCATCCTGGCTCTGGCGCTTATTAGCTGTCTGATGGGCCCTTCCCTTAGCTCGGGTTTCCCCCTCTGTGGGACGGGAATAACAATCCCTAGTCCTGCAGGACTGGAGACCATACACGCGTCAGTCACAGGCGCACGCTGATGTTCAATTAGCATCAGCAGCGGTGATACTGGTTGCGTGCAGGCATTGTGCTAACTAATGATACATACATGGACTACTGCATTTCATTTCTATAATGATTCACCTTTGTGGTGAGGTAGGTCCTATTTGACATATTTTGCAGAAATACGAGAAACCCAAGCTAGAAAAAGGTTAACTAGTCTATCCAAGGTCACCTGACCTAGTAGGTGAACCCAGAATACATTCTTAACCATGACACTGTCACTGTCGATTAGAGTGATTCTGAAGTAGGCGTGTCTTGCCATCATGCATCGAGGTGCTGCATTGTTCCAGCCGGACTCCCTGCAGGGCCCCTCAGCCCGCCACCTTCTCCGGGCTGGGACTTCCATGGGACTCTGCAGAAGGCCTGCAGTTGTGGTCTCTTGGGAAACACGTCTCATATCAAGAACAGTCTCCCTTTCAGATAGCAAGCAGGGCTGTTCTGATCAGGGACTGAGTCTGGTTCCCTGAAGCAGAGATTGATTACGAGCATGAATGAGTTCAAAGGTCATCAGGGTCAAGCCACCCTGGGGTGGCTCGGATAATCTCCCTCTCCTCCTCCAGGTGAAAAGTCAGACCCTCCCCGCACTTTAGGAGAGCCAGGCCGTGCCCCTGCTTGCCACCTTCTCTTCCCTTTCTGCCCCGCCCAGTCCCTTAGCCTTGCCAGAGTCACCTGGGGATTTAAATGAGAAGCAGGACGCACAACTATGAAATCATTAAAGAGGAGACAGCAGTGTCAGCGGCTGAGCTGGGGGGAAAGGCCAGTCACCAAAAAGGATTCTCCGGGGGAATGTTCACGTGTCCACCTGTGGGGGCTCCTTGATGCTAAGGCGTGACACCCAGCTTCCCATCAAGGCCTGTGCGAGGCGTGTGCTGTCAGACAGGACTGGGTGCGCACCACAGTCAGGCCTCTGGCCAGCCTGGTGAACCCGGAATATTTCTTGTATCTTTCTCAGCTTTCATTTTACCATTTATGGAATCAGGATAACGTAAACCATGGTGAGGGTTAAATAACACAGATGCAAAATACAGAGTTGTAATGGATTTAGTGGAGTTTTAGATGCAAATAAAGCATAAAAGAATAATAATTTCCCCAGCTGTACCATGAAGGCAGAAACTAGAGCCTGTTCTCCTTTACAAAGCTCCACTGCCTGGAAAAGGAGCTAGGATCTGGCCTGGTTCTGTGGGAAGGGCTCAGGAAAATGAATCACAGAATAGGACTCAGAAGAAAGTGAGGTTTATCTTTACACCAGGTGGGGGAACCCCTGGCCGTGCTGTGTGTCACGGGGTTTTCGGAGGCAGGCCCACGGGCCCTGGCCTCCTGCGTGGAGTGGAGCCCTGCCCCTCTGCCGAACGTGCCACGGGAAGAACTGGGGTTCAGTTGTCTGCCAGATGGGGCTTAGACCCTCGACTCCAGCAACAACCCACTTTTTTCAAAATAGGTTGCAAAACTTCACACGTCCCACCCCCAGTGTCTCACAAGTGCAGTGGGCGTGAAATGGTGCCGAGCAGGTCACCCTGGCGGCACCTGTGGGGTGTGCCCCACGCAGCGCCTTCACCCAGGAACTGGAAGATTGCTGGTTCGGTCCGGCTGGCATCTCTACCCCCATCTGGGGCCCAGCACTTCCCGCCCTCCGATTCTTGGGACCGTCAAGGAAGAGAAGTTTTTTTCTAGGAAAAACACAATCCCATCTTCCTTCAGTCCCTGGTTTCCTTCCCTTCTGACCCACCAACGCGCACCTTGCACCTCAGCAGATGTCTGCTGGAGGGCCGTGCTGTGCGGCTGCCAGGCAGTTCGAGGCGGGGAGACGCAGCTGTCATGCCAGGAGGGAACGGCATTCTGTATGATATTTATAGCCATAAATTAATTAAAATGTGGTATTAGCAGCCATTTTATTCCATGCAAAGCAACAATAAAGTGATGTATTTATTGCTCTGCTACAGATGGAAGACTGTATTTTGTCTTTTCAAGAAAAGTAATTCATCATTAATTATCCTTTATTATGCTCTTTGGGAAGATTTTTATTTAATTATTTGATAGGTTGAACATTTTAATTGCATGGGTCTTAGAATGTTTTTGCAATAATGTTCATAGTATTATTTTAACTACCAAGCATAACGGGATGTATGAATAGAAAAAGTTCATTTTTAAGGTATAGGAATCAAGAGGGAAGGAAAGAAGAAAGGGAGGGAGGGAGGGAGATTATTTTGCATTTCAAACCCAGGAGAATGAACGCACACTAACTAATCTTTCCTCAGTTTCTCATTTTAAGATGAAACTCTGTACACTAGAATAGAAGGTGAGAGGCCGAAGAACTGTTGCTAACGAATTTATTTCACTTTCAAGGGACATCAGTGATCCAGGTGACAGCGTCGGATGCAGACGACCCCACCTACGGAAACAGCGCCAAGCTGGTGTACAGCATCCTCGAAGGCCAGCCCTACTTTTCGGTGGAAGCACAGACAGGTATCGTGAAGTGTCACTGTGGTTCGAGACACACCGTGGATAAGGAGCCCAGACCTGCCCACTCACCCTAGTTGATTCCCTGTTTTCTCAGATATGAAAAGGGCCACCTCCTAGGGTGGGTGTCAATACTGGATGCTATATACATGCCCGGCATCCAATGAGCCATATTGATTGTCTCCATCTGTATTTCACACCATGTCCCAATAACAAATGTAATCTTAAAATACAACTTTTATCTTAAAAGGGTATCATAGAAGTCAACTTCAATTTAAGAGTTTATCTTAAAATATTTACATTTTAACTGCGTTAAAAGATTTAACTGCGGATCCTAATTAAGAGACCATGAACCTGAGGACTGACGTAAAGACTGGCAGCTCCCAAAGCCCTCGGTGCAGAGCAGAGGGCGGAGTGTTAATGCTCAGGGGGGTTGGGAGGCAGCTCACTCCCAGTCTCTCCACACTCCCAGTCTCACCGAGGAGCTGAGGGATGCCCAGAGGGCCTTAGCGTCCAGGATGGAAGCTTCTGCTCACTCCTTACAGAAAACAAATAGCAAACCAAGAGAATGGACAAATATAACAACTAAAACCAAAGTGTTTCACTTTGTTTATATCAATTTTTGTTTCGAAGATCCTTTTATTAGAATATACACTAAAATCCTGTGAAACTGCTCGTCCACAGTATTACCCCCGCAAACCCCTTCCTTTTTCTGCAGTATGCCCCATATATTTGAAAGATGTTTACAAGCAATTCACATTTATTGTTACAGTGAAAATATTCTCAAATATGCCTCTGCTTATATGTATACACATAGACTACTGATCAGCTATTTTGCTCATTTACTTGGTATTATTTCTGCTTACCCGTGTCATCATTTATTTGTAGCCGCTTGGCTTCAGATCACAATTTACGGGGCTACTTGCTTTGGTTCCATAAAAAGCATCGGCTTGAGCCTATCTTTTTGGATGTTCAGAACTAGTGGAGGGACTCTACTTGCTACTGTCTTTGTTTCAGGGACTCAGAATTCGAACCTACTGAATTATTGACAGGTCAGGGAAGGGAGGCCCAATGAGTCCGAGGGTGCTTTTGATAAACATGTAAATGTCGGAGGGAGGGGGATCAGGGCTCAAGGCATCCACCATGCCCTTCACATTTACTTCCATTGTAAATGTGGCCATGTGTACAGGAAGGAAAAGCTGGCACATCTTCCCAAGAGATTTAAGTGAGCCTGGTTTTTATATAAATCAGGGATCGTGTCAAATTAAATAATCTATCATTGTTATTGTGTATATTTTTAACCCATCTGGTATACTCTTCTAAATTTTAATTTTAACATTTTAATGTACTGCATGAAATATATGCTTTCTGCTTTTAACCTAATATGGAGCATAGAAATGTTTCTAAGAATTGCATGCAGGGTTAGACTTTTTTTTTAATTTAAAATTTTTTGATGAGTTTTTAAAAATATTTTATTTATTTATTTTTAGACAGAAAGGAAGAGAAGAAGGAGAAAGAGAGGGAGAGAAACATCAGTGTGTGGTTGCCTCTCACATGCCCCCTGCTGGGGACCTGGCCTGCAACCCAGGCATGTGCCTTGACCGGGAATCAAACTGGCGATTCCTTTGGTTCTCAGGCCAGCCCTCAGTCCACTGAGCCAGACTGGCCTGATCTAAATATAATTTAATTTATTTTTTTAGAGAGAGGGGAAGGGAGGGAGAAAACGAGAGGGAGAATCGTCGATGTGAGAGAAACATCAATCAGTTACCTCTGGCGTGCACCCCAGCCAGGGACAGCCCACAACCCAAGCGTGTGCCCTGACCAGGAATCAAACCACCAACCTTTCACTTTGCTAGCCAACGCCCAGCCAGTGTAGCCATGCTGGTCAGGGCCAGGGACAGACTTTTACGTGTGCAGAAGCGTGGTTTCTGTCACGGACACCCTTGCCGCAGTCTCTCAAATGCTTCAGTATTTAGGATCTGTAAGTGTTGTACTTGCACTTAAAATGTAACATATAAAACGTATAAAAATTTAATGCTATGTTAATAATTATGCCAGTTTGCTGGAAAATTCATCTCGATGATGCTCTAGGTGTCGCTGCCTTGGGTTATGATGATCACACTGAAGTGACTCTTCTGTGAGGGAAGGTGCTGTTTCCTTCACCTGTGTGCCCCCTGGGCCTGGAACTGTTTTTGTTCAACTGTTGCTGGAAATAAGTGCCTGTGATATTTCCTATTTCCCTGGCCAGGCATCATCAGAACGGCCCTTCCCAACATGGACAGGGAAGCCAAGGAGGAGTACCACGTGGTGATCCAGGCCAAGGACATGGGGGGACACATGGGTGGACTCTCAGGGACAACCAAAGTGACGATCACCCTGACCGACGTCAACGATAACCCGCCCAAGTTTCCGCAGAGTAAGTAGGTGGGCTCGGCTTTCCCCGTGCAGCCGCGCCCCAGCCAGCGCCTTCTCAGCTCCGTCCCGGCTCCACTCCACTTGGAGGAAAAAAAAATCCAGGGAAATGGAGGTTCTGTGTCATTCTTGCAAAACAAGCAAAAACAAGACAGTGGCAGCCACAACAAACAAAACAAACAAACAAAAAAACCCCAAACAAGTTAAACAGAATAGACCCAGCAGGGGAAACAGGCACTGTAAAAAGTCCCACAGTTCCGGAAACAGGAACTCTGTTCTGCTAGGGGTCACACCAGATGCTAGTGACGCGCTCCAGCAGTGAATGGACGGACCCGTCTCGGACGCAGCGTTCCCCTTTCTAACCTGGGTGTACCAGGACCTGGGTCCGTCATCGATTGCCCTACAGCAGGCCATCCAGAGCCTTTGTGGCTTAGAACAGTGAGGGTTTATTTTTGTCATGAGTCTGCAATGTGGGCAAAACGTGGAGGGGATGGCTTGTTTCTGTTTCTGTAGCATTGAAGGGGGACAGTGCGCTGGGCCTGGGGGATCTGCTTGCCGTGCACGCGGCTGGCAGGGTGGTGGGGGCTGCCGGTTCCTCCCCACCGGGGCCTCTCCATGGAGTGGCTTGGGTGGGCTCTGAAAGTGAGACCCTGGGGACACCAAGCTGGAACCGTGCTGCCTGCTGTGGCCCAGTGCATCGCTCTCACTGTAGTGCTCAGACCACCCGAATTTAAGCGGGTGCTCATAGACCCTGCCTTTCAGTAGTAGGACAGGCAAAGTCAAGTTACAGAAAAAGCATGGGGGGTGGGAGATGTTTTGGCATATTTAGGAGAAAACAGTCTTTGCTAAGACCTAACTAATAGGATGTTGTTAGAACTAAAAGAGCTAATGTTAAATCTTAACTGATATCTGGCATAAGTTGTCAACAAATGTTAGCCACGATTAGTACTGAATTGAGGGATTACGGTCCATCCTTCTACAAAATTTATAGTCTTGTTGAGGGAAATAAAAGAAAAAAGATTTGGATAGATTGCTATAAATAAATATAACTACGATTACCATCATTAATGAATAGTCACTACTACTGCAAATCTCCCTAACAGCGGGCATTTGACAGGTAAAACTGGGTTCCACGCAAGGTTCAGAAGTTGCCCAAAGAACGCAGCAGAGCCAGCATGTGAACACAAACCCATTTCCGTACAGCTAAGCGTAGACGGAGGTGCAGTGTGGTCACACCGATGCTGGTGCTGCCGGTAGGCGTCTCCCGCACAGGTTCGGAGAGCAGCCGGTAGACCCTGGGAGTGCGTCACCAGAAAGGTGACGTTCTTCCCAAATGAGCGAGCAAAGAAGGCAACCAAATGTGGCCCCACAGAGGCAACACGGTTGCCTTCAGAGACAACCCTCTGGGCAAGGGAGACAGTGAGATGGAGGATTATAGGCACCGCTTGTCCTGGAATCCCAAGAGATGAGAAAAGACTGCTTTGCCCGACCAGACGCAGGGTTGAGCACCTCCAATAAGCTCGGTGCTCAGTAGCACTCTAAAAGCCGCACGCTCCACCACCCACACTGTGCCGGTCCCACGAGCTAGAAGGAAAGGCCAAGCAGGACTGTGAGCAGGCGGCCCTTAGTGCCCTCGCTCCCACCCCACCGAGTGGGAAAGGCTCCTCGTGGCTGTGCAGTCCCCAGGCTCATAGCCATGAATGTCGGTGAGATTTGGAGAAAAATCAGCTCACAGCAGGGGTTTCTAAACCTTCTGGTACGTAAGCTGGTCAATATCTACAGACTACCACTTCCCCTTTGTCCTTTAATGGGAGGCCGTGGCTTGATGAGCTTGAGTCTGGGTCCAAACTGAACGTATTCAAAGGCGAATGATATACCCACGTACAGACAGAGTCCCGGGACTGAAACAATCGATGTGATGGGAAACTAACACTTACAGAGGTTGAGAAACTTGCCCCAAACCATTCAGCTTCCCATCCTTGCTTCTCCATACTGTTTCATATAGAATGTCTTTTAAAATGTGGAAATGCCGGGAAGATCATCTCCTGCTCACTTCCCTACTGGAAACCTTCCAGCAGCGTCCCACCACGTTTGAACAAAGCTTGTAGGACATCTCCTACAATGCGCCCGCCGCCCCCCTTTTTATTAACGCAGTCGGGGCCCCCCTGTACCTCCACACCCTCATCTCTTCAGCCAAGGCTCCAGTCGCCTGTCTTCTTGCTGCTCCTGTGTGTGTATTCAGTGTGTTCCCTCCCCAACGTCTCTGCCGTTTGCTGTTCCCTACTTTTCTCAGCCCCTTCCGGGGAGTTCAGGTGCCTCCTTCTGAGGCGTGTCTTCCCAGCCCACCCTAGCCAGAGTCAATCTCTCTCTCTCTCTCTCCAGCTTCCTCCTCACCCACACTTATGGAATGCAAGTGTACATGGCCGCACGCACGGACGCACACAGTCACACAAACACACACACACACACCACGCTCTCTCACAGTTACACACACAGCACACCTCACTGTCTCGTTACCGTCTGCCCCTTATCCGAGCATGTTCTTCTTTCTCCCAGCAGTGACGTCAGAGTGCATGTGCACGTCGTGTTTTCGGGGCGAGGTCTTGACGATTTCATTTACTGTCCAGTCTCTGAGGACAGTGACCAGCACATGTTAAGCTCCCAATAAAATATCAAATGCACACGTCTGAGAGGGTCACACTGTGGGGAATCTTCCCAGGTGAGCTAGTGTTTGATCACACGGTGAAGGAGGTGAAGCGAGAGGAAAGTCAGATGTGGCGCTGGAGTTAGAAGAGTCATGATCTTGAAAGATAAGAGTTGCATTTGATTTTAAAATAAACATGGAGCTGCGGCAGGCTTTTAAACAGAAGGGTTTTTGGGGTTTTGCTCCCCCCTCGGGAATCTGGCGGTGCCACGCCCCTGGGCCGTCCCGAAGACGTGAGGGAAGGCTTGGCTGCCTGAACCTGTGGAGAGGACGTGGCCCTCCCTCACTTGCCGATGGGAAATGCAGCCGAGCATTGTCTTCCTCCCTCCCCGGGCAGGTGACCCCGCCACATCACCTGGGGCCCCGGCCCTGTTCCGTCGTCCTTGGGTGGAACAGGTTTCTTGGACAGGCCGGCCGTGCGGGATCTTCCTCCCACCCGTTCGCTTCTTTTCATGTTTTCAGGCAATAGAAAGTTCACTCTCAAACCCTTTGAGAAGTTTGTGGGGATTCAATGGAATCTACCGCCTTACAGCCGACAAGTAAAGGGGGGAATAAAAATAGATGTCTTCTGCTTTCAGGCGTGTACCAGATGTCTGTGTCGGAAGCGGCCGTCCCCGGGGAGGAAGTGGGCAGAGTGAAGGCTAAGGACCCGGACATTGGGGAGAACGGCCTAGTCACGTACACCATTGTGGATGGAGACGGCATGGAGCTGTTTGAAATCTCAACGGACTATGAGACACAGGAGGGCGTGGTGAAGCTGAAAAAGGTGAGTGAGGCTGCGGAATCCGAGGCGTCGGGGGTACTACGGCCTGCTCTGGGGGGCGGCACTGCACGAAGCAGGGAACCGAAGGTTCAGACATGCAAATGTGGGCATCTGGGGGCCGATCCCATTTTGCAGCTGAGCTCTCGGAGCTCTGGGGAAAGAGTAGGACTGTGTTCCAGAGGGGCAGCCAGCAACAGAGATTCACAATGCCTGTCTGAGGTTGCTAGTTAGTTCTTGGTGCAGCTTTGCCATGGCCAGACAGACAGCTGGATACGTCTAGATTTTGGAGAAGCGGCCCTGAGCAGGCATGGACATCCCCCTGTGCTTTCTCAGCCAGGCTAGTCTGTTAACACGGGCTGCTCGGAACTCTCCCTGTCTCCAGCACCCACATTCCACCACGTTGCTGTGACTGTCTCTCAAAACTGAACCCAAGAAACAACAATTATGGTCCCTCTCCCATTGTCAGCTAAACTGTCACTGACGGTGGGTCCTTGGGATTAACCCACGGCAATGGGGAGTTTATTGGGGTTTTTTTTTTTTGCTTTGTTTCTAAAGTCTAACATTTCCACAATACTAAATGTTGGCCAGAGAAAGCCTGAGCCTCTTCCAAACATTCTCTTGCTTACTTTTCACAAAAAGCATAAGAGGTAGATTGCGTGATCCCTGTGGACAGTGAGACCTCAATGTAATTATGAGGAGATTGGGACTCAGACAGATTAAATAAATTGCCCCTGTCACAGGCACGCAGCTAGCAATTCACGGGCAGGGAATCCATATGTAGAGTATGCTGGAAAAACGCCCCCCTCAAGACTCCTGAGAAATGCTGGGCCAGAAAGGGCTTGAAAAGGGGTGCCAGATGGAATTTGCTGAAGTGAAGAAACAGCCACAGTGTATTCTACACCGATCCCCCCTCCCAGCCCCCCGCCTTACCACTTGAGAAATCAACATCTCTCCATCATCAAAGTGTATGGAGCATTATATCTGAATTGGATGATGGGATTACCTTGGTTTTAATCAAGCATTCATTTTCAACTTGGTTTTGTAGCATGAATATTAAGCTCTTCCGTGTGATGGAAAAGATAGGGCTGCAACACTGCTAAAAAATTAATTTGAAGAATCAATAGAGGCCAGCAGCTGGGGAGAAAGCAAGGGTGGGGTGGGGGAATCTTTCCGTAGCAGGTGGGCTGGGAGAGACGTGCTCTGGGAAGCTGACTTGCCCCGACACCTGAAGGCATTGTTGGGTTTGGGGGAAATATGACAGGACATGGAACAGAGAGAAGGGAGAGGTGATTCTGCTGTACAAGGACATGGAATTGGAGCGAGCTTCAGACACTCGGGAAGGTCAACAGTAGTGACCATGCACGGTGCGGCCACGGAACCCTAACCACCAGCCACAGGGGCTGGGCTTCTCCTCCGGAAAGGTTGCCGTGTGAACTGTGTGCAGAGAGCCGTCAGCGCGGCACCCTCATTGACATCCCTGTCCCTCGTGCTTGGCAGGGACACGTGAGCATTGACAGCAGCCTCCTGTCCTTGCTGTTCATGTCCTTGGGCGGCTGGTCATGCCAAGGTTGTCACCTATTTTCAGGTATTCGGGGCATAAACACTCACCATGTCTCTGAAACCCTGAAACATTTGAATCGCCCCGTGGGACTCACACTTCGCAAATGAGCTCCCTGCATAAGATTAATTTGCACGTGTCTCCCCAGTTGGGTGTGTTTATTCCAAGCAGAAGGATCATATTGTATAAAATATTGCTGTTTAGCTTTAAAACAGAGTAAGATGTTGTTTCATTTCCTAAACTTGCAGCACAAAGTTCCAAATGTCCATTAGAAAGAAAAATTGAGAGGTGACTTTAACAGAATAAAAAGATGGGTCCTGGCGGGAGTCATTATATATGATTTAATAACGTAAAAGGGCATGGAGAAATAATGGAAATATGTATGTCTTTTAAACATATTCTTTAGTGTAGTTTTTTCCCACTCTCTTCTTTATTTATTAACTCATTTTTTTTTCTACCAAGAGTTATTGAGTAATTATTTGACAGGCAAGCCCATTGTGAGAGGCTGGACATCAAAAGCTGAAGAGACAGTTCCAGCCACTGAGAGATCCCAATCTAACAGGACGGTGAAGTGAAATGACAGTTGAGCAGAGCAGTTTCCTCAGCCCCAGCACTAACGGCACTTCAGGCCGGACCGCCTTTCTCAGGGGGGTGGGGGCTGCTCTGTGCACTGGGTGGTGTGCAGCAGACTGCCCGCTGGCGCCTCAGCAGATGCCAGTTACACACGGCCCACCCCACCCCACCCCACCCCAGCAGTCGTGATGATAAAAATAGCTTGCCACATTGCTAGCTACACCCTAGGTAAGTTACAAGAAATCACTCCCCAGTTGAGAACCAACTATGACACAGTGCAATGGCATCTGTGAATAGGGACGTGAGTGATTTCTTACGGGGGCAGTTCTTGGGTCCCGATAGATGGGCGGGCATTTACCAGACAGAGAAGGAGAAGAAGGGCAGGAAAAAAGAGCTCCTGAAGGACGCCGTGGAACCAGGTATCAGTGGAAACAGGACAGCTTTAAGAAACCTGAGTACGTTCAGTCTTGAGGGTGTTGACGTGGAGGCGGTGGGACCAGCTGCAACGCCGTTGTTGGAATTCAAGGAAGACATCACAAAGAACTGAAGAAGGGGAGAGGATGAAGAATTCAAGAGATACGGAGGAGGGAGAGCTGTTTGTTTATTGAAGAGCTGAGGAAGCAACCGATATTTGAGTGCTGGCTCTGTGTGAGACCCCGGGAGTGTCGGGTGTGTGGTGGTGCATGAGAGAGAGAGCTGCCCCCCGGATAGTCAGACCCCCTCTGTGTGGTCAGCCAACGAAGAACCAAAGAACAACAAGGATGAAACGTATCGCTGACTTGGTTGACGGTTGGAGGGGAATCCAACCTGTTCACTGCAAACACCCTTGACCAAGTGGGACTCTTACTTATCGTAGCGATACCCTGGTGCCGTTTCTGAGTTATTTACTTCCAACCCAATAAACTCCTTGTAAAACAGCATGAGAGCAGCATTAGAAAACATTTTAAATATTCTCCATTTTAATAAAGTCATTTTTATGTCTAATTATTTCTTTCCGTTCCTTGGCCACACGATATGGATGTGGGTATATCACATTCAACACAGCTGCCATCGTGGGGTGATCTGATTTGTTAACTTAATGTCATATCGTAAACATTGTACATGCTGTTACATAATATACATAATCATTTTTAATGACTACATAACGCTCCATCCTGTGGATGGACCATTATTTCCTTAATAAAATCTCACAGCTGGATTCGGTGTTTCGTGTGTACGTTTCCCTGATTAGAGACAGCCCTCTGCCGTATGCGACAAACACCGTGCATTTTTGAATATTGTTTGTTTTGGTATTCTCCTGAATTCGTCCCTCAGGGAGACTTCTCAGAGGTGGGATCAGTTACCAAGGGGGGTTTAAAAAAGATTTTTATGGCTTATGTTGTGTTGCCTCATTTAGTTTTTATTTCCACTCCTCCTAACACGGCTGTAACTGTCCACATGGGAGACGACCTGGAATCTTTTTTTGGAAGGAGGCAGGGAATGCGTTTCAGGTCCGTGTTTAAATGTTACCCATCTGCCCTGCCTCCCAGTTGGTCAGAATGGCCACTTGGAACCGGGACTCCTGGGCATCGGGGAGGCAACGGTCAGCAAGCATCAACAAGGCTTGGGCGAGTTCTTGAGGATGCTCCCCACCTCCCGGGGCGGGAGACAGGGGGCTGCAGAAGGGTGGCTGGTGGACCGCACTGACTGTTGGTGGGAGGTGAGGAGGACTTTCCAAGGCGGTGAGGCTTGAGTGGCCGCAAGACAATTTAGTAAAACCGCCCCAAAGTAGGAAAGGGCATTTCAGACGAACGTTGGCCAAGATCCAGGGCCTTTTGCTTGGGATCTGACGAGCACTGCACTAGTGTCAATGTGAACGGGCTCTCCACTGGGGACCTGGCTGTGGGCTCGGGTCTCAACCAAGGTCAGAGCAGCTGTGCGCTGGGAAGGTTCAGACCACCTGAAGGTGGAAACTCTCCACTGACCAGGTCTCAGGACGATCATAGTCCAGTTTCAGGTTTTAGCTTTATCTAATGATCAAAGATTTTTGAGAAACTTCACAGTCTCGTACCTTCAGCTTATAAATATCATCCCTTTCTGCTGCTTCGTAACACAGCAAAGGATGAAACTTCTGCAGAGTTGTAGAATAGGGGAGCCACTGGGGGCAGGTTTTGCTTCAGGAAACGGGAGTGTCCCCCGACTCTGGGGAGCGTGAGGGCGGGAAGATGATGGAGAACATGTCAAGGGCGTCGGACGTGTTTAACGTTCCTGACACCGGAATCGCCCTGCCGTTGCAGAGTCAGAGCAAGACTCAGCCCTAGGGCGGCGTCCAAGGTTCGAACCAGGCGCTTGCCAGGCAGACGAGTACAGCGTGGCGGGCAGATGGTCGCCTGGAAAGACCGAGTCTTCCCGAACATCTGGTAGTTGCGCGTCACCCAGGGTGCTAATTAGACAGTTCTGTTTCCTGGGCACGAGGACTTGTTTCTCTGCTGCGGTTTCACTCTTCACCCGTTGCCCGTTGATGCTCCTCTCGTTCAGAATTAGGGGCATTCGCCATCCATTTCCCAGTAACCGCAGCCATTCAAAAGCTACTTCCCATCTTTTCATATCTGTGTAAAATCTATATAGTTTATCGTTGCTTTTCTTTAAGTGGACTTTTTTTTTAACATATTACATATTCTTCTAACAAGGAGGCATTATTCTTATTTTCCTGTCACTTGCCATAAATAGAGGGTATCCTAAAAATGAACACAATCAAAACAAAATATCATTATTCTAATCTGACTAGCGAGCTATGTAGCACAGCCTCTGAAAAGGGAGGTTAAGAAGCAGAACAGATATGTTACAAATCAGCACCACACGGAGATATTCTTTATGTGTTCATAAGTGGAAGGACTGGAGAAGGAATAATTGTGTCGATAAGTAAGTTAATGTGACTCAACAAACCCACCCACCGAAATTATCCATGAACCGCCTTAAGTCATCTTAATGGGCCACTGTTGGTCAGGGTCCCGGACTTTGGAAAAGGCTACACGGTCAGAAACTTTCAAAGTGAGGCTGTCAGATGAGGAAGCCAGGTGTGTGTGCGTGTGGAGGGGAGCGGTCATCTGATAAGACAGCTCTGGCTGAAATTCAGGGGCTACTTTTCTTACCGAGATAACTCAGTGCTTTACGGGACAGTCGATGACATTTATCTGTGTGGTACTGTAGTTCCCTCTCCTCCTTGGGAGATGCATAGGGGCTCTGGGCAGCCTTACTGGTGGTGTTCACAGTGAGGTCCGTTGTAGGTCCTGAGGTCCTTCTGTGTCTGGCGTGCTCCTAGAATTCCCATGAAGCATATTCCAGGTGTCAGCAATTGATTTGTCTGATTTTCTGACCAAATGGCTCAGGTAATTGGATATTGAATAGACACGGGTTTTCTCACTTTGAGGAACGACACACTCTGCCCTGTAAAACAGGTCTTTTGCTTTCATTTTTCTTTCAAGGAATTGGTTGTCAGTCTTCTCTTCCTTCCTGTCAGCCCGTAGATTTTGAAACCAAAAGAGCATACAGCTTGAAGGTAGAGGCAGCCAACGTGCACATTGACCCCAAGTTCATCAACAACGGGCCTTTCAAGGACACTGTGACGGTCAAGATCGCAGTAGAAGACGCTGACGAGCCCCCCATGTTCCTGGCCCCGAGTTACATCCATGAAGTGCAAGAAAATGCAGCCGCTGGCACCGTGGTCGGGAGAGTCCATGCCAAAGACCCCGATGCTGCCAACAGCCCGATAAGGTACCGGGAGATTTATTTTAAAAGCCTGGACGAGGAATTAGAGAGGCAGGAGGTTTTGGGAAAGCCTGGCAGAAACCGGAAACCACATCCTTGAGTTTCCAAAGGGCCCAAGATAATCAGGCCCGAAGCAGGGTAAACAGGATTCAGATTTAGAAGACAGCCAGTCGGCTTCACCTCTGCTGCTCCCTTTTCGGACAGGCTTGTTAAAGCTACATGATGTCTCCCCAGCCGCGTAACCCTTCACTGGGTCTGCATCCCCCCGGGAACTGTGGGGAGGTGTAAATACTAATTGTAAAATAAGTATAGTAATTATAACTCATCGAACACCTTCCTGTGCTGCAGTTACCCCACTGGGTGTGCAGATGCACAGTCTAATTTATCTCCTTCACTGCATTTTTTTTTCATGGCAATTGTTCTCCTTAAAGGGAGGGGAGATCGGGGTGCTGTATGGCAGGGCGACTTGCCCCGAAGGACTGGGCCAGTGAGCAGGAGGCTGTAACAAGCTGTGTGTCTAGCTGCTGCTGAGCGCTTGGAAGAGGTAACAAAGTGCCAAGCAAATACAGGGTGCTTTGTTTATTATGAACGTTTTTTTCGACTTAGAAGAGCAAGCTAGAAAGCTGATTTAGGATGCAGCTCCCCGCCAAGCCCCGTCCCGACCTGAGTTAATGAGCGATGAGCTGATGATGAAGCAGCTAAGGAGGCCCGAGTCACAGATCCAGGACATGCACGGGACAGGAACTTCGGTAGCTGAAACCTGTCCTGGACTGCATTGTGGCAGATGCTGCTCTCCCCAAGGCCGTGTCCCTAATGCCCTTCTTGCCGAATTCCTTTCTCCGCCTCCTCATGCTGTCCCTGCCTCCAGTCTCCCCCGACCTCTCCTGTGTCCATCCTGTAGTCCCGAGTGGTCGGTTTAAGACAGCCGAACATTGCCTCCTCCTCAGTTAAACAGCAACAAAATAGTCGATGACTGAGTTGTCCCCGAGTGCCCCCTCCCCCTGAGACAATCTCAGCACTCTCAGCCTGAGGCCGCTGCTCCAGCCTCTTCCCCCAGCAGCTCTGATGCCCCGCTGGCCTCCGACTCCCCTGTCTGTCTTCCCCTCCCTTCTCCGTGGCTGTGAGACTGGGCTACCTCCTGTCCTCTGAAATAGAACCAGCTGCCTCCTAATTCCGGACCTTTACATGTCCTTCCTCCTGGGTCTTTGTTCCCCTCTCTCTCCACCTTGCTTACATGGCACTTAGGTGTCACCCCCCCCCCCACAGCTCTCACCACGGCACATCACAGCACCGTGACACCCCAGACTGTGTGTTGTCCTTCACCCACTCGGTCTCTTTATTCACTGGGTCTCCTGTCCTCACTGCCCGCTCTTGTCTTCACCTCTAAAGGAGCTGGTGTTCTTGGACACACGGGCAAGACCTGATAGTGTCGTCTAAACTCTCAGCTGCATGAACATTTGCGTATCTTTTCTCCCCCAGACTCTGTAGCATTCGACACACTTCTGTTCACCACCGCCTTTCTGAAATGTCCTCTCTTAGCACCGTTGGCAGGAACGTCACACGTCTCAGACAGCACAGCCCTGGTGTCGTCACTGGTCCCTGGTCCCTGTCCCTCGCCGAGGCTCAGCCTTTTGACTTTGACCTCTCTCTCTCTCTCTGACCACTCACGTATGGAGCCCTCCCCAGGCATCACTGGACTGAATCTGTGCCCCGAGTCTCTGGCTCCGGGCTGACCTTCTCCCTGATTCTGGGCTTCTCTATGGGGTGCCGTGTGCATTGTCACTCATTTCTTTCCACACTGGCTCGCTCACTCATTCAAAACAAAAGCTTTGAGCTTATACTGACTGTGACATCCCTACAGCAAAGCCCGGCTGCTCTGACTCCGAACCCAGGCACAGAGGTGAATCCTTGCTCCGTTCACGTGTCGAGATACCCCTCGTTGCAATTTCAGCCCCTTCTCCCTGCTAAGTCAACTTTGTTGTGGCCTCCTTCTCTCTGACACTTGGCCTAGAAACTCTCTCTGACTCTCCCAGCCTCTGCCAGGTATCAAACACCATCTGAGTCCTCTTGGTTCTCTCTCCAACGCATCAGCTCCAATTGCCTCTGTCAGTCCCACATCCAACTCTCTTCTCGCCTCGTTCATTAAATACTGGGTCGGATCCGTAAGTGTCCTCTGTCCCTTCCTCTACGCTTCCTTGCTCAGGCTGCCTTGTCCACCCTCCCTTATTCCTCTGCCTGATAACATGATTCTGTTTATTGGTTCCTCTGATCAAAAGCCTTCCATGATTCCCACTGGCAGTGGGATGAAGGCCCCACTCCGTGGAGTGGCCTGAGAGTCCCCATGATCTAGCCACAGCGTGTCACAGCAATGACAGTGGCATGGAGGCTGGACTGCTGGCCACGTGGGAGGCACTAGGTTGTATATTTAAACATGTCTTATGTCATGTGATTCTCACAGAGAACCCAAAAGTTGGGTACTATTTGTGTTCCAGCTAAAAGTGATAAATAAGCTGATTCAAAGAACATGAATTTACACCTAAGACTTTACAAGACCAGTTCACTTCTATAGAACAGTATTTTGAATTATTATATTTCTTCCTATGAGTGTGTCTTGTCACGTGAACTAGATAGTAAACTTCCTGGGGACAAGACAAAAGGTCTTCTGTTATCTTTGCTGCCTTTTCATGTGGGGCTGTCTGCCGAGGGCTCGGCGACTGGCCCTCCACTGACATTTATGAGACGTGTCATGGTTTATCTCCAGTCCCCCCTGGAGAAGGGACTGGTCATTCCACTCCCATGGGAGCTGCGAAGTCAGATGACAGCCTGAGCGGCCTCATGGTCTGCATACTGGGAGGTGCTGCTTGCTGTACACGGTCCCTCTTTCCTGCAAAGAACGGGATTTGGAACTGGGAGATCCAGGGTCCCATAGTGGCTCCCCCAGAAACTAGAACACAGACCACCCAACATTTGTAAATTGAGCACATTAAACCGTGTGACATCCACAGTCTTTGCTACCTCTACTATTTGGTTTTAGGACCCTCAATGAAAGCCTTCGGGCATATGTATTCTGCAGACTTTAGGAAAACAAAGAACAGGAAAAAACCCCAATGATGAAGCCCAGCCCGCTCCCTGCGTTAACACAAGCATCCTTGCTAGCCTCCATTTGGACTCCGTGCGACGAAGTGAAAGCAAAGGGCCTTTAGAGTTCAACAGACCCCTGAAAGCCAGGACTCTGCCGCTTACAACTCTGCGTGTCCTGGGCAAGTCACTTTACCTTGTACCTCAGTAAGGGCATTCCTCTTGCCCCGTCCCCACCTCACCTCACCACAAATACACTCCAGTAACATTGGGAAATGATTTTGTCATTTCTTTGAAGAAAGCAAATTTTCTAGTGGAGAGAAGTAGCTAAAACCTCTTGGCTGTGCTGTGAGGCACAGCCTGGAGCCGTCGAAGTGTGGGGAGAAGGCGCTACCCAGGAATGGCCGAGACTGCTTTGCCCACTTCGTCCTGGAATTCACAACCGAGCTACCAAGAAAGCCCCTAAAATTAAGTACATAAACTAGATAAATTCACTCAAAACGTAGTTAGCATTTTTCTTTAAATAAGGAGAAAACTGATTGTTTAGGACCATAAGCGATCCTTGATGATAAACTTAGACAAACATGAAACTCTTTGATATCTCATATGCAAAACCCTGACCAAGGTCTGATACAGTTATGACACTCTGAATAGCCTGAGAGCAAGGCAAAGCAACTTCCCCAGTGCAACTTCATACATATTCAGGCGGTGGGTGATTATAGTAAGTATGGAGAAATATGCAACATGTTATTACGCTTCTCAATCAAATATGCAAAACAGCCCTTTCATTCATTGTACCGAAGAAAGAATTCCAGTGTGGCAAAATGATTTCTATAAAAGATTCATGTACAAAGTTTGAAAAGTAAATTTGATTAAAAAGAAGACCTAGCTCAAGCAAACTCACTGAAAAAGTTGCTTTTAAATGTACATGGAGAAAACATTTAAATATTAAGCTGCTTGGAAGGTCTCCTCTAATGGCCTCATTTGCATTCTGCTTAGGTATTCGATCGATCGCCACACTGACCTGGACAGGTTTTTCACTATTAATCCAGAGGACGGTTTTATTAAAACGACAAAACCTCTGGACAGAGAGGAGACAGCCTGGCTCAACATATCCGTGTTTGCCGCAGAAATCCGTAAGTGTCCTCAGGGTTTTGATTCTGCTTCACCAAATCTTACTCTTCCGGAGTCTCTATATTGTGGGAAGTGACAGACAGCTGAGAGAGAATAAATGTTTTCGTGTGAAACACGTTGTTCAGTCTTTAAACATGTATTTTTGGTTGTCTGTCTAGGACGTCATGTATGTAAAAACGTAGAGATGTTTTTGTTTTCTCTGGTGGAACGGGGCACAGACTCGGCAAGTGAGCTGAGAGCCCTCCGCAGCTTGAGCCCATAGCATCACCGAAGGGTTTCCCCCTGCCTTCTGTCACTCAGTGTTGTCTAAACCCAGAGCCAAGCTTTGTCGGCTCCTGTTTACCTGGAGACCAGTGGTTCTCAAACTTGGTCATGCCCCGGAAGGAACATCATGGAGGGCTCGTTGTATCAAGCATGTCTGGATCTCATTCCCAGAGCCTGTGATTCAGTGCATTCGGGTTTGGGACCTGAGCCTTTTCATTCCCAACACATTCCCAGCTGGTCTTGCTGCTGCTCTGGGGAACCCCAGTTTGAGAACCACTGCTATGGACTGCACTCAGGGGTGCCAGGCTCTGTTATCAGCATTTGCAATATAACCTCAGCATCGCAGTCGGCGGAAATGGAAAAGTAGTTTAGTTCTCACGGGTCTAATGTGGACATCTGCGTACTTCAGTTCTTTTGTGCCAGCCGTGCCTATGCTCCCCGGAGGAGTGGCTGGAGCTCACCGTTTCCTAGGAGTAACCTTGGACCCATGTGGATTCCCCCCGCCCCCGGCACTGACTGAAGTCTCTCTTTCCAGACAATCGGCATCAGGAAGCCAAAGTCCCAGTGTCCATCAGGGTCCTGGATGTCAATGACAACGCTCCCAAGTTTGCTGCCCCGTACGAAGGCTTCATCTGTGAGAGTGACCAGACCAAGCCGCTTTCTAGCCAGGTAACGGTGCTCTCCCCAGCCCCGGCCCCGGCCGTAAGCCAGGAAAGGCATTTGGAAGTGAGTTTGATTTTGAGAGTGTCACCTGGAGAGAGCGTACCTCCCACTGCCCAAGAGAGCTTGCAAGTTCTAGTTGAGCTCTGGAACTATGTCCTCTAATTCCAGTCAGGTTTCTTAGCCAGCCAGGAAATTTTAAAACAAATGATGTGCCGATGTCAGCATGATTTATTTATGGGCCACCTTTCTCTTTCAGCCAATTGTTACAATTAGTGCAGATGACAAGGATGACACAGCCAATGGACCAAGATTTATCTTCAGTCTACCCCCCGAAATCATTCACAATCCAAACTTCACAGTCAGAGACAATAGAGGTTCGTACTAAGGTTCCTATGCGTTCGGGGAAGTCACGATGGGAAGGAGGAATGGGAGGTGAATGGCTTGTATACTGCAGAGCACAAGTATTTTCCCTAATCTCAATAATGCCTTTCTGCTGCAGCGCAAACAAGAAATAATAATGCGATCTTTATTTTGAGACAGGGGTTCATTTGGCGCCCATGCATAAGTGGGTCTCATTTTATTTTACCTTTCCTTGTTGTCAGCTTTGATATTCATGAAGCAGTGGGAAACCAAGTGGGGAAGCCTGCAGGGTCAGTATGCAAACAGCTTCATTTGTCTTTTTTTAAAGAGGTTGATGAACCCCTGGGGGGAAGCACGGCTTTATGAATATTGATATGGAGTAGAGTGTTAAAGGAGATTAGTTCAACTTTGTAAGGCGGTACGATTTTTCAGCTGGACTTTTCCTCCACTGCGCAGTTGGCATGCGCTGTGGCTGACAGAGCGGGGCACCTGAGGGTGCCTGCAGGGTGTCTGCCCGAAGGGCATGAAGAAAGCATGCTATGGCCACTGGAAACATGGGAGAATAAAGTGCTTTCTGAGTCCCACTGCAGATTCGCCAGGGAGGACTGTTTTGGTCTGCAGCTCTTCCTAGAAACCTGTGACCGTGCAGGTCTGTAAGGAGAGGCTGACAGTGCCATCACCTGACATAGGAATAAACGCTGGTCCTCCTGGGCGCGTATGTTTGCACCAGCCACGTGGCAGCTGTGCTCGAGGTGATAGGTTGATGGCTTTCTCGGTGACTGGGAGCAGGCTTATGGGATCTTAAGTTAATCTAATAAGTGGTATTACTTTCCTCACCACCACTATCACTGCGACCAGTAAGTATCATCAGTGCCAACAGCTATGTTTCAAACACCAGCCAAGAGTCTTCCCATACTCAGTTCATTTAATGCTCTCAACACACCTTGGCTAAGGGTTGTCATCATTCTCACTTTGAAGATGAGGAAAATAAGGTGCAGAATTATCCAGTAACTTGTTGGAAGTCAGTCAGCTACAGAAGGTGAAGGGGTTAAGAAGTACAACTTGGTAGATACGGAAGTGCTCCAAGGGATGTAAAACAAAGCACGGGCAATAGGGTCAACGATATCGTAACCACTGTGCATGCAGCCGGGTGGGTACTGGGAATATCAGGGGGACACTCTGTAAGGTATATGATCGTCCAACCACTGTGCTGTCTGTACACCTGCAACTAGTGCAAAATAATATGGGATGTCACCTGTAATTGGAAAATAGAAGTTAAAGAAGGTCAATCAGCTACACAGGAGTTAGCCCTAGATTTTAAACTTAGGCACTCAGAGATTAGAGGTTATAACCTTAACTGCTGGGTTGATCTTTTCTTTAAAATTTTTTACTGTTATTGTATTAGAGTTCTCCCTGTGTTCCCCCCTTTGCCCTCCTCCGCCCAGCCCACCTCCTGCTCCCACAGTCAGTCCCCACACCGTTGTCCATGTCCGTGGGTCATTCATACATGTTCTTTGTCTGGTTCCTTCCCCTTCTTCCCAGCATTATTCCCCTCCCCACCCACTCTGGTCGCTGTCGGTCTGGGTTGATAATGAAAGCGGAGGAGTGGTCCCCACGCCACTTGGGTTTGAAGGGATATGCCCCGCCCTACTTTATTACCACTTCATGTACTGGTTTCAGCGCGTAATTATGACCTGTTTAATCAGCACATATTAAATGCGACTGTGGGACAGAGGCTCCTAGGTGCTACAACAGAGATCTTCTCTCCTGGTGCCTTGCTTTCTGCAGTGGACGATGTCTTGAAAGCCTGGGTCTGAAGGAAGTTACAGGGAGAGAAATGTATTTTAAAGCAACCCTACAAAACAACCTCTGATTCACTTAGTGAATGATTTCAATCATTTCTAAATAGAAGCATTACTCAGATCTCTTTAATTTTACATGTAATCTAGGATTTTTCTTGTACTTGTGGGCTTTGATTCATGTACATGTATGAGCGCCTTAAGCCCCTTGAAGAGAACTCTGCAAAGCCCTGAGATAGGTGAGCGGTTCCCAGCCTCCACAGCGCACAAACGTACTGTAGGCGTTTCCCTCTGTAAAGATCGATTTCTCCGCAGCAGGGAGACCCCGGCAAGGGGCACTCGTGCGGACACGAGTGTTTACTGCCCCGAGTTGGATGAGATGGCATAAACAGCGCTTCCACAGTACTTTGCAAGATACGTGCGCATCTTTGAGTTTATGAGAATCCCGGCCTCCACTCTTGGAATTTTCCTAATTCCCAAATTATTTTCTGTCTCCTGTGGGTTGGTGGGTGGCTACATTGTTTCAGCCTGGGCTGATGTCAGTTTTACGATGAAAAAAAATACTTGTAACCAAAAATTTCAGCATGCAATTAGTTTTATCGATAGTGAGGTGATCTACTTGGCTGTCCAGAAAGCTCTGGGGTTCTCACATGCCTCTCACACTACCACCTCCTTTATAATCTGTTCTCTCCGGTGCTTATGGTCCCACATTTATCTGTGTGTTCGTATTTATCAACAACTGAGATCTGGGACTTAATGCTGCATGTATTCCTCGAGTCCCCAGTTCCTCACTGTGCCAGCGTCACCTCCCTTGTCGGCCTTGTCTGCTTTATTTTTATGTGCACAATAATATTTAGTCGCTGTTGACCCTCTGAAACATTATACCAAGACAGACTGTTCTCTGGGGAGTGATAAGGATGCCACGCTGTCACAGTACTGCAAGGACGCCATCTCTGTTTTCAAGGAGATTGTATCACTGTGGAGGAGCCAGCCTACTGCGCGATCTGTATCCCTGCCCTTTCCTGTAAGAGGCTAATCCTACACTGGAGCCACCATTTTTGCAGGAAATTGCTACTTTTTAAGAAGAATGACTTTATTAACTATGGCAAACAGTTAATGAAAACTCCCATGTTTAGAGCTATTACAGAACCTTAAAGCAAATACGGTCCTATAATTATCATTTAATAGCGTTTCTTTCTACGAGCTCCTAAAAGTAATTACATATTGAAGTAATCCAAAAGGAGTAATCACTTTCCACATCCTATTAATAGCCTCCCGAGTTACCAAATTTCTCGGCCGAGGCTGTTTTCCATAGAAAATATGAGATAATGGGTTGCAGAGTGCTGAGTACAAGCATCAGGTTTCTTCCTTTCTCCGTGCTTACTCCCGTCACACCATGGAAAGAATCAAGACGGTGTTTGCCTAGACTCGGCATCAGCACCGGGCATCTTTATTTTATTATTTTAGTGAACGTATCGGGGTGACTCTGGTAAATGAGATTATGTAGGAGTCAGGTGTACAATTCTATAAATACATCGTGTGTGTTCGCCACCCCAAGTCAAGTCTCCTTCCATCAGCATTCATGCCCCCTTTTCCCTCTTCTACTTCCCTCCCCCTTTCTCCCCGGCCATCACCCCACTGTTGTCTGTCTATGAGCTTTTTTCCTGCGCTTAACCCCTTCACCTAGACTCCCGAACTCCCTCCCCTCTGACAGCTGTCAGTCTGTTCTCTGTATCTACGAGTCTGTTTCCATTTCTCTTTCTTTTTTTTAAAGATTTTATTTGTTTATTTTTAGAGAGGGAAGGGAGGGAGGGAGGGAGAGAGAGAGAGAGAGAAAGAGAGAGAGAGAGAAACATCAATGTGGTTGCTGGGGGCCGTGGCCTGCAACCCAGGCATGTGCCCTGACTGGGAATCAAACCTGCGACACTTTGGTTCACAGCCCGCGCTCAATCCTCTGAGCTATGCCAGCCAGGGCCCATTTCTCTTTTTCTTTTACTTTGTTCATTAGTGAAATCATATGGTACTTGTCTTTCTTTAGAAATGTAAGGGAGGAAGCCGTCCTTCATACACACAGATCTCTTAGTTCCTTCTATCTGATTCCATCCCACAACCTGAGCTTCCAAGACGGGTCTGCAGACGGCAGGAGAGGAGCGCGCTGGACGGCTCCCCGACATTTAAGCCCATCTTAGCCTGTTGATGTGGAGGAGGGAGCTGTCTGGGCAGAGGAAGAGCTAATCCGCCCAGGTTTTGAGATGCATTCACGTTGAAAATATCAGACTTAGTGGCATCTCTAAAGACACAAGAAATGTGTGATGGAAAAGAAGCGCACCCAGAAAAAAGAAATGCTGAGACTAGCTGCTCTCGTCTCGCTAGTTCTTAATTTATAAAACCTTCTCACGGTCATCGTTTCACTCATTTTCGCAAACAGCCCTATGAGGTGGGCGTGTTGAATGTTATTACCCCCATTTTCTAGATGAGGAAGGAATGGGAGGCATCAGACGCTTCAGAGACTTGCCCAAGGTGGTGCTGCCAGTCAGTGGAAACAGCTAGGAAGTTGGAGTATCAGGAGGGTTCTGCCTCCTGTGCGTAATGCACTGTATCGTCAACATCGAGCTCATGTCTGTTTTAGTTGATTCTTTTTGCGAAATCTTTGTTTATCTTATAGTCAAATAATAACTGTCTTCAGAAGAGGAAAAACCTGAAATTCAATTCAATTCATCAACGTAGGTTTCTAGGGAAAGCGTGGGCAGAGCAGGACAAATGATACTTTGATTTCAATGTTAATCACAGCTATCATAATTGTGGCAAAATATATTTGAAAAGAAATTTATAGTTTTCTCCTACTGCGTGATTAATACACATTCCTTAAAGGAAAAGCAGAAAGTACAGATAAGCGGAAATAAAATTTAAAATAATAAAATGACTATAATATACTGTCCAGAAATAAGCACTGCTATTCTGCATGCTCTTCCAGACTCGTTCGTGACACATATTTTGATCTTAAAAAGGTAGTCATAACGAACACGTCCAGTTTTTCTCATACACTTTTCTCAACATTTTCTTCTAAATAGCTCCCTAATTTCTACCTTAAGAATGTCTGATACCAGTTGAATACTGTTGCATAAGTTCATTTCCACATATCTTTGCCAAATATCTAATTGTTATTTGAGGCTAAATTTCTACAGTGGAATTATTGGATCAAAAGCTTTTGATACTTTAATTGACAAATTGCCATTAGGAATATTTATAATACCAGAAATATTTATAATGACCATTAGTTAAGTAGGTAAGGTCCCATTCCCTCACCTTCTAGCCAACTCTGGAACAAAAGGAACAATTTTGTTTAATTGGATAAATTTGCACTTTTAGAATATGTATTAAATAACACCAATGATCATGGACTTTCTCACTTGTTCTAGAGTTTCACCATTTAAAATTAAGATTTGTTGTGGAATATATGTGTTTCTGTGTGTGCTTAGGGAGTTTCCTTTGCATTATTTTATTAAAACATGGATGTCCAATTTTTACTAGAATTTTTGGATCCTAACAATAAGATAATATGATTTTGTCTTTTAACCTAATGATTTGGTAAAGTAATGAAATTGAAACATCTGAATATTGAACCCAATATTGTTAATTTCCAAAGCTCTTGCTCCGAACAGTGATGAACAAAGTGGAGAGGAAGGGGTAGGGTTCGAGATGAAATGCGTGTCTTCACTCTTTACCCTGGAAGGGGATCAGTCTTCATATGAGTACATGAATATCTGGCACATAATTAACTCTAGTACTATCTCATTTTTAAAATCGTCAACTATTACCTCACTTCTAATTCAGGGATGGAGCCACTATTTCGAGCGGTAAGGCGGAACTAGAACACATCCCTAGTTCCCAGAACCCCTGGACTGCTCGCTGCCCGATACCAAATAAATATATTCCACCTGAAGTTGAAGGCCCATCCGACCGTGACATTACTTGGCTACTAGAACATTGTTTATTAATTTGAGCAGCGAGGGCAATTTTTGAAGGTTGTGATAAGTTTCTATTATAAATACTCTTAGGATTTTTAAGTCAACAAATTGAAAGTGTAACTGGCCCTTTAGACATCTTGAAACACCTTCCCTATTTCATTTGACCTTCTCTGCCCTTGATGTGTCTCCCATACTCAGTGCCAGTGTGAGTTTCACTGTAATCTCGGTATTTCCTAGTTCTTCTGTCGCAGTGTCTTCCTTCCATCCTTCCTGATCGTGGACAAATGAGCTGTTGTCATGCCCCGTGTGCCAGGAAGTGTCCTAAGAGTGGGGCTTTTGCAGTGACTAAGACATGGTCCCTGATGGCCGGGAGTTCCCCAAGGCACACGGGGCCGAGTTACAATAATTCTATTGTGAAAGCACAGCTGGTCTGGGTGACGACTATCCATGACCTGTGCAAAGCGGAGCTGGGACTCCCACGGCGGCCCCCAAACAGGCCTGTCTGACCCCAGCCTCGCCACCACTGAGATCGGTCTTGACACACATACCCGAAGATGTCTCTCTTAGAATTATTCTCTGGCTCTCCATCTCCTATGGGTTAAACGGATGCTTCATAGCAAGGAATTGTAGACCTACCTCCTCCTGCCCCAACCCCTATAGACTTTGTCTTTACCTCCTTTTCCTTGCTACCTTGAACCTTAAGCTCCAGAATCTTCAAACCACCTCTACTCCCCAAAATATGCCATGCTCACACGTGTCCAGGCCCCGGCTCGGATGGGAAAGTGCCCCCTGCCTGTTCCTCCTCGTCCAAGTCTTACTGTAAATAACGCCTCCCAGGCGAGGCCTGGCCAGGCAGCCCTGGTCCCGGTGCATCTTAGACGCGCCCTGCTCTGGGCTCCCCTAACCTTCAGTCCTTTTTTCTTCACTTTGCACTCCAAGCGATTATTTCCCGTCTGTCCCCCACGAGAATGTGAGCTCTGTGGAGACGTTATCCCAACATTAAGAACAGTGGGTTGACCAAACACATGAATGAAAATAAAGAGTGGCTGGGAAAAAACATGCAGTGTGCTTCAGAAATGTCAGGGATTATTTATTTTTATGGGAAAAAATGATTATATTGTGACATAAGCTTCAGGCTGAAAAAGACAACCCATCTTTTGTTGTTGGAACGTTCTGAAGGAGCCTTTGTCCCATCGGCCACCCCTTCCACCCATGTATTATTTATTATCCCACAGAGTTATCCTGGGAGCTGGGGTTTGGGTCCAGGAAAGGATGGCTGTCACAGGCATTCACTTTGCAAGCATATTCTCTAAGGTGGGCAGTTGCAAATAGGTCAGAAGAGCTCTGATATGTGACACATTCAAAGTTTCTTTTAAATTGTTAAAATACACACACACACACACACACACACACACAAAAAAAAAACATAACAGAAAGTAAAAGTTCTCATGAAAAGCAGATTTAGCTGTGTAAGGAAGAAAGTCAAGACAGTTTCACCCCAACTGAACCAATTGGAAAACATATTTTTTTTCTTTCCCTTTTTCTTTTTCTTTTTGTCTAAACTAAGTCCTTTTTCTCCCCTATGAGCAGCACCAAATGACATTCAAATCTGCTTCTGGTTTTTTACTTTTATAATTTCAAGATACCCAAACAGATTTCTCTGGAACTATTTTTCCCCTTTAATTGCTTTTGGCAGATCAAAATGGCAGATGTCTTTTAATGCCCTGCCATTTTCGCTGGGTAAATAATTATGTTCCTTTTCTGCCTGGAATTCATTGCTGCAGTTTGTCCGACACGGAGCACGGTTTATCTGGGAACCCGCCCCCTCCCCAACCAATGAAGGATCAGACACGTTATTCGTTCAAGGCTTCCTCCCATCACTGACTTAACTAACTCCTGGGATTTCTCAACTCACTTAAAAGACCCTGAATGTTTATATCCCACTGAATTCTCTAGAGGTTTCAAAGCAAGAAATAGTTAGGCAGTTATGTTTCTTTCTCCTTCCCTGTCACCAAGGAGAAATCGATCCCAAACAAAAGTGGAGGGAGAGTTGATTCCAAGGGATGGAGCAGATTATAACAATGAAAAATCTATTAATGCCAACAAACGGGGCACAACACTGAGATATATTATCCACAAACATGTGAGTGATTGTTCCTACGGTGCTGTTTGCTGTATTTCATGTGTTGCCCACCCCTCAATATCAAAGGTGTTAATTAAAAGGTCACGATCACCCTCCCCAGTAGCATGCGGATCCTTGGTTCAGTGGGGAGATACCCCAGCTATCAGAGTCTTGGGTCAAACACTTTGCCTCCTGATACATGAAAATGCTAGCCCCTTCCAAAATTCCCCTCATTGCAGCATTTCCTTCATTGCAAAATACTGGGAAAATAGTGGATTTCTTTTTGGCTTTTGCCCATTGGTTTGTTTTTGAGGGGGGTGTGCATGTGCTTTAGGAAATGCTGTGGGAAAAGGTCTTAAATGTAGGTCTCTCTGCCATAAAGTTCTTAAGTTTCTTTAGAGCAGCTCTTTATCAGGGACCTGAGTCTACCTGGATCCTCCTATAGGGTCCAAATAATTATATAACCATAGTGGGGGAGTTTGGTGAAAAAGAACCAATGTAACTAGCATGCTGTAGTATCAGGATTCTGTGGTCGGATGTATGCTAACAAGAATGCTGTGAGACCTGGAGGAGTTTCATGCCTGCTTTTGTGTTTTCCATATGATTGTGAGTAACTGCCTTCCTCTTTGTTTCTCAACGCCCATTCCTATAAAATAAGGGTCGTTATATTTTCTACACACAGTTTCAAGAAATCTTTGGGATAAGGTGTGAAGAATAACAAGGACGAAGGCTTGTGCATATTAGCAGCTCAATAAATGTTGCTTAGGGGAATCTGACTCAAGCTAAATAACGGAAAAGAGTAAGGAGATAAACCGATGCATGCATGGAGCGGGAACACAATCCACGATATAGGCGTGGGCCCACACACTCTGGGTTCGGGGTGAGCAGTGGGGGAGGGTGGGGACTGGGAGGTGGCTGCACGCTCAGGAACCCGTGAAAGTGAACTGTGGAAAAGCCAGGCTGACACTGAGCTGTAGCGGAAGGCCTGACATTCAGCTGTTCGTTCCGTACACACAAAACACTGCTAAACGCACCATGACGAGCGAGATAAGGTCGCTGCCCAGTCACCAGAGATGACTGTCGGGTGAAGGCGACAGGCACGCAGACAATGGCCACAGACTAAAATGTGCGGTTCTGCGTAGGGACTGCCGGCGGACAGGGAGTTCGCGTGTTGTTCAGAAAGGCGAGAACGTAAAGGTATCTACCCAAGCCATTATGTTCATCTTTAACCATTAGTAATGTCAAGTATAAATAATACGAACTTGAAACATATTATTTGACATCTATTCTTTCTGTCCCTCAGATTGAAGATGGCCAATATTGGCATCAAAAATGAACATAGATTTTTCAAACATCACAACTCTGAATATAAAAAGTTCTAAATAATTAAACTTTCCAATGATGTCTAGTGTCATTGTTTAGCATGTCTACTGTCAACATTATTAAAGCTTAAAACTCTACCAAGACTTTTGGGGCAGACACACTATTTGTATATTTTCACATTTGTGCTTATATATATATATATATTTTTCCCATTATCCTGCTAGTGCATTGCCGCATTCCTAGGGAAAGTAGAGAGGCCCCAGAGGAAAGTAATCGAATAAGGATTATTCTGCCAGTGACGGCATAACTAACTATCCTCAAAGGTGTGGGGGCTCTTTATGCGGTAGACAGGTCTACTTTGTCTCGAGGTCGGAGCGGAGAGGGTGGGGTCGGTAGATTAGGCGAGAAGTGAACCAGAAAAGAGCAAGGCTTGGCCTAGACCCTTCGGATCTCTCAGCACTTCAAACAAGGGCCCTGGCCAGGGGGCCCCCAGAGCCCTTCTCCACAGGCTCAAGTGTCTGATCAGGTCCAGCAGCGGGGGAGCTTTAGCCCCGGCCGAGAAGGACGGAGGAGAAGAGGTGGTGAGGAAGCGCATTTTAAGAGCTTTAGGGAAGCTTTCCGTCCTGACCTCAGGGTCAGAGCAGAGCGCACCAGGCCTTTGGAGCAGTGCCTCCTCCTTTCCAGTTGTTCGCACACAGGGGCTGTGCCCACACACCACGTACGGTCCATTTCGCTCTGCTCCGCGTCCCCCTTTATTTTTTGCTAACAGAAGTGTGGTACCCAGTTGAGGGCTATTTCCCCACTGTAATTTTCCTTTTAATTAATCAATTTATTTTTTTAAAAATCTGTTGAATAACCAATGACTTTTAATAACCAATGACATTAAAAAAATGGAAGATACTGCCTTAAAAACTTTTGTAGATTATGAAAACCAACTTGGCAGTTAATATCAAGGGTCATATCCTGGAAACCAGTAATTATAATAAGAGATCATATTCAATGAACCAGTAATCATAAAAAACAATTATCCCAGAAAAGAGCCTGAAATTTGAAACCATTCAGTAAAAAAAAATTATGTCAACCTTATATATGAGTTGAAAACAATTGTAAGCAATGTAAGAACCTGAGTGGAATATTATATTATAGAGAAATTGATGATTTTCTTGGTAAAATTTAATAACATTGGGAAATTCTGAAGACAGAGGGGAAGAACCATGATGCTAATGTCCTGATTTCCATTCCTTTTGTAAAAAACTTATCGTTATATCACAGAAATGCCCCAGGTTACTCAAACATAGTTTCCCTTGTTAAGTCACGTGCACACATCCTTCCACTGGGCCACATCATCGTCGTAATCCTCACATTTTACCCCCAAACTGGTACCATGGCACCATCATCACCAGGAACCTTTACATTTTGTCACTATAGTGACCAAGT
The DNA here is from genome assembly GCF_019186645.2 of Phyllostomus hastatus. Classification (NCBI taxonomy): domain Eukaryota; kingdom Metazoa; phylum Chordata; class Mammalia; order Chiroptera; family Phyllostomidae; genus Phyllostomus; species Phyllostomus hastatus. The sequence goes on from NW_025334024.1 coordinate 19,437,348, forward strand.
GCACAGGTGAAAACAGCAGGAGTTAGGGGTGCAGGTTGCAGACATAACATTTTGAATCTTGCGTTTATTTTCCTTGAGTAAAACACTACAATTTGTGCATGACATACACTAGTGATTCCTGGCCCCGTTGGCATGTTTTTGCCTAAGTGGGGGGAAAACTTAGAAGTGGGTACCTTGCCTCTAGCCAAGGATGAGCACATTGGGTGTCACGATGAAAAACCGAGGTGCTTAAGAAGCCTTCTCTTACCTTGGGAGACACGGTGCCCAGGACTGAAGGGCGCGGGCTGTTTTCTTACCTCTGGATGGCGAGCCCGTCTGTGGGGGCGGCTCGCTGCTTTCCCAGCTGCGATGACATTTCCAGGAATTCACTTTCCTCTCTGCCAACAGGCTTCTCTCCTTCATTCGCCTGCTGCTCTGAAAGGAGAGATTCCAGAAAAGAACTGATATTTACTGCACCTCTCCAACAGTCAGGCACTGTGCTAAGCACCTTTATGAATATAATCAAATTTAACCCTAAAATTCCTACTTTCTCAGGTGAGAATATAGCAACTCGAGGCATTTACTTAATGTGTCTAAAGTAAGGCAGTTAATGTGGAGATGATTCAGGCCTCAAACCCAGGCCTGCCTGACCCTAAATACTAAGAGATTTGCCCTTTGGAAGCTTTATAAAGAGAAGGATCTAAGACATCTCTTGATGCAAATGTAAAACTCGACACATTTTTCTTTCTCTGCCTGATCTTATTAACCATGGAGCCAGTTTGCATGTCCCTAAAAATGTGTCACCAGGAAACCTCCCTTTTCCCTTCGGCCATCCATAAACCTTAAGAATGTGTATGTCCCAAGTGAAGGGACTCTCTTCAATAAGGAGAGACAATGGCTGGATGATTAAAATAATTTAGATGAAAGGGACTCGGTCATCAAACTTAAAATGCAAAACTGACTTCCCGAATAGAGGTCTTGTTATTATTGGTAGTTTGTTTCTTTCTCCATTTGGTTTTCATGACGTGCCTGCCCATAGTGACCGTTTTGGCGCGTGAAAGGTCAGCAGCCAGAGTGGACCACCAGAAAGACTCTCACAGGCCACAGCCCTGAATCCTCTTCAGGGTCCCTCCTGGAAGAAAACCCTCCTCCCCTGGGTGCTGGGGCCACATGGCTCTAGAGGGAACGTATTGTATCCACTGAAACAGCCGAGGCACCTCGCGCTGAGCCCGGCTGGTTCCACACGTTTCCCGTTCCACGTGCACCCTTCACCGATTCCCCAGCCCGGGAGGGTCTCCATGCTGGTATTAATTTTTCCGGTAGGATTCCGGAGCCCTCTGCAAGCACAGCACGGAGAACAGCCACTGGCTTTTGTTACATTATTTGGTTCCAACGACAATCCCATGGGGAGGCGTGCTTGATCTCAACCAGGGTCCTCGTTTTTAAAAACGAACAAGGGAGGCTCTGGAGGGGACCAGTGACTCATTCCAAAGCAGGTAATTAGTGTCCGCTCGAGAAGAGACCCTCCATCCATTTATTCCCCACCTCTTGAGCTTCTCTTAAAATCCACAGGTGAGGCATCTCTGACTAGAAGAGATTAAAAGAGTTTTCGAGAAGCTACTGCTGTCTCCCTCAGAGATGACAAATGCTCCAGTCAGCTGGGCACGTTAATGAGCCTCCGTGTAAGAGTCGCAGCGTTGCTGAGAGGACTCGGCTGCTCGGGGTAGGGAACGTGGCGAATCCCCCAGGCTGGTGTCGCGCTCGGATCCGAGTTTTCCTTCAGCGCCTGACTGTCGTTTACTGTCACATGGCAGCCAGCCCGCTGTGATGGGGAGGCGCCGTCTCGCGTGCACGGCGCGCTGAAGGACAGAGTTTAAGTCACGGCTTCTCCATTCTGCTCACACTTCCGCCAAACCAGCCCCGGGGCGGGGGGGCCCGCAGATAAACTGGGGATGTCATCTGAATCAGGGACGGATATTTAACCAAGCAGTTCTACTAATTTGCTTTCCTTCTTAAAATCTTCCTTTTCATTTTTATTCATGATGTTGTTCGTGGCATTTCAGATCATTAAAACGGGGGTTGATATCGTAACTTCTAATTTGTGGAAGTCGTACAGAACTCCAAAGAATTTATGAGAATGAAAAAAATAACGTATTTTGAAATAATTTATTATAGATAAGTAGATTATTTTCCAATTGTTAAGCATAGAATACTGGTGTAGCCTAGAACACATAAAAAATAGGGAACTGAATTAACAGTTACCATTTTACCTGGCCCATTTATTTTTATTTTTTCACAAATTCCCAGAGTGTATATGGTTTTTCTCTGGTGATAAGAACCATAGATGTCAATCACACAAAATTCAGAAAATACAGAAACGAGGGCTGGTCCTTCCATCTTGTTCTGATTGAGACGTTGCAGCGAAGTCAGAGACTCTGCCATTATAAGGTTCACAAAAGGCAGCATGTACCGCATTTTTCGGACCATAAGACACACCTAGGTTTTAGAGGAGGAAAATAGGAAAAAAAGTTTTGAAGCAAAAAATGTGGTAAAATACTTAATAACATAAATGACATAATATTTCACCAATGTAAATGTAAACAGAACTCAACAGTAGCGTTAACAACCATTATTCCTCCCAAATTTGGGAGGTGGGGGAGAAAGGTGCGTCTTATAGTCCGAAAAATGCTGTATATACCTTACCCTCTGCGCTACTCGACGTATCTGCTCATGCCTAAAGGAGACCGAATCTGACGTTCATATATGTATTTTCTCTCACAGAGAACATATTACATTGCCTTTCATCTAAAATATGTCAATTATAATTTTTGAGAGATTCTAAGATACTTCTCCCTATTCACAGCAAGATCCTAAGAGCTTCCTAGCTCGTGGGCCATTGTGCTGGCGATAACACCCACAGTGCTATAAACGCCTGACCCCTCACTCACAGTGGAGGCAGGCCACAGCGAGGATCTGGGGTGGGGGGGGTTGGAATTTGATGGAGCACATTCAAAACGTCAACTGTTTTACAACACCAATGTTTTCCATTGTCCTTCGGCGCATATGGCCTGAGAAAAATATATTTGGTGTGTAGAGATATGCAGAAATGGTGATGAGGAAACATTTGGGGGCATAGGTTACAGAAGACTGAGACATGCATAGAGCCAACATCTGGAATTCTGGTTAAGCCTTTCCCGGAACACAGTGACCAGATGTGCTCGGCAACTGCTGATGGCGCGTCTGCTGTGTGTCCAGCGCTGGAGAGCCTGAGATGAGTCAGAGAAAATCCCCTTACTCTCCCGGGAGTTCACAGTCTAGGAGATGTCAAATAATGACAGAAGAGCGGGCTGCCAATTTCTGCAGGAGTATGCGGTGTCGTGTGGGTCGCAGAGGAGGTGATGGGAGAGGTCTAGAGGCGCCTCCCCGAAGAGATGGCTTTTGGATTCAATTTTGCGGCTTGAGGAGTTCACCTGCCGCGCAGGAGAAGGGCTTCGGTGGCACTGGAGGAGTGAGTAAAGAGGCAGGGCCTAGGAAGGGGCGCCGTGCTCGGGGACAGGGGTGCCTCTGCGCACCAGGCTGGTCTGGGGCGTGTGGGCAGGGGCTGGGGCTGGGCCGCAGAGCAGACTCGGAGTCGTTTTAAGCAGGAGGTTGTGGTGTGTTCAACTGGGTGCCTGATGGTGCTTGAATTTCAGAGAAACTAGCAATCTGCTGCTGGGTTTCATAAGACATTTCCTCTTAAAGTAGATATTTTCCTTTAGGACTCGTGATTGGATTCATAGTTTGGGCAAGGTTGGAAAGTGGACAGGAAATCTCTGAAAAAAAAAAAACACAAACAAAACCTGGCCCAAGGCTTGTCTTGAAGTAGGGAACGTGCAAAGGAGGACAAGAGGGGTTTGTTGTTCTTTTCCACAAGCTCCTATGTGTTTATTCACATCCGGCACCAACACGGAGCATGTGATCAAAGCCCAGGCTTGCTGGTATTTGACAAAATGGACAACACCCAAATGGAAAACAGTGGGGTTATCTTGCCAGTGAAGGCGTTGTGTGTCCACCAGATAAAAAAACAGCCAGTCTCTGAGTTTTGTTCCAAAATGCAGAGAGGTGATTCTGTGACCCTGTGACACCCACTGACTGCAGTTTCTAAGGACACCTGACTAAAGACCAGGTGGGGAAGACCCTGTTTGCTAACCTGGCAGGGACCAGGGCCCCCTCAGATCCGCCAGGCCGAACGCAAACATGTCCAGGCGGCGATTCGAACGGTCCCACTCTGAGAGCACTCCCTGCCTCCCCTCTCCCTGCAGATAACACCGCAGGGGTGTACGCCCGGCGCGGGGGGTTCAGCCGGCAGAAGCAGGATTTGTACCTCCTGCCCATCGTGATCAGCGACGGTGGCATCCCGCCCATGAGCAGCACCAACACCCTCACCATCAAGGTGTGTGGGTGCGACGTGAATGGGGGGCTGCTGTCCTGCAACGCCGAGGCCTACATCCTGAACGCCGGCCTGAGCACGGGGGCGCTGATTGCCATCCTGGCCTGCATCGTCATCCTCCTGGGTAAGGGACCCTCCCCGGGCACCTGCAGGACGCGCCCTTGTAGATGCCCATTTTAGAGACACGGGTATTTCTCACGGGCGGGCTAGTTACCATAACTAGGCTGTATGTACTGCGGGTAAAATGTGAGAGACAGAGACACTTCCTGCTCTCATGCATTTTATGGAATGGGGGTGGTTCCGGGGGCAGGCAACTTACAGAGCAGTTAGAGCAGAGCTGGGGAAAGGGTTGATGAGCAGGAAAGTGAGAGGCGCTGGTCCAGGCAAGCATGTTGTGGAGAGTGAGGCGCAGAGGCAGGGCCCTGCTTGGTGAGCTGTGGGGGCCAGCTCCAGTCGGGGCAGGGGCCAGCACTCGCCCCTGCATCTCAGTGATGGTGGCCCAGAGGGGCTCTCAGACCACTTGCCAAGTTCAGCCGCCAAAGTTTTGTCCAGTGTTGCCGCGCATGTGGGGAGTGAGTGCTCTAACAGAACACCGCAGAAGCCCCTTGTGAGGAGGCGAGAGATAAAGAAGAAAGCCTTGTCTGAAATGTCCTTATAAGTAGCTCTGCTCACTCATCCCATATTGCCTGAGCTTAGTGTGGGATCCCTTCCAGAAGAGGGGGAGACAGAACGGCTTCATCTGGAGTCCCAGCTGATGCTGTTTTTCTATATCCAAACAGAGAAGAGAAGATTTGTCTCTTGGGGTCTTCATAAACTTTCCCTCTTCTTTATGGTGGTTTGAAGGGGATCCAGGCATGCTCATTGTGACATTGCTTATTAAGACAGAGGAGGTCAAGGCTGACCCCGCCCCCAGGGCTCTGGGCCGGAGCTGGCCATCCCCTCCTATAGAAAGGTAGGACCCGAGGTCGCTGAGTGTGCTTATTCGTGACCTCGGAGAGGCGGCTGTCTTCCTTTGCCCAGAGGAACTGCCATCAACCATTTTTAAGAGACTGCAGACCGCATTTTTAGAATCTGCCTAATTCTCAGGAAGGTGAGTTCCAAATAGCGTCAGCTTCATTTGTAAAAAGCTCAAAATAGCCCCGAGGTGCCAGTCTGTGTGGATGTAGTATGGGCCTGGCAGCATTCTGCAGCGGCGGAGGCAGGTGGAGGGCCATTCCACGCCCCGCTGCGGATTCCAGGTGCAGCTCTCCTGTCCTAGACCCGCCCCGGTCCTGACGCGCGCACGCGCCCTGTGCCTGACGCAGGCGGGCCTCCCCCGGGAGGGGAGGCCAGGAATACTGGGCTTAACCTCTTCTCCCTTTCCTTTTCTGCCCTGGCAGTCATCGTAGTCTTGTTTGTGACCCTGAGGAGGCAAAAGAAAGAACCGCTCATCGTCTTTGAAGAGGAAGATGTCCGGGAGAACATCATTACCTACGACGATGAAGGGGGCGGGGAGGAAGACACGGAAGCCTTCGATATCGCCACCCTGCAGAACCCGGACGGCATCAATGGATTTATCCCCCGCAAAGACATCAAACCCGAGTATCAGTACATGCCGCGGCCCGGGCTGCGGCCAGCGCCCAACAGCGTGGACGTCGACGACTTCATCAACACGAGAATACAGGAGGCGGATAACGACCCCACCGCCCCTCCTTATGACTCCATCCAAATCTACGGCTACGAAGGCCGGGGCTCGGTGGCCGGGTCCCTGAGCTCCTTAGAGTCTGCCACCACAGATTCAGACTTGGACTACGACTACCTACAGAACTGGGGACCTCGTTTTAAGAAACTGGCAGACTTGTACGGTTCCAAAGACACTTTTGATGACGACTCTTAACAATAACGATACAAATTTGGCCTTAAGAACTGTGTCTGGCGTTCTGAAGAATCTAGAAGATATGTAAACAGGTATTTTTTTAAATCAAGGAAAGGCTCATTTCGAACAAGCAAAGTTTTACAGAGAGGATACATTTACTAAACCTGCAAGGACATCAAAGTGGTAAGTACTGGGAGGTACCTTTTCTCGCCGAAAGGCAAATATTGAAGTTTATCGGCTTCGCTGGAGGAAAACCACTTGGCATACAAAGTATTTAAGTGAAGGAAAAGTCTAATGGTGAACTTACAATGAAGGGAAATCGTTTCTGTGTTACGAACATCTAAGTCCTTCTTTCTTCTTCTTTTTTTAATTTGTCAAAGAAGCTTCCACAAAATTAGAAAGGACAACAGTTCCGAGCTGTAATTTCGCCTTAAACTATGGACACTCTATATGTAGTGCATTTTTAAACTTGAAATATATAATATCCAGCCAGCTTACACCCATGCGATGTATGTACAATACAATGTACAATTCTGTCTCTTGAGCATCGATCTTGTTACTGCTGATTCTTGTAAATCTTTTTGCTTCTCCTTTCATCTTAAACTAATACGTGCCAGATATAACTGTCTTGTTGCGGTGAGAGGCGCCCTATTTCTATGTCATTTTTAATGTATCTATTTGTACAATTTTAAAGTTCTTATTTTAGTATACATACAAATATCAGTATTCTGACATGTAAGAAATGTTACGGCATCACACTTATATTTTATGAACATTGTACTGTTGCTTTAATATGAGCTTCAATATAAGAAGCAACCTTTGAAATAAAAAAAAAGATTCTTTTTTAATTCTGGGCTTGGTTCTTAACATTGGAAAAATTAAGTGTTTCTTATGACCCATTTATATTTCTAATTCAAGATATTGTGGTCTTTTCATAGCCCTATTTATGAACTGTTACTAGTCTGCTGCTTTTATTGTTTATTTAAAATCCAGTCTGTTTTGCCAGTGTGTTTTCAGATAAGATTCTGTAACATTGTGTAAAGCTCTCTTGTACATTCTCAGTGTTGGCTTCCTGGCTCCTCTTCGCACACATCTGAGAAAGTGGGATGCTGAAGATCCAGCCCAGTCTATGAGTTCGCAGCACTTGTTATATGATACGCATTTATCTTGTCTATCAGTAATTCAGTGGTTATGAGAGATGAGTCTGTGAGGGAATGAAATCATCAGAACTCTCAAGTTCAAGATGTAGATTGTATGCCCCACACCGAGCATTTGGGGGTTGGGAGTCTGGAGAGGCAAAAATATAAATTGGCCATGGGTAGGTATCAGACCTCCAATGTTACTCTATTTTTCCTTACTTTCATCTTGCCAGGCGATCATAGTGACTCTGACAGTTAAAACTGCTTACTTTTTCTCCGGAATTTAACTTCTCTTAAAATAAGGCAGAGTTTTAAATTTGGATAAAAGAGCAATTCATTTCCACACCTTTGTTTTCCAATATGCTTTGGGCCCTAAGCCCAGAACGAGGGCAGGGACCATGGTGGATGCTGAGGGTCAATGCCATTTGATGCGTTTGATGTGTGAGAACGCCTGCAGTCTCCCGCAGTGCCCTCCAGCTGCCCGCGGATGGGGACTTTCTCGGAAAGGACATTTCCCCTGCTCAGTTGGGTCAAAGGTCAAAATGTAGCAATACTCGGGGAAAGACCACACCACGTCATGTAGCCAGTGCTTCCCCCAGACACAGGGCACACGCCTTCTATTGGATTGCAGACAATTTTTAGACTGATGTTTTTTCTTTATGGTGGAAATTTCTTTTAAGCATTTCCTGATATCTTGCTACATACTATTTTTATGACTGAGTCAAAATGCATACAAAGAAAAATGTTCCTGTGAAAGCGCTCACTTCCATTTTACTTTGCATTGAAATCAAATTGTCTGAACACGCCAGTGGGATAAATTCTGTGGACAGTGTCACTTCGGAATCTTTCATTTCAGTGAAGGATTGCACATTCTCAATGCTTCCGTAATTGCAGGTTTTGTTCATTTTTTATATAGTTTTTGTAATCCAAAGAATATTTTGCTAGATTTGCACAGCTCTCCAATTGAATTTGAAATGAAGAAATAACTCAAAAGGAGTATGATAGCACTTAAACAAGTATACAGCTATAAGTAACCCTGTCACCGTGGATGATCCTTTTTCTATAAATGTATTTGGATTAGATTTGACAAATATGTTTTCACATTTTTATGTTTAAATTTTTTTTTAAAAAGGCTGTCTACTTTCAATAGTCAAAAATACTTGTTTTTCTTTCTATCTTCTCTCTCTTTTTTATTTTAAGCCTCTATTGTTCATAGAACCCTCTTAGAAGCTTGGAAATAAAATGTCTTTTCTGACTAGTGGAGTCCTTTTTCATTTGGAACATATTGCCTTAAAAACGATCTCAGTTTAAGTGGTCCTTCCTCATTTCAATATAAAGTCATCACTGCTTTATGACAGCAATTCAACTTAAAGGAGCACTGCTCTGTTCTTGTCCTTGAGTAATGGTGATTGCTTGCATTCATCATTCATTCATTCATTCATTCATCCATCAAAATCTTATTTCACAGATCCTGTGCTAATTACTTAAGGATGCAGAATGAATCCTGCTACCTTCCTTGAGAGCTTTCAATTTTCTAAAACCTGTCCCAAAAGATCTATACTGTTGTCTTATAATCACCTATTTACCTCTACAGTTACCCGCCTCCCCGGACAATGTAATAACAGGTATTTCCTCTTTGGGATTGAAGGAACAAAAGAAAAGGTACAACAGGAGATGGAGAGACGTTGACTGTGAATGCAGGGCAGGCCAATTGCCGCAGTTCCTGGAGAGATCTTGCATTGAGCTAAATTATACCCCCTGGGCCATTACTACTGGGAATGGTGGGAAAGTAGGAGAGCAGCTTGTCCACATCCCTTGGAGAAACTTTTTAAAAATACACATGATGCCCAGAGAGCATCACTCTGGTTGTCAGGTGGAACCTGGTCAGGAGTGTTGGAAACTGCTCCTGGGTAATTGTGCAGCACCCTTCACATCTCTGAGAACCTCTGTAGGACAGTGAGGAACGAGCTGGGGTCTCTGAGCAGAAGAGTGGCCAAATCTACCTGGCAGGCAGTGTGGAGGACAGACCAGGAGCATGTGAACCTAGAGGCAATGCAGTGGGGGTCTAATGAAAGTGAAAATGCAATACAAGGGGAGATGAACAGAGTTCAGTGAGCTGACGATGGAAAAGAGGCCAGGCTTCTCTGTGCCTGCACTGCCGTCAGACCAAAGCAGCCTCGTAGTGGCTGCCGACCTCCCAACCTCTTCTCCCAGAGAAGCCGGGGGGACAGGGACACACAACTCAGATCCCGCGGCTCCACAACTGACACCCCACAGCTCTGCATAAATCCCAGTTCTCTTTCTTCATTGCTGTACCCAACCAGGGCCCTGTCAACCTCTCCAGAGTCATCTTACTTCAGTCTCCCCTCTGAGCCCTGTGCCCAAGGCACACGGCTGTCTGTTGGGTCCTCATACAGTCAGAACACACCCCCTTTTCCATCCAAAGTGGATCATCCTTTGTTGGTTTCTCCTGTTATCAGGCACAACTCTTTAAACTTACTTTGCTTTTTGACTTTTCCCGTGTCTGTGGGTCTGATGGCCTCACCAGAAGGTAAGCTTCAAGAAGCAGGGATCAGCTTTCTCCCACAATACCTCGCGCTCTTGCTTTCCCAAGGGGGGCCCAGCCGAATGGCTCCTGCAAACAAGGGTGGCGAGAAGAAGAAGGGCCGTTCTGCTGTCCACGAGGAAGTGACCAGAGACTAATGCACCATCGACATCCACGAGCTCCCCCAGGGAGTGGGTTTCAAGAAGCGTGCCCCTCGGGCACTCAGAGAGATCAGAAGTTTGCCGTGAAGGAGACGGGAATCCAGATGTTGGCACTGACACCAGGCTCAGCACAGCTGTCAGGGCCGAAGGAGTAAGGAATGTGCCTACCACATCCAGGTGCGGTTGCCCAGAAAAGGCAATGAGGACGAAGATTTACCAAACGAGCTCCAAACATTGGTCACCTATGTACCTGTCACCACTTTGAAAAATCTACAAACAGTTCATGTGGATGAGAACTAGCTGCTGATTGTCGAATGAAGTTATAAAATGGCCAAAAAAAGGCACAAGAGGCAGGGATCTTGTTGTACGCCCAGTTCTTTACATGGTGCCTGAAACCCAACAGGTGCACAGTCGAAGCTCCTAGAATGAATGATGGCAGGTTTATCAGGATATGATGACGGATCAGAGGGTTCCAGTGGGGTTTTTAGGCTTCCTTAGCTGAGATACTGAGTGCATGGTGATCTCGGTACCTGGGACTGTGAATTTGAACGGAGAAGTGGCTTTGGTGGAAGGAAGCTGAATGAAGTTTGGATCGGGTGTGTACAGTGGGGGCGCCTGAGTGACGAGTCGGAGCTGCCGGGCATCTCAGCAGAAACGGGTTTGCTGCTCGCTCACGGCAGAAGGGGGACTGGGCTTGTGGAGTAGGCGTCGTCAGACAGCGGTTGAAGTCTCAGGAGTGACTGTTTCTGCTTGGGTTCTGCTGCTCACCCCCAACCATAAGCGAGTGTTTCAGTGGAGAAGTAAGTGCCTCCGGGGTTGAAGACTAGCACTGAATTTAATTTTATTAATCAGGATAATTAGTAAGCATAAACCTTATCCTTGTATGTCAAATGCATTGAAAAATAAGGAGGGAATATAATTAATGCACTGATACTTTTCTTCAACTAGTGAGACTTCTTTGAGCTCCTACTGCGTAGGAGAGAACGTACTGTACACGAAACACTGACCTCATTCCTCTGACAAGAATGAGTGTGTGTTACGTTCCCCCTGTCACCCTGAAGGACACTGTGGACCAGTGAGGCTAAGCAGCCCTCAGAGGCATCCCCAGAATCCCGTCTCCCCAAACGTGGTCAAGGGCCCTATGCTTTAAACTTAGATGAAAGAGCCAACAGCAATATGTATCCTTCACAGTCAGTGATTTCACTGAGGTGCTGGCAGTAAGAACTTGGGATGGACGTTGCCCAGCCTCCATGGGTGCAGTTTATTTTTTGAGCAGCCGTTCACCACAGAGCCAGACGACGAGAGCTAATCACACATCTGAGTGCCCAGCCCGCCCTCCACGTCCAAGGGAACACACGGGACAGGACTGTGCCTGGTTTCTGCTGGGGTCTGCATCTTTCCACAGCACGCAAGTTGACAATCAAATACAAAAGAAACTGATGAGGCATTTTATAGCTCTTTGTATTATGTTTCATGGAGACAAAATTTGATGTTTCATTTTCTTTACAGGATTTAAATTGTGTTTTTAAAAACAAAATGTGGTCAATGGCGGCAGACTCTCGGGTCCCAATGGCTGGGGAGTCAGAACCGATTTTGCATCCTGCAGGCTCACTTACCTAGTCATTTTTTACGACAAGAGGCTGCCATCTTCTTAAAAGGGCCTTCTTCACTCCAGGTGTTGTTATACATTTTAAACATGATTCATACTTCTCTGTCACCTGAATCGGGTGACTGCCGTTACTTGGTCATCTCTCACAGGCTCACACACAAAACACTAGTCTAAGGTCCGTCCTGTGAGGAGCTCAAATCTGCAGCTCAAGAGTGAAAGCAATACATCCCATGTTGGGCATCACATTCAACACATCCCTGTGTATGAAGCCTGGCTCTGGTACTTAGTTGCTGCGTGACTTTGGACCAGTGCCTTGATCACTCTGAACTTCCTTTTCCACAAACGTTTAATGCAAATAACAGTTCCTATGCTGCTAGCAGTGGTAAGGAATAGATGAGCTCGTGTTTCTAGAGCCACTGACAGTTCCTAGGAAGGCGAACCACGTGACATAGGATAAAAATGATACTGTCCGTGCCTATATTCTGTTCCCAGCCCAGGATGCAGAACAAACGTAAGGGAAGAATTTACTACCTCCTGACTCCCTCTTCCTCTTCTAGTCTCATCAGTTCACCATCTCATTTCTCTCTCCTGAGCCAACAGAAGAAGACAGCACATGGTAGCTTAGTTTCAGGGAACTGCTGATGGCCAGTTTGCTACAACCAAAACATTTTTCTTTTTAAATAAAACTAATGATCAGATCAATGAATTCACTGACATGCACTATGATATGCAGAATAACAGTGGCAAGGCAACAGGTAACATAATTGAGTCAGCCACCTCAGGAAAACCCCAGTTTCATTTGTCTACCAACAGAAAGAGCTCTGTTCCACCCCATCAGTTCTGAGACACAGGCTGTATCCTCATTTGCATCTACTCCAGGCAATCAAAACTGCACAATTTAGATACCTCATTTACATAAAATGGACCTAATGGGGAGCCTGGACAGGGACTTCCACTAGAAAAGGCAGCTCCCCTTGGTCTCGATGGAACAAGAGTTCAGGTTGCTACCTGAGTCTGTGTCTCCTGGGCTGCAGCTCCTCTTGTTCAAATAAATGCTCTGTATTCTTTATTGCAGCCTGAAATTAATTTTGATTTACACTTTGTCAAGAACGGCACAGACGCTGACATTTCTAATATAAGGAATTTTAGATTTGATATATCTTTGCTCATTTGTTGAAACAATGGTGCTCCTTTTATAAACATAATTCTTTGAAAATATTTAGATTTGAAGACAGACATATAATTTCATTAGAATGCTTTTTAAATAACATTTCTGATGAGTGTAATTTAACCACATTTTTGCTTCATTTAGCACTCAGGAAATTGGAAATTATTTTATGCTATGATAATTTTCTTTCTTGTTTTTTTTTCAAGCACTAACTGGGATGTGAAAGAAATAGTAGTGCTTGGAAATATAATTTTCAAATTCCTCTCTCTTATGAATCAGCGAAGAGGTCCATGCGACGGTGCGGACCTCGCAGACCCGATCAGCCCTCCTGTGCAGCATGCACCTCTCCTTTCTCCTCTGTGGGATCCAACATGGAATCAGAGCAGAGGAAATATTCGGAGCAGGAATATAGGGATGATAGATAAAAGATAAATATATTCTTCATTTCATGTTCCATGTTGTAGAGTATTCCAAACTACCAGAGATGCATGGGAATGCCTCTGGCTTCCTTCCCTCGCTCCCCAGCCCCAGGCTGTGACGGTATCTTTATAATTCTCGGCATCGAGATTTGGTGGGACTGGACATTCCTCCCTGGATGTTCCCCTAATACACACTCAGATCCAACTGGACCCTGATGCACCAGGCAGACTGAAGTGTCATCAGATGATCTGACTTGCTAGCTCTGAACAGTCTGCTTAATTCCTGTGAGCGTCCTTTGCTTCATCAGTGCAGCGGCACATGCAACCTCCGTCTGGCACTCCCCCAAGAATTCTAGAAGAGATTGATCTAGAATAGGAAAACAACTAAATCTATAACTTGCCACACAAATGAATGATTTTACTGTTGTTTTTGCTGTTTCTCTGGGCTTTTTCCTGCTGTAAACTGGATCTTTCTAGCATCTGCAAATAATTTCGAAGAGGACCTCAGATCCAAAGAAAATTTAAGGAAATCTCTGGCTTCCTTCACCTCTTTGGAAGACTTTGCTCCCATAGCTGCCAGGCAGGCTTTAAGCTGCCTTTCCGGGGTGGGTCCTGCAGGCCGCTGTGTCAGGGCGGCAGCTCCAGCGGTCCCCACAGCCTAGCCCCTCAACCCACTGCAGTCTCATCGCCAGCACGGAAACTTCCAGGCCTAGGCTAGGAGGAGTCTTCATTCAGGAGACTATTGGTTTTCAAGTGTGGAAAGTGTATTTCTGCCTCTCTGGTGGTTGGAAGAAATGGTTTTCAGTGACACTGAATAATAACACATTTTCCAGGGCAAACGTTTGTCCCTCTTCAATTACCAAGCAGGTAATCTGCACCCAGTTCTTCCTCCATCTGCAATCCACTTCACTGCTAAGGTGGCCCCTAGTCCCTGCCCGCCATATTGCTCTCTGTCACTCTTCACGGACAGACAAGGCCTGTCTCCTGGGGCCGCACTGTAACCAGGCTCCTCTGAGCCCCCTGTTCCAGCAGGCTCCAACTCAGCCTTCCCTCTCGGTCTGTGCGGCAGCCAGTTTGAGCGCGAGTCCTGCCAAGTCCGTTTACTGAAAATCCCCACCCTTGGCATCTCTCTGCCCTCTTATCTTAATCTCCCTGGCCTGCCTTCTGCAAGAATTCTGTCAGGGCAATGTAGCAAGAATCCCCTGACCACCGACATTTCCTCTGAGTAATTCTGCATCCTCTGACCCCCCACCTACTCCTGGGATGTAAATCCCCACTGGTCCTCCTTGGGTTGGAATTGTGTCCCATCTCTCTCCCAAGCTGGAACACCTGCTGTAGAAGCGCCACGTGACTATAAAGCGTGCCTTGCCCACTGTTGGGAACCGCCCTGACTGGTATCAGAAGCTGAAACCCCCGCCTAGCTAAGGCTAAGGGAACGCCCTTGGAACCGTAAGCCAGCAAGGAGATAAAAGCTTATCTCCCTGGCAGGAATGCTGCTGCTGCTGCTGAACCCCAAAAAAGCTTGGTCGGTTAGCCAAAGACGGGTAAGATTCCCCACGGGGGGAACGACCTAAGCCAGGCACGATCACTTTGGGAGGCCCCCCAAAAGAAGGACTTGGGGGGCTGCAGCAAAAGGGGGTGATGGACCCTCACTCCTCGGCTTTGACAAAGTCTGAGTTCTCAGCGTCTGGGAAAAAATCTCCTTATCTCTTGGTTACCTAGTTCCCTTGCTCCACCTAAGCCTGAAACAATGACAGGGTGGTGCAGCTCGGTACTGAGAAGTGCGGATTCCCCAGGGTGATCAGGCCTAAGAAAGAATATGTAAATTACTGTGAAACCTTCTTTGTTTAGAATGCTCTCAGTTGAATGAGAAGGGTCTTAGGAGGAAGTTAGTTTGTTCCTCAGTCTTACAGCTCTTTGACCCCCCAACTCAATAGACGGGGCAGAGTTCTTTGTTTTCTATAGTTCCTTACTTCCCCTAATGAGTATTGTACTTTACCTGAGTTATTATGTAGCATGAGCCCAATAAAAGCAGGTATGGACTGTAAATCGGCGTGCTCCTCACTAGAAGGGGTGGCCATTTCGTCCCTACTTCTCCACAGAAACTAGTTTGTCTCTGTGCATGTTTTTTCTCGCGTGTTTATCGTCGAGCCATCCACAGCGTTCCGTGGTCACTGCTGGCCGGTGACCCATGCGCAACAGCCCACCATCTTTAACAAGTGCTGTGAATGACATTTTCTTTAACAAGAGCACCTATCACGTTCTGATTCTCTTCTCTTTTCAATGCTGGCTCTGTTTATTTTCAGTAAATCTATTTTTCACTACGTATTCCGCTTTTTCACTATGTATTTTAGAGCCTGGTGTACCTGCTATAGATGTTCGCTAAATAAATTTTGATCAGTTACCAGTGTTGGTAAAGTTTTTATTGCTCTCTCCAATCAGGTAAGGCCTAGTGTGGGACTCTTCATCTAGTCAGTGTAAACTCCCATTTTGGAAAAGGAAATAAGGCCACACAATTAAAGTCTTCAGCAGCAAATGTCTAGTTAGAACTTAATACAATGGTTTTCTTCCTAGGTATTTATCTGTGCAGTTTTCTTCACTATCATGGAGAGTTTTCCACTCATAGTACTAACATAATGATTCCTTTTAAAATTATGATATTGCAACTTATAATAAGGAATAAATATTTGGTCTTCTTCCCCTTTCCAGAAGAGTTCCTAAAACTCTTAGTGACAAGAGCAATGGAGGTGTCTTGCTGTGTTAATATGATGACCGCTGACTGTGGGGGCCACGTGTGTGCACGGGGCTGGTTGCCGACCGATATGTAGGGGGCGGGGCTGGAGGTGGCATGCATCACCAGCAGCCAGTGATTTACCAATCACACCTGTGCAAGGAAGCCTCCAAGGAAACCCCAAGAGCCGGTGTGCTCTAGCTTCTGGGTTGGTGGGCGTGTCCAAGAGTGGGGGGAGTGGCTCACACGGGCAGAGTATGGCACCCCCACGATCCTTCCCCGTCTGCATCTCTTCCATCTGCCTGTTCCTGAGTTACACCCTTTTACAACAAACCAGTAGGTAGTAAATAAGATGTTCCTGAGTTCTGTGAGCTGCTCTAGCACAGGAATCAAACCTCAGAAGGGCACTGGAACCCCTGATCTACTATTCCCAGGGAGTGAGAGGCACAGGTGACAAGCGGGATTTGGACCGGCAGGGGGCAGGTTTGTAGAACGGAGCCTTTACCCTGAGGGATATGATGTCACCTTCAGGTCAGAGTCCTGTCAGAACTGAGTGGCACACCCAGCTGGTGTCCCACAATCATTCCTTGGTGGGGAAATCCCCGCCCCTCCCCCACATTGGAGTTGGGTATAGAAACCTTTAAAAATACATTTGTTTAGATTTTTTAAAAAAGATCTATTTAACAATAAGTTAGTATATAAATAGTACGTCTGTCAGGCAAATACGTTGATTTGGCTGAGTGTGTGGGGGAGGGGTTGGTGCTGAAGTCCGTGGTGCCCTAGGGGTGTGGGCAGCGTGGGGTTGCCCAAAGAGTCCGTGTAGGGGTGAGAGCGCGGAGGTCCCGGAACACGAGTTAACTTGCTTCAAGAACCAGGGGACCGAGAAGAGGCTCTAGAACGAAAATACAAATCTCCTGCTTGTGACCTAACTCTCGGTTCTAGGACACTTGAACTCCAGAGAGTCCAAGAACAGCCAGCGAGGCAGTTCTCACTTGAACAGGTGTTATTTTTTTCCTGCCCAGATATAGGAACGCCTTTGCCCTCGTGTGCACTATCGCTCTATTTAAATGCTGCCTCCTCGGAAAGGCCTTTGTGGACCACGTTACATAAAACAATACTGCTTCTCTCTGAGTCTCTGTCTAGTCCCTTAACTCACTTCCTTCTTTCCCTGCACCTGCCACTACCTGACATTTTCACTGACACTGTGCATTTGATTTTTGTTTATGCCCCCTTGTGCCCCCCAAATGGGCCACATTCTAAACCTGACAAGCTCAGGGGAGGCCTGCCTGGTGGGCCCTACAAACTCAGAGACTGAAAGGAACCCCAGAGGATGGTCTGAAATTAAAACTTTCTAACTAAAAGCAGTTCACAAAGGTCAATCTTTACCATCACTGAGACTGTCTATCATCTTTTTGCATCTTTGATGACATACTTTGGAATGTTGGGGTAATTTCCCTTTTCCAGAGCCTTCAGGGCACAACCTCCCACCAGAACACAGACCCGGAGCCCCTCATTGTCATTGCCATTGTGTTCATTGCTGACTGTTAACCATCCTGCACCCACCAAGGTAAAAGAAGTAGGTGTCTGTTTTACTTTGTATCCAGTCTCGGGGTTCTCCCCCTTTGGTTTCTCCCACCTTCCTAATATGTCTCTGGTGGATTTCATGTAATCCCTTTATGTCTTCCCTTTTGATTCTGATGCATAAAATAAGTGGTAAAACTGCAATTTTCTGGACCATTTTCTCAACCTGTTGAGATTTGGCTTCCCGGCAAGTGTCAGCAGTGTGGCTCAAATAAACTCATAAAAATTCTCTCTGGATTTGGACGTTTCTGATGCCAACACCCTGTCGCACTTGAATGAAAACTCCATGAGGGCAGGGGCTCCACGCTGTTCACTTCCGTACAACCCGAATCCAGACCAGTGCCTGGCAGCGGGCGTTCAATAAATCATTGTTGAATGAATGAAAGGATGAATAATTAGCGTGATCAACACTAGGCACGGTGGCCTCGCCCAGCTGACACATACAATTAACCATCAAAGCTTGTAAGACCTCCAGGTTTACATAATGTGCCAAGCTCCTTAGGTCAGAGAACAAGAAAAACCCCCCTTCCTTGGTGGTTGCAGCAAAATCCAAGAGAACATTGGGTGGCCTTGGAGTACGAGGTGACCCTGAGCAATCCCAGGGGCAGGGACAGGGGCAGGGGGTGACGGTGGGACAAGTCTAGGCTGCACGGTGGGTGTGAGAGGGGACAGCCCCGACTGGGCCCCACAGAATGGGTTTATCGGAGAAAAGAGATCAAAGAAGAGGAAGGACAAGATAGGCACACTCAGCAGGAAGAGGCTGTGACCGGCGTTCACCGCAGACATTGTCCTAGCCGACCTACAGCGCTGTCAGTCCGATCTTCTCTGTATAATCTTTTTAATTTTCAAGCACCGTCCTTTATTTGTTCAAGAATAAGGGGAAAGATAAGAGATTAGTTGTCTGCCCTGGTTGCAGCACAACTATAGAATTCTTTCAAGATATGAAAACCCATGGATAAACTGTGGTGCATTCAATAAAAAGATTGAACCATCGATACACTTAACAACATAAGTGAGTTTCAGATGCATTTATGCGCAGTGAGAGAAGCCAGGCTCAAAGGGCTGCACGTGCTTGCTTCCACTTCTATGACCTTCCTGCATGTACAGAAAACTTAGACACAACCGGACCGGCGTTAGCTAAGGGTTGGGGGTGAGGGCAAGAAGTTGACTACACGGCTGGGGGCGGGGGGGATGGAGAGATTTTCTTCTGTACCTTAATTATGGTGGCAGTCACATGACTGTCTCTATGTGTCAAAAGGAGCAGAAATAAGTGACACCGAAAGGAAAAGCACCAAAAAAGCAAAAGTAAACAAGTGGGACTACATCGAACTTCTGCACAGCAACAGAAACCAACAACGCAATGCAAAGGCAGTCCCCCCCGAGCGGGAGAAAGTAACGTAAATCATGGGTCTGGTGATGGACTAGTGTCTGAAACATCAAAGGACTCACACAGCTCAGCAGAGAAAAAAAAGTGATTAAAAAATAGGCAGAGGATCTAAATAGACATTTTCCCAAAGGAATAAAATCAAAACCACACTGAGGTATCACCTCACATCTTCAGGATGGCCGTCATTGAAACAAACAAACAAAAAACGAGGAGTAACCAGCGTGTGTGAGGATGTGGGGCAAGGGGCCCTCGTGCACTGGTGGCAGACCGTAAACTGGTGCAGCTGCTGTAAAAGCAACGTAGAGGGTCCTCAAAAAATTAAAAATAGAACTACATACAATCCTCCAATTCACTTTTGCGTGTTTATCCAAAGAAAATGAAAACATTACTTCAAAAAGATACATGCACCCCCCTATGTTCATTACAGCCTTATTCACAATAGCCAAGTGCTTCTATACGGAAACAGCCTAAGAGCCCTTTGCTGCGTGAATGGATAAAGAAGTTGTGGTGTATATATTGTGATCACAATATATACACCACAACTTCTTTATCCATATATATATATATATATATATATGAATTCATTGTGTATATGAATTCATTCATTGTGTATATGAATATATATATATTCATATACACAATGAATACTATTTCAATGAATAATACACTTGGCCATAAAAAGTGAAATCTTGCCATTTGTGACAACATGGATGGACCTCAAGGGCACTTTGCTAAGGACAATAGGTCACACAGAGAAAGACAAATATCATCTGATCTCCCTTATATGCCTTATATGTGGAATCTAAAAAAAACAAAAACAAGAAAAAACACATACACACACACACACCAAGCTCGCAGGTAAGAGAACAGATTGGTGGTTTGCTAGAGGCAAGGGTTGGGGGGAGAGAGATAAATGGGTGAAGGTTTTCTAGTTTGAAAAATTGAATACAAATTTAAAAATGAACAAGTAAAAATAAATGGATCATATTACCCCTCTGCTTAAAACCTCCCATGGCTTCCAATATCATTCAGAGTGAAAAGCAATGACCTTAACATAATCACTTATAATCAGCTGATGGTCCAAACTGAGATCACTTTAAACATGAAAGGAGATGCTAGAAATACTTAAAAAAAAAAAAACCCCTATCAGAACTGTGCACTTAAAAGTGTGAATTTTACTGTATATAACTTACAGCTCGATAAAATAAAGGGACAAGTAAGTATTAGGCTGCAGAACTTTTTGGCCCTAATGAACGAGAGCACCTCCTTCCGGTGCCATGGTCCCAGCAGGCTTCCCGGTCCGGGCCCAAACCCCACCGGGCGGGGACTTAGCCGCTTGGCGTACCTAGGCGCACTTAACACAGGGCGGGCCTCCTGCCAACGCCAGGCAGCTTCTCAAGCTGTTAGGATAGAGTCCTCAACTCCCATTAATCCCATTAAGAACAAGCCAATGACTTTAATTTGGATTCCTGATTGAACTATAAACTGCACTCCATCTGCTTCGTAGTCTGAGCAGCAGCGAGGCCAGCTCTTCCTGCAGAGGAATTAACTACTCACATTGGGGAAACGGACAGTTGAGGACGGTGCCAACCCTCTGGCGAGTGGGGAGGTCTCCTTCGGTCTCAGGATGAGACAGGACACTTTCTTGGTGTGTCCATTCATAACTCTTGGGTGGACCTGGCATTTGTGGGGTTGCAGAAGGGTTGCTGGCTCACTTCATGCAGTTGATAAAAGCATCTTCCCATCACCCGTTGGGGCGGGGTCCCTGGGACTCGCAGGCTGGTCCCTGTGGTGCTTCTTGTCCCTAATGTGGGTGGAAAGCCGTGCTCCCTGACTGATGCCTTTGCTCTCACATCTTAGTGGATACTGTTCTTAAATTTAGTTTGAGACTTTGCTCTGTGAGCAGCCCAGGAAATCTTTCAGAGCCTTGGGAGCACTAGCTAGGTCCGGGGAGGGTGGGTGCAGCTGTGTGACGAAACCTGTGCAGTGAAAGCAAATCGGTGCCGTGACTATGTCAGTCAATAGGTTCTGTCTTTGTTTACTTAGAGGTTTTTATTTTTACCTTGGCCATGCCCCAAGGCAGAGCTCGCATGGCCAAACTTGATCTCTGGAGGCTTTTGAGGTACAACACAAAGAGAAGAATGGGAGAGTGAAAAGAAATGAGGCTCTATGGTTGGAACCGGGGCGTGGAATGTGGAGTTCGGTGCGTGTTGAAGAGAGATGCGAGGGAGGAGTGAGACCACACGTAAAGGGAGTGGAGGGAGACAAAGCACTGTTGTAGGCTGCACTGCTGTCATCTACATTCAAGATATGTCAGGAGAAAAAAACCTCAGTTAGTCTGCAATTAATCTGGGTCACTCTAGTTTTGCTGCTTTTAATACTTTTTCTTATTCTGCTCTCACTTTTATCATCCATCAGATCTTGGGTCACAGCTATGATGAGCTCTTGCCTTTGACCTGGGACATACCTTGCCTTTCTCCTGTTTCTCTCTCCAGTACGCAATTGGTCACCAAAGTATTGGTCTGACCTGAGAAATGCACCTTGCCTCTTCTCCATACAATGGCTGATAATTTTCTTATGTAAAGCAACTGTTGAAACGGCCTCCTGAACTATCTCTACCCCTAGTCTATTCTCATCAGTCCTTTCCCCACTGTACTGCAAGGAGACTTTCTGGATTGCAAGTCTGGCTGTGGTTGCCCCTCGCTTAAAACTCAAAGACTCTGCGCTGAGTGCGGGATGGGATACAACCCAATCCCTAAGCAGATATTGGACACCTTCCATGGTTTTGAGTCAGCCTCCTCCATGCTCATCCCCCTCCGGGCACCAAGAAACGCCGACCTATTAGAAGTCCTCACGTCAGTCCAGGCTCCGTTGACTGCATCTTGATGTCCTTGGACCTACCGATGCCTTTGCCCGGGGTGTTCTAAGTCTCTCACTGATCCTCAATCTTCTCCTCCTTCTTTAGTTCTCACTCCAAAGCCTCCTCTCTCTTCTGGAATCTCTTCTGTGCTCTTTGGCATCCTCAGTTTCAGACCCTCCTCTCTCCCACCGCATACATACAAGAGGACATTGAACTAAATAATTAATGTGAGAAGACATATTTCTCCTAAAATGAACATTTTTAAAATGTGGAATACATTAGTGTTTCTTTGTCTCAACCCCCCGATTTCAGAATAAGATTTTGCTGCTAACAAACAGTTATTAAAGGGCTGTGCTTGATTTTACTTTTCCTAATCACCCCTTCCCCAAAACAATCAGTCTCCACCACTGGCCCAGTGAATTATGGGGCCACCTTATAATGCAACCAGCAGAAATTATAGCCTGCTTTGCAAAAACAACTGTATTGATATATAATTCACATACAGAACTTACATCGAGTGTACACACAACTCGATTTTTTTTTATATTAACAGGGTGTGGTGCAGGCTCCGATATCCTGCTCAAACATTTCCCCTGATTCTTAACCCTTAGCCTGGCTGCTTGCACTCACCTCTAGACCCACATAAGCCTCTTATTGGTCAGAGGTTGTGCTAAAACCCCCGGCCCACTTATATTTTCACCCTTGACCACTGGATGTGTATGGCTTGGAGGCGCTGTCACAGTGTAAGGAGTTCACGGTGCTGCCCTCATTCAGCCTGGGACTAGCAGGTGGGGGGTTCCCTGTCTGGCCTCTCCTGAGAAGGCATAGCCAGGGGCGTGCATGGTCCTCCAGACTGACAAGGACGGGCATGGTGTCCCCCGTAAGCCTGGCTTTCTAGGAGCAGTTCCCATGTCAGTGTTAGGTCAGAGGTTGTATTTAAGCTCCGTGTGCTTGAGAGGTTTCTGCTCCGTGTTGATGGGTCTATGTGCACTTTGGAAAATAGGCTCAGGTCCAGCCCCGGACATGTGCGTGGCCTTCCTGCCTCCCACAGTCGACTGTGATCTTCTCCCATGTCTGTCTCTTGGTTCTCTCTAGAAAACTCTGTGAGTGCTGTCAATCTGCTTCTGCCACGGAGCTACCAGCCTCCTCTTAACCGCTCTCCACCAAGGCCTCCTTTGCTTTCACAACACCCAGTCAGTGTCTTAGTCTTTCTGAGCCCCGACTGGATAGTTTATCAACTGCACACATTGATTTTTCACAGTTCTGGAGGCTGGAAGTCTGAGATCAGGGTGCCAGCAGAGATTGGAGAGGATTCTGTCCCCCATTCATAAATGGCATCTTCTCGCTGTGTCCTTAGTGGTGGAAGGGGCTAGCCTTCTCTCTCAAACCTACTCTTCGAAGAACTACTCCCATTCTGCCCTCCTGACGGAAGCACCTCCCAAAGGCCCCGCCTGCTAAAACTATGGTCTTTGAGGGTCAGGATTTTAACATATGAATTGGGAGGGGCACAAGTTATTCAGCCACAGCACCCATAGGCCAGGTATCAGAGTGTGAAGCTCTTTTCCTCAAGGCCAGCTGTTCCCCCAGGCATCACACAGGGACTGGGGAGGTGACCTACTTTTCCCTGGGTGACACCTGTGTTCCATTAGTGGGGAGGTGGGTGCCCCTGGTCTTCCCAACTGGCCTCTCCCAGCATGGCACCTCCTCCCTATGGGTGGACTGGGGCAGTGGCGGGGAGTTAATGAGAGTCAGGGTGGGAAGCGTTCTTGATCTATCCCCCCTAAAGTTAAGTCTTCCCCCTAGGCTTGAGGGGTGGGTGGGTGGAGAGAGCCGTGCACCTCTTGGCCACTGTTGGAGCAGGGCACAGGGCTTCTGGGACTGGGCCTGAGGGATAAAAGCTGAGGGCAGCCTGCCCCTCCCAGGCAGGCCGCTAACCCACAGTGTGAGCTGCGGCAGGGGCGCCTGCACCTTCTTGCGCCCACCGCCTGGAGCACAGTGCCCAGGGCAGAGCTGCTGCAACGTGGGGCTGGGGCGCCTCTACCACAGACTCTCGCCTTTCCTACTGAAATTTAGTAAATTTTCGTGAATACATATTTCTTCACCCGAGAATGTCCTTGGGACAATTTCCAAACACTTTAAATAATTGCTTTTTGTTTTGTTCTATTTTATAACTTCACCGGCTAAATTGTTCTTTTGCTGGGGAAAGAGTCCACCGCGTCCCTTACTCCATCACTCTCGAAGCCCTGGAATGGCTGTCTCCCCGCTGCAAGTGTAAGATCTGTCACATTGGGCGGTGGTGGATGCCGTGTCCACACTCGTCTCAATTTGCTTACCTTACCACTGTGATTTATCTGTATACTCTTCCACCTCCTAACTTTGGATGTTTGCAGCTCTGCTCCAAATTCACCCCTCCCCCCGCAGACTCAGTTTTCATTTAGCTTCCTGTTCTTTATATGAGAGTGTTTATTGAGTTCTTTCAGATCCTTGGCTTTATTTATCCGTGGCAGATGTCTATGTGCTTAGCATACGAAAGACACATAATAGATCTTAGTCTTTCTTCTTTCCTTCCTTCCCTCCCTCCCCTGCAGCACTTACCTGCTAAGCCTTAGGTTTAGGTGCTAACGAAACCCATCGTATCTCCCTTGCTAGACGACTCAGTCCCCGCGGGTGAGGGCACCCATTTTTCTTTCCCTGAGTTTCCCACAGAGCTGGCACTATTCTTTTCATGTGGCAGGCAGTCCACACATATCTGTTTATTGATTAATTACACACAGTGAAATTGTCCTTGCTGGAGCTCTCCCAGAGGAAGAAGAGGTAGAGAGGAAGTGGCACAAAGACACCAGCCTCAGGTTATGTCTGTATGCATGCTTAGGCAGGACAGCAAACTGTGGCGGAGGCTGTCGGGCAATCGCAGTTCCTTGGACTGTAGCTCATGCTGGATGATCAGGGCACATGGGAGCTGCAGATGGTGGCAGACCTGGGCAACAACGAGCATCCCATCCCTAAAGGTAAGAAAGAGGCCATCTAATGGGAGAAGAGTGCGCTGTCACTGCCGAACACAGATTGCAGGCGTTTACAGAAATCCTGAT
Organism: Phyllostomus hastatus; assembly: GCF_019186645.2. Taxonomy (NCBI): domain Eukaryota; kingdom Metazoa; phylum Chordata; class Mammalia; order Chiroptera; family Phyllostomidae; genus Phyllostomus; species Phyllostomus hastatus. Next base: position 19,462,300 of record NW_025334024.1, read on the forward strand.
GCAAAACTTTTCTGGGATAGCAGAAGGCTTGCCGTGGAAGGCACAGCACCTTCCAGAATGAACAAGCATTGCCTCCATGGGGTGTGCCAAAGACAGTGGCAGACAGGAGGACCAGCTGGATTAGAACAAGGCTTGTTTGAACAAATTGGAATTTTCTCTTTAGCCCAGCACACGGGTCAAGAGCACCAGGCAAGTTACAGAAATATGTATGTTTACTGTACATTAAAATAAGCCAGATTCCGTATTCTGTGGGTGGGCTGGATGGAAGTGACCCTGACCAGGGAGGGAACGAGCTGGCCTCTGTGTCTGATGCTGTTCGTGTTGGCTGAGAAGCCTCAAACACACGCGACATTTGTGAGGGCCCAGCCTGATAATGAAGGGAGGCGAATGGAGATGCCCGGCTGGATGTCTAACACACAAAACATCGCTCTGGCAAGGAGGAAGAGAAATTTTGCTAAAAAGACGCCTTTAAAAAATATACTGCAGCCCTGGCTGGTGTGGCTCCATGGATTGAGCGCTGACCTGTGAACCAAAGTGCCGTTGGTTCGATTCCCAGTTGGGGCACATGCCTGGGTGGCGGGCCAGGTCAGGTCCCCCGGTGGAGGCACATGAGAGGCAACCACACACGGATGTTTCTCTCCCTCCCTTCCCCTCTGTCTCAAATGAATAATTAAAATCTTTTGAAAATGCACTGTAAACATCGTATTTAACAAAAAAGAATGCCTTTCCACTTCAAGAGTTCCCAGACTGCTCAGGAAAGGGGACACAAAGGGGAGGATACTCCGCACTGAGTCTGACGGCCCGCATTTCCGCCCCTTTCCCGCCCCTCACTCCGTTTGCTCCCGGCCTCTGCCACGTGCAAGTTTTACACGGTCGCGGTCATAATCGATGCATCTTTCTGCACTCGCATCTTCCTCCTAGCACTGTATCATGTGTATTTTTTATGTTACCAGCTTTCCATAGGCGCTGTTTTAATGGTTGCATAACAGTCCATCCGATGGATGTTATCATTTAAAAATTTCTTTCATTATCTATTTCGTTTTTTTATTATATCAATAGGATAGGAAACTACGGTGTGATAAACATACTTCTGCAAATATATGATCTGCATTTATTTTCCCTTATGTCCTAGGTTATTTCATTTAAATGGATTCCCGGAAGTGAAGCTATTTAGTTTTTTTTTATTTTTTAATATATCAATGGAATGGGAAACTACAGTGTGATGAACATACTTCTGCAAATATATTATGTGTATTTATTTTCCCACTTGTCCTAGGTTATTTCATTTAAATGGATTTCCGGAAGTGAAATTGCTGGCTCATCATAACCCCATATGCACATTTTTAAACGCTTGATCCATTAATGCCAAATTGCTTTGTAAGAAGACTTCCTCATCCACTTACATCTTTCAGCAGTGTATGGGAATTCTTAGAAAAATAAATATTAAGACACAGAGAGAGTATGCCAGACTCTTTAGGTGGGAATTAATGGGATCAGATGACAGGAAATAAGATCATATCAATAATGTACAAATAGAGACTATTCCTGGTATACACCTAATTAATAAGTGGGTGGTTATCTCCAGATAGTCACCTTTATTCCAGAGCCAACTGCTGTGATACCACCTTCATGCCACCCTCCCACATTTCTCCAGTCAAAGTAGGCTTCTCGTTTCCTTGTGGATAGTCCTCCCTTTGACCTCTGTTATTAAAGTCAGTTCCACTGATGGTGCCTCCTCAAGTTCAGGGTCATCACAGGTACTCATGCAGTGTTTGCTAGATGTAATTTGTATGTCCACGGCTGATGGGCATATGGACAGAGGAAGTAGGAAGAGAGATGAGCGGTGACTAATTCTGGGGAGACAGGACGAAGTAAGCAAATCAGTTTGCAAAGTTGGCTTTCTCTTCGATCGCGATAAGGAGAATGTTGGCGTCCAGATCCTCTGAAGCCGTGAGGGAGGAGAGACGAGAGAACCGGGTGGGCGGAGGTCATCTCGCGTGTGGGGGTGTAAGGCGGAGTACTCGCGCTTGGAGACATGTGCCTGCCGACGTCTGGGACTGTGGTGAGGTCTCCTGGGAGTCACAGCCAGATCACACTCCTGTCGTTTGTGCTGAAGATGGAGGTGGGGACTGTGTTTCCTGAAACGCCGTGTGTACCCCAGCTGTCAGTCACCTTGGGGAGAAGACATCTTTAGCAGGAAAGAACCGGGTTGAGGAAGTCCTCTGAGTTCTCACAGAGGGGAAAGGTAGGCGGCACGTCCTTTCGCTGTAGTAAAATTTTCAGGGCCACCTTCGCATGCCTTGCTCACCTGTCCCTGCAGCCCCACGTGGCCCTCAGGGAAGGAGCTTGTCTCCGGGCTGGAGGAAAGAAAGTCAGGGGAGCGTGGGGTGGGGGAGGGGGCATGCATGGAGTCACCATCAAGACACAGCTTTGCCCAGGCAAATGGTGACTTCCCCAGAGTCACTGCCACATAGTGAGCTAAGGTCAGATAAACGATGAGATGCAGAAAAGGCCAGAGGACCTGCTCCTGAGCACACCTGGAGCACGACCTTGGGGAGCAGTCGAGACCAGCTCGTGACTGCATTAGGCACGCCCAGTGTCTGGACACAAAGGGTAGAAGGAGCAGCTGCCGCTGTGACCCACAGCAGTACGGCAGGGACCAGAGGAGTCACTCTGCTCAGGGTCCCCTCCTCCTGCTACGTGGCTCTCGCCTCTGCAGACTTAGTGATTTCTCACTTGTACCTTATATATTCACTGGATGTTTATACATTGTTTTCAAGGAAAGATGGCGTATATAATTTATATTAAACACAGATATTAAATGCTGAATCAGCGAAGTCAAAATCTGGTCATCTTTAGAGAAAAGTTCAGAAAGGAAGAAGAAGAAGGAAACTTAAAGAGGGAGAAATCAATTCTTCTCTCTTTACAAAAAATAAAAACAAAAAACAAACAAACTTGAAACCTATGAAATCAATTAACCAAGGTGCTGGAGATGTAAACAAGCTGCAGATGTGAACATATTTACAAAGGAAAATGAAGGCTTTTATTAACAGACTTATAAATGGCCTTTGAACTAGGGTGATTTGACTATAGGCGATTGAATCATTTTTACTGTTAAGTTGATACATTCGCTGCTAATTAAGCATGTCTAAAAACAAAGCAAATTTTCTTGGAATGGAAAGACATAGGAAAACACGGAGAACAGACTTTCTAAGACATCAGAAAAGCTGATACTTTTGGGGGGCGTGTTTTATGTCTAGTGGGTGTGACCCACTAAGACAGCCAAACATGCCTTATGGGGATCAGAAAGGGAAAGTGCAAAGAAAAAACAAAATTCTAAAAATATGGGATTCATAAAAAAATGGATAAACAACATCAATCCTCTAACTTAAGCTCTGGAATGGAGAAACTTACCTAATACAAAAAATAGCCTTTTTAAATAAAAACATTATCAGGATGCAACGACATGCCATAAAAGGTTACAAAAAGCATGCAATTAATTCGGGGAGTTGCTCTCATTGTTAATGTAACTTAGGTAAACCAGTCACAGATGGACGATTCTTTCTGCCAGGAGAATACCCTTCATCTGTGTGTGCAAATGCTACCAGTCTCTGCCACGTCCTGAATCCAAGACCCCTCCCCCCCATCAACAGCACTTTATAGTTCTATGTCACTTCTTCACAATGGTTTCCGTTAGACACAATCTGTGTCTCCTCTGGGGACCTCTACCGTAGCGCTTTCACGGCGAGTGGGTGTTGGGCAAACATGGACCAAATGCACACAGGGAAAAACCTGGTCATTTCAAAGTGCTCTTTCTGAATTTTAGCTTCAGTAATGTATCAGCTGTGAAAGTCAAGTCTCATTTGCAAATTGATGGTGAAGTGGAATTACCTCAGTCCCCTTCAACTTCAATATTTGATAGCCCTGTGAATCAAATGGAAAATAAATAGCCCCGCTGGTGAGCTTCCATTGACCTATTCTGGGCAGAGTTCTGTGCGCAGCATGCGGATGGCTGAATCGATAGAACTCTAAAGCCTCAGACCCATCCTGGAGATGTCTGAATGCCCGAATGGAAATGTTGACCTTTTCTTGTTGGAAACTCACTCCCCTGTTTAATGAAGTTGCAGCCGCAAAGAAAAGTGCACGGTCAGCTGGAGCCAGAAAATAATTCCATACTGATTGGATGCTGATTGTTGCTGATATCAAACCCCCTACCCTGGATCTTGTCACTGCAGACCCTCCTTAGGGGGCATAACCTTGGAAGGCTGGGTCTCTAACTCCTCTCTGAAGCACAGGCAAGAGGAATGAGGTTTCAGGAAGACCAGCTAAGGGGTATGTCACCCATCCATTCTCCAAGGGACTCAAAAAATGGATCAAACAAGACACTGAAATGCTGTCACCTGGGAGGTTGCAAAGGTGATAAAAAAAACAAACAAACAGTGATTTGAAACTCTGGCTTCTCTCCAGTTTCTAGAAACAGAAAAGATGACATGTTCGTGGGACACACAGATCTTAGAATTAGACATTGAGTTCCCAGCTTCCCCCTGGGCTCAGGGTGAGGCCTGGGGATTTTTAGGGAACACCTTGACAGCTGGGGAAAAGCCAGATGTGGCCACATGGGGACGTGGCCCTTTGAAAAAGACATGGGGCACTCTGAGTTCCTCACTGTGCGGTCACCGGCGATGCCCCTTTCCCCACCTCATGAAACGCCGAGATTGCCACTCAGTGGCAGTGATCCGTCCCTTTGGCCCTCAGAGACGTATCTCGGCAGAGAGATAAGAAGTTTCTCTTTCCTGACTTAAGAAGATTCAAACAGAGCCTCCAATCAGAATGCTAAGGAAGCTGGGTCTCTTCTGCCAGGGAGGGTGCTGTTCTTGTTTGTTTTTAAATGGTCATATGGGAGTCCCCCCACTCCAGCAAACTGAACCACCTTTCAGAAAAGAGGCGTGAGCTGCTTCTCCTTCAGAGGGGTCCAGGCCTGTTTGGAAAGACTTCTCTACAATGTTATCAAGCTATTAAAGATGCCAGTGAGCAAGCAATGGGCAAGGCGGTGGCTTGGGTGTCCTTTAAGGCCCATGGCCATCACCCAAATCGAAAGCTTGATTTCATCAGCGGTAACGTGGGAATTTAGAAACATCCCTCCCTCACAGAGCGTGCAAGAGAACCGCATGTGGCGCTGTGCGTGCCGTGCCTGCCGTGGGGCCACACCTGTGGGAGCCCCCCAATGACAGCGAGTTTTTTTCTTACCGAGAATCCGGCTAGAGCCAAAGTTTCACTGTCCTGGGAATCGTGATTAAAATGCAAATATGCATTGCTCTCTGGGGTGTCCACCTGAAATGTTTCAGGAAAGAAGTTTTAATAAGTGCACATGCCGACAGTGGTGATATGCTGACATTTCAAAGCAATAATGTTTGCGCGGAGCACAGACGGAGGCCGGCACCTGAGGTGACCGCGCTGCGTCATCGCCTCGGCCCTCGCCCGTTCCCGAGGCCAGTCTGCGCGCCCGAGCTCAGCGCGGCGCCGCTCGCTCTGTTCGCAGGTGAAATCTAAATCCAGTGTCAGCCGCTGGTTTGTTATTGCTCTGTTTGTTTAATGTTGCAGGCAGACAGTGTAAATAACAATCTCACGATTGTTCCCCAGCACACACACGCACTCGGACCGCTGGATGGCAAGACACTCAGTCCTAAGGGAGCGCTATGGACGTGAGGTCCCGAGTGGAGACCCAGGGCTACGGCGCTCTCCTGTGCGCCCGGAGGGGCGGCTGTGGGTGTTATGGGAAGCCTCCAAGGGTCCACAAAAGCCACCTGCTCAACGTATCTTTGGTCTACCAGTGAATTCCTATAGCCCTTGAATCCTAAAGAGAACATCAAAAGGAAATGCCCTGTAACAAAGTTATTGTGAAATATATTTGGACGTATCTATGTTAAGTCATGATATAAAGAACTAGGAGAGGCCAGATCCTTTGGATAGAAAACTGTTATTATGCATCCTGTTGGAAATCAGACAAATGGGTGGATGAAACACGGGAAAACCTACACGTGCCCTTACCCACGTGACTTCGGCATAGCGTTGCGCAGTTGAAGGGAAGGGGCCACTTTATAAATGACATTTGTAAAATTCACTAATTTTTGAGGGAATAAAATTTTCAGTAAGTACTTCACTACTACTATGTAGTAATAAAAGTTCCTGATGGATAAAGGGCTGATGTATAACATAATCTAAGCACATAAAATTGAAATAAAATCAACACTTTATGAGATCTTTTGAGGGGAAAATACTAGCAAATTTTGAAGTGATAGAAAAAATCTTAAGGGAATAAGATCCAACTGTTTTATCTTTCATAAAATGAAATTTTCTCTACGGTAATATAAAACAAAATAATTTAAGATTCAGAAAACAGTTCTTGAAATCATCAGTGAAGATGATATCTAAAATAACTGTAGGATTTATACATATTTATAATAAAAACTCTCCCAGTTTATAATGGGTATGTTAGTGAAAGAAAAATTCATAATAAATTCTAATCAGAAATGAGAAAAGAGGATGTTTTCATGTTATATAACCAACTACAGAAATATGAAGTAATTTGACATTTGAAATTTGTGGTGAACTGGTTAGGCTATGGGAGACAGTGAAAACCTACAGAAACCTTTTAGAAATTAACACACAAAAGTCAAGAGTCATAAAAATGCTCATGCTCTTTGAAGCACCAACCAAAGAATTAATATTAAGGAAGTTATTTGATGGCAAACTACATACCTTATCAAGAGTTAATATCCAAAATATTTAAGAACTCATACAATTCAATAACAAAAAATAAACAATCCAATTTAAAAATGAACAGAGGAACTGGATAACCATTTTTTAAAGGACATATATAAACGATGAACAGGTGCACGGAAAGAAAGATGCTCAACATGACTAGTCATCAGGGATATGCAAATCCAAACCCCAATGAGCACCACCTCCCCCTGTTGCAAAGGCTATCCTCAGGAAGACAAGAGGTAAACGCTGGCAAGGGTGTGCGGAAAAAGGGACCCTTGGGCCCTCGTGGTGGGAATGCAAACTGGCTCAGACACTATGGAAACAGTATGGACGTTCCCACTAGATGAAAAGTAGGAGTACTATATGATCCAGCAATCCCACTTTTGGGTATGTATCCAAAGGAAATCAAAACAGAATTTTGAAAAGGTATCTGCTCTCCCATGTTTATTACAGTATTATTCACAGTAGCCAAAATATGGACACATAAACGTGTTTGCCAGTGGATGAATGGATGACAAGATGTGTTCTAGAGATATACAGTAGAATATTATTCCGCCGTGAGCTAGAAGGGAGTCCTGCCATTTGGTTAAACATGGGTGCTGTGTGTGAGCTGGCAGCTGCCTCCCCACCCACACTTTCACCCCATGGGGGTGGGAGCTGGGAGTTCTTCTCCAGCCAAGGCAGCAAGATCGCCGCAGGGCTGGGGGTGGGGGGCTGTGTCCTGTAGGATGCGTGAGAACTGGCCTTTCCTTCCCACACAGTGGCTGTCGGTGGCGCAGTAAACAATAACACGCTTACTCTCTTAGGCTTTAATACCGCCCCCTCCCCCCGCCTTGTGTGCTCTCTACAGGGTTTTGTTTTTGTTTTTTGTTTTTTGTTTTTTTTACCACCCGTGGGCCTCTGAAAGGGAGCTCAAGACACTTGAAGGGCAGCTACTTTGCCACCTTCACAGGTTTATCTACAACGGAGGGAGGCTCAGCTGGGCTGGTGACCACTCAGTCAAAAGAAAAGAATTATTCAAAAGCACGATCAAGAGACATTCAGTAGTTTGGTTGAAGCTGTCTGCTGCTAAAATTTACTTTTAAGTGCCTGTTTTTTTTGAACAAAGCTCCTTCCTAGAATCAGTCTCTGCTTTCCCATATCCCATGTGGCATATTCAAGAGGGTGTGTTCTGTTTTTGGGGGGGGGCGGTGATACATATCCTGAGTGACCCCCACTACAAAAATTGCCCCATTGCATTGCAATCGGCCCATCTATTTGCCTGTGTCTTCTGTGAGCCTCTCGGATAGACACTCAATTGTCTTGATCGTTGTAACTCGAGCATCTCATGCAGCACCTAATCTGTGAATAAGTATTTATTGAGTGATGAATGAATGAATGCACAATGAGACCTTGCTTATCATTCCAGTCCTCTGGCAATAAAGTTGAAGGTCAACATTTCCTCCCTCTGACAAATATGTAATCTCAAACAAACAAGTCTGAGCAGCTTATAGCTAGGGCAGGCCTTTAAGAGATCCTGTGCCCAGGACCTTTCTTTTTACAGTTGTCTAAGGACGATGGCGAGAAGCATCTGAAGTCACGGGGTGCACTGGAGCGACAGCCAGATAGCTAGCTAGATACTGTCCCTCTATATTGAAATCAATACACACACATACATCTATAAATCCAAACATACACATGTGCTTCTATGTCCCATGGGTGCATGTGTATATTGCATATATATGCATATTTATATATGCATGTGTATACTGCATAATGCATATTTTATATATACATATGCACACATTTATTTAAACTGGATTGCATTTAAAGAATGCTCACCACATGCTGACCTTCCTCTCCCCGCTCACCCCCTTCCCCTGCCCACACACCCTCTGCGAACCTCTGGGGATCCCTGGTTGCAGACACTGGCTCTGAGGATGCTAGGACTCCTGTCAGGAGGTGGCCAGAGGCCCACCGTGTTGACCCAGGCTGTGAGTGACCAGAGCCCATGCTGAGGCGGCATGGAGAGAAGAGCTCTGATGGGGAGAGAGGGGCGGGGGAGCACTCAGGGGAGTCGAGAAGACACATTGGTGTCTCTCCTCCCCTGTGAGTTGATCATGCCTTGAGTTGGTCAGTGACAGCCCTGCTTCTGGTTTGAGATGTACACGTGATGGAAGAGACCAGAGGGGCCTTCCTGGGTGAGGACACGCTGTGGAGAAATTCTTTCCAGCTCTTGGAAACTTAGAGCTGCAATGTATCACAAAGTCCTGTAATTTGAGGTGTTCCTGCATTTAACAGATTACCCCGCTTCCAAGCAAGCAGACCCGCAGGCTGGTGACACAAAACAGTCCCTCCTCTGATGAAAGCTATCCTGCGTTCCAGAGCAAATCCCCTGGCGCCTCCCACCTCAGTTATCTGCGGGTCCTTCCTCTTGGCTCCGGTCTCCCTTTAAAACCATCTATCTTGTCTCTTCTCTGTCTCTGAGGACCATGGAATGGTCGTTTGCTCTCTCCCTGGCCTTTGCAGGCCAACACGTGCCCCAGAGGAAACTCTGAGCCCTGTAGTTTGCAGTGGACTTCCCAATGTTTTTGACCTTGGCCTCACTCCTCTAAACAGGACTTTCTGGCAGCCCTGGCCAGGCTCTTATCTCCCCCATCCATGCAGGGGTGTCAGAGTGTCCCAGGGAACCATCAATCCAGGGCCCCATCCTGACATCAGCTCTTTAGAATCTCTCCGGTGCCTGAGTGCCCCTGGAGGTCCAGGCAGACTGCACTGGGTGGCTTTTATCCACGGACCCTTCCCAGAGCAGCAAGCTGATTGATGGAGAATTAAACATTTATGGATGGAAGACCAGAATGGCACAGGAAGAAAGGAGTTTAAGTGCATGTGCTTGCTGGAGAAACATTACCCAAATCAGCACTGCGGTTCCTCGGAGCAACGCCCATTACTCTCATCACTGTTGGCCTCCAAGGAACATCACCTCCATGCACTTCTGTGCAGCTTTGAGCAATCAGATTAGGTAATTGAGCTGCTTCTCCATCCAAGCAATTGCGAAAGACTTGGGATCTCTTTTTCTTTAAGATGTGTTGAAGTACAATACTGCCCTTTGCAGTTTGTCCCCCAGATAGTTGAGAGCCAGCCACCTGACTTCACAGGACACTCCAGGGTGAGGGGAGGGAGGCCGATGCCCACCTTCTCTTGCTGAATGTGCGTCATGAGAGAGAAGGGTCCTGCCGCTCCCAGGCGAGCTTGGAATGGGAGAGGTGAAATTCATCTCAACAGAGGCAAGAGCTTTCTAACAAAGCCGTTGCCAACCAAGTCAAGTGCCCTGTCTTGGCAGCTAACAGGAACTCGTGTATCTGGAGGTTTTTAAGCATATGCCTGAAGACTGTCTTAGAAACAACAGAGGATTCTCATCTTTGGTATGGGCCCATGGGATTTTTAAGGACTCTTCAAAATCCAAGATTCTAGGAATTTCTTATGCCCTTTGGACCCTCCCCATTTTTCTACCCATAATATTTTAGGATTAATGATCTGCATTTTAGGCTTGAATCTCTTACAATGATAGCAGATGTTTCCTTCATGGGATCTCAACCAAGGGTCCCGTTGAGGGACACGATTCTTCTATAACATAGAACACTTTCATGCTTCCATCCCCCCAAAGGTGTAAAACTAGGGTCCAGGGGGTGCAGATGCCTAATTCCTCAGGTTTCTACGTCGGTTCAGCAAAGTCACCTGCAATTTTAAGTAGCAGCATAGCTCTAGGTAGAGGGGTAAGCTGCCTACTTTTTAAATGATTGGCTACTTTTTAAGTGTGCAAAGAACTTTTTTAAGGAAATTACAGCATTGTCAGTATACAGGTGAGAGGGAGGGCACCCTTTGGATTCTGTGGTGCCCCTGACCCTTTCACCTGTCTCACCGTCTCTGTTTCTGTCTCTTTCTCCTTTTCTATTTCTCTGTTGAACTGGATCATCTCCCTAAACACGTGACACCAATGCAGAGGTCACGGGTGCCGTACACAACACAGGATGCTGTGGAGGAACCGACCAGAGAACAGGCAAGCTATTGGGAGAGCGTTTGGGATTTAGAGCCGCAAGAGGCAACACAATGCTTGAGCACGGGCTTTGGAGTCTGTTGACAAGAAATTTGAATTCTAGTTTGACCTCCTACCTCTGGATTTGGTACTTCATCAATAAAATGGAAGCGATAATACCTATGGCTTCCAACAAGTCAACACTAATAGGTCTCAACGGATCCTACAATAATTACGATAGGTCCTTGAGACAGGGTTGACTAAGTGCTGATTCATTATTAATTATTAAGATCATAACTATGGATAAAAAGAAAACCACAGATAATATTTTTAAGCTAAAAACATCAGATTTACATATCTGTCTGTCCATTTTATAAATCTGTCAAGGAGGTGAGTCATTTCATAGGAAATGGAGCGTCTGGAACCGGCGTGTGGAGAAGCAGCAGGCCTCGCATCTCAGGAGCAGCAGTGTTTGGAGCTCAGCGAGTCTCCATGGTGCACATGGTGAGCTGGGGACAGACTGACGTGTGGACTACAAGGTTGCAAGGGATTTCTTGTCGATAGAATTTGAGTTTTATAGATTTGGAATGTCAGAGGGTGGGAAGACACAAAAGAGCTCAGCTCCCTTTGGATAAAGACCCATCCTTACAGGTTTAGTTGCACCCTGTGGTCCAACGGCATAACAGGGGGAGGGATCCTGGGCAGGACAGCGAAGAATGTCGCATTGGCTGCGCACTACACGTTAGGTGTCTGCTTGGGTTGGGTGCATGCTTCCCTGCGTCTTTACAACTTGAGTATGCGTTTTGTAAAATTTGTGGGGTTTTTTAATATTCAGGAAACATCACATGGTAGAGGAAAGTATGTCCTCAGAAACTGCTCAGTGTTTGGTGACATGTGCCTTCCTTTCGTGTGTCCTGAAATACATTGATGGAGCATCCTCGTCTTGATGCTCTGAGGTTTGGTTCATTCTAGCCAAAACCTCAGGGACTCCAGAGTCTGTGGTCTTACTGCCTTCTATCCTTTGCATTTTAAGTAAACTTTATCGTTTCTATAAGATATGTGCGTACACACACACACACACTCTAGAAGTAATCACATTGCATCATAAATCTCGATTTACGGGTCTTCCGACTTCCTGAGAGCATGAACAAGGCCTTCATCATCTTTGTGTCCCCAGCTCTTCGCACAGTTGTTACATGAGCATGTATTCAAATTGCTGAATTAATTTACAAAGAAGTTTTAACTTCTCTCTCTGAATCTTCTCAGCAACGACAATTTTTCGTGTCAAGCAGAGACGATGCTGAGTGAGGAATAACAGGATTACAAGGTCCACCATTCCACACCAATGTTAAAATCATGCTTTTTTTAAAAGAATCTTTTAAGAAAGCAACTTCAGATTAACAGAATGCTTTTCTGCCAACCATGTCCATCATAAGAGAAACGGGCATAATTTTCAAACCTTTCATTCCAGCTCCAACCAGTCATTTGAAGCACAATCAAGCATGAAGGCATTTTTCGATGAGAATGAGTGTGGGTGGCGTGGGAAGCCGAGTTTCTGTTACTTGGGCGCTCTCCTGATAAGGGAGCACCACTCTTCTCGGAAACTACATCGGCACCATTTCCACGGCGTCCCCGGGAGACGTGTGCCCCTACTCACACACATGCATTAGGAAGGGCTGGTGCATCCTGCTGTCAGGTGGGCCCCTGGTTAGCCATTCCCGTCTCAGTGGAAACACCACTTTGATGTGTGATCTCATCTACAAATGGCTCCTTGCGCTGGGCTTTCCTCGACCCCAACCCATCAGACCACCCTCCTGAGAGAGTTCTCATTGGGTTTTAATGCATCATCAAAGCAGATGTTATCACGTGGCAAGGGGAGTTTCTTCACACGCTGCTGTCTGTTGTAATAGATAGTCTTTCCCTTACTGCCAATCAAGCTACTCACATACGTGTGACTGCATTGTATCACCGCTTGTGTTTCTTGAAAAGTTTGGAAACAAATGGTCTGTTTGAAAGATTTTTTCTTTTTTCTGAAAAGTCTATGAATTCAAATGTGAATACAAACAATAACCAGGAGTTTGGTTTCTTTTCTTGCAGTAATTTCTAATCAAAGAGACTTCAGTGGACATTTTCACTTTAGAATCACAGATGTGGTCCCATTCATATGGAGATAATTCAGAAAGGTGGTGAGCTTTGCAATCCTGCACAATCCTGGTAGGCTACCTTGCCTCTGACTCTACCAGTGGCTGGTATATAATGCGTTCAATGAGTAATAACTGATACTATCACTGTTGTCAGGCCAGTTCAAGGCTGGGGGGCATGGACTTGAGCCTCAGCCACTCCATACTGCATCTGACTTACATAGTGGCCCTTTTTGGATAATTTCTTCTGCCTGAATCCCATTATCTGCTCCTGTCCTGGAGCTGAGTTCTCTGAACCCACGTTTTATATGGCAATGCCAAGCGTGCTTCATGTTAAATGGCTCTGGCCCATCTCTTCAGCTTCAACTGTGACTTTTCCCTCCTATGGCTCTGCACACCACCAGAGAGGACTACCTGTAGGCAGAGTGATCTTAGACAATTCATCTAGTGTCTCTGAGCTTCCCCTTACTGATAGGACCTATTGGTACCTGTCAGTAGGACCCACATAAGTAAGGAGTTGTGGGAAGTCCAGTTGAATGCATGCATGCAAAGGGCTCATGAGCATTTGAAGCTCTCATTAGTGAGGAGAGGCTCGCTGGGCAAAGAGGAAGTCCAGATAGGAGCAAATTATAACAGAGATGAGGAGAGTCCACATGGAAGCAGTGGAAACTCCTGACATGGACTGGCCATTTACATGTCAGGGGTAGGACCAAGCAGTCCTACCTAAAGGTCCTACCTAAAGGTGTCCTGAATGAACACCTTTAGTCCCTGGAAGAACGCTGAGATGTAAGTATCTTTATTTTGAATGGAAAAAGAAGACTTTTGATAGAGATAAAAACTAAACAAGAAAATGCCTTTTGATTGGTAGAGCCAGGATTCGATCAAGGTTTATGTGAAACAAAAAGCAACAGTCTTTTTTTCTTTTTGAAATAGAAAAGAAACAGAAAAATAACAATTTGCATTATGTTCATAGCTTATAAAATGTTCTCATTTTGTTGACTAGGCATCCAAATCATACAGTAAAATCACAAAGAACTACATATGAAGTCTGCTATAAAGAGGGATGCTATTATGGCTTCAAGAGTTAAAGAACTGACAACCAGGAGAAACGGCTCACCCATGCAATGAGGTACCATGCAGACACTTAAAAATGCCGGCACAGCCTGCTCTGATGGTGGAAAGCGGCCTCCTCGTGTTGTTGAGTGACAGCAGCGGTTCAGCGCCGTGTGCGTGGTGTGATGCAATGCGTACGAGCTGAGCACGCGCTGCTTCCACAGTCAGAAAAAGTTATTATGCCTTGAATTTTGAAAATACAAACACACAGGGGCCCAAGCCAAACCACGTCCGCACTGCATGGTCATCTAGTGACTCTCCCCCTTACGAACCTGCAGGCCTCCCCGAGGCCTCGTCTTCCCATCACTTCGTCCCAGTACCTAGTGCAGGGACTGGCATGGACTGAAGATGTTAAAAGAAAAAGGTTTAGTTTGTTTGTTTGTGTTAATAATGAGTGTGGGCTTATTCAACGTGATGCATAATCGAGACCTCAGCATTTAGACGCCAATGTCCTTAGTTTTCCTGGCTATAAAGTGCCAGATATGAGGTTTTTTTCATTAGTCTATAGTCCGTGGAGAAACTTTTGCTCACCTAGTAAATTTTACTTGAAGTCCTTTTTAAAAATAAGTAAACAATAGAAGTTATCCACAGCTCTGAGTTCCCACCTCTGCCCCCAGACAGAGAATAAAGCCTGCAGTCACTATGCCAATGCAGATGAGTGCCCCAGCATTCTGGGGCTGCCGGTGCCACGTTCTCCCCTTGAGAGGGTCCCCAGAGCTGCCACCCCCCCACCCCCAGTTATCAGCTTTCAGGGCTTCTAACTGTCTTGCCAACCAACCTTTTCCTAGTTGTGAACTGAGCCTGTCTTTCTTATCCACACGTTTTGACCTACCTCCCCTTCACACTCCAAGAGGATGCGACTGGCTTTATTTTAACTAGTCTTCGTGCAGTTTTATGCTCTCATTCACCAACCACAAGAAGCCCCTTCAAGGACATGGGCAAAGATTAGAGTAAAACTAGAGCAGAACTTTTTATCCAGGGCAGCTAAAGGCAGTGGAATTCAGTGGAACTCTAATCTTACTTCAGAAGTGAAGTGGGGGATTGTAACAGAATGTAGCAATGTTAAGAAGAAAACTGTTATTGAGAGCATGCACACCTGGATGTGTGCAAACACACATGCACATACACACAACCATCGAATGACAGAAAGAATGAGAAGGGTTTGGAGATACCGTGCAGGTTAAGTCAAGAGAAATCACTTCATACAAAAATGTGTGCGGCTTGTACACGTGTTTGCTCTTGAAGTTTCTTCTTAAAACAAATGAACAACAGGCATCCCCCACAGTCCTGAGTTCCTGTCTGTCCCCATCACGGAGAGTAAACCTTGCCTGGACTAGGCTAATGCAAATGACAGAGCCAATGTCCCAGCACTCTGGGGTAGCAGGGGTCACAGGGTCAGAGGAGGTCTTTTATTTGATGCTGTGGGAACAGACTCCATAACTTAAGGGATTCCAAATTTACTGTTTGTGAAGAGCAGGTAAACCTTTTCCGGCAAATGGTGTGGCAGAGCCTTCTCCCCAAATCTATTTCCAGTCTGCCAAGCTTCCAAACGGAGAGGCTTACATATTGGGTTTCCATCCTTCTCCAGGTTTTGAAGGGGAAAAAAAAGTCTACAGCAGGAAAATTCTGGACTAGAATTCTTCTACGACACTTTTTCCATTGTCTCATCTTTTCAATTCACCATCATCAAAGTCTGACAGGAGCGGCCCGCCGGCATGCGGGGTTTGCCAGATTCCATGTGTTCAACTGGGCAAAATTTGCAGACGCGCGGTTGGAGACGTGCGGAGGGAGTGCCAATGGCACCGGGATTTTCATTGATCAGGAGGAGCGTGTTTAGACGACCCTCAACAGATCCACAAACTGGAGAACTCCGCACAAGCGAATTTCATTCTGGGAGCGGTTCCTCCTCTTTCATCGCCCGCTTGCGCCTTCATTTGCGCTGACGCTCTCCATTGACGTTGAAATGCCGCAGCTGTTTTTTCCTGGTGTGGGTCTCTTTCAGAGTAAGCCATTAGCTTGCTATTTCAATCTTCTGAAAACTGCTTATGATTGACAAAACTTTATGAAACAGTGGCAAATTGGAAGAAAATTGGTGCCACTAACAAGGAGCAGCTAGTTGGTATTCTGAGAGAACTTTGTCACTGTGGGCTAACAGTCTAATTGTCTGGTTAAAGGCGTTGTAAACAGGTCCAGCTTCCTACTCCCCACCCCCCTCTTTTCCCTTCCTTCACTTTTGTGTCGCCCAGGCTTAAAGTTGGGCGATTTCATGTCGTTTGGCTTGGCAAGAGTTTTCCAATTATGCCCCCACCCCCCTAAATTTGAGACCTTTTTGTTTGGTTTATTTTAAAGTGAATGCCATGAGTATAGAAGGTATTATTTATATAATAATGATCCTTTTTAAATATTAAGTGGAAAATTGCTGTGTCCTCGCCAGCAATTAGTGGCTCTCTTCCTCGGCAGATGCCACATTAAAATCATCAAGCAGGACAGGCATCTAGGTAAACTGAAGTTCTTCTGTCTGATACGTGTTTATTTCTAACTGAGATAGAATTTACATAGGGGAAGCACACACATTTTAAGGTAGGGTTGAGACTTCTGACACAGGTGTATACTGCGGTAATTGCCACCCAAATTGAAAGAAATTGGGATTTTTTAAAAGTAGAGTTTGCAGCATTATTTGTATAGTTTTTCAGCTCCCCCAACCCCCATGATGTAGAAGAATCCTTTGTCAAGCATGATCCTTTAAATCTTTGTAAAGAACCCACATTTCCAAACCTAAAATAAGCCTTGTCCAGAAGACCTTATTTTTGAAACAGCAGCTGGGTAAATTCAATGGGGTATGATGACTAGGGTGAAAAATCACTTTTTCCTGGACTAAATTTAAGTCATGTAAGAGGCATTGTTTCAGCCTTCTGTAACTCCTCCTTGAGCCCCAGGTCATGACTCTGTGTTCTGAAATGGAACGCTGGCATCAGACAGAGCGGGCAAGTCACTTATGTACTTACTCATTCATTTGTTTATTTATTTTTATTGTATCTGCTGCAGCTTAGCTGCTGGATGCCTGTACAAGGGCCAATTGAAATTGCTTTTGGACATTATATGTCTCAATTAAGACGCAATTCACTAAACCGATCCATTTATTAGTTATTAGAAAATGTCAAAGGTGCCTTAAATGCAGTAGCACATTAAGAAACCATCATTTGCTCAAAAGGACCACCAATCTTGGTGTCAGCCAGAGAACTGTGCAAAAGTGTGACGATTATGTCCACTCCCACCCCATGTCTGACTGTATGGGTTATATTAAAGTAAACTGAAAGGGCAATATAGAAATATGCCTCTGAAGATGCCCCCGCATTATTAATTCAGGGACAAAGCACCACATTCTTGATGCCAACGTGCCATAACTTACACTACCCTTGACAAAAACATAGATTGGGAATAGCTAACATCAGTGTTTGGAAAAGAAGCATGGGTCGTTATAAAGGCTTGTCTTTCTTTCAGCCGTGCTAATACACCCCTGTATGTACCCAGATAGAGACACATGTGTTATTGTGGTGCATTCTGCTCCTGATGGAAGCTCATTGTGGGGAAATTTTCATCAGGCAGGAGCTGTTGGGTGTTATTAAAATAGAATAAGGTTAGTATTGACTGTGGCAAGCGAAGGTCAGAGCGGGGCCTGTCTTCCCCATTACTGCTCTTTTTCATATGTATCTAATCATTTCAGGTCCCGACGAGTCCTTTGTGTGTGAAATGCCTGCTTCAAATGTTCTAATACATCAAGCCAAGGTTCATCTCAAAGAATGTGCTCTGGAGGCTGTTCCAATTTTGCTGCTGTAAATTTATTATTTAAAGAAAATGCCGTGACACACAGTATTTTAGTATCTTAAAAATGCAGGAGGGCTAACACAGAGGGCAGTGACGGGAAGGGAAGATGAGCAATAACCTTCATCAGTTGTTGCTGGGGCCGGACCTCCCAGCATGGCCAGAGATCAGAGGTGGTGGAGGCTCCAGAAATAACAGAGAGGATCAGAGGAGAAGGCCTTTGATCTGCACCGCCCTGCTCCCAGGGCGAGGTCTGCAGCAGGGGCCCCAGGAGGCAGGTGTGGCAGTATAAGGCCCAACCGGGAGACCTTTTCTCCTCGTCCACTGCCCACAATGACAGCATGAGGCTCCGGCTACACCACCTCCTTCCAGGCTCCCTGCCTAGAAATGCACAGCCACCTCCCATTTATCAGCCTCACAGAGTGTGGCTGGTTATTGTCTCTGGTCACTTCCCAAATCCCTAAGGAATTGAAAAAAAAATCAGTATAGTCTGCTTGGGGCAAGGCCAGGAGCGCAAGGGCGTGCTTGCCCTGAGAAGGCACATGCAAACTCCAAGGCCTACATCTGTGATGTCAAACAGCCTGGGTTCCCATCTCCCCCATCCTTCACTTGGGAAAATCCTACTCTTTTTGTGCTTCGGGAGCCTCACCTGTGAAAACACAGATGCTGCCCGTGGTGACCGCACAGATCAACGGCGCTTGCTTGGCACAGGCCTGCCGCAAGGCGAGGGCTTGGGGTTCCAGCTCCTCCTCCTCCTTTTCCTCTAGTGCACACCTCCCAGGTGCTCCCTTCTCTTCCATCTCCTTCCTGACCTTTGGCCCCCATCTACTGGTGCCATCAAAGCTCCCTTAGGCACAGAGATTGGTTTCTTTTGCCTAAAATGTAAGGATCCTGGCCTATGAGGAATGCAGCTCTGTCCCTTTGTCTGGGATTCAGTCTCTGACGCTGCCAGGCTCCTAATGTGGATTCCCACTTCCCTCTCATTTTAAAAATTATGGTAAAAGATGTAACGTAAAATGCACCACCTTAACCATTTTAAGTGTCCAGTTCAATGGCATTAAGTGCATTCACACTGCCGTGCAACCATCACCCAGAACTGTTTCATCTACCCGCAATAACTCTGCATGCCTCCCTTCCCCCAGACCGTGGGAATCACGCTTCTACTTTCTGTCTTTATAAGCTTGACCGCTCCAGGAACCTCGTATGAGTGGAATCATACTGCATTTGCTTCCCCCCCCCCCACTGGTTTATTTCATTTAGCATCATTTCCTCAAGAGCCCTCCGTGTTGTAGCATGAGTCAGAATGTACCTTCTCTTTAAGGCTGAGTAATATCCCATCGTACGCGGACGCCGCACTTTGCTCACACATTCATCCATTCATGGACTGGGATTGCTTTGTGATTCATGCTGCTGTGAATACAGGTATGCAGGGATCTCTTTTGGGCCCTTCTTTCCATACTTTTGAGTAGGTACTAAGAGTGGAATTTCTGGATCATATGGTAACTCTGTTTAATTTTTTGAGAAATCCTCTCCTGGGGCTGTACCATTTTACATTGCTGCCGATAATGCGCAAGGGTTTCAGTTACTCCCAAGACAACACCTGTTATCTTGTTTGTTTGCTTCTGTTGTTGTTGTTTGCTAGTGGCCATTCTCGTGGGTGTGACGTTTGTACTTGTACTTTCGATTTGCATTTCCTAACGATTAGTCATGCTGGACATCTCACCATGTGCTTATTGGCCATTTACATATTCTCTCTGGAGCAGCCATTTATTTGGAAAGTTTGTTATCCTCAGTCCACGGGTTGGTGGAGGACCTGGCGTCAGACATATTAGACGCGGCTGAGTTTGCCCCCGCTCCTGCCACTCCCCAGCTACGTGGGCCGGTGCGGTGTGCGGGGCCTCTGTGAGGCTCAGTTTTCTTTTCTGTGAAACAGGGATAACATCAGTGTTTCCCACAGGAGAATGTTGTGAGCTAATGACCATACAGCACTCCTCCGTGTCTGCTCCCAGTAAGAACAGGAGATGAGCAGGACAGTTGTCGTTATCACCAATTCCATCCCCACTGTCATCGTGGGGGAGGGAAGCTCCTCAGTGACTTCGGTTAGTGATGGCTAACTGGAGTGAGGCTGTGCCCTTCCCACCGAAGGAAGGAGCGCTAGTCACCTATGGAAAGAAGAGTATTGGCAGAAAGGCTGGGATGATCTGCAATACAATTTTCACGCGTATAGGCTTCTTCTCTCTACCTCTGTCACCCTCCATTCGTCCCTAAAGCCCCCAGCACCCAGGAAAGCGCACAACAGCACCTCTCCCTACCAGCCCACGGTGTGTGCCGGCGGCGGGGACGAGCCTTCCGGTCTGCCCCCTCGGTAGTGGTTAATTTAGATGGAGTCAGAGCCTGGATGGAACAGAACCTTCTGGATGGCTCCCAAAGATGTACCATCCAGGTGTGTTTCCTGTGTACACCCAGGGGCACTAACACCTATGAACCAGACACCTAGGAGCCAGTAACTGTGTCCTGCCTATGTGCTAGAGAGCAGGAGCTGTACAGGTATCATCCCTTTTAAACTCGGGGTTAACTTTTGAATTAGACAATATCCCCATTGGAGAGATCAGGAGACTGAGCCTCATAAAGTGAGTTCACTCAAAGATTTTAGCAGCAGATTGGGATTTGAGTGTAGTTCTTTTTGAGTCTAACTTGCTCATCTTCCTCCAGGATGACTCAGAAACTGCTGTCGTGGTGGGGGAGGGGGCCACCTGCTGCTTGCTTGTATGTTTCATGGTGAGTGGAGGTAAGGGACACTTTAAGCATGGATTTTGGGGGGAACCAAGAATCCAAAGTTAACTCTGCTGTTTCCGTGAGGGGAAGGAAGTATTAAATCCCTGTCTAGAGTTAAGGTTAATGAGCTGAGTCATAAATGAACGAGACAGATGAACAATGATTTTTTTTAAAAAGAGCTCTCCATCCATTATGTGGCATTATCCTTATTTTCACAGCAACAGATATCCTCCTATTTGAAAGTGTAGGTAAAATGCTCTGACATTTGAAAGCGTGACATGCAGAAGCTTCAAGAATCCTCCAGTGGTTCAATACCTTTCTAACACATCTTCATAGATGAGGGAACCGAGGCTGAGAGGACCAAGTCAGCCAGCAGGGAGGCGGTGGATCCAGTTCAGTATCGGGATGGTCTTTCTGGGGCTCAGTACATGCAGCAACGAATGGCTGTCCTCAGGGGTCCTCACATCATTTGTCTTAGTGGCAAGACTATGGGCCCCAGAAGTAATTCAACACTGGTTCTGATCCCAACTCCCCCTTACCTGTGGGGCCTCGCTAAGCCCTAACACCCTTGGGGATTCAGTTTGTTCCATCTGGAAAGCAGAAATGATGTTGTTTGCCCCATGAGGCTTTTGTGGCTATGAGATCTGATACCATTTGTGAAAGTGTGTTTTGCCAAGTTTGGTGCACGCTTCATGCTTCTAACAAATGCGTTTGCTTTGTTCCCTTAGGATAGTGCTTTTAACAAATAAAGTGAACCTTACTCCATTTCTCAGGTTACGATGCCCCGGCCACAGCAGCTGACAGCTTCCGTGGCTTTATGTGCAATAAAGGGGCACCTGGAAGATTTATCAGCCAGTTGTGACGAATGGCCCCTTTCCCTTTCATTAGCTGGTGGCAGCCCGTATATTGAAATTACGGCCTGTCATCTCTTGATGACCTTTGAGCTATCCATCCTGGTAATTTTCTTAAATGAATATTCTATCTATTAAACATGTACCTGTCAATTGCAGAGATCAATACCATCCTTTTCAGTGGTCATTACAGGAACTTGTAATGTTATCCCTCAGACAGATGCTTGAGTCAGAGGAAAGCAATTTGTTCTGTCCAGTGTGAACAGACCTCAGCATTTCTGTTGGAGAATTCAACCATCTCAGAGAATCAACTTTTCCTAATGAAGACTTCTTAGTGGAAAGCATTCTGTGCTCAAAAGGGAGTTTGAGCTAGTCATTTGTATTAAATATTATATTTTTTAAATACCTATAATGTATCAGACTTAGTACTAAGCACTAAGACCTAAAATATACACACAAATTCACATAAACACACATTATTTATATATATACACACACGTATATATATGATATGCACATACATGCATGTATATATGTGCATATATATGTAGAACCACTGATTTGCAGAGATAGCATGCAGGTTAAAAAAACTATTATGCCAAAAGAGAGAGATAACTACTGTGCTAGGAGAATTTAGAAGAAAAGAGAAAATACAATTTCCACATTGGATATCAAATATGACTTCATAGACTGTGAAGTTTGGGAAGGATTGGGACAAATAAATGCATGTGAGGAATCAAAGGGTATCAAAGAGAGAAAACGTGTGAGCACACAATATGACTCTGAAATAGTAGGCTGACTGTGCACAGTATTAATTAAGATCAAGGATGTGGGTCATTAATCTTCGTCGTACTAGTGCCTTGTGTAAGCAAGCAGTAGGTGATCATGAAAGTCCGTTCAATGATGGCAGCTGTGGATAGACTAAGCAAGGCTTGGGGATAATTCATTTTCTATAATTCCGTAAGAGTTGCAGATCTGATCCCTGGGACATTTAAGACAAGCAGGGGAGAGGGAGGCGTGGCTGTGAATGCGCATGTGGATATCACTCGCATGCGCATCACACCTGGGCTAAATGCGTGCTGTCAGAGATCATAAGCACTGCACTCACGGTTGGCCTTAGAAATAGATGGCACTTGAATAACAAAGATGACTTTGTTTCATTTAAAATACGGTGCAAAATTCATTCCTAGATTGTAGAGGGGGATCTGCCAAGAAGTCCACCTGCTTCTGGAGGAAGGAGCCCATTTCTGAGCTACAAATCTGACCATGGAGCCCAGGATTTGGAAGAGGCTACTTTTATTGCTGGCTAATGTTGAGTCTGTAAAGGCCTCAGGGCTCAGAGATGCTGAGACTCCCTCAGGCTGACCCCATAAGAATTCAGCAGGGAGCCCGCAGCAGAGCCCCGAAACAGCATCCCCTCTGCTGCGCTCCGGCTGGCCGCGGCTGGAGGCGGAGGAGAGGGGTGGAGCTACCGAAGGCCACTCAGCATTCGACCTAGTTCACGGAGAAGGAGGCATGCTCGTACAGAGTCAGACAGCGGCCAGGTGAAAACCTGGTTTTGCTCCAGTGCCACACGACGACAAACCCGAGCCAGGAGCAGTGTCACCCAGTGCCGTGACGCGTCCTTCCAGTACAGTCAGTCTGATCAGAGGAAAATGACAACGTTTTAGGAATGCAAAAGAATGAGCGAAAAACCACGACTGGTTTTGAAGGCTACATAACGTCAGCTGGGAGGAGCAGAAGAAGAGGAAAGCAGCACTTTGGGAATGACCTTGCACAGACAGAGGGTTCTGAATGGTCAGATACTTCCGTGGAGAGCACCTGGCCACAAAGGTACTTGATAAATGCGGATGAAAGGAGTAAATGGATGATCAACGCATGAATGAATGGATATATGTTCATTCAGCTTTTTTTTTTTACTTATAAACCTTCATTATTAATTCACACGGTATATTATGTCTGCTCGAGTCTTCGAGGAGTTGAACCAATCAATATGTTCCTCATCCAATTTCCACAAGAATGAAGTTAAGAGGGAGCAGGGGGCCTTCCCCGGCCTTTTCCCACTCATCCTCACCCCTAGACAGCTCTTCCTGAGGGGGCTGTGAGTCTCGCCTATCCCTGAAATCTTGGTGTCTGACAAAGAAAAACCTCCTGTGAATTATAATTTGGATTTTTTTAAAAAAATATATAGGGCAGCCGGAATGAAGCTCTGTGGCGGCTGCTTCATTTGGAGGGCATTATTTTTAGCCCTGCGCAGGACCAGTGGCACGAAAACAATTAGGATCTTTTGTCAAGTTAATTAAATTTTACTAAGTGTAGTAATCTCAGTGGGCTTCGTACAGCAGAGGTAAAACTAATTAAAACGCAAATTCTTCCTAGTCTAATAAGGAGCCCTAACTTGGGTAGCCGAGGAATGCTGTGCATACTGAGAGATATTCAAAACTAATTTACAAGGAGATGAGGGCAGAACCTTAAATGGCTCCGTTCTGCGGAAGGCTCACTTGAGAGCGCCAGTAAGCATGCTAAGTTGGAGGCGCCACTCGAAGGGAGGAGAGCAGATGGGCAGAGCTGGCCGGGCTGAGGAGACAAATGGCTCCGGTTTGGACAAGTGAGGATGGGGAAGCCGGCAAAAATGAGGGATCCGGATGCTTATTTGAAAAGCGCTGTTTTCCCTCCAGGTTCCTCCTCTTCCGTAAGTCCTCCCAGGGCGGGCAATCGCTCCTCCTGTGGCAGCAGTCTCTTCTTGGCAAGCTGCGTGGAGCGACTGTGTGTGTGTGGTTCCCAAGCATTCAGATCAGGAGCTAGTCCACACCAAGTCTCCGACGGCCAGCACCGCCCTTTCCCTTTCCTTGTTTTTGAAGACGAGGCCATTGAAAGGTTAAAAACATACAGTCTAGTCTGCTCTTGAAATGGGCAGAGCATTAAGACGGCGGTCCAAAATGGCTCGCTCTTTGGAACCCATTGACACCAATTTCTACCTCTTGTCCAACGAGTATGAATATTTGCAGTTGAGAAATCCGAAATGATTTCTGAATCACAATGGGCGACCTTCGTATAAACTTGGGCACACTTCAATTGACAGGCTATTACTCTCCCATTGATCGAGAGAGGCATATACCTGCTGACATTTTCCTCATTTCTGTCTCATTTCACACCCTGTGGTCTGGCTCCGGACCAGACGGCCCATGGATTCTGGCACATGCTGCCAAGACCCTTCTAATCACCAAATCTAATGGCTTTTCTTTGTTGCTGCTACCTTCAGGCAGATTGGATCATTTGTCACAGTGACCACCCATCCCCCTGGCACACTGCTTTGTTTAGTTCTGCGATGCTGTTGCACGCACAACAGGACCTGCCGGGGGCCGGCAGTAGTTAAACCCCCTCTGAGAGGGGGTTCGCTGCAGTGGACACACCGAGGACGCTGCTTGAAAACAACAGGTGGGTGTCATCAAACGTGAATGTCTATAATGTAACTGGACTCTTTCCTTGTCCTGTAACAATAGTTGCATTATGTAAGCAATAGATGTACATTGCAGAGCTTTTGGGAAGGGCAGAAAAATAAAAGGAAAAGTTACATTTATTCAAGTCACTTCATTATTTTCCTCTCCTCCTCTTCCTTTTTTCTTTTTTTCCTTCATGATCTCAATGCCATACGTGTATCTATGATGACCTCTGTCATGTAACGTCGCAGCCTGCGCACTTTCCCTTGTCACTAACAGTGTTATCATAAGCAGTTCACTAAAGTGGGAAGAGTATAAACTTCTTTATTTTGTACATCTGGTTTTAAGTCCTAGTTTCACCTGGCTATGTAAAGTTAGGCAAGACCTTCCATGTTTTTCTTTTTGTACATTTTGTTTTATCTGTTTCTTTTCTCTTTTAGCCTGTGTTCCTTGTCTGTAAAATAGGGATGATAATGACTGGATCGGCTTGACAATAGGATGAGACAGGCCAATGTTTAAAACTTGGCTAGCTGTTGCTTTTGTTCTTGGTGTATAAAACAACTATGGGGCATTTATAAGATGGAATGCTACTTGGCCATAAAAAATAAAAATAAATTTTAAAGAAGGTATTATATTATTTTGAATTAAAAAATACAGTGTACAATCACCATGCACAAAAACTGACTCAAAATGGATTAAATACTTGAATGATAGACCCGAGGAAACCACGGGACTCCTGGAAGAAAACATAGGCAGTGAGGGTCTTCACACAGGTCTTGGCGATGGTTTTTTTGGAGCTGACACCAGAAGCAAAGGCAACAGAAGCAAAAATCAACAAATGGGATTACATCGAACTAAAAACTTTCTGCACAGCAAAGGAAACCGTTGGGAAATGAAAAAGCAGCCCATGGAATGGGAGGCAGTAGTGGCAAATCCATGTATCTGACAAGGGGTTAATGTCCCACATACACAAAGAAGTCATACAATTCAATAGCAACAAAATCCGATTTAAAAATGGTCAGGGTATCTGAATAAACATTTTTTTCCAAAGAAGACAGACAGATGGCCAGCTGATACATAAAAAAGTGCTCAACATCATCAATCATCCAGGAAATACAAATAAAAACCAAAACTGTGAAGTATTACCTCACACTTGTTAGAATGTACTATCCAAAAAACAAGAGATACTTAGTGTTTGCCAGGATGCGGAGAACAGGGGGCCTTGTGCACTGCTGGTGGGAATGCAGCCTGGGGCAGCCGCTGTGGGAAATAGCATGGGGGCTCCTCAGAAAATTAAAATATAGAACCACCATATGACCCGGCAAGTTACTTCTGGGCACTTGTCTGAAAAAAAATAACTCATGCAGATACAGGTGCCTTGTTCATTGCAGCATTATTTATAATAGCCAAGACATGGAAACAACCTAAGTCTCCATCAATTCATGAATGGATGAAGAAACTGATATACACATACAATGAAATATTATCCAGCCATAAAAAACCAAAATTTTGCCATTTGTGACCACATGGGTGGACCTTGAGGGCATTATGCTAATGAAGTAGGTCACACAGAGAAAGAAGACAAATACCACATGATCTCACTTACATGTAGAATCTTGAAACACAAACAGTAGCAACCCCAAAGCCTTGCTCATAGATACAGGGCACAGAGCGCTGGCTGCCAGAGGGGCGGGTGGCGGGAGAGGGTGAGTGGAATGGGTGGAGGGGGTCAAAAGGTGCAAACTTCTGGTTATAAAACAAGTGCGTCATGGAGCTGCAGTGTACAACGTGGTGACTGCCGTTAAAATACTGTTACATGTTTGAAAGTTGCTCACAGAGAAAACCTGAAAAGTTCCCATCACAAGAAAAAAATTCTGTAACTATGTGTGATGACCAGTGTGAACTACACATACTATAGCCATCATTTCTCAATATGTACAACTGTGGAATCATTATGCTGTACACCTGAAACTAATGTGATGCTACATGTCAATCATACCTCAATAAACAATAAATAAATAAATAAATAAATAACAAGGCTTTCTCCACTGCAAAAAAAAAAAAGCTACAGTGTGTAATGGTTCACACTATTTTATCATGCAGATATCCCATAATTACTTAAATTAACTCCTATTATTAAACATTTCATTTCTGCCATTTTCCTAATGTAGTATTTCTAGAACAAATATCTTCATAGCTTTATTACTATAACTTTCTGCACACAGAGGTACAAGGTCCTCCTTGGAAACTCTGTAGCACTAGCTGCTCTGGCCAGCCAGGCGCCACAGGCTTAGTCTGCTCTTGGTTTCCCCGTGGCCCTGCCGCCTGCGGCAGAAAGGGGGAGGGCCGCTCCAGCCCCTTGTCCCCTGGCAGAGCCCCGGTGGCCTCACCAGGAGGCTTGCACTCGAGGCTTCTGCCCAAGACTCACAAACCTTCTCCCCTCACCAGGGCTGACTTACCAGCCTGTCCCTTTTGAGGACACTCTACTTTCTACAAGATTCTATAAGCTGCTCTGATCACCTGCTCCCAGTTCTTCAGTATCAATTCTCTCTCCTCGCTCTAAGTGCTGAATCCATAAAAAAGATACTCATCTGCATAAAACTATGCCTAGAATGACATGCAGATGAATAGAGAGATTTCCATTCATTCGTGGTGTGTTCAAGAAGACCTGGGCCTTGTCCTGGAAGGATGAGAAGGCTCAATATGAAAGGAGGCTGCCGAAATGAGAAAACGCTTCCACCGCCTTTGAAACTATAAGGAGGTGAAAGGCTTTGTACTGTGTACTCATCAGTCCCTCTAGACACTGAACATCACTAAGGTGCCATGTCCCAAGTATGGTCCAGTCTCTGGGAATACAAGATAAACACCACAAGCACTTCCTTTGACAAACCCACTACGTGATTGGGTGCGGACCCACAGACACAGGCTCACTAACGACCCTGTAAGGCAATAAGGGGTTTGGTGAGGAGACACTGGAACATGAAGAGGAGAGGTTAGAAAAGTGATGAAACAGGAACACTTCTCACATGAGCTGGGTCTTTGATACGGACTGTGAATTCACCAAGGAGACTGAGAAATCCAGCATTGGGAATGGTTTGGATGACAGGCCGTGATGGGGATGCGTGATGGGGACACGTGATGGGGATGGGCCCCCTGCTGGTTTTGTGGTGGGGCCGGCGATGGTCCCGAGGAGATGGAGTGGGAAATGAAGCGGAACAAGTGGGGAAATTGTATCCTAGGCCAGGGCTCATGGGCCATGCTAAAAAAATCTGTATTTTCTCATCTCTGTGTTGACGGATTATAAGGGATTTTAGTGGAATTTGCTTTGTAATCAATGGCTTTATTTGTTGAGATATTTCTCTGAGCCATGGTGACCCTGGTGAAGGTAATGGACTCAGCGCATTCACCTGCAATTAAAGGACAGGGTGCTGCTGCCTGCCCTAACTCATCATTTGGCTGGAAGATCATGTGACTTCCTATGAAATAAGTGAAAGCAAAGCTAACTACAGGCAGTGTTTCCTTCTAAGAGTGCTGCATGAAGGGGAGAGTCCCATGGGGACAGCCACGGGAAGCTTTTAATTATTGCAGGGCAATAAGCTAATTACTGTGTTTTATCTTCTTCCTTCATAGAACTCCCAACCAAACGAGTGAACTCGAAAAGTTAATTTAGGGCCATGAACAAACAAAACCACTAGCCCCCGGAAGGAAACCAATAAAAGAGACATGTTGGGGTCCTCAGACTCTGCAGGTTAACTCTGCTGTCCTTCCGCAGACACAGTGCCCCTCTATTTGTGCTCAGGTGCGCTGGGATGACTGTGGCAACCTGTGTGGGGAAACCCTACCCAGGGTCAGAGTTCTCACGCATGATCCGTTTCCACAAAGCCAAGTCCCAAGTCTCACTCTGTGACCTCGGTAAGTCACAGGCCTGTCTTGTCTTAGACTCAGTTTCCCCATTTGAATTTGATGGATTAGATTCCATTTATAGTGTCTGATATTTGACTTATCAGCCACTGGTAGCCTTTCTAACCCTGAGGGCACTGATGAGTATAGTTCTTTGGATTCCTATGGCTGTAATGCCTCTTTTTTATACCAAATATTTTATCATAGTTCCTTTATTATCCTGAAATGAAATTCATAGATAATATAAACTCTCTACACACATAATTTTTTTTTAAAAATCAATGCAATGCCCTAATTGTAATACATAAAAGAAATTAAAGACAGTAGATTATAATAAAGCAATAACTACTTGCCATGAGTTAAATATTAATGTTATAATACTAACGACTATTTTCCATAAGTGGCCATAATGTCTAACATGACATTATAAGGCAATGTAATGAAGTAGTAAGGTCCTCACATCCATACACAAAATCACCATGGCTAAAAACATGTACTAAAATAGATGTATCATATAGGCAGTATATGTACCAAGAGAAGTATTTTTGTAACTGTAAACAATTCTTGGTTAAGATTTTTAAAAATTTCTCTTTCCCTATTTACACAGAAGTTGTATTCCTGAAAATTTTAGTGCCTTTTTAAGCAATGAGATCAATTCCACAGACACACATGTAAAATGGACTTGAACCTAACGTACACATGATTATAAAGAGTTTTCGGTCTACCTGAATACTAGTGGGCTTTTAAAAGTCTTACAGTTTTCGAGATAAGTTGCATCTGTGTAGGGCTGTTCTTGCATTGCAGTTCTGATCTCCGCCCATTCAGAGACCAATATCCCCTTGCCCCACCATCATTAAACACAGTCTCTGTGGTACTGTAGTTCCCCCTTATCCCCGGGGGCACGTCTAAGACCCCCAGTGAACACCTAAAACCACAGATAGTACCGAACCCTATCCTATACCTTGTTTGTTCTTCCACGTGCATACCTATGATAAAGTTTAATTTATAAATCAGGTACAGTAAGAGATGAACAATAATAATGAAATAGGATAGTTATAATAACATACAGTAATACAACTTATGTGAATGTGGTTTCTCTCTCTCAATACTTTACTGTGCCATACTCGCCTTTCTGCTTCAAGGATGCACTTGAGGGCATCTAACAGAGTCGAAGTGCCAGCATTGCTACTTTGGGACTTCAGGACCATTGCTAAGAGAAATAAGGGTGCCTTGAACACAAGTACTGCAATACTGTGCCAGTGGATGTGATGACTCTGAGACGGCTTCTAAATGACTCGGGCAGGGAGCGGAGACAGCCTGCAGACGCGGACAAAGGGGACATGGTCGCCGGGCCGGGGCACAGTGGACGGCAGGAGATTTCATCACGCTCTCGTACATACAATGGTGAGGGATTAACACTTAGGGGCTGCTCATTTCCGGAATTTTCATTTAACATCTTTGGACCACCACTGACCATGGGTAGCTGAAACTTCAGAAAGCCAAGTCACGGGTGAGGGGGGCCTGCCCTCTCTCGGGTGAGTACCACCGTTCTTGCTGGAATCGTTACTTAGGCTATTACTTCTGAGGTTGAGTGTCTTCAATTCCGTAATGGTGAGCATTCTGAAGGAGTTCTGACCCACGGGAAACTTCCCCTTTAGTGTCCCCCAGACCTTATATGGTGCCGTTCTGACCCCCAGTACCTCAGACAGTATTTGGATCCAGAGTCCTTGAAGAGCTAGTTTGGTTATAATGAGGCCATTAGGGTGGCCTCTCATTGGATATGGCTGGTGTCCGCATAAGAAGAGGAGATTGGACACAGACACACAACGAAGGAAGACCACGTGAAGACACAGGGAGACGATGGCCATCCATCTATGAGCCCATAAGGGGGTCTCAGAAGATGCCAGCCCTTCTGGCACCTTGGTCTCAGACGTCTATAGTCCCCAGAATTGTGAGAAAATAAATTTCTGCTATAAAGACACCCATCTATGGCATTTTGTTATGCAGGCCTAGCAAACTAATGCACCTCTGTTTCTACTACTGCTAGGGATACTATTGCAACTGTAACTATTACTACCACTTTTGCAATCACTACTACGACCCCCTTCACACAAATGGCAATATTGGTTGAACTATGTGTTACTTCTAGGGTGCATCTTACTCCCTGTGACCAGCAGGGAAGCAAGCTCAGCCTCTGCACCAGCCACTCAGCTACTAGGTGGCAAAATAGGCTTCAGGACCAAATACAGTCTGACTCCAAGGCCCATGATCTCTACTTCTATACTGTATTTTCCCTCTTTCTCAGGTAAATCACACTTGAGGTAGGTCAAGTGTTTGTATCCCAAGTCCAGAACCACTCGGGCCATGGTTAGGGGTCACACCTACATGTACTCCGACTGTGGGGAACTTGTTAGGAGAACTTGGCCAATTGCTATAATCCTGAGAAGGCAGGCATTTATAAATCACTTACGAGGTTTGTATGGACAAAGTCCAGCCATTGTCAACATAATAAGAATGGTTTGCACAACAGCGATGTAACCTGGCAGCCAAGGACAGTGGGCTGGAATGCACATGCGTGAACAATGCCAACTTCACTGTACTAGTCAGTGGGGGCGGTAGACACAGTTGAGTGAGCAAGTGAACTGTGTGGCCATCACATTCAAAATGACTGAGCCAGTAGAGCAATGAATCAGCATCAAATTTCACGTTAAGCTTGAACATTCCTCTGCAGGAACTGTTCAGATGATTCAGAAGGCCACAGCTATGGGTAACTGTGATTGGCAGCTTCATCATGACAACACACCTGCTCATGCATCGTGTCTCATGCTGTTTTTTTGACGAAACATCAAATCACCCAGGTGACTGGGCCCCTCTGCAGCCCAGGTTTGGCATCCTGCAGCTTCTGGGTTCTCCCAAAACTAAAATCAGCTTTGAAAGGGAAGAGATTTCAGACCATTGATGACATTCAGGAAAATACAACAGGACAGTTGATGGTGACTAGGAAGAACTGTGTGAGGTCCCAAGGTGCCTCCTTTGAAGGGGACTGAGGTGACATTGTCCTAAGTACAACGTTGTTTGTATCTTGTATCTTCTTCAGTAGATGTCTCTATTTTTCACAGTACCTGGCTGGATACCTTCTGAATAGACCTCATATAGGTCAGAGGTAATATTGTATAATGAGTAAGTCCATTAATTTCAGAATCAGTGTGCCTGGCATCAAATCCCAGCTCTGTCACTTAAAAGCCAAGTATCTTCACTTCTCTGCATCTCAGTTTCCTCGTCTGTGAAGTGACAGTTCCTATCTCATAGGGTTATGCTGGAGATCAAGTTAGTGAATTCCCATAAAGAGCTGAGAACAGTGATACGAAATGCCATCTCACCAGTCCTTAACAGCAATCCAGGGCTCTGTAGCCTCTGACACTCGAACCAAAGCCCAGGGGGGGTTTGTGATTTCCTCAAGGTCACATAACTAAGAAATGGAAGATCTGTGCGACTCCCAGAACATTCCAAATGCTCTATTCCTTTTCTCAAATATTTCCAAAGTTTTTCTACATTAAAAAACCAACAATAACACTGTCCCTTATCCACTCTACAGACAAACTCTGTTCTTTCTGACAAATAATACACCTATCTTTTTCATGGCAAGGTGGGTTACAATATCAAGCCCTGAGATTTTGTGCCTTATGGCTATTTTCCATTCTGCTCAAGAAAATAGCAAAATGCTCATGGGTTAGTTTATTCATTCAAACCCGAAATAGATTCCTGCAACATACCATTTGATATGCCCTACAAAATGTGTAGATATAAAAGGAAAAATGTAATCCATCACTTAGGTTTTTCTTTTGCTATTTGGTGCCAAATACTTGAAGATAATTAGAACATCTATATACTCAATAGGGAGAAAATATCTGGAAAAAGCTCTTTTTTTTGTTTTTACTTTCCACTCAGATGCTACAGCAGTGTGCAGACATATTCAGGTCTTTAAAGAAGTTAAAGCCTTTACCTTAACCTGAAGGTCGTGTTGCAGATGGAACTCGGCTGCCTGCATACCAGAGCATGGGCAGTCACTGAGTTTTGATTACAGGAAGAAACTGTCTCCATCCACAGCCCCATCCCCCAAAACACCACCAGATTAAACCCGGCATCAATTTGAGTTTCTGCTCTACTTCACTCTAAGTTCTGTGAATATTGATGGAAATTTCTTTGTTGGATGGTTGGCTGCTTAAATTCATCTGCCATCCTTCACATGGAGGCATTCGGGCAATTACTGTTGAGCATGTGCCCACTCAGGTAGGGGCTAGGTGAAGGTCATGGGCATGCAGGCAGAGCATGTGTCTAAAGATCAAACTTGAGAA
The DNA here is from genome assembly GCF_019186645.2 of Phyllostomus hastatus. Taxonomy (NCBI): domain Eukaryota; kingdom Metazoa; phylum Chordata; class Mammalia; order Chiroptera; family Phyllostomidae; genus Phyllostomus; species Phyllostomus hastatus. The sequence goes on from NW_025334024.1 coordinate 19,495,477, forward strand.
ATCCAGGAAATATGGTCAAATACCACCCAGATCAATAATTGTGAGTATATTTTAGGGGACACAGGGGCCGCTTTTTTTTCCATTCTTATTTGATAAGCTCCACGTCCCAGGTCCAACAAGCACCAGCCGGTGGGGTTCACCTGTGGCTGGTGGACCCCGTGGGTCGCAGGACTGCACCTGCAGTGGGAAGTGAAGCGTTACCAGGACACCGCTGGAGCAGGTGCAGCTACGAAGATCTGGGTGAGGAACTCGGCTGCCCCAGGCAGTTGCTGTGCAGCTGTAGACTGACTTCTCAACCACCCGGGCCTCTGCTTCCTCATTCGTAAGATGAGAATAATAGTGGCACTGAATTTGCAGGGCAGTTTGAGGTTTAAATGACTTCCTGGAAGTCAAAGTCTTAGAAAAGTACCTGGACCAGCACCAACCCTGAGTTCCCGATTCTGATTTGCAGATGGAGTTGGGCCAATGAAACCACTTCATCGAGAACATTAAGGATTAAAAAAGTGATTTCAAAACAAGGTCAAGATCAGAAGGATTAAAACTATGTACTTGTACAACTATCTACATTAGTTTGCCTGGTGCCAAGGCACATTTTGAGACAAAGATTCTGATCAGAGGGTCAGGCTGGTTTTGAATCCAAGCTGGGCCATTCGCTAGGTGATTATCTTTGGAGAAAATTGCCCAACTTCTCTGAGCCTGTTTTCTCGTCTAACATGAGAATAACAACCCTTGCTCACGGTATGACACTTCCATAAGAATTAATGAAGTAACATGCATGTGTTTAGTTAATAGTAATTGAAGAACTCAGATCAAACTTTTCAACCACTTTTCTCATCACTCCTTGAGATGCAGATTCTGTGTTTTTCCTTATGTAACTGATTCCAAGAAAGTTGTCCTTTTTCCCAGCTGTGGCTTCACACATAAGGTCACCTTGAAGCTGTTTCATAGTGTAGTTTGCTTTTGAGAGAAGAATGGAGAGGCCAAGCTGTGAAGAACACCTGCTTTCCAGTCAGATGCAGGGGTTACAGCCTTGAGAACAGAACAGGTAGAGTGACCAGGTAAACAGAGTGGTAGATGGAAAAAAGCCACCCTAGGCCTGAGAAAATTTGTCTGTGGCTAAACCACTTAATGCCCAATGGGTGCCCTCAATCACCTACTATTGCATAGTGCAAATGCCCTCTTGTCTCACACACACACACACACACACACACACTCTCTCTCACTGAATCCCCAGCTCTGGGTCATGTCGGTTGGTACAGCTTTCCCAGAAGGACTTCAGGCATGCACCGGAAGCCTTCATAATATGAGTCCACAACATTGGATGCATAATTTTATTGATAAATATTAACACATAAAGAAATGTGGGTTGATACATGAGGACAAGGTAATCATCAAAATAGTATGCATTACAGACCCAAATTCAAAGCCCAGCAATTGTAAAGGTGGTGACGTTGCATCTGTGAAATGGCCTACTTCTCTGCCACTGAAGGTTACAGTGTGAGAGCACTTAGTGACATGGGGTCATGGTGCCACCCAAGTTGTGCAAGAGTGCGCATCAGAGAAGGAACATGACCTCAGGAATTAACAGCGACTCTGTTGTGGAAAGTTGGTTTTTGTTTTGGTTTTATTACATTTGTTTCCTACAGTTAACCCCAAGGAGCAGGAAGAGTACTGCAAACGTCGTTTGAGGATGCCTTTGCTTTGACTCGGAGGCTCTCCATGGGGTGTGGGTGGACTGGGCTCCGGGGGCTGTCCCAGAAGCCCCACACGCTGCTGTTTAAGCTGAGCCCCAGCACCCCTGCTCTGTCTTCAGGGGCTGCTTCACGATGGACCCCTGGGAGACCATGGTCACCCGCCCCTCCATGGAAGGGAACCAGAGTAACATCTAGATGCTGCCCTGGCCGCGCCAGCCATACCTATGTCCATGTTTGTGAAAACCTCTATAAAGGCCATCCTTTACCAGGTGTCTGGGCTGTGTAGTATGGCAGGTGCTTTAAATGTCTGGATTCATGAGCTCCTGAGGTTCAGAGGTGGGGTCCACAGGAAGGTGAGGCAAGCAAGAAGCAAGACACCTGAGTGAAACTTTTAAGGGAAACCTCAACGTCATGCTTGTTTCCTTAAACATTACACCTGAGCTCCCCACCCCCCTGCTTGCACCACCCAAGTCCTGGTCCTGCTCAGAGAAGAGAGATGATTTGCTCAAAGTCATGGCCCTGGCAAGAGGTCAAGTTTAGGATTAATTGCAAATCCAACGGATTCGGAACCTCATGTCTTTTCCATTATGTTAGTCTGCAGATTTTTAAAAGCCTGATGTATTATAAGAACAAAGTGCACTTATGTTTGTGCATGTGCATACCATGATGCAGAATTCTTTATTTAAAAGCATGAAGAGGTCATGTAGTTGATAGAACCGTAGGTACCAGAGTAACCACAACCGAATATGAGCCACCTTCCCCATTTCAAAGGTGGGCATGGTCGGGCACATCACAGGCCCCAGGCAGACACTGACATAGGGGAAACAGCCCCGTGGTCGAGGAAACATGAGACACAAATGGTTCTCCCAGCAGGTTGTGGGTTCTGTGGTTCCGTCATCCGCACTCAAGAGTGATGCAATCAGACACCCATCTTCCCCAGCTGAGCTGAGTGCCGGGTTCACGGAACTGTCCGGGCCACTGGGCAGCCAGTGAGCTGTTCCCTCGTGGGCCAAAGCACAGTGTGGCAGGAACGAATTAGAAAAGGCTTCTAGTCAGATTTGTTTTACGGTGGAAATATAATCAGTCTAGCGGAATCTCTCCACACGTAAAAGAGGTGTGTTTTCCCTCTCCTGCTAGGGTGGTGTTCCGACACCTGGCGAAGAGAGCCCGCCCTCTCCATTCTACTTTACATCCTCAGAGGCAATGTCACTCCGATGGTTACATTTACTTGCACCCGAGGAAGAGAGGGCTTCTACTTTACAAGGGTCTCCAAACAGAGCAATACCCAGAGCATCTGTGCAGAAACAGAGGGGGGGGAAATAACCACCTTCAGGAGTGCTTTAAAGAAAAAAGCCACTCAGGCATTTAGGGGAACATTTAATAAGCACTTAGGAGCCAGCTGCTAGGTGCGGGCAGCAAGACTTCATGCACTCCTGCCCACACACAGTGAGGGCATTATTTATGTCCCTCCTTTTACTGATGAGGAAACCGAGACTGACGGAGGTTCCACATTCCACCGACCATCACAGTCAGAAAGCATTCAAACCATGATTCAGAACCCCACCTGGTGTTCTTTTCTCTCGCTGCCTTCCCAATACTAGCACCAGGGAGTGGGATTTAATTGAATTATGGCGCTGTGCATGCCAGTGATTAATACGTGCCAGCTGAATGAATGGTGAGTGACTGCATTTATACCTGGTATCCATAAATTTAATATATTTTATGCTGAGGGAGACGCCTCCATGGGAAGATGACAGTTAACAAGGTCATTTTCTGATATGGAAAGCACATAAATGTGCATGTGCCTCCTGCATTTAATTTCCCCGCTGCCTCTGGAAACGGAGCGTTGCCGGTGGACTGAGAGCCGCCGCTTGCTCTTCGCTGTCAGGAGGCACCGTATCATCTGGGCCATGTGCAGCGCGGAGTGAAGAGGCGAGATTAATCCCCACCCCCCCCACCCCCCCCACCCCACCCCCGGGAACTGGCTCACAGCTCCTGAGAAACGGAACAGACCCAGGCAGCCCATGACACCGTCCCCCTGCCCCACCCTCCCCGGCTCAGTGAATTCTGAGAACTCATTCCTGACCCTTGGTTTCCTTGCCTGTGAGGTGAAGGGCCAGGATTCGAGCTTTTCTCAGATTGTCTCCACTCCTGAAGTCACACGCCATCTTTCACATCCTTAATGTTTAAGGGACTGATAATGAGTATTGTGGCCGTACCCCGATGTTTTTTTTACCATGAGACCAAGCCCTTGGGGAAAAAAATGGCTGTGATTTTTCACCTGGCATTATTGCTTAATTTTACAGTGCAAATTTTATTTGAGAATGTGGGGGAGATATTAGCAGATTCTCTGAGAGGATCCCCGCTAGGCAGAGTCTTCCTGAGACCACGTCTACCATGTGGTCAGATTGCCCTTCCTCTACGCAAGCTGCTATAACCCTTCGGGCGCCCCCCACTGACTACAGAGACACGGCACACCCTAATGGTCCAAGGGACCTATTCGGTCTAACCCCACCGACTACGTTGTCCTCAGCTCATATTCCCCGCATCACGGAGCCTTTGCATTGCCTGCCTCTTTGGCTAGAATGCCTTCGTCCATAACGCACTGCATATGCACTGCCTGCCTAGTGCCTATTCATTCTTCAGAGCTCCGTGAAGTTGTTCTTACTTATCCTGAGTTGTTCTCATTTGTTTCTTAGACATGTCTGTCCTGAACCTTTGGTCAGCTTCTCACCTGACCTTCTTTCTACAAGCAGCTTTTTTTTTAAACTTATATTTCAGGGAATTGTGTTACTTAATACTCATCTGTCCCTTTAGACTGTGGCAGTGTTTGCTCACGACACCATTCCCCGTGTCCAGCACTGCCCTGGGCACAGAGTGGACGCTTACACATGTGCGTAGGAAATGAATGTGCGAAACACAGCACGATGGCCCAGCACCAGGCGAAGTGCTCAGACTGCTGGTGCGTTTTGCCGGGCAGCTGGGGCACGAAGTTGTGGCGCTGGATTTGGTGTCAGAAGAAGAGTCTGTTACACGAGAAGCGCTGGCCCCGAGGACTGGAGTCCAACTGGACAGTCCGTGCAAGTCTCCTCCTTCTGTTTTGTTCTCCGGAGAGGGGCCATTACCACCCCTCCTAGGGCTTTTCTGGGGACTGATGAAGAAGGAGGCTCTTAAGAATATGAAGGCTTATTATAATCACAGCCCCTGCTACCTTTTAAAAAAATCTTCCTAAGGATAATTGTGATCCTGATTGGCTTATAAGAGCAATTCGCACAGAGCACCCTTTTGGAGTAGAGACAATGAGGATCTTATTAAAATGTTAATTGTTTGCCAGGTCACAGAATGCTCCAAAACCACCACACTCACAGAATTACGCAGCCCTTCCTCTCGAGTCCCAGAAGGACTTTGGTTTCTTTGGGAATTTCACGTATATGTTTCTAGAATGCTGTGCCGTTCAGCTCCAGAGAAAAACAATTCCCCTTATGAATGATGACTGGCCGCCACATATTAAAAACTGAAAACGGCATCCATGGTGATGTGGAGTGTCTCTGAGCTGCGAAGGAAGAGTCACATTTAATTCCATGTCAAATCCAAAGAATTTACTGAAGTGGCCTTGCTAACGGATAACACCCCTACTGAATTAAAAGAATGTTTGCATGAACGCATGAACTTGTTACTTTATAATCCGCCCCTGCCATGGCTAATTTGAATGAGCATTTAAGAGGAAGCCTGTCCAGCCCTCTCGCTTTGGAAGCAAACCCTATACGTTCACCTCTATATTCATGCTCAAAAGCCATACCTTTGCTGTCCAAAAGGTATGTATCCGCGGCCAGTAAAGTAAGAACTGTATTCATCCAGTGGGTCATCGTCTTCTATGTAAGAAGAGAGGTGGGGCAGATGGTTACGTTTCATGGGCAATTGGTCAGGGAACTGAATTTCTATCAGATTCCGGGTGTCCATATTACTAACTGTCTATGTTGTGAGGTTTTTTCCCCCCAAGTACTTTTGTTTGTTCCTTCACTGACAAGGGTTGTGCCTGAGACAGTGAGCGTTTGATTCCCAAACCCAAGGTTTCACCTGGGTCTTCTCCTTCCTAGGTCCACAGCCGGGGGTGCACTGCTCACCACAACTGGTGTTTAGTTCCCTCGCCTGAAAAATCAGGACACAATTAGGATCAACCCCCCTGGGGGTCTGGAGATACTAACAAATGGTTAAATGCATTCAATGCGTGGCCCGGTATTTGGGACACAGCGGGCACTGGACACATGTTGATTCTTTCAACTGAACATGGCATCCCCTCTCCAAGTATTGTAGGGAATTACAGAAGAATTTAAACGTTTTCTGCCCTCATTCTCCTGGGTCCACTTAAAAATCATGAATTTTTTTTTTTTTTTGTGGCTGACCTTTCCCTAAAGTATTTTATCATTGGTGAGAAACAATTTAATTAAAAATTAAAGTCAGAGAAGTCAGGAAAGTTTCCCCTGGGACTCACAGGGCTCTGCCCTCCTCAGCATAAAGCCCTGGCTTTGAGACGAGAGTGCTGATGAAAAGACTGCCCTTCCTGCGAGAGCAGCCCAGTCGGGGCGATGCTTCAAGAGGTGAGCCGTAGCCTTTTATCCGCGATTAGATATTTTGGTTTCAAAGTTCCCACTTTGAAATGTACAGCACAGACTTGAGAGATAAAAAAAAAAAGAAAGAAAAAAAGAAAATCATTTAGGGATTTAGGAACATGTCCATTTCCTTGTAAGATGTTATCAGAGTATATTTTCGGAAGGTCGCTGAGTTCTGGCATTGCCGTCCTGACCCTGAAGATCTTAAGAGAGCCCTGGTCCAATCAGACTTCTCTTCCAGACATCGCCACGGTCACGGCTGACGTGGGTCCCTGGGGCTGTCATTTTCTGGGTCTCCATGCAGACCCCCTCCTCCCACCGCTCTGGGTGGGCGCGGTTTGCCTTTGGGTACGTTCCTCCTGTCAGCCAGGATGCGGTCCAGTCGCGGTGTCCAGGCGGCCAGAGGCCGGAGTCACTGTGACATTTCTGTGGGGCTCCTGCTCCGCTCCCCTCTCTGAATGCCAGCTCGCTGAACGCCCCCATGGTTTGGGGGGCACCTCTGCCCCCCACCATCTTGGCTGCGTGCAGAGACCAGATGAGGGTGCGATGCTGCTTCTCCTGGTCTTCCAGGGGTGGTGGGGACACTGTGTGACAAGCAGCAGGAGCAGAGGTGGGTCCCGAGGTCCATCTGCTGGCCCATTAACACGCTTGAATGCCAGCTCCCTTTCCTGATGCAACACCCACTGTCTAGATAACGTTATTATTAATTCCCCATTCTATAAAAAGATCTTCAGCCTCTGAAGGAGGTTTTCTCAGCAGAGAATTTTCTCAGGTCTTTATCTTCTAATGGTGTCAGGACAAAAGGTGTTGAAGGTATTTATATCTAAACAGACAAATGCCGAAAATAATCAGTTTTCCCAGGCACTTCTTCATGTGAGTGTTCTTAACATCTGCAGAAACATTTCCAGTTTCAGATCCACATAAGGGGAGATACCTTAATGGGAAGGTGCTTATTTCACGTTCAACCAGACACATATTGTACCCTGTGGATGGCAAGTAAGTCATCTTATGTAGCAACTCGACTTTGTCAGCAATGGCTGCTCAGGCCCTGGGTTAAGAAGGATCCCAAGGCTCCATTTGGGTTCAGCCAAACGCAGCGCCACATATAACAAGCAAGGCGGTGTGACATGAAGGTCGATGTGCTGGTGTGTGTGTGTGGGGGTGTGGTTCACAGAGGACCCGTCGGTGCGAGCAGATACAGTTGCATTAAACCATACAGAATCTTTAAAATGTTTTGAAGAATATTTTGTGTAATTTCTTAATGTCTCTTAGCAGAAACCCAAGGTCCCAAATTCTTGAGTCTTCAAGAATTTTCAAACTGGCAGTTTGGAGTAGAAATAAAACTGATACTCACCTTTCCTCATTTTCTGTCCTCCCTATTCTCATGTCTCCTAAGGTCAGCAAACCCACTTTTAGCCCGCACCCGGAGTCTGAGTTCACCGTGGTGAGTTATTCCTTGACAAGCGAATTTTTCAATGCAAAATGTGGATTTAGTTGGTTTTATACACACTGATAATGCTAATAATAGAATCTGCCTCATAGAATTGTTTCAAGAATTAAATAGGCAAGCCCATGTAAAGTATTGCAGCAGTTCTGCCACACAGAATTTTGGCTACGTTATTACCACGGCTCAAAAGTAAGTTCTGGCTTTTTGATTATGAGTGTAGCGTAGAGATAATGTCCAACCCCCCCAAATCTGATGGGGTAGTTCTATTTGGGCCGATAGTCAACAATAAGGCAGAAGCTTCTTCCCTTTTTCTTTTCCCATTTATTCCACCTGTAGCCAGGTCCCATCTCTTGTCTTTAACAGGGTGAGGCAGCCTGGTTTCCCAGGCACACAGCGGTTTCAGTGGGCCTCTCTTTACTTCCACACGACCAAATTTCTGAGGGGTCACAGAAAGGGGTCACTCCCTTTAGGAGTTCCCGACGAGAAGTAGGGAAATGAGGTGCTGCAGGAGGCACTCCGGGCTCTGCCTCTCCTACCGCTATGTGGGTGCCCTTGCACCCCCCAGCCCCACGGTCGGTTGTTTCCCAAGTCCAAGAGCACTTGCCTGTGTGATAAATTTCAAATCCTCCCTGTTCCTCCTGTTCTTCATCTACACTTGGGTCTGGGCTTTTGCAAAATATCTCCCTCCTGATCTCCCTACAGGCATTCTTCTGGCCCTCTAGGTCATCCTTGTCCACTGGGCTCACTGGCTAATCATGACAGTGGTATTTCTAAGACACACATGATCGCACCAGTGCTTAGCGCCCTCTAGTGTGTGCCCGCTACTGACACTACGAAATGGTGTCAAAAGCCCCCAAAGCCAGCGGCTGCCTACCCTTCAGGCCTCAGACCTCCCACACCCATCTACCGGATAGAAGTAGAGCCTGCTTAGGATGCTTCGAACACTTCAAACAAGGCGCGGGCTTGCTCTCAGATCTTCCACGTATTAGTGGCTCAGAAAGCTTAACTACCAGGAAAATTGGCGTGAATAACATACATCGCAAGCGCGTGATCCTGGGGATTGCCCATAATAGGCATGAAACCACACATCTATATTTACTAGAAAAAAATGTTTTTAAATTGGTTGTAGTAAATGATGTCTGATTAGGTGTGCACGTTCTCTCCAGCGATCCTCATCTCTGACCACTTATAATCCGTAGAACTTGTTATTTTTCAGAAGGTCAGTTACATTGTTGTTTTTAAAAAAACAGGAACGAGCAAGAAATAAGCTGACTACTTGTCCGTGCCGGTCAGCACAAAAGTAGCGACGTGTTTGATCGTTTTAGAGGAGGAATTTAATGGTTTATCCAAAGCACTGTTCCAGAATTTGTCGTCCTCACCAAGTGATTAAGTCTAGCATGGAGCATTAATTGGAATGGATGTTTCTTAGTGTATCTCCCCAAACAGTTTCTGTGTGCTGTACAAACGTGAGCCTGTATAAAACCAACACACACACACACACACACACAAAACAATTACTTCAGAGAGTTTTGTAATCTGCTTTATAGTCAATGTCACAAAAAGTGTGGCTTCCCAACATGACAAGAAGTCTCGCCGTTCCATCTCTGCGCTACCCACACCCCCCGGCACCTTCACGTGCGCACTGGGGCCTCCTGAAAATGCCGGGGGGACTGGTTCACACACTGAGGACTCCCAACCCCGGCACTCGGGACAGTGGGAACACTCGGGACAGTGGGAACACTTGGGACAGTGGGAACACAACGGGGGTGGAATCCTACAGTCGCCACCAGTACAAAAGACGTGGGGTTACGCCAGGAATCCTGAAGTGCGCATTCCCGAGCTATCCTGTCCTGGCTAGAGAAAGAAGCCCTTTGCATCACCCTAGTGGCAAACTCTTCCACTATCTCACCCTCCTCACATGCTCACAACAAGGCATCCCTTCCCATTTCCCCCTCGAAGGTAGCAGTGCATTGTCATGCCAGAAACAATTACAGAAAGTAAATTAACACGGCCATTATTAAACATTTATTAAGGTCCCACTGAGTGGGAGCCAGGGATGCATTTTGAAAATAACATTCTCACCATAACGCTTGCCCTATAATCTAACTTACTTTGCTTTTAATTTTCAAACGTACATAGGAAATTATAACAGTTAAGTTTCCACAATTCCCATGGTGGCCACGGCAGAGGGAAATGAAAAAAATTTAAAACAAAACAAAGTGAGGGGTCACGCTGATGATCAATCAGATGGCAGTACATTGTGCACCCCATGCCCCTCCTAACGTAGCGGTGACAGAGCAGGGCCCGGGGTTCCTCGAGTCCTGAGATATCCAGGGAGCTGCAGCGGGAAGCTCATAGTCACTAGTGCAGGAGAGGTGGGCAGCTGCTGATCCACAGTCACTCAGGGTCATGGGGAGTGCGCTATAGCAATGGCCACTACAGACAGTAGTAGGTGCCTTCAGGGGACAGGTGTTGTGCCTGTCCTGCTTCAGGGAGACCTGTGTCTGATGGACCCTGCCATCTGGGCCTCTACGTACACGAACCTTCTTCTTGCACGCACATTTTCTCGCATCGTTTGCCCGTCCACAGAGATGCGGACAGTAACAAGCATCTGGCTCAAGCAGGCTCTTCCATCAAACAAGGCACCTACATGGGGTTACCAGGGTTTGTTTTCCTTCTGCCTCATAAATTTGAGGATGGGGATTTATTGCTGGCAACAACCCTTTTTCCAGCTCTTGGAAGAAACCATATCTGAAGCAGGAGAGAGTCAGGTTGGCAGGTAAACAGGAGAGATTCAGTGAAAAAAAAAAAGCAATGAGGAAGGGAACTGGGAGGGGAGAGAGAAAGGGAGAGAGAGGGAAAACGTGGCAGGGGAAGGAGGAGCTTGACTTGAATGGCAGGTGGACCTGCCCCTGCATCTAAAGACTAGGGTATGGGGTTTGCAGAGCCTGGCCTGTTGCCAGACTCTCACCTTGGCACAGTGTCCACGTTGCCTGGTCCACATTACGTCATCGGTGCTGACCTTAGCATCACCTTGAAAGCTTTTAAAAAATACCAGTTCTTAGGCCCAGCAATGGGAGAATTAGGAAAGATCACCAAGGGCAAAGATGTGTCATGAAGAGACCGAGACTGAGATCATCCAGATCCCCCTATTCCCCACGGCTATGAACAGACGTGAACGTCGGACAGTGGAGGAGGTTGGCAGGGAACGCAGCGCGCCATTGGAGACGTGGTCTGGGAAGAGAGCTCCACAGACACACTGGACACCGCCCGCAAGATCGCGAGTGGGCCCCAGAGCAAAGGTAGCCTGAAACATCGCTGCAGGCAAGACAGACAAAACCGAAGCTGTCCTCCTCTGGGCGCATCATGAAGGCAGGATCCTTCGGAAAAGACGGTGATGCTGGGAAAAGCAGAAAGACGGCAGCAGGGAAAGAGGGAGACCCAGAAGCAGACAGACTCCCTCCAGGAAGGAAGCCACAGGCACTTGGGTCTACAGAGGCTGAGCAGGCCTGTGAGGGCAGGACCCTGTGGGTGTGACTCACCAGAAGGTCACCAGGAGTCCGCCCCTCCGTGGTCCAGCCGTCAGCTCAATGGCACGCAACACACACACATGCGTGCACACACACACACACACACACGCAGATCTTTTAAATTTTTGATGTAGGGAATGTCGGGTATATACGTGGATGGAGGACCTCGCGGCTGTCTGGGTAGGTGGGAAGATAGAATGGCTGTGACGGGTGGGTCTGACCAAATAAACAACTGTCCCCTGCCCCCGGCTAAGTACTTTGCTTTCATATTTCCGTCTGGTCATTCTGTGATTTACACGTTCACATCTATTATCTCATTGAAACGTACGGGATTCGCTTGCTCGCATTCTCTTCATTTCACAGACAAGCAACCAAGGCTTGGAGAAACCCCGAGTCTCACGCAAAGCACGACAGTCGCGGAGGGATCGGGCGGGGGAGTCCTGCTCTCACTGAGCATGCACCCCCAATCCTGCCCTATGAAACACGTCTCCTTCACGAATTCTGGTGACAGAAGTGTCATGTTCGACGTTTCATTCTCCTTCATTTTCTCCTTTTCATCCCTTATTTTTCCCTCAATTTTCTCCTTTCACTTCCTCCCTGTCTATTTAACTTCAGATGAGTCACTTCTCTCTCGGCTCCTTCACGATAGTTCAAGGGCCATGGGTACGGCAGAGAAGAGAGAACTCTGTGGTTTTATTTTGTTTGTTTGTTTGTTTGTTTTTAAAATCAGCCATGTAGAAACCAAGGAATATCTCCCAGGGATTTCACTGGACCTTAATTCTACCCCATTTCATGTTTGTATTATTTGTTCAGAGTCCCTGGTTCTCTCCGCAAGGCCCAGCTCTGTGAGATACTTTCCTAGGTCCCTTTCCTAGGTGGTAAGTTTACTTTCCCACGCAACCAAAGTCAGCTTAGCAAACGTGCTTGCTTTGGCCAACGAACTGCGAGCAGATGCGACGCACGGCACATTCGAGCGGAAGGTCCAAGAACCATCGTGGGGTTCGCTTTCTCCTCCAACAGCACAAAATAATATCCCAGACAGAGGAGCACCCCGGATCCTGGAACGAAGCCGACTCTTGGGGCGGGGTGGCAGGAAGCCCACGGGTAACAGGTATCGTGTGTGAGAGGTCAGATTGTGTTTGAAACCCATTGAGATGCGAAGGTTCTTTGTTAATCCAGCAAAACCCTGCTCATTCATACAAACAACAAGAGCACTTTTCAGGTTCCTATGAGCTTTCTCATCCTTCTGTCACATGAATCCTATATCAATATGCTAAGCGGGTCAGATTTGCTGTTCTCCCCACTTTAGAGATGGAGATGCTCAGACTTCAATGGTGTGCCAAAAAGAAAGGTAATAATCCTCGTCCAGGAAGTGAAACATTTGTCTTAGTGAGGTTCTCCCGATTCCTTTTCTCTCTCTCTGCCCTTAACCACATCCTGCCTCACAAGTGAGCTCAGCTCCTGGACTCTCTGGAAGCTGCATTAAGCCATTCAGGATACTAAGTGCACTTACTGTGTGGAGGACGTGAATTATTAAGCATTATCCTATGACCCGGAAAGTTCATGCAGAGGACTTTCCTTAGGCCATGCTGAGGTTCACTCACCCAGGAGGCTCGTCTCAGGGACATGCTAGGCCCAGAGCTGACACAGTGCATCTTGCGTTGCAGACATGGGCACGGTCCCTTTCGGCTGTCAGCCCAGCCACACAGGGGACCGGCGGCATCAGATGCTGGGGACAGCGAGGGGAGGCGAGCACATCCCTGTTGCTAGAGAAGCAGCGGGTCGGAGAAGCGATGCTAGCGAGCCCTGAGTTGAGTCAGGCGGGGCGTGCCCACACTGGGGCAGGGGGACACTTGAGAACCAGGGTGCTGGGACTTTGAGGAACTGGGCTGGGGGCCGGAGAGGGGGGTCCGCCACCAAGGACGCGGGCAGACATCCATCCCGAACCCAGAGGAAAGTGGCCGTGAGTGTGATCTCCAGTCCTAGGGGCAATCCCTAGGGATGACTCTTTAAGCTTCAATTATCCAGTAAGAAAATTGGACTGTGTATTTACATTTTAGATGTTCCAGTTATCATTCTGCTCTTGGCTTTTTATAATTTTTTTTTGCATTCTGTTAATGTTACCTCAAGAGCAACCATGTCTCTTTCTCTCCGTCAAGTGAGATGCTGGGAATACTTGCCAGAAACATCAAGTTAATGCCCAAGCCAGCCCCATGCTCTGATTTCCCTTCCACGTTGACTCGGGGTAACAGAGCCATACATTAAGGAACAAAGCCCACTGCCGGGGTATTTATAACCTTGTCTTTTAAAACGCTTGGCAGACGTTCAGACCCTCCATATGTTCACAGTATTAAACTTTACCATAAAAGGAGCTAAAGAGTTACATTGGAAGAAAGCTGGTATTGTATGGTCTGCAAGTCTGGCGGTTTCAAGAAAAAAAAAATACCAAGTCCAACTTGAAATAACAGATGTTCCGTGATCCTGCTGAAAGTTTAAATGCCACGCAACCGAGTCCTGCTCTCCCTAGCACTGCAGATGTCGTATTTCAGGAGCATTTCCAGTGACTCAGAGCAGACGCATGGAGCTGCTGAGCCTGGGTGAGTGAGGGCTGGGAGTGGGGACCAGGAGGTGGGCCTCCGGCAGGCAGCCCCAGTGCAGCGCTGCTTCCTCCCAGCACCAGGAGAGCCTGCAGGAGCCAGGGAGTCTGCTATGGGGGGAGAAGCCCTTGATGGGCCAAGCAAATCTACAGCGGTATGGGAAGAAAACACTGGAATCTACTTTTGTATCCATGTATCTAAAATATGAGAAAATATCTTTTAGGATACTTACGCATTGAGTGAAGTGGATGCCGCTGGTCTCTCGTCTTTCAGCGGGCCCAGATCCTGAACAATGATCGGTGTATCCTGTGAAGGGGTGAGAGTGGCATAACTTGAGAAGGCCGACCGTCACTCTACTGCCATTGTGTCGTGAAGCCCTGGAGTCCAGGGTGGCTCAGCGAAGTAGGTTTATGACTTATTTTTTAAGGATTTTGCTTATTTATTTTTAGACAGAGGGGAAGGGAGGGAGAGAGAAACATCCATGTGTGGTTGCTTTTCATGCATCCCCAGCTGGGGACCTGACCCACAACCCAGGCACGTGCCCTGACTGGGAATCGAACCGGCGACCCTTTGGTTTGCAGGCCGGTGCTCAGTCCACTGAGCCACACCAGCCAGAGCAGGCTTATGAATTATTTAATGAGGGGTGGACTAAACGAATTCATTTGGAAAAAGTGGAATTTTCACACTTCTAGGAGGAGAATACGGATTGAAGATGGCACTAGTCAGGCCAGCAGCAGCGGGCCACAGGCCGAGAGAGCACACGGATGCCCTCGGGATGAGCCTCCGTCGGCCACACTTCCAGTCAGCATCACGCCATTCTGGCCAGACCTGTGAGGGATTAGATAAACCCCGAAACAGGCGACACGCAGTGTAGTGTTAGGGTTCTGTAGTAATCAGATCCTGGGACAGAGAAAAGGAATTAGTGGAAAAACGGGTGAAATTCTCATTTGTTCTGTAGAGTGTAGTTAACAGTATTATGTCAACACTAATTTCTTCATTTTGATAAGTGGTTGTATATATAATTAACACGGAGATAAACTAGGTGAAGGCTATATATAACTGAAATAGCCTGATCTATCTCTGCAGCTTTTCTGTAACTTTAAAATCATTTCAAAATGGAAACCTTATTAAAAGGAGGACTGAGGATGGATGGTGATAAAAGAAGTGAAAAATCCTGGCAATGAGACAAGGTACCAGTTAAATATAAAAACATTTGAAATTCTAACCGCAAAAACGAATTTAATTTATCTATGTATTTTAATAATTTTGTTTTTCTATTAAAGATCTCAATTATATATTCACAGATATCTTTGGTAAAACATTTTAGACCTTTTATTTTTTCCAGGTTTAATGAGCTGCAATTTACAAGTAGAACTGTAAGATACTTCAAGTGCGCAACCTGATGATTTGATATCTGTAGACACAGGGAAAGGATTTCTCCGTCAGATTAATTAACACATCAGTCACCTTATGTATTTACCCTCTTCTCCCTCTTTGGTGAAAACACTGAGGTTTGCTCTCTTAGCAAATTTCAATTATGCAAAGCAGTGCTATCGGCTACAGTCGTCTCGTTACACATCAGATGCTCAGACCTTATTCATCTTGTAACTGAAAGTTGCTACCCTTTGACCAGCCTCCTTTCACTTCCCCCGCCCTCCAGCTTCCGGCAACCAGCTTCTGTCCTAAGCTTGACTTTTTAAGAAAATGATTTTAAAGACAAATTGGCATCCCTTACATCTGTGAGAAACCTCATTCGAAGTATATGACTTTCAATTCAGGAAGAAATAGTGATTTTTTCCCTGGCTGGCGTAGCTCAGTGGATTGAGCGCGGGCTGTGAATCAAAGTGTCGCAGGTTCGATTCCCAGTCAGGGTACATACCTGGGTTGCAGGCCATGACCCCCAGCAACCGCACATTGATGTTTCTCTATCTCTCTCTCTCTCTCCCTCCCCCTCCCTTTCCTCTCTAAAAATAAATAAATAAAATCTTAAAAAAAAGAAATAGTGATTTTTTGCTAAAAATGATTAACCTTAACTATAAATCTATCAAATATTTACAGTTCAAACATATATTATCAACAAGGAGGTTAAAATAAATAGGGATTCGCAGTTTACTTTTAAAGGAGTTAGTGACAAAGCAGTGAGAACATTTAATGACTTTGGACTGCTAGTGGAAGAGGATTCACTTGTCACAGGCTGCGTTATGAGGAGGTGATGATGGGAAGAAAAGTCCAATTAAATTGGTAAGAAATGTGATGGACAGCATCACCAGTTCTTCCTCCAGGAACCAAGCAATTCTTCCTCCAGCCATGCTTTAAAACGATGACAGTCCATAGTATCACCACGGTGCAAGATTATTTCTAGGAAACCTTTCCAAAATTTGGAAAGAGATGTTACGACTAAGACACCTTCTCACTGGTCAATACTACTTCTAGGAATTGATTGCAGAGCATAGCCAGAGCTCCATTCTCGTGTAAATAAGGATGTTTATCACAGCGTGATTTATAATACCACAGCAATAGGAGCAACTTAAATGCTTTCAGAATAAATAGTGTTATATCCATTTGACTGAATATTATTCGATCCTTATAATGCTGTTTCAAAAGTTACATAAGGGTGTAGAAACATTCAGAATCGTTTTTTTTCCCTGTGCATCTAATGCATATCTGCAAGAGGATTTAAGTAGAAGGAAATAAAAATAACAGAATGTGAACTTACATGAAGCTTTATTTTCCCCACTTGGATAATGGAGAAAATAATACTGCCGACCTTGTAAGGTAGTTATGAGAATTGCATGAGTGATACATGAAAACTGCTTAAGAGGCTCGTCTGCACCTGGCACTGAACAGGTGTGTATTGACTGAGGATCATGTTGATTGCCTTTTGAAAACCTCAGTGGTGCCTGGCTGTACAGGGTCTCTGGGTATGTTATTTCAACGTAAGAATTGTAGCGAACCAGTGCTTGTGGGACAGACTTCTGCTTCAGGTGGATGCAGGATCTCAAAGATGTAGGTGAGTCATCCCATGAATTATCACAAAAGCAATGCCTGGCACTGAAGTGTCAGTCACATAGAGGTATCTGGGTCAAGTTCACCCAGGACCCCTCTGCGTTTGGCACATTGGTCTGCATTGGTAATGAGTGTTAAGAAGGGAAAATCATTCCCTCCCTAGTCTTTCATCAGCATTCTGTTACCCTTTCTCTTACCCCTGCTTCTTCCTTACCTTACCCCTTTCTGTCTTCATCTCATCTCAGTTACAATTGCCTTGGGTTTGCCCTGTGATCTCCCTCTTAAGTCTATTACGGTAACACTTCTGTTTGTATCACTGCCTCTATTCGATGCCTGCCCCCCCAATACCAGATCTCCCCTTTTACTACTGGATGCATCTTGTAAAATCTAAATCTGAGCAATTCAGTTCTAACTTTAAAGAACTCTTGTGGCTTCCTGTTTTTCACAGGGTAACACTGACTGGTGCAGCATAAATACTTCCTCGCCGTTGAATCTCAATAAGCTTCTCAAATGCATTTCAAAGCAATCTTGCCAGACCATGCTGTGTTCTTCTAGTACAGAAAAACCTCCTGTTCCTTGAACACACCGCTTTTATGCCTATTATGAAAAGCTCTAACCTGATTTGTATGTCTGAGGAACACTTGCTTCATCTTCCATGGTCAGAGATGTGGTCTCCTCCAAAAAGCTTTCCTTCTCCTCATCTGGAAGGATTACTTCTCCCTCTCCTTTGCCACTGCTTAAGTCCAAGTTATCATGTCCAGTGGCACTCTAATGGATTGCTTCATGTCTGTCTCTACCAATGGGCTTCTTCAAGGACTCTCTGTTATTTATCTATATCCGGAGGTCAAGTACAATATTCCGTACATAGTAGGCCCACAGCTGATGGTTGATGATTTGATTGACAAATGCTTCTTGAGTGCCTACTGTGAGGAGGAAAGTCCCACCCTTACTATGTATTAGAAGGCACACCCAGATAAAATGCATGTAGATATGTTGCTTAAGTAGCATTCATCATATTAGTCTGTCTATCAGGTTTCAGTTTGGTTGGTTGATTTACCTACGGATCCAGTTACTGGCTCCAGGCACAGACAGATACTTCCCAAGTCACCTCGGCTCCTCTTTCTCATCTGCTCCAGCCGACTTCATCCCCCTGTGGTGGCACATCCGAGCCATGGCCCCTGTAGACTTTGTCCTCCCAGATAACAAGTCCTGAGGATGTCCTTAATTTCTGACAACTGATGGATGCAAAGTTATGGGTGTGTTTCTTACTGTGTCAAACTTAGGTCATGCCTCGATCCCGGCAGTGCTGTTGGAGTAGAAGTGTGTCTCAGAGAATCTTGAATTGTCAAAGCTCTGAATTCCTCAGGTACCATGACGTAACCACCCCAGGTAAAGTTATCTCACCAAGGACATGGAGCGTGGCCATTGGTTAGCGGACACGTGCTAAGTATATGTCTGCAGTCCCCTTATTCGTGCTGTGGGATTCTGACTGAGCAGTGCACCCCGTCCTCACATCTGGACCCTCCACCCAGGCCTGGCCAATCACAGCACTCCAGTCCTTCCTTCCTTATGCACAGAGACTGGTCCAGGCAGACAGACATCGACCTAAGCAGGGATGATCTGGAGAGCATCTTCCAGAAGACTTAATGAAGAAAACTGGGAGAAGAAGACTGAGAGGAAAAAAGGAGACACGGAGTGTATGTGTAGGGGGCGAGGGGAGGCATCAATAGGAGAAAGAAGAACAGAAAAGAACGAGAGAAAAAAAGAAAGAAGGTACTACTCTCATTCTGAGATAAAAATCTGAGAGAATATGGAAAGCAAAGAGTGAACGGATTCGTTTTTCTGCCTGAACTGCCTGAATGAGAAGAAAGCTAATAAAAGCAGACAAAAGATGGAGAGGAATGGAGGAGAGAGGCACTGAGAATTACAGGCGAAAGAGGTCAGGCAATATCCATCACTCCAAACTTCAAATTATATTAGCCCATATACCTTCTTCTGTCTGTTAGTCCATCAGATTTGGGATTCTGTCGTATGCAGTGACCCTACCAGCACAGTGGGTGGTGCTGGATTCCCTGGGACCACTGTTGCCAAGTCCTCCCCACAGCTGAGGTCCCTGCACAGACTGGGGCCCGGTGCCACCCCAGAATGCTCCAGTCACAGCACGCACCGACTTCTGTTCCCAGCCAGGCAGAAGAAACGTGTTCATTATGCCTGCTGGGGAGACGTGTGCAGAAGGAATTTTGGCATATACAGCTCGACCAAGAGAAAGAACACCGCTACCACATAGGAGAGGAATCTGGAGGATCGCAGTCAAGTCCAAACAGAGAATGCAGAGTCATGTCAGGAAGCGATAGCCTGGCTTACGGAGAATGAGAGCCTGGAAGTGGGGGCTGGCCCAGGGCAGTGCTCACAGGAGGGCCGGGGCTTTTTTCTTTTATACTCTTATAAATGCTTATTTTTAAATTTTTTAAAATCAATATAATTTACTTTTAAGAACAGTTTTAGGTTCACAGAAAATTTCAGAATAAAATTGGACCATTTCCATGGGCCACCTCGGACCCTCCCAATTAGAAGCAGTCCCCCTCATTATCAGTCCCCAGCATCGGTGTGGGCCATCTGCTGTGAGACGAACCAATGATGATACAGTATTGTTCCTGAAAGTCCATAGTTTACATTAGGGCTTATTCTTTCTGTTGTACATGCTACGGGTTGTGACAAATATATAATGACATGTATCTACTTGCAAAGGATCCTTGATGGTCTGAAAATCCACTGTGCCCCGTGCACTCGTCCTTCTCTCTCTTCCTCAAAGCCCCCGGTAACAACTGGTTTCCTTATTGTCTCTCAAGTTTTGCCTTTGCAAAAATGTCCTGTAGTTGGAATCATGCTGTTTTGAGCCTTTTCAGATTGGCTCTTTTTCATGCAGCAATAAGCATTTAAGATTCCTCCATGTCTTTTCTGTGGCTAGATAGCTCGTTTCTTCTTATGGCTGGTACGAGTCCACCGTCTGGGTGTACCACTGTCTGGGTGGACCAGTTTTGCTTATCCGTGCACCTACTAGAGGACACCTTGGTTGCTTTCATGTGTTTTTGGTGATTAAGCTGTTGAGAACATTCCTGTGCAGGTTTTTGTGTTAACACACGTCTTCAATTTATTTGGAAAAATACCTGAGAACATGCTTGTTAGATTGCATAGTAGGCTATTTTAGTTTTGCAAGAAACTGCCAAATGTCTTCCAAAGTAGCTGTACCTTTTTCCATTCCCACCAGCAATGGATGAGAGATCCTTTTGCTCTATGTTCTTCTAGCCCTTAGTATTGTCAGCACGTTGGATTTTGCCATATGAACAGGTATGTAGCGGTCGGTATGGATGGCTTATTCAGTTATCTCTGGTGCCTTCCCCTGTGATCCTGAATGACCACTTTATTCGTTTCTCCAATGAGCCACAGTTCTGGCTGCATGTCCTCTACATTGCCACCCTAAACAGCACACCTTGCATCATAATTATGCAGAACCAGGGGCTTCCCTGCATTCCTACTACCTCAAGTATCCTGAGAGGGGCCTTGGAATCTGCCTAGTTCACAAGCTCCCCCTAATTCTCAGGACCATCAAAGCTTGAGGATGAGTATTGCGATTCTTGTTTTAAACCCACTAGCCTCATCTCCTGCCCGTGGGCTTCCCTGGGAGAGCCCCACCCCATCACTGCGGAGTGAGCTGGGGTCGGTCTCACCAAACGCAGTAACTTCAAGACCCTGCACTTCCGGCTCCCCGCTTGTTCAACAGCACTAGCGCTACCTACTGCAAAGAGCATCTGGGAGGACAGGTGACAACTGAGCGAAACAGCTGGTGTGACATTCCTTAGGACAGGGACCAGCAGAAGCAGCTGCTTGATATACTGCTTCCTTCCTTCTCACGACTTGGTATCCACATACATCTGTTTGTGCGGCAGACCACATACCCGCCTAATTCTAGTGCATGGCCCAGGCCTGGCCCACCTGAGTCCTTACTCCTTACCTTCCACTTCCAAGATTGACCAAGTAAAGTCTTGCAGGTGAAGGAGTAAGAACTATTACAGCTGGAACTATAGTATGCCCATTTTTCTACATTTCTCTTTGCTTCACAAAAAGAAATTAAGGGCGCTGAAGAGTAAAAACCAAGTGGAGAGCTATTACTTCTATCACGAAGGAGGCTTTTATATACTTGCATTAACAATGTTTGTGTGTCATGCATACATGAGACTCAGCTTATGAAAGAGAGACCCTGACGTGAACTACGAACTTGCAGGATGTTCTCAGCTGGAAGAAACCAGGAAGACTTTCTACCCCAGTCTCCCCATTTTGGTGATGACAACTACAGTCCAGAGAGAAGCAGCGAGCTCACACTGCCATTGAAGGGCAGAGCTTGGGGCTAAAACTCCCTGACTGGAAGAGGTCACTAGAAAAATAGAATAAAAGGAAATCTGCCACGACTCCCTTGTATGGCTTTAGCTCTGGGCTCTGCAGCCGAGGCTCCTGTTTCCACCCGACCGTGCTCTTTCTTGGTGCCCCTGTTGTCTGGTGCTTTGCTTGAAGGATCTCAGCCTCCTGAGTTCTTGTCCATCTCCCTTTATTCCCGCAGGGACTGACAGCGGGCGACGCTCTCTCCCCAGTGGTGTGACCCTGACTCATTTCTCTCTCCGTCAGGACCCCTGTTTCCTTGGGTCCCAGTCAAGACACTCTTTCTCCCCACCATGTGGCTTTAGGACGAAGCCCTCTGTCCCCCATCTGAGACAACGATGTCCACCCCTACTCTGTTTGAAAAAGGGTTGACTTCAAAATGTATCTTTACATTTAGGTATGATAAAGGTTACTCTTTTGGGTGCTCAGGGTGCTTAGACGAATAGACACGGGTACCCACCACTGCAATCAGGACAGAATACTGAGGGTTAACTTTTAAACACATGCTATTTCTTCAGTTATATTTAATTCATTCCTTATTTTTTATCCCTAGTCGTTATCTTCCAATCACATTTTCTGATTTGGGCGAGATCCAGTCATTAACATGATCTGTTAAAATTTCCCAGTAGTAAAGTATTTTAACAGCCTTGGGCATCCTGATTGTTGATACAATGCCACTCTTCTTGAGGCCATTTAAAGTAGTGGAGCCATCTCATGGATCTCTAATACAACTATCTTCAATGAAGGCTAGATCAGGACTAAGGGCTATGAGTGGGTCTGGCCTAGAACTGGGTATAACTGCTTTCCTTAAATGCTTTAAAGTTATTCTAGGAGATCCCCCTGTGGGGACACTCGGAAATTGTTGCAAAGTTTATAGCATGGGTCTTGAAGACACGAGATATTATTTCTGGCACAATATTAGAGAGTTTCTTCTATCAAGTCATTTTGACGGCCAAGTTGGTATTGATCTTTACATTCTCAAATATCAAAACCAACTTGTCAGCGATAAAAAGAAAGTGGCCTGAGACCTCCCAGGAATTTCCTTTAGAAAAAAAATTTCTTACCCTTGGCTGTCCAAGTGCTCAGCATGTTAAACCTCACTTTGAATCAGCCTCTCAGACAGATAATGAGGTGCTAACACAGTACAGGATGGTAACAGAAATGGATTGAGTGAGAAAGAATTTCTCAGAATGTGAGCCGAGATATGTGTACAAAACCAGGCAGCAATCATTAATAAAATTCATTCTTTGGCCTCACTCTCAATCTGTCTTTCCTGCCTGGTTGGAAACAGAGATTTTTTTTTTACAAGGGAAGAACACATCAAACAACACATCGGAGTGGTTAATGAAGGTGTCAGACGGGAGTTGGGTTTTAAAATGGAAATCCTTTGGCAAACTGTAATAAAGATATAAGGTTTTTTTTATGCATTGCAAGAATTTAAATACTTTGAGTTGCTTTCACAGAATGTCCTTAAGTTTTAATAATATCTAGACATTCTTATTTTGCAGTGAATGGATAAAGAGAAAATGTGTCATGCATTGCTATAATTAGAGAGACACTGGCTATTTTGAAAATAAAATGAACTAAGGGTATCATAGAGTTGTTTTTTTTTAAATAGATATGAAAGGAAACTTGGAGATGATCTCATTGTATTCCTTCATTTTACAGCAAGAAAACAGAGGCAAATTTACTTGTTTTCTCTAGATAATTAAATAATGACAAAGACTAGGATTGAATCAGGATATTTGGGGGGGCCATGGCTGAATGTCATGTTAGAAGAGGGGTACTGCAAGTACTAGACATGCAAACCACGTGTTTCATCATTCAACTCTGTTTTTCCATGCATGCAATAAGAAACAAAGAATAGGGGAGCTAGATGGGGTTTAGATCCAAATGGTAGTCAGAAGATAGATCTTAAATGGAACCTTCAGTTGGTGAGGCTATTTTGCCTGGAGAAATCAATGCTGAGAATTAAAATAACCAACCATACCAGTAAAAGAAAGCAGGCAGCAAGGTGGCTTCTGACACTATAACCAGCTTATCTGTCCTAGATGGGCACTCCTGGGCAAAGCTGGCCCTCTTTTTAGGCTTCATTACACACAAACACACACACACACACACACACACACACACACATATACACAGAGAGAGAGAGAGAGAGAGAGAGAGAGATGGGGGGCGGTATACAGATTGCACATTACACAAAAACGAATATAAATTCCAGTCAGATGTAATGTAAAAGATAAAACAATAATTTGGAAAAAAATGCAAGAGAATATCTTCATGAACTTGGGGTAGGCAAATAGTTAAGAAAAACATTAAAATAATAGATGATAAAAAGGACTACATTAAAATGAAGAATTAAGAATGTCAAAAACATTACCCTTTAGAAAGTGAAAAGGCAATCCACACAGTTGGAGATTATATTTACAATATCTATATCCAACCATGGACTTGAATCCAAATGCAGAAAGGACTGCTACAATAAGCAGGATGCAGATGACTCAATTTTAAAAAAAAAATGGGTGAAAGACTTGAACAAGCAACTTATAGAAGAGGATATCAAAATAGTCAGTAAACTCAGGAAAGAGTGTTTAACAAGTGACTGGAGAAATACAATTAGTACTGGCATGTCCCAACCACAGCGGGTGAAGTGGAAGAGACAGATGGCAGCAAGGCAGGGGTAAGGACTGTGGAGCGACAGGAAATTCGTGCCCTGCTGGCTGGAGTTTAACTGGGTGCAACCATTTTGCACCCAGTTAACAACAACAACCATTTTGCAACCATTTTGCAACCATTTTAACAACAACAACAACAAAACACTAAAGCCAAATAATAACAATGAAAACATGCCTTATGACCCAGCAATTTCATCCCTAGCCACAGAGAAATGTGTGCACAGGTGAGCCAGATCTGTGCACAAAAGTGCTCATGGTGGCACTGTTTGTAACAGCCCAAAACAACCCAAATGTTTCAGAAATTACACAGCACAGATCAGAAACACACTACAAGGAAAAACCACAGTATGAATGAATCTCACCAAATACTGTCCCGTGAAAGGGGCCAGTCCCCATAAAGTAGACATTGTTTAATTTCATGATATAAAGTTCAAAAATAGGCCAAAAAGTTGATGATGTCATGAGTCTGGTGTTGGTGCCCAGAGGAGGGTCCGAGGGGACTTCTGGGGTTCTGGCCTGGTTTCTGTTTCCTCGTGGAAGCGTCTGTGAAGCTGGCGTATTCACTTTGCTAAAACCCACACATTTGCAGTTTTCTCTGTGTATGTCATTTCTCAATAAAATTTGAAAATACAAAGCGAGGGGAGTCAGAACAGAGAATTTCTGAGACAGTAGCCCTCAGGCTCTAGTTTACAAGCCATAATCCTGCAGAGTTTGCTAAAATGACAGGTTTCAGGGCTGTCTCTCCAGAGACCACTATTATAAGGCCCAGAGAAGGGCCTGTTTCAAAACAAGCTATCCAGGTAGTTCAGACTCAAATGGGCTCTTGGCCTACATTTGGGGAAATGTTGTCATGATAAGGGATCTTTTGACTTTGACATTGTGAAGCTCTGCAGGCAGCCAGCAGGTCACGCTAACCATAAGGTCACGAGGGCATCTTCGCTAAGCTTTCTGACTTAAGAAGCTGGCGTGGGAAATACATGGTCCTGGTGCCGGTTGCAGGGTTTGCTATTTTCAATAGTGCTGTCCTTCTTGGGGTGTTTCCCATTTAATGAATAGCTTTACAGAGGTCTCGGAAGTAGAGATCATGGAGGAGAAGGGGTTCGGATTGTGAGGGTGGAACACCCCCTGTGCTGAAGTCACCACTTCCCGTTGGACAGTTGACAGGAGCGTGCCATCATCATGATAATGGGAGCGTTTCTGGGGCATCTCTAGAAACGCTTTCGGGGCCCAGCGGACACAGCCCTGGGGCGGTTTTCACACAGGAGGCCCCAGAGGGTAGAAGTGGAGCACTTTGCAAACGTCACTGCAGAGCCCGGCTCCCTGAAACTTTTTCCCTGTGTGGTCTCCACTAACCAGAATCTGCCACAGCCCAGTGGCGGGGAGGAGTGCATTTTGCGGAATTCTCCTGAGACAGGCAGTGATGAGACATGCACGGTATTTTGCAGTAAAGTAAACCATTCCATGCTGTTTGTCTCATGGAACAACTTTTTTCAATGTAACTGCTTAATATGCATGCACATCATGGAAACTGTTGGTTTCACATGCCAATGGAACACATTTCTCCATCCAACTTTGGTTCCACTATGAGAGACTACCTTGGCAGAAATGATGGAATTGGATAAGGTGAGGGGAGCTGTCTGGGAATGTGACTTCTTCCGCCCCATGACACTGGGCATGTTTTTACTTTGGCTGGAATTATATCACATTGGTGAGATAACGTTACTGATGTTACTGATTTTTTATTTTGATTTTGTATACTAATTAAGATCTTTGACTAGCAGCGATATGTGTCTTGAATGAGTTTTAGAAGGAAAATGATGGAGGATGTTCAGATGCATCCAACACATTTGTGTGTATCTATACTTATCTCTACCTCTCACTTTCTGGTCTTAAGACAAGAATCAAGTTCCTTCCATGGTTCATCTGCCCACTGTATTTGCCATCCTATTTTCTTTTTGGCCCTCGAGTGATCTTGCTTCATCAGTAAATCTTCTTTTTCCTCTACTCCCTTCCCTTTTTGGTTTTATGGGTTCTTTCCTATCAATACATAAACATAGACAAGTATAATTTTTAAAAAATGTCCTCCTTTTTCTTTCCATTCCTTTGTTCACCCTTGTATATACTTCCCTGCTAAACCACTTCCAAAAAAAACAAAAAAAAACAAAACCCAAAACTGTCCATTCACATTGGAATCACTTCCTCACTATTCAATTCCCAAGGCATTGGAGTCTGGCTAATGCCTCCATTATATCTCTGAAGTTGCTCATTAAAACTCATCAAAGCCCTCCTAGTTGGTGAATCCAATAACTAAATTTCAATTGCTATCTTAACTTGAGGTTTCTGGAACATTTAATCTTATTGATCTCTCCCTCTTATTGAAGTTCACTTTCTCTCTGAACTCAGCCACACCAGTTTTTCCTGGCCCCCTAGTTAGTAGCAGGGAGGAATTAATTTTCCGGACTATAGCTTTCCATAGAGGGAAGGTGTTAGCCACTCTATTCCTTCCAAGATGGCGTGATGAGCGTGAGCGTGCGGGACTCTCCTTCCCCTGTGATGCAGTCCTTCAATGGGAAGGACTCACCTGGGGGATGACACCTGATTGATGAGATAGCTGAGGCCCTGGATTTTGTATACGAGAGGGTTCGCAGCCCAGAAAAGAAGTTCATGGCTGTTTCCTTTTCTGCCCACAGATATAAGTGACTCAACCTGTGTTCTTCATCTTCGGGTGGGAAACAGACCTGTTCTCTCTGCCCTCTCCCTCCAGTTCTCACTTTCCCACTGGATAGGTACATCAGATCCAGACATTAAATAGTGAAAATGGACCTCCTTTGTTGTTTTAGGATTATTCTCTGAGACTGAGAGGTAGGTACTAGGAGGTCTTTAAATTTCTAGCTTTAGTCTCCAGATATGTTTTTCAATATTATGAATTGACACCCCATCAAGTTAAGAAATGGAGACCACTTTAGGCAATTCAAATTTAATATAGATTAGGGTACACAGGTTTAATGGGTTACATAAGTGAAGAAAAGCTGAGAAGCCAACTAGGACGTGGTAAAAAGTCAAACAACAGAAGAGATTTCAGCAACACTGGAAAGCTGCTAGCATCCCTAGGGACAAAGGGACAAAGAGAAGAAGGAGGGAGTATTAACAGAACCCAGCAGGAGCTGGGCCTATCTGGTGGGAGCTAGAATCAGAGAGGGGGTTGCACCTTCCACAGAGAAATGGGAACTTAGAAGCTAGAACTATTAGGGACACTCAACTATAATAGACTGTCCTGCGTGGTGTGGGTCCAGCTCCCACTCGGAGATGCACAGGACTCACGCCCATGGATAGGTTCTCCTGTGGGGAACCAGGCCTGCAATGTACCTAGGCTGCTATGAGTCTTGCTTTTTGCTAAAACTCCCTCACCCTGAATTGAGGAACCATGCTAAACCTTCCAAGGATGAGTGTAAACAGTTCAACTACTTTTGCCTTTTCATTTGCAAATATCCCTCTTCTGTGATGTGATTAGCAGCATTGGCTCCTTTGTTTTCTGTAAAAGGTAACCACCTAAAGCGAGCCTGTGCATAGCTAATGAGGACCTTCTTGTCATGTGCCCAGTAAGACAGAAGTTCACCGGAGCATGGGTGGAGGCTTTTGCTCCCCTTGAGAGAAAAGCCATCTGTCCCTTTTCCTCCATTGGACTCAGTCCGTGTAAATGTCTCATTTCATCCATAATGACTCGGACCCTACCAGCCAGGGTCCATATCACTCAACCATTGTCATAAAATGCCTCAAACCATTAAGAAGGAGGACAAGAATTCTGCTTTTCTTTTTTTCCTTCCCATCAATTTTCCAGTAAAATCCATTGACCAAATAGCCATTCCTTGGGATTAGTTCCAGGATCTCTCAACAGGTACCAAAATCTGTGGGTGTTCAAGTCCCTTAAATAAAAGGACATCGCATCTTCATATAACCTATGCAACCCTCCCATATACTTTAAATCATCTCTAGATTACCTATACCTCATAAAATATAACTGATATGCAAAGAGTTGTTATACTGTATTGCTCAGAGAATAATGAGAAGAAAAAAGCCTGTGCTTGCTCAGTACACACATGACCACTGTAGGCCTGATGACACTATACATGTCAGGAATAATGAAGCATTACAAAATATTTTCAATCCGCGGATGGTTGAACCCCCATGTGCAGAACCCAAGGACACACAAGGCCACCTGTGTATCCCGAAGTCCACTGGCAGGGGAACATGAGAAACATCTACTACTTCTTTAGAAGCACAGCTTTCAAACTTATTCAGGGGGTTGCTCAAGCTTAAACCTTCCTTTTCCTTCTTCTGGTTCCCTTGAGTCATTTTGGGGGAACCCTAGGGTTCCCACAGAGCACACTTTGGAAATTTCTGGGGTAGATGCTCTCACTGCTTCCTGTCAGTTCAGTGATTTATGGATTTATGATTCAGTGGGAAGCGACTCATCAATTCAGATTTGAAACAAAAAGACATTACTGGGGTGTGTTTGCTATGCCCTATGCATTAGAGTTGTCTTAATTACTAATTCATATATTCAGCATATGAACTATAATATAATCACATGTTTAAATATGCAATCATTCCTCAACTGATTGTAATAACTTGTCTATAATAAAAAGAGGTCCCCCTTCATTGCTATGTTGAGTAAATGTTAAATTAATCATGGACACATGCCAAATCTGCTTTGAAAAAAAGCAAATAAATTGCTTTTCTAAGGCTGACTCATGCTGTCTCTCTTCCAAGAGCATTTTTGTAATTACTTCTTTGATTGCCCAAGTGATAATATCAAGATGGATTTTTAACCTTCATACCAGGCCTTTGTGTGTGAATACATTGGGAAAGGCGGCCAATGGTGTAATGCTCCATGCAAAGGGGCAACCTGGTGAGCATGGCCCCAGTTCTGTAACAGACTGAATGGAGCCTCTAATGGAAAGACAAGATAACAAAGGGAGGAATCTTGGCAGGAAAATTACTTTGCTTTGAATCCTAATGGATATTTTTGAAAAAGCTAAGATTTCACATTGAGGTAGTTTCAAATGTGAAGAGATTCAAAAGTAATACAAAATTCACTGTGACATGTAGTTATGAGAATAAAAAGTGTAGATGTACACCATGTGCAAGAAAACTCATTAAAATCACACTGTTTTAGAGATTCCACAAATCTTCAAACATTTCTCAGGGAGATTCTTTCACGTCTTAGGGAAACAGAGTGTAGGTTTTGGAGGAGGTGGGGAACTTTTATGTAATTGAGTCTATCTATCTCTTTTTATAGACGAGGAAACAATTTCATAAAGAAGAGAAGTGACTTATCTATGCTCTTATATCAAGAGTAGCAAATTGCACTTTTTTTAAAAAAAACTAGTTGAACACATGTATTACATTGCTATTTTGGGTGGAAACTGATTTACATATGTAATTCTGAAATTAAAGACATTTTTACTTTGCCTTTTGATTCAAAATCCTTCTTCAGCTCTGCTTTCTCTGGAGACGTGCAAGTTTCCCACAACTGGATTCATTCAAGAATGTTGCTCAGATTGTGAAAAGAATGAACTGATCTTCCCAAGATGAGAAGAACCTCTTCTTTCAGGATGAGAAGTCAGACATAAGAAATTTCAATACTGTGGTTTGAGAAATTGAACACACTTTTCTGAGAACACAGATGAGAAAGGAACTTTTTTTTTGCTTGCCCCGTATCTTAGAAAAAGCACTGCAGAAGGATGTGGTGAAGATGGGAAATGAATGAAGAATCTTCTTCTATGCAGTGGTGGAGGGGATTCTTTGAATCTCTGAGTATCACCATCAATTCAGAGTGTTTATGCATCTGACCTTAAAACGTCTGAGCAGTCCCCTTTCTCCAGTCTACTGTCACTCAGGTAAACGAATGCTCACAGATTTCTTTGTGGGGAGTTATTACAGTACATACTTGTCATCTTGTTATACGGTCTTTCCCTCTGGAGACCCAGCCGTTTTTTCAGTCAATCCGTTCCAGCTCTAAAAACTTTCCAGAGAAACCTATGAGTGAAGACTCATCATAGCTTCTCTTTTTAAAACTGAGTCATTTGAGGATGAAGTAATAAATCAAGCTGTCAAAAATCTGGATTACAGTAGGCAGCAGGTCCACTTATTTGCTGACCCACCCAGAGGTCATTTCTCCAGTTCTCTAGTGTAGAATGACACCGACTTTCTGGCAAATTTCAGCAACCTACACCGTTTGGCTTTGGCCTATGAGATTAGCACTGTCCCGGTGAAGAAGGTCAAGTGGGAGATTCTGAGATGATCCCTGATCCAGCCAAGATACCAAATCAAAACCAGCAAGGAGGGGATATGGTGGATCATAAAGATTATTCCCACTCTTACAGATCTCCATTAATTGACCAGTCTGGTTCTTGCAGACACTGTATGGATCTTGGGGAATTTTTGTAGGCAGCTCAGCTAAGTAGTAGCCCTGATTGCAACCACTGTGCAGGATGAAATCTCTTCCAGAGCAGATAAATAAGACTTTAAGGCATGTGGCCATTAATTTAGTGAATGCATTTTCCCCCTCTCAACTGGGAAAGAGTGAAAACAGTTCTCATTCCCATGAAGTGAATAATAACATGCATTTATAATTTTGTCCCAGGGCTAAGTCAACTGTCTTATTCACTACTATACTGTAAACTGAAGATATCTGAATTACCTGGATATCCTAGAAAACATCACTTTGATCTATCATTGATGATATCATATTAATTGGACAAAATCAGTAAGAGGTGGCTGGAGGGTGGGGATAAACCCTACTAATATTCAGGAACAAACTATTGACTCTTCAATAAAGTTTTGAATCATCCAGCAGTCATGGATCTGCCAAATATCCCCTCTAGGATGAAAGACAAATTGCTAACCTTACATCTTTAAGCACAGAGAAGGAATCACAGTATCTAACAGTCCTATTCTGATTACGGGGAGAATAAATCCACCCCTGGCGAGAGTGGTGTGGTCTATGTCCCAGGTGAAGGGGACGACTTCAACCTTGAACAGGGTGAACAGCAAGGAAGGCTCTGGCAGGTTCAGGCTAGGGTGAAAGAAGGCCTTCCACATGTGCCATTCAGTCTGGCAAACGCTGTGATATTGGCCATCAAAGTGTTGGGAAAAGATACAGGATGGGATTTATAGGAAGCCTCAGTGGGAGAATCACAATGCAGGTCCCTGGAATTCTAAAGGTGGCCATTCCTCTAGAGCAGAGAATTAAACTCCTCTCGAAAATCAGCTGGTGGAATGTTCCAGAGCCCTGGCAGAAACAGCATGATTGACCACGCAATGGCAAGTGATCATGGACCGAGAACTGCCCTTCAAGAGGTGAGTTCTCCTCATAAGGCTGGCCTGGTCCAGAAGCAATTCATTTTGGTGAGACAATGCTAAAATGGCATATGGGGGACCAAGCATGAGCATGAACAGAAGGCATCAGAAAGCCATGTGAGCAGCCATCCAGACTCTCATGTCACCCACCACAGTTACATCAGTGCCCGACCCTCACCCCCACATACACGGTCATCTTCACCTACAGGTAGGTTGGCTTGGCATCTGTGAATGGGTGCAGCTGCATTATAGCCTTAGTCAGAGGTGGCTTTGAAAGACTGGTGGAAGGGCACACTTCTGGGTAAATATTTGGATGGTGACCCAGTGATCCATGTTTTAGGAAGGATATATGGGAGTGAGCACATTGTGAACATCTTTGTGTCACATATTAATGCCCATTATTGTGCTTCCATCATTAAAATGTCACCAATCAACGAGATGACTTGGCTTGGCCAGTTGATGTTACCAACTTTTGTGAGTGGCCACCCAATGCGGGCACAATGGGAATATGGGTAAGACAGAGGCTGTGCAGGGACCCAACTGCATGAATTTCTGCTTACCAAGGTCGATCTACTGCTGCCTCTGACAGTCCACCCTGCCAACTACAGAGACCAACACTGAGCACTTGGCACAGTCTGCTTCTCAAGGAGCTTAATTGGCTACTTGACAGGAAGTTGACTATATTAGGATCTTTCCATCTGGAGGGTTTCATTCATTTTTTTCCTACAGGAAAGGTACATATCCTGGATATGAATTTGCTTTCTTCTACCCAGACAGCCTCACTCACACAGCACCATTATCCTGGGGTTTATGGAGCACCCGATGCACAGGCACGAAATCCCACATGATAGAGCCTTTGACGGAAGGAAAGGCACTTTACAGTGAAGGGGATCCACATCCTTGGGATTCGTGGTCATGCCACAGAGGGCACCTGCCTCCCAGAAGCAGGTGACTGAATGGAGAGTTGAAATGGTGAAGATTTAGCTGATGTGCCAGCTCAAAAGAATACTCTCCATGCTACAAGGGTAATGATTTAAAAGAATACTCTGCAATGACAGATTGCCTTCCTCCAGAATGCGGTATATCGATTGAATTAAGGGCATTTATATTATGCTGTTCTCTCTACATGAAGACGGCAAGGATATGAGAACAAGAGAGGGAAGCAGAAGTAGATCCAATGACCCACTGGGGGATTCTGTGCTTCTCATCCCTGCAACGCAGAGCATTGCAAGCTTTGAGGAGGTCTCGGGCACTGCAGGGAGTGCGTCCTCCCCAGGAGACCTAGAAAGTGTCACATCACACTGTTCTGAACTACAGCTGTCACCTGAGAACGTCAGGCTAATTGTATCCGGGGACCATCAGGCAGTAAGAACAACGATCATCTTGTCAGAGGAAATCGATCCTGACCAGCAGGAAGAGGTGGGTTGCTGATACACAGTGGGGCAGGAGGGACATCTGTGGACCTCACGGCCCTACTTGGGTGCCTCATGGTTCTCTCTCGTCTGTCCGTCTGTCTGCAACTGAGAATGGGCAGGAGCAGCGACTCTGCCTGGGAAGGATATGACCACTAGGAGCTCAGATTCCTTAGGAATTAGAGTTATCAAGTCATCGAGGAAGAGGGGGCATTTAGAATGGGCAGTTGAGGAGAGAGACAAGGAGTACGAGTCATAGCCCTGAGATCAACTACAGTAACAAGGACTGTAAGTGTTCCCACTGACCTCTGTCGTCCAAGGAGATGAGCCCCCCAGCCCAGATCCCTGGAGCGCTCCGTGTAGCCCCAGGGTGCACAGTGACAATCACAGAAGTGCACTCCTCTGCTGCCCCTTCAGGAAAACTTGCTCCCAGCTGGCAGGGACGTGGGGAGCTGACAGCCCCCTGTGGGAACTCCTTCAGATTTTGAGCTGAAATTACACTCCTTTCGGAGTGTTCTCCAAGAAATGACTAAGCATCCTTTGAAGTTTGAAATTCAGGGGTAGGGACAATTATACCTTTCCTAACTACAAAACAATCTTGTGTTTTCTCTCTCCAAGAGATGTCTAAAACGACTTCTTGCATAGACATAATAGAACTGCTTACATGTACTGGACTAGATTCAATAAAAGAACCACATTTTAGAACGAGGCCAATGTGGGTTTGGGGCTCAACTCTGCCAATGGTAAGGTGTGCTATTTGCAAGAGACTTAACTTCTCTAAGCCTCAGTTTTTCTCATCTGTGAGATGGAGAGAACAGAAATGCATGCCTCATAGTTTGTGGTGAGCGCAGTGAGGTTTGAACAATAAATTAAAAGCATCTGTTCCGATGCCTACTGCAGAGTGAATGCTGAAGAGATACATTTACTCAGTACAGCAAGTCTCAGAATGGCTTACAAAATGGGCTGTCTATGTGAAGGCTGGAGCCTGGCCTCAATGCAAAAAATACCATAAAGTGCTCAAAGTAGTTATTTTTCAAAGGCAAAGGGGGAGGAGGCACAGTGGTATTTATGTAATAACGAACCATAAATGTTGACAAAGAAAGTAAGGTTTTCATTTCCCCCAAGAAACATCACCCCCGCCCGCCCTCCTGGAAGAGTCGGAGGTGAGTCCTAATGAAACACCTCACATTACAGCGCACTTTCTCAATTGCTGCAGGTTGAGCAAAGGACCGCACATTAGCCGGAAAGGACCTCAATCAATACTAGTTTGGATTGCTTAAAGAGGTCACTGGCAGAATCAGTTTTTGTTTTAAAAAAAAGGCAAGGGAATTTAACACAATTTAGCAATTATTCCTGGGTCTCTAACCCCGCAATTGCAAGCTTAGCTACTGTTGTAAACAATCCTCTTACAGATGACTTCTGAAAAGAAATGGAGTGAGCAGTTACATCACTGAGGTCAGAAATGCAGAGCAGAGGAGAACTGTGGATGTGCAGATGCAGGCAAACGGGCACATTGCAGGAGTGGTCCCTGGGGCCGAGTGACCTTGTCCCACGGGGGCTCAAAATCTCTGCCACCGAGACCACCTTGATGGAAGTGAAAATGGCCCCCTCTAAAGGACTGTGTTCAATGGCACAAAGACACTAACTAATCTTGAAGGAGGCTCAGGAGAGGTCGGTGTTTTCTGTGAATGATAAAAGAATCTGTAACTAAATTCATTCAGTGACTTAAGCTGATGCTTCCCCTCTTTCTGGGTTGGGAAAACAGAAGATCGACGTGTATTTGGGCACATGTGGAATTTTCTGACCCTACTCTTGTGCAAACATGTGGGTGAAAACGTCAGTGCAGGGCCTGGGAGTCAGAGACCACTGAGTCTTTCTTGAAACACACCGGCGCTGCCGCCCACCCGCGGGCTGTGGCTCCGATCACTGGGGACCCATCTGCAATCGCAGTGAGCAATGCCAGGCAGTGTGTTTTCCGGCTTAGAGAAAGTCTCCATTTTGTTAGCAGCAGGAAGGACTGGGAAATTACCCATGAACAATGTGGATTTTTTTACAGCCTGGGGCAGAGCAGCGGATAAAGTGGGGATTCAATTGCCAGCAGCGTCATTATTTCAAGGATTCAGGAATTACTTTAGTTCCTTGATAATACATCCAAAATGTAAGCCACTGCAAATATCAGAGGGGTACCCACCCAGCTGTGTGTGTCTGTGTGTGTGTGTGTGTGTGTGTGTGTGTGTATACAGGTTTGCATAAATACTCATATGCATGCACTTCTGACTACAGTCTTCAAGACCACAAAGAGGGAAAGAACACAATACTGGTGTAAGTTAAGGCACTTTACCTCATAACTTGGAATCCTAAGTTGAAATTAGTTTCCCCAGCTGTGGGAGTTTTTAAAGTAATAAACTATCCAAACCTGGTCAGTATCTCCCAGTCGAAAGAGGACAGTGTTTTGTTAATGGCGTTAAAATCGTTGCCAAACATGAACACGAGTGCCAAGAACAACTAGGGTCCAGTCCCAGTTTGGGAAGTTTAGTTAGTTTAATCTTGAAAATATGTTCTGGATACTGAGTTAGAGGGTTGAAATATGTTATTCCAATCCTTAGAAGATCCCTCAGATATGTTCTTAAAATCCTTCAATAGTATTCTCCTTGAATTACAGGCAAGGGTCAGCAGTCGCAGAAAGGTGACGTATCAAGGTCACACAGTTGTGGGCCTGCAATGAAAGTCAAATCTGTTTGCACCCCGATCCCTGCATTTTTCTCAAATAGAATTAAATGCACACACAGACACATACCCATAAAGAGAGGGGGTGGGGAAGGGGGTAGGGAGGGAGGGAGGGAAGGAGCGGGGAGAGAGAGAGAGAGAGAAATTGTTTCATTCCACCCTAGCCTAGAGGTTAGAATAGTGCTGAACACATGGTGAGGGCTCAATAAATATTCTCAACAAATACTTATGCAGCGAATGAGTGAATGACTCTGCCTCCAGAAATGTCTGTCTCTCCTCTACTTCCTCTTTCCTCAAGGGCATTTCTACTTCATTTTCTAGAACACACACACACACACACACACACACACACACACACACACACACACACCATACACCCCAGACCATTGGATGTTTCTAAAACACTGATTGGTTGGGCTGTTTCTTTAACAATCGAAATCCACAAAGTGTCCCCTCCCTGCAGAGACAATTTGAGAGTGGAGGCAGCCCAAGTTCAAACAAGGTGTGTCCCTGGTGAAATAGTATAAAAATTCAATAAAACTTAGTGTTTGGTTCAACGAAACACAGACCAGTAATGTCTATAGCTTCTGCTGGATAAACATAGAGTCACTTAACGCACGGGCAGAAGGGGTCTGAAAGATCAGTTGTTAGCAGGCTTCTGCTGGTCGGAGTTACAGCAGCAGCCTCCTCACCGGTCTCCCTAACCTCAACCTGGCCCCTCCCGTTCTCTCTTGTGGTTGCAGCCAAATGGATTTTCTTAAAAATACAAGTAAGTTCATTTCAGTTCCCTGTTTGAGACCTTTAGGGGCATCCCACTTCTCTTAACAATAAAACCATTTTCTTAGCCTACAAGGCCCTAAATGCAAAGGGAGGCACGGGCCAGACCACGCCCCCTGCTCCGGCCTCGAGGAGCAGCCTCCACAATGCCAAGTCCACGCTCCAAGGTG
The DNA here is from genome assembly GCF_019186645.2 of Phyllostomus hastatus. NCBI lineage: Eukaryota > Metazoa > Chordata > Mammalia > Chiroptera > Phyllostomidae > Phyllostomus > Phyllostomus hastatus. Next base: position 19,531,921 of record NW_025334024.1, read on the forward strand.
CCGCAGGGCCTTTGCTCAGGCTGCCCTGGCCCTCTTACGGGGCATCCCACACTTCCTCCTCACTTATCCTACTCGCCTTTCAGATAGCTACAGGATCACTCTCTCAAATAACATTTCTTGGACCTCGTGAAGAAAATCAGGCATGTGGTGTTCACAGGCTCATGAACTCCTGTTCCTATACTTGGAACGGCTTATCTCAGTTTGTTTTTATACATGTACTTGTGTGAAACGGCACTAGTATTGGTCTCCCTGACTACACAGTCAGTTTCATGAGGGGCCGAGGTGGGCTCTGTTCTTGCTCATCAATGTGTCCCCAGAACAGTGCTCACCACATAGTAGGTGGTCAGGAAACACTGGGTGAGTTGAGTACTGGGCACCACTCCCAGCCTTGTTTTTAGGAGAGTGTCCCTTGACAGCACTCTCTGTGGGAACACCCTGCTGTCGCCCCAGGGAGCCTCTGAACCTAACTGGCGCACCTCTCCTAAGTCAGACCTGAACACTGATGGCTGCGCACGGGGAGCCGGCACGAGAGGAAATACCCCGTGGCCGAGACGGGTCAGAGGAGGCATTCTTCCAGAGCTGCGGAAAGTCCCGTGACAAGAGGCTGAGTCTGAATTTTAGCTGAGGAAGAAGGCCATGACTGAAGCTAGAAAAACAATGTTAGAAGTCAGGCTCTATAGCCAATGATAACATAATAATAATGATTAATAAGTAAACAAACCATCGTCATTATCATCGGTGTCAGCAGCAGCTGATGATTCCAGCCCCAGCCTTCGAGCTTCTGGATGCTGCTGAGCAGAAGCTACCCATCCCAGCTGTGATTTGTTCTAGACTGGGAAACTTGTATCTGTGAGTGTGATAAATGGTTGTTTCATGTCCCTGAGTGTTACAAAGCAGCCATAGCAACTGGAGGAGAAGATAGTTTGGAAAAGAAAAGGCAGAAAAGGAAACCAACTTTAAAAGCATCCCTACTATGTTCCCTTGGAGATAGGCTGTATTAACTCATTCAGTAGATAGGTAAATAGGTAGGTAGATAGATAAATAGATGGATTGATCCATCCATATATCTTCTACATTCTTCTTGTTAGGAATGTTGCTTAGCATATTTTATTTAGCTAGGATAACTCTATGGAGATAGTACATTATTTCTATTTTCAGGAAACATATTTCATACATGTGAACTTTATGTGCCAGAGTTGGTATAGATTCAGTGCCCAGTTTATATACAGAGGGAGCCGGTAGTCCTTGGCCATTCATAAAATGCTGAATTTCTTAAACATTCCCATTCTGTTGGGAACAATTATCACGCACCCTGTTCAGATGTGTCTCTGTAACATGCACACTGTACCAGTCACTAGCTTTCCAGGGAAGCCTTGCTTACTCTGACCCTTTCACCTCCCTGAGCCTGTCCTGACCCAGCCTGAGAGATGGCGGCCATAGTGTCCGGCCAGGCTCGGGACTTCTGTGGCACCACACTGGCATCGGCAGCCTACACCCACAGCAAGTGGAGGGAGCGGTTCAAGGGGCAGCCACCCTTCATGCCTAAGGTGGTTCCACCTAACGGGACCTTCTACCTGACTTAACAGCTGAATGCATTCTCAGGTACACTCTCACCTTTCCCTCTGGCTTTCCTTCCAGGTGCTCACCGTGACTTCCTCCTTGCCCGATGTGGCTGCCCAAGAGCGGGCCTGATCTCCCCAAGGCCTTAACTCTTTCTGTTGATTCAGTTCACTCATCTAGGAAGTGCATCCTACGTCAGCTGTTATCGTTGCCAATGACAGAACGTCTCTTCACTCTGTGGGCTTTCTTCTGGGAAGCACATGCTCATCTGACTCACCAGTTTCAGTGCGGTGCTGAGACAGCCTGTGTTTCTCCCCTGAGTCAACCCCACACCCAAAGAAGCAACAGGGGGTGTCCTGTGACAGTGTGCAACAGAAACTATGGCATTTAGCAAGTCCTTCTTCATGTCAGGCTACCTGGGTGCAAATCTCAAAAATGCCTTTTATCAGCCGTGATACCTGAGAAACCCCAACCGTTCCCTCCTCGTCTTTACATGCCGTTTCCATTCTGCGGGAGGCCAGTGCACTGGGCCACTGACCTGTAAATGGGCAGTTCGGACGGTACCTGCTCACACGTGGGCATGTCCAGGCTGGTGCACAGTGAGGCTGGATGCCATGGGACCTGGGGAAGAGGGCCAAAGACCTCCTTCTATCAGATTTAGCTAGTGCAGTGTCTGAGATCAGAGATTCTAGAGGCTGTGATCGCACACTCTTGGCCTGCCTTCGCATTCCACCTCTGCGGATGACTGGCTCTATTATTTCTGGCAAGCTACCCAACCTCTCCAAGCCGTGGTCTCTCCTCGCATGAAATGAACAGAAGAATCATACCACCCACCGACAACACCATGTAGGTTGAGTGAATGTCTGCGAAGTACTTAACGCAGTGCCTGGCACACCCTGAGCGTTCTGATCATGCGTGTGCATCTGATGCTCTGCCATACCCGCCTGGGTCCCTCACCAACCCCACAGAGGAGAGTGGGGTGCCAACGGCAGATATCTATTCAGCTGTGGATTCAGCTGTGGCCATCTGGCAGGCAGTGTCTGGGAGTGCTGGAGAGTGAGGTGGCTTCTGTGTGGGGATCAGCAGCATCTGCTTCTGGGAGAGAAGCTCTCCCAGAACCCTGGCATGTGCTCCACTCATAAATTCTCCCAGAAATGGGGACGCAGCTGAGCCCTGCCATTTGTGGGAGCAGGCATGCTCCCTTCCTCCCTGCTGGATGTGTTTGGAGCTAGGGCCACAGCACCATTTGGCTTGACATGCAGCTGCTGGTTTATAATGACTTTCCCAGCAGAGTCCTTGCAGGCTTCCCCGTCATAGTTCCTAGAGGAGAAGGAAGCCCATTGTGAAAAGATAGCCACAGAGAATGCAATGCTTATTTAAACCAGTTTAGGTAATTTAATTTACCTCTTTAAACACATTCAGCGACTCAGGTGGCAGGCAAAATGGCTTACCAAAGGTGTCCCTGCTCTAATCCTTGGGACGAGTGAACATGTCAACATGCAACAGCACAAGGGACTTGGCTGATCTAATTGAAGTTATCGATAATAGGGGAAAGAAGGGAAGGGGCAAGTCAAGGAACATGTATAAATGGCCCGTGGGCAAAGACAATGGGGGCAGGATTGAATGTGGGAAGTGGGGGGGTGGGGCAGGGGAGATTAATGGGGGGAAAATGGGGATGACTGTAATTGAACAACAATAAAAAATAAATTTGTATAAACAAACAAAACCAACAGCCAGTAACAAAGGGTAACCTGGATTGCCCAAGTGGCCCCAATAAGTACATATTTCTTTAAAAGTAGAGGATGTTCTCCAGCTGGGGACAGAGGGCTGTGTAGGAGGGAGAAGTCAGAGTGATTCAAAGCTTGAGACAGACTCAACACTCTGTGGCTGGAGGTGGTCTCGTGGAAAACTTGAGAAAAAACATGGGCGTGACTGAAGATAAGTCCCAGCTGATGGCTCCAAGGGAACAGGGACCTAAGTTCTACAACCGCAAAGAACTGGACTCAGCCAACAGCCTAGCTGAGCGTGGAAACAGGTCATTCTCCAGAGCCCCCAGGTAAGGACCCAGGCCAGGCGACTTCTTGCTTTGGCCTTGAGAAACTCTCATCGGAAGGACGTAGGGAGCACACCTGAACAGCTGACCTAGGGAACTACAGGATAAAACACCTGGCTGGTTTCACGCCACCGTGTCTGTGGTAATTTGCTGTGGCACCTATAGGAAATGAACACAACTTCTAAAATTCAATTTCTGGTTTTTTAAGATGGCATTCAGAAGGCCTGTCCAGGCCCAGTGCTGATTTCCCTCCAGCACTGCGTTCCCCGGTCCTCCCTGCAATGGCACGTGTCCCTCGACATCACCACCTGCGACCGCCACCCTCCCGCCCGGGCTCTCTCAGCAGGGACACTACTGGAAGCTGGGATAGGAACGTGTTCACCACACACGACGTCGTTTCATGCATTACAAGACATTTGGCATTCTGGACTCCTTGGGTCCTAAACACCGGTGGCATTGCTCAGTCACTGTGACAACAAAAGAGTGATCCCCTGGGAGTGTCCGGTTGGAGCGTCGCCGTAAGCAACGTGTAAATGTTCGGCCAGCATGCCTTCAACAACTCCCGGCACCAGCAAGTCCTGTAATACTGGATAACCTGAGTCAACAAAATAGCTCCTGCCTTGTAATGTGATCGATTTAAAAAGAATGTGTAGCACCCTGGCCGGGTAGCTCAGTTGGTTAGAGTATCATCCCACTATGCCCAGGTTACAATTTCTATCCCTGGTCAGGCCACATACATGATCAGCCAATGAATGCATAATACATAGGACAACAAATGGATCTCTGTCTCTCTCTCGCAAATCAATAAATAAAAATAATTTTAAAATATGTAGGCAAACAGATGAACACACAGGTGGTTTTAAATGCTACGGAAGATAAAAACAGGATAACGCAGTGGAGCGTGGAGGGGTGCAGTATACGCTCGTTCCAGAGTGACCGGAAGGGCCTACCTACGGAGGCTGCACTGGGTTGAGGCCTAATGTTGAAAAGGAGCAGCCACCTCAAGGTTAAGAGGAAGGAAATCTCTGGTGGAACAATGAGCAAGTTCAAGGTCCTTTGAGACGGAGAGAGCTTGGCATTCACGAAGGTCGGGAAGGTCGGTGGATGTGGAGCAGAGCGAAGAGCCCGGAGAGACACGCGTGAAAAGGCGTGAGAAGCTGGTTGGGCCAGGTCACCTGGCACTGCAGGCTGTGGTTGGAAACTCCTGTTTAATTCTGCTTTCAGTGGCATCCAACGGGAATTCTTTTTTTTAACATTTTTTTAATTATATTTTAAAGGTTTTATTTATTTATTTTTAGAGAGGGAAGGGAGGGAGATAGAGAGAGAGAAACATCAATGTGCGGTTGCTGGGGGCCGTGGCCTGCAACCCAGGCATGTATCCTGACTGGGAATCGAACCTGCGACACTTTGGTTTGCAGCCCGTGCTCAATCCTCTGAGCTACGCCATTCAGGGCTTTTTTTTTTTTTAAACATTTTTAACATTCGTTGTGGACAATTTCAAAGTTGCATTGGTAAAATAGTGAAATAGCCCTCTGTTAATGTAAGTAGTTACCCAGCTTTCCAAGGCCAGTCTTACGTATCCCTAACCCCATTCATGGTCTTCAACCCAGATTGCTCTGAAACGAATCCCAGGCATAATAAAATGCCATCTCTAAATATTCCTATTTTAAATGTTCACATACTTGAACTTTTTAGGGATCCCATTAATGTCATTATTCAACCTAAACTGAATAAGATTATATAACACTCTCAACTCTGTTGCAGGGGTTTAAACGGCAGAATAAAGTAGTCAGGCTTTGCCTGTTAGGAGCCTTCCCTTGGTGGGAGTGGAGGCGGGCAGACCGGTGGGGAGGCTGTGCAGCCTTGGGTTGGCCGGGGTGTTAGCGGCTCGTGGTGATGGTTTAATTGTGGGCTGGAAAGGAAAAACAGGAACCAAGGATGACGCCCACAGTTTTGGTCTGAGTGACTTGGGGAGCTGACCCGGATATCCACAGACCAAGAAAACTAGTTTTAGGAGGGGGATCAGTAAAGTGGTATGCTCGAAGAACACCGGCTTTTCTGCATGTGTCATGTACTTTCTGCCTTCATCATCACTTCTGCCGTTCCCTACACCGTCTCTGAAATGGTCTTTGGCAACTGAGGCCAAGTTTACATGCTTTCTCTTCCTTGGAGACCTAGATTCTCCATGTGATAGCTTATGCTGTTTCTGTCTATGTCAAATTTTTTAAAATCTTCATAAACACATGTGGTTAAAAGTCTTACGCAGTGGTGAAGGCCCGGTGAGACAAAACAAGTGCGCCCACACCCTGGCTCTGCCGTGCGTTCGGTCTCTGACTTTGGGCAAGTTACTCTCAGTCTCTGAGCGTTTCTCCCCTCAGCTGCCAAGTGAGGTCTTTTCCAGCTCCCGCGTTGAGTGGTTGGACAATCTGCAATCCAGTGAAGAGAAGGCGTGACTGTTCAGCACCCTTGTTGTGGTTGTTAGCATTGTTGTTATTTTACAGTCTCACCCAAGGGAGAGAGTGATGGCTTTCACCTGGGATCGCGCCACCTGTGCTGGGCTCTGAAGGCAGTTCGGCATCGGCTCAGCAATCAGGCGAGGAAGGTGCCGGGGAAAACAAACCTCCAAGCTCCAGACACTTAATGGCTCTTCAATGACAATGGGCAGGAGGCTTGAACTTGACCCACTCCAGGCCTCAATGAGCAAAGAGCAGGCAGTCCTTGAAGCTTGTAGACTCTCATATTAGCCTAATTGGTGTGAATGACCTGCCTCTCCTGCCCCCACACGCGTACATGCATGTGCACGCACACACTTGCGACACGGAGGTGTGTTTGACCTATGACTTCAGTAATTAAAGCTTTGTTTAAAAGTTCAAGAGACGTCTCAGGATTTTACTATGCAGAAATTTCATCACGGCCACCTCTACACCCCAATTAGGTGGCTTGCAGTGCGGCCGCGAGAAGCAGCCTGGGTTCCGCTTGTTCTCGGCATCTCATTAACGACAGGCCTTCCCGGCGGGTCACAGAGGGAGGTGATGTCTTCAAACAGTGCTGTTAGCAGATGGGTCACAGGCTCTTCTCGCCTGAGCTGCAGACTCATGTAAGGGCAGGAGGCCCGGAACCAACATGAGCCTGGGTGCTCTTATTGTAAGAGCAGGAGGCCCGGGACCAACATGAGGCTGGGTGTTCGAGCTTGTAGATCACATCTCGCTTCGCCTCTCTCCACATCCATCGTGTTCTCTGGTCTGAGTTTGGATCCAGATCCTAATACTGACTCATTCCAAACCTTGGGGAGGCCTCTAAGCTTCTCCAAACTCTCAAGATTTGCCCTGAGGCGAAAAAGCAAGGAAAGATGAGCCCTTCTAGGCGGGGTCCCTATAAGGGTCAAGAGGTTGTTTGAAAAATGCCCGGCGCAGTGCCTGGACCACTGTTTGCAGTTAAAAGTAAATTCCCTCTGGGCTTCTCCTCCTCCTCTGTGCATGGAGGAGCCTCGTTCCGGCAGAATATTATCTGACGATAAAACCTGTGGTACGAACAAACAAAAATCACACGCCCTTAACCTTCCTTTCTGAAAGCAAGTCTGCAGTTCAGAAGTCAGCCTAGAACACTTGCTTTTCGGAGCCACGGACTTGAAAAACTGCCAAATGAGTACCAACGGGTCACTTTCGAAGTTAAAAATCAAAGACAGAGGTAGTGAAAAGAGACAGTAAACCATGCCCTAAAGTGACCATGCACTTGGAAGTAACACGCCACTATGGTACTCTAAGCCTACTTGACAAACCCCACTTCCACCCCGTTCCCTTGTAATAAAGAGTCTCACGGCCCTTGCACCACCCGTTTGCTTAGGAGGAAGTTGAGCCTGCAGGGCACCAGCGGCTCACCCAGGCTCATGCAGAGCGAGGGCAGGGCAGGCTAGTGTCTCGGGTGTGAGACAGATCCAAGACAGCAACAAAAGATCTTTAATGAGGTACTACTTTGCATTAATCACCAGAGATTCCCTGGCTGTCTGTTACTAATTAGCTAATAATGTCACTGACTCCATAACCTCTGAGTCCCAGCCACAAGCTGGAGGCTCCCGTGCCCTTCAGGAGCTCACAGCGAACAGGTAGGAACACACTGACTGGCTCACACCAAGCCAAGAGGATGCCCTAGTGAGGGAAGGGCAGGACGTGGTGGCGGGGGAGGGTGCTGAGAGGCGAGGTGACCTCACTGTGCCTGGGGGGCAAAGCAAGGGTGGCTTTAGGAAGAGGCTATGCTTTCATCACATTCAGGGGGGTGAGCCACCAACCCAGGAGCAGGAGAAGCCATGGACGTCCCCTTGTCTCCCCACAGAGAGACCCAGCCACTAATCAGTGTTGGGAGTGGAAAGTTCTGCGAAAAGCTATTAATCACCTCTTTTACATGGGGAAGTTTGGGGTATTAACAGTACTTCTTTCTCTCAATAAAATATTTGTTTTGTGGTGGAAAATCTAGAAAACAGAACTCTCCTGATTCCATTTCTAGTAATAGTCTCGGGGAACATTCCGGTGTTTCTCTCTCTCTGATTTCATTTCTATATGCATTTGTTCCTGTGTCTGGACGCACTGCATGTCACCCACTTTATGCAAACCTAGACTCGTTTACTACCTAACCACCCACGTTGTTTTCTCCACAGATTTCCAACCATTATTATTTAACTATTCTCCAAAATCGTGCTTTGGGATGTCCTCATTATAATGCTATTGCCATAGTTAATTAACATTCTCGCTGTGGATTTAACAGGATGCACTTCGGCACAACCACGAGGGGCAGGGCTGTACTTTAGGGAGGTACAGACAGTATCCCCTCTGTTCACGCACCCTCACCTCCCCAGCCCCTCGGGCAGGGTCCTGCCCGTTGTACACACCCGGTTTGTCAAGTAACTGACTTCAGTTAGATTCCCACACTGTAGTCATCATGTTATTTTCGCGCACACACAAACACGCACACACGCACACACACCCTCAGTCCTACAGTGAAACATTTTCAGCCTAAATCTTAAGTCTGGTTCTTTACTTTTCAAGGGTTAATTTGTGAAAAGTGGAGTTTTAAAAACCGAAGGCCAAGGTAAACTTGCAGTCCTTTGACACGTGTTGCCAGATCGGCGTCGCGCCGAGGCTGTGAACGTGCTCGTCCTCTCACCACTGATGTGTGGCGAAGCCCTTTCCCTGCTCTCCTGCCAGTGGTGGGTAGTACTTGTTTCTAAATCCTTGCTAATTAGAGAGGTAGGAAATGGTATCTTATTTCATTAATGAGTAGTAAGGCTGAGCATTCATTCGCTTATGAGTTTATAGTCATTTGAGCTCCTCTGTGAATTCTGTGTTTTCTATTTTTTAATGTGACTATGAGTCCTAGATTATGAATATTAATGTAAATAGAACAGTGCATGATACATAATTGGCTACATGTTTTGTATATAACTGTGTAGTTATATGTAGATATATATATCTGTATATATATGAAGCTATACATTAGAAGATGTGTACTAGCTATTGGGAAAAGCCAAGTTTGGGAATTATTATGTGTGTGTGTATAGGTTTTCTTTGTTTTTATATTTTCATTTCATTTTATTGTTTATTGTTATTCAACTGTGTGCAGGTTTTAAAGAAGGATACAATGAAATAATGCAAGCAACTACACTAATCCTTGAACTTGTTCTTTGCAATTGGGAGAGATAAATAATATACAGGGCTGGGAAGCATATAGGATTGCAATTAAGAGCACAGACTCTGGATAAAGGCTTTCTGAGTTCAAATCCTGGCCGTTCTACTTGCTGGTTACTAGGTAAGTAAACTAAATTTAGTAAATCTCAGTTTCTCAGCCTAAAAAGGGGGGGGGTGATTAATTGTACCACATGCTTCTTGCTGGTATGATAAAGATCAAAGTTTTTAGTCACTGTGTATATATCTAGAAATTGGCTAACATATAGTATGTTCAAGTAATTGTAGCTAGTTGACAAAGTAAGCAAGCAGATTCGTTAAGTACACCTCGTGATAATTACACAGAGGGCGTGCCCAGAGCTGTGGGACAGAGAATGCCTGTCAGGGAGGGAGGTGGGGAGAAAGGTGGCGGTTCAGAGAACATGGCCAAGGAAAGTGTCTTTGCGTCAGTGGCTGCATGGGGAGAAAGCCGGGCAAACAGCGGGGAGAGGAAGGTTCGGACACAGGGACCAGCATGTGCAAAGGGAAGAAGCAAAGGAGGTCAGTGTGGCTGAGGGGCAGCAAAGGAGCGGGGAAGTGGGGCGACGGTAGGCAGAACAAGTGGGCTGAGGCCTTATGGGCCCTTAACGAAGCCTTTTGATTCAACTTAATCTCGTAACAGAGGACATTCACCCTTTAAACAAGGAAGCTGACATTTTAGGGGAAATATATAGGGGATGCTTTGAATTCAATTTAGTATACATATTTATAGAAAGACCAAAGACTGCATTTTTAATACCAACAGTCATGAATGTCTTTCAAGTCCTAACAGAGCTATAATTTGGTTGTGAACTCTGTGCAGAGAAAAAATTGGCCATTTTTAAGCAACATGCAAGTGGGAAGCCCCCGAACCCCTCATCTCATAGGACAGTGGTCACGCTCTGCTGCCGGTGTCCCCCAGATTATAGGTGCCATCTCCCTGCTTCCTGGTGGCACTGAGAGACTGACAACATTTTAATGCGCTGAACTAAAAGCAGCCCAGCTTATTCTCCTGTCTCTTCTTGTACTTCAGACATTGGGATTACATCTATTTTATGGTTGTGGTTTCACAGCGTTAGAACCCAAACGGCAGCAGCAAGAATGTTCACCGTGAAGGTTGATAATGATGGAAAGAAGACGGAATGAAACATAAACATTGTTTGGTGGCAGATGTCCGTATGAGGAGGCTCAGCTCAAACCGGCTTCCTCCGCTAAACTCATATTTCATTAAACCTGGACGGATGGCTCCTCATTTCTTCTTTAATCTAACGTATCACACTGGCCTGGAAGTGCAGGATATAATACCTTCATCTTTATCCCAGGATTTGAGGGAGGTATTAATCAGCATATTTCTTCTTTAAGCCTGGAACATCTGTATAGCAATGATGTGAACTGCCGTCCACTGGAAAAGTCGCTATTCCAGTAATACGTCCATCAAGGTAATCAAGTAATACCGCTAATGCTTCTCTTCTTACTTAAAAAAACATGCTGTTAAATACAGAGACCAGACTAACAGCTGTCAGAGGGGTGGAGATTGAAGGGGCTGGTGGAAAAGGGTGAAGGGATTAAGCAAAAACAAAACAAAACAAAAACTCAGACACAAACAGTGTGAGGATGACCAGAGGGAAAGGGAGGGGCGGGAGGTAGAAGAGGATAAAGGGGGGATGAATGGTGATAGAAAGAGACTTTGGGTGGTGAACACCCGGTACAACAGACAGATGGTGTGTTACAGAACCGTACACCTGAAGCCTATATTTTACTAACCGGTGTCACACTAATGAATCCAATAAAAAATTTAAAAAATTAAAACTTGTCTCTTACTGTACTGCCTGAATTGAAAAATGAAACCAGCTTACCTTCAAAAATAAAACAAGATCATCAGCTGACTTGCCCATCTCATTGTGTATTGTAAGAAATACATTCAGGATAATTCAACATAAAATACTCACAAAACTGTATGTAAAAATGCAATTCCAAGTGTGAAGTGACATATAAATTAGGCAAATGGCAGTGATGAATAGCATGGCATTTGTAGAAAGATTAAATTGACTCTTAATATCAGGATTGCCTCTTATTTCCTATGTATTCTGAAGAATTTATTAAACTCTGACTTTCAATGTCTTTACAAAAGTGTAAAAACAAAAAAAAGCAAAAACCAAAACCATGAGTGGCCTAAGACATAGGTAGAATACTTAATTCTCTGACCGCACACTGATATCATATGTTAATTTGTTAAGTGGCAGTGCATAGTCATGTGAAAAGCTTAAAAAGTCAATACTCCAAGAGCAACAGAAAGCTTTTCACTCGGATCCAGGTGGGTCTGAACCCTAGGTTTGCCATTTGCTAGCTGCGAAGAATGTGAATTAGTCTCATCTTCTTTTACACTCATTCTCTCTCACCAGTCCCGTCTCATGGTATAAAATGAAGGCATTGTCAGTGCCTCATTCTGGTACTGCTCTAAGAAGGAAACAATACTGAGCTAACACATTTGAGTGGGAATTGCTTACGCGTTTCTCATTCGAACCTCACAATAATCCCAGGGTGCTGGTTTGACAAGACCCATTTCCAAGGAAGGAAACTGAGATCAGCTGACTGGCGGAAAAGAACTGGGATTCAACTCAGGCCTCATTAGCTCCAAATTTCACGAACCTTCTAACACAAAGCCTTGACTTGCATATGTAACAGCCCTTCCGTGATGCCTGGAAATTCCCTCTTGCTTCCTCCTTGACCGAAATGCATCTCAGACAACCAGGATACCTGGTCCTCAAGAAGAGGTGTTCGCTCCCAGGCCCCGCTCTTGAGAGGATACCACCCAGAAGGCCCTGCTTTTTGCAATCATAAAAGATGGAGACTGAACCCAAATTTCACTCCTTTTTTTCCAGTGCTGCCCAGCCCTAAGGAACTGCTAGGTCATGTCATATCTGTCTCTGATGTATCTGTAACCATTTCCCCATTTACGTTGGCCACAGCGGTTAAATTCATGCTCACATCATTTCCACTATGGACTATTAATCCCCTTTACTCTGAGTGTTCTCCCCTCAAGACCATCCCTGTCACTATTATCAGGGTGACTTCAGGGTTGGTGTGTCCCCACTTGTAAAGACTGACTTATTGCACAATGACTCCAAAACCTGGACACCGAGGCCTGACGTTCAGTGCTCTGGTCCTTCCCTTATCCTTCCCTTATCCGGCTTTCCTCCTTCCCCACACTGCCCCCTGCAGGTGCCAGGTGTCACAGCCTCTTGCTCCTCGCCCCACGTGCCAACCCAGGGGGATATGTCTGCCCATAACATTCAAACCCTACACGGGCTGAAAGGCATGGCTTGAACTTTTTATGGCCTGTCTTTCACAATTTCCCTCAGAGAGAAGCGTATATGGTACTTTATCTTTTTCCTCATTAAACTGAACTTACTAATGATGTATGCAAATTTTTTCTTTGATATTAAGACTACAAGTTCCCTTTTGAAGAAGTCTTGCTGTTTCTCCAGGGACCTTTCATCTCTCCCGGTGCTCAGCACCTGAACCTGCACACAGATGGGAAACACACACACACACACACACACACACACACACACACACACACACACATGCAGAGTAACACCCGGATGACTGGCCCATGAATGTGAACTCTTCAGGGTCTAGAGCTCCTAACAAAGGCCTGAATTTTTGCCACCTAGGATCCCTTTAAGCCTGGTAACTGCGTCCTAATATGCCTTTGGGGTGAAGGTGGGACTATGCCTTCGACTCACTCTCATATCTTTAGGCAGAGTCCCATCACTCCACACGTCACGTGTGCGGCAACAGTGATGCTGTGACTGGTTCAGAAATGGACAGTCACTGGACCAACATCAGTGACACCCAGTGAGAATCAGACACTCCTGCCTTCACAGGGGGTGTAGTTGCAACCCTCTTGTAACCATTAGGGGAGCTAATTCCCTAGAGTGAGGTCAACACCAGAAGCTGAGCTGAGACGTCAGGGGAGAGAAATCTCGTCCTGGTTGTACCATCAGTTTCGAATCTAGCCAGCTTGCCCCCTCATGCTTGATTTACTTGAAAAAAAAAAATGGAGTTCTCCCTGCTTAAACCCGTCTGAGTCTAGCTTTTCTGTCACCTGCCACCAACCAAGGCTTATGTGTTAAATAGGTATCGGTTAGTTTTTTGAAGAGATTCCTGAGGCGGTAAACAAAGCTGCCATTGATGGCCTGAGGAGGAACCCTTAACAAGGAGCCTTTGACACGGGAGAGGGGATCGGAATATTAATACCCGCTCTCCAGTGAGGCCAGTGAAGCTGGGTTCTGACCTTCGGTGAAAGCTAAACAAACAAGACTCTATCAACTCCTCACAAGCTCCCACCAAACAGCACTAAAAGCAAACGCTGCATAGCAATTAGTGTGCGCATCTTTTACAGGGCAGAGCTGCTGGGTAGCGGTGTATTTGGGGCACCACGGGGTAAAGGCCAGGATGAGGAGTGCAAGGTTAGAGGTCAGGTTATTCAAATAGTACAGCGAAATGATGAGTAAGGACCTGGGTGGCCCTATGACAGTGAGGCAACGTTTATTTTCTCCCTGGTCCTATGGTTCTCATGCTTTTCACTCCTGACTTTACTAGTGCATCTCGTCCTTGGCATTGCCGTCTGTGAAATGGTACTGATAAATAAATGTGCATGAACTTGAAGCAGATTGTCTGGCACTCTGGGCTCCCCAGTTTAAAGACTCTTGGACTTTTTCTCTTTACTACAGCCCATTGTAAGAAATACACGGAATCGCTCAACTCAGGGCGCACACACACACACCCACACTCCCAACAGAAGATTCAGAAAACTGTCCTTTTTCTTACAATGCACAATTCAAAATGGGATATTCTACTACCAAACAAATATTCAAAACAAAATATTCTACTATGACATTCTTATTTTAAGACGGTCATGATCTTCTAGACTGATTGCATGCCCACCCCTGGGTCTTGACCTCCATATTGGAAAACATGACCCTAGATAAACATATGATGCCAAATGCATTGCAGGTAAATGCCCATGACATCGAAGCAGAGCTTCGTTCCTGGATTTCAGTAGAGCCTCCTATCCTAGCGAGTAGGCTGTGCCATGGCTGCCTTTTATGTTCTCCTGTGGTCCCAGGCTTAGACCAAGTGTCAATGGAAGCAGCCTGGTTCACACCCCCTTTTCCCCCTGGACACACCTCCTACTCTCGCTCTGTTTCCATGCTGTTTCTTCCCGCCTGCTAGGCTACGGGAGAGGACTCATCCAAAAGGAAGGAACTGCAGGGGACTGAGAGTCTAAGGTCCTCACAGTTTAGTGTGTTTAAGAATCTCCCAGGGAGCCTTAGAACATTCTCGGATGCCCCGAGATTGTGATTCACTAGGTTTGGCAGAGGCTCTGGAGTCTGAATGTTTATAAAGCGCCCAGGGGTTTCTGATGAAAGGGAAGGGGCTCAGGAAACTTGGAGAAACACTTCCCTTAATGGAGAACACAAGATCACCCTCAATTCTGTTTGAAGCTGGAGCTGTGGAATCATGTCATTTACAGCCAGCAACAAAAGTGGGGAGGTCCCCTTAAAACTGAGGGGTGAGGGCGGGAAGGGAGAAGAAGCAGGTAGCCTCTATCTTTTGCATAATCCAAAAGTAGAATGGGAAAGACCACACACAGAGCCATTCCCTGTCTGCCCGTGACCCTGGTCCCCTTCAGACTGGCTGGCTCACTTTGGTGAGCCAAACAGGTGGCCGTCTTTATGAAATGACAAGGAGATTTAGGATGTGGAGATGCGGCTGGGACGGGGGGCAGTAAAAACGATAGGGCAGTCATCAATCTTGTCCTTTTTACACGTGGGTGTTCCATGTGTCAAATCCTGGGGGGGAGGGGGCGGCAGCTTTGCTGCACCCAGGGGGGAACTGTGCTTTCTGGTTTGCACTAGGGGGAGAGGCCTGGTGTTCCTATATTATCTCTCTGAACCCCTCCAACTCCCCTCTCACGTGGGGGCCTGTAGAGCATTTGTTAGAGTCAGGTCCAAGAAATCACTCGAATAGGCCGGGCAGGAACGCAGTCACTGGGACACGGCGAAGAGAGGACCCAGCTCCCACTCTTCCTTCTCTGATGGGAACGGCCACTTGGCTGCAGTTTCCTGGGAGACGCCCTTCGGACTAGATTGCTTCCCAAGTTCCCTCCAAGGCCAAAGTGTCTAGAAGTGTGTGAGTTACAGGGTTACAGGTGTAATTTAGTTCAAAGCCTTAAGGAAGAGGTAGAAGAACAGCCCTGACTGGTGTGACTCAGTGGGTTGTGTGTCATCCCACCGACCGAAGGGTCGCTGGTTCCATTCCCGGTCAGGGCACAGGCCTGGGTTGCGGGCCAGGTCTCTGGCTGGGGATGTGCCAGAGGTGACCGATCAATGTTTCTTTTGCACATCGATGTTTCTCTCCCTCTCTCCCTCCCTTTTTCTCTCTGAAAATAAATAAAATCTAAAAAAAAAGAGGTAGAAGAACAAGAGAAATATGTTGGAAATAAAACTGGGCCAGCGAGCCCAAGGGCTCATGTTTCTGTGAGTCAGCCGGGAGAGCAGCAGCGGTTTAAAGAGGAGGGAGGGCGACGAGAAAGCTCAGCCTGGAGCCGGGGTTAACTGAGGTAAAAACCCGCGCGCTAAGCTCTTCGCTCCAGAGAATCTGGCAAACCACTACACTTCTTCACGTCGGTGTTACTGTCTGTAAAATGGGGGTAACACAATTCAGTTGAAAAGCGCACATACTCCTTCAGCCATCTATCTGTGCGCTTGTTCACCTACTGAGCAACATTAAGTGTCTGCGATGGCTGGTTTCTGAAGCAAGTATTGTTTGACCAAACGAGGGAAGGTCTGTGCGACTGTCTGGCTCAGTAGAATGCGCGAGAAATTGCTGGCTGTTCTCCCAATGCAACGTTTTCTTTCCTCAGTAGCGTTCCTTGTAACGCTCCCTCATACCTCCCCCTCATCCAGGACCTCTGCACACCCCACAGTGTCGTTAGCAATAAAAACATATCATTCGGCATTTCTTATTTTATGCTTTTTCTGCTCCTCCTTTTTCTTCTTCCACAAAGCCGCCTTTCTTTGAGAACCCATTCTGCCATCAATCCAGGGGGCCCTGGTGAGTCTATCAGTCACAGCATCCAACCCCTCATCACAGAGCTAGGAAAATGATCCCGGTTATCCAATCAGAGCATTCTCTCTTTCCTGGCCACAGAAGTTGGTCCAGGCAGGACATCTGACCCAAACAGGGCCAATAATAGTCTTCTCTAAGATTTACTGTATGAATTATGCAAGAGAAAGGCTCTCTTTTCTTTTGGACATTAAGCTATAAAGTTTTCGGCTTGAGGATGCCACAGTTTTCCTGGCACACAGAAGGATTTAGAAGTCAGACACAAAGATGTCAAAGCCCTTACAACTTTATTTGACCATCTGGATCCAATTGTGTAGGAAGCTAGATCCTAGATTTCCCAGTTCTATGAGTCAATCTGTTCCCTCTGTTGCCTTCACTTAGTCAGAGTTCAGTTTCTCTCACTTGCAAATCAGAGAGCCCCGGATGCTCTGTCCTTCAAGGTCTGCCTCAGGCTGTACTCCTCGCCTCACCTCCTTTGATCCTCTCTGCCAGAGGTCACAGCAGAGCACATTCCTTCCCTCTGGGGGGATTTTCTCTCTTACCACCTGGTCTTCTGGTTAACGGCACGCATGGCTGTGTGTCCTCTCACCCAGTATCCGATCACCTATTTCCAAAGGACGTCATCTTAAATATTTATAATTCGTATGTTATAGTTAACATTAATATTATTAACTAAGAGTAATTATTAAGTCAGCCAGAATCTGTGCTGACTTATTTATATGTGCTCTCTTACTTAATTATTTAAACACTGCTATGAGGCAAGATTCATTATGTCCTTCCCTGTATTAGACAGGAAGCGGATTCAGAGAAGCTAAGTTGCTTACCCAGATTTTTTCAGCAAGTCAGCAGAGAGCAGGGTTAGAATACAGGTCTGTTTTAGTCAACGAGTCGTGTTCTCAGTCGTGTGTGTGTGTATTTTTGCCAATATTATAGTCATTTCTATTCTGCAATGTCATCCTGTACCCCACACCCTCTCCCAGTCTGGAGAGCTTGGAGAAATGCCTAATACAATGAAATCACTGCGTGAGTGGATCAGCCATATACAACTGATAACCAGAGAGGCTAGGTTACACACACAGGGCATCATACGGGCCATTCGTGGCAAAACACAGAGACACATGTAGATGGCGTCGTGAACTTTCTGGCCTCGAGACTTAGTGCTTGGCAAAAAAAATCCCCTATAAGGCTACAAGATTCTGAAAGACAAGGCCACTTAGAGAGAAGCCAGCCATGATGGATGTGCAATCCCAGCAGATGCAGGATAAAGGGCAGAAACATGGTTATGTATGATTTTTTAATAACCACGAAAAAAAATCCCATGTATGGGATTTCTGCATGTGAAAATTGATGGCATTGCTGATGCTGCTCATCTCTTTCAACAAGCAAACTCATCTTTCCTGGTGCTGTTATATCGGTAATAAATTGGCTCCTCAGACAGATTTGCTTGCAGGTTAGAACTGAGATTGAATAGATAATAACTTCTTGGGTAGCAATGCCTGCCATAGCAAATCATAAAGAAATTCATGACCTGCAAAGTGCAGGGTGATTGTCTTCCCAAAATATACATCACGTGGCCTCAAAGGAGGTTCATTAGGTATCCAGGAAGCTGCAAAAAGATATTCAGTACATATAGGCAGGTGACTGAAAAAGAATGATCTCAAATGTAGATGAGCCGGTAGTTACAAAAACACGTAGGTCAATGAGGAACTTGTTGCTAAATGGGTTATAAAAACAAGACCATAGAGGGAGAGCAGAAGACAGCTAGTGGTGGGAGAGGTTAGGGGTGGAGGGATTGAGCAGGGTGGAGGAAGGGCTCCAGGACCTGGACAGCAGGGTGGTGATTGCTGGGGAGGGTGGTGTGCAAGGGGATTAAATCGTAATGGAAAAAATACAATGAAGATTAAACGAAAAGAAAAGACCCCAGGGCTAGGCGTTTGGTTGGGGCAGGGCTGTCTCGGCAAGGGGAATTAAGCTGGGTTTCTCCAGCGACCAGCTTTTTCGAATACCACACTGGGTGCAGATCACTTGGATGGGGCTTCAGTTACTGGCCTCTTTATTGTGGATGATCATTTCTCTAAGAAAATAATGAGGTGTCGACAGTGAACTAAGTCCACCGACACTATCACACATAGTGCAGCTGAACGAAGGAGGTGGTGGACAAGGGAAATCCCCCAGAAAGGTGACAATGTGGAGTGCAGGGAAGTTTGCTTTGAGAGCCGAGGTCTGTCTTCAGGGTCTGGGTTTAGCACCACGGGCTGTATGGACAAGATCATGCCACTGAGCTGCTCTGGACTTCAGTTATTTGTTTTTTAACATTAGGAAGTTATACCACCTAGTGTCCCGGAGTCTCTGCAAAATGGTGAGGAGGATCTCGCAGGCGGGGCAGGGTGGTGAAGCGAGAGAGGTGTGGGATGCTCCACTACCGCGTCACAGAATCCGCCGAGTTTGATTGTTATCACCCACTGGGCTGATAATGGCTTTCCCAGCGACTATTAGCGTGCTGAGGCAACAGCAGATGCTACATCTACCCAAGGGATCTTAGCTGCATCCCCAAGGCTGGTCGTCAATTTTCCCATCGAGTGCCCACTTTGGGACCCACCGGCAAGCCCTGTCCCATGCCGGTTATTAGAATGTTACTGATCAGGGCAGGAGGTACATGAGCAGCTTCTATCCCATCACTGTGTGGTCCTTGGCATCAGCATTTTTTGGTGCTTTGATTTTTTTTTCTCCATGGACCTGAGATAAGCTGAATCATGGTGAGCCCAGACCGCTGTTGCGGCTCCCAAGCTGTCGACTCCTATGCTTCCTGTCCACGTCAGGCCAGCCCTGTCCATCAAAGGGCCTTATCCTCTGCCTTTGTTTGGCCAGAGCCTGGACCCTTCACCCATTTCCTGTTAGCTCCTCCACCCTAGTCTAGATTCTCTTCTCATACAACTTAATCAGAGCTCTCCTTTTCCCGGTTGACCTTGGGAGTCATCCAGGGTCTCTATAATGAGCTTATTGATATGCCCTTCTGTGTTGTGCTTTGCAGTTGGGATGGGACGCTGGATGTCTCAGTGGCTCTATCCAGACTCCATTCTTGGGGAGAAGTGGGTCCGTGTCCCCGCTCCTGGCCCTAGATGTCACATCTCCTCCCGTAAATCCCGTCAGCCATGTCGCTAGATCGCAGAAAGGCTCCAGGTTGAATCTCCTTGATTGTATCCTGGGATATCATTTTTAAAAACTACATTAGAGTGCCTATTTCAATAAAGGAGTTAAAATTCCACTAAAAATATAAACAAAGAAGCCTCTTATATGACTAGATCTCTGAACTCCTTTCCTACATACAGAAGATGAGATTTTAAAAGTCTGATGTCTATGTGCATGTAGAGTTTTATACAAGAATAAAATTTGAATTGTTAAATCCAACATCGTGTTACAATGGAAGATTCTGGACATAGAGGATTTCTCATTTGCTAACCAAAATATGCTGATATTTTCATCCATAGGAGGATTCTGATACACATCGTCTTTCAACAAACATACCCAGTAAGCAACAAAATAGATTTCACACCCTCATCATTTTGAAGAGTTATTAAAAGGCTACTTTAAAAGCACTTTAATGTTAAAATGACAGAAGCACCTTATGGGTCTTTGTGCTAAATGGCACAAAAAAGCACACGGCAACGGGCCTTACTTTGGTGACAAATGTAAAATGTTCAAGCTTTAGGTTTTATTATTTGTCTGTGTCCGCATTGTTGAAATTAAAAAAAAATATCATCTCAGCAGACACAGAGTTGAGAGTCACTTAGTATTTTCTTCCAGTCCCTTATTTTAGCACGCTGAGCTGAGCCCTCACCCCCGGGCAACCGTACTCACTGCACGCACTGACAGTGAGGGTGGGGGCAGGGCAGCGGAACACGCTGGAACGAAACACCGGACAGGCAATTAGGGTTCACTTCCTTAAATTGCTTTTAAAATATTTTTTGGTGCATTTAGTTACAACTATGAAAGAAATAAACTTACAAGTCATCCCTTTAAGCCTTTCTTTACTATTCTAACCCTTTCCCCAGAGGTACCTTCTATTTTCAATCTGATATGTCCTTTAAATCTATTTATATGCGTTTTATGAGTAAAAACATGTATTTTTGAAGTTTGATGTGTGTACTGAAACTTTTGTTTCATTTAACAATCTCAGACATATACACATACATATATGATCATGTGTAAGCTATGTATTATAATATTTATATGCATGTGGAATAAGATACATACTGAGTTGTATTTAAATGCAAATATACACAAAATTAAATATGTGTATATTATATATTAATACATTATAACATGCATATATTAACACATACACATATAATTCCTATGGTACATGATACACTACAGCAGTAAAAGAAAATATGATAGCTGCTACATAGAAAGTTCCACAATTTTCTTTACTGCAATATTGTTGACAATAGAAAGCAAATGCGAAGATTCATATGACCAGCCCACTAATAATGGCCATGTAAGTTGCTTCCAAACAATGTTACCAATAGTTCTGCAATCAGCATATCAGCAGATAATTTACTAGGCTATTTTGCTTATAAGAAACTGAAATTCAATCAAATTATAAATATGCATGTTGAAGAACCCCGTAATTGCTAAACAATCAGATCCCAGAATAGGAAGGGAATCATCTCTAGGACAATTGATTCTGGAGAAATCTGCTCATGGGACCTGGAGGCTAGAAGGTGTAGACTTTTCCCTCCAGCTCTTCCTTCAGCCCAGCCTTTCCTCTCTCCACCCAGTGCCTTCCTTGCTGTCAGGCTTCCCTTCCCAGCCAGCTGGCCTCACTGTCCAAAGCCCAGCCTTTTCCAGTTGGCTCTCACTGACAACTACTTTCTGCACATCTTAGGTTGGATTTTCTCTGGCAGTGGTTGGTTGTCCTGTTGTGTGTTCACCCTGTGTTTGGCCTGGTCATGTGCCTCTGGCCCAGGCTATCTTTCGGTTAGCTGTTCAGCATAAAGGAGAGGAAGGACAGACTAAGGAACATGGCCTACATAAGATGGTTCTAACTTAACACGCAGTGAGAAGGGGCATTTCCCTTGTGAAAGGAGAAAGTCACCTCTTCAACTGCTTCATTCCCAGTGCCTGGGGCAGTGCTTGGCTCTGCATGACTCCCTGGTCCACTACCTGTTCACTTGGTCTCCAGAGGCTTGAAGGGTAGAGTAAACCATCTCAACACGGGCTTCCTCGGCATAAGGATTATTTTGAGAAACTGTAGATTTAAGAGTAGTTCTAAAAACAGAGTAGAAGTTACACTTCTGTAAGAGAAATTGACATTGGCATGGGGGTTGGGCTGTACTAGGAAGAGAGCTAGTACCAAAGGTAACTTTTTCACCAGAGAGACTCATCTGCTCGGCAGGGCAGTCTTCGTTTACCAGACCTTTCCTCTTCTCACACTTCCACGGACTGCCTTGCCCCTAGGAGGCTCCAGACCCTTAGCTCTTTCCTTAACTCAGAATGGTGAGCAAGCTTCCATCATCTGGCTGACTTTTGAGTTTCATATCTCTGTGAGGCTCCTGTGTGTACATATATATGTAATTAAAATTGTTTATTTTCTCCCATTAGTCTGCCTTTTATTATGGGGGAGGGGAAGGAGGGTGGTCCCAGCTAGGAACCTAGAAGGGTAGAGGAAAGACAGTTTTTTTCTCCCCTACAGGTTCATACCATCATACTCCCCCACACACATGGTATGAAAAGTTATCACTGGTACCAGCCTATGGTTCAGAGACCCGATTCACCTGTTGCATGCACTGTGTACTTTCCATTATAATGTGTAAGATGAATCCAATAACACACATTACACAAAGTGAAGATTAAATGGAATAATGTCTAACATATTCTTTGTAAACCATAAGGCACTATTTTACCAATATGCGAAGCTAGCTTGAAGAAAAACAAAGTAAATCAATAACGGAGAGAATTTTCACTGTCTTCAGCACTATGGTTACAGCAGGTTCCACCAACCATGCCATCTGATCATTACTCTTCTTAGCTGGGCAGTGAGTTCCAGGAGGTGGGTGGAAGAGGCTCAGTTTCTGTTTGGCAGCCATTCTGGTTCGGAAGATCCAATTTGATAATCAATTAGGCATAAGTGGCTTCATCCCAATGATGGCAAATGCCAAGAAGGACACAGTGAGGGTGGCATAAACAATCTCTATCCA
This sequence comes from Phyllostomus hastatus, assembly GCF_019186645.2. NCBI lineage: Eukaryota > Metazoa > Chordata > Mammalia > Chiroptera > Phyllostomidae > Phyllostomus > Phyllostomus hastatus. The sequence goes on from NW_025334024.1 coordinate 19,554,564, forward strand.
AGCATAGCACAGCACAACCCCTTCTCTGCTTGTCCAAGTCTGGCCCTTCCTCTGAGACCTAGATTTCAGCCTACCTCATGGGGCACCTGGCCTAATGTCTCCTGGGAGGTGAGCGAGGCTAAGAAAAACTTCCTCTTTGTGTACGACAGCCCTGGAAGGCTGAAGTGCCCTAGAGAAATCTCAGCACCACCTCTATGAAGCCTACTGATATTAGATGTATGTCATAGTTTAAGGGATTTTTGTTTGTTTATTAAACAATTTAACTTTTGCCAAACGTTTTACTGTATGCATTAGATATCCTCAGGAATACCAGGAAATGTGGACAAAGCCATAAATAAGTAGCCTCAAAAATTCATTTAATTTTACCTACAGTCCTGATTTCATGATTTCCTCGTATAAGGATGAAGGATTAATATTTCCATTTGGTAGCTGTGGAATTAAGCATTGAAAAGGCTAAATAACTTACCCAAGGTCACAGAACTAACACTAACTGGTTACCTGTGCTCAGAACCAGGTGTCTTCCCCCCGCCCCCACTGCTGCTTCGTAGGTTGGGACCTGTGCCTTGATTAATGATCCCTGCATTAGGTAAGCTGAAATAGTGCAAGCATCAGCTGCTCGGTAGCACCTGAGCTTTTAGAAACCCTTTCTGTTCACTAAGCAGTGCCATTTATAACCTTCCATTAGAGGGGAACAGGACAGAACTGTTTAAATGGCGTTCTGAAAGTAATACAGGGGCATTCGTCTGGCTAAGCCTCCTTGGTAGGCAAAATTAAGAAGTCCATGTCTTCAAAGTGGAGAACTGAAAATAACCTAAATGTTCACCAATAGGGGATTGAGTGTACAAATCGTGTTATATACATGCCATGGAGTACTGTGTAATCAATTCAAGTGACAAGGTAGACTTATATCACCTGGCTGTGAGAAAATTACAGGTGATATCAATTATATGCAAAAGTAGGTCCCCACATACCTTACAGAATATAATCTCATAAGCATAATACAAATGCACATTGAATATTAAATGTTAAGCATGGTTATACATGGTTGGGTGATAAAGTTATACGTGAAGTTATAGTTCTTTGCTTACAAAAATGAATTGTTTATATAAAAAACTAAAAATCTTCTCCCTATCCTAAGAACAAAGGAAGATCGAATAGAGCTTGAACTTAGTGTGTAAGCTTTCTCTTAGATATATTAGTTGCACAAAGGATAATTAAGTTTCATAACACCTGTTCACAGAAGAGGCTTGCATGCCTGCTTGTCATGGGTATCTCATATTTTTATACTCAATGTTAATTAATACATTTTGTACTTGCTGATTGCAGACCAAGCCTATGAAAGGCTTATCTGATTATCCCCGTGCTCCCACCCAGTCTGGTTTAGATCCCTTTGTTCTTATTTCCAACCAGAACTTTATCGCATTGTCACTTTTATGCCTCTCCCAATATAGCCTGCTCTAGGAATCATCATGTATGATCACCTCTGTCTCCTGACTCCCAGCTTAAGGATTCATCACTCAGTAAGAGCCCCATAAATGCTGTGCAATATAAATTGTTGTAACCTCGTGGGTACCTGGGACAGAGATGAACAGGGAGCCTCTAAAAGCACTGCTGGAAATTAGCCTGCGTGGCTCAGGTCAATGCACAAAGGTTTCTGGTGAAGCTTTGAGAAAAGAAGAGGGTGGAGGTGTTGCCTCAAGGGTTTCGGATCGGAGAATTTCGAGATAGGGTCACCCCAGAGAGTTCCCACACCAGAGCAGGATGCCTTAGATTCTGTCGTCCTATTTAGCTCTTCATTTGCTCATTCTACAATTGTTGAGCACTGGAAGGCAGAACCCAGGGGCTGGGTCAAAAGCAGAAAGGTATCTCTTGCTTTCATGCAACTGCACAAAGGCTTTCCTACCCAAAGCAGGTAAGGTTGTCCTTTAAAAAGTCAAATTCTGTTATTGTTATTTTTAATTAATTTAAATTGGTTAGATTTTTTTCTTCTCAAGAACTTCATTTAAATGGAATTACAGGTTATGCATAGTCTTTTGTGTCCAGCTTCTTCTACTGAGTAGAATATTGGGTTGGCCAAAAAGTTCATTTGTTTTTTTCTGTAAGATGACTCTAGTAGTACTTAGTTGTCTTTAACTTCATTCAAAACAATTTTGTTAGACTGTATTATGACAGCTGTCATATCAGCATGTACTTAAGAAAACATCACAAATTGGCCCTGGCTGGAGTAGCTCAGTGGATTAAGCAGTGACCTGTGAACCAAAGGGTCACCGGTTCAATTCCCAGTCAGGGCGCATGCCTGGGTTGTGGGCCAGGTTCTCTGCTGTGGGGCATGTGAGAGGCAACCAAACATTGATGTTTCTCTCCCTCTCTTTTTCCCTCCCTTCCCCTCTGTCTAAAAATAAATAAATTAATTAAAATTGATGAATTTTTGAGTAGCCATTTTAATATTGAAGATAGAAGAAAATATGCAATGTTTTTGGCATATTATGTTTTATTATTTCAAGAAAGGTAAAAATGCAACTGAAATGCAAAAAAAAAAAAACCCCAAAATGATTTGTGTTGTGTATGAAGAAGGTGCTGTGACTGATTGAACAAGTCAAAACTGGTTTGTGAAGTTTTGTGCTGGAAACTTCTCACTGGACAATGCTCCACAGTCAGGTACACCTGTTGTAGTTGATTGTCATAAAATCGAGACATTAATTGAGAACAATCAATGTTATACCATATGGGAGATAGCCAACATACTCAAAACATCCAAATCAATAAAGTTATTGATGAAAATGAAAAACAAATGTGTCTTTTAGTTTACAAAAAGAACAACTAAATAGACTTTTTGGCCAACCCAATAATATGTTTGACATTTACCCATATTATTCTGTGATTTAATAGTTGCTTTTTAATGCAATGAGCATACCATTTTTAATATTCCATTGTTTTATTTTATTGATTTATCTGTTGATGGACAACTGGGATGTTTCCAGTTTGGAGTATTATCAATAAAGCTGCTATAAACTTACTTCAACAATTTTCTGTCCAACTCTGTCTTTATTTCCCCTACATAAATATCTAGGATTAGAACTACTGTGTACAGGTTGCTTCTAAAAGTAGGTGGGGGGACTCACACAGCTTGATAGAGAAAAATAAATAACCCAATTGAAAAATGGGCAAAGGACCGAGATTGATATTTCCAGAGGAAATATATACATGCTCCATAGTACATAAAAAGGTGCTCAACATCACTAAGCATCAGGGAAATGTAAATTAAAACCATAATGCAGTATCACCTCACACTTGTCAGGATGGTTATTATCAAAAAGATAAAAGATTAATGTTTGTGAGGATGCAGAGAAAAGGGAATACTTTTACACTGTTGGTGGGAATGTAAAATGATACATCAACCAAGAAAAACATTATAGAGGTTACTCAAGAAATTAAAACATAGAACTACCATATGATCTAGTAATCCTACTTCTGGGTATATATATCCAATGAAAATGAAATCATTATCTCAAAGATATATGCACTCCTGTGTTCACAGCAGCATGATTCACAACAGCCAAGGTGTAGAAACGACCTAAGTTTTTACTGATGGATGAATGGGTAAAGAAAATTGATACACACACACACACACACACACACACACACACACACGCCCCAACTGAGTATTATTTGGCTTTAAAAAATAAGAAATTCTTGCTATTTGTGACGACATGGATAAACTTGGAAGGCATTATTGAAAGTGAAATAAACCAGAGAAAAGACAAATAACACATCGTACTTATATGTAGAATCTTAAAAAAAGAAAAGTCCATTTGATAGAAACAGACTAGAAATGGGTGGGGTAAATAGGAAGAGGTTGGTAAAAGGGTACAAACTTCTCAGGAGTACGATGGATAAGGTCTGAGGATTTAGTGTGTAACATAATGACTATACTGTACTGTGAAACTGAAATTTGCTAAGAGAATAGAACTGTTCTCAACAACAACAGAAAAGGTAAACATGTGAGGTGATGGGTGTGCTAATTAACTTGATGGGGGGAATTCTTTCTCAATGTATCCATGTACCATATCATCACAGCGTGTACTTTACATATCTTACAAACATATCTGTCAATTACACCTCAATAAAACTGAAAAAAAAGAGTGGCTGGGGATGAAAATGAACTGGGATGGGACTTGAGATAAGTTTTGGGGGTGATGTAATAGTCTACATCTTAACAGGCAGGGGGTTGAGTACACAGGTGTATGCATTTGTCAAAACTCATGGAACGGATACGCTTAAGGTTTGTACATTTCAACATATGTAAATTTTGTAAAAATATAACAAATCATAAACTAATATTGAACTTCAGTCAATGACACTGTGCTGAAATGTTTGGGAAGAATTATACTGATGTCTGAAACAATTTGAAGCGCATCGAAAAACGAGATTGACAGGTAAGTGAACAGACCGGTAAGTGCTAAAACAACGGCAGCAAAACAATGATAGAATCTAAGTGATGGGTACATGTGTATTCACTGTAAAATGTATTCAACTTTTTGGTATGATTGACATTTTTTATAGTAAAATGTTGGGAATTGAAAATATTTCTCTCTCCAGCAGAAATCCTCCAGGGGCCTCCCGGCATACTGAGAATAAAATCCGAAGTAATTATTTTTGACTCGGAGGCCCTGCACAATATAGAGTCTGATTACCTCTCTGACTTCCCGGCTCCCGCTCCGACCCCTCCCGCTTCTTCCCAGGGACAGGGGCTTCCTCGCTGTTCCGAGTTCTCCCCGAGCCCACGGTGGTCTCAGAGCTCTCACGCCCACGGCTGCCTCTGCGGAGGATGCTCCCATCCCGCGTGCTGTTTGCACAGCTACCCGCCTCGCTGCACCCAGGGCTTCCTGTCTGCTCAGTGGCTCCTCCTCCGAGAGACCTCCCCCCCCCGCCCCCGCCCCCGCCCCCCGGTCCCCTTATCAATCCCTGATGCCTTCGCTTTGACGCTCTCTTTTTTCATAACACTTAGCACCATGCGATAGAATTTTAAACACATTTACATTAAACTTGCTTCTCTCCCCCACTGCTGCACAAACTCTTTGAGGGAGGGCTAGGACTTCACTGTGTTCATTGCTCTATCACCAGCTCCCAGAACACTAAGTTTGGCATGCGAGCCACCCAGCACAGATTTGTTGGCTAAATCAATGGATGGGATTTCCATAATGCTTGAAAAATTAAAGAAACTTTTGAACAGTTTTTGGATTTTCAGAAAAATTGTGAAGATATAGCCAGTCCCCCCTTTTACTAAAATCTTATGTAATGGTGTATATGCTATAATGAATGAACCGACATTGATACCTTATTAACTGAAGTCCACACTTAAATTTCCTTAGTTTTCACTCCCTGCCCTTTTTCTGCTTGAGGATCCCATCCAGCACACTGCATAACCATGGGCTCCTCTTGGGCTGTGACAGTTTGTCAGACTTTTCTTGTTTTCATGACCTTGACAGTTTTGAGGAATACTGGTTAGGCATTTTGCAGAATGGCGTTGGGTGGGAGTTGTCCACAGTGCAAATTAATAGGACAATGAATTAGCTTGGAAAAGTCTGCTCCACCAGGAGCTCGGACTTGTACCCAACGATCCCAACTTTTGGTATTACCTTTAGAGCATGTATACAGTTTACAGACCTTGTCATGTTTGGTAAACCCTGTGACAAGGAAGGTCCTTCTATGTCCCTCTTACATATAAGACAACTGAACTTCCATACGGTATCTGTGCAAGACCACAGAGAGGGCATGCGTCCAGCTCATGCATTCTGACCATGGGTCCAGCTCTCTTTCTACCTCCCACCTCTGCCTGTTGACCCCCTCACAACTGGCCTTTGCTGCCCAAGTCTGAAACTATGCAAAGGCATGCGGTATCAGCATCCTTTTCTCTATTGCTTTTTTTTCTCCATCAAAACAGTAGCGCTAAGTCTAACAATCCTGCTTAGTCAGAAAAATGAGTGTGCTGAGGTAATACTTAACTTTAAGCATTAAATACGTCTCAACAAAATCTCATGGCCCGGGCTTGCCAGCAGGTAAGTGTTTATTTGAGATACTCTCATTTGGAAAGAACCAGCGGTCGTGAGGCTGCAGCCCCTGTACCTGCGCTGCACCCTTGCTGTGTGTGTGTGGGGGGGGGTTTGACCCTGAACACCGAGCACTTCCTCCATCACTGTCCACCTGAAGCACCACGTGACGGGAGGCCCAGCAGCCCCACCTTTCCCCGCCTTGCTCCCCCTCCAGAGCACTCTTTCTGACCCTGTACCAGCGAATGAGTCTCAAAAATTCGCTTCACTTACAAATACAGACTCTAAATTGATTTGTTTTGTTCCATTATAAAATGCTTCATTCTGCAATTTAAGGGTATTATTATGCTGAGTCCAGAAGAAAGAAAGATATGTTAACTTGACTAAATGTTACTTCACCCTTCGGAAAGCCTTCCTTTATTTGGCCATACGGCATCTCCTAGCCTTGGGCTTTGGCTATCACATCATTTATAAGACATTATCATTGCCCATATTCTTTAAGTGTCTGACTTAAGGGTGAGGCTGTGTCTGTCTTGCTCATCAGTGTATCCACAGGGCAAGGTCTCTCGATTGTGCATGGTCAATTAATACATTCAAATAAAATGGATTTATATAAACTATAGGTGTCATTTATAACTGTTACACTTTGTGTACAGCTGAAATATTTCATAATTTCTAACTATTTGAGACAACTTTTAAAAACTCTCTTGGCACACAGGATTAGAAATCACACATATTGGTGACAAAGAAGCCATTTTGAGGGAACAGATCGATGTTATGCTATGAAGAGTAAAGAGTTTGAAGTCTAGATGAAGACAAAGCAACATTTGGAGCCATCTCAGTAGGTAAACAGCTTCTCATAAGCCTGAGAGGTGAATCTGGGGGCCCTTTTCAAAGGCTTACCTTTATTAGAGAAGAAACAGAATCATGTGCTCTGACTCAATAAGGAGTACCTTTGTCAGTATTGGCCCCTATTTCTGAGTAGGAAAGAAAGCCAATTTTATGTGACCATAACATGTACACTCATGACGAGGCTGGCTGAAGGCCATGAACCAGGCATTTTGAAGCTTTAGATCTTCTTCCTGGGAGAACACCTTCCCTGGATTTGCTTCTAAAGCGGGATCCAGGAGAGCCGTATGGAATTGGCCTCATGGGGGTAGTTGCAAAGGTCAAAACGGACAGAAATTAGGGCTTGCCTTTCACTGGCATAGGGTGATCTCGTCATTCATGTGTCCTTTTGGTGAAAAGGCCTGTTTCCTTTTCTCGTAAATGACAAACATCATTTCTTAGTTGTTGGGTAGTGACCACAGTGGACCTGTGACCTTCAGTACGTGCAAACGAACTCAAAGAAGGCACATTTACACAGTCGTTTTCCACCTCCAGTGCACTGTTCGTGCTTTTTCCGAGTTAGGGCTTTTTCCTCTCTGTAGCTACAACTTGCATGGAAACTCACCTGTGTGTCAATTCTCCTGAGGCTGATTTGACGATAACATTCTATCCCGATCTCTGCTTCCTATAGCATCTGTACACTAACTTGTGCAATATTTATCAAATTTCAGTTCCATTTTCTTCCTTCTTTACATGGCTTGTTGTTTTCTCTGTTTAACTCTTTCTTCCATCTGGATCATAAGCACATTAGAATTTTACTATCCTTGTATGCAATAAATTATACATTAATAGGATAGTTATAGCTTGGGAGAAGAAGTTATTTGTGATTTGCACTTAGAGAGATTTTAATCAAGTTTACCATTCGGAAAAAGTCTGTTTTGCATATAAATAAGGACCCCTAAAAATCGATCTGTTTTTCTCAATTATAAAATGCTTTATTTAGAAGCCTACGGGTAATTTATTATACTGAATCGGGTGGAAAGGAAGATGTATTGCATTATGCTTAATCTTATCAAATGGCTGCTATATTTAATGACAATGCCTGTTTATCATAATTATTATAAGTTGTCTAGGTTAATCGGAAGACCTATGCAGGATTTTCAAATGGTGAATTTATTATTTATGTACCGCCTCAGACACCAGCTGTTCCCCACGGACGCGCAGTCACATCTCGTGAGCTTGATTTTTGCTGAGGCTGCCTGAGAACCTCGTGTCTGTTGCACACAAGCTATAAAGTCAGGTCCCTGGAAACTTCTATAGTTAAGTAAGTAGAAGATAAAACATATAGAAGAGGAAGTAAATAACGTATCTGTTTTCCGGTATTTGATAAATGTGTTACAAATTTATTTCTGCCATCACTGAAGATGGTGTCTCTAGACAAAGCAGATTCAAGCAAAATCCCTGCTTTCTCACAATTTTGTAAGTGAGGCAGCATACGTGTGTGGGGTATAGGAGGAGGGAGGACATAACATTAGATATCTCATCCCACCTCTGAAAGTGTCCTGTGATATGTGTATCTTCATTCAAATTTGAACAGAGGCACAGAGAACTCAAGGTCCCGCTAGTGGAGGAGTTGTGTTTTAAACTCATTGCTCTGATTTCAAGGCTGAACCCTCCCCACAGCGGCCTATGCTACGGTCTGACTGTTTGCATCTCCCAAAATTGGTGTTAGGGATCCTACTGCCCAAGATGACCCGTGATAGAAGGAAGGGCATTAGGGGTGTGATTAGAACATGAGTGTGGAGACTCCATGAATGAGACTAGTGTTTTCATAAAAGAGATCCCAGAGAGCATCCTTGTCCATTCCGCCACATGAACATTGGACAAGAAGTCTGTCACCCAGAAGAGGACCCTCACGTGACCATGCTGGCACCTTGCTCTCAGATTTCCAGCCTCCACAAGTGTGGGGAATACAGGTCTACTGCATGTCTGGCATTTTGTTGTAGCAGCCTGAATTGGCTAAGACAGGCTACTGGTTACTACTGGCAGGGGTGAAGGGGCAGGTGAACTAAAGTCTTAGGACATGGTTATCTGAAACCTGTGGTTTGGTTCTTGGCTTCCCGGATATGTGATATGCTGGATAAGCCAAAGGGTTTTCAAATGCAAATGGATAACGACCCCTTCTGTGTGTATCTATCAGTTTGTTGTCATGAGGGTGAAAGTTAACAGTATTAACACAACATCAGAATTAAACCCAGGTGTCCCCCAAACTCACTGCTTCTGGAAAACAGTCAATAACAGCATCATCCATAAAAAATGAGAAAAACACAGGCCATTTTTTTTTGCAATGTCATAGTGTCAATTACAAGACAACAGAGGCCCACCCTGGTTTCCCCTGCGCCTTCGCCTTGACGGACATCAATTTAGAGAGGAAAAATTTGTTCGCTCTGGGATCCTTAAAACTCCCGTCAGAGGCAGACGTCGGAGCTGGCAAGCTCCTCGCTCCCTAGAAACAACATGGGCCTGAGCTGTGTGTTTGGCAGCTGACGTTTTTGAAAAATGGAGGTATTAAACCATGCAGTGAATTTCAGTAAGAACTTTACCTGCCATTTTCCCCAGATGTAGATGTATTTTAAAATAGAAAGGGAACAAAAATCAGAGTAGCTTCATTTTTATGGAAATGTTCTCTTTGCCAAAGGGGCTTGGTTATTTGCCATAAAAATATGACTGGCTTAAAAATGGAAGAAAAATTCCTTGGCGTGCTGCTTAGGACTTTGGTATCAGGATGGTTGCTCAGGGAGGTGACTGAGCCTAGAATACAGAAAAGCAACATCTTGCTCCATCTGTATCTGCTCTGTAGAACTTGTCTGGGGAAACCCTATGAGACCGAGAAGAAGAGAAAGCTAAATGAGCTGTGGCCACAGCAGAGACTCAGGGAGCTTATTACTCTCCTCCTGGTCCCTTGCCCAACACTTTCAATCAGAAATCTCTATAAACCCTACTTCTTTGACACTCGCCTTAGAGTTCATTTTTCTCCATTTCTACTGACACCACCAAGGTCAGCATTTGCCACCTTTCCAGGACTCTTGCAAAACCCTGCTAATTGCCCTCCTTGCTTTCAGTTTCTCTGCTTTAATCCACCCTTGAACCTGGATGCCAGACCATCTTGACTATGAGCAAATACAATGCTGGAATGTACCAATTCTCACACACTGCTAAATATTAGAATCGCCGGGAAAGCTTTATAAAATACTGATGACCAGGGCCAGTCTCTCGAAGTTCCAAGTCCATTCATTTAAAGGGGGGCCTAGGTGTTGCTGGAGTTGTTACAGCTCACCAGTTGCCCCTGACATTAGGGCTAAGCATCACTGATACAACTCCCTACAAATGGTCCTTCAGGATCTGCCCACCACCTTTGCCTGGCCCACAAGAACCTCCAAGACATGGCTCCTGCCCAGCACTCCCTCATCTTCTTTTTCCTCCTGGGTAAGCATCAGTCTCTGCTGCTTGGCCGTATGTTTATCTTTATTCTGTGCATTTATTTCTGCTGCTACCTCTTCTGGCACCATTCCTCTCATCTGACATATCCATTTAGAAGGCTTCCAGTACTCAGATATTTGAAAGTTTCTCTGACCTGCCCCCACCCTTGATGTTTCCCTACACTCTTGTCCACTCTTTTACTTATACTTCAATGTACTGGCATATAAACATATGTGTATACTGCCTAAGTGTGTACTTATGTAGATGATACAGCCTTTAAAGACACATCTCTCATTTTCTTGTTGGTTTCCTTGATGCCCAGCAAAGTACACAATCAACATTTACAATATTTTGGTAAATGAATTAATTAATGAATGATTTATGAAAATAGATATCCATAATTTAGTGATTCAGGATGATTTAACGAATGTCAACTGAGACAAAGGAAATTCTCGATAGACACTTGAAAAGAGATGGTATTACGAATGCCCCCAAGCACTGGTTATCTCTTAGGAAGTTGTAGGGTTGTGCCCGAGGACCCATTTCAGGAGAAACGTGCCGAGTGTTGGCAACACCAACCAAGCCAGGTCAGTTGGAGACGCGCCACGTCAGAAGACCCGGCTCGGTACTGCCTCACGTGTGCAGAGAAGCTGTGTTTTCAGCATCCGTGAGCCAGCTCCTTTTTCACTGACCTTGCTCCTTCCTGCTCCTCTGAAGTAGCTCTCCGTCGTTGTTGAGTTCCTCTAGAAGCACTGTACGAATTTGACTTTAGAAGTCTTTTATGATCCAGTTCCGTGAAAAGAATGTGCTACTCTCTTCAGGTCATGATTCTCAATATGTGGTTCCTGCACCAGCAGCACCAGCATGAGCAGGGGACATACTAGAGATGCAAATTCTCAGGCCTGGACTCAGACCCACTGCATCAGAAATGCCTACAGTGGGGCCCAGCAACCTGTATTTTAACAAGCCCTCTGGGTTATTCTCTTGCATGCTCAAACTGAAGATCCACTGGCCTAAAACGTTCAGTCAAGGATCTGGCCCTCTGAGTTACAGACCCAGTAGAGGTGTGTCTCTAAAGAAAACTGGAAGAGCCTTAAAAGTACAGGCTCCATATCCACTCATTCGGTGGGTCTGGAATGAGGCTCTGCGATCTGGACTTTAAAACAGGTTCGCTTGGTTGATCTAGCCTGCAAGCAAGTAGAGCAATAAAGGGGCCAGATGGTTTCTGAGGTTTTGGTTCATTAAGAAGTGTCTCCTTTCAGTCTTGACTCCCTTCCCCACCACCCCCCCTCCGATTTCTGCTGGAAGTGGGAGTGTGATGTGCCATGGAGTCCACTCTGACTTCCCGCGACCCTGTGAACGAGTGATTTCCACGGCGTCCTGTCCTCAGCAATTCTGCGCAGATCCTACAGATTCATGCCTATGGCTTGGTTCATGGAGTCAATCCATTTCCTAATTCCCTGTTTTCCTGCTACCTTCCACTTTTCCCCGCATTATGTCTTTTCCAAAGAACCCTTCCTTCTCATGAAGAACCCGAAACAGGGCAGCGACGGTGTTGTCCCTTTTTGCCTCCAGCAATGTTTCAGGCTCAATTTGCTCTACGACCCACTTGTTCATCATCTTTCTGGCAGTCCAGGGTATTCATGGAGACTTCTTCCAACACGATCTTTCAAATGATTATTTTTTTCCTCTCAGCCTTTTCCCCCTATGTAGTAATTGGGAATATAAGTCTGTGAATGGTCTTAGCCTTGATCCCTCATGACTCATCTTTGCTCTTGGTGATCTCTCCTCATTGTTGCATTGCTGAACCTAAGGATGGGTACTTTTTTATTTTTCTTTTATATTTTTCACCTTTCAAACCAGTATTTATTATTAGTTAAGCCATGACTCAGGATCCTAGGATGGGATGTACCCAGGTTCCCCTTCACCCTGTTGGGAGAAAGATGAAGGACAGAGGACAGGTGGGATGTGGCCTGTTTAGATCTTCGCAGGAAACATGCTTTCTGCCTGGTGGCCATCCCAGGCCACTACTCAGAGTATGGGCCAAAGGGACTAGTGCACACGCCAGTACCATTTGCACGTGGAGACACCACCCCCTTTCGAGGTCACTGCCTTCTCACAGCGGTGGAAGTCCGGGCAGTCCTGCTGACAGTTCCTGGTCTGGTTCTGGCTGGGGAAGCAGCTGTCAAAAGGTACAGTCTTACAATTCTTGATTTTGGTCTTGATGTCTTCTGCCATGTTGCTGACTCCTAAAGGTGCCCCTGAAGCTGCACACAGCTCAATGTAAGGACAGGTATTTTTCAAAAGCTCCCCAGATGATGCTAAGGTCAGCACAGACAATGGAGGGAGGAAACCAGGCAATGTGGACACTGTGCCAAAGGTGAGCCGCAGTTGAGTGAGACTTGAAAGAGCTTGGCAATAGGCCAGGCTTTGCTAACCCGACGCTGTAGTTTTCAGAGGAAGGGGAAGATCCTCTTGCCAGTCAAAGTCAAGCTCAGCCAATCAGATTTTTCCCTGTGGGAACTGGAAACTTAAGCAGAGAGTCGACCCCATGCTGCTGGGACAGCAGAGCCTCCTTGTGGCCGAGTGTTGGACGGAAGATCCGCAACCTGCTGTTCCTGCAACTATGCCGGTTTCCTCATCTGAGTTTTTGTTGTCCAGCTTTTCTTTGGTTCCGTGGACTACACTAGTGTCCTTCCAATCAGTCATCCTTTTTTTTCTTGAGTAAGGGAAGTGGGTTTCTTTAGCTTGCAGTCCCAAGAACGTTCATTATCACACCTGCCACTAATTGGTGATGAGACCCTGGGCCAGTCATTTCACATCTTTAGGCTTCAGTGTCCCTCAGCACTGAAGTGCAGGTAGTCCTACCTGCACTGGTCCTATTTTTCAAAAACCACATATAACACCAGGCTCCTTCTTAAAAAAAACACGAGTTACAGGAGACTGGAATTACTAAAACAAGAGAAAGTGATCAATGGTTTCCCCAGCTTAAATCCTTACTGTTTGATAAAACGTAGTTTTGCTCTGACTACAGCTTCAGCAAACCTCTGAGGAGAGCTAAGTGTGCCTGGGGCACCAAGGATCTGAAGGGGCCATCTTTCTATGGCGTTTTGCGGTTCTTCATTCAGAGCCTTGAGCCCACGAACAGCTGGAGTTTTCTGTTTCACAGCTGTTCACTGCTCCATGTAAAGGGTACATAATGATACTTAATGGAACACCCAAAGTGGTAAATGTCATGCAAACTCCAACACAAAAACGGCTCCCCCAAGAAGGCCTTTTAAATGATAACTGATTGAATAATCTGTTTTTTAGTTATAGATCTTTCTATCTAAAAATAGGAATCCTATTATTCTGCAGTATTTGGTCACCTGTCGAGTGTTGTCTCTGAAGTCTTCAGGATACAGAGTTAAAGCCCATGAAAAGGTCAAGACAGCTCTCAATTTCCAAATTAAATTGCTTGGAAACACACTTCAGTAGGAAGTTCGGTTTCGGGAGGCCTGCTGTGAAAGTTAGCAAATGAAATGTAAAACGTGTGAAGTTTTCAGTTTCAGGAAAAGTACCACTTTTAAAAGATTGTGGCATTTTTGTTTTACCAAATGAAAGTCTTTGTGTGGACTTAAATATAACTCTTGAATATTCTGAGGCTTACATAAAAAATCTTCAATATGTGATTCCATTAAAATCTGCCCCCACTGCTAAGAACTTAGAGGTCACAGTCTAGGTTATTTCCAGCAGCATCTCTGCTAGAGGCCACAGTCTAGGTTATTTCTAGCAGTGTCTCTGCATGCAGTTTCTGTATGGTGCTCTAGGCACAGGCTCCACTGCGAGTAAAGAATATGCATCAACATTATAATGTTTATGGCGATCACACTCTGTGATGTAAAACGTATGGCGATCACACTATGTTATGGTATAAAAGCTTCTGTTAGGCACCCTTATAGTCTTAGTCCATGAAAACCCCACAAGTCCTCCCCACTCTTGGTGAAGGTGGGAAATAGTTTTCTGAGAGTCTCTGCCCGATGGACATGACGTTCCTTTCTGACAGCGGGCATTTCTGCTGTGTGCTGCACTTCTGCATTGATGTTGGCCATTACCTCCTGAAACCACGTACCACCTTTGACATCAGTCTGCCTCCTAGTCCCCTTCTGTCAAGGTCATTTCTCCATCTCACTATTGCATTCTCTCTCCTCTGCCCTTCGTGCAAATGCTGGTACTTTCTCCCAATCTCTCTGTGGGCCCTTGCTTTAAACATGCTCTTGCCCCAGCAACACCTCCCTCCCACTTGGGTTAGCCCTAGAAAATGCCAACACCCGTTCCTCTAAAGCTTCAGAATCCCATACCCAATATTTGGTTGGACATCTCCACCTAGATGAGTGTTAGCAACTCAAGCCCAGCAAGCCAAAAGGTGAAGTTCATGAACAGAGTCGTCTCTGGCACCAGAATCTCTGGCCGTGAATCCTCACTCAGCATTTATTATAGATATAAATCTCTAGCAAGCTTCTTTACCTCCCTGCATCTCAGTTTCCTTATCTCTAAAAAGATTTGAGGATTAAATGTAACAGCATATGAAAAAGAATTTAGCACAGTAAATGGCACATACTAATCCTGAAATAAAACTTAGCTATATTTAACCATATTTCCTTTGAACCTGCTAAATCTTCTATATTATGAATCACTGACTTCTCACTTTTGCTTGCCTCCATAACAATTGGCCATTCAGTTCCATTAATTTTAAATTTAAAAATGTTTTCAAGTCTGTTCTCTTTTCTGTGTCACTATTAGCATTGCCCTAGTTCATGTCTTTTTGTGCTTCCATCTCTCCTATCTGCCATCTCTTTCTCCCTCTGAACGTGGTTTATCCTGAGAGAACAGGGGGTCAAGGGTTAAGGAAGAAATGGAATAAAGACGAGAGAGAGAGAGAGAGAGAGAGAGAGAGAAGGAATCACTAACCTTAAAAATCTAGGACATGTTCTTTCTAGAGTTTTATGATATTGGATAAAATGTAGAAAAAGAAAAATCTGTTAATAAGCGCCACTGGACATGGTGCCAGTACTTAAGGAGGTTGACAACCAATGTTAATTGAATACAACCATAGAACTATACTGTTGAGATGACTGTTAAAATAACCTTTCCTTCCTCTAGGGCTGTTTAATAAAGATGCAGTGTTTTTATGTACATCCTAAACATTGCTTTATTGAGGAACTTAAAAGCAAGTTAATATCAGCATTCTTAGGCTTTAGGTGAAAGTCTACAATAGTAGTATATTTGAAAAGAAAAATTACATAGTAAAGCCAGTTACACACTGGAGGTGATTTTACAGATCAGGTTTGAAATTCTAAGCAATCAAATGCAGACAGTGCTCAAGGTTACACTACCCAGTAAAGTTTACTGAACACAAGGAAACATTCAAAGCAGATAATGCCTTCAATATTTTAACTATCACAGGGCTACTTTCTTGTGTCTTCCTGATACATGTACAAATTGCAAATAGATACCATTTCTTAAAGATTAAGAAGACTTAAAATCATATTTTTAAAATGGGATGAAAAATAAAATAAAATATACTCATTCTCATATAGGTTATTTTTTTCCTAATGAAAATTAGAGACTTTGCTCACATTTTGCAGCTTATTCACACTTTTTCTTTCTCAAATAACCAGTCAAATTAGAATTATGGAAGGTGTTTCTAGATTTCTAACTTGGTATCTTTACCTGACTTGTATTAGTATAAAATATTTTTGGTAACTTTTAGTAATGCCATGAAGTTGCTCTCTAGAAGTATCATTAACTGTACTTTAAAAAAGTAAGTATCTTTCCCTGGCTGGTATAGCTCAATGGATTGAGTGCTGGCTTGTGAGCCAACAGGTTGCAGGTTCGATTCCCAGTCAGGGCACATGCCTGGGTTGCAGGCCACATCCACAGTAGGGAGCATGCAAGAAGTAAGCACATATTGATGTTTCTCTCCCTCTCTTTCTTCCTCCTTCCCTTCTCTTTAAAAATAAATAAATAAAACCTTTAAAAACAAGTAAATATCTTGCAATATTTGTCACAATCTTTTAGTTACCACAGGTAGATTTTTTGATCAGTCCCTTTATGGCTATGAGAAATGCAGAATGCAGCTTCCAAATTGTAACTTGCATATAACAAAATGAGAGTAAATACTAAACCTAATATGGAACTCACCAGCAATTTACTAAATTCTATGTTATTTTTGCTCCCTTGGAGTTTAAATTTAAATAATTTCTCTATCTTGCTCTCTCCTTTTTTTGTTGCTGTTGCCTAAACTTAGAGTATTTTTCCCCAAGTGTGGAACACTAAAATTATTTTCTTAATTCTCAGCCAAATTATTCTTTTGTCTAGATGAAGGATACATTAAATTAGAGTTGTTTTAGTTGTTTTACACTTTACAAGTTAATGTAATGTTGCTGTACATTTTAAGGAAGGCAGAATTAAACAGGGTGGATATTATCAGAGTTTATGTTTTATCCTTTTATTAATTTATTTTAAAACATTTTATGGAATTTGCCTGGCTGGCGTAGCTCAGTGGATTGAGCGCAGGCTGCGAACCAAAGTGTCGCAGGTTCGATTCCCAGTCAGGGCACATGCCTGGGTTGCAGGCCATGACCCCCAGTAACTGCACATTGATGCTTCTCTCTCTCTCTTTCTCCCTCCCTTCCCTCTCTAAAAATGAATAAATAAAATCTTTTAAAAATGGTATCTTTAAAAAAAATTTATGGAATGTGTTGGGGTGACATTAATAAAATTATATAGGTTTCACGTGTACAATCCTATAATTTATCATCTGTATACTGTATTATGTGTTTGCCACCCAAAGCCAAATCTCCTTCCATCGCTGTTTATCTCCCCTTTACCCTCTTCTACCTCCTGTTACCTCTCTTTCCTTCTGGCAGTCACCATACTGTTGTCTGTGTCTATGAGGGGTTTTGTTTTTGGCTTAATCTCTTCACCTTTTTCACCCAGACCCCAAACCTCTCCCCTCTGACAGCTGCCAGTCTGTTCTCCATGTCTGTGAGTCTGTTTCTATTTTGTTTGTTAGTTAATTTTGCTGCTTAGATTCCACATATAAGTGAGATCAGATGGTACTTGTTTTTCTCTGACTGGCTTATTTTACATAGCATAATGCTCTCCAGGTCCATCCATGCTGTCTCAAAAGGTAAGATTTCCTTCTTGTTTTATCCTTCTTGTGAAATAATGAACAGGACTAATGGAAGACTTTAAATAAAATATAAAACAATTCTTAAAGCCAAGGATTTATGAAACTAAGTGATAAAGAGAAATGTGAATGCTGCCACTTCTGGCATGAAATTTAATTGAATTAGGAAAAAAGAACTACCTACAAAGCGGTGTTTCTTTCTAAGTGTGTAACAGGTAGAGATATGAAGCAATCTATGGCTGACAATAAGCCCTTGAAACACAAGCAATTAATGCAATTTGAAATATTTTCTGTGAATGAGTGTGATCATCATAATCAAAATCATCATAAACAGCTGAAACCTGGTGAAAAATGGGAAGCTTTCCCGATAAGGTCAGAAACGAGGCAAGGATGTCCTCCCTCAGTCTTCTTACTGGAAGCCTTCACTAGTGCAATTTTTTAAAAGATTTTATTTATTTGTTTTTAGAGAGGGAAGGGAGAGAGAGAGAGAGAGAAACATCAATGTGCAGTTGCTGAGGGTCATGGCCTGCAACCCAGGCATGTACCCTGACTGGGAATCGAACCTGCGACACTTTGGTTCACAGCCCGTGCTCAATCCACTGAGCTACGCCAGCCAGGGCTCACTAGTGCAATTTTTAAAAAGATGTAAAAGGTACACAGATTGGGAAGGAATACATAAAACAGTCTTTGTTTACCAGTGGCATAACTGTCCATGTGGCAAATCCAAGTGAATCAACAGCAACAACAACAACAAAACCCTACAACTAATAAGCAATAAAAGGAAGATCGCAGGGTACAAGGTTAATGAACAAAAGCCAATTGTCTTCCTGTGTGCCAGCGATGAACATGTAGAATTTGAAATAAAAACACAATACTGTTTGTATCAGCACCCTACCAAATGGAATGCTTATGTATAAATTTAACAAACATGTTTAATATTTATATGAGGAAAACCATGAAGTTCTGATGAAAGAAGTCAAAGGAGAATCATATAAATGAAGAGAGAATCTATGTGCATGAAGAACATTCAATATTGTCAAGATGCCACTTCTTCCCAATTTGACATATAGATTCAATGCCATCTCAACCAAAGTCCCAGCAAGTTTCTTTGTTTGTCTCTTTGTTTGTTTCTGTGGATATCATTAAACTAAAGTTCAAACAAAGAAGTAAAAGAGCCAAAACAGCTGACATCATACTGAAGGAGGACCGACATGACTCAACTTTAAGACTTACTGTAAAGCCACAGAAGTCCAGACAGGGTGGTGCTGGCAGAAGAACACACATCACGATCAGTGGGACAGAAGAGAGAATTCAGAAATAGATCCGTATGAATACGGTCAGCTGATCTTTGGCAAAGGAGCAGAGGCGATGCCATGAGGAAAAAGACAGTCTTTTCCACAAATGATGCTGGAACAACTAGACATCCACATCTAGATTCATTCAGAAAATGAATCTAGAAATAGACCTGACAACCTGTAATAGTCAGCTAGGACTGCTGTAACTAAATCATGCGCACTAGGTGGCTGCAAATTCAAAATCAAGGTGTTGGCAAATTTAGTCTTTAGACAAAGACTTTGTTCTCTGTTGTTCTACTAAAGAATCAGACCAGGTGTACCAGTGGCTCAATAAAATAAACTCTCACTGAACAGGGTAAATAGTATGAAATGAAAGCTATTCATTGAGATGTCTTCAATTGCTGAGAAATGAACAGACGTGTCAGGACATGGTTATCTACGTTGCACAAACAAAAATAAACTTACGTTTTAACAAGTTGTGACTGGACACCAACAACTAGCTAAATGACAAGTTGTAAAAATTATTACATCTCACAATTCAATACTTTGCACACTTTCCCCACTTTAAATTAAGTGGTACCTTTGGTGATAGTATAGGCAAAGGATGTGATTTCTTTATCACAAAACTGGTTGTGAAGCCTCCCCCCCTTTTCAGATAGAAGTATGTTAAAAAAAAAGCACCACTTCTGTTTCTCACGTAGCGGGAAAACAGAGCCAACTCTTTAGGTTCAAACAAAAAGCAGGAGTTGAACTTGTGAAGGTAATTTTCTTGCAGTGATTGATTTAGTATTGTCAAGGATAATATGGTTTTTATGGCCACAAGGAGGCTGTAATCTAATTTTGCAGAAATTCTTATCTCATTGGCACTGTGTTATCACTTTTAATCTTAGCGTTTTCATTTGAATTAGCTTAGAAAAATTCAGCGGGCTTCTTTACAGACAGCTCAGCCCTCAGACTGGTCCTCTGCGCTCAATTTTCTGGCACTAACATTGTGTTTTAAATCTTGTTATCATTACTCTCAACAGTCAATTAAGGAGTTATTTTTGCAGACTGTTATAGGCTGGAGTTGCTGGGTATAATATCTTGCACACAGTAAAAACTATTCCTTGTAACAATAGACATTGTAAGCTTAACTAGGATGGTATGGCTGGTTCTATGATGAACTTCAGTAAGGGACAGTTTTCAAATATCGAGATCTTTGAAAAAGAAGACATGACTTTTCTTGCTCTCTGTTGCATATGCCACATGGCCAAGAAGGCTCCTAATTATAAACCGATTTCCCCAAATCCTGTGACTGATGAGTCTTTAATTCTGAGGTCTGAAATACCTTTAACACCATGGAAACCAGTAAGAGGCTGCAGGTTGGCTTGTATAGTGCTAGCTGCAGAGTATGGTCTAGATAATACATCATGAGCCCTCCTCCTCTTTCAAAGCCGTGACTAGATTTTGGAAGTCACAGACACTTCCACTGGTACGAGAACAAATCCATGGCCATCAGCCCTTTTCATTCTTGATTCCACTCCACCTACTTTTCAGACCAGAACACGCTGGCAGCAGTTTAGAAAAGGAAGTGAGGAATCGGGCTGTCTTCTATGAATTCCACTGAATTTTTAGCTACCTGCCTTTTGTCAGTGGGCTCACTCACGTATTATTTTTCCTCCTGCCCTTGGTGATTCAGATAACGTGCTGCCCACCAGCACACGGTTCCTGGAATCAACCTGTGAGCACCTGACAGTCAGTTTCTGTGAAACGGTCCTCGGAACCCCTGTTCACTGCATCATTCCAGGAAACTGAAGGACTGTCGGTGCTGATTCTGCACCTTGAGGTCATATTCCGCCTCATACACAGGTGTGTACCGTTAACAAACTTTAGCCAAAAGAGCACAGCATCCCCAGTGCTGCTCAGACCACCCCTGATGAATGAATTCATTATCTGTAGAAAATGCTGTAAAAAGAAACACTGACTCAACTCTCACTTAATGGGTTTCATTCACATCTCAATAAGGGACGTGACAAGAGAAGAGGGATATCAGTGCAGAAAATACAGAAATACGTGTTAATACATGCAGAATGGGAATGTTCTTTCTCCTCCAGGTGAGAAGGGACCATCTCCATGAAAATGGGGCCATGAGTACACGAGGCTTTTGCAGATGAGAAGTCAACTAACTGCCCTTACGCTGCGTGAGTGTAAAGCATACGGTTCATTAGGTCATGTGCCACTCCTTGCCCATTGTCACATGTGCAACTTCACAAATATTTCCGCATCTTCTCTTCCACTAGTCTGCAAATCTCAGAAGGACAAGGACCAAGGACAATATCTATTTTTTGCTAAAATTGCACCCTTAGCCCATATCTCAGTGTTGAATAAATGAATAAAAATTGTATATCCCTATTGTTTATTATTTGGAAGAATTACCATAATCAGAGAATTTACTGACCCCAAACTTACATTGAAGACCTTTTGGCAGGTATAATTCTCACTTTTAGTTAATACAATTGGATATTTCTACTTGCCAGTGTTTTAGGGGCTTGGTTAATGAGAAATAGCTCCCCAGCGTCTGATTATATTTGAGAGCACTGCAAAGGTGGGGTTTTGCCAAATTCAGAGTGAGCGCTGACCTTGGACTTGCGTTGACTTCACCAATATCCCTCCCTGGGGTCCTGTCTTACTGGCCATCTTGCCTCAGATGGTTTTTATATTATTCCCTGTTTTAATGGAAACATCATGAGTACTATCTACCTTTCAGAATGAGAGTTAATACTATTCAAATCATATGCATACACCTATATATATCTCCCCTGGATTTCCCATGGTGAATGTAAAATTAAATATACAATACTTTCAATACTTTCCCCTGTAAGTGAGTCAATACGAATTCTACCCAATGTTCTTATATAATTCAAAAAGAAGAAACACTTTCCCACATTTAAAGTGCATACTTCAGTAAATATATATCTATTATTAAGACATTGCTAGTAAAATAAAGATATTGCAAAGTATAATGCGAAATTTCTCCAGAAACACACACAAGAAAAATGTATTTAGATTTAGTTAGGCATAAAGGACACAAACCAAAGAATCTGAGTATCTCCTTTTTCTTTTTTCCTGCCAAATCCAGTTTCAGGTTAGATTAACTAACCTTTACTTCGTATCTGCTGTGGATTTAGCTTTATTGACACAACAGTACAGATACTGCACCAGGGTGGCGACACAGGCCAAGAACCTGACTGATGAAGGTCGGAAAGTAAGTGGAGGAGATAGGATTTGAAACCAGGAACTTAATCCAGGTTAGGGTATGCAATCTCTTAGTTTTCTTATCTGTAAGGGAGTTGATATTAGTATCTATTCCATGGATACTACAGAAGGGTTTGAGGGATTAAGTGATAGTTAATACATACTTCACAAAGCAGTTAGAACAGTGCCTGACACACAATTCACGCGAAATAACCAGAAGCTATTTATTTATTTTTATTATTATAGCCCCCCATGAAATAAATCTATTACTTTCCATGCAGGAATTTACAAACTACTGGGAGAATGTGTGCATGAGGCTTAGTGTAAGCCTGTTCATCTTCCTTTAATTTCATGGAGTATTTCGGTTGCTTACCCGAACCCAAATCCTACTTGGACTAGGTTTGACATTATGTTTTCATTGGAGCTTTGCGTTCTTAATCTTATTACTTCCTGTTTTCCTAAAACTGGAGTGAATAAGCTACTTAGAAGAACATAAGCCGAATCTGTTCAAAGCTGTTTAACTGTATTTACTCTGCTCTTTGGTTGATCCTGCTTCCCCAGCTCCTCCTCTTATACAAATTTCAGGGAATTTACGAAGTCCAAAAACACGTTCCTGATTGGGGCAGGACTTGGCTGGGCCATCCTACTCACTGTCACTCAACTTGTCTTCTCTGAGTGGCAGTCACACACACACACACACACACACACACACACACACACACCCAGAGTCAGTCATCAGTTTGTTAGTTCAGCTTTGGTGCTTTGCTGTTATTTTTGTTAATACTTGCAAAGAGAGAAAGTGCAAAATTGCTGCCCCCATTTTAGAGAAAAGATGCCTTAGGTGGAAAGGAGTTAAACTATTTGTCCAAAAGCACAGAGCTAGTAAGTGGAAGAGGCTGGACTGAAGTCAGATCTGGTTGAGGCCAAAGTTCACCCTTTCGGCCAGCAGTCACACTGCCTCCTGCTTCCACAAGCTCACTGGTGGCCCGAGTGCTCTAGACATTCACAAAGTGCAAGAGTGCACTATGTGCTCACAAAGAAAGCTTTTGGTTTGGTCCAGGTGGTGTCACCCTTGCTATGCTACCAGGTTCAGGGTGCAGGTTCTGGGGAATCGCATAGTCCTGGAGGTGGGGTGTGATGGTGGGCTGCATCCAGGGAATGCTCTCTGTCCTGTCTTTGACAGTTGTCCTGAAGGCACGGACATTTCCCGAGGGCTTTCTTAGCCTCCCAACCCACAACGCCCAAGTTCTTTATTGCAAAGGCATTGAAGCCAATGAATTGCTTTAGAAATTTCTTTTCTAAAGAAACCGCACTAATGTAATCCTCTGTTTTGCAACTGCTCATTCAGCAAGCCATTGTTCATTAGACTCCTGGGAGTTTACAACCCTGGAACAATTGTTTCTCTGCTGATCAGGTCTCATTTGTCATGTCGCAGACAGGCGAGTTTATTTGCTTATAATACAGCCAAAATAATTAGCTGTTTACCTGGCAGGTTGGCCATGATTATGTACGACTAATGACCATAAATGAATAAATTCGGGCTTTGTGGAAAGAAAAGGACTGGCCCATTAGGCATGGTTTTGATCACGGATTTTTTTCCCTGGGACTGGCAGTCTCAAACTAAGCATATCTATCTATGAGCCTGGTTTCTCATGCAGTGGCTTGGCAACATCAGACAAACAAGGATTTGATTCCTCTGCCATTTATCACTGTGATTTTGGGCAAGTTTCTCAGACTCTATGAATGTCAATTTCCTAATGTGTAAAATGGATAGAATGCCGATTGAATCACGGGTTCTTTTGATGATCACGTGGAACAATGTATACAAAATTAACACACTAGCTTCTCGAGATACATCAACCACTCTCCATGCCTTCCACATTTCAACCGCAAGCGCATGGAGATGAGCACTCATTTCTGAGGCTCATTTCTCCGCAGCACGTGAATCATATATACTTTACATGATTCCTGTGAAGATTAAATAGACATGTTGTTAGCAGTGTCTAACACAGAGAAAGTACTTGCTAACTGTCATTTAAGTAGTTTTATATATTTGGAAAAAAATCAATTGACGATTCATGCTGATGCTGACAACAAAAACAGCAGGGTTGATGAGAAAATATTCCCTTAGATTATCCATTAACTTGTCCACCGTCTGTTTCAGGAAACTTGATATAACTTCTCTATCCTCTTCCCTGTGTTAAATTATCCTGCTGAAGGAACCACAGGACGGTTTTCATATTCTCTCCCCTCTCTCCCAATCTGTTCAATCCCTGACCCAAACCTCCTTTTCACTCTTCCTTTCAGGAGAACTGTGCTGTAATTCATCATCTCTGACTGTGGTTGCAGTCCATTCTTAATATCCATAATTGCCTTGTTTTCTGCTCTACTGCAAACACGGAAATGTTCTGTGCTCACTTCCAAACAAGATTTTTTTAAAAATTGAAAATAGTGTTCAACGGCACCCCTTCATTTCTATTCTCTATGACTACCTATAATAATCATTATCCTGCTTTAACAAAAAAAAGGGGGAACATTTGCAAAGGTCCTACTATGTGCCAGGCAATTTGCCGGGGTGTTTATGAACATTACTGCATTATTCTACGGCAGCCCTGGGATGTATATATTACCATCCCTTTTATTTACTCTATTTCTGTGTCAACTTCTTGGACTGGAAGTTCACTACAGTGATCGCTGTGCCCCGCTGCCTCTCTGAAGAGCATCTGACAGAGAAAAGACAATTTAATCATGCCTCAGACGTCTGAAAATAACAGAACCATACTTTGTACGCCAGGACACGGACGACTGTCTGTCCAACACGGACAGAAGAAAAATTCTACCCACACCAAATTAAAAGTTACCCACACCCCTGCCCCACTTTTTTATTAAGTGTGAGAAAGACAACCCGGAACCTGCACGTCCAGCGAACGCGGAGCTGAACCAGGGGTGCACTCACAGAAGGGGTGTGCGGATCCTCACACCTTTCATGCTGGGATTTCCAAGCAGGCTCGGACCAGCCCCGGAGCCTGTCAACTTTTGGGTACATCTGAGTCAGTAGAAAACATAATGACTTAAAGTGTGACTCGCAGGATCCAGGGACCTGAATATCAATTCTGTCTTTGACTTTTACACTCCATGTCATCTTGAGCTAGCCACTTTCCAAACGTGTGCCCTCCTTTCCACATCGGAAAAAGAGGGACCTTTATACCTCCCTCATCTGGGTAAGGACTTAGTGAACGAAACCCACAGGTGCTCAGCAGAGTGCTGGTATGTTGTAAGCACCACACACCTGGCATTTCTTCTCAATAGCAGTTGAGCAGGCCCATGCTAGTTTTCAAAAGTAAACTCTTTCTGCCTCCTTGGCCCATTGTAACTAAACATTACTTGTTACTGTCTTCCCTATGGCCTTTCTCTCTCTTTTGTTAAAACAGATGCAATGCAAAGGATGGTTCATAACTGGAAATGGTATTATTTCTTTTTTAAAATTTTTGTTGAATTTATTGGGGTGACGTTGACTAACTAAATTATATGGGTTTCAGGTGCACAATTCTATAATATTTCTAAATGTCAGTCAGTGATATTTTCTCAAGAGAAACAATTTTTCCAAATACTCCCAATAGAATATTATTTGAGAGAAAAAACAAATGAAAAACGAATTCAGAATTCTCAGGTGATATTTCTGAAGAGGAGACACGTCTTCTCTCTTTATATAATTCTGGCGAACTTTGCAGCCAGGCGAGGCTTTTGTATGAGCAGAGACTGCTCTCCCTGACGATCTGGGGTGTGTGCGCCAGGGTTCACACACTTTCTAATTTTTATCTGTAGGAAGGGATCTTCTGAGCAGTTATGAAAACATGACAGACATATTTGCAGCGTTTTTCATCTTTACTGAAGACAGTTTTTGACATGGGCTGTATTGCCACTTGTCCCCGCACAGAGCTGGGGAGCACACACACTGAGCGTGGACAGCGGAGCTGGGTGGGGGGCGGGGCATGCCTGGCGTGAAGGCAGAGGTTTCTCTGAGCACAGGATGAGAAGTTCACTTCCCGGTGGGGACTCTAAATAATTACTGAATTAAAAAGTAGCATTTTTTTTGTCATTCGTAAAGAGGAAAAACAATGTGCTTATTAACACAGTTTTTGAAATTTTGGTATCCTAAAATATGATAAAAATAGAGTAAGAAAGGACAATGTCGAGTGTGACCAATGCTCAGTCCAAATAATTAAATAGAAACCAATGGAAAAAATGTACAATAAGGATTAATTTTTTTTTAAAAAGGAACTACTGAAGGACATTAATAGCAGGTCTAATTTTTTTAAAAATCTGAAATTGAAAAGAGTCTTCCTATTGTGTGTCAATTTCTATGGTTATATTTTAAGTTGTTAATAAATCAGTTGTGTATCTTGTAATAAAATGTACCTTAGGTTTCAGTAGAATGTCACTCAAATCAGTAAATGTTTATTATTTGGGCTGAGTAAAATATAAATAAAATCAACTGCTTTTCTGTAAAGAGCAGTAATCTGTTAGATGATAAAAACAAAAAGTTATGTCTCATTTTCAATACTGACAACAAAGTACTTTTACAGTAAACATAACACAAAATATTTATCATCTGTATTTGTGACTAAAATATATAAAAGAAGTCCAACATAAAACAGAAATGATCTACGTTTCTGAATGAGAAAACTGAACAATGTACAGATTGCTTTTCCAGTTTAATTCTGAGATATAAATGTGATTTGCTGAAATGTATTGGTTTATTTTTTTCCTTGTAAAATATTTTTGAGCACTTAATAGGTGCCATATTCTAGGCCGAGTGCTGGGGGTCCAAAGGGAAAAATCCAGGTGGGCCCACACCGAGTTCAAAATTTGCAATCCTTAGTATGAAATTTATGGAAAAAATACATACATATAATTTTCACACAGGTATACATTGAACTAAATCCTAACCAAACATTCAAGAAGCTTGTTCTTCCGGAAGATTCAACAAGCACGCCAGTCAAACGTCATTTCGATAAAAATCTCCGGCGGAAAGTCTTTGCCGATAGCAATGCCCACTGTGCTTCCCCCTTCCGTAAACACTGTGATTCAGGTGACAAGGACAGAAGTCCACGGAAAGTAGCTGATAGCACGCATGGAACCTGACATGTGGCAGAGGAGGACGATTCCATCGGAATGGGGAAGAGTATGATCATTTCACCAATGATGCAGGAAAAACTGGTCAGTTATTGAAGGACAAAAGTTAATAGACACTCACAGCTCACAGCACATGTCAAAACAAACAATAATTGGGTTCGTGAGGTATATGCATGGGCATATGTGTATAGGTGCCTATGTATATAATACAGTTTAAAAAAAGAACTAGTCAGGTCTTATGAAGCACAACAACTTCCTAAGCTTTCAATCAATAGGGAAAATCAGGAAGGAAGAAATGAATTCGATACTGTACACATTTGAAATATAGTAAAATAAAAAATTTGAAGCAATAAAAGACTTTGACACCCAACATAACTGACACAGTGACTTTTCTATCCGATGAGCATCCTCTATCTTATAGAACTTGATAACAAGATCAAATCCCTCAAATTTCCCCCAGGGGGTGGGGGAGGGACAGCAATAGAAAGGGATAGCAAAATTCACATGAGAGGAAACACATTTAGGTTTAACAGGTCTATTCTGTTCAGATATAGAAATGTATAATAAAGCCATTAAATGCATAATCTATATATATTAATAAACAATAAGGACAATGTTACTGTGAAGCATCTATACTTAAAATTGGATGGGTTCAGTGTAATCGAAAAGCCATTTGATAAGGCCAGTTAATTATCTCCTAGTTCACCTGACCTGTAGCTTACATAAGTGCTGTTAATTCTGCTTCCCAAATACAGCATGGGTCTGACCGACTCTCTCCACATCTACCTCCGTCACCTCAGTTGAAGCCACATCAGCTTCGTGGGAAAGACCATCGCAACACCGTCTCTCACCACCCCGTTTGGACGTCCCTACGCTGTACCCGAAGACAGTGGGACCCTTATAAACACAAACCGTACTGCTCTTCTTCTGAGTGATGGGCTCCACTGGCTTCCTATTGTATCTAGGGTAACTTCTACACTCGTAATCGTGGCCCAGCGCTGCGGCCCTCACTGGCCTTCAGCCGTGTTTTGTGCCAGGCCGCCTCTCTCCGAAGGCCCTGGCCACTCTGTGCTCTTTCTAATCTCTTTCCAGCTTCCAGGCCTCCTCTGGGCATGCCCGTTCCCTTTGCCGGGACCGCCATGCTCTCCTTGCTCCCCAGACTGGCTTCCTCTCACCTGGGGGTCTTGTCACACACACCTGTGCTCCCGTCAGGAAGGACCCTCCAACGCCAGGCCTACGGCAAATCGTCACTTCCCACTCCCACCCTTCACCATTGCTTCTCTTCTTTGCTGTGTCCCCAGTTTGTGATCATTCATTTGTTCTTTTTCCCTGTCAGTCCCTCCAACTAATTCCAAATTTCATGAGGGCAGAATCTGCTTTGTTCCCTATTCTTACAGCCATGTCCAGCACCACGCACATAGTTAGTTGGCACACCAGCTTTCCATCCAGAGTTCTGTCCGATTTTAAGCCTGCTGGTGGTTGCTTATTGCTCTCCTGATAAAGTGCAAACCCTTTAACAGGCGTGCTAGCTTCCTACGGCTGCTGTAACGAAGTACACAGCCAGGCTGAAAATATTTCCAACATATTGTAGGCAAAAAGAATCAAAATTATATCCACATTATAAAAGTAACTATGCAAAATGTTCATGGATACAGAGATGGGCTCAAATGAAATATGCCAAAGTGAGTACATTTGGATAATATTGTGGGTCCCCCCCCCATTTCTTCTAGTGTTGCCCAAGTATTATTTGCATAATAGAAGCTTTTGGAGAGAAAACCTTCATGAGATGAAGATTCGCCAATTTGAATTTTACAAAAGTCCAAATGGCAGCTCTTACATGTTTCTTGGCTATTAGAAGTGGACGCGCCTGTCTTTGGCTTTGCCATGATGATGATGATGATGAATGAGAGAAAAGAGCACAGCTAATCTAGATGACCTTAATTTTGAAAGACCTTGTCCAAGTTCATTTACTCTGCCATGGCCTTAATTTTACCTTCTTTATGATACGGAGACTTGGAGGAGGAAATTTTTATTTTATTTTCTCCTCACAGAACCCCATATACATATCTATTATTCTATAGATAACTCTTTACTCATAGATTTGTTTACTGTCTTTTTAAAAAGATTTTATTTATTTTTTTTTAGAAAGGGAAGGGAGGGAGAAAGAGAGAGAGAAACATCAATGTGTGGTTGCTGGGGGCCGTGGCCTGCAACCCAGGCATTTGCCTTGACTGGGAATAGAACCTGCGATGCTTTCTTTGGTTTGCAGCCTGCGCTCAATCCACTGAGCTACGCCAGCCAGGGCTGTTTACTGTCTTAAGGGCTCCACTGGCAGGCGAATTTCTGTGGAAGTGCTTCTCAATGCTCCATGCATTTTAGCTTTATCTGGAGAACTTTGAAAAACACTGATACCCACTCCTTTCCTACCAGGTTTTCTGATATAATTGACAAGGGCATGAGACCAGATGTTAATATTTTAAAGTTCCCTGACGGTCAAGGTTGAGACCCAGTCTCCTGGAAGGCAGGACCTGACTCCGAGCTGCAGTTACCCGGCACACTTCTCAAGAGGGCGTGGGGCACGTCCCGGTCTGCCTATGCTTGGCTGACAGATGCAAGAGGAATGCTCCTTCCATGGGGTCAAGAGTCTGCACTTTGGGGGCACACTCTGAGTCATCTTTCAGGTCTCAGTTGTTATTTACTCCCTGTAAGATAAACATCCCTGTCCACCTCCTCTGAAGTCAGTCCCTGTTCCCCTCTGTCACGGCATCCTTCTTGTCGCCCACCCCACAGCGTTTTGTGGGGAGGGCCGCCCCCAGAGGCGGAGTCAGCAGCACAGAGAGATTCCAGGGCCCTTCCCTCCCGAGTGTGGAAATCCATCAGGCTCTCCACTCACACCGTCTAAGTGGCCCCCCGGGTCACTCAGGAAGGGGCATATTAGTGTGATACCGCAATTTCCACCAAGTCGTTTATTTCTTTCCCCATAAATTAAAATCTGTAACTAGCAGAGGGGTCTAAGATATTCAAGTTACAGACATATAACAGAAACATGTTAGAGATAGGAATGTTGTTTCTAATTAAAGAGAGGGTTTTGTTTCTTCATAGCTTTTAGGTGTTTTCTCTGTTTTCTCTACTGAGCAGATGTTACTTTAACAAACAGTGGAGTAACATTAGTAATAATAATGTTTTCCTCCAGAAAAAAAATGGGTTTGGTTTAAAAGCAACTGTGAAGGTTGCCTGGGGGAGCTTCTGCTCGCACCCTCTCCCTCAAGTTCAAAATCCAACATCAGTAGTCTAACACTCCTAAATATTTGCACTTTGCAATTTTATTGCTTTCACCCAATAAACTCTGTTTCTATAATTTCTTGGTTCTGCAGAATTTAAAGTGTGTTTCTCTCATTTAGCCAAAACCAGGTCAATTTTATTGGCTCTTAAAAATGGGTAGTTAGTTGGTTAGCAAGACCATGAAAAGGTATCAAATGACTTCAAGTTTATGGAAATCGCTTTAAATAGATTCCAAGTTCATGGAAAGATTGAACCCCGACCATGCTGACTGCAGCAGAAAGTGGAAATTAAGTCTTCCCTGAGGATGGTGGACTGTTTAATGTAATTTTTAATGATGAAACATCTCTAAAGTAGGAGGAGTGCAGCTATTTTGACCACGGAGAGAAATAGAAAATGTAAACCCTTGAAAGGAGGAAGAATGAAAGTGAATCGGATAAGGAAAGATGAGAAGCAAAGCAGCATCTCACAGCCTAAGATGATAAAAGTCTGTCCTCCGGGAACCCATTTTCAAAAGTGTCCTCCACAGCAACACCCTTCCTCAGACAGCACTGGGGTTTGCAAATCGGCCCCCACCGCACGACCTGATTACAGATTCCACCCCGGATCTGACGCGCCGGCCAGACTCAGCGCTCCTTCCTCTGCCTCTCTGCCCGTCCAGCAGTGGATGAAAGGCAGCATCAGAGAATTGCAAATACGTTTCTCTTGGGCGGAAAAACAGGAGAAACACATCTGCAAAGTGATAAATGTTACAGGAAGTGTCTCGGGGAGTGAGGTGTGCCGCCTCCTCGCCGGCTCGGGTGACACGGTGCTTGACAATGAGGAGGGTGCGGGCCTGTGTTCGCCTTGGTTTCTGCAGTTTCACCGGGATTCATTTGCATTCCCAAAGCATTATATGCGTATTATTTGTAGGACACGGTGAAGGCCAGAATTTGCTTCTGTTCTTTCGGATCATATCTGACCTTTCCAGCAACAGATGAAAACATACTCCTTTCACAGAACAGGAAACAGAACCATAAAATTTAGAGTCCTTGCTTGTCTGTATGCAAAAAAACAAACTAGAAGTCCAATCTCCTGACGCCTAAGTGAGTGCCCTTTCCATTAAACCCTGCGTCTCAGACATCAGTATGCATAGGAATCGCGCGGGGTCTGGTTTAAATGCTGATTCTGGGGGAGCAGAACTGGAGTCAGGCCCGAGATCCGGTTATTTCTAATAAGCTCCAGGGCTTCTGGGCCAAGCGCCTCACGTTGGGAGGCTAAGTATTAAATCACAGTAGCTGAACAGAGCACATTACTTAATCATACTTTGGCCTGAACGTGCTGAAGTGAACTAGTTTTTTCCAGGATAATTTTTCTTTTTTCTAGTGAGAGGGTCCCAATTAAGGGAAGGAGAGAATGAGGGAGTAGGAGAAAGTTAAGGTTTCTAAAGTACTTAACATGTGCTCAGTATTGTGCTAGGTACTGTGGCTGTCATCCATTCACTCACTTTATCATTCAGTTCTCACTGAAACAATGTATCATTTTTCCTTTTCTATCCACCAGGAAATGTCCTCAGAGAGATTAGGGGGGCTTCCCCAAGGTAATAGGGGGAAAATGACGGGGTCTGACCCAGTTCTTCTGACCCAGAATCCTATCCGTGGTTCACATTACAGGACAGTCACCGTGGCATCTTTGAACTCATTAATGCACGCCTTTGTGTCCTTGTTTATTTTTTAATGGGTTTTAATGTTTCTGAGGCAGAAGGCATGCAAAGCTCAGAGCAGCTGCTTTGCTGGTGGCTGCTCATCCGGACACAGTTGTCAGCTTGCAGGAGGTGCAGAGAGTTCGCCATGCTATCCTGAGATGTAATTTTGGACAGATACTAAAATAACTTTCACTTTCATCCCTCCTATGTGGAAGATGAAAATCTTTTAAAAGCTGGAGCCCAGAGAAATGTAAATACAGCTCACTCAGCCCTGACATTTTGAAAGAGGTCACCCCCACCAGCTGTACCAGCCCTTGGCTATTATCAGGTTTTCTGTCACTCATGTTGATTAAGGTTGATAAACAGTGCAAAGCACTTGGAGGAGGCCAGAGGGCACAAGAGAGATGTGGGTGACTTGAAAAGTGCCATTTTCTGAGAGCAGAAAAGTCCATCCTCCCTCTATACCCTTTGTTTCCAAACAGAAAACAGCGTTCTCCCAGGGAAAGAGCAAGCGTTTGGCAAAGCTGTGCTAGAACGTCAGCTAGGGGGACAGTTTCCCAGCTCTGAGCCTGCTCAGTGGGAGAGCAGCCATCAGAACCATCGGTCTCCAAGGTGACCGACCTCCAGTCCATTCTCCCTGATTGGCCTGGGTGGGCTTGGCAGTTAGTGCAAAAGGCAGTGGGATGCACGGAAGCTCTCATGCAATAAAGGAAGTGTGTTTGCCAGTGATGTCTTGTCTCTGTTCCTACCAGTGCCCAGTCATATCCTGGTATGATTCTGACACCAGTTCCAGTGTGTGTGGGGTTTTCCCCCCAACAACAAGCAATTCTCAGACACCAGCTGGGAGTCCTACAATTCAACCCCAGTCTGTCACTATGTTACCTGGAGGTAGAGTCCGACCCCCCAGGTTAAGGGCTCTTTCCTGCATGACTGAAAATTCCAACTATCTAATCACAGGGCTGTTGGCTTTACTGGCAACCAGGCCCCCTTTTTAGGTGGGGTCCAATAGTTACCTCATTATAAGAAAAAACACCCTTCTTGTGTTCATGGATCAGGACATTCCAAGGGTTTCAGGAACCCTGTCAGGAAACGGAGATGGAGATACAATCTACATTTCCTATAATAAATCCAGCATCATACCCAGCATTAGAGACAACGCCCTGCCTGAAAGTGTGCTGGGGCTGTTCTGGGCCCTGCGTTCTGTGGCCCCCTTATGCACCATGAGCACGTGTGGCTCAGAGCCCAGGGTCCTGGGTGTCCAGGGCTGGTCCTCTCTGCTTCCGACTTCGGTAATCTCTGCTCTCTTTCCTTCCTGCGTCCCCTTTGCAAGCAGGGCATTTTTTGTTTGTTTGTTTGTTTTAGGATTCAGGATTAAACTCTGGGTTCAAGCAACTGTTTCTTTGTCTTACAAAATCTCCAAGGTAAGAAACTAAGATAAAAAGGGAAGACAATCAATAGGAAAAAAATAGTAAAATTGGTATCTTAATAAATTATAAAAGTAGTTCATTTTCCTTTAGTTTACTTGTTTTCTCCTAAGAAGCAACTGTACAAAATATGGTAAAGGCATTAGACACAAAGAGGTTGAGATTCAAATCCCCGAAATGTGATTTTGGGCAAAACTTAGCTACTGCAAGATAAGGCTAATAATACTCCATTATACTGGCATAAGGGTATATCAAAAGTTCTAAAACTGTACTTACTGTATAATAGTGTCCAATAAATTGAATCTTCATTGCTTAGGGCATATTTAATCAAACCAGAGGAGTGATATATTACAGAGAAATAAGAGTATTTATATCTACCACATTCAGAGAGGTTTGAAAGGAAACTTTATACCAGTTTGAAATAATTCCCAAACTATAACCTCTAAAGTGATATTAACCCTCAGACTAATACCCATCAATTCTAGTGGTCGAAAGAGAGAAAGAAAGAAAAGTGTAAAGACAGACAGAGAGAGAGAGAGAGAGAGGGAGAGGGAGAGGGAGAGAGAGAGAGAGAGAGAGAGAGAGAGAGAGAGAGAAAGAAAACTGTAGTACAGAATTTAGTTAAATTAATTTTTGAGGTTTTTTTAATGCAAAAGTTCAACTCCATTACATAAAGTATAGACATCATTTTCCAGTCATTTTTCCATTATGGGAAATAGAGAACATGATCAAGTTTGTACAATACTCTGAACTAAGCGGAGGAGGTTGCTTGCAATGGGAAGCAATGGACTTGGGGGCCCACAGAGCTCCAAGGCCCATCTGACAGCCCCGAGCACTGACAGACTCAATCTTTCAGCCCTCGTGCGGCCCGGTCAGGAACACCGGAGGCCCAAAGCTGGGCAACTCTGAGCTAGGACACAGAAAATGTTTTTCACATATGTGTTGGAATCTGAAACATGATAGCTGTATTTGGGAGAAGAATACATATTGGAATAAATAACATATTAATCAATTTATTCATGGATTCACTTAATAACCACCCAGAAGTGCTTTCAGATCTACTCACCGGTTACAACGGGAAGGAAGCAGGCCCACTTCCTGCTTGTGAGGGTCTCAGAGTCTAGAATAATAGTGTCCAACAGAAGTAGCCATGCAAGCCTGACCTGTGAGCCATAGGTGTTATTTTAAAATTTCCAGGAAGGTAAAAAGAAACAGATGTGAATTCTAATGTATTTTAATTAACCCAATCTATCCAAAATAGTATCACTTCAACACGTAATAATATGAGTCATTAAGATATTTTGCATTCTGTTTTTTTTTTTTGTACTAAGTCTATGAAATTCATTATCCACATCTCAGTCTGGACTAGCCATAGTTCTCACAATCAATTGCCATGTGTGGCTTATAGCTACCTTAATTAAACAGTTCAGCTCTGGAAGATAAGACAAACCTGTAAACAAATAAGAGCAATAGAAAGGTGCTCAGAGCTGAAGAAATGAAGAAAAAGAGTCAAACTCACCTTTCAAGAGCGCTCAGAAGCATATTTTTATCTCCTGTGATTCTGAAGAATAGGTCCACTTTTCTTATTCATTTGCATGTGAAGATATTGAGCCAAAGCTTTCTTGCAATTGCCCTAGAAATTATGAAAAAAATCATTTTGAGCATGCTGTAAGACCCTATCTTTATTTGCTCCTTTTTTAAAAAAAGATTTTATTTATTTAATTCTAGAGAGAGGGGAAAGGAGGGAGAAAGAGAGGGAGTGAAACATCAATGTGTGATTGCCTCTTGAGTGCCCCCATCTGGGGACCTGGCCCACAACTCAGGCATATGCCCTGATTGGGAATCGAACCAGTGACCCTTTGGTTCACAGACCAGCACTCAATTCACTGAGCCACACCAGTCAGGCTATTTGTCATTTCTTAGTGCTACTTGTCAGCACTAAGTCAGGGCTTTTTGGGTCATTTACAGATTGTCAAGTGCATTTTACTAAGTCCATGTGTATTAAAGGTACAGTGTTTTACACCAAGGAGACTTCTGTGCCCCTCACTTTCCCTCCCCTTACTCAGTCAGTGGCGCTGTGGTTGCCGCCCTCTGTGTAACCCTGATCCAATCATGTAAAATCAGGCAACAAAAGATACAGGACCTGTTGAGCAGGGTAAGGAGGGGTGTGGGGAGAGACAGAGAGAGAAAGAAGGAAGAAATCGACTTTGACAAGACCTTCCATTTTAGT
The DNA here is from genome assembly GCF_019186645.2 of Phyllostomus hastatus. NCBI lineage: Eukaryota > Metazoa > Chordata > Mammalia > Chiroptera > Phyllostomidae > Phyllostomus > Phyllostomus hastatus. The sequence continues at coordinate 19,590,378 of NW_025334024.1, forward strand.
AAATAGAATTGTGATGGCTTTAAAACCACTAAGCCCCACATTCCACAGTCATTCAACTTTCACATGGTGTGGGGCTGTTGCCCAGTCTGGGAAAAAGCGTCTCACTCGTGGTCGCTAAGAAGGGCACCCTCCAGGACCAGACTCGGCAGTCGGGTGAAGTGTAACTGACTAGGTGGCTCAAAGGAAGGTGAGACATATAATTCAATGAGCACTAAAGAGATATGCAGAACTCATGGGTTTCTTATGCCTGGCATTTTAGGATAAGACTTTCTTATTTTAAAATTAGACTTTTTATCAGGATTATGGAATATCAGCAGCATTGAAGTTGACTTTGGAAACATAATTTAAGGTGTAAATTAAGGTGACCTCAGTGAGGATGCAATACCTTTAAAGAAACTGAGATATAAAATATGAGAGCTGTTTGCAGGAAATGGAAAACCACTGGGAGCTATTGACAAAGGACCAACAAAAGCAAAAGGGAGAAATGAACAGATTACAGGACAAAAGCCTAAGTACCTCATTTAAAACAAAAATGGTTTTCTATGGGTTATGATGAGTGATAAACAGAGTCCACTGTGTCACCATAAAATATATATCTTGAACTCAGAAACTATGAGTCTCACTGTCAGCTTAATGTGGTGATTTAAGTTCATAGCCTTTCTCCTTGAAAGAGTTATAAGGCTGAAGTTACCAATCATTCTAAATGCTGTGCATTTGGAAATTATAAACTATGACCAAGAGGCATAGTTTTCAATGTAACTTAATCATGAATTTGTCTATTTTAAGTTATTGTTTAGTTATATATTTCTTAAAGCAGCTAGAGTGGTGGAGTATTAAAAAGCTATAAAATGTCATTAAGCCAACATTAGACTTTTGAGAAAAAAGCATAAGACTCAAAAGAAAGCCCAGTTCTGGAATTCTCCCTTCTCTGGCTCCAAGTCAACTTGGTCACAGTGAAGACCTCCAAAAGATTCAGTGAGGAGCCAAGAGGGTCTGTTTAGAAATCTCTGATTCGCCTAGAAGACTAATAAGCATAAAAATCATAGGAAATTCTCAGATAAAGCTTCTTAAGAAACATTAAAATGACAAATGGGGATGTTGACTGTATTAGCTTATGAAGACAAGGAAACAAAGGAAGGAAGGAAGGAAGGAAGGAAGGAAGGAAGGAAGGAAGGAAGGAAGGAAGGAATGGAGGGAGGAAAAAAGAAAGAACTTGAAAGAAAGAAAACAGGAGGATAAAATGGCTGTCCCCAGTTCTTCCACAGCAAGTCTGCTCCCTGCGTCTGGGCAGCAGAATCTCCAGTCCCAAGGTCATCATCTTATAAACACGCTCAGGAAAGAAGAGAATCACAAATCACTGATTGTCAAACAGAGTTAAACAAAGTGCAGGAGCCACAATATTTTAAATGAAGAGCACAACTGAGATCCATCACACTGGAGATTGGGAGCAAATACAAAAATCCATTCTTGTCTCCTGAAGATTTCTCAGGGGAAGACGGAGGGCGTGGAGACCGAGAACCAACATTTCTGACTGTGTCTGTGAGCACGAGACGTGCAGCCGTTTTGCAAGCTGCGCTCTGTGGGCTCGTGGGGTCTGCCTCACCCGAGCAGTTCCCACTCAGCTCACCTGGGAGCCTGTTCAAAATGCAGAATCACAGGCCCTCCTCCTTCAGACCACAGCCCTTTCTGCGAGAATTCAGGTGATTTTTGGGAGAATGATAGATTGACTGAGTAGTAAAACTTCGCACCATTTTTGTCATTTAACAGTTCTACCAGTTGCTGCTCGCGCTTCAGAGCCAGGAAAAACAGAAGCTCTAGGAGATGTCCACGTCACCCTGCCAGCCAACTGTAGACATGCCAGTCCCAACTGAACTCATTCAAATTCCTCTAAAAAATGTAAAGTCCTTTTTTGCTTTGAGGTATATTTATATATTTATGTTTATACATGTATTATGTTATAGGTATATAAACATAAATATATGAATATATAGAAGTATATATACTTTTATATTTATCAGTAAACTACAACAAACAACAGAAGATTCTTGGAATTGTGATTCATTTGCTCTCATTTACATAGAGTGCCTAATAGTTGCTTAATAAAGGGTTGGCGGGTGGGAGGGGCAGTTGTGGGACAGCTGTTCCGTGTCCAGTGCTCCACAAAATAGAATCCCGTTTCCTAAAGTGATGGGCAGACATACGGCTTATCATCTAAAACCAAAGTGAGACTAACACTTTGAACAAGAGATGGCCTTCAAAATTAGTAAAAGCCACCAAAACTATATTCTGTTTACACAGATAGGGGGGACATAGTCATTTTCCAAAGCAAGCTCTTAGTCTACAAGGGGGGAGGGAATGTCAAGGGGGAAAATAACTTTGATAAAATCCTCCCCCCACCAAAAAAAAGTTTCTAATTTCTTTTTTAGGCCAAAAAAATTACTTGCTGACATCCCTAAAGTACATGATTGCTGAGAGCTAAGCAAATGCAAATTCCCATTGTGGGCTATCAATTGCCTTCTCTCTCTCCCCACCACCCACCTTGCTGGAAATTCTAACACATATCACAGAAGCTCGTGAGTTGATGACGGTGACACAGTTACTGTAGCCTGTAGAGAATCCCAAAGTGCTGGTGTGGTAGATTAAAGATGGGTGTAAATATGTTGTTTTTTCCCCCTCTTTGAAGTAAAGTCTTGTTTTTCTCACCTTGAGTTTGAGGTGACCTTAGCTGTTTGCTTGACTAATAGCAAGTGATGTTCTGGGGCTTGGAGACACCAGGTTATAAGAACTCTCGTAGATCCAACAGGGCCTTTTGGAACTCTCTGAGAGCCCTGAGCTGCCAAGGAAGAAATCCTGGCTGCCTAATACTGCTTGCTGGACATGCTGTGGCTGATGGTCCCAGCTGAGGCCAGCCTTCTTGTCACCCCTCCTGCCATCCCACCCAAAGTGCCAGGAACACAAGTGAAGGTATATTGGACCCCACAGTCCACCTGCCAGCTGAATTCCACTTAGAGACCATTGCCATTGCTACCTCATTTCGATTCCTGATCCACAAAGATATGAAATAGTGTACAAGCAAATAGCTGCCATTTTAACCCAATTAGTCTGGGAGTAGTTTTTATGCAGCAGTAGATAATAACCGGAACAGCTGGTACAACCAAATCTGTTCCTGGGGAAGCTTCTATTCTCCATCCAGTTTCATCATTATGTCCATAGCAAAAAACAAAATCAAATAAATTTATGAAGGAATAGACTTGCTCTGCAAATGTCAGGAAATTTCAGAAATGTGTGAATTGATTATGCAGTCAACAATGAGTCACGAATCCCCACCTTTGTTCGTTACCAAGTATGCATTTAAAAGTGAGAGATTAGACTCCCCCCTACCCAAAAATGGGGCAAGAAAAGATTCTATGCAAAAAGCTCCAAGTCTCTGCAGATGATTTAAAGGCTTCCAACACGTCCTCTATGCAAAGAGCACCTGGAGTGCTCCAAAGCAATTACTGCAAAGATAACTGCGGGGGAAATGAAGCAGAGTGTTGGATTTATCTTCATGTACCGTTCTCCACGTAGTAAAATGTCACCCATTTGTCTCTGCTCCTTTGACATTAGATTGATCAGTTAACTAGCTTTTGCAGCAAAAGATCAACCAGCTGACAAATGGTTCCCCTTGACTTCAAAGCACAGCGAGGCCTTAATTTTAGGCCTAATGATTTTAAATCACCCTTCTGGTTACAACAAAATGCATGATGCGACTTAATCAAATCTCCAAGCAGTTTGTAAAACATGGTTTGTTTGTGTATGTCAGCGGCATTAGGGTAATGAATGGACGAGGAGTGGATGGGGGTCACTGTGTTGGCTGCACAGACCATGGATAGAAATCTATTGAATTAAACAGACATCCCTGTTAATGAAGAGACCACGCAAATGGAGCCAGCTATAAATTAGGCAGACCTCGTTAGCCTGCCTTTCTAGGGAAAATGAGTTCTTCTTTGTGGACAAGAGTGAAATAAGATCCCAAGGGCTCATGTAATAGGAGAAATTGGAAAATTCTAACTGGTAAAAGCAATGCACTCAATGAATCAAATGTGACTCACCCACCATTTTGGCTCATCTTCAAGGAACGGAGTACTAATAATCATAATAATACTATTTGTTTGCAGTGAACTATTAGTAATGTTATTGTGGTTATAATTATCATGATCAACATCAGCAATTACAGCTTCTGTTTAAGGTAGGGTTCTTAAAATAATAGGGAACAGAGACAAACTTGAGAATCTAATAAAGGTTGGGGACTTTTTGCCAAAGAAAAGAATGTTTGTGCGCAGAAGAACACTCACAGTATCAAAGGTTTGCTGTGTGACTCCTGTTCATCTAAGGACCCCTGAAGCTCCTCCAAGGGGTGTTTTGGTTTCTAGGTTAAGAGTCTCAAGATGAGAGCATAACCTGAGTCTTTAGGAAACATCTGTTTCGTTAATTAGCTCAACAAATCCACATGATGGATGTTGCTATCCTCGTCTTAGTGCTGGGGACACTGAGCCTCCAGGAGGACATGACGTAAGGAGCTGAGTTTGAATGCCCTGTTTGTTGTCAAAGCCTGTGGCCGGTTAATCTGAGGCAGGTGTCTTTCTTTGAGTAACTGCATCAGAGGAATGCAAACCCTTCCTGAAGCTGAGACTGAAGAAAGGACAGAGATGGGTGATGCACCCTCCCCTGACTCCCAGACACTGGAAAACAGCCACACGTTTCAAGTTTCATTCAGTAGACTCCATAGGTGTGTATCTATGTGCAATATATACACAGGCATACACACTCCTATCTTAATATTAATACATATATGTCATCTGCAGGCACTTGATAGATTTCTATAAACTACCAAGTACTTGTTTGAACTAGCTAAGTTGTTTCCTTTTCTATAGATCTGATTTTTTCATCTGTAAAAATGGTGTTAAATATATCAAGCCCTGTGCAGTTGTAAAACTGCCAGAGTTTTAAAATATAAATTGGGGCATAACTGTAGGGGTAAGTGAGAGGGAGGAAAGGAGAAGGCGGAAGGGGGAAATGAGAAGGAGGAGCAATGGGAAGGGAGGGAGGTAAGAGGAGGGGGAGGGAGGGGGAGGGGGAGGGGGAGAGGGAGCATTCAAAAGAAAGAGACTTAAACAGGGAAGGCAGTGAGGTTTATTCCAGGTTCCTGCTGTCTTCATTTGTTCAGACAAAATGCCCATTCTTAGACATTTTTAGCATCATTGCCAGCATCTGTCCTTCATTGACAAGGCTGCATTCCCTTCAAACAACAGAAAATATAGTTGGTCTTTTCATAAAAATGTTTTCTCCCTTGTGCTACTGTGCCTGCTGTCTGGACCAGGGTAAACATACCTTTTTCTTTATTTTTATTAGCACGTATAAATCTATATGTCAGTCAGTCTCATGATGAAGTGACTCTTTCTGCACTTTGTTGAAAGTGTGATATGATATAGATCCTTTTGTTTTTTAGAGTACATTTGATTTGTATAAGCTTTTTTTCTAGAACTACTTTTTGTTATTATTATAACAATTATAGATATTCATGGAAAATATTATTTTTTTCAGAATAGAAATCAGTTAAATACTAAAAGTCACTCTGTGAATGCCCTCTACTAGTTCCAATGTCCAAAGACCACTATTAAGAGTATCTTGCATGTGTAAGTCCTTCAGTCTGTCTATCATTTAAATATCTAGCTACAAACAATATTTTATTAGGAATAAAGATAAAGTAGCCATACATTTTGTAATATTTTAAATTATATGAGGTCTATCCAGCAGGTATCTAGCTGTAATATGAAAAAGAGAGACATTTATTGAAGAAGGTGCAAGATACAAGAAACATTGCACACAGGACAATGACACCTCAGTCCCCTTCAAAGCAGGCACCTTGGGACCTCATGCAGTTCTCCCAATTGTCATCAGCTGCCCCATGTATTTTCCTGAGTCTCATCAACAATCTGAAATACCTTCCCTTTCAAAGGTGATTTTAGTCTTGGGAAAAGCCAGAAGTCTCAGGGCATCAAATCTGGGCTGTAGGGAGATTGAGTGACCTGGGTTACTTGACATTTCCCAAAAAAACTCTGCATAAGAGGGGATGCATGAGTGGGTGTGTTGTTGTGATGAAGCTGCCAATCACCAGCTGCCCATAGCTGCAGCCTTCTCAATCATTGGAATTGTTTTTGTGGAGGAATGTTCAAGCTTAATGCAAAATCTGATGCAGATTTGTTGCTCTACTCATTTTGAAGGTGATGGCCACACAGTACACATGCTCACTCAATGGTGTCTACTGTCCCCACTGACTAGTGCTGTGAAGTCATCACTGTTCATCCATGTGTACTCCAGTCCACTCTCCTTGGCTGCCAGGTGACATTGATGTCTGCACAAACTCTTCTCATCATATTAACAATGGCTGGACTTTTCCTGGACAGACCTCATATACTTGACACAATTTCCCATATTTATACACAAAGGGCTGCTTCACTATTTTGACTGGCTAAATATAATTCCATTATACATATTGCCATCATTTATTTGGCTCACTGTTGATGAATGCCTTAATTTTTTCCCCTAGAATGTTACTATTACAATGAATACGTCAATAAGCATTTTTATATGAATACTTTTGCACACTTAAGTAAATGAATGTAGTGCACAGATTGCTAAACGCAGCTGGGTCAAAATGCATACATTTGAAATGTTGACAGAAATTGCTAAAATGCCTTGCAAAATAGTTGCGCCAATTTTCACCTCATCTAGCCATGTAGAGCAGTGTCCGCTTCCCCACTCGGTCAAAAGGCAGCACGGCCAGTGATGACAGTAAATCGTGGCATCTCCTTGACTTCCAGCGTTTCATCGCATTAATTATGAATGCATCGGCCATGCTCCTCACCTCTTAATAATAGTCAAATATCGCTGTGTCTATTTTCAAATCATTGTTTTAGGACAATGCGTTCTTCTGGGGCACCCGCTATATTTGCTGATTGTAATTTACACAGGAAGAATTACCCTTTTGAATCTTACAATTTCCATGTCACTCTCTCTCGTCTCCCATTTAGCTATGCTGTTGCTTGCTAATATTTTCATTTATATGCCATCCTTTTCCAAGGCTGATTTGAAGTGGCATATGATAAAATAGCAGGCACAAGACAAAACCAACATTGAAATGGGGAAAAATCCTTAAAAAATTAATATTGTGACTTTAGTGGTAAATCTAGTTCTGGGCTTCCTAGGTATCAAGGCCAAAAGAGCAGTCGCTGTTTTGTACATCCTACAGAAAGCAAAAGCATATAGTTCATATGGCTATAAACCATTTTTCTGATGCTTTTTTGTTTAATGAATGTTCAGACAGACATTAACAATAGAACACACTTTGTCCTCAAAATTTATTAGCCACATAAAGCAGAGATTTTCTTCATAGGACTGCTTAAAAGAGAGAGATATAACCTGAAAATACCATTCACAAAAGGTTTTTCTTATAAGACAGAAGATTGGCTATTACTAGGAGCTATTAACTTGAATATCAATTATTTTTATTGTATGAAATGCATTCCCTAAATGCACTGGCTCATTGTTATTATATTAAATTTCAGGTCTAATGAGAAAAAAAGTGAAATATGATTAATTATCGGAGCAAAGGAATGAGATGATAATTATGATAAAGATAATTGTGATTTATCCTCATACAAATTGTAGCTGTCCTTTTTGCCACTTGCATCCAGTATCAATTTATTTTCTTCACAATAACACAAGACTGTCAGGTAAGCCACCTGAGAGAAATCAGGGCTCACACATAACAGTTCCCAGCATTAACTCAGCCCAATCGCATCCACCAACAGGGCGGCATCACTGCACGACTCCTCTGTCCCTTTGTGTTGCCTGAGACAGAGCTCGTGTTCCCGGACTGCAGGGGTCTCCGTGTTTCCTAATGAATGCCCTGTCCTTTTCTCCCCCAATGTATTTATACTATGATACTTTCCCATGTGCTTGGGGAAGAAAAGTATTGTTTTCAGACTCAATGGCAACTGCAGAAAAAACTGGGGGAGAAAGCCCACATAACTGGAATTCAACCACTTGATAAACTACCTCTTGTAAAAGCTACATCGACAGGCACCCATTGTGCCCATCAGCTGGAGTACAACACCTCTGCATTTATTTATTACCTGCCCCCGGCACTTCCAACCATTCTGAACTACCTGTCTTCAGAAACCATGCGGCAGTCCCAGCCTTCTGGATTTTCCTCCGGCTAGAATTTCCACTGAACAAATTACTATTGCCTAAATCCTGTCTCCGCTCGAACAACTCTTTCTGCATTTCATAGTGCGTACCCTGTAAAACTCCACTGACTTGACCATGTCCTCCAGTAGGCGAATACGCACGTGTGGATATATTCATTATGAGTTCCTGTGACACTGGAAGCACTAAATGAACATGCGTTAAAAGACAAACTAATACATTAACCTTTCCCAGATAAATAATGAAACCTTTTCAGGCACTCAGGAGGCAGGCATTTGTTTCGAACTTTGTTGCGCCAGGAATGGCGGGGGGCTCTGCAGGTGCAGCGAGGGCCATGCCCCAGCCCTGCCTCCGGAAACCTGCCCGGCAGCGAGGTTTCTCCACGTATCCAGAACCACACAAGGAAGGTGGGAATGATACAAGAGAGACCCGCTCAGGCCTCTCTGAAATTACCCGGGAGGGAACTCCTGTGTTTGTATGCGTTCACACAGGGTTTCACGGAGAAAGGGACCTTGAAGGGTGATAGATGGGCGTCTGAGGGTTGCACACGGACAGAGGTTTACCCTGGGCAGAAGTAGCAATGGAGTGCTCTGAAGGAGGCTTCCAGCCCGTTCATATCAGCACTTTTCACATACAAGAAAGAGATACATCAATCCTCAAAAGCTGTGAGTGGCAGATGCATGCGTTACCACTTTGGGCTACTTGTGTGAACATGGGAAACACAAAAGGACAATCTGAAATACACATATCCTAGACATAGGATAAACTGTGTAACAGTTAGTAATTGGAGGCTAATGTACTAATTTAGCAATTTCAATGTGAACTATTAAAAAAGAATTGAGAAGGGAGTCAACTGGGAAGGTGGCCGATGTCAAGTAAATTCGAGAGCCTCTGCACTGTATGGGAATCAAAAACATTTCTCACTGGAGAATGAAGTACTTTCAGAGTCTGCCTACTTCTCCTCACCGCCACTATTGCACGTTTAGCCCAAACCCCGGTCACGCCACATCTGGAGAAGTGTGGTAACTTCTGGACAGATCTGTCCCCCTGTAACATGCAAGCCACAGGGAGTAATCCTTCTACAGGAGGCCTCCAAAACATCAGCCAGATTCTGTCACTTCTCCTCAGAGCCTTCCATCAGCGTCCTGTCTCCCACAGAATAGATTCTGACAATGCTTACACCGCATCTATGTAACAACAGATAATCTGGCCTCTTGCTTCCTCACTGGTAGCGACCCTGCCCTGCCCCATGCACCTGACTGCCCACCTAGCTCCACACGCACAGGTTTTCTCTGTCTCAAACTTACAAATCACACTCCCATTTCAAGACAGCTGTTTTGCTCTTGTCTAACTTCTATACAGTGCTCCTTCTTTTCATTTAGGCTTTTGTTTAAATATAAATTTTTCAAAGATGTTTTCTCTGACTGCATGAAATAGCATGCTCCCCAGTGTTTTAGCGCCTTGCCTGTTTTGTCTTTATAGCACTTATTTACTGTCCGTTTACCTCCAATTAAAATACAGGAGTGGGTGAAAGTAGGTTTAGAGTTGTGAGCATGCTGAATAGGGTTTATTCTTGCATTATTCTTTATTAACTATTATATTATTTATGGTTATAATTATTAACCCACTTTCACCCACTCCTGTCTGAGCTCCATGAGAGCAGGGAATATTTCAGGGATAGCTGTCTTCCCTGTGCTTACAACAGAGCCTCACACATGGTGGACACTCCATAGGCACTCATTGAGGAAGTGAGCAAATGCCTTCCTGAGCCCTTATCTGCATTATAAAGATAAATCACAAAAATCTAAGAGAAGAATATGATACTTGATGCTTCTCAACAATGTGGACATGGAGCGCTCTGGTAGATTATCTCACATCTATCCATCTCTACAACAACTCCTCACATACCATGTTCCTTCTGTCTTACTGTGGAACCTGTCACATTCTGAACACAATCTGGGAATTACTGTTGTAACAAGGACCAAGGCAGTGGATCTATCCTGACTTTGGGGCCTGCAGTCAGTCAGATCCAAAGGGAGTAAGAATGGTCTGCCGGTTTGTCTCAGTGATGGTCCAGAACTGGGGGGCTGGGGGTGCTCCAGGCTCTGAGATTGAAAGAGAGAACAGGAAACCTGTTTGAAGCCAGTGAACACTTTCTCAGAAGACTAGTGATGTGTATTACATTGAACAACGGTTAAACTGTCAAACTAGGTGTTGTGATGGTTAGTTTTATGTATCAACTTGGCTGGACCATGGAATGCCCAGGTTATCTGGTTTAATATTCTTTCTGAGCCTGTGAGGATGTTTCTGGGTGAGATTAACATTTGAATCAACAGAGTAAAGAAGATTGCACTCCACAATGTTGATGAGCTTCATCCAATTCCTTGAAAGCTTTGTTAGAATAAAAGCCTGAGTAAACAAGAATTCCTTCTCTCTGCCTAACAGCTTTAAGCTGTCTCCAGCCTTCTCCTATCTTTGGACTTGAACTTGGACTAGAATCTGACCTACACCATTGGCTCTCTTGGGTCTCCAGCTTGCCTACTGCAGGTCTTGGGACTTCTTAGCCTCCATTATTGCATGTATCAATTCCTTATAGTAAATCAATATCCCTCAATAGATAGATATAGAAATATATGCATCCTCTTATTTACATATGAATCATCTATGTATGTATATATGTCTGTTTATCTATCCATTTATCTATCATCTATCTAGTCTATTGGTTTTGTTGCTCTAGAAAGCCTACACTAATACAGAAGAAGAGCAAAGGAGAAAACATAGCACAATGTAATCCAGACAATGGTTGAATCTACATTTCTACGTAAAAACTTTATTTAGATCTGTAACCAGTGAGAAGTTGAGAATTTTCATAAAGACTCTGGAGCCCACTGCTTCTCTAGCCAGAAAGAAGTGACTTCTGAGGGCTCTGGTTTCAATACTAGGCTCCTGATGCGTGAGCAGAGGGGAAATGCTTATGAGAGAGCGAAGCCCAGGAAGTGGAAAGGAGGAGAATGAAGGGGAGGAGAAAAGAAAGGGAGAAGGGAAGAAGAGAGGGAGGGAAGATCCAGCAAGTGCCAAGAATTTTCTCCTGGCAACTAACGAGCTCACTTTTCAACAAGTACTGGCTGGTCTCAGAATTCTGTATTCCACTCCCCTTCCTCTCAGGAGACTTCAGATAAAACTCCAGGGGTGGGAAGAGAGGTTTGCCACTCAGTTACCACGGAAACAACTCTGATTCCATAGTGGTACCTCTATCATATCTTAATCAGCATGTCGTTAATAAGATAATTTGATGCTGAATTACAAACATGAGTGATGAGAGAAGAGCCAGGCCTGGTGGTGGGGGAGATGTTCACTCAGCCTCAGAGGAGAGCAGCAGCCAGATGGGCCTGGATGGATGGTGTCCCAGGCTCATCACTGTCCCGCTGATCTGCAGAGTGCGATGCCCGCAGCGGGGGTCTCAAATTGCAACAGATCAGGGTTTGGATCCGGGCTCTGCCAAAAAGACCTGTGACCTTGAGACTTTCCTTGCACTCTCTGGGCCTCATATTTTATTTAAGCTTTGAGATGAGGATAATCATGCCCACCATTTACAATGTGCCAGGACTACTAAATGGCCTAAGAATAGCGAGGCACCTGGCGTGTGGACACAGCATGATTGAGATTCAAAACATGTTTATTCATTTTTCCTTTCCTGGGAGAAAGTTTTCTTTCACTTGTTCAATTATTAATTTATTCAACAAATATTTACTGACCGACTTTAGGATGTCAGGCACTGTCATCCTAAGAATGGAAAATAAAATAATGAGAGAGAAACAAAGGCAAAGTTTAGTGGTGTACAGCACAGTTATTCTTACTTTTGGAGTTATGATTTCCGTTTCTGAAATTGTTAAGACTTCTAATGCCCTTAAATTAGAAGATGGTCATTTCATTTTGATGACAAGGTTTTACTTCTTGCATGTAAAATACCTTCTCCACTCTTGCTTTCTCTAAGAGTTCTCCAGAGTTCTTTCAAAGCCTATTACGTGGACCAGTGCATTGAGATTATAGCATAGAACTAAAAAAAAGGTGGTCTTTGTTCAGAGAGGCTTACAATCTATATTTACAACCCTGGCCCAGCACCAGTAACTGACATAGGACCTAGTAAGTAGTGCATGGTTATTGAGATGGCTAAAGAATGACTGGGGATCACACAGGAACTGAGAGTGTCCAAGTAATCTCACTTAGCACCATCGTAACACCAGTGCTGAACCTGCAGGTTCACGAGGCTGCAGAGAGGTAGAAAAAGGTAGTTGTTTCCAGGCCTGGGCACATTGGCATTACCTGGGGAGCAATGACAGGTGTTGGTTTAATTGCCAGGGGTTTGAGAAACTCACCAGATAATTCTTAGGGGCGGCCTAAGATGAGAATGGCCATGCTAAGGAAGGCGAGCATCAAATCACTTTAGTTCTCTCTGGGCCCCTTCGGAATCCAGAGGGTCTGTTCCCATGGGGAGACTTTGAATGACGGCTCTTCAGGCCCCACGCAGGGGGACTGAGGCCATTCCATCAGGCAGCAGTGGCTATGGACTTCACCACCCAATATGGGACACTATGAAAAATAATTCAAGTACTGAGAATATTCAAGAACGCACCTAAATATGCAGCTCACTGAATGTCAGGAAACAAGTATACTTATGACAGCACCAACCCAAAGGCAGAAAGAAAACATTATAACAAACCAGAATCTCCCTCAGATTCCCTCCCAGGCTCTGTCTCCCTTAAGGGTAAATTCTACTTGGACTTGTAGTACTGTGAACTAGTTTTGCCTATTTTTATACTTATGTCAGTGAAGCTACAGAGCATATGCTCATTTGCCTGGCTGCTTTTACTCAGTATTATGCTTGAGATTCATCCACACCATTCTGTTTAGTTGAGGGCTGTCCATTACTTTTTCTGTATAATGCTTCATTGTTGTCAATAGAATACAACTTATTTGCTCATCCTATTGCTGGGCATTTAGGTGGTCTCCAGTTTTGGTCTATTATTTATGTTACGATGAGAAATTTAATACATGGATTTGGTGAGCATATGTACGTATTTGTCTGGGGTATGTATCCAGGAGTAGAAATATCTATCATGGACATGCATATGCATATGAGATCTGTGCAGAAGGTATCCAGCCATGTATTATGAAAAGCAGAGACATTTACTGAAGAAGATACAAGAAACATTGTACACAGGACAATGAAGCCTCAGTTCCTTTCAGAGTAGGTACCTTGGGGCCTCACACAGTTCTCCCAATCGCCATCAGCTGCCCTGTCATATTTTCCTGAATCTCATGGATGGTCTGAAATTTCTTCCCTCCCAAAGGTGATTTTAGTTTTAGAAAAAGCCAGAAGTCTCAGGTTGCCGAATCTGGGCTGCAGCAGGGTTGAGTCACCTGGGTGATTTGATGTTTCACCAAAATCTCTGCATGAGACATGATGTCTGAGTGGCTATGCTGTCTTGATGAAGCTGCCAATCACCAGTTGTCCATAGCTGTGGACTTCTGAATTATTGGAATGGTTTCCACACAGGAATGCTCAAGCTTAATGCAAAATTTGGTGCAGACTCGTTGCTCTGCTTGTTCCTTTTGAATGTGACAGCCACACAGTACATACACACACTCAAAGGCGTTTAATGCCCCCACTGACTAGAAGAGTGAAGTCGTCATTGTTCACACAAGCACATTCCAGTCCATGCTCCTTGGCTGCCAGGTTACATTGATGTCATGCAAACCATTCTGGTTATATTAAAAATGGCTGGACTTCTTCTAGATAGACCTTGTATGATGAGCTTTTGAAGACAACTACCAGGCCATTTATTATAGTGATTTTCTCACTTTACTTCTTTATTAGCAAGACAAGAGGGTTCTGCTTAATCCAAGTCCCACCAATGATGGGTGTCATCAGTCTTTATTATTTTAATCATTGTGACTGGTTCATAATTGATAGCTTATTTCTGTTTATATTTGCATTTCCATGATGATGGCTAAAGTTGAGGACATTTTCATATAATCTGTAGAGTTCAAGTCTTTCCCCCCAGCCAGTTACCTTGTCTTTTTCCTCAGTGCCCTTGGAGTTATTTATATTCCCAGTATACACAAATTATTTGTTGGTTTTATGAATTAAAAATATAGTTTTCCCACTCTGTAGATGGCCTTTCACAGTTTTAATGGTATCTTTTGATACGACAGAAGTTCTTAATTTTAGTAAGATTTAATTTATCTTGTTTTATCCCTATGGTTATCCCTTTTTTGTGTGTGTTTAAGAAACTGTTGCTTACTGTAAGCTTGGGGCACGTTTGAGAGTGAAAGTGGTGCTATAATACTCTAGGACAAAAGACATAAACCACACTACCCCAAGCGTACCAAGAATATGCTTGCTAAGCACATTCCAAGCACTCCCAGTTACACCAGACCACTAAGTCTCAGCCCTGGTGGTGCATTAATTACCTAAGAAGCTTTTAAAAGTTATTTCTGCCAGGGATACCACCTGATTCAGTCTCATGAATCAGAATTTCCAAGCATGTGGTAGAGTGTGGGTGATTTTTGCTTTTATTTATGAGCTATCCAGGTGACCCTGTGAGTGGGAAGAACCAACCGTCTAACCTAGTACTTCTCAAACTATGAGCATATACATCCTTTTTGGAGTCTTGTCCAGATAAAAATTTGGACACGGCCTTGGAGACAAGGTGAAACACTGTGCTTCTATTTAGCCTCTGGGTGATGCTAATGCTGGTGTTCCAGGGACCACCATGTGAGTAGGAGAGCTCTAGACCATATTTCTCCATCTGCACACTACGAACACTTCGAATCAGATAATCCTTTTTTGGGGGGGAGGTCAGGGGCTATCATTGTAAGATGCTTACTAGCATTCCTGGTCTCTACCCACTGGATGCAAATTGCATCTCCCAAGGTGTGACCATCAAAAGTGTTTCCAGGAATTACCAAAAATCCCTTGTTGGGAAAATCAGTCTCGGTTGACGATCACTTGTTTAAACCTTTGAGAAACAGTTCCAGATGACTGACAACCCAAGAGAACATCATGCTGGATCCCAGGTCATATTACTCAATATTCAATTTCAGCAAACATGACACACCTATTGGATAGCACTTCATTGTCTGAATATCCCATAATCTTGCATCAAAAACCCAAATCAGGTGTACCACACCTGGACTGGTTGAACTGCTTAGACATTAGTTTATTTTCTCTAAGTAAGACGACAACACATGGCACCCACTGTGTGGGTTCTCTCTGTTTGAGCCCGAAGTCTAGTCAGTGCCATTGAGGAGTGGGTGGAGGAAGAAAGGGTGAGAATCCACATTCCTCCACAAAGCCTTCAAAAAACAAGCTGACACTCCACGCCACCAGAAAAACAAAACCTCTGAATGCCTCCCTAACATGCGTACCTTGACACACATTCACGTCAAGTTATTAGATCATGAGACCACACAAAGCAACTTTACATGTATTTAGTGAAGTCCTGTGATTAATGGCGGAACACGTCATTGTTCTGTTATAGGGTCTGAGGAAGACGTACATACACACATTTTGCCTAACATTGAAAGTGATACAACTTGTGGATCATAAAATGGCTGTTTCCTTAGTCACTCTTTGTTCTCTGCTTCCCTGTGGCATCATCCTGGCTTCTGGTTCATTCCACCTACATGTGAAAAAGGGATTCTCTGGTGCACAGGGGAGTAATAACTCACCCTCCTTACTCTCGTGTACTTTAATTTTCAAGGGATCAAAATTCAAGAAAGTTCCAAACAATGCTGTACCATGGACATTATAACAGCCACAATTATTATCATTAGATATCCAATGTCTTTTTTTCTTCTTACAAGAGTGCTTCTTGCTACATTTATTTTACCTTTTTTAAAGAAAGAAATAGTACGGCAGACTAGAAATAATCAGAATTCTGTATGCCAAATGGGATTTAAAATGCCTATGAATAATCTCTGCTTAATATGCTCTTTGCTTTGGCTTAGATAAGAGATCCCAGCCATAAAATAGTACAAGAAAATTGATGTAAAGTGATTGTTCAAAATGTAAAGCCTACATCTTTTGCATTTGCAAGCCTTCAATTACCCTTAGCCTGGTAGTTTCCAAAGATACAATCTATTTTTGAAAGAAGGAGAAAAGGTCTAAAGAAAAGTCATTGCAATGAAAGCAACTCTGAAGTTTCAAGCACCAAATACACCAAGAACATCAGTTTCTTTGAGTTTTCTCTATGCATTACTCAGTCTGATTCAACCAAAATTGTTCAGCATTCATTATATGACATTCAACATACTCAATTAGCAGAAACAATAAGATATTTTGAACAAACTTCACCTTTTAATGTTCAAAAGAAGACATGCACCTAAACTGTCATTATCATCAACATCACCACCATCATCATCATTATTACTATCATCTCCATAGTAATAATATGTAATAGCATGTGTTGTGCCACAAGAAATGGATATAGGTCTCCATGCTTTGTTTTGGTTTGCTATTATTATTATTATTATTATTTATTGTTGTTCAAATACAGTTGTCTCCATTTATCCACCCCCTTTGTTTTTAAATTTTAGGATTGTGTGGAGTACAACGTTCAGGGAAAGGCTTTTGAAGGAAATGCCATTTTAGAATGATGCTCAGGGATTATACAGTGCAACATAAAGGAGGGAAAAACATCTGGCCACTTAGGGATGGCAATGAAACCTAGAACTTATTTGTGGAGGTGTCAGTGCAAGGTGGGAAGATGTAAAGTAGGTGTGGCCAGCACACAGCATTGGATAAGGGCCTGGGGGCTGGAGGTAGGGGTGGGGCAAAAAGACGCTAAAGTGGCTTCAGATGCCAGCACACATGGAGACCTTGACATAATATTCCCCATGAATGGTGCTCAGTTTGAAGTGTACAGATGCTCAGGGGTATGTGTAGCAAGTGGTTAACTTAAAGCCCCATCCGTCAGTCACTGAGGTTTTCAGAACTGCTGTGGTCTCAGCAGAGCTTCCCCTAATAAGCTCTTGTCAGAAAGCCTCTCTTGCCAATTCCCTGAAAAGCAGTGAATTAGACTCTCACATCTGACAGGCAGGGATGCTGGGGCATAAAAGGACATCGAGCAGGAGAGAGCAGACGCCTGCCAGGAGCCGAGCATCCCGCCAGCATGTATGAACTCTTGGGGGTGTCTAGGTGATGCAGGCAGGTGAGCCTAATTGAGAGGACATTTCCCTTGGAGAAGGTCTTTGGTTCTGCTGGATGGAAGGGAGAATGGTCAGCATTTCTGTTCTCTCTCTCCCTCAGTTTTGTTTTTCTCTTTCAAACAAACAGTCAAAGCCAGAGGCTATGTTGAGTCCCATGGCTCCGGGTGAGTGGTAAACTGCATTAGTGCATTGGTGGGGCTGGAGGTAGCTTTAAGTGGGAGGCTTGATGGTGTAGCCCCACAGAGCTGGCTGGGGGCGGGAGATTGGCAGCAACATTACAGCAACAAACAAGATCTGATCAAAATTCTCGGCGACCGGAATTTCAAGTGCTGCAGCTAGTAGCCTCTGTATAAACAGAGGGAGGGAGCCCAGCTCCAGGGCCAATTCCTTTCAGATTTGGATGCGCATGTTCAAGGGGCCAGCGTGAACTTGAAGTCAATTTCAAGGCATGAAAGGTCCCAAATGGTGGTTCCATGCAGTCTTGGAGTTGGTGGGCTACTTTATGAGTTGAACTTGTATACATGAGTCTCAAGAATGGTAAAAATTAATTCTATCTATCTATCTATCTATCTATCTAATTTTTTGTATTTTTAACATAAGCTAACAAATCTGTCTTAAACCTAAATCACATTAACTTCTGTCCCAAGGGCATCTCCTTTTCCACAGTGAAGAATAATGTCAACTATTTTGTTCATTAGGTATGCACTGGGGATTCAACATACACACACACACAATATAATTTAGTGACATACATATGTCTGTGTGTACATTTATATATATGTGTGTGTGTGTGTATGTATCTGTGTATATATAATATATGCATATGTGTGTGTCCAGAAAGTGTCCAGCCACATCCCGAATAAAAATAGAGACATTTATTGAAGCAGATACAACATACAAAAAACATTGCACACAGGACAATGGCACCTCAGACCCCTTTGAAGCAGGTGCCTTGGGACCTCACCCAGTTCTCCCAGCATCTCTTCCACTGTCCCAAACACTCTGGAAAATCCTTCGTTGGAATAGCCACCAGGTGCCCCGTTGTGCTTTTCCTGAATCTCATCGGCAGTCTGAGATCTCTTCCCTCTCAAAGGTGATTTTAGTTTTGGGAAAAGCCAGAAGTTGCAGCCAAATCTGGGCTGTAGGGGAACTGAGTCCAACATCCTCAGGTGTTCTGCTTGTGGCAGGCCTTCCAGAACGTGGCTCACTTTCAACAGATTCTCATCCATCTTGGAAGTATTTGTGCCACTGTTATTTGTGCTGCACTCATTGCATCATCCCCAGAAGCCTGAATCATCCCAATAGTTTCCATGGAGGGTTGTTCAAGATTAACAGAAAATTTGATGGCAATTCATTGCTCTACTCGCTCAGTCATTTTGAATGCAACAGCCACATAGTGCACATGCTCACTCAATGGTGTCTACCATCCCCACCGACTAGTGTAGTGAAGTCGTCATTGTTCACACATGCGCATTCCAGTCCACTCTCCTAGGCTGCCAGGTTACATCAATGTCTGCGCCAACTGTTCTCATCATATTAACAATGGCTTTCTGAACAGACTTTATATGTTTATACACACACACTCATATATACATATACACACACAGTGGCACCTTGGTACTCGTCATTAATTCGTTCCAGTGAGTGGTGAACAAGTAATAATTGATGGAGTGTTTTCTCTTCCAGGGTGGAGCCACGATTCATACTCGTTCTGCCAAGTGCAGCTAGTGGAAAGTAAGTGCTGAGTGCTCAAACATTTTTTTTCTCTTCAAAATGCAACGAGTACCAGGTTTGACAAGTTCTGAAGCCAATGAATACTGAGGTACCACACACACACAAACACACACATATGAAATAGTTTAATATTTGGTGAAACCCTGAAATGTAGACAATATCCCTAATGTACAGATGAGTGATGTGTGACTCCCAGAAATTTCGAGACTTGCCTCAGTCCCTGCAGCTGATAAGGAAGCAAACGGGAACTTGAACCCAGATGTGTTTGCCTACGTGGCCCACGTGTTCTGTGCTGCCCTGCCCGCTCCCTGCACGTGAGGGGGTCGTCAGTGCCAGGGCTGTGGATATATCGAAGGTCAGAGAGATGACGGGAGGGGATCGTGCTGAGGAGTTGGTTGTCCTTTGGTAAACAGAACTGAGAACGATTCCTTGTAAACGGTTTGCACAAAAGCTGTTACATGATAAGCACTTCGTAGTTTTAAAAATGCACCAGCCCCGAATAAAAGTGGGTTATGGAAAGTGAAAATAGGTGGAATTTGATCAATTAACTCAACAGACATCCACTATACTTAGCTAACAGCCTTCTGGGCATGAGCTCAAGAGGAAGCTAGTGCATCCAGTAGGCCAGTAATTATGGAACAATATGATTCCTTTAATTAGGAAACCAAATTGTTCTACAGAAATTTATACGGGGGAGGAGGGGAAGAGAAGCAGCAGGAACCGAGCCTCTAGCTGGTCAGGGGAGGATTTTTAAACACATAGTTCTGAGATAGATAACTGCAAAGTGGTCCCTGGCTTACGCTTAATTAGGTTGCGGTGGGGGGTGGGGGGAAGCCAGCAAAGATTAAGTGGGGCTGGAGTGAGATCCTATGCTTCTTAGAGAAGCATTTGAAGCCAAACTCAGGAACGGGTTGTCAGTCAGAGTCTCAGGAAGAAGACCAGATGCCCATCCAAGCAGCAGGAGTGAACTCCAAGAAAGCAGCAGTGCCCATCATCAGGTGACTCAGCTAAACCCAGCTAAACCTGGCCCAAGCTGGAGGTGAAAACGGTTTTGGCAAGGTCAGAAAGTCTGATGTTTGTGGAAGGTGGTTGTTTGCCGAGGGCTCCTCCCCCTGAGGCCTGACGCTCTGCCCTGGGGGCAAGCTTTCAAACGCTTTCACACCACTCACTTCACTGGGCTTTGTAGCAATTCCCCCAGCTGAAACATAGTCTAACAGCAACGACATCTCACAAATAACCCCCGCCCCAACATACACACAGCATGTATCTAAAATACATTAAAAATTGTCTTCCTATAGATTCTACAGACTGCAGCCAAGACAACCTTGAGATATAGCACAGACTCATTGTATGCAAATAAGCATTTGTGGAATGAATGTGTAAGTGAAGGAGGAAGAAAGACCCACAGGTCTGCAGCTATGGGGTGTGTGTGTGTGTGTGTGTGTCAGAGAGGGAGAGGAGAGAGCAAGAGAAAATGAGTGTGTGTGTGGGCCTTTGCATCTCGCTAAATCAATGTCCTAAAACCTACAGAAACTCCTTTAGTTGGATCATACCTGAAGGCTGAAATAGACAAGCTCACGTTTCTTGAAGGAAAAGAGGGAAAATATAAATATTTGAGGAAATCCTCCATTTAAATTAATTCACAGTTATAATGAACCAGTCTATTTTCCGGAAACAGAGAAAAAAAATAGTAACCCCACCACCAACACTTAAAGCAGTGATAAAAACAACTGAGTTATTTTGTGCCTGATACATTGATCAGAAAATATCTCCTTTGACACAAAACTACTACAGGGCAGTTAGTATTATACTCCCTTCTCACTGATGATGCAGTTAGGGTACAATGAGGTTAAGTGATTCACACAATGTCACAAACTAAGGACATGAAGCTGGATCTTCATCCCCTTGTCTGATGCCAGAGCCCAAATGAATTGGGGACAAAATAAAACAGGTATCAAGAACATTTTTCTGATTTCTTTATGCAGGAACAAGATGGGCAGGGTTTTTAAAGGAAGCTCTGCCCTGTAGTGGTCTATTCTCCCCCCATCCTGTTATCTGCAGGGCACATCCTCCCACGCTCACTGAACAACTCTCAGAGTGTCTGTAGCACATGTGGATGTAAGCAGACTGTTGAATGAGGTTCAAGCTTATGACCTCAGGATACCGCCATGTCAATTTTGATTGCTTTCCCTACTCCCTTTCTGAGATTGATCTGCATAACCCGAGGTGGTTTTCCACAGATTCCCCAGTGGTAATGAAGTTCGCCTCTGCTTCGTGAAGTGACTTGAAGGCTGTTGAGGGCATTACAAGTTGGGAATGGAACATTAGGCTTGAACCCTCTGTTCACCATCCTACTGTGCTTTCCCAGTCAAATGAAACCCTACATGGGTGCAGTTGAACAGGGCTGTATAATTTGTAGAGACCCTGTGAATCCTGTAAAGCCAACTAGGTTTCTCTCCTTGCCACCTTCATCCCGGCATTATGGACCCTTCAGTTGTTGGTGGAGATGACTGAGAATATGGAGCCAGTGGAAATGAATTCTAAACGTAGACTTCCATGGCCATTCTGAGCTCCCTTTAGAACTGAGGAGTCAGTATCACAGAAATGTCTGAGCATGTGCTCAAATTAAAGTATGTGCCCTGGATGAATTTCAGTTCTAGAAATTTGGACTGAGGCCTTCTTTTGTTGCATGGGGAAGGTTACGGATGCTCCCCAGAAGCAACCAGGAAATATTGCTCTACTTTGACCCTGAAAATTGCAATGAATTATTTTGCATTTTATCTTACTAAGAAAGAAAAAAAATACCCTAAAGTTTATATTTCTTCCATATCCATCTGCTACAGGGACTCATAAATGCCTGCTAATGAAAATAAGAAGTATGTGCTCAGGCACTGTTAGCCCCAAGCACAGAAAATAATTAAATTAAATACTTAATGAGAGGCATTCTTTTTTTCCTCTTTTTTAAAACTTGGCTCTAAAATGTTTAGGTTATGGGAACATTTTGACTGTACTGTGTCTGCTTAATTAGGCTGATTTTTTTGCATTGTATTTGTTTACTAAGTACTTGATCATGATGCAAAGCAAATCGTTTTAAATATTTTAACAACAAAATACTTGAGGTACACATTCTATTTTTTTATTGTTGATGCCCTTGAACTCTTATGCCACAAAAACCAATGCCAAATGAGAAAACAATCTCATCCTCTGTCTTATAGACAAGAAACAATGACTTCTTGGAAACTTTTGGAGCCAGGGTAAATTTTGGGACAATTAAAATCAATTGATATGTATTTTCCAGTTGCATCAAGGTTTTATTAACATCTCTTTAAACTTGGGAGGAAAATACTTCAGGCTATTCATGTGAAGCCCTCCACAACCATATTTCAGTCTCCAGCTCCAATGTCCTCGCTACACGCAATCGCTATTCCACAAGAGGGAGGTGGTTACATCAATAATCCCACAGTCTGAATTTGATGAGAAGTGTTTTGTTCAACCTATTTGGTGTTTGAGGATTGGGATATTTTACTTAAATAGCTAAAGTTTTGGCACCACTGTAAAAAATGAATAGGTCTAAACATAATGAGTTCCTGTCCCTGCATGGCAATGATTAGCTAGAACCATGTGATGTCTGAACTGTGTAGGTGAGGAAGGAATAGTCCAGCTTGCCACCGTCCTTACCCCTTCCTATCGTCTTATCCCTAGGTCGTTTTGCTCATTTACAGTACATAGACATTTGAGTTTGTCCACTGTGTTTTTCCTTGTCATTATTTATAATATCCCTTTGAGCTTCTTTCCTGATTTTCTCTCTTTTTTTTCCTCTCTGACAGATGCTTTCTCAGCCTTCTTCGAAGTTGATCTCTTCTTTTTCGGTATCTTTTTCTGATACACCCTTTGCACAGATTCATCATAACCTCAGCTGTCCTCATCCATTCCACAGGCAGCCAGGGAGCACCAGCCACACGTCATGCACTCTGCCAAGCCCTGGGACACTAATGGAAGGCGACTGCATTTGACCCACATGTATCTGGGATGAGTTCCCGGCGTCATTTGATCACACTGCCGGTAAAGTGCCCTGATCAGGCTTGTAGAATCGGGGACTAATTGGTGTGACATGAGAGCTAATTGAAAAGTTTGTGCCGTTTTCTACAAGACGTAGGGAATTATAGGCCCCTCTCTCGCTGGTGTCAGGTATGGCCATTTGACGTACTTTGGGGAATGGAGTGTGAGAGGTACTGATGGGTATCGCTTTTCCAGGGAAAACACTAAAACCTGGTAAAGGGTGTCTCCCACTCTCCCTTCCCCTCCGCCACAGGCACCAGCAGTGGTGGTGGCTCCTCCATGGCCTAGGCCCTAGAACAAGACGACGTAGAGCGGAGTCCTCTGATGACCGGGTGAAGGACACGAGCTCCAAAGGAAAAATAACACTCATTATTTTAACTTCTTGAGCTTTTTAGTTTTCCATGGTATGTCCTAGTCTCTTCTGGCCGCTACATTTAGTGCTTCTAAAACTGGAGACCAAAAGATTCAAAGACTAAAAACATAAAAAAATATATATATCAATAACTTAGGATGATACAAGTTCTTATTTGATTATAGCAACTGAAAACAGGTTCATTACACAAAGATTTTATTTTCTTAAATTAAATATTATTCACACTATTTTCTCTGGACAAAATGAGCCCTTGGATCTTTATTTAGATAAACACACACACACACACACACACACACACACACACACACGTAATACCTAAACTCAAGAAGTACTCTTTGATAATCTTCTATTTTTGAGGTAAATTTCAATGAAATATAGGATATATGCAGAAAATTGCGGAAATCGTAACGGTCAATGAAGTTTTATAAGTTGAGCACATCGGAGTTGTTAACACTAAGATCAGCATCTCGTCTCCCTAAATGCTCTGTTTTACCCCATTCCCACCAACGCCCTCCCTGCCTACAGTCAAGACTAAGCCTTATCAGGACCTCCAACACCAGACGTCAGTTTTGTTCATTTTTGAACTTCCTATAAATGGCATTGTGCTGTATCTGTTCTTTGGTGTTGAAGTACTTTCACTTAATCTTTTTGTAAGACTCATTCATCCAGTGTTGTATAACTGGAGTTCCTTCATTTTCGTTTTTACATTGTAATCCATTATGTGGATATACCATGGTTAATTTATCTACTGTATTGCAGATGGACATTTAGATTGTTTTCAGCTTTTTTATTATTAAAAGTCATGTGGCTGCAAACACTTTTGAAAATATACATTTTGTACATAACTTTTGGTGAGCATGTGAATACTCTTATGATACATACATTTGAGCTTGGTGTAGAATTTGCTGGGTATAAGAATTTCAGCTTGAGAAGATATCATCAAGCAATAGGTTGTACCAGATTACATTTCCACCAGAAAGTACAAGATTTCTAGTTATTCCAAATCCTTGTTGATACTTGAAATTTCCTGCTCCCCCCCATTGTTTTTTCTCTTTCCTCTCTTCCTCCCTTCCCTCCCTCCCTCTCTCTCTTCCTTCCTTCTTTCCTTTCTTTCTATTGTTTTGGACATTTTGTGGTATTACTTTGTTGTTTTAATTTGTGTTTCCATGGTTACTAGTGAATTTAACTATCTGTTCATATATTTTTCCCAGTTTAAAAATATCCTTTGCTTTTTTTAAAAATTGATTTGTAGACAATCTTCATATATTATCAATGTGTCTTTTGTTAGATACACGCACTTCAAAGCACTAAAGAAAAAAGTCTTACTGGTAGTTCTGTACCCAGATTCCTCAAATATTAATGTTTTACTACATATACTCATTCCTCCCACCCCTCTCTTATCTAGATGGATAGTGTTAAAATAAAATGGAGCTGCTCCTGGGGTACCACGTGACCACACTGAAACCTAGATAACTTTCACCCCCGTAAGTGTTCTGCTTGACCAGAAAACACATTATATTCAGCCAGCCAATCTGCAAAAACCATGCCAGTTCTGGGCTTTATCTCCCCAAATGAGGTTAACTATGTGGCCTCAGCCCATCAGATGTTTTATATTTCTCTTCCTGGTTCTTTATTACTTATCCTATAAAAGTTTCTTGCTTTCTGCCCCACTTTGCAGTTCCTTGAAAGGAGATGGACCAGTTCATGAATAATTAAATATACTTTGTTCCTATCACCTAAATTATATTCTTTAACCTTTTCTTTGATGATAGAGACTTTTATGCATGTGCATTTTTATTTTTACTACAGTCTCGTTTGTCTTCTTTCCTTCTTTTTGTACATACGGTTCGGGCCTATGTTGTGCTATTTCTCAAAAACTTTGCCCTCAAAGCCACAGACACGGTCTCTTTATTTTTCTTCTGCTGCGGTTTGAAGGCAGAAGGGTACTGACCTTGCTGTTTACACCCCTGGACATTTGTTAGCTAACTGTGGGATATCAGGGAAATCTGTGCAGAGAATTATGGGCATATTCATTATTCCCGTGGGCTTCAAACATCTCTCTTTGCTTCTACTCTTTGGCTCCATGCTTTTGTTTTCTTTGATTTTGCTTATACTTTTTGTTCTTGTAGTTCAATATCGTTATTAGTTAGACTTATTAGGGTGGTCAGTGCCAAGGGTGAAATGTGGGTTTAAAGAAAGGTACCATTTAAAATTTCAAATCATAGCAAAAGAATTCTCCATAACCCAGAGCAGCTTGCTAAGTTTAAGGCCAATGTCAGCCATGTGCAAAGTACCACTTTGCCTGCCTTTGCCTACTTTGTGTCTCTACCTTCCCTTAAGCAATGGGGAGGTATCATGCCCCAATGACTTCAGGGTTTAGGAATTTCTAAATCCTGGGGACCAAGTACTCCATAACAACCTCTCACCCTGAAGTCCCCACTAATATATATCTTGTTGATATAATGCACTTTTTGATAAATAAGGCAAAATCAGTAGGAAAATAGAAGATTGTGATTCATTTGATTTAATTGGGAATGAACTTTATAGGGAAACTAGACAGGCTTAAACAAAAAAGAGGGAGCAAGAACTCTACCTTTCTGGCATGACTGTTTATTAATAAAACCTATGGAAATTTATTGAGCTAGACTAAACAGTCTTTTCTTTATAACATATCCCATGAAGAACTCTATTATCTACACTGGGATAAAGCCTTCCTACAGCATGCCCAAATATTTACTTTCACATTATGAACATTTGAACTCTTTTGACATTTTGTACAAACCTCAGAGCATCCATTTAAACCCAACTGCTCACTTCTGCCTTTTAATTTCTTCATGCTGTAATTTAACACTAGAGTTACTTTTCTGATGTATTTGGTATGAATAAATTACATTCTACAAATGTTTGAAATGTTCAATAGGCTCAAACTAGTCATAATTTATCTCTGAGTACCCTTTAGATAAGAACAAAATGGTCTTCCTTTTTAAAAAATTTGTACAACTTAAATCTTTAAAAAATGTGCAGTTATGTAAGTGTAGGATTAAGGACTTCTCTCATTGCAAATTTCTTACCCTCATGCTGGGGGATTATACACTCCCATGCTGTTACAAAGTTGCTCTGTATATCAGGGTCTTTATAACCAACTGGAAGACTAAAGGCTTTTTTCAAAATTTAAATATCTTTGAATCATGGGAGTCTATTAGAAAAATACTGCTTCATTGGAATTAGGAGAAAAATACCCTTGGTTCAACATTTAATATTGCATTTTGAATCCACATATAATTGTTTATATAGTTTTCAGTCTCCCACAGTCCAAATAAAAAAGGTTTTATATACTACAGCTATAAATTTCAAAAGACAACGTCAAAACATTCAGGAGAACAGAACTTTCTTATCGCTCCCGGCAGACTCTCCGCTCCAGCACGGCACGGGGGGAGCGGGGCTTAATTACAACAGTTTCCCATTACAGTCACCTATTTGGTTACCACATGTTGCAAAGTTAACAGACATGAAAAATGCGGATCTTATTTCTCCCTCTGTTTATTTTTCTAAGGTGCTAGGGGAGGGGAGTTTCACCAGGGGAGCGGAGTCATTGCCTTTGGGGCACCCCTTTGTGATCACGAACTTTACACTAATGTGAACTAGAATAAGATTTAAACAGTCTCCATCCTGTGTTTGCCTGTACTTCATGGGTTATTCAGTAGATCTCAAGTCTTAGCCTAAATCAAGACATATGAACCTATGTGTGTGTGTGGGGGGGGTGGAGTGTGGGGGTATTCTGAGCTTGAGCTTAAATGTGACGGTGAAAAGAGGAAGAGTGAAGGAGCAGTTCTTCCTTTTCTTGCTGACTTAATGGAGGGGAAGAGGCCTGAGGAGGGTAAATGAAATGTACGGCGAGGGCCTGGATGTCTGGCCATGGAAATAGTCCTGCTACTTGGGCTTGTCTCTGTTCTATAATGTATAAGAAGGAAGGAAGGAAGGAAGGAAGGAAGGAACGAAGGAAGGAAGGAAGGAACGAACGAACGAAGGGAGGGAGGAAGGGAGGGAGAAAGGGAGGAAGGGGGGAGGAAAGAAGGAAGGAAGTGAAAGGAGAAGAGGGGAGAGGAAAAGAAGAGAAAAGAGAGGGGAAGAAAAGACAAGAAAAGAGTTATCTTCCCACAGTGGTAAGGGCTCGGATCAAGGATGCCGAAGTCTAAAGTACCTCATAAGGTAAAGCCTTAATCAGGACACTTCCCCAAAATGAAGAGGAGGGATGAAGACTTTGTCTCAGAAGTTCCTTCGAGAAGTGTCCGAGGCACTAACGTAAGTGTCTA
Source organism: Phyllostomus hastatus (assembly GCF_019186645.2). Taxonomy (NCBI): domain Eukaryota; kingdom Metazoa; phylum Chordata; class Mammalia; order Chiroptera; family Phyllostomidae; genus Phyllostomus; species Phyllostomus hastatus. Next base: position 19,618,320 of record NW_025334024.1, read on the forward strand.
GAAGACGCTGGGCCCCTGATAACCAGAGAGGACAGCTGGACCAGGGTGGCAGACTGAACCATGTCAATAACATGACAGTGAACAAGTGGTGGGTGAAAAAGGATGCCACTCGAGCAGGACTCACTGCTAGAGGTAATTTTATTCCCAAAGGTCTGCAAAGGTGTGCCTGGTCCCGGAACCAAAAACGAGATGATTGATGCCTGAGCCCAGGGGAGGGTCAAGATAAGCCATGACTGAAGCAGACCCAGGGTCAAGGAGGGCTACTGGTTAAAGGCACTCATTCCTGCTCTTGAAGCCGTGTTGTCCATCTAACCTCACCCAGGTGACTTAGAATGATTTTTGCAAGCTAATCGCCTTTGTCTCCCAGATGTGCCTTTTTTGGGCTCTGCTAAAAGTGAAGCTGGTGAATGCGGTACCCTGGGTCAGCTTCTACACTGCCTGTGTTCAAAAGCGTTAGTGAAAGCATCATGCCAACCAGCAAGATAAGCTCCCCCTAGACCTTCTGAGATGCAAATCCAGCACCCAGCCACGGAACAATCTGAATTATATTTTTAAATGAAATGAGAAAGAGGAAAAGGGAAGGGAAGAAAGGAGTCTGAAGCATTAAAGGGAAAAGCTCTGAACTTGATTTAGGAAGATTTGAACCAAATACCAGCATCAGTTCTTTCTCCCACATTTCTGACTCTTCCCTCCTTTCTTTTGTTTCCCTTCCTCGCATGCTCATGTTTATTCTCCTGTCATCTGCTACATGTGGGAGGCAGGTACCGTCACAGGCAAAGTGAGGACAGGTGGTAAACCTGAGTGACATCCTTGCTCCCAGAGGTCTCACCCTTTAGTGGTGGAGTCAGGAAGTAAAGAAGCCACTAGAAATGATCACGTAATAACTAAGATGATAATGATTTGAGAGAGAAGTATGGGTCTTAGAAATCCACACAACAAGAGGACTAGTCTATTCAAGGAGATGAGCAAGGCTTTTCTGAAGAAGCAGCACTGAAAGGGAGATGCACTGGCTAAGGAGGAGTTAGTGTCAGGCCTCCTAACTAATTGGAATCAGAGACGAAATTTAAAAGTTTCCCTTTACTTGTCTTTTTCTCATTTACCTGTTTGTGTTTATTTGTGCAGCCAGCACATATGCAACTGGATATTATGATTCCTGAAACATTTTAAACTCCTTGCTTTCTTCTCTCGCAGGTAAGGGTTGAGGCTTTTAGTTCTCCAACACTCTTAGATACTCTGTCCTTCCTTAAATTCATGGCCAGAGGAAGCTAACAGTATTCTTACTCTCTATGACTGGAAGTGCTCATGCACGCGGAGCATCAAAAGATCCACAACGTTCAACTTGCGGCCGACTGCTTGATGCACGGCCCTGTTCTGAGCCTTCTAAACACATGATCACCTCTAATGTTTATACACCTACGTATGATATTTACTACTGTTTTCCTGTTTTACAGATGATACAACTAAGTTACAGAGAAATGAATTTGCAACCAGAACATTCTGAAGCTGACATCTGCATATTTAATTTCATTCATTACACGCCTCTTTAGTTTAATCAGCTTTTGCTTTCCTGAAGTCCAAAGAAGGGAAATTGAGTTGCCTAATATAGCAGAAAATATAGCATAACTTTGTGAGAATAGTGTCCTTATATCACCCGTATCCAGTATGAAGAGAAAAATATATAATTTAGGGTGAAAATTCCATTTCTCCTCTCTCTGTCTCCACACCCTTCCTCCCTCCCTCCTTCTCTCTTTCTCTTTCTCTCTCTCTCTCTCATATCTAGGTAAACAGATATAGAGATGATAGATAGTTTGGATATCGTTATCATTTAAATAGGCCTGTATATAGTTTTAACAATGCCTTATATGAATATTCATTTTTTATTTTATTATAGTAACATTATTCTTTTTTTCCCTTTATAGTTAGAGATTTGATTCCAGGATTGGAATCCAAACTCCAGTCCTTTCTATCTGTGTGACTTTTGGCAAAGGGTATTAACATCTGCACACTGCATCTTTCCTTCTGAAAATAGAGTTAATTTTATTATGTTGGCTGGTGGTTGATAGGATGTATATATATCTCAGGGAGCCCTTAGCGGTTAGCAGACAGTAGGTATGAAGTAATGAGAAATTAAATCATTAACACATAAGGTAGGCTTGAAAGAAAAAAAGATGACATTCAAGGGCAGTTTAAGGTAGATGTGTGGATGGAGGGAATCAAGAAAGAGGAGAAAAGAAAAAAATATCTTTTTTTTCTTTCTTTTAACCAGCTGCTCTGTAGTTTTTCACAGCAGTTCCTAAACTGTACCATTGTGTAAGCTCTTACAATGTGAGACTCTCCAAACTATGAACAGATTTCCTTCCAGTTAAGTAGGCTGAAGATGACTGATCATCTGTGAATTCTGTTTGTCCTCTACTCCCAATACTATCTATCGACACTGTGCTTCCAAAATGCATCTCTTCCAATCTTTGTGACTGAGGTCTCTCTCCCATGATAGAATGATAGAACGTGAGTGCCTTAAACACATGGTCAATGTCATCATTCATCCCCTCATTGCCCTTAGCACCAAGGTTATGCTTTTACATGGATGAATTAACTAATAAATGCCAGCTAAATGAATATAGAGTGATTTCTTCTCTGCCAACTTCACTTTCTCATCTCTGCCTTTGGCTTAGAACCATCACAAACTCTTTTCTTCCAGCTTTCTTTGCCTCCAGCTCTCCATGGCTTTGTTTACAGATGATATATCCAGGTCTCCAGGCCTTTGGCTGATCGTGATGTGAGATCTGTAATAACCTGCCTTTGGGTTTAGACTTTGTGAATCTAACTGCATGGCCTTAGACAAGCCACTGCCTCTGTGGATGGACCACAGCTTTTCCATATGCAAAATAAGGTAGCGGGGCTCCTGTTTTCCAGTACTCTTAATGATCTAAATTCTTTGGGCAGTTACCCTCATTCCAGAAACAGGTGGACTCTGAAATAAATTGTCAACTGGAGAGTTTTCCTGTGAGCGGGTGACTGTTGTGAGTTTTATCACCGAGCCTGAGGGTTCAGGGCAGGGCGCCCTCCTGAGTCTGTCCCGGTGTCTGGTCATCTTCCTAAAAATGATAACCGCATCAGCCGAGTGCTGTGATGTGCAAACTCCCTCTTCTCTTTCCTTTTAAAAAATGAAACCATATTCTCAGATACATTTTAAGGTGTGAAATGTACATGCTATGTAGACACTATTTTCTACAGAAAACAAAAGTTTGGAGAGATAAAAAAATGTTTTTCAGACTATATTCATTCTATTCTTAACTTCATATGGCATTAATTCCAACACAGAAAACAATGGTTGGTTTAGTTAGGAAAAATAATCTCTGGTCATGGGGAGTTTTGTTATAGTTGGTTCTAGCTCAGTCGCTGACTTAACCATGATTTAAGCTGAAGTTAACAAATTTTAAATAATTTGTTTAACTTTCCTTTGCCACCTCTGCCCTTATGTAAAATGGGGATAGTGATACTTGTTCCGGAGAACACTGTTACACGGGCCCTAGATGGGAAGGACCTGACTTTATCCTGTCTTTATCACCTACTGATTACAGTGATAAATCACCAACCATACTGGGGCAAATCACTTAACTTTGCCAAATCTCCTGAAAATGGTGGCCCCCAACTCACAGGATTTTTGCGAGAACCACAGTAGCCTAGTTCCTGGCACTCAGTAGGCGTGCAGTGAGTGGTGCAGTAGTAGTGAACGCCTGGAGGCAATGCCCAGTGTAACGGTCTCCGTGTCAAGTCCTCGATGCAGGGCGAGGTGACTGCGGCCGCAGAGCTCACAGTGGAGGACACGTGGGGTGGCCCAGTTGTTCCTCATTCTGAAGTCTGGAAGGAGTCAGACAATAAACACAGTTGGTCGGGCCCTAACTGCTTTGTGACCTTTTGAAAATCACTTTCTGTTCTCTTGACCTCTCTTTTTCTTGCCTGTAATTTAACCATTTTAATTTAGTACTTGTCCATGTTTCTTCGGGCTTTACAGTGTTAGGGGTGAGAGTGAGCTTTGCGTTTGTTCACGGAGCAGCAGCCAGTTGGTAGGGATGTGACGCTTTCAACATTCAAATAAATTGTAGCTCTGGAGGCAAAATCCAGGTGTGTTCAGTCCATTGTACAGTGGGGTGGCTTAGTTCCAAGGCTGACAACCGCAATGCCCTATTTGTAATTTTAGTAGCTCATGCATTTCCTGGTGAGTGTATTCACCAAGCCTCAGAGATATTTATGCCATTATTTGTTTTATTCAAAGACCAAAAGACTTGGCCTCTCAGAATTACATGTGTATTTTTTTGCACCAAGGCTTGATAAACAACAGGGTATGCTAATAATAAACATTATGAGGATTCTTTATGATAAAAGTACATCTATGCAAAATTCTCTGGGCACCTAAGAACGCCAAACTGAATATATTGTCTAATAAAAGGGCAGCCCAGCTCTATAAATCTCAAGCATAGTAAAGAAAAATTCCCCATAACCACCACCAACTGCATAATAAATAAAGCAACTATTCACCCATGTAAAACAAAGGAAATAAGGAGCTTGAAAAATCACCAGAACTTTGTATCCGAGGACTTTAAAATGGAAGTTAAAACCCTAGAAAGGTGTGACATGCTGAAATGGTCTACAAGGCACTTGAATGTTAAACCAAGCCTCTTCTCGGGTACTGGGCAAGCCAACTACCCATTGGCAGCTTTACTGCAGCTGCATTAGTCAGACTAGGGTACATGCGCTGGAGTCGCACACACACTCCCAACATTGCAGTGGCTTCGCCTATCAGGTTCCACTTCATGCTCATGTTAGATCTAATGCCGCTTTGAGGTTTGTAGCTCTCATCCATGTCAATTTCGAGATCCAGGTTGTATCTTGGCTACTTTTCTCTCAGCAACTTTGACATCTTGGTGCTTTCCATTCTCATCAGATACAGAAAAGAGGTAAGAGGCTCACATCTTTTCCTAACTAACTTTTCCTTGTTATAAGAATAATGCATGCTAATTCTGCTCATTGTTCACAGCCCAGAACTAGCCGCACAGCCCTGACTTTCCAGGAGAGAGACAAATAGGGAAGCTGCATGGTGAGTACTACTGTTTTGAGACAGCAGATCCCTTTTAGGGTGGATGGTGAGTCTACTTCTTACCTTGCTGCATGACTGGAAAGCCTGCATGCCTACTTAGACTATAGCACACTCAATAGTGACACTAAAAACCATACTTCAAGTGGTAGGGTGTGTCAAAGATCAAGCGGAACAATGACAGTGAAGTAATGGGCCTACTTCAAAGCAGAATCCAAGATGAATCTATAAACATTACCAAAAAAATGTGCATCCAGGTACCACAGTATCTTTGTTCAAATTCTGACACCAACAATCATTTAAACTACTGTTTGGTCAAGTTGCTTAATATTTTTTAAGTTTCAGATGCCCCATTATTTAAATAGACTAATACCTACTTGCCCTAAAACTATCAGATGTGAGTTATGAGGGGTTTTTTAGATGATAGGTATGGAAGTATGGTCAAAATCATTATGTCTTTTGTAAGTGCACCATATTGATAGACTGAGTCGGTGGATCCTCTTGCAGTCTGATAGGATGCTTTCAGCGCCCAGTGACAGATGACCTGACTTAATACAGGCTTCAACAATGAGGACACTCTTTGTCTTTCATAATGGCAAGTCAGAGGAAGGTTACTATGACAGGTCTTTAATGACTGAAGTCTGTGTCACGTCTCCATGTCAATACCCTTCATGCTAACTTCGTCCTCAGTCCATTAGCAAGGGAACTGTGGCGGTGCCAGGTGTCATACCCAGACAAAGCAGTTACGATCAGGAAGAAGGGTCATTATCCACTGGTAATCTTCCTTCAGCCTGAAGAAACATTTACATAAATTCCACCCTTCCCTCCACTGTCTTGTAGAAATTCCCTAAAGCTTATCGCCAGAATTGGGTCACATGACTATTCCTAAATTAATCCTTGGCAAAGGGACTAGGATCAATATGATTGGACAGAACTCATCATCATGTTGCATGGAATTTAGGATGTTACTGAATCAACCAGAATAACATCTAAGTGCACTTGGTTTCCAGTTCCTAGAGCAGCATTTCCTTTCTAATGGAAAACTCCTTATTCTGAGAGCATCTGCACAGTGTTCTGCTGGAATCTCACAAAGACTCTTAGCTCTGCTCAAGGGAATCATAGCGGACACCTGAGCAAGAATCTCAGGCAGACCAAGACCGGGCTAGCCACCTGGCCTTGTGGACAGATGAGCACATCTGAGATTTAGATGAAAACCTTGACTCAGCCACTAGCCATGAACATTGCAAGATGCTTATGCCTCTTGCGTTTCATTTTCTCTCTGGGAAACAGAATATTAAAAGCTAACTCATGAGTCTTTTGAGATGATTGAATTAAATAATGTAGCATTTGTGGCACATAGTAGGCACTTGATAAGAGTTATTTCTGGTAATAGTGTTAGTATCGGTATAATGAAGAATTAGAAGAAGAAAAACCATTCTCACTATCTTATCCTGTATCCCTTTTCTTCTGCTCATGCTAGGCATTTATTATCCTAGCTCCTTTTCAACAAACCCTGTGTAAACATGGATAATTCTCATGTTTTATGAAAATACGTCTTGAAAAAATGTTTGTCCACAATGTTAAAAAAGGGGCATTGTTAGGTAAATTTTGGTAAGACCAAATGATAGAAAGTTAATCAACCATTAAAGATGATGTTTGTGTAGCATTTTTAATAACATGGAAAATGACTTATGTTATTATATTTAAAATGTGTTTCCAAAGTGTGTGTGTGTGTGTGTGTGTGTGTGTGTGTGTGTGATCTCAACTATACAAAGAAAAGTATTCAAAGGAAAAAAGCTTGGGAAAAAAAGCACCAAATTTAACAAATTTTGGCTCTCACCAGTCAGATTCCATGTGATTTAGTTTATTCTGTAATTTCATTTTATCTGAACTTTCTCGAGCTTATATTACATATTTAAATAAAACTATATTGGATGTAGAGTTAATATAGATGCACAGAGAGATTTAGACATGTAGATACTATCATTTATCGAGCTCTCACCACACATACCTGGTTTTGTGTTAACTGATTATAGAGGCATCACCTAATAAATTTTCTGCCAGGATCTAGGGGAGTAGGTACAATTAATGATGAAAGTGGATTTCACAGGAGGATGTAAATTACCATTGTTACCCACTTCTATGAGGGACCTGGGACTGGAAACCCTATGCGTTAGCCCCCAACACTCATGCTTTGGATCACTCCAAATACCTCATCTTTAGAAAGCAGAGACTCAGAGGTAAATTACTTACTGGGAACAGTACAGAGGCAAGGTAAGTACAGAGTCAGGTGCCCTCAAGGTCCCCTTCCACAAAGAGAGTGTTTGATTTTATGGATGAGTAAAATGGCAGGCACGTTTTGGATTTGTGAGTGCCCAGCAGAAACTGATGTGCCAGGAGGTAAGAAATACCTGGTCTTAGTAGAAATGGAATGGGAGAAAGCAATAGGAATACCATGAGAATCCAAAACTGGCATTTTGATCTTTCTATTATGCTGCCACAGAGCTACAATAACCGTTGGCTAATTCTGAGGGAAACTGTTGTACACTTGACTTCTCAGTCCACGGCTTCCTTTCCACACAGTCATGGAGCATCAGCACACTTGCATTTCAGCCGGTGGAACAACACTTGGTAACTAAGGATGGAGGCTTTTTCTTGGAATGTAAGACACATGTGATTTGTTTAAAAGTTAAATCATTAAAAGTACAAATTAAACCGAAACAGCAAGCCTGAGACATACAACCATCCAGGGCCAGCTTTTGTCAGGATAAAATAAAGTACAGCTGGGGCATTTTTAGCACGTTAGCGGCTCTATGAAGGATCAATAGTGAGCCAGGCGGAGGGAAGTCACCCGAGTTAAATTATACAGCCGGGGTTGAGTCCAGTCTTCTCCATCCTGATGTGCACCAATATGATGACTGGGCTCTACAAAGGCTTCCTTTGAATTTAGAAAAGCCTTAACTGTCGTGTTGGAAAGAGAGAACTCCCACAAAAATGCACCATGTCATTTCTGCTAATACCTACAGATTTTTGTCTGTGTCATGTTGAAGAAATACAAATGTAAGGGCTATATTTGTTTAGAGTAGATGTATTTTGGTGACATAAAAAGGACAGAACCCAGTGACTATAGTGTACACTGTGCAACACATTATTTTTCAATGTCGATCTCAAACCATAGATGCTGCCTGAAGCGAAATGTGATGAGGAAGTGAAGTTGGACGTGACATTGACACACTGCAGTCTCCCAGCTCCTGATACGATGACAGCAGAACCTTGAAGACACTTGGGACTCGGTCACTAGGGAAGTCCTTGAAAATCATACAGTGAAGATTACACAGAATATGTATTGTTTCTACCTGCTCTGCACTCAACTCTCTTTCCATCAGCAAAAAGTACTCAGATTCTGGAGACACTGCCTTTAGTCTACCTGGGTATGCTCAGGCTGAGTCTGTCTTTAGTGCCAGGAGTTGAGTGTGTAACCGGGTTTTGTCAGGTAGAGTCTCACATCTCTCAGGCCTTGAGGCTTGATTCAGGGACAGTGAGATGGCCCAGACAGGGCCCATCTGAGCTGACGGTGCCAAATAAAGTTTCTTTTAAGTTTTTAAGGGAAGATATGATTTTCTATTTCACTTAGAAATCCAAAGATACAGGTCTAGTTGCCATGGGACAGGGAGGTAGTTACTGTGTAAAAGTAACTTCTTTTAGGCCCAAACAACAAAGAAGCACCCAGAAAGTAAAATGATGAAGAAAAACCTTATTCCAAATACATGGAGTGAGCCCCTCACCCCAGCCAATTCTAAAATCATAGTCACATCTGGACTTATTAATTACATGAATCAAGAATTATTTTGTTTATTCCTGTTTATGTTGCGCTCCTTTCACACAAACACAAGAATTTGCATTAGTACCAAGGTGTGTATATTGTGTATGAAGTCTGTTCAGAAAAAGTCCAGCCACTGTTAATATAACGAGAATAGTTTGAGCAACATCAACATAACCCAGCAGCCAAGGAGAGTGGACTGGAATGAGCATGCATGAACAATGTTGACTTCACTGTACTAGTCACTAGGGGCAGTAGATGCCATTGAGTGAGCATGTGCACTGTGGGTGTTGTATTCAAAATGAGTGAGTAGAGGACAAATCTGCATCAAATTTCACAATGAACTTGAACATTCAAGTAAACTATTCAAGTAAACTTGAACATTCTGTGTAAACTATTTAGATGATTCAGCAGGCCAAAGCTAGGGGCAACTGGTGACTGGCAGCTTCATCATGACAATGTGTCCACTTACACATCACATCATGCACAGAGATTTTTTGTGAAACATCAAGTCACTCAGGTGAGCCAGTTCCCCTACAGCCCCCTGTGACTTCTGGCTTTTCCTAAAACTGAAATCACCTTTAAAAAGAAAAACATTCAAATCACTAATGAGATTCAGGAAAATATGACAGGGTAGCTGATGGTGGCCGGGAGAACTGTGTGAGGTCCCACGGTGCCTACTTTGAAGGGGACTGAGGCATCATTGTCCTATGTAAATGTTTCCTGTATCTTGTATCTTCTCCAATATATATCTCTATTTTTCATATTACATGGCTGGATACCTTCTGGACAGACCTTGAATATAGATGATATGATATGTAATATGTTATACTATATATCATGTTATAATCTCAGAAAACACCAGGAAAACAAATAACCCAATTAAAAAGTAGACAGAAAACCTAAATAGATACTTCTCCAAGAAGACGTACAGATGGCAAATAGACATGTGAAAAGTTGTTCAGCATCACTAATCATCAGAGAGATGCAAATCAAAACCACAGTGAGATCCCCCCATACCCGTGAGAATGGCCATCATCAATAAATCAACAACGAGCAGGTGCTGACCAGGATGTGGAGCAAAGGGGACCCTTTCTCACTCTTAGTGGGAATGCAGTCTGGTGCAGCCATTATGGAGAACAGTGTGGAGGTTCCTCAGAAATACTACAAATGAAATTGCCTTATGACCCAGAGCTTCAGTTCTGGGATTATACCTGAAGAAACCCTAAACACTAATTTGAAATAACACATACGCCCCTATGTTCACTGCAGCAGTATTTACTATGGCAAAGATATGGAAGCAATCCAAGTGCCCTTCAGTAGATGAGTGGATTAAAAAAAAAAAGCTCTATTAAAGTCACACAATGGAATACTACTCAGCTATGAAAAAGAACAAAATCTTACCTTTTGCGACAACATATATGGACTTATAGGGCATTATGTTAAGTGAAATAAGTCAGACAAAGACAAATACCATATGATTTCACTTATATCTAAGGAACAGAATAAGCAAACAGAATAGGAACAGACTCATAGATGCAGAGAACAGCCTGTCAGTGTCAGAGGGAAGGGGGGTTGGAGGGGCGGGAGAAAATGGTGAAGGGATTAAGAAGCACAAATGGATAGCTGCAGAATGGTCACAGAGATACAGATCACGGCATAGGAGTATAGTCAATAATGCTGTAATAGCTATGTATAGGGCCGGGTGGGTGCCTGAAGCAGTGGGGAGGACCATCTGTGAAGTGCATGACTTTCTGGACACCAAGCTGTACATCTGAAACCAATGAAGAAATGTTTTTAATGTAGGCTGTAATTGAAATTATAAAATAAAACCCATCTATATTATCATGTACTATAATACATCATATATATGATATCTATCTATATAGAGATAGTTTAGATATAGTTTATATCTATAGTTTATATCTTAAGATAAATATAAATAAATATTTATCTAGGTATAGATATATACCCCCTACTCAGATGTAGGGATGTAGGGGTAGTATGAAGGAGGGTTTTACAACAGTAAACAATACTAAAGTGGTAAACTGGCAAATGGCAAAAAAGTCTTGTAATATGCTCATCAAAAACAAACAAAAATATATTCACAGTTTCATTGTCAAGTGGACCCTTCTGTTTTAGAATTAATAAAAGGAGCCAGGATCTCCCGTAACCGGTTATAGAAGGTACTCAGATTCAGTCCCCAGAAAGTGGGTGGGCATCCAACCTGGTGAGCTGACAGCTGATCATGGCATTTGGCAGTCAGTGTTGGTGTAGTTTATGAAAGAGACAGTGATCACAGACAAAAGCTTGTGCTGCGAACCACTGCACTGAAGCAGAAAAGACAACGATGTGTTCAAGCTTATCAGAGGTTCCTATTAGTAGCATAAGAACAGTGCCATGCGTGGACTGAGCTACGCTGAGCATGGCCCTGCTAAGCTGGGGCAAATTCCAGAATTGCTCACTAAGAAAGGAGCACCTCACAGCTTCATCACAGGCTGTATGTTGCACAGTCATGAAAAGGCTGCAAAACCCATTCATCATAATCAATGCTTTGCTTACTGCAGTGAACAGAGTCAACTTCTGAGGACAGTGTGCTCTCAGTTATCATCGATTCCATCCATTTCTTTTGTTAATAAATTGACAGAGTGCCCTGCTTTTCTTTTCCTTCAAGAAGTGAGCTGACTTTCTTATAGACAATTACTCATATTTTTTTCAAATATGCAAAATGAAAAAAAAATCTGTTTCCTTGTAAGTGAAACCACAGTTTAGTTGACTTAGAAGTAAATGTATGACAGATAAACTCAAACACTTAAAGGTACATCAGTCAGACCAGCGTGGACACAATGGTTAGAGTGAAGTTACACTCTTTTATTAGGAAACTCAGTGTGACTCAAAGGACTTGGATGTTGTAATTATTTCACTGCCATTTTTTTAAAGGAAAGAATAGTTATGAAAGAAGAAGGAACGGACTCCTCACGTGAAGTGACAATGCATTTGCAACATACGACATCTCCTTTCCATAGATGTTTTCACACTGGAGAGAGCAGTGTGGGGGAAAATGAGTGCAGCAGCCTTTGCCAATATTGATGGGACAGAGCAGTACATTACAGCAAGTGTGAGCTTTTACACTGCTGTGTCCCAAGTATTAGCATCTGGAACAGTGCCTAGCATGTAGTAGGAGCCCAAAAATAGTTTGTGAAAGAAAAGATAAAGGAAGAGCCCACTGATGCAACACAAGACAATGATACTGAAATCTGAGACTGTCTAATACGCAGAAGCATCATCCTTTCCCACAACTTGCAAAAACAGTGCCGCAGACCGCGGTGCCAGACAGAACCGTCATCACTTTGCACATCCAAGCAAAGACCGGGAACCACGTAAATGTGAGTAACGATGTGCGTGTGTCTATTTCAACAAGGTTCCTCATTTTTCCCAGTCATAGACAAATGTCATAGACAATAGAAAAAAGTTCTAGGAGAAGAAACCTAGCACAAAATAGAAAGAATAGATAAGAAATAGTAAGTTTGACAATATTTCGTATATTATTACAATTCTTTTGAATATAAAAATATAGTGATAAATCTTTCATTGCTTATTCAGGATATATCTAAAAATTATAATTCACCCCTCAAGAGGTTTTTAGGAAGAGGTGTGAAGACCTATTTTGAGAACCAAAGGCAGGGGAAGGCTGTGGCAGTAAGGTTAGGTACCCCTGATGTGGGACAAGTGAGCGCAGTGGTCTAAAATCCACAGAAGCCGTCAGAAAGTAGAGACCGGTCACTTGCAGGTTGTGTCATGCGGTCCTTTCCCGCAACCTCTGACCTTGCAGAACCACTCTGAAGGAGGGTGCAGACTCTCCATTTATCCTGTGCTCTGCTCATTGCCCTCTGCTTCTTGCTGTGCCAAGACCTCAGTTAACCTTGAACTCTCATTCTCAGGGTTCATTTGGGGCAAATCACAGGGTCTGCATCTGTGAGGAAGCCAGGCAGCTGCCAATGGTTGGGCATCTGCCTTTGAGAGTGAGCACTCAGAGAGAGCAGGAGAGCCCAAAGTCAGGGCGAGGGGAGTGTGCATGTGCAGGGGAAGTGAAAGATTCTAGGTTATGCGTTAACTCCAACCTCATGAACTGGTCATAGCCCCATAGAAGAATGAATATAACCCCAGTGCTAGAGCTCACAAAAATAAACGATCACTCTTTGAGTATTCTTTTTTTTTTAAGATTTTATTTATTTATTTTTAGAGAGGGAAGGAAGGGAGAGAGAGAGAGAGAGAGAGAGCAACATCAATGTGTGGTTGCCGGGGGTCATGGCCTGCAACCCAGGCATGTACCCTGACTGGGAATCGAACCTACAACACTTTGGTTCGCAGCCCGCGCTCAATCCACTGAGCTACACCAGCCGGGGCTTCTTTAAGTATTCTTGATTTGATTTCCTCAGCCAGGCATAGCTGGAGGAGAAATCCTATGTATATCCAAGCTGTTTCTCCATCCTTTTTGTGGGCAATACAAAAGCTCGTGCACAGAAGAGCTTTAGTTCACCCACAGAAAATCACGCTGGTACACAGACAAGGGTGCACTGGCTCCCCTGAGTCTCAGCTCCTTCCCCCATGAGACCTCAGGAGCCACTCCTTCGGCTTCGCTGCACTAGGATTTAATTTAATCTTCTTCCCCATTTCCTTCTGTCATGCCATTCATTCTCCATGGCTTTCTCTTCTTACCTGTGAAATCTCACATTTTTAATTATTCCCTATTAAGCATAATGGATGGCTAGCTCATGGCTGGTGAAACAGTAGCTTTGTGAATGCCGCCGAGAGAAGAATGATGTCTGGAGTGAGGCAGATGAAGTTCCTACTCTAGGACAGGGGCTGTGGCACACCTGGGGTGTTGGTTTTCATTCCGGGGGCCACATAAATGAACTTGGACAAACAAACGGTGCTCGGAAGGAATTGTCAACAATTGGGAAGGAAACGAAAATATAGGAAACGGAGCCTGGAGAAGAAAACGAACAAAAGGACATGAGGCTAAAACTGAGGTCTGTGAAGAAGCGGCCTATGGCAGAAAGATCTTTTTTCTCAGTAACTTAAAACATTTTAATATATATTTCAATAAACGAAGATTATTTTGTAAAGATCACATCCACACCTCCCCCCCCCCAAATAAAAGGAAAATAAGCTTTATAGGATAAGAGTGAAGTCCTACTCACTAGAGAGCCCTCAGAAACCTTGCAAAAGCCTCTGAATCGCATGACATGGGAGGAAATCAGTAAACCAGGGGCCCCGGGCCCAGGGCAGCCCGCTGCCGTGGTATCGGGGCTTCCTCATCCTTTCCCTCACGTACCGTCTGTGCCTGCTTTAGCTCTACCACGCAGATCTGAGTGGTCACAACAGAGACTATACGGCCACCCCCAAAGCCTACAATATTTACTATCTCTCTGTTCAAAGAAAAATTTCACTCATCTCCTCTGCACAAAAACACCCAAGTGTGCAAATCGAGACCCTGAGAGGTTCAATTTCCTGCCTTTATCTGGCTGACTTTTTAAAAGAGAGTGATCTCTATTTGGAAGCAATGGAGAAGAAAATGATTCAATTTCTAAAAATATTTTGTAGAAACACACCCTTATGAATAAGTACTATAAAGAGAATTATAGCTTGGTGGAGAATTTATGGATTACCTTATTAAAATAATCATGAGTGGGAGGCATTAATATTCCAAGTTTAACCGTTCATAATAGCTACTGCAAAGTCATTTTCATGATCATCAACAAAATATGATTACCTAGTTCTTTTGGCAATACATGGAAGAATTTCAGGTTTCATCTCTCTAATGTATGCATACAAAGCACGCTGAAGGAGGAAACGAGTCACTGGAAGTTACAATTTTTAAGAACTAAATGATAGATCTCTATATAGTAAAGCACGCTCCAATTTTTATAGAACCTTATTCATAGTCTTGGAATATGTTTGAAAGGTTCAGACATGTTTTTACTGTACCTGAAGCCAAAGTAAGCCTTTTAATTGCAAACATTATGTTCATTTCCATATGCTCATAACTTCCAAGATGGTGAAGAACAGACATTTTGTAAGATTTATTGGAGTGTTATTTCCTGTAGGTATTCATTTGTTGGGTTTTTACGTGATGAATGCATTTCTAATTGGGATTATTTACATAGGCCCCTGGGCCCAGTTAGGGGTGGAAGAGAGGGACAGGGAGTCTCAGGTTCCGTTGATTTTGCATTTGATTGCACACTTTCTGCAGTGGAGCAGAGTTCACATTATGTCATTTCTGCCACAGTTTCGGTGTGATGTAGGTAGCCTTTATGGTTCCCGCCAGCTCTTGGTGTCTAAAATTCCATATCACAACAAAATTTATCTTTAGAACCTCTGAGTGCATGTTAAAGAACAACAACAAAAAGAACATAAAGAGTTCACAGACCACTAGTTTAGATGGAGGATTTGTTGACTTTGTCCATTGGGTAAGAATGAGAAGGAAAGAATAAACCTAAAGAAATGAATTTTTTTTCAAATGCAGATGGGGCCTATCCTAGTGAGGGCCTTCAGAAAATGAAAATTTAAAGAAAAAAGTTCATAAAGAGATTTTTTTTCTGGAACCTGTTTTTGTACATTTATAACGTGGGCATTCCTTATCTAAGACAGCCATTATTTTTCAAGCACCACTGTCAGTCTGGAGATCTATCTTGCCTGAAATAATTTGGTAATTCAGACTTAACAACAAAATCAAGAATAGCAACACAAAAACGGTCTACGCCTGCAGTGGGCTGAAGAGTTTTCACTCTGGGGTCTTTATTGGCCAACAGCTCACATAAAAGTCATGGAAATATCTGACGGGGGCGGTCGGGGGCAGGCTAGGAAGAGACAAGTGAAGGAGGGAAGAAGGACAGGGTCTGCGGAGACCGGCGCCATCCACTCTGGGGAACGCGCATCCAGCAGAAGTCGCGGCTAAGGCAGAAGGCTGTTTCATGATGGCAGAGAAGCAAGCATATTACCGAATGCTGTGTGTGTCGGCTAAGGAAAGAGGCATTTCCTTTCAGGACCACATTGTTTAACCCTGAGGCCATCTAGTTTTCCAATGTCCTTGTGCGGTCTAGGCTACAACGCCATGGAAAGTTACAAACGCAGGGCCTGCTCTGGATTCTTCCCTGTTACGTGAGATACTGTGTTTTGTCAACTGCTATGTAACAATAGACAACAACAAAGTAATGGCTTAAAGCCACAAAAATTCATTAATTCTTATGATGCTGAGTTTGGCTGACTGGTTCTTCTCCATGTGGTGCTGGCTGAGGCTACCCATATGGTTCATTTAGCTGGGAGCTTACTGGGCTGGATCATTCTAGATGTCCCTCCAAGGTCTGGGTCCTTGGTTCTGGCTGTTGGCTGGAATGCCTCAATTATTCCCCAAGGGCCCTCCTGCGGTCTTCCTGGTCCATTCTTATTCAGTAGCTTGGATCCACATTGTTTTATATTAAAGCAAATGTGGACACTGAACACATCTCTTCAAAGGCTAGCCCCTGCTCTGGCACAATGCTATTTCTGCCCCATCTGTTTGATAGGCATGGCCAGGGTAAATACACTCAGTCACTTGGCAGGGGGACCTACAACTTTCCGTGTGAACTGAGCTCTCTTTGGAGATGCTCTACTACATCCTGATGAATGGAAGAATTCGGAAAATAGCCAATTATAATTACACTAAACTATTTTCAGTGTTTATGTTTTATTTGGGGAGTGGGAAACAGATGAGTAGATGTGCTGGTAGAATACAGCAATGGGGAAATGAGGAAAAGTCCCTGCACTCACAGGAGTTTGGACCTCGCTCGGGTGGACTTCTGCAAACAGCTTCCTTTACTCCTCAGACTTGCAGGATTTCTGCAGGACTTTTCAGAGTTCTCAATATGCCAGTATGCATTGTTTTCAAAATAATAAGTACCTTGTAGATGAGGAAGCATTCCTAAAAGGATTTGATCATGGATCTCTTTTTTTACATGGAACACTTTAAGGGATGCCCAAATTATGAAGTGTTCAATGAAACGCATTTGGGGAAATGCTGAAGCAACAGGAGCGAGGGCCAGGAAGATGGGACACGTGGCATGTCCTCTGAGACCTTAGAGAGCACGGAAAGTAAAGGGAAAGCCTACAAAGCACAATGGGACATGGAGGAGAATGCCCAGGATTTGGAGTCAGAACACCCGACTCTCACTTCTGAGCCCTGTTGAGTGTAGCCGAGCAACTGACTTCATTTTTCCAATCCCCAGGCCCTATAGAAGTGAAATAATGGCGCTATTTTTACACAGATGGCTCAAGGGTTCAGCTGGGATAGGAATTACGATTTTGTGTGAGGTATAGTTTCCAAGATTTTCATTATGAAAGTACTATTTTTATTATTTTTCTGTTTACCCTATAATCTATGTTTGCTTAAACTTGTTCCACTGTAAGTATTTAAGCACATACCAGTTAGTTTCATTTTTATTAACAACTTTTAAGACAAATTCCAGTTTTGGTCTCCCTGGTGGCAGCATTATAGCAGGATTTTACAATGGGAATTTGGAAGAGGGTAATCAGATCTCCTGTTGACCATTTATCTCTTAGCTCTATTCCCCACACTGCTTTTGACAAAAGAGCACAATGAGGAAGGGAAGATAAGAGTCACTTCAAACCATGATGATCATGAGGCGCGCTTTAAAAATGGTATAAAGAAACTTTTAAGAGCTGTAAATTACTGGCACCCAGGCAACTGTACCCATCACTAGTTGCCTATAGTGGTTCACCTTCCACATTTCCACCAGGACACATGAGTATTTCCTTTCCCTTTCCCTTCCCTTCCCTTTCCTTCTTTTCCTTTCTTCCTTCTTTCCCTTCTTCATCTCTCCCTCCCTTCCTCCCTTCCTTTCCTTTCTATCACACCTGTTAATCTTTCAAAAAATTAATTGTTGTTAAAGTACAGTTTTCTGCCCTTTACCCCCATCCCAGCCCACTCCCCCCAGCTCTCCCCACCTCCCTCCCGTCTCCGCCCCCCCTTGTTATTTTCTATGTGTCCTTTATACTAGTTCCTTCAAACCCTTCCTCTCTTCCCCTGAAATTTCCTCTAATCAACAAAACAAACAAGCAAGCAAAATATAACCAAAGACACTGAAACTGAGAAAGGCTGACACCTCTGTCAATCGTGAAGGATAAAGTCATGCAATTCCACTCCTCAAGACTGAATGCCTTGATGTCTTGAGGTAAGCTGCTTCAAGACTTTGAATAGTGATATTAGCATCGTCTGCTGTAACAGAATCTGTCAATTTGCAGTTATTTAACAGTTCTTTCTGTTGGGAAATCTGAAAGTTAATATCACATTAAAGCTGGATTCAGGTCCTGAGATAGTTCAAACACAACCTTGTCCAGAAAAAGTCAGCCATTGTTAATGTAATAAGAACGGTTTGTACGACATCCATGTAACCTGGCAGCCAAGGAGAGTGGACTGGAATGCACATGCGTGAACAATGATGACTTCACTGTACTAGTAAGTAGGGGTGGCAGGCATCACTGAGTGAGCACGTGTGCTGTGTGGCCATCACATTAAAAACGACTGAGCGAGCAGAGTAATGAATGTGCATCAAATTTTGTGTTAAGCTTGAACATCTCTCCGCAGAAACTATTTGGATGATTCAGAAGGCTTTTGTGGATGATGCAGTGAGTGCAGCACAAATAAAAGTGGCACAAATGCTTCAAAGATGGTCGAGAATCTGTTGACAGCGATCCACATTCTGGAAGGCCTGCAACAAGCAGAACACTGAGAATGTTGAACATGTATGGGCTGCAATCAGCAAAGGTCTGTGACCAACAGCGCAAGAACCAGAAGCTGAGCTGGGGGGTTCTAAAAACTACTGTGTCCGAGGTTTTGATGCACGATCCTGGCATGAAACATGTGGCAAAATTTGTTGAGGCTTCTGCTACCAGAGCAGAAGGAACATCGTGCTGCAGTTGCTAATGACATGATTCAAACTGCTACCAATGAACCAGATTTCCTCAAGAAGGTCATAGCCAGAGATGAATCGTGGGTCTACGGCTGTGATCCAGAAAGGAAGGCCCAGTCGTCCCAATGGAAGTCTCCTGGTTCTCCACACCTGAAGAAGGTGGGGCGAAGTCGCAGCAAGATCAAGACCACGTTAACTGTGTCTATTGGTTGGGAAAGTGTTGTCCATCACAAGTACGCCCCTCTAGGCCAAGCAATTAAAAAGAAGTACTACCTCAATGTTCTTCATCAGTTGAGAGATGCAATCTGACCCAAACGGCTGCTGCTATAGGCAACTAGTGATTGGCAGCTTCATCATGACAACATGCCTGCTCACGCATCATGTCTCGTGCAGAGTTTTTTGGCCAAACATCAGATCACCCAGGTGACTCAGCCGCTGACAGCCCAGATTTGGCACCCTGTGACTTCTGACTTTTCTCAAAACTAAAATAACCTTTGAAAGGGAAGATATTTCAGACTGTCGATGAGATTCGGGAATATATGATAGGGCAGCTGATGGTGATTCCAACAAAGGATTTTTCAGAGTGTTTTGAGGAGTGAAAGAGAGGCTGGGAGAATTGTGGGAGATCCCAAGGCGTCTACTTTGAAGGGGGCTGAATCATCATTGTCCTACGTAGAATGTTTCTTGCATCTTGTATCTTCTTCAATAAGTGTCTCTATTTTTCACGTTACATGGCTGGGTACCTTCTGGACAGGTCTCTTACTTTACAGGATTTGTTGGTAGCACTGCTGCTACAGGAGAATAGGGGATCTACAGTTATTTGTACAGTCTTACAATGTGGTAGGCAAACACTCAATGGTGTAATATATTCTGGAAACATTACATGGTTTTAGAGACTTAAAATGTGCATTACCATCTTAAAGTCTCTGACAAGTCCTAGAGCTAAGAAAACATTGATCTTACTGTAACTCAGAATTTTCACACGAATACCTACCAATATCCAGGAGTTGGGGCAAAGTAGAAGCATTTTGGAAAAGTTCCTCTAAAGTTCCTGAGAATTCTTCAGTTAATTAACTGTATTATTACAAATTAACAACTTTTTCATGAATTTGTTTTATTTTTGTTTACTACTTCCTGCAAATTCTGTAAACACCCCCCTTCCCCAATCCCTGGCCTGCTTGGGTTCAGTAGTCGAGATATAAATTGTAATTTTGTGTGGAGTGGTTTCCAAGTTTTTCATGATCAAATTACTGTTTTTATTCTACCAACCTCATGATCTGATTTTGCTCAACAAATAAACTGCATTTATTAATAGCTCATTTTTTTTCTTATGATTATTAATCAGACACATGCCTTTCAATCAGAGCATCTTACCAGCCTGAGCTAACTAACCACAGCGACTTCATGTAATTTCAACGACAACAAAAAAGACACTTGCTATTGTTTCACTATTTAAACTGTGAAATATAATTAGGAATATATATTTTTAAAACATGAAGTACAGCTCACAAACCCAATTCTTGTCCTTGAAACAGCCAAGCACATGGAACAGTGGTTGTCCAACTTGCATGTTGGAGTCACCTAGGGTGGCTTGAAAGAGAAAGCGTAGATGCCTAAGCCGCATCCCAAAGCATTTAATTCTGAGTCTCTCCAGCATTTTTTTAAGGCCCTTCAGGTTATTGTCAGTTGAAACAAAGATTAACACTCTCAAACCCCCAGTAACACTAATTATTTAAATTGAACACGTGAGACACAGATTTTCAAAGAGATGGAGTTACCTGTGTTGAACCAGAAAGTAGAGGCACTGCCTAATAATGGGCAAGCTCATTCTGGGTCATTGTTCTCTTTGTGGAAAAGGGTTCTTTGGTTTCATCTCCTCTCTTATGCTGTTTTATAATCTTTGCCATAATTTAAACCTTCCCGAAGCAATCATGTGGGATATAAGTGTATATTAAAGTTTAGAATTTGGATGAGAATCCAGAAACCAATTCTTCTTAGTGACATCACTTAGGGCAACTTATTTAACCTCACCTAACATTTAGTTTCTTTATTTACATTCCAATCAAAATATCCATGTTATGGGCTTCTGTAAGGATTGAAAAATAAAATAGAACTCAAAACAGCCAGGACAGTTTTAGGGACATAGTTGGTGTTCAGGAAATGGTAGTTGATGCTGGATTACTAATTCCAAAATTGCTCCTTTTATTTTTAGGGTTAATGCCAATGCTAAACTTCACATCGAAGCAGAAAATAAGTAGAAAGTTTACTTTTAATTAGAATCCTGAAGTTGTGACAATATATTTTGATAAATATGTAACATCTCATTCTACCCTGCCAAATATTATCAGAAAAATTCACTGATTATTTATGTGTTTGTTTGTTTGTTTTTTGGTGGAAGCATTTGCATCATTCAGCCTTAGAAACTAACAGTTGCTCTGATGGCTTCTTGGGTTAGTAGGAATGATATTAACAATCTTCCTCTTTATATTTAACACAAATTTGAAGGACACAATGTTGACTGAACACACACATAGTCTAGAAAGGTTAAACAAAACAGTTCCTTAGTGATGTATTAATACATGTAGAGCTGTAATTTTTTAATTCAGTTTGTTTTTGAGTTAATTTTTATTTTTGCAGTATTTGAAAAATATTCAGCTTTCTGGAGTCAAATCTCTTAATCTTTTCTCATGTCACTTTATTGCTTAGTAAGTAGAAAGGCTCTATCTCTCCATGATTTATTACTTAACTATATTTGCTTCTTATTTAAAATATTTCTTTCTGAATTTTACATTTAATAATTTAATTCAGTTGGAATTACTTTTAACACATGTTGTGATACAAGGGACTATTTTGATTTTTAATACTGGTATTCAGAAATCATTTGGCATATGAAACTAATTTTGAGTTCTTTTCACGGTATTTTTGTCATTTTATTACTATATTTAAAGCATGTTATTGGATGCAATAGAAAACATCAGCATGGCACTCGAGGTTCCTCAAAATTCAGAGATAACTCCCTTCTCTGACCTGCAGTCCTCACTACATGGGATCACCCTGCTGATCCTTGGTTCTGCTACATCCCTTCGTTTACAACTGGCACACTTACACCCACTGATGCCTCCTCCTCAACTGGCAAATTTATAAAGAAGAAGAAAGGACATATAATGTCTCTGACAATATTCATAATAACTTCTGCACTGTCTTAATCTTGCAAAATTTTTTGAGTGAAACTTTCTCCCTATTTTCATACCAGACATTCCAAAGTTGTGAGAGTTCAGAATTTAGCCAAAATCACCTAGCAAGTGGCCAAAAGTTGCTAATACTGGAATTCTATCATGTAGATCTATCTTAAGCAAAAGTCTGCTTCCTTATTTTCAATATTATTTTGCTTCTTATTTTAGCAAATTCACAGTCTGTTTGCCAGCTTGGACTTCTCTATTCATTCACACTTCTACATACACATATTACTAGGCATCACTTATTTACCATGAATTACACTGTGGGTGCTGATAGTC
The DNA here is from genome assembly GCF_019186645.2 of Phyllostomus hastatus. Lineage (NCBI taxonomy): Eukaryota > Metazoa > Chordata > Mammalia > Chiroptera > Phyllostomidae > Phyllostomus > Phyllostomus hastatus. Next base: position 19,640,721 of record NW_025334024.1, read on the forward strand.
ACTCAGCTAGGATTTTATGAGTTTCTTCATAAAATGTGTCTTCACTCATCAGCTCGGGGCTGGACACATAGTAAATGTGATAACAATATATGTTGGATGGATGGATGGATGGACAAATGCCATTTGACCACACAGTACTGTCTATTCTATTATTTTACTTTCTATTTTAGTTATATATATTACACCTTTCAGAATAAAATCCATAATAATGTACATATTATCCAAAGTAATTTAGAAGGACTTTTATTTTAATCAAGGTATAGTGTTACTGTTGTGTGATATCATACCTTCGCGAGAGACAAATTCTATTCTTTTTCGTATATCCTGAAAAGTTTGCATAGGAATTGTTTCTAAGCTATAAGATTATTTACTACTGCAGCAAAGAGGAAACAAAATCAATTTCCCTCCAAAAATTTATGAGTGGTCTAGATAGGGCTTTAAGCTAATACATCTCTCAAGGAGATCTTTCTATAGACCCTTGCTGCTGCTGTATTTCTTTTAAATTACAGTCCACATTTCCTAATCAGCTATATCCAGACATTAAAGTAAAATTTATGATAAAAACAGAAAAGCCTAAAGTCCTTGAATTCCACTGGTTTGAAAAAACACTTGATGACAAAATCGTCCGACGGTTGATTTTCCCCATTAATCGTGTTATCTCAATATTTTTGTTAGTCAGAGAAAGGAATGGGAATTTTCCACATTTTATTCTGACGAGTTTAAGGCAAGGAAAGCGTTCTGCATGACTAGCACCAGGAACACGTTTTTAAGCATCTCCCCGCCAGTATCCTTCTTTTAAAGCACACCCCTTTTAGTGTGTTTGATAGCAGGACAGAGGAACAAGGATTTACGCGATCACCACCAATGCTCTCATATGGTAAATCGGGTCCGGATGACATCTTTGACACTGACAGGCGAGATGTGGGAGAGCGAACTACTCCCGTCTTTTATTGCGAATATGAAAAGCTCACTGAAAGGAATTTGACTCGGCATCACTGCCTTTCACAATTAAAAGTACGCAATGGCATTGCTGTTTCATCCTGGATAAAATTAGCATTTGACTTGATGGACTTTGCAAAGCAAGCTTCCCTCTCTCCCCCTTTGAGGGCCTGAAGGGGGCAAAAAGTTGGAGGAGGAAGGAAGAAGTTGCCCGCCTGTCCTGGAGCTACCACATTCATCTCCTCTTTCCTGCCTTTAGTGCCCTTGGTTCTCAGGCTTTCGGGCCTGGACTGAATCACACCACTGGCTTCCTGGGTCTCATCTGCAGACAGGAAGTAGGGGGACTTCTCAGCAGCCTCTATAATTATGCGATCCAGCTCCTTCCAATACATCTGTTTAATAAATCTGCTGTTATCTCTTTCTCTGGAGAACTCTGACTCAAACAGGATGCACGCTCATGTGGAAGACCACTGGGCAAACCAGATGAGTGCAAAACTGCCCCAGTTGAAGCAAGGACGGGGATGGAGACCTGGCCAACTACCTCTCTCCCAGACCTGACCCTAGTAGCTCCTCAACCACACAGACTACAGTTCAAACCCCATCACTTCCTTCTACGGTGGTGGAAATGGACACTGGGAGAAGCTGATGGACCAGCATGAACCGGGAGACTTAACCTATATAACAGCCAAATCAAGGTTTTGTAATTGAGTTTCCATTTTGAGAACTCTGAAAATAAAGTTAACGTATCTTTTTCAATGGAAAGGAACTGGAATCATGGGAATTGTGTCACAGTGTAGTAATGTAAGACTTTTGGGAAGGGAAAGAGAGGTTGCATTTGTCCCAACCTTCTGATTCTCAGTACAGAGGATTCAGAGAGGAGAATGAAGAAAACCTCATGTTTCCTTCCCTGCCACAAGACGTAAAATAATTTGATATGCTCTAAGTCACTTATAAACATGGCCAAGGGGATGAGGAGTATTATATTTTAAAATTATATGAGTGAGGCTAAGTCTCCTCCTGTCAATTGCTGGTCTCACTGTAAATGGGTACATAGTATTGGCTTCAGTCAGTTATTTTTATGAAAGGGGGGCCTGTTTGTCCTCTCATTGGCTCTTTAGGATAATATTCTATTTTCTTTTTTTTAATCAAAATAAGATATTTTATTTGTCCCCATTAAACATCTGAATTTTAAGCAGATTCTTGGACTGGGGGCTCATACCCAGCTCACTCACCTTGAGCACCTGTCTCCTCCCCACTAGCTTTCCACCGTGAAGCCCCAAGAGTTTTCCCAGTTCAAACACGGGCTTCTTCAGCATTCTGACTTTTCTAACCAAGACATCATGGAGCAGATAAATAGGCTGGCAGGCTTTTCTACGTCTTTTCCCACGTTTTCCGGAACCAGTTGGTGACCACTGTTTTCAAGTCATTTGCACCTTGCGGGTTGTGATTTCCATCATTTTCTTCTGGGATTCAGAGAACTTGTTGGTACTGGGCATAAGAGGCCTTGCTGAATTCCTTTTGGTAACACCGACATAGGATAGGTGAAGCAAATAACCATCAGTCTTTACATCAACATGAGCTTCAACTGGGGTCTGCCATTTTTTGACCATGGAGCACATTTTGTCATGGGTAAGTTCCATGCCATGGAAATTAGTCAGGCAATGTATGCCTTGGACATCCTCAGGAATTAACCTAAGTTTTTAAAATGCAACTTCATCACTCTGCAGATCAGCAAGGCTCACTTCAAAAACTCCACCCTTGAGACCATCAGATGCGATTTTGTTCCTTGAGTCCTTGTGACTAGTGTTGCTCCTGTATTTCTTACATTGAACACAGCCGGGGGTTTCCCTTCATACTGATCTTTCCTAGAAAACGGATCCACCACTTTTTTCTTGGCTGCCTTTCGTAAGGCAATTGTTCTTGATGACCCCACGGTGCTGCTGAGGGAGCCAAAGGGGTCTGTTTTCTTCATCTATGTGCAGATGGCCCAGAGTGTTTCTCGTTTGGTTGCATTGCTTTTGTTTTTGGTATTTGACAATAAACAGAGTATGTGGCTTTATTCTGGCCTCGCTGTTCACTTCAGCCTCTCTTTCAAAGTCCATGGGATGCTCCCTGTTGTAAGGCTCAATGCTGTAAAAAAAGGATTGTACGTGTTCTCCAGCCCCTGGCTCTCTGATGCTGTGAGTGACTGGAGAGGATGAAAATTCACAGCTGGGCGAGCCCTTGCGAGAGCTCTTTGTCACCGAGACCCTGGCGCAACTTTCACTAAGGACTTGTTTCATCTCCAGGAGTGCCGTCGCCTGCCATCTTCTTTTGCTCCCTGCCTGATAGTCTTCTTGAAGTTCCATGCTTTCTTTAAAAAGGAAAACTTCTATGAGGGAGGAGTATTAAAAGTAGCAGCATTTGGGAGAAATGGGGTACCTCCCCACCTGGCACACGATCAAATGACAAGTTGGCCTTCAGTGTTAGGGGTGCGGTAGGTTAACAGCTTGTTAAATATTTAGCATATTACAGAGTATGACCATGTGAAATATGGGCCAAAGAATGGGAGAATCAATTAGTGACCATCCCACTTATGGCCTTTTTACTCTAAGTCTAGAGCTTTGCCATTTACTGCCTTCAGAATTGGGGCACATGGAAATTCCTCTGAAATTGTGGGAGTCAAATTGACAGTCATGTCTACTTTTCAGAGATGTGATTTCTCACTTGTGTCAGCGTCTTCACAGGTATTTTGGCAGACAGGTGGGAAGGATACCATCAAGAGCTGCTTTCCGAATGCCCTACTGTTAGACCATCATCGCCACTCTCTTTTGATAAAGGATGGACAGGACAGAAATGTCCTGTGCTCATCTCTAGAGGATTTTGTTTCCCTCTTATACAAACCGCTTTATGCCAGAACACAAGTTCATACAAAATTAATGTGTGATATATACACCAAGCCTAAGTGACTTAATTTTGGATATAGAGACATTTTCAATGATTAAATATTAGTATGTAGACATTGAAGGACCTCTCAGGAATGTCGGAGCTCCCAGCCCTCCTTCGTGTTTTGTCTAAAGCAGGATTTAGAGGTTTTTAATAGACTTTAGAAGGTCTAGAAATCTCCATATATACAGCCTTGCCTGACCTGATTTATTGGTGGATTTCCTGTGGAATTTTTATGCGGCACTCGATTTCTCCTGTGGGGCTTGTTAACTCCTGATTGGGTAAAGTAAATTTCCAGCCAAGATTAAGCACAAACAAAGCCAAAATTCATTTATTTTAATAAGGCAAATTGAGGTTCTGAAGGTCTGGTGTTTCCTTTTTTAAATAAACTAGTCTGTCAGGAGATTCTTTGTAAAATATTTGGTGGGAATTAAAGACAAAGTCAATTTAATGCTCTAATTTCTGGGTTATTCATTAAAGTTTTCAAATGAAAACTGGTTCTGTGTGCAAGTATTATGTTTGAATTTCCCCCTTCCTCCTCTGTTTAATGGCTCATAGGGTAAACTGCTGGAAGTATTTCTGCTTTTCCTTAGGCCTGATTCATCCCAGATGCTATACTCAGTCTCCATACAGAGATAGCATTTCTGCTGATGCTTAACAGATGAATATGAATTTTCTAGCCAGAGAAAAACTAATGATATACTTATATTAGAAACTGTATAAGCTCCTTATACATTTTTCTTCATTTATTTCTCATACACACACACACACACACACACACACACACACACACACAAAATGCCTGTTCTAATGGAATAAGAGACTTGTCTTAGAGGAGTGACAACAGGTGACAAAGAGGAGAGAACTGCCCAAAAAGACATTTAGGAGATAGACTTGGTGGTGGGAGAGGGTTGTCTGGGAACGGAACAGGAGAAGGGAGAAATGAACAGTCCCGTTTTCTGGCTTGAGTGAAGTGACAACGGATTTACATGTGGGAAAGACATAAAGAAGGGTGGATTCTTGGTTAAAAGGTGAGAAAGTTAATAAACTAATATTTGAATATGTTGAACTTGAGATACCTCTGGGACATCCAAGAGGTTATGCTGACATTTTAAAATATATATCTGGAGTACGACAGGCAGCTGAAGATACAGTTATATATCTGGGAAGAGTGCAGAAAAGTGCGTTAGAAAGTCTGGATATCAAGGTTGTAATGCATACTTTATCTAGTTTTCTTTTTATAATCTTGACAGTAATCACTCAATTTGTATTTTTGAATGACTGAATGAATGTATAAGTAAATCAGTGAGTGAATTAAAAATATTATTAGAGAGAGGAGTTACATTGTGGTGAATGAAAACAATCAATGTTAAAAAAAGAAAACAATATTTTTAACGAAGAAATCTTTCAGTACTCAATCATTAATTATCTACTTGTCATGTTTTATGCTCACTCATCCAGCAAGTTCAATTCTTTAACAGTTTAGAGACCTTAACTTTTCTGACAGTTCTCCGTCAATCAGAAATTGCCACAATACTGCTTAACAAGCCACTCCAAAATTATGGCCTTAAAATAATAATCACTTATCTTTGCTCACACAGCTTCTTCCACATTGGTTGGGGTTCAGATGGCCTGGCCCAGGCTCACTGGGCTTGGCTGCAGGCTGCAGACTGGGTGCAGTGGAATTCTCTCCTGTGTCCTTTCCCCTCCCTCACAACAGCAGCTAAGTTTCTCACAGCAGAAGCGTGAGTGGCAAAGACCTACCCTTCAAGCACATTCCAAAGCTCTTTGCATCCTGTCTCATATTATCTAAAGAAGTCAAATAAATGGGCTCAAACCTAGGGGGCAAAGAAATTCATTCCCTACATATAGCATCATGGAAAGGGGCTGAATATTTTTCAACAACGGTCCTATTTACCACGTTTGCCAAAATCAGTCCCTGGAAGTTGCATGGTCTTGCCAACATGTCAGGTCAGTAAGTTCCCTACTGGATATTTTTCCTGGGACGTAACATCATTTCTAAGGGGCATTACTTCCCATATTCCTGCCAAAGGACTCTCTTTACCTTATGGTAAAGAGAGCTCCAAGACTAGGAAGCAGATAACTTTACATGAGCTCCAAGACTAGGAAGCAGAAAACTTTATATATTTTCAGAGCAATTAGTCATGAAATATTTCCAAGTTTCCCTATGGTATTTCTCTTCAGGTTCTCCTTTTCTGCTCCATTCCAGCTGTCCCCCATGTACTGGCTCTCCCATTCCCACTTCCTGAGTTGTACACACAAACTATATTCAGATTCAGGTCACCTCCTACTCAATTAAGCCTGCATATCATTCGACTTGCCTACTAATGTGTATTTTCATGATGTCAAACATCTACTTGGACATTGGTTGACTCTTTCATTAACACAGCAAGTACCTATTGAGCCATCCTCAAGGCCACATATATTGGCATGCATGTAAAAGGTGAACCAGGAGAGAAGGACTTTTGGCCCTCGTACTAGTGAGGTCAGAGAGAAAAGAATCATAAAACTAATCTGAGAAATAGCTAAGAAGAACTTAGATAATAGTGAGTACCATGCAGCAAACTGTAGGGAATGATTTGACAGACCGTCTAAGTGGATGTCCTGCTTCGAATGGGGGCTTGGAAGGCTTCTTTGAAGAGGTGACATACAAGTTAATACTTGAATGGCAAAGTGAATACTTGAATACTTCACAAACATGCAAAGACTGCTGAGAAGGACATTCGAGGCAGTGAGCGGCTGATGCAGAGATCTTGGGGTGACAAGGATGGCTTTGGCAAGGCTGAGAAACAAGCAAGACCATTGTGGCTGGACCATTAAGAGGAAAAAAATGGCTTGTTTCATGACATTGGAGAAAGACAGGGAGAAAACCATTCAAGGGCTTGTGGCCAAGGAAACAAGATTTAGATTCCATTGTAAGAATTATGGAAAGATGTTGGAGACTTTTAAAGATAAGACCTTTTTTTTTTTAAGTACACTTTGGCTATGTTTTGGAGAACTGATTGCATAAAAGTTGCCAGGTATGGAAGAAAAAAACAAAAATAGGAGGCCAAGGTAGCACTGTAAGGAAAAAAAAAGATCAAACTTTATAGTCTGTGTTGTTTTGTTTACTGAAATCAAGAGTTGTATTTAGGTATATTGAGTTAGAATGTTCTGATTAGACATCTGATTGGAGCTGCCAAACAGGTACTTGAATTCAAAGGTCTGGAAATCTGTCAAGAGATCAGGGCTATCGATTATAGCTGTAGCAATCATAGATACACTGTGCTGTGGTTTAATTTCAAGGTATGAGGACATTGTGGATTGAGACTCAGGTGGGTGCTGATGCTCAAAGGAGTCCCCAGACAATTCACTTCCAGTGAGTGCAGAGCTCTTTGCGGCTCTTCTGGTGCAGAGGTAGTTCAGACACCCATTGAAAAACAAAACCAAAACCAAGATAAGGCAAGGGACAGCTGTCTGCCAAGGTTTAACAGTTCTTGAGTTTGGCCGTACACTACTTAACTAAATGGATTTCCTGCTCCTGCTCTACCCAAACTGGCCACTCCAGGTAATCAAATCTCCCTGGGACCACGGAGTCCTTTCTCCCATCCAACCAAATTCTCCCAGCTGTTCTTCTACTTAAAATCCTCTTTCTGCCCTTCTCAGTGTCTTCTAATTTTACTCATTCTTCAGGGTGTTAAGTATGTTAGTTTACAAAACCTTCTATTATTTCCCCTATCCTACATTGATATCTCATCTTATTTTTTCCTTTACCATAAAATTCAACACCCTTTCATTGTCTTATATCTATTTAACTGCCCTTGAGTTCTCAGGTGGTTTTTCTTTGCGGTCAGACCATATGCGGGTTTCTCATATCCTATTTATGAAAACATATTAATGAGAAAAATGTAAGCTTTGAAATTAGAGAGCTATAGGCTCAGCTTCCAGCTCCATGCTTTATCAGCTTTGGAAGTTGAGCTAATTATTTAGTGTCTCTAAGCTCCCAGTTACCTTTCATATTGGTTCCACCTCATAAGGATAGAAACGTAATATTCAAAAACCTTTCTTACAATGCCCTGCACATTGAAAGCTCTCAATCAATATTAGATGCCCTTACTTTCTTCTCCTTTGCACCTGAGCAGAGTCTACCTAAATATTGGGATCGCAGTAGGAGTCACCACCTGCCATGTGGACAAAAGAAGAAAAAAACATAACTGGTTATAAATTTCTACACCAAAAATTTCTTGTTTGTTTGTTTTTCTACTCTTAACACCCCACTGTGACTCACTTGATTTTCTGAAATGTCCTTTTGAATCAAAGTGCTGTGTGGCCGGCAATTTTGCACATTGAAGTGGATTGAAATTAGTTTTGTCAGAGAATTCCATGACACCCTCAACCCCCTCCTGGAAATAATTGGAGACACCCTGGGGCATCGCAGACCAGGGCTCGGGAATCACCGCTCTGTGTTGTCTCACTTGTGCTTTTATGAGGACTAAATTGACAGCAGCAGTTCATTAGTGGAGCGTGATTGAATGTGCACGGCTTGCTGATAAACTTGTAAGCACTTGGGGAACCATGAAAAATGCTTTCCTCGTCTCCAAAAAGGTTGAGCAGAAAAGGTCAAAGTGTAGGGATGTGTGTGTGTGCGAGTTTAATAAAAATTGATTAGAAATAAGATGCCTTTAGACATCCAATTCGAATAAGAAATTAGTATCAGGACAGCCATTTAGAGATTGCCTCAGTATTTTTTGCTGCTTCTTATCTTGCACTAACTAAAGGTTAAAAAAAATAATCACACCCCCTACCTCGTGTTTAGTGTCTACAGACTTCATATAATTCAAAGAAGAAAGGGATTTTTAGAAGAAAAGGAAGAAGAAGAAGAAGAAGAAGAAGAAGAAGAAGAGGAGGAGGAGGAGGAAGAAGAAGAGGCAGGTGAAGAGAAGACCATGGAGTGTTTACTCCCATAAACTGAGGAGGACACTTCTCAGTATCAGACTGTTGTTGGATGGGTCAACAAAGGATGCGATTTAGCTCTGACCTGGATACCTGCCCACCACTGGTTTCTGAGGAAGAGCCACCAAAGCCCACTGGCACACACAAAGGGTGGAGTCCCACAGTGTTTACTAACAGTCAATGTCTTAGAGTTAGTTGTTCATTAGGGTTTGCATTTAGTTCTCTTGCCTTTTTCAGGAGTTGCATTTTGAAATAGGTCATCTCGTTTCTCAGGACACCCAGTCAGGAAAAGCACCGGGCAGAGTGACTCTGCATTCTCTGAGCATTTAAAGGTTATTGTATAGCTGTAGCCATGCTCATTCGCACACAATCTGCACACTAATTCCTCAGCCCGGAGGGCTCACAACAAGGACAGATCTCATTAGCAAGTCCTTTGACATTCCCTTTCTTTCTTCCTTTCATCTGCCCACTTCGTCCTGAGAAAAGCATGTGCCCCACCCCATGGATCTGCATCCTTTGGCCCAAAGCCTAAACTCCTGGAAGCCAGCCACACAGGAAATGTGGATTCAGGGGAAGAAGTCTCCTTTCAAGCCCCAGGGAGCCTTTCAGCACTAATTAGCACAGCGAAGGTCTCAGGCAGGCTGTGAGTCCTGAAACAGGAACAGTGGGTCAAGGGCCAACGCTGCAGGGGACCCCCCCTCCTGTGCTCTCTGAAATAGTTTTGATCTCAATATTTCCCCTCCAGTCTTCCCCAGGAGGACTCTCATGCAAGTCAGACCATGAGAATAAATCAAATATGGTTTGAAAAATTTTAGTTATAACAAATGCATATAACATAACATCTTATGTAATATGACTAATAGCAAATACTTATGGATTGCCAAATCAGAGGAAAGCACTCGCACGCTATCTGTATTCTCTAATTTGATTATTGTGGCAAATCATAGACGTTATTGGTGCCATTTTAACTTAAGGAAACAGTGGCTGGTGATGAGAAGTAACTTATTCAAAGCCAGGGAGCAATAGAGTCAGGCCTCACATCTCTATCTGTGTTGTGTCACAGTCTGTGCCCGTCTACCGTTCTAGGCTGCGGACAGATAGATAGGTAGGTAGACAGATGGAGATGTCTATATGCTTATAAGTACAAGAGCATTATCAAGGTCAGCTTTGAAAGATCCCTGTCATCCAGGGGAAGAGCTTATGTGCTGGGAACCTTCCCAGAAATCAGAAGGTGTGACTTTTCGGGGGGGACGTCTTCACCCTGGTCATTCCCCACTGTGGATCAGCTGTCCACCTGCCCCTAAGGATAAATCTCATTGATAATGTTGACACCAGCAATGAGCTCTGTATTGATTCCCATCTGATATGCATCCTTTGATAGTGATTTGTTCCTTCCTTTGCTCTGCTTTCCTTCTAGCAAGCAAAATGTAATTAAACTTGGGAGCATGACTTTAATGCCATTTCCCAGTGCCCCAATCTTTCCTTTCCAAATCAATCCAACCACAGAAAACATTAAAGTTAAATAGATTTGGGAGGGGGAAAACGAGCATACAGCAAGAAGGTGGGGTTCTAAGGCTCTGGGTAGTCTTTTGCAACGTCAAAGAGCAGACAGCGAGTGAGAGGTTAGGGTGTGGCTACAAGAGACTGAATGAAAACTGAGTGTGTGGCTCTATCCAAAAAGGGAGCCGGGGAAATCAGGTTAAAAAAACCAGAGGGTACACACTGCTCCCAGCCCTACCGCTGGAAAAGTCAAAGTGCCTCCTGGTTTCAGGTTCTGTCCTTCAGTGAATATCTACTGGCTATTTTTGGTTACCTTCTCAGTGCCTACATTCTCCTCCCAAAACAGACACCACACAGGTCTTGTGACCACCGACCGGTACCTGGGCTCACGCACGTGAATTTTAGTGTTTGTGGTGATACTTTGCCATCTAGTTTTGTTCTAAATGTTATCTGTCAATTTTGGTTTTGTAATCTAGTTGCTCTCTCTTTATGTGATATTTGGAGAGTTTGAAACTTACGTTCTCTCACCCCACGATTTCCACGGGGCCTTTAACTGGCATGGGACTCCCTGTGTTTTTATTGCTGATCCACGTCATTTACTTTCTTCCTTTCTTCCCTATGACCTGTTTCTTTGACACACGTAAAATCAGATCATTCTATGCACTTTCCCTTCATTATCTCTCTGGCCACTTCTCTTCACTCATTAAATATTTTAACCATTAGATCGCTATCTATTATTTACCACTATTAGGTGTTATTCTTAGAAAATGCAACACCCACATTAGCCATTTACTCTACAACCTGGTCTCCCGCAGCCCTGAATTCATTCTTATATTAGCCTACTATTTCCTACCTCGGGGATGCATTCTAATTGTTACATCTGAGACACGAATAATAACTGTCTCATTTGCAAAATCTTTATTTCAAGTGCAGCCTTCTCCTCTAAACACTTTCTATCCTTCTATCTCACTATGCTATTACCACTAATCCAAAAATTCTTTGATCTTATTGAGACTTCCAATTCATTTACAACAACATTGTTTTTATAGAACACACCCTTTATGTTCTCATTCTCATCATTAATTAAATTATACAGCATAGCCCATCATTAGTTGCTCCTTTGAATATGCCACTGCTGGAATATAGTAAGGATTGTATGAAGGTTAAACCATATATTGTCCAACATTTCTAGAGGGAATTCCATACTCAGAGGCCAGAGGTAGAAGAAGGAGGCACTTTTAGTTGAATAAAGAATGTTTTAAAGGCCAAATGGTACAGAAGAAGGGTTAGGCTGAACAAGTACCCAGAAGCCAGGTGACAAGAACTCTTTAAAAGCCATGCCAGTTTTTTTGTTTGTGTTGTTTTGTCTTAGGCAATAAGGTACCACTGAAAGCTAGTGACTTGTTTGTGGCATTTTGGGCTGTCTTTGCTAGGGCTGCTGTAACAAACTATCATGAACTTGAACAACAGACATTTATTGTCTTACTGTGCTGGAGGCTAGCAGTCTGAGGTGAAGGTGCTGGCAGGGCCATGCTCCCTCCGGAGCCACTAGGGAGGGGTCTGTCCCAAGGCTGCCTCCTGCTTTCTGGTGTTTCCTGAATTTATGGCAGCATGACTTCAATTTCACACAACACAACATTTTCCTAGTGGGTGTGGCTCTGTGTCCAAATTTCCCCATCTTATAAGGACACTGGTTATATTGGATTGGGGGCCTACCCTACTTTAGTATGAACGCATTCACACTTAATTAATTACATCTGCAATGATCCTAGTTCCATATAAGGACATGTTCTGGGGCCCTGGGGGTGACGACTTTGACCTTTGAGTTTGGGGGTATACCATTCAACCCATTCATTATATGGGTGTGCATCAGAAATATTTTTGACATAAATGTGAATTTAAATGCCACCTCACTAGGAAGTATCTGCTGTGGAATGGATGAAAAAAAACAAACAGAAACCCCCAACGATACCAAGGGGCCCTTTGTCGATTTTCTCTTTCTGAAGATGGCCTAGTTAGGAGAAGGGGCAAGGCTTCCAACACAGTAGGCGGCCCACACTCACTGCGCCCCCGCCCCCCGGGAGACCCACATCGCCCCGAGAGGGGGATCAGCACAGAACAGAGACAGAGGCGGCACCGGCGCCTTATTTCCACGGGCGAGACTCACGGAGGCCTCCGCTTTCCTGTCTGGTAGCACTCACAAAGTTAGGCCAAGGGAAGTCAAAGTAATTTAGATTCAATCTTCTCGCAGAAATGAAATGAACAGAAGTTTTATTAAAAGGAAATGAAGAGGAAATTGAACTTTCATATTTCATTGTGCAATTGCGATGACACGAAACAATATTCGCGAACGGAAGTTTGAAAGATTGTTATTTATATGCCTTCCCTCCCCACTTTCACTCACCTACACTCTAGTTGCTTCTTGTCAAAATAGGGGCCAAGGCATTTTTTTTTTCACCCTTAAGGGCTGAGTCATGGTAACAGCATGACTGTCCTAAGTTAATGTGCTCTGTATTATTTAAATGTTTTTACATATTTTGTATAGAACAAATTTAGTGGAAGCTGAAATAAAAGTCATAATGTATTTTTCATATTATTATTAGGCACAAGTCAGATAAAAATTATTTTAGCTTTTTTTATCTTTTGGGGGGAAGAGTGGCTAAGGTATGGAAAATCCTAAAGGGATTAGAAATGGCTTCGGCACGTTCTCCTATTGAGAAGTCAGAATGTGTATTTTTAGGATTTCATTCCTATTTAGTGGTTTCATTCTATACAGAGATAGCATGACTGAAATAAGGCTTGCTCGGACGGAATTATTTAAGGGAAAGGGACTGTTGCTTTCCTTATCTGAGCCACTCAGGGCGCTGGAATGTTGGCTTGGATGGTCAGGTGGGTCCTCAAGGTGAGGAATCTGTAATGCAATCTCCAGGAGTCCTTAATATAGGACTTCGTGCATGTGCAATGTATCTGCTGAGAATAGCTAAAGGCATATTTACAAACGGGCACTAAAAACTGCTTTTTCTCTATTCTTGAAGATCAGTCCCCTTTCTCATGGTATTTATTTTGTCCAGAGATCTGTCTCCTGCCCCTGGTCACTACGGAGCTGGCAATAATTCTTAACCAATGGCTGCTAAAGGATGTATGTATCACCAGGCTGGGCTGTGATAACAAAAACTCCAGTCTCGATGGCTTAACACAGCAAACATTTCTCATTCGTCCTACCTGCCCCACACCAGTGAGGAGGAGGCTTTGCTGCAGGAAGTCTTTCAGGGGCCCAGGTGGACGGGGGCTCCTCTGTTTTGCAGCTGGACCTTGTCACCGCAGCAAAGGATGAGAGACACTGGAGATTCGTGCATGGCATTTTGATGTCATAGCTCCCAAATGACACACATCAGTTTTGATTACATGGACTGGCAGGAATTGGTCAAGAAGCTTAGAGATCTTAGGAATGTTTAGTGAATCCTAACAGGGGTTTTCTTATTCTACGCAAAGGCCCAGCTCACATCGCCCTTGATTTCTATACCTTGCCGTTGATGAGCTACAGTGCTGGTGGCTGTATTTTCTCTTGGTGGTGGGAGATGCTGGGAAGGGGTGGAAAGAAGCTCATTAAGGCTGGACCACCATATGGGGCGAGCTCAGCGGTGAGGTTAGTGGAGAAAAAACAAGGGAGAGCCTGTAGTCTGAAACAGTGAGGGTTTGGGAAGGTTATTCAGGAGTCAGATCATCTCCTTGGCTCTTTCAGTTGTAAATTCGTTACATTTTCATTCCTCTGTCCTTTTTATTGTAATATTTAAATCCATAGGCTCTATAAGAAAGTGAGGCTACCAAGGAGGAAGACTAGATTCTTTGAGGGAATTATCAAAGACCTAATGTTGAGAGAGCTCTGACAGGTGACCCCCGTGGTCTTTTGACTAATGAAAGGGTTGTTCCTGATAAGTGTGCTGCCTCAGGAGAAGCTCCCCGAAAGTTCAAGGAGGAGCCACGAAAGAAGACTGAATTTGCATTAAAGCAGAAGAAAGAGACTGAGGTCTTCAATAGAGGAGCTTCCGCCCTTGAATATGACACATCCTGAAACTGATTAGCAGCAGAAAGAAATGGAGGAATATACATTCCTAGAGAGCAAAGGTCCTGAAACTTAGTGCTGGGTATATGTTCTTACACATCACCTGGCCCATCTCCTTAATTTTATTGCTGCAGTATCAACACCAAAAGAACACAACACATCTCATAGCATGCTAACCGGCATTCCGGAAAACAGTGTTCTGTGGATAATTAGCTTAGGAAATTCTGCTCCACTCAAGTTACGGAGATGTGTGTGCTGAATGAAGGGTTTCTTTCCGTCTCTAATGAGACAATGCGTGGTCACTCTCCAAGAGCAGGGACAGATTAGGGAACATTTCCTCAATATTGACATGGTGCGTGACTTTTTGTCAAAATAATCTCTCCAGCAAAATGTAGAAATATCGAAATAAACAGTCATTTCTTCTGAAGATTTTGAACACTAAAGCTCTTATTAGAAAGGAGATACATCTTAGAGTCTCTCCTCCGCCTTGACTTCATCGGTGTCAGCAGTTCCAATATCAGGCCCTGAAATCGTTTTCTTAGAGGTAATCTTACCTTTGACACTTATCAGCTCTTTGCTTTCTTGGTCTGTGTGCTCCCAGTGGGAATTTAAATCTTGCTGAACATGCAACCTCAAGGGAGCCTTTTACTATTCTCTGTTGTATCACTGACCCTGGAGGACGTCTCCTTCCGCAGAAGCTGGTGGAGTGGAATCCCAGAACCCAGTTTTCTGCACTTTCTCGAGATGAAACCTCTGGCTCTTGTACATTCATCTGGTGTTTGAAAATGACCATGATTACACAACCTAAATAAATAAGAAATACGCAGGACTTCGTAAATACAGGATGATGCCCGCCTCAGGAAAACAGCCCCACTTCTCAGCCTCACAACCCCTCTCTCTTGCACGCGCTGCCAGGCCCTGATGGAAGAGAGTGGACGGATACTGGGTCTGACGTTTTCAAGTTGAGAACGCAAGGAGGCTCGGGGTGAGCGCCAGATCCCTCCCCGTCGCTTAGTCCCTTGGGTCGCTTTGAAAAGCAGAAAACTTCCAGAGAAACTGCTGTTCTGACTTGCTTACTTGGTGAATTCATCTTTGAACCATGGAAGGAATCAAAAGTTTTAGCTAAAATTAAAATTCAAAAGAAGGTCAGTTGTCTAGAAATCAGGTGAGTGGATCCCACTGATCTGAGTGATAGCAGTTAATAATAGAGATTTCCAAGGCAGGGCGAGAAGCCACAAACGACTTCTGTGAACCAAGTGGTGAAACTGTTTGAAAGAAGGAGGAACAAGGGAAAATGCACATCCTTTGTTAACATAATTAAATATCTTTCTTGCTGGGATCATTGCTAGAGTAATTGCCCAGAGTACTTCCGTTTCTACTAAAGGAGCTTAGCCTTTACTCATGGTAAGTTAGATTATATATTGGCATCAGGGACTTTCAAATGTATTTTAATAACATTTTTTACAGGAATGAACTCTGAATCTATTTTCAGCCTTGAAATACATCACAGAATATTTTGCATTTATTGGAAAGTAGAAAATCTGGCTGGAATACGAATGTCAACACAGCTTACGGGGTCCATTTGGATCTCTTAACAGAAGTCACTAAGTCACTTTTCCCATCACTGACGTAATGGGCTGCAGAAGATGGGTTTTGTTCCCTGGTTTTGGTTTTGAATGCGGGGGTGTGAGTCAAAAGGTTCTTATGGGCATGGACACATGGATGGCGCACTCGTGGTAAGGTGCAACACGATTTTAAGTCTCCCGGGAATTCCCTTGTGGATGTCATTTTGTCCCAAATTATATACCCCATACTGAAATATAGTGAGGAATTAACAAGTTATATTTTTAAGAGCATATACATTTTTGAGAAATTGGGATATTCTTAAGAATATTGAGAATAATGATATTAACAATAAGCCTACATTTTCTCATTGTAATCCTTATCATGTTTCTATAAAGAGAGCATTACTCTATATGCTTTTGCAGATTAAAAAATATGAGGCATTTTTTAAACTTTCTTTGAAGATTCATGTGTATCTACTAAGGCTTTAGATCTGCACCATGGATAGGATTTTTCACTGCTTGGGTGTGTAAATAAATAAACACCACACACAGTCAAGCTGACTCCAGCTTCCTGCTAGACAGAAAATGAATGGTGTGGTATGTGTGGCGTTTGTGACGATGCAGGTTAGTGCCCACACCTAGCGGAGTGGGGCTTTCTGTTTCCTTGCACATAGCATGCACACAGTCATCTTACTGTTGGGCTAAATTTCAGTTTGTTCTACCAAGGGTGTTGAAAGCAAGCCGCCAGGCAAACAGGAGCCCCCACTGCAGAGCCAGGGGTGTCCTGCCCTGGCCCCCAGAGTGCCGTGGTGGGGCTCAAGGAACCCAAGTGCTGGTTCACCAGAGCTTTCTGCACTTTAGCCTTCCTCACCAGTCCTAGCATTTCTGGGGAGCCAGACTTGAGGTCAGCCCCCCAGAGGAGGACATGTGTCGTGGAGCGCCGTCTCGGCTTTGCAAGTCAGAGCCTGGGATCCCACTGCCCTGTGTGGGGAGTCCTCCACTCAGTCTCAGGGGCATCTCTCTACTTCCTCTGGAAGAAAACTGCACGAGACAGGCCTTGCTCTGCCTTTTGTTTTCACTGGGAAATCCCTGGTGCTTAGAGGATGGCCTGACTAAGTGGGGAGTCAGTGCGTTCCAACCGAACAAAGGAAGCATCACCTCAATAGGTGACTCTGTCCACGCCCAAGCTCCCTCCACAGCTCCCTCCACACGGAGCACGTCCACATTTGCTGGGCCTCCAGGCCCATTCTGCCCTCAGTGCCCTCACCTCGGATTTCAGCTGCTTCCTGCATACCAGACAGAAACAGAGTCCTTTAACCTGACCCCAGTCTGCACTTAAACATTACAGTACTCCCACCAGAGTATATCACTTCTCTGTTCTCAGACCATACTTTTTTCCTTTTCCTAATTTGTACCAGTAAGAAAAACCTGAACAGATTAAATTTCTCCTTTCAAAAGCATTACTGCAATTTTAGCTTGAAACAGTGACTAAAAACAAAAGGCGAGAATATATTTCTGCATTTTTCATGTCTATTTTTTCTCCTTATAAAAGTAATACATGCGTATCATAGAAATTATAGAGAGTAAAAAGATAAACACCCCCCATAATTATATCTTCAAGAAATTTTTATGTGACTAGGTTTAATACCCTTTCCCACCTCGCCAAAACACATGCACACTCACGTCTAAGCTGCTCTGTAAGTCCTTTCGTAAACTGCATTTCTTTCCACCCCTTGAAAATATTTTCCTATATATATTTTCTCCTATAAGTTCCACATCATGTTATACTAAGATGATGCGATATGAACTTGCCTATTCTAAACACAGTAAAACACTGAACACACTATTATGGAACATGGTCAATGCCAACCAACCAGAGTAGCAGGCCTGTGAGCTGACGGGCAGAAGAGGCAGCATGAGGTAGTGGCGGGAGGAAGGCCCAGACTAAAGCCACTCTCTTAATGGTCCGACCCATTTTGCGTTGCTTGGTGGTCACAGATCTCTTAAGCGGAACTGTATGTGCCGTGGAAATACATTATAAATTCAGAATTTGTTTCCTTGTTTGGAAAGGTGAACTCACAAACTATTATGAATCGGTGGCCACAGATGGAATGTTCTTGATTACTTTTTAAAATCTTTCAGGGTCATTCTACATGATTTCATGCTAAATAACCTCCCCTTTCAGTCCATTTCACACTGATAAAGACTGCCTGATAAACAGACCTTTTCCCCTTCGGTTTATCTGAAAACAACTTATATTCTGAGTGTTTTGGTTTGTTTAGGCAAACTTGTATGTACATGACCATAATGGATAATAATGATGATGGAATTAAGGGCAAGCTTTACTGGAAGAAAATTGACTAAAAAGAAAAAGTTACTGGCAATTTAAAATCTAAGTTAACCCATGAAAAACACCGGTCAGGGACTACCACTAAGGACAAAGAGAATACGGGGTTCAGGACTTCCTAAAGAGTCCCTTTATTTCGGGGGGTCAGAGGCAATATGGGAAGGTCCTCACCAGCATGGGCAGTGGGCCTGGCCAGAAGTAGCCGGATCCCACCCTGTCACTAACAGCGGTACCAGTGCCGGAACAGCGCCTGCTCACAGCAAGCGCACGGTGGGCATTTGATAATAATAATCAGCCCTTCTGTCCGCCACGTCAGGGTGTGCCCCCCTCTCACAGCTCCGGTCTGTGGTCTCCTTCCACACATTCAACCTGCTCATATTCTGGCAAAAGCTTTGTTTCCCTTGTGTCATTTTTGTCTGTGTTTGTTATCCTGCCATTTATTCTTTTATTCGCTCAATCGTTTATTCATTCATTAACTCATTAGTTTTTCATCCCAAATTTACTGATGATCTATTCTGCTCGAGGTGCAGACAGTCCATGTAAACCACAAGAGAAATCTCTGCCTTCTTTGTTAAGGCCTACAGCAATCACATGGCCATATCATAAAGGTTAAGGTGGTGAACTTTGGGGACACTTGGAGAACACTTAGGAAAGGCAACTCCTGGGGTGCTGACAGTCACAGGATGCTTCTGGAGGAAATGACTTTGAAAGAAAGACCTGAAGATAAACAGGAGTTGGACAAATAGAGATTGTGTGAAAAAATTACAGTGGTGAGAATACTGCTAGAAGACGGAATGGCGTGTACAGAGACACTGTGTTAGGGTTTTCCAGGGAAACAGAATAAGTCTCTTTTACACCTCTAAAGAGGGAAAAAAAGAATGGTAGAATTTTGTCCTGTGATTTCCCAGCTGATTAGAAGATTGAAAGAACAAAAATGAGCAAGTCAGCACATATTTATTCTACTTTTGTTATGACTATATATTTGTCAAAGTTCAATGTTTTATTAAACAGGTGAGAGCTAGATCCATTACTTCTAAATACTTAAAAACAAGGTACATGGGCCTCCAGGTGTACGCTTGTGTCAGGCCCCACAAACCTGAAGGATGAGCCCGGCACTGACACTGAACTTCCCCACCCCAGTTCCCGTTAGACTGCCTCATGAGTAATTTATGCTCTCCATTTTCTCTGACTGGATTGCAGGGTGATGTATTCTCCCATGCAGAGTCAATACCTGGCACATGGTAGATCCCTAACAGATGGGAACTGAAGGGAAGAAAGCACGAAGTACCTCACTGAAAGCCCTCTTTTCCTTCCTTAGCATCTGCAGATAGGAAGTACCCCCATTTACAGGATGATCATATCATGGATGTTTAAAAAACCTTAAAACTCGTATCTTCTCATGACAATAATCTCATTTTTCCTCTATCAGTCTGCCTAGTATATGTAAAGCACTTCTCTGCATTTTCTACAAACTCCCTTATGAAAACTTGGGAAGAAAGGAAGGAGGGGAGGAAGGAAGGAAGGAGGGAGGAAGAGAGGGAGGAAGGGAGGAAGGAGGGAGGAAGGAGGGAGGAAGGGAGGAAGGAGGGAGGAAGGAGGGAGGAAGGGAGGGAGGAAGGAAGGGAGCAAAGAAGGGAGGTAGAAAGGAGGAGACACTGTCACTGCTGGGAGCACACGTTCCCTAAGAACTTACCCACCTCTTCTTGTGTGACACAGTTTTTGAGTTCAAGTTGTGCTTTGACAGTTTAGATATTTTCCCTAAATATCTATTTACTAAATATTTATTTGTGAGAGAGTTCCTCAGTTCGTAGAGGTACATCTCTACTTATTTGTTAAAGTCCATTCTATTTCATAGATTTGTTGGCTTGGTCATGATATAAGAGGTGAGTGCATTAACATAAACACCTGCTGCTAAAGACTCGGGATTTTTAGGACACTCCTATTACTCCATACCGCTGGTTTCTCAGTCACACATTCTGCCACTCTGTATTGCCTACTAACCAAACCTAGAGTGTGAACTGAGAGATGGGCCAGTGGGGCAACTCAAACATGGCTGGAATAGATGTGAAATACGATGAGGTATGTCTGGAAAAATTCCAGCCATTGCTAATATCATGAGAACAGTTTGCACAACATTGATGAAATCTGGCAGCCAAGGAGAGAGCACTGGAATGTGCACGAGTGAACAATGACCACTTCACCGTTCTTGTCACTGGGGATGGTAGATACAACTGAGCGAGCACGTATTCCCCCCTTCCACATGTCAGTGCATGACAGGCAAAGACCCCAAGATTCCAGGTCCCCAGACCAAAATAGTCTGGGCTCACAGATTTGGTATTCTCATTGGCTTCAAATATCCAGGAAAGTATCTGACACGTGGATTATTTGCTGACCTTTGAGCCAGGGATTGGGTCTATGTGCACCAACATGGTAAGAAAACGTGGCTATTCCTAGAGAAAGTGGAGCTCTGGGAGCATAATATCACAGGTGCCTACTCCAGAGGTTTAAAAAGATGAAGACGACTGAGTCCTGACTCAGGCTGGTCAGGATGGGAGGGACAGACGAGGTGCTTCTCTCTGGCCATGTTTAAATCCACTTTCAAAGCCAATAAGAGATTTGATCTAATCTTAACTTTTGCATGCCCTTTGTGCATTGATTTGTGGTTTTACATTTAAAAATGTTAATCCACAATTTTAGCATTTGGGGTGAGTTACCTTTAATATGCATTTCTTCGTAGCCATATTTGTGGAAGAATCTCAAAATCAAATTAGTCTTTAATATGTGTTTTCAGGTAATTGAGTCACATTGGCATGGTTTCACTTCTTCCATTTAAATTTCTTCCCTTTGTGATGCTTCTGAACCATTCTCAGTTTAATGGAATTGCTCCAATTAAATTTTCCAAAGTGCCGTGAATGTCACTGTCTAGGTATACAAAAAAAGTTTGGAACCGAATTAAAATTCTTCTGGGGAAGCCAAGCCAGCAGCCTCTCCTGCAGCATCTACTTCCCTTCTTCTGTTACACCTGGGCTGCTTTATTTTTCTGGCAGAGTCCTTCCCTGCCAAAAATACATTTAGCATATTTACTCCTCTAATTACCGTAGCACACTCTTCTCAGAGGAGCTTGGAGGGGGGGTCCTTACACTAAAAGCCAAGGGGGAGAGGAGTGAGCTGTTACCCAGATGTTCCCTGAGTAGAAATCTGTAAGCCCTAGTGGGCGGAGGACCAAGCAAGTGCTGAGGCAGCCAAGGCGAGAGACTGTGTCAGAAGATCAGGGAATCTGGAGGAACTGTACCGATAATAAGTGGGTGATGTTTTTAGAGTCATGTTTTAAAACATTTTCTATGTTTTAGAGAAAGATGAAGTGGGCTAGAAAGCATAATGATCATAGAATTTACCAAGTGCTTCCCGATTTTTATTTTCCAAGTCATTAAATAGTTCAATGATATTCTTTTATAAAAACCACTTACCACTGGTCTTTTTCATGCAGGTTCACGTGGTAGTAAGTGATCTTTCTTTAAGACCCCTTTCTGTCTTATCTTTTCCTGTGGTTTTATTGATTATCACTTCCACGCAATATTGTGAATGGTTCTCTCCCAATTAATTCCCAAGTTTCTTAATGTCTTAACATTTCCAGGGAATAAATAAATAGCCTTTTCACAGGGAATAAAATGCAAAAATTTAAATACTTTAAAAGTATGCTATATTTAAAAAAACAAAGTAGAGATCCTTGAAAAATTTAAAGATTTTAAATTTCAAGGGTTTATATATGGTTATAATACTTGACACAGAATCATATGAACTTTAAAAATATATACAAATCAAGGAAGTCAGAGTTTTTATCAAAAAATATGAAGCACAGTCTGTTGATCACTAATTTTTGTTGTTGTTACTGACTACACATGGATTGATTCATAAATTACCCATGATTTTATCTTAACTATCATATTTGAACCTCCTTTAATTCAGCATTTGTAACTTTTTCTGATTCTCTTTTGGTTTGTATTATACACTAGTGTGCATATTGACACATTCTTTTGTGATAATTGCATTTTTGTTTCTTGTGTCTTCAAAAACTCTTACTCAGATAGTATCATTTGAAGTAATATAGAAAAACCCAGACTTTGTCTCTGTTTTTCATTTGTGACTCAATCTATAATTTTATTTTTCCCTTAGTTTAATTATATCCCATGTAAAACAAAAGAACTTTTCTATGAGATCAGTTGGAAGCTTTTCAAGTAGTACGAGTATAAAAATCTCGATAGTACATAAATCGCTGAAAGTGACTTCTCTTAGCTTTGAAGTCTATGGCCCATCCTGAGAGGTCTAACCGTTTCTATTTCCTTCTATCACATTGCTTAATATGTGACTGGCAATGATCTATTTCGAAGCCGACTGCCATTTCTGTCTTGCATCATGGTATAATTCGGTGAAATGCATTTTAAGTGACAATGCAAAAATTAGATTCAAATTAAAAACCAGCCCAGGGGGCACCACACACAGGTGCTGTGTCTTCCTTCAGTCGTGTAGATGATCACATAATGAGATACCTACACACAGCACTAAGCTTGCTTATATACCATCAGTATCAACTCCTCAGTCCTGAGGGTTGGCTTTTGATGTCTGTGGAAAGATTTATCTTCATTTTAAAGGTAAGAAACATTGAAAATATGTATCAGAATCAAAAAGAAAATTCTGCAAATATGGATTTTCAAAGAAGTATTAAAGTAAAATATTAAAACCAAATAGACTCATCATTTAATTTCTAACACGAATACACTGCAGCCAGGTAGACCCCAAAAGCTTGTTAATTACTAAACATGACACAGCAATGTAGGGGCAGAGCCTAGCACGATAGCTTCTTTCACTTATCATTTGGATCTTCTGTCCACCAGGACTATCTGCTGTGCCAGTATAAACGAATGTGCCAATTGAAGAAATGACGAAACAATCCAGAGACAAATATACAAGGGATTCATCCTTACTAGGCATTTTTTCCCACTTACTTGGAGTGCGAGAAGTTTAGTCTCAGAGGCAAACTAGCAAGAATTGCAATGAACTGTGCTAGACAGTCCACCAGGGGGAATGTTAAATTTTGTCAGACCAATAATTCTAAGGAAAGGAGAAATTGGAATTTTTCTGAGATACATCAGGTTCCAGAAGTTTGAGAGGAAAATGAATTATATTCCATAAAACACTAATTAATCTATACAATAATAGTTTCAACAATTATCAGGTTCTATTTAACAACTATTTAATTGGCAAACTTTAAACAACTAACATCTAATTGGTGAAGATGTTCTATTAAAAATAGCCTACCTTATTGGTGGGCAATTAGGCATTCAAAATCAAAATTATCTTGACCCAATGAATTAGATTCTGGGACACGATACTAAAAATAATTGCAAAAGAAGTACCAATAATATGCATATTAAATTTTACTTTGCATGACTCATTATAATCATCAAAACAAAATGGAAATGGCTAAAATGCCTGAGTAGAGGATTCCTTACATAAGTTATTATTTGTCTTCAAAAGAGAAAAGTAATGTAGCCATTCACTATGGTAATTGTGAAGTCAGGAAAAAGATGAACAGTTCTTTTTTTGTATGGTGGTAAGTCAAAAGGGCAGAATGCAAAATTATCATGGTATAAAACCTGTTTTTATGTTGAGAAGCATGAAAGAAATATTTATAAATGCAAGCACTGAGTTTAAGATCTGGGGATTTTTTACTTACTGTCTCTTTGAATTTCTAACGATGTCAGTAAATGCAGTCCAAATCCCCCGACTCATTCCCACTTGATCAGTTCAGCTCACACCTCAGCGACCTCCCTGGTGTTCTGGGAAATACCCAGAATGCCACACAAGTCCCCTGTGAAGCATGCCCATTTTTCTCCCTCCTCTCTAGATGACCTTGGCTGCCTACAAAAGAATCAGAAAATCCTCCTTGACGTTGCTGCTGCTGTCTGTACCTTTCCAAGAGCACACTGCCGCTCTTGGGAGCAAACGAGGTTCTCAGTCTCCTGGGTCAGGGAGGCCCTCAGAGTGTTGTGCAAACCCTGGGAGACCTTTAGAAAAGTGCAGAGGTCTCTCTCCTCTGGAGTCCTCCGTTCTCCCCAGGTCCTGGTCTGTGGAAGCTCCTCCCTGACAGTCTCCTCCTATGGGCTCTTTTGCTCGCCACTACAAACTGCACGAGGAGCAGAAACCAAACATTTTTATTCACTGGCTTCCTCGCAGCAGGGCCCAACCTTTGGGCATCTCTGGGCCACACTGGAGGAGGAAGAGTTGTCTTGGGCCACACGTTAAATGCACAAACACTAATGAAAACTGAAGAGGCAGAAAACGGTTCTAAGTAAATTTACGATTTTGTGTTGGGCCACATTCATAACGATCCTGGGCCACATGCGGCCCACGAGCCATGGTTGGACACCCCTGCTGTAGAGTCTATGCAAACTCAGGCTTTCAGTAGAGGCACAACAAATATTTGTTGAATGAATGTGTGAATGAATGAATGAATGAAGCAAGCTAGACTAGCTGCCAGATCACCAGGATGCCAGTACCAACCAGGTTTAACAAATGGGTCAAGGCTCACCAGGTCCAGGAGTATGCACTTGAGCCTTGGATGGATGACACTCGCCATGCAAAGTGCATTTAGGGTGTCCACTTAGGCCTAAGTTTAATTACAAGAGTAACTCAGTCCACCAGGCTCTGCAACACCAAAGGCCTCTGTCTGCTCCTCTCTTGTTTTTAAGAGGTTTGTGGCTCAGTGAAGTGTCGCTGAGACTTCACTGCCACAGGGAACCTCTATCACATCTGTGTTTCGTCACATGCTGCTTATTCCTCATCTAGCAGAGTTACATTGTGATTTACGATAAGAAAGATATATTTGGTCTTCATCCTCATTTCTGGTGTGGAGCTTCCAAAATCTTGGAATTTCCTAAGTGATGAGAACCACAAAGCTGTCTTTTGTTAGAATAATGAGGTGACTTTTAGAAATACCTAAAGGTGGAGACTGTTTATCAGAAACCCCAACCATGTGATTTGAACGTTGCAAACTGCAGTTTTATGTCCCAGCCTCAAAGGAGGAGAGAAGGGCTGGAGTTGAATCAATTTTGCCAATGGTCAATGATTTAATCAAACACGCCAATGTAATAAAGCCATTTACAGTACGAATACAGTTTTGCTGTGCATCTCCATAAAAACCCATACGAGCCGCATCTGGAGAACGTCTGCATCCTTGGACACATGGAGGTGCCGGGAGGCTGGCATGCCTGGGGAAGCGTCATGTCCTTTCCCCGTCCCTTCCCTGCGCATTTCTCCCACCTGGCTGTTCTCGAGTTACATCCCTTCATAATAAACCAGCGACCTAGTGAGTAAATGGATTCCCTGTGTTCTGTGAGCTGTTCTTGAGGCAGCATAAAGAAGTGGGCATCACAGGCTGATAAGCCATTCGGTCCTTTCTCCAGAGGCACCCCCCACCCCCCCGCAGGCATGGTCAAGGGGAAACAGCCAATGGCAGGAGACCCCTGCGGGGGCCACAGAAGTCAATGACAAGGCCTGACTAGAAGCAGGGCAATCCAGGATGGAGGAAAAATTGACCAGTGACTGACCCCAAAGCTCTCTATACCATCATTATAATAAGTGACACCACAGGGAGGGGCGGGGCCAGGAGTGTGAATGCCATGACACTCTAGGATGAAGGGTATGAGGAACAAGACCCCCCTCCCCAGCAGAAGGTACAGTCAGAATTTGGTGCCACAGAGTTCAGAAACAACCCACCCTTGGGAACACATAACATCCCAAAGAACTGACTGTCCACACACACCAATCACTAGCAAGTTCACCCATGTCTACTCAGATGGGTACTTTCACTTCTTTCATGGAAGTGCATCCTAGCTTCCTTTTCTCTATCTGAATAAAATGTGCTTTTGCGCTCACTCTTACTCCTTGAATTCTTTTCTGTGTGCCTGAAGAGTCTGCAGGTCCTGGACTGGGCTGGGGCAGGGCCAGCCCACAGTACAGAACCAGGCCAGTGACATTCTGGCAGATAAATCAAAGCCATGGAGGGGACCTTGGGAGCCTCTGGTGCTAGCCAACTGGTTGGAAGTACAGGTGGCTGAAATGTGTGGGGTAATCTTGTAGGGCTGAACACTTAACTTACAGAATCTGACTCTGTCTCTGGGTAGGTAGTGTCATAATTTGAATTACATTATAGGACACCCAGCTGGTGTCCTGAGCACTGCTTGGTGGTGTGTTGGGGGAGGGGATGAGGGCATGAAAACACCACTTACACTACAAATGTTGAAATTGGGTCCCAGAACAACAAGAACAATAAGTACCTAGAACAGAGTAACTACTTAATCACATTTTTTAGTATTTCAACTATATATCTCTTGTTTGAGAAAGGAAAAATAAAATTCCAGAATTTCTTTCTTATATTTCGGACTTTCTCAAGAAAATAAGACTTCCATTCCTTTTTCCACAAAAAAACAGCTTTTAACAACTAAATTCCTGAGAAAAACGTAAAGCCATACTCTCTAGCTATCTTCTCTTTATCTTTAGAAAGATGCAAACACTTTTAGAAAACAAATTAATTAAAGTGCCTTGTGTAAAACACAACCTGTTTTATCTTAAGATAATCATTTGTATAACTATAGTTCTTCCTTATATTTCCACATTTTTACATCAAAAAAGACCTTGAAAATATGCTATTATATTTGCTCTTTTATTCTTCTTCATTTATTCCATCACTTAGACAGTAGTTATTGAACACTTAATAAACGCTTGGCACTCTACTGGCAACTGAGGACTCACAATGGACCAGAAAGATGTGCCCACAAAGCAGGACAGGTGCAGTGGCAGAGGTAACCATGTAAAGCTGAATAGACAAATATGTCATCACAGTTGACCACAGTTGTCCACACACTGCAGAAGAGAGGTGCAGGATCAGTGAAACACTCATGTGTTTATACATTCCTGCTCTTTGAGGTGAAACGTCAATGATGGCAAGGAGCACTCGAGATGAAGAGTCTGGTTAAAGCCACCTCTTCAGAAGGAGTGAAACATCCAATGCCCCAGAAACAGACGCTCCTTCAGTCTGAGAAACAAAGGGAAGGCAGCATGGTGGGCATTTTAGTGACAGAAGGCAGAGTGGCAGGAAGTGATGCCAGTGGGGAAAGTAGGCACCAGATTACTCAGAGCCATCTAAGCCAAATTAGCCATTTGAAGCTTTATTCCAAAAACAAAAATCGGAAGGCATCAGTGACTTTCAAGCACAAAAATGATGTCATCAGATTTGCAATTCAGAAATGTTCCTCTGGTTATTGTGTGAAGGGGGGACTAAGGGGAGGGGACAAGAGCATTCATGGGTGTCCGGTGAGAACGCTGTCATCGAAAATCCTCTGGTAGGTGACTGTGACGTGAGGGTGGAGAATGAAGGAAGCGTCTGGTGTTTATTCTGGAAGCACGGCATACAAAAATGGTGATTTCTGACACTAGCAAACTAAGAGTCATTCATCTCATCTCAAGGAAAAGGAGAGCGATCCTCAGGAAAGTATGTTCCCAGAGCTCATAAATCAGAGGGTCCACTATTTGGCAGTCCTTTTAGTTAAAATTGAGCACACATTTAACAACCTTTAAGAGGGACAGCTGACTCAGCAGGGCTGTTCACCAGATACCTCTAGTTCTCCCAAGTGAATACTTAGAACCTTTCCCTCGTAATGCTCAGTTCAGCTCGGCACTTTGCTTTGGCCCAGGAAATAGGAGCATAAAAGCCACATGTCACTTCTGGGTTGAAGCTTTAAGAGCAAGAGCATTATTTATCCTGTTCTATTTCCCTTCAATAACTCTAGATGGAGGCTGGCCCAACAGCCTGGCTCTCAGAGTAAAGACAACACGGAGCAGATTCCCAGCCAACCTCTGATGGACATGGAGTAGGAACAAGTGATTCACACGTTATTCTAAACCATGGAAGATTCTGAAGTTGTCACTGCAGCAAGACCCATCCTATCCTGACTGTTTCAATATCTATCATTATTCTCATCTTATGTTTTGAAAATTGATGGTTCTGAGAAGGTTCAATAAGTCAGATGAGGGAAACAGAACCCAAGTCTATTGGATACAAGATACAGTATTTTCCATACCATAATTATAGGGGCCTTCTCTAAGTATTGCAAATACAAAAGCCCTGAGATGGACTCCATGAATATATGAAGGACACTACATGAGTTGAAGGCAAACAGAACTATTTCAGCACTCTGAGGAGTCACTTCGTGGATTGTAACTGAGAAGGGAGAGAGGAAATGAAAATACTCAGTAGGAAAAAGGAATTATAACATCTGTGTTAACACTGGTTACATTAAAGGATTATTAAAGCTTGGAATGTATTTTAAGGTTGGAGTTAATAAAAGGGTGTCGGTGTGTTCAGTATATAAAGTTTGAGACAATGGGATTTAAAAAAAGGAAGAAAACCACTTTTTATCAAGAGAGACACAGGTAGATACACATAATAATGGGCCTTGGAAATAACAGCCATGGGAGTCATAGAAATTACGCCAACCTGAAAACGTGTCGAAACAATCCCACCACTTCAGAATGGAGTTTTACAGCACACGCCGGTGTCGGCTGTGTGGCAGCAAAGAATGCTGTCCGTGCAAGGGGGTTTCAGGGGCTCCTGCTGCCCGCCTTAGCTCCCCTTTCCTTAAGAGCGGTTGTTACAGGAGATCAACATATGGCAAATCTGGCAGGGAAACATCATTAGTGAAAAACACCCACAACTGCAAAAGCTGAATTTCAAAAATTACAAAAAAATCCAAAAAAAAACGTGAGGGCCGTGGTGGTGTATGGGGTATGGAAATGCTGCTACCTCTCTCTGGTTGAGGGTTACTATGCTCAGTCTCTCATCAGCATCCATCCTCCAGCTGATCTGGCTGGAGCCACCACAGTGACTGGTCCAGAGCTGACCCGTGACCTTCAACCATCAAATCGGATTTGCTGGCACTCCCTGAAAAGAGTCCTCCTTCACTCCATCTCCTGTGAGGAGTTTGGACTGGTGCGTCTCTAGCCATCTTCCCACAATGACAGGAGAATGGAGCCTGTTTGAGAACCAGTCAAAGGAAAACCGAGAGAAATGGGATCTGATGACATTGTAAGAGCCCTCACACCAGGTCATGTCCTCCACCTGGGCTGGTCTGTTATGGAAGCAAATAAAAATTCTCTTTCTCTGTAAGCTGGTTGGAGTGAGTCTGCTGTTAGTGCTGTTGGTACAGTAGCGTTTTAGGGGAGAGAGGGTCACTTGTGCCTACAAGGGTCGGCACTGATGAAGTACTCTCAACACTGATTAACTCTCAGAAGAGTATTCTATATTGGACTATTCAAAATCCAAATCATCAATGAAAATATACTTAATCATCTATTCCATAAGCACTCTTAGAGGTCCTCCTTTCTTACAGGAATGGAGTTGGTGAGAGTTATACAGGGACATAGAGTTATACAGAGAGCCTCTCAGGTAATTTCATTGATCTGGTCAAGAAAAATAAGTAAATAATTGCAAGGAAAGGCAGTGAGGGCAGAGATGTGGATTCTGTGGGAGCAAAGACCCAGGACAATTCACTGAGCCTGTGGACAATGATGACGCCTGGAGAAACTGAAGCCTTATGTCCGTTTCTGGGCGCAGGTATCAATGCGTATGTCACGGTGCATCCTGAGGACCTGGGCTGGACCGTCCTTTCAGCATGGAGAGCAGCAGCTCTCTGGATTCTGAATTCTCTGTGAGGGCGGGGGGCGGGGACTTTCTGCTAAGTGGGGATCCTAGGTTCCCGGCATTGCTCTTTCCCCCTCCCATGCATTTGCGTGCTCAGTTCAAAGCTCCACCTGGAAGCTTGTTATTTCTGGAAATTGCTTCCCCACATCCTCCCAGACAATCCTTTCTTCTTGGACAACTTTTTGTCCCAGTACCTCTCCGTTTCCATTTTTACAGGTTTCCTCCAAGACTCTGTTCTTCCTCTGTTCTGAATCACGTGACCATTTCCCTTCCCTGGGGGGTGTGGGTGTTACTGCCCTGCCCGATGCTACTGAGGAGCTGAGGCCCAGCGGGCACCCTGGCGGCCTTCTTGGAGAAGTCCAGGGTCTCTTCAAATAAAGTTGATACTTTAAACAATAAGTGAGAAATCCAATGCTTTTAGAAGGAAATTTAGGCTGGGAAAAGGGAATTAGAACCAAACGTTTTAAAGT
Source organism: Phyllostomus hastatus (assembly GCF_019186645.2). Lineage (NCBI taxonomy): Eukaryota > Metazoa > Chordata > Mammalia > Chiroptera > Phyllostomidae > Phyllostomus > Phyllostomus hastatus. Next base: position 19,671,241 of record NW_025334024.1, read on the forward strand.
GCTGTTATGAGATTTTTGTTCATGTAAATGTATTATCTGCTAAAAGCTCACATGTATACATTACAAAAAAAGGGAGGAAAAAAAGGAAAAAAACCTAGAAGAAATAACTTTATTTTAATAAATCTTTTCAAAATTCAATAGATTTTAAAATCAACTATTGCTTGATATTGCTTGATAAATAAAACATATTTAAAAGTAATTAGACATATATGAATGCATTTGTTTCACCACAATATTATTAACTGTGAAAGGGGTTTTACAAAGTTACCTATATATTTATCAAATTATATTAATATTTTAGTGAGACCAAAACTTTTATAATGTTAATAAATAAAGTAATATTTTAAAGGTCATGCCATCTTTCACTTATTGCATTTGGAGTATGTTTTATACTGTAATTCATTTATATATACACATATTCTTCATAAATAAAATACCTATATATGTATTCATGTTAGCATTTAAAATATCTTGCTGTTCAATGTGTGATTAAAAGATAAAAGATTAGAACCAATGACAGATTATAAGGAGAGTGAGGCAAAAATCCTTCATGTCTTATTCATTGGTTCACCTGTAGACTTAGCAGCTTGCCTCATACACTCTAAGTGTGTAGTACATATTTCATAAATTAATGCATGGATAGTAGAAGTCATTACTCATAGGTAACATTAGACATTAATATTTACTAGGTAACATTTGTAGGTAACATTTTGTTACCCAGAAAATGTCATGATTAGAGAATCATTATTTTTCTAGGTAGTATTTTGATGCTTAGTACATGGTATACTGTTGTTTGTTCATGTGTCCTATCACCAGCTACACTCTTATCTTCTGGTACTTTTTAAACACTGAAAAATTGTTTAATGAATGAATAACTGAGCAACGAAATGTACAAGCACTTGTATGCTTAGGCTCACATTTCCTGTATGTCAGACAGAGCCACGTTTCATACTAAACACCTCTGTTGCCTACTGCAGAAGGCAGGGATGTGATTTCTCTGCTGCATTTCAGCCATGCCAAGCTGTTCTATTTCCTGATGATTTTTGTATCTGGTGACATGGAGGTATGGATTTGGAAAGCTTGGCAGTTTGAGGGAAACTCATCAACGGAATTTGTTGTAGGGCAGAAGGAATTTCTTTTATCTAGTAAAAAAATCATTTATGATGTGTGCTTGGCTGCAGTGGTCCAGAATTTCAATCACAGACTATTGGGAATAGATGTAGGACATGCGTCTGGAATCCAGGGGACAAGCCGCAAGAACGAGGGACTGGGTCCCTGTGGGGGTAGACAGTATTTAAGATGCATGGCACACTTTTAAAACATTTATTTGCAGTGACTCAGAGGCAAACACACAATTGAAGGCTAGTTTTTAATGTGAAGCATTAAATGAAAAGCTTCCCTCGGGGACTTTAAATGGACATCTAAGAGAACAGTAACTGTTGGATCTTTTATGATGATTTTGCTGGCTTTTAAATCGTTTTAGATGGGGTGGAAATTTTTATGGCATCGTCTAATCATGACACAGCTAGAACAAATATTTGGTACTGTGGATTGCATTAGTATATTTAAAAGACAGTCATAAGGTGCATGCAATAAAGAATTAACAATATAAATCATTTTAACATAACTGATTTTCTACCTCAGGATTATTTTTACGTTGAACATAGCGAAAAATAAATTCTTCAATATATGTAAGAGATTTCATACTTGTATCTGTAGTACTTGGGAATGAGGAATGCTCATTTCCTCTCTAGTATATAAAAAAAGATATTCCCTAAGCATTCCCATCCTTTTGTTTCACTTATTGGTCCTTTCTAAGGAGACAGAATCACCTCGTCGGTAGGTACAGTCACTGGTTCACCTTTTTCTGTTGGGTGGAAGCAATCAGTCCAAATTCCCTGCGTTGGGGAATTTCAGGGAACTTGGTTTACAGCTGTGCTCCTGCCCTCCCTGACAACTGACACCTGGGAACTGAGATCCTAGGGCCTGTCCTCTGCTTTCCAAGTAATCCAAAGCCTGGATTAGTGTGTGTGTGCACATGTGTGGTGTGACATGGGGGGAGGGGATGCCCAGATGATAGAAGTGGAAAATACGTTAAAATGCTCAATGTTGTTTGCATTTATAAGTGAACGCTTTCATACATTTATTGGACATACTACTAATACGTAGATCCATCTGAATGTATTGTTTACTCATTTTGGCTGTCCAATTCAGGAGAAAAACAAAAGGGTATTATGTATTGGTTGCATTAAATTCCATCAGTTTTCTTGTGCTCCAACAATTTCTGTTCTAACACTAAACTAGATGCCTTGTACTGTCCAGGTATTCCCACCTCTCACAACGTGGTTTCTATGCACAGATTGATAAATTCTCCTTTCTATTAAGTAAAAAAACAATTATTTATCTTTCAGGACCTTATGTATATTTGCTCTAGAACAAGAGTCCAGATTGGACAGTCCAGTTTTTCTTGAAACAGAGACTGTCCAGCAACCCTGCAACCCAATTTCTCTAAGAAAAAATTCTACAAACCACATCCTGCACACCAAATCGGCCTCATCCCATGACTGCATATAAAGTGCTCTTGGAATATAGTCACCACCATTCACTCATGTACTTTTTAAGACTGCTTTTACAGTATAAAAACAGAGTTGAGTCAGTAGTTAGAACAGAGACCATATGGCCCACAACGCCTCTAATACTAACGAGCCCTTCGCAGAAAATGTTTACCAATCTCTACTTAAGGCAACAGTTGTCAGAACACAACAGCAAATGTCCCCTTAATAAAGCGGCAGTGCTTTGTAGTTCACCACGAGCCCTGTCAATGCCTAGTGTGTCGCACCTTGAGCATCTCATTCATTTATGGTCCCAGCCTGGCTCCTGTTGGCATTGGAATATATGGGATCTTTCCTACAAAGATTTACTTGATGATCACAGTTGGGATGGACATGGTTCTACAATATTTGTCTAGTTCGTTTTTCACTTACAGTGTGGGGCACAAAGTAGGTTTACAGTGCTCGTATGGAAAGTAACACAATAATTAATAAGTAATAATTCAAGAGTGAACTCTGTTCCATGTAGTCACAACTGTAAACCCACTTTTGCCCCCACCCTGTATATTCCTCTGCAAAGATTTCCTATCTTCTCATTCATTATAGATATGTTTTCCTTTACATTCCCAAGCTTATTTATTATAGTCCCTATAAAATCCTTATCTATAAGTTCTAATGTCTGGACCATCTCAGGTTCAGTCTCCATTGATTGCTTTCTTTTGAAACGTGTTTTTGTTTTCCTCTCTCTTTGTGTGTTGAGGAATTTGGGATCACATCCTAAATATGGTAAACGATATTTTGTAGGGGGCTCCAAAGACTATTGTTGTATGTTTTATGGTAGACAATTAACTTGGATTAACTTAAATTTATATTTCCTGCAAGAGAAGTTAAAAATTTAGTTTGGTTATTTAAAACTCACTAAGTGTCATCCAAATATTTGTCCTTGGCTTTGCTGTCTAATTTTGGCCACCCAGAAAGGTTCAGACTGAGGTGCACTGTCAGTTTTAAAAAGTACAGAAATGCAAAACTAATTGGGTACTATTCTTTTTTTCAAAGTACAGTTCTTCATTATCTTCCTGTTTTTGTTTGTTCTTCTGTGAAGGGAGGTTGACTGGAGCCATCTGGATATTACCAGGAATAAAACCACTAACTAATAGCTTTTGTTTGCTTGTTTTGTTCTAGTCTTGGGAGGCCCTGTGCTAGAATCTTCCCCAAATGCCATCTTCGTTAACCTTCCCAATCACTAGTTCAGTTTTAGTGTGCTCAGTTTTCAGATTAAGAGACTGAAGATCAGAGAGAAAAAGATACTGGCTAAGGCTTCCTAGAACATGAGATACAGAAACAAAATTAAATTCCAGACTCGTCGACAGTTGTCCTATAATCACGCTGCCTTTAAGGCATAATCTGTCAGTCTATTGCTCAAAGGCTCCTGCTGTTTCTTGGGTAAACTCAGCTCCATAGATAAGGTGCCCTGCTCTGATGTTAGAGCAAACTATTCGGAAACAATAACAGAAAGAAAGGTAAAAGCAAGCTTCCTAATTTAATCCTGGATTGTATTCGTGTGTTACCTTGCTTAATCTTTAGATCTTCTTTACTTGGTAAGGGTGGTATAAAAGATTCATATTTCCACTGAAACGTTTCCCCACTGAGTATCCAAATCTAATTGTGAAGTGTATGGAGTGCCCTAGTGTATTCTTAGGCATTCAATGTGAAGCCTTTCAGAATGTGCTGAGAAGGCGGCATCCATTGGGATGATGTCATTGATGTGCATTTTCCATTAGCAGAGAGTCCAGTGCCTCTCCACCAGCTCCTGTCAGATGGGAAGGATGGTGCAGGCAGGCAGGTTTTTCCGCACACTTAATCCGTGTTATGGTAACCTGTGTGCTTGTTTGCCTGCCCCGCTTCCTCTACTTTCTTCTCTGTTAGATCCCCTGCACTGTCCACAGGCACCGGCATCTGACCCAGCACGGGCCAATTACTCTCGGGCGCTTGGGACCAGACGGAAACCTCACAGAGACTGAATACAGCTGGAGCTGAGCAACTGCAGAAGTACCTGTAGGCCTTGGAGAAGCCCAGTGCTGTCCTGGTAACTTTTCTTCCTACGTGTTGCAACTATAGCCATACTTTTGATTTTGTAAGTAAGTTCAGTTTCTTTACATTAAATTTCTCTACTGTGACAAGGAATTTTTTTTGGGTTGTTACCAAATAACAAACAAAAACTATAAAATGATCTGTAGATAAAACACACATGTTCATAATGAGAGGATATTCTGAGTTACTTAGCTATAAAATGGGAGTTTGAAATTCTTTTTAAAAATTGTTTCAATTTGACCCAGTTCCCAGGTTATAGAGGAAAAGATTAAAACATGTAAAGGTGTTATTATTTGCCACGTTTTGCAAATACGAATACAGAATGCCAGTTAAATTTTAATTTCAGATCAATAACAAATGACATTTTAATTTATCCGAGGCAGATGTGGATAGTATACACTGATACTGAAACTATTTATTTCTGTTGTCTAAAATCTGGATTTGACTAGGTTCCTGGATCTTGTTGGGAATACTGTATTGGCCGCAATAGCCCCAACACAGAATTTCCAAAACAGCTTCCAAATCACTCAGGTAATAGGCAGCGATGACATACTATCCTATCAACACCCACTTGCCTCTCGTGAAACTTTCACTGATACATAAACACTGCGCCCATCAAACTCCACGGCAGCGGAGGAAAGAACACTGACCAACACGGAGGTCAGATGTCACCAAACCACCTGCCCTGTACTCTTTGCTCCCTAACAGTTGAGAGTGACTTTTAGAAAAGAAATCTCTCTGTAGAATATGATGTTGCAAACAACCTTTCTTACAATATACCCTATTTTTAATTATGGTTGTTCTATGGAGATAAGGTTATCAATCGACATTTTTAGAGAAAAAAAGAAGAGGAGGAAATCTACGGAAAATAATTATGTACAGTTTTTATACCTTTCCTACCTGCTCCCCTGAGAAAACACACACACACACTTTCAGGGAAGCTTCTCTAATAAGAATGAGTAAGTAGGGAGAAAGAAGCATGCTCAGTAGTGTCAGGGGGTTATAATGCTAGAGAAGTGGATGAAGAACAGGTCAAAATACAAAGGAAAAACAGAAGCAGAAAAATAAGAAAGTATACAAGTTGATGCTGATATATCAAGAGTATGATGGGATATAATATGAGTAAGTTCAAATATTAATTCAAAAGTAGGTTCAATATTGTATTTATACATAATATGGGAGAAAATTAGTATTTTAGGGGAACAACAGAAGAAAATGCAATGCTCACTATTCATTACTTCCATCTTTACAGACATATCTATGGTGCATTGCGTTATATGCTGAAGATTCCGCAGATATCCCAAGGGACTGGGGCTGTTCGTCTCAACCAACAATAAATAGTTCCAACCCTCACTGATGATATTTTTCTTGGTTAAGCCTCTTTTTTGTAACATTATGTGAAGAAGGATTGTAAGTGGGGTGCATCCAACTGTCTCAGGGAAAGGATGTTACTAGCCTCTCAGAGGGAGAAAGCTCAGTGAAGCTTTGTATTTCCAATAAAGCTATCTGATTCCTTCCTGCCAGAAGAAACACCAGCACGCATACCATACATCACTGCTGCAGGTTTTCTTCAAGCACAGAAGTACAAGGGGCTAGATGAAGGCTTTTCTGGACTAAACTCAACATTGTGGTCTCTGCAAAACTGACCATAATTAAGACGCTCGGAGAGTGCTTGAGGCAGTAAAATTGGGAAGAATTTGCTGAGCAATGGCTGTAGGCACTGCTTATGCAACTGGCCTCTGCTTGAAAAACAGGATAAAGACAAAAGCTGCAGAAAATTGTGGAGTCTGAAGTTCATGATGGAGACGAATTGAATGCATTGCCCATGTCAGAGCCCCACCTTTAGGGGGTTAAAAAGATCTGGGAAGGCATCACCTCTTCGAAATCACACATGGCTGAGACATTGGTAAACAAGCTGAAAGACAGTCAGGCTACATTTTAGTTCTTACCTTTTAAAAGTGGGGTGCAGAGAAAGGAATTCAACATTTTTGCCAAATGGAGCGGTCTTCTGAAATATGATTTCACGCATTTACCCACAGGTTGCATGCCCAAGAGCGTGATTTACTATCTGAGCTTCAACGTCCTTCCTTCCCCGTGAAAGGAAGAGAAGCCTAGAACTACTATGAGGGTTAGATGAGATCATGAATGAAAAGTGGGCGATGGGTAAGCAGCATCAGTAAATGTCCTCTTTAATCTACTCGGTGTTAGAGCCGGAATACCTTTTCTAATGTTGTGTTCATTGGTAAGTGAATATACCCACTACGCAGGTTCTTTACTAATCTCTCTAATGGGCAATGCGATTTTACACGCACTTCACAATTTCATGGGAAAACTTAGTAACTTCTGGGTGTTTGAAGAGATTACCTCGAAGGACTTTTCATGTGGATTGTTTTCCGGAGGCTCTCACTGACCGTTAGGTAAACTAGGGACACCGGTCCTTTTGGCCACGGTCATTTTTCACTGGAAATTGAACGCCATTTGATAAACTCAAAAGCTGCCCTTAAATTTGGCACTGTGGGATGTAATTTTTTTTTTCAACTTGGTAAGCTATTTAATTATTTTCCTTGAAAAGAAGATAAAAAATCATAAATGATTTGGCTTATCAATTTCACTCAAGATTTTTCGAATTTACTAATTTCCAACCATCTTTCTTTTAAATTTTAACCTTAAAATTTTCTTTGCTTTTTAAAAAAGATTTTATTTATTTATTTTTAGAGAGGGAAAGGGAAGGAGAAAGAGAGAGAAACATCAATGTGTGGTTGCTTCTCGCATGCCCCCTACTGGGGACCTGGCCTGCAACCCAGGCATGTGCCCTTGACTATGGATGGAATCTGTGACCATTTGGTCCTTGGACTGTCACTCAATCCACTGAGCCACACCAGCCGGGGACAATTTTTTAATTTTCTAAAGCTAGATTTGGTTGTAATTTTTCCCCCACTCCCCAACAATTTAATAGATGAAAACATTGAGTCCAGAAAGTTGGACACGATTTCACAATGAATAATATTCCAGCGCAGAGTGCCACAGGCCATCTGGTCACTACACAGAAGATGCTTCTCATCAGAGTGTTGCTATTATTTCCTTTCCTCTCTGCGAACCGATGTACAATCTCTGTACTTCCCTTTATTATTATTTTTTAGTGTGCTGATGATTTCAGTGTAAAGGTAGTTTCTATGCTAGTGGTTCCATCAGAGGCCTCTGAGTAACTGTGACCTTGCCCTGATGGGGTGTATCTATATCTATATCTATATCATCTACATCTATATCTATATCTATCTATATCTCTATACCTCTATCTCTATCTCCATCTCCATCTATCTGTATCAGCTATGTCTATGGTATATATAGATACTACTCATGAGTAATATAGCTATTTTTTAAAGTAAAATAATAAGTTTCCCTGTGGGTTTTATTCCATACAACTCTATTCCTTACACGAGTTACATTTGCAGGGCTTCAACATATGCCCAGAATTTTTGTTTCTAATTTCAAGAAGAGGTTAGCAGCTTCAGTTTTTATTTACAAGTGTTAATGCCAATATCCCATTACTCTGTTTGTCATTTATAAGCTAGTTTGGAATGTTGGTCCAAGTGGATTTCAGTTTAAAGAATTTTGATGATCAGAAAATAGGTTGCTTATATGAATTAGCAATTACAATAAAGAGAAAAAACCCTTCCTAGTATACAGTTTAATTATTTATAAAGCAGAGAATTTAGTTTAGTAAATCATCGATCTGATGTTTTACTTCAAAAATAGATCTCATAGTATTTTTAGTTTAAAAAATCTATTTTATGAAGCAAGTAGGATATACATTTCTATCTCTACTGAAAAGGAATCTGGGATTCAGATTAACTGAGCAATTTATCTAAAGGTGCACAGCGAAAGACTGTGGATGGGGGATTTGAGGGGGGAGAGTGTCAAAGGTCACACCTATCACCCTTCTAGGGTTACCCCGTTCTTTCTTATTACTCTGACACTAGGGGGCGGAGGGGAGGAGGGTGGAGAAACCCTTCATTTATAATTCCAAGGACATAGTCAATGACTCAAGCAGAAGTTACAGTAGCCCTCTGACATATAATTCAAAAAGAAATTTGTTGTAGAATTTTAAGATAAAGGGTAATTGATTTTGCTGAAAGATATTTTATGTCAAAGCAGAGAGACACTGAAATTCTGGGACTTCTGACGCCAATGCTCTGATGGTCGCTACATCACAGGAATTAAGTGAAAGCAGAACTATAATTGCTCTGAGTTAAACGCACAACTGAAGGTGTGACACGCTCCTTACATGGGAGCATAAGATGCACAAGGTGCTTAGGGGGTGGAAGACTGTACCGATGATATGGTTCTTCGACAGAGCTGACTGGAGCCAGACACGTGACTGCAGACATGGCAAACTGTAACTTGACTACAGACAACTGGGAACAAAAGTAGCACTCTGACCCCCAAAATGAAAAGCTCACCAAAGGAGGCTAGTCACAGAGTGGGGCACACCCCCTCCGTAGCCAGAGGGAGAAACTAGGCAAACGTGATCTCTGAGTCGGGCAGCTCTGCATCTGTGCTCACTCCATCAACTGCTAGGTCACCGAGGCTGGGCAGATCTCAAGACTCCGCTTCCAGTGGAAACTCTAGCACCAGTTCCACGAGTAACTTGAGTTGGGGACCGTATAACACACACGGCTATCAAAGTTTCTGCCATACTGCCCCTGTTGTCTGTCCGTAAAAGACTGTAATAACTTTTCTTCATTATTATCACCATCACCATCATCATCATCTGACACAGGAGAGCCCTATGAGGTTCCTTCTTTCAAGACGAAAAGTTAAATTCAGACATATACACATGGGTAAGAATGCACTTCTTCCCCTCTTCATTAATGAGATTGAAAATCTATTTCATAATGTCAAGTTTATTAAAGATTTTAAGAGGACCGTACTATTCTCATAAAGCATAGACAAAAAAAGCCTTTGTATTTTTCTAAAATAAAAGATTTTTCATCAGCCATCACGATTACTCACAATCTTTTTCTCCTTTTGATATATTTTGTTTTTTTTTTAATTCCTAATATTCTGTATGTAAGCTTGAACCAAGTTGTCCTAAGAATTTATTCAACCCATTTCAAATAAATTTTCTTTTTTACTTAATTATATGCCTCCTTTCTCTCTTTGACTGCCATAGTTTCTTCCCTCAGCACACCTGCAGCACCAATGTTACGCCCCAAGACGTGTAAGCCCCTTTCGCAGTGCTGTGTGACAGCTGTAACTAAGCCGTGACCCCTGCCTCGAACTAATTACAATCTAACAACAGAAACCTCTTTGCAAAAATAAGTCCAATAAACGGGAACACGCTTCATCACAGACGGACGTGTTGCCAATGCCTCCGCGTGCCCGCCCCCCAGGAGTAGTTTAGGAAAAGCTTTAAAAAAAAGGTGTCCTTGAGTGTTCGGGGCGGGTAGGTGGAATTTCACACTAGGGGTTGGTTATTCTTTTTGTCCTTTTGTGTTCCTCTTTTCCATTCTGTCTCTAAAAAATAAGTACACTTTATCGTAATTACCAAAGGAACCTGTGCAGGGAATTGGAACAATGGAGCACAACAGCTCAGAGAACAAGAAGTGGCGACTGTGACCTCTCCCCCTTCCCCTTCTCTGCCCTGCTTTTCTGTCGTCTTTCATTTTCTTCCCCACTTTTGCTCCTGTCCTCTTTCTACCCTTTACTTCCCCCACTCTGTCCTTTTTAACCCCTCGCTTCTCTCTTCTTTTTCTTTTCTCTGAGACGTTTGTAGGTTTCTCTACGTTTTTGGAATTCTCAAGAGGAGGACTAGGGGTGGGTCTTCACCGTCACCCTCTGGACCTCAGCAGGGACTTTCGTTCTGAGGATAATGTGTTTCTTCTGGTCAAGAAACTTTTTCTCCTGTAGTATTACCCCCTTTTTGTCTCGTAGTGAAGAAACGTTGATTTGAAATTAAGCAAGTGTTCCAGTTTGTTCTCCTTATTGTTTAAGTGAAACTGCATCAGATTCATGTTATTACGTTTTTAGATAAAATGGGGTCTCATTAGATTTTACTTATGGTATCTGTGTGCACACCTGTACACTTAACGTGCTGTCTGAAGTCATGCTCACCTTAATATAAAGATTAGCCATTTTATTTTTATTCTCAATTTCATTTTAACATTCTTTATCTTTATTCTTTATTTATCCCCTTACATTATTATTACTATTATTATTATTATTTTGCATTTGAGCTTCTAGCAAGTAGATATTAAAATTCAAAATCTGTCTTTGTCTCTTAATTTCCATTTTATTTAGGCCTAGTCATTCTTTTAAGAAATTCTTCCCTGGGAACCCCTTTGCCCATTTATGGAGGGATAAAGTGATTCTTAATTGTAGGATACTTTCTAGTGCTCTGGCTGTTCCTTTCCCACGGTGGCCTGTGTTTCCTTTATGCATACACTCGTGCACTAAATCACTCAGTTAATTATTTTTTAATCTATGCACAGATTTACAGCTGCCTTCAGGTGGACGCCTCACTTTTGCTGATGCGTAGCGGGGTGTTGAACTCGACGGGCCCTAGTTCTGACGACTGTCACTTGCCCACTGCTCCCACCGCCACACCCACAGCCCTGCCCATCACCACCGGCACTCTTCACCCAATGGCGACCTTCCTCTGCTAGCACAGGTTAGCGTTGTTTCGTCCTCCTTCCTGAGTTCTTGCAGACAGCAGCCACCCTCTTCAAATGGATTCTCTTTGTTTCTCCTGTGGAGCTGTGGGTTTTCCCTCAGATCCGCTCAGCTTTTCTCTTACATGTATCTATCTCAGCAGGTCTTCCCCTGGGGCAGGGCGCTCATGCTAAGTTTTTATTTTTGGTTAAAATTTGTCTGTCCTCATTTACAGAAGGGATCTGTTTCTTGCATTAGATCAGAGATTGATTATAGTTACTAAAATAAAAGAGCAAATGAAGGAAGTATGAATTATAAACTCTGCCTTTCTAATTAGTGCCTTTGGGGAGGGTTTGACTGGTTGATAAAAGACAATTGGATATACTTTCTTGACCACAATGCTAGTATAAAAAATTAATGGGAGGGTACAGCTTCACTTCATATCATTCAAGTGTATCATATTTTGCTTAGTTTACAGATACAATTCAAAGGGCATTGTTTATGAATGATGGCTTTTTTCCCTAGGAGATAGATACACACACACACACACACACACACACACACACACACACACAATTTACCTTACAGCATATTGATGAAGGACACGTTGCATTGCCTGTATCAGACAACACTTAAATTGTGAATAAACAAAAGAAATAAATATATTCTTGAATCAGGAATTCAAATTCTCATCCCATGACATAGAGATACAGACACAGAACCATTAGGGATCTTATTCCCCCCCAAAAGTCTATAGGATGATGACATCATTTAAATGATAGAAAACATACCTGAAAGTAGAACACAAAGAGAAGCTCTGAAACATGACGCCAGGTTCCCATCCTCACAGTTTCTGATCTTATTGTTCCAGAGTCTAGTGAGAGTGTCAGAAGTGGGGTGGTGGTGCAAATCCTCTGGTGGGTTCAAGTTAAAAACCACTGCCAAGGGCCAACAGCAACAGGACACCAGAGAGGTGATACTGGTTGGTTGGGCTGGAGAGCTGGGAGAAGCTTCGGTGGAGACGGATGCCACGAACTGGAGTTAAAAGGATGACTTTGACAAAAGGACAGGCAGCAAAAGAAGGGTTTTTTTTGGTTGAGCCCAGCAAATATAAAATATTCTAGCTTTTGGATGGATTAATGTATTAATCTGCTCAGGCTGCCATAACAAAATGCCACATACTGGGTGCCTTAAGCAACATAATTTCATTTTCTCAGAGTCCTGGGGGCTAGAAGTTCATAATCAAGGTGCCAGCCGAATTGGTTCCCCGTGCGGATTCTCCCTTGGGGTTATAAACCACTGGTTTTTTGCTGTTTGTTCACATGGTCTTCTCCTAAGTGTATGTGCCGAAGGGTGGGGGGTGAGAGAGAAGGGGGGGAATGGGACAGTGAGGTGGGGCGGGGAGGGGGAGAGAGAGAGAGAGAGCGAGAGAGCGAGCGCTCATTCTCTAGGGTCTTTTTTTATAAGGACAATAATCTTACCAGACTAGGGCATCGCTCCTATGACCTCATTTAATCTTAATTACTTCCTTATTGGCCCCATCTCCAAATACAGCCACACGAGGACACTGGACTTCAACACGAGGATTTTGGAAGGACACAGACTTTCAGTCTAGAACAATTACCCCAAAACGTGTGATGGCTTGTGCTGAATCCTTCCCTTCTATATGTTTCTCATCCTTTCTATTACCTTCACTTTCAAGATTTTCTTGTCTTTTCTCTAAGTTTCTTTTCCTTTTCTCCAAATAATCATTGAACATTTACTCCGGCACAGGTGTTTTTCGAGGCACTGGACACTCTTAGGTGAGTACGGTATGATTTCACTGCTCAAGGCATTTACTCTGCAGTAATAAAATACACCGGGGCACACTCCCGACAGCATAGCCTCTCCTGGGTCTCCTGGGAGCCTCCCTGAGCGTCACATCCACAGAGCAGGGCAACCTCTTTACTTTTTTCTCAGTAGCAAAATCCAACGACTACATCACATTGTAATTATAGAGTTTGCTCACCCACGGTGGCCTTTGTCTCCATGGCTGCTATTGGCTCTAGGATGGCAGTTTCAGGGGTGGTGCCATGAAGAAACTTGTCAGGATACTCAGAGGACCGTCATCTGGCTCCCCTGAGGCATCTTTCCAGAACTTCAGGTCCCCAGGTCAAGGGACCCTCAGTAATGGGATGGGCGATTCAAAGCAATATTTCCCTGGTCAAGGAGAAGAGTATCTCCACAGACCCCAAGAATCAGAGCTCAAGAGAGCGAATAACCCCTGTAAGATCACGAAATACAGGGGACTCATTTGAGAGTAAAGTCTGGGGCTAGATATGGGGAGGGGCCAATATTAGATTCATCATGCCTGTTAATAATGAAGTCAGCACATGAATCTGGGTATTCTAACACTTAATCCAGAGCTGCTGGACTGCATTCAGAGAGTCTGTAATTAAAATTACACACACACACACACACACACACACACACACATACACACACACACACAACCCTACTGGACTTTTAAAATACAGAGGACAAAAGAAGGACAGAAGAGAACGTTCAGCAGTTACTTGCCTTTTAAGTTTGTGAGTTACCTGAAACAGAATGTAGTGTCAATCTGGGGAAACCATTCCCAATACACTTACATACTGCCCTTGGCTCTTTAAAATATTATTTTGTGGGGGCAACTGAAAAGATGAAAGCAAATACAGGTTTTGTTTTGTGTTTTTTTTTTACATCCTGAAGGAAAAATTGAGACCATACGGTGGTAGAGAGAGAAGCAGAATCGTTTTCAGTGGTGTTTTTTTTTTATTTTTAAAATGAATGTCACTTTTTTTAAAGATTTTATTCATTTATTTTTAGAGAGGGAAGGGAGGGAGAAAGAGAGAGAGAGAGAGAAACATCAATGTGCGGTTGCTGGGGGTCATGGCCTGCAACCCAGGCATGCACCCTGACTGGGAATCGAACCTGCGACACTTTGGTTCACAGCCCGTGCTCAATCCACTGAGCTACACCAGCCAGGGCTTCAGTGGTGTTTTCATGTAGTTTCTTAGGACCTTGAGAAGGTGGATCCTCATTTGCTCTGTGTGCTCAGGTAATTCCAACAGCTCAGTGGGTTTGGTTGTCAACAGCCAGGCTCTCCCATTTTTTTGGTCAATGAGGTGAATCCCCGTATGCGTACATGGGATAACAAACCATTCCCTGAACATCTGACTCTAACTTTGACACCAAGTGATTAGTGCAGTCATTCCAGCATAAGGCAAGGGTTAAATCTCCCAAATCAAAGATTTCCTCTCTTATCTAAGTATGTTTTTAAGGCAGAATGGCTCTTTTTTGGCTGAATTATCCACATAATTGCCTCAATTTTTCACATCATGATTGTGAAATATTACCTTGTAATTCTTACATTAACTTGTCTTATTGCTGAACTAACATTCAAATACTTCTTAAAGTATAAGGTAGGCTCTGGCATTAGCAGGTTAAATTAAAATGCAATTAGAAAGAATAATAATTCTCATCCTGTCAGGAAGAGTGTAATAGAGATGGTATCCTATGAGGACATGAATTTTGAAAGGAATTTTTTTTAAAAAAAAACACTCCTCCTTCTCTGGCAATCCTACTGCATTAGTCTTTACCACATTGCTAAACATTGCTTTAGCTTTCCACTTTAATAGAGGCAAACTCTGAGGTCTGACACGAAATAGGCTATTTCATCCGAGATGGTTTAAGCTGGCCCAAGGAGTGACAGGAGAATACAGCGAGCAGCCAGTGCTAATGACAGCACACCATTTTTATAGACTAAAGGTCGAGCAATGAATTTCAATTATGGAGTGTCAGGATGCCCAAATGCAGGTACCTGATAACAAATCAGAAGCTCACAGTTTCTGTAAGGCTTCTGTAGAATTTCAATAAAGCTCTTAGCCCTCGGCGCGGCCTTTTTAATTTATTTATTTATTTATTTATTTTTTTGCTCCCCCCCCCCCTTTGCCAGAAGCTGAGAGATGTAATCTCTTCTGAGCAACTCGAGCTATAGCACCCTTCAGCCATCGTATTGCAACAGCTAAATGAAGCGTGCTTTTCTAACATATGGGCTTCCCCTGTGGCTCATCCTCCAACGTGTTTGGGGGTGACACGGAGAGTCGGCAGAGGTTTCCATCTGCAACATTTAAATGATGTTTTCCAAAAATGTAACATTAGCTCAGTGATAGTGAAGGTTTCGTGATGACCTGATCAGGCCATTTCCTGCCAAATATTTGAACAGGTTGCAGAGGGAGGGGGAAGTAATTGTAAGGGACCACACTACTCACTTGAAATTGAGTAAGATTTATGCTCAAAAAGTAGTAAATATCACTGATTCTATTAAGTTCACTTTCTATATTGCTCGGGGGAAATGGTTAGGAGAGGCAAAATGAGAGCAATCAATGTATTCCATCTTACTATGTTGAAATAAATGACAAATGGGTTGCGTTCACCATCCATTTCACTTCATATTTTTTATTATAACATGCCCAAAAGACAACTTTTGATTTCCTTTCCTGAACTTACTTTACCTGCAGTTTCTTAACTGGGTTGTAGGCAGCCCCTTTCAGATGCTAACGCCAACAGAACTGAATTTTTTCTGGACTCACCTTTTTTTCTCTCCTACCTGCTAGCCTGCCCAGCAAGAAATCCATTTGGCTCTGGCTCCAAAGAGTAGCCAGACGACCAATCTTTTGCACCTTCGCTGCCACCACTGGGGTGCCAGGCGCCCTATTAACATCCGTAGATTTCCGCAGGAGCTACTAGGCAGGCTTCTCTGCTCCTGCCATGGCCAGCCTCTGCCCCTGTACCTCTTCTCAACACCGCAAAACCGAGCCCATGCTCCTTGAAACGGCGTCCTTTGAACCAAAGATCAACAATGGATCTCTTGCTTGGCTTTATTCTCTTAGGTGTTAATGATTTTTAACTATTTCATTGACTTTCACGGTTCGCGTCCCTCTCTTCTTCTCCCACCCCAATTTAGAAACTACAGCTTATCGAAGTGAGAGACCAAATCTGTTATCTCGACTTTCAGTATTTTTGTTGGTTTATAAATTCCCACCACCTTATTAACTCCAAGTCCAGACCTCCCCACTGCATTGCGTTAACAATGCGAATCATATAATAATTGGTCATTTATGATATATGAAAGGGTATTAACAAGAAAACAGGAGCTTTCCTCTAAATTCATAAAAAAAAACTAAAAAAAAAAAGAAAAAACAAACCAAAAACCCAAAACTGTTCTCAGTGTATCTCATTTTCTCATCTACTGATCTTTCCCTCTTATTTGAGGGCATGCTAGTAAGAAAATGAAAGTGGGAGAGCTATAACACAGGCCAGGAAGGTTTAAAATACCCACCACCATGAATCCTCTGACCCAATATCCCAAACTAACTCTGCATGAATGTGTTTCCTGTTAAGCGTATCTCAACAATGTTAGTTGATTTTCAGGTAGGCACGTTAAGCTACAACATAAAAAAACAAAGCTGAGACTAACTGCTTCACCTTAATGTTTCCTTGCTTCTTTTTTTGAAATGCATCATCTTATAAAATTCTGCCTGCTACTTCATTTTTCAAATGTTATTTGGAGATTTTAATATCTAATCCCTATTGGAAGTCCAACAGCAAATTACAAGGAGTCTCCCACGGCAAACTCAGCTTGCACGTGTTTCTAATTTCACTGGAATTTCAATGTTTTGAATCTCACATTTCTTCAGGGCCCCAGTTTCTTAAAAGTAAAGTACATACATGATTGCTAGTAGTTTCAAAAGCTATATATCTGACATACTTCCTGTATTACTTTGGCTTTTAAAAACTCAAGGTCCTATTCTGTGTTCAAGTAAAACTTCTACTCTCAGTCTAAATTGTTATAAATATTTCCCCTTCCTTCCAAATTATTACATAACTTTCCTCTTTGACACTTATTCAGAATTTGCATGGATAATGAGTTTTAGTAACAATTTAATTCATGATAGCTTTCATGAACTAAGGTATATGTAACGATATATAAATACAAAAATGAATAATTAAAAACTTTGAAATTCCAAAGTACTTGAAAATTCTGTTATGGAAGTTTTTACTTAATTTTGTGGGTGGCCAAATACAAATGGTAACCCTCATATGCAGCCCTGACCTTGTGCAGAAATGAAATAACCATCTGGGAATATTGTACCCAAAGTAATTATTAACTAGTAGCTCTTGCCTTCCTCCCAGTTTCTGCCTAACTTGGTTATTCATATTTTCCTTTGCAATTTGCCTTGCTTTATGTCCCCTGGTAACTGATATTTTGTTCTTTCATTACCATAATTGCAATCTAGCTTGCACAGTCCCCAAAATGCATGCTTGTAAATTGTGTGTGCATACCTGTTTTGAAACTTTCAGTGTTTTCAATCTCAAATAACTTCAAAGGGACTGTAGGTAACTCTGTTTCTTTTCCTACTTTGTTCATTTTAAATGTTCTCAGGTAAAGGGGTCCTCAGGCCTAAACATTTTCAATGAGCAGTCCTAGGCATACAGAACATTTGAGCGTTTATTTTGAATGTCATGTAATTCAGATCTGTCAGTTCAGGTGGGTATATAGCCTTTTAAAGAACCTCAGTAAGGCTGAATGAAGAGTTGTACTCTAAATGATCTGATATTTTCCTTGGAGAGTTGACAAATAAATTGACAATACAACAGACATGGCTGTATCTTCGATGTGGAAATTTGATTTTTTTCATCCATGGTATGGCAAAAATATTGTGTAATAGCAAATAATGATTCCCTAGGTGTTCTAAACATATTTATGTGTATATGAACCAATATACAAGCCTCCTTATTAATGGGAATTTGTGTGAACATGTTTATCTGGGAAAGGCTGGGGTTTAGCTGGAAGAATCCTTGCTATCTTCTACAAAAAATGTAGGATATTGCTGGAACTCTTAGCATTTCATTCAAATGAAGATCTTTTTCTAGTCTGTGGTGATTGAAAATTAAAGTGTCTTAACTATAACTCTTTGACGAAAATCCTATAATTAAAATTAGGGAAATTACTCAATCATGTTTCAGTTAGAATATGGCATTCAGAATTATTTCAAGAGGAACTGGATTGCTTGTCTTTTCCCCTTTCTTATCATTTCTGGACTTAGAACCAGGCAACCTGGTTTCAAATCTCTACCACACACACACAACCACATGCACAGACAGACAGAGAAAGAGAGAGAGAGACACTAAGCAAATCCTGTTTCTTTGGCATGATGTAATATTATTATGTAATAAATGAACTATTCATAAATAAAAATATTATTCAATCTATTTAAATGATAGATTGAAATGATAAAGTTTACATTTAATCTATCATTTAAATAGATTGAAATGACAAAGTTTGCATTTACATGTATTATATTAAATCATAAATAAAATTTATTTGAAATTGCAGGGTTACAACACGTCCACAGGTGTTGTATAGTGCTGTCCGGCCGTCTTCTCCTCCCTGTACCAGCTGACCCGGAGCAGGGGCGGGAGGTGGCCTCATCAGCCCCTAACAGCGTCAGTGTGCTGGCTGGCTCTCCCCCGGGCCTCCTCTGCTGCCACCCCAGTGGAGAGAGAAGGGTGCCCCATCACTGCCATGTCAGTGTGGCAGTCTGGGCTCCCCACACAGGCTCCACTGATGCCATGTGGGTGGGGACATCCTTACTGCTGGACAGGGACGAGAATACGGGTGATATTCTCAGCCTTCTCTGTCATCATCCCAACACATGGGTTTAGGCAGCTTTATGTCTGGTAGAGTGGATGCCCAGGCTGCCCACTTCATGGTTGGGTGAAGGTACAACCCGTATGTGTGGGTGTGTGGTGTGTGAAACTGTAATAGAGCAATTATCTATAAGTTTTCCATCTTGCTAGCTTGTCCCTTTCCTGGTCCACTGGCTAGAAGGAACAGGCTCTTGTGTTTTTTTTTATTATTTTTTCTTGTTTTGCTCTGTGCATTGGCATTTCCAGGTTATTAGCATTGTTAGCTCCATGTCTGGGATATACGAAGCAAAAATAAAACTTAGGGGACTCACCACCATGTAATTTCCAAGGTCCTAAAAATCCCTAGCCTGCTTGCCATCTTCTTTTCACCTTTCGAAATGAATTCTCTTAATATTTGTTTTACATATTATATCCAAGGTGTTGGTTATACTTAATGGGAGAAATAGGAAAAATACATTTCTATCTTCTTAGGAGGTCAAGTATTTTGTGTTTACATTGGACCAACCAGACCCTAAGCTATCTCACATGCCCACACCGTCTGATAACTCTCATCTGATTGTTAGCATACGTACCTAGATATTAATACAGGAAGGGAGCACAGGGAATTGGACATTGCGAAGCCTAAGAAAGTGCAGAGCTGAACTGGACACTGAGCCTGCCTGCTCCTCTAGGGAGCTCCAACTTCTCACACACTCCCCACCACCACCCTGCCAGGGGAGTGCTTAGTCCCCAGAGCAGGCAGGAAGAACCATTAACTGGTCATTATAGCAGGAGGAATAAACATAGCAGGGAGAATTTCTCTACTGGCCACATGCCCAGTAGAAGTCGGGATGCATGGGGGAGGTGCTTCTACTATGAGGCATGTACAGTAGGAACAAAGATGGTGATCAGAGAGGCCTATCTAGCCTGGGGAAAGGATCCAATTGAATAAGGGGCATAAACTTTGCAAGGTCTAGGAAATATATTGGTTAGGGGAGTGGACCCCTCAGAAGCCTGCAAAAGCTTGGGAAATCTATTGGTTAGTTTGAAAAGGGCACCTGGTCCTTCCCTAGCCCAAGATAATATAACCAACTTAACAAAGCACTCTATTTCTCTCTCTCAGTAACATGTGTTTGCCCCATCCCTTCACGCATTCTCTGTCCGTAGCAACCATGTAGCCCTAGCAGCAGCAGCCTGCAGCCTGGCACCTGCCCTAACCAAGTGCGGGCCTGGGTACAGTGCCACCTGGAACAGATTAAGAGATACCCCAATGGGAGGGTGAACTGACTGAACCAAAGGCACAGAACTTTTTGGTCTTTGTACTCGGTTTGATGAAAATAATATCAAACGTTTTCTACAGAGCAACAGGTGCAGATGGAACATCAGGAACCTAGGGGCGACCTTCTATTTCCACCCAAATAAATCTTACCACACCACAACCTCCCATACGTGGGTCCCTGGAATGCTTTCCTTTCAACTGTACAAAGAACATGATTTCCACCAGCAAGTTGATTACTGTTGCCCTTGAAAACTTTTCTGTCTTTGGCAGCTATTCTTACTTGGAAGAGGAAGTTGTTTTGTATTGGTCCCAACCTATCAACAACCAATGTTGTGACTGGACTAGCCCTTGACTGCAATATATTCTTCAGTAATAACCATCAGAAAACTTTGAGAAAAATATATGCTTATAATCAGAGAGAGAGAGAGAGAGAGAGGCGGAGAATATGAATGGGCCTGGGTGATGCTTTCTTGGGGGTCAAGTGCAATGGTCTAGAGTTTCCAGGACACACTCACTATTGGTCAATTTAAAACATAAGAGTGAAAACTCAAAGCCCAGGGAGAAAACAAAGACCATGTAGACCAAGTGGTCAGTTACTGAAAGCAGCCGGTATCTGTGAGACAAAGGGGCGAAGGAGCATCAGCGGCAGGAGGCAGCCTGGCTCCTCATCTCCTCCTGTGTCTGGCCACGCGTTTACGTGAGGTTTGCTCTTTGAAACAGATGCCTCAACAATCAAAGCATAAGCAAGGCACTTATCTCACAAACAACAACAAAAATGAAATCCTGACTCTCAGGGTTTACACTACAAGAGTATTTTTAAGTAATTTTAAAAAATAGCAATATTTAACAGTCTATGCTAGAAAGAGGGTGTGTCTGAATGCTCGCCTCTCTGTTAGGTTTTTGTTTGTTTCTAAAAGGTACTCCAAGCACATCCAGATGAACTTCCTCATGTTTTGGCTCTCAGGATGGTGAACCTGAATCAATGTATTACTTTCTAAATTACACAAGTTTGGTATCATCTAAAGCATTTTTGTTTAAAATAATGCTGAGTAGTAACAAGATTTCTAACTTTTATAATGTAGAGAGGCATATTTTATGTTGAAATTTAAAGACCTGATTTAACAAAGTCACGTGACCAGTTTCCAAAGTCAGCCAGCGAAGGCATTTAAATGGGAGATTTCAGCTATTATGTACAAGCCTTGTTAGTCCAAACAACACAATGCAGGAACTTCACAATTTCTTTTTTATCATCTGTTCTCTTCTAATTTCTGGGTGAGATGATTAGGTAGCAAGGACTGTTGGTTAAAAGAAAGATAATGAAAGTGACTGAGAGACCAAATAGTGTCCCGAGTAACATCACCAAAGTATTATACAGTTGAAAAGAAATATTAGAAAATTTATGCATTTTCTTTTTCTAGTTGTCAATAGGTTGTTTCACGGACTCAAAACTATTTCTGAAAGTGCCAGTTTAAGGTTGACTCTTGCTAGATGATCCTGAAAATAGCTCTTCAACCTTCTCAAAACATTATCTGAGAAAATTCTAAGAAAAAAAAAGCCAAAAAAAACTCTAGAGCTTAACATTATATAAAAAAATTTAGAGCAACCTATTTCTAACTCTGAGATGATTTTCTACCTAATATAAATACAATGTGGATTAACATTAAAAAATGTCTTTTTTCCATATTAGGTCAGATTCTTTAATATCCAAGTAATATTAGGAGAGAAATAAAGGGACTTTTAGTGGTTTCTCATTGCTTAAATAATTTGCAATGCTCATGATTAAAACACTGTAGGCTGAGGTGGATGTGGAAAATACTTAAAATATTTATCTTTTTGGTTTCCTAGTAATTTCTACTCTATAAGTTCAGCATGTCAGCCAGCATTTAGGGCAGACGTTTTCTCCCCCGTTTCCAAAAGCAAGCAGAAAATGGGGAATCTGCATCCTGTGTCTACTGGTAAATATTAATCATCTAGATAAATCTCTTCTCATTCAGTAGGAATGAACCAGTGGACAAAATCCAACAAACAAACCAGAAGAGGATAAGAAAACTAATACATAAAAGGTGAACAGATTTTTGTAATGATGGACTGAGAACCAAAAAAATTGTCACTTTTTTTAGGAGAATACGTAAGAGAACTGTATGAAATTATCACACAATATCATAAATAAATAACAGTTCAAAACGCAACAGCACAACATGATCTTGTAAATTGCGACAAGAAAGAATGAATGATGGCTAAGCCGCTGTTGCTCGGCTCCCACCGAAACACGCATGTGAAACAGACGAACACACCCGCACTGCAGCAGCCCTGGAAGCTAGAAATGTCACCAGTCACTAAACTGCTCCTCGCCAATTTAAATAATGGAGCACCAAGAGACAAACGTGGGCCCTGGGAGAGAAATAAAGTTCTAATTACAGGAAGAAGATCATGGTCCACCTTGTCGAATTTGCTTTCGGTGACAAACAGGCCTGTTTTGGACACACGCCCCTGTTGCCCTCTGAAATGTGCAGGGGAAGGTGCAGCAGGTGTGAGGCAGGAATTCCCTGAGAACGGCTGGCTCCGGTAGCTGTAGTGTTCTGAGCACTGTCCAGGCAAGGAAAGTCTTCCAGGTAGACTCATACTGTCCCTTGTACGCTGTCAATGAGTCCTACGAAGGTGAGAGAAGGTGCTTCCTTGACCTAGGAAACCTACATTTTAAACATGACACATGGAGACCCAGAAGGTGGACTGGGCTCTGTGCGCTCGGAGATGGAGGAAGATCGTAACGGAGACCTATGTGCTGTGACCTCAGAGGAAGCCAGACTACTCCACCCGTGCTGCTTCCAGGCTCCAACAGGATGGGACAGGCATCGTCTCACCTAAAGAAGAGTAACAAGGTGTGGGAAGGCAAGAGGATGTGGGGCCACGTGAGACTGAGGGACGAGCTTCTGCAGGAGAAACGAAAGCAGTCTTTGAATGCACGAAAGGCATGCTTTTGAATTAAATTTACTATGCAAACAGGAATAAGTTGTGGAAAGTAAATTATTACCATAGAGCATGAAAATAGTATTTTAGTGCTGAAATATTGGTTTTTACTGGAGACTGTTGGAGCACGAATGCCTTGGCTTTATCTGGAAGGAGCACTGAAACCAATTAAATATGTTGCCTCTAAATAATTTACTTTCAGTCTAAGTCCCTGTTAAACCAATTCACAAGCAAACACTTTCATTAAGATTTGGCCACATGAAATTAGACCTAGGGGACAGACAATATTCACATAATAATATTCATTTAACGCACATGTATTGATTGTTTTCTGCTGGGTCAGGCAGCGGCGGACACTGATGAATCAACAACGAACAGGAGAGAGCACCTGGGAGGGCTGGCGCAGAGGGGCCCCGAGGCCCAGAAGCAGAAGGCTAAGCCTGCATCCCGGCTCCGCCACTGGCCCTGCCGCTGTGACTGGGGGGAAATCAGTTAGCACATTTGTTAAATAACTTTATTGGTTCTTCATTAAAATATATGTTAAAGAATTTAGCCTTAGTTATTCATGTGTGAAATAGGGGTAATTTTACCTATAGTAGTTAATTTACGTTATGTTTATTTATATACCTTCCTCTGTATATGTCTATATATGGTTATCCATACATGTGATTATCATATTACATCATTATACATATACAGTATACACCAGCCATATATAATTATGTAATCACTTATAAAAGCATTTATATATTAATTCTACATATGTCTATGCATAGCTATATGTGTACAGATATATGTGTTTGCATCCATAGATTTACATGACAGAGAATTTAGAATTGTATTCAGCATGTTTTAAGTGCCATGGAAATATGTAAAATTCCTTATAATCATCAAAGGTCTTACTGGCTTATAAGATAAATGAAATGCATTTTCTACACACTCTTAATAAAAGGACTTTTGAATTTTAATGGGTACAATTTATTCTGGGGGATCAGAGAGTAACCCTTTGCTGGGGAAGTGTGAGACGGTATCGCAGGACTGGAAAGGTTTCTGCTCAGGACAGGTTCTTCGGAATCTTCTAAACGGGAAGGGAGTGAGTAACAGCCATGGGACGCTCAGGGAAGGGGATTCCTCTCCTAAGAGTCAGACACCCAGGAGAGAAGTATTGGATGTAAGACTGTGGTGGGTGATTAGCAGCAAACTGTAAATGGTATTGCACTCATTTTGAAGTGATTGGAGGTTTCTCAGTCTATGCTGCAAAGTGACTGGAGGATTTGATCAGGCCAGTGTCAGCTCTCGGTGGTTTACGTAATGCCAAATTGATTGGACACTGATTTTCTTACCTGGAAACAAGTCCATGCCGAGCTTTAAGAGATATGCTTAACGTTTCTGCTTAAACTTAAAACAACGTAGAGCCAGAGAAGTTTATATCTAAACAGGTCTTTAGTGATCAAGCACTCCCATGGTCTTAAACAATAAATCCTCTATTATAGAGAATATATTTAGTTGAATTTTTATTTTTAGCAGCTACACATGTAATGTTCACATATTAAATATATGTTTAATGAATTGTAGGTATTGAGCACTTGCTGTTTAGAAGTCCTGATCTAATATTTTACATGGATCATTTCAATCATTTGCGGGAGAGAGAGAGAGGTGTTAAAGCAAATAACTGTTTGGGACATTTCACAGAGCACGTGCTTTTACATACTACAAGCATACGTGGGATGGTAAGTGGGGAATCTAGGACCCTTAAGGAAGAAGTAATCGAATCAAACACATCTGGAATATACAAGGCTGGGCTGGGACGGATTCTGACCTGGTCATTCCCCAACAGAAGATCCCTTAACCTTTCTGGCACCAGTCCCACATATGAACATTGTCCTTTCATTTTTTTTCACATGACACACATTTTCAGGCAAAGGGTAGATTTTCAGATTCAACAAAGAAATTTCTTTTTTTTCAATCACTTTATGTTTCCACAGCTAACTTTCAACAGTGGTTTTGCCCCTTGTATCATTGTTTAAAGTTCCTGCCAGGGCGCCCAGATTCTAATGCTGTTGCAGCTGCGCTCTTTCCTTTGAGGGATCGTTGGTCGGCAGGGAATGTCCACTTCTGTTTCCAGCAGCTGGGACCAGCATCGTGATAAATGTGAGAAGCGGAAGAAGTGTGCTCAGATGACACAGAGAAATGAATTGGCGGGGGTTACTTTAAGACCTACTAGTCTCCATTCCTTTCCCAAGCTGACAAAATGATATTTGAATCATTATTTTTCTTCCCTCCATCCATTGTCCCTTCCTTGAGCTTACTCTTGCTTGAATTCATCAGGCCTCTGTCCATGCTCTGCCAAGCAGCCAGAGTGGTATTAGTTCGGGTGGGTGATGCTCAGTATACTATCTATAATGGACTGGGTGGACACAGGAAGGAGAATCAATTTCTCTGTAACTGTAACAAATTTAGCAACAGAGTGGCTTTCACCTTCTTACCTGGAGAAACTGAACTTCTTCCAACATCATCTATCCTAAGGTTGTCTGTAAGGCACGGCTATTACACCACCCACAGAATGTATCTCTTTCAAACATCTCTATTTTGCCTAATTATCACTACGATCCTTCTTCATTGTTCTAAAAAACAGAGGCTGTTTTACTGTGACCATTGGGTAGTCAGTTTATAACAGAATACTACTGCATTCCTCCTGAATCTTAATGCCCCAGCTTGTTTGTACTGATCTCTCTGATGAGCAAGGTTATCCAATGCTAATGGACTGTATTACATTAAGTCAACATGTAGTGACGACATGAAGTGAAACAGAAGACATAGAACGTGAAGAAGCAGAATCCCTTATGTCTATGTGTGTCCCTGGCAGGTGAGAAAATTTCTCCAGCTCTCTGTTTCTTCATTTGAAACGAGGGTAACCGACATCTCTACCATGCACATCAATGGAGAAAAGCTTGTAAAAGCACAATTCCACTTCACAGCCCCAGCCTCAAACATGGCCATTGTGATTGCATACAGGTTTAAAACATTATGTTAAATAAATGAGCAAAGTACTTGGAAAAGTATAACATACTGTACAGTACACATCATGAATTAATATTGTTATTTATTTAAATATTGTGTATAGAGGGGTGTTTGGAACAACTGGTAAATGGCTTCTCATACCTTTCTTTTCAATTTTGTAAAACAGGTATTAAATCAGTTCAAGGGTAAGAGCTCTATTATGCACCGAGGATTGAAATTCTGGGACCTGATATTCATGCATGGAGGTTTCCACACTAGCCAGGGGCATGGCACCTTCATGCATCAAAATAATGGAACAATGCTGACAATAATGAAGATGAATGGCATGATTTCAGGCACTGATAGACTTGTAGTTTCAACCGTGAAAACGTAGGTGATCCAAAATGTAAGCCAATGCTGCCTAAAAATTGTTCAATAATTACACATCAAATTATACGGGAAATTACTGTATATTCTTATTAAGGTAGATTACATGTTTTTAAATGTTTTCCAAATGAATTGTACATATTGCTATCATTTGGGGGCATATTAATAATTAATGGAGTAAGGAAAATGTTGATGTTCACCTTTCATGTCTGATTTGCTTTTCGGACTCTGTGAAAACGAAATCCGTTCGTGAGCACCCTGCAATAACCAATTGATTCCCGTCTTCAAAAACGTGAACCTTAGAAAACACAATCTTATCAACTCCTAACTGTCTAAAGTGGGTAAGATATTAGCCAAACAACTATTTAAAGATAGCTGTTTGACCAACATCACTTATATGCGGAGATTCCAAATATCCTTTATACTTTCAATTAGCTATGCAGGCTTCTAAACAATTCTAAATATATTGTACATTTACTTACTTTATAAAGGTAATAAAAACTTAAAGTCTCAATGTCTAGAAATGTCAAAGGTAGAAAAAGGAAAAACGTCGCCATGTAAAAGTCATCTCTATCGGACCCCCTCCCCCCCGAGCCACCGTTGTATGGTGGCATGTGCTTCTGGTTCTCCTTTTCCTCAGTGTGTGTGGGTGTGTGTGTGGGGGGGGGCTAAAAACTGGGGGATGGACCATATTTCGGGTATATTTTAAAAAAATATTTATTAAGAATATAACTTGCATATTTTTCATGTCATTAGAGTCTTCTGATAATATTTCAATGTTACCAGGCCTTATTGTTATGTGTGTCTATGCCTGCATTTTCAAGATTTAAGTTACTTGCACATTTTTACTAATATTCATAATTGTGGTGAGCCTTCCCATGGGTCTAAGGATACAGTGAGAAATTTATCATGATTTCCAACACAAGATGTAATTGGAAGTTAATTCGACAAAGAAGGAACCAAAATGCACTACTTTTTTCTCTCTTTAAGACAGCCTGAACATCTCTGAGATCTGTTCACTTCTCTCCTTGAGCAAACTCTTCCTGCACCTGTACCACCTTTCAGTGCCTGGCCCCACCTCACCAACCTCCAATTTGGCTTTCTTGCATTTATCCGCTTGAACCCTTCTCTTTACAAGAGCCAGAACAAATGTAAAAAAAAACAAAAACTAACAAAATGTGGTTAAATCACCCCCTCGGTTAAAATTCTTTACCTGCTGCCTTGAATACTTTTAGGACAAAGATGCAAACTCCTCATCAAGGTGCATGGACTCTGAGATCTGGGCCTGCTCGTGTGTCCAACTTCATCTGACATCTGTCCACTCCTGCTCTTCTAACTTTTGACTACATCGGCCATCTTTTAGTTCTTTTTTCCCAACAAACTACACTTCACCTTGCCTCCAGGTCTTCAAGCCTACTTTACCTCTGCCTTGTTTCTCCTCTGCTACACAACCTGTTCATCTATGTAGTTTCTACTTGTCTTTAAGAAGCCACTTTCAAATTCTCTTCCAGTGGAAGTCCTGCCTGATCCTCAGTGCAGATCAAGTCCCTCATATACCAGTGGTCACGGTTTACTGCATTATCACTTGTTAAACTTATCCTGTGCAAATTTATATTACCACTTTCCTGTATTGATTACAAACTATTTTCCCAGTGGGAATCTAAACACTACGACATTACAAAACTCATTGATGTGGCATCTGTAGTGCAAAACGTGGGACATGATGAATGAGTGGGATTGTTTTATTTCAACACAATTTCCTACTGAGGGGAATGTACACGTAGGTAGGTAGAGATTTCCCTTAGTTCCTAAAACATGCACTGAGAGTTATCAATCCATTAGCGTTGAGATCATCTCAGTAAAGGATAGAAAGAATAAAAGATCAGAGTTTAATGTGTTGAAATAAAAGGAGAAGTGGTCTTAAATGAGTCAGGCATTTGATTTCAGTGAACAAAGCACTGAACTTGGGACCATGGATTGTGTGATTTTGGGCCAATGACATCTTTGTTCTTGAGAAGGAGGAGGAGAGGAAGCTAGCATTTATTGAGAGTCTCCAATGTTTGACACATTTTCCAAAGTGCTCTATATTTGTTAGACTATTTTACTTAAAATCAACCTCGCAGCAACCTGAACAGTAACATTCTCACTCCTTTACACATAAGAATCTGCGACTTGGTGAGGGTGACTACTATTTCCAAAGTTAGATGGAGTAAAAGTGATGGAACTGGGTTGAAATTATGTGTTATTTGACCTCAAAGCAGATGTTTCTTTTAGCCATAAGCTGTGTCCCTAGTTGGAAATAATAGCATCTTTCTCACAGGATAATTTTGGGATTCAAATGGGATCACCGGTATACATGTGACCACAGCAATGCTTGGCTATGAGCAGGTAATTAGTCCATATTTGATGAATAAAAATAAACGTATAGTTGGTGGAATAATCTGTATGTGATGAACACAGATGGCCATGGCCCCCTCTCCTCTAGCCCAGGCTTCCTTCACCACGGAGACCTGCTGCTGAAACAGGTCAGCTTCCTCTCTCTTAATGCTCACAGAGCTAATTTACATCTTTCTATAAACACTTGGCGAAAAGTTGGAACCATTGCATGTACACAGGGTAATTCAGAAAAAAACCTGCGTATCTAAGGCATTGTTTCACACAACTAGTAATTAAGATCTAGTAGCTGTTGAGAGGCAGTAACCCTGAAATACATTTTTGGCTCTGTGTATAACAAAAGCAACATTTTATGATTGTTCATAAAAACATGCATGGGCTTGCTTCGGAGTTCCGGTTATTAAATGAATAAATAATGTGGCGAGCACACAGAAAAATAATAATTTGAATAATAAACAAGAGTTGTTTGGGGTATTTCAGTGATTTATCTGTAATGGTAACAGTTTAAATTAGATATTGGGATATTCATAATCATTGTATAAACTCTAGTTGAGTATTTCAGCCCTGTGCACTTAATACATTATACATTTTCAATGTGAGCCAATTTGTCTAATAAAATGATGAAAAAAATCGACCAGTTCAATGCAGCAGCTTTGTAAAGCCTGTAATTTAGAGATATTCGGGTATTAGGCAATCATTTCATGCAGTTTCCGGCCTGCATACGGAACAGTGTACACAAGTAACCTAGCACGCCTGACGCCGCGGCACAGGGCCACAGATTTAAACATCAGGCCGAAGACTCTTTCATCTCAACACTATACTCCCCAGGTACAACGTCAGAACAACATAAATGTTTAATTCGCATCTCTCATAATAGATGTGCCTTCGAAAGGAAAATTAACTTGCCTGAATTGAACCCAAATGGTTGAGTTTGTCAATATGTTGAGGCTGAGCTTTCTTTATATTTAAAAATTTCTTTGGTCAGTATGAAAAAAAACTTGCGTTTTATATATATATATATAAAACACACATTTCCATTTTTCGAAAAATTCCAACTTGCATCTGAGTACAAGAAAGTTCAATTTTCGGGCTTCTGGAATCAGGCCTTTATTTATTATTTATTTTTTGAGCATATGAGGCCATGGGAAGACATAATTTGGTCTTGGAAAGGTCGTTTTCATAAATGGGGCTGTTCCCTGAGTATGATTTACCATGTAAAATAACTTCTATAATCGCACCAAAGGGAATCAAAGGGGGAAAAAATCAGGAAATCAAAGCAAACGTGTGTTCTCCAGTCCTGAAATGACTTCTATCTGCACCAGGGCATGAAACAATTTTACCTCAAAGCTCCTCAAATTAAGTTTTGGTTTCCCTTGTTTTCATGATTTCTCAGGAACCCTGAGGAAAGAGCATGGGGAGGGCAACTGAAGTAAAACTGGAGGGAATAAAGTAACTGAAAACTCCAGTATGAATCAAATGAACTGTGTTTATGAAAATTCCCACACATAATTACATGTAGTGCGTTAGCTTAAGAAGCAAATGCATGACCACTTGTAATTATTCTCAGAGTCACCTTCACTTAAGGTCTGGGTGTGGGAGACTAGGAACAGGTGTGGGCAGGAGGGCGATGAAAGAACATACATCTGGTCTTCGAGGACAGCTCTCTGATTTCAGAGCTAATGAGTGAGATGCACCCAGTGAAATTTGTCGCCATCTTCCTCAATATATTTCGATTCAACAAATGTTCATGAGCACCGTACATGCCCTTGGGATACAAACCCTTTAATAAGGTACTTTCTCTTCCCTGAGGATGCCTGCAAACTAATGGATGACTCCTAGACAACCGAAAATCAAATTATCATACACCTTCCACTCCGCCAATGTTCCACTTACTATCCAAGTTACTCCTAGCAACTAAAATGAAAGAAGCCACGGCTGGTTGCAATGTTGAACACAGTTTCAAGAGACTCGAAACAGATGTTCTTCCCAAATACTCTGTGTGAATGTCTTGAATTGTAGTTTTATGTCATGGAGAATGATCATTTGAAAGGAAATGCCTACGTATGCAAATACCCAGTATAGATGTGCAAACAGAACTTAAAACATTCCAAGTTCATAGCAAATAAGAGAAATGGACTGCAGGAGATGAAAACACGTGAGTAAATGCGGTAGAGTGGAGAGACACAGTCTGGTGAGGAGGTACATAAAGGTGTACTTACACATTCGGATCATTCCTTTCAATAACCCTTAAAACAAATGAATGAATAATCAATCCCATAGGGATCTTTGTTTTCTATGTATTTATTTTTTAATCTTCCCCTGAGGACATGCTTATTGACTTTAGAGAGAGGGGAAGGGTGGGGGAGGGAGAGGGAGAGACACATAAATCAGTTGTCTTCTTGTGTGTGCCCTACCCGAGACTGACCCTGCGACCTAGGCATGTGCCCTGACTAGAACTGAACCCACAACCTTTCAGTTTACAGGACAACGCATCAGCTGAGCCACACCTGTCAGGGCTCCCATAGTTACCTTTAAACTACCAACGTGATGCCCAGCACATGATACTCTCTCAAATACCTGGTTAAAGAAAGAATGCATGGATAAATAGATAAATGTTTGGATGATGGATAATGCCATGATACTCACGGTAATTAAGATATTTTTGGGAAGCTAGATTTAGAGCAGGTAAACTGTTCTGTTAATATCCTCATCACTCAAAAATTTATTCTTAGAGAGAGGATTTAGTATTTCTGAAACCCACATGCAGCAGACAAGAAGGAAGTAGAAATATCACAGGGCCCAGGACACCACAGATGAATGAAAGTCATAAACTAAGGGAGCCTGGTTCCCTAGGACCCTCTTTCAGAAGATACCTCTCAGCTCTCTCGCCCCTTTCCCTTCACCCTGCTCAGGCAGAAAGGTTATCAGAATCTCTCCCATCAGAACTTTTGGACAGATGGCATTGGCAAAGCTCATTTCACTCTGAGGATTTGCATAAAGTATCCATTTAAATAGCATTCCCTGTGTCCACCGAGTCTTCAGCTACGCAGAAGAACATAAAGGCTGGAGTGCCGGAAAACAGTTGTTTAAGTGCCATGTTCCCGTCGAACTACTCTCAAAGGCTGAACCCTGAGCAGTGGCTGGCAGAGGAAATGAGATCTCTGCAATTCTTTATGTGCTCAGTTTGCTTCGACTCAGACTCCTGGAAGCCTCCCATCTATTTCTGAAGATAGAAGTAATAACATCAGGCAGAAAAACGGAATGAGGTCCAGAAAAAAAAAGAAGGTACATGGAAGAAGTGGCCATCGAGAACAAACAAGAAAGAAAATACAACATGACCAAATTCCTTGAGGGCAAGCCGTCTTTTGCATTCTTTGCTGTAATCCACAACCCCTAGAGCAGAGCCTGACGAAGACTTTAAAAATAGTGGCTGAGTCACTTACAAGGTACCCCTTAGCAAAGGAAGGCACTGGTGTTATTCTAGTTACAAAACACAGGTAGTGGCCCTGGCTGGCGTAGCTCAGTGGATTGAGCGCGGGCCGAGAACCAAAGTGTTGTAGGTTCGATTCCCAGCCAGGGTACATGCCTGAGTTGCAGGCCACGGTCCCCAGCAACCGCACATTGATGTTTCTCTCTCTCTCTCTCTCTTTCTCCCTCCCTTCCCTCTCTAAAATAAATAAATAAATAAATCTTTTAAAAAAACGCAGGTAGTTAACAGCAATAACTCCCTCTATGTAGAGCTATGTTGCTTTATTTGTAATTGGAATAAACATTTATTCATTTCCTTACTGTGCAGTAAACTAAGCACAGTTTACTCTGCAGGGTGTAGCAACTTCTCAACAAATTGTTTTGCTGTCATTAAACATTAAATTAAAATATTTCACTCACTGAACAGATACTGAGCATCAAACAATATGCCAGGTATTTCTAGGCACTATGGGCTAAAAATGAATAAAAAAAAACACAGGCTCTTCTCTTGAAGAGAGTAAAATCTATTCTTCTTTTTATTATTATATTTTTAGGGAAAGGACTTCACCGAGGTATTTTGTAAAGCTTTTGAAAAGTATTCTCTTGGTACTTGCAACAGGGAAAGTACAGAGTATCCTCTCGCGCACAATGGTGCCTGAACAATTATGTAAACTGTTATTGTTCAGGCACAACACCTCTTTCTTTTGTGAACATTTAAAGTGCCTCACTCAGAGCCAAGGTTGGTGATTTGGGTTTGTTGTCAAGCAGGGTCCCAACCCAGCATGAATATAAAAGTGAGACAAACTTTCCTGTGTCTAGTAAACTGTCTGTGGGAGGAATATCCAGCGACAGACCCCTAATATATGGAGCCATAGCTGCCATCTTGAAATACGTGTAAACTTCACCAAGGGAGTCATCCTGGATGATTCCACTCCGCACGCACAGATCCTGGCACGGACACCAGGAATACGCATGCCTTTTTGTGTCCCATGTGCGCAAGTAGGGCTTTTCTCCTTTTTCCTGTATTTACCACCAAAGGAACTTAAAATTTATTGCGTATGTCAAAAAACTGTAAGAGGAGATCCTCTTAAGTGCTCTCTTTGTCCTTTTTATATTCATGAAAACACCATTGGAGTCATTTCTTTTTGTGTCTTGTACCTATTAGCTCAAGTCGCATCTCTGGAGGTCTCTCTGAAACACGGATGGATATGCCCTCCACTTTTTAGCTTCACGCACTTTACCAGGCACATTTTCTATCTTAACAGCTCCCACATAAATTGAATCACTTCGGAATAGTGACATTAGTACAGCTGTTTACTATCTGGAGTGACTAGAATATTCGCTTTACGAGAGCAGAAACTTTGCCTGTCTGAAGAGCCTCCTTTCCTCCAGCCCCAGGTCTGGGAGTAGGCAGTGGCACCTGGAAGAGCCTTAATCAATCAATTTGCTAATTGGGTAAATAAAGTTTTCCTGTGCGGCACTCCTCTCTTCCTCATGGCCTACGTTTACTGGGCGTTGTTGCATGGGTAACTGTAAAATCAAATCAGTGGGTCTTCACCACATATTTTTCCAGGATCAGTAAAGCCATTTTTAAAACTAAACTCATTGCCTAAGTGGGGAAGCACAAGTGATATTTAAAAGGTATATTGTCTGAAACACCAACCCTTGAGAAAAATAACACAAAAGGAGAAAACCACGGGCAGACATCACTTGTGAATACCAAACAAAAAATAAACTGCTAGTATACTGAATCTGGTAATTGAGTAATAGAGTCATACACCATTACCAATTGAGGGTCAATTGAAAATTGTAAGAATGCTGTGATATTTGAACATTTATGATACAGTTGTTTGAACAGGCATTAAGAAGGCATTTAATAAATTTCAAAGGTCAACAGCCTCCTTCGTCCTTAACTATGGGAAGCACTTCTATTACAGCTGAAATAGAGTGATGACTATTTATCATAACCGCCTTCATTTAGCATTATTTTTAATGTACTAGATGATACAATTAGAAAAGAGAATAAAATAAGAGTAGTACATTGTGAAAAATAGTGGACAGGTTTATAATCATTTTGAAATTTTATACATGTATATATATTTATCATTATGGGAAAACCATACATAGCAAATAAAAAAGTCAAAATGATAAGAAAATGATATGATTTTCTTGACTATAAAATGAGTCATAAATATCAATGGCTTTTTTTATCACAAAAATGACTTGGAAAAAATATAACATAAGAAGTGAAATCCTCACAATGATAAAGATCATTAAATAATTAGTGCTTAACCTAATGAGAATTACACGGGGCCTTTGTGGAATGAAGGACGTAAAGGACCATCTGAATACATCATTGTTAGTTATAAAAACACTCAAGACATGTTCATAAATTGATGCATACACGTAATGAGATTCTCATTAATTTTCTAAAATATTTGGAGGAAAAGTATTTAAAATATTAACCTAAATTAAAAAATTTAATCTAAAAGACCAAATCTGTGGAATGAGTCAAAAAAAAGGATTAAGAGAATAAACAAAAGGGTAATAGCTCTTCTGAATATTTCAATGTATTACAACGTACCAGTTAAAGCTGCATGTTTATGACACAAGTAAATAAACAGAAGGCAATAAAGCCTGAAATACAACCAGTATTTTTGGAAAATTAGTATCTGAGAAAATGGCAGTTTAAATATGAGGGAGAAAATGTGGATTATTTATAAATAATGTCAATATGATTCTTTGTGGGGAGAGTTGAAACTCTATACCACTTCATCAAAATAAATTTAGAAGGCAGGCATCAGATATTTAAACAAACAAATGGGAAATAGGTTTAGATGATTTTGTTATTTTTCTGTTTATGCTAATGATGTTTTTCTATGCATTGCATATCATCATGAAACCAAGAAACCATACAGGTAGAAGTTAAATCTGACAACATTAAAACCATTTTTAAAATGTGAGCTATATGTCTTCAGATACAATCAGATATAAAAATAATACAAAGGAAGTTTTACTATGTGTAAGACAGAGAATGCTCCTGCAAACTTTAAACAAAACTGAAATAAAAATAGAAGAAATAATGGAAGCAATGATATGGTGGTATATTTGAAGATATTTATATATTTAGTCAAAAAAGGTCCCAAGTTCCCATTTTGCCCTCCCCCAACTCCACCCTGCACTACGCACATCACAGCAAGTATATGGAAACACACACGAGGAGTATTAAAGGGAGTACGGAGCACTGAACAACAAAATGAACATCCGCACAGAGCAGAAGAGGACAGAAAGGCAGGGCGGCAAGCAGGGCTAGAGCTGTGGTCCTCAGGGCCGTCCTGGCAAGGGTTGTTGGGGGCTGACCAGCAGCAGGGAATAAAGTGACCCACACATGGCCCAGTTGGAGTCAGACTTCTGCTTGAGGCCAGAGGCTGACGGGCACATCTCTGAGCCTGAACAGATGCTGACAAAGCCCGAGATTCTCTGCTGCTTTGGCTTATGTGATACAGAAAAGAACAAGAGGACAGAGGGAGCACAGGAGGCTTTCCAAGCAGGAGCTGGTGAACCCACAACAGGGAGAGGGACAGAAGATCACATCTCATTGTCAAAGACGGGTAGGGATGCGGGGGAGACCTAGACAAGCCCCTAGGAGACAATGAAAGAGAGAGAGAGAGATATGAGAAATTGGGTTATAGTTAAAATAAGCCTGTAGAAAGGTGAAAAAAATCAAAGCATACCAATGTAAAATATAACAAGTATTAACCCCTGGCCAGGTGGCTCTGTTGGTTGGCGTGTCATCCTGCGTGTCAAAAGGTTGTGGGTTCGATTCAGTCCCTGGTCAGGGCACACAAGGGAGGCCACCACTCCATGTTTCCCTTTCACATCAATCTCTCCCTCTCTGTCTTTCAAAATCAATAAGCATGTCCTTGGGTGAGGATTAAAACAATCAAAAATGTGAAGCCAGCAGACAAATCCCTCAAAAAATTCAAAGTGATAGGACAATATAAAATAATTTAAAATCAATGGAATTCAAGATCTTCAGAGAAATAGAGGAAGAGGTAACACAGCGATTGAAAAAACAGAACTAGGATCACAAAAGAACCAGAAGGGGGCGGGGAGATATGACAGGTACCCCTGTGAAAGCCTACGAACACCGAAGAGAGTAACCGCAGTGTAAGCCAGACCTCCCGTCACCACGGCTCACAGCCAGGGCAGACCCCATGGACTGCAAGGAGGGGAGAAGGAGGCCAGGGTGCGGGGCTGAATTTAGGGGCACATGGAGGAGAGGCTGAGGAGTTCCTGAAGAATTCTATTGCTCTGGAAGAGAAGAGAGGAAATTGAAAGGTGTGAGACTTGAAAAGTTGATATTCATCATCTTCAGAAATGAAGGAAACTTACGTGATTGAAGTAAAACTTCACTCTGAGTAGAAGGGGGTGGGTACAATTTGATGTACGTCAAAAAGTATGTACAGAGATAAAGTTAAAATATAAAGACATCAAATCTATGAAGCTTAAATTAGGGAATTTCTGAGAAGTTGAAGAAGGAGAAGAGGAGGAGAAAGCAAATAATGTAGATGCCGTAGATCATGTTGAGAGAAACAAAAAAAGAGGCTTTCAATAAAATTCAACATCATGCCTATTAAATCTTAGCAAACTGGAAAGAGATATGTATTTCTTTCACATATTAAAATATAAAAAAACTGCAACAAAGTTCATATGATTGGTAGACCTTTAGAAATGTATTCACATGTGAGAACAACATTTTTTATTGAACTTTGTACAAGAAACCAACAAAAAGCCACGGCATAATATACAGGAAATGAAAAGGATCAAGAAATGAGAAAAATACTTATTTTTTTTGCAGATGCTATCATTTCTAAATAGAGGCAAGAGAATCTGCATAAAAATTAGTACAAATTCAACTAAATCAGAATTATTGTATATGTCAATTTTAAAAAACCAGTTGTGGCCCTGGCCCACTAGCTCAGCTGGTTAGAAAGCTGCCCTTGTATTGCCAAGGTCACAGGTTTGATCCCCAGAAAGAGATGTTTCTCTCTCTCTCTCCCCTCCCTGCCTCAAAGCAATAAATAAAAAAATTTTAAAAATAAAAGTAGAAAATCAATTGTGTTACTCTATACTGACAGCTAGCCAATTAGAACATAATTTTTTCTTTGGTAACATAAAACTAAGAAATAGTGGTGCATATAAACTTGAGCAAGATTTTATTGAGAAATTTACATAACAAGATTTAAAGCAATTAAACAATTAAGTGGATAAACAGCGAGTTCATTAATAGTATAATTCACTTTTGTAATGAACCCCCCCAAAATTAATCTAATAATTGGATGTAATTGAAATTAAAACATTGACAGGGTTTTTCCTGAAGATGACAGGTTGTAACTAACATGTGCACAGAATGGCAAAGGGCTAATATAAATTGTTCAAAATAATGGGTGTTGTGTGTCCTGGGTTCTTGCCCAGTGTTGTGCCAAAATTTATCACGGAGCCATAGCACAGTTTTTGTGCAAAGATTAAAAAAATAGCTCAAAGATAGAATACAGAAGTCTATAGTAGTAAAGTCTGGAGGAGGACCACAGATGTATGAGAAATCAATATCCAACAAGTTGGTATTTCAAGTCTGTGGGGGAAGATGGATATTTAGTAAATGGTACAGTGAAAGAGTGACTATCTAAATGGAATAAAAAAATAAAACTAGGTTCTTACCCCATCTATCACCCAAAATCATTTTATCGTAAATTCAACACCTACATTCAAAAATCAAGTCCTTAAAAAATCATTAGGCATACATGAGATTATTTATATGACCAAAGGGTACATAAGAAATTTCTTACATACTCACATGCCCACACACACTCATACAAACAACAAACAAAATGTGAATAGATATGTTCATTAAACTAAACTAAATGCTTTTCATTAAAGGAATGACTCCAAGGTCAGAACAAAATGATTAGCCACACAGAGGAGAAGAATATTTACAATAAGTGAAACTGAAAAAAAATAGTAGGTATAGCCAAAGTAATATAACCAGTCTTTTACAGTCAGTGAGTTGATGATGGCAGGCTAGTGGAATATAATCACCGGGTTAAATGCAGGTAGATGCAGTTTAGTACAACCCATACATAATAAACGTGAATGGGCAGATACACAAACACATAATGCTCTTGTGTTCAGGACCTATACCACAGTAAACTGCTATATGTAGAGAAATGCTCGTGAAAACTACAACGAGATGCAATGCAATGCACATTAGGTTGAGATATTCAGAAACTATCAACATGTTTTTATTTGATTACTTATGATATCTGAAAGGGTGAAGGAAATGTTTGCATTAGATGAAGCTTTGCTGACATGCAGGGACTCGTATCTAGCCTACTACTTTCTATATGTGCATATGTGAATATTTTTAAGTGGTTTACACTTGTTCAATTTCTGATGGTGATTTCTACATAAATATTTTAAATATGTCCATGAAATACTGTTAAATGGAAAACACAAGTTGCTAAATATATATATCTTCTGTTTTGCTTTGTTCTGTTTTGAAGTCAGCGGGTCACAACAACATTTCTTGAGACAGAGAGAGATGGGAGAAAATAAAAAAAAGAAAAAGGAAAGAGCCAAAACAATGTTTATAAGACCCAATATATGTGTCCATCTGAGAAGAAGGAAAGAGCTAACACAACACAACAGGCCGGGTGACTGTGTTCTTTTCAAGAGCTGTGTCCCTTTAACCTCAGTCCGCAGTCTTCCCGTCTGCACACCACGCCTTAAAGGCCCCCTGAGTTGAAGTTCTCAAGCGGTCATGTCAGCAGCCCCACAGTTCTTTCTCCTTCGAAGTCTCCGGCCTCAGATCCTACATTAATTTTAATTAAGGGCAAATGTAATTTATTTGGGACTGATGACTATTTAACTTCCACTGCACAGAGAGGCAATCCATGGAAGATGAACACTAAATAATAGCATATGCTGATTTCACTAATGATCAGGGAAATGCTCATTACCACTACAATGAGATGCAATGTTATGCATATTAGGTTGAGATATTCAGAAACTATCAGCGACATATTTTTATTTGATTACTTACAATGTCTGAAAGGGTGACAGAAAATGTTTGCATTTGATAACGCTCTGTTGATATGCAGGGACGCATATATTGTCTCCCACTTTCTATATTGTGTATGTATATATGTATATGTTTAAGTGGTTTGCACTTGTTCAATTTCTGATGGTGATTTGTACACAAATATTTTAAAAAGGTCCACGAAATACTGTTAAATAGAAAATGCGAGTTGCTAAACATCTATGATATAATTACACTCATACATGCACACCCAGACATGCACGCATTTAAGGAAGGAAGAGAGGGACAAGGAGAGCAAGAGGCAGTCGGGTAGCTAAGACATATGCAAAGGGACAGACACATGGGCACCAGAGGGAAATACGGTAGGGTGACAGGAAAGGGCAGACCGACAAAGAGAGGTGAACAGAAACTCGGAAACTCATGTACGATGCCCTAATTTAGGCACGGTGCTTTCCCTGGGAGAGTAAGCTCCTTGCATTTCTGCTTCTTGTTTTTTTTTCTTTTCTCCTATTGAATGACTTTATACTAAATACACTTTGTTTTAGAACATTAAAGTCTTTATAAAAATAATAAAAACAAAAACAGTGGTTCTACTCATGCTTGTGCCACTTTTTAGGATATATCCTTAAATCTCTGAACATTTTCCACCCCACAGTCAGGAAAGTAATAATTTTAGAACACTATTAAGTTTTATAATAAAAGTAATAAACACACAAGTAATGGATTTAATTATACCAGTATCTCTCTTTAGAATACATTATGAAATTCCTGAATACTTCTCACCCCTTAATAAATAATTACCTCTTTTCACTTCATATATTTTAGAGTTTATAAGCTAATTTTTAAAATAAAAATAAAGAAACCTATTAAATGACTTTACTTTTTGGAACTGCGACTGTGATAAACTGTGAAAAATCTTTGGTCTACTCAACCGTACTAATTAGATGTGTGTGTAGACTCGTTTATATTTGTGTTAGAATCAGTTATTTATTTAGCCATTACCTATTTACAATAAACATGAAACCTCTGATGGCCATAGTTTACTGCTTTAAGCATAACTACAGACCCTTATTGTATTTTTCACAAAGTAGAGAGCATGTGTCGTGAAGGACAAACCTTGAGATTCAGCTACTTTATCAGAACTAGGGGTTTTAGGTTGTAGATGGTAGTTGCAAATTATTATAGCATTTAACAATGATTGCTAACAATAGGAAACTTTCTCAACAGTCTTACATCAGATTAATTTCTGTGTACTGCTCTTGACTAATCCTTATGCATGGTGTTCATTTACCCACAGCATTGAACCAACTTCCCTGAACTACAAGACTGTATGTTTTAAGGACTAAATAAACATCAGACATACACTTTATGACCTCTGTTTTTTCCCCCAGAAAAGGGGCTTTCTGGAGACTGGCTTGTTCTTCTCTTACAAGACATTGCTTCACTGATGCTGAATGTGGTTTGATAATTAAGAACTCTAACCATGTCCTGTGACAGAGTCTTGCATACCTGTTTTCTGGATGACCAAAGTGGCATGACAAGAAATGGAACATCAGCTACGATGGCATCCTGTGACCAGGGCCAGTGGGAGCTCTCTGGTTGAGAAGGTGGGAAACAAGGAAACTGACAGTGAGTCCACTGGATGTGCTCCTGCTCTTGGAGGTCCCACACTTGCCCTGAATATCTGAATTATTTATTAAGAAATACCAGAACCATGCAATCTCACAGTGGGTGTGCGGAGGTGTTGGAGGAGGGTCCCCACCCACCATTCTGTAGCTGTCCTGTGTAACGAGGACGAGGGAAACAGCTTACACTGATATTTCCAAAGGTATAAAATTTACAAATGTAAAAAGTCTGATACTCTCAGAAATAAAAGGCTTACCCAAAGGCACAGAAGTAATGATAATTTATATAAAGAACTTCAGAAGAGACAATAAAAAAAAACAGATTAAAAAACTGCATCAAGATTGCTGAGTAATTTAAAGAATATTCATAGGAACAAAAAAAGAAGCTTTTCAGCAGTCTTAAGATAATTTTGGGAAGATTTTGTTAATATGTGGCTGCCTGGGGGAAAGGTTGGACATAGGTCAGGGGTCACACAAAAATGTGAAGATAAATCTCTCCCAAAACATGTTTAAAGGAAATTAGATAAAGTAATTAAAGCGTATACATATTTTACTTTAATGATGTAAATTCATTTACTAAGAAGTTTATACATTTAACATTCTGTGTTTTGGACCCTATTAAAAAGTATATTAAACCAAAGTATAATATTCTAGGAATCATTTTGGCAACAGAAGAGTATTTTAGACACAGCTAATGGAGAACACAAATCATCCCCTTTTAAAACTGTGTTAAGTACATGAAATTGTAAATTAAACTGAGAATGGGTCTGGGCTTTTCTGATCATCATTCTCTAAGGGATAAAGTTAAAGTTGAATACAGACTCAAGTTTTAAGAGAATCTTTTGAAGCAACCAAAGTAATAATTATACTCAATTCTATCAATACTTCATAGATTGGACTATGCTCATGGTAAAATTATTTTGATGCAAACTCAGTGGAAATTAGACAATGTTGGTGATTAGATTTTAAGCATTAGATTTTTAACAATCAGATTAATGACCTTTTTTGCCTCGTCTTAGGTTTGCTAGGGACAAACCCTGCCACATACACAGACTTTGTGGGGCCCAGCAGTTCACGAAGGGGCCAGAGCCTCCCCTGCCTGCATGTCATGAAGACAGACAGGTTTTTCCTTTTTTATCCTCCCCTACGGATGTTTTTTTCATTGCTTTGAGTGAGGGAGAGAGAGAGACATCAACTGGTTATCTCCTGAATGCACCCAGACCAGGGATTGTTTGTACCTGGACCAGGGATTGAACCCACAATCTAGGTTATGTGCCCTGACTGGGAATCAAACCCACAACTTTTCAGTTATGGGATGATGCTCCAACCAACTGAGCCACACCAGCCAGGGCTAAGACAGCCAGCTTTTAAACAGGGCCCAGGAGTGTTCTAGATGTAGATTAATGTCATTGGCAAGTCCTCCTACCTCCCTGGTAGACAAGAAATGCAAAGGCAGGTCCCTCCTGAAAAGGGCTGATGGCGATGATCAGAATTCTAAGTTAGGGGTCTGCTCAGGCTCTGGCATCAGCCTTACCCTTCTCTATTGCTACTCCCTCTGGAAAATCTCCTCAGTAGCATGTTGTTAAATACTTGTATCTTACTGATTCGCTAATTTAAATCTTTAAGTCCCACTTCTCCTCTGACTTCCACACTCACATATCCAACCCCCTACTCTCTTCTCTGCTAGGGATCTTAATAGGGCCCAGACAGAACTTACTGTCCTTCCCCAAATTCCAACCCCTCCAAGCCTCCTCTGTTTCAAAAACTGACATCATCATTCACCCAGTGGCTTAAGATCAAAACCGGCAATTTATTTTTGCATCCTCTATTTCACCCATGATTTACATATAATTCATCAGTAAATCCCGGCAGCTCCACTCGCAAATCATAGGTCAACTTCGGCCGATTCTCACCACTGTCTCTGCACTTCATCCTCATCTACTGTTAGGACTCCATATGGGTGTTTGTTTTCTGTTCTTCCTCCTCCACAAAATGGCCAGAATGATCAGATGGCTCCTTAAAACCCACCAATGCCTTTTCATTGCCAAATAATTACAAATCACGATAAAACAACCTAAAATGTTACCAAGGTCTTACTACATGCTGACTAGTCCCATGACCTCTTTAGAGGAATCCTCATATTATTTTAACTTTATTTCTTTATTTATATTTTAGAATTAGCAAGTAGCCTCATAAAACTATGGTATAATTATTCTTTTAGATTTTTTTTATTTAACCTGTATTTTATTTTTTTCCATTACCATTTAGTTCCCTTATACCCATCTCCCCCCAGCAATCACCACACTGTTGTCCATGAGTCCTAGATGTATTTTTTAACTTTAAATTGCTCTTGTAAATATATAGAACATGAATACAAAATGCATCAACACATGATGAAACAAAATAAGAAAAAAGAATGCATGTATAAGGATTGACTCGTCATGTATTAATTCACTAGGGTTGCCATAATGAAGTACCAAAACCCAGGTGACTTAAACAAGAGAAAAATAACATGCATAATAACTTCACTCACATTTATCTCTACTGGTAGACACACACTTATTTCAGACACTGTTTTATAGGATAATCTTATATATATATATATATAAGATTTTTAATTTATTTTTTAATTAGAAGTATCAGTTATTTTTTAATTAGAAGTATCACTTATATAAAAATTTCCCTTAGTCCATGCATACATGAGCAATGGAATTAAATTAACCTTACAGCTCCTTCGAAGCTTCTTACGCCTTTGGGTAAAGGCACACTCACGTATTACACGTAGTCTGTGGAAACCAGGCTTTGTCACGTGCTCGTCAGTGTATACATCTTTGGAATTATGGAATGTGCTTTACCTTGTAACTTATTCCCACCTCTGTCAGTGGTGATGAGCAGTGCTGTTTCACGGACAAGCCTATAACCATAATTTGCTTCAGGTGGATCACAACATGAGTATAGCCGTAGACCTCATTCTTAGGCAATTGTTCTATATATTTATTTTTAAGGGAAGGCTTTTCCTTTTCTTGATTTCCTTTTTAAGTCTGCTTCAATATTCAGATTAGGTGTGGAAGATGCGTAACTGCTGGAGTTCACTCAATCAAAAAGTGAAACGTGGTCTCACTAACACAAGAACAAAGGAGAGGAATATTTGAAATCAGAGCTGTATCAAGAAATTCTCCATATGTGATTGCCATGGCTATCTACCATCAAAGTGTAGATTAGACATATCTCTAAAAGCACTGAAGTAAAACAGAATGCAATGATCTCAGCTAATTTTGTCGTCATCGGAAGGCACTTGAGATGTGACTTTCTGCCACTCCTGTCAGTGACAAAATGTCGATTACATCTAAATCAGAACCACTCAAAGCAACACTGAACAAAATGTTATCTCTGAGGGTGAATACAATTTTCTTGAACTGAACTGCCGCAGTTAAAATGTTAGCATAAGGAATTCGGACTCCCACTCAATTTGATGTCTCTTTTTCTTTGACCAAGTATTGAAGATAAATTTATTTTTGTTAAATTTTCTCATCCTCCTTATAAATCCAACCAAAGCTAATATGTTTCTAGTATACTTTATTATAGAATATAAAAATTAATGTTAGCGGCTGCATTAACATTTTTTAAAAATGTACAAAATTCTGTTATTTTTAAAAGTAAGAAGAGGTTTTCTCCATGTCAGAACCATGAGTTGAGAACCAGTCAGAACTGGAGTTGTCAAGGGTTTTAGGATATTAA
Organism: Phyllostomus hastatus; assembly: GCF_019186645.2. NCBI lineage: Eukaryota > Metazoa > Chordata > Mammalia > Chiroptera > Phyllostomidae > Phyllostomus > Phyllostomus hastatus. Next base: position 19,716,202 of record NW_025334024.1, read on the forward strand.
TCTCTCAAGGATTCAAATAAACATTCCAACTTGATGGATAGTTGATTGGAATTCATAATTGAATTTGAACTACAGTGTTAGCTAATGGCAAAGTTTATGATTGAGATACATTGTCAACCTTAAAATATTTGCACTGTAAAAGATCAAAAACATAAAGGCCTGCTTGACAACTGTTCATTCAGAAGCAGATGTTTTCAATATTGTGAACTTTTTGCAGAGAAGTCTATGCTAATCATGTTTATTTATAGAATTTAAAACAGTCCAGCAGCATTTTGAAACAAATGCCTTACAAAAGAAATCCGTTGCTACCATGTCTAAGTTATCTCTAGTTTTTTAAAAAGTTAAATATCTTGAATAGACTTTTTCTTCTGAGGAACTATGGCATTTGAGGACATCTTTCTAGACAGCCTTTATGTATACAATGGAGAAAGTAATGGGACATACTTCTGGGTGTCTATGAGGAGTAGATTAATTGATGCAGAGGCCACAGCCTAGAGTACAGTAAGTGTTTAATAAAAATTAACTGCCATTTTTCACTGTATTACCTTCTAAGATTAATTTTGCTCCAAGTTTCAGGCAATGGGATTTATGTAACGAATAACTTTTGAAACCCCGTCCCATGCATGTGTGTGCACGTGTGCACGTGTGCATGTGTGTTGAAATGCAGACGGGAAGACGCTGCTTCATCAGAGAAAGAGGCTATGGAGGTTCCACACACACCAGCAGGGGCGGGCCAGAACAGGAGCTTTCTAGCTCGGACATTTGCTAGGTTGAACCAACACGAATTCAACAGAATCAAAGGCAGATTTTAAAGTAGATTCAAGAGACAAACAGTAAATACAGAATAGATCAGTAATGGGGATTCAAAGAAATGGAAATGCATCCAAAATTGAGGGCAAGGGAAATCATATAAAGGAAAAATACATCCAAAACCTATCTTAGGTAGGGTGCCCCTCCAAATGAATGCTCACATGTCATTTTCAGCAGGAGATTTATTGAGACTTGTCCTTGGAATGTATATCTTATTCTATGGGGAGTGCAAGTAGCATTGGAAGAGGGAGCCCTTGGGCTGAGTTGCAACAAAGGTTCAACCACCCACAGTGGGTATCGTCCTTCAGAGCGGCATGCCTTATGGCAAGCAGGAAGGGCTACTTTACCCTGTACCATCGACCATTCATTGGATACAACCTACCCAGTATAAGCTAGTTCTCTTCGACTGAGGGCAATTTTCAGGGGAGGTACCAGCACCGCAGCTGAGAGAATGAACCCTGCTTGGTCCTGAGGGGCAGATATGGTATATATGACAGCATCTACCACCCAAGTAAACCAAATTCTGGAGCTTGATATCACTGTAGCTTTGAGTAGAGAAGGAGATTGCAGCAAGAAGTGAAGAAGAGAGCTGAGGGATCATCCTCAAAAAAACTTTTTCAGGTTTCTTTAAGAAAGTAAAAGTTGAACAGATAATCTCGAAGTGGCCGGTGTTCAGAAAGACCCATTTTGATTATAGGCTTAGAGTAATATCAGTATTATGAGTGGAATGTGTCAATGGAGATGTATTAATTAAACTGCTTTGAATTATATTTCTTGTGTGCACAGCTGTTCCCAATTACATGATTATAGCTTACAAAGCCAACAATTGAAATCACGTTCTTTTGTACCGTGCGTGGGAGACAGCGGCGCACTGTATAACAATAAAACAAGAGCGCGCGTTGGGCAAGAGCCTGAAAAGCAGGAGGAGGACTAGAAACTCTCACCATTGAGGGAGTTCGTGCAGAAACGTGCCCTCTGGCGTGACGCTTATTCTAAGTGACAGAAGTTGTCTCAGAGCTCCTTTCACCACGCAGACATTTAAATTAGCAGCGGGTCAGCTTCAGAAGCATTCGGTTAAGAGACAGTCAACGGAAAAGTATTTCTTCATTGTACTGGCCCACGGCTTGCAAGTCAGGTGTCCCCAGATCGCAAACGATGCTGTGTAAAGTGTCAAAGGGCTCCATCGCCCTTGCTTTAGTGACTTTACTCTTCTGACGTTCTGCGGACCGAGAGCCCCGGAGAACAGCTCGTGTGGCCCATGAAGCCAGAAGAGTTCGAGGGTTTGGCCCTTAGGTTCTGTGTTCTGACAGATCTGGGTTGGAGCCCAACGTCTCCACATAGTCACTCTGACTTTGAACAGTTTCGGGGTTTTTTTTTTAAAGGATAATGTGCTTCAAAGAAAGTTATTGGGATGATGACCTAAGATATTTTAGACAAATTACTCTGGAGAGATGCTGTTCCAATCTATTAACTAATGAATTGATTATAATTCATTGAATTCCTCCTGTGTGACAACAGTTCTGTTTATATGTATTCATTCATTAAATCATCAAGGCAACTTCATGCATGGGCACTATTGCTATCCTTGTTTTACAGATGGAGACTTCAGGCTTAGATGATGTCCAATGCCCAAGGTGGCTCTGCTGGTCGGTACTGATCATAAACAGAAGTAACGACAAATGGTAAGTGTTAGATGCTGTTTTCACTCTAAATTTCAGGTTTATTATCTACAAATTTGGAAAATATTACACACTTGACTGCTAATTTTAAAAAATAAATGAAAATAAGTGTTTATAAAGTGTATGACCATGGGACTATAGTCATAATTTTCCACCTTTTTCAACTCATGGCACTGAGACTAATTATTAAAATTCTGTGGCACACCAAAAAATATATTTTCTGCTGATCTGACTAAAAAAGGTATGATTTTGATTCGTTAACACTGGATAGCTATAGCTGTGTTGACTGTTGTCATTTTTTTTATTTGACAATCTAAAGGGAAAAGGTCAGGACCCCTCAGAGAGTCAAGTACTGCCTGCTGTAAAATTTCCTGTGGCATACTCATTGAAAATCACTGGCCTATAATAAGGTATTAGTCAGGGTTCCCCAGAGACATGGAATGGATAAGATACATACGAGTAGGTATATACAGAAAGAGATTTATCGTAAGGCATAGGGTCATGTGATTCCGGAGGCTGACGGGCCCCAAGAGCTGCAGTCAGCACGGAGGAGGCCCAGGAGGGCTGATGCTGTGGAGTGTCAGTCTGGGTCCCCAGCGCTGAGGACCAGGACTGCCAGTGGGGTGGAAGTCCCAGTCTGGAGACCAGCAGACTTGAGGCCCAGGAAGAGCGAATGTTTTAGGTTGTGTCAAAAGGTAGGGCAAGGAAAAGCCCATTGCTCAAGTTCAAAGGAGGGCAGGCAGATTTCCCTCTTACTCATGTGAAAGAGTCAGTCTTTTTGTTCTGTGTCCAGGCCTTCAACTGATTGGATGGGACCCATCCCTATTAAGGAGTACAATTTACTTTACCCAGTCCACTGATTCAACCTCACAGTAATGCCAGGAATGATGCTTGACTGACTATGTGGGCATCCAGGGGTCCAGTCCAGGTGACACAAATTAAATCATCACTATTAAGTTCCCAATATATGTTGTTATAAAATTTCCATTATTAACATTATCATATATTGATATTAGTAATATTAGGTGACAAGCATCGTGTCGGGCATTTTAATACATAACATCTTTTGCTTATGTCATCATTCCTTCAGATTTTGTATTAATTATTAAATTGCAAATTGCAAAAAGCACTGTCCTAGCATCTCATTACACTTACCTTTAACATAAAAAAAAAAAATCACCTAGAACGACCCTACCATTTAACCCTGTATTCCTTTGCTGTGTTGCAAAAAACAGGGGCCTTAAGGAATTCTTCGTTGAACCGACCAGGGGAAAATCTAGGGCAGAACTCAGGGGCCTTATTCTGGGAAGCAGAGGAATCTCTCTGTTATCAGGAAAAAAGTATGTACTTATTTTAGCAAATGCTATTTGCTTTAATTTTTCTTGCCTCTACCCTCTACAAAGTCCATGGGTTAAGATTTCTTCTTCAGCTAGGCAGAGGTCATTATATCAAACTGACCTCTGAATGCAAGAAGAGCAACACAGTTAACAGCCCAGCATTTGGGCAGTCAGCGCTAATGGAGACCGGAGAAGCAATTTGGTGATTCCTTCCCCATCCCTCGGTAAGTGATGAATGACCGCTTCCTTTATCTTGCGTTCGGAAGTTTTATGGGCTAAGGAGAGTGCAGGATCAGAGTTATTTGTGCCTGAAATCTAGAGAAGTTTTATTCAGTCACATTACCACATTAAATAAATGTAGTAAAAGACCTGAACAAAGCATTTCCCAATACCCCAAATTCCACTTTTCAGAGAAAATTTGAGAGTGTTTGCAAATAAATAAGAGACGGAACTATATTTGTGGTTTGAAAGTAATGCCAAACCTCCTAGCATTGCAAATTACTTTAGAAATTGGTACTCATTCAGAGCTCTGTTGAATTAAATTAAAGAGTGTGCAAAATTAATTACCTAGAGCTCTAATTTGGAGAAATTTCTAGATATTTTCAAAGACTATTGGAAACAATGAGATCGCCACTAATGTGGCTAAAACAAATACAAGTCTGATATAGTCCAGCTTTCTGACAGGAAAAAAAAAAACCAGAATAGATAATAAAAAGGGGAAGAGATCCTAAACTCTGAGTTCCAAAATTTTTTCCATAATATTCTAGAATTCTGGAACAATTATTATTTTATAAAGACCCCCTTCCATCATTAGACCACATATGCTGAAAACAGATCCGCTCTCTTTTTTTATTGTTATTCTATTATGGCTATTCCAAGTGTCTCCCCTTTGCCCTCTTCCCTGAAACCCTAGTGCAGATTCACTCTCTTAATAACCTGATTTTAACAATCATTCTTCTTCGTGGTTCCCCAGTGAAAGGTGGCATCTTGATTCTTTTCTCCCTAAATCTGTCTTAAAAACACATGACTATATTTTGTGCCATCTGTCATTCTTCCTCCTTTCCAACTTCTATATCTGACTCATTTTCATTAGTGATTTTTGTCCCCTGAATTCTCTTGAATCCACACTCTTGACTACACCCTAAACTTTCATCTGAGTCACCCCCGAACATTGCCTGCGTGTTTCTCCTTCTTTCACAGCGCAGCAAAGCGTGATCTCGCTAATCTAAGAAATGATCTGCCCCTGTCGTTTCTCCGACCAAAGCCTGCCATGTCTGTTCCATGGCTGGGGGTGTGAGCCCCAAGCCTCCAAAGGCCTTCCCGAGGTGGCACTGCTTTGGGCTCTGTGTCATGTCCACCTCCTTGTGTTCCAATGTACTCGCCAGCCACCCCAGACTTTTTCTTTGTTATGAAAGCAGCTCATGTTTACTTGTAACCGATTACCCAGACTCTAATCCATCCCCTGACCCCATTCCCTGCAGCCAATAGTTCTCCGGTGCTTTGGGCATTGCCACTTGCTGCTCTGACAGCCCGGGAACTGCTCCGGGGCCTTCCTTGTGCGTTCTCATCGTGTACATCACGCTGTAGCTCCTACACTCCTCTTACTGTTTCAGCCGTCTTCCCGACTCGTCCACCAGGTCAGACCGTGACCAAATTCATCACCGTAAATTAATGCTTTATCACAGGTTCTGAACGTAGAAGTGTCTCAATAAATACTGGTGGAAGGGAGAAAAGATACATTTTGCTCTAGGGGACAATTATAAGGATGAAAACTAAGACCAATCTCTTTTCCACTTCCCTGCTCTCCCTTGTCTCCACCCCGTCACCTGCCTCTTGAAATCTTGCTGAACTCTGCGTACATTATTCCCGTCTCCTTTTCCCTAACAGCATCTTTACTGATGAACTATTTCTAATGAGTTTTGGAGATGAAGGTGGAAAAACAGAATAAGATGGAAAAAAGGAAGAAAGGAGAACATGGAAGAGCCGCAGCGGCAGACTGAACATTCATGAAACACCTACTAGGAGCCAGACGCTCTACCACGTTCTTACCAGCATTTGCCGTTATACCCTCACGTCAGCACTTTGTGAGAGGCAGTTGTGCTCACATTACAGAGAAGGAAACTGTGGCGCAGTAAGGGACACACTCACAAAGCGACCTTGTGCCTGTCCACCTACCTCCCCAAAACACACCTTTTATGGAAGCATACAACTTCCCCCAATACACGCTCAGGTCTTTACACATGTACATAGCTCTTGAGTGAAATCCTCTGATCCCTTCAGACCATAAAGCTAGAGCTCCAGATTCCGGGATATTCTGGATGGGTCTATGGAAATGCTAGAATAAATGAAAGCCTATCTCTTTTCACTCTCCATGCATCCCCACACCCCATGCTGGTCCTTCCTCAGAGGCTGACTGTCCTTCCTAGCAGCATTGCAATGCCAATGAAATGGAAGAAACTTTTGTCCCAGGGGCATATCATGGCACTGTCCCAGGCCGGCACACAGGTCAGAAGGGTAAATCTGGGTCCATGAAGCCTCTTCCATACCAGAGCTTTCTCCTTTTGGGGTCATCTCCTGACTGCTTCACTGAACATTGTGTGTTCCCCCCAAATCTCCAAGTGCCTCCTCCTGTCCTAGTCCATTACACTTCTAGCTGTTGGGAGAGGAAAGCCTGTGTTATGCTTTCAGCCTCCTCTCTGAGAGCTGCATTGACTTGAAGTCCTGAGTTGCAATTCCTTTATCAGATGGTGTGTAGGAACAGGGCTCACACATTCATTTATCACAGGTGCTATCTCTGGCGGCTGAATTTTGCCCTCTGCCCCTCTGAGACTAGTACATGCCAGTGCTGTGCATGACAGGTGAGTGGAAATATGAAACACTCATTGGATGAGTACAAAAATCTAGGTAACTTTCCATGACTCTTTAGGGAGGCAGCCATTGGTTATCTGCTTCCAGCTTCCTCAAATGGGCGCACCTCTCTCTTCCTTGCATTGACTTTTATGTTACATGGATGAACTTTCAGCTTCCTTCTGAGTTTACTTGGCCTGATGTCATTATTGAAATTCAGCTCAGAACCTCCCCTGTTGTATGAAACAAGACTGGGTCCACATGTCTCTGGTACATTCTGCAGACAGGTGCAAAAATCTGACATCTAAGGTCTCCCATCAGGTAGAAAGCTGGAGAGACAGATTAGTGTCCTTGAGCTGAAGCAAATGAACAGGTTATGTACCATGTCAAAAGAACTGTCACTAACCTGGGCAAAATGTGTTGGGATAATATTTTAAGACAGCTTTGGATCTGTTGTTTTCTGTGAAATCTCTTCCTTAAAAGTTGACACACACTCACGTGTGTGTGTATGTGTGTGTGTATCTCCAGACTAAACATATCTTGATCAGCAGACCTCCATAACATCTCCGATAAGGGCTCCCTTGGGAATTTTTATACTGTGGGATTATGGGTGGGGAGTGGGTGAGAGTGGATGGGGGGTAATGTCTATCAGGATGCATTTTAAAAACAATTCTGGCACAGCTGGTAGGTAGTGTTGCTCATCACACAGAACCCTGGAAACTCGCACCCAAAGCTTCCCAAGGGCCTGCTAAAATGCTCATTCCAGGGCCTCACCTCAGAGGTTTGGAATCAAAGGAGCTGGAGGGTAACAGCAAGCGAGCATCGCTGTGTAAGGGGATGCCAACAGCCTTTTCTCCATCAGAGGAAAATGTATTTTTATGCTCTCCTATTCAACAGTATAAAATAATTCTTCCTTTCTGTCTGATGTAAAACATGAGAAATGCCTCTTCTTATGGGAATAATGACAGTCTTTGAAATATTGGGGGCCGTGAGAGTTGACCTGCTGCTTGGTGCCTATATCACTCATTTGTAAATCAGAGATTTACTTACTGACTTAATAACTCCTTGGTAAAGTGATTACCAAGCATGCTGGTACACAGAGACCTCCTGATTAGTGCATTATTGACCTGGAGATGATGCTTTTAGCCTTCAGCTCAGACCACTGCACATTTTCAGCATGCTCTCTCCAATAATCTCCACATTTATTAAAAAAGAACACATTCATCTCATTAAAATTAATGGCCGCTATGCTTACTTACAAAAGGGAGGCCCTATCACTCACTCTGCAGCAGCAAGGGACATCCTTAGATCATTTGGACTGAATATATTAAGACATAAGCACTTATGTTCCCATTTACAAAATTAATAGAATTATAAAATGCCAATTTAAAATCCTTTTATTGTCATTCACGGATCTTTCCTGTTTTTTTTTTTTTACCTATTTCACCCTTTCACTCTACCTACTAATAAGAATTTTACCACACAGTAAGTTAACGATAAACTCCACTATACATAAAATGCATTTCACAGAATCCTATAGCCCCAGAATCTTAATATTGAGCAACCATGAGCTGGGGTTTCCATTTTCATCAGATGAAATAGCGGGAAGTTCAAACTCATTTTTGAATCAAAATGGGCCCCAGGGAACGGTGAGAATGAATGGCATTGAGTATCTCATTCGAGAATACACCTACCAAGAAGATGTACACTGGGACGATGAGGCACATGCCTGTCTGAATCGTCTGCTTCTCATATCGACTGAGCTGCAGGCAGACCAAAGTCTCACAAAATTACCAAATGCCACAAAAGACTTTTGCAAAATCAAAAGTACCACTATATGCATGCATTATAGAGCAAACTGGGTTCTCTAGTATCAAGGAATCACTCTGACTCAATTGGTACCGACTTATAGAGGGGAAGGTCCATCAAGGAACTTGTAGAAAGGACACATGGACAAAGCCAAAGGGAGTAGGTTTGAGGGTGGGAGCTGGCAATGGGCAGGGTGGGGGGCTATGGAGGGATGAAAATGGAGACAACTGTACTTCAAACAATAAAAAAGAATAATAAAAATAAAAAAAGAACTTTAAAATAAAAAAGTGAAATCAAATAAAAAAGATTTTGAGCCCTGACTGGTGTGGCTCAGTGGATCAAGCATTGTTTTGCAAACCAACGGGTTGCTGGTTCAATTCTCATTCGGGGCAACTAGTCAATGTTTCTGTTGCACATGGATGTTTCTCTCCCTTTTTCCCTCCCTCCCCCTCCTTCTCAATACATACATACATACATACATACATACATACATATAAAAGTCTTTAAAGAAAGATTTTGAGAAAATGCCTAAACGTACCATAGAGGAAGCATTATTGTTTAACTTCGGGGTAGTGCCGGTTTACATGTCTTACTGACAAATGTCATAGGGCAGGGCTCTCAAGGCTGAGAACCTGAAGGGCACAGAGTAGAAACCAAACACTGTTAGGGAAGAGCAGCAAGCTCTAGTTATGTTCTGACCACCATGGCGTGCATTTCCTTTCATGTGGGGAGCCAAGTTCAAGGCCAAGACCTGATCTCATGAACATCACAGGTTCCATGGGAGGAATGGTAAGATAAAGAGTGATAACAAAAAAAAGGCAAAGCCAACTGCATCTATTCATTCAGTATTAATGGAAGGTTCTGCAAACTGTTCCTTATTGCTCCTGAAGAAAAAAAATATGCAGAACATATTTGAAATAATTTATCCTGTCATGGGGCTTAACTATAAGCCAGTAATTTAAATAAAACCATGGACAGGAGCCTTATTATGCAAGCGTCTTTGGAAGTGCATTAAAGAATTAAAAGTGTGCATAATGAGCAAAGCATTTGAATACATGTTATCTCTTCACATATGAAAAGTTTTATCTTCCTCTCAGATACATGGTTTAGGGTGACTGCATTTTTGACAGTGTAGCTCATAAAAATTAAAAGAACAGAAAACAAAACTTGGACTGCTCATGCTGGGTCTGAGGCTTGTGTTATGGAGCAGGATTACAGAATCAGCAAACGTGCCTCAGGTCCTCAAGAAGCCTGCTGAAAATGACCGGCCGGGCTGTTTGTATTCCCTCAGCCTTTGGGTTACTTCTACTGACTTTGAAAGAGCTGGACACAATTTTCTTGTGTTCTCTCTTCAGACAGAATGTTCAACGAGTACTCCAAGGGGTGTCGTGAAAATCCATTTTATATCCCTGTTACCAATTAAACAATCTTGCCTTTCTAGTCCTTCTCATCGGTGGAGGGCTGTAACTTGAGTTTAGTTCATTTGATATTCATTACACTTCACTCGTGTTTAAAGAGGGCTGTCCATGCATAGAGTGGCAAGTGGACTGAGGACTTTACATGTATTATACTGAAGTGGATCCCCAATGCATCATGATTATCTATAAACTGCCATTTAAGAAATGGGGCTTATGGGATTTGAGTGTGTTGTCTGAGGCCATGCAGGTGTCATGTGATTAGGCCAGGATCCTAACTCAGAGGGTTTGATGATGTGTCATAATCATCAAACTCGCTAAGAGACTATTCCTGACACACACACAAAAATAAAGTTACGTGGTATGATAGAGGAGTTGATTATACCTACGGTGACATTCAGATTACAATCCAAAATGTATCAAATCAACAAGGTGCGTACCTCAAAGTTACATGGCCATGAAAGCAAATGAATGCAACATGGTTCATTCTGCCTAGCTGACTCTAGTTAAACCATATATATATAATTTGACTGGGTCCTCAGATGTTATATTTAGGAATGAATGAGCTAACTAGGAAAATATTCTGCTTATGTTTTATTACCCTTCCTGATGTTCCAATTTAACGAAGGATGGGAGGGAATGAAAGAAAACAAGGTCTAGTGAGCATGGTAACATTTGTTGTGACTGTTACACGTTTTGTGGGAACGTGCGACACGGAGCGGCACTGCTCACACCAAGGCCCTCAACCAGCAGCACGGGTACCGCTGGAGAAGAGTTAGATGGAGAAACGCGGGGCCCGGGCCGGGCAGATCCAAGTGTGAAATCACTGGTGCAACCATTCCTAGCTCCTAGCTCCTAGGGAGAGGAGCGGACTGCAGCCATCTCTCATTGGCCATTTTGTCACCTGTTTTATCTCACACTGCGTGGGGGGTGGGGGTGAGATGGCAACGCCCCCAGCTCTGGCCGGCCCCCTCTGAGGCACAGTCTGAGAGTGTGCTCTTGGCCCCGCTGTGCGGCCACCATGGCAGGATGCTCCTGGACATCCCCACCTGCCTGTGCAGCAGGCACCGAATAAACACTGCTGGCTGGTTTGACAGACGCCTTGGACTGACAGCACGAATCATTCCAGGAAGTTTATTTTCTGCTAATGGGTTAAAATAATACCCTGTCAGAATGGGAAAGGCAACATTTGCGCCCTCGGAGTCTAATAACGGACTGCCAGAGCGCGGCTTGTCTTCCCTCTCACAACTGGATGATCTCCCTCCAGCTGCTTGGGGATATTCATTTACAATTAGCTTTTGGTTATTACTGGGTGAGCAAAACCCATGTACTTCTTGTTTTCCTTTATTACTGTGTCGTTTCCTCACAGAAACAAACAGGAAAACAACCCAAAAGCACAGAAGGCAGCATCTGGATGATATTCTTTGCAGACGGATCGCATTGCTTTTGTGATTGCGGCACGCTCTATTGTGCAGTGCCGGAGTGACTATGGGGAGCATGTGCTTTTTATCTACACAAGTGAGGGCTTTTGATTTCCTTGTCTTCCTCAAGGAGAAGGTGGTGCACTCACTGTTCAGCAATGCGAGGTCCAGGGCAGAATGACTTGAACAAAACCTCTATCTGACAAGGGCACTCTTTTCCTCTGCCTCTTTGTCGGCCTTAACAAAACTATCACACCTGGCCAGGATGCAAACCACTTGAGGCAGATCATATGTAGATACGAGGTGACCTGGCGCCTGCCAGAGCTGCCCCTGAAAGGGAGCCAACTTTCAGGGGCTTTGCAACTGCACCTCATGGCTGATGGAAGCATTAACTTATTGGTGTTAAGGCATTCTGGTGATGGGTAATATTCAATTTCATTTTGGAGCATCAATATTGCAAATGCACACTCTACATGTAAAACCGGTTAATGCGTGCTTAATCTATTTGAAAGATACTGCAGACTATTGATTTCTTTTCTCCTTCCAGAACATAAAAGCCATGTGCCATGTGTCACTGGGCAATGGACGTAATTTATGCCTCTCTTTGCTCATCTGCATCAGGTAGAGGACTAAAAGTTCACAGCAGGGTTCATTTATCTTGGAATCACATATTGAGTGTATGAGTGTATAGTGAAGGTCGAATCACAAGTGAGGAATGAGGATGGGAAGGGACAAGAAGGAGGCAGGAGGAATGGATGGGACACGGGCCAGAGGGGAGATACTCAGTGTCAAGTGGGTAGACTATCCAATAAGCACACGTTTCAGATAAAAGGTCTGTAGTGCAACAGGAGACACGGGTGCCACGGGTGGGCCAGCACTGAGGGGTAATAAACAACTCCGCCTGAGGATGTCAGAGACTCACAGCGGGAACAGAAACTGAGTTGTTGACGAGGAAAGCACAGAAGTGGGCGCTCTAAGAGAAGGAAGGGTGTGCGCTTCATGAGGAGAGTCTAAACACGTTCAAAAGGGCGGAAACAGAAGGAGGCTCTTGCTGGCCCCCGCACTGCATGAGGGAGCGTGACGGCACACGAGCTCGGGGGAGGCATCATACGTCACTGCCGTGTTAGCCTCTGGCTGCCCTGCTCCCATGCAAATGGCTAGAAAGAAATATCTCAAAGTTAACAGTAATTATCTCTGCTTGGTAAGAGTATAAGTCGATTTTATTTTTACACTTCAGTGCTATTTGGCATTTTCCCAATTTTCTGTAGTGAGCATGGATTGTTTTCTAACTGGAATAACATGTCATTTATATTACAACTATCACACGGGGTCATGCGGCAGATTCAATGTGACTTTGGATTCATTAATATAACCAATATTTGCACGCCTTCTCTACACAATCCACTCTGGTAATTTTAACACCTGTTCTCTTGAAACCTATTGTTTTTATAGCGGAGACAGAGATACAACCAGATCAAGGGGCCTCGGGTGGTCTGGAAGGGCTGAAGAGTGTCTGCAGCTTCGGGACAGAGCTCGCGGGGGCAGTTTACGTCGGAGAGGACAGCCGACCCAGGCTGGCCATCGAAGGGCAGGTAAGAAAGGGCTGTCTGGACAGGGAAGGCAGCCCGGGCAGACGCAGAGGACCATGCAGGGGTGAATTTGTAAAGTATAGGAAAAAAAGTTTCGAAAAGCATTAAAAATAAAATAGGCAGAGGGAGGTGACATGTCTAAAGTTTTGCTTCAATGACATCTCTAGCCATTCTTTTCATTTGCATATGTATCATATGATACCATGAAATTGTATGTGACGAGAGTGTGAAGAAGAGAATAATTTAGTACGTGAGAAGTTATAGTGTGTTGGGTGCCCAACTCTGCCTATTTGGTTCAGGAATTTTCTATGAGGTTGATTGTGTTATCCCATTTTATTCAGGATTATAGAGGTTCTGTATCTAGAGGAGAATTAGTACAGCCTTATAGTACAGCCTTAGCTGAGCTCTTGAGCAATTTTAATATATGTATTAGTTCTAGTTAATTCACAAAACCTCTAAATCACAGTGATTCCTTATAAAATGGGACAATATTATCTCATAGGACTTTTGTGAGGACAAGTTGAGATAAAAATAATGCACTTAGCACAGGTCCTGGCACCCACTGAAGAAACTTCTGTAAAAATTAGCTTTCGTTATTGTTCACGCAAAGCCATGCAGTGGTAAGGGGAAATTCACATGTTAAAGAAGACAATTCTGCCTTTGTTCATTCCATCACCTGCAGCCCTAACAAACTTTAGGAGCTGTTTAGCCCATCTCTAATTTAGAAGTGAACCAACAGAGGGAAGCAGATACATGCACACATTGGATATCTAAGTACCTCCTTTTTCACTACAGAGCCAGGACTGCGCTGGGTTTACTGTAACCGAGACCATATCCACAAACTTGAATCACCAGGGGGGCCAGTTAAAACACAGATTGTTGGACTCCACCCCTAAAATTTCTGATCCAACAGATTAGCATGGGGCTACATAATTTGCATTTCTAACGAGTTCTTCTGCAAGGCAAATGCTGTTGGTCCAGGGACACACTGGAGAACCTCCGGTCAAGGGCAATCCAGCCACACCCTCAGGCTGCACCTGTTGAACACATGTGAAGTGAGAGCCGTCCTGTGTGCCCTCCGAATCTTTTGAGCTGCTGTGACTTGTGGCTGAACTGCATACGACTCCTTCCTATTTAGGCTGTGATGTCCATTGACTTCTGTTTGTGAGTGGGTGTTCCAGGCTGGAATGTAAAATCACCCTACCGTCCTGCCGCTGGTGGATACGACTCTTGTTTAAAGGTATGCCAACGTTGTAAACTCTTATTAAGAGATGCGGAGGACTGTTTCTCTATTTCCCCTAAATAGGCAAGTGGCCAACAGAAATCAAGTGAGTAAAAGCTACCTACAGTCAATCTTAACTTGCTTATATAGAGGAACTCAATACAAATTGGGTATATTTGCAGAAAAATTAATTTTTTTAGATCGCTCTCAAAAGCAAGCCAGATGTACTTTATTACGTTTGGCTCTCACTGAGCATGTTGCTGTGAGAACTCCGAGTTTTTCCTCTGACACCCAACTGTCGCTCCAGACTGTCCTTTGTTACATACTAACACATCATATACAAGGAATCTTTATATACACTGACTGTCCAAATACCTCATTTTTCACTGGCACATGCTCATTTTTCTTATAATACAACCAGTGTCTGGCAGTGATTTTTAAAGACTCTGATGCCATGAGGGAGGAAATCCCTACCTAACAGTAAAAGAAAAATACAGCATTTAAGACACATTGTTCCTAGACTACAATGATGGTGCATTTTGGTTGTGGTTTTTTTTTTAATAAAAATACACGTAGGAGCCATGTATCCTAATAATCAATTTCAAAGCCAAGAGTTCTTCCAAAGGAAATTGTTTCTGGATTTTCTGAGCAATTATAAATATCCCTTTCCATGAATTAATTTCCTATAGTCTTAGAACAAACATAAAGATGGCTGCCCAACACCCATATATAAATAGAGGGTAAGGATTTATACCATTCTGTTTCACTGAACAAATAGGTATTGCTATGTCTGTCATAGAAAAGAGAAAATGGGAGAAGAAGAGAGAGTTATTACAATATAATTTCTATAAAATATATTTATGTCTGCTTTATTCACCACTGTAGACTCCAGTCTTATCAAAAACCTGAAAAATAGTGGACTATTAAAAAATACTCATTAAAAAATGAATAAATAAATGACTAGTTTTAGAACTCTAGATGAATAATTTTCTTCAGACTTGTTTTTTAAAGGTAGTACATGTCTTGGTGCTTTTAGTGTTTTTCTCATTATACTCTTGGTTTCAGTGTTTACTGCTTTGCTACTGTGTGCTAAGGACTGTCCTTGGTGCTGAGGACAGAACACTGAGCAAGAGTGCAGGCATCCTGAACCCCATGGAGCTTCCAGCGTAGTGGAAGAAGCAGACAGAAATCCAAGAGTCCCTGCATCTACTTAGTACGTGGACATGGGTGTTCGTATGGTCGGGGGTGGCAGACGGAGATTTACTCAGTAAGACCTGAGAAGGCTTCCCCGAGGAAGGGCTCTGAACCAGCCACCCGAAGGAAGAGAATGAGGTAACTGGGCAATGAAGAGGGCAACAGCCATCAAGGCAGGTAAAACAGCACCTACAAAGTTCTAGCGGCAGAGAAAGCGTGATCCTTCGAGAATCAATACAACTTGCCTTTTGAATTTGATGTAAAGTCAACTATATTATGATATCCACTGTTAACATAGAGTAGGGTTTGGGCAACTTATGCTTATTAATTATGGAAATCATACATGAGGATTTTTTTCCATTGTCCTGGCAAAGGAGGAAGTCATACCTCGAGGCTCATGGCTGCACCGGTCTAGCTCTTTCTTGGCTTAGAGTTGCTGGCTAAGCTTGGGGAATACATATATATATATATATATAGAAAGTATTTGGGAGTTAAACCCTTAATCTTACACTTCTGCATAGGAAACTCTCCATGCAATCTCATGTAAAAACCCTTCCATAGGCAATCTGATTTATCTTTCCAGCTAGGGAGCTGGGGTGGAAGCAATTGCTAATGAGAGCACATTGGTGAGAGTCCACACGGTGCTTACCATGGTCAGCATGCAGACCTCCCGGCCACTGTTACTGGCCTGATCAAAGCCATGGGTACCACTGGGAGGCTGTGCTCACACTTCTACTCCATAAATTTAGCAGACCAAGAAGTTTATTACTTCCCCGAGACAAGCTGATGATGGAATGGCTGGTTGAGTTAGTGCCTCAGCTCTTTCGATCTATTTCCAATCACTGTTGGAGGAACTGAGACTGTAATGTGTTCATTTTTATTCTGTTCATGTTACTAAGATGATATGATAATGCTCCTAGAAGCCAGTGTGTTGGGTTTTTACCAAAATCTCAAAGAGCTAGTGAGATGAGTCTGGGGGACAGGAGGATGTGGCAGGAACATTAACTCAGGATTCTGTCAGAAAGATGCAAACCAATCAAGAGGCTTTGAGAACCTCTCAGTTCTCAAAGGCCATGCCCAAATTTTAGATCCTGTTATTGCAGGAATTTTCTTTTAAGTACAATTTTAGTATAACACTGAACTGTCAAGGATCTAGTGATAGGTACTTTACTTCAAGCCAAAGTCTGAAAAAAAAAATGGGAGATAGTTTTGTGAATTTGTATTATCAGATCTGATTATAAAGCTTAAAGCCCCAGTTGGATTTTAGCTCATTAACCTTTGTCTCTAAGAAAAGAAGGAAACAATTGGGACTCAGAAGTACAGAAGAGTGGTTAAGACTGCATTTTCTCTCGTAGCTCATCTGTGTCTCAATTCAAACTGTCCCACTTATTGACTGGGAAGTTTAGGGATCCCCTGAACCTCAGTTCCTATATGTATAAAATAAATATAATAACACCGTACCCCTCAAAGCATGGGAATGAGTCATAGAGTATTGCACATAAAGTGTTTCACACAATTCCTGGCATGGTTCCAGTGCCCATCAACCCTCATTATGATGAAATGGGATTTGTTCAGTTGATACCATGAGCTGGAGCAGAAATTCTCCACCATGGTTCCACAATCTACTTGCGTCGCAACAAACAACGAAGGAGAAGAGGTCAGAATCACCAGGGCCCTGGGCATGCCTGGCTCATCCACGCCATAGAATGTAAACCACGTGAGCACCCCATGGTGCAGATCTACCAGCACACAACTGTGTGCTACGTGCCACACGCTGCATAAGCGAGGGGTCAAAGGGTATCAGGGCAATGACCAGACCTAGTTTTGTACCAGAGAATGGTTGGCCTGACTGATGCGTGGGCCAGGGTCCTATCAAAGAAGTCATTACGTGATCTGAGGCAAGGGCAGCGGGGTAGAGAGGAAGGGTCGTTTCAAAATGTAATTACAGACTCCTTGGCTAACTGGATTTGGGGGCTTTGAAAGAACAATTATTCTGATGTCTTACTTTCAATTTTCATTCTCTCTTTTTTACCCCCTTAATTTTTTATGTTTTCATTCTTTCTACACATCTGGCTTGTTTGGGGATACCCATGGAGGGCTCTTCCCAAGACGGAGAAATGATAAAAGAGAGTTACTAGTGATTTGTCTGTGTAATGTTGGGGGACTGTGGTGTGTGAGAGAGTGTGCGTGTGGAGGAAGAGAGAAATGGGGTGGGGGGAGAGAGAGGAGCAGGAAAGAACAGACTAAATGGAAGAGAAGAGCCTTGAACCCAGGAGATCTGTGTGACAGGCTGATGCTCTCGTGCTCAGCACATTCCAGCAGGGCCCAGGACACTTGAGAGAGGCTGGCGGACACTCCCACGAACCCTGGGATTCTGAAAGAACTACAGCAGGCCGCCTTAGGTGATGACACCACGTGCATCCTAGAGACCAGTGCTCAGGATGGCAAGGTCAGGCTGCGGGCCACCCAGCTGGGCTGAAGCTATCACATTGGACATGATACTGGCATGGTTTGAAACACTGGCACCTTTTCAGGCCATAAACTAATTTAAGTTCCAGAGTAACCTATAGGTAAAAAGGCAACACTTGGTCCCTTTATTCAGTTGTCATGTTTCAAACTTCACAATTGTCTGCCTAGGATATCCCCCAGTTTCTGCAAGAGCGCCAGTTAATCTGCCACGCACACAAAACACCAACATATCAGATACAGGGTTACTGAACATGCAAGGAAGGCTTCTCTGATATAATCAGTTCTCCCCGATGGAGGTTCTTCCCCTGAAAGATGCCTTAAGCGTGCTGCCCTCACTGATGGAGAAATGGAGATCCCTTTTTGAGGGCATGTGGGGAGCTGGCCCAGGCATTCGGGGGATGAGAAGAGGAAGGTTCCGGCCAGCGAGGGTATCAGTCCTCGGGCGTGGAGGTCAGCAGAGATGGACTAGACGAAAACAAGGCAGAGGCACCGGAGAATGCCTCCCGCTATTTCATGAGTGACCTCATTTGACTCTCCTCCCAGCTGCTGACGCATCCTTTTGTCTAAAATTACACATAGTGCTAAACAAATGGGTCTCTTCAGAGTCACTTAGCTGAACTAATCAGCAAGCACGCCAGCCTGGTTTCAAAATGAAGGGTCCACTGCGCAGCAGAGGAGGGCGATTAGTTCGTTACCCTCCATCAGAGGTGAGGGTCGCCGGCAACTCGGGAGGAATTGGCGCTCTGTTCCTTCATTCAAGGTAAGAAATTGTACCCCTGTCGCACTGAAATCTCATTCTTCCGCCTGAAAACTCATTTCCTTTCGGCGTTTTCCTTCTGGACTTTCCCCAGGCCAGCCAGAAACTGTGGTCGGCCCTGTGCATGCGGGAAGTTACTGTGCTCTCTCACGCTGCCAAGGGCGGCTTTCTCTTTGAGGACAAGCTGCTTGGTGGTGAGAAGCCCACAGGCTAGAAACACACATTTTAATAAACCGCCATCTGATCACTGAGTCTCATTCTAATCAAGGGCAGAATGGAGCGACTCTGCTCTCCACTCACGGTAATTAGGGCTCATGAGCTAGTGATGATGGTCTGGGCGTGGGATGGGAAGGGAAAGGCAGTGGAGCAAACAGTTTTCACTTGGGTTTGCAAACATTGAATTTTGCCTTATTAAACGTAGATTTCTAAACCAAACCTCCCTGTTTAATGCCCACATGAGAAGCTCCTTTTTTTTAATCTGTTCTAATTCTCCGTAACCACGGCCTATCAGGGAGCAGACACACTAGCAGCAAACCCAGTCACATCTCCCCATAATCATTTCGCGGATCCCAGTGCACCCAGTGACTCGAAGCTGTGATCTCATTTTACCCCCACAACCATCCTGAGTGCTTGGAGGTGCTGTCCTCATTTGGCAGATGATGAAACCGAGTCTCAGGAAGGCTAAGGAGCTTGTAGCCAAGTCAAAACACAGTAATTCAGGAGCAAGGACTGGAAACAGATTTCCTGGCTTCAGTGCCCCTGGGCCCAACCACATTTGTTTACAGCTTTAGAGTCAATACCCAGACCCTTCCCTACCCTAGAGCTATTGTACCGCCCCCCCCCATCCTAGGGACCCTGGGGCAGGAAGACTCCGAAGGCCACTCTGTCATGCACCTGGGCAACGGGAAGACTGTGTGCTACCAGCCCCAGGCCACAGCCCCCAGCCCCTTTGAACGCTGGGGGAGGGGCAGAGTGGCGAGAGGACCTTCTCTTGCTGCTGCTGGCTAACACTGTGACGAATGTCTTTATTCATAAAGAGATGCTGGCATTAGCGGTTTCATATATTTTTAAAATATTTTATTTATTTATTTTTAAAGAGAAAGGGGAGGGAGGGAAAAAGAGAGGGAGAGAAACATCCATGTGTGGCTGCCTCTTGCACAGCCCCTACTGGGGGCCTGGCCCACAACCCAGGCATGTACCCTTGATAGGGGACTCAAAACTTGGAAAATTTTAGCTTAAGGTAAAAAGCTGTAAGTCTAGCAAGTAATGTGTATGTTAAGCTTTTGTTTCAGAAACTTACAGATAAGGCCCATCCTGGCTCCTGAGAAAAGCAGCAGGCTTCCTGGGGTCTAGCACTGGCCAGAGATTACCACCTGGGGACTGTTAGAGGTATCTGGGCCTTTTGTGACCACCCCCACCCCTGGGGAACAGCTAACTGCAGAGAACAACAGGAAGGCTGCACCTTCCGCTCACCTAATCCTCCCTGAATTTCAAAGCCCTCACCAGACCTTGCTTGTCCTCCCCCACCCCCCTATAAAAGATCTGGCCAGAAAAGAGAAGGCAAGATGGTTAGAGTATGAAACCGTCATCTTCTCGGATCGTCGGCCATCTGAATAAAGTGCCCATAAAAGATTCAGTCGCTGTCATTGCTTATTGGATTTGGTAGTGACAGGCAGCCTGAACGCCGGTGTCTTTTCCAGTTACACCATGACTGGAAATCCAACCAGTGACCCTCGGTTCACAGGCCGGTGCTCAATCCACTGAGCTACACCAGGCAGGGTGTGCAGTTTCATATTTGTAATGAGTGCCTAAATACATTTTTTTCCCAAGAGACTCACTATAGTGAAGTTTTCAATTACATTTTGGTCATGAACACAGATTAATATATTAATTCTGTTCCTCTGTGAGAATCACATGCCAGTCTTCTCTGATGGGATTTTTATGAGGCACTTTTCACATCGGACCCTGTCCATGCTCCTGAGGACCTGGTTGTACATGAATAAATATGATTTCACCCAGGCATGCAGCACTAAGCTAATGGCTCAAACTCCTTTAAACAGTGACCAAAGGAAAGTCCCTTCAACCCTGCTAAGGACAGGGAAACCATTACACCTCCAAAAGCAATAACTAATTAAAACTGAGATACCGTTACAAAGCCAAGTTCGCTCTCTTCGGTACAGCCTGTACAAAGAAAAGATGTGTCCACGAAAGAGTACCTGCCTCTTTTGCACTCATCCTATTGAGGATTTGTAAACTTAATTTGAAAAAAAGAACTAAGCTCAGAATTATGTTGCTAAAATACGGCAGCAAACATACATCTCCTGAAATTTCATTCCCGTAGGGACTGTTAAAATCCTGGATGGGCAAGAAAGTTCTCTACACATACTCGCCTGTGCATTCAGAAAAGGGAGGATCCTTGGCACAGAAGGACCAGGGAGCTGGAACAGTGAGGGCAAGCCCACACTTTCCCTGGAACGCTGTGGGCGTAGGGATAGCTTGGAGCTCTGACTTTGCACAGTGAATGGGCTACGTCAGAGTTTACTGGATAAACAAAACTTACAAATGTTACTGAACTTTGCAAATGAACAATGGGGCATGCAAGGATGGGCTCGATTGGGGCCTTAATTTTTCATTCCATTATGTGATTGACAGCAATATGTAGTTATTTATCTGGAGGTGAAAGAGATTGATCAGCAGTGACACTAAATTTCTCTGAACTTCTCCCATGACCCACCTTGTTGGGAAAGGGAGAAAAGTTCTCTACTATTTTTTCTATTTTATATCTTTTCACTTTCTAACGTCTTCGTCAAAGATGTCAGAGAAGTTTTCTAATACAAGAGATGAATTTTGTAGAGAAAAAAATAAATTTCACAAGGGGTTTTGTTTCATCACGTTTTTATAAGTTACTTTATGATTCCAGAAGTTGCTATTACTTAAGTGAAAGCATAGAGAGTTTGGCTTTTGTCTGTTCTTTTATAAAACAAAATCAGTATATATGTTCATGGTAGAAATTTGAGAAATATAGGAAAGGAGAAAGGAATAAATTACCAATAATTTCACAAGTCTTTGAAAACCACTGGTACTATTTTGGAGATTCCTTTCTAATGATTATGTGGAAACTTCACATATTTATTTGTATTATTAGGCATACTGAATTTTAAATATTTTTTAAAGATTTTATTTATTTATTTTAGAAAGGGAAGGGAGGGAGAAAGAGAGAGAGAGAGAAACATTAATGTGCAGTTACTGGGGGCTGTGGCCTGCAACCCAGGCATGTGCCTTGACTGAGAATCGAACCTGCAACACTTTGTTTCGCAGCCTGTGCTCAATCCACTGAGCTACACCAGCCAGAGCTTAAATATTTTTATCTTTATGTCTTAGTCTCAACTGTAGTAGTTAATGAAATCACATTATTTTGTAGAAAGGTTAACATAAATTATTTATGTTGAATATTTCAAGAAAGTTCTGATATTTATCAATACATTAACTATAATAAATATCCTTTTATATAGAGATTTTCTAGTTTATTTTGGGTAAGTTCCTAGAGGAAAATTACTGAGTAAAATGGCTTTCATTTTTAAAGTTCTAATGCACAGACCAAGTGAATTTGAATCCCTCATTCCCCACTTTCCTCTCTCTCTCATTCCCCTCCCCTCCCCTCCCCTCCCCTCCTCTTCCCTTCCTTTAATCCTCACCCAAGGACATGCCTATTGATTTCAGGGAGAGAGGGGAAGGGAGGGAGGGAGGAAGAGGGCAGTGGGAGAGGGAGGGAGAAAGAGAAAGAGAGAAAGAGAGAAAAAGAGAGAGAGAGAGAGAGAGAGAGAGATCAGTTGCTTCTCATATGCACCCTGACTGGGACCAAACCCACAACCCAGGCATGTGCCCTGAGTGGGAATCAAACCCATGACCTCTCAGTTTATGGGATGACGCTTCAATCAACTTAGCCACATCATCCAGGGCCTTTTTTTCCTTTCTATCTTCCTTCCCTTCTTTCCCTCCTTTCATTGGAAGAAACCAGGGTCGCATAAACCAGGGTCCCCTTTGGGGAGGCCCGTAGCCATTCTGGAAGATACTACTACCACTAGCTGCTTATATACATAAGAGTATAACGGAAACATTGCCGTGGTCCTAAGAAGAACATTTTCCAGAGTGCCTCAGTCCAGAAATGCCTTGAAATCCCACAGCAGGACAATTTCTGGTTTTAGCACAAATCTCACTTAAGAATTCTACTGGTATTGTGGTGCTATTTCTTTTAGTGACTCTTCCATTTTTAGATGCATGGATTAGCAAAAATACAAGTTAAATTTGTTGCACGCTCCATATCAGGTACTGTGTTCAGGGCTTCACGGGCATTGCTTCATTTAATGTGTATAGCAGCCTTACGTGAAAGATACTAGTATTTTGCTCTCATTTTAAAGATGAGAAAGTAAAAAATCAGAATTGTTAGCAACTGCCGTGGGTTATGCTTCTATTTCAGTTTCGTGGGCTAGGGATTGAGGTGCGGCAGCGTAGGAACAGCTTGTCCCTTTCCCATAATAACAGCCCTCAGCTGGCGTGGCTTGACAAGTCAAGATGTCTCAGACGGTTTAACTGAGGCCCTGTGGGTGGGGCCTTCGTTGTGGCTGTCGGCTGAGTTCATTTCTTCCCCATGTTGTTTCTACCGGGTTGGATGTGTCCAACACGGCTTCTTCATTGACACGTCTGATGTGTGGGCGAGGGTGCCTGTCGCAGCCAGGAATGTCCAGTCTCCCTGCATGTGGCCTTTCCACATGGCTAGCTTGGTCTTCCTCACAACACAGCGGTCTCGGAACGGTCAGCCTCTTTACATGTGGCTGGCTTCTCCAGAGGGAAAATTCCAAGAGATGTATGTCGTGGCCTCAGAAGTCACACAACCTTAGTTGCCATATTCTGTCAGTCAAGAGGGAGTCGCAGGCGAAGTCCAGAAAAAAAGGACAGGGGGTATAAACTCCCACCACTCGACTGGAAACATGTCAAGTGGTTTGTGGCTGTTTCAATCTTTTATACAAGATTTGTTGGACTCAAAAACCCATCCTTCTCAACACCAATATTGGGTAAAGACATGGTTGACTATTTTTCAAAAGAGAGTTTTCCCAAACTGCCAACACTCCTTACATAGTGACCATGCACTAGGGGGCGTTCTGTGGAAAATAGGGAGATTTGGGCTACACCCTAATCGCCCCAACTCGATTTTCCATGTTACATCCGCCAGGAGAGACGAGCATTCAGATAGCACTTTCAGTTTCTCTACCCTCCTCAATTCTTCCTCTCTTTCTCTCTCTCCCTCCCTCAATTTCTCCCCTTCCCGTTAGATGATGGAAAATTGTTTGGTGACAGATCACGAGCAGTTTTAGTCTTTGGCTCCTTCGGGACCTGCCTGCCCCCTGGTCTGGGATAAGAGTTCCCTCCTCTACCACGGGGTCAGTCCCTGAGCGCGGCGGGAGCAGCAGGGGGCGGCCGCGGTCTGCAGGTGGAGGCTGCTTTGGCTGTGGTTGGCAGGGGGAGCTGAGTGCAAGGAGGAACTGCCGTAAGTCTTCAGGCATAAGCCCGTACTTACAATCCACCGTGTACCTGACCTCTGTGCCTCTTTTTAATTGACGTGGAATCTGAAACACAGAGTGATGTGGGCAACTGGCCGGCTCCGATGCCAGTAGGAGTTGGCCTAGAATTAACCTCAGTCTCTCCTGGGGTGAAGATTCCAAAACCGAAAGCACTGGGTTTACATTGATTTTTTTTTGTATTTTACAAATAGAAAAAAGAAACATATGATCTTTTATAAATACTAATACTGTGTCTTTTTAAAGTTAGTTCGTTTTACTTGTTCATTTTCTTACTATATTATTCAAACTTCCTAGAATGGTGTTAAAAAATGATATTCATACAAACTTCATTTTTATTCTTGTTCCAAATGTCAGTATTGTTTTACTATTAAAGAGTTAATATGTGTATATCCTGCTACATAGAAAAAGAAGTTATATGAGACATACATTCCCCACCTGAGATGGCCATGGGCCTTTTGGGGGGCTTTTCTCTTATTATTTCACCTACAACAAGATGGATATTTAGGCGCATGTGTAGAAATTCTAAAGTACTCTTGCTTGGGGCGGTGGCAAGCTCTACTTGATGCAGGTGGAATCATTATATCTGCAAATGAGAAGGGTTTTCATGCATTTCCTTTATATTAACGTATTTGTTTTCATGAGTGAGATTGTATTACAGTTTCTTTGTGTGTTTCCTACCTTTGTCAGCTCCCAGCATCATCATTTTTGCTAGCTTCCTAAAATGAACCTGAAAGCTTTCCGCTGAAAATAGCTGCTTTGATTAGATTCTTTAAACATATTAAATTGACACGTTGATTTTTGCGACTTTTTTGCTGGTCCCAGATTACTTTAGTCAGAAGGTCAATTAGGAGAAAAATGGAGTCTGTAAAATATTTAAATATATAGCTACTGGGCTGGGGAATACGTGTTTAGAAACAGGCAGAGGCGGTCCCTCTTGCATACAAACATTTCACTGTCGAAGGAAGAGTTTATGCATTTGTTGTTGGTTTCATAGGAGGAAAAAAGAAATCAATGCCATTCCATTCCGAAGGGATTTTGGCCACACAAGCTTCATTTGAAGATATCACAAGTTAGACCAAATGCTGGCTGAATACAAATACCCTATTTACCGTGTATGTCAGAAATTAACAGCATTTTGACTTTTCATGACAACAGCATAACTGGCTTGCACTTAATGAACTTAAGGAGAGAAGAAGAATTCAATCCAAGCCCAAACTGCCTCGCTCAGCAAACATGTAGAGAATGATGGATAATGAGGTCAGACACAAAGCTAGGCACTGCGTCACAGGCAGGAGGAAAAAGAAGATGACCATTATGTTTTTAACAGAGTGGTTACTGAGCTCTCAAAAAGGCTATAGTTCATAATGCTTACTCACCAAGATAATCAGAGTAATGATTCACCTCATAATATACAGACAAAGGTTCAGAGACAACTATGATCAGATTTATCTCTACCTTCCTTCTCTTCTTCTTGCCCTGTCATTTGAGAGAGAGAGAGAAAGAGAGAGAGAGAACATGGAAAGTCAAACTTAAGGTATCACACTACAATATTCTTGTGTGGAATCTTATAAAAAAAAGCAAATGAGCAAAACAGAACCAGAGACTTGGAAACGAAGAACGAACTGACAGTGACCAGAGGGGAGGAGGTGGAGACATCATGGGGGAAAGAAGGGGGAGACGCCAGCAGAGGAACAGAGAGGACGCATGGGCACGGACAATGGGGAGGACTGCCTGTGCAGGGGTGGGCTAGGGGAGAGCAGTGGGGAAAAGGCGGGACAACTATCACCGAACAGCAATAAAAAGAAGATTCTTGTGTGCCAGCCATCTTATCTGCACTTCCACGTAACAACATATCACATTTAATAAATGAGTGTAGTTCCAAAAATCTGATAGACGATAGGCCTACTTTGTAAACTTGACAATCACCATTGTCTATACCTTGAAATCCTAATCATACTTCAAAATCCCTTCAAATGCCCACCTCCTTCATGGGAAGTCTGAAAAAACAGGGATTCTAGTTACCGTTTCTTGGTCACCCTCCACAAGCCCACTGCTCTGCTAGCTTCTCTACAAATGCCTTCTAATTCGGTCCTCAGAACACTTCTTTATCCCAACATTGTCTCTCATTAAATAGTTCGGGAAACACAGGCAAAGAAGGGGAATTGCATTGCTTAGTCATCGACTAGTCAATAACTAGTCGCTTGAAATCTATGTCTTCTTCACTGGAAAATAATTCCCATTCATTCCAAATACAAGGCAGTAGTTCCTGTGAACTTGCATACAAGTATTTTGGCCCACCTTAAAATGCTTAATACATGTTACTTTGTCTTACATATCAACACAGGTCTTGGCACTTCGAAAACGCTATTAAATTTGATTTAGAATGATTTATATACAGCAGTGGGAAACCAGGTAAAGGTCACGTCCAGCACTCCCTAAAGCACACGTAATTGAGCATGTTCACAAATGACGGGAGAGAACAAGGACGCCTTTGAATTTGTGCCTGTCAGACAGATCAGAGGAATAAATAAAATGTTCCCTCTTCAAAAATATTTCTTACCTAAGAGAATACAACTTTTTCTTGCCATGTTTTCTGATGCTTGTCTGTCTTTGGAGACCTTCTCTTTCCTTTAAAGCCTTCATTTGAAAATCCCCTCAAAAAGGAAGTGACTGCAGGCAAGCCAGACTGATAGGGTACTTAACCGTGAACATGCCACTCACCTTACAGTTACCGGCAGCGTGCTTTATTAACCAGTAGCCCAGATATTTACTGAAGCATGTGGTTCACTTGGGCAATAGGACCAATTTAGACCTTTCTTAGATAAAAGAAAAAAATCCCCATTAGGCCCTGAAAGCGATCCCAGGAGACGACAATTATAAGCTAATAGGGTCATTCATTTTTGTGTTTATATTTTTAACTGAAAGAAATACATTAACTCCTAAGGGAGACCAGGACAGAGTGTGTAGGCGCTAAAGGAACAGGTTCTTCTCTCATCTACAACCCAAGCCATGAGCCACAGAGACTAAGGCGCGGCCCAGCCACCACTACACAAAGGCGGGGAGGAGAGCTGCAGGGTGAGCAGCTCTTTAGAAGGAGTGACTCTGAGTCTGAGATGCGTGAGAAAATTGAAAAATGGCTTCCAAGGCCAGTTCAGAAATGGACAAATGTTCATTCAGAGCAGGTGCAAGACACTCGGCGAGCCACTAGGGGAGCTACGGATGGAAAGGTAAATCAACCTTCAACTCCAGACTTACGCTAAGGAGATACTGCAATTCAGTAAGGAGCAACTCTATACCGCAGTCAGGGAGGTGATGTGCACACACACACAAAAATCCACAATTTATTGAACATTAACTGGCAATTTATGTATAAATTCTGATGACTCAATGGCAGGAGAAAAAGTGTCCAAATGTATTAACTGCTGCTTTAAAAAGAGAAGTGCCACGATAATGCAGAAAGTCCTATGAGAGAGAGGGAGAAATGTGGGTGATTGGAGAGCGGAAGTCACGAACATGTGATCCTGCGAGCGACATACAGGACGGGGCAAAGGTAAGTTTGCGGTTGTGAGTACGCAAAACAGTTCATTCTTGCCTTCTTATTTATTAATTATTGTATGATTTTCTACGTGAACAAACAGAAACCTACTTTTGCCCCGACCTGTACTTCCTTTATCGGAATCTGAAATGTCCTCATGGAGGCAGGCGTCCCAAAGACAGAAATGCAGAGCTGAGTAGGAGAGTTCAGGAAGCCATGAAATGTATGATTATATACATGAAAGTGCACCTGCTCCCGTGTGGCTGCTTTGTACAAAGGCTTATGGGAAATACAACAGAATGCTTTCGGGAGCGCTGTTGGCCTGCCGAAGAGCCAGAGCTGAGCAGGGTGCGCGAGTCCTCCCGTGAGCAGAAGCACCATGCTGCCTGCACCAAGCTTGGGGCAGCAAGTCTGTGCTCAGCCTCTGTCTGAAAATCTTGCACCCCACGGACAGCTAGAGCACTAACGGAGGTGTGCGAACATCTGAGGGACCGGTCAGATGAAGATCCCACACTTAAACACTTGGGATTGAAATGAGCATGGAGAAGACTCTCCTGGCTCAAAGAGTGGAGCCAGATGCCTCTGTTAACAGTGATAAATCAAGTACCTCTTGGGTCACACAGACTTGGTTTTAGGTTCTAATCTTTCCTCTGTTGTGGAGGAGCTGGGTGATTTTGAGAAATCAAAATCATATATATTATATATATCATATATATACATACACATATATGTATGTGTATATATATAAAGAATATAAAAAGTGTATTGAGAAATACTGAGAATATATGCTCTCTGTATATTCTCAATACATATATAATCTATATAGTTACAGAAAACATATACAGAGAATGTATAAACAGTGGTCAGAATTGCGTTTAGAAATTATCAAGTACTCAATAAATATTATTATTTTTGCAACATTTTTTAAGACAGCAAAACATGCCCTGGCTGGCGTAGCTCAGTGGATTGAGCGTGGGCTGCGAACCAAAGTGTTGCAGGTTCGATTCCCACTCAGGGCACATGCCTGGGTTGCAGGCCATGACCCCCCAGCAACCTCACATTGATGTTTCTCTCTCTATCTCCATCCCTTCCCTCTATAAAAATAAATAAATACAATCTTAAAAAAGAGATTTAAAAAATACTAAAAAAAAGACAGCAAAACATGTGCATTTGGTCAACTGGCAATATTTTACCCTTTCACTTGTAGTGTTACATAAGCCCAAAATTCTGTTCCACAAACCTTAAATTTTATTTTTGTCAAAAAATACTGTTATGAGAGAGAAATTTTAAAATCTCTCCTAGGATATTCCTTTTGTTTTTATATCTGAAACATTACATTCCTCTGGATTCTTTTAAGAAGTTAGGTCAACAAGAAAGCACAAAAAAGTTCTCTCTCTCTCTCTCCATATATGTGTGTGTGTGTGTGTGTGTGTGTGTGTGTGTGTACACACACACTGAAATATCTATATATCTGTATCTACAGATACCTGTATCTATGTATATATCTATGTATGTGTGTAACCGGGAAAGACACCGGTGTTTGGGCTGCCTGTCACTACCAAATCCAATAAGCAATGACAGTGATTGAATCTTTTATGGGCACTTTATTCAGATGGCCGGCGATCCGAGAAGATGACGGTTTCATACTCTAACCATCTTGCCTTCTCTTTTCTGGCCAGATCTTTTATAAGCCGGGTGGGGGAAGACAAGCAAGGTGCAGTGAGGGTTTTGAAATTCAGGGAGGATTAGGTGAGCAAAGCTGCAGCCTTCCTGTTCTGTGCAGTTAGCTGTTCCCAAGGGGTGGGGTGGTCACACAAAAGGCCTGGATGCCTCCAACAGGAGCTAATCTCTAGACAGTGCCCCAGGAGGTCAGCTGCTTTTCCCCGGGAGCCAGGATGGGCTTTATCTGTAGTTTCTGAAACAAAAGCTTAACATGCACATTACTTGCTAGCCTTATAACTTTTTACCTTAAGCTAAAATTTTCTAAGTCTAGGGTCCCCTATCATGCGTACATATATGTGTGTGTGCACATGTATATGTGTGTATATATATATATATTTAGATTGAGAGAGAAAGAGAGAGAGAGAGATCTGCTTGTCCAGGAAACATTTTGTTTGTTCCTTCACGGTTTCTGAGGAGACAAAGACTGGACACTTAAAATATACATATATATATGAACAGTCCATTGGTGCCAGACAATATCTGAAGAAGAGGCAGCAATCTGAATGCCTGTTTTGACATACTTAGTATATTCCACATACTTTACTGGGGGCAGAGGATTCTCTACCCAGCCAAGAAAAAGTAAAGCCATAAATGTAGAAATACTTGAAATATTCTACAAAATATTATTCCTATCTACTAGAGATTAATCGAGGGGGAAAAAGAGATGAAGGGAGAAGTGTAGGATTTATAACAGTTAAGTAAAATAATGACAACAAATAAATATTGGTCATTATAAACCCTAAGTTATATTATTATTATGCTGTTTTGCTTTAAATGATCAATTTTCCTTAAGGTAAATTTTGAGAAAATAGCATAGTATTTTACATTTACTCACTTTTTTTTTACAATACCCAGATAATAAGAGATAAATAGATAACACTTTAAAAAACTTTATTAGAAGAAATTTGAATATGCGACACAGGCATATAATGGCATAAAACCATAAGTGTCTGATATTTGAGACAGAAGAAAAATAAGCTTGATTTAAGAGAAATTTAATTATGTTCCTGCTCTCAAAAAACTAACATTACTTGAGTTTTATTTTTGTAGATGTAGAGAAAAAGAGATTCACCAAAAATGGGGGAAAAATATTGAAAAAGAAGGCTTTCAAGGTTACAAATAACACAAAAGCATGAAACTGACTTTAAACCCTTGGTAATATTTGAAAACTCCAAACTAGATTTAGGGAGATGAGAAGGAAAACAATGTGGTGATGTTGAGTATGATGATGATTTAAGATTACAATGGTAATGACTAATCCATTAAGAGCTCCGGTAGGCTATTTTGTGTATGTAGTCATTAACACATACCCTGCCATTTCATCCCCTTAACAACCCTGTCAGGTGGACTTATGAATATCATTCAACTGAAAACGGCTGCCCAAAATAGATCGGCGTTCCTCCCAAGTGTGGTCAGCATAGCTGGATCAAAACACGGCTCCCGTCTGGAAGCCTGCCTGGCTGAGACTAAGCTATACTGTCCCCCATTAAGGAATGTGTTGAAGGAAGCCAAATCTATACATCAAGTGGTAATTTGGGAATGGAAATAAAATTTGACACTTATTTTTACAAAAATGTAAAGATAATCAGCATTATTAATAAGGTGTACAAAGTATCTCCAAACTCATGAAGGATAAGCAGCGGCCGGGGAGGACATGGAACAAAACATATTCCATCAATGAAAGAAGCACGACAGTTAAAGGGAAAAGGTTGCATGAACCACGGAAACCCAAAGGATAATGGTATAGTGATTATAATGTGTGTAAGGAAACACAAGTTAGTTAAACTCCTCTAGAATCCAAGTCTACTCTGAGATATGGTAAAATTACTTAATTTGAAGGTGCTTGTAAGAGACAATAAAAATGTACAGGGCCTTGAGAAGTTAGAGGAAATTTTTTAGGCAATTGCAGTAAGAGAAAAATTCTGCAAAAGTATTTTTGTGAAAAAAAATCTCAAAGGATAAATGATTAAACAAAAACATTATTTTGTAAAATTTATAGAAATCCAATGACAATATAACATTTATAAAAGTTTATTTACCATTATTAAATAGAATCCAGGTAGATTTTAAAATTAAAACTTTTAAGTAATAAGGTAAATTGATAGAAATAAATTTCCTAGACACTTCAATGTCTCTATATAATTTTGACAAATTAATAAATTATAAAAATGATAAAATCATACATATTTTAATATAAAAATCAATTTTAATTTTTTAGATATAGTTTTATACATAACTTTTCCAAATGTGCAATGCATAGCTTTTGTATTGGAAAACTGGAATGCTAAATATTTTCAGTAAAAGCAAAAAGAAAATAGAGTAGATGAATGCTGTAATTTAAGGAAGTAGCTATTTCCATAATTGTGAATTGTTTATGTTTATCATAGGAAAAAAAATGCAGGTCATTCTAAATAGAAGAAAATTCTCCAATCCATCATATTTTTCATTATTAATATGGGAACATGTCCTGCTTCTTTTAAAATAGTGAGACATTAGCTTAAATTTTTAAACATAATCTAATATGAGATAATTGAGGATAAAATTATAATGAAGGCAATCTAAAAGTAGCTGAGGTTATAAATATCATCAGCTCTCTGATATAAAAGGACCACCTTTTCAGTTTTGTCCTTGACAGAAAGAAAAGTAAGTTTACTGTTTTTGTTGCCTAAGGGAAATGTTAGAATGCATTTGCTCTTTTGTTTTCTACAAGTTAATAGAAATTAAGATTCTTCTTGTGCTTTATAGGTATTATAAAAAGTTGTAGACTGTTCAATAAGCAAATATATGCTTTGAAATTTAACAATTAATGATCTATAAAATCTAGGGTGAGAATCTTTCATAAATGTTCAGATTTATAACTTTAGGAGAGTCAAAACCTCTTAAATACAATGTGTATACAACTTTAATCCTAACCACTACCTGATTTAATATTATTACAAAGAATTTTGACAAGTTTTATACAAGGTTATACACCAGGTCAAATGCTAATGATCCAAGGTGATGCTAACTTATTCAGGCAAATGTGCTTTATCTAATCCTCTTCCTTCAGTGGCAACAATCTTTTGCAAATTATCCATATTTAACTTCTTGATCAAAGTGTAGAAACCTACCTTCTTAGCATTTTCTGGCATTTTACATTAACAAGGTAGCTACCACCACTGCTCTAGATACACTAATGAGCATCTAGAAATACTCTTTAAGACAGATTGCACGTCTTTGTCTCTTGAGTGAGCAATGCAGTCTGTAATGTTGATGAGAGATTATCTTCACAGGTATTTTTCCAGGGCTTACCAAGCACTATAATAACCTGATTATATATTGCATTAGTCTTTTGGGAATGAAAGTGCAGGGAAGAAACCCACCTGTAACTGCTCCTACAAAGCCATGTGGCTCATATGGAGCAGTGTTCGGGGCACAGAGGCACCCAGAGTAGTATTAGCTACGGAGGTAGCAATGGGTCATGATTCAGCAGGTCATGCTGACATAAAGTTGGTTTGTCACAGCTGGGCTGCAAGGGTGTCTCTCGAATTTTTTATCCTCTCACAGATTCCTCCACTTTGCACTGTTCCTTGGCCCCACACTTCCTTTCTAACAAAAACAGGCTGTTTTACAAAGTGAGCACCCTCCGACTGGGTAAGCTCAAGTGTACGTATCTGGACTCATTCATTTTGAGAAGTAGAAAACACAGGGCCTTCTGATTACGATGGATTCAAGTCTTCTAGTGTGAACCATTCTCAAATTATTAAGGGTTTGTCTTTATCTGACGTGCTTTCCCCACCCCCCTCCACTCACTGGCCTCTGTAAACATTCATTTGGCTTTCCATTTATGCTATGGTTTTGAATTAAAATCCATACTAAAGAAAATCCCGTAATGTGTATTCTACTGTTTTGATGAACTTTTTGCAATGTTGGGAAGGGCACGTTTCACATAAGTTTTAACTCATGAATGTGTAACCCATAGTCTGTAGTAGAAAAGATGCACATGTGCATAATCCCACCTGAACAGACACAGGGATGAAGGATGCTTGTGTAAACTGGTGGGCACTTCATTGGGGCGGCAGTCACAGCAACTGCCTAAGGGTTCATTTTGTGTCAGACTCTGTGGTAAGCACTTACGAAATGTGCATGCACTTTCAAAACAACCCTTTACGGTTACTGATATTTTTAATCATCCTTTTACAGAATAAGGACATCAAGGCAGAGATTAAGTACATTTTCCAAGGTGCTAAGACATTAGAGCTTGCAAAGATCCAGGTCTGGGTGACTGCAACGCCTGATGTTCCAAACCCCCCTGCAAGGCCAGTTTTGCCCCCTATTTCCTTATTCAGCACAATGGCTGAGGAAAGAGACTGCAGACGAAATATCCGTCTCTGGCAATGCACCTATGCTGCCTGCTCATGTGCACCGTGGTGGCCTGCAAACACCAAACTGAAGATATTGCCCCACCACACCCTTCCTCTCCAGAAAGACAAATTGGACCTTCTACTAGCCATCTGTTTTGGCCACTGTCCCTTTCTTCCCTTTCCTGGTTCATCTATCATTCTTCCATGTCATGTCCTCTTACTATTTACTTCTATGTCCCATCTCCACACGACAGGACGGGTAGTTCTGTTGCTCTGAACTCCGTCTCACACTCTCCAGTACAGACCCCTCAGCACTTCTCAAACAGTGTATCCACTGACCAGCACGGTCCCTCCCTCCTTCTGTCCTCTGGACAATATCAATACCAAGCAGGGCTGATGGCTGAATTCAGAGAACATAAAAATAGCAGCAGTTTCCATTCCCTTCTTTTCATTTTGAACAAGGTATCTGCAGGCCTTATTCCGAAACATTTAAAATATACCTACGTCCACAGAACAAATTCAGCTTGGCTTGCTATGTGAATAAATGAAAGGTGTGCCACATGTCTTACAATAACTAGAAAACCTGTCACTGCTACAATCCCTCTTTGAATCTACGGAGCAAATGACCTCTTTAAGTAAAGCTTCAGATTCCCCAAAGCGAAGAGCTCCCCTGGGAGAACAGTCATCAAATTCCCTGGAGTGACATCTCCATAGATCTGCGGATGACGCAGGGAGACAAGTGGTTTAATTACCGAATAGGCCCTCCTTCCTTCCCTAAGGTGTCTGTGAAATTGTATGAAACAATTCTCTTTAAATTTATTTTGAAATGTGTCATCGCTGCACATCTTTTCATTATTTTCACATAAGCAGAGAGATGGCTTCTTTTCCAACTGCATTTATTTGGGTAAGATCCTGGCAGTTTTTTCTTTCTTTCTTTTTTTTTTTTAAGTACCTTTGCTGCTTGTTTTCTTTGGGGAAAAAAAAACAAAACTCGCCAATCATATTAAGAGCCAAGCTTATCTGTTTGTAAATAGAAAGTGTGGTTATTCCTTATAACTGAGTATCTTTTTTGCTCTAGCACTTTTTGGTGCTCTAGGTGAATCTTTTGTCTCTCTCCCTCCCTCCCATCCTCTGTGGGAGCTCTCTTCCCCTCAGTCTCTTCCACTCTCTTTCTCTTCTCATTTTTTCTTTCCCCATTCAACATATTTATTATGTATATAATCTGGTTCAAAAACTGGAGAGAATATTAGATATACTAATAATAGCTCATGTAAGACAGGTTCTATGCATTTTATATTAACTTATATTTAATTTACAAAATGACCATATGAGCTCAGTATTATTATTATTTCCATTTAAGAGATAAGGCATTTGATAAAACCCAGCACCCACTTATGATAAAAACTCTCAGCAAAGTGGAAATAGAGGGAACACACCTAAACTTAGTAAGGGCCACATATGACAAACCCACTGTCAGTGTCGTACTCAACGGGAAAAAACTAAAAGCATTTCTCTGAAGATCAGGGACAAGACAGAAACTTATTCAACATAGTAGTGGAAGTCCTAGCCATAGCAATCAGACAAGAAGAAGATATAAAAGACATCCAAATTGGAAAGGAAAAAGTAAAACTGTCATTATTTGCCAATGACATGATACTGTACATAGAGAACCCTAACGATTACACCAAGAAACTACTAGAATTGATAAATGAATTCAGTAAAATACCAGGTACAAAATAAACATCCAAAAATCAGTTGAATTTTTTATGCCAACAATGAACTATCTGAAATGGAAATTAAGTAAACAACCCCATTCACAATTGCTTCAAAAAGAATAAAATACCTAGGAATAAACCTAACCAAGGATATAAAATACCTTTACTCTGAAAATTATGACATTAAAAAGGAAATTGAATAAGATACAAATAGGTGGAAGTACATACCAGGTTCATGGATAGGAAGAATTAACATCATTAAAATGTCCATACTACTCAAAGCAATCTATAGATTCAATGCAATTCCTATCAAGATTCCAATGATGTATTTCACAGAACTAGAACAAATATTTCAAAAATTTATAGGGAACCACAAGAGGCCCGGAATGGCAACAGTAATTTTGAGAAAGAAGAGCAAAGTTGGAGAAATCAAGCTACCTAATATCAAACTATACTATAAGACCACAGTAATCAAAACAGCAAAGTACTGGCATAAAAACAGACACATAGATCAGTGGAACAGAATAGCGAGCCCAAAAATAAATCCATACCTTTATAGTCAACTCATATTTGACAGTGGAAGCAAGCAAATACAATGGGCTTTATTCAATAGTTTACTGAATAAATGAATAGTTTATTGATAGTTTATTGAATAAATGGTGTCGGTAAAATTGGACAGATGCGTGCAGAAAAATGAAACTAGACCACCTTCTTATGGCACATACCAGAATAAATTCAAAATTAATTAAAGAACTTAGATGTTAGATGCAAAGTCATAAAAATTTACAAGAACACATGGGCAGTAAAATCTCAGACATTGCTAGTAGTAATATTTTTTTCTGATATCTCTCCTCAGACAAGGAAATCAAAAGAAAAAATAAACAACTGGGGTTACATCAAACTAAAAAGGTTTTGTACAGCAAAGAAAACCACTGAATAGGTGAACATATTTGCCAATGATATGTTTGATAAGGGGTTAATATCAAAAACTTATAAAGAACTTAGAAAACTCAACACCAGAAAAAATCTAATTAAAAAATTGGCAAAGGAACTGAAAAGACAATTATCCAAAGAGGAAGTATAAATGGCCAATAAACATATGAAAAGATACTCAACATCACTCATCAGAGGAATGCAAATTTAAACCACAATGAGATATCACCTCACACCTTTCAGAATGGCTGTCATCAGTGAATCAGCAAACAAGAGTTGATGAGGATGTGGAGAGGGGGAACCCTTTTGCACTGTTGATGGGAATGCAGATTGGTGCAGCCACTATGGAAAGCATTATGGAGTTTGCTCAAAAAGTTAAAAATGGAACTACCTTATGACCCAGTGATTCTACTTCTGGAAATATATCTGAAAAAACCTAAAACAATAATTCAAAAGAATATATAAGCACCCTATGTTCACTGCAGCATTATTTTACACTAGTTGAGATTTGGAAGCAGACTCGGTGCCCATCAAAAGATGAGTGGAGCCCTAGCTGGCGTAGCTCAGTGGATTGAGCGCGGGCTGCAAACCAAAGCATTGCAGGTTTGATTCCCAGTCAGGGCACATGCCTGGGTTGCAGGCCATGGCCCCCAGCAACCACACATTGATGTTTCTCTTTCTCCCTCCCTTCCCTCTCTAAAAATAAATAAATAAAATCTTAAAAAATTTTCTTAAAAAAAGATGAGTGGATAAAAATGTTGTGGTACATTTACACAATGAAATACTATTTGGCCATAAAAAAAGAAAATAATTTTACCCTTTGCAACAGCATGGATGGACCTGGAGAACATTATACTAAGTGAAATAAGCCAGTCAGTGAAAGACAAATGCCATATAATTTCACTCATATGTGGAATCTAATGAAAAAAAAAACTGAACTAACAGGCAAAATAGAGACAGACTCATAGATAGAGAGCAGGCTGACAGCTCTTGGGCGGGGGGAGCATCAGGGGTGGGTGAATCAAGGGAACAAAGGAAGGTCTCATGGACAATAGCGTGGTGATGGTGGGGGTTGGGGAGGTAGTGGTACGAGAGGTTGTGAGGGGGATAAATGGTAATGGAAAACACAGTAAAAATAAATTTAAAAAATAGATAAGGAAATTGAAAGATTAAGACGTTGAATAAATTGTCTATGTTGGCATGGCTGCGAGGAAACAGTGAGGATCTAACCCCAGGATGTTTGATGGCAGAGACTATAGTCATAAACGTTACACCATTCTGCTAGAACAGATGCTCCTTAAGTTACAATGGGGTTACATTCCGACAAGCCCCTGATAAGTGAAAAACACTGTATGTCAAAAAAGGCATTTGATATACCTAACTTACCGAACATCACAGCCTCACCCAGCCTACCTCACCTCACATGTGCTCAGAACACTTACGCTGGCCTGCAATCGGGCAAAATCATCTCAGGCAAAGGCTATGTTATAATACAGTGTTGAATATCTCATGTAACTTATTGAAAACAGGATCCAAACAGTGCTGGCGGCTTAGTACAGTGTAGAGCATCACTTGTCTCCCCTCACGACACGTGGCTGACTGCGAGCCGTGGTCACAGCCACTGCCTTGCAGCACTAGGGAGCATCGTCACATCCCCAGTGTGGGAAAGGACCACAAGTCAAAATCCAAAGTACGGTTTCCAATGAGCACATATAATTTTCACACCATTGCAAGGTCTAAGAATTTTAAGTCAGGTCATAAGGTGGGGACCATGTGTACGTACAAATATCTAAGAAAAGATTTTAAAAAAACTGATACGTAACTTTGATAGTTTTCTCAACTTTCAAGGCTGGGTTTATTAGTTAAAATACAGGACACTTAGTTGAATCTGAATTTCAGATAAATGATAAAATTTTATAGTGTGTATCCCAAATATTGTGTGGGACATACACTAAAATTATTTTCAACACATACATAAAATACAAGTTTAACAGTGTGTTCATTTTTTTTTTATTTTTGGTAAAATCTGATAGCCCTATTCATGGTAGTGGTGAGAAGCAATTTTAATTTTTATGTTACACATATTTTTATTTTATTTACTGTTTGTATTACCGGTACATGCATCACCTATAAAGAGTGAGGCTCAGCACTCCTATGGCCGTATACCTCGCAAGCAGTAGAGTAGAATTCTTATCTCTGCCTGCAACACGCTGTGTCATTGTAATAAATCCAGCTTTGGAGAGACATAATTTGATGGTTCCACCTACAGACACATAACAGCGTTTCATACACAAAACCGATGACATTACACTGCTAAGTTGTTGTGGAAACGATCATTTCCATTTTCCAAAACATCTCCAAAGTGCTCCGTTAAAAGACTTCCATGATCTCCACCTCCAGAAATTCAAAGATTTCTTCTCATAAGTGAATGAGAGAGAAGAATTTATAGGCACTGAAGTTTACTATTCAAAATGCTGAAATAAAAAAAAAAACCCAGCCTGTACTTCGCTGAGGTTGGGATGCTCAGCGTCAGGAAGCAAACACACACACGGGCTCTGCCCCCTTCCCAGTCACGTAAAAGTTTTACTGTGTTTCAAATTAATTAAAATCTAGTGTAAAAACTACACATGAACAATGGCTTCCATATTGGACAGCATAGCTTTAGACGTAAGAACTCTTTCTAACTCACCCTACATTACTTCCACACCCACCCCTTCCAAAAGAAAATAGCCTTCTTGTTTTATAATACCCCATTTGCTAATTTCCGTATTTCAGATAACTGTTTCTCCCATTCGTCAGTGGTCCTCAGTCCATGGTCCATGTTCTGAGGCCTTTCCTGATGATGAGATTTTTGAGAAGCTTTAATAATGTTGCTCCAGGGTGCCCCCAGCATCCACCTCTACCCAACACCATCTGACTTCTCCGTCTGCGCCGTAGTTGTCCTATCACTCATTTGTCTCTCTCTCTAGACCACAATTCTTTGAGTCCCGTGACTGGACAATGTTTATTGTCCGATGAGTATCTAATATGTAGCATGTAGTAGTTGTTCAGTGCATGTTAGGTGAATGACTACATGGAAGTAGAGGCTGAGCAGCAGAACAGCCCCCCCGTGAGTCCCAACTGTGTCTTCTCCCCCGTGACCGTCAGCCACGATTCCGCCTTATCCAGAAGACAACCTACTCACGGACTCCAGTCTCCTCAAGACTGCCAGGCTTTTGTCCTGTAACTGTTCTTTTTATCACGAAGAGCTCTCTATCTCCTTATAAAGGAGACCATTCCTATGTGGGACATCCATTTGTTTAAAAAATGTCATCCCCAAACTAGTACATCCCAGGCATTGTTTTCTAGGCTGGGCATGTGTACTTCATCAGACAGACAGGGTCTAGCTCTCAATAAGTTTACCTTCTAGTGGGGGAGAAAGACCATTAACAAATAATTATAGATATTATC
Source organism: Phyllostomus hastatus (assembly GCF_019186645.2). Lineage (NCBI taxonomy): Eukaryota > Metazoa > Chordata > Mammalia > Chiroptera > Phyllostomidae > Phyllostomus > Phyllostomus hastatus. Next base: position 19,756,028 of record NW_025334024.1, read on the forward strand.
AGGAAGTTTCTGATAATGGCAAATACTCTGGAGAAACAAAGTTGGATGGGGTGAGGAGTAGGGGAAAGAAACTATCAACGAGTATGTAGAGGGTTCTAAGATACTAGCAACTGTGGGAGACAAGTGGCAGGGGGGCTATCCCTGGTTACTGTCCAAGTCCAGGTGGTTCTTGGGAGTAAACCCTCCACCCTTGCATTATCTTTTTAATCCTTCCTGCAGCTTCCGTACATATTGTCTCACCCCCTTCCTTCTGATGGCATTTGTGCCCCTTCTGTGCTTCCCAGGTCCCTTAGACATCCTGCTCATGATGCCGTTTTTTTTAAATTTCTTGTGATTCTTGTTTTAACACAACGTCCTTGACATTGCAGCCATCACTTCATGAAGAAGGAGGATTTCTTGATTCCAGGCTTAAGTTGCTTGATTTTTGACTTGTCAGCCACTGCTAGGACAGCTGGGGATTGTATGTTCCCACATCAGCACGCACGCACTGTCCCGGGATCAGGAAAACATCAGACTGAGAACGTCCTCCCTTTAACTTCGCTGGCAGAGGGCCACAGATCTCAGTGCAAGCAGACTCAGTTCTCCCTTTCTTTTCCAGTCCACCCTGTTATTTCAACCTTTTATTTTTTTTCCTCAACAGCTGCAGTTAGTCTTATGTCTATGTTTCTTTTATTAAAAGCCTATACTTAACAAAACCTGTGTTTTTTTCCTTTTGTAATTAGTATGTTGCATACAATTTGGAGGAATGCTGTGGTTAAGGCATGTGTCTTTTATAAAGAAAATGTTTTATATTGTAAACTGCTTATTTTGCTCATTTCCTTTAAGAACTTTAAGAAATAATTTTCCCAGCACAGCAGATCAAAAGGAGCTGCTCTCCTCAAGGAAATGAGAGCACGCTAAGAGGGGAGAGGGTGCGCGCTGGTCTGCCGACGTCTCCCTTCAGTAAGTCTGAACAAATTTTAGGGCTGGTTTAGGGCTGGTTTAGGGCTGGTTTCACCCTCATCGGTCTTGTTTCCTCATGAAAGCAGTCTTTATTCAGCTTGAAGAGCAGGGAATTTCATTTCTCTCTCTTTCTTAAAGTTCTCTTGACAGTGATCAGGAGCGTCTTGGGAGTGGTTTGTACACACCTCTTTCTCTGATAGTTAAAATGTTGGAAGGGTAGTACAACATTACAACACCCAGGAAACCCCCCCTTTCACATCCAGAGACGTCCTGAAGGTACGGTAAAGAGGCTCTGTCATTAATTATTTGTGAGCCAGACAAGTGTCTGAGAAAGGCAGAACAGCAGGGCAGCGAAGAGCTCGGACTCTGGGTCTGGGCTGCCCGGGTTCAAATTCAAGCTCTGCTGCTTATCCCTGGGCCTTCAGCAAGACATGTAACCTGGTTGGCTCTGGTTTCCCTATCTACAAAAAGGGAGTTTCAAAACAGAAATGTAGACAGTAGAAACCGCATAAAGTGATTATGAGGATCAAATTAGTTACATATAGAAAATACTGAGAACAGTGTCCGACTCATAAGTGTCGGGTGAGGGCGGTTTTCTCCAGCCTTTCAAACCTCTAGTTAGCACTGTGTCAGCTTCTGTCCGCAGGGGGTGCACAGACTGAAGAGAGAGCTAACGGAAGTAAACATGAATGTTGCGCAGAACCAATTTATTCACACACATCCCTAGTAAAACCCGGTGTCCTCCCTGATGACTTAGGTGTCCCTGGGGAACTCTGGCCCTTTCTGAGTGTCACTTAGGAGGTGAGGGAGCCGCGGGGGCGGGATGGCAATGCTGCATGCACACAAACGTTTCACTCACCCTCTCTTCTCATCCCCAGGCCACAGCAGGCGTTACTAATAAGGCAGGCACCCTCTCCGCAAAGCCGAGACACAGTTTCAGGCTCCTTTTCAACTTTCTGACCTAGTCATGTTGGCAAAATCTCTCTGTAGAACCAGGCCTAGATCTTTTCTAAGGTTCCCTCCAGCTTCAAAAGTCTATGGGTCTCAGATTATAATTAGGGTCTTGGAAACAGAGTTCCAGGTGATCTCATGGAAAATTACATCACAGGGCCTTACTACGCTTGCCTGGTAGACTTGAGTAGTGCTGTCAGGTCCGGAGCCGTGAGGCTTGCATGCAAGATCACCTTGGCACGGAAACTCTGCTTCTCCCTTTGCTCTGCCGCATATAACTTTTCCCCTTCAGATGATGAACGACAAATATTTAACTTCTGGAATAACTCCACTGATGGAGGCTTTCTGCCTTCTGAAGTGTGACACCACACCTTTGGATAAGTCTATTAAAGCATTCTTTCTTGTAACAGACCCAGTTAATTTATTTTGTTCCTTAATCTGCCTGCCAGATTAATATTAACTGTGACTACATTTACTGAAGTTACACATAGTTGTAGTCAGATGTGTTTTTCTGCTCTCATTTTTTTTGGCACCAAAGTAACCATCCACAGGCTTTTAAACATTCACGCAATGGTACAGATTTTTAAATCCCCCGCCATTTCAGCTGCCCTATCCTCAGTACCGTTTAATTTGTTAATTGATGTCCTTTAAAGCTTTCACCTCATACCCTCTCTTCTCTACACTTGGTAAGTATCATTGTTTATCTTTTTGTCCTATACTTACATAGATTGCTTTGGGCCATTAATACTGTGTCACCCACCTGCTTTCTTAAAAGAACAGTTCAAACTGGTCTCTGAGAACATTTTCAAAATGTCAGTTTGTCTCTAAGTAGCCTGAGTCCAACCTAGCAGGCGCATCTGTTTAGCAGACGCATCTGTTTACAGGGCGCATTGGCCCCGAACAAGCTGTCGGCCCCTGTTCCTTCTCACCAGGCCTTTCCGGGTTCAGCGCGCATGCGCTGTAGTGAAGCTCTCTGCTGGCTCGCACTGGGGCTCCAGGCCCATCTGCACTCCCTGCCCCCCCCCGCCCCGCCCCCCCCGCCCCCGCTGTGGGGAACTGCCAATAGAACTGGGCTCACTCATCAAGGTCAAGAGCAGTGTTGTTCGGCAATCCGTTAACATTGATAACGCCGCCAGGACGCTGCTCCTTCCACCTGCACGACTTACCGCGACGCAGTCCTCCCTCCCCCAGTGCCACATTCTATGTTGAGGTCTTTCCACTGATATTCTTATCTAATTTCTCCTTAATTCTCTGAGGTAAATATCCTTATTCACCTCTACCGTAAGGCAAAACAAAACCCAAAATCCAGAAGTAAAATGAGTTTAGAATTTAACCCGCACTTATTTGGCAGGGTGAATATTTTGGGTAATTTTTTGCTGAAAAGGAGACAATGTTAAAAGTCAAGGTTTTAAAATATGGGGAAGCAACTCAAGTATGTAATTTAGTTTGGTCTGACGTCAGAGTCTGAGCTCTAAAGAACTCCTAGCCACTACAGTGTGATTCCTTCTATACCACTAGACTTCTTTTTTTATAATTTTTTATCTGATTTTTTTAAAAGATATGATTTTTTTAAGGTTTTATTTATTTATTTTTAGAGAGAGAAGGGAGGGAGAAAGAGAGAGACATCAATGTGTGGTTGCTGGAGGCCGTGGCCTACAACCCAGGCACGTGCCCTGACTGGGAATTGAACCTGCGATGCTTTGGTTTGCAGCCCGCGCTCAATCCACTGAGCTACGCCAGCCAGGGCTCTGCTAGACTTCTTAAAACTGCAGAAAGAAGAGATGAAGGTTCAGGGCCTCACTGCTTGGGCCACTGGGAGGTTCACGGTCTTAATTAAGACAGTGGGCCCGACTGGATTCAGCTATTGCTAAACTTACCAGAGCTCACACAGCAAGAGTGCCTGTATCCTTAGAGGGGAGCTGAGTTGCTTCACTTACTCTGTTCCCTGTTTTCCCATTTCACTGTAAGAGATAATTCTCTCTGTGTTGCCGCATGGAGATCTGTGCAAGTGTGGTTTAGAGCAACCTCCAACGTTTGTGCATAATCATAGTCCTGTACATTGGTGTATGCCTTCTGTGTAATTATACTGACTTCATGAGAATTCAGGCTTATTCCAGGAATAGAAGACAATTCTATGTGCAAAGATACATTTCCCATGCACTCATATTACAATTTTAATCAGTTTTACAACAGTTGCACTGTCTGAAAGACTTTCAGCATGGTTGAACCTGCAACATTTTAAGTGGTGTCAGTAATGAAACCTGCATCTTTCTCTCTCTCTCTGTATTTATATTTGAGAAAGTATCACCTTGTGTGCCGTTTGCAGCACTTTCTAAAAAATGTCTTATCTTTCAAAATAAATCACAAGCAGAGACATCCAATGTGTTGATGATTTTGCCGATAAACAGTTACTCTTTCACTTTAACAAGAAAGTCAGTTTTCCAACAACAGAAACCTGAAGACCATTAAGATGTGAGAGATGAGTTCCAAGAAGGACCACAAGGTTACTTAGGCTTACTGCATTCTCCGGGTCAGAAGGGCATTTCCAGTGACCTTCAGCACAGCGACCTTAATCGTGACGAGGGAATCAGCATCGTTAACTGATGTTGATGATGGGGATGTCAGGACAGCTTGGTGTTACTGATGAAAGGAATGACAGAGAAGGCACTACAGGGAAACCACTACTGCATCATACCAATAAAGGAACCTTTTTTGTACTACTGCCAAGTCCCCACGTAAGTTTCTTGTTCTGAGATGAGCCCGTGCATTGATTTTTTTCACTGGGGTTTCTCATTAACTTCACCAATAAAACAAAGCCAAGCTTTAATGGTGATTTCATTGACCCAGCCTTGTTTTGTCACCATTAACTGGCATTTAAGGAGGCCCTGCATGAAAAAACTGAGCTAGACAGTCTGTACGAACAAGTTAAATATAAAAGAAGTTATGACCTCTGAAGCTATGACCCAGAAAAACAAGTGTGGAAACACTGAGGTTTTCAATCATTGAATTCAGGTTCAAAGCTCAGCGCTGCCATCACTTATTGGTCCAAGACAGACTCTCTGGGCCTTAGCTTGCGCACTTGTCAAATGAGCAAAATTACACCCAGCTCACAGGGTAGGACGGCTGTGAGGATTCAGGAAATTGGTCACCATCACGTGTTTTGTTCCACGCCTGGCAGGTTATGGGTTCTCAGTAAATGCTTACTCCCCCTCTTCCTTTTTTAAAATGGGTTTATTTTCTACAAATTTAAGAGAGAGAATTGATACAAAAAAGTGAAAACCAAATAAAATGCTGAAGAATCTTACTTTTAAATAGTGAAGCTATAAAATAAATGTACATATGGAAAGAGAAATGAAATGAAAACATGAGGATTACTCTAATGTACCAGAACCATCAACTCTGGGAACTCTGAAGTTATATGTAGAAGTATTCAATTTTTAATTTATATTTGACAACCCAATGAATCAAATTATTGACTTAAAGTACAGCTCATAATACTGCGTGTGTGTTTAATGCCAGGAATTAATTGCACCGTAAGCAGGTCTGAGATTCACGAAGGCAGTTACCTTCTGAGCCAACCATCAGGATGAATGTAAACAAACTTACTATCCTATACTGTGTTGGACCAAACAGATTTTGTGATGGTAACAGGGGCAATGACCTTTATTTCATTTCATTATTATTTTCCCTTAGTAATTTTAAGGACTCACCTTGTTCAGTATATGACTGCTGTCATCTTGACAAACAGAAGGTAGGGTATATTTCAACTAATTTTCAGATCAAATGTTACTTTGAGAACAGAAATAGACAGAACACTCAAAGTCTAATAACCCTGATAGCAATTAGCATTATCCCAAGAGTGGCTGAGTGTGTGCATATATTATGATGTTTATTAGTATCCTTTGACATGTAAGCAGTTTGGAAATCAGAACAGGAATACATTGGCCAAGATCACACAGCCAAAATCATCTCATATTTCCATACATTCTCCTGTTTTTGCTCTTTTCAAACATGATAACCTGCTGGGGACATTCATTTTTAGCTCCATTTGTTCCATGACCATTATCTGTGACAGGCGTGATTTCATGAATCATAGATTTATTCACAAACAATTGTAATAGCTTAAAATATAATGCATTGTTTCCAGTTTGATTGGCACCAATAAGGTTAGCATACAAATAAAGTATACATGAGAGTATGTTCGAATTTTTTAGGTATCACTTATCTGTCCAAACTCTAAGAAGTAGACATAACCAAAGACTCGCAGCCTTCAAACCACTGTCATTCCTTCCCATATCCTAACCAACTGGACATAAAACTTGTCCATTTAATACCATTTTTTATGCAAATGTCAATCTCAACATATTGTAACATCAGCCTGTTCACTGAGTTCTTACTCTGTGGACATAGTATTGCAAACTTTAGTTCTGTTATCTTGAATTTACCAGATGAAACTAAAAGGGAGAAGCTGCAATCTCTTTGTAAATGCCAGATGAGGACATTTAAAGGCTCACAGAAATTAATAACCTTACCAAAGGATGAACGGTCAATGGAGAAATAGGTCTTAAACTCACATCTCTTGACTTCAAAACACATGCATTGCTTTTCCTTTACTTCATCCTGCCACATAGTAAATACATCTCTTCTTGGTGGTCATGCTACAATTCCAGATCTGGATTCTTTTTTTTTTTTCTGACCTGCCATCATCAGAGTGGCCTAGACATTTTCTGTCCCTTTCACCGCCTTTCGGTAGTTGACACAATTAACAAGCCACAAATGACCTTGTGATGCTAGAGGGCATCACTGTTTGTGACAAACACACTCGATCTCGTCTAAAAATGGCGTTAATAAATAAGAACAAACACATCTCAGCTTAGGACAGATTGGTGTGTATCTGTTTCTCCTAAAAAGCAGTATGACTACAGGTTCCCTTTTTTTTGGTTCCTAAAGGAAATTTTAAATCTTACAAAAGTACAAAATTTAAGATGTACTAAAATATTTATCATGTCTGACAAAATCTTACAGTTGAACCTAAGGTTTATTTGATTTTATTTCATTATCATTCAGGTTACCAGACAATTCCACAGAGATGAGAAAAATATACAAAGAGAGAACTACAGGCAGTTTTTAATACTTATTCAGAGCTAAATCTTCGTAAGGGATACTTTTGCTTTTTGATAGTTGAACTAGCAGTATAGTTGAGTCTCTGTCTAAATAAAAATTTAGTAGTGCTTATTTCATGCTCATATAGTCAGATTTTTGGTCCAATTTGTTTGTAATGAGTTAGAGTAACTGATATGCTAATCACTGTTAGTTAATTAAAAGTGGAGTTTCCATTTGCAAAACGCATTAAAGTGCAGAGCATATAGCATGCTAGATGACCTGATTCACATATTTGAACTCCTAAAATGAGAAAGAAGTGGTAGAAAATCTATTTGATATGTTTTCAAGAGTGTTGCCAAGTTCCTTTGAGAAGCAAACTTGCCTGATGATCAGAAGGCCTGGGTTCTAGTCTTTGTTCTACTGCTGTCTTGCTGACGCCTGATTTTGTCTCTTAAATCCTCAAAGACTCAATTTTCTTAAAGTAAAGGATGAACTAGGACTAAATGGTGCCTAGGCCCATTCTCTTGTGATTCTATGGTCAAAATTCAAAAGCAGTTCAGGGACTGACTCTCTGTTCAGCCACTTTCTAGCTCTGATCTTGGGAAAAATACATAATCTCTTTGATCTTCATGAAGTAGTCAGGATGATATGAGGAAAAGAGTGGTACTCACGTACAACTGGTCCTCAATGACGGGTCATGACGATGATGAGGAAAATGAAGATGATGATGATGACATAATGATGGTGGGGAGTCATCAGGAGGAGCAGCAGCAGCAGCAGAGCTGGAGAAGAGGAAAAGGGTATTCAAAAGGCAGAAAGAAAGAACTGCTAGAGTTTATGTATTTTGCTGATACTACAAAATTATTTTAAACTTGTGAAAATATGAATATATTTTTTAAAGATTTTTTATTTATTCACTTTTAGGGAGAGAAAGAGAAACATCCATGTGTGGTTGCTGGGGGTTATGGCCTGCAACCCAAGCATGTACCCTGACTGGGAATCGAACCTGCGACACTTTGGTTCGCAGCCCGCGCTCAATCCACTGAGCTACGCCAGCCAGGGCTAATATATTTTTAAAAATGAATAAAAATCCATAAACATAGGCAATATAACCTGGTGGACCCTTTTCCAAAATGCCATACACAGGGTTTCGCTAGCCAGTGTTAATCAAACACTTGCTGAGTATTTCACCAAGTTTTGGGAAAGATCAATGTAACAAAATGGTCTACAGAAAGTAGGGTCCCCCAGAACTTTCAGAACATTAGTGTATGCAGTGATTTCTCATGACTATTTCATAGAAATTTATTTTCAACTTTTTCAGAAGGGGTGCAGAGGGAAGGGTTTGGAGGTTATTCCAGCCTCACGGTCTGTGGAACAAACCTTAGCAGATGTTAACGATGATGAAAATAGGTAAATACTTGGATCCTAGAAAGCTCATCAGAATCTCACTCCTGTCACTTAACCAAACTAGCCCTCCCTCAAAAGGCTGTTTTGAGGACTAGGATCAACACAGGCAAATAATACAGCCATGAGACAGGGATTCACTAAGTTATGGCAATAATACGGTAGATTGCAGGTGCACTGGTAAGACATCACCTCTCTCTTTTTGTAGCACAAAATAGGGGGAATTGTGCGTCTTTGCCCATTCTCCACTTGACAGCCATTTCTTAGGAAACATTGGAGTCTGAACTGCACATGGGGAACCCTGTGGAAGCAATGTTTTGTTGACTGCTTCCTTCTTGACCCAATTAGGGGAAAACGGGGTGAAAAGCTAAGGGGAGTTTGATGCCCCAAAAGAAGATATCAGAAATAAGATTGAAGGGGTGGGCAGAATACATATCTTGAGGTTAATGCCATTTGAAGTTAATGAACTTTAGAGGATAGACAGCATTTGCAGTAAAGCTTCTGCCAACCATTGTAAAGTATCGGAGTGGTAGCTGGATGTGTCCATGAAATAAACCAACGAGAAGAGGCCTCTTCCTGCAGGGGCCATGATTAAAACTAGAACCATTTTCACAGATAATCCAATTTATAAATCATGGTAATAAAATGGCCATCATGACAGCAGCTCAGTGACATTTTTTCACAAGCTCTGCTGTATCCAGGCAACCAAAACGTCTTAACTCAGATGAAAGGAAAGGCAGGCTGGGGGTCCAGGATGCGGGGAGTAAGATCCCACTGTCTGCTCTCTTTTCCCATGAGAGGAAGTTTAGGTTGATGGCTAAAGAAGCTTTATATGACTCTGGTTACTACCATTTGCTTTATTTACATGTCACATTCAATGGATGTCAGGAATTTAAGTATTTCTCAACCCTCTCCTAATTCTAGCAACTGATAAATGGGGAACTCTCAGGTCCATTATATCCACATCCAATTTTGATCCATAACTTGCTGTGAGAGACTCAACGGATCAGCAGGAGCTGCAGAGAGAGGAACATATGGCAGAAATCCAGGTACGCTCTCCTCAGCTGTTTACATGTGTAGCTGCAAATCGGCAGTGGCTGTGATATTATTGAGAAGAGGTTCGAATAAGCAACGTGACAGCAACAACCATGTGCTGAGTTAGAGAAGTCCGCCCCTTCCCCCCAGAGGACAGACAAGCATAACTCCTTTGGGATTTTTCTGTGCAATCCGTCCTTGCAAACTTCTGACAACTGTGCTGTCACCACTCAGCAGAGACTTAAAACTTTTAAATAAAAATATGTTTGTCAAAGCCTTTTTCTTTGCTCTGTTAAAAGCACTATAGTGCAATATAAATTTGTATAAATCCCATTAAGTGGCCTGCTTTCATGGCAAGGCCAAATACCATGGGTTGTTAGGCACAAATTTTAAAATATTTATGTCTGTGTATGTGCATATGCACATAATGTTAAATAAGATTCATTTTCACCATATGTCAGTGGAGAATAATAATATTCACCCAGCTAAATGAGATTAGGGTAAAAATACAAAGGACAAAGCAAAGTACTATGTTCAGGGAAACTTTTTAATATTAGTACTGCTATTATGAAAGATGCTGCCGATGGATCTCATTACCCTCTCCCACTTTGTCAAACTTTATTGAGAAGTTATCGAAACTGTAATGGTATATAAAGTGTACAAAGTGATTATTTGACATGTGTTATGTAATGATTGCCAGGATTAAGATAATTAACACATTCATCACCTCCCACACACACTGTCTTGTCTGTATGGTCAGAATGTTTAGGATCTACTATTGTATGTAAATCCCAAGTGCGCCTTCACCAATAATAGCTAGATCTATGATTCTTGGTAGGAGGCTAGACCTCAGGCTGTCAACAGCTGCCTTGCCTTAGTACAGGAAGAACTTCAAGTGCCTGGGGGCAGCCATCAACCAATAAGCGATAAATACAGCCAGTTGTCTTGCTGTATGGGGTAAGTTCAAGTTTTTCTGGGAGCCGGTTCACCTGCATGTCTGAGTATAATCCGTGCTTGGAGCTCACCAGTAGGACTGAGCCCAATGTTCTCCTCCCCAGGATGTTGTTTGATACCAGACCCTTACATGGTCTCTTCTCTTCCCGCTTCCTACTCTCCTATTGTGTTTTTCTGAAAAGTCTTCCAGATTATATCACATCCCCACAAATTCTTTCCTTGACAGTTTTTTTCCCCCTCAAAAACCCAGTCTAGTACACCTGGACAAAGAGACGGAAGCAGTTAGGACCTGAATGGGAATTGGATTCAAGAGAGGCTCCCAAAGACTTGGATTTCATGTATAAGAATTACCAAGTAGCCAGAAACACAGTCCAGGTGGAAGAATCACACAGGAGATGACTAGAGGGTTAAAGACCAAGAGCTGGATGGAAATAACTACATTGACTAAAACATTAATAATTCACAATTGCAATAACATCCAGAATTGATTGAGGCTTTGTGTTAGGTGCTGTACTAAGAGCTCTAATGCATTATCCCCATCATCCAGTGCATACAGCACTGAGGGAGAAACTATTATTTTTCCAATTTTACAGATGTGGAAACAGAGGCTTTACAAAGCTTTGTAAGTAACATAAAGCCACATAGCTGTGGACTTGGATTTGTGTCTGTATTTATCTAACTCCTGAGATTATAAACTTAAACACTATATTGTAAGACTTGCTTACCAGGCTAAAGTTATTCCCAAAGGAAAAAAAATCCAGATAAGATTAGGGACCATGGCTGATATGATCAAGCTGATGTAATAACTGGTTGCAGCAAATGTCACATTTCAGTGCACATCTCTGTGTCCCTTGCTCATGTCTTCAAGGACGTGGGCACAGCAGGAAGGATTAACATCCAGTGTCACTGAAGAAGACTTTCATTTACTGCTTTCAATACATCCACCCTTCCACCTCCCACTACCACACACACATACACATCCACCCCCGACCCCACTGCCCTACCTTCCAAACCTCAGCTATGTTAAGTGGCATACTCAAGGTCACATAGCTAATAAAGGCAAGTTTGGCATCTAACTTGTATCTTCTGACTCCTAGCCCAGAAAGGTCTCTTTCCAACAATATCATGCTCATTTACTTTCTCATACCCAAATCCTGGGTAAAGTCAGAACTGGTTTGGTATTAGACTGCTCTGCAAACCCAAGTTTCCAGTGGAGATGCCAAAACCAATCCTCTATGAACCTCAGCTTTCCAGAGGAATGTTGAGACTCAGCTTCTTTCATCATCTGCCTGCCAACACTTTGCCCTTTAGATTCAGCCCTATTTTGAAATGCTAATTTACAGTGCTTCAAGTAAATTTTAACCAAAAATTATTAGTAAGTACTTCTCAACTTCAAGTGTGATAGGTCCCATAAAAGACAAAGAATTGGTTATTTCGCATATTTAAATGTGTCTTAAATGAACTATTTGCTTTTCCTGGGTGTTCTGCCAAGTTTATGGCTCTATGTACACTCTGGAGATGGGGAATTGAAGGAAAGAGGTTCTTGACCAACAGACACATATCTCTCGATGCATCTGCAGACAGGGAGGCATTAGTGTTAATCATTTAGTAGAACTGAGATCATAAATATGATTTCTGTCCTCCTGGATTGAGCTCTGACCACATCAGAGGGGTGAAGAGTAACTCGTGCACAAAATGGAAATCTGAGGCATTTGTTTTTTCTCCATTTGTGTGTAATCATTGAGACAGCCCTGGTTTCCACTCTGCCATCTCATTTCCCTGACATGCTGGGTCATTTTACATAGTTCCCACAGGAATTTGCCCAAATGATACCCCTTGCTTACAACCAACTTCCTTTCACCAGGGGCTGATCACTTGCCTTTTTGCTTTCAGATCTGCTTCTTTCTCTTTACTTGCTTTATTACGATCTTTGCAAACTACATTCACTAAGCCAACTTCTGGTCCTATTTAGGCAATGGGATGCCCTGGCAGAAAATGGGAAGGTTGGGCAGAGGAAGAGGCCAACCCACTTCTCTCCTCTCTATGTTATGGAAGGCACTGCTGAGGGTGGGGATTTATATTCCATTATTGCATACATTCTCAGACAGGAGCCTCCAGTGCTGAGATTGAAAACTCCCATTAGGTGGAACCATATCCGGGGCACTAGAACCTAACATTTTTCCCTTTTGTTTTGGGGGATAGTAGCAACTTCCAGTTATTGCTACTGTCCCAGCTGACTCCTTACCCCCACTTTTGGCCTCTTGGCTTTTCTGACATCTTTGTCTGTAGTGCCCCAATCAAATTCCTCTATTGAATGACCTGTTGTGGGCTCATTTCCTGATTGGTAAAATTGGTTTTAGCCATTTGCCCTTTTATCAGAGGTAGTATGTGCAGTTATGCTTAACCTTGGTGCTTCTTTCAAGTGAGCATAGCAGAGTGTCCATCTCCCCAAATGCACCATATTCTTATATTTAGAGTATTTGTGATTTACCTCTAGACACATTTGTAAAGTCTTTTCATCCTTTATGCACATAAGTGTGGCTTAAAGGAGAATTTTCAAAACTTATCAACATGACCTCACTTATTGGATAAGAATCCTCAAGAATGTAGAGCTGAAGTCTGAGCAGACAAGAGAAATGGCCCTAAGAGTCTAAGCATATGTTCATGAGGGCGCTTCAGGCATGAACCCAGACTCTGCCCTTAGTTCCCAGTTCCTGTGAATGTAGGTGCCCGAGTTTACAGTAGATTAAGGAAGAATAGTGGGGATACCAACTGTCACTGGTATGCAGAGATATTACTGATTAATTTTTAAATAGTCAAATATTTATTTTTATTTTACATCTTTTTAATTTCTCATAGTTGACGTATAACATTATATTAGTTTCAGGTGTGCAACTGAGTGATTAGACATTGCATAGTTTACTAAGTGATCATCCCGATAAACCTAGTACTCATCTGACACCCTAGTTATTACAGTATTATTGACTGTATTCCCTAAGCTGTACTTTATATCCCCATGACTATTCTGTAACTACCAATTTGTACTTCTTATTATCCTCACCTTCTCACCCATCACCTCAATGCCCTCTGTTCTGGCAACCATCAAAATGTTCTCTGTATCTACAAGTTTTTGGTGTTCTGCTTGTTCATTTATTTTGAGGTTGTTTTTAGATTCAATTATATGATATATATATATCTATCTATATATATATATAGCCATTTTATTTTTCATATTTTTGTCTTTTTCCCCTTCTTCTTCTTAAAGAACAATTTTTATCTAATACTGGTTTGGTGGTAATAAACTCCTTTAGCTTTTCTTGTCTAGGGAGCTCTTTGTCTGTCCTTCAATTGTAAGTGATTGCTTTGCTAGGTAGAGTAATCTTGATTGCAGGTCCTTCCTTTTAATCAATTTTTGTGTATCTTGCCAATCCCTTTGGGCCTGCAAAGTTTCTGTTGAGAAATCTACTGACAGTCTTATGGGAGCTTCCTTGTAGGTAACTAGTTGCTTTTCTCTGGCTGCTTTTAAGATTCTCTCTTTGTCTTTAATGCATGGAATTTTAATTACAATGTGTTTTGGTGTGGTCCTCTTTGAGTTCATCTTGTTTGGGACTCTCTGTACTTTCTGGACTTGTATGTCTATTTTCTTCATCAGGTTAGAGAAGTTTTCCATCATTATTTTTCCACGTAAGTTTTCAATTACTTGCTTTTTCTCTTTTCCTTATGGCACCCCCATGATGCAAATGTTGGTACACTTGAAGTTGTTACAGAGGCTCTTTATGCTGTCTTCATTTTCTTGGATTCTTTTTTCTTTTTGCTCTTCTAGTTTAGTGTTTTCTTCTTCCTTATCTTCCAAATCTCTTCTTTGACTCTTCTTCATGTATGCCACTGTTGATTCCCTGTAATGTATTCTTTATTTCAGTTAATGTATTGTTCACTTCAGACTGGTTCTTTATGGTTTCTATGTCCTTTTTAATGATGTTGGTGTTCTCACTAAGTTCCTTGAGCATCCTTATAACCAGTGTTTTGAACCCTGCATCTAGTAGAATTCTTGTTTCCATTTTGTTTAGCTGTTTTTTAAAAGTTTTGTGCTGTGCTTTCACCTGGAACATGTTTCTTTATCTCCTTATTTTGGCAGCCTCCCTGCGTTTGTTTCTGTGTACTAAGTAGAGCTGCTATATCTCCAAGACTTGGTAGAGTGGCCTATGTGGTAGGTGTTCTGTAGGGTCCAGTGGCACAGCCTCCCATCACCCAAGTTGGGCATTCCAGGTGTGCCCTTCATGTGGGCTGAGTACATCCTCCTCTTGCAGCTGAACCTTAATTGAATAGATTGTTCATGATGAGAAAACGGTAACTGGAAACAAAATTTTAAAATCATTTTTAATATTTCTAAGTAAAACAAGTTAGAACCTTTTGATGTAGAAGAAAACACAACTGCCCTTATATGTGAATCATAAACCAGTACCAGGAGGGACAAAAAACACTAGTAGATATGTAATGCTAGGAATCACTTTAGGGATTAAATATGCATTATTTCAATATTGGAGAACTAACAAGACTATCGGTATGTATTATCCTCACTATTTTACAATTAAGAAAACAAGGCCCTTATAGCTAAATGCCTTTGCTGGTGTCACACGACTATGACAAGGGAAAGGCCAGGAATGTAAAGCATGGTGAGCCTCATTCAAAATCCCTTGGTCTTGCCAATGCTCCTGGCTGGGAAATGTTTGTTTATAATTACAAACCTCAGATTATTTCATTTTCAAAGAAACAGTTGAAACTTAGATACTCACATTTTAAGAAAATGGTTAAGCATCTAATATATTGTAGAAAAACTCAATTACCATAAAGAAAAATGAAATGTTTGGAGAAGTGACTGTTGGAACTTGACACTGGGCAGAAATGAAGGAGAGGTGGAAGAGCTCAGATGCAGGCAGTGTTACCGAACCTGACTGCACTCTGTGCTGCAATCCAATCGCCATTACTTCTTGGTAACCATTTATAAACCAGTGGTTAAGCCCTGGTTCTCATCCCACTCCCTCTCCGTCTCCAGGAGTATCCACATTGTCTAGGATGTCTAGGCACAGAGCAGCTTCAGTTGTGCAAATACCAATCATATCCTATGCTGATAACTGAAATTTAATCAGACCAACAAACTAAACCAAACTAAGCCAGAAAGAGGATTATTTGATGTGCTTAACAAGAAACCTTTATGCAACTGTTCTATCATTCAGAATAATAGGATGCTATTTTTACTTCATCTTGGCTCTCCACAGAAAACCATAAAAGGCTTAGGATCAGTGCTATTGTCAATAGATGGTCTCACACGCTGTGTCCAGACTCACTGCTGTGTCCATGACCTAAGAAAGGCACTGGCATGTCTGTGCCAAACAACTCTATATTAATTTCTTATTCTGTTGGGATAACATTGAGAGCACTACAGCTTAATGTCCTGCTTTCTTCCTCCTTTTTATTCTCTGATGCCAAGTGAGAGTCTCCACCCTCACTAGGAAGTGTGGTGTTTATGTATTAAATTCAACATTTATTGAACATTTATTCCATGATAATTGTAGTGATAGGTGCCATGAGGATAATAGGAACCAGTCATAGGCACACCTTTCAGAAGTTTGCAAAAAAGATAGGGAGAATAAGTTTAAGCAAAAATTCTGAAAATATTGTGACTCCTAACTGATCGATCACTGAGCTTCTCCATTTCTATATAATATCATTTTAATCTACTTATTTATTCTTATACCTTCTTGTCTGGGTTATAACCAGTCTTCACCTGAACTACTGCCATCATTCTTATAATCTTTTACTATTCATTTTATTAAACTTTTAAATTAAATTATAAAATACACACTGAAAATGCACAAATAGAAATTGTACAACTAAATGAATTACTACAATGTGAACTTATAGGTGTAACACTTCTGTCCTGATCAACACATGAAATATCACCACTGCTCAGAAACTACCTCTTCAAAAACATCTTCACTCTCCTTCCCAAAGATAACCAGCCACCTGAGTTCAAACACTACAGATCTGGATTCAAAATTTATATAAATGGAATTGTACAGTATGAGTTCTTTTATGTCTGGCTTTTATTTTATTTTTGTTTTCTTTTGTTTAATGTTTTGTCAGATAGATTCCTCAATATTGTACATAGCGGTAATTTGTTTATTCTCATTACTGCAAAATATTCCATTATATAATTATACCATAATTAATGGCCCACTCTATTCTCAATGAGCAATTGTAGATAAATACAAATAATGTTGCTATAAATTTCCTGCACATCTCTTTGGGTTCCTACATGCATTCATTTTTGTTGGGTAATACATCTAGAGGTGGGATTAATGACTAAACTGGTGAAATGCATGTTCAGCTGGAGTAGTAGACACAATCAGTGTCTAGTATTTACAATCCCATCAACAGTTTATGAGTGATTTTTTACATCCACTTTTGCTCCACAAGAAAATCTCTCATTTATTTGTTGAAATGCAAATGTGACCATGTGATAGCTGCTTTTAATAGCTGCTTTTTTGCTTTTGGGATAATGTTCAAAATTCTCTGGTACCCAAAAAGCTACAGAATCTGTTCCCACCTACATCTCCAGACTAGTCTTATACCTCTTTGCCTTTGGTGTCCTCCACTCTTACCACATTAAAGCACTTGCAGTTTAAAATGCTTAATACCCACCTCTGAGCTCAAATTCATCATCCCTGGAAGTTTTTTCCAGACCTACCTGTCTCACACTGCTTCCTCTTTCAGCCGCCTCTCCTGACATTACCTGTCACGTACCTCCAACATAAATTTCCCTCAGGACACAAGTCAGTGCCCAAAATGCCATCAGCTTCTCATTTATTTACCTGTCTACTCTCTTTCTTTCTCACTAGAATTTAAACACCAAAATAACTGAGAATTTCCGGACTTGTTCACTTCTAAGTTCGCAGAATCTAATAGTACTCAGCATCAAATGGGCACTCAATAAATGTTTGCAGAGTAAATGCATACATGAGTGGAGAAACACTAGCATATTTACACATTTACCCCTCCCCTCAAACTGGTTCCCTCTTCTTTAACTGGTAACTTGTATTCATTCCTGAAGTCTTAGCTTAAATACCATTTACATGAGGACACTTTCTTTGACTTGACAAGCTAAGTTAGTAAATTCTTATGCCCATTTATGATAACCACTCCTGAGCTACCACTCTATAGAACTTGGAATACTCTTAAAAGATCAATGAATATTTGAAATTTTTTTGCTATGACCTTTATTCACCCCTATCTTATAAACTCTAAAAGACCTGGATTTTTTTTTACCACCAAATCTCTTACTCCCAGCAGAGCTCTGCACATACATAGTGAACTTGCTAATTCACAAAGGAAATACTCAAACTTCAAACATCCAGTCAACACACACACACACACACACACACACACACACACACACCTGTCCAGTCTCTCTTGTACGGTTACAAATCTAGTGTTATGCATACATAAAGCAGGGGTGGAGTGCAGACACACTCATAAAGATAATAGGATACAACCTAAGCTTCCCACACTGTGACAGATGTTGACAGGCACAGATGCTGCAGGAGAGAGAACAGCCACGGAAAGCTGCAGGAAAGGGAAGGAGACAATATGTATGGGCAGTTGTGACAAGGGAAATCTAAGTGCTTTGTCTTGTTTGGTTTAGTTCTTGTAATCAAATATATTTTCCTTAAAGACAATCCTTTGTCACCCTCTTCTCCAGAAGCACCAATTAACAGTATAAAATAATTTTCAAAAAATTTATGAGGCACTCTCTGTGCTGCCAGAGCACCAACTTATATATTCCAAGGCATGTTCCAGAATGGGCAATTGGAGTGGTGGGAAATGGCTTAGGCAAAAAAGCAAACGATGAAAGAGTACCAGGGAAACGTGCACACACACAGGTGCACAATGGACATTTCTTTGGACACCTCAGGATATTTTGTATGAAAGAATAAACCATAATGTGAGCTATTATTTACGTAGCATCTATATGTCATTTGCTGTCCTAAAACCATTTACCCACCTACCTATCTACAATGGGAGTAGTGAATATGGCCTATGTGGACACCTGTTCAATTAATCCCATCTTAACTTAGAAGAATTTGCATACATTTTTCTGATGTTAGTATCATCTTCATCACCACTACATTTATGAAGAATCTAGCACATATCAACCCTAAGGTAGTCCACTAGCACTCAGGGACAAAGAGCAAGTGCTGGGGAGACCCATGAGATGATTTCACCAGATAATCAGGGTGATGATGATGAGAAAGAGGGGGAAGAATTCCTGATTCATGATAGAACTGCAGAAGTAAAATGTCTCTGCCAGATGGAGCAAGTGATTATGGCGGAGCAGACAGAAGTTCCCCTTCAAGAAATCACTGAAACAGTGACATTCCTCCTCGAGCAAGAAAGTCCAATCAGACGTGCTTTCTGGGAAATTTGGAATTATGACTGAGGGCCCACCAATCAGCTTGGCTTTCCTTGCCTAATGGAGGCAATTTAACATAGAAAAAATAACGTGTTATACACATGAAACAACAGAGAAAAACAATTTGTACAAATGAGAACATGGTACAGATTTAGAGATAAACAGAGAAGAGAAGAATAAAAAATTAGGATTATCTGGATTTTTTATGGCTTATCCAATTCTCTTCCAGGAGAGGCCCTGGATACTCATGTTTCTGGAGAAATCCTAATAGTGATCCAAAAAAAATAAATCCCATATGGCTTCTCCATAAAAGATGACACTTTTATTAGGAGACTACATCTCAGTTCTATCTCTAAACAATCTTCTATGATCCCCATGGATAATGGTAGAATATCTGGCAAAATTATTTGTTAAATAAATGCACTTATAAAAGAAGGAAGGAAGAGAGAAGAGAGAGTGGGGGTAGGGGGTAGGAAGAGAAGGAAGGAAGGAAGGAGGGAAGTAAAGGGAAAGGAAGCAGGGAAAGGAAGCAGGGGAGGAAGGGGGAAGGAAGGGAGGAAGAAATGATTGATTTAGGAGAGTGCTATCAACTAGGCTAAGTCCACAGAATAAAGAAGAGTTTAGGAGAGTTCTGTCTAGCCTTGGTATGCAAATGTCAATTCAGATGATCCAGAGTTTGATAAGGAAAGCTGGATCCCCAGCTCCTCCATATGAGGAAACAACTTAATCTTAATACTCTAGCAGGGGTGTCCCCACCCCCACCGAGGCCTGCAGTCTGCCTGTGGTCCAGGATGGCTATGCATGTGGCCCAAAGCAAAATCGTGACTTTACTTAAAACCCTTTTTTTTTTGCTCATCAGTTTTCATTAGTGTTTGTGTATTTAATGTGAGGCCCAAGACAACTCTTCTTCTTCCAGTGTGGCCCAGGAACACCAAACGTTTGGACACCCCCGCTCTAGAGTCTATAGATTCACAAAGTGGGTGGGAGTGTACTGAAAGCATCTACTATCTTCCTGCCTTTGTCAGCATTGTCTCAGCGACCATGAGGGTCTGAGCCAGTGGAGACCTATGGAAGGCAGAGAAAAACACACCAAGGTAGACATGTATTTCTGGCTGGGTTAAAGTATTCTCTATTTCTCTATTAGAGACAGGACTTCGCCAATTTAATAAGGCATTTATTTTGCCCTCTCCCTTACTTTCTCTTTCACTCAAACAGAGATCAAGAGCCAAAGAAACATCAAACAAGCCCACAGCAGACACCCCAAATAAATTAGCTCTTCTTTTGGAGCATCGCATCTTTTGTTGTCTGTCAGAATGTGCTGCTCAAGACCGGGTGTACAAATTGGCTGTGGAAGCTCGGTGCTCTCCCCGGAGCTTACCTTCATTTCGGAATGTTTAGTCTAGCATTTCTGACACGCCATGTCTTGAGAGGGAAACTAGATTTCCTTCTCCGCGGAAAATGAGAAAGAGGAACTATTGATATTATAAACTCCTTTCAAGATGGGCCTAAAAACATGTAATCTTTTTTTTCTCATGTCTAGCACAAGCCACAATAGACCATTTTATAGAATTCACACAAAGTGTGTTTCAGAACCCAGTGGTACTTTATGGAATTAATGTCTAAGATGTGAAAAGAATTCTACCCTATAATATAAAAAGCCAGATATTCATATATAATTTAACAATGCTACTCTTTTCTGCCTGTTCCTCTCATATATATATTCATATATATAATATATATAAATATTTTAGCTAATAATAGCAGGTCCACTTCTAACCTAATTGACAGAAACCTGAGTATTTGTATTTATGTGTATTTTGCACAAATTGGTGCTCTGTATATGTCTTATGCTATCTCAAGTCTGAGGAAAAATAAAATCTACTTAAATCACAACATAGAGTTTAATGGAATATATTTGACTTTGAGCTACTGGTACTCAAAAGATGGCTAAAATCGTTGATTCAGAAACCTGTTCAAATAAATATTTGCCACTAACCAGGTATGAAATGTCGGGTAAGATACTACCTCGCTGTACCCCAGTTTTCTGATATGTTTTATGTGTTAATATATGCAACTACTTAGAATACTTTCTGCCACTCTTTCATTTTGTAAATATTATAAGTTTTATATTGTAACAGTTACTGTAGGCTAAAAATAAAAAAAACTATATTCATATTTTTTAATCTTCTTCCTATCCCTCAGAAATACAGAAAAAAGTCCAGCTCTGTAACAAATTTTATTGGAGACATACCAAGCAATGAGACCACTGAACTAGATACTAAAGTTAGAAAGCTTAAAAAAATTCCAGCCTTTGTGGAAAAGTCACATGGGACCCTAGTGTAACAGGCATTTTGGAAGAGCATTTTTCTTTAAATCCTCACTTGAGGATATGTTTACTGATTTGAGAGAGAGAGAGAGAGAGAGAGAGGAATAAGAATGAGAGAGAGAGAGAGACAGACAGACAGACAGACAGACAGATATGAGAGAAACCTCCATCAACTGCCTCCCATAGGCACCCAGACCTGAGATCAAACCCACAACCTAGGTATATGCCCTGGCTCAGAATCAAACCTGCAATTTTTTGGTGTAAGGGACGATGTTCCAATCAACCTAGCCACCTGGCTGGGGCAGAGAGACCACCTTAAAGGCCTTGCCAGGGTCCAGGCTAAGATGACAAGACATGAATCAGCATTTCCCAAAATGAGGCATCCAGGCCCCTGGTAAGGCATGGAATCAGTTACAGGGTTCAGAAGAGGTTAAAAATAACACCATTTAAGTAATGAGTTTCCCTTTTCACTGCTATTTCTGTCCCCCAGTTTACACAAGGTAGAAGGTCTCCATTTGGTGACGGCCCTTCCCACCTCTCTGAAATCTGCTAACCTCCTCTCAGGAGTCAGAGCTCACCTCCAGGCAGTAGTTTCCAACTAGAATTAAATAACCCCCCTGTTTTAAACTTGCACTTTAAGGTTATCTTCGTTCTATCCTGAGCTAGTTTTCCATTCATGATAGGCACCTAAGGTTTGTTTTTAAATAAATGCAGTTAAGTCTGTGATTTTAGATGAATTTGCTACATGGGTACAGAAAACATTGAAAAGGTCACAGTCAGCAGCCAGAACCAGGGGTGCCCTGGACAGCAGAGATTCGAGAGCATAAGACACAAAGGTGTGGAAACTAGAGTAAGCAGGAGCTGGTGATCTGTTTGGAAAGGAAAAGTACAAATGATCAAGCGGTCAAGTGGTTCTGAGCCCCAGCCAAACCTGCAGCTGCTGGAAGGCATCTGAAAAGTTAACTACAGGATTAACACTGGTATTGCCTGCAGCTGAGAAACGTCTGAAAAAGCTCAACCCTGTTCTCTCTAAGCAAATGGTATCTGCACAATTCTGTGTTTTTCTTGGCTGAATATTAGGGGGGCTTTGGAGAATCAATGCCCTTCTCAAGGGCCTGGTGAATTAATTAATTATTCTCACTGTTCCAAATGATGCCGTATTATTTGACAGGGTGCCCTTGGAATGTGGAAGGACTCCGGTGAGTTAGAAAAATAAATAAATACACAAAGCTCTTGACACTTAATCCCCCAAAATGAGACTTTCTACTCAACAGAACATGATTATGTTATTTGTGAAGACTTCCTGATAGCTCTCCTCTCTGCTGCTAGAATAGACCAGTTTATTTCAGGAAGTTATTAGACTTGATAAGTGATGCCACTTTCTAACAGTAGTGACTTCAGGGAATAGGAATATAAATTAACAAGACACAATGAGTTTACGTTCTGCAGAAAAATACATCTAATCTATATACGTCACAGGATTGTTGGGTATATCTAACAAAATTACATGGGAGAACAGTCCCCAGTAATTTTGGGTGAAGATAAATGAACAGAGAAGGATTTTCTGTCGCACAGTATTTATTCTACAGCATTTCAGGGTCATGGGCACTCACGCTGACTTGTGACCAAATCTGCAATCACCAAACTGAAATGCCCTCTCCTTTGGAGAGATTTTTCTTGCCTCCAAGACAGTGACTCAGACCTCCCTTTGCACTCCTAGCTGTGCTTGTGTATTCATACATTACACACAGAGCTTTTTAACCTGGGCACTGCTGACATCTGGGTAGGAGAGCCCGCTGCTTCAGGGAGCTGTCCTGTGCCGTGCAGGATGTTTAGCAGCATCCCTATCCTCTACCCGAGAGATGCCAGTAGCACTATTTAGAGGTGACAACTAAACATGCTGAATATTTTGCTTGGTAGGGCAAAAGAGTCCCTGGTTGAGAACCACTGCTGTAGACTTATGGGGCCTTTCTCTTGTACCGAATTGTTTGCCTTTACTTCTGTCTACATCAATGCATTAGACATAATCTATGTGGCACTCAGCACTAAGACCTATGCACAATGGATGCTATTTTTTATGGATTCCTAGACAACACACTGTGTGGATAGGCACCAAGTACTATTCATCTTCTCCCTGTGTTATAAGCACATACCTAGCGAGGGGTTGGTATATAGAAATCTCAATAATGCTTCCCCCGTGATTAAATAATGAACGACCTCTTCAAAGGCAGCACCTAAATAATTTTCAACTCTGCATCTCTAATATCAAACACAATGTGGGGCACGTGGGGATTCTCAATGGATGTTTTAGAGATGAATCAGTGAATGAATGGATAGAAGGATGAATCGAGAGAGACAGTCTCACATTCATACCACCAGGCAGCCTCACGTGCATACTTCCCTAATCTACCCCTGGAGTTACTATGACTACAAACATCTGAGCTGCCAACTTTCTGCCTGAAACTCGAAATGAGATTCCAGGTGAGGAAGTGTCCTTGGCAGAGACCCAGCAGACCCAGCAGAAGCTCGCAGGAGGAAATCGGCACAGACTTAAGTGAAAATCAGACTCATCCTAGCTGAACTAATCTGTGACTAGGAAAAAAAAATCACAGCAAGTCCCCATGGTTGGGCAGGGACAGGAAGGATTGAGATCAGATGAATTAGTGCCTGACAGTTTCACAGAGGCAGTGTCCAGAACAAGTGTTAATGGAGTCATTACTTCTGTGAAGCCATAGAAGAAGACTCCCTTTTGAGTCAGGGGCAGAACATTCTAGACCTATCACAAGGGTACTTAAGACAGAGGATTCCATGTGGATCACCCCCACGTGCCCTCTTTTCGGTCCTCTCTTACAGGAAAACCTGGCACTGAACAGATCTGGGTTCTCTTAGGAGGTGTATCAACCTCGGGAGCTTGGATGGCCTGCATGGAAGACGGAGGGCCTAAATCTCCTGGAAAGCAATCTTCCACCACCGTCTACTCAGCATCAAGTTCACATCTGCAGGGGCGATTTTATTTGAGATCCCGATAATTCCTTTTGTGTCTCTGCTTGGGAAAGTTTTAATGTTAAGACCTCCTTGTGCTCTACTCCATTAAGTCACAGTCAAAGCTTAAGATGTCCCTTAAGCAAAATACTCTAAGAATCATTTCCTAAACTTGTAGCACCACTTACATTTATCCAACTTCTTTCAAATAATTTAATTTGTATTTATATTTATTATTTTCATTAGATTTAAATTCATTAAGGGGAGGAATAGTGTCTGAATACTACTACTACTGCTACTACTACTATTACTAATGATAATACTAGAGAAGGAATAGAAGAAATCAAGATTTGTTGAACATTACTATAGCCTAGTCAACGCCCTAAGCATTTTACAAAAAATTATTGCAGTTAATTCTCAACACAGACTTATGAATCAAATCTGACTATGTATTCTTATGTCTTTGGCATCTTCTGATACTGCATACAGGCTCTGGCATAGTGGCAATCACTAACTACTGTTGCATCAAATTTGTACAAACAGAAATGGGAAAAGTTGGACAAAGAGTAAGCACAGACAAAAAAGACTAAGCAAAGAAGAACCACAGATTGGGGTCCGGTGTTTCAGAATTGAAGTATGAAGTCCTGGGTTTGAACCTTAGTTTTGTATCCTGTTTGGAAATTTATTTAATTAACCGAGTCTGTTTTCTTTTGCATAGGTTGTGGGTCGTATCTATCAATCAGAACAGCTGAAAGAATGTGAAATTTAGTAAGGGCCCAGTTTTTCCTGTTACTGATTTCACTTTACCAATTTTAAATACCATAAAGAAAGAAAGGGGGGAAAAATCAAACTGAAGTGAAGCTGGCATCCAGATCAAAGCTAGTTATTGCCCTCCCTGGCCCTAATCCCAGATTCTGGTGGGATTAAGGCAAATTTATGGCTCTAACTCCCTCCCAAAAGACTTAGTTTTTAAGTTTAGTTTTTCCACAGAATTTTTACATTTCCCAGCCCATTTGCTCAAATCAATGACCCACACTTTCTATTCATCACCCTTGTAATGACAGCATGGAACTGAGGATAGTTAGTTAACACTCAGGGGGTTTATCTGAAATTCTGACTTTGAAACTCTTTGCTATCTTGGTCCAACTCAGAGATAATAATTTAAGTTTTATTACATGGTAGAGATGAAGGATCATGTGATTCCTTGATTGAATAGTCACAAAGAATATGTTTCTCCTTTACTAAACTTGTAAATATAAATTTTAAGCAGACTTGTTTTGACAACTTAGAGAATTGTAACTCCATTTCCTCAATACTCAACACCTTATGAGCTACTTTGGAAGAGTTTTATTAACTCTCAGTTTCTCAAAACTTATTACATTTAGTAACTAAGTACTGGATGATATATTTACCATCAATAAACCACCATAATATATTTTAATTTGTTTTCCAACAGTATGCTTCCATGAAGCTCTATGATTTATTTTCTGTAAATTGTTTCCCACAACAATTTAAGAACACTTTCACAATAATTTATATTAAGAAAGCAACTCTGGTTAAAGTGTCTTAAATAAGTCCCATTAACAAAAAGATCTGTGGGTGGAGAACAGACTTTTTTATTTCCAGGTGCTGATCAGTTTGCTTCAAGTGAGTACATGTTTGTCATATCCAGTGGGTATGTGTGGGTGCTATATAGATACGCCAATGGACAAATACCACTGTGGTGTATTCTGTTTCACCATGAACTAATGGTGAAAAAGAAAAACTTCTAAGTTATAAGATTAGTTATAAGTTATAGCTTATAAAACTTTTTATTGTTATAAAACATAAAAATTAGTAACACTCCTATCTTTTATATTATAAATAAAATTGCACATAACCTTATTAAATTAAATTACACAGGATAAAACTATAAGTTCTTAACAATTATAATTTTTTCCTTATCATACTGGTGTCTCCTAGTTACATCAGAATGGGATCAAATTGTGCATTTAAATTGCTCATAACGGGTACATATGAAGTTCCTAATAAATGTTCCCAATTGTTATTATCATGCTTGTTATTAAGTCATTGATTCAAAAATATTGTTGAGGATTTATAATGGCAAATGGCTAATAAGTTAAGCAACATACTTGATCTGTGGAGCTTGCATTGCAATGGAAGAATAATGTTAATAAATTAATATGCAATAATAAATAGTGCAGTGATAAATATAGTGAATGAAACAAGCGTGTGTGCAGAGGAGCGTGGAGAGGCTGGGGTACTAGGCTAGCTTGGATTGGGCTGTCAGGAACAACTTCCCGAAAAGTAACATTTGGGCAGCTGTGGGAATAGTCACGAGACCCTCTTCTGGAGAAGATCTGGAGGCAGGACATTCCAGCAAGACAAAAAGACAGCAAGAAATACAGTTTCCAGGACGGGAATTAGCTTTCCCCCACATAGGATTAATAAGAATTCCAGGGCGTCTTGAATGAACAAAGGGAAGATTGGAAAAAGATCTGGGAAGATAGATA
Organism: Phyllostomus hastatus; assembly: GCF_019186645.2. Taxonomy (NCBI): domain Eukaryota; kingdom Metazoa; phylum Chordata; class Mammalia; order Chiroptera; family Phyllostomidae; genus Phyllostomus; species Phyllostomus hastatus. The sequence goes on from NW_025334024.1 coordinate 19,782,708, forward strand.
AACATGCGGTGGGCCCCACCAAGTAGGGACTGGCAGGCAATGGTAGGCGATGCTATCTTATAAAACATACATAAATGATGAAAAGACTTTGATGGTTTTTAAAAAGGGCTCTCGCTGTTGTGGGGAAAAATATAGAGGTGGCATGGGAGAAGAGTTAAACAGAAACAAGCTGAAGGCAATTTCACTATTTTAGGTGTAAGAAGAGTTGAAGGACCAATGCATCAGAGGTGATTTCCAACATTCCAGTTTTACCAACTTCAGCGTAATGGCGTTATTTACTGAAATAGGGGAGACCAACAAAGAAACAGGTTTGGGATGTGGGAATAGAGAATAAAAGGTTTGCTTTTGGTCATGCTGGTGTTCAGGTGTTTATATAATATCTGAGTGCAGATTTCAAATGCACATTTGAGTTAATAAACCTGGATCTCAGCAAAGACGTTGAGGATGGATGTATACAGTTGGAGTCATCGGCCCTGAGATGGTCTGGGAAGTCATGGGAGCTGCAGAGCGAAGCTGTTAATGATAATGAAGATGATTCACCGTGGTGACTGAAAAAAAAAAAGAAAACAAAACACAGCCTATCTTGAAGAACAACATTTCTGTTACCTCTCACAGTCCCCAGGCACAAAAACCTTTCTGTGAGGCGGATCCTAGGTTATCACTGGCTGGCTGCCACTAGCTGGGCTAGTCTCCCTTGTCTACCATTCAATCAAACTCCCGCTTGTCTAAAGCCTTTCAAGTGACTTTGGATATCTGAGGTTGCTTATGGATGCTCAAACTACTAAATGCCTTATACTCCAATGAATTTCCTCTACTTTCCAAGATTTTTCAGCACTCATTCAAAATCTATTTTAAGGAAAAAAACCCTAATCTTCACGATAGCGAAATTGTTCATTAAAGTAAGCTTTAAAGTACCCCATGCTCTTAAAATGCATTATGTCACATTATCAAAATGGATTATTATCATGTATTCAAAACATACACACACACAAATATGAGTAAAGATGGTGACTGAGGACCTGGATAGGACTCCCCTCACCTAGCAGCCTTTTCCATGAAAATGAGGAGACTCTGTGTCATACAATGTGGGAAGGTGCTAATTAATAGACTATCCTTGACCCCATCCACAGAGACACTTATTCAGGACTTCTGAGAGGAAACATTTTCAGCAAGCACCCATTGTGTGGTGTTGCTTCTGGGATCATGCTTTGGGAGTGCAAATCTTAGACTCACAGGAAGGTCACCAGACTGGACATTTTTTCTTTTGATTTATTTGCATATAATGAGGTATGAAGACATTTTCCCCTATGGACAGGACCGGGATCTAACCAAACAGACTGGATCACATGGCACACTGTCCAGATCTCCCTCTAAGGCAAAGGGACTTATTCCCCAGGTATAGGTGCTGCAGTCAGCTGACAGCCCTCAGCTGTCAAGCATCTTGCAGAAGTGCCTGAGATAAAGACAGGTGTCTTGTCAAGATCACATCCTCTCCCCAGGGGGCAGCCTGCACAAATGATTTTTTAATGTGGGAGCATGAAAGCCACCTCCCCACAGTTTAGGACAATACTGAAAAGAACACACTAAAAAAAAGTCCTGCATACAGATCTCCATCTCAGGATCTGTTCCTGGGAACCCAAATTAAGACAGACGCTAACTGATAAACAACCATTGTTCATATTTGTTAAAAACAGCTTGCTTTCTCAAATATAAAAAGTACAGAAAGTCACAGTGAATTCTAACTATTCTCTACAGAAAGCTGAGTGTTAAAGACGCAGGAGCTGAATTCTACCATCACCATGCCATGGCAAGCCCACTCTGAGAATAAGAAAGAAATATCAGATACATACCTCATATATATGTGTGTCTTTGTGTGTGAGTATATGTATAAATCATGATCCATATGCATACGGATCAGGATTGGCTGGAACATGAGTTAATAGGGGGTATGTTGGGAGAACTTGGCACTTCCTCAAGTAAAGTTTGTATTGGTCTCTGTCCTGACACTTCATACATAGATAGAACCATTCGATTTAAGAGCATGAGATCAGGCAGACGAAAGGTCCTGCTGTAAAATTACACAGGGTCCTTGATCTACGAGATGGTCAGAATGGAGGTAGACAGCGTTTACTAGCTCTGAGAACAGGTCATGTCAGGGATATGGCTGCATTACTTGGAAGAATTCGTGTCCACGTCTACCCTTCTATTCCGAGGCTTGAAATTCCACTATTTGAAAGTTAAGACAGCAAGGAGGAATACAAGTTTAAAGCTCTTAGACATTAACTGTAACATGAAATGAATCTTTTCTTAGACACAGGAGGGAGCATCACAACAAAAGCTGTTTCCTGATCAACGTGGAGAGAGCTCCAAACCCCAGGGTGCACCCGAATGCTCGTGTTTTGAAAAGGCTCCATTCGAGTCCTGCCTACCCACTCCATACCTTTTGAACTAATCATGGGGAATAGACACAATTCCCCTCTTTCAATGCTCACTTTTTTTTGTCCAGTAAAAAATATAGCAACAGAAACCAAACAATTACAACAGATGGTAGGAAGTAATAAACACTGCAGAGGCACAATCAAGAATGTTTGCTGAGAAATTCTTTCACCTGTGATAAGTCAGTGTAATCTCAGTAAAGGATTATGTCATCAACATGGGTCCATCTGAACTGTGGATGTTCCTTTAGTTTTTCCATCTGTGTTGAATACTAGGGGTGTAAAAACTCTATCCTGGCTTGTCTTTGGATGGGAACTGCTACCGCGCAAGGGCTAGACCTTTGGGCAAGGCAAGTGCACCTGGCTTCGGGGCGTTTTGGGGAGGGACTCAGCTCTGACCTGTCAGCAGGCAGTGCTCCCAGCGGATGGAGGAATGGGTGCCTCAACTCCGAAGAGGGCATCTGGGCAGCATGCCTCAGCTGCACCACAGTTTCTAATGCAACTGCTTTCCCTGTTACCCGCCAAAAAATGTTTGGGTGTGCTATCAGAACTTTTCATAAAGCATGAGTTTAGAGGGAGCATTTTCTTGCTAATTCATTTCCAATCAGGGAAACTACAGCAGTGTTATGGACTACATTGAGTTCCCCTCCACATTCACAAGTTGAAGTCCTAGTCCCTAAGGGGACTGCATTTGGAAGTTAATTGTGGCATAAGGGTGGAGCCCTAATCAGATGGAACTGGGATCTTAGCAAGAAGAGACGCTAGGGAAGTACAGGTGAAAAAGCCATGTGAGGACACAGCAGGAAGAGGGCCACCTGCCAGCCGAAGAGGGAGGCCTCGGCAAAAATCAACCCCGCCAACACCTGTGTGTTGGACTTCCAGACTCCAGAAACCTGAGAAAATAATTTTCTGTTGTTTGAGCCACTAAGTGTTAGGTATTTTGTTACAGCAATCCAAGCAGACTAAGATGGGAAGCAAGAAGGTGAACCAAGTGATGCATGAAAACATATATCAACAAGCTGAAGATTCCATCATCAACACGAGGGCTAACGTTCTAGGTTTGGATTTCTGACCTGCCATCTGGACAACATAGGAATAGAATGCTTCCTTTGGCTACATTCAGGTTCACTTAAAAATATCCATGAGATGAAGATTTAAAAGGTTTGATTCTAAAATAAAATGTCATGTTTTGGTTCATAGAGTTAGTGTATCTCAGTGAATGTCTGTATGTCTATATAACCAAAATACATATCCTTTCATTATTAAATAGCATTGAATATTTGTGTTAGTGTGTGTTTTTGATTTATAGACAGGTTTTCACATATAAATATATACACATATGTTTACACTGATAAAATACTTTGTCATGCCCCTAATGTTAATGGTAATTGTCATTCAGTATGTATGTTTAAAACATACTGTGCCTACTGGTAATGCAAATCTGAACAAAGAATCAATCATCTGTTTAGCTATCTGAGATGTAGCTTAATAGAAAAGAACATAACATTTCCCATATTGAAGACACTGGAAGCCACCTATTTGGTTGTTTTATAACTGGTCTTGATTTCCTCAAGGCCAAGTCCTGCTCTGAAGCCAGAGGATTCTTCCACAGTGCAAATCTGTTGACATTACTTCCTTGACTAAGTCTATTTCCACGCCTTCACCAGAATGCCTAAGAAGGGTGCGCAAGCCCTTTCCTGAGCTACTTTGTCCCTGTGTCTTAAATTCATTTGCATATCTTGATAGCTGTATACGCTGCACCCCTGCTGAAATACCTGTGGTTCTCACACAGATTCATGTTGCCTCCTCTCTCTTCTCATTGGTGAAATCTGACTGGGGCCCACCCCTCTCAGAGACGGCTATGCAGCCATGATGCAGAGGTTCTGTTCTTAGAGGGTCTGCCATTACACTCCGCTGTCCCACTAATGTCCCCTGCCCCCAGTGCCCTGCAATGGTATGGTATGTGTGTCTTTTCCTTCATGAGTTGGTGAGCATTACGAAAAACATAAAGAAACCTTTCTCTCTCCACACTCAGGAACTTCACAGTACTTTGCACCGAGCAGGTGCACAAAACCAGCCCAATGATTTGAATTGAAGGATTCAATTCAAACATTGAACAGAAAAGCCTGTGTATATAATTTATATATATAGAAAATCTCTCACAGGGGATATATCAATGTTTTGCCACATAATTATATTATTTTCAAAGTAAGACGACTGAATTCAAAACAAATAATCTTGTTCCTTTATGGTAAAGAAAGCATGCCCTCTTTTTCTCTGCATGTTCATCCTTCACACTATTTTGAGTTTTAGTAAAGATGAAGCAGTTACATAGTCACTAGAGGTCACTCTTACAATTTTGAATCTTGTGAACCTGTGTAGGTTATTTTCATTAGAACGATTTAATTTTAACTCTGTATTTCCCTCTGTGACATATCTAAATGTTTTAATGACGATCCCTGAATTTAGCTAAGTAAATTACCTAAATGCTACGTTTACTTTTCTGGCTATGAAATATCATCCGACGGTTTTCCTGAAGCTGCCTGTAAGTGAAAACCTGATATCAAAGCATGTATTCAATTAAAAACAAATTGCTATTTCATCAATTATGCTCTCACTAGAAAATTTCACATGGTTCTAGTTATGGCAATTGTTACAGGTTTTAACAAAGCTTCTTTGCAGATAGCCTTGTTCTGTAAAAGCTGGTGATTTTCCCCTGGATCCACAGCTAAATTACCTGTGGAGATGCAGCTACAACCCTAGCCTCTGCACACCACCAAGTGTCAGCAGGGCTCTCAATCTCAAGCCAGCTGAATGGAAACCCACAGACACTTGCAAATGACGGGCGGGCAGCAAAAAGAGAAACAAATCTCTTTTTAACTGATCTGTGATAATCTCCATTCTCCCACACCCACTCCCAAACCTTCCCAGTAATTAGTGCATGGCAATCAATCACGGCTTCAGTCAGACACCCACTCAGGTGTCTTTTGTTTGATGTCCTGTCTCCCAGGAGCAGGAATGTAAGGGGTTAGGGAAAGGCCTGGGAAGGGCAGGAGGCTGGGCACACAGACAGAAGGCTGCACACAAGGTAAGTTACTCCCTCTCCCCGCATCTGTAGTCTGCTGACCAGAGGCCTAGGGCATATTCTCAGTGGGAATAAGCCGAGGTGAGGAAGAAATTGTATTTAAAAAATAAGTTTGAGGATGTAGGAAAATTGATAATAATGACTGTAGGCTTTAAAGCCAGACTGCACCGTTAGAATCTCATTTCAGCTACTGAAAAGCAGCAGACCTTGAGAAAGTTGGAAACATCAATTTTCCCAATTTGTAAGGGGAACATAAGGACAAAATTTGACTTTATATAGATATAAGTGGAGAGAGAGAGATATGTATGCATTCATACATGCACATATATACATATAAACACACATATACGTGCACATACACACAGAGATACACACATACACACACCCCTCTGCAATTCCAAATGCCTGGCCGAAATCGATGTTCAAAAACGCCTCCTTCTGTATCTTGCTAGCTGAGGAAAGTGTATCTCCTTAATCAAAAATCATGAAACATTGACCTAATATACAATTGGGGGACCAAGATAGGATATTTGAAATTGTATCTGAAGACCCAGAACATTGTGGTAGTCACTGTGGTAATACGGCTCCATTTGATTTCTACTCATTTGGTCTCGTTGAAAGGCGTCATAGCCATGTATCGATTTTTCCAAATGAAGAAATAGGGAAAAACGTGTGCCAGTGGAATATGAAGTCAGGCCATCCGATTTCAGTTACAAACGTAGGCAATGGGCCTGCCAGACCCTCTCGGTGGGCTCTGCTGTGTCACACAAAACAAGGACACTCATAAGGCAGCGCCTCTTAGCTCCAGGGTCAGGGGAAAGCTAAAGAGCAGGGGTCAGTAAGGCCACAGAAGAGACGGCCACTGCAGGTTCTGATGCTGAGTGCTCCTGACTCTGCCTGCCTCGTACCAGGGCTGACGCATCTGCAGCTGTGTGTCCTGCAGCCTTGGCCTACAGAACACAGGAGAGCTGTAGTTGGTAAAGCCGCAAAACACAGGCAGGGCTATTTAGAGAATTTAGTGCCACCACAGAAAATAAACCTCCACAAGCTGCTTCAGAGAGGGAAATGCAAGGATATCTACTGATTCCTCCTCTAAGGCATTTGCTTAAGAAGTGAAAAAAAACCCCACAAAACACTATTGCTGTCAATATTTAGGATTCAAAGAGACAACCTACCTGGAAAGTTTATCATTAATGAGTCTTTCTATGACCTCAAGGATTTTGGACAAAGGATGCTGGCATTCTGGAAATGCCCACCATAGTGCTTCTGTCACAGGGAGGAGCCACCCAGCTTCATGGTGCAGAGGTCTGGCATTGATTACATTCCTTAACTTGTGACAGCTTCCCTATTGTCTAAAAATGGAACAATAGCACCAACATCTCACAAGTGTGGTAAAATAAAAAATGAACCACAATGAGAATACACTTGAAGAAGTTAGCACAGTGCCTGACAAGTGCCTAATAAATAGTAACTGCTTAAATTATTATTATCCCCATCATCAATATTACAAAAGAAAAACAAGAAAGAAGAAGAAAATGTTCCTACTGCTTTTAGTGTATTTCATGAGGAGTTGCAGAAATTGATCTTTCAGCTCCGTTTGCAGTTCTAATGGCTGCCACTGACAGAAGGACAAGGTGGTACCAGGCCTGCTCTTATTCTCATTTGTACTGTTTAAGAGTTTTTGCACAAAGAAGAGTTGTAAATCACGGTTGTTCAGTCAACAAGGATGATATAAACATGGCACCTACTGCTCTGTGTCTTAAGAAAGCTATGGTTGATAGAGGCAGGAGGCAGGGGCAAGGGGGAAGGGGGAAGGGAGAAGGCGGGCCCCTAAAATTCCGTAGAAAGGGGAGGACCTGACTTCCCAGCCATTCAGATTTCCTCAAAGGATGCTCACTGAGCAGGAGAATCACTCCACTGAGAGGATGAAGTATGTCTGAAGCTGCTTCCGAAACGGGAGTTGTCCTCCCATAAAACCATAGCAAAGGCACAGATAGAGCGCCTTTAAGATGTTTTGTATCTTAATTTTTACTCTGGAATGGATGCACAGCTGACCTTATAAACAAACTGAGTTGAATATTCATCATTTGGAGAGCATTAGAAATCATCTGCACTTCCCCCAAATATCTATCCCATCTGTCAGCATCCACATGTATCCGCATATGTCCTATAAACCCTGGGAAAATGCAAACTCTTCAAAGAGAAGACCAGTACAAAATATTTTTGTTGAAAATAGGGCAGAAGGTTTCGAAGGAAAATGTGAGCACCAAGGACTGATTTTTCCAATTCGCTAATACATTTGATTATTGATCTATGGTTTTCACTGATTATTTTAAAGGATCCATTATTTACCTTGATCTAGGCTAGATAGAGATGTTGGGAATACACCATAGATAAAACGTAGTTTCTGAATTCAAGGAATTCCGTTTAAGAGGAGGAGATACACTGGTGGTCAAGCAGTTGCTTTCCTGACTGTATGATGGATGACTCACGAGACGCCTGCAGTAAGTATAGCAGGGGGACCGCAACGTGAGTCGCTGTCCTCTCACTGTGACTGGGAAGGCACACAACAGGCGGCATTTCAGTTGAATATTGAAGAATGAATAGTTGTCCACTGGAAGGACAATTCTGCACTGGGCCGAGGCTGACTGGAGTTTTATTAAACAGTTACATTATCAGAACCATAAAAGGTACCTTCACTGATTTTTTCACATTGCAGCTTTTGTCTTTTTACTATTTTGCTAAATTTGCAAATAAATCAGAATTATACAATCCTATAAATGGAAGGCATGATATTCTTAAAGCTAAAAAACAATCACTAACATTACATGGGACTTACTGTGTGCTGCACTGTATCGAATGTTCTCCATACACTTTCTCATTTCGTCTGCACCGGAGCAACATGAAGAAGCAATAGCATTCCCATTGTGCAGGTGAGGCAAGTAGGGTTCAGTCAGGAGACTCAAATTTCCTAAACTCGTGTCAGATTGAAACTCAAAATCACAGCTGGTTTTCTGATTCTGGAATCTATGTTCCTAGTGATTATAAAATGCTTCCACATTTCCATATTATCCAGTGGTTACTATTGAGAAGACAGACCAGTGACCAGCATTATCAAAAATCACCTAAGAACATGTTAGAAATGAAGACCCGTTCCAGATTTCCTGAATAAGGATCAGCATTTAACCAAGATCTCAGGTGATGCATAATAATGCTTGGAAAACTCTGGATCAGTCCAGTCCTTTCCACCATAAATCTTTCATGAATGTTCTTTTCCATCTCCTTCAGAGAGGGCCAGGGAACTATTTCATCTGGCAGTTTGACTTGCTCATTTGCCAATGAAATCCGTCACCCTGTTACGCAGTAACCGTATGTCCTCCCTGTAATAGGATGCCGCCCCCTTCTGAAAAAATGGGACTTGTATCCCCTTGCTCTTTCATGTGCCAATTTGTCACATGCGTGGGTCCAAATCTGGATATATGGAAACTCTTTTATTCTTCACTTTCACCTAACTATTTCCATTTGTTTGGCTATTACATTAATGATGTCATCCATGTCTACTTTCCCCTCTCCCACCTTGACTTCTGGTCTCACACTTACGGGCCAGTTGTAGCTCAAGACTGTCCCTCTTAGAATCAAATCCTATGATATGGATCAACCAATGCAGATGTGTTCTTCCTGAGAGAGAACACCGTTAGACAATCACCCTCTGTGTTCTGAATATGCCGGGGCTGTTTTTAACCGAACGACACCGAACATCTATAGCATAGTGAACAAGTCAGTCATCAGCTCAGATGCCAGATGCTATTCTCAGATACCAAAACTGGTATCTGTCAGATATAGAGCATCCCATTCTCTCTCTTCATGGCCGGATTTGGGAAGCAGGCCTCATACCTCAGACCTTGACACCTGGCCAGAGCATAGGAAATCATAGATCTGAAATACCCTTTCCTCCTAAAAACATATCAGTAACTTTCTTCTCTGGAACTTTTAAATATTTTGAACATTTACTGAGGAATCGGAAACCTTAATTTTGGATTATTTAGGCAGCATTCATTTAAAAAAACAGGAGAAACTTACTCTTCACTTTAAAATTAAAAAATAAAATTGTTCAATGAGTGTCAAGGCTGGGGCAGCAAAGGCGAGTAAGTTAGAGTCCTTGCTTTATAAGAGGTCACAGACTCAAGAAAGTTAGGAAAGTGAAAGTATAATCACAACAGGAAACACGAGTGCAGTTCTATGGGAAACAGAGTCATAACTGAGTAATTGCGCAGGGAGGAGAAGAGGAGAGTGCACATGCAGAAAGGGCATGCGCACTGCCTTACAAGGATGACTGTGCTCGTCAAAGACGACGAGTCATTCCAGGTAGCAGAGTGGGCTGTGAACCCTCAGTGAGAAGAACACCTTGAGATGGAGCATTCCGAGAATACTGAAGGGCCTAGTAAGCTGGATTCAGGAGAAGGGAGGGGAGAAGCAAAATACCGTTTCCAACATCTATTTTGCGAAGACCTTGTATGATGAACCATAACATGAGAGTTCAATCCCCTGAGCACTGACAAGTGAGGCAAGATTCTACTTAAAGAGAGGATATCACGACCCCATACAAGCTGGACCACAGGTTTGAAGGGGAGAGAAGCCGGAGCCCCGAAGACCTCTAGGAGACGATGCTGCAGTGCAGATTCCAGTCGTTGCAAGTTCCGTCTGGCCAACGTCTGTAAACCGTGTCACCCAGATGTCACAGGCCAAAGCACTTCAACAACAATAAAGCTCTGCCAACACAGCTGTCTGACTGCTAAACAAAACGAGTGCTTAAAGCTCTTAGAAACTGTAGGGGAATTAATTTCAGTTCCCTCGTGGTAACAGGAACAATCCTTAAGCACATTTTCTACTGAGCATTTTACTGGATGAACAAACCAGAAAGCCTGAGAGTACATATTGTTAATGAAATGTATAAATATCCTACCCATTCAGAAGAAATCTGTACAGTAAATCCAAGGAATGGGGGAAATGGCTTTGAGAATAAACTTAATGAAAGAAAAGTCAGGTCACATCCAGAAGGAAATAAAAACATGTTAACCTCTGTGTATTCTAACCAAGAAATCATTTAAGCAATAGGGAGTGCATGCTTATAAACCCTACCGCCTTGCTCAGGATGTTAATGAATCCAAATCACTTTAGCTTTTTCCAAGTGCATTCCCACCCAGTGTCTCATTTAAACCACATCATGCCTCTGACAGGTTCTGTTATTGTCCACATTTTACTGGATAGGAACAATTTATGTTTTAAGAGTTGAATAACTAATTTAATTCTGAAGACTCCTTGTGTTACAGCAAAGGCTGAAGCAAACATCTCTTACCACGAGCCAAAGAAATTGCCATGTTTTAGGTTAAAATGTTTAAATATTGGCAACCTCGTATGGTTCCACAGAACAGATCCCAAGTACAGTGCACTAAAATTTCCAATCAACAACATGTTATTTTATACAGGTTCCCTGGTTGCAAAAGCAAATTAATTCAAAATGTCAAGTGAAATGTCAAGGAAAATGGTTCTGCATCTTCGTTCGGCCGGGCACCAAACTGACCCACGTTTGCCGCTGAAATGAATGTTAAACTAGAGGAAGAGCTATTTGAAGGCCATCCCTCCTGTCATTTTCATAAGAGTCACCATAAATACTCATTTTATTTGTATTTCTCCTCTCTAAAATATTATAAATCATGATACTGTATAGAAGACATAATAATATTATAGGTATCATACACACAAACACACATACAACTGTTCTTGTTGTCCTAGTTCAAAATATCCTTTTTATTAAAATGTAGCATTTCAGGAGCTATATTTTACCTCCAGGTTTCTGCGCGGGGGGAAGAAAGATGCTTGGCAATGTCATTGTAAAGATGAGCCTGTGCCCTGTGAATCGTGGTAGTTGGTGGGAAAAAATGATAGAAGGTCCCTTGCCAGGAGGATCCAATCAAGAGCTCTTTGAATCATGTCCTTTTGGTTACAAGGTGAAGGCCACAAATTTTTAAGGACCAGCACTTTGTTCTTTGCTTCTGATTGGAAGAATGTGTCTACAGCGAGTATGAAGAATTCTCATTATCTGAATGTCCATCTCAGCCCCCGAGGAAGGTTGTTCCACTAGTGACCTTTCACTGGTTTTGTTTCATCAGCCCACTTTCTAGTGGCCGACTGTGATGACCAAAGCTGCCCACAAGGGCGCAGAGTCTTTGCGAGTGACTTAAATAGACCTAGCCAAGTACCTCTGGGTATTTGCTCTCATATCCCCAAACCACGATCAGTCAGAAGAAATCGCCGAACCTTCCCATCTTAGGACACCTCCAAACATTCAGAGGCACTTTTTTTTATGTTGGATTGAAGTGTGTCTTCAGTAACTAATAGATCTTTCAGTGCCCAGAAATCACAAATAAACCTTTTTTTTCTCTCTTGCTCATGGCACCAGATGCCCAACATCAGTCTCCCAAATCTGCCTCAGTTTTTTCTGAGGCAGAAAATCTGCCTCAGTTTTTTCATCTGTTCCCCAGATGATATGATATGGGATTCTCTCAACAATGTGACCATTTCTTTCTGACATGCCTTCTTCCCTGCCTAAAATGAAAACCCAGGCACGTTACTCTCTTGCTTAAAAACCTGAAGTGTTTTTGTTGTTGTTGCTGCTGCTGGTGGTGGTGGTGGGTTTTTTTAACTGGCCAGATGAAAGACAAGCTTTGACTCTGTCACAGAGTCGTCCACGATGAGACCTCAGCCAGTCTCGCCGACTCGCGTGGGTCATGCCCTGCGACTACGGCCCTGCAGACAAACTTTGTTTCTTTCCTCTCCAGGCCTCTGCACAGGCTGTGCTCAACATTTGCGTGTGGAGAAGCCCTCTCAAGACTCAGCTCCAGATTTTCTTCTCAAATGAGTCCTGAGTGAAGGTGACTGGGGGTTGTTCCATTGTGTTCCCGGAGAGCTGCGCCTCTCTCTGTAGCCGGCATTTATCCCACAGGCACACATGGGGGAGTTTCTTTTCCTGCCTCCCTCCCGAACATGCCCAGCTGGACCATGGCATCCTTCAGGAAAGACACCATCCCTCCGTCACGTATCATTCCTGAGAGAGTAGAAGCCTAAGTTAAAGGAGCAGCTTAAACGAACACAGCCAGTGCAGTGAAGGATTGGCCAGGGCTACACGTACAAAGCAGACTCCCACGGACTGAAGTCTGTGTGAACACTTGGAGTGTGACATGATTCTCCTGTGAAATGACAATCACCACTTACTAGCCCAGCTCATCGATGGGTTGGACATGGGGGTCTCACCTCAAGGAAGTGCTCAAGTCACCCAAAAAAGGTCACTCTTATAGCAGTGTTCGCTTGGAGAGAGGACATGGCATGCCTCAGCGGACTGGAGAGTCAAGCCAGCCTCCATCCTTGAGCTCACTCACCTTCCTGGTCCTCAATCCCAGGAGAAACTACGAAAGAGCATGCCGAAACCTGGAAGAACTAAAGCTACATGACATTCAGTTTTGCTTTTTTCTTTTTACCTGACAGTGTCAGGGTGATATTAATCACCAAGGTTTTTTAAAAGTTCAAAGTAGACTTCTTGAATACCTACCCGATCAGAGGCAAAGAGAAATCTAGGGTCAGGAGGGGAATGAGCACCCTTTAAACCGGGCTACAGTGGCTCCAGTGAGAGGCAGCAATCCAAACACGAACAGCCAAGTCAGGGGAAGGGCATTTACACCGACTTTCGGCGGTGGGAGACACCGGAGTTGTCTTTATTCCGACCCAGGAGGACAATGTAAGACAGCACAAAGGTGAAAAAGTGTAGTCTCTGGCCAGAATATGGAGGGGGACCTCAAAAAACTGGAATTTATTCATTAAAACTGGGAATTTATCCTAGCATGTTTAAACTTCAGTCACCTTCAAAGGACTCTCCATTTGATGCAATACACCTATTGAGATGTATTTTTCCACTGCTCAAAACGGTTTTTGAACTTGTCAATTCTGATGCATTTTAGTTTCTGCCATTTTTTATTTTACCTCTTCCATATTGGCAACAATGGCAAAATGTTTCTCTGTGAGGACTTTTGTCATCTGGGGAAATGAACAAACAGACAGAAATGACGCTTGGAGAGAGAATGGGTGAATAGGGAGGGTGGGGCAGGGGGTCATGACATTTTTGGTGAAAAACTGCTGAATACTCAGCATGGTGTGGGCAGGTGTGCTCGTAAATCACCCACCATGAAATGGGCAAATGCGATGAAAGAGTCTCTGAAAAAATTCACTGAAGCTAATCACAGCCTCTTACAACAACACCAGCTGATACACAGATACAGACGGCTTCCTAAAACACTCACCCAGTGGGGGAAGCCTGCACCGCAGGACCTGCCCTCCAGAAGATAATTTTGTTCTTTTGGGGGGGTCCCCCTCTCATATTTTCTAGTCCAATCCCCTCCCTTAATAATAACTTCTTGGAATTCAAAACAACTTCATAAGCTGGCCCACTCCTAACTCCGAATCAACTGGTGTTGGAGTACATTAAAAATGTAAAATACCCATCCTTAATTGGCCTCAAATGGGAACTGGACATGAATACGTTTTAAAGCTCCCAGATGATCCTAGCATTGAGAAGTTACAGTTCTGGTCTCAGCCCAAATCTGTCTTGCTAGTACCATAAAGAACAGTATTTTTCATGTAGCATTATGGGCATGTGATCTTTACTTTTATCAAACTGTTTGCTTGATTGGGGTTGATCCTTATGCCTTTTGATTGGTACTAGCTCTGCTCTTCACTTCTGTTTAAAGTAGGTTGCATTAGGACATAATAATAATGAATAATAATAACAAGAAGAACCAGTATTTATTGAGGCACCTTTCTAAATACTTTATAAGTAATAATTCATTTTGTCCTTGAAACAAACTTATGACCTAGGTTTACATTTTACAGATGAGGAGACGGAGCCTCAGGAAAGCTGAGTGACTTGCCTCAGGTCACAGAGTTAGTGAAAGAGGGGACTGTGTGCGGTGGAAACCCGTTCAGAAGGATTTGACGAGCATTCGCTGCAGTGGAAGATGAAAGGGAGGGTTTAAAATACGGACTTGGGTGCTGACACACCCGATTCAAGCTGGCTCTCCTGCTTGCGGACTGTGTGGCCTTATATGAAACACCGAAACTCCCTGACCTTCAGTGCCTCTGTGTTTACATGGATATTTTAATAGTTTCAACTTCACAGCAAGCATAGTGAGTCCCAGAATAGCTAAATAACTCACAGAGTTGACCGGCAGATGAAGTAAAACCGAGATGTCTTGATTTATAGATCCATTTCCATTTTAACACGATAGCTTTTATCCAGAAGCCGTATCTGAAAGACCTTAAATACCTAGCTGAGGAGCTGACATTTTCTAATCGTGTGAGCTGTGATCCAGTACACAGAACACACCAGCGCTCTGTAGGGGCTCAGCCCAGGTGTTGAAGATAGTTAATGAGTTAACTGAAAACTCAGCGGGGACCCTCATTTGTTAGTACATTTTCCTCAAAGTACATGGAATCTGAGAGTGACATATCAATCTTCAGACCCACCATGAGAAACTGCAGGTGAGGGGGCCAGGAACACCCCAAGGGTCAGACAGATGTTTCTTCCTCCTCCACACTGCGTGCTACTACATGGGAGATGAGGCGTCACCAGCACCACAAGGACACCCTGCACCCTTATCTCCGTGCTTTCTACCTGACCTGCTTTCTGCATAGTAAGCCCTCGGTCTTCATTACGATCTGGAAAGTAACGAGCTACACGGGGCACAAGGAGGCATACGGTTTATCTGTAACCCCATACAGGGCTCCGTTCACCTGCAGGGCAGCATCAGCTCTGAAGCTGTAGTTTGTGGGCAAGTAGTCATTTAATATACAGGCAAGCCCCAGTGATCTCATTTGATGAGGCACGTGACATTTCCCATTGGTCTGATGGAGATAATATGACGGTGTGCTCCTAGAACTTGGTCTCACTGAACATAAACTGAAATTCTATTTCTGGGTATGACACCAAAGGTGCTGTTCTTCATCAAGGCAATCTGCCATTGTTTTTCTAATGACGTTTTCTATGCACACAATTCAAGATCTGAAAATTAAAAATACTCACCTTACAAATAATGCACACATCTATCAATAGCTAATACAATTGGCTCTTGAGCATATTTCCAGTACTGTTACATATGTTACTTCGATTGTCCTAACAATTCTATGAATAGCACCATCATCTCCATTTTCAGAGAAATTAACTAGCAGGAGAGGGAGAGTAATTTGCCTAAGGTTGCATACCTAAAAAATTCTGTTAATCATTAGACTTACACTAGCTTTCACATATTTGCCTTGCTGTCAGTGTGAAGTATTGACTATTTCTTTACATTTTTTTTGTCTTTTTGGATGGACACTGTCAATAGAATGGACATGGTTTTCTTAGATTTTTGGAGATGTTAAACAGTTTGGCGATGCTCAGAAGTAACTTGCATAAGGATTTGACTAGAAGGGGCCAACTTCTTTAGAACTGACCATAAAGGAAGTGAGGAAGCCAGGATTCTTATACCTCTGTTCAGGTCTTACTGGAAATGGGCTATTGCTGTGACAGCCTGGCTTAAACCCAGTATTCTTTCTATATTAAATAAAGCTAATAATTCCTGCCACCCATGTCCCCAAAGGTATGACGAAGATTAGTTGAAATATTTACTGTTTTTTTAAACATATGGTCTGAAGGGTCCTGGAGTTTCTGGCGAGAACTGAGGTCCACAGCTGCCCTGTTGCAAACAGCAGAGCTACTCTCCTATTTGTTTTACATTTTGGTGTCTGAAGACTTGAGAAAAAAAGGCACTTTAAAAAGGGAGAAAAATATTGAAACAATTGAGATGATGCATGCATAATCACACCTTACGGTGTACAATAAGGGATTTTTATTACTTCCCAAGTATTATCATAAAAAAAAACAAGTCATATTTTCATTCATAGGGAAGCAGGACAGTGACAGAAAAATACTTGCTTTATGATTAGAAAGGCTTGACTTCTATTGTATTCAGGATTTTGCAGAGAAACAGAATTAATAGGATGGGGATATCTGGGTCTGGATCTCAATCTATTTTTTTATTATAAAGAATTAGCTTCAATGATTATAGAGGCTGAGAAGTCTTAAGACCTGCAGTCATGACTCTGGAGACCTAGAAGAGCCAAAGGTGCAGTTTCAGTTCAACTCAGAGACAGGAAAGAGCCAGTGTCCCGGCTCAAAGCAGTCAGAGAGGAGGAGATGCTTTTTTCTTTTTCTTTTAAAAACAATTTTTATGGTAGTTTTTCCATTACCATCTAACCACCCTTACACTTACCCCTCCCCTGCAATCACCACACTGTTGTCTGTGTCCGTGAGTCATTTTTCCTTTGTGCTCGATCCCTCCACCCCTAACCTCCCCCACTCCCCAATAGCTCTCTATTTTTTCTCATAGGATGGTCCACTTTCCTATTCTGTTCAGGCCCTCCACTGCCTGGGGCTCACCCATATTAGATAACCCTAGCTACTTTACTCAGTCCATTAAATGTTACCCTTACCCAGAAACACCCTTACAGACACACCCAAAATGATGTGTGGCCATGGCACCCATGGTCGAGTCACGTTGACACGAAATGAAACATCATGGCTTCCTATTCTGCCATGTACTAAGAGTGGCTGGGTAAATCAGTGTTTAATCATCAACAAAAGAGGGGGGAACCATTCCACATAGGGCAGTGTTGGAGATGAGTTTTGCCATTGTCTATGAAGTACCTTTACTTCATGAATTATGTTTTTATTCTGCATCCATATAAATGTTCCCGCATCTATAAAATGGGAGCCATCTTTGCCATATCTATATATTATGAGAGAGAATAAATATAATCATGAATGACACAGAAAGACTTACAGTCAGGATGGTCTATTTATACTTTTTACAACCCTATAAGGTAAGTCTCAGTATCTCTATTTAGCAGGCATAGAAACTAAAAATCAAAAGGTTTACTATCGGGTTGGTCAAAAATTGTTATTTTTTTTGTACGATGGCTCTAGTAGTGCTTAGTTATCCTTAACTTCATCCAAAACAATTTTGTTAGATTGTATTGTGACAGCTGTCATATCAACATGCATTAAAAAAAACCTTAGCAAAAATGGTGATTTTTTTTGTGCAGCCATTTTAATATTGAAGATGGAAGATTTTGGGCATATTATGCTTTATTATTTCAAGAAAGGTAAAAAGGTAATTGAAACACACACAAAAATTGTGCAGTGTATGGAGAAGTAGCTGCGACTGATCAAACGTGTCAAAAGAGGTTTGGGCAGTTTCTTGGTACTACTGACATTTTGGCCAAATAATTCTTTCCTGTGGGGCTGTCTGATGCACTGGAAGATGTTTAATAGCACCTGGGCCTCCACCCACTGGAAGCCAGTAGTGAGAGGTAGCTGACATACTCAAAATATCCAAATCAATAAACCTATTGGTGAAAATGAAAAGTATCTTTTATTTTATGAAAATAAAAAAGGTAATGGACTTTTTGGCCAATCCAGTATTTTGCCCAAATTTGTACTGGTCCTTCTCATATCAAAGTCCATGCTCGTAACCATTTTCTCATTGGTTCTACATGCCTCTAGTTTTAAGAATCAATCACTTCCTTTGTTCTCTAGACAACTCTCAAACTTCCACCAAGTCTTGTCTTTATGCCAGAATGAAATACCCTAAGTTCCTTCATTAATTTATTATCTGACATATCCTATATGAGCTCTGTACTATGTGTTTTATTAATAATATAGGAGAGTTTAAAACTACTGCTTTATTATTTTTTTTCTCCAGAAATGGGGGTATACGTACAGGCTTGTTAGAATAATTGAAAGGGTGGATTGAAGACCTCAGGAATGCTGAAGTCCAACCTCAGCTCTGTCACTCACTGGCTGTGTAATTCTGGGCAAGCCAATTTACTTCTCTTGGCCTCAGTTTCCTCATTCATCAGACGAGGGGATTCAATTAGTGGAATATGTTTTAAATCCTTTGAGAAAAGAAGGAAGACATATGCTTCCTGAAAGCCTCACATTAGCTTATTTGTGGAGGTGGCTCATGAGGACCTAATTGGGGAAGATGCTCACTTTTTTGCTGTGCTGGAATCAATTGCACCAGAAGGAAGAGGGCATGTAAACAAGGGCCTACCGTGCTTATTTTCCTAACAAAATATCCCAAAGTGTGAGAATTCAGAGGCTTGTGCTCTGTTGGCAATCAATAAAACATGAATGCATGTCTCCGAATGCATTTTCCTCATCCCCTTCAGGTTCCCTGTAATGAGGAGATAATGAGCTATAGACATAGCCCCGGGTGCCTGGGAGCTTCTGCTAACATCCACTTTGTTAGAAGAACTTCTGCAGCTAAAAGGCAAAACCTTTTCAAGGTATATTCTGACAGCTGTGTCACACCCTGTGCTTAATGTCCTGGTGTCTTCTCAGGAATGTGAGGGCGCCTACAGGGGTCCCTCTAATGGGCACTACTCCATTCTTGTTGGGTAAAGTAAGTTTTGTCTTTGCTTCATTGATTGTTTATTTTCTTAAATCAAATCATGAGAAAATATTTTTACTAGAGAAATGCAGGACTCAACTTTATAAAGTAATACCCCCTGATGTAACTATTTTATCTCAGGTACATTTCTGATATTATTTATTTTTCTTGTATCTTTCACTGGCTTTTGAGACATAGTTCTTCCATTAACCTTAGTATATCCAACCACTGTATCTTGGGCATCTTACATGTCCAGGCTGTGGTTGAGGAATGTCCCCTGTTCGCTGGATGGCAAAAGATTTCCTTTCTTTTCTTCACACTAAACCATGGCTATCTTAGAGGAAAAGTATTATGGAAAAATACCAAAACAATCTTGGTATACTGTGTCCATGGATAGGAAGAATTAACATCATGCTACTCAAAGCAATCTGTAGATCCAACACAATTCCTATCAAGATATCAATGGCATATTTCAAAAAACTAGAATAACTATTTCATACATTTATATGGAACCACAAAAGACCCCAAATAGCCACAAGCAATGTTGAGAAAGAACAAAGGTGGAGGAATCACACTACCTGATATCAAACTATACTACAAGGCCAAAATAATCAAAACAGCATGGTACTGGCATAAAAACAGACATATAGATCAATGGAACAGAACAGAGAGCCCAGAAATAAGCTCACACCTTTATGATCAACTAATATTTGACAAAGGAGACAAAAACATACAATGGAGTAAAGATAGTCTATTCAATAAATGGTGCTGGGAAAATTGCACAGATACAATGCAAAAAAAATAAAAAAAGAAACTAGACCCCCTTCTTAGATATAGTAAAAAATACGCTCAAAATACATTAAAGACTTAAATATTAGACTTGAACCCACAAAAATACTAGAAAAAAACACAGGCAGTAAAATATAAGACATTTCTTGTAGAAATATTTTTTCCTGATATATCTTCTCAGACAAGGGAAACAAACAAACAAAATAAACAAGTGGGACTACATTAAACTAAAAATCTTTTGCACAGCAAATGAAACCATCAACAAAATAAAAAGAAAACACACTGAGTGGAAGAACATCTTTGCCAATAATACACCTGATAAGGGGTTAATATCCAAAATTTATAAAAAACTTAGGAAATTCGAGCCCTGGCTGGCGTAGCTCAGTGGATTGAGCGCGGCCTGGGAACCAAAGTGTCCCAGGTTCGATTCCCAACCAGAGCACATACCTGGGTTGCAGGCCATAACCCCCAGCAACCACACATTGATGTTTCTCTCTCTCTCTCTCTCTCTCTCTCTCTCTCTCTCCCTCCCCTCCCTCTCTAAAAATAAATAAATAAAATCTTAAAAAAAAAAACTTAGGAAATTCAAAACCAAAAAAAAAAAAAATCAAACAATCCAATTAAAAACAGACAAATGACCTGAATAAACACTTCTTCAAAGAAGATGTACAGAGGGCCAATAAGCATATGAAAAGATGTTCAATGTCACTAATCATCAGAGAAATGCAAATTAAAACCACAAGGAGATATCACCTCACACCTGTCAGAATGGCTCTCATCAATAAATCAACAAACAACAAGTGCTGGTGAGGATGTGGAGAAAGGGGAGCCCTTTTGCACTGTTGGTACAGATTGGTACAACCACTGTGGAAAAGAGTATGGAGTTACATCAAAAAATTAAAAATGAGCCCTGGCTGGCGTAGCTCAGTGGATTGAGCGCGGGCTGGGAACCAAAGTGTCCCAGGTTCGATTCCCAGCCAGGGTACATTCCTGGGTTGCAGGCCATAACCCCCAGCAACCGCACATTGATGTTTCTCTCTCTCTCTCTCTCTCTCTCTCTCTCTCTCCCCCTTCCCTCCCTAAAAATAAATAAATAAAATCTTTAAAAAAAAATACAAGCTGTGAAAACATAAAAAAAAAATTAAAAATGGAACTGCCTTGTGACCCAGCAATTCTGCTTCTGGGAATCTATCCAAAGAAGACTGAAACACTAATATGAAAGAACACCCCTATGTTCATTGAAGTGTTATTTACAATAGCCAAGCTCTGGAAGCAGCCCAACTGTCCATCAGTAGATGAGTGGATATAAAGGCTGTGGTACATTTACACAATGGATCACTACTGGGCCACCAAAAAGAGGGAGATCTTACCTTTTACAACAACATGGATGGACCTGGAAGGTATTATGCTAAGTGAAATAAGCCAGTCAAAACAGACAAATACCATGTGATTTCACTTATATATGGAATCTAATGAACAAAATAAACTAACAAACAAAATAGAAACAGACTCATAGATATAAACAACAGACTGACAGTTGTCAGAGAGGGGAGGGTTGGGGGTCGGGGTGAAAAAGGTAAAGGGACTAAGGAAGAAAACTCACATAGACACAATAGTATGGGGATTACCGATGACCAGAGGGGAAGGGGGATGGGGGCGGGGGAAAAGGGTAAAGGGGGGATAAATGGTGATGGAAGAGGACTTGACTTGGGGTGGTAAACACATAATACAATATAGAAGTGATGTATTATATGATTGTACACTTGAAACCCATATAACATTATTACCCAATGTTACCCAAATAAATGCAATAATTATTTTAAAAGTGCCAAAGCAGCCATTCCCAAGTGGAAATGGGACTGTGTTTAGTTAGGAACGACTTCTGTTGTTCTGAGAGGAAGAGCTCTTGCGTTCAGCATCTGTTATTGGTGTTATTAAAAGAACTTTCCTGAGTACAATATGGCAAGGGAATGGGGATCCTGGTGGGCGATATCAAAATAATACATTTGGGGAAGAAACAAAAGGTGAAGATATGTTAAATAACATATCTGTTACTTCTCCTGCAGAGGCAGACGGACCCCCATGCGATATTTAGTTCAGAGGCCAAGACAGATTGATGGCATCACACACACACACACACACACGCGCGCGCGCGTGCACACACACACCCAGAGGGTATAAAAAGGTTTATAACTACATAATTGATTAGACTAGGAATTTCAAACAGGTCCAAAGTGACTTGAGATGGCCAGGAGAGGAGGCTGGTTTCAGTTTCCACTGCCGTTAGGTGATGAGGCTGCACTGGGAGGTCCAGGAAGGCGGGGACTTGCAAGGTGCGAATTTTGCACCGACTTCAAAATACTGAGTCTGAGTCCTCATTACAATATTCCTACTTCATAGAATGCAATTTTGAATGGAGATAGAAAGAATCCAGTCTCAGAGGTCAGATGGCATGGGTTCCCATCTTGGTTTAACCGCATATAGGCTTGTGACCTAATGAGAGGTAATCCACTGCCTCAAAACTGACTTTGTCGCTTGGTAAGTGGGGACAGCATGGGGGCCCATCCAGGAGGGCCGGCGACTGGTGGGGACGGTGCGCACTGAAGCACACATATTTCAGTACTGGAACACACATGGTGACGCAACGCTGTCATTGCACCATTACTGTACTTTGTAAATACCGCAGGCTTGCTGCGGCCGTCAGTCCCGTTCCTGTTTTAACCGATTCTCTCAACAGAGTAAGGTTCCAGAGCTACCTCTTTTCTGTGTATTTGACTTTATGCCCGCAGTTCAGGTTGTTCAAATGGGCCAGGTGCTCCTCTCCCGTTGGCTCTGTTGCCCTCAGCCCTCTGCGCTTTGGGGGACTCTGACTGGCTGCCCCCACCTCCTTTTTTCCCTGACAGTGGGGGAGCCTGCTGTGCTCGTGTGCTGCAGGCAGTGCTTTGGTCGCCCACTGTTGAGATCGGAACAAAACAAACTCTGTTTTCTCACAGAACACACATGTCTCAAATTTCATGATATTTTAGCAGATGGAGGGACTGGGTTTTCCAACTGCACACCCTAGAAGAAATTCGCCTGAACAGAAGAACTTCCTTATACAGATTCAATACTCCTATCTTGGTTCGGATTTATTTTTAATCATTTAACCTCACTTGTTTTATTTTTAACTGTAACATCTGCCACTTTCCCAAACATTTTCCAAGTCACAGAACAAGACCTTCACTAAGGAAGACTTCTCCTTCCTTGAGCTTCCTGATGCATTTTATCTACACTGCTTCTCAAGGCCAGGGTCGACCATAAGTTACACCCATTTGTGTATGTCTGCATGGCTGGTAATTCAAGCTTTCTAAATGATTAGTATCATCATTTGGTTACCTGCTAAACATGTAGCTTTTAGCCCATGGAGTTTCTGATTCAGTGGGTTTTGGGTTGGGGCTTGGGAGACAATATTTTAACAGTCAGTCACTCAAGGGTATTCATGAAACACTGGTCTATTTTCCCTATGGCTTTTCAATTGCCTGTGGTTTGTGTCCTCACTACTAGAATCGGCAAGGTATTGTGTCCGTAGTGAAACAGCAGAGTTCACTTAGTGCATTCTTAGGCTCATTCGGATTTTTTCAAGTAAACTAATGATAACCCCCAAAATAGTTAAGATTCATTACATACTTACCATGTACTCCACTCTTTAAAATTAAAAAAAATGTATTGAATTTATTGAATTGCATTTTTACACTAAATCTTACAATAAAGCACTAAATCAGAATGTAGCTCTCCAGGTTACACATGAAAATGAGCTCAAATTGGGGGTTGTAAATGCCTCAGCCTGCAGTTTAGAAGTAACCAAATCCATCTTTATATCCAGATCTGTCTGACAGCCCAGCCCCTGTGACTTGTGAAGGGGAGTGGACATATTTATCTAACCGCTGTGCTTGCCCTAGTTAACATTCTCCTTGAACGACCTACAAGGTCCTTAACTTCTCACCGGCATAAATGTCTCTGATGCTCCCAGTTTAAAAATTGCAATACACACATAAATAATTCAAGCAAACAACTCGCTGTAGTAGAGTGCATTAGGGCTAAAATAACCCTCCCCTTTTTGACTAGTTTAGAAAACCATCATCATTTTCTAGAAATACTCTCTGGGCTTCATGTGGTGCATGGTACATTGAATTTGTTAGCATTTTGCCAGCTCTGCCATTCAAAAGAAAAAAAATACACTCTGGAATTGCTGCAAAATCAGCGTAAATGTAGATTTAATTGGCTTTGCCTCACAGATAACCTTCTTCATGCCAGCTTTATTGCAATGGTTGGAAAACAGCCTATCTTTTTCATCAATATGCTGGTTGTTTCTGTTAACAACATTCCTAGTCAAACTGTAAGAGGTATTTACTGATAGGCTAAGGCCTGGCTGGGTTGTCTTTACAACCGAACTGTTTCATCTGCCAAAGGCTTCTCTCCGTAGATGGAAGGACAGACAGATTGATAGAACACTCCGCTTTTATCTCTAACATCCTCTCATCACAGCTCCCCTCACTCGGATCATTCTCTCCAATTATACTCTCATCTCTGAGGACTTCAAGCATCCTAAGCTCTTTCTGGCCTCTGGCCTTTGCACACACATCGCCTGTGTGAGGACACACCTGTCTCCTCGTGTTCGTGTGGGTGACTTCCTTTTATCCTTTATACCTCACTGAGTGTTACCTACTCTTGGGATTCTATCTGGGACAGCCTACTCTGCATTGTTTTTAGTCTGTTCACATTTGTTTCATTTGCTACCAGCAGGGTTTGATCATTTTTTTCTGTAAAAAGCCAGAGAGTAAATAAACAGGACACTGGCAGGATTCAGCCGGCAGGTATACTGGGCTGATCCCCCTTGCTTCAAAGCCCTCATTACAATTTGCAGTTGGAATACTAATTTTGGTTTATACTGGTTTATACTCAGGATGCCCATTAAAATAAAAGCTTCTTGAGGACAGCAGTCATAGCTGAGTTGTTCTTCATCGTATGGGCATTGAACATAGAAGATGCTCAATAGATATTTATTGAAAGAATGAGTTAATTCAAAGTTTAGCTTAGTTTAAATATTTAGATTTAATAGTTCTCTATATCCTGCAAGATAGGTCCTAAATCCTTATTCCTATGAGCTCCTGACCTGATAAAATCTTTAGTTTCAACCTTCACTACCACCTTTACTGTCCCAGGACAAGAGTTAGAGCATAGTCATCCATCTACTCCTTCATCTAGTATTCCATGCACAATGGATAATAGGTGAGACACTGTGCTCGGCACCAGGCCACTCCCTCATGGAGTAGGAAATCTCATGTTGTCTCAAGGTACGTGGGCGTTTACTACTCTGTGTCTTGCATACTGTTTAGTATGGATGTCCTTTACCTTTAGGTTCCTGCTGTCAGATTCACTGAGTAATCTCCCTCTGGTGCCTCCCAATGTAACTGAGTGATCACTCTGAGGCTCTCTCAACTCGTCCCCTCACTCCCGGTGCCATTGTTTTACGACACTCATTTCATGTCCTCACCACGGCACTCATCTCATTGGGTCGTAGTGACTTCTCTAACGGCCCGCCTCTTCCACCGGACAGTGATGTGTGGTGAGCCAAAGGGGCAAGCCTGACATTTTGCTTTGCAATGCCAGGACCAAGCACAATGCCTGGATTACAGAAAGCACAAAATAAGTGTTCGATGGATGAGTCAGTTCTGACATCTTACCCAGAGAGTTATATACTGCTGAGTATTTACAGACTGAATTCAGAAGAATTTGATTACAAAACTAAAAAAAATTACCATTTGGAATATTATCAAATATGCTTTTCTAAGAGTCAAATATTTGTGAGTTAAAATCCCAATATGGTAACTGGTTTTGAGTGTATTATTATCTTTTAGCTATTTAAACAACTAAAATGAAATGGTATTGAAATCCAGTGGTTTGACTGGAAAAAAAAGGGAAGACTTGGCCAGCACGGCAAACTCATTAAGGACAAACTCACATGGGGACGCCCTCCAATGGTTAGTGAATCCATCCAGTGCCTTGTTCCCTGGTACACAAATGAACTATGCTGCTTTTATTTTGAAAACGTATTATAGGACTATTTTCATAGGATAGAATATATCAGTGTCTTTTAATATGCTTGTATGAAGATTTTAGTTCTAAACATGCAAAATCATAAAATATTTAAAAGTCAAAATGATCCTTTAGAAAGTTACAAGGCAATGTACATGTACAGCGGCTTTCAAATATTTGTGTTGGAAAGGTGCTCCTTTTGCACAAAATAACCGTGGACCCATGCAAATCATCTCAGCTTTAGGATATCAAAGACTTTTGCAAGTGAAATGGTAGGGTTCCTGGGAAAGCACAGGCTGGTTTGTAGAATAAGTGACAGAAGGGTCACATGTACTGGAAGAGCTTTCTCAAATGAGGGATTTCCGTGTACACTCCCCGAACCTGTAGAAAAGCATTCCGAAAAGACAAGTACGGTAGAGCCTGTAAAGCAAGTGGCAGGGCTGAGATTTTGCTAACTTTCCATTATCTCTTTTCACTCTTCCCAGAACATATGTTTCACAATCGTTTTATTAGCAAGTGGGGAAGTGCCACCGTCCAAAACCTGGGGTGTGATTAGCGTTCTTGAGTGGCAGTTTTCGTGCCACTCATGTTTATTCTATGCCTTCCCAAACCATCTGCTTTCCTGGTGCTACGTCTTATTCAGATAATAAGAAACAGTGACAGAGGAGGTATATACTGCCGCTACAGTCCTAATAGCTCCTGCAATTTTGGGCTTGGGTTGCTGGTTAGGACATGAAGCTTAGAAATCATTTGTTCGTTCGACTCACATTTACTGAGTGTTTCCTCTGCGCTGGGTATTGGACAAGAACCTGTGGTGGCTGAGATGTGTAATACGTTATCTCTATCCACTGTGGTCCGGTCAGGGACACAGGTAAGCAATGCAGGGTGACAAAGGATAAGGTAGAGTTAGGATACAAGTGTGATGGCATCAGGAAGGGGAAAGGATTTAGTCTGAGAAGGCCCTGGAGTCTTGAAGCATTTAACTGCAAGCATATGAAGAAAAAAGCTATGAGAGGACTGCAAACCCAATCACCTCCATTGGCCATGGTATCCCAGAAAATGTGAAAGGGTCAGCTTTTGAGAAATTTTACTTTGGCTGGCTGAAACACAGGGCATGCATGACGAAACCAGCAGGAATGAGACGGTACAACTCGGTGACAATGTCAGTCAGTCCGTCCACATGGAGCCCGTGACACGTGCCTTGTCCTGCACACCCTTACACGTGCTCCTTCCCACAACCTATAAGACCGAAACCATGTTACTGTTTTCCTTCTTTTACAGATTAGAAAGTTGAGTTTCAGAGAGTTATGTGGCCTACTGATTGAGTGCCCCCACAGGACACTCAGCCCAGGTAATTACAGAGCTTTTGGGACCATTAACAAAGGTGTCAGCATGGCTTACACCAGTGGCTCTCACAGTGCTGTCCTAGCCCAGCCTTATCAGCACCACTAAAGAATTTGTTGGAAATGCAGATTCTCGGGCCACATCCCAGAACGATGGAATCCCAAACTCTGGGGACGAGGCTCAGCAACCTTCATTCTGACCAGCCCTCCAAGTGACTGTGCTGCAGGCTGAAGTTTGAGAGCCAGGGGTCGAGGGAAAAGGCCGTGGCTGGGGCAGGGCTGTGTGGCTGGTCGCCCTGGGGAGATGCGGCAGCCTGAGGACTGAAAGAGGAGAGGGCACCCCAGTCAGGGTGACTGACACTGTGAAGCCTTCCTGAAATGCCCTCTTGCTGGAAAATGTTACCAGCCATGGTTTCCATGACGTAACTGTTTTCATGCTCATGCTGGAAAATAAACGAAAGGTTTCACGGATTCACTAAACAAAGACCAGGGACTGATTTTCTGTTTGGTGAGTTACCAGCTACGGAACCTCAGACAATCTCCTTGTATATACCAAAACCTATGTTTTCACATGTTAAATGAGTTTAACATTAGTGTCTACTTCATAGTATTTTTATAAAATTTAAATGATTTATTATTTAGAAGAAGTTTACAACTGCCTGTACTTAAGATGTTAAATATCAGCTGTTATTAATGGTATTTTAGTGCTGCTGTTGTTACATCACTATTACTCTTCCTTCTTGTTTTTTCCAGGGCTCTCCTTCCTTTGCTGACATTTCACTTGAACTTGATTTTCCCTTTGGTTGATTCTTGACTTTTCATTTTATACATGTATCTTCATTTACCTTTAACTAGTATCTATTTCACGGTAACTTTCAATCTATATCTTGAGTTCCACCTATCTTTTAAATTGTAAACTTTTCTGTATAAACAGCCACTGGATAGCTTACATAGTTCACAATGTGCAGAGAATCAAAACAGATATAAAATCACACATGTCACCACCAACAAACAAACAGTAATAAGAATTACCGTGCATTCGCCTGCCCCTGTGACAGAGATCTGGGAAGCTCCTCAGACTCCCCCCTGTGCCCACCACTAACCCGTCTGCAGATCTTAACGCATTAGGCCCTTCCGCTGTCTTCACTCCTGGAGCCTCAGCTCTTATCGCAGCTGAACTGACATAAAAGCTTTAAATGCCTTCCGTTTGAAAGACAGCACCGATTCCTACCTTTCTCCACCTTCCACCCCACTTAGCAAAGTGCTTTTTCTCAACCCAAAACAGAATGTGAACAATAAGTACACAAATACAAAAGACTGTATAACTCCCCTACCTAGAACTCTTTTTGGGTCCATGTTATCGGGTTGGCTAAAAAGTTCATTTTTCCCCTGTAAGATGGCTCTCGGGTGCTTAGTTGTCTT
Organism: Phyllostomus hastatus; assembly: GCF_019186645.2. Lineage (NCBI taxonomy): Eukaryota > Metazoa > Chordata > Mammalia > Chiroptera > Phyllostomidae > Phyllostomus > Phyllostomus hastatus. The sequence goes on from NW_025334024.1 coordinate 19,811,395, forward strand.
TAATTCCATTCAAAACAATTTTGTTAGATTGTATTGTGACAGCTATCATATCAGCATGCATTAAAAAAAATCAAAATTGGTGAGTTTTTGTGTAGCCATTTTTAATATTGAAGATGGCAGAAAGTATGCAACATTTTTGGCATATTATGCTTTATTATTTCAAGAATAGTAAAAATGCAACTGAGACTCAAATAAAGTTCTTAGCAGTGTGTGCAGATGGTGCTGTGACTGATCAAATGTATCAAAAGTGGTTTGTGAAGTTTTGTGCTTGAGATTTCTCGCTGGATGATGCCCCCTGGTTGGGTGGACCAGTTAAAGTTGATAGTGATCAATTCAAACTATTAATTGAGAACAATCAATGTTCCACCACATGGAAGATAGCTGACATACTCAAAATATCCAAATCAATAGAGTATTGGTGCAAATGAAAAATGTGTCTTTTATTTTACTGGAAAAGCTAAATGGCCGTTTTGGCCAACCCGATACTTGGAAGATGTAGCCTCTTCAGAAGGCCGTTCTGGATCCCTGCCTACTCTTATGCAGAGGTCGCATGGCATTAAGGTGGAAAGTGGGGCTCCAAAGTCACCTCGTCTGGGTTCAAAATGTGCCTTCACTGCTTCTTGGTCATCACCCCAGGCATGTGTGAGAGGCATCTTCTGTTTATTGGTCCTGATCTACACCTAATCCTTTATTTGCTCTGTGCCAGGGAGGCTGATGTGCCTGAACCTCATCAGTTAGCTCTCCTGCCCTCTGGTACTTCCCGGAACTGGCCACTGAAAGCCACCATCAGGGATGCTTTTAGGACAGCGAGAGAGGGCCCATTTCCTATCGGACTGCCAAAGGTTGACAGTGTCTGTCTACGGAAGGCCATACGGACCTCTCAGGGTTGCGTCTTCCAAGCTTTGGTAACTGCCTTGTCTTCTTTCAGGCCTAAAGTGACAGTATTTCCCTCTGTATTATCAGTCCCTCTTCAGTCTGAGTAACTGGGATCTGGCTCGCTCTCATACTCTGCCGAACAACTTGGCCTGTGCCTTAGCATAATGCTTATAACTACTTCCTCCAACTGGATGATCTATTTTGCTTTTGCAATATGTCTTAGGCACTACATTTCTTATTCTGAACCGTAGTTCCTACAGCTCATCATTGGCCTTGACCTTAGCCACAAGGCTCCCACAACAGCCAATTCAATTCACCTGTGTAATAATGACTCCTGGCCTTCTTGGCCTTACACCTGTTAACTCCTCTGAGATACATGGGCAATGCTCTGGTCTCAAGGTCCCCACTGCTGGTTGCCTAAGTATTCAAATGCCAATACAGTGAACTTCTATCTAGCAGTAAGAAATCTTCATTTTTGGATTACTATTTTTCTTTTTAACCAATCATTATAATTTTCTTATTTTTAAAGATGATTCTAACTATACAACAAGTATTTTTCCCTTGAACTCATCTTAAGGAAGTTCATTTTTTTGGCAGCTTCTCTCTCTTTTCCAATTGATGTCTCAGTCACCTTCCTCAGAGAATTTTGGAATTCACCCCGTCACACCTTGAAGAAAAGCCTGTTCTGTTTCTGCAGGTAGATGCCCAGGCTCTTTTCACACGCATTGTATCACTTAATCTCAGAAGAAGGCCCTGTGACACTGCTATCAGTAGCATCCCCATTTCCAAATGACAACAGCGACGCTCAGGGATCTCAGGACGTTCTCCCAGGGTCACAGAACCGGCCAGTGGCAGAGACCGCATTCTAAGTTTTCTCTGCTAAAGGCCAAAGGCAGGGAAAATGATTTCATTGTGGTATTTCCGTTTAAAAGTGTGATTGTTTAATATGAATACAAGCTAAAATATTTCAAACTAAAAAGTAGCTTTACATTTCCAAGATAAAACCCTAAAGCATCTGGCTTAAATATTGTGTCCATTAAAGAGTAAAAACTCCTTGTGGTTCAAACACTAAACTGTTTGCTCAGTTACAGAGAGTTCAGAGCTCATGTGCCCAATGTAGCATTTTTACAAGTTAGATCTGAAGGCTTGATGTTGCCTTTTTCCCCCCAACTCCAAATTTTTGTCATCAGCCTGGGGTAGGCACCCATCAGGAAAATGTCTTTGGCGCTCTTTCTGCAACAAGAAACAGTCAAATGGTGGATAATTTTAAGGTATCAAGACTCATCTCTAACAGGTCTGGCCCACTCCATAGGCCTGGGATTCTACTTCTCTCCAGACCCAGGTACCAGTTCTCCTTTTAAAGTAAAGATCTATTCTGAAATCCCTCCAGCTAGATGCTGCGGCCTCGAGTATTTTCCCTGTCTGCAGAAATCACCCCATCGCAGAAATGGATGCTTCCTGCCATGAGCCAGGCTTTGCTCTGGAGGGTTCAGATTAGCACCACGGGGCTTCACCATGTAAGTGACTCTGTGAATTGTTCCATGTCAGGGTGGCTCCGAGGTCATGAAGACCCGGAGCTGGCAGGGCTGGGGGCTGGGGGAGGGGGATCACCCATCCTCAACAGCACCCTCTCTTTCCCAGAGACACAGATGTGCCCCAGGCGGACCCAGAGTGAATCCGTCCGAGCAACCGTTAACTCCCCATTTTCTTTGTCAGCCGTGGGTGTGTCAGTTGTCTCATTTTTCTCTCTTTACCCATCCACACTCTTCATTTTTGTTTTCTCTGAACCTGAAACATATTTGTTTCTTCCACTTTAGGGACAACAAAATTCACAAAATGAGTATTTTCTTTTAACCCGGGATCCTGGTTGCTTCTGCCTCATCTCTTCACTTTGTGTGCTGACACTTCTCGAAAGCATGGTTGAGGACTGGGCATCTCTGCATCCTTGCACGCCAGTCACCCTCCACGCAGCTTGTGTCTTCCAACGCCCTCCCGGAATCCCTCCGAATGTGTGGCTCAGTGTGGACGGACCCTGCTCGCCCAGAGCTCCTCAGATTTCTCGTCTACAGTAGGACTCCTTCTGTGTGTGAGAGTCACGTCGCTCTAGGAAGGGCAGTTAGAATGTCACGCTCATCTGAACTGAGGGGGATTATCTAAAGAGATCTGGACTTTGTGATGACAATGTTTAGAGGCCTGCCTTTGGGGTTGCATTACATTTCTGACAACGAAAGCTCTCATCGAGAAAATTCGGAGAACTTAAGCTTTATGGATTTGAGCTACGCCGATTCTACCATCCCCACTCACTTCCTATAGCTTGTATTTGTCACATCCGGGTATTTTCCTGGAACACCAGCTATTCTTTTTCACATTAACTGTGACATTACATCGTAACTCTAATAAAGAGAGCCCAAAATAAAACCAGGACACTGAAAATAAATTACACTGATTACAAACTACATCTAGAAGTGAAAACACCTAAGAGAAAAATAATGACCCTATTCCTTTCTGTGATGAAGACATAAAATATTATTTATTTTGTTTGGCTTCTAAGAAGACCGGGGACAAAGAAGAGGAAGGTGGCCACAGTGTAACCCCTTATGGCTAGGACACTTGGTTTCACTCCTCACAACTCTGAATTTCTACTCTCAATTATACTTCCCCAAGTCCTATTTTCTTACTCTCATTTTTTAAATTATTTTGTTGTATGCCTTTTGTTATAGCTTACCTTAAATCTTTGGGGGAGGTAACACAAATGCATACTAAGTGCATAAAACTAAAGAAGACACATTGACAGTTTTATTCCTCTAGATGATAAAATGGACGGTGACTTACTGCAGCACCCTCTGGTCCAGGGGGTGAGGTGGTCATCTGAGGGGTGTCTGTACGAGGAGATACCCTGGGGTGGATGTGGTGCTCGCAGCACAGAAATAGTAAGGCCACAGAATAAAAATAGTCATGAGGTTGAGGTATTTACGGCCATATGTTTAACAGAGCAGCTCTGACGTTAAAACTAAGCATAATGTGAAGAAAAAAATCAATAACTTTTCTTACAATAATTTGTTCTCATTTATTTTCCTGTCGGGCTATAAGAGGGGGACTATTTTTAGTTTTTTTAAGTCACACAGAGGGACCTTCAATCCCAGCCCCCCGGAGGGGGCGGTGCTGTGGAAACACCCTGGGGTGCTGCTGCCCTTCTGTGAACTCCTGGGGCCTCTCCACCTGGCAGGGAAAACACTGGTCTGATTTCAGGGGCCCACACAAATGTAACTGGCAAACCTTGAGCTGAGATGTAAAACCCATTTCACACTCTACTCCATGCCTGTTTTTGAAAAGGCATGCAGATGGCTACAAAAGTCAGTATCCAACTGAACTCTGGGATGACAAATGTGTACAGTTGCCTGGCACAGTAATTAATCGGAAATCATCACTTATCCTTAGCTGCCTGAGCATGCATGCGATTAGTCAGGAACTCAGAAAGAGGGATGCTATTAGCACCATTAACTGTCCCTCACCAATTCCATAGGCTGAACCTGAACGTTTCATCTGAACTGGAATGTTTCCTGTGGAAACGGCCCCATGGTCTGAATAAGAAAGTTCATGAGGAACGAGCAAAGGGATTTTGCAATTTCGAATAGAAAACAGAGGATCGAAGTCCTCATTAGCATTACAGGATGAGCAAAAACAGGAGGAGGTGCTCCAGGAATGCATTGCTTGTGACGGCAAAACTAGAAACAAATCCTAGAACCATGAGGAAGCAGATTTCAAACCAATGAAAGAGAACGAAGTCTGTGCAATGTGAGGGGCTGATACTGAAGTCCCCCTCCCTGGGGGATGACCCCAAATCCGGGACACCAGAGAGTAACTGCAGACGTCAGCGAAAGTGGGCTGGGGGCAGCCCGGCTCACGATGCCCATGCAACTCTCCCCCGGTTGTCCTGGAGATTAGAATGACTTAATAACCTGAGAGGTTAAACATCACTTTGATCATTTACTCAGAGAGACAACGGGCGAGGTCATAAAGAAGACAGTTTTCCTTGTCTGGGCCGCCCTCCTTCTAGCTGCATTTTAATTGACTCCATGATGTAAACTGAAACTAACTTGCCGTCTGATGCCAGTTGTTCTCATTAAAGAATTATCAGAAGTCTGGCAGAACATTCAGCTTATTCAACGAACAAATCGACGACAAAAAGAAAGGCATGGCTCTGGAGCAAGGGGAATGTGCCGTGTTTTCTGGGCTTTTTGGCCATGTCAGAAGGAACCTCCACCCATCTTACAATTAACTGTACTTTTACGACATATTCTACACATTGTGATCTGTTGGGTACGATTCTATGCATTTAACTTAGAGACAACAGCATCCTGTCCTTTTCCTTAGCAACTGAATACACCTGAGGGAGAGTCTTCCTATGTGCAAACGCAAACTTTCTGCAGAAAATTGTAAGTGCTGAAATTTTAAAGTGTAGAATAGGCAGTGCCTTTTTCTCACTGTATCTCAGTTATCCCTTTCCGAAAATTGAGAGTGCTGTTCTGAAGTATGACTCGTACTTAATCATCAGTGATCTGGAGCTACCGCTGACCCTCTCACAGGAAGGCGGGCTTCCAAAGACATCAACTGAATCCCAGGGCAGCCTCAGGCACCTGCCAGGGAGACAAATCTCCACCGATGTCACTAACTTCTGTGTGTTTACAATGGTAAACATCTCACCCCAACAGTTGACTTATGTCTGCTTTTTAAACAATTGCAACAGATGGTTGACACTTGAACGGAATATATAATTAGCAATGCAATCTAACACTTCATTCTTATTTGTTCTTTCTTAAAGGGGAGAAGCTGTGCCTTATGCCATTGGGTCAAATCTGTAAATCAGAAGTGGTGCTATAAACGTTCTCGGGGGAGATGGGCTGTGGGAGGATTCCTAATCCCAGCCTTTTGGGAACATTAAAAAAAAAGCCAGGAGGGGGTGGAAAGAGAAATTTCAGTGCTTGTTAAAAACTCATGCCTTGTGCTTGCTTTGGCAGCATATATATTACAATTAAAACAACACAGAGAAGATTAGCATGGCCTCTGAGCAAGGATGACGCACAAATTCATGAAGTGTTTCATAATGTTTGTTCACTGCAGCGTTATTTACAACAGCCGAGATCTGGAAACAGCCAAGTGCCCATCAGTAGATGAGTTTGGAGTCTGTGTAAAGAGGCTGCGGTACATTTACACACTGGAATATTATGTTGCCATAAAACAGGAGGATCTCTTACCTTTTGTACATCAGGGGTGGACCTGGAGATTATTATGCTAAGTGAAATAAACCAGTCAGAGAAAGACAAGCACTATATGATCTCACTTTTATGTGGAGTCTAATGTACAACATAACCTAATGAACACAATAGAAGAACAAGCATGGATACATGGAACAGGTAGACGCTATCAGAGAGGGGAGGGTTTGGGAGGCTGGATGAAAGAAGCTGAAGGGATTACACACACACACGTACACAAACACACAGCGTACAGACACAGACGACAGTGCGGTGGCAGCCGGAGAGAAAGGGGGTGGTGGGCAATTGGAGGTGGGCAAAGTGGGGATAATAGAGGACAGAAAGAGACTTTGCCTGGGGCGATGGGTGCACGATACTGTGCCGATGATGTTTTGTTGAGTTGTACACTTGAAACCAACAAATAAAAAAATAAAAAGAAATAGATAACAACTCATGCCTCATTCTCATTTGTGCTCCAGATGAGGAAGGTTACTGTACGTTTTTCCTCCTTCCTTCCACCTCACGTCCCTTAGCCTCAGTTTCTTCATCTCGATTGGCAATCCCTAACTCAGAGGCGGCGCTGAATAGTAAATGAAATAACATCTGGAAATGCCTAGCACGGACTTCGGCATGTAGCAGACACTCCAAAAGTATCAGTTTTTTTTAATATAGAAGAATTTAGGTAAAATTAAATGGATATCAGTTCCCACCTGTTTGGAAATACCAGTTTCCTTTTCATATAGATGAATTTAGGGAACACTGAATGGACATCGGTTCCTACCTGTGCGCCACTGTCAATGTGGTTCAAGTTCCCACCTTGCCCCGCCCGCTTAGCCAGTGACCTTCTTCCCCCAGCCCACATTTCCGGAAGGAGCCTCCATCAGCATTTCCCTCCCTTTACGGCATCTCCTCTGCAAACTTTGATTCATCATGCTCTTTAAGAAGGCAGCTCCTAGGTTGGCATAAGTTCCTGAAAGCCCCACAATTGTTCTACCCTTCTTTAATCAGCCCAGGTGAATCTCTTCCAAACTCCACCCCATTCTCTGGGTCAAGAAATCCTGCATCTATTGTAATATGCCACTCATAGAATAGAGCCACTGTCACCTGACTTGCTACCTGCATGACATAATTATGGGGGTTTTGACAGTCAACCATCTCAAGCTTGTTGGAGAACTACGCTGCTCCAGAGAACGGGTTAAAGTCGAAGAGCGTAGAGGGCAAAGAGCTGTCAAAAAATGGAGCTTGGTATACATAAAAGAAGAACACAATTCCACTTTACTCAAAGAATCCTAAAGCCATAGTGACCCTTGATCAGAGATAATACTGCATCTATTCTGGCAGAGATCACATACCATCAAAACTGCACTTAAGACTTGGTAATTCAATAAACTATATAACTCAAGAAGGGAATGGCTCATTCCTTTGAGTAATTTAAAGTCTTCAGGGAAAGAACAACGGAATAGAATGTAGAACAATTTACAAGACTTACAGAAAAAAGTAGGTTATATAAAATACATAGAGAGTTAATTGGAATGGTCTTAAGAATTCAATCACTGTAGAGAAGAACTGGATACGTACTGAGTTCTCTGCTAATTCACATGCTTCACATACAAGAAATATGGTGACATGTGCAATTCTCTGAGCACAAAGGGTGCACCATAGTGAAAGCCTAGGAAAGGCTGACTACTAGTGTCTCAATCACTTTCAGAAGCATTTGTGTTTTTCCGGTGAAGAGAACTGGACTCTACATATTTGGGCAGCCAGGCAAAAAGAGAATGCCATTAAGTCAAGATTCCAAGCGAAACTTCTGGACATTAAATGTCATCTTTTTTCCGCCATGCTACAAGCCAGGAGGGCTTTTCTTTCAGAGAATACCCCATTAGTCATTCATGCTCTGTCTTGGCAGAGGCAAACACAAGTCCATTACAGGCAGAGGATACTCACTGTCTGCTTCCAAGTCATACTCAAGCCCAGTGTGAGAATTCTAGTGCCCTTGAAATGTGTTTGCTCATTCAACGCATATTTAATAAGCATCCTACGACGTGCCAGGGACCATTCAAGGCACTAGGAGTACTATGGAGAAGAAAACAGACATTTGCTCTAAGACAAATACATGGAGTGAGCTGGAATCTCTCTCTCCATTCAAAATCTTTGACCTAGAATAGCAGCTCCATTGCTGGTCATATTGATTTTACTCATCTTTGTTAATTACAGAGTCTATCAGACTCAATATGTACTGAAGTCCAACAACAAATAAAACAAATTTTTTTGCCATCGTTTGTTAACATGTAATCCAAATGGAAAATTATAAAATGTATAAGACACGAAGGGAAAATATCCTACTATCTGAGGCAGTATCCTAGGACAGAAACCTTCGATACATTTGTATAGTATCTATATTAATTAAATACCCTCCTACACATATTTAGAATTCCTAAATCATTGTGTATACTGTTTTATGGTTTACTTGAAGGTGATTTTAAATGTGCATCTATCGGAGCGAACGGGGCTCACATGGGGCTGCGACCTGGGTGTCTTCTCGCTGGAGCGAAGCTATCTGCTGGCCCCCAGGCGGCCCCTCCTGCTCAGCCCCGTCGGCACCCTCTCCAGGGGGAGCCGCTATGCTGGCGTCTATCACCGTGTACAAATTTTTGCCTGTTCTTGCACTTTATAAAATTTGAATTAGGCGGGATGGACTCTTTCTTGCCTGGCTTCTTTCCACATGACATGAATATTTTATTCTGCATAAAATTCAAGCTTACAAAGACAGGCTTAATCATCCTTCTTTAACTCCAGTATCCTCACTGCACTGTTGTGGAAACTGAGGCCCAAACCAACGTCAGCTTTTACATAGTCTGTGAACAGCAAAGCCAGACAGAACTCTTTAAACTGAAACATGACAGTGTTCTCTTTGGGGAAGGACAAGAGAAGCCTGGATTCCATGTATCCACATGATGTAAAGCTGGCTTGTCCTCTCTGAGTCCACTCTGGGCTTTCCCCACTGTGTTCCAGCATCCCTCGACCTTTTTAAAGTTTACGTCTGAAGTAAAGCAGTGGACACAAGTTTTCTGTACTGGGGAAAAATTGTTCCTTGAATGTTGTGTTATATTTTCCATTACAGGAACATCAGAGAGAAACATCTGGCCAACAAATTATCAGGGAGAAATAGAGAATACTGGGAAATGCATGCAGTTCCATGAACAACAAACAAAGTATTCTTAAAGCACCGAGGACAATACATCACATCAGCAAAAGAAAGGAAAGAACATTTTGTCCCAAGATTTAAAAAATGTTAATAAAGACAAATACAAATGTCATCGAAGGTCGATAGATGTTTTCAACTTTATTCCAAGTGGGGAAAAAAAAGAAGTGTTCCAACTTTTTGGACAGTTTCTTTAGGCAAGATTGTACTTAATTGCAACCACGTCTCTAACTGTCCTGATCTAGATGCTGACATTTATATAAATTAAATGACCAAGACCCAAGACCAAGGAAAGACAAACAGCCTCCCAAGGTCGCACGGTCTGTTATCAGCACTGCCAGGACTGGACTTGCATTTTCTGACACTATCATTCTCCCATCCCTTCCCTCACAGAATAACCTGGGGTGATGCACTGAATGACTGCAGATAGTGAATGACAGAGAATCGATTGGTGAAAGAACACAAAAGTAAAATAAAGCACTGTTCAAAAACACACAGCCAGTATAACTACAGGAGGACACCTCCTGCACTACTGATAGCTGCTTTTTGCTTGTTGGAGGTAGTTCAAAGTTACCTGCTGCACACCGCCCCTGGGGAAACAGTTCCCTGCGGGCAGGAGGCAAATGACTCATCTCCCAGCATCCTTTTCTCTGTACCATTCTGGCTCCATACTGTCATTGTTTTCCACTTAGCTTCCAGCACCTGGGAGTTCAGTGTGGAGGAATTTAGGTAAAACTAAAAGGCCATCAGTTCCTACTTTCAGAGTTTTGATCTGCGGTCCTTGGGGCAAGCTTCATATGGTCACAAAGCAGTGTGGATAAATGCTGAATGAATGAATGGGCGCATTCCCAGCTTGTAAGTAGAAAATTACTTCTACTTGCACACATGGGGCCTCAGGGAGTTGTTTTTGAATCCTGAATGCTTAATCAGTAACGTCCCTTGTTATCATATCCGTGTGCGTATGTGCTAGCGTCTCTATCTATGTAAACTCATCATATTAATTCAAAATATAATGGGGGGGGGCTACTGTAGGCCAGTTATTGTTCCAGGTTCTAGGAATGAAATGGGAATGAAACTTCTCTGCTCATGCAGAAAACTCAGGGAAGTTTAAGAGAGAGATGCAGGAGGAGCTGGAGGACACCAAGAAGCACTTGGAGCGGTGTTTAGAGGTGAGACCTGCAGGATGAATATGAACCATGCAGACAGATACGGTGGGTACAGAGACTGGCAGTGGAATATTTGAGGGGTGTTTTGGGATCAGTGGATCTGTGAGTGTGACTGATACAAGGCACATGAAAAGGTCTGGGAGAAGATAATACTTTTACGCATGTGGAGTGTCTCCATTTCCAATGATAGGCAGAAGGACATAGGATCTGAGAGTAAGGACAAGATAAACTGTGAGAGGAGAGAAAAGTGATAAAATATGAGAGTAAGCAGTACCAAAGCATACTGGGTTTTGTACACTTAGTTTAACAGCTTATACTGTGTCAAGTGTTTTGAAGGTTATTGAATGGTTTTAAGCAGTGGGGTGTTATGTTCAGATTGCTTTTAAGACTGATTATTTTGTTGTGTGAAAAAAATGGCTGGATGGGCAACACTGTAAGGACGAGATCTGTTTCTTCATCTAAGATGTTGACACAGTTGGAAACGTGCCAGGCTTGTTGGAAATGGGTCTCATACCATGTGATATGCTGGGGCAGGCAGAATTTGAGAGGGCGCCAAATACAGAGCCTGGCACGAAGTATAGATGCAGAATATCTTAGTTGCTCCTCACTCGTTTTAAGAATGGTACATAAATTGAAAGTATACATTATGAAATATTCCAAAATTTCCACTTTGGGGCATGATGCTCATAGAATCCATCCAACTTGTTATATTTATCTGCAGTTTGTTCCTTTTTATTGCTGAGTAGCATTCCCTTGTATGGATGTACCATTGTGTATTTTAGACAGACTTCTCAGAACTTTTATTCAACTTTACAAGTTTTTTCTATAACTACCATCATCTAATGCTTATACTTTTCATGGAGAATAGAGTTGAACAGCCTCACCCCATGGTCCTTCATGTAAATGTTTCTAATCAAGTTCTTCTGTGTAAACCATGTCCCATAATTCAAAGAGTTTATGCCAAGTGGAATGACTACATATCCAGCTTGGCCCTGCAGTATTTCGGATGGGCACCGGCAATATCTCCTCCCCAGTAGTAAGAACCTATTATTTCTAGGATCTTGGCCAGAGTTGGAACTGTGTAGGTTCACAGTAACTCATTTTGGTAGAATTTCCTAATTCATTGTATTCCATTTGCTGACATTAATCTTTTACTTCAGGATTTTTTTTTGGCAGCACACTTTTAGATGCTATCATTTTTTTTTCTTTTTTCTAAACCACGCATAACTTAGTGAGTCTGAGCGTCTGCTCTTTGGGGGATAATATTTTTAAAGGAAAATCATATAGCTACTGCAAGAACTGAATTTAACAGATCGATACCCACAGCTTCACTGATGACTCGGGGTGGGGGAGGAGACGGTTGTGGTACAGGAGGGAAAGGCATCGAAAGCATTTTCTTACTCTAAGTGGAGGGGCTGGCATTTTTTCCCCAGTACAATAGCGATTCCAACATACAAGAGGAATCCCCACAATGCTAAATAAAGGAGCGCTTTGTTCCTTTCCCTTCTTTTTTTTCCTCTCCTCCTGAGATTCGGGCAAAGAATTAAAACAGAGAAAAGTAATAGTCTAACTCAGTGAAAGCAAAGTGCTTTCACTATTAGGGGTACAAAAAACGAGATATTCCAGGACTTTTGTGCACATTCTGGAAGGAACACCTGTTTCCAGAAATGGCAAGCTTAACCTTCTCAAACTTTCATTTTCTTGAATTATCAAGATGCAATCTTGTGCTTTTGTTACTGAATACAGCTCCCATAGAACTGAAAAGCCTTTCTGCACTGACCCTGGAGCTCAGGGCGGAGGCAGCACGGATGGGGGTAAAGAGGGGGCCGGCGTGTTTCATGCTCCTTATAATCGGTTTCTTTCAGGTGCTTTGTCAGGGACTGTCTGATCCTTCCACAGTGTTTCTGCTCCTGCTCAAGGAAAAGAAATGTGATCTCACAGTCTCCTTGTACGTCTCCTTCAAGGAAATGATTACCTTGTACCGAAACCAAAGCGAATTCTAGGGCCTGGCTGAAAAGGAAGCATTCTTGGCCTGTTTTCAATTCCTCTGATCCCCGGCCACAACTGGAAAGTGTTAAGCAGCCTTTCTCATGGTTTCCTTCTGTTTTTACTATTTCGGTTTCCCTTATGCGCATCATTTTTCAGTGCAGTAAAAAAGTGAGCGAGAGAAGGGGGAACCCAGTGCCAAGGGATGTAATAATAGTGGGTCTCTGCTGAGCCCTCTGACTCAGAGCATTAGTTGGGGCATTTCTCAGTTGGATTTCTGGCTGGAGAGGGGTTTTTCAAAAGAAGAGAATCTGAAAATAGCTCTCACGATGGTCTGGATTTAACTAGGACTGGAAGCGCGCGCTTCTTCCAGGAATGTCAGGGGACATTTTCCGAAGATCTTGCCCGAGAACCTCTCCTTTGGGATCTCCAATTTTTAGTTTGAGGTCAGGATTAAAATAGATGTTTTATATTCTCTTCATGCCTGTGAAACACATTCTATCCCACGATAGGATGGATGCAAGCAAAACCAAGGCATTTTCCAACTCTCGGTGTATGTGGTGAGTGGAAAGTTGACTTAGGAGGAGCAACTGGGTTTTGGAGACAGGCCGGCCTGCCTGCACGCGCTTCTCACTGTGTTATGAATTGGCTGCTGATTTCTGGAGAAGCCCCACTCCCATTCTGACATGGCTACTGTGGTAATATAATGTACATGGAATATCCAGTCCAGTGCTTGACATGTAAATTTTAAAATGTAACTTATCAGAAAAAAAATTAGATTTAGTACAGGTCTTAAAAACAGTCTATTCAACCTCCCCTCCATTTACAAATAGGAAATTAAAACGTAGGGACATGAATTTACTGACACGGAAAGCTAGTACATATTAGAGATCTTCTGACTTGGTTGCTATATGGAGACTAGTTTTAACTTAGATTTACACGTTCTGTGTACACTTTTATAGTGCATAGATACTCCGTATGCATAATAGTTTTAGGATAAAATTGGCATATAACTACTAACACAAAGCCATAAACTACCCCAGTGAAAATAAAACAGATTCTGCTATATCCAAACCCAAGATTGAATTCAACATGAGGACGTAACATAAATTCACTTATTTTTATTACACCCAGCCTACATCTGATTTTGTTACCCAATAAATGTGATGCTGGAACTGTTATGTAACATCCCCGGTTCAGCTGCTGTTCTAGCAGATGACATTAAAACTTCTTTAACCATCCTTAAGATGAAATAACAAATGGGTTTTACTTCCTTTGGATTTCTGGCAGTGATTGAAAACTTATTTAACATATGTCTAGAAAGACAAGTTTCAGAAGGGAAAAGGAAAATGATTATTCGACTTATTAAGTGCATTCCTAAGCTCACCTCGCAATGATTGACTGGCAGGTCCCACTGGATGAGGGAGACTTGGCGACCGCTGCCTGCGACCTGCGCCATGGGAGACGGGAGGGACGTGGGTGGGCATAAACATCCTCAGAGGTTGACGAAGGTGTTAAAGACATGACTTAACCTTTGAAAATAGTTCAATGACCTGATCTATAAACAACCTCCTGTAGCTGCCCTAAATTGTATTGCTGGAACAAAATAGCATTTTAGCCTTGTAGAAAGCTTTTCCAACTTATGTAGGCTAGTGGTCAAGAGATTCTCTTTTTTCCCTTTTGAATACATTTTTAGGTTACAGTACAATGTTGTTCATTGCATGCGCGTGTTGTACAGCAAATCTCCAGAACATTTTCATCTTGTGTGACTGAAAAATCTAGGCCCACTGAACATCAGCCCCTCTAGTCCCATCATCCAAGCCCCTTCCAGCCACCACTCTACTTTCTGCCCCTAAGAATTTGACTACTTTAGATAGATTATGTAAGTGGAATTATGCAGAATCCAAAAGAATTGAAATCAGAATCTCAAAGAGATATTTATAGTATGTTCATGGCAGTATCAACATATTATAGCCAAGAGATGGAGACAAACTAAATGTCCTGCAACTGATTAATGAATAAAAAATCGCGGGCTGTGAACCAAAGTGTTGCAGATTCGATTCCCAGTCAGGTCACATGCCTGGGTTGCAGGCCACGGCCCCCAGCAACCGCACATTGATGTTTTTCTCTCTTTCTCCTTCCCTTCCCTCTCTATAAATAAATAAAATAAAAAAATCTTTTAAAAATAGATGGTATATACTGCAATGAATACTATTTAGCCTTAAAAATTCTGTTATATGTTATGATGTAGTTGAAACTTGAAGAAATTATGCCAAATAAAAGAAGCCAATCACAGAAGGAACAATACTGCAGAAGATCTTTTATGTGCTATATGTTAGAGCTATAATCTCCTTTTCCTGATTAAAGTGGATTTTTTAAAAAGATATTCCTGATAAGTGCTATACTCATTTGGGCAGCAAAACCCAAAGACTTCATGTCATTAATTAAAATAGAATTTTATTCAGAGTAATTATCTAAGTACCATATTTCTTATCACAGATTTGAGATGAATTCTATAAAATATTTAAAAAACTATTATCAGGAAGAAACATGTTCTATGCTCCATTAGTCTTATGTAGTGTAAGCAAGAACTTTTGCTCTTGGGACTTCAATTTCTCACAGAGGAAAAAAGGTGAAGTTTGTGAATCTCTAAAGAGATCCTGACAGTTCTCAAAGTTTATAAAAGTCAACCTGGAATGATGTTAAGAAATTTTCTAAAGGATCTGGAGTCAGAAAATCTGATTTTGAATTTTGACTAGGTCACTAAATAGTTTTGTAGTCTGGTTTCATGGCCTAGGTTTCTGTATCTATAAAATAATACTGATACCATCTGCCTTTCAGGGTTTTTTTTATATAAATAACATGATGCTAAGTATATGAATGCATTTTTCACTTTCTAAGCATGTATTTTCCAATGATATTAGTGTTGGTCAACAATGATGTATGCATCTTAAAGGCCTTGGATGCATCTTTTAACAAGATCTCTACCAAGGTCATGGGGATGCTGGTTCCTTTTCACCACAGACTTAGGGTGAATCTGAAGTTGTTTGGGAGGATCCTGGAATCTGAGAATTGAAAAGTAGGGCCTGGAATTTGAAGTGTAAAAATGCTGGGAGACTCCATAAGGGCTACACAAAAGTCAATTCATGATTCAAGCCACTTAATGAATAAGAAACATCATAATTTCTATGATAGAAAGTGTTTCTAAATGTCTCTTTATTTTGAAAATGTATTCCTGCACAGATACACAATGACAATGCTGATTTCAAGAATTGATCAAGAAATACAGATGACTGTTTCTCAAACACCAGTGATGTCTGGTATCTTGCCATGCTGATTTACATATATTAATTTCTGTAATATCCCTGGTAATCCTATCAGATGTATATGTCTATTCCCATTCTACAGATAAAGGGATTGAGATGCAAAGAAGACTTAAAATGTCCAGAGTGACACAAAAAGTGACAAAAAAATGTTTGAGCCCAAAGGACAGATGGACTGATTCTATCTATCCATCCATCCATCCACCCATCAATGTATCTGCAGGCATGTATGTATCTGTCTATCTTTTATTGTATTTTTTATTTAAGAAAATAGAATCTAGACCTTGTTTTCCAATTGGTAAATTCTGGTCAAATAACAGAACTGGCCCAACACAAGTGAAAGTCAACTTCAGAATGACATCTACTGTTTAAGGTAAAGAAAAAAAAAGGATGAAGGGAATACGAAGTATGAAACAATTTGTGGTTCTAGGAATGGCTAGTATTTCTGTGGAACATATTTACAATAATAACAATAATAGTAATGATAATACACTATAAAAGACACACGGACAAAACCAAGAGGGGGTGGAAGCAGGGAGGGAAGTGGTGATGACTGGGATCTGGGGGGGTCATGAGGGATAAATGCAGACAACTGTACTTGAACAAGATAATTGTATAAGTTTTATACAAGTAATTGTACTTGTATAAAATAATTTTAAAAAATATATATATATAATAAAAAATGGAATACTATGCAGCAGAAAGAAAGAAGGAGCTTCTACCCTTTACAACAGTATGGATGGAACTAGAAAGCATTATGCTAAGCGAAATAAGCCAGGCAGTGAAAGACAAATACCACATGATATCACTTTTAACAGGAACCTAAACAACAAAACAAACAAGTAAAATACAACCAGCATATTAAAATCACAAACAAACTGACAGTAACCATAGAGAACTGGGAAGAAGGATGATAGAGGATAATAGGGAAGGGCTTGTCAAGGAACATGTATAAAGGACATTTGGACAAAGCTGAAGGGGTTAGGTTCAAGGGTGGGAGCTGGGGATGGGTGGTGTGGGGGGCCATGGTGTGATGAAAATGGGTACAACTACTTGAACAATAAAAAATAATAATAATAAATGACCCATTACAAGATTGCTTAACTCCATTGAAGGAACAGAGAAAATGAGGGAAAGTAGAGTTTAGTGTACCTTGAGTTACATTTTAACATTTGATTCTCACTTCATTATGATGAATTAGTTTGTAGGAATTCCTCAGAAAGAGAAGATATCTTAGGAAAACTCTGGAAGCTCTAGCGGTACTTCTTTCCATATTATTGTACAGTTAGTGGATTTTGAAGGAAAAGAGAACCTGACCACACGAAGAACACATTATGGTTTGTTATCTTTGCCATCAGCAAAACTTGTCTAGCAAAATAAAAATAGAGGTCGATAATAAAAATTGATGGGGGGGATATTCAGGGAGCATGTGTGATTCAGCATGAAGATATATTTATCCCAATTGTAACCTCTTTTATGAAGCCTGCCTACTCTCTGGGTCCTTTCACCTCTCCTTTGAATCCTGGTCCTCAGAACTCACTGTGCATCTCAGGTAGACCAGATCGCTCCTCGATGGTCACAAAATACACCTCGATAAATACAAGTGAGCCTCTAAACTTTCTATTGATTTCCCTTTAAGCCAGTCCACCTGACTTCTCCCATAATTCTACCCTGTCCTGATCACACTATTCAAACTTTTCCATTCATTCAAATTGTTAGCAGCCTTTTGGCAGGTGGTCTATTTTTCCTGTCCTACAATGCATGAGCCACCACTGGAGAAGGGACTGGAATCTCAGCAAAAAAAAAAGTCTGAAAGATGTCCATGGGTTTTGTGATGCTCTCAGAATATTTTTTCGTGATTTATTGGGCCTTCTCTTAGTACAAAGAATAAATTCCACATTGTTTCCTTAGAATAACAGGAAAAAATGTTTTCCTGATGTTCCCTGGCCTTCCTGCATTCTGCTCCGTGATGATGGCTCTATCATAGTGTCCATGGAATTTAAGGCAGATAAAACCTGTCTCATCTCCTTTCTGCCCCCGAAGAGTTTCTGCCTGTAAACTAGATGCAATTAAAGGAAGATGACTGCTTTATTTTTCACAGCTAATGTGGACTGTGATTCAAGATGTATACTATTTTCTTGGAAGAGTCAACATAGTTTCTTTCATCAAGCATAACATCTGGGAAAACCAATATTAGTGCAAATAAATTACAGTTTTCTTAAGTAGGTTCTGTGGTCCAGTTCATTATAAGAGCTTTATGTATTTACTCTTAGGATGTAGCACAAGCCTATGAGTGGTACTAGTATCAACCTTCTATAATAGAAACACTGAAGACTGAAGTGGTGAGTTCCACAAATCTAGTGAGTGGTGAGATAGGGCTAGAGTCCAGACAATGTACATGATATCCAGTTCTCTCCAGTGACATTTCACCAAGCAACTCATGTCTACCTGATACTCTCATAGCATCATACTAAAAAGGAAGAAAGAACTTTCACTCAAGAATGCAAAGTAGTCTAGTAGTATATGGCAGGAAAGGAAAGGAAACTTTGAAGCCAGATTTGCCTGGGTTCAAACCCTACCTCCATTATTCACCGTCTACATAACTTTTCAAGTTACTAAACATGCCTTTGCTTCAGTTTCCTCACTTGTGAGGTAGGAGCAGTGGTAGTATCTATGTGCTCAGTAACAATGAAGATTAAACAAAGAGGGGCAAGTGCAGCAGGGTCAAGTATCATGAGTTTGTTTTCATTCTGTGCCCCATGCACTCCCCGTGCAAGGGGCCATCTCACTGTAGAGTTCCAATAAAGAATATGAAATCTTCCATTGAAAACCAAGATTCAACACCCTTAATCCTGCTGGCCACATGTATACACACATTCAGATTAATAAGGAACAATGGAACATATGCACACTATCTTTTGTTGACTTTCAGGGGGTTTGCTTACAGAGATAGATGAATAAATGTGTGTGTGTATATATATGTATATGTGTGTGCATATATAATGTGTGTATGTATGTGTGTATATATGTATGTATGTACACACACACACACACACACACGGTTGGAGATTTTTAAGTAGGTGTATAGTTTTCAGCCATCACTGTAGGTATATGAAATAACTTGAAGCATTGTACAAGCCAGATTCTGAATTACGAAAGAAGGGGGTTTCTTTCAAATTGCTTTCTTTACTTCTCTGAGTTTTTGGAAATCTTAAGTAATTTGGCAGCTTGTCACATCTTGAAGGTCAGGCTGACAGCAATGGACAGGCTCAATTTCTCTCTGATTTCCCAAGGAGATTAACTGATGTACTTTATTTTTAGTGCATGATTAGGTCTCTCACATTAATAACAGGATACAGGCCATCTGCAGTTCTGATTATTAGTCTTAGAAAATTGAGGGGGGTTTATTTTACTAGTATTGAAGAACTAATTTGAAATTCACCAGCAATTCGTTTTTCTCAGTTTGTACATTAGATTAGGAAGTACTGAATTTGAAATCAGCCTGGATCCTTCATGCAGTGGGTGGCACCGGGATCTGCTCAGAAAATAACTAAGTAGCTTACAATATTTAAAAAAAAGAAATTTCTTCATTATAATTAAGTAGACATTATTTCTTGAGATTCTATCAGCTGACTTGATGTTCCGTTGTTGTGGTGAAGATGCATTGGAAAGACTACCAGTTTTAGAATCCAACCAATACAAGTTCAAGTCTCAGTGTTGCCTTGTTACTAAGATCCAGATCTTGGAAGACTTATTTATTTAGCTTCCTTTATTCTGTCTCCTCACTTATAGAAATAAGAAATACAAGTTTGGGCTTACAGAAAACTTCTCAGCTTTGTTGCTATCATTCACTTCTTAGCCCACTCTTGTCTTTGATAACGTCCCTTGGGCTGCATGTGTGTATCTGCATCACCGCGTACACAGACTTAACAGAAGAACTCAAAGGATTGATGTGTGAAGAAACCCTTGGACTTAATGAGGAATAATGATATGCTGATCAAAAGAGAAGAATGTAAGGGAATAATTTTTTAATAAGATGGAAAACTTAGAAGTAAGGCGTGACTGGTAGTCCCGTTCAGTAGATAAATTTACTTCATTACACAAGGGATAAATTACGTGGTTTCTGAGAAATGTACATTACAAGGGTTTTGTTATATGGACATGCACAGAATATATTGTTTTAGAGGCATACAAAGAAACAAACAAAATCTCTCGAGACCGAACCACGGTGAACAGAAAAATAGAAAAGAGCCAGTTTTGGTATTATTGCTAACACGAAAGAGAAATACTGCACTGCAGTTTCAGAGGAGTTTGCATGGGAAGAAAATGGCATCGTATGTGGTAAAGGGGCATTAGATTATGTCCTTGCCTCTTGTTTCTTCCACTGGTCTTACTGTGTCCTGTGAAAATACTCCAAGTATGTGTGGACACGTGAGTCCTACTTGCTGGCACTGCTGTGGACGGGCTCAGAGCTGCGGAGCCCGTCCTTTAGGGTTTGGTGAAGGTTGACGAAGCATAGAGAGCTGGAGGTTTCCATAGGTCACCCTGTGCTTGGATAGCACTGGAGAGGACACAGACTTGCCCCTGGTACTTGGAATAGGGAGAGTCCAGGACACTACATGCAACATAGTAAGGATACCTTTTGTTGAATTTATTTGTTGTAGATGGGAAGTGAACGTGGGCTCCATCAAAGGTCTATTCAATGAGAAAGTCAAGGAAAAAGATGGAAGAAGTGTTTTAGGTAGACTAAAAGGAAAACAGCCATCCAAACAAAAAGTTATGATGCATCTGTCCTCTCTTTGCCTAACGGAACTTTATTACAGTTGCCTTTTAGAGTCAATTACATATCAAGTGTCTTTTATGCCCTAGCTGAGAACATCATCTTGTGTTTATTTTAAATCCTTCCAGAAATATTTCATGAGGAATCCAATGCCACCCGAGCACTTGGGTATTTTGTGTAATAAATGTTGAAACCCAGCATGCCCCTTTCTGGCTTCTCCCTTCTGCACTTCATTTTTCTAAAAAAGAAGACTGAAATTCTCCCCGATTCTATGTTACTTAGTACTCATTAGCTTGCCAGCAGTTCTTCCTCTTTAAAAATACTGCATTTTAATTCATTCCTGGAGGTTATGCTACCCAAGAGAAAACATTTGCAAGAGCACTATAATATCCGACCCAAAATTTTTATTCTTAACTGCTCCTGTTCACATAGTTTTCAGTCAGGACTAATGTCCTCTGGTAGAAGCAATCATTATTAATATATTCATTAATCCAGATCATGTTAGTTACTGACAGCTCTAGAAATTTATCTCATGTGAACTCCCCTATGTCCATTGGAACATTTAATAGTGACGGTTGAGTTATGATCCATTTTAATTCTTCCAAGTAGGTATAATGGCATTTACTTAAATAAAATTATAGTCCATCTCACTACTTAGGTAGTCATCGTATTTTAGCTTCTCTAAATCCTGGTTGTTTTCTTGTAATAACAAATTACAGATGAAGAAAATAACTTATAACAGGTAAAAGAAAAGATAAGAACAAAAAGAGTAATACCAATGCGGGTAGCAGGTAACAACTACAAAGCATCTACTACATGTTAAACATTCCATATTCAATACCTAATTGAATATTCATAAATAGCACACAAATAGCATATTAACTAGAAATGTCAATTTTATTCCCATGTTTCTGATGAGGAAACAGAAATCAGGGAGGCTAAGTGATAACCTACTAAGATTTTGATAACAATATAATGCATGTGTGTGCCATGTGTAGAAGTCGGTGAACCTGCACCTTAGACAGGAATGTGTGTTTTGTGTCAGTTCATACCATGTGCCTTGAACATTTACCCTGGACTCTAAGCTTTCCCTGGGTCTCTCTATGACTTATTCAAGACTTCAGTCCTGGGCAGAAACACTCACTTCCCAGATACTCTGCAAGTTTCTTCCCATGACGCATGGAGGGCCCAGCATAACCAAAAAATATTCTAAGAAATGCTAAATTGGGTTAAGTCCTAGAGAATTGGTTATATTAAGTAACTTTTGTTCAAATACACAATGATGTTTTTACTTGGTCCCAAAGCTCTGAGTTTTATGTATATGTATCTGGGCCCTGGCTGAGATTAAAATACCCATTAGTTAATCATTTTAACAATGCTGGCCTAGAAAACACTCCTTATTTTTGTTATGGGAGAAAAAAATTGCAGAGAAGCTGGATGCCTATAATCCTGTTGGTGATGTCAATTGTTCCTTTAAAATAATGACACGATTCAAATCATTACTGTCTTCTTTCAAATGACAATATGCTTGCATATTTTGCATAACTGAGAATGAATTTCTATCACATACTTGTATTTTTAAAAAGTTTATTGTTGGTCAGTTAAAGTTGTCCCCATTTTTCCCCTAATAGTCTCCCCGGCCTTGCTCATCCCCTTCCCCCATCCAATCCCCTCCCCCGTTGTCCTTGTCCATGGGTCCTTTATATATGTTCCTTGACTTGACCCATTTCTATCACATACTTTTAAATAAAGATTGATTATTCAGTATCCACATGTTTTATATCATTTCACATTTCATCATGGATATTAAAGTCCTGGCCAATCCTGAGTTAAAATCAATAAATACTGGGCATATTGATCCCAGCTAGAGTATGTGTGTAAAACTCGAACTTTGGGATTGAAACAAGATTCTGAAAGCCAATGACAAGAACTGTATCTTAATCATGTTTTTGCCACCAAGGCGCTGAAAATATATATTTTTCTGGATGGAAAGGTTCGGCAACATACACTGCTATTTTGCCTCATCTGTTGGATATAAGATCTTTGTAACAGGTTTTTGTTTGTGAGCAGCAAAAAACAAGCAGCTAACTCGGGAGGAAAGTGTATTTAATAAAAGGATGTTAGCTCCTTCACAGGAAAGCAAGAAAACCAGAGGAGCTTGGTCCACAGTCACTGCAGACACGATCACTGCTTCTACACTGGCCTCTCCTCTCCGGTAATGGATGCTGGTGCCCCCACTTCCCAATGAATTCCCGACGCAAGATGCCAAGTTGGGGGCAAAGACACGGATTTGCCGTCCTGTGACCGTGTTCTAGCCACTAAAAGTTGGAGGAGAGAGTGTCGGGCTTTTTGGCTTCTGAGGTGGGAACGGCAGAAGTAGAAAGAGGTGTCAATTGTTTCCCAGGAAATAACTGAATAGGATTGGTCATCTTTATTGATTTCTGTGAGTAAGTACTTTCACTATTGGAATAATTGATTGGGATGAGGGGAGAGCAATCAAATCAGGCCAGAAAACCTGTGTTCAAACATATCCTTGGCTACTGATCAACTTTGGTGTCAAAGTGGCAACAACTGTTCAGTAAAAATGAAGCTGGTCAAAGGACAGAGCACTGTTCAAGTAGAAGGACCTTCAAATTTTAGTTTGAGCTAAATGAACGGGGCAGATTTGTCATAATAGATTTTGAGCCTCTTTTCACTTGTATTCCTGCGCCCTGCCAGGCAGGCGGAAAGCAAAAGCACATTTTTATATTAATCATGAGCCTCCTTTCCGCAAGTTTGACATTTAAAGTCTTAAAAAAGATTTCTCAGTTTTCTCTGAAAACTGAAACCATTTCAAATTCCACATTATAGCTGTTGCAGTTGCTTTTCCCCAGCTGCTAATGAATCTAATAAAATTGTGTAGGTGCTGCGAAAGAAACAATACATGATTTAAAAGGTATAGAAAGTTCTTATACAAGTGATCAATTGAATGACTACAATAACACGATTTCTGGAAAACATACCAGAAATGAGTTTGAATGAAGTGAAATATATTTGTCTTATTTTTTATAGACTTTCAAAGAGAAGGAGGAAGGCGGAGAGAGGTAGGGGGAGAGAAAGGGGGAGAGAGAGAGGGAAACACTGATATGTTACCCCTTTTACTTATGCATTCATTGGTTGATTTTTGCATGTGCCCTGACCAGGAATTGCAACCACCACCTTTGCATACCGGGATGACACTCAAACGGAGCTCCCTGGCCAGAACCTATTTGTCTTATTTTTTAAAGTAGTGCTTGGTTGTTTAAGGGCTTTCAAAAGCGTCCCTTACAAAAGAGTTATAAAAATAGTTTCTTTTCTCTTAAGATAATAAAAATAACTATAATTACAACCACCAACATTAACTTGCTTTTGCTGAATCAAACTTGTAATCAATGATTTATTTTGCCTTTATATGGACATGACAAACAATTAGTGCTGTTCCCCAATGTTGGC
This sequence comes from Phyllostomus hastatus, assembly GCF_019186645.2. NCBI lineage: Eukaryota > Metazoa > Chordata > Mammalia > Chiroptera > Phyllostomidae > Phyllostomus > Phyllostomus hastatus. The sequence goes on from NW_025334024.1 coordinate 19,835,451, forward strand.
ACCTTTAAATGAGCCGGAATTACGCTCGTCCCCAGCAGCTTGTTGGTAAAAATACAGGGCAAGCCTTGGATGGCCACTGTGAACAAACAAACAAGAGGGACAAAATAGAACAAAGCCTGTGTTGCTTCTAAGGTATGAACTGGACCACCAGATCTGGCTTCATTTATTTTTCCCACTTCTGCCCTTTGATTATTGCCTCCATCTTAATTTTTATGGATCTGTCTTAAAGGTCTTTAAGACTTGGATTCAAATGATTTTTTTTCTTCCCCCTCTCTGGTAAACAAATCCCAGAAATGTATAAGCGCTAATTCCAACTAAACAACCCTGACATCATCCCCAGGGTCAAAACAGGTGGATATTATTATCTGTCCTAGAGACACAGAGTAACAGAAACTCAGTGGGTTAAAGTCATTTGCTCCAGTATAGTTTTTCTGTTATTTTTATATATAATCTGCCTAAAAATCTCCCAAATGAATATGAATGTAGAAAAAAACTTTATTTTTTTATAATTCCTACATCTAAAGATTTATTGTACATTATTTAAAATAGACATAAAATATTTTTAAATTATCTTAAAGGTTCATTTAAATAACCTAAAATTCTTTGCAATGTAATGCATGGAAATCTTACTTTAGTCATTTTTGGATCATTTGTTTTCTGGCCTATTATCATAACCTATAAGCTAATGGAGCTAACTGTTGTATGTCCCTATCCAATAAATTCTTTCCACTTTTTAAAACTAAATAAGAATGTGAAAATACCTCTACTGACCCCCTCCCATGGTTTTGGATGAATACTTAATAATTGCCTTTGCACATATTGTTTCCATGGCAGAAAATACCCCCAAGCCAGGATATCTTTTTCAACATCTACGTCAGACATTACTTCCTCTGTGAAGGTTTCTGTATATATCAAAGGTCAGTGACTACAAGGAATAAAATGCACCAAAGGAGGTTTAGCAAAAACAAGTTATCTGGCTTCGTCAAAGTTACACACCTTATTCTCTACACCCACGTGATCTTGAACTCTATCTTGATTTTAATCCTTGTCATGGAAAATAAATTTTAAAAATTCATTTATTTGTTTATGTATGTATGTATGTATGCATGTATATATGTATTTTCCAATGGAGTTTGAGGTCTTGAGCCAGGCTCTGGTATAAAATAAGAATCCATAAGTGTCATTTGAGTGAATTTTATATCCAAATGGTCTTGCAAGCAAAGAAAGGAATAAGAAATGCACCTTATCTCTTGATATATTGGGCTTCTCTAATATGATTTTTGGTTCACTGTCCTTAGATTATAGTACTGACCTGCATAAAACGTTAACAAGCAGAATATTTAATTTGTGGAAGCTGGAGAAAAAGACATTTGTGGGGAGGAAGAGGAAGGTAGGTGGAGGGGCGGGAGAGAGAGAGAGATGCTTAGACAAACTTTAGAATGAGAATCCTCTGTGTTCTGAACTTGTAAGATGACAGGAATGCTACTTATGAAGTACAGTGTTCTATAAAAATAGGCTCACATTGATTTTGATGACTTTTATTTTTTTATACCTCAAAGCATCTGGTGAACATTATCGTCGAGTTAAAGCTTCGTGCCTCCATCCAGACAGTAACTACAGTTCAGTGGGTGAGCCAGACCTCTTCTGAGTCAGGAGTTCTCTATTACAAATCTCAAAATAACGAACATTCATCAGAGGTCTTGCGACACATTTTTCCCCCAATTTCAGTTCTGCATTTTCTGGTTAAACAAGGAAGCAGGCAAGCAAAACCTATCCCGGTATTTACCAGACGATATAATGTACCTTTATATTGTGAGAAGAGTTATACTACTTTTAGATTGTGATATACATATGCATATCCTGTATTTGCATTTTATATTTTCCCTAAAAGTAAGATGAGCTATTCTTTTGAAGACTAGATGTGTATAAAGAAATATTAAAAGTATTGTTGGGGTGGCAACATAATAGAAGTTTCTCTATTTTAACACAAAGCACAACATACAACAATGTTAGTAAATACTTGAAATTTCAAGTATTTAAGTTATAGACAAATACTTGTTTTTCTTTCCCTCACTGAATATAGCTATAAAATCTGGATAGAATAAATATAGCAGCTACTCGAGAACTCTGAAAGCTAAAGAGTACCAGACAGATTGAAGAAAAAGATGAAAAGTTAAAGTAAGTGCTGAGACTATCCTTTGTCCCCCGTCTGACATCTCAGCCTGGACTCAAGGCAGACCCAAACCAAGAAGTGGGCCTTAGCCCAGAGAGGCGAAGAGAAGTCCTCGAGTTCTCACAGGAGGATCAGGAAAGACCTCTCCTAATGTTTACAGAGAGTGGAAGAAGTCTCCCGTTTTCTATTATTTCTCTTTTCTCCTCTGTCTTGTCCCCAAGACAGCCTGCACGCAGGCACCTGAAGTTCTCAGTGAGGGAAACCTCCTCCGCTATTAGAAGAACTTTGCTTTCAACAGGGTGGCATGAACCTTCTGATCATTTTTCTCTCTCTCTCCTTTGTCTTGCCCCTTGGCCTGAAATGCAGGTGCATTTACAGAAAGTATATAGCAGAACAGGGTAAATGAGGTCTCAGCTTTGCGATTTAAGGATTGAAAGAAGACACCTGGGAAACTATAAAGTCTAAGGGACATTATGAAGAGCGAGCAATTCAAAAACAGACACCGGGCATGGGCATGGAGGTTGAGGACCTCCTGGAATCATCCCCAAGCTGCATTCCTGAGCCTTGAAGAATCAGATTACAGGACAGACCCAGCTCTAGTTCCCCGACTGGCCACTGGGTAGTGCTCATGGGAAACAGTTTCGAACGCCTCTGCAGAAATTCTGAAAACAACCAACACTCTAAACACTAATTCTAGTTCTTTAAAAAATATAGGACTGCTCAAATTACTTTTTTTATCCTTAGAGATTTGGATGGTTTGTGGTATTTCAGGAAATGGTCCATTTCATGCAAATTGTTAAATTTATGTGTGCATCATTGTTGTAGTCCCTTAAAAGCCTGTAATATCTCTGGGGTCTGCAGTGATAGCTTTTTGTTCATTCCCAGTACTTTCCACAGCTTCACTGAGATAGAATTGATATACAAAAAATCTGCACATATATAATGCATACATTCCGATGAGTTTGGACAACCTTGTATCATCACCACAACCGAGATAATAATTACATTCATTACTTCCACAAGATTTCCTGTCCTTTGTTTTGTTTCTGTGGCAAGGGCACACCATAGGACCTACGCTCTTAACAAGCTTTCAGGTGAACAGCCAATCTCTACAACTCATCCACTTTGAAAAACCGAAGTTTTATACTCACTGAAGAGCAACTTTGTATTCCCCTTCTCCCCATTTGCTGGCACCATTTTCTGCTGCTATAAGTCTGACTATTTTACATACTTTATGGAAGTGAAATCATGCAACATGTGTCCTCCTCTGACTGACTTGTGTGACTATTTCAGTGATGATAATGTCTTTCAGGTCCATCTATTTTGTCACAAGTGGTAGAATCTTCTCCTTGAAGGCTGAATAATATTCCATTATATGTATATAACATATTTTCTTTATCCATTAACCTGTCAATAGATATCTGGGTTGTTGCCATATCTTGGTTATTGTAAGTAATGCCTCAATAAACAGGGAAGGGCAAATTGTCTCTTTGAGATCCTGATTTCATTTCCCAAGAAAATCCCAATGATGCTTTTTACAGAAACAGAAATACTGAAATTCATATGAAACCACAAAAGATCCAGAATATTCAAAGTGATCTTGATGGAGGTAGGCATTATTGGGAGACATCTTAGAAGCTATTGCTGAATACAGAAACAAAACCCAAACACACAAACAAAAAAAACACCTGAACCAAACCAAAAGGCATTGAAAAATGAGATACTGAGGTCCCAGTCATGGGTGGTAACTTAAACATGTAGACTGTTCTCTCTCTCTCTTTCTCTAGTAAAATGTAGTCTGTGCTTTACTGCACTGTAGTAAAGTCTAATATAAATTATGACCTCTGAGATTTCTCTGTTACTTTTCTTAGACAGCAAAGAGGCCATTTCCCCCATTCCGGGGCACAACAGAAATACTGGCATTAGCACTTAGCTTTCTGATTTCACTATGGAGCTTAGCTCAGCTCCACTTTCTTTCATTTGATAGAAAAACTGCCTTCCAGACTATTTTCACTTCCCTGCAAGCACTGGTTCTGAGTCAGGGAAAGCACACTATCCCCCTGGGACACAGGGAGCAGGACGGAGGTACTGAAACCCAAGTAACCCATCTACGCCATGTGCACACAAGGCCAAAGAGCTTCTGCAGAGTCCGTGAAACTGCTGCTGGGAGCCACATACCTGACCAACTCGAAGAGCACACAAGCATCGCTCCATCTTACTGTTTCCTTGGAGCAGGTGCTGGACAAAGACTAGGTCAAGGAGCCATTTCTGCAGAATAGTGTGGATTTCTGCAAATGCAATTGCATTTTCAAGGATTATTGTGTTTCTACATTAAAAAAAAAGGAAAATTCCACCTCCCACATGCTCACTCCATGTCATAAATGGTGTTAAGGTTCTTTTTATATTTATTGTCTCATGAAATACTCATTATCACACTGTAATTCCTGCTTTAGGGAGAAGACGCAGGAGGATGAGGTTCACATGTTACTCCATTTGCCCATGTTAGCTAGGGCAGGGCTGAGCTACGTTTCCCACCTGAGGTCTGCTTAATGCCAAAGCCTGAATGTTCCGTGAGTTAACTCTATTCATAGAGACTTAATGTTTTTAACAACAGATCGCACTAGTAGATAATTCACCCTATTTTTTTAAAAGATTTTATTTATTTTATTTTTAGAGAGGGAAGGGAGATAGAGAGACAGATCGCACTAGTAGATAATTCACCCTATTTTTAAAAAAGATTTTATTTATTTTATTTTTAGAGAGGGAAGGGAGGGAGATAGAGAGAGAGAGAGAGAGATAGAGAGAGAGAGAGAGAGAGAACCGCACATCGATGTGCGGTTGCTGGGGGTTCTGGCCTGCAACCCAGGCATGTACCCTGGCTGGGAATCGAACCTGGGACACTTTGGTTCCCAGCCCACGCTCAATCCACTGAGCTACACCAGCCAGGGCGATACTTCACCCTATTAAATAAATTTGATAAATATCTATCATTTTTCAGACATGGTGACATCAACTGGGAACACACACTGGAGTAAAGACTTCAACATCACTTTTGGGGCGATCACAGGCCACTGGAAATGGGAGATTGTGAACAAATATTGTAATACAATGTTTTAAGAACTAATACATGATCAAAGTATTACAGGGGTGTCAAAATTTGGACAAAGCTTCTTTTTAAACCCTCAACTGAGGAGGAGAGGAGGGAGAGGGAGGGAGAAGGAGAGAGAGAAACAGCGATGCGAGAGAAACATGGATTGGCTGCATCCTGTACGCACTCTGACCAGGGATACAGCACACAACCTAAGCAGGCGCCCTCACTGGGAATCGAACCTGCAGTCTTTTGGTGTATGGGATGATGCTCCAATCAACTGAGCCACCTGGCTAGGGCTAAAATTTGGACAAAGGTTTATAGACAAGACCAGCCCATTTAATAAGGCATCCCCCAAACCTTTGACTTTTTGTGTTTTGATGGTATATTCAGGGGCAGAGATCATTTATTAGGATAATCTTAATATATTTTAGGGAATAATTGATTTCTGATATATCATGTTATTAAATAAGTGAATGAGTGAACAGGTAAATCTATATGGCTACAGTTCTAGCAATTATTTGAGAGGTAAATCATGCAGTAATGTAAGTTAATTATAATCATAATTATTCATATGCCTGGCTTACCCTAAAATAATAACTCTGATAAGATCTTTTAAAGATATCTGATTAATATCTAGATACAAGTAGCTCTTAATATGCTAATTAGATGTCAATTGTTCTGCAAAAATAAACACAAACATTTGTAATGGTAATTGAAATTGATGTGATTATTAATTCTAGTTTTCAAACACGTTAATTGCTTCAGCTGAGAAAAACTTGTGTTCAAGATTCAAGGTCCCATTACCCCATCTTTGCTTGCTGATAACGTGCTTCCTGTAAGATGGGCCAGTTTTGAGTGTATTTACCATTTGCTGCTGGATATGTTTAATGACTTGTTTCTGGAAGAGGTAACTGAGTAGATGGTCACCTGGAGAATAAAGAGTTTTGGAGGAAGTAAAATAAAAGGTAATTGAGCAAAGGAGTTTTAAATCTACTATCAATAAAACTCTCATTATAGAAGAACGATAGCTTTTATACATCTTTTCACAGCCTCAAGATGAAGCTGATCTCCTACGATCGTATTTCTAACTCCCCATTTTCACTCGGAATTAGCCATTTGCTTTTCTGAGCTTTCACGGGCGTATTGTTCTGGGCTCAGACACAGGCTTGTCAGGTCCCATCTCCCGGGTCCTTCCTGATCTCAGAAACCTCAGCCAATTTCCATTCTTCAGTGAGGAAAAAAAGGTATTTGGGGTATATGCTTTTAAGTAGGTACCTCAGCTTTACATAGGGGAAGAAAATGTCCTCTGTTAAAAGAGGTTTTTTTCCCCGAACTCTCTTTAAAATCAAATAAGACTTAGTTCTAACCATGACTACGTTACTAACCGCACCAAACATAAAAGGGCCTTCTGAATGGATTAGCAAGCCCCACCTACTATTTTCATACAGTTGTACGATTATAACCCCTCCTTTCTTTTTTCTTTTTTTCTGTGTGTGCTAACATCCTTCAGCTGTCCCAGTCTGAATTTCCAACAAAGACATTATCCTTACTTTACTCCTTTCTTTGTGCAGTTTTTCAAAGAGCCATATAGGTGAGAGCTTATATTGTAGTTCTACAGAAGAAAACCTGTCTCGGGTATCTATTACGTGTGAAACTAGGTGAGTTAAAATAACGTCTTGAAACAACATTTACCCATCTATGAAGTGAAGATGATACTAGCCTCAACTCACAGTAATGATAGGATTAATGGGTGTTCATAAAGTCCTTCTTCCAAAATTTAGTACATAATAATATAGGTTAACAGTTAATTAACCTTTATTATATTCCATACTCAGGACTAATTGCTTGACCTGTGTCAAAGAAAAATGTAGTCCCCTCAACATTTTCGAGACGAGGAAGCTATGGCAGGCAGGAGTGCAATGGCTGGCCTGAAGCCATAATGACAGTGAGGGGAGGAACTGAGGCTCAGATTCAAAGGCTTCGGCCCCAGATTCTTGTTTTGCCCCTCATACGCCCTGCTGCTTTTGAGAGTGTCACCTGTTGATGTACTGACAACAATTCATTATCGATTTTTCCTCCAACATCTCCAACAGGACTCCTTCTATTATAATTGCTGCATTATAACAGAAATGGAAACTGCGGCTTACAAAGGTCATTATTGTCTTATGTCTACTGAAGGACACAGTCATAATCTGAACTCAGGTCTAGGTCTCCTCCATCTGCCCATCTCCCACAAAGTGTGCACTACCCAATTTCAAGCCCCAGATGGGCCTTGGATTAAATTTTGAATCCAACATAGTACTAGAATAGCATCTAATATACCTACTTATGTCAAATAAAACACTATATTTAGTGATCTTAAAGTTACTTTTTATTTTGCATTGGAATCTTTTTTCTATATTGGGCATTTTGCTGTTTTTTTTTCTCTACCAGAAAGGTACATAACTATGGAATCCAATGAAGAGTTTTATTTCCACATACTGATAACTTAAAGTCAAACACACATACTGTACTCACAGAGAGTGCCTAATGGAATGCACATGCAGTTGTTCCAGATAAATGGATACAGATGTTTGTGCTCCAAGAAAGTAACTGAGGACTTCATTGTTTCTGGCTCCCTCCACTTAGTCGCATCCTTTACTTCTTCTCCTGGTTAAGCCAGTTGGCCTACTTGCTCAATGTGGACATGGCCACTGTCAGCATGTGGCACCGTAATAATTCTTTTAGCCCTTTTCTCAGGCACTCACAATTACTTCACAACACGCTTTGTAATTAATTCACTACCTCCCTCCTTCTACCTGACCTTTCCTTTCCCAGGAGTTAATTCACTTTACTACTTAGTAAGTGGACTCATAATTCACATCTACCCCTAACCCCACCGACAAATAAAGCACTTCTTTTCCTAGATAAAAGCACTTCAAACATTATTTTGTAAGAAGTTTCATCATGTGGCCAAGAGAACTGACTGCCTTAAAACTTTTTTAAGAGTGTCCTGAACATATTTAGCTATCTTTAATGTTATCGTGTTAACATTATATTTATATTAACATTATATTTAGCATTAATGCTATATTTAACATTAACTCTATCTCTTAGAAGTGGCATGCAGCTCTGTGTGCCATTGGTGGTGAGTACTACACTGGGCATTTTCCCATGCTCTCCATCTCCCCTTCGAAAACACTTGGTGAGACACTAATTATTGTGCCTGTTTTACGGATGAAGGTGAGAGAAGTTAAGCTTCCTATTTAGTGTAGCAGGCGCTGAGGGAGCCCCACCCATATCCACTTGATACTCACGGTGCGCATAGGTGCTGATGGGTGATACTGTATCCCCCCACCTGATGAGGTTTTCTCATCTATTCATTGGGAAGACCAGTGCCAAAGAGTTAAGGGTCTCAGGAGTGTGATTCAAACACAGGCACTGAAGGAGATTGGGAAAAAAAAATCCAACTTCTTTCCCTTTGGAGGGGCATTGCTGAGCCATGTTCTCCACTGTCTCCTGAGAGCTTCCCAGTGGAACTGAGACTCAGCTGCAGTTCACCGTGACCTGCTGAATAACAACATTTTTTGCTGACTCCTCCTTCCCAATTTCTCTTGATCACATTCCTATTGGTACCTCCTGAATCTCCTTTGCTCAAATCCTTGTCTTAGCATCTGCTTCCAATAAACCCCAACCTCAGACAGCAACTGGAAGGCAGAACTCGGATGCGAATCCAGGTCTGCCCGCCAACAAAGCCCACCTCCTCCTGAGTCCCCCGTGGAAGTTCGGTACCTGTGGGCTGGAGCTTCTCCAGGTGGCAGAGAATTGGCATGAGAAGAATGCATGTTGCCACCTGAGAAAGTACCAGGCAAACTACCTCCTGCTCAGGAAATGACATCTTGAATTATTATTATTTTTTAATTGTGCTTGTGTCAGATTCTTGTCCTTAACCAAAAATAAATAAATAAATAAATACAAATATCCTCTCCTTAAGCAGACATTGAAAGGACTGCCATGGATGACGTAAAAGGGATACAAATCTAGTTCCTGATTTCTCATTTTCTTAGGTAACCTCTGCGGGGAGGCTCTCAGATGTGTGCCAGCAAAGCCTCAGTCCCTCTCCGCTGTGCACCGAAGCCCAGAACACAAGGGGAAACGGTCCTGCTGGACTATTTAAAGGAGAACTGAGCCAGCAGCAATGAAGCCTCATGAACATTGCTAAAGGAACATTCACTGGAAGCCAACATTGCTGTTAAACTCTATGAGTTTGGTGGCAAAATACAGACATACAAGTATGTAGACACAGCAACACAGAAACAGAAATAGAGATATAGGGAGTTGAGGGTTTTTTTTTCCTTCCTGTTAGTCATTCAGAACGGAGGACCTGCTCTCACAAATTTCAAATTACATTTTAGGAAACATCTTCAGAACATATTTAAAATAGATAATTCAAGGAATAACAGATAATGACATTATCTCTGAAGAATATCTGTATCCTAACTCTATGTTTCTCAACATCTAATATGCTTAGGCTACAGGAGGAAGACACTTAGAGGAGAAGATGCAGGGATCCTGTTTTTAACTGAGTTAAAGAGAGAGAGAGAGAGAGAAATGGGAGGTGAGCCCGAGCCTTCATGGAGAAGCTGTCTGGGTAGAAACAGACTGTGGGAGAAGGTAGAGTTACGATGTGCTGAGTCTGGGGGTGATGAGTCTGCAAGGAACAATCTAAGACTCTTGGCCTCAGATTCAAAAGGATTGGAGAGGCAGAAATACAAAGCAATGGTTGAAAAGATGGATTTGAAGACAAAAATCCAAAATTCAAAGTTTGGCACTGTCATTTATATACAATCTGTATAGCTTTGATCAAATTTGCTACCCTCTCTGCATTCACTTTATTTGAAAATAGATATAATAATAATAATCTTACAAGCAAAATCCTAAAAAAGCAAGTGATTCTTAAAAACCTCTTCCTTTTATCATTTTTCCCTTGTGGAGAATCAGACTCATTCATTATTATAATTAAAATTATTATTAATCCTAACAGTAATAGTTAATATGTTGTACTTTATAATATGCTTTCATTTAGACTAAAGGATGTGTCTTATTCAGTATGAAAATAAAATGGCATTAACCACAGAAGGAATATTGTTACAATCTTACAGAGCATATGCTTTGTGTTAAAATGTTCTCAATAGATCTGGGCCAGCTAGTAAACTGAAAAATGATCTGATAGCTACAAGAGCTGATACATGAGATTTTCAGTGAAAATTTAAGTAAAAGAGAGAACTAAACAACGTGTATTTAACCAGTGTCATTCATGGAATGACCAGTAAGCTTCATATGGCTTTAATATAACCTTTACCTTTTTTTGTTTGTTTGGGGTGGTTCACTAAAATATTCTGAAAAGAGAATGGCAGTTCGTATTTTTATTTCCTTTATTTTTTTTCTGTGTTAGAACACACATACATACTTTACTTTATAATAAACAGTGTTTCTCATACCTGAGTAATGGACAGTCTGTGCCTAAGAGGAAAAATAATTTTCCCAAATCACTAAAAATATTGCCTTTGGATCCCAGGAACTGAATGTTTGAGGAACAATGCCTTGAGAAAGTTCAATCTTCTCAGGTTAAATCATTTTCCACTGTAAATTATGACTATATAAGAAAGGCTCTGCCTTTATAGCCACCAACTAATTATTTTAGGTAGTTGTTAGGTAGCCACAAAATTCACACATACACACACACACACACACACAGACTTCTCATAGAATGTAAAGACCATCCTATGTTGAATATTTTCTTTTTCATTGTTTAAAAACAATACACACAATTAAGCCATTTTCTCACAAATTTCTATTTTTCACACTATTTTTTCCATTAAACACCCCCATTGCAATACAAACGCAGGATTCACAGACCAGCACATCTGCTTCACGGAGGCACGGGCTCCTGCCGGCTGTCCCAGTCTCTGGTGTCACACCGTCTTCCCTTAGTTCCAAGGCCAAACTGCCGTAATTATCAAGTGTCAAAAGTAAATAGCTCAGTGTGCTGTGTTCAAATTAGCCACTTCTGTTTCCGAGGAAGGGCCCAAAGAAACCCAGGATTATCTTCTGGAGGGTGGGCCCTCTGTGGCACAGGTTTCCCCCACTTGGTGAGTGTTCTAGGAACCCATCCGTATCAGTGTGCCAGCTGGCATTGTTGTGAGAGGCCGTGTTCGGCTTCAATGAATTTTTTTTTGGTCCCTCTCATATTTTCGAGGTCCATAAACCTTAATATCCTCTTTGAGGCTTCAAGACCAGAGCACTCCAGATGTGAAAACCCGGGCTCAGTGGTTCTTCATGACACCCCGCCCACAATTTCAGGAGTTCTGTAACTCTGGGTGAAATCGTTTTGCAAGAGCTCTCCTAACGCTCGTAAGTCACTTGATAGGGCTGACTTCCTTAGGACCCTGTCAAGCACCGGCTTAGTCTTTTACTGAGCATCACGCCAGAGGCCGAGGCCACTACATAGCCACTTCAGATTTATCCATTTCGATTCCTGGCTTGAAAATTGTGATCACTGGCATGTAGAACAATTTCTGAAATTAATTGCTGGTGGAAGTTCTGGGACCAAGTCCTGGTGCTGCCACTGAATAGCGATTTCGGGCTGAGCAAAGCTCTGCTTCCACAAGCCCTGGCTCCCACATGCGGGACCTGGGAGTAACTGAACGCTATAGGCCAACCCTGTGAAATTTTACCAATATCAACATACTGTTAGGTCCTTAGCGACGAAGAACAGGTCAAGTTCATCTCTGAATCGCCAGTGCCAAGTTACTGCCATTACAAATCTTTAAAGTTAGCTCCACTGGTAATTACTTAAAAAAAAAAATACATGCTACCATTATATGCCAGGTATTGTCTGAGGCATTGAAGATATAAGAGTGAACAAAAGAGAAAAATAGCACAGCCCTAATGGAATTACTTTCCAACTTTCTAGTGAGAGATCTTTTTAAAGAGAGAGGAGCATTCACTATTTGTAGTTGAGCATAATAGATGGGAATATAATAGATAGAATACAGGGGGGCAAAAGAGGTTTACAAGTTGTGAGCACATGAAACACAAAGCTTATACTTTTATTATTATTTATTCATAGAGACAACTGTAAACCTACTTTTGCCTAATATATATTATGTATTAGACAACATATTTATAGATAAGTCTGCTGGGTTGTAATAGGTAATTTTTATATTAAATAATATTTAATTGCAATACATTCCTTAAGTACAGAAAATCTATGGTAATATCTTTTAGTTGGAAAAATCCTAGGCAGCTCGCCTTCTAAACATCATTCATCAATTTTATTAGCAATTATCTTCACATACCAAGGAATTCATTATTTCAATATTTAACGTGTCTTTAAGGTAATTCCATGTTCTTCTCTTTTTCTAAAGATTGTATTTATTTATATTTAGAGGAAGGAGAAGGGAGGGGGAGAGAGAGGGAGGGCAATATCGACGTGAGAGGAAATCATCGGTCCGCTGGCTCCTGCACGCCGTCAGCTGGGACCTGGCTACAACCCAGGTGTGTGCCGTGACCGGAGTCAGGCCAGTGACCTTTTGGTTTACTGGATGGCACCCAACCCAGTGAGCCTCACCAGTCAGGAAAATTTTCTTTCCTTCTCATCCTTTTTTCTTTCTTTTTAAAAAAAGATTTTATTTTATTTTTAGACAGAGGGGAAGGGAGGGAGAAAGAGAGGGAGAGAAATATCAACATGTGGTTGCCTCTAGTATGCCCCCTACGGGGGACCTGGCCTGCCATCCAGGCATGTGCCCTGAGTGGGAGTCACACCAGGGACCCTTTGGTTCACAGACCAGTGCTCAATCCACTGAGCCACACCAGCCAGGGCTCTTTTTTCTTTCACTGAAATTGAAATTTAATGGGAAATATTGTACAGAAGATGTCCTTGGTATTTCTGTTAGCTGTGCTCATGGGAGTGGAAGAAAGATATTTTTAGGGGGGAAAAAGTACCACTATGGCCTTGTATTTAAATGGCCATAACTGGAAAACATTGTGATACAGTGCATGTGTACACTTGTATGTATATGCATATATACCATATACATGATTAAACTATACATTTCTCATAACACAACATATAGAAGACAACTGGAAGTTTTAAAGAAAGATTTCAGTTCATAATATTAACACCACCTTCAACCACATGTATAAATATGGGTTCGGGCACACAAGAAAGTGGAATAGGCCACATCGGATGCTGTGAGTTCACCAAGAGCATTTTAAGCATGGAACAATTCCTCACTGGGGTTAAGCTGCTATTAATAAGCTAACAGGCTTTTAAATTTTAAAGTCAACCCAGTGGAGCTTGACATGGTCACCACCTCTGGCTCATCCAGTTCAAAACTCCCAGCCCTATTAGATGGAACATTACAGGGTAAAGGTCAGTATTTGGTGCTAGAGAGAAAAGTTCATCCACATGGACAATTCAACACCTATTTACTGAGTGCCCACAATGCACCTGGCACTGAGGCTGCAGAGATGAAGAGAGTTGCCCCCAGTGTGTAATGAGAGGATAGGCAATCGATACACAGATTATACAGAAGAGGGCTAATGATTAAGAAGCCAGAAAAACACAGAATGGAGCCCCAGACCCGTCATTGTTTAATATGTGATCTCGACTATTTTCTCTGTTTCTCAAAGCTTCAGGCTTGCCAAAAGAAAGAAGGCACAAGCATTCACAGGCTACTGGACTGAGCAGATTCAGGAATAGCTCTATTTGTCTAAACCTGCCTTTCTGATGAATTTCCAGCTTGAGTCTTGAAGTAGCACCATTTAGAGAGAAACATTGCATTCTATGCTTCATTAGTCAGACAACCTAAAATCATTATATATTAGCAAAAAGAAACCAAGTGATTTTTCCCAGGACCTCCAGCTATGCATAATGCATTGATTTCCTATGTGTTAACTCATCACTCAGAAATACAGTGGACCTACTGAAGGCTGCTGACACAGGTGATGGCAGGAGAAAGGCCTTCACATCTTCAGGCTTTGAGAAAGTCACGTATTGAACTCAGCTATTCTATGTAACACTAACAAAAGCCCTAAAATAAGTGTAGTTTTATTGCAATAACAAATTTAACAGACTACATCCAATTTCTGTCCATTACTTAATTATCATGTAGAATGATGTGAACATTTATTGGCCTCTTCTATAATCAGCATTTTTATCTTAAAATGGAGTATTAAAATTATTAAATTAGATAATCACAGTCCAAAGCTTTTATATCAGTATTTACATATATGTGTGTATGCATACATATACAATACATATATACATATATATATATTTTTTGTATACATACAAATTTTTTTCTGTAGAAGTTACCATAGTATTTGGCACATAATAGGCAATCAAATAAGTTTTGAATGAATGCATATATTTACTAAAGATTGTAGTTAAACATTTCACTCAATTCTTACTTCCAACAAGCAATTTTAGTTTTGGTACGCAGGCAGAAGAATATTTAATCTACTGACTGTGTTCGTGGGCCAGAGAAATTAGTCCTTTCTATGTCATTAGGCTAGAAATTCATCTTGGAAATACATTAATGCTGAAGATACTTTAGTAGTTGATAAAATATTAGGTTAATGGTAATTTTACAGATTAAAAAAAACTGAGGCTTTTATAAGTTTGGTAATGAAAGTCACAGAATTGTACTGGAGGACAAATCTCCCCACCAGCTTTTTCACACAGGTGGAGGAGCAAGGGCCAGGCAGGTGTGCCAAGTTACCTGAGTCTCCCATGGACGGAAAGGATGCCTTAGACATAAAGACAGAAGATGGTATCACTGATGCATGCGTCAACTGCAAGGAAAAACATCTCATAGATTGCATCTCTATCTATCTGATAAACAGAAATGGAAAGTTTTTCTGTGTTACCAAGAACACTGTACTTTTGAGATTTTAGAGAATCCACTCTCTGTTCCACTTTAAATATTAAATATGTTCCTGAAAAAAAAAGTCTGTTTTCTTGAGAAGTATATAACAGCTGTAATTTTTCTTCAATTCTAATTCTGTATCAAGCATGCTGCTAAGTGTTTTTGCACACATTCTGTCATTTAATTTCCCTTGTAGTCCAATGATATGAGGACTATTATTGCCATTATACTAAGTAACCAAATAATTTCACAAAATGAAAATCTGATGCTTTACAATAACATGCCTGTCATCATATTGTGGCAAAATGGAGGACTGGGGTTTGAACCAAGGAATTCAGACTCAAAAACCTGTAGACCTTTTTTTTTTTCTTTTAATTGAGAATGCTTCCTTGCGTCCCAGCATGCACTTGTAATCAGTGGTCTAAGACTCAGAAGGAATTGTGGGATTTTGTTGCTGTTGTTGATTAAGTGTGTTTGTGCTATAATAGGGCAAATCAAAAAGAAAAGAGAGAGCTGGACATATAGCTAAGGCATGTCACCAAGAAAATTCTGTTAATACACCAAGTGTCAGAGGGTCCAGGAATACAAAAGCACTTGTTGTCTGTGGCCATAACGTTTTTATCAATGTAGCAAGAAGGAGATGTCAAATACTCCTACATCTTAGAAAGAATAAACCGTGAAGTAAGCAGGGAGTTTTCAGAGCCTGATTTATGTATCCAAGAATTTAATGCATCTCTCCCCTCCACCTTAAGATATTGGAATTTGTTCGTGGGGACTGTCCCCTGAGATTCTCGAGAAAGCTGCTTTGAGAGCTTTTCAGGCCAAGACTTCTACAAGTGCCCAAGGCAGCTTTCAACTCCAAGTTAAAAAGCTTGAATAAGGTTCTGACCCTGGGAGTTTCAGGTAGGCATGCAAGTGTCTCTTGAAACCTCAGAAAAGGAGAGGGGAGAATGTGTGCAATGACCCGGGCGGCAGACTTCAGGTACCGTTCCCCTGGGAGCAGCCACGGTACTGGGATTGGAATGTACAGGCAGTCTGAGGGAGGTTACTCAGGTTTACGTCACTATTTGCTATAGGCCGTGCTTATCTCACTGAGAAATTCTGCATCCTGCTACATTCGCTCTAATGACCATTTCGACACTTTCTGTTTGCTCATTTCAAATATTCTTTTTCTCGAAATTAACCAAGACACTTCTTTCATGGACTGCGTTGCCACTGAAACCCAGTGGGATTCTGATGGTAACATCCCATATTACAGAAATTTCAAAAACATTATCCACCTGTAATTACGAGATCTGTTTCTGTTCTGGCTCTATTTAGATCTTCACAGTTCTCCTTTAATAACCTGATGCAGTTCTCTCCCCAAATTATCCTGCTTCTCACACCTATGATTGTAAAATGGTCTTTTCCTTTAATTGGCATTTATACAAACTGCAGTCAATTCTCAGTCTTCCCTTAGGCAGTTGATTCCAGCATACATTTCAATTATAGTGCTTAAAGCTATTCCAGGAAGGTGAACTATTGGCTGCCCCTATTAACCACTGTATGCAAACATAAAGTTCTGGGATATAAAGTTGGTCCTTCTTCATCTTCTGCTTTCCCAATAACACATCAGGAGCTCCCCTGCAAAGCTTCTCTGTCTCTCCCACTGTATGTTGACTCTCACTTTGCGTTCTGTTTCTCTGAGCCCTAGAGCAGCCTCCAAGTTCTTAAGAGGTAAGGCAAGAGCTTTTAGGTCCAGCCTTATTTTGCAAAAGGCCCACTCTTCCCACTGTATAGTGTTTGATTCTATAAATATTGTTTTTGCTTCATTTTCAACATCTTTTTCAATGATCATATCTTTAGATTTCCTGTTAAACTATTTTTATATCTATCTCAGTGGGTGCTAAAAAGAAAAAAAAATAGTCTCGCGGTGGGCAGCATAAAATTATAAGACACGGCCAGACAGCACTCGGTTTTAATACCTTTGTAGAATGTGTTTCATAGTGCTCGCTGCACAACAGTGCATGCAACAATCCCAAAGCCAGGAGCACATGGGTCAGCAATAATTTCATGGAAGCCATCCCATTCTGGTATGTGCAGAGTCTTACATTACTTTATCAAGCTGTCTTTGTGTAATTAGTCTGTCTGCAATGCCTGGTGTATAAATTAAGCATCCAATTTATCTTGACTGGCCTCCGGATCGCTTGATCAGGCCATTCTGCTTGTGTGGCTCTTCAGTGAATGCCAAGTGCAGAGAGGGACCCTGTGGCAACAGAGAGTGAGAAGCAGAAACTCCCTCCGAGGTCAGAGGCAATTTCAAATTTACTCATCAATGACACCCGGGTGTAGTATGTGCCGCTCCTTCCAATGACAGCAATCTTCATGAGGAGCATAATTGATGTCCCTGGTGGCAGGTTACTTTGCATCATGGTTGGTAAATAATAAATAACTATAAAACAGGCTGTAAAGTCAGGCTTACTAAATGAAATCAAATTAAAAGTAAATTTTTCCTCCCAATTCAACACCATTTCTCATAAGCCACTTATCAATACTGCAGCAATCTGTACAACTATACGAGACAAGTTACACAGCTATTCAATCCTGATAAAAACAAAATAACTCCTGTAGCCATAATCGTTCCTCAAGAGCATTTAATTTGTTGGCTCTTGCATTATTGTTATCAAAACAAAATCCGGCAGCTTTATTGGAATACATAAATCTCTTTGATTTAAGGGAACTTTATCTCTCTTTTCCTCAGATGAATCTGAAATGGTACAGAGTTAAATTTTTATGGGGTGATTTCTGGGGGGGAAAGGCTGACATAATTTTCTGCATGGGACACTGTGTTCTGCTGATAGCTCAGAAAGTTTGGAGAAAATGTTTAGCTCACTAGATAGTTTTAGTCAGAGTGTATTCTCTCTTCTCCAGCTGGGAACACATGCCCAGCAGAGACTGTGTTCTCTTTCGTGTATGAAAAGAAAGACCAGGCACATTCGGTTGAGATGTGTGACCTCCCTTCCATCTGGATGGATGGACAGCAAATGAGCCAGAGGCCTGGGTTCAGGAAATAATGCTCTTCACACCACCACTATGTAACTTTCTACTGCTGAGGACTCATTCTGCTTTTAAAAACATCCCGTGAAAGTACATGACCGCCATGTTGTCTTGCAGTAAATGCATGAGAAGGTCTGTTTTCCTAACTTTTCTAGAGGATGCATGATTCGAGGGCCACCTACCTGAGGGTCCACGGCTCTGCCAGCTGACAGGCAGACTTCAGAAGACACTACATTTTACCTCCGGCATTATCCAATGTACATGAATATAGCGATCCCTCATGCTATTTTAATTTTTGGAAATGTAGGTTTGTTTTTTTTTTTCTACAAAGAACAAAAAATAGTCTGGCTCTAAATATACTCTGATTACAAGTCCACTTTGTTGGATGTTTGCAACCATAGGACAGAGAAGATGTTTCTGAACTAAAACATGCTTGTATTTATACTGTCTGACCTTAAGATAATAAAAGCTTCCCTTTCTGGAGTAAGGTGACACAGAATCGTAGTGTATGTGGAAGGGATGAGACCATGTCGAGGTGATCTGGGGTTACAGGCAGTCAGAAGGTGGTCAACTCTCCTCCATTCTCAACAAAGAAGGGCTGTCACCACGGCTATCACCAACTTACCAAAAACGCAAAAATGTCGAAGCTGCCTTGGAGTCGGCAGCTGGAATCAAAGAACAGTGAGTGAGAAGGATCATTGTAAATCAGTAAGTCTAAGGGTCTGCTGTGAAAACAGGGGCGCATGACAGACAAGGACCTCCCGAGGGCCCTACAGTCAGCTGCCAGTAAAGGGAAGACTGAAACCTTAGATTTCTGTGTCTTTCACTGTATCTTGTGTTTCGCACTTACTAATCTGTATGTTGGGCACCACGTTAGGGCTTGTGATTCGTAGATAAGGGAAAACAGCTATGGTCTGTGTTCCAGTGGGCTCGAGTGTGTTGTGGGAGTCAAATATTCACCAAATAATCACTCACATAAAAAAAGTAATTTGTACAGAATGCCGGTGAAGAAATGTATAAAGAGAGATGCGAAAGATTAAGATGTTATTAATTCAGGATTATGAAAGAAAAAGCAGAGCATCATCATCAATAGCTTGTGTTTTTGTCATAGACTTTCTTGTAAGCATCTCAGGCAGAGCCCTTCCAATAAGCCGTCCATGACTTTCTAAAGGTGATTTAGGGATAAGACTCCCAGCTGTCTCATTTGCATATTTCCTCCACTACCAGTGTGGACTGAAATGATCTGCCTTTTCCATTAAAGCATGAGCTTATTAATGGCAAATGATTGGATCCTTCTCATTATTTGATCTTTTTACAGTACCAGGATCATAGTTTTATGTTCAGGCAGGAACAACAAAAAAAAAGGAATAACGAACAGTAGAACAGGAAGAGGAAAAACTTGCCGGAAGCAGACAGTGAGTTTCAGGACTCAGTCCTTGCCCCATCTAATTTCAGCACACCTGCGGTCGACAAGCGTTTGCACACTCCCCACATTCCATCTGGAGACACCCTGTGACTACTCTTAGGCTATCTCCAATCAAGCAACTGCGCTGGTGGGACAGGCTCAGCCTAACACTGCTTGTGGGGCAGAGAGGCGGTTTCCTAACACCTCTAGCGGTAACTCACAACCGATAAGCTACAGGAACTATTTGATAAGTGCCTCGTATTCTGACCATTTGAAGAAACATTCTGAAGGACATACTACAAGGTTCCACAATGGGTTCTCAACAGGCCTGAGCCTCGGTTTCCATGATGGTAAAATTGCTCAATAATGCGCCCTTTACTGACTTTCTTCCCTTGCACTGATCAGTCTCTATTCCTTCACTTTTGTTCCTGAGATAACTTCCCACAAAACTACTTGCACCCAAGTCTGTTTCTCAGGCACTGGGAAGTAGGAGAGGAGGGGGAGGAGCCACATGAGATAATGTTTTAAGTGAGAAAAGACAGTAATTAATATCAGATCCTGCAGAGGGTTCAAGTAAGTCTATTATTAAGAGAATAATTAGCATTGGTTGGATGCTAATGATATTTCAAAGCACAGGTTAAATTGCATTGTTGAGAGACTATAACACAAAACATATAGATTGAGACATGTGGAATTACATATAATTAGAGTCTACTGTTGGTTCTCAATCTGTACTGAACCAAATATTACAAAGGTTTAATTAAACCTTGCTGGTATTCCAGAGCACCAAATGAGAATTTCCCAGGGTGGGTATCTAGCATATATGTCTTAATACAAAACAAAAATAAATGAGTAAATATTTCCATAAGAGATTCTGATGTGTAGCAGGATTAATAAACACTTGGGTAGCTATCACTAAAAAAAAAAGTTTTCTGGGAGAAATATACTACAGGTTCACAAAGCAGCATTGGGTAGATCTTACAACCATGGTATACAGTAAGAAAAAAAAATTAAAGATCTACAGTAAAATACTATTTATGTAAATTAAAAATGCATGCACATAAGTGAGTTTAACAAGTATATATTGGAAAAGTACATACAGCTAACATTTAGAATCACTGACAGTACAAGAGGAGAATGAACGGGGAGGAAAATTGACCAAACTAGATAGGCATCTTGCACAGACCAATACGATGATGTACCAAAAACTCATGAGTATGGTTAACTTGTCATCTTATTATCAATGGTCCCCTCCCAAAAATACCTGTTGAAAACTGGAAAGACATATTTATCACATTTACGTCGGACAGTTCAAGTATGTGGACATACACTGACACATGCACATTAAAAACGGAAACTGGAAATCCATAGCCCAGTGGGCTACCATGGTGAAATGACCATTGTTGATCATTGGTAATTAGGATAAGACCTAATCATCTTCTGGCTATCCAAGGTAATCACTTATATTGATGGTTAGTCCCCGCTCTTCTTTGAAGTAAACCAGTGGGAGCCTGAGCTAATGCAGAGCCAAGACTAAACAGATAAGAAAACATGGTAAGGTAAGATAAACTAAGTGGGTATGCTTCTCTGGGAAATATCTGAGACCACAATGATGCAGTGAGACAGGTGTGATAGGACACACTGTTCCGCATGGGAGGTTTCCAGGAAGAGACAGCACCATCCAGGATGGAGAACACAGTGATGTATACTCCTGCGTACTTGAGCTTAGTATCTACTCAGAGTTTACAATCCATTCCTTCCTTCCCCAAGTTTAGGGAGTAAAACAGAGAGTGTTACATTTGAGTAAGGAAATTTATTCTCATATCTGGTAACTTACGTGGCTTCCTACCAACTCTATGAATAATTAAATTTTTAACAACATTACCTTTTTCTTGGCCAAAATGAGGACTGCAATTACCAAAGTAAAAACCTCTTCAGTATTTCAACTAGCTATGTGTAGCTGTAGCATGATAAAAATCATAAAGGTGGTTATATACTATTTTCAGAAATAGGGATTTCATATATAGAATTATATTATGTATACAGTTAAATAAATAGATAACTCCTCTCATTTCATTAGACTACCCTTCTTTTTGGCTTTGGCTAATAGTTTAGAAATGATATATTTTTTTTAAATAGGAAAGGGGTAATGAAGTTTAAAGACTAATTAATTTATTTGGACCCACACAGTTTCAATTTACAATGTTAGAGATATTCACACACAGGCCATATTCTTGAATTTATCATCTCCAAAATGTTTACATGTTTTCAACCACTTTAAAAATGGTTTCAGAGGAACACTTGTCATTGTGTTTTCTTAAAAAGGTTATTACATTCAAAATTATTTAAGTACCCAGATTCTCAATTAAGATTCCAAATAATGGTTTGACACCTTTTCCCAATCTCAGAATAGCATTGACTACAAATGTGAAATTATCTGGATCTAATTTTGAACAAATATAAGTACAAGGACTTCCACAGATGGAGCCATTTTTCCACCACCCACATTTCTAAGAAATATGAACTATGACATGCTAACTTTATTACAAAGTTCCTCTAAAATAATATGTGATAATTGCACTTTTAATTTTAACTAGAATGTGGTAACGAAATAAGACAGTTTTATACAATGTAATTCGATTATAAGGAGGATTTGGTTGTTTGGGCATATTTTGCTTTGAGTCTCTTTCTGTTACTAGTTCAAGTGTACTAGAGTTGATCTCGTACATTATCCTAATGCCAAGTCAAATATCGAGATGTGCACAGTCAATTTCTTAGGAACTTTACAGTATCCAAGTACAATATGGCAATTTAGGCCGTGCATCACAGCTCACAGAAAGCCACTTCTTTCTGCAGCACCAATAACACTAAGGGGCGGGGGGATGTGCCACATCCGTTGCAATTAAACCAGGCTTCCATGCGTAGCTTAACATTAAGCAGAGCCACGTGTAGAATTCTGCAGAGGGAGTGAAAAAGAAGTGACTGTGAAACATGCTGATTTGGCTCAAAGGAGTTGGGTCAATTTTCACATGCACAACAGCTTCCCTTAGCTAAGAACTCAGACTTGCAGTTCCTCTGAAACGTTATCATCTTGTGGCTCATCTACCGGGGAAGAAATGACTTGGACTGTGAAATTTAGCAAGGTTTTGGCTCACAGAGGCTGCTCGACCCTTCATTTGAGAGGAATGCCCATGCGATGTGTCGCAATTAAATGAGATGGAGCCTCAGAAACACTTAGAGAGTTCTGCACATGGTGGGTGTCTGACAACTGTTAGCAATTAATATCCAAAACATTTCGACATGAATTAATAAGAGCTTAGAATCGGCACATATATTTGGGATGCATTGGGGCTAAGTTTGCAAATTTCCTCAACACCCAGCAAATAGAAAAAAAAATCTCTTAAAATTTTTCTTTCCCTTAGGCCCAATGCAGATTGATCTGGCTCGGGTAAAATAAAAGGAAAACCAGAACAACTCTGAGGTTGACACACTGTAGATACGGACAAAGAAACTACACGTGTTTTAAACTGACAGTGAATATACGTATCTCTCTGATTGTATAAAATGATGCTGTATATACTATTTGGTTGAGAATACATTATTATTAGACTATTTCATTGTAGTTTTTCATATAGAAACACCAATGAATACTGTGACTTTTATGTGTTACATAAAATTTCAATGATTTAGGCTGGATACTTTCAACTAAAATGTGGAAGGGATGCCAAAATAAATATATAGATAATTATAGGAACAATTCATTTTTATTTAGAAAGAATTGCCTTTATTCTCTGAGCTTCCTACCCCTCCATCACAGTTCTTTTTCCTTGTATTAATGGCAGTTGTCTTAACAGCTTAGCCCCTCTTTATAAAGCATGAGATATTAAATATACAGATTTTGTCTCATTTAGCCTTTGTATCTCCAGGGCCAGAATAATACATACAAGGAGCTCAGTACTTGTTTGGAAAATGAAAGAGAATGAGAGCTAATATTACATATATCATGATGCTTCCCAATGCTTTGCACTGCACTTTGCTTTACTGGCTCAGAGGAAGTATTGGGACACTAATGGACACTGGTATGGCAGAGAGATTATATAAGAAGCTTTCAATAGAAAATGTGACTATTTTTATTGAAGTGCTAACTAATAACATAGGATCTGTAACATAAAAATACGTTATTAAAAAGGAAAAGACTATGAATTATTAGGAGTCTCACTAGTCTAATGGGCAATAAACCTATAATCTTGGCAAAGGGTAAAATGTCTTGCTACTTGAGCTTTAGGATATATCCTCTAATCTAGGGTTAACATAAAGAGTTATATGGCTGTATGTGGAAGGGCATGTATGGCTTATCTGTTAAACTAAAGCTTATGGTCAGCAGTAAAACTTACACAGAGTTGATAAGCATTTATTAATCTAATGGAAGTCACTATTCACATATTTCTTGAATAAATGAGTCAATAAATTAAGCAATGAATATTTGTTAATTTAATAGTTACTAGGAAATCTACTTGGGTAAGTGGGAGAGCACTCCTAAAATTCTGAAAAGCTCAGAAATGCTTAATCGCTTGTTCAAGTTTACAAAAATAAAAATTAAGACCCATATCTTGACCTCTCAACTTTAAGAGACCCTACACACTGATATTCCTGAATTGTTGAAAAGTTGCCTATTGCCCAGAGAATTCAGCATCCATGAGTATTCAGATTCCATTCCTAGTGTTACAATCAGACAGAGATTTTGAATAATGGCACTGCCCCAGTAATCATGAAGCAACATCCTCCTTGGAGTCATTCAGTAGATGTTTTTATTAGCAAAAATCAGTGGCAAATCTCTGTTCCCCTGGAGTGGCATTTGGTGCAATCGTTTTTTTTTTGCTTTAACAAGACAACTTGTATTTTATAACTTTGCAATGCCCCACTTCCCTTCCCTCACTTTTTTCTTGACCTTGAAAATGTCTCCAAATATTTTCCCAAACAGAAATTGCCCCAGGAACAAATAGCCATGTCTATGAGATAAAGACAGAGACATAACATAGACAGAGATAGTGATAGGGATAAATTTACATAGAGACTGAAGTAGAGATTTATCATTTTAATTGCAGAATTGATAAAGGCATTTCCAGAGAACATGAAAACACAGAGATATATGCTATATAAATGTATGGAGTCTTCAGAAATTGGTTTAAAGATATTTCATTTGTGCTGGAGAAGAGCAACTTAAAATATGAGGTCTCTCCGGAAAAAATCCAGCCATAGATAATATAATGAAAATGGTTTGTGTGCCATTCATGTAACCTGGCAGACAAGGAGAGTAGACTGGAATGCATATGCATGAACAATGATGACTTCACTGTACTAGTCAGTGGGGGTGGTAGACGCCATTGGGTGAGCATGTGTATTGTGTGGCTGTCACATTCAAGATGACTAAGCCAGTAGAACAATGAATCTGCATCAGATTTTACATTAAGCTTGAACATTCCTCCAAAGAAACTATTTGGATGATTCAGAAGGCCACAGCTATGGGCAACGGGTGATTGGCAGCTTCATGATGACAATGTCATGTTCATGCATCCCATCTCATGCAGAGTTTTTTGGTGAAATATCAATTCTCCCAGGTGACTCAGCCCCCTATAGCCCAGATTTGGCACCATGCAACTTCTAGATTTTCTCAAAACTAAAATCACGTTTGAAAGGGAAGAGATTTCAGACCGTTGGTGAGATTCAGGAAAATACAATGAGGCAGCGACTGGGGAACTGTGTAAGGTCCCGAGGTACCTACTTTGAAGATGACTGAGGCATCATTGTCCTATGTGCAATGTTCCTTGCATCTTCTTCAATGAATGTCTCTATTTTCTACTTTACATAGCTGCATACATTTGGGAAAGACTTCATATAACTTTGAAATCTTTTGTACTATTCACCATATTTTTAAAAAAGTACTAGTAATCTTTCCAAATTCAAATGTAAGGCCATATAGTCATGCTGTGGCAGACTTACAAATCATAGACAATCTTATAAATCAGACAGTCTTGTGTCTTTTTCTATTTTATAGGTAAACTGAGTATTAATCTGCATGAACTGAAGTTAGGAAAACACAGATAATGACTAAGAACATAATGAAGTTGTTATGTCACAATAATGGCCTTGACTTGCTTCCAGACACAACCCCCAGAACCTCTTCGAAGGGTTGTGGTTGCTTTCGCTGAGTACTGAAATCATTTTATATAAGGTTCGAAAATAAATTAATTGTAAGGTTAGTATAATGTGTTCACTCATAATGTCTTGTAGTGCAAATGCTAATTGATTTCTCTGTAACTGCCTTGCTAATAACAATGATTAATGTTTTTAAATTTCACAAGAGCCATCATTTATATAAGATAACCCACACACATATGATAATAGCTCTGATCAATTTATGCAAAAACACATTTATTAGCTTTGGCTATGGAAGCAGAGGAGTGATATCAACATTTGCTAATTTTGCCATCTTTGCCACACATATTAACTTCTATATGATCCCTGAGTTTCTTATGAATAGATCCTCCTTCATTACATAGTTGAACTGTTGCTAATGGCTAAAATGTCTCTGCCAATACCAAAAGTTTAATTTAGAGTTGATCTAAATCAATGCGTCAAGTCACTGTGACTTTTCTAAATGTCAATTTTGTTTAGACTTGCAGAAAAAAAATTAGAATGCATTACTCTAAGCGACAGAATTGACATCAACAGGGTCTGCTCTATCCGCGACGCGCATCCTTTTTGATACCATAACCCATCCATTTCCCAGTATATCTTCCAGCCTTCTGCCTGGGAGATATATTATTACATAACTCGGAAATCTCTTAAATACTAGCAGATGTTGTTGATGGCTGTATGGCAAGGCACCGTCCTGAGAAGTTGTACGTGGATTCCTTGTGAATCTCACAACAAGCCGGGGAGGTGGATATGATGATGGGCATGGGGTGCACACAAAGTCACCGGGACTAAGGGAGACTTGGTAAGTCGGTGACTGACAGAGCAGTGATACAAAGTCCCCCTGGGTCTGGGTAGTGGCTCTGAGAAATAAAGTGGTGAATATATAAAGACCAAATATGTGAGTAGACAATTAATTATATTCTTCTTGTTACAGAAGGACTCCCTCATTTATGTAAGCTCATCAGTGTATATCAGTTGGGGTTAAATATTTAATAGCTACTGTTATTCAGAGGGCTAGCTCATACTCAGTGGGTTATGTGTATCACAAAGCTCAAAGCTGCCTTTTGATCAGGACAACTAAAATTCTTTGACTGACCATTACATGGTGCACTTTATTTTTTTCTATTTTTTTCTTGAAGCCTAGTGCCTTTCAGTAAGATAATAGTCCCAAACTACTGAGAATGGACTAACTCAACTATTACTCAATACTATGATGAGTGGAAAATAAATGGCTAGTAAGAATGGTTAGAAGAAAAATGAATTTGAAAGGAAGAGCATTGGCTGAACAAATAGCAGACATTACCCTGAATAGTTTGGGACAGAAAATACTTTAAATTAGGGGCTAAAGGGGGGCACAAAAAATTCAACTTTAAAATCATCTTTGGTGTTATTGAAACTCTCTGTGCTTTGCAAAGGGATATCTTACTTGTATCAGTGCATAGACATTATTGAGTAGCTGTTTCTCCATTACAAGAAAATTTTTTCAAACTATATTTAGCAACTCTGAGAGGTAGGCATTGACAACTATGATGCTTGAAAACGGAAGAGTCATTTTTATGAGTGGAAGGACCTTATTAGGTATTCTTTAAGAAAACAGAAAAGGAAACTATATACCACCTTGTGAAAATACTACATACTATATAAAATACATAATATAGCATATAACAATTCCTATATATAAATAAATATATGTATCATGTCTTTATTTTAATCTCATAGCAGCACTAACACTTGCATTTTATCCACTTTAACAATTAAAATATTTTTATATCCATTTAACAATTAAAAGAAATTAAAAGATAGAGGGACCAGCATTTAAACCAAAATAGCAAATACTATGCTCTTTTCCAAAATACCAGAAAAAATTAGTGGTTTACTTATTAGTGGTAATACCAGATGGTTTATAGTGGGAAGACTGAATTAAATATTTCTAAAGTCACTTCTGACTCTGAGAGTCTATGACTACCCAGTAGAACAGATTCAAACTGTATAGTAATTATTAAGTGACCTCCCAGAGAAATCAAAATATATACAGATGAACATAGATGAGGGATGGGGTTTTAGAAGTTCTAAATAGGAATGCATTACTTCATTTCAATCATACCATCCACTCTACAATGACGGGCCATTTCTCTTCCCACTCCTTAACTTAAGAAAAGAAAAAGAATAAGAAAAGAAAAGATAAAAACATCTACTTCAAAAGTTAATAAAATTGATCTCTTCAAGACATGCAATTAAACAATTGCCATTGGTCTTCACTTTCTTTAATTTTTCAGTAGGATTTGCTATTACTGAAAACCTGTTTCTTGCCCTTAAGATTGTCATATTAGGTTAGAATAGTAACAAGAGTATGAATGTTATCGTTGTGAAGGATATTGGGTATGATTGTTTTACAAATGCCAGATCAATGTTGTTTCTATCCCTTCTCCTCTCTGTTTGTTCTCACTTTGGGAAGCCAATTAACAGCTCTAAGCCTCAGTTTTGTCTTTGGAAAATGTGAATAACAATAGTGCTTACTCTATGAGGTTGTTCCAAAGAATAAATGAAACACCACACATTAAGTAGTTTACACAGAGACCAGTTTATATTAAGCCTTTTGCATATATTAACTCCTTTGTTTGTTTGTAAAAAAGACCTAGACTGAAAGGCAAACTTAAAAATCCCTTAAGACTTTGAAGGAGAAAGATCTGAGATGGAGGGTGGTACGGATCTCTGTGAGATAATGTGCTAATGCATGTCTGGTCCATTGCAGACCAAGAGAAAATGTTATGCTTTCTCAGAGGAAACGTGGTCAGGGGCAGGTTTGATGGGCTTGGTGGCATTATATGACCAGAGGTGATGGAGAAATTATTTGGGTAATGATCACTATTTGTACAGAGCTTCTCCTATCGCCTGTTGAACATAAAGGTGTAGTCTCAAAAGACACTTCCACTTTGAGCCTCCACTAAGTCTGATATAATGAGGTGCAGTTTTTTAAATGTTATGTTCATATTTCATCCGTCAATTTTGCCTTTCAGCAGATTGGCTGTCAGTTGAGTATAATTTAAAGGTGCAAGAAGATTTCTTTTATGAGGGAAAAGATTCATAATTCTTAACAGTTATTATCACAGCAGATCATTCTGAATTAAATCTGGAAATATTTATTGGTATAAAATAGATATAATCATAAAGATTTTGTGATGTTACATTGTACAGATGCCTCCTTGATAATATTTATTTAGACTGACTTATCTGTCCCATCCATCTTGGTCTATGTCACTGCCTTAATTCAAGTATTTATTATTTTCACTTATTTAATGACAACTAACATCCACATTTTTCTTACAAACTCTTTTTCATCACGCATTGCATTGCTTCTTCCCTTAAGCACAGTGCCAACCAACTCATTCCCTGTGATTAAATACCATTTGTCTACGGTTTCAAATATCCCATTCTGCTGTTCCAGACTCTTAAATGATAACCAACAGCCCTACCATTTGGTCTTATTTTTTACCAAATGCCCACACAAGTCCTGTATTCTAGGTCCGCATTGTCCAATATGACAGCCACTAGCCACAAAGGGTATAGAGCATTTGAAATGTAGCTAGTCCAAACACAGATGTGCTGTGAGTATAAAGTATGTACCAGATTTCAATAATTTAGAACCAAAAAATAGAAGATGTCTAAATAATCATTTTATATCAACTGCGTATTAAAATGTTAATATTTTAAGTATATCAGGCTAGATAAAATATATTATGAAAATTAAATACACATGTTCCTTTTTAATTTTTAATGGGGCTACTAGAAATTTAAAATTACATATGCACATCACATAACATTTATTTTAGACAAAGGTTTTTTTTAGAGAAAAAGAACTAATGGCTGTAAACCAAAGAAATTTCATTTTTGTTCCCTACTCTTGGGCTTTATGATATTGTCTGAATGCATTAAATACATATTCGCTGGGTGCCTACCAATATTCAGGCATTTTTCTCAAAATACTGGGAATACTGAGGTGATAAGGATGGACAAGGCCTGCCCCTCTTAGGGTTCAATTTTCATGGCGTCTATGAAGAATAAAGCAAGAAAGATAATCATAATTTCAAACTGTGATAAGTGGCATGTGAATGAATGATTCAATAAATGATTTCTAAGGAGTGGGATTATTTTATAGTTTATCAAAGAAAATATCTAGGGACATGTGACATTTGAAGTGGGGATGAGAAGAATCAGAGTGTCAGAAACAGTGTCTTTCTAAGTTCTCTCCCCCCACCCCTCTCACGCACACATTTAGTTTTAATGAAAAGGTATATATTATGATTGATTGGCAATGACTCTTTACAATGGTTTTATTAGCCGTGTCTCCCAGGTTTCAAAAGAGATGAATTGCATACACTGTATCATGTATTTCTCCAAGCAGATCTATAATTATGCATATCATATAAATACATTATTCAAAAAACTATTTAATAACAAATACTTACTAAGTGAGGTTCTGCTCCAAAACTTAAACTCTATGTTGGGCATCAAGAGAGGGAAAGTATGATCTGGAAATTTAGTCTATGTATCCAAAAATAAAAAATAAAGAAGGTAGTAAATTGTACCTAGCCTAAAAAGTAATTAGGTCTGCAGACACTTAATAAGTCATATCTTCATTATCATATATATACATGAAAATTTTATAATTGCATTCAATGTTTTAATTGACCCCAAATTTAGCCTACTGTCTTTTCATCAGTTTACACCTGGACATCTGGTTGATTCTCAAAATGTCTGTGAAGGCAGGTTCTCTGCTTCTGTTTTTCAAAAGGATGCACAGATCAGGGCAGAATCCAGACCAACGGATGTAAAATAAAAGGAAACCTGCAGGTAGCGTGTGCTGATGACGGCAGTGGCCTTGGGTCTGCAACAAACACACTGCAGCAGACATGCCCTGAGTGACATTTTCCATTACTCTGATAATTGTCAGATTTCTCTCAAGGGCAAAATCCAATGACGCTGGTTTTTCATGACATGAAGAATTATTGCTGCCATCCCCCAAAACAGCTCCCCCACAAAACTGTTGGACAGAACTTTCTGGGCAATTAGTTCTACCTTCCCCAGAGAAGTGAAGGTGAGTCACAGAAAATTTTGAAATATTCTCACATTTTTATATATTTTGAAATTCACTCGTGGCATTTATAATAATTTCTTTTCACTTGAACACACATTCTTTTCATAAGGTAATAATACTTATTATATTTAATAACATACACTTCTTTAGTACAACTTACTACATAGTCATACTTCATTGGAGCAGATAAATAAACATTTACAACGTTACTAAAAAGCAATACACTTACTTTATTAATCTAGCAAACCTTTAGTACTTCAATGTATCAGACCCTGTGCTAGATAATAGAGACTGTAAGTTATGAGAGGCACACCATTGAAGCAATGAGAGAAGGGCAGTATAGGGTACAGGAAACATAACAAACTCATTATAATGCAAAGAAGGGAAATCCTATAAAAATATCACAAGCAAAATATTTTGGAAATATGGAAGATAAATTTATTTATTTTGCCTGGGACATTCCGGGAAAACTTGACTGAGGAGGTAGCTAATAGGTTTACCCTGATACATTAGTAAGAGTTTATCAAGAAAGAGTTTCCCCAGGGGCATTCCAAGACAGCACTGATATATTGTTAGCTCAAAGACTGTTTTAAAAACAAACAAGACAAAACAATGATGGCAAATAAATCCATCTGGACTATTTTGTGAGACTGTTAAGCAAGCCTGATGTACGGTGATGGGGAATTGAACTGAAAGGGTTCGTGAGGTCAAGTTGTTAAGGTTACTTATTATTTATTGTGCGCTTCTGCTCTCTAGACACTTTTAGCAGCTATAGCCCTTTGGAATCATAGGTAAACAAGACATGATCATTTAATCCCATTACTTAAGAAAATTTCAGGGAATGTTGTGAAGTTGCTCATTATCGATAGCAGCATGGGATTCACATGTCTTAGTGCCTAAACATTGTTCAGAAAGGGGTCATTTCACCAAGATTCAAAAAAGTCTTAATATGTCAGTCTCAGATGTCTCCAAATTACATCCCCCCTATTTTTTTCCTTAAAGTTCACGTAATTAAAAGAACAGAAAATCTTTCTGATGCTCCTTGTCTATGAATCTCATCTAAGCCTTTGCTATTCTGAGCTCTTTATGAATCTGTTCTATAACTGAGCCAAAGATGGCCTCTGGGCATTGGTCCCTAGGTTTTTCATTTCTTCAGTGAAGATTGGGACCCATTAGCTCAAAAGCCTGAAGGTACCAAATTCAAATTTGTACACAACCAGTGTTTAACACCTGACCTGGAATAAGTCAGACAGAAAAAGTCAAGGACCACATGATTTCACTCATATATGGGGTATGAAACTGAAAGAAACAATGAACAAACAAGATAAACAAAGAAACAAAAAATCATAGACAGACAATAGTATGACAGTTACCAGAGGGCAGGGGAGTGGGGGTGTGGTAAAGGGAGTCAAAAATATAACAATGGAAGGACATTTGACTTTGGGTGATGGGCATACAGTGCAATATACAAATGACATATAATAGAATTGTATGGTTGAAACCTATATAATTTTATTAACCAATGTCACCCCAATTAATTCAATTAAAAAAAGAAAACTCAAAAAAATAACCCAAACAGCGTTATAGTCATTTAACACCTGCCAGCTTTGCACACCTCGCCCAGCGTTGTTGGCCACTGATCACACAGTTTTATGGTTATGAGAGTCCAAACGGCTCCTTCAGAGCCCTTCAGAACTCTTTGACACAGGCTTTCCACCTTACAGCTGAGCAACATCTCCTAGATATAGAAGGTCTGTCTCTCATCTCAGCTCCCCACTGCATGAGAGGTTCCCTCACTCTCCTTCTATTCTGGCCTCCTCACCATAAGCCTCTGGATACTCACAGGATGTAGTCATAACCAAGCACCACTTAATAAAGTTTGTTACATGTTACTGGCTCTCATGGTCCTTACTATCCCCCGTGTCCCTTGAGCATCTTGCATAATCTTCAGCTTTTAACCCACCAACACCAGTAAATTTAGCTCTGAGTTTGGATGAGTTCGAGTTCTTTTAATGTTACTTCTCAGTGGGATGAAATATCAATCAAAGAAGTGTGGAAGGTTTGGTAATATCAGGAGGCAACTGAAAAAGCAACAGGGAACATATTCTGCACAATTTAGCTAAGAATGGCTGATGTTGAGTTTTGACATTTTCTTCCCCTTTTATATTATTTGCCTTTTAATATTAAATCGAATGCAATTAATATTGTTCATAAGCACTGTAATATGTATATGTGTGTGTGTGCATGCATGATTATATATTTAGTCAACAGTGAGTCAGAGGATGGACTGGGGAGAGAAGTAGACATCAGGCTGAATGCAGTAGTGGCTGTAAAAAAGGTGTAGAAGGGAAATAAATATATTTGGAACCAGTGAAATTGTTCTGGGATCAAATCAGGATGCAACAGGCAAAAATTTTGTCACTTCCAAATATAATTTTCTGGCAGAAGAACCTGTACCAATCCTAAGGGAAGGCTGCTGTTCTGAAGAATAATTTAATTGAACATTTTAAGCCAATTTAATACCGTCAGACTACTATTTACAACACTTGCCTAAAGATTCCACAGGAAGGTGTCAGAACCTGACAAATGAAATGAGCCAAAAGGTGGCTGTGTAGCTTTCCCCATATTGACAGACTGAGCTGAAGAATCACAATACAGGGATTTGAATTAACTCAGTACTTCTAAATGCCCAGATGAGTTATGCATAAGGAAAATAAAGGTATTTTCCCTTGACACAAATGACTGTCAAAGATTTTGATAAATCTATACGGTTTACTATCACAGTTCTTTTTCTGGAAACTGTTCCATTCACCTCACTCTAGTCACTTTTACTTACATGCATTTACTTCTTTCACAAGATGCCTTACAGGTAACACACTAAGACTTAGGAATTCATCTGAGATCACATCTATGAAAACAGGATCCAAATGCCCTTGCTTTCTAAATCCAAACACTGGCCTTTGTAGGAGCACGAGATCCCAATTTCCTGCCAGTAACTTCACCATGGCAAGTCAAATGGGCCTCTTGTTCCTGATTGTGCATACCTAATAAATCCACTCAAATATTTAACATACAGTGACATAATGTGGGGGGAGGCAGCAAAATGGATGATCTCAACAAACTACCTGGCCCTTTCCCAATTCATGTTCTATTTGCACTTCTCCTTTTAGCTTGTTCCTCAGCTCTCTTCAATCCCTCCTCCTCAAAATATAGCCATCCATTTCTCCATGTGTCGTTCTGGACTTCTGTGTCCTCACAGCCAGTTCTCAACTTGTTTCATTTCCTGTTCTATGGAAAATCATTCTCTTAAGCCTTTCGATAAAAGCAGATGCATGTTTTTACATATATATAATATACATAATATTACATATAAATATTACATATATAAATTAATATTATATATAAATAAAATGGAAGGATGAAAGGAAGGAAGGAAGGCAGGCAGGCAGGCAAAGCTTAGAGGTGGGAATATAATCTGAAGGCATTGTGGGAAATGACTAGTTTATGGCTTTAGGGTTATTTTTTCTGTATTTTTGTATAAAACAAATTTATATGAACTAAACATTTATATAACATTGTTTATATTTTCATGGAGGTGGGAGAGACAGAATCTATACCTTTTGTCTCATAATGGACATGCCTAATTTAATGGACAATATTCCTCTTTCTATTGTACTCAAATGGTTAGAATATCCCCCTTTACAGATATATTGGGAAATTCTGTTGGAATACTGAAGTGAACAGAAAAGTAACTCTGATGTAGGCTGGAAGAAAGTTGCATTTTGATACTAAATGTGATGACTAAACGCTCTCTTGCTGCTTCATCAGAACTCATATACAGGCACACATGCAAGTATGTGCCTCACTACAGCACAAACTCTGTACTTCATCTAAGAAAACTCCCACTAGGAGATCTGAGATTCTTTGACTCATTTGACACGGGAGATGAAGAAAGCAAGAGATACAAGTTGCTTTCTTGAGCCTTAACAAAGGCAGCCAGGAGAGTGAGGGAGAGAGAGCACCTCTGTAAGTATCACCCACCATATTTTAAACCTAAGTGAGGATGCTTTCAAGTAAACAAGCTTCTACTTAACAAAGGGGTGGTAGGCACTGGGGCTTGAAATTATGGGTTGCTTTTTTTTATTGAATTTATTAAGGTGACATTGGTTAATAAAATCATATATGTTTCTGGTGTACAATTTTATACTATGTCATCTTTATAATGTATTGTATGGTCAACACCCCAAGTCCAGTCTCCTCTCTTCGCCATCTATGCCCCCTTTATTTCCTTCTACTTCCCTCTGGTAATCGCCATATTTTTTTCTGTGTTTACGAGTCGTCTTTTGTTGTTGGTGTTGTTTTTGTTTTGCTTAATTCCTCTACCTTTTTCAGCCAGCTCCCCAAGCCTTCTCTCCTCTGACAGCTGTCAGTCTGTTCTCTGTATCAGTGAGTCTGTTTCTACTTTGTTTGTTAGTTTATTTTGTTTATTAGATTCCACATGTAAGTGAAATCATATATTGGTAACATGCTACTAAGTTATGGGTCAATTTTGATTAAATGTTGCTCACAGAAAATAAGCTCTGGCTTTTGGCCATACAGTCCCTGCTATCATGTGCAAGAATTTAAATGCCAGCACTTATTAAAACCAGCCTGAGCAGAAGCCGTGAACGACCTTGGGATGATTCATTAAATTAAAAAAAAAAAGAACCTACAATTCTCCTGAAAAATAATTAAAGCTCCACCAACTGACAGGGTAGTTGAATTTATTTAGTATTCTCCTGTGTTTGGGAAGGGCAGTACAGCTTAGTGGAAAGATCAACAAATTTAGAATTCAAATATCTAAACCTGATCATATATTAACTATGATTTAGCACAAGTGAATCTACATCCCTGAGCCTCGATTTCCTCCTTCTTAAACATGGGCATTAAAACACAGAGCTCCAAGGATTGCTGTGAGCATTAAATATGATAATTTATGTAAAAGAACCAAGTCTCCTGCCTGGAATGCATTCAATGCTACGTAGAACTTGTTCTCTGCAGTAAACTGAATTTCTGCCCCAGCATCTGTAACATCTGGTATGCAATGAGTACTTAATCAATGGTAGCTACTATTATTACTTTTTTAGTTATTTATGCCTATACTTACTTTGTTAATTTTTCCAGTATGATTATTCTCTCCCTCTATTCAGGATCAGGCAATGAGTTGAGGATTTTTATGAATGCTATTATAAAGCCCTGAGAAGAAATTGCTTTTGCCCTTGATTCATTTTACTTTTTACGTATTTTTATTGATTTTTATGTTGAAATTCTCCTTCCAATATGCTTTAGCTATAATCCTTGTTTACGGGATCCAAGGCTCCAGCGTCTGGTAATAAGTTGCTTATTAAAAGGTGACATGATTTTTATTAGCAAATCAAAATCAATAAATCATATGTTTGTTCTTAGCAGAGGTTAAATGAACAAATCTACAAAATCAGTTTTTTACCTTGCCATGAAGCTTATATTTTCAGCAGTATAATGGAATTTTTTTCAGCCTTCAGTTGTTAGTAGAGGCTAGAAAACTTTATTGATCTAAGTCCAGAGCTGACAAGACGCCACCTCAGAATACTGGGGGGAATGAGCAGTGCAGTGTCTTCTGGGAGAACTGGGAGCTGCCAGGCACAGGCGGAAATCCTGCCAGGAGATGTCCAAGCCAAGCTGTTGGAGAGAACTTCAGACCCTGTATGTAGTACTGAACTGGGAATGAGACAGGAGAGTGAGAAGCTAGGAAAAGTCCTTAGGAAGTAGACCAGGAAAACTGAGATGATGGCTGAACACAGTGGCAAGCAAATTAGAGCCAGGTGCAGGCGGTTGCCAGGGTAGAAGGCCCCAAGGGTCTGGCAGGGGGCAAAACTGGGAAAATAAGGACCTTGCCCCCAGGGTTACCTCTTCTCTCCTGGCCACTCCTCCCTGCAGACAGCATTTCAGACAGAGGTCTCCATCCTCCAGGACGTGAACCTGTATGGATCCAGGCCTGTGAGGAACTGG
Source organism: Phyllostomus hastatus (assembly GCF_019186645.2). Classification (NCBI taxonomy): domain Eukaryota; kingdom Metazoa; phylum Chordata; class Mammalia; order Chiroptera; family Phyllostomidae; genus Phyllostomus; species Phyllostomus hastatus. The sequence goes on from NW_025334024.1 coordinate 19,872,390, forward strand.
GCCGCACAGCAGGAGGTGAGCTTGAATGTAATGTGCTTGAATCATCCCAAAGCCAACCCTGCCCCTACCCAGGCCATGGAAAAGCTGTCTTCCACAAAACCCGTCCCTGGTCCCAGAAAGGTTGAGGACCACTGATCTAGGAGATAACATCTAGGCCTCAGTTTGTTTCCACTCCAGGACCACAAAAGCACCAAAAGCAGGTGGGATGCCAGAACCAACTGCCAGGACTAAAGACCCCCTGCCCTGTCACTGACCAGTCAGTGGAGACCACAGCCCTGAAAGGGCACACCTGGAAAACTGGTGAATGTTCTGCTGAAACCCTCCCCTGACATCTCCCCTAAGATTCCTGGCTGCAAGAAAGAGATAAAAACTTATGGCAAAGGACCCAGTACTCACTCTCCATCTGGGGAGCAGCCCACACCATTCCCTTTTTCTTCTTCTTCCTCCAGTTCTTTCATCATAGGCACATGCCTCCTAAACTCTAAGGCAACGGGCAGCTGGCAGGTCCCCTGAACCTGTCCGCAAGGCCCCCTGTCCTCTGACCTCCCAGTGGGCTAAGGCAGGCTCTCCTGTTATTTCCTCTCTGTTAAGACCTTCCTTGTTTCACTGTCTGCAGCTTTAATAAATGGATCCTCATAGTCACCTGGACGCATGTTGTGAAATCTTTCCCATGTGAAGTTAAGAAGCCACTTAGGGCCAGGCCCCTGTCTGGTAACAGGGGCATCCATCCCTTTTAAGGGGTAGGGGCAGGGGCACCATTGTATATTCACCCACTGTAACACTCTAATTAATTTTGTCATTTATTCATTCATGAAATATTTATTGAATGTGTGCTACGTCCCAGACATCACTTAGGTATTGTGAGTAGAAATCTTTGGTCCCTTCCCTCATGGAGGTTTTTTTTTTGGTCTGCAAGGGAGAGAGACACATATAAATAAACTGAAGTATAAATGGCAATAAGGTCATTGGAAAGGAAAAGGAAGAGGTGGCTCAGCTAGGTCACCGAGGAAGGAGTATATGATGCATGGCACACAGCAGGTGCCCATGTGTGTCTGTTTAAATGAATGAAGTCAATTGTGAGTGATTGATTTCCTTATGTATAGAGGCCAAGGAAAGTAAAATTTTCTCTTTGTTTCTCTCTCTCTCTCTTTTAAAAAGTCCCTCACTTGGGGATGTTAATAATGATTTAAGAAGATTTGACATATTATTATATTAATAAAGTTAACATTATTGATCAATGAAGCTAAACAACAAACCTCTGAGTTCTTGTGCAGAAAAAATTCTTGGATGAGTCAGATTATATTTGGACAAGAAGAACTTGAGGTTCTTATAATCAGCACAGGGAGAAAGGACATCAGTCAGGGAAGAGTATGACTGCAGTTGAAGGGTTAACTTGGTGGTGACTACGATCTTCTGCAGGCATCAGAACAGTTAACTTGTAAGTAAGCGTGGCTAACCCCAGTTGACAGTGGCTAGCAGTTATAGTTTTAAGTTATAGATTTACAGTTCTAATCTGGGGGGTCAGCTGGTGAATTCATCGTAAGCACTGGGGGCATGCACTCTGAAGTGCCCAGGGAGAATGGTCCGTAAGAAGCAGGAATCTGCCAGGTCTGCGTATATGGCCGAGTTCCAAGTACCAGAGAAGATGTGCAATTGCAGTAGGAAAGAAACAAAATAAAATAATAAAAAAACCCCACAGAAAGAACAAAGGATTGAGAATTAGCAAAAACCAAAGCCAACTTAAATCTTATTTTATACAATCCCTTCATAAATTTGAACATGTCAGTTAATATTTATGAGTGTTAAGGTCTAAATTTATGAAGTGAAAATAACATTATCAACTCCCTGATCAGCTCTGTTCAATTTAGTTAGCGCTTTTACTATTATTAGGGGAATATAGCATGCAAACATAGTATATACTTAATGTAATTGTATACTATATTAAAACATGGCATATCGTAAAAGACAATTAAAATATGTATATACACATATACACATGCGTGTATGTTTCCTTTGTTGAATAAATCTCTATCCTTAAGACAAGGTCAGTGACCATGTCCTATGTTCCTCTTCTTTTCTCCTTTTAAACATTTTAACTTAATGCTCCACCTGCAGCATAACTTAAGTAAAAACTGAATGGATGTAAACAACGTAGAAATTTTAGTTACAAGTCTGCATCTAGATTCCTGTTATTTCATTTGTTAGAACACTTTGGTTATAATGGAGGAAAAAGAGTTTTACTCTTTTTAAAGTTAGTGCCAGCCCTGCAGATTCTGGTGGAGATAATTAACAGAGCCATTAGGGAGGGCGATGGAAATGTTTTGTGGCGGCATTTCCACCGTTTCAGCTCTCCCCAGATTCCTTAGCCGCAGGGTCCTGAAACCAGTGACGGTCCCAGTTTTTATTCTTAGAATATCCCGTGAGTCACTTTTCCTACTTTCTGGAGACAGAACGTTTGAGTAAGACTCTTATTCCTCTCATTGCAGTTGTCTCATACAGTATGGAATTATTTCGCTCTGTAATTTATTCCTGCTTATCTGACACCAGTTGCTATATTTTAAATTCAGTGCTAGTCAATCCCCACAGAAACTGATATTATGCCTCACAAATAACACAAACAAATCCAAACAGCATAGGATTACCCCCTTGAAACAAGATGCACCAGCCATGTACTATGCCCATGTTCACAGTCAAGGTATTTCTGGGTGCCTGTCAGGGAAGACAGTATTTCCTGTACCTCTGCTGGTCTTCAGGGCAGAGGAAATATTTTATTCACAGAGAGTGTGTGAATTGGCCTCCATCAAGCTGTAGGCACCAAATGTGATAGATGATAACAATGACAGCTAAATGCCTTAGACATGAAGTGGCGAAGACTGGGCTGTGTGGGACCCACAAACGGGGTGCGGGCATCACTCAGCAGACCCACTTGCCACAGTTAAGAGTCCAAGACTGCGCTACACTGGGGGCACGAGAAACATCAGTAGCTTTTCTGGAATGCAAAAGTGGGTGGCGGATGCATCCTTCAGAGGAGCCAAGTTCACGGTGTATGCCAAATACAAAGAATAAGATGGACCAGTAAATGGAGAATGCGTTCCACAATCAGTGCGTAGGAAAGTGGTAACCCCCACTTGAAAGGGTTGGTGAGCTTGTAGTTGGGAGGGTTGGAGTTGTACAGTTTGTATCATGTGGAACTGTCCCTAAAACACTCAGGCTCCTGAGAAAATATTTTCTGTGGGGCACGTGTTTACATAAATAATTTAAACCACCCAAGCTCTGGCAGGCAAATCTCTTAGGGGCCTATGAAGCTCTGCCCTGACAAACAGGAGCCATGTTCTCACCAGGCTGTGCTTCAGAACTGGACCTGGCCTTGGGGCTCTGGGGCAGCTCCACAGACTTCAGTCCTGGGTAGCATCAGACCACCTGGTGGGCCCTGCCGGAGAGGGCTGGTGGGAAGGCGCTCGGGGCAGCTGGAGAGTGCCGGGGTGGAAGGGAATAAATAAAGCCAAGGCCCACAGGGGGTGTGTTCAGGGCTCAGGTCACATCCTGCCCAGTGATTACTGTGGCTCTAACTTCCCTGGCAGGGGGTGGGGGCCACTGAGAAAATGGGGAGAGAGCTACTCGGAAGTGTGGGGCCCTGGAACGTCAATGCCTGGGACAAGGTGATGCTGGTGGCAGGAATCAGCTGAGAATATCCCGATATGAGTCTTATGCTGAGGACATATGTCTAATCAGGCACATTTTCAAGCAACATTTACATTTTTTTCAGTGGACATCAGAATATCAGTGACAGTAGCAGTAGTAGTTATAGTAATAACGGTTGGTTAACACTAATAAAGTAGAAATACGAACCATTTTGGGTTATGTAACGCATGTGCTGTAGCTGCATTTATGAATTTAGTATTCTCAGACAGCACTGTGGAGTATCTTGAAGGCTCAGAGAAACAGATTAACTCCTCCAAAGTAACATAAAATAAGCAGTGAAGCTGGAACTCAAACCCACATCTCTGAGAACCACTGCCATTGACCATGACCCTATAGAGTACACTGCAAAAGAAATATGCTGAACAGACCAGGTCATCAAAGAACACCTAGAACTTGACAAAAATAGATGCTTAATGATCTTGTCCTCAGGTATTTCTTTTATTGCACCTCCTGCGGAGCGGCAATGGCGCCTTAGGCATTGAACTGCTGACTCAAAGGAGTTTCCTTGAATAGAACATGTTTTCTTCAAACAATTGGAGCATTGCTCCCTCAGTCTTTCCTTTGATCCAAGTGTTCAAAGGCTAACTTCTGGCTAGCTTCTAATGGTCTCACTCAGCAGGCCACTGCGACTGCGGAACTATTTCTGAATTCTGTATAATAGGTTAGGTGTTTCTCATTTACTCTCCACAATAGTCTTCAGCATTTTGCCAACATTCATTAAACGTGTGACTTTTGACTCTGAATTTGTATTATCAGTTTGTTTATCTGTGATTTTTCACTGAAGCTCAAGTTTCTGGTGGGCCAAGCTTATGTTTCATTTGTTTGTGTATGTCCAAGGCAAGGCCCTTTTCATCTCTGGAACTCACTCCTGTCATCTGGAAGATGAACTTCATGCTCTGTGCTCCTGACAGCTTTGGAGGTTATGAAAACCAACCTAAGGCCATGGATGTAAAACTGGCATATTAACAGTTAAATATTGCATATGTGGAGAGGAATATCTTCCAGTTCTTAGGATACGGCGGACATTCAGCCAACGCCAGGGGATGATAATGCAAATTGGAACCTGAACAGCATGTGTTACCTAAGAAGGTTAATCTTCATTCTGTCATTCAGATCCTATCAAGACTTACATACAGCAATTCCAACATAAAGCCATGTATACATTACAAAATCATCAGGAATAAATAAAACTTGGTTCTGTTGGTTCACTGAGGAAATAATTATTCAAAATTCAGAAGTTCCTGCTCGCTTTCTTCCTAAACAGTAAAAACTTTGCACCCATGGATTCTTCTTCCTAGCTTTGTCCTCACTGCCCATGTCTGCAGTTGTGAATTTACTCATTTGCTGTTTGCTGGGTAATACACAGGAATCTGAGTCCTGAGGAAACATGGAAAGGTCTGGAACTGCCCTACCTACCAAGAATCCCACTGATCAGTTGAGGGTATAGACTGAAGAACAAAACTACACCAGCAAAACCAAAAACACACGTAATGAGGGGTCCAAGGTGGGTTTACATGGGGTGGAATGGTAGAAATAAATAGAAGGATTGGTTCAAACATGGTAGCAGGCTGATACACAAAGCCTCAGTGAGGGAAAACAAGTTACTTGAGCCTTAAAAGTTATTAGAAAGGCACCAGATGGTTTTGTTGGAAAAGAGCAAGGACTGTAAAGAAAGGATTTCCAGCATGGGAATGTTATGACAGCAAGACAGGCTGCATGAGGCATGGAGCATTCACAACGGGTAGTGGTTAGCGAACTCAGGACTTAGCATCTCTAAGGAGTTGTTCTGAGGTGAGACTAAGGGGAGCTTCTCATGCCCTCCTAAGGTGATCACCTGTATCATGTGAACCGAGTGGAGGCCTAGCTGAGTTCTCCGCAGAATCATATGAGCGAGCAATCAATGATGTTAGATCATTATTTTGTGATGGACTCAGCAACTGCAGAACTAGAAGCAGACAAAGAGGCTAATACAGGGGCTTAAAAAACAAAACACAAACTAAGGTTCTAGAAGGACTTCAATTTATGACTTAATATAGCAGTTCTTTTTGTTTAATAAAAATAATGTTTCTACATATGTATTTTAGGAAGCAATCATTTTATAAGAAAATCTCAGGTTCAAATTTGTCTCATGCCAACTCTGATAATTTGGGGCTAGTTGCCTGCATCACTGTTTCAAGAAGGATTCAGAGGCTCTGTCTAGGCTCCAGGGAAAAGAAAATGTAATTCAATGGTAATGTATATGTTATGGCCAAGGTAAAGGGAATGGTGGTGGCGTGAGCCATATACTAGATACACCTGTTTTCCATGTCCACTCAGTATATAAAACAAAGACATTCATATGTTGGCCATGAGATGGGTATTTCAGATTTCTGTTTATGCCTTTGCTCTCTGTCCAGTTTTCATTCTATTAACACATGTCCATTACCTTCTAGAAATTTAGATGTCCTGAAAATATAGCTTGAAAACCACTATTCTAGTTAAAATGTCCCTTTTTCATTGACTGAGGAACTGTTTTCTGATGATTGAGCTGCAACAGCTATTTCCATGAAGAATGTACTCATGAAAGCATCAGTTTGCAACAACAAAGATTACGAAGTGAAGAATTATCACTCTAATGGTTTTAAGAACATGGCTTCTGACTAATGAAATACCTTCCAAGTTCTCATTGGTTTCGATGTTCCTAGTCCATGTTAGGTGAATAATATTTCAAAACTTTTGGTAATTTTCCTTTAACAGGCTTTTAAACTTAATGTTTCTGGCTGGCTGCAGGGCAACATCTTCTAATTGCTAGGAATCATCAGTGAGGTCTGTAGCGGTTTTCACCGAACATGGACTGATTTCAATTAATTTTCTCATGCTTTTGCATAAAAGCTGTCCCTTTCAATTTGCCTAATTGGATCACACAACCTCTTGGAGCTGCGGAATGACAGTCCTTGAAAGGTTGGGGAAGGAGGCACAACCAAGGTTGTTTACTTTCTAATGTTTCCATTCGGAATTTTCAGTTGTGGCTGATCAAATAAGACCACTGGCTAAGAACGTGAGTTAGAGAGTTAAAATAGATTATCCCAACAAGGGAGTCCTTGGAATTCCCCAGGATTAAATTTGAACTCCACAGGAATGACCAAAGGGAATTTGTTTAAAGCCTCTTCAAGGATCCCTCGCAAAATTGAAAGTGACGTTTTTCCATTTTCATCTGCCTGTGCCTATGACAGGAGCGAGATGCTCAGTGCCTGTACTCGTGTGCATATAACGAGATAGATAGGCTAATCCACAATTAAATGGCTACAAATTAAACTAAAAAGTAAGACACCATTTCTTCCACTTATTTCTAAGTGAATCCCTCCTTAGTGAAACATCGACATTAATTTAGATGGACTAGGCAACTCCACTTATAGAAATTAACTAGACATCTACTCTAATGTGAAGAAATATACATGAATAACCTCATACAGATGATTAATTTCTATATTTTTGTAAAGGCAAAAGACCATATACTGGTTTACTAGGGCTGCCATAACAAACTACCACAAACTGAGTAGCTTAAATAACATAAATTAATTTTCCCATCGTTCTGAAGGCTAGAAGTCCAAGATCAAGATTGAGTTCTTGAGAGGCCCCTCTCTTGAACTGGCGTGTGACTGGCTTCTCACTGTGTCCTTCCAGGGTTTTCCTCTTCAGGTGTCCCTGGTTGTCTTTTTGTATGTCCACACCTGTCAGACTGGATTCCGGCCCACTCTAATGAACTCATTTTATTCTAATTGCCATTTTAAGTCCCTGTCTACAAATACAGTAACATTCTAAGGTACCAGGGGTTTGGACTTCAACATATGGATTTTAGGAGGACACAATTCAGCTCATAACAGACGGTAAGTATCCTAATTGGTCATCAATAGCGTACTACTTAATTAAATCATGGTGCGTCTATACAGTAAGTACTATACCCTCATAAGAAATAATCTATAAATGCTGAATTGAAACACCTTCCATGATGCATTAAATAAAAATAGTATAGAAAACTAAAATAAGCTAATATATTAAAAAGACACAGAGTCTAACAGACACACACACTTTCTTATCACAAGAAGGATGGATAAAGGGTGTGTTCATTTGTGGAATGGATACACCTTGTGGCTTAGGTGTGGCAGAGGAGACTATTTTATACTGCTATTTTTTAAAGTATATTCATCCTTTCTAGAAGGAGACAAAGAAAAATAATGTTTAAGAGAATACATGAATCTGAGACTTGTGGTATGTGCAAAAACTGACAGTGATACCTTTAACTAAGGAAATGAATGCAGAAGTTGAAAAAGAAAATAAATGAATGCATGACAGTTAGCAGCCATGACACCCAAACTCTTCTTTCTAAAGACCTTTGCAGTGATACTGTTAGAGTGCCATCCTTCTGGTATTTCAAGTAATTAAATCTTCTTCAGTAAGGTCATGTCCATGTAATAGCAAGCTCCATAGGAACGTCAGCCCTATTCTATTGAGCCGCCAATGTGTTACTCCACTTGCGAGACCATATTCCGCTAGACTACACTACAGACACATTAAAATATGAGTGGAATATTAAATTGGCCATCACTCCACTACAGAATATGTCATCTGTCTCCATTATAATGCAGTATGGCTTTCTTAGGGGCCTGGAAAACTTTTTGGTATTGTTAATAAGTTTCTGCTGTCTCCTTGATGTCGGCATTTAATTTAATTATCAGGGTTGAATGAACTTGGTGCAGCTGAGTGCTTGCTAACTACTCTGCGGAACCGGAACAGTCCACAAACAAATTAGCTCTCCAGATGTGGAGTCTTATAAATAACCACGGCAGTGCTGTCTGCGGGTGAAAAGGAAAGACAGGCATTGTGAGCAGTAACTGATTTGTTTTCTGAAATGGTGGGGAAGGGCACCTGCATGCAGAGAACAGTCTGATTTCGTTTTGCATTTAGAAAAATATCCCTCAAATTATTTTCTTCATTTAACCCACTGTCTGTCTAATCAGTCATTAATTCAGTCACTTAGCGGCACCCTGTGCCTATTCTCCAGCCTGCTGCCACTGCCCTTATTCAAAACCTATTCAAATAGTTTCTTAACGATCTTCTCCTTTCCAGACTTGTCCATTGAAATCCTGCCACTAGATATAAATTTATAATAAACCAATTAGATCATTGCTTTGCTCAAAATTACTCTGAGGCTTCCTGTTGATTAAAGGGAACAAGTTCAACTATTGTGACAGCTGCAACGGACACTTCATAATCTGGTTCATGTTTTTCTCTCCATTATCATCCATCCTCCTGCACTTCCTTCTTTACATGTTGTATTCCAGCAATACTGAAATATTCTCAGTGGCCTGCGTGGGCCACTGAGAGATCTTAAGGGGATTGTCTTTCAATCTAAGTATCCAAAAAACTCCCTCCCATACAGACTAGGTGTTTATTAATTTATTTTTTCTCTTAAAGTTTTGATACTGAAATATTAAAATTCCCAAGTACCTATAACTTAAATTTAAAAATATATTTGTAATACTGTCCCAAAAGGGTACTTTGATGGAATGAAACCTACATACAGCGGCAGAGGAGGTCAAGTTTGGGTTAGCATCATTACACTGTTAGCAACCTACCCGACGTCACCTCTTGTCACACTGCATACCAGAGAGTGGGGCTGGTGTCCCAGGCTTGGAATATAGGAAAACGAAGTGAGGAGGCCACTGCATTAATTTTGAGCTTAATGACCCAGCAGCTTATTGGTTAGGGTTTGATTAATGGTTTCTGCAGATACAGAAAGTTGTTTTAGCTTTTAAACTAAAAATGATATTGGCTCCCAATTATTGACAATCCAAACACAGGATACTATTCTAGGAACTCCAAATGTAACTTTCCAGGAACTGATTAGAATGAAAACTTTCAAACACATGAAACTGCTTCATTCTGGACTTGCGAACCAAACTTGGGCATTCAGAAGACACGGAGCAAGAGGGTGAGAGAGCCTCAACGCCAGGCCCTCTGAGGAACTGCCAGAGGAGTAAGAGACTTTTCCTGCCAGGAAATATGCATGTGTTGAGGTAGACTCTGGAAAACACCGGAGACAGAAAATTTCATTAAAAAATGTGCCCCTAGGGTGAAGTGGATCAGAGCAAGGTTTTTTCAAGCCTGGCATGAATGACACTTGAAATGAGAGAATTTCTTTGTTGGGGGGTTGTCCTGCTCATTTGAGGATGTTTAACAGCAACCCTGCCTGTACCCACTGATACCAACAGCACCCGCCTCCAGTTCTGACAACGCACTGCCGAATTTCCCTACAGGGCAAAATCCTGGGGAGGGCCTGCCAGTTGAGAGACTGTGTGAGTCAGCGATTCCTCTCTAATTCCAAAGAAACATGTATCAAGATTCAAATTTGGTGTAATGTGCAGAATTTGTTTCAAATTAATAATGGGTTTCCTATGCTATTCTCTGTTTTTTTTTCTTTTTGTGGTTGTTAAATTCCATAATAAAAACTTGTGATCCTTTTTAATCCATTTATAAAACCAAGTCTTGACAACTGAAAAATTATTGATTCAGAACAGAGTGTACTTTATGTCATCTTTAACAAAGTAACACCAATATAATTAGCAATAAAAGCTGGGTAAAAAGTTTTTGAGTGCTAATTTTCTTATTTGCATAAAAGGGAGTTAATTCATACTTCCTTAAGCCTATAGGGAAAATAATGACTACCCTGGTAATGATTTTTAATAATATAGTTTCTTAATTTCTTAGGAATATTTTAATGAATTACATTCCCTAATGCAAAAAAAAATCTTAAGTTTAACAATAATTTTAGGTTTTCTCAGATTTTCTCTTAAATGCAAGTAGAACAAATGAAATATATTTATGTAAAATATCAGTAAAAGTAGAAACATTCTGTTTACAAAGATCTATCTGTTCATCTTTGCATCCTTCCATCGATACGTCCGAACATTCATCTTCTACCTATTTTCCTTTTTATCTTCTAACCATCCATCATTTCTTTCCATCCATGCATTCATTTTCCTGTTTGAATGTAAAGATAGAGAGCCTATATAATGCCTAATTTGTACTGCTATCATCAAATTTAAATACTAGTAATGTTTGAGATATAGCATTTAGTGTTGTCGCTTTCTTCTCTGCTTTGTAAATTATGTGAAATATCAAATGAACATAAATGGTTTTAATAATATCAACACTGTTGTGGGTTTTGCATAATGTTCACAGAAAAGTACAAAAAAGCAAACTTATATGTCATATACATATATATATATATCACTTCTACGCTTCTCTCTCAGCCTGTGTCCCCAAGCCTCATATTTCATGTCTTATCAAGAGCCAAAAACATACTTGGATACCCTCATCCTTCCTTACAGCTCCCCATTCCATACAGTCTGGACTTTGCAACTTGAAACATTCATCTCTTCTTTCCCCATTTAGGTTTGCTTCTCTGAATCCACTTTTATTCCCTGATTTTGAAGAAGTTTAGGGAGTCAAAGCCAGCAAATAATGTAAGATTTCCCAATCTGGCCTTTCAGATGTAACAGGCTGGTGCCAATCCCTTGAGGGTGGATATTTTGCACGTAGGAGGTAAAAATCACTGAGTAAGATGAGCGTGTGGGAATAGAGAAATAGATACATATTTTATGCATTAATTATGCATGTTCTATCTCACAGTCAAAGTGATTTAAGGCAGCCACTGTGGCTAGCTAATAGGCATGGAAAAAATACCATTGTAATTTTAGAAATCCCTGTTTTGAGGGATTATCATCTTATCTAATGTTGTCTTGTATCAACTAAGCTCTGGACGTGTGGGGGAGTCCTCTACAAATTTCTTTATTCAATCCTTTGAAGAGGACATTATTTTTAAAGGGAGTTGACAGTGATACTTAATCCATATTCTGTTTCCAAATGGCCTGCCAACTGAGGTCTATTTAACAGACAGACTTCAAGTTGAGTGACATCTGATGGCTTCCTTCCTTCATTCCTCCATGAAACCAAGTCTCCCCTTACTCCTATTTCCTTTGGGTGTTTCAGTTGGCTTTTACTGGGTGGAAGTGATGTGTTCCAATACTGCTCTGCTTCCATCTTTCACAAAGCTTTGGGTCTGAACAAAACAGATGAATAAATATGTGATGTGGGTTTTATCAAGATACACAGAGAAGTCAGATCAACGTGTTACATGCAAACCCTTCTTAAAAAATGTGTGCCCATACCAAAACTTGATTGGTATGTCATAGGTAGGAAAACATTGTGATATTAGGGTTCCTCCTTTTATGGAAACTACCTTTTCAGAACAATGTACTTCTTAAAAAGCAATACCTAAAGCATAAGTTAGAAATCCAGTAAAATCAAATGGAGAAATAAAAGCCTTCCTGCATGAGAAAACCTATATTTATTTGATACCGAGTTCTCCGTTCCTCGCCGTGACCAGCACACACTACTGCCTTGTGACACACAGTGACCTGGCCCTACAGGCAGATGTTGTGTCTGTTCACCATGTTTAAGCTGCTCATCAATCCAGGGGAAAATGAATAGAAAACGAGAGAAAAGAGAGCAAGATAATTAATAGTTTTCTCGAATCAGACAAGACAGGACCATGAGAGTCTTCCACTTGCACTCAGAATCACAGCACTGGTCTAAATGTGCCATCTATCAATTCACAGCATGAAAACAATCAAATTATAGGCTTTGAAGGAAAGGTAAATCCAGCCAGGAGATTGATGTTTTTCAAATGATCGGAATTTGCTGAGCTAGCCCACAGAAGCTCCACATTAACAGGGAGTTGTAGCTACAAATGAGGGAAGGATAACATCCAGACAGGGGTCCCGGGGAGAAGAGGTTTTTGAACAGGAGGCAAGCTGCTCAGCTCCCTGGCTTCAGGCTGACTCTGTTTCAGAAAACTCACTCACACCCACATTGATATGATGGCTACCACATAACGCCTTGTAAAAAATTAAATGCCGTTTTGCCAGATTTATTCATTTAGGGATTATCCTGATAGCCTCACCCATTGCTATTGTGAGAGAAAAAATATTTCTTCTATTTTTAGAAAAAATAGAAAAATATTTCTTCTATTATAACCAGATATAATATACATTATATCTGGTTCTGCTACTTGTTATGTGTCCTTGGGCAAAACACTTAGCTTCTTCAACCCAGTTTCTGTAGTAGCAAATCAGAAATCAGACACAATTATGGCACTTGCCTCATGGTATAGTTTTGAAGATTAGATTAGATAATGCATATACACAGTGTTCAGAGAAGTGCATGACACACCATGACTCTCAGTTAATCCTAGTTATCGCTATCTGTTCGTCTTTATGTGAATTCTATACAGATGAATTACGGGAGGTCATCAAAACCTTGGATATACAGACATCCTTCAACATGTACCACTTCCCCTTGGGAACAGACCACTTATTTCTTGTTCCCTAGTCATCCAGCTGCCCCAAGCTGAGTCAGGAACTTATTTCTTAGAGTCAATTACATGCTTGATGTTAAATACTAGGATGGTTGATTGTCCAACTTGGCAGGTTTAAAAAGTGTTTATTTTCATGCCCAAGTTCTAGTACATATCATTTATTATGAAATGTCAGTCTTTACAAATACATCTCTTCTGGTTGATTCAAATCCAACCAATATTCCCTAAGTCATCATCTGAATGCCTTCTCCTTAACGGAACAGAATATTTCATATATGCCTGTACACTGTGACTAAAATGACTCAGTTCCTTTCACAAGGCAATTAGTTCTTTCAGGTACTATTCCTCTGTCTCATAAATTATTATTTTCGTTAATTATATTTATTGCATTTTAATGCAACATATACCTTATACAAATTGTATAACCTTGATGTTCTTCAACATCATAAGCAATTCTCTATTACCCTTGAATCACTTGTGCCAGTGTCTGGCCTCTCCTTGTTGCCAAATGAATGGTAGCTTCATATACACACCACAGTGGAAAATAAACCTTGCTATAAAATCTGTAAAAACCTCAAGTCTTAGGGTTGTAATCCAATCCACCATCTTTTTCTAGGGTCTTTGATTTTCATAATGGGAATAAGAAAAGACACTGTGAATGCATTTTGCTTGATGAGGAAGTCAACGTGCCTGTGTGTGTCACTGGTCACGCCCAGCGAATTCCGTGGGTGTGATTTACCACAGCTGGACAGGTACTCCCACCAATTAGAGCAAAAAATAAATAAATAAATAAATAAATAACAAAACCCTACTGAACCACAGAACACTTCGGCAGGAATACTTTCCCTTTTCCCATCTCTCTCATGCTAATAGTATCAGGATCACATACTATTGGGTTAGAGTATATTTACGTGGGGTCAAAGAACTTACATGTAAACTTTCCCTCTGTGGTTCCTTATGTAAAACAAGTTACAGTACTTCTTATCTTATCCAACACACTCGGGATACAAATGAAGACATGAACGAGGCCCAGAAGTGAGAAGATGTCTACCCTCCCTCATCTCTTTCCCTGTGTTCTTTGGTAGCACTTGGCCAACGAGAATTATAAACCTGTTCCATTTTGTCATGTCAATTGCTTTTTTTTGTAGAAAGTTTCTCTGTTAATAGTCATCTACATGGTATTATGTGTTCATCACACCAAGTGAAGTCTCCTTCCATCACCGTTTATGCCCCTTTTACCCTCTTCTACCTCCCCTCACTCCCTTTTCCTCTGGTCATCGCCATACCACTGTGTCTATGAGGGTTTTGTTTTTTCTTTGTTCAATTCCTTCACCACCTTCTCCCAGCTCACCCTTCCCTCTGACAGGTGTCAGTCTCTTCCCTGTCTCTGTGAGGCATGCCAACTGTTTAGTGTAAGTTGATCTGTCAGGTCACATGGTCTGCACCCCAAATGTCAGGAAAGACTCCCCACTCATCATTTCCTAGGATGTCAAACAAATATCAGAATTCAACGTCATGTAATTAATAGACCTTGTTCAGCCTTAGAATAACTGTCTTTAAGGGTAAGGCACACGTACACTTTAAAGTGGGACTAAAACATCGCATTTGTTATTGCATTACATCCTCTATCAGTCAGACCAATTTGCTCATAAATCTTCAGATAATTGGCTCTGCTTATGTCCTAACTCTGTGAAATCCAGCTCTCAGCAGAGATGCTTTATACAATGTGACCTCCCTGAGGGCATTCCTCTGAGTTTTGCTCTTCCATTTTCTTTACAACTTTTCAGCCTAAAAATAATTAGAAGGCCTGACGGCTAGTCAGAGAATGTGGACTTGAAGTTCTTTTTAAAGGAACAGCTCTTTTGATTGCAAGGCTTAAACAGGTCACCATAAACTGGTGAGCACCAAATATACCTTTAGAATTTAGACTTCTTCTCAGACCCATTTCCAGGAAATCTAAACCTGAGCGTACAGAAGACACTGCCTTCCCTCAAGATTCTATTGATTTCTTTGGTAGTCGTTTTTGAAAACCACGAGTGTGACCTACCACCTTTCTTCACTCCTCCCCTCCCTCCCTCCATTCCTTCATTCATTCCTCTGTGTCTTTCTTCACCTTTCTTATTCTTTTTTTTTTCAGAGCTCCCTATACCTTTAAGAATGACGGTTAAACTTCTATTTTTTTTTATTTTTAGTGAGGGTAAGTTTATAAAATATAAAATTAATGACTATAAATTAAACAATTGCATTTGGTACCTTCACAGGGTTGTACAAACACCACCTCTATCTACTTCCAAAATATTCCTATTATCCCAAAGGAAAGTCCCATGCCCATTAAAGAATCACTTGTCATTTTTCCCCTTAACCCAGCCCCTGGAAAACACCAATCTGTTTCTGGATTCTATTATAGATCTTTCATATACATAGTACATATTAGAGAGAACCTTTTGTGCCTAGCTTCTTTTACTTAGAATAATATTTTGTGCATTCCTTTTTATGGCTGAATAATAATCCATTGTCTATACATGCCTCAATCTATCTATTCAGCTGTTAGTGTGCAGGTGAGTTGTCCTCACCTCAGGACTATTGCAGAGTTCTGCTATGAACATGTGTCCACACCTGTTTGGGTACCTGTTTTCAATACTTAATATACGCCCTGGCCTGGAATTGCCAGGTTCTATGGTAATTTTATGTTTTGGCTTTTTTTTTTTTGAGAAACCACCAAACTGTTTTCCACAGTAAATGAACAATTTTATATTTCTACCAACAAAATACAAGTGTTCTAATTTCTCTACATTCTAACCTTTTTTCTACTTTAGCCATCATACTGTGTATGAAAGGGTATCTCATGTTATTTTTAAAATGTGTTTCCCTAATGACTAATATGTTGCACATGTTTTCATCAAACTTTTCACTTTTATTACAAGGCTTTTAGGACCTCCTCCTGTCCATTTTTCCAATTCACCTCTCAGCTCTCCCCTAAAGTCTGTACAATATTTTCTATCCCTATCTACGTGCAGTTTCCTCAATGGGCATATTATTTTACACCTCTCTGTACGTTACTTTCTTGCCTGGAACATATTTATTTATTTTTCCTGACGGTTATTAAAGACTCGTCTTGGATCTCCAAGTTTGTACTGGTTTCCTCTCCTGTCAATCATGACATCTCCCTGTACATAATTACATCAATTTTTTATGCTTTCTATATTGTTTTTATGTCTTTCTCTATTAGATTTTAAACTTCCAAAGTGAAGAATCATCATCTTGAGTTTATGTAACCACGCTTCCCGAAGTTGGTGATGACACTGTCATCTTCGACACCCCAAGTGTTTTATATAACCTGTGGCGGATGTCCAAAATCCGAACTCACCTGAAAATGCTGACTGTTCTAGTGCCGAGTCCTTTATCCTTTTCCACCTAACCCCATTCCCATTTTCCTTCCTTCTTCTCCCTCCTTCCCTTTCTCCCTTCCTTTCTAGACTCTTATAACTTTCCATTCTTCCCCTTCCTCCTCTTCCTCCTCTCCTATCTCTCAGGCTCTCACCACTCACTCCTGTTACGTCACTCAGTGGTCTCTTGCCCCCTCATCCCTTCCTCTCTCCTTCCCTCCCCAACATGTGCTTCATTTCTTTCAATTGCTCTGAGTCCCTGGTCCCTCCATTATGCCCCTACTGTACTTCCTAAACTGAGAGCGCCCTCCCACACCCTGTCTCCTACACACCTCGGTGTGTGCTACCTCAGGGATGCCACTCTGGATGAGATGAATTTCCTTTCAATGTTGTCTCTCATGGTTCTACCTAAATCCATTGTATCTTCAAGATTCTCTCTTGAAAAAAAATCTGAAAGTCAGAGTGCAGCCAAATGACAAAGAGCTACAGTCTTCACCCCTACCAGGCCAAGGGGTTGTGGAATCCAGGGCTCAGCGCTTGATGTACTGAGATAAAATAGTAATCAAATGATATAATGCACTTCAAAACATGCTTGGCTCGGGTGAAAGGTATAGAAAAATGCCAGGTACTGTGATCATTATCTCCTGACTCTGTTCTTCCGATTGCTCTTCGTGCATGCACAGTAAAGGCAGTGCTTCCCCAATGGCGATATTGGGAGTGCACCATTAATTCAACAGCAAGGTTAACATTGTAACTTCTATTCCTTTGACCCCTAGTAAGCCAATCACCAACTATTTATGCAGCCTCTAAAGAGAAATGAGAAGAAACATGTAGTCACTGAAGACAGAGTTAAAGGTTTATCAAACAGCTTTTGAAAAAGTTAAACTCTAAGAAGTCATTCATTTAGCTTATGGGATTCTTATGATGTATACATTGAGAAGTACTTGCAGAATCTATAAAGCAAACAACAAGAGAGAGCCTTGTACCCAGAGTCTGGGAAGCAGTAATCTGAAAACCAAGAAGAGCGAAGGAGAACATTCAGTTCACTCACTGTCCTTCCCTCTCTCTGAGCTCTGCCCAAGGTCTGCAGCTGCAGCAATGGGGAGTGAGGTCCTAGGCTCTTCCACAGACCTGGTGTTTTTCCAAAAAATCATTTCCCCTGTACTGGCTACTCCTGCCCCAACTATCATATGGTGCATTAGAAGGTAATGAAAATGAAAAAATGAAAAATCAAGTATCTTTGTCTCTGATGCAGTTAATTCAGGTTTACTATTTTTTCCAGCCTACTGTTTTACCCCAAAACAGATAGCACTATCCTCTCAGTGACAGTGGTTGTAGAAAATTACAGGAACTCACAGAGGCCAAACTCTTTTCCCAGCTTATGCTAAGACTGCCTAAAGGAGGAAGTAGTTATGCATCTTCACTACCTGTATGAGGACATCAAACCTCACAGTAAGCCTATATGGTAGAAGTTACTCTATTTTCATCTGTCATTAAAGTGAGGTTATATAATAATACAAGGTTTTCACAACTTCTGTCAAGCTTCAAAACTGGAGAATAAATTTCCTTTGTTGGACAGATACTCAGGTTATTATTCTGAGGAGAATTGGGGATATTTAAAGTGATGGTAAGGAAACCATCACTTTAAAAAGGGAAAATAAATGACAGGAATCTTTGACTATGTATTATTTCTAGCCCACTGAAACGACATCTATAATATGAAGAAAGTCACCAATACTTAAATCACATATTATATTCCACAAAAATAACTAAAATAAACCTAAACCATGAACATCGTTGTAATATCCAAGGACGTATTATTTGGGGAGTCACTGTTAAGTATCTCTCTTTGCAGTAAATGTCAGACAATCCTCACTTTCCCGTACCACATAGAGGCACCTTTGAGAAGAGTGACTCTTAAATGTAATGTTTAGGAAAATGTTGCTAAGGTTAAATTTCATTCCGTAAAGATAACTCCTAAACAATTCACCAAAACACTTGAGTCAGTTTCTTTTGTATGCAGCTATGTAATGCTCACTTAAAAAAGCAAAAACAACTTCCTGACAATGTGTTTAGACCCATTATAATGCAAACACATGCAAAGCTGGGTGGCTGTAGATACTTTTTCATTGGATGAAAACATTGCAAACTGCACACTGTGTCTAAATGTTTAATGTAAACATTTGTGCTAAATATCTTTGCAAATCAACAGCTGCTCACACAGGAGCAGTGAATCGAAGGGATTTCATAGCTGAAGCCCTGAATCAGAATGGAGTTCACATTCACCATTCATGGGTTACTCAAGCGGCCTTTGTGACAAAATGATTATCTACTTTTAATCATGTTCCAAGAAGCAATCAAAACAAAGTTACTTAGCTCATCTTTGCAGACCAAGTGAAGTGCAGGGTAATTAATTTTATTCCCCAAACAAAATCCAGTTAGTTCTATTGATATGAAGTAATGTTGTGTTACCACAATGCAATTATGTTATGTGCCCATTCCAACTGCATCTGAATTCTCTAATCCTGTTCTATGTACATTCGAAGCATTGTCATTAAGGGTGCTGGCAAACCCTTGGGGATCCTGGATTGAACATCTCTCCCTTTGTGAGCAATCAAGAACCTCATGAACCAAACTGATTTGTAATTTAGCAGAAATGTGAATCCTACGGGAGGAGGCTAGTGGTGGCCATCAGTCACTCAGTATAGGTATAGATAGCATGTGTATATGTCCTGATTTAGTTATATTATCCTTTACTAATCACTGTACAGAGACTAACCTTTGGGAAGTGATGAGAATTGAGTTTCTTTATAAAAAAAATGAGTGCCCACTGTAAGTGCCAGTAATAAAAGTCAGGAGGAAATAAAGATATTTTTATATAAGTAATGGCACTCTAACAAAAAATAGTTGCATCTCTTCCTCACCACTCCCTCCCCCCACTACAACCGCTAAAAGAGGCAGAATTATAAACTATTGTGGTATTAAATAGGTGATTCCTAGAGGTAGTAGAGTGTATTCCTCATAATTGGCAAAGTTGTAATAAATGTGACTAAATAGAGGTCTAATTATTTCATTTTGTATAACATTTCCTTTGAGGCTGATTTTTAGATCTTGCTGTTACGGCTTAGTCTAAGGAGCAGAAGACTGTGAGCCTCTCACAGAGGTGCAGTGCATTACCTCTTCTGTGTCCTCTGAGGACCTTTGTAGTGAGACAGGACGTTCCAAGTGACTAATCTTACTCACTCAGGTTTCACCCACATTCCCTCTCTTTGGAAAGCAGAAGACGCTGTATTTATTTCTTCTACCCCCAGACAATTACTTTGTCTCTTTTTTCTTTACTTATTTAAGAAAAAAAGTTCCTTCTTAGAATAAATACTAAAGAAAATAGTTATCTTATTAATAAAAATATACTGCTTTAAAATGCCTTTTTCTCACCCGGGAAAATGAGAAATCCCAAAACTACCCTGATGCTGATCTTCTTTCTTTTATGGCCTTGTATAATTTTGACAAAGTATTCTTATAAAAACTGTTATATTTTCATGTTCAATTCCCAAGTTCACTTCCAATCTACCATTTTTATAATGCTGACCATATATCTCTCCTAGAGTATCATCTTTTTATCAAGAAATTTCCCAGCTCACAAATTTTAATGACCTCTCATGTTGGCTTTCAGAGATTCAAACAGTTTGCTGTTACTTGCTTTGTTTTAAGTAAAAATCAACTTCTTTGAGTTCTTTAACCTCAAATGTCGCCAAATCTACAATGAGGCAGGGTCTGAAATGATACTTTATTATGCACCTCCTTGCTGTGCCAGGTGCATCACAGGTAGATACCCCCCTTACATAGTTTTCCCAATGACCCTGGGAAATGAAGGAGGAAAATGAGACATCCCTGAACTACCTGCAAATGCCAAAATTTGGGGTCAAACTAGCCCCTTAGACTCCAAAAGTGGTGTGTGTGTGTGTGTGTATAGAGAGAGAAATAAATACATAAATAAGGGAAAAAGAAGGTCCAGAGATCCGGTGATACGATGCATGGTTGCTGGGGGTAAAGGACCTGGGTGTTTTAGTCCCCATCCTTGTACAATGAAGGCCCTGTGGACTGCTACTCTCACAAGTGATGCAAATACATGCACAGAACCGTGATGATTATTTGCAGCCTAAATCAAGCCCGGTTCTACTATATCTCTTGGAGCCCAGGCCTCAGATTACTGGCCAACTCTTGACTGCCAATATCTGGAAGATCTGCCCCCAGAAGTTTCCCTCCACCCAATACGCACACACTATCAGGCACAACTAATAGCTGCTTCACGGGGTCAGTGCATATTGCTACTGTAAATAAATATCTGCTGACTTCTTATAGCTCATTACAGCTAGTCAGATCACTGTCTAAACATGACATGAGAGAAAGCAATGTCTTACTGTTCATTCATTATTTCATCCTCACAAATATTTGAGTCGATACCATGTGGTAGGACTTTTTCAAGAGCTTGGAGCTATAAAGGTGAGAAATACCTCCTGAACCCAAATAATCCATTTACCACAATCGAGATCAATAATTTTGAAGCTATTCTCCTTCAGGTGTTAGGGTTTCAACAAAACACCTCAACATTTATCCATTGCTTACACATTCATAAGTATCAGACAATGTAAATACACACCAAATGGAAATAAAATGATAAATGAAGCTACATCTACAAGATGGAAAATTACTTGTGGTTATTTTTTCTCAATTTTTCAAACTGCAAAAATAATTAGATATTTACCTTTTAAAAAAACAATGCCAGTCACAGCAACACACTGTATTCTGCCTTCCTGGTAGAGTACACCACCTTTCACTATTCTTAATCAGCTCCACCCACATTACCATGCCTATTTTGTGTAGCTTAATGAGGTATTATTGATGAATAAGATTTCATATAATTAAGCTATACAACATAATTTGACACCCATATGTATTGTGAGGGTTGATGCAATCCAAAGGAAATTGACTTTTCTTATTTTTTGTGGTCCAAGTGGGTCTTTTACCCTCTCCCCTGCATTCTGGGATTTTCACAAAGGCATTCTTGTCTGTGACCAATTGCTAGTTGCTCTTTCTACACAGGGGACGATAACCAGGGGCCTCCTATTCCACCATCTGGTTGATATATCACTCAAAATATGTATTTTGGTTGGACACATAGCCAGGCAGACATTATCATTGTGATGGAAACACACAGAAATATCAGTGGCCAAAACACAGCAAAGGCAGCAGTAGCAGTAACAGCATCCATAGATAAGCATCCTTTTGTGGAAATGTGCAAAACTCACTCTTTCCAAACAACTAAGTACCCCTCAGATAAGAGACAAACATCATTTAGGCTAGTTCTTTAAAAACATAAGAGAAACAATGAAGAAATGACTGAAGCTCACCAGCCTGTCAAGAAGAATGAAGGAAGGCACTTTCTTCCACTGTGAACTTGGCAGGGCTCATGAACTCAACACGCACCTGCCAGCATACTGAACACCACCCACCAGGGCATGCCAGGTTCGAGGAATGCTGTTAATTCATGCGCTGGCTCTACAGTGCCGATGAAGAATAAGTGATGGGGAGCAGTAGGCTGTTCCTTTCCTCTCTTTGGCCTTAATCACTTCACAGTGAATAGACACTATTTTAAAGATTTCTTTAAGATGGAGAAAGAGCTGACCTTCTATTAAACAATAAAAGAAATGCTTATGGACCAAATAAGAGAATAAAGTGAAGCAAGCTTAAAGATAACTTACAGGCCACAGCAAAGCTGGGGTTCCTCTGTCTTGGAATTTGGAAGCGGAGTTCCCGGGACTTGACCAAAGCACTGAGCTATCTTTTATTTCTTCAAGCTCGACTCTCACTGTGTAAACCCGGCGGTGGAAAACACAGCCTTCCAATGGATCACAAATAGACAGCAGCCATTTGAAAGTACCTTAAGGAAAAGAGGGGCTGTTAGTGGCAAAGTATTTCAGTTATCTTCGAGTTTTATACTCGTAAGACATCATTCTAGGTAAAGTATGCAAACTTCTTATTTCCAAGAGTTGGGAATAAGAATGTTTAGACGTGGTTTAATTACTCTAGATTTGAAGAGAGGCTTGGTGGAAACATCTTAAAGTAAATCTTCCTGCTTTCACGTCAAAGGTAACAGTAATAACAGTGACTTAAAACCTAGCATGTGGCAGGACTTTATATGAGTTTGTTCTTTCCAGTCTTACAGTCACTGTTTGGGGAGCACACATTTTAAAGAAAAATGGCATCCGGGGAGGTGACCTGAGTATTAAGAACATGTCACCCGTAGGTCTTGCAGGCGAGATATAAAATCAGTTGCCTCTGACTCTAAGTTGAATAGGTTTTCAACCATATCATGCTGCCAGAGACAGGTTTAAATGTGTGCTGGAAGGGAGAACTAAAATGAATGTCGGGTTTTGGAGGAAAGGGATGTTACGTTTTAGATGTGCTGCTTTTCAGAGGGGTATCTAATTGGAGGTGTCAAAGATGCAGTAGGTTCTGTGTCTCTGGTTGCTGCCACGTGCATTTTGCTAGACCACCTTCAACCAAATTCAGCTCTATTGTTTGTAAAATAAAATTAATTTATGTCAACACTTTAGTTTTATCAGATGCAACTAGTAAGTACTAGTTTTCTTTTATCTCCTTTGGAGAATTATGGCTTATAAGAAGTAACTGGTTTGGCCTTTTTGAGCCTTACTTCATCGCTTTATGACCGAATCTGCAGCTACCAGTTCAGTTCAGCTGAAACCAGTGTATTTAGTAAAATGTGTATATCCATGGGGGAGGCTGCAAGGAGATACTCTGCGAAAATTTGTGCAGGGAAACCCCATTTGTTATTGTTCAGACACTTGAATAAAGTCCAAAACCATGAATTTGGAAACACTAAAATAGTTAATACAATTATTTAAGAACATAATTTACTCAACAACAACAAAACCTGATTTAAAAAGTGGACAAAGAATTTAGATGGAAATTCCTCTGAACAAAAAAGGCAAATGGCCAATAGGCATATGTAAACCTTCTCAAAACAACTAATATTAGAAAAATGCAAATTAAAACCACAATGAGATAGCACTTTACTCCATTAGTATGGCTATTGTTAACACACACAAACATGCACATAAAATCCAGAGAACAACAAGTGCTGACAAGGGTATGAACAATTTGGAATTTTTGTAAGTTGCTGAGAGGAAGGCAAAATGGGGCAGAAACAGCAGAAAATAGTGTGGCAGTTTCTTAAAAAATTAAACATAGAATTACCATATGTTGTAGTGATTTCACTTCTGGGTATATACCCACAAGACTGCAAAGCAGGGCCTTGAGCGGATACCCGTTCACCCATGTCCACTGCAACATCGTTTACATTAGTCAAAAGGTGGAAACAATGCAAACAGCCATTGACAGATGAGTGGATAAACCAAATGCGGTATATGCACATAGTGGAATATTAGGTGCCCATAAAAAGTAATGAAACTCTGACTCATGCTACAACATGATGAACCTTGTCAATATAGTGCTAACGGAAAGAAACCCATCACAAAAGGACACATAATGCATGATTCAACCACATGAGCTATATAGAGAGGTCGATTTTGTGGAGACAGATGGTGGAGTGGTGTTTGTCAGAGGCAAGGGAGGGAGGAATGAGGAGTTGTTGTTTAACAGTTGGAGAGGTTCAGTTCTGCAAGATGAAAAGCGTTCTGGGGATGAGTGGGGATAGTGCCTGCATGGCAACGTGAGTGTACTTAAAACACCAAACTGTCCACTGAACGATCATCAAGATGATAAATTGTATATTATGTATCTTTCCATGATTAAATTAAAAATAATTGTATAGTATTTTCTTGACTTATGGATTAAATTAAAAAGCAAAAATCTCAGTTTGGCATAGGGCAAGTGTATGGCATCAATACTCAATACAATTAGCAATAGTCAATGATAGCAATATATAAGAAGTTCACATTGTCCTGCAAAACGTGGTTATGTGTGTATATGTATGCAGATATACATATATACATGTATATATGTACAGATACATATATGTATACTCATATATATCAAAAGCATTATTATGCAACAATACCAACTTTCAAGCACAGACAGCTCAGATGGAGAGTTATAAACCCAGAGATTCCTTTTCCCACTAACAAAAGCACAGCCATTAGATGCTGAGATTAGAACTCAGTAAGACTTGGGTGCAGGAAAAAAAAAGAATAAAAGTCAATTTGTAAGCAATATTGTTATGTCTGTAATTTATATAAATATTTCAGAGGATATTTAGAAAAAGCCCCTTGGTAATGAGTTCCAATACATCAAAGCAGAAATAAACACATATGTTCATAGTGTCTCGAAGAATAATACAAATAAATTATTACAAAATGAGAAAAAGATTGATTGGACTGATACTTTTTTGGAGCTGCTGTTTTTCTTTGGTTAATTCCATCTATTACATGACGTTGCTTAAAACTTGTTAAAAGTCTGTTTAATATTAGCTTGTTAAATAGTGTCATAAATGTTTTAGAGTTTGGTTATTGCTTTCTCCAGATCCATAACCTTGCTTTAATAACCCACATATATTCACATCCACTTAGCAGACACATTACATGGTGTCATTACGTTACACAATGAGTCTAATTGCTTTACTTCCTACTGATTCTCTCCTCTAAGTAGTCAGAAAGGAACCTAGTTTCAGAGCTTTACTGAAAGTCCACTGGCTTCTGACGGGATCAAGCCAGGTTACGGGGGCCATCTCTCTCCTAACATCTTCATTATTTATTATGTACCTCCAGGCAGGTCAGAGTTTTTCTGGAGACACTGCCGATCTTACTTGAGTCGAAAAACTAACCTCCTCCGTGCTTACCCTTCAGTTACAGGAGGCCACATGGCCAAGAGCTGCTGAGAGCTTCAAGGAGCTCTCCACCCTCTTGGGGATAAATGGAATTTCCTGATTCAAATTTGCATGTAAAAAGTCAACCCTTTAACACCACTTTTATTTTTTAAGTCAACACTTAAAAAAAGAAGGAGTCACTTTTGATTAGATGCTTTAAACCCTTTAGATTTACCCCGCTGCTCTAAATTCCTGACTCTTTTGGATGTCTGGCTATGCCCGTTTTCACTCAGCATGTCCTCAAGAGACCCGAGGTAAAAGGTAAGGCTCAAGTGGCTGTTCTGGTCTTCAGCTGCAGTCAGAGATTAGATGTGAACTGAGCTTGAAACGTTTGGCAAAATAATAATTTGGGAGCATCAATGATTTCAGTTGCCTTGACATCCCCTCAACATACACCTTACTCTCCCTGAGTGAATTTCCAAAACAGCCAACTGAATGGAACACCTGCAAGCATTCACTATTTGTTACTGGTTAAGAGTGATCTTTCCTTCAAGGTAAAAATCATAGAAATGTAATAGAAGCATTTCCCTACACTCTTCTTCCATTCAGCTCCATAAGAGGTGTACCCAGTCCAGTGCCCGAATATATACAGCCAAGACTGGGTCCTCCCCCAGGGGACAATCTAGACACTGAAGCCACTGATTTCTAACATGCAATGTCTTTGCGGAACTTGCTATACATGAATAGTCCTGCATAACACAGGGAACCTCTGATCCAGAGCTGTTTGGAATACCCTATTTCTCCTTATGTAACAGGGTGCAGCCAAGAGGGGAGCCCCAAATAGGGATCTGTAATAGGGTCCAGAAGAACCTGGAGATAATTGGCTCCACACCACAGGGCCACACCTGCCCAGAATGCTGGCAGCTGTGGCCGATTGTGGGAGGAGCCGGAAATGGGGCTGCAGAGGAAGATTGGCGCTGGGATTTAAACAGAGGCACAGCAACCACTGGGCATCTCTCTTTTTGGGACCACGCATCTATTTAGGACCACGCGGCTTTGGTGTCTTGGTTGGGACCATGAGGCTTGGGTGAGAGTCAGGACCACGAGGCTTTGGAAGTGCTTCCTTTTGCCGTGTAGAGGGTGCTGGGAGGACTGTGTGCATTTGTGGGGAACTTTAGTTTGTGTTATTTCAAATAAATAATAAATTCCTTTCCTTTTCACTGATCTCTGGTATTAAGAGACAGCTTTCCTCAGGCGGCGGGCAAAATGAACCCAGAAGTTGGGGAGGAACCCCCTGGAGACTGTAACAGTTTTTGGCCACCCAGATGGGACAATAATTGTCCATGGCAGACCGACCCCCTAAGTTGCGAGAGAGTGAGGCTTCGGAGTTTTCCCACTGTTGAGAACTTCTCTGTACTCCTCCTGAGGGCATTGGCTGCCTATCACGCCTGGGAAGGTGAAAAGGAAATGAAACGGGGAGGGAGCAGAGATGTGAAAGTGTGTTGGTTGAAAACTTGGGTTCTGAGTGCTTTTTTTTGGAATAAGAGAGCCAGAATTTGGGGCAATAGGTGGGGAAATACCTGGTCTTCACGCCATCTGTATTCTTTTTGCTCTGAAGTTTTGCTTGCTTTGTTTGAACTTTTGCTTGCTTTGTTGGAACTGTGTGAATAGTTCTGAGCCGGTCCCTAAGTGGAGCCCATTGGGTAGGATCCTAAGGGATTGGGAGAACTACCGTGCTAAGTCAACATACAAGAATTCCTTGATTAAGCAGTTAATGGTTTATTATTCTAACACGGTGTGGCCTACTTGTTTTGGGTCATGAGCTGAGATGGTCCGTGAATGGTTCTTTGACTTCAGCGTATAGACAGAGTAGCAGGAATGAGGTCCCCCCAGGTGGCAGACATAGCATTTAAAGTTTACAATGCCCGGGAAGCGGGGAAGGCAATGCGGGTCACGGTGTTTTTGGAGTTAGCCCAGGGAAACCAAAAGAAGCGGGCCCTAGGGCAGAAAAAGGAAACTTAGCAGGTGCCCGCCACCATGCCAGTGGCAGAAGGGGCCCTACAGAGAAGAAGAAAGGTGTACTAGGCTGTTATCAATGTGCCTATTGCAAGGAGGAGGGGCACTGGAGGAATGAGTGTCCACATCACACAAGGGAAAGGGAGAGTAAGAATCCAGGTCGAATGAAACACATTTAAAATGGGACCAGGCACTCCCCATTGCTTTGCTCCGAAACAGAGTGGCACTCGGAAGTGGGCTTCAACTGAGCCCTTTTGAAATAGTTTATGGGAAACCCCTCTCAGGTACACCCCCTCTGGATTCAGAGCACGAGGCACGAATTAAGCAGTATGTACAGCATTTAGGGCAGACACTAAACATTTTGCACAAGTTTGCTCATTGCAGGTCTGTCTACCCCTCTGATGAGCCCTTGCACCCGTTCCAGACAGGGGACAAGGTCCTACTAAAGACTTGGAAGAACCAAGGCCCTGAACAGCAGCTGTCTGGGCAATGGACTGGTCCCTACGATGTCCTGTTGACAACACATTCCTCCCTGAAGCTGATGGGAATTAAGCCCTGGATTCACCACACACAGGTAAAACGGGCATGGCCGAAGGGAGACGAAGACCCTGCTGCTGCAGCTGAAGCAGAAAGGGAAAGCTGGGCCTGCACTCTGGAGGAAGGGTTGAAATTCCTCTTCCAGAAAGAGACAACAAATCCCAGTACAAGGTGACAGTGTTTGTTGCATCATGAAAGTGTTTGTAAAGCTAGGGACTTTTAGCTGCCACATACTGAGTTTAAGTATAATCCTTCTCAGTGTAGGAAAGGAACCAGGATTAAAAGAGAATGATGGTTAAATCTGGATGAGTAAAATTAGTATAAAGGATGTGAAAGTTTTAAACCTGGAGTAAAGGAAACCTCATCTACTTGTTTTCTGGTTTTGTGGGAAAAGAGTAAATTTCTAATATTGGTTTTGTTTCTGATCAGAAACCTGTATTTGAAGACCTAAGAAAGGTCACCATTAAGACCTAGGAAAGATCGCTTGTAACCGGTTGGGGAGAATGCCTTTGCCGCTCAGGACCCAGGAAGGGTCATTTGGGGTTGATGAGTGCTTCAGCCAGAGGCAAAGCAGCATATCTCTGCCAAGAGACTGGGCCTGAAGGAGCATGTCTCTGTGAGGCACCGGTGGACGCATTGGTGCAAGAGAATGCCTCTACCTGTGTATTGTTCTGGGACTCTGTGTTTTGGATTTTGCTCTGTATCTGCTCTGAAAAGGAAATTGAGGATTCCAGGGAAGGTTGAAACTTCACACTCTGTAGGGAAGTAAATGGGAAAGTGAAAGATATGTAAATGATGAAGGTGTATGAAAGAAATAGAGGGTTTGTGAATGTTGCAGAAGGTCTGGGGGAAACTATAAAGATAAATGGAAAAATGAAAGTTTTGGGAAGGAATTATGTGGTGTTAGAAATGGAATGTATAAGGCATGGAGATGCAGTCTTGGTGGATATCAGAAGGGAAATGATTTTCCTTCACACTTTGTATTTTTCTCCCTACCTGATCCTGCCAGAATTTGGCATTCTGAAGGAGTGAGTGATGATATAAGGTTTCTTTGCATAAAACCAATAAGACCAGTCACTAATAGTGGTTTTGTTAACCAAGACTTTGACTAGAATGTCACGCCGGAAAGAGGCATGTGTGGGTTCTGGTCATTACCAGAAAGCCCTGAGAAACTGGGATTGACTTGTGAAGCTAGCGTAAGCCCACGAGAAAAGCGTGGTACTATGGTTGGTTGTGCGGTTCATGGCAGTCTTTCCAGGGAAGGAACGAAAGTTGCTTTCCTGAAAGATGGCCAAGAAGGAACCTGTGGGCACAGTGGAAGCCTCAAGGATTTGAGTGAAACAACTGGTGCAGGTGAAGCCAGATGGCGCATGTGTGACTCTGCTTTTGTGCCCCGAGGGGTGGACAGAGAAGTCAATCTAAAGGCTCCCTGTGTGAGTTCCAGCAAAGTGGACTTAAAGATCATAAGTGATCTAGGCTGCTCTTGGTGTGTTTATGCAAAGAGTCAAAGTTAAAAACGGGACCCATAGTCCCTTTAATAATGGTGAGGGTGATTTTAAGAAGAAAAATTGTGGTTCAAGGAAAATCACAGTGCTCAGTAGTGGACATCAATATGGTGCCGCTAACTGTCTTGAAAGTTTGTTTTCCTTTGAAAGTTGAAATTGGGTTTGCAATATCACCTAAGATGTACAATTTACGGGTACGGAGGACCAGTCAAATTGCCACTATTAAATGTCATTACAGGAAGGACCTTGCAACTGAATGTCTTCCCAAAAGACAGTCTCACAGGCACAGAGACTGGCTTGGGAATTTTTGTGTAAATTAACACATGTTCTTCCTTCTGTTTTTGTAGGGCATATGCCAGGGACCTCATTACCTGGGTGATTGGTTGCAATACCGGCCTCACTTAAGGAGCCCATCCTCATCACCCCTTGAGACTCAACGGTTTGACTGAACTAACTGGTTGGGTTGGTGAAGGGTTGGGGCAGTCTGTGGGCTTCATTTTAGAACTTATTTTCCCTTTTCTGTCCTAATGGCTTGGACAGAAAGGACCCAGAAATCTGAAAGGAGGGAAATCCTAATATGTATACCCCTCAGCCCAAGTGAAGGACAGTGGGCCACAAGGATTTTGAACAGGTGTAGCATGCCTTGCACACCTTCCTCCAGTTAAGCCATTCTTTACCTAAGTCCCTGCCTTTGTCATTTGGTGGTTATGATTTAATTATGCTTCCAACTCTCTTTCCAAATCTGTCACCTCCAGAATATGACAAGGATGCCAACAGTCCAGTAATGCCAGCCTTTGGACATCGAGCCTGCAACTTCCTGGTGATAGCCGACTGACCTGGATTCTGTAAGGTCTTTCCCCTTAAGGGAAGGACTCCCTCCGTGCTGCACCCCCCTACCCCTTCAGGGTACCCCTGACCCAAGGGTAGGTAGGACAATGTCCATGTCTAGTAGGGAGTAGTTACAAGAAGATGAGACCTTTGTTCATTGTCCTTTATAAGATTATAAAGTGGGTGTAAATCTGAAAGTAGAGATTGTAACAGGGTGCAGACAAGAGGGGAGACCCAAATAGGGATTTCTAATAGGGTCCAGAAGATCTTGGAGATAATTGGCTCCACACCACAGGGCCACACCTGCCCAGAATGTGGGCAGCTGTGGTCAATTGTGAGAGGAGCCGGAAATGGGGCTGCAGAGGAAGATTAGCACTGGGATTTAAACAGAGGCACAGCAGCCTTTGGGCGTCTCTCTTTTTGGGGCCATACAGCTTTGGTGTCTTGGTTGGGACCATGAGGCTTTGGAAGTGCTCCCTTTTGCCATGTGGAGGATCCTGGAAGGACTGTGTGCATTTGTGGGGAACTTTAGTTTGTGTTATTTCAAATAAATAATAAATTCCTTTCCTTTTCACTGATCTCTGGTATTAAGAGACATCTTTCCTTAGGCGGCGGGCAAAATGAACCCAGAAGGTGGGGAAGAACCCCCTGGAGACTGTAACAACCACACAACTTGTTTTGGTCAACGTGTTCTGAAAAAGCACATGCCTGACAATGAGTTTAGGTCAGTGTCTTTTCCATTGCCGTGCAGTGAGCAAGACAGCGGGAGAACTTCCCTGAAGCATTTCATACTTAACCTAAAACAGAGAGGGGTCTGACTTTTGGCACAGCCACATGCCCACCATGTATGGCAGTGGTATTCACTCGTGATCAACTTTAATCAAATAGAATGCTTTCAATGTCCATTCTTCAGACATTTCTTTTTCTGTGAATACCGACTGAAAGTATGTATTATTTTTCTCTCCAGATTGGAAATATGATCTTGCCATGCTTCTTCCGGAAGTCCCTTCATTACTACTCAATTGCCACTGCAATGTTCTTCAAATTCTGCCTTGGGAGAACTGTCAGGGAGTACCAGCCAGGAAAGTGGTGGGACTAGACCTTTAGTTTTGCCAATTTCCCTCCCCTTCCTTTCCCGCCCCCGCCACAACTAGAAAACTAGTCTTAATCTAGTTTTCCTTACTGAATTTCAAAAGAAAATTTTTATTGGGTTTCAGAACAAATCAAACAGATTCAAAACATTTGATTTAGTCTCCCTGACATGGAACATAAGTTCCATTATCAACTTGCTCCTGACATTTGTCAGCTCGCTCTCTCCCCGCTTCTCCAAGTGTCCGCCTACACAGCATTCCTGGCAGATCCCTGAATGCGCCACCCTTTCAAAAATCCGATTTTGTTTTCTCTGTTTCTCATGCAGTCGTTCTTTCCTGTGGTGTACTAGATAACTCACTCCTAGTCCACTCCCAGAACTCAGGAACATTCCGAGGCTGCATCTGGGTCCTCTTTTCTGCATTTCCACAGAATTCTGTGGCTACTTTTGCCTAACCCAAACTGCAGCGTACTATAATCGTATTAAGAGAGAGTGAAGGTTTCTTTTTTCCCCTGAAGGAACCCTCTGAGGGCAGATACCATGTTTGTTGTGTGTGTTTAATTTCTAGCACCTAACTCCTTGATGGGCACATGATCCATGCTATTGCCTGTATCTACAATAGATAGAAATGTTTTTTTCTTACTCTAGTTCAATGTGTAGCTACTGGAATTTGCAGTGGACACCCCGCCACCTTGGTGCAGATACACACTAAATGAGTCGCCTCCGACCCAGTGAAACGCCTGCCAACTACTCAAGAAGAATGCAGAGGCAGGGGGTAAGGGGAGGAATATAAGATTGTAAAAAGCCAGGCACAAGGGCTAACGTGTTGGAAGATGCCCATGAGAGGGTGTGACCACTGACTGTCCCTGGAAATCAGAGGCGCCTCATTCCCTCCCCTGTCCTCGGATGTAAGTTCTACCCCCTGCTGCCAGGCCAGCGCGGAACCATTTTGGAGACGCAGGCTTGAGAGAGCAATCTGTTACTGAGACCACCCTCACTCAGCACGTCACTGACCCCTGTTTAGGCCCTCCTATAAACTTGTAAGGTGCTGCAGGCCGGCACGGAGACCTACTTGTCTTGTGGCACCCAGGTCAAGCCACACACGTAAGTTCCCCTGCTTACTAAAGGCCGCCACCTACCAACCTGGAGTGATTGCTGTGCCGCTTTCTCCAGACTCTCCTTGTTCTCCAGGTAGGAAGACCAGTGTGCGAACCAACAAGGTGCAGAGGCTGGATCCAGGTGCGGGCGCAGCTTTGGGCCCTTGACTGTTGGCACAAACTCCTGAAGCGGAGGAGGCTGGCCGCGGGCAGGTGCAGGGTGGCGAGGCTGCTCAGACTCCCGCCAGAACCACGTACTGGAGGGGCTGGTTGTTCTCGCGAGACCTGACAGGCTGCAGGTGCTAGAATGGGGCATGCGCAGAAGTGGCAGAGACTGGGTGAGGAATCCCACCAGATTGGTGTACTTGAGCAGCTGTGAGTCTGGCTACTAATTCCTGCCTCGTGAGGCTGCAGGTGCTGGAAGCGAGCACGTGCCGTGGTGGTGGGAGCTGGTTGAAGAATTCCGCCACACCCAGGTACTAAATCATTTGTGGGGCTGGCTGTTGACACGTGACTTGAGAGGCAGCAGGTGGTAGAGATGGGCATGCGCACTGGTGGCAGAAGTTGGCGAAGGAAACCCGTGCGTTTCAGACCCAGGTACTTGAGCATCTGTTTGTCCAGCTGTTGGCACGTGACTTGCAAGGCTACAGGTGCTAGTTGGGGCGTGGTCAGGTGGAGGAGGCTGTTTACAGAATCCCACCTGAGTTGGGCACTTGAGCAGCTGCAGAGGAGAACAGGAGCAGGTAGGAACGCCAGTAGCTGGCTTCTGTTCACAAGGGCACACGCGGCAAAGCCCGTGGGTCCCTGAGCGGCAGAGCTGCGGGTTCTGTGCTGGCCGTGCTGACCGCTGGTTTCCTTAGGGCTGAAAACTGCTGGTGTCCTCTGCAGAGCTGGCCCTCGAGGTCTGCAATGATGCCCCTGGAGATGACAGCTGTATAGCTGTCCAGCGAGTCTGCAAGGGCTGTTGAGGTCCTCGGGGCCTGCTGGGACTCGGAGCTGTGCCCACAGACCATCCCTGCTGCCGCGTGGCTCTGACCAGTAGCCTCTGCTTTCTTCCTGTTTCTAGACCTCTCTGGAATCTCGGCGACGCCAGTCTCTGGGTGGCGGGAAACCCGGTCCTTCACGCAGAGCCCTGAAAGGCCGGGGAAGCTGGTGCCCTCTGGGTTCGCTCTTTTTCCCAGTGAGGAGGACTGTGTCGGGGTTGGGGGTTCTCCCTTGGCAAGAAGTGAAGCCAGTCTAGGGAGTGGGATGATGCAGGCAAATTGAAAACAAAACAAGCTAACAAACAAAAAAATGGACAAACAAAAAAACCGTACAGACACAGAAAACAGTATGGCGATTACCAGAGGAGAAGGGGGTGGGGGGAGGTAGAAGAGGGTCAGGAGGGGATACTAGGTGATGGAAGGAGGAAGAGTGGTGAACACCCAATACAATATGCAGATGGTGTGTTACAGAATTGTGTACCCGAAACATATAATTTTATTAACTGTCACCCTGATAAATTCAATACAAAAGAAAACGGGGGGAAGTAATGTTCCCCTAACCTTTTTGTGCACTACACAAACGGAAAACTCTGGTTTCCTTCCTTTGAGCAAAGAACCAGGGGACACACCCAGGGCAGTTACCCCACAAAGGAGGATTGATTGGAAGCAAAAAAAGTGTTATGGGGAATTACTTCCAAAGCAGTGGCTCCCTGAGCCGCAAGCCTCTGTGCTTTTAGCCCGTCAAATTAACGTATGTTTGTTCATGCTGCACTTTGTTGTCATAGCATGTGTAGCATGTAAGGGGTGGTGTGGGATTAGCACGGACCGGTAGCAGGTCACGCTTCTTCGTGCATCACAGGTGCAGAAAATGCCATTTAAACTCTCCCAGAGGCGAGTATTTTACTGTGATAATGAGCTCTTGGTTAGCTTCAGTTCTAAATGGCTGCCTCAACCGATTTGAGCCGGATCCCCAAAAAGCCCCTCAGCAGTTTCTGAAGGTGGCTTTCTGGAGGCCCAGTCTTTCCCTGGGAAATATACTAGCAGCACAGTTAATGGAAAACTTAGTAACTTTTTCCATTTAGCTGGGCACCACAGTGGCGTCAGGGTGTCTGGCTCCACTGTGTTGCTGAACCTTCTCACATGGACTCCTAAGCTGGCCCAGAGCTATTTTCACCTGCGGGTAGCTGTCTAATTGTTACTCTTCGAGGGAGGTCTGAGGCCGTGGTCTCCTGCTCCACCGTCTTAACCATGTCACTCTTATTCACTTCCAGGTGAATTTTACAACAAGCTTTTCTACAGCTACAAAAACATACTGCTCTAATTTTGATTGGAATTAAGTCAATATGCAGAAATAATTGGGAGAAAAGATGTAGTTATCAGGTTGTCTTCAAATCTGCAAACATACTATGCATCTTTATTAAGGTTTTTCTCGTATTCTTTCATCATTTATGGCAGTTTTCAGAAGACAACTCTTGTATATGATTTTATATATATATACATATATATATGACAGCTCCTGTATATGATTGTGTGTGTGTGTGTGTGTGTGTGTATCCTGGAGCTGTTGTAAATATTAAAGTGTAAAAAAGACTTATAACATTTCTTTTGAATTGTTTCGCATTTCTAGTGCATAAGAATACAGTAGATTTTTCTATGTAGACCTTGCATCCTGCAACCTTTATAAATTCACTTTTTAGTTCTGCAAGGTTTTTTAAATTTATTTTTTATTTGTTGTATTTTTTAGGAGCCTTGGGATTTTCTACTTAGAGGATACCGTCATCTTCAAGTAAGGACAGTTTTATTTATTTATTTTATCAAATCTGTATGCCTTTTATTTTATTATCTTGTCATCTTGCACTGACTAGAGCTTCTTGTTTATTAGGAATGATATGTTTAATAGGATTGTTATGAGTTGATACACTTGCCATGTTCCTAAATTTAGAAGAAAAGTTTTACCATTGTGTGTGCAGTTGGGTGTAGGTTCTTGTTTTGTTTTGTTGGTAGATGCCCTTTATCAAGTTAAGCCCTCATCTGTCTCTAATTTACAGAGAAGTTTTATTAGCAGTGGATGTTGAATTTTGCCACTTGCATTTTTTGTCATAAATTGATGTGGTCCTGCAACTTCTCTTCATTGTTTTTTTTTAATTTAAATTTACTGGGCTGCATTAGTTAATAAGTTTATATAGGGGTCAAGTACACATTTCTATGGTACATGTTCTGTGTATTGCAGTAGATTTTCTTTGGACTGCGACTACAGTGGAATACATTTGTATGTGTTGAAATATTAAACAAGCCTTGCATTTCCATGATGAACCACACATAGTTTATTAGCCTTTCTATGTCATGTTGAATCTGATTTGGTAATATTTTGTTGAGGGTTTTTGAGTTGTAAAATGTCTTATGTGGAAAACCTGCTTTATATGAATAGAGTCTTAAAAGGAAGAGTTGACCCAGAGACTCCAGCAAGGTAAGTGGTCCTGGTTCCTAGTTTAACTTCATTGTGATCAGAAAACAAAGTTTATATGATTTCTAATTTTTAAAGTGTGTTAAGATTTGTTTTATGATCCTGGATATGCTCTGTCTTGGTTTATGTTCCACGTACACTAGAATGGATATTCTGCTATCGTTCGATGGAATGCTTTGTAAATAAATGCCATTTAGGTCTGGTTGAGTAATGGTGTTCAGTATTTCTACATTCTTGCTTGTTTTGTGATTATTCATGTTAATCTTGATTTTTACTGAATAAGAGTGGTGAAGTCTTTGATTATTGTGAAATGATCTATTCTTTCATTTCTCTTGGTTTTGCCTTGTGCACTCAGAACCTCTGTAGTAAGGTATACTAACACTTAAGATTAAGTTTCTCAGTGAATTAACCTTGTTGTTGTTGCGTCATGCCACTCCCATCCCTTCTCATTTTCTTTGACCGGAAACCTACTTCATCTGATGTTAATGTGGCCACTCCAGATTTTAGATTGGTATTCATGCAGTATGCCTTTTCTTTTCCAGGGTTTATCTTTCGCTTGCTAATACTACTAAATTTGAAGTGAATTTCTTATAGGCAAATAGAGTTGGGTCATATATATTTTAATACATTCTCACGGTTTCTACTTCTAATTGATACAGTTAGATACTTTACATTTAATGTGGTTATTGGTATGTTTGGATTAAGTGCACAAGTGCATTGTTTTGTTTTGCTCCTTGGTTTTATTGTTGTTGTTGTTGTTTCTACTTTCCTATCTTTTTTTTGACACATTTTAAACATTTTTAGTATTCCTGTTCACTTTATTTATTTTGTATTTGACTATAACTTTTTAGGGTACTTTTATGGGTTACTCTAGATAATGCAATATAGATTCTTCATGTTTTTACACTAACAATAGTGTCAATATTTGATCACTTCAAATGTAGAAACCTCACCATCACAATTCCATTACCTTCTTTACATTATGTTGTAGTTTCTTATAAATTTAAGTGGCATAGATTAAACACCTCATCAAGCAATATTATAATTATTTGCTTTCAATTGGCAAATAGTTTAAAGATCTCAGGAAAGAATATTCTTTTATATTTTATGAAGATATGAACTATTTTTGTTGCTTTTACTCTATTCCCAGTATTTCAGGTCTTCTTCTGATATCCTTTCTGTTGAAAGGATTTCTGGTAGGGATTATTTAACCAGTCTATCGCCTTCACCCCTTGACTGCCTCATCCCACTTAGTGATTATTCTAAAGCAAGTTGGCTATCAACACATTCTTTTAGTTGTACTTCATCTGAGAATGTCTTGTTTCAACTCCATTTCCGAAATATAATTTGGCTGGATATGAACTCTGGGTTGCTTTTTTTTCCCTTTTAGCTCTACAAAAGGAATGCGCCACCTTTTTTCATCTCCAAGGTTTTGATGAGAAATTGTTAGTCTATGGAACTATTGTTCTCTAATAGTGTCATCTTTTATGATGGTTTTGTCTTTAGTTCTCAGCAGTTTTAATATATTTCAAGCAATGGATTTTTGGAGGACTTACCCTATTTAAATTTCACTGATCTCCTTAAATGTGTGTGTAATATATAATATATTTATGCTCATATAAACATACATGTATATCCTATAGAATATACGTACATGTACATATATGTATATATAAGTATACTAGGATACATATATGTATATATAAATATATAAATAATAATTATTATTAGAAATAGGTTTATTTCTCTTTTTATGATATTAATCCTTTCTTTTTTCTGGAACTTTGATCACACAAATATTTTATCTTTTGGTATTCACCTACTGGTTTGTGAGGGGCTGTTTATATGGGGGAAAGATTAAAAATATGATAAATATACTTTGAAAATAAAAACTTTACAATTAACATGGAGATTTACTGATGGAAGAAATCAACTAATATCAAGTAGAAATAAGAGAAGAAACAATGACATGTAGAATTAAAGAATAGGTAGATACCCCTGGGAACCAGGGCAGAAGTAGGTAGAAAATAAATAAGAGTCATCTGATAATTTAATCTTACTGATTGCTCTTGCCATTTTATAAGTAAATGTTCAGTCTCTCTGCTGCTTCCAAAGGTGAGTCATTCTTGCAAAAATATTAAATATTGATAAGTTTAGACATGTGCATTTTAAACAAATTCTTTGAGCTGTGCATAACTTTTGGAGGTAAATGTTTAAATTAACAATTTCACGGCATAAGTACATGAAGTGTTATTAACTTTGCTAGAATTTTTCATTGTTTGGGTATTCACTGTACAGTATTGACCTTTGAAAGAAGAGATGCATAGAGAAAATATTAATGTTTCTGTGGAATACATGGAATTAGAAATTGATCTGAAATCTGAAGTAGAAAAAGAAATGTAGATTTCAATGGCAAAATAAAAACCCAGACAGGTAGTCAAAATATTTTTATTATTAAAAATGAGCTTATATGAAATATTATCTATGTCATCATATATCAACCCACAGATAATTTTGAAAAAACTCATAACAATGCAGCCAGCATTCATGCAAAATAAAGGAAATTTTTCTATGGAAAATTGTTGTGAAGCAAAGATTAAGTCTACAGGATAGAACCATTAAGCTTTGTGAATTTTAAGCTTTCATTTTTAATGATACTAACTTTTAACTATTAAATACCTCTGCTATTATATTTTAACTACACATTATTTTAATTGGCTTTGATTAGTTTTAACCTTCCTCTCGTTGTACTGTTTCTATTACCAATATCTCCTTATCAGGCAGACTTTAGTTTGCATACTATTTAAATATATAATCTTGTGATAACATATTTGTTTATAGAAATAACCACCCATCTATTTTATATCAATTTGTTTTATAAAATCCTTCCCAAAATATACAATCCTATCATAAAAATTAACTGTTAATTTTTAGGTATTGATTATTATTTTTTAAAGATTTGTTTATTTATTTTTAGAGAGGGAAGGGAGGGAGAGAGAGAGACATCAATGTGTGGTTGCTGGGGACCATGGCCTGCAACCCAGGCATGTGCCCTGACTGGGAATCGAACCTGCGATGCTTTGGTTCACAGCCCACACTCAATCCACTGAGCTACGCCAGCCAGGGCTTTGATTATTATTTTAACAGATATTTTATAAATGCTGAAAATACAGAATTATGTTTTCAGAAGTTTCTGAGAATTTCTGGGAATTCCAATTTCTGATCAGATTCCAAAGGTTAATATCTTTGGGAATTTGAAATGACTAGGTGGGTCCAAAGTCTTCCTCTAGATTCCCAAGAATTCTTAAGGAGTGGAGCATGAAAACAATGGAATCAAGTACTCCTAAGGACTGTGAATATTTTGAATGTACAGTCTTAATTCTCGTTTCCTCTGAATGCTCATTGAGGATGTATTCCACATCTAAACATGATTTTATTTTTTTGTTTGAAAACCTCATCTTCATTTCAGGGCACCGTTTCTTTTGGTGGTTTTTGAGGTTCATGTTTTTAAGTGTTGGCATTTCAAAAGTGAGAAACTATTTATTGACATTATGGCCAATTTGTCTAACAGAAGTCTGACAGTTGTAATAAGTCTGTTGAGCCTTAAGAGATTTTCAAAAGAAAAAAAAAAGGCTTTCATTTTGACAGGTCAGCAGTGGGAATCCTTACCTTGATTTCTGAACTTGTTTGTTCTTTGAGTTTTTATGGACCAAACGGAAAACCCACTTTACATGAAAGGAGATTTAGGAGCAAGAGTTAGTACAAAAGCTCTGAAGGGCTTATGAGACCAGGAAACACAAGTAAAGTGAAATGTGCTTACATTGTTGCTAAAAGGTTTCCTTCTATTTAATAGCTTGGTGAATGAGTCTCCTGATTCGCCTGACCTCTGGTGTAGGTTCTGCGTGTGAACTCCCTATAGGGAAACAGAATATATACCACCTACAATGCAGTAAATTGGGAGAGAAGTGGAATCTGACTTGTGACCTTAACGGCGCATTTTTATCCTTTTCATGCACCTTTCATTTCCTGCTTCCCAGCCTCTAAGGAGCAGGAAATTTTAGAGACAGAGAAATTAAGGAGAGAGAAGGAGAAGAGCCAATTCCCTTCCCATCCGTATGTGCAGACTCTCTAAACAGAGATGAGACAATGCAATGACAAAGAACTGGGAGAGAGGGGGGAGGAATGTATCCGAGATCCCGAGTTCAGTTGTTTCAGGTGAATATCCAGAAGTGGGTTTCTAAATAATATGGTAGGTAGTTTTTAGTCTTTTGAGAAACTCCCTGCTGTTTTCCATAGCAGTTGCTTGATTTTACTTTCCTGCCAAGAGTGTACCAGGATTTCATTTCTTCACATCTTCAACAGCTCTGGTGTGGGTTTTGTTGTTGCTGCTGCTGCTGGTTTCTTTCTTTCTTTTTTTTTTTTTAAATAATAGCCATTCTAACAGGTGTGAGGTGGTCTCATTGTGGTTATTATTTACATTTCATTAGTGATGTTGAGACTGTTCAGGTACCTGTTGATCTTTTGTATAGTGTCTTTAAACTCTTATGTTCCTTGAGAGATTATTTACAATAGCGAAGAAGTAGAAACAATTATTTACAGATGACTGGGAAAAGGAAATGGGGTGTATACATACAATGAAATATTATTTGGCTTTAAAACAGAAGGAAACCCTATAATGTGCAACATCATGGATGGACCTTGAGGATTTTATGCTAAGTGTAATAAACTAGTTATAGAAGGACAATACTATATGATTCCACTTGTACGATGTTTCTAAAATAGTCAAACTCAGAGCTGCAAAGAGTGGAATGGCAATGGCCAGGGGCCGTGGGAGAGGGAGAAATGCAGGGTTGTTCAGTTGCAGTTATGTGGGGTGAATAAGCTCTAAAGATCTGATGTACAGTATTGTGCCTGTAGTTGATAATATTGTATTTTGTACTTAAAACTTTGTTAAGAAGGTAGATCTCATGGTGAATGTTCTTACTACAATAATAAAAGGAGACCTAACTCAAAGAAAAGAGCTCCGTGTGTATCAGAGCACACTATTTGAGTGTTTTGCAAGTAGGAGTACCTAGAGTATTTTAGGGGCATAATGGAACGAGAGAAGAGGAAATATAATTTTACCAAATAAAACTATGACACATATAATAGGTACTCTTTGATGCACTTGGGGGTAATAATATTTAAATTGAAAAACTTCTAATGACTTTATTATTTAACATAGTTGCATTAGAGCAGTAGAGACAGGCAGGAGACACATACTATCTGTCTACTTCTGTAAGGATTGTTTCAATTTAGTATCATACCCAAATACCTCCCCTCTCCTCTGGAAAAACTCAAATAGACCTCAGACTCTTTTTTGCAATTCTACCAAGTTGGTTCCTACTGATTGTTCAGGACTTGTATTATTACCACTTCCAGGAAGGCATTTTCTCTTGTGATTCCTTCGCACATAATGTTAGCTATTTCTTCTGTGTGCATCAATTAAGACTTAATCTTTATCAAAACAATGCTGCACAATTCCATAATCAGTGATTTCTGCAGTTTTATAGTCTGTTCTAATCCTGAGAATCAGCATAGAATCTGGATGGATAAATTTCCTAAAATGATATTTTAAATGAACAGAGCAATAAATCATCTAGTGAAGGCAGTTAGGACAAGTGGTGTGGAAGACTATATTTAGTCTCCGTTTTTAGGGAGACAGCTCTAATGTGGAGGAAATATTGTCACTTGGAGAGTTAAAATGAAAGTGATAGTACAAGTGAGAAAGTTTTCTCATCCAGTTTCCCACCTACAGTCTCACCCAAATTGAGAAAAGTCTCAGGAAATCTATGAGAACTGGCCCAGTGAGGGAGAGTTTAGGAACAGTTCTGTTTAAGAGATGAAGAAGCCCTCGGTGTCTAAAGGGACCTGGGCAGTCGAGTATCTCGTAGGGGTCTGGCCAGTGGATGGGAAGTCAGAGCAAACAGGCCATTTTTTTTTTCATGTACTTTGGATATGGCTGTATCCATGGAGACCTTTCTTACATCCTTCAACATTTACACTGTCTACTGCTATGGGTATGTGTTTCTCACTTTACACATAGGTTTGTATCTGGTCCTGTACCTTGTAGTCTTGTATGACATGTAGTCACATGCTTGTGTGACTATTTATCATAGACATCTTTTCTCCCCTCCCTCATGGTCTATCAGTTGTCACATACTGTATTTTATACTTTACATCTTTCACTTTTTGTTCATGTATTTCTTAGTTATTTTTCATATACCACACTAAAGCAACACTAACTAAAACAGAACTTTATTGTTTGGGTGTATAGTTTCATACCCAACTGCCAATGATCACAACTGCCAATACACTTAAACAAATTCTAAAACAATTCCTATTTGATGGCATCAAGTTTGACAAAATTTATTCTTTTTCATTTCCTGATTTCATATAATATATTTTTAAATTGCAAAGTATAAAGATAGTAAGACCTTGTCTACTTATTAGTTTAAATACAAGAGGCTGTTTACTCATAAATACAAGACAAAAAATAAAAAAAGAGGAAAATATATATTCTTATGATTTTCCACTGGCTGTATTTACTTAATTTCAGGCACTTAATATTTTTCATTCTTAGTGTTCATTATAATTATCTAAACAAGAAACTTTAAATAATGTATTTTAATAAAACAATTATATAAATGTCATTTTAAAAATCAACAGCCTAATGTAGTATTTTTCAAACTGCATTGCTAGATATGTAATGAAAAACAATCTATGATTTAAAACCAAAAGTTTCCAAAATGCTGGACTAGGCAAAATCAAATGGGTAGTCAGTGGTGAGATTTTTCAAAAACATCGATATGCAACGATCCTAAATAAGGATATACTAGGCATCACCTTATGAAACTGTTTACTATGTGTCCTCTCTTCCTCCCTCCCATCCCCTCTCTCCCCAACATGCTATATTTTGTTTTTAATTTCGAATGTTATGCATGGAAATCATTTAGGTAGCTTGTCTAGTCCCTGGGAAAGCAAGATCTTGTATGTAAACTGTATGTTGGCACTGCGTGAAGACAGCCTAACATCTTTGCATTCTGAGGGATGTAGACTTCTCTGTGGTTCGAATGCAGACAAACGGCATAAACCCTGACTCATCACATCATAGGCATGGCAACGACATGCAGAATTCAAAGGAAACTCCCCCCACCATTCCCTCCATCCACATCACTCGTTCACACGCTACACACAGCCTCATCGTTCACACTGAAGTAATGATTTTTCTTTCATCATTTATTTCTTTTAATCATTATTCTATTTCAATTGTAAAGCTGTATAGCAATGATGAGGATTTCATACCTAAAATAATTTGCACATATTTAAATAACTTGGTGGTGTTTTGAATCAACTCACAGGTTGTATGATTCTGCCCTTCTGTAAAGAATAGTTTTATTGCTCGAGGTTTAGAAATGCTGTCACATGGTAGGGAGCATCTGAAGCTGCATTTGTTCACTGGTGTGTAGGTTTCCTAGCTATTGACTTAAAGCTAATATAGCGTAAACTCATGCTAGGAATGAAAGTAAGTTAATAACCGTAATTCCAAAATAAACGAGCCCCTCAGAAACTTTTACTCATCAAAAGAAAAACCTCCCTCTACTTAAGGCCATCAAGGTTCTTAAGTATAGGCCTGTGGTGACAGAACAAGTATAAATTTTGGCAGTTTCTCGCTGAATGATACACATGATTGAAACCACTCCTCTGTGCACTCCCAAATTATAATAGCATATATTTAATATCTATTTTCAAAAATATTATTCTGGACTTCAATGTTTTCAGAGACATATAAGCTGTATCAGAGTGGGCTACATACACTTTGGGAACAGAATAGAAATACCTGTTCTGCCAGTTACTTTGTGACAGTGGACAAACATCAAAAATACGAATAAGGAAACTTTTTCAAAAGCCTTCTCTAAGATTGTGTAAAATGTGGGTTACTGAATGATAATTTTTTTTCTCTCACCAAGTACTCCCTATACAAATTTAATGGTTATGATAAGAAATGGTTACCATTTTGATTATTCATTCTATAAATTTTGATCTGAAATCTCTTTTCTCTGAGAAGAACATTTAATAATATGCATCACAGAAGAAATTTATAAACTCCAAGTCTTACCTAAGTGTATCTTAAGAGGAAAAATATTTTTATGAGATTGTATCTCTTCATGCTTTTATGGCATAAATGTAGCTTTCCAGCTCAAATGTCTTTTTGATGAATCTGGTATTCAAATAAATATTAACATAATTCACATACAGTGCACACTGAGAAGGTCATGGTTGACAATTCAAGAGAAAACTTTTTTCAAGAGAATGCTCAAATGAGTTCATTGTCATAGAATATATTTTTGCTTGCATTTGAATTAGAGTTCACACAAAACAAAAAACAGTCCTCACTTACATTTTGTGAAGATTTCTTATTCTGTGGAATAAGAGTGTCTATAAAAAGGTGCAAAATGGGGATAAAGCATGGAGAATTGCCAGCTACTTAACATCTTAAGCGCTTTATGAATCTCATACCCTTTTCCTTTGTTTTGGTCGACACAAATCCACGCATTCATCCA
The DNA here is from genome assembly GCF_019186645.2 of Phyllostomus hastatus. Taxonomy (NCBI): domain Eukaryota; kingdom Metazoa; phylum Chordata; class Mammalia; order Chiroptera; family Phyllostomidae; genus Phyllostomus; species Phyllostomus hastatus. Next base: position 19,916,864 of record NW_025334024.1, read on the forward strand.
CCCTTCCCCTCAACGTTCTGGCTATAAAAGGATGGCATTTACAGACATACTCCTGCAAGCGCTTCCTCCTTTATGAGTTCACAGACATCGCTATTTAAACAAATCAATGTATCTTCAGTTGTTTATGATGTTATCATCCTTGATTTTCTTTAAGTGAGGGAGGAGAAAAATAGCTCATGACTGTGTCATTTTGTGCACTTATATTATTCTGTCATCAGAAGAACCCCGAGAGAACGGTATCAATCACCATGCGTGTTGTATAGTCAAGGTAACTGCAGCTTGGAAAGTCGAAGGGAAAATCCCTCGTTATGGTGGCTCTGGGTCGGTTTGCAGCCACAGCCCTCGGGGAGGTCGGGCTCCGTTTCCTGCCGCCTCCTCCATCACACACGCTGCCTCTCAATTTCTCCTCTGTTTTGCAAATTCAAATTTAATGTCTTCTTTAACCTCTTTTACTGGGGTTATAAAGATTCCTTTAAATCTATACTCGTGATACTCCTTTCTTCTCCCTTTGACTCAACACAAAACCTTCCAGGCCCTGGCAAGCCTCTTACACGTGTGACCGTAGCCTTGCTGGTCGAATCCTATCTGGGCACAAGATTCTCAATGATTAAAAAACTTCAGCTAAATAAATGTAGCCCCGTGCAGAGATCCTCCTCTAAGATGCTGTTTTCTTTCTAGAGCTTCTGAGCTCCGGAGGAGGCCCTGCCGGAGGTTGGGCTGCGCAGGAGGATTTCCTGCCCGGGCAGATCTGAAGGCAGAGAGGATACACAGACAGAGGGCGGAAGAATACAGGCGATGGTTGCAGCAAGGGCATTTTCAGGCCCCTGCCTAGAAATTTACCTATTTGGGAAATGTGCAGTTCTATCCAGCAGTCATACTTTGACTTTTCAGTAGATGTCAGGCAGGATAGAGAGAGAAAGATTAAAAATCAGGGAACGAAACTACCAATTCTTAGGTGCTAAACCTGTGACAAGCATTGCAGTAGATAGAGCTTGCTTAAGTCTTACATTCCACCAGTGTTTTTAACGCATACCTACAGCGAGGGTTAACTTTATGTGTCAAGTTGGTGCAGCCATGGAGTGCCCATTCATTTGGTCAGATATTCTGTGTTGTCCTGAGGGTGTTTCTGGGTGAGATGAGCATTCGAATCTATGGACCGAGTAAAGCAGACTGTGCTGTCTAATGTGGGTAGGGCTCATCAATCCAGTGAAGGCCTAAATAGAACAAAAAGGCTGACTCTCCCTGGCCAGTAAGGGGGATCTCCTCCTGCCTCGCTGTCTTCAGGCTGGGCCACCAGTGGTCATCTGCTTTCAGGTCAAACCGAAACATCAACTCTTTCTAGGTCTGGAGTCTGCTGGTCTCTCAACTGGAGCTTAACCCCATCAACTCTTCTGAGTCTCCAGCTGGCTGATGGGAGCTCTTAGGACTTGTGAGATTCTATAATCACATCAGCCAATTCCTTACAATAAGTAAGTGAAGGAAGCAAGAAAAGAAGGAAGGGAGGTGGCAAGGGAAGGTGGGAGGCAGGAAGGAAGGAAGAAAGGAAGGGAGGGAGGGGTTCTGTGGTTCTGTTTCTCTGGATAATCTTGACAAAAAGACCTATGTTTGTGTTCTAGGGACAGGAGATTTCAAGGGGTATGAAATATTCCATTTTCTCATTCTTTCTCTTGTGGTTTTTACCATTTGTGTGTTCACCGGCAGTTTCTGAGTCATGGAGACCTCCAAAGGGATACCCTTGTGAAGAAATCTAAGTCCACCTAAATTTTTAGCCCTTATCAATTCTGTCTCCACTCCTAATTAATCATAAATATTCTGGAAGATTGATCACTTCCTATTTTTATCCATTGCCATTAATCAATATTTCAAACCATACTTATTTCTTGCCATGTCTGTGGTTTTGACACAACCAAGTGTCCGCCATATTGACTTGATATTTTAATAAGCTCACCAATTTTACCAAGGTGCATGCACTCAAGGGGTTTGAATATGTTGGTATTTTAATGGAAAACTGGTATCACATGCTGTAAAGACAAGATAAAAATAAATCTAAGAAAACAAGAGAATACTATTAAATTCTAATAAGACAGACCTCCTTGCTCCCAAGGCTCTGAACCCCAGCCAGCATTCTCTTTGCTTCAAGTGCAAATGAGCAGGTATTATGAGATTAGAAACTTTTGCCTTGATGCGATCAGCACGGCTGAAAGAGAGTTCAAAGAGGAGAAATTTCTTACTACGTACTTGAGTCGGCGTTAAAGAGGTTTACTTTTTACTACCCATAATCACCTGTAGTAAACTATGATATGTGCACGGCACTTTGAAGAATATTGTTATTGACTATTTCCATCTTGAGTGTAAAGTTGACCTTCTGACCACCCTTCTCCTGGCATCACGCTTGCTTTCCTCATGACAACTTTTCTGCCTAAAGCTATTTTCTTGGGCAAACTCTGTTCTGTTTTAAATAACTGCCTTCGTCAGCTCCATAAAGTTAGCTAAACTGGTGTTATGTTCAAATTACCTGAAAAACTTTAAATTTCACCATTCGAAATCCATTTTTTCTTTCAATATTATTTTATATTGGTTTCAGGTGTACAGCCAAGAGGTTAGCTAATCATATACTTTACACAATATTCTCCTCCATATTTCTAGTACCCTACCTGGCACCTCGCATCGCTAGCCCAATATTATTGACTATACTTCCTGTGCTGTCCTTACTTCCCTGTGACTTACTTTGTAACTACCCATTTGTGCTTCTTAGTCCTTTTCCCTCTTTCACCTGGTCCCCCAATGCCCCTCCCCTCTGGTGATGTCCGGTTCCCTCTCTATGAGTCTTCTTCAATTTTGTTTATTTTTTCTTTAGATTCCACATATAAGTGGAATCACGTGGTATTTGTCTTTCTCTGACTGACTTCACTGAGCATAATATCCTCTGGGTCTATCCATGCTGTTGAAAATGGTAATATTTTACCGTATTTACATATGAATATGAATATTACTCAGCCATAAAAAGGAATGAAATCTTAACCATTTTCAGCAGCATATATATACTTATATATATATTATATTTATTAGCTTTTTTATTCAGTCATCTACTGATGGGCATTTGGGTTTCTTCCATAGCTTGGCTATTGTGAATGACGCTGCATTCTCAATGGGATGGATAATCTCTAGAGGCAGAATCTAGAAATCTGTATTTTATAGGCAGTCTCCACCCTCAAGTCAGGAACTCATCTGGACTGAGACAAGCAACCTAAGCCCAGTAACCTCGGGTCTGTTGCTCCCAGTGTCCATCAGTGATCAACAGGTCTTGACCAAGTTTAACCAATACTGAGCAGTTCAAAGAAATGACAGTGGGCCGTTAAGACACCCCAAGAAGTGTTAGGAAGCAGAAAAGAAGTCTTGGCGTCTGCCATCAAGAGTTTAAAGAGGAAGCCATCTCCTCCCTTGTGCTTTCAGATTAAAACTGAGCAAGAGATGGCAACAGGAGCATTTCACTACAATACAAGCAAAATAAAATTTCTAAATTAGTAGCGTGGCTCCATAATGTATTTCCTCATTCTGACAATTCCTGTTTTTCACCATTTCCCTCAGTAGGGATTTGGGATATAGAGGTGAAATGGACAGAGGGCTTCCCTCCAGAAACTTGTGGCAGTGACATAACACTGACCGCTCATAGTCATGCGGCAGCGGCTGGGTGGACACATGCGCTGGGGTGACCGAGCCTGCTGTACAGGTAAAAAATGTCAGACCTGATGACATCTCAGGCCTCTTTGATCTCTAAAATCCCGAGAACTGTTACTCAGTTGTTGTAGAGGCACACGATACAGAAGGCAGCATGTGCATGTAACATATGTGTATATGTTATACACACATATGTATCCGTTTGAAAGACAGACATCACACGCATCCTTCTTATAGTTTTCAACACGCCCCATTTGTTCCTCCTTTTATACCAAAGAGAAGAGTGTGTTAGGATGTGGAAAAGGCAATGTTTTTTCCCCCTCTTTCTGTTTTTGTTCCAATTATAACTCTCGGTTACTTTATTTTTAGGAAAAGGAAGTGACTGAGCTTTGCTCTAACTCTGTCAGTTCTTCCTTATTATTTGTAGTGAATGGAGTAATTTTCAGTTAGTGTGTTAGGGATCGAAGGCAGTTTCAGGGACCTGTCTCTACCATTCACGTTACCTTGGGGCTGATCCTAAGACATGACGGTGAAAGTGAAGGTGAAAGTGGCTTTGCTGCCCTCTGCCCACTTTTCCCATGGATTTCTAAAGTCCCTTGCCTGTAGTCACATAACTTCCCCTGTGCTCCCTCTGGCTCATTTCAAAGGGCTGAGTTCCGATTGTGAAACGTTGACTGACCCCTTTTTAAAAGCATATTTATTGATTCTGTAAGGCCATCTATGTGCCAACCAAAGAACACACACAAAAAGTACCCCTTTTCCCTCCCAAAGTTTACTGTTACATAGCAATGCAGTAACACTGGAAAATGTTACTTTGCCAAAAATTTGGGTGGGGGAAGTGCCCAGGAGGCCAATAGAGGGAAATGATCTTTAATTCATGGGAACATTTAATTTTGGCCTTGAAATATTGCTTTGCAAAAGTGATGTCAGGTAGAAGGAACAAGTGAAGCCAAGGTCTAAAGTAGCCATAGGTGATACAGGTGTGCACTCTGGGTAATGGAATATATGATGGGGAAAAAGGAAAGTATATGCAGATATGGATGGATAAAGATAAATCGCTAAATGACTCCGAGATGGTGTTTTCTCTTAACATGGAACATTTAAATAAGAGTAACCCTTTTGATAATGAGATGGGCGCGTTAACTCATATACAGAAAAATAGAGCCTTTTTGAGTTAAATACCGAATATCAGTTGTCTGATTATAAAAGCAACATAAAATTGTTAATATGCATTGTCCTCTTTCTGTGTGTTTACAGTACTGTAGCTAGAGGCTTTCTCCTTTTTAAAGTGAGAAAGTCAGTTTTGTATGTTTGTAATAGAGTGATGAGGATATAAGACTGAAGTAACAACTAGAATCCAAATACAGGCCTCTTTAAATGGGAAATAGGAGCAGAACATTATTAAGCAGCTCATGAGAAGCTTGCTGCTTCCTGCATGCTGCTCTATTTATTTTTAGGTCTTTATTATAACATTTTTATTACAAAGAAAATATGTGACAACTATAGGAAATTCGAAACCATAGAAAAGTTTGTAAGAATGAGTCATCCACAGTTCATTACTCAGAGATAGTGATTATATAATTCATGAGTTTCCTCCCAGTGAAATATGAATATATAATCCCAAACACACATTTTGACATCAATAGAGTTGGTATCATGCTGTGTGTACTTTTGTGTACCAATTTTTTAACGGACTTGTTCTATGAACTAGTCCATACAGTCAGAATGTTCTGAACAATGTTAAATCATGAGACTGGTAGTCGTGAAGAGATACAGAGATGGATAGATAGGTCCATTTGGTTTTCGTTCATCTCACATTGGTCACCTGGATAAGAAGAGGCCTAGCGGTTGGAGTTTGCCAACCATCTCGCTGTATGGAATGTGTACGGAGTTCCACAGCTGGAAGCCGGTTGTCGTCAGTAGACGCGAGCCCACTTCCCAGTGCGGTACTCGTTTCAGTCTAGGTAGACCCGCTAGAGTAGACTGAGGAAATGTAGCCTTGCCCTGAATGTCAGGGTTGCAGACAGGCTGGTAGATGGAATATCTGAGAACAGCAGTCTCCTGCAGGAATGCCTTCCAGGAGCCTCTCTGACACCCCCGTGTCTACAGCCTGTCCCTGCAGCTGCTACTTACTAACCAGCTGTCTCCCGAGTGTTCTAGATCAGAACTCAAAAGAAGCAAGGAAGATCTTGATGTGGGTGAGAAAGGAAGATCCCCCAGGCAGTCTCCACTGAAAATCATATGCACTGGGAGAAGAATGACTGCAGACTTGATAAATGTATAATTTCTCAACTGAGGTAAAACAAAAATCGAGGAGTAGACAAAGGGATTCCCTAGTGTATCTGAATGGTGGGTTTCTGTGATTTGTTGCATAGCAGACATGAGGTATCAATTTCTCAGTTTGGTTCCAGTTCTTGTTCCTTCCAGCCCTGACAGTTTCTGGCCATAAGGAAGCCTGATGTTCAGTATCATTTTAATTTTTTTCTTGCAGATGTGGCTTAGCGGCTACAATATATAACCATGACCCCCTTTAATGGAGCAAACTTTTATATATGGATCTTTCAGGGATTCTTTCTCATCTGAATCTCCTATTTCTTGCTGCCTCCTCAGCCCAGCCATGAAACACACCCTCTATTTTAGGGACTGGCCAAAGGCCCTTTTCTTTGTGTCTGGTTTTCCCCTCTTTAAATCATTTTGACATTTAAGCTTATGAGAGAATCTCTTTGGATTTCTGACCTTACCATGGTCAGACCCCTTTCCATGGATGCTGTGAGGCCTTTTGGATCTAGGTCGTATCTGTAGCTACTCAGAACTGTATGTCAGAGTTTTTTGGTTGTCTGGGAAGAGGGATTGGGATTTCATTTTTTTATGGGTTTCTAATTATTTCAGTAGGAAATTTGGAGAGGCTGAGCCAGCAACTCTTGGTTGCTCAGATGCCATTTAAAACTGGAAATGATTCCAGCGAAGTTTTTTTTTTGTGTGTGTGTGTGTGGAAAGTAATAAATGATTGGAACTATCCTTAAAGATAATAAAAAGTTGGCTACCATGTATGGAAAGCTTTAAAGGGGAATGGAATTGGAGAAAATCAGTTAAAAAACCTCTATAAAACTTTAAGCCGGAGGTAATGAGGGCCTGAAATGGGACGGTTGTGTGACAACAGGAAAGCTGACGTTATCTGGTGCTTGTGTCAAAGGGCACAAGCAATACTTGTGCAATACTGTGGTCTTTGGGCAACTTGAAAAAAATAAGTGAGCTACTTCGTTAATCATGGTGAGCTTCAGTTTCCTTTTTAAACTATTTTTCTTTTTTTAGAAAAGGAATTAACTATTAAAAATATCACCTATATAAAGAACATTGGGATTATCAAATCAAAGTATGTATTGGGAATAATCTGGTATACACAGTAGGTATGAAAGAAATATTAGCCCTCTTTTTTTGTCACTTTTAGAATTATTTATTTCTACTCAGCTGGTTCTATTTGGCTATTTTTGTGTCTATCTAGCCATGAGTTAGGACAGGTCTTGCTGTGGTTTTAATTTTATGAAGGTGGATGAATAGTGCTAGTCTTGCTTTGTTGCCTTGTCCCTGCATGAGAAATAAATGAGGAGCATCACCGTCTCTAGGCCCCGCGGGCATTATCTTTGGTTTTCAGAATTGCGTGTCTTCCCCGCGTATGTTTTCCAGCCGATACGTCTCACCACAATAACTCACTGTGAGCTGCGGCATTTGTATCCTCGTATCACCGAGGTTCCTATCATTCGCCATGGCTGAAACAACCTGACATGAAATATAACACTATAACATGTCAGGTGGAAAATTTAAACATTGCTTTTTCCCAAGGAAGAATAGAATCTTTATATTTTAAACCACACTATTCCAATGGGGTGGGGGGGAAGCGTTGTGATGTGATATTGATTCTTCTAGGGAGCTGAGTTAGCGAAAACCCCTTTCTACTTAAGACTTGTTCATTTCCCTCTTTTGACGAAAGAAAAATGTGGAAGAAGCTGTTTCATGGCTAACTAAAATCCTTTAAAAAGTGTCCCGGGAAATCATTCCAGTTAGCACCAAACCATACCAAATAAAAGGGTTGTCTATAAAGGACTTCTTAATTTCCACTCTTTCATTTCCTGGTAAAGCCTAAGTAGTCAAGGAGGTACAGTTCCTGAAAAAAAATTATTTATTCACCTATTCATTTATTTATGTGTGGTTCAGTTACGGTAGTCCTGCCTTTTCCCCATTGCTTGTCCCTCCCCTGCCTCCCCCACAGCCACAGTCAGTCCCCTGCATTGTCTATGCCAATGAGTCTTCTATTCAAGTTCCTTTGCTGGCCCCAGACACTGCCCTTTCCATTCCAGCTACAGAAAAGCCAAGTTAGAAGTGGAGCATTGAATGATCATTACAACAAATCTCATACCCATCTGACACAAGATACAGTTAACTAAAATATTAACTCCATCCCTTATGCTGCACTTTACTTCTCCATGACTGTTCTGTTGCTACCAGTTTGTACTTTTTATTCCCTTCACTTTTGTTGGGATGAGCACTTAATAAGTTCTATAATGTCTAACCCCTGGGGTGTACACCTGAAACTAATATAATATTGCATGTCAACTGTAATTGAAATATAAGAAAATGATTTTAAAGTTTCAAAATAACCAGCAATGTAGGATGAAAATTTAAAATAATTTTCCATAAAGTAAAATAAAAAAGGCCCCTGAAATGAGTAAATCAATCACCCACATTTGATGAACCTGGTCATCTACATAGACTAAAAGACCACACTTGAAAAGAATGAAGATTAGTCAATTAATGTCACCAGTTTTGTACATCTACTCTTTTATATGAATATGAGTCATACTATTTCCAGGAATCAGTGACCAAGTTTCTGTCTCAGAATGTGCTCAGGTATGTAGAGGAAGGGAAGAAAAGCAAAGGAGAAGTAAGTCTCTGCAGATATTAGAAGGAAAGAAGAATCAAATGTTGGCAGCTCCTTGAAGATACAAAGATAAGAAAAAGTAAAAATCACATTGGTAAGGGGTAGCGTCAAGTCAAGGAACATGTATGTAAAGGATCCATGGACAAAGACATTAGGGGGGATTGGATGTGGGACAGGTGGGGTAGGCGGTGGGGGGAGAGCAATGGGATAACAATGGGGACAGCTGTAACTGGAAAAAAAAACACACATTCACATATTAAAAAAAAAAGAATCTTGGGCTTTTTGTCGAGGGTATGTTTATTTTTATACTCTCCGAAGGATATTAAAGAGACAAGTTAAAAAAAATAAAGAGACAAGGAAAAGAACTTTGTATCAATATTGCATGAGTTGTAGCTAGTATCACTGAAAAAAAAGACAAGGAAACTTACAACTGCAAGGTAAAGATAATGGAGGAAAAAAAGGAAAAATTCTTCCGTGAATATAGAACCAACAACCAAAACATAAGAAATGGAATCTGCAGTGTGTGGATCACTCACACTAACCAAATCAAAGTATGGTGGGTCAGTAACCATCTTAAAGACTGATTTTCATTGTTGTATTAACCTGATAGATACAGTTTAGATTCTTATTAAACATTGAAAATATCTTAAAAAGTAAAGCATTCAAAAGCAAATAAGAACCAATCGTATAAGAAAGCTCATTATTTTCTGAAGTCATGTCTCTTACTATTCTTCTTTCTCCCTCTGACTGCTTTTGCTGTCTTATCTGCTAAGCATTCTCCTTGACTCAATCAGAAAACAGACTTTGGTTCCCCATAATAAAAATAATTTATAAATGCGCGTTGAAACTTTTTTCTGAGAGCTGACTTTTTCTATACCTACTGTCACTCTGCTTCTCTGTTGATGATCTCTTGATCACAGGAGTCACTGGAGGTGATTAAAGTAGCAAATAATCATACAGTGATGATGAGGGCAGTGGTGGCATTGAGGGCACTGGTATGCATAGTTAACGTACTTGCTATGCACTGCAGGCTTGTTTAGTGTTTTCCAAGCCAGTGGGTCGTGGGAAACACAGCAGTTCTACATGGTTGATTCATCTGATGTCCCAGTTTCCTCACAAGGGGATTGAGGTTAATGCAAGTAAAAGTATTCTGAATGACTCAGTTCTGTTAGTAACAGAACCAAAATGCAGATCTTATTTATTCTGACCTGAACTCTCATGTGCCAAATCACCTGCCAAAATAAAACTCTGTAATCAAATGGCATGAATGTATTAAAATAATGCAAGCTACTTACAAAGGTTATAATGGCATCATAGCCGATGGACAAGGATGTGAATTTTCAGTTCGGCTGTCGTGGGTGTTAGAGCACAACTCACACTGAACCCTTTATGTGACTGAGCAGTCCATCTTGCCTCAGTTTCTCCATCGTGCATACTACTTTTGTGTGTCACCTTCACAGGCCAGTTGTGTGGCTTAAATAAGATAATACATGTAAAGTACTCCGTGAAGTACTTATAAAAAGAATAAACATTCTGCAAAACTCTTTATGTATTTCCCATGGTCTGTAGAGCGTTGGTCTTCTTAGTCACTCTGAGGAAGCTGACAGCCCCTAGAGCATCGACAGCCAAAAAGAGCCACAGTGGATACTATTGTTGTTGATATATCATTCTAGTTTGAGAGATTTATTCCAAATTAAAAAAAAAAGGCCAGATGTCAGAGATTCTTACTGTTCCTGTTACCTTATTAGAGTTTCAAACAAGATCACAGTTGAGGACCCTCCTGAGGGTTTGTTTTGCAATTAAGACCAAAAATGTATGTATGTGTTGGTTTGGCCAAAAAGTTTGTTTGGTGGGTTTTTCCATAAGATGGCTGTAGTAGTGCTAAGTTGTCTTTAACTTCATTCAAAACAGTTTTATTAGATTGTATTGTGACAGCGGTGTACACTTAAAAAAATCAAAATGGGTAAATTTTTGTAGCTATTTCAATATCGAAGATGGAAGAAAATATTCACCATTTTTGGCATATTACACTTCATTATTTCAAGAAAGGTAAAAGTGCAACTGAAATGCAAAATAAGTTCTTTGCAGTGTAAGCAGAAGGTTCTGTGACTGATAGCATGTGTCAAAAGTGGTTTGTGAAGTTTTGTGCTGGAGATTTCTTGCTGGATGTTTAATGTTCAGGTAGACCCATTGAAATTGATAGCGATCAAATCAAAACATTGACTGAGAATAATCAACATTGTACAATGCAGGAAGTAGCCAACATACTCAAAATATCCAAATCAATAAAGTTATGGTGAAAATGAAAAATGTGTCTTTTATTTCATGGAAAAAAACATACGGACTTTTTGGCCAACTCAATATATAATACCTTCTTTAGGACGGCTAGATGTGTATATCCTGGTGAGAAATCCCAGCAGTATCTTCTGTGTTCTAATCATTGCTTTGAATTTGCCCAATCAACTAATGTTGTAGGATAGAGTGTTGGGTGGTGCCCAATGGGAAGTCAGTGGCAGGAAGAGCAGGTAGGATTTACACAGTTTTGTGCTGAGGCTGTCCCTACATCCTGGAGTGCTTTGTCTCCTCAGAGACCATGGTATCATCTTTGAAGACTCGTTTCCAAAGCATCACCTCCCCAGAGCTTTCCCTAACTCCTCCCCTCCATATGAAAAGGTACCTTACCTCATGTCTGTTACTGGAAATGCTATTCAATAATGGAAAGTATTTATTGAGCACTTCATTCTGTGTGCTAGGCAGTGTGCTACCTCTTTACATTAATCCATATAAGAATCCCGTGAGAAAGACATTATTGCTATGTCTCTTTTCCTGATAAAGAGTTGAATGCTTAAAGATGTCATGGAGTTTTCCCAAAGTTACAAAGCATGTCTTGGGTTCTCCTCGGAGAAGATGAATGTGCTTTTCCCCATGGATGCACAAACTAAGCTCATTCCAGAATATTAATAGAATCAGTTAATCTTTTTGTTATAATCTCCCCAATTCTCTGGAAATAGTTGTCAAATACAGCATATTAATAAATAAAATGTACTGAATAATTAAACCCACAAAGACCTGACTTATCTTTTATGGTTTTAGTAATATTTTAAAAGGGAAAGATGTTGATAACATATGCTTGGGCCAGCACACGGAGAGATGCACAAGCTGTTCCTCCTCATTGTTCGCTCTCAGAGGCTGTGGGTGGGGGGGCAGGACGCCAAGGACCGGGAGCCCGTGGGCACGGTTGCCGAGCGCACGTGCTTGGGAGTGCATTCTGTTTTTCATCCTCTGCTGAGTGTTATTTGGGTTCCCTGTTCAGACATCTTCTCGGCTGTGCATTTTTTAGCTAAATCAGATATTTATTATGAGACCACCAACCTCTCAACATTTCAGGATGAATATTTCTCATTATATTTATATAATACAAAAAAAAAAAAACAAGAAAAATGACAACCCAGCAATGACAATGCAATAGCATCATCCATCTAGATGTAAGTTAAACAGCAGATACATGCCTTTCTCACTTAATAATGTTTAGCAAAAGGAACTTTTAAAAAGGAAACTCTTTTAATTTTGAGGATTTCGGATGTCTATTGGGAGTTCACTAGACCAATACTTTCAAAGTCCTTTATCATCAGGTTCAAAGGAATTAAAATGATGGTACCCTTCCTATACAGCATGAATCTCTCCCTAAAGAGTTCTAATAAAAGACAAAACCCAAAAGAAATGAGCTATCAGGCCATAAGAAGACATGGATGAAACTTAAAGTCATATTACTAATGGAGGAAACCAATCTGAGGAGGCTGCATAGTTCCAGTTATATAACATCATGGAAAAGGCAGAACTATGGGGGCAGTAACTCCATCAGTGATTCGGGGAAGGGGAGGGTGAACAGCTGAGTACAGAGGATTTGGGGGGTAGGAAAACTGTTCTCTTGGTAATATAAGGTGGATATATTGATATGTGTTTATGAAACCCATATGATGTACCACACAAAGAACGAACCACTAGGTAACTATGACGTTTAGCTGACAGTGAAGTGTCAATGTTTCATCCTTCCTTGTAACAAAAGTATCGTGCTGGTGTGGAATGTTGACAGAGGAGGAGGGTTTCTGTGTGTGTGTGTGTGTGTGTGTGTGTGTGTATGAAGTGGGGTAGGCAGGGTCTGGACTATAGGAGTACAATATGTTATGGATAGAAGGATGGGCTTTTTCCTGTGAAAATCTAGGTAAGGAAACTGAGATAATGACTAAATAGGATTTCCCACTTTCATCTATTGATGTGATGTTTCCAAAGGAAAGTCACTGGAAGAGCAGCATAAACAGTGACATACACAGGAGGTGAGGGTCCTCAAGTGGTCTGGTGAGCAGGCTGTTCAAATGGAAAGGAACGGAGGAGTAGTACAATGTGGACTAGAGCTAAGGCACTGGTAGTGACGATGGGGGGAAATACCTCATTTAGGTATTTTTGCAAAATAATCAATTGGACATGGTCAGAGGGTGATGACTCCATGCTGGTAATGTGACTTGCGACCTGAAAATACAAGGATTTAGAGGGCAATGAGGTGCTTTATGCTGGGAGGTGGAATGAAGTTTAGAAAGTTGGAGGTGGGGGCCCTATGGGGGCAGTTTATACCCTGTGGGGGTATCATATACCATGATAGTCACTCCGGCCAAGGAAGACAGGGTGAGATGGTTCTTTGGATTCCCACAAGCATTGATGACCCTAACAACTGGGCAGAGCAGGCCCGGTCTGAGGTCTAGGAATCTCCTCTCAGCCGAGACTTTGAGGTTTGGGGAGATACTCTTTTGGGAGTACCATGGTTGGACAGGCAGTGAGTTATCACCTTGTACCTGTGTAAAATCACGTCGATCTCACAGCAACAGAGGCAGGCTGTCCTTCTTTCCTTCAATGAATGTTTATTTAATGTGTCTTGTGTTTCAGCTAGAGTAATTATCTCTGGATAATTGTCTTTTACTTTTAAATGTGACAACGTATGCGCAGGGAGGGAAACAAACTATTAACTTGCAGAGGTCGGATGAATGGGGCTGTGTTTACTGGTAATTCCCGAGTCAGGGCCCCTCTTTCCTGTACCATGTTGCTTTCAAGGTGTGATACCTAAGAACATGCCTGATTATGAACTGCTTAATTGCATTTCAGTGGTTGTTTAGGTCAGGCTGCCCTCTAAGTAGAGTTGTCTGTGTAGAGAAGAAGACCACTGTTGGGCTTCTAAAGTTTTGTAATCAGGCAAACACACACAAAACAAGATATCTAGGTGGTACAATGACAGACACATGGAAAAACTCACCCAGAGAGATGTGTTGCCATCAGAGGCTTAATGTAATGGTAAAGGTGGCTGCCCAAGGGTGGAGAAAAGAATTGTAATACCCAGGGCAGGTGCAACCAGAAATGTAAGCTAGTCCTCAATATCACAGTGATATTCTCAGGAGGGAGAAGGACTCAGCTCCTATTTGTCCCGATGCCAGGGAGTTCTCCTTAGTTTCATACTGTTTGTGTGTTGACAGTGGAGAAAGCGGTGGTTGGAGGTAGTGCAAAGTTTGTGCCTTTCTCCCCACCTCCTGTCCTTCCTCTCTGCTTGCATTCCTGCCTTTATTCCCTTTTATGTCTTCCACAAGCACTGACTTATTATTTAGTGTGTATGATGTACTTGGAATATAATAAAGGGAGGGGCATGGCATTGCCACCAGGAAGCTTGCATTTTTATGCAGAATGTCAAAAAAATACAAATAGTTTAATTAGTGCTAAATGATACAGAAATAAAAAAAATACATGGGACCAAGATGGAGCATGCATTTCAAACAGGGAGTTTAAGGAAGAGATTTTTGAGGGTTGCTAGTGAAACCAAAGCTTAAAGGGTGAGAACGCGTAAATTCACACACATGGAACATTTCTGAGTCTTAAGAGGAACCTACAACCACCCAGTTGCTCAAACCCAAATCAGTGGCTCCTGTGTTCCTCACTTCCTTCATGAAATCCATCACGGAATCACTAGCAGTCCGGGATACAAATAGGGAAGTAAAAAACCTCTATGCATGCTTAGAGGGGAAAGAGGATTTAACCAGGAATCGGTTACATTGGTGACAGATAAGAAAAAAGCCAAAGAAGAGGTTATGTCATCAACCTGGGAACACAGGAAGCTGCTACTACACTTAGACTGGTGGGAAAAACTGGTGGGATTGTCCGGCAGGGGCTGAAGCCATGAGAACACACAGCTGCCTCTGAGGATGGAGCTGGGAAGTGGAGCGGGATCACCGGGAACTCCATCTGCTTCCTGTTCCTTTCCTTTCAAACCTCTTTCCTACCTGTGCCTGCTGGGACGGCCACAGCTCCATCCTCACAGTAAACAGCGGAGTAGGGTAAGGCTGAGGAATGGATCTGAGGACAAACAAGCCCTGGTCTCTCACAGAGTTTTATTATTTTAGAATATTATCTCAGAGTAGTTCAGTGCTGTCCATTCCTAGACTCTGGTCGGAGTCACCATTCTGCCACAACCACCTTCTAACTGCCTACCTTGGTTTAGCCTGATTCCCTGACAAAGCAGTCACAAGGAGTGAATGAATGAATGAATGAATGGCATCGTTGAAATATGAGGGGATATAAGGGAGGAGTGAGGTTCAGCAATCTGTATGAGCTCCTGACTTATCAATTTGTCTCTGGCGAGATTACCTATTTTTCTAAACCTCTAGTCCTTATTGGTAAAATGCCCATCCTAACTGTCTCATAGGAATGACAGAAGTAAAAACATCTTAGGAAGGTGAAAGTGGCTAATAAACTGAAAATACAGTGTGCCACTGTGGAAAAGTCAAAGACCATTGGTCCCAGGGGTACCTGTGTATTTGAATTCTCACTCTGTTATTTACTATTCAGGTTATTGCTTAGCCTCTCTGAGCTTCAGCTTTCTCTCGTTCCCCATGTGTCTTTCCCTACTTTTGAATCTGATTAGACTCAGGAGTGGTGGGAGAGGAACTATGCTGCTTCTGAGGCTGACCCTAAGGGGAGCACTGCCCTGAGAGTGCCATGAGGGAACTTGTCTGGCCAAATCCAGGGGACAAGGGGACAGCAAGAGGCCACATCAAGGAGAAGGGAGGGGCCCCAGCAGCAGCACTAAGTACCAAACATGAACGAGGATCTAGAACCTTCTAGAATAGCCAACTGTCCAGATGAATGCAATACCAGAATGAATCCAGGTGGACCTAGTGGAGACTCTCCCAGGCACCCCACATAAATAATAACTTGCTATTTGTAGCCACCAAATTTTTGGATGATATATTGTACAAAAATAGTTAAGTAAAGTATTAATAGTACATATGTTAACAAATGGTATGACTTCTTAGGAAAGCATGAATAAAATCATTATTAATTATCAATTAAATGTTTAATGCTACTTTTGACTTAATATTATTATTATTAACTCTGAAACTAATTGAAGGTATTATGTTTTATGAAGAGCTATTTCAAATGCATATGGATTAAATTATGACTTCACTATTATATTCAGGGCAGTATCTAATTGCAATTCATATTTCTTAGCCTCCCTTTGCCTCCACTGTCTAGTATGTTATCTCACTTACAGTAGGAGCTCATACACATTTAACTTAAAGGAGTATAGGCAATGTGCACTTCTTAGATATTAAAATCTATTTTCTTTCCAACATTGGTAAACATTTTATAGGCTATCCTTTGATTTTAAGTCTACTAAGGAAGAATTCATGTGGCCTACGCCCTTTTGTTAATGTTAGGAACAAAGACCAGGACAGGCGCCTGCATACTGGTTTGAAGGACAAAGTTTGACCTCGCTTGCCCTGTGAGCATCTCTGTTCTTCTGTGGAATAAAGCTCTTGAAAGTCTTCGGTAGAGTCAAACTTAGAGCGCTCTGATCTGAAAGGAGCTGCCTGTCGCTATCTATGACTCAGATTATTTCTTTGCCTATTAAATTACAAGAGACAGTTCCAGCTGGATCCATCAATGTATTTATAACTCAGTCACACGATTTTCCTCCAGGCGGAAAACTTGGCAAGCATCCTTCGAGCCTGGCTGCAACTTTCAAAGATGAGAACAGAAAAATAAGCATGGCAGTTTTCATACCGGAATTCATGTCTAAATTCTGAACATAATGGGAGAATGTTAATCCCCCCAGCACACCACAAGTCACCATTTCCACCAAAGGAGAGAGCGAGTGTGGCAATTCGGGATTTCATAAAGAGTGAAAATACAATTTTGTCTGCCTCTCTTGGATCTTCTTCTCAAGAAGTATATGATCTCTGGTAACAACAGCGAGAATGTCCCTGGAATTCCGTGATGGAAAGGAACCATGTCACTTGTTAATGACATGGCATGGTCTCTCGCACATAACCTACACTGCTCCGCTGTGTACTGGGGATACTCCATCTTACTAATCAAATTGATAGTCTGATTTTCCTCATATGAGAAAACTCAAGTTATGACAAGATAGCATACTCAGAACACAGATTCATCACCTATAGTTTATTGATAGCTTTGTTTCCAAGGGAAATTATTTAAGTGAATATATGTGTACGAGTATGTATTTATATGTGTATACATACACATATATACATAAATACATGCATATATATATAACTTAAAATGCTATTATCTAAAAGAAGTTTGTGTACATCTATCAAATATATATATACACACGCACAGAAACACACATATATACATACGTAGAGTTTATTTAGCATTTGACAAAAAGTTGAACTCAAAGTGGCCTAGATAAAAAGTCAGTGTGCTTAGTCATATAAGTCAGCATTTAGGGTACAGTTACAACTTGGTGATGTCACTAAGCAACTATATAATTCTCTGTCCCTCTCTGAAGTTGAAACGCTCCTCCCTGGTAATTCCAAGAGTTTCAACCTTTACTTAAAAATTCTAGTGCAGAATAATTCACTTCCCAGAAAATTCCATTAAAAGACCTAATTGGAGTCTCATTGGTCTGTTATGAGGTATTCAGCAATGTCTAAACTAATTGCTGTAGCCACGAGGAAGCATTTGACTCAGAAGCTCAACCTGGATCATGGGCCCTATAGCAAAATTCCAGTGAGCACTCTGTATGAGTTAATATAATGTATCAGTGCTAATCTTCTCATTTTGATTGTACTATGACTCTGTAAAATGTTTATATTAGGGGAAGCTGGATGAAGACTGTGTAGAAACTCTATGTCTTCAAAGCTCTTTCATTCATCTAAAATTACTCCAGAAATATTTTAGAAAATTGTACATTGAACCTAGTGGACTATAGGACAATAAAGACTTGAAATATAAATACCAGCAAACGGCTTCTCCTGGCAATCTGCTCCCATCATCAAGATCAGAACCTTGGTATTCACGGGGGATCATCCCAGTTGACAGAAGCTTGATTCTTTGGCTTCACTGGCCACTCCTTTTTTACAGAGAGATCGTATCAATTGCAGAAGCAGTATTATGGTTCATATGTTTGCATACTTTACATCCCCAGCTAGATTATGGGCATCATGAGGATGAGGTCCGCAGGTTATTCATCTTTAAAATCTCACAGTCGAGCAGAGAGCCCAGTACAGACCAGAAACTCGTTAAATGTTTTTCTAGTGGGAAACGCGGGCAGGAGCATGCTGATTTGTTAATTCACAACAACAACTGGGATCCCAGGCTGTTATTTTCCCTAGCTGAAGGTTCGGCTTTTATATAAATATTCAAAGAAAACTATAGTTGTATAATGTTCATTTAATGCTTCTCCTTCCTAGACACAAATGCACCATAATCATATTTATCATAGCTAGAGAAAGCATATCATAAGTCTGTTTATCAGGGGAAAATGGAAAAAATCCTAAGATATTTGCCGCATTTAGTGTGGGGACTATAGCAGGTAAAGTAAGGCATTGAGTTGATTTATGCATTTTTCTACCAATATTTATTAAGTTTCTAAATGCTGTTTTAGGATATGGTCTATGCCACCCCATTTAAGAGATTAGTGAATTCATTTGAAGAAGCAAGCAGTTCAGTGAGGGAGAAAAATCACCTGAAAGTGTAGCATATTGGAAGTGAAGTCACAGTTCCTCCACCTGACCCCCTGCCATTGTCTCCTGCTGTCTCTGGAATGAACCAGTTTTCCATCAGCTTTGGTGTTGTCACACGATATGCATCCATCAGCAAACACGCGCTGAGCTCCTGCTGAGGACGAGTGTCCTGGGATAAAATGATACTGGGTCGTGGAAATGCTCCCCCATCTAGACATGTCTTATTGCTGACTTTTGTGTACCCTCTATTGGGCACTGTTTTACAAATTACCAAGTTTTAAGGTGGACTAGGCATAAGTATGCATTAGGCAATGCAAGTGTAACTTTTAGGAAATAATATATCCTCCAATCTATTTCAGGGAAATGTGTTCACATGTCTTGTTATGCTAAATATACTACAAGCCCAGAGGTCTCATATCTGGCAAAGTTCAGGAGGAAGAAATCAGGCCTCCATCTGTCTGGGGCTGACCAAACCAGTGGGAGGCTGGAGCTCCAGTGTGCCGGCAGTCCTGTGCATCAACGTGAAGAAAGTCAACGAGTTTCTGAGTAGACAGGACACATGATGGGGGTAAAGTGCCATGAAGATTCTAAGAATAAACTGTCTAGGGATTATTACTCAATCTACTGAAACGAGAAAAAACACCTGACCTAACTTCAGCTTGCAGTGAAATGAATTGCATCCTTAAAGGTTCGCATGTTGAATTTCTAATTCCCCAAGTGATAGTGTTTGGATATGGAGCCTTGAAGAACCAGTTAGATTCTGATGAGGTCTTGAGGGTGGAGCCCCATGATGGTATCGGTGCACTTATTGAAAGAGACACCAGAGAGC
This sequence comes from Phyllostomus hastatus, assembly GCF_019186645.2. NCBI lineage: Eukaryota > Metazoa > Chordata > Mammalia > Chiroptera > Phyllostomidae > Phyllostomus > Phyllostomus hastatus. Next base: position 19,936,335 of record NW_025334024.1, read on the forward strand.
GTGCTCCCCTCCCCTCTCCCTGCCACTGAGGGCACAGCAAGAAGGTGCTGTCTGCCAGCCAGAAAGTCCTCACCACAAACTGACAATGTAGGCACCTGGATCTCAGACTTCTAGCCTCCAGAGCTGTGAGAAAATACGTTTCTGTCGTTTAAGCTACTAGTCTGTGATATTTTGTCAGGGCAACTTGCGCTGACTAAGGTACTACCTTGTTCTCTCCCTGAGGTTGATGAGAGTTAGCAAAGCTGTGAACACATTCAGGTGAACTGGCAAATTTTTTTTTTTTACTGTTCAAGTACAGTTGTCTGCATTTCCCCTCACAACTTCCCTCCACCCCAGCCATCCCCACCTCCCTCCCCTGATCCCAAACCCCCTTGGTTTTGCCCATGTGTCCTTTATAGTTGTTCCTGAAAACCCTTACCTTCCCCCCCATTAGCCTGTCCTACCTCCCCTCTGGTTACTGTCAGCTTGTTCTTAATTTCAATGTATCTGGTTATAGTTTGCTTCCTTGTTTGTTTTGTTCATTAGGTTCCACCCCAAGGTAAGCGGGCAAATATTTTTTCATTGGCTGCCTCTTGATTCTGAAGGACTAGATCTTTGACGTGATGGGGAGCTTTAATAAGGTATTGAGTGACCTGGAAGTCATCAGGATTACTCGGGAGAAAGCTTCTGTGGGTACTCATGGTAGTTTATACTTCAGAAAACCCATTATTTAAGGACAATGTCAGCCTTAGGAAATCACAGCCGATCTACGACTGAAACATGGCAACAGGGTCTTACTTCCTGGTTTGACTAGTAAAGTCCAAATGTAAATGGTTTGTATGTATGGATCTGTATGTCCAAAGTATGGTATTCAAATGGTCCATGTGATTGGGTTAAGATAATTGAAATGAGAGAGTTCTTCTCATGGGGTGTTTACTTCTTCCTGTGGATTTTTGAAGGCCTGTGTTGAATCCACTGTTAGACACACCAGGAAGGAATGCTCCTTGACTGAGCCTGGAAAATGAAGATCAAATGAAGAAAAATGAAGGCCTGAAATGTAAGATCACTAGTAAAGCTCATGATTACTCCCCAAAGATTCAGATTTTTAGTATATGAAGTTTAGTAACTGAGTTTAGGGACTAAGTTTCTGATAACACACTGTATAGACAATTCTAAGTGATTCTTAATCTCTTAGTGATACTTTCTCAATGTTTGTCTTTTAGGAACCTTTTCAACTTCCTCATCTTTTCCTATTTCCAAGCACAAAAATGTGAGACTGGTGACTGTGGCTAATACAAAGTGCTATACGTGACCTTGGTATTTGATGAACTTATGTTTAATGGGGACAAAATAATATGAATATAAAATTAAATATTTAAGCAATTGAGAGGAAGGACCAATGAATCTCTGCATCTATTCCTGGAGGGATAGGGGTCGGACCATGGTATCTTGGGGACTGAAATGAGAATGAAGAATATAGCAACTGGTTCACATCCATGGGTCACTAGCAAATGGAATATTTTAGGGAGAGGAAGGTAGTTACTTCAGGCAAAGGTCCCCCACTCCCACCACAAGAGAATGATGAAGGTCGATTGTGGCCAGACTGGAAATAATTTTGCATGACTGAAACAATATAAACAGAATATATTGATCCTGAAAATACAATAAAATATGTTTTAGGAATACTGAATTAGCAGCAGTTTATTGTAGAGTGGGCATGGCAGGTGGGAAAAGTTGGAGGCACAGAAAAAAGTGATGTTGGAGGATTTGGATGGTCTTTTAAAAAAGCTCTCTTCCCCTACCAAAGCTTTATTGCTTAAAGAATTCACAGCAGGAACTGGTAATTTAATAGGAATTAAAGAATCATTTTATTAGTCTAGATCAGAGAAGGCAAGGCAGGTGTTGCTTGCTTCAGCCTTGACCTCTGTGATGCTCAAATCCACAGATGCCTTTTTGGTCCTCCTTCATGACCTTTTATGATCCTGAAACAAATGATACTTCCTCCAGCTACTGTGCCTTTGCGCATTTGTACATCTGTCTCCTCTCCCTGGAGCACGCTCTCTCTCTCTCCTACCGTGAATTCACACGCGCAGCTTTTGCATTTCTGCTCAAATGTGACTACGTCAAGGTGTCTTCTCTACCGTCCTCATATTTAGGCAGGTTTATTCTCTGCTTTTCCTTTTGTCTAGTAACATGCCTCTAATAATACTTACACAATTATTTGTCACCACACTGATTGTCATTTATCTGGTTCAACTAAAATGTAGGCTGTTTGGAAGCATGGGTAATGGCTGTGCATACTGGGGATACAGCAATGCACAAAAACAGAGCATGTGTGCCATTTTTGACATTGAATAAATGTTTGTTGAATTTATGAATGAACAACTTCTAAAATAAGCGGTCCATAGCCAAAAAAGTAGTAGAGCCTAAACCTAAAATTAGGTCTCTCTGAAGAGATTAAAAAAAAACACACAAATTTTTTCAAACAGAGCTATCTTGCCAAAACAAAACAAAACAAAAACAAAAACCCAAAACACAGGATTAAACTTACTTTAGTACCATTAAGACAAATACCACATACCAAGATTTAAAATACTTTACCCTTAAAGAGGTAGGTCCCAGCGAACGTACTATTTTACCCCTGATTCAGACAATGTCAACTTTCTGACACACAAGTTTGAAATAGAGATGCACAGGGCAATGCTTGGAAGCCCTCAAGCGCTGAGAGCTCTTTGGGCAGTCTCCTTGCTGCGCACATGAACACCACGAGCCTGCTGGAAGGGGTTCAGAGAACAGCCCACAACAGCATTCGCATCTGCCAAAGTGACTGATGTTGGCTTCGGCCTGGAATCCAAAGGCGACAGCTGACAAAGGAAGGGCGGAAGGGAAGGCAGAGGTGAGATCTGAATAGTTGCAAAAGCCCAGGATAGCAGAAGGCAGACATCTTCTGGAGTTATCAAGTGTTTGTAACATGTTGCACCAGAGATCATGCTAACAGAGCAACAGCTGGTGGTGGAAGCAGCCAGCCCTGAAGAAACACCCCTCTCCCCCCTCCTCTGTAAGGTCTGAAGTAATAGGAATGATAAGAATGGGTTGTGTCTTTCGAGATCTCATTTATTCATCTCAGTAGCAAGGATTATTCTAATAAAACATTAAATAAGACATTAAATAATGCTTACTATATATGTCAGACTTTGTTCTAGGAGCTTTGCCTACGTTAACTAATTTAATAGCCCAGCAGTCCTATCATATTGGTACTATGAGCAACTGCCCCTTCAGGTGAGAAATGGAGGCACAAAGCATTAAAACATTTGCCCAAAGCCACCCAGCTAGTATTTAAAAGTCTAGTTCCTAAGAGCATCTGGCTCACTCTAACACTACACTGTCTCTATATGATAGTATAATGGTTAGCATTTATTGAACGTTTACTATGCGAGATTCACATACCTAACAGCTGTCATGTGGAATCCTCAACGCACACTCGGGAAGAATATTTTCCAGTGTGCCTTTACAGTGAGAATTGAGGCAGAGTGGGCTGATTTAGTGAGAAACAGTTATTGAGAATTTCCAGTGTATAATGATAAGATGCTACGTGATGAGCACACATAGAAAGATGAGTGCCCGCCCTGCCTGCAATGAGCTTACAAGTTAAGGGAGTAGGGGTTGGCAGGATCATGGTAGGAAATGGGAATGAACATTCACTGGCCACCTGCCTTGTTCCAGGTACCGGGCAAGTCATGTTGCTTGTGGTATGCCCTGTAAGGTTGACATCATTCCTATGGGAACGGCCCCATTCTAACCCAGTCCTCTCTAATCATGTAGTTTTCATTATATTCAAAATGTTATGAAACACCAGGGAAGGAGGTGGGGAGCCTGCCTTTGCAGACCCGTTTAGTTGAGAACGCTGAGCATCTATCGTAGCCCACATTCTCACAGCCAATGAGCGGCAGGGACAGAGCCAAGTCTGTGCCACTCGGCTGCAGCTTCTAGGTCAGACTCTAGCCTGATTCATTTCTTTCATCCTTGTCTTTTCACTGCAAGCATGTGTGGGGGACGGAGTATTGATAAAAATGTAACTCAAAACCCTTTAGAGAGCAATCCGTTCTGAGTGTTATTCATAGAAAACATCAAGAGTACTCAGTAATGGATACAAATGACCAGGTGCTTGTCCCAATTTTTATTTTTATTTAAAACAATTTTTTTTTTTTTGCTGAGTATCCTTTAAAAAGACAGATGCAAACAGATTGAGGAGAAAAAACACAGGAAAATGTATTTGCATAAAATACAAAAAGTCAGAGTTTTCCACTGTTTCAGATGCCTTTTTGGGCAAAAATCATCCTTTTTAAGAATGATTATGTGTATGTATGTAGCATTGTGTGGTATGGATTTTTCCTCTTTACAATAAAATCAATAACTTAGTATGGTGCTGAGTTCACCCCTTCACGTCTCCGGACCATGGTCTCCTCGACTCCTGGTTCTATATACAGGTGACTTCTACAGTATTCAAATGAAAACCCTGTGACCAGAGCTCCAGGAAGGCAATGCCCAGAACTCCAGTGGCTCCCCACAGCTTGCAAGGTAAGACCCAAAATCTGCAACTGAAAAAAATCTGAAAAAAATGCTGAGGCTCTGAACTGGCTCCACTCCCCAGTTACCCCACCCCCTTCCTTCTTACCGCCATCATCATGTAGCCCTAACTCTAGGCATGATGATCCATGTTTTTCATTTGTTCAGGAGTCAACCCCCTTTCAGAGGCTGTTTCTTGTTCTTGGTATATATGCATTTCCATACCTGTCTCTTTAACAAATATATACTCACCCTTCGAGTTCCCAAATTCCTGCTCTGGGAGAGAATGGCTTCACAAAGGTACAACTGAAGTGTGTGGTAGATGAAAAAACATCTTCTTTTGCAATCACCTGATTTCTAGTAAAGTTTAAACTCTTGTTATTGTAAAATATTATCTTTCAAGCTACATCTCTTCTCCTAAGTGGAACGTGGTGTGTGTGTGTAACAATCGTTTGTTCACTACGTGAGTCAAGGTTGTGTTTCTCCTTTTCATGCTCCACTTGTAAACATCTGGGTCTTTAAAATGTACTTTCAGATGTTCAGTTATACAGAGAGCGTATCTTGTGTAGATTTTCTAGGCAAAGCCAGGCGAGGCTCTGTGGGGCTTCAGCAAGAGTTTGCCACGGTGCTTCTCAAGCAGGGGTGCCAAACGCGCTTTCACCAGGGGCCGCATCGGCCTTGCGATTACTTTCAAATGGCCAGAATAATTTTAGGACAGTATAAATGTAACTACTCCTTAACTGTTAAGGAGCTGAAAGTACATTCAGCCCTTTGAAGGGAACCGCGAGGCTGATGTGGCCCCCAGTGAAAATGAGTTTGACACCCCTGTTCTAAAGAGTGATGTTTCGGTGGGAGTAGCTGTGTGTGCCTGTTGATAACTCTCTGCCCCATAGGACTCAAGAATGAGTAGAGGGAACTTTTGTCATTGTAGTTTGAAGCTATCATTGGTTCTTCTCTACTACCTAAATGAATACATAAGGAAGCACAGTCCCCACATCTCCTTTATTACCTGTTTTTCTCTTACTACCTGCAAAAGTTATCTGACTGCCTATTTCATAATGCAGCACCCAAACTTTACTCCTTGTTTACTCCTGGAATTTCACCTCATAGTTTCCATAATGAAACAGAAGGAAAGGAGCAGAATGTGTGTGTTGGCTGGGTGGAAGAGATGATGATGGACTTTCTGGTCGGTGGGCCACAGAGCTCTTCAACCTCTGACTTCTTCTCAGTTGAGTCTCTCCACTCTATAACTCATGGTAATGTCCTCAAAGGTATTTGAGCAACTTGTATTCTCATTATTGTTGTCATTTGAGTCACTCTTCTTTTCCTGGGCATTTTGTTAGAAAGCTGATAGAGAACAGGAGTGACTCAGCTTTAACTAACTAATCAGTGAGTCATGTCGGTCATATCTTAGCACTTAATTCTTTTAATGTATTGATATTTCCCATTGAGCTCCCAGGTCATGCATTCTAATTATATAATAGAGACTATTCTAATTATATAATACATGCTCAATAAAAAGTCGATCAATGAATTGATGATTCCAGTGCACACTTGGGTAATATGGAATATGCTAAATTAAATTTTTTCTTACTCAATTAACCAAGCTACAGATTTAAATATAATCCTGTCTTCATGGCAGTCTCTCAAAATAGAATAGTCATTAAGTCTGCTGACATGTATAACTTCAACTTGACCTAGTACCCCAACCCCACATTTCTCAAATGGGTTTAGTTGATTAAACTACGTGGGATTATTTATCCCTCTGTCTGGCAGAATTCATGACTAAGTAGCCTCCTCCTATATCATCAGCTCAGGCTTTAGTGGGATTATGAGAAAAATTGCCTTTTTTTGGAGGACAAAGGTTTAAATATTTTCTATCAAGGAAGTATGTAGATGATTAAATGTACAACTTAATTGAATAGTTTGTATGCACTGAATATTTGAATTCCTTATTCCAAGTTATCTAGTGTACTGCAGCTTTCCATCCATTCTCTCGTACTCACTGACCCCTGGAGAAAACAGTCACCCAAGCACATTCCCAAAAATGGTGTCAATGGAATTAATACTGTAAGCTTTTTGCTTCTTTTCTTATTAATTTTTATCTTCTTAGCATAAAAAGTTAATTTAAAAATGTTTTAGCCTATTAGTACTTTAAAATTTTATAGGAACATAGGGGTGCTTTTATTCTTTTGAGTAGCTATTGGAAGTATCACGGGGAACACTATCTATATATAGTACATGATTGTCTAACCACTCTGCTGTCCACCTGAAACTAATACAAAATAACACTGAATGTAAAGTGTAATTAGAAAATGAAATTTAGAGAAAGAAAAATTTATATAGGAAGGTTCTCTGGTAGAAGCACAGAATTTAAAATGAATGAGGTTCGTTTAGAATTGACTTGATCACCAGCATCATCATGGTCACCATTTTAAAAATTGAGAAGAAATAACATTTCTGCTCCTCAGTTGGCTAGTTTTTCTACCAGAAGAGCAAGTATCAGTTTTGAGGTTTAAATAATGCCCAGTAATTGACTGTATTGTATGACTGGCACACTGGGTCATTATTTGTATTAAAGATACTTCAGTGGATCATTTAGATTGCCCTTCAAAAAAAAAGTCTTGAGGTCCATCTGCATGGGGTGTGGGTATCTGAGAAACTTCATTTTCAAGGGCTGTTTTTCCCACGACTCTAGCCTAGACCACACTCCCTCACGTGGCCTCTATCCAGTTAGTGAGTACGGCAGTGGTTAAAAAGTCTGACCATTCCCACTTCACATGGGATTCCTCTGATGGGTAATCTCCAATCCAGACTTCCTCACTGGGTTGCCAGGGACCTTGTCAGGTCTGCCTTGCAGTCCGACAGTCAGTGTCCCCGCCCCCAACTCATGCTTCCTCCCATCTCGTGTCACAGGATGGTTCCCCCAATAAACCCTTTGCACTCCTAACTCTCTCTCAGCATGGGCTTCCTGGAGAATCTAATCTTTGGACAGTGTGATAGGAAGATTAATTATAGGGAAGACCAAAGGGGTGAAACAGCATCCATTTGGTTTTTCTTTCCCTCTACTCATACATTTAAACAGGCAAGGCTGCTCTCTGAGATCTGAAGCAGCCATTTGCTGGTATGATTTGGATGTAGAAAGAAGGAGAATGCCTTTCTTCTCAGGGTTAAAATAGACCAGCCGCTCACCTGCAAAGTACATTGACCTGGAGTTTGGAGAATAAGCCTATGCAGCAGTGATAATCAAATAGTGCCACAATTTCTAGTTTTGTCCTTTGTCTTTCCATCTCCCTTTTCATAATAAGAAGATGTTGATAGGCCAAGATAGAAATGAAGCCTTCCCGGTCTTCTGGCTCACTGGCTCTCTTAACAGTAGCAAAAAGTCACTATAATTCTGAGTACTGTACATTAAAAATTTTAACATCCTGTCTATGCATATCGTGCTTTAATATATATGCATCATTATTTAGGATCTCCCCTGCAACCCTTTGATTATGCAGAGCCTGTCTGCCTCAGTCTTTCTCGCTCAGGGAGCGAAGATGTCTGACTTGGGTTTCATCATCGTTATCATTATCTCTCACTGAGTGTTTTGCATGTGGCAGATATGGTGATGGATGTTTTATATTAATTACCTAATGTACAATAGCTTTGTGACCTTGATATCATGACTGCCCACTTTCAGATGTGAAAACCAAGCCTAGAGGGTCTAAGTAACATGTCTAAGGTCACACTGTAAAAAAGAGCAGTTTTGCTATGCTCATCAGGTCTGACAAATGGATTCATTTTGCCTGAATCTAAGACCATTGCTCTTTTTTCTCTCATATAAGAATTCTATTAATAGGAACACAAGAGAGACTTGATAACACTTGGAACAGACTATGTTTTTTTTTTCCTAACATATCTTCCTGGCATGTAGGGGTAACACAGATTTCATTGCACAGAATGTATTTTCACTTCTTGGTTAATCAGAATGTTTATTTCCCTTTTCTTTCTTTTGCTTTCTCTGATTAAGAAAAAAGTTATCCTGATTTTCTTTGTCAGGTCTGTATTGTTTTCTAGTGTAACTATCCTTCCCAGGTAATAAGCACTTTTTTCTATTTGTGACGTTATATTTTAATTAAACTATTGTAATGTTGCTGAATGGCAAGAGCACAGACATAAGTGTGACAGATGTGGCTTTGAACCCTGCAGCTATGCTGATGCTCTGTTTGACATTTTATTTGTTGTGTGTAAGATCTGGAGGGTAACACCGACTTTGTATGTTTTCTGTGAAGATTAAAATGAGACCGTCCATTCACCTTTTATTTTATTTATTTGTTAGTGACTGGAAACACAGACACAAACAAGTAAATGGAACGAAACACACCTACAGGGTATTAGGGAGCACAAAGATAGTACATAGTAAGGCACTGGGCATGGGCAGGAGATTGGACAGGCAAGTTTTCTGGAAGGTTCGATACTTGAGTTCAGGTTATAAGTATGAGGAAACATGTCTGAGGAGAGAATAAAACAATGAGGACGGAGAAGAGCAGTGAAAGCAGAGCAGAGGGAGCAGTAAAAGCAAATGAAATAAAGTACTCAGAAATAAACGTACCGAGTTTGTTTTAGTTAATAGTTCAGGAGTAGTTACTTCTTGTGGGGTATGAGTTTTGAGGCAGTGGTAGATGGAGTGATGCCATTTGTGCTTTCATTTGTGTGTATTAAATATTTAAATACTAGAATGATGCTTAGTGCTTACAAAATGATAGTTCTCAATTTTATTTCTCTGGGATTTGTTCTACATGTGTACTCTTTCCTTTTCTTTGTCCTTCCTTATGATCTACCTTAAATTCCTATGGATCTCAGAGTCCACTCTTTTGAACTGCCATCCATTAGTTTGGAATCCAATCAATGAACCAGAGATATTTGCCCAGCTTTCCCCCCAAGATTTTCCACACAGTCTCCCTGTTTTTAAGTCTCACTGGCTGCCTCCTTATTTCCTGTCTGTCAGGTGTGGTCATGGTTTGGGAAGTGACATTATAAATGACTGAAAATCATTATCAGTTTAGAAAGTTCTAGGCAGTGGTGGAAACAGTACAGAACTTGTTTATTTTAAAGGAATAAAAGGTATGTAACAAAATGTAGAATTATTGAAAATAAAGCAATTAAATAATAAATTAATATGTACACAAATAAACTTGAAACATAACTTAGAAAATACTTTGGTTCTTTTTTCTACATTCTTTATTTTTGTTTTATTGTTGAATTTATTTGGGTTGATTGGAAACAGCCGTGAAGAGATTTCTGTGGGAATATTTTGAATAAATTTATCTGTCAAAGTGGTGTTCTAAAGATAGATTTGGGGCACAGAATCATGTTTTAACCTGCCGTCACTCAAATAATTTCAAAGGAATCTGCTATGTGAAAGTGGAGTTACATTTCTTATATACTAGATACGTTTATGTGGCAAAGATAACTGTGCAAAATAATATTAGGGATCATTCATTTATTTTTGTTCACTTATTCATGTATTCAGTCACTCACTTTACAATACGTATTAATTAAGCACCTACCCCTAGTCAGGATCGGTATTAGCTATTCAGCATATGAAGAAGGCAGGTAATCATGTTTACCAGAACTTAGCATTTTTGATGAGAAGGCAGATTCTCCTCAAATAAATTCAGTATGATGTATAATACCCAAGGAGAGGGCATGATTTGTTGCCCTTGGAGCAGACACTTGAGCCACAATCTGCATAGTAAACATCGGTTTTTTATGGATGAGGACAGGTTTTCTGGGTGGGCTGCGTGGGAGCAGCCCGAGTAATGATGCAGAGCCTCGGAAGTGTATCACATGGAACTCAGTGGCTAAGGTTTGGAGTTACAGACTCAGAGGAATGATTTAAAATTGTTTTCTAGTATTTCTCTGTAATATCCCACCCCCACTGAGCACTTAATATGTACGTGGCATTGGGTAAGAAATCTATCAGATCACCTTCAATAGTTACGGTGGACCTATGACTTGACATTTTATTACAGATGATACATCAGGCATAAGTTGTTTGCGACAAGCTCCAGGTCATACAAGTATTAACCGGGATCTGCATGCACATAGTTTGTTTGATTCGAATGTCAAACATGGCTTCCAGGGCAGCTAACATCACCCAACCTCTTGGCTTCCTCTGAGATCTGAATATAAAGCTCTTTACATAAATGAGGGTCTCCTTGACCCTGAACCATGAGTCAGGCTCTACAGTGAGTGCCTTAACAACACCAGTAGCAACACAAAAGTCTTCCAGAAACTGACTATGTTTTATAGAGGGCAATGTTTTAATCAGTACTAACACTTAGAAGTGATTATTCTTATTGGACAGGTGAAGAAGCCTGTGTTTAAGTAGTTGATACCATTGTCCAACATCCCAGCTAGCTGGTGGTAAAACAGACCCCAGGTTTGCTCCTAGAGACCATGCGTATCCAACTGCACCCCTTCTGCTTAGAAACGGTCAGCTCATCCCCCTCGATGGTTGCTGTTTTCAATTCCAGCACTACTGCATAAAGACCCAGAATATGCCCAGAGCGGCAGTGAAGAAGTTCTGTGATGATCAGAAACAACACTCCGAATACTAGCACCAGACTCTGGAATGATAATCTGGGGGTGTTTGTCTAGGCCCTCAGGGGGAGGCACCCGTCGGGAAACTGCATCCAAGAGCTCATTGATTTGATTGCCACCACTAATCAGGTGAAAAATCGCTCCTTGAAAGCCCCCTCTACAGTGTTCTCTGTCTGTGGGCATGCTTAGAAAACGCCCACACACCTTATCCACCCACCTGTCAATTCCCTGTGAGGGACAAAGCTGCTCTTTTTTCCCCTCAAAATATGCACTGAAGCATGTGTCAGCTGTGTTTGGTCTCTGCTCTTCAGCTGCAAAATCTAATAATCATGATTAGTTTTTCTTTCTGGGTCAGTTACCTTATTGGTGGTATAATAAGTGAATATTAAGAAATTTAACTAATGATAACTGATCTCTGATAAATGAGGTAAATAAGTGTTATAGTTGCTAATATTTATTGAGTCTTTACTGTATACCAGCATGGTGCTGGCTTTGTCTCATTGACTATCAATGATATATCCAAGGGTATTATTACTTTCTCACTTAAATTGGAAAGCCGGTGTAGCATTGTCCTGGTCCCTTCATGCTGCTGTAAGAGGAAACCATAGACTGGGAGGCTTACAGACAACCGAACTTCATTTCTTCTAGTTCTGGAGGACGGGGGCGTGGTGAGGGCTTGCTTCCTCTTTCATGGATGATAGTCTTCTTGCTGTGTCCTCCCATGATAGAGGGGGCAAGGGAGTATTCTGGGATCTCTTTTATGTAAGGAAACTGGCCTCATTTATGAGGGATCCACCCCCTCATGACCCTGTCACCTCCCAAAGTGCCCCCTCCAAACATCTCATGGTTGGAGATTAGGTTTCGGCATGTGAATGTGGAGACCACAGAGAGTCAGTCCGTAGCAAGCATTCGTACTCTAAAGGGGATTCCAGCCAGTCACAGATGTGTATAATCCCGTCTCCTCGAGAACAGGCAGACCCCGTGACTTGCCAAAAATGAAGGAACATTTTCAGATGTAATTAAGGTCCCCAAACATTTTGTTTTGAGTTAATCAAAAGGGAAATCATCCTGAGTGGTCTGATCTAATCAAGTGACTCCCATAAAAGAGTGCCATCTGTTTAGCTTCTGAAGGAGACATGTTACCTCCCTTATAGGGACTTAGCATTTTAGACAGGAAGGTGGATTCTAAACAAACAGTTATAAGTTATAATTTAGTGTGCCATGCAGTACTTCGGCAGAAGCAGCGACTAGTCTTGGGAGCACGGCCTGCACAGGGAACGCCAGGACTGAGCGATGACTCTGCACATACGCACGTTCTGGGTGGGGTACCAATGAGGGTTTTGGGTCGTGGTGCAGAACCTCACGAGTGCACCGTAATACATTCGGGTGACCAAGACTGGGCCAGAGAAGTCGGAGAGACCCTCTCGCTGCCCTAAAGAGGCAAGGTGCCACACCCTAGAGCACAAGGAAATGAAACCTGCCAACAACTTAATGGAGATTGAAAATGGATCTTTTCCCAGTCAAGACTCTGGTCAGAATGCAGCCTGACCAACACCTTAATTGCAGGCTTGTGAGACTCTGAGCAGAGGACCCAGCTAAAATATGCCCAGGTTCTTGACTCATGGAGACTCCAAGAATATAAATGTGTGGGTTATTCTTTTCAATCATTTCTAAATAGAGGTAAGTTTATATACCATAAAGTTCACCATTTTATAGCATACAATTCAGTGTCATTTGGTACATTCACCCTGTTGTGCAGCCATTACTGCTTTCTATTTCCCAACATCGTCATCAGCCCAAATGGAAACCTGGTACCCAGTAAACAGTCATTTCACATCCTCCTCCTTTCAGCCCTTAGCAACCCCTAATCTGCTTGTCTCTCTATACTGAGCCATTATGGATACTTCATATAAATGGAATCATATAATATGTGACCGTTGTGTCTGGCCTCTTTTGATTGTTTTTAGGGCTCATCTATGATGTAGCATTTACCAGTACTTCATGCCTTTCTATTGCCCAGCAATACTGTATTGTATGGATATGTAGCCTCCTGTGTATCCATGCATCTATCAATGTCCATTTGAGTCACTTTCATCTTTTGGCTATGATGAATAGTGCACTATGGATATGTGTGTACATGTATTTATCTGAGTGTCTATTTTCAATTCTGAGTACATAACTAGGAATAGAACCTCTGGGTTACATGGGAACTCTTTGCTCACCATTTTTAGGAAGAATTTCCAAATTATTATAAAAATGTGTTTCAAGTCACCAAGTTTGTGGCAATTTTTTAAACAGTGATAGAAAAGTTCTCTGGAGGATGACAACAACAACAAACTTCACATAAGAAGTCCATGTATGGAATTAGCATGTGGAACATCAGGGGGTTGGTTGCTCTCAGATCTGTCATCCATCTGATATTAGGTTCAGGGATCATAGGCATGTCCATATCAATTCCTATTTTCAGCAAAGTTTGTTGAGTTCCTAATGTCAGTCAGTGGCACTCAGCGTGTTCTCAATAAGTGCATCAGTGTCCCCTGGGGCTTGTTAGCTATGCATCTGATCGAGCCCTACACCAGACCTTCTAAATCAGAAGCTCGGTGGTTGGGAATATCTGATGAGCGCTGAAGTTTGAGATCCACTGCTATTGTCAAACAATAATACAAGGATTTAAGTTGAGGAAATGATGGGAAATGAGCTGCCCTGCCCCCTCCCCCCAGTTGAATGCATAGTTTGCTGGGTGGAACTGGCAGGTAAGTAGAGGATCCCAGAATGTAATCAGCATCTAGAGAGGGGTATACATTATGCCCTGTTAGCGTTATAGAAGAAGTAAGGCTTCTTTGGAAATGCAGATTTTCTCAGAGAAGGTGGCATGGAAGAACGGACTTGAAGAAGTAGGGTTTTTGCAACTGATGGGAAAGAAAAGCATTTAAGGGGATGCAAATGTTCTGTGTGAACTGAGGGAAGCATGAACCAGGATGATGTCTTGGGGGCATGTAGGAGGCATATAGGAAAATGGAGGGAGGATACCAGATGAGACAAAACAAGTGGGTACTAAGGAGCTGGGGCTTCATCTGCTGCACTTAATGAACCGTGGAAGGATATTTAGAAGGAGCGGCATATACTTTGAATTTCATTTTAGAATGTTAAACTATTGGGAAAAAGATATATATTAACAGGAAGACTTTGTTGTATAATTTGCCACTTTAATGAACACCTAGTCATCAGGCTGGGAGAATTTACTGAGAATTGATGAAAAACAGCATTACATTGGTTACAACCTCTCCATGGAATTTTCTGAAAGCTATGGAATAATTTTGGATGGGTGGAAATGGCTTCTAAAGTTTATCTCTGAACTCGTTACTTAATGGAATGCCGCAGTAAATTTTTAGGGCTGAGAATAAATAACCTCAGAAATATCCAAGTCTTAAATGTTGTTTTATCGATAGCAGATCTGAGGCCTAGAGAGGAGCCCTAAGGTGAAAATGTAAGTCTGGGGTCCAGCTGGGCCTTCCTGATTGCTGCGGCTCAGTAAGACTTTTAATGTGAAGGCTTACATTTTTAGTGAAAAACGATGAACTTTCCAAAGAAGCAGACAGAAGCCTCTGGGTGTTCTCTCACCACCTGCACTTTTCTGTGTGTGTGTGTGTGTGTGTGTGTGTGTTGGTGTGTCTATGCTGCCACTGTTTTATAATTATGATGGTTTCCATCCTCAAAGTTGGTGAAACTGCCTAAAAATGACTTTGATAAAACAGCACTAAGTAACCTTCCTGGGTTAATCTTGGCGCATGCTGAGGAAAGCATTCTGCCAGGAGAGGAGCGTATGTTGGGGTTGGGGGGGGCGGTGACGTCCGCCCTTTCACTTGAAAATAGCCACCGTGGGTGTTGCTAACATTGACAGATTTCACCACAGGGCCAAGATTTCAGAGTTAAGCTTTTCCATGTCATGCTTGTCTGGCTCGTTAACACGCACAAAGAGGAAGCTGGCAAGCCCACAGAGTGTCAGAGAACTCCCGGGTGAGTGTAAAGTGTTCTCCTTGCTTTTCGAGTCGGAGGGGGCCCTACAATCTCAGTGGAAACCCCAGCGCCAAAGCGAAATGGGGAACACCCTAGTTTCTCTGGGTCACGGAAGGCAGCCAAGCTGAAAGTTACTTGGAACTTTGTCTTTTTACAAGATTTGTGATTCGTAAACAGGCAACTGTTAGCGATGGCTGTGGAGTGGGCAGCTGAGGCGCGGAACAGGCGGCGGGTAGAGTGCTACCCCCTGCTTTGCGTTTTCAGGAGTGCTGCCAGAACTCATCTTCGCGTGGAAAAAGCACATGATTTCAATTAGTTTCTAGGGGACAGCAACCTGGAAGCTCATTTACTTAATACCCTGAAGTTTCGTATTGTTCTTGTGCTCCACAACCACGGAAGCTGAAGAAACTTACCACTTTATCCCATTGTTTTTGTATCTTCCGAGCTGCAGTTAGCACATGCTCATAATACATAACACACACACAGCACACACATGATCTGTTGAAAGGGTGACAAGGTTCCAGGGTATGTTAATGACCCTGACAATTTGTGTCCAGGTGTTTTGAGATATCCTTTCTTTGAAAGTTAGTTTGGATGTAGATAACTGGGTGCAGAAAACAGAAATTCAAAGATACTATTATTTTGGAAGGTGGGAAAAAAGTGGTGGGGAGAGAAAGTCATCGGTATACACCTAAGTCATATGTGTCTCTACTCTCTACCCCCCTATTCTTTTATTTAAAAGTAAGAGAGTATTTAGAGAAGTTCTCAGTAAACTAATACCAAGCAACAACTCCTAGGACTACAGTTGGGTCACACCAGTCTTCTACTCTTGTAAGACCACAGAATTCAGGACCTCAGTATGCTAATGGGGTCACTCCAGTAGCAGAGGCATGCATGAGATATCCAGCGTTTTACCAGCCCTGAAGTTTCTTCTGAGCCATCATTCCTATGTTTGGATTCTTCCTTTGCTTCATTGAGTCTCCTTCACATCAGTTTTCCAGACTAACTCACACACAATCTCTGTACCTTGGATAAACTGGTCATCTAGAATCAATTTGTCAGCCCTATATCACAGGTGTAGGGCTTTGCTCCTTTCAGCAGAAAACCCATTATGATGATTCCTTTCCTGGTCTTTAAAACCCATGTTTTTCTGAACATTTCCAATTGGTATCTACCCCATGGCTGAAGCTTATTATCTTAGATTCAAATACCTCTCCAGTGAATTAATTATTGCTCCCTAGTTTTTTGTCACAGATTTTTGTTACAAGGCAAATCTGTAGACAACTCTTAACTGTCCAATTCTGTTTATTTAAAATTCTCCTTTGTGTGACCTTGGGAAAATCAATTTATCTCTGAGGCTTGTTATCCCTTATCTCTAAAGTGCAGGGTTGAAAATGTTGCACTCTCGAGCCTCTACACCACTATGAAATCATAGTGCTAGGAAAGTGAGGGTGAAATGTAATGTGCATTACCGGGGTGAGAAAATGACAAACCTAGAAAGCAAAATATTCTCAAAGACTCAGTCTGAAGCAGATGAGATTGGACATTTCTCAATTTCTATAATCAATCATCAAAGAATATTTAATCATCAAAGAATCATCCATCAAAATACAGCACTATCTGTAGTATTTCCTTAATATAGAAGCTGAGTGAGACCCAGCTGTCTGTTTGACCTCTGATGTCTAGCTGTCAGAAGATATCTCTTTAACAAGCACATGGTTATGGCCACTAAATGGAAACTCCTTGGATCATTGAGATGACACAGATAAATAATTTAGAAAAAGCCTCCTGAGAAACCTGTGTATAAAGTAGAAGAACTTCTCTGATGGGCTTCAAAGAACTCTTGTTGTCACAGAGAAAAGTGGTAGAATCCCAGGAATTTTTCAAATGTGTAATTTGGTAAGAGAGTCTAGTCTATGTGGCATTTACTAGCTTTGAATCTGTGCCATGGGTAACGACCAAATGTTTCTAACATGAACAGCCCAGACAGACTAAACGGTGAAATATGGCTGCCTAGCTTTCTGCTCTCTCAGATCACTTACGTTTCAAGTGGAGCCATTTCCATTCCCTCAGCCCTCCGCCAATCCACCTGAGACACAGCAAAGCCCAAACATCGCATCTCACGGATTCACACTCTCAGGACAGCCCTCCTGCCAGACGTTCCCTTAGGTCTCACCAGATCTGCTCGAATTGTTGAATAATTATTATATTTAGCCTTCCGCCTTTCCCTCGGTGTTAACCTCTTTAGTCATGTGATGTGAGCATCACGTTCCTAAAAATTACATATCTGATGTCACCCCTACCTAAAAATTTCCAGTGAATATTTATAGTTCTTATCTAGGTCTATTATACATTCCTTTCCAGCTCCCTCTCTCCTCTGTAGGCATCCCCATATCACTTGCCTTCCTCTAACCAAGTGTTTGAGCAACATACTCTCCACTATAAATACCATGCATTTCCATTTTGCTTTGCCTCAACACATACTGCTTCATCAGTATGCCATTTCCTTTACTTTTATGCCTGGTAAATTCTTACTTTTTCTTTAAATTTCTTCCTTCCCTGTGAAATAGTCCTCAAGTCTCTAGGGACAATACCATACTAGCCTGTTGACTTACCTGCCACTGTTCATAACACTGGCCACTGTGGTGGACTGTGAACGAGGGCCCTGCCCAATCCAGTTTACAGTCCCAGCACCCACACCGCTCCAAGAATGTTTCAAGTGCTAAATAAGGGGTGTATAGAGAGGGGTATGGAGTAGGAGAGAACATTTGAAAGAAAAAGAACCCACATGACGAGATTTCACTTAATGAGAGGGTAATGTGCTGACTTAGTTCTGTGCTGTCTCTCCTGGAGGAAGTCCAAGGGCATTGCCAGAGTCACACATGGCCAGTATTTAGGATTGCTGGAGAATCCGTTTTTAAAGAGTATTTTCAAAGCCACTGGATATGTTCTTATCCAAAATCATTTTAAGCTCCTTGTTCTTTCCCACCAAAGATAAGCATGGTAAACTCACCAAGGCACAGAAGGGGCAGCAGGTAGTGGTGCTCACATCGGAGGAAAGATCTATATGAGCAACACAGATGCAGAGAACCTGGTTAGGAGATGCACAGACCAAGACTCTCACAGCCACAACCTGCATTTGTAGAGCTCATGGGAAAGGAAAATATATAATTTTTAAGAAATCAGTTAATTAAAAGTCAGTAGTCACAGGATTCTTGTAGCAAGAGCAATGTATTAGGGTTTTCCAGAAAAAAAAAAAAACAGAACCATTATGTCTCTCTGGGGGTGTGTGTGTGTGTATGTGTATACACACTTACACAATGTGATTATGGCGGCTGATAAGTCCCATGATCTGTTGTCTGTAGCCCGGAGACCCAGGAAAGCCAGTGATGTGGTCCCAGACTGAGTTCAGAGACCTGAGAACCAGCATGCAGATTGTGTTAAGTCTTAGTTGGTCCTTGGACAGATGACCAACATCCCAGTTTAAGCTTGTTCTATTTAGGCCCTCAAAGGTGGGATGAGGCCCACCCACGTTGGGTGGGAACACCTACTTTACTCCATCTACTGATTCAACTGCTAATTTCATCCACAAACAACCTCACAAAACACCCAGAATAATGTTTAATCTGATATGTAGGCATCCAGTGTCCAGTCAAGTCAAAGATAATTTAGAGACAAACCTTTAGCAAGTAGTGGACATCCTAGCCCTCACTAGATCATACATCAAGGCATATGCACAGGAGGACAAAAAATAGCAACACTATTTCCTCAGCTCCATTAGTTAATAGTGATCTCTAGGTCCCATACTGGGGAGGTAGAAGCTAAGGTCCACATTTCCTTTCTGCCCAATAGAGATCATTGTAGGTCCTATGTAGAGTGGGGTGTAAGTTGTTCTCAACTAGAGTTGATTTGGGAATGGTCCCAGGGAACATTTGGTTGTCACCAGCATGGGCTTGACATGGTGGGTACACGACTGGCATCCAGTGCATAGAGGCCAGGGATGCTATTCCATAATATACAAGGCCATCGACAAAAGAATCCTCCGGTCAAATATAGCACTATCTCCAAGTCTGAGAAACCCTTTTAGAGATTTTTCAGTGATATTGTCAGCAGTTCCTTTATTGGGTTTGACAAAAGTCATCTGAAAGAAAAAAAACTGAATGAACAAATAGAATAATTTTTAGGCACGTTTATATGTAGGGACCCAGACCTAGTAACTTTACCATGGTCTCAAAGAGAGACAAACCAGGTAAGCCCCTTCCACCCTGCCTCTCAGTATCCCTGCTTCTGAGTCCAGGTTTCTGCTCACATATGCATGGGCTACTGGCACTGCAGCTTCAGCAAACATGTGGTGATTCATAAAAATAAGGCAGATCCCATATGTAGTGCCCCTTATCTCAAATGGGTTGCCTGCCTGAGACAGCATTCTCTAAGGTGGGACTTCATACCCTACACTCTTCTGTCTTCTGGGTCTAAGCTTTAAAGGAGCACTGCACTGAGAGTCAGAGCAGCCGAATTCATACTCTGGTCTTGGATTTGCCTTTCTGTGCCTCAGCTTCTACATATTCAAAATCAGAGATCCAAAATGTCCAGACATTGCCCCGACTAGCAACACAGTAATTTTTGGAAGTGCCATTCTAGTATGGAAGCTCAGAATGTAAACCAGCTGAAAGTGGCGTTTCTCTGGTGAAGGAGTGTCTGTTTTAGTGTCCTCCTGCTCAATCCATCCCTGCCCTAAGGGTCTTTGGAACACAGGGATCTGGGACATGTAAACACACTGGGAATTTCTATGAGTAGAGTCATGTGGTAAATCCCCTCCTCCTTTTCCTGTGCCTTACAATATTAATCACTTCTGCAGGTCATCAAATATTGGTTAGTTTCCTCTCTCTTCCAGGCAGTATTCAAGGAGCTTGTAGGGCGTGCAGAGACTATACACAGAGAATAATTCTTAAAGTTTAATGCCAGTAAGAATCACCTGGCAGATTTGTTGAAAAGTGCAAGCACCCTGGCCAGACCACTAGAGATTCTGATATGGTAGCTGTAGAGGGAAAATGTTGGCTGCTGTGCCTCTTACCTAGTTCCCTCTTCTTTCACCAATACCACCTAGCTTTTCTGCTAAGAGGCCAGCCCTGCAGCTTGTCTAGAATTGATCTCACAATTAGTTCTGCACTGGTTCATGGGTGAATGCATACCTAATATGGAACAGTGTTCTGTGGAGCTCCTGGAAATAACTTCTTGCTTTTTCATCTAAACCCCCTGTCTGTTGTGTGATGTGTCATTACCACGACGAGATCTGGAACTCGCATACATTGTTGGCACACATGACGGGTTGACCTAAGGATAAAACCACAGGCATAAGCTTCCCATGTGCATTTAGAATGGAAAATAATATATGGCACACCTTTTTGTTGACCATTTTAAGAATATAAGTATGTCACAATGGGAGGTACACCCACATTCCCTGGAATCACTCTAAAGTGGGTCTTGTGCTGCTGGCTTGCATTTGATGTTGAAATATTAATAGAAGGGGAAAAAAGTACATATATGCTGTGACTAAAACCCTCAAAATAGTTTATATTATGTTAGTGCTTGATACTATGCTTATGTTGTAAAAATGTTTGTGCCTGTCAAAGGCTTTATTTTTTTACACATTTTCATGTATGTCGCAGTAGACATTTGAACTAATGTTCATTACCAAGACTCAATCCTTGAATTTAGTTCCACTTTAAATCTCATTCTGAAGAAATTTTAAGTTTAAATAAGACTGGACGCAGAGGTGAGTCATCCCATTACAACAAAAAGTACAATATAATCTCTTTTGTACACGATCCAATGATATTAAACTGGCATTGGTCTAATGGGCCCTGTTCTACAATTTAAAAACATGTCCTTTGCTCAGAGGCACATATTGCAATAAACTGAGAAAACCTTATTTTAAACATATTGTCATGGTTGTGAAGGAAAATATATTATGACTTCAGTTTAACCACCTCTGCTAAATCAGCCAGATCTTTTTCACTTTTAGCAATTTTAATTATTATATCCCAGCATCTCTGGGTAGTCCCTGTGAATTTGTTTGAAAATGCGTTCATTAACTGATACTTTCTACTCTGTGCCTAAGGGCCATGATGATAAATTAAAAAACTAGATTTTATTGCACCTCAGGTACACTGTAAAATGCAGACCTTCCCTCTAACACTCAGGTGGTGCCGTGCTGTGGACATGGGAAATAAACCGTGGCTATGCTCACCTGTTACAGGCCTACAGTTCATATGAATTACCATTTCCAAGTGTTGTATAAGAGGTACTACTGAGACGTATATGCAGCCCCCGTCTATAATGACCACCCATCACAGTTTTTATTTACAACACACAACTGGAATTGATTCCGAGTTTTAAAGGCCCAATTTGTAAGCAGATTTTTCTCACATGATATGTAGTTTAAGGACAGATTTACTCAGAAATATTTGGCATACAGGAGTCTTAAGGAAGGTTGGATAATTTACCTCCCTCCCTCCCTCTCTCTCTCTCTCTCTCTCTCTCTCCCCCTCTCTCTCTCTCTCTGACTTCCTTGCCAAATTTCCACAAAATCTTTGCAAGAATTTAATGCATTGGAGGTCATTTTTTTTGGCCCTTAAGATTAGGTCTCATACCTCAACCCCCTTGCCAAGACTTCCTAGACGTGTTCCTGAATATTCATTCCATCCAACAATGCCTGCAGATTTCTTTGACCCATGCAGGCGGGCGATGCAGTAGAAAGCTATTCTTCACTGTCATACACATCACATAGACGAGACTCTGCTGGCTGTTTACGATAAGTAATATCTGCTGGAAGACGGTCAAACATGTAAATCCTTTCTGTGCTTTATGTACTGCAGACCTGTTTAGCACAAGAGTGTCTCAATGCTAGAGAACTTGATCTCCAAATGACTCACAAACTTCAAAACCACAGTAGTGGAGAGGAAGTGAGGGGTGAGAGAGGTCAGGGGCAAGGGGAAATACAGTTGGAGGAGGGTGGGGGAGGAGGAAGAGAGAAGACAACTATCTCCCTTGGTAGGAACAGTGTGAAGGAGTAGATCTTACAGCAAATGTAGAGTCAGAAATTGTCCATTCTCTTGGATGCTTCTGTCTGGGTAGAAGACCTTGGATAAATCATTATAGTCACTAGTCCTCGGTGTCCTCATTTATAAGGGTGAGAATTTTTGCCTGTGGTACCTACTTCAGAGGGGTGGGAGTTCTGAGAGCACAATGAATTTTATATATGATACAGTGTACATTATTACAGCTCTGCCTCTGGCCACAGTTTTCCCTTCAAATATTTCTTCTCTAATATGAAGATATACACAGAAGACAAACCAGAGAGATCCTTCTTATAGTATAACAAGATGCAATATAAATGGAAAAAGTAGTGTTGGCATTGTGAAGATTAGTTTTATTATCTCTATCCAGGAGTCAGGAACAGGTGGCAGACAGAATGGTTAGTACTGAAACACTCAGACTCTGTAATCAGATAGACCTAGATTTGACATTGAATACTACAGCCATTGTTAATATGAGAGCAGTTTGTGAGACATCAGTGTAACCCGGCAGCCAAGGACAGTAGACTGAAATGTGCCTGTGTGGACAAGGACGACTTCACTGTACTGGTCAATGGGGGTGGTAGACGCCATTGAGTGAGCATATGTACTATATAGCCGTCACATTCAAAATGACTGAGTGAGTAGGGCAACTAATAAGCATCAAATTTTGCATTAAAATTTGAACATTCCTCCACAAAAACTATTTATATGATTCAGAAGTCTGCAAGTATGGGCAACTGGTGATTGGCAGCTTCCTTGCAAGAACATGCCTGTTCATGCAAGGCATGTTCTGTTCGCCTGTTCTACTCGCCTGTTCATGCATCATGTCTGGTGCAGAGTTTTTTGGCAAAACATCAAATCACCCAGATGATTCAGCCCTCCTATAGCCCAGATTTGGCACCCAGATTAATGCAACTGTTGGGGTTAATGTTTATACCTTATCTTTCTGACATTCAGGATGGAACATGGAGACTGACCATAGAGTAGCTAAATAGAAGGAGAAGGGACAGTGGCCAAATAGAAGGAGAAAAGTCTAGTGGAAACATAGAATCACACCCAAGCAAGAGAGAGCAGTGAGATTCTCCTGGGCATCGGGGTACTGCTCTAACACAGCTAGGGTAGCTTTAGGATACCTGGCAGTGTGACCTGCAAGCATGAAAATGCCAGTTTGGGTAGGAATTTATATTTACAACTCACTCCTATTTCTCATCTTCATAACCACTCTATGAAGTATACAGAGCAATTAAGGTCATTTTACAGAAAAGGAAAGTGAGAAGTGATTCACATCAAATAAATAAAACCAGTTCTCTCATCTGAGAAATTTTTAAAAATGCCATTGGGATGGTCATGTGTCAGGCACTGGCCAGCCACTGTCGCCCCCCCATTTCCCTGGAGAAGACTGGGGCCCCCAGGCTGATCTTGGGATGTTCCTGAGTGATTAGGATAACATGACTCGCTGTTAAAGGGCCAAGTTTGGCAAGGACATACCTCGTATTTAAGTCCATTTTCCTCTCCAGGAAAAGTGTGTCAACATCTTCCAGGATGATAGTTGAGGGACAACGATATAATGGAGGTCCATATTTCTTTTCTGGAAGAGAAACAGCATGATTTGAGGAGTGAACAATAGTACTGAAGTGACTTTGAAGCTGGGCTGATCCATTTTGAATTGAGAACCCCAACAAAAACAATTGGACCAGGAGCCACACGTATTCCAAGCAAGAGGGCCACGTGTTCTGTGGCGCAAGATTTTCCTCTCTGTCAGGATATGCAATGTGGGGGGCAAGAACCCGACCCTCGAGCAGCTCATGATCCAGTGAGATTTAAGCCAAGACATCTGGGTCATTTTGCAGCCATGATACATCACTTCCAGATGTTTGTGAAATACCATTGGCGGTGCCTTTTGACAGGCTGTTAAAGAGCAGGGATGGTACTTTGTTGATTCTGCTACTCCTGGATTTTCTTTCATGGGGAAGGCACAGTGCCACCCACACCAAGAGAGACAGATGCAGCGCGTATGTGTTACGTGTGAGCTCCAGACCTCCAGCAATATTCTCCATTGTGTCTTTGCACTGAGTCCTTAGTCTCAGCATTGCTTAGGGACCAGGAACAAAAAGGCAGTTGACTTCTTGAAAATGTATATTCTTGGCATCAATCTAGCTGCTTCTTCCGACCACCCCAATAACTCTTGACTTAATGAACTCGCCTGGCACATACTTCACTTTAATTAAGGGCTGGGAGTGCAAGGAGAGGGTGGGGGAGAGGGTAAATGAGAGAACCTGTGCTAGAACTCTAGCAGTCATGAAGGCACAGAGTGGGTCAGTAATGGGTGTTCCCTAAGGAATTCTGAGAGGGGGCAGAGTGAGGACCACCTTCTTTCTGAGTGGCTTTTCATCCTCTCAGGTATAAACTAGCGTGCAGTATTGACCAATGGCCTGGACTCGCATCCATAGGAATGGGACTCAGACTGGACAGTCCTGCCCTCCCCAATTACCCAGCCTCTGTTCATTGTGAGACATCTTTCCTGAGAGCTATCGGGTAAATCATTGTACTTTCCTGGACTCACCACCTTCTCAGGAGGTCTTATTTGTTATTGCAGCTACTTTGTGGCCACATAGCCTCTGGTCCAACTATATAATGCGAGTATTTGCCTACTGCTTGGGTTACGCAGTTCTCTGCTGGCACGCAGGATGGTAACAGATATGTTCTGTAAGTATAAATGTACGCATGTATTTTCTGCTAATAATTGTCACTGATAGGTACCAGACCTCTCTCCCACTCTCCCTCACATGCGGCATTTTCAAAGTCTGCATGAATTAGTATCAGGAAACTAAAACATTACTGGTAAAAAAGATTGAGACTTTCTACCTCCACGAGCCTTCTCCATCTCGTCAATGAACCCAGGAAAAGAGCGCAGCTCTGTTTCCTTGGCTAGGGTAAAATTCTTAGATTTTCCCGGCATGTGATTTTTTTCAAACAACTTGAGGAGGGAACAGATTCGTATTCCATACCCTTCCTCAGTCATTCTGTTTTACCATTTATGTGAGAAACTTAGTCTGTGTTTTTTTTCTTTTTGTGAGTTAAATTTCCTTTGGATGTAATAACCTTTTTCTCTCCTCACTCTGCCATCCCTCCATACCAAACACTCTCTACACATAGCTGTTCATTTTCAACATACCTTAGAAAATGTAAATGTCACATTTGCATTTCGCTCAATGTTTAAAGTACAAGGAGCTGAAAATGATACCATAGGAGAGAGCCTGGCAGTGAATGGAAAGTAGTAGTAAACTCAGTGTTCTGACCCCGAATATGGGTGTACAACCTCGTAATGCCCCTTTCCTTTGTCCTGCTAAGGGGGCAGCGCTGACACAATCCCCTCACCAGACCCCACACTCATCTCCCTCTGTCCGTGTCAGAGTGTCTGTGGGACATGCCATCACAGGGTTCAGACTTTTGCTACCAATGCGTCCTTGCACTCCTTAAAGTGATGCCTTGTAGCAAAACAAAACCTAACTCTCTCCGTGGCTGTGCTGGACTTTAAAACTGTGAGGATAACAAGGGCTTTGGTGGTGTGTTCAGATCCAGGGAGAGGACTTTCTACTAGTTTTCAAAAGCAGGTACATTGTCAAGCGCATAGTGCAGCGGTTTTTCATCCTTCTCATGGGATTAGCAAGATTACTTGTCACTGAACGTAACAAGCGGGCACTGAGAAGAAAGCAGGTTGCCCCGTGAACAAGGTTTTGCAAACAAAGTACCTGGGGAGGCAGGTAACTGTGGGCTACAACACTGTCTCTGTCACTTGGTGGTAGGGTGACTTCTGGACCCAGCTCATCTGAGCCTCAACGTTCTGTCTGCAGAAACATACGACACACTGACATCGGCTTTAAGCTTCGTTGTAGAATGAATGCAACTTAATATATACATTTTCCTTAAACCACATTGGGTCATTTCTAAATGTTTGATGCATCACTATTATTTCTACTGTTATTGCACACAATAATATTTAATAATATTAGTATGCTAGTTCCTTTTTTCCTCTACTGACCTGTCTCTACTGTGAGAGACACTCAAATGGGTATCTTGTTCCTGGAAATACTGACGTGGTCGGACATGCATAGTCTTTGGTGTATTCTTAGGCTCCCCCCACAAAAAAAAAAGCTTCAGGGACTCTATTATTTCAGCAAGTACTGATGGGAGGCCTACTCTGTGCCTCATATTATTCTATGTGTTGGGCATTCAGTAATGAATAAGGTAGATGAGTTTTCTAGAGCTTACATTCTAGGGGAGGAAAACAGCGAAAAATAAATGAATAATCAAGCCAGACAATTTTATTGAATCATGTGTTTTATACAGAAAGTAAAACAGGAGCCTGTTACTGTGGAAGAGATTGATTTGGACCGTGTGGTCAGGGATGAGAGTTACCACATACTGGAGATGATGTTGAGTTCATTCCTGAATTCCCAGTGGGAGCCAATCGTGAGAAGAGCTGGGATGTAGGGCAGGGACATTCTGGGCAGTCACGGTACACCACTGAACTGGCCCCAGGGAGAAGGCCAGTGGGCAAAGGGGATGGGGTATTGAGAGGTGAAGAGGAGTAGTAGGAGAGTGGTACTGTGTCACCCTTTCGAGGCCACCAAGAGGGATTTGCATTGTGTCACATATACTTGGGGAAGTGGGAAAAGGGTGCCTACGTGAGACTGGTGAGTGAACTCATTGATTTCCAGTTGTAACATGATAATGCCTTGGACCAGGTAAAGTCCAGTGGAATAGATGATACTGTACATGTTAGAATTAGAGCTGATAGGCTCTGTTACAGATGTGTGGAATGAAAGAGAGGAAGAATAAATTGTAAATTATTTTCAGTCATAGCACTAAATACGACAGATTTGAAATCTCAGGAATTATAAAGTTATATCTGAGTGTGGAATCGGAGTGTTTCAAGTTCAATATTAACTATTCAATTTACCATCGGCCATAGGCAAATATGACTCAACTTTCATCCACTGTAAAATGGGGATAATAAAACTATATTTATCTCTCTAAAAGAGGTGTCTGGATACTCAAAATAAAATCACTATAATTTATGGTAATATTTTATTGAGTATTTAATGTATGTAATACACTGTGCTCAGTATTTTCAGTTTTTTCCTTAAACACGAGGCAAAGGACATTCATTCCTAGTCCCACTTTCCAGGGGACAGCGTTCAGGTGTAAAGAAATTGAAAACGCACATGTGATCAAATAAGTACATCGTAGGGTTAGTCCCTGCATTCCTGATTTCAAATGTGTATGTCATTAACTATTATCCAAAATGTCTCTTAGTAATTCCTTTATAGGTTACCAAAGTTTGCAGACACAACTGATCGTTAGTATTATTAACATAAATGGTAAAGAGGAGAAAGTATTTTAATGGGCATAATTTTAAAAATCACAGAATAAACTTTGTAGGAATGAAATTTCAAATTCAGCTGAAACAGGGCCAGCTTGTGATAGGAATTCAACCTGGAATGAAATTATGTGATAAGTTATCTTAATCCTTTCAATAGGAAAGAGAAGATTTAGGGTGACACCAGAGACCTTATCTGGTATTTATTTGCTATCTTTTATAGCACCAAGCATCCAGTAATAGGCCTTTAAATAGGTGTTTAATAAACCCCTACGGAATACTAAATAGATCTCTTGGACAAGAATCTGTATATTTGTACATTATCAATTTCTAAAGGGCAAAGTTGTGTCTTTTAATTTTTTTCTTGTCTTATTTTGCATTCCCTCACAGTTTTTGGTGTAACAGAGTCTCACTGAATTTGTGAATTATCAGATCAAATAAGCTCTTACCGCTAAGCCCTAATGAGAAGGAACAAGGGCACAGATGGTAGAAAAGTGCCAATAAGTCAATGACTATTTTCATCACTATCCTGAGGCAAAGCAGTAATCGCATTATTGGAGCCCAGGATACAAATCTGATCTGAAAAGGGGACTTATGCTCCTGTTCTTATTGTTAGCTTATTTTCATTTTCTAATTGGTTAAACTTTTGTTTAAAAACTTAAGATCTCAGCACACCTGCAACCTTGAAAATTTTTTCAATTTATGTAATGGATTTTATGGACAGGTACATTTCAAGTTCTGTCATGTTGCTGAGCTTTGAAGTGGTGTATCCTCCAGAGGTGTCGGGATGTCACTTTGGAAAGTTAGGGAATAAAGTTGAGTCACCACCCTCCTTATCCCCCGCCCCCTCCGCTAGACCGAGTCATATTTCTCTGGAATATGACCTCACTATATATTTTCTTTTATCTGGATTAGTACTTCTCACTATGTGTATCTTATTTATTTGCAGTGAATATCACACGGTTGCCCTTGGATGGGGGCTGGAGGCAGAACAGTGTGCAGTTGGAGCGGGTGGGAGGTGGGGGTCGTCTCTGTCTCTTCATGTTGTCTCAGGTGTTTTCCGTATGATGTCCCCCCGCCTGGGCTGGGCTGGGCTGGCCTGGGCTGGCCTGGGCTTCCTCACAGCACTGCGGACTCAGAGCAGTTAGACCGATTCCTTGCTAGCTTCGTTGTCTAGTCCAGCTCTTCTAGAAAACCAAGCGGAAGCTGCACCATCTTTATGACCTCTACCTGGAAATGGCATACTCACCTAGCTGACTGTTCTCTATGGTCAGTCACAATCGAAGGGAAGGGTTATAGGTCCCACTTTTTGATGTGAGGAGCATCAGAGAGTTTACAGACATTTTTTAAAGTTGCCACAGTGGATTCTATAAAGTACACATTTTTCTTTTAGACGTTTTTCTGAAATCCCTATGACTGTCTCCCTTCTTGTCTTTCCCAATCCAATTCTTCATCCTACTCCAGAAGATAGCAGTATATATGCTGATAGGGCTGTGTCCAT
Source organism: Phyllostomus hastatus (assembly GCF_019186645.2). Classification (NCBI taxonomy): domain Eukaryota; kingdom Metazoa; phylum Chordata; class Mammalia; order Chiroptera; family Phyllostomidae; genus Phyllostomus; species Phyllostomus hastatus. The sequence continues at coordinate 19,965,451 of NW_025334024.1, forward strand.
CACCTACTTATGTAGTAGGAGGGAGGCCGGTTTCTATGGGCCTCTACACGAGAAGGAGAGGGAATTTGGAAACATGTCTGGTGTCTTACTTTCCGTTCTTTTCCTTAGTCTGGAGACTCCATCGGACTGGGTAATTTCAGAGGAGGCACGAGTGAGCAGAGTTGTATGAGCTGGTTGGTAGAAGCGGAAAGCCCCTCTTGGAATCCCGTTGTGAGTGGGAGAAGACAGATGTGTCAGCAGCTGTTCAGCTGGATAATGAGTCAGCCCCCAATGCACGTGGATAATCTACAAGAAAGCTAATCCATTCACAGATAATCAAGAATTGACCATATGTCACAGCTGGACCATGTGTGAAGATAGCACATAAGAGGAAAATCAGAAATGTTATTAAAAAAACACTCATAATTATGTATAATAATAGTGGTACATTCACATAAGTAACATTTGTTTTTAATCAAAACATTATCACAAGCTCCCTTTAATTTGTTTTCATGTGAAATGGACAAGGTATATCTCTCTAGTTTTTTGTTTTTGCTTTTGTTTTTGAAATGAGAGAGCTTAGAAAGGATGGGAAAATGAAAGAGGGAGAGCAGACAGACATTTTCTGCTTGCTAACTCCGTGTTGGTCCCTGTATTTGCCCAGAACTGCAGAAATAATTAGTGATATGACAGGCAGAATATTGGCATTTTTAACTAGCAGTCTATTTCTCATGGAGTACAATATTAATTATCTATTGCAAATCCAATTAAACATGATTTTAAGATGCCAGTATTTTCCATCCTGTGCATCATTAAATCACAAACATACGTGCTAACCTCACACAGTTCCTGTCTACACTCTGCCTTGAGTTTTTGATTTGATGGTCATCTCATGGTGCATTTGCACATGACCCTTCTAATTTCCTGAGTATCATCAAGTGTGCTCGTGAAAAATTCAGGTTCCCAGAACCACCTCCCTGGTGAATCCGATGCCATCCATTGTGAGAGAGACCAGAGATCATCACATTTAAATGAACACATTCAGTCTGTGGGGCTCTAAACATTTGAGAAACAGCACTCCAGAGCTTGGGTCTCAGCCTGGGGTGACCGTGACTCTCAGGAAATATTTGGCAATGTCTGGAGACATGTTTGGTTACCATAGTTGGGGAAGGGGTACAACCGGCATCTAGTAGGTAAAGGCCATGACCAGGGCAGCTTCTGATGATGTATGTGGCCCAAAGCATGTGTGTGTGTGTGTGTGTGTGTGCATGTGTGTGTGTGTGAGAATATATATCTTATTCAGAGAGAAATTTTTCTTTGAACATGCACAGCAACTCTTTTCATACTAAGTAATGTGAGCTTAACTTCCTTCAGTGAAATCCTGAGTGGTATTTTATGAATATTAACTGTATCTGAAAATGCTCTGTTTTCTAGGAGTATTTCAACTACAGGACAGAAAATGAAAGGCATTCCTTATATTGGTAATTATTTGTGTCTCTGGATTGAGGGAGACTCAAATTGGATAGTAAATTTGCAAACCTGAAAAGTCAGTAAAATATATCTTTATTATGTTACATAAACAAAGTATTTGGAAAAGTCAGTCTGAAGTACACTCATATGTGTGAGACTGATTAGTGCCTATTTAAATTCTACTACCTGGGGCTGTACTCTAATATATATATAAATTATAACGTGTATTATATATGTAACATACATAAATAATATACAACATATAAATTGTATATATTTATACATAAATAATGTATAGTATATAATGCATATATAAGTCATTCTGAAATATTCTCATCCCTTCTCATTTGTAATAGAAAGGTAAAGTCCAGGAAGAAGGGCAAGAATGGGAGATTTCGTAGAATAAGACTTCCTATAAAGTTAAAGGAGATGAAGGGGAGATACACGATCCCAATGTGGATTTTCTCCTACTAGCAGTTGTTTTACCACCCAGGCTTCTGTCTCCTGAGACAGTCCATGCAGTCGCTGGGTGTGACTCCTATGGACATCTTTCAGGAAGAAATGGCAGTATTCCCATTCTGCACGGCCTGGGCTCATACGTACTCCATTCCCCAAGCATCAGGCTGATACACACATTCATCGGACAGATCACAGCTCCTGTAGCTGTGCTGTCATTCAGACCCTGTGAGGTGCACACAGGTGAACAGCTCTAGGGTCACTTCTGAAGTTGGTTTATGTCAATAATCGATTTAATCATCCTTTCAGCAATTATTTATGGAGTGAACAGTATGTGAGGTTTTCTTCCTGATGCTATCAAAACAGAATGAATAACGGGGCAAAGTTCTGACCTTCCTGGGGCCTGTAGTGAGCTAGGAAATGGTAGACCAAAAAGCAGAAGTGTAGACTTTGCGAAGGGAAATGTAGCAGGGTAGTGTGAGGGAATGTGCGGAGATGTGGCTTTCCTGTAGAATCACAGTCAGTGGAGGTCCCGGCTGAGCAGGTTATTTTTCTGTGGACACCTTTTGTGTCACGATTTTTGGTTCGTCCACTCCTGTATGCTCCCAGTGGGACTCTGTTTCCGTGTTGCACCAGCACCTTAATGACAAACACAGAAGAAATTCCAGAGTCGAGCCTGTAGACCTGCCATGAGACTCTCAGATCAGTCACGAGAAGGTGGCCAGTGTAGGGCAGGGGAGACCCTAATGCCACCTTCTAATAACGATGCACCCACACCTGCCTGCTCATCGTGGAGAGACCGGGCTCTGATTATTGCGTTCTGTCTAAACAAGCAAATGAGTTCAATTACTTTGTATTAGTATCCAAATCATGATATCAGGATGAAGTGAGATGAGAATTTAGAGTAAAAAAACAAAAAAGGTGACTTGACATTTTGACTCTATCACTTACAACTTTGGGCATGTTATTTAGTCTTCCCGAATCCCACATTATTCATTTATGAAATGAAGATAACATTGACAGTGCCCATCCCCACCCCTAGTCCCAATCATTGCACACAGTTGTCACCTTTCATTAAAACTCACTGTCTTTCATTTCTGTGCCATCCCATGTCCGAGGATTTTCTTACCCCCTTCTGCCTGCAAGTTACCATTCTGTCCTATAAATACTGCTTAGAAGCTATTGATGTTCAACATTTTTCTCTACTGTGGACCCCTCATGTCACCCGCAGAACCTCGCGTGACTGTATGTGTGGGGTGTGCAGATATGAAAGTGTCTGCTGGGTGTCTGCCCTTGGCTTTCTCACAGCAATGTCAGGCTTCACATACTCAGAGCAGGGCGGCAGATTGGATTTCCTTCAGGCCGTCGTCTTTAGTCAAGTCTTCATGTATGAGCCAAGTCTTGCTAGGTACTTTGGATCCCCCAGCTAGTCTGTAAGCCCCCAAAGCTCACAGGACTGTCATGTGGATGATAGAGGTAGCCTTATGTTCAGGAGCCTCACGTTAAGTACAGTATTGCATACAGAAGACGCAATCATCTTAAAATAAAAACAGTGTCAGTTAATACTTTGTCACTGATTTTAGACCTCGATTCACAATCTGTCCCTTTCCCTCGCTAGCCCACGTTCCCTGGTCTGCATGGTCGTGCATACCCACTTTGCTGCTGTTCTCATTGCGGCTCATCCTTCTTCAAACGGGCCCTCTCCCAGGTGTTTCATACCTGCTACTTCTCTGCCTGGAATTGAATTTTACTCCTCACTGCCCACTGTGACACAGCTGATTGTACTTGAGATTAAATGCTTCTGTCCCGGCGGGGGTTTGGAGAGGGGAGCGGGGGTGGGGAGCGCTCTCCTCAACCTCCTCACTTTCAGTTTCGGTTGGGTTCCCCTGTTATAAAACTCTTTCTTATTCCTTTCATATAGCTTAACATAAACATAAATATTTTGTAATGCTTGTGATTTTCAGATTAATGTACATTTCTGCCATAAGAATATATAGTTGCTAAAGAGAAAGAATGAAACTGTTCACTGTTCCATTGCATGCCAAACCTATTAGCCTGCATAATATATAGTTCAATAAGTAGTTTTAATATAATAAATAAGTAATAAGTCCTCCCCAAAATCTAGTCACCTCATTCTTGTTTTGAGCAACCACAATACATGTTAAAACAAGGAATTTTTATTTAAAATAGTCTATTTTTAAAGTAGTTCTACTAGATTGTAATGATTTCAAATCATTCTCAATCTTCTTGTAAGTAATTATTCATGTAATTAATTGCTTCTTTCATACACTAAGTTTGTTTTGAGTACTTTCAAGCCTCAAGGATTGTGCTAGACCCAAAAGAAACAAACATTGAAGAATATTGCTGTTGTCCTGGCTTGAAGTGCATTAAATTTCATTGTGTGAATACAGGGCTGGGCAAAAGTAGTTTCAATTACCAGCCATCATTCCTAAAAGCTCTATCGTAGGTAAGGATATGAAATAATAACAACAGTAATAATACACATAATGCAAATGAATAGTGCAATAATTAATAAACAATGCAAGAATAAACTGTGTCTTGGACTACAACTGTAAACCTACTTTTGCCTACCTCTGTATTCATCAATTCAAAGACATCAACTAAAATATTCAGTCATAATTGGCTGGGGGGGGTGGGGCAGGGGAGAGCCACAGGGAAAATGGTGGGACAGCTCTAATTGAATGATAATAAAAATAATTAAAAAAATAAAATAATAAACATAAGAGATAAAGTACTTCTAGAAAAAACAAAGGGAGTTTCTCAGTGCAATACTTTTTACCTATCCGAGGGCACATCTGAGACTAGGAGAAAATACTTGTCGCCAAAAGAGAGCAAGACAAAGGTCACTTGGTTATTTTAATTAAAGCCATTCACTTGAGGACAAAGGGACAGAATCCACAGGAGAAAGAGTCCTCCCCCCACCCCCCACCCCCCACCCTCCCGAATTCCGTGCCTGCTATCAGTGCTAGACTCCACCTGAGGATGAGAAGGGGCAATTCATATTCTAAGCTGAAAGCAAATAACTTTCATTAAGCCTGGCTCAGGGGTCCAAGCTTGGAAGACCTTTTTAATAAAAGGAGATCACAAGAATGAGGAAAATTTTATTCACAGCCTCACCGGGCTATTTTCCCCCTCCTTTTGAACTGCCTTTGACAGCTTCTTCAACATGTCTGAGGATGAGGGGAGATGAAAGAAAAGCAATTCTGACCTGTGGCTCCAAGATTATGAAATGAGAGCTGGTGATGTCGCTACGAACATTCATTGGCAACATTTCAGATTCAGAATCAAGCAATTTCATAGCCACGTGGTCTGTAATACTACTCAATTCAAGGCTGAATGTATATCCTCCTTTTATGCAACATGTCAACAAATAGTTACTGTGTGTTTGCCAGGTGCCCAATGCTGTTCTAGATTCTGCAGTTGGAACAGAATATATACATAAAAGAGGATAAAACAATTATGGAGTATGTAGTATAATGGCTAGAATAGTGTACAATAAAAAAAAATGCCAGAATAAAACTATATTAGAATGTATAGTATATTAGATGACTTAAAGTAAAATATAAAGTGAAAAAAAAATATGTAAGATAATAGGTAAAGGGAAAGATCATGCCAGGCGTCAGTGGATGTCTGAGAGATAAACTTGACTTAAAGCGCTTCTAGGGAGAAATCCCTAAATGCCGCAGGTTCTTCTGTCGAGCAGAACTGTCTCGGATGGAACTGTTCAGCTTTCTCTCTGCTCACATTTTTACAGAGCATGCTGTTATTAGTAGTCTAACTTGGGCTAGAGACAGAGCCTTCTGTTGCATCTGAAACAGAAGAATGCAAATGCCATCTGATATTCAGTGTCTGAACATTGTTTTTAATAATTAAGTTGGCTGCAACAGAACTAACAAGAAAGTCACATTGAATATATTGGGTCATTAAATGCTAATATTGAGCCCTGGCTGGTGAGGCTCAGTGGATTGAGGGCCACCTGGGAACCAAAGGGTCGCCGGTTGAATTGCTAGTCAGGGCACATGCCTGAGTTGTGGGCCAGGTCCCCCAGTGGACACTCAAGAGGCAACCACACATTGATGTTTCTCTACCCTCTCTCTCCCTTCCCCTCCCTAAAAATAAATAAAATCTTTAACAAATTAAGTAAATAAATGCAAATATTGAGCTGTAAGGTGTTTGTACCTGCTGTTCAAAGAAACATGTGCAGGTTCACTGGAAGTCCTTGGAAACAAATAGATACACACACACATGCACACATACACACATGCTTGTGTAGACTGAATGCTTGCACACCCCCTCCAAATTTGTGTGTTGAAACATAATTGCCAGTGTGTTGGCACTTGGAGGAGGAGGGTCTTTGGGCGTTGACTAAGTCATGAGGGTAAAGCCCCCGTGAGTGGGATTAGTGCCTTTATAAAAGAGGACCCAACGAGTGTCCTCATCCCTTTGGCCCTGAGAGGTAACAGTGAGAAAGTGGCCACCTATGGACTAGGAAGCAGACCCTCCCCTGACACCAAATCTGCCTGCAGCTTGATCTTGGAATTCCTAGCCTGCGAAACGGTGAGCAATAAACCTCCATTGTTTATAATGTCTATGGCATTTTTGTTCTAATAGCCCAAATAGACTAAGGCACCCTGCCCTTTCATTATTAAAAGACATGTGAGTGTGCGTATGGGAAAGCACTGGACTTGGAAATACAGAATTGGGGATCAAGTCCTAGACCTGCTGTAGACAACCTGGTAACGTCTACAAGCATGGTTTTCTCCTCCGTCAACTGGAATATTAATGACTCAGGTATTGGTGAAAGGGCTGACATACTTAGAACTTACCCAAAATGTTAGGCAAATAAATAAATGTTTGTCGAACTGAAGTATGGCTGGTGAGTGTAATTTTTAGAATATCATGACCAATTATGAATAAAGTATTAGGAATAATATCAGTAATTCCAATAATGGAAGCTAATACTGTATCAGGAGCAGAAAATATCTGGTTAAATTGTATGCTGCGGTACATCTTTTTAATTGGAAAAAAAACATGATTTATGTCCTGTTTTGCTAATCATCACCTTTGTCATGAAATGATAGAGCATGCTATAATTTTCATGTGTCAATATTCAAGCATAAAATCCTGTTAACAGCTGGCATCGTTGCCTCCAAATGTTAGCCTGCTGGATAAATATGTACTTAAGGAGACAGAGCGCATGGTCTTCCCAGCGCCGTGCTTCTAAATGTTACAGCAGCTCTAACACACTTTCAATTAAACAAAAATTAAACTTCAGAAAATGTCACAAAAGGGTAACCTAATATTTGATCATTAATGTGCTTATGCAAAGGGATATTTACAACTGTGCATTCAGAATCCATCAACTCCCCTTTCTAAGTTGTGTGAAACTGAGGTTTAGGATAATATTTGGATAAACATTGGAGCAGCGCAGCTAGGTAGTCTGCACCCAACAGACAGTTTCTACTGAGTTTGATTTCAATGAAATGCTGAGACATGTTTGCATTGTAGTTTTCTTTCTTTCTTTTTTTTCACTCAAAAACCAAAACATCTCCTGATTAGAGTCAGTTAAGTTCTTGTCCAAGATCACAATAGATCATCTTGTCTGAATTATAAAAGACATTCAGTGGTAAATTCATTAATCTCTTCCACATAGATATACCTGAACCACCTGTGTGTCTGAACACTTTAGGGAATGGAGAGATGTTAGAATCACCATTAGGCTCTAAGTGTTAATGATTCTCTATTCTATCTACAGTGTAGCAGACGTGTCCCTTCTCCCACTTCTAGCAATCGAAGTGCATTTGGTGCTTGCTCAGAGGCACCGTGGTGACCCGGGGTTGTTGGCCTCGTTCTTTGTTGTGGACCATCGTGTCCTCATAAACAGCTAGTCTGCTATCCGGGAACATTCACTGCTTACAGTTTACTACTCCTGCTTCCTTCTGCTTTTTCTCATTGGGCTTATTCGCCAACACTTGAATCATTGTGGATAAGAACCTATTCACATTTTCCACTTCCAGTGCATTTATTTCCATAGAGCACAGTGTCACCTCTGGGTATAAAGCAAACTATTTATGCTGCCATCTGTAAGAAATTTTAAAAAATGAGTTATTTTACGAAAAAAAAATCTGGCCTTTTTATTGAATTTATTGGGGTGATTTTGGTTTATTGAATTACATAGGTTTCAGGGGTACAGTTCCACAACACAATATCTGTTTGTTGTATTGCATGTTCAGCACCCCAAGTCAGGTCTTCCTCATCACCATTTATCCCTCCCTTTACTCTCCTCTACTGTTCCCCACCCCCCTTTCCCTCTGGTAATCACCATACTGTTGTCTGTGTCTATGGGGTAATTTTGTGTTTGTTTGTTTGTTTGTTTTTGGCTTAATCCCTTCACTTTTTCTACCCAGACCCATAACCCTCTCCCCTCTGACAGCTGTGGTATACATTTACAAAATGGAATTCCACTCAGATGCAAAAAAGAAGGAAATCTTTGCAACAGCAAGGATGAGCCTGAGAGCATTACACGAAGAGAAATAAGCCAGTCAGAGAAACACAAGTACCATATGCTTTCACTCCTATGTGGAATGTAATGAATGCAATACACTAACAAACTAAATAGAAAGATACAGCCTTTAAAATAAATGGCAAAATGTGTTGACATCATGTATATCTTTCCAGGTCTGTGTCATATCAAATGCACACGAGCCACTTCCCTCTGGGAAGTTCCTCTTCGGCTTTGTGTTGACTTGGTATTTACGACCCCGTACGTGCAATCCCACTAGAGAGTTACACCTTAGAGATAAAAATCCAAATGAGAATAGAAAGTGTCTAATGAAAAATAGCAGAGTTTTAACTGATAGTGTCCACTTGAGCAAACAGGGATTTTCAATGAACAGGTGTTATAAGTTGTAGGCAATCTCAAAGAATTTCACCCTGCCTCTGAATCTGCATTAGTTTATATTCAGTGAAAGCCAACGTACATAGACATGAACTCTTGCCTGGTGTGCATGTGTGTGGTTAGTATAACAGATGAGGGTATCTTTGTTTTAACTTAAAGAAAAAGACTCATTTTAGAGGTTACATTGGTAGAAACTGCCATTTTTCCAATGGAAATGGAAAGGTATTTATCTGTTTCTCAAACTTCATTTATATCATACTCTCTTCTAGGCCCTGATGACACTAGTGACACGAAAAGATAAAGAATGCAAAATCTCCACCCTCAGGAAGCTCACAGTTGAGATCTCAATTTGGTATCTCCTAGATCCCCACACATAACAAAGTTTATTTATCACTTGCGTCATTTCTTAGAAAATCGTTTTGACAGTCAAAAAGATGGTACCAGGGACCCATCTATTAATTGAAGATGTAGAACAGTCTCTGGTTTGCTGAGTAATGCTTTAGAAAAAAATTTATACATTTTTCTAATCCAGAATGACATATTTTCTTAGGAAGATTTGACTTTTTTAATATTTAAAGCTATAGATGAATTTTTTACCTCTTATTAACTTTTAAAAGAGATTAACAGCTTGTAAGAGCCCCAATTAGAGTCAATTATATTTTGATTGACTCACTTTGGCATTTAAACAGCTAGAAGAATAACACTTAAAATTAGTTATTCCTTTATAAAGAGAGAAAAAAAAATCCCTGTCCCGTGTCTGTCAGATTTAGGATTTCACCATTTTCATGGGAAATAGGTATGGTGCATGACCAGACAGACATAAGAATGAAATATGGACCACTGAAAGTAGACATGAGAAGTTCTGAATGAAAGCTGAGGTAAAGAGGAAAGTAAAAGGGGGTACAAAATATGGAAAATGACAGTTTAATACCTTTCTATTCCTTATATGTAGCCAGGATACTTATCTTTTAGTGTAGTTCTTTATTTTCCCCACATTGTTTTTGCAATATCTTTATCGCGTATGCTGCTTTTCCAGTATGTCTGCCATCACTGCTAGTTTGTATTATTTTCTTGACTATTTTTGAGTTTTTACTTTTTATATAAAATTAAGATAAATGTATACAGTTCTTCTTCACCATCTTGATCTTGTTGCAGTTTCAATAGCCACTTCATTGAATGTATTTATTAATTTTAGAACGATTTGTCATGGTATCATTTCTGTTGAAGAAGCCTTTCCATGTGTTGTACAGCTTTTTTCATACAGGTCTTATGCCTTTTTTTCTGTTAAATATATTCCTACATTTTAAAAAAATTGCTATTGGGAATGGGTTTTTCAGTTTCCATTTTGCATATGCCTTGCTGGAGGAGAGGAAAATTTACTGATTGTTGTGTACTTATAACCAAATGCTTTATCGCAGTTCCTTATTAAACTCTGGTTATTACAGGTACAATCATAATCATCACCAGATGGGGATAGTGTGACACCTCTACTAATGTGTATGCTAGTTATGCTACTTTTATTTTATGATTGCAGTTGCTAAAAACTTCAGAGTAATGTTAAATAATCAGGTTGATATGGTACGCCCCTCTTTCTGGTTTGAATTGTCATGGTTTTAGTGTTTTACTGTTTAGGAAAATACTTCCTGTAGTATTTGGTAATCTGTCTGTATCCTGTTTAGGTTGTTTCTTTCTCTTTCCATTTTACTTCAGAGTTTAAAACTTAAAAATGGTTTGTAGTGTTCCAGTTTTATTGAGGTATAATTGGCCTATTACATCATATTAGTCCAAGGTGTACAATATAATGATTTAATATGCGTATATATTGCAGCATGGCTTCCACCATAAGTTTAGTTAACATCAGTCACGTCATGTAGTCCTAGTTTTTTCTTGTAAGGAGAACTTTCAAGATCTCTTAGAAACTTGCAGCTGCGCAGTGAATGCCATATCACTAACTACTGGCACCATGCTGCACACACAGCACGTGACGTTTGGAGAGATCCCTTTCCCATTGCTGCGGAACTTACCTGGGCTAAAAATAGCATTGGGTGGAGTTTTTTCCTTTTTATATATTTTTTCAATTCACATTGTATTGCATTTGCTTTTCTCATTTAAACTATATACGTACTGAATTGGGGAACATGATTTAAGACCTGGGAGTTTCTTCAGCGGAGACTGAAATAAAAATGAGGAGGGAAGGAGACAGGAAGCCTTGTCAACAGCCGTGTGAGGAACCAGAGGAGGTGGATGTGGAGCTGCGTTGCCTCGGACAGACTGATGTTGGTCAGGTATTTAAATGCCTGCCCGTGCACAAAGACGTGGACCCTCTCCTTGTGAAAGACCATCACCGCCACCACCACCACCACAGTCATCACATCCAAGAACAAAGTGTAACTTTGGGTCATATGGTTCTCTAAACAAAGTTTGACTGAGAGAAGTAATCCAAGATCTTATATCTATTATGTGGCAGAGGTCACTCTGGTGCCAAGGGTTGTGCCTTAATCAGGACATAGGCCCTTCCCCTGCTAAAATGTTTTCTCCTCGTTACTTATCACCATTCCCATCACTCAGTCCTCCTACCCTGCAGTTGAGGACAGGCAGTTTCTGCCTTTTTAGTCGTTACTATGACAGCACACAAAATAGTGCTGGTTACATAGCTGATGCTGAAAATATTTCTTGAATTAATTAATGAATTGCAGTGAACATACTGACTATAGGGTACATTTCAATTAAGCTAAAAACATTAAAATAATTATAGTCAAATTAAGTGTAGAGTGAAACCACCTCCAATAATAGCGAGTTAGAGGTCAGTAGACATCGTCTCATGAAAATCAGAGCAAAGATTCTGTGCTGGATTCAAGAACTAGGTGTAATACTGGGGTCCAGATACCAGGAAAGTGGTTGGAAAAAAGGATTTTTAAAAGGCATTTATTTCTATGCTGATTTTTCCATTATTCACTTAATTTTTCCAAATTTGCATATCTGCTAAACAGCATATACATGTGCCTACATGTTCACATACCTATGCACACATGCATTTTTTTTATTCCCCACCAATAATTTGCTCTCCTTGAAACGACTAAATGGTTTTACAGAATTTTCCAAGATAAACTTTATGCAACACACAAATGCTTGAAATTTGGAGTATGACTGCCTTTGGCTTAATTATTTTAAATAATTCTGTAGCTTTTATGTAATGTAATCAATGTGGACTTTATTTGCTTCCAGGGAAAAAGTTAAATTTTGCATGCATTCATAACTAACTGAAGTACAAAGTAATTAACACTTTTCAATGGTTTCTGATAAGTGCAGCCATAACATAGCAATTAAGCCTTCAAAACCCACAAAGAAGATACAGGAAATTATAGTCTTTAAATTCTATATCAAAATTTGGAAATCTGTTTTAAGTGTCTATAAAGTAGGCATATGTGTATTAGGTAGAGTAGGGAAGAAAGTTTGATGTCGTTTAAAGTTTAAATTAGAGCATCTGTAATTAGGCAGTACTAAATAATTGTTTAAAATGTACAAGTTTGTGAGTTGAATTATTTTTACTAATAGAAATATGCTAGTAATTTTAATTAAATGTAGAACTAAAGAAGCTTTCAAAAATAGTTTAACATGTAAACCGAGTCCTCCAGCACCCACTCAAGTTGTATTTTTCAGTATATAATCAAGAATAAGGAAGTTTTACAAGTAATTGTATAAATTAAATCTAAGTGGATGATTATAAATATTTAGTCGTGAAAAAAGTGGTGCTAAGTGTTTTTTTTATTGTGTTGCTTTAGTACAATTTAAGGTGGTGTCTGTATAAAATAACAAACAGTGTAGAGCTCTAAATTGGATTACAGTGGAACTTGATGGAGATTTTACGACAAACTTGCTGATTTGCCCACTTATGGGTTTCATGATTTACCCACTGATTACGAGGTTAAAGGGCTTTGACTCCAATTTCTCTTCATCTCTTACTGCATAATGCGTTATGATAAAATTGTATCATAACAGTGGGCTAAAATTATAACATTAGAAAATTAAAGCAAAGTTGTGAACAGTATGACACAATTATGACAATTTGAAGTATATTTTTCAAGAAAATGAATTAAGCTTTATAATATGATGTTAATGATATCAAATACTTGATAGGATTTTTATTTTTAAAGTTATTTAAGCTACTTCTGGTTTTATTAATTGAGCTACGTGCTCTTGAACAATGGCTGGATCTCTCTGTGTTTCAGTTTCTTACCTATACGAGGTGGGGCAAAAGGAGGTTCATAGCTGTGTGTATGGAAAAGAATACAGTATTTAATAAATAACAGAAGAATAAACTCTGTGTTGCATAGTCACGATAGTAAACCTAGTTTGCCCTACTCTGTGTACTACCAATACTGATGACACCTTGGGTTGTAATGAGATGAGAATATTCTAATACAGGTACATTAGACTACTGACTGGAACTTAATTTGTTCTCAGTAAACTCTACATAATATTATGTTATTCTTTATGATACCCATTTCTGTAGATTCAAATGGAGTTATTTTGCTAAATCACAAACATGGAGTATCAGAGAATATAATAGTGAGGATGTTATAAGTAACACCCTCACAAATTTGGAAGTCCAGCCTCAGTCTGCATTTCACAAGTGAAGATAAGAAGAAACTTTTCCTAATTTGACAACATTGAGTTTTATCTTTTGAACGGGTTGTGAACTTCAGGGTGAAATTACTGAAGGTGCCATTATATTTGTATAAAAGGTTATGTATATTCAATATTATATATACATATATACAATATGTGTATATATGTTTTATACACACACACACACACACACACACACACGCACATTTTGACCTTTTCAGGACTTGTGTTTGATCGGACAGTTTCCCTTGCTCGTCTTCCCAATTAAAGAGGGAAAGAAGTTGCCATGTGAGAAGGACAGAAGTATAAACACGTTTTCTCAAAGTTGGTTTCTAGTAAGTCATCTATATGGAATACTGAAAAGGTCAATGTAGTACAGCGTGCTCTCTAATTCTTTGAAAATATGAGGCATTAAAATTCTGATGCCTCATTCAAGGTTGTAATGAGAACATAACACAAATTGAACCTATTATTTTGACCGTGATGGTAATGAGAATGGGAAATGAAATAAACTTAATGATACTGCAAGTGACTTTTTATTTCAAGATTTCTGAAGTTCCTTGCTGTCTATTTTGTGAAAGGAAACCATAATATACATATAAATACTCAATTCTTTAAAATTGAGATACTCTACAAAAGAGGAAACCGATAAAAATCTAAACAGTAAAATAAAAGTTTATGACAATTGTGTAAAATCTGACCCATGGAAAACCTCAATTTTTTAATGGTGATTCTTATTTTAGGAGGGCAAGTTTTCTGAAAGTTTTCAAAATAAAAGCAGCAAAGGTTACATTGGGTTATAAAACTCAGGGCTATAAAAGTAATTAATGTGTGCACTCTTTTGGTAAATGAAGTGAAGAAATAGGTTGAGAGAAATCCTTAGAACAGAGCAGAGACTAGAGTTTAGCTTTCTCATCTCCATCCTGTGCCTTACTCACCTCCCTTTCCAAATAATTACTGGCTTTCTATTATGTGCTAGAAACCATTCCTTTTTCTGTCTACTCATGAAATAAAATAAAGTTATAAAATGAAAATTTGCCCACTTCTACAAAGAGAAAAAAATCACAGATACTCATGTGGATTTTCAGCGATGGGAAGATAACAATGATCCATTCTTCTTGTATAATGTCATTGACAACCATTACCTGTTTGGTCATATCCAGGGCTCAGATGTTGTTTGAGTAGAGGGAAGTGTGTCCGCTGGTGAATTAGATCAAGCAGGCAACAAAGTTGGATGCTTTTATGCCCAAAGTGTACTTTGTCCCCAAGGAGGTCTGGTTATATGGACCTTATTGATCAGTGTTGGCTGGGCTCTACACCTGGCTACACTGTGATGAGTTTTCTTTTTCTCCATAAGTGTGTATTCTGTATGTTTATATTTGCACTTTGTCTCACCTCTCATTTCAACTTAAAAGAAGGTGGTTTGTAAGTAAGTAAACTTTTTACTCATGAAACAGGATAGATAGTACTTCCTAAGTTGTCAAAAAAAAACCCTTTTTATTCTTGTACCTTTATGGTATTAAGTCATAATTTCATTTATTTACTCACTTACAAATATGGTGTCAAACTATTGAAAGCTTCAATTCAAAAAGTGAGCAAAAGCGCTTATGCTTCCTGTCTTCAGGGAGAACAGTGATGAGTGAGGTGGTAACTATTGAAGAATCACACTAATAGAAGTTACACCAGTGTACACTTATTACACCAGTGTACATAAGTGATGTGGGAGAGCTGTAAGGGATGATGGGACTGTATCACAGGACAATATATTTGCTACTGTAAGGCCAACATCGAAGATAGTACCTGGCACATAGTGGGCACTCGATAAATTTGTCTTGAACAAACTTGACCTGGTCAGGAATGGCTTACCTAAGGAATCCCTGCTTGAATTCTGCTCTGGGGATGCAGAGAGTTAATTTTGAAGAGAAGGGTGTAGAGAAAAGCCACTGGAAAGGCATTTTTTTGGTAAAAACTCACACCAACTTCAAGGAACTAAAAGAGGGTCAATGTTTCTGAGATCCAGGGAGATTGTGCATATAATAGCATCAATACTATGTAAACACACACATATATATGTATAGATGAGAGAGAGACAGAGAGAGAACACGCACTGGCAAAAGATAAACTAAGATGGAGAGAATGATCGGAGCAAGATTTTTGCACGGTGTTGCGGGCCATATGAACGGAGAATATCCCCAGAGCAATGGGTAGCAGTTGACATGTTTTAGGTGAAGGCAGGAGTGAGTGACCTTATCAGATTTATCTTCCTATTTTTAGAAATTAATCCGTGGGAATAATATTCCACCCAAACGTGTCGGCAAGGGAATCGGCCACTGCGCAGTGCTGACCGGATGCTACTCTGCTCAGGGGCAAGCCCTTAAAACTGCTGGCAGGCATCTTTGTTCCCATTTTCAGCAAAGGAGGTGTTTTTAGGATTTTGGAAATATTAAAAATGTCTCAATAATTTCACGAACAATTATCAGATTCCCAGTGGCTTAGGATGTTTAGGATCAGGTCTGATGGATTAAAAGTGAACTGCATCTCCACATGGAAACTTGGGTCCTGAAAAGGATAGTTGAATACCAGGAGGAGTGAAGAGCCAATGACCGACCAGCTTTGGGAGTTAGTGGGCAGCAGAGCTGGAGGAACCTAGCAGGAAATAATAGAGCAAAGTGATCTCAGTCTTAGAAGGATGTCACTTAAGACTTGGACATTTGGGGAGCAAGTATTGGATGAATATGCATGAATGGACACAGAAAGTGGAGAATCACAGACAAAAAAAATCCTACCAGCCTCACTTGTATTTAGTGTCAGACAGGGACAATTTGTAATTGGATCAAATCAGAACAACTCATAGAGTTAAAATCATGGGAAGAAGGCCATGCAGAAAAAGCAATGAATCCCATCCTACCGGGCAGTAGGCAGGAAACAAATATATATTCAATTATAAATAAGAATATTCTCAAATAGTACAGTTAATTACTGATTAATGCATTCATTAAGAATGTCACTGAATGCCCAACATGTTCCGAGAACAGTACTGAATTAAACACATTCACACTCCTAAGTATGACACCCTGCTGTAATATCTGATGTTTTTATATGCTGCTTCAATGAAGAGTCATACCCTTAAATAATTTAAACTAATGAGCCTTATTTAACTAGTACCCTGGAGTGTAACCAAATTATAGAAGATGAGAGGTCTAAAGTAGCCTTGTTAAGTAGGCCATACACGTACAAGTGTCCCACACTGAGGTCCCTCTCCCTGGTCAGCCTGAGCCTGTCATCTCGTGCACTCTGAGGTAGCTCTGTAAACCCACATATGCAACTTGCCACAACTCAATAATTGTTCTAGAAATTTGCTGAGATCCCCTGATTCTGTTTGTGGATAGTAAGGTGTGCAGCTTTCTGTAGGATACAGCTCTTTGCTCAAACTTAATTGTGTAGTGAAGGATCTCACATGTTGCCTAGCTTTCAGCTGCCCTCTCTTTTTCCTGGGGTTGGACCATTACTCCTCGGCCCCGGTGACATAGCGGTCTTTGGCCTAAAGTCACAGCCAACCCTGGACTATAAAACAGCCTTCCTGCATCTCTGCTTGCAGTCTGTTCGTGTTGGGCCCCATTCAGCATGTGAGATTCCTCTGGATATTCCCACCTGCCAGAGGAGAATCCCAGGCATTGTGCTCTGTCGGGTGTTGCTAATGACTGCACTGGGTCTCACTTCCTTCATTCTTAACTTTCTCCTCTTCAGTCGTGATCCACGGTGTGCTCCCTGGGAGCTTCAACACTGAACATTTTAATTCATTACATGTAGATGGCTCTGCTTCATTTGTCGCCGCTCTCCAACTAGCTTATTAGCGTATTCTGACCTTCTGCCATAAAGAGAAAAAAATATATGTGTGTGTATGTGTAAAAACAAACTCATTTATCACACACACACACACACACACACATGCGTACACATATTACTGGATTCAGAGGAAATGGTTTTAATTATTTTTCCTAGAGGATTACGCAATACAGTATACAGATGATGTATCATAGAAGTGTACACCTGAAACCCATTTAATTTTATTAACCAATGTCACCCCAGTAAATTCAATTAAAACAAAAAGATTCACAAAACTATTCTTTTGACTGGACCCTGGATGACGTGAGTCTAATTGACCCTTGCCCTAGAGGAGCCATTAAGTTATCTGGGGTTAAATGCAGCACAGAGGATGGGGTGGGATGATGACTGAGATGCTGTGGAGTAAGAGATGTGTTTCATATTGACAGCTCATCTCACAATAGTCCACATTCTGTTGATGGACTTGGCATTGGGCTACACCAGCCCCAGTGCCACAATAGTCCCCATTGTCACTCTTGTTGGAAGTGCACCGATCTGCAAGTAGGGGCATCTGTGTTTCAAACCTGGCTCTGCAGTTCTCTGAGAGATACTGAACAAGCCTATTCCCTCTAGCGTCCTCAGTTTCAACTGTTCAGTGAGTGAGGTGGATACACATGTATGTCCAGTTTCCCCACAGTGGCTCTGTGACGGAGAGAGATTGTCTGGACCCTTCCTAGACCATGGAATCTGCACATCCAGGGGTGGAGCCAGTCGGGCAGCGTTTGTGGAGCAGGTCCTTGGGATTATAACATGAAGTCCCCTTTGGGGATCTATTGTACTGTGACAATGTCAATGTTGCCCAAGTCTCCACCCCCAAGGACCTCGTCCATGTACTCCGTAGCCCTCATGCATATTGCAGTGTGTCAGTTAACCAAAATAAAATGTTTTATTAAGATATATTTTGTTGCACTTCTTTTTTTTCTTGCTTGCAGGAGTGCTATTATCTCTGCTTGGGAAATACCTTATTCAGCTTTGACCATCTAATTTCTTACATTTTTGTTTTTATATGTGGATATTCCTTTTCCATAAAGTGAGGACTTGGTTAGAAGCATCATGCATGTATTCTCACAGCACTCTATATGTCTCAGTCATTTAATTTATAATTTATTTACCTCTCTATCCAGCTATGCACTTCTTAGTGTAATTATTTATTTCTTTGTGTCTCTCAGTCTCAGAGCCAGGATGCTTATATTTAGGATCTATTTAATACTATGTCCTAAACTCCTACTAGTAGGCTCAGGATAAGTTTGTTGATGTATACATTATGTGTGTCTGTGAGCATGATATATTTTATGTCTGTATATGCATACATGTAAACATACATATATAAAATACAAATATATATATATTTATAGACATATATGTATCAAAGCTTATAAAGAACTCAGTGTGATACTGATATAATTTAAGGGAAGAAAAATGTGCATTTTTGGTTTTGTCTCTTAATGATAAAAATAATGTATTTTTTTAAAAGATTTTATTTATTTTTATTTTTTAGAGAGGGAACGGGGGAAGAAAGAGAGAGAGAGAAACATCAGTGTGCGGTTGCTGGGGGCCGTGGCCTGCTACCCAGGCGTGTGCCCTGACTGGAAATTGAACCTACGACACCTTGGTTCACAGCCCTCACTCAATCCACTGAACTACGCCAGCCAGGGCTTACGAATGGATTTTTAAAAATTAAAATAGGAAAAACCCATAACATGGTCTCCAGAGCCCTCACTGCCTCTGTGTGCCCCTACGGTCTGAGAGGTGCAGAGTGGAGACCACTGGTCAGGTGAGGTTCAGTTTCGTGCTGTGATTTTCTTATGAGTGAGTGCTTTAAATATTTTTAAGTGCAAACTACATTGTGGGAAAACAAAAGGTGGTTATGTTTGCTATTTTTTTTTCAATTCTTTCAGTCAAGGAAAATAATAAGAGAAGGACAATAAATATTTGTTCACTTTATTTCCTTTTAAAAATTCAGTCCAACTTGGATTCATTTGCTGTTATTTGTGCAGGGGAAACCAGAGTGACAACATTTGCATTAGAGCAGCCAAGAAACATCTATGTCGTTTGTCTAATCACAGCTCTAAATTTTCACAGATGTGTTTCCAATAGAGAGATATTAATGGGCCCTAACTCACACAAATTTTAGCTTATCTGTTTTCTTTTCTTTATAGAATGGCCTATATCTTTTTTTTCTCTGTCCAATTCACACACTGAGTTGCCAAAAGAACAATGAGTTAATTTGAAAGCTTAGCATTCATTAAGATTTTTTTTTCAATTTGTGGTCACTGGCGATCATCTAATTCTTTTTTGATGTCCATTTCTTCCCAAGTAGAAAATTAATGCATTAACCTATTATTATAAGGAAGCTTTCCTAAGTAATTTCCTAAATCAAATACTTAACATCAAGACCTCTTCCTATGATTATAAGCTATTAAACTGTTTCTTCCTGTTCACATTGACCTTGCTTTGTGTTCTAAAGCAGGATAGCAATTATAGTAATAATATCTTCCTTTTGAATAGGGCATTAGAGGAAGTAACCAGACAATATTGTCCTATAGAAATTTCTAAAAATGTACTCATTTATATATAAGTAAATGAATAATTTTCACTTATAATAATCCAAACAGGATGATCATCTTCATGCTATTTAGGAAAGTACTATAACAAAGTAAAAACCTAAAATATATAAAGTAAATAACATGGCAAGATATATGTATCTGGTAAAATATGAGGAAATATGCAAATAATGGCTTACAAACTTTGTAATAATATAAATGAATAATAATAATAAAATCTTAATATGCAGGTTTTTGGAAAACTCAGTACACATTCATTTAGAAAATTGGAAAGCAAAGTGTAAAAACAGAAAAGAAAAGCAGACCCTAATATTAACCTCTGTTCCATTGTGCCAGTGTTTTAGGAAAACTCAGTGTCTTGGTTTTGTTTTAATTTAATGCACCTAAGTATGAAAATAAAAACTAACCTGTATTAAGCATCTCTTGCAGTTTACTTACCTTGGGTGGTTTCTATTGATATTTTTATTTAATCCTATGTATTTGAAGCCTAGATTTATAGATGAGAAGGAGGTTAAGAAATCGTATAGTAATTAATGGTGGATATAATAATCCAGCTCAATTTTGTTCCTGATTCTAAAGATTTACTTACAATTCTGCATGGCATTCCTAGATAGATCTGCATAGAGCTAGAGAGATGTATTGTCTGGCCACCCGTCCTTAACCTGGTCAAAAACAAACATGTTGCTCCTTATTTGGCCATTACTGAGAACTCAAGACACTCTTTCCAGCGATCATTGATCAGGAGATCTTTGTAACTAGTCCCCATATGGACACAACCCAGTAGAGACGACATATAAATAAACCTAAGAGTCGCTTGGTGTCAGGTAATTTGAAATCACTCAACGCTGTTGCTTCCCATAGTAACATTGTGTAATGTCTTGCCATCTTATTTCACGATGAAAAAACTGACAAGGCCCGGCCCATCTAATCTGTGAAACTGGAACTCAGGCTCAGCCTTTATGACTCCAAGGTTTATGGCGGACTCCCCACTGTTGTACCATGTTCAAACCATTCAGTAATTGAAAAATGATGCGGGGCGATGCCTTTGAAAATGGAATCCCCAAATCCGAGTGTCATTCTGAAAAAGGGTAGAAAAAAAGAACATCTTTTCTGTTGGCAAGTTACATATGAATTTAGACATATCTCCCGGGGGCAGTGTTCTTTAATTAGTAAGAGGGTGTTAATACTACTTGCTTCCAAGACAGATAAATAGACACATGAAGTAATAAATTGCCCAGCAATCATTTTACAATATTTTAAGTCTACAATGTGCACTACGAGGAATTCTAGAAAGTAAAGTGTAGATATTATCTGATGCCTTAAAGAGCTTACACGCAATAAGTCATATCTATTGTTAATTGTATCCTCTTTAGTTTACTGTTATTCTAGAAGCAGTTACTGCAAATAAGGACACAGGGTCTGGTAGAAGTAAGGCCTGCCAGAGTGTGGTTGGTAGGCTAATAATGTGGGTGTAATAATTTGTAGTTTTAATTTGAACATTTTCACCTAAAATGTCATATGATGTGCTTGAGTGTGGTATTGTTATATCACAGAATTGCATGCGTATGATTTTGTAATAAAAGATTGTGTAATAAAAAGGGGTGTTATTTGTGCCAGAGCCTGTATATGCACAGTAAAATCTAGTGCACAAGACGGATGGTTAAAAGGGCAACATTCCTTCTCTAATTAGTACCCTTCCAACTTCTCCAATAGAGTTGTGTACTATAAGGCACCTTAAATGGCATCCAAGGGCTGGTGAGAAGAGAAGACTGCCATCTGAACTTTACAAGTTTGCAGGGATAAACACGATATGCTGTCTTGACTACTGTTGCCAGGGGTGCATTGTTCTCCTGTGAAATTCCTTTTAGAAGCCATTGCCTTGCAACTGGGAATAGAATTGCCAAGTATTATAAGTACTCCAACCCCAAGATTATACTGTAGAACAAGAGCAGCCCTCATTTCTGGCAGATGCAAATGATTATAAACAAAATGTCTCAGACATACTATTAGTTGATATGGAAATGATTCTTTACAGAAGACTCAGACTGGGAAAAGCATTCAGTATATGCAGTGGCAAATTTGGAAACAATAAATAAACATTTACCTATTTTACAATGGCAATTTAAATGGTAGAAAATGTAGTATTTATTTCTTCATTCTATACAGGCCTAGGGTGGGGGCATGGATGGATGTGGGTAGTTAATGACTCGATTCAGTCAATTTTGCAGTGGACACTTGGTGATAATATGTTATAGCATCATAGTCAAGACAGTAGACTTTGCAATCAATCAAACTTAGCTCAGAACCCAGGCTCCTTGACCTAAAACAATTTAGTTAACCTCTCCGAGCCTCAGTTTCCCATACATAATTGAACCATAAAAGTGTCTTACAATATTGTGATGAATCAAGAAAAAGATAAAAATGATATACTTAGAATATTAAACTCAATGCCTGATACATAGTGCATGATGCATATATTAATGTTATGAGTATCAGGTGTTCTTTATGTCTCTGATAATAACGAGAGGTGTTCTTGACCCTAGTCACAAAGAAGGAACCAGAGTCTGGTATAGTCACTTCACTACGGCGTGTCCAGAGTCTCAGCTGCATCTCACATTTGTATCGTAATGAGATGCACTGTGTGAGAACGTTTTGCTGTCTAGTGTCCTGTGAGTTGATAAATGTATACATTTGTCTAGACATACATCCCTAGTGTGTGTGTGTATGTGTGTGTGTGTGTGTAGTATCACGTATAATAACATATAGTGTTGTGCAAAACAATACCACAATTCTGTATTTACACTAAAATCATACAGTGTGAGTGTCCTCGAGCTCTTCCCTCCTACTGATCTTAACTACAAAGTCCTCTGGCTTTTCTCTTCTCTACACTCTAATAATTCACACTGATGGTTAGTGTTCAGTTTTTGTTTTGTTTTAAGAAATAAGCAAAAGGATTGAGTGGTGATCAAGCTGGCATTTTTGGTCTCCAGGAGCTTATGTTCTGGGAGGAATGAGGAGACACAGACAGCACTCATTTAATAATTTAATAAAGTAATGCAGAGAGTAAAAGGTTGAAGGAGACCATGGGATGGGAGATGAAGGGAGATTCTTTAACTTGGCGAGGTGGGCCAAACCTTCCGAAGAAAGTGCTTTTTGAGAGGAGGAGGACTCTGTCTTGTTCGGTTGCTCTTTCAGACATTGGTCGTGAGAACTGTGTGACAGGGAGAATGGGGAGCGGAAAAGGCACCACGTTGCTTAGGGTTTGGGACGTGCCCACAGAGCAGGCAAAAAGGGATTGCAGAGAAAGATGCTAGAGTAGCGATGATATGTGAGGAAAATAGAAGAAAGAAAAGCATTACTTCAGACCTTGTGCCCTTTTATGATGTTTGAGAATGGCAAGTAAAATGCAGGAACTATTTTGGAACCTTGTGATTTTTCTTTCTCCGATAGTGACGCTGTGTAAGTCAGGAGCGCGGGACCTGGAGTTGGCCGTCCGGGTGTGTGTAGCAACGGAGCTACTTCCTGTTTCTTTAGCCTCGTTTTTTCAGCTATAAATTTTGGGGAAATAAAAACATCAAATAATCTTGTCCTGAGAATAGAATGATTTAATATCTGTGAATGCCTTAAAAAACCATTTGACATATAGTTGTTAAATAAATTTTAGGTATTCTTTTATTGTTAGTGTTTATGAAAATATCTGCGTTGATGAATGCGTCCTCTCTATAAAGGTAATTGCTTTCACCAGATAGTGTCTGTGCACCAAAGAGGCCTTTTCCAGTTGGAATTCCCCTAAATTTCATCTCCCAATTTCAGAAAGCTTTTGTAAATACCACGCACCACATTTAGCCATCAGTTAAATGTACATAATTCGATCACATGAGTCAACCTCATTTAGTCTATAAATACAAGTACCCAATAGCCACCTAAAAGATAGAGAAGAAACTAATTGACAACTTCATAAATGCAAAGACATCAGGAGGCTAAAGTAAAACAAAGAATATTTTAAATGAGAATTTTTCTTTTTCAAATAATGTGATTTAAAATATTCTTTCACACTGTATAAGTCCAAATTACACTTTTTATGACTGCAATATATTCCTTTTTTTTTAAACACTTATTAGCATCTAGTGATTTTTAGACTCTTTAGAGAGAGAAGTGATACATTCATGGTTCTTATCCTCCAGGGTCATAGCTTTATCAAGAAAAAGCCATGCATAATTAATGATGTCACAACATGATGAGTGCATTGTAAAGATATGAATAAAGAGTTCTGAGAACACAGAGATAAGAGCAATTAATGAATTTCTTAGGAGGGAGGCCTTCTGAGTTTGGCCTTGAAAGATGAGTCAGGTGAAATTACCTGGAGGAGAAGGAAGGGAGAAACCCTTCCAGATGGAAGGTGGAGCATGAACTAAGTCCTGGAGCACACAGAAGTTGGGGGAAAGGCTACCAAGGCCAGGGAATAAAAGGCAAGGCCAAATTATCAAAGTTTTTCTGTACTGTGCCAGGGACATTGAATTTTGTTCATTTCACCAGGAGAGCTACTTACTGGTTTTAAGAAAGGACAGGCCATGAACAGAATCATCTATAGAAAATTATTGTGGACTTTCCTGTCTAGAAAGGACAGAGAGGCCAGGCACTGGATTTTTCGTGGGTGACAATGTAATTTTTCTGGGGAGTGGTAATACCAAGTAAGATTTGTACAGCCCTGCATAGTTACTTCATAAGATGCTTTATGTATTTCCATTCCATCAAAACTTGATCATAAAACTATTAAACAAGGATCATTATTGTTTCTGCTTAACAGATGAGAAAACTGAAAATCAAATTCTCAGCTTGTAACCCAAGGCCACACAGATAAGCCCTGTTTTGTGTGTCTACAATATAGATAGCACCCATTTTCAAACATGGGTTTTGAACCACCTGAAAATAGAACAAAGCATGCTTTATACAGGCCAGAATATCTCGTTGGTTATCACTAAGGACAGGTCAGATCAGAGGGTGTGGCCTTAGATCTGTTAGCTAGATGGCCTTACTATTACTATTACACACAACTGAATGCGTGATCTCACCCAGTTCCATGCAGGTCTGGACCGGGTGGCAGGCCTGGAAATCACTGAGAGCGGGTTGCCTGGGGAGGATGCCTGAAAGCACCATTGGACACACGTAGGCGTGAAGCCCAAGAGGGAGAAGTACAACACAGAGGTGAACCTATCCGTTCCTCACCAATGTACCTGTGTGATTTCACTCCAGATTCCCTAAGAGCACAAAGGAATAGAAAATACCCAGCAGTGTCACAACAGTGGCATTCCCTGTACCCGACCAATAGCAAGACACATGGGGATGAGCCTCTTCCCCAGTCTAACAGGCTTTGAACCCAGGTGGTTACTCTAGATCTGATGATGTTTTCAGTATACCTCATTGATATGCGTAGTAATTCTGGGTCATTGATTCCCATTCTCGTCTGCCCTCCCTCACAAACATGTATTTGAGATAAAAAGCAAGCCCCAGGCTTCTGGCTAGAGGATGGTTGAGTTTGGAAAGAGAGTGGCCAGTTCTTCAGCAGCTGCAGACTTACGAATGAAGACTCCTGGGATGCTGCTCCAGTGTCGGCGTTGAGCAAGACCTGCTAGGTGGAGAACAAGGCACTGCGGTCTTGCTGCAAATCAGAAGGCTGGCATCACTCAGAAAGCTCAGTGGGATCCAAGACAGAGGGCGACTTGCTGGGCTTTTTACAGAGGGAGATTTTGATGATTTTACTTCGAAAGACACACAACTTTCCATCCTGGCTGGTGTAGCTCAGTGGATTGAGTGCTGGCCTGTGAACTGAAGGGTTGTGGTTCTATTCCCAGTCTAAGGCATATTGCTGGGTTGTGGGCCAGGTCCCCAGTGGGTGGGGGGGGGTGGTGGTGCATTAATGTTTTTCTCCCTCTCTTGCTCCCTCCCTCCCCCTCTCTCTAAAAATTAATAAATAAAATCTAAAAAAATAAAATTCTTAAACACACACACAGCTTTCTAACATCAGTGACTTTGTTAAAATTTAAAACCTGGTGTTATGCTTCTATGTGGACTTCACATTTTGATGGACCCGGAGGGTCAAATTATAGGATCAGTGATATCTCCATTCCATCACCTGGGGAGCGAATCAAATGAACTACCTTTCTTCCTAAAGAACTGTGCCTCTGTGCATATTTCATGCTGCCTTTGCTTAGAAAATGTTCTTCTTTTTTAGCTTAGCCGCACAATGAACTTGGTGAAGTGTGCACAATGAAAGAGGTTACTAATTTGAGCTGCTTTTTAACTAAGAATATTTTATACTACCGCACCTCCATAGTCTTTAACACGCTGACATTATGTAAATTAAATATGTTAATATGCAACTCTATGCAATCTTTTCCCATTTAAACTTTTCCCCCTTTTGTCACCAGAGAGAAGAAAGAAAAAGAAAAAGAAGATGTAAGAAAAGATTCTTGCCAAAAATAATAGCTATGTTCAGTGTTTTTCCTGGTTTCTTATTGTTTAAAATGTGTTTTTCCTGCCAAGGTCGCCTTAAAGTGTATTAGTGCCACATGCTAATGGACTAATTAAAATATGAACAAATAAAAAATAATTTCCTATAAACTTTTTTTCACCTTTGCTGGTGAACTTGGAGTTAGTTTGTATGAACTTGAAGTAGTCAAGGTGATGTCTTTTCACTTTGTTGCCTTCTTGCTAGGGAAAGTTCAACTCATACCCTGTCTTCAGTATATGCCCAGAACTGGTTAGTGTTCCAACAAATTAAAACAAAAACGTTACCCAGGGTCAAGAAGAGTATGTTGGGACCTCAGATGTGCGACCTTATTCTTAGTGTCTGTTAACCTCTCTGGACCATAGTTTTCTTTTCCATAAAATGGGTGTGAATTTACTTTATGTCAAAGGGGAATTACACAAAGACGCGGTGATGGCTTCGACAAGGATTCTTTTCATCTGCCTATCCCGGGCGTACAAAGATTCCATCTGATTCATCTTTTATCCTAATTGTTTAAGCCGGATCTGGAGCGTAGTAGAACCTGAGAAAATGTTTTGAAGGTTACGGAGCAAGTTGGATTGTGGATGCCTGTGGCGGCTGGTCTGAAATGCCGCTGGGAGGAGTTTGACCAAAGTATCACCTTCCCGGTGTTGTGGGTAAATAAGGGAAAGCAAACAGTAACCAAAATGTGAGGCAAAACTTCAGATTCGTGAGAGAGATTCCAGTGAGCTAAATGGTGCTAGTCGAATTTCATAACGATCGGGTATTTCGTGAGTACCTAAGCACACACTATAAGCTGCACTTAGAAATTATGCTTAACATGCATGCCTTTACAAACTGGACAGGTGATGCAGCAACTCAAATGCAGTGAATCGTTGTGAAGGAAGAGACTCCGCATTATCAGTCACCTGCGGTACCCGCCGCTGCGATAGACCCTTTCTCGGAGCATCATAACCTGTGTTACTATCCGTGAAGGATAAGGAACAGTGTTACCACTTAACAGATGAGGAAAAAGAAAGGGACAGTGTTTAGCACTCAATCTGTGTACGAAGGTTTTACTTATGAGCTGTGCTGGATATTACTTGCCTAAATAAAGCAGTGCTGTTACCGAGGACAGAGAGGCTGATGCAGTCATGGATGCAGGCACCTCAGTTAGGTGTTGATCTGAAGAAGCCAGAGGAGAGTGCGCTGAGCACTGTGCATCAGGACTTCCCCGCAGGAAGAGAGGTGCATCCCTGGGACCGGGGGGTTGCATGTCATGCAGTTTCACAGCTCAGAAAGTCTTGAGCAAAATGGAGTGAGTGGATTCTCCCAACTGTGGCCTAGTGACAAAAGATCTTTTTTCTTCATCTCTAACACCTCTAAATATCTTTTAGAAAGACGGGGATGACCGATTTTATTCTACAATGTCTGACCTTGCTCACGTGTGGTGTCATTTGGAAAGTGAGTTGGGTGTCACAGAACTGTGGCTGCCTAATTTCGCGAGAAAGTAAAAACTCCTCTTCCAGGAACTCACACTCTTTCATGGTGCTTGGTGCGTGGGATCTTTTCTCATCTAAGAGAGGGATTTATGGCACAGCTGTAAGATTAAAACAAATGTCTTTTTTTTTTCTAGCTTCCAGGCTATGTTTATGGGTTCCTGGAATAGTATGTAAGTCTTCCTGAGAAAGGGACAGGAAATCAAAGAGTGCCAACTCTTGGGTGCAGAAATCAAATTCGGAAGCCTCAGACTCAGGACAGCTCTCGGCATCAAAGTATAAATACCACTCCTTCTCATAACAGGTTTCACGTTGTGTTAAGCCTTTTTCATGACACATATACCCAAAATTCACTTGTTTACTCACCAAATATTTGAGTGACTACTCATTCAGTCACCATGTGTCATAATGGTGATGTATTAATATATAAAACAATGTTGTTCATGCTTTCAAGGAGCTTGCAAGCTGTAGAAAAGATAGGCAATGATCAAGGGAAGAAATAATCTATGCTACAGTTACCATTGCGATACATTAGATGGAGTAATTAAAGGAGTATTAGTGGTCCTGGCTGGGTAGCTCAGTTTGAGCATCGCCCTGATACACCAAGGTTGCAGGTTTGATTCCCAGTCGGGGCACATAAAAGAATCAACCAATGAATACATAAATCTTTGGATCAAGTCAAGGTTTCTCTTTGTCTCTTTCTGTCTGTCTCTCTTTCTCTCTCTGCCTCTCTCTAAAATCAATCAATAAAAATTTTTTAAAAAGGTTTAGTGGCAGAATAACAGAGCGTGCCCTGCTTATATATGGGATAATATTTAAAACACTAAGTTGGGAACATGGATCACATTTCTGACCAGGGGAGAGGAGGAGTTTCCTTCAGAGAGAACATAGCCTAAGGGGGGAACTCCACACCCTCAGGGGGGAGGAAGCCTCCTTTGCAGGGACCCTTGTTGAGTGTTCGGGCCTTGGGCCACGGCCCTCTCCTCTTCCCTCGGTGTTCTCCTGCGCTATCTCTTTACTCTGCATCAGTCTGCTGTTGACACCTACACCTCTGTCTCTGCCCTTGACCTCTCCCAGCAGACTTGAAGTCCAGTGCATTCGCGGAGCACCTCTCACGGGTTCCCCAAGTGATCACGACCACAGTTAAATGCCTCGTTTTCTTCCTCAGCCCTCCACCTTGCCCTGTAATCTCCGGGCCCCCTTTTCTAAATCGTTCTCATGTCTAATTAAAAGCCAAGCCCCTGTGTTCATCCTTTGATTTTTTTTCCCTCCGGCGTATTTTCCGCCTCCCTACCCGACTGCGCTCTTCCTCTTAGTCTTCTCTCCACGTCTGCCGCTCCCGCTCTCCTTCAGCTTCTGTCATCTCGCTCTTGGTCTGTTACGCTAGCTCCTTGCTGGTGTTCCTCTGTACAACACCAGAATGACTTGTATACATCCTAACTCTAAACGTCACATCCCTACTGACACTGCTGGTGATTCCTCACCGCGGCATGCGAGTTTAACAATTTGCTGATGTAGAAAACCCTTATCTAGAAGACCAGAGTATTTTTCTTGACATTTTCCCTAAATCTTCTCTATTCTACAATTTATTATTATATTATGTTGTTTATTCTATTTATTTTATAGTAAATATGTCCTAGCCATTGAGTAAAAATGAATGTGCTAACACCACTGGACCTTTGCACGTGATGTGTGTTAGGCTTAGAAGGCCTATCATACTTCTCATTATACTTTGGTCCCCTTTCCATGTATTAGATGGAGTACTTACAGGCTACATTCTCATAGTAGTTAATACATCGAACTCTACTTATAGCTGGGGTTTTTTTCCTCATGACCATGACTGTTTTGAGTCCAGGAATTTCCCTTTCATTATTACTTTGACTTCTAACCACCTAAACACGTAGCAGAATATTTGGTCCAGAATGAATTCTGGAATGAATGGGTGCATGAATTGTCGGCAAACAAATGTGTCTTTTAGGGCCACTTCCTTTCATGATTCTGATTAAAATAAATGACACAGATGTCTCTACAAGAGACACATTACAGCCCCACTCACACACCAGTTCATCATTGGGTAGAACTAGTCAAGTTGAGAAGAATGTGTCTCACACCAACAAGCACGTGTCTTTATGCTTGAGGGCTGTTTCTTTCCAGGACGATGAGAGCAGGGACAGATGCTCTCTGCCTTTCGGTCAGACTTTGTTGGTTACTCAGCAGGCTGTTGTAGCAACAGGGCTACCACTAGAAAGTTCTGGAGGGCTGCAGAAGGAGAGGAGGTTTTGGCCTCCAACGGACTTAACCATATTATTCAGTCAGCATCATTCAAAGGTGCATTACATTTATATTGAAACCATACACACAATTTACAGTTATTTTTAATCTATCATACTCTGACTTCTGTGTGTTTTCTAGAAGAAAGCATGTTCTTACTAGTCCCTGTTGGGCAATACTAGTTCCAGCTTGGTTAGAGGGAGGGGAAAAAAAGCAAAGTGAAGAGAAAAATTCACTTATTAGACTCTCGAGAGAAGTGGCTGGCAATTAGCGGTGATACTTACCAGCAGGTATTTGGTGCAGTTAACGCACTCTTACTTATCACCCGAAGGGGAGGGGGTGTGCTACTGGCATCTAGTGGGTAGAGGCCAAACATGCTGCTAAACATCATAGGAGGTACAGGATGACCCCTCTAAACAAAGAATAATCCTGCTCAAAATGTCAATAGTGGCAAGGTTAAGAAATTCTTCTCTGTAGTCAGAGGCGTTAATTGATTCTGTGACCTTCAAAGAGCCCCTTATAATTGCAAGAACTCATTTAACTCACCTGGGAAAGAAAGCAGTTGGACTAGATGGCCATTGAAATTTCTCTGATGGCTGCTCTTATATAAGACCTGATCCTAATATGGGATAGAAACATGAATACAATATGAAACAGAAAGCAACAACTAGTGTAAGAATACACAGCAAATGAAGGTGAGCATCTGTGTTTACCTGAGTCATTTGCATCGAAATGTGTAGTTATAAAATGGAAAATGTAGGAATTTTTTTGCAAACATAATCTTTCACATGAGGAGAAAGACCGCAACAGAATTGAAGGGATACCAAACAGAATGCACAGTTCTGTAGAGCTTCCTTCTCCCTCTGCAGATGCACAATTACCGACGTCTCGGTGCAAGGCCATTTCATGTGAGACTGCCACAGTGGTGTGTGCCCCTGATAACGATGGACTCGGGCTCCTGGGGATGGTTTGTGGAGTGATTGAAAGGAGGTATTTGTGTGGACAATTTCCTTTCCTTTCAGTCTCAAATTTTAGTACCATGTCCCCGTTCATCCTCCCGACAGTGTAATAGCTGTGACCCCAGTTCACAGCTAGACTCTCCCAGTACTGACAGAAGTGCATCTTGGAATAAATGGCCTTGCATTGCTAGGTCCAAAAGGGCAGTGTGGGAAAGAGATAAGGAAGAGAGGACAGGGAGAAAGACCTGCAGACAGTCCCTCAATTCTTCTAACCCTACAAGAGTGAAGAAATGGACGTTCTGTTCTGGTTATGTATTCTGGTAGAACAAGCTATGTAAACCATCGGTTTATTATAAATGGATCTCAAGATGTGGTGGGCCGGGTCACATCAGGGACCACTTGTCTCTGTGGCATGATGGTCTGGGGTCTTGTGGAAGCTGGAATGACTGGAGCATCTGGTGGAATCTTTCCCTCCCTCGGCC
Organism: Phyllostomus hastatus; assembly: GCF_019186645.2. NCBI lineage: Eukaryota > Metazoa > Chordata > Mammalia > Chiroptera > Phyllostomidae > Phyllostomus > Phyllostomus hastatus. Next base: position 19,997,051 of record NW_025334024.1, read on the forward strand.
TCCTTCCCTCCCCTTATCTCCCTCCCCCATACCTCTGTTCCCTGTGGTTTACTTGGGCTTTCTTGCAACACGGAAGCCTCAGGGGAGAGTCCGACTCTCACCTAGTGCCCCAAGGCTCCAAGAGAACAAGACGGAAGCTGCTCATCTTCAGATCCGGGCATGGAGCTGGTACCACATCACCCCTGCTGTGCTGTGTGTTTATCCCCGCAGTCACAGGGGGTGAGATCTACCCCCTCGGTCAACGGGAGAAGTGTCAAAATCCGCATGTCCATTTTTAAAACATTAAATTGATCAGGTGACATTGGTTAATAAGATTATATAGATTTTGAGTATACTTCTATGATACAGGATGTGCATATTGCATTGTGTACCCACCACCCAAAGTCAAATCATCTTTTGTTACCATTTATTTGACCCTCGTTAGCCTTTCCTGAGCCCTCTGGTAACCAGCATACTCTTGTCTGTATCTATTTGTTTTTGATTCGTTTTTCTCACTTGTTCATTTTTTGCTTTCAATTTTATAGACCACATCTGCTTGAAGTCATATGGTTCTTGACTTCATTTGACTCGTTTCACTTAGTATCATATTCTCAAGACCCATCCACGTTGTTGCAAATGGCTACATTTCATTTTCTGTGGCCGAGTAGTATTCCATTCTATCTGTATGCCACATCTTTTTTCCAGTCATCTGCCACACCTTAACTTCAACTTAATCCTTCTGTAAAAATGCCAAAAGTATGTTCTAAATGTTCTGTTGGAAATCAGTATTTCACAGGGTTGGGTAAGGGGTGAGAAATAAGTGAAGGAAAATATAAAAAAAGAACAGTTGAGAAATAAAAGCAAACCATATGAGACCTAACTTTATTGGAATCATTTATTTTTAATTTATTTTAAAATTAACATGTATGATTCGGGTTTTCTAGCTAAATTTGTTGAGCCCTTATTTCTGCTCCTACAATATCATTTGTGTAAAAATTATTATTGCAGTTTTTGTCCTAATCTCCTTTTAAATAATCTAGAAACTACATCTCACTCAAAAGTTTTACTCAGCCAGTTACCAATAACCCTAAGAAGTTACATCAGTCACTCAGAGTTTCACTGTCCTTACCTATAAAATAGGGATAAGGTCAGTATTGACCCCACTGGATTGCTGTATGGATGACATACAATAAGTTCTGTAAAATGACCACTATTGGACGCATAGCGGGAATCCCATGGATATATGCTGAATTTCTTTGCAGCTTCTCAAATTAAGTGTCACATTGGCAATATCCAAGTGATTTGAGGGGAGGAGGGTGATTAAATACATGTAAATGAAATGAACCTTTTGGTGGCTTGAATGCATTAGCAGGGGAAGGTATCTTATTCATCTCTTTTTATTTTATATTTACCTTCTTGATAGTTGGTATCATCTGTCCCCTTGGTGTAAATGGTCATTTTTATGTGTGTCTATAAAATTTCTCTCTCTGGTGCAGACGACATTTTAAACTCCAGACTGACCATGTCCAGGTCTCAATTCATGTTAGGAGGATTTTTTAATTTAACCTTTAACTTAATCATGCAATTCAAGGAATGGAGCAATAAGTAGAGTAGAAAATAAAAACTTCACTAACTTCATCAGCAAAAACAAAAAGAGATTTTTGGCATCTGCACTGTCAGATGTATTTCTCTTCATGTATAGCTAGAGAAGGAAAGCTAGATGGTTCAAGATTCATAGGAATGGAATAGGTTTATTTGGCAAAAAGAAGAGAACATTTAATATTATATATGATTTGAAAATCAATTACTATATACCTTGTGAAAGTGACTGGTGCACAGAAAATGTTTTCTGTCTTCTATAAAATTACCCACGATGGTATATTTCACATTGAATTCTTGCACATGCACTATGATTCTGCATTTTCATTACTTAAATAATGACTTAATTTACAGAAAAATATTTTTTTCAGTGTATGTGCTGTGTATTCTTCACTAAAATATATATGTAAATATATATTGTAAAATATAAAAATAAATTTATAAAAATATAAAATATATTTAAATATATATATATAAAGCGTACTTTCTTCTTTTAGGAGAGTGTGAAGGAAAGGAGGCAAGAACAATGATAAAGTCATATAGTAAGTGAACTCGTGGGGTCAGGTGCAAGCCTTAAGGGCAGAATGGAACAAGGTACTGAATCATTAATACAATGACGGTATATATTAGTATGTTTGTTGCTAACCTATTATCGTTGAACCTTAGGGTAACTCGGCAGGGAAACACTCAAGGGAAAAGGCTATGGAAACAGAATTTGGGGGATCCAATGCTAGCTATGACAGTTATGACATTAGGCAAATTATAGCATCTAAGTCTCACTTCAGGCATCTGCAAACACATATGTTGTGAGAATTAAATGACATACACATGAAAAACATGGTAGAGTGCCATGCATACTGACTTCTCAGGTGCCAGTCAAAATTAGAAGGGGAAAGAGAGGAAAATGTGAAGGGAAAGGGATGTTCAATGAATGCCTTTCTCACTGCCGGGAAATAGGAACTTGCACAAGCTCAGTGATGGCTGTTATTGCAAGATTTCTAGCACAGAGTGCCACGGTCAGGATCTAGATTTAGGGAAAAATCAGAACAAAGGAAACTCATCCCCAGGCAGAACTTGTGCATAGGCTACACAGGCCTGACTGAGGACACTCCAGTTGTCTTCGGTTGGTGTCACTGGGTGCCTGCCAGAGCTTTTCCCTTTCATTCTATACAAATTTTCACAGCTGTGAGTTTTCAAGTTGTATTTTGTGTTTGAGAGACTGAAAAAGGCCTCCCAGACTTCATCGTTCTCCAGGAGGATGTAATGACCTTGAGTATGTTTTAGAACCAATGTTGGAAATAATTTCTAATCCTGAGTGTGTGGTTCAGACTGCATCAATTCATATGCATATTTCACACAAGGTTCTGAGCACTCCTAATAATAATAACAATAATGGGTAATTACCCTCCATTTTTACAGATAACCTTCAAGTATTTGTAAGAGTACTTCTCTAGAAAGTAAAAAAACAGAAACGATTCTCTAAATCAAAGGGGTTTAACTTATTTTATGGTGTACATATTGAAGTTATTCTGACTCCTGTATTCAAGTGAGCCTTGAATGTGAACCTCAGAATTGTCCTGAATTTGTCAGCTCACCTGAATATGACAGAGTTTATGAGTTGTCAGACTCATAAACAATTGTCCACCTCACAATAATTCCTTATATGTGATTATTTTTTTTATCCTCACCTGAGGACATTTTTCCATTGCTTTTTAGAGAAGGGGGGAGAGAAAGAGAGACAGAAATATCAATTGATCGCCTTCTCATACGCACCCCAGGGATCAAACCTACAACCTCGATCTGTGCCCTTGTTACAGGGTGCAGCCAAGAGGGGGGACCCCAAATGGGCATTTGAAATGAGGTCCAGAACTTAAGGTGTCCAGGAGATTTTAAGATGTCTCCACCACCCCCCCCCCATGTGGGTTGGGGGAAGGGACAAATGGAGCAGGGCCATTGAGAGCTGTTTTGCATAGCAACAGCCTTGCAGCTAAGCTCTGGTGTGGTCATTTAACCTATCTATAGCCTTTGGCTGGTTGCTTAGATGTGTTAAATAGCTGTGGCCAAGCTCAGAGCCAAGAGAATGGAAGTAACTTCCCCACCAAGACATGACTGGGGGGGCAGGTCCCCTGAGTTACAGCGCCTGCGTGGGAGCTTGGAGATGATTGACTCTAGGACATGGGGTCATGCCTGCCCAGACTCATGATGGCAGCCCAGTAAAGCTGGAAGGATACGAGTTCTGGCACGTGAAGCCGAGTGTGGGAGGAGTCGGAAATGAGGCTGCAGAGGAAGATTGGCCTCGGGGATTTAAACCCAGACTTGGCGGCCATTGAGGGGGAGAACCATGCTGCTTTAGGAAGGAGAGCCATGCGCAGCCCTGAGAGGGAGAGAACCATGTGACTGTGGAGGTGCAGAGAGGATCACGGCCATTGGAGAGAGAGCCACACAGCTTTAGCAGAATGAAGACTCCCGCATCCCTGAGAGGGGGAACCACGCGGCTTTGGACAGAGTGGGGACTCTCCCTTCCCGCAGCCCTGAGAGGGAGAACCATGCGGCTTTGGCAGAGTGGAGACTCCCGTGGCCCTGGGAGAGAGGACCACGTGCCTGTGCCAGAGTGGGGACCCCCACAGCTTTAGAAGGGGAACCACCACCTGGTTTTAGCAGAGATCCCAGCAACTCAGCTGAGGGTGCCGGGAACCCAGGGAGGTCTCCCAGTCGAGACAGAGTACTAACTGGGAAGAACCAGAGGACTGCCTTGAGCCATGGACTTCTATTTCCTTTCCGGAGATACGGTACTCTGGACTGGGCAAGGGGAGAAGGAAGGACTGTGTGTGTTTGTGGGTGTTTTTAGGGACTTTAGGATTTTGGTGGAGACATTAGGTCACTACTTTAAGTTTGTATAGCATTAAATAAACATTTCCTTTCCTTTTCACGAATCTATGGCATTGAGAGACGTCTTTCCTCGGGCGGCGGACATAACGGACCCGGGGCCTTCTTTCAATAATAGTATATTGTCCCAGCCCCCCCTTGTTGTGTTCTGTAACACCCTGACCAGGAATCAAACCCACAGCCTGTTGGTCTGTAGGACGACACTCCAACCAACTGAGCCACCCTGGCCAGGGCTAGTCCTTATAAGTGATTGTTGGAAGTCCATCTCAGAGTTCGACCCAAGTGAAGCCAGAGCCATCTGCTCATGGGCAGCATAGTTCAAGGGTTGGGGCCGTCAATATCCAGCTACGGAAGCACTCTGCAGATTTAATGAGACACAAATCAGAAACAGATCATTTTGGCTATGAATCTGAGAGGCAAGGTGTGGAGGCCGTGCATGACTGAACAGGAAAAAGTGCCGCTTTCCTCTGGCACATTACAAGACTGCCAGACAAGTGTGATTAAGGCAATTTACACGTGAAATTCGATTATGAATAAAAGGATTCCCCTTCTTTCCATGCAAGTTACGTGAGGGAAATTTGTGAGTGGCCTTAATTAAAAATAACTGGAAGCTGATTGGCAGTTGGGCATTCAGTTGGAAATTGGCAGCCGCTAACAGGAGAGGAGATGGAGAATTAATGACAAGCGAAAGCTTTGTCAGAAAAAACGACTGGGTGCCGGCTGTCAGTTATCTGTCCTGTGCCTCTGTCGTTGACAATTCTCCTGAGGATGCAGGCTGCTAGGCTGGCCTCTGCAATATGGCAATCAATATCACACTTTTCAAACATACACCTGAAGTAATAGGGGATTTGGCAACACTATGCAGGTGTAGATAAGGCAAAGTTCTGCCTTTTTCATTACCAAGCAACTCAATCTTCTCTGCATTTATTATTTCCTTTAGAAGTCACACAATGAAAATTTTATCATACTCCTACTATGATAATGAGGAGGAGGACGGGGAAGAGGAGGACGAAGACAATAGAAATCTTCCAGAACATTTTAAAGATCACATAACTCTTAATGGTTTTGTGTTTTAAAATTACTTGGGATGACAGGGGATTTAACATAAAAATAACACCAGATAAATATAAATAACCTGAACAATCTATAACTAACAACAAACTATTATGATATTATTAATGAGAATAAACTTGACATTAACAGTGTTTTAAAGATTTTATTTATTTATTTTTGGAGAGAGGGGAAGGGAGGGAGAAAGATAGAAACATTGATTGGTTGTCTCTTGTATATGCCCCAAGCAGGGCCCGAACCCAGGCATTTTGCCCCAAGAGGGAATTGAACTGGTGAACTTTCACTTTGTGGAATGATACCCAACCAACTGAGCCACACAGGTCAGGGCTACAGTAACATTTTTTATTTTAATAATACATAGTTTTTATCTTCTGGTAAATACTATGAGATAGATGTTGATAGCACCATTTTATGGATTAAAAAAACCTTAAAAACAGTAGGATTAAAAGGATTTCTAACTATAATGAGTGCATGCTCTAGATTACATTTTTCTTATTTAAACCACTCTCTGTCTCTCTCTGCCTCTCTCTCTCTCTCACACACACACACACAACACAAATATCTCCTTCCACTGTTAGTTATCTCTCTGCTTCTGCCAATACATGGCCAAATATGGCTTTCTGAGATCTAGGTCCATATCTCCTCTGATTTAAAATCTGATGTATAATCTTGTTGATGAAGTTCAGAGTTAGGACATGAACTGAGAGTTATATTATAAATTCAGAACAATTGAATTTTTTATATGAATAAAAACTGAAAGGTAAATTATTTTCCCCTAATATGAGGAATAGGAAGAAATAAAATGAAATGCAATAAAGAGAAATAGGAAGAAATTGGCATGATATTGCAATGTAATAACAGGGCTGAAGATAAGTCACGCAGAAACATCAAGCACTGGGTCTGAACTTTTACTACATTATGGTAATACATAATCTTTCTCCAGAGATCTTCAAATCCTATTGTGGTCTTGATATTTCTGTTGTATGAAACATATTATCATGTATGGCATAAAACAAAATCTGGATTTTCTAGGGGCATCTAGTACCTAGAAATGCTAGAGGAAATCTATTAGATAGGAGATAAAATAATGAACCAGTTAGTAGTATTTAATAAATTGTTGAATGACTGAATGACTGAATTAATTTAATCTCACTAGAACATACCAATGATTTAGATATATATTTTCCAGATTTGAAATAAAATTCAGAGTATCCAAAACATTTAAATAGAGTTGTTGAGGGTTGACCAGCCATGAGTATGAATGGTATTTCTATATCACTACAGGCTAAGAAAATTTAAAAAAAGAATTCATATAAAAATAACTAGTGAAGGAACTAAAATAATGCTTAGAAAGAACTATGTGGCAGGAATGAGTGACGAAGGTCATGTACCATACCTGTCTCTGCAGGCCGTGTGGATCCAGTGCCTTTAGGGAAACACATCAGCCTCTCACTGCTCTAGAGTGAGCTGACGTATGAACAATTCACGTGGAACTTTTCCCATTTCTTTTTGTTCTACCTCAACCTTTTCCTTTGTGCTCCTTTTTTTTTCTTCTCCTGATTACCCTTCTTCTCCTTCATAATACTCATCTTGGAGGTCAGCCGTTTTATGTCAGTGGCATAGAAAAAGAAACCATGACTTCGTGCCATGGAACAACTTGCCCAACATCTCAGGTAGCAAGTGATGCAGCTGCGAACTGCACCTAACTCAGTCCGCATCCAAATCACACATTCAAAAATACGTCCTTGCTTCTCAAAATTCCGGCCCTTTTATCCAATTTTGTCATTTTACAGATGGCGACATCAAACTCTGGTTATTGAATTACGGAGGAGTCCAATTTAGTTTTACCTTGAGAATTGCTAACACAGGAATCTAAATATTTCACAAAGCCTACTGCCAATATATCAAAGCAGCCTTTGATAAAATAGTGTATTTTTCCAACATGATTCTTCGGGGATAAAAATTTGTGGGAGCTAGATCTACAGGTTTGTCATCTGTCTGTCTAGTGCCGTTTCAGAAATTGCCTGGAATACAGGATACGGTCCTTGCGGAGCAGCTTAAGCCAAATCCCGAGGCTTTCACGGCCGCCCGTGCGGGGGGGTCACTTAGGCTTCCCCGGAGCCTAGAACCAGGGACCCACATGCTGTTGGATTGAAGGAAGCTGTGCTGAAGGAAGAAGCAATAATCTCTATCTCTGATTCTATTTTTTCTCCCATTTCTTTCCATAATCAGTTACCTTCTGCAAACACATGAGTAAATGTGACTGCCCTGGACCATAGAAAAAGAACAGGATGGGTCCTCACTGGGAGGACGGTTTGCCTCTGATCTAATCATGTGACCTTCCCCTGCTTGGCTGAGGTTGAGAAGGTCACCTGAGAAGGTAGCCAGCCCTCTAAAATGAGAGTGAAAGGTTGGGGAACAAATGATTGGCTTCCCTAGGTCAAATGTTGTCAGGCCTAGAGCTATGGTTAAGATATGGAAGGACCTCAAGAGCTCATAGAATACAGGGCAGATTAGCATGAGGCCAGTGTATGAGTAACTGAAATATACAGCTTAACAAGCTTATTGATGTGTAAATTCTTATTCTCTTTCCTCAATGCTTCTTCAAATCTACTTAAGAGAATATGGCCATTGCCTTCACAGTTGTCTTTAGCCCTTCCCCTGTCTCTGCCAAATGAACTCTGAGGAATGAATGAGAAAAAGGAGCAGAATGAAGAAGAGAAAGGAATCTGTTTAGAGGATGGGAGAAAATGAAAGGAAAACAAAGTCGAGCTGAATCTCACAGCATAGACTGGGGGATGGGGCAGGCAGGCAGGCAGAGACGAGCAAGCAGAGGGGCACCATAAGGGAGTGGAAACCTCGGGGAGTGTAGGTGTAAAGAGGCAACACAGAGCGTTGCTGGATTTATAAGTTTAATAGTTTTACTCATTGTTAACTTGTTCCTGAAGGACTGGATTGTTTTGATGAACTGTGGTATGACTGACACTGAAGTTTCTGGATCCAGGATTCATGGAACACGGATCTGACCGAAGGAAGTGGCTATAGGTGTTTTCAGATTTGAAGAGGGAACATCCGTCTGAGGGAAAGCGAGATGCTCCAAGGACTTTTCAGTCTTTGACTTGACCCTTGAAAAGGCTTTATGGACATGAACTCGAGAGGATCTGGCTGTGGTAGTTAAAGGCAAAGAGAGAAGGTAGGGGGAGGCAACATGAACCTCTTCTGCATGCCAGAGTGCCAAACGGCTCTCCGGTGCATTTAACCATTCCCGATTTCTTCTGAGATTCTTAACCTCGTTTTTAGACAAGGCACTGCGGTGGAGTCATGCACAGCTCAATACAGGCCAGATTTTAACCGAAATCCTTCCTAGTCCAAAAAGCTATGGTTATCCCTGTTTACCAGCCTTTCTCTCAGATAAAAAATAAAAACAATTTTTTTATTGTTTTCATTTATTTTTAAGATGTTATTAGTCTCATCCCTAAATCCATAAACAACAGGTGCTGGCAAGTATGTGGAGAAAAGGGTACCCATGTGCACTGCTGGTGGGAAGGCGGACTGTGGAGATGGTATGAAGGGACTTCAGAAAAGTAAAGATGGGACTGCCTGATGACTCAGCAATTCCATTGCTAAGTATGTATCTAAAGGAACCCAAAACACTAATTTGAAGGAACCTAAGCATCCCTATGTTTACTGCAGTGTTATTTACAATAGCCAAGGTATGGGCACATCCCAAGTGCCCATCAATAGACAAGTGGATAAAAACACTGTGGTACATACACACAATGGAATATTACTCGGCCATAAAAAGAATGAAGTCTTACCATTTCCAGTGTGGATGGACCTAGAAGGAATTATGCTCAGTGAAATAAGCCAGTAAAGAAAAACAAATACCGTAGAACATCACTAAGTGGAATTTAAGGAACAAAGTAAACAAGTAAAATTGAAACAGATTCATAGACACAGAGGGCAGGCTGATGATTGACAGTGGAGAGGGGTCTTGGGAGACTGGGTGAAAAAGGTGAAGGAATTAAGAAGTACAAATCATCAGTACAAAATGGTCATGGGGATGTAAAGTACAGAATAGAGAATGTGGTCAATAATATTGTAAAACTGTGTATGGTGCCCGGTGAGTACTAGAAATATTGGGGGGACACTTTGCAAAGTTTATGATTTTCTAACCACTGTGCTGTGCACCTTAAACTAATACAAAATAATATAGAATGTAAATGATAATTGAAAATGGAAATTAAAAAATGCAATTAGTTAAAATTTACCATCCTCCTTGCACAGCTGTTTTTCCATGGTGCAATGAGCAGGAACTGATGTGTATTTCCAGAGACTTTACCTATCTTGGATCATGAATCAATCGTGACAAGGAATGCCATGGCACCCATATGTTTTTAGCTCTTGACTTCTACATTTTAAATAGAAAGACTGTACTTGAAGTTCTATAAATCGAGAACTTCCTCTATACTATGTTTGGAAAAAGAATATTATTTTTAAGGCTAGAGACCTTGGTAGGGTTTCAGAATGGAAATTTTGACATATGTTGAGACGTTTATGAGTTGTTTCAGAAGTAAAAGCAAGAAGTTGAACGATAAAGCTAAGATTCTTTATGGGGCATTTTGGAGAGATTTCAAGGCAAATCTATAGAACTGAGAAAAAACCGCAGAGAGGAATTCACCAAGGAAAACTTTTTTTTTTAAAGATTTTATTTATTTATTTATTTTTAGAGAGGGAAGGGAGGGAGAAAGAGAGAGAGAAACATCAATGTGCGGTTGCTGGGGGCCATGGCCTGCAACCCAGGCAAGTGCCCTGACTGGGAATCGTACCTGCAGTGCCTTGGTTCATAGCCCGTGCACAATCCACTGAGCTATGCCAGCCAGGGCTTGGAAAACTTTTTAAAAAGCACCAAATTCAAATAAACAGGTTAAAAGTCTGAGCTGCTGAGTGACTTACCTGATTCCAAACCCTGGCTTTACAGCTTTTCACCTGGGGACCTGAGGGAAAAGACAACCCTTCTCAGTTTCCAATTCCTCATCTATAAAATCAACAATACTATTATTATTGCATAAAGTTTAGTAAGGTTTAAAAGAGTTACAACACGATGGGCACTTATATCCAGACCAAGGACACAGTAAAGGCCCCACTGTCATTATTAGTAAGGGTATCTATTGTATCTATTGTCATCATTCTCCTGTATGACTTTTTTCGTCTCCACTTCTCCATTCTACTTCTTTAAAGAGATTCTCGGGAACACTGGAGGCTATGAAGTAGAGATCTCGGGAGTTGGTGACCTCATCCGCAACCTCTTATTGGGGGAAAAGGCTGAGAAAAGCCTGTGGGGTTGGTAGGGAGAGTAGTAAAACCAAATCGGACCTGGCTGGAGTCCTGAGGATTGTGGGAAGAACAGAGGAAGGAAGGATGAAAGGAAGAAAGGCAGGAGGAAGACAGAATGGGAGAAGAGAAGGGAGGTGCACCATCAACAACAGTGAGGAGCTGTTCATTCCTTAAGAGGCTGCATGCTGTCTTAATGTTTCCCTAATAAATCATCATAGGAATTTAGAAGTGAAATAAATAACGGATGATCTTTATGTTTTTGGTTTTTTTTCCCCTTTACTCTGTTTTAGAGAAAAATATAAGTAAAACATTAAACCTGTACTTTAACAAACAGTATGACTTAGGATGAGGCAAAATGTTTTTATGTTAAAAAGTGGAAGGGAAATCACATAATTTAATTAGAGGTCAGGGGGTACTCAGGTGACCGCAGTCTGCTGACCACCGACAGAGGGGGCAAGCAAAACCCTCTGCCATCTGACAGTCTTGGGTCTGAATCCCTCCTCGATCGCCTTCCTAGCTGTGTAAATCTGCACAAGTTGCTCCCCCTCGTGAAGCCTCTGAGTCCCCCTGTGTAAAATAGTCACATACAGTGCGACGGTGTGTTTTAACTGCGTGTGATCATGCAGTAGGTTCCTGTGAGGATTCCTGGAGATCAGGCATGCACAGCTCATGGCAGTTCTAGTCGGAATATGCCCCTCTGCTCCCTGGGGATCTCCAGCGCTGGGCTGTCCTCACCAAATCATTTTAAGGCAGTTTTGTGACATTCAATCTGCCAAAGTAGCATCTTCCTTAGGTCAGAGAGAACTTTCCAGGGCTGCTGTGCAACCCCAGCCCCTGCTGGGTGTGGAAGGCAACTCCTGCCTTGTGCAAACCAGGAGAGGCCACCCACTTGGCCCACACACACCCCTGCTTGGCAGGTGTGATCTCTTAACTCCCTGATGTACGGACTCCTGAAGGAGTCTTGCGTGGTCCTGGAGGACTCACTCCCCACAGTAGGTCCACCATAATGGGTAGAAGCTTTAATTTCAACACCTGCTTACCTTGCAGCAGAGCAGGAGCTGTGCGTGCTGCTTTTTCCCTGGGCCAGAAGCAAGTTCATAACACTTGGAGCATCCTTGCAGCTGACCCTGTCATGTAAGCTTCCAGGAGCCTCATGTCCTCAATTTTAAATCAGAACATATTGACTTGTTTGCTCAAAGCCTCTATGGGTCTGGAATGCACACTAAAATACTTTCTTGGTCACTTTCCACACTTCTTTTGAAATCTCAAACCCAAGAATGAACTCACTAAGGCCTTGTAAACTGCATCCTCTCATCATTGTTACATTCTAATTAATGAAACTTTGGCTTTTTAAAACAACAGTCAGCCCTGGCTGGTATGGCTCTGTGTATCGAACACCAGCCTGCAAACCAAAGGGTCATGGGTTCAATTCCCAGTCAGAACATTTGCCTGGGTTGCAGGCCAGGTCCCCAGTGGGGACATGTAAGAGGCAACCACACATTGACATTTCTTTCCCTCTCTTTCTCCCTCCCCCCCATATAAAAATAAATCTTTAAAAAAAATAATCATTATATTTCACATTTCACAAACAACGTATTTCCTAATTCTAGGGTCTGAAATGCCATAAAGATTAGAATATTTTTGTCAGAAAGCATAAAGTATTTTTTGTCAGAAAACAATAACATTTCTAGAACACATGAATAAAAAAAAAACTATTGCTGTGTCATTTTTAAAAAAATAATAAGTTTACATCTTAGACACTTGCTATGTAAAATGGACATGCAATCATTATAGGGTTAAATAAAATAATTATGATATCTTCAGTTGACACATGTAATTGGAAGACCTTGGACTTATACCCAAGCCTCCTTAATTCCAAAGACCAGCTTTTTCTACTGTGGCAGGAAAATGCCATAAAAACTCAGAGCATTATATAAAGGAGTATCCATTTGGTGGAATCATGAAATGGTATAAAGGCCAGGAAGATTAAAATAGAAACTGATATCAGATATAAGTGATTGCAAGCATGACTGGACTCTCATTATTGTTATACTTCTGAGAGCTTCACAGAGTGAGAAAGGACCCAATGATCACTTAGTTCAGAGATTAGGATTCAGATGGCCTGAGTGATGCCCAGGAGCTACGATACTTGAACATCACCAGGTAGTGCTCAAGTTCGACCAAACTTGAGAACTGCTAATGAGCCCCAGAGCATCAGTTCTCAAAGCAACAGTAGCAGCACCCCCAGGGAACATGCTAGAAATGCAGCTTTCTCAGGCCCTACCCAGGTACCCGAGATGTGCAGATTAGAAGTTACAGAAGAATCCTGGGGATGTAAAACACACCATAGGGAATAGAGTCAACAATACGGTAATAAGCATGCACGTTGCTAGCCAGGTACTGGAAATATCGAGGGGAACACTTTTGTCTAACCTGAAACTAACACACAATAATATTGAATGTAAGCTGCTATTGAAAAAAAAATTAAAGAAAAAATCACATCTCAGGGTGAGCCTTAGCAAGCTTATTTTCTCAAGTCCTTTAGATGATCCTTAAGCCTGCTCAGGTTTGAGAACCATGACTGGAGGTGATAAAGAGCAATACGTGGAAATGCGGAGAAGAAAGGAGGAGAGACGCAGTGGTCTCTGGGATGGAGTGCCCTGATGGCCGCAGGAGGCGAACATCTTGTGTCTGTTTTTCTCCTCTTAAACTCAGGAGAAAATAATACCATAGGGTCTGTTTGCCCTGTGTAGGATCTACTCTCCATCACCCCGCTATTCCATTTTGTGTTCACCTGAAAGAAGCGACTTTACACAAAAATGCTGTAGTTAACAGGGCATCATATCTGTCTGGACTTGAAAGAACATGATGGAAATAAAAGAGAGTTTACAGGATGGTTTTATCAATGATGTCCGACTTTGGGCTGACTTGCGTTTGCATACTGGCTTAGCTACCTAGGGTGGTAACCTGGGCTCATCGTTCAACCTCTCCAGGCCTCATTAGGTGGGGATACTGCGACCTACCAGGCAGCTGCCGTACCATCGTGCCCTCCAAGGAGGACCAGGGAAATGGGTCTCGAGGCTTCTGCTTCACCTTGACGTGCACAGGTGGGCAGGAAGAGAGGGGGTCAAACTCCATGATCGGGAAGTTCATCAGGACCCGTCAGAGCACTTCAGTGAGCTTCACCTCCACGCCAAACGTGCACTGTTCTCCAACAGAGACTTACGTGTTCTTTTACTCAAAGTGCTAGAAACAAGTTGAAACATGCCCTAGTTGGTAGGGGGCAAAGGGACATCTGGGAGCCCTTGCACTTAATTCATCCCTTGTCTCACCTAAAACGGTTGGAGCAGAGAATACTAGCTTGTGTTTTAATACTAGCTTGTCGTTATTTATATGGACTGTCCTCCATCCTCTAACTCGCTAACTCCCCAGACTCTCCCCTCAGTTCCTCTACCCACTCCTATTTAAGACTATTCTCCTCTTCCTTGGGGAAGAGGAGGAAAACGGTCGTCAGTGCCTCACAGCTGAGAAGGAAGAGCTCCCGGCCATCCATTCTCCCTCGCTCACCTGTGATCTGCTATCTCCAGCTGTACGAGAATGATAGTGGAGGGTTTGCCCTTCCCAGTCTTCTCAGTCTTGGGAGAGGGCAAGCCCTGCGTGGCAGAAGTAATTCAGAGGCTGCTTGTCCAGTGCGCATCCACTGCTGTGGTCAGGTTCTGCCTGAAATTCTCAGGGGGAGACTCTGCACAGAGCGGCCATTCCTTGGTTCTGAAGCCGATGCATTCTCCTTCTGAAGGAGGAGAGCATGCTCCTGCTCTTACTGCGGACTTGACCACCGTCCCTTTTTGAACAAGAATAACTCTGGCATTATCAAGTTAGTCTGGCTGAACCCCATGCCTAATTGGGAAGATTTTGAATAATGTCAGGGTGTCCTCCCCTCCGGAGACCAATCAAATGAGAATCTTTAGGGGTGGGTTCTTAGCACTAGAGCTATTCAAAATGACTCCCAGCGGATTCTGCTGGGTAGCACTGGTGTGGAAGCTGCATTTAAAGAGCATGAGTCTAGATCCTAGTCTGATTTTTTTTTTTTTTTGCAAAGCATGCAGAGGAAGCAGAGAAATGTCCTGATTAACTCCATGATTCCACAATAAATTCCTTCTGATCCCCAACATTTCTGACATAGATGAGGTGGGGTAAACAGCAAACGTTTTGCATCAATCAAAGTTATTGTACGGATTAAGTAAATTATGCATCCATATTAGTGAAACCAGTACTAATACTTTAAATATAGTTGGTGCTTAATTAATTGTAAATGTATCTGGCCACCTTTTCCTCTGGCTCCCTATGAGAAAGAAAATAAGTGAATTGGCGTTGACATATTCTTGGTTCAAGGACTTTGGTGTCATTTCAGGATTAGGTTCAAATTCTTTCTATGTCTACAGCCTTGACAGTCAGTTTCCTGGTAGGCAGATTGCTTTGATAAATCTGCTTCATAGGATTAAATGAGTTAGCCCACTTGGAAATGCCAGGCTCACAGAAGGAACTCAATGCATACTGGTAACTGTCCTCAGTGCACTCCATTTTTAGGGCTGAGGTTACTGCTAAACTGAGGTTACTGTTACTGCTAGAGAGCCCGTGTTAAGACTTCCACTTTCTGTGGATTTTAACATCTCCAGAATACTAACAAACACCAGTTCCCCCCTGAAACTGGCTGTTGTTTTGTGGTGGTTCTAATTCTTGTTTCCCTAAGCTGCCAGCCAGTGCTTTTGACACGTCCTCATGATCACAGCCTCTGCATCCCCACCAAGAGCTCTGAAATGGCTACTTCCTTCCTCCAAGTTTCACTGCGCAGGTTGATAAAACCACCTTCATGGTGGTGACCAGGCTTCTGGGAGGGAGTTTTATATTCAAATTTACCAAGTGCCTTTCTCAAACAGCAGTCTCTCTTCCCAGTTAAACTTTATGTCTCTATTAGTGAGCTTTTATTTTCCCGAAGACAATGACGTTGATTCAGTTAAACAGGTTCTGCACATCCACGCCAACACTTGTTCTTGCTCTTATTCCGACTCCCTCTCTGATGATTGACTCTGAACCTTGAATGGTTGTAGCCAGGCTTATAGTGGAAGACGCCTTATTAACTGAACGTTACTTTTTATACTTTTTAGGGTCCATTTTTCTCACCTGTTAGGTTACTCCCCACACTCTCTGCAGGGTGTGATCAGGTTTCTTTGCAGGATGCTCCAGGCCCTGTTCTGTCTGCGTTCCCACTCACATGCATCCGTGTGCCGCGTGGGTTGGAAGAAGTCTGTGCTTCCACCTCAGCTTTTTGGAGTCATGGTCACTCTTTAACACCTGCATCAAAGTGCTTTTTGGACCCAAAAGCACTTTCTCTAGGTTCCCAAGGGGGACTGTCCCTCCTTTGTCTGATTGTACTCTTATCCTGCTACAGTGGCCTCAGTGCTATTTTTTCTTCTTGGCTAAACTAGAAAACTCTTAGGCAGAGATCATACTTGTTGGTCTGTATATGTGCCACCCATTGGTACAGCCAAAGAATATGCTCTGTAAAGCTTGTTGAACTGGATTTCCCCAAATAATACAATTTTTCTCTCAATGACATCGTCACCATGGATTTCAGGCTGCATACTGGTTGAGACCACAGAGCACCCTACCCTCTGTGAACTTACTGATTCTTTCCCCTAATTATTTCAAGATCCTAGCTTTCAGATTTAATTTGTTCTATTTTTGTCTTCTTACTAAAGATCTCGCCCTCCTTCTCGTCTTTTTACAGAGTCTGTTCTTCCTCTTTTGTTCTCATTAATGTCATGTTGTTTTCTAGAGCTTTGAATTGTGATTTCTCTTCCTTATTTACTGTTCACTTTCCCTGGACACTAGGAGTCATTGCCATGCTTTTAGTTGTAGGGGCTGATAGCTACAAAATCTATACCTCCAGCATGTACCTCTTCTCTGAAATCCAGAACGTGTTGCAGGGTCTAGAAGGAAGTAGATGTTTATGTAAGTGGCATAAATGACATGAATGAGAGCTTAAGTGTGTGCCTAGGCTTAGAGGGCTTTAAAAGGTCAGATGAAAATTCAAACTTGATATTATAGAGCAGCATCATATGATAGAAAATAATGTAAGCCCCAAATTCAATGTTAAATGTGTTCAGTAGCCGCATTGAGAGAACAGACTGACAGATGTCAGAGTGCAGGAGAGTTGCAGGGCTGGGTGAAAGAGGTGAAGGGATTAACAAAACCCAAACAAACAAACCCAGCAACGACAGCGAAACTCACAAAGACAACAGTATGGTGATTGCCAGAAGAAAAGAGGAATGGGGAGAGTTAGAAGCGGGTAAAAGGAGGGTAAATGGTGATGGAAGGAGCTTTGACTTGGAGTGGTGAACACACCATACAACACAGGATCATGTATCATAGAACTGTACGCCCGAAACTTGCATAATTTTATTAACAAATGTCTCCCCAATGAACTTGATTAAAAAAGTAAAACAAATACATAATGAAATAAAACTTCAAGCCTTTCTCACTAAAAACAAAACAAAGGATATAGGTAAAATCAATTTAGTTATGTATTTTCTTAGCTCAATGTATTATCATTTCAACTTGTGATCTGTATGACATTATTAGCATAGTATTTATATGATTTTTCTCAGTCCGTCTTTGACATCCGGCGTGCATTTTATCCCTGCAGCTCATCTTGACTCGGGTGCTAAGTTCAGGTCCCCTGTCTCACTAACTACGTTTCCGGTGCTCCCGGGCGGCCCAGGGCCTGTGTGGCTACCGTGTTGGCAGCACAGCCGTAGGGAATGAAAGGCATCTCGGGTTCTAGAGCAGTAGCTACATGTAAGAAAATGAGGTTCATGAAGTAACATAAAAACAAATCCAGTCCTTACTAACCTGTCACCACAAGTCTTTAGCTGTCCTGGGCAACTCGGCAAAAAGGTTATACCGGTGGGAGAAAATGATCTCTATGAAACAACCTGAAAACTTAAATATCATTAAAGACTCTTCCAGTTTGAGACTGATTCCAGTCGCAAACTTAAATATCAAGACTTAGCTTTTTCCCCATTCTTCCCTCTTAACTTGTTTCATTACTTCCCATTTTTATGTATCGGATGTAATGCATTAAGCGTCTGTTTCACTCAAGTTGCTTCTTTCACTTATTTTTTTCCCTGATGTTTCTCCTCACAGTCATTGCTATCATATCCTACAAGCGTTTGGGCAGGAAATTGAGAGCCGGTTTGAATGTATCTGACCCGATTGTGGAAAGTCCAATTGCAGGCTAAAGCAATAGAAGAAAGACCATGCCACATAAAGTGAGCGTGTCTCTTGCTAGATGGGCTGCCACACGACCTGGGTAAAAATAGCATTTTCTCTTGCTAAATAGTACTGGAATCAAGCCAGCCTTTCAGAACCTTTGGAGAGTCTTCCTGAGGTTTGGGCGTGCGAGTCGCAGGGACGCAAAGTGCCTCTGGCCTGCCGCTTCCCTCCCGGTTTTTGACCTTGGCTTTGTCCTCTGTCCCACGTGTCAGATCAAGAAAACCAGGCAACAGCTTGAAAGAGGCACGGTGTGTAATACAAATACAATGAAATCTCTGCCCAGATCACTGCTATCTTTTCTCCAGGGCTTCGAGCCACAGCACATCGATTTTTTTTCCTTCTGAGAGCTGACTGCACATAGATTTCACTAGATTTATATGACTTTTTCCAGCCACGAGGATACCAATTAACAAAGTGCTAATGCAGTAGAAGACCAAGTGGTCTGAAATAATTAATGCAGCTCTGTGAAGGCCTAAATCCTGAGAAATCATTTTATCCTCTAGAAAAAGCCAGCTGACCCTCTCTGTGAGGATGAAACGGGAGGTGTTTGGGGGTTGGCTCTTTTTCCTCTCTCCCTGCTGCTCCCTGGGCGTCTGTGTGAATGTAGGCCACCTCTCGCCTGTTTCTGATGAACCCTGGAAAAGAGAAACGGCATGAAAAATAAGCACCACACCTTGTACCATCATCAGTGTGGGTTTTGGAGAAGGAGGCAGGCGAACTGGAAGATGAAGGGGGGCACGCTTACTTGTCTTCTGACTTTCTGTCAATAAAAGAAAGAATTCCACAGCTGCTTTGAATTCACCATCATTATTTTAACCGACACCATGTCCTTCGTCACAGTGACGACTTCACCCAGAAGAATTCTCTCTCACTCATAAATAGTACTTCTCATGGCTGTGTGGAGCTACGAGTAGTCTGATCACCGTCTCTGAGGAGAAAATAACTAGGAAATAGGTAGGAGGAATGGCGAACAGGATTTTGGGTTAAGTGGGCGGTTTATCGCTATCTCAAGGACAGTGATGTGGGTATTCTTACATGCCAGGCACAGCAGCGAAGAGGAAGCGTAAGGGGGATTGTGTTTTAGAACACAAACAGAACCCTGACAATTGAGTACCTTCACCCTCACACTTCCCTCCTGCTCCCCACTGCCCCCACAAAAAAACAACTTTGAAAGAGGGAGATCAATGCAGTCATTCAAGAAGAGATCAGACACCCACACTGGGGAAATATTAGACAAAATTTAAGCCTCATAAAGGCATTGCAATAAGAATGTCTCCTTTCCCCTTTTAATCCTAGAGTTAGGTGATTCTGTGGTTAGAGACATCTTTTACTCTCAGAAATGCTAAGCCAGCTTGTTTTGCCGTGGGGAGTCGTCTGTGGAAGAAAGTCTGTTGGTGACTCAGGGACAACGTCGTGTAGCAATCCCACCTGGAAAGGGTTGAGGGAGGACAGTATGGAGGGAGGCCGGGCTGAGGACATCAGTGTCAGGCCTGTGGAATCTCTGAGCCAGTGACACCCTGAAGAGGTGCCATCAGCTGTCTCTCGGGAGCGGCCCTACACCGCACTGTAAAAATGACTATGTGGTGTGAACACGGTGTGTTGAAGCACAGAAATAGCACAATTGATGAGCCCAGCCTGCCACCTAAAGAGAACAAATTAAGGTTGGCAGAGGAACACACTCCTTTTCTAGAGCCCCCAGCATCTGCTCCCTCGGAGGACCTAATAAAAGCAACACACAGATGCATCTCGTGGCTCGGGGGTGTTCTCTGGGGAAGGGATTAGGCACAGCGAATGCGGGCCAGTGCACCAGCCTGGTGCCCGCACCGGCCCTGCGTGGCCTGCCTGGCCAAGAAAAGCTCAGGAACTAAATGGCAAAGAGAACAGATGAGCCCCGTGGTTGGCGAAAGGGACATGTATTTGGGGCCGCAATAAAGTTGGCGGAGTTGGGGCAATGCAAATTTCAGCGTGATCTTTCTCCCATACTCTGTGGTGCTAGGATGCCATGAGGTAATTCTAGGGTGAAATAAAGCAAAATACTAGTTGGGCTGCAGATAGCTCAAATCCCGAGTCTGCTGCTGCATTTGATGCTAAGACAGCCTTGACAAATAGTCTTTGCTCGACTGTGTACATCAGTATTCAGCTGAAACTCCACAACCCTTGACTCGATGTCTACTCTGAGCCAGGCCCGACTGAGGGATGGGGGACATCATTAAGAACATTTCCCGTTCTGCTCATATCTTACCATGATGGAGAAAGACAAAAATAAAACAAAAACAGTCAATCCCTACTAAAATAATTTCAAAGAGAGATCTAAGCATTGTAAAAGGAACTGTGTCTGAAATAAAGAGAACGTGCCAGAAAAGATTACTTCGGGCGAGTGGTCGGGGAGGGACTGAGGTGACATTTGGTTTCGGACTGAAGGACGATGCGGTGTGAGGGAGACTTTAGGAGTCACCTGCTCCAATGATGTAAACTGGTGTTTGTGAGACATAATTTTTTTTCTTATGGAGCTGTTATCAGCTCAACAAACATTGCATTTAGAGAGCATGTCCGTGAGTCAGACATTGTGCTGGGTAGCACACAACACCCTTTTTTCAGCACGGTGTCTGAAGTGATTTCAGAACCATTCCTTTGAGGGCTTCTTGCATTCCACTCTTGGTAAGGCCATATAAGTCAGCAAACACCATACCTTTGTAATATATCACATACTAGAGCCTTGCATCAGACACAAATTTAGAACTCTTGAATGCGGGATTCACTTTTCCCTTGGTCATTTAATAGAAAAATTAATAGTTAATCACTGTGCAACAGAATGAAGAACGATTATGGGGGAACAGCCCAAGAAGTGCGAAGACAAAGAGGTGCCTGCATGGGACAGGGAAGGGTTTCAGAGCCAACTGCGAGCGGTGTGGGAAATGGAGTATGGGATGGGAGAGGTGCGGGAGAGGAGGACAGAGCTGGACAGA
The DNA here is from genome assembly GCF_019186645.2 of Phyllostomus hastatus. NCBI lineage: Eukaryota > Metazoa > Chordata > Mammalia > Chiroptera > Phyllostomidae > Phyllostomus > Phyllostomus hastatus. The sequence continues at coordinate 20,018,224 of NW_025334024.1, forward strand.
GAGTCAGAAGTCACGTTTCAAATGATGGTGGAGGCGGGCAATGAAAATCTTTAGAGCGCTCTCCAAAGGTGAACACAGGGAATGAAAGAACAACAGTAATAATAATAAAGGAGGAGAAGAAGTTGGAGGGAGAACTAACACGTATTGAAAACTAATAGATGTCAGGCCTTTTCATGAGGATTTCATTGGTAGTGACTCAGTCCTTGCAAAAATCTATCCAAAGAAAGTGAGGCAGATTGATTTATGTTAAGGACTGAAGGACTAGGTATGTTCATTTTATGTTTAAGAATCACGTTAAAGATCATGTTAAGGATGGGGTCTTGGGAAAATTGCAGTAGTCCAGGCATAGCCATAAAAAATGATTCAATCTACTTACAACAAAAAATAAAAAGTCTCATCTAGCCAGGGCAATAGAAGGAATGCATAAAAATAATATATTAAGATCCCACTTGTATTAAATTCAAAATAGGAAAAGGTGTACTGTATTGCTTAGACCAATGTGTGTCATGTTATTTATAGGTATTACAGTTCCATATCAGATAGTATGCTATTCACCGATGTTTAAGTTATAGACAAAAATCGTGGAAGCTGTGAGAGGTTTACTTTTATAGGAAAGTGAAGAGGCTGCTTCCAGATCAGAGTCCAGGGGCCCAGTGGTACTAACAATAGTTGTTTCATAACTCTAATAATGGTTACACAAAATTTCTTTTTATAATTATTTGTTAAACTTCAGGTATGAAGTTTACTATTCACTTTTGTTACATTTTAAAAAATGCACTTTTGGCATTATAGACAAAAATAAACTGTTTTTGCTGAACCCTCTGCTGAATGCGGACTTTTCAGTGAGAAATGTTTCTGATTCTTGCTCCATGGCGTCCTACCAAGGTGGCATTGGGTAATTGTTTCACCTCTTTCCCCGTCGTTTTCCTCATTAGATAATTTAAATGGTAACATGATGATGATTACAAGAGCAGTAGCAACAATAATAAAATCTTTCATAACCTTGTGAAATCAAATGAGCTTGTACCTGGAAAAACCCCTCGCAGTGTAGTGGGCACATACTGTTAAATGGATTCTAATTTTTTGCACTTTCTTCCCGATAACAGAGAAAGATTCAGTGAGAGCTGTATTGCTGCTGTCTAGCTCTCTGCCTGCACTAGGCCCTTATCTTTGACTGCTTTTAATTAAAATATAAAATTAGCAAAATTAATTGCTTACTTGGGCACACATAAAATTTTAGGACCTGTGTTCATTGTTGGGGTTGAATATAAAAAAAAAATCTTAGTCTTAAATAAGTTCTTAAAGAGACTGGATTTCTCCCTCACTGCCCATATACTTCTAGTCCCTACGCCTGATACAATCTGTGTGTAGTATGATGTAATTTCTGTGCAAATATCTTTGTATGATATTATCGTATGGTCTGACAGTTTTGCAGATGACCACATTCAAAACCATCTTTTTAAAGGTGGTGTTAGAATAGCTGTCGACACTGTTGCCATCCACAGCAAATCCTGAATTGAAGATATATTTATCCTAAGGAGATTGAATTTAGGAATGCATTTAATTTATATTTAAAGTAAGTAGAGTTATGTGATTTACCATCTTGTCTGACTATAATTTAGTTAGTTCTGGCGGTCCATTACAGGAAGGGCTTCCAGGAATAGCCCTACCAAACTTTGCTGACTCGACTGAGATCACTGCACAGAGATGCAGGGGTAGGTGGCAAACCCTAAGATGAATGTCCATTATGAATCATAGCGCTCAGAGTGTGTGGGCATGGGGGGAGAAAGGAATTTGTGGATCCAGAAGCTAGTCTATGGAGTAGTAAATTATTCAAAACATGATCATGTAAGATAGTAACTACAAAATTCAATGTTAATTAATAACTGGTTAAATGGAACCTCTCTCCTACCAGGAATACCAATTATTTATCATCTAAAATAAATATATAGAATGATAGGTATACAGAGAGATAGAAAGATGATAGATTGATTATTTGCTATAAATCCCATGTGATACAGTTTATTGGTACCTGAATTTGCAGAGTACAAATCGATAGCATTATTACGTGCAGCAAAAGATTTGCATTTGAAATTTTATGTTGTATGCAACTCAAATATTAGTAAAAATTTTAAAATAAATTTAAAGAAACTGCAGGAGAGAATTAGTTCTATCCATTTCTCTAGATAAAATAACATTAAAATCTGCTATCTGAATAGATGCATATCCAGGTAAGATACACGTGGTCAATACCCTCATGAAAAGATGCTCGTCATCCTTAGTCATTAGGGAAACACAAATGGAAACCACGATGAGGTACCACATCATATCCACTGTAATGGTGGTTATGAAAAGGACCGATGATCTCAGGGTTTTTCAAGGATGTAAGGAAATCAGAGCATTCATATATTATATATTGTTTGTAGGAATGTAAAATGACACATCAACTTTGGAAAACAGTCTGAGGGTTTCTTCAATAATTTCACGATAGAGGTGTCATAGCAGTTCCACCCAGGTTATATCCCCAAGAGAAATGAGAACATGTCTCCACACAGACTTGTACATGACGATCCAGAACAGCAATATTCGTAACAGCCGAAAAGTGGAAACCACCCAAAAGTCTGTCAGCTGATAAAATGTGATTTGATCGTGCAGAGAAATCTGAAAACGTTTGCCAAGTGAAAGAAGCTACTCACAAAAGGCCTAAAACATAAGTGAAACATAAACATAAAAAGGTATATGCAGAATAAATAGGAACTTCTAGAAATGGAAGATACAATGTGTCAGATGAAGAATCCCTTAATGGATTTAACAGCAGAATAAACACTGTAGGAAGAATATTAATGAATGTGACAAAATAGTAATAGAAGAAATTTAAACTGAATCAAGGGAAGGAAAAAGAGAGGTAGAAAAAGAATGTCCATTATGGGCAAGATAATATTAAGTGGCCTAACATACATATAATTGAAGCACCAGAAAAAAAGGGTGAAGGAAAAGTATTTGATAAGAAAATATTAAAAATATTTCTATTACAATTAAAAATAAAATACTACATATTTGAGAATCTCAGGAAAATCACAGGATAAAAGAAGAACACAGAAAGGCACATTATAATTGAACTTATGAAAATCAGAAATGGAGATAATGTCTTATAAGATGCCAGAGAGAAAAAGAATGCATTCAGTACAGAACAATAGAAAAATGGCAGTCTTCACCCAAATAATGTATGTATACTGGAAGACAAAGGGAGAGCATATTTAAAATGCTGAAAGAAAAACAATCTGATGCCTTAATTATGCACTGAATTCCTTTAAAATCAAACAGAGAATTTGTTACCAGACTTTAAAGAAAGGCAAAGGAATGCCACCTGAGTGTGGACGAACATGAAACAGTAATCAGGAAAGAATATGGAAGCTAGGAAAAGAAATAAAGAGCACCAGAAATGGGCATGGGCATATATTAAATCATTTATCTCATTGAAATTTTTTTAAAAGATTTTATTTATTTATTTTTAGAGAGGGAAGGGAAGGAGATAGAGAGTCAGAGAGAAACATCAATGTGCGGTTGCTGGGGGTTATGGCCTGCAACCCAGGCATGTATCCTGGCTGGGAATCGAACCTGGGACACTTTGGTTCCCAGCCCGTGCTCAATCCACTGAGCTACGCCAGCCAGGGCTTATCTCATTGAAAAATTTTAAAAGCTACTTTTCATCATAAAAATATTGTGGGAATGTTTTTTAATGTTTTTTCAGATTTATTTAAATATGTAATTCAGTCCCTTTAAAGTATACAGCACAGCGATTTTTAGTGTATTTACAGAATTGTGTAACCATTGTTATTATATAATTCCAAAATAGTACTCTGGTATACGAAAGCAAATAAGATATTGTTCTCATCAGGACAAATCAGAGAAAAATCCACATGGTCCTCAACACCTTGGTCACAAACCCATTTTGTAATTGTTTTGCCTGTTATTCCCTCCATTTGCAGGCTTTTGTGTGAAGACTTGCCCATAGGGATATCAGGGTGAATTTCAGTTCCCAGCAGTTCACGTGCAGGGCTGTTTACATGGTCTGGAAGCCACAGTCTCCATTAGCAATGACCGGTACCACCCCAAGGAGCCTTGGGCCATTTCTCCAAAAGGTCAGCTATCAACACAGTCATTCCTGTGCTTCCTCTTTTCCCCTCCACCGAGCACCAAGCCCAATTACTTCTGACTTGTAAATCAGTGTCTTCTTCAGTACCACACAGCAGAAAGCACAAATACTTAGGTGACAATTTTTAGCTATGGCGGATCTGATTAATGAGGCAAGGCTGAAATTAATTTTTCCCCTTGTCACGTACATTTCCCGAGTTATGTAAAATTCCCCTCGTTACGCTACACATTAACATCTTCACCACCAATAACCACACAGAAATATAATGCACTTTTTACCCAAGTAGGCATCCATCCATGTCCTATTATTCCTGTAAATGAAATGTGACATGATTTGATGTTAACACAGACAAATTTGTCCACTTAGAGAGCTCTTTAGTCAATACAATATTTCCTGATTGCATGTCTCGTGTACATATATGCAGATAGGCACATTATGTTAAAAATAGTAATAGGTACATCCTGAGAAAAGATGGAATGCTAAGTAAGGCAGAAATCTTAGACAGGTAATTATTGTGAATGGCAGCAATGCCATATACATTAAAAAATAATCAACCAAATAACCAAAGGCACAATGCCTTCCCCATTTAAAATTAATTTTCCAAAGTAACTCTGTTCAGCATGCTGAAATTGTTTTCAGAGCTCAATAATAAAAATGGAAAGTGCTCTAATTTGTCTCCTTTTTGTATCTATATTTAAGAAAATCCATTTAGCCCAGACCCACAGAGCTTAACAGCAAATGTTGCATATCATCATGAATTAGAGAAAAATAAATTAGAAATCTGCTAATAGAAGTGTTTATATTAGAATTAGTTGGCCAGAAAATAATTAGATTTTAAAAGGTTAAAACCATAATTACTAATTTCCTTATTGCCACATGAAAGCACCATTGTTGTTTTTTTAGATATCGTCCTAAATAAAAATTGTCAACATATTTTAAATTTACTACCTGGAAGTAGTTAGATAAATTTAATGTGGAGCGATCCCTAGATTATTTGATTTCCAGCTATAGGGACAGAATGGTATCTATTTTTATGAGTTTTTAGAACTATTAACTGAGTTTTCACTAATGAATTACCCAAGTCAGTACCTGGTCTATGGGTAGCACGTAATGTATTCATTGTTGTTATTAATACTGCAGATTGCCTTGTGAGACTATGGTTTCATGCTTTCTAGTCTTGTTTATAAAAGTCACAGTGCTGCAATCTGATTTTAGTTTTGCCATTGAGTAATTTTTGGACTTGAGCAAATTGGCAGATCTCTCTGGGTGTATTTTACTCCCCTTTTTAATGGAGAGTCTTCGTGTAGATGAAGGCCCTTCTCTGCTCTCACACATCGTAACTAAACCAATGCCTGATGTTCGCCAAAATGTTCCCAGAACCAAAAACACATTTGTGCTTCCCTAATGCCTTAGATGATCTCATCAGAAAGTGATTGACTGTGACTTTTATTTCAGATGTTTTGAAAGAAAAACAAAATGATCTGTGGTTTGAGGTGCATTCCCACCACCACCTCGAAATCACATCAAGTGCCTTTGCAGTCAGCGGATGGCCATCCTCCATGATTTGTGTTCTCCGCGTGAGACTGTGCCCAGCAGACGTGTAGTGAGCACCAACTGCATGCTGGCCAAAGGCTATTTATTAGTCCTATTTGACGGGAGGAAACTGGAGTTTACAGAGATTAAATGAGCTGCCTGAGGACTAATAGTCTAGGAGTGTCAGTAGCAACATCCTTCCTCTTTGTAAATATAAATTTAACTCTCATTAAAAAAATAAAAGATGTTAATGTTAAAATATTCAAACCTCACTCTTTTGCTTTAAATTCTACTTTTCCAGCCTTCCAGTTTATTAAAAAAACAGTAACAACAAACATAGCAGATAGAAAGACAAATAGATCAAGATTTGTTTAGATTGTATCTATCTATATTTATTGTTATTGTTTTTAAATAATCATGAAGAGAGAAAGAGGGAGAAAGGAGGAAAAGAAAGCCACCTGAAGAGAAAGAATAAAACAGAAGGGAAACAAAGCAAAATAGTTTTGTCTTCATTGCTCAGTTTGGAGGTCAATGCGAAATGGAGAGACAGAAGGTAAAAAAGGCAAATGGGATGAGCTGTAATGGTCACCAGAGGGGAGAGGGGTTGGGGGACTCATTGAAAAAGTGGAGGGTCGGGAAATACACAATGGCAGTTACGAAACAGCCACAGGGCCGTAAAGTGCAGCATGGGGAGTATGGTCGGTAATGCCAGGCAGGTAGTAGCCTTACTGGCAGGGTCACGTTATAAAAGCATACAGTTGTCTAAGCACTATGCTATACATTTGAAACAAATACAAAATAATAAATATAAAAATGATATTTTCGCAAAAAAATATTCTGAAGTCAATGCTGAAGTGTAATTCTAGACCCTGTCTGTCAGCTGGGGCGTGGTTTCCAGTCTTGGGCCCTGCCATGCCCTGATCTCGTGGCTCACGCACCCTGGACCTGGTGGCCAGCCCAGCCCTTTGAGACCACTCCCTCCTCTGAGTCCCGTGACTCCTGGGAAGAGGATGAGACCCACTGGAAGGGGAGCCTGAGGCCTTGCTCAGTATCTGCACACCCAGATTCCTTCCTTTTCAGGAGCTGCAGGCACTGCCTCGAAATGTAAGAGGTCAAACCTCATCGTCAACACAATCTAATTTAGCTCTGACATACAAGGAGTTCAGTCATTGCTAGGTGATCCTATTGGCCTACTATTGAAAAAGCATCTTTCCAAATAAATAATTCTTCATTTGGACCGTAACTGAGCGCAGTCAATGTGCCCTGGTTTTGTATGTGTTCACAGTAGCACTCAGTAGTGTCTACAAGCTTAGTGGGGTCAGCATATCCTCGTGACCAGCCCAGGGCCAGGAAGAAAGCAAGTTTCCAGAGAAGGCTCATGGAATTCCAGGGAGATAGCCCCAGCAAAGAGTCCTGTTGGGCTCCCTGCAGTGGGCTAACTTTGGATAGCGAGAAAGGTTAGTCATTATCAAGTGTTAGTGATACATTTATAAAAACATAATTAATTTATAAAAATGTACACTTATATGTTTAAATTGTAAAAATCTAAACTTTTTGTAAAACCAAATTAGCAAAACTGTGTCCCTAACTCCACAAGCTCTAGCCTTGGTCTTGACATTGAGACAAAGGGAGACAAAGGCCCTGACTCTGATTGTCACCTTGTTTCCAGCCCTGTGGCAATACCTGAGGGTGGCAAGTTGGAATGACAGGAGAGGCACAGGTGGGGTATCAGATGGACCCTAGGTGGGCTTCTCTGACTTTGACTTTCAGTCCCGTTTACTTATTCTCTCAGCCTTTCTTATTCTCAGCATAATGAGGGAAAACAAGATTTACCTTTCCAGCATTCCTTAAAGATTACAGATTTTTTAAATTAAAGCATTTACACAGCAATGATATGTATGTAGTAAGTGTTTAATTGATATCTTATTACTGTTATTATTATAGATAAACTTCATCAGATAGTACACAGCTTACTATTAAATGTTTCATTTGGTATTTAGATGATAATTAGTTTAGGAAATATATAGTCTATGGTTTCTTTGTTAAGACATTTAGACAAATATATAGCCTGTAGTTTCTTTGTTGAGATGAAATTACAACTCCTCAGGTACAAATAAAACCCTGTTCTTGTTACTTAATGAGTCACCTCACTTCTGGTAGAAAAAGTCAGACCTCCTTAAATATTGAGAGAGGGTGGGGGAAATAAATAAATATGTGTCTTCAGGGAGAAGCTGGTGGAGAGAGAGAAAAAAATGTATCGATGGCCTTTTCTGAATAGCTGCATTTGAAGAATATAGCACTAAACTTAAATATATTGTCTCAAGGTAGGGAAACTTCAGTACATTTGTTTCTCCTCTTTAGGTTTCCTGTTTTTGTATTCTTTTAAAAAAATAATAATAATTGCTATCAAAAACACCATCACCACCACCACCTTCTCAGGTTAGTGCTCAGCCAAGTGTGAGTCAGTAAACTAGAGCGGATAAGCCTCACATGTGAATTTAAATATCTTGGATGTGTGCAAAGCTGCGGACCACACGCGGGCTGTCTGTGAGGACTCAAGGAGGGAAAAGGCACAGTGTGGGAGGCACTAATATCATTTCAGCACTCTGTTTTTTGCTGACTTTTTAGTTTTATTTCATTACATCCCCCAAATTATATGAAGGATATTTATTAATTCTATATATTACAGGTATGAAACCCCAAAATCAAAGAAGTAGGGAACAGCAGAACCATGACTATTATACAGGGCTCTGGAACTCCTGTTTTACCCATTTTTTTTGCCACCTGTCAGCTGTCGAGTAAGGACATGGGTAATGTTATGAATAAAATCATAAAAATAGTGTCTTCTGTGATGTATTGGGAAGGGCTTCCTGAAGCAGGACACTGTGACCTTGGATTTCACCTTTCTTGAGGCTGCTGTCTTGTCTCTAAAGTGGGGGCAAACGTTCTAGTCTCTGGTGCTACCTGTGATTAGAACAAACAGATGGATGCGACTGTGTTTTCAAAACCCTAAAGCGCACTAAACACAGGAGAAACTTTTTTGGAGAGAAAATAATTTGGTGAGCCGGAATTGGTGGTTAAGATGCCTCCAAGAAAACGAATCACCTCGACCAGGGGTGTCAAACTTATTTTCACTGGGGGCCACATCAGCCTCGAGGTTGCCTTCAAAGAGCCGTATGTAATTTTAGGGCTGTATGAATGTAACTACTCCTTAACAGTCAAGGGAGAGCTTGGTGCTGCCGCTGGGTAGAAACCAGGTGCCGGGCGGAGGGCCGGATTTGGCCTTGTGTTTGCCACCTGTGACCTAGACCAACATTCTCCCCAATGTTTCCCCAGCGCTTCATGACTGAGTTCTGGAACCACGGGGACTTCTGGGGGACAAGACCCCAAGGCCAAATCTTTTTTTTTTTAGGTAATGTTTCATATGTTTTCTGACATTTAATGCATACTTCCACATTTAAAATGCTGAGATTTTTGCAATGAAAAAGAACTTTTTAATTTCAATATCTTATCCTTCATTCAATATAAATACAAATTGTATCAATATGAATGACGCTATTGAACGAAAGGCCTAGATTCAAATTTCACCCCAACACTCATGAGCTATATTACTTGATGCAACCTGTTAAAACCGTTTGAGGAGGTGTCTGCTCAGCAGATAATCGAGTATGAAGAGCTGATGCAAATATTGTGTACACAGTGCCTTCTGCGCGATGTGTAGTACACAGTGAGTGTTCAATAAATACGACGTGCTCTTCTCTGCATCCCTCTGCAGAACCCGGGTGTTGATTGCAACAGACAGATCCTTTGCCTTGGAGCAAAAGCACTATTAGATACATTTGCTTTGTGTGAACAGAGTGTCAAATCCTGGTTTTGGGAAGGAAAAAAAATTGCGGAGCTCTTTCTGTTACATTGGCAAACACCCATCCCTTGCTGGGAAGCTACCAAGAAAGAATGCTGTAACTCAATACTTTCGTGTTATTTAAATTTTTCCTTTTCATTAAGAAGAGAAGAGCCTAACGAGATGCGGCATTGTTTCCGAGTTCCACCTCTCTTTCCCCTCTGACACCCTGGGACAGAAGGAAGATCTGAAACTGCGTTCTTCGCATCCCTGCTGGCCCACCCCAGGTCTCTCCCTGTCTCCTTCCTCTCCCCTCCTCCCGCCTCTGTTTCTTTGGGATGTGCATTTAGAACCCATTCATGTCTACTCAGTAGCTCGGATTATCATCTCTTCTACTTACGCTGGAACTCATCAACATGAAAAGGGATGAAGCATGCTCTTTCACGTCTCGTAGACTCTTTATTATTTGCAACAAAAGAAAACAAAACAGAACATATCCTGACAGTGTCTCCTTCTTAATTCCTGCTGCTGTCCTTCCCAGTCTGCCCTCCTGCCAGCATCGAAAACATGTCAGAGAGAAAGAGCAGGAATGAAGTTAGCCACTTTCACTCTTTGAAACAGATCATCTAAAATCAACTCAGCCGCCCCTGCTTTCCGGAAAGCTCCCAGGAAAAACGTGCCCCTCCCCCCCGCCCCGCCCCTGGCCGTTTCTGGTGCTCGTCCTCCTGAAATCCCAAGTGGACAGGGGGCCAAGGAGCCAGCAACAAAACCGAGCCAATCGTTTTGCCAAGATAACACACACCCTTAAAAATGTCGCTTTTTCTTAATGACAGCATCCTGTGTATATAGTACAACCGTCCTCACTGCCTTTACTTGCGGTTTCCCCGAGTGTTTATTTTACATTTATCTTCTTTGCTTCTATGTTTGCAATAACACAGTTTAATGAACCCATTTGATTAATCAGATGCCCCCCAACCCAGATAAATGACATCAGGTAAAGATCTCAAGACTTGCCTTTTTAAAATTCTTATTACTATTACACTGTTTTCGTGTGCCAAGAAAGAGAGGGAGTGGAACAAGAATTTATTCTTTCGTACTGTGAAGGCTCACTGCCTTTACTGCTGCTTGCTCTTCATGACCTTGAATGAACAGCACATGTTTCTGTATGTTAGTTTCTTTCATTGGTCAATGGGAAAAAATAGTAACCATGTCTTTTAAAAATAAAAATGAATACTTTAGGGACTTCCCATTCGGACAAGATGGCATAGAGAGTTACATTGTTCTTATGGCATAGATGTCTCTTTGCTAGGAAAAGAATAAACCCTGGAGATAACAGAGGAGACAGCAAGAGGGAAACTCCGAAAAGGTGGCAAGAAGAAGGTGAACTGGTTTGGGATCCCAGAGCTGAAAGGACATCAGGGCATCTTACATCTCTCCCACCCAACAAAAGAAGACTGCCCATCCCTGGCATTTCCCAACCCAGAGCCTCGTGACAGAAGGTAGCCCAGGGAGGCTCATTCCTTTCCTGGACCCAATGAAATGTCTATGAGAGCATCGGCTGAGCTCAACACCAACGTGGCCAGCAAGAGGATCTTTCAGGAGCTCTGTCAGCAACAAGTGTCCAGGGAAAGCACTCCGACTCTGCAGGGCTGGAGGCTCTCCATTCCCACTGACAAATCTGAGACAAGGAGTAGAATTGGCAGAAGGGACCAAGTACATCTGGGAGTCTGCTGTCCGTCCTGAGACGGTCTCCCTCTGCACATCACCCTGGCCCCTCAACCTCATCCGGACATAATAGGAGAAAGGCACAACCAGTAGAGAGACCTAAGCATGGTAAATGGCTAGAAATAGGAAACTACACCCCGGTCCACAGGTACTGGAGTGCTAGAGCTGAGAAGGTGAGAAGCCAGTATCAACAGTCTTGGAGGTTCTCTTTGACTCGGACACCCTGAGACTCCTTGTCCCTCCAGAGACAGCTAGGGAGCCGAGGGAGGAGGGTGCTGCTAACAGACTTCCACCATACCCTTTCCCCATGAGGACACCCTTAGCAGCCCAGGGTGGGGAAATCTTGTCTGTGACCACAGGCAGCACCAGTGGAGAGCAATGGGAGCCCTGCCGGTACCCGATAAACTAAGAATGTCAAAATAGCATCCCCAAACCTTTGGAAATTAGAGTGCTGCTGGAACCACAGTCCATGAATGCAGGCCAAGAGTTGCATGCTAACCCCTAAACAGGGTGGCTGCCTGCTGAAGTAAAAGATTTAAGTGGGGCAGTGAGCCACTAATTGTAATACCCAAAATGCTGACATTAGAGAGTCACCCATCATAGGAAGAGCCGAGAAAATCAGCTTTAAATGAGAAAAGATACCAAACCAATATCAATGCCCTGATGATACAATGTTGGAATGCTCTGACAAGGATTTTAAAGCTTCCTTTATAAAAGTGTTAGAAAAATCAATTACAGATTTTCTTGAGACAAATTGAAAAATAGAAATGACAGCAAATAAATAAATATTACATTAAAAAGAACCAAATGGCTATTATAGAAGTGAAAACTGCAGTAACAGAAATAGCAACAAAATTTACTGATCTCAACGGTAGTGTGGAGAAAACATAGGAAAGAACAAGTGAACTTGTAATCTGAAGAGCAAAATAAACAAATACAACAGAAAAGAACCAGTGAACTTGAACTTGAGGCAGATCATACAATTTACCCAATCTGAAACAACAGAGGGAAACTATACTGAAAAAAATTGAAGAGGGCCTTAGGGATATGTGGAGCAAAACCAAAAAGGCCAATATGCATAGTACTGGAGTATCAAAAGGAGAGGGCATTAGCCCTGGCTGGCGTAGCTCAGTGGATTGAGCGTGGGCTGCGAACCAAAGTGTCACAGGTTCGATTCCCAGTCAGGCCACATACCTGGGTTGCAGGCCACGGCCCCCAGCAACCGTACATTGATGTTTCTCTCTCTCTCTCTTTCTCCCTCCCCTCCCTCTCTAAAAATAAATAAATAAAATCTTTAAAAAAAGGAGAGGGCAAAGAGTGAGACTGGAATAATATTTGAAGGAATGATGGCTGACAACTTCCCAGCTATGAAGAAGAATCTAACACACATAGCTGGGAAGCTAAAGAAACTCCCCAATAAGGTAAACACAAAGAAACCTACACCAGTGCACAAAATAATTAAACTTTTGAAAATGAAACACAATGAAAAACGGTGAAAGAACCCAAAGAGGAATAATACATTCCTTATGTGAAACACCATTTCAAATGTCAGCAGATTTCTCATCTGAAACTTCAGAGTCCAAAAGGAAGTGGCACAATATTTTTTTCAAGTGGCGAAAGTAAAGAACTGTCAGCCACAAATTCAATTTCTGGCAAAAACTACCCTTTGGAAATAAACAACACATAAAGAAATTCTCGGTTGGAGAAAAGAAAAAGAATTTATTGCTAGAAGACCTTACCCTGATAGCTTGGCAAACAGAAAGGAAATAGTAAAAGCAAGCATTGTGGAGAATTGTGAATCAGGGAGAATATAGAAACAATGGAAGGACAGTTTATGTATGGGGACACGTATATAGACTATCACATTCCTCATGCACTTTATTAATGCTTTATGATTGAAACAGAAACGATTTCATCATCTAACACTCAAGACAAATATATTTAAAAGTGGGGAAGGTAAAGGGGCCTAAATGAAAGTGAGGTTTCCATACTTGATTTGAGGAGGTCAAATGTTGATACTAGCAGACGATGATGTTAAATATATAAAAATAGAGTACCCACTATAAAAATTATGCAAAGAGGTGCACTCATGAACACATAAATAAGCCAAGATGAAATCCAATTCACTGATGAAGTAATTCATGAGAACGCAAGATAAAAGAGGAATGAGGACCACCGGGAACAAAACAAACCAATGAAATGGGAGCTATGAGTGCTGAAACAGGAGTAGTTACCTTAAACGTAAATGATCTCAACATACAAATCGAACAAAAGAATGTTAGAATAGATACAAAATATGACTTGACTTATTGTCTGCTTATAATCAACTAACTTCAAATTCAGTGGCATTTGTAGTTTGGAGGTCAATGGATAGAAAAAATATTAAGCATGCATACACATTTTTACAATGGGAATTGCAATGATTTTTGATGAAATAGAATTCAGAGCAAGGAAAAGCACTGCACTCAAAGAGGGCATTGCGTAATCATAAAAGGGCTGCACGCCAGGGAGGCCCAGTAGTCTTAATGTCCATGCATCCAACGAGAGCACCACAAATGCCTCAAGCAGTAATGGAAAACGCTTAAGGTAGAGAAGAGCAAATCAAAACTTATTGTTGCAGACTTCAATACAGCACCTACTGGAAACTGAAAGATACACTAGTCAGAAAGTTATCAAGGATATGAAATATCAGAACAATGCGATTGACCAATTGGATCTAGTTGACATGTATAGAACATGCTACCCATAGATTCCAGAACAGGTTTATCCTGTATTAAGACCTACTGTGTATATCTATGGCAATCAAGACAGTATAGAAGGTAGTGGAAGGGAAGGCATATGGGCTAGAATAACAGGGAACTCCAAAATGAATTCACACACATGTGCTCAACTGATTGTTGACCGAAGTGCAGACACATTTAGTGGAGAAAGGATAGTCATTCTGACAAAGGTGCTGAAGCATTTGGATATCCAGAGTTAAGAAAGAAGAAGAAAAGAAAAGAAAAAGAAAAACGCTTCAACCTAAACTTCATAAAAATTAACTCAAAATGAATCATACATTTAAATTTAAAGCTTTTAGAAAAAAATATAGGAGAATATCTTCGGAAACTCACGTAGGCAGAGTTCTTAGGCTTTACACCAAGCACAGTCCATAAAAGAAGTAATTGACATACTGGACCTCATCAAATTTGAAAAACTTTTTCTTTGTGAAACCTATGTGAAGATGAAAAGAGAAAATACAGACTAAGATGTAGGAGGCCATTCTGCATGGCGTGGGCTCAGCTCCCACTGGGAGATGCACAGGACCCACACCCATGGATAGGTTCTCCTGTGGGGAATCAGGCCCGCAATGTACCTAGCCCTCTATGAGTTTTGCTTTTTGCTAAAAGTCCCTCACCCTTAATTGAGGACATTTACTGCAAAGTAACTTCTAAAAACCATGCTAAACCTTCCAAGGATGAGTGTAACCAGTTCAACCACTTTTGCCTTTTCATTTGCAAATATCCCTCTTCTGTGATGTGATTAGTGGCATTGGCTCCTTTGTTTTCTGTAAAAAGTAACCGCCTACAGCGAGCCTGTGCATAGTAAATGAGGACCATTCATGTAATGGGTGGAGAAACTCTATAAAGGCCTGTCATGGCGGAGGCTGCAGCTTTTGCTCCCCTTGAGAGAAAAACTATGTTGTCCCTTTTCCTCCGCCGGATTTGGTAATCCGTGTGAATGTCTCATTTTATCCATGATGACGCAGACACTGTGGGCCGGTATCTGCATTACTAGGAGAAAATATTTGCAAATGATGTATCTAACAAAGAACTAGTATCTAGAATATATTTTTAAGAAATCTTTCAATGACCACAGCTAAAACAATGCTTTCTAGCAATCCACTTAGAATATGGGCCAATGACATGAATGGGCATTTTTCTGAAAAGGATATACAGATGGCAAATACTCACATAAGAAGATGTTCAGCACCCTAGGCCACGAGAAAAATGCAAATTAGTACCATAATGACAAAGAGCTACACAGCCATGTCTAAAACAAAAGTAGTGGCAGCGACAAATGCTGCTGTGCATGTGAAGACAAGTCACTTACTCATTGTGGGTGGGAACGTAAAAATGATATGGCAACTTTGGCAAACATTTTGGCGGTTTCTGATGAAACTAAACATTTAACTCCCATACATCCCAGCAATTGCACTCTTTGGCATTTATCCCCCCAAAACAGAAATTTATATTCACACACAAAAAAACTGTGTCCACGGAAGACTTAGTCCTAGCAGTTTCGTTTGGAGTAGCCAAAAACTGGAATCAGGGCGGATGTCTGTCAATAGAGGAATGGCTACACTCATGGTGCAGTATATGCATGCCACAACTCACCAGTAAAGCCAATGTACTATTGATAAACACAGTACCTTGAATGCATCTCTGAGGGATTATAGAGAATTAACAAAAGCAGTCCCCCCAACAGTTACATGCAGCACAGTTTCATTCATACACCAAGTTTGACATCACACGATTGTACGAGTGGGGAAGAGTTTAGTGGTTGTTGGTCGGGGAGTGTAGCTCTTGGGGGCGCAGTGGACGGTATGGGGAGGGAGTGAGACGAGTACATTTGGACGGCACAAAGGGTCGTTGTCGGGTAGAGCTGTTCCCTATCCTGACTGTGGTGGCAGAGACGCAGGCTACACGAGGTGGCAAAATAGTGTACGACTAAATCACTCACAGAAACGCACGCATTCGTGCACACACAATTATAAGGAAAATGAGCATCTGGATACGACGGGCAGGTTGTTCTAAGGTTAGCGACCTGGTTGTGCAATGAGAGCACAATTCTCTCTCATTAGAGGGAACAGGGCAAAGTATACAGGGATCCCCACTACTTTTTCCTGTAACTGCATGTGAATCTATCTCAAAACAAATTCGATTAAAAATAAAGTTTTTAAAAAGGTGTTCAGCCAATGGTCTAACCTGCATTAGAGACTCAAAAGCATGTTAGTACCATGCTAGAATTTTACCTTTAGTTATAATTACGTGCTCACCACATCACCCTTCCCCATTGTTTCCCTCCTTTGTATAACCAGGCACAGATTCATTTTTTTCACTCAGCAAGCAATCCTGACCTGCACACTCATATGGGTCCTGCATTTTATAATGTATAATTTAAAGTGAATGAAAGCACTTCTGGAAAAAGTTAAATATTACTAAAATTATGAAATTGGTCTGAAGTAATATTCTGGCCTCATGAAACATTATTACTGTGAAGAGTTACATGTCACCTTCTGAACATTGCATTCTTCAGATCAGCAGTTCATACCAGGACTCATGGTGAATGGACATTTCAGTGTTTGGCTGTAGAACTTGAGCCATTAGAAGACACTTATGTTTAACCAATCAATATTAAAAAATGTATTTTTCTTAGGAATTTGTGTGGCAAATTTTATTACAAATTTTCTGTACCGAAATTCCAAGTAAACTACCCTGCAGAATGTTGAACATGTCCAGGACTCTCTCTTATTTTATTTTTTAGTTTAATACTTTCATTTATGTTGGAGTTTCTATTAGTAGTGGCAGTAAATAATGCATTATCCTTTGAAAATGTTGTTAGAATAAGTGTACCTTATCAATAATGTACTGCGAGAAATCCATTGTTTTGATTTAAATTTTAAAACTCATTTATTATTGACCAGTTTTGGGGAAAAATCAGATTATCTTTTACTTGAACTGTCAGGTGCTTCATATAATACCAGTTCTGGGTCCCTGGATAGTCAAATAGCATAACAAATGCTGGATCAGCAGTGCTGGCATGTCTCCACCCCTCCCCACTCCATTCATCGTCTGGAATTTTAAGCATGTGCTACTACAGCGATCATCTATCTTTAACACGTTGTTTTCATGCTGCCCATTGGCTGGGCTAACTAAACTGCAGAGTTTGCACTTACATGCAAATCCGCGCTGATAAAACATAGGCAGAGCCCCTGTATATGCCAATTTTATTCCAATTCAGTGAAACTACATAAAGCTTGTTTTTGAAGAAGACATTGGTTTACTGCATTGCTTAACTAAAAGTTCATTGCCAGGAAGTACACACTGTTATATTAAGAGAATCATTTGGCATAAGAGATTAGAATTGGTGTGGCTAGTAGTCTCACAATATTTGTCTATTGTTGGTCATTCAGTTTAATCCAAAAAGGTGAGGGGGAAACACAGGTCACTTAATGTTTTTTATTGCTTATGATATGCATGGTGATTCCATAAATTAATTTATTGCAATAGGCCCTAGAGGTATAAATAATTCTGTATCCAAACTTCTCTTTGCTGGAATTGCACTGCTAGGATCAAAGCTAGCTTCTTCGGTTCACTTTCTGTGTCTCTTGGTGAAATTAGTTGAATGCTCCATGCCTCAGTTTCTTGGTCTGCAAAATGCAAATGCAGTAGATACTGGCAGATGCCATCTACGGGGCTTCAGCTAAGACTGAATGTGACCATATATACAAATAAAGCTGTTAGTGCAGGGGCCGGCCCATGGGCAGCACTCAATATTTTTCTCAAATTATCAGGGAGTGTTTTGAAGCTCAGAGAGTCTAAGACATTTGCTCCAGATCAGACAGGAAGTAGCACCAGATCAGACGGGAAGTAGCAGAGCCAGGTCTTACACACAGATGTGTTGGGCACAAAAGCTTTACCTACTTCCATTTTTCCTCATTTCTCCTGGGTTTGACCAGGTGGAAAAGACATCTAACTTCACTTTTTATGTGTACCGACTGCTTAAAGCGATTATGACTCTTTGTCACGGCTCAATATAAATTCTCTAAACCACCAAGAGTAATTGCTATACCCACTGTGCCTCTTATTTTAAGATATTTTACCCTGCTTTGTGTACTTTTGTTATGGTTGCCAATTACAGATTAGGAGGTGGTAGTGGGATTGTGTGAAAATTTGGAGGGATTGTTTTAAGTGAATTAGTTTGAAATATATTTTGCAACCATTGGTTACTGAAGTTATTGATAGAAAAAATTGTCTATCTTCCAGTTAAAAAGGATAAGAAATGAGTTGATTGCTCTTCATGATTGCTTTACTCTGACAATATCCCTAGATTCAATCAATCTAGGCTCAGAGAATATTCCAGTGTTTCTTAACGTTAACCTGTATTAGTAACCATCTGGATGCTTGGTAATCCCTATACTGATTCCCAAGGTTTTGATACTATTTCTCTGGGTAGAGATTGGGACTCCTTGTGGTTACAAATACTTCAGGTTATGTGGCTGAGGGTACTCTGGAGACAAACTTTATCTTAACTCTGGATGATGCTACATGTAGCAGTGATGCTCAGATGCTCAAAACAGTGTACTTAGCATTGCGGGGGTGGTGCTCAGTCCTTTGGTGTGTGTTAACATCTCTCTTTGGTTGAACCAAGAGGGTGATTTTTCCTAATTACATGGGATTTTCTTTGTATTTTATCATTATAATCAAGGTTTCATTGAAAAATAATATCCATTTTCTTATAGTAGTTAAAATGTTACCTCGGATCCTAGCATCTATTCTGACCTTTTAATAGAAATATGATTAAAAGAGATTTTAAATAATCAGTAAGTACTTTGTGAAATATTAGTAGATTAAAGCAACAATTTCAATTTTCACTGAATTAGAAAATGCATATTTGTAGCAGTTAATTTAGATTATTCAGAACTCAGTAACTGATATTTCTTGCGCACATCGTCATGATACAATGAGTAGATATCGAGTCCTAATGGGAGATGTTCAGGATATGCCTACAACTCTTTGAATTCTTGATATGATGCATGTTTCCGTGACATGCCCCCAAAACTCTTAATCTTCTTTTCCTTCTTCCCATCGGATTGTCTACCCACCCTTTAGAATGTGGCTTCAGAGCCTGGTGCATTGCAACTGTGACCTCAACAAGGGCAACCTAGCAGGACTGTGACTCCACTGTGTTCTCATAAACTCCATAAACCATTCCTCAGTGTTTCTGTCCCGGTGACCTGAGAGGTTAGCGATGCTCACATTCTCAAAAGAATTTAAATGTTTATCGTCTACCCATCAAAACCTGCTACAATTTTAATGCAATTAGCAGGCAAAGTAAACATAGTGGCATCACCTTATCTATTTGACTGATTCAGAACAGGCTGTTTGTTGATGCTGTATGCAGAACATCAATAATCTGTGGTTCAATGCACCGCCTCAGGCTTGGGGATATTGTTTTAAGCCTTTATAGTTTACTTTTCTGATTACTTACTTGTCTAATGCATAGCAAACCCATGTTGGAATAACCTTGTAAAGATTGCTTTCTGTGAGAGCAGCCTATACTTGGTTCTAGGCACTAGAATATTGACTATTTAATTAAGTAGCGCACACCAGTGTCTTAGGTCAGGCTTGGAAGCAGAGCCTGAAAGAAGCTTTCTGGTGAACGTGATTTTAAAAAAAATGCTCTCAGGAGTAATCCAGAAGGGACAAGGGAAGAAGTGAGGACAGGAAAACAATCTAGGTGAAGATGTGGTTTCCAGGGTTTAGCTACAAGCTCATATCACAGGAAACTCTGAAAATAAATTGTTTTACAGGTGTCCCTTTGTGTGTGTGTGTATTTTTAAATTTGTTTTTAAATTAAATTTATTGGACCGACATTGGTTAATAAGATTGTATAGGGTTCAAATGTACATTTCTATGATCCATGATCTGTCTATAGCAGGCGGATGTGTGTCCACCACCCAAAGTCAAGTCATCTCCCTTTACCATGTATTTGCCCTGCTTTATCCTCTCCTACTCCCTCATCCCCCTGCCCTGCGGCAACCACCACACCGTTGTTTGTGTCTGTGAGTTTCAGTTTTACATCCCACATATGAGTGAGCTCATATGGTTCCTAGCTTTTTCTGACTGCCTTCTTTTGCTCAGCGTAATATTCTCAAAGTTCATCCATGTCGTCCCAAATGGCAGTGTTTCATCTTACGGCTGAGTAGTACTCTGTTGTGTATACATACCACATCCTCTTTATCCAATCATCTACGGAAGGACACTTTTGTTGTTTTCAGGTCCTGGCCACCAAGAAAAATGGCACAGTGAACATAGGGGTGCATATATCTTTGCAAATAAATGTTTTCACAATTTTCAGCTAGATATTCAGAAGAAAGTTTGTTATATCACATGGTAACTCTATTCTTAAGTTTCTGAGGAACCACCATCCTGTTTTCCATAGTGACAGTACCAGTTTATATTCCCATCAGCAGTGAATGAGCCTTCCTTTTTCTCCACAAGTTCTCTGACACTTGCTATTACTGTGTTGTTGATAATAGCCATTTTGATGGGTGTGAGGTGGCAACTCATTGTAGTTTAGATTTGCATTTCCCTAACAGCTAGGAAACTTGAGCTTCTTTTCATGTATCTGTTGGCCATTTGTATGCCTTCTTGGGAGAATTATCCACTCAGGTCCCCTTAACATTTTTTAACTGTATTGTTTGTTTGTTTGTTTGGTGTTGAGTTGTATAAGTTCTTTATATATTCTGGATAGTAACCCTTGTTGGAGCTTTTGTTTGCAAATATCTTGTCCCATTTGGTTAGTTGACTCTTTGTTTTATTGGCAGCTTCTTTTGCTCTGCAGAAGGTTTTAGTTTGATATAGTACCATTCATTTATTTTTGTCTTTACTCCCGTTACCTTTGGATTCAAATTCATCAAATGTTTTCTGAGACTAAGGTCCATAATTGTAGTATCTATTTCTTCTATTTAGCATTTGACTTATTCTATTTAATTTAGTGTTTCAGATCTTATATTTAAAACTTGGATGCATTTTGAATTAATTTTTGTACACAAGGACAAACTGTAGTGTACTTTCATTCTTTCGCATATGGCTTTCCAGTTTTCCCAGTGTTGTTTATTAATGAGGCTTTCTTTTCTTCATTGTGTGTTTTTGGCTCCTTCATCAAAAATATTTGCCCATGTACATGTGGTTTTATTTCTGAGATTTCAACTCTATTCCATTATTCTGTGTCTGTTTTGTACCAGGCTGTTTTGATTCTCATTGCTCTGTAATATAATTTGAAGTCAGTGCGAAACTCCCAGTTTCATTTTTTCCCCCTAAGGATTGCTTTGGCTAGTCAGGATCTTTTGTGGCTCCATACAAATCTAATGATTTTTTGTTTATTTTTTTAAAGTGTCACTGGGATTTTGTTGGGGATTGCATTAAATCTGTGGCAAGTAGGCAAGACTGGTATGTTACAGCATCAGTCACTCTTTGTGAATCACCTTGGAGGTTTAAGGTATATAATATGCAGACATCTCTTGGCAAGTTGGCTTTTTATTTAAGTCAGGGGCATTGCTCTGGGTACAAGTATCAGTTATTAGCAGGCAATACCAAAAATAGCTGGAGGATGGAGGAACTCTCTTTCGAGAATGGAACCTGATTGGTGAACCAACAGCACCTGCTTTGTTCAGTGTGCATAGCAGTCAGAGGAATTTAGTGGGTGTTTTATTGCCAGGCTTTATGAATACAAGGAAAACGAATTGGGAATGGATGACTGAAACCATAAAAGAAAGTATCTAAAATCCAAGCTATGTTTTTTAATGGAAAACTTAAAATTACAATTGCAGAAATTTCTCAGTCTCATATTGCAAATGTCTAATAATTTGGAGCCTTCATCTCTGATGTATGCAATGGTGTCTATTTGTGTCTATGAAAAGCTGAAGTTTGGGAATCTGTCCTTTCTGCCTAACAGTATAGATAGCAAAATGATTATTATGGTTTTCACGTAAATACCCAGTAAGCCTCTCTGGTTCTAATACCCACCTCTGAACAATATCCATCATTTTCTCAGCCTTGACATCTGTGTATAAACACTAGGAATTTCCTGGTTCTCTAAGGTAGTATATGAAAAGACAGCCTATTCTAGATAAAGAATAACCTGTTACAACAAAGAAATAATTTAACATAAATCCCTGCCCTGCTTACATGCAGAACATTTCTTTGTGATCTGCACCTATGTGGAGTTGTGCAGTTTAACTCTCCTTGTCAGTTATGATCTCAGTTGTGGTAGGTAACACTGCTATCCATCAATATATGGTTTTCACCTACTTCTGAGTCCATGGGAGGAGTTGAGCCTCCTATTTCTCAAGCTTATGTGTATACTCATATGATCTGCTTTTGAATAATACAAGTACAAATTATTTACATCAGTTTTAGGTGGAAGCGTTTAATGGTCAGTGCTCAACTCTCCAAATGTTGTTTCCCTTCCAACAATGTTTGTGGAAACATGCACTCAAGCAGAGGCAGCCAAGGGTGCTGAGATAACATGTAGAGGACAGCTGGTCTGGAGAATCACCGGGACCAACCATTAATGTTGCAGGATGCAGCCATAGGTTTTGACATGATGCCGACACTTCAGGGCTACTTGTTAACCCAGCATGACCAAAGCTGTCCTGACTAATGTAGATACTGGATTGCTTAACACTCTGATAGACATAAATGAATACTTAGTATTATGCCAGTGTTTACAAATTAGGAAGCTGAACTGCTAGAAAGCTTCATGATTCCACTAAAAACAAAGAGAAAGTAGGTGAAAAAATTTTTTTTGAAACCTAATGTTCTCTGAGCCTAGGATGACTTTCCACCGTGTATAGGATGGAAACCAAAGTTCTCCTGCATTGCCTCCTTCTGGTGGATTTAATGATGTGGTGTTGCCGGTATATGAAGGCTGCCTGCCACTGAAGACACACGGCCATTGATCTTCTTATTGCCATAAAATGCACTCACTATAGAACTAAATATTCTGGACTCTAAATTACAACTCAAATCTAAATTACAGAATTCAGATTCAAAATAGTGATAACAAAATTGTGTCTTGTTGACTTGCTATGATCATGCGATTGTCACCACCATGCATCAGTCTTCTTGACTCGTTATGTGTCATATAATTTAATCTTCCTCAAAATGCTATAACTCAGGGATTGCTACTCAACATATTACAGTTGGAAAAACTGAGAATCAGAAAATTAAATGATCTACCCAAGGTCATAGAGTTTCTGTGGAAAAAGATTGAAATAAAATTTCATCTGATTTGATCTAATGAAGACTCAGGCTTGTAACATATCTTAACCCCTTATTCACTGGATGATGTCAAACAAGCCTCTTAACTGCTTCTTTACGCAGCTTCTTTTCCATGTGAAATTAAGGATAACAATATCCTTCATAGGTTTGCTGTGGTATGAGATGAAATGACTCGTAGGAAAACATTAGGACATTATAAGAACTCATACAAGGCAATATACTTTTATTATTGTGGCAAACAATTATGAGAATACTATAAAGGTTATTATGGGTCTGTGCCACATGCTTGGTTCTATTATATCATATACCATTTCTTTTAAAAGAGCAGTGATTTTTTAAAAGCTATCTTACATGTAATTATGTAGTAGGCAAATAAGTGATGAGTTAACCATGTTTCTAGGTTGTTGCTTTTTTTCTCTGTAGTGTGTCCCTAGAAAATAGCTGAGTAGCTCATTGGAGCCATCAAAATTAAAAATGTATATGTGAGGCTTAAATACTCAAAGATAGCTCCCAGTGAAACACATCATACTGCTTAAAATTTCAAAAGATGCAATTATCTTTTTTACCAGTAATCTCTGAATACTTTTTGGATTGTTGGTGGATATAATATGGCTTTAAACCATAGTTTCTACAAGGTTTTGTTAAAATTGAAATACAGAGAGTTTTTTTCCTCTTTTATTATAATTTCTCCTCAAATTTTCTCCTGAAACATACATATTCTCTGAAAAATGGATTCACTCAGTCAAATTCAAAACTTCAATAGTGATAAGTAAATAGAAACTCAGCACTTAGAAATGTTAGAGATAAAATAATTTTGGAATATCCATCATACACACAGAAACACCTGAATGACACCTTTCGCTCTCCAGGGTCGTCTTCCGCTTCCCAGTGTCAACCTGTGGGACTTCTCAATATCCATCATCACAGGAGCAAATTCCTCGTAAGAAATTGTATATGTATATAAAATGCCTTTTACGATAGTGGCAATGTTACTAACACTTCTACAATGGAGCCCATCACCTCCATCTTTCCTTCCACTCTTCCACTCTTCGTGAGTTACCAATTCCAGTGAATGTCAACGTCATTCTTCTGCCTGGTCTCTCCTATAAAATTTGCATCATTTTTAGATTCTTTCCCTCAATATGTGTTGCTATTTTGTCTTTGGGATTTATCACCCTTTCTCCATGCCCACTATTAACACCCTAGTTTAGCTCTTCGTACAATTCTGGCCAGTATTCTGGTTCATGCTGTCCATTTCCCCACGTCTACCATGTCGGGGCCCCAGGCCTGACCAGGTAGGTGCATTATTGCCGCGGCCATCTGGGTAGACAGGGGTGGAGGGTCAGTCAGGTCAAACAGGCATCATCAGAGAAAGCTAGCCAGTCTGCAATAGGGACAAGAAGTTTCAAGACACAACATTGTAAGCTGAATTGGACCCTGACAGTGATGGGGCTAAGCAGCACGGTGTGGGGGCTGGTGACTTTAGTAACTGTTTCTTGCCACCTGTGTTCAGTGGCCATGAGAGGCATGGCAAGAGAACAAACATGTCCATTACTTTATGCATTTGCTTAGAAAGTATGATTTGACTGCCCATTCTATTTCACGGTCAAGTGATATAGAATAATCAGGGGTGCAATCTACTTTCAATGGGGTGATCAGAGAAGGTTTGGGTGAGAAAACGGTACTTTAAACTTATACTACACAGGTGAGAGCGAGGATGGGAAGAAAAGATTAGAGTGTGCTGCCAGATGTAACAGCCTCCTATTCTTTCTCCATCTCTTTCCTTACCCATTAATAGAGAATTTGTCCCTAGAGTGATGATGATGATAATGATGATGATAGGATGATGAGGGCAGTGATATTGAAGATAACAGTAGGAGGTTAATGGTGACAGAATTGATATAGAAAAATTCCCACGAGGGCAGAGACCATGTGTCTATTGTTCGCTGCTTTATCCTCAGCATCTATCACAGGCACAACATTGATATTCAATAAATGTTTGTTGAATGAACAGAAGCATGAATGAAAGATGATGGTAATAACTAGGAGAGGTTCAATTCAATTGAGTTGATGATAGTGTATCACGTACCTCAAAACAAGACACTGTCAGATTTTGTCTCTGTCAATTGCCTTTAAGGAAATGAACCATTCCACTGATACCATATCTCAAACAATTAATTTTCACCTTATTCTGTTGAGTATTATCACCTAGTATTTAGCACATTGTTAATTATCACTTTGTAACCATTTGTAAAGTGTGAAAAGAGCCTGCTGCACAGATCCCTCTCTTCCACTAATTGTGTTTCTCTAACTCAGAGCAGTGACAGGCAGGAAAAAAAAAACAGCATTTATGGTAACATCTAAAATGAGCTGATTACTACTGTCTTCTTCAAAACATAAAATGCCAGTTATCCCTCTATGTGTACTAAGAACAGATATAAAGATACATAGAGTATTGAATGCTTCATTGAAAAATCCATAATAATGTATTAAAAAAGAGAAAGCAAGATGGGCTTGCAAAATAGACTTGATTATGCATGGCAAGAATTTGTCCCAACTGATTTATAGCTATACTTAAATTTATAACTTTAGTTCTAAAGGTTGGGTTTGTGTGCTAAGGACAAGGTACTTGAGATGATGGGGGGAAGTAATATGCCCTGATTTCTTACTGTATTCTCATTCATGAGTTCGGTCTTTCCTGTGTGTATTGCTTAACACAATGACAAATCAACTGTGCGTATCTACACATCTATATCAATAGCATACTTATCTAGAGGAAGAAAAAGAACAACTTTGAAATCAACAATACATACATGGGTCAAATCCAAACTGCAGCTGACTATCTGAGTGCCCTCGAGAAATTTATATAAATACTCCGATTCTCTTTCAACATCTGCAGTAATTATGAGGACTAAATTGCACCCAACATACAGGAGGTGCACATTGAATGCTAGCTGCCCAGCGCTTTCTATACTCAACATGGCATCATGTCAGACCGATTGCTGGGCAGTGGGAGACACTGTGACTTCTTAGGGCTCAACGGCTCAGATAGGCTCTTCCCTGAATTGTCCTTCTTACTTTTTGCATATACAGTTCGGCGGTAGGTATTTTGGTAGGTACTAATGCATAAAATATGGGTCTTCATATTGGCTTATACTCTATTAATAAGTATGATTCTGTATACCAATAATTATGAGTCAGTGGTTTATTTAAATTAAAGTAAAATTAAATTCTGAAAATTAACTTTTTTTTGTTTTACCTCTATGTAATTATTTTAGGCAATGATGAAGCTGTACTTAAATACCCTTTTTATAGATTATAGCTATTATATAATGGTGTATGGATACAAATTTGTTATATTTCCTAAAGAGTCACCTCACTTCTCAATGTCTCCTAATGCCTCTCTCCCTTTCTAGTACTAGAAATATGTTGTTTACCTCCAAGTTAATGTAGAATTATAGCTACTGGGAACAGATACAAGCCAAATTTTGTTTCTGTGAATATCAAGACATTGTAAGGACCAGACACTCCGAGATATGCCAACATACAATTTAAAAAGTCCAGGGATAATCTGAAATGCTACTTGCATACTGTAGGATTCCAACTATATAACATTCTGGGAAAGGCAATGATGGAGAGGGTGAAAAGATCAGTGGTTGCCAGAGGCTAGAG
Source organism: Phyllostomus hastatus (assembly GCF_019186645.2). Classification (NCBI taxonomy): domain Eukaryota; kingdom Metazoa; phylum Chordata; class Mammalia; order Chiroptera; family Phyllostomidae; genus Phyllostomus; species Phyllostomus hastatus. Next base: position 20,045,201 of record NW_025334024.1, read on the forward strand.
GGGGAGAAGGGAAAGGATGAAGCACAGGAAAATTTCAGGACAGTGAAAGTACTCTGTACAATACCACAGCGATGGATACATGGCATTGAGCATCTGTCCAGACTCATACAATGTACAATGCCAAGAATGAGCCACAGTGTAAACCATGGACTTCGGGTGATTATGATATGTCAGTATAGGTTCACCAGTTCTAACTAATGTAACACTGATGGGGGATGTTTATAATGAGGGAGCTGTGCTTGTGGGACAGGCATATATGGGGCATTTTTGTTCAGTCCTCATAAACAACAGATTTTCTAGAGTACACGGTCCATCACCATTGACTTCTCACACCACCGACTCATCAGTGTTTCCAGGAGTTGAATAAGAAGGACTTCAGAGTGAGAAGATGAGAGATGGGGTGTTGGTGTGGCCCTTACTACAGGCTGTTTCTAGAGCTGGAAAAGAGGGGTGAAGAGAATTGGTAAGATCTCAGCTATGCTTGGGGATTGGAGAAGAAAGAAGACCTTCAGTTGCTTCCAGATGTGCCTTAGAGAGCTCCCTGTCAGTCTTACTGAACGTTAAGAATAGCAGAGTGAAAACTGCTATGTGGGATATCTAGGCAGACAGGCCCGGTATTTCCTTGTAACGACTGTGTGTGCAAGTTAGGAATCAGTAGGCAGTTTTTGGTGTGTTCTAGAAGGGAACGGACTTGGCAGAGAGCACCAGCAAACCAGGTGAGATCTGTCACTGGTACTGGACAGAAGCTGCCATTATCTGCATGACCAGAGGTCTGGGAGGGGCGCGGTGGTCACAGGGAATGCCAGCAAGGGTGTGCAGCACCCACGATCCACACGGTCCTCCTCACTCAGAGAGAACAGGCTTCTGTGCCCTTTCCTGGGAGCTCGGAGAACATCCAGGGGAAGGAGCATACGATTCCTGAATTGACTGGGATCACCATTTAGTCACCGATGGGGATAGGAGCTCAATAATAAAACCTGTTTTAAAGGAATTTACAGTTGCTTTTTTTTTATAAACAAAGTTGGTTATCTGATATTTATACTCACAACATAACTAAAAATCTAATAAGAACAATTTACAAATACAAAACAAAAATACATCGTCTATGAACTTTTGGGTTTAGCTCTGACATGCACAAAGAGCTTGGAAGGTGACACTTTCATCCTAGCAAGACAAGGCTGAAGAATCTGAAAATCAACAAGTTTCCCTAAAGTCATTGGAAAATGGAATTCACAGGTCAAACTGCATCCCCAAAATGTGGAGAAGCAGGTGAACCCAGAGAGTCACAGCTGAGATTACCCGGAGCAGATGTTTCTGGAACAATAAACTGGTAGGAAGATCTAATAAGTTTGATGAATTGCTGGAGGCTGGGTGTGACCTAAAATAAGAATGAAAAAACCCTGGGGTTGAAACAATCACAGAGGGACCCCCCCACACACATTTTGGGGGGCTTTATTGACAGGAACTCGACTGTGTCATCAAGGTGAAGATTTTAAGTCTCTACCCAGGTTTTATCCAATGTGGGGAAGAGAAATGACCCAACTCCAGCCACCTCTAAGCTTCCTGTGTCACGAAAAGAGAAATAAAAAGCCGAGGAACACCTGTGAACGCCATAGCCCAGGGACACAGGGCTACTCAAAGATTAGGATTTCATAATAAGGTTATAGAATTCTTCACCTCCTCTACACCTCACTGCGGTGCTAACAGAGCTCCATATAATCACAGGATTAGAACCGAAAAAACTGCAACATACAAACAGACTCTTTCAGAGGAGTTAGCAAGAGAACACCAAAACTGAGAGAGGAAACAAGTAGAAAGACAATGGAAAAACTACTCGAAGCCTCTGGGATCTACAGCTACAACAAATATTTTTAAATAGCCCACTCTTAGCCAGATTAGAATAATTCTTCACACTAACGACCAATTTACCTTAGTTACCATTATTTGATACACATCCATCTTGTAAAAATAAAATTACATAGTCACTTCAAAAAGCAAGAAGAAAAACGAAACAGCAGAAATACAGTCTGAGTAGAAAAATAAACATCAGATTCAAACTCAGAAATGGCACAGATGTTAGAATTATCACACAGGGAATTTTAAATAACTACGATTAATATGTTAAGGCCTCTAATGGAAAAGTAGACAGCATGCAGGAACAGATGGTTAATGGAAGCTTAGGGATGGAAACTGAAAAATAACCAAAGGAAAATGCTAGAAATTCAAGACACTGTAACAGAAAAAAAGAATTCCATTAATAGGCTCATCAGTAGACTGGTCATAGCAAGAATAGCACCAGTAAATTTCAACATCAGGCCATAGAAATTTTTCAGACTGAAATGAAAAGAGAAAATACAATTGGAAAAAAAGAATAACAAATAAATAGACATCTAAGAACTCTGGTACAATTTCAAAAAATGTGATGTACATATATTTGGAATACCAGAAAGAGAAAAGAGAATGGAACAGAAGAAATACATGATTAAGAATTTCAAAAATGAATGTCACATTAAATCATATATTCATGGATTTCAGAAAACATCAACCAGGATAAGAGCAAACAAACAAACAAATTATACCTAGGCATATCATGATCAAATTGTAGAAAACCAAAACCAAAAACAAAAAAAATCTTGGAGGAGCCAGAGAGGAAGGGAAATCTAAATTACCTATTGTGGAACAAGAATAAGAATAACAATGAACTTAGCAGAAACAATTTCAAAAAGAAGAGAATGAAGTAAAAATTTAAAGTATTAAAAATCATCAAACTAAAACTACTATTCAGTGAATGAATTTTCCCTCAAAAATAAAGGAGAAATTAAACCTTTCTCAGACAAACAAGACCTGAAGGAACTTGTCCCCAGCAGACATGACCTGCAAGGGCCATTAAAAGAAGTTTTTCAGGGAGGAAAAATAATGATATAGGTCAGAAATGTAAATCTATGTGAACAAAGGGAAAGCGTAGGACAAAGTAAGTGAAAGGATTTTATTTTCATATTAATTTAGCTAAAAGATAACCCTTACAACATGATTGAAAATGAAAAATTTATGTGTAAGTTAAACAAAACATGGAGAGGATCTATATGTGGAAAAACTCCAGAACTCTTATAAATGTAATAAAAAACCTAAATAGATGGAAAGATATTCATGATCATAAATTAGAAGAGTCTGTATGTCAGTTCTTTTGAACACGATCTATAGATTCAAAATATTCCCAAGCAAACTCCCAGCAGACTATTTAGTAGCCATCAATGAGCTCATTCCAAAGTTTATATTGAAAAGTTGGGCCCTGGCTGGCATAGCTCAGTGGATTGAGCGCGGACTGGGAACCAAAGTGTCCCAGGTTTGATTCCCAGCCAGGGTAGATGCCTGGGTTGCAGGCCATAACCCCCAGCAACTGCACATTGATGTTTCTCTCTCTCTGTCTATCTCCCTCCCTTCCCCTCTAAAAAAAAATAAAATCTTTAGAAAAAAAGAAAAGTTGAGAGACCTCGCGAGTAGCCAACATAATGCTTAGGAAGAACAAATTGGAGGACTTGCACTATTTGACTTCAAGACTTACTATCAGGCTACCCGTTGGTCGAAGGAATAGAATGGGAAACCCAGAAGCAGAGCCACAGAGACATAGCCAACGGATCTTTGACTAAGGAACAAAGGCAATTCGACGGAGAAATAACGTTTTCACTAAGTGGCGCTGGTCCAATTGGATGTGCATATGCAAAAGAATGAATCCCAACACAGGCATTACATTTTTCCCAAAAACTAACTCAAAATAAGTTATAGATTTACATGTAAAACATGCAGTTATAACATTTTTAGAGGAAAACAAGAGAATATCTAGATGACCTTGGATGTTTCCGTAATTTTTAGATATAACACCAAAAGCATGGTTTATGGAAAAAAGTTATACTTTATTAAAATTAGCAACTACTGCTCAATGAAAGATCACTTTTTTAAAAAGTCATACAATGGGAGTTTTGTATTTGCAAAACACTTTTCAATAAAATGCTTTCTTTTATTTCCAAACAGGTGAAGGGGGGTGAAAAGGTGAAGCATTAATTAACTTTAGTTCATTGTAATACATGAATATCTGTTCATTAATTGCAACAAATACATAATATAACACATTAATGATAGGGAAAACCATTAGATGTGAATCATGCGAGAACTCCCTAAACAATCTTCACAATTTCTCTTCAAGTCTAAAACTACTCTGAATTAAAAGTTTATTTAAAAACATAATCAGCCCTGGCCAGATAGCTCAGTTAATTGGAGCATTGCCCCATACCTCCAAAGGTTGAGGGTTCAATTCTGGGTCAGGGCACATACCGACCTTGCTTGTGGGTTGGATCCTCGGTGGGGGCATGCACTGGAGGCAACCGATCAATGTTTCTCTCGCATCGATGTTTCTCTCTCTCTCTCTCTCTCTCTCTCTCTGTCTCTCTTGTTCTCTCTCTCCCCCTCTCTCCACCCCCTTCCATTTTACGAGAATGTCCTAAAGTAAAAATTTAAAAAATAAACAATCAAGTTGTTACATCTACAACTTGATGTATTTGATGACATAGTTTTGCTTAAAAGTGCCATTTATTTAACAGTAAAAATAATGTTCCCGCAGTTTAGTTTTGTATTTTGATTGTATCTTTCCTCAATAAAACAATTGCAGAAATTATTCTTTATTTTCATCAATGTGTTGCACGTGTGTTAATAATTTAATGATTCATTCTCAAGTCAGAAAAATCAACCATTATGCTAAACTAAAACAGTGCTAACAAGCGAGCTACTGTAATTAGATTTTCCTGTTAACTTTCTAAACTTGTTTCTTGAAGAGAAGTTTAAGTTATAATTCAAATTTGATGATCATCTAATCAATAAAAAGTATCATTTAGTGTGCATTTACTACACTTAATGCCAAATATGTTTTTATTGATATATATGTATATGTAGTGAATAGATCTCTTGCTTATTATATAATATACGTATGTGTGTATATATATACACACACAATATAGGAATGAATTCACTATTTAAATGTATATACACATAATTTAGATTAATAAAATTATAACACAATATAAAGTATTTACACTGTAACTATCAGCTATCTGTTTATATATTGAAAGGCAGAGAGAGAATATTTGCATGTATATGTATAAATATGTGCACAGTATAGGAATAAATTCATAATTTTAATATGTTATTAAGTGGAGAACATGGCAACATGGTTTACCAGTTTATAGATTTGGGCAAAAAAAAACTCAGTCAATCTTTTTATTTTCATCTCACAGTCCTGGGTTAAAGTGGCCCTCTATGTAATGCCATTGTTTGGGGTGTATACTGGAACAACCTGTTTTACACCAATAGGATTATGAAGTACTATTTTTAGAGCATTCATAATGTGTCTATTGCTTTATATATATATTATCTTATTTCATCCTCTTAAAATTTTTTATTGGATTTATGGGGCTGACATTGGTTAATGAAATTATATAGTAGGTTTCAGGTATACAGTTTTATAACACATTGTGTGTATATTGTATTATGTGTTTACCATCCCAAGTCAAGTCTCTTTCTATCACCATTTATCCCCCCTGTAGCCTCTGGATTTTATTTTTACCATTTTCTAGATGAGGAAATGAAAACTCAGAGATGTCTAAGAATTGTTCAAGGACACATAGATAGCAGACACTGAAATCCAGGGGTTTCTCATGGCAAAGTCCACTCTGTAATATAATGCAATGTCTTTTCAGTATCCTAAGTGGGAAAAATAGGCTGGCAGCTATCTCCAGCAATACAGATTTAATTAGGCTTACACTCCCCACTGCACTGAACTTATTGGCTGTCAGTGCATAGTTGCTCAGAGATTAATGACTTGTTCTTAGCCAAGTGTCAGTATCATCCCCTTCCCCCCAACTCCCAGCCCATTCCAAGTTCTAGAAAAAAATGTTTTCCATCTGTGTTTTCCCCTAAGGAATAAAAAATGTTTTTGTTTGGCTACTTAGTGTGAAGATCAGAACGTTTTGAAGATTGGGAGGTTCATACAGTACACATCCCTAAGGAAAATCAAATCTTCAATGTGTGCTCCTCTAAAATTGTATGCAGTATAGCTGGAAACATATAACAGACACTTATATTGTAAATAGTGCTTTTCTAGTAGTATTTTTAATGATAAATGAAAATCAGCATCCAGTAAAATCGATTAACAGTCACTAACCATCTTTCAGTTCTGCCATCATTCCTATTTGTTTTATATGAGTTCTTCACACTTTTGTCAGAAAAATACTTTAAACATGGTGTACTGAATTTATATATATATATTTATTTATTTATATATATGAAATATATCCATCCCTAGACAAAGGAAAAGAGAGGTACAGAGAGAGCAAGCAAGAGTGAGGAGAGAGGGAAAGAGAGACATGCAAGGGGAGGCTCTTATGTCTAATGTGTGTTGATTCTTTTTATGTATAACTTCTTATTTTTTTTCTTCACAATTTTTCATGAATGTTTTAGGAAAGGTCATAATTTTTCTACACCAAGTCTGTCTGACCCAAGAACCATTCTAAACATGTTACCTCCAATTTACGTATTTTTCCCTCAGGGCGTGGCCATGTTAAAAGAATGCTAGTGCTGACATTTTCCAAGTGCCCTTCACCATCAAGGATCTTCATTTAGACAAAGTTTTTGATTTTGGATAGACTTTAAAGTTGTAATTTTTGTAATAGGATTGCTGAATTAAAAAGAAATCATTGTGTCCAACTTTTTCTTCTTCCCCTAAAGAGGTTACCTTTTAAACAGTACATACCTACTAGCTATCAAAACTAGAACTTTTATTCTGGTCCTCCAACAACAAAGGACGTTGGCCTGGCAACTACAAAATAATAACCTGTGTACCTACTGAGGGTAAGCTGGTGTAGACAGCTCATATGAGGAACAGCCTCACACTTTGATGAGCGTCTGCATGTTAGTGATGCAATTACATTAAAAGGTTTATTTAAAACACTCTGATCAAGATTTTAGACCTCAGTTTTGAAAACTGATAACCACTTATTATTCACATAGAGGTAATCAGTCCCTAGACAAACTCTGAAGAACAATTTAACAGACTACAATGCTTCCACATTAATTTTCAATGGTTATAAAATGTGGCAGAATCACCAACTCTACACGTGTATTTATTGTACAGCACACGTATTGATCACTTACACTGTGCAATGTGTAGAGGTAGACATTATGGGTAACAGACTTGAATACCACTCAGTCAAGTCACGGTATAGATTTTGGTGCTGCAGGGCAAAATAGGCAACATAGCTCAAAATTTACAGCGGTCAATGTGGGGAAGCCCTTGAATAGCAGAGTGATAAATTATGGCTTAATTTCTTGGCAATTAGAAGATGGTGAAAGTTGTGGAGTAGGCAAATTATATAATTAGACTTACATGTCAGGAAAACTGATTTGGCAAATATGTTATAGTTCCAAATATTGTTTTCTCCTTCCTAAGATTGATTTTTCTATAATCTCAGGGAAGTGCCCATTTTTCTTTAGAAAGTCACCCAGTCCCTCGTGATAAAAGTGCTTCTATCCTACTAAAGGGAAAAAGAGGTAGTGGCTAGGATTGTTTTGATATGAATACCATTAGGACAAGAGGGAAACTGGGATGGTTTTGATTCTAAGTAATTAGTCCAGTGAAGAGTAACAGGGAAAAAAGGAAATGAGGGATAAAAAGGACGTCTCATTTTGATCTCGGGAGATGAGAAAATAGTCAGGTCTTCATGTATTTAATGGTGTCTGACGGAAAAGTTCATTGAGAAAATTGGGAAGGTAAGCCCCTTGCCCTACCAAGTGGTCATGTGACCTTAAACCAGTGCCTGTCTTCTCTATCTTTTTGATGTGTCACTGTGAAATGATGGAGTTACACAAAATTATCTCTGCATTTAATCCAGCTCTAAGAGCTATGTTGTAATGAAATAACCATTTTTATTTTATTATGGAAAATTCAATTTCTTGGATGATTACTCATTATTCGAGATCCTTATGTGGGCATAAAGTTCATTTCATACACTATTATAGAAACAGATTCTAATTAAACCTTAGAACTCAGAAACATAGCATTAAGTACAATTTATGATAGCAACGATTTAGATTGATTGTTTTGCAGTATAGTAATAAACATACTACTGTGTTGTTGCAGAGGTAGACCACTCTTTGAATACTCTGGGAACAGACTCACTTTCAAGTAAACTATCTTGATAATCCAGCCCTCACTGTAGAAATTGTATATCTCTTTTATATTTGAGATCAAGACTAGTCCTAGAACAATAAACATATAATATCAATCAAGTTCTTTGAAGCTGAATCAGTTTGACCCACAATCACATACAAAGCACCAAGGTAAGGTAGAAGAGCAAGTTAGAGCCCCACAGTTTTATTTATTATATGAAATAATGCTGGCTCTTTGCACTGATTATTTGCCCAAAGACCAGACAATGTCTTAAATGTCATTTTTTTCTTTTTTCTTTTTGCTCTGATAGTATGGCCACTGTCCCACAGAATACTAGTGTATTCTTTGATCTGCATAGACTCAATCCTTATGCAGTACTCTCCACAGTGAATGTCTTCAGGTCCTGTGACCATAGATATTGATAACCTTATACCCCTCTATCTCAGCTTCTCTCCTTCAGCATACCACCCTAACTTATTTGTGGTGTTTGAGTTTGTTGTTGTTGCTGTTTTAATTGTATGTTTATGTTGGTTTTGTTTAGTTTCTTCACAGGCATCCTTTAAGGCAAAATTCAAAATAATTTGACCTATCTATACTGCTGTTTGCTTTGCTTTGGAGTGCCCTTTTTTCCCAATATGCCAACTCCTGAGAATAGAATCTAGATAAGCCACAGCCGTTACAGGTCCAGAAATTCTCAACACATCCACTTCTCATTCAGATTGTAAGTTAAGTCATCAACACAGTGTTTGAGTAAGGTAAAATCGATGGAGTTTGGAAAAATAGCCCATTGACCAGCTTTTGACCACTTTTGGAAGATTCACTTTCATTCCAGATGAGCTGATATTTTTCCCATTCTGAAATTAAGAAGCTTGCATAGATCTCTCTGGATTGCTTTAAAGTTTTAATTTATAAAGATGGATGGATGGATGGATGGATGGATAGTTAGATAGATAGATAGATAGATAGATTTTCAAAATGATGTTAGAAATATTTTTTTTGTTTCATTTTTACTGAGAGATTAAAAAAAAAACAAAAAGAAAACTGCTCTTTCTGCCATTGACTTATTCCTTTCTATCACAAATCTGCCCATGACACTTTTATAAGAGGAAATTTTATTTTGTGTGCAGAAGCAGCCAACTCACAGGCAAGTGAAACTTGCTTCAAGTCATTGCTCCATTATATACTGTGGGGCCTTGGACACACACCTCGGGCTTTCTAAGCTTCAGTTTACAAATGCACTAAATGTAAATCCCAATATTACCTAATTTATGATTTATAATGAGATTCAATGAGTTGTTGAATTTCACCCAGTGTCAGACACATGAAAATGTTTATTAAATATAAATATAATAATTAATCAGATTAGTGGAAATATTCTTTCTAGTGTGTTTGCAAATGTCCATTCTGGGAGCACGAGGGTACTCATTAATTTATTTTTTTAAATTGAAAGTTTTTCTTCAATTACAATTGAAATTGAATTTTATATTAATTTTATGTATACACCATAGTGTTTAGAAATTTTTTTTTTATAAACTTTTTTTTTAAAGATTTTATTTATTTATTTTTAGGGAGGGAAGGGGGAGAGAGAGAGAGAGAGAGAGAGAGAGAGAGAGAGAGAGAGACACATCAATGTGCGGTTGCTGGGGGTTATGGCCTGCAACCCAGGAATGTACCCTGGCTGGGAATCGAACCTGGGACACTTTGGTTCCCAGTCCGCGCTCAATCCACTGAGCTACGCCAGCCAGGGAGAAATTTTTTTAACTTATTTAGTGATTCCCCCCAGTAAATCTAGTATGCCCCGATACCTTACATAGTAATTACAATATTATACAGTATTATTGACTGTATTTTCTAGGCTGCACTTTATACCCCATAACTGCCAATTTGTACTTTTCAATGCTTTCAGAAGTCCCCAAACCTCCTCCTACTGATGTTTGAATTCCTAGACTCCTATCCAAGTCCATAGTTAGGTTAATTCATCCTCCACGGAGAGCAGTTTGTTCTTTGAAGACGTTTGCTCAAATTCATCTCTCTCACTATCGCTAGCACAGACATATACCCCAGCACACATCGTATGTGTTTTGCTTGATATCTACTTATGACCTCGTTTAGTCACTGCACTATGATTTTAAAAATACTTCATTTTTTTTTCTTTTAAACTTGATTTCCAGTGGTAAGCTTCGACAAATCCTGTCACCCTGTACATTAAAGTCTGGAGAGAGTAGTATAAATACCTCTCCCAGGATGGAACATATGTGGCATGCCTGTATCTTGGTAGACTTCTTAATGACAGCATTTTTCTATAGACATGACATAGCTTTAAAATATTTTCAAGAATATACCAGTGAATGAAAGGAATTGAAACCTCCTTCACAGGCTAGATCTCATTTTCTCATTATAATTTTAAAAGTGAGAACCAGCAAATTAAGTAACTTTCCAGTGAAAATCAAGGCGTCTGGTATCCCAGGTTTAGAATCACAAAATTGCAGAATTGTGGAGGTTGAGATATTGACGGGAAGAGAGTGGCATTTACTACTCGGGTCTTGTCAAGTCATGTCACATGTAATATGAACTCACCTTCACATTAATAACAAAAGTATGTTATTTATAGACGGGGGTGCATGTAGGAAGCAGTACTGCTGAGACTTGAGCCAAAATTCTCAAAATCCTTCCTCCTTCATAATTTTCTCCCTACAATCATGCAACCGAACCCCATCATTTTACAAGTAAGTGTCTAATCCCCACTGTTCTGAGATCCGTGGCTTGTTCAAGGTTATGCAGAAAGTTAGTGGCAGAGCTGGGTGCATTTCTGAGTCAAGTAGTGTTTGTTTGCCAACCACAGTGGACGTCTTCGGCCTGATGCTTTCTTTCGTAAAAGGGGAGCAGATACATGGTCTCTGCTGAAAGTACTTACTTCAAACAAGAGGTGGGGTAAGTCAAGCTCTTGATACATTGTCGTGAGGGTTTAGATTGGAGATCTCGTTATAGGGAGTCGGCAGAGAACACTCGAGTCACCTAACGCCTTTTGTACTTCTTTTGATGGCTCTGGAAATATGCTACGTGAACAGTGACAGGTCATTCATTTTTAAAATGTTCTTGACCCAATTTGTCCAAAGCTGAGTCTTTATTACAGCACATTTTACAGAGAACAAGCCTGAGCAGGAGGATTTTCTCATCAGGCAAACTGAGAGCACCACGCAGAACACACAGATGCACACGGAGCCAAAGAGGTCTGCGTTTTCCCTTCAGAAAACATCATTTCAGGCAATTTTTCTACTTGCCGCAGAGCTTCCCATGTTTAATTCATGTACCACCAAAGGGACACACTCGAAGGATAATGAACATCAATACAGACCTCTTCTGCAAAACATTTAGCCTAGTAAACGGTAAATTACTTGGAGCCCTAGCAGTTCCACCGGTACACTTCCTAATGCAAACGCAGCGTAATTGAGGGCAGGTGAGACCACAGCGCATCGGTTCGTGCATTTTTCTGTCGTGTTTGCAGGGATGTCGAGCACAAAACCATGTAAACTGTATCTAGAAAATCTTCCCAAAGCTTTTACCCTTGTCTTACGATGTTTTGATGCTTGATCTCTAGCCAGTACCCCAAACCAGGGAATACCAAATATAGCAATGACACCAGTGGGCGGTTTTACCTGGTGGCAAATTATAGAACTTCTGGGGGCTGCCTCCTAACCACAAATTCTACTCTTTCTACTTCTTCAGTTTCCATGGAAGGCAAATAAATGTACCTACCTAATCTTTATTTACCTCTACAGTCATCATCATCATCATCATCATCATCATCATAATAATGCTTAAAGACTCAATTTCCAAATTAAAAAAGATCATATTTGTAAAGTAATTGATATAATGCCTTGCAATAATAAAAGTTCAGTAAATGACACCTACTTGTACTACACAAGACACCCTCTCCGATGCTCAAAACAACTCTAGGAGAGAGAAATTATTCTCCGCATTTTATAGATTTTTAAAAAACGAGCCTCAAGGAGGTGCTGTAATTGACAGACTGTTGAGTGGTAAAATTAACTCTAGTCTGTTCTGTTCCAAAGCCGATGGCTTTCCACCCCACCAAGCGTGACATTACTGTAACATTCAGGAAGTGGTCATAGGAGATAAATAAACCTGTTAGCAAGGCACCATTAGCAAGAACAGCTCAATTTCAGCCCTGCCAAAACTCTGGCCATTGTGTTTTGGCAGACACGCTTCAGTTTCCAGATGGATAATGTTGAGCCAAGCCACTAATCAGGTCAGTGGGTCAACCCAAAGGAAGTGATTTGCCGCTAATATACCCTGTCAGGTCTCTCAAAATGTGCCCGTGCTCAAAAGCCGGTGTCTATGGGGCCCTTCAAAGGGCAGCGGCAAAAGAGGGGAAGTGCTTGTCTTCACAGCATCCCCTGCCGGGATCCACCTTCCTCATGCTTCAGGGAACAGGGCTGCAGGCTTTGGCCATATACGAGTGTTTTCACAGAGCTTGGAGAGATGAAGCCCCGCCCGCAAGGAACACTCTGAAGGACAGGAGTTATCACGAGCTTCTGGGCAAAGTGCACATCAGGAATTCACTCTCGAAGAATATAAAGCGTGTTCATTGTAGAAAGAGGTGTGGTGGCAGGAGATAACATGTGCTTAGGACATGGGCCAAAAGGGTGCTGTTCCTGGCTCTTGTTACTTGTGATTCTGGGCAGTTGCTTCACTCTCCTGGGTCTCAGGTGAATCCTATGTAACATTGGAGTAATAACTTGCTGTGTAGAGTTGTGAGTAAGGAAAAGAAAAAAAAGGTTTAATGCAAATGTTTAAAGGAGGAGACAGAGAAGAGAAACATTATTCTTGTTTGTTCTGTGCCAGTAAATAACTGGAAGAAAACAAGCAAATAAAAAAAAGTACTTTTTTGTAAAAAAATACAATAAAAAAGTTAAAAAAAACTAACAAAAACGAACCTTTGCCACAGACATTTCCCCTACTCTGAAGTGAGAGTGCCGGAGCTCATCAAGATTAAGTAGACAGAAGTCACCCAAGTATCAAGTAGTGGCTTCAGAACTCAAACTAACGCACATAGGGCAGAGTCCCAACCTTTTCCTTTGTGTAATACACAATGAGCCCTTCTAGTTTCTTAATTTTCATGGCTCTTACCCAGGTGCAGAAGGGTCAAGTATTAAATACCAAATGCGCACAGTAGAAGTTCTCCATTTGTTTCTCTTCCCATCTCGTCCTCCACAGGTCTCCCGTTTCTTGCCCCCCTTAACTCTAAAACTCCATTGTCTCTTGACTTCCTCGGTGAAAACATTGACTTCTCTCCTGGTGATAATGGAGCTGCAGCTGGGTGGCACTCCCACACCTACCTGCGGCCCATAGTATCTCCGCATGTCTGCTGGCCAGTCTGACCACATTGGGCCTCAGGAAGAGCAGCCTCAGGCTGCTGTGGAAGCCAGCTTTTGAATTTAGTAGATTTCTGTCCCAAACAAAGAATTAACTCCTTCATGCCTCATTGTTTATAGCACCCCCTGGAGGGTTAGCATCTGCTTGTTTTGTTTGTTTGTTTTGTTCTGGAAGCCTTTTAAATCCTTGCTTGGTACATATGATTTCACGCATATGTGGAATCTCATGAACAAAATAAACTAACCAGTGAAATAGAAACAGAGTCATAGACACAGAGAGCAGACTGACAGCTGTCAGAGGGGAGGCGGTGTTGCAGGGCTGGGTGAAAAGGCGAAGGATTAAGAAAAAAGCCTTCATGGACACAGACAGTAGTGTGGTAATTACCAGAGGGGGAGGGGGGAGGGAAGGTAGACCATATGGGGGAATAAACAGTGACGGAAGGAGACTTGACTTGGGGTGGTGAACACACAATACAGTGTACAGATGATGTATGACAGAATTGTACACCTGAAACCTATATAATTTTATTAATCCATGCCACCCTAATAGCTTCAATAAAAATAGTAAGAATCCTTGCCTGGGACCTGAGATATCTGTATAGTCACTTTATCCTATTTTAGGTTTCTATTTTTCTGTTAGAAGGACAGACTATTTGTTACGGGTTCGTAGCAGTTGCAAGCCAGAGAGGACTGGTGGGGGTAGCCCAGTGCTGCACCGTCTGCTTTAGCCTGCAGGAAGTCAGCTCGCTACGTCCCCACTTCAGATGGAAGGAGGAAGGGCAAGGGACGAAAAAGGACAGTAAAATAAGCTCATTAGCAGCATGCATCTCTGCAGAGGGGGCTGAAGCAAGAACCAATTACGGGCACTCGTTTTCTCGGCTGGTCCAGATGTAGGCAATAAAGACTCACCGGTTCTACCTCTCCTTCGACAAACAACAATATAGGGACTTCGGTGCCTTGGGTAATCTCTTATATGGACATTAATGGAATGAAAAATGGAAGCTAGGAATTTTTCTTTATAGATGAATGGTCTTACTACCTAGGCATCCTCAGCAAACAGTCTCATGTGGGCCTTAATTAAAGCCCTCATTCTGCAACTTTTCTAGTAATTGGATGGGCAGACTATTGTTAAATGAGGGATACTCCTTGTTTTTCTGGACCTCATTAGACTATTTCGAGTCCAAGCCAGGAACTACAAATTAATACTAAGAGGTTTAATTAGTCGAACCTATTATATATCATGTATATGAAATACTAGATTAAGCAGAACAGAAATCATAAGCATAGCACTAATGATATGCCCGGCATACTCCTTTGTATATTATTTTCTTTAATCCTCACAAAATTGCAGGTAGTAGTAGGGCTACAACTGTTACAAATTATATAGAACTTAACTATGCACACACACACACTCACAAATGCATGGCCATTAACCCTCCTAATAACTCGAAGAGGTAGGCATTATTATTATTTCTATCCCCATTACACAGATGAGGAAATAAAGGCTCAGAGGCACTAAATAATGGCGATTCGGGATGCATCGATTAAATGCCTCCTCTTCTTGGACGTTTTGTAAGCACAGGGGGCATAGGATGCCTTTGAAAAGAGTGGTCCTCAATCTTGTGAGGAGTACAGATTGTAAACATACAGCTCCGAGAGTTATCGCCCATTTGCATGACACTGCTGTAATGGAGTGCTATAGGGAGGGAATGTACGTGTACGTGTACGTGGGGGGTGTGTACTAGAAAGGTAAAATCTGGTCTCTAGTAAAGGGAAACTTTCCTCTAGGCCACTGTGGTAGACTGGAGGAGCTTCCCAGGCAAAGGTGGAGGAGGGAGAATAAAAACCGTGAGTGTTGGAACTGCCCTGTCCAGGGCACGGCATGAAAAGTGGCCAGTATACCTTCTGGTGTGCTGTAAGTTCACATGCACAAACTTTTCTAAATTATATTTGTTAACACCTCAATTTTTATACAGATTCCATGTCAAAATGTGAATGTGTGGATCTATTGGGTTAGACGAAACATTAAAATGAACTTCCCCTGCTTAATTTACTTTCTTAGTGGGGCTGCTAGAAACTTGATAACAGCACATGGAACTTGCTTTGTGACTCCTGCTCTGCGTTTCTCGGGAAGGCTGGTGCGGCGTTCCAGATCAGAGCAGACAGCAGCAGCTGGAAGAACTGGGTGGATGGGAAGCAGGCCTTGGATGCTGTGGGGGGCCGGGGCGGGGGGGAGGGGTGGGGGCAGTAACTATTGCAGTGTCACTGGAGATGAGGCAGGTTGAGGTCGCACTCCTAGGACTTGGGGTCTGACGCTGGGGCACTCTTCCTTCTTCAGTCCATCGACCGTCAGGGTTTCCATCATCCCAAGAGCCCTGGACTACACAGATCCCTGTTCCTTGGGTTTACGTTCCCCACCACTGGCCTCTCTCAAGGAATGTCCCCAAAACTGGAAGCACGGGAAGCAGGATTCACCTCTGCCAGTTCCCTCAATTCCCTGAATGAGCAAGGTATTTTTGTCCAGAATTGGGGCACTAGGAAAATAGTATATGTATGTTTTTTTTTTTACTGGTTTTACCTTTCTCCTCTGTTTTCATCCCTTCTTTGTGGTCTTACCACCTCTTATTTTTTCCCATAGTTTTCTTCTAGTGGCAGTTCTCAAACTCTATTAAGAAGATCCCTGGGGGTCTACTCTCCTATCTCTTATACTAAATCCTACCACTTTCCAAAGGAGCTAATCCTATTCCAAAGATTGTGTATATTGTTCTAGAGCTTATTACATTCTTCTTGTTTCAGCTGTATTATTTCCCCCGCAAGGGATAAACCAATAAATTTACCAAACAGAAATGACATTAAATGAATGTTACAGTTATTATCTTAACTAACTAAATAAATAAAATGAGAGAAAAAGAAACAGTGTGAAAATTTTAGAAATACAATAAAAATTTTGTAATGTGTAGAATATTGATTTTATGTTCCTTGCTAGCAAAATCTGTTTTTATTAAAAGCATGTTTATTTGTGTGTAGGGGGGGCTTGCTTGTGACCTCGAGTTGAGGTGTCAGAGTAGACAGGGGTGTTTTTCTGTCTCATTAGCAGTAAGTCAGATGAGTTTTCTGGATCTGAATGGGAATTTGTATGGGAGCCTTCCTTTCTGGATACATAAGACCTCCAGCAATCTGTGTCATTTTTTACTGATCAGTGTCCACCATTCTAACTGAAGCCTAGTTCCAAATGAACTTCCTTCCATCATTTATCTAGCTCATCTTAGCATGTATTTGCTTTGAATTTTCATAAGCTGTATTGTAGCTTTTTTATCAGAGGTGTTTAGAAGGATGCTCCTTTGTTATCTATCCATCCATCCATCTACCTATCATCTCACTGCTTTTTTTTTGTTCTCTCTCTTCAGCCACCCTCTCTCCCCCGTTAGTTTTTTGCATATCAAACAAAAATTTAATGGCCATTACTCTACCGTATTCCCTGCACATGTCCCTGAGGCTGCCAATGTAATTTACCTAGAAAGATGCTATGTAAATACACTGGTTGCCACAGCTGTGCTGTGGACGTATGGACATTGTTTGGGATGAAAAAGAGCAGAATGCACGAAAGAGTTACTGTTTCAGACTATTTTTGATAAACAAACAAATGCTTGCTGTTAAAATGATGGAAAGAAATCCTAGACAGAGAAACTGGAACAGAGCAAGATTTTAGCATAATAAAAAAAATCACCTTCTGTGACATGGAAGTAATGCAGTGGAAGTGGAACTTAGGATACAAGGGTATTGCCAGTTTGGAAATGACACGGATTCCATTAATGTTATATTAGATAATTTAGGCTTTGTCCTATAGACATAGACAGATATAATAACATTTTATATAATAGCGTAGTGGTATGCAATTAGCTTTGTGTTTGAGAAAGAGTCTCCTTATGGTAATAGAGATGTTCCATGTGTGTGTGCTACCTGGTTACTTATATCTAGAACTTCTGAAAGAATGAAACCTTCTCTTGTGAATTGTTTCATTTCCCTAGGAACCTGGTATAATCCTCAGCAGATAATAGAAACTTACCCATCTGTATCTAAAATACAGGAATAGTAAGAGAGCATGTTTCTTTTATAAGAATGTGTGCTTTGGCACAACAGAAACCAACAGTAATAACCTGGTTCCACTTTTTAATAGCTGCATATCATTTTTCAGTCTTAGTCTCCTCATCTGTCAAAATGAGCCACGTGTACACCAGGCTCCAGTGTTACTGTGAGAAATTTGCTTGGTGCATAGAAACCCCTCAGTTTTGTGTTTCTACATTGGTTTTCATGGATTCTTAAATGATCTCTTTCTCTATCTTCAAAATGAACTCAGTGAAATGCTGTCAGATTTAGATTGCCATCAAAATAAGAGAACCAACTACTACCGAAAAGAATGTATTTTGAACTTTATTGGTATTTTCCTTCCTCGCCTTAGAAGAGGAAGGAAGGATTTTAGTACAACCACTTTGAATTCCTAACAATGCCTGATAAGAGTTTAGAGCAAGACTCAGAGTCTCATCGCACATTAGGTTTTACGCAGAATCTAACTGACCCCGAACAAAAATTCAAATTCTGTTCCGCACAGATGGCAGACAGCAATATTCCCGTGCTGCCAACGGTATGTGTGCTCAGAGACCAGAAGTAGATGCCTTATTAAAATTGTTCTTTTAGCACCACCTTTGATGAGGGCTTCAAGACCTTTCAATATCAATGATGCAACTGTCAATGACGTATCACTGACATATCACAATATCACAAGGAATGTGGGATGCTGAAGCTCTGACAAGATGTATTCCCAGAGAAAAATAAGATTTCAAGTTGGATTACTACACAGAGACAAGAAAACCCAAAACTGAAACTGCTGACAAACTTTGTAATCCGAGCTGGGGGGATGAGAGCAAGAGTCTCCTGCACAGTGCAAGTCCAGCCCCGTTTCCAGCCCACCCTAAGGTCGTCCTCGGGAAAGGGCAGTTAGTTACTCCTGGGGAGCGCCCGCTCGAAGTTTCCACCACACACAGCCCTGGCTGCGTCCAGATTCACCGACTCCCGGAGCCCACTTTGTCTGCTGTGCCGGTCCCAGTGATGCTTTCTCAGCACTCGCATTGGCTGCATTATTTAAAAAGGTTTAAATGATATTTTAAAGATTTTTTTTTGCTTTGTTTTGTTTTAAATGAGTTCCCTGAGCTTGCGGGCCAGGTGGCAATGAATACCGCTGCTGTTAATTTAAATAAATAAAAAGAGGAGGTCAGGCAGACTTCCAAATGTTCCGTGTGAAGCGAAGCACGGCACGCTCCCCCTCGCTCTCCTTTCTGGACCTGTTCTTTAGAGTGTTCCACTTCCACGGAAACCTCAGTCAGCGCCTCCCTGATTTATTTGTACTTAACACAGAAGAATGCCTTAAGTGCTGGTGGATGTCAGAGATACATTATGAAGATGTGTGCTGGTAATTTCCAGCCTTTGGCTTTGGGAAGTGAAAAGTTGCACTTAATGTTTAATGCGAAGGTCTGAAAGGTTGATTTCGATGCTGCACTTGAACTCCACAAATGATAATTACCTCCAGTCTCAGGAAATTGTGTTTGTCACGGACATTGTCAGTGCGGTTTTATAAGGTCTGACAACACCGGCACTCACACTCTCCCCCTGTCATAAAAGTGAGAGGGTAACGAGGGGGGGTTTGAAAAGGATGAAACGTTGAAATGACAGAACTGACTCTGGGCACAAAAATAATTTTTGAAGAAAGTATGTGTTTACACTGGGTGGTTTTATAATTTGTGGCAATTGATATTTATACACGTCCACAAATTCAGAACCTACGCACATGAAGGGTTGGGCGGATGAGAACAGATAGAGGCCAGAAAGTGTTGTCTTAAAGCCCAGTATTAGGGTCAGTTAATGGACCTGTGCCAGTCCAAGACGGGCTCAGTGGTGCCCAAGCAACAAAGAACTCTAAAATCTGTTACTAGCCTTAGTTGGGTGGGTCAAAAAAAAAGGCTTCTATTTGTTATGGCAATTCAGGGATCCAGAGGAAAGACATTTTATCTAAACGTGATTCTACACTCCCCACACTGGCATAAAGACAATCTGATGAATTGTGGCTTCCCTCTCTACAGTTTTATCCAGAAGTGACATGTCACACCATCTCTCATGTCTTCGACCAAAACAAGTCACGTGCACACACCCAGTTGCAAAGGAAATGGGGGACTTAATTCACCTTAATTCAGACTGCTAAGAGCTGGAGATACTTGATAAATTCCACCTCTATGTGCTGCAGTAACGAAAGGAACCCGTGAAACAAGACCCAAGAGAAGATACCAGCCAAAATTCTCAGCAGCCACCTAAAGTCGAACCCTGGGAAGCTGTATCAAACAGAGCAGGGGCAAAGCCATCAGAGTGAAGTGGGGGTAAACACAGGGTAGAATTGCAACAGAATGGAAAGGCGCTCAATGAATCTGGATGACTGTCCTGCACAGAGAGGGGTCCCTTTTTTCTCTCAAGTATCTCTGACTCCTTGCACATAGATTAGTCTGCCTTACTCAAAGGTACAAGGTCGAAGCTAGCAACGAATTTGAGAGACTTTGCATCACCCTTGCAACTTTTCTAGTATCTGACAGTTGAACTTGTGTCTTTTGGTCAGTAGATGCAATTTGATTCACTGTAGAATTCTTTGCCCACTTAAAAAAAAAGCAACTTTTTCTTTTTAACCTGTAAGAGGTTAAAGAGTGTAGTTGCTAAAACTTGGCTACAGAAATGATGAACTCAAGCCCCTTTCTCATTTGAATGAAGTGTTCTTATAATAACCCTAGATTTTTCCGAACATAAATTCCTTGTCTTTCCCCGCTTTGAAGAATTTCTGTATCTAGACCAGGGGCGTCAAATTCATTTTCACGGGGGGCCACATCAGCCTCGTGGCTGCCTTCAAAGGGCCGAATGTAACTTCAGGACTGTATAAATGTAACTACTCCTAATGGTTAAGTGAGAGCTTGGCACTGCCACTGGGTAGAAACAAGGTGCCGGGACGGATAAAACAAGGTGGAGGGCGGGATTTGGCCCCGGGGCCTGGTGTTTGCCTCCTGTGTTCTAGACCCTTCACTCTTCCTTCCAACTTGTGAAACCCATTTGAGTTAAACTCTGAGCCACCATGGAAAGGCCCCAGGCTCCAAAGTCCAGAGACAGGAAATTAGGTAGCAACTCTGCCAGTTGTAATTACGGGCTATCCTAGCTCTCTTCTTAGTTTTATCAGGTACACAATGCAAATAGTGTTAGTTATTTTAAATGGTTTTATAAATATAAAAATAATCTTAAAATATGGTTCGGTGTTCCCTGAGACACCTCTTTCCCATCACTTAAAGTAGGATGATATAGAAATGCCAGCCTTATGGTATTGGTGTAAAAATAAAGGAGCTAATCTACTAATATGTATGCCTGACAGAGAATAAGTAATCAGAGCATGTGACTCAGTTAAACATGCGGAAGTGGGGTATAAGCTATCACGTGATAAAATGTTAGTTGCAACATCATTGTGATTCTCACATTTTATTGTTGAAAAATCACAGAAGCATCTCAGGCTTCATAGATTTGCAGTAGTTACTCAAATTAATGTGCTCAAATAGTAATAACTTCCTAATGTGCTCAATTAGTAATAATTGATACACTAATTACTAACGAACAAGGGAACTTGGAAGTAAATGGTTGTCAGTGTATTGGGGAAGTGAAAATATTTTTGCCTTTCCCCAAATGAACCAACTAAAACCCACTCTTAAAAAATTAAATGTGAAATTGTATGCAGAAGGTTGGTTTTAGAGAAATGTCTTAGTGTCTCCTGTTCGAACAGGTTATTAGCTGTGCTGTACTCACACATCATGTGCTATCTTCTTCTTTGTTGCCCTGGGTTACTCATGTGTTTATTCATATGAACCATGCTTTTTAAAGTCAGATGAGTTAATATATCTGAGAAATTGTATAACTATTTCAATTTAAAATTAAAGATTAATCCTAAAACAAATCTTAAAGACGTACTGAGTCAATTCTCTGTCTCTTGATCTACCCCTGTTATTGAATAAACCTAACATTCTGTACATTTTTCAAATACAAACAATCTATTACGTTTAAAAGAAATCACATTTTAATTTTAAATGCTTTCAGATATTATGCTCAAAACTAGGGATATGGGGCCAGATAAGTATGCTAGCCCGGGAAAGCTTACATAATTCAGCCGGGGAGAGCTAGGCACGCATAGGACCAAGTCTAAGAGAAGCCAGAGCAATGTGCATTGCAAATGGTGTTGGAAGCAAACTGCCCAGAGCACAGGGTGGGGAGAGTGATTAATTCAGGAGGAGGGAATCACAAAAGGCTTGCAAATGCATTCCATCATCATTTGTGTGGTGTGGGCAGGGAGCACAGGATCATTTAGGTGCTTTAGTTTTGACTTCCAGCTGGGCTCTAATTAATTTCCAAGGGGCTCCCTCTTTGGATCAGCTCTTTCCTTCAAAGAGCAGCCCATTCCCACCTCCCAACCTTTTAATTGTTCATGCATTGATTGCTGAGAAAGCTTCTGACCGAATGATGAGTAGTTACTCGTTTCCCTGCATTTCCTGGGTACTGGGTGTTTCAGTTGACATTTTCTATACATCGGAAATTCAAACCAAAGCACAGATCATATTTTTAAAAGGTGGCATTTTTTTTTATTCCACTTCTCTGGGTAGTATTTGTTCAACTGTTTCATTTTAATGTTTGGACAAACGTTCTAATGATACAATTAAATTAATGAGTCATTCATCAGAAAAAAATGAAAACAAATATAAATCTATGTAAACACAATGTCTTGTGCTGTTAGGAATGTAGGGGAGGCAGACATGCAAATAAGTAAATAAGTAACTAATTAACCTGTAACAAAATAAAATACGAATCGAACTCAGATAAAAAATTGACAAGCTAGAATCAAATTCAGTCAGATGTTTTTCCTACGCCAGACATTGGGAACACTGTAAGGCTTATAGAATCTTAGAGTTTGTAAATAAGCACTGTTTATTCAGAGCCTGTTGTTTAAAGAATAGCTTTCATGCCTGTATTCTTATAATTTGCAACTGCTGGAAAAGCATTTGAACTCTGTGAATCTTCAGAGAGAATCTAAATGTACATGGTTTTAAATATACCAGTCTGCCGGATGGTGTAGACTTTCCGGTTCTCCTCCTGCCTGGCTGCCCCTTCCTGTCTTCTTGCCCCAGGCATCTAGAAGTCCCTGTGCCTAGGTTTTTCTCCTTTTCCTCTTCCTCCTGCTTTCTCACCTATATTTATGGCCCGGGCTTGTAGTGCTACTTTGTACACGAACTAGGAAGTCCCATGTCATTCTACTGGTGCTTTGAGCGGAGTTAGTGTGATCTTCAGCATGCAGCACCTAACACACCCTCCTTCACTCCAAATACAGCATACGTTAAATGAATTACTATGCTTAGGTGATATTTTCCCATCCAAGAGTAAAGACAGAGGGATTCCAAGGGACAGAGATAGAGAACTCTGTCCACCCTACCACATTGACATGTGTTCTACAGTCTATGAGACAGCCATGGAAGTTGTGTTTTCAGACATTGTAATGCCATGAAAACGAGACTATGTTATAATATTAAATCTAAATAGCAGGATACAAAGTTGGGTATAAAGTAGAATACAGACATTCTAGAAGCACTAGTCAAAGAAAAAACAAGAAAGAAAAGATACTGGAGTAACATACAAGTTTATATCAGTAGACGCTCATTATTATGATGCTATGGCAAAAACTGTGGGTCCCTGTTTGCCTTCTTTCTCTCTCTCACACACTCGTACATTACTCACAGTACCCGCCTAAGCAATAGCATTATTAAAGAAACACAATCCATTAATAATATACATTCTTAATTTTATAGGCAAATACATACACTGATTAATGTTGCATTAGGACATTCACACTTCCTTTCTGGTTTCCTCAAATCTACATGCGATGATACTACTTGTTTAAATGGTTTTTAGTTATTTTAATACACACAAAACATGCACACTACTACATTTTTTCTAAGCAGCAATTACAGAAGAAAGCTTGAATTGTATAAATTGCATAAAAATAAATTGCTGAGAAGGTCAAAACATTAACTGGGTATTATCAATACCGTGCTGATTAATTATTTCTACTTTCAGGAGTAAAATCAATAAGTCAACCTAGAAGGGAAAGAGAATAATGATTTCAAAAGTGATTTAAACTATGATTCAGGTAGTAAGAGACAAGATTTCCTTTATTTTTTTCTTTACTTCTTCTTTCAGTGGCATACAACTCCTGACAAGAAAGGCTTAAAAATCTTTCTTTTTTTTATAAAGGTAAAGGGAAAAAAAATCCTCTTCAGAACTGTGCTATCCAAATTTTCATTACTCAGCACTTTCTTTTTTTCTTCCCTTGATGTTGTGTGTTTAGAACAATTGAATTATGACTTGAACTTCTAGTCAGATGCTGTTGAGGCGCAGAAGATAAATGGATCAGGCACAGTGAACTAAAGGCTCATAATTTGGTTATCTGAAGTACATCTTGCAAAAGCAGTTTGTACAAGTGATAAAAAATTGGGGAAAGCTGACAGGAATGTTCCTTCTTCCATTTTGTTTTGGTTATTGGAGACAGTTTTTCCTGGTAAATGTTTTGCATTCTTTGAATTTATTGCCTTTTTCAACCAAATGTAGAAACTGTCTGGGTTTCCAACTTTGATGGTTTATCATCTGTATAAAAATGCATGTTTCTTTTTTTTTTTAATGAAGAATGCTTTTGTGCTGTAGGCTAGCCTTTCTGACTGAGAATTTGTAAAGGGAACTCTTAGTTCTCCCTAGCATATGTCATTCACCCCCCAAATCTTACATTTAGCAACTCCTACGTTAAACATATTTTGTCCACAGGATGCATATGATCTGTTTAATGGGTGTGTTATTAGATAAAAATAAACTTTAATGTCTTTTGTGTTCAACTCTGTGTCACAATGTTAAGCAGAGGACCCACCTAGCATGTAGTCTCAACACATAACCAGCACTCTGCAAACGTTTGAGAATTAACTACTCACCAGATGGCAAGTTTCAACTGTGAGCCAGACACTGTGATGGACATACAAGAAAA
This sequence comes from Phyllostomus hastatus, assembly GCF_019186645.2. Taxonomy (NCBI): domain Eukaryota; kingdom Metazoa; phylum Chordata; class Mammalia; order Chiroptera; family Phyllostomidae; genus Phyllostomus; species Phyllostomus hastatus. The sequence continues at coordinate 20,069,958 of NW_025334024.1, forward strand.
CATAAAAACAACACAGAAAACACAAATAATGAGCTTTCATTGAATGTTCATAGGGGCTGAGAATTAGGTTGGGTAGCTCATCTTCACTTTCTTTGTTAATTCCCAAAATAGGATGAAATGATCGGGGGCATCATCTTCTCTTTCCATTTTACGTACAACGATGTTGAGTCAAGGCAGGTTAGGTAATTTCTCCAATCAGAGAGGACTAACACCCTTCACAGCGCTGGCTTCACGTGCATCTCATTGAGTCTGTACAGTGAGGCACAGATGTCATCTTCAGATGACAAAACTGAAACTCACAGAATCCAGGGGCACTACATATGATTTTTTTAATGAAAGGAAGTAGAGAAAAAACACTGAGCCTAGCACCGAATGCCTCTGCATTCAATGCTCTTGTCTTGAGAGGTAGGTTCTTTGGAGATTTTAAGGAGAATCTAGAGATGGAAACCTCACTCAAGGAGTTTAGAATTGTGAAGAGTTAAGACACACAGAAATGGCACCAAGGAGGAAGTGGCAAAGGCAGTGGAAATAATGCAGACAGAGACCAGCCTCTAATGGGAGTTTCAGGAAGGAGGCAGAGACATGAACAGCTTCACCAAGGAAGAGGCATTCCAAACGTTCTTGAAGCACAGGTGCATCTGAGTATGTGAGGTGCAGTGAGTAGCGATGAGCCATGGACCTAAAAGTTTGGGCTGAGCATGTGCTTTTTGTAAAGGAGGGAGGAAAGATACTACACAGTGCTCTGGCTTTCAATTATACAGTCTCTCAGAAAGGTTAAGTTTTCCAAAAAAGTAGTTCAGAGAGATCTTAATACATGATGAACAAAAAACCAACTTCCTTCAAGTTACTTCTGGCAGTAACAAACACAGGAAAGAAACGGACAGGGCAACTCTTCGTGGAACATCTCCTCTGTGGAGGGTCCTGTGATGGGAATGGGGTCCGAAGTAGGTGGGGAGGCACAGCCAAAAGGTCAGACCTGGAAGGGGGCGGCGAATGAGACCGTGATCAGTTGGAGAGCGAGCCTCAGGCCTGAACAAAATAAAAGGCTAAGCGGCCCATGCAAAAATTGAATTTACAACTGGCCTCATTAGTGCCATGTTCTAACTAATTGGGCCGTATGTTAATGCACTGGGCAGGCAACAGTGTCGGAAGATAAATGGGAAGCGCTCCATCCTCCAGCCCTGTGGACATACAGATCGCCAGATGGTCGCACATTGTGAACGCAGTGGGTCATTATGGGGGTGCGTTTGAAGTGTCGATAAATATGGGATTCATATAAACGGGAGTTCATCTACAGATGCCTTCTCTAAATGGGGGTGGGGAAAGCAGTCAGCAGTGAGCTCAGAGCGCTGGATTGAGAATTAAGAAACTGAGAACATTTATACCCCCACTTTCCTTTCTTTGGAGTTACATCTCCCAGAAGGTCGTAAGCTTGACTCCTTTTTAACTTTTATTTGTCAACTTATCTTTCCCTTACAGACAGGCTTGAACTTAACCTTTCTTTATATTCACGATCTCCTTACCATGTTCATTTCCTCTAGTAGTGAACATTTAATTAATCTATTTATTTTTTTACTATTTTTTCACCCACATTAAAATCTGATTTCTCTGAAGGTTAGGGGTTGTTTTAATTGTGTTCACCCATGTATCCCCAGGATCTACAATAATCCCTGGCAAAGAGTCGGTGCTAACTACATGTTACTGAATGATGAGAGTGTGCTTTGCCTCCCCTCTCTGACTTAAGATGAAACATTTGGTCTGATGTTTTACGGCTGTTGTTTTGACGAGGATAAAAATGGCAATGCTGTACACTGTTCTAAAGATCAAAACTGTCACATAACCTAAAGGCCCTTCACAATGTGTGCGGGATAACAGAATGTAAGGTTGCCCCATCATCAGTAAAAGATAACAGTCTCGGGAAAACAGAACCTGACGACGCAAAGGAGATGGCTGTCGTTTGGGGGTGAATTCGTAGGAGATTGTGTGTCATCAGCCAGTCCTGTTCCCAGTCTGCTCTGCGCTTCAGTTTCTAGAACTGAACTCTGGGACTCTAGAGTGACCTGATTCGGTGAATCTGTACGTAAGTGGTGACGGTCACTTAGTGCCTCTGTTTAAAAGGATGACATTTCCCTGTTTTCCATTTCTCAGGCCATATTTAAGATGTCAGCACAGAAAAGGAGTGTGTGTGTGTGTATCTTCAGACTCATAGTCTTTCAGAACTATCACGTGGTCAGTGTTCAAAAATAGAATGTTCCATGGACAAAGCCAAAGGGAGGAAGGATTGAGGGTGGGAGGTGGGAAAATGGAGACAACTGTACTTGAACAACAATAAAAAAATAAAAATAAAATAAAATAAGATAAAATAAGATAAAATAAAATAAAATGTTAAAAACTGACTAGGGCCAGCACAGGGCAAGCCCTACGGGTTGGCAAATAATTTTGCCATTCCAGGGGCATACAAACTAGCAAAAATTATAAGAAATTAACTGTTTGCAATGATAGTGCCTATTGCCTCTCCTAAAATAGCTTTACTGTGAAATAATAAAGATTAAATTGTGCAGCATAGGAAAGGACAGGAATGACATACGAGCAAAAGTGTGTTTATGTCTCTTGCATATAGAAAGCGCGCTGATGCATCTAGGAAGGCAGACGCAACCACCGGAGTCTGAGAGGGAACACATCTTAGTCACAACAAAAGGGAAATTAGCCAGAGATTGCCTTTCTCAATAACATATTAGAGACACCAAATCCCAGGCAGGGAAAATGTTAGAAAGCATTCATGGGGAAATAGGGTGTATAAAATCCAAGGAACAAATGGAAGAAAAAGGAGAAAGAAGTAAACCAGATACCCTTGAGAACAGATACTCTGCAATAAAATTTATACTTTATCCCCAGGAATCCTTGCACTGGAGTTACCATGTGTAGGAGTTTGCAGAAGAATAAACTGAAGCTCTCATCGTTTTGCTGGCTTGCCCAAGGCCACGCTGCTAATGTGTGACACAGCCACTTTCGAATCGGAGGGAGATATACGAAGTACTTATGTAAAAATAGGGTTTGTTTACATTAATATCTCTCTGTAGGCTTATAGTACCAAATCTTTGTGTAAAACCTTAACTGTTCAAAATGCAACAAACGGAGCCTGATGTCCATAATTTTTATGGTACTGCAGTAAATTTGAAAAGCCGACTTTGAAAGGAGATTGCAAAACGTTTACCATGGCTGCTCCACGTGACGGCTTGTTTAACAGGGCAGGCTCAGGGAAGATCCTTCCTTCCACAGCGAGGTCCCGAAAATGAAATGGTGCAAGTTTCTTTCTATGTGTCTTGGTTTACATCTTCAAGGTCGATTTAAAACAAAAATGTGTAACATAGGCCTACTCAAATTGCTCTTTTGATAATACCAGATTAACTTTGAAAAAATGATAAGTCTAATAACAATGATAAAAATGATAAGTCAACGGATGGGCAAGAGTAAAAGTAAGCTTGTAACAATACCATTAATATTTTTATACCTTGCAATGAATAATGTCTTTGTTGGCTTCATACTGTTACAGAGACTCATGCAGCGTTGTTTGCCGGCGTTTGTTTAATAAACATGAGCTTATTCTACTTCTGAGGCAGGCACGGTGCTAATGGCAAGGGCTGAAAGATGCATATGAATGTCTCTGTCCTCGTGCACTTCACAGTCCAGTGAGTAACACGGAATGAAATAATACTTTCAAGGCGGATACTAAAAACCACAGTGAGTTTGGACGGAGGGCAACTGCTTTAGACAGGTGGCTTCACAGAGGATATTCCACGAGAAGTTTTTCATGGGTTGCAGTGAGCAGGCAAAGAGATAATGCAGATGTCACCGCCTTTGCCAGCGCAAGGTGGGGTGGGGCATGGATGGAAAGATAGGATATCACGTGGCTGAAGCTTGGCCCATCTGCCAGGGAGATACAAGACCCAAGACAGAAGTTGTTCAGCTACCAGCCCCGAAGGCCCATGGATGCTGCGATGCCTCGAATGCCATGCCCCTGAATTGGAACCATCGTCTCACCTGTAATTAAATCCCACAAAGTTACTTTCTCTTAGAATTAGCCTGAAGAACCCAAAGCTCGGTCAAGGTCCCAGGGAAGACAGGCAGAAGTAAATGTAATACAGAATTGAATGTTTCACTCAGAAGAAAATGACATGACAGAGATAAGCAGTGTGTGTTTGAACAGAAAGCATTAGCAATGATTATATATCAGGCTGAATTTTTAGGCTTATATGACAGCAGATAGAGATAAGTGGGATTTTTATCGCCTATGACATGTTCAAATAATAAACATTGCCTTTTTGCAATGTTGAACGTCTTTCAGTACTTGCAGTCACGGTATCAATGGTTTGCAGGAAGCACTTGCTTAGGACTGCTCTAGAGGTCAGGGAGTCACTTTCTGTCTACAGCCTAGAAAAATATCGTCGGGTTCTAGGATTTCCCTCTCCACGAGTGTGTGGGTATGTTCCCAGTAACTGGGCCATAGATGTTGAAAGAGAGAGAGATCAACAAGCACTTACTCAGCCCTTCATGTCTTCTTTCTTCTGTCCTTCCTTCATGTCTCCTTCCCTCCCTCTCTCCATCCCTCCCTACTGTCCTTCCTTCAATGACCTTTTTTTGAGAACTTGCCCTGTGACTAATGAGGTTGGTAGGAATGGCTAATGCAGTCTCTGTCCTCCGTGAGTTTACATCCTGGGGAAGGTACGATGGAGGGCAAGAGCTACATAGTAAACATTCATTCATCAAAGGAAGATACAGAAGTATTAAGCATCTAAACGATCCACTTTATTGCCATTTCCAGCAGACAGTAACCAGCTTGGTCTGGTTTGTGTCACACTTTTCTGCTTTTAGCACCGAAGGCCTCATGTCCCAGCCGTGCCCCAGTCCCAGATAAACCTGGGCAGCTGGCCACTCTACAAGTTCCACGAGCATGTTGCAATATGAATATTGATCATCACCTGTGAATGAAGTGAGAGACTTTGAAAGTGTGTCCACAGCTTAAACCTGAACTGCATTTACCCAGGATACTGTTCTCTCTAAGCCGCCAGTGGGGAAGGTCTGGCAGATGGTTATTCATGGGAGATATCAGAAAGCCTGTGAGAAAGAACTGGCCCAGAGGCTAAAAATAATATTTAGTCATAACTTTATGTAAAAGGGTAGTGGGGCAAGGGTGGGTGTGAGCGAGGGAAGTCTGCAAAGGCTGGTCTGCAGTTTTAACTCCGTACTTCTGGGAAAGATCACCTCTGTGACGCCTGAGGTGGGCATCAGGGACACCATCTCTGGGGACAGAGGGTCTGTACAGCGGTGGAGAGAAGGAGGAAGTTGCATTTAAGTTACTGGGAGCCCTGGACAAAGGGGTGGGGCAAAATAGGCATCTCGCGATCTTAGTACTGCTATGCTGACATATTTAAGGACATGTTGATTAGAATAATATAGTCAGTAAGGTATTTGGAAATTTGCTTATTTGGCAACTTTCAATGACCGATAAAAAGTGATTTACTTTTGTGTGTGTGTGTGAACACAGCATTGAAAGAGTTGGTCTAGGATACAAAGGTAAAGGATCCCCTCATGTGTGAAGGAATTAGTAAGCGCTAGGTCTTGAGCCAGATAGTTTGCCTAATTTGTCTTTTAAATTCTTTCAAGAGATTCAATAAAAAGATATCTTCCCTATTTCCAGATCAGGAACCTGAGTGAAGAACAAAAGTCACAGAGCTAAGGAATGCCTCTACAGAGTTTCTGTAGAAAACCCAAGTATCAGTGGTGCTACAAAAATTGTCTGGAATTATTGGGAAAGGGGCGGCTAATTTTACATGCCGTTCCCGGGAAAGGCTGCAGAACGCATGAAACAGTCATGATCCTGAGTCAACATAAGTTAATAAGCACTTTTTAATAAATGCAAAGGCTTCGGGATACAGATATGTAGAAATTTTATGTAAAACCTGGAAAGCATAAAGCTCATCACAGGTGGTGGAGATGCACATCAGTCTGAAAGCTCGCTTTTCACTTGCTGCCTCTTGGAGAGTTTTCAAGGGCAAGCAACCAAAAAAGGAAAGCGAGTGCAATCAGAAGGGAGAAAAGCACTTCCATCCAGCGGTGTTAGGAAAGTCACCATCTGGATGGTGAAGCAAATTTTGAACGAGGTGAAAGGAGACCTGGGATTTGGTCCTGAGTTGGCCACCAGCTAACTTTAATCTTTGTGCGTTTCCTTTAACCACCATGGACATCAGGGTACATGTCATTAAATGTGTGAGTGCCTATCCTTACTTTATCACGCAGGGTTGCTTTCTGAGATCAAATGAGAAAAATAGATAAAATAAGTGTGAAAATTAAGATATTACAGCAGATGGCAAATGAAAAATATGTTATGTTATTTAAACAATATACTGTTAAAATTTAATAAAATAATATATAATCAACATTTTAATTTTTACATTTTAGGAAGCATTAAAATTCAATAAAATATATTATTAATATTTTATATTATAAATGTTTTTTATTTAGCATTAGAAGCTAAGATAGTCTGCCTTCCTAGAATTAAAAATAAAAATAAAACTAGACATTGTTGTTGCACTAAAAAACCCCTAAAAGATGAGAGTGACTCTGTGTGTGTGTGTATATATAGATTTATATACACATGTATGTATGTATTAGTAGTATACATGTTTATTTATACATATATATAATTTATAACTTAAGTACACATAAGTTACATAGTTAAAACATGTCCTGTACAGAGTGGGGCAAAAGTATGCTTATGGTTGTTCATATGTGAAAAATGAAGTTCATTCTTGTATTATTATTTCTTATTTTCCACACGAACAGCTAACTATAAACCTATTTTTACCCCACCCTGTGTAGTAGGAGCAAGGATGTGTTTCTTACAAAAATCATCTCACTCGATTTGCATTGGTCACGTGACAGGGTTAGTGTTGGTTCCATTTTGTACACGTGGAAACTGAGGGTCAAAGCTTGCCTGCGAGGACCTTGAATGGACTGAATGAAGCTCAGGTTACAGCGAGTGCATCTGAGGCCCCACCGTGCCCCTTGCACACCGCACAAAACCGCCTGCCTCAGTTAGTGCTCAGAGAAGGCATAACAGGAGTGCACAGGAGTGAGGAAACACGCGTGCTCCCAGTGCAAACCTGCGGCTGACCCGTGCGGCCAGGCTGCTCGTGAGACGATCACCTCCGAGGTTCACCAGCGAGAGTCTCCTCTTGTCCACAGCTCATTAGGCCTCGGTTTGCTCTTGGTGCCGTTTCAGTGTAATTAGTTTTTAGCTTCATCTAACACACGCATATTCTGGAACAGGCCAGGACTTCCGCGTCACCCTTCTGTGATTTCTACTTAAAAGCGGTGCAATTTGGACTGTCCTGCCTTTCATATTTCCAGTGTGATTGAAACCTTTTACACCCTGAAAGTTGGTTTTATATTTCTCGGCCCTAACCCCTCATTTTATAACTGTGTAGTGCTAAGAATGAAGGGTAGGAGAGCAAAACTTCTGAATTTTCTCCCCTTTGAAAATGCTCTCGACTTGAGGATGCTCTGAAGAACGAAGAAGCCGCCACGTGCCCACTCTCCCCTCGAATGCAAGTCAGATCTTCAAAGCACGCCCAAGATTTAAGCTTTGGCAGAAGTAGGAAACTAATTATCTTTGGAAGCAGGATTGTGCATGTTTATTTTGTGATTTAATAAAAAGCTGACATAGTGGCCATTAGCTTCCCAGAGCTTGCTCTGTTTAATATGCAAAACACACAGAAATTAACATAGTAATTATGTTAGGACTAACAGGATACAAACATTTTAAATGGATTTAACACATTAAATAATTCCATGTCTTATGTGGCCCTGGTGTCTTTCACAGATGGTCACAACATTGGCTAATTTGTTCTACAGGTAGTGCAAATTAATGTGATTTTCTTTGATTCTTATTCTTTTTTAATGTGGACAGATAGCTTTATTTTCACTTGAAATCATACCTGCTCTGCTTAATGTGGTTTTGGTTCCTTTAACAAAGAAGATCTGTGTCCTTTTCAGAATGGTGGCTTTCTTTGCAGACATGTTTCGAGGTGGGGAAGAAAAAAGCAGGTTAGTGAAGCTATGCCCATTTGGTATCTCAGATGGTACAGATGTTAATGTCACTAATAAAACTCAGCCAGAAACCATTTATTCCTGTAAGCAACCATTTTTCTACACCAGCTATTCACAATGTACTCTACTAGGATGATAATACATTACTTTTTAATATCTTTTTTAAATTGTTGTTCAAGTACAGTTGTCTCCATTTCCCCCGACCCCAGCCATCCCCACCTCCCACACTCGGTCCTACCTGCTTTTGACTTTGTCCATGTGTCTTTTACACGTGTTCTTTGACAACCCTTCCCCCCCTCCACCCCTCTGGTTACTGTCAGTTGGTTCTTAATTTCCATGTCTCTGGTTATATTTTGCTTGCTTGTTTGTTCTGTTGATTAGGTTCCATGTATAGGTGAGATCATATGGTATTTGTCTTTCACTGCCTGGTCTTCAGTATCTTTATAATCTTAGGAAATGCTAAAGTAAGACTTACAAAAATGACCATTTTTTTCCCATTTTTTTACTATCTCAACTAAGCAGTATGAACAATATTTATTAGAAGTTCAAGGAAATGAAATATAATTAGCAGTTAAACAATAATAGACAAAGGAAAGTAATAAATAAATAAAAGGAATCTCCTTGGAGAAATGCTTCATTCTGGGCCTGGGCAGGGGATTCAAGGGGTGAACCTGGAAAATCTCTTCACACAAAAAATCAAGGATGTCATCAGAGACTTCTCTAGTCATGTCAAAAAGACTAAAGGAATTGGGAGTCCAACTGAAGAGTCTGTGTTGGCCAAGGTTGAGATAGTTTGATCATCATTAGGAGTAATAACTGCCATGGAGTACAATTCATAACATACAGTGCAATTGGAATCCATTATTATGAAAGAGCAGGCTGACAGCTCTGCGGGATTGAGGTGGAGGGATCAAGCACAGAGGAAAAAGAACTCCCGGATACAGACAGCAGTGCGGTGATTGTAGAGGGGGAGGGGGCAGGTGGAAGAGGGTATAAGGGGGATAAATGGTAATGGAAAAAAAGCAATAAAAATTTTTCTAAAAAAATGAAAACAAAACAAAACCAAAAAAATCACTGATTCCGATCACCTTTAAAAAATTCTAGGACTTATTCTTCTTACACAGATAGTGGGAAATAAAAGCATCATCCTGACTATTATATACACTGTGTCTCATGCCAACCAAGTAAAGAGGGAAACTTCTCCTTAATGAAAGTATGCCAGCTAAACAAACAAACAAACAAACAAACAATAACAGAGCATAAGGGCTGATAGAACTAGAAAGTCATCATTTTGCAACCCTTGATGACTTTATGGACAAAAAAAAATGTTCGTTGATGGCTGTCACCATCATTGTGAGAGAGAACTTACGAAAGAATACAGTATCTTCTATGGATTAGTCTAAAAATAATGATAGTAAGTCAAATAAAAACAACAAAATGACAACACAGACCAAGACCTCAATTCATGGTTTTCACACAGGTGATTTTCCCCTGGGAGACATTTGGCAAAGCCCGGAGGCACTTTTTATTGTCGCAGGTGGGGACGTGCTAGGGGCACCCAGTGGGCAGGGGCCAGGGATACTGCTGCACATCCGCCAATGCACAGGACAGCTCCCCATGGTGAAGAATTGTCCGAATGACTTAGTGAAAATAGTCAACAGTACTGAAGTTGGAAAACCCTGATCTAGACCTATCAGTTTACAGAAAATAGGGAACACAGTCACTTTAAGTGTTACAATATAGGTGCAATCAGCAAGATGTGGACTGAGGAAAGCTCTAGGCTAAAAGACCTGGATTTTCAAGAAACATTTTGCAAGGAGAGAGGAAAAGAGAAAGAAAAAGAGGTAGACAGAAATGGATGTACACACAGAGGCAGAGAGAGAGAAAGAGAGAGAGAACAGACATAACTGATAGATTTAACAAGAGTTAAGAGACTAATCACCCTTATCATATTTAATATATCCATAAAACCACACTGTAAGAAAAAATAATATTGATGAATTACCTGGGAACTTTGGACACTGACTAGATATTTGATAATGCCAACAAACAATTATTTGATCTATGATAATGGCATTGCAAATAGTTAAAAATGTATAAGCCCTCATGTTATAAAAATGATGCTAAAATATTTAAAGATAAAAATAGTATGTCTGGAATTTGCCTCTAAATAATCCAGAGAGATTGCAGAAATAATATTAAATGTCAACATACATGAAATAAGATGATCCTTGAATGCATCTCTTTTAGTTTATTTTTATTTTTAATATTATTTTTATTATTTCCTCTACAACAGATGTCCCCATAGCCCCCAGGTTTGCCCACCTCCACCCAGATCTCGCCCCCCCCTTCCCTGTGGCCATCACCATACTGTGGTCTGTGTCTGTGGGCTATGCATATATGTTCTTTGGCTAACTCCTCCTCCACCTTCTTTACTCTTGATGCCAGATATTGTCTCCCTGAAGGATTATTAAACTCTGTAGTGTTTGAATCTTCTGTAACAACACTTTAAAGAGTTGTTGAAATGAAGAGATTATCCCCCTATTTCCAAAGTAGTATAAACCTCAAGTATCACTCATCCATTAATTCAGTTGCTCATTTATTCATGTATTCATTTACTAGATCTGATTTACCCCAGATGAAAACCCTTGGCTTTTGAATCAAACACCCTTGAATTTGAAATCCAGCTCTACCAAATATTAACTGTGTGAAATTGGTGACGTTATCTCACCTCTATTATCATTATCTTTAGAAATATCCTTAATTCCATAGAGCCACCCTTCCCAAGTCTGAATTTCCTTTGCAATTTATTCAGTGATTTGGTTTACTTGGTAAAACTGACTGTTTATGACTTTGCTGACCTTAAAATCTCTCAACTGTCTTCAGAGTGACTAATTATTGATTTTGTGTAAGGACTATTTAATTAAATAGATACCAGGAAGAGATATAGCATTTCTGTAAAGGGAGAAATAGCTGAAGGTGATTATTAAATCTCTTTTTCCTTGTGGAATCTTGATAAAGTCATTGTTCATTTATAAAAATATTTTTTTTTCCTTAGGACAAACCTGTCTCCTCATTTGCCTCCTTTTCTGACAATGTCACACTGGGATGGTGCCTGTTTACTTGAGATTATCTGACATTTCTCAAAGAGTCGGCTTGACATATGTGTACTAATATAGTTCAATTATTGAAAGATTAATCGTACATCGAGAAAGGTCATGTATGAGAGAATGACTTATATGTTAATATTTTAAACTTATTTAGGTGGTTAAAATAAATTAACCTGACATTAAATTATTTACTGCTTCATAAGATTTTCATAAAAGAACTCCTCATTAGAACCTAAAAGACCCTCTTCAGTCTGCTCATGCTGAGATCTCTGACTTGAACTCATTCCACCTCTGTAACTCTCAGCACATCCCGGCCACAGTTACTCCATCAGTTGTCTCCTGCTGCATAGCAGTATCACCATAAAATCAGCAGCTTGAAGGCACAGTCATTTTATTTCTGTTTCTGTGGCTCAGAGGAAAAGGCAGAGCTTAGCTGGGTGCTTGCACAAGATCTCTCAGGTTTCACCCGAAATCTCAACTAAGGACAGACCTGCTTCTAAGATGACGTACCTGCACGTTGGGAAGATTCAGTTCCTCACTGTCTGTTGGACTAAAGGTCTCAGTTCCTTGCTGGCTGTTGGCCAGTGACCATCCTCAGTTCCCATTTGACTGTTGGCTCTCAGTTCATTGCCACGTGAGCCTCCCCAGTGGGGTCCTTTGCTTCATCAAAGCCAGCAAGGGTGTATGAGTCCACAGAGAGAAGCTGCCAGCAGGCCTGAAGTGAGTCCCATTGAAAATATATCTGAGAACACTTTCTTATTTATTTATTTATTTATTTATTTATTTATTTATAGAGAGAGAAGGGAGGGAGAAAGAGAGAGAGAGAAACATCAATGTGCGGTTGCTGCGGGTCATGGCCTGCAACCCAGGCATGTACCCTGACTGGGAATCGAACCTGCGGCACTTTGGTTCGCAGCCTGCGCTCAATCGCTGAGCTATGCTAGTCGGGGAAAACACTTTCTGTATTCTGTTGGTTAGAAACTAACTCCAGTTCCCACCCGTTCAAGGGGAGAGGCTCATACAAACGCATCAATACTAGGAGGTGAGATTATTGGGGGTCATTTGCTCACCGCACGTATTTTCAATTTCTTCTTTGAATAATGAAAACTTTTGTATTTCAGAGTTTGTATCTTCCCTTTGTCTCAGATGTCCTTTTACTGACTCTCTGCATTAGATGGCATCTTCTCATTATTTATGTCCCAATTCAAATGTCATCTCTTTAGTTAGGTGTGTATGTGTCACCATTAAGCATCATTACTGGTGCTTAATACATCTTTCTGAAAGAGTACGTGAAAGCTACATCCACTTGATGTACTACTGTATTTAATAGGAAATGGGGTTTGGATATCCATTTTTGTATAGTCCTTAACCACTTTATTTTACAGCACACTTTATATTTATTCCCAGATGATATTGAAAGGTTCAAAGCAGGCAATGGCAATTGCCTCAACTTATGTTTAGAATGAGTAGGAGTCAATCTGAGTTTGACAAGGTGTAATAGCGGTGCAGGTCATTTCCCACAAGCCCAGTGTTTGGAATCCTGATTTTCCTGTTACTAGACTTACATTTGTCTCCAGCGTTTACTAATGGTACGAGACAGTTGTTTGAGGAATACATATTGTATACAAAGACAAAAGGAAAGAAGGAAGGAAGGAAGGAAAGGGGGAAGGAAGGAAGGAAGGAGGGAAGGGAGGAAGGGAGGAAGGAAAAAAAAACATTTTCTGAGCCGCTTTTCTCATTTATTAAGTCAGTTAAGCCACACACACTCTCAGTATATAAAATATAAAGTATAGTTTAAGGAAGAATGATAATTACCGTATTTCGCTATTTTATCAAAGATAGAGATAATGTCCATCCTGGGGCAGTAATAGCTCAATATCCTATACACACATTCAGAGTCTGCCATACTCTGAGGAATATTCTGTACTGATATTCAGAGTCTATCATATTTGTGGAACTCTATGTTAAAAAGATTTAAACTGTTTTTTTTTTTTTGTACTTGGGGAAATCTTTGATATGAGCTTCATTGATTTCCAAGTGGAATGGGAGTAACTCTGGGGATTCAAGCTGTGTTTACCAACACCTTTTATCTGTGACTTTCCTCCCTTATTGAGAATCCCACAGGACATTGAGAAATGCTCGTTGAAGTGCAATGCACTAATTGATCACTCTTATACCAACCCTGATTTGTAACGTATACTTTAAAATTTTCTAGGCTTATTATGAGTCTAAGTTTGCTCACTTAATAGCTAAGTATTTTTTTCCTTGGGAGGAAGCATTAGACTCCATGACCTGCCCACCACTGCATCAGCAGCCGCAATAGTGGGACCATTTGATGATGTTAGTACCAGAAGAGAAGACCCTCCGTTTAGACCAGCTTATCTTGTATCAGATGGAATTATATTTCAAATTGTATGCTTTAACTTTAGTGTATTAGAAACTCTGAAATGAAGAAATATATTATAATGGGGTTCTGTTGTACTAGAGGGAATTTTTGGTTAAATTATCATAAGTGATTTTCTATTCTTCAACCTTGCTTCTTTCTTTTCGAATTTATTTTTTTAAATTTAATTCATTGGGATGACATTGGCTAATGAAAGTATATAGTTTTCAGGTGTACAATTCTACAACACATCATCTGTACATTATATTGTGTGTTCACCGCCCCAAGGCAAGTCTCCTTCCATCACCGTTCTCCCTCCCTTTTACCTTTTTCTGCCCCCACTCCATTTCAGTCTTCCTGTGGTAAAGCTCTGCTCTTTGTTGCCTCAAGTTCACTCCTGTCATTGTTGTAAGCAATGAACTCACTGCTCTTCGTATTCCTCCAGGGTTTTCCACACATCTCACAATGTTGCTTTATCTCGTACACTTCCTCAAGTAAGTACGTATCTTCAAACAGTACAGTAAGTTTCTTCAAGGCTTCTAATGCATGGGTGGAGTAGGGCAGGATTTCAGTCACTTCTGCTTTATCTTTATTTCTCTCTTATACATGCACATATTTAGGACTAGGGACTAGTCTGAAAAATGATTATTGAACATAGAATCAGGGCTTATCTTTTTTTTTAATTCCCCTCAAGACCTTTTTTTTTAAAGATTTTATTTATTTATTTTTTTAGAGAGGGAAGGGGGAGAGAGAGAGAGAGAGAGAGAGAGAGAGAGAAACATCAATGTGCAGTTGCTGGGGGTCATGGCCTGCAACCCAGGCATGTACCCTGACTGGGAATCGAACCTGCGACATTTTGGTTCTCAGCCCGCACTCAATCCACTGAGCTACGCCAGCCAGGGCTCGAATCAGGGCTTATCTTTAATAAATTTAACCTCATGGTAATTTGCTTTGGACACAATGTTTCTAGTATTGAAGAACTTGCTAAATGATACTGTAAAAATATTTGAAGGATTTGGTAAGTAATAGCATAAATGTTATGGTACAATATGCTCTTTCTTTTGGATCCAAGACTTGGTACCTGCTACCCTTCTGTTTGGATCAGCTGTTGTGGTTTCTCCTTTTCCCACCTGAGCATAACCTCTGTTTATTAGAGTTTTCAACTTTAGTGTTATTTCTTTAAAAAAAAATCCCTCCTTGATCCAAAGTTTGAATTAAGTACATGTATTAATTTTCTATGGTTACTGTAACAAATTACCCCAAACTTAGTGGTTTAAAGCAACACACATTTATTATTTTAGAGTTCTGTAGGTCAAAAGTTTGATACAGGTCTCATCTGGATGAAATCAAGGTGTTGGTGGAACTGTGCTGCTTTCTGTAGGTTACAGAGGAGGGTCTGTTCCCTCGTCTTTCTGCCTTCAAGAACCCGCCCACACTGCTTTGCTTATGGTTCCTTAGTGCTGCCGCCAAAGCCAGCAGCGGCCAGTGAAATTCTTTCCACATTGCATCCCTGGCTCTTCTTGCACTCTTGAAGGCGTATGCAATTAGATTGGGCCCTCCTGCATGATCCAGACTGCTCTCCCCAT
Organism: Phyllostomus hastatus; assembly: GCF_019186645.2. Lineage (NCBI taxonomy): Eukaryota > Metazoa > Chordata > Mammalia > Chiroptera > Phyllostomidae > Phyllostomus > Phyllostomus hastatus. Next base: position 20,085,146 of record NW_025334024.1, read on the forward strand.
TCTAACATCAGCTGCTTTCCAACCATAATTGCATAACCTTGATTCCTCCTTGCTAGGTAATATAACAGGTTGTGAGGATTGGAATGTGGGCCTTATCAGGGGGCCTTCACTCGCCCACCACAATGCTTCTACAGTGAGGTCCCGCTTCCCTTCCTATGAAATGCCTTGGCGGCATCTGTCCCTCTGTATTTTAATTGTCTGATCCCTTGTCTCCATCCACACCCACTCACTAAGTCTCTACCCACCTCTCTCTAGATTATAAGCCTTTAATAAAACAGATACTAGGCCTTCTCTTTCCCCAGAGAATAAGACAATCCCAGGGAATAACAGTCCCAGAATGTCGTAGCCTTTTGTTATCACTCGGTTGCACTTTGACAGATGTATGTAGGTGCGTGTTTACACGTGTGTGCGTGTATTTGAGTTTATCCTGAAGGTGATTAAGTATTGTGTAAACGGGAGTTAACAAGTAGAATGCTACTGCTTTTATAGGAGGTGAAAATGACTTCCAAATATATATCTTCTCTGAATTACTAGTCATGCCTCCAACTTCTTTATGTCTTCATCTGGATCTCAAAATTAGCTTGTTAGAAAAAGAATCACCAATTCCCTTCACTGCATAATGTATTTTTCTTCCATCTGTCTCTGAATCAGGTGATGGCACTACCCTATTTCTATAGATCTCTTAGCACCATTTCTCTTCCCTGAGCACAAGACCTAATTCATTATTGACGGAAAGCTCTACCTTCAAAATATGTCTTAAGTCTGTCTTCTGCCCCTCATTTCTGCTTTAACCAATCCCATCATCACCAGGACCACTCAGAAACCTTTGAATTAGTCTGTTCAGGTTGCTCAACAGGATACCACAGACTGGGTGACCGAAACAACAGAAATCAATTTTCTGACAATTCTGGAGCATGAAAGTCCAAGATCAAGGTGCCCGCAGGGTTGATTTCTGATGAGACCTCTCTTTCCCGGCACGCAAGTGACTGCCTTCTCACCGTGTCTTCAACAGAAATCAATTTTCTGACAATTCTGGAGCATGAAAGTCCAAGATCAAGGTGCCCGCAGGGTTGATTTCTGATGAGACCTCTCTTTCCCGGCACGCAAGTGACTGCCTTCTCACCGTGTCCTCCCACGGCCTTTTCTTTCCCTGTGTGCCTGTTCCTGGTTTCCCCTCCCTTTCTTCCAGGTCCACCAGTCCTGTCCTCTCGGGGTAGGGCCCCACCCTTATGCCCTCCTTTAACCTTATTACCTTCTCACACAGCCTCTCCCCAAGTACAGGCACATTGAGGGTTAAGGCCTCAGCACACGAATTTGGGGAGATGCAATTGAGCCATAACACCCTTACACGCCTACAACTCATTTTCCGCATAGCAGGTAAGTGATTTTCCTGACTCAATTTGCCTGCCACCATTCCTTTGATGACATCCTCTACACTTTTCAATAACCCATGGAATAAATCCCCAATAACTTGGCCCAGTCTGAAAAGCCCCTTTCATTTCGTACTCCAGTGTCCCTTTATTCACGGCCCTCGCTCATCCTCACCTCGGTGCCTCTGCACCCGCCGCTCCCCTCCTCGGACAGCTCTTCACCTAGATCTCCCTGACTTTGCATCTCCAGTCTCAGCTCCATCGTTACTGCCGTTTTCACTGTGTTGTAAAAAGTAGGTGACCGTCCCACTAAGAGGAGCTGTGTTTCAGGTGGCACCTGATTCAGTTTGTCTACAAGCTGAAACATGGATGAAATGACCCCGAGAGTCGCTCTCCAACTTCAGAATCAAGTGTGTTCATATTGCTAGCAAGAAAACAAATTTTTGTAAGTGGATGTTTCTATTCTGCTGAAATGCATCTGATCTAAGGAACAGAAGGTAATTAGCACCGAATCTAATCAGGAGCATCGCTTTAGTGCCCATCATTAAAACGCTTAACTGTTGCACCATTTTTCTTTGCTGCTTTATGAAGAACTCATTTATGCAGCACTTCGGTGCTATTGTAATTGGGAGTTTTATGGGAGGATGAAGGGACTGGCCTCAATTTTACAACACAAACACTACCTGAAGCCTTCTATAACCCAGCCACAGGAGAAAATAGAGGGAAAACAGGGAAAAATTATCATAAAAATACTGATGTTGAGACTGAACTTTGCTCATTGGTTTGACGGATCTGAGGCACCACATTAAGATTTCCAGCTGTGTGTTATAAAATCTCTTTCTGCTCATCACTTTTTGTGTTCTTGCAAACTGATCCTTAATAGCTGAACACTAGAGGGGATGGATGCACCTAGGAAGACTGAATATTTAAAATATTTAAAAGACACAAAATGTCAATTCGTAAATTTTTGAGCATTGGGTTGACATCTCATTTCAAGAGTGGGATTGCCAATACGGCTCTCACTGATGGAAAAAAAACGCCAGTGATTCACATAGCTGGAGGCAACTGCAGTTATCTGCAGAGAAAGGTCAGTGTCTTAAGATGAATAAAATTCACTTAATAAATTATTTATTTTTCATTTTTCCTTGTAACTATATTAAATACATGTGCAAATCATGTAATTTAGGAGTTTTTCTAGAATGATAAGATAGATATTTCTTTCAAGGACTGCTGATTTCAACTGAACCCCCAAAAGAGACAATTTTTGCCATTTTGTCCATCAAGAAACATTTAGTTAACTATTGTAATTCTTAACAATAGTTAACTATTATATAGTCTTCCTTGTCTTCCTGGTCTTTCTATACATATAGCTCTTTTTCATTTTTTTCTTTATTATTCTTATCTTTCATTAGAATAAAAATAGATGTTGAGGGTAAGATCATTAAATATAAAATATTGTTCCTTTATGATTTACATTTTGTTTCAAACTTTATTATTAAGATAGTCTGCAAAATAACCCATTTGATGAGAAATCTCCATTCCTATCACTCAGTTGAGGAAATTAAGGCTTCAGATGTTAAGGGACCCATATAAGACACACAGTGATTAAGCTATGAAATTAGTAAAGACTGACATAGGAGCATTTCAAAACAACTAGGGGTGGACATAAAATTCTCGGGTGAGATGGGGAGTTATGAAAAACAAAATCTCTCCCACTGACCGACCACTGTTTACATAGAATATGGTAGCTTCATACTCACAAGGAGATGGCGAGGGAAGACAGCGGAGTCAGAGAAATAGTCATAAAGATGAGAAAAGGCAAGAGTGTAGGGGCAGGAAACGCAGCTCCAGAGAGTCAGCTGATATATTTGGATAAACCAGTATATTCTTTCACTGTTTTGTGCGAACTTGTCATCCAGGATCTCAAGTTCTTCCCTTGCAAAATAAAAGGGCCTAGGAGACAAGGGAATTTGTTTATTGAGTCTTCTCAGGATTTTTAAGGTATTATTAACTGAACAGCCCTAAATGGACTCGTTTATCCAACTATTTACCCTCCTTCATCTATAGTCTCAGTGTAATGAAAGCAGAGTTAATTGCTTTAGGCTGAAGTCTTAACACTTTAGACAGTCAAATTAAATACTTCCTGTTGATCAGGAATACACACACACACACACACACTTTTGTATTTCATCAATTATTCAATTTCTTAGTTTACTTGAACACGCACTTTGAGTGTCAGACACCGAACATATTACAATAGTTAGGGAAGAAAGGATTTCTGCCTTGTAAAGCTTTCAGTCTCACTGAGTGAGACATAAACTGATTAAATAATCAACTTCATGAAATAAATGTACAGTCTATCAATCTCTAGTATGACCTTTAGGGACCTGAATGGAAGCGGATGCATGCCCAGCGCTCATGAACCACTCCGGACAGCTAGAGCCTGAAAATGGAGAATGGGGGCTGCTGGACTGAGCAGGAGAGCTGCAGTCAGGTCTGCGAAGTGACTGGGGAGGCATGCTGAAGAATTCTCCAAGCTTTGCCTCCCAGAGATGCTGTTTTAATAGGTCACAGAGCTCCAGAATTGTGTGCAATACTTCAGAAGTTTTACAACAGGGTGAAGCATTTCTCATTACTGAGGAAAGGAAGATTAAAGCAGTTTCACAGCACAATTAAAGTGTTACATTACTGAAATGCTAATGAACTTAGCCAGTAAGTAATTCAGTACATAGTCTGAAACATAAGTTTGCTAATGTTTCGTCCCTTTTGAAAAGATGCAGCATCTTTTGGCTGCAAGCGTGTGGATCCACATCCGCACACACACATACACACAAGTACACAAAACACATGCACATATTTTAGTGTACCCCTGTCTTTTGAAAATGAGTATATACTCACATATAAAAATCAATAGATACATGGAGAAAAATTAATAGTATGTTAAAGGGGATGAGGAAACTGCTAGTATACTCTAAGGTTCATATTAAATATGAACATTAGAAGAATAACAAATGGAGATTTACCTTGTCAATCTGCAAATGAATGTAAGTTCAACTTCCAAGAGGAAAAAAAATATGTTTTCTCATAATTTCTATACAGTGCATGAAAAAAATCTAATTTTTGAGAATGAGATATCATTCCAAGTCCAATTGTTGCCTTCTTTTTGCTTCCCACTTACAAATCTGTAATGCACTGCCTGGAAAAAGAAAGAATGAACCTTCAGCACAGAGGTGGTACCTATTGGAGTCAGCACCTGATGCTCATACTGGTGATTTTTCCTTGGCCATTGTGTACACAACCGGTAGGGGATGAGCCAGGGAGCTGGGCGTGACAGGGCAGAATGTAGGTTCAAGGCATGTATGAAATCCTACTAATACATTTGATATGAGGCCAGAGTTTAAATTCAATGGTAACTTCCTTTTCTTCCCCCCAAAAAAGTATTGTTAATGTTAATCTGTGAATGTATCTTCACACATCCCAACATCATCTTCTTGTTTGAGTTGTCCCCAATCAGTCCTCTGTCCATCTGTACATGTTTTCCATCCACCTGTCCCACAAGCATTCATATAGTATCTGTTAAATCTTGGAAAACCTGCCAGATGCTATCATTTAAATGTGGAAGTAATTCAGAAAACTAGGTAGTATGACTCTCCCCTCATTGATGAAGAAACTAAAGTTTAAAGAACTTAATTTTTCAGTGGAAAGCTGATAAATTCCAAAATCAAAATTAATTTAGTCCCACTTATGTTTACTAATTTCTTCATTAGTCCAACAAACACCTGGGTGAGGGAACAGTCTGCTAGGTGTTTGGAGTCGGGAGAGACTGAGGCAGTTGCGGTTCCTAATCTTGTGCAGTCTGCAGTCTCCTGAGATTATTTGGTACCAAGATCTGTTGCACTTTTTCTTTATTACACGTTCTCAACACAACAAAAGTGCACATACTGAGCACCCACCCTGTGTGGGCCAATAACCATATTTCAGTTCCTATAACAACCACCGTATTCCCTTCAGTATATTTCCTTTACAGTGTGCCCTGTTCTACAAATAAGGCACTTCTTTGCAAATAATGCTGTCATATGTACTATGGCAAGTATGTGTAGACCCAGAATATCTCAAGATTTAGAGCTTACACAAAGATCATAGAAAAATCTATGCTTCTTTGCCTTTTTTCTCTGAGGGGTAGAAGTGAAGGTGGGGTGAGAATTTTACTTCCTTGTGAAGTTTCTACCATGCAAAGTATAAAGATCCAGGATTTCCTCTTGATGCTAAATTTAGTCAGGGGTAGAGTGAAGAGAAAAGGCACACAGTGAAGAAGCCAGAGAAGATAAGCATCCTTAAGCCCATGTGACCTTTCCTTGCTCAGAGAGTTGTGTGATGGACCACATTACCTCAGCGAATGATGCGGGGCATGTGGAGAGACTTCATGAACAATACTGATTGTTGGAGAAGTGTTTGGGGAACCACAGAACACGTGCAATAAGAGATGAGTGGCATTGGTTTGGGAAAACAGATCTTGGGTTGGTAACTGGTTTTTAAGAGCTAGGAAAACCACTAACTCTTCATGAAAACATCTATTTTAAATCATGCAAAGATTGCCTTGACAAAACGAGGCAGACTGTTTGGATAAAAGAATCCAGAAGCTAGGGAGCGAGTTTGAGAAACAAGTGAAAGACTTAGGTAAGACATAGCAAGGGTATTTTTTAAAAACAACCAATAAACTGCCACACTTCTTTTTTAAAATATAAAGACCGGTCCGAGTGTGCACTCAGTTGTTAGGACTATAGGGTGGAAACTCAGTTATCCAGTTACAGTCTCCATTCATTGGGATCTGTAGTGTGTAGAATGGTAGTACTTATATCACTTTGAAAATAACTAGCAGAAACAAAAGAAAATACGGCATCAGAAATGGAATTCAAATGACAATTGTCCTCACCCTCTGCTTTATACCTCTCTAAGCCCCTCCCCTCATGTTAAGTGTCCATTTATTTTATTTTCTGTGTAATTGTAGGAACCACATTTCTTTGACTGTGGAATGGTATATATTTAATCATTAATATGACAGTGGACCAGAAACAGAAATACTCATTGGGAGAGCTATACAAGGCCACTTTTACCTACCCCAGAAAAGGACAATATCTTTCCCTGCCAATGCCGATTTCCAGGAAATCGCCTTAGGACTATAAGGCACACCACACCATAAGACACATCTAAGTTTTAGAGAAGGAAAATAGGGGAAAAAAAATTGAAGCAAAAAAGGTGGTAGAATATTTAATAACCTGTGACCCTGCTCCACCACTGCCCCCCCCCCGCCCCGCAGTGAGCCAGGTAAGTTGCATTCGGACTATAAGACACACACCCCTTTCCCTCCAAAATTTGGGGTGGGGGAGTGCATCTTACAGTCTGAAAAATATGGTAATTGCTTCTGTTTCGAAAGAGAGGTAGGACTTGTCCATATTTTGCATGCATGGATCCTGAGACTGATTTGCGATTTGGAGAAATGAGTACGGGATTCCACTGCCATCTACATATGGACTTACAGTCATCTCACTGTGGCCACACACCCGTTGCTAGGCCACAGGAGATGAAGGATTTGGCACTTCACAAATGGGAGTGAACAACATGCTTTAGCAGGTCCTTTTTAATGGAGATGTCCTATGCGTCTGTTAAATCGAGTCTCGGTATGAAATATTTTGTCGCTGTTTAAAAACAACCCCACATTCAGGCGACACACGGTTATTCACAGATTCCCAAGTGCGCTGTGTGCGGCACTCCCTCATTTCCACGCCTGAACATCACGATGATCTCACTGCGTAGAACACCCTTCTCCACCTCCGCTCTCCTCCTGCTGGCCACTTCCTTGGCCAGCATTTCTCTATTACTTAATTCTCTGCTCAGCTGAGACTTCCTCCAGGATGGTTCCCCGAATCCTCAGGATGATGTTGCCTCCCTGGCTGCCAGAATCATTTAGTCTTAAATCAGTTGTAGCCCTACTCTGTGGTGTTCCTACTAGAATTGACATCCTTGAGGTCGGGGACATTGTCATGCGTGCGGAGGGAATTGCTTAAAGAGTAGTCAGGTGAAGGTTAAGTTAATAGTAACAGGACTGGCGATGAACTGCGTGGGTGGGAAGTGGAGAAAAAGTGATCAATGAGAAAGGCCCTTAGTTTTCTGTCTTTATTCGAAAGGCCTTCCCCCCACTGTGGTGCTTTTTCTTCAAATCTATATATCTACTCAATTTCCCCCAATATGGAACCACCTGATTATGTAAATGGGATGTCACTCTGTCATGTACTTTGCCATGTAAGAAGTGTGTGTGTGTGTGTCTCTCAGGGAGAGAGAGAGAAAGAGAGAGAGAGAGATTATTTCTATAGTAAGAATTCTAGGAGCACATTTACTGTTGCCTAAATGTCAACTTATTCCTTTTGGTACTACTTATAATAGAAAAGACTTAGGGCAGTGGTTAAATAAATTGTAGTACATCTGTAAATGTTATACAATCTGTGGATGTTATACAACTTTAAAATAAAGTGAGGAAGCTTTTTATGTACTAATATGGGAAGGTTTTAAGGAGCTGTTGTTAAGTGGAAAGAAGCAAAGTGAAGATTAGTGTATTTAGAATAATATAATTTATATATATATATTTAAAATAATACTTGTATATATGTAGAAACCTCTGGAAATATATACAGAAAACTGCCAACAGTGGCGCCTAGTTTTGACATTGCGGAGAGGAGCGTACTGGTGGCCGAGGGGTTGAGGTGGGAGCCTGCCTTCCCTGTGTGTCTTCGTGTATTTTTTGAACCATTTGACTAAATAATTCAATATATTAATTCAATAATTGTACAACTTATGACCAAAAAATACACAGTTGTGAATTGCAGTAAGAGCTATTAACATAGCCCTGCTGGTCATGGGGAATTAACTTGTGTGAGCCTTAGTGATCTTAAATGAGAATAAAGTAGGTACTCTTCAGAACTGTAAAGATAATGTATGACATATGTGTGAAAGCCTTTAGCTAGGTACCTGGTAAGTATTCGTGTCCATTCTTTTACTGTTCTTTAGAATTTGGGGTAATGCCCACTGCCAAAGTCCAGGGAAATAAAAAGGTATGTGAGTTTCATTGTCTATATTTATTCTTCCTTCATTCTCTGACTGGCTCTTTTTTGAGAAAATTTGCTTAGGGGTGAGGACAGCAAAGGATGGAAAACCCAGCATCATACAGGAACGAGTACATTTCAGAAACCTTATCATAGCAAAAACTGAGCTTTAACTATAGGGTAATTCTATTGGAAAAATGATAATCATGTGTCAAGCAGCATTAATGTTATTGCATTCTCTCCGGAGTATTTGATGATTAAGTTGTCACTATCAAGTCTATAACAAAAGTCACTTGCATTGAAGACTTTTACCGGAAAAGAGTCCCAACTGGAATTCTAAGTGGTCTTCCGCAGGAATGTCAGAGAGGGGTCTAAGCTGGACTTGCATTTCTCTAGCATTCAGACAGGCAACCTACAAGGAGCAAGAAACCCTTCAAACTGGGTGTGGGTATGTTCTGAAATTCCTCTTCAACAGGGTGCCCTGGGGGACACTGTCAGTCTCCCACAGGTGGCATTCGGGGTCACTGTCTGTTTCTGACAAGCAGCTCCTGCAGGAGGACATGGGGGTGAGCCTACAGTTCCCTGGGGACTGAGTCACGGGCCGGGAGAACGTTTACTTCAAGAAAAGAGCAGGAGAGAATGGGACATTCTATGTTGACCTTGAATGGGCTGGGTGAAAACTAATGCCAAGGCAGCCCAAAATAAAACCTTCACAGAACCATTCTTTGATGATTCCTTGGGGGGTATTTAATCTCAATAATAAATCCAAGGTTTTGTTTTCTAGGATTTCCTAAAAACTGACAGATCCCTCTGAATGCGTAAATAGATAATAAAATTCATAAATTATTCTTTTTGCTATGGATAAATAATAACAAAAAGAAAGGAAAGGGTATGTGTGTGGAAAGTTACACTCAGATATATCTGGAAAGGCTGTGTTAAGTAAAATCAACACCATTTTTCTAAAGAAGGCCCCAGGAATTTTCAGAAACATTAAACTCTTAAAGCTGATTGTAATTCTCCTCTAAGGTGAGCTAAAGAGAATTGACATCACCCAAATTTACTTGAGTAGGATATTTTTTGGCATAGATTATTTTGTGTGATCACTGTTACATGGAATTCAGTTTGACAACTGCTGGTATAAAACATTCTTATTGATTAATCTTACCAATTGTTTAAAAATTAAATAAAATATAACTGGGAGGCAGTTATGAAGAGATCAGATGGATAAACTGACTGATAGATGGATAGACAGACAGAGTCAGAAAGAAACAGGGAGCCCTGAGCAGCAGAGCATGTCCGAGACAGAGATGTCCAGGGAGACGTGTCAGCAAGTGGGAACTTTGGACTGAGCTCCTTCCTGCTGAGAGATGAAGACCTCTCTGTTATGCTTCCCCAAGCCGAAAATGAGGCTGCAGTGTGGGATAGAATGGATTTCAGGGACCCCTACCAAGACAGACATCTTTTATGTCACTAAGCAGACAACGATTCAGATTCGCCATTGCTTTCTAGGTCTGAAGATAATCCCTTCCAGTGCCTGTGTTTTTCTTACCTTACCTGTGATTTGGGAAGATGGAGTCCCCTTTCTAACAGGGCGGCTGTGACAAAGATGTGACGTTTGAAACAACTTAGCACTATCTCTACTCATAGTAAGGGCTTCATTTATCTTCATTACCATTATAGCAACAATCCGTTTAACTTGTTAGTTCCTCAACCAATCTCCCGGCATAAAACCTATGAGCAAGTTTTTGCCCTGAATCTGTAATATGAGCTATGGAAGTGGACTTGGAACATCTAATCAGAGATTCTATTTCTGGCTCATCAGAGCAACGCATCTTAGAGCAGAGCACTTACTACTCATCATGAATGCCCTTTATGTAGCATTGTTACTAACTATCTCCCCGGCAGCTCCCAAGTCTCCTGCATTAGTGTGAAGGGTTTGAATCCTCCATGATTAGAATAACGAGTCATGTTCTCAGTGATTGAAAAGTGCACAAGTAATCATGTCATAATGCATGTGAAAAGAGTTTGATAAATGAGGAGCACCAAGTGAAAATAAGACTTACTGTCAGTAGATGCAATTTGATAAGAGAAAATTAAGACGTAATAGTTTTACCCGTCATGCATGTGATTGCAAATATAATTAAGAAATTTTTATGTAGGAAATAAGTAATATTTAAGATATGTTTATGTCTATGTTTAACTTTGTCTAACTATGTCTAACTTAGGCTGAAATAAACACATTAACAAATTCATCTAAACATTGCTATTTAGAAAGTGGGAACAATTATAGAAAGTGTAGAAATGTAAACATTTCTCACTGTATGGGAATACTAGCATACGATGGGATATTTGAGGTTCCCTTTTTTTCTATGCTTGGTTCAGAAATATAGTTTTGGCCCAATAGTTTGTGAAATTTTCTCTTAATTTAATTACTCAGTTCAGCCATTACATTGTACTTATTTGTGTACATCAATGCATGGGGGACAACATTTGCTCAAGAATCCTAAGCCATTTCTAAGTGATAAAGGTAATTTCCTGTCAAACAAACTCAAAAAGAGTTGGAAGGCTTTGGCTAGAAATAGATGATAAAATTTTTTTTCAGTGGTCTTGGAGTTTGCAAACTGAGAACACAGCTAGGCGAAAACCCAGAAGTGTTCAAAAGAAGAAAGAAAAAAATAGAAGTTCTTATAGTTAAAAATACATCCTGAGAACTGGCGGTCTGGTATTCTTAGTCCCAGGATTGGTCTACAAGGGTCATCGGTCAACATTCAGTGGTCAGGATGCTGGTGCCAGGAGGTCTGGTCACATCTGGTGGTCTGGATAAGGGAGGTCAAGTGGTTGTATGTTTGAGTCCTTCAGGTAGTAACGAGGAGGTCTGCATCGAGAGTTCAAAATCAGAGGGTTCACTAGAGAGAGGCACAGTCATATGTGCAGACATGGATGTGGGACTATAAATTTGAAAAGCTTTAAGTTCCCAGACTAGTTAGGACAAGAATGGAGTTTTTCTTCATGCCTCAGCCTCCATGGGTAAACTGAATTCATTTTATATATTATCTATTTTCCCTCTTTCCTCACTCCTGAATCTTGTGTCTTCTTTCTTCCCTCACCTCAGGCTCTCAGGATAAAAGTCTTCTGCTACTCTGAGAAGCCACCACCCCCGGCCTTAACCAGTGGGTGCCCTCCCCACAAAAACCGAGATTCACCATGAAACTAAAATTCCCCAGACATCCCCTTTTCACTGCCTCTGGAGACAAGTATAGAGGATATAGTAAAAACATGCAAGAAAATTTATTATTTAAAAAAGTTATATTTAAAAAATTTTATTGCATTGCAGTGTATACCTTTTTAAGTAGAAGAATCATAGAAAAAAAGACTCAAAATATGAAATGGGACCAACATGGCATTTATAATAAAATTCAGATGTTTAAGTGATATTATTACTAAGCCAAAACTAAGAAACAGAAATAGGTTGGTTACTTACAAGTTATACCCCAGAACATGGTACAGATAGTGTTCTGTTCAAAGGGATGGCAAAAACATAGAGGAAAATACGGACTAAGTACAACTAAAACAGGAAGCAGTGGAAAACAAATACATGTAAAGACATGAAATAAATGTGTAATTTATAAAGGTGCAATACCAAACTATAAATATAGAAGAGATTTAAAAACTAAAACACGAGTTTACACATATTTATAATTTAAAAACAATATAACAACTCTAATTTGTTCTGGACATTTAGCAATATTTAAGCCATCAAACCTGTATCTGAAAAATAAAAAAAATATATATGTGAAACTAAGAAAACAAAAAAGTAGTTAGAAATATCCCTGCCCATCAACTCATATCCATCCACCACACATCCTCAGAAGAATAGTACTTACTTACTTACCTGAATCAGTCACTGGTACAAGGATTTTATCAAGGATTCTTTTAAGTAATAAATAATTCAGATGAGCTACTCATAACACTCCCTATGTAAAAGCTTTCAGTGGACTCCCACTATACTTAGGAAAAACCTAACATCTTACAATGAACCATAAGCCTCAGAATATTTTTTATATCCTGGCTTCCTCTCTATCCTCACCCTAAACTCAATGTGCTCTCTTTCACTGAGCTGTAGCTGCACTGATGCCTTTCTCAGTTAGGTCCAGTTGCCACTTCTGTCTTTTAAACACGAGATCCTCACTATTCCTTTCATAATCCTTAATAAAGGTTTTACTTCATTGTTGTGAGTCCTTGTCACACAATGAGAAAGATCATATATAACACAGGCACTGGGACATGCTAGGTTATTAGAAGCCTTCTTCAGAAACACACGGATGTCTTTTGCGTGCTCGTCCTAGATCCTGTCCGCCCAGCTCTGTGCCCTGGAAAGCAGACCGGCACGGAGGGCATCCGTGGGCCCTCCTGCTGCCTGGCTTCAGGTTGCATGGGGAGGAGGAAGTGAGAGGGAGGAGCCTGAGGCAGGAGTGCCTACTCCACTGACTCCCTTCATGCGATGCCACTGTTGCTTCGCTGCATCTGACGTGAGTTACATCTCTTGCTAAGAAACCTTCATGTAGCTACCTTTTTTCCTTCCCTCTTGCCCATTCAACCCTAGGAATAGTAAGGTCACCAGTAGCTCTAGTCCTAGCATACTTGCCCTGCCTCTTATGGTTCTCAAACTTGTCCACAGCTTATAAATAGTCTCTATATTACACTCTCCCCAGTGTCTCGCTTGATACTGCAATTGAGTTATAAAATGGACAAATAAAATATAGACAATGAATTCAATGGCAACATAATATTGGGGCACAAATTATTATAACCCATCAATAGAATAGGTCAATAAAAATGACTCATATGAATAGACATCAAAGACATTAAAAAAAATTAAAATCGGCCTAGCTGGTGTGACTCAGTGGATTGAATGCCGACATGGGAACCAAAGGGGTTCGATTCCCTTGTTTCTTGTTCCCTTGTTCCCTTGTCTCTTGTTCGATTCCCAGTCAGGGCACATGCCTGGGTTGTGGGCCAGGTCCCCAGTAGGTGGAGCACGAGAGGCAACCACACATTGATGTTTCTTTCCCTCACTCCTTCCTTCCCTTCTCCTCTCTACAAATAAAATAAATACAATCTTTTTTAAAAAAAATAAAGCTTATGTCTACTAGAAACTACTAGTGAAATAATTATCAAATTTTTCCTTTACACAGCAAAAATGGCTATTAGAAAAAGAGATGTAAGACAGCATTATTAATAATGGTGAAACACAAGATTAGCAGCACTCTCATTAATTCTAAAAATAACTTTGAGAAGGGACACTACCCTCATTACTTTTGAACTGCATTCTAGAAGTGATTTTCAATAACACCAGTAAATATAACAAATACATATTTTTTGAAAGTTAAGAGTACAGTGGCAAACACACAAAGCAATGTAGAGGTGATATATTATATATTTTCCACTTGACACCTATATAATTTTATTACCAATGTTACCCCAATAAATGTATTGCAGTTAGAAAAAATTAGTACAATTTTCACATTTGCCAAATATGTTTCACCTGGGAAACCCAACAGAAGCAGCTGCAAACGAAAACAAGCAAAAATAATTAGTAAGCCCAATAACAGAGTTGGCAACAAAATTAGCACAAAATCAGCAATGTTCATACACTCTCAAATGACAGTTTAAGAAATGTAATGTATTCTCACTTACAAAAGCAATAACCAAAAAACAATAGCATGTAGTTCCTGGTGCAGAACTTTAAATATTTACCAATAAATTCTTGAGAACATAGTTGAGAATGTTTGAGACGGTGGAGGGAAGAGGGAGGAGGAGGTCCCAGCAATTAGAAGATACAAATAAAGAATAAGAGATGGGATGAGTTTGTGAACAATAAAATGCTATAAAGATTTGCTGTATGGAGTTCTCTCCACAAGATCACATGCCTTTAGGATTAGAGGCTACTTTTCACATCATGCAATCCCAGAATCTAACATCTAATATACAATAGGAGTTAAATTCATGTTTATTATATGAGTGATATATATGAAATAGTAATTAAAGGAATGAATGCAAAATGAAGAAGTAATGCAGCAAATGTTCAGTTTCCAGGTCGACGTTGCATGTAACACCATTCAGTGTCCAAACATTTGAGTAGTACAGCTCCACAAAAAAAGTAGAAAGGATCTACAATGGTTCCTTTACTACTTCCAAAGTCAATGTGTATCACTAGACTAAAATCAGGAAGTCCCCAAAAATGTAACGTGGGGACTTTATATTTAGTGAGACCTTGAGAAAACTCATTCAAAGCCTGCACTCACTCCCAGCTCCCCCTCAGGTTACCTTGGGAGACCCGATGCAGCTGGAAGCCACTGCGGATGTCAGAAGGAGACAGTCACTTGCACTGAAGGATGCTAAAAATAACGTGAGTGGCCGGGCCACGTGAAGGATTAGTCATGAAGGGCTCAGAATTACAGTTATCTCTGAAAAGCTGGTTGAACTGATACTGTAAGTGGGGAGAAATTCTGACAACACATCATAAGGGATTTTCATAGAGAGATTAACTATATTGGTTCATGAAACTCAGATATGTCCAGTAAGTATAGGAAATGTGAAAGATTTTAAGTTTTATTGAAAATAAAACTACTTAAAATATCAGGCCAGAGTTTGTTTAAAAAGTAAGACTTTTAAAAACCAACATTTAATTAAGTGATGGGGTAGGGTGAAGCTTACCATACAACCTAGCAAAGATTCTGTGTTTCAAAAACAGAAGACCAGGTATAACGTCCTGGCTCCTGCAGTGAGCTATGTAGCCTTCAGTAATGTATTCAACTACCCAAAACATCCCTTCTCTTATCTTGATGATTAGAATAATATGCCACATCATTGATCTTTGAACTGATCGTTTTGGACAACTGTAAAAGGAAAAGAAACAGATTGTAAATGTTCACTTTAGGAAAGAATGTCTCTGCATGAATTATTGCATTGCATTATACTTAACATCTAGTGGGATTTGAAAGAACTGTGGATATCAGTTTTCGCCCACCAAGATCATAACTCTAGTTTGGAAAGACACACACCCCGCCCACCGAAAGACCTTCTCTCTTCTTTCCTCTGTCCTTTATTTGCTCCCTGTCTTCTTTCTTTTCCCACCCGTACTTACATGTCGGTTAGTACCCGCTCTGTACTAGATCCTGAGCAGGTTGAGCGAGGTATTCCCACTTCCACTTCCAAGCCTTTCATTAACTTTCTTGCATTCCCCGCACCACCCTCTTTTAGACTTCTGGCTTCAATTCTAAGACTTGTAATGTCTCCTTCTATCTCACAGGTATTTTGAATCTAGTTGTATCTGTGTGCTAAAAGAAAACGAATAGAGCAATTGTGTAATAATTTAACAACAAGGATGATACTGTATTTTCATAGTCAGACATTTCATTTGCACTTTAATGATTAAAAAGGTGACAGATTTTAATGGTGTACAGGCTAGATTGGTATAAAATGATCAATCTCTGAATCCCAATGCTGTCATTAGCAACCGTGTGACCTTGGGCAATTGATTTAGTTCCTCTGTCTCAGGTCTCTTAAAGAAAAACTGGGCAGAGTGAAGATACCTAAACCTAGATGGTATGGTTAAAGTTAATAAATAATGTAGGTAAACAGCAAAGAATACTATTGGGCACATAATAAGAATAGTGAGTCATTATTATATTAGTTGCATAGTGTTTACATATTAATTTTAAAGTAGGAATACATTATATATGCACATACAAGTGTGTATGTATAAATATAAATTAAGGTCCTTAACTAATTTCTAGATAGTATTTGTACTTTGTAGTTTTTGTACAAGAGAAAGCACAGAGATTAAAAACAAAGATATATATAGAGTAAATCAGCCAAATACAGAGAATATCATTTTGTAAGGAAATATCACCAGCTGTCTTTTTTATTTTCCAGGGTACATCATTTTCCTGTATAATGAGCAGTTTTAAAGGATAAATGAATTTATATAGTAATGTTTTTAGCCCCCTAGAAAGATAATTATCAATGTTAAACCCATATAAAGCACTTTAGAAGAAACAGTATAGAGACTGGTACAGTGGTTACCAAAGCAAATCTGGGCATAGAATTTGGCATCAATAAAAAGATATAATTTTAAATGATTCCTAAAATCCTCTTCTTCTCCCCAAATTGCCATGGCATACATAGGACTTTTTCAGTAAGTTTCATTAGCTAAGTCTGTAAAACCCTCTTAGGAGAAATACTGATTTTTAGTACATTTGTCAAATTGGGTAACTTGGGGTATAATTTAAGAGTTTTGAAATCATTAAGAGTACAATTATACAGAGTGTGCATCACAATTAGTACTTTGAATTTTTATCTATCTTAAAATTAGCTCATAGCTGTATTATTTATAAGTGTAAATAAAAACAAAATAACTATTTTTTCTTCTTTTGGAGCCTTGCTTTACAAGGAGTGAAATCATGGTTATTTATTAGCTACTCCATTTCCAATTTGTAGGAAATAGAAAGGAATAGAAAGGATGCATATTCATCAACTATAGATCTGCTAGTACAGCTCGACTGAGGTTTTGAACATAGTCTTTCTCTTCTAATTGTCTCCATAGAAAATCAAGTTACTTTCCTTATAAGGCTGTTTTCTTTTACCACAGTCCTATGTTCTACTCTTTGATCAAGTTGTTTTATTTTCGTTTTTCCCTCTATGCTTCATTTATCTAACACCCAGTTGTTTGCTTCACTCTCGTTATAAATTGGTGGTTCGCGGAGAAAAGTCCCTTTTCCTGGCTTTGTTTTATTACGACCTCAAGCTTATTTTAATTTTTTTCACACTTTTTTTCTTTCCTCTTTCTGTATACAGAAATTTTATGTTTATTTCTTTAATAACAAAATGAAATGAGAGACACTTTTTAAAGAGGCTCCATGCTTATAAACAAGACATTTAAGTTAATGTCAATTCCATTTCATGGAAAAATTTGTCTATCTACATATTCCAAATGGAATATGTAGGCAAAGTTCTACTCTCTCATCGTTTTGGTGAGAGTTTAGCAAATGAGGAGGACAATTCAGGGAACTACATAGAGAAAATTTTGGCAACACATATAGAGAGATTCAAAATCTCACACCAAATTAACAGTTCTGATTTAGATGTAAAAAGTTACAAGAGCCCCATTGCCCCATCATTATCATGGGGTAAGTCTAGTAAGCAAGCTACAAAATGAGAATTCTTAAGGGAAAAAACTCAGAGAGCTGAAGACCTAAATATAAACTGATGAGCACTTCCTGGGAAAAACGAAATCTGTAGCTGCTCTCACCTCTGGTGGAATGTTGGGAGGGGGAGTGATCTGCTGTAGGAAATGGTGGGGAGGAAAATGCCAAACTTTTTTCACTTCTAATGACCACATGTGCGCAGGCACGAATGATTAGCATCTTTAGGATTCTGAGGAGTAAGCTTGCGGAGAGCCATCGCTTCTTTCACTGAGTTCACAAGGGTGGCCCCCAAAGTCCGTGGGAGAAAAAGAGAACTGACAGAGATTCCCTTGGAGCCATGTGGAGCCGTCATCAGTAAGGAGGGCAACAGCCACGCGAATGCCAGGGCAGTGGTGGCAGAACTCAAGGAAACCCATCTGAGGGACACCAGCTCTTTCCCAAGGATTCTGCAGGTGCCTTCCAAAGTCTGAGCCCATATGAAATAGGACACCGGTAGCAGAAAGTGAATGACAAAACAAGAATACTTGTCATCATCCAAGGATAACATGTAGGCTGTAAAGCACAAAGAGGCTCCTTGTTTCCGAAACTTGGTGACTGACATAGAGCAGGAAGACAGAGACAGCCTTGCTGGTGTGTTTGAAACCTCGTGTTCTGCTGAAGGAGAATCACTTGTCCAGCAGGAGGAAGAAGGAAGGAAGGAAAGAAGGAAGGAAGGAAGGAAGGAAGGAAGGAAGGAAGGAAGGAAGGAAGGAAAGAAGGAAGGAAGGGAGGGAGGGGAAAAAAGAAGGAGGAAGAAGGGAGAAGAAGAAGGAGGAGGAGGAGGGGAGGCAGAGGAGAAGGAGGAAGAAGAAGAAAGAAGAAAAGAAGAAAGAAGGAGGAGGAGGGTGGAATAGGAGGAGGGAGAGAAGAAATTCTTACCTTTTGACCTCCCCCATGCCCCCTAAAAACAACCATATTACAAATGGTATTAGTCTGCGTCAACTGCCAGTAGAAAATACCACAGGATACATGGCTTAAACAACATACATTTATTTCTCACAGTTTCAGAGGCTGGGAATTCAAAAATCAGGAGCCAGATGAATTGGTTTCCGGTGAAATCCCTCTTCAGGGGTTGCAGGTAGCCCCTTCTGGGGGTGTTCTCACGTGGACTCCCTCATGCAGGTGTCCCAAGAGACCTCCTTGTTCTTCTTATAAATCTGCTAATCCTATCAGATCAGGGCCCCACCCTTAGGACTTTCTTTAACCTAATTTACCTCCTAAAGCTTCATTTTCAAATACATTCCCATGGTGGGGGGTGGAGGGTGAGATTCATTATATGAACTTGGGGGTGAGGAACACAATTCCATCCACAGCACAAATGTATGGAAAGAACCTCCCTGAAGGGGTTGGGGAAAATGAGCTTACCTAAGTAGCATTGGAAAATGTGGCTTTGATAATTTTACTGGAAACTACATGGATAATTAAAACAAATTTTATGATTGATGCATAAATTTAACATGTGGTGTTGCTTCATTTTTCTCTGTCCTACCTTCAAGTTGCTATTAATTTGATGGTACATCTTAAAATTTATGGCATTTAGTGTTTTATAGAGATTAATTTTATAACATCTTTAATTTTCTAGCACATCCTCAAACTCAAGATTGGCACTTAATTAGTAGCTGTTATACTTATTAAACCTTTACCTAGATAAAGAAACAGTGAATATATAACTTTTGACTGTTTTTTGATGGAATATTAGAATATTTCTGTGTTGTCTGTCATAATAGTAATAATTTTTAAATTACCTTGTAGCTTTCTGTAGAGTAGATGCACCATTATTTATTTGTCTATGTCTCTCAGGCATTCAAGTTACCTCTGGTTTTGTGATTTGTTTTAATATGCTTGTGGGCGCAAAAAGCTATTTCTGAGGGTTTAAGCTTAAAATAAAACTAAGGCATTAGAAACACGTCATAAAGACCAAACTGACTTTGGAATAAATCTTAAAAGTTATCTGAGTTTAAAAATAACTCCGGGTGTGGGGGATTAGATTTGTAGTTACCCTAAGAAATAATTCCTGTGGATTCTTAACTTGTAGTTTCCCTCAGTGTTGCCACCAGTTAATCAATCTCTCACTCACTTTATGAGCTAGTGAACATGTAAATTATTTTTTAACTTGTGTATTAAGCAGCTTAATTGAGATGTAATTTATATATTACACAATTCTCCCATTTACGTATGTAATTCAGTCCTCTCAATAATCAAACCAGGCCTAGAGTTCATTTAGAACTTATTGCTAGGAAGTATTGGGGTTCACACTTTTTTTTAAAGATTTTATTTATTTATTTCTAGGGAGGGAAGGGAGAGAGAGAGAGAGAGAGAGAGAGGGAGAGAGAGGGAGAGAAACATCAATGTGCGGTTGCTGGGGGTTATGGCCTGCAACCTAGGAATGTACCCTGGGTGGGAATCGAACCTGGGACACTTTGGTTCCCAGTCTGCACTCAATCCACTGAGCTACGCCAGCCAGGGCTGGGGTTCACACTTTAATGGGTGAGTGTGAGGTACGCTGCATCTAGGACACGGGTGCTGTCTCTCACCCTATAGATTGTCAGACATTTAAACAAATAATTATACGTGGTGTGTATAGATTCAGAAAGCATTATGTTTACTTAAGTATAAAATCTCTGGTTCTTACTGTCTCTTTAAATATAGCATTATGTGCAAATGGCATTGTCGTATGAGTTTTTGGCAACAGAATTATTCACCCAGAAGATAAAACAAGCTGATTCATGCCTGACTGAAACGTCCATGGATATGCTATAAGAACAATGTATAAATAACTTTATGACTTCAACATTATCTAGTGTTAAAATTTATCTTCCACTTTCCTTCCAAATGATTATTTAAAAAGTAAAGCCAGAAACTTGGCTAGCTTGCAGGGATTCCTGGTAGCAGCTACTATTTTAATGAATTATTTGAGAACAGCAGGTAATGCTTAAAGGTAGAAATGTCTCACCCAAGTATCATTCCAACGATGACTAGCCTCACATGGGGCAAAAACGTGCTACCCGGAGTTCTTTTCAAAAGGAGATAATGGTCAGGAAACAATTCTAGAAATCTGTGCTCGTCACTTTTATTTAAAGTGATGTTGCAATTGACGGTCACCTTGATAAAGGAAGTATAAACTAAAATTATAAGAACAAGCACCGGCAAACAGCATATGCTCATGATTATATTTCACCCATTATATGAAGTAATGCAGAGGCCACGAATTGGGATCAGACACTGTTCAAACCAACTGGGCTGTATCAGACCAGTTGGTAAAATTATCTCTATTTTATGCCATTGTTTTTTAGAAAGGCAGTGTTTTTTTTGGGGGGTGGGGGGGTGGGGAGGGAATAGAACTTAAAATGTGATGTCCATAGTATGTTGATATATATTTTAAAGAACACCTTTATGTAACATTTCTATCTTTTTGTTCGCACTCGGGGTGGTTGCTCACAATTGGCAAGTCAGGCGAGGCTCATTACTATGAATGGTTGTGTGCCAGCGTCAATCAAAGTGAGTATCTGGACTTGAATTTTATATTTTATCCTTAAGTCTCTGGTTTGGAAAAGAAAGAGACCGAGAGGGAGAGTGGAGAGAGAGAGAAGCAAAGAGGGGAGAGAGAGAGCATTCCATAGAGTGAAGGAACCCACACGAAATGAGGGACAGGTCCAGAGGGATCATGACCGCCTGGTGACTCTCACCTCTGTGTGCGGGTGGCTAGGAAGGTGTGTGTTAGACGGTTTCTTCTTGAAAACCTCCCCTGTCGGCCCTCCACAACCTCTAAAGCCCAGGTAGGATGCCCCTTCTAGTTCTTCCTCATTGTTGGCATAATTCTCCCTGCGTTTGACTTGAACCTGCACCGGACGGAGAGACAGAGGCAGGGTCTCTGTCTGACTCATCAGCCACTCCATCCCCAGCGTTTGGTGCAGACTGACTGCTTCAGACTTAACCAGTGTGCATGGGACATGACTACCGAACAAATCCTTCGTGTAAGATGGGTGCAGAGATCAGTGCAGTGAAACAGGGAATGTTAACAGGCACATTTCAGGATGGAAGATACCCAGCTAGAGGAGGTCTTAGCAAAGTAGCAAAACAAACAATACAGATGCCATTCAAATCAATGAGGCTCAAAACACCACTTCCTCAAACCCACCCTCTCCAGCTGCTTGGATGCCCTACCTTTAAGCTCCCATCTTAAAGGAATTTATGGTTCAGTCTCCTAACTGTAGATCTTATATCTGCCTGTTACTTACCTGGCATCTAATAATAAATACATTTTTACAGTATCGGCAATAGATTAGCAGGGAAAAAGCACCCTTTAATAAAGCAAGCATTATTACATAATACATTTTCAGGTAATTGACAGCAAATATCAATTTATTATATATGTAATAATACATATAATACACACAGGATCAAGTGATGTGTACATGTAAAATATTGTTACCTATGTGATTTGAAGAAAACTGTCATATATTGCATAGCAAGTTACTGTTATTAAATCCTAGATAACCTGTGACACTGATATTATTAAACATGGAGAGATATGTAATTTGCAACACTTTCTCAGCACCTCCCCACAAACACTGCCTGCTAAAGAATGGCAGTGTTTATTTTACCCATACACAAATCCAATTTTCCTAACTCATATCCTCACTAAATTAACTATGAAATGAGATAATCTGTGATCACTTGAACTGCTTTTAACAATTTGCTCAAGGGAAGTCACTGTCCCAGGATTAATTATTTGACTCCTATTCATACAGGTGCAATGTACAGTATCCGATTAAACTAAGCTCTGCCTTGCATTTTGAAACCTCCAGCCCCCCACCGTGACATGTTCTAATTGATTTTATTTCTCCTCCCAGATTAAGGCCATGAAGACTGTTAACTGCATTCTAACTTTCAAGTACAAAACATATTACAGTTAAACTAGTTAAAAGTTGCCTATAAAAATATTACACCTTTTAAGATTAATTGATTGATATGCTTGAACCTGCTTGAATATGTGCATGGAAAAAGGTAGACAAATGATGAGGGTCTTTAAATAATTCTGTTGGAGAAAGCCACCTCTTCTTGCACGTTTCATTTTTGTTGCCTGTTTATAATCAGTCAACATTATCTGCTAAAATAAAAATATTTCTGTAACTTACTTCTTGAATTCGTTAGATACATGTTCATAGTTAAAATAGTTCCCCATTTAAATGGTGAATGTCTCATTTAAGAAAAATGTTTCAAATGTTGTGTCTGTATTGAATCATGCCTTGCAAACTATTCTTGAGCAATGCATAGCATCCTTGCCTAAGTACATTCTTCTCTTGCAACAAATAAATTAATTATAAAATGCAGATTTAGTGCTCTTGCTGACAATTATAACGAATATTAAAATATTGAATATTCAGACATGCAGAGAGCAAGTCTTCTTTAAAGTTTGGATTCACATATACGTATGATTCATAATTATAAATATACAAACACATACACACATTGATGTATAGCATACATATATATTCTTCTATGTTCTAGTTTCTAAGCATAATAAATAGTCATATAGTAGGAGTTTATTAAGCTCCTACTGTATTCCAAGTAGTAAGAACACTATTCAATGAAAAATTCACTATCAGGGAATAGATGATCTTGGCTGTGAATCAGCTGTTTTTATTGTTTAGTAAATTTTAGTTGTTGGAGAACTCCTTTAGCAAGTATTTGTGCTTCCGTTTTCCTTCTGTGTGAAACAGGGGTAATAAGCCCTACCTCAAAGGGTTTTTATAAGGATTAAATAAAACTATATCTGTAAAATATTGTACTTGGCAGAGTAAGTGGAGCATTAGAAGAACTCAGCAAATGTAATTCCACTCCACTCATGAGTTATGGGGAAATCAATAGTGTATATCAGACATGGTTTCTGGCTCAAAGTAATATACTGTCTACTAATACAAAAGTCAAGAAAGAAACATGGGAGAAACTGAAAAGCCATCTAGAGGGGGACAACATTCTTATTTTATTGTCAACTGAGTAGTAAATGTTCCCTCTCCACTACAAATTAAAGGAAAGAAGAAACAGCTCAATTGATAGAACAGTTGGCCCACTGGTGAAAAAGTTTGGTAAATGGAAAGGATTTGGTTGGGTAAAAATTGGTACCCACTGAAGTTATATGTAGGCCAATTAGGCTTCCATTTTACACCACAACCATAACCTTGCAAACACCTTTACCTATTGAAGAGTAAAACCCAAAACTCTTTAGATAAAATGATTCTGGAGGCATTTGTTTCTCTCGGAAGTTAATATTTGAGATAACTTTTCCAAATATTATACTCATGGCTGCGCCACCATGGAGAACAGACCAGGTAGGGAAGGGCCTGGGGCGGCTGCATGGTGACACCACCGTTCTGCTGGTACTCTCTGACGAGCCCGGGTAGCTAGTCGGTCCTGCCTGAGCCACACCTCTCCAGGGATGCTCCACTGGCGCCTCTCCTTCTTTAAAGGCCGTAGGGTTGTCATGTGTAGGATGAGTTGGTTGCAGTTCAGAATCTTTGAGTCCCTTCCAGTTTTAGGACACTTTTAGTGTTAGAAGGCCAACTCCGCCACTGCCAGAAATGCCTGGGTATTCAGGGAGCTGTGAAAACGAACCCTGTTACAAACTGGAACGGGGGAGAGGGTGAGCTAGTTAGATGAAAACTCACAACAGGGAAGTTAATGGGAAACACCGTGATTCAGGAAACGGGTACTTCAAACCATGGAATTGAACAAAAAATGTTCAAAGTTTTCTCCTAAATGAACAACAACAATAAATTTAAAAAATATTTTCATAATGGCTTTTAGGACAGTGAGAGAAACTTGGCTCCTTTCAGCTAGTGGTCAACACTGAACAAGAAGCCATCAAATAAGACGAATGTGTTTATACATTCATCATTAAGACAAATGCTCATTACTTCTTTCCATGCTTTTCTCTCCCTCCCTTCCTCCCTTCCTCTCTCTCTCTCTCTGACATTTCCACTTAGTTAATGAATTAGTTCATCTAGATTTAATGTATCTGGCCTCTGGAGATGAATTAGAGGTTGCTAACAATGTGAGAGGAACAAGGATTCCCTCATCTTCGTCCTCATTTCCACTCTTCTAGGAGTAGCCTTAAGACTCTTCTTCAAAACCACTCAAAATACTAATAACATTCTAGTGAAGATTACTTAGTAACTACAGGTAATTATCCCCCAGGGGAAAATGACTAAAGTTTTATGGGCTATTCAAATGTTACTTCTTAACTCTCCTCCTTCAAGTATCCTATAAAACTTAAAATTTGCAATTGTCTTGCCCACATAGTACATACAACTAAGTGTAGAAAAAGTGGTGAAATTTATTTAATGATCAATATTTTTGTTCAGGTTTTAGTGGTAGCATGGCATTTGTGCATTTGTCATTAGATAAACTTATAGCTCAGCTCATTATGATTTTTTATTTCAATATTTATAGGTATTGGTGGTTTATATCAAGCCCAAGACTTACCCCACCTGTCTGTGTTCTCTCATTATAGAAATAATTTTATTGGCCTTTTATTGTTGTTAGAAACCCTTCAACTTTTGTAAGGTCATTTGGAAAAAAGTATTTCTTGTTCAGATTCCACTAATTGGAATGTGTCTATTTTGTATATATTTTTTTCAATTATAGAGAGTAAAATTTGAAATTTATCATGTCTCATCTTTATGATAGCTATGATAAAGAATCATGCTGGATTTATGCTCCACCTGCTTCTTTGGGGGGAGGAGTAGGGGAAGTGGGTTGAAACTCAACAATATAGCATTTTTAAAGAACAAAGGAATTAATTAGGCCTCTCCCATGCAATTGTCCTGAGTTAAACAGGCAAGGAGAGTAGGTTGGTTGTACTCCTCACAGTCACTGGAGAGTCCAGTATTTTTGAGGTATTGATGAGCCACACACAGGCCAAGTTCAACCTGCGTGATTTAAGCTGAGTCCCGGCCATGTTTGGTTTCTAGCGGGTGGGCCATGGGAAGAAACCATGGAAAAGTACAACATGCCCGTTGTCTTGATGTAAAAGCCAGGAACTGGAACACATCACTTGCTACCAAATCCTCTTGGAGAGGTTCTTGGGGCAATGCATGACTATGTGGGACAACATGGGATGGACTGTTAGATATTGAGAGAACACACGAACGGGGACAATGCAGAGAAGGTGGCTCGAGCGACTGAAAATACCAACAGTCAGACATGTGAGTGAGCAAACTCAACTTGCATCACCCAGCCGGAACCGAATCTGCAGATCGTTGCATCCTCAGCACTGACTTCAGGTGGTAGCCAACAAAGAGGTCAGCCTACATTTCAGAAAGGAGCCTGAGAAATAAAGTCCATATGCTTAGCTAAAATTCTTTGACTGTGAAAGATGTGCAATTTTATAGGCGATTGGTAGTCTCTGTGACATCTTCCATAGCAGATTCCTTGGTTTTAAGGATAGTTTTGGCATTGGAAAGGGATAACAGAATATGTTCTGATTTTCCAGCCTGATGAGCTCCCTGTTCTGAGTGCTAGTTTCCAGAGAATGTTTTGTTTCATTCAATCTGTTGGTCAGGATTCAGAATGGACTTCATGAATGAAAACATTGAGAAAAGATTTACATACGTTGGCTGATAGGAATACAGAGGAAAGTTAGATACAAAAGAGGCAGGAGACACATAGGAGAATGTAAGTTTCAGGAAAAGCTGAATGATCAAAGGTGACCAATCTCTGCCGTGGGACTATTTTTCAGGAATAAGAACCACATTTTGTTGGACCTCACCTGGCAGAGCTAGACAAGGTGCAGAGGCAAGAGTGGGGATGATTTAGTCTTCATTCGGGAGCTCAGAGTATGGATCAGCTGTGAGCAGAGTGAGAACATAGCTTATGGAAATGGGAGAGGGCTTTATGTCATATTGTAGGTGTTAGAATTGTCCCTCTGGGAATATCAGAGTGGTATCGGTCGTGTTGGTCCCATGTTAGTCATCAGGGTATTTCCCACTTGACTGAAGTATGTATGTGTGTGTATTTGCATGCGTACATGTGCACATTTGTATGAAGAGCTTCTGGATCTATGAAAGTGCATCTTTTCTCATAGGGATAGAAGAAAAGAAAGGGCAAATGGAACTTTTAATTTCATTAAATAACTGCTCTGACCTTGGCACCATGTTCAACTATTTTTATACAAGTCTCAGTTAATTTTTACAAATAGAAAAGTGATATATGTTTATTTCTTAGATGAAGAAAATAAAGTGCATAGAGGTTGAGTTACGTGGCCAAGGTCTCTTAGGAATCAATAAATTATGACCCTTTGTTGCCTAATCTAACGTACCTCCAATCCCAGCCCATAGTCTCAGGTTTGTACTGCTCAGTCCAATAACTGCATCTGCTAACAGGGACATGGAGAAATGCTGATATGAGAATTCTGTGGACATCCTTTTTAAAGGCAGTGAAACAGGGAGCCGAGGACGAAAGCAAAGGACCATATTTAAAAACAAGCAGGAAAACCTCTCAATCTCATGAATTTTGGTTCTGACTAAATATACTAAAACCTAAAATGTATTTTAAAGACAGTCAACATCTCGAGGTATTATAATGACATTCTGCAAATGAGTGTTATCATTTATTTGTCATAATCTTGTTTCTGTTCTCAGTACTTCTGCAACGTTTGAAATAATGATAACATAAAATGCGTAGTGGAGGAGGGGTAAGAAATCCTGGCAAATCCACTATTTCTTTGTTCAGATTTCAGGGATATACTACCCCATGTACATTTTCTAAAAACAATTATGATTGTGTTGTAATTTTGTACGGATACTACTGTGGTAATTTTAGAGAATGTCTTAGTAACAAATCTCTTAAATTTTGATCTCTGTATTTGACGATTCCAGCATCTTACCCCATGGCCACACTGACCCCGGGCCACACTTCACTCAGCACAGTGGTAGTAAACCTTATGGGAACTAGCTGACTCTCTAGTCTCCTTATCCATGAGTCACATGATCTAAATCAGATGAAAATATGGGTTTTGCCTCACGTACATATAAAGCAGAAGTCTACTGAACTAGTTCATTTGCTACAATACTGAGGAAACCAGAAAACTGGGAAATGGGACTGTTAGGCCAAATTTATAGAAGACATGCATGGGGTGAAGTCTGTTGTGGCTTCAGGGCGAGTTTCATTTATCTGAGCACATTGGTAAAATAGAGACAGCATTGTATATAAATATATATTGTCATGGGGATAGAAGAATATATATGTATGTATATACATACACACACACACATAATTCTCAAGAACAAATTAAGAAAAACAACCTTTGCTTCAATATTTCTAATAGTAGGGAATAATAGAATAGTGGAGAACTTAAACTCAAGTCTTACTGCCTGATTTAAATTCCTACCTTCCTTTTCACTGCTCTGTGACATTGGACACGGCAGTCTGTCTCTCTCCACCTCATTTTAGCATCCATAAAATCGGATAATAATAGTCTTTACCATACACTGTTGCCATGACAAGTGAATAAGCATACAGCTCATAAAACTGTGCCTGTCACACACTAAGATCTAGAACATTTTTGTTGCCAAACTGAAGGGGTTCATTTGCTTGTGTGCACAAGCCCAATAAAAAAGCAAACAGGAGTTTGCAGCAAAGAAAATAAACGTTCATTTAAGGAAACGTCACCGACCCGGAGACAAAGGTGAGCTGATGTTCTACAACCTGGCTCCTGGAGGCCTCTAGGGAACAGATTATACAGGGGAAGTGATTCATCCTGGTGGCTAAGGGGTTGGAGTTGTGGCCTCTCCCGATTGGTTGGGGCCAGAATAGGGAGTCCTGGATCCTTGTATCAGGGCCTCACATCAGCTGTGGCATCGTCTTTTCTGGTTTCAGGAGGGTGTGGTTGGTAGGGTCCTCCTGCATGGGTCTGGGGCTAAAGCACAGTGGAGGTCAAGATACTATTTTTAGTTTGTCCAGAACTCTGGCTTTGCCGCCAACAGACTTCTGTCTAAGCCTTCAGTTGTCTTTAGATGATAGTCTAAATACAGTTTGACACTGACCAGAACCTAGTGCCCTGAGGGCTTGATGATTAAGGGAGTGGACGTGTAGTTTGTGCAAAGGCGGAGGGCTCCGGTTAAAACGATTTGTGCAAAGGCGGATGGATCTGGTTGAAAGGAGTTTGTGCAAAGGAGGGATCTGGTTGAGGCAAGTGCATCTCAGTGCTAGTGGAGTGGCTAGCTTGAAATAAAGAAATGAAGTTCTCATGTGGCTACGTATTTGTATGGTATACATGTTTGGGTTTTTGTTTTACATTAAAGGTTAACGGTCACAATCCAGGGTGCACACTTAATCACCCGAAATATTTTCTAAGTTACTGATTCCCTGCCTCAACTCCTGGAGTACTGCAGCCTAATAAAAATATTGCAAGTCAAATATGTAATTTTAAACAGTCTCATGGCCGCTTTAGAAAAGAAATAAAAAGAAACAGGTCAAGTTTATTTTAATAATGTATTTTATATAACTTTATATATTCCAGATTCCTTTAAACATGCTATTCATATTAAAATTATGGGTATGTTTTATGTTCCTTCATGTTGTTAAAGTTAAATTATTCACTGGGCAGTTGTTAAGGATGGTGAGACAGGTATCAAGACTTGCAGTGAGGGAGAGAGCCTGAGATCTACTCTGAATACAGGGAAGACAACTGGAAATTTGTAGCCAAGGAGAGTGGTCAGTAGATGGAAAATTACCAGGAGGAGCCGTCAGGGGGTGCGGGATTCTTGCTAAATGGGCCTGATACGAGTCTTGTCAATGTTAGCCTATGAGGAACTTAATCAGTATCAAGGCTGAGGGTAATGCAAGCAAAACTAATTAGCAGGGCTTTTATTTAATTTTTTAAAGTTTTTTTTTAAGATTTTATTTATTTATTTTTTTAGAGAGGGAAGGGAGGGAGAAAGACAGAGAGAAACATCAATGTGCGGTTGCTGGGGGCCGTGGCCTGAAACCCAGGCATGTGCCCTGGCTGGGAATCGAACCTGCGATGCCTTGGTTCACAGCCCGTGCTCAATCCACTGAGCTACGCCAGCCAGGGTTCAGCAGGACTTTTATTAAAACTGGAGTTCACAGGCCAAAGAGGGGACCAAGGATGACATCTATTTGGAAAGAAACCTTAGAGGAGCCCGTCTAAAGTCTGGTCGAAGAGCGAATCTTTGTCACTATGTTTGCTGGCTTCACAGTAGGTATTTGAAATCCAGTGTGTATTTTGCACTCACGGCACTTCCCAGTTCCACTAGCCGGCTTTTCAAGTGCCTAGCAGCATCCTGTGGCTGGTGGCTACGATATCAGATGAGGTCGCCCAAGAGACGCCGCTTTCGTTCATCTAGGGCGAGTCCCAGGCATCTCTAATTGTGTTAACTCTTACAATGACATTCCTGTGCAGCCAGACTGGAGAACTAGGATTTGAGAGCTGATTTGCTCCACTGTTCATTCTTCTGTACACTTGCATGAGCTTCTGCGTTTTCCTAAAACCCCAAGTGACTCCAAAAAATCAAAATCACTAAGAATTTCTTAGCACGTTATTGGCTTTCTGTCATGTTCAAAACCTTCTGGACCATGTAATGACATGTGCATTTTATGAGAAAGGTCTATTATGCGGGCAGGATAGAGGTCGGTTTAGGAAATCAGCATCCCTTGAACTTTCTGAACCTCTGTGTGAATCCTATTGATATTTAAGACCAGGCATATGTTTCAGAAAATAAAGTAAAAATGTGGATTTGAGGGGGTGGGGGAAGACAACTTTGAATGAATCCACTGTTACAAATCAAAGGCCAAACTCAGAACTCTATTTTAGATATTTTAAATGCCCTTTTGAATAAATCTTCGTAGAAATCTGATTCTCAACTCAAGACCTGTGATGCACAATTCATGAATCGCCGTTTGGGTATCACTGCTTGTAGCCTTTCAAAGCTCTCCTAATCATGCCGGCATAAGTTTCAGTACGCAGTGATAGCCTATGGAAAGCTGCGTTTTGGCCTCAAAGCTGGGGTTGTGTTTCCCAATCACCAGCACAAAGGCTGTTTTATACAGGGGCTGCTCCTAGACTTTAAAAAAGTCACAAGAAAATGTAACTGTACACAAAAGCCATTAGTATTCCACAGGGAAGATTTGTGTCTTGTGTTGGAGGCAGCTCGCATTAAATTCAAGGTCTTAACGCTCCTTGGAGGCCTCCCAGGCCCCTTGGTGACTCTTGAAAAGGCTTTTATTTCTTCAACATATGTAAATTGGAAAGGGTGAAGTCAGTGTGATTTAAAGCTAACATCTCCTTAAGAATCTAGAGGAAACAAAGGTTTTATTAAATGAAATAGTAGAGGAAATTGAAGCTCCAACATTTCAATAAAATGCGATCATGATGATGGAAAATAATATTTAGTGAAATTAAACGTTCAGGCTCAGAATGTATGTCACTCTTAATCTATGTCTGTTTCTTTCATTTAATTTATCTGACATGCTTTATTGCTTTCAGGGGATCTCTCACACAAGATCTACTGCATAAAGAATCATTAGTGAGGTGGCTTTGGGGGTCACTTTTTAAAATATGTTAATCAGACTTAGATGGGAGTAAATTTTAAACAGAGAGATACAGAAAGTTGGTTTAATGTTCGCATGCACCTTCACCAAAGCTTTATATTTTCATTTGGCATAATATAATCATTTATAATTATATTCCTCATTTTCATTCTTTTAAATTTCCTCAATTAGGAGAATCACCTTTCTTCATAAAGATTTAGGCTGTGTGATAGATGGATGGATAGATAGAAGGAAGGTAGGTAGGTGGATGGATGGATGGGTGGGTGGGTGGATGGATCAATCCCAGCTCTGAATTACTGTCGTTTGGAGAAGCCATTGTATTTAATATTCGGTGAGAAAACGGCTAGGTTAAAATGTGTTTTCTTTAGGCTTAGTGAGATACTAGCGTTGATATATCACCTGTACTTAACTACTGATGTCACAGTGTCGTTAATTAGGAATCTTAACCTAGCAGAAGTGTGTTTGAGTTACTGTGTTGTGCGTTAAAGAATGACAGGAGCCCTTCATTTTATTTCCAGTGGAAGAAAACAAAGAATGAAAAACAGAACAAGAAGAACATCTACTTGTGTAGATTTGCTCTCCTGAGTCAAATGTATTACGAATGTTTTGGCAACTAGAAGTTTTATAAGCATATTGGGCTGAACACAATGCTATACTTTTTAAACTGCATCTATTACAGGTGGAGATACTAAACTGATTTTAGTACTATTGATTTACTTGTTTATTTTTTTTCATTCATTCAAAGAGTATTTTATGTATACCTACTATGAGTCAGTGTCAGGGCTGAGTCCAGGAAATTGAACTTTAAAAGCTCAAGAGATAAATTTCCTGTGTGCCTGGAGCTAGCAGCCTAGAGGAGGAAAACACATAAACAAACAGGTAATTACAAAGCACTAAATGAAAGGAAAGCATATGGGACTGTAAGTAGGTAAGATAAAATGGCCTGGCCTACCACAGGGAAATCTACAAAGTCTTCCTTGACACAGTGACTTTTTTTTTTAAATCCTCACTTGAGGATATGTTTACTGCTTTTTGAGAGAAAAGAAGAGAGAAAGAGAAGGAGAGAGAAACATTGATCAGTTGCCTCCCATAAGAGCCCTGACCAGGGATTGAACCCGCCACCTTTTGGCCTATGGGAAGACACTTCAACCAACTAAGCCACCTGGCCAGGGCAAGACAGTGACTTTTAAGGTGAGTACAGAAGGCCAAGTAGAAGCTTTCAAACACGTACTTATTAAGAGGCATTTTTTTAAGGCCCAAAATTCAAAGCTGAGTAAGACCCAAAGACCTACTGGAAGAACAGACACTTTTGCACAAATGTTTATTTATAATTGAGGAATGAAACCCTATGCAATGCAGATGATGTTTTGTTCTATTACAAAAATATTTTTAGAAACATTAGCATTATTTCAAACATGTAATGTTGAAAATCCTCCCTAAAGATATTGTGTCATGTCTGTGCCCATCCTGAGCCATCTGGTTGACATTGTGGCCCTTGCCCAGGTCTCCTCAGAACCTAATACTACCTCATTCACATTCTATCCACATTCATACAGAAAAGTGATTTTCACCTGGTGTGCCACAAGAACTGTTAAAACATACAATACCTGATGATTTGGTCAAGGGCACTGACCTCTTTTCCCTTAGGTTTTCAAATAAAAAAATGACAATAACCAACACAACAATAGCTGACCAGTGTGAATGAATCAAGATTATACCTACTTCTTTGTCAGATCAGCCAAAAAAATACAGGGTCTGGCAGAAGGAATGCCTGCTTGAGTGTGGTTGGCAGGGTTATAGCATGGGTGTAATGATTTATAGTTTTAATTTGAACATTTCACCTATAATGTCATATGGTGTGTGTGAGTGTGATATTGTTATGTTACAGAATTACATGCTTATGATTTTGTAATAAAAGATTTTGTAATAAAAAGGGGGTGTTATTTATGCCAGACCCTGTATAATATACCAGGTGATGAAAAAGGTTGAAAATCACCGACATGTAAGTCTCCTCCTCTTTTCAAGGGCATTGATAACTTGACCAACTTGGGCCTCTGAAAGCTTGTGAAGGAAATTAAATGGTGCATAGAGGCATGAGAATTATCATTTACCAACATGTGCATTATATTTTCCTCAAAAAAAATGTTTAGTAAAATGCCACCGCCTGTCAGGGAGTTTTTGAAAGGAACATTTGAAAATATTAAATAAACCGACATACTGAACTTGAAATCCCTGAGCCCAGCCAGCTGAATATTAGGTATTAAAATTCATGTGTAAAAGATAGAACCAAAGGACTCATTCTTCAGCCGCAATGATTAGTTCCAATAACATTGTCCATGAGATGTTTGACTGCTCTTGGGAAGGGGGACTCCCAGTTCTATAAAGAGTGAACACCTAGATTATTGCATTTTAAAAATAACTTTTCACAAAATATTGACATTTGAAATGTTTATAAAAATAATCTTATGACTTCCACTAGTGTGTCATAAAATAGCTATGAGTATGGAGACATGTATTTTATCTTTAAGTCTTATACTTTATTTTGTAAATAACATCTTTATTGTTCTAGAATAGACTGCACTTTAGAGATCATTTTATGAAGTCCGGCCTTCTCGTTTTATACACAAGCACTTGGCTCAGACAGGTTTATGGGGATGCCTGATGCTCTGCGCTTCAGCAACTGAATCAGGATGAGAATTCCGGCCTCCTGTCAGTGTGATGTTTTCCAGCCTGAAGCCCTGGTCCCCTCCTCTTTATTACTCGTCAGTGTTTCCATGGGAGACACAAGGGATAAGGAGGAGGAAGGTCGATTGGCTGAGCTACCCGTGCATTTTCAACATTTGCGAAATCAATCAGCATTGATTGTCCCTAAATGGAACACAATAAGTATTCACATTATTTAAAAAAAAATAGAGATGAAGTAAGTTTTCAAAAGAATCTTCTAAAAGACTCAGAAAGATTGAACAGGAAACACAATTTAGATAAACATCACGGTTCTGGAAGATGGGGAAGCTGTGCTGGAGGGCATTTTCCTAACAGGAGATTCAGCGTTGTTCAGAATTTAATCTGTAATTGGATGGATATGTTCGAACTATAAAGGCGGCCCCGTTTTCCTTTTTATAGAGGAAAGGTGGGAACAGGAGCTGTGCCAAGATTGAGCTCTGGTGAGAGGTCGATTCAAACCAAGCCTCCCTGGTTTGCCCACATCTTGTCTGGCCCTGGAAATAAGCACTTGCTCCACTGACCATAACACTTGCTCTCTCCGTCCCTCTGTCTCTCTCCCTGACTCGGCTATTGCTCCCTTTTATAGTTTTTACTTTTATAGCATAAACTCTTCAGACTGACACCAATCTCACCCCTCCACCTTCACACATTCGCTAACACTCCACGGACGTATGCAAGTTTCCAACTTGGTCTTTTCCACACAGCATCTGCCTCCACGCTCGGAGCCTGACCCGTTTCTTTACTCTCGATTCTCTCTCTCGGAACTCGCCCAGAAGGCAGCCTAAACCGATGAGGAAAGTCGGCCCTAGCGTTAGCCCATCTCTTTCTGATGCCAACTGTACATATAATTTCCTGAGCAACTGCTCTAAGTCATGAAAAGCTAGGTTTACTCACTGGTAAAATGCACATTTTTAAAGTTATAGAAACCAATGACATAATGGAATGGGGTTACACCGGCATCATAAAATGACAATAAATACAATTTTTTAATTAAAAAAAATCTTATAATCTGAGTCATTAACCATGTTGACGTCTCTTGGCTCACTATGTGTTTATGTTACAGAACTCAGATCTAGCCAGTCCTCTTCACGCAAATCTCAACTTTTGATCCCGAACTTTAAAGTAAAATTTCTTTCCTAAGTCCACAGTTCACAGCCCTCAGGTGAAACCTGAAAATAAACCACTGACTTTGTGTCGAAGGTCTGTGTAAAATCTTTGAGTAATGCTGGCTGGAAAGAAAGAAGAAAGAATGTGTGACTGTCATACGGACTTCTTTAGGGTAAGGGCATGTCCTCGCGTTGTCCTGCCATTGAAAGGGACCCTCCGTGGCCCCCATCCTACGTCAGAAGTGGTAGCCTGGGGTCATTATGTTTGTAAGGGAAGGGACGTATATAGAATTCCATGGAAAAAAATTCCATTATTTTTACAAGACTACGTTTTTCAGTTACTGCGAGGAATCAGAGTTGCAGCAAAGCCTCTGCACTCAGACTGCAGGGCGGTGGCGTAGAAACGTGAAGCGTTTATGTAAGGCTTTCCAACCAAGTTGGCGAAGCGTTGTTTCATATTTTGTTTTGTTTTCGCTTTGTCTTGTTTTGTTTGTTAGTAACAGGAACTGTGGCTAATTCAAGGGGGGGAAAAAAGAACAGGAAAGGAAAGGAAGGGAAAGAAGAGAGAGGCATAAAAAGAAAAAAATAGTAAAATACATGTAATGCCAGTTTCTGGGAAAATTCCAATAGTCACAGGGCAGCTGAAGAAGCGGATTTGTAAAGACAGGTGTCAGGAGTCTGGATGGTTTGGGAGCTTGGGGCGAGAACGCCAGGGGCAGCCTTGTTATAGACCACCTGGGATAAAACAGCTCCAAGAAATGAGCTCTTTGCTTTCCCTGCACATTTCTGCGAGGAGGAATCAGATTTTCCAGTCATGCCTCCTGTGCACACGTTTAACCAAAAAAGGCCTAGGCATTTTGATTGCCTTTCCCACCAAGACCTTAAGCACATGGGGAAGAGGCAATTCTCCGAGGCAGAGCAGAGCTGCTGACAGTAGAAGAAGATAAATGGACCCTGGGCCAGCCAAATCAACAAAACAGCCAGTGGTTTTCACATGGGAGTCTGCACATGTGGGGAAGTTTCATCAGTTTCAGTAACTTGACTGAAGTGGTCAGTGATACACTACACTGGCCAGGCTCCACAGTTATTTTTTGAGGGTGGGGGCAGAATGAAGTGTCGATTCACACAGAGACATCATGGCAAATGTATTCATATCACCTCATTGTTTTCCAAATTCATATATTAATTTAGGTGGTAGTATTAGCATCCAATGAACCAGAAATACATCCAAAATGTCTTCAATATTTACGATGGTGAGCTGCAAGGGATCTCAGCACTGGTCTCGCAAAGACGGTGCAGCAGCCCGAACTGGTCAACCAACCCACCCCTGACGCCCTCCACACCCGTTGTCTTTATTTCAGGTGTGGATACCATTTTTCCTTCTTTGATGATTTAACCAATTTGCATGGAATGAGTCAACTGTTGCACGGACTTAATACTGAAAGACTAACAGTGGTGGGACTAAAATCATGACATCACTCTCGATCCCAAGTCATAAAATGACTCTATTTCATTTTTATGTTTTATCAAAGGTGCAGAGTTGAATTACATGCCATGTACTGTATTGAGTTTTGTCTCAGGATTTTATTTCCATAGTTTATTTTTCTTCTCTAGAATAGTTATTAGAGTCCATTATGTATATACAATCGGGGGGAAAGTGTGGCATTTAACATTTTCTAGTATAATGCCATAAAACCACTGGGTAGAATAGTAGGGAATGATTATTTAAAGACCCAGGCAGACTATGAGAGAGAGTAGTGACTTTTATTTTCTCTCTCTCTCTCTCTCTCTCTCTCTCTCTGTCTCTGTCTCTCTCTGTCTCTCTCTGTCTCTCTCTCTCTCTCTCTCTGTCTCTCTCTCTCTCTCTCACACACACACACACACACACACACACACACGGAATCTATGAAATTGGGGCAGATAGAACTTCATATCTGTATTTGCAGACTCTCGAACTAATTCATATATTCTAGCCATGCAGATTTAAACTTTATGACTGAGATGTTATTTCTCCTATGTGTAAAGTCAGCATAATTAAATCTTTCCAAACTCCATTAAGGTAATAGTTGAGGATTAAATGATCTCACTTATAGAAAAAGAGATGTAGACCCCGTAAAGTTCTAGATGTATATTAGTTTTATTTTAATGAGTTTTTAGCATTTCGTAAATGAACTTCTATAGCTCGAGGGGGTAGACTTTTTACTTGAATACATTGTTTAGGTTTCAAACACAAAGGTTGCATTTGAGACTTTTTTTTTCCATAAGTGCATTATACCATTCCTTTCTTTAATCCAATTCTAATCAGCCCTCAACGTTTGGTGAAAGTCCAACTTACTGTATGAAGTCTCCCCTACCTCCTTCATCTTAAACCGATGACAGTTTTAAAGCAGTGCAGCTAAGGACTGAGGTGTTCTGTGATTTCAACAATTTGAACATGGAGAGAAAGAGAGTCTGGAGAAATTCCAGGCTGGAAACAATGGAAACCTGGAAAAAAATAACCTTGTTTTAGAGACAGGACCAAATTCTGTCAGTCAGGGAGAGAGTACCCAAAATGTAAACCCAAGTGGAACATTATTCAGGGAAGTGGTGGTGCCAAGAGCTCTCGTAGAGCAATTCCCAGCAGTAGCCGACCTTCAGGATTTGCCAGAACAGCGCCCATAGTCCCAAAGGGCATGCTCTGGTGGAGGGCAAGTGGATCGAGAGGCAGAAGCGTGAACACTGAGTTAAGACACCCCCAGGCTCAACTCTGCTCACTTTTCTTGGGAGGTGTGGATAGCTTAACTTCTCTTAGCAGTATTGGCATTATAAAATGGGGATAACGCCCACTTAATGTTACTTGTAATTAACTAGCGTAATGAATGATTTATAATAGTATTGATTCTATGTCGTCTCTGTGCACCACGGAGATGGCGTGCTGGGTGGCGTCAAGGCTACCACTGCAGGCGTGAGAGTCAAAATTAGGGCGCAAAGGGAGAGAGCCAGAGCCCCAATTTAAATGGCTTATTTCTAGGGCTGCTATTAAATTTTTACTTAATATTAATTACAGTTATTCCAGTCTTTTCTACTCATATTGCCAACTCAGACCTCTGTCTAAAACCATCTTTGCTCGTCCTCAACCTCTTTTTATATTATTATTATTATTATTTTAATGAGTTGCTGCTTACGTAGTGAGTGTGTCTTTGGGATCCACCCACTGTTTGCCAGACATTGCTCTAAGTGTTCCTGGAAATCAAAAAAAAAAAAAAGAAATATACTATTCTCTCAAGCAACTGTTAGTCCAAAGAACAGTGACCATCAGCTAACAGAACAATAGTAAAACAAAGATGAGAAACTTTTTCTTTAACTTGAGTGTTAATGATGTTTTAAACAATTTAATGAATTTCTGATACAAGCTAGGTACTTACAAAACAAGAAAACACATACTCTATGGATGGCATTGTAAACAGGTTGAGCCCTTGAAATAGTGAATAGAGGCAAATAATACTTAATGAAAGTTATTTGAATAAATTGACATATTGATAAATTCTTGAAAAGAATTATGAAGGTTTATTTCACTAAAGGCTTAAACATAATTTATGTATATATTATATATAATATATATATGATATATGTATTTGGTCAATGACAAGCAAAAAGGGACCTATAAAGACACACACACACAACATATTCTTATTTATCGTATTAAGTTTCCTAAAGTTAAATACCCAACTGTGGTCACATCATCGTACATTCACTGGTCAGTTCATTATCCAGATGTTAACATGGTTATGTTTGAAGCAACCGGGAAATACTATCCATGTATATGATAAAATTTGCATCTCTTATTTTTTCCTTTGAACTCGATATTTAATTTCTGCTTTCATTTGAATTTTATCCTATTATATGTTTTTATGTAGCAGCCAGAAATTCTTTAAGAAATAGGTATCCTTGAATACACATAAAAAATTAAGCAGATACTGTCACTTTTCTGTAAAACCTGTTTATATATCTAGCTTTTCATTTATTATTATAAATATGCATTCTTTACCTTCTCTTACAGCATATAAATTATAGACATTTTATATTGCTAATTAAGCAGACAATATTTTTTTCATCGGCTCTCTACCAGTTGCTTAAGGGGCAGACTGTATCCTACATATGACATAATTAAAAATCAGAGAGAAATTAAGTAATTCTCTTAAGGCATCCTGCAGAGCCCACTTGGGTCTACAGCCAAACTCTTACAATGCAGACACTGCGACCTGTATATGTTCACCTCAAACTGCAGCTTCGCGCCAAGACCTAGGCTGCAGAACTTTGTGGCAGAAAATGTGGATTTTGCACAAGATGTACCATCCAAATCATGAAAGGGAACAATGAGTTCAGTAATTGAGTGGCCTCCTAAGGCATCAGATACTTTCCTCTGAAGATGTTTTACACGACATGGCGGTGCAGGGAGTTCGAGCGCTGGTTAATTATGATGAGATGAATAATCCCTCGTATTAATGCAGTGCTTCCCAGATTGCAAGACACGCTAACATCTTTGATTTC
Organism: Phyllostomus hastatus; assembly: GCF_019186645.2. NCBI lineage: Eukaryota > Metazoa > Chordata > Mammalia > Chiroptera > Phyllostomidae > Phyllostomus > Phyllostomus hastatus. Next base: position 20,124,793 of record NW_025334024.1, read on the forward strand.
ACTTACTTCTCTCTAACACCTGATAAAGGGGATGGGATGGATTTAATTATCCCTATTTTATCTAGAAGCAAATTAAGTTCAGTGAGGTTAAGCTAATGCTGAAACTGGCGGGGTTCACACTTAATCGTGGTAGCCTGAGTTTCAGAACAGTGGTTTTTTCCTAGTACAATAATATTTCTCAAACTGTAAGCTTTCATCAAAGGCAAAAAAAATATCATGGTCAATCATTATCTCCATATGATTAAGATAGGCACTCAGGTGCACTAAGTATGAACTGCTTATACTTTTAGCTTACATAAATTACAAATCAAAAGTCACAAATAAAATACTAAAACAATATAAAATCCCCATGCATACAATAAAATTCAAAGTAAAAAATACAGGATTATAATTCGCTCGAATTAATTATTTCTTAGAATGTTAAGGCCTGGCTGGGCAGCTCAGTTGGCTGAGCATTGTGCCGACACGCCAAGGTTGCAGGTCTGATCCTCAGTTGGGGCCCATGCAAGAGTCAACCAAAATGAACGCATACGTCAGGGCACATACAGGAATCAACCAAAATGAATGCATAAGTGGAACAAATCAATCTCTCTCTCTCTCTCTCTCTCTCTCAAATCAATACATAAAAAAATCAAAAGAAAGAATGTGAACATAGCACCAACTGAAAAGAATGTTTTTTAAAATTTGCATAATATACAGAGTCCAGCGCAAATAATGCTCCCTTTTTATTATAGAATCTTTTGTTACAAAATCATAAGCATGTAATTTTGTAACATAACAATATCATACTCAAGCACACCATATGACATTTTAGGTGAAATGTTCAAATTAAAACTATACATTTTTATATGCATATCCTTACCCTGCCAACCACACTGGCGCAGGCCTCGCTCCTGAGGGACCCTGTATGTCACTGTGTGTCAAGGCTTAGTGTTTCTTGAAATTCTATTTTTTGTATTTTAATGTAATTATTTTTATTATTTTGCTTTTAACTTTCACGTATTTTAATTTTAATTATTTTATTCATTATCATGTGAACTCCTGTGTATTTCGGCATCTTTTTTATTGAATTTATTGGGGTGACATTGGTTCACAAAACTATACAGGTTCAAGTGTACAGCTCAACAAAACATCATCTGCCCACTGCATCATGTGTCCGTCGCCCCAAGCAAAGTCTCTTTCCATCCCCATTTTACCCCCTCTGCCTGCCTCCACCTATCCCCCACACCCTTCCCTCTGGCAGTCACCACGCTGTGGTCTCTTCTGGGTATATGGTATATGGTCTGGATTAATCCCTTCACCTTATGTCATCCAGTCCCCAAACTCCCCTCTCTCCTGACAGCTGTCAGCCTGTTCCATGTATCCGTGCCTCTGTTTCCAGATATATGTTTATGCTGTGGTATATTTACACAATAGAATATTACTTGGCCATAAAAGGGAAATCTCACCTTTTGCAACAGCATGGGACTTGGAGATTATTATGCTAAATGAAATAAGCCAGTCAAAGAAAGACAAGTACCATATGATCTCACTTATATGTGGACTCTAATAAACAAAATAAACTGAAGAACAAATTCCACTTTTTTAAAAAGATTTTTTATTTATTTTTAGACAGAGGGGAAGGGAAGGACAAAGAGAGGGAGAGAAACATCAATGTGTGGTTGCCTCTCACATGCCCCCAACTGGGAGGACCTGGCCTGCAACCCAAGCATGTGCCCTGACTGGGAATCGAACTGGTGACCCTTTGGTTCTCAAGCTGGTGCTCAATCCAGTGAGCCACGCCAACCAGGGCAAATTCTGCTTTTGAATGGCTGAAGAAATTTCTCTGGTTCAGCTCCCTCTGCTCTGGTTCTGGCTTTAGCTGGCAGAATTGTATCACCTGTGCATTAAATTCACTTTGGCTCTTTGCGCATTAACCAGATATCACTGTGATATGAACCTGATCTGACCATAAATATAAAAGCTAATATAGACACGGAATTCTGGAGACAGTGTTCCAAGTCTCCAGAATTACATGATGGTCATTCACAGGACTCAGGATGTGTTTCTGTAGTTTATCTGATTCCAACCCAATTACCTAAAACAATAACAAAACAGCTTGCAGCAAACCTGTGCACCTTGGAGGACATCTCAGAAAATTTCAGAGATTAATAGATGTTTTTAGGGGTTTTTACTCCATATATGGAATTTCTGTGACGGAGAGCACCTATCCACTAACTTTTTCTCCAGTCAGACATCATAATTTGCACTTACATTGTCAGAACACTTCAGTGAAGTAGGGATTATCTGAACTTGACTGGTACAAGGAATGATGTGGGGAAATAGTAACTTGCCCAAGGTTTCCAGGAAAAAAATAAAACAGATGTGGAAAGCAGGACATTGACTTAGATCTATTGATATACCGACTGTGCTCTTCACTCACACTGCTGTAAATCTGGAAATCATCTGTTCCATTGTCCAAGGGCAATCTTGATTTTAGCCAATATCCAACAAAACATTCTTAACATACAGGTAGGAAAAACAAAAACCAAAAACCAACTATTGATTTCTTGCTAGTGTAGCACTACTTCTGTAAATTATAGAATTTATGTACACCTCCAGGCAACGGAGGATGAGACACAGGCTTCAAGGAAAGTCAAGATCAGTATTTATTAATGCTTGGGGACTATGTTTCTTTGAAACACTTAAATAATATGTCTTGGTTTTGCTTGCTGAAATGTTTGTTTCCAGATTGAAGGAGAATGTGTTGTCCTGAAACTGTTGAAAAATTAGGTCTTGTAGGTTTGCCGGAGATCTATAGGTGTTAATAACATAAACCTTCCATAGTCAGTGTAATAAACATGCCAACACATTTACACCCAGATATATCGAGAGATAAATAGAAAACCATACAGGATGACAGTGCTTCTATCTAAGATATCTATGTCTCTCTATATCATTTATATTCAAAAAGAGAGTTACACCGAGAGCCAGGGAGACACAAATGAAAGACAGAGACAGAAAGGGACAGAGGCACAGAGAGATAAAGATTTTGTTGCATTAATTTATTTTTCTCACACCCTGGCATGTTGCAGATTGGAAACATCACCGTGTTGGGGTCAGGGGCACCTTCGTGTGAGTCTCCTCTTTCTGTGGCATCGCTCCTTCCCGTCTGCATAGCTTGTGTGGCCTCCGTTAAATAATTTCTCCCAGATATTTTTGCTCATAATTCAATGGAAAAGGAGAGCATTGCAGACTGTTTCAAGTGATAGATGAAGTGTTTTTATCCCCCCCCTCACCCTCCGGTCCCTGTCCTCTGTTTCTCATGGGAATCTGGATGAAATTCAGTTACAATTTCCTTTTGTGTCATTTGAGATACAAAAAGGGTGCATTCCTCCCTAATCAATAACTATGGATACGAGGTTTGTCCAGTAAGCATCCAGCCATGTGCTATGCAAAATAGAGACACTTATTTGAAGAAGATACAAGAAACATTGTACCTAGGACGATGACACCTCAGTCCCCTTCAAGCAGGCACCTGGGGACCTCACATGGTTCTCCCAGCATTATGGGTAGCTGCAGCACAGTGTTCCTTCTGCTCTGGTAGCGGAAGCCATGGAATGAATGTTGTCACAGCATGTTTGGTTCCAAGATCCTGCATCAAAATCTGGGACACAGTAGTTTCTGGAACCCCCAGATCAGCTTCCGGTTCTCACGCTGTCAGTCACCGATCTTTGTTGACTGCAGCCCCTACACATTCAACATTCTCAGGTGTTCTTGTTGCAGGCCTTCCAGAATGTGGATCACTTTCAACAGATTCTCGACCTTCTTTGAAGCATTTGTGCCACTTTTATTTCTGCTGCACTCATTGCATCATCCCCAAAAGCCTTCTGAATCATCTCAATGTTCCTACGGAGGAATGTTCAGGCACAATGCAAAATCTGATGCAGATTCATTGCTCTGCTCTCTGTCATTTTGAATGCCACAGCCACACAGTATATGTGCTCACTAAGTGGTGCCTACCACCCCCACTGACTAGTACAGTGAAATCATCCATCATCGTTCACCCATGTGCATTCCAGTCCACTCTCTTTGGCTGCAACGTTACATTGATATCACACAAACTGCTCTCATTATATTAACAACAGCTGAACTCTGTGTGTGTGTGTCTCTTTATATATACATATATGTATACATGCCCACACATATGTACATATGTGAATATGTGTGTATATATGTATATATGTGTGTGCACATATATGCATACATAATGAAGTAACCTCCATACAGTGCCTGGACATTGGAAATACTCTCTCACTTTACCTAGTGCTACTCTTTGTTTTTTCCACATCAGACAGTGACAGTCTTTTCTGGATGCTCATCTCTTGTGTCATTTTCTGAACCATACTGCATGTGAAGTAGGTGATAATTAAATCATCTAATGTATTTATTCTTAAAATAAGTTAACTTCCTAATCTAGGAGTTGGTTACCCTACTGTGAACCACTAGAGACAGTCGTACCCGGGACCTTGGAAGTGCCTTGGGACTCTCTTGGAGATTATCCCTGCTCCTCCAGCTGTCCCCTCCTGTTCTTTCACAGCAAGTAGAATTGGCCCAGTGAGTGTGGCTCTCACCTCTCAAGTCTGATCAGTATAATAATCGGAGCCACTGATGCATTGCCAGTCGAGCCCTACAAATCCTGCCCAGCGCAGTCACATGCCCACATCATGATTTATCATTGTTTCCACTGTCTCCTCGTAACCATCCATTGTGATCACATCACGGCCCATTTTATTTTACATGTGATTTTAAATGAGACTTCTAGGTTTGTTAGACCAATGCACTTGGCTCAGTCTCTGGATTCAGTTAGCATGGTACTTAGAGAAAGCACTCACTAAATAAGAGTTACTACTATTACTATCAGTGTTGATTTTCTCTGTTCCTATTACATCTCAAGTCCTTGTTCTCTCCACTGGTAACAGTTTCTAGAGATGTAGCCATTCTTCTCTTCCGCGTTCAGACTGGGAGGGGCTCTTCTAAATGGAAATTTCCCTTATAAATGTAAGAGTATATAGATAAAATTTCTACTTGATTTTCAGAGTTTTTCCTGTCTGCTCTTTCTTAAAAATAATCAGCCTAAAATAATTCTTATGCCAAAAAAGTATATTTTGGGTGACAAATTTTGCTCCCCTTCAATGCTTTACATTTATACCCTTTCCAAAATTATTTTCCTATCCCAGCTGCTCGGGGGAAGGTGGAGCGAGAAGCAACTTCTTGCATTCTTGGCAGTTGACATTTTAAATAATAAGTGTGCCAGTCAGGGCATTATCACTAAGATGAATGTGAAAATTAAATGTGGTAAAATTTAGGTATGTTGTTCTGTAAGAATATATTTAATATATTTTTTGGACATATGCATGTAATGAGGATTTGGAGATGGTTCTTTTGAGAAAGCGATGTTTTGTCCGGAGTTCAACAGGCAAAGGTGGGCTTTGCAATCAAGGACATGTACGGGAGGAAAGATGCTGGATAAAGCTTCTGAGGCAGGTGAGAGTCCTCAGCACGTCACCAGAACGGCAGGCGTGTACGTGTGAGCTGGACAACGGAAGTTCTAGGAGTACCCAGGGGGTCATGAAAAGGTAAACAGACAAAGAGAAGAAGTTGAAGTTTCATCTAAAGTATGGAAGTGGGAAGACGTATTTTTCTGTGTGTGGACGTAGATTGCTGGGATTTGCATTTTGATTAGAGAGGGGAAGTGGAGGGCGTGGTGAGGGAGGAGAAATTTGGGGAGGTGAGTGAGATAGATGGATGACCCGGATATCCAGGAAAGAATTAATCTTACACAGGACTAAGTTTGCAACAAGAGAAATGGGGGACATGGCGAAAGTAAACACATGTTATATTGCTATGTGTGTTTTAAAAAACTGGGAAAACTTCATTAGGATAACTTTTATATCTAGGCACACAAAACAGCTGACACCACGCACAAATTTCCCAGCTTCTTGGTTACTATAAATAACATTTGGATTTTTTTTCTCGGTTGCCTGTAGACCTTGTAAAATTCTGGGAACCCTGAAAACCATCTCAGAGTCTGGAGGACCTCAGATCTGAAAAAGGTGCAGTGCGTACCACATAAATGCGTTAACACTGCCCATGGTCAGGGAATCAGGCACACCACGTGCCAGTTCCATCAACAGCAGCGGGCGGTCACCTCCTCCCTCGCTGCTTAAACCCATTTAGTTGGAAGGGAACTTTAAAAGCACACATTTACTGGACTGAAAACTATAATTGAATTGTCCCGGGAAATGAAAAGACAATGGGAAACAAAGGGGAAATGACTCCAAAATTTTATAAGCATCTTTGGACAAAATCAAACAAGTTTACATTTCACACACACTCCAGCTGGAGGATAATGTATTATAGCCTTCTCCCAAAATAGTAATAATTGCTGACACTTAATAGTTATTTGCTTTATGCCAGGCATGGGTGTAATGGTTTTACATACATTATCTTAATGTAATGCTCACAACAGTGTAGTGAGGTCATTTTTCAAAGGTATTTTTTATATGAAGAAGAAACAACTTAAATAATAGTCCTGAGGTCACTACTATTGGCAAGTGATAAAGCCAGCATTTAAATGAAGTCTAACCCTAAAGCCCATGTTTTCACACTGATGCAGGATGGTTTTCTACTATGTGGTTGAAGAGTTCTCGATGACCCTCCACCTGGAAGGGAGCCATTTCCGTGAGGGGATACGAACTGTGTGTTTGTGACATTCACCTATTCAGCAGGATCTGTTGCCATATTATTTGCTGGGAATTTAGAAGCGAGTATGACAAGCATAAATTCTGCCACGCTCCAACTTGCAGACAAGTAAGAAAGACAGAAAATTGAACAAGGATTAATAATAAAATACAATAAAGGTTATCAAAATGAAAGGACAGAGTGCCCTAGAAATTTATAGCGGGACACATTTCCTAGTCATTGGGGAGAAATAAAAAAGGAAAATTTATAGGCACTAGACAGATAACCAAGAGTCGTTAAAGCTGAGGGATGCAGAAGGGCAGTTTGCAAAGGCTTCAGGTGAGCGAGAACGGGTCATGTTTGTTTTAGGAAACAAATGGGTTATTGTGGCTGCAAAGTCAGTGGGAGAGAAAACATAAGGTGAGCTGACCAGTAAAGTAATGCAACACTCTAGGAGACATGGCAAGTCATATTAAGATTAGACTTTGTCTTCAAGATAGTAGGAAGCCATCGAAGAGGAAATTATGTGATTACAAATTTAAGGCTCAGCACAAAGATGAGAGCGAGCTCATCAGGTACATTAGTGTTAAAGGAAATAGTTGACAGAGTATAGTTATCTGGGCCAAGGGGATAATTAGGCTACAGGAAAGGAGCATTTGAAAGGTATTTAGCTTGAGAAAATGAGTTTCGTGGTGGAATATATGGACTGAGGGAAAGACGCCCAGATCTCTGTTAGGTAAATCAATGAATACTAGAGCTAGGCTCTGGGACAAAATTACAAGAAGTGTGGAGGAAATGATCACTAATTTATGTTTGAATGAGTAAAGTTTAAAGTAGTAGTAGTAATAGTAGTAGCATGCCCAATAGGCATATATCTTCAGTGAGCACTGGACAGATAAGACAGGTGGTGCAGTATGTGCCCCTTTCCTACCAGGAATGAGAGACATTAATGACAAAGGTCACAAGTCAAGATCAGGGCCAGGACTGTGGGGGTTAACAAGAGGCCCTAAAACCAGGCAGGAATATGGTTGTGGTTTCCCACAAAGAAAACGGAAAGCAAGGGTGATAGCCTTTGAAGAAAGTAGGAGGCAGGCTTCAGGTACAAAGAGGAGTGTTACAAGAATAGGGAGGACGTTGGACAGAAACCTACTCCTATGGGTGGATCCAATTATGTGGAGAGAAAAAGAAGAAACATGTTTTGGGGATGAAAAGGTCAGTTTGGGGAATGCAAGATAGTTTGACCCAGAATAATTCTTGGCAAACTGTGTGTGTGGTGGAGATTTGAACCATGCTTATTCGTTCACTACATTTCACACTCGGGGGAGAAATGTACTAGCCCTTGGGGGCACACCCATCTGATCCCTGGAGAGTGAGTGTTAGTAGACGTACGAATCCCAAGTGTGATTTACGGTTCTGGAAATCAGCGAAGGACTCAGGTTTCAGGTTGGGAGCTCAGTGAATTCTCGCTGGACAAAGCTGCATGTGGTAGAGGGACCCACCTTTTTGTGGCTACAAGGTGCCACCGGCTCTGGTTGTCGTGAGGAATATTCACAAAGGAGAAAACTGCTCCCCTGAGAGAAGTAACCTGGCCTAAATCACACTGCCTGTGAGTGGCAGAACCCGTGTTTGGGCTCTGGTGGCGCATGGGAACCAAGATGGACAATAGTTTTAAAAAGCCTCTCTTCCAGGGCAGATCAGAGAACAGATTTGCTTGGAAAGTCCCTCCCTCCCACCCCAGGCAGGCTTCTGTGACAACTTCGGCTCCATTCCTTAGAGCCAAGTACTCTTCCATATTAAAAAAGAATTGTCAAAAATCTGATGCCCGTTTCTGTGTCTTTCCAAATCATGTGTCTGAGTCTCCTTCTAATAGGTCCTGTGTTTTGTCAATGGTTACGCTCTGACGACCTTATCCTGGTTGGGGTGTGAATGGTGATAGATAAGGGGGGAGGCTCTTGGTAAAAACGGTAGAATTATGACTAACATAATTAGGACTAGTTTTCATAGAGAGGTTTTTATCTGTCAAACAAAGCGTTAGCTGATTGACGGGCCTTGTATTTTACTCTTTAACAGGTAAGGGTGCTGCTGTTCAGATACAACTGAGTCTAGCAATGTTTATAAATAAAGTAGTTTTTTGTTTGTACATATCACAGAAAAAGAAAAAAATAAGAACATTTTACTCACTTAGATGTTATCACGTGACTGAATGACAGCTGTAACTTCTCTTGGTCAGGTGTGGCTGGAGGGCACTGCGAGCTGCTGGGCAGAGGTTTTATCCTGACTTACAGCTCCTGTTACCCACGTGCACTTTCTAACTTGCTGTGGAGCTGGGTTGGGGCCCCATCACCAGTTCTGATGTAGGTGCTGGAAGCAGAAACACAACAAGTCCCTCTGGGACAAAGACCCTCTGGAGGAGCGTGCCTCCTGCATCCCTTTTCCTTTTCTCTCCCGGCAGCTGTGAAACCCTGTGTCACAGAACACAGAGCTGCACGGTGGGGGTAGCCTGGATACCGGAGTGCACAGTCTCCGGAGAATTAGAAGAGAGCATCTCCCCATTATGGAAAAAAAGTGTAGTTGTGCAATTATAGTTCACGCCCCTAAACCAGGAAGATTTAGGGCCTGTTTGTTATGCAGAGTAGCCCTTTCTATATTGATATAAACCACAAGCAGCAAAACAGCTCAACCGGGCAAAGTACAGCGACAGCTGTTTCAAGTAAGAACCTAACGTTCAAGGTCACGGGGTTAGGCAATAGGCATGGAAAATATCACACGGTGGGTTCTCTAGAAGCCAATTGGGAGGTGGGTACTTCCATACAGTAAGTTCACGGGAGAGTGCTCTCAGGATTAATCCTATTGAAGAAGTGGACGATGTCCAACAAAGGGAGATGTCACCCTGCAGTTCAGTCACAGCAGTCATACGGGATTTCTACCAGGGCTCGCTGGAGCTGGAATGGGTTTTCGGAGATGTCTTGTTTATACCCCACATACACCAGCAAACTGATGGAGGGCACTCTCAGAAAGGGGACATTGTCTTGGTCAAGACAGCTCATTGCAACGGTTGTCACATCCCCAGAGAATGAGCTGAGACCCGTTTGCCCATCGACACTCTCCTCTTGGTAGCTTCAGGCACCTTTCCCTTCAGGTCCGCTGGGAGGCAGGCCATGGAATCTAACAGAGTAAGCTTTAATGTAAGGCTTCTCCTTGGGCAACTCTATAGGTGGGCACGCTGAGATGCACAGATGATTAAGTCTTTAATTCTGTGATTGTTTGTGTGTTTGTTTTTAAATATAAACCAAACATTTGGATGCTGTACTGCCTCCATGACCTTCTGTTGGCTCGATGTTCTGGCTGAGGACTTCCTTGCCCAGGATAGACGGCGATTTGGAAGCCATATTGAGTCTTTATTTAATTCTGCCATAGAGTTAAACACAAGCTTCCACGTGTGCCTTTTCGGTGGGAGAAAGCAGGCTCAGCGTGTTTTCCTTAATGAACCTTCTCTTCGGCTCCTCGTCCCAACTGCTGACACAGATCACCATTCCTCCCTCCTACCATCTCTTTAGGATAATACATCTCCCTTTCTCTTTGAGAAAACTATTAATATTTAATTGGAAAAACTCTTAAAATGTTAGGAAAATATTAAACCAAGCACTGAATAATGCCCAAGAGAGTAGAGAGCTTGATTTGTGCAATGAAGTTTAGCTGTTCATTTGCATTTTTTTCTAATAACGGTGACCTACTAAGTGGATCTTTCTCATGTTCCTTTTTAAAAGTAAAGTTGTATTGAGTAAGAGAATAAGTCACAAAAGGGAATGTCAGTTTATGTTTCCTTCGAAAGGACTCTTTGAAACTGCGCTTATTTGAACACATTAAATTTATTCCAAAAGTATTCAGGTCATGCATAATTAAATATGTAGCTTTTAGCAATTTTACTTTTTCCAAGATATGCTGTATACCACATAATTCATACTTTTGAGTGAATATTACTTTTGTTCTTCCCGATTTCTCTGTAATTTGCTACTCAAAGGTCAATGTTATGCAAGTATTGAAGGTCTGGTTTAGTGGAATTTTAAATGATAAAAAATGTTGTGTTTCAACACATTGTGGAAAAAAAGATTTGGCAAAAAATATGTTCAGAGGATGGTTCAAGTTTAATAAGGATTAAGGGCTATCTTAACATATGACATTTGATGTATTTTGTTGATGGTTCTAAGTTATGTATATTGTCTAGGTTATAAGTGAGAGGAAAGATTCTCATGAAGTATGGAAACCCGTCCATGTTTAGGATCTGATTTTTTTCTCGTCTACACAAAGTTCCTCCCCTGCTTCATCAGGCATTCTTTAGGTCTGGTGATTTTTTCTCACTCATGAACATCCAGAATAGGATATGCAATACAAAGTATAGGCACTTAGCTTGTGCCTATGTTCAGGCAGTATTCACAGTGTCTTTACACATGCATATTCCTTTCTCCCTACAAAAAACAAGTGGTTTTCATTTTATCCTTTTACAAGTGAAGAATCTCAGGCATAGACAGATTTCATAAGTTGCCTGCGGTCACATGCCTAGTTAGAGGAATAATAGATTTTTTAAACCAGGCACAAAGGCTTCCAAAACTGGCATCATCACAGACATGATATACTACCTCTTAAAATATTCGGTTACATATTAGCCTGGCTGGCGTAGCTCAGTGGATTGAGCATGGGTTGTGAACCGAAGTGTCGCAGGTTCAATTCCCAGCCAGGGTACATGCTTGGGTTGCAGGCCATAACCCCCAGCAACCGCACATTGATGTTTCTCTCTCTCTCTCTCTCTGTCTCCCTCCCTTCACTCTCTAAAAATAAATAAATAAAATCTTTAAAAATATATATTAGTTTACATATTTCATATGCATAAATTTTATTTCTCACAAAAAAATCGTCTTCAGTTTAGGACAACTTATTAATTTATAGCCCCCTACCCCCCAAACAGAGCAGGGCAGCCTCCTTCTTTTCTGGCTTTTCATCTGCATCCAATCCCAACAGTCACTGTAGGCTTGTAAGGATCTCGAAAAGCAGAGCGGTTACTACCGATAAACGGACACAGTGCAAGATGTTCCCAGAGGATAATTTCACATCATTTGTTATTTTAATGTTTATATGATAGGAAAACAATTTAAAAAGTACCTCCAAAAATGAATAGTTTTGATGTATATAGCATTATAATAAATGCAACTTTCTTGAAGTACCATCAGTCTCAAAATCTTTTTTATTTCTTAATGAGGGATATCACAGAATTACACTGAGATTCACTGAGGGAGCAAGAAGACCATGTAAGGGTGGGCCAAGTTCTGATGTATGTATTATGTATACTCACCCGCCATTAGCCACTGACTAATGACACAGACTCACACCGATGGGAGCTCCCGTGAAACCAAGTGGCACAGGTAATGCCACCAACCATATTTAAAAAATTGATTAGCAAGCTCATGTGAACATGCACACACACAATGTGTTTTTTGTAATGTAGAAAAATATAGCATTGCATGAACCCATGATCAGCTAGAAAAGATCCACACGCTTTCAACAATATGGAGAACAATATTGTTTTACTCCTGAAAGTTCAAAAACATCACACTCCGATAAAACCAAGAGATATTTTCACCCTAGGCAAAATATGGATTTATTTCAAAAGAGTTTAGAGGAAATTCACAATATCTGATAAAGCCAACCCCTTCCTCATTAGATCTTGACTTTCAACCACTGTTGGAGAATCAAATCGATCTGAGATCAGGGTGGCCAGTAATTGAAACTCATGACCGCCAGCATGAGACCCCTTGTTGGAAAAAGGTGCACTCAGGACCAAATCCATTAGGGTTGACTGGACCTAAGTTATTCAGTGCACTCTGTTCACTCTGTAGTTGCTGCCTTGTGAATGTTTCCTATGGCAAAAATACGTGTTTCCTCCTTTGAGAGAGTTTATCTTTCACAATGTGATTCATAGCACTAGTTATTTGAATTCTTTTGATTCCTCTTTTACAACTGTTTTTTAAAAGATTTTGCATTCTGACATTAATTGAAACAACAGCAAAAGTCATAATTCAGAAAGTGTTAAAAAAAAGTTTGGGCTTTGCTTGGATTGGAGGAAAATGTCTGATAAGTCACAACTTCTCCCCCTTCTCGCCTAATTTCACTGCCTTTTCTCTCACAGCCATATGGCTCTAGAACTCTTACTTGTTTGTATTACTGGAAATGGAGACAAGTGAAAATGAGTGCAACAGCAGATAAAAGACTTCCAAAAACAAACCGATACATATTTACAGGAGAGAACAGAAAAGAGCATATCTAGGAAATGTGGGCAAGGGCAGTGGGGTGAGCAACACTCAGCTCACACTAAGTTTTTAAGGAGATGATGGAGTTCTGCAAAAGCAGGGAGAGAAGAGGTGTTACAGGTGACAAAAACTAGATTAAGGAGAGCCTCTGTCTTGGTCCATGAATTAGATTTGCAGAAAGAGATGAAAGGAGAGGATTTTGGAAGACATTTATTTTCCTTTACAAAGGGAATTTCCTATTTGCATTTTCTGAGGGATCCTATTAAAGATTCAAATTCTGTGTTTGCTCCTCCAGAATTGTCAAGAAACAGGCTTATTTGGATGCCTCTCCTTGGGTCTGTGGTGTGATGAGCCAATCATGACCTGGCTTATATCATCTTTGGGTTCCAGAGTCTTGGATGCCATAGTCAACTGGCATACATTACATCTAGATTTAGATCCATTTCAGTACTTTTTAACTGATGCTCCAAAAAAAGTATCCCAGATGTTGTTTCTATGTTAATAAACGTTTATGAGCAGGAGAGGGAAAGTATAAAAAGGAAGGGAGAAAAACAACCTTCAACGACGTTTCTTGAGGCAAGAGTTCTCAGAGCTTTTCATATGTTCTTCAACATTGCAAAGCTCTAAGGAAAATAAAATATGCCACACGGCTCAAAGATAAATATCAAATTATCACATCACTTGTGTGTGTGTGTGTGTGTGTGTGTGTGACATGGCAGTAGCATTATGAGAGACATACTTGGAAAATTGAGCTTTACTAGTGTTTAACTCAGCATATCCATGGTTTTCCTTGATTGGCCACCAGGGGAGGGGGTCCCAGAATACTAATTCATGTATAACGCTATTATAATGAAGCAGGGGTCATGTGGCATCTTCTGGGCAGGTGCAGTCATGATTCACCATGATTCAGCGCTTTTCCAGAAAGTGGGGACAACCGGTCTTGGAACAGGGTCTTGTATTGATGTTCCTTGTCTTAGCCCTGGGGCGCCTCTGGTGTTTTCTTACGCCCCAGGAACCGGTTTTGGAACTGGGTTTCTGTTCTGTATAGACACCCTTTGTCTTGGTCCCAGGGCCCCTCCCTCCCAATTGTCTCCTGCCTCAGTGTGGTGGTGGCTGGGGGAGGGGGTGGAAGGGGACTCAATGGTAGTGGAAACAAAATACATTGTTTTTTTTTTAATTAATCTTTATTGTAAGTAAATATTATTATATTTTTGAAAATTTAATCTTTATTGTATTTTTTTACATTACCTTTAAGTCCACTTATACCCCCTCCCCTCAATAATCACCACGCTGTTGCCCATGCCCACGAGTGAGGTACTCAACACTGGAAATTGGAAGTAATTGGAAGGGAGTTCCTTTTTTCCATGAGATTTAGCCTGGGGGCCTACTGCAATCAGAACTGCAAGGAGAGGCCAAGTTGGAGAACCAACTGTCTTTCTGGCCTGAAAATCTGGGGAACAACGTTCTGGGCAATTACAACAGCTGAAATGGGGGGAAGAGAACCCATGGAGGAAGCAAGTCAGAGTGGGGGAACACATCTCACTTGTAAACTACTCTCACCAAACACCTGACTGGTCTCTTGGAGTCTGCCCCATGGGGTAGATTCCAAGCAGCACAGCTACATATGAAAGAATTGACCTAATATTTGAAATGACACGCAAGAGGGTTTGCGGTTCTACTACAACCAAATTAATCACCTGTCAAATGAGCTGAAACTCAGGTTGTTTCCATACCCTACCTAGGTAAGGTGAGTAATGCTGTAGTGTACTTTAGAATGCAGGTACTGTACTGTTTGAGGTGCTGAGTTCATTTTCTTAGGGTGAGTACACAGAATAGGTATTTCTGGATCATATGTTAGTGCTATTTTCAGTTTATTGATCAAACTCCCTGTTATTTTCCATAGTGGTACCAATTTATATTCACACCAACAGTGTGTAAAGGTTCTCTTTTCTCCACATCCTTGTCAAAATCACTCTTTTCTCTCTCTCTCTGTCTTTCTCTTTCTCTTTTTTTTTCTGTTTTGATAATAGTCATCCTAATGGGTATGAAATATCTTATTTTGATTTGGACTTATATTTCCCTGATAATTAGTGATGCCGATTACCTTTTCATGTATCTGTTGTTCATTTGTATGTCTTCTTTGGAAAAATATCTATTCTAGTCATGTGCCCATTTTTAAATCAGGTTGGGTTTTTTTTTGCCATTGAATTACATGAGTTTCTTATATATTTTGGATATTAATTCCATTTCATTCTTAGAGTTTGTGAATATTTTCTTGCAGTTCATTTTGCCGATGGTCTCCTTTGCTGTGCAGGAGTTTCCTAGTTTGATGTAGTCCCACGTATTTATTTTTGTTTTTGTTGCCCAAGCTTTCGATATTCATGTTCAGACAAAGCTGAATCTGATTTCCAGAAGTAACTAACATGCAGGAATAGAACTTTTGCCCTGGCTGGCATAGCTCAGTGGATTGAGCGCGGACTGCGAACCAGGCATCGCAGGTTCGATTCCCAGTCAGGGCACATGCCTAGGTTGCAGGCCATGGCCCCCAGCAACCACACATTAATCTCTCTCTCTCACTCACTCTCCCCCCCTTTCCTCTCTAAAAATAAATAAATAAATAATCCAAAAAAAAAGAAGAAAAGTCAAACTTTAAAAAAAAAAAAGAACTTTCGAGGGCTAGGAGGTGACCATTATTACAATGTACGTTCACGCCCTCACTTGTGGAATTCAACATCTTCACAATACATGCCGATAGGAAAAGCACTAAGCAACTGAATCAGTTACATACCTATGGAAACTTGACACAGTTCTATTTGCCCAGTGATGTTGAAAACACCACAAATGGTGCTTCCAAGTCACTTTTTAAAAATATAATCTCACATAAACCCTTCCTCATCATTTCTCTCTGCTTATAACTTCTGATAGGATAGCCCCAATACGGGAGGAGGGGAGGAAAGGAGATTTCTCCCATGGCCCTTCAGACTCTACGCCACACTGTGAGTCCCTCAGTTTACTTCCCTTGGGGAAATGAGAGGGAGGGCTGATGATGACGTTTGCAAGCAACTTAATTTTCCTTTGTCACACTCTTGTGGAAGTTCACAGGAAATAATTACAGCTTAAGTCTCCCCGCCATTTGGGATGAAAAAAGAAATGCTGACATTGTTTTTGCAATAACGCACACTTGTGACTCTGAATGTCAGTTTTATTATCTGTAAAATGATAGGGAATGGAATCAATAATCTACCAGTAGCTTGCATAAAGTATTGTAATGCCATTATCCCTGAGTCATGATGATGGTAAATGGGACATTGATATAAAGGACATACACATGTTGAGGACACCACTGAGCAGCTCTGCATGGATTTGTTTCTTCCAGTTGTACCTGTGCTTCCTTCCTGTGGGTGCTTATTTGTCGGTCCTTCATGACGGCTGTCTGACTGGCAAAGGAGGCCTTACGGTTTCTCATCCTCAAGAGTGACTTACATTTTTTACCCTAAACATTTCTGCATAAAAGTATTATTGCTGCTAAACAATAATGTAAAACTGCCTGACATAATGGAGAGTGCAGCTTTTGAAATTCTGGCATAATGTGTCCTTCTGGCAAGGATCCTGCGCTCTGGAGACTCCTCAGTGCAGTCAGGCCTTGGGTACACTGCTCTTAATGTGACTATGTTTTCTGTTGAAACTCCACAATTACAAAAAAAAAAACAAAACTCACATATTGGGACTGAAATACTTAATATGATATGATATGTGAAAACATTCATGAGTTTGTTGGTAGTTAGAATGCTTTTAGATATTATTTCTGATGCGTATTAGAATATATTCATATTAGCATCTGATTCTTGCATTTTGGGGCACTGATTTATTTCCTTATTATTTTCTGTTCTTTACAAGGATGTCACTTTCTTCTGCTTCCAACTTCGCAGATCTCTGATGAGGGCAGTGCTTCCTAAGTAGAAGACAATTTTATCCACTCTAAATGAACAATTAGCATAAATTCATCTTTCTTCCATAGGATGAATTCTCCATTTAGAGCACCGTGGTTTATTTTAACATCTTCTGTACACTTCAGTTGCTTAAAGAATTCTGCATGCTATTATCCCAAAACGATTCTTGGCTTTCAAATTGCTGATCCTAATAAGATGGGCTTTCTTCATCTCCTGTATTACTGCATCATACCTAATGAAATCAGCCTCAACCAATCAAATTCTTGGATGACTGACCTTTATTAACTGGTAATTCAGAAACATGATTTCTGAAGGCTCTGTCTTATAATGGAAAAAAAAGTTACGTAAGTAAGATTGCTTTTCATTGGCCAGAGAAGAAAAAGGTTCTCTGGAGGCCAGTCAAAATTAAGTTTCAGAATATGATAGAAGGGTAGAGAAACAATGTGTACTCTTCCAGAAGGTGACATTAATTCAGCCTCTTTAATTATGTGGCTTTATGTCTATTGTCTCTACTTTATTATCTTCAGACAATACCCACGTATGCTTGAAAAATGTGATAGAGTATCTATTTTATGAATTCTATTAAATCTTTTGTAAGAATATACATCTTTCTCCAAAGATGTTTCTTTCGGGAAACAATACATCATACAATTATTCTTTCATCAGGCGTGTTTTAGATTCATTATGGAAAAGTCGCTATGAGGGCATATAGGAAATAGATCCAAATGCTTTGCCAGGTACCTTCTCTTGGGAGACACGAATATGGGCGCTGTTTACCTAATGACCAGAGGCCATGTTTGTACTCTCAAGGGTGACAAGTGGATGGTCACAGTATGCTTCTCATGGTAAGACGGGGGTGATCAATGCTTGCAACAAGGGCTAATTCCTCAGCTCCGTGTCCCTCCAGCTCCTCTTGCTCCCAGTCATCGGGGCACTGCTGTACATCCAGGTCTTCTTCCCCACTCACGTCCTAAGGCCGGGAGGCTTTAAGGCCAAGGCTCTCCTCATTGTATTCAGTTAAAAGCATAGGCCATTTCTATTAGTTTCTTGCAGAGATTTTTATTATAAAGTTTCTATAAAGACCAGAAAAAAACTAAAAGAGCCAATATGGGGAAATTATGAATGGTTTATGATTTTTTAAATTATTTATAGTTTATCAACAGATAGGAATATGGATCTGGCACTTTTTCTGCCCTGCAAGTCCATCTTTAGGAGAGATAAAATGTCATTATATACAAATAAGGTGTATCAGTTGTGATTCTAGAAGAAAATAGATGGTTCACTCAGACCCAATAATTGAAGGAAGGTTTATAAAAAGGCATTTAAAGAGGGGAATTAGGGGTTCTGGTCAGGTAGCTCAGTTGGTTAGAGCTTTGTCCCGATATACCTAGGTTGCGGGTTCGATCTCTGGTCAGAGCACACACAGTAGTCAACCAATGAATAGATAAATAAGTAAAACAACAAGGTGAGGTTTCTCTCTCTGTCTTTCTCTCTCCCTTCCTCTCTCTCTCTCTAAAATGAATAAATAAAAAATAAAATGAAATAAAGACATGAGTTAGAGACTTCTACTTTCAAAAAGATGCAGTAGACATACTTTTCTCTATTCCTCCCTCTAAATGTAACTAAAAACTCCAGACATCACTTAAGGAATAAACATTGAAGCCTCTGAAAGATGAAAGAAAACACACTAACTACAGACCTTAGCACCTAAGAAAAATACAGTGACCAGTTCCTTCGGTTGGTTGGTTGGTGAGTTTTCTTACATCCTAGTCGTGGAGCAGAAGCCAGAAAGCCCCAAGTGCCAAAAGGTGCCTGAAAGTCCGCTTTTCTAGTTAAAGGACCAGGAACAGGGCAGTTTAGCAAAACAACAGCCAAATCAGGCAATAAATGCTTTAGTTCAGCCAAACACTACAAAAAGAAACAAACAAACTTTGGCCCCACCTGCATCCACACCACATGATTCCCAATAGGAAATTGAGACTTCCACCCTGACCAGGCAGTCAGCAGACGCCCTAACGCTACTGCCAGAGCAGAGTCAGAGCCAGAGCAGAGTCAGAAAAACCCGTGGGCAGCTGAGACTCGCGTCACCACCCGGTAATAAGGAAGTCCACACTCACTCGCCTCTGGGCTTCCTCTGGCGTGCCCCCGTGCTGAGGGGCTGAGGGCCTCCTGGACCACAGTGGGCGTGCAGTTTCTGCTCGCCTACACAGCTGCTCCTTGTCACTCCCGGCAGTAGGGGAAGAAGCCTTGCTAGGGCCTGGCAGGTTCTCTAGAACTTCACTGTTTCCCCCCACAACAAAGTAACCCCCACCCGCTCCATTGCCAGTAGTGTCAGAGGTCATATAGGAGCAGTAATAGCAAGTGAGCCCCTTGGAGAAGGGTGAGGAGGAAACCTGGAGGGAAAAATGGGTTTTACGACACATACAGACTTTGGAAAATCTTGACACTTTCATTTTGGGGACAGATGTGCTCAGAGCTATGCTTCTTGAAATTGTTACCTGGAAGTCTTGAATATGCTCATAGCTTCTAGTTGCAGGTAGCCAAACTCCATTCTCTTGCCTGAAATGGGAAATACTAACATCAGTTTCCAGTACTGTAACAAAAAATAGGTAAGAAAACATAATTAAATCACTTAAAATATTACCTGGAACAATGTAAATACTCAGTTGTTTTTCCTCTCTTCGTGTTTCCTTGGACCACTTCTCTTTGCTTGTCTCCTGCTCACTCAGAATTAGGGAAATGGAAATTCAGTTGTGCATCTAAGGCAACATCTGTGCTTATTTCTGTGCTGTCCCTTTTAGGGCTGGCCTTCAAGTATGTATGTCTGTACATACTGACAGGCATACTCACAGAACCGAGGCCACTACACGTAATGAGGGGGATGCTGAGGTGAGGGTGGACTGGCTGCTCAGAGAGAGACTCGGCGATGGCAACTCGCCCGTAGAGGGGTTCAAGGTCTGGCTCTGTCTTTGCAAGGAAAACACAAAAATCAAAAAACACCTGACAGTTCCCCACTCGAGTGGAACCTCATATAAATGGAACAAGGACAGCGTGTGTAAAAAACGGTCAAAGAAGTAAGAGTCAGGAGCCGCAAGACACTAACGTGTCAAAGAACCAAAGAAAAAGTAAGAATTATGATGAGAAGTATGGCTGGCTAAGTTTCCAGTGATGGGGACCAAGAAAATGACCATCGGATGCACTGAAGGAAAAATTATTGATGATCTACCAGGGGGCTGTTGAGCTAGAAGTTACATGAGATTATATAAGAATCAATGAGACAATACCGCTAAAGCAATAAACATCAATGTCTATATATTAGCTGTGTAATTTGTGAGGATGATGGTGATAATGAAAATAATGGTGGTGATTGTATGAGAAGGCAAGAGTTAGTTTATTCTTATAGCCTATACTGATCTTCTGATCTTTTTGCTCATATTGGCGTTTGTTACTATGGTAACTGAAGGAGATACAGAGTATCAGTTTTAAAGAGTGCACCCTGAAAATTGGGATTCATCACAAAGGAATATACATTTTTCTTATTTCATGTGTTTCTTTTCCTTTAAAAGTTATTGTCTGGATGTGTTTCACTCATAACGGACTTCTGTCATACTATGTAAGCAACTGAGGATTCGAGGTGTGTTTTACACTCCTACCAGTCTAGTTTTATTTTGGGAGATGGTATTTATATTTGGGGGGCATTGGATATTTCAGGAACTTTTAGGTGTTAGAGCATGTATATGGAAATTTTGGGTAACAGGCCGTTCAACAAATTAAGACTAAGAAAAGAATCAAGTGGGGTATATTCACAATTATGCAGAAGTCTGGTGGGTTGAAAAAACAATTCATGTCACTGTTTCATTTTTATTTTTATAATTTATTTTTGGCTACATTTTTCCAATACCATTTATCTCCCTTACACCTTCTTTCACCTCCACCCACCTCCTCTCATCCCAGATCACCACACTGCTGTGTCCATGAGTCCTTGATGATCCATAATAGTATTTTAACTATTTATACAACCTATCAATTTCTGCATTAACAAATTCAATGCACGTGCACTGTGGACAAGCACTCCTCTGGTCTTTAGGGAATAAGCTTCCTTATTGAGCTTATATAGTCCTGAGGGACAATGGCGTGAAATGCATGTCTAGCGTAGTGATAAATTCTTTGGAGATAAAGTGAAGAATGGGTCCAAATAGTCCTTTGGAGAAGATGTCGTTCACTCGTTCACTGGTTATCTGATTGAAGGGACGGAGGGGTATGTGCCAAGATGTCAGGGTCCGGTCCACAGAGACCCTGATGTGGACATGGGCTTCACAAGTTCAAAAGCAGAAATACAATGAGCGTGGCAAGGGATGAGCAGGAGATCAGGGTGGTTTCAGGGCACAGGGTCAGAATGGCATTCAGGGACCATATTACACTTGATTTGCCAGGCTCTGTATGGAACTCTGTATGGATAACCTCTTCTGTACCTGCTATGAAGCAGGAATCCAGATTTTCTGGCTGATGAGATGTTGGTGTGAGGAAAAGAGAGGAGTCATATTTACTGTATTTTTCAGACTATAAGATGCACCGGACCATAAGATGCACCTAGGTTTTAGAAGAGGAAAATAGGGAAAAAAATTTTGAAACAAAACATGTGGGAAAATATTTGATAACCTGTGACCCTGCTCCACCACCGCCCCTGCCCCCAGCAGCGAGCCAGGTAAGCTACAATCGGACAATAAGATGCACCCCCCATTTTCTCCCAAATTTGGGAGGAAAGGTGCGTCTTATAGTCCGACAAATACAGTAAATTTTAGGCATGAACAATATAAGGAAAGGCAGTGCCAATATCTAGCCACTCCCCGGAAAGCCACATTCTTACTGCGCCACTAAATTGGGTGATAATTCCCACTGAAAATCAAAATCATGCTGTGACCGTGAAAGGATGCAATGTATTTTCCTGAGTTCCTACATTACACTGAAGGGCAATAATCCTCACATTATAAAAAGGAAGTTAAATGTGTCAGTTGGGCTTTTATTTTTTTATACCCTTTTGAAGTTTAGCTTGATGTTTAAACTCAGACACTTAAGAGACCCTATTTTAGATTCAACAGTGCAAGAGTTCATGGTAGTATTTTAAGATCTTAAAAAAACATGAAGAAAGTTCTAAAATCTATTATCTTTTTATACTGCCTAATAATTATGACTATGACTCATACAAATCAGCCTTTCAAGTATCTTGTCATAAAATAAAGGACAAGTCACAGAGTGTCTTAACAAGAAGTTAGTAAAGAGAATAAATGCATAATACTGCAGCTTTCATTTGGCTTAAGTTTGCAACCCTCCGAATTTACCATTAGAGTTAATTTCTGATAAAATGTCCTAAAACTAGTATTTTCAAGTTAATCTTCACCTTCTAGTTCATACTAAATTCTGAAAATGCGTTTATGATGCATATAAAATGGTTATGAATCTATGGTAATTCTACCCCTGGTTTTTCATTCAACAATCAGAGAGGTGGGGGTAGGGTGATTTACATATGGCCATCTAATTATCCTGGCACAGAGAGTCAGAAAAGACAGATCCCAGCTCAGTGTAAAATGAGACAGAAACGGAAAGGAATGGCACACCATGTAGCTTTAATAATCACTTCATCATCAATTAGTGTCATGAATAAATTACCCTCTTAAGTGAAAAATTATAGACAGCCGACCAAATCTGGCAGTAGCTTTCTTCTGCAAATAAAGTAGAAATACGGTATTTAATTACCTTCAATTTTAAGGACTTTTATAAAAATAGGATTATTAAAAAAAGGCAGTTGAGTGTAAAAACATCCATCTGGCATGCGTAAGGCCATACCTACCAAGGCACCAGGTGTTCGTCCCAGGGAAATACCTTAAACACTTATTAATTGCATTCTGAAGTCTTTCTAGAAAGATTATTTTTCTTATTAACCTTGTGTGCTTTGAGATGGTTTCACCAAAGTATGAACGAGTGAGAAGATATAGGGTACCTTAACTTTTCTTAGATTGTATCTTGGCGGTCCATCCTGATTACCTGCCATTTTCCATCTTTGCAAAATGGGAATACTCAGAGGAAGTAATGAGTATTGGACATTTAGAATTCCCTAATTATAATTTTTATCTCACATGCATATGCATGCCCAGCTTTGAATACTAACCAATGTACACAACTCAGCACAATTAAAAGCTAAAGACTTACCTACAGTCTTTCTGGTTCCATTCAAGCCCTATGTATTATTTCCTTCCTAGATCTTCTTTCTTTCTTTCAGTCTCCTTTATCCAATTCTGCCTTCTCAGGGCTCAGCCCATTATTATTCAGAGTCCTTAATATACTTGAACAATGATCTATTCAGCCAGGTCTACCACTGTTACCTTCAGTTCATGGGTGAGAAAACTGGGGTGAAAAGAAGGCAGATACCTTGACCAAAATCTCAGAGAGAGTCAGTGGAAGAAGGGGATCATGAGGCAGGGATCTCACTTCCATCTCAGTGCATTTCAAGTTTCCCCATACTGTCTTCAAAACTGCATGGCGCCTGGCGCGTTTTCACCTGGCAGATGCTCGTGCGAAAAGGATGCATACAGATATGCCCCTGACAATAAATACTAGGCAGTTTCATGCTAGGACTTAATCCAAGTGAATTTTGATGGACCAGTTCAATATGAAGTGCATTGTTTTAGAGATCCGCAGAAGGAAATGGGGGCGCTAAGAATCCAGAGAACTCGGAGTGGTTTAGACAGAAGTAGGTAAGTGTATCATACGAACACCTGTGTTACTCTCAAACCTAACCCTTCACATGCAGTAAATGCCAGCCAAAAAGCTTCCCTTCTCTTCTGGGAGCCTGTTCATTTCCAGTTCAATATTGTGAGTGTCTGTCGCTCTTTCTCTGAAACACTGAGCTCAGTCTTTCAGATGGCTCCTTCTGGTCATTCAGGCCCTCACACAGAAGTCACCTTTTCACTGGCGTGTTCTCTGACTTCTTTAGCTAGATGACACCTCTCTCCCAATGGCCTGGCATTGATTCATTCCTTGTTATCTTCCTCTTAGCGCTTTTAAACATCTAAAGCAGTAATTGTGAACCTTTTTCATCTCACGGCACACACAAACTAATTACTAAAAATCTGCAGCATACCAAAGCATATATATTTTTGCCAATTGGACAAAAAATAGGCATACTTTTGATTCATTCACACCAGATGGCTATTGTTGTGTTGGCTGTTGTCATTGTTTTTTATTTGACAATCTAAGGGAAAACAGGTCAGTGCTGCTGACTAAATAGTCAGGTATTGCCCGTTTTAAAAATTCCTTAGGCACGCTGGTTGAAAATCGCTGATCTAAAGTAACTTTCCTTATTTGTTTATTATTGTTTCACTCACTAGAATATTGGTCCAGCAGGGGTAGTTTTTAAAATTTGCTTGCAGGTAAAACCCTAAATTAGAAATAAAAGCTGTCATGTAGTAAGTGCTCAGTGAGTATGTAGATGAAAGAAATGATGAATATTGAGGTGATATATGGAAAAAAAAACCCAGCGTGTTCAGAGAAAGAATAAAGTAAGAAGGACCACTCTGTGCATTGTGGGAAGTTGTATGTATGCATTATTTAGGAAGTTCTGAGACCTTCATAAGGTAAGAGTTGCATAATAATTTTCAAATACCCCATTGACCATTTGCTTAATTTAAGAATTAACTGTTTTCCTATTCTAAAATTAAACTTATAATTTAACTTGAGAAGATAGACTGTTTTTCAAGAATATTCTTCCAAATAGGTGCCAGCTAGATTTTCCAGATATATTAAAATTCGTCCATTTTTTAACATAACACTTTCATTCTCGAATCTTTCAAATCTGACTCTGAAAGTCATTATCAGTTGTCCTCATTCCTTCTGACAGCTATTTTTTATTACTTCCTCCATCAGTCCCAATCATCTGCAGCAGCTAGAAATGTTCTCTTTAATTCCTGAGCTGCAAGATGCAAAGTCGGACTCTTAAATACAAAATTTTGCTTTCCTTTTTTTCTTGTCTTTTTCTTCCTTTCTTTTTCCTTTTTTTTCCTTGTTCCTGAAATTGTTTTTATTATCAACAGCATCAAGGTTTGTATAACTCTTCAATTGCAAAGCTTGGTTTCAGCTTTGGGATATTTTTAAGCTTTAAAAGTTGATTCATTGTAGAGCACACTGTATAAAATTAGTTAATGGCATTATGGCTTGCTTACTCAGTAGGTAATTTAGTTTTCTCAGTTTATCCCTGGGATATACCTCTTTTGGAAACCTTCGCCTTTCAATAGGGGGAATAAACCTCTCCATTTGGGTTTTTCTTCATATGGCTTGATAGGAACTCTTTCCAAATTTAGAAAATCAATGCATTATCCTTTGAAAAGTTCTCCATAGAGTTCTGGGGCTTTTGTTGAATTGATTGGATTAATGTCAAGGGAAGAGAATATGAATGTCTATACTTATGGCCCTTTGCTGCTTAGAAGTCAGAGATGATTGGAAACAATACAGATTTTCCCTTTCTATAATTTCATTTTCAATTTTGAATTTAATAACCCACTTGACATGTTACCTTAGGTTCTTTATTAATCTCTCTGAACCATCATTCCTTATCTCATACTGTGAAAATACTTCATAGGATTATTGGGAGGCTGAAATGGGAAAAATAAACATTACATGTGCTGAAAACATTCATTTTTACTTTTTATAAAGGATGATGTGGATAGTTTAGCATCATTGAAAGAAATACACACTCATAAAAACACCTAACACACATACACACACACTCACACTTACATGTGTACACAAGCACAACAAATGTAATTTGGATAACAAGATTTTTATTTTCTTTTACTTTTCATTGGGTTTGTTGGTTAATAAAATTGTATAGGTTTCAAGTGCACAGTTCTATAATGCATCATCTGTACGTTATATTGTGTTCACCACCCAAAGTCAAGTCTTGTTGCATCACCGGTTATTCCCCCTTTGCCCTCTCTTACCTCCCTCTTTCCCCCCTTCCCTCTGTTAATTACCATGCTAATCTTTGTCCATAAAGTCTTTTTTAACTTAATCCCTTCAGCTTTTACGCACGGTCCACCCAACACCCCTCTCTTCTGATAGCTGTCAGTCTGTTTTCTTTATCTAGGAATCTGTTTCTGTTTTGTTTGTTAGCTTATTTTGTTCAAATATACCACAACTTTTTTATCCACTCATCTGCTGATCAGCACTTGGGCTGCTTCCAAGTCTTGCCTATTGTAAATAGCACTGTAACGACATAGATGACGTAGGAGCGCATATATTCTTTTGAATTGGTGCTTCAGGTTCTTCATATTTACTCTCAGCTGCACAAGCTCTGAGTCATGACGCAGTTCCATTTTTAATTTTTTGAGGAAACTCTGTACTTGTTTCCCACAGTGGCTGCACCAGTCTGCATTCCCACCAACAGTGCACCAGAGTTCCCTTTTCTCCACATCCTTGCCAGCATTCATGTTTGTGGATTTATTGATTATAGCCATCCTGGCAGGTGTAAGGTAATATCTCATGGTGGTTTTAATTTACATTCCTCTGATAATTAGTAACATTGAGCAGCTTTTCATATGTCTATGGGCCATCTGTATGTCCTCTTTGGATATATCTATTAAGGTCCTTTGTTTATTTTTTAATTGGATTGTTTTCAGTTGGTTCTTAAGTTTATCAATTAGACTTTCATCAGCCTTCCCAATCTTCCTCTTTTTCACAATTACCCTATCTTATCATATAACATCCAGGGGGTCAGATTCAGGTGCTTCTACTTTTCAAAGGGAGGTGGTCAATATTACAGTGTTATTAAGTTTTTAGAGTACAGTGTTTAAGTGAGTGTATTGCATGTAGAGACCAATGAGGCCATGCTGAACATCACTGTAAGTGCAGAGAGACCTGAGAAAGAAAGAAATAGGTATGGATTTCAAGTGGAAGGTTTCAAAGTCAAGGAGGAGTTGTTTGCTTAGAGAAAGACCAATGTTATAAATAGAGACTAGAATTATCAAAGGCACATATATCTGAATAAAAAATGTTGAAATTTGAAAATACTCATTTTTACCTTGTCTTTTAAATTATAAATGCTTTTTGCCTGAGACCTGAGATACCATAGTCTGGCAAAGTGAAATTATTAAGCAGATGAAATTATTTCAAATAGATGTTTATTAGCAACTGATGTTCTTTGGATATACTATTCTGAAAGTGAAGGTTAACACATAAAATCCTATGACAGTGATCTGTTAGGAATAAGGCTGGTGTCTTGTGAATGAAAGGTTGGATGGAAAAGGACGCATTGAGATTCCTACCTGATAGCAGAGGACAGAGAGCCAGTTAAATGGGAATTATAAAATGGATGTTCACATTGGAAAGAAAAGATAGGTTTGACTTAGAGGTGTTCAATGTTTTTAGCAAACCCAAAGAAGGCAGGTAAAGACATAAAGATAACGAAGAAGGAGAGCAGTCCAATTGACTATCAGTCTCATCTGAGATCACCTTCCAAAGATACAAATCAGGTTGGAGCTTGGGCCTTCCTTATCTATGCAAATGAGCTGTTACACTGGAACATTTGCATAGGTCCCATGTTTATTTCATTCTGTTTCACACTTTATAAGTCTACTGCAATATTGCTTATTTTAATATTTTAACAATAAATTGCCTTGAAAGCATTTCTGGACTTACAAATCTTGTAAGGGTGCTCAAACTTTTCAACATTAATCAAATATAGATGGCAAAGCAGCAATAAGTAGCTGTAGAAAAGTCTTTGATATAAAAGATGACATTGGGGAGTCATCATACAGAGGGAATTTGTGTTCCATGAGGAATAGAACTTACCTGTCAAATCTTGTTTCATTACTGATAATCTCAACTTAACATTCATTCATTCAAAATATTGTGTTATCCATTCCTTATGGATATCATTATTTAGAAGGAAATATATACTTTAAATAGAAAAATATAATTGCCCAATTTTGATTTTAACAAGTGCAAAAAATTAGTACAGGTGGTACTAGAAAATAAACTGGGCACATAATCTTGTTTGACCAAGAAAGGGCATTTAAAGTGAACGTTGAAGTACAAATAAGTGTTTTTCAAGTCTAAGAGTGTATTTTTCAGCTGCCTGTGTAGGAAGGGACATAGGGAAATAAGTTCAGTCAGAATGTACAGCATGCTTAAAACCTTAATCTAGGAAAATTAATAGTTGTTGTAGCAGGCTACCTGAATGGATACTCAAATAGCTGTTGCACAGAAAAATAAGGAAGAAAAAGAATCTGGTAGGGTCTCATTAGCATGGTGAGGAGTTGGCATTTCATTGGAAGTTCAATGGGAAGTCATGGAATAATGTTAACGAAGAGAGTGATATAATCAGAGCTGAATCCAATAAATTCTATTCATGATCAGTTGGCAGTCATTTCCTCTCTCTGTTTCCATTTCCTCATCT
The DNA here is from genome assembly GCF_019186645.2 of Phyllostomus hastatus. Lineage (NCBI taxonomy): Eukaryota > Metazoa > Chordata > Mammalia > Chiroptera > Phyllostomidae > Phyllostomus > Phyllostomus hastatus. The sequence continues at coordinate 20,153,217 of NW_025334024.1, forward strand.
GTAAAACGAGAACATATGGTCATTTTTAATGGTTGCATTTTTATAGTCTATTATGCTATAGACTCTTCCCTGGACCCACACAATAAATCAGCCTATCACAGAGCTGGGCATTTTATGAGTCATGGAGGAGATACGACATTTAAATTCATTCAAATCTGGCCATTGGCACAATGAAGTGGGGGGAGCACAGGGCAGGAATCGTGGCTTCCCTGCCACTGGCCCGTCGGGAACTTGGAAATGACTCAACTTGTAAAGTCCTCAGTTTTTCATTTGTTAAATGTAAGGACAATACCTTACTGGGAAATGTCTTCACATGTGAAGTGACCTCTTTTAACAGCTTAACTTATTCCCTTCTCTGAGACATGTGAAAGTGCAATTTAATGTCCAGTGGAACCCTTCCCCCTTTAATCCATCTTTCTGTAAATGACTGTTATTTGTCTTGATGGGTTTCTGGTCATGTGTATTTAATGGGATCATGTAAGAAAATATGACTGAGCATTGCAAAACTGAGAATGTAACTAATTGGGAATTAAAGATGCATCATTTAATTTATTCAAAAATATTTATTCAGTGCAATCACTACACTACACGTTGTGTCAAGCACCAAGAATAAAAAAAATCTATAAGGGTTGTTAGTTCCTAAACTTCAGTAGCTCAACAGTCTGGAGTAAGAGCATCATTTAAAAGAGATCCATAAAGCAACTGAAAAAATTTAAAAAAGATTGTAGATGGAGGGGGGCAGCTCAAGTCAACATGGAAGCTGAATGAACAAATACAACACCCAGCTTCACGGGCAAGGATTTGCTGTCTGACAGGAAGACAATTGAGATAGGTGGGAGCTAATGAGTTGGAAAAGGGTACATAAGGAATTTAAGACTCAGGGAGACTGATGAATACGGAAAGGATGTTACTGATTTTGGGTCACTGAGGATAAGGGCCAATGATTGTACTTTGCATCTATTTCTAGAAAGAACACAGTCATGTGATCGCAGGCACACCAGGTACAGTCTCTGATTCCTGATCTGTTAGATGGGATGCTAACATAATTCTCACAGTACTTTTGTGAGAATGAAATGAAACAACTTATGTAAGTACTGACATACAGGTCTGGGTGAATCAAATTCAGTGTGGCGTGGGGGTGGTGAGGTTGGTTATATGCTGCATCCGTGTGAGGGTGGGCAGAGCAGGGGTGGGGGGCATGCAGTCCCAGTACCAAAAAGACACTTTCACTTTCTCAAGGTGTGCTGTGTAAACAGACAGCAGTGTGGTGATGGCCAGAGGAGAGCGGGGAGATGGGCAAAGGGGGAAAAATGGGGACATCTGTAATAGTGTCAGCAATAAAAATAAAGTTAAAAAATGGAGGAATGCTCTCATTAATGCCATGTCATAACTTGGAACTGCAGTAGTGATCTGTAAGTATTCTTATTTCCAAGCTAAGCTGCAGTTACCTATTTCAGCCTGTGAAATATCTAGCTATCATTTCTCTCCCTTGGAAACCTCTAAGATTAGTGTGATATGATAGGTACCATATTTTTCAGCCAGCCAAAAAGACTTTGGCTCCATATATAGCTTAGTCATTAATTGCCAGTTTTATTATATACACATCATTTATCCTCTCTGAGTGTACAGTTTCCATACCCGTAAAATAGAGGTAATAATGCCAAATTTGCAAGGCTGCCAGAATAATTAGAGCTAGCCAGGCTATTCACACAAAATAGACTCCCTATAAATTCAAAGTGTAATATTACCAACAAAACAAAACAAAAATAATTGGTTTGATTAAATGTGTGGTGCATAAATGCAGTTAGTGTTCATCTTAGTTATTGCTGTATTTTCAGTGCCTGGCTCATACTCAGATCTCACGAAAAATTAGGAAAACAAGTATTAGAATAATTGAACAGGAAAATAAAGAGTTGTATAATTAATTTAATGAGGAAGTGGAAAACTACATAATAACCAGAATAGCTACATTTCTCCACTATAGACAAGTCTAGAGAAGTATCAACTCATATCCAGTGAGTTAAATTTAAACATATTTAAGAAACAGTTGGTAGTGCTAACATATATAGACTATTGGTAATAGAGATCTTTAGATTTAAAAATATTTTAAAAATCAGAGTTTTATGTTTTCTGTATAATTGTAGGGAGCTAAATTGTATAAAATTAGTGAGAAATCAAAAGGGACGGAGCCACCAACAAAAGAGTATTGATTATTGATGATTTCTGCTAACACAAAAGTACTTGACCTCCTGCTGACAAAACTTTGTGGTTTAGTCAGGACTTTATTGAGAAATAGGTGAAGTTTCCATTCAGGAGAAGAAAGAATAATGTGAAGAGTTTTACACTGTATACCTGATATCCTTCTATCCACCTAAATCAATCTCCTTCCAATAATTTTAGGACGCACAGAAAAAGCTTATACTGCTTTTTTAGGGTTAAGGAGTATAATCATCAAACTCAATAAATATTTTGAAGTCATAATGAATAGAATAGTTATATACAATATTGTGATTTTACCTAATAACTTTGGCATTGGTAATGGCTACCACAATACACTAATGATCTCTTTCCCTGTTACCGTATTTCACATTACTTGTTTACTTAATCTCAGTGTCTCTGTTTTCCATACACAGTGTACCCCTTTCTCTTTTGTGATTGTTCTTTGGCAGTTTGTCTCTGTGGCGTGCTTTGTTTGGAAGCTGCATGCTATTACACCACGTATCTAAGTCAGCACACCTCTTTTTGGAACAATCCATCTTCACAGTAATGTGAGGGAATGTGCTATTTCCTGCCTTTAAATCCTGCTGTAGCAGTTCTAACCCAGGGTGATTTGTGCTGTGAAAGCCCACGGAGAAGATTTATAGGACTTGCTTCACCAGAGAACTGTGTCAGGTCTAATTATGTGCACTGAGCCCTGAATACTGGGGGAAAATGTCATTGGGGAGTCACGATGCCCACTTTCACTCCTGGCCTCACCTCCAGGTAGCTGTGGGCCTGTCCAGCCACCTGGACTCATTAGGGACCATTTAATGAATTTTCGGAGCTGAGGAGTTCTTCACATGTGCCTCAGGGGTCAATAGGTAGGGTGCCTCAAATACTGCAGCATGGAGTTACGGATCTGCACACCGACTTAAACTGAACCAACTTGATTTTTCTCACCTTACACACTTGGAATTCACATAGAATTTTAATTGAACAAAGAACTGATCAACTCTGATACGCTCAGACTTAAAATAGGACAGAAAATCCCAGGTTTTGAGACTATTAGATCCCACAATGATCTTAGATATAATTTAAATGTGGAATGGAAATTATAATCTGTAGGTTCCAAGCTTTCATCTTGCTACTGACTTTTGGGAGTGCTGTGTGGAAGAAACTGAGTTATTGTGTGACAAGCCATTCATGGGACCTTGAAAGGGGAAAGCTTTGTATTTGTTGACTCTAATAGTAGGTGACAAATGTGAATCTCTAAGCAACAAATCGATTTTTCCAATATCTAATAATGACTGGATAAGATTAGTGGTAACATGGAGAATAATTTTACTTCCCTAGATCATTTTAAATAAGCAATCTGTGTGATATTAAGAGCAAACACATTCATTATTTCCGTACTGCTTAGGGACTAGTTGAAATGCTTGCTTTTTACATTATTATTAGATTTCAAAGAAGTGACCAGGCCAAGAGGAGCAAATTAGAGGAGAAAGCAAGAACACTCCTGATTTCATCCTTCAAACAACATCCAGGGGCAATGCTCTGTGCCCTAAATAGAGACAGAAAACTTGTGGGGCACAGACCCTGTGCGAGGCAGCATTCACAAGCACTGCTTACCGTCTCTCAAAACCTCTTCACCAGTGTCTGTTGGAAACAAGGGTATAAAACCCAGCCCTCTTGCTCTTTCAGCAGGATAGTTCTGAGGCGCATTCTCTACTACTTTTCAGGGGTTTTTCTTTAATGTGATTGATCCCTATTTGCTCATAATAATACCTGCACGCCTAAGCATCTTTAATCCACTTACTTTCCTCTTCTTTGTCAGTTCCCCACTCCTTACCGACGTGTCCTGTGCTCACTTCCCAAATTAACTCCTTGTACTTTCACACTTGGCCCCAGAGTCTTGTTTCTGAAACCCCATGAATTTAAGATGCCCAGTTGCCAGGTGATGCAGTTGGGTTTCCAGTCCTGTCTCTTCTAACTCGAAAGCCCACTGTTTGTCCATTCTGCAAGGCTGCTGTCTGTACATAGAGAAGAAAGACGGTCTTTCATTGTGTTAACATGTTTTTGGACAAGGTGACGTGTTCCTGAAGTTGTGGTTGAAATTTTAAATTTATTTTCACAAATGAACACTCTTTTACAAAGTGTTATAATAACAACACACCTGGGCTTATTAAAAACACGGGAGCATGCCCTGGCTGGTGTAGCTCAGTGGATTGAGCACGGGCTGGGAACCAAAGTGTCCCAGGTTCGATTCCCAGCCAGGGTACATCCCTGGGTTGCAGGCCATAACCCCCAGCAACCACACATTGATGTCTCTCTCTCTCTCTATCTCCCTCCCTTCCCTCTCTAAAAATAAATAAATAAAATCTTAAAAAAAAACACGGGAGCATGACAACATTTGCAGGTGGGTTCTGCATTATATTGCCTCTCCCAGTAAGAGAAGGGAGATGTCTCTGACCATCCGAAGCATCGTATTAGCTACCATGCCACAGGCCTAACTTCCATCGTTGGAGCCTGATGCGGAGGCCTTCTCAATGGGCGGGGCCTTGCAGGGAGAATGAGTTGCCTTGTGGGGCAACTCAAAAGAGAGAGCCCAGGGAGTTTGTAATTGGCCAGCAGCTATCATGTGCAGTGAGCCATCTTTAAGAAGTTCCATTTGAAGTAAGCTGGGGCCACAGAAGGAGTTTGGTTTGAACCAAGAACAGTTATAGATCTAAAATTTGAGTGATAAATTAAGTTACAATAATGATAAACCATATGAATACATAGAAATATTCTCCTAAACCAAAGCCCTCACTTAACAATATGGGATTTTAAAGTTAGTTTAAAATTATTGCTTTTCCATATTAAAAATTATATAACTATATTGAAATATTTTAGAGGAATAGAAGACATATAATACATTATTCCATTACTCATTCCTACAAAATAAGACAAAATAAATAATATAAAATACTAGTAACAGCCTTTGGGTTTTTTTGTGGGTTAATCTAAAATTTATACTAAAACAGTTTATATTATATTCTATTTTTTAACCTGTTGATTTTAATTAATATTAATTTTGTTTTTTATTGTTGTTATTTAACATGAGAATGCCCTGAAAATTTCACACTGACCCCTGACACATATGTTATAAACATTTCTTAGGTTAACTGAAGAAATGCTGAATAAAAGTTAGCCCTGGCTGGTGTGGCTCAGTGGATTGAGTGCCAGCCGGTGAACCAAAGGGCCACTGGTTTGATTCCCCGTCAGGGCACATGCCTGGGTTGTGGGCCAGGTCCCCAGTAGGGGGTGCACGAGAGGCAACCACACACTGATGTTTCTCTCCATCTCTTCCTCCCTTACCCTCTCTTTAAACATAAATAAATAATATCTTTTTAAAAAATTATCCTCCTTTTCATCTTGTCTCTCCTTGCTGCTTCCTGTCTGTGACTCCTCAGGCCCCTGATAGTTTAGACTTCCAGTGCTGGGTGAGTTCACGTCTCACAGGCTCCCAGTGAAGAAGATCTGAAACAGCCCTCAGTCCACAAGAGGTGCGGGAGACACGTGAACGTGTTTGCACTCCCATCGCTCCCGTCCCAGGTCTCCTGTTCCCATCGCTATTCCCTTAGCTCGGGCTCCTCTCAGAGTTCCTTCCGCCTTCACTGCCAAGGCCACAGTCTTCTCTGGCTGACCTTCAGCATCAACCCAGGCAGAGTAGAGAACATAAAAGGCCTTCTGCAGAAAGTATATGGTCACGCAGTTTTTGAGTCAAATAAGCACATCCAGGATGAATTCCTAGCTCTGCTATGTCGCCACTGTGTGAAACTGAGAAGTAGCTTAATGATTCATATCTTCCGTTTCCGTCCCATAAAATGGGGACACTCACAGCTAATTGGTGAGGGTTTCTCAGGACTCACGATGACATTCATTCAGTGCCTAGTGGAGTGCCTCTGAAAGAATATTCTTACAAATGGAGTCTTCTCTTCTTTTCAGGCACAGTTGGCATTTAATTGAGGGCAAGTGCTTTCATCATCATAATTCCAAAACGAATTCAAAGCTCCGTCTGACTGGTCTCAGGGAGGAGAGGATAGCAGGCTGGACTGTGGCTTCTGCGACCAATCTGATAATCTTTGCTTTTGAAGGCAAAGAATTGGGGACAAGCTTTGTCAGTGTCATGACTGAAGATAAGAAAAAAAACGGTCATGCTAAAAATGGGAGAACTATCAAAAAGCAACCCATTTTGGAGAATTTTTATAGCAGGAAAAAGTAAAGTTTTTTTTTATTAAACTCATTGTATCAATTATTATGAAAATATCTAAATACAACCCCCTTGATTAATACCAATGGGGCCTAGAACTCTGAGGAGTGATGTTTTTCTTCTCCAATTTTAATTTCCTCCTCTGTGGTCCTTATATGAGATCAGCTGAATTACAGCAGCTGAATAGATGAAGTAGCTGTGAGTTTCTGTAAGAAAGACTGATGATAAAAATTGCCCTGGACAAAAATACCAGTTATAATCACTAGCCAACTGGTAAGGGGGAGTAAGTGCTATTCATCTCTAATTCCAACTGTTAATTACCTAAAATACACACACATGCACACACACACACTTCTTACTGATATTTTTGGCATGTTATGATTTAATCAAAACATGGTCTGTCTTAAGTTTAAGAAAAGCTTATTCAATTTATGGGGTCTTTTTAAACAGTGTATATTCATGATGATTGAGTGCAGTGAAATATAAAAGAGTAACCTGGGGAAAGACAACACTTAGTGTTGTAAATATATGAATGTCCTAAAGGAGGTGCCAGAGGACCGAATGCTATACTTACTTGTGACCTATTTTACCATTTACATGATGAAATTGGAGCAGGTTGCCAGAGACATTCTGTGGGTTTGGGCAGAGATGGTAACCACAGGTGTGTGAAAGTAGTATCTGGCATCCTCGGGTGGACAATAAACTCAGTGCTGGATCCCGATGAGGAATTGTGTAGGAAAAGAATATTTACACATAACCGAAAATATCCGTTATTGCACCCATCTTTTGTTATTTATAAGATGTAGGTTAAGTCTTTCTTCCTTGAGCCTTAGCTCTTTTTTATGTTAAAGGACATAATAAAACATAATACATTTGAAGGAATATTAACATTATTTATGTTTCAAATGATTAGAATGAATCAGATGCTTATCCTGTTCCAAGAACTTCCCAGATGGCAAGCAAGTAGAACCTTACAGTATTCATTGACTTATACTTAAATATAATCAATTTAAATATTAGGGTATTAAGTATGAACTTAGGAACTGGAAGTCATCCTGTATCCCAGGTGGGTCCCTAACTGTCTTCCTCTGCAGAAGAGGACGCCCCAGCGCAGCGAGGTCAGGAAGGTCAGGAAGCCGGCAGCTCTCCCGCAGCAGCATCCACAGTGAGGTCTGAGTGTGAGCGCGGGAGGCCGGATGCCAAGGCCTGCAGCTTTCCCCGCTGCATCACACAGCTCCCCCTCCACGGTGACTCTGTTTAAAAGGACCGGTGATCGTATCTCTATTTATTACTACCTGGGACAGTGATGAACAGTGTTACTAAAATTGGTGAGCGTTGAGCCTGTCACAGAATACCGAATTCACTAAAACATGGAAAACCATCATACACGTTCAGGAAAGGTTTCACTGAGAGGAGCTCTTGAGCGGGCCCTTGGGAAACGTGCACATTGCGTGGGTGAAGGGGACTGTGTCTTAGGCAATGTGGGCAGATGCGGTAGAATGTCACTCACTGGCTGTCTCATACACAACAGCATTTTGTTAATCCCAATTCTGAAGGAAGTCCAAGATCAAGGCGCCAGCTGATTGGGTGCCTGGTGGGTTCTGCTTCCTGGCTCACAGACATCCCTCTTATTGCTGCGTCCTCGCGTGGGGAAGGTGGTGAGAGAGCTCTCTGGGGTCTCTCTTATAAGGGCGTGAACCCCGTTTATGAGGACTTCAACCTCATAACTTTATCATCTCTCAGAAGCCCTACCTCCTAATACCATCACATTGCAGGTTAAAATTTCAACATATGAATTTTGGGGGGACACAAACATTCAGTCCATAGCAGATAGGTGTCGTCGTTGGGGGAAGAAGGGAAGTAGCAAAGGTGATTTGCAGTCAGCAGGAACAATGGCTGGGAAGGTTGAGCCCGGAGCAGACTGATGCGACTAGATGGTTGAGAAATTCACTCTGGCTCTGCTACAGCATCATGCTGGGGTGTGTGGAAGAGGTGGCTGCACAAGTGTTTCACACCAGATACTGAAGTACCACAGTCAAAGCCCCTTAGACATTGCCATTTTATAATCCAACAGCCATCTAAATTTTTCAGTGGCAAGAAGGAAAGCAGACGTGAGGAAATGATGGGACTCAATTTTTTTTTTTTTTTTTTTAGAAATCTGTGTTCTGTGTAATGTTGAAAGTCAGACTAGAGAAAAAAGATTCCGTTGGCAAGGGGGACCTTCCATTTGTCTCCGCTAGCAAATAAGGTAACTGTTTTGTGCTGATGGGAATTTCTGTTGTTTTTAAGATCTCCTAGTTACAGCATGTCTTCTAGATTGTCCTAACTTTTGAAGGTTAGAGAAATATCCCAGAATACTGAGTTTCATGTTCATTATAAAATTAAAAAGTGACCTTGTTTGGACCTAATGTTTGGGCAGCTACAGAAAAACACATTATCAGCTAGTACAAAAAGATGTCCTCGGGGGAAGAGCTGGACAAAGACGTACGTTGGCGATCCTAGAGGTGGCGAGCTTCCTGAGAGCGCAGGACTCGGAGGGGAAGCACAGATGGGGTACAAAGTGCAGTTCACTTTCAAACTTCCAGTGTGTGTATGAACCACCTGGGGACCTGGTTGGCCCTGGTTGGCCCTGGTTGGCGTAGCTCAGTGGATTGAGCGCAGGCTGCGAACCACAGCATCGCAGGTTTGATTCCCAGTCAGGGCACATGCCTGGGTTGCAGGCCACAGCCCCCCAGCAACCGCACATTGATGTTTCTCTCTCTCTCTCTTTCTCCCTCCCTTCCCTCTCTAAAAATAATAAATAAAATCTTTTAAAAAATTCATACTTCAGTATTCACTCCTAGAAATGTAGTAACTCTGGGTGCATCCCAGGAATATCCATAGTAATACCTAGTAGGGTTTTCCAGTGTTTCTGAGAAAGATAAGCCATCGGCTCATCTTTAAGAAACAACAACCTTGATATTCTCTTTAGTCTTTTAGTTTTAAATCTTAGTCACTCACCGGAAAGAGCCTTCTGCATCCTGGACAATACATTGGAACTGAAGCACAGTGAGTGGGGGCACTGTGTGGTGTGGCGATGCTGGTGGTGATGGCATCTCAATAGGACTACATTGTTCTCTTCTTTGCTTAGAATTATTCAGGCTTCTGTGTAAAAGGTATAACCTATCGTCAGATTATGAAATTTTAAAGGGACCTTCCCCCCCTACAACAGGGAATTTAAAAAATAATCACTGATGTTAACACGACTCTGGCAGCATGAAAAATTGATTAGACCTTCCAGAAGTTGATCCTTGTTTCACACGCAGAATGCATGAAAGACGGCAGAGACCTCGCATGTGCATTCAAATATTGACCCCAAAAAATGCACGAGTCTTGTGCAGGGCTCCCTTCCTGTTGTCGGGAGCTTTGCAGAATTGTTAATACTCTGCAGCGTCGTTCCTTCCAAATCAACAGAAAAGCCCATGTGCAGAGCTGACAGGCACTCTGATGTGGGCACGGGCACTGCACTGGGGGGTTATCCCAGAAAATGACGATATTGTTATCAAAATCAGTTAAGAGTAGATTCAAGTGGAGTGAAATCGGGCAACCTTGGAACTACCAGCTGCCAGCCACCTGCCTTCTCAGCACTTTTCTCTTGCCTTTGCACGTGCCCTTGACAGCCAGTGGAGTGTACTCTTCGAGGCTTAATGAACACCCTCATTCAGCAGAAGTTTCACCTGGAAGGGCTTTGCTGCACCCAGTCACTGTAAGGTAGAGAGATGATGCAGTATTTTCTAGCTAGCTGAACTTTCTTTGGATTTCAGCTGGGTCAAGGTCAGGTATAAGCATCATGACCTTGTGAGAACTACTTAAATTCTCTAAAATTCACGTTATTGGTTGGTGAAATGGCAATAATAAAACTCTTTTGTGATGTGAACTTATTTAGTTAAAATAATCATTTAATACTTTGGAATCTCTTTTTTCGGATATTGTTTTAATAAGTACAAACATATCAGAAGACAAAACATGCCTTTTCCCTCAGATGTTCCAATGACAATTGGTTTTCATTCTTTGGTCGATGGGACAAAAAAAAATTTATTCAGTGCTTATCATATACCAGGCATGGTTCTAGGTACTGAGGATTCACTTTTAAAGAGACACACAGGCCCTTGCTTTCTTGAAGCTAATACTTTAGTGGCTGAATGAGACAACAATGAGAACACACACAAGTAATAAGGTGTTAGACTCAAATCTATTATTATTATTTGTTGATTAGCTGGTTTCTAGTTTTTTTTAACTTTCAGAAGATGGCTGTAATTGAGGCAAAGTTACAGCCCCAGGTACATGCCTCTGCCCCTCCCATCCATGCCTGACTCCTTCACACACACAGCCCTGGCTTGGACTCTGGTGTTGGTCTCAAATAGCTTCAAGGGCTCTCCTTGGCCTTTGGCAGCCACACTGACTCTTGGGAACAGCGGCTGGTGGCGGGAGGAGGCACCATGCTGAGTCATAGTGGAGAGAAAATAGTATCGTGTTATAACTGACAGTTGCTCTGCAGTTCCAAAGAAACAATATCTATGTGTATATGTATATTTCTCACAAATATTTTTGTTGCTTAAAAACCACCATATTATTTAACCAAGAGCTATCTTCAAAAATACAATTTAAAACGGAAGGCAGAGAAGCTGCAGTAAACTGCTTTGGAACAGGCAGCCTCTCTTCCGGCCCCACTCAGCCCAGTGTAAACAGTGCTCTCACGTCTGCTCTCCCCTCGCCTTTGACGCCTCAGTTTTCCACTCTGCGCTCTGTGTGCAGAGACCTGTACAAAGTGCATCAAGGAGCTCCCATGACACTGTTACTGGGGCTGGATTTGAAGTCTGGGAGCCCTGGTAGGAGATCAGAAGAAGAAAAGAAACTGAGGTGAGTGTATTTAGGTCCCCAACGAACTTTTTGCAGGGTCACCTTTGATCCGCTGCATCCTTCAGTAAAAGTCATTGTTTTTCTCAAGGTGGCCTTTTAAACACAACTTTGTATTTCAGTTACAAGGGCTTGCTGCCCTTGTCCCTTTAGGCGCAAAGATAGTAACAGCTCTTCTCTTACGAGCTCAGGGTTTTTGCAGAATTCATTGTGGTTACCCTACCACTCATACGTTAATATAGAGTCCCTTTTTAGATAAAATGTTCTCATATTATCCTAATTTGAGCACACCATCTGTTTCCTGTTGAGTTGCTGACTGTTCTGTCCCCAGTAACAGCATCCATTCAAACCCATGAAGTGAGTCAAAGTGGGGGGTAACAGAAAGTTGTCAGAATTAGAAGTTGGGGATTCAAATCATGGCCGCCCTTTTAGTACATTCGTGCCTAAGGCCAGTCACTTAGGTGCTGTGAGTTTTAAGCCCCCCACATACCAAGTGCAGGTAACTGTAGAATGAAAGTAGGAGCTGAAGCTAGTGTATGTATAAATAAATAAATAAATAAATAAATCCCCATGGGACCCGAATGATAGTCAGTATGCCCAGTGATGTTCACATTATTAGTAGCTCCATTAATACTCCTTACATGGCAGACAGCCTTGATTTCAGCAGCTTTATCACATTAAAACATTACCTGTTCATAATTTGCATTTCACCCCTGTGATTCCAGTTTGGAGTGTGGGTTGATATTTCTAAGAATAAGGGGTTATGCAAATGCCTAATGCCATACAGTAACTGATTTTACACATCTCCAACTACTCAGAAACCCTTTGACATACTTTTTCTGAAAGCGTAAATTAATTAACACTTATAACATGTTTAAATGCCCGATGCCGAAAGCTGAAAAAGAAATGCTAGTGTTAAAAGTCTTCAGTTGCTGGCAGACTAATTACCCCACAAGACATCTGTCACCAGTAGGAAAGCGTCCGTCTGTCTCGTGAAATATTGTAAAGCCTAGACCTCCTGTTATAATCTAATTAGTTCAAATGCTGTGGCTCTCTAAACTTTGTGCATACCAAAGGTTGAGCCTTTTTCTAGACAGATAATACATTTACAAATCAGAGCAACAAAGATGATTCAGTGATGGTAATTCTGCGGCTGAGCTCGATGCTATTGGCTGATTCCAATAAAACACGGTGTTTAAAGGGAAGGAGTACCCTGAAGGATTTGTTTATCCCAGAGAAATTCAGACTAATGTCCTCTCACTTCTTCAACTAATAGGTCCATATATAATAGTATACTTTTCCTAACTTCGGGTAGTTTTAGTTCTGGGTTGTACAGTGAGAAATTGTGTGTGGTTGACAGGTTTTGCAAACTCAGAGTGATGTTATTGAAGAAGGTAATACTTACTGAGTGCCTCTTATGTGTCTGGAACTATGGTGAGTGATTTAACATGAACAATACAAACTTATCCCCTACAAACTTTCCTTTGCTCCTTTACTGTAGCTACTCTGGCTGCCTTAGAGTTTCTTCAAAACAGCAGCCCTTAATGCAGTAGAATATTTCCTGGAGTTACTTGTTAATTTGTATATTATTTGTCCCTCCATCTGTCACCACTCTATACCTAGAATATAAACTCTGTGAGAGCAAGAAAAAGACTGTAATACTTACTGATACATTGTCGGCACAGGGAATAGTGTCTACTATAAACAAATGGGACTACATCAAACTAAAAAGCTTTTGTACAGCAAAGGAAACTATCAACAAAATGAAAAGACAACCTGATGAATGAGAGAACATAGTCGCCAATGATACATCTGATAAGGGGTTAATATCCAAAATGTATAAACAAATTAGAAAATTCAACACCAAGAAAATAAGCAACCCAATTAAAAAATGGGCAAAGAGCCTGAACAGACACTTCTCTAAAGAGGACACACAAATGGCCAATAGACATATGAAAAGATGCTCAGCATCACTAATCATCAGAGAAATGCAAATTAAAAGCACAATGAGGTATCTCCTCACACTTGTGAGAATGGCTCTCATCAATAAATCAACAGACGACAAGTATTGGCTTGGTGTGGATGTGGAGAGAAGGGCACCCTCGTGCACTGTTGGTGGGAATGCAGACTGTGCACTGTGGGAAGCAGAATGGAGTTCCCTCAGAAAATGAAAGATGGAACTGCCTTATGACAGCAATTCCACTAACATTGGTTTGATGAAGGAAAGTGTGGACAAATTCATTAATTCTAAAATTAAATGTGATGCACATGTAATTCTGGTGGTAGACTTCTTTTATTTTCACATCCTAGAAAAAAGTAACCAGCTACCTTCTGGAAGTGGAAAATTGGGAATATCAGCTTAACGTATTCTTCAGGCAAGTTGTTCCCACTTCCCCAGTTCCTTTTAGTGGCATCATTATCGTTAGCTAATGTATATCCTGGGTCCGTCAGATTTAAGCAGGTGCTTGCAAAGTGTTGAGCTAAGTGTGCTTATTAATGTGTTTAGAGAGAACCTGTGTTATAACCCTGACCCAATGCTGTGCAAAAATATGGTCTCTGGCAAGGACATCATCTCATTGTTTCTTAATTGTTACACCCCGTTCCTTTTCACTTCTCATAGAACTCGTAACTTCTTATCCTGTCCACTCTCTACAACATCCCAACCAACCTAGGGAAATAATCGGGACTCGGTTTTGTGTGATAGCTTTTAGGTTTCAATGGCTGAAGTATTAATGGCTTATCAGGAGATTTGGATCCATCTAGTTATTGCTGCTCCACAAAGGAAGGCTGGGCTTGGGTCTTGCCATGGGAGGCTAAGTGGCAGAGTCTTTTCCCGCAGCCAGTGGTGGTAGTGGGGACGCCATGTGTCAAGGGCAGGATGCAGCACAGGGCAGCTTCCATTGGAAGCAATAGCTCCTTAATTCCTTGAATACCTAAAACTATATCTTGCCAAAGTGAGAAGTAATATTCTTTACAAACCTTGATCTGTATGAGTCTATTTGAGAATTCCATGTTGCTTCTAATGACACTACACTTGACAGAAACTAGTCATCTTTACCCTGTTTTTGTTAGGCTGAGGGAAACATCTCTGCTCTCCACCTTCTCTGCCACCCTGAGTTACTGGACAAAACATCTTCTGTTAACTGTCAGTAGGTGGTGTCAGGTCCAGATTGTTTCTTGTGGGACTCCTGGGATGAAATATTAGTTCTCCCAGCTCTTTTCATCGTACTTCCATGCACACACATTTAAATAAAATGTTTATTCACACTTTTCTTTCTTACCAGGGTATATCAAGTCAGCTGTTTTACACTCACCATTACTGAAAGAACTCACAGAGGGTAAACGATAGAAATCACTGCCCATAAAACTGCTTCCTGCCTAACTGCCCAAATGTCCTCAATCCTCCATTTCACTTTCACTAACACTGGTCTGATTCTAATTAGTACTTTTACTTTCATATTGCCTGCAACTTTATACGTATTTAAGGAATGAGTAAAAATCCATCAACCCTTCAGGTAGCACTGTTAAAGTAAATATTGCATAGAATTGTCAACATCTCTGAAACAGAATGAATGAATGTGCGTTTGTCAAAGAAAAATCACACCTGACACAGAGAAGGGAGATTGGACTCAACCCTGCTACAATGGAAACGGGATGGGTTTTAAGTGCTGGGGTGATCAAGCAGAAGAGTACTAGGAGGTGGGAGGGGAAGTCAGCCACTATGATTAGACATCTGTGTTTGCTAATTGGAATTTCCAGAAATTAGGTTCCTTTCTTCCCACAGATAATATGGGACAGAGGCTCTGTCTTCCTTGCCAAAGGATTGTATTTCAAGGGATGGCTCCTTGGTTCCTGAGAATGACATTCTTGAGTTGTAAAACTGGCCAGTGCCTAGAACAAGATTTACACCGTGAAGAGTGAGAGAGGGATTTTGCAACTGGAAGTTTCCCAAAGCATATGCTCTAAAAAAGGGAGGTCAGGAGCTTATAGTCAGAAGGAAGGACGTGGAAAGTTTAGTCAACCTGAGGGGAAGGTGAAGAGACCGTCTTAATCACATAAAACTTCTTGTACACTGGGCACCTCCTCTTGAATCACCTTAGAACTTTCCTGGAAAGTAAGGAACGTAATGTCTATTTTATATAAGGGAAAGCGCACTCAGAGTTTTAAGTAGCCAGCATAATAGAGAAAAGGGGAATGGGAAGATTCTAAGATGCTAGAAGAAAGCCATGCCTCCTTATACTTTCTCAATCCGAGTTGAGAAAGTATAAGGAGGAATCTCTCTCTTTTTTTTTCAATATTTCATAAATGTCCTGGGGAAAGACATGCAGAGCTGCTAATACTGCCTCCCTGTCAGCAGGGCCACGACATCCACAGCATTTCTGCAGAACAAACATACATTTTCACTCTCCCCGAGTCGGCTTCAACCAATCCCAGGCCTCCCTCTTCCCTCAGGCTCGGGCCTCCCCTTGCTTCCTCCCCACCTGGAAAAGAGCGCCTTTGTCCTCCTCCAGGCGGCGTGCTGCAAGCATTCTTCAAGCTAACTCTCTTGGGAACCCCTTGAGTGCTTTTGTGGTGATTATCAAGGAAAGCGTTTTAGAGAAAAGAGTTTTAGGGGTGAAAGAAGTGCTCTAAGTGATGAGGTTTTTTGGGTTGATGAGAGTTAGGGAAAACAGAATTCAGTTTTTCTTTGAGCTGATTATCTCCCTCCCAAAGCCACCCTTAAGCCTAAGTCTTTAGCTTAGGTGAAAGCTCCCATACTGGGAAAATTCTTACATGTGGGGAAAATTGTCTCCATCTTCAAAATAACTTCATAACTCTATTCTCCAATGAATACTAAAAAAAAATGACTTAATTGAATAACTTTGACTCTAGCTGTGATAAGCTCTTGTTTACTAGGTCAAAGCTGTGCTTGACGATTTTTCATACAACCTTAGGTTGTAGAGTAGGAAGCGAGTCTGGGGTGCATTTGATTTGAACAAACTGTGACTCTGAATGATTGAGGTCAGAGCCCTCTGTTCATTCCTCAAAAGGAAGCATTTGAATCTAGATAAGCCATACAAATGGGATTATAGAAGATTATGTAAACTTGGCTTTCGTAATAGTTAACAGAGCAATTTAACACACGTTTTATTGGCTTCCTATTTACTTCTCCTTTCTAATTCATCCTCCACATTCTCAGCCAAAGCGATCTTTTAAAATTAAAAATCCGATTATGGCACTCATATTTTAAAGATTCCTATAACTGTTTATCCGATGTTATTTTTTTTTTAACTTGAAGACCTAAACCCTAGTAGCATAAAGGGGCCTGTGAGGGACATGCAATAGCATAAGAAGAAGCACGTGACTTTTTTTCTGACTATATGGGACTGCAAGGTAATGGGAAATATATAATGATAAAAAAACAACAACAACTAATTGTGGTTGGAATACAACATCCACACAAATTTTTAAGCTGAAGCAGGGCGTTTTGAAAAATAAGTGACCATATCTGTAGCTTTTGGGATCCATCTCTAGTCCCCTGAGAGTATGTATTCTAAGCCCACCTGGTATTAAGAATATATGAATGGAAAAACTTGAGAATCATTGACCTGGGCGAAGTCCAAATTTTTTAGCAATTCACACTAAGCCCTGCATAATCCTTTTGGCATTTTTGGCTTTTACTTGATTCTTCACCAAAGCCAAACTGCATCCAGTAGCCAGAACACAAGACTTTGCTTTCATGAAAAGTTTCACTCACCCACAGTGCCTCCTCCTCATTCCTGTTCTTCCAAATGCATTCCTGTATGACCATCAGAACTTTGCTTAGCAATCATCTCTCTGAAGTCTTGACTGAAAATCCTAGGTGTGCTTGATTCACTCCCGTCTCTTTAAAAACACCATGGCCACCACATACATACTCTGCACACTTTTATTATCGCCACTTTATATTCTTACAAGTGCTCCATCACCTTGGGTCCCGAGAACCGGAAGTGAGGCAAAGAGAGAGGCAGTTCATCCCCATTTCTGTCATGCTTTCGAGGAAAGCTTCAGGTTTTTTCCATCTCACAGTGCCCTGGCCACCTCTCTGCTCTCATCTAGAACTCCTCTCTCTGTTCTCTTTTGTGGCAGAATGAAACCCCAGAGGCCTCTGCTTAACTTCTCAGCTGGACCATTATCTCCCCTGCTGCATGGTTTTCATCCAGGCTGTTACCTTGACCTGGTTGCCTGGGACATGGATCAGCCTTCTCCCATACCCAATTTTTATTCCAGTTATTTCCTAAAGGAAGTTCTTCCTTATTCCCCTACTTATACACTGCTGATATATTTTCACTTATTAATCGATACTTATCTATTTGTGTGGGTATTTAAATAAAGCGAGGTTTTCCTCTGGAAGCCAGAGGTCTCATAAAGAGAGAGACCATATCTGTTTTGTGCAGCATCGAATGTCCAACACCTAACATACTGCTTAACATGTGATAATGCCAGTAGATACGTATTTTATTCAGCCTGTATTCCATGAGAGCCTGTTTGGAGATAGGAGCTCTTCTAGATCATATGGATTCAGCAGGAATGGGATACACACAGTTTCTACTCCCATGGAACTCACAATCTAGAAAGGGTCAATTGGCAATAAACAAATATGTGTTGCTTTCTTCCCTGTTCATTACTGTAAAAACATAGTGTGCAGTCAGTAAAGTGATAAGGATTGTCAGTGAGCTATATGAATTTGGATATCCAGGAGAATCTGTCTAAAAAAAGGCAACATCTAAGCATAGAACTTGACAAAGGATTCAATCATACCAAGTTTAAAGAAAGACAATTCCAGCCGAGGGATAAACTGTTACAAAGGGTCTAGGTTAAAAACAATCTTGGAATATGTGACAAAGAAAATAATGGGAGTATAGCTTAAGACTAATGGCAAAAGGAGGGGGAAGGATAGTGAGGGGAAAAGTAGATAGAGGGAACACATTTGAATTTTATTTTGGTTTATTGGGGAAATCATTGAGTGGTTTAAAGCAAAGGGAAATCAAGACGTTTTTGTAAAGCTCGTTTGGCTTCTGTGTAAAAAATGGAATATAGTAACAACAAGAATGAAGGTAAGAGACTGCTTAAGGGACATGTATGTTTTAAATGAGAGAGTATCATATCTTAAAGACAGGAGGCAGTAATAGAAGTGAGGACAGGACTTGTGAAAGTCTTGGTTGTGATATAGGAAGTACAGATACAATTTTATAAAAATAATTCCTTCCTTGGGCAACTGAATGGCTCATACGTGACTTTTACTTGCATGGGAAAGATCAGGGAAGAAGTTAAGAATGGGTTAGAAGGCTAAAAGGTCATGAAGAATATTTGCCTATACTAAGCTGCCTTTTGCGTACACACTTAGAAAGGTCAAGGAAGACATGGGATATATGAGTCCATATAGAATAAATAATTTATTAAAAGCTTGGCCCGAAACTACATAGATAAAATCACATTGAAGATCAATTCATAGGAAAAGAATTCTGTAAATGTCATCATATTTTAAGTCTCAATATTGGAACATCTCAATTCATTCCCAATCACCATTAAAGTACATTTCCCTTGACTAGAAATTTGCAATATATAGATTTGACCTTATCATTGCTTTACTTATAATTTTCTCCTTTCATCCCTTTGTGTGTGTATGAGGTATGACTATCGCCAAAATAGGGAAGGCCCAGTTTTCAGGAAAATTCACAAGGAGCTACCCAGAACTACTGTGCTAACTGGAAGGGGCCTGCCCTCATTTCGGCTGAGCCTTTCTCCTGTGGGTAGTCAGTACGTTTCGGAGTGCACGCTGGTCGTGAGTTGGGGAGCTCTTGTTTACATGACAGCATTCATATATTTCTGGCACCATTTTACTTCCAGTGCGTGGAGTGAATCATCAACCATCAACGATAAGGTTGCCAAGGCTACCCTGCTCCTGAATAACAATTGGCTGCAAAATCAAGTGGCAGATTTAACCACACCCTAATAACAAGGGAGATGATACAATATCCGTGTGAAAACTGAAGGGTTTGCAAGATGGCATAAGATGCAAAGTAGCTCTAAGGGTGAACTCCAGAAATGTTTAGCCATAAAATAAATAAAAATAAAGTGGTAGGGAGGCATACTTACTATCCTGTAAGGGGAAGGACAGAAGAGCTAAAGCACAAGCAAACCTACTGCAATTACCTGCAGAGAAATAAAGCAACAGAAGCCAAAGGGAAATCCTCTTACCTTCAATTACCTGTCTGGCTAGTAAGATTTCCCTCAGGTTTTTTTTTTATTATCCCTCTATTTTTAATTGTATTTTTAATACCCCTGAGCATGTTTTAATTCCTTCCTCCCTTCCATTATTTTCTTCCCAATAAAGTTGTTTCTCTCGTTAGCACAATTATATGTCTTCCGCATGTGAATCCACCAGCGTTCCCTGAGGACAGTCCTTGCAGCTCACTCTGAATTTCAGGCAGAAATGAATGGGTCACAAGACAAAAATAAACAGAGTGCACATTAAGTCATTGCAATGTGGTAGTGACCCTTCTTCGATCATTAGCCTTTCAAATAATCAGGTAACACATACTTACCTAGTGCAAACCCGCTATCACCAAGTAATCTACTAGATCCTTTGTCATTTAATGCTTATCGTATAGCAATAAATGTTCAAATTGCCTAAATAATCAATAGTAGGATCGACTAGAAAGAAAAGAGAATATAGAGGCTGCCATAGAAGCTCAGCCTTTGGCACAAACATCCCTGGGACCCAGCCCTTGAACATAAAGGTCCACATGGTTTCTCACTGTCAGCATCAAAAGGCGCAGAAACACAGGCAACCTGAAGGGGGGTAGAGAACCACCTGCCCCTTCTTTCCATTACTGCAGAGGGAGCCCTTCTCAGTTTCTCCCCAGCACACGCACACACACACACACACACACTCACACACACTCCCCTCACATGTGTCCAGTTGAAAAGTTGAATCTGAGAAGTTGAAATATGAAAAGAAAACAATGACAAAAGTAATATGTCTTCTTGGTGTTGTAGAAGCTTCTTTTCCCCCTCCTCTCTCCTTTTCCCACCCCTTGGCCTCCCTCTGCTCCCTTTGCTACCTTTTCTCTTCTTTTCCTTTCTTTCCTCCTTCCCCCCTTTCCTTCTTTCCTTTTCCTTCCTTCCCCTTTTCCTTCCTTCATTTGTAATGTCCTAGGCATTTCGCTAGAAATTAGAATACAATATTAAACAAAATAAATAGCTGTTGGGACTACCCTAATCTCCCTAACATTTCACTCCCATGGATATTGTATATTGTAACTTCATAGCCTCCTATAAACCTGCATTTCATCCGGCAGCTCTGGTGACTCCACTACTGACTGGAAGCGATTCCTCTTCCAGGGAGAAGAGAAAAGCCTGTTTGGTGGGCATTTTACTAATTCTCTGGCTGCCTCAGATTGCATAATGAGCTATCGACTTTTATAATGTATTACTTATGATCCAGTTTATTATTTTTTTAAAACTGTCCTTATTTGGCTTAGACCTACCAATGGCTTTAAGATCTGGTCCCTAACCCTCTGTCACCATGGCTACTCCCAATGTGTCCAGGAAATGCGTCCTGACCTCCCCTGGGTCGGGGCCTCCCGGGCTCCTGGAGTTGCTGCCCCACACTAAATGACACTGTGTCCCCCTTCCCACGGGTCTAACAATGCCACTGCAAACCAAGACAACAGGTACCAGAGCAATCACAGAGGAACGACACAGAATAAATAATGCATTGTAAAATATTTCTTCAACGTGTGAAATAAATTCTGAACTATGTCATGTAGCTTTACCTGCAAAGAAACCAAGCCCAGAAGGGCAGCTGACTGGGATAAGAAAAGCAACTTTTTGAGAGATGCAGGCCCCAACGTAGTTTAGGATATTAGTGTGGATTTCTGTCTTTTATTCTTTCCTTTTGTACTGTAGTGTATTTTTACCACCTTTCCAGACATCCTCATTCCCTTAGGCAGATTGTTCCTGGGCCACTCCTGGATAAGGTGTTCAGAAGCTTTGTCAGGGGTTTATTTATCTTAGTCTCCTCAGATCCCATTGGGAATTCAACCTGTAATCTGTGAAGGACCTAGCAGGGGATTACCAGGATTGAAAAACTAAGTGCCCAGCAACAGAGAACAACAGAGTATTGGAATCTTTAATGTTATACCTATGCTTGGCATTGTAGCGATATGTCATATCAATGTATATCTAATCTCTTTATCTGTAATATAGCATTGCTCTCGCCTATAGGGCTGGAATAGAGCGTGTCAGCCCACATCATATACTTACTCACTGACTAAAAATTCATCCTCATGTAAAACAAGGTACATATTCTTTTTTTTTTTTTAGATTTTATTTATTTATTTTTAGAGAGGGAAGGGAGGAAGAAAGAGAGAGAGAGAAACATCAATGTGCGGTTGCTGGGGGCTATGGCCTGCAACCCAGGCATGTGCCCTGACTAGGAATCGAACAAGTATCCCTTTGGTTCACAGCCCACGCTCAATCCCCTGAGCTACGCCAGCCAGGGCAGGGATATATTCTTAAAACATTTCAAACAGGTCATGCTATACATTTGTATAATTAACAGCAGCTACTACTATTATCTTATGATCATGTTTTTGCCTTTCCCCCCACTTTATCTTGGTTCTCCACATCAAAAACACTGCTTTATTCAACACTCTGTTTTTCAGGCCTATCACAATTCCTGCTCACCTTTAAAAATGTTCCTAAATATATCTTGCACATGCCATTGTTAACAACTGTTAAGGTGAAATCCCCAGGTATTTTTCTTAGAAACTTTCTTCTGGAAATATTATATTGATGGAAGTGGCTTGGGAAGAGATTGGCATATAGTAAGTAACTATAGCCTAGTAAATATGATGGGTAATTATTATCCTTAATCCTTTCTTTCCCTCTAGTGTACAATTCCATCATTAAAATGGATAGTTGGGCCCTGGCTGCTGTGGCTCAGTGGACTGAGCACCAGCCTGTGAACCAAAGGGTCCCTGGTTTGATTCCCAGTCAGGGCACATGCCTGGGTTGTGGGTCAGGTTCCCAGTGGGGGACGAGTGAGAGGCAACCACACACTGATGTTTCTCTCCCTCTCTTTCTCCCTACTTCCTCCTCTGTGTAAAAAATAAATAAACAAAATCTTTAAAAATAATAAAATAAAATGGATAGTGGGTACGGGTACTTACTTGATTGTCTGCTCTAGACCGTCAAGGGGCTTCGGGATGGGTCTCTAGTTCAAGCGATAAAAGGACTGCAGGCAAGCTGTCATGCACACTCTGCAAACACCCCAAGGAAAGTTATCCTGGAAACAGAAAGATAAAGGGTGCTGGCTGCAGCTGGAAGCAGGTATGCACTTGGAATATAATTATCCTTGCCTTGGCGTTTAGCCAGATAACTTGGGCCTAATGATAAAAAGAGTTTATGTAACCTTCTCCTCCATCTCTCTCCTCCCCACATCCTCTTTTCTGGCTAGGCTGTCCCAGAGGAAGTCTCGAAGGGACCCAATGAGGAAGCAAGCCCAGTTTAATCACATCTTCACTGTATGCAAAGCACTTCACCTACGTCATCGAGGTGCTTTCTGCATCATTCGCTTAATTACTGCACTTAATAGTTACACTAGTTGGGGGTCAGACAGACTAAATCATTGGCCGCAGAGACAGTGGCCAAAGTTAAAATGTGAACTTTGGTCCCTCTGTCTTTGAAGTCCTTGGTCTCTCCAGGACACTGCACTTCCCCTGAGTGTGCCATCTGTTGCCACAACATCTGGCCGGGTGTTACTCAGTGGCAGTCTCCCACGCGGCGCAAGGAAGATTAGCAGGAGAGGTCCTGGATTCCTGCCTTAATTACACTTTGTCATCTCCAAGGGATCTGTCTGAGGACTCTGGCTCGTGCGGGTGGTGACCTCAGAGAACTTTGTCCTCCAGCCCCGAAGGTGTCATCCCACCAGATGCCTGAAGGACAGCCAGGAGCTTCAGAGGGACTGAAATGGGGACTTGCCAAATGTGTCACTTAGTAGAATGTTTATAATAAAAGAAGCTAATTGTAGCATATCATTGAGTTAGCAGGGACATCTTATTTTTTCTCTGTGGTATGAGTTCTCCATTTTAAAACATTAGGCTAAAAAGAGAGCCACATCATTTTTTTTTTTGGTGGCTCAGTTCATTTACTGATTCTTTATGTTGGACAAACAAATTCTGAGGAAGAGGGTATTGACGTGTTTCTTGGGACTTTGCCAAATGGATCATCAAAGTAGGGAGCTTACGTGAAAAAGAAAGGTTCCTGGAGAGAATGCTGAAATAATCTGGGAAATGCAGCACCCCTGTCCTGTCCAGAGGCAATCGCGAGGCCGCTGGGACCTTGGGGGGACCATGGCGTTTGGGGAGCTCTCAGCAACTTGTCTTCTCTCTGCAGGGCAGTTGGATACATCTCACTTTCTCAGCTGGACAGCGGTTGTGTTTTCTAACTTTTGTTTACTTTTATTTTCTTTTTTAATACTCTTAGTAGTATAACTTCCGGCTCTTTGTCCCACACCCTGTCAGCCCGGGGAAGGAAAGTCTCTGCCCAGCTTACCGCCAGGTCTGCCGCAAGGCGGTCGGTGGGAGTCCGAATAGTAAGACTGACCTAGTTTGTATCAGGCAATCATTTGTGAACAGATCAGCCAGGGGGGTGGGGTCTTGTGAGTGCCTGTCTGGCCCCCTGAAAATTATATGGACAAAGTGGGCAAAGTCCCTAGAGTGGAACCGGAGAGTAGGAACGAGGGAGGACTGGTGGTGCGGGGCATCTCTGGGACAGGAGGACAGAACGCCAACTCTCCTGCACCTCCTCTGAGCGGGGGACAAAGGCCCTGCTCCCTCCACAGGGCGGCTCCCTGCAGGACTTCGGCGGCCTGCCTCTGTGCACGCACAGTTTCCCAAATTGAAGGTGGGGAAACTAAGATTCAGGAATGAGCTCAGACACTTGAAGTGGCACAGCTGGTGAGTGTTTTGTTTTCGTCTGTTTGTTTGTTTGTCCACACCAGTGATTACAGACAGGGTATAATTTGAAGGTCTCCAGAACATTGCTTCTCAGGGTCCTGAGATTTTATCAGAATGAGAAAACTGCCGGATATCAGGATGTGAAGGAAAAATAATGACTTCAGATCCTCTATGTTAGCTGCTTTTTCACACTTGACAAAGCCTAAGAAGGGTCGCAGACACACTGCCAGTAGGCAAGCCCACCTGCAGGAAAGCCTTGCAGCAGCTGAACTCGGCCTCCTTTGCATGTGGACAGGCGGAAGGGCAGAATTAGTACGACGAATGCCTGCTACAGTGTGTGTGTGTGTGTGTGCTCCTCGATTGGTTCGCCTTCCTTAACTTTTTTCTTTTTTTGTTTTCTCACCTGAGTTCACACTGTGTACTATCTGGTGGCTGCCCACTTCAAATCTGCACTCAGAACCTAGTTCTAGGAGTTCTCTTTCCACCATGAGGATGAATGAGACAAGGAGCTCACTACATCCACACTCAGACTTTGCCATTATCCGACAGTTTTGGTCATTAGAAAATTGTTTCTCAGATTCGTGTGAATGGGGCACCCTTCAACTTTCTTGTAATGACTATCGTCCTGCTTTCTGAGGGACGGTCATCATGGAGGGTCTTGTCTTACTCGTTATGGAAGACAATAGAATGTTTGGATCTATTTTTACCCATCTGTGTGACAGCATGGCCACCCCCATTCTTAATGCTGTAGATTCTTCACTGTTTGTTAAGTTTTGGTCCTGATAAAAACTTTCCTCAAACCTGTGTTTTCCTTCTCTACCACCTTATCCTTCAGTACCTGAAAGGCCGTCTCACCATAACTTACGTGTACATTGTCACGGTATGGCTAGCGTCTGGCTTCTCTGCTGGATAGTACGCACCAGGGAAGGATAGGGATGACTCCTTTTTTCACTATTATTGGTAACCGCCTACTAGTGCCTAATATACCATAGGTGCTCATTAAATATTTTGATAAGCAAATGAATTAAGCGTAGGTTTTCAAAGCACTATGAATGACTCATTTATCACCCAGGTGGGAAAATATTGAGTTAAATATGAAATTGAAAAAGAATGCTAACTTTTTTGAGAGCTTTCTAGTCTCTGCTTAAAAATTGAATGAAATTCTGTAAAATATATTAGTTATCCAAGGATGTGCTTTTGTATTTCTATGCCCTACGGGATATACTTGAGTTCGTTTCGACATTCCACAGTCTTCTCTGGGCCTCCGTGCAAGGAGAGCGTGGAGGCATTTTGCCGCTGTGAGCGCAGGTGCTGGCTCAGTAAATCCCTTCTCCTCGCTGTCCCTCATGCGCAGCTGAAGGCATTTTCTTCGTGGGTTCTACTGAAAGTGTTTGGGTCTCTACATCCCTCTGCTGGTGGTACTGAAAGATTAGCTAAAGTGAAAACAGCTTACGCCAAGGCTGGTTTTGATGACTCTGCTTCACCCCCCGTGATTTTAAACAAATCTAATCCTGCAGAACAATGGACCCTTACTCACCTGTGCTTATAATCCTTTGATGACTCCCAGAGAGCCAAAGACTAAATGTCTTGCATTTCGCTCCAAAATTGTCCTTGTGAGGTTATAAAAGTGAATTAATTAGATATTTATCTGTGTGGTTATTTTGACTTGTCTGCTTTCCTCCACTAGAAAGTTTCTCAAACTCCATGAAAACATAGACCGGGTCTGTTTTAACCTGAGTACCTGCGGCAGCTAGTAGAGAAGGCACTACAGAAAAGCATGTTGAACGTTGGAGTGAATTACAATTCCTCATTCATGAGTTTGTGTGAAGATCTCCTTTTGTGGTCTCTGCTTTCAGACTCTTCATATTCCTCCTGTCAAGGAGCTTTTGCTCCAGCCATTTAACTTAACCCAGGGAAAAACATTTCTTTTGTGAGTTGAGTCACTCTCCACAAATTCCTTTCTTCAGATCATGTTTTCTAGGAATCAACTTCCAATGATTCTTAAAGGTTATGACTTTGTGTATTTACATGAAGTTGTTTTCAATAGCCGATAGGGCTCTTGTCTTAGTAGCCAATGGTAACCCTACCATAGATCCTCACCCACTTCAGTACAATTACCCAACTTTTGCTTGCCTTCCCACACCGTCCTCCATGATGAGAACCTTGAGAATGGGGAGGCCTTTCTCACTCAGTATTCTAAAGGCTTAGCACAATGCTAGATCCAAGAGAAGAATTACATGAATGTCAGATAATGGAATTGTTAAGTGAATGACACAAAGAGTATTTTCATCTTCTTATATCACCTGTCTTCAGATAATGATTGGGTGGAATAATGAAATAAACTACTCTAAGAGCCCTCGGTGGGGGGCAGCCTTACAGGAGGCAGTGCGTCAGGCAGCATTAGACACTTCTGCTAAAGAACTTTCTATGCAGAGGGACCCCAAAGGCTATAGCTGACACATTTCCATATGTAATTGTGAGCTAATGACACTGTGATATATACCTCAAGGTACTGCTGAGTGGTTTTCTAAGCAAAGGAGGCATGCTGTATTTCATTGCTCTTTAGATTGGTGTGTGTGTGTGTGTGTGTGTGTGTGTGATAGAGGGAGAAAGGAGAGAAAGAGATTTTAAGTGGTAGCTTTAATTTTCTATGACCCTTAGATAATGACAATTTGAATTTGGGGACATACTATATAGGAAAAAGTCTATTCAGTTTGCATGATAATCCTATTCAATAGTACGGTCATTCTGAGACATTGGCCAACAGCAAGCTTCCGAAAGAGGGCTCAAGACTGAGCATCTTCCTTTGTTTCTTGTTTAAGAATGTGCCTGGCATGAGGTTCACCCTGATTTCAGGCCCAAAAGTCATTTATTCAACCTGAGATAGATTCATACAATACAGAACCTGATAGATTTGAGAATAAATAACCATGAAAGGAATGGATAGATAGATAGACAGATAGATAGACAATTTTAGGGATTTAAACCATTGTAATACTACTGTTGTTGGAAGCCTTCATTTTCTCAATAGAAACACTTCAAAGACTTTGAGTCTGACTTCAAAGACCAAGAGCAATTGAAAAGCATCGTTACATTTGCAGTTAGTAGTCCTGCCTTTGCACGAGACAACCAACTGCTTGTGTGATTTAGGGAAATCAATTAACCTCTCTGGAAAGGTTTTCCGATTCAACACTGGGCCATAGATGCCTATGGCACCTCATCTTTAGGTAGTGTTGAGGAATGAATGAAATGAATTTTAAATGAGGCATGTTCTGCTGCACAAAATATCATGCAATATAGCCTGCACTCACCTGTTCCTGAAAAACAACAACCCACGGCAGGGCCCAGGATCAGCCTCACTGGCTGGCCCATCCATCCGCCTGCTTGCCCAGGCTGCTGAAACCCGAAAGGGTCAAAACTCCAT
The DNA here is from genome assembly GCF_019186645.2 of Phyllostomus hastatus. Taxonomy (NCBI): domain Eukaryota; kingdom Metazoa; phylum Chordata; class Mammalia; order Chiroptera; family Phyllostomidae; genus Phyllostomus; species Phyllostomus hastatus. Next base: position 20,180,974 of record NW_025334024.1, read on the forward strand.
CTTCCTTGTTCTCCTACCCTCATTCTAGCCACATTGGGAAAGTTCCTGCTCCAAACATCCCACCACCCGCTTCCATTATCCGTGACTTCCTACATGTTTCTCCTCTGCCTAAAATACTCTCTGTGCAATTTTTATTTCTGATCCACTCTGTCAACTTCTGCTCATGCTCCAAAGCATAGTTCATTTCTCATCTTCCAGCACTTCATCTGCGTCCCTCTCCCAGCCAGCCAGGGTTGCGACAACTCTTTCCTCTCTTGTGCTTGGAGAGTGTGTTTCTTTCGCCTCCACTACAGCACTAATAAATTATTTGCAGTTATGTACTTTATACATCCAAGTCCTCAGCTATTATATAGGGATCCTAATGGAATGGGACAAGTCCTAACAGCCATAATGAATTAAATGACTAATCTGTGTGAGGCACCATATCCACATAATTATGTCCTATTTTTTAGAAGGAGCTGGTGCCATACATCTTATGGGAAGTGAACTTCAAATGACTCTGCTATGTTGAAGTTGGCTCATAGACACTATTTTTTTAGAAGGTCAATAAGAAGAGTTTCCCTGTGCAGTTCATGAGCACCAGTGAACTCCAGATTTCTGGAGGGCAGGCACCACACTTGACACTTGTTCGTCTCCTTCACCACTGGTAGCCTGCAGTGGGACATGTCCTCAAACAGGGGTGACTGATTGCTGATGAAGCGTGTCACTTCTTGTCCCTCTTTCTTGAGGATTCAGGACTGGAGGTCAAGCCACGAGATTGCCGCATCTTGCTGTTTTACCACATTACACACTTCCCGGGGTACGGATTTCCAGAGTCTTGGCTGACTGTGCTTTGCCAAGATAGCAGATGTCACAACAGCTCACAGCTCCTTCTGGTCCCAAGGCTTATGTGTGCTTGATCATGATTAACTTGATAAATGATTTTAGTTTTTTGGAGGACAATTGCTCCATTTTTTTCAAAAACACAATATAATTACAATTTTGTATAGGGAAAGAAGAAGATTTGTTTGCATCTTAAAATAATGGTCTGCATGTTCTCAGGACTGAGCTTTTAATTGGGGATCCAAGAGACTTGTCGGTGCCGTTCCAGGTTCAAGGAGCCTGTGAAACTTGAAACTGAATTCCTGTTTTTCTGGCAAGGTGCATTATTTATGTTCCTCTGGGAGCCGGAGAGAAATTTGTTAGATTCCAAAAGATACATTCACATAAAAAAAGGTGGAGGAGCAAATGTTATAGCGACATTATTTACATTGACTTCAAACTGAAAACAATCCAAATATCCATCAGTAGTTAAGCAAATAAATGAAATGAAGTCCATCATGCAGCAGAATACTACTTGGCAATTCAAAGGTGCATGCAAACTATAGACACACACAAAAACATGGGTAAACCTAAAGAGCACGACGCGTGAAAGAAATCGGACACACAACTCCGTGCTGTGTGGTTCTGTTTCTCTGAAATTTCAGAAGAGGTGAAACTGGGAAGGCAGAAAGCCCATCAGTGGTAGCGCGGGGTTGAGGTGGGAATGGAGATTGACATTCAGATTGCATGAAATAACTTCTTTGGGTGATGGAAATGTTGCAAAATGGAATAGTGGCCATGTATAAATTTACTGACTGTAAATTTAGTGTGTGTATGTACACATTCTATGGGTTAAATCTAGGTATATATTAGAAATAGTGTTTTAATGAAGTAGTTAATTCAAAAGGTTAATAAGAACTAGATCTTTGGAATATATTGCCTCACTTATATATAATAATCAGATTACAGAGTTGCAAAATACAGGTTCACCAATGCTAATATTTTTGGCAAACAAAGTTTAAAAATTGATACATCTGCAATAAAACAGAGCAACAGATCTCACCATTTAAAGGATGCAGGGGCTATGAATGCTTGTGGAAATGGAAATACCTGGGATCAGCTGGAGTACTTTAACATGTTAAATAAATCACATACACACACATGCACATATACATTATATGTAGTGTTATAAAATGTATCCACATTTTAGCCAAAAAAAAGGAATTTAGGGCCACCAGAGATTGGATTCAGAGCTAATAAAAATAGTCTTTACACTAAACATTCAGAGCATGCTATAATTTTAATAATGATGATGATGATGATAATAATAATAATAATATAATGATGCTTTCTATGTACCAAGTATTTTAAGTACATTATCCCATTCAGCCCTTACAGTAACATTATGCATTAGTGCTTCTCTTCTCCATGTGTTACATTTTTACAAATTACTTTCAAAATAAAACCAAGGTAATAAATAAAAGCTTCTCTTCTCCATGTGTTACATTTTTACAAATTACTTTCAAAATAAAAGCAAGGGTAAAAGCAATTGGCCACAGGCATTAGAACCTATAGCTGTTTGACTCCAAGGTGCTTCACATAACTTCTACTCTACACATGGCCTTATCACCTTCTCTTATGTGTGTGTGCGTGTGTGTGTGAAATATATACACACATGCATATAGTAGGTTTGTATCAGAGGAAGTTAGATCTCATGGAAAAGAGAGCCAACAAAATAATCATATAGCCCCAAATTTTATTTCTATATTCCTGGTTTTCAAGCATTCATTGCCAACATCAGCCCCCACCATGGAAGCCTTCCTGGGGTGTCACCACAATCTCTTTAACACACTGGTCTCAAAATACACAAATCTCCCACCCACCCTCTGTTATAAAAGCTGAGACATTTCAAAAAGACTAGTTAACTCAGGTTTCTCCCCAAGAAACTTGGGCTAAGGGAGGAGTGAGGCATCACCATTTGTGGCTAGAAATTTTTCATTTCAGGCCCAAAGTGTGTCTCACATTCACCCATGGGGGCGGGGGGGGGTAGTCAGGACGGGCAACGGTGAGACAAGGATAACTTCAAATACATTATATTTCCTGTTCAGGATTATCTCAGTGACTGGGAGAAGCAGGGCCACTGACCTCAGCCAGGCAGTGCATGGGAACCAAAAGACAGTCAGAGCTTATAAACAGGCTTCACCAGAATAAAGCACCTGCTAACTCTTTTCTTTTTTTAAGGTAGATAGATGATAGATAGGGAGGAAGGAAGGAAGGAAGGAAGGAAAGAAGGAAGGAAGGAAGGAAGGAAGGAAGGAAGGAAGGAAGAAAGGAAACAGAAAAAGAAAGAGAGAAAGGGAGGGAGGGAGGGAAGGAAAAGGCTAAGGAAATACTGGGCAGTTTCTGTTCCTCCCTTTGGTTAACTGCGTACATCTCACTTGAGCTAAAAGTCATCTCATTAAGAAGGCCTTGGTGTACCTAGTTACAAACGGTATTAGTCGTACTCGTCAGTGATCCATGCCATGCCAATTACTATTACTCCAAAAGATTTTAGTTGCCAGTCAGGCTTTACACAAAGAAAAGATCAAAACAAGCCTGCAATTAGATGTATAATTTTAGTGTCTTTTTTGCATTAACATATTACTTGTGCCTTCTGATAAATTTTCCTTTTGGACAAGGGCAAATAGCATGAGCTTTCCTCATTAATAACGGCCTCTCTTTAAAGTTCTTTAATGGCCAGAATGAAATGATCATGTTTCAAAGAAATAAATACCTTTATTCTGCACTGCAGTTAATCTGAGGATAACATGATGGAGGAATGCTATTATTTGAGCTGTAATTAGGATACCCTTTAAAGTTGTGACAACTAAAGGTAAATGTAATCACAGAACAATTAGCGGGTAATTAGGCTGTAACTACTTACATTCATGTCTGGAGTGAGCAGAGATCCTGAATTTCAGTCTGTGACAATGTGGGTGAATTATTTATTTTCATTGAATAACTATTGAGGAAAGCAAATGAGGCAAGAACACAATCCCATCCATTCACCTGACAAAGCTAAGTGTAGTAGTCAGAGTAGCTACTAAATAGGAAGGAGCAAGTCCATTTGAAAAAGATTATTTACGTAACTTTGCTCTTGGAAAACGATTGCACAATAAGAGTTTTTAAAGACGATGTTATAAATTAGAGCTTGGCAGTTTTATTATTAAAAAAAAACCCACAGCTAAGCTTGCATGGCCAATACACCATCCATCTCCCACCTTTCAGGTCCTAACCACATTGTTTCTGAGCCTTGTAACAGAGCTTGTATTGTGAGGTGGAGATGACTCTTAATTTCCCCCAACCCTAAAAGATTGCCTTACATGCAGGGCCTGGTGAGTGCTTGTTGAACAACTGGACTGTATCCCTACTGCCTTTATTAGTCACCATCTCGAGTATTGACTTATATCTTAAGTATTGTCATTCCATTCACCGTTGGGAATTGGAAGTATTCCTGTCTTCATAGGTTTCCAAGGTGGTGAGGTCAATTATTACATAAATAGTAAACACTTAAAAGATACGTTACGTCCTTCAGTGAGAATGTGTTTTCAACTGATATTGATGGACCCCCTAGCACGTTCCAGATTTTGGAATGGGTACTCTATCATATCATATATAATTCTCATAAATGCCTGGGGGGCAGGCCCTCTCACCTCTTTCCTGGGAAAAGTAGTTTAGGGAAGGAGCATGGATTAGGGAGAAGCCTGGGGCTTTGACTCTGTCTGTCCTGGGCTCCTCGCTCACATATGGCCTGGGCTGTTCTGTGCGCGTGTGGTTGCTGGGTTTGAACCGATGGTGCTTTGGAGGCAATAAGGAGGCTGCTCTTAAGCTCATAAATCATGAACTCATAATGCTCTCACCTAGAGCTCAACTCAGGGTAGGCATTCAGTAAGAGGGGGATGTTTTATATTACTGTTGTCTTCTTGTGGTGATAATGACGTTGTTAATCATGATGACAGATGAGTTTGCTACCCGAGCACATGATGTGTGATGTGAATTAACATGTTTCTTATAATTACTACTGTAAGCACCCAGACCAGTGCTATTTTCACTTTAAATCACCACTTGTTGTGAGGTTAATGGAAAACACACATACACATAAACACACCCATGTGTGAGCATTACTATTTATTCTAATATTGTAAACTTCAAAACTAAATGAATTTGTGAGAGGCTTAATATTTAGACTGAGATAAATAGAAAGGGACAGTAAGAAAACAATTACATGTAAATAATGGAAGGAAGAACAAAGCTATAAATAAATGGAATTTTTGGTAACAGATATGAAAGTCAACAAAGAATGAAGAAATGTGCGTTGGTAAAAAGAGAACACTACAAAAAAGGTAACAGTATAAAAATCATGAGCATACAATTGAGAGGATATTATTATAAAAACACTAGGGTTCTCTTTAACATCCGAGTAACCAGATTCTGTTATGACGAGATTAGCTGACTGAGGGATTTGAGAATGGGCAGGTGACTGGTGTAGACTAAGCTCTTGCAGAAAAACTGCCTCAATTTTCAACACCCCAAGTGTCACCTCTGGACTATGTGGCTAAATTTTCTAGATTACAGACAAGTTCATTTTTAAAGAAGTAACAATGGTTAACTTGGATTATCTCGTAGCATCACAATTTACAGAAGTATTGCTAACAGTAGATAAGTGGACAAAACAACTACAGGACACTTACCGATGGAATACTACTCAGCCATAAAAAACAAACAAACAAGAAAGTTTTATTCTTTATGGCAGAATGGGTGGACTAAGAGAATATTATGCTAAGTGAAAGAAGCCAGTGGAGGAAGGCAAATACCATATGATCTCACTCATATGTGGCATCTACTGAACAAACCGAACTAACAAACCAAATGGAGACAGACTCATAGAGAGCAGACCGACAGCTAAGGGGGCGGGGAGGGCACGAAGTGGAGGGATTGGGGAAAAAGGAAAAAAGACTCATGGAACTGGACAATGGTGTGGTGATTGTGGGTGGAGGGAGGGAAACAAAAGGGGTCTAAATGGTAGTGAAAAAAATACAATAAAAATTATTTTAAAAAGAATTATTTAACTGCATTCCATGTAGTATAATGATTTGACTATCAATCTACTAATCTTTTTTTAAAAGATTTTATTTGTTTATTTTTAGAGAGGGAAGGGAGAGAGAGAGAGAGAGAAACATCAATGTGCGGTTGCTGGGGGTCATGGCCTGCAACCCAGGCATATGCCCTGACTGGGAATCGAACCTGCAACACTTTGGTTCGCAGCCCTCACTCAATCCACTGAGCTACGCCAGCCAGGGCTCCACTAATCTTTTAAAATAAACTTAATTGTATAGAAATCTTAGATTTACTGAAGCTTTGCTAAGGTAGTGCAGAGTCCCCGTCAAACCCACACCCAATAACTCTTATTCTTAATGTTTCGCATCACTGTGGCAGATGTGGCACAGTTCATGGCGCCAGTGTTGAGGTGACATTGACCTAAAGTCTATACTTCATCCCGATTTCCTTAGTTTTTACCTGATGTCCTTTTTCCATTGCAGTATCCCATAGAGAATATCACATTGCATTCACTCCTACTGCCACCTCTGGTCTGTGACAGGTTCTCAGATTTCCCTTCTTGTTGGTAACCTTGAGTTTTAGAGAGTACGGGTCATGTATTTTACAGAATGTTCCGCAACTGGGATTTGTCTGATGTTTTCCTCATGATTAGACTGGGACTGAGGGTTCGGCGGAAGACTATCACGGGGTAAATGCCATTTGAATCACATCTGAAGGGTCCATATAAACATGATTTATTACTGTAGATGTCCGCCTCAATCCGTTGGCTGGGGTAGCAGGTCATGCATCTCCCCCGTAGTTCCTCTTCCCTCCGCTTTTTGCACACGGCACTCTCAGGAAAGAAGTCATAACATTTAAGGAGTGGGGAGTTATGTTCCACCTCCTTGAGGGCAAGAGTATCTATAAATTATTTGAAATTCTTCAGTACAGGATATTTGTCTCTTCTCTCTCTCCCATTTATTCATTCAGTGATTTATTTATGTCAGTCTGGACTCATTGATTTTTATTTCATACTTTGGGTTATAATACAGTCTTACTGTATTTATTTTACTTCTCCAAATCTCCAGCTCTGGGCACTGGGAACTGTTTCCTTTGAAATACTACCATCATTGAGGGCCCTTTTGTTCTTTACTTTTAGATTTCTTTCTTTCTTTTTTTAGCACTTTCTTACCTTTTCCTACTACAAGATGCTGCAAGCTTACCATGTATAATTCCTTTCATGTTATATATAATCAGCAGTTCCTCTGAGGATTACTGTGTGTTTTTCTAATTGGAGAATCATATCTGAAACCCAGTTCTGGGTGCAATATTAATGCTTCCAAACAGTCTCAGCTGACAGAGCATGGACATATATGTGTGTGTACTAAACTGCATGTACACGAGTACCTACACACATTTCTATCTGCGCATATCTGCATCTATATTAAGCCAAACTTGACTTCATACTGCTGTCTCCAACTTAAACCCGTTTCCACATGGAGCATTCATTCTGTCCCCTTATGTATCAGTTACCTTCTGCTTCTGCAATGAGGACTCTGACTCCAGTACTGGCCATTTATTTATGTAATTGCATGTTTCTAGTATATATGTAAAGTGGTATCACAATTTTTAACCTCTACTCTCACGAGAAACCACTTTGTTAACTATAGGATGCTGTCTATGTAGTTTATTTTGCCTATGATCTTAAGACTCCACTCATTTCCAAAGTTACTTAAGTCAACATCTTTTCCCTGCACCCTTCAGTGAGGGTGCTCTGTATATTTGTAGTATATTCGGTTGTTTTGTCACAGTCTCTATTCTAATCAAAGATCCCATGAAATTCTAAATGCTTTTTAAAATGTGTGTCCATTAAGGTTTACTCTTTGCCCTAAGTTCTGTGGGTATTGAAAAACGCACAGTGTTATTGTAACAGGGTGCAGCCAAGAGGGGAGCCCCAAATAGGGATTTGTAATAGGGTCCAGAAGAGCTTGGAGATAATTGGCTCCACACCTCAGGGCCACACCTGCCCAGAATAGGGGCAGCTGTGGCCAATTGTGGGAGGGGCCGGAAATGGGGCTGCAGAGGAAGATTAGTACTGGGATTTAAACGGAGGCACAGCAGCCTTTGGGAGTCTCCCTTTTTGGGACCACGCGTCTGTGCAGGACCACACAGCTTTGGTGTCTTGGTTGGGACCATGAGGCTTGGGTGAGAGTCAGGACCACGTGGATTTGGAGGTGCCTCCTTTTGCCACGTGGAGGGTGCTGGGAGGACTGTGTGCATTTGTGAGAGACCTTAGTTGGTGTTATTTCAAATGAATAATAAATTCCTTTCCTTTTCACTGATCTCTGGTATTGAGAGACGTCTTTCCTCTGGTGGCGGACATAACGAACCTGGGGGGTTTCCTCTCAGGTAATAGTATATTGCCTTTGAGGCCCCCCCTTGTTGCTCTGTAACATTATGAATCAACCATTAAGGTATCATATACTGTTTCACCTAATAAATTCTTTGTGCTTCATCTATACAACTGCACCCTTTCTCCCAAATCCATGGGACCCACGGATTATTATTTTTTTTACAATTCTGGTAGCATTCTCCTCCCAAAATAGTATGTAATTGAGAGTATAAAGGATATAGCTTTTTTAGACTGGCTTCATTGACATTTTTATGCAATTTATGTGTGTATGTGTGTGTGTATGTGCACACATAAGTCCTCAACTAAGTTTGATAAATACCTAGGAGCATGATTGCTGAATCATAAGTTAAGAGTGTATTTTGCTTCATAAGAAATTGAAAAACTGCCCTGGCTGGTGTGGCTCAGTGGATTGAGCGCCAGCCTCCAAACCAAAGGGTCACTGGTTCAATTCCCAGTCAGGGCACGTGCCTGGGTTGCAGGCCAGGTCCCCAGTGGGGAGTGCGTGAGAGGCAACCACACACTGATGTTTCTCTCCCTCTGTCTCTCCCTTCCTTCCTCTCTTTCTAAAAATAAACAAAATTTTTTTAAAAAAGAAATTGAAAAACAATTTTGCACAGCATTAGTTTTTTTAACTATTTTGCAGTCTTACCAGCAAAGAGTGTGAGTTACTGTTGTTCCCCGTCCTCTGCAACAGGAGGTATTGTCAGGTTTTCGGAGGGTGCCAGCCATTCTGTCTGACAGAAGTGAAGTGATGGCTCATCGTTTGAACTGGAAGTTCCTAATGACAAGCGATGTTTATCTTCCGTCTGCATATCTTCTTTCATGAAGTGTCTATTCAGACACTTTTGCCTATTTTTTCTTATTGTTGATTAGAAAGAGGGCTTTGTATATTTTAGAGACATGTTTTGGCAAATAATCTGTCCCAGTCTGTGGTTTGTTTTCATTCTTTTAACAGTGTCTTTCACACAGTGTAATTTTCCATTTTCATACAGTCCCTGGTATCAAGTTTTGTTCCCTCGGATTGTGCTTTGCTGTTGTATGAAAACACTTGTCACTGAACCCAAGATCCTCAAGACTCCTAGGTTTTTGTATAAGTATTTTATTATTTTCCATTTTACACTTACATCTATGATTCTTTTATTTCATTTTCATGAAAGTTGTACAGTCTTTGCCCAACTTCCATTTTTTTGCACACAGATACTCAATTGTTACATCACAATTTCTTGAAATGACTCTAATTTTTCAACTCAGTGCTCCTTAGTGAACCACAGCTGACTATGTACCTGTGGGTGTGGTTGTGGGGTCTCTGTTCTGTGCCACGGGCACACGTGGGAATTGTCTCAGCACCACTGCACTGTCCAGAGTACGGTAGTTTTAGAGTCAATCTTGAGGAAGGACAGTGTGTGCCCTCTGTCCCCCTCCCCCTCTCTCACCTCCTCCTACTTCTTCAGTATTTTATAGGCAATTCTGGGTTTTTGCCTTTTCTTATACGTGCTATAATTATTTTGTAAATATTTATAACAATCTAATGATTAAATCTCAGTCTTTATTAAACTCGTGTGCCTAGGCTGTGGCCCCCACAAGGTTTTATATTTTTTCTATCAGCGTTGAGACAGGGAGCCGTAATGGAAGAAAAGGCCTTCTTCCAGGGGGGACGAGGCTCAGGTGAGTCTTATCTCTGGAGAGCAGCCTCTCATTATGGAGAATGCCGAAGAAATATTCCACGCCGTTGACTCTTCCTTCCTTCTTGCCTGAATCGTAAGAGATCTTTTACAGTTCCTCGCCATGAGAACCCAGCAGGGTAAAACCCTAGGGGTAAAACCCAGGAAAATTTGGGGCTCCCAAAGCCTGCCTCCCGCAGCAGTTTCTCACTCTCACCCTACTCCACGGTCAGCCTCTAACAATTAATGAAAAGTTATTTTTTAATTGTTCCTATCAGTTGATGGCTCCAGTGGCATTTGCTCTAGGTAGCCTGATCTCTCCCATGTCTTTGTGTGAGGACCTTTGCTGTCTTCCCTCCCTCCACTCAGCCAGCGCTTCCAGTCACCCAACCCCAAACCAAAGCAGCGTGGCACGGTTCTGTGGGTGCAGTGCATTTATGCAGCCTGGGAGGGCAGGGGGCAGTGGACACGGGGAAGAAAAGTCAATATGGAAGACATAAAGGGGAACACTCCAGCTGAGCAACCTCTTCCAACCTCTTGTTAAAACACAAAAAATTGCTGCCTAAAGCAATACTATGTTGCACATGTATCTCTGTATTCTTTTGAACTGCATTAAATTACACGCACATTCATACACACAACACCTTTGTGTACCCCGAAATGATGTTAACATCCCATTTTAAAACTGAGGATTGCTAAGGATAAACATACTCCCCAGAGAGAATGCAATTTACACTTTCACAGAAATCATGTGCAGTGTGAAGTCATGTGTTTTAAGAGCTCAAGTAAAAACAAAATGAAACATTGCCAAAGGGTTACAGAGAGGAGAATATAGAGATATAAATAGATGTGGGGTTTATGCAACATTTTAATTGTCTTCCTGTTAGGTGTCCATTTTCTTAAATAAATTATAAGCATCAAGCAGGAGTCTAACAAGCTGACCATTACATTTTATCTGATATATGCTGGGTAATTTTCAGGTGCAACTTACCATTTTGATTCACTCAATGGACATATTAAAAGTCTAGTATGTACCAGTCATTATACTATGTATTGATTTATTTCATCAAAGAAAGTAATTTAGATGGACACTCTGGAGTTATTTTTCAGGTTTAATGGCCGGGGGAGGGAAGGCACAATATTAGTTTTACTCTCATAAAAGGAGATCTGATGGACAAACTTGGTGATAATGTGAATGTGTTTGGACGTCAAAAATAAAGTAAAAGGAAACAACCTCTTCCAAATAGGAAGTGACCCTAATTCCATCACATTTGTCTGCAGGCTTTTTCTATGGCAATTCAGTTGTCCTAGTCCTTGTGTAATTCACACCTCCTTTAGGAAAACTGTTTTTTGGCTGTAAAAGAGAAAAGGTATTGAAGTTGATGAGCTAGCACTATAAAACTCACAATTCATTTCCGCATGAGTAAGTCAAGAAAACATGGAGTAGAGAACACGTATGCAATAACTTCGGTTTATGGTAGTGGCAGGCTAAGTCAGAACAACAAACAATAGCCATCACATAATGAATTAAAACAAATAAACAAACAAACCCAAAAATGTGAGGGTTGGAAAAAATACTACAGATTTCCCAGGCCAATGTTGGGGAGCCTATAAACAAAAAGGCATATATATACATGATATATGAAATATATATACACACATACACACCATATATGTATATATATATATGGCAGTCCCAAAGCCATATAGGACCTAAAATCCTCATTACAAACACTTTGTCCTTGGCCCTAGGGTCCCTCAGAACCAGGGCAGAGGTTAGGAGCCAGAGCTTAAACAGAGGAGAGGCTTGTGGAAAAACCATCCCACATGGCTCTGAGGTTTTAAAGGTCATGTTCTCAGACAGAAAGGAAGCCAGATCTATAATTGCCTCATCACTTCCTTTAGCCATGTATGTCTGCCCCGGGAATTCATAGACTTGATGGTCCAGGGGTGCTCAAACTTTAAACAAGGCTGGAGGCAGGACCAATTGGAAGGCACTCTAATTGCTATTAGGTGACCAGCGGAAACAAATGAAAAGCTTCTTTAGAGAAAGACATGAATCTAAACATCTGGAAACACACAAACATTAATTTTACAGGGTGATGGAAAGCTAGCAATAATTAGGAGTCATGTGGTGAAAAAAAGGCAAGTAAAGGAAAGGAAAAAAGAGTATATGCCCAATCTAACCAAATTAAAGTGTGTATAGCTGTATTATGAACCAAAATTTGGAAGTTAAGGCAAAATCTGCTATAGATATAAAAGTAGCCACTACTTAATAACAATAAATTATGGATTAAATTTCACAATTTTAACTACTATTTTTTCTTTTAGTAATACGATCTAATACACACACACACAAATGTATCAAAGTATCAGAGCAAATATGCAAAATAAAATGGGCATGTTTTAACAGAATATTTGAAAATTTAATGAAAAAATTTGACAAAATATCACACATAATATAATTTAATCAAATAGCATGATTTAGATATCTTATTTATTGAGGTCTATAGAACATTGCATCTAATAACCACCAAATTAACAATTTTTAAGCATCCACAGAACATTTATAAAAACCTAACCAGATATTTGGTCACAATGCAATTTCCAAGAAATTTATAATTTTTTCTCTATCAATAGTATAATTGAGTTAAAATTCAAGTGTAAAAATAAAACCAACATTGCTTTGTGTTTGGTCATTTAAAAATTCACTGTTTAATTACCTAGGGTGAAACAGAAACTGAATAAAAATATTTTATATTCTGACTTGAATAATGAAGAAAATAAAACATCAAAAAAATAAGTTTTATTGTTTGACTTTGGTACAATACTTACAAGAATGTTTAAATTATTCCATATATGTTATAGAAAGGAAAGAAAAATAAAACTAATGAATTAAACATCAGAAAAATAGTGGAAGAATAGCAAAATAATGTCAAAGTATTATAAAGAAAAATATTAAAAGTGAAAGCAAAATTAGATGAAACACAAAACAAGATATAAAAAAATCAATAAACTCCAGAGTTGAGTGGGGGTTGGTTAATTTTTGGAAAGACTAATGATATTGATAAACTTCTAATAAAACTTATGAAGAATTTAAAAATAGGAGAAGACCATAAATAGAAGTCATCACTGTAGATCTACAGTTATTGAATAGTTAATACTATGATAATATTAATTTTATGTTATTAAATAAAAATATTAATGAAATGGACATATTCTCTATATGGAATTAATATTCCATTGATACATGAGTTTATGCTATTTTCAATAAATAGTATCTGATCAATTATGTCCATTGGGATAAACAACTCCATATGCCCCTACTATTTATCTATCTAAAAGTTCAAATATATATATATATATATATAATATATATATACACATACTTCTACATATAAATTCACATATGCAGATATATACTCATATATATGAACAACTGAATTAGGAGTTTTAAAATAAAATCCCAATTCCAGATAAATATTTAATCTACATTTGAAAGCTAAAAAATAAATAAAGCTAAACAAAACATAAGAAGTATCTATATGATCTTGGGGTAAGAAAGGTATACTTAAAATAGGATCCAAAAACTTCAGCCATAGGGAAAAAAGATTAATAGAGTTGACCCCTGAACAAGTGTTTAAACTGCACGGGTCCATTTATATGTGAATTTTTTTCATAAATGTACAGTCAGCCCTCTCTATTGCTGTTTTACATGGGCAGATTGAACCAATCGCATACTTAAGACATCACTTTCGATCCGTGGTTGGGAGCCTGTGGACGTAGATGCCCACTGTATGCATTGTTCTATGCCGTGTTATACAAGGGGCTTGGACATCTGTGGATTTTGACACCTGCGGGGCTCTGGCACCAATTCCCTGTGGATCCCGGGGAACAACAACACTCCATTAATATTAAGCAACTTGGAAATAATCAAAGAAAGTCAGATTGGGAGATTTTCTGAAAATGTCTATACTTTTCAAGACTATCAACATCATGAAAGACAAAGGCAGACTGAGGAAAGTTTTGAGTAAGAACGTAAAGGATATGAGAATGAAATGCATCTTGTGACCTTCAACTTAGTAACAGACAAACTAGCCATGAAGACAGGAGAAGGAAAATGGACAAAATTCAAAGAAAGCCGGTGGATTACATCACTTTTGTTCCCAGATTTTGATCATTCTATGGATATGTAAGAGAACGTTCTTAATCTTAGAAGATATACTCTGGATTTCTTAGGGAGTAAGGGCATTATGTGTGAAAATTTCAAGTGATTCAGAAAAAAAATGTATACGAGTATTTGGGGGGAGGAAGTAGGGAGGGAGGGAGAGAGAAAGGGATGAGGGGATAGAGAGGGGAAAGAGAGACTGGGGGAATATGCAGACATTCTTTGGGTTATTTTTGCAAAATTTCTAAAATTGTGACATCACTTAAAATATTTCTAAATAAAGCATGAAAAATTAAGAAATTATGCTCATGAACAGATACAATATTAATTTCTACTCTTAATCATGAGCAGAGATAGAAATTATTTTATGTTTCTAATAAATATTCAGAATTATCTCATTAATTTCTCTGACTAGGGATAATAGGAAACTCTAAATTTGAAAAGAATTTTATTCTTGCCTCATTTTTACGAGATACAAGATATTCCATTTAATTATAAGTTGTGCCAGTAATTAGGTCAAAAATAATTTGTATTCTGCAATATGGCAATCAGTGAAGTTTTTGGAAATAGTCTTCAAATGTTTTATAAATAGCTTAGCTAGGAATTGCATATGTGTAGTAATTATGCTTGTCAAAAATTCTTGGCTGTGTATGTGCTTTCTTAAATGTGTCTCTCAGAATTCAATGGAAATTTTGCCTGTACAGTGTTGTGCGTGTGAATTACCTGTCCACTGATATCATATAAAAACCTCTATTTCTTGCTTCCCTCGAAAAAGCTGACATCTGGCAACAGTGATCTCTCATTTCTCCACGGCGATCATTGGCTGATAACAAGTGTTCTCCAGTCAGCCCAGGGCCCCACCTTGCTGTTTTGTGTATCTTTCTGTATTTCACATGCTTCCCCGAGTTTTGTAGACATTTTCATTTGTGACTTGGGCATGAACCTTCCCATTGAGAGGTCACTTATGTAAGACATCTTTTGTCTTATCCACCACCCCCACCGTAAATGCAAAGAAAAGGGCCAATCTAGCCCATGAAATAATATTATCAGGTTCCAAATGAAGGGAATTTTCAGTCAGCCTAATGTTAGAGGAGGGAGCTTTGATTTTGACACTGACATATCTGAATTCAAGTTCCCGATAGAAGGGCTGCCATTTCTTTTTCTTATGTCTCAGTTTCCCCATATATAAAATGGAGAGAAAATGATTACTTATATTGAGGATTGAAATAAGGTAATTGCTTGATATAGAACAAGCACACAAAGCAAGTAAACTTTTTTCCTTCCTCCATACTATACCCATGCATTCAAATTTCCTTATTTCCAGACACATTGTTCTCTCACTCACATTTCTGTATTGCAAGTAAATTTTTAAAATTAATCCTATGAGGATCTAATAAATAAAACTCTATTTCTTATATATAAATATCAAACATGTATAGAATTAGGCAATCACATTGTAAGTTTTCTTTAAATTGACAACAGTATTCATTTACACTGCTTTAGAGCTTAGACTTGAGGACCATAGAGTAAGTAGAATTGCCCACCTTATAATAAGCACAATCCCATGTCATTGTTTAGGCAGATCGCGTCCTGTCCCAGTTGCTGTGATGCTCTGTCCTCTGAGGGATCGTGAGTGTAGCTGCTGATAGAACCATGTTCTTCTCCTAGATGGAAGAGAACACATTCTTCTTACCCATCACTGTATCAGTTCATGAGCTAATCCTGCCTTCTGTTTAATAGGAGCAGAGTTTAGGAACATTATGCCTAGTGCTTCATTGTCCATGAAGGCACCGATCTTGTATGCCGTGTCCTCATTGGAATCCGTAGGCTGTAATGTGGTTCCTGTGTATTGTTGGCAATAATTATCGTGGCACAGATGCATGAAGTGAAAGCATTTTATTAGTAGTTGAAATGTTTTTGACTGCAAGTATGAGAAAACACCAAGTCAATAGACATTAAAAATAAATTAGCTCACGTAATAATGACTCCAAAGAACCAGGAGTCTGGCTTACAGGTTAATTACCTTGTATATTTTCAAGAACCCATGATATTCTGTCCTCCGTTGGTTCTCTCCAGGGTACCACTTGTTTGCAATGGTTTCATGAACCACATTTAGCATTTCAGTGACCAAAAGAGGAAGAACAATGACCTTTGTCTTGTGCCTGGTTTCAAGAGAAATGAAACCCTTTATGGCAAGCACACATCTAAGCCTCATCTTATATCTCATTGGCCAGCACTGGGCCATATAACCAACCCTACTGTCAAATAGAAGGGGCTTTTTCATGGTTGGTTTAGAAAGTTTAGATAAGTTCTGAATTAAAGAGTTAGTTCACCTCTTGGATAAGTAGAAGGCACAGAATGTCTGAATAATACTAGAATTTTCAAACAAGGACTAAAGGAGAAATACCATATTTTTCAGACCATAAGATGCACCCAGGTTTTAGAGGAGGAAAATAGGGAAAAAATTTTTGAAGCAAAAAATGTGGTGAAATATTTAATAACATGAATAATATAATATTACACCAATGTAAATGTAAACAGAACTCAACAGCAGCATTAACAACCATTATCCCACCCAAATTTGAGGGGGGAGGGAATTGTGTCTTATAGTCCAAAAAATATGGTAGATATCAACTATATTAAGTAATATATGAATTAGAACTCAGGCGAATACTTATTAAAATATAATTTCCCAGAAAATATTATCTTGTTCAGGTACTTAAGCAATACATTCCAAAGGCAGTGCTTACAAAATATGGTGTAAGGTTCTCCAAAATCCAGTTTTCTCGAGTTAACAATCTCTGATACTAAGGGCCAGAGAAAATACTTTGAACAAGTGCACAGGTTAGTCACAATGGTCAGAGTTATCGGTTGCGCCTGTTCTCTAAAATGACCAAGATACTGAATGTGCTTAAGGCCCCCTGGCACTGCTGTGTCAGGGGAGTTCACTAGAGGTTTACCTTTCAAGCTCCCCATTTTTTGTAGATGAGGACATTGAGTATTGAAAACTTGTGTCCCTTGGTCAAGGTTATATAGCTGAGTATCGCAGAATTAGGTTTGAAGAAGACAGTGGTCCCGCTCTGGGTCTCGGACCAGGGTCAGCTGCCTCCAAACGAAACAGATGTGTACGAGAAAATTGCTTCTGCCCACGGTGAAGGGATTTTTCAAGGAAACAGTAGTTGAAAAATCTGTAAACAAGGGACATTAACGTCTCAACAATTCTCATCTATTCAAGAAATGTCTCCTCAGCATCTACTCCGTATTCAAAACACTGCAAAGTGCGTAATAAACTGTAACTTCTGTGAAGATGCATTATAGATTCTTTTTAAAGCAAAAGATAATCTCCAGTCTACTCGATAAAGCAGTGGGAAATGTTGAAGAAATATGGAGACTTCCATGGGCAAAAATTTAGTATAATGTCATGGAATAAATATGGTCTGATAAGCTTTATTGGAGTGCAAAATAGAAACTTAAATTAAACTTTAAGGCTCAATACGGTATCTGTCTATTTTTGTAAGTTAAGATATTTTTTCTTAACATCCTTTTTTAAAATTTATACATTTTTCTCTAGACTTTGTGATTTTTTTATCCACATGATTTTATCAAGAAACTCTTGAGAAAATAATATAAATTAGCCCTAAAAATCAGTACTATATTAAATGGAGATATTACCTACCAGTAATTAATTTGCTTTAATTCAACATAAGAACTATTTCCCTGACTGGTGTGGCTCAGTGGGTTGGGCATCACCCCCCAAAGGAGAAAGTCCTGGTCAGGGCACATGCCTAGGGTGCAGGTTTGGTCTGGTTTGGGATACATACGAGAGGCAGCCTATCAATGTTTCTCTCTCATGTCAATGTTTCTCTCTTTCTCCCTCTCTTACCCTCTTTCTAAAAGTAGATAAATAAAATCTATAAATAAATAAATTAATTAATTAATTTAAAATTAGTATGGAGAAAAATAACCAAAGGAAATTTGAATAAAGGAAGAAGTAATTCACAGAAGAAAAAACACTCCACTGAGAAAACCAACCTATGAATAAGTGCTTTTAATCAGGAGAATAGTAATGAAAGCAATAATTTTAGACACACACAGATATATAGGTACTTACAAATACATGTGCATATACATGTAAAGGTATATAATCTATGAAATATATATATAAAATATCACTTATGTATGTATATATGCCATTAGATTGGCAAAAAAAAAAGACCATCAATATTGATTGGACAAATATACAGTGAAATGAGCTCTCTTACAGTGCTGGAAGAATTTTAAATATTAAATAAGACATGCTGACTGGGAATTTGGCAGTACCTAACAGTTTTAATATGTATATCCCTGTTACTGAGAAATTTGTACACATATATATTTACTGCAGCATTGTATATGATAAAGGGCAAAAAATAAGATGGGAACAATATAAATATTTTTGTATATGAGAATTACTCAATGGCATGTAGTGGTCTAAGAAAATAAGTTTTCAAAACGTGATCCTGAAAGTTGACAATGGCCTGCTGATGGCTAGGAGTTAACAAGTCAGTAGCGCCCCCTACTGAACTTCCAAGAGTAGGAACAATACTCAGACAGACTTAATTCCTGTTGGAACAAGGCAAAGCTAAGATCTCTCTGAAATCACCATTAAAATAAGACAGACAGACTAAGCATCCTTGTTTTGTTTTGTTTTGTTTTGTTTTGTTTTTGATTAACCAATGTACTATTTCTTGACATGAAACTCTATAAAATCTAGGAACATAATACGAATCCTAGCTCCACTTTAATCCTCCCACCTCCCATATAAAAATAAATAAATAAAAGTTACCCAATTGCTGGATTGCCCCAGGTTTTTTGACTGCACCCAATGGAAAGCTGGTTCTTTTCTTCTACACCTTTCTCGAAGACGCACAGCACAAGGCCAGCTGCACCCCGCCTCCTTACTATTGCAGTGCTTTGTGTTTCCTCTCATCGTGGCACTTCCTACACAGTGATTATGTTTGTGTGTTTCTTTCCATATCTGCTTTCTTCCCAGAACTTGAGTTCCTGGATGGAATGGATCTTGTGTTGGTTTGGTATTTAGTGCCTAGGACAAAGCTCAATAAATATTTTATTGAGTAACTGGACAAAATGATGGATTCATCAACGCATTAACAACCAAATAAATATGGACAATGGGAAAAAGGTGGACAATGGGAAAACTGTCCACCTCAGTCATGCATAAAATGTTGCATATAAAGAAGCTAATATGAAATGTTAATTAAAGATTAAGAAAAAGTAATCCATTTTTCAACATTTCCTACCATCACTTCACATCTCCTCCATCCGTAATTCCACAAAAGTAAGAGGAAAAATGAAAAATAAAAGGAAGAGAAATATCTCAGCCTATTGATTTTCAAATATGCAGCCTCTATTTGCAACTTCCAAAGCCCTATTTTCAAAGTTGTGTGCACAGTAGTATATTAATTACGGGGATTATGAAACCCTGTGGCTTGATGTGTTGAAACAGAGAGGGTTTTAATTCTAGGAAAACTGTCTCTAGATTTTGATGCGAAATAAAATGTCTTACATCGACCCTGCACTAATGAAGATCAGAATGTTCTCTTAGTGGGATCTGAGCTACTCCCGCGTTGATTACCTCTCAGTGAGTTGAGAGGAAATGGGAAAGCAAAAGCATTGATTTTGAAGAAATTCTCATCTTGCAAACCACACATTACCCAAATAGATTTACTCTTAATCTTTTAATAAACTGAAACAGTTAGTGATTTCTGCAAATGGTGCCTCAGCCTAATCTCACAGAAGACTACAGTTCTGCGGTGGATTAGGAAAGTCTCCCATCTTTCAATATTTGTCTTCGTTCCTTTCAGTAGCTGAATTTAATTCTTATTATTCGCAATGACAAGGCAATTTCAGATGATGAAATTTCTCATGTGAAACCTGCACCTTTCAAATAACAATTCACAACTCCAAATTGGATTTGTGTGTGTACACATGCACAGCTTACCTGAAGATGACAGTCTGATTTGTAAACATATAATTCATCTCATAGATTAAAATGTTTTTAGATATAAGGAATGAAACATTGTTTGCAAGGAAAGATTAAATTCACATTATCCTCAGATTCATAGTAAGAGATGAATAAAGTGTCAAAATTTAAAAAACAACAACACACAAACAACCTCCCATCCTAATCAGTGCCTAGTGTTAGATGAGTTTTAATGCACTTATCAAGTTCACTTACCAAATTCAAATGAGCATTATATCTTGCCTAGGTTACTATATCATCTTCTTAATTGATTTCCCCTTATGAATAAGTTTTTAACAGCAGTGTAATTAACATTTTATGTCAGATAATTATTTATTTGTCTATAAATATAGAATGTTTTGCAGCTTTCCTGACCTCTACTGCTCTATGCAGTAACATGCCCCTGGCCACAGATGTGAAAACCACAGATGTATCCAGACATTGTGAAATGTCGCCTGAGAAAATTGACAAATTTGCCCCCATTGAGAACCATTGGCCTTTACACATTTCAAAACTTAATGTACACTGTTTAATGACCTCACAAATGCATGCTTTGCCATTCTGGATTATTCATTAATTCATTCATCCCTTGACTCAGCTTTGGGATATGGTTAAGAACTTGGACTCAGTCCTAGTCAGCCTGAGTTTTTATCCCAGCTGTACCATTAATTGGTGTATGACCTTGGGCACGTCCTTGGCTCCTTTCGGCTTTAGGTCCCTAATCTGTATTCGGGAATGATACGAACATCTAACTCCCAGGTGTGTTGTGAAGACCTATGGCTATTTGGCATTGGTGGATGTGGTGATAAGGGTGGAGCATACAAAGTTTTGGTCAAGCTCTTTTTCCCATTGTTATACCTGACTGTAGCCATGTCAGACGGCGGAAGAACACTTCAGTAGAGCAACCCCACTGGAGGGAGAAGACTGAAAATCCTCTTCCCTCCCTGCCGCCCCTTTATTCCTCCCCTGAAACACACCATTACTGTGATGTCTGCTCAACATATAATTTGCCATAATTACTTGTTTTCTTGTTACACTGATCACTACATCCTCATCACTAGAAAGATTGGCTGGATTTGCCAAATTGTAGGAAATAAAGATCAGCTGTCATGTCTTCTCCTGAAACTTTCGGGCAATGCCCTATACTGGGCACGACGTCACAGACCGTGGTTGGTTGTGTCACGTGAACACGCATGCTGAATTCTCCCTGCGCCTGCTCCGTTTTCTCCTTGTTCTGGAACTAATTATCCTTTTAAAAACTTTTATTGCGATTCAAACACTTAACGTATCTGCCCTTTTACTATTTTTAAATATTTATTTGTTTGTTTATTTATTTATTTGTTTTAGAGAAAGATGGGAAGGGAGTGAGAAAAAGAGGGAGAGAAACATCAATGTGTGAGAGAAACATTGACCAGTTGCCTCTCACATGGCCCCAACCCGGGACCTGGCGGGAAACCGAGGCATGTGCCCTGACCTGGGATCGAACTGGCAACCTTTCCTTTGCAGGACTATATCCAATTCACTGAGCCACACCAATCAAGACTCATTTAACAGTTTTTGAGAGCACAATACAATCTTGTTAACTATAGGCCGAACGTCCA
Source organism: Phyllostomus hastatus (assembly GCF_019186645.2). NCBI lineage: Eukaryota > Metazoa > Chordata > Mammalia > Chiroptera > Phyllostomidae > Phyllostomus > Phyllostomus hastatus. The sequence goes on from NW_025334024.1 coordinate 20,202,716, forward strand.
TCAGATCCCTAGAGCTGCATCATCTTGCCTAACTGAAGCTGTATGTGTGTTGATTAGTAAGCACCCATTTCCCCTCTCCTTAGACCCCTGCAATCAAAGATTCCACTCTTTGATTCTGTGAGTTTGATTCCTTTGGGTACCTCATATAAATGGAATCAGCAGTATTTGTCTTTTTTTGATTGTCTTATGTTACTTAGCATAATGTGTTCAAGGTTCATCCCTGCCGTTGCATATTGCAAAAATTCCTTCTTTGAAGCTGAGTGATATTTAAGTGTATGTTTTTACCACATTTCCTTTATCCGTTTATCTGTTGTTGGACATTTAGATTGTTTTCACATCTTGACAGTTGTGGATAATGCTACAGTGATCGCAGGGCTGCTAATATCTCTTCCTTACTTGGAGTGGGGATGTATATTTATCTATTGTTTACATATAGAAATAAGATGAGTGGAATTAAAAAAGGACTCATATATGCTTATGCTCAGGGATAATAGAAATTTTCTAGAGTACAAAATATTTGAACTCACATCTAAAAGGAAGAATAGATACCAGCCAAAACTAAAGGAATAAAGCAGTGGGAAAATTTAGTAGCAAGAGAAAGCCAACAACATACCAGCATACCATGGGCATGGCTCTAGGTTAAGGCGACGTGTGTAATCAAGAAATTGTAGGAAGTTAAATACACACATATACATATGTACATATGTGGATATACAGACATATGTATATACACACACACACACACAAGAGAGAGTACATATGTGGATACACACACACACACACACACACACATATATATACACATCTCTCTCTCTGTGTTATATTTCAAATGCCACATATGTATGGCATTTCCTGGTTGAAGAAACGCCTGTTCTGCTCACTGACCCATCTGAAACACTGCACCCCAACCTCCCACTTCCCCACTGCCCCTCCTTGCTCCTCCTTTGGCCAGTTCTCTCTTATCTCTCAGTTGTTAGCTCAGAACTCACCTTCTCAGGAACTTCTCTAATTAGACCAAAATATAATGTGTTTGGAACAATTTTTAAAAAATGTAAGGAAGCGTCCTATAGGAATACTTTACTTTAACTCTTCTTGTTTTATAGACGGTAAACGTAAGTCTCTTGAGGGTAGAGGATTGCTGTTTTGTCTGCACTGCATTGCCAGTACTTAGAGCAGTGTCTGGCACATGGTTGGTGCTTAAACAAATATTTACTGAATGGACACGTTGAGAAAACCTGTCCACTGTGATGCCACTCCCCAGTGATACTCTTGCAACCGGGGACCTTGCCCACAGCTCAGTACCCTGTGGGACTAAGCTCATTACCCTGCCTAAAAAGGGGGTATGGAAAGGGCTTCCTTTCAGTAAATCACTATTTTTACTGAGCCAACAACCCGGTTGTTCTATACTCACACAAGACAAAGAACATAAGAGTACAGAGCAAGAGACTGAGCCTACCGGTGCTTAATTTAGAATTCTCTCCCTCTTCTAGAGGCTGAAAGAGAAGAGCTACTCAGTCTCATGGATGACAGGGTTGGGAACAAATATACATCTTTTTAACAACAGCAACAATCATTCAGATACCTTATTTGCATCAAAATAAATGCACTTTCTGGAAACTAGTGGTCATTTTTTTTTCAGGAGTGGGGTGTGGTGTACTTTGATTTTTTAAAGACAGGTGTCGTCAAGGGAACTCGATCTGAAGGGAGGCGCCAGCCCTTCTTCAAGCATGGGTGGGAAACAACTTTAATACTTCACTACGAAGGATACTTTGGCTTTACTAATTTGCTCCCTTTCATGGGTCTTATTTTGTTGGATGAGCGCTAGGGGTGAGAAATAAAAACATGTGAAGCACATCTCACTATGAGTCCAGATTTCTAAGGGTCTAATACGGTAAAATATACAATTTAAATGTATTTTCAGTTATGATAATTTGAAAGCTCCATGAATACAGTACAATAATGGATTTTTTTTTCAACCGAAACCAGCTGAAGTCCAGTTCATACGTTTGCCATTTTGATTTCTGACCCCTTTCCGCGGCTGTGGGTCCATGAAGTCCTAGTTCTGTTGAATTCATTTTTATTATACTTCCTAGTACAATGTTTTGACGATGTCTGATTATATAGCTCAATTGGAGTAGAGAAAATTACCCAGTAATTTAGAAAAAATTCTCTTTCAAAGCCTGCAGGAATCTGTTCTTCAATTTAAAAAGAAATTTACAGAATCAGGGTGTTTGTGTAAGTTACAAGTATTGTTTAGTGATTTGACCCAGCATTGCTGGACATACCATTCAGCCAAATGTGATTTTCTGTCTGTCTCTTTTACCTTCTCTGCGTGATAGGAATTCAAATAAACTCAGAATATCTTCGCTACCATTGGGTCTTGCCTACCTTTCTTTCTCTGGTTTTCTCATTCATTTTCAGCATATTAGTCAAACCATAACAACAATAAATGAGGCTCCCACTATAACCTTGCTTAAGAGATGGGTACATTTCCATCTATTTTCTTCAGACAACTTTCTAAAGCTGCTCTTATTTTTTTTAAATGAAAGAAAAAATTACAAGTGCATATGTAAAAAACCTGTGTTGATGGAAAGTGCCTGAAGGTGTTTGTGAAATTGAGCTTTTATGAGATCGGTCTTTCTTTATCTTCTGTCCCAAACTTCATTTTCATTTCATTGCCCTGTGGAAGAGCTCTGTGGGGCCCACATGTGAAGAGGCTCATCACGACCCTGTCTCCCACCCCTTCCTCTGTCTCACAGCATCGAGGCCTTTTCTCTGTTATTCAGTGGGGATGTGTTAGATTTCTCCCATCAATTGCTGAGAATAATTCTGATTCTCTGTATGCCTAAAAAAAGACTTTCCACACAATGTAATCACACTGGGGGCTTTTGCCATGCTCAGATGGTAGCCGGCAACCTTTTGACATCAAATGCCAGGCATGGTGTGTTTGCACGTACCCAAACCACGCATTCTGCCTAGTGAGGAGATCAGGTGAGTACCTGAGCAAAGTAAACATGAAAATCCAACAGTAAGAATGCGTACCAGGTGCAGCGGACAGAGAACAGTGAGGGAAGGGGAGTGACTGCCACTTCTTGGCCCAGGAAAGTCTATTTAGAGGACATCTTGAGATAGGACTTTTAAAGGCAGGAAAAGGGAGCAAAGACATTTGAGAAGGCAAGCAGAGAATATATAAAACTATAAAAGCATTGTTGATGTAAGGTCCACATCAGGAACTACACGTATTTAGTATTTTAGGATCTCAGAGCTCATGGGGTAATAAGAGTATCAACTTCGAAAGTCAGGGCCAAAACAGGGGCCATAACATTTTATTTCTGATTCATCCATATCCACAGAGCAGACCCAGACAAAGTCCTAATGCCTCCTGCTTTCCTATAGCACAAAGAACATGGGGTCTGCAATCAGAAGTCTTGTGTTCCTCCCTGCCTGCTGAGCTACTTTGGCAAGTTGTCTTCTCATTCGAGTCTACATTTTCTCGACTAAAAATTAAGGGCAACTAAGTATTAATCTTCTAAGGCTTTTTGATAATTTTGTATGTGTTAAATGCTCTTTGAAATCTGAAAAATATGATCGAAATGGATGTCTTCCATATAGCTATTTATGTATTTTTACATACTTGAGGGCTTATGATATACCAAGCCCCAAGATAACCATGGGGTGATTTATCAGCAAACAAAACACATAAGACCCCTTGTGTTGTGGAGTTCAGCATTCCCTTTGCTGTAACATTTAGCCTGAGATCTGCAAAGGTCATAGGGAGAAAGAATTTCAGACAGAAGGAAGAGCAAATAGAAAGATCCAAAAATAGCAATGGCATCGGCATAAGACACACATACACATTCACAGAAGGTGAGGGGGTGTGGGGACGGGATGAAAGATGGTGACGGGATTAACCAAAGAACACTGATGCACAAACCATGGACACAGACAACAATACAGGGATGGGTTTCGGGTGGGAAGAAGGTGGGGCTGGGGGGAGATGGGGAAAGGGAGAAAAAGCAGGAATAACTAACAGCAGAAACAATAAAAATAAAACTGAAAAAAAGATGAGAGGGGTGGAGTAACCTTCAACAGTTAAGTCCCTTGGGGAAGGACTGCAGCAGTGGAATTGTACGCCCAGGACATCCAATTCTCATAACTGCAGAGAGAGGACATCATAGTCCGGGAGGTGAGCAGCATATACACCGTGGCCTTAGCCTTTAACACCTCATCTAAAAAGAAAAAAGAAATCCTTTTGGGTTGCTTGGATACCTCAGCATTTTTGATTCTGCAGTATGCTAGTCTCTTGACTCTTGACTTTACCTGTTTTTAAATCTGTCGAGGTTCTCAGAAGAGAAGAGAGAGTCAGGAAACCAGGAAACCAGGAAAGGGTATCCTGCATTGCAAGACTTCCCTTACTGCTCTTACTACTGACACATTTTCTTTCCCTCTCTTCCTGCTGGTCCCAGGCAGTCTTCCTAGGCCTCCCGTGTCGGATCCAGAGTGGGAAACCGGTGCTAACTAAACTGCCAGCTCTGACCCACTAGTGGCAGTTGCCTGGATGGAAATCCATGTGACAGTAATCCCAGCTAAGGCAGGGAGTCCAACAGAGTGCGACAACAGGGTCCACGTCTTTCCTGGGTGTGAGTGAGTAGCAAAGTGACAGCATTGGGATGGACCTTCCTTAAAGAAAATCTTCCTTATTACACCTTTGAAGGAGAAAGTCACAACTGGATCATCCTTTTAACATATTTTTTTAGGTGCCAGGACAAACAAGATTTATCATAGTTGTCTTAAATAGCAAACATTAGTGTAAAGAGTGTGGCCTGAAAGTATATAAATATTATCTTTGACGCTTTTTTCTTTAATAGCAAGTCTACATACACCACCACTGATATTCTTAGTCTCTTGAATATTATACAAATGACTTAATATCACACAGATTCTTTTCTGTGTGATAGGAGTAAGGACAAAACCTACCTGCTAGAATTAGAAAAATTCAATGAGAAAATCATTTAAAGTACTTGCACTTAGCCCAACATATAAAAAATCTTATTTTCTTAATAAAAGTTAAATGATGGTGATAATGACAATCAACTCTCCAAAGCTTGTAAAAAGAACTATTCTAAAGTTCAGTCTAAAAGGGAGGATCTAGCCAATTCCTGAGACCAAAATAATACAGTAAGGCCCTTACGTACCTGATTCACTTCGGTTACTTACTTTAAAGAGCCCCTGAATGGCTGTGTCCAGATGTGTCACAAGAAGAAATTAACACGATATATGCCACCTGTGCCACTCCTTGCCAATACTTGTCTTTTAATATATGTTCAGATTCCACTACATACCCTTCATATTTTTTATTATCTTGTTCTCAATTGTAGCAGATGAAGTAGAGTTAAATCATCAGAATTAACATTAGAAAAGGAAAAATAATAAAACAAAATATAATTTGCAATCTAATCTTAATTTTGTGGTTACCGATAGATAAATACAATCTGAATTAAAGAATATTTATAAATGAAAAAATATTTTAACATGTAAATTGTCAAATACTAATTTAAGTATCAATCATTATGTTATAGTCAAATGTTGATGGTAGTCTGGTGCTGAACCAAAAAATAATAATGCAACATACAAACATAATGTTAAAATTTTAGCAGCCACATTAAATATGTAAGAAGAAACATATACAATTAAGTATAATAATATGTGTTTTTATTAACCTAACATATCTAACATATTCTCGTTTTTAGCCTATAATCAATATGTAAACTATTAATGAAATATTCTAAGTCTAGGGCTTAACAGAAAATTTAGATGGACATATTCCCTCAAAAGCAGCTTAAAGTCCCCTGGTTAAGCTTAAAGAAGTGCCAGAGGGACTAAAATAAAAATAATTACAAGCAGAATGGTTTTAAGCTTAGGCATTAACCAGAGTTAAGCACAGAATGATTGTTTTTGAATTACTGAGGGATCCTGTGCTGGCCGAAACACAGACTGCAAGGTCACAGGCTGTAATCTGCTCTCATCGTCCCCCACTTCTCTGACTTTTTGTTTTCACCTTTCTCTCTTCACAGAGAGACTTATGGAAACTCATTAGCAGCTATGGTGGCAGTCTGCAGCCTGACAAAACTGTATTAAATCCTTGCTATTTAATGCAGCACTGTGACCTTGAATGGGTGCTTCAACCTCTTAATTCCTCCAGCCTTCGAAAGAGGGGGTTGATTTAAAAGAAAAAAAAGTCTTGAAAAGGCATTACAGTTAACAAAGACAATGCATTATTAAGTATCTGGAACGTACTAAGTGCTCATGTTGTGCATAGGTGGAGATTAGGACAACATTTTGGAGAATGAAGAAGGACAGGAAAACAAGTAACACTGGGGAAAGCCATCATTTTGGTTCATTTTCCTTGAACATTGCTATCTTAGGTTCAAAGCTATGGAGATTTAAATAACATGCTTATTATTTTTTAAAAGAACTATATTATATCTGAATGTAGCCTGGCATATTCAAGTACTTAATTCAGACAGGAAGTATCTGACCCAAATTTTTTGCATGTAATTGGTGGATTGAATAAAATGTCTTCCTAGGTGCAATTTTTTTTCTTAACAGCAGGTAGCTAGCTCTTGGATTCTGTCCCAATGTCTCCTTTTTGCTTCTAGGCTGAAATTTGTGAGCACAAATCTACCTTCCATCAGGTAAAATTATAGTTATTATGTAGCATTAGAAAAAAATCCAAGTATTTTCAGCTAAAAATTTATATTAATTTCTAATAGCTCTTATATCTTTACCTGTCTTTTCCCATTTTAGGATTTCTATTTCTAGCACATAAACCCAATACCAGATTTATTTAAAGAGCCGTAACCCCGAAAGGACCTGTCTTATTCTAATAAGGAAGAACATATTCTGATTAGTTTTGATTAAATTAGAAATAGTATATGGCTTTCCTGAGACTTAATAAAAGGAGACCTTTCATAGGTACTAAGATACTTAACTTTGTCCTTAACCAGCTGCTTGGCATTGCTGATTCTGGTGGAAGTCAGCTGTCTTTGGAAATTAACGGAGCTGGCTGAAACGAAAGGCACTTTCTTAAAGGAAAGAGGCCTTAATGTTTTTTCTCTCAAGGATGACATTTTCACTTCCTTTGGCATAAGATGGCTTTCAGCGGTAATTATTATTCTGTTGACCCAGAAGCTCACAGAATTTTAGCCATGTCTTTTCCCTCCTAATAAGTACAAAGACTCACATACTATTATGTAAAAAAAATACTGAAGTAAGGTCAAAACTCTGATAAAAAAAATAGAAACTCAAGAGGCCACTTTCCCTAATGTCTCAAAGTTTGAATCGCCCCAGAATACCTCTAAAATAACGCTGCATACTTCCTTTTAAAACCACCTGCTGAAAACTCCAGGAACACTTTCCGTAACTTTCCCATGAGGTCTTACTTGTCCGTCAGGGCTACACATCACACTCTAATCATTTTTCAAAGATGCCTAAAGAAATTTCAAAGATGTGGAAGTTCATCGGCAGGAGAAAATCATCTGCATGTAGTTGGTCTCATGCGCCCGTGGCCCAAGGTGGTGCACAGTGCGCGTCACTGTGTGTGTGTTCACCCCGAGTACGATGCCTGTCCAAGAGTCCCCACTTTTCTCTGATCCCCTTTTGTCTTCCACTCTCCCTTTGCTCTTTTCCTTCTCTGCCTTTTTCTCACCACCTACGCTGCTCCTTTCTGGAAAGATTTCTCAAGGTTTGCGGCTTGGTCGTGGAATATAAACCAAAATGGTCTGCTTTTTTAGATCCACTGGAATTGGTTCTCCATAAACAATGAATGTTACCCCTTCCCATACTGGTAAACCCTGCTTTGCATTATAATACGATTAATTATGCTAACAGTATTTATAAATCTTGTTTTATGTACCCACCCCCAAAAGTCTGGTATTCTGGTGTCCCGTGTTCTCTTAAGCGTCTGTAGTTGTCTGTCTAGCATTCCTTCAGCACAGTATCAATTATATTGATTCTCTTGTCTTATCTTGTCTACTTTTATTGTTTTGGCATCTGTGGCCTCTTTGAGGAGAGACTGCCTCTCCCAGACTAGCCAATTGTTACAGAAAACAACACAAACAAAATGCGGGGGGTACTAAGGGGAGCATGCCTTTCATATACAAACCAACCGACCAAAGTCTATATCTTTATAAAAAAACCTTTCATCTACCTTGCGCACACAAATATTCCTCCTGCTGTAAATCAACCCAGGGACAGTAACCAGAAAATCAGAGACCGTTCATGTGGCCCAGAACCCACCTATTCAAACTATTCAGTCCTAAGCTGTGTACCTTTCCTTTCCTACAGAATTCCCAGTAGAGTTGTTGAACTTGGTTTTCCCTTGACTCCTGATTCTGCCTGCTGATCACATCACAATGCTTCCCCCTGTGGCCCCGTGATGCAGGGCGTTCCTCATTCTTCTGGGAAATAGAAGTCATAAAAATCTTTTTTCAAAGGCCTCTCCATGTCATCGGGCAGTCACCTTCATAAATTAAGACCTGGACACAGACACGTGAACATGGGAAAAAGGAAGGAGGTCAGAGATAAAGAAAATCGAATTTTGCTCCTGAGCTGATGTGAGCTCAGGTTAGAGTTTGCTTCCAAAAAGGTGCATTAAAATACTGCAAATGTCTAGGCTCACATAGTTGAGGAAGAACATCTTTTTTTATTTTCATGAAGTTAATTCGAGAAAAAGAATATCGTGTTTAAAACTCTGACACGCTGGCCCTGTGGTTCCTGTATTCTTAGTCCCTGTTTTCTTAGTCAGCTGAGTCATTCTGTGAAAGCTCATAACTTGGTCTTTATCAGCTCTCCTCTTTCAGGCCATATGGGTCCCCCCTCCTCCCCTCAGTGTGGCCCATTTGAGCATACTGCAAATTCTATAAATGCAAATAAATATAAAATGTATTATATAAATACATAGTGATTCTCAGGTCCAAACATTATTTCCAATAACATGGATATTGACTCGACATATGTTCTTTAACATTCTGTTTTGCATATTTGTGAAGAGCTTGAAGCCATGGTTCAGAATTATTTGTTCAGTATAAAAAAAAAGTCTTCCTCCTAGAAGATGTAAATCTAGGAGGACCTTGACTCATCTTTGCTGTATACAAGCATCACACTCAGACCTGGGCAGAGTCCTGGTGATGAAGCTTCCACTTTCTGACAATTGCTGTGCCCCGAACCAGATGCAGCCGTGAGGATGAGCCAGGGCTGGTTGTGGGGGTTTTCAAAGCCAGGCTGGGGAGGGAGCATAATCTCTTCTGTTTTCAAAGAGTAACTATGAAGGGAACAGTGTCCAAAAGTGTTAAGTGATTATGCCATGAGAAAGGGCTCATTTAAGAATTAGTTATCCTGAAAGAACATTACTAAGGCCCCGGGAAAGAGCAGATTGCTGACTTGAGGCTTGTTAACAAGAATCTTCCATAGAGACACAGAAGATCATGCCCCCAACTAATGAATATTGTAGCAGAAAAATGGCATGACAGGTTCCTTCTTGTTCCAACTGAGCCTGTTTCTGCAAGAACAAAAGGTCAGCTTAAAAGATATTTAGAAAAGCATAGTGTGGACCTGCGTTTCAATGCACCAGAGCTCGATGGCTGCCGTGGAATTGATTTCTTCCAGGCCAGGTGGAGGCAGGAAAAAAAAATAGAGTCAGGCTATGCCATTCTGTGTCCCAAGAAGGATGCAGAGTAAAATCACCCTCAGGAGAAAATGTGGCTCTTCAGAGGGCCACAGAGGTAACACTGCCTTTAAAAATAAAAGTAGCTCGGTGGAATGGTGCTGGACCTGCTGTGGGTAACTCATTTCACCAAACAGAACTTTTAAATAATAACGGAATTATTATTCAAATCAGTCACATTTGGGAAAAGAGAATGAATCACTTTTTATATTCAGCTTCTTTGTGGCATTCTGAAGACATTTTTCCCTCTACTTTGAATATTGTGTGTGCACTTGTGTGTCAGTGTACCTAATGCAGAATGCCATTGCTTCTTAAGAAAGTTTTTAAAAGAAAACAAAGCTAAGGAGAAAAATAGGTTCATCATCCTTTGCATCCAAAAGCAGTCACTATCTTGTCCCCCACAGAAACCTGTTTTTTACTTATGTCAATGAATAATATTTTCTTATTTTCATGTTGCTGAGTGCAAAGAAATTTTTAACATAGATGCTATTTAAAATCACACTTATTTTCTCATGCTTAAAAAACTCTGGGAAACCAATCTCCCTATTTTCATGCCTTGAATCTTAACTGATTATTTGTCTTCTAGAAGCTACCATTTGCCACAATTTTGTATGCACACACACACACGCACACACACATACACACTTCATATACTGGGTTGGCCAAAAAGTTTTATTTGCTTTTATTTTCAGTAAGATGGCTCTAGTCGTGCTTAGTTGTCTTTAACTTCATTTGAAACAATTTTCTTAGATTGCATTGTGACAGGTGTCATATCAGCATGCATTAAAAAAACAACTTAGCAAAATTGGTGAGTCTTTGGGTAGCCATTTTAATACTGAAGATGGAAGAAAATAAGCACTTTTGGCATGTTATGCTTTATTATTTAAGAATGGTAAAAATGCAACTGAAATGCAAAAAAAGTTCTTTGCAGCATATGGAGAAGGTGCTGTGATCAATCAAATGTGTCAAAAGTGGTTTGCGAAGTTTCGTGCTGGATATTTCTCTCTGAACAAGGTTCCACAGTTGGGTAGACCAGTCAAAGTTGATAGCCATCAAATTGAGAAATTAGCTGAGAACAATCAGTGTTATATACCAGGTGGGAGATAGCTGACACACTCAAAATATCCAAATCAATAGAGTATTGGTAAAAATGAAAAACCTGTCTTTTATCCTATGGAAAAAAACTAAACAGGCTTCTTGGCCAACCCAGTACATACGTGCATGCTAACTGGACTATTAGTCATTGTTGGCCTTAAACTCACTTTAGAGAAGGGGAAAAGGAAAGGCCTAGGTATGTTAAATAACTTTTCTACATGGTGACATCAATTTTCTTATGACTCTCAGAAGAGTCACTGACTTTCAGTTTGTTCAGCTTTTTCCTGCTTGTGACAGTAGGAATGATGATGTCTCAGGTCCTTACATCTTGGCAGAAACCAGGAAGTCCATAGTTTTACTTATAATCTTTTTCTATATTCATTATTACTGAATAAGGTTACTGAAAGATTACTTATAAGCTTTCTCTATATTATAATATTCTCTATATTTAAACTTTTGGAAGGAACATGTTGTTATATATATTTTCCTGTCTTACAATTTTATTTTTATTGAAGCATGTATAATTTATATTTAACATTAATTTTTTTCTTTTATACTGTTATTTAAATTTTTATTTTCTCTTAGTCTCACCTGTACTTTTTTCTTTTTTGAATTTTTAGTTAAATTTTACTTGTACCTTTTAATATCCCTACTAGCTTCTTAAATTTTCATGTTTTTACTCAATTTTTTAAAAAAAAATTATACTGTACCTGTTTGACTTTGTTAGGGTCTAGTAAAAATTAGTATTTTTTACCATTAATCAGAAAATACAAGGGTTTTGGACATTTAAGCTCCATTTAACCTCTTTTATTTTCAGTTAATTGTATCATGCATTTTTAAAAAGATTTTATTTATTTATTTTTAGAGAGCGAAGGGAAGGAGAAAGAGAGAGAGAGAGAAACATCAATGTGCGGTTGCTGGGGGTCATGGCCTGCAACCCAGGCATGTACCCTGACTGGGAATCGAACCTATGACACTTTGGTTCGCAGTCCTCGCTCAATCCACTGAGCTACGCCAGCCAAGGCATATCATGCATTTTATTTCTACCATATTTCTACCATCAATCTACATCTTGGCTCTTTCCCTGAAGTCTCTGCTAAGTCATACTTATTCCACACAGAGCAGGACATTCAGGAGACCAAAAAAAAGTAACCACATAGAGACTGAAAAGCTAAACAGTTTTCAGCTGTGACCTAGTATTGAGACAATATGAAAGGAATTCGGAGCCCGCTAAGGAAGCGGGTCCCTGATAAATGCTCCCAGAAATTCAAGTGTGACAGTGAACTCTTTAAGGACAAGTAGTGGTAAGCATGAACTAGACCTGCCTTTAAAATTCTGACACCCAGCTTTGAATTTGCTGAAAGTTCAACTCTAAGAGGTATATAAATATGTTCTTCTATGCAATAGGACAAAAGTTACAGAGCCTGTTTAGTTTTCATGCACAGGGTTTTGTTTTTTTTTTTGAATTAGGAAAAAAACTGAAAGAAGAGAAAGTAGATCAGCAGACAAGCCGGGTGTTTCCGTGCTCACTCAGATGAGTCAGCACGTCACTGAGGGCGGGTCTCGGGTCGCGTGTGTGTAAGTCTGTGCAGGGTCCCCTCTTCGTGAAACGTGTTTGAGAAGCGTGCTGGACACACACAGTACGTCATAAGCAAATACTCACTAAGTCACATAAAAATTACCTTGGCTGGTCCTCAGAATTCTCAAAGAAGTATTTTACATTCCAATTGCTCTTGTAGAATAATTTTTTGTTGTTGTTCTCTGTGTCTTTCTTATACTGATTCTAACCTCAGTTACTGGAGCAGTGGCGTATGGGTGACACACAGGTATTTCTTCAGATCTAACACTTACACAGATTATACACTATTGAAGAGCAGACAAACTAGTGTCATCAATAGATGGGAGATCTATTTTGGAAAATTTAACCTACAATTAGTCTTTGGCTATTTCCTCAACTAATAAAAGTGAATGAGAAAATACTATATGTTTTCTCTTGAATTTGAGACTAAAAATGACATCATATATATTACCAATTGTGTCACTTATAAATGTGATGCCTTTAATACAGTAAGATGAGTATCATAGTATGATGGTTGGAAATAATCTTTTATCAGGTAGATATATGCAATTGAACTTTCTTTTACTGACCATTCTTGCCATTCTATGTGAACTCTTATGCCATTATGATCTGAGGAATTCAGATTCTGTTTGTATAAATTACCCAGATATTTTTTTTAAATCTAAATAAATAAAAAATATCTTACTACAAAGTATTCTCATAATATATATCAACATCCTTAAAATTATTATGACTTATTTTACTTAGAAATATCACATTTAGAACACAATGTGAAATATGAACACAAATTTGAAGATAAATGTTTCCTGCTGTGTTTAAATTTGTTAAAGTCTGAACCAAACTAGGTCTTCAAAAAGAAACAAAATGCAATATAACCATATAATGTCATATTAGTGAGCCAGAACACTATCTGTATTAAGGAATGTTTCTTTTAAAAATAAATACCTATGTAATAATATTTAATGAACAGAGCAAAATAATTACATGTAATTTACGTGAAATGTACACGGAGTGGTGGATTATTGAGTAACATCACCAGTCATTCATTGCTCAGTGGCTTTGTGGAAGGAAAGTCATGCAGCATTAGAAAAATAAAGAAATCTGCGTGTAGTCTGGAACCAAAAGGTAGCAGTCATTTCATTTAGAATGGCCACCTCTCTCACAGTGGAGAAAATGCAGCTATTATAGTCATGCGGTATTAAGATATGCACTTAACTCTGTGCTGGAGGTAGAGCCTAAGCATCAGAGCGTTGTATCTAGAGCACTTGAACCAACCAAGGCCTGTGTTCTATAGCCATGGATCAAAACAGTGTGCCAGCTCAGGTTAGGTCCTCTCGGGTAAAATCAAGGGGCCATTGATCATGAGAACCATATCATTGTAAGTTACATTTGGGTCAGTTTTACCCATTAAACATACTGAAAAACAAAGGTTTGCAGACTCTTCGAGGACCAAGAGAAAATTTAAGATGCCAAAGTTGAATATATGGCAATGGATTAATTTAAAAATGTATGATGAAATATCAAACAGACATCATTTTAAAGCAATCAGGCAACTGCAACTCATCTCTTAGTTACATTTAGCATAAGGTGTTAATGTCCTTCCTGTGGTTGTTACACTATAAGGTGTAGCCACGTGTCTGCTAATTATAGGTATGTGGAATATTAGTTGACTCACAGTGTAACTCAATTATTCTTAATGAGTTACTTGACACGTGGTAAGGAGTTGCTGTACAGTAGTCCCCGCCTTATTGGCAGTTTCACTTTTCATAGTTTCAGTTACTCCTGGTCAACTGTGATCTGAAAATATCAAACAGAAAAATGAAGTGATAAAGAATTCATGAGTTTTGAATTGTGTGCCAGTCTATGTAACATGATGAAATCTCACGCTCTCCTGCTTCCTCCCTCTCCTTGGTCAGCGTACCCGCCCTGTGCATACAGTACACTAAGGTATTCAGGAGAGAGAAAGGCAGAGAGAGACCATACCTTTTATTGCATTATATTGTTTTAGTTCTTGTATTTTATTATTAACTACTGTTGTTACTCTCTTATACATAACTTATAAACTGAACTTTATCATAGGTACGTGTGTATAGGAAAAAATTATGTAGGTTTTGTTACTACCCACTGGGGGTCTTGGAACAAATTTACAGTGAATAACGGGAACTACTATATTCAGCTTTCTGGATTGGGTAGATGCTTTGTAACTATACAAGACAAAGTGTTTTGGCAAGAGTAGATTATTCTAGTTGAACAGCCTCCTAGCAGATTGTCACTTAAGTTAGATTTATTAGCAACAATGGTTCACAAATATTGCATGGAAGAAAAGGGACTGTATACAAAACCCATACAAATATCCATGTAAGTGGCAAGTGCGAAGCGATTTTAAAACTAATTGGAAAAATTATGATGGTTCCGTGGTCTTTAAAAAATTTTTCACAAAATATTTCAAAACTATCACTGTCCATTACAGATGTGTGAGGAAATAAAAATAGAACAGTAAATGTGAGATTTATTTAGTCTAACGTAAGTAAAACATCACACGATATTCATTCAAATCTTTTATTTCTTTGTAAAAAAAAACTTACCGAGAATAATTCGCACAGCACTTGCTTTCTCCCCTCGTTGCATAACTCAGCGTACAGAGTGTGCCATCGCCTGTGTTCGGGTCGCCTCCCAGCTCACTGTCTTTTGGGCTTTCCTTCCCACGGCATATCCCTGAGAGTTCCTTCACTACGAAGTTGTTGCCGGTGTCTTTCCTTGGGGTCTTCTTGTTCTTTTTTCTAATTTATGTCAGTAATTTGGCCTTTCACTAAACTCCTCTGCCACATACCCAGCGTCTCTCGAACGATGGCAATGTCGTGTTCCCAAAGCCAGCTCTCTGTTCTCTGACTTCTGTGCACTCAGCCCAAAGCCCACAGAGTATTCGTACAGGGCGGTAGATGCTCCGTTGTATCGTGTGCCTGCTACTCCGTACTCCCTCCCTCGATGCTGTTACCTCCTCTGCCACCCTCTCCCATATTCCAATCACATCCAATTTTACTTCCATTGTTATCATATTGTGTTTCTTTTCACGCGCATCCTTTGTTTTGGCTAATTCTCTCTTTCAATGACCCGATTTTATAAAATGGCACGTGGGTTCATCAAAGGGAGACAGGAGGCCACATAACTGCATGCTTCACCTTCTGTGCATTAAATGAAAGTGGTGTGTGATGTCCAGTCATTGATAGACTTTGAAAGAAGTTATGTGATTGGTCACTGATTCTGTTGCCCATTTATTTATGTAGTAATTGGTGGACTCCAGAACCAACTTTCTGCAATCACTCCCGGTCAAGGTCTACCAGGGTGACTGACGCTGGAACTGTGTTTTGGGGTGCTAGTGTGTTATTTCATAAAGATTATAACCAAAGTTGTACCTGTTGGAACACAATGCAAGGGCTGCTTTTAGGTAGTTTTGAGTGTTAGGGTTTGGCTGATTATTGTTTTTATATTTATACATCAATGTATTGTGTGTATTTTCCAAATTGGGAATGGAATATTCGCTTAGGAAGAAAAGTATACTATCAAACAAAATCCTTAAACAGGCAACCAGTTTCATACTATTTTTCTTTTATAATCTCATCCAAATCTTACCATCTGCACCATTCAAAGACCTTGTCTTAGAAAATCTCACCTATAACTCAAACACAGGGACTTTGGAATCTGACACATGTTCTCCAAATCACTTAATTGGTTTACTTTACTCTTCTGTAAAATTGTAGTAACGTTGTCTAATTTTATGGTCAGGAGGGGAGGGGGCTGAAGTGAAATCACAAATGGATGGTAACAGCACAGTACCTGGCTCATCGTAGGTATTGGATATGCACCATTGCACATGCCAACGCTATCCTACACAGGAAATACCGAGAGAGAGATTTCAGCATCCCGTCTCCTCGCTTTGTTGTGTACTGGCTCTTACAAAGCAACAATTAAAGGACTTCTCCCACTAGGCCGTGTGAGAAATCATCACTATAAAAAGCCTTGGCTCTCGTACAAAAATCTCCTTGGCTACTCTTCTGACTGTCTGGGAAATTCAATAAAAAGGTCTTCCAAGTTATGTTAGTTTAGTCGTCAAAAGCAATCTAATAGAGCTCCAAAGCACCACACAGGAATTAATCCACGTGTGTATTGTCGCAGCAGCACAGGCGGGAGGCCCTGCAGAGCCCCACTGAGCAGCAAGCAATGCTCGAGAGATCCCGCAGGACAATAATGCTAACACAGACATCCTCTTTTCTCCCGGCGTTTGAAAGCTCATAAAGGCCAGCTGGTAAATGGCACGGGGGCCACAGTCTCTGACACATCCTGACACCTTTATGAACTGGGTATCCATTCTGTTTATTGAGCTGTGTGGATTACCTTATAGATACACCGCGTGGTTTAATATGGGAATCAGGGCCAATAAGACACCGCTGCTGTTTTTCTGCAAGTTCAAGGTTAATGGGGGACTACTGTTAGGTAAATAATATCCTAATGTAAGGCAAATATGAAAACATCCTATGTCAAGAGGAAGCAAGAATTTAAGAATTCTCCCTGGGAGAGTCTCCTTCTTCAGGGGAAGAGGAAACAGAGGGAAAGTAGGGTTTAAATGAGCTTCAGCAAGTAAACTCGGGAGAATGGCACAAAAGACTAAGAGAAGAGTATGCATGAAGGTCCTGGAAGAATAAAGATACAGTTTTTGCTCTAGAACTGGAACACCATGGTATGATTGGGGTTTCATGACTCTATGAAAAAGCATTTAAGGATTATCGTCCTAGAAACAAGTGTTACATTAGTTATTAAAGATTAAACATTCATGCACTGGTGTCAGACTGACCTAAGTCTCAGCACTGAAAATACCACTAATAGCATTATGGTTTTTCCAAAATATATTCCAGTATATTTCACAAATATTCCATGATGGATTATTATGACAATTCCCTATACAATGCAGTGTGGCTGTGCTTGATGAATACCAAGGGTTATAAGTTAATACAAATATCTACTATTCTTTGTATGCCTTGCATGTACTAGATAATTTTTTAAAGCACTGTATAACTTCATTTTATATTTTAAAAAGCATGGCTAATGTAAAATTATAATCTCCATTTAACAGATTCAAAAATCAAGGCTTAAGAAAAATGTCATTGCCTAAGACTTATATAAGAGTTAAATCTTTTTTTAAAGATTTTATTTATTTATTTATTTTTAGAGAGGGAAGGGAGGGAGATAGAGAGAGAGAAACATCCATGTGTAGTTGCTGGGGGTCATGGCCTGCAACCTAGGCATGTACCCTGACTGGGAATCGAACCAGCAACACTTTGGTTTGCAGCCCGCGCTCAATCCACTGAGCTACGCCAGCCAGGGCTAGAGTTAAATCTTGGAGACTAAATTCAAATGCAAGACACTAGGAGTGTAATTTTGAAACAAAACAAACAAACAAAAGAAACAAAGGAAACATACACGATATTGCAAGAGTCCATCCATGAGTCAAGCATGGCTGTCTCTGCCAATCAGGAGATTCTTTACCTGCAGAAGCAACTGACTCAAGACTAAGAATCCAAGAAATAGATGGATGTCAACTTCGGATGAGTTCGAGATTGTTTCTAATATTGTGGCAAGAAAGACCATAAGCAGGTTGAGTTCAAGTGGGAAATTGAAAGAACAACAATTTTGACTGCAATTTCTTAGAGATGGTGAAGAAAGTACTAGGACAAAGTCATAATTTGAGATCAGCATTGCCTCCCTTTAGTATTTTAACAACAGAGAAAATATTGTGAATCATGGAGGCAGGAGCAACCAAAGCCTGTCTTAATAACATTTATTTTATCAGGAACAGTGAGAGATCCTTAATAGACTCCAAGTTCTTTTTGTTTGTTCTTTTTTTTTTTGTTTTGTTTGAATGAGTAGATATACTCAATGAAGGTTGAACAGTTCTTTCTGCAAAACTGTCATCTTGACTTTTAAAAAGGCTTCATTGAAGTAGAATTGATACAGAAAGAACTGCACATATCTAATGTGTACAACGGTTTGGACATAAGAAATTGCTTGCAATATCATCCCTGCAAGGAAATAGATATGTTCACCACTTCCCGAAGTTTCCTTGTGCCCCTTTGTTTTTGCGGGGAAAATGGAGAGTTGTTCAATGGGTGTGATGTTTTAGTTACGCTGGGTGAGTAAGTTCTAGAAATCTGCTGTGCACAAGAGTACCTGTAAACTTTGTGACTTCTGTAGATTCAGATTCTTCTTGGAGGAGTTAATAGGTGTCCTACAAGTGGACACTAAGTGGCTAATTGTCGCTACTATCATTTCTCAATAAAAGTTTGAGATCCTTAAGCCACCCAAAAGGGAATACCTGGTGAAGCCACATGCAACACTGGATGCAGTTTCACCTCTGACTTCTACTGCAGCCTTGCACATTTTCATTTATTTGCAAAATAAGGCAAGCAAGCTGAATTTACACTCCTTCCTTTATAGGTCCAGAGGCTTACAAATCCAGGTCCTAAATTGAATGCAACCTGCCTGGACTCTCACTTGAATAGAACCATTTAGTTGGATTGTTTCTTTAATTGTGAGAACAATTCTGTAAAACTTTGCACCCCACTGTGTCCATTGCAAATGCTTCCTGTTTTCCCTCTTAAAGGAGCATTTAGAAAATTGGACTTTAGGCTTAATGCCCTTCAGAAGATATTTCCTCTATTTTTTTTGTTGATAACTATTTTAGAGCTACTTAATATACCGTGAACCAATAATCATTAGTATCCGTTTTACTGTTGTTATACAGTGCCTAGAAAATAAAATGGTTACATGCATTTAGTTTGAAATGTTTTACTAATTGTTTCAACAAATTCTGAGTAGTTTCCAAATTTACTTATTTTAAGAGGATAGAAAATAATATCCAATAAGAGATACGTTGAAGTATGAACTCAGTGGAAGTTAACACTTGACAAAGTAACTTAGTAAACATGAACACTTAGTAGTTATTCCCAAGTGGAGTGGTATCCACCTTTCTCCACGGGTTGTCTGAGAGCTGCCCAAGAAGCAGCCGCATGAAGATCAAGTTCAGTTCGTATTTGCTCATGAGAGAGCGAGGCTGCCCCTTTCCCCTCCATGTCAGAACCAGCTAGAGCACACAAGTCTTCTGTCCTGGCGGAACCCTCCTGTGTGTGCTCACACAGCCCCTGCGGGCCTTCCCGAACTTCTGACAGCAAGTTTTCCTCTTACACTGACACTAGTTTTGTTTTCTGTTGCTCCTTATTTCTATTTTCATCCCCTTTCGATATTCTCTCTAGTAGCCACCTAAAAGATACTCGATGAAAAGGCGTTAACAGTAATCAGTCCTCTGAGTCACCCATGCCCACTGCACTCCCTCTGACCCTCCGGGCACACACACCGGGCTCCTGGCCACCAGCAGCCGCTGCTTCTCCCCTCGGGGCCTTTCTGGCCACTGTCACAGGGTCTTCTGAGCAATAATAAATGGTTGCTGTTTTAAGCCACAATGTTTTGAGGTGGCTTGTTATTCAGTAATAGGTCATTTATACTATGGACTACCTCCAACACAGACATTCATGAACTGCCATGGGTTAGTTTGCGTGTATATGTCTTCCACTTGCAGCCATGTAGTTCTGACTTGCTTATCTTCATTCACCCCTTACTAGCTGTGTTATCTTGGGCCGTGACTGCTGACTATTTTTTTTTCCACCTCTGAGAAGGATAGTAATATTGCTGCATGGAGGTGATGATACGAGGGTCAAAATAACACGTCCCAGTTTCTCATACAAAGAACAAATTTTATCAAAATTGTTACTTGCTGTTTTAAAGTCAATTTTTATCTTAGTAGTTCCCAGAAAGTGATAGGGTATTCAGTTTAGAATAAGTGCTTTACAGATAGAAGATGTTAGTTGGTATATTAATACTGATTCAGATTTGGTTTAGGAAGACAGGAATCTGATCTAAAGGGGGAATTCATACGCATACAGCTATACATATAGAGTCTAACCGCATGTTCATAAAAAGTATGTAAACTGAAACAGCGCCTGCAGTTTGACATAATTAATGTTTGCTACTTTAAGTTTATATTAAAACTAATTGATGTACCTGGCTGGTGTAGCTCAGTGGATTGAGCGCGGGCTGCGAACCGAAGTGTTGTAGGTTCGATTCCCAGCCAGGGTACATGCCTGGGTTGCAGGCCACAGCCCCCAGCAACCGCGCATTGATGTCTCTCTCTCTCTCTTTCTCCCTCCCTTCCCTCTCTAAAAATAAATAAATAAAATCTTAAAAAAATTAATTGATGTAAACATTATAGGACAAAGCACATGATGACACAGAAGTTGATTTAATGTGTTTAGGTGACTTTTATCCAAGCAGTTAATTTTTGTTCTATCATATGTATTCAAGCAGTTTAAAATATTATTAATGGGAAGGAAATGGGTTGTAGGAATGCAAATAAACAGCATCTTTTTTTACAGACTGTTTACATAGGTCCTCTCTTTAGATTCACAAAGGGATGAGTACCTTGGAATGTAAGGACTTGGGATAACCCAATACAGACAAATAATACAGACTTCTTAAAAATAAGAAACTATTTTGATTAAGTACATTTATATAACTTGATTGGTAGATACCTAGAATCATGGAATTCAATCTAATATGACTGAATTTTATCATATGTAACTGTTTATGATTTTGTCATCTTTTAAAAAATTCTAGGAAAAAAGGATAATACATTTTTTCAAGTTCTTTTTTTAATCCTCACCTGAGGATATGTTTATTGATGAGAGAGAGAGAGAGGGAGAGAGAGAGACATTGATGCTAGAAACGTCCATCAGCTGTCTCCCACACGGGACCTGACCAGGGGTCGAGCGCACAACCCAGGGATGTGCCCTGACCAGAAATCAAACACGCAGACTTTCGGTGTGTGGGACAGCCAGCGCTCCCTCCAGCTGAGCCACTCGGCTAGGGGAAAAAGCTAATACGTTTTTGGCACATTATTTCTTGCCTAGAGAGCTATCCCAAATAAACAATCCAAAGTTCATAAAAGTTTCATATAAAAATATTATTATACAATTATCCATGATATGGAAACAAAAGGCCAACGAGAAAACAGTCAAAATATAAACTACTCATTACGTAAAATAACATAAATACTTTCGGATTTTATTGGTGTGTATTCATGATGACGATAATAAGGATCATGTAATAATGTTAGTAATTAAATAGTATATGATTTAAAAAACTACAGGTGAAAGTGTGTAATGTAATAAATGCTTCAGAGAAACTGAACAAAATAGACATGCAAATAAAAAGATACATGTTTACTTGGAAGAAATGTCTTAAAAGCCACCTGGCACAGTAAAATCATAGTAAGGTAGTTCTTATTTTAAATCTTGGTTTTGCCCTCACGGCTTCGTGATGTATCTGGCAAGTAATTTCATCCCTCTGTGCAGTCCATCTCATGTGCATAAGGGGGACCTTATTTACACCTGCTTTGCAAGGTTAGTGTAACGGTTAGAAATCATTTACTCAAAACACCACACCATAGTGGTACCCAAAGAATTACAGTTGTTATTGTTGTCGTTGTTATTATTATCCTTTCTCTTGGATGGGACTAGGTGGAGAGATTGAGGATGATTTGTTTTCTTTCCTTTTCACTGATTCTATCATTATTTCCTCTACAGTAGAAAGCATTATAGACAAAGAACGAAATTACAACTCAGTCTTTGGTGGTGGTTCTTGTTTCAAGTTCAGGTCAGGTTCCAGAGACTAAGGATGCTATTCTTCATAGGTCAAGTGGTCAGTGACATGGCCAACTACACACCTGTACTTTTTTCTTCCATATCTACAGAGGGCAGATTCCTGCGAGGGACCCAAAGCTGATGTGACGCAGGCATTCCAGGGGTCCAGGGACCGAGGAGGGTCTGTGACCCAGTGGGCCCTTGGCTTCACGCAGGAAGTAATTCAAACACGAGCCAGAATAGAGTTTAAAGTGAAAGTGAGTTTATTCGTGAAGCAGTGAGACAGACAATGGGCTATTCCACAGACATTGCGGCCCCTCTTTAGCAGAAGTTGCTTCTTTCATGGAGGTTTATTTAATCGGGATGGGAGGTGGGTACCCAATAAGAGAGAGGGATATTCAGGATCTAACTGAAAAAGGGTGGCAATTTCTTAAGGAAGCTCCATTGGCCATTTGGTGTCTTTACATGAGTTTTCCAAGAATGGCAATGGTGGTGTGTCTGTAGCATGCCAGTGTATCACAGCGAGCATATAGTGAAGGTCAGGGTGACTTTCAGGTGAAATTAGTTGCCCTGCCCGAACTAGATGGTTCTGCCAGTTTTAAGCCACAAATCCTGAGTATGTGTGTGTGGAGGGGGGAGGGTCGCCTTCTTGACAGCTCCTGTAGCTTTTACTGATTGCAAATATTTTGCCACATACAGTATCTCAAGAGTCCTTAGAAGAAAGTCCTTAAACAGTCTCAATCCCATCAGATGGAATTTTTAAAAATGTAATGCCAGTGACATCACTTCATTTTTCAGATTCAGCTACGTAATTGTAAATAGCATAGCATGCAATACTGAAACCTGCCATGTAAATTGCACTCCCTGGATAGAAAAGAGACGTGGGGATAGATTCACCAGGTGAAGTGCGTTAGTTTTCTCCTTTCTGCTGAGCTTTTCCCCTATTATACTGACGAAGTTAATTGCAGTTCTTATTTGGCATGCATTTGGTGAATGGAGCTCTTCTCTTCAAATATCTTCCATTAGAAGGTGTGTGTCCCTAGCAGAAAGGCATCCAGCAAACAGCCTTAGACTCTACAGAAGGGGACTTATTTTTAAGACTTATTTTCTTTCTTTCTCTTTCTAAGTCTTGCTGGTCCGAGGTCTCTAAAAATATCGAATGTCATGTAAATCCTGGGGCTTTTACTTGGAACACTGCATTATGAATGAGTTTTTGAATACCTACATATTTATTACAGTATTCCTGTTACTTTCTTCATTGCACAATTAGTATTCTTACACACTGTGTTGAAATTCGTCTGCAGCTTTCTTCTGATATTTTTTTGAAAAAGTAAAGTAGGAGAAAGTTATCGTTAAATGTCACTACTCAATTTGAATGATATTTTCATAAAGAAGGTTTTTCCGATCTTAAAAAATGGGTTTATTTTTCTGTGATACTGTTTCATGCCAACCCATGTTGTTCCCAACCCCCCCCCCCCCAGCCCCGTTATTTAACTCAACACATTCCTTCTTATCACAGACTCCTTTCCTGTCTTCCCCCGGTCCCTGGAAGTTGTTCCTTCTCCTCCCCTCTTTTACAAATTAACTTTTCAAATTCTTAAGATCTCAGTTTCATCATCATTTCCTCCAGCAATGGGCATCCTCACAGCCCTTTTCTAGTTCAAGTTTACACGTTTGTACAATTGTTTCATTAAGGTCTTCATGATTGTTAGCCTATTAGTGCCATGAGACCAAAGGCTAAGTCCCTATTTGCTCATAATTATATCCCTGTGGTCTGGAATAATGCTATGAACATTGAAGACCCTCAATAAATATTGACTGGATGGGCAATGACAATTTCAGCATCAAATAAATCAGTGTGGGTGGAGGGTCTGGTTCATGCCGAGTTACCATTTATAATTAGAGTACCTTCATTTTTCTTGAGTGGGTCTGGCATTTGCAAAGCAACAAGTATCTCTTGCTGAAATTGATTAAGATGGGTGGCTTAGTGTCAGTCACTCTTCAACATATTAAAAGAAACAAGAGCTGATACTAATAAGAGAACCTATTGGTTCTGAATCCATAAAAACAGTCTGAGCATTTCGTAGATATTGACCACTTCATTGGCAAGTGTGTGACCTTCTCGATGGACTGTATTGAAAAGCACTAATTTCTCATATTATATAGTTCTGGAAGATTTGCTTTAAAAACATGTTAATGATGGTGGAGCATTTTAAAAATGCTGCCATGCTTTCCATGGAGAAGGGTAGTGTCTGGTCAACAGAAATTCTTTGGAGCCACGCACATGCACTTTGGAACCTGAGGCTTGTTACTTCTGTATGACAGTCAACTTCTCTGTTAAATGAAGGCCATGACACTTATCATCAAGGACTACTCCCCAAATCAAATAAATATGTTTAGCAGATGTTCTGTGCCATACAGTGACATAAATAATGATACTCCCCCAAATACCAAACATGGAAATGAGCACAGGCCTGCCCAACATCCTGAGCGGCTGGTGGAAGAGAGGAGACTGAGGTCAGGATAATTAAGCATATTGCTTTAAAATCACAAAGCTGTAGGATTTCTTTGCAGAAGAAAAACGTGAAGACATAACCTCTGAGGCACACTCTAATTCTTTCTGACACAAAATTTAAGTAGGTGGACCTGAACACACCCTCTAGAGATGAAATCACTTTGAAACGGTGGCAAAGGAACACACAGCATTTCTGACTATTCCTTTGAAAAAAAATTTTTTTTAGCAAATGAATATCTTAATTGCTTAGCAAACAAAGCAAAAATATATGAAAGAAAGATTCGACATCAAAGCTATGCAAATAAGTCATCGCATCATCTTGGGGAGCTTGCCAACGAGAAAATTGCCAATAATTCACATAATGACTCTATCCTGTTGAAGAGATAACTTCCAAGCTGAGCAAAGGCCAAAATAAGGTCATGAGATGTCTTGAAATGGAGTTTCAACAACAAAATTTGTATTTCAAACTGATACTAGCAACATCTAGCTGTACCATCTTAACGTGATCATAACCACCACGGCTTTTCTATTTCCTCATCCAAAGGGTAAGAATTGAAAGGATTCAGGGGGTGAGAATTTCAGATGTTGTACACATAAACTAAGTGATTCATGCAGCCTGAATGCTCAATGAAATAGCGATTGCTTCATGTTAAAATGTCACTGAGAAAGCGTCTGGTATGCTGTGAGCACTCATGGTGATCATTCCCTTTGTAAGAGATAGAATCGAGAGCTGATTTTTCTTTTAAAGAATTATTACCTGCTTTCTGGCACCAAAAAATGGATCAGTGCTCCTAAACTAAATGAAGACTGGTAGTCTAATTACTAGTTAAGTCATTGAGGCAAGTTGCATATTATTAGTAGTGGTATCATCGACAAAGGAGAACATTTAGATAATGAAGAAGGTAACCCAGGAAAAAAAACAAAACAAAACAACTTTGTATCTAGAATGGGGTAGTTGGGCTAGAATATGCATGCACAAAAAGCAACATAGTAGGTGTGTTGGCCAAACCAGAAACACAGCATAATACAGGTTATTATTTCAATCCCATTGAGAATAGGATTACCTTATAAAAGTTGCTAAGCAAACAGCCTCAACAAAGTTTGTCTGACAACAGAAAGAAAGTTACTTTGTCTGTTTCTCCAACAAGTATTTTCTGAGCACAACTATGTGTTGAATTTTTCACTAAGCGCCAGAGATGCCTATGTGAATGAGAGAAGGCACAGGCACCCCAGGATGTCAGTCTTCGAGCATCTGCACCCAGATGTGTATCTTGGGATTTCATGAAGGAGACAACCTATGAGTAACAGAAAATTTCAGCACTAGATGCTCTGCTCCTCTGAACACAGAAAGATAACTTTAAAATTTCCATGCAAAGCATGCAATGAACTTTAAGACCCTGGATATTCTTGATCACTTGAGTTATCATAATGATTCTAATGTATTTTATTAAATACATATGTGTCCTTTGCATTGTTTATCGTCATTAAATAATTGCAGTCCATATATGCATATGAGAGTAAGTTGGGATTAGTCCATAATAATTAGTAGTACATGGTCTATTTTGCAAATAGAGATTCACTGTGAGGAATCTTTAGTAAATGCACTCAAAGTCTCGCGTGATAATAGAGGCTGCTCCAGGATCTGCCGTTGGCAAGCTGGAGACCCAAGAGAGCCAATGGTGTGATTCCGGTATAAGTCTAACGGCCTAAACACAGGGCAAGTCAATAGTGTAAGTTCCAGTCTGAGTCTGTCCAAGTCCAAAGGCAGGAGCAGACATGTCTCAGCTCCAAAACAATCAGGCAGGAAGCAAGAATTCTTTCTTATTCAGCCTCTGACTCTATCCAGGCTTTCAATGAATTGGATGATGCCCACCCACACTGAGGAGGGAGATCTTCCTTATACAGTCCACAAACACGTTAATCTCGTATAGAAACACAGTCACAGACACACCCAAAATTATGTTTAACTGACTACCTGGGCACACTGTGGCCATGTCGAGCTGACACTTAAATTAACCATCATAGGAACTTAGAGCTCTAAGTATTCAAGGTAAATTTAAAGCAAATAATAATTTCAGATTAATATATATATATATATACACACACACACACACACACATTGTAAAATGTCAGATGTGTAGACAGGATTACAAATGATTTTGCATTTGCACATTAATTCTTACAGGGAAAGACTCTCTTATTAGGCTGCCTTAGTGATGGGAAGGGCAAGGTCACTGAATTCCCACTACCAGTCTTTGCCTAATGCATCATATTTCCTGAGCTGTAGAGTTGAAAGACTGCTTATTTAACCTTGGCCATATGTCTTCTAGTTCTAGTTCCATGCACTTGGCCATATGGGAAATGGACAGCTGCCTGAATATGTCATCCAAAAATCTGGGAAGAGTTTATTTTAAAAATAGAGGCTTAACAACTGTCAGCATTACCGATTTGATGCTTCCTTAAATCTTTGCAGTAATGCACATTTGTATATTTTCTTTTGACATTCATTCATCAAGTATTCATTCAGCAAACATTTATTGAATATCTGCTTGGTGAATTTCTAGTGCAGGAAATGGTTGAGGTCAGAAGACAGACATGATCCACCGCTCCTGGGAAAGCTAACTGTGTCGACGTGTTTCACTTTAGGAAGTTGGGATGGTCCTGATTGGAAGTGCTGTCTGTCTGCTACCTGGTGAGATTCCCAAAGAGACACTCAGTGTTCCGCTTCCGTGTGGCATCAGCTGGCCGTCAGATAAGATCTAGAAGCTGGACATTCTTGGTCTGTTCTGAAGTAGAAATGACACATGCTGGCAGGCCGCTTTCATATCACATCGGCTTGCATTTGTGTATGAGAGGGCATTTTGTTACATTATTGGGAGTATCTTTTTCCATGTACCCACATAGCTCTGATAGAACTCAATGAAAGTCCTCAGTGGAAGTGGAATTGAAAATTTTAAAGGGGCTATTTTTATAGGTACTTAAAAAATGGAGGTAACATTGCTTAGTACCTTTATATAAGTTTCCGTTGTACAACATTATAATTTGATATCCTTATACACTATAGTCCACTCACCACCAAAAGTCTAGTTTCCATCTATAACCACGTATTTGGTCCCCTTAACCCATTTCTGTCTTCTTCCCACCCTCTTTCCCCTGGGTTACCACCAATCTTTTGTCTGTATCTATGACTTTGTTTTTAATTTTGTATGTATTCATTTTTTTTTGTTTTACATTCCGAATGGGAGTGAAATAATACGGTTTTTGTCTTTTATCTGACTTATTTCACTTAGCACAACACCCTCAAGATTCATCCATGTCATCACAAATGACAATAGTTCTTTGTTTTTATGGCTGAGTAGTAGTCCTGCTGTGTCTGTGTGCAACATGTTTTTTATTTATTCAGCCATCGGCAGACACTGAGATTATTTCTATGGTTTGGCTATTGTAAATGATGCTGCAATGAACATAGGAGTACATGTATCTTCTTGAATTAGTGTTTTCATATTCTCCAGATAGATACCCAGAAGTGAAATTGCAGGGTCATATGGTAGTCCTATTCTTACTTTGTAAAGGAATCTCCATACTGTTTTCCATAGTGGCTACACCAATTTGTAATTCCATCAGCAATGTGCAATGGTGATTTACAGGCATTTTTTTACAGTAGGAAAAATTATGCCTACTTATTCAAGACTATTAGAAAACTCAGAAGAAAAAATAAAAGTAAAAGAAAGTACCAAGACTGATTGTCTAAATATTATCATTGGTATCCAGAGTTATCAAAATATGCTTTTAGTCTCTACATATGAAATACAAAATACATAAAATTCACTGAATATTTTTCTGCTAATTTTCTGTTTACAATATCTACATGCATTATCTCATTCCATCTATTGAGCTAGGTGGCTTTATTATTTATTATTATTTATAGTTCCACCTTAAAAGTATAAAAATGAAGCAAAGAGTGTGAAGTAATGTTAGTAAATAACTTTTCTGATTTGTAAATATCTAATCCAGGCATGCCGAGAATGTACCCCTAACTATTGTATTCTAGTGACTGTTCATACACATCTCATACGTGGTCATGTTCTTTTTTCGGAAGTAAACAAGATGCTGTGTAAATTTTGTTCATAATATGCTTTTGAGTTAATACTGTTATGAAGTTAATAGGCTTCTGCATTCTCACATTTGACATTTGATGAGTGTTGCATTGTTCTAAGAATGAGCTAGAGGTACTTTGTTACATACACGGCTGGTTTTTATTATTTTTTTTAGTTTACTATGATTTTCAGAATATATTTTATCTTGAATATTCCTATTATCACTCTTTCTGAAGTGGATATTCCTGGGGATTACGTGCTAAAACCACAGTGAACCCCAGTGAATCAGAGCAGAAACACCTCTGAGGAACAGGACGATGGATGCTCCCCAAACTGAAGGTAACTCTTCAGGCTTAGTGCAGCCCCAATACTGACTGTGCTCTGTCCTGTTTCTGAGCATCGGCACAACTGAAAAGAAATAGTATAAATTATCTTTTGTCCTCACGACATTGGGAGAGAATTGGGGGGAGGCGGGGTGGGTGCTTGTATTGACGATATTCAGCCACCTTCAGCGTTCTGGATGCATGCAGTCCTCAGCTCTGTTTGCTCCTGAGAGGTGAAGACAGCCAACCGAAGACCTGTCTTTACAGGTAGAAACTGCCGCATGGAAAAGAGAGGGAAAAACCACGTGGGAGTTCAGAGGAGGGCAGCGGGGCCTCCAGGCGAGCTGACTGGAGTCTCCTCAAGAGGTGGGGCATTTAAAAATGCGCAGAGGTCTCCTTCTAGAGCTGTGCTAGCCGATGCTGGTGACATAAAATCGTTTGCATTATTACAAATGAATGTGCGTATGGGGCTAGAAAAATCCATCATCACTGATGAACGGTCTGGCCCAGAATGTTTGTGTAGAAGCACGGCCCGATCAGCTTGAATTCCATTTGTCATGAACAGTATTTGGAGATGTTTCTATAAAGTGTATGTTTCATTTCGGAAGATACAGCGTTCAGCTATCCCCTCCTCAGGTAATTTAAAAAATTAACATCAATTACTTCTGCATGTATTGTCTAACAAGGTAATATATTGGTCTGTACTCACAAATGCAATTTCAATAATGACTGAGAAATGTGACAGCCACACATTCCACTGGATCTTTCATCTAAGAAACTGCTCACAGCTAATCACTTGATAAAAACTGGCAGAGTTAAATATTTTTCAAAGCACCAATGTTAGGCCAGTGGCTTAGGGAGTGATGATAAATCCTAATGTGAGCCTTCCAATTTAGCAAATAATTTAGCAATAGAGAGCGGTCTATTAAGTCATGCTCAGTGGAGATAAAACTGTGGGTTGAGCAGCTGTATAAATATCTAGAAGCATTTTATGTTCAAAGAGCACTCCACCTTATCAGCTTCAGCTCTAAGATGGGTTTAAGCAGATATTGTCAACAGGCTGAAATGCAGTTAGATATTTATAATTTGCACACCAAAGATTTCCACAAAATTTAGGAGAATTTCAACCAGTAATCCCCCATTTGGTCTTAAACAGTTAATAGGTGCGTGCCTGTATGCAGTCTCTTTTTTTCAGTGTATTTTAAATCTAAATAAGTAAGCTCTGCCATGAGTTTGTATGAAATGGTATGTAAAATACAGTATAATTGAACATATTATAAGATAATCTAATATAATGTGCACCAAAAAAAAAGAAAGGGAAAAAATGTTCAAGATTCAGTATTTTCTGTTTGTTGATTTCTACAACAGAACTATGCAGATCAGTGCTCTGTCCTTGTTTCTTCTACCGGATATGTAACCCTTAATCCAAGATGTAGTAATTTGTAAAATTTGTAAATCTGTAAAATTAGGAAAATTGTTATGCTGGCAGGTGATATATGGATATTACCCAGGACAGCATCTGCCTCTAACAGAGGCTCAAAAAAAGTTAGAAAACACTATTATTGTAAAATATTGAGTTGTGCCCATTATTGAAGTCACTTTTATAAAAAAAAAAACCCTCAGCTTAGAAAAACTTCCTTGTTAATGCCAGAAAAAAAGTTGAGCCTACTCTCCTCCCAGCCAACTTATAGCTGAACAATTTTCTTTCTTAGGTAGTTCATTTCCGGTATATGTATTGACTCATTGACTCTGGTCTGGCTCTCCTTTCTGGAACAGGGACAGACAATGCTACTCACAGTACGCTAATACAACAGCTGGCTAGGATTTTTCGGCGATGCCCACAGGAACTAATGTCTGAAGGTCACCACATGCACTTTTGTTCCTAACATTTACTTTGGTTTAGGGATGCTGTTTTAAATCCTGTTCCTCACAACTGGGAACCAGGAAGCCTGGACCCTAACTCTGGCCCTGAGTTGGCTGTTGTGGTGTTTTTCTGTTCTCTTCTAAGAAGTTGATTCCCCACGTACTGGAATTTTCACCTCTACCCTGTCCGGGTCAGATCAGTTTGGTCTAGCAGATGGGTCTGGGTTGCCCGGCGTTCTAAAGGAGGGGTCACATTGCCTCAAGCCCTGAATAGAGATGTAGGAATGAGCCGTTAAGGAGAATGTGTAAAGATGGGTTAGTGACGTGTGTCACGAGAACAAGAATAGTAAACAGCAGGTCCTAACCTGCACTAGATGCTTCCCATGGCTCTTCCAGCACAGACATTGTGTGACTGGGCTAATCTGTGAGATAGAGTAATGCTTGGTCACATCTCGAAGGTCTCTCAGTGGTAGTGATGCTAATGATGTTGAATAATATTTGCAATTTTATGTTTCTCAGATGCATGGGTTACCCCTTCACATATTTTTTTTTACCTCCTGACTCTCTGTTTCCCTCTGTCTCTCTCTCCCTCCCTTCCTTCCTCTGAATCCACTTCACTTATTTCCAGAAAGAGAAACATGGTAAAGAACATTTGTAAATCTTCACTAAGAATTTCAAGCTATTAAGAACATAAATGACAGGCAAGAAAAAAAAATGAATTAAAAAGTTAGTCAGAATCGTGAGATTAATACAAATACTACTAATCTATAATCACACAGACAGCCTAACAGTATTTTTGCTCTTCTACAGATGCCATACCTTACTGATAGCAGCCCCATTGGCAGCTGTTATTATTTAATTCCACTGATGGAGGATTGCACTAGGGCTAGAATGATTTCTCATAGTCACGTATCTAGTGAGAAGTGGACACTAAGCCTCATTTTAATAACCAGCTCAGGATTTTCTCCCTTCTAGTTCACAGGCTTCCAAACCAAGATCTCACCATCTCCTATATTAAACATATCTCAGTGTGAAATCATTGAATGTATTTCCCTGGGCCTTTCACTGACATCATCGTTGTCTTTAAAAAAAAAAGCCACACCAGCATATGCTAAATAGAGGGGTGATCTTAGGTCCATGTAGGTATCTGGGAAATTGATTAAGGTAGTATATGTTTGGTAAACTAAACAATCTTACTCACGATAGGGAGTTTTCTCTCTGACATTATGTAAATTCTATGAGAGCGTGTGGAAGTTCACTTTGTGTTTTTTTAATACACTTATGTGTACTGTGGGAGAGAGTACACTCACATAAGAACCTGTGGGCCTGGAAAAAAATCTGGGGGCGGGGGGAGATAAACACATCTCTTCTTGAGGTTCCTTATCTCCAGTGACAATCCTTGTGGAAATAGGATCATTCTAATCCCAGTGACCTTGCAGGGCCTGCATGAATTAAAAGCCAGGTCATAAATACTTGATCAATAAGAGAGTGATATTCTTGGCCTTATTTTCTCCTCTTTCTTTCACATTATTTCAACACACACGCCAGGTACTTCATGAGTCATGGGCAATATCTGGTGAGACACCACCCTGCATTTCTTCCTAAAGGGAAACACCTCTCACCTCACCCACCCTAGAGGGACCGCCTTTCCAGGATAGGTACATGATTGGGGATGGTATCCAAAGTTAGCATAGCCCAAACAGTGACATTTGGATTTTTCCTGGGAAGATTGTGGAACAGCAGAAAAATAGAAGCTTGCTTCTGGAGTTCCTAAACTGAGAGTAGGCGAGCATAGGCTGGTGGAAGGCTGCCTTCTCCTCCTTGGAGAGAGATCCCATCTAAGTGGTAATGTGGACCCAGAGCATCCAAGTGGAGAGGGGAGAGCAAATACCAAAAACACCAGTTGAAGGGCTCAATGTGGCAATTATGTTCTTTGTATCAACTCTGTATGTCCTGATCAGATGAGCCAAGAACTTCTCTTTTATAAATCGACTGGTCGTTGCTCAACACCAAACATGTCCTGAACAAAGAATACAACATCACCTTTCTGCCTTGAGGGACCACCAGCCTACCGATGCAATATTTGTGTATATTTAGTAGTGTCCCAATAATCTCCTATCACTGGTCTCCAAGCGGTGAGGAGCTATTCAACAGCGTGAATCAGAAGAGAGAAAGGATTATTCATCAAACCTACTATCCGAAGTCCCTACATTTCAGAGTCACTTTCAAATGACTCTTCCGGACCCTCCAGGCAGCAATGGCAGGTCGACAGTGTGTATGCTGTCATTTTCAGATGTCGAGCACTCAGCACACTCACTGGGTGTTTCTGATACACCAGGTGCCGTGTTCTCGTGGCGAGTTAGCCAGGAGTCCTTCTCTGTCTGGAAACACACTCTGTTCCCAATTGAGGGAAACAGATATACTGTGTTTTGCCGTGTGTAATGTGCACGTTTTTGCCCAAATTTTTGAGGGAAAAATAAGAATGTGCATATACAAGAGTAGTGCTGATTCCACATCTATGTAAGTGTTTTCAGTTATTTTATTTATGCTTATACATTAAAAGTGTAACTCTAGTAAGCAATAACAGTATCTGTAAGCAAGATAACACCCTGGAGTATGATAGTCGGTTTTGTTTCTAGATATAAATAAATAATTGAATTAAAAAGTTGAAGGGAAAGATGGTTTTCTTGAAAGTTTGGGGCAACCACGTGGGTGTACATTATACACAGGAGCCCATTACACACAACAAAATACGGTACCCAAACCCTCACAATAGTCAGTGAGAGATACAGAGGACAGAAGCATTTCTATGCCTATTAGACTTAGCCAGATAAAGCCAGGGAGGGGATAGAAAATGTTTAAAAGAGAGAACAGACAGGTAAAGTCATGAAGGCAAGAGGGAACTTTAAAATTGTACACAGATGAGCATATTGGCTCATATGTGGAGGGATAAGGAGGTAGTGTTTGTTGTGGGGATGAGAACCTAATAAGGGACAGCCCCAGGAAACACAAAGAAAGTCACCCGAGTATTTAAACCAAAGCTCCAGCAGCAGTGCTTGGCACGATACGGGGATGGATGGGAGGAGAGCGACATAAATTGGTGTGAAGTTTTAGGAATCCTGATGAAATACGGTAAAGTCTACCTTTGCGCAGTAGGGCTAGCCTTGGAAAGCTCACCCTTTGCAAGAACCTCTGATGCCACGTTTATTATGTTCCTGTGGGAAAATTATTCCCCATCGCTGAGTTTCAGTGGCCTACGTGGCCTGGGGATCATCTGAGCCAGGAAGTTCCTAAAGTACCTTCCTTCTCTAAAGTGTGATGACTCTGTGAATTATTCATGTGGCGTGGGAAGAGCTCAAAGTATTTCATAGATAGTCTTGAGCCCCAAAACCCCAAGTGAATTTACTAGTCTGGTTCAAAAAAAAACACAAGTGACAGTTTTGGCTATTCACCCTGAGGTACTTAAATGTGCCACATCACAGGCCTGTTTCTGTGAATATGCTAAACCTACCAATTACTTGAGGAGAGAGAGCGCTTATTTCCACATAGCTGTGATCTCCGGCCCTTCCAAACCTGCCATCTCTGCACAAAGATCTAGTTCTGTCCAAAGGTTAACATAATTAAAATGCTCATTGTGAGTAGTAAAAACAGGTTGGACCACATCATTGGTCAACGTTCTACTTTGAAAAAGACTGTGTCCATCAACATACAGTCTGATCCAAATGTTATGACTTCTGGTGTTAAAGAAAAAGGAAATGAAAGTCAATATGTATTAGAATCAGCTGCTTTCTTAGAGACAGAGAAACATTTATGTGAGAGAGCCACATCAATCGGTTGCCTCCCGTTTGTGCCCTGACCAGGGATCAAACATGTAACACAGGTACTTGCCTTGACCGGGTATCGAACCCACAACTCTTTGGTGCATGGGATGATGCTCCAAACCACTGAGCAACCTGACCAGAGGCAGGCCTGGTTTTTGGCACTAGACCATTCCATTCATCTGAGGCCTATTCTAAGAGGACACTGTTAGCCATCAGGATTAATTACCTGAACTGCTCTGTAGAGCTTTCTCTGCATGTCCTCTGGGGGAAAGAGGCTTCTCCGCATATCTCTGTTCAAACACAGCTCACCCTCCCCATGGGTTAAAAAAATGCCATGATTTGGAGCCGTGCTGCCAAAGCTGCAGCTCCCCCACTTTTTTCAGGCTCGGACAAGTCTGTTCCACTATAACTGAAAAACCTAGGGAGCCCTGCAAGGCTGTTTTAGGAAGTAAATGCATTCGTGATCGAAACGTCTCGGGAACCATGTGTGATCACAGGTTGGCAGCTGGGTTAACAGCGAAGGTGTGGTTAGGGTTTTGTTTATTTATTTACGGAGGGGACGGAGCCCATTCATTGGGTCATTTCACATAAATTAACTCGTGTCTCTGCCAGCATTCCAGTCGGCGCACGTACACTCTTGTCTTACACATATTCAACTGAACATACACTTTAGGGCAAAATATGTATTGAGATGACACAATCTGGACTCAACTGCACTATCATAACCCACAGGCACTCGTTACGTGTTTAACATTATAACCCCAAAAGAAAATTCAGGAATACATCCA
Source organism: Phyllostomus hastatus (assembly GCF_019186645.2). Lineage (NCBI taxonomy): Eukaryota > Metazoa > Chordata > Mammalia > Chiroptera > Phyllostomidae > Phyllostomus > Phyllostomus hastatus. The sequence continues at coordinate 20,238,267 of NW_025334024.1, forward strand.
TTTGGACTATCTGGATGTTTTGAGATACTACAAGTGTGTTACTATTTTAGAAAGATTTTTGCGATCAGAGCCACTCTCTGGCCTCAGAGGCTGCATACATTACAGCTTACATTAATTATTTAAGTAGGACTTTTCTAAAATGTCTGTTCTCCTATCGGGATGTGTTAACACTACAGAGGAATTTTGTTTAGGGCTGGATTGGGGCATTCAACTCGATGCAGTGTGATTGGGGCATGAAAATATATCCACATAGAATGCTAGTAAGATCTATTAAGCAGACTTTCAAAAGAAGCAAGATACTCATTATTTTCCATGTGTACACTTTTCGGTGATCTATGAGCTTAAACATAATATACCTTCCAGAATGCTTTCCTTCTCATACGGTATGTACGGTTATAAATAGGGAATATAGAATGACTATCAGCTTGAGAAAAATCAATTGTAATCATTTAATGCCCACGCTGGTTTTCAACCCCCCTATCCTAAAGTAATAGGCGGTTGAAAAGAGTTCAGGATATTCCATTTCTCTCATTGCTCAGTTATAGAAAAAAATATTTGGTGGCTTCCATTTTTCCACATTATGCTAATGGAATGCAAATAGAAATAGTAGAAAGGAAGGCCGGATGGCAAGATGATACTTGCGCTAGATTCAACATTTCAGGGAAAAAAAGTCCATGGCACGAATCTCATTTTCTGTGTGAAGCAAGTAGGTTAAAACCTGTATTTAATCAAGGATTGGACTTGCGACCGCTCTGGAAAGCTATCGTAAAGCATTGCTGGCGTGGGCACATTTGTTGGCCAGATAACAGTATATCATTCAATTCTCCACCCTCTGCGTTTCTAACAGATTAAAAAAAAAAGGAGTGGAATGTATACATTTTCTCCCCTAGAACGATACTTCCAATTGTTAATATTCATCTGTATTAGCGTCTACAAAATTTCTTGGCTTTCCAAAGGCAATGACTAGAATAAAATCTGAAAGTGACAAGTAGACATCCTTAAAGTAGGTAAGTAAGTAAGTAAGTAAATAAATAGAGATCCACTTTTTGAAATAACCTGAAAAGTAAATAAGGAGGGGGAGTATGTGGTCATTGTGTAAACTGCCCCTCTTTTCAGCTGCCCAGGCCCTTGGTTCAACAAGAAGCTGACCAGTGAAAACTACCTCTGGGCGGTAGGTGGTGAGAAGTCCTGACTAACAGGAGTTCATCACTGAGACAACACAATGTAACAATAATGCCACCCGAGTCTAAGTCTTGAGGAAAAGCCAAGTATATGGGTATTAGATTCAAAGGTCATGGTCAAGATCAAATGCAGGACCCTACGTGTATTGACATCAGGGTGAAGTGAAAAGAGTCCATGTATTCCAGGTACTGGCAGACGGCATGAAGAACAAGTGATGGGACAAGTAGCTGGTGATGTCATCAGTGAAGCCCTAACTGGCTAACCGGCATTATATTAGCCAGTTAGAGCTGCCATCAGTAGGCTGATGGCAAGAGCGCAGGGTTAAAGTCACACCTGACCTAGAAATACAGCTACATTCCACACAACACAGTGCACAGATGATGTGGGGTTGGGCACCTGCAACCTGTGTGATTTTGTCAGTCAGTCTCACCCCCTTCAATGAAATAAAATGAACATTTGAGAAAAGGATTAAAAAATAAACAGGCCAGAAAAAGGGAAATACAGTTGTATTCTTTTATGAGCTGAGTAACCTTAAATTTAAAATCCTCTAACATCTATTAAGCAGGTTCATAATATACTGTATGTGGAGATCTCTTAAAAGCAATATTAATCATCTGTCAAACTTGATCCTTATCACACAGGGTATCTTTATTTTTTTCTTTTTACTACCAAGGGCAGCAACATTTTACTTAAAAGGAAGTCTCAGGGATTTGCATTTCTACCTAGAAAATCAATTCAGAAATCAATTTGGAAACTTCACATTACAAAGTGTAATGCCTATTTATTTCCGAGACAGTTGGGAATATCCAAAGCCTTCTCCTGAGTCCATCCACAGGCGAAAAGCTACATTTTCTGGAGAAAGAAAAGAAAAGTCAAGGTTAAATTGTACTAGATAATAGTCTTCAATTCACATCTCAAACTCAGAAGCAGAAATAACTTGGCACTCACAGAGACAGGAGACTAACGATGATGCCGGAGGGAAACTGGGCATTGCCACAATCACCAAGATCTCAGCCAAGGGTGCTTCTGGCATGGCCAGCGCATGTGTGGTTTGAGAATATATCAACCTTCATTACAGAGCTATCGTCTAACACCTGTGGCATAGAAAGCATCATCTTCTTTCTCTTGGCAGCTGAAGGAACCCTCCCCCCACGCCAGCCCATTACTGGAGTCCTCCGCCTCTAATCCATCCTTATCTCCACCTCTGCTGTCTCCGTGAGCTTCCAATGTGGACACCAGGCTGGCAACATCATAGACGTAAAGAAAACCAGTGTTTAAGAAACTGAACACCTAGTTGGCTTCTTCTAACATAAGCACAAGTACTACGAATCCCTGTACCTGGAGACAGCTATGATTTCCATTTGCTAAGAATTTTAATTTGGAAGAGGTTGAAATGAAAGTGTAACTGGGAACTCCTCTGTGTATATGTGTGTAGCTGTTCAGTGTGGCATTTCCGTATTCAGTCAGTGTGCAATAACCTCCAGCCCTAGGGACCCAACTCCAAGTCAGCCTTCAACATGAGAAAACTCATTTTGATCCTCCCATTTGACAGAGGTGCCGAACCTGTGTTGTCCTCAGTGACAATTACAGGCAGGAGCTGAGCACAGAGTGGAGAAACAGCCGGCTTCGGTGAAGAGGTTCTCAGAGGTAATGAGCCAGGGATGAGACTCTCCTCCAAATCCTTTGGGAAACTGCTAAAAATAGACCCTTTGTGGACTCTTAGGATAAAACTCAAGTAAGAACTGAGGAATATTGAGACCATGAGGTATGGACATATATTTAAGACATACAAAATGAAATGACATTCCAAAGGTGAAGAGATGGATTCTTGAAGAATATTAAACTTGATAGAAAGTGACAACAAAAATTCATGTATCCATGGGGTGTTACAGCTGAAAAGGCCCAAAGAAACTAACTCACCCTCTTGGCTTTACAGATGAGGAAACAAGCCTTAGAGAGTTCTAACTTGCCCAAGGGATAGAGGGTAAGCTAGAGGCAGAGGCGAGTCCAGAACCCTGAGTTTGGAGTACTACATTACAGTTATAATCCACTCTCTCAACTTACCTCCTGTGTAAAAGCTATAAACACAACTTAGAGATGAGAAAGGTCATATAAAATATTCTAAAATAATATAGATTAGTTCACATACCTGGAAACACTGTATTCTCCCTGTATAGCATTCCGTCATATTCTTGGAAAATAAGGAGTAATGACATTCAGTACGTGAAGGGTAAGTGTGTACTGGAGCTGTTCCCATAGGGTAGGCGTGTTCTTGGAGGGTTTCCAAGAACTTGGCTGCAGAAAAAGTATATGAGTAAATTACCAATTAATATTCAACTTTAAATCTTGTTGACTAAGCCCTTATTGGCCAATATTTTACCTGAATTAAACATGCCTTAAATAAAAACAGTGAAACAGATGCCTGATTTATGGACAAAGGAGACAAGACACAAACAGCACCAGTTCACTGGGGGAGCATTTCCATTCTTGGTCCAGGGGAAGAATCCTGCTCCTCCTGCGAAGACATTCCCCTGGGATGCACTTGGCTGGTCACTGTCTAGCTCTGACTTCACCTTCCTCCCTCAAGGGAGACCCAGCGGTACCGGCTTCCATGTTGGAGTATTGTCTTGAAGGAATGGAATGTCCATCACTATTTTATGCATCATCATATGCCATGCTAGTTATTGCCAAGACATTTACTTGGTGAACTCAAGATGTTTTATTCTTTTAAAAAAATAATAATGTAGAAAAATACAAATGTTTGGCTGGCCACAGGCTAATTACAAGCAAAGATCACATCTCTCATTTAGATTGGTTTCAGTAACTGAGTTCTTCTTCATGGGATGAAAAGGGAAAAGTCATGGGGTTTCTCAGTCTTGGATAGGGACATACTTGACCTCTATTTTTCATTTCGTTGTTGTTGTTATTATTACTTTTCCTCCTTTCATTATTACACTGCCTGAAACATGGCTGTGACGGTTGGAGCTCTAGCAGTCATTTTGGATGGCAAGTTTAAGGTCCATAGCCAGGTCTTGAAGGTTTTGGAGAACCACCACAATCAGACCTAAACTGCCTATAGCTGGCTGGCCCTGGTTGAAAAAGAAAATAATTTGTTGTCTGTTGAACCCATTTTTCAAGTTATATCTCATGAACGTGAACCTTCTGATAAATCAGCCTCCACCAGAAGAGTGACAGCCCACTGGCGCTTCTCTCCAGAGCTCAAGTACAACTTAAATGTCTAAGATTTAGGGAGATAGAGGATCTCTTATTGTTCAATCAACAACTTGGTCTTTGGAATTTAAGCTTTTCTGTTTCTTAATCTTAAAAAGTGTAGCTTTTGTTTATGACACGTTTTGTAATATAGAACCTGAACAACACGATCAGTTTTCAAAGGAAGGAAACACATTCGCAGACAAATACCGCTATTTAAAATACGATCTGCCTTCATCATTTTCACTTCAATGTTAATCACCCACAGAATATAAAGCAAACAAATGAACTAAATGACAAAACTTACACTAAACTTCGTCAATACCATACCACTGACCATTTCTTTCTTTTTTTTGTTTTTGATCTACCAGAAGCACTTTTTTAATTGAATTTATTGGGGTGACATTGGTTAATAAAATTATATAGGTTTCAGGTGTACAATTCTATAATTCATTATCTATATATTATATTGTGTATTCACCACCCCAAGTCAAGTTTCCTTCCATCGCCATTTACCCCTCTTGTCCCCTCTCCTACCTCCCCCTACTCCCTCTCCTTCTGGTGATCACCATACTGTTGTCTGTGTCTGTGAGGTTTGTTTTTGTTTGTTTGTCTGTTTGTTCTTATTTTTTTTTGCTTAATTCCTTCACCTTTTTCACCCAGTCCGCCTACCTTCTCCTCTCTGACAGCTGTCAGTCTGTTCTCTATGCATCTGTTTCTGTTTTGTTTGTTAGTTTATTCTGTTCATTAGATTCCACATATAAGTGGAATCATATGGTATTTGTGTTTTTCTGACTGGCTTATTTCACTTGACATAACACTCCCCGGCTCCATCCATGCTGTCGCCAAAGGCACATTTTCCTATTTTTTTTATGACCAAGTAGTTCTTTATCGACCCGTTATTGAGTATCCTACACTACTACAGTGTGCAATACACTATAACCTGTGCCTTTAGATTTTTTCTTCCAGTTCCTGAAAATCTAGTAGATGAGATCAGTTTTACCAGCTTTTCATTTAGCTGATTTTTTCAATGAATCTTAATTAAGATTTCTCTTGAAAACGTTGCCCTCATTTGTTTGCAGAAATTCTGTGCGCTTCAGGCTTGCCTTTTCATCTGACTTGGCTTTGAAGAGATGCCGAGAGAGAGAAAGGACGGGAGGAAAATAGAGGGAGGGAGAGTGGGCGCTAGCAGGTGACCGTAAGTGGTGGTGCGGTGGCCGTGTTAGCGTGTATGGGAAACCTGAAGTGGTGTTCTCTGGATTGTAGAAAACAGCATTTGGGCTGTTGTTTGCTTACCTTAGATTTGTCAGACTGTTACGGGCTCGCTCACATCCCAGGAGTTCTTAATTTTCCGGAACTGTGCGTGTGACTCTCAGCCGGGCTCAGCACTGCCAATGACTTTGCCAGAGCACCAGAGGGCTCACGAATGTTAGCTTTGCAAGGAGGCCATGGGAGTTGAAGACTTCTGGGCTATCTCAGAGGCAGCTATGCATTCGTGTGACCGTCTTGGCCTCCTGCACAAATAAGCATCTGGTTTAAAGGGCATGTGAAGGACTGGGCGTCGTAGTGTCTCTCTTACTGTATTTGTACTGAGGGGCTTTGGAGGGCTCTCCACGGGATCCCGGATGACTCTTTGTTCACTGTCCACTGGCAGTTGTCAGACCGACTTCACTAATTTGGAATAATTGGGTCTTAAGGGCTGGCTGTGTGGAAGTAATAAAATACCTGAATTATTCAATATCTTAAAATATTTAAGTGTGGATTTTGTTTTGGGAAGGTATGTGCTTTATTCCCTTCAACAACTTCTTGACTCCAGTGAATTGCTAACAACGTGTAGTGAGAATCAACTTTAATATTTAGATGAGCCTGCAAGGCTGCTTTACTCAATAGATAAGGCCAATGGTACATGCTTGTGTGTCGCAGCAATGAGTTCCAGCACTGAGTGTGCTTTCATCTAGGATTAGCCAGATGGAGGGCCTTGTAATAACTGCTGTAGTTAGACCCGGAAATCAACAGCACATAGTCCCATCCCACAGGCAACAAGATGGCAAAAATGAAATGAGTAGCATTTGAAGTCAGATCTGAATTCAAACCTCAATCTTTGTATTTAAAATACGTGTTTTGGATGAGTGTGTCATCTCTTTGAGTTTTTGTTCCAACATCTTATATTCGTGGTGGCGAAAATGAATATTCAAGTGAGTTCCAGGCTCAGGGTGTTAGTTTAAATTGTATTAGTTCTCTTTTAGCTCATAAGTGTGTAGGGAATATAATAATTTAGAAATTTGAAAGGTGGCATGATGCCTCTTGGCCAACATGAAGAGGAACGTCTGTTGGGAGACATGGGGTTGGGGGCTGGACCTTGGAGAAAGCAAAGGCATGAGTAGTACTTGGCAGAGTACCTTTTGTTTAGCAGGGGGAGACCATTTGAACAAAGTACTGAAAACAGGAAGGCACACTGCCTGCAATGCATGGGCTTTAAAAATGGTTGAAGCATAATTTAATTGTCTAAAATAATTTTCTTCTGCAATTCTTGTTGGATTAACAAACCTATTTTTCTGACATTAGTACAATACAGCATTTTAAATTGCCAGGACTTGAATTATCACACATATTAACTTCACGGAAGCTCAATGAACACACGGTAGACACTGACCCAGAATCCACTGTGAGGGTGAACTTAGCACCTTCACTTTTTTCAATGGGCTCTCGACACATGGGACCTCATCGAGGCATAAGCAGTATCTAGGTCATTGCTTTTCTTTTTTAACTTGACCTTTCTCTCAGATGGATATGCAGATAATTGTTTATGAGATGAGATAACCTTATTCTCTTTGAAGAGTTTACAGAAGAATTTCCCAAGCCGCTAAAGAAGAAAGATTACAGACTATCAAAGTCTTGTTAACAACCATCAATAAAACCATGGCTCAGTTCATTTCATGTTAATCTAAACAAAGATTTGTGACCCAAGGTCAGCCTTTCATCTTGGTTAGACCATCATGCCAGGAATGACTATTTATTTCATAAATGAGCAGGCAACAGGCAACAGAAAGATCTCTGTGTGAATCTTAGTTCCATCATTGACTAGTTGTACATATTCTTTTCAGTTCTGTTTTCTTATCTATAAAATAGGAATTAGAACCTCCTCATTAGATAGTTGTATTAAGTTTCAAGACATATTTTTAAAATCTGATGTAATGCTTAAAAGGTACATTTTAATAAGTATTTTTATCTGCTTTATAAAGGATATTTAGTAGACATAACTATATACCAGAAATAATCACTGTCTTAGTGGGACTTTATAGTAGGGAGAGCCCTGATTTATTAGTAACAAATTATGGTAGGGTAAAATTAATCCTTACTAAGTCATAAGTGTAATTCTGAGATGGTACAAATGAAAGAATGATTAATTTAGGCTTGAGAGATTAGAGAACACCTCCCGGCAGCATTGCCATTCGAGTTTAGCCATAAAAGATGGATATTCTAACAATCGGAGAATAAAAATGGATGCTGTGGACAAGAAGCTGCATGGATTCCCAGGGCAGGAATAGCAGTCCTCGCGATGTTTGGAGTGGAGGCAAAATCGACCAGGTTTCAGTGTTTTGGGGGTCCCTTAGCTCTGTTTCCATCTGAGAGTCAGCTACCACTGCCACATTGCACCACCAGCCTTTCCTTCCTCCTGTTTCTGCAGCTCACCCTTCTTCTCTCTCCTTCATACCTTGCATTTCAGAAAGTCCTGTCACAGCCCCATTTTCATAAGACCTCTCACATGCAAAAGAGGCACCCATACACATCACTGGCACCATAAGAATTTTTTAGGAGGAGGTGAACCCCATGTAAGTAGAAGAGTAATAAAATACACACAGTCCCCCCAAACTCTGATTGAAGCACAGCTTAATCCAGCCATAGATGCTTATTTATACATCATAGCCAAAGCTCCAACTGAGAGTGACTCTGCGTCCCGGAGTTCTAGAGAGCACCGAGACAGGAGGCAGGGAACGTTTCTGTGTCTCTTCAATGATGGAAGCTCACTGGTCAAAAAACAAAACACAACAAGACAAACTGCATGGCCAAAAACAGACTGCTGTTAGCTAGATCCTCACTTTAGCTAACTTAGAACTATTAGTTAATGTTCTCCTGAGCAACAGCGTCTCCAGATTTACTTCTCACCCACCTCTAGTCACAAACACTGACGGAGTTTCTGTGATTCAAATCCAGATCTCAAAGGAGAAGCCTGGGTGTCCCAGCTTGGACCTGGTGAACACTCAGCAGTCACACAGCGGCCTGGGCACTGTGAGTAACTTCACGGGCACGAACACTTTGCCAAGACAAGAAATACGAGTCACCATGTGACTCAAGACTCTCAACAATAATGGAAAATTGTGTCTGGGAGGAATGGGTAGCATAGCAAGTTTTAGAGGAATTTCAGATCAGTAGCAAGAATCCCAGGGCATAAAGAGACGGACCGGGAACTGTCAGAGAGGATCGCCACATGCCTGGCACAAATGTGGCAAAATATTAGTTAATACACATGGCGCTCCACTTCTTAATGCTCTCGAGAGTTTAGAGCCTTGCTCAAGCTACTGCTTGACCATCATGGTGGTCAAGGTTCACCATGATGTGGTGGTTGCATCTAGCAGTTGACACCATGTCCCAGTTTGAACATGAGGTGAACCTTGTCTAGCATACTAGAGTCCTACCCTCTTGCTATGGAGGAAGGTTACATTTGCTGATACTGCACTTAAGAATGGTCTTTAGATGCTGAGCTTTTACCCCAGCTCCTAGCTCCTTAGTTTTTATGTTGGCTAAAGAGCTTCCAGGGTGGGTAACAGTGCTGTAACAATATGTGCCTATGCATACTTATTGTTTTTATCAGCAGTCTATTATCTTAATTCATAGCAATAGTATAAGGGATGAAAAATAAAATGAGTCTTATGAAAAGGACCAAACTGGAAAGAAAATTAAAAGGGAAGGAGGAATAAAACAGCCTGGAGTATCTGGAAAATAAATCTCCTACAAAAATATAGGTATAAATAAATAAATGGATATGTATATGTGTGTGTATACACTTCAATCAAAACTTCTCAGAATGTAATTTGGCTTCATTAGTATGCTTTAGTTTTAGGCTTCTGGGCCATACTTATTGGGGTCATGTGAAGTCACATCAGCAGCAGGGCCTCCCCATCTCTGGAACAATCCATTTCATGAGAACCCTGGAACACAGGGCAGAAAACACGTGTTGCTGTCATCTCCTTTATTCTCAAAACTGAGGTCATAAAGAAATATGTCCCTTCCGGCAAAGTGGAACCCATAGGTTTGGAATCCATGAACTCTAAGATTTACTAAGTCACTAATTAAGGGAGGGCTCATAATGCCATATAGAATATATATACCCAGTGAACATTCAGTCCCATCCAAGTCAAATAGAGGATTTTTTTCAGGTAATTTAAATACCCATTGATTAATTACATTTCATAATTATCATCATCAATTAATGATATCAATTATTCATAAACTGATTAACCACTGAATCGATCTTATTCAGTATGTTTGACAAAAATAGACTTGCTAATAGAAATTTTATTTTTGACACTATTGGGGAATTATCTCTAATGTCTATGACAGTACAAGTTCAAATACCCACACTTTCAGGCTGCCCAGATATATAATTCTGGGCCACTTAGATCTGGTAAATCTGGGTAGACTTCTAAGGACTCATATGATAAATTCATAGAACAGCTTATTAATCTAAGTGTCCATTTTATCAACTTAAAAAAGATGAAAGAGGTATGGGACAGATTATGCTGTTTGAGATAGTCACCAAGACTCTAAGACTCTTTTTAGATTTAAAATTATACAAATTGGGCACTTTATTTTCTCTTATTTGTCCAAAGCATGGAGAACCCTAGGAGAAGTAATCCACATTGTGCAAATTGCTCCTGTAGTTATTTTTGTATGTAAACACTGGAAGAGTGGAAATTGGACTGCATTATTGATTGTTGCTGAATCCGTTTGGAAAGTGCACTTACAATTTAAATAGCAGCATTTTATGGTGGTGATTTAATCACTCACATAAATAAGGTGTAACACGGGGGTCCCCAACCTCTGGGCCACAGATCAGTACAGGTTTGGGCTCGTTAGGAACTGGGTTGCACAGCAGGAGGTGAGCTTGAATGTAATGCACTTGAATCATCCTGAAACCGTCCCCTACCCGCCTCCCCACTCATGGAAAAATTGTCTTCCATGAAACCCATCCCTGGTGCCAAAAAGGTCGCTGTAACAGACATCCAAGAAAAGGTATAGTAGTGGGTAGTGACCTATGTGGGGTTTAAAGTTTACACACATCACACCTGCAGATGCATTAGATCAGGGGAGTGTGGGAAGGCCGGCTCGGGACGGCCCTCTGAGAAACACACACAGAGACAGAAACTGTAACTCTTAAAAGAGCTTTTCCGGGGGACCTTTCCTGAGTAGTCCCAATAATGCATGGCAGATCCAGAGAGGCTGTCTTTGCCTTTATAGGAGAAAACTGCTCTACTGCCTCCAGTTACTTGAAGTTGCTCAGGTTCTCAGAGACAAAAATTGATAGTGTGAAAGCAAAAGCTGGAAGTGTGTGTGTTTTATTTCTGTGTGTTCGCCCCCCTCACCCTGATGCACACCCAGACGGATCGCACTGCTTGGCACAGACCAAAAATAGTCCATGAAATGTCAATAGGCTAACAAGTGGTTTTTGGAGGGGGAAGAGGCATGGGAGAAATAATAATACTTATTTATAGCTTTTTAAAAAATATGTATGTTTGATGTAATTTTTTTTTGCATTTCAGACATCATATTTACACTTTGTAATCCCCACTCTCCTGCTATTACAGTAAGAGATCAGCGTCTCATCTTCGTAGACGTGTGGGATGAAGTGTGGAGGCCGTAGGTAGTTTTCCAGTTATCTCGGAGGCGAGGTGAGAAGGCCCTTTGCAGCTGTCTCAGGAGGCAGAGGTGGGAGGGCCCAGAGCTTCAGAGATCTGGGGCTCCCCTCGGCCTCCTGTGGCGTTAACCACCTCCGAGTAACCTCCCACCAGGTGTTGTTAGAAAGGGCACAGGAGACTTCCGTCCAGGCATTTTCAACAACCTAGCAGCCCAATATTTGGCCAAAAATAAATCAAAATATAGCATTAATAACATCAAGACAAATGTTCTACTACCAATTTATAAATTCTGTAACCTGGGTAGGGTATGATTCCAAAGTAAACAGAAGGCTTGCATTATGTGAACAAAGTAGGTGAACTGAAGAACAGTCCATAAAGCAAAGTATACAAAGTTAAAATAAATATATCTCTAGTGGTTGTGCCCCCTTCATGGAAACAACTGCATTACGTAAACATTGAACAGAGTATCACACAGACACGTGGACACAAGTACATGCCCGCAGTCGCACTGAGTGGACCTTAATGCGGCTATCCCCGATGTCCACTAGGTAACTTTCTAGCATAAGCTCCCCAAGCATCATTTGTGGTGTTCTTGTTGTTTTGTGAACTGTTATATCTCCTGTGACTCTGACTGTGGACACATAGTAGGTGCTCGATAAGTACAGGGTGGGGCAAAACACAGAATACACAAAACACAGAGTTTATTCTTGTGTGATAATTTATTAATTATTATATTATTTTTCATAAAACCACTATAAACTGGCTTTTTGCCCCATCTTGTATTTATAGAATAAGTGACAATGTCAATTTTACTTCAAAATGTTTAAATGCCCATCAATGTGAATAAGTTTCATAATTTGATTTCTTAGAATTAGCGTCTAATCTAAGAATGACTGAGCTTATGTGTGTGTGTGTGTGTGTGTGTGTGTGTACATACACATTTTTTCCTAATACTTCTTTTTCCTCAGTATTATCTCCTATAGCACAGGTGGCAAACACAAGGCCCTTGGGCTGAATCCCGCCCTCCCCCTTGTTCATCCAGCCCGGCACCTTGTTTCTACCCAGCGGCAGCACCAAGCTCTTGCTTAACTCTTAAGGAGTAGTTACATTTATACAGTCCTAAAATTACATTTGGCCCTTTGAAGGCAATAGCAAGGCTGATGTGCCCCCACCCCCCCTCATGAAAATGAGTGTGACACCCCTGTCCTATAGTGACTTTTCCTCTGGTCATTAGTTAGCAAATAATAATGCTGAATAAGCCTTATTTAGAACCTCTTCTATGTCATAAAATATTCTGGCATCTTCTAATAAAAGAGTCAGGGGCCTTTTTCAAGTTTGATCCCAGCTATTCTTTATTTTTTTAAAGATTTAACTTACTTATTTTTAGAGAGAAGGGAAGGGAGAAAGAAAGAGAGGGAGAGAAACATCAGTGTGCCTGTCACACACCCCTACTAAGGACCTGGCATGCAACCCGGCATGTGCCCTGACTGGGAATCGAACCGGTGACCCTTTGGTTCGCAGGCCCAAGCTCAATCCACTGAGCTACACTAGCCAGGGCCCAGCTATTCTTAACAGAAGCAGTTTAAGAAAATATAATAGAATATTGACAAAATAATTATTCTGTCATGTCCGAACCAACTGTGGTAAGTGATATGAACTAAGTTTAAAGTCAGTTTTCCAAAACTAGTTTACCACTATGGAAATTATTTTTCCAAATGAAATTTTTGTTTGTCTTCTGTTATACTTGCTTACATCCTGTTTGCTTCTGAAAGCTGTTTTTGTTTTTTTGTTTTTTTTTTGTCTACGGCCATACCATCTTGAACACACCTGATCTCGTCTAAACACTATTTTTTTAGGGAAAAAAAGTACATTTTTTATCAGCAATGAAGAAAACAAGAACTTCAGTAATGTTATTATACAAAGTATTGGGGTAGAATATTACCCCCAGATAAATACTGAAATTGCTAAATAACTTTGACCACATGGTTTTGACCTTGGAGCAAAACTGAATAACCAGCTGCAAATTGTAGGGCCTTTTAATAGGTTTAGGCTTTAATCCCTGATAATTATTATTAGCTTCGGAGCCCTGATCCCGGTGCTTGTGTTGCCTTTTGAGGCGTGTTTTTATCCTTTGCTAAGCGGGGATTAAAAATACCAACAAAGAGGGTATGTAGTTTTGTAGAAAATGTGTATAAAATTGTGACTCATAGTAACTGATCACTTCGTGATTTGTGCTGCTGTATTCTTGGAATCCCTTTCTTAAAAAAAACATGAACACTATGTGAATGAAGTTTTTATGTCCATCCATATGAAAATCTCTCTTAATAATAAAAGTTGCATTCTATTAAAAATTTGATTTATACTCAAAAGACTTCTATGTAACCCAACTTCTTCCACCACCTGAAAATAAGAGGGTAGACTCCGTAGGTCGTGATAGTTTCCACTCCGTAGTGGTTGCTGAGCTAGGCCGAAGGGCAAGGGAGGCTTTGTAACGCAGATGAATTATGTAGGCGGAGTTTGGGGTGAGGCTTTTCCTTTGTGCTTCTCCACCTGCTGTAGTGCCCATTACAGAGGAATTATCAACCTTATAGGAACCACTTCAGCTGTTTTCTGTCAAGTGAAATGTTAAGCGAAGTGAATACTGCAATTTTTTTTTCCTATGAGAAGCTTATGAATGTAAAAAGTCGGATATCAAAATAGTCAAAACTTAATTTTAAGGGGCTCCAAGCAATTTTGGCAAACTCCCTAGGCAAGGGCAGATGGTAAGTAACACAATTTTCTACGTGGATACTTTTAATAAGACCATTTTCCCAGTTCTGCAAAATTAGTACTAGGATTCCAAAGAAAGGAATATCCATGGATGGCCTGTTCCCCATAGTATTTGATAGTTTGCATATGTTAGCTTTGTGTCCATAACAACAGTCTATGACAAACATTTGTACATGTGTGTTAATCAAAAGTCAGTGAGTTGGAAGTGCAGAATTAACTTAGGGAAAACGGGGAAATACATTTTCTGACTTACATCACTGCAGGAGGGCAGTGTAAAGCTATGCTTTCAGGGCCTTTTAAAGCAGCCTGAGCTGAATGCTACCAGTGTTCCCGTTTACAAGCTGTGAGAAGCAACTCTGGCTGTAATAGACAGAAAAGGGGAGTTTATTTGAAAGGAAGATGGAAGGCACACTCTGAACCAAGGCAGGTTAGAACCAAGGCAGGTCTGGAACACGGCAGAAACAAAGGAAATTCCAGAAGGCCCGCTGGACTAGCCTAGAAATTGGCCTCTTCTTGAGGTTTATGTCTTGGGAGGATTCTGACTCTTTGCACGACTCGCTACTAGAAAGGATTCCTTAAAGGAGTTGGAGGCCAGAAAGACCCCCCAACCAAGAAATACACCATTGTACTCACCTTTTGACCAGCAAACTTGCCTCTCTCTGTAATGGCAATGTTACCAACAAATTCCAAACGTACACATTCTTCACCAAAGAAGAAAGATTTAATTCTCCATTTTGCATTTGATACATTCTGAGAACCCCTTGGATTATCTGTGTTTGACCTGCATGCCCATGGTTGATGCCAGGAGAGTCCCTAGTTGACGTGTCTCATTAAAGCACAGTGAAATTAGGCATATCATCATTTACGCTAAAAACATTAGCTTTGTATGGCTACCCAAATTTCCATGTTACTGAACAGACTATGGCATTTATCAGATACTGGGTAACTTACGTATAGTTAGTTACAAGGCTGTTAGGTGCCAGAATAGGTGCTAAAATGCATTTGCATGTAGCTGTTGTTCAACTGAACCACTCTGCCGCCCAGCCTCTCCGTGAATGGGAGCCCTGGTCATAGACGCTACTTCACTATTCCTTGCTCCAAACATTTGATTAAGTTATGGATGATGGAAACATTTTCAAGAGTAAAAGAGCAGTAAAGATTTTAATTTAATCTTCAGACATCAGTCATTCTGAGCACAACCCAAAACATCAGATGAAAAATTTCTAGTCAGTTTTTAAAAAATGTAATTAGCCTGATTTAGCAAAATAACTCCAGGAGGGAGCATCTCTTTGAATTTTCAAATAATGATTTATGAAATAGTCTTGCCATGACCTTTAGTTATTTGGGGGTTAGTTATCAAGGACAAAATGCCATCCCCATGATTAGAGAATACTATCTCAATAATGATGATTTAGGCAGAAATGTTTTAAAATTACACAATTGAGTATTTGTATTAAATCATTATTTCCAAAAGCTGTGTGATCATCAGAATATCCTTGGCTAACAGTCAGTATTTTTTTATTAATGCAAATACATTGGTCTCATGCAAGATTTTTGAATTGTAACCTCTTGAGTTATTTATAATAGAGAAATCTGCATTTTTCAAAAGCGTTAGACATGGCTTTCATAATTAGATGGGGTGTGCTGCTACAAAGCTATATGATATGCTTAACAGAAATTTAAAATCAAGCATTTGCTTGACTTTCAAAGCATACATTGCAAGATTTCAAGGTTATGTGAAAAGGGACTTAACTGTGACTTCACTGATGTGCAAAATATAGAGCTATTAACTTAGTGGTACTATTATTCAATATCTTTAGACCCTTTTGTTGATGATGAAATATTGACACTATAAGTGAACTTGCACACAAAAATTCAGAGGCATCTGCATACTTAGAAAACAGGATACCACCACTCTCTGAACTACCATCAGCCTAAGTTAATTCAGTTTGTTTTCTCACACATTTATTGAGCAATGTCTTTCTGACAGACAGTGGTAAGCTCTGTAGAAGTAGAACAGTACTATAAAGGTAATATTTTGAAATTGAATCGGTTAAATAAGCATGGGAGATATGTTGATAATTTTTAATAAGCAAGAAAGTAGTGATGGTGAATTTTATGAAGTAGATGTTTCTGTTTAAATAATAAGTAAGCTCTCTATTTTAGCCAGAATTAAATGCACAAACCATGAAACTAGCTAGAAAGTAAAAGTAATGAAGATGCAACAAATGAGAATTTTGCATGGTAGCCTGACTCTGAAAGCCAGGTGTAAGAGCCATCAGGGTATAGAAAGTTGGAGTTCGAAGACTGGACTCATATAGGCCTGCAGAAGTAAGGGTTAGGGTCTAACACCATGATTGATGGATGAGAAAGTACAGGAGGATCTCTCAATTCTGCCTACTGCCTAGTAGTACCTCCTGTGAGCAGCTGCTTGACTTGGAGGGACCAAGTGCAAACTCTTTCCACAGTGGTATAGATGGAGTTTAGCCTGCAAGCCCTGCCTTTCAGTGGAAGTTCAGAACCTTAATTGTTGTTTCATGCTGATATCTACACATAGTGCTTCCCAAGACAAACGGAATTGTCTCACATTCTTTAGGACTTGGCTCAAGCTAACACTGTTTTTCACAATGAGAAGAATGGGAGACTGTCAGAAATGGTCTGACTCTACAATTTGAAGGTCACTGTCTTTCAATATACTCCATGAAGTGTCGCTAACAGTCAAAGCCTCTTGATTCACAATGCAGTCAATAAGGTTTGCTCCTAAGGTTTTATTATCTCTTGATTTTGTCCACATAGAAACATCCAAACTGATAGAAAATTTTGTAAGGGTTTATTAGAGTTTATATGAGCCAAACCGAGGACATGCCCAGAAGCAAGATCTCATGGGACTGAGAAAATGCTCTGGAAAATGGCAGTTTTGCAGTTCTTTTTATGCATTTGGAATCAAAGGAGGAAAAAGCAAGGAAAATTACATGAAATTCATTAGTGGTAGATTAAGAGAGGTGGGAAAGAACAAGGCGGGGGGCTAAATTTCTCTGATTGGATAAAAAGTAAAACCAAAATGCTACTTTTTTTTACAGGACAGCTAACATTTAGCCTTTAAGGTAAGCAGGGACAGCAAACAGACAAGATCATTTGCTCTCTTGAGAGTGTTTACACTTCTCACAAGTCTGGAAAAGAGGACTATTCTGGCCTTTTAAAGATGTGTTAACCTGGATGCAGGAGAACACTGGGCATTTAACTAAGGAAGTTACAGGCCCAAGGCATGACCCGCCTTGAGCTGCCTAGTGAGGAATTCAAGATCAGATCACCCCGTGAGGTTACTTTCAGTTACTGAGCTTGTCGGGTTTGCTCTACAGCCCCTTTCATTTCCAGTTCCATGTGAACTGTTTCTTATGCTGGGAAACCAGTATTTCTATGTCTCTCCATTTTCTGCTCTGTGTTCCCCAGGCTCCTCTCCCTTTTCCCCGTACAGGGACCTCCCTTGCCATGTATATTGCTGGAATGTCCTCTTAATGGAAGTCTTTCCTCTTCAGCTTTTTTCTCTTAAAAAAGAACTATTTACCTTCACACATACTTCATTCTCTTCTGATTACAGTTCTATGCCGCTCTTGACCCTGCCCTATTGCTCTTTATTTTTAATTTTTAAAATAGTCTGAGTTGTAAAATTAGCAGATGAATTGGAAATCTCTCTCAATAAGCTACTCATGAATAATAAAAGTGTTTTGCAGTCAGCACTGCAACTTTTATCAAGAAAAGGCCATTTAATTAAGCATGCTATATAATCTCCAGCATATGAAAGAAACACATGTCGGGATAAGATAGGATCGTGGCTGCCAGAACCTACCCTGTCTTGATATATATCTGAACTCTATGTCTAGAGAGTAGCTATGCAGATTATATATTTAGCTAAGTGTAGTTTTTGCACCTTAACAGTATAGTTATTTTTCTTACAGTTTTTATTCCATTGGGTTGTGAGCAACTTGTGGATCAACATTATTCTCTACTAGTTTTTTGAATGAATAGATAGATATGTAGGTACATCTGTAGGTAGATAGAAAAATCCATACTTTATCCTTCTGTACCCTGTATAACTGCATTTTAAAATGATATTAGCTTTTATTTTTAGAACCATTCTACATTCATAGGAACATTGTGAAGATTGTACGCAGTTCCCCAAAGCCTCACACTCGATTTCCTCTACTATCGAGTCCTTGGATTCTCACGTGTCCTTGTCACCATGAATGGACTTACTGATACATGTTTATTAGCCAAAGTTCACACTGTGTTCACTATTTCTTAGCTCTCCCACTGTCCCTTTCCTGTTTGGGGGTCCCATCAAGGATCTGACGTTACGTTTAGAACCATGTTCTGCAATGATCCACTTCACTGTGACGATTTCTCAGACTTTCCTTGTTTCGAATGATCTTGAGATTTTGAGGAGCAATAGTTAGGTGTTTTGTGTTGCTGATGACCATAAACCCTGCCCGTTTTGCCTTCCCTTTTTTTTAACTGATAAACTTCAGGATAACCATTATTTCTCAATAAATATAACATTATTATATTGGAAAAATTTCCCCAAATATGGTGCCCATGTGGAAAAACTGCAATCAAAATATTCCTTCTTGAGAAATTAAAATTTTTGTTCCCTTGGATATGAAAAAAAGAAAATTGGACTAATTCATCACTGCAGATCCTTTTGAAATCAGAAAAGTCAGCATTCATGTTGCCTGTCACTACCAGACCCAGTAAGCAGAGACGGGGATTGAATCTTTATGGACGCTTTATTCAGATGGTCGGTGATCTGAGAAGATGGTGAGTTATGCACCCTAACAGACCATCTTACATTGCCTTTCAAGCCAGCCTTTTTATAAGGAGGAAAAAGTGTAGGTGAAGGATTTGGAATTCAAGGGGAAAAAAAGTGGAGGTAAGGGGTTGGGGGACTCAAGGAAAATGTCAGCCAGATAAAAGCTGCCTTCAGGTGATTTCTCAGCATCCTTGCATCCACTGACTGTTGGTTTTCTGTCTGGGTCCTGGGTACTGTGTACTGGGTGAGTTTCTTCATCTTCTCTTTTTATGTTCTAAGATTTTATTTTATTTTTAGAGAGAGGGGAAGGGAAGGAGAAAGAGAAGGGGAGAAACATGGGTGTGTAAGAGATACATAGCTTGGTTGCCTCTCATGGCCCTCACCAGGAACCTGGCCCACAACTCAGGCATGTGCCCTTACTGGGAATTGAACTGGTGACCCTTTGGTTCACAGGCCAGCATTCAGTTTGCTGAGCCACACCAGCCAGGACATGGCTGATTTTTTTAATCCGTGTCTGAGTCAGTAGGATGTCTCTCCCTGGAGCACAAGGGCTCAGATACCATTTTGATTGCTTATGGTCTCTTCTGAAACACAAAGGTTGACTTGCTTATGGTCTCCTGGAGTCAGGAGACCGTACCTGCAGTTATGAAACAATCGCTTTTTACATGCATTTAACTACTAAGCTTATTTATGAACCATTACCTAAAACTAAAATTTTCAAGCTCGAGTTCCCCCATCACTCTGATATTTTACTTATGATTTTCTCATCCACTGCAGTTTATTTTTGTCAGCAACTTACAAGGTTCCCATGGACAAAAAAGAATTACATTCACCATACTGAGATTATTTCCTTCTCCTCCTTTGATTATGAATTTCGTTACCAGGATGTAAACAGATTTTACACTGAGCCTTGTGATTTGAAGATAGATAATATGAATCAGGAATCAATATTTAGTAAAATAATTTAGGAAAAAAACAATAAAATTTTTCATTTGAAGAACAACTTAGTTGCTTGTCTCTCCTTATAAAATTAGTTTTGTTTAAGGCCCACTATTCAGGAAAGCCATAGGGAAATAAAGTGGTGCATTTTTTCATTGTCTTTAAATCTATTTTCTGCTTGAACAGAGTCAGCATTAACTGTAAAACAAGAAAATCACCCACTGATGGAAGTCTCAGTGTAAGAAGCATGAAAGAAAGTATGGTCCACTCTCTTCCGAGTGTTAATTTTTAAATCACTCAACTGCACATATTTCTGATCACACAAATACCAGGAACATGATTTAGTATAGCTTGATCACCCAGCCTATATTATAACAGGAGGACATTTTAAAAAGATGCAGCTATTGCTATTCATAGGTAATCTGGTAAAACAAAGGGCCTCAGCTTTTGTATCTCAGAAATCTGGCTTTACAACCTCACTCTTTTTTTTTAAGATTTTATTTATTTATTTTTAGAGAGGGAGGGGGAAGGAGAAAGAGAGAGAGAGAGAGAGAGAGAGAGACATCAACGTGCGATTGCTGGGGGGCCATGGCCTGCAACTTAGGCATGTGCCCTGACTTGGAATTGAACCTGCGATGCCTGGATCGCAACCCGAGCTCAATCCACTGAGCTATGCCAGCCAGGGCTTACAACCTTACTCCTATACTTACTAGCTGTGTGACGTTAGGCATACTACTTAACCTCAGTGAGTATTCGTTTCCCCACCTCAGCAAATACGTCTGACTCCTATAACCCATGGTATTTCTGTTGCATCAGGATTTTTCCTAATGTGTCTGTAGCCACACAAACTTTATTAATACATTTTTTTCCAGTACAGTATTTTCTTCAGTTTCTAGCCTCATGTGCCCGGCTCTCAGAGTTCATGGCATGTCTATTTTTATCCCATAATACTTTGCTGGTGTATCACATGCAAATGTCCCTCAGATTTTTAGCACTACTGAGTCCACTTGAACCAATTTGGCTGTGGCCTCTCTAAGTCTCTTTCCCACGTCTCTTTCCCTAAGTCACAGGATCCATCAAGTACCCAGAAATCGGTAGGTTGCTCGCCATTATTGCTTCTTCTTTGTTCATGTAAGTACAATATACTTTCAGTAAATGTAGGAAGTTTGAAAGGAGAGTTATGGCCAAATTAATTCTAGCTTTGGAGTTCTCTACTCGAAAGAAAGGCAGGAGAAATAATTCAAAACTCCGACAGCCTTTCCTGTTAGAGAGAGAGCTGTAAACAAGCTGGCTGTCACTAAACAGTGTCCCAGGCTGATGGCTCCATTTGGTTTCCCCTTTTAACTGTGTTCGTTTTTCAGAATAATATGTGTTGCTGGAGGGAGAGAAAGGTCACAGTAGCAGGTGACATATGCCACCTCCTGTGCCATTACAGGGGGAGTCTACCTTGCTGTGTTCACCTCTCAGCAATCTGCTGCTTATTTTTCACCTCCCACTACAGCAGACTTGGTTCAGGCATGCAATTCAGGAAGGCAGCGGCGCGGACGGCGCCCACACGGTGTGCACTGGGCAAGCGTTCCCCAGACAAGTGTTTCGTGCTGTACCCTGCTTTTAAATGAAGATCAGCACGTTGACTTGGTTGCAGAAATTTTTTTTTTAAAAACAGGCTCAGGGAAATTCAGTCCACCTCTTTCTTTAACCGAATGTTCTGGCTAACAAATTTCCTCAGTAGACAATACATGCATAGAATACTGAATTTTAAATTCTAACAGAGAGAGATACAAGTAGGAGAGAGAGGAATTATGATTGAGATGTATTCATTTATTTACCCAATATTTAATGAGCAATTACTATGTTCCACGCACGTAATTTGGGGGATTCTAGAAGTCCATGCTGGGATGAATGGAATTGTCTAGGCAAGAGAAGAAAAAGAGAAAAAGTATGCAAGTCACTAAAAAGTGATGGCCGACGGGGAGAGTTGGCATGCAAGACATATGGAAGGAGAGTTATAGCTGGTGACACAAGCCAGAAAGTTTATAGCAAGCCCTGTCTGAGGTGGTGAATTTTGAACTTGAAACTAAAGGATGATGCTTCTGCTTTTGACAAAGATGGAATGACAGAGACTGGATTTACCTTTGACCTGGGATAATCCTAAAACAGGGTTTAAGAGTTGATATAACAGGTTTTCAAGACGCTGGACATCAGACCGCTAGGCATCAAGCCTCAGAGTTGGCAGTCAAACTCCGTTGTTGGCCCTACTGTCCTGAGAACGTTCCCAGGCAACATGCAGACACCTCCCCGGACTGATGAGGCAGGGCTGGGAATGGGGAGTACCCTGATGGATCACTCACAGGATGAGAGACACCGAAGAGAGAACTGTGGACAGAGGAACACCTGTGCAGGGTCCCCATTGTGTAATGGTGCATGCATGAGAGGAAAGCTGAGCCCAGGGAAATGCCACCTGGAAAGATAACAGTTAACAGTTCCTGGCACTCATAAGAGGTCCAGAGGAGTGCTTTTCTTCCAGCAGCAGACTGGGAATCTTCATGATTCATGGGGCATTGAGTACAAATCACAGAAAACAACCTACACGGAACATTAAACTAGTCCTACATATGAAGTCCTAAAAGGAAGACCCAGAAGGACCAAACAGCTTCTAAGTTTCCACATAACTGTGTCCCAAAATAAGGCTTAGTTATATTTATGGGAACAGGGAAATATCCAGCACCCAACATAATAAAGTTCAGAATGTTTGGTATATAATAAGATTATTAGGCATGCGAAGAGCAGAAAAACATAGTCTGGAATGAGAATGTAAATAAATTAATTGAAACTGACTCAGAAATTGAGGCAGGTGTTAGAATTTAGCAGGGAAGAACCCTGAGGTGTTTGTTATAACTCTTTTCCATATGAGCCAAAATGTAAGCGGAGATATCGAGGAATAAAAAAGACAAATTTCCAGAGATTAAAGTCATGTGTAAGTATAAATAGACACTGGATAGAAGTTATAGGAGATTAGAGATGGCAGAAAAAATTAATCATAAATTTGAAGACATAGCAATAACAATTATTCAAGAAGAAAATCTGAGAAACAGAATTTGAAAAAATCAGCAGCGAGGTGGAAGGCAGGTTCAAGTGACCTAATGTAACCACACTTACAACACCAGAAGTGCAGCAGGATATGGAAGACTGTGTTTAAAAAATAGTCGCAGAATAACTTCAAAATTTGATTAAAACTTGCAGATTCAAGAAGCTCAAAATCTCCAAGGATAACACTAAAGCACATCATGATCACAATCCCTTAAACCCCGTGATAAAGAGAAAAATCTACAAGTGTACGTTATGCACACTCATGTACAAGTGAAAGTGGCAGCGGAATTCTTGCTAAAAATAAAATAAGCAAGCAGATATTGGAATTATATATCTACAGCACCAAAAGAACAAAACTGTCCACCTAGAATTCCTTATCCAGAAAATATATCCATCAAAAATATAGACAAAATAAATATTTTTATGGCATGCGAAAGCTGAAAGAATTAATATCCAAGGAGCTCACATTGTAAGAAAGGTTATAAGCATGTCCTGCAGGTAGAAGGGAGATTTTAGCCTTTGGAAATCCACATCCACACAAAGGAACAAAGAATACCAGAACTGGTACCTACGTGGGTAAATACATAAGATATTTCCCTTTTACTTACATATCTTTAAAAGACTATTGGCTGCTTAGACAAAAATAACAGTAATTTAATGGGGAGTTTTATTAACATATAGAAGCAAATTATATGACAATAAGAACACAGATTTCAGAGGGAGAGAAATGTAAGCAGACTACACTAAATTTCTTAGATTAGACATGAAGTGGTATGTCATTTGAAGATAGGTTTTGAAAGGTTATTATGAGTGCTGTGAACCCTAAAGCAACCAATAAAATAACAAAACAAAGAGTTATACCTAATAAGTTCAAATAAAGGAGATAAAGTATTGCATTAATTCAAAAGGAGGCAGAGAGAAAAGAAACCACAAACAGAACAAATACAAAACAACTAACAAATTCATAGATATGAAACTAATCACATAAATATTGAAATTAAATGCAAATAGTAAATATGCTAAAGATTTAAACAACAAGGCCCAACTATGTGCTAGCTGGAAGAAATACTGTTTATAAAGACACAAATAGGTAAAAGTCCAAAAAATGAAAAGAGATATACCATGCTAACACTAATTTTAAAAGCTGGATATTTATATTGATTAATATTATATAATAACATCAGTAGATTTCAGAACAAATGTTACATGAGAGAAGAAGGTCATTTCATAATTGTAAAGAAAGCAATTATTTGCTAAACATTTATATACCTAATAACAGACCTTCAAAATACATGAGTCAAAAATGATAAAAGGTACACAGAGAAATAGGCAAATTCACAATTATACCACCTTCTCAACAATTGATGGAGCAAATAAAAAACCATTAAGGATGTGGATTTGAACAACACGATATACCACCTTGACCTAATGGGCATTTATAGAGCAGTTTTTCCTAAAACGTACAGTTGTAGCCATTACACTCCAAGATATAATGCTGAATAACAATAGAAAAATCAGACAAAGATAAAATTTTGTATTATTGCAGTCTCTCCCTGCACCGATGATCACATGCTTGTACTCCCGCCGTGAATCTCCCAGTCCGCCTCCCTGGACGTTTCCCCTTCCAATATTTCCTTTTATGTATTTCTCCAAGAAATATATCTTAATTTCCTTGGTTTCTCGGTTCTGCCTCAGGTTTATAGACAAATGGATTTTTTTCCTAGAGCCCAACCACGGAAGGCCCGCCACCCCACACAAAGTTCTCACTGTAGTTCTCATAGATTTCCAATAGTAGACTTCCAAGCTTACCAAATTCTACTATTTTCTTAATACATCATTTTTATCTTTCACCTTAAGACCCTTCTTTTACTTCTCCACATGTACCTCACCTGCATGTATATGAATATAGTCACTCGATGTGATTTATAATAAGACAAAGATAATCATAGTCCATTCTCTATAACCAAGAAGTAAGAAATCTAGTTTTAAAAGTGTGTGAGCAAATACAGCTTCAGTGCTTTCTACAGAAAGAAGGAAGGAAAACAGTATCTCCTTTCCTGGGATCCTGAGATGTTGCGGACCGAGCTCAGTTATTCAAAATCAGTGTGTAGAAACATGCGCAGTGGCCATCAAACTCTGACAGCTATGCACACACGTGTGTGAGTATGTGTATGTGGATGTGTCTATGAGATGAACTCAATTGCTGTCCAGGGAAGCTGCAAGTCCTTATCTGAGTCACTTAATTTCTCTGGCCCTCGGTTGCTGCAGCTATAAAAGGAACATAAGAACCCCTTCTGCACGGCCCGCAGGGGGGTTTGAGGGGTGGAAGGAAGATACGACATGGCAGTGCTATAAAAAGGTGTTTAATTTGTTCCGTGCTGGAAGAACTTGTATAGTGTGTAAGGCTGGAATGCAGTGAAAGTAACAAGTCAGTGATTTTTCAAAAGCTTAGTTGTAAAACTTGGATATCACATTAGATTATACTTAATTACAGTGTTCAGTTTGCCAGTGGGTTATATGAGAGTATTGGGTTTTATCCTGGCTCTATCTCTTATTTTTAAGTGATTTACTTAATCTCTCTGAACCTTGGTTGAATGCAGAAAATGACGTCTGCTTCAAGAATATTGGTGAGGATTAAATGAGATAACATAAGAATCACACCCGAAGATATACATGCACACAGTCTTACATGCTTCATACATAGATATGGAATCGAGGGTATGGAAAGGTGAATTATTTAGCATGTTTTCTGGTTCACACTAGACACTTACTTTGCAATGCAGTGGTGCTTCCTGTTGCCCCAGAGAACATTTGGCAACAGATGGAGACATTTTTGATCACCACAACCAGGGGCCCGAAGGGTGCCAGTGGCACCTAGTGGGTGCAGATTAGAAGTGCCGTTAAAAATGCTATGATGCCCAGTGCAGCACCCCCCACTGCAATGATCTGGCTCAAAATGTTAAGTGTGTCAAGATTGTGAAATCCCATTGTAATGAATAAACACAGCAAAGATGCAGAATTCTATTCCTCATATATTTACAGCTACTAACATATGAAAAATTTGTGCTCAAAAAGAGAGAAAGTAAACAGAAGAGTATTCTGTGACTTTTCTTACTTTTGCCTCTATTTTTTTTTGCTTATATTTTTTCCATGGATATTTTTTGTGTTTGTTTTGTCAGAGTTATTGCTCAGCAGGGCCCAATAAAACAGCCACATCTTGTGCGGAAGCTCTGACTATTGTCATAATAAACTGGAACATTGTGCCCCCTATGATGACATTATTCCCGACTCATTTCCATTTTTTTTCTTGGACAAGACTTAGATTATTTCTTAGAGACTTTATGTATGTTTGCCTGTATACACTATGCACAGGCAAGACGTAGGCTAGAGATAGCCTTCTAAACCTTGAGTCTTGTTTCTAAGTACACAAGCACGATCATAACTTTTAATTATGATTGGCAAGATCCTCCATTTCCTATGTAGATCAATTTTACCAAAAAAAGAATGAAGGGAAACTGTCAAAATCAAATGTGCCACACAGCCTTGTCTTCTACATCTAGACCAGTAACAGTTTTTCGTTGAGCAAGACAGACAGATATCACATTGTCATTGATGGCCCCAGATCATAAATCCTGTGCACAGGACCCTTCAAGAGATGCCTGGTCCCTTGCTGTAGGCCAGGCCTTTGTTCCTCCCAAGTGCACAGGGATTCAAAGGCACAAAGACATGTGATCACATTGCATTTGGGAGGAAGAGCAATAAAGTCATGTGAATGGCATGAAGCCAGGTATACAGATGACGGCAGTTGGACAGTTATCCTGGGAAAATAAAGAGGAATCCAATATACTAAGGGCGTTTTAGGTCACATTTTAGTCAGAGAAATCACTCTGGTTTGTTAAATATTTTTAAATATGTCATGGTAGCAGCAGAGGGTAAGTACATTCACACTGATTGGCCATAAAGCAGGCCCTCAAAATAGTCACTGAGCAGAACTCATTAATACTTGGGTGTTTACTCGAGATGACAATTGACTTCCCATTTGTTGGGATAACAGCCAAAAATCCTTTACATGGTATATGCTTCCCAGATAAGGTCAAGTGAAAGAAGTTCATTATCACCAAGCCCTGATTACATGAAATGTTAAAGGGACTTATCTAAGAAAAAGAATATCAAAACTATGAACAGTAAAATGACAACAAATTCATAATTATCAGTAACTGAATCAAAACACAAACAAAACAAAGCTAAGCAAACAACAACAACAGGAGCAGAGTCACAGAATGGAAATCACATGGAGGGTTAGCAGGGAGGGGGTGGGGTAGAATGGGGGAAAAGGTACAAGGAATAAGAAGCTTAAATGGTAGGTACAAAATAGACAGGGGGAGGTTAAGAACAGTATATGAAATGTGGAAGCCAAAGAACTTCTATGTATGACCCACAGACATGAAGTAAGGCGGGGAAATACTGGTAGGAGGGGGGATGCAGGGTGAGGGGGATAAAGAGGAGAAAAAAATTGGACAACTGTAATAGCATAATCAATAAAATATACTCAAAAAAAGAAAATACAAAAAAAGAAAACAGTTTTCTCTCAGTGCCTTGAGTCTAATTCTATAATAAGGTTGGACTGCAATGATCTTTGCTCACCAGTGCACCCCCAGTGCTTCTGCACAGTACCTGCTATGTATGCACTGGGCCCTCGGTAAACAATTGTGCAATGAAGAACTACATAAATGAGTGAACAGATGAGTCTACACCCATGTGTATTTTTGGGCCTTTCTAGACACAGAAACATGACAAATATATGAGTATGAGCAGTACTCTTGTGGACGTGTCTCACAACCTGACTTTGGTATTGGAGCATACACAGCAAAATAAATGTGACACGTGGTTTCATAATGTTATAGAAAATAGTTAGAAGAACACTGTGGGAGGTACGCTCATAGATTGTTTTTAGCCCCCTGGGCAGGAGCTTCTTTTGGCCACCACGTTCCAGCCAAAGCGTTCTTCTTCCTGCTGTTATTTCATTGCTTGCCTTTGGAACAAGACAAACCTGGTTCCACCTAGGTGCTTTGTATTTTTATGCTGCATGCTTGAGCCCCTGCCCATAGCCCCCCATCTCCCTCTGCTCACTGGTCTTCCCAGGAGGCTCATTGGCTAGGAGACATCTCCCTACCCTTCAGATCACCGGGACCCCTCCCTGGCACTTTTGGCTGTTACACTACTCTAATTTTTCATTGATTTGTTACTATTTTAAAATATACTATATACTTATTTGTTTAATTTTTTTGTACCCTGTAGCATCTATCAGGAAGGGGGGGGATTTTTTTTTGAGCATGTTCTCCTTGATGTTTCAGATAGGGTGTGGGGCCTAGAAAATACACAGTAATATGCTTTGAGTGAATGTATGAATAGAGGAAGAATGGGTGCGGGAGGGGAGAGGACTTTATAGAAATTCTAAAGTCTGGATTTGATCTCACAGGGTGAAAAGAATACCCTAGTCAAAAAAAAAAAAAAGAAGAAAAAAGAGGCAGAAGGAATAGAATGTGTGCAGAGTCATTGAAGCGTAAGGGAATCACGGCGTATTTGGGGATTTCTATTTTTTTTTTCTGAAGCATCATTTATGTCTTAGTCAGGGGCCGGAGACAGGCTGCACAAATAGAAAGTTGAGAGCAAGCAAATTATGAAAGGACCTCAAAGTTAATAAATTCATCCTCTTTTCTCTGAGCAACAGGAAGTTGCAGAAGGCATTGAGACTGGTAAATGAAATGATGCATTTTGCATTTTAGAAGATCAATTTAGGAGTTGGATGGAAGCGAAAGGGAAGAGAAACTGGCTGCTGGCCAAGAAACCAGCTAGAAGACTGTTTGACGAAGTCTAGAGAGTATTTCTAAAGCAGCTCCTGCAAGACTCTCAATTTAGTTTTCTTTAAAATGCGCACCTGAGTATTTTAGCGTTACAATAAACTTTAAAGTATCTACCCTTCTCATACCATTTTGTTTCTTTTTAATTTTTTGTGCACTTGTTATTCTGCATCCCAAGTTGAAAAATGTAGGGAAATGTAAAGAGAACAAGGAATAAGGAAGATCAGAGACATTTACTTAGGCCTGTTTTATTTAATATGCATGTTATCAAAGGTTAAGCTATATAAATGCATTTATAAATAGAGGATAAAAACAGGCCCAGATGCCTTACAGAGCAAAACTAAGGCCAGAGGGGATGAAGGTCAAGAGAAGGTCAGAATTACCATATCAGACTCAAAAAGAGAGTGTAGGGCAGCATACATGCAAGGAAAAGTGATAGTAAAATTAGGAGTACTGGCAGGTGTCAGTGACAGAGAGGGTTCTGGGTGTCACTGACGGGTATCAGTGACAGAGAGAGTTATAAAGGCAAACGTGGTGATGTAAATGCCATGAACCAGGGACTCAGCCCCGCCCAGGCTCTGGTTCTGATCCGGAACTTTATTAGCAGCAAGACAGAGTGAGACTGTTTCTTCCTCCGCTGAAATTCACTTCCTTTATCTGTAAAATGAAGGCGTTGGTCTCAATATGTGTTAAAAGTAGGAGTCCCCTTTTCCCAAAACACTCCAAAGTAGTGACGGAACTCTGAATGCCACATTCAGTGTTGTAAAACTCGAAGGGACTTCTGCATGTTCCGATGCTCATGCCAGAGCAGTTACAACCGCATCGGAGTTCCTTTTTATACCTGAAGATGGGACTCCCTGTAGTCAGTACGTGCTGTTGACGGCTCTGATTAGTGATTACATATTGTGAGTTCACGAAAATGCAAATGTGACCGCTGCTTTGAAATTATTTCATTCCCAGATAAAGTTTACCAAAGCACAGAGCCCAGGGGAAATGCATCTGACCAAAGAGATGCTGGAGAGATGGGCCCAGACTTTGGAGGCCGAGTGATGAATGGGGATCATTCCAGTGTTTCCATTGGACTTCTTCTTAGGTATTTTTAGGGAAGGGAAACAATATCCTTTTCATCTGACAGTCTCAGAGAGGTACCGCTCAGAAGAGCCCCTCAGCAGACCCATCAGGAGTTAACATGACGAAGTGTCGGTTTCTGAGAGGGGAGGACTCAGCCAGGAATCTTGGGGCTGTTTCGTTGTCCTCTTTTCCTGCTGACATTTCTTATAAATGGGGAGGATCTGTCTCTGAGATTGCAGGAGCTCTGCCTGGATTTTTCTCATACTTTTGGAACTAATTTGTTTATTTTATGCATGAGATAAAATATTCTACTTCTGAAATTTCCCATTTTTCCTGAACGGTGGAGGGTGCATGCTTTTTCATCCTGGCAAGAGAACCTACTTTCCTTTTCATAGAAAATAATTTCGAGCATGTAAAAAATATTGGCTATTTGGGGAAATAGGCTTTGCAAGTTAGTCTAGGGCATTGTAGGGCACTATTTTAGGAAGAAATATGACCTGAGAAACTGGCTAAATGGGAGGAGCATGAATTGGCACCAGGACAGACAAGAGGTGGCCTGTGCAGGCTTTTCTGACGCTGCCCTGGTTTATGCGTGTTTCCCAAGTCGAACTGTTAATAGGGCCCCTTTTCATCATCGGGAGTGTCCGCTTTTTATGATATACTCTATACTCACCCTGTTTCAGTGGGACTAGATCCAGAACTTGAGAGATTTCTTCAGAAGTTTCTTATAGATCTGCTTCATGACTCAGAGGTGTGCAAAGCAGGGATGGTCCCTTCTTAGAGTACAGCTTTTGGTGTGATACTGAATCCTAACTCTCTAGTTCACCTGATTCTGATTCACCTGGGATGGGAATTGGGTTTGAGTCACCCTATTTGAATGATTCTGTTTGTATGTTTTGTTTTAGGGAGTAGGGAAGAAGTACCGTTAATTTCCCCTGAAGTACCCAACCCCTACTTTCTGTTCTCCACAAAAGCACCTAAGGATCAGCTCTGATTGGCGAGTGTGGGGCTGGGTCTGGACACCAGTTTCTGCCTGTTTTCGGCTCGTCAGTTTCTCATTACCACATTTTTACTGGAGAGAGTTAGACTTGGGATTTTGACTCTGTAACTGATTTAGTCCATCATTTATTTACCTACTAACCAGCGGGGTGATTCTGGAACATCCCCAAGTTTAGATAATTTTCCATTCCCTGAACCCTAAAAAGGAGATGGTGAGATGTGACTTGGTTGGGAAAATCAATGAACAGGAGATCAATTGCCCACTGTAGTATGTGACATATAGTAGATGCTGGTTCTCATTTTTCCTAGTCTGAATTCCTAGTCTGAAAATGTCAAATAAGGAAAAAGATACCAGAAAATTAAAACTCAAAACTTTTGGCATTCTGGATATAAGTTTCCGAAATTTCGACTCATCTAGATACCTTACATAAGTGAAATCATACAGTAGTACTTGTCTCTCTGTGAACTGGCTTTCTATGTTCAGCACAATATCCTCAGGGCGCATCCGTGTGAAAGCATATGACAGAATGTCCGTTCCTGAGACCGACTAATCTTTCACTGCGTGTGTGTGCACAGACCACATTTTGTTTAGACAGTCATCCCTCTGTGGCCATTTGGGTTCCCTCCTCCTTTTGGCTACTGTGAATCATGCTGCAATGAATGTGGGCGTGCAAATGCATTTTGACATCCTCCTTTCATTTCTGTGGCATATATATACCAGAGACAAACACCAGAAAGGTATCAGAAAGATCTGGTTGGAATCTGAATTTTTGTTTCTTACCGTGGCACGATTAAAATGATGTGTATTTGAGAGCCTTGGAGTATGTGCATCAAAGAACACAGTTGAATTCTTTGGTAAGGAAAATTTACATACTTTATAAGACACAGAGCCTTTGCATAAGATATTGTTTTGCACCCTGCTTCCCAGACACATGGGCCTGGGAAGAACAGACGCGATGCCTTGTGAAGCAGAAGCCCAGAACACTGAGTGCTCCCTGCATTTGATGCACTCTGTTTAAATAAGGTGTCCTTGGGTTTTCAGGAACTTCTTTGTTACCTTAAGAAAAGTGCATTGTCAAACGTAGCAGGGGAATTGCCTGCACGAAGCAGTCGTGATTTAACACTAAGAGCAAAGCCTTTTATGAGAAAGCAAGAGAAATCAATGATGATGAATGAGGGAGAGTACAAAGTCATATCACATGAACTTCAGCATTTACAAACGCCAAGGCCTAAGTAAATAAATATAATAAAAAAATAAATCCGTGGAAGTAAAGATGGAGAGCACAAAGAGAAAATGTAACCTACCCTTTACCTGGAAATGGAAGCTCAGCGTTCACCATCCAAAATGTGAGGTTTCTCTGCTGTACTTCAGATAGAAATCAGGTGTACCCACTCCTAATCCTCTCAAATTTCAATTCATGCCATAGAATGATGTATAAAAAAATCAAAATCTCAGAGACCATGGATACCTCTACTTAAAGGCAAAGAAACCAATGGTGCAAATGTATTTGGAGATACGGGTTAACAAGGTGGCAGACATTTTCAAAACTTAGACTCCAGCAAGGAGGTTTTATCGGGACTGGGTAATAGCAGCATAACTTGTTTCAAAAGCGATATATGTGCTGGTGGTTCTCATTCTTATGTTAGTATCATATAGACAATTGGTTAAAATACAGTTGGCTGGCGTGTGCCCTGCACTTGCTGATCCAGCTGGCAGGGGCAGGACATGGACCATCTCACCCAGTCCCCAGGTTTCAGTGGCTGCCTGTGGACCCTGCACGTGTGTTCATTCCCTTCCCACCCTCCTGAGGTGTCTTCCATGTAATGATAAAATAAGTCAGAATAAGAGAGGCAGAGTGGCTTCCTGAACATATGGCTCATGCAAGGTGTTCATGACTGTGCCGGGTGGAGCAATAGCCAGCTGGTACCGTTTGAAAGATGTTCCATGGCGTGCAGTCTAAACAGCGTCCTCGCCGATACATAGGGAGGGGAAGTCTGAAGCAACAGCATTCTTAGAAACGAGTTCTGTTCTTTTATTCCAGAGCCAAGTCCAATACACACACATACTTTTTTTTTCTCTTTTACCCCTTCCAGTGTCTCAATATCAATGCTAGACCTTTTCTGGTCCACTGTTTTCATTCATTCGTCCCTTGAGGCTGGTTGGGTCAGAGCTGACCGATCCTGGGACAGCTCGGGACAGATCCCAGCACATGTCAGGACCGGTGTGCCGCTCCAGTCCGCAGCTTCTCCTGAAAGTTTGGCCCTTGGGGATTTCCCTTAATTTCTTAAAAGTTGAACTAGGCAATACAATGCATTTTTGCTATGTTTATTTAGTATTTTAAGATTTTATAATGTTGAGTCTTCAGGAATCTAGTCTTCCATATTGCGGACAATGAAGTAAAGTTATTCTTTATCTACTAGCAATCATAATAATATCTTTGTTTTAAATCCTAAAAAGCCATTATTAAATACAGAACTTCTTACAACGTTAATTTCCTGGAAAATGTATTTCTCTTCTAAATAAATAAGTGAAATTCTCTCCTGGTGAGTAATACCCATTCCTAGCTATGCACTTTTTTACATTGAATTCATTGGGGTAACATTGGTTAATAAAATTACATAGGTTTCAAGTATACAGTTCTACAATGCATAATCTGTGTATTGCACTGTGTGTTCACCACCCAAACTCATCTCTTCTTGGCATGTACTGTTTAATTATTTATTACCAATTGAAGGGCCTAAACAAAGGTCTAAAAGGCTTCTCAGAGCTGCTCTGTTCCTGGCTCTGGTCTCACTGTCCCTAGGACTTGCCTTATTCTCTGGTAAAAGAATATGACTAGCCCTGGCTGGCGTAGCTCAGTGGATTGAGTGCGGGCTGGGAACCAAAGTGTCACAGGTTCAATTCCCAGTCAGGGTACGTGCCTGGGTTGCAGGCCATGACCCCCAGCAACCTCACATTGATGTTTCTCTCTCTCTCTTTCTCCCTCCCTTCCCTCTCTAAAAAATAAATAAATAAAATCTTTTTAAAAAGTTAAAAAAAAGAATATGACTGATATTCTCCGCCCTGACATTTATGCTATAGCATTCCCTTCATCCTGAAAACCCTTCCTGTATTTTACTAACTTGCCCCTCCTTATGTACAACAACTGGAGTCAGGTGGCACACCATCTACGAAGATGTCTCGGACCTTTAAACTAAGTGTCCATCTGTCATCTAGGGAAAATGGTGTATTTCAGTAATTGGCATAAAATTATATGCAATAAAATATAAATCTCTCATCCCAAGCTCCTTAATCAATATTCCAGATAGGGTCTTTCAACAGCTTGCTGTACGCCTAAGAGAAATTATTTAAGCAAATACGTTTAAGTGATTATTCTTTAATTTTCTAATCAAACTAAACTGTATAAATTATACTTCCTAGTTGTACATACTGGAGTTGTTCCATATTATGCAGTGCCTTAGAAACCAATTATCACAGTTCTCACAATGCGTTTAAGTTATTGGCTTATACATTCATTATGTAATTGGTAATTTCCTCCTTTGAAGACAAAGATAACTTGCTCATCTGTGTAGCTGGAATGTCAACGAAGGAGCAGACATGAACATTCAGGACACAGCTGTTGAACAAATGGAAGTGATTTTCATTAATGTATTTTTATTTCAGTGGGTGAAGTTCATACTGTATCAACATTGCTCAGGAGACTCCAATAGCTATTATGGTAATCTTTTAGCTTTATAGGGACAATGGTAGTCACCTTAAATTGGAAAGCAAATTTTATTGCGCTCAATGTGGCTAAAAAAAAAAGACAGATGAGGAATCGAAGTACCTTGAACACTGGTTCATTTAAGGAGAGAACGAATCAGAACACCATCGCTGTCATGCGCCTGCACAGGCATTGTACGCCTGGCATCAGCTCTGCCCTTTGGAAAATTCCTATCTGACCTTTAGAGAAAGCTGAGCTTTGGGGGCTCAGCGGTAATAACATCAAGTGTTGCAATGCCTATTACCAATTTTGAGCAAAGGAAAACTCATGAAACATTTAAAAAGAGTGCCTCGGTTACTTAACGGTGTTTTAGCTCATGAATAGAAAAGTACTGTAAATATTGAAATGCAAATCTCGTGTATGTGTGTGGGTAAAAAAGTCTCAGTCTCGACCTACCACTTACCAGCTGTCCAATGCGATCAATTTCTGTAGTCCTTCCCTCCATTTCTTCACCTGTAGCAGAGTCATAATCACAGCGAGGCACAGAGCACAGCATCGTTGCACATTTTAAATATTGAAAGAAATACTCACAAATGTTACTGAGCACACACCTGACAGGTGGTGCAGTGGGGACGTGGGGGAAGACCTGCCTGGCTAATCCGGAGACAGCAGCTCGAGGTCTGATGTTGCTGCTAACTCCCTTTTGATCACTTCTCCTTCGCGGTTTAATGAGAAGTGTGGACTGGATGTACAGAGAGGCCCTTCCCATTCTTCAAGCGTAGGCAGCTCCGGGCCGGGGAGCACTGTCGTTCTCGCTTCCCCCGTGTCCTCCCGGAGCCGTGGTTTCTCGCTGAAGCCCGTTAGAACCCTTCACAGCACGGTCCTTTTACACGTCGGGTGCGATTTTTAAGAACTTACTGATGTGTGGTGGAATCGGGCACCTGAAACCTGCATGAATGTGTTAATCAGTGTCACCGCAGTCACTTCAATAATAAGAAAAAAGTAAAAAAGAACTTACTGAAGAATCTACTCCTCTAAAATCAGGAAATATACTGAGGAAAAATGAGTCACAGGGGAGTGTCGGTTGAGAACACCGGTGATGAAGAGCAGGGAGGAGAAGTCCAGGACGGCAGCCACGTGGTAGATCCGAGAAGCCATGGGCATGGGCTGCAGCCGGGAACGGTGGGTGTCTGGTGTGGGGGTCACCGGGGGAAGAAAAAAAACTAACAAATCATCTGACTTTTTGACTGTATAATGAGTTACACTGAAAGGCAGTCTTAAGGATCCCTGGGAAAGTGCAGACACAGATTTTCAAAGAAAATTCAGAGAGGGAAAATGAGGCAATTACTGAGACGCAAATCAAAGACAAAACAGAGAATTAAGTCATAGTACATTTCTTGGCTCAGTAATCAACACTGTTTATGTGGATGGAGCAACAGCCCTGACGTATTAATTTATCTGATAATTGAGACAGTTTATTTGGTAGAAGGGAGAAAGGTCATGAGTGTGAAAGAGCACAATCCACATTTAACAGAAAAGGAAAATAAATGTTGACTAGCTGGGAGATAACAGATATGTGGAGGCAAATATAAAATAAAAAGCTAAATAAACCAAAAAAAAAAAGAAAGTAAAACCTTTGGGAGAGGGTAGTTGCTTCTGGTAGCAGGATACAGACAGAAGGGAAAAAGGTGTTTAACTGATGGCAGATGTATATGTGTATATAGAATGAGGTTTAAACCTCACAGAACATTGATGGTACTAAATATATGCTTTCACCCGTTCCTTACAGACAGCGTGTAGCAAAATTTACTATTATCCAATGATATAGAGAAAGAGAGTAAGGATTAAATAAATGATGATATCGATATCAACAGATGGTAGTGAAAAGGATCACATTAGAGTTTTTTTTTT
Source organism: Phyllostomus hastatus (assembly GCF_019186645.2). NCBI lineage: Eukaryota > Metazoa > Chordata > Mammalia > Chiroptera > Phyllostomidae > Phyllostomus > Phyllostomus hastatus. Next base: position 20,274,727 of record NW_025334024.1, read on the forward strand.
TTTTGACTTTCAAAAACATGTAATTACCTTGGTGGTAGAGCGGTACCACTTTAACATTGACTACAAACTTCTATCCCTAGTTCATTGAGATACAAGGAGTTCAGAATGGCAGTTGACCCCTTGGAACCCTAAATTCCGATAAACAGACCCACCTCAGACAAAGTGGCCTCCCCCAATCCTGGGGGTGGGGTGGGGGCAGTCTGAGGTCAAGGGGATAAGCCCTAAGGGTCTCTTGCTACTGGCCTAGCAATTCTATAAAGAAAACAAAAGCTACAAGGAAAACAAGACTATTATCCTATTACAATGTTTTCCTTTGTAGCAGACTTTTATTTACTGTCCCTGGGGCAAAAACACGAATAATTAAAAGGAATGTGCATAAAATTGACCTGAGTAGTAATGAGATAATAATTTTTCTAGCTCTGTGTTTGGACATTGACTTTGCAATTTTATCCTCCAGCGCTTCTGAGTATTCTTTCACATTTATGGACTGCTGATAATAGTCACAATTAACAAAAAGATAATCCAGAGGCCAAAATCTCAGTGCTTCTGAGGAAAGAGAGAACTTTGGCACCATTAAAGAAACACATAGTTTTATGCTCTTAGACCTCTGTTTTTGTGATAGGGTAGAGTCATGGGTACTTTTTCTGTTTGCTATAACCTGTCTAGTCTAGTACTTGGTATCTTTAGGTTCTGAGGATAACTGTTATTATCATTACCATTACTATAATAATGATTGATGATGCAAGTGAGAAATGGTAGAAAACTATATTACTGCAGTATGGTTTCTTCCTTAGACAATCCATTTACATGCAAGGGCCAACATGATTTAACCATCACTAATGCACACTTGCTATCTTCTAAATGGCCCTGTGTGTTTATCCATCCTCGCATGGATGGATGCATGCATCTGTCCACAGGTTCCACCAGGCATGCACCACGTGACCTGGTTGTACGCCCAACAGGCACAGAGATGACAAGCACAATTCATATCCTTTATAGAAAGAAAAAGCACAAGGACATGGTTTTAATACAAAGTGGTGGATGGGAAACTGAAGTAGAGCAGGGCCTCAGCTTGAGTCTGGGTAAACTGAGCTCATTCTGCTGACTTAGGGTGAAGGTTTTGTTGAACATGTCTTTCCACAAGACGGGAGAGAACTATGAGGTGAGGAAATACACTGGCATCTGAAGGAAGGAACGAATCTAAACCTGTCTGTATCCCGCCTTTCTGATTGTCCTCCAACCCCACTCCCTCTAATTCTTGCCGAATGCTAATGTGAGGAGTGACTTTAGAAGAATGAATGAGAATTATAATCTCTTTCTTCTTTCTTTGATATTGACTCTAAGCATCTGATATTAAGACAACTGGGAGAGCCAAGAGCAGAAATCAGACAAAGATCAAAGGCCAATTTCACTCTAAATATGTCATCCTTGGGGAAGAATCTAAAATTTTCATCAAAACACAGTATCATTATGATAAGCCCTAATGTCCTCTGAAGCAGACCTTAAACATTTCCTGTCCTCAGAGCTGCAGGTAAAAGAAGGTGACACAATGGAGACTTTTTTCCTTTGGCCTTGGGGAGTTTTTAGACAAGAATAGGTAACCACCTAAAACAGATTTGGATCAGCAAGTAACAACAACAACACAAAAAACAGAACAGTTTTATCATAAATTTAGGATATTATCTTAACCCTATGTTAATTTTGAGACTTGGAGGGGAATTGGGAATGTATCACTTCAATATGCCTAAGATAAAGTAAACCCCCTGCTCTTTCTTTCAACAACTGTTAGGGGAAAAAAAAAAGGATTTAAAATAGGAGAATTACAAGCAAAAGTTGGAGAAGAAAATTCTATTTTAGATATTCCTTGCATTTCTAAATTAACCACATTTCAAAGCACCTTAAAATATTGATGCCATGAAGCTACTATTTTTATTCTCCCAGAACAAAGAGAAAGGATATTTATCTTATACAGATTTTTGCTTTCTTGAACATTGTTTTTTCTTGGGAAAAAACGTGTCCTTCCATTGGTTCAATAGCTGAACAAATGGCACTTTCAATCTTGTGTAATTTGGACTAAGTATTGTCACTTGCTAGGATTAATGCCAGAGGGACCCTGGGAACATTTCTGAGAGTTCACTGCTAACATAAAGAGAGGGTCCGACCATACACCTGGTCACACGTGATGAGATGTGACAGATAAGAGAGGCATGCATTCAACGAAAGGATATACACGTTGCTTTTCAATAAAGGTACAAGATTAGTGTAGACCTCTTAAAGCAAAAGGCAACAAAACAAGGGCCAGAAGGCTAGTTCACTTCCCCTTTTAGGTGACCGCAGGATCACTGTACTAGGCACTTACTGTGTGCCACTGGGCTAAGCATGGTCCTTACAACAGTTAGCGCCTATGCCCATTTTACAGATGATGAAATAGACCCCAAGAGGCAGAGGAATTTACCCAGTTCACATTTTTAAAAGTAGCAGGTGGGGATTTCAGTTTAGAACTCTGCCTTCGAACCTGTGCATACTCTCCATATTTTAGAGGATTATAAAATCTCATCATTTTAGAGTTGAAAAGGATAATATAGTTCATGAATCAACCACTCCTATCTTTTACCAGAATTCTTTCCGCAACATAAGCAAGTGGTCGTCTAAGCTATGTAAACCCTTCTGCTACTTCTGCCTCTGAGAAAGTCACCAGTCCCCTCTTCCCTTTCCAGCTGTCATGTGTTACTGTTTGATCTCTCTCTTCCCTCCCTCGTCCACGGTTCACAGTTATTTGCTTATGAAATTTGGTAACAAATCTGAGACATCCTGATTCGTTTTAAAATGTTTTCTTTCCCGTGGGATGTGAGCATTTTGAGGACAACGCCCCCATTATCCTCGCTGTCTCCTTCTGTTGTCGTAGGTGCCTGGAACATTGTGAGGGCTTAGTAACTATTGGATGAATGAATTTAACATCATTTCTAAAGCTGATGTCCGGCTTTTCTTTCACTTCATTGTCAATCTGTTTCCTTCTATTTAGACTCTCCTTCCATCTTTCCGCTTCTCTGTAACCTTACTTCTACCTGAATCATGCTGATACATAGTTGCCCAAGGGCTAGTGCATCTGGGTCTGGTTATCACATGGTTTCTCCACTAAGGAACTTGTGCCCCCACAGCAATGATATGGAAAAATCACATGCTAACTTATGATAATTTATACACAATGAGAGACAATGGACAGACAAGGACTGCTTGTTGGAAATGGGTATAGTACTAAATGTTTATTTAATTAAAAAAAAAAAAAACTCCAAGAATCCCCATGGAGTGCAACTTACAAAACTACAAAGTACATCAAGACTGCTTATAAGGATTGTGTATGCACTTTTGGCTTTTTACCTAATTTATCAAATATTTCCAATGATTTAAGAATTTGGTTTTTTTAATGAATAATTTAAACATTTGAAAAGTGTAAAACAAGAATGGCTTAGCAATGCCAGGTTCGTTCACACAGTACATATTCACTTATGTTTCACCTTGCTCTGGCCGCCCCACAGGCGAGAAGAACGGGTTGTCGTTGAGAAATCAAGGTTCTCATTCAGAAGGACTCACACATGCTTTCCCTGGCCTACCGATGAGCCTTCTGGGGCAGTGGGGGAATTCAGACTGTGAGGTCCACAGCAGTTCCACCCAGTTCTAAAGGGGCACTAACATCAACCACCCTCCACTCTTTACTCATTTTCCACATGTAGGAGGGGATGCAATAAAAAATATTTTTCATTATGGCTTATAAGTGGCTTTCATTTAATTGCAGTTTTCCCAGAACCCATACATCAAAGTCAATACTTTAATCAAAGTGTTAGGTCAGCCATCCAAATTGTCGATAATCAGGTTATTACCCCATCCGTTATTCTGTGTCTTACGGAATGAAACCATCCTCGGCAGCATCTATATTTATGTTGAGAAAGGAAATCTGCTTTTAGAGGAAAATTAATTATATTGCTTGCCACAGCTCCTTCAGGTTCTTGTATAATTTATTCTGCTAAAATAACTCAGGGGGTGATATGTTAATAAAGTGGCAACATCTTCTCATCACTGAAGAAATGTTACTGGCGAATGATGCTGCTGGAGTCTGATGAGGTCTCCTGCTTTCTGTTTGGCCAACGTTGGGGAATGCATGAGGCCTTGGAATCATGAGTTGATTTATTTAGCATGTGGTTGTATATCCCAACTTCGCAGAGAACACTCAGAAAGTCAGTTCTGCCCCTGTTTCCAAAGAATCGAGTTAGAACCAAGAATTAAGAACCAGGCCGCTTGCCACTGACCGCCGATGATATACATCAACGGTGATTCGTCCTCCCTGAAAATGGATAATAAATTTATATTATTACTGTAAGAAAAGAGTGAAATTGTAAAAATGCAGTAATCTTCCTTTAGAAATGATTTACTGAAGTAATATAAGTCACAAACTGAAAAAAGATATATCGCATTAAAGTATGATCAACCCTTAAAAATTGAATCAAGTTTATATTAATATTTTCTGCCAAATAGTAATTTCAATTTTAAGAGTGTAATCATGTATAGTAGCAACTGTGAACACAAATCAAAATCCAACTTTATTTTCACAAATGCTTTTCTTGCTTATTTTTTAAAGAGATAAAAATAACCCACTTCTTTTCCAATGAAGCTGGTTTTAAATGAAATTAAAGCAGAAGGGTTGATTAATAAGAAATATTGACTAATCCCTGTAATCCTTAAGCAGATTATCTGAAAATAGATTGAATCCTGATGGCCACAGATAGTGCTTCATGAAGCTCCTGGAGTTTTTATTTTTTAAAAAATTGCTACTGTGCTTTTAAAAATAAGTTTAAAATTCCTAAAACCAAAATCAAAACAATCCCATTAATATTTGCTTAAATTACAATAATCCAAATTTAATTTGGATAAACTGAATGTTTTATTAAAGTACAGAGCTGTATGTTACAATGATAGAAGTTTGAATTTGGATTCTCTAGACTTTTTCTGGAGTTAGTCTCTTTTACTAGCCTATATTAGACAATTACTTGGGTTTATCTAAGGAAATAGAACCAATAGTGTGTTTCTATCTATACACATATAAATATAGATACATACGTATTTGCATATATGTCTATACATATAGATACACATATCTATATGTGTATGTATAGATATGTGCACATATCTGTGTATATTTAGATATGCGCACATCTATGTGTGGATATATATATGTATATGTGTGTGTATATATATCTATACACACATAAAGAGAGAGAAGAGAGAGATTGATTTTAAGGAGCTGGCTCACATAGTTATGGAAGCTGACAAGTCTATAATTTGCAGAGCAGGCCTCTAGGCTGGAGACCCAGAAAAGTTCAGTTGCAGTCTCAAGTCCAAAGGCAGTCTGCAGACAGGATGCCATGTTTCCCTGGGGATCTCATCACTGGTCTCTGACGCCAGCACATTGGCCATTCATCAGCTCAGCACCTAGGTCGCTCTCAGGGAGTGGGAGTCCATGCTGTTGGCCCACATAGCCTCGCTCCCGCCACCTGGACTGGTGTGTTCTCGCTGAAATGACCGACGATGGGGCCAACTGAAGTCAGCTGGCTGCTTCCTGCTGTCTTGGTGTTTAGGATCTTTCCCGTCCGTGGTGGTTGCTATCTGGTGGGTGCTAACCTACAACATAAAGATATATTCTGCTTTCTACCTTCCGTCCATCTGCATGCTTGCTTTCTAGATCTCCATAGCCATCATCTTTCAGTCATTTTCTTTCTATGCCCCAACCAGTTAGGTTGGCCATTTGTAACTACCTGCAAGTCCATGTATATCCTTGTCTTAGGCCTACACTTGGCACACAGTGGCTAAACATCCAGAGATTATCCCACTTTTTAAAAAACTTTTCCTTCTCTGCTGTCTTTCATGAGCACTCATTTATGGGGATATAGGGAAACAGTCATTTTTTTTATCTCACACCCACAGAGTGAGCCCATGTGTGTGAGCACCACACTCAGCTGATTTCCTCTTCTGCCAGTTACTGATGAGCGGCATTGGCCTTCAAGACAGGATCTGGGTGTGGCACTGCAGAACCCACCACAAAGAGTGTGTGTCATAAGTGTGACCACTGAGTCAAAAAGGATGTCATAAACACCCCAGTTTGAGTAGTTGAGTAGACTTTGTGGAGGGATTTATATTTTTATCTTATCTTGATAAATTAGTGGGAGCCAATTGTGGAAGAGAGGAAAGGATATGGAGTCAAAATGATGGGCATTTGCAAGGTAGGGAGGCACGAAGGGGTGTTGCATATTTCAGTAACGGTAACACTCCCATCTCCTTCTATATGTTTAGACAATGCCAAGCTCCCAAGCCCTCCCACACCTCTAGATTTTATTTTTAAATCCACGCACTGAGGAGCCTCACATTTACTTCTAACAGCCTCATTCAATTATCTTTTCATACGTAATGCTTTCCCTGAACGGGTTGGGTTGGCCAAAAAGTTTGTCTACTGTTTCCCATAAAATGAAAGATACGTTTTTCATTTTCACCAATAATTTTATTGATTTGGATATTTTGAGTATGTTGGCTATCTCTCACGTGGTATAGTGTTGATTGTTCTCAATTAATGTCTCGATTTGATCGCTATCAACTTCAGCTGGTCCACCGGACTACGGAGTGTTGTCAGTTGTGTTTTTACCTTTGTTGAAGCAATAAAGCATAATATGCCAAAAATGTTACTTATTTTCTTCCATCTTCCACATTAAAATCTGAACACACAAATTCACCAATTTTAATGTTTTTTAATGCATGCTATATGACAGCTGTCACAATACAATCAAACAAAATTGTTTTGAATGAAGTTAAAGACAACTAAACCCTGCTAGAGCTATCATATGGGAAAACCCAAATGAACTTTTTGGCCAAGCCACTCTATTCCAATTTATTTTTTACAGCTTTATTGAGGTATAATTGATATGTCGAAAATGCATATATTATCTACAATTTGATGAGTTTGGACTTAGGCATGTACCCATGATACCTTCACCACAGTCTTGGTAATAAGCATCTATTACCTTGAAAAGTTTCCTTGTGCCGCTTTGTTCTGTGTGTGTGTGTGTGTGTGTGTGTGTGTGTACGGACACTTAACATGAAATCCTTCCTTTAACAGATCTTAATTGCGTCATACCACGTTGTTAACTGTAACCACTATGCTGTAAGGCAGAGCGCTAGCATTTATTCATCTTACTGTACTAGTCTCCTTTAAATGGTCTGTTTCTCCTGTTCCAATACTTGTCTGTAGCTTCCCCTGCTAAGTTCCAATGTTCAGTTGTCTGCCTAGATCTGGAGGAATACTATAATCCCATTGAGAATGGGGAATTTTCTTATTCATCTGTATCTTCTCATTGTCTGGCACAGTAACCTACCCTTAATAGATATGAGAGTAAATCTAATGAGGGAATAAATGCATGCAGCTTTCTTGGCAGGATACAAAAGGACACTACATGGGTGAGCTGAAATACAGTAGGATGTAAATCTTACTTCTGTTCACTAGCTGTGGGACTAGATAATGTTGGCTGTGAGGAGTCATTAGGAGTTTTTTGTTCTTATTGTTTTTTGTTTAAAGGAGGAACAGTGAATGCTGGGTTAAAACAAGAAAGGTGGTTAATCTTTCTTGAAATTCATGAAACACATTCCCCTGACTGCTTTGATCTGCATCTAGGTTTTATTCCCAATTCTTATCCAAAAGAGGGGAGATTAATTTAAAACATCACAGATATTGAAATATCTACAAGCCATATACAACAGCATACTTAAAATTTTATCCAAAGCACAACTATGTAAAAATGTGAACAGTATATATTAATTACCATCTCATTCACGGTTTGAAATATTTCTCATTTTGAAATATCTGCACTTCATTTTATTAAAATTATGAGACATCCATTGTTATTTTTATTTCATAGTTAAAGTAACCACAGTCTTCATTAAAACATTTCCAGAAATTTCCCAAGAAAACATAGCAAGCGACTTCTGTGTTGTGTGTAGGGAAATATGGAACAAGATCACACTCCTGAAATTAGAGCTCTCTCCATCTTTCAACTAATTGGGACAATGGGGTTATTGTTGGTAGTGTCTGCATCTGAGCTAATCATTTGGAGTATTGGTACAATTTAGGACCTTGCACCTTTATAATGCAGCATCAGCATGACTTGGGAGCTTGTTAGAATTGCAATGTAGAAGTGTATCATATTAACTCTTGCACACCTTAAATATACACAGTGTCTTATATCAATAGTATATAAATAAAGCTGGAGAAAAAAAAAGAGATGCAGAATGCCAGGCTCCACCCAGAACTACTGAATCAAAATCTGAACTTCTGCAACATTTTCAGGCAATTCATATACACATTCAATTGGAGATGCACTAGTTTAGGATTCCTAGGTCTGGGTCTTCTTGATGTAACCTCAGCAAGTTACTTTCCCACTGTGTTCTTCAGTTTTCTTATTTGTAAACGAAAATGGTTATCCTTTCAAACAAACTGCAAAAAAAAAAAAACAAGACAAACAGACTAGACTAATTTCAGTCTGATTAAATCAAAGTCTCTGTAGGTATGTTTGGATAGTTTGTAATCAAAATCTTACCAGTTTAATTTAAGGTTCAGCCAAGATGTGATCCACTAGAATATACAGGGGTGGGCAAAAGTAGGTTAACGATAATAAATAATACAATAATTAATAAGTAAATAATAATATAAGAATAAATGCTGTGTTTCACATACAGCTGTAAACTTCCTTTTGCCCACCCCTGTATGTAGGACTATTTCTCCTGATATTCAACATACGTTTATTTAAACATATTTTCAATTCACTATGCAAGGAAGCTAAGATGAACCTATTCTATAAGTACAGGCTAAAGATATAAAATTATGTCTAAACCCAAGGGATTTGACTGGACAAGGTATAGCAAGAAAAATGAAGTAAATGAAACAATTGCTATAGCATTCATGTGTAAGCTATCATACTCAGGGATTTTCTTTATCTCATTTCACTTCCAAAGGTAACAATTCTGAGCGATTTGTAGTATCTTTATTATGTAAGCAAAAATGGCAAATCTTAGAAAGTTTAAGTATTTGGGCTCTACTAATGAGAACACATATGTAGAATTCAAATTCATGTCTATTTCATCCGACACCCAGGTTCCTTCCTCCACACAGTAATGTTTTTCTGTGTGATCAGTCATATAGCATATCTGAGAGTATTGTGCTTCTCTAACAAGTTTATGGGCATTGTCAGATCCTGTAAGTGACACAGGTGGGAACAAAGGGAAGTTGTGCATTGCGTGAGGCCAGAAATGCATGTGTCTCTGTTGAGCATTTTTCTATAGGACGGGCATCCTATTATCATTTTAAAATATTATAATGGGAATTTTACTCCTTCCTGATATTTCTAATCCTTCTGCCCTTGAGAACACTTGGAAACGCTGGATTTCCCTAGCCCTTTGACGTTGAGAATGGTTAAGCACCTAATTATGTCCATCGAATACATGAAAGGACGTGCCCTGCCACTTCCAGGACAAACGTTGAATTGTCGGTACTTGATTGTGCAGCTTTCTTTCCATGAATCAGAGAGCCTGGAGGCGTGTGTGTGTGATAGCGTTATCATACGATACCACAAGGTCACAGGTGACCTGGAGTGAATGTGTCCATCCACACCCACTGCCCATGTGTGTTAGGTACGAGGATGTGAGAAATAAGTGCAGTTGTGCTAAACCATGAAAAAAAAATTTTTTTGGCATTTTGGTACTGCAGCACAGTTTAGCCACTCCTGACTGAAGATATACTAGAATAATTATATTGCTTATGTATTATTCTCCTCTCTAAAAGTAGAGTAGCATATTACATAGCTTATATGGAAAAAAATGTCAGTAGGAAGTTGCTTCCACACTCATGATTGCCTTCCATCCTTCTACGACTTGTTTTTATCATCCCGTTTCTGAAAAAGGGTTTTCAGGTTCACGGAGTTAAAGTGACTCGGTGTCCTCCAGTACTTACCTGCAGTCTGGATGTGGATGCAGGTATGCTCACTTTTTAGACCAAAGTTTCTTTCTTTCGTCCACGGCCAGTCCCTATTCTTAGTTCCAAATTTAATGAACGCACTTCAAACCTAAATGGACTCTTTCACTGGGCGTTTCCGCCGCATTTGATGTTGCTCGCGCTGCCCTCCTCAAAATGCTCTCTTCTCTTGGCTCCTGGGACGCCGCTTTCCTTCCCACGCTCTCTCTCTCTCTCTCTCTTTGCTTCCTTGGTGGACTCCATTTCCTCTCTCTCTTAAACATTCATTTTTTATGGCTTCTCAGATAATTTCTCTCTTTTCTCTAACATCTCCAATTGGGTGATCTCATCCACTCTCATTTTTATAGTAATGACTCTAATTTATAGGCAAGTATGAACTCATTCTGAAATCCAGAGCTCTGTCTCTGGTGCCATAAAAGTTAATTCCTACTGAATGCCCCCAAGACAATTCAACTTCTCATGCCCAAAATAAGTGCCTCTTTCTTCCCAGTCTGCGTGTTATACAATTCCCTGTGTTTCCAATAAGTGTTACCAGTCACCTAGTCATTTACTCCAGAAACTTGGACCTCACCCAAGACCCATCCATCTTGACACCACAACACAATGTAGCAAACTCCAAAATATGTTTGTTTTAATGTCTGGATAATATGGGTGCTTTTGAGCCCATTTCCTACCAACAGCTCAAATTCGTTTTTGCTTTTCTTTTCATTTTTTGTTTGGTGTTCCCACTGAACTCATGGATGAAGAATAACTAGCCATTCTGCCTTTCCTCTTCATTCTTCTTCCTCAATAAATCACATTTCTTTTAGTGTTACATTTCTGTAACACTTACAATCAACTTTAATGAAGGGTGATTTATATCTAGTACATTTTATACGTTTAAATGCGGAGTTCACTTAGTGTCAACAAATGTAAATACTTATTATATCAGTCAGCCTGAGCTGCTATAACAAAAGAACTGTGTAGACTGGGTGGTTTAAACAATAGACATTAATAGTCTCACACTATCGGAGGCTAGAAGTTGAGATTAAGGTTCTGGTCTACTTGGTTTTTGGTTTTTTGGTAAGCGGTCTCTTCCTCGCTTGCAGGTGGTTGCCTTCTCCCGGGGTCCTCACATGGTGAAAAGGAGGGCAGAGTGAGCTCTCCGTTGTCCCTCCTTACACAGACACTCCCCCTACTGCATCAGAGTGCCAGCTGTAAGGCTTTCACATTACTGACTTCCTTGATGCTCTTTCTCCAGTACGGTCACACCGGGGATTAGACTCAACATACGAATTTTGGGTAGACACAGTTCCTTCCACCACACCCATGTTTTCACCGCCTCAATCAAGATGCATACCATTGCTTTAATGTAAAAAAAGAGCGGTGTCCTTTTGCATTCAACGCATGCACACTCTCAAAAACAGAGTGAATCATACAGTGTTTACTCTCTTCTGTCTTGCTTCTTCTACTCAGCATAATGGTTCTGAGACGTGTCCATGCTGTCTTGTGTTTCAGCAGCTCTTTCCTTCTCATTGCTGAATGAGTAGCTTTTCAGTGTAAGAATATGCCACAGTTTGGTCATCCATTCACCCGTTGATAGAGCATTGGGTTCTTTCGTAGTCTGGGACAGGTATAAATACAGCTGCTGTGAACATTTACACACACACTGTTAAGTGGATGTCTGTTCTTATTTCTTCTACATAAATGCCTTTGGAGCAGAATTGTACTTGCAGTTGTGGTCTGAACATCTTGAACTTACATAGATTTCTCTTTATCCATTTCTAGTGAGGATCTATGGAGACCTAAAGTATTTCCCAAGATCCTCTAAAGGTGCGACGAGGACCCCTATCTCCCAAACCCAAATACATTGCAATTTTTAACCTCCATTGCCCTGAGATAAGAGTTTTCCTGTGGACTTTACCTCTTTGACCACCCTCCTAGCACACAGCCCTTCACTCTCCAATTAAAAATAAGGGCATTTAGCCCACCTCACTCAGTTTCTAGACTAGCTCTATTTCCCACTAATATATGCACATTAATTATTATATTAAAAGTCTAATTCAATGAAAAAGACAGGGCTTTAGGATTAAGAAAGCCCTGAGCTCAGATTTCTTTTCTACTCCTTAATTGCTCTGGCTGTAAATGTACCATTCCAAGTTTCGGGACCCACTTCTACAAAATGATGTGAATAATTGCAGAATCTAAGTCACAAGGTCTTTGTATGAGTTAAATACGATGTGTGCAAAACAATTCTTGTGGTTCTGTGCTCATGACACCTTCCTTCATGATGATGAGTTCTTTGAGGGTAAAACTTTTCACATGAGCTCCTATCAGTGGCAGATGAATACTTGGAGTGAGGTCAGGACCTGAGATTTCTCGGTCCCTTAGAGTAAATGGACAAACGTAAGACTTGTATGAGGGAAGCTATTCCACTATCCAGGTGCACCGGCAGGGGGCGCCAGCAGGGCAGTGACCCCTCACAGGCACTGAAAAGTCTGCCTGCGGCACCATCCTATCAAAAGCACAAAGACACTTGGAGAGCAAACAGTCCTATCTATTTCTGCCAGTTGCTTTCCCACAGATACATTCCCTGGCCCCAGGAAACAATATATGAAGGTTGAGCTTATCTGAAAGGCAGTAAATTACTCCACTACTTCTGTTAAAAAAAAAAAAAACCACAACAGAATAATAATGTGGCCCTGTCTAGGGTAAGATTGTTTATTCCTAGGAATCTATAAAGGGTTTCTATCAATAGCCAAGCCTTATAACTTCTGGCCATGCTGATGGAATAGCTCTCAGGTTTTCGGTGTCATCGGGGTGTCAGGTCCCTTATACATTTTATATGAATGTTCACGCTGATGCAACATAGGTTAAAAAGAGAGAGAAACTGTAGTTTGTCACTTACCTCTCAAAGGTCAAGCAGCAAATGCTTGATGTCAGACTTTGTTTTAATCCTGCCATGTTTGATTTCAGCTGCTATATTTTTCTAATACTTTTTTCTGTATATTAACCTTCATATATATACACATGTATATATGGATTTATAAAGACAGGAAGTTTTATTTGGAAATATATATACACACACACATATATACATATATATACATATATATATACATATATACACATTTAATCTTATATATATATATTTTTTATATATATACAGGGTTAACCTTTAACCCTGCTAAACCTTAACCAGCCTCAAATATGGTGACAAATGCACCAATATCAGTCATTTGGTTGGATTCTGTTTTAGGAGTACCTAATCTGTCCCACACTTTTCAAGCCACCAAGAATACAATAACTAAGTTAGACTCCATTTCAAAGCTTGAATCTCTAGTCAGTGAGACAGACTTGAAGACAAATGATTATAAAACAGTGATATTATATTATGACAGATGCTTCAAAATAGACTGTCATAAAATATATGATGGGGAAAGGAGCTGATGTGAGGAATCCAAAAAGTCCTCCAAAAAGCATTGGATTTGCGTGTGCTAACATTGAGCAAGTTTCAAGTTCATACTTGTACTGATACTCATCTAATTGCTTTATGTACATCCACTTTTCAGTTCTTTATGATAACCGTGTACTTGAATGATCAATGCAATGTTTGGCACATTAAGATAAAATAGGAGCCGGGAGAGGTTAAGTATCTTTGTCGGTGTCTCACAGCCACTAAGTGAAAGAAATGGGATCTGGGTCCAGGATGCAGCTTACAAACCAGCACTCTGTGTTGAACCAACTCTTAGCGACAGAGAATGAGTTTACAATAAGGTAGAAAAGGAAAGGGAATGAGGGATTCTAATGAGAAAGAGCAGAATGTGCTACAATCGGAAGAGTCCTGAATGCAAGTGGTAGTGTTTGCTCACCATGCTGCATGATGTACTGCAAGTTGAGTTAGCATTAGGAAATGTTGATGGATACTTTCAGAAAATAGCTCAATACGTTGTCATTTACTTGAAAGCTGTCCTCAGAAGGCACTACAGTTTCTATAAAACTTGCATTGACATCTTGTGCATCTTGGTGGTTTTAACAATACAGTATCATGTTTGTTAGAAGACAGATTCCAAGAAATGGCCTTTTCAACTAGTAGAAAACTGATGAGTTAAACCCTAGTTTGTTTGACCTCCAGATTGATTTGCTTCTTTTCAACCTGTGCATTTATCTAACCTTCCTTCCTTCCTTCCTTTCCTCCTTCCTTCCTCCCTCCTTCCTTCCTTCTTTCCTTCTTTCTTCCTTCCTTTCCTTCCTTCCTTCTTTTCTTCATATTTTCCTTCTTTCCTAATTTCCTCCCTCCCTCCCTCCCCTCCCTCCCTCCCTTCCTTGTTACCTAGATGCTAGGCCCGGCTAATACACAAAACCCCCATCCCATGTATATGCCCTTGCTGTGTGGAGGTCTCATAGTGCCAGTGATCTTTCAAACTAAATTTAAAACTTAGGATTCCACCTTTCCCCTTTGAGGATATATGATCATTATACTCCCAACCTTTCTCTAACTTTAAGCATAGCCTGAAATATTACCTTTCACCCCATCACCTTCATGGATTGTTTAGGAATCGGAGACCATTTATGCCTTCAACTATACCAATTGCTATGAAATAAATTACTTCAAATTTTGGCAGTTTAAAACCACAACCATTTTACTATACTTTGGGATTCAGGTGTTTGTTTGGCAGGAATAAAAGCCATGGCACATATTCAGGAAAAGGACGAAAAATCAAGCATGTGTGTATAAACTCACATATGTAACATAATGGCTAAATAGTAAACATTCAATGTATGAAAAATGTTGTTCTAAAACATTGGATTTTCTTAGGAATGGTTGAAGAAATTAAACGTAGGTATTATATATGAATAAATCAAACATAGTATATCTATTTGCATATAATGCATATGCACATGTGTATATATTTACATTGTGTTACATTGCTTAATATATATTTACTTTATTATGTGAAGTATTATATAAATATGCATTCTGTAAATACTTCTCTTTGATAGTATTTATGATAAAAACATTCTTTACATGCACATAGGTTCATAACAATACCTAGTACAGAAATGCAGGACTAAATAAGAAAAACATGCTACCCCCTAAGCATGTCACTAATAGTGAAACTGAGATAAAAACAGGTGATTAGTGAGATTCTATAAGTAATGGAGATAAAAAGCACCAGTTTGTTATATAGAACGCCCTTATTTTAGTGGACCTGCAACTTCCGTGCACATGAATGTTTCTTTTTGCCTAACCACTCCTTAATCTATGCCTACTTTAGGCTGGTACCGTCAACCAGGGTATGATGGTACTTGGTCGTTGACATGCACTCAATATACTTATACACCTGGGTCATAAAAACTTCATAGTGATCGAATACCTGGAAGGGAATGGAAAAAATGAAAAATAACTTACACTTGCAAGTCACCCACTATGGACTAGAGTATGGTAGGCACTTTACCCATGTTTTCTTATTAAATTAATCATGTAGTTCTATAAAACAGACATTTTTTTATTTCTGTACTGAGTGTGGCAAGAAGAATCATACGCCTCTCCATAAAGATATGACATCCTAATGTGCAGAAGCTGTCACTCTTTTATCTGTCACAGTGAAAACGACTTTTTGGATGTGATGAAGATTATGGACTAGGAGATGGAAAGAGTGTTCTGGGTAAGCTCTCTATTTACATGTGGGTGGGTGGGCCCAACAAAATCACATAGGTTCTCAAAAGCAGAGACCCTTCCCCAGGTATGTTTAGAAAGAAATTTGACTATGAAAGATGGTCAGGGAGATTGTGCTAAAAATATTAACAAAACCACATTAGTAAACTCTCCCAATGCTCGTAACAGGTGCATTAGTGGGTTTTTTTTTTAAATCAGTGACGCTATTTAAAAATTTAAACCCTAAACATCCAGAGTAACAGGTATGTAGTTGTGAACATGAAAGATTTGACAAACAAAAAGGTTTCCTATAATAAGTGACTTTTGAGGCCAAGACTGAGGTACAGCAGGGAGTCAGGAGTCAAGGAATGCAGACGGCCTCTAGAATAGAGAACAGGCGAAGACATCGATTCTTCCCCAAAGCTTCCAGAAAGGAATGCAACCTGTTAGTACCTTGATTTTTGCCCAATGAGATTCAGGTCCGTCTTTTGACCTAAAGAACTCTGAGATAATAATTTGTGTTGTTTTAAGCCAGTAAGTCCATGGCGATTTGTTACAGCAGCCATAGAAAACCAATCCACTGAGAATGAAATAGAGTCAGAGAAGGACTCGCACACATTCACATACCCCAGATTTAGACCCGTGAGTCTGACTCTGTGCTCCATAATCTCTCCATCACACTGGCGTGTGTCGGAGGACTGTATTTTCTCCAGACGCCTCTCTGTGCACATCAAGGGGAGGCGTTATAGCAGGAAGAGACGATTTCTGGGGCTGCCATGAAAATACTTTCACAGAGGAAAGATATAATATTACATCAGGTTTTATGAAAGGTGAGGATAAGGAACATCATTTTGAAGAGCGTATCTGTGTGTTCTCTCGACTCACAGTACAATCTATTGTCTGTTATGCCGGGCGACACCAGTCACATTCGCACCTGACTGATAAATGCTATCTCCCCGCTCACTGTGAGGAGACATTGTGCCACTGGGACACACTTGAGCATTTTCACAAAACCGCAACTCCATAATGAAGTGTGCTTTACGTTATCCTCATTCCCGCCCCTCCCAAGCAAAGAGCAACATTCACAATTCTTAAAATATAGCATCCTAGCAACAGTCGTTGGACAAACTGAATTATAATAAATAAATCTAATCACATACACTTGGTCAAAAGTATAGCACCATTTTTATGTTGGTATTTTGTTTTATTTTAAATTGCCCTGTTTTGTATTATGTCTTATATATATGCCACATTAACATTTTTACATAGCCAGATTTCAAATAACTCTGCTTTATGTATTATTAAAAAATTCATTATGTAATGTAAAAGTACAGGATTTTTTAAAACAATCCTCACCTGAGGATGTGTTTATTGATTTGAGAGGCAGGGTGGGGAGAGAGAGAGAGAGAAACACATCGATGTGAAAGAGAAACACTGACTGCTTGTCCCCTGTACACACCCTGACTGGGGATGAACCTGAAGCCCAGGTCCATGCCCAGACTGGGAATCAAACCTGCAACTTTTTGGTGTATGGGCTGATCCTCCAACCAACTGAGCCACCCGGCCATCGCAAATTACAGTATTTTCCACATATACAAAAACAGACATATTATTGAAAATACATTTTGTGTGATATTCTAGTGTTTGTGCATGCCTGTGAGTGCTTGCCCCCACCCACCTCCACCACCACCCAGATGCACTACATTTAGGCTACATAATATAGTATTGTATACTGGGTATTCCACATAGTTTTTGTTTCCAGTGGCATATCCGAATACCTAGTAGTTATTTTCCAAACTGCTATTTTGAAAAGGATTCAAATAGCTCATCGAACAGCAATGGGAGAATATAGGCATGATGAAGGATACTGTGGCTACAGTGAGGGGAAATTGCTTCACGTTCTCATTTGCCAACTCTAAGTATATGTAACATATGTACATGCACTGTTCTATATCCTGTGTGTCTGAGGGGGCGTGTAAATGCAGTTAGTTTATTCTGGGAAGAGATCCTGGAGATTAGGAGTGAGGCACTAGAAAGGGAAAATGAGGAAGAAGAAAAAAAACAATCTAAGGGTATATTATCAAAGCAGTCGTTATTATAGGCCATACAGTGACATCAAAGAAACCTTAGGACAGCGAGAGAGAGAAGTGTGGTTCAGAGGAGACATGCCTCTCTGAATGTACACTCACAAAGCTTGTTATTACAGCAAGGTCTGGGATAAAACGTGGGGCATGAGCAATGGCAGAAAGGTAGATAGATAGATAGATAGATAGGTAGATAGATAGATAGATAGATGATAGATAACTTGCTTCATGTACAAATGTTTTTATACAGTCCTTTTCTGAAAAAGGATTTGCCAACATTTTAAAGTTCATTTGCATACATCCCTGTGGGTGACTGATCTCTTATGGTTTAAACCAGGGGTGAGCCAATGCTTTAGACAATCCACTGATTTACAGTGTACAACACACATCCGCCTACCCATGGCACCTATCTTGGTACCGTGAAGCAAAGAAGCCACCCAGATGGATTTGCTCACACACACAAGGGGGTGTGTTCAGGGTCAGAATTCTCAACTCCATGGCAGGGCTCCGGGAAAGGACCAACTGTAAACATTTTAGGCATTGCTGGTTTTAAAGTCTCTGTTGCAACTGCAGCTCTGCCCTTGCAGGACAAAGGGAGCTGAGAGGGAAAAAAAACTAATAAATGTGGCTGAGTTCCAGTGAAGCTCTGTTTATAAAAGGTGGTGGTACCTGGCTGACCCCTAGATTTAATAATGGAAGAAATAAATTTCATATATTATGTATTTATAAGATTACATAATGAGGCATTTGGGAAATAGAGATAATGGACAGAAATTACCTGGCACCATCTGAGCGCAACGTGTTAAGTCCTAGCAAATAAACAGAATGAGTGAGAAGTCACATGCTGAGCTCTCAGGGTATAACATTAGGATTGAAATCAGGAAACCAGTTTCTAATGCATTCTCTGCTCCTTTATCTTCATGATTTTGGGCAAGATACTGAAATTGTAAGTGGTTAAATGTCATCATTTTTTTAAAAAAATGAGAACGCTACCAGAAACTTCCAAAATTGTTGTGAAAGTTCAGTGCAACCATGTGGAAATGCAGGAGCTCTGTGCCTGCCATATAATAGACATTTAATGAATACCAGGGAAATCGCAACCAGAGCGCTTGCAGGGGAGGTGTGATCGTTCCAGTCACTGAGACCGGTTTCCATGCCCACACAATCTGTGTGCATCCACAGCCATTAGGACATTATGCCTAAAACCATGGTATTAGCTAAGTGTGAGCATTGGCAATAGTGCCTCCTGCTGGTGATAGGGCCCTAGCGGAGCCTCACAGAGGAGCGAACGTCTGCGTCGGAATTCAAGTACACCAATGCCGCCCGGTTATTTCTGAGGCGTCTCTGAAACATGAAATTCTGTGATCCTGAATACACAATCTCTGGTTGCATATAGAAAATGCAATTAACAATATTACATCTTTAACTTTTAAGAACAACTGACTCTATGAAGCAGAAGTTCCCTTAAGAGACTGCAAAGCAGAAATCTTAGCCAGCAATTCATTTTGACAGTGTGAGAGCATGGCCTCTCCCCGCCTCCAAGATCATTGCCTAATGGGTCTGCTTCCCTGAGAGATAGGTAACTACGTGGTTTGCTTCAAATGAACTCACTCACATCCCAAGTGGGAAGAAGGGGGGAGCCTTTCCAGGAATACATCAGCAGAGGATGGGGAAGCCTCGTCAACTGCTTCATCAGAGTCAGCCTAGTGGGTTAGGCACAAGGTCCTTTACAATGGACTTGAAGCTTCAATATCATGGCGTGAGAATTCACAGTTGTAGCGTTCACTTGCCAAGGATCAATAAGCCTCATTCTAAAAACCCTTGCATCGTCAGCGGGGAGAGGCGTCTCTCCGTAGTGGCTGTACTTCTTGGCTGCTGTTTCGGAGCTCCCACTGTTTCAAGGAATAGTGCAAGCCCCCATCAGGAGTGAGGGGAATTCAGCATGAGATCATTCTCCTCACAGCACCGCTTGTTTGGGAATGCATCTCCAGAGTCATGAAAGGTTTATCGAGTGCCTCTTAGGGTGCTGTTTATGTGAGATGTGAGAAAGAGGTGCAGAGGCATGGACTGGGGCAGGGTGGGGGACTGGGACCACCTGAATTCATCTGGGTTGGGAAAATATTTCAGTAGAAATTTCTGAGGACTTTCCTCATGATTATACCACCATCTAGTTATTTAGGTGATTTTCTTTTTTCTTTTTTTTTTTAAAGATTTTATTTATTTATTTTTAGAGAGGGAAGGGAGGGGGGAGAGAGAGAGAGAGAGAGAGAGAGAGAGAGAGAGAGAGAAACATCAATGTGAGGTTGCTGGGGGTTTGGGCCTGCAACCCAGGAATGTACCCTGGCTGGGAATCGAACCTGGGACACTTTGGTTCCCAGCCCGTGCTCAATCCACTGAGCTATGCCAGCCAGGGCTATTTTTCTTGTTGCTACCTGATGATGACTTTTTATCTGTTAATTTAACCAACTTTCACTGCCACTTATTCTGGCTGAGATCTCGGACCAAGTGCTAGAATTAATGGGATATATAAAATGCCATCCCTGTTTCCAAGGAGCTCATATTCTAGTGAAGGGAAATACTTGAGTTAGGAATTAGAAAATAACCGTGAAGATGTGATGGAGGGAATTCCTTGCTGTGTACTTCACTCTCTCTCTCTATACTTCTCAACAAATAGACACAGATAAAGAGGGGAATAATAGTCACTACAGAGTTTGACAACTTAAGTTCAGGACTTTGCAGCACCTACTTATTGCATAGTTTTTAAAATTTTTACTTAGTTTATTGGGGTAACAGTTAAAAAAGTCTATATGGTTTCAGGTGTATAATTCTATAATACACCATCTGCACATTGTATTGTGTGTCCGCCACCCCACGTCAGCTCCCCTTCAGCACCATTTATCCCACCTTCACCGTCTTCTACCACCCCACCCCCTTGTCCTCTGATAATCACTACACTGTTGTCTGTGTCTGTGAGTTTGTTTGTTTTCTTCCTAATTCTTTCACCTTTTTCACCACTGGTGAGAATGCAGATTGGTGCACCCACTGTGGAAAACAGTATAAAGCTTTGTTAAAAAAATGAAAAATTGAACTTCCTTATGACCCGTGATTCCATTTCTTGGAATATATCCCAAAACACCCAAGACACTGATTCAAAGACTATATGCACCCCTACATTCACTGCAGCATTATTTACAATAGCCAAGATTTGGAAGCTGCTCAAGTGTCCATCAGTAGATGAATGGATTAAAAATGCCGATTGCCTAGTTCTGCTAATTTATTTACTGTTCAGGTCTCTGATACGCTTTCTAAAGTTGAATGATTCTACAGAAATGATGACATTTTAGCTCTTTGTCTTCTATAACCTAAATCAGAATCCAGCAGCATTTTATACTTTCCAAATAAATCTTGATGCTGGCTGTTGAAGAACCAAAATGAAATTTGAGTAGTTTTATTTACTTTTTATTTTACTGCCAAGTGAAAAGCATATCTAACACCCCACTAAAATCTGCATAGAAACCTGCTGCTTTGAAAAATAGGTGAATTAATGGAGAAATAGTAATGAAAATAACAATAAAGTAATAATATTATAAATAATAATCATTGTATTAGCTTGCCAGCCTTATCATAACAAAGTACCACAAACTGGGTGACTTATACAAGAGAAATTTATTGTCTCATTGTTCTGGATGGTTAGAAGTTCAAAATCAAGGTGTCCACAGGTGTGCTTCCTTCACAGGGCTATACATTTTCTCCATTTTTCTCATCTAGCTTCCGGTGGTTTTTGGAAATCTTTGGTGTTTGGGGGAGGAGTGGGGCTGGCAGAAGCATTTCCCCAATAGCTGCCTTCATCTCCACATCGAGTTTTCCCCAGGTGCCTGCATGTCTCCAATTTACCACTTTTATAAGGACGTCAATCATATTGAATTAGGACCTACCCTAATGATCTCATTTTAACTCGATTACTTCTATAAAGACCCTAGCTTCCAAATAAGTTTACATTATGAGTTACTGGGGGTTAGGACTTCAACACACACATTTTTGAGGAACACAGTTTAGCCTCTAAGAATCATAATAGTGACTATAATGAGAATAATTTTTTTCTCATCACAGCTAAGAATTCTGAACATTTACCAGATAATGTACCAGATAAATACGCTTAGCTACATTGAGCACATTTAATAATCACAACGACTCTAAGAATAATATATTAGTAGGCTAGTTCTATAAAAGGAGATCAAAAAGTTAATAACTAGCAATATTCACACAACTAGCAAGGCAATTATTTGCAAATAGTAGTGAGTTTGCCCCTTCGGGGCTCTTTGGCAATGTCTGGAGATGCTTCTTGTTGTCATGGGAACCTATGCTACTGGTGGTACAATGGGTAGAAGACCAGGGAGGCTGCTAAATGGCTCATCCAACCCGGAATGTCAAGGGTTCCAAGGCGGACAAACCTTAGTATAAGACGAGAACGCTGGGACCCAGGCTGTCAGACACTGACGGAGTGAGGAGGGGGCGGGTCAGCAGCAGACAGCTTCGGTCCTGCGCCGGAGCTGCTGCTCCGAGTGTGTGCGCGAGAGGCCAGGAGAGCGGAGGCCTGCAGAGGTGAATGCAAAGACCTTTTTTTCCCCTTAAAAAGTGGGGTTTTTTTCTAACACTATTTTCAAAAGTGTGTCTTGTTATTTTAAAATAGAAGTAAAATAATTGTTCAGACAATATTCGAAAAATACAGAAGAACAGACAAATAAAGTTTACCCACTTTATGAAAACCCAGCCATTGAATGTATTTTAATATAGTTTTTCTAGGCTCTTTTAATGTTAATTCTGAAATGGCTTTGGTCACAATGCATGCATAATATAATTTTGTACTTAACTTTTGAAACTTAATATCAGGAGGTGGTATTTTGTCTGTGTGAAATCATTATTTTCAACAACTTTATGTGGTTTTTCATACTCAGATTACTATTTCTGTATAGTGAAAGGCATGGTTATTAGCCTGTATAAAGTTTTTTCTTTCTTTTTCTGTCTTTCCATCTTCTCCACTCATACTATATACTTTATCATTACATTTGCCTCTCCCTAACATTCTATAGGATCTATTGCCAGAATCAGGATTACAAAACAAGTAGTATAAAAATTACTCTTTTTTTTTTGAAGATTTTATTTATTTATTTTTAGACAGAGGGGAAGGGAGGGAGAAAGATGGGGAGAGAAATATCAATGTGTGGTTGACTCTCACGTGGCCCCCCTGGGGACCTGGCCTGCAACTCAGGCATGTGCCCTGACTGGGAATCGAACCGGTGACCCCTTGGATCATAGCCCACGCTCAATCCACTGAGATACACCCACCAGGGCAGTGTAAAAAGTACTCTTTATTAATTCTGTCATATTATTTTTCCAAATTGCTATATCCAACTTTTCTTATCAGGATGTACATGTTTGTGTCTTGCCCTTCTTCCCTTATTAAGCAAATAATTTTAAGGTGGAAAAGCACGTTTCCTTTTCCCAGCTATATTTTTTGAAGGTTTTATTTATTTATTTATTTATTTGTAGAAAGAGGGAGAGGAAAGGAGAAGGAAAGGGAGAGAAACATCAATGTGTGGTTGTCTTTCACATGCCCCCTACTGGGGACCTGCAACCCAAGTATGTGCCCTGCCTGGGAATCAAACTGGTGACTCCTGGGTTCATAGGCCAACACTCAATCCACTAAGCCGGGGCCCAAATGTTTTATGATGTAGAGAAGTGAAACAGTTTTTCTATGTTAGCCATATATTTTCACATGTATCTGTTATGTAGTCTTACATTTCCTCTTACTGTAAGAGAAGATCCATGTGGCTTCTGGTGCACCCCATTATATACTTTACCATTTTCCTGTCAAATGTAATCATTTCAGTCTGCAATCAATTCACTGTTTCTTCCATCATTTAATCATATTGTATAATTTTTCATTATAAATGTAATGCAGGGTATTAGCCACATGCAAATTTAATATTCTCTCCATCCTAAAATCTCACTATACTAATGGAAAAACGTGGGTAACATCACCGTTTGTCCAAATGCCTATGAGACCGGTGAGGAGAAAAGAGCAAACTGATTTTCCCACACATTCGGCAGGTGCAACACAAGTGGAAGAGTTGTAACTGTCACGGAGGGGAGGAAACTGTAACGTAAGTGGCTTCTGAGGAGGATGGCCATTAAGAAACCAGGCCATTTGCCCCGGGGAACCCCCGAGGGCCTCGGAATTTGGAGGAACACTGGGGAAGGCGTGGACACAGGGGAGTTCTTTGTGTGTGTATATTTAATTGTTTTTTGTTTGACAGAGCAGGTGGCATCTCTCAGGTTTCCCTGTCATCCCACCGTCCCAGGAGAGTACTCCTTCCTCTCCCACTGACTCGTCTCACTAGAGAGAGAGGCTTGTTATGCTATGTAGAAATATTTAATGAAAATATCTAGAGTGAGCCACATCAGTCAAAAAGTGAAGCATAGATGGGAAGGGGTGGGATAGTTAAAGAAAAGTGAAAAAAGTAATATCTGTGTCCTCTGCTACAGGACACTTTCCTCCCCATTCATCCTAGTCACAGCACTTAGGAAGCATGGTTTATGCACACCAAGCAGGAAGTCAGAGATTCTTCTGTAGAGAGACTGAATGACCCCAAGAAGTACCTCCACACAGATACCCTGGGAGGATCGTGGGTTATCGATGCTTCCCCTGTGCCCAGGTTTAGTTCTGAGTTGAATGGGGAGCCAAGAATCACCAGATATTTGAGGAAATCCTTTAACATGAGAGAGATGGATACAAGCAAGCAGAAACTGACAAAATGCACAGAGAACATAATAATGAAAAAGAAACGTTAAAGGATGCTTCACCCATAAAAAATTATACACACTCTTAATTCTTATATTTGAAAGATACTATTGAAAGCATTTATAAAGAATAAGCCAAACATAGAAAGATACGGGAAGTAGAGGAAAGTGAAAAGGTTAATCAGGAAGCTCACATTTAATTCAAGGAGGTTCAGAGAAAACTAAAACTAAAGGGGAGGAAATTTGAAAGGCTCAGCAAGAGCCTAAAGAGAAACAAACTATTGTGCATGCACCTGCACACACACACACACCTGCACACGCACATACACACAGCTTACGACTCCGAAGTTTTAAAAAAACAAGGATAATGACATAATCCTTAATGGCTTCGAAATGGACTCTCAGGTCATGCACCAAATAATGTAAATGCATATAGTATTGGACATGTCAACAGTAATAGTGAGTAATAAAATTTATTCTGCAGTGCCTTCAGAATTCTCATAAAACAGCACTTGTATCTTAGACTTCTAGATCCAGCATAATTATAAGTGAAGTGAGAAAGCAAACCATGGGAGGGCTAAGAAATTATCTCTATATTCCTTTGTGGGATGTATTGGAAAAGGTACTTAAGTGAAATTATGGAGTGAATTTGAAAATTACGTGAAACTCAGGAAACAGGACTCTACATCAGGAGAATGGCAAGTGGATGAGACAATGCGCACACACACATACACACACACGAGCTTCATAGACAGGGAGTCTCCAGGAAAAATGACAGCAGGAGGTGGGCTCTGTTGCTCACTACTTTCAAGGACAAAGCACAGAGACCTAGCAGGGTTGGAGACCCAGCTTCGGGAGAGGGGATGAGGCATTTGTGCTGTGAGAATTTCAATATATGCAAGATTGGAATCATCAGCCCCTCACCTGGGCTCATCAGGGGCTCCGTATAATGAAATACAATGTGGCGGTGCCCTGTCTCTGGCCTTATTTTGATAATCCAGCACTCTGTGGAACGATCAGCATCAATGGTCCAAGCTTTGAGGGTACAGCTCTGAGCTCTGGTGAGATAAGGCATGGTCTCTCCACACATGGTTAGGAGACCACCAGTTCCTTCCCGGGAGTGTTGGAATTCGACCTTGACCTTGCCATAAGTCTTCAGTGTGTTTACATTCTGGAGTTTAGCAGGAAGCAAAGTCCTTTACTGAAAGGTCAGAGGCAAGAGATCAGCCTTGGGTGATTTAATTATTATGTGAGGTAAACACTAATTACAGGAAAAATGTTTGGAATATCTTATTTGTCTAAGTTATTATTAAAATATACATTAATGTGTACACTATCGATTTTAAATGGTAATTGTGACGTGAAAGCATTAGTAGAATGCTGGGGAAGGAGAAGTGGGAAAAAGATGTAAGGGAAGAAACTAGCCACCATGAAAGAGATCAATGAATAATGTATACATTTATAAATCAAGGAGGATTAGTTTATCTTCTCTAGTTTAGATATATGGAAGAACACATGGTAAGAAACACTTAAATGAGTGGGAGCTCACCACTTTATGTAAGCAAGAGTGAGACAGGGTCCCTGTGTTTTTATTATAAATCCTTTGGCACTATTTGAGGTTTAGCTATATTAACGTATTAACTTTGATATACAACAAATAATAAAATATGCTAGACCAAGCAGATTACATGGACGTGTTTTAACATGCTGAAAATAGTGATATAACTATCCACCCGTGTGGACAACACAAATGTTAGTATTTAACTTTAGTTCCCTCTAGTCTTTGTATATATTTCTCTGTATTTCTGTTGTCATACAGTTTGTGATTCCTAACTTCCCAATCATTACACAATTCATGGTACATGTTTCATTTTATTAATAAAATGCACGTTAAACAACATATGTGGCTTTGGGGTGCTCTTCATATAAATCCTCCTTCCACGCTTCTCTGTGCCAAGTGGTATGTGTGCTGCCCATGTGGACGGCATCAGTGGCTCGCCCCGCCCCGGCTTCCTGCTGCGTTAGGAAGGGAAAAGTGAGATGGGGCCATTGATTTCACCTGTTTGTTATGTGGAAGTTGCCTCAGCTACACAGACCCTTTTTTAAAGTTTTTTTTTTAAGTTAAATGTATGGGGGTAACAATGGTTAATGACATCATGTACATTTCAGAGGTACAACTTCATAATACACCGTCTACCCCATCGTGTGCTCGCCACCCAAAGGCTCACTTCCTCTCATTCCTGTGTGTTTGACCCCTTTTACCTCCCCCACCCTCCCTCCTCTTCACTCTTCAGCGAACCACCCTTCTGCTTTTATGAGTTTGTTTGTTGCTTCTTGTTTCATGTTGCGCACATGAACGAAAACATATGGTTCTTGTCCTTTTTCATCGGACTTATTTCCCCTAGCATGATATTCTCCATAGCCATCCTTTTTCTCCATAAATGGTGGTGCTCCATCTTTCTATGGCTGAATAATATCCTATATCCTATTTTATAAATATATATATAAAGATTTTTGATATATATAAATATATATAAATATCATCTTCTTTCTCTATCCATCCATTGAAGGACACTTAGGTTGTTTCTGTGTCTCGGCTGCAAAGCTGTGGAGTTGCTGACCGAAGTTCTCAGCCTTTCTCAGGCCCGC
Organism: Phyllostomus hastatus; assembly: GCF_019186645.2. NCBI lineage: Eukaryota > Metazoa > Chordata > Mammalia > Chiroptera > Phyllostomidae > Phyllostomus > Phyllostomus hastatus. The sequence continues at coordinate 20,301,962 of NW_025334024.1, forward strand.
TGTTTCCCGGCTCTACTAACCTGCACCTGCTCTCATTTATTTCAGACCAGCTGGGTAACATCTCACCGTTATTAACATTCCGTCAAGGTGCATCCACACCCTGTCCACAACTCGTTGACAGTACCTGTAATACCCACCCTCCCCACAAATTTTAATTTGAGAATTTTATTTCGTACTAGGAGTTATACTGAAACAATTATATAAGATTACATAATATATTCCTTTAAAAAATTTTTTATTGTTCAAGTACAATTGTCTCCATTTCTCCCCCACTATCCCCCCACCCAGCCTTATTATTTTTAATGTAAAAGCTTTGGAAAAGAAAAGCCTTACTCTGAAAAGTGGCTCCGGCAGTATCACATTGTGTTTTCTGAACTCTTTGATAGTCAGTTTCCTCATCAATAAAATGAAAGGTAACACTTTTCTTCATTGCATTTTATGAAGAATAAATGAGCTAATGAATATAAAGATGCTTGATACAGTACCCGGTATGTAGCAGATACCCAATAACAGCAAAAAGAATAGGTAGTATTTTACCCATCTATCAGCTCTTCTCAAACTTTAACACACATGCAGCAAAACTGATGATATGATTAAAAAGGCACATTTGGTTTCTATAGCTATACGGTGGGTTCTGTGAGTCAAGATTTTTAAGAACCTGCCCCCCCCAAATAATGCCAGTGCTGCTGCTTCATAGACCATAAAGTCAATGTCAAGTTCTGTAGTATTCTAAAGGAATACCTGTAACATACTCTAGGTGGCTGTTCAATACTATGTGGATTCAGCCATTTTTAAAGGTTTGCTACTATTGTGATGATATTTGCATTAAAGGCTACTGCCAACACTTAGTCAACATTTAGTTTACTCCAGTCACTTGCTAAAAGTTTTATTTATATGTTGTCTCATTTGTACAGTGCACTATAAGGTATATTGATCCCCCTGCCTCACAGGAGAAAGAGGACACTCAGAGTAGTTGAGTAACTTGTCAAAGTTTACACCACAAGGAGGTAAGGAGGTAGAAGAACCGGGATCGGCCATCCACTCTATCAGGTTCAAAACATTTGTTGGGAGAAGGGGGCACAGCATTAGGAAGCATTGAGCACCCTTTGTGGAAAGGACCCCCTCTACCAGTGGGTGCCACTTAACTATAATAACTGTTTCCTTCCCCGGGGTTCCAGGGCATCCGTTAATCAGCTGGCCATTCCCATGGCCACACAATGCTTGGCTGATGGCATCAGTTCAGATACTTTTATACAATTATAAAATATATATTTGGGAGTGAGGGAGGCTGGGCATCTGGTACTCAGTTTTGTTTATTTAATTTCACCAGTGCTGAAAAGAAACTCTGCCCCTGTAACGTGCTTGGCACCCATGCTCTATTATCTGTGACTGTGTGGGAACAAGGGCAATGCGCTCTCACTGCGTTATCAGCTTATCCTCTTCCCAGTCAGTGCCCAGGCGGGGGTGGGGCGAGCCGTGCCAGCTGGAGCCCAGCACACGGCATTCATCTGCTATCAGTAAATTACTTCTCAGGCGTTTGGTCCCTGCCAAGGAAGCACCATACAGTAGTGGACTGAAATGAAGTGAAAAATAGAATCTGGCACTGTTCTCTTTTCTGCCGTACAATAAAATAAAACTTGCAAATATTCTTCGCACGCCCGGGTTATTTGGTGCTAGACCATAAAAACCACTGAAGTTGCATTTCTTCCAAGTGCCTGTTCTATCATTAAAATTACATTTATTTGTTTTCAAATATGGACAAATATCCCCTCATTCTTTGCTCCCAATCTTCATTCAGACCTGGAAGAGAAGACTTGGCACTGAGTGGTAACTTAATAAAAGAGCAGGGAGTGAACATTGTAAGCCAATGCTCAGGACCGAGTATGAGATAATGAGCCGTATGAACTCACATTTTGGTGTCATCTGGACAGCCTATTCAGTCACCCCACCTTATCCTCCCTTTCCCCATCTACAAAATTAATAGGTTGGGCGAAACCAATAGTTTTCTCAGGTGAAGCAGAATAGTAGTGTAGCCAAGGGTCCCACGAAGTAGTATAACAATAAAATACTGAACAATGATAAAACTGCAAAGACTTGAAAAATATTTACTTTTTAAAAAAAACGAAATAATTGGATTCAATTTTCCACTTTAAAAATGTGTTGTTTGAGGTAATAATGATAAGAGAACACCTCTAGCTGGTTCACGAAAGAGGGGTCAGATTTTATTATAACAATATTCATCTCTACATTTCACAGACCGCAAGGGCAGGGACGTGCTACAGTAGGGATGTGAGAACTCAGACCTTGTCACTGACCAGACCTTCTCTTCCTCTCTCAGGACCTACAATGCTGTCTCTGCTTTCTGTAAGGCAGCTCGTTCTCCTGCCCTGCATCGCTGCAGTTTGCATGTGGCTCAGCTCTTTATTCTACATGTAACCTGAACATTTCTGCAATTTTGTTCGCAATCGCACCAGAGAGAATCATATAGATGCCTGCTAAGCTAATAACATTGTTGGTATATAGGGCCTTTAGCCTGGACTAGCAAAATTTGGGTAAAACTGAAAGTTACCTGATCTGGGCCTGCAGTGAATAGAGTGATATTATGAGTTTGTGTTTAATGAGCATAGTGTTTGCAGATTATTGTGTAATTTATAATTTTCTATTTTTACCCAAACAGGTATTCCCATAGGCAATCCTTGTAAATATGGTTATTAGTCATGCCAAAGAATAATTGAGAGACCCTAAGTGCAAAGACCCTGACCCTTCCTTTGGGGTTTGGAGTTTTGTAAGTCAGTGAGATGCCTTCTGCAGAGGGTATGTAATAGTTGATTGCTTTTTCTTCCGTTTAGCAGTTAGGTTGTACCAGGCATGGTGTTTGAAGCCAGTGACACACAGGCGAGGAAGCCCAGTGACAGAGGCAGACGAAATAACTCCAGTGTATTACTGCAATTACAACAATAGGCGGCGATAATGGAGCTGCTGGGAAACCTGTAGGGAGGGCTTTCTGAAAGAAACGATGTGGGCGCAGTGTCCTGGTAAAGGAGAGCTCCAAGGATGAACATCGCCCGGGGGACAATAGCAGCGTGACACCATGAACGGGGTTGGTCACACAGTGTTAGCAGTGCGCTGGAGTCAGTTTTGTAATCGCCAGGATGGTTTTTGGGGTGAGGGACAACAAATTGCCCCTACGAGCATTTAGATGAATTAAGACAGTGTCTTGAGAAACTGCCAATGATATTGGTCTGCTCTGGCTCCCCTTAAACTCCTGGCAGTGGATTTGTTGTCAAAATTTAATTTCCCTATGGAAACAGGAACCTCGTGTGCTATTTCACCCCAGAAGCAATCTTAGAGTCAACGTTACTGACATATTTACCACCCATCCTGGCCAGCCTCACGTTTCTGAGTTGGAGGACAAGGCAGCCTGAGGTTGGCAGGGAGGAGTCGCTCCCTTCAGAAATGAAACAAAACAAAAACTGGGATCATGATTTGGGCTCTCGCGGTTCCACCTTCTTTCACCTCCCACCCAAACACGTCTGCAAGAAGGTCCTGAGAGCTAGTTAGCAGCTCTAGTGCTAGAGAGGGTTGCTGAGTGACAGCAGATACGGCCCAGACGGGGAGGGGCCTCATTCAAGTCTTGTTTTAAAATATCCAGACCTGACTAGAAGATGATGCTCAGGACAGAGACGTGGGAAGGTGGCAGGCATCGCATGGCCTCCTGTGGAGCCCATACGAGTGTTGGTTCCCCACAGTACCAAATAATCTCAAAAAAAGAGGTACTGGAAACACAAGTCTTTTTTAAAAAAAGCATTCTCCCATATCTTCACATCTTCTTGTGCAGTGCTGGGTAAATAGTAAGACTCAATAAATGCTTGTTGAACTGATGGTATTGGCAGCTCACTCACTTCATTCCAATTAAATTTTGCTCTCTAGGTGTAAAATGACTTTTCATTGAGCACATTTCAGATAGAATTTTTTAGACAGAGATAATGCAGCCACAAAATGAACTTAAATCTTGTTTGGTTTGATGAGTGCTTTTTATTATCTGCTGTTTGCTAGCAATTAGATACCAAAAAAAAATCGGAAGCTTTTGCAAACACAAGGGGGATTAAAGTAGGGAGAGCTCACCAAACTACTTGCGAGGCTTTTCCTAGGCGATTCTGATTAACTGTTCGGTTTTTTATTGCTTGTTTTGCTTTATTGTAAAAAAATTCTCTAGAGCATATCTGTTCTCTCAAAGGAAGTTGGGGAAAGTGGCATTTGAGTATCTAAGAAGGAAGCCTCAGGACATATAAATAGACTCATTTAGTCAGAGAAGAGCCAGCTTTGGAAGATGCACTTGTCACAGCCCACTCCGGTCACCTCACAGGATCTCCACTTCAGCGGAGCTGGGAAATCTTGGAAGCTCGTATGTGTTTTGTCACAGCTATGTGTGAAATATTATGTAATTAAATCTTACAGTGGATCGGTCCAACTGCATCATAAAAAGTCATCTGGTTAATTTTGGTTTCCAAATGTGCTTTATGACCAACTCAGAAAAAAAAATTACATGTGATTCATGCCACATATTGTTATGTAGGCATGTACTAGCATATTTATGGTATTAGACTGTATGCCAAATGATGCAATAAATTCAAATATGGACACGCTAATTTCCCTTGTGTTGACAATATGAAGTTCGAAGCATTATTCTTTAATCAGAACACAACCCATTCACTGAAGTCGTAAAGTGGGCTTCTCTCAAATATGCTTGCTTTCTTCCTTTTTTTCAAAGAAATTAGCTTATTAATTTTTCAAAGTGTCAGTAAACCAAAAAATGTGTTTAGAAGATCATATATCTATGATCTTTTACATATATGTGATCATATACATATATAAAAGATCATATATAAGATCATATATACACATTATATATAATATATAAATAAATACAAATTATTTATATACATTATGTATAATTTCACCATTCAATTATAGACTGGGGAACTGGAGATGCAGGGACATTGTAGGGCAAATATTACTTATGTGACTATAATTGTCTTTGACAAATAAACAAATTACCTGGGCATGGACAATCAGTGGGATTTGGTATGGTATTTTATTAGACTGTCAGAAACAAACAAACAAACAAACACCAAAAAAACTAGGTGATGGTATTCAAGAGCTATTTCACTGTAAAATGCAAAAAAAAAAGTGCCCTGACTTTTGTTTTTTTCCCAAAATTTATGTATGCTCTAGAAGAGAATAACATTAAGTGTGATTCCCAGAAAAAAAAAACATGTCTAACAAGTTGAGTGAACAGGGGACTAGATTCCAAGTTTATGAGAAAATAGCTGTTAGAGTTACTTAAATTAAATGTATAGGTTTATCACCACCAAACTATCAACTTATTTAGATATTTAATAAACACAGAACTATTCTCAGCAGTTCCTTGAACATGCTGCAAACAATGGCCCTAGGGAGAGTGGCCGCGAGGTATTTTGGAAGAGCTTTCCCTACTTATTAGGACTGCAGCCCGCTGTCAAGGGGGGAGCACTCACGTGAATTATAATATGAACCCGTCCTGCTGGAGCTGTGCACTGCAATGTAGCAGCTCTTGTGACTTTATCAGTGCTGATCCCCAAATCCACGCAAAATAAACAAACAATCCAAGTGAAAACACAGAGCTTGCTATGCTAATGGAGCTTCCAGGAAACATCTCTAATGCACATACTGACAGCTCCAAGGCTCTCCTCTGGAGAAATTTTAGGTTCTCCAGTCTTAATGAACTACTAACACTGATCAGGGGCAGATAGAGTGATTTCATATGACTGATTTGAAATCATATCATAGAAAATTAATCCACCTATTAAAAATTCAAGTATTGATAGATATGTATAACAACTGTATATTTAAAAAACTATATGCTTAACATTTGTGCACCTCATTATATAAGCTATATTCCTACACAAACTCTCATAATAACTACAACAGCAACAACACATTTTTGCCATGCTAAAATAAATAATTTATTTTATTTATGTAAGTTTGCAAATTTGCAAGTTTGAAAAGGTTAAATAGGTCCTAGGTATTATTTTAGTCACTAGGGATGCAATTGTGAAGAAAAAAATAAGACAAGATACATCTTTTTAGAGAGCTCACAAGAAGGGGGCGGGGCAAATGAAAAGAACAAAATAAACTAACAAACAAACTAGAAACAGACTCATAGAGACAGAGATAAGACTGAAGCTGTCAAGGGGAGGGGAGTTGGGGAGCTTCATTAAAAAGGTGAAGGGATTAAGCCAAAACAAAACCGAAAAAACTAAACGTCATAGACACAGACAACAGTGTGGTGATTACCAGAGGGAAACGGGGCTGGGGGAGGCTTGGTTGGATAAACGGTGATGGAAGGAGACTTGAGTTTGGATGGTGAACACACGATACCATTTACAGATGGTGTGCTATGGAATTGTACACCTGGAACCTATTTTTTTATAACTGATGTCACCCCAACAAATTCAATTTAAAAAGTGCACTTTTATACAACATGACACAAAGTTACATAAAGAAAAGACAGGGTGAGAAGAAAGCTCCTAGAAAGGACACATTTGCCCTCAGATCCCTTCTCCACCCTCCTCTGTTCTCTCTGCTCTATAATCCCTAGTGACGGCCTCTCCTGCCTTCCCGTGCTGTGTAACTCCTGTTGGATTCGACCACTGAAGACAGCGGGAGATGAAAAGGCAGAAGATGAGAGAGTTCAGCAGTTATACCTCTCTCCTGCTTTGTTGTGGCTTAATGCCCCTCTGGGTTCTATTGGGTGTTTGTCTCTCTGACTTATTTCACTCAGCATAACACCTTCTAGGCCCGTCCATGTTACCACCAATGGAAAGATTTCATTCTTTTTATGGCTCGTATGGAGTAGGATTCCATTGCATAGATGCACCACACCTTCTTTATTCATTCATCTATTGATGGGCACTTAGGTTGCCTCTCTGTCTTGGCAATCATAAATAACACTGCGATGAACATAGAGGTGCCATATACCTTTTTCAATTAGTGTTTTGAATTTCTTCAGATAAATACCCACAAGTGGAATTCTTGGGTCATGTGACAGTCTGATTTTTAATTTTTTGAGGAAATTTCATTCTGTTTCCCACAGTGGCTGCGCCGATCTGGATTCCCACCAACAGTGCACTAGGGAGCTCCCCTTTCTCTGCATCCTCTCCAGCACTTGTTTGTTGATTCATTGACGATAGCCATTCTGACAGGTGTGAGGTGATGTCTTACTGTGGTTTTAATTTGCATGTCTCTGATGATTAGTGATGCCGAACATCTTTTCATTTGCCTGTTGGCCATCTGTATGTTCCCCTTTAGAGAAGTGTCTGTTCATGTCTTCTCTTCCCAAAATGTGTATCCTCATAGAGACTTTATAAATACTTTAAATTTTTGTGGAAAGCATTATAAAAAATAGGAGTGAGACTATAATACTTTTGTATAAAATAGCAAACACAGACTATAGGAGATAGGATGAATGTAAATTATTTTAAAAGAAGCCAAGAGATGTTACCTTAGCATTATCCATAAAAGGGTTGAGATAATATTAACACAGCAAAGGGATTGTGAAAGCATGATCTGGAATACTAATCAGACAAAACTGAATTTGAATCTGGACCTTGACAGTTACTTCCTATGTAACCATGGTTGTGCTAACTAACCCTTCTCATGTCCCGTTTCCTGAGTATCTGAAACAGGGCTCCAGCTTCATATCCTGAGGATTCTATGAGTTCACGAATGGAGTTTGTTTTGTACAGAACCAGACTCTCAAGTATAATCACTATTGTTGTTTTTGCTAAAAAATGAAGTGTTAATAAAGGAAAATCCAAGAGGACTGTAAGTCATAAGTAAATATCACTTAAGTGATCATTAAAACCCCATCAATGCAGAGAAATATTTGTGATGTTCGGCAAAAGGCTGAAATGTAGTATCAACAATCACTCTCCTCCCCCTTTTTACAGTTTTCCAATGTCCAACTAAACATCTTAAAATGAGGATTGGAGATTTGGAAGAGAGAATCTTCTTGTAATAACAATTAACATCATTTTGTATCTTCTTTTGACCATTGTCTAAATAGAAAAAAAATGGCCACCTCCTAAATGATATTTCGTGATGTGTGGTTGATTATAAAAAATCAGAATATTGTTTCTGTATTTCAACTATGGCTCCCATGTAATACAGGACAATTAAAACAAGAAAAAATGATGCCATAAAATTGTTCAGAGCTGGAAAATTCCACACAATTAGCCTCATCTAAATAGACGTGAATATCTCACATCCTCCAACCAACCATATAATATTAGTGGCCCTTCTCCCATAGAGTTTTCAATGGATTTCGTTCTCCAAGTGAATGAACAAAGGTGATTTGGAAATATCTAAAAGTTTAAACAGAAAACTTCAGTTTATAATCCCATCCATTACATTAATTTAGAGATCATTTCAAGGAGAACTCATGAACCATTTCAAATAATTACATTTGCAATGTTGGAATTGATGCCTTTGGAAAGACACATAATTTCACGACTTGAAAGATATGTTTAACTCAAATAGTCCAATTAAACCAATTCAGTTGCTATATGGTGGTAATTTAAATTATGTTGCTATTTTTTAATGGAGTCATTACCTGCTAAGCATTGTCTTACAAATCTTCGATATTCCTCAACAGTATTTTTTTTTCATTTTAAGACAGATAGAGAGGCCAAGCACCTGTGAAAAAAGATGAAAATTTGAGCCTGTTACTTTTTTCCCCAGTAGATGAAATGGTACATGAAGTATCTCCTGACTCTGCCTTCATCTGTGATGTTCAATGAATATGGATTAGCAATTAACCATGGCTGCACTCGAAGCTAAGATAAATTACAGGAATAAATTCAGGGTGGACATGTGGTGTGCAATCTGTATTGATCAGCCTGCAGAAAATGATCTCCAAACTGCTTTCAAGTTTAGGTGACTGGAGATACTTCTTGCACCAATGTTTTGTCCAATTACATAGACACTGTCATTAGAGATGTTGAGAAATTGGTAAGGAAGCAATTAGTCTAAGGTACAATCCAGAAGAGTCTTATTTATTTCTCAGCTCAAAAAAAATCCATCTTCACAATCTCATAGAATCATAATTGCATTAATAGCTCAGCGGTTTCTCTTATTTCCCTGATTGTTGTTGCTGACTCATCAGTTGTCTCTACTAGACCAGAAACACCTTGGGAACAGATGCTGTACTCTGAATCTCTGCACACCCCATGTCTGGCATACAATGAAGAATAATGAATGTTTGTGAAATTGAGTACACAATCTCATACTCTCTAGAGCTTTGAAAAGTATAGAACGTGCTCCCATTCCACACATTTGATTTTTTGAAATCAATAATCATGTGGATCGAGATTTTCAAGATGAGAAAACTTACCTATAGAGATATTTCCAGGCTAGAAAGCAGAAAAAAGAGATTGCGCTTTGCTATTCTGAAATGTTTCTCAGAGAAAATTAAAGCTGAATGAAATTTTAGATTTTATCAGCATCAGTCGTTCTTTGCGCAGTAGAAGAAGCTAAAAGAGAACCAATTTTAATTGTTTTACTCAAGAAGACATCGCTAGTTACTAACATACGTTATCATAATAGGCACAAACCGCAGCTGTTTGCACTGATATCAGGCAAAAGAAATCTAGCAGGATATGATGTCTTTCCAGTCCCAGGTTGTCTTTCACTAAATGTCTAAGAGCTGAAGGGAACTGTTCTGCCAATGAACAAATCCACAGTTCCCAACAATGTGCATGATATTGTAGATAGAATACATGTATATACATTTTTGTTTCTGTTCACCAATACACGGGAAAATAATGTATGTGGAAACGTAAGTGAATTGTTTCCTCACAATTTTTCCAGTGTTGATTTATTCTTTTTTATTAAATGTATTGGGGTGGCATTGGTTAATAAGATCTTGAGTTTTAAGGACACATTTTTATGACACATGACCTGTGTATTGCACAGTGTGCCCACCCTCCAAAGCCACATCATCTTCTGTCTGCCCCCATGTATTTGGCCCCTTTTACCCTCTGCTACCCCCACTCCCTTTTCTCTGCTGACCACCATACTGTTTTCTGCGTCTCTGTTTCAGTTGGTATCCACACGTGAGTGAAATCATACGGTTTGTAGCTTTATCTGACTGACTGACCTCACTTAGTGTAATATTCTCAAGGCCCGTCCATGTCAACTCAAACAGCAGTATTTCATCATTTCTTATGGCTGAGTGGTATTAAATTGTGCACTCTACATTTCCAAAAATAACTTGAAAGACACAGATCCCTTTGAGACTGCAGAAGTTCTTTGACCACATAAGGATGGGACATGTCTTGATTTCAGCCTATCTCATATAGGAGACCATGACAAAAAAGAAAAAAAAAGAAAGAAAAGAGAAAAGAAAAGAGAAGAGAAGAGAAGAGAAGAGAGAAAAGAGAAAAGAAAAACCTGGGGCAGGTGTTGCTAGGCGAGCAGTATTTTATTAAGTGCTCACCCCAGTGTCTCCATCCCTTCTAACTGCATCCCAATGACAAACAATGAAAGGGACCAGCCATTAATGTCTTAAAGTTCCTTTACTTCACTTTGAAATCCCTGGCAACAGACCCAATTCGTTCCATTATTACATTTTGTTGCCTCTACTGTTTTGTCCTTTAAAAATTATTTTTTATAAAGAAGTCCAAATCATATTTAAAAATATAAATGAGATTATGCTGTTACCTAGCTTTCAATAATAGCAATCCCAATATCTATTGAACATAAAAGAACATTTAAATTCCTTGTTGGGCCAATAAATGTTTCTATAATCTGGAAACCTTCAAATTTGATCTTCTTTCTCCTTCTTTCACTATATTCTAATTTTTCAATTTTTATTTCAATTTTAAAAATAACATCATTGTTTGGGTTTTAGATACTTTGGGAATACTCTTTATTCATCTTGAACTTTCAGGTCCCTCTTATTTTATATATCTTTCATTGATTTTTTTTTATTGCTCTCTTTCCAGGTCTTTCAAATTAAACTCATCCTAGTAGCATTCTCTAATTGATCTCCATCAGGTAGTATTTCATTTCTTAATATCACAGTATTCATTTCTCACTATCTAATTGCAGGATTATTGGTTGACCTATGCACTGACATTCTTCATTAAATATCATGTTCTGTGGGGTCAGCGCTGATCTACCCAGCATCTATTAGACATTAGTAAATATTGCCTATGAGTGAGTAAAAAAAATGAATGAATCATTGTCTTAGAAACTCAGTAACCACACTATTATAAAGATGCCTGAGGACTGGTATGGATGCAAATCAGGATATCCACATGTTACTACAGTGACGGAGGTGTGAAATTGAGGATCCGACTTCTAATCATCAACTATATTCTGCTCAATTATTCAGAGAGTTTGTGTTGGCCAACAAAATGCCTGTGACCCACAAAATATAAATGATCTCTTAATATTATTCTCCATGGGATTATTCTTTAAAGGGTCATAAATAATTCTGCTCTGAAATTAACAAAGTTTGTATTATATTTCTGTGAAGGGCGTATACTATTCCTTATGAATAAATGATCGATGTAATGTGCTTCTCTAGATTTAACTGAATTGATTGATAAAAGAAAGCCACCACTCCTAAAAAGATGAAGTCAATTTTTCCTACTTTGTTAAGAGTTGGGCATTCTCTGTGTGTAACATTCTTTTAGGAAATAAGATGTGTGTCATGCTTGGGTGAGACTGCTCAGGGTACTGTGGCCTGAGAAGATTCCCTGAGGGCCCAGAAAGAAGCCGGGACTCTTTCCTTACCCAGCACAGAGAGCGCGGCGGGAGGAGGATCCAGGGGCCACTGACCTTGCGCCGGCCGCTCCCACCTTTCCAAACGCTGCACGGAAGAGGAAAGCTGTACACGTGTGTACCACAGGCACAGTGCAGAATAATGGCACATGCAATTGGTGAAAGAATGCAAAGTCTGAGGAAATCTTGAGAGGAACTTTTTTCCAAAAAGATTCACCTTCCAAGAAAATTCAAATAATAAATGTCTCATGGTGCATTGATGAAGTTTATTTCAGTATAGAAAAATGAGCCTTACTTTGAAGTATGAATTTATGAATATTTACTTAGTGACTACATATATTCAAGCCTGTTTTAACCATAAAGTGTTTGCCCATCTATTCATCTATCTACTTATTCATTTATCTATTCATCTGCTTATTTAGTTGTGAAACATGCTTTTGAGAAGTAATTTTATTTTGGGTAATGGATTAGATAATAGAAATACCATGTTAAATGAAAACAGTTGGTTTCTGCCTCTGTGGAAGATTATATCTACAAATAACCCACATTCTGAGATAGATACATATTTACTCCATTTGTTTGACATCCCTTTCTTCAGAAGACTGCCATTCTCTCATTCCACGTGCTCTAATTGAGCTGACAATCTCAGCAACCTGTGTAGCTCTGTGAAGAGATAGATCACCATGCAGGGCCTGGTAAACATGCTCTGCATTTCCCTGGTTCTGATTGTTCATTTAAGTCTTAATTCAAGGGCAATTTTATTACCAAGGCCAAATCAAGCAGAGAAGGAATCTTCTCAGCAGTTGACCTACAGTAATTGGATAAAGGAGCTCTAGTTTTACAATACAGTTTCTGAGACGGAGGAGCTTGACTATAAAGCTATGACATTTTTTAGTGGCTGTATATGAAAAACTCGTTTTCTGAGTAAAGCTGGGCATTCCTAAACAAAGAGAGAAGTCAGAGAGAGGACTTGTCCCTTCACGACCCAGTGCCATGCTGCGGGATGAAGGTTCCTGGATCTCTCTCTTGGCATCTGTGAGCTACCTTGGTGTTCTTCCTGAGAAAACAAAGGCATCTTGATGAAATCAACCACTTAGCTACATCTAGGTGAAAATGATGGATTCCAGCACAAAGGAAAAAATTACAAACATTCATGCATTTTTTAAAGAAGTGAATAGGGGACATTAAAAAATAACGTAGACTTGGGTTTCTCCTTGAACTCAGACCCAGAAAATATAGACCATTAGGGCTTCTAAATGTTTGAAAAGACCTAAAGGATGAAGGAAATCAAAATGAGTGCACCTTATTCTGATAACTGAGACGTGTTACCTGCTCTTCTCTATCAACACTAATTTCACAGTCCAGGTATTGTCACTTCTTGTCATTTCCCCTGCCGTCATCTTCCCGAGCATCATTGAACTCATAAATATAGGTGTTAATCTCTCTCGTTCCAAGCTGGTTGGAAGATTGATTGGATTAAATGAGACAGATTCATGAAATAAGCCTAATTTTTCTGCTTGGCTCAAAAAAACAAATCTGAAGATGATATAAACAGTTCACAAATATTGTAATATTGTAACTACATCAAAATCCTATTTTTCATCACACCAACTCTGATAACATCTGGTCTGTCTTTAAAAATCATCCTTCGTGTTTCAGAACTCATACTGAGCACGGAGTTTTTTTTTCTTTTCTTTTTTCCTCCTCCCCCACTTTCCTGCCCTCTTTCCCCTCCTTCTCCTCCTCTTTCTTCTCCTCTCTGTTTTGCTGGCTCTCTCTCTTCCTGGATTCACATACACAGAAAGAGCACGTAAGACCACTAATCTTAACTGCATAACTGAATGACTTGATGTAAGTAAACATATGTAGCCACCACCCAGATTAAAACACAAACTATTCCCAGTATGCCAACTAGCATCATTCTCAGGACCAAGCAAGAAAGTATTCATAATTAAGATTAGGATCAGAACACTACAGAAAGTCTTTCTGACCACTATATCTTCCCTGCATGAAAGGTGAGGAACTACTAACTCGAAAGTCAGCATGTGTTGTTACTGACTGCTCATAACATCCTCATGAGATGTGAAGGCTGTGAGGGGAATAGCCTGTCCCAGTTTCCCGGTTGTGAAGACGTGCAATGAACCAGGGTCTGTGTGTTTCTTTCAGTATCTCCGGATGGCACAGTATGCAGTGCGTACCAATTTAGGCATCTGTAAACCCACTGGAGAGTAAACATTTTGAGCTCAGGGCTCATGTCTAATCTTTTTTTTTAAATGACTTTTTTTTAAAGATTTTGTTTATTTATTTTTAGAGAGGGAAGGGAGGGAGAGAGAGAGAGAGAGACATCAATGTGTGGTTGCTGGGGACCATGGCCTGCAACCCAGGCATGTGCCCTGACTGGGAATCGAACCTGTAACACTTTGGTTCACAGCCCGCACTCAATCCACTGAGCTACGCCAGCCAGGTCATGTCTAATCTTTATATTCCTGTGCTTGCGATAGATAGAGCTTAGAACATAATAGATTTTAGGAAAATTGCAGGGAAATGTTTTGATTGATGGAAGAGAAAAATGAAGAAACTAAAGAAAGGTGGGAAGAAAGAAGAAAAGGAGGAAAGACTAATGTAACAACTATAGAAATGTTACATTTTTATTTTTATTTTACTTTTCCCATCAATCTTTTTTTCTTTAAAATGTGCGTAAATAATGTGTTGGATAAGATGGTCTTAAAGAGCAACTAATGAATGAATGGGTGGATGAATGAATGAATTAATGAATGAAAATAAGGAAGCAAAGATGGATATCTGGTAATGTCATTCCACATTCTTCATCTCCACCATCACCTCTTCCTACATCCTTTATCACTTCCCAAAAAACAGTGCTTGTTCTCCAAGTGAACCTAAGTTCCCTGCTACAATTTCATTTTCTGAATGCTCTGAAAGGTCACCTGTATAAAATGGATTCTTAAAAAAAAATTACTCATGCAAAGAGGTGCCATAGCTCATATGTAGCAATGAAATAATTAAGCTTTTCCATCAACTGATAACAGGTAAAGTTACCAGCATTTCAAAATTTAATGATTTCTCACAGAAGCATCCCTTTTATTTCCCAGTATCCCATTGATGAAAAACATTTAGTTCTCCAGACCTGCTTTAAGTTTGTGCTAAATCTTTCAAGAGCAGCAAATTAAACTGTTGGACATTATGACAATCTGTTCCGAGTTGATTATGCAAAAATGGTGGCATATGGCAGCTCACATGTCCTCAGGCTCTCTCTATCTTGGTTTGGTGCTCAAAGATGCAGGCAGTGTTAAGATTTGAAAATGAAGGCACTGAAGTTGCCTGGAAGTTCACTTTAAATTCTGTCAACACTGGGCTGAGCCACTTTGCATTACATTAAATGTGAAGGACTGTCTGCATCTTAGGCAAATGCTCAAGTTTCAGAGCAGTCCTGGGAATAGCTGACATACACCTTGCGATTGTTTTTCCCCCTTAAATATAGACAACTAACAGCACTCATGAAACATGTGACCTATTTATTCAAATTATTACCAATTAGTGTTTATCATGAACAGTAAGTATGGGTCTAAATGTACAGGCAGTGAGTAATTATTTTGGTAAAGTGTCAAAGGCCCTTTAAAATATGGATAAATTAAGGAATACTTTTAAAAATATTTTATTTATTTTTAAGGAGAGGGGAAGGGAGGGGGAAAGAGAGGGAGAGAAACATCAATGTGTGGCTGCTTCTTGCATGTCCCCAACTGGGGACCTGGCACTCATCCCAGGCATGTGCCCTGACTGGGAACTGAACCGGCGACCCTTTGGTTCACAGGCCAACACTCAATCCACTGAGCCACACCAGACAGGGTGGAATGTTTTTAATCACATGTATAAAAAGCCTAATTTTAAAAAAGAATTTTCCAACTTTGTCAATTATACCTCAATGAAGTTGAAAAATTATACCTAATTTACATTTTTGAAAAGCACCAAAATTTCTCTAGCAAGGTAAAAAAAGTAGAACCTCAGTGTTAATTTTTTAAAAAAAAATATGTACATAGACTTTAAATTTAAACTTGAAGGGTTCAGTGATGAAGCTACAGTCATGTTTGGCCACTACTATTGTTTCTTTTTCTTTGATTTTTTGTTTGTTTAATTATAGAGATGTAGGTGGAATGTTCTTTATTACTCCAATATGTTTTTAATTTGTTTTATCAAGTAAATACACACACAGTGAAATGCATAGGTCTTTTGAGTACTGATACATACAAAGATGCACACACATTCACACACCCATGTGACCACAGCCTCAGTCGAGATATATTTCCATCGCTGAACTCAGAAATTTCCCTTCTGTCCCCTTCCACTGAATCTCGCCCAGCTCAAAGCTTTGATGTTCTTATTTCTAACACCTTAGTTTTCGTTCTGCTTGTTCTGGAATGCCCTAGAAATAGAGGCATATAGTACTGACTCTTTCATGTCTCACTTTTTTTTGCTCAATGTAGTATTTTGGGGATTGTTTACTGTATCAATTAAATCGTCTTTTTGAGTAGTTTTCCATTCTAATAATATCCAACAATTTGTATCCATTCCCTTAGTGGTAAAACAGTAAATTGTTTGTGGTTTTAAGCTATTAGGACTGCAGCTGTTGTAAACAATCTTCTTCAAGTTTGTCTGAACGTATGCTTTCATTTCTTTTATATAAATATCTGTGGTAGACATAACAATGGCTTCTCAAAAATATTCACATGTAGTCCCCAGAAAGGGTAAGTCACCTCCATGGCAAAGGGGAATTCAGCAGGTGGGATTGGTGTTTCTAATTGACTGGCCGTAAAGTGTGTGTGTGTGTTGGCGGGGCGGGGAGGGCGGGATGTCCTGGATATTCAGGTGGGGGCTACGTAATCACAAGCATCCTTAAAGGTGAAAGAGGGCGACAGCAGCGTCCATGTCAGAGTGGTGTGACAAGAGAAAAATTTGACTGGTCGTTGCTGGCTTGGAAGGTGGAAGAGAGACAAGAATGAGCTGCAAACCCGGGGTGGCCTCCAGAAGCTGGAAGAGGCACGAAAACAAATTTTCTCCTGAGTCTCCAGAAAGAAATGGTGCCTGTTTGCGCCTTGAGTGAGAGTAGTTTTGGACCTCTGAGTTCCAGAACTGTAAGATAATAACTTTGTTTTTAAGCTGCTAAATGTGTTATTTGTTCTAGTAGCAACAGGAAAATACTGCAATATCAGTGAGTGGGGCTGCTTATTCATATAATTACCTTCATGATGGGTCACCAGTTTTGTCTGGAGCGTACCAATTTACACGCACTCCTGTGTGCCGTGCGTGAGGATTCAGGTGCTCCACAGCCTGGCCAGTACTTACTCTGGTCCATCCTCACATGTTGAGCGATTTTGTTGAGAGTGAGGCATTATCACATTGCAGTTTTTTATGTTTGAGGGCGAATGATATTGGGTGCATTTTCACTGTCCATTTGTAATCTTCTTCTGGAAGTTGTCCATTCAAGACCTTTGACTGGTTTTGATTGTGTTATTTGCCTTTTTATTATTTAGTGGTAAGAGTGTTTATTATATTCTGGATATAGGTTTGTGGATACATTCTTCTGATCTGCATCTTATCTTTCCACTTTCTTTATGATCTCTGTTGATGTGCAGAAGTTTTAAAATTTGAGTCGAATTCACCTTTTTAGTTTACTATTTAGAGCTGTCTGTGTTCTGGCTGTAAAATCTTTGCCTAACCCAGGGTCGTGAGATCAATGATTACTCTTCTATGTATTATGTTAGAAGCCTCATAGTTTTAGCTTTTTGTTTTTATACATACTATGAGGTAGGGGTCAAGTTTAACTACAAGCCCCCCCAATTTTTAATACAAACTTATGTGCCCAGAGATCTAACAAAATAATTCCTAAATAGGTGACCATATTCACTAATGAAGTATATTCTACTCTTACTTAATCTGGGAACTTGTTCTCTCTTTTGAAGATAAATACTGGATTCATTATTTTAGAAAATGATAATAAAATATGAGCGGTGAACAGGGAAGCGGTGTTATACAAGAGTGTTTTCTTTTTTTATGCATTGATATAATGCTCCAGTGTTCTGAAATTAATGTTTATTAGTCATAAGTGTTACTAAATTAATTCTGCAAAAATGACAATAATCACACTTTACCCTAGAAAATGATAGACCGATTCAATTTGTATTTGCGTGTGTGCGTGTGTTCCAACCAAACCTTAACTTCTGTAAGCATATGGAAAGATTTATTCAGAAACTTTCATGATGAATTCTTTTTACTAGCCCTCTATTGTTAGTTCCTTCTCATAAATAGAGTTTGCAGAGGAAGAGGGGAGATTTCTTTCTTTCCATAATTTAATTAGACTTAGCATGCCAAGATCTGTTGCATAGGGCTATCTCCATATTGAAATGTGTGTGTGTGTGTGTGTGTGTGTGTGTGTGTGTGTGTATCCAGTTTCTATTTAAACATGAACCATCAGTTCATTAAGCTGGAATAGAAATCCAGGCCCCGAATCTCTCTCTGCTCTATAATTAGATAGTAGTGCCCTCTATTACATTGGCTAGATAATATAGAAATTGTCATTGGCGTTTTATTTGGGTTCATTTTCAGATGGGAAGTCTCAAATCTTATACTTCATGAATATTTCTGGTCTTCTCCATCATTCTAGGATAAAAAAAATAAAACTTTCCCTGGTGAAACAGGTATTGATCTCAGCTTTACTCAACACTGCAGTTTAAATCACTTGGGGAATTTCAAGTAAACACACAAGGAAATGTCTGGTGTGACCCATAAAGGCAGCCTTTCGTCCGTGTGTAAGTTAAGCAGTGCGGGAAGGAACTCGCATTCATTTGTATAATTTATTGAAGCTGCTACGTGCTCGGTGAGGACCAGCACGTGGAACTCCCTCCCGTGTTACCGCATTTTAACTGCATGCCAGATTTCAATAACATCAAGTAAGGGTAGAAAACGGTGTTTATTGTCTTACCTGACATTTAACACAGCCGCCCCTCCTTACCTGTTGTTTTACTTTCTGTGGTTTCAGTGGCCCACGGTCGACAGCAATCTGCAGGTGTGAAGTGGACAAGGTCACCTGCCTTCACTGCTCCCGTGGGCTTGGCATCACCCCCAACGTCACAGGAAGAAGGGTGAGTACGGTCCAGTGAAGTGTTTCAAGAGAGGGAGACCACATCCACATAACTTTTATTACAGTCTATCACATTTTATGTTTAGTAACGGTTGTTGATCTCTTACTCTTTATAAATTAAACTTTATCTTCGGTATATATAGATAGGAAAACTGCTGTGTAAGTAGGGTTCTGTACCGTCCATGGCCCCTGGCATCCCCTGGGGGCCTCAGAAGGTCCCCCTAGAGGGTACAGGGAAACTGCTGTCGGTGTGTACAATGACAGAGGTGGAGTCGACATGCTGTGGTTAACGCTCCTCACACAGAGTGGTAGTAACATCAGTCGTAAAATCAGGAGGAGTAGAGTGAGGAGAAAGAGAAATATTATCACCAGTCCTGCCAGCGGGTCTAGTCTCCCTTAAAATGGATCATTCTAGGCTCTACCTGTATTACTTCATGTCATGGCTTTCTCCGGCCACAGTCAGTTTGGATTATCAAGACACCCAGATTACGTGCAAAGTAACTGAGATGTCAAACGACTCGACCACCAACACATGTGTCGTGAGTGGCAGAACTAGGATTAGATCCAGGTCTTTCTGAATCCAGAGGCAGTGCTCTTGGGCAGTGTGCTGTATAATACCTAGTGCCCATTGTAGTCATAGCCATACAATTTGGAGTAGTTATTCAAGTGCATGTGTATATATGTGATCTATATATGTAGTGCATGCATGTTTGTAGGTGCCTGTCCCAGTACAATATAGGTATTAGGTCTGAGAAAGGCTCAAAAGAAGATACTATGTTTGTATTCATTCTAGGGTTTGTTTTTTTTTTAATTTTGAAACAAATGCTATTGCGATCATATGAGTGTATGTCTTTACACATCAAGGTGAACTAGTATCTAATTAGATTAAATTAATTCAGAAATTAGATTTCTGAATTAAAGACAAGCATCTTTCAAGGTTGCCCTAAATATAAGCATTCTTTTTTGAGGTGACCTTAACACCTTCTATTCAGTTACTTCTTTGTACCTAGGGGTGGTTAAAACCTGGAGGCAATGTGCTATCCTTTGTGGTACAACTTACACCTTTCTACATATGTTGACTAGTATCTTCTTCAAGATGTTCTCCAAACCTTCTAACTGTGTGTCCCACCTGATTCTTGCTAGGATGCTAGTATACATATTCATATGTATATTTTAAAACCTCTTGCTTTATTCTGAATAGAACTTTCTATACGAAATTAAGTATATTTTAAAACACACAGACATTCACATGTTTTTTCAACAATATAGTCCATCAGCTCAAATCTCGAGGAATTGAAAGAGAGGTTATGTGGGTCCAGCTGGAGGAGGAGCCCCCACCACCCACCCCCAGGTCATGATGTAAGGCATGATCTAGATAGAACCATAATGGTGACCTTGGGAATTCCCTGGAGGTTGATACTTTTTTCAGTAGAACTTGCTCCTGTGCATTGAGCATATTTGTACAATTCAGAATTCCATGCTGCTACCCATAAAATTTTATTGTTGAATACAATGTGGGGTGTTTTTTTTGGAGAATGCGCACTGCATTCTTTTTTTATATCACATGATTCTTATTGGTTTCCAAACACAATGATATAGTGCATTCTTTTTTTTATATCACATGATTCTTATTGGTTTCCAAACACAATGATATAGTGTAAAGTATAAATAAATAGCTTCACTTAAAATGTCATTTTGAAAATTACTGTACTTTTGTCCCACTGTGGCAAGGATTTGAGTCAGAGCAACCATGAGTTGACTATAAAGAATATCCCATTTGACAGGTGGAAGCCCTGGAAGTACAAATACATTTCGAGTCATTTTGAGATATGCCTTGTTTCTCTTCGGTGCCCAAATTGATTGTCCTTGACAAATTAGACCGGCCAGGCACAAAATAGACCCAGTGTCTAAGGATTTCTTTTCCTGCTAGTTACCAAGCTGGTCAGGTACAAACCATCTTTCTGACTGAAATAATTAGAAAGACACTTATCCATGGGATTTTTTTCTTGCCTGATGTAAGCCAGGAAAGATCACAAGTGCATTCCCTTTGCTCTCTATGCTCGCACTGGATGGTGTTATAAAATAATATAAATCATGTATCTCTTCTGTGTCGTTTTAAAATTCACTAAGTGCTTGTGTACATACGGCAAATCTGGTCAGAAATAATCTTCGCTGAGACAGCATTGTGTTGCGGGCGGGGAGGGGCGGCTGTGTTCCTCTTCGTCTGTGTCCTCCGGGCACCTGGCTTTGAACTTAGCATTCACATGTGCTTCTCTCCCTGTTAGTACCTGTGCTCTCTGGAGGGGTTCTTTAATTCACTACATTATAAAGATAAAATTGTAAATTGAGGGCAGCCTGCACTTCCAGATGAGGATGAGACAGTTTACTGTTCCCTTAATGTTGCATATTTATAACATTGAACATTTTAGCATTTTACAATTTATTCTGACATTAAGGTTTAATTCCTCCTCTACTAAAGGACTAATTTTTTGAACAATAGGGACCCAAAAGGCACAGCATGGTTCCAATACCTTTGTCCACGTCTTTCTGTCATCCTTTTATGCCCCATGCCTTTCTTTGCCCAAACCATATTTTCTGGTCATTTTAAAAAGCCTTTATTATTAGAAATGTATTCTTAACCTCATCTGCAATTGATAAATGTCCCCTTTACAGGCAGTCTTTAGTCAGCTGATTTCTGTGGACGTTTGCTTCTTCAGTGAAGTCAGCAAAAGGCATGGCTCTCGCTCTCCATTCAGGAAAGGGCTTCTCTCTGTAACTTGCTTTCTCGAGATTGTGGGTCGCCGGGCAACGCGGGGTGATCTGTAGCAGAAAAGAGCCCTGGTCTGAGGGATGCGCTGCTTGTTCATCAGCAGCAAACCCGGCACCCCTGGCACTTCCTATGGACAGACGTCTTCTCACACCGGGGTTGGCTGCCTTCACCCCAGTTCTCACCCTCATCTCACAAGGCCACTCTCCTAGCAACTCAGGCTTGTTTCTTGTCCCCATTTTTGTTACTTGTTTCATTATTTCATGTTAATATTGAGTATGCTACCATTGCATTACTTCTGTTTGCTCTTACAATGTTACATTGGTGAAATTAACCCCATGTTACTAAGTAGGGAGAACACAGAACAATAAAAAGGCCTGGGTGCATTCCTAAGGATGCTTTGGATTTGGGCTCCCAGCAGCCTGCATCTTCCCACCTGCATGTCTGGCTTGTTGTCACATTCCTGGTTTACTTAGGTCCTGAGTTAGGTGTTGACCTAGAAATGATAGACCTTGCCCAACCTGCAATCCTGTATCAGTGGTTCTCCACCTCTAGAGGGCATCAGAGTCCCTTGGAGAACCCATGTAAAGGACCATGGATCTGTACGATTTTTCAGAAATGATATTCTTTTGAACAATTTGTTCTTAGGACACTTGTACCACGTTCTAACTAATAAAAGATCAGGACAAATGAGCTAGGAAGGATTTCTCTTCTGATATTTACAGAATAACCTTTTTCTAGCATGAATTGTGTTGGCCCTTTGCTGGGCCCCCTCCCTCCTGCTATTCAAAGCTAATATGTTCAGCAGAGGGTGCTGCAACCCTCATTAGCAACACCCTGGAACTGTGAGGCGAGTGAGAGTCAGAAGGACGTGAAGGCATCACTCTGAGATGACGGGAGGGAGAGACTTGGAGGAGCTCGGGCTCTGGATGGCACCATCCGACGCCTGCCCCAGCTCTGGAGATACTCCTCACAACTTCTAGTTTTATTAAGACTAATAAGCCCCTACTAATTGAAGCTGAAGGTTGTCAGGAATTCAGTTACTTTTCATCTCAACATACACAGGCATCCAATAACTTAAAGAATCTGCAATTTCAATTTGGTTTTGCCATTTTTTAAAAATTGTGTATCCTAGTATGCCCCTCCTGTCCCTTCCCTCATGGGTCACCAGTGTCACCGGGTCTCCTGTCCCCGGTTGCACTTAGTTCCCTCTGCGGCCTTCCTCTCCAATGAAAGAAATCCAAATGCTGGTTTTGTCCTTGAGATCCATCAAGGGTATGCCAAAGTGGGAAATGCAACTTGCAAAATTTAAAGAAAAAAAAAAACCCCGTGCATATTAAAATGTCAGAACAGAGTTGTATGATGAATTAAACATAAAAATGAATTCAAAATCTCTAAATCACCGCAAGACAGCTCTTTAGGTGCTATTGTGAACTCTTGGAAAACACATCCCAGCTGTTCTAGGAGGCGTTCCAGCAGCCTGCCCTGACAGAGAACCCCGATCCTGAGCATGCGTGACTCCGGGCCATCGCCTGCCATATGGGTGGGAAGCCCTACAGGCGTCCGCCCAAGCCTGGGTGCACAGAGGGGCTGGGTGGGGCACGGCCCCCGTTGACGCACCGACTCGGCATAAGGCAGTAAGTGTCGTGCCGTCACACTTCACGGTGTCATCGTGGAAAACTTCGCCTGCCACACAATTTATAAACACAGAGGATCACAGTACCATTATTCATTCTTTTGACAATTATTTTTGCTGTCAATTTACAATCAGAGAAGCAGAAGCCTGTTTCTCTGGTACTTAGAGTGATTTTATATTCATCATCTTATTTGAATCTTGAAACAAATCTGCGCACCGTGAATGTAAGGAAATATTATCATATTATCAGTGTTTTTCATTTGGGGTTATTAGGAATTTGAATATCAGAATATGGGCAAAGGATTTTTAAGGTCGTTTGTGCTCAAGCATGAAGAGATGAAGGAGTCAAACAGTGACTTCTCTGGCTGCTGCCCAATGTCATGCTTGGGAGACGTAGGGACTTGCACACGGTCACCAGGTATCCATGCTAGGATTCCGAGCAGAATCCATACAAGCCGACCTGCAGTCAGGTGTGTTTCCATAGGTAAGGGTCCTTTTTGTGTGAAGCTGATGTTACGTTCTTTCTTCTTGATTCCAAGTTTAGATATCCAACTGACTCTGAACTTGGAATCCAGAAGGCCTCCTATGCCACGGCCCCAGTGGGTGATCACACGTCTTTGAATGACGAGAGTGGTAGTGATGGAGATGCTCGGGTTACTGTCTGAGGCGCTGTGCTGCCCTGGGAATGGATGAAAAGGGGAGCAAACTGAATCATAATAAAAACGTTGGGATTGTGAAAGTATAAGACTGTCCTTTACATAATAGAAAAAATATGAGACCTAGGTGAGATTTTTCTGGTGAGTAGGCGATAAAATATAGAAATGTAAATGTGACAGAAGAATTGGATTCTCTCTCTCTCCACACACACACACACACACACTAGTTTATCTGTTGGAGGAAAGTTGATGTGATGATTTCATTACAGATTTCAATGGAGGTACAAAGATTAGAAGAAACATTATTTACTCTACAGGATTTTTCCAAGTTAAAAAAATCCAAGTTAAGATATATCGATGTTGATAAATCTGTCCCTATACAGGTAGATGGTAGATAGATACATAAATAGACATAATATTATTCTGTATTAATGAAGTCTAAACAGGTCTGTCACTATGATGGATCATTATCTAACTCGTGAAGCAACCCACTGCATTTACAAATACAAATTACAAATACAAATACAAATACAAATTAATTCAACCAGCTTGCACTGAGTTTCTCTAGCGTAGGTGTGGCAATCAGTGAAGATGGCGCTCCGTTCACACTCATCCTAGCACGCTTGAGGTTCCAGGCTGGGAAGGGCAAGCCAAGAAGAGCAAGGAATGTCATTGTAGCCCGGCTTTGGCTCACAGAGCAGGGATGCTGTGGGACAGATGTCTTTCCCCACAGCTCTGGTGCAGTGATGCAGGGGCTGTCCCCAGGCAGAGAGGCAGGCTTTGAGGATGGAGAGGTATGTTTCTCCCCAGAAGGACTGACTAAACCTGGGAGAGACTATGGAGACTGCATGCCTAAGGAGAATTAGGAAAAACAACGGGGACCTTGGCAGAGTCCGACACACATGTTACATGTGCTGGTAGCTTCATGGTACTCGGGACAACCATCCAAACATCAGAGATGTCAGAAGGGCAAAACAGAGATTTGGGGACACAGTCTCAAAAAGCCCTGCAAAGGACACACAATCAGGAGGTGGGGAGGCTGTCCCCACTTAGGAACCATCAGAGGAAGCTGTGAAGCATTGTCTACGCCATGCTCATGTCCATTAACAAAGGGCAGGAGCCTCACTGGCCTAATGGAGTGTAAGACAACCTGTGAGTAAAAATGGCACAGGAGGAGCCTCCCAGGGTTCAGCCCTCCACAGGGAAGAAAAACAGGCAAAAACTCTTAGAATCAAGTTTGGGAAAAGCTGGGCAATAGTCAAAAGTTTACCACAAAGGGCGTGCCTTTGTTTCACCTAACCCAGAATTCCCTGCGGGCCAAACACGGCTACGTGGTGGGCGTTCCTCAAAAACATGGGAAAGGGAAGGGACAGGCTGTTGCCACTCAGGACAAAAAGGTATCAGCTGGGGCCAATGACAGGCATGCCGAAAGCCTGGCAGGAAAAGATGGAGCGTGAGATGTTTTGGAGAATAAAGGCTTTGAGAAACTCCTACATATATGGGGTGTCTAGAAGGCTACATGCATGCCCAGGGCAGGAAGCATGTTCTTAAGTGACTGGAGAAGAGTTTAAGATGAAATCTTCAGCTGATTTAATCGGATTGAAGTGCAAACTCTAAATGCAGGCTAAGTCCAAGGTGTGAAAAGGCCTGAATAAGCATGAGCCCTGAGGGTGCCTCCACCAGAGCCAGTCTGGAAATACTTGGGGAGTCTTTTCTCTCCTTTTCCTCTCTCTCTCTCCCCTTTTGCTTGAGACATTTAGAAAATCTCTAAATACTATGTCAGACATTAGAATAACATATTTTTCGAAGTGTTGAAAAAATGACAACCAAGATTCTCATTTCCAACAAATCTATCTTTTAAGAGGAAAATCAAACCAACACATTCCCATCTAAAGAAAACCTGGGAGATTAGTAACTAGAAGATCTGGCTTACAAGAAATACCAAAGCAAGATGTTCAGGCTGAAAAAAAAAAGTGATATCAGACAACAGTTCAAATCAACATTTAAGAAAAGAGCTCTGGTAAGGGTAATTATGCAGATAATTGTGAAAGACGATAGAGTTATATATTTCATTTTCTTGGTTCTGAGATGAATTATATAATAATTGCTATGGACAATATATGTTATCGTCACAATTCATAGAACTGTAATATATTGAAGAGTAAAAGCATAGAGGAGGAATGTGGGGAAAAGATATATTGCAATAAGGAAATGAGACCAAATGAAAACTCAGCTTTACACTTAAAAACTTAAGGAAACCAGAAATGATAAATAAAAAAGTTAATATAACACATTTTACAAATATATGCTTGCTTTTATTCTTTGTTCTCTTAGAAAAGACCTAAGATTATACAAAGTAGCAATAACACCTATCTATCTATCCATATATGTGATACAGCAATTAACAACATACTCCTAAAGAACCAATTGGTCAAATAAGAAAACATAAGGAACCTTAGAAAATACTTTGAAATGAATAAACATGTAGATACTGCATACCAATACTTACAGAATGCAAGCAAAACAATACTTAAAGGGAAATCTATACTCTAACACATATTTAAAATCAAAATGGTAACTTAATTGTCCACCTTAAAAATCTGGAAAAATGAGAGCAAAGTAAACATAAAGCAAATATAAGAAAGTAAAAAGAAATGCCACAGCAAAAAAAAATACAAAAGGACTTTGGAAATCTATCAAGAAAATTAATCAAAATCAATTAATCAAGTGCCATCAAAAGTTATTCCTTTGAAAATATAAACAAAATGGATGAACCTTGACCTCAGCTGAGAAATGAAAAAGTATACAGTAGGCTAAAATTACTAAAATCTGAAAGAGAGGCTATAACTACTAATCTTAGAGACACATAGGATTTATAAGGTAATATTATAAAGCAATTATAAATTGTGTGGAATGGAAAAACTTCTAGTGGTGCACAAACTACCTAACCTGACTGAAGAAGAATCATAAATTCTACACAGACATATAAAAGTTTAAGATATTAGTAATTTAAGAACTCCCCGCAGAGGAAAGTTCCAGAGAAGATGGCTTCATTGGTGAATTGTCACTTATAAATAAGATAATTTTGTAATTCATTCTTTGGAGACAGACTAACCTGATACCCAACCCAGGCAAAAACTGCACAAGTAAACAACAAACAAACATCCTATATGAAAATAGATGTAAAACATCTCAATGAAATAATTCGAAAGTCAATAGTACAATGTGCAAAAAAGTAGTATACACCATGACCAAGAGGGATTTATCCCTGGAATGCAAGGTTGATTTAATATCTAATAATCAATTAATGTAATATGCAACATCAATGGAATGAAAACAAAGTAAACAACCATCGCAATAGAAGCGGAACAAAGTATATCAAAATCCAACATCCATCCATGAGAAAAACACCCAACAAGCAAATAATAAAAGGAAACTTTCGAATGTGATAAAAGGCACTTAGGGGAAAACGAGAGCTAAAATCATAATGAACATTGAAAGAATGAATATTTAGGAACGAAACTAATGAAGAAGTGCTGAAAATTACAAAACATTCAGAAATTAAAGAAGCTTTAAATAAGTAGAAATGTACCCCATTTTCACAGATTGGAAGTCAAGAATCATGCAGATGGAGACATAATGAAGACTGACCTGCAGATTCAATGAAATCGGCACCAAACTCCCATCTGGCTCTTTGTCACAAAGTGACAAACATATCCTGAAACTCAGATGGCAGGGCGAGTGGTCTGAGTGTTCGAATCTGTCTCAAAAAAGAACAGTGAACTCGGAGGACTCCTACTCCTATTTTAAAACTCACAGCGAAGTGACAGCAGTCAGTACGGTGCCGTTCGGGTTGGAGTTGCACACTCGGTCTAACCTGACAGCAGGGAGGCGAGGGGTGCGTGCATGTGCGTGGATTCTCCACACGCCGGCTGGCTACTCACCTGTCGTGAAATAAACTCTCAGCCACCACCCTAATCTCACGTGCCCGTGACCTTTGACACTGGGAGGGTAGAAGTCCCACACTATTTACGGTGTGTTTATATAGACTTCTGTGTCCACATTGTATGAAAGTGTGCAGAATAGCTCTTTTTCAAAATAAGAGTCAGCATGAATAAGAAGAAGCATTTATAAGGAATGTACACACAACACAGATACCTACAGTCATTCTATCTGGCTGCTTTTTGCTGCTATCTGGGGCAGAAGCGTCTTTTACCTTGATATATCACATACCATGACCTGGAAATAAGTAATCTGTCACGTCACACATCTTTTCTTTATTTTCTAGGAAAAGAATCCTAAGTTCTGAAGAAGAACCTTATGAAAGATTACAGAAAGGCTAATTGAACTTTCCTCACCCTTTGTTAGGGAAACACCAACGTTTAAATTTTTTAGTTTTTTTTTAATTTATTGGGGTGACACTGGTTAACAGAATTATGCAGATTTCAGGTGTACGGTTCCACAACACATCATCAGGACACCCCCGTGTGTCCACCACCCCAAGGCCAGTCCCTGCCCATCACCACTTATACCCCCTGTACCTGCTTCTACCTCCCTCCGCTCACCACCCCCGCCTGGCAATCACCACCACGTGGGAAACGCCTGCACTGATGGTGCCAGCCCTAGGTATGTAGTATTCAGTGGGTAAATCTCAAACGTTAAGTCCAATAACATCCCAGAAAAACACTTGCACGGCTAACCCTAAACGTCCATCTTTTCGTTATCCAAGATCAGCTTATTTCACAGGAATTTACTAATGAGTATAATGTTGAATATTATGCCATATTAAAAAAGATGACATTATACTGCCCTGGAGTAATGTGCAGAGAAATTAATGGAACGGGAGAGGTCTCAGTGAAAACGGGCTTTTGTTCGGCCTCTTCCTGCTCTGGAAACGTGGCCTTGGCTTCTTGATTCTCCGATAATACAAACTTTCCGAGGGTCCCAGGATATTTGACAGAAGCACCTTGAGGAGTGCGAAATGTCCTTGGCGGTGCCAGAATGCTCCACACTCCTGTGGAGAATATTAGGGCTGAGAAGTCCCTGTTTCCAGCTCCCATACCTCCTCCCCTCCCTCAGCCAGAGCTCTGTCCCATGCTAAGAGCTGTTTACTT
Source organism: Phyllostomus hastatus (assembly GCF_019186645.2). Classification (NCBI taxonomy): domain Eukaryota; kingdom Metazoa; phylum Chordata; class Mammalia; order Chiroptera; family Phyllostomidae; genus Phyllostomus; species Phyllostomus hastatus. Next base: position 20,331,117 of record NW_025334024.1, read on the forward strand.
CTTATCTCCCCTGCGATTCTGGAAGCTGTGAGGGGGCAAGGACCCTGCGTGTCTTCGGAAATTCCGATCATTAGCAACTAACACAATTAGGCAAATGAAGTGACTTCTCAAATTTAAGTGTGAATGAATTAATGGATGAATGAACAAATTAATTGAAATCTTGTGATATTTAAACTTTGAGAGGCATGCTGTTGGAGGAAACTTTTTACACCACACAGCACAGACTATCGCCAAAGAAGAAAAAGCATTTCTCTCATTCCCTTTAGTCAGGAAGCCCCACCATTGAAACAAGGCCATCAAATTAAACTATGGGACAGTTCTTACTTTTTTTTTTTTTAATAGCAAACCAAACTCCTCCTCCTTCTTTTAAATTTGCTCTCCTGAGGGGCCGGTCAAATGATGCCCAATGTCCCTTTCTCACCGGGAATGCCCCCTTGGAGACTTACTTCTATGTGCTGAACAACTCAATAATTTTCAGCTTTCTTTCCTCTGATACCGCTTCCACACCAGTGGTGAATCGTTCACCATCCAACAGCTGGTCCTCAAGCCAGGCGATTGTCCTGCTCACCCTCTGTTTTGTTCTAACTAGAGCAGGAAACTAAGAGTATTAAAATTTATTTTGTAATTTATTGTCTTGGGATAAGTCGCAAAGGGAAACTCCACCTAAGAATAAAATATTATTTTTCAGTAAGGTAATTATTTACAGCATTATACTCCCAAATGAGGTGTTTCTTCAATGTCAAGCTTTTCTTATTCCTATGGAGAAGTTGCTTATTCCTATAAATGACAATAATGTTTGGATTATTATCTTAAACCAATACACACACACACACACACACAGTATTTCTAGTGATTTAAATATGATAAGACTACTTTAAAGAATTACTAGATATATTTAGACAGCCTACCTGGAAGTATAGGGTTTTTTTTTTGGGGGGGGGTGGTTTCCATCTAAATCTAGCCCTTTTGATACACTTGTTTTAACTCAATTTAATTCTAAGGAATGAAGCCTTAGCTTTCCTTTCAGCAGACATTAAAGGGAGTGTTTCAACTTAAATTCTTCAAGAATTATCTAGGTCACATTCACAGCCTGTGACTGGCGTGGTGCAAATCCTTTTTTCCTCTCCCAGATGACAGAGGCTGCATAGTGCGAAGGAGGATGAATAGGGAATCACGGCTTCTCAGAATTATTCTCACATTTTCCTCCACCCCAGGGGTGGTTTTTCGGCTTTTCGGATTCACAAACTTAATCTCACTGGTGTGCCGTGTGAGAGGGCTCCAGCCTCCGTGGCTGGAGTCACGCTGCCCTGAAACACAGGAGACTACTAACTACAGAAGCAGCAGTCCTCAGACGTTCATTTGTATGCTGAAATGTTTCCAATGGAAGAAACACTAATGCCTGCCCATCAGACACATCAGCCCCCAGGAGACTAAAAATTATAGGAATCTATGGTTATTTATTCCTCCAACACACAGAACGTGGCTATTTAACTTTGAAGTGCATTGCTGATGCGCATTGGCTGTCGCAGGAGATTCTAAACGCAGCGGCAGCCGCACGGTGTGCTCAGCCTCCACACAAAACTCCCCGTCCAATGCTTTCTTATCTCGCTCAGCTGCATAGAGTTCATTGGAAATATCCGCCCCTGCCCCAGCTACTGCCTCACCGCATCCAAAGTCATGGTCCCACAACTCCTCAAAGTTATCTCTGCCCAATGGCTTAGACAAACGTAACCAAGATAATGTTGAAGACTATACACTTAGTGCAGTTTCCAGAAAGGATCAGATATGGTTCTGCAGACATAGGTCTCATTTGCCTGATTGAAATCATAGGTACTTATTTGAACTTCAGTCACAGACGTCCTCTTAGCTAATGATAATGCCTTACGGCAGTACTGCCATGACTAGCAGGCACCGGTGGTTAACAGGTATAACAGAGAGGCTTTGATTTGCAAGCATGTAGTACATCATACAGATGTACTTATTTATTTAATCCAATTACAATGACTTTGTGTTCCAACCAATACATATTGGCATAAAACCCAGACTTCTCTTGGGATCTTGCTCACCAAATATCTCCAAGAATTCCAAAAAGTCTGTGGGTAAAAACTGGTTTCCTTTAGCTTCACGAAAAGCCTATAGTCACCTGCTTCCAGCCAGAGCAGTGTGATTACTTCAAGGTTAGCCCTCGTAGTGGAAGAAACCATACACCTGGGGAAATCCATAATTTGAAAAAAATTCGGACAATAAACAATAAGTAGGACATAATCATGGAATTTGAGAGAAAGCAGATAAATGAGTTCAACATTTTTACAGGCCTTATGGCTGTGTGATGGAGATCAGGAGCAAAAGCTGGGGCGGAGGAGCAGCAAGTTGAGAAGACTGAGAGCAGCATTCTGAGCTGCCTCAGTACATGGAACCTGTGCTCACAGAAAAGGGAACTGAGAAAGGTTAGAATTCTGCGTGAGAGCTTGTTGGGGGTCCTAGGCCGGTAGGGGGCAGTTTTATTTGCACATGCTGAATCACACAGAAGCCTGCCAAAGAGAGATTCATGAAAAGCTAAGAACTGCCAGTAACACCTGAGTGCATGCAGGCACTAAAACGTGGACATTCTGACCCAGTCGAGGGGAAAAGGTCTCACTGAACACTTAGCCATGCTATTGACCTAAGGTGTTCAAGACCGAGGTGTAGGAGTAAGACTCACGCATTACATTGGCATTGACAATTGTACCATGTTAGAGATGAGGGGGAAAAATGAGGCTTAGAAAGATTAAGCTAAGGACCCAATGTCACGTAATCAGTAAGAGGCACAGCCTTGCTCAAAATCTTTTTTGCTCCAAACTCATCCTTTCATTTCTGAAACATGGTAGTTTCCAATATACTGACTCATGAAAGAACACATCAGCACTTGTTACAATATTTGATTATATAAATATAAGTCAGTATGGATAATAGTATGTTATCCATACCGGAAGTTTGGAAGAAAAACAAAGAAGGTTACCTATTTGAATGCATTGGAATCCAAAAAGAAGCCCAGAATTAAACAAGAAGAAATGGCAGAAAAGACTGTAAGTCTCTAAATAGTTTGTCCTTCGAAACTGAAAAAAAAATAGAGATATATATTTAAAACACACCATGATCATTCCTCACTGCAAATGTTTTTTGGAGCATCAACATGTGACAGTAATTCTACTTTCCTTTGATTAATTTTTATCAATAATGAAAAGACCTCCTTACATCCTTAGAAAAATCGCAAATGTCTCTGTGGATGTAAACTCAGTGAGTTGTGATTTGGAGACAAAAGGAAAAGAAAAGAGATGGATACTTTTATCTAATGGGCAGATATGTAAATGAGCAGTGTTAAATCAAAGGGGAAAAAAACGAGCACCTGACTTTGAACACCGCCAGGCTGAATGAGAATGAGAGAGTCCATCTGTCTGAGACGGTGGAGATGCGAGACCTCTGGAAGAGGTGGAGAGGGATACTTTAAAGATGAGAAATGAAAATGTCACCAAAATTTCTGAGAAAACACTACTTCCCAGGAACAGATTAATGAAGCAGAAGCAAAGCACCAACTGTCAGCAGCTGAATTATTAAGGGAGGAGATCTGCAGAATCTGTGGACAGGTGTGGACTTGTCCAGAAATTGAAAAATCTTAAACCAAAACTCCAAGTGAATCACAAGGAGCTTCATCTGACTTCTGTTTGAACACTTTAATGGTTCATTTGCCTTAGATTTTAACATTTTTAAGAGTTTTTTTTTTTCATGCATCCATATGTACTCTCTTCAGAAGAGGGATAGTCGGTCACAAATCTGGGTCCAGAATTGCAGGTGGGGAAATGGAATAGAAAGACTAGCATTACATGCAGTCATCACCTATGTGCTTCCAGTCACACAGTTCAAATGCAAGTATGCCTTTGGGGAAAAATAAAACCTTTTTCTAGCAGGTGAAAGATAATAGTGGATTAAAACTTATACTTCAGATCAGTAGAACTAGGTTTAAATCCTATCTCTGCCAAAGTACTTCAAGTATGACCATGAGCAAGTCTATCTAAAATCTTTAGCTGTGATTTTGCATTTGGAAATAACCTCTTGATTCGGTTCTGTTGTGAAGATTAAAAGAAATAAAACATGTAGAACACAGCTGTTCCTTTTACTTGCTCTGTAATCTCTGCTGTTCTGGATTTACTCTGTTCTGGGTTTTGTCTTCCAGAACTCATCCTCAAGCAGTTTGACTTCTTTATAACATTTTCCTTAGCTCCAGAAGAAGACACCATTTGAGATCCCTAGCTAGGCAGGAAGTCAAACTCACATATGCAGCCCCGAGTATACAAATGAACAATTTGTCCAACTACAGGCAGAAAATCAAGGCCAGTCACAGAAGGCTTCATTTATTTTTCCTTCAATGATGATAAACATGTAGAATCTACAATGTCATTAGTCATCTGGATGCAGGAGTTCAGAAACTGAGCCTAAAATGGATAGCAGTCAGCTCCCCTAATTCCAGTATCCAAAACAAATTTAACATAGAAACACACTGATTTCTGCATTGAGCAATTCATAAACTTTTCAATGAGACTTTTCTGTCTGGGAATGATAGAGATTTAGATAGAAATTCACATATGTATATTATTGTGTATGTAAGTATGTATACTAAATATTTTATAAATTGTTACTGTAGTAACAGTCTAATCGAATATGCTTTAATCTTATTTGTTATTTATGACAATACATTTATGCGTATAACAGAACATGCATATATGCATATGTGTGCATAATTCATACTATGTTGCTCATAAATTAAAGAAGAGATTCATAATTACCACTGAGGATGCTGTGGTGTACTGCACAGGGCCCCTTCAGGGGTGGAAGGCTCATCCTTTCACCTGCTGGGAGTGCCGCCAAGATGACCTTCTGCCCTTGGTTGTCAGTCTTCCTTGTGGATTCTCCCAGCCAAAAAACCCAAGGATAGCCAGAGAGGTGCCCTCGCCCTGTGGCACCCTCCCTGCTGCGGTTGATCCCCACAAGGATACAAAGGCTCAGCCCCCAAATCTGAACAGACATCCAGTCTCCACCAGATGGACACCTTCCTTTCTCAGAGGTTAATTCTAAGAACACTCCCCTCTAAAAATGTCACATAGTTATTTCATCTCAGAATCTATTTTCGAAGGAAAAATGCCCCAACCAAATGCCCAGAGGAAGCGTTGGTTGAAATGAGGAGAGAGAGCGGTTAACAGCAGAGACAAAAACATCCTTATCATTGCAATCTGAGGAAGTGAATGGAAGAGGAAAGGGTGGTGACAAGACATGGACAAGGCGTCTTCCATGATGGAGGGACAGCGTGGCCCGTGTACAGAGCGCAATATTCAGCGGTGCTGTCGCTAAAGAAGGCTCGTGTTAAAATGTTGACTCTGCCTCTGCTTCACGAGTGTGTTTGTGGGCAAGGCACTACAATGCTCTGATGTTTCCTGGGGATCCAATGAGAGAACGCATGCCTGGCACACGGCACAATGCCTGAGCACAGCAAGCACTAAATAAACAAACAAACAAAGAAATAAACAGTAAAAGTTATTGTTAGCTAAATTACCCTCAGAGCCAAGGTTCAATAAGACATTTTTCATGTAATTCTTTTTTCCATTTTGCTCTCTGATATAGAATTCTATTCACATTACAAAGCAAAGAACCCACGGCGTGATTATTTGTTAACAAAGCAGGGACCCCGTCCCAAAGAACTGATCGTAGAACTTTTTTTTTGAAGGATGGGGGCTTTCGTTTGCCAGCCCAGATGCCTACTTGATTCTTCTCTATCCTATTCTGTCATAGGAAACTGGGTGTCTATATGGGTATCTCCTTTCCTCCATGCCCGTCATATGGGTTTGGCCAGTGGGAGACACCAGCACGGAGGCCTGGAAGGAGACCTTCCGGAGGGTGGAAGGAGATTCAATGCAAGGTGTTCATGTCCCATGGAATCCTCCCATACCAGCTCCCTGTGGGCCTCTATGTCCCCTACTTAGCACAGGCAGATGGCAGGCCCACCCAGCTCACTCCTGCATGTGCCAGTGATCCTGTTTCCTCTTGTTTCCTGAGTCCTGATGTTTGTCATGTTTCTGCTATTGTTAGATCAGGACATTTCACTGTTCCTTGGTTGCTTCCTCGTGCTCTGACCATACCTTGCTAAATGGTGACTTTATTAAGCTGTTGTCAGTTACCTAATTCAGATGCCCCAGCTCCGTCCTCCTGCTGCTAGAGCCTTGACTAACCTGAATTTGCCTGGGGATTAATGTGTTTTTATTTCAGAAGTTACATTTTCATCCGTATTTTTAAAGGATCTGTTATCTTCGTCATGTGGAACATTAAAGCAAAGGATCTGATCTGCATTCAATGTGAAAGCTCTCTAACTTTATAAAGTAAACTTGTGTACCTCTATTTGTGTCTCAAAATAGCAGATAGATTGATAAAAGTCATTTTAAAATTGAGAGACCTCAATCATTAGGTTCATTTACATTGAGAAATGTTTTACTTTATAGTTTTTTTTTGAACTCTCTACCTCTAAGAGACAAAAATAGATTGTCTCGCTCTAGCTAACTGAAAGAAATAAATGCTAAGCAAATGTTTTTAGCAGCACAAAAAGAAAACAAACAAAAATATATTTATTCACAAATATTTCATGTCAATGAGCCTCTACTAAAAATCACTTACCAATCCAAATTTTTTCAAAATAAGAATATAAAGCATGATAAATCCAGCTACTAAAATACCATGTAGGCACTAAAAGTAGTTTTATGAAAGGGAGGAGTCGTACTTTAGAGAAAGATCATCTTCATCTTAAATGAGACTATCTCAGGATACTCATTTTAAAGTGTGAACATTTCTAGAAGAAAACATATAAGAGTGCCTGTGATTGAATCCCAGGTGTAAGATACAGGTGGTGTTATCTGCTACTTTAAACTTTTAACCCCTAAATTGACAACAATTAATATAGAAATCATTGTGGGAAAAGTATACATGGTTTTCTCATTTCTAAAGTGAAAATAATTAGTGAAAAAACAGGTTTTTTTCTCAGAGCTATTTAAAAATGTGTTCCGGGGGCCCTGGCTGGTGTGACTTAGTGGATTGAGTAACATGCTACAAACGAAGAGGTCACCGGTTCGATTCCTGGTCAGGACACATGCCTGGGTTGCAGGCCAGGTCCCCGGTTGGGGGAGTGCAAGAGGCAACCAGTCAACATGTCTCTCGCATATGGTGTTTTCTCCCTCCCTTCCTCACTCTCTCAAAATAAATAAACAGCCCTGACTGGTGTGACTCGGTGGATTGAGTGCTGGCCTCTGAAACAAGGTGTTGCTGGTTCGATTTCCAGTCAGGGCACATGCCTGAGTTGCAGGCCAGGTCCCCAGTAGGGGACATGCATCCACCCATTGATATTTCTCTTTCTTGCTTTCTCCCTCCCTTCCCTTTCTAAAAAAAAGAATGAAAATCTTGGAAAAAATAAAATAAATAAAATAAAAATAAATTAATTAAAAAAAGGTAAATGTGTTTAGGGGGATGAATTTATTTTAAGAACATATCTAAACTATTCTGGTCCTGGAATTTAAAGAATGAAGTGAGCAGCTCCAAAATTACTATGTAATTTTTTTTGTAATAAAGACCTTTTTTAGTTATAGAAAGTGGATGAAAAGAATATAACAGGTATCATCCTAATTCCCTCTAAATTATACTTAATTAATGCACTGATCTTAGTATTATCTCTTAGAACTGAGTCATTTTCATAAGAAACCACATCGGTTTAATATAAATTTTCAAAGACATAGAAGTACTAATATAACAATGCATGAGACTTCAGAACAAAATCACCTTAATTCCCTGGGTTTTAACTTATAGTCTTTTTGTCACTTTGACATATTTCTATTTCAATATTGCTAGAGAAAGCTTAGAAACTTGGCTTGATGTCAATGTTAGGCTAGGTATAAAAAAATTAAATATATTTTTAATCCTCTTTTTCTTTAATTTTATTAAATTCACTGGGGTGACATTAGTAAATAAAATTCCATTGGTGTCAGGTGTAAAATTCTGTAACACATCATCTGTATATTGTATCGTGTGCTCACCATCCAAAGCAAGTCTCCTTCCATCACCATTTTTGTGGGGGGACCAGATATAAGAGTTTGCACAAGACCCCAAATTCTGTCCCAAAACAAGTTACATCAGCAAACAATAGAACACCAAAGAAATCCTGCGTGATGACAGTGCATCAGGGAAGGCATATCATGATTTGTAAATGTTGATAGTTCTGGTGTCTCTGGTCTAGTTTTTCCCACCATCCCTTGTTCTAGAAAGGCCTGATTTACTGTGTGGTATCAGCATTCATTGCCTGCATCCGTTGTATGTACGCTTTTGTCAGTGAATATACAGAACACTGCTTCAAGAGGAGGCGGCCACGTGTACTTGCTATTCTTCTCTTTGTTAGTTTAGGTGATTTCTGCTGTCCATAATTATAAATAGCACCATAATACATACTTTTCCATTTTGATATTTATATAATGTAAACCTAAATCGAGCCATTTTTAAACTTGCCATGAATTACAGAAAAATTATGGATAGTTTCAATTCAATAGGGTTAGAGCCCAGCTTTCTTGAATTCTGTACTCAAAATATGTGCAACATCTTGAAGCCCCCAACCCCTCTTCTGAAATATCTAGAAATCTCTCTAGTTTCCTACCTACTCTTTCTTGTACCTAAGTTGCCCTTAGCCGTATTGTCCAAGATCAAAAATTTCTTCTTGTTCTTTCAAAAACACAAAGCAAATCAAAAACCCTCAGGTGTTACCTCCTGTATGAAGTATCCCATCTTGGATTAAACTCTTCCTCTTCCTTCTCCCATAGAATTTGACTTGCTTATATGGTAGAATTTACCATATTACATTGTTGCTATGTGGGTGTTTAACAGGTTCATATTAGGCTTAGTATCTGCAGGTTTGGCTAGGAGTAACCTTGACTTTGGTGTTCCTCATTTTACAATACTGCTTCTGCAGACACTAGGGTTAAGATAAATGTAGGATGCTGTTGTGCCCCATTTGCTGTTGGGGAACACACCTTGTTTTGTGGAGTTGGGTAGTCAGGCAAGCCTTGACCTCTATGACTCAAGTGGTATAAAAGATTGATGGAAAAATGAGGGAACAGCTTCTTTGAATCAAAGTGAGCCACAGATTCCTTGGGTCACTTGTTCATGGAAGCCATATGTGTAATCATTTGCTTATATTTCTGTTGCTTTAGTAAACTAGGTGCTTCTCCTTACAGACAATGTTCTTTTAACATCTAGTTACTGGAAGATGTCTCATATAATTAGTCTGCAACATGGTTTATTTTTAAAGACTGTTTAAAAGAACATAAGGACAATTGAAAATGCATTAGGAAGACCCTATCATGGTATCTTTGTTTCTAGTGGTTTGGTTTGGTTTTTCTAAAGCCTCTTTTATAAACTATACACAGCCTCTGCATCTACCTTGATTCAAACTGACATTGTAGGAAACATAATTATTCAGAACGACATTCTCCAAATAAGCTGTAATGACTTCCTATCTTATTAACTTTGTGCCTTGCATTCTCTTGACCATTCAAGAATCCTCCAGAATGCCAAAGGTCAATCTTGGCTCTTGCTTTAATGATCTATACACCGAACTATCTGAATACATTATGACATAGTCCATCGTGAGTTTTGAGGATGCGACAGAATTGGGGGGCATATTTTGGTTCTGTCCTTTGCATTCACTTAGGGCTCTGTGCGAGAAGATAGATAATATCTAAAGGCACTCATTTAAGTTTATCTAGCTCTGTGGTTTATACCTTGAAAGAGTAATAGGTTAATTTAGGCATGGATATCACAATCCCTCTAATTTGAAAAGCTGGAACAATCCTTAATAAATACTAAGTTATTAGCCATGATGTGGGTTTCATTTTATAGAGTTGAGGCTGAGGCATGAAGGAAATGTCAGAGATTAGATAAACCAAAGCGGAAAGATAAATGACATGCTAGAAAGGATACAAATGAGCACCAATCATGTAGCACATGCAGTGTGGGGACGGTAGACCAGACTCCATTTATACAGTCAAAATTTGGGCAGGATAGGAATAAGTATGGGCAGGAAGCATTTCCTAATTTGGATTAAAAAAATGCTTAGCTATGGGTGTATGCTGCTACTGTAAATGAACAACAATATACTGGAATCTGGACATAAGAATTAGTCATTAACCTGATTTGTAATGATGAAGACTGCTGGTTCTGAAAAGAAAATTTCAATGGGTTTAATTTAGTCTTTTGGATTCCATGCATTTTGCTGAGAGGAGCCATGGTCTATTTCCACTGTTTAGCAGAGATTCATCCCAACACCAGTTGCTGGGGCTTTCCTGGACTAGGACTTTAAAAATCTACTGGAAAGAAAGGCAGGTTATTATTTTTTTATGAATGATAGGGCATATTTAGCTAGGAACTAACAACAACTCGGTTCCAAAAAAGAGCAGAAGTGCCGTCTTGAAGTTCATCTTCAAATGATATGTCAGAAGCAGACCCTTCTTCTGTGATAATAATTAAAAAAATCAAACCAGGTTTTTGATTGAAGATGAACCAGTATATAGGAGGATAAAATTTAGGATGAAATCAACAGTTGTATACAAGGAAGGCCACCATGCCATCATGCTCTTTGGAACTCCTCTAAATCCAAAACTAAAAAACAAACACCCTCCCCCCACACACACACAAACAACAACAGCAGCAACAAAACTGGAAGACAAAAGTAGATAAGTAAAGATTTTAGAAGCATTTTGTAGTAGCCACTTCTTGATCCTCAAAGCAGAGAAATAAGTGGATGACAGAAATATCTATTAACAAAGCCTTTAATCACACAGGTGTCTGTAATTCTCCAATTTCTAGTCTTATTTATGTTATGTCTCTTCATAGCAAAATGGCCTTAATCATCGAGGATAGTGCCAAAGATCCCAGGGAGTTTTATTTCTCATTTCTTAATAATATTTTGAGTAGAATTTAATAACTTTCCCATGGTCTGCCTACGGTATCAGCCTATGGGGATTCTAATTGGATCCATCATCCTTCAAGCCTATGATGTCATAGGATGTAGTTAACTCAATCTAACTTCAACATGTCTGCTCATCTTTTCATCTTCAGAAAATTCATCCAAAAGGGCCAGCATATTAAAAGAAGCATGTTTATTTTTTTTTTTACTTACTGACTACCATCATTTCCTTAAAAGAAGAAAAGTGATACTATGGTACACATATTTATATAACAAATCATTTTTCCTTCATCTTCTGGGTTGGTGGTTCCCAAATTTCCACCTGTATAGGACTAACTTAGGAATTTTGATAAAATGCATAGGTATAACCTCTAATATTCTGAATGAAGTTGTATGAATTAAAGATTATGGTCCTACATTTTATTTAAAAAAAACTAATACTGTTTTTTTTTATTTGAAAAACTCTCATGTCCGTGGACCATATGCACTCAGAGAAACACAGACACATTATTTAGCCCTTGTAAAAATAAGACATGCTGTGCATCTATGCTCTTCTCAAGGAGCACACCAGGGAAGAAAGGAGAAAGCCAGGGGAAAAAGAAGTATCAAAGGAACTGCAGGATGAAAGCATGTGACCAGAGAAAGGAGAACTGACAACATATGGAGGACCTTTCAATCCCTCACTCTGCAGGGTGGTTTATATACATTGTAGAATTCAGAAAGATCTTCATTTTTCCATAGGAGAAAAAGGGAGATTCAGTCAACTTGAATCAGTCGGTAAGGGGTCCCATAACAACTAAGTAGTAGAATAAGAATCTTACCCCATGTCAGTCTTTCTAACTTAAAAAAACAAAAATACAATGGTTTTACCTTGACAGCACACAGGATTGAAAAATGTGCACACATGTAATTATAATGCAAAGGAGACAGAAGGCCCTCCATAATACAGGCACAAATAATGGAGCAGTTTAAACAAAACAGCACGGTGACTGCTAGGGTGGGCATTTAGGGAAAGTCACCTCCTTGTTTTCTTTGGGGACATTAATTAGAGGCTTATTCAAGAAGACCGCTGTGTATGGGTAATTATTTGACTTTGTAATTATTATTTACATGTTGACATATATAAGAGCAGCAACTACTTATATTCAAAAATTCAAGTCCTGAAAATCTCAAATATGTAGCCACTTCTTGGTTTTTATAGTCAAAGGGTAGCTTGTTAAAAGTCACAAATGATGAGCCATGCGAACACGACTCTTCATGAAGAGATCATTGTTCCTCTGATCTGCCCCAAAACACAACTTGAAATCCCCCCCGTGCCCTGTGTTGCAGGGGACATGGCACTGTGCCGGTCGCTCAGGTCTTCTTGTTTACACCAAGGCACGTCCTCCTCAGAGGCAGCTGGACATGTGGGCAGGTGTGGACTCTCAACTGGTCTTTCTTGGAAATCGCCCTTAGCCAAAGCAAGCTTCCTCACCCAAGCTGACGCCCCTCCCACCCCTGCAGCAGCCTGCATCCTCTGACTGGTCTAGACTGAGCTCTAGCTGCCATTCCTTAAGGCAAGAGAGTTCTGAAAGGCCAGCCAATCACCAGCGCTCTTCCAGTGACTGCGTCTTTCACTGCAACTGAGTCACAGTTCAGTCCCTCCCTCTGAGCCACCCTACTGCCGTCATTCTGCCGTCACAGGTGTGGACGGTGCAGATGCTCCTAATATGTAAGTCTCCATCTCTGGGCCTGCTAGCCTAAAAACCTGACTTGAATCATCCAGTTATTAGCCATTCCCTTCAGGTGCTTTAATTCTCTGTCTATTTGACTGTAAACACTGCCTCATGGAGTATTATTCTTTCATGGACAACTCTATACTACTGTCAGCTTAAATTGTCCATTAATTGGGATACTGGTAGGAATGTTTATTGAAGGGACTGTCTTAAAAGGTGTAGTTACAATGTACGGAATACACCTGCCTGCACCATGGGGCAGAGTGGATGCCGCTGAATGAGACCAGAGACGTGAATATAGGAGAAAAGGCCATAGACAGGACCACACTGGGGATGGCTGGGGCTGTTAGGTAAGGTGAACAGTTGGTTCCTCTGTGCCTGCAGGGGAACATCTGTGAGACTAAATACATCGTGCTGGACCGGGACAGGAAAGTGAAGAGACGATAGAGCCAAGAGACAATAGCTGTATCTTGCTTAAGGCCTCAGGGTTAGTGCTTAGTGCAACTCCTATAGAAGCACTCCAGGAGAATGCCATCCCCATCATTTGATACAATAAGTAAACACATTCTATTTTGTTATCATGAAATATGTCTGTGTTTGTACCTGAAGAAGATTTTGAGCTTTCTAAAATGTGGGGCTGAATGCTACTCCTTTTAGAATTTCTAACACCCAGCATGGTGCTGGGTAAAAGAGCAAGTTCCTCATTTCTTGCTTATCCTTTGCTAAAGAGTAGTTACCCTACCTCCATCTGAAAGCTTGTGTTACAGTTTCCTGGGGTGATGTATATGGAGGTGTTGAAAAGAATGGGACACCATTCTGGAAAGCTGCAAGAGCAGACGAACCTTGGGGACGAATGGGGTGAGGCCCGTCATGGCCGCGATGCCTTCGCAGTCAGGAAAGTCACTGACACTACATCAGCTGACTGAGCGAGTGAAGGGAGACAGTGATGTAACCAGGATGATGCACGAGTTTCTTCACTTTCACCCCACTATTTCTTGTCAACACATAATACGACCTCTTTAAAGGAATGATGAGTGGTGTGAATGAACTCCTAGCATCCTCAAGTGCAAATATGTTAAGGAATAATGCATTAAAAACATGCTAAGAGATGAAACACAAGTATTCTGCATCTCTTTGGAAGTAAGGAGGGTACCAAAAATATATTGCCATGGAGAATTCAACTTTGATGAAAGGAATCTGAATGACCAAACCACTGATCTTGATCACTATTGATCCTGACGCATCGGGTTGAAAATAAGGGAGGTGAATTCTGACAGACCTAGGCAGGCCCTGGAGGAATGGAAAATCACTGTGGGAAACTGTACTGTGGGAAACTACCGGCTGACCCCACCCAGGACAGACAGATGCCCGGCTAAGATTGGGGTCTGGGGTCGGCCTCTCAGGCACAACAGGATGCTGCTTTCACTTGAGCCTGAGAAGATGTATCAAGAACAGTGGTCGGCAGAAACGGCACCCAGCAACCATGTCTAGCCAGTCAGACTCTGACACCCCAACCAGTTACCCTTCGAGGGGTTTGGGGCTTAAAAACCCTGCCCTAAGAACAACCTAGCGAGTCTTAACCTCCCTTGGGTGGCTCCCCAACCTCCCTTGGGTGGCTCCACTTTCCCTCTTATTCCCCGCTAATAAACCTGCTCCATAGCTCTCTGTATCCATCTTTTTTCTCGAGCGACCCTGACCTAACAAATTCACCAAGCAGAAGAGAAATGGCAGTCACTGGCTTAGGACAGTCCATTGGAGAATTGGACACGAAGGTCTTCTTGTGTTAAGCTAGCATGGAGCGAGAAGGGGAAATGAAGGCTTACTGGGAAAAAGGCTCCGCCAGGTTTCAGAGGCCAAAGAAACGGGCCCCAGATGGAGCCCCGTGGACTCCTGCCATCGCCTTAGCCGGGCTGAATCTCTGCCATTTGCCTACATCTGTCAGCGCAAAAGGCAAAATCGTTCCCCTCCCACGTGCTTACTTCTGTCTCCACCACCCACCCACTCTCTTCAAACTCCGTCTTATTTTATTGTCTTACTATTTATCGGAGGCAAGCTCTGGAACTCCTCTCCCCACCAGAAGCAGCCCACTTCCTGCTGTACAGGAACTTACTTTTCTGCCTGGAGCAGGTGTTATTGTTTAAAAATACCAAATAAAACCCCGTTAGCTACTATAAAAAGCAGAGCTTTTAAAGCCTTATATAATTTTCGGAGCAAATGGCATTAAGAAATTTGCTCTTGCACCTGCCTACTCTCCAGATTTGCATAAATGTTCATCGCTGTACAAATGTAGCACCGCATTTGGTTCTATTTAATGCAAAAAAGCAAAAAAAAAAAAACAAAAAAAAACAGAGGCCCTGTCCATCTGTAAAGCAGCTTCCAAAAGAATCAAGGCACTTCCTTTGCTTAAGCACACGAACGAATAAGGGTTTCAAAATTTTCATACCAAAAGAGGTTTTCTACAACACAAAATATTAAAAAATGACGGGAAAAGGGGATGCGCGCATGTTTTTGTCTCTGTAAGATTTAAGCATCTATTTGAATACATTACATTCTGGACATAGGCTTTGACTGGCGGGGCAATTCCTTAATAACATGAACGTAACAAACCTCGTTTGGAGTCAAAAATGGGAGCAGGTGTTTTATGTCCTAGTACCGTCGGTGGTGATGTGGTCCAACACGTTGCCAAGAATCTAGACTTTTCAAAATATGAAATATTTTCAAAGAATAATAAGGGGAAAATAGCAGATAGGGGAATTGAGGCTGCCTTAGATAACTGCTTTGGACACATTTGTTTCTTTACATCTTGCCGCACATGGGAAGCTTCCTGTACGCGCCACTCGGAGTGAAGGTGGTGAGCTCCCTCAAGCTGGTTTTCCCCACCCAGGCTGTGGGGTGTACTTTCTTACAGTTTGCAGTTCTGCAACTGGCTCTATCTCTGTGGTCTTACTTCCTACCCTCATAATTACTTACCAGAATTAATACACCAATTACTGCTATTATTAACTATTGGTATCACAGCATTCAATTTCAGTGGCCACAAATTTACCTCCCGTACTTCAATCCGTATCGTTTTCCTGGAAAATAAATACAAAATTATAATTATCCTGGTAGAACTAGACTACTCTCCCCATCGGCTATAATAAAATGATAAAGCTCTGTATTTGAGGCTTTGACTCCATTTCTGATCTGTTTTTCTCTCGGTCCTTTACTTGCTTCTTTTAAATCCCTACTTACATTTTTGAAAGAATAATCCTTAACGTTGGATGGGGAATCTGCCCTGGGCATTGTAGGGTGTTTAGCAGCATCCCTGGCCTCTGCTTCAGCGGTTTCCAACTGTTACACAGCAAGCATTTTTAAAACACTGGACACCTGACTACTTAGTCAGAGGCACTGAGCTCTTTCCCTTTAGACTGTCCAATAAAAAAAAATGACAACAGCCAACACAAAAAATAGCCATTCAGTGTGCATGAATCAGAAGAATACCTATTTTTGTTTTGTCAGATTGGCAAAGAATATAACACATCTTTTGATGCGCTGCCGAATTTCAGTGGTTAGTGTATGTGTGCCGTGAGATGAAAAGTTGAAAATCGCCTCTCTGCTCACTAGGGTCCCATGGCGTTGCCTGACAAGCCGTAATTAAAATTTGCTGTAGGCATTGCCACACGTCCCGTGGGTACAAAAGTTTCTGTTACTGAGAACCATGGACCTGACCCTGGTTATGAGATGCATGTGTATCCTCAGATGTACAAAGTGACATACACGTGAGGTTTGTATCCACTTAACATCTTCCTACATACTCAAGTGTCACTGTTCTTGTGAAGTTTTCTGTGATCCTTCCTAACAGAACACGCAGGCCACCCTAGCCCCATCTCATAACATGGGATTCTGTGTTGAAACAGCTTTCATTTCTGTCTTCTGCATAGACCCTTGAGTTTATAAAATGTAGAACTTGTGGTACACACAGTTCTTTATCAGATGTCCTAGTGAAATAATTGTCACGAGAGGAGCTTATTTTACGTGTTTCAAAGAGTGGTTGAGCATTTAGGTGACTATGGAAATGAGGAAGAGATGTTTGCCTATGGGCCACCCACTAGCGTATAGTAGATAATCAACAGATACATGGTTATGGAAGGGGTGAGTAGAATATTTCACATGACAGCACTCAGGCTGGTTGGAGGCTATATAACACCATGACTCTCTGGCAAAATCCCATAACCTTCCCGGACATTCGTTTCATATTATAAAGCCATTCAGAATGGTGTCCTTTAAGTGTAAGCTAAGTTGTTGGTTTTACAAACAACATTACCCTTGTTTTATTTAGACGTGCTGAATTAAACAGGCCTCTGTCCTCTCTTGTCAGTGCTGTCTAACCTTTCCTTGGCCAGCAGGTGAATCTTAAGTGGTGCTGATAGTCTTTGATCCATGCAAAATAATTACAGTCCATTTGCCTCTCCCTCTCGCGTCACCCTCTCCTCACAGGGCAAGCCTCTTGTCCTTCAGTTCTTCGTGCGGTTTCACATGAGCTCATGGTTGCACCTTGAAGCCTAGGAGGTTTTATAGTCTGAATTATGGCAGCAGTGGCCCTTGACATGAATTTGCATTGTACACCGCACAGAAAGTAAGGGAAGGGAATAAGGTAATGGACTGTTTGTGAACTCTTTCTTCCTCCTCTGACATCATATGAGTCATGGGCAGACAGGTCAAGATGGATGGCCAGGTCCTTAAATGGCTTAAAAGTGGTGAAACTCAGAGCAGGGATGGGGCTCTGCCTGTCTCCTCTCGCTGCTATGTGCCAGCTCTTGTGATGGGTTCTATAATAAGCCCTTTTTCTTCCGTATGCCATCAGCAAGGCAGACACAACACTTCTTTGCCGATTCCTGGGATCCTTGGGAGCTTTGCTCTGTTGATTGGAATTGAACACCTTTACAGAGTGGTGGGGAATTCTGCAATGAGTTGAACCACCCCCAGAGAGAAGGACAGTAAATCGGTAGATAGTGGAGCAGGAAGTGAGAGGGTGGATGAGAGTACAGTTCAGGTGGGGATCTATATGTATAAATGTGTGTGAGAGTGTGTGTTAATGGAGAGAGGGAGGGGGAGAGAGAGAAGAATTGCCTTATGGGATTATGGAAGCTGCAAAGCCCCACATCCTGCCCACGGTTTGCTACTAGGAGAACCAGGAAAGCCAGTGTGGTAATTCAGTCCAAGTCTGAAAACCTGAGACTTGGGGAATGGACGCTATCAATCCTGATCTGAGTCCCAAAGCCCAGGACCCACGAACACGCATGCCTGAGGGCGGAAAGTGAATGCCTCAGCTCCAACAGCAAGAGCAAAGGGGCCGTTCCTCTGTCGTTTTGTCTGCTCAGGGCTGCAGTGGGCGGAGGGTCCCCACCATCACCGGGGAGGCCACGTGGGCCTTTCTACAGTTTAGTGATTCGGTGCTGGGCTCTTTCAGAGACACCCTCACAGACACACGCAGAAATAACGTTTTGTACCAGCAACCTGGGCATCTCTTAGCCCGTGAAGTTGATATGCAAAATTAACCAGTGCAGGTGTGTTCTAAAATACTCAAATGAAAAGGAAAGAGAGAAGAGGATCGGTGAGGCCTCTAAAGGGTTACAGTTTAAGCCCCCATTCATGCTTCAGTATGTGCACTTAATGATACATGGACCAGAAGCTACTCGTGTGTTCTTATCACTGCTGTAATTAAGGTTGTATTAGGAAGTGTTAGCATATAGTTAGCAAACATGCTGGCATGTAGCTGAGTTTGGCATCTCTAGACATGTTTTGAAACCCTGACTCTTTCAACGATGTATTTTTTTTCAGAGTTCTAGTTTTCCTGTTTTGGGTACTCTGGGATACTATACATTTCTGGCAACTTCTACATGTTGATAAAATAATTAGTAAAGATTGCCTTATGTTGACAATGTAATATGGTCTTTTTTATTCAGAGTTCTAAAAATTGTATTAGAAGTATTTTGACTGTGTGTATATATATATACATATATACAGATACATATATACATATATATTCATACACATATGTATATATATTCACACCTGCAGAGAGGAGCTGAAAATATTAAGAAAATGTTATTCTCTCCTATAGTCATTTTCTGTGACTTTATGATTTTTTTCCGTGGGCAATCAGTTTCCTTCCTCTTCACGCTATCACATAAATAGTCTTGTTTGCAAGGATAAAAATTGGTGGCTTGATTCATATATCCATGTATCAAATACCTTACATAAAGCCATTTTCTAATATTGAAAAGGAAGGAGAAAAGTTATTTCTTTCAGAAATTGCAGTTTGTTGTCTTTTGACTTGTCAGCAGTGTCTGCATAGTTTCTGAAAATGCCGTAACCAGATATAGGTTTTTCCAAAAGGGATATTGGGAAGGCCGTGTGCTTTCATGTTCACTGTATAGACAAACTATTTCCCCGACAGGACAATGGAAGACGGATTGGGAAATGAAGACATGGGAGCAGATTGGAAAGTGGTGAGTGAGCCCAGACTTAAGTAGACTCCCAGGGTAAAGGATGCCTGCTGGATGAGGCCAATGTATCATGTTAACTTTTACTATACATCGAATTGACATCTTAACATGTGTGCACTGCATCACACTACCTCATTGGTGGAACATAGTAGGAAGCCCATAATGATACTCACTTTGGAAAGATGACTTGTCCTCACTGCAACTACACAATCACGTACAACTGGGTTTACTTTCTGGAAATAATATTCATGATATTAACTTTGCTCCTCATCTGTGGTCCTTTTATTCTCACGTGTGCAAAATGTACAAACGTAGGCACACAGGTGCATACACACACTATTCCCATTTGTAACTCTCAGTAATTTTAGGCTGGTGTTATTGCCACAATTTAGTAAAACGTATTTCTAAAGGTGCTTTTCCTTCATAGTGAATTCTCCGTTCTGAGGACAAAGTGACGGACCATTAAACCTCAAACGGATATGATGTGACCCAATGAATTAAAAATCTAATTTCGTGCCCCTCGTTGTATAAGCACCATACATTTTTTCGATCCCATTTTGTTCTGATTATCCATAGTTCCTTAATGATAAAATTATTTTTCTGAAAAATAAAAAAAAAATCATAGAGGCTTTAGTTTTAGTCGGAGAGGTTAGGATGGGCCCACCCACTCAGAAGCACTTGAGGTAATTTAATAATTTACATTCCTTTCGTGTGTTTGGAAAGCCAATGGGTACTGAAGGCACACACATCAAACCTTGCCTTTTCATTCCTGCTGCCGTGGCAAGAAGTATCCAAATTAAGAATTACCATATCTTAGAGTCTCAGACAGTATAATTATACCAATTTTCAAGGCAGCTCAGATGGTTAGATAAAATGTATTTGAAAATCAGCATTTTCACTGATCATTTGATTCAGTCTCATTAGGTAGCATAACCTTACTCCCAGACATCAATTAATGCAATCGCTGGAGGATGAATCCATCTACATTCCTGACTTTGGTTTGCCGTCAAATTAGGTGCAGGGAAAAATGAAGGACACAGAATAGTATGCCTGGAAAAATTTTATTAATGATTATTGAGTGTGATGATATGGAGGAGTAGACGTATTTTGAAGTCAGAGTTGAAGTCCTGATGTTTCAAAGCAAAACTAATTCTGTAGGAGTTTCAAATCTTTTGTGCCTTAACAATCACAGAGTCCTGGGCCTCTTTTCCAAGAACATGGTTTAGGGTAGACTGAGCTTATGATCTCAGAAATCACCAACTGAGCCCTTTTCTTTCGCTAGTGAGAAACCTAGGTCCCAATAGTGGTGGCTGTGAGTAGTTTTTAGAAAGACAGAAGGGACGCAGCGGGACCATGATCAAAGATGAAAAATGAATTGTTCAGCATTAGGTGCTTCCCACACATTATGGGCGCAGCCCAAGCCAAGGCCCTGCCTCGAGAGTGCTTCCCCTCTTATTAAAACTGGACCAAGTGCAGCTGTTCTGTCATTGGCACTCTCTAAGGAAAAGAGTTCTCTTTTCCTTGCATCATTTATTTAAGGTTACCTACTTGCTAAGTAAGAACATTTAGGTACCAGACAGAAGAGTCTATACAACCTTTACTGCAACATTTTATTAATTTTCCTTTCCAAGTGATCTTTAGGGTGAGGGCAAAGTGCTTCTTTTGAGATGCACATGGCTTTACCCGCATTCTTCCATATCCTCCATTATTCCTAAAGATGCGCTGAGCACATTGCGGATCACGTAGCCCAGGTGTATCCTCACCTCCATGCAGGCAGCTTGCTCGCAGAGCCAAGCATGTCTTATCATAGAAAGTGATGAGCACGCCTCGTGGTGAAAAATGTGGCTGCAGCTCTGCTGCTTATGGACGTGCCTATTGACTGTGAGACTCTGACAGGCTCTTGAACTACCTGAACTCAGTTCACCACCTAGTTCTCTGATTTGGTGTTTTGGCACAGTGCTCACTCTAAGTTTCTCTTCCTAGTAATCTGCTTTGGCTTGTCACTTACTCCTTTTTACTAATTATGAGCCATGACCTCTCTAGTTCCTGCTTCAAAGGGTTGGTCCCTGGGTGCCTCATCTGCAGTATCCCCTGGGAGGTAACAACACAGTAGTCTGGGGGGCAGGGTGTGGGGCCAGGGTGTGGGGCCAGAGTGCGGGGCCAGGGCCCTGTTCTCCTGTGTGTCTGTCTGGATAGTCTGTGGTTGTCTCAGCCCTGGCCCTTGCCTGCAGACAGGCATAGGTTGCTGGTTGAGGGACCAGATCTAAAAACTTGGAGCTAGGGGTCTGGAGAGACCTGTGCCCACTTAAAGGGAAAAAAGGGGGAGGGGAAGAAATTTTTAAAAGGAAAAAAAAAAGGAGGAGCAGGACCTGAGCAACCCTAGGCCCTGTATTCATGTACAGGTGTTGGTGGGTTTGTATTGTACGGTGTCATGAGAACCTTTGTTTCATACCGAAAGGACCATGGCTAACCTATATCACAAAGTACTTTGAAAAATTGTAGACACGCTGAAACCAGAGTTAAAAAAAGAGAGCTGCCCACCGTGTTGAGAATAATCCAATGAAATATTCTCCTAGGGACTGAGGGGTGCGGTGACAGCTTAGCACAAATATGTGATATTGAAGTTCTGTGTCTTGATATTCATGTTAATGTTCAAAAGAACACAATTTTCCTCTGAGATTCCACCACTTTTAATGGAATGAGCCCTGTTTCATACTTAACTGTTTCCTACAGTTCCTTGGACATATCACTTAAGAACACTAAGCTTCAGTTTCCCAGTATGAGTATGGAGCTGACAATTTGCTTTGCCTATCTGGAAAACAAGACAGGGTAAATTGAAATGGGAAGGAAAAATTGTTTTATACACAATTATTTTTATTTTTTTATTTCCTGTCCAATACATTTATTTTTTGAATTTACAAGAATAAAAACTAAAAATGTTTTAAATATCAAAAAGTTATTTGTCTTAAATCAGGTGGAGGCAGGTGGGCATAAGCAATCTGTGAATGAATGGATGTGGTCTTGCCCCATTATCATATTTTTAAATGTAGTTAGGGGGGATACTGCAGATCCTATTTACCACCTGAAGACAATTTCATGTTTTGTGAATTGGGGATTCTGGCAAGGCCCTGGGATCAGAGCCACTTAGGAGCCCTGCTTCTCTTTTGAACTAAGCACAAGGCAAAAGGCAGTGTTACTCAGGGGCATCTAATCCACTGTCCTGTATTTGCATAGACCCCAGATTGGTTTGGGTGAAAAGCACTTACCCAGTGTCCACTGCTCATAGCACTTTTTAAAAACTAAGCATTTTTGGCTTTTTGCTGTCACGAACTTCCTGTATGACTCAATTCACATGAGAAGGGCACAGGGTCCCTGGTGTGTGCTGAGCACTTAGGAAGTTGCATCATTCATTGGACAGGATGTTCTAGAACATGGTGACTCAGTGAGTGAATCTCCTCAACCAACCCTGCTCAGTAATGACTATGATGCTGCAGTTTTTCTTTCTAGATAAGGAAAGTGAATTTAAGTGGCACAGTAAGGTTCACACAGTTAGTGAAACAAAGCTGGGATGGAAATTGAGCCTTTTTGTTGCTAACCTCATGATCTTTTTGGTCATTTCATGATTCCATATTGCCAAGGCCGTCAAGGTGAGGGACCTGGAGGTTCTCCTCCTGAGCTGTTTTTAGCTCAGTATACAGGGCATGCCTTTGTCACCAAGGAAAAGTAGACATTCAAATAACATGGCATTTAGTCCTGGATGGGTGACTCAGTTGATTGGAGTGTCACCAAAAGGTCGCAGGTTCCATCCCTGATCAGGGCACATACCTAGGTTGCGGGTTTGATCCCTGGTGAGGGCACACGATGAGAGGCAACAGATTGATTATTCGCTCATATTTCTCTCCCTTTCCTCTCTCCTCATCTTTCTCTAAAAATTAGTGAACATATCTGAATATATCTTTAGGCAAGGTTTAAAAAAATAATAGCATGGCATTTAGAAATAAACAGGTATAATCTCTTAATAAAGATCATTTTTAGCTTGTGTCCCTTGGCAAGATGCAAGTCTGGCTCCTTCAAGAATAGCTAAAGGGTATACTCCAAATACATAACCGTGGTCTCTGCCTTTGGAGATTTTTCTTCAGAATGCCCAGGCTGGGCCCTGAATATCCTCGTGTCCTTCTCTACAATACCAACACTGGGAGATTCTTATGAGTAGGGTCAGTGCTTTAGCCTGGATTCTCAATGTCAGATTGGATCAGAACCCCATGCACAGGGAGAGAAGGTCAGACATGCCTGCAAAGCTCTTCAAACATCTCATATTACCTTCTTGGTAAGTCAAATTGTGGATTCTCAAAGAGCCTGTATTGTGGGGTCGTTAGAGCATAAGTACTGAAATCAGACATTTTTGAGTTCCAATCATAGGTTTACTGCTCATTAGTTTTGTATCTGAGCATGCTACTCAAACTCTCTCCGTCTGAGAATGATAAAACACTGCATAGTTGTGGGAAGGTCCAATGAGACAAGCTGCAGTGAGCGCTTGTCAATCTCTCACTGTTACAACGTGTGCTGCTGGGCACCAGCGACATACCTGGTAGCTACTGCACAGTTGACATAACAGATGATCCCCCAACTCAGTGGTTTACAACCATAACATTTGTTCGTACACTCAGGGAGGTCCAGGTCAATGCTTTTTGGCAGAGCCTCTCTGGATCTCAGCTGGGTGGATTTGTTTCAGGATGCAGATGAAATCGAGCATGGCTTTAGGCTCTGGATTGGGTTCAGTTCTGCTCCATGTGCATTTGTCCTGGGCCCCAGAATCCAAGGCCAGCAGATGCCCGGGGCATACTTTTCTCATAGCGAATCACCAGTGTGCAAAAGCCAAGTCAAGCTGCACAAGCACATAGAAGGCCTCTGCATGTGTGGTTTTTGCTAAAATTCTGTTGGTCAGAGCCAGTCACATTCAAGGCCACATGGAGAGGGGAAAAGACTTCATCAACATAAGACTAGGGGCAGGAGTAAAACTACATGGAAAAATAATCCAGACTGTCAAAAAGTATAATAACAATGATTCTCAATTAATAAAAATGATGCTCTTTTAACGTTTGTTGTACGAGTGTAATTCACCACACACTGTGATTTATGCTGATTTTTTTAATGGCATGAGAAATGAAAACTCACCATCACTTGTTATCGTCTGATGAGGTCTCTCTAACTGTTCCTGTCTGAGAAACACATTTATGTTATCACACTTCTTTTACAGGTGGCTCAGAGTAATTTATACTAGAACAAGTTATTTCTCGAGGCATTGCGCTAAAATTCCTAGAGGTTTTAGAAGTAGGGAAGCGTGGCTGAGATGCGCACATTCTGGGAGCTAGCTTTTACCCACAAGAGGGGTTTGCTAGGCTCTGAGTAGATGATGGCCAGTTCGAGTTGATTAAAACAGCAACTATTTCTTGCAAATCGGTGTTATTCTAGGTTTGTGCCAGGCGGAATTTAAAACTGGTGTTAGAGACATTATGAGATTTAGTAAGGAAGTAAACAAAGGGAATGCTGAAACCTTAAAAGAGGAGTCAGGTACTGGAGGAGCTCCAATGGAAGATTAAGGAGAAGAGACTTTATTGGACAGGAAATAGGGAGGACTTGACATTGGTAGCAAAAGTTAGTGTATGAGAGATTCACTTTCCTGGGAGTATTTTAACTGTACATAACGTTGACTTACTAGCTAATATAATTTTAAAGGACAAATAACAAATGGGCAAAGAATAATCACTATACCAATAAAAATTGAAAATATTATATAAAGTCTTTTCAGTGACAAGTAAATACAAAAGACCATAGATATTTGACAGGTTCAATTTCAATATAAAGACATGAATAATATAACAACTATGTGCTGGTTACTTTTTGAAATATTTTTCAAATTTGTAAACATTTATCTTAGTGCAATAAGAACACTATCAACATGAGACCTGCCTCCTAACATTTTAAGTTCACAGTACATTATTGTTGACTCCTGATACAATCAAGAAACATTTCCACAGGAGACCATGTTACCAAGATGCAGCAGTGGCAACAGTATGGGGCAAAGCACAGCCTTACACATTTTTAGTGGAAATGTAATTGATCCAGCAATTTTAGACCAAAATTTGTCAGCATCTATAGAAATTTTAAGTGTGCATTGTTTTTCTCCAGTATTTATATTCACAGATATTGATCCAAGAGGGGAAAAAAACCCAATAACAATGATTAAAAAAAAAAAAACAAACCAAAACCTCACCAATGCACAAGAAATGTTGAGGAAACATTTTATTAAAATCTTTCAATAGCAAAATTGGGACTGAATTAATAACTCACAATAGTAAAACAACTAGTTGTACACACTGAGTTCCATCCATTATGTTAAATTCTGTGCAGCATTTTTTGAACACTGGTCTTGAGAAATGTCAGAGAACCCAATGTCTTTTATGAATTAAGTAACATTGATAGTTATTTTGCTGTCAATTGTTCTGGCATGTCAAAATAAGTTTTTTTCCCTTTGAAACTTGTTTCAAATAATTTATAAATAGCTACTTTATTATATTCCATGAATATACAACATGGTGTAAACACTGGGCACATTTTTCCAAAGGCACAAGCTCTCATGAGGCACATAAATTGTTGGCTTGAATTTCAATGAAAAGGAAAAACTACAGTCCCCTTCCCAGGTCTCTGTCAAGAATAATTGCAATGGCCTTTCTAATTAGCAATCATGGATACCAAGTGCTTTGGAGTTAAAAAAGAAAAGGGAAGGGCTACAGTGAGTGCAAGCAGTAGATAATATAGTCATTAACACTGCTTCTTTTCATTTTGTCAAATATACTTGTTTCTTCTTTTTTAAAACACTGGAGAGCTGGAGGAGCACCTGACAACATTTGGTTAATGCATTTATTCAAATCGTAAACCTTCCCATCACTCAGACCTGAAACAACTAGCTAATGAGAACAGTAAACTGATCATTGGTTTAGCGTTTCATTGTTCATGAAGTCTGTTGTGCAGTCTCAGCTGGAGGGCTACCAGGAGACTTTACCTTCCACATTTTTGTGGGCCCTCAGAGGGACATGGGAACTATTTAATTAACCCACACATAGGAAAGAAACAGAAGGATAAAAATCTTAAATACCTACAGAGAAATCTGCAAGGGGTGATAAGTAGAGGTTGTTACTTTTTATACACTAATTATAAATGCATTAATTATGAAAATATAATAGCTGCTTTTAGATGGTGGACTGAATGCATGCCTACATTATCTCCCTCCAACCTGCCCCATAATATTTATTAAAATGTTAAAATGTTAATAAATACAGAGTTATATTTAAATATGTAAACAGAGACCCGGGGCAATGAAACATCCACTAAAGTGAGAAGCATATTGGGGTGGGGGGTTGGGGACAACAGCAGCAGGAACAAAGCAGCACAAATCAGGCTACCTGGGGGTGCATGTGTGTGTGAGTGGGGTGGGGGTGATTATTACATAAAGAACTTCAAGGCCATCAGGTAGAGAAAGCAAGCATCTCTGGCCCCTTCTTTTATATCTAGCTATCTGTCCCTGTCCTATTTCCATTTACCTATCTCTTATAGTACAAAAGGGGGAGCCAAGGGCAGCCGAGGCAATATACTATTACCTGAAAGGAACCCCCCAGGTTCGTTATGTCTGCCGCCAAAAGAAAGATCTCTTAATGCCCGAGATTCATGAAAAGGAAAAGAATTTATTATTCGTTTGAAATAACACAAACTAAAGTTCCCCACAAATGCACACAGTCCTCCCAGCACCCTCCACGTGGCAAAAGGAAGCACTTCCAAAGCCTCGTGGTCCTGACTCTCACCCAAGCCTCATGGCCCCAACCAAGACACCAAAGCCGCGTGGTCCTAAACAGACGCGTAGTCCCAAAAAGAGAGACGCCCAAAGGCTGCTGTGCCTCCGTTTAAATCCTGGCACCAATCTTCCTCTGCAGCCCCATTTCCCACCCCTTCCACAACTGGCCACAGCTGCCCGCATTCTGGGCAGGTGTGGCCCTGTGGTGTGGAGCCAATTATCTCCAAGCTCTTCTGGACCCTATTACAAATCCCTATTTGGGGCTCCCCTCTTGACTGCACCCTGTTACCTATCTACCTAGCGAAGTAACAAACTAGCTAACTAGCTAGTCATCTACCTGCCCACTTCCCTGCCTAGCTTCCTAAATTACAGATTCGTCAGGGGCAGAGTGGTAGGGGAAACAGGAATTACAATTTCTCATAGCCTACTCATGTGAACTAACCAAATGGTCCTTCTCATTAGGTTTTTTTCACACTAGCCTCTGTAAATAAAATAGGCGATTTGTTTGTTTGCAGTGAATTGGACATAAGGTACAGAAATAACACCTGCCCTATAAACCACCTATGCTCTCATTCTTGGACTTTAGACGTAGGCTCTAATTTTCTAAGCAAACCTCGTTTTTGTAAGCAAAGTGAGCACCAAGCCTCCACTTTTAGTTCAAGTTAAAAGGGAAAGACGGGGGGTCAAGTCATAGCTCAAAGTGTCACCACAGCTAACAGTTCTTCCCAGCACTGGGGCTGGGGCGTACGATGTGGACTGTGACTCTTCTCTTAAAGGGTGGTCTGACTCTTCATATGTCCTCTCTCCCAAGGCTGTCCCCCCACAAAATGATGTTATTTTATCTACCTAGGATCTCCTAAAATTTGTGTAGTGGAAGCAAGAACAGAATTCCTGCTTGTTAAATCCCCTTGAAGTTGTTCAGAAGCGTGACACTGTTGCACACTGAGAGCCCAGACACTCTCGTGGTCAGCAGTGAGTAGTGCTTTCCTTTTTATCCAAGTAATTGCAACTGTAGCTAGGCTGGAATGTGTTCTTCTTGGCTGACCTTCCAAGAGAAAATAATCACGGACAGAACTGTACCATCTTATCAATAATAGCTGGGTTCAGGAGCTTCATTTTGCGTAGCCAACTGCCCGAGAAAAGGTGTGGGCCTGCCCAAGGGCAGGAGTCAAAATTGTGCCATTTTGCATGACTCTAAATAGCACTGTTCCCTTAGATTCCACATTCTCTCCGTTTTTATAAAGCACTAGAGTCTGGATCGGATGGCATAATACATATGAAAGTGACTTTGAACTACCAACTGCTCCTTAAGTGGAAGTACTGATTATAGAACAAAGCAAAATGTGTTCCTTTAAGTTAGTGAAATGAGATTCATTTTAACACCTTAGAGAGGCAGATTCTTATCCAACAGTGATCCAGAGCAAAGGACCCCAACCCCCTGGCCGACCCAGTCCTCAGCCTGTTAGCATCCTGAGCTCCGCCTCCTGTCCGCCACTGCCCACTCCCAAGTCTTCCAGTCCCTGATGCCAAAAAGGTTGGGGACTGCTCATCTAAAGCTTTAAATTATAAAGCTTACATTTGATGTATTTTTTTTGAAATTCCATTGCACATTTCTTTGCATTCACTTCTCAATTTTGGTATTTTAAACCATAGAAAGATTTATGATACAGTTCCTTCTCTCAGGGGTGTGGTGTTCAGAGGGGATATTATAGGCACATAATAATTTTAAAAGTACAATCATGGTAATAACAAAATCATGCAGCAGTTGGAAGTAATATGAATCACTGAAAGACAGTTTAAATCCCAGAGGCAGAGGGACATGAAGAATTTTAGGAGGGAAATCCCTTAAGGAGGTAGCTATTGCCTGAAGCCTGAAGAAGTGATATAATTTACACTTGATCCCAAAACATCGAGCTTTATCCCTGGGATTCAGTGAAGTTTAACAAACAGCTGATCATATTTTTTTTGTTCTGTTCCAAGAATTGCACAAGACACTGGAGAGAAAAAATATATAAGCACATTGTGCCCCAAGAGGAGAGACAGACATTTCAGAGTCTGCCACTCAGATAGAAAGTACTAAAGGTGCTAAAATGAGAGTGGACATAGTGCTATGAGTGCTATGTGAGTGCAGAGAAAGCAACACATTTTAAGGAAGCAGTTTTAAAACAAAAATTTTGTCCTCACTTGTGGACAATTTTTTTACTGTTTTTTTTAAGATTTTATTTTGTTTGTTTGGTTTTTGAGAGAGGGGAAGAGACGGACAGAAACATCAGGGTGTGGTTGCACCCCCTACTGGGGACCTGGCCCACAACACAGGCATGAGTTCTAACTGGGAATCGAACCAGTCACCCTTTGGTTCACAGGCCGGCACTCCATCCACTGAGCCACACAAGCTAGGGCTGTTTGTCTGTTTTCTTAGGGAGGGAGAGAAAGAGAGAGAGAGCAACATGAATGGGTTGCCTCCCGTCGCCTTCCGTGCGCACTCAGACCAGGGACAGTATGCGCCTTGACTGGAGAACGAACCCGTGTTTAAGATGAGCCTTGAAGGATGGCTGTAGTTTACCCGGTGGAGCAGAGTTGGGTAGGAGGTCCTTCTAAGAGGAAGAGACACTGAGCAAAGTACGAAGGCCTGAACTCACGCAGTTTGGGAAAGCGTACATACAAGTGTCTGCGATATACCCACAAGGGGCTCTTGTTCTTAGCTCTGTGCGAACATGAAGATTCACAGGTCTGTCATAGACCACGTCTGATTCCAGCTGCTCAGAAGGATTTAGTCCAGAAAGCACAGCATACCAGCTAGTCAGTACAACCTGGCAGAAGGCTATCTAACTGTTAACACAGTTAACCAGCAACCAGTTTTTTTGCCAGCTCCCCTTACCTCCACCAGGGGAAAGATAATGAAAGAAAACTTGTATCTTGCAGGTCTGTGATCCAGCCTCGGATAGGGGAGGAAAATTTTTCTTTTACCCTTTTAGATTCTTGGGCTGGCCTAAAAATTAATTTAACAACAACAACAAAAATTAATAGGAGAAAAACGCAATTGAATTCTGTACCTAAAGGAGCTCCGTAGGAATATGGGGCCCATACACAGTCAGACAGTTGAGACTTACGTGCCGTCTTGAGCTAAGGGGACCCGGGGTAAGGGGCTGGCACTTCAAGGGGAAGAAAGATTATTCCCAGAGAGATGGGAAGAGCAAATACAAGACAAACAAATGTTTGCCATGCCTTGCAAATAAATCTTTCCGATGTACAAAGAGATTATCTTTGGTAATAGCTCCATTCCTGGTGACACCTCCCTATAAAATGTCTAAATTCTTTTAGACATTTAAGGGGGAGGTAAAAAGAAAAACTTCCTATGTCATCTGTCTCTTGAAAATAATCAGCCTAAAGTGATATACCAAAGAGGCACATTTGGGGATGGCAAATTTTCCTCTCCTACACTAGTTTAGAAACCTCACACCCAACATGAGCTAGTATCTATTAATCACTTCAGAGAATAGATTCTCTTCATGGAGTAGGGTCTCTTCATGGAACATGCCAATTAAGACCTTCCCCCAGTATGAAACTTCAAAGTTATGGCTTGATATGAAATTTTTTATCATTAGTGCATAGAACCTGGACACAATTTAATAACCAGGGATTGTTTTACTATAAACAGTGCTGCTTAAAAATACACTCGATAATCTATTGTATCTTTGTCAAATCCCCATGGGAAGCAGAGAGAGTTAACTAAAGGTCACATTCTCATTCAGAATGTGAAAGTGTGTCAACTCCCACAGTGGCACTAGGTCCCCAATTTTAGTTTGCAAACAGAGAATCTCCTCGTTAAACATTCATATACTCTGGACTAAATCTGATTTTATACATATAATTTGAAGATAAAGGGCTTGCATATCTGAACATTATGATACTTTCTAGGCATATTGTGAAACACCCCCCATGTTTAATAGCCACTGGCAAAGGTAACTGAAAGGGAAGAAGCAGTCAGTGATAATTTATTCATGTATCTAATGCACATTTACTTGCTTCTTTGGCTAGAAGGCCCTATTGTGAGATGGTCGGGCTTTGTGTAGAATTTTCAGTTTTAATGGTAAAGCAGTGGCAAATTTAGTCTCAGGCAGCAAAATGAGGTTTAGCATGTTTGTGTGTGTGTGTGTGTGTGTGTGTGTGTGTGTGTGTGTGTGTTTGATAATGACTCCACTACTCGGTCAAGCACAGGAAGAAGGTGGGGTGGGGTGGCCGAAGAGACGGGACCAGCCGTGACCACATGCAGGGCGGGTGCTAGAGGAAACGGCAGGGTGGGTGGAGAGAAGCAGAGAGGCCCCGAGGCTCCTCCTAGGCTCCTTATAGAGATGTTGTTCACAGGACTTAGGGGAGGGGAAGTGGTCCACAGTCCTCACCAAAATGTTACAGAGGAAACATTTGGTTTCAGGAGGTTGAGGAGGAAAATGGGTCTCAGAGAGGTTCGTAGGTATCACGTCTCCAAACTGAGCTCCTACTGTAAGGCCCTTAGCAGTGTGCTTTCTGGCTGTGCTAGTCCACCTTTCTCCGGAGCTCGCCTTGCTCCCTCTGGTTACAGAAACTTTGCACAAGCTGAGCCTTCTGCTGGGGCCAACGCCACTACAGCCACGTCGTCATCCTCACCATGATCATCGCTGCCACCATCGTCACCCACCCAGACACAGTTTCAGTATTCATTTGCTTATGTGTTAGGAAACGTACCTGGTTCTCTGCCTTGGCCAGTGCTTCACACATACTGAGTCCTTACAAAGTTATTTTGGTATTATTAATCAAAGAACAAATGTATGCATTTAAATAAAGACTATTGTGGAAGGGAATTGTGGCTATGATTGGGAAAATTTAATTTTAGTTTGCACATGAACCACCTAAAAGATGTTCAACTTTGAAAATGTTTATTAGGGAAAGAATTACGGAACTAGAGATAAGGTGTCAGTGTGTGTCTGTAAAAACTGCAAAAGTCTAAAATGATCACGATCATGGAGATTCTCTATGTTAAAAGGCGAGAGATAACGTAAGTCTCAGTGAGGCTAATTGTGGTTGGAAGAAGGAGAGAGTCCCCAGAAAAGTGTTTACAGATAAATGAGAATTACCGATTCACCTTTAGGCTTGGGAAACTTTATCTCATTTCCAGCTAGAAGATGGAAAGAAAGGGAGTCACCTAAAAGCAACTCAGTACTTTGGTCTAGAGAGCACCATTTCATAAACTCATTTACTCATCACAAAAAAGACTATTGTGCTCCTATTGTCATCTTTTTGAGAATGGGGAATAAAAGGAGTTTCAGAAAGTGGTCTCATTGGCCCGTGTAACACAGTGCCTAAAATGGCAGGTCTCCCAAACAGTATTTTCTAGTTCTAGTATCTATAGTCTTCCGATACATTCACTTCTAAAATCTCTTTCCTGTTTTCTGACCTTTCAGATGCCCTTCATCTATCAGCCCGGGCGGCCCTGTATTTTCCTTTTAATGCTTTCCCAAGATCAGGATGGTTAAGACCTTTCAGGTTTTATTCTTGTTATAAATGAAAACATCCCCTAGGCTATAGTCTTGGCTTGGTGTTTTCTAAAAACAAATACACACCTGTCCGAGACCCTTTGCGGTGGCTTCACTCAGATGAATCACTGTCATTTCTGTGAGGGAAGGGAGAGTAATTTCTGGGCCTTTTTCTCATCACCTGCTCTCTGCGCCAATTATTTTTAATTCGGAGGCCTCTCCTCCCATTCATCGTTCTCAGCGCAATCTTCTTCCCCTTGTGCAGGGTGAGGGATCACGGTTCCCATAGACTCGTGTCAGGATGCCGAATTACCAGCTAGCAATTAAGGGAGGCCCTTCATAAACAGGCATTATCATTCAATTACGTGAGAGTCAGAAGACTGATGTCTTTCTGTGATGCTGGCATTCTCAGCCACATCAAAGAGGCCAGTATTTATTTCAGATCATTATACCTTGATGACTGATCAATTTGACCATCTTCCCATTCTGAGGGACAAACAAAAGGAATCTTTGTCTGCATTTCATGGCCATTGATCATTCCTCTGGCTTTCAAATTGCAAGGCTGAGATCAAAGAAAAAGAAGGAAGTGATATTCTGCCGTCTAATGCTGAGAGCCAAGCGTGATCAGAGCTCCGTGTTTCCTAATTGTTCAATATCACCTCTGCCCACATTGTGTTGTGGGGTAAACAAACCCTGGAACCGCTGAGATGACTAGGTCTCCTACCTGATACATTGTACATCAAATTCTCTTTACTCTCTTTGATTTTTTAGAATCAAAACAAACCCCCAAGTAATCAATCCAAATGTAGATTCCAATCCAAATAGTGTATCACCAGACTCTGCTGGTAGTTTGCGGTGTGATTTACTCAGGGAGGCTTCCTTATCTGAGCCAGAATTTCATACATGGAAAATGAAAAAATGTAGACTTAATCATGTTTTACATTTTCATTAGCAAGCTAAAAACGCAGCTTTGATATTCAAGTGATGCACCACCAAATTAATTTACTTATCATAATTGATTTCATCCCACAAGCAAAATTCATAAGAAGGAGGTGTGATGAGCACATGGATTTTTTTTTTACAGAGAATGTATACCTATAATATGATTTTATGCCCATATATGGTACTGTATGATCTCTATAAAATGTGAACTCTGAGAATAAGATCTAACACTTTTATTTGTTTAATCATGAAATGCATATATATGTAACACACGGTATGAAACCCTCACTTAATCCCATAAAATCACCTACTTCTCTCCAGGGGACTCCACCTCTGACAGCTCGGAGATCAACCCATCACATCCCATTTTATGCACGTAAATATGGATACTATGAGCATTTTCCTTTGGTTTTACATCAGTGGGGCTGTACTTTGCGTTATTACTTTGTGACTCTCCCCCCCCCCCACTTAGTAATATGCTTTTCAGTGTTTTCCACAGCAGTGGGTGTAGATATCTTAGTCACTCTCATTATGAATGCGTGACAATTCGTGCCATAAAGATACCATAATTTAGTGAATCCATCTGTTGATATAAATTAGACTTTTCATTTTTTTTTATTTTTGCAATGACCAAAATGCTGAAAAATAGACTTTGTTTTTTTTTTCTAATTGCCATTGTACTTTTCCATTTGCGAGGGCTCCCTGTGATTTGAGTAGTGATGCAATATACACCTGATAGTTAATTCATAGAAAGATCGTGCTATGCGTTACCCTAGTGACGGATTTAGATTTATATGTGTAGTGATAGCAATAAGCTTGTCAAGACTCTTTACCTTTTACACTATTACCCGATGGAGCTGGAGCACCAGCATCAATTACAAACATAAGGAGGGGAAAGTGATTGCAAGATTCAGAAGTATTGTTATAATTCTGCTCCCAAGAGCAGAAGGGAGCCTCATAGCTTCTTCCTTCCAAATCTTCCCTTGTCTGTTCTCTGGAAGATGCAATGTTACAGAACAAGGCCGTGGGGGGTTACCATATGCTATTACCTAAAGGACCCCCCCCAGTAGGTTCGCTATGCCCGCCACCAAAGGAAAGATGTCTCTCAATGCCAGAGATTTGTGAAAAGGAAAGAAAATGTTTATTTAAAGCCATACAGACTTAAAGTAGTGACCTAATGTCTTCATTAAAATATTAAATTCCTTTAAGATACTCACAGATACACACAGTCCTTCCTTCTCCCTCTGCCTTAATCTGGGGGTACCACATCTCAGGAAAAGAAGTAGAAGTCCGTGATTCAGGCTCCAGGCACCATCAACTGTATCACCACCAGGATCTCCAGTTAATCCAAAGCTATGTGGCACACCAGCAAGAGTCCTTTCACCCCTTTTCTTCCAGGCAAAGTCTCTCCTGCTTCCTAAGCCACACGGCCAAGAGGAGCACCCCAAAGCCTCACTCTTACCAAAGCTGCGGGGGTCCCCACTGTGGCCAAAGCCACATGGTTCTCTCCTCGCCAAAGCTGTGGAGTCTGGGTTTAAATCCCTGCGCCAGCCTTCCTCTGCACCCCCATTTCCGACTCCTCCTACAATCAGTTATACCTGCCAGCATTCCTGTATTATTCCAAGTTTACTGGGTTGCCATCCTAAGTCTGGGCAGGTGTGGCCCCATGTCATGGAGTCAGTCTTCTCCAAGCTCTCACGCAGGTGCTGTAACCAGGAGGCGTTGTCTCCAAATTACATTTTGGGTGGAAGTCACTTCCATCCCCCTGGCTCAGAGCATGGCCACAGCTATTTAACATATCTATGCAACCAGTTAAAGGTTATAGATATGTTAAATGACCATGCCAGAGGTTAGCTGCAAAGCCATAGCTGTTGCTGTACAGAATCGCTCCCATTGCTGTGTAAAATAGCTCTGCCTGCTCCTGCTCCATGTGTCCCTTCCCCCAACTCACACCTGTGGAGGGAAGCGGGAAGGACACCCTATATATATTTTTCTAATATTTCCTGGACACCTTGAGCCCTGGACCCCATTCCAAATCACTATTTGGGGCCCTCCTCTTGGCTGCACTCTGTTATAGGAATAGATTACAAATACAGATGTATTCAAAAGGGAAAAAGAAAAGACAAGAGAGTTCAATCCATTCATCCATTGATTCTCTTTTTAAATGTATTTGCACAATTATGTCATTGCATAAGAAATGGTTCTGAAGCATTTGATATACACTGGTCACTCTAGTAGATTCAAAAAATACATGTTACCAAGGAGTCTGGAAGAAAATTTTTTTAAAAGATTGCTGTTTATTTAACACTCAGTGTGTTTTATTTACTTCACCATGTTATTCTAGTTCTTTTAACAATAGCATGAGGTAGGGCTTTGATTTCAGCTATGCAGATATACAAACAGAGTCACAGAGAATGACTTCTCCTAGTTTAGAGAGTGTGACATTCACAGTCAGACAAAACAGATTCTGAATGACCAACTGCATGTCTGTAGTTTCGATGTCTACTTTCCTGATCTGGAAAGTTAAAAATAATACTACAGTGTCTCTCTGGTCAGGCTGAGTTTAGCACAAGACCTGGACACCACAGAGAAAGTAATCATGAGTTGCATTATTGTTTTATAGTCTGAGCATGTTTAATGGTCAAAGAGGGGCCTAGATAAATAGAAGCAGAGGTGACTGATGAGCCGTGCCTTGGGGTCTGAACCAAAGGATGTGCTGATATTCTTGACCTCCTGACAGTAAGAGAAAAGTCAGAGAGCGAGGACAAAAGCTTAGGGAGAGGTGGAGAATCACTGTCTTATAGAAATAAAGACCCGTTATGGGATGGGAAAAGGCTCAAACAAATTCAGTAGGGAAGGAGAGGACGGTGACACAACAGTGTCCCCTCCCCCTCCTCATCTGATGTACTCTGTTCCTCTGCCTTCTAACTTTACTTCTCTTTACTCACTGGCTGGTAATTCAGACTCCTTCCTCTTATGTCTGGCGATGGCCCCTTGCCAAGGCAGGGTGTGTTCTCAGTGGGCACGAGAGTGTCTGCTCTGTATTTCTGTAGCTCGAGGAGAGTGTTGTAATCTCGGTCTGCCGTGCTGGCCCTCGGAGTTGCCCAGGACCAGCAACAGTCACATCAGTTTACTTGACTTATTGGCTTTCTTTTTCTCTCTCCTCTTTCCCTCTACCATTATTAGACAGATGCCTGAAAGAAAAACGCTTGCTATTTGGGACTAGACAGCATGGGTTTTACTCTGGTTTGTACCAGAACAAAGTAGTTGACTTGACACCATCCATTTCCAAACAGAGACAGAGTGTTCATCGTTATACTACAACGATAATGTCTAATGTCCAAGCCGGTGTAAGTCATAAATAGTATAAACAAGGAGAAATGCTTGGCAGAAAATGAATGATTGTTATTTTTTTGTTAATTTTACTTTTATAGTAGGTGACTAAGACTGAGTAAACTGGGAAACCCTACACAATTTTGAGAATTTGCTTTCACTCTTGTTCATACGATTCTAGTTTGAGTTTTGCACAATGTTCCTCTATGTGTACTGTAGTTAAGATCTCATTGGATACTACTGCATGGACTAGACGCTCCTCCAGATGGCCTTGCTAAATTTTGGAGCTAAAGAATCACCACCCTTCTAGGAAAGCATTTGCATATAGATGAACTCACTGCTTACTTTGGACCTTTTGACCCCTTTTCATCTCCACGGGGGACCACCCTTACTTCCTTTAAATAGCTTCGTTATTCAGTGCTCACATGACTTGTATTTTAAAATCTTTAGTTAAGATTCTCAAAACACGCTACCTTCATGCATGAGAGCAGGAGACAAAATGGAATGACATGAATTTGTTGGGACTTCCGTTTCAGTACCGGGGAATGGAGCTTTTATAGTCACTGCCCTATGATCTTACCAATTGTCCCAGAAAGCACCCAATTGTGTCTTTTCGATAGAACTGTGGACGGGGGACAAGCCCAAAGATCACACTTTAATGAGTGCCCAACGGTCACCTATGTCTCTTTTGTTATCAGCCTCATATGAAATCTCCTTGATTTTATAATTGGCAATGTGGAGGTACAGTTACTTCATACCTTATGCTGTCTGACTCACTATAGAGAGGACTTTACAAATTAAGCAGTTTTACAAATGAAGACACACAGGCAAAAAGAAAGTGGGTAGGAGGAATGAGGAAACGATACAGAAATAGTTTAAGGCACTGCAGGGCATTCAGAATGCCTTGAAAAGTGCTGAAAGTGAAAAGAAACAGGCAGAGTACTGGGGATTGCTCTTTCCCTCCCTCTCCACCTGGCTGAGTCCCGGCCTGCCTTCACCAGTCATTTCCTTTCAGAACCCGCCCTTGTACTGCCCCTGGTGTGGTGTAGGTTCTCTTCCTCTAGTCCCTTGTCACCCGTGACCTTCACCATGGAAGCTTTCACAGTGGGCTGCATTGAAACAGTCTAGCTCCTCCTCTCTCTAGGACCCTATTGTCAGCCTCTCTGGAATCTCCTGTTTAGAGCTAATTTCCATGGTGCAGCGTATAGTTGGCACCCATTGCATCTTTATTGAAATGGGGTTATTGCAGGACTTCATAGTGAACTGAGATCTTAATGAGATCCTCAGAGAGCGTAATATATAACTTTACTGTTGCTAAGGTGTAATCTCATGGTTTAGAGCAGGGATGGCAAACTCACTTTCACCAGGAGCCACATAAGCCTTGTGGTTGCCTTTAAAGGGCCGAATGTAATTTCAACTCCTTAACAGTTAAGGGGTAGTTGCATGTATATAGTCCTCAAATTATTTCAGACCTTTGCAGGCAACTGTGAGGCTGATGTGGCCCCTGGTGAAAATGAGTTGGACACCCCTGGTTGAGAGATGATGAACTAAATGCATCACAGATCCTGGTGAAAGGGGTAAAGGGTGGGATAGAGGGGTATAGGGAGACACATCACTCACTGTGAGAAGCGTATATGCAGGCTTTCTACTTTTTTAGTTGGACCAGTGTGTCACTTGCCCAAGAAGGGCTCTTCTAACTGTCTTTCTGTGAGGGTCTTGGAGCCATGAAGACTTGTTGTAAGTATTAACTTTTAAGGTAGAAAGGCACTTGGTTAGAGGTAGAATTTGAATCATAGTTACAAAGGGTAACCAGTCAAAGGGGAGTAAGTGGTACCAAGCAAGACTGGGTAAAAATATAGATTTAATGAAATTAGTTCAGAGTCAGGAATCAGTTCTAAATGTTGTTCAAAAGAACAGATGGATGGGAGATGAGGTTTGAGTTCGGCGTTTGCATACACCTCTGGATGACACCACTTAACCTGGTTTGGCAGGCTTTAGCATTCTGGTTGCACGGTTAAGAGATGGATGGTACGGGGTGGGTTAAGTAACCTACGCCGGTCAGGGGACTAGCAGGAGAGTTTAACGTGACAAAGAGAGCTAAGCATTGTGGGGCGTGAAGCAAAAACAAACTTAATCCACCTTGAAGGCTTGCCCAAGGTTTCATAAAAGAGAAAACAATTGAATGAGGTCATGGAGAATGAGTAAGGGATCAACGTGCTGAACCGAAAAGGGGGCATGGTGAGAAAGCCACGGTTATGGTGTGTTAATACTCCAGCATGTGGATTAATCTCTAAGGTCTGAAGGTTTCTCTTTGTAACTCTGATACTGCGTTTAGTAGATGCCTCTTAGCTGGCTTAGCCATTCCATGTTTCCTGTTTTGATACATGGAGGATTAGCACAAACAAGATAGATCCTTTGAACTATGAGTTCAGTCATCTCAGTCATCAGCCTTCATATGTATGTAGTCTTCTCCAGTTTAAAAAAAGTACTGGCAGATTCAGTATCATTCTGTGCCCCTCCCCCACGCAGACATACTACACACAGCCTTGTTAGAAACGTCCAGGCGGAAATGAGGAAACCAAGGATCAAAGAGTGTAGTTCTCCTCTGATATCATCCTGTAAGCAGAAGAGCCTGTGATTCAAAGACGATTCTATTACCTGAAACGCTCTTTTCTTCTTTGTGCAACACGCGGCCTCCCCATGGCCCTCTGATGCAATTAAACACAGAGTCGCCTGTGTGAGAAAACAATGTCCCTCAAGAAAATGTAGTTGTCTCTCCCAGAATTACCATAATGTGAGAAGGAAGTCAATACAGTTAAAAAATCAAACGGTCCTTACTTGGCTTGGGGACAGCCCTTTGCATATATTATACCTCTTGAATTGCCCCCCAA
This sequence comes from Phyllostomus hastatus, assembly GCF_019186645.2. Taxonomy (NCBI): domain Eukaryota; kingdom Metazoa; phylum Chordata; class Mammalia; order Chiroptera; family Phyllostomidae; genus Phyllostomus; species Phyllostomus hastatus. Next base: position 20,370,868 of record NW_025334024.1, read on the forward strand.
AAAACATGGAAGATAATTATGCACATTTTACAACACAAAAGAATTATGTTCTAGATGACTAAAGGTCCATTTTCTTTCAAAAGACACATTGGTGCATAAACAAGACAAATAACATATCATCTTATTTATATGTGGAATCTAATGAATAAAATAAATGAACGAACAAAATAGAATCAGGGGCATGGATACCCAGAACAGACTGGCAGCCGTCGAAGGGGAGGGTTGGGGGGACTGGATGAAAGAAGGTGAAGGCATGAGCCAGAGAACATTTGTGCGTAATCTACAGACACAGACAGCCCTGTGGTGATGGCCAGAGGGAAGGGGGTTGGGGCTGGGAGGAGGTGGGCAAAGCGGGGTGGGAGAGGGGAGATGGGGACATCGGTAATAGTATCAGCAACAAAAATAAAGTTTAAAAATACAAACGAGGACAGGATCTTGAGCCACACTCTTTTTAAACCTCTGGGCGAATAACCACAGTCTTCTCATCTGTAAAACGGATGAACGAGCTGAACCCGCCTTCCAGGCTTGTATTGAAAGGACAACACCTTACAGCACTCAGAGCAGTGCCTGCCACATTGCAGGTGCCCCATGAAATCTAACTTTCATTGTAAGCTCTTCCTACTTTGTGCCCTCAAAAAGGCTACAAGGCTGCCTATATCGAAAGATCTGGTCTACCAAAGATATTGCATGTATTCAGCAATATTTAATTTGGTGCCTCATGTTTTATTAATCAAAGCCATTTATCACTGCCTGTCGGAGCTGATTCAGCAGGAGATAATGGCGCGTCCACAAAGGCTGGACACAAGTCCAGCCGAGGGAACAGACATTTCACATCTCAGCCAACGTGTTCAGTGTCTGAGCCCAAGTCCCACCCCTGATAACACTTGTTGAAGTAGTGAAAATATCTCCTTTGCCTCTGACAAGGAATTCAAACATTGCATTTCTCTCCATATAAATCCTTTACTATTTTGATGATTCATGCCTTCATTCCGCCTTGTCCACCGTGGCCCAGGACACCCAGGGCTTGCTCTTAGGCAGTGCTGGACCTTGAAGGACACCCTCGGTCACCTCTAGAGCACGGGTGGGAAGGGAGAGGCCACCAGGTGACAGCAGTAATGCACAGCTGACTGGGGGCCTTGAAATAGCCCCCTTAGGGAGCCCACTCAAGTGAACTGAGCCATTAATCCCACTGAAATTTACAGCCATGGGGACACAGGGGAGACTGAGTCATGGTCAGCATCCCGTGAAGTCTTTAAGAGGGACAGAAATATGCTCCTTTTATGTATTAGATGCTGGGATGATCTAATTGCCAAATCCATCAATGTCCATTGGTGGCTGTTGTGGCATGATCTGACTGGCTGCGGCATGGTTTACAGCTGTGTTAGAACTTTCATTCTTTTAAAGGCCTTGCTAAAAAAAAAAAGACTCCTTCTCTTCCTTAGGAGGTACCCATGGCCAACAACAGGAAGGCAATGCTATCAAAAATCAAGGCAGATGACCCCAGTTCCCAAGTGACTCTGCTGATTTATCGCTGTGCACATTTTTAAAGGATTAATATGGAAAATTCATGTATCATATGCTATACATGTGCCTTTAGCTACTATCTGTAGAGATTAAGTTCTCTGTGTCTTTCATTCTCTCGGGTTGCTGGTACCTGCAAGACACCCAGGCCTGGCACTTTCAATAAATGTAGGCAGGTAGGACTCAGATCTAAGTAAAGGAGGGACAAGAGGTGAGGTAAATTAGCAGATTTAGTCAATGAACTTCAGATAATATGTTTTGAATTCTTGTCTAGTACTAGATACTGTGAATTACATTGGAACACTCACAAACTGAAGTTTTAAGTGGTAAATATATTAGATAAAGCTCTATAGAAACAAGGTGCAGATTGTGGAGTTAAACACAGATCGTCTGAACTCAGAGTTTAGGCTCCCAAACTGCCCACTGTACCACATTCTGATGTGCTGAGCTGCCAGCATACTTTCTTTTAAAAAAAATACTGATTTTAGGGAAGGGAGAAAGAGAGAAACATCGATTTGTTGTTTCACTTATTTATCCATTCATTGGTTGACTCTTGTATGTGCCCCGACAGGGGATCGAACCCACAAACGTGGGGTATTGGGATGATGCTCTAGCCAACTGACCTACCCAGCCAGGGCTGGCAGCCTGCTTTCTCATTCCCTTTTTTCATTTCCCATTCTCTGAATCTATGGCAGTGACCTTCAATGTCTATCTGACTGGTTCTTGGCAACTGCATTCTCTGTCTTCCCAATAATTTCTTGCTCAACTCTAGACACCTGATTCCTCCTTCCCCAGGGGAATCTATCTCCTGGTACAAACACATGAAAGCATGTAACCCTTGCCTTGCATTGAAGTCTTTCCTGTGGTTACTAATCCCCGACAACTCTCCTGTGAAGAGCACAGTACAAAATAGAATTCATAATTCCACATTCAGAGGTGACATTTTATACATCTCTTTGTCTTGTGTGGCATTTTGGTATGTTTTACTACTATATCCTTCTGTTCAATATTTCATCACATTTCACTGAACTGTAGAATAGATAAGAGAGGGTTTTGAAAAGAACCAAAGAAATGCATGTTTAGATCCCACAGGGACTATTATTTAGCCATCATACCATGAGTCTCAATATTAGTAAAATAACAATAATAATATATACCTGACAGAGTTGTTAAATGGATTAGATGAAAAAACATCTATAAAGCAGAGCATATATAAAGCAACATATAAAACATATATAAGGGTGTAGTAACAGGAACATAGTAAGCCCTCAGTAACTCCTAGCTCTTTAAAAAATCATTTTGTTTTTGTTTACACAGGTATATTTTATTTAATAAGTCCTTAATGTTTCTCAACATTAAGGCACCCCATTCATTTTTCACATTAAAATCTTACTCTGGCACTTGGCTCCTAGCAAGGGCTGCATGTGCAGTAATGAAATTGGATTTCTGGGAGTTGTTTAGACTTAAAATGAATTCGTGGAAATTCTTTCTATTCTGAAAATTCTTGCTGTTATCTAAGATTAATTCATTGGAAAGTGCAGACGGAAGAAGGATGGGGGAAGTGCGAGGAGAAAAGATGAGAGAGAGAGAGAGAGGGAAAAAAAAGATGATCTGTGAGATATTTATCTAAACAGACTGGCAGAGAGAGTGGCAGGCTCTGGATGGTCTGCCGGCACAGGAGGGAAGATGAATGGTTTCCCGGGAACCCTGGTGCCGCTCCTTAAAAGGAGCCTGCTGTGGCCAGAGCTGGCCTCCTTGACCCTGATTTAATGCAGGAGGAAGGATGGGGAGAGTCATAAAAGGAACCCGTACTCTCACACTCCCACGGCAATTCCCCTGGAAATACCGGATCTGTTAAGGCAGTCGGATGTGAGGATGCGCGGTGTGGTGAAAAGCACTTGAAATGTGACCTCCCTGCTGCAGCTGTCTGATCTTAGGTGCATTGTTTGGCTCCCTGAGTCCTTTACTCATTTGCGAAATGGAGAAAATAACACCTAGCAAGCAGGAAGGACTACTCTGGTGGTTAAACAATGCAAACGGCACTAAATAGCTATGAACAGAGTTTATGGATCTCTTCAGCCAACAGCTATAATCTGTAGTGTATTAACTGATAGGTATTTTAGGGTGTCTTTTTTCAGATGTAGGGTGTGTTTCTCTGTTCATTTTTATTGAAAATTAACCCTTAATTGAAGTGCTGGCATCCAAGTGTTCACTATCTAATCCTGTCCTCTTGGCCAGATTTCATGGAAACATAACTGGACATGGATACTTGATCTTTATTAAACCATACAGGTTTTTTCCCCCTGGAATTTAGGTTGGGTGCATAGTTTTATGTACAGGGGGTGTGTGTGAGTGTGTGTGAGTGTGTGTGTTAGAGAGTGAGAATGAATTTGTAGTATCCCATTTGTACTTGCTTTCTGGGACCATCTAATTTCACAAGAATCTCAGTCTCGTGCTTTGCCTCTAGAAAAATCATTCTAAATCATCTGACATGGAGATTACTTTCCCGAGATTACCTGGCTCTCAGGCAGATGCAGGAGTCCTTAACATAGCCCCACAGAGGCCATTTAAATTTTTTTTAAAACTGAGCGGGCTGTAGAGTCTGACAGATTTGCCCAGATACACTGTATCAGCTACTCTTCAACCTTGAGAAAGTAACCTCAGGTGCCTCGGTTGCCTTATCTGTCATATCTATTGCACAAGACTATTTGGAGAAATGAGGTAACATCTGCAGGGATCCTCCTGATGTCCTGACTACCCTATACGTCTAATAAAGAGTAGCCTTTGTTTTGCCTATCGCTATCACTACCACTACTGTTTCCTCTGCAAATGATTTAGGTTCTTCTTGGCTCTGCTCTCTTTCCCATTTACAACCATGAACTCCTAACTTACAGTTAAGCCAGAGTTAGAGAGTACTCTCCAAGTCCGTAGTTAAAGTGAAAACATTAGTGTAGATACAATTGGAAGAGACTTGTTGCCATGGTGATGTGTTTGCCAAAGTAATGGAGAGGTAAGTTAAATGGCAAGGGATGCTGTAAAAAAACTCGTCTGTATTTTTAACTGCATTGAGTGTGATAGATCGAAGGAAAATCTCAAATTGTAGTTAGCCGACATTTTTTTTTCTGTCTTTAAAATCTTTACTTACAGAGAATATATTTTACTCCGGTGCTGCTCTGCTTCTGCAGAAAGAAGATTTTATAGTCTGAGATAGCCGACATGTGCAATTTTCTGTTCTCAAAATGTCCATATCCCCCATCCTCGGACTCATCTTTCTCATCCATAAAACCTAAAGAATAATCACGTCTGAAGACATGATTTTCTAAGTATTGCATAAACTAATTCAGGTAGGGTAATGAACTTGGAGAGCCTAACATTTAGTGAACAATCAAATGGGTTACTTATTATCATCAAGCTTGGATCGGCATTGTGGTCATTCTTACCATTAGCATTATCCTGACGATTTCAGAACAGTAGAGTTTGGGCTGTCCTGAGGGATCACTTAGTTAAATTCTGTCATCTTATAAAGATCATTTGCTACATATCAGACAATGGGGTTGACTCTGGTGACTCATATATAAAAAATAGATAGCGGCTGGGGACTCACTAATTGAATGTTCCCTTACATCCACAAGCTTTATAAAGGTGAGAGGTACGGGTAGCTCATTTACTGCTGAGTCTAAGCAGGACAAAATGCTTAGTATGGTGCCAGGGACTGAGTAGGCATTCAACAAATTCATAGCAAATGCATGGATTAAGTAATGGATAGATTGGTAACGGAACTCTTGAGCAAATGAACCGGAGATCAGGAAATGGAGCTTCAGGGGCCATGCCCAGGGACCTAACCTAGTCTAGGATGACCTCGAGGAGCGTTTTGCTGAACACAGTTTCGTTCACATCCCCGGGGATCTGTCTGCTAGGTGGTGTTTTCCCCAATCCCTGCCCGCGGGAGCTGAACAGGTGGGCACGTGTGCACACACATGGTCCTGTGCGTGTAGAGTTCGGAGGAACTTAAACGATCATCATATAACTCTCATTAACTAAGTGCGAGTGAAACACACATCCTAACTAACCAGTTCTTGTAGGTGTCACTAATCCATCCCAAGCACCAATTAATAAAATTGGTATTGAGATTTCTCAGAAATCTTTCTCCCATTTACAGTGCCCTTGCTGAGCACCCAGATGACCTCTGGTGTACTGTGCAGCCTCAGGGGGTGCCGGGAAGGGAGGTCTTTGGTCAAGGACTCTTCCTTGAATACTGGGGAACATGCTGATGCCCACTAAGTCTGTCCATGATTTTTCTTTCCTCCTACACTGAACTTCTATTACATCTGGGCCAAAGATCTGTGTCCTGCCAAAGCCCCGATTCTGACCACATGCCCTGTGATGCTCTCTTTCTTACTTGCCAGAGACTACATTCCATTAACCTCAGGTGGGGAAACATGCTTTATTGGAGCCCCAGTCTATGCACGGATACAGTTAAGATGATCATTTTTGTCTATCTTTTCTAGGAACTGGTGAGGAAATGAATGTTTCCTTGTTTTCTTTGTAACTCACTGTGAGCCTGGGTAATACATGCAGTGCGAAGCTAAAATCTAGCTGCTGCGAGATCCACTTGCGTAGTAGCCGCCCCTTGAAAAAAACCTCTATCAGGAGCAGAGTAGCAGAGTTAAATTGGAATGAGAATCAAGACCAAATATCATGTATAAAAAGAATGACTTTGGATTTACTATGCATTGCATTGATATTTAATATTAACAGAAATACGTATTCTATTTGTATGTGCTATTACTCAAACAGAAACATTTGATGACATTTCTCTCTCAATGTGTGTGCTTTTTAAAATAAATTTCATGTTACAATGAATTTCTCAGGTCAAGTTAGTAGTAGCAAGAAAAAGATGACTATGATAAAATATTTTCTAATTTTCTACTAGAGTCAGAGTTGTCTCTGCTTATCAGTTACTCTGTGCACTCATGTTTGTTAATTAATTAACAAGATGCAGCTTTTCTCCAATTCTTCTCAGAGATAGCTTTGGGCTTGGCTGTGGTATCCTTTTTTGGTTAGTGTTGCCATAGCCCTAAGACAATAGGTTCTTAATTTTACTACACTTTCCCCCAGTATTCCACAGTTTTTGATTGAATCACACATCCCAAATTTGCAATTCAGAAATCTTCTAGTCATAGGTAATTCCCCGCCCTCTTCAATTATCTACATTCGATCCACAAGGAAAGCTTTTTCAGTTCCACAAACCTGTGTCTATGCCCATGTATACACTCACATCCACATTATACTATCCATTTCTAGACATCTGTAGTCTGTATCTACAAGCACATCAATATAAGTATACATATGCATGTATGCATTAAACTTTGGTTACATATTAACATATGTCTGTTTTACTCCATCCCCCGTTACGACCCAAGTGGAGACGTGCATTTTCATCTCACTAGAGCCCCTGCAAAACACTCCTTACTGTCCCTTTGTTTTCTCGCCCAACACTCACACCCTTAGTAATTCTCTGCAGACGCAGAAGCCACGACTTCGTTTTAAAGAAAATTCCATGTCACATCCTCACACAAAGACTAATATAAATTACTGAGCACCTCTTTCCCCACTTCCGCCCTTAGTAATGCGTTTCCTTTTCTTGTTGAGTAGTAGTCCATGGCCAAGATATATCACAGTTTACTTCACCATTCTCCTGTTGACTGATAGGAGCTGTTACTTTGGGTTGTTTTTTTTCACTTCCAAGATTAAACTACTATGAACATTTGGGGAAAAATCTGTGAGAACATATATATTCAGTTCTTTGGGGTAAATACCTAAAAATATAATTCCTGAATCATATGGTAAATATATGACTTAGAGTATAAGAAGAGTCCATTTATTTCAAATTCATTGTACCATTTTGCATTCCCACCAGCAATATATGTTTCAATTTCTTCACATACCTTAGTCAACATTTGATGTTGTCAATTTTAAAAATTTTATTCATTCAACTGTGCATAGGTAAATCACATTCCAGTGTTAATTTGCTTTTTCTTCTGTTGGATGAAAATATTATGGCTTTACTGACCAATTCAGTGCCTTCTTTTGTGAAGTTTCTACTCAAAATATTAGACTATTTATTATTGTTAGTTCTTTTTATTTCAAATTGTAAGAATTCCATATGTATTTTGAACACAAGCCATTGTTAGTTAAATGTTTTATAAATATTTTCTCCCACTTTTCAAGGGTTGCTTTCTAATTTTTCAATTGCAATTATAAAAGCAAAAGATTTTAGTTTTGATGAATTTCTATTGATTTTTTTTTCCTTTTATACTATGTAATTTTGGTTTCCTATGAAGAAATTTTTAGGCTTTTCCAAATGCATAAATATAATGTCTATGACATCTTCCTGATAGTTTATAATTTTAGCTTTACATTTAGGTCTTTTTACATTTGAACATAATTTTTCTATAAAGCAAGGTAAATATTATGGTCCTTTTATTCCTAATTATATTCAGACATTGCAGGTCAATTTATTAAAAATATTACTTAATTGCTCCTCATTCATAAACTTTGCAACCATTTAACTTCCAATAATATTATATTACTTAGTACATAATCTTATAACACTACAGTTTTAATTTCCTCCCTTCATCCTTTGTAAATTTTTTATCTATATTTTAATTGCATAAATGTTGTCAGTTCATGACACATGGTTATTATTTCTACTTTAAAATTTCAAATATTTAAGGAATTTTTAATTGAAAAATATTTGTCCTTATATTTACTATGTTGCTATGTTACTTAATGTAGATCAAATCTCCATCTTGAATTATTTTTGCTTATGTGTGAAGAATTTATTTAATTTTGTCTGAAAAAAATCACTATTTCTTCTAGTGAAAATCTGCTGATTGAAAGTTTCTCAATTATTTCTGAATAAATGAGTATTTCAACTTAATTTTTCATAGACATTTTCTCTGGGATAATTCTAGTTTGATGTGTTCTTTCTCTCATGATGTTGAAAATGATTTCAGTTATTCTCTGGCTTGCATAAACTAACAAAAGAAAACTGCACTCATTTATATATTTGCCCCTTTGTCTCTAACAAGCTTTTTCTTCATTGTCAACTTTGACATTTTTATTACTTCTTTGCAGCATTTGATTAGAATACGCTTTTACGTGGTTTACTGTATTTATTTTGCTTGAGTTTTATTTACCTTATTGAATTTCTGGATGCTTAGCTTTCATTATATTTTGTAGGTTGTATTTACTATTTTTCTGACAACTTAAATTCATTCCATGGGTCACTAGAGCTTTTCTAAAAAAAATAAAATAAAATAAAATAATCCAACTTTCCCTGCCTTGTATTTCCATCAAAACTGATTCCATTCCTCTATACTCAAATTTAATGATCTTTTCTCTTCTGAAGTGTCTTCCTGCTGACACTCTTATTTATTGAATAAGTAAATTACTGATATTTTATAGATGTGTCATTTGGTTTTTCACATCTTTTTATTTCTCTTATTTAGTGCATGTTTTTATTTACACCTTCAACACAATAAAATAAGGTGTCCTTGTCTGCAAATTCCATCATCTCCAGCATGGCCATATCTGTTCTTATTGATTTAAAAAAAAAAAAAAACTTTCGGTTCCCATTTCCTTGCTTAGAGTCATGCCTTACAAATTGTGATTGGATGGTGAACATTGTGAATGTTATGTGAATTTCTCTATCCTCTTTTAAAGACTTATAAACTTTATTGTACCTGAATTAAGTCACTCACATATCAGCTTTAATCTGTTGTGAGTTGCTTGGAGCATTTTTTTAAAGAGTACCTATTACTTTAGGAATTGTTTAGTTATACTGTTTAGGTGAGGGCCTTTTAAGGGTTTCTACTGAATGCCCAAATGATAAATGAAAAATCTGCAATGAATGGACAGAGCTAGAGAGTCTGCCTACCCATGTGATTTCTGAGAATTATTCTGTTTACAGCACAGTAGTCTTTCCTTGCACGGCCTCCTGGAGTTTTACCCCATACATACATCACTTTGTATTTGGCAAAGACAGAGAGAGATTCCTCTTCAGGTTCCCAGTGCTCTTTCTCCGGTACGTTAGATCTGTCCTCCACCCCCGGAATTCTGTCTTTTAACATACTTGGGCCTCCCTCAAATCTGATCCGTATCTTCAGCTCAGTGAGACCACCGTGCTTGCTTTGAGAATTTCATTCCGATTTGCAGACAGGAACAGGTTTCTATGCAGAAAATTAGGGCAATTGTACGTTTGTTTTTCTTCTCGCATTGGTAACACTTCTGTGCTGCCTAAAATTCAATGTCTGAAAAATAACTATTTGGTATTTGTTGTCTCATCTTTTACTTGTTGTGGTGGGAAGGTGTTATAGGCTGAGAGGTGTCTCCCTAAAATTCATACAGGGTCCTGCAGAAGTAAGGCCTGCCTCAGTGTGGTCAGTAGGGTAATAACTTGGGCGTAATAATTTATAGTTTTAATGCGAACATTTCACCTAAAATATCAGATGGTGTGCTTGAGTGTGTTATTGTTATGTTACAGAATTACATGCTCATCATTCTGTCATAATGGATTTTGCAACACAAAGGGGCTTTATTTGTGCCAGACATGTTAAAGTTCCAACACCCAGTGTCTTGGAGTGTGACTGTACTTGGAGATAGGTTCTTTAAAGAGGTAGTTAAGGGAAAATGAGGTTCTAAGGGTGAACCCTACTCCAACATGACGTGTGTTCTTATAAGAAGAGGGAATCTGGACACAGATGCACACAGACCGAGGGACCATGAGGTGGGGACACACTAAGGATGTATCCATCTCCACATCAAAATAGAGACCTTAGAAAAAACTAGAGCTGGCTGCACCTTGATCTTGGACTTCAGTCTCCAAACTATAAGAAAACAAACTTGTGTTGTGTGAGCCATGCAGCCTGTGGTATTTTGTCATGGCAACCCGAGCAGACCAAAACAGAAAGTTAGTCAGATTTGCATTACTCCACCCTGTAAAAAAAGAAAAGAGGCTTAAGTGCATTATAACCTGTCAAGTATAATTTAAATTATATTTTAAAAAACAGATTTTCTGCATATCAACCACATGCCATTTAGAAGATATATTTCAGGAAAAACAAGTGTTGTAACAATTGACTTGTATAATATAAATTGGATCTTTTTAAATCTTCTTTATTTGAATGATTCACAATATCCAATTTTATTACTCAATATAGTCTTGTTGCAGTAAATTAGTAAGAAAAAAGCAAATGGCTATTTTTTGTTTTTTCTAGCACTGAACTCTACAACAACTGCTGTGTATGTAATGAATAAACGCTTTTTCAATGAAAGGAAAAGAAGCAACTATTTCCTATATATCTATCTATTCAATTCTAAGTGCCATATTTGTTAGGTTATATTATTCATTTTTTAATACACTTGACACTGTAAAGTTCAGTGTGCCCATCTACCAGGTGAGAAATCCAAGATAAGATGGGTTGCTTAAGTCACCCGTGGCCAAACATTTATGACTAGTAAATGAAAGACCTCAGATGTATGCCTACCGCCTGCCTCCCTCTGTGAGTCCTTGGTCTTTTCTCCACGTTACTCAGGATAATACCATCATTTTGAGTGAGGCTGATGTTGTTTCTCCATGTGAGTATGCTCAGTTGGATTATCAGGAGTTTTTATTTGTTTGTTTATGCTAAGAATGATTAAAATTTGTTTTAATAAATGCTTTTGTAAACCTTCACAAAAATAACTGATTAATAGAAGATTTGCTAAGAAAACATCTTGCATATTTTGAATTTTTTTTTGTTTTGTTTTGTATGCATGTGGAAAATGTTGACAGATGGGAATTATACAAATGAACTATGCAAATATATCTGTTGTCTTGCTCTTAATAAACCTGAATAGTATAGGCTGTTAGGCACAGCCATTTTGCAGAACTTGAACTGAGAATCTGTAAGACATTAAACAAAAATTAAAATGAGATTTCTTTTCATAGTGTGACACTAATAATAAACATTGTATTACCTGGACTGTGAGATAGATGCTTTGAATGAATGCTTTGTTTGGGAAGTACACGTATTGTGTTCAGACTCAGATTGAGCTTTCATTTAACAGGTGGACAAACTCTTTCATAATGTTGGTTCTTCCTCTGAATTCTCATTGAGGGCTGTCACTGCAAGTCTTCTCTGATCCTTTGAAGAACGCACACGCCCACACTTTGCACGCACCTGACTCTGCAAGGAGTGACATGGGCGGCAGAATTTCATTAATAGTGTTTAAGGGAGAAAATAAATTCATCAGCAGTGCACAAAGTTTTCAGATTACAGAATCATCGCCTACAAAAATAACATCTTTACAAAGTCATGGGGCCAATGAGAGACCTAAATATCATGACCATAAACGAGGTCACTAGGGCAAACCGTGAATGCTCCTGGAGGACATAAGAAGCCCTCCGTTAATCTTGGTGTCACAATATTTGGAAAGGGTCATTAGAGTTAGCAGTGTATAGAGTAAGACATAAATTCCTAAAACATTAGAACAGTCACTCAGTTAATCAAAACACATTCCCTTACAGCACAATAAAAATTCTTTGTGTTAGGATACTACAGCTCAACTTCAAGGCATGGACATTGCAATGGCACTTCCTGTGTACAAAGCAGTGTAATAGGCGCTCCACAGACTGGTGGTACTCGATACCTGAGTCTTCCCTTTTTTTCCAAGGGGAAGTAGATGAAAATGACATCAACATTGGCCTATAATTAAACAGTTTGTGCCAATCCCAGCTGTTCCAATAACAGACTGAATGCCAGTCTGGCATAGTGCTGAGCTTCCTGTGCTAAACTTACCTTCTTATCTGTAAAATATTCTTTCATTCAAAACATGATTTCCCTAAGCAAAAAGATGATATGTTCAGCAAGATGAGTCAGTGAAACTCCAGTCCATTTGGAGAGTCGTAGGAGTCATTGGCACATTAAAGGCCTATAAATCCTCATGGTTAACCCTGTGTTGCATGTTAAGTAAAAATTTTAAAAACGTATTTGACAAAGCCATCCGTTTTTATCTACCTTTTATTGTACTTGTTAATGATCCATTAAGTGCATTACCGTCCAAAGAGGCCAGGCCTCTTTGCAGATGATATATTTTGAGATACTCCGTTTCCCATGTGATACACTGTGCTACCAGACTCCAGGTGGGTGTTCTGTAAATGAGTGAAATTACTTCCTCCCTAATATTCCCTGGTGAAGAGCCCTAACATCTCTGCAGAGAGCTTGGTATCATTGACATTTTGACCAGATAATTCTTTGCTGTGATTCTTTGCTGTGGGGCTGTCTTATGCATTGGAAGAGGTTTAGCAGCACCCCTGGCCTCTACCCACTGGAAGCCAGTAGTGGGAGAGAGTCAACATACTCAAAATATCCAAATCAATAAAGTTATTGGTGAAAATGAAAAATGTATCTTTTATTTTATGGGAAAAAACCTAAATGGGCTTTTGGGGCAACTCAATACTATAATGATACACGTATGTCGTCATACATTTGTCAAAACCCTTAGAATTAACAACACGGAGTGAAGCCTTACGTAAATGATGGACTTTGGGTGATAATGACGTCTCAACGTCGGTTCGTCGACTGTAACGCCTGCACCACCTGCTTAGAGTGTGGATGGTGAGGAGACTGTGTGTGTTGCGGGAGGGGGCGTATGGGAACTCTGCCCTTTGTGTTCAACTTACTGGGAAACTAAAATTGCTCTCAAAATAAAATCTATATAAATAAATTCCTAATTACGACAACTATTATTATCAAGAGGATACGGTTCACCAGGTATTTTTCTAATGCCACCCAGATTGATAAAGGATGCTTTACAATCTACTTTTAAACATATAAATGTAGTAGAGTTAAAAACTCTTCATGCATATATGGAAAAAAAGAGGACCTAACTTCCCTCCACCATCAACAAATTAGTTCATCTCTGATTTATTCGATCTTCCAAGCTGATCATTGTGTGACATCAGGCCTCTGCTCTCCCCCCTGTGAAATGGGGGGTGTGGGCGAAAGGTAATACAGGGCACACTTCAGCTTCCTCACTGTTTCTTCATTAAGTGTCTTCGGTTTTCCTAGCCTGACAGATTTTCCTACAACCTTGAACTCCTACAACAACAGCTTGTAAGACGATGAGAAGACCTGTAGGAAAACAGGACTGCTGTAATGCAGGGAGTTTGGTGCAGGGCTTACTTAGCTCTCACCAGACGGCAATGGCAATGACTGGAGGGCTCAGGGCCCCTGCCCATCTCCGCACAGGAGCCTCAGCTGCAACCCACACTGAGCAGTCACAGCTAAAGCTGAGTCTCGGGGCATTTAAGTGACTTGACCAAAACCACTTCTGGAGAAAGGAGAAAGGACAGTTACTCCAGACAATATTGAATGTCAAGATTTGTGAACGTCCAGGTACAGCATGTGGTATCCAAATTTTGCATCAGTGTGTTTTATGTGTCAATACGTCAAAGATACCGAGTGTGTATATCCTGAATCGTCAATTATGGATGCCATTTTACAAATAGTTTCTGGGATTCATCTTGGGACACTTCTTTATAATCAGGTAAAACCTTTTAGCTCAGCAAGGGTTTCCTTCATTTATTTTAAGGTATGGTCTTAGACAAACATGATGTTGGATTATTTGTCTAATAGTTTAATTCTTTTAACATTATAAAATCCCCCTCTTACAGATTCTGCAATACTTATCTTAAAGGCTAATCTGTGTATCTTCAGTACAGTTATGGAAAGGATTTGATTAGTGCCTGCATTGCATATCTTTTTTTAAATTACTTTCACCCTCTGGTTTCTTATATTTAAACTCGATATCATAAACAGTGTATCACTGTATGTTTATCTAGCCATCCTGCTGGCCATTGTCTCTATACAGAAATTTTAATCAATATACTTGTAGTGCAATTAATGATATTTGGGCTAACTTTTCTTCATTAACATTTGTTTAGCACACTTATTATTGTTTCTATTTATTTTCTCTTTCCTTCCTTTGGATTTATCCATCATTTTTCTATTATTGTATCTACCCCCTAGATTTTTATACATATGTATACATGACCATGTTTAAGTGTGTAAGTTCAGTAGTATTAAATACATTCATAATGTACAGCCATCACTGCCACCCATCTCCTTAACTCTTTTCGTCTTGTAAAGTTGCATCTCTATAGGCATTAAACAGTCACACCCCATCCCCATCCTCTGGCCCATGGCAAACACCATTTTATTTTCAATCTCTATAATTGTGATGACTCTTAGGATATCATATAGGTAGAATCCTTTATTTCTCTTTTTTGTGACTGGCTTATTTCACTTAGCAAAAGGTTCTTGAGCAACATGTGTGTTGTAGCAGGTGACAGAATATCCTTCCCTTTTGCAGTAGAGCAACATTGCTTTGTATGCATGTATCACATCTTGCTTGTCCATCCATCCACTGATTGATCGTGAGTTGTTTCCATATTTTATCTATTGTGAATATTGGTGTTATGAACATGTGTGCACAAATCTCTCTCAAAGATCCTGCTTTCAATTTTTTTGTGCATACACCCACGTTATAGGCTGAATGTGTATGTGGCCCTCCAAAATTCCTAGGTTGAATCTTAATGCCCAATGTGATTATATTAACAGGTGAGCTTTTTGAGAGGTAACTGGATTAGGAAGGCAGAGCCCCGATGAATGAGATTAATGTTTTATAAAAGAGGCCCTCCAAAAAAACCCCAAACCCTTTTCATCATATCCACATGCCTTTTTGTCCCCATTAGGTTAATAGTAAGAGGGACCCATATTAACTTTCTCAGGGCTTTTCTGGTCTTTGACAACTAGTTATGACAAGTTATGATTGCCAACTAGAAATTTCCTGTAATAGTGTTAAGAGTGGTTGACATGGGAAGCAACTTGTTTCATTGTAGGGGTGTGTGTGTGTTTGTATGTGAGAGTGTGTCTTGGTGTATACTTTATGCCCTGATTCCTTGTTTAGTGTTTCAGCTCAATTGTGTTTACACGATTTCATGCTGCTTAATCACTTTAATGGTGGAAATAAAAAATGTGCAGTGCTTGCTACAGGTGGGAACAGTTGACTTTACATAATGCAGAGCAACATACTCATATTTATTGAAACCCCGTTTCAAACCATGCCTTCATGGTGTTTCAGGGAAGTCGTCCGTGTTGATCTTGAGGACAGCCTCTGTGGGCGGAGTGATGGCCATTGGCCTTGTACGTGAGGGCACAGGCCGGGAGCCATCAGACCCTTCCTCAGATGACCAGACCTGTTTCACTTGAGAGCCCACACCTGCCCCATAGAAACCTGCTAGCAGAAGCCCACTTGTGGGAGACTGTCCTTCCTCAGTTCAACACCTTCAGACCAGAGAGGGGTTTGGGGGAAAATAACACGTGACCTCTGTCTTATCTCATAGGGGAAAAAGGTAGGACTGCTTTGGCAAAACACAGTGTGTGTGTGTGTGTGTGTGTGTGTGTATTCCATGATCTGTGTTTATGAAGCATCTTCACCCTCATATGCTCTTTTTATCCTTCGAATACCACCGGGCCATGAGCCA
This sequence comes from Phyllostomus hastatus, assembly GCF_019186645.2. Taxonomy (NCBI): domain Eukaryota; kingdom Metazoa; phylum Chordata; class Mammalia; order Chiroptera; family Phyllostomidae; genus Phyllostomus; species Phyllostomus hastatus. Next base: position 20,386,982 of record NW_025334024.1, read on the forward strand.
GTCTGATTATACAGTCTCACTTTACAAATGGGGCCTGGAGCTCAAATTACTCTACTGGCTTTGTAGCCAGTCTTTGGTTAGCAGATTCTTCCCCCCCTTCCAAGGTTTTAATCTTACCCTCCCCCCCACACACACACAGGCAATCCTACCTGTAAATAATGGCAGTTTTATTTTCGCCATAACTCAGATTGTTTTTCTGACTTTACAAACAATATATAGTTACTGTAGACTTTAAAAACAACACATAGTTACTGTAGAAATTGCCAAAAGACACCAAAAATATATATAGTACTACAATTAAGACAGACACATAAGCAATTTTTATTTTTATTTGCATTTTGTAGTCATTTGATATATTCTCTTTTAAGTGTACATATTTACACAGCTTAAATCCAACTGCACTTTTATCTTATTTTGCTTCCTTACCTTTATGTGATAAGCTTTTTTTCATGCTTATGAATTCTTTATGAACCTCCATCAACTATCTATAGAATATTCTCTAATGTAAATATATGCTACTTTAGTTATTTTTCTTAGTTATTGTGCCTTTAATGATATCCATTTTTTGCAAGTCTAAAGAAGGTTGAAATAAATATCTTTTCATATAACTATTTCTCCTGATTTCACAGTATTAGTTTATGTTATAGGAGTAGGATAACTGAGACAAGGAGAAACACTGTATGTATGTTAATTGGTTCGGGAAAATAGTGCATTCTATAAAATTATGCATGCATATAATTTTTACTTTGCAAACCCGAGAGGTTGGCTCTGGCATGTTGTGGGGAGAGCGAGTCCGAGAATTGATGGTCAGAGAGGAGCTGAGGTTCTGCTAGGCAGAGGGACGCGGAGGAGTGACAGTGACCTTCTCCGTAACATTGAAATCTGCAAACAGAGGCGTCTTTCCTGTTTTGAGAAAAAGTGACCAGGCTGCCCAGGACCAGGCCTGGTCCACACGAAGAGTGTGATCTTTGTGCTTCGATTTCTCCTCCCTGTCCCAACAACTTGATTCGGACAGCGCCATTGCCTCGGCCTTTTTTCCCTGGCGCAGACCTGTTTCTCCCCGCGGAGGGGAAGGCTGAGCCCTAGTCCTGCGTCTGCGCACAGTCACCACCTGCCTCCTCTCCCTTCGGGGGAATTGCTCGGCTTTGCTTTGAAATTGCAGGGAAACCTTCATTTAACGTTTGTATTTGGTTGAAAAGCCTGAGCAGACTTAGCAAGGACAAGCAAATGAATATAAAGTAGAGGAGGAGAAAAGGGACAGAATAAGAAATAGATTTAGTGGCACGATTTCTTGTTTTAAATCAGAGAAACAGACACACCACCCACGTGCGCAGGTCACAAACTCAGAAATTCAAAGACGATGATTCTGAATATCAAAGGCAAAGTTACTCAGGCAAACTTGGGCCGAATGCAGATGTTCCTCATTTACATGGCTGACGTCTCTGACTGGGATAAATACCTGCAGTGCTGACTACCTCGATGACAGTCCGTGCATTCAGTTCTCTGTCCACAAACCCAGTCCCGCACAGGAAAGGAAAACGTAGAATGAACTATGTGTTGCCACAATTTGTTATGACTTTCACAGAGGATGACCCATTTAATCTCTACGAAATCCTGTGCAAATTACTGTCTTCATTTTTAGACAAGGAGGTTGGGCTGGGTTAGATTCAGTAAAATGCCCCTCATTCTTACTGTCATCCCAAATGCTTTTCAGGATACTATCCATGTACTAATATCCAGTAAATATATCACTTTTAGGCATACACTTATGGAAACATATACTGGGGGTTTGAATTGCAGCATTATTTTTAATAACAAAAATTGAAAATGACATAAATACACATCTGTAGGATATAGATTTTAATATTTTTAAGCCTCACCTGAGGATATGTTTATGGATTTTAGAGAGGGGGAATGATGAGAAAGAGAGAGAGAGAGAGAGAGATCAATGTGAGAGAAACATCAGTTGGTTGCCTCCCACATACACCCCAATGGGGGATCAAACCTGTAAACGTTTTGCATAAGATAACACTCGAATGAACTAGGCAACCCAGCCAGGGTGGGTATAGGTTTTAAAAAGTATGAGGCTGAAATTATATGCACCAATTGTACACATAGCCCAACACTACCCCCATTCTTTATTCCTTCAACCGTCTGTGAAGGCTTCTGCGCCTAGCCATACCTGTTGTAGCCCGTTGTAATGACTGTGTGATTCACCAACAATTTGTTTCAATGCCCGGCTACCCTTTGAAGTGTAAACATTTGAAGACTGAAGCTGTGACTTATTTACTTTCAGAACTAAGTATAATGCAAAAAGTAGATGCTAAGCTTATACTTGCTCAGAATTCCAAAGCAACTACCAAAATGTCCTCACTTACAAAATCTGCTTAATGGAAAATCCGTATTTATTTATTCTTTGTCGAAGGTGCATGCTTATAACTTCAAAGAGACAAATTTCAAGCAACACAATGATCACAGGAAGGTGAGTTATAGTAGTTTTGTAACAAAGGTTTTGTAAATGTATTTGTGACCTTGAATCCCTAGTAGGAAAAAAAAATAAAAACCTTCTTTAACTTCAGGCTTCTGCATTTAGTGTCTCAGAACTCTCTCAGTTTGGAACAGGTCCCACTGATGTTTGCCACTGGTGCTGCTGTTTTCTCTGATTCTGGCCAAGTTTGTTCTTCTCTGTCCCTTGGCTAGCTGAGGTCATGGAGAATATTTGGTGACCACTTAACTATAAATGAACAGCTTACAAATGGGGATATATTTGACGACACTGATTTCATTGAAACTCTGTCCTTTTTTTTACCCTCACCTAAGGGCATGGTTATCGATTTCTAGAGTGAGAGAAAGGGGGGGAGAGAGACGGAGAGAGAGAGACAGACAGATAGAGAGAGACACTGATGTGAGAGAGGAGCATCATACATGCCCCCGACCTGGGACCAAACCCACAACCCAGGCATGCACCTTGACCTGACATTGAACTCATGACCTTTGGGTTTACAAGACAACACTCCAACCAACTGAGCCACACTGGCCAGGGCTGAAACTCTGTACACCTTTGGGGGGAAAAATCAAGTATTTCATCTAATAGAAATAACTAAAAAGATGTCTTAAAGCTTTCCCTAAATATTCAGTATAATGAAGAAATGATGCTGTGAAATCACAGTAAAGACGTTACTGTCTTCCCAAGATCTTTTCACTGTACTAACCACCATGTCAAGTACCAGATGAATTATCTCCAATTCCTACAAAGCCCTGCAATATGGGCATTTTATCCTTGTCCTACAGATAAGGAATCTGAGATTCAGAGTCGGCGAAAGTGGTATTCTAAGTCTGGATGGCAAGAAGTGGCCACAGAAATTGTTTTATTTTCTTGCAGAGTGAGGTTCAGTTCTTTTTATTTTTCACTCAAAGTCTAAGCACCTGAAAGAAGTCACCTTCCTGACTCACGGATAATGGCACTATTAGTGCCCGCAGTGTAAGATGTGCTCCCGGTGCATTGTGGTAGAAACCCTGAGACACAGGAGGGGGAGTAATTGGGTTTGTGACGGGCAGCAGCTCGGCCGTTTGCTGAAAGCTGGTGCAGGAGCTTCCTGTGACCTTTGTGGACCGTGCCAAGGGGCTTTCTTCTTGAACGCTGCTGCTAAATATCATTAATAGCAACATCTGTGCCTCTCTTCCTGTCACCCGCACCAACCTCAGCAGAGAAGTTTCCAGGGGACCCCTTCCATGGAAGGTCACTGGCTCTTTCTGTCATCAAACTAGTGGCCTGTGATTAGAAAAGGCAGGTGGGAAGTCAGTGGAATGCTAAACTGAAGATTTTCGAGAACACAGGAGAATTCAATTAGAATTAGGCTTTAAGACCAAGGAATCAAAAATACCGTTGATCAGAAAAACAAATGAGGGGGGACCACCAACAGAGAAAAGTATTATTTTGTTTTTCTTTTCTGTTAAGGCAAATTAAATTTTGTAGTGTTGGGCCCAATATTTTTAGGTATTGATTTTTAAAATCCATGCTCGACATTTAAGATGACAAAAAAGATATGGTATGGGATTGAGGATGGGGATCTCAGGCAGCTATATGGTAAGAGAGTCTTTTTTTTCTAATTTTATTTTAATCATTGTTCAAGTACAGTTTTCTGTCCTTTACTCCCATCCCAACCCACCCTCCCATTTCCCGCCCCCCCCCCCCCCGCTAGTTTTTGTCCATGTATCCTTTATATTTGTTCCTGTAAACCCTTCTCATTCTCCCCTGAAATTCCCTCCCCTCTCCCCTCTGGTCACTGTCAGTCTGTCCTCTATTTCAGTGTCTTTGGTTATATTTTGCTTGTTTCTTTGTTTTGTTATTTAGGTCCCTGTTAAAGGTGAGATCATATGGCATTTGTCTTTCACTGCCTGGCTTATTTCACTTAGCATTATCAGGAAAATTTCAAAGATCTCGATAAAAGTGCGATGTAATGTGGATATTAAAACAATCGCTGTGGTATTGGTCTCTCGAGGATTAATCTCACATGTTCTCCAAATCACAGCGGATCTCACAGGATGTCGGTTCCTCTTTGAGGCGGTGAGATCGCCCAGCTCACTGACAGGGAAACATTCACGCCCCTAAGAACTGGTGTTGTGAGAGCTCCCTCTGCTGCCCCTCCTCATTTCCCATCCCCACGTTCCTTGGGGAAGCGGACAGCTCCAAGAGGCAAAGGTGAAGTCATTATGGGATTTTTTCTGATGCAATTAAAATAAGAAAATAAGTGAAAAAACGTGACACAGTCAATGACAGGACACTTCTCTGGGCCACCCACAGTGGTGATCAGAGAAGAGGGAGGGTCAGGTTTTATAAGGCTGAAGGACCTTCGTTGTTAAATTACTCTTCATTTTTAAAAGCAGTCATTGAAATAAAGAACAATCTAACAATAGCCAGAGGGGAGGGGGGAGGGATCAGTGGGGAGAAGGGTTTTCAGGAACTACTATAAAAAACAGGTACAAAACCAAGAGGAAGGTGGGAGCAAGGGAGGGAGGTGGGTTTGGAGGGGGTGGGGAGAAAATATAAACAACTGTAATGGAACAACAATAAAATAATTTAAATAAAAAAAAAGCGGTCACTGTTAAACACTTTGCCTTTAAACATCTTACCATTTGGAGTTACTGTATTCCTGGCATTTTAAACTCTTTGAGGGATTTCTGAAGCTAATAGGCATTTATATATTTCTAATATTTCAGAATATCATGAGCAAATTTTCTAAAAGGCAGCCCCTTACTCCATACAACTGAAGAAGAAAACTTAGGTCACTCATCTATTTAAGTGTTTTCACTCGATTCAACTACGTTCCTCATTAGCTTGACTTCTGACCCTTCCTGTCCCCCAGCAAGATGTGCTTTCCAATCTTCTCTGTGTCAGTTGCCCACTATTTATAACTTTAAGTAATATGCAAATAAATTTCTCCCACTGACTGTACTCTCTTAACGGGTACTGTGGGAAGAGAGGCTGGTGTTCATAGGCTATGAGCCAAGAAAGCCTTCTTTGGAGAGACTGTGGCATGATCCAGCCTGTGAGGTTTGCCTGAAGCACTGGTGGAGTGACAGTCGGGTGTTGGAACATTTCATTAGAGCCTGATGAGGGTGGAAGTTTAGCCTGATCACTCAGCCTTTGCTGTTCTAGATGGGAGTAGGATTTGCCTAGAGTAGATGATTAGGTAAAAATTTCTTTCTTGCTATGTTGCCTCTCTCCTATGTTTGGCTTGAGAGAACAAGAGTTCATTGGTAATTTTTAGCCATGCCTGATGGTATTTCTAGGAGGCTGGCTTTTCTAGCTCCAAGACTGGGATGTACAAGACAAAAAGGAAACCCAAGGAACTCACCAATATGACAATCTCAGGGCCCTGGAATCTCTAGCTAACCCTTTCTTTTCTTCTCCATCATTCTGAATTTCTTTGTTTGTTTTGTATAGAGTATCCTAGGCTTTTAGTGGTGCGACTAGGAATAATGTGGAAGAGTGCATCTCCTTCATCTCTCTAGATGTGGTCATTGTAAGAATATACATTTTCTTGAGGTATTATTCTCCTAAGGGAGCTTTTTGAGATGAATCAAGAGGGACGGTCAGTGTGGGAATACAGGGAAGTGAATAAAAACAGGGTCTTTGAAGATACTTCAAGCACAGCAAACATTTTGAGGTTCTAGTATTTGGAGTTTTCATCTGTGATATGTGAAGCATAAACAATGAGTGGATTTCTTGTATAAAGCTTATCATAGCTTTGGAAACTCTATTATGTGAGCCTTGGGTTAGTTTGCTTGTTTTTTTCTTAATCACTTCAATCCTGACACATAGTGTTCTTTTAACTATTAAACACTGATAATTTTTTACACACCTGTAATTAAAACAAAAGGGGTTATGGGACCATTCTCTTTTTAGAACTGATATTAAGGAAAATAAGGAGAAAGAGCACAGTCAATAACAAAATAATCTATATATATTTTAAAAGATCATTCCTTTAGGGGCAAATGTCTTGTTGATATGCTGAATGACCACACATTCTATGGATGCAGTGCAGTGCGCGATTACAGAAACTTAAATATAGTGATGGTTACATATCAAATATTTCATTGCAATGCAATCATAATATATTGCAGAGGATTAAATGCCATGTTGTATTTTTTCTTGGGCACTTGGTTCAAGTCTATGTATCTTGAAGGCCCAAGCTGGAAAATAAAAGTGGCTCTGCGCTGGGTGATTCTAAGGTCAGTGAGACTTGTTCACACGACTCCCAAAGACCTAGTGATTGTACTTAATGAAGCTTGATTTGACTTCCAGAAGGCTTTTGCACTCCTTTCACTCTCCAACATCCATATCTACAAGTAAAAATAATTTAAAAAAATTAAAATTCAGAAGAGTCTGAGGGAATCTGCTTTGGATGAATAAACTTATGGAAGAATATATTTTCTAAAATGTCCACAATAGTATTTCAGTACCACATGCTCTTCTAGTATCTGGGCAAATGGAAGGTTTACTTCTTCCTCTTCCTCTTCCTCCTCCTCTTCTCCTTAATCTCTTCCTATTTCCCTCCTTCTCTTCCTCCTTGTTCTATCCTTGGAATCAAGCTACCATATTGCAAGGAAACCTAGGTCACATCAGAAAGCATGTTGGTATTCCAGCTGACAAACCTGGTTAAATTCTAAGGGAATATAAGGTTATAGCCCAAATAAACTACCACCAGATACATGAGTGAATGAATCTAAAGATGATGCCAACCTCCAGCTTGGAAGTCACGAAAACCAATGTCATGCGGTAAATTTGGGGAAGGAGAATTTCATTGGGAGCCAAAGCAGGCTTACAATCTAGACCAAATTATTTATTTTTTCTCAACCTTGATATTACCTTCTGCCAAAAGAAGTGTGATAATATATTTGTTATTGAAATACAAATAAATAATATAATTGGTTTAAAATGCCTATTGGATCAAAGGGAATATCCTAACACTAAATAAATCTGATATTTTGTCTTCTTTATATACTTAAGTATAACTGGGATACTTGAAATAACTAAGTACCCTGATGATAGAAAAATGTGAACTTCATTACGAGTACATAGACAGTTTATGTAAAGGAGCTTTGGATCCAGGCTTCCAGGAGGGAAACAATGTGCTTTCACAAGTTTTAATGTTACTCACCGAACATAAGAGAGGGAAGTCCCAAGCGGAAATGTGGTAGCAAATCAGGAAAGAGACAAGAGAAAAAAGGAAATTCTTAAGGAAGGAATAAAAGAGGACAACACGTTGGAATGGATTCATCTAAGTCTGGATTGGCAGGACATATGACTTTGGCCTTGGGGTTGGTGCTTAAGAGAAAAAAATGCATTGAAAATTGTACTTAAAAAATGATGGATTAGCCTGTTCTAGAGCATCAGTGTTGAAATACTATCAAGCAATGCATTTAAATGGCATCAGCAACAACTTATACATCTTTCCCATTCTGGTTGTTATAAGGATTTATTTTCTGTTGGATTAGTACCTTCAGTGCACGCCAGGAATTCACCGCTTTCTCTGGAGCCACACACATGAAGTGTTATTCTTTCCCATAAAAATAAAGACTTGCTATATCTATTCAGTCTTCTCTTTTTTTCAGAAAAGTGAGTGGGGGGAAAAAATCTCTTCCAGTGATTGCTTATCCAGGACTTGCTTAGAAATCTCCTCACATTGTGTTATCCTTCCTTTGGCTATGGTCTGTGTGCTCCAAGCTAATTGAACAACATCAAACATATCTGTGATTTACAAAGTATGACCTGTAGGAACTATAATTGTGATTTACAAAATGTATTCAGCAGGGACATTGTTAGTTATTTATAAAGTTTATATAGCTCAGATTTTGTGACTTCAAAAGTGAAGATTGTGAAGGCTGTTTTGATTATTTGGTTCATTTACAATTTGATAACAAAATTTTATTAAATGGACTTCATTATAAATTTAAAAATAAATTTCTGTGGACTGTGAAAGACTTGGGGGGGATTTGTTCTGATATGTCTTGTAAGAAGGAAACTCTTCCTCTTTTACTGGTGGATAATGACAAGAAAACTCAAACAGCCATTACACATGTATGTATTGTAGATATTATTTTGATCATGCTTTCTTCAAAACTCATGATCATTTAATATTGAAAGCAAGCAATCCAATTGTTCACTGACGGTCAATTATTATTTCAGAGATGATCATTCTATAATTATTGCTAAATCCTAGAAGTTCACAAACCTTGCAAAACTGATTGACTTAAATAAATCTTGCAGTTGTACCTAAAAATAATTACAATATAAAAAGATATCTGACATTTTTATTGACCCATTTTTCTTCACTACTGTAGTTTGTTCACAAATAAACTTTCTTCATAAAAGTATGAGAAAAGACAAACTCAGATTAGTTAATGTAAAATGTAATAAAAATGTATTGTATGGAGTTGAGAAAAGGTAATTATTCCAGGTTTTTTGCCTAAAGAGAGCTGAGATTTGTGAGGCACATTTGGTATCAAGCTCCTTTTCTGTTACACTGTGTTATTTTTAAATGTAATTGCTGCATTACTATAGCAGGGCCTATAATAAAAATACATTTGAGTTCTTTTGTTTTTTGAATGTGTAAAGGAAGACTATCATCCTTTACTCTTCCATCAAAATGGCAGATTTAACATAAATTTCAAATGAAAAGTGCATAACAAAACAAAAAGGAACTTCTTGTCAAGATGTTGGCATAGCTAAATACTGCTTACCCCGTACAACTACATCAAAATTACAACTACACTACAGAACAACCATCACTCAGAACCATCAGAAGTCAAGGTGAATGGAAGTCTGACAACTACAGAATTAAAGAAGCCACATCCATCCAGACTGGTAGGAGAGGCAGAGATGCGGAATGGGCTGATCCATGTGTGGTGGATAAAAATTTGGGAGGGATATCTCAAGAGCAAGGAATCCCAGCCTCACACCAGATCCCGCAGACCAGGGTTCCAGTGCCAGGAAGATAACTCCCATAATTTCTAACTGTAGAAACCAGTGGGGATTGAGGCAGTTTCTCAACTTCTAGATTCCCAAGCAGCATCTCTTAAAAACCCATACATGGACTTACTGACATGCAATCCCTTTGAGCTGCAGCACTGGGATAGCAGCTTGAACGGCACCAGTGGCATGTAGGCAGGAGCTGAAGTGCCTGGCACCAAGTCAAGAGCTGGGGGACAGCTTTCTCCCAGATAGAAAGTCACACAGAAGCCATTGTCCCTTTTCTGAACCCTCGGCCCACAGTCACAAAGCCACAGAGCCTGCAGTCTGGTGCCATACCTAAGACTCCATCAACCTGGCTAGCACTGGTGGCCCAGCCCTGGAGATCCCCTGAGAATTGGCTCCACACAACTTACTGACCCACTTAAGCTGTTGACAGAAACTTTTCCATATGAATGACTGGACTTCACTCAGGCTTTACAACTTCCTAACTCCCCTCAAACAAGCAACAGGCAGACTCATGAGCCCCAGCCTCTAAACCTCATGCTAAGTGTCCCTAGGCCCAGCACTAGCAGCAGCCAGCCTAGATTCACAGCTTGGCTTCACCTGAGAATCTCCAAGCCCAGCGCAAGTAGTAGCCACCTCAGCTTGTTTTATAGCCCAAGCAGGGTGGCCCAGGGAAAAATGCAGGCAGGGGCTGACCTTGGCCTGCACTACTCAGGAAACTCCAGGGCCAGTGCACCCAGTGGACAGCTACAGACTACGTCAAAGGGCAGATACAGAGCTTCCCAGACAAGAAAAAACTAAAGGAGTTCATCATCATTGAACCATTATTATATGAAGTGTTAAAGGGATTTATTTAAGAAAAAGATCAAAACTATGAACAATAAAATGCCACTAAATATATATCCATCAACAATTGAATCTAAAAACAAACCAGGCAAACAAGAAGAACAGAGACGGAATCATGGATACATGATCATAAGCACTCTTTGTAGAGAGTGTGTTGATAGTTGCCAGATGAGAGGGAGTGTGGAGGAATGGATGAAGAGGTGAAGGGTTAAGAAGTACAAATAGATAGTTACAGAATAGCCATGGGGGTGTAAAGTGAAGTATAGGAAGTGGAGTAGCCAAAATACTTACATGCATGACCCATGGACATGAACAATGGTGTGGGGATTGCCTGAGGGAGTGGGGGGTACTAGGTGGAGGGGAATAAGTGGGGAAAATTAAAAATTGGGACAACTGTAATAGTATGATCAACAAAATAGAATTTAAAAAAACACATAAAGGAAGTGTAAAAAGCTCACAGCGTACTGAGTTCCAGGGTATTTTAGTCTCATGATTGGAAGAGCCATTTTTATATATCGACAACAGAAGCAACAGATGAAGACTAAAATATGTGTTTTAAGATACTGTGGATTTATTTTATTGCTACCCCTGGAAGAATATACAGTAGCTATGGAAAAGAGAAGCTGTTTGATGCCAATATCCCTGACTTAGAATCCTGAATTCTTAATTTATTGCTTGAATTGTTTATTTTATTTGGGGACCTGAATTCTCAGGCTTTGTGAGCATTAGACATAACAATATCAGACACCTTATAAGAGAATTGACTCTTTTCATTGAAGAAGTACAAATAAAATGTCATTTCCCTTGAAATACTGCTTAAAGATTCTTTGTAGGGTTATGCTCAACATGGTACGTGAGGAGTGTGGTGTCCTTCTCCTTTGTGCATTCTTTTTCATTTTGAGTTGATAATGACACAGCCTTCTCCAGACGGCCCATAATAATCGACATTGAAAGTTTCTTATTGGTTGATCAAGATGTAGAGGAGGGAGATATCTTGTTTCCATGGTGATCAAATTCACTCTCCTGGCACACTTAAGTTCTGAGCTATAAGAAATATTTAGAAGTGAAACCTAACATATCCTTTTCTATATCATTTTCAAAACAAGTATGAAGTGACATGCCATGCCCTTGTATGTGAGGCCAGCCAACTTCACTGACATTTAATGCTGGCCAACATATTGGAATTCTTCATCCTCGTTCTCTTAAAATTGTATGTATGTATGTATGTATGTATGTATATACATATGTATGTATTTATTTTATTTACTTACAAAAATCATTCCTTCAAGATCTAATAAGCACTAAGATATAAAAATATACACAGACATCAACTATGAGTAACAAAAGATAATCTTTTTGAGACAACATCTAGAATGGCTCTGTGAGGAACTCCATGAATCATCAACGGAAACTGATGGAGATCATGAAAAATAAACATCTGAAGGATGGTGAAATCATCCTAAAATTACAGCAGATGAAGCAGCATCTATTTAAGGAAGTCGACTGCATCTCAATGAGGACAGTGAGAGGTGGCGAGCCACTGCCTCCCTTGTCTCCTCCCCAGCTCAACATTATAGAAGCTCAGCTCCAGGGCAGGTGGCCCAGGGGGAGAGGTTTCCTCACACATTTCCAAAAACTCCTGGGATCCATAGGCCTCTCAAATCCCTTCCACTCCCAGTTTCACAGAGCAAAGGCCAGATTCCAGGTGAGTGCCACCAAGAGGCCAGGGGCCCCATTTCTTCAGCCATTGACTTCTCCTATTGACTACTGCGATGTTCTATCCAAGTAATGGCAGAATGGAATTTCTGTAATAAAATGCAAAATTGCATTACCTGCAATGGAAAATATCCTAGAGGGGTTCAAATGTGGATCCGAACTAGCAAAAGAAATTACTGGCAAACTTGAAGATCGACTGATAAAATCATGCAAGCCAAACTACAGGGAGACAGAGGCAAAAGGAAAATGTTGAAAGAAGCACGATAAAACCAACTCATTACATACAATCGGCCTCTGATAAAATTAGAGCTTGCTTCCTGTCACACTACACAGAGGCCAGAAGGCAGTGGTGACATATTCAAAATGCTGGAAAAAATGGAAAAAAATATCAACTATTACTCATACCCAGAGACAGTGTCCTTTGAAGTGAAAATAAAATACTGTTCAAAGTAATAAAGACTGAGAGAATGTGTTGCTAGTAGAATCAACTTACAAGATATACCAAAGGACATTCTTCCAGATGAAAGCAAGTGAACTTGAACAGTAATTTAAATCCACAGGAGAAAAGAAACAAAACCCATCCAGAAGACTGATAAAAGTAACTGTGTAATTGTAAAAGACAATTTATACAAATATTTTTCTCCTTCTCTTATCTGATTTATACATCAATGATATAAAACTATTTATAAAATGACATCTTGGTCTATGTTACACACATATTTTATAAAATCAGCACAAAAAAAGATCTGTGTGCGCAAAGTCATGTTGGTGTAAGTATATGTCACTAACTGGTAACTATAATGAAGAGCAACAACTGAAAGGAAACAGGAATATAAATAAAAACATAATTTTGAAAACTATAAATACACAAACTATAGCAATAATTGCCTTAAATATTAATGGATTAAAGTTCAGTTAAAATTTTCTCAGCCTTGATTTAAAAGAAATTATTCTATCATAAGATAAAAATATTAGTAGAAAATCAGAATGGCATTCCTAATTATAAAAGTGCCATCCAATCAGTATGAATATAAAATTATATAGAATTATGTCTGTACTTGAAACTACCTAAGTGTGTGTGTATATATTCCTCAATTAATAATGACAGGAAAGTTGGTTTTCCACTTGCAGAAGAATGAAGTTAGACCCATACCCCACTCCACATAAAAATGGCAACCTCTCGTACATTGGATTTAAATTAAGACCTGAAACAATTCAGCTGTTTGAAGAAAACAGTATAAAGGTGTCTTGACCATGGTCTAGGCAATAATTTTTTGTTGTTGTTTAGACAGTGATTTTTTTTGGATATACCCTAAAAGCCCACACAACAGAAGCAGAAATAGACAAAAGAATTTCATCAATCTAAAATGTCTCTGCACAGCACAGAAAGCAACAAACAGAGCGAAGAGAGGACCTAAGGAATGGGAGAAAATGTTTGTAAACCCTATGTCCAATGAGGGATATCTGAGTAATCATCAGGGAAATGGAAATGAAAACCACAATGGGGTATTGCCACACACTTATTACGATGGCTGTTATCAAAAAGATAAAAGAAAACAAGAGTGGATGAGGATATGGGAAAAAGAGAACCTTTACATACTGTTGGTGGGAACCGAAATTGGAACAGTCTTCATAGAAAACAGTAAGGATATACTTCCAGAAATTGACAATAGAACTACCACTTGTTTCAGCAATTCCACTTGTGGGTACACATCTAAAGGACACACTGTCAGTATCTGGAAGGGATTTCTGCATTTTTGTGCTCATTAGAGCAGTGTTCACAATAGCAAAGAAATGGGGGAAAAGGCAGTGTTTCTTGACAGATGATGAAATGTTATTCAGTCATGAGAAAGAAGGAAGTCCTGCCACTTTCAACAGCATGGATAAAACTGGAGGACACTATGCTATGCAAAGTAAGCCAGATACAGAAAGACAAATATTGTATGATCTCACTTATACGTGGAATCTTTTAAAAAAAAATGTTGAACTCATAAAAGCTTGGGAATGGGGAGAGGTTGGCCAGAGTGTACAAATGTGTCCAATGAATGGTTAGAGATCTAATATACAGACTTGCTAAATATAATTAATAATGCTGTATTGAATAGTGGAAAGATGCAAGAGTAGATATCGGGGTTGTCATCATCCTCACACACGAAAAGGTAACTTCGGAATATGTTAGTTTGACTATCTTAAATATATGACTCTGTGTACATAATATCAAGTCATCATTCTGTACATCTTATATGTAATTTATATGTACACACAACTACCAGGGTGCCGGGATATCCTACAGATACACCCCTGCCCTCACCCCCACTTGCCAAGCTCCCAAATTCCAGTCATTCTGAAAATCAGATCATTAGCTTTTCCTTATAGTGTCTGTGCATATTTATGTTTCCCTGTCTTTGTCAGCTCGTACCTCCTTATTATATAAACACCATGCTAGAAGTACAATGAAGACAAGGAACATATCACTGTTTTCCCTTAGTATCTATCCTTGCACTTGGCATGGAAGACGCACATACATGGGCACTCAATAATTCTAGTCACTATGATGGAGTCACTACAGTGGGATCACTAGGGCATTTTTAAGTAGCCATCTTTGAATTTTAACATAAGCACTTTGGAGTAAAATTGTATTGTGAAAGTATGCATTACCTTTTGATTTTTGCCATCCGTCACATCCTCGGCCGTATCGCAGTTGGACAGCCAAGTCCACTCCCATTGTTTCACGTTCCCCAGGCCCCAGAGTAGATAGATGTGAGCATGGGTGTGTGTGGACACGGTGCTGCTCCTTCATCTTCCTCTGTCACTGGCCCAAACCTGCATAATTCAGGACAGTCCTTTTGGAGGAATAACTTGATGTTGGGGAATGTCCAAAGTATACATACATTTAATAATTATAGAGCTGACATATGGAATAAATAAATGGTATATTCAAAATGTAACTTGCAGTCACTCTTCTCAAGAAACCACAAGTCAACGATAACATTAAAATTCACTAGTGAATACAATTTTTACAAAAAGTGCTTATGAACTAATACACTTTTCAAAAAAGATTTTATTTATTTATTTTTAGAGTGAGGGGAAGGGAAGGAGAGAGAGAAGCATCAATGTGTGGTTGCCTCTCGTGCGCCCCCCACTGGGGACCTAGCCCACAGCCCAGGCATGTGCCCTAACTGGGAATTGAACCAGTGACCCTTTGGTTTGCAGGCCTGCACTCAGTCCACTGAGCTATACCAGACAGGGCTAATTATTACAATTTTAAGATTGTGTGTGTTCCCTATAGCTAGACCACATGGACAAAACATTAAATATGTGTTTGTTTTTTAAACTGAACTCATACTTATTTAGTTATACTTATTTCTAGAAATTTTAATACACTTAAGTATATAAAATTATACTTATAGGAAAGCAAACATCTTTTTTGAAAGAAAAGCATTAGCAGTAATATATTGACAATTAAAAGTGAAAATAATTTCAAATAAATAAAATACAGTAGACAGACAACATTTTTTGAAGGGAGAGGGAGTAACAAAATTATTTTTTATGGTATGTATAAAATGTACAAAATCAAAAGTCAGATTTACTCTATAGCATGTTCCAATTTAGTGAAATTAAGGGGAGAATTTCCACAAATCATTTTTACATGGTTTTTGGGCAACTATGTTGCTAAAGATTTACTGTCATTTCAAAAGAGTCCAAGGCCTTTCTGTGGTAATTTGCAAATTATTTTGCTTATAACACCTTGGGGTAAAATTTGGATCCACAATGCTCTGTTTGCCCCTCTCAGCAAACATTAGACAGTTCAATCAGCAGAGAAAAAGCTAATTCTGCTTCTTGTTCATTAGTATGCTTGAACTTACGGATATTTGGTTTTATTCTGGCCATTTAAATGTGAATCAGACACATTGTCACTGTGAGTTTCTCCATGGGAAACATTCCGACTCCCTGTTCTGTGAAGAACCGTTTGCGATGCCACCTCCTTCAGCTAAAATATCATTTTGCATTTATTTGAGCATGAAATGCATCAAGCTACCTGACACATGGCAGTGAAACATTTTGTCTCCTGTCACTTCCAACTTGTTGAACAACTATTTCAGACAGAAGGCAGTGCCTCCAAATAGAGGGTTAGTTCCTAGAGGAGGAAAACTGGCACCCAAGGTCTCCTTAACTCCGTCTCCCAAACTTTCGCAGATGCCCCTGAGATCCTTACTCTCACATGCTCCCTTGAAAATATGCTTGCCGGAACCTACCCGGGATTGCCAAATGGCACACTGCTATCGCGGTTCACTTTTCACTAGAGGGTTCAGCCCAGCTGCTTGGGATCAGGCCTGTGGCGAGGCAGGATTTACATCCTCAGGAGAAACAGAAATCGCCGTCTGTTGTAGTAAGGTGTAGAACGGGTCATGGATTTATATTTCCACCTTTTCATTTGTTTCTCCATCCATTCATTTATTCAACAGCCTTTGACTGATGCCAATGATACTAAAATGAGAATGCTGAGTATAATCTCGTTCTTATATTTAAGGGACTTACATTTTTGTAGGGAAGCTAGATAAGCAAATTCATGGTAAAATATTAAATAAAATCTTTAAGTGATTACAGTGTTACTATGTGAAGCAAAGTAATAAGAAAGGGATATTTCCCGTCTTGGGATTTTCCCCAAAAGGAGACATGGAGTGAAGGCCATGAATGCAGGTACTTCAACTGGGAGGTGATTCCGAGTTACAAGTGAGGGAGTCAAATGAGAAAGAAAAGAAGAAAGTTTTTTGTTTTTTTTTTTTAAAGACATGTTAGGTGTGGGCAACTAACTGAAGCTCAAAGACAGAGGGCCTGTTGAGAAGTGGTGCAGAGCTCAGAGTTACAGGAGTGCAGGATGGGAGACTGAGCTGTTTCTATATACTTACTCCCACCCCTTTGCTTGCTCCCTACGTGTTAATTCCTTACATGCCAACCTAGAGAACTGCTTTCAGTTTAGCAAACCCAAGGGGTGCCCAGAAGACAAACCCAAGGGGTGCCCAGAAGACTCTCCGACACAGAAGGAAGGAGAGGCAGAGACTTGAGTTGGGAGACTACTGGCCTGGGCCAGGGGGTCGGAGATACAGCACCCGAAGCATTTCCGCTGCCCCTCCCCTGTGCTCTCACGTAGTAATCGTGGCCATTTTGAGATTCAGTATTAAAATCCCTATGTTATAGAAGAGAAAGTTAACTTTCTTTTAGTGACTGCATAGAAATGTGCACATACTTTCTGAATTATGTCCTAATTCACCAACGTAGACACTGAAGATTTTGAGTGGCAACATGCTTTAGAATGTACCATTGGTGTGTGCGATTCCCTAAGAAGAACTCATGATCACACATCTGTTGCTGGCTGACATGTAATTCTCTTCTGTGTATCAACTCCCTGCAACACAGGTTTAGAGAGAGCATGTGGAGTGTTGTGGCTGCATGTGTAGGATTATCATTACACTCCTCAATTCTTCCGCTTGTAGCCTGTGCCCAGGTAAGAAAGGTAAGACACTATGATTCTCCTCTGACACATGAGCACTTGCTCGCTGGGCCATGGAGTCACTTAAGGTGTCACTGCTGGATTCTGAAACATGGTGATCTCGCTCTGACCTTGTGGTGAATTGGGAGAGATACCAGTTCTAAAGTGCTTTCAGCCCATAGCCATGATTGCTTTATAACCCAATACTTGGTTGACCCCTCTCTTCTCGAGGCAAAATTCCTTAGAGCCTGAGTCTGTACCTGCCCCCTAGTGTTTCCATCTCCACTCTCCAAATGACCTCAGGCCTGGGCACAAAGGGCTGGGACTCTGCGTGCTGGGGTTGCTCTTAATTACCCCTTGCTGGGGACCTTGGCGCACAGGCCTGGCACAAGCACCTGGCAGGCAGTTTGTTAAATGGAAGAAGGAAGGATCAGTGCTTGCAGCTCTCCTACCCAGACTGTCGCCTGTTTCTTGTCATGGGAACCGCTGAGGAATGGAGCTGTGTATTCTTTGCTTTGTCCCTCTTTTATGATATAAAGTGAAGACGAACTAAGCAGATACAGCCAAGTCTCAACTAGTCTAGAAACTAATCTGTGTCAAAGGAAAGATACACAAATTAGAAAAGATAGGACACGGGGCGCCTTGCCCGGCTGAGAAGTAAAGGGGAACTAGTCATGGTTTCTCACCAGTAGGATCAGATTTCCCCCTGGCTGGCCTGTGAACTTCCTGCCGATGGACAAAAAGCAGGCACTGGATCTCGTACTGACCTCTCGCTAGATTCTATCTGAGATGCTTCTGAGATGAGGAAGCCTGACTTCACTGGTGAATCCAGGATTCTACATAGTTTCCTTTAGTCTAAAAGATTCCCACTGGAAGCAGGAGGTATCTGTGAAATGCTTAGACAAATGTGGTTAATATAGCCTATCATTAATTTGTCAGGTCTAATTGATTAGTGGTACCAGTTACCACATGCAGAGGGAGACCATTGCACTTCCTAGGAGTACGAAACAGGCAGTCACGGGTGCTGCTGAACCCTATGCTTCCCCTGCATCCCTGCAAGTAATGGAGTGCAAAGTAGTAAGCTAAACAGAATATTTAACAGAATTAAGAACATATATGTATTAACTCTGTTCAGCTGCCCTCCTGGGTGGACCTAAACATCTGGGACTATAGGAAAAAAAACAAAAACAAAATGATAACCCATGTCAATTAGTTGAACTGGTGAGGCACTAAGGAAATACACACATACACATATGCATTGATATCTATTTCTACACACATATATTACAATGTATATTTAAACACACATATGTGTATGTAATGCTCTAACAGTACTAAGCACGTGGACCTAAGTTGACCTTGATGTTCCTGTGTCACAGTCCGTCCTTCAAGGCTCCAGGCAGTGTGCCTCCTCTTCAGACTTCTCTCAAGATGGAGCGAACTAGACAAGACGCGGCCCCGCCTCTAATAGTGCATGACAAATTTGCTTTAGTTTTTATCATTATAATACTTGTATCGTAAAATAGGAGCCCTGTTGAGAAAGCACAGCAATCAGCTAAGAAATATGCTTGTTTTAAAGGCCAGCTTTATCAAACTTTTACTACACTTTCAGTAACACTCTTTATTTTAATAAAGTACATACCATATTCAGCTCTGCTTTCTTTCACATTTTTGGTCCCTTCACTCCCAAAATAACGTATCCACCTGGCTATACTCTCATCAATTGAATCTTTTGTCTGTAAATTTGCTGATTTTATCCTTTGTATTTCCACTATTTAACTTGAAAATATGTCTCTACTTTTACTCAATAGGTCTTCATACCTATCTTCATAACTGCTGTTTCCACCCAACACATGTTGCCTTAATATATCTGTGTGTTTCCATTTCTTGCATTTTTCTCTTTCCTTTTTCTATAGGCCACTGCGATCTTAACTAAAGACTCTGCTATTTTTGTTGGAGGTATTGGAAGTTTCTCCGGAGCCTTTTTCCTTTTTCAGTCCTTGCCCCTTGCAGTCATTTGGCAGATGGCGATTGTGTCCGTCACCTGTGAAACTCCGTATGAACTCCTTGCCCAGCTGTCAAAGTCCTTTGCTGTTTGGAATAAATGTCGCCTTGTTGGCCGCATCTGTCACTGGACTCTGTCATCATTCTGCGTTCCATCCACACAATTTCTAATCCATTCTCTGGGCGTCATTTTTCCTTTTCCTTTTTTTTTTTTACCAGAATGCCCTCCTCCCTCTTCATTGATGAAAAATATGTTTATATTTTAAGAATCATATCAAATCCTCCTTTCTAAGACTTCTTCTATAGCTTTCTGTACCTCAAATAATTATCACTCCAATTCTATATTCTCAACATCAATTTGTTTCTAACTTTTGGCTCTTTATTTCCTAATCTTCTGACATCTCTAACTGTATCTCATGAGCCTTAAGTCTTAGGTTCTTATTTATCTTTCTGCATTTATCACTGAATATGAAATAGTGTTTATACATACACACCCTTTCTACAGTGACATTTATACAAATACAGGTTGTTAAAAAAGGGTTGTCTATACTAATGTTTTTTTGTATGCTTTCTATTAGCCAAACATACTCAAGGATTTTACACGTTTTTTTCATAGTCTAGTCTCACAAGAGCCATATAAGTAGACCTGATTTGTTGTTGACACATGGATACATTTTAGAATAAAAGGCGGCATTGTTAATGTCATCAGGAGAAGAGACGGGACTGGGCCTCTCCTGGGTCAACCAAGACATATAGGCATCATACCTGTCAGGGATGTGACAGTTTACTCTCATAGAGAATATATATATATATAATGTAATTATAGAGCCTTTTTATACATTTATATAAATGTTATATATCATATATTATTTATATCATTATATGCAAAAGGAGCTTTACAGTTATAATACAAATAAATGCTACAATATTTACTAAATAATGACACAAGGAAAGCTCTGTGTTTCACGTACTCACAACTATGACCCTATTTTTGCCCACCCCACTGTATACCATTCTTCCCAGGTTTTTCTACAAAAGGGTCTTCATTTATACTTTTTAAGTTAGGTAAAATTCTGAAGTGTCCCCCAAGTTCTAGGCCCTTAGGGTAGATACATGTTATCTAGGCTCCCTATTCAGTCAAACATGAATCTAGGTACTGCCGTGAAGGAATTAAGTCCCAGATCTATTGACCTTAAAATAAGATTAGGCTGGGTGAGGTTTACCAAATGAAGCAAGCCCTGAAAAGCAGAACAATTCCTCTAGGTCTTAGGGGGAGACCTTAGAGATAAGCGTGCACATTGGCTTAAGAACAAATTGTGTTTCTATGAACTGCTGTTAGAGACCTCGGGACAAAGAACTGTGGGCAGCCTTAGAAATGGACACTGTCTTCTGGTTAGCAGCCAGCAAGGAAATGGTACCTCAGTACTGCAACCACAAGAAACTTAATCCAACCAACAGCTTGAAGGAGCTTGGATTGGAACCCCGAGCCTCAGATAAGCTGCCTTTCGGGGGAACCTTGACTATAGTCTTCTGAAACCCCGAACAAAGAATTCAGGTATGCCACGCCTAGACTTCTAGCCTGTAGAAATTATGGGATAAAACAAGTGTAATGTCTTAAGATGCAAAATTTCTCATGATTTATTATTGTACAGCAGTAGAGAGTTAATACAATATTTAAAGGAATTATTTTAGCAAATGAATGACAAAAGGCCTGAATATGAATAGAGCCACATATTCTATTTGAAGTTAAATCATATTATTAATTGGCATATCAATTACTAGCTATTTTATTATCCTGAAGCTAGTCTTCCATACAGGTTACCCCAATACATAGATGTTTAATGTATGCCTACAGCAGTGCACCAAGTAGAGAAGTAAGTGAAAGCCATTTCCCATCTAATTCAAGTATAAAGCACTGTATTATAGATTGGTGATGGAGGTTAAATATTATTATTTTTGAGAGGATCGGGTCAAATGAAATGTCTGTAAAATTGGCTTTATTCTGCAATTCCATTTGAATTTGTAAGCAATAAAATTAGTGAAAGAAATCTCAGATAATGTCTGTATTCTGACCTTTTCTTATTTTGAACAGTTTAATTTATCTAATTTCTTACACATCAAGTATCCCTGCACCCAAAATAGTAGGGTAAGAGTCACCTCATTTTACATGGCATATATAAGCTTCTATTATAGTTATTAACATTTTATTTCTAAAATTACTGTCAGCGTACTATTTTCTAGCTACTCTCTCCTTCCATGACCCTATTTTACGTACATTTTCCCAAACTCCAGGGCCTTCTTTTTTTCTCTCTTTAATTTTCTATTTCTATTCTAATTTTAATTATAATCAGCACCATTATTTCAAGGCAGCAAATTTCAAAATTGCATTTGAATCTCCAGATAGCTTGAGAAAGAGTAGTTATTTTCTTTAAAATCTCCCAAGGCAAGGAGAGGTGTGACCTGTGGTAAATGTAGATTCTAAGTACTTTGAAACATGATCCTGAATAACAAACATAAAACACCCAGAGTCAGGCAAGATGTGCATAATTTGAGTCAGAAAGATACACTCTGCTAAATTCACTTGGTGATCTTTATGTGCTAGTTATTCACAAATAAAGCTTCTAATCCATGAACATAACTGACATTTTAAATAACACATTCTGTTTTTAATATACATGCAGTACATAAGGAGAAAACATTGAAATCACTGCAACAGATGCTTGTTTATATGTATTTAGTACCATTATAAAGAAAAGAGCCTGGAGAATACACCACCGAAGGCTCTCGTATATGTGCCCAGTGCTGAGGGAAATGGATTTTATTTCTGGTAATTTAAGGCATCTAATCACTGTCATTAAACAAATAAGGATTCATTACATAAGCAAGAGGCACACGCTGTGAGCAGAGTGCAACTTGGAAAGAAATGTGATGTAGAACTTGAATTTCTGTGCACATCCTATTTGAGCACAAATTATTTGGGAGGTTTATGACCTGTGACTATTTCTGTATTTGGTACAAGTCACCACCGCAGTGGAGGCTCTCAGCCACCTGCACAATTAAAATGGAGAGGAGGTTAGTGGCAGAGGAAGAAGAGGCCGTGCCTGTTAAAATTATACATGGACACATTTAAGCCTGGGGGTGCCAACTGCTTCAATAGAGGAGAAGATAATTCACTGACATAACGGTCCAGTGCATTGAGGGATAGACAAGGCACCGGGAAGGCTTCAAGTCAACAGAACCACAATAAATATTAAGCATGAGGAGTAGACACTGGCTGCAGCACTGATCGTAGGGCACGACACAATGGTTTCTACAGTTGTGAATAGCTGCTCTTGCTTTAGTCCGGAAGAGAGAGTAAATCTCAGCTCCGTGACCAATGAACTTCCTGCTGATGGGTGCAGGTTCACTCCCCAAAACCTCTGCATTCTCTTCAGTGAAAATGGTCTAGTGATTCTTCTCTCTGCAGTATTTTGTGAGGATGAATGTCTTGGAAAGTTGAGATAAGATGAGTGACAGTGAGTATCTCTCTTTTTTTTTATTTCTAATTTGAATAGTTGAGAAAAACCCATTCTCAGTAAAGAAACCCCTCACTGGACACATTTGTAACAGGACAATGTGAAGCTGGCCTCAGGCCGGGTGTGGGGCAAACCTAAGGGTATTCCGAAAAATAACAATTGCTTTTGCATCTCACTTGAATGGACCACTGTAAAATTTTAAGAAATGAAGGAAGTGTCCAAAGAGAAAGCTAATGAGGAAAAACGAGTAAGAAAAAAAAAGAAGAGGTAGAAAAAATACCCTAACAATAAGGAAATTAACAGTTTTGCTAAATTTTTAAGCATATGTGACATTGTGCTAGAACCTGTGGTCAGATTATAGTCCAAAGACCTAGGAACATCTTCTCAGGGGGACATGCATGTAGACACTAAGTCAAGGCAATGAAACAACCTATTAATAGCTGAAATCTATTAGATGTTCATGAATCTTGAATGAATAAATGAGTAAATTGGATAGAGATGAATTGAGAGATGAATGAATGAGAGCTTTAGCCCCAAATCCCATTTTTAGAATTCCACTGTCTTAGAGTTGCAGAGGAGAATTGCATTTGCCTACTCTGTTTATCGCTGTATTGCTCCAGGACAAAGAAAAACTTAAAGCTGATTTCTCCATATGCTGTTGCTGCTCACTTCTGAGTCTTAGATTCTCAGATTTCTCTGTCCTTGTCCATATGGAGAGAAAGAAAAAAGAGATTAGAACTCTAAAACTGAAGGAAATATTTAGATACACATGAATGTGTATATATATATATATACAATTAAGAACATAGGGCAAGAAAAACACGTTCCGGAGAACATGTGAATTACTTTGCTCATTATAGGTTAGTTTCTCTGCAGTAACTTCTGAATAGAAAAGCACTGAAGATTAAACAAATTCTTTGACGCATAAAATAACAAATGGGTACTACAGAGTTTGTGGGGTATGATGGAATGGGAAGTGATCAGAGCACTGTTACTCGACTTCAAAAGAATTTTATGCAAACTAACAGATATAGGAGAGGGAGAGAACAACAGCAGCTTCTTCATTTTTAATTTTATTACCCCACTGTGGCAGGAGGAGAGATCTCCTACAGTTCTGCAGGGGAACAAAAAGTATGCAGCGAGGTATCATTCAGTGAGATTCCAGGGGCAGACAGGGAGGTTGGCAGGGTCGCTGCGTGCGGCCGTGTGGCAGAGGACCCCAGCTCTCTTCTGCTCTGGCTTCACCTCCTTGCCGTCAGTTTGGAAAATGAAGAGCTTAAGCATTTTGGAAGAACTAGGAACCCCAGAAAAACTAAGAAAGAACTGCCTAACCAGCACACCAAGAGCTACAGCTGTTGTGTCAAAAATATATCAAACGATTTTGCAACAGAAAACCTGTTATTTTATTTTTTAAATATATTTTATTGATTATGCTATTACAGCTGTCCCAACTTTTCCCTCTGTCCCCCCTCCACCTGGTGCCCCCATTCCCTCCAGCAACCTCCACCCCTTAGTTCATGTCCATGGGCCAGGTATGTAAGTTCTGTGGCTACTCTATTTCCCATACTATTCTTAGCCTCCCCCTGACTATTTTGTACCTAGCAGTCTGGGACTTGACTCTGCCATGTCCAAGCCGAGTCACTTTGGACAAGTCACTTAGACTCTGTGTGTGATTTTGAAGGGAAGGCATCAACAAGGAAATGATCTATGTCCCTGCACGCTGTTCAGTTCAGTCTGTTAGAATCCAACCCAACTTGTCTCGCGTGTTTGCAATGCTCTCCCCTGGGGTAAAAACGAGGATGGGAATCCCACCATTCCAGATGAGTGACAGAATGCCACAGCAGGCCAGACAGTGGCAAAGACAAAAGGACCCTTTCCTTGTTTAATCCTAAACCTTCTCATATTTAAGACAAGGACTATCATTTTTCTGCTGTGCTTTTCAGACAAGCTATGAAGCAAAAAATAAAAAATAAATTTCAAAAATATTATTTTTATAGCAAACTATAAAGTGGCTATTAATGTCAAATATTATAATAATGATTGTTTAATAATAAACTTATGAAATTTACAGACAGGAGTTATAGCCTCTAGTAGACAAGATCACTTAATTATGATCTAGATGTATCTATTCAAATATGAGGTACAGTACTTTTTGGCTGTGTCACCTTAGACAACTCACTTTACCTCTCTAATCTTGATTTCCTCATCTGGTTGTGATATCCTAACATTCAGAGAGTTTTAAATACCTAAGTTTGATAATAAAACTAAACCACTCAGAACAGACCTCACTATATGGTAATTCTCTTTCTCCTTCTGGTTCTAGTTTATTGTAGCCTAATCTCAGTGTTGCCTCTTGCAGCCTTATTCTTCGTGGTGGAATTTTGACACAATTCATTTCTTTCTCTTGTTCTGGGTGGCCCGAGTGGTATTCACTAAAAAGCCCATTACTTCCTGTTCCACTGGTGGCTCTCACATTCCATATTCATCATTTGGATATGAATATTCCTTGGTGATGATTCAGCTTTTGCTTAGTTCAAATGGAAGAAAGAATATGAACACGGTGAATATGAAACTAACCTAGAAGGACAGAATAAATACTGCAGGTCCTTGACTAGGGTTGATGAGATGCCTTAGGACCTTCACCCTTACTTACTATCCATTAGCCTAAGGTGACTGGTTTTTGTGGTAGGTCCCTTCATTTAAAGTTGTGGAGACAATCAACGACAGTAAGTGAGGTCTTACAGTAAGTGAGGTCTTACTGTCGTCCTCTTCTGTTGATAAATCAGACGAATATATTCCAACCTGCTCCTCATTTAGTTCACCCATGCCCATGTCACCACACGTCTAGAGCTTGTCCGCTGGGCAGCGTAGAGGATTCTGTAGTGCATTGCTGAGATCCGCCTTCAGGACTGAGGCATCAGCTCTCCTAGCACCGTGAATTTTTGGCCGAGTGCTGATAGCGGAGTCCTTCCCTGTGATTGCCCTCAGTAGAAGGAAGTGCCCCCTCCCACGGCTGATCTTCTCCCCTGGGACAGCTCACACTCCCTGGAGGCAGCTCATTTCCACTGATGAAGGACATCAAGGCCTGTCTTTGGACATTTCAGAAAGACCATCTAAACAGTGAAAGTGAGTTGCCCTCAGTAAAATGTTCAGTGCCATAGATTTATTTACTATAAAATAGGATACTATTAGCAACTACCTGTGGTGTTGTTAGGGCTGTTATATGAATTATTACATCTAAAGTGCTGAAAATAGTACCTGGAACATAGAAAGCATTCAAGTAACGCTAGATAAAAATCAGTTAATTTATATTATTTGGTGAATAGCTGAAAGGCCCCTTTTATAAAGCTTAACATGCTTACGATCCCCTCAACTGTCATTGAAGTGATTTGGGTAACCATTATTTTCCCTGTTACTTACTCAGGAAATTAACGGCAGAGTTGGAGGCGAGGGTTACTCATGAGAAACCTCTCTCCTTCATTGACAAGGAAAACCTTGCAAGGACCAGTTTTGGGCTCATTTTAAATCTCCATGTGTCTTCTTCTCCTATTAGGTTCTTCAAGATTATCTCAAAAGTGTTCTCAGTAGAAAGAGGACATTTCAGGACCAGCTGGGAGAAGCGCCGTGCAGTGGCTTAGCGCACTATGTGAGGAGGTGCAGTGGGCTGTCTGAGCTACAACAGAGACAAATTCACATTGAACTCTGACCTTCTGGGAGGCCTCCAGAACCTCAGGGGAGGTGACATGAACTGTCATTAAGGACTGCCTCTGAGCCTCTCTAAGTATTTCACTGCTGTTATATCCCCACGGCATTTTTCTTAGAAACAAAGCCAAAACTTACTTTCTTGCTCTGATGTTTCAAATTGCCGACTAAATCTGTGTAATTTCGGTAGGGCTCCCATGTTAGATCCATTTCTCTAGTGCTGCCCTATTGCATGGGTACAAAATCTAAGACGTGAGAAACAACACATTTTCCACATAGTTAGCAAGAGTTACTTCCTTTGATGTGTGGTTAGATGGCAGGCAAGTTACAGAGGCTGGCAAGATCCGGCTGCGGGCATCGTGAAAATGTGAATGGAGTGATCACTGCCGAGGACTGTGTAGCAAACAGGGACTGTGTTGACCAGCCCTGAGTGTATGTATAGTTTTCTCCATCTCGAAAGCACCATTGTTCATCCATGCATGTGAGTAGTCGAGGGCAATTACTACTGACCCATCAGGCCCATTTCACATTTATCAATAGACATGATCACCTATAAGAGGCATAATTTGCAATTCCACAGAGGTACTCTATTAACTGGGAAACAGGAAACAGAAATAGGAAATATCTGTTTTTCCCCATTTTTATTGAGATATAACTGACATAGAACATTGTGTAAGGTGAAGGAGTGCACTGTGCTGATTTGATACACTTATGTATTACAAAATGGATGCCACCATAGAAATAGGGAGATTTTACTTGTAAGTTCAGAAACTGAATATAACATATGCATGGACGTGATCAATTAAGTATCTAAGCTCCTATGGGTAGTTCACAGGTTATCTACTATTGAAATATTAAAAAAATTGGTTCAATATTTAAACAGAGGTATCTTGATAAAAAAGCATAGTCTGTTATTATTTAGTTTTATATTATTATTATCATTATCATCCTTGATACACATTAAGAGAATATACCAGTGTTGTTTTGAATACTAAATCACTTGCACTTTGAGGAAAAAACAGAACTCAGAGGTTCTAAAATCATAGTTAAGTGCAACCAGCTCCTGTTGGCTGTGATCCATTTTGAAAAAATTGTACACTGAGACAATAAATTAATTGACATCATTGGCTATTGAACAAGCAGCAGGATGCATCCTGACACCAAGTTTAACTTTGCTAGGATAAGTGTAGCATATACAGTTTAATTGGTCCATTAGGAATTCGGACTTCCTAATGTACACTGCACTACTGATTTCCCTCCCAATGCCGGTTCTAGAGCAAGGAAGGAGGCCCAAGTCAACAGTCGGGGTGAGTGATCTTTAGATTTTGGAGATAACTGCTCAGGCCCTGTAATTTCTGCACTGTAGCCTTACTTCTTCCAAGACTTTGGGGTGAAGGAAGACTCACGTGACCTTTTGGCAGCAGGGTGAACGCACCATATATTTAAGTGACATGCTCTGAGCCCCTTGTCGTCTGCAGGCCAACATCCCTTGTGCACTTGATCTCATCCGTTCAGACTGGCCGTGTGTTTTTAGTTGGTGGCTGGTCTGATTAATGGATTGACTCTGGATGTGGTCATCCCTGGCTGAATCACCCTCCTTTTGTGTCCTGCTAAGCTTTAGAAACCCTCTTCGGCCTTGGCATTTCTGTTATCTGCTACAAAGTCCTCCTCTGGGCTTTGCTGGCTGCAAATGCAACATCCACACCACCAGAGAATCCAGGGAGAATGAAGATTTTGTATACTCAACATCTTTGAACTTGAATTAAATCATTTGCAAAATGGTTATATGTTTCCTCCCAGAGTAGAGATGGGTATTATAAGAACAATAAATGATAACCTGTAAAAGCACTTGGCACTGTACTGTTATATAGTTAAAGATAAATATATTTTTAAATGAAGTGAAAATAATCCAGTGACAAAAAAGATAAAGAGTCACTATTTTCTCTACCTACATATGGTGAAAAGATACAAATGCAGGGAAAAACGGGCATCAGAAGATTGGAGTTCCGTGCCTCTTCTTTACTATAGGTCTCTGTGCCCTTCAGTCATTGGTTTCCTCTCCTGGCCAGTTGGCTGCCTTTAACCTTGACTCAGCAACTCTTCCCTGAAGGCCAGATATCTGTTTTAGCTGAAGAAAGGTTCAAGGCAGGCCATGAAAAATTTCAGCGTGTTTTTTATTACTCAATGAAACAACAGAACAATAATAAAACTCCTTCATTAAGAAAGAACTTGTGCAGGATGCGGTTCAAGATGTTAGACTATTTTGTCTTAATTGTCCTCCAGTTCATTTTCATGCTTTTATTTGACCTAGAGGTTTTCAGGGCGCCCCAATAGTTCATTTAAACTTCTATTTCCTTAGAAGGTGTGGCATTGCAAAGACCAGAAGCCAAAAGTACACTCATAACTATTTCTGACACACAGAACCAAGTCACAGCTCTGCCACTGACATCCTGTTAAGATGTAGATTGTTGGGAACTGCCCTGCCTGGTATCAGAAGCTGTAACCCCCGGCAAGGCTAAGGCTGAGGGAATGACCTTGGACCATAAGCCACCAAGGAGACAAAAGCTTATCTCCCTGGCAGGAGCACCGCTTCTGCTCCTTTCACTTCACCCTGCCTCGCACCCAATGCTTGGTTGGTTAGCCAATGATGGGTAAGATTCCCCAAGGGGGGAACGATCTAAGGCATGATCACATGAGAAGCCCCCAAGAAAGGACTTTGGGGGCTACAGCAAAAGGCGGTGATGGACCCTTGCCCCTCAGCTTTGACATAGCCTGAGTCCTCATTGTCTGCGGGAAAATCTCCTAATCTCTTGGCTGCCTTACTTCCCTTGCTCCACCTAAGCCTGAAACAATGACAGAGGGTGGTGCAGCCCTGTGCTGGAAAGGGCAGGTTCCCCGGTGATCAGGCCTAAGAAAGAACATGTAAAATCCTGTGAAAGCTGCTTTGTTTAGAATTCTCTCAATTAAATGATAAGGGTCCAGGGAAGAAGTAAGTTTGTTCCTTAAAGTTTTTACAGCTCTTTAGCTATCTGACCCTGACTCAAAATAGGCCCTCAGAGTTCCTTGTTATTTGATTCTTACTTCCCGGCAACGAGTAATGAGCTTTACCTGAATTCCTGTGTAAATGAACCCAATAAAAGCCATTGAGGAAAAGGCTCCTGGCCCTTCTCCTGTGAGAGATCGGCCATCTTCCCTCCCCAAGCAGATCACGTCTTGGTAGACTTATTCTCATCTGTGACAGACGGAGATTACTCATATCTTCTCTTTGTGCCTTGATCTTCACATCTAGGTTGGGCTAGAATCAAGTCCTTTTAAAGGTTACACCAAGTTTCAAAAGGGTGACTTTTTTAAAAGCCCCTATTTCTGTACTTAAAAGAAAAAGAAAACTAAGCTATATGAATGCTGGCACCATATGTATCCAAATAAATGTGTTTGACGATGGATATATTATGGACTCCAATTCAGATGCACGTGGGGGCAGATTTTTCTACTCTGAGAACTAATAGACTGTGACATGAAACTGGATTTTAATATCCAATTCACACTAATTAGAACTAACAGCTGACTAAATAGGTAGCAATTGTTTGTTGTATCTTCTATTGCCTACAATCTCCACTAAGATAGTTCATGTCTGTGAATGAATAAATCTGTTAGTTTCTTGCTAACTTGCAGCATGATCAGTGCCATGCTGGGCTTGACGAGGGTAAACAAACCTGTAAAATAGACTGGGTGCCTCTAGGAGCTTTCACTAAAGCTTCTAGAGCAAGAATAGGATGCTGGCACTCAGCTCCACCTCTTGCTTGTGCTATGACCTTGAGCTAAGTATTTAACTTCTGATACTTAGTTTTCCACTTGTGAAATTGAGAAGGATACTAGTAGAATTTAATGAAATTTGTATTGCATGTTCTTTTTAGTATGGCACATTGAATCACCCACAGCGAATCATAATGCCAGCTAGTTATTATGCTTAATTGTTATTGTTAATTTTCTGGATTGCAGTGATACAATGTGTTTGCTAGAATTGAGATGTCTTCACTTACACCATTGATTTTATTTCATATTCAGAGCAGTTCCCCGAGGGATATTTTGTTATCCCAATGTAAATGTGATGAATCCACAAAATATAAAGACCATCATAATTACTAACATAGCAAGTGACAAGGTAAGGACTGGAATCCCGATCTAAGACTCTTTTTTCCTATGACACACCATGTCATTTCTCAGACATAATCAAGGGTATATGCTTCTCTACCACATAATGTTTTTTTTTTTTTGAGATAATCAAGAGGAGTTAAAATGTGTCTACAGATGTTCTTGAAAAAGCCTCTTACGGTCTTCCTAGACCAATACATGTTCTACTGAGGTTTTTTCTTGAGCACCTGCCAAGAGTCAGCAGTAGCCAGCAGAGGCCACCATGTGCGGAGATGCTGGGGAGTGAAGTGAGAGGTGGCAGTGGCTGAAGGCTGAGCTGTGGCATAAATAACAGACTTGAGGAGGCATAACAGGAAACTCTACTTTCCAAGATATATTATATTATATTATATTATATTACATTATATTACGTTATATTACGTTATATTACATTATATTACATTATATTAGTTATGTTATTACAGTTGTCCCATTCCCCCCCGCCTTATCCCCCTCAGCCCTGCACCCACATCCTTTAGCATTCCCCCCGCCCCTTAGTTCATGTCCATGGGTCATACATATGTGTTCTTTGTCTTCCCCATTTCCCATACTATTCTTAATCTCCTCCTGTCTATTTTATACCTACCAATTATGTTTTTTATTTCCTGTACCTTTTCCTCTTATTCCCCCACCTCTCCCCACTGATATCTCTCCCTGGGATCTCCATTTCTGTGATTCTGTTCCTGTTCTAGTTGTTTGCTTAGTTTGTTTTTGTTTTTGTTTTAGGTTCAGTTATTGATAGTTGTGAATTTGTTATCATTTTACTGTTCATATTCTTGGTCATCTTCTTTTTCTTAGGTAAGTCCCTTTAACATTTCATATAATAAGGACTTGGTGATGTTGAATTCCTTTAACTTGACCTTATCTGGGAAGCACTTTATCTGCCCTCCCGTTCTAAATGATGAAAGCTTTGCTGGAGAGAGTCATCTTGGATGTAGGTTCTTGCCTTTCATGACTTTCATCTTGGGTAATGTAATTATGATGTGTCTTGGTGTGTTTCTCCTTGGATCCAACTTCTTTGGGACTCTTTGAGCTTCCTGGTCTTGCATGTCCAGTTCTTTTGCCAGATTGGGGAGTTTTTCCTTAAAATTTCAGGGGAAATGAGGTTATGAAAGAAAAATTAGAATAGACTATAAAAATCCTTGAATGCCACACTAACAGATTTATAAATTACTCTATTTTCTCTGTCAGTGTCTCTAAAAATGGACTTCCATGCTATCACTTGGTGTGTGTGTGTGCCAATGTGTGCATTCGTGTGTGTGTGTGTGTGCACAGTAAAGGAAGGAAGATTCTGCTCTCAGTTAAGGTTTGAAAAATCCTGGGTAGGACACTGTAAACAAGATGTCATATTGAGAACTTAATATATTCCCATGAATTGTGAATTTCTTGAAGACGGTATTTTGTTGCAGGAGGCATTTCCAAATCATAGTCCACTCAGGATCCCAATTTGTGGGGATGCTAATATTTCTCGGATTATGCTTTGGGGAACTGTGCCCCGGTGAACAGGGAATGGTAATAGGATCTTGAGTGAAATGTGTTAAGTGAGATAGTAGGAGACAGAAATGGACGATGCCGCAAGCAGATTTTCCCCAGTCCTTTGTGTGTGTTCTCACTGGGACAGAGATTCCTGTTAGACCTAAAACAAATGCAAAGACTTCAGAGTTCCCACTAGAAGTAAACAGATGCGAAAGCCTCACTGTTAACAATGCTGCAAAGGCTTGATCTGCTTCGAAAGCTTGTCACAGGATTGTTGTACAAACTGGTTACACCGGGACAAGTGGCTCTTGCCTATTTATTGAAAAAAAGCCTGTTATTGACTTCAAACATTGAAATTTTTGGTCAGCCATGAATACTTTTGCTTGTGGGTATGGGTGTGTGTGTGTGTGTGTGTGTGTGTTACCAGTCTGAATTTCATGGAAACATACGCACATGAGATCACGAGATAGTGTGTGTTTGTGTGTGTGTATGCATGCAAGGGAAAGAGAGAGAGCAACAGAGAGAGAGGGAGAGAGAGGGAGAGAGCGAGAGAGGGAGAGCAAACACCATCATTAGGGGAGACTTGCCTTGGGGTGGTGAATACACAGTATAATATACTAATAAAGTATTATAAAATTGTACATCTGAAGCCTATGTAATCTTATTAATCGATGTTAGCCCTTGGTAAGTCCAATTTAAAAATCCATATACTTAAAAATAAATAAACTACTAACAACTAGGGTAAAAAATTAGAAATCTAATACTTGATTAATTATGTCTTTTTAATTTTCATTTAATTATTAGTTATTATTAATCATACATATAAATCATCCTGCACTCTCAGAACTGTTTAAGGATGTTGCACACACAACATAGTATCTCATGGGAACATATAAACAGGCATGCTCATGTGAAAGGAAAACTTTAAGGGAAACCTCCAAGTGCAGTCAAGACGTTCTTTTCACTCTGTCCTTCCCCTTACCGTAGGTCATGTCAAGGAGGCACATCCTGCTACCAGCAAAGGCCAACGTCACACTGGGGTCACCTTTGGAAACTCCCTCCCCATTCTGTTCTGCACTGGTGGAATTTTTGATGGAATAAAAGAAGGGGTCAAAGTTTGTTTCTTTCTCAAAATGTAATCTCTTCTCAGTCCTTGTAAATGTCATGATGAATTTGAGAGTAGAAAGAGGAAAGACCATGAGAGAAGAAAACATCTGTGTTCCTGCGATCCAGATCTTGAGCTCTAAACTGCAGAACTAATGTGGGAGAGTAAAAGGGAGTGAAGAACTACCAGGCCTCAGCTTCATTAAAAAAAAAAAAAAAAAAGTAGCACATAGAGATTACAAACCTGCTAGAAAGAATCCTCAAAAATGCTAAACTATCTACGTCAGGTTCCTATCTCAGAATAAAATCCTGAGTTCCTGGTCATGGCACGTGAGACCGTTTGTGAACGTTCCTGTATCTGCTCGGACAGTCTTCTCTTGCCATTCCCCAGACTGATCTCATGGGAGGGTTCCACGCTAACTGTCATCACACTCCACTCTTGTCTGCTTCCTGCCCAGTCTGACCCGTCCGACCTGCCTGTGTTCTCCGTCGTCAGCCTGAGCCATTTGTGATTGTACTTCCTGGTATCCTGCGTAGCGTCCTCCTGTTATCCCTGCTTGGCAAGCTCCTCTTCATGGGCCTAGAGCCAACGTGTCACAGGATGGGACTCATTTCTGTGCCCATGTGCTTTTCTCTACTCTAATGCCATGGACACTTATAGTAGCTAGGGGTACCTTGGGAGCACATTTAGAGAGCAGACCCATCGTAGTAGGATCTCTTGTATTCCGTCTTGCCCACAAATATATGTCCTTAGGCAATATTTACAGAATTAATGAGTCATTATCTGTTTATGAAGGCAGAAAGATATTGCCAAAGAGTATTTCTATAACGTATCCAAAATATTTTACATTTTCCATGCACATGCATGCACACACATATAATTTTCCTGAGAAAATTAGGATATCCATTTTTTTTTCACTAGGAATGTTTCCTATTATAAATATGAGTTAGAAGAAGCAATTCTGTATTTCTGGGTCCATTTAACCCAGTCATGTTAAAATGTCCACCAGGGAAATATTTCTGAAATCTAACTAATGCATAAATATTTTTACTACAGACCATTTCATTTCTAATTTCCTGATTTTAACTCAAATCAAGTAGATTTTGATAATAGAGCTGGGAAATTAGTTTGAAGCTAGGATATGAAGTAACTAAATAAAGACATGAATAAAAAATTCATAAAGCTTGGGATGCGAAGCATGAATCAGGGTAGATGTAAAAATTCCATACAGATTACATTCTCTTCTTTGTATCACATTCAGCAAACCCATATATCTCTTTAAATGCTGATAACAATGCTGTTTCTGGCCAGTGGACATGGCAGTCATTCAATAACTGTGTCATTCAGGAATGTGTTCTAACATGTATTCTTTTATCATAATTATAAATAGATCCCAAGCCATCAAATTAAGCAGTCAGTAAATGCCTAAGAATGCTAGATGTAAAATTAGATTTACAGTTATGGCCTCAACAGTGAATAATATTTTTCTAAATTAAGTAAAATTTTCTTGATGTTGAGAAGTGCTTTCTCAGCAGATAACATTCGAGTTTGGTAATAAAAATGAAGTCTGTTTTTAATATGATATACACACACACAGACGTACAGACCTATTTATAAGGTAGAAAGATTTTTGTGTAAAACGTGTGTATAGATATATAATATTGCTGAAAGAGTCAGGTTTCCTCTTATAAAGAAATAACAGGTACATAATTTAAATTTGTTAATAAATATGCTGTTAATGTATGAGTAATAACAAACTTCCTTCTTTCTAATTAAGGGGGTACTTGAGAAAGCATACCGTGTGCCAAAGCTTGAGTTGAATGATTTTAGGTTTGTGATCTCCTGAAATAGTTTTGAAAACTTAGAAATGTGGATCTAACATTAATTATTTCAGATGAGGGATTTGGAACTCACAATGGGCCAAGAGATGGATTTGTCTAAACTCAAATAATAAATGGGAATCTGAGGTGTTCTGGATTGATTGTCCTATTTAGGCCGTTCATGCAACATCTTTTTCCATGCAGTCATGATTTATGCTTCGTCTTCTGTTCAAACAAATTGTTTTAATTAAGGTAAAACTAAATGTTTCGGAGATCATTAATGAAGAGATGTCAATACACTCAACTTATTATATCATTTCATGCTGTGGTAGCTTTCCCATGGTTAATAAAATTAAGTTACCATATTTTTCCATGTATAATGAGTACCCATGTTTTTGGCCCAAACTTTCAGGAAAAAAAAATCTTTTGTTTTATTTTTTTAATTCAATTATTTATTTGTTTATATTTAGATACTTGTTTTTTTTGTATTATAAATGAATTTTAGCATTTATGCTTGAACATATTATGGTACAAGAAATTGTAACAAATAATCACAAAACACAAGAACAGATACAAGGTATTTCAGGCACTACCCGTGTATATAGTATGCATCCTTATTTTTCCCTCAAAAATTTGGACAAAATACATGCACATTATACACAGCAAAATACGGTAGCGAACATATGTGCAGCTACTTTTTGTACTCATAAAATGCTACATATACATGTAACACTTAGCACATATCCAGTATGTGTTGAGTACCTACTATCTTCTGGACACAATTCCAGGCACTAAGGTTGGAACAACAAATAAAATACACCACACACTTCCTGTCACAGAGCTCCTACTTTAGATTGGAGAATCAGAAAATAAACAAACAAATGAATAATCACTTATTCCTGAGAGAAGGAGTTTGTAGCATGATAGGTGCTATGAAAACAACGAAATTTTATTGATGTCATGAAAAATGAGCTGCAGGGGCAAGGCTGGCGGTGTTTCTAGATTGATCATGGGCACTAGCACGTGACTTTCTGGGGAGAGGATCCCATAGAGAAACACTCCCACGTGCATGCAAAATACACATTTGCACACAGCTGTCATGAACCACACAGAGAACTCGAATGCAAGAGTAAGCTTCTCTTTCTTTCAAGGGCCAGAGGAGAGGACGTGAAGCTAGTGTGACTGTGTTCTGGTGGACGGAAAAGAGAAGAGGGTGAGCAGCCAGTGAGTCCGTGGTACCAAGGTTGGGCCTTTTGTAGCTAAGGCTGTAGGGAGCAGTCAGGACGCTGCATCTCAGAGTACCAGAGGGAGAAAGAGGACAGTCGTTTTCTGTTTTGTCTCGTGATTTGCCGTTCAGTGTTAGGTTGATCATCTTCTTTTCTTCTTTTTCTTTTTAAAAAACTTACTGTTTTTCAGTAATACAGTAAGTATTCTCCCCATGGCTCTCCCTGACCCCATCACGCTCCAACCCCACCATCAACCCCCCGCCCCGCCCGCCCACTGTCCATGTCCATGAGTCCTCTATTCATGTTCC
This sequence comes from Phyllostomus hastatus, assembly GCF_019186645.2. Classification (NCBI taxonomy): domain Eukaryota; kingdom Metazoa; phylum Chordata; class Mammalia; order Chiroptera; family Phyllostomidae; genus Phyllostomus; species Phyllostomus hastatus. Next base: position 20,423,863 of record NW_025334024.1, read on the forward strand.
TCTGCTCATCTCTTCCCCTTTTCCCCGCTATCCCCTTTCTCCTCCCTTCTGGTCACTGTCAGTTTATTCCTTATTTCCAAGTCTCTGGTTCTGTTTTGCTCATTTGTTTGTTTTGTTTAGGTTCCACTCATAGATGAGATCATACGGTATTTGTATTTCACTGCCTGGCTTATTCCACTTAGCATAGTGCTTTCAAGTTCCAGCCATGCTGCCTTGAAGGGTGTGAGTTCATTCTTTCTTTCTGCTGCAAAGTATTCCATTGTGTAAATGAACCACAGTTTTTTGATCCACTCATGTACTGATGGGCACTTAGGCTGTTTCCAGCACTTGGCTACTGTAAACAGTGCTGCTATGAACATTGGGGAGCACAGGTTCTTTTGAATTGATGGTTCAGGATTCTTAGGGTATAATCCCAGCAGTGGGATCACTGGATTGAAAGGCAGTTCCATTTTTAGTTTTTTGAGGAAATTCCATACTGTTTTCCACAGTGGCTGCACCAGTCTGCATTCCCACCCACAGTGCACTAGGGTTCCCTTTTCTCCACAGCCTTGCCAGCACTTGTTGTTTATAGATTGATTAATGATCACCATTCTGACTGGTATGAAGTGGTATCTCATTGCAGTTTTAATTTGCATCTTTCTGATGACAATCTTGTAAAATCCAACAAAAATTAAAATGAGACTACTGTATTGGTGATAATATATTTTTTTGGTGAAAAAATATAGAATTTGTTGACTGCTTACATTTATCTTATTGTGGATGGATAATACAATATCCACAGACCAGAGCTGGATTAGCAATAGCAATTTATTTGGCTCTCATTGAGAAGGTTTGAATGAGAATAGTGAGACAATCTGAATTAAATAAAATATAATATAAATGTGTGCATGCTCATGAGTGTGTATTAAAATCACCATTGAAACTTGCAGGCTAGAGCTCACTGTTGATTCATGGGTAAGAGTAATCAGTTTTTCCCCAGAGGTCTCAGAAGATGGCAGTTAACATTAATGTTTGCTTGAGTTTTATACTTGAGAATATGGAAATCAACAAAACCTAATAGTAAAAGCAGAGATAATAGTGCCCCTGCAATATTTGACAGCTAAATTTTCCTACTCAATAATGGGTCTAAATACCGACTCCTATTTGTAAATTGGTTTGTTTAAAACCCATTAGAGTCATAAACTTTTACAGTACCAGTTTATTTTTTAAAACAAGAAAAGTAAAGAAAGAAAACAATCCAAAATTGAAAGAATGAGAACACAACACATTCATTTTGTGTAAAATCAGAAGTGAAATGATCACTGACACTGCAATATATGAGGCATTAAAATATTTATAATATAATTTTACATAAAATAAATGCATTATGTCCTTGTTATGACTTCAACTTAATCATGACACATGCATTATTTCCACTTTTTAATATTTGTACACATAATCTTTATTTTCAACATGGTAGATACAATTTCACCATTTAATCATCCCAACATATTGATGCTTATCATTTGTATTATATTCATAGCAGGTTTATAACAATGTCTAATCTCAAAAGTCTATAAATGCCTGCTTTTAAAAATGCATTAAATATCACCATCAAGAAATAACAAAAATGTATACATAATAAGGAAAATCAGTTTTTATTAAATAAAAATCCCTGACCCCAAAGAGGACAGATATGTCCATGTGCGTCCACCCAAGAAGAAACAACATTGAGGCTAGAATTGTTTTCATTGGTTTGTTTTGTTCTTGCTAGTTATTTCAAATTCAGAGATCTCCTATTACTTGATATCAGGTTAAGAAGTAAAAATTAACTTCTCCACCTTTATATTTCACTGTCTATTGCCTGCATGTAATTTTCCTATGCTGCCAAAATATCCTAAGTAGTAGTATACCAAGTATATCTCAGTGAGATTTCTCAAAATAATCAAGTCATTTCTTTTTTTAAAAAAAGATTTTATTTATTTATTTTTAGACAGAGGGAAAGAGAGGAAGAAAGAGAGGGAGAGAAATAGCAATGTGTGGTTGCCTCTCATGCGCCCCCTACTGGAGACCTGGCCTGCAACCCAGGCACTTGCCCTGACTGGGAATGGAACTGGCGACCCTTTGCTTTGCAGTCTGGTGCTCACTCTACTGATCCATGCCAGCCAGGGCCAAGTCATTTCTTAAGTGACAGTAAACACTGCTTCACTTTAACAGTGAAACTGGAAAAAGGGACACTTAAAATTATAGATTCTACTTGAGATTCTCAGATCTGACAGACCTAATTTTGCTCTTTGTATCCAGTTCTAAAACTATTGACATCTTCATAAAAGCTGATTTTTTTGGTGTCTATGTTTAATTTTATTTTTAATTACAGTTGACATTTAATATTATTTTGTATTAGCTTCAGGTGTACAGCACAGTGGTTAGACAATATATACTTTAAAGAATGGCCCCTTGTATCTTAAGTGCCCACCCGGGATGGTACAGTGGTTGTTACAGTGTTACTGACTGTGTTGCCTATGCTGTACCTCACATCCCCATCATGACTTCGTAACCACCAATGTATAGCTCTTAATTCCTTCACCTCAAAAAGGTAGTATTATTTCATATCTGCTGATTTTAAAGATGAGATGCTTTAAAGGCATTAGGAAAGATACCTTGATTAATATATGTATGTCATGTTTTGCTTGCATCTGGCCTCTCTCTTGGAACAACGGTGTAAATTGCAAGGAGATGCAGATAAATTATGAGGACACTCATGAGGTGGCCCATAGAGCCATTAACATGAATAGCAGAGAAGGCCAATGGCACATAGGATGTAGCAGTCACGTCCCAGCACTCCACACCAAGGCCTTAGCCACTTAAGACCTCTTCTTGTTAAATAATGCTAAACCAGACTTCATCATAAAACTGAAGAGTAGAAGTAGATTTTTAAAATTATAAAATTATAAATAAATTCTTAGCAAAATGTGGCTAGCTGTTCGTTCTCTAAATGTTTTCATTTATGCTGGGTGTTCGGGCCATTTACTCAAGTTTGTTCCATGCTTAGCAGAGATGCCCCACCTGCCTTTCAGTCAGAGGTTCTCTTCCGTGACCCGTGAAGTCCCAAGGTCTGCCAGGGACCGTGTCTGCCTCCTGCCCTAGGGGGAGACTGGTCTCTGGTCTCTCGTGTATTCTCAGGGTTTTTATTTTAGTTTTGTTATTATTGTTCTTTCTTTTTGCTTGTTCCTTCCGTTTTCACTATATTGAAGGGACACAAGGAGCATCCATTTTTATTTTGTGTTTTGGAAATACTGTTATGCTCTGGGAATATGCTTTTTTTTTCCTCAAGGAAATCCTCCTTTAGCACCTCACAGGTAGATTTCTTAAATATTTCCATTAAAAAGCAGATGCCATGATTCTAAGCCCTTTCTAAAGTGTTTATATAATTAAAAAAAAATAAAACAGATACTAAAAAATACCATGATAATGCCAGAATGATACTATTAGAATGAGGGCTTCACCTTGGCCGGTATGGCTCAGTTGGTTGGAGCATCACCCATTCCTGAAGAGCCATGGGTTCCATTCCTGGTCAGGGCGTATACCTGGGTTGTGGGTCTGGTGCCCAGTGGCCTGGGCCAGAGGGATTCCTGGTGCAGGTCCAGGTCCAGGAACGTACGGGGGGCAACCCATCAATGCCTCTCTTTTGCACTGAAGTTTCTCTCTCTCCCTTCCTTTCTCCTTTCCTCTTCCTCTAAGAGCAGAAAAAAAAATGTCCATGGATAAAGATTTAAAAAAAACAAAGACAGAATGAGGGCTTTGTTTAACTCCCACTGCAGCCATTTAATAGCATTACATAAAACTGTAAGTCTGCAAAAGTACATTAACTTCTGTTTAATAATATCCAAAATAAAAAGGATAATCACAGAGATGAGGAGGATTTTTTTAAGGAAGGTTAAATATCCATTGAAATGAGAGTACTGGTTGGTGACCGAATTACCACTCTCACTAAATGTGTTAATACATATAAATCCTTTTAGCTGGGCACTTAACACAGGATGTCTAATCAATAAACTGTGATGTTATTAGCACTAGTAGTTGTAGAAGTAATAGTATAGGGGTACTGTTACTACTACTATTAGTGCTGCTGTCACCGTAATATTCTATGCTGGTAACACAATGAATGAATATACAATTCCATAAATACATTAGGATTTGAAGCCTTTTCAAAAAGGAATACTATATGATAAAGGAAAAGCACCTTTTTAATATAAATTAGAATTTCAGAAGATTCGAACCATGCAAACTGAAGAAGCTTGTATGGTCACCTCGTTCAATTCTCTCATCTACGGAGAAAAATACTAAGTCCAAGAGGGACCTAATATTCTGTCGGTAGTCACATAGCTCATGACAAAATAAAGGTCCCTTGGATTTAATTATGTGACAGTCCAAACACCCACATGCATTTCTTTCACAATGGTGGAAGTGGTTCCTAATATAAATACTTTAATATGTATATATAAATTACATATTATTATAAATATATACATGATATATTGTAGGATTCTATAATACCTTCTCTAAAGGTGTTATGGTCATGGAAAAGAAAGATTAACTTATGTCTGTCCAAATTTGTAAAGTTTGCTTTAAAACTAGCATTATTAATGAAACATTACATGTTGAAGAAAAAATGAACAAAATATAAGAATCAGCTCTGTCATCATGGTCACACTGTCCCTATCCCAGCCCTGTGCCCGTTTCCTCTGAGGCAGCCTGTGAGCATCTGGTAGGACAACTGCCATTGAGCATTTTGCAATGTCTTGTTTTTAGCTGATGTCCTTGAATCAACTACTTCCTAAGTCATCCTTGATCCTTGAAACGAAGTCATCCACTGGAATTTCCCTGATGGTGGGGCTTCTGTTCTTACAAGCAAACCTCTGGCAAAAAAAAACAAAAACAAAAACAGAGAAATGTCTGTGATGGTGCCAGCAGAAAAGAACCCCCCATCCTTTTCTTCCTTCTGATCCCCAGTCCTTGTGCAGGTAAATGCATGAGACCCAAACTTACCTGCCCAAAGCCCTTGAGTCATTCATTTTTTTCATACATTCATTCCACGAATTCTCATTAAATGTTTTCTCTGTGTTTAGGGCACTGGGAATACAACAGTTAATAGTTTTGTGATAGTACTCACGCCATTTACAGTGTAACTGAGGAAGCAGACAAGTGTCCTGTCACTGATGATTCGTCGACGCCTTCATGGTGGTCTGTGCACTTTGAAAGCACACAGAAGACACCTCACCCAGCCTTGGAGGACTGGAATGCTTCTCGAAGAACATGCCTTTGCAGCTGACACTAGAAGTAGGAGTGAATCACGGAAAGGATATCCCAGGCAGGGTATCAGCATGGGGGAAAGTCTGGTGGCAGAAAGGACATAGGGAATTTCACAGAATTGAAAGAAGGTAAGAGTAAGACATGGGAAGCTATGAGACGTAGGGCTGGAGAGATAAGTAGAAGTTCAGTGAAAAAAAATTTAAGACAGAGTAAGATCTTAGATTATGACCTCGTTCTTGTGTGTGAGCATCATATATGTGCACATGTACACATACATGTATATACACACATACACACATGTATATCACACATACAGAGACTGTCTGAGAATGTGTATGTATGGCACCTGTCAGCAAATGAGTGGCCACATGCACAGGTGCTCAGTCATGGGTTTCTCATGGCAGACTTTACAAACACTTAAAATTATCTCTACCTCTTCAACTAGTAAACTTTTGGTTGTGTCTGAAAACAGTTTTGAGGAATCTACCTTCCACGATTACACATGAAATATGTTTCAGATGCATTTTTCACATTTAATCTTGAGAGAAACGAGCAAAATGGAGAATCAAGTCAAGGCTACAATGACTGCTCATGAACTTTTGATATCATCATCTGCAAATGTCTGCTCACCTTCACATGTAAGCACAAGCCTGACAGAAGACAGAGACGTGCTTTTTCTTCCATTTCAAAGGTCTATTTCACTGTGTATTTCTAAGGTCTACGATGAACAATGGCAGCATTTTGGAAGGTGTACTTGTCTGATGTGATTGGAATTCCATGAGTTGAAAGTCTCTCTGTGTCAACAACAATTATTTATGGAGAAAAGCTTTCCTTGAATCAGACAAGGATGTATTTGCTGGGAAGACACACAAAGATAGCTTCACTCTGAATTCATGAATTCATTTTGTGTTTCTCTGTGCAATGCAAATGGACAACACTAGCCCCCTAGTGCAGAGGGTGGTCTAGAAGGTGGTCTCAGAGGGTCATTAGTGAATGGTGACAAAGAAAACAGAAAGAGGAAGCTGGATGTGTGGACTTACACAGACACCTTTGATGAGAGGTGTTTTCTGCTTGGAATAAGAGGATTCTATAAATTACAAAGAGTATGAAAGACCAAATCTGTGACTGGTAAGAAGAGATTATAGAAAATGACAATTAAAATGAAAATTAAGCTAGTTAAATAGAAACCTAAGAAGATTATCTGAAATTTTGTAAATAAGCTAAATTGAATAAGTAATTTTAGAATATTGTCTTTTTAAAAAAGTCTTCTAAGAATCCCAAGACACAAACCAGAAAGAATATATACACCCTTATATTCAGAGCAACGTTATTTACCATTGCCAAGATCTGGAAGCAGCCTAAGTGCCCATCAGTGGATGAGTGGATAAAACAGCTGTGGTGCATTCACACCATGGATCACTACATGGCTGTAAAACAGAAGGAATTGCCCTTTGCCACAGCATGGATGGACCTGGGGAATATTATGTTAGGTGGAATAAGCCAGTCAGAGAAAGACAAATTCCATATGACCTTACTCATATGTGGAATCTATTGAACAAAATAAACTGACAAAAAAAAATAAAACCAGAGGCATGGACACATAGAACAGACTGACAGATGTCAGAGGGGAGGAGGGCAGGGGTGCTTGAAGAGCTCAGCCAAGGAACAGATATGCGGACACACGTGGCCCGTGGACACAGACAAGAATGTGTTGAAGACCAGGGGGTAGGGACTGGGGGGAAGGAAAATGGGGGAGGATAAAAAATTTAAAAAGTGAAACTTAGGCTGAGATGGGAGTAAAAGAAAATTGTACTTGAACAGCAATTAAAATAAAATTTTTAAAAAATAAAAAAAGAAAATTATCAAAAAAAGTAAAACTTAAAAAGTACTTCAAATTATGCAAAGTGTATCTGAGTAAAGACAGGAGGTGTAAAGATAGGAGGTGTGAAGACTTTCTGTGTTTCCCACTTTTTTTAAATAAAGATTTTATTTATTTATTTTTAGAGAGGGAAGAGAGGGAGATAGAGAGAGAGAAACATCAATGTGTGGTTGCTGAGGGTCATGGCCTGCGACCCAGGCATGTACCCTGACTGGGAATCGAGCCTGCAACAGCCTTTGATTTGCAGCCTGTGCTCAATCCACTGAGCTACATCAGCCAGGGCCTGTGTTTCCCACTTTTTATCGCTGTGCTGAGCATGGAGCTGAGCGATAGACCCATCAGAGCCTTCGTTATTCTGTGTTTGTGTGATTCTGGATCCAAAGTTCATTGTCATTTATTAATATTTAAACAAGCCATTCTTTTGTATATTTTCTTGTATTTTTAACCCTGTCACCCTCTCTAGTTTGCCTTTCTTTTTCTCTGGCAACGGGATTGTCTCTGATTTCTTACCACACATACATCAAAATCTGAGGCTCTGCTCACTGTTATATCTGTGCCATAAGGGTCTTTTCCGAGGCAACTGGCAATTTCAATTAATGAAATGTGTGAGTTTGAAGACTGGTTTCTAAAACAAAGCTTTCTTTACTTAAGACAAAAAAAAACATAGAACCAGAATTTTGTAGCTTTTGAGTAAATTTAAAAGATGAAGAACTTGAGATCATAGGAACCTAATTCATATTGTACTGTTGTTCCTTTTGTTTAAAAAAGTATTTCAGCTTATTCAAAGATTATCCAAGTACAGGCAGAAAGAGCTCTGAACACCTTCCGCCTGTCCCATGAATACAGCTGTGCTGAGTGCAGCATGGGTACGCAATACATGTTTGTCAATCACATACTGGTACGGGTGTTTTAGAAACAGGACTGAAACTCCGGTCTGATACTCCTTTTACTCCCAGAATTATAAATGTAAAAAAATGCAAATGGCAAATAAAAAGGCTCCATGATTTTTATTGCAGTCAGTTGATTTTTAATAAAAAGGAAAGTTACTGCATGAGAAGATCCAGGTCTATTAGCATACTTTGAAACATTTTCCAATATTAGCACTGCATTCCATTGTGACCTGCCCTCGGATTCTGAGACTCTTACCTCTGCTCAGCTAAGCCTTCCTAGCACACACTGTCTGTCTGACTGTCTCCCTCCCTCCCCCACTCACTCCCTCCCATCTGAGTCCTGCACCCCGAGCTGTAATTCACCCACACGCAGCAGCCATTTCCATTCCCTTCTCGATGATTATACCAAGGACAGAAAATGCCCCGAAATTAATCCATCACACTGGCACAGATTCTAATGAGTGGGAAATGCCAAAAATGATCCATTATCACTGCAATTAGAAAATCATCGGATCATAGTTCAGCCTGAACAAGCAGGCTGGGAAATCAGGGAGGCACCGGCGGGAAGGCTGGCGGCGGAATGCAGTCTCTGGTCCTGGCGCGCCGTGTCTCGGCGGGGCGCTGACTGATTTATACGTCCACACCGCTCTGCCCATCCACAGGTGCAGGCGTTCCCCCAGAGTACCTGCGCGTGCTCATCCTGGGCTTTGAAAAACTAGATTAATCTGCCCGAGTTGAGTTTTAAAAGGTCGTTTGACCAAAATGCAATGCCACAGTGCCCTCCAGTGGTCTGATGTGTTTAGAGTCATGAACTTCTTGAAAGGCAGAATTCCTGCTTTGGAAACCATAAGGTGTTTTGATATTTTATTTTAAGAGAAGGTAAACGATACGGATAACATCCGCCACAACAACAACATCTTTTTGCCACCTACTCGCTCTCATTTGTTTTTTAATTGGTCTTCTTTCTGCATTGTCTCTTCTCACTTTCCTCCCCACCTGCCTTCTCTCTCTAGTGGCTCCGTATTCCTCTGTGGTCACTTCGAGAAGGTGGCAGACCAGCCGGGCCGCCCCAGGTCTGTGTTGTTAGGGGAGCAGTCTGACAAGGCGGGGGCAGTAACAGCTCAGAGCAGAAGCCTCGGCCGTTGGACACGCCAGGCGCAGAGACCAGGCTCTGAGGCGTGTTGTCCGGGAGATCCCGCATGATCCTGGGTGCTCCTCCGTCTCTCTCAGCCTCCCCCTGCATAAATGAGAACGCTTAAGAGTACCTGCATCCCAAGGTCATTGCAAGAATTCAAGGTCACACAATATCTGTAATTCTATAAACAGACATAAAGCCAGGTATGTCTAAGGCACAGTGCCCAGCATAGTAACTACTAAGCCAACCAGTTTAATTTTAATTTTTACTTTGAATTTTTATTTTTGTTATTTACAGACCATTTCAGGCTAAAGAAGAGGCTTGAGCAATGAATATATATTATGGACCCAGATAAGGAGTTCCATGATGCTCCAATCCCAGGAAACAGGCTGAGGTTCAGTTTGGATGAATCTGGGTCAGAGGCAATTTGAATAATGGAAGAATTAATATTTGTAAATGACCTTGATTTCCACACTTTATTAATGATTTCACAGTTTACTTGGGTCTCAGTGCTATCATCTTAAAAATGAAAACAAAGGGAAAAATAAACTGCATAGGGAATACCTGAGGTCATTTTGGTTACTAAAATATTCAGTATGTTAATATGTTTAATATATACTAAAATATTTTAGTAGATTGTAATATAGCAGAAATCTGTCACGTTTCAAAGAAATAGCTCAAACTAACTGCACTGTTATGCTAAACAAGCAGACGTAAAATCTTGAAAATTTCATATTTTCTTCTCAAAAATAATAATTACAGCTATAGTAAGGGACAAAAAGGTACATATTATATGTGACAGATTCTTTTCATTTTACCAATAAACAGTCAGTCACTGATGGTTGGGAGGAACTTCCCTGGATTTTAAAGAGTTGTTTGGTCACAGATTTTCTTTAATCACATCCTCCAAGTACGACAACGTGTCGCCAGCCTCCAGTCTTCTCCCCGCCCCCGCCGCCCCATCTCCAGCCGAGCGCGAGCCTCGGCAGCTCTGAGTGAAGTCTGTTACGTAGCACGCCAGCCACCACGGCCCTGGCTTCCTCAGATCTGCCGAAACGCATCTCTCACCACTCCCACGGCCCCCTCCACAGCCCAGCCAAGCCTCACTCTTTATCTATGTCTGATCTTGATGGGCCGTTTAAGGTCTCAAGTCATTGCTCTTGCTGCCAGTCATCTCCCCAGCCGCCTGTGCCCCCTCTTTGAACACCCAGCGGCGTCCTCTTCCTTGCAGGACTTGCTCTGGTCCTTTTATATGACTTCTCCAGTCTTCTCAGTCAGAATTGATGGTCCCTTCCTTACCTTCTTAAAACACTTGGTGCTTTTGGCTAACATTTGTTTTGTTTGGACTTAGACAAATTGCCTGATCCACCTGTTCCATTCATCAGCACATCTCTCCAGCCCTCCCCATCGGATGTTACCGAAACGATTCGCTTTGCAGTGGGTAACAGAGCAGGCTAAGGGTGAGGAATCCGGTCTCTGGTTTCAGGGAGGTGTGTCAGAAGCTCTTTCCACACACCATTTTGGAGAATTTCACCCCTCGAGGGTTCAGTTCATTCATCTGCAAGATTTGGGCCAAAATCAATGTACTGGCTTCACAGGGCTTCAGAGAAGATGGATTAAAATGGGCTTAAAACATTTATCCTGGCACCCAGTAAACAGTGCATGCTCCTAGCTATTATGGCCACTATTACGACCATTACATCTTTCTGTGCCAACTGCCAATTTTATGCCTCTCATCCAGGCCTCACTCTTGAACTTCAGTCCTGTACCTCTAACTGTGCTTTAAACATCCACATTCAATATTTAATTGACATGTAAAATTAACCTCTTGAAAGTTGGACTTCTGATAAGCCCTGAAGGCAAGACCTGCCAGGCAAGGTCTGCTCCATCTTCATTTACATCTACCATATTTTTTTAGAGTTTATGCATATATTTTAGATTAATTTTGGATTCCTTTCTTCCTTTAAAACCCATATCCAATGTAGTAAAAATCATATTGAATCTTCTAGTGAATATATGTAGAATCTTACCATCATGCTCCACACCCAGCATGCCCATGTTGGTTGCATGCACTGTGATTCCTTCCCCCGGCTACTGAATTTGCTTCTCTGGCTAGAATCCTTGTTTTGGCCCTTTCTTCCCACAATGTGTCAGCCACCTACATTTTACTTGGTTTTATTTTATTTTCCATCAACTTAACTCAACCTCCATCCACATAAAATAAACTACACACACTTAAAGTGCTTAATTAATTGCACATAACTCTACACTTGTGAAGCTATCACAAAAATCAAGATAATAAACATACCCATTACCTTCAGAAGGTTTATTTTGCCATTTAGTGATCTCTTCTCTATCCCTCTTCCTTCCTCCCAGCCAACCACTGAGTTCATTTGTAATCTTTTTTAGTATTTTGTGCAAGTTGAATCATACGGTGTAAGATCTTTGTATTCAAGTCTTTGTATGAAAATATGGTAGCATTTCACTGGGTATATAATGGAATAAGTTAAATGCCAGTATATGTGTCACTTTTAAAAGAACTGCTAGACAAATTTCCAAGTTGGTTGTCTTATTTTCCATGCTTACCAAGAGCATTTGGGAGGTCCATTTGCTCAGTATCATCCACAACCCCAGTTGAGGTCAGTCCTTGCAATTTTATTCCTTCTACTGCATGTGCTGTTGTGGTTCATTATGATTTCAGTTTGCTTTCCCATAATGGCCAGTGGATTGAGAACATTTTTGTGTGTTTATTCGGTACCTGTATACCTTCCATAGGGATGTGACCTTTCAAATACTTGCCTTTTTTATTAGGTTGTTGTCTTCTTGTTGGGTTTTGAGAGTTCTTATATGATGGGCGTTTAACTTATGGGCTTTCCATAGATATTTTCTCAGGCAGTGGTTTGTCTTTTACTTCTTCTTCTAATAGAGTCCTTGATGGTCAGATGCCCGATTTGTCAATTCATTATTTTAGGAAATGTGCTTTTGGCATTGCATGCAACACCAAAGTTATACAAACATTTTCCAATTTATTTGTCTAAAAGCATAGTATATCTCTCTGTTACTTTAGATTTTCTTTAATATCTCTCACTTATATTTTATAGATTTCAGTATTGTTTGTACCCTATAACCTTCCTAAAGTCACTTATTTTATAGATTTTAGTATAGTTTGTACCCTATAACCTTCCTAAAGTCACTTAATTTATCTATTTGTATTATAGATTTTATTGTTTTTTCTGCACAATCGTGTTGTTGGTAAATGTAGACAGTGTTAATTCTCGCTTTCTAATCTCGATCTCTTTTATTTCTTTTTCTTGCCTTATTATAGCAGGTAGAAAACCAGATACAATAGGATGTGGAGCTAAATATTGGGCAGATACTTTTGATGCCATAGGCAGGTAATCTTGTACTAAGTACAAAAGGTTTTCACCTAGTTGTAGAAGGTCAACATATTAAGGGCCATATTCTTAATTTTTAAAATCTTTACCTGAGGATATGTTTATTGATGAGATAGAGAGAGAGAGAAAGAGAGAGGGAGAATCAATTGGTTGCCTCCCATTCATGCCCTGACCAGGGATCAAACCTACGACCTAGGTATGTGCCCTGACTGGGGTTTGAACCTGCAACTTTTTGGTGTAGAGGATGATGCTCCAATCAACTGAGCCACTCTTCCAGAGCTTGGGCCATATTCTTAGTAATACATTCATTGTGCAAGTGTTCTCAGAGTTCCTAATGTGTATTGGGCTCTATAACAAGTACTGAGCATTTTACTGAAGTGAGAAAAACACACTGCTTATGCAAAAAAAAGTTCCCAGGTGTCATGCTCAGCATGTTTTCAGCAGCTAACACTGAAGAGACTCACGTCCGCTCCAGGATTGCATGGGTAGATTTATGGACACCTGACTTGGCTGGACCTGTATAAAGAAAGAACATAATGACATGGTCATTTCTTTTACCAAGTTCTACCCCATTGGCTTAGAAGTGACGATCTCATTTGCATAGCACATCCGATTGAATAGTCAGTCAATATGGCCTGGTTTTGTGATTGTGCTTTCTCCCTTAATTTTTTGATTCAAGCTTGAAAGGGGTCACTTGTGTGCATAACTTACTCAAAACACCTGTTTTTCATGTCACAGCCTCTCATGTTTTTCAGGACAATGGAGGAAATGCCAGATGTAAAAGGCAACTCAAAAACAAAACAAAAAACAACAACACTAAGTTCAACACTATATATATAAAATATATATATATAAAATATATATATGTATATAAAATATATATATATGTATATAAAATAGAGCAGGTATTTTTCTGGACTCTGAACAATATAAAAGAATAAGTATCTCTTATAGAGTCTTTACTCTGAACCTTCAGGCATGATTCTAAGTGACTCTTTTTTTTTAAATCAAACCTGTTAGTTCCCACAACAGTGAGCTTTATTCTTATCCCATTGCCCAGATGAGAAAAAGGAAGGCACAAGGAGGTTAAATTTCATGGGTATAAAATAGAGAGCGTGGGATGTGGGCCTCCATAGTTCGACTGCAGTGGCCGCTTGCTTCACTTCTCACTCTACATTGATAAGATTTTCCAGGTGTTTGCTCTATCATCGAAGAGCTTGCAGTACAGGGCAAGGAGCTAGACAAGTCAGTATTTTACCTCTGATGGCTATGAATGGCACGAATGGCGACATTTGTGCACATGAGTATGTGTTTAAACTGTCAGTCACCTGTGTCTATGCCTCCTTTTTCGTTTCCCCTTTCAAATGAAATATTTATTTGGGAATGAGTTGTAAAATGTCATCTGTTTCATAATCGCTGCATTAGCCTTGAAACTCTTTCACGCCACTTGCAGTTGGGCAGGCAGGTCTGTGTTGGAAAGTCGGACAAGGGTAGAATATCGAGTTAATGAGCTGGAAATTGACGTTTCTGTTAGGAATAATTTGGTGTTCGTGGGTAGCTCTGGTCATTTCCTACATGGTTACACTATTGTATTTTTTTTTTCAGAAAGATAATGGGGCTCATTCTAGTAAGACAAGGAAGATCGAGCTAGAAAATAGGCCCATGGCACTATGTTTTTGAATATGCTTTGAATAACATGTGACATTGCATTATTATTTTATTGTTAAAAGCCAGTTATAAATGGGAGTCTATTCTGTAATAGCAAGTGTCAAGAAAAAAAATAAGTAAGATATAACTTCTTGATTCAGCTTTTCAAAGAAACTTTTGTAAGATGAGAGCAGTCACCTCTTCTTAATGAACTTGTCTCTGTGCCGGTCAGCACGGGGCCCACTGGAGAGGTCCAACAAGATGCCCGGCACCTGCACAATAAACCTCTCGTGGGTTAGAGGACTCTGCACTTTTTTGTTAGTTGTTGACAAAGACAGGTGATAGAGTAAATATAAACCAGCTTAGCTACATGATTTGGGAAGGCTTCGATTTCACGTGGCCGTGTCTGAGTAATTTTTAGTAATAACATGTCTATTACATAGGATCCTTTCTAGTCATGGCATTAGATTATTAGTGCTTGCTCTGGGGTATCAGTATTTATTTTTGAAATGTGTATGCCTTATTCTTATGAATATTTAGATATTTTTCTTTTGTGAGAATTTGGGAAACACTGCATTGTAGGTGATTAATTAAGTGTGTCATTGAACCAGAAGCCTAGTACTTTATTGCACTATTATCTGACATGGCAATTTTCAACATTATAGTTGGGTGACATAATGGTTCCACACCCGTCTATTAACTTCAATTTTTAAAATATTTATTTATTTATTTTTTAAGTTCCTTCTCGGGACTTAAGCTTCAGCCTTAATTCTTCTGTATTTGATTGCTTGATTTTTCTTATTTCATTTTAGCACTGAGCATTGATCTTCAAGTAAATATTAGCAGTAATCATCTCAGCAGTAACTGTGTGTATTCGGCACTTGCTGGGTTGATAAAGCCTGTGGGATTGTCAGTGCCCTGCATCATTTGATTCCTACCGCTGTCCTCTTAAATGAGAAGCCGCACCCTCAAATGCTGTTGATCCACACACACATTCTTTCTCTTTCTGAGAAAATATATATATATATATGTGTGTGTATGTATGTATGTGTATATATACACACACACACATATATATAGTATATGTAGATGCACCAAAATGAGTGATATAGTTTATAAAAGAAAAAGTCACAATCTGGTTTATCTGCTTGGCTTTACCATTTGCATCCCTTGTTTTACCAACGTTAGGGGAAACACTGCATTACTCACAGATGTAAGGAGAGACAGAAATGCCATCTAATGTTTCAATTTCGATATCTTTTTTCATGTGATAAGGCACTGTGTATTTCAAAGCAGTAACAGTTCTTATATCTGTGCTTTTTAAAAAAGTATCCTCACCCCAGGACATTACTTCATTGCTTTTATAGAAAGAGGGAGATGGAGAGAGAGAACATTGATGTGAGAGGAAAATATCGATCGGTTGCCTCCAGTACACACCCCAGCTGGGGATCTAACCTGCGATATGAGTATGTGCCCAGATCAGGAATCGAACCAGTGACCTTTCCATCTATGGGACGACACTCCAACCAACTGAGCCACCCTGGCCAGGGCTATCTGTGTATCTTTAAAACAACCTTGTACTATGGGCAACACATGTGCTATTGTATTCACTTTGTAGTTGAGGAAACAGACTCAGAAATTTGTAGAACATTCCCCAAGGTGCTAGAAACAAACTTAGTCTTACTTCAAAGTGCCACTCAACTGTTATTGAATAGTTTCAGATATGGGGGACAGAAGACATTTAGTGTTATTCAACTTGCATTTTCAGATACTTCTACCATGGGTAGCCCATGGAGGGGCTTAGTGACAAAAAAATACAACCACTGTTCTGCAGACTTACAATTCAATATGAAATAGCTCTCATAATCTGATAGAAATAAAAGCTCTCTTAGTGAATCCATATTATGGAATAATTTTTAATGGGATTTATACTTTCAGTGAGTCACCAGCAACTGCAAATTAGCCACACTGATCTGACTTAGTTATAAGTAAAGACTATTTGCTGTTTTTTGACAACTTTATTTCAACAAAGGAAATTTGAAAAAACTTTGAAAAGATAAAAGCAAATCATCCGAATCTTCATTTTATGAGTAGCAATGTGTCTGCTTTATATTTTTAAACAGAATTTAATGAACTTATGTGAACTTTAAAAATAAATACAGCCCCATTTCAGAAAGTATGCCAGATATTCAGATAGTGTGAAATACAGAGTTTAATTTAAGCCCTGAGTGCTGAAAGTTTTCACCATTTGTTGGCTACTTTATTAAATTAGTCAAAAGTGCCAGTTTCCCTTGTTATTTTATGCCCATATCCATGTGGGAATTGTCCCGTGAAGGTGATGTGTTTGGATGTGTGCTCCCTCCACTTAACACTCATCTAACCATCTCAAAAGACTTCTCAAATTTCATATAAAAAGAAATGTTTTCAAGGGCATAACACTGTAAGGAATTAAACTTTGGAAAAAATCTAATTTTGTGAAGTTATAAAAATGAAATCAACCTGGGACATTGGTAACATTACTAAAAACTTTAAGTGCGAAGAATGTATAGTATCCTCATTAAAGAGCAGATGTTGATTTACATGAAAATAAGAATGCAAAATAAGAAACATCCAGTACAGTCATACAAGGGCAGCTCAAGGAACCATAGGCAATTAACCCTTGGGTTTTATATGAGGTCTTTTTGGCTCTTGTAATATGTTTATATGTATGCAATGAACAAATGCTCCTGTGTCAATTTCTATCTCATCGATATACTTCATTGACCATCCTCCAAATATATTTTCATTTGCATTAAAATTTTAGCAAATTCTGGAGTTTAATTGTTAGGTAGTTTTTATTAATATTTGCTTAGCCATTTTAATTGGAAAGGAAAAGGGAATGGCTGCATCATGCACTAAAGCTGTACTTTAAAATTTTAGTGCATAGGTTTCGTATCATAGAATTGTTCACTTGAAACTTATATAATCTTATTAAGCAATGTCACCCCAATGAATTTAGCATTATTAAAAATGATAAAAATAGCCCTGGCTGGTGTGGCTCAGTTGGTTGGAGCATCATCCCGTATCGTGTATTGCTGGTCAGGTCAAGCAGGGCATGTGCCTAAGTTTCGGGTTTGATCCCTGGTTGGGAGGCATGTGGGAGGCAGCCAGTCAACGTTTCTCCCTCACGTCGATGTCTCTCTCTCCCCCCCTCCCTCTCCCCTTCCTTCTTTTCCATCTCTAAAAATCAATGAACATAGCCTCGAATAAGAATTAAATAAACCTTAATAAAAATAACAGCATTTTCTCTGTGAATGAATAAATGAATACAACTGTTACATCTCATAAAGAATACATAGAGTGCTACATGCCGTGAACAAAGTCATGGGGTCCTATGTGTAGGCATGTTCACCAAAGCACATTGCACACCTAGCTATACTGGGAGCCCTGGCCCAAGTCCTGGGCAGAAAGAAATCCATCGGTCAGTCTCCTGATTATAGCACCATCAGAAAGCTCCAAAGCTGTCACTAAGTAAGAGCACAGGTGATGGTCTCCTTACAAAGACTATGCTCATGAAATGTTTGCTAAAGGAGACAATTCTAGAAAAATAAGGAGTTAGGAAGGGAGACAAATGGGGGTGGACATTTCTGGCAGAAAGAATGCTAGGCATACAATGTATGATGGTGTGTTAAGAGTCTTTGATGTGTTTTAATGACAGTGACTGAGATGGCATTTTTAGAGTGTAGGGTGTGTGACAATTAATGTCAGGACCTACAGTGCATATACATTAAAAAGGATCATATAAACACTTTCAAATATAATGAAAAGGAGATAAAGAGGTATATAGGTGTTTTATACAGCAGAACAATATGTTCATATCCACAGGGGGTAAAATAAATTGGACAAATAGAAGCTGGGAGCACACATATTGGTTAGTATGTTAGTCAACAAGGATTATTTTTCTGTTTCAATTGTCAGAAAAATCCAGTTTATACCAGATTAAGGTGAAAAAGAATTTGATTCATTAAGAAAGCTAAAACGTCAAAGGGTAGCTAGCTGGATGCAGGGGCTAAGCAATAACATCCAGACTTGATCTCTCTCCTACTACATTGATTCAAGTATCAGCTTTTAATGTATAATAAACTACCCCAGACTTGGTGGTTGAAAGAATAAACATTTATACAGCTCATGGTTATGTATGTAGGTCCGTAATTTGGTCTGTATGGCTGGGTAGTTCCCAACTTAGCCAGCCTCACCTTTTGGTCAATGGTTTTGCTGTGAGTCAGCTAGGTGGCTTTGCTTCTTGCAGTTCTCTTGCTATCAGCTGATGCTATACATTTGACTGGGTCACATGCCCCAGCATCCAGCAAACTGATCCCAGGCCTGATCACGTGACTCTGGTGAGGTTCCAAGATCAAGAAATAAAGCATAAAGCTTAGGATTAGGCTTAGAACTAGTCCAATGACATTTATGGCAAATTTTATTAGTCAAAGAAAGTCAGAAGTCCAACCTAGATTAAAGAGGTTGGGGCAGTTGACTTGTGTTGACTGTGGGAGCTGTAAGCTGACGTCATGAAGAGGAATAGATACGGAGGTGGGACACAGTTTGGGCCACTTACGCAAGTAACAGCACCACTGTCGGTTTCATCACCCCCGAATGCTATTCCTGGCACCTTCTATGGCTTTTTCTGACAATGGGAAAATGGATATCAAAATTCTGGCTGCAAGAGTTTTCATCTCTGAGTAGCATATTATTTCGTTTTATTTTGCTGAATGTCTTAGTCAACTTGGGCTGCCTGACAAATAGCACAGATTATGTTCCACAAACAAACATTTATTTCTCATGGTTGTGGAGACTGGACCATCGGAGGTCAGGGTGCCAGCATCATCAGGTTCTGGTGAGAGCCCTCCTCCAGTTTACAGATGGATGCCATCCTACAGTGTTCTCAAATTACAGGGAGACAGAGAGCAAGTTCTCTCATGTCTCTTCTTTTTTAATTAATTAATTCATTTATTTATTTGTAAAGATTTAATTATTTACTTTTAGAGGGAGGGGAAAAGAAGGAGAAAGAAAGGAAGAGAAACTTCTCGTGTGTCCCCCACTGGGGACCTGGCCTGCAACCCAGGCATGTGCCTTGACTGGGAATCGAACTGGCAATCCTCAGCTTCACAGTCTGACACTCAATCCACTGAGCCACATTAGCCAGGGCTCTTCTTCTTCTTTTTTTTAAGAATTTATTTATTTATTTTTAGAGAGAGAAGGGAAGGAAAAAGAGAGAGAGAGTAACATCAATGTGTGGTTGCCTCTCCCTTTCCCCGTACTGGGGGACTGGCCCACAACCAGGCATGTGCCCTGACTGAAAATTGAACTGGCAATTCCTTGGTTCACAGGCCCACGCTTAATCCACTGAGCTACACTAGCCAGGGCTCATGTCTCTTCTTATAAGGATGCCACCCTGATGCTCAGTTACCTCCCAAAGGCCCTTCTCCAGGCTGGGCCTCAACCCACTGAGCCACACCAGCCAAGGCTGGTCTTATCTCCAAATACCATCATATAGGGCATAATGGCTTCAGTATATAAATATTAATGGGAGGGGGCAAGATATTTAGTTTATAGTACCTACACTCATTCAGCACTTGGTTCTATGTCTGCATCAGACTTTGATGTTTCATGTCTAGGTCATCTACTTCTCTTAAACAGGTGGGGTTAGTGTGGGGTAGAAGCCTGTCTCAAATTTCAGGGACTGAGAATTGGTTAAGAGAGTTAATTAGACTGGCGGTGAAAACCATAGGTTCTTTCCAATTATAGGAGAACAGAAATCAGGCAAACAAAAATATATGCACTGAGCGATCTACTGGGGAAACTCTAAATCCCTGTGTTTTTGATGCCAAGTAGTTTCTATTTCTATATTGTTGTAAACAACGGAAGCAGCCCCCGTAATCTAACACCTGCAATTGGCAGATGGCATTTTGCTAATGTTAATATTTTTGTTTGACCTACAATATTCTCTTTGCTTTATATTTGTAAGTGACAAATCGTTGAGCCTTGATTATTTAATGACAAGTGGGGACACATTTGCAAGGAGAAGGCTCTAGTGCTTCATAAAGAGCCTGTTCTTCTTACCTGAAATTCAACATGTTTCATATTTTCCTTTGTCTGCCTTTCTTGCCAAACCATGATAACTACACATCTCAGATGGTCTCTGACTTTTAAATTCCAATTTATCGGTGATCGACCAATTTTGATTTTAGATTTGTGTTCATCTGTACTTGGTTTGGGGACATCTTACCTTCCCCATCACCTAAACTTGGTTCATAGACATGGATTCCTTTCTTACTGGTGACATTTTAAAGGGAAAGAACCTGTCAGACTTCTGCAGGACACCAGCGTGGCTAGGCTCATGTTCAGAATTTTTTAGGCCTCTCACACCTGAAATAGAAATAAAGTTCAGCCACTATTTTTCCATTCCTTTAATTGGACTAAATGTCTAGTATTCACCACCAAGCATTCTGCATAGCAAATGCTCCATAAATGTCTGAAGAATTGAACAAAAGATTATTAACTATTAGCAATAACTGCTGCATGAACTTAATGATTTTCTACTACTAAAGACAGGATACTCTGAACAGTCTGTAGCCTTAGTGCATATACAGTGATGAAAGATGATGATAAAATTCACTTAATTAAAACATGAACTTAGCAATTCATATGGTATGGCCTTAATATTTATTCTCTATGTATTAAAAATTTCATTATACATTTTAAGGTGGTATGTCTTAGACCTGTGATATATGTTTCTATCTAAAGTGATGTGTCTGTTTTGATTTTGTTTTTTACTTCACTGAAATACTACATTTGATATTACCCAAATATTATTGAGCTTTTATATGCTATGTTTGGATAGTTCTCTTTTACAAATAAATCCCTTAATGTATTTTTCTCCATAGCTTTCTAATTAAAGTTCTGTGTTTATTTTGTAAAGAAATTATCTGTTTTGATATCTATTCTTCATCAATGATCCTTTAGTTCTATGAAGCAGGAACTGTATTTGGTATGTTTTGTTCATTACTTACATATTGGGTCAGCAAAAAAAAATGTGTTTAGTTTTTTCCATGTGATGGTTCTAGTAGTGCTTAGTTGTCTTTAACTTCATTTAAAACAATTTGTTAGATCATATTGTGACAGCTGTCACATCAGCATACATTTAAAAAAACTTACCAAAATTGGTGAATTTTTGTGCAGCCATTTTAATACTGAAGATGGGAAAAAAGATGCAACATTTTCAGCATATATCCTTTATCATTTCAAGAAAGGTAAACACACAACTGAAATGCAAAGAAACACAAATTTTTGTGCAGTGCTGTGACTGATCAAATATGTCAAAAGTGGTTTGCAAAGTTTCTTGGTACTATTGATATTTTGGTCAAATCATTCTTTGCTGTGGGGCTGTCTTTTATGCATTGGAAGAGGTTTAGCAGCACCCGTGGCCTCTACCCACCAGAAGCCAATAGCAGGAGTTAGTCAACATACTCAAAATATCCAATCCAATAGTTATTGGTGAAAATGAAAAATATGTCTTTTATTTTATGAAAAAAATGAAATGGGCTTTTGGGCCAACCCACACATAATGTACAAACTAACTAACTCACCAGGCATCCATTAATATTTTTAAATAAGGTGTTGAGACCTCTTAGATCATAGGAAGAATCAAATGTCATGTAGTCATGGCCTTGGTTCTTGTAACTTTATAAAATAACAGTGTTACAGTCTACAGGGGGTTCCTCCCCACCTATCTGGGTTCGTTTTGTCCGCCACCTGAGGAAAGATGTCTCTTAATACCAGAAATCAGTGAAAAGCAAAGGAATTTATTATTCATTTGAAATAACACAAACTAAAGTTCCCTACAAATGCACACAGTCCTCCCAGCACCCTCCACATGGCAAAAGGGAGCACTTCCAGAGCTTCGTGGTCCCGACACTCACCCAAGCCTCATGGTCCCAACCAAGACACCAAAGCCACCTGGTCCTAAACAGACGCGTGGTCCCAAAAAGAGAGACACCCAATGGCTGCTGTGCCTCTGTTTAAATCCCAGCGCCAATCTTCCTCTGCAGCCCCATTTCCGGCTCCTCCCACAATTGGCCACAGCTGCCAGCATTCTGGGCAGGTGCAGCCCTGTGATGTGGAGCCAGTTATCTCCAAGCTCTTCTGGATCCTATTACAGATCCCTATTTGGGGCTCCCCTCTTGGCTGCATTCTGTTACAATAGGACTACAGGGTTCCAGGTGTTCCCTAAGTGACCAAGCCTCAGGGCTTGAATGAATCTAACATGTGAATTAATAATACCCATGCTGCGCACTATGCATTTACAGAGCCATGTACAAATGTTTACATATTGCATAAAAACAAATTGTTTATTGTGAGTCTGAGGAAGTCAAAGGTGAATGCAAAGGATTTTATTTGGACAATAGGTGTGGACCTGGTCAAATGAGACAAGGTAGAGAATAACACCACGATGAAATGCATATGGATATATACAGGATTGGGCAAAAATAGGTTTACAGTTGTATGTGAGACACAGAGTTTCTACTTCCATTATTATTATTTATTAATTATTGCATCGTTTTCCATACAGACAGTTGTAAACCTCCTCTTCCCCCACCCTGTGTGTGTACTCTATAGAATGTAGTATGTGGGGGAATGAATGAGTCCACTTTTGAGGACTTAGTGTAATGTTAGTAAGTTTGTCTCACAAAACAAGCAGTAGCGGCATAGACTTGACCCTGAGGCTACTGTGGGACTTTTGAAGGAAATACTTGTTTTTCATAGCCGACACTGAGCAGATGTTTATAAAGCATGTGCCCTTGATAGAGTACTGGAAAACTAATAATCCCTTCTTTTTTCACTTATGCCTTTTTAGATAACACAAATATGGATGATTTCACTTAAGGAGCTTCTATCATTAGAACAAAAGCAATGGTAAGATTCCAAATATTTGGTGTAAAGAACTGTCAATTACTAGTGGAGAATACATAATTGGTAACAAATACCCTGCTAACCATGAATCCTTTCAGATATTTCAAACACATGTAAGACTCTATGGGAATAAATATCTGCAACAAGGTGAGATCAAGTTAGGAGACAGTAGAATAGAAAGTCATGAATTAGTGATGGATATACCTAAAAATAATTGAAAGGGATCACTGTGGTTAGTAAATGATAAAACGTGTAATACTTGTGTGATATTGAATCAATGCTCCTTGAGTCATTAGTCTATGTATTTCCAGCTTTCTCCACCCATTTAAATCAATGCTTTTATTGCTGTGGGGCATCAAGCTCAGACATATGGTCCATTGCTAATATCTGAATTTCAAATTTTATAGACAGATCTGTGCACAGTAAATCAATTACCTTGAAAGCAGACTCTGGGGCTAAATACTAGAGTTTTCAGTATCACAAATTTTTCTCTCAATAATCAAGATGTAAGAGGCACAGACTAGGGAAAACGTAGATGAACCATAAAGAATTTATAATCCGGTATCAGGAGGAAAGCCATTCTAATTCTACATGTTGATATGGAAGAAAAAGGAGGAAATGAGAGGCTATTTTGCCTCTATCATCCAGGCCTGTGGTCAGTTCTGCAGGTTCGGCACTTCATCTGAGCTGGTTTTGTCTGGATTTACTCATGCATTTGCCTTCAGCCAGGGATCAGAGTCCTTTCTCATGTATTTGACAGTTGACTGGCAGTTGTCTGACTGTCGGTCAGAGGAGAGGGGAACTAGGCCACATGTTGCTCATTTTGTGGCAGAATAGCCTGGTCTCTTACACACAGTGGTCGTTGTAGTTTCCATGAGCATTAAGAGCGGAAATTACAATGTCTTTTTGAGGCCTAAGGCCAATAGTTTCTTTTCCTATTAGCAAAAGCAAGTAGCAACCCTCGCCCAGGTTTAAGTTTGAAGAAAACAAACCCCACCCCTTAAAGGAGATAGCTAGAAAGTATTCCGACCACCACTGTCATTGCCTTTCCATACTTCCTTTCAAACGGCAGTCCTGGTGGAGTCAGCAGGGACCCCACGATGACATTCAGCCCAGAGGCTCCTCCCAGATCCCAGTGCAATGCTAACATCAAACCCAGTGTAGTCCTGGAGTACATCCATACAAATCCACTCCCCAAAGCCAAGCAGGAGAGAAGATGTGCTCATATATAAAGCTTTTAGAAAACATTTACTTTAGCATTTACTGCCATATGTTTAACTTTAAAATAAAAACAAAACTCCAGGCACATAAAAAGGTGAGAAACCTAACAAAGTGCACCTATGATCAACATCATATTCCATGGTGACAGACTGGATGTTTTTCTTCAGGCTTGCTAACAAAGTAAAGACAGTCTCTTACCTTATTAATTCATATCACACTGGAAATCCTAGCCAGTGCAATAGAGTAAGAAAAAGGGAAAAAACACAGAACAGATTGGGAAAGAAGAACAAAAACTATTTCGATTTGCAGATATCGTGTTGGACTATGCAGAAAATCTGACCCCCTTCACATCTGCACAAAATGCTCCTAGCTAATAACAGATTCAGCCAACTTATTGGGAGGGTTCCCCAGGGTTTAATGAAGTTTGTGGGAAATTCACCTACTTGCATTATAAACAAATGACATGTTTGAAGAAATGAGGAAGAAGGGCACCAAACCCGAATAACCATGAAAAAAGAGTGCTTTGTCAAAATACATAAAGCTAAAAATACTAAAAGCACATATACATATCCTGATATCCTTACAAATATGTTAGTCAAGAGGTACTATTTCACAATTCTAAAATGACTTTATTTTTATCCTAATGTGGAAAGAAATAAGTGAATATCATGTAGCTGCTGAATGCTGTCTTTCTCACTGTTGACAGAGATATTCCGAATAAGGAAAATATTAGAGTGGATCCTGTGTTTGTGAATTAGTCTCATATATCTAGATATATATATCAGTATAATTTTACATTTATTTTACTAAAGAGATATATAAAACAAATATTGATATATGTGCATATGGATATGTGTGTACATATATATTCTTTCTAACTTTATTCTCCCTTTTTAAAAGAGTTTACTTATTTATTTTTAGAGAGAGGGGAAGGGAAGGAGTAAGAGAGGGAAAGAAACATCAATGTATGGTTGCTTCTTGCACTCCCTGTACTGGGGACCTGGCCCTCAGCCCAGGCATGTGCCCTGATTGGGAATCAAACTGACAACCCTTTGGTTCACAGCCCATGCTCAATCCACTGAGCTATACGAGCCAGGGCCTAACTCTATTCTGTTGATGGGCCTAGAAGCAGTGCCACCCCAGAAGCCATGAGCATACCCACTCTCCAGATCATGGCTCCAGACCAGGGCTGGAGAAGGGAAAACACAAAGCTTGATTTAAGCCTGTACCTTCTTCTCTTGCCAGGAAATCAATGCTTAAAAAAAAAAGTATGTTAATAGGACACAAGGTTCAACCTCGAAGAGTTCCTAATGAGTAAATCTAGGGTCAAAATGAGCACTAAAATAAGTATCAGTGGTATTGGATTATGAATAGAGAATGCGTAACTATAAATCAATAGTGATATAAATGATTAAGTAAATTATGGAATACATAATTGATTAAATGCATAAGTGAGTTGAGGAGGAATAAAAAAGTACAAAGAAAGTCAAAAGACTGAGAAAAACCTTTAATTTTAAGTATATCTGCACTGTCTCAGTTATCTCTGATTAAAAAATAGACATGGGGATATAGAGCAAGATACAAAATGGTTTTATTTCCCACATAACTTAGTTGTGATGTGAAAAACTTTACCAATGTTTGAGTGACTCAGTCTTTACAGAGGCATGGGGGGGTAGGCATAGCTCTAGTTCAAGGAAATGTTCCAAGGATATTTAACAGTAAGCTTGCCTTTGGGAGAGCTAGCTTTTTTTTTTCTTTTAATTAATTTTATTGGAGTGACATTGGTTCATAAAACTATATAGGTTTTAAGTGTATAGTTCTATGATACATCATCTCTATATTGTATTGTGTTCCCACCACCCAAAATCAAATCTTCTTCCATCACAATAGACTCATATTTCCTCCCTTCCTTCCATCCTTCTTTCCTTCCTTCCTTCTTTCCCTGCCTTTTATCTCATTCTGTCCTTCTTGTGCAAGTAAAGATGGTTGTTATGATAGCACTAATAGCCAGATAATGGACCCCTTGATATTTCTCGGAACACCCAATAATTCATGAAACCAGGTAGGGGATATTTTCAATTAAAAAAATAACATTTACCTGTGTGTGTGTGTGTGTGTGTGTGTGTGTGTGTGTGTGTGTGTGTGTGTGTGTGTGTGTTCTCTGAGTTTTGAGTATTTTCTGGAAAGAGGGAGAAGTGTTAAAGCCAGTCACTGTGTACTTTCTGTGTCCCCAAACCATCCCCCTGACACTGTATGCAGGTTTATTTGACAAATGCCACATGATCTGTGTCACTGTGGTGCCTGCAACTCTGTGAAGGGTTCTGAAATTTGATGTTGTATTCCTTTTAAATCTGCACAGCTGCCTTTGAGAATACAGAATTTAAAGGTGTTGAAAAACATTATGCAAAAATATATATGTCATGGTTACTGTTTTATCTCATTCTTTTCTACTGACACTCACAAAGTACATTATGGTTTTGCATGACACCCACCTAATTTTAATAATGGGAGTAACCTAAAATAACTGGTTTTACATGATTTGGGTAACATAATAAAAAACAAAACATAACACAGTTATGGTGACATGGCTGGTACCAAAGAGTTCACTGGGAATGACAAAAAGGATTTGGTACTAGAGTGGGATTTCTTTCAAAAAAACAAGTTAGCAGTTTTTTTAAGAAAGCATGATAATATCATTTCCCCTGATTTAATCACAGGATCATATAGGGAAACATCTGTTTCTAATGTTATTATGTCGGGTGTTTATTTGGTCTAAAGTCATTAGAGCGCCGACTACCTCGGGCAGCCTATAAAGAGCAGTTTGTATGATAGATACAGTGCATTCTTTAGAAACTGTTCATCCATGCAAAATAGCAGGTGCTGGAAAAAACTTCCTCAGAATGCAGATAAAAGGACAAGCACTATTCTCCTGATGAATTTAATCTTTGGTATCTGAGTAGATCAGTGGCACTTGATCTTTTGATGTCCATCATACCAGCATCTCAAAATGCGCAGATTGTAATAATAAAGAGTTAGATAAATTGCGATGTAAATGGTCCGCATTGTGCTTCTCTCCCAGGAAATAATTGGGGACTTGGTGGAAATACTTTAATATTTTAATAAAACATGGAAAACTGAAGTTATAACAGTATAAAGGGCCTTGAAGAAATATAGGAACCACAAACGCATACCGTTAGGGAGATTACACAAGTAACACATGTTTCTACTTGTAAGCTGCTTTTGCTTAAATATTGAAGGTAAAGATTTTGAGAGGACAATGTATTACCTGACCTGATTTTCAACTGGGGCAGGATTTTGGGGTACAAAAGTACCAAGTTTAACAAAGATCAAAAATTATCAAAAGTCTGGACTATGGGCTAGCTTAAATGTACAGAGTTGTGGAAAGCAAATACCTGTTTAAGAATATACGTTTCTATTCATGTATTTTTTTCAAGTGACCACATACTGAAATGTAGAAAATGGAACAATCATCTTTATGCATAACACTAGGCAGACCCTCTGAGACCCATGCAGAACTCTTCGATGTGCTAATCGTTAAGGACAGGGTTAGGTTTTGAATTCTGTGTGGGTAGCATAGTAGGAGCGTTTGAGCACACCGCCATCTGGCTGACCTTTTTGCCTCTTTGCATCTTGAACAACTATTGCAGTAGGTCACTTAAGGCACATTTAGCCTCGATTATATACTTAAATGCTCAGACTTTTCTCTACCAGCCAGCATGCCAAAGGCCACTGACTGCAAAGTGCTTATAGAATGCATCTCCCCCCGCCCCCATTTATCCCATCTTATTCAGGAGAAACTGCGGTATAGGGGTGTACAGTCACTCAGTTGGAGTCACACAAACCGTGACTGGCCAATCAGAGTCATGGCAAGACTCTTCTGCAATCATAGCCCCGTCCTCTCCTGCACTCCAAGGGCTTTATTCTGCATATGTAGACCCTGAAACCAGCTGCTGGTTCACATCCTGTCTTCCTAAGTGTCACCAGCCCAGAGGGAGAGATTCTGGTCATAGGGCGGGGTCCTCTGAGACAGCGAGATCCCACCAGCCACTGTTCTTTCTCTCAGATGCTGCCCAATTTGCATGCATTTAATCAAACTCTAGCTCGGTCTCCTGGTGACAGACTCTGCTCTGCTGCCATCTGGGATGGGACACGGGCCCATGGAGAAGTCATACGGGTGGCCTGTCCTCAATCTGGCCCAAGTGTGCGTTTTAAGCTCTAGCCTCATTCTAAAATCTGTAATTAGCCACCTCCCTGCAAATGGGTATTTGCAGGTCATATTAATTACAGAAAAGAAAGAGAGGATGCCAAAGATAAAATGGCCAGAAGACACAAATTTAGTTTCAGTGAGCTATGTTACAAATGTTCTAGACAGAATGAAATAAAATAGCATGTTCATTTTAATACACTTTATTTTAGAATGGATCTATATTTACAGAAAACTTGTGAAGTTTCCATATACCACACAACCAGTTCCACCCTATTATTAGCATCTTACATTAATAGGGTACATTAGTCACAATTAATAGATGCACATTGATGAATTATTATTCATTAAAGCCCAGACTTTATTCAAATGTTCTTAGTTTTTCAGTTTTGTTCTGCTTTTACTATAGGTGCTGTCAAAGTAAGCACTATTTTGTTTTTCATAAATGCTTTTTATTGTCAATGTTTTTGCAGGACTCCATGGAGGATTCTACCTCGCATACATTGCATTCAGTCACCATATCTTATTAGGTTCCTCTTGGCTGTGATACTGTCTGAGACTTTCCTAGCCTTGTCTGGTTAGGTACTATTGTTTAGCCTGTGCCTTACACGGTATTTGACTGACATTTTCCTAGTTGGACTGGGTCTAAGGGTTTTTGGAAGGGAGTTAACAGAGCTGCCATGTCGTTTTCATCACATCACATCAAAGACCTATGCTACTGATGCTGTTGTTGGCAGTGACCGCCTGGCTGGTGACGTGTGTGTGAGATTTCTCCATTTCTAAAGCTACTCTTTCTGCCCCTTTTACTCCTCTATATCAGCATAGACTCATGGAGATACAGCTTATACTTTCAGTTACAATCCAGTTCTACTTTACACATTGGGAACTTCTTTCTGTTGGCTCCTGTGTCCTTTGGACATGCCCATCAATGTTTTTTTTTCTGGTTGTTGTTTTTGCATTTTGAGTACCTCCCGACTGTCTGATACAACAAGATACTCCAGGCTCAGATTGCATATTTCCAGCTCTAGTCCTAGAATCATCGGTTTCTGCAAATGAGCCCTGGGGGTGTTTCTAGTGCAGAATGTTACTAAAAATCAAAATTGGTGTGCTAGATATACTCCTGGCTATTGAGATATCATTTCTTCAAGGCTCTTTCCTATGGGAGAGTAAAGAAGTAAGCGTGTGTGTAGTCATCCACATAGATGCACATATTTATACATATTTCTGTGTGTAACCATCTGTATCTGTATTAACCTAAACATGGTTCCATACGGTTGTTTCCCGTTTAATCCATTACCATATGGATCGTTCAGACATTCTCCCTGGCTTGTCTATAACCTGTCACTACAAAAGTGAGAAACTGTCTTTCACCATCTGCCATTCATTCCCTTAATTGTTCAATTTCGATGTACACGTATAGTGATTTCATAATTTTTAATCTGTACAGCAATGAGAAATAACTTTGTTAACAAGACTCCGGTGCTGAGCACATTCCATTTCGCCTTCAGTCTTACAGATTCTGATCATCGTTTCCTGAAGTTATTTAGGTCATCACTTATTTGGAGTGCAGTTAGGTTCTTTTGTGGCAATTTGCATTCTGTTCAGAGATCTCTTGATCACCTAAATAAATAATGTTTTAAAAATTTGCATACCTTAAGATTCACACGTTCTTCTGTAAATGTCTATGGCTCTTGACATGAGTGTCGTGTCTTGAATCCAATATCACAGTATCATATAAAATAAACTCACTACTCTAAAAAAAATCCCCTGTGCTTCGTGTATTTAGGCCTCTCCAGCTGAGCCTCTGCAACCAGTGATTTGGTTGCAATCTCTATAATTTTACCTTTTTCAGAAAGTCATGTAAATGGCAGCCATGCAGCATGAAGTCTTTTAAGACAGGTTTCTTTCAATTAGCAGTATAAATTTAAGATTCGATCATTTCTATGCAGCTTGATAGCATTTTTTGCTGTTGGTGGTGGTAGTGGTGGTGTTCTATTGTATGTGTGCTCTGCAGTTTCTAATTTTAATCTATTCACCTTTTGAAGGATGGCTTGGTTGTTTCCAGTTTAAGACAGTTATTAATAGAACTGCTGTAAGTATTTGCACACATGTTTTCATGTGGACGCAGATTCCAAATAAGTTGGGTAAATAGATAAATATAGGATTGATGGATTCTAAGGTAAGACTATGTTTAACTATGTTTATCTTTAAAAGAAATGCCTGAACCGATTTCTAGAATGACTTCTCCACTGCTAGCAGGAATGAGTCAGAGTTTCCATTGCATCCCCACCGGCCACTAGTGTGGTAACATTTTATGGGCTAGATCTGAGCCATCCTAATGGACACAGAGCACTAATTCATTGTTTTAGTTTGTATTTTCCCTAATAACAAATAACGTTAAATATGTTTTTGTATGTAAATATTTTTTCATATCTTATCTGCCAACTGTATATTTTCTTTGGTTAGGTGGCCATTCGAATAATTGCCCATTTTTTAATTGAGTTTGTTTTCTTATGGTTGAGTTTTAAGCATTCTTTTTATATTGGGCATACAAAACCTATATCAGATAAGTTTTTTTTCAATATTTTCTCCCAATATATGGCTTTTCTTTTTATCCTCTTAACAGGGTCTTTAACAGAGCAGAAGTTTTAATTTTAGTGAAGTCCAGCCTATCAATTTTTCTTTCATGGATTTTGCTTTTGGTCATGTTCGGAGAAATTCATCACCAAATTCAAGAGCATGTGGATTTTTGCTTATCTTTTCTTCTAAAAGTTTTATAGTTTTTGCATCTTAAATTTAAGTCTGTGATCCATTTTAAGTTCATTTTTGCATACAACATATGGGCTGTGTCTGACTTTCTTTGCCTCTGGACATCCAGTTAGCAAACCGTTATTTGTTGCAAACATTACCTTTCTCCATCAATTACCTTTGTACTTGATGCCAGGCAATTACTTCTGTCTTGGTGCCTTTGTGGAAAGTCAATCAGTTGACTGTGGTTGCGTCCATCTATCTGTGGGATTTCTCTTCTGTTCTACTAATCTATATGTTTCTTTTCTCACCAGTACTTCACAGTCTTCATCATTGTATCTCTTTAAAAATATTTTAGTTATGTTTTTTAGAGAGAGTGGGAGGGAGAAAGAAAAAGAGGTAAAGACACATCAATGTGTGAGAGAAACACCAGTGATTTGCCTCTCAGCCCACGACCCAGGCACATCATACCCTGACTGGGAATCAAACCAGCGACCCTTTGGTTCACAGACTGTCACTCAATCCACTGAGCTAGGCCAGCCAGGACAATCATCTATCCTCATAAAAATTATAACCTATCTTTATAATGACATGTACAATTGTATAATATGAATTTCCCAACTTAGTTTCTCTTCTTTAATATTTTGTTGTCTATTGAAGGTATTGCCTTCATATAAATTTTAGAATCAGTTAAGTAATGTCTACAAAATAGCTTGTTGGCATTTTAATTTGGTTTGTGTTGAGTCTATATATGAATGTGGGGAGAACTGACATCTTAACTGTATTGAGTCTTCCAGTGCATGAACATAAAATATTTCTCCATGCATCTATCTCTATCTTTATTGTGTGAATTTTGGTAGATTGTGTCAAAAAATGGTGCATTTCATCTAAATTGTAAAATTGGTGGACACAGAATTATTCACAGTATTTTTTTTAAGAAAATCTTTTAATATGTAAGATACAAGTAGTTAAGGCCATCTTCCCTTTCTAAAATTAGCAATTGCATCTTCTGTCTTTTGGTTGTTCTTTGCTTGGGTCAAGATTAATCAATTTCAGTGAACATTTCAAATATCAATCAGCTTTTGGTTTCATTGATTTTCTCTATAGTTTTCTTATTTTCAATTTCATTGATTTCTGCTTTTATTTGGATTTCTTGTCTTCTGCTTACTTTAGACTTTATTAGCTCTTCTTTCTCTAGATTTCATAAGGTTGCAGCTTGGATTATTCTTTTCTAATATAAAAGTGTAATGACATAAGTTTTCCTCTAAATACTACTTTTACTGCAGTTTATACATTTTGAAAAATTGTATTTTCATTTTTGTAAAGTCTGAAATAACTTTCAATTTATTTTGGAATTTCTTTGACCCAATAGTTATTTAGAAAACCTGATATTTAATTTCCAAATATTTGAGGGATTTTTCAGCTCTATTTCATTTATACATTTGTTTAACTGTGGTCTGAGAATGTAATTTGTATGACTTCTGTTCTCTTGAGTAGTTTTGTTATGTTTTGGTCATACTCAGAGAGTGAGTTAAATCTTACTTTTAGGAATAGATAGATCTGGTTTATTTTAGGACCTTGTTGGACACTGAGAAGTTAACTCAGCAGTCTTCCTTCCAGGATCAGAGGAAGATTTCATCTTCTATTCTACATTAGAATTAGGTTGGGCTATGTGACTGAATTCTGGCCAAAACTATCATGGTCAAATGTTAAATATATCATTTTCAGACATGTCACACTCTTATAAAGAGTCCCAGGACTCTTTATAAATGTTAACAATTATATTGCTACAGCAGAAAAAAAAGATATGATGTACATTTTTGAGTGAACCCATAAATGCTATTTAGAATTGATAATTCTGATATTAAATCAAATGATTAATATTAATAATTTCTTCCAATTTAATGGTACTTTAAAAGAAGTTTGTCTTTGTTTTTCCTAAAAGTATAGCATTTGGGCCATCGCTATCAAATTCAGTGTTTTTTAAAAAAAAAGAATTACCATTTTTTAACTTGCTAAATCAGAATTTATTTGAGTGGAACTCCAAATTTTTAACTTTAAATAAGTGATCCATTTACTAGCTAAATTTAGGCAGACAGTATTTAAATTGCGCAAGCTCTTTCATATGAGACATTTCATTCAATCTATACAGAAACCTGCTTGATTTACCAGGAGTTTTCAGAATGTTTTATTTATCTGCCTTTATATGTATATACTTCCTGTTCCGAAACAAAGATTAAAAAAATATAAATTGCTAAATTTCTCTTAACAAAACAAGCTTTTTAAAGGGAAACTGAGCTAAAGAGGTCCAGAAAGATACTATGTTGGAGCCAATTAGAAGCTGAATGTTTCAGATGTGTGGCAGATGGCAGGGCCTTCCCGGCCCCGAGAGTTGCAGCAGGACCAACTGTGAGCTTCAGTTCCTACCGGCTTGCAGAATTTCAGATGCCAGCCCATGACACTTCAAGGTCCTTGCTTTCACGTTAGGCATTAGGGACACAGTCCCTCGTAAACCCATTTGATCTCAAACAAATGAGAATGTGCATTTGGAGAGACTCAACTCTTGCCTTAGGGGCCTTAGCCCTTCAAAGAGAACTGACCATTATTTCTCTTTCAAACTAAGAATCGGTCTCTCTGCAGTTGTTCCCTGGATGAGTGTGGTTTTTAAAAAAAAAAGTGTGCCCTTGCTTGCTTTGTTAATCAATAGCAGATTACATTCTCTGGGGCCATGCTAAATTTATAAAGAACATGTAATGCCAGACAAACTTCATTGCTTTTTTGATAAACTCACTAAATTAGTGGATAAAGGAATAGAGTAGATGGAACAAAATCTTGACAGCATTTCACAAACACACGTACAAAAAGATCTTGCTTGAAAATTTCATTCAAATTATCTTAGCGGCAAGGACTGTCACACAGATGGAAAACTGAATGAAAAAGTGGCCATAAAAGAAAGATAATGAAAAACGCTAACAAAGAAATCTATTATGGGCACTTAAAGTCTAAGTGAATATTATGTAAAAGGAGGCTAAATAGCCCAAGCTTTCATTTCTCACGTTGCCTACTCAATTGAGAATCTTTGTGGATAAATGAATGAATTGTTTTACTTCATTTCTTGAAAACATATCCTATTTAGAGAACCAGCAATTGGTTCACCCAGGTTTATTAGACTATAGATATCAATTCTCTACTCCGGAACTTCAGTCATACATAAATGTTAAGCAAATCCTGACAAGTGCAAGGCATAGTTTATTAATTCCTTATATACCGTTGCGTGGTGGGGCAGGTGAAAGGGGGGAGGTGCATTTGGAACTGAGATCATTGCGATGGGTGTGTAGTAGCTGGTATTCTCCTTTAAGACAGGACACCACAACTGCACAATTAATTATGTAACTCGCTATGTGCCCGGATTGTGAAAAACCAGCCTGCAAGATCACGGTGTTTACTGCTTTTGTTTATAGCCGAATTCTCTGATTCCTTGTGTCAAACAGCAGTGTGGTGTATGATTTAAGAACATAGCTTAGGTTCCTAGTTTGTCTCTTGGAAGCTGAATAAACTTGAAAGTATTTCATCATCATTTTTAACTTCTGTTGCCTTAACTGTAACTGGATGACCCAACACATAGTTGCTTACCTCAGTGAGTCTAAGAAATAGAAAATATAGAACATATGGTCTTGAAAATGTTGAGAGATAGTAAAAGCGAATGTGTAGGTGGCTGTAAGCATTAAAGGGTCTGATGTAAATGACATGTTTAGCCATTTACCTAGTTCATAACGAGTACCTAGTTATTGATGATGGTGATCACGGTTAGGATGATGTTAGTGGAACGGAAATCCGTCTACCTGGCTAGCATCCTGAGAGTTTCTTAATTTTCTCATAGCAGAAAGTTGCTATCTTCCCCCTTTCCTCTAATACTAGAGCTCCTTTTCCTGTGGCCATAGTCCTCCTGTCTGATTTTGAGTGGCACTGACCCCCTGTTCCACCTGTGTGATCAGACCTTTGGGAATCCCACATATTACCCATTTCCTTTAAGACCACACACATCTGCATTTTTAAATTCCCACTATGATGCCCAGTTCTGTCATATTCCCCAGGACCATTTAACTGTGTGGGTGAGGATTCATCAATCATTTCCAGTGAAATGTCTTAGTAAATAAAACGATAGTCATAGGTACAAAAATACATAAATAAAGCCACAGCTATACCAATAACTGCTAATATACCAATTAATCACCTTCCAATTTTTAAGGTATGGAGGTAATTTATACTACTGCTCTTTGGGAAAAAATATGAATGAAATTTCAAGGTCTGAATGCATTTATATTCTTTGACAAATGCCTCAAATTTTATGAGTAACTATTTCTCCTTCTGTAAAATAGGAATAATAACCTCTGCATTGCCCACAACATAGGATTGTTACGAGATTCAAGTTTTCATAGGAATGTTCTTTGAAATCCCTGAGGTGCAGTAGAGGATGGAGGAGGTTGTTAAATGACCCACTTATTAAGGAAAGAAAGAGAAACCCCAGCTCTCATTTTTCTATTTATGGGACTAAAGCAGGGATATTTTTGGCTTTGGTAAGATTTTTTATCTGCATCACAATTAGTTTCATTTTGGAATGTTAATCAACAAACAAGAAATAAGATAATTTTGAGATAAATACATATATTTGGCTGGATTTATTTTGGCTACCAGCAATTTGACATGTTAACTTGCTATGGCAAGTTTTTACCTTTTGTAATGTTACAGTTTTCATGTTGTAAAAAAATAAAATCAAATCAGTATGGGGGTAGCTTTCCTAACATTTGGCTTCAAATGTTGTCCTACTTGATTCAAAGTAAGTAAATTTTTAAACTTGGAAGGAGCCCAGGATTTGGGCCATCTAAACTTGGCATTGCTTCCTCACTCTACAACTTATTAGCAGTGGAGGCCTTCAATAAATCATTTAACTTCTCCCAGGCTTGTAACTGGGTTTTTTAAATATTTTCAAAAGATGACAGATTGTATGCTAATATGTACTGGTAATCTTGCCCCGTGCTAAGCCTAAAGTAGGCATCTATCAAAGAAAGCCCTATTACATATTGAGACAAGTCGTCTCCAGAAGCTGTTGGGAGCAGTAATGTATAAGAAATACTCCCATGGATATGAGAAATCACAGGATGATTGTGCATGCCCGCATGTTTTTGGGAGCATCAGTGAGCACACCTACTTTATAAAGCCAGTACTTACTATGAACATGCTTTTTGTAAAGGATGGGGTAAAATTGCCAGATGAAGAGCAATCTGTTAGATGAGTTCAAGATCAACTTTCATCTGAAACAATTCAGTTTTGCAAAAAAATACTGAGCTTAAAGTCAAAAAGATTGATCACTTAATAATTGTGGTCTTTGAGAAATATTACCCTCTTTAAATTTCAATTGCCGAACTTATTAAGTAGGAATAACAATCTTAGCTCACACACATGTGGAAGTTGATTAAATGCTATATATAAAGTTCAAAAAAAGTGAGGGCGTAATGAGTTCCCGCTGCGTGTTAATCTCTCTCCCGCTCTGCCGTAGACTGGGTTATCCCTTAGGAAGAAGACCCTGAGTCAAGGCTTGCATGGACACTGTTGGTGTGGAGAAACCGTGCCCCAGGAGAGCGGGTATCTGGAGGGTGTGAGGCAGGGAGGAGAGAAGAGCCCATATAAAGGGACATTATGGAGCTTTTTACTGCTGTTGGGAATCGGGGATCACATTCCCCTGAAATACGTTAGGAGCAATGAGAAGGAATTGCATAAGCTTCAAAATTGTCCTCTTCACAGGCAGAAGTTATACCTGCTTATTCAAACACTGTTATTACTCTTTGGTCCATGTTGTCATATATATGGGTTCCTAAATTTCCTAAGTCAGTGAGTACTCAAGTGCCGAGTGAAGGCCTACAGGTATCCAAATCTCCGGCACCAAAGACGCTCTGGAGCAGAAAGCCCTGTGTAGCTAACACAGTCAGGTTAAGAGTAATTTATGGTCCAAGAAGAGGTCAGATAGGAGCATAATTGGGCTGTTTTCTCGCATACATATGTATTTACTCAGTGCCTCTCAAGTTCTGCCTCTGCTCTTCTCTTTCTTCTTTAATATTTTCTTTGAAGATAGATTATTATGGTATAATTATATAGTAAAATTCACCCTTTAGACCAGGGGTGTCAAACTCATTTTCACCAGGGGCCATATCAGGGGCCGCTTGCAGTTGCCTTCAAAGGGCTGAATGTACTTTAGGACTGTGTAAATGTGACTACTCCTTAACTAGCAGCAAGGAGCTCGGCACCGCTGCCAAGTAGAAACAAGGTGCCAGATGAAACAACGTGGACAGTCGGATTTGGCCCGAGGGCCTTGTGTTTGCCACCTGTGCTTTAGACGAACACAGAAGGCTGGATCACCAACTTTGCCCTCCAATGAAGTACGTGATTATTAGTTCAGCCTGATGACATCCAGGATAAATTACCTGCCACTTCATGTCTTTTCTGTGACAAAGGGCCAGGAAATAGGGAAGCTTATTCTTTCTGGACATAAGAAGAAAAAATATATACGGGGTTGGTAAAATATTCTTAACTAGGAAGCTAGGTAAGGGATGAATGACTTTGCCTTGGGCACTGCTGTCTACCTCTGTGTATAATTACACACACAGACATAATCCCAGGCCTCACTTGTAAAAGCCTCTATGCAAATTAACTAAAAGGTTTTAACGAATGGAATTCTGTGATGCCATACTACATCTACCAAGTCAACAGCTTGTGACCATGGAAAACCCTGTAATATATGAGAGTGATGGGGAAAAAATTACTGACAAAAGTAGTTTACTTACAACCAGAACAGAATTACTTTCTTGTCCTATTGATATGAACGTATACCTGAAAATGTTTTTCAAACTTCTATGTAAGTACCATCTGCAAGGACACACCCATTTATTTAGACTAATTTGGATTTGAAGGCAATTGACAGTACAGATACCACAATGAGTAAGATACAGCCAGATTTGGGGCTGTTCATTTTCTTAGGATAAAAGAAGAGATAATGACTTTTAATCATTTTTATTGTTATTCTATTACAGTTGTCCAAATTTTCCCCCTTTGCCCTCCTCCAGCCATCCTATCCTACAAGCTACATATTTTATGTCACCCCCCCCCAAATATAGTCTCTTTACATTTATAAGAATCACTGACTAGTTTTTATGGTAATTAAGTGGAGAAAAAATAAAACACCTGTTTTTCCTTGTATGACAATAGAATACTGTTCCTTGTGTACACTGGAAGGAAATCAGAAACATTTTGAGTTCCTGTGTATGAAATAAATTTTCAGTTTCAACTGATAAAATTTCATGTCTGCAAAATTGGATTTTTTAAAACTTAATCTCATAATTCTTAAAACAGCCCCAAGAAATCATGAGAGTACACAATGTGAAACAGAAGAGCTAAAAACCAAACAAAAAACAATTACCCATCATCTTTTAAAAAAAATTTAGGATCAAGAGTGTAAATGACTTGGCCAAATCCAGACAGTTAATGTGGAGCCAGCAGTTGCCCATGGGATACATATAAATATGTAACCATATTAAATAACTTTTAAACCTTTTCCTGTGTCATACTGAAATAGCGGGAGGGGTCAGGTTACAGTTGACCCTTGAACCACACAGGTTTGAATTATGCACTTCCACTATGTGCAGATTTTCTTCAGTAAAATACTGGAAACATGTTTTCTGTTCTTTATGGTTTTCCTAATGACATTTTCTGGTCTCTACCTTACTTTATTGTACAAATATTGTACATAGTGCAAACAATGTACAAAATGTGTGTTAATCAACTTTATGTGATTGGTAAAGCTTCTAGTCAACCGTAGGCTATTAGTAGCCTAAGTTTTGGGAGAGTCAGAATTCAGGTGCGGATTTTCAGTAGCATGGGAGGTCGGTGCCCCATAGCCCCAGCATATTTCAAGGATAAACTGTACTTTTCAATGAGTCGAAGAGTTAGTCCCTCCCACAAAGGTGAAGACTTAGTCGTTCTGTCATATATACCCATTTTATGGTGTGTGTGAGGCCCCCAGTCTCCTTTCTTCTCTTCGCCTTACAACGTTTTTGACATTCTTAAAGAGTTTTGCTTCGAAGGAAAATGGGAAAATGTATTTTCTTTTGATGTCTGAAGAGAAGAATAGTGATTGAATAAAATATGTCTCTTCATTTGGAAGATAAATAAATTATTTCAGCTCACTCCAAGCAAGAGCCATATTAAAAATGTCACTGGTATAAAATAAACAAACAGATGAATACACACAAACAAACTAGCTACATCTCCAATCATTGACTAATTTCGAAACAGATGGCCTAATTATAGTGTCAGAACAAGAGACACCCATGTTCCAAACGGGAAATAAGATGCATTACCTCTGGACTGAAAATAAGATTTAATAGTAGAGGAATAACAACTATTACTCTAATGGTTTTGGATAGTCACCGTAAAAAATCTGGTTAAACTGAAATTGGAAATGAAAGCTCCCACTTACAGTTAAATTATTTCGGTAAACTCTAGAGAAGCTTGAATAAAATAAGATCTTTGTTGCTTGCCAGAAAAGTCTTATGGCCAGCCAAAAAGTAAAATACAGTCTTTATTTTTTAAAAAAAAAGACAACAGTGAAATTGAACAAAAGTGAGTTGGGGTAGAAGTATAATCTTGGAACGCTTAGAATGACTGTGATACCCAAAGTCTTATGAAATATCTATGTTGTTTTCATTTGATTGTTATAAGCCTTAGTACTGGCAACTAAGAGAGGAAATGAAAGCTGTTTATAGAAGTTGACACAAACTGGAACAGGTTGAATCACAAGTCAGTGATTGACTGTCTTTGCTGTATTCAAATATGTACATGTAAGGGTTCAAATATCAGAAAGGAATTAGAATCTTTGACTTCCAATGTCCCTTCTAATGCTTGAATATTATGATTTGATGAAGATATTGAACTGTTTTCCAAAGGAAGGGAAAAACACAGATGTTTTTAATATTTATCCTTTTGCAAGTATAACCAGATGATGCACAAGAAACACAAGAAACGTTTACTTTTCCTGAGTTAACACATCTGCAATTTGCCTCATAGGGAAAAAAGATATTTTCCATGGGATACTTGTCAAGCGGTGTGACAGTCC
The DNA here is from genome assembly GCF_019186645.2 of Phyllostomus hastatus. Classification (NCBI taxonomy): domain Eukaryota; kingdom Metazoa; phylum Chordata; class Mammalia; order Chiroptera; family Phyllostomidae; genus Phyllostomus; species Phyllostomus hastatus. The sequence continues at coordinate 20,464,413 of NW_025334024.1, forward strand.
TCAGAAAAATGTCATTTTACCTGTTCTACTCATTGCCACTGACAGCTTGTGATTTGGAAGGCAATATGCATTTATATGTGAAGACCTTGTTTCCATAACTACATATGAATAAGTAATGAGGAATTTAAGTGATGGCAATGTGAAGGCTTTGACAAGACTTGGTAACTTTTTATTTAATTGTTCTAAACCTTCATTTTTAACATGTGGCTTAGTGCTCCTGCATAATTCAAGGTGTCTTGATGAATTAATAAGGGAATGAATAAATGTATATGCAATCCTTGGTAAATGCATATTTATTCATATATTCCTCAATTATTGGGATTTCATTTTGTTCTAGGCCCTATGGTGAGGTGCTTGGGAGCATGGGATGATTGTATATTTCTTTTATATGTGTATATATATATACGTATATATATGTGTGTGTGTATATATATATATATATATGTATATGCATGTGTATATATATGTATGTGTATATATATATATACACATATATATATATATATATATATATATATAAGAAAGATACAACCTTTGCCCTAAAACAAATACAGGGTCTGGCAGAAGTAAGGCTTACTTGAGTGTGGTTAGTAGGGTAATAATATGGTTGTAATAATTTATAGTTTTAATTTGAACATTTCACCTGCAATGTCATATTGTTATGTTACAGAATTGCATGCTTATAACTTTGTAATAAAAGAGGGACATTACCTGTGCCAGACCCTGTATTTGTCCAGAGGCATGTGGAGAGAAGTGAAAGGTATGGTTATATGGGAGCGGATGGTGAGAACACGAAAGGAAATAGTGCCGTTCAAGAAGTTTATATAAGAGTTCTGAGAAGTCAAGAAATAGACTATAATTCCATCTTTGAATTGAATGTTGCTACATGTAGAGAATATGCTGAACACAATGTTAGTTTATATTTTTTAATATTTTCCTTATTATTATTTAGAAATTGAGTTATACTTATGTTTTTACCCTTAATTTTCATGATCACTTAGAAAACAGAAATAGTACACTGGTGTTTTTAAAGTTGTGGAACCCTAATACACCATTGGTAGGAATGCAAACTGTTGTAGCCACTGTGGAAAACAGTATGGAATTTCCTCAAAAAACTAAAAATGGAACTGTCTTTTGACCTGGCAATTCCACTGCTGGGATTATGCCCTAAGAATCCTCAAACACCAATTCAAAAGAACCTATGCACCCAGTGTTCATAGCAGTGCAATTTACAATAGCCAAGCACTGGGAAACAGCCTAAGTGCCCATCAGTAAACAGGTAGATCAAAAAACTGTGGTTCATTTACACAATGGAATACTATGCAGCAAAAGAAAGAAGGAGCTCTACCCTTCATGACAACGTGGATGGAACTAGAGAGTATTATGCCAAGTGAAATATGCCAGGAAGTGAAAGAAAAATACCATACGATCTCACCTATAAATGTAACCTAATCAACAAAACAAACAAGTGAGCAAAATACAACCAGAGACATGGAAACAGAACAGACAGTAACCCGAGGGGAAGGGGGAGAGGATAACGGGAAAGAAGGGGAAGGGTCATCGAAGAACATGTATAAAGGACCCATGGACAAAGACAATGGTGGGGAGAGGATTAAATGTGGGGGGTGAGGGCAGGGGAGAGTAATGGGGGTAAAATGGGGACAACTGTAATTACACAAGAATAAAAAAAAAACACAAATCCTATCTCCTGCACTGGGTCATAGACAGAGACAAGGTCTGTTTTTCGTGTGTGTTTTATTTTCTCGTTATCACTGCACACCAGACCTAAAATAACCTCTCTTTCAGGTCAGAATGGTCACAATGGAGGTTTTCAGTTGCTTTCCACACACGTATTACAGTTACAGAAGATTTTCACGTAATCAAAGCCGGATATCGCTAGAGCGATCAAAGGCGCTGGCGAAAGGGAGAGCAGGTGTGCCAGCCTCCTTAGAGGATCTGAGATTGCAATTAACCAGCAAATGAGCCCTCGGAATCCTTCAGGCCAGGCTTCCTGAACAGATGAACAAAACAAAAGACACTGAGAAATGAGGTGGCCAAGGGCCACTCCTGAATGAGTGTGCACGTGGACATCTGTGCCTATTCTTGAACTTTAGGAAGAGAGAGATTGAATAGAGGCAGCAGAGTCAAAATAATTATGCAAATACAGGAGACTCCAGGAGGTAAAAGATTAGACTGCTTTCACAAAGGTTCTTGTAACAGATTTTTTTTTCTATCTCCCAGAAGCACCAATTTAGGGTTGAAAAAGATGGACGGCATCAGAAGCAACTCAAGCAAAATTAAAGAGCATCATGGCATAACCATTGGACATTAACATGGCAAATCCAAGGGCTACTTCAACAGGGGAGGAACTTACAGTCACAAAATTCATCTTAGCTTTGTCAATTTTTAGCATTGTGAGAACTAGTTACTGAAACCCTCTAAGCTTCTAGTCACTTATTTGTCAAAGGCCAATAATAATAACATTGTCATCACAGTAATAACAGTAGTAACAACAATGTGAAGACCCACCTCCCTTGCAGGGCTATTGTGAGAAGGAGAGATGAGTATGTCCACCACCTGATCATGGCCAGAGTTTATTGTGTAATGGCTGCCATCATGAGATAAATATTTATATAAATATATATTAATATAATAAATTATATAGGCACATATTTACGTAAATACATATAATTATATAATGTATGCCATTCACCCTCCAGCCATTGTGAACCTGTGAGAAATCCGATGGCATTGCTCAGGGCCTGTGGCACCGCTAATAGACGCTGTGGTCACTTCAGCACCTACAACTATCAATCACAGTAGGCATCTAGTTTCAAAACCAGGCCCTGATCCCAGGCATCAAGGTCAATGGGGGATTTTCTGCCCAGCAAATGCCACTTGAATACACTGAAAGACTTAGCAAGGCACTGCAAGCCCTCCTCTTCCTTTAAAATGGAAAAGGGAAGCAACTTAGGAATAGATGATCAGTTGAGACCAAGAATCAAAAGAGTATAATCATTTTAACTTTGTGGGCTGGCATAGTTGTTTGTTTTGTTTTGTTCTGTTTTAGGTATTATATTTGGTTTATCTTGTTGGAATTTTCCATGCCTACAGAAACACAACAACACAAAAATGTCATCCCTGGGAACTTGTCACCCCTTGCTTTGGTTTTAAGTGAGATAAATGTGTTTGGAACTTGACTAGTTTACCTCCTGCCCTTTGTTTATAAACTTACATTCTGTAGCCACATTGTCTGTGGTGAAATCTCTCCGTCAAGGCACTTACCTTCACTATGCCTCGGTTTCTTTCTCAAACAGAGAGAAGATGCTTCTTGACCTAAAAAATGCAAATTAAATGAGTCCATGTAAAACACTTACAGCATTGAAGGCACATGGGGAACTAAGTTTGATTATTATTTTATTTCTCTAGAAAACTTATTTTAAATTATTGTCTTTCAGTTTTCCCATCTGTAACAGTTTTCCCATCCATAAAATATCTACCTGCAGAGTCATTGGGAAGAACATAAATGATCTACACTAAATGTCAATAACATTTTTGAGTATGTAATAGTCAATGTATGATGGTTTTCCTTATGATGCATGCTAATATTTCTGGCTAAAGTGATATTTAATCTGAAACTCAAAATTGATAAAACTTCAGATATAGACATTAAATACTATCTAGAGAAAATCTCCCTTTTCTTGACACTTAACAGTGTGATACAAAAATCCCCTTTTTTTAATACATGCTGAACTTAATCATTGGACCCAATTATTCAAGCTTTCTTACTAATATTGTACATCCACATCCTTGCCATAGTCTCATGGTGCAGAGAGTATACTAGCCAGCCTGAGAGTCTGGGCTTGGCCATGTGATGTCTTAGGCCTATTCAATCTTATTGGACACATAGGATTTGTATGTACATTGTCTTATCCTCTTGAACTTTTACCATTCCTTTAAAACATATCTTGAGTACCTGCTACTCCTCCAACCTGAGCCAGAAAATGAAAAACATGGAGCAGAGTCACACAAGTTGGCATTTACATATAGAAGCAAGTAACAAAGTCTTCTTATGACCTGCCAGTGAGTTTATGTGCTCACTTGTTATGCAGCATCTCTCTCCTACTCAGCCCCCTCCCACAGGAGCTTCCTTGTTGTCTTCACCATGTGGATGGTAACCCCAGAGCTGCTGTCTCTTGCAAGTCTTCTGCTGTTGGGGACTGCCCCTCTCAAGCATTATATTTCAAAGTATAATCCAAGTACATTCATTGTGCGTTGCTTTAATCTCATGCTCACGTGTTTTCCCTTGATCGGTCCAGAATTCCTCAGGCTCCTTATGCAGCATAGTAAAAGGCTTATTCCAAACGACCGAGTGGGATTTACTTCAGGGATGCAAGGGTGGTTCAATAAATGAAACTCCATCAATGAAATAAGCCCATTGTTAGATGAAGGAAGAAAAAGCACAAAGGAAAAAGCATGATAATTAATCAATTGTTTCAGTTAATACAAGAAAAGCATTTGACAAAATTTAACACCATTTTATAACACATTTTAAAAAAGCACAGAAAATAACATCTTCAATTTGAAAAATGGGCATTTATGAAAATCTCACAGCATCAACAATGGTGAAAGACTGAAATATTTCTTAATTTGTCGATTAGAGAGAGAGGAAAAGAGAGAGAGAGAAAGGAAGAGAAGAGGGAGGGAGAGAGAGGGAGAGACTGATTTGTTCCACTAGCTTATGCATTCTTTGGTTGATTCTTGTATGTGCCCTGACAGGGGATCAAACCCACAACCTTGGCTTATCAGGACAACACTCTAACCAACTGAGCTACCTGGCCAGGGAAAGATGAAAATATTTTGAAAATCAAAAATCCTATTGTCAAATTTATATGGAATTTTTTGTTTCACACTCATTTAAAATATCACTCATTAAAATGACTCATTACAAACAGAAAATACGTACTGAGAAGGACGCGCATCAACCAGTGAATAGATAGATGAAATGTGGTATGTCCATTCAACAAAGTAATATTCAGCAATAAAAAGAAACAAAGTAACAGTGCATAGCACAAGGATAAACCTAGAAAACATTGTGCTAAGTGACACTAGCCACAAAAGACTACATATTGTATGATTCCATATGTATGAAATGTTCAGAATAGGCAAATCAGTGGAGACAGAAAGTAAGTTAATGGTTGCCCAGGACTGAGGGTGATGGAGGAATGAATGGGGTGGGGGGACAGCTGGGAAGGGATGTGGGATATCTTTTGGGAGTAGTAACAGTTTTCTCAAATTAAATTTAAAAAGACGTGGAGGAATTGGAACCCTGAAGCATTGTGGGTATATGAAATGATGCTGCCATTGTTTGAGGAAAAAAAAAGCAGTTTGGCATTTTCTCAAAAAATTAAAATGAAATTATTGTACCACCCAGGAATTGCTTTCCTACGTATATATTCAAACAAGTAGAAGATGGATACTCAAATCCTTGTCCACCCGGATTCACAGCAGCGCTATTCAAAATAGCCAAAAAGTGGAGACAATGCAGATGGCCATCAACACATAAATGAGTAAACAGACGTGGCATATACATAGAATGGAATATTATTCATCCCACCAAGGAATGCATCACTGATACGTGCTACAGCTTGATTGAACCTCAACACGTGATGCTAAGTGAAAAGTCATACATACTATGATGCCATTTGTGTGAAAATTCCAGAATAGGCAAATCTATACAGAGGTAGAAAGCAGAGTGGTGATTGCCAATTGTTTGGACATAGGGGTGTTAGATCCTGACTACTTAATGAGTTTCCTTTTGAGGTGATGAAATAATTTCAAAATATTTAAAAATGGTGATGTTGTACATTGTAAATTTACCAAATGCAGTAGAATGCACATTTTGAAATGGTTCATTTTATTTCATATGAATTTCATATACATTTTTTAAAAAGAAAATAAGGCATTTTTTTTACTTAGACTTGATTTTTTTCAGATTTAAACGGGGTTACTCTCTCAGTATTAGTTTCTCTCACAACCCATTCCCTCTATCTGGCAAACCACCTTTCCTGTTCTCATAGATAACTTCTTATCCTTTGGGTTCTATTTCTTATCCTATGAATTTCTTCCTTGTCAGTCATATTCTGTTGGTTTCAATATTCTACACAACAAAATTATAATATTTAGCTTACAATCACAAATATGCTATTGCTAACTATCCATGGCTATAAATCAGAACGTTGGGTCCACATTTTCTCTCTTATTATTAAGCAAATAATTTGGGGGAAATTGTTTTATTTATCTGAGTCTGATTTATTTTAAATGCTAAGTTTATTTTATTATTACTTAAATAAAAAAACTCCCTAAGACTTTTATTTAATGTAATTGCTTTATATGGGTTTTGATCATGAAAATACTATAAAATCAATACAAATGCAAGTGCCAGAAATGTGGTAGTGACTTAACACTAATCAGGTTTCAATCTTTATTCATTCATTCATTCAACAAATACTCTGTGCACCTGTTCTTCACTGTCCCTCGGGATAGAAATATTATCAACAAAATATATGGTCATTAACCTACTGGGTCTGTTGAAAACATGTAGATTACAATGATGTAGGATACATATTGCTATAGTTTAGAGACCCTCTAGGGGAGAAAAAAGCCAACAGATAAGTATTTATCTGTTTTATTTATCTGTTTTATTTATCTGTCATGTCTGTTTTATTATCTTGTTCTGTTTAAAGAGGCATGATTAAACAAAGCTCGTGTAAAGCTTATTTGAAAGTCAATTCGTTGATGCACAAATATGTTGATGGCATCCACATACTGAGTGTTCATAAGTAGGATTTTTTTGAAGAGATAATTCTATTGGATGCATGTAAGTTACTCTTCCCACACATCATCTCCCAGGTAATAGTCAATGTCTTTAATTACTTGTAACTCAGAATCATCTGTCCTAGCATCTCTAAAATACTCAGCTAAGGAGGTAATGTGACCATTCTCAACTTGTGAAACTTCAATTATGATTTATCATAGAATACATAATAGATGTCAAGGACATGACATCAGCTTCATCAGAGAAAAGTTGTCCCCTGAAATTTTAGTATTACAGACAGAATTAGAATGTAGAATATTAAAATGCAGAAAAAATCTGTAGGTCTAATAAAACTAGAGCTAGACGGATGACTGGCACTTATGAGCTGTGTGAGGTCTGGGAAGCGAGTTTGTGTTTCTGAGCCTCAGTTTTGATCTCTACAAATAGAGGTAACATACAAATCTGTATATTTTGAGATAGGAGTCTATGCTAGGCCCTACAACCAAGCTCTAGCACTCCAAAAGTGAGCTAGACGAGCACCTGACTTCACAGAGCTTATGACTACTGGCTTACGTCAATTAGTGACTGCAGCATTAGAACCACCCCAAACCTCCGTGGTTTAAATTAACAGCCACTGATTATTTCCCATGACTTAGTCAGTTAACAGGATGATTGTTCTGGTTTGAATGGATTCTTCTGGGATCAGACTTGCGCACACAGCCCATTGCTCAGCAGGAGCATCTGTGATGAGTGGGGATTCCTGGGGCCTCTCCTCGGTGTGATTTCTCATCCTGCTGCATGTCCGTCCAGGCTCGTTCTCACGGTACGGAGAGGATGCAAAGCCAGGAAGGACAAGTTCCGACGCCCAAGTGTTTTAGATGTGTCGCTTGCATTTCATTTTTAAATGTTTCATTGGGCAGTGAGAATCGCATAGCAAGAAAAAGATCTAAGGGCTTAAGGAAATATATTCCAAGTCTTGACGAAAGGAACAGCAATGTCGCAAGGGTCATAAATATAGGGATGGAAATAAAGGCTTGACCATTTTTCAAGAAACTATATTCCGCATTGCACCAGTAGGTAAATTCCCTTCTCATTTTGGATCTCCATATGAAAACAGCCTCTTATTCCCAAAGACAATCACAATCTTAAACAAAAACAGAGGCTTTGAATGGAGGGTTTATATTGCACCAAGTTATCGAACGTAAGGAGTGATGGCAGAATTTTGAACTAATAGCTTCTTTCCATTCTCTCGTCATCTTGATTTGTTTCCCCACATTTCTGCATTGGCAGAAGGGGAAGGATGTACCTGTTATGGACCTGATAATGCCAGAGATGTTTATTTACAGGAATAGCATCTTAATTATTCATCACTGCCCTCCTTAAGATAAGACAATATTGCCCAAAATTTATTTTAAAAAGTGATCATTTAAATTCCTGTGGCAGAATGGGCTTGTGGATTACTGGGTTAAAATTGTGTAAATTCATTTTTGCAGGAATGTTGAAAAGACTTTAACATGCTGACGAGCAATATACTTTTTCCAGGAAGGTGTATATGTGTATAAAATACACATATATTATTTATATGTAGTTTCCTGAACTTAATTTGAATTTTACAGATACAGAATATAAGCACCGAATGACTACCATTTAGGAAGAACTTCTGATGCAGGCAGTTACACATTCAAAATCTCATTCAATATTTACACCTGCGACAGGTGTGATAGTCATTAGAAGACCGATAACATAAAAGGTAAGAGAAGACAACTATCTTGCCAAATTCCACATAGCTTAGAAAGTACAGGTTTGGGTACAAATTCAGTTCGACTCAGGATATAACCATCCCAGTTTCAGGTGACTCTTCTCCCAACTCCTACCTCCAGTGGTGAAGGGGTCCTTCTTGCCCCCTCCCCGGTCCATCATTCTGTCCTGGCACTGATTCTGTGCACGGGCACGTGAGGCTTTCCCGCCAGGATCACTGGGAAGGGTACCATTCAGCACGCATCCTGTCCTCCAAATCAATTCCCCACATTGCTCTGCAGGAGCACTCCACACAGCTAGGCAGTGAGGGTTCATATTAATCATGTTTCCTAATCATTTATTTATTAGGACAAGGGAGCTGAACACCTGGCAACATTTACATTTGCAATTAGGGAAGCAGCCTCACTCTAGCAGAAGTCTGATTTTATGACTTGTCTCTGCCTTGTAAAATCAAGTTGACTTGGTAGTGGAGAAAGTTATATAAATGGTGATGAAAATGCTGGAAAAAACCTCTTTCCCCACCTTCAGATTTGGTGTATATTGGATAAATTGGTAACCTTGAAACTTAATTCATGATGCAGTTGTTCGTGGGAAATAAGAGGTATGCTGAGACATTAATCTTCTTCCTTCACTAATTCAGGGTGCCTTCACTGAGCACTGACTATCCCCAGGATACCGCATCTGGCACTATGGGGTGCGGTGTTCAGACAAGCCTGTGATCGGCTTCCGTGGTGCACTAAACACTCAGAGCCTCCCCGTGCTCGCTAACAAATGAAGACAACTGTATTAGAGGTGTCCCTGAGGCTTAGAATGGGTATCAGCCCAGCCCCTAACTCATAGGTGAGTCATACCCAGTGTGAGCTGGCTCCTCTCACCCTCCACACCCTACCTAGACATCCTGATCATAAAGGCGAAAAGAGAGCCCATCATCACAGGTTCTCAGTCCAGTATGGAAGGTCCAATAGAATTTTTGAAAAATGTAAAGTACACCCTGATCAGTGAAAAAATACACTAAAAATAAAAATAATTAAAAAAAATCAAATATATGTAAGTGGCCCTTTTGAAAATGGATGTGGAAGCTCACATTGCCAAGTTTCCGAAACATACAGTACTTAGGCAAGGCAGAAGGGAGCAGGGGTTAGAAGTTGTCGACACAGTAAACAAGTCAGAGGTGGCTGGAATTTCTCCCGCAGCCAAACTGTTCCATTCACAGGGAAGGGTCATGTTTCTTGGACGCCATGTCGTCGTTGTTACCTTGCGGGAAGGGAACTGAGGGTGGAGATGAGAAAGCCAGTTGGAATCCTGCATAGTTGTAGTTTCTTAGTTGATGCCAAGTTCTCCAACTTTCTGGCTTCAACCTCTAAAACACAAACTGTCCAAATGAGCATTTCTCTTCTTTGGGAGGAAATTTCAAACCTCCTAGAATCAGCAGTCCAGTTGCGTCAGACGTTAAAATCAGAATATCTCTGTTGTGCTGCAAGGATGTGGGGCTAGAGACAATGACAGTCCAAAAAAAAAAAATGGGCAGGGGGAATGGAATTAAGAAAACATGTAGATGACTTACTCTCCTATGGGTGACAAGCTCTCAGATGACACCCTTTGTGCAAATGAAGGATTGCATATGTGAATTCTTTAAAACAAACGTGGCAAACTACCTTCTGGAGAAATGGGTCGTGCTGAGGAACACTTCTGCATCTGCTGGTAAAGGTATTGAATCAGGCGTCAGTTGAAATACAAGAGCTCAGTGAGAAATCAGCAGTGTTCCATTGGACAAGCTATTTCATGCCTCCTTTCTGTGAAGACTAATGTTAACCTCTGAACACTATATATATAATATTTATACATAATATAGTATAAAATTATAAAATTATAGTATATATATATAAAATAAAATATGTGAAGATCAGAGCATAAGACTAGACGTCCAATACCTTTTCAATAAGATTATGTATTAATGATATAACATGCAATCTATAACCGTGTGAAACATATTTTACAGATTACTGTTGACCACAAAAAAATTTCAATAAATGTTTTTCCTCTCTATAAAGAATGAATCAATGGAAAAGTGATTTTGGGGGAAAAAGCACTATATACTTACTAATCTAGGCTAGATCCTGGGGGGGTGGAAATGAGAGAGAAGAGAAAAGAAATAAATCTTACTTGAGGGAATGGAAAGTAAGCAAATTTATTTCTACATATCAACAAGATTTGCATAAAAATTCGCTTCAAAACAGATAGCAGGCAGCTGAATTGTTCACCTGGTGGGAATCCAATCGCCCTACATGGGAAGTGCTAGCTACCTGCGTGGAAAACAGATGTTACCACTTCTACTTAATGCGGTAGCAAGAAGTTGGTGAGGATACAAATTCTGTGTTGTTTTTTAATGTTGTGATTTTTACTGTTTAGAAACTTTTCATGTCAGTGCATACTTGGAGATGACAAGAGCATTTGTTTATTTATTGGTCTTTCTTTGCTATATTCACATACTATCTCACATTTACTGAACTCGATATTCATTTGCACCAACGTACAAATGCCAGCAAAATGTTGGTCTCCTTCAACATGCTGATGGGATATATAAACCAAAGAGGATTTCTAAGACTTAGACATGACCTTTTGGCTGAGCTTACCCTACCCAAAGCCAGCACATAAAAAATCTATCCCTATGGTACATAACCCCTATGTGTATCTGTTCTGCAACTGCCTATTTCATTCTCTAAGAACACCACTTGCAGAATTATCACTGTGAAGACTACAAATGCTTTTCAGTTCTCCAGTCCCTCCTAGTGAAGTAAGACAGGGTGTCATCTTATCTTTGACAAACTATCTTACCATAACAACAATAATAAAAAGAATAGTATTAATAGATATTATTTACCAAACATTGTATTTGTGCAAGGCAGTATGCTAAATAGTTCACCTATGTAATTTGCTTTAATGCTAACTTGCTGTTGTCTTAGTTGAAAAACAAGGAAATTAAGGAAGGGTGATTAGATAAGTCAGCCACATATCTAGAGAGAGACTGCACAGCATTTAGGGGACAAATGACATAGTAGTTGCTCTAGGAAAATGCCTGTTTCCCTCAGGAAGAGTCCTGCCTAGACCCTGAAATCAGGTTACCTAAGTGCAAATTCTGGCTCTGAAAATACAGTCTCTCTAGGCCTCACTTGGCATATCTGTAAAATAAAGTTGTTAATAACAGTTTTTACCTCACAGGGTACCTCTGAGGATTCATTAATTAACGCATGTAAAGTTCTGAGAATGAGGCTGGATGAAGAGTAAGTGGAGTGTATTGATCATTGTTAACAATAATGTTGTATTTAGGGATGACAGCTAAGATTCGTGTTTTCATAACTTGGTAAGCTGGAGGAGGCTGTGAGCAGTAAAGCACTTTTTTTTTTAACTTTTCAGCTTAAATCTTAGACTAGAGTGAAACCCAAACAGTTTTACATGTAATCTTTTCTCAGGTCTTTCTTAATATTCCATATTTGACATTTAGTATCTGTAGGACAATTCGACAGATTTCAGGCCAACACACTAATCACTTTAGAGTACAGCAATCAGATCTTTCTTGTCTTGGGAGGTTGTAAGCTCTGGTCCCCGGAGAAGCATAGTTTCTCCTGTGGGGCATGGATGGTGCCATACGTGGTCTTTGGTATTTCCTTCAGCTAAGAGTGAATTGATGTCAGAGTGACAGGTCACCACCTTGTCTCCAGTGCAAGGAGGCCGGTGACTTGGTGGCTTAGCAGTTGGAGCTCCATTGTCTCTGAGTGGAACTAGCATTCCGAAGAGCTAACTTCCACCAGAACAGTGTTAGTGTAAGAGGAGAAGAGGACACACTAGCCTGAGACCTCTTCACTGTACGCTCTTAATTCTTTGCACTCCCAGCAACTCTAGTTTACACTGTTCTCCTGGCTACTAGAGAGGAAGCTGTGGCCATCAACAACCCAATGACAGCTACTAAACTTGAGAAAGAAATGTGTTCCTTTATTTCTTTGCAATATTTGTAATAATGCAATACAAAATGCAGAACAGTGTCAGTAGTGTTACCAGAATGTATGGAACGTGTGTGTGTGCAGGTATGTGTTTCTATATCGAGTAAATATTGAAACACACACACTTCACTGATACCTAGATTATGGGCTTTAATCCTTTCACTTTTATCTTGTATAAGCTCTTTCATTCTACAACAAAAATGAATCATGTCTATAATCAGAAACAATGCGAATGAAGCCATTCTACACAAGAAAACCCTCAAAGGTGATAGTAAATATCTAAGCCGATCTGCAATTCTGTTTGGAGGATAGTTTGGTATTTGTAAACCTAGGAAAACTCATGGTCTACTCTGGAGAAATATACTATTTAAAATACATTGAAAAGAAAAACAAATTACAAAACAAAACAGAACAAAATACTGTGAAGCCTTTATGTTTTTCTACAAAGATGTTTAAAACAGAGAATAGTAGTAAGATAAACTTGGCAGTAAAAGAAAGTACATTTGTGTAGGTGGCATTGGCGTTTGCCAGTGAAATGACACACATGCTCCCATGAGGTGCTCTCAGCAATGTTGTAATTTGGTTGCTATTGTCCCATTTGGCAGATTAAGTGGCCTTTGCAAAGTCATTCAGCCAGTACGTGTGAACTAGAGCTGAAACTCAGGTCTCCTGATTAGAATTCTATTCCAAGCAACCTCAAAAAAAAAAAAAAAGAAAGAAATCACATTTGGGACTCTGCATTGGTGCTGGGAACAAACAAACATCCTTAATAGACATGTGGGGCCCCAACAAGCATGGAGAAATAGTCCCGATTGGTTTGGCTTAGTTGTTCTGCAGAGCAAAAGGCCACAGATTCATTCCTGGTCCGGGCACAGGCCTGGATTGTGAGTTCCGCCCCTGTCAGGGTGCATACGAGAGGCAACCGAGAGATGTTTCTCTCTCACATCGACGTTTCCCTCCCTCTCTTCCTCCCTCTTTTCCCCTCTCTCTAAAAATAAATAAAATCTTCAAAGGAGAAAGGATAGGAAAAGCACTGGACAATGTTCCGATTTTTAGAATAAGACACACTGCTCTGTTTTTCTGTCACACTTATCTAACGTTTTACCCACATCCCATGGGACAGGGACCCGTGCCCCGAGTGGGAGGAGGGGGAAAGAACAGGGCCCTCCCCGCACTGCACGCCGACCAGCACACGCGGCATTGCATTGGGCTTCCACAGCCACTGGCTCAGGTCACTCTTAGAGACATCTTCAGGGCCGGCCCCACTCCCCACTTACAGATGAGGAAAAGAAGGCCCGAGAAAGGCAAACAACTTAGGGAGATTTCAGAAGCCTGAAATCAGCTTTGGGATTTGAAGCGAGGCTTCCGTGTTTCTCAAGTTCATGTCGTTTCTTTGCTGTTCTGTTTGTTTTTTGTTGAGTAGTGTTTTTTTTTTTTTTTAAATTGAGATATAATGGACACAGGACATTATACTGGTTTCAGATGTTCATATACATCTGAATACATTCAATATTCATATACATTGCAAAATAATCGCCACATAAGTCTAATTAATATTCATCACCACACTTACAGTTTTTTTCTTGTGAAGAGAACGTTTAAGATCTACTCTCTTAGCAACTTGCAAGTATAAGAGACAGTATTATTAATTACAGTCAGCGTGCTGCACTGTGCGCCCTGTGACTTGTTCATTTCAGAGCTGAAGTTGGTATCTTCTGATCCCCTTGCCCATGTTGTCCAGCCCTGTACCCCGTCTCTGGGAAGCACCAATCTGTTTTCTGACTCTGTGAGTTTTGTTTTGTTTTATCTTGTTTCATTTTCATTTTAGGTTCCATATACAAATGAGACTACATGATATATTTTATATAGTATTTTCTGAATAACAGATTTTAGAACCAGCATCCAGGGAAGGTTTTTAAATTTATAAATAATTTTGTGCCTGGGGTATATCCAAGGGGACCTGGAAGATTACGTGATGTCATGGAAATATCCAGAAACAGAATGTTATAAATCTGGGTTCACTGTGACCTTGTTTGCACACCTGCACACAACCATGTCCATATACGTAAAAAATAAATACAGGTATGCACACCATCCTTCTGCCTTCGATTAAGCCAAGGTGCTCTCTCATGATCTTTGGGTCACAGCTTCGGCAGCTCCACCTTGACGCCGTTTTTAATGAGGGAAATGAATTCCGGCCGCCACACGTCTCATTGACTGCATCGAATGTGTGCATTTGTCACCCAAAGTCGAGTCATCACACTGTGCACTTTAAATATATACAATTTTACTTGTCCACTATAGCTCAGTAAAGCTGGAAAAAGGCATTTATTACATATTTTTGCATAGTTTTTTCCTCGCTATTATTTTAGCAACAATATTTCAATCTGAACGTTTTACACAAGAGTATTCATTTTATTTTCCTTACATCAAGCTAATACATTTTCTATACTCTTCTTTCTTATATTCTATACTCTTATGTCTTATATCCTTTCTTATATTAAAGAAACATCAATATATTTTAAGCCTGTGCCATCAAAGGGAGGTGGAGAAATGCAATCCACACAGATTTTGGGTGAGCATGAGGTCACATTCCCAACTTAATTTGGGATCCACCTCCCCCTCCTTAAACAGAACAGTCCAAGGTGCTGTGCCCACGAGTCTCTCAGGGGGCAATTCACCAAGGAAATAAAACAAATCCAAGGAGTACATGAGAGATACTCATTCTCGCACCTAACAAAATAATGCCAGGAAAAAACATTGTATAAGTGTCATTAATACCCTGCGTGCATTAGGTTGTGGGAAAAGAGTTCTCAGATCTTGTGGGTGGGAATGCAAATAGATGCACCTTTTGGGGGAGACATCTGTCTGTGTGAAATAAAGTGGGAAGGCATAAACTTTGGACTCAGCAAATCCAGTTCTAGGCGTGTTCCCTACGGTGGCTATCAGACAGGTGCATGGAGGTGTGTGTGTGAGAGAAAGAGAGAAAATGTTCACTGTGACAATGTCTACATAATTTTTTAAAAATGAAGTAACTTATTTATTCATTAATTAGTACCCACATGGGGCTCCATCATATGGATGGATGGATGGATGGATGGATGGATGGATCGATAGATGGATAATGCCTGGGATATGTTATTAACAAACAGGGTGATTAAAAATGGCATGGTCGACTCACTCAGATCAATAGTTATAAAAGTGGGTGGATCAGCTATTTATTGATAATCTATGATACACCACGGGCATATTTAGTGCACACGACAACTCTATGATTTGGGTGTTAAAATCTATCATTTAAAAAACGAAGCAACCACTTCAGCTCGCAGACTGTAAGTGGCACGTTTGAGATTTCAACCCAGGCCAGTCCTGTTCCAAACGCGATGCTCTTTCCACGGCACCAAGCTGCTTCCGCAGCAGTTGGAACCTGTCTGCATCTGTTCCGTACTCGTCTGCACTCCTCCGTTTGCAGGCAGCAGCCGCCCTCCGCCCCAGCACGCTGGGCAGCACTTGGATTTGCTTCCCTGTTTCTGGGGCAGACTCGCTCACCTCCCTGGCGCTCGGAGCGGCTGAGCAGAGCCGGGAGCAGCTGGCATTCCAGCCAGCGAGAGGGACTGGGAAGCGTCGAAAACTCCTCTGAGAGAGGGCAACATCTGTTTGATGGGCCATGAAAAATAAACCCGCAATAAACTCATTTTAGGAGCAAAAAAAAAATGGCTCCTCGAAGTGCTGATTATTCATTTTATGCAAGTGTGGTAATGGGGGCCTACTTGACAAGTGGAAAACACAGCGCCTGTCCGGAAGCAAACGATCACAGCCAGAGGAGGAGGCAGCACACACGGACTGCAGGCGCAGGCCGGCGCTGGCAGAGGAGGAGGCGTTTGGAGAGATGATCCAGAGAGCCCGCACCACCTGTGGCTGGCTCCTGGCGCAGGGAAGTGACCCAGGTGGCCGGATGGGGCGCGTGTGTGTCGGGAATGAGTTCCAGTTCCGTAGCAATGGCTTTCCAGCCACTCTAGACTGCCAAGCTGCTCTCCATTCATTCGGCCATCGATGCCTTTTTCCCTTTCTTCATTCACTGCTTCCTTTATTCAAACAGTTACCATACACGCTACTGAAAACATTCTTTTCTGGAATGAAATGTAAACTAGACTCACTGTGATTGTTCCTCAGTGTATACAGGTATTGAATCATGATGCTGTATACCTAAAACTAATGTAACGTTAAATGTCAATTACCCCAAATAAACAAAACATTTTCATTACTATATGCCCTAATGAATATTGTACTTATATTATACTCTAGGGTGGTTTCCTTATAAAAGTGTAAAAGAAGGTACTGCAGAATAAATAGTAGGTTAACCTTCACTGAATTTAAATCTGATAAGGTATAGATGAGTATAACAAAACAGACTGAAGAACAAAAGAAAATAATTGAAGGATAAAAATCATTCTTGGTAACAACTATACTGGATACAAGCTAGCCTACTGGATATAATTGTGATTGTGGATGTCGATAAATTGAAAAAAAAATTAACCTTTTTTACTAGAATTTATCAAAGTCATCATATACTGTGTGGAAGACAGAACAGAAGCTAGGCCAAAAGCTGTCTCACAGAGGTTAGCATACCGCCTCAAATCTAAGTATCACCTGTGAAAATTCCACCCCCACCCGCCATCTCAGCAAATCCGCATCGAGAATACTGGGTCTCCAACTTACAAGAATCTTACCAGTTTATTTAAAAATGTGCCCAGTTTCATTTTTACTTTAGTGTACCCCTTAAAAAAACTAAAATTACATCATGTAAGTATCTACTTTCACAAATTTATTCTTCTATAAAGTCATCTTAGTCTGATGCAGTTTTAACTTCTTTCTTCTTTTAGTAGTAATGCAGACAGGGATTAATGAATCCCCTTGACACTAGGTGGAAAAATGCAGTCCTTATGCATGGAATTCTACCTGGGAATGCCACCTATTGCTAACAGGTGATACCTCCAAACTCTTCATTTTCAAACATTTCTCAGAGCAGAGGGGGAAGCACTGCTCCCCTCTGCCTTACTGTGGTCTCCAGACTGAACAGTTTTATACTGGATTGTACTGGAGAAGCTCAACAAGTGTTTTTATTTTAAACTCATAATGGTTAACTATACACTCCATATAATTGTTTCCATTATATATATATATTTCAATTCAGATATATATATATATGTATCTCAAAAGGATTAAGTAACTTTTCTGAGATTCTAGTACTACACCTTGAAATCTGTCTCTGCTCTATCTTAGCAGCACATTCAATTTCCCCCCAAATTAACACCATTTAGACTCTTGTTAATTCAACAGTAAAAGTTGACACTAAAACAATGTAAGTGCCGGAATACATATTACATGCGGGGGATTATTTAGTTAGACTTTGTGGTGTGGGCTTTATCTTTACTAAAACTAACCAATCACTTTATCACAGGACCCAGGTAGGCAGTCAGAGGTTCAGGTTCAGCCGAGGTCTACGACTTATCTGTGTTATAAGTTTAACCCATAATACACTGGGAGTAACTCATTTTTTTAAAAAAAGACTTTAAATGTATAAAGTGTTGCCTTCACATTCAAACAGTTTGATGCATCAACATCCCAAAGAGTAAGAAATGGATTTCAGTTTATTATCTTTTTGACTTCAGTTGATTTTCCCTCGACCAGATGGAAATGCCACCACGTAAGGACGCTAACCACATGTGATATCAGTGTGCAAACGACAGGTAATCACTGTGTGAACTCAAGTTCTCATATGCTAAAGGATTCTCAACAATTTCTCATATCGTTACAATAGGCCACCAGGAAGAGTGATTCAGAAATCCGGTATTAGACTGGCCGGGATGAGGTATGCAGTTACCTCCAAGGATGAGGTACATCATTGTCGCCCTGGCCTCTGACAGTGGGAGCCCAGGGAATGACACGTATCATGGGACAGTAGGAAATAACATTGACATTTCAAACGTCGGTATGGTGTGTACAGGCTGCAGGAACCAAACTGGAAGCTGTCTTGATAAAATACCACCTGTGTTTCCACGTGCATCAGAGACATGGCGCTCCACAAATGTGTCGGAATCATCATCTTGTATACAGCTCTCCCTGTGAACTTCAGGACAAAAAACCAAATTAGGAGGGAATTTAAAGATATTCTTCTTCAATTCTGTCATTTGATGAATGACCCTGCTCCGTAGCCCCTTCTTATACACACTCTGAACTTCCACCGGTGTGTGGAAGTTCCTAGACCTCAACCGTGAATCAGTGTCTGTGAACTGTTTGGCAGGGCTCACTAGTCCACTCCTCCACTCCCCTGTGTCTACTTTGTCTAGTTTGTGTTGCTGTAGACTTTCCACCTTTGTCTTTGGTGACTAGATGTCCTGTAGATCTTCCTTTCCTGTTAGCTCCTCCCTGAGGAAGAGAGTTAAAAATAGGCAATCCTCTTATTAGACTGCACAACACTTGTTAGAAATAGTTGCTAATGAATTAGTACATGGATGCTGTTTCCCTGTGTCTGCTTCTTCTGGCAATGGAATGTTCTGGGGCCCAGCTTTTATATTTAGACATTATTGGAGGAAATTTGTTGCAGATTTTATAATTTGGGGGTTGTGTCAAAGATTTCTTCATTATGTGTATTAATGGGAATGTGGATTTTGAGAGAAGATTCTTAGAATGACCTTCCATGGGAAATTGTTTGAGAGTCCTAGTACAAAAAGGGAAGTGAGACGTTCCGTGAGAAAGTGGCCCCACACTTACTGGTGTTAAACAACAGGTGGATGATAGGCACTGGTTCTGTGAGTCAGAAACTTGGCAAGGGCACTACTTGGCTAACTTTTCTCTGCTTCAAAGTGTCCGCAAAAGACTGAGGGTAACTCCACTGCTTGGGCTGGAACCACAAGGCCTGTGGACCGACTGGTTTCCATGATGGCTTCTGCACTCCCCTGTCTGAAGCCTGAGATGCATTGGCTCCTGGAGCCCTCAGGGGGCTTCTCTTAAGCAAAGCACCTGTAGGTTGTCTCTGACACGGTGGTCGCAGAGCAGTGAGACTCCCTACCTGGCCACTTGTCAGATCTCTGAGAGCAAGTGTGACAGGACACTAAGTGAAAACTATATGACATTTCATGACGTAGGCTTGGAATTCATCTAGCTGTATTTCATGGGCTGAGGCAGTGATTAGCTCGGCCGGATTCAAGGAGCTGGGACATGTGCTCCATCCCTCAGTTGAAGGATGTCTAGGAAACTGTTCAGCTGTTTTGAAACCTTCACAGATGTGTCGATCTTGTTCACAAAAGAAGGAATTCAAAAGGGAGTGTGTGCATGTATGTGTGTGTGTGAGCACATATGTGTGTTTAGGGGGAGATAGGCAGAGAGACAGGCAGACATATATAGTCATATGTTAGATATTCTAATATGAGGAATGCAAAATGGAACACCCAGGATAAACCACATGTGTTATGTGTGACTACAGTGAAAAGTATGGAAGGAAAAATACCAGACAGTTAAAATATGGTTACTTATTAGTGTAAGGAGCTAAAAATTCTTTTAAAAAACACTGTAATCAAAAGTGAAATGCCGTCTTTCTGTATTAGTCATTCCAAAGTGGTAATGCCTCCTGACTCTTTGAGTGTGGCCACTCACACTAATCGCACGTGCTGGTGAGAGTGCTCATTCGTGCGACCCCTTCAGAAAGTGAGCTTGCCAGGGGGCATCTCAAAAAAGTCCTACATTTGTCTCAATTCTAGTATTATAACTTCAAATATAGACAATTTTTAAGTTTATAGAAGTACATTCTTGGTACATTATTTCTATTTTTAAAAAAAATATATAGCCAACATTTTAGGTTCAGAAGGATGGCTAATTAAATAATATAGGTCATTCGTAAATAACATAGTCATTAAATATAATAACCATGAAGAGTTTTTAATTACATGAGAAAATTTCCATGTCATATGTTATAATGTCAATTAAAGAAGATACATATGTTTGTGTATGTGTGTATCACACACAATGCTATATGAATGGGTGGCTCTGTGAGTAGGTATATTCTGCTGGAGAAGTATAGATACAGGTAGATAGGTAGATAGATAAATAAAAAGGAGGAAGATAGATTTACTTATACAGGGTGGGGAAGATAGATTTACGGTTGTGATTATTCTTGTATTATTATTTATTAATTATTATATTATTTTCCATGTGAACACCTGTAAACCTACTTCTGCCCCACCCCACATGCAGTGATGGCAGATGATGGGGGTTGCTACCATGGACAGAGATAATATAATAATAATTCCGTGTTACCCCCAGAGGGTGCTGCCGAAACCCACATTGTTCCTGCTGAGAAAGGTGAAGTAGAATATGTCTAAGTTTTTAAATATTTTTGTTAAAGTCTCTGTGAATGCTAGTTTGCATGGTGAGGTCAGGAGGGTGACATTCAGTCTATGGTAGCAACTGTGGCTGTAATACGAGGTGGCATATACCAGCTATGATCAGCTACCTAAGTAGTTTCCAACAACAAGCCTTTGAGTTGATTATATCTCAGCAGCAAGAGCAACTCTTTCTGAACAATGCATGTCTTCTGATCTAGTCAGCAGATTTTGTACAGAGATATTAGTATTAGACTATGAGTTACTGGAGCAAGTAGCTCCTATATATATCCCCAGGACCTAGCAAAAACATCTCCAGAATAGGCCTTAATAAAGGCATGATAAATAATCAATGCTATGATCTATTGTAGAACTGTTCGACTGATGGGCAAATCTATAGGTCATTCTGAATTTTCTCTGAGGGTGCACAGCTTCATACACTAGTCTGGTGGGCCATTTAATTATATAAGCCACTATATTATAAAACTTCCCTTACACCATGAGCATGCTCTGAGCTTCTATTCAACACTAGAATATTAGTTCTACTGCTCCTGAGTTTCTTTTTAAGGGGTAGCTCATTGAAATCTATTCTGGTCTCCAGCATACCTACTCGAATCCTCCAGGCACCAGCTGTGGAGATCACATTCATGGGCCCTGAGCTGTTCATTCCTGTTCTTTTGTGATGGGAAGTCGAAACAGAAAGAATCTAGAACCCTTTTACCTTAAAAATACATACGACATTTTATTTCAAACTCCAGAGTTTTCCAGTGTTTTCAATAATCATTTGCCCATTTGGGCTCTCATCTAATTTTAAAAGGATAAAATGTCTATCTTCTTTTCTTTAAGAATTAAAATCAAACAAATAAACAAACAACAATCTCCAGGATATCACAGAGTTGATTAAAGAAGATATAAACAAGTGGGCCTTGACAACTATTTTATCAAGCAATTTATAAAGTCATGCCTTGTTAAGATAAGTTCATCTATTTGAGAATCTTTTTCTTTCCGTGGGTAAGACTAGCCTTCGTTAATTAATTCTTGGAAAAATGTTCCAAATACTTGACAGCCTACTGAAAATGAACAGTGTTCATTTTTTCCCTCCATTCTGAAGGAGGTTCATAGTAAAACAAAGGTCTAATGCAGTTTAACTTATAATACAAAATTGATCTTTTCAATTCTAGAAATAGATTTTTTTTTTTAAAATCAGCAACATCACTCAGAACATGGCCCTGCAGGATTCTTATGGGGCTTCATTTCCTGTCTCCTTTCATTTCTTTGTTTAATCACACCAGTAAATGTGCTGTGTTCTTTCTGTGGAATATAACAGGGATGTATCCCCACCACTCGCCTACTTCAAGATGCTCGTTATGAATTAAATATAACGCAAAGACGCTCTCCCACCACTCCCCTGATATCTAAGCCACTCACCGTGGCTCAGATATCCTGAAACCCCAAAGTTACTATGCACTCAACATCCTCTTTTGTCCATTTCTTCTCTCCCTTTCTTTTTCTGACATTTTTCAAGAGATCATATTTTGGACACACTCTAAAACTCAACTCTAAGCATCGAAGTGCTTCTTTTTAACCTCTTTTTCCTAAGCTCGTATTCATTTTTATATCCAAAGTAAAATACAATCCTTTCTTTCTACCCTACACTCTGAAGAAATATCCTTTGAGGTCTATTAGAAAAGTTTTAAAAAATAAATTTATTTTTATATATAATTTAAACCTAATACAACTGATGCACAATTTAAAAGTTGTCTTCCTCTTTCTTTTGGGTAGGGGGAAGTCTGTCATTTATAAGCATGATATTAGTATTTAACATAGATGTATTCAAGAGCTGAAAATATATAAACTCAAAGCCCAGCAATTCCACTTAATAATGTCACTCAATAAAAATTCATTAGTTTATTTACAAAAACACATCTACTAGAATGCTTACAGTAGCATTGTTTATAATTCTCAAAATTGGAAACACTCATATACCCATTAATAGTGCACCATGTTTCAGGTACACAGTGAAACACTCTAGCAGGGATGCCCCACCTTTTGGTGTCTGTGGGCCACACTAGAAGAGGAAGAGTTGTCTTGAGGCACACATTAGATACATTGTGATACATAATCACAAAAAAAATCCATAAAGTTTTAAGTAAATTTATGGTGTTGAGCCACATTCGTAGCCATCCTGAGCCTCATGTGCAACACAGATTGGACACCCCTGCAGAGGATGAGATAAAGACGACCGCACTCTTAGGGCTGGTATTGGAGGGGCTGCTTGGCTCCGCACTTGAGGAAAGTAAAGAGAGGGAGCAAGAGCAGATGGGGGTAGTCAAGCTTTGAGCCAGTCACTACACATTCCCTGATGGGCACTGCAAAGAGAGGTAAAGAAAGGGAGGCAAATAGTACTGGAAAAAATACAATAAAAACTAATAAATCTACAAACAACAAGTGCTGGAGAGGATGTGGAGAAAAGGGAATCCTAGTGCACTGTTTGTGGGAATGCAGACTGGTGCAGCCACTGTGGAAAACAGTATGGAATTACTTCAAAAAACTAAAAATGGAACTGCCTTTTGACCCAGCAATTCCACTGCTGGGATTATACTCTAAGACTCCTGAAACACCAATTCAAAAGAACCTATGGACCCCTACGTTCATACGAGCACTATGTACAGTAACCAAGTGCCAGAAAAGCCTAAATGCCCATCAGTCAATGAGTAGATTAAAAACCTTTACACAATGGAATGCTACCCAGCAGAAAGAAAGAAGAACTACCTTTTGTGATAGTATGGGTGGAATTGGGCAATATTATGCTAAGTGAAATAAGCCCAGTGGTGAAATGCCATATGATCTCCCCTATAAGAGGAATCTAATGAACGAAATAAACTAACAGACACAATAGAAGCACAGGCATAGAAACAGGGAACAGGCTGACAGTGACCAGAGAGGAGCTGGGAGGGGATAATGGTGGAAAGAAGGGGAAGGGATCAGACGAAGAACATGTATGGATAACCTATGCACATAGACAACTGTGTGGGGATTGACTGTGGGAGTTGGGCAGTGGGATGGGCGGAGGAGGACAAAAGGAGAAAAATCAGGACAACTGTAACAGAATAAAAATAAAATAATAAAATAAATGAATAAACAAACAAGTAAATAAAAATGAAATGTTAAAATAAAGAAAGGATGGCCCATCAGAGATTTCCAGACCAGGGGCAAGAGGGCGGACCCCGTGTCCACCTGCATGGAGCCGTCACTGGAGGCTGGCCACCCTGAAGAGGGGCCAGGACCACAGGTGAGGCGCCTCTCCTCAGCCCAGTCGGTTTCAGGAAGGAGCTGACATCTGTCAGCTTGGGCTCTCTGCTGGCAACACTCCCAGCTGCTTGGATCGTAAGCCCTTGACCCCTGGAGGGGTTTCTGGGTGAGGGTGGGGCAACACGTTACTCCTGTACTCACGTGACAGCATCAGTAAATCTCACACATACAATCCTGAAGACAAGGCCTTGGGTGCCAATGAGAAACGCTGCATAATTTCATTTTTACTAAATACATAAATGGATAAAATGATCATGTACTCCTAGAATTCAGGATAGTGGTTGATGCAGAAGTTTAATGAACAGGAGTCACAATATTTATAGTTCTTTTCCTTGGTCTGGGTGCTCAGTACAGGGGAGTATTCAGTCCCTATGGAAGTACCATTTGAGCTGCACACCTAGGATGCAAGAGGCGCAGCTACTGAGATGAGGCTGGGCACACTTTCTGTAGGAAGGCAGAACAGTGTGCCTTAAAAAACCCCCACTATGTATTGATCTGTCTATCTATCATTTATCCATAGAGTGTCTATACATATGGGGAGTGGGAAGCATAGTATTTGTTTTATTTCTGCTCTCCATTGACACATTTTTCTTTTCAAATGAACGTTCGCAGTGCATTCTGCACTTTCTGCATTTTCCATTCTTAGATGCATCCAAACCAGAATTTTCTGCCCTGCACACTGTTTTAGTCTAAACTAGGTCAATATCACAACCAAGAAAAATGATTTAGGATTAGAATAAATTCTGGTTCAAGTTGAAAAGATCATCTACAAAAGTCCAAAGCACATTCTTCACTAAAGTCCCATCTAGTGATAAATATATAAAAGAGAAATGTTTGGATTTTAGAGGAATGTAAATAATATTCCATATTTATTTTCATGCATTCAGGAAATTATTATATATGTATATATAAAAATATATGTACTATTGTATAAATATATACAAATATATCTATATGCCTAATTCCACAAACACACACACATATATACACATTATATAGTCTTATTTATACTAACGGAATAAAGATGATTATGGCTTATAGCTGAACAGCTCTTATCAGCTCTTATTTCAACAGGAGAAACACATAGGTAAAGAGGTAATTATCATATCACAAAGCATCTTAATCTGAAGTTTACTGACCCTTAAGTGGGAAAGGGGACTATAGCTGATACATAGACTTATATCAAAATATCATATTAGCTTCCTAAGAGGTCTCGCCATACTGCAAGTGCATTGTCTGTTTCAGGAATACGTTGTCACCTTGTCCTCTAACCCTCTTAGCTGAACTGAACAAACAGCCCCCCCACACACACACCATTTAATGGCGAGATGAATTGGGGAAAAATTGATTCAAATAGCAGTACATCTCTGTGTATAAATAACAGCGCCCAAATAGTAACTCAGACTATGGGAATGCTTTATTTGTAACTGGCCTACTTCTAAAATGCTTGTCCAAGCTACCCTTCATCTCCGCTATCTAAATCCTGTGTGTGTTTCGTTAATATGGTCCACTTTTACAAACACAAAGCCCATTTACTGGCAAACTCCTTTTCTGCACCCCTGATGAATATTACTGGTGATCCAGAAGCCCTCAGTGAGCATTAATGTACTTTCAGAATCCTTTCCAACTCAGTACTCTAGTCAAGCCAAACCAATTGATCCGTGTTGGCTCGTAACATGCCACCTGTTGGCCGTTGCTTCTGCTGATGTAAGAAACATCCACACCTGCGCAGAATTTTTATAAGATTTTATTTGAGCCAAAGCTGATGACAGTTGAAGTAAGCAAGGTCTCCAATGTGTTGGAGAGTAGTAATTTTGCAGTTTTTTAAAATGCATGTGAATGAAGGAGGGAACATAAAGGAGATTAGTGAAGTTGAGGTGGGGGGAAAACAAGGTGGAGACTGGAATGCAGGATAGCTCACAAGATTAACGTGCCTTCCTGAGGGTGGTTATGCTTATTTCAAAGGTGCGCTAACCTAGATGCGCAAAGACAATGGACAAAGCTTGCTTAAGGCAGAGGTAAACCTTTTCCAAAAGAAGTTAGTACATGCACGGGGAGTGACTGCCCGACCAGTTAGGAATTTATGATCAGATCACCCTACGGAGTTACTTGTCTTTGAACCCCCTTCCGTTCTCATCCGCACTTCTCGATTCTGAGTTTAGGGGAAGCAAATCTGCCTTTAGGAACTGAGGATGGATTTGAGGATAAATGATGAGTGGGTGGTCCAGTAGGCCTATTCTTTCCACAGTAGAAATAAAATGTTTTTCAATATCCTCAGGATGTCTGAGGACATTACCTGAAAGGAATGTATTTTGTAAGCCCTGAGTATTCTTTATCATTTCTTGAACCTCCACTGCGTGTCAGGCCCTGTGGTGTCAGCTCCTGGCTGAAGAGATGAAGGTGAAGAAGGCCCCGCCCATGACCTTGAAAACATTGCAGTATCGCAACTGAGACAAATAAACATAATATTCATTAGACACACTTGGGTATTGTTTGTTATATGATGCTATGCACTGAAGATGGGTGCTTAGTTGTGTTTAGGGGTGAAGATTTTATTGGGATCTCTATGGAATACTTTACAGAAGTGACCCCTACACTGTCATGAAAGACATTTGGGAATTAGATAAGAGCCAAAAAAAACACACAAAAAAACAAAAAACAGAGAAGGGAGTCTAGGCTGGGCCTGGAGGCATGAGAAGGGGAAGGACAGTCAATCATTCAGGAAGGCCTGGATGCAGAAAACATGTTTGAGCCCAGAAATTTATATTCAGCATAAAACTTGAGAAAAGTCACTTTGCTTAAAGCTCTGACTGAGAACGTGTCAAAATTGTACTTCGACTTCCTTCTCCTGGACAAGTTGCCTTTTCTCCAGATGCTGAAAAATTGCATCCTACAGCTTTCTTTCTTCGGTATTGACAAATGGTTAAATGGAAAGGGAGGTCAAAATAGAAAATCAATGTGATTTTACACAGTCCTCATTACTAGGTCAACCATGTCTCCGTGGTGCATACTCAAGCCGGTTTCCTTGTTTGAGTGGGCTTTAAAAAGGTTGCTTTCTGGCTGAACTGTCAGCTCAGGAAGAGAAAAATTAGTTTTTAGAATCTTTCTACAGTAAAAAAAAATAGTAAAGTAAAACCTCATAACCACATCTATAATTCTATTTTTAATTATCATCATTAATGCAAAAACAAGGGAGAAACTAATAGCCTTGATCATTTCCATTTAAAATAAAGAAACACGAAGATTTGCATCTGAAAGGGCCTTTGGGGATCATCCATGTCAAACATCCTTTCTTCTTTTATTTCATAGGAATGGAAATCGGTGCACGGAGAAGTCAAGTGGCTTGCCCAAAGTGACAAATTAAGCTAATAGCTGAATCTGTGCTCATTCCCAGCAGAATGTGTTCAGAAGCACAGGCATTTATATCTCCAGAGCAGGGGAGAATAATTTATTTTGGATTGCAATTTATTATTCCTCTAAAAAGAAAGCTTTTTTATGAAAAAAAATGTTTTTATGGGGCGGCACCATGGTATCTGTGTGTTCTTGTCTATCTCTGTGTGCATGTTGGGGTGGAGGGCATGGACTCCGTCGTCTTTAAGATCAGCATCTCCAAAGTAGTGGCTCTCAACACAGGCTGCACCTTAGAATCCCTTGAAGGGCTTTAAAAAAAATCCATGTGCAGGCGCCACACCCTAGATATTTTAGTTTGATTGGTGTAGAATCCTGTCTCACAATTGTGTGTTCCCAGTGGTTTTCTAGGTGATTCTAATGCAGTGTCAGTGCAGAGATCCTCTGCTCGAACCCTGCACCCCGGGCAGGGTTCGGTGGTTCCTAAACCTCCTCGTGCACATTGGGTATCGACTCTGTAAATTATTTAATATCCTCTCACATTGACTAATAGAGTTAAGTTGAGTACATTTATTTTAAAAATACTTTTCGTGACACTGTGACAAATGATAAAGAATTAGCCCCCATTTAAAAATGAAATAAACATGATATAACCAAGAAAAAAATCATTAAACATTAACAATAAATGATATGAAAATGATGCATATTAAACATAAATATTAGATACCATGACGTCTCTGAGATTTTGAGACGAGAGCCTGTTTCTTTGCTGAGCTGACAGATGACACAGGCAGGGAAACGTGTGTCAGTCAGGGGCCCCGAGACGTTGTCCCGGGCGTAAATGGGCGGATGGACAGAAGTACAAAGGGCACGCGCTTTCACACAGCGCCTGGCCTTTTGCGATTTCAAGTCCTCTCACTTCACCTCGGTGGTGAACGCCCCAGACTTCGGGAATCTGTGATTTAACATAGAACGGGGGGAGGCTTGAGAGTGTGTCTTCATGTTTTACTTCTGTCCGCACGCCAGGGGGTTGCCTTGCGTTTTGGTCTTTCCCCCGCCGCTCCCAGTTGGGCTGTGAGCCACCTCGCACTTTCAAAGCTAGTGACTTCTGCTCCACCTCTAATTTTCTGGGTTAGTGCCTCTTTCGTGAGGAGCCCTTAACAGAATGGGGTAGGGCACGTCCACTCCCTTTACTTCCCCACACTTCCAAGTTCCCAAAGCAGCCCAAGAGATTAGTCAAGTCAAGGCAAATCACTCTACGAGGGAGTTTGAGAGATGGCAGGAATATTTAAAGGCAGCAAATGAGTAGTCAAGTTTATAGCTAAGTGGACTATTTTCTGTCACTCAACTGAAGACATTTCATTAAGTAGGCTCCCATTAAGAAAAAGGGACCCTGGGGTTAAGTCTCTACTAAAAAAGGGTAGGGACTTAACCCTTTTGGTGACAATGGAACAGCCACCAAATCCTGACGAGGAGGAAAGGTGTGGCTCAGTGGCATGCAAGTGTTAAGGGGAGGGCAATGGCAGACACTGCATGGAGGCCCCTGTCCCCTACATGCGCCTCACAGTCACGCTCTCCAGGCTTTTTGGAGAGTACGTAAGCGATGCAAGGGTTGTGTTTATAGGGAGCAGTTAGTTTACAAGATTAAGTCTTTCCACCCGTCCTGGGTTTTTCTTTTGTCTCTTTTGTTTTATCTTCCACCCCCCCGTTTTTCCTTTTGTTACTTGTCCAGATTGTCCCGATGCCGAGGACAAACAAACAAAGAACAACAGAAATGTCTCTCATAACTTTTGAAAGGCCCGTATGCACACCCTCGCCCCAGAAGCCTCCTTGTCCCCCACCCCACCCACTCTCCAAGGAAAGGTCAGACTCCCTAAATCCTTCTTCCTTGAGCCCTTTGGGAGCCAGCCTGCGTGCAAATGGCACTCAGACAGTCAGCAGGCTCTGGGCGGGCGGGCAGGACTGAGGTCTCACAGTGGGGGAGCACGGGGGACACGCCCTCTGGACCCCGGGCCACTGTCGGTGGTGGACAGGCCGTCTCACTCCTCTGCGTCCTTTTTAAACTTCCCACAGGGTGGAGTTGCCAGCTCGTGGTTCCTCTAACTAGAGAGCTCATTTAAGGAAACATTCTTTACGAGGACACGCAGGCTGAACTCGTGTTGAGAAAGGGGACAATCTCTGATTTAGCAAGGAACTTGCCTCCTTCTTGGAGCAGTGTGCCTTGACCTTAGCTGCATGGTATAATTACCTGAAAAAAAATAGTATGAATAACTAATAGCTCCAGCTCCACTAGAATATATTCAATTTAGGTAATTAGGATAGAGTTTAGCTTAATATATTTGGAAGCTATTTGTGATGTAAATGTATAACAGGTTTAATGTCCACGGTGCTTCCAAATTAGCATGCCTCCATTATTATTATTTATTAATAATCGAATTATTTATTTTTTGATTTCCTAAATTATCTTTTTTGGTTGGATAGACAGTGTGTGGAGCTATATTGACTTTTATTGTTCTCCTAGACTCTCATGGAAGGGCTTGAGGCACATAAATATGAAGATCCAACCACGTCCTCTATTGTTGTTACAAGTCGATGGTCTTGCGTGGTCTGTTCTCCAGAGTTAGCACGTGTTCTCTCTCCCTGTCTTCTGGGACTCCAGACACCTGCCATTATTCTATTTTTGTGGGAAAAACAAAGCTCCGTCTAGTTTAAAAAACTTTCTTCCTGCTGTGCCACTGGCCTGAGTAGCCACGCCATCCTATTCTCTCTAAAGACAATGTGCACACACATGCCCACACCCTTTGGATGGTCAGCCATTCTCTGTATCCACTTAAATGTTACTTCCTCAAAGGTCCACCACTCTCCCCATGTTTCTTTACCACCAAATGACAACATGAGCTTCACATGAGTCACAGCAATTTTTCTCACTATATCACATCCCACTATCACAACCATCTGGCACAGAAAAGTTGTTTCACAGATTTTCTTTTTTAGTAAAGAAGGAGGCAAGGAGAGAGGGAGGGAAGGAAGGAAGGGAGGGAGGGAGGGAGGGAGGGAGGGAGGGAGGGGAAAGAGAAGACAAAAAGAAGGCAAGCAAGTGTATTAGTGGGATAGAGAACCTACCTAAAAACAGAAAATCCAAAATTCTTTCTAAAACACAAAAGCAACAAAATGACACTTTATGTCTACAAAGTCAGCTGTCCTTAGACCATTATATTTTGGGGAGTCAACAGTACATCTATGTAAATCTCTACTGCCTTAGACATTTCAGTATTACAGACAGTTATTTTTATTTATTATGAACTTAAAGTGGTTTAGAATATTTTAATATCAATTTGATCCTTTATTTATGGCGGCCACTTCACCATAACTATTGCTATTTTTTTCATTCATTCATCCATTTGATAAAAACTCTTTTATACTTTATCACATGCTACTCGTCTTTCACTGATACGCTGGTAAGTTGAAGAGCTGTACAACCTGTTAGCAAGTTTGAAGAGACTGAGGACAGAGAACAGAAGTGTTTGGATTCCTTTTAGGGTCAATGAAGGTCTTACTTAGTACGTTTGGCTGAAACACAGGCAAAGACAAACTATTTATTGAAATTCTGATATATTATGGCTCAAATAAAAGGATTCTGATGTCGATAGTTATTCATATGTTGGTTAAATAGTCATCAGAACTGATCTGTAGATAATTGAAAATATTTGTTGATTTGTAGCAAAGTAATGTCTGTAGTGTATACACTTTTAAAATAAAATTGAAACATTGTCACCAGAAATGTGAAAAACCGAACATAAAAATGTCACTTTCAAATATTTGTAGGTGGGCAGAGAGAGTGATGGAGACTGTGCTGTAAGCAGAAGGCTTTGCTAAGTGGTGCTCAGCTTGTTAGCACGGTGCTGCAATTCTGTGAAAATATTTTCACTTCTGAGAGAATGATGAGCAGGTATGTGGCATACAGAAAAGCAGCTCTATTTTTTGTTTCTGATAAAGAAATTGGACCACTAATGTCTTTCCCCTTGCTGGCTGTGGCTGAAATACCCTTATCCTCTTCTGATGGAGGGACGCAAATTGAATTGCCAAATAAGCTTTTTTTTTTTTAAACCAAGGCACCAATAACCTCTATCATCAAACACTGTCTCACCACTGCCATCTTGTGGGCAGGATGCTTCCATGCAGTTCTTCCGTTGGCTAAATCAAGAACAGGGAATTTGTATCTTCCCAGGAGAGTTAGAAACTTACAAAGAAGAGACACTCAGAGTGAACCACGGAGGCCTCTACTGCTCACATTCTACTGAGTGACATCAGCGGTTTAAATATATATATGTATATATTCACAGAGAGAGCACTTTGAGTGTATATATGTATATAGGCTCATATATCTTTATATACCGTATATGTTATATATATGTTCTATAGAAATGCTTTTTAACTAGGCAACTATTTACTGTAGATTACACATATGGCAGGTCCCCATGCACATTCAATTCATGCGATGTCATATGTGGAATCTCATGAGCAAAGTGAGCTGACAAACAAAACAGAAACACGGGCATGGACCCAGGGAGCCGACTGGCAGCTGTCGGAGGGGAGGGTTGCGGGGACTGGATGAGGGAAGGCTCGGGGATTAGTGAAGAACACACACGCATGCCCCACAGACACAGACAACCGTGTGGTGATGGCCCGAGGGAAGGGGTGTGGGCGAGGGGGCAAAGGGGGAATAAAAAGGGACATCTGCAAAGGGTCAAAACCAAAAATAAAGTAAAAAACATAGCTGAAGTGTATCATAAAAACTAATTTATAAGAATATGAAGTTACACAGAATCGCATGTTACTTTTAAAATTCTGAGAAGTAATAGGCCTACACTTTTGTTTGAGAAGAGTGGTAAGATTGCGGGGGGTGGTTATTTTTCATACTTTGAAAACTGCCTCGTGGCCTCGCCCCTTAGCCTCCTCCCACTGTTTTATTTTCTCATTTCATCCCACGCCTGCTGCAACCTATGTATAAATTAGATAATTCAGGCATAACTATTGCCCTAGTATCTTGTCTAGGGGAAGGTGTCCTGGTTCCCTTTGCCAACTGAAAGCTAAGTTTTATTTCGGAGTTCCAAATATCCCATTTCAGCTGAGCCACACCCCTGAGACGGGCACACACGTCACCCCTCAGAGCAGGGTTCCTGAGCACTGGGCGGCCCTGCCGGCATGTCCCATGAGTCTCGGTGGTCGTGCAGGTGAGGCGTGCTGTCCCATGCGCTGCAGCACGTTTGGTGGCATTTTTAGCCTTTCCCTACTAGGTGCCCAGGACATGCCTATCCCAGTCCCCAGCAATGACAACCGAATATGTCACCAGGTGCTGCCACATGCCGTGGGGGCAATGGGGGGTGGTTGAGAACAACTCCTCTGGAGACATGAACTTGTAGCCGCCATATAGCCTTTCTTCATATACGTCCTGTTGTCTCCCTTCTCTTACCAACCTCCGTGTGCATTTTTGCTGGGGAATTAGGAACTGCACGGGAGGATTCCAGGCAAACCTCAGGAGCTGCTGCTTTTGTCTTCCACAGCCCACCTCTCCATGTAGACGAGACTCCTGTATTTATCAAAACCTCATCGAAAAAGTTATGTTTAGCTAATAACATTAAAGTAGTCACTAATCTAAGCTAAAAGGTAGTCTTCAGAAGTCAAATTAAGGCTCAGTGTTTTAAAGGGAAGGGAGGACAATCACATCTGCTGGGTTATCAAAAGAAAGGAGAAAAATATACATTGTTTTTGAGGTAGGAAAATTCTGCTCCACCTGTTCAGACCCAGTAGTTGTGACACAGAAAGGGAACGTGTATGTATCCTGCGTGTGTTTTAGATGCAGCTCTGGTCCCTGTTTCCGCCCGGGGATTTAGAAAACGGGACACATCACGTCTAATTGCATCACATGCAATTAGTACCTCGGCGGATCGTTAATGATGCCACTGCAGCTCCAAAGAGGCATTTTAAATACATCTCACAATGTCTCCCATCTTCACACGCTTCTTTTATAAATTAATAAGTCCATACACATGCCCACAAAAATGAACGCAAATTTGGCAGGCAAGCTCTGAGCCACAACCATGTGCAAAATGGGAAACGTTGCTAAGGGTGTGGCACACAGGGAGTCTCTGGTCCTGGCGGCCACAGAACTCGTTAGCACAGCGTCAGATACAGGACACCTCACTGTCATCCTGAAATAAGGAGAAAACAGGTTCTATTTTAAGGGACGGGCTCAGAGTTGGGGATAGAGCAGGTGGGACCACAAGTGTGATCGGTCAGTTCTCACAGACGGGTCAAGCTGGTATTTGAAAGAGTGTGAAGGTGTTTGCAGGCAAAAGCGGACAAACGATGTTTCAGCTGAAGGAAATCGTTCCAGCAGAAGCAGGCTGGTATAGAAAAAGTTTGAAGAACAAGAGAACCCCTCTGTGCATCTGAGGCCACAGAATGCTAGAGGTCATTCTATAAATACAGAGCTACAGAGAAAGCTTTGGACTTAAAATGAGACTGAGGAAAATTTTACAGTGTTGCCAAAGGGTGGTCCACAGACGTTTATAACCAATTGTTAAGGGAGGTTCTAACCTGAGCCCCGTTACAACATGAGAAGAGGAAACCACACAAGATTGAACCTTAAAGTTTTAACGTTGAGAAATCCCTTTGGATTGTATCTGATTCCAGAGCTGCATCAGATTAAAGGGACAAGTAAAACTTCACAACAGGGCCGTCCAAGAGAAATGTGTGAGATAATAATGTAAGTCATACACGTGGTTTTAATTTCTACAACAGCTCCATGAAAGCATTTTAAAAAACGGCTGAAATTGAAAAGCAAATTTGGTCAATAAAATATGTATAAAATGTGGTTTCCCTGCATTATATAAATATATAAATCCTTTAATATAATATTTCACATTTCTTTTTCAAACTAAGTTATTGAGATCCACTGTGTATTTTACACTAACAGCATGTCTTGATTTAAACTGGTCGCACTTCAAGTTCACAATAATACTTGAGGCTGTTGATTTTCCTATTGATAGCACTTGCTCCTGCTAGTAGAGGAAATGTGGTCAAAATTCACTGTTAATTGTGGTGTTGGCTACATTCAATTTCCCTTTATGCATTTAGATTACGTTTTATTTCCTTCTATTTTGTTCTATTCCATCCATTCCATTCCATTCCATACCATTCCATTGATTTCTTCCATTCCTTCCACTCCATCCCATTCCAGTTCAGTCCAATCCATTCCATGCCATTCCTTCCACTCCATCCCAGTCCATCCATGCCATCCCATCCCATCCCATCCCATCCCAGTCCATTCCACTCCATTCCTTCCACTCCATCCCAGTCCAGTCCAATCCATTCCGATCCATTCCATTCCATTCCGATCCCAGTCCATTCCATTCCATTCCGTCCCTAGAGTGATGACAGCTTTGCCATAAATGAAAGTTGATTTTTTTCAAGTCTTTTTTCTACATCTGTGACTGGAAAGTCCTTCATTCTCTCTCTTTTCTCTCTAAAATGTTTGATAAAATTCAGCTGCGACCTACAAAAAACATTGTAATGAATTGTACCCTCCTCTATATTAGGGGCATGTTTGGATGAGATTGTACTATTCTCGATTGTACTATTAATTCTATAAATATTTGACATGCCTGCCTGCCATATGAATCTAATATGAGACTGGAGGATTTTGTCTGTGATGTTTATAATTAGAAATGCAAGTACTACAATCCCGTTCATCTTATATCAGTTTTGTTACTGTTTTCAAAAAATGCATCCATTTTTAGCCTCTGGCAATGATAGCTGTGGCTTGTTCATTGTAACGGGCACCAGATGGGTCCCCTTTACTTTCCATAGTCAGACCCCCCTTTTCCTTCCAAGATTGTCTATCCATTAATATCCTAGGACTCTATCACCTTGGACCAGGCCCATCAAAGGCTCTGTTGGCAATGTCATTGGGGCCATTTGCAACCTAATTAATCTGTCTTGGAGGTGCCTCAGAACAGCGTACACACCTCCTTAATTGCTACAACTCACACCCACTGGGCACCACAAACAGAGAGAGAGCAGACTCCGAAGCACCCTGCAACTCCTTGATCAGCATCATTTACTGCAAGATTAATGAGAGGAGCTGAGAAAGACATCAGTGTGGAACGAAACCATAGTTCTGAACTTTAGAAAATATCTAATGCCTCTTAAATAGAGCAACTACTTACCTCTTAAAATCATCATCTTTTGTATAAAAATAGGACTTTCTCATTACACACTTTATCTCAATGAACTTCACAAAGCTTGAAACTTGCAGATAGCATTGCTGAAAAAAGCCCTCAAAATTAAAACTTACATTTTTTTAAATGTTTGAAATGCAATTTCATATGGAGTAGTCAAATGTAAAACATACATGTATATTCATTTTGGTGAGGTTAAAATTTATTATGTTTAATATGTCAGATATACTGTTTAAGATCTAAACATTTTTTTTTAAATAACCATAGTAACAAATGATATGGCAAAGGGGAAAAGAATTGACTCCCTGGTCAATTCAACCAGGAAACACATACAAACAGATCAGTAAAAACAACAGAACCCCCCACAAAAACAACAAAGTCCTTAAGTGCTTGACTTCAAACTCAGGCTCCTTGAATGTGAAGCATTGTCATATCAGTACTTCAAGTTTTCTGAGTAAGGTGTATGTATATACATATACACATATTATATACACAATATAATATAATGCATATACGTATGTAATATTGTATATGTAAAATAGATAACATTATATAATATGTATCATATATAATTAATGTTGCATATACACAAACAATAAAATGTCTTAACTACTCCAATGATCAAAAAACAAATATCTATATTACATAAAAATATACAAAGTCATTCCTTGAAATAATCCCTTCATGTAGCATGATTTAATTTTATTTGGGAAAATTCCATTGACTTTTTAAACAGCACAGATATAAAGTCAAGTTGTAGATCGTAGTCTGCAGACGGAGTTTGAAGAACTTGGAACCAGATGCTTGGAGTCATGGGTTGAACCTGCCACTTAGGCTCAGATCTCTGACCCTGGGGAGGACGATAAGGAAGAAAGGATAGGGAGAAGTATCTTGTCTTCTCAGAATTCCTCCTTATTCATAAGGAGCCTATGGAGACTGAATGCCAGTGTAATTTGAAACCATTGGGTCATTCAAAAGTGGCCATTTATTTTTAAGCCCATGCAATTCTCCAAATGTACACAGAAAAATTTAGACCCCATCTGTTATCAAAAACAAGAGAACGTGGGTCCAGTTACCCGCGTCTGTGAAGAAGCTGAGATGGCTCCAGTGGTTCCTGCCACTGGTAAAAAGTGATGCTTCTCACTTTTTATTACACAACATGTTTATATGATACATTTAATCTCTCTGACAGTTAAAATAATAAAGTGGACTTTTCAATTCTTAAGTTATGAGCAAGACAATAAATAATAAGATGCAATTGAATATGGAAACCTTGCAGGTTTCCACAAGGTTTGTGAGTGTCCCAAGGTTTGTGGAGGACAAAGCAAAGCTGATGAGAAGCCCTTCTGATGAAAAAAAAATTTAAAAAACAGATGGCAAAGAAGAGTTTGTGCTATTTGAAATGTGTGTGTGTGTCCACACACAAACTCACACATACACACACACATAGAATTACCGGTGGACCAAATAAGTGTTGGACTTGATTTGCCTTACATACTAATGAGAGAGAGAGAGGGAGAGTGCAGAAGAACAAATACATACTTAGGATTTTAGGTGCTTTAACAATATTAAGACAGCATAGGTGAAGTCCTCTGAATTTCAGTGATCTAATAAGAGAGGTGCCGTGCAAAGGGAAGGACATGTTTCAGTGAATGGAGTAGTACTGACGATGCATTCTGAGAAAATTAATGGCATCTTTGAACATAGGCAAGGGATTTGGTTTGGCAGGAATGAAGAGCCCAGAGGAAGGATTAAGACTGGACAAGGAGCTTAATGCCCCAATACCATAGGTGTGATGCAATGTTCTATACGTCTGATAATCTGTAAGTATTGGACTCTCTAAGCATGATATTCATACTGTGGTTGCAGAAACCATTAAATGGCCCCCTGAAGTGGAGGCCAAATGTTTCATGTCTGGTGAGATCATTTTTGCCTGCCCTGTGGGGAAGGGATTGGGGATAATAAGTAAAGAGGTGCAAGATCATTAGGTGGCTGTTTCAGCAGTGTGGGTAAGAAATGATGTTTCTGAAAGTGGTATCATACAGTAGGGTGGGAGTTAGCACAGGTATGTGAGTTACCGCGGTCACATTACCAACACAATGGGATACAGGGTGGGAGATAAATTATTGAAGATAACAAGCATGTCTGCCCCTCTTCTGACACGCATTGTCTGTTTCCTGTGACTACGGGTACTCATTGGATTTGGTGATACTCCAACAGAAAATCATCTGCTAAACAAACACATTTTCTACGACTTCACAATAAACTGTATTCCCATGCTGGGTTATGAAGGTGATTTCCTCTCTCAGAACTAGAGAATTCAAAGCATTTTTCATCGAAATTACTGACCTTCGACATAAAAATGTTTCAGGAAAGAATCAGTGCTCTAAAGGAAGAGCTTTCCTTTCTTAAACAGCGCAGCCTCTGAGCACAGGCACAGAAATTTCATGTCCCGTATAATGTGGGTGCTCTGACAATGCAGTCAAGTTAGATAAATTGTAATAAACACAAATTGTCACTAAAGCTCTCAGCTTATGCCGTCTAATATTGTGTGAATACATTTTATTTTCCAACATTACAAAACAGCCAAGAGTATAATAAATTACTTACCTAAGCCCTTTGAGGATTTTTGCATAATTTACCAAAACAAATTGCTTTTAGCAGAAAAGCTGCTAATTTACATGAGTAGGAAGTGTTTTCCTTGGTGTGATGAATTTAATTTCAATTTCCCTGTTTGCATGAATTCACTTCAGTAATTCATCACTGTTAGATTAAACTACAACTATGTTTTCTTTGAGTGGGTCCCTAACATTCAATATATATGAATGAAAATAAATTGCCTTTATAGTATGAACTATATAGTATATATAATACATGATTGTTAAAGCACATTTTCAATAGAATAAATAATCACTAAAATTGATAGATAATGACACACATAATTTAAAAACATGGCCAAAGTCGTTTTGTACTCTTGTAAAGTTATAATTCAGTTGTTGTTTTTTTCCAAAATCTGTCTAAAAAAAGAGAAAGAGACGCTTTTATAGGGTCCTGGCTATGTACCAACTTGTGCCCTGGATATTTTCCATTTGTTATGCTATTTTCCTAACACCTCTATGAGGTGAGATTTATTAGTGTCTTCTGGAAGTAAAGGAATCTAGTGTTAGCCAAGGAAAAACCCTGACCCTCCTTATGACATCATTGGAGCCTGACAGAGCCATGCACGCTGTCAGTCTCCAGTCACATGACTTGGCCTCTCTCATATGAGAGTATTTGCCACTTGAGGTTCATGAACTACCATTGTACATATACATTTATGAATACACGCACGTATGAAAGTGTATTTATATACACGCCCATGTCTCACTTTGGGAACAAAGCGTTGCTTAGACTTCACAGAACATTCGTGGGGAACGGCAGACCTTGAACGCATTCTTGGGATGTGTCATGGAAGGCTGATGCCTGAACGCTTTCCTCTGGAACTCTGTGAACTACCTGTTGCTGTAAAAAACAGACACATGGAAAAATAAAACCGTGAAGTCAGTAGCTTAAAACAACGAACATGTATCATCTCACACAGTTCGTGAGGACCAGGACCTTGGAGTGGCTGAGTGGAGTGGTTCTGTGCCAGGGGCCGTTGGAGGGTGCGGTTAAGCTGTCGGCTGGAGCCGCAGCCACTTCAGGATTTAACTGAGTCCAAAGAACTAACTGCCCCGCTCACTCATGGGGTTGTGGGCCGGTCTCAGTCCTTCCCTGGCTCTTGGCCGTGGCTCTGCTCCTTGCCCTGAGAGCCTCTCCACGTGACATGGTAACTTGCTTTGCTCAGAGTAAGGGATCGGAGAGAGCAGCCCAGCGAGAGAACATGCGAGGCAGAGCCTGCGGTCCTTTGTCCCCTGCTCTCAGACGTGACATGCGCTCGCGTCTGCTGGGCGCCCTGGGCCACACAGACCGACACTGGTACAGGTGGGAGGAAACCTGACCGAGGTGGGAACACCAGAGGCGGATATTAGCGGGGGACATCTTGGCGTCTGGCTACCACAAGTACTGAGAATATACGTGTCCACCGCAAAATAAGAACGCCGTAGAGCATTATGAAAGATCCTGTAAGAAGAAAGTTTGTCTCTGAAACTGCCGAGGTCTTCAGTGCTGCAGAAATAAAGTTGCCCTCGCAACACGTAAGATCAGGGCAATTATAGCTCAAATGTGTGACGATACATGATGTTAACTGCGAGGCAATGTCTCTAGACCCCAAAGACCTACGTTTTGCAGAGGCTGTGTTTGAAACACCTGATAAAATTAGGTCCATCTCTGTGATCGCTTTGATACACAGGGAGTGTTTTACATAATCCTGGCGGTAATGAGACTTTACAGTCGGGCGAGCCCCGCCAGCAGGTCAGGGAAGGGTGCTTAGATCTCAGGTCCTGTGAAACTTGATTACAGTGGTGTGAACACCTAGGAGGAGACAGGCGACTGTTGGCTGGGGTTCACATTTTGATTCCCTTGTCCCCTGCTCTCAGTTGTGGCATACTGTCACTTCTGCTGGGTGCCCTGGGTCACACAGACCAACACTGGTACAGGTGGGAGGAAACCTGACCGAGGTGGGAACACCGGGACGTAGACAGTAGCGCAGGGGCATCTTGGCGCCTGGCTAGCACAAGCACCGAGGATGTACGTTCCCACAGCAAAAGAAGGACTTTCTCTTGAGCTGTCCTGCAATGCGTGTGTGTTCATAATGTCCTCACATCTGCCCCAGCTGGAGGGATCCACTTCCGATTCCCTGCTGGCACTGGGGAGGCAGCGTGGTGCCAGGTACAACTTCTGATTTGGGGGGGGAAGGAAAAGCTTTCTTCCTGCCACAGCAGATTTTCAGTCTGTCGTCTTTGCCAAGATGAATAACAGGAATGTAAGTCATGATAATGGCTTGTACATGTATCACACTTGGCATATGCTGGGCACTATTCTAAGCGTGGTGTATAGAATAACTCATTTAAATATCTACCTCACTGTAGCCACAAGGAAGTAGGTACTGTAATCTACTAGTTATCTCTGTTTAGCTGAGGGAACTGAGTAGACTAGTCATCACTTGCCCAGAGTGGCACAATGAATGAAAGAGACAGGATTTAAACTCAAGATTTTGCTTTCCAGTATACATACTGTTCATCATAATATAGAGAAACCTGACATCTCTCTCTGACTGCAGAAAGGGTGGGGCTGTATATATTAAGCTTTTCCAGCCTTTTAAGTGGATGTAGGAAGGGATACAAGGATTAGAGAATGAAAGTTAGGCCTGCCGAACAATATTGTCTGGTTAGTGTCGATTCACCCTATTTAAGGTCAGATTTCTTCATGTATAAAATGGTGGAAAAATTCATCCTTTACTTATTTTAGATCATGTAACAGTTATGTTTTAGGTCAACTAGGAGCTGCAAACTTTTTGTTTGTTGTAATAATAACTAAAAATTATTCTACTGTGATATTCAGGAAAGAAGAAAGTATACATGATAAGCTAGAGATGGGTATAATTCCTTAATTCCTTAGCAAATCAAAATATATGTGTACTTGTAATTACCTCTGCTTTTACATTTTAAGATCATTAAGAATTGCTTTTTAGGTCTCCTTGCAGTTTCTCTCTGAATTGCCTCTTCTCTCCAGAGTCAAGCGTCTCATGCCCATTTCTGCATAACTGAACCAGTGGACCAGAATGGACTGCCTTCCCTCTAGAAGGCTCTGCCCCCCTAGCAGTCCCACAGCTTGCTTGCTGAGCTCTCATAACCATTAGCATGAACACCCCCCGACTTCAAAAACAAGCATAACCTCACCCTTGCCTGTTAAGGATTTATTGGGAAGCATCTTCAGGATTTTCCAAATATTGATTGAATTGCCTTTAGTATTATCAATTCCTGGGACCAGAGATAAATTCTGGGGAAATGTATCGGCAACATGAACCAAGTTATTAGAAGCTGCAGGTATATATGTGCTCACTGGCCCATAGTGTTTATGTTGATATTTGTGCCCTGACACTGAACGGAAGGACTTACTTTTATGGAGCTGACATTATGAGAACTGAGTTGTGATTAAATACCCAAATGGAAGATAGGAGACATTGAGAAGTCAAAAACAGTGATGCATAACAACCTCCCCAGTTATTGCATTCATCCATACGTATCGTGACACACACATTTATAGTGGCCTTCTCTTAAATAAAGAACACTCGGTGAGTTCTGATTTTATGCAGAATACTGCATTGTAAGAAGACATGAAACGTATTTCCCACTCTATGTGGACCTCTGAGAATTGAGGGGTTCTCTAAGTATTTATTGGTCAGTGGATGGAGGAGGAGATTAAACACAGCCAAGTTCTGTGGGCACTCATTCTATCAGAACTTTAGGGAACATACCTTTTCCCAAGCTCTAGGTGCTCAGGATGCAATAAATATGGAACCTCTGCTCCAGAATAGAGTCCAGAATCTAACAGGGAGACGAGCACAGTGAACACTGCCTGAAATATGTTGTGGAGAGAAAAATCCCTAACCAGACTCAAATCGAGCAAAAAAGACAGACACTGCACCCTCCATTGCAAACATACAGGCAGTTCTCTGATGTATTTGTTGAATGAAAACAAGGAGTTAAGAACACATTAATGGAGTTTGGATTATGGGCATTTATTTTAAAATTTGGGGAAGTCAGGAGGTTTGTAAAAAAATAGAGTGATGGCCACCATGCCTTGATAGACACAGGTGAAGAAGGGTGGAGGAAGCAGTCGAGGCTGCGAGGTACATGCACCAAGGCACCCAGGTGAGACGGGCCCTTCTGGGTTCAGGAGATTGGTTCCACTCCAGAAATTAGCATTCCTGTCTCAGCCTGGTGGTGATGGAAAAGATATCCCTATTATACATAAGCAGGAAAAAATAATTCATAAAGAGTGACTGACATGAACCATTAACAGAAGGATTTATCTTTATCTGAGGTTATAAATAGACATTGTTTTATAATCAGAGAGTACATAATTTCTACCTCTCTTACAGCTAACCCTCATCAAATTTGCACAGGGCTTAGCATTTCAGGGTGTTCTTCACAGGTGGGGGGGAAATGTTGAGTAAGTATGGATAGAACTGTTGGGAATGTTTAAGTTGCCGTCAATTATTTTAAAAATCCATGAGAAAAGCATATTTCTTTAGTCCTTGCATACTTAGAAAATCACTTTAATTCTATTGAATATATTGCTCAGTGACTATCTTCCCAAAACAACACATATTATAATCTTTATCAATACTATATCTTAGACACTTAACAATAAAGGTGTCACACAAAGGAACCTGAAATTGCCCATATTTATTAAATGCCTATTCAGTTTGCATGGGACCGAGGGACTGGGCCTTTAAAAATGAGTAATAATAGGTTCAGAGTGGTGAAGAAATCACAATTTTGCAGTGGAGGTAGAGGGTTTGTGGATAACATTGCAAAATAAAGTAATGGCAACATATAATACCTTTTATATCACAGTTCGGGATGAAGGGCTAAAGAAGTCATAAAAACTGAGACACAAAACATCTCAGAGGGAATTGGGAAGACTTGGTAGAAGGTAGAGTATTTAAATGAGAGGGGAAATGAGGATAATGTCAAGAGGCAGACAAGGAAAGGAACATTTTCAGTTAAAGACTATTGTGCGTGCGCAGAATAAAGGTAGAGAAATGCAAATATTCAAGGAGAGTTAGTGTGTGATGTGACCTGGGTGGACTCTAGAGTGTTTCAGAGCAAGCGGTGGAAGACCGGCACCTGAGTTCACAACACGCATTTGCCCGCAGTGGCCTAGAGACAGTCATCCTTCAGGCAGGGTTTTAACAAGGTTCCGTCTAGTCCCGAGTCTTTCAGTAGCCTAGATGTCTTGTGGTTCTTAACGTCCAGAAGAACATACTACGGCAGTGGAAAGCAGTCCTGTGTGGACTGACACTGAGGGAGGGGTGATAAGGCACCTTGATTTATTCCTCAGAGTCAGTCACCCTCCGCAGAAGCCAGACCAGACCCGTGGAGCACGCTGGCCGCTGGAATCAGTCATGTTAATTTGTTCCGAGTGGAGTATTGCATGATCATACGGGAAACAATTGCAAACTTGCTGGCATTTTATAAAGATCCCTATGTATGAAAATGTCGGTAATAACTTTCTAGATAAAAAGGACCACCTATAATAACTTCATCTGCAGAAGACTTCTGCAAAGGCGTATAATGAGATGGGTGTTTGCAGTAAGTCGTGTTTATTTAGCTTTGGCCTTATGAGAAACAATCATTTGCATATTTCTCTCAATTAAGTATTATACTGACATACTTAATTAAACCTATGCAGGGCACTGACAATATTTCATTCTTTTAATGAAAGAGGAGACATATTATCCAGTTCAGACTGTTTCTGTATTTAATTTTCCCGACTTTTTTTTTACCGCTCAAACTGCGCTCCTTCTCTGAATGTTGTCAATTAGGATGAAAAGAAGAAAAATTAAAGTCGCTCTTGAAAATGCACTTGTGTTTGTTTATGGAATCTGTGTACATTCAGAAAGTTGTGATTTGCATATTTCCTGTGTAATTAAGCCCAGGAAAGTGAGCACCAGGCAAACTGGGGTGGTTTCCAAGGTCTTACTTGTCATCGCCAGGGACTCTCGTCTGAAGACATGGTCTCGTCTTTAAAAATGTTAGACTTCCCTTTTTTCCCTCAGGATAACACTGTCAGGACTCCTTAGCATCCTGCTGTGTGCATTGTGATGTGTCTGTGGGCCCATATGGTGTGGCAGCGCCAGAACAAGGAGTGCTGAGCTAAACGTGGTGTAACACGAGGTGCGCTGGAAACTTGAACTCTGGAAACTTGAGTTTGAATCACAGCCCTTCCATTCTCTCTGTGACAGGTTTCTATAAGTCACAGCTATGGCATCCATAAAGTGGCAC
The DNA here is from genome assembly GCF_019186645.2 of Phyllostomus hastatus. Classification (NCBI taxonomy): domain Eukaryota; kingdom Metazoa; phylum Chordata; class Mammalia; order Chiroptera; family Phyllostomidae; genus Phyllostomus; species Phyllostomus hastatus. The sequence goes on from NW_025334024.1 coordinate 20,509,203, forward strand.
TAATGGCACCTATTCCATTGGTTGTAATACCACACGGAGAATGTCAACCACTTAATGTACATGGAAGCACTTTATAAACTGTTACACAAAACAGACATAATATTTTTCTGAGATTGCAATCTCCTTAAATCAAGAAGAAGACAAAAGAAATTAATGACTCCTGTCCAAAAGAGGCTTGTAAGTCTAGTGGGGAAAAAAATGTACAAGTCACCATAATTCAAGTCGAAGGGAATGTGTAATATATGAGAGAAATAAAGCAAGTACATAAATATGGCAAACCTGCCTACAGTATATTTTATTTTTGTGAGTGACCTCTTTGGAATAAGACCACTGGGCATAGATCAGGGCCAAAAGAAGTAAAATTTCATCCCCAAGGAAGAAATCAGGATTTTCAAAACTTTGAACAAAGATTAAAGAAAAAAATGGATATTAATAGTAGGTTTACAGTTGTGCATGTGCAAAACACAAAGTTTATTCTTGTATTATTATTTATTAATTATTGTATTGCTTTCCATATGAACAACTGTAAACCTACTTTTGCCTAATCCTGTATTTACAGAAAAATAAATTTTAGCTGCAGTTTCTAAATGGCTGTGTGTCAGCTCCTTTGGGAACTGCTGTTCATAGTCACCTGTGAAACATTTCAGTAAGCTCCGCTGAGAGGAAGGAAGGAAGGAAGGAAGGAAGGAAGGAAGGAAGAAAGGAAAAATTCTTTGATAATCTCTCTCCCCTTTCCCCTTCAAACCTTGTCTCTTTGTCTAGTTATCTCTCTTGCATGTGCACATAAACATATACCAATTTTTTAAAGTTCTAAATTCTCTATTTTAGAAGAGCAAGATGAGACAATTATTGACTCATGGGCGACTTGAAGGAACTTGTTAACACAACAGATTCTGAGTGCCCCCTCTTTCAACTAATTAGTACCTGTAAGGGGTTTATTTTCATTGCTTAGCATTCATTCCCTCTTTCCCTCGCTGGGCATACCTGAGTGCGTGTGACCAGCTTTATTGAATTGGACTGAAATTTAGTCTGTTGACCCTTGTTGTTCCTTCAAATAAAATGATCGGATGCCCGTCACCGTGTATTTAATGATGACATGGTGAGTTGTTGTATCCGTCACATAAGCCATCCTGGTTAGGACTAGGGATGGTCCATGACCGAGGCACTAGACAAGAAAACGTTACCCTAGTCTATCATCTGAGGGCTAATGCTGACATATGACATCCCAAGCGTGAAGACAAGGAGCAACACACTGAAAAGCCCAAGGGTGAGTGGCAATCTAACCCATGGGATCAAGAGCACAGTCAGTGGCTGAAGCCCATAAGAACTGAAGTCAACTCTTGAGACAAGACCAATAGACATGAGGATGCTAAATTTTCTATAGCTTCCAACGGTGTGAGGAATAAGGGTTTAGAGCTAGCTGGTCCATGCCTGTTCTTTGCTGCCCCTCGTCTGCTGTGGCCAACAGACAAGCCATCACTGAAACAACTGAGGTTACCAAGCAACCTAAAGTAGTTTTCACCAGCACAGTGGCCAAGTTATCCCAGATGTCGGGGCAGGAGAGTGCCTCTTTAAAATATCTAGAGTTTGTTTCTATCTTCTTACCTAGGAAAACGTTGCCTCTATTCTTAGGTGAGGGTACCACAAATTCAAGGCAGAAAATGCAACAGGTGATGTTAGCGGTTGGAGTGTGAAGTGGATTCAGCTCCTGGCATCTTGAGGACACGGTGCTCAACAGCAGTAGGCAAGCCACTGAGCAATGGCCAGGAGACAGGTCCTGTGCAGACTTCTTCAAAGAGGTGGCTCACTTAGTGCTCCCGAAAATTCACGAGGAGAGCCTACTACTGGTCTCATTTCCTGCATGAGGAAACGTGGGCTTTGAGGCATTTTCCTAGAGTCAACCAACTAAGATTTTATTGAAAAAGTCAGAATCCAGAGATGAATCTGTATTCTACAATGCTGTATAGTTGGTTATTTGGTTCCTCAATAATTCTGATGGTTCTGACTCGAAAAATGTGGACAGAATTCTGATAGGACACAGGCATTTGAGCTACCTCTCCTTCCATCATTCAACTCCTGGTTCCATAAGGTGCCACCGGGTTCCCTTCCCTCTGCTTGGCAGCCAAGATTCCTGTACCAAGTGCCAAGGAGCCAAGGTGCCCTGGTGCACAGGGGCTCTGCAGGACATAACACACCTCTGAGCAGTAGTTGGCATGTGTCAGACACCCCCGAAACTATAAAGTAATACATCTGAGGTTGAGGTAGTCTGCTCTTTAAACAGTAGATTATTTTATATTTCTTCTTCCTCTCCTCCTCCTCTTCATTCCCTCCCTGCTTTCTGCTTCTTCCTCTTTCTAATCATCCTCCCCTTCCCCTCCTCTTTCGTCATCTTCTCCTTTCTCTTCTTTTCTTGCATGGCCCTGTAGAATTAGGGAGGTCCCCCGGGGAATGCCAATGGAATGGGCCCTGGAAGAGAGGTTGGGAAGGTTTCCTGTTGGAACAGAGTTTGGGAGATACATACCTTTTGGATGGCATCGTGTGTTTGCAAAAGTGCCATGAACATCAGCACAGAATAGGGAAAAAGAACAGCAGTGGTATACAATTTAATTCTGATGCTTAAAAGAACGTGTAGCAGGCATCCTCTTAGTAATTAATTGTGGTTAGTTCAGGGTGAACTTATAATATATGCAATTTGTATTATATTATGCTATTATATGCTAATTTATATGCATTTGAGAAAATGACCACAAAGTTCTTCGAACATAAATGCTCAGGACATAATTGGGGCCTAACTATACAAGAATATGAATTGCTGGATATTTCTTTTGGTGCACGGGCACCAGGGAAAGATTTCTGACACAAGAGTACTGAAACTCAGCATGTTTCGCAACCTATAAATGACTCTCTGTGTTTCCTGAGGCGGGTGAGTGCAAGTTGAAACTCTGGATCCCATCTGTCAAGTTCTATTCACATAGAATTACCTTCTTTACCTTTGGACTTGAGTGTCAGTCCACAGGTCTTCATCTGTGGCCACCAGGGGGCACATGACATACTGTATTTTGCTGTGTATAATGTACACCCATGTTTTTGGCCCAGACTTTCAAGAAAAAAAATCTTTTGTTTTAATTTTCCAATTCAGTTATTTATGTGTTTATATGTAGATATTTGTTTTTGATATTATAAAGAAATTTTGATATTAAAAAGAAATTTTAGCATTTTTGAGCATATTATAGTACCAGAAATGTTATATAACAAATAATTATAAAAGACAAGAACAGATACAAAGTACAAGAAATTTTAAGAAGAATTAAAAACAGTCCCATCCATGCTGTTGCAAAGTGAAATAAGCCAGGCGGTGAAAGACAAAGACCATAGGATCTCACCTATAAGTAGAACCTAATGAACAAAACAAGCAAGCAAAATAGAACCAGAGATACTGAAATAAAGAACAAACTGACAGTAACCAGAGGGGAGGGGGGAAAGGGATAATGGGGGAACGAACATAGGGGAAGGGCCACCAAGGAACATGTATAAAGGACACATGGACAAAGCCAAAGGGGGTAGGTTTGAGGGATGGGAGGCGGGGATGGGTGGGGCAGGGTGAAAATGGAGACAACTGTACTTGAACAACAATAAAAAAAGAATTAAAAACATTTATATAGATATGGAGTCAGTACTACGCACGTACAATAAGCATCCTTATTTCCCTCTCAAAACTTTGGGCAAAAAAGTACGCATGATACATGGCAAAATATGGTAACTCATAAGTGCAGTGGGGTTCATTCTCTGTTGGGTAAACCTTAGCTGGTGACAACTGTTGGGATAGGGACATACAGATGAATTCTTGCTCCTTTTTATCTTTCATGTGTCCCTCTTTGGGGGAGTATAGCCCCTCCCCCCTCCCCAGAGCATATCCACCAAGTGACCTGCGATTTCTCCTTGATGTTCTCTGAGGGAGTGGCCAGAATACAACACCTAACACTGCAGAGCTTCACATCTTGTCCTGACTCAGTTTCCCCTCTCTTCACCAGAGCCGTCCTGGTGTTAAACCCTTGTCAATCTGGTGTCATCACTGTAACATTCTCCCCAGTCTCACTTTCTAGAGGACCCAGGCTCAGATGGGACCATTGCCCACTTTAACCCACGAAAGAACCATTTCATTCTGTGCATTAATTGATAGTCATTAGACTATAGTTTTTCAAAATATTAGCATCGGGAAAGAAGTTAGGCTGTTTTCCAAGTTTTCTTTGGGACAAGATCCCCAAATGCAATTTTTATCAGTCCTTGGAATCTCTCCTAAGACACATGGTCAGATTTCAATGGCCTCAAGCTGACTACATTCTAAGATGTCTCCATTTCAGTTTCTTTTTTAAATCTTGACAGATCAGTCACTGTATAGCTATCTGACTTAAAATCAGCACATTAAAAATAATCCGATGGATCAAGTTTCAAGCTACCTCATTCTTCTGATTTTAAAGGAATATTACATTTTAGTTTTGCCAGTGTCATCAATGTCCAGTTCAATTGACACAGAAATCATCATGCCAGCTACCCACAAAGTTACTTGAAGTATGTCATTACATCGCTACTTCAGACTATCTTGTGAAACTGGTGCTATTTCATCAAGGTCAGCGCGGAGGTCAGAGCTTGTGAGTTGCATAATGAATGTTTCAAAACTAGGAAATGATCAATTTGGTTTTATACCCTGGTTTATCTGGCTATTTCGGGACTGGGTTATAAAACGAGGGCTTTTTGGAGTTATTGAAAGGTTACGGACTTTAAATTGTTAATCATGTGCTTACACATGCTTTCTAATAATGAGTTCCAAATGATAAATTAGCTCATTCATTATAGGGGAGTTGGGGCTGCCACACAGGGCAAAAATGGTACAGATGTCCTCCCCTTATTCATCGCTCCTATTGCGTTTCTCCGCATGAGGATTCCCACTGACTTCAGAGGCACTGAGCACAGGGAGCGTTAAAAGACCACAGTCTGATCTTGCTTTACCCCCCGCCGTGCTCATTTAAACTCCCTTGCCGCTCCTGGGAATTCAATATGAGCTCAGAGTTGAACTCAACTTCTCCAAGAGAAAGAATGTACTGAGAATCTGGCTTCCCATCCAGGGTTCTTTCTGCGCGTCTTCTCGGGAGAGGTCGTCTGCTTAAAAGCTGGAAGTCAATATTTTTGAGATTGAGCTTTTCAGTCATCCGTTGAAATGTCTTTTTTTTCATTATTTTTGTATTTTTTAATTTGAAACACCCTTCTAAACTGACGTGCTATTGCACCACCATTTATCCCAAATTCTTTTAGGAATCTATGATCTTGATTTAAAAATCGTTACTGCTAACAGCCACTGATATTTTACTCTTCCCATTGTGCTTTCACAAGTGTTTAAGTGAAACATTCTGATCACCCATGTGACAATAAAAGTTCTCACTACAGTCACTGACTGGACCCACAACCTTTGTGGGCTGATCTATTGTGGACTCTCACCAAAGTCATGAAGACAAGTAAGTGTTCACGTTCACTCGCTTTTGGTTGTCAAACCGGGCAGAAACGAAGTGTTTGTAGGTAACATTGAATCAACTGACACACCTTCTTTTTTTACCATCAGGTAAATCCAGTGCCTGTTCTCAATAATGGGCATATGTCCTCTGTCGCCATTTCTCTGTCCTATTATATTTTTCCTAACTAAGAATCATGCACACTGATATATCAGGGACTTTCTTGGACTCTTAGTGAAAAACATGGATGAAAAACCAAGACAAAAACAACCATGCAGAACAAAGCTTTTTTTTAAGACAAAGTCTTAATAGCTTAGTTTTGCTAGAGCGGATCTATATGATGAGTGTTTTAAATATAAATGAAGTATACATCTCTATTTCAATGGAAAACTCCCATCCCATATTTAGAAAACTGAAAAATAGGCTTAATTCCCAATAAAATACCTCATTTGAAAAATAAAAGACTCCCAGCTTATTCCATTTAAATCATTTTTTTAAGGTTGTGAACTCCCTCCTTCGCTGTCAACCTCTAGGTAAAATGTTTCAAAAGTTTGCATAGTGATTTTCCCATTAAAATGCAAATCAGTTTCCTTAGTGGCAAATATTAAATTAAAACCCTAATACAAAGTGGAGACATGCCTTAATGGCTACAAATTTAAATCCAATCCTGTGTCAGATCTGAGTTCTGGACTTCTTTGAGAAGTCAGGTTTGCAGAGGTGGTTTCTCCAGTTATTTCGTGCCTGATAAGGGGATGATAACAGTTCAAAGAAGTATTTCTAATAAAGAACAGATTTCACTTGTTAACACTAATTGTTAAAAAGTAGGCATACGTTTGAAATAATTGTTTGATTCTGTTTTGTTGAAATCTTATGTATTTGCTTATACATTTGATGAAGAGCATCAAAGACTTTGGCGCTGAAATTTCATATTGCTGTGACTGAAAGGGCCCTGAGGTCTTGGGTACGGGCAGGGTTAGCAAGATGACTTGGATATCTTGTCCCTGAGTGCTGTTGATAGATATTATAGCATTCTGTAAAAGCTCAATAAATGCAATACGGCATTCTGGACCAGATCCTGGAAAGGAAAGTGACACCAGGGGAAAACTGGGGGAATCCAAGCACAGTCTGGAATTGAGTTAATGATAACGCACCAATGTTGTATCCGCCTACACACACTACATGGGACATCAATTTCACCTTAATATCTGTAGCCTAGTACTTTGTTCTCGACCTCGGTACAATACTTTACATTCTCTCTACCTGCTAGTTACATGTGCTTTGTTCCAATAACCGTTTCTTACAGCCGTTTCCTCTTTGATACAGGATGCCATTTAGGGCCATGCTTTGTGTGTAGTTGTCTCGTGCCTTCAGTGTTCATGTAATTTTAAATGGACTCTCAGCATTGTTTCAGCCTTTATGACACTGACATTTTGAAAAATGCAGACTTACAGATCATCTCTCAGTTTGGGGCTGTGCAGCGCTCCTAGGTCCTGGAACCCAGCTGTGTTTCCCTGGTAGGATGGTGGCAGGGATGGGGCAGAATCCTTTTTGGAGGGAGTGTCACACACAAATGAGGTTCATGGCCACTGACTGGCCCTCATGGTGATGTTGGTTATGCTCTCCCAGTCCAGGCGTGGTCCACTTTCTCCACTGCATACAACTGTATTCCCTTTTCCATGCAGGAAACAATTTGTGTGGAGACTTTTGGGGACGATGCTGTACTGCTGTCATCAACCCACACTCCCCAGGACATATGTCAGGGACAGTCTTAACTACGAGATGACAAAGTGATTTTCCAATGTTACCGGTCCCTTTTACTTTGAAGAAACATAGCACTGTAAGGATGTTTTGTCTCTCCTCTTTTAAATTCACATCTTTACTCATTTATCTTTAGCTCAGTTTATCGTGCAAGTGAAATCACACATTCTTGTTTTACAGAAAGGGTTAAAAGTCGACCACTACCATTACTGATTTTGATGATAAAATTGCCCACATTTGGCTGTGGGAACTTCACTAAGCTGGCCCTCAAGTTGGTGCTTGGTGTCTTTAACATATTTGAGCTCAGTTTCTTCCCTGTGGCATGACTAGGCGTGCCAGGCTGATTCTGTACTTTCCTTCTTCCGGGGCTGGGGTCAGTTACTCCTGCAGAATTCCCGATTCCTTGTGGTAGTGAGGAATACTTCGAAGCCAAGACCTGAAATCCAGGTGTGCTCATTACTACTAACATTGATGTTCCTTTTAGGTCTTTTGAGTGAACGGAGCTATAAGATATAAATACATGCATGCACGCATGCATACATACATATATAGTATATCCATATCTACGTATCTACATTTATTTCATATACATAAACACACAACGGCACTCCCACAAAATCATGATTGCAATATTCGCCTCTACTTAAAGCAGGCCTACCTTCCGATAACAGCCACACTTTTGCTCATTTGCTGAATCGTACACAGAACCTGGTGTTTCAGAATGTCTATGCTTGCAATGCTACAAAAATAAAGCACATTAAAAATAGTCATATTATTTTTAATTAGTTCTTTTCTAAAGAAATTTTTGAGTTTTTTCCTTCATCCTTTTTTGACTCATTTCTGCCCCCACCCCACCCCCCGGCATACTTTCCTAAACAAAAGACAGTATACTAGGGAGTTTGCTTTCTTTTTTTTTCAAATTTTTTTAAATGTCTACAAATACTTTAAGTAGATTTTTTTTTAATTTTATTTATTTATTTTTAGAGGGAAGGGAGGGAGAAAGAGAGAGAGAGAGAGAAACATCAATGTGCTGTTGCTGGGGGCCATGGCCTGCAACCCAGGCATGTGCCCTGACTAGGAATCAAACCTGTGACACTTTGGTTTGCAGCCCGCGCTCAATCCACTGAGCTACACCAGCCAGGGCTTGGGAGTTTACTTTCTTAATTCAGCAACGTGACTTTAGAAACCTCTTCCTATTCGTTCACAGACGTCCTTGTTTTCAAAGCAACAGTGTATTTCATGGTGCACATGCAAACTAGTTTATTCAACGGAGTCTTGGGTTTGGGCATTTAGAGTGTTTCCAGTGTGTTGAATTTAAGTATAATAGTGCAGAGAATAGCCTTGTAAACTGTATGTTTTATGACTGGGTGTGTACCATCAGGATAAACGCCTAGAAGTTAGACTGCTTGGTCATGGGATAAATGTACATAGTTTTGCTACCTATTGGCAAAATATGCCCAGAAGTTTTGGGGGAGCAGTGCAGGTTACTCTAAACATAGGTGCTTTATCGGATTTTTGGAATGTGGTCCATCGGATATTTCCACTGTCATATCTGAATGTTCAGGTTTAATCTGCATTTCTCTTATTATATATGAAGCACTATCAGTTGGTATATCTTACCTCCATTTTGTATCTGTTTATATTTGTGTCATATGCTCCTTTTTATGTATGTATGTATTTTGGGCTATTTCTTTAGTATTTGAAGGTTCTTTATACATTGGGGTTACTGTGACCTTGTCATTCTCTTTAATTTTTTTTGCCCCAGGTTAATAGGAATTACTTTTGATTTTCTGGTACTTGAAGAAATTCTTGTTCTCCCCTTTCCTCCTTCTCCTCCTACTCCTTCTTCTTCAACTTCTTCTCAGTCTCTGGTTTATTTCAAATGTATTCTCGTGTCTGGTGTGACAAATAGATCAAATCTCATCCTTTTCCTAATTGCTACTCTGTTTCTCTAGCACTGTGTGTTAAAAAGGCTGACTTTGCATCCATGCTTTGAGATATTTCACTTACACTGGGTTCCTTATGTCGTTATGGATTCTTATGGACTCTATGGCATATCACTGTTTTGTGACATATAGTACATAACAGTACTGTGTGTGTGTGTGTGTGTGTGTGTGTATTTCTTTTCTTCAAGAAGAAGCTCTGAGGTACTTCTGATATGTATAGGATTCCTCTCTTACACTCAATATTCTTTCTACACAGGTTTTCCTAGCAACCTTTACAGGTTTATTTTTCCCTAAATTGTGTTTAGTAACCACTTGCACAGCCCCAAGGAAATAAACCTTGTTTGTATTTGTATTGGAATAAAAGTAAATTAATAAGTTAAATTACTGAGAATTACGATTGTGAGGTGTTGAAATGTTCTGGCTAAGAGGAGGTTGTTCGTAATTCCATTTGCCCAAGTAGACTTTCGTGTCTTCGGGAGTGTTGATACCCACGTCTCCCCCGCTCCCCTCCCGCACCCCGCCACACGCGGACACACCGGGGGTGGGCTACGTGAACAGAATGTTTCCTCCTCCCTCTTCCATTGGCCCCATACAGCCATTTCCCTCACCTGAGCCTTTGGTTATGGTAAATACCACATTCAGACTGAATCTCAACAGGATCTTAAAAGCCTTTGATAGTGATAAAATGTCTACAACATGCCACAAACCTTGCCACATTCTTTGAATTATTCTAGCCATGATTCTCCCTTTTGGCAAATCGGACAAATAATTTCTAAACTTAGGATGTTACACAACAGAAGATGAGAAAGAATTTCCAGCCCCAGTGCCTGGTTCTAAGGCTCCAAATGGGAATTCTTTAACAGCGAGATTCTGGGTTATGTTCCCTTTACTTCTCCATTTACTTAATTTCTCGAAGACTCTGGGCTAAGAGGCACACAGCATTAGAAAGAGACTTCTATTAGTGCTAAACTAGTGCCTGTTTTGCTATTGAAATTAGTGATTAGTTTTCAACTCTGTGGCTTTCTTTAATTTACTAAGAAAAATAGATGGCATTTTCTCTCAAATTTATAAAGATGGCCTACAGGGAAATATCTAATTACCCTAAATATATTTTAAAAGTCCCAAAAGGAGATACAGGAAAACCTTTTGCAAATGGCTCTGTTTGATAGAATAGCTTAATGTGCCTTTGATAAACTCTGGGATCCTCACAATGGTGGGATTTATTAGGAGCTTTCTGTTTGTGCCGCAGAGTCTGAGCCTATGCAGAAACCTGTGGCTGTGAGGGGAAAATAGACCATTTAAATGCAAATCTTTTAATCCAAGAGATTCGTACTCTAAATAGAAGTGGGTCTTTCTGGTGACTCCTGAAGGTAGCAGTACATGGACATTCTTTGCGGATTACTATTCATATTAGGAAATCTAATAACTGGCTTTATTATGTGAGGACACAACATCCTACCACCCATGCATCCGCTAGACTTCCCTTAGTTACTGTTGCTCCTGGTGTGTGGGCTTCCTGGTTGTTAGAAGTTGCAATGGCTCCTTAAATTATAAATCAGGTGCCTACAAAGCTCTAGTTCTGGCTGCATTAAATCGTCTCTAGTAATTACATCCGTATGTATTTTCACGTTACAATGATTAGAAACGTGCTGAAGAAAAGGACCTCAACAAGACAAAATAGTGTATATCGGAGGGGCAACACAGTGTCATAACAACAGTTCCACTGAAACATTCATTCCTGAGCTGCCCTTCCACAGATCACACTGAATATTCACGTTTAATTCCCTTCCCTATGTTGGATGGCATAGTGAACGATTTGAAAGGTATACTTAGAATACAGAAAAACAAAAAAAGGCACCAGAGCTGTTGAGATGGAGAAAAAATGATTTTTCAAATCAATACAGACAATGGGATTGCCAGACCTTTTGAGCGATTCCGTGTAGACTGGAGAAATCAGAGGTGCTTGCTTTCTGCCTTTTGAAGGCTGGGTAGATAGAGCATTATTAATAAATTAAGTGTTTACTCATTAAAACTTTATATTGAGGACTATGTGGAAGGTCTGTAGGAGGTGCCGTGAAGTTTGGGGTGCAAAAGGTCAGAATTCCACCTGGGTAGAAAAAGCCAGCAGGAAAAAGGCTACCAGAGCTTATAGGGCAGAAGCAATATGTCTGTCCCTGTCCCAGCTGGATTGTCATGAGTTTCTAGATCAGAAGTCCTCAAACTGAGCTCTGCACTGGAATTACCCCACCGTTTAAAAATTAAGAGCAGTGCCCTGGACCCATTTCCAGTGATTCTGCCTTTGTCTGTGGGTAGGTCCCAGACTTTAGTGTTTTTCTGCTGAGTTCCTCAGAGATGCTAACCAGCTGCACAGCTGCAAACAGTAACTGAGGAGAGTGGATACCTATTCTATTGATTCTCGTTTGTGACCTTCACCTGTGCAATTATTTGTGGAATACTTGTCCCCCTCCCTCTACCGCATGGTAATGGAGCTCGATCTGTTTCCGCCACAGTGCCCTCCCTCAGGATTGGTCTCTGTGGCGTGGACACTCTGCGCAGTCAGTCGCGCCAGCGGTTCACCCTCACGCACCAGCATCAGTCTACCGAGCAAGGCTCCCTGGGAGCTGCTAGAATACCGTGCAAATTCCTGCCCCATCCCTCACTCTGTCCAGTTTATAGTCTGCGTGGAAAGAAGAAAGGAAGCAAGGGAGGGAAGGAGGCAGGAAAGAAGGAACTTCAAGTCCATACCTGCCAAGGTTATACTCAGTTGTACACCTTATTGCTGATTATGGATGCATAGAATTTCAAGCATCAGTGAATAAATGAAAGACGCATTTGGGTGGCAAAAGACATGTCTGAGCATTCAGGCAACTCTATTAAAAATCTGCCCATTAGCACTTCATGCCCCATCCCCAAGGCTGATCCAACAAGAACTCGTAATATTCTAAATAAGAAACTGATGCTAAAATGCATATGCTCATATTTAACAGGGAAAATAACTTCTGCTAAAGGACGCAGATGATTCATGTTGCACGTGGTATCCCAGGAGAAGCTGATTATTATGAAATAGACTAAAACTCCTTCCCTTTGGAAGACCTAAATAATCATACTTAAGTTATCACTGTCTTCTTAAGGTGTAGGACCGTCCAGGTCATCTTTAGGAAGGATAAATCTGCCCAAATCTGAAGCATTAGATCACTAAGCAGTCAGGGAAAGGCTGGGTAGGGTCAGCATTTGTATCTCTAACTCTTTCATTCGAGGGAGTTTATTTGGCCAAAGTGAACAGCACGGTTCACAGTGAGGCGATGACAAAGAGCATCGTGGACCTGAGTAGATGGACAACAGGAAGTATCACACCAAGTGTCTGCATGTCGTCCAGAACTGGCGATGTAAGCATCTCTGTGGGAGCTACATCTTTTAGAAAAGGATAACTCAAATTTAATTTAAAAGTGAAAATTAAATACAAAGAATGAATTTTCAGAAAATTACACTTGGAATCATAGAATCAGAGGATTTGAGACCTGGAAAAGGCCTTTGGGAAATTATCCCAACTTGGTCAAATTTTCTTTCTATCTTTAGTTAACAGCTTTATTGAGTTCCAATTTTTATATATGATAAAATCCACCTAATTGTCTGACTTGATAATTTTGCTAGATTTAAAGAATTGTATAGTCATCACCATAATTCTGTTTCAGAACCTTTCGATTATCTTGGAGATTGACACATTTACAGACAATCTTAGCTCTCGCTCCCAACCCTAGGTAACCACACTTCCCACATGCTGGCTCCCCAAATATCTTTGTTCTGGATGTTTTATAAATATGGGGTCACACCGCAAGTCGTCCCATGTGTCAGAGTTTCTGTCCCTTGGCATAGCAGCTTTGAGGATCATCCCTGTTGCAGCATATTTAGGAAGCTGGTTTTCTTTTTATCGCTGAATAAGAACTCAGTCGTACCAACTCTTTGAATTTAAAGATGAAGAAACTGACATCAAGTGAGGCTTGATGTCTCAATGACCGTCTCAAATTCCTGCAGCAGGCCTGTGGACCTTGAATTTGGCCTCTCTGGATATGAAATCATGTTCTGACACTGGATGGCACACACGCCCTGACCTCTTCCAAGCTGCTTCTGCTCATGGGTGAGAGAAGTATCAGCGTGCAACCTGTGGGTGACATGGTGTGGGGGACTTCTCACACCCAGTTCAGGGTGAATGTGGCTCAGATAAACCACCGAGCTCGATCCCTGCAGTTTCCCAGCCCCTTGTGTGTAACATTGGTGAGCACGCACCCCCACTCCCCAGCATCGATTTCCTTGGGAAAATATGCACATTTGCTGCAGTGACCACTGCAGAATTCCTTATCTGTTTACTCATCTTTCTCTCCCAACTAGCCCACGAACACTTTGCCCTCCGGGAGCTCTCCAAGGCATGAGTCCAGGGCGGACACACAGGACTCTTTGTCCACACGCATACTTCAACATAACTTTGTTAAGTACAGAAAATCACATACTGTAAGTCTTCTGAGGTCCCCCGGGGAGTGAATGTCAGAGATGAGTAAAGAATTCACATTTCGTTCGTGCCTACATTTGGAACGTTTTAGTGACTAAAGGTGAACTCCATGTTTTATCTTTTCTTCGATATCCAGGAAAGTTAACCAGAGTATTGCACAGTCTCTAAGGAGCCTAATGAAGGCCATCTCTCTCTCTCTAATTAGTCTCATTGGATTTCCATGTTATTAAGAACAACTTGGTGACATGCGCTTGCCCTCTCCCCTGATTTTAATTAAGTCTCATGAACCACAATTTGGTGAATCTGGCCATTCACCTCATTATAAAAAAAGAAAAGACAGATTATCCCAAACCAGGCTTCTAATGAAAATAAAACCCCCTTTTTAAGCCAAGAGTTATTACCTGTTCCTAGATATTAAATACTTGCGAAATAGACAGAAACTATCCATTTCCAAGGACTTATTAATTAAACACTCAATCTCACATCTTTGAACATTACCCATTTTTATTTATATGTTTATATGCTGATCCCATATATAATACATTTAGACTGTTAAAACAGGTGGGCAATGGAGGAGTTGAGATGGTGCCGTGGTGAAGCCCACAGAACCTATCACAATTCCCGTCTTCAAATCCACTCAGGCTGTCTTGCCTTGTTTCTAACCACAGGCATGTGTTACTATATTTGAACTGTCCTCTGCAAAATGAGAGTAATAACACTATCAATCATACTGGGTTGTGGTACAGCCTCAAAGATACATTACAAGTAAAGCATGTATAATAGTTATTGATGCAGTAAATTATTGTATATTATAGCTATTATTGTAGCTATTATTGCATTGAGATTGTGGTGGATTCATGTTCTATTATTACTTTTAGGTATTTTCATAGAGCCTGGAATTTCTGTGAGATATCATATCCCAAATAATCTACCCCTGGTCTGTCAACATTAAAATATTCCAAAATTTCAACCCAGCATGTAATCACTTTTTTTTAAAACAAAAGTTTTTTCTTTCTCTTTTTAAAATTTTATTTATTTTATTTTTAGAGAGAGGGGAAGGGAGGAGAAAGAGAAGATGAGAAACATCAATGTGTGGTTGTCTCTTGTACACCCCCTGCTGGGGAGCTGGCCCCAACCCAGGCATGTGCCCTGACAGGGAATAGAACCTGTGACCCTTTGCTTCACAGTCCCATGCTCAATCTACTGAGCTATACCAGTCAGGCTGCAATCGCTTTTTGAAGAAGATTAAGTAGTTCTCTTACACCCACGTGCCCAGACTTTCAGATCAAAGTATGTGGCATATAAGATATCTGATCTTATTATGCATTGGAGCCTTCAAAACTTTCATATCATGGTATTTCTAATTACTGTAAATGAAAATTGGATACTGTCGTACTATTCCCCAAATACAATTATAATAGCACTAGCATTATCCTGTGTCTTATAATGAAGTTTAACTTCATGAAAAAGTGGCAAATTCAAATGGGAATTCAATACAGATTAGGAAATGCTAAGAGAGAGAGATGGAAAATGGGAAGTTGCTGTTCAATGGGTGTAGAGTTCCAGCTTTTCAATATTTTAAAGTTCTAGAGAGCTGTTACACAGTAGTGTGCATGTATTAATAATAATGTATTGTACACTTAAAATGGTTAAAGTGGTGAATTTTATGTTATATATTTTTTCTACAAAAACATTCATTTTAGTCAAAGGATATCCACTTATACTAAAACTAATACATTGTTATACATATTACAGATTGGAAATTGACTAATTAATTGATTAAATGGAATGCAGATTGTGAAACAGAAATATCCCTAAAGGAACTGTAAGATTTTTATTGCATAAGTTTATATTATCCATATTTTATCTGCTCTCCACTGATACAGAGAATGGACAGCAAAGAGAATACATAGGCATGTTCTCGCATTAGGAATTTTAAAAGTTGAATTATATTTCCCATCTCTGCAGCTCACTTCATGTGGATCTTCGGAAGATTCAGATGGTTATTTTTTTTTCTCCTAAATGCACAACGAAGGATTTGAGCAAGAATGTATGTGGCCAAAGAGCTCTAGCTATGCCCTCATCCGAGTTCTGGGATTCTAGCTTGTTTGTGTCAATCATTCAAACCAGAGACTGTGTGGAAACATATGCCATGCGAACATGCTGTCTCCTCCAGAGCTTATTTAAATGTACTTAAGAGAAATCTGAGAGGCATCACATTGCAAAACACCATAAGGAAGCTCTGGAACTCTCTGTCCAAACCCAAGTCGGATGATGAAGCCCATGCCTCTTTAAGCCCATGCCCGTACCACTCTGTAATTCTTCTCCCTTTCCGAGTTCTCTGTGTCCGCTCCTCCGCACGCTCGTTAATCCAGCTGGAGCACGACTTTCAGCTCAGTCCCCTAGTGATTCACCGGAGGAATAAGGTTCAGAGTGCACAGTCAAGAGTTAGATTTCAACCCAATACAGAAAGCACTTCACAGTAACAAGTGCTTTTCAGCCCTGAATGAGAACTTACTGCAAAGGGAACGGTGAGATGTTCTTTCGGCAGTCCGAGTAAGATGTAAAGGAACCTCTTGGGAAAGGTGAAATGTTTGGAGAGACGTTTCTCTTATCTGGCAAACCATATATTACAACTGGGTGGTTTTCCTCTGGTGAGAACAAGTCGCTTTCACAGGAGGTGGCTGACGCCCTTTAAAGAAAGTCAGAGAGAAAAAAAACAAGGATAACAAACCAGGAAAAAGACACACACACATAAAGCAGCACCATTTTGTCTTCTTGATGCACAAAGCGCACACACACACCCTGTAAATTACTATTGACATGTCAAACACTATGTAATTATGTGCATTTCAAACCTGTCAAACAACTCTTAATCATTCGTCTTTTCATTCACTCTTTGACCTATCACCTATTCAGTCTTTAATCTACCACCAAATCAATTACATGTGAGTTTTGGGGCACCTGCACAGAATTTCAGCTTGCCAAACAAAGATTTGTCCTTGTCCTTGTTGTGTGAGTATTAAGTCATTTAGCTACCTAGAAATAAGCTAATGACTTTAAAACACATTTATAATATGAAATGCCAGAAATTCTGCACACAGTAGGAAACTCACCTCACCCGCCACAGCTGGGGGAATGCAGTCATGCGCATTGTCATTATAAACTAGAGTTCTGTCACTCTGCACAAGTACCCAGAGGTCTTTCATATTTAATAAAGTGATATAATGATTTAGTAACCCTATGAAGAAAAGAATTATAATTTCATGCTGTCTATATTTCCAACAGGACAAAATCCTCTAGTCCGCTACACTGGATTTATGTACAGTGATGCCTTGATTTGGCGTAAAGATGTGTATACACACCTCATCAGAATACGGATCTCAATGAGCATTGCTTTTATTTTCCTGCATACAAACAGGCTGTGGACCCTTCAGCAGGCTCTTTTCTTCCTCTTGTCAAGCTTTCTCTGAGCATCTGTCATTATTTCAACATCTGGAGGGGCAGATAAGCTGATCCAATTGGAACATTGCAGTCAGCAACTTTCTCCAGGAAACTAAATTTGTCACTTCTGCAAAGCATCCATCTTCTGCCAGCTTTTGACTTCCTGTCCTCAGGCCAAACTCGAAAATCAGGCCTCCCGGTTTGTAAGGCTGCTGTGCTAGGGACTAATTCAGCTGTGGAGGAAAGAATGACAAAGGGTGGAAAGATCATGATTAACTGGAATTAATTTCTGGAACAGCAGGAAACCCATCTAAATATGATATAAAGATTTAATCTTAACCTGATGTCTCTCCAGCCATTACCCATGGCTTCCTTCTTAAAGAAATATTGAATGTTACTCTGCATTTCTGTCTGACAATAGCTTGTACTATTGTACAAGGTCCCATTTTCAGATTAACCAGAAAATTAACAAGTGCTCATTTCAAGTTTGACGTGAAATAAATTCACAAGTCTCCCTCCCTATTCTAATCATTTTATTAAAGTGGCAGCAAACCTGCACAAACATAAAATTATTTGTAAAGGCAAATCTGATCAGATTCTTTCTCTGATTCAAACTGGTCACCAATTTCCTTTTTCCAGGGTGTATCTTGATGCTTTTATGACTGGGTCAAGGTGAATTGTCTTCTGGCTCTGGCTTCATTCTCCAGTCTAGCCTTCTGTTCCGTTCTACCCTCTGCCATGCCTTCTTGCCAAGGTGCCTGGTATTCCCATTTCTGGGATGCCTCCACTGTCCAGATGGGAGCTTTGCAAAATCAGTGGGTATTCCCATCAGCAAGGAGTCTTCTTAAAATGCAGGTTTGGATTCAACCATTCTGAATGGAGCCTAAGACTCTGCATCCATAACAAGCTCCCCGGAGATGCTAATGATGTTGAGGTCTACAGGACAAAGTGAGTAGCAAGGTTTTGGAGCACTAGTTCTTTGAGAACCTGGGGGAGGTGGTGATTTGGCTCCCCACATCAATTTGGGAAAAATCTGGAGACGTTGTATTTGTCATACCTTGGGGGCACTAACTGGCATCTAGTCGAAAAAGGCCATGGATATCACGAAACATTCTACAATGCCCAGGGCTGCCTACCATGGCAGAGGCTGATTCAAGCCAAAATGTCAATAGTACAAAGCTGGAACACCCTGACTAGGGGGCTTCTAGTCTTTAGGAGCAAGCTCAGTCATCACATCATTTCTGAACAAGTCCCTAAACTCACCTAAACAACCCCGGTCACTTCTGGCTCGTCCTGCCCATCGGACCCCCACTCCCAATTCACTCACACACCAAACGGAGTGTGCACATGGTGAATCTGCTGTGTTATCAGTTACTTCTCTGCATGCTTAATTGTTTAATTTCCCTTTAATTTGTAAGCATCTTGAACATTATTATATTTGTGCCACAGTATACAGCATCTATCTTGTTGCAGACATAGGACACTTTTCTATGTGATTCACATAAGATGTAAAAGAAAAATGTGATCATTCCAAATGGCAAAATTTAATTTAGCAATCAGAAAATAAAGGGTAAAACAACAGGTTGCCATTTTGTCCCCCAGGTCAATATAGCAGAAGAATGTTCTGCTCTGATAAGAGCTGAGGAAAATGAATTGCTAATAGGAATGTGACTGGTGCATATTACTCAGAGATAAATTGCAGACAGTCTTAAAAACATACATATTTTGGATTCATCTCTAATGGGTCACTTTTCACTGGTTGACTTGAAGTCTGATCAGTCTATGTATGAGAGAGGAGAAATTCTACCCATGGCCTTATGATAGAATTCAAGGTGCTGTGAAATCAGAAGGGGAAAGATATACCTCACTGCACATTTTCTGTTTAAGTGGAAAACAGGCCACAGTGTCATTAATATAGTTTGTCACTTGTGGCTACCACAAATACCTTATTATGGTGTTTCAAATATATTACAATATTATTTATAACATGCTAATTAAATTTACAATACTTGAGAAATGTTATTTAGCCCTGGCTGGCGTAGCTCAGTGGATTGAGCATGAGCTGCGAACCAGGCATCACAGGTTCGATTCCCAGTCAGGGCTCATGCCTGGGTTGCAGGCCATGGCCCCCAGCAACCGCGCATTGATGTCTCTGTCTCTGTCTCTGTCTCTGTCTCTCTCTCTCTCTCTCTCTTTCTCTCTCTCTTTCTCCCTCCCTTCCCTCTCTAAAGATAAATAAATAAATAAATCTTAAAAAAGAAATGTTATTTAATGTGTTAATGTGGAAGACCCTATATTCCTATGTCAGAATTGAAATTTTGATCATTGTATTTCAACATAATCAACTTTCTTTGTAATCCTGTTTCTTTATTTAAAAATATTATTCTAGGAGTTGATCTTTTAGCTGCCTGGAGCATCAAAATAAAAAAGTTAGGACTGAAAACACTTAACCCAGTTCTCAACACTCCACTTCAAACTCTATCAGTTTGACCGGTTCACACGCAGGGTGGGGCAAAAGTCGGGTTAGAGTCATGAGCATGCAAAACACAGAGTTTATTCTTCTGTTATTATCATTAATTATTGTATTATTTCCCATACGGACAACTATCAACCTACTTTTGCTCTACCCTGTCTAAGGGAGCAATATTGCAGGACAATACTTTCACCGTAGAACTTGATGAAAATTCCTTACTATTGGATATTCAGAAAACCCTGAGCAATGTCTACAATGAAGAAATACAAATGAAGTACATAACATGGTATATTGGTTTTCTACTGCTGCATGCAGAGTTCACCCAGATTTGCTGGCTTGAACCAACACACATTTATGTCTTACAGTTCTGTACGTCTGAAGTCAGATGCAAATGTCATCAGGCTAACTTCAAGGTGTGAGCAAGCTGTGTTTTTTCTTGGAGACTCTATGGGAGAATCTGGTTCCTGCTTCTTAGGTTTCGGCATCATTCAGTTCCCTGGGGTTCCAGGCACCAGGTCCCTGTTTTGCTTTCTGCGTATGAGGTGAAAGCTGTTTCTCACTGTCCTTGGCTGACGGCCCCTTCCTCCGGCTTCAGATCCACCAGCAGGGAGCCTGGCCTTTCTCATGTCATGCCCCTCTTCTGCCATCATCTCCTAGTTTAGGGACTCATGCGATCAGGATAAATCTCCCTGTCTCATGATCTGAAACCTTAAGCTCACCTGAAAAATCTCTTTGCCATGTAAGGTAATATATCTACATGCACTGGGGGTGAGGGTGTGGCCGTGCCTGGGGGATCATTAGTCTGTCTGTAATACGCACCCTGATTGGAGGCACCTACCTTCAAGCAGCTTACTCTGTTTTATACATTTTTTTCATAGGCTAACGAGAGCAAAACAGCCTGGCGCAACTAGCCCAGGTGTCTAGAAATATTTCGCCAAGACTAGAGACACTCTTTGTCTTTAAACGCCATGAATGCCTCATAATTATTAAGTGAAAGGACCTGAATCATATGCCAGCCAATGAAAATTACATTAACTTTATTATTTATTAGTGTAATATTTAGAGAGCTATTGTAATCAGCTCCAATGTAATATTCTTAGCAAAGGGAATTTCAAATACAAGGAGTCAAAATGGTCAGAATTATCACCCTGAATCACTGTTTTCTCTGTGAGGTAAACTGAGGAAAGCCGTGTAGTGGGTTAGGGTTAGAGCGATGTTTACCTGTCGTGCTCTGTGAGGAGAGAGGACGGGCCTGGGGCCACAACCCCACTCACTAGACTTACGCACAGAGTGGTCCGACAGTCCTATGTACTTTGTGCAAATTGTCCACTTAATTTTCTACCATTTCTTTGGCTAATAAATGCATTAACACTGAAAAAGTGTGTTTACATTAATTAGTTCACACTTTCTTGAGAGAGCATTACCCCGTGAAGCTGTCCAGCCACCTACCCTGCACAGAGATAATTTATTCATAAACACTTTTTGGACATTAATCCATGGGTATGTGTAATTTTATCACTCTCAATATCGTTTGCATATTGTGCTTTTTAAAATACCATGACATTTATGTGCAATGTGATCACATGACCTTTTCAGAAGATAAATTCTGGAAATTACCTGATGAAAGGATTTATTTTTTTTTATTTTGGACTGTATAGAAACACTCCTCTGTAAGTAAAGTGATCAAAGAACATTTAGTTAAACAGTGAATTAACCTTCTCAAAAATTATCTATGTTTATGGAGTGAAGATTATCCAAGGAATTTAGAGACACAAATCCACTGAATATGTAGGATATATAAACTTATGCTATTCATAAAACCCTAATTTTTACAATCTTGCCCTATCTAACATGACAAAACAGATTATTCATAAAGTTATGTCTTTAGCATATTTGAGTCAGACTGTACACAGGCCACAGCTTAAAAGGGAAAACAAAAGCAAAAACCTGTCAGGACAGAGATACTCGATTTGTAGAAGAGCCAGCTCCTTCTGGGGGAACCACAGGTAAAAGGAGAAAATGAAATAAAATACTAGATACAAAAAGGGAATGCCAAAAGCGGTTCATGACTTCTTGGAAAAACAAAACAGAACAAAACAGAAAACCTTTAGCCGCTGTTCAAATCATTCTCTCTGCCTTTGCTGCTTTTCAAACCAGCAAAGAGAATAGGTAAAGGATCTTTGGAATTGTGAGCAAGTTTCACTAATGAGCCTCCTGATGCTGTCCCAGTGATGGGCCTGCAGAATTCCATCAATAAAACATTAAGATAAAGTACCCAGAGCCCTTAAGGTAGCAGCCAATTCTCATTCCAGGGACTTGCATTTTGTGTCAATTAAAGAGTAAACTTCAAGAGATGAATTGACTTTGCTCCGGCTGGCCGGACCCCTCCGGCAAACATTAGCACAACAATCACCGTCATACATTTTGCACTCTCAGGGCCCTGAGAAATGATGCGCTCTCAGGTCTCATCGGTATACTGTTGTTCTAATTTACCCACCAAGATTTGGATTTCAGTCCCAGGTCAGCGTGTTGGAGAGTGAAATGGAGGCACAGGAACAAGCTTTTTTTCAAACCTGTAGTGTTTTCTGTATTTATAACTGCACCTTGTAACTCTTTTTGGCTTCCATTGGGAGAATTTCAAGGCAACTCTGTGAGGTGAGATAAGGATTTTCTTATTTATGAGACTAATGCTCCTATAAATAAATTTGGATTCTGGGTGCCTTCTGGGGCAACTCTTTCTCCTTGGTCCTTGAATTCCAGGAAAAGCAGCAGTGAGAGAAGTGGCATCAACACAAATCCACTCTGTTTCTTTATGTGTTATAACAGCACATTATTTCCTAGTGTACATATTAGGATGGAATTTAGAGTGAACATTGGCATATTTCGGTGTTTCTTATCACACCTAAATTAACTAAAGAGTTTTTGCTTAAGGGATCTCGTCTCTTGATTAACACGTAGTTACAATCATAAAATCCTGTGGTTTTACATTTGGAAATCTCATCCCCCTAATTTGCATAAACTGCCATTTTGATATCCTTCAAGAATAAACAAATTTACATATTCTCATATAACTTGCCTCATCAGAAAACGCTTTGAATATTCAGGAAAGTATAATTTGTCTTAGCTGTCGCATTAGTTTAGGGTGTGATTTACCTGTCTTTGTTAAGATAGTTAAGGGTACCCTGATTAAATAAACATGAAAGTGACAGACCAGCAAACATTTTAATCTCACAAAGAGAACACGTGTGCAAAAAAAAAAAAAAGAGAGAGACAGCACCCCACTCCCACATACCCCGCGATGTAGCCAATTCAGACACTGGCCGGGGGAAGATTCAGCCTCAGCCCTTTTCCCTGGAGACACGGCGCTGCCACCAGCAACCTCTCATTAGCGAGAGGTCTTCTACCTCTGACACTTCCCAAGGCCCTGTCACCCTCGGCAAGAACGCGCCACCACCACGTGCGCTGCTCCCCCTCCCGCCCGATTGCTCCAGTTACTACACAAATTTGAAACTCGGGAGGTTCAGGACAAGACTCAGGGTCTTTGTCATCACCACGACCGGAGCACTTTCCGGCCAAGCGCTGAAGATGCCCAGTGGTTTCACTGGATCTGAAAAGGCATTTGGAGACAGAATCGAGTTTGGGAAACACGTTTCCTCATGATCCACTTAGAATGTCTTCCAATGTGCTGTCACGCGTTTTTGAAATTTCAAAGAAAAAGAAGAGATTAGATTATGGGGTTGTTAGTGAATTAAGGACGTGGACGGGTTGTAAATGGGCAACGATGAAGAAAAAGAATCCATTTCAAACCACAAAGAGGTCTTCACAGATCAGAAGTTAATGCCGCTTCAGCCTCTGTATAATGGAACAGGAGGAATCATTCCGCTCAGCATCTTCTTTCGTTAGGGAAGAAATACATATGGGTTCAGAGGAGTGATGTCCCCAGGTCATGCTTTCAAAGACTGTTTTTATCAATTACCTGCCGCTCTGGGCCTTGCATGGGACATGTCACCCAGGGCCTCAGGAAGCAAAGGCATCTGAGTGCCTGCTCTGTGCATTGCTGGGAACCTAGGTCTAAGCAAAGCAAAAACAGTCTTAGTGTTCACAGTTTCTATAGTCTAATGGGGGGAGAAAGGAGTTAAAGGTACATTTATGAGTAAACATCTAATTATAAATTATAATTGTGGTGCATTCTCTCTGGAAATAGTTCCAAGCTGAAATGAGATAAGAAGGGAGTCGCTGGAGCACATCCAAAGGTTAAAAGAAAGCCCATTGTGGGGAATTACAGTTTCACTAAAACCTGAAAGAAAATTGAAATTGACCAGACCAAAAGTATAATAAAAAGGGGGATGATGAGAGAGGGGGGCCCCAGCAGAGAGGGCAGCCAAGGTCCAGACTTGCACACGGGAAGAGGAGCAGCCTAACGGAAGAACTGTGTAAGGAGGCCCGGATGGATGGAGAGTTTCAAGAAACAGGGAAAATATTAGAATATATTGGTGACGAGAGCAGAGCCATGCTACGGAAGACCTTACTTCAAACGCCAGTCCCCTCCTTCCAACTCTGTCGCCCTGGTTCTGTTAATTCACAAAACCATCCCCTGTTTTTATGCAACACGACAGAGAAAAAAATTGGAACGCGGCGGTGCTTCACACTTCCATGCACCCTGC
This sequence comes from Phyllostomus hastatus, assembly GCF_019186645.2. Taxonomy (NCBI): domain Eukaryota; kingdom Metazoa; phylum Chordata; class Mammalia; order Chiroptera; family Phyllostomidae; genus Phyllostomus; species Phyllostomus hastatus. Next base: position 20,533,496 of record NW_025334024.1, read on the forward strand.
ACACACATTTGCTGCTGTACTTGAAAACTTCCGTTCTGATTGTGTAATCAAAACCATCGGCAGTTACTGCCAGCTCAGTCGAGTTAAGCAAATTAAACTACATGACATCAAAACACGATGCTCTCAGCCAGCATATAATCCCCTATCATCAAACAGTCTGCAGTGAGCATGGATTTTGCAAGTTTCACTATCTCAATCTGTACTTGCCCTGGAACCTTCCCCGGGCTCTGTCTCCATTGTCAAATGAGGGGTTGAGCGATCACCACGGGAAGGGTATTGATGGAGACAGGCCAGGTTAAATGAGTCCCCTTTTCCTAGACTCTGCTGTATAATAGCCTCGTGTCTCCTCTTCAATTTGCTTGCATAAACAGAGCCGGAGGCCAACTGTGAGACTAGTAGATACTCCAAATGTGCCTCAAATAATATTACAGGATTTAAGGTCTTGTCTACAAAGCATATTTGACCCATAACATTCCAGTGCTGAAAGAGAGGGTGGAAAGATTCTGCTCTCACTTCCTTTATTACAGTTAAGGAAACCGAGGCTCGAAGACATCTGTTCATTCGTGTGATTGCACGATGCCACGGAGACCATCCCTGGTGTAAACAGAGGCGAAATACACATGCTCAGGTTCCTCATTCATGCTTTTCCCTGGACATTCCTATCTGGGCATGGGGATCCACTCATCCCAACCGCCAGTTAGCCAGCAGTGATCAGTAGTGATCAGTCCATGCAGGACTCGGGGGAGACAAATAGCCAGAGTGCGCCAGAGCTTGCTCTGGGGTAGGGATTGCACTCAGAGATTGACACAAACTAATCCTACTCCGCCGCCACACTGTGCCTAGGTAGGAGATGGGAGTATTGACCCCATTGTGTTATACGTCAGAGGAAACTGAACATTTTAAGTTGAAATAGCATTCCCCCCAAGTCACACAGCTATTAGGTGTCTGATAGAACTTCACCCCCAACCTGAAGAACATTATGCTCTCTGCCCCACGAGTAATGATTTGGGTATTTCTTTTTCGAGGAAGATATTAACTTGAACACATTCAGTTCAATAAATAGTCATCATCAATTTCTGCTATGTGTTTGGAATTGTGTTTCCTGCTGAGGATGCTTCAGGAAACACAATACATGTATTTCCATAATTGCTATCTAGTAGGGGAGAGGGGCTGCTAAGCTTAGGTTTGCACACATTTATTTAAATGCTAAGAGTACTTGTAATACTGTGTTAAGTACTATGAAATACTATGGATTAATAGGAGCCACGGTAAAACAATATGACAGCAACTTTTTCAGTGGTGTCAGGGAACTTGTCAAGATGAGGTTCGGAATAAGACAGGATTGCAACATGAAAGTGGAAGAGAAGACGTAGAAGAAACAGTGGGTGCGAAGGCTGTGGGCTGGGAGAGACCTGGTGCTCAGGGGTGCAGGAAGCCACTGTGACGCCACGGCACCCCACGAGGAGGGAAAGCAGTGTGCACAATGGGCTGAAGAGAAAAGCAAAGTGTGTCAGGCGCATGCGGGTCCTTTTGGGGGGGTGGCAACAGATTCCCAAGCTTTTCCCAAAGGACGTCACGCAGCTATCGGGAATTTCAGTCAGGGGGTGGGGATTTCACGCTAAGATTTGCGTTTGAAGAATAACTTGATTGCCGTGTAGTAAGGGGATTATGAAGGGGACTTTCCAAGTGCCGTCATTTTGTTCACTGAGGAGTGCATTGTCAACCTGGAATGCAGACGGAGAGGGTTAGTGCGTCTGGCCGAGGCTCCAGGAATCACCACCGTTAAGTATTGTGGGAGGAACTGGGCCTGTTTACTTGTGAGGCAGAGAATGCAGGGAGAGTCCATCGTCTTTAGAAGAGACAGGACAGAGAAAATGAGGCTGACTTTCTAAGGCGACGTATTTCAGCTCTGTAGAGATAGGCTTGAGGGACATGCGCTCTGACATTGTCAGTGTTCCAGCCCTGATGACATTTAAGGAGACGTGACGTATTTCTACCTCTCCCACTGTTGTAGAACTGGTTCCGTGACAAGAACTGAAATTATGACAAGGTGTCTTCCTCCAAAATTGGCTCAAATGCTGAGATGCTTAACTTGCTTGATAAATCTGAATGTCAAATAGCAGCCTATTGCTAGGGATGAAATAATGTACTTTCCTTGTGTATTTAATTCAAGATGAAATTTTAAAATCTTATTCACCACGTAAGGGCTATTTTGCCTTCAGAAACTCTGATGGAATGTTTTATGCAAAAGTCACCACTGCTTTATTCAGCTTGGGGCTTACTCAGAACTAGTAACCAGCCCAAGAATTTCCCACAGACCGGTGAAACGGAGTTGCCCTTTAAGATGTATCTTATTTTTCTCCTGTTTGTTTTCTACCCGTAATCATGCAAATGTTGTAATTAATAGTCTTTCTATCATTAACTTTAAGAAACATTAGAAATTCAAATTCAAAGTAAAATTTTTCTCCCTCTGCTTTGGTTCACTTCTCATGACCTCCCACTTGACCTGTTTCGCTCTTCCCCGATCCATCCTTCCTCCCACTCCCACCGGTACTTTGTGTCCGTATTATTAATAGAGGGAACTTTCTAAGACGTACATACGTCCGTGTCATTCCCACATTTAAGAAGCACATACCTAGACTATTTCTTCTTAGTGCTGACAATGTCAAGTCTGTATGGTTTTATCTTGACATAAATCACCCTTTGTCATTTTTGTCTAAAGTACCCAATCGTCCCCACATACATCCCTTATTTTTTTTTTACTTATTATAATGGGTGGGTAGGGGGGAAGTGGTGGCAGGAAATCGGAGACAACTGTACGTGAACAAGAAAAAAATTATTAAAGTTACTTGGGGCTACTTGTTATTTATTTTTAAACAGAAAAAGGAGCTGCCATAAGAGGAATTAGTTCAAATACAAGTAACAGTTATTTGTAGTAGCTTTAGTATTTCAGTGTTAGTTTTAGTTACAGGAAAAGCACTGCCTGCCACGTAGGGACCTCATATAAACCAAATGTTTTAAGAGGTCATTTATATATCTGACTTTAATTAATTTTATTATTTCTTTATTCGACATAGTCTTATTAAAGGCCACTCTCAGGCTTTGGTCCAGGAAGCTGAGCGAAAGCAGCAAACACACAATTCATGTCTCTGTTTCCATCCAGGCACTTATACTCCAGTGAGCCCTGGTGTTCATTTTACAGGGATCAGTGTTATGAAACCCCTTCCCTTTCCACCTTCTTTCCTGTCCCAAGGTCTGCACAAACATAACTTGCCTCGCAAAACGGTATAAATTCAACACTTTCTTCCTAGGCACCTCCAAATACAAACCCAATTTCTTAAGTAAGGGCCATGCATTACTATGCCTGCTCAGAACAGTTCCTGCATCAAAAAAATAGACATATGGGATTTTAACCTTGCTTCGATCCGGGAACCTATATTGTCAAGGAGGCACGCCACCTGGACCCCGTCTTTGAAGCCTCACCTCCACCATCTGCATTCATCTTAATGCCAGGCCATCGGTGCGCCTCTGCAAGCGGAGACCATTTCATTCTTAATATAGTCGGGGAGCCCAGAGCACTGTTCACCCGGGGAATGCAAGAGTGCGGCACCGGGAACTTTCCGGAGAGAGGAACAAAGCCCAGCGCCAGCCCCCGGTGAGCGTGTCAAAGGCAGACCGTGAGGCGGTGAGAGAAGGGGCCGAGTGGCAGCCGAGAGGAGGCCGAGTGATTGGCAAGGTCAGGCTATCTGCGGAGATAGCATTTGAGCCCCGCTCCATTGACACTTCAAAGCTGCGATAAGCCAAAGGGCTGGGAGAGAGGGGAACATCAAAGAGTCAACCTTTTTCTTAGGGGAAGCCTGGTGAGGAGAAGAATCACTCACAGGGAAGGACTTACATAAGAGGGAAGAGCACCATACAAGGAATCGAGGGGAGAGAGAAAATATTTTTAAAGCGCCTATAATTTCATCAGTTTTACGAAAGGATTCACCGCAGGTGTGTGCAGGAGGGACGCATTTTCAAAGTACCCAAAGGGAATATAACCAGCTAATAATAACTATTGCTCTTTAGTAATTCTCATCAGGCAGTGCCTTTCAAACATGATTGTTGAAGCAGAGTCACCTGGTAAATTTGTAAAAAAAAAAAAAAAGAAAGGGGAAAAACGATGGCAACCACCTCCCTGACCATTTCTCTGTGTGTATCCAGCCAAGACCTGGGAGGCTCGGGCTCAGAGCTGGGCCCTCTCAGCGGGCTTCCCCCAGCAGGAGGCACACCTTCTTCTGCAGGGATAGACTCTCTGGTTCTTCCTGGCCTGGCTTGTGCCCACACTCCCTCTGAGCTGCATATGTATCCTGCCTCCCGGTATTTTTCCCCTGTGGACTCCTCACTGAAGCTGCCCAGACATGTCAGCTGACACCGACTCTTGTCCTTCCATTCTCCATAAAGTTAAACGCGCCCTTCTCTGCCTGCAATACCTTCCGAGCCTCTTTCCTCTTCCTTTCAAAAATCCGACTGAGAGTCAGTCACTGTCCCTGGGAAGTCCCCAGTGATCATACCGGGTGCTGCGGTGGGCAGTCTCTGCACGTACTCCAGGAGCTCCGCGTGTGATAGAGTCAGCTGAAAATCTCAACAGTTCTTCTCGTGGTGGGTTGTGCTAATCCACGGGATGTGTGTCTTTCATCTGTCTGGTGAAGTCTCGTGAAGGGTCTGCTTGCTTCCAGGCAATATACTAGCCAGGAACTACATGTAGCGTCTGGTGAGGGAGAGGAACGGAGAACAGTTACTATACAAGGTGGAACAATGGCTGTGCTAGGGGAAATGCAGGATGCCACAGCACAACGCCGCAGGATCCCAAACATACTGGACTTCTCTGACACACAGTCAAGAATTGAATGTTCATTGGACTCCATATAGGAGCGAAACCATGTGGTATTTGTTAACAGTCAAACTGGACTAACAAGCAAAATACAGACAGACTCATAAATAGAGAGCAGGGTGACAGCTCTGGGGGAGGGTTAGGAGTAGGAAGGGATTGAACAAAAAGAAAAAAGGACTCATGGGCAAGGGTGTGGTGATTCCTGGGGAGAGGATACAAGGGGACTAAATGGTAATGGAAAAAAGGCAATAAAAAATAAACCTGAAAAAATAAAACTGTGTCCTTTATAATACCATCAAATCTGATACATCACTCCTATTTTTTTACTTGACAAACTCCTAAGAGCAATTAACAAGCAAATACATTAATCAGTCCAAGAATATAATTAATGTTTTAAGAAATGGCCTGGTCAATGGCTAATGAATGGTCCAGACAGACAGTTCTGAGGAGGGTGGGTGAACATAGGTACCTAAATGTTACATAAACATATAAATAGATGTCATCTTAAAACACATCTAGGTCACAAAAAACAAATGTGACTGCAGTTTGAATGCTCTGACCCTACAATAGCAGAAAGTCTGAAGTCCAGTCACATTGTGTCTTAGTTTTATAATCATATTATCTTAGTTTCCTTCGATTATTATGAGAATAACAACTGCTGGATTTAAAAAGTTTAAGGAAGTTCCAGAAGAAAAGTAAAATCATTTACTGTCAAATGATCTACAGGTAATCATTAGTATATTTTTCAACAATTTATGAATTATTATTGTTTATTTTTCAATATGCATGCATTTCTATATTTCATTCTTTTTAAAATTAAGATACTCTTAAATCTTGTCTGCTTTTTTACAGTTTAGTGTTTGGCAATTTTGCGACAGATTTTTCATAGATAAGATTCTAATAACTTTATTGTTTTCTATACTGAGGATTGATAATTACTTAATTCACCATTATCTTTTTAGTGTTTTCAACTTATAAGTCAAAACACATTCTAAATTAAAGTTGCTGTGAACATCTCTGTTATGCAATAACAGATTTACACGTGGGCATTTTCCAAACAGAGGCTGCTGGAAGGAGAAGGACTGAAAACGAGATAGACTTCAACTTGGAAGAATTTTTGTCCAGTTCTAATTCGCCTGTGTTTGGTGTAGAATTGGGCATTGAAAGCCACTCCAGTTTCTAATTTTCAGCTTCCTTGCACCCTCACAGCCTCATCACTGTGAGTTTGTTGCCTTACTGAATTTCCAGTTCAACCTAACAGGGGCCCACTACACAAATACTCTTATGTGGTATGCTTGTTTGTAAAGATAACCTCGATCAAAATGGGGTATGTTTGTTTATAAAGATAACCTCGATCAAAATGTGGCCCATGTTTTAACAGAATGATTCTTAACATTATTCTAATTAAGTACGCAGCATTGACCAAGTTATCAAGAGTAGAACTAATGTGTCTGGTGAAAATAGAAAGGATGGCCAAACCAAAGTGTCGCAGGTTCGATTCCCAGTCAGGGTACATGCCTGGGTTGCAGGCCGTGACCCCCAACAACTGCACATTGATGTTTCTCTATCTCTATCTCCCTCCCTTCCCTCTCTAAAAGTAAATAAATAAAATCTTAAAAAAAAAGAAAGGATGGCTAAGCTCAATGGTCATCACTCCTGGACTGCAGTGTTGCTGTGGCCCTCCAATAGTATTTATTCTGAATAGTAAGTAGAGGCAGTTAATGAGGGAAAAAAACAAAGAAGATACCTCTGGCTTCTTATCCTCGGATTAATTAGCTCCCCTGCAAATCAAAATTAGAGCGTTCCCCTCTGCAAACCAACTTGTTGCTCACTTCTATCACGAATACCAGAAAAACACATTCAAATATAATGTATCATCTTGGGCTGCACCACCCACTGCGGGCCTGGAGCCTGAGACTCTGCCCTGTAATAAATGTCTCCCAGGTACCTCTCACGCATACTGAAGTTTGATAACGACTACTCAAAGGCCATAAGATCTCCTGTCATTCAACCGTATTTGAATAAACGACTCCACTTAGATCATTCTGATGGTTTTGCACCGAACTAGGAATTTTGAAATGTCAGGATTGCTTTGAAACCTTATTACTTCTTTCACTGCTCAGAAACTGTTTAAACAGATAAGACAGAAGGCTTCTCCATATGGTGGGGTGTGCATGTGCAGGTTAGGAGTAGAGAGGGACGATCCCTAATATATCCTTGTCTGCACCCCTAGTGCCTGGCATGAAGCCTGAGGCATGGCAGGTACCCAGTTATTTGAAAGCCAGTGACTGTCCTCTAAAGAGGGAGATTGGGGAGGTAAAGCTTAGCTCCTGAGTGAAGCCTTGAATGGCCCTCAATAATAAACTCTGCAGTCTTTTCCTGATGGGAATGGGAAGCAATTCCTTCACAGGCTTTCTGTAGGAGGCCAGATACCTATACGCAGACATCAGTGTAGCTGTGTAGCATAGTTTGTAGCATCAAACTACTGAGATGGGCTCTTTTGTTTGTTTCGTGTGCAGGATCGCTGCAAACCGCTAGATGGTGCTGCTGGCTCATGACTGAGCAGCCACAGCCCGCCAAGGCAGAGGGGAGAGCTCTGACCTCCAAGGAGGAATCCTCTCTGCATTTGCGGCTCTGCCTCTTGCCAGTTTGCAGGAAGCCGTATTTTAAAATGCTTCCTTCCACTTGGCCAATTCCAATCACCTTTCCTTCCTACTCTCGCCTCATTATCTTTGATTTCAAATTAAGGAAACTGTTTTTAAGATATTCTTAATAGAATTTTTAATTACGTTTATGCTCTTTTTATTTGTGGGATGCATAGTGGGAAAGTAGAGCTAACCGATCCATGTTAGGAAATAAAAACACTGTTTCTACCTGGAAATGTTCCCTGTTGAACTCCATACTTACGGAGCTCAGTACTGACACACTCCATACATAACTTCATCCGTAAGACGTGCTCTTTCCGAGTCCAACTGAAGTCACTGAGAAAGGAAACAGCCGGACACTAAAAATACAGTGTTAGGGACCTGGAAACAAACACTCAGGGTCGAAGGGTTGGAAAATATGCGGCATGGGCACACCTGCTCATCCTGTCATTCCCAGGACGGACACCAATATCCTTTCACGGTGTTGTCCTCCAGTTGCTCCACCTGGGAGCAGAATCCATTCCCAACGTAGACAGGAGACAGGTAAGTGCCTGCAGAGACTTTAAATCAACCACCAACCCTGATCTAGGATAGTGCCAGAAAAAAAAATGTAAAGTCAATAAATGGGAAGCAAAAATAAAGGAGGGTGTCGAGTACGGGGGAATCAGAAAATCTGCTTTGCTGAATCCGGAAAGATTCTGAAATTCAACGAGGGTCCTGAGGAAACACCTGGGCATATACCAGCAGTCCAGGCACATGAACGAGTAAGTTCAGAGCAGACAATACTGTTTTCTCCTATGCAGGTATTTACCAGGGACAAAAAGGAACAGACCCATTCCTGACCAATACTATTCCCAGAGATTTTTTTTCTCCAAAAGAGCATCAAAATCAAATGACTTAATCTAGAATCGTATTTTATTAGGGGAGTTATCTTGTTTCCCCCTCTTCCCTTCCCATTTTCTACATTAAGTAAGTTACAGTGTATTTACATGTAAGTTACTCACTGTATATAAACAGGCCAGAAGCTTCCTGAGCATCCTCAGGCCACAGGAAAGGCTCTCCAATCAGCCCCGGAGATCCAGCCACTCCATCTGTGTCCTGCCCTCTGGGCTTAGGTGACATCACTGATTGTTCATTCACAGGCCTGCTCATCCCATCACCACTACACTCTGGGCACAATTGCTCATTGTCTCCTACTGATTAGAATGCTGCAGTTTATAAACGGGTGATGCAAAAGAAGAAATTAGACCAAGGCCATTCCTCGCAGGTAAATTTTTCTAGTTGCTTGACTGCTGGGTCATCAATCTTCTGTGGAATATCTATCCCCTGTCCACTTACTCGAGGGATTTTTAAAGTGACTTCCTACACTGAAAACTAGACAGAACTTGGTGTATGTTCAGTTCTAAAGTGCAGCTGAAATATCACTTTTTTTCATGACATAAGTATCTAATTTGCTCTACAGTTGTCCTTTCTGTGGAAACTATAATGTGTGCTTCAAACACTCCCAACTGACATACTAAAAAGGTGAAGTAGGAAGTCTGGGTGTCAATATATCAAGTTTGTCACCCGTCAAGCATGCAAGCTGGCTCGTGGCCATTCATTGCTCATGGGCACAGACTCAGACAGTGCCAGGGCTGTTAAATCTTCTGTATACCTTGGGACCAGCGTGCAGAGTTAAAGCCGTCTGCAAACACTTGCTTTCGTAAGGACCTCCTCTTGAGAGGCAAGGAAGACGGATCATGAAAGGAGACGTCACACAGTAGGAGAGAAGAAGAAAAGTGCTTTCTTAACTTCCATCCAGAGTGTGACCCACATTATTCTCACATCCCCCGAGGGGCAGGAATCGTGTCTGCGAACCCTGGTGTCTCACCGAGCACGCGACATGCACCCGTGCACAAAGCAGGTGCTCGTACATAATTATTGCAACAGGGGCAGCGTTCACACGATCCTGAAGGACTAGGGAGGCGGGGAGTAATTAAAGTCTGAAAAGAATGGGGAATCTGAGAGGCAGAAAAAGTTGCATTGATGAGGATAGGTTCCCAAAGCCTCCTTATTTCCATTGGTATTTACCTGTCAGCCCAACATGTGGCAAAACTGTCTGAGATCCGGCAGATGAGTTCTTCTCAGGTGCAGGTAGGCTAATACAACATTTTTTCTTCCATTAAATGATGAAAAAGAGAAATGATTTTTATTTTATTTATTTTTTTACAAATACAGGGTGGGGCAAAGTAAAGTTGTTCATATGGAAAATAATGCTATAATTAATGGATAATAATACAAGAGTAAACTCTATGTTTCACATACTTACGACTGTAAACCTACTTTTGCCAGACCGCATCGTTTAAAATTCAGTGTCAAAAACCAATGTAAGTTCAGCAAACCATGAGACTATTTTACAAGATTCATTTTTTAAAACTTCCTCCTTCTTACACAAATTAATAAGTATGTCCTGTCTTTTTAAAACTGAGACCATTTCTTTTGCAATTAGCTTCATGTATCTGCAAAGATTGATAAACGGTATATACACTGGGGACCCCCCCCCCCAACAGAATTATCTACTGGAGGGCGGGCCCTTGGGGTACAGACTTCCCCCACTAGGTGAGTGTTCTAGGAACCCACCTGTGCCTGTGTACCAGCTGGTGGTGTCATGAGAGGCAACACTTGGCTTCAGTGAATTTTTCTGAAAACTCTTTCAGTGCGTTTGCCCATTTCACGTTGGGTGATTTACGAGCACACCTGCCCACCCACACTGAGTGTTTAGCAGTTTTTGACCAAAAACATCATGACCCTCTTCCCTACTCCCCTGATTTCTCCCCTGGCTTCTCCCCTGGCGACTTTTTTTGTTTCCCTGGGTGAAAAAAAAAAGTCCTCAAAGGGAAACAAACATTTTGCCAGTGCAGAAGTGATGAAATAAAAAATGGAAGAAGCACTAAATGGCCTCAGAATTGACAAGTTCAAACACTGTTCAATCAGGGGAAAAAATGTCTCGATAGGTGTATTGCATCCAATGGGGAATACTTTGGAGGTGACTGAAGTTTAAACATGTAAGAGTAAATACATGAGTTTTAATAAATAAATGCTGGGATTTTTTTGGGGGGGTGGTCCTCCTCCTATATATTAACCCCTGCATGTAGCTGACAGTATCCACTTGTTTTGGAAAAAAAATATATAAATATGCTTTGTCCTTTCTTTTCTGTGTATTCTAGAAAAATTATTTTGGAAAGTAATATACATATACATACTTTCCCACAGAAATGCATTCTTCAGGATCACAAGTTCCCAGACGGGCAGAGACCCCCTGCCCCCAGCCCCCAGCCCCCAGTGAGCGAGCACATGCATTTCAGGTCTAAGAATAAATTTGTTTAGAACTTTGATAACCACTGCCTTCTGAAATAGGGATACTTTCGGAAGAAAAGTCTATTTTAAAAAAAAGAAAAAACAGCCATGAAAGGAAATCTAAAGGGAAAAAGGGCAGAAGGGACTGAACAGGTTCCTGTAAATTCTTATTACAAATGATGACTCTAAATTCTATGAAATTGAATTAAAAAACGGTAGAAGTTCAAATTTCTAGAACATGGCCCACTGCACACTTTTTTTTGACTTGAAAGTGTTCTATTTGTTAAATTTACTTTTAAGAGAAAAGGGTGAAATGGCAAGGGGAGTGGTTGTGGGGGAAGTAATTCATAATTATCATACACATTTCAAAGAAAGAGAAAAAAACGTGAAACATTAACCCATCATTCAGCTGTTTTACTGGCATGCTAATCACCGATGTTCAAACTGATTGCAGGCCTTGCAAAAAAAAAAAAAGCCCTAAGGATCTCAGGAAGATTAAATTCTACTCATTAAAATGTAGCTAACAAGCCAAGAGAATGTCCTAATATATGTAACAATGATTTTCAATAACTCGCTTTGTGACCTTAGAAAATTCACTTAACTTCTCTGAACCTCAGTTGTAATATGTGTCCAATTAAGTGATTGAAAGAGATAATCTGAAGTCCCTCAGATAACTAAATGTCAATGATTTTTAAGATGTATCCAAAAAAAAAACCTTCAGATCAAAATGTCCTTTCAACCAGAAAATGAAATTACTGAAGTACTCCTCAGATCCATCAGTGGTGCCCAGCGGCCTGCACTGGGGACTCGGAACCATAGCCGGAGGCCGGTATTATCGGTGATCCCAGCAACGTTATTAGGGGAGCATTGACTAGGAGTCAGACCAGGCAGAGAAGGTCAGACTCTCAAAGATTTCCTTCTGCTGCTGCCTCGTGCTAGTCAGAACCCGGCAGCTGCCGGGCTCTGGGTTTATAGAAACTTTTGCCTTTAAAGATGTGGAAAATGCACTAAAAATGAAGTACTTAATCAGAGGAAGCCAGGGGTGCAGCGAGGGGGGTAAGAGGAGGAAGGAAAATGCACTTGACTTCTTATGAAAAAGAAGGAGCCTCACGTTTACCTTTATCCCTGTATGGGAAATGTTTCTTACGGAAGTGGCTCCTGTGCTGTTTTGTAATTTTTGTTTCTTTTTTAATTTCAACAAAAGAACAAGTATCTGGTTTTTTGTTTTTTTTTTAGATTCAAATACTGTAGACTATTATAGACTATAGACTAACAGTCTTTTTCTGACCATGCTGTACAGGTAGCTATAGTTTGGTATCAAACACTAAAAAAGAAACCCAACTATTTATGAATACACACACACATATATGCACACTAATATAATACATAAACAAGATCGTGCATTGAATTTCATAAGGCGATTTGATTTTCTCAATGAACTCATCTTTGAAATCGTTACACTCTGGCGTATGCACGTTGACCTCTTGTAATGCCAGCAGAAAGATCCCATTGTACGGATGCACTTGAATCAGCTGTTCCTCTAAAAATGCCTTGAGTTGGTGCGGTCGCTGCTGTTTTCATAATCCACGTTCCTACTTAACAGTCACAGTTTACAAACAGTTCCTGATACTTTTTAGAACTAGATCAGGTGTGACTTTTGAATAAGTCAGTAGTAAGATGCCTTCCCTGGACATATGACATGTTATAGAAGAAAAGCACATTCTTTTTCTTGAACTTTAAGAAGGTGACCTATCTCTGAGTCTTGTTTTTTCCATCACTGGCTCTGCCACACAAGAGAATTAATCCCTCCCAAGGTCCATCCCCTAGGATCTACAAAATGGTTTGATTGTCTTATATAAAAAGGTAAAATGAAATCCTTTAAATATTTAAAAAAATGAAGTACATATTTAAATTTTACATAGAAGCAGCCAAACTCTGCTCTTTGGGGTCTTTTCCGTGGATGACCGTGGCAATCTCAAGGAGCACTGCCGCTGGAATTCAGACCGTCTTAGAGAGGGGGAGTGCTTCTCTTCCTGTCCAGTGGCCCAGAGCCAGAGACACACTCCCCCACTGTCCCAGACTCGGGCATCTAGCCTCAAGAGGAATTTCAGGACCCACTGGCAGCATTCTGTGGGTGTGCCTGGTGTGCCCTGCCAGTTACGGAACCCCAGAGAGGATGTTCCTTCAGAGACATTCTTAGAGGCATGTCCTTGCCCATCTTCCAATTGGTAGGGACATTTCTGGGGGAGATTGAGTAGAAGCATTTCCAAGGCTCAGAAAGAACCTACCGCTAAACTTCGTAGAACATGACCAAATAAATTTGCATCAGAAAATAAGCGCAGTGGTATGATATTTTAAAAAGAAAGAAAAAAAGGACTTGATATAATTTGTTTGTGCCCCAGAAAACAACAGAAAAAATTTTAAAAAGCATTAGTAAACAAAGCTCAAGCCTATGGAAAATGCTTTCATTAGATTGACTGAGTTTATTTTTTTATCCGTAAGTTATTTTTTCTTCTTATTATTTTCACGGGAGGGAACAGGGTCCGGCAGAAGTAATACCTGTTTGAGTGTGGTCAGTAGGATAATAACACGGGTGTAATAATTTATAGTTTTAACTTGAACATTCACCTAAAACGTCATGTGGTGTGCTTGAGTGTATATTGTTATGTTAGAGAATTACATACTTATGATTCTGTAAAAGAAAATTTTGTAATAAAAAGGGGCGTTATTTGTGCCAGACCTTGTATATTGCAATCCTAAATTACCTGTCCTCAAAAATGGTAAAATCTTACTGATATGAATACTTTATATCCAAGTCTTCTAAGATAAATCTCACTGCTCACTTGAATCTTTTAACTAATCCACCTGCCATATATATATACATATCTATACATACGTATACATATACATACATATGTTTATGTTTAGAAATGTATATATATGACATAGAAATTCTATTATTTTCTGCTTCTCATAATGGCTTGGAAATTGCACAACCTACTTTAGCATCCTTTAGTCTTTAACAGGTAAGACTGGGAATTGAGGAATAATCAGTAGTGGTTATCTGCCTTTTCCTATTTAAGAACAATAATGATGCTCACTCATCCTGAACAAGCCCGTTAATTAATCATTGTGGCTATGCAGGTGGAAGCCCCAGTGTTATCGTCGCTGAAGCGTAGCAGTGATCTAAACTCCCGCTCAAGTGCTTTTGTTCTGTGAAACAAATCTTTGCATTACAACCATTCCTAATCACTTATTAAAAGTATAACACTTCGCCATTATCATACTTGATTGTGATGTTTTTAAGCCATTTATTTGTTTTATCTCATTGCTAGCACAAATTTAATTTGCTAGAATTTTTAAGCATGCAATGGATTTGGTAAGGAGGGGACAGGAAAGCTCTCTAAAAGAATGCGCTCTTAAAAAGTAAACGTAAAGACAAAAAAATAAAGGAATAAGAAAGGAAATTCATCTGAATGCCCAAACTGATTGGTTAGTCAATGGACCAGTAGCATAAAATAAAGTGTGTTGGGATTATCAGAGTCAGGTACAAAATACAACCAAAAGAAACCACTGGTAATATCGAGTTGGCCATACTATCTGAAACAAATAGGACTTCCTATTGACTTGAAAGGAATGTTTGTCAGTAATTGGAGGTTGAAGTAATAGCCCTATTTGCTTAAATGTTAGTATCTGTGAATAACTCAAGTGAAATTACTACTCTAGTTTCTTGGGACCTACACCTCCCAGGAAAGACAACTATTTAAGAGACTTTAACCAACCAGATACAAATGGCCTCTTCCTTATTCGTACCACACACATGGAAAAGTCCTTTCTTAATTATTGTTTATTCTATTATAGTTGTCCCAGTTTTTCCCCCTTGGCCCTCCTCTGCCCAGCCCAACCCCCACTCTCACAGTCAATCCCCACACAGCTGTTCGTGTCTGGGGTCATTTGTACACGTACTTTGACTAATCCCTTCCCCTTACCAGGACTAATTGTTTGTGAAGAAAGCCCACACTGGACTGAATACTTAAGAGAAAGTTGTGCCACTCCCATCCCTCAAAGCAGCCAGGGAAAGGGCGCAATTTCCTGGTGTTCTTCTTTAGTGCACGTTGAGTGAGGTCTCATGCAGATTATAAGGAAATGTAACATTGCTCATTGTTAAACACATAGAGCAGAACTCACTCAGCCAAACATTTGCTGACTTTTTGAAGCAGGTACCTAGGAAGGCTGCAGACTTACTCCCAAATATGACCTCATCTCACAACCCTATATTCCCCCTTAGTGTCCTTTCAGTGGTCCAATCAATCAGATCATTCTACTTCCATCAGAGATTAGAAACATCGTCAAGCAGAGATAGTTTGGGATGGATTTACTACCGCCACATTCTGAAATTGCATGACAACCATAAATCTTTGCATTACAACCATTCCTAATCACTTATTAAAAGTATAACACTTTGCCATGATCCTGCTTGCTTCTGATGTTTTTAAGCCATTTATTTGTTTCTTCTACTTGCTAGCACAAATTTTCTACCAGCTCAGAAAATACGTGATGTAGTTTGGTCTCTTAGTCTATAACACAGTGTGTGGTCTCTGAGACACGTGGCTAAGGTTCACTCACAAAAGCAAAGAATTAGGAATGATGGTTCCAAGGGCAGTAGCTGTGGGATTAAAAACTGTCTCTCGTATTTACTGGTTGTGGACAAGGTATTGAACTTCTAGGTTACCACGTATGCATAATGACTGGGGAAAGAAGTATGGTATTTGCCTGACAGGTGTGTTTTGAAGGTTGACTGTGTTCGTGTCTGTGGAATCTTTAGTACAGCGCCTGAAAACTACTATTCAGTAGTAGTAGCTGCTGTTATAGCGTTAGCTACTTTTCACCTGTTTACTTCTACAGTCACATTTGTGGAGAGCAACAGGACATGGGTTTAAAGGCCTCCTCTGGCACCAGACGGTGGAAGTTAGATGTGAGTTCTGCCAGGTCTGTGTTTGAAAGTGCGGAGCCTTGGGCAAATTACCAAAGCTCTTCGAGTCTAGTTGCCTTATCAGTGAAATAGAGATATTAATACTAAGTCTACCTTGTACAGTCAGCGATCCTGCTGAATGTCATACAGAGAGTATTGAGAACAGTTCTCACAATGAAGGGACTCCTGTCACAATGATCACCATCACCGTCATCATCGTATCTTCATCACCATCATCACCGTCATCGCTGTCATCATTATCTTTCTTTGTCGGCCTATTTTGTGCTCATTTTTGAGGCCATCACAAACTTCCCCTGGACCTGAAAACCCTATACATCTGTACCATTATTGCTAATGATATTTTTGCAAAGTTTCATCCTCGGTATGAATACCCAATAAGTTTTCTCTAACTTTTAAGCTATAAATTTGCCTTTCGTTACA
This sequence comes from Phyllostomus hastatus, assembly GCF_019186645.2. Classification (NCBI taxonomy): domain Eukaryota; kingdom Metazoa; phylum Chordata; class Mammalia; order Chiroptera; family Phyllostomidae; genus Phyllostomus; species Phyllostomus hastatus. Next base: position 20,549,763 of record NW_025334024.1, read on the forward strand.
TTGGGCCTTCACTAAACATTTCTGGGACTTGGACTCCTGACAAAAACTTGACTTTTAAAAAAAATATCCACCCCTTTCATATTCCACTTCAGTACTCTTAGGAATTATTAATAAATAAGAGGATTATTGAATAATAAAGTACCGAGAAGCACCCACTCAATTCATTAATGGTGTTTGACTCCTAGGAAATGCTCAGAAGTACTGAGAGAAACAGCAACTGTCTGCTTTTTAGTCTCTCAGTTTTCAATTCATTAATCAAAGCCCCACGTAATGATGTCAGTACTCCACATCATGCATATCACAGCACAGACATTCTACTGCCATGAAAATTGAACAAAATAACTCCTGAGTGAAAACATACCTACAGTAGATTAACAAAACTAGAATTCCGAAAGCACACTGTTCTGAACCTCAGCAAGAATAGAGGGACACCACCATAGGCTATTTGCAAAGTAATTTAATAGCATCCCTTTTGAATACAGAAAAATAGCGAAATGCTGTAGTTCTTTCCCCCAGTGAAGCCCTCTAGAACCTAGTTCTAAATAATTTTAGTATCATCTCCTCCACTGGAAGTCCTTCAGACTGTCAATGGCTTAGGACACACGAAGCTGCTTATTATTTCTGTTGTAAATTTTTGATTTACGATTTCAACCTTCTGTATGTACCTCCACCTCTTTTTATAAAGCTCTCCCCCCACATTACTTTCTCACCAATCCTTACTCATATCACCTGGTGAAAATGCCAAAACTTTGATGGGGAGCTCCCTCTGGCACCTGTTGCCTTCCTGCCTCCATTCCTGGCCAGACATACCCCGGGGTCCTTGGTGGCCGGTTGGATTTATCAGTCATTCATCCCGATTTTTAACATAGCTGCATGAACGTTGAGATCCCTACTCAGCCCTAAATTCTTGAAAAGCAGAGACTGCTTCATGTTTTGCACTTTGGGGTAGTTGTTCACGTACTTCCACCCTGCTCTTCAGCAAGGAATTGTACGTTCTCAGTGTGCAAGAAATGTTGCTAAACAAGCAAGTTCATGTCTGTGAGTTGAGAGGAATGCTCTGTGGTAGACCGACTGGGGCACTTTGTTACATACAGAAACTACTCCGAAGTATCCCTATGTTCCTAGGTAATGTCATCATGGTTTAATCACAAGCTTGCTTTTGCAAACACAATGGTATTTGTCCTAAAGATTGGAGTTGTCTTCAGTTCTCTCTGTCTGTCTCTGTCTCTTAGACACACACACCCACATGTACAGAGGTGAGGGAGAGGGAGACAAAGAGAGAAACTTGCCAACAGCACCCTTGTGATACTGCCTGTGAAAGAAAGGCAGCCCCGTTAAATTACTTTGGAAAGAAAGGCATGGAGCGAGTTAGGTATGCTGAACAGGTGGATATCAAAGGCAGACTTTCTCCTGCTGCCATTAACTACATGAAAGCTTCTGGGAGTTATTCCTTTGCTCATTTTAGTGGTTTCTATAATGAGATCAGAAGGCAGAAACTCTGGCAACTCTTGGCTCTATTCGTAGCTGCTGGATTCAGAGAGATGTTCTGCAGAGGAATGGTGTTTCTCTAAAAACCCTGAACTCCCCGATGCCTGAAGTGACCAGTAGTCACTCCTGTCTTGTGTGCATGCCATTCAGTGCCCTGTCTATCACACACACACAATACACACACACACACACACACACACACACACACACACACACATCTATCTGCTTATGATGTAAACAGGAGCCAACAGTAAAGGAATCTGGTTGGCTCATCAGGTACCTTCTGGAGTGTCTCCAGAATGCTGAATTAATTTTGCACTTTTAAAGCTTGCATTTGTCTCCTTCCCTGGCTTTATTTTGGCACTTCAAGTAAGTCATTCTTGATTTAGGACCAAGATTGACTCCATTCTTGGTGTTTTCTATAAACAAGCTTTTGGGTTACCTCCAGCTGCACCTTCTTCCCATCGGTATAGACAACTAATCCAGTATTAAACCTGATGTCAGTGTCTGGATAACATCCCTTTTGAGAAAGACTAGATCATGGAGAATGATGGAAAAAAATATTTGTTGATACTTTAGCATGTTGGAAAGAGCACGAAAGCATAGAGACACAGTTTCAAAAGGCAGCAATGAGTTCAGATGAGGGGAAGACACTGAGTTCCTCAGCCCGTGTGCCAATGAGGAGACGGAATTCCAGAAACACTGGTAGAATGTTGGAAATACTGATCTGGATGGGGAGTCCTTGGTTCTCGTAAGTCCTTATCTTTAATAATACTTTGGATGTTCTTTCATATGAAGTCAAGTTTGCCTCAATGACTGCATGCCTTTGTAGGATGTGTTTCTTACTGTTCAACATCTTTCCTGAAGAGGAATGTAATAGTCACGTGAGTTGCCCATTCTGGATCAAGTCAGGGCTTATAAATTTGCCAGCTCACCTGGCTTCCACAAAGAACCAGCTCAGGGGACGAAACTTCTAGAGATCTTGCGTACAAAGGTCTGCTTACAATGACTCGGGAATTATATACCATCATCCTCCCAATGCAGTACCAGAAGATGAATGATAGACACACCTGTCTACATGTCCCCATGATCAGTGAAGTCCCTACTCATGCCTGCTCACTTGTCATGATCATAGGGTCCCAGTTTACACTCGAAATTCTCCCCAATTTGACGATACAGTAATTATATGATGACTTTAATCACCCATACCTATTAGATCTCTTAAAACTCTACTGTTAAAGCATAGAGCCCAGATTAACCACATTAATATACCCTGAGGAGGTTGTGTAAAAAGCAGGTTTCTACACCTCACAAATGTTTATTTGATTACGTCTACATCAATTTTTACTCATTCAACTAATATTTATTGAACATATCACACCAGATGCTCTTCTCAGTGCTGAAAACAAACTGTAAACAAGTCAAGTTCCTATGCATTCTCAATGGCTCTGATAACTAAAAGTGAATTTTTAAGGAAATCTATCCAAAGCAAAGGGAAAAAAAGAGGAAGAAGGAGAAAAGTGAAAAAGAAACCATAGTATGTCACACTTGAAAATGCTATTAGAGATCAACAGCCCAGTTCTCGCAAATTTAAAAAGTATGGATTTGAAATATAATAATAATAATAAGAATAATAATGATAATAATAATAATAATGGCAACAATAGCAATATTATTTGCAGACAGCTTCTACTGTCCCATGCACCATCCTAAAGTGTTTGGATTCATTGCAGCCTCCATCACCACAGAAATGAACCAGGGAGATAAGATCACTAGCTTCCTTTTGTAGGCAGGAAAACTGAACTCAGCCGTATTAGGAATGTGTTCAAGGTCACGGAAAGCAGGAAGAGTGGAGCGGACACGCTCCCCAGGCCGTCTGATTTCAGGGCCTGTGCTCCTCCCCCACAGGTGCAGCCCTGTTTCCTGCTCTGGCCTCATCGGTCACTGAACTGCGTTAGGATTAGAACTCAGGGCTCTTGACTCCTGGAACTATTTTCTTTCTGGTCTATTATGTTTCTTCAAGCGAAACATCACCTGAGTTATTGCCACATTTTATGCCACTGAACTTCTCACTTCTTTAAGTGAAGGAATAAATCGTAACATCTCTGGCAGCAATAGTTAACCCATTTATTTAAATCCATCTCTTAATTCATTGATATCCCAAGGTACCTGCTTTGAGAAATATATACTGTTTGACTGTTATGGTGAATTTGAAAAACATTAACCTATTTTATGGGTATAGTTACATATAAATTTTAAATAGCAAAGTAAGATATAGAGCCAGCCACTGCTGGTAAAGGTTTTAAATGCAATGTGTCTCCCTCGAGACCAGCGGAATCTGTCCAAAATCCATACAAAAGTGGCAGCTGAACAACTCCTGTTGGAGTAGAGGTGATTTTTACTTTAAGGTTTATTGCATCTCTAGATTTGTTACCTTTGGGTTGGCAGGGCTTTTGCATTAAAAGGCAATTAATCTTGGCAAGCATATACGCAGGATTTAAATGAGATGATTGTGGAGTAATTGAAAGTTAGATGTGCAGGATGACGGGAAGGAAGGCCAACGATTTTTAGAGAGCACTTGCTGTGTGTGTCAGAGACCAGGCTTTGTTGTGTGTGGCTGTTCTGCTTTTACATGTTGCGAATTGCAATGTATTAATGTTTACACAAACATTTCATAAGGAATGATTGCCAGTTATCAATGGGAGAACACTGAGGGGCACTCCCAAAGACACTGAAATAATAAATGATGCTTTCAGGATTTGAACTCAGGTTTCAATAATTCCGCATGACACACTCAGTTCTTCACTGATTGTTTACTCTTTAAGAAGCTTCCAATGGAAGGCTGGTGCATCCATTTATCTTCGTATTTTGAAATTTTTGCCATATAGAGAAGAGAAAACAGTAGCACACCAACAGCAACCTGCAGACTGAGAAAACGTTATCTCTGAAAATGCAGGTCTGGTATCTCAGGGCATAAGAGCGCTTTGGAATTGTGACATAATGTTTTCACGTCAGTGCCTATGTCCTTTAGAATTTCCTCTTGTTTTGTTTTTACCATCCAAATGGTACTAACCTGGGGGCGTTAATATATGGTGATTACTTTCCGTCTGTTTACAGGAAGCTTATTTTTTGTCTGAATTTGAATCTAAGTTTTATTTTTTTAATGTCTGTGCAACTGTATGTAAGATATTAATTCTGAGATTAGTTTTCTCATTTGTAAATTGTGGGTAGTAATCATAGAAGTTCCTAGAGAGTAATGAAAATAAATTGAAATGTTTCACATAAAATGCTTAACAGCATTGAATATGTATTTAACAAAAGCTAGAATTATTTCAAAATATTTTATATATATTATATATAATATATATTTCACAATCACACACCCTTATGTGTAGAGAAATAATTCTATATTGCTAGCACACACATTTAAATTATGCATTAATATTAAAATTTTAAAAAAATTGTTGACTTCCAGATGCATTAACATTATACATTTGAAGGTAGTATTAGACAGACTTATTTTCATTTGTGTTAAGATTACCAATATGTGTGAGTCATTCCGTGCCATTATTAGATGGCAGGTTCTAAGGAGTGTAAGCAAGTATTAAAGAATATCGTGTCTTTATTCGGGACGCATCCAGGAGGCATGAACAAGCACATAGGTGATAAAACAAGAGAATTTCAATGAGCAGTGCTGGAGGACCCCACGGGATCACAAACCAACCATCTGTGCAAGAGAAGAAGAACAGATCAAAAAGTTTATGATCAACAATTCAATATTTTCTGCAAATACCTGAGTTAATTTATGACTCGAGTATTCAAAACATACCCACATTTTGTATGTATATATTATTCACAAAGACATGTGTTTTGAGGTACCACTTCAATGTAGGCAAACATTACTGAAAAAGTTAAAAAATATATAACAGTTTAATACCATATAATTTGTCTCATTCTATGTCAGATGTCTAGCTACTCTTTTATCAACTGCATACATAGATGTTAGCCCTTGATATTACAAATAAGGAAATAAGTTAGGGAGCATAACCCAAGCATCATTTCATTTATCTACTTGTTCACTTATTGTGTATTTTATGCTAGCCTCATACCCAAAATTTAGGAAAAACTGATAAACAAGTTCTAGTGACTTATAAACTGGCAGTTTGTACTTATATGATTGAAATAATAGATGCAATCATGTATCAGTCTGTACATGCCCTTTCCATGCAATATCTCGTGCCAATTTCTCTTATATAAAAAGATAGAGGTGTGGTTATTACTTTATAAGAGAAGCAACTAGGGCACCTTTTAATCAAGTGGCCATGTCTTCAGTGATGTCTTCAGTTCTGTATAGATATTCTGTTACATGGCATGGGGGATGGATTTAAATTCACAAGTCTTGGGTGTAATTAATTTTCACCATTATGTTGCTCTCCACCAGAGTTTCTCAGTCTCAGCACTATTGAAATGTAGACCAGGTAACTGTTTGTTTTGGGGGGTGATTCTGTGTATGGCAGGATGTTTAGCAGTCTCCATGGCCTCAGCCCATGGGATGCCATTAGCACCCCAGTCCTGACAACCAAAAACATCTCCAGATATCGCCAGATGTTCTCTGGGGAACCACATCACCCCAGGGAATCACCCCAGTTGAGAACCCTCGTCTTCATTACTGAGATACTGTAATCCCCATCCACAGTCAAGAAGATTTGATAAAAGAAGTTACATTCCCATTAGCTCTGTTTACCAGGTCTATACAAAATTATTTTTACATTCCTAATATTTTAAAATACGTAGCTAAAGCCAAAGACTGCCTTATTTTCATGTGCTTCTGGAACGCCGAAGACACTCTATCAATGAAGAGCACACAGCGCACACAAATAACTCTCGATGAGGGATCGGAAAGGAGTGAAGAAACATACGTTCAAACTGTAACTCTTCTGCAATGACTAAAATTTTGACCGCCATTATCAGTCATCTTAGGCATCCATAACAAAACCACAGACTAGGTGTCCTGAAAACAGGTATTTATTTTATCTCCGTTCTGGAGACTGGAAATTCAGGATGAAGGTCGTCGGCAAGCTTGGATTCCCTTGACTCCTCTCTCCTTGGTCTGCAGGTGGCCTCCTTGCCAGCGTGTCCTCACGTGGCCTTTCCTCTGTGCACCCCCATGCCCAGGGGCTCTTCTGTGTCTGCAAACTTCCTCTTCTTATATGAACCCTCCAATTGGATTAGGAGCCCATAACCCTCACCTGTCCACCCCATTTAACCTGTATTACTTCTCTGACGATACTACCTCCACTGGGGTTGGGGCTTCATTATATGAATTTGAGGAGACACAGTTGGGTCCATAACAATATTGTTTATCCCAAAATGTAATCCTCCAACTGTAAAACGAATGTGTTATATCGGGTCAATTTTCCCCCAAACTTTAGTCATTGACGTACTGTCCCATGATTTGGATGGTTTTCATATATCTTTCAATTTTTCGTTGATATTTTTAAATTACATTAGTGTTTAAATTGCAAACACATTTAAAAGGAAACTTAAACATGGCAATGAACAAAGAGCAGTCATGTCTCCTGACCTTAAACAGAAGGTTACTAAGTTTTTAAATGACAAAATACCTATCTCCGTCATACTCAAACATAAGGCTTTGAGGCTGAGGTCCACTCTATCTTGGTTAAAACAGCAAGTGTTAAATGTGTGTGGAAGACACATTAGCAACATACCAGTTCAGCCTCTTTGATGTACCCAGAGGGAATGAAAGAAAGCTGAGATGAAAATAAGTTTCTCACTATAAGATTCAAGGTTAATTATTGCCTTGCCAGCATGCCATCTAAAACCATCTCGCATTTCCCTGAAAATCATTCCGATTCATCCCCCAGTTTCACTCTCCCCACTCCGGCAAACCTGGACCAGTTGATCTTTAATTCTCTTTCAAAGCTCCTACCAATCTTTGAGGGTGTGTAAGTGTCAAATATTAAAACAGCTAGAAAACGGAGTTAATAGTGAAAGTTGTGGGGTTAACCACAAGTCAAATGGATTGAGTAGAGAGTCACTGAATAATGTCTTTATAATTGACAGGAGAGTGCTGTACAGTTCAGTTCAGCCCTAATGCGATTGTCTTAGAAAGTTCAAAGACAAGAGACTACTTTTGCCTTTTTGGTACACATATCAAAGAGTTTTGTAATAATTCGTGTGATGATGGACTGTGATTGTTCTATGATTGATAAACTCAAGGGATATAATGTATCATTTTTTGAAGTAGGTATTACAGTGATTGGTTTAATAATGATACGAGGTGTCAAAGATTAAAAATATCAGGGGGGATTGTCTATAGAATATGCAAATGACTGTTAAGTGCAAGCACTTTTAACTAGATAAGGACAGAAAGCACGTGCACCAGAGAGACAGCCGTGAGCACCGTTCTCTCTGGAATCCTTCTGTCTCACAGAGTCTTTTGGAATCCTTTCAGGTTCATTGCTGGGGCGAGTTTGTGAATCTCATAGAGCACCTTTCTCTCTAAGAGTTCAAGGACATGTATACCACACCACAAAGTTAAAAACCATGTAAAACAAGTAGTGAGTAGAAGGATAGAGTGTTTTTATTTAGCAAGAGCTATTCCGAAGTTTAAAAAAGATTGACTGCCCTGGCTGGCGTAGCTCAGTGGATTGAGTGCGGGCTGTGAACCAAAGTGTCGCAGGTTCGATTCCCAGTCAGGGTACATGCCTAGGTTGCAGGCCATGACCCCCAGCAACCGCACACTGATGTTTCTCTCTCTCTATCTCCCTCCCTTCCCTCTCTAAAAATAAATAAATAAAATCTTTAAAAAATAGATCGACTAAAATGATCAACCCCATTTTATCCCCCTCTTTCTGAGGATGAAGGTTGGAGTGGTCATAGAAGGTCTAGTATCAGAGACCTTGTTATTGTTGGGTGCATCTAAGGAGACCTATTGCCTCTTGCTTGGAGTGTCCACATTCATGGAGATTGTTCTGGATTTATGAGTCTCTGGAGTCCCACAGGACTCATGAATGACAGGTCAACTCTACCTTCCCTTCTTATGTCTCACCCACAACTCTGACCTTGTCGACCAATACACTCTTTTCTTTTTTTAGCCTGAACACAGGGGCTTTATTACAAAAAGCATCCTTGTATAGAATCTGTGCATAAACAGTGACTATTTCAATCTTCTGATTTAATTTTAAAAGGATGAATAATTTGAGTTTAAGAATATGGTTCACGTAGCAGAAGCTACACCAAGTGTTGAAGTCTGTCACACTTGTCTGCCCAGGATTCATGAAAGTTAAGAGCGGCACCCTGCGTGAAAGACATACCATTTGCAAGAGGCATCCTCAACATGACAAACACCCTATCTCAAGAATGGTCATGCCTTCTGCTTACCCAGGCGTTTTAAGTACTGTCTGAAATTATCTCAGTGCCTCCATTGGAGGAAAGGCCCCAGAATACTCAAAGTAAAACCCATTACCTTCCAGGATCAGGAAATGTACAAGCACTCATTTTGCCTTTTCTTATGGATGATAGACATTTCAAGCCACTACCTCTCTTCCTGTGTCTGCCTTCAATCAAGCACATGGATGCAGAATGATCTCTTTTCTCTGCATCTGTTTAGTGAAATCCTGGTCCACAGAGAATAGTAGGAACTCCACTCTTTACTCAGAAAAGTTACTAACTGCATAGATGTCCCTAAAATCAAAATGCCCCACAGCATTTAGTTTCTTTGCCATTAGCCCTACTCATTCACCACCCACTAATGCCTATTTCTGTTTGCTCAATGGGGCTCTTGAATCAGAACTTAGCATATTCCCAGGGCACATGCCTGGGAGTGAAATCTCAGCATAGATCCTGTAGGTTCTGCACGCAGAATCAGACACAAACCATTCAACTAGAGTCATAGTAGAGAAGACAGTGGGGCCAATCTGGGGAGATAGCCCGATATCCATGGTACACATCCCCTGTGCAAAGAGAGTGTAACCTTCTTGTGTTCCACTGTATTGCCAGTACTTACCAGAGTGCCTAGCCTGTAGCAGGTGCTAAGAGGCTATTGATTAACTAAATGAAGGAATCAAGAAAAGAAAGATTGAGTAATTGCAAGAGGCCCATTCTACTTCTCTGAGGTTTCCAGGGAAATCAGAACTGAATGCTCCTGTAACGTATGAAAGTGTTTGTCAGCCCTGATAGCATAATGAAATAACCTCTAAAAATTTTATGTAATAATACCAGTCTCCTCCCCAATTACATTCAATTTAATTGGCCATTGGTATTTTTTTCATGTCAAGTGATATTAATATGATGATCAAGGTTAGAATACTGACATGGCACACATATCTTTATAAGAATGAGCATAGCTAATTTTGTAATAGACTGGTAAACCTTTAACCCAGTGACACTTAATTTTGAAGGTGCATCTTAATCATGTGGAAAGCTTCTTAAAGCAGATTGCTGGTCTCTGGCCTCAAAGGGTCTAGCAGGGTAGGTCTAGGGTAGAACCCAAGAAGTTACTACAAGTTTCCAGGTGATGCTTTTGCTGTGGGTTCTGAGACATTATTTTGGAAATCACTGCTTATCATATAATGTTTTTAATAATCTTTGTAATCCTAGTATTTATTATAGCCGCTAGACATTCTGGAAAAGGCAAATAGGACAAAACACAGATTAGCAGTTGCTTTGAGATAGGGATGGTACGGGCAATATGAGCATAAATTGGGGGAGGCGGTGAGGAACTTGTTTTGTGTCCTGTTCGTGGTAATGCTGCATGAACCTATGTGTGTGTTAAACCCATACAGCTATTCATCCGAAAAGTCATTTTTACTACGCAACACAAAAACAGTTTATGTCATATAGTAGGCTCTCAAATTTTTTTTGTATATTTGCTTCCCATGCCATGCCAGCAACTTCATTTGAGAGGAATAAAAGAATTAGGACTTTTTACTCGTTTATACTCTGTGATTCCCCAAGGAAACCTCGGAGGCCTCTCCCTCAGCCTCCAGAGGCATCGCACCGAGTGGACTCAGTGTCTCTATCATCGATGATCCCATTAATTTTCTCTGAAGACACACCTTGATTTCCTGAACAAAAACATTTTTAAAGGGAAACTTCTCCACCTTTTCAGTAGTCAACAGAAATAAAAATTATTACTTTATCTTTCCAAGGACTGAAATTTAGGGCCAAAACACACATTGGCAGTTGCCTAAGAGACAGACAAGGGTCTCTTGCTCTGCTGTCTGTTTGTGGACAGGCATCTTTTCTGACATGTCTCTCGCCATCAGGGAACTTCTACATCATGCTCTCCAGGAAGGTGACATAGGAAGGTAATTACCAGGAAGGTAATTTTCCTTACCTAAGTAAAAATATCAAGCTCTTCTTTTTTTTAAATTTTACTTATTTATTTTTAGAGAGGGAAGGGAGGGAGATAGAGAGAGAGAAACATCAATGTGTGGTTGCTGGGGGTCATGGCCTGCTACCCAGGCATGTACCCTGACTGGGAATCGAACCTGCGACACTTTGGTTCACAGCCTGCGCTCAATCCATTGAGCTACGCCAGCCAGGGCTAAGTTCTTCTTTTCAATATAAATAATCTGTATCTACCCGTGAGCTGGGTCCTTCCACAGGAACCTCACAGGAAACCACATCACACGTTAAACTTGTTCCATGTCTCAGGGAGAAGGAGAATTGCAGATGCTTAAAATTTTGAATTCTGGTTATTTGCCACTCGAGACTATAAGAATTCCTAAGATTTTACTATTTATTAGATATCTGTGATAATAAATGTGTAAAATGTATTTTTTCACAACTTGGGAAAGTCCAAGAAGGTCTCCTCTCAGATCACAGCCTGTAACAAGACTATAACCCATGGCTCCTTCTGCAGGGTTCACAGACACTGCACTGGTTTCCCAAAACAGTAACAAACAGAGTAGGACAGGTGCAGAGAATCCTTATTTGTCAGATTGATTAAAAACAGGTGCCAAAAATGGGCTGCCTTAACTAAGGAAATCTGGGTTTCAGGTGAACTTACCCCTCTAGTTTTCTTTGTAACTTTAGACTATTTACTACCCCTGAGATTTTTTCATTTTCTCCCCTATCAAATAAGGCAAGAGTGAATTATTTCTAAGCTACACTGAATTATGAAATTCTACATTTCATTCAGTGGTGGGGGAAACGTGGCATAGTCATTGGAATCAGGATAAAATGAATGATGGTGAATGTACACTTTAACTTATATTATTCTGACACTGTAAATCACTCCAAAGAAGGAAACAGGTGTGAGGTGCAAAGATAGAGGATGAGGGAGGTTGTCAATACTGGGAGTCGGTATAATGGTCTTCTTGGAAGATGCAACCGAAACAACCGGAAACCAGTTTTAGTAAAAAGTGAAATCCACGGCACTTGGGAGACACAATGTGCGTAAAGATAAAGCGGTACTTTTCTCCACATCCACAAGAACCAGGTAGAAATAATAATAAAGACTAAACCCACAAAGTAAAATGTAGATTAAAAATAACAAGAAATGTGTAGGACACATATAAAGAACATAGAAAAATTTGAGGGACCTTAAAATACTTTAATAAATTGAGAGACATGCTATATTTCTTGTTATATTCAGGAGTAATTAATACCAATAAAAATTCTGATTCTTCAAAAATTGATAAATGGATTTAATATAATTCCAATTAAAATCACAGTGGGGTTAATGGGATTTAGAAACAACTTTAATAAGTAGTCTACATTTCATGTGGAATAAGAAAGAAAATAGAATGCTCAATATTTTTAAAAATACTGTGATATAGGTGAACTTGACATGGCAGATATTAAAATACACCATATTAATAGTTAATATTATTCATCACTCTCTGTATGGCTGGTCCTCTGTCTTCTAAGAGCTCTGTATGTGCTAACTTTTTTTTATTCTTCAGTAAAAACCATAAAAAGTTTGTAAAAGAGGAAACTAAAAGAAAAAGAGAAATAAGTAATATACCCTATTATACACAACAAGTAGTTGGTTTACCAAGGATTGGAATCTAGGTCACCTGACATCAGATTTCGTACCACAAATTGCTATGAGAGCTGGAAATAAACTAAGACAGTGAGGTACACCCATACATAAGAAGATAAAAGGATAGGAATTGAATCAGAGAGAGAAGAATCTCTCAAAAATTAGGCACTCATCAGTGAGTGGTGTCACTAAAATGGAACTTCAGATGTCTAAACTGCCCATGACCTAGAACCACTCATCACAATTCTCCCCATCCTCTGCTTCATTCTGAGTGCTTTGCTATATTAAGCATCACTCATTTTGCCACAGAATTGGCAAACTATGTTGACAGAAGAAGATTTGACTTTGGGTGGTAAACACAATGTAATATACAGATGATGTTTTTATAAAACTACAGATTATAGTTTTATACACCTGGAACCTATATAATTTTATTAACCAATGTCACCCCAATAAATTTAAGTAGACAAAAAATTGGCAAAATCACTTTCATGCATTTTGTCTCTTTCAAATAGGTGGAGATGACCAAGGCTACAGCCCCCTGATTTCTGCATATCTGGCTCTTGAAAATAGGCATTAGATGATTTGGTCGCATTTATGCCATGTGTACACGGACACACATGCACTGCAGAGAGATACACTATTTTAAATGACTGAGGCGATTCAAATGGCAACTCATTCATCTTTGGTATATAATGAGTGTGCAAAGGGAACACTTCATCTGTATATGAAAAATAATGGCTTCTATTTAATGAGATTTCACTCCATCCGGTGATTTACTAAGAACTTGACACGCATTATCGCATCCACACTTCCCCCAGAATCCCTACGATAGAAGCATCATTGGCCCAATGTTATGTATAAGGCAACCAACCGCTAAGCAGAGAGGCCACATCCCCAGTTCACACTGGTTTTGATGCAGAACTGAAAACAAGGTTTCAGAAACGGAATTTGAACTTCATTTTCTGTAGTTTAACAACCCGTGCTCTTCAGCACTGTGCTGCAGAGTCCTTGGGACTAGGTAACACAAGAATGCAGGATAAGCAACTCTATGAATGCCTGCCGGTGTGACAAGGTCCGAGGGCGGGGGGGCACTGGTTTCTGAATCGTGTTGGTGGTATAACAGGGGCATGATAGACCTCTAGTGTGGAGGGGACGAGTTCTTGTTGGAAGTCCATTCGCCAGCACAGGTGACCAACGAACGTGGTATTTCCTCCAGGGTGTGGCTTTAAAACATCTGATGTTTGCTTTGAAGGGTTTTAATCCTCTGAAGTGAGAACACAAGGCAAGAGTGAGGCAACCAGCTCCAACCGGTGTGTAGGTTAGGAAGTGGTCACTCATCTCAGGACAGGGGCCTGGCAGCAAGTGGTCACTCATCTCAGGACAGGGGCCTGGCAGCAGCCGTACTCATTTGTAAATAAAAACCAGCCACAGGTAAGATTAGTGACGGCCTCCTGAAAAGGAAACCATAGACCAAGGTAAACACTTGCACGTGCCATGGCCAAAACCCAACATCACATAGATAAAACCACCCGAGACAAAACTGCATTTCAAGAAGGGTGACTTTTTTTTAAGGAAAAGAAAGCTAGAACAAAAGAGAGAAAAAGAGAGAAAAGGAAAAAAACATCTTTCAATTTTAATGGAGTTTGGTGATGTGTCCTGAGTTGCTCTAAATAGGAGGACAATTTAGAGTTTTTTTATAACTTAAATTCTACTAGGATTCTGGGAGAAGACAGAAAAACAATACATGTAATAAATAAGTGCATACAGTGTGCTCTCTTAGAAGTGATTAGCGCTCTAGGTAAGAAGGCAGAGAGGAACAACAGAGCAGCAGATAAGACATCAGCAGGTGCGGGATGGAGAAGGAAGAGCAGAGAAAAGAATTAAGGTGGGAAATTGGAGGAGAGAAAATAATGGAGTAGACAAATTACCAGAGAAAAGAGAGCCTCAAGACACAAATCCAGTAGTAAGAATTTAGTCCAGTGAGGACATAAAAGACCTTCTTTACCAGGAGAATATGAGACAGCTGAGGACACACAGACATTGAGAGAGCCGAGAGGGATAGGATAGGATAGGACAGGATAGGATAGGATAGGATAGGATAGGATAGGATAGGATTTGTTGACATTTTGAGGGAAGTAGGACCTCCATTAGTGTCTCTACTACCATTCCCCTCAAAGGGTGGGGTGGTGGTCACTCAGATACAGAGAGAAAAAGTGACTTTCCTAACACAGGTACTTATTGGCTAAGCCAAAACTATTGTAGAACTTAAGTCACCCGCATCCAAGACTGATTTCCTTTCTAATTCTCCATGGAGCTTTAAAGGAACTGTCCCAGGTCACTGTCCATACCGGATCCTGACCTGGTCTCTGTACTCAGTGTGCATCGTCATGATTCCAAGGAGGCAGGGGAAAATAACATACTAAACACTGGAACCAAAAGCAAAAAAGGATAAATGGACATCTTGACCAAAATGTGTTTACCATTTTGCAACACGAGTGTAATCTTCAGTGAGTAATTTATATTAAATCTAATAAAAAGTATGTCAGAGAGTTTATGACCACATATAACACAAATCAGGAGTGAGTGCTGCAGTGAGGAGGAATGAATTACGCCTGCTGTCCCTGTAATATAGGAGAAGGCAATAAGACACTTTGAAACCTGTGAAAGTTTCAAACTCTGACTCTTAAAAAGTTCTTGCTAAAGTACATGCCTTTTCCCAGTGGCTATATATGTTTTCGTGACAGAACCCGTGGTTTGGCAATGGGTCCCAAGGTGTTGGCATTAAATTCCCACTCACATACTAAATTCTTCAATTCATGAGGCTGAGCTGACAGCACTGTAGAAATGCTGTTCCATAAACAAATTCCATTCGATAGCCTGTTTTCCCCTTAGTTTCTGAACGGAATGGTAATAGTAAACCGAGACACTTAAACAGAACAAAGGAGAGAAAAAAAATCTTCAATTAAATAGAACCCTCAGACAACAGGAAATTGTTCTTTAGAATGTTCTGCTTCCTGAGATTAAACTACAAATGCCCCTTCTTTCCCACTAATTGTTGAAAACTTTGTCTAAATGCCCTTACATTCCACAGTAATTACAGCAGAAGGGAAATACTCTGGTTCAATCTTGCTTAATAGTTCTGCCGAGTATTCAAGTACAAAAGCTCTGGATTTAAGCAGACAGACCTGAGTTTACATCTCAGATCAAGCCATGTGGAATTGGGCCCTTTAATTAAAATTCCCAGAGCGAAGTTTAATCTTCCATAAAATAGTACTAATATTTGCACCTAACACATAGGGTGCTTGTCCATTTTGATCAATAGTTTTTTGTGTAATTCATTCACCGCAGAACTGGCATACAAAAACTCTCTAAAAACACTCCGGTATAAATACATCATCTTGTACCACTAGTGGGTGGCCATTTCAAACAGTCAGAGATATAACTAGTATCACAGTGAAAACACAATGAAGTGATATGTATGATGTCATCCATGTTAGTGTTCATGCAGATGAAGAATTTAGCCTGGTAGTAAATAGGAGAATACTAACAATACTTATTATTAATAGAATTACTTGTTACTTGGCGTTGGTGAGAGAGTCGTCTACTACATGCTAGCCATATAGCTATTTTGATCAGGATCTTAAAGTAAACCAACAAATGTCTTTTTTAATCTATTGAATAAAGAAAATTGAGATGCAGATATATACAATGTTTTTTTACAAAGTCATAACTAGTTAGTGAAAGAACTATAGCTGGAACTATAGTTTTTTTAATGAACATAAAAATATTCTTTGAAATAATTGGGATTATGTCATATCATTCATGAATTTAGCAGTGCATATAAGGAATATAGTATCAGTGGTGGTGATAAGTATTGTTGAAGAACTTATAAAATTGTAAAAACTAAAAAGTTTCAATGACAGAAACAGTAAAAACCTCTCCTAATGAAAAAAAAAGAGATAGGACATGTTGGTAAACAGAATTACCTGGTATGTGATAAAGTTACCAATTCTCCCTCAATAACTTTTTAAGTATTTGGAAGTCTAATGAAACTTGAAATGCATTTTTGGGAAAATTTAGTAAGGAAAAGAGGCTCATGGGATCTCAAGACCATCGTGAAAATTTTAAGCAAATATAGCTTCACTCAATTATATTCTCCAAAGGTATCGTTAAAAATACTTACATCTGCTGAAATAGACAAAAATGAAATGGAACCCAGAAACAGAACCATCTATGTCTGAGAACTTGGTCTATGATCGAGATAGAGGATCAGCACTTACTTAGGAAATGACAGATATGATTATGGATACATTGTATCCGTGATTATGGATATAATGAGAACTTGCTCATTATATGTAAAGTAGTAGAATAATTACAACATGAAAAAGTAAACCTTAAAGGGTTTATATATTTAAACATGAAATTTAGAAGTAGTAAGCTAATAGAGGAAATGATAGAGTAACATTGTTCATTGGGACAGGAGGATTTTTGTATCAGTCTCCAGAAAATAAAAATTATGTAAGAAAAAAAATGCTGGGTTAAACTCCATTAAATTTAACAATTTGTATTCAAAAAGTAAAAATGTATATAAATATCACTGATATGTGTCAAGTCAGGACAAGTTACTCGTAAAATTTAAAGCTGGAAGTGAATAATAACTTGAATTTTAAAAGGATTTGCTGCAAAAGAAGAGTGTGATGGGAAATCAAGAAAAATAGGCACATCATATGAATAGAAAAGTCACATAAGGGAATACAAAAGTGTGACAAATATATGACACAAAGTACAATTCACCAAAAATTATAGAACAAAGGGAGATGACTTTGCGCTGTCATATTGGTAGAGTAGAGGCTGGGTAATGCTTGAGGAAGTGAGTGAGCCGACAGCCTCCAGGTTCTGTGTGGACTGTTAACCCGTGTAGCCCTTTTCAAAGAGCAATGGCCATCAGTCCCTAGTCAAAATCGTCATACCTCTGGTTGTATCATCCCTGCCAGACACTGTCACCAATGGTCACAAGGGTTCATATATGAGGGTCTCTCAAGGGATTTGTTGCTACAAATGATAGGAGATAGGATTTCTACTTCGACATTTATCTGTACAATGATATAGTTCTCCGATAATATCTACAAACAACTGAAGTATTGGTGATGCCTTCTCTTCCATCAACCACATTTTCTATTGGAGTTGGAAACAAGCAAAATCGCTATCATTAGGTGAATCCATAAATAGACTGTGGTATATGCATTTGATGAAATACTAGAGTAGTGTTTTGATGCTTTATGTTATATTTATACATATTGAATTTAAATACAGAATTGATTCATTTTATTTGCATATAGCCACATATAGAGATTGGAAATCCTGTTTTTTTTGTTTTTTGTTTTTTTTTAAAAATCTTTTGAACTTTTTTTTTTTAATGAGTAAGGTAGTCTTTTTCATTATAGACCCTTGCTTACTCATGATTTTTTTTTAAGATTTTATTTAGTTATTTTTAGGGAGGGAAGGGAGGGAGATAGATAGATAGAGAGAGAGAGAAACATCAATGTGCGGTTGCTGGGGGTTATGGCCTGCAACCCAGGAATGTACCCTGGCTGGGAATCGAACCTGGGACACTTTGGTTCCCAGCCCGCACTCAATCCACTGAGCTACGCCAGCCAGGGCTGGAAATCCTGTTTTATATATATGTATTTATGTGTGTGTGTGTTTCTATATATGTGTATAATGGATTAGTTGTGGCCAAAAACAACCTTAGAGTGTTAACTATCTGTAACAGGGGCAATCAAACAGCTAACATTAACGGAGTACTTACTCTGAACTCTAAGCACTCTTTTAAGTACTGTACTTATAGCAGGGAATTTACTCTTTGAGTGAGATGCTGCAGATGAATCCATTTCACAGAGAGGAAGCTGAGATACAAGGAGTGTGAATGACTTGCCCAAGGTTACAATATACAAGGGCAAATTTGAACACAGACAAATCAACCCCAAGACACATCCTTTTAGCCACCATGCTGCCTGAGCCCCTACTAGCTATACTGATATTTCCCAAGAACAACAATCAGAATTGTGTCTCTGCATTTTATATTTTCTTTAAAAATATACACGTCACATTTTATGTTAAAAATCTTGATTGAAAGATATTGGAAAATAACACATTTAATTTGGGAATATTGTAACAGCAAAAAAAACCCCAAACAGAAAAACAAAAACCAGCAAACAAACAGCAGATAGTAGGTTCTGAGAAGAACCACAGACTGTTAGCAACTCTAAACCACACTTGAATGCAGGTTGTATCTTCATGAGTGTAAAACTCCTGGAGCACTTCATAAAAATTCAGCAACGTTTTTAATCATCATAGAGCAATACATAGAGAAAAAGAAACACCACATGCTGTCAATGAAGGAGAACTCCCACTTGAACTGAGCAACGACTGATTTGAGCTTGCACAGATGTCTGCTGGAGCCTAGGACTTTCACCCTTCTGCCAGCAGGGAGGGAAAAATAACGTGAACCCGACTCTTCACTCTTCAGAAAGCAGGTTCACGAGTCTCCGTAGTAATTTAAACCTCCTGAACCATTGACGTGGGCCGATCCCCTCTCTCCTAGTCTGTTAAATGCTTACTTACTCATTTAATTAATGTTTAGTCTACTAATGAAAGGCATTCTATACATTGACACAGATACAAGTAAGAGAATAAAAATGCTTTTTATTTTCTGTTTGGAAATACAAATCAATTAGACAGAAGAAGGTAGCATGAACATGTTTCAAGTATGCAGCAAGCACCTGTCACTTCTCATTTACTGTGACAGTACAAAGGAGGCTTTGAAATAATTTTAAGAAATACTTTTTGCCACTTCCTGCCTACGTGATATCAACATTTTAAATCATTCCTCATGAGCGAACTTTGTTACCCTGTAAATAGAACACTGTGATCCAAGTGTCTAAAAATTATGAAAGTATTGGAGATATTCTAAATAGAAAACATAATCAATAACCCTTGGCTAATACAATGCTATTAATGGAAGTTAGTTAATTTTTTAAATTACTGACTCTAGAGACTTATTGTGCTCTGATCTCAATTTTCTGGGTGTGTATTGTGTGTCAGGCATTCACAATTCATCAGCCAAAGGAGAATGGCAAATGTTCCTACTCTAGGGACTCATGATTTTTTTATTAAGATAATTCATATAA
This sequence comes from Phyllostomus hastatus, assembly GCF_019186645.2. Classification (NCBI taxonomy): domain Eukaryota; kingdom Metazoa; phylum Chordata; class Mammalia; order Chiroptera; family Phyllostomidae; genus Phyllostomus; species Phyllostomus hastatus. The sequence continues at coordinate 20,569,458 of NW_025334024.1, forward strand.
AGCATTTAACACAGTACCTAGATCATCATTGTCCTGGTCAAAATTTAGCCAGTACTTCTATTTTGGGATCAATATTTTTTATGCCAGACCTAACTGAACTCATTCAAAAATATGAGACACGTCAGGTCCTGTGATCCACATTTTAGTGATGAAAATAAATTATCTGAGGTATGAATCGATTTGCATTATGAAAATTATTAGATCTATGGTCCATGCCCGGCACAGTAAATTTCCGAGACCTGCCCGTGAATCCCAGAGCTTACATTAACCATGTGGTGTTCTACTTTAGTTCACTGGCCCAGAGGCCTGAGCTGAGCTGTTTCTTGCCCTTGAATATCTGCATATTCTTCCAAACATTACTTGCACTGTTCGCTCCTTTCTACTTTGTGGCATTCTCTTGTCACTTGAATATCAGAGCAAAAAGAAGCTGTGTCTGAAGTGATAAATTTCTACTGCAGAGGACTTCAGTCTGTCCTGTGTCACCGCACACACCCCATCATCTTATATTGGAATCAGGCCTTGACTTTTAGAAGGTCCTCCCTGTGTTGATGCATTTGTGGATTTACCTTTAGCAAAATCCCCTTACAGCCAGGGATCCATGACCAGATAATGGGATTGTTCATGCTGCCTGATTTATGCAGGAACCCTTGGACTGTGTCATGGAGAAGGTCTTTTATTCCTTTTGCCAAGAATCACTCAGATAGAAATGACTTCAGCCATTTGAAGGAGCAAGCCTTGGGGAACCATCAGTTAAAACAGAGAAAAAAAAAGACTTTACTCACTGGTCCTTATTCAAGCCTCCTCATAGATCTATCTAATTGAAAATTTTAAAGGTGTTTTTCATATGAGTCAACTCTTTTCTCTTGATTTTACTGTTCTTAAAATAATGGTTAGGGCTTTTATTACCAGGAGTCAGTACGATGTTTTTGTAAAAGAACAAGATTCAGAGTGAGACGAACCTAGCCTTACATCGCAATTCTATCACAATTAACAACTGAAGTTCCTTAGAAATGTGTTTATCCTCTCATGCTCTTCTTTTCTTTATCTAAACTAGGAATTCAAACACGTATTTCATGAGGTCGCTGGGAATAATAAATGGAGAGCATGTGTGAAAATGTCTTGCCAGCCACTTAGAACACATTCCACAAATGGCGGCTGAACTTCTGGGAAATTTTTATGGATGAGCCCGTTAGCTCGCAAGTCTCCCTGGTGCGATGGAATGAGAAAGGGTGTGAGCTGGGAATCTAGAAATAAACATACAGCCTCTTACTTCCCATCACCTACTTAGTACTCACATAAACCTTATGCTTAAAAAATGCAATGTGGATGAGATATATTCATCATACATGGTATAGCAAGAAGATGATAGAACAATGGCTTTGGAGTCTAAAAGCCTAGGTTTGAATCTAGTTGCTTGAAAGAGGACATCATCCTTGATATTTTCAAATCTCTCACTTTTCCTATTCAATATTTCATCGATATCACATATAATTTTCCTTCTGAATGCATGCTTTTGCATCTCCACCGCTGTAGCTTATACTCCACCATAATTACCCTGAAATATATTTTATCCTGGAGTTACCTGCTTTAAATCCTATAGCCAGAATTATCCTTCCAATCTTAGACTCTGACCAGGTTGCTTATTTTTGTCAACTCACCACGGTTTTCCATTACTCCAAGCATAATGTCTAAGCTCATCCAAGAGCTTGTAAAGCCCTTAACTGAAAGAGCTCTCTCTGCATCACCAGATGCATTCTTTGCCACCTATTTTCTCAGACTTTTCTCTCTGGTCTTCTCAAAGTTTACATTCAAACATTTTTCTTCAATGTCCATTCCCATTCCTCCAATCCAACCTCAAACTTGACAACAGTGACTCTCTCTCTCTCTCTCTCTCTCAGCTGATGGACAGATAGATAATACAATATTACAACAGTTTTGGATTTACAAAATTATTGGGAAGATTATACTGAGAGTCCATGTATTTATAAATTGTCTTTCTAAATTACCAAACAAGTACTTTTCAATTGTCTTTCAGTTGGTACGTTTGTCTGATGATTTCCTCATGATCAGGCTAGCGTGCGGATTTTGGGGAGGAAGGCTACAGAGGTAAGAAAGTCCCATTTTCATCACCTCTTATCAAGGGTACATACAATCAGCCCTGACCAGTGTGGTTCAGTTGGTTGAGCACTGTCCTGCAAAGGGGTATTTAGTTTATATTTCATGTTAATTCAGTACTAGTATATTTACTTTGTTGCTCAAGTTTTTCCAGCTTTGATTATTGGAAGCTCTTCAGTTTACTCCTGTATCCCTTTGGCAAGCTTACCATTCGCAATAACCATTTTCTTTATTTCTTTATACTTTCTATACATTTCCATTCCTTTTCTAGTTAGGGCTTCCAGTGAAACATTTAATAGGAATAGTGAGAAAAGACATTTTTGATTTCTTTGTGATATTAGGGCAATAGCCTTCAGTTTTGCAACACTGAGTAGTATGTTTTTTGTGAGTTATTTGTAGATTTTTTTTATCAAGTTGAGGAAGTTCCTTTCTGTTCTGAATTCACTGACAGTTTTTTAATTATACTTGTCTGCTGGATTTTGTCAGGTGTTCTTTCTACATTGATTGATATATTCACATAAATTTTACTTTATTTTGTTGATGTGGTGGATTACAGTGATTGACATATAAATGTTTAGGAATCCTTGTGTACGTACCTGGAATGCATCATATTTGGTCATGGTGTAAAATTATTTTTTATAAATTGAGGATTCAATTTGCTAATATTTTGTTGAGGATTTTTGTGTCTATGTTAGGAGAGGTTTGTATCTGAAGCTTTTTTTTTCTTTCTTAGAATATCTTTAACTGGTTTTATATTAGCCAGACAACAGAATGAATTGGGAAATGTTACTTCTGCTCCTATTTCTGGAAGAGATTGTAGAGAATTGTTAATTTATTTGAATGTGTAGTAGAATTCACTCATGACACCATCTTGATATAATCATTTCCCTTTCAGAAAGTTATTAATTATTGAATATTTTAAAATAAATATAGGGGTTTACAAATTATTGTTTCACTTTATGTGAACTTTGAAAGTTTGTATCTCTCAAGAATTTGAATTTATTTTTAATTATCAAATTTGTGGCCAAAGAGTTGTTCATTGAATTCCCTTATTACCTTTTTAATTTCCATGAGATTAGTAATGATGGATCCCTCTTTAAATTCTTATGTTGATCATTTGTATCTCCTGTCTTTTTTCTTGATTAGCCTGGCTAAAGGTTTATGGACATCATTGATATTTTTAAATAATTAACTTACAGTTTTTGTTGATTTTTCTCTACAGTTTGATTGTTCAAATTTTAATTGATTTCTGTTCAAATTTGTGTTATTGTTTTCTGCTTATTTTACACAAATATTTCTTTTCTCTTTAGTTTCATTAGGTGGAAACATAGATTACTGTTTTGTTAGATTTTTAAAAAATCTGATTATGTATTTAAAGTTATAAATTTCTCCCTAGCAATAATTTCTCTGCATCTCACAAATTTCAATACCTTGTATCATTATCTAGTTCAAAATATTTTTATATTTCTTTGGTTCGCAGCCCATGCTCAATCCACTGAGCTATGCCAGCCAGGAAAATATTTCTATATTTCTAACTAGACTCCTTCTTTAACCCACACATTATTTATAAGTATTATTATTATGCATTATTATAAATGTATTAAATTACAAATATTTTCAGGGCTTTCATTTATTTTCTTTACTGCAATTTAACTGCAATCTGAGAAGACACTTCACATAAGTTCTATTGTTTTAAGTGTTATGGCCCAGAATGTGGTCCCTCTTGGTGAATGTTTCATATGCACCCGAGAAACAGTTTTGTTTTACTGTTGTTTGGGGGATGATTCTACAAATGCCCGTTAGACAACATTGGTAGTGCTGTTCAGGTCAGCTGCATCCTTGCTGACTTTCTGCCTGCTTGATCTGAGACACTCTTACTTTCTTTGTAACTTTTGAAGGACAATCTTTCCTGATATAAAATCTAGGTTATTTTTTTTTCTGTCAGTACTCCTAATAGTTCACTCAACTTTCTTCTTGTTCTCATGGTTTTGCATGAGAGGCATATGGTAATACTTATCTTTGTCCTCCTATATGTAGGGTATCTTCCTTTTCCCAGTCTAGCTTCATTCAAAACTTTCTACTTGCCTTTGTTTTTCTGAAGTTTGAATACAATATGCTCTGTTGTAGGATTGTGGGGTTTCCCCTATGTATTCTTATTTGTGATCTCTGAGCTTCCTGGATCTAGAGTTTGGTCACTGTGATTAATTTTTGGTAAGCTCTCAGTATTACGCATTTATTACATTGTTTATATGAATAAACACCGTGTTACCTTTTTTGTATGCAAACCTCTTTTCGTCTTGTCCCAGGACTACATTATTTATGCTGAGTATGGGATTCCCTTCGTGTTCAAATAAACACAACTTAGAAGTACAAGGGAATGAGTGCCACATGGAGTTAACTTTTGACATATAAGATCAAGCCAACTGAAATATTCCTTTTCTTTCCTGAACTTGGAAGCGCCATTCTAAAATGCAGTGCTTAAATGCACCCTTTCCCTTGACTTCTTGGTTCTCCTGCCTCTCTGTATCAATATTATTTTCCTTTATTTCTACTTTCCTGAATTGTAGCATCTTTTCTTACAGCTCCAGTTTCTGGTTACAAAAGCTGAGATAGGAGTTTTTATAACTATGATTCTACAGCAAACAATTACACAGCAGATACTAGGTACTAGAGATTATTCTAAGTGCTTTATATAGGCATTATCTATGCAAGTCTACATATATACCTATTTTATCCTCCCCTCTATCCTGTGGGATTCTACTTCTTAGCACCATTTTACTAGTTAAAGAGCTGAGTATCAGGGAGGCTATGTCGTATGTTTTGAGCCCATGTATCAGGTATCTCACAATTCATAGACCTAATATTTGTATCTAGGCATCAAAGCCAGAGTCCCTGATCCAAACTACAACATGCTGGCTTTGGCTGATGGACCTACACAGCTCTACTAAGAAGTGATAAGGGATGCAAAACAAAAAGAAAACCTGATGGGAGAACAAGGGTTTACTGCAAGGATGGGTAGATGGTCATCCATCTCTGTACATTAGAGATGGATTCTCTGTACATTAGACTCTAGAAATGATTTGTAACTGAACTTTTCACATGAGAGAAATGTCCTGATGAGACTAACAGAATGTATGCACCATGGCAGTTTGAGGCATCATTAAGGTCGTGGGCTTGAAGACCTTAAACTGCATTAGTCAATCCTCATTTCATATGCAGGAGAACAGATACAGATAATGAAAGACTTTGCTCACTTCAATCTTCATGTTATAAAATGATGACTTAGATAAATTTGTTACAATTAATGCTACTGACTTCTTCTGGATTCATCCCTAAATGTGAGACTGCATGATTTTCTACATCTTCCACAAGTTCAAATAACTTGAGGACTCTGAAAGATCTTTGATAATTAAATATTACTGAATACTAGTTGTCCACCCTGACAGAAAGAAAAGCTTTTAAACTTCATTCTTAGGGAGTTTCTTAATGCTTAAAAAATTCAAGGAAAATAAGAGATTGTGAATAGCCAAAGATGCCCATTATGAATTACATAGAAATTTTCATTAGCTAAATTGGCTTCTTTTCCACAATCAGAAAAGAAATTGATTATAGAGGAGTGGAGTTCAATGTCTGGCATTTGAGCTAATATCGTTTATTTATTTAGTATGCAATTAGCATTCATTAACCACCTGATATAATCTGAATAATGAACAAAATATTTCAGAAATAAAAGATGCAAAATAACACTTCCATCCAAGAGGGTTTCATGGTGGGACGCACATAGCCACATATGCCCTATGTTTAGTTTGGCGAATTGTAGAAAGTTCTGAAACTGATTACTGTGTGATTCAGAAACATTGACGAAGGAGCATATAGTAACCTGGGATACATGTGGAAAGATATTTTGAGAGAAAATAGCTGGGTGTAGAAGTACACATGCAAAATCAGTGATTTTTTGTTATGTTGATTAGTCTTTGGATATTTTAATATATTCATGGAAGAAACAAAGACAATAGATTCCTAGGCATAGTCAAAAATAAAGAGGAATAGTCTTACTGAAAATATTTTCACAGAATCTTTTTCATTACCTATGCAAATATGATAAGGCCCTTGAGTGTATCAGTTCTATTTTTATTAGGGTTTGTTAGTGATAATTATTTTTAATAGCAGTATTTGCCTTTCCTTTATATAGCCTTCCCTTAAAGTATTGCATACACTATTGTACTATATCCTGTAGGTGGTTAATAAATACTGATTAAAATAATAAACACATCAATATTTATTTAATGAAATGGGTGTTGTATATTATTCAGGATTCTTTTGATTATAAGAGAGAAGACTCAAAAATTAGTTAAGAATAAGAAGAAATTTATCACAAATTGAATGACACTATTGGGAAGTCCAGGAACACATTTTAGTGTGTCTGAATAGAAGATTTGTAGTTTCACCATTGGAATCACCTCTTCCTTTTTCTCCTTGTCTTTCCTCTTTCTTTTCTCTCTCTCTCTCTCTCTCTCTCTCTCTCTCTCATTCTGTCTCCTTCTATCTCTCTCATCTCTTTCTTCTTTTCGTTGGCCTTATTTTCTGTTATACAACCTCCTAGGGCATAGAATAGAGCCTCCAGAAACTTGATGCCAAACTGGTCCTTAGAGCTAGGGATTCCTCAGTAAGAACATGCTATAATCTATCATCTTAAATATATCTTCTAACACTTTGGAAAAAGAGAGTGTGGACCATCAGGTGGAAAGTGGCCAAGGCACAATGATATATAATCTTATCAGAACACAGGATGGAGAGAAACAGTTCCCTAATGGACAGATAAGTGCTGGTTGGATTGTCTTCAATTATATACATATACATATACATATACATATACACATATACATACCCACTAAGGCCTGATTATGCATGCCTATGTCATCACAGGAGAAGTTATTACTCATCTTGGTAACATGGAACAAGAAAAAGAAACTCCTGACTCAGAAAACAACTCATCAATGCTGCACCCTCATCACCTAAAGCTGGGCTCCCCCAGATTGCGGCAAACAGCCTTGCGATCACTTTTACTTTTGCATCAGCACCTCAGACCATCTGTGGATAGAGCCCCTAGTTTTTCCCCATTGGTCTCAGATTGTCGAATTTTCAACAGCAGAAGCATGAGTTGCTCAGGTGTAATATACCTTCCGAAGTGGAACTGTGAATTTTATGCAGTCCCAGACAACACAGACATGGTCAGGATCTTTGCATAATTTTGTCATTCAAGTAAGTGTGAGTATGCAGCTGAAAACATCTCCAGGATATGTGCATTCTTGCATATTGGGTATTCATTTAGTCAGGCCAACTGTCAGTCAGATCATCAGCCAACCAGCCTCTGAGCCGGTGCATCAGGCAGTCCCATGCAACTGATATCCCTTTAATCAGACACCTTAGGTAGTCATTTGGCCATTCATGCAGCTAGTCACCCAATCAGATAGCAAGTTAACTAGCCATTCTGTCAGACACCTAGTCAACCAGCCAATAAACCTCTGAGCCAGAGTGAGCAAGCCATTGAGTTTCTCCCTTTAGCTCAGCAGCCAGGCATTCAAACCTATTGCTAATCAATCATTCATTCTGTCAGCCCGTCAGTCCTTACTAGCTGGTCCATTACTAGTCCTAAATTTAGTAATAAAGGGGGATTTCCCAGTTTTATTTCTTTGTTTTGTTTTTAGTTTTGGTATCTATCTACATACTATCTCAACATTTTCAATCGTCACAAACTGAATCATTCCACTGTAAATTTTCCAGCTAGGTAGGATATTTAGGACAGCATAATGTTTTGATTTTTGGTAATCAGAACAGCACTGTACTGAAAAATATTAATAGAGTCAGTAGGTTTGCAGTAGGCATCTAAAGATACTTAAAAGAATACTCATTTTAGGAAAACATATTTCCTGAGAAAATAAGGAGCAATAATTATAGAATTACCATATGCTTAATTCAGTAATTAACAGTATGCCTATCAAGTATTTCATTTATGGAGGATTTGTTAAATAACTTCTGTATTTTAACAATAAAACAGATTTACCTTTCAAATATTATCAAGTTAAGTATTGTATATAATCTAGAGTTAGCTTCTTCAGTTACTTCAAATGAATCTGACTGCTTCTAATGAAAAAGTAGATTCAATATTTGTTTACTCTTAAATTCATCTATTATATAATCATTTACATACTACATAATATTTAGATAATTTTTGAAAACTCAAAGTTTAAAGACAAAAAGAAAAACAATCTCTGCTTTGAAAGAATTCAGGGACTTTGACAATGATGGTAGCAAACATTTTACTGAACACAGTTCTAACCCGAACGAAAGGACACATCTTTATGTGGTCACCTAGGCATGTTCCCAGAAAAGCAGGTGAGGCTGAGTGGAGTTCTGAGGAGTAAGAGTTGTCTGCCTCTCTTTGGAGACAATGGCAAGTCCTGTGGGAGATAGGCAGGGTTTTATTTGGAGAAGCACCCCGGGTTCTGTTTGTAAGGATCAGTCTACATTGTCACTCAGGAAATGAGGCTGTAGAGACCAGTGAGGTTATATCATGCATATCATGTTCTTCTGTGAACTTCATCCTGAAAGTCTCCAAATGAACCCTGGAGGTACTGTGACCAATGGCCGAGATTCTGTGCCCATCCACTTCATGACAATTTCTACATGGCCACTTTTATGCTTTGGAACGATGCTCTTCAAACTTTCTTGTTCATACATTTCCAAATGAGTATGGAAAATGTATTTACCTCTTTCAAATATTTAAATTAGCATGTAACATTTAAGTATAGATAGTTATAAATGTGTGGTTCCTGGCATGTTTTCAATGCTGACATTTTTCAAATCAGACATGTAGGTCATTCTTATAAATATATCCAATGAAATGAAAAAAATTGGGTTTCTGGACCCAATTTTAACATGTAGTGTGGAATTGGGGGTTCCCACACCACCAACAAACAATTCTTGGACACCAACTGGGTATCCTGTAATTCCACTCAATTCTTAAACTGTTTTTACACAGTATAAGCTTTTTACACAGAGACCATTAGGGAGATAGTTTCAGATTCTGACCACGCCCCACCCCCACATACACACACACGTTCAGATGCCAGTCTGAGGCCCACCTTGTCACTTGTGATTGTGACCAACTGGCTATAGATCAAAGGTACCAATGAGTCCTGCTTTGGGTTCAATTAATTTGCTAGAGCAGCTTACAGAACTCAGAGAAATATTTTACTTGCTAGATCACTCATTAATTACAAAAGGATATAAGTCAGAAACAGCCAGATGGAAGAAATGAATGGGGCAAGGTTCAGGGAAAGAGTGCAGAGCTCCACTGTCCTCTCTGAATGCACCATTCACCCTGAATCTCCACGTGTTCATCAACCGGAACCTCTGAACGTAGCCCTTTTGCTTTTTTGTGGCGGTTTCATTACACAGGCATATTTGATTAAATCGTTGGCCATTGGCAAGTGACTCAACCTCTAGCCTCTCTCCTCTCCCTGGAGATCAGTGTTTGGACTGAAAGTTCTAACTCTTTCTTTACAAGATTGTTTTCTTCCTCTGCCAAACACTCCCCTTTCTTAAGTGAGGTCCAAAAGTCATCTTACTAACATAACAGAAGCAGTTTGTATTGTTCCCCTCCTTTAAGAAATTCCAAGGGTTTTCAGAGCTCTGTGTGAGAAATGAGGACCAAGACCAAATATATATTTCTTATTATAAATCACAGTATCACACACTACCATCAATCATTTTATAAATTCACAAGAAATCTTTTAACAGAAATTTTGCATCACATTTTTCTACTTCTACTTCTACTTCTACTTTACTTCTACTTTAGCCATCTTCAAGAAGTTTATCCTAATGTAATTGTTTAATCCTTAAAATATTTTATTTTTACAATATTATATACTTTTATAATAAAATGCATTTTAAAATATTTATAAGTTATGCATATAAAGTATATATGTATAACATCCTGTAGTGAAGAGGCTCTAAGTACTTAAAATTAATTGGATTAATATTATATTGCAATTAGTATTAGTATCTTTTTAATCAACTTACTAATAACATAATTATTTTGGTTAAAATGAATTCTTAATAATATGAAAGAGACTTTTTATTAATTAGATCATTTATTTACAGAAGAATACTTCTTATTGAAATAATGAGACAACGTCACCAGTTTTTTTTCTTTAATTTTTTTAACACAGATAAATGCTGAGTAGCTGTGTACACAGATAAGTAGAAAGGAATAAAAAGAGTTTGCCATTTATATAAAATTACTCGATGCTGTAAGTTCCTTCCAAGTTGTGATTCTCGTTTCATAATCTTTTACCATCAAAACGTTTCCAGTGATCTCTCAGTAGACACCTCCATTATGGGCACCTATAATGTGTAAGGGGTATTTTTGCTGGAAAAAATACCCTTGAAAACCATCTGATTTGAAAACAAATTTCTTTTCTGTTCAATGGACTCATTGTTTTCCTTAGTGTCTGACAAGTGCATCAAAAAATTAACTAAGCCTTAACAAATTGTTATTAAGTTATCCTTCCTGTTTTTCATTCACTTAGAAGCACCTTGTTTATCCTTATATAACCTGAAAGAGTAGAAAGACATGTAGAATCATTAACTTAAAGCATCTTTGCCAATATTACGTGAGTATCTATACATATATGATTACTTTTGTATTGAGGTATAACTTACATACAGTGAAATGCATTAGTATTCAGTTTATGACTCAATGGAGTTCTACATTAACTAGGTAAAGTCACATATCTATCTAAGTATTATCTAACAAAAGCCAATACCCTTCATTTCTGTCCTCTTTTACCATTCTCCAAAAACAACACTGACGTGCCTGAAGGAAGGCCTTTTCAGTAAATGGTGCTGGGTCAATTGGACAGTCATGTGAGAAAGTAAAAGAACCTCATGGCCCTTGCTTCTGTTGGAGAAGGCCATCAGGAGGACGCGACACCTGGTTGAGCTGCAAGCTGAACCTCGGCTCCTTGCCTCCCCTACCCTGTGCTCGGAAGGCTCATTCTGCCCATCGTTCCCCGGGCCGGTGCAGGTTCCGAAACAGAGCTTGAGAGAGTGATGTGTTGTCGAGACCAACCGGACCAAACATGGGGCCTCTAGAGAAACTTTTAGGGTTCTGCAGGTGAGTGTGGAGGCCTATTTGTCTTGAGGCAGCTCCGGGCAAGCCTTGTAGGTAAGTCCCTTTTTCTTCTCATAAACAAGTATTAATTCCAGACATATTGTAGAACTAAGCATGAAAGGGAGAATAACAGGCTTTTAGAGGAAACACAGGAGAAACATCACTATTTCTGTGAAGACAAAGATTTTCTAAACAGGACAGTAACAGTGGTAAACACTAAAGAAATAAAAAATGTGTATATCAGATGTCAAAATTGACAACTCCAATTTACTCAAAAGATCCATGAAGAGGGCCACTGAACAGCCCACGAGAAGGAGGAAACACACTCACAGTCCTTATCTTATGTTCTGAATATACGAGGGTAGAAAAGCTCTTACCAATCAATAAGGAGAAGACGGATAACCCAGAGGAAAAGCAGGTGTAGTACTTGATGGCACTTCACACCGGTGGAGACTCGAAGGGCTAATGAGCCCAGGAAAAATGATCAACCTCATTAGCCATCGGGGAAATAAACGCGGATGGGAACCACAATGTCCTCACAGCACGCATTTACCAGAGGCCAGAGGGACTACACAGCCACTACCCAATGCTGGTGATCGTGGAGGAGGAGGCATTAGGGATCCTCCTAATGTTCCTTTGTAAAACTCTGTGGCAATTTCTTACAAAGTTGAGCGTGTTTTCATGATCCAGAAATTCTATGCTTAGTTATCCATTCAATAGCATTCCGGTGTCATTTATGGAAAACATTTTCACTTTGCATTATTTTGCTGGCTTGGTTGCAAATAAGGGGACCCGAGTTGTCTGTTCCTAAGTTAGTACCATACTCTTTTTTTTTTTTTTTTTGCTTCACTGGACGTAGGAGGGGCATCCAGGCGCAGTGAGCAGGCTGGAAGGGGTGGGTCCAGGCAGAGGTCAGGTGGCGCGGCCCCAGATTGAGGGCTGCAATCAGGCCTGCGTGCAATAGCCATGGACCCAAGTTACTCAGCAACACAGAGGGAAACCTCGGAGTGAGAAATGGGCTGGAGCCCAGAGCTGGCCTCATTTTTGCGCCTGTACTTCCAGAGAAGTCCTTCGAATCAGGTATAGTCAGGCGCCACATAAGGACTTTTCAATCCAAGAAGGCCTAGGATTAAAATCAAAACCGAAAAATTCCAACCGCCTAGTGGCGGTGTATCCGTGGTGACGTAGTAGCTATCGCATCGGTCAGGTGTTTGCAGTCACGATGGCATGGTGTTTATGTATAAAGTCCCCAGCAGGGAATAGTAAGGTCCTGGGCCTTCACCTTCCCGCATGCCTCACTCACTGACTCCCGCAGAGCACCTGCCAGTCCTGTAAGCTCTTGCTAAGTGCCCAATATCGGTGTACCGTCTTTTATAATTTATACAGTATTTTTATGGCATTCTTTCTATGTTGAGATATACAAATACTTACCATCGTGTTGTGATTGCCTGCAGCATTCAGCAAGTAGCATGCCGATTAGATTTGTAGCCTAGAGGTAATGGGCTATGCCACCTGGCCTTGTGCGGTTGTCCTCGGCGCTGTCTGCACAGTGACAACATTGCATGATGGCGCATCTCTCCCAGGGTATCCCCGTCATTAAGTGATGCGTGTCTGTAGGGCAGGCCCTTGATTTTGTTCTTTTCAGATTGTCGTGGCTGTTCTTAGAGTGTTTGCATTTTCATGTAAGGTTGCAAATCATCAACTCCTACAAACGAAAGGCTGCTGTTCTTTTAATTGGGACTGCCATGAATCTGGAGGTGAATTTGGGGAGAGTGGAACTCAACAATTTGGGTCTCTTAGTGGAGTCAGGTACTTTTTTAAGGTTTCTTGTATCTTTAAAATGACACAGTTCTGGATGCTGTTTTCTACAACTTTGCTGATAATTGTGAATCATAGATTATTTACTCATTTCCTCCTAGGTGCCTGTGAGGTTTATGAGTGTGAAATTAACGATGGTGGAAAAGTGAAACTTACGTTTTCGTTCTCCGTGTTTATGTTTGTTTCCTCCTTCTTTCATCTCCGATCAGTTTACCCATCCAAATCCCTTACGAGTCTTGGTACTAATTTCACCGAGAATGATAGTGGCTCAAGATAGGCCATTAGCATTCTCTCCAGCGCCAAGAAACAACCCGTATTTGTGTTTACGGGAGAGAGTTATAAATTACATTGAAATATCATTCAGTTAGAGTCATTCTCCAAGATTGTAAAGAGATGGATGGTCTCCAGGGGAGGGTTGTCATAAAAAGGAAAATCAAACTAGCTGAATAATACAATAAGCCTCTGTATAAAGCTAGCTCAGCCAAGCAAGAATATAAAAGGTGGCAGCCTTGGAGGAGATGGCTGACAGATTTCATTTGTCGAGGATCAGATCTTGCCCCGGTGTCACATGTCCTATTCTTCCACCACCCTCTTGGCGTTCTACAGGCACCCTCTGCAGGTGCTGTCAGGGGACTGTGCAGAGGCTGCCAGTGAAAGGGCAGGCGTGGTTAAGTCAAGTGTATAAAAAACAGCCATTTTCTCCACTCCTCTCCTGTTGTAAGGTTCAAACGGAATCTCTAGTTGATTTACTAATCATACTGAGAGAAAGTGAGACCAGAATAAATAAAAGTTTTACTTCTCTCTCTCTCATCTTTCTTTCTTCCCAACTTCTCTATCTCCCTTTCTTCTTTGTGGCTCTTCTTTTAACCACTTTCTCTTTCTTAATTCTTCTTCAGCCCATCTCTTTTTCCCATGGAATGTGCCTTCTCCACCCCAGCCAACCTGACGGCCTTCTGCTTCCCCCTTTCCGTTTGTTTTCTGTCTTTTGATGGTCTGAGAGGACATCCATCTCAAAATCATCTAAGGCTCATGCTCGCTTCATCAGTCATCTTGCAGAAAGCTCCCCTTGACCTCTTCATTCAGTCTCACTTCCTCCATTCTCTGTTTATATCCATTGTGCATGTGTGTGTGTGTGTGTGTTTCCTCTCTGTGTCCAGGCAATGTGCTAGACACCAAGAACTGAAAGATAAGCACGTGTTTGTCTCTGACCTAGAGTGGTTCACCAACGTACACCCTCAATTGTTCCTTAGTCTGGACAATTAGTCCCAGAAGGAAGGCAAGGTCTTCACAATAAAAACCACAGAGAGTTTACTTATGAACTAGAAACATGGTATTCAGCGCTTTCATTATATGTGAACATATGTATAAGCACTTTAAATACACCTTATGATTTTCTGTGCCAAAGAAAGAGCATCTGAGGTGTAGTTCAGTCTGTGATTAGAATACTTGGATCTCTACATGAGTTCATGATTCTCAGCCAAATTTTTCCTGACCCTATCCTACTATTTGTCCTTTCTATCCTCAACAAGGCAAACATTGGCATAGTAGTAATAACTCCCAAAATTATTTCAGTCAACAGGTTGAGTCTAATAACCAAATAAATAGGAGAGCACTCTAAACCAGGCATCCTAACTAGTAGTCCTCGTCATACCACATATTCTTTCTCTCTCACATGCACACACACACACAATTCACACTGTAAGAGTTACATGCCTATTGTATGAGTTTTGAGAAATAACTGGGGCTGAATCCTGAATAAATAAATCATCTTGAAGTGAATGTAGATCCTATACTTATTATTTGAAATGGCCTCTTCTGTTGTTCAAAATAACATTAAAATATAGTACACTGAAAAATGGACTTTGCTATAGCATTTTAAACCCAGACAATATGAAAAATGTGTTTATTTCAGTCCAGTTAGATTGAGTCCACTAACATTTACATAATGCCTACTATGTGTCTGTTACTGATCTGGGTGCTTTGTTATATGAGACCATTCAGTGCATAAGAAAGCATTCCAATAAAGAGGCTTTCAAAAATAGTATTCCAAACAGCACTGTCTGAGGAGAAGTAAGGCAAAAAGCAAGCTATTGTCTAGCAGTGATCAATTTCAGACAGTTTCAAAATGCCTGTGGTGATATCATTCTCACCATCTCATAATGTTTTGCAAGTTGTTACGAAGAGGACATTAAATCACCCAGTCAGTAAAGCTATTATCTTCCCTATAACTCATATAAATCTACTATGTACAGGAAATAATTATTTAATCACTCCAGTGCCACTCTCCTAGATAAAGCTCAGCCACTTTCTTTAGAGTTATATTACAAATGTTGCAGAACCTGTTTATTCACACAAATCAGAAATGTCCAAAGTGCACAACATCGGTCTTAATGGAGGATTGCACGTACACACAGCCGCACACACAGGCACGCACAGGTTGACTTCTTTCTGTCTCTTTCGCACTTGTAACCATCATCCTCCCAGCGGGAGCTCTCACCTGCAAAAACTAACCAATTATCTGACAGCGTTCACTCTGGTTTACTCCATCCTATTCCCTATTATCCCAATCTTAGGCAGAGGGATCTTCAAAATATAAATCCAACCATTGATCTCTGCAATAAAGTATCCAGTGTTAAAGCAAAAACTCCTGAACAATGTCTACCACTCCTATAGATTTTCGAGATTAGGAGTCTGAAAACTATGGCCCGTGAGCTGAATAAATTTACAAGGTTATTTTTAAATAAAGTTTCATTGTAATATGGCTGTACATACTCGTTTATATATTGTCCATGGCTGAGTTTGCACTATGATGACAGAATTAAAAAGTTGCAACAAGACCCTAAGGCCTGCAAAAATCTTGCCTGCGTGTTTTCTATTGCTGTATAACCAACCACCACAAATTTAACAGCTGGAAATAACAAAAACGTACTATCTCCCAATTTCTCTGAGTGAGGATTCTGGCACGATGCCCCTGTATTCTCTGGTTAGGGTCTCACGTGACTGGAATAAGGATGTTAGGGCCAGGGTCTTCTTTCAATTACCTTCTGTTTGAAGAATTCAGTCGCTCGCAGTTGTAAGACTCCTGTTTTCTTACTGGCTCCCAGCCAGTGGCTTGTCTCAGTTCCAAGGAATGTAGGCTGCCCCCATTTCTTGCTCCATGGTCCCCTTCATCTTCAAGTCAGCAGTGGAAAATGTGGGCTAAATCCCCTTATGCTGGAAGCTTCTGAAGTCTTCTGTTCCTGACCTCTTCACCCAGATTTAGAGCTCTAGATTATTAGGTCTGTTAGTAATATATAGGGTAATCTCTTCAGCTTAAGGTCAAGTGATTTGAGACCTTTGTTACACCTGCAAAATTCCTTTGCAGTGGTATCTAGATAAGTGTTTGATTGAATATTCCGGGGAAAAAACGTATGTGTACAACAGTGTCTGAAAATCTTGGGGGCCATCTTAGGATCCTGTCTACCTGATGGTGCTTTATAGAAAATGTTTGTTGACCCAGGTCTAGACTCACCTGACTCATTTAGACATGCCCCTCACCATGAGCCCCTTGCCCTGTCCCGTACCCACCAGGCTCTCTCCTACCCTGATCCTTTTTAGATGCCATTTTTGCTCTTTGGAATACTTCCCTCTCCAACCTATACTTGGTTAACTCCCCTTTCTTTGTATATTAGCTCACGGTCTCTTTCCATAGAGAATATACTTCAGCTCTCTGACCAGGTCCTGTCCACATCAAAGAGGTCTGTCTAAAACTTGATGCTTCTCTGCTTTTTAGCAATTGTCACAACTGCCATTCTATATTTGTCATAAAAGTATTCAGTAGGGTGACCCAATGTCCCAGTTTCCTGGAACTGAGAGAGTTCCTGAAATATGGACTTTCAATGTAAAATTGTTAATCTGGGGCAAAAGGAAATAGTTGGTCAGTTATTTGACTTGATATTAAAATAACTTACCCCTTATTTTCTAAGATTTAGGAGTTCTGATACAATATATTTTTATTTTGGTTTACTAACCATCTACAGTTTTGACTTATAGCAGGTGCTCAATAAGTAAAAACTTGCCTGTAATTGAATTCTAAAAATTTCACAGAAAGGCAGTACCTTGTGACTTTCTCCATAGAGTATTTGGTGCTAGCGCCCTCATATTTATTTACCAAATAAGGTCTACCTTCCACTCATAATCCCCCACAAAAGCACTCCTGTGAACATCTGGAACAGGGTTCAGTGAAACATGAAGCATGAACTCTCTGAAAGCCCAATTAAAACTGGGAGGCCAGGATTTGAAACACAAGGAGACTGATATTGCCAACACGGCCTGACTATGTTTAAATATGTTGATCTGTTACTACAGCCAAATAGGTGTCACTGAAAAATTTTATTTCCAGAAGAAAAAAACCCTTTTAAAGGCAGAAGAGTTGCATACATACTCCGCCAAACAATGTATACGAAGGTCAATAAGCACATACTAATTACTGTTGCTCAAAATCAATAGTTATTAGGGAATTTCAAATTAAAATCACTGTGTACCTGGTGACACAGCTAAACCTAAGGGCAGCATTACCAAGTGTTAGGGAGCAGGAGCTGCCTGGAGTGGGGAAGTGGCAGGGGGGACTGGGTGCTAAAAACAAGGAGGAACTTCTCAGGATGATGCGAATGTTCTAAGTCTTGATGGTGGCGCTTAATTCGGCCATTATAATTAAGTTGGGGAATTTTGCTATATGGGAATTATAATGAAAGAAAGATGTGTTTAAACATTTATGGCTTATAACCTCCAAAATATTAGTTTATTTATAAACTGGTGAAAATGGACTAAGAGTCACAATCTACTTAATCATTTAGTGTCAATCATTTAGTGTCATCATCATCAATTTCCTGTTGTGATAAGGTACTATAGTCATGTAAGATGTTACCACTGGGGAGAGCTGAGTTAAGGTACACAGAACTCCATTGCAGTGTTTATTTCAACTTGACAGTCTATAATTATTTCAAAATGAAAAGTTTTTAAAAAGTATTATACGAGCCACGCACTATCGTAATTGCTGGAGAGTCAAGCAGTAGAATAAAATTGATGATTCCTTGTCCTCATGGAGCTTACATTCAGGAAGAGTTAAACAATAAACAAAACAAATAAATATGTAATATTATGTTGAGCAATGATTGATTCTATGAAATAAAACCAGGGCGAGGAGATAGAGTTTAAGGGCCAGATTCAAGGAAGGCAGCTCTGCAAAGGAAGCGTTTGAAACTTAAAATATTTGTATTTGAAAGAGAAAATGTGTCCAGTTAATTCATTTATTGATATCCTACTAATTTAGCATCCTCATAAGCCATGCCTGGGAAAGCAATAAGAAAACTAGGCTAGCATTAAGGACATAGAAATACCTTTATATTAGCTAAAACTCTATTTTATTTGTGAAAAGAAAAATAGTGTGTGGGCTGGAAGAGAAATAATTTTCTGGATTGTGTTTGGAAGGTCAGTGTCTGAAGATAAAACAAACATAGAAACTGCTGTGTCGGTCATAAGAGTTGAATTACTATAGCTACTTTCTTATTAGACATTTGTCTCATTCCAAACTGAAAATTTCCCAGAGGATCTGATTTCAACAATTACCCTGAAAAGTGTGTGCTGTTCTACTAGACACCACATTTGATAGATGAGGAAACTGAAGCTCAAAGAGATAAAATAACGTGCCCAGCCACACAGAGTACACGGCAGAAACAGAATTCAGCCCAGTGCCGTCGGGCTCCAAGGCATGTTTGTAGGCAGTGCTTCCCAGAAGAAATGGAGGGGGAGCGATCCAAAAAATGGCACCTGCACTGGTGAGGGTACAGGGTTGACCATCTTCACAGGAGCAAAGTAACTAGGCACTGGGGTAGGCAGTTTGTATTAGCGATGTAACTAATTTAATGCTTCTCAAAGCCCTAAAAGATGGAGAGTAGCACTATTTAACAATGCTAAAAAGAAGGAATAAAAGGAGAGATTTACTTTGCAAAATTTATATCACTGGTGTAGAAAAAGTCAACTGAATACATTTAAATTGGCTTATTCACTGACTCATAGCATCTCATCTAGCAGGTAGGAAGGAGCTCTGAGAAGCTGTTCAAAATGAGAGACTTTTTATAGGCAGAAGGGAGCACAACGATGAAGTTATACTAGGCAAAAAGGTTGTCTGGTTATTGCCAGGTTACTTTTGCTTAGTGGGGGGCTGGGGTCTATCAGGCAAGTTACTTAACTAGAACAGATCAGGTGATTTCTGATGGACTGCTTTAAGATTCCATTTCTGGGTAAGCAAAAACTGTAGTTAAGTTGTCTTGGTTTGGTGAAGTGGGACCTTCACCAAAGCAACTCTTTCTTGGACTTGTTGTATTGATTTTAACAGCAGTACAGGAAAGAACTGGAAATTAGCAGAATAAGCATCACCTCTAATCCATGTTAAAATTTGCTAATTGATCATAGTATCCTTTTCTGCTAAGTCTCATACAATATCTTTGATTAGTTCTTAACACATTGCTCTGGTCACAGGGATAAAAAAGTCATTTACTATCCCATGAATAGAGTAACACTAACAGTCAGCGTTCCATAATTCTTCATTATGTAAAGTGAATCACTATTTCCCTTACGGAAGTTAATGCCTTTCTTTGCTCTGGCCGATGTGTAGCTGTATTGTGGGACCTTCTCCAAAGCAGAAATCATAAACACATGACACCATGCTTTCTGTACCTCTGAGGAGCATCAGAATTTAATATGAAGGCTTTAAGATAATTCTATAGAGGAGGAAAGAAAAAAGAACTCGTATTGAAAGCGAATGTGACAGAGCAGAGAAAAGCATAAGCCATGTAATTAGACCAAAGCAGATCTTTGTCTACATTCTGCATGATCTTGGACAAATAATTTAACCACACTACAACTCAATTTCCTCATGTGAAACATCATCAGAACAACACCATCCTGTTGCATTTGCCCAGAGGTTAAGTGATATCAAGCTCTCAGCACAGTGTTTGTGTATAGAATGCAATACGCGGACATTTTCACTTTATATGTTGAAATCACTGAAATGGCACATGTGATTTTCCAGGATATGCAACAGTGTTAGAATTTCAGAGGGACCATTAGAGTAGGAATGGTCCTTTGATCAGACTTTACTATCTGCCCCTTGTTGGCAGGGACCGGGATCATCTATCTCTTTGTAGTCCGTAATGCCTCTCATTAAGTAGGGGTTTATCTACCGAACAGCTGAATATCTATTCAAATCCTTACTACTTAGACTAAATGCAAAAAGACACAGTGTATCAAACACAAAATAAATGATTAGATTTCTAGAGCGTCACAATCCAGATTATGTGAGCTTCTAGTGCTACGTTTGTTCCTCTTTACAGAGTGTCCTTTCTAATAAAATGTTTCCTTGAAATAAGTTTCTGAATTTTCATGAAGAATCAGGTACATTTCCAAAGAAACTGGAGTTGTTCTGTGGCATCTGAATTACCATTTGGGTGAGGAAACTTACCTATTTTATACGGTAGGTCATTATCTAAATTCTGAATACAATGGAACTCAAAAGTATAAGGAAGGAATAGTCCTTTCAAGTGTTTAAAATTATGTTTTACTTCTTAACATGGCATTGGTTGGTAGTAATTACCTATGTTGGAACTGTTTTGAGAAAACGAAGGAGCAAGAGTGGTCAGTGGCAGGACAGCTTGCCACTTGGTGGCCTGGGAAAATGGTCCCCACACCTGCCAGCTTAGCTGACCACCTGGGCAGTATTCGTGGGGAGTATGTGCCCAAATAGCCTCCACAGCTCTGGCTCTAGCAAACCTGATTCAATGGGTCTGAGCCTGTGGCCTTCAAACCTTCATTATAACACAGTGTCCTAAATGATTTCATTGCATAGGTAGGATTACTCTTCCATGTCAATAACAATAGTGATATAATTATTAATGATAAATAATAATTTTATATTATAATGCTATATATAATTATTATTACACATTATTATTGTATAATGAAAAGATTGGCTTGGATGAGGAAGTCAAGCAAAGCTCTCTCTGTGTTCACATTTTTCCTAAGTCCCTCTGGCTGTGCTGTTTAACTTCGTCACCAAAATTAGTGCAACATTAGTGAGTAGGAGGTGACATGTTTTTAGGTAGTGGGTCCCATCACCTGGATTCTCTGTCAAAGAGACCTGTGCTCTTGGTGCTTAGACTTACAGAACCTGAAGCAAGGATCTATCTCTGCACTGGGGTTGCGTTTTGACCGTTCAGGATGAGTCAGTTCTCCCAGGAACAGAACGCAGCCATTAGCTTGTGAGGGGCAGCGTTATACAAGGTTCAGGTGTGCTGCATTATGCTCACCACCCAAAGCTTAGTATCTGTCCGTCACCGCACAGTTCAGCGCCTTTACCTGTTTTCCCCTCTCCCCACCCCTTCCCCGCCGGTAACCCCTGATCTGTTGTCTGCTCCCATCACGTGTTTTCGTCTTCTCTGTTTTAATTTTGTTTTTGTTTTTATAGTCCATACATGAGTGAAATCATACAATATTTATCTTTTCTCATCTAACTTATTTCACTTAATATAATGCCCTCAGGTTCAATCCATGTTGTCACAAGCGGCAGGATTTCACCATTTTTTATGACTAAATAGTATTCCGTTGTAACACCGCACTTTTCGTTTCTGACCCTTTACCCTCTGTTAAGAAAATTGGTATTGATGTAGCTGTGATAAATCTTCCAGATGTGTGTTGACTGTTTTCATATGGAAGTGTTTTTTTTAATCTTATTCTTTTAGTGCTTAGGTGTTTTAATCTAAAAAAAAAAAGAGAGAAGAGTCATCTACTCTCATTTTAGTATATGCCCAGGTGTGATGAATGCATGAAATTGGTAAAATATGTTGTCTTCATTTTTACTCTATGATGATAAAATTTAATTGTACATGCATTAATGCACTATAGACATACATACAAAGTTAAATAAGAATGTTTTATTTTAGATAAACTTCATGTTGCATCTATAATTTCCAAATATTGAATTGCAGTCAAATAAAGGGTCATTTCTGTTCAGAGATTTATAGTTTAGCAGATGCCCCAGCTATTATATCTCTCTGCCTTCCACTCTGTATTAATTAAAAGTCTCATTTCTTCTGTCCTTGACCATAGACCACTGATCTGAACAATTACTCCAGGCAGAATTCACTGTAGCACAGCTCAGGTGAATAATAAAATAGAAATATACTGCTGTTAATTTTAATGCCTGTCAGCGCCGTCAGATTAGAAAAATACAATATATTTTTTTCCATTTTACATTTTGGTTATAGAAAGTAAAACCCTTGTTTTCCAAAATCATCTTTATATACTGTACAATATGCTAAGATATTTATGTATTTGTAATGTGCCCATCACAACACTTCAAGGAGATCAGCATTACGTCTGATTCGTTATTGGGACTATTTGATAAGTGAAGCAATTGAGACTTAGAGAAGTTGAGAACTTGATTAAAAGCATATATAATGGTGTTAATAACAGTTAAAATATTCTCACTGTTTAACCTGAGCTGGTCATAGTAATAATTGCTTTTCATTTATTAGCACATTTAATCTCCATAACATTTTGCAGCAATTGGTAGTATTATATCCATTTAAGCAAAATAGAACACTGTAATTAGAAAAGTTGAAAAAAGCAACGCAAAACATATCCAGGATAATGATGAAACTTCATTGCGTATCTGCGGTTTGAGACGAGAGGAGTCCGATTCTAACACACACGCCCCTCCCACAGCCACCGCTGAGCCTTTTCACGTCTGTGCGTGGCAGTGACATGGGCATTTAAAAAAATAACAATATGATTTTGAATTTAAAGCAGTGGTTGCAAACGTACACATCATCTTAAACCACCTAGTCTTGTAGCTGCTCCCTCATTTGGTGATAAATCCAGTATCAAATATAAGTCAAGGACACAGACTTTTAAAGAGGCAAGTACGTAACTAGGATTTTATCTGGCAGAGACACTTCGGTGGGATTCTTCTTTCCCCAGCTGCACTTCCCACCTTTAATATATCATTCGAGAGCATTCATTCAGTGTTGACACCATTCACAATTGTGTAAATGACATTATCAGATTGTCAGGCAACTTGAAGCAATTATCTCATGAGTCTTAAGGAATGTACACATTGACATATATTTGCCTTTTGATAACAAGGAGTGATCTGTCAGCTGCAAAGCAGATCTATCATTGAAATGCTTTGAGATATTTATTTCATTCCCAGGCGAATGACAACTTTGGCAATAAACAGTGATACTCTTTCACTTGAGGTGAGTTTTAGAATTAGAGAGCTGAGTTAGCACTGGCAGCTTGGCATATATTAACATATGAAAACACTCAGCATTTTGTCTCTTGGGAAGAAGGGTAATTAATCATTGACAAACAAATTATAATTCTTATTATGCATTGTAGTGAAGAAATAATATCTCAGCCTGGGTTTCATTGTGGCGTGAGGAGCCAAGAACCACACAGTGGGAAGCTCTGAAGGAGTGTCTGCACATCAAGATCCTGGATGATGCATTGCTCAGAGAGAACAGAGCAAATCATGGTGGGAAAAATAATCACAGTTAACAAATGGAGTAAGACTCTTTCCCACTACCAGGGAGATTGGTCCAATATCTGCTATTTGTTTCCAATTTGTGTTTTTAAAAAATGCAGTCTAGTTTTGTCACAGGTGGGCACAAGTAACCGGGTTCTTAGTGATCTCGGACAAAGAATTGAACTGAACATACAGAGAGTTTATAGCAGAAAGAGAGAGCAGATTTTTAAAGTGATAGTACACTCCACAGAACATAGGAGTGGAACAGACCAACTGAGCAAAGATTG
Organism: Phyllostomus hastatus; assembly: GCF_019186645.2. Taxonomy (NCBI): domain Eukaryota; kingdom Metazoa; phylum Chordata; class Mammalia; order Chiroptera; family Phyllostomidae; genus Phyllostomus; species Phyllostomus hastatus. The sequence continues at coordinate 20,593,420 of NW_025334024.1, forward strand.
ACTTCGGGGGCTGGCGGACTTCTATTCTTATAGGGTGGATATTCCCTGCCTAGATTTGACAGGCTTTTATTGTGCACGTACAAGTAGGTATATTACTTCAAAGCTACTGCACATGATTTTCCTTGATTGGCCACCAGGGAGGGGAGTCCCACAATGTTAATTTATTATAATGCTTTTATAATGAAGCAGGGGTCATGTCACGCCTTCTGCACATGTGCATTCCTGAGTCACCATGATTCAGTGCTTTTCCAGAAAGCAGGAACAACCGGTCTTAGAATTAGAACAGGGACTCTGTCCTGTATTGATGTCCTTTATCTTAGCCCTGGGGCACCTGCATAGTTTCCTCCCTCCTGACTATCACCTGCCTCAGTTTAAGGAGAAAGGCAGGAATTGTCAACTTCTGGCCTGTAAAACCAGGAATTCATGGCTCTCAGTTTTAGGTATCTGTAAGTATGGTTCTTGCCAGTATCTCTCTCAGGTCTGCTTGCCATGTGGTGGCTGGTTCAATGCAGGTGATCACAGGCATCCTCTCAGCCTGCTCCTTAAGACGATTCAGTATTGTCATGCAGCCTTCATTCATTCTTTGTACAAATATTCACTCAGCCATGAACTTTGCTCAAATGTTGACCAAAGGGATGGAATCAGATGATAAATATATAAAACTATGTGCTTATTGTATAGACAACTATAAACCAGCTAGATTCATTTTTTTTTAGTTTGAAATATACCCATGTGTCCATAAAGGTAACCTGGGCCCTTGGCACTCTGCTTACTGTGCTTTTGGTCCTGTTCAGATGTATTCTAGAGCCAATTTGGTCTTCCCATTTTTCTGCAGTAAGAGAACACATAAATGTGTCAGATTATTAGCTCCTTTCTTTTCATAGAAGTTGACTCTAAACATACATTTTAGCATCAATTGCAACTTGTATCCAGGACTTAGCACTGCAATCATTAATATCTGGCTTATAAAAGTGTAACAGACAAAATTTATTTGGACATGTTCCATATTATCAAATGATTCTGAAAATTCTCTTATTGAAAATAAGAAGAATGTATTTTATTTTTTATTAACAACAGAGTATATTTGGTTTTCAGTAATGGATATTTATGGCCATAAGCTAGGATCCAATTTGGAACTGATATTTGGATTTTGATAATTCTTTACAAAGTAATTTATGTGCACTGTTAACTTTTCCTTCAATGATCCTTTCAAATTTGCTCAGGTGGCAACTCTTTTTAAATTAGCATCTCAAATATGATTTTTGTGTTTGTGATGTCCACCTTTACATACTTCTAAAAACAAAATGCTCAGTAGAGGTATGTTCCAATAATTTTAAATGGTGTGATTTTTAAAATAAATGTATAAATACATTAATGACTTACTCTTGATCGGAATAAATATCCAGTTGGCAGTAGTATAGTGACTAAACCTCTTCCCACTGTTTTCTTCTGTCCGAGATGATGGGTGGCTCCCAGTTAAATTATAGCAGAATGCCAGTGAGTTACGTTTCTACCGTGTGAAAACCACAGCACAGTCACACTGTAAAATGCGAAGAACTCAAAGCAGTTCTTTTCATGCCTTGAGAAATAAAGCATAGCTTGTTTTTGAAAACGGTTTTAAGAAATACTGCGGCTAGTAGATTGTTACAGAATATGAAATACTCTAAATTTAACAACTAGTCTATTCTGTATTGACTAGACAATGGTTAGTCAATAGGCAATGGTTAGGAAAGAGGAAGACTTCCTCTCCTATGTATTCATAAAGACAGGCAAAGGAAATTAATTCAGATTATAAGGCTATATATAAAATATATATAAAATATATTTTCTCTCTCCTGTGTATTTTAATTAGTTTTATTGAGATATAATTCAAAAAATAAAATTCAACATATGATCATTGTAGAGTTGAATAAGTTTAGCAAGTTAACCCATAGAGTAACCACTGCAATCGTGATATTAAACATTCCCAGCACCTTAAAATATCCCTCATACCAATTTGCTGTCATTCTCATACCCCAGCACTGCCCTTGGCAAACACTGAGTTTTCAGCTCTTTATTATTGCTAGGGTTTCATATAAGTTGAACCATTGTAGTGTGTAGTCTTTTGCGTCTGACGAATTTTACGTAGCATATCGCACCTAAAATCTATTCATGTTGTTGAACGTATTAGTAGTCCATTATTTTATTGCTGAGTGATATTCTATTATATGAATACAATACCATTCCTCCTTTGTATGTTCAACAATTGATGGTCATGTAGATCCTGTGTGACTTGGGATAATGATGAACAAAGCTTCGGTCAGTATTCATTTGCATGTCACTTACACAAAACCATGTATCTTTGTGTGGCATATGTTTCTCTTTTTTGGGTGGAAGACCCAGGATGCAGGATTAATGAGCCATATGGAAAGTATATTTTAATTGTATAAAAGACTGCTGAATGGTTTTGAATTTTTATCAGTTATGTATGTGTGTCAGCTCTATGTCTTTGCCAATATATTTGATATTTTTAGATATCTCTTCTTTAACTTTAGCAACTATACAATCGTGATAATTACTCCATTTTTAATTGGTACCTACTCGCATGTAATTGTGGTTCCAATATGCAGTGCCTTGATGGCAATGCTCTTCAACATCTTATGCGCTTATATCCAACTCTATTTTCCTGTTAAAGCTTTTGGTCTTCTTAATTTTTAAGTCAGTTTTCTATTTTTCTCTTCCATTAATTTCCCTTCTAATTTTCATCATTGCCTTTCTTCTGCTTGCTTAGGTTTAGTTCTTACTATTCTTTTTCATGTCTTAAATTGGAAGTTTAGATGATTGATTTGAGATTTTTCTTCTTTTTTTAAGTTATTTTTTAAACTATTTTTTAAGTTTTTATTTATTTATTTATTTTTAGAGAGAGAAGGGAGGGAGAGAAAGAGAGAGAGAGAGAGAGGGAGGGAGGGAGACACATCAATGTGTGGTTGCTGGGGGTTATGGCCTGCAACCCAGGAATGTACCCTGGCTAGGAATCGAACCTGCGACACTTTGGTTCACAGCCCGCACTCAATCCACTGAGCTACGCCAGCCAGGGCTGAGAATTTTCTTCTTAATCTCAACATTTTAGCAGTAAACTCCACTCTAAATACTGCTCTAGTTAAATCCCGTAAGCTTTGGTGTACTGTCTCCTTATTTGTCATTCATGTCAAAGCATCTTGCTGATTTCCCTGTTAACTCACCCTGTGTTGGGAAACACCTGTGTGGCTTCTTAGAGGGTGCTTTAGGGAGGACAATTGTTCTAGCCAGCCCCTCCGTCTCTCCTCCCCCTGATCAGCTCAGCTGGCAGGCTCCATTTGTTACTCTACCGCTGATTTCTTTTTAGCCCTGAGTAATATTCCATTGTCTGGACGTACCACCTTTCACTTATCTTTCACCTGCTGAAGAACATCTCCATTGACTCCAAGTTTAGGTAATTACGGGGTTTTGTGTGTACATAGTTTTCAGTACCTTTGGGTAAATACCAAAGACAATTTCTGCTGGATCACGTGGTTGGTGTATGTTCAGTTTTCTAAGAACTCACCGAACTGTCTTCCAAAGTGGCTGAACCACTTTATGTTTCCCCTAGCAATGCATGAGGACTTCTGTCGCTCCACATCCTCTCCAGCACTTGTCATTGTCAGCGTTCTTGGTTTCAGCCATTCCAGTGGGTGCATAGTGGCATCACATTGTGCTTTTAATTTGTGATTTCCTGTTGACATATGTGGAGTTATTTTTTTAAGCCTCTTTGCCATCTGTACAACTTTTTGGATTAAGTGTCTGTTAAGGTCTTTGGTCCATTTTAAAATTGTGTGTTTGTTTTCTTCTTGAGTTTTCAGAGTTGTTTGCATATTTTGCATAGAAGTCCTTTATTCTGTGTGTCTTTTGCAAATATTTTCTGCCAGTTTGTGATATGTCTTCTAATTCTCTTGACATTGTCTTGCACAGAGCAGACGTTTTTAATTTTAATGAAGTCCAGATTATCAATTATTTTTCCATGCATTATGTCTGGTGCTCTATCTAAAAAAGGCAAAACTATACCAAAAAGGGATCACCATATCTAGGGCATCTAGATTTTCTCCTATGTTATCTTCTACTAGTTTTATATTTTTGCCTTTTACACTTAGGTCTATGATCCATTTTGAGTTAATTTTTGTAAATGTGTGTGTGTGTTTGTATTCTCCCTCCCCCACATGTGAGTATCAGTTGTTCTAGCACCACTTGTGAAAGAGACAACCTTTGATCCATTGTATGACTTTTGTTCCTTTGTCAAAGATCAATTGACAGTGTTTATATGGGTCTGTTTCTGGTCTCTCTGTTTTACACTATTGATCTATTTATGTATCCTTTCACCAGTGCCACCTGCCTTTATTAGCATGTATCTTGATGTTAAGTTTTAAAGTCAGATAGCACCATTTCTCCAACTTTATTCTTCTTCAATGTCATGTTCACTATTCTAGTCCTTTTGTCTCTGCAAATAAATTTAGGCTTAAGTTTCCAATATCCATAAAATAGCTTGCAAGGATTTTGATTGGGATTTTATTGATTATTGATCAATGATGTAGATTTTTTCTTCGATTCATTTCATCAGGTTGAGGAAGTTCTGTTGTAATTCCCAGTTTGCAGAGAAGTTTAACTATGAATGGCTGTTTTATTGATGGAATATACCTGGTAAAGGACCATGTTTTCCTCCTAATTTCTGTGCCTAATAATTTGTTTGTTATCAAATATTGTGAATTGTATGCTATTACTTCTTTTTTATAATCCTTTAATGCGTATTGGCTTTTGTACTGGCACACAATCAACTAACTTTAGATCAATTTGTGGCTTTCAGGTCTTGCTTTAGGTTTTGTACAGATGTACCAGGGAGCCTTTATTCTGGGATTTCTATAGCCCTGCTACTAGGACAATGCCATTTTGAAGAATCTAACAAATGCCTCATTTTCTAGGAGGTCTTTCCACCATGGCTTCTAGGATCACCGACTATTGCCCAACTTGTTTGAATTCTGATAATTGATGGCCTATAACCTGCCAGTGGTTCTTTCTGAGGCCTCAGGTAGTATCTTCTTATGTGTGTATGGAGATCACAACTCAACCACAGTTGCAGATCGTATGAGCTCTCTGCCTATGTAACCCCTCCTTTTCTGGTACTATCCCCTAAAAATTCTATCTCCTGGAAATTCTACTTGCTTCAGCCTTCCCAAACTCCCATCTCTAATCTGCCTACTCAGTAAGCTCATCAGACTCTGCTTGTAGCCTTCCTCTCTCTGTTGCCTGAAAATTGCTTCCATGCCATAAACTGAGGCAATAACAGGCTTACCTAAATTTTATTCCTTCATTCCAGCTTGCAGTCTTTTTATGACTTTCCTCTGGTGTCTACATATTTATATTTAACATAGTTGTTTAGTTATCTCATTGCTCAAAGCAAGAGAGCAAACCTGTAGCAGATGTTTTCCCCCTTGGGCATGAACAGATATGTGTTTCCTATCTGAAACCACATCATGAAAAAAATTACTGTTGAAAATTACATATCTAAAAGTAAATGGTACACAGTGTGACCATTTACTTAATTTCTCTGGCTTCAGCATGCATTCTGTGATGCCAAAAGCTGTTTTGTTCTTTACTTAAATCATCGTCTGTGAATGGCTTAACACACTGTTTTGCACACTGTATTCTCCATAAACACTGAGTGAAGGATGGAAGAATAAATGATGGATAATGATACCATCTTCCATAAAGAATGGGTAATCAGTTGTATAACAATGGACGTATCAGAATATTGTCTTACTGGAGAGCTATCTTTTTTTATTTCCTTGAAGTATGAAAATTACTGGCTTCTTGGGCTGATGATGAATGCCGGAGTGCATATTGAACACGGAAAAGTATGACACCCATCTGTCCTACTTTGGCCATTTTCCAGCCACTATGGTCATAGGAGAGTGGAGCAAGTTCATCTGATGGCTTTCATTTTCATCTTACTGTCACCCTTGACTAACTAAACATATGACTTTGGAGAGGACACTTCAGCTCTTTGTGTCTAAGTGTACATCACATAAAATGAAGCAGTTGGACTAACTAAAGTATCCACTCACTCTTGAGAACTTGGTCAAAGCTATTAAAGACAATATTTCTTTTCTCACTTATTCATTTTTATGAGAAGCACTTGCTAGAGAGGGTTGCCTGATATTGTTTTTTTTCATCTTGCCTTAGTGAGAACATAAAAAGAGAAATGACTCAAAGAGACGAAGTAACAAAAATATCAATAATACAAGATGCAATATAAGTTTATTGTATTTGATATGACTTTTCAGAGCAAAGATAAAGCTAGCAGAAAATTCTTTATCTGGTCATTAGTTCAGTGTTCCATTGAATAAAGTGCTTTAGAGCTATAAAGCTGGGCTGTATCATTTGATTTGAGAGAACTGAATATGAACTTATTAACATATATTACTCAATAGAAATTTTACATCTACGTCTAAGACTTGCATAATTAAGCATATGAGAATTGCATATAATACTCTATTTGTCTCATTTTATATGTTACTTTTAAAACGTATTCCTTAAATTGTCCCCAGGATTGCCTTTGTATTTTGGGAGCAGTACACTTTTAGTAGCACTGTAAGTAAGTTTGTAGTGTGTAATAGCAATGAGACAAGCCATTTGTATATAATCTACTTGTCTTATAGTTAGCACTCTGATGATTCATCCATTGTATTTGATATAAGACAAGACACAATTATTCTGAAACTATAATTCTACATATTTGAGTTCTATGGTTTTGAAATAAAAGTACTACCACTTCTAACACTGGATATTGGTGGAGGGGGGGAATGTGCTGAGATTATTTTCTTTCTTCTTGCCATTATGGTTATAAAACAGGCGACAATCTAGTTAAACATTGTGATTTTGTTTAAAAAGTCTTCAAACTAACCATTGATTCATTTATCAAAAAAAAAGAAGAAGCATCAATCACTATCCAAGGTATTGAAAATATAAAAACAAACAAACTAGACGAGTATCAGCCTTTACAGAACTAGTTATCTATTGGGGTGATAGTAGACAAATGACATAGAAATAGACATACAGAGTTGACAGCCATGTGAACTTTGAGGAGAATCACCAGGGCCATACAGAGTGACGAATGTTGGCTGAAGGACAGAGCGGGTGAATTAGCATCCGCGGGTCGTGCACAGATGTGTCTCCCACTGATGTAGCTGCTCTCCATGTTCCAGAATTTAACTCTACCTACTCTACAGCTCCATCCGGATACAGTACAAACACTTCAAATGCACCATGTACAAAATCAAGTCTATCACTGAATGCCTAAATTTTCTAAGCTTAGCCATATTCCAGCTTTAAGGATTTACTCATACTGATTCACCACCAAAATATCTCTTAAGCGTATTCCCTCTCTCCAGCTCCACGCTGAGGTACTTAGTGGATATCAGATTCCGTGCCATATACTTTTCCAAATTGTACATATATAATCTTCACTCCCAGGCAGTTACTGTTCATGCTTGCCTTTTGGATTCCAGAGCTTGCTTTTTAAATCACTATGCTTTTACAGTATGTTCTTTGAACCGATGGGCATGCCTGAAATATTGGTCTGTCATGCACAGCGTTGCTAGATCACCAGTTTCCTCTCCGACACAGTCTTCTTTGAGATTCCCTGTCACGTACATCTTCAATACAGAAAGCTGTCTGGCCAGTGATCACCTTCGTCCTTGAAAGAACAGTGTGCTATATATAGTATACTTATGGCATACACACATGTGACAGTTTATTATATACATTATTTATGAGACACAGATGACATCTATCTACATATATTTATCTGCACATGCATTTCTTCAAGGACCCAGGTGATCACAATGATAGGGTGATCCCTATGTGTATATTTGGCCTCACCTTGCATGTGCAGAATCATTGAAGACTAGAAATCTGTATTTTTCTTATTTCAGGTGATTGTGATGATCAGCTAACCTTGTGCAGCTGTGGGTTCCAAACTGGCTGAGCTTCTTACTATGAGTCTTATCTACATCAAATGCTGCCACAAGTTCCACCTTTTTTCTAACCTGTGTTCCAATATCTCTGAACAAGACTCCTCAAACACACTATCTGTCTGTGATTCCGTAATACTCCTTCAAAAATAAGCTTGTCCAGAACAATACCCATCTTTTCATTTAATTAGCAAGTTCCTGCCCTGGCTGTCATTCTACATGTACATTCCCTCTTTATAGGAAGATTTCCTTTTTTTCCTCCTTGCGTGGCTTTACAGTTTCTTCTTCTATTGTATCCGGTGTAAAGGATTTGATCTAATAATTATTACCAGGCCTCTGAAGGAGGTATTAGATGGAAAATTACGTAAGAGCAGGGAATTACTGATTCTGCTGTCCACTCTTAAGATTTGTCATTCACTTGCTTGGGATGATGACGACGAGGATCACTCCAGTGGATCCAATACTACATACATTCAGTTTAACATATTTAAGCAAACATGCTCACCCCTGAAACAAGACAAAAATTTTGACAGAACTAGAAATAAAATGCAATGAACTCCATTGAATCAAACACGAAAGAAGAGGGCCTGGAAGAGAGCTTGCGCAGTGAAACCAAGATTGATTTATATTTCTTTCTGCATATGAGATATCGTACACAACCTGGGCCAATACAAACCTAAGAGCAAGAAGTGAGCCTAGGGAAGTAGAAATGGAAAACACAGAGGCTGAAAAATAGATTGAAGGGTAAAACAAGTAGGACTGTGAATTCTAATTTCTGATATACACTGAGTAACTTCAGTTCTCATTAAAATTAACCATCAGAGTCATCTAAGAGATCAATTGTGTTCTTATTTTCAAGACAAGGGAACTGAAACTCCAAGAGATTGAGTGATTAGTTCATGTTTATATCATCACTTCCTGGCATAGGAAGGGTTCAAATTTATATTTACATCTCTGTCCTTATTTTTTCTCTTCCACCATAATTTTTCCACTTGAAACTCTCAGGTAAAAAACTAAATCTCTGGTCAGGAGGCAGACAATAAATAATGAACAAAGTAAATAAGTAATTATTATAGTATGTTAGAATGTTATGTAGCACAGATTTTTAGACCCATCACCATTTTGAAACTGCAAAATACTTTATTTCTAAAGGGAAAACATCTTGGTACAGGGAAAACAGATTTGGATGTAGAAAAACTTAGGTTGGAATTTTGGCTTCGTCCTAATTAGCTATATAAGATAATCTCTGTAAGCCTCTGTATGTACACACATACACACATGTGCATATGCACATTTGCATATGTATATTAGGGAGGGACAATAATACCCATTTTATATATTAGTCATAAATCATAGAGGAAACAGAAGGAAAATAAGTGCAATCATAATTATTTCTAGATAAAGAACTTAGGATATTTTTATTTTATTGTTTTCCTGCCAACAATAACAGTCCCCTGGAGGAAACTGGCCAACACAAACATTCGGTGTTTAGCTTGTCTTCAGGAATTGATTGGGTAGTGGAATTATTTTATTTCTGTAGTGGTTGTTTGTTTGGAGATGACGGTGGAGACAAGAGGAACATCTCAGGGTAAGCAGGGATCCCAGCCAACCCCTCTCCAAACATCTAGTTCAACAACACTCTCTGTTGAACTAGATATAGTTGCTAATAGTTTACGGGACCCTCCACTTCTGCCTCCTACTTTCTCTCCTTATGTGTTGCCAAGTACCCTCTGTTCCACAGCGCTTCTCACAGGTTACTCCAAAACACCGGGGCAAGTGAAGAACAATTGTTTGGCCCATGGAAATTATTTGACCCACAACTTATTGGAATCCCATCTAATCTATTCTAAAAAGCAAACAAAATAGAACAAGGAATATCAGACGTAGAGTCACAAAAAGTGGATTCCAGACCCATTGCTACTATTAGATTGCTTATCTGCATAGATTTGTTTTTCTAATGCACCCACATTCCTTAGTTCTTTCCTGGTGTCTAGAAGTCAAGAGACCCAAAGCCCAAAGCATCATTTCTCCTAGAAACTCAATTTCTCCATTTTCAGAGCAATATTATTCAAGGGGAAAAAAATCAATAACTCAGCTCCTATTCGAGGGCTCTCTTTCGACCCTTCAGTTCTTTGTCTCCACGGCATGCTGTGACATTATCAGTCTCGCTGCAGGACTCCGAGTAAGAGAGCTGTCAGGATGGCATGTGCTGAAAAGGACTAGTTTATCCCTAAACTGGGGTCCTCCTTGGTCTATTCAAAAATATTTTACTTTCTCCCAGTGATGTTTTGTTACTATTTTTTTGTGTGTGCTTGTTCAGATAAATAGGAAAGGGCTGGAGAAAAAAGGGTCAGAAGAAAGAGACAACAATCAAAACACAAGTGTAAATTCACTGAGTAAATAAGAGAATGATATTCTTACAATGGGAGAGCTTACATTTGGTAAATTTCAGGGCTTGTACTTGGACTGGGACCTCTGGGATTCTGAAACTGGTTTTATTATTATTATTATTTAATTTTCTATTTTAAGTTCGTCTTGATATAATAATCATAATACCCAAAAGTTCTGGACTGTTTTCAGCTGTGCTAATTTAGAAAATCTCATTCTATTTAAATGTACAGAAATCTAGTATTTTGTGCCCAAAATACAGCCCCCTTCCGCTTCAAGCTGTGAAGCAGAGCAATCAAAAACCCTAATCAGACAAGTGTAACTGTTGTTCTAGAAAATAAGATACCAGACTTTATTTTCTCATGTGATTTACCCTCTTGCTTGCAATAACAAGCTAAGATACTGGAAGGCAGAACCAGTGTCTGATTTGCCTTCGTGCTTCACGTTGGGTCCTTTCTCCTGCCCCCTCTCCCTTAAATGTTTGAATGTCTGAATGGAACATGGACTGGAAAATAAACACAAGGGCGGAGTCATGAAAGAAGGAATTATTAAATTACAAACATTAGGTAGCAGATTATTGCTCCTCCTCTAGCTTTAAAAGGAAAGAATCTGACAAACAGCTTCTGAAAACAGTGGCAAATTTAACCAAATCCTGACTTGTATCTTTTTTTTTCCTTGAGCATCCAACAAAGTCTTTGAGCTGAGGAGGGAAACCATTATCTTGGAAAGACACCTTTGTTTTCTAGATTAGCAATAACTGTAGTCTTCATATTCTCCGTCACAGCTTCTTAAAGCATGGTCCAAAGATCACCTGCAAGAGAATTATCTGAGAAGTTAATTAAACATGCTAGACTATAAATAAAAATCTTGGGGAGGCTGTGTCTGATTCTGGTGTACAAGAGTGAGAAGCCTGTTCTACCATCTAGCTCAATACACTGTAAAATCATAAGTAATGTAAGGTAAGCAATGGATTTGAAGTAGATTTTTTTAACTGTGTTCTGAAGTCCAAGTGATGGTGGCTTGGTTGCCTCGGTTTGCTCTGTTGAATCCATGTGAGCTTCTGCTCTGAGACACGGTCTAAATACCATGCAGACATACACAGCAATACGCGTCTTCAGTGCTGGGTGGTGGGAAGGGTTGGCGCATCAGAATTAGGTTTAATTCTTAGGTTGGTCACAATTAGCTGCACAAATAAATTTAACTTCTGGGTCTCATTTTCCTTAACTGTGTGGGTGATATTGAACTCTTCTCACATTTTAGAGAGCACTTACCATTATGTCTGATATCATGGGTATGCACAAACAGTAGTTTATTCTGTCAGATAGATGCCTTAATACTAGGCTGCCAAAATCCTGAGAAGGCTGCCTTCTTAATAACATGACTCACAGCTCCCCTACCCGCAAAAATTGTACATCCATCACAAGGTATGGGGGATGCTTCGGCTAGAATAAGTTCTTATCCAGAGTCGAGATTGATGAACACCTCTCCATAAAATGTTTAGCAATAAACAGGGTTATGGGACCAACTAAGTTTTAGAGATTTGCCCATGTTAGCCCTTTTTAAAAGGTTGATAATGCTTACTTAGCTATAAAAAAAGTAACATAAAGCAAGACTTTCATTTTACTTGAATGCACATATTCTCAGATATAGTTCATCATAGAATTATTTTATTGCAATTTAACAACATTTCAAAGACTTCTCATTTTGAAGAATACAGTTTTGTAAATGGTAGTTTCTAAGTCCATGGAGGAAACCTGCCCAATTCACTTTCCCCCAGGTATTCTCATGCCTGTCTTTAAAAGCTCATTAAAACAGTCATTTGAACCGTTTCTGAAAGTCAAAGAGCAAAGAGATCACTTCCTTTTTTTTCCTGAGTGTCATGATCTCATCATCAATTTCCAGGGATGAAACCCCAAGAGAAAAACGTCAGCCTTCAAATGAGCTCATCACCTGTGATGATACTTGGTTATTGTTGAAATCACTACAGATATATAGTTTTGTGCTGTTTTGAACTCCTGCAAGAATGTGCAAGTATCATTTTCAGAACATAACCTGCACTCCTAAGTTGTGTTAATTGTCCCGTGCTTGACACAAAAGGTCTGAAGCAGAGGCACCCAGCAAAGAAGGCATTACGAGAACAGTCAGATGAGATGCGTGAAGACAATTAAGTTCACGTGTGGCTTCTTCTTATTCTTAGCTTTGAAATATTTCTTGCTGTTTCTTGCCATAGAATCATTTGGATTCCTGGTAACAGAGCCGGGGGTGGGAGGGGAAAGATATTTATTAAAGAAACAAACAAGAACAAAGTCATAAATCTAGTTTTCTGTTCTACCACGTGAAAATAAATTGAGGAACTATAAAAAAGTTTGCATTGTTTGCGTTAGGATTTTTACAGAAAATGTCGTTAGCATTTCTTTTCCTGCAAATACATCTCTGTTGTTGTATTTTAATTGTCCCCACAGGACAGGTTACAGGTAATTAAATCAACTCTCTGCAGCAAATACTTTGAAACATGTTCAAGAGCCCTCTAGTTTTTATATGACCTTTGAGAGAAGCACTTTGCATTTGATGTTGTTTGTGTTTTTGTTTGAGGTTTCTCTTTGAAGAAATACATTAGCATCTACCTCCCTGAAGTCTGCGTTCAGATAAACTCAGGTACTCTCAGCCATGTATGTTTCTTCTCAACTGGGTGCTTCTTGAATTGGGGATTCTATTTAATTCTCCCTTAGTTTCATCATAGAGCCAAAATGAATGAAAGTGCATGGTTTTCCTCACAGTCCTCAAGAATGACTTATGTTCAGTTTAAAAACCAGGTAGAACAAGTCACTTTCTCAAAAGGCAGTAGCTGCTTTTATGCTTGGAAGAAACATAACGACATGGATGCTCTTCCTGACGTTCTAGCAGTTTCAGCTACAGGAGGATCTGTAAAAGCGCTGGAAACTGTGTGGTTCACTCTCTTCCCAGTTTCTTCTCTCCTTCCATTCCTATACTGCTGAATCTCTGGCTAACCCCAACATGTGAATTCTTGTACCAGAAAGTTCTAAAGTCTCGAGCAGTTTTGTTGCCTGTAAATACTGTCCCATATAGGACTTTGTTCACAGCAGATTTATGAAAATGCTCACGAATTAAGTAAAGTGTTTCAGGGAAAAGAGGTAGACCTCTGGATTTGAAGTGAGAATAATTCATCTTTTCCACAACTCAATTTTTGTGAAAATTAGAGCAAGTAAATGACTCTGTCTACATTTTAATCTTAATTTTCTTTTCCATAAAAGAAGACATAAATTCCAGTGTTTCGTTAAACACAGAACATTAAACATTGCCTTTTCTTGACAAGTCACAGGCATTTGTTTAGTCATCGCATAGTTGTCGAGCTTGTCTGATGGGCCAGGAGAGACAGAGGAAACCATCCTTCCCCTAAAGAAGCTCACCGTGGGGGTAGAAATGCGCACGTACACACTTTATTTTCTGAGCACTGGGCTTTACTTCAGAGTGTTTCATACATTTTAAAGGTTTCTTGTGATTGTCATCTTTCACGATGCTGCCTTTAATCTTTAAATGGACTTTTTTAAATTATGAAAGTAGTACACGTTGATTGACAGGAATTAAGCAAATGGAAATGACACAAACAAGAAAGCAATAATGTCCGTGATTTCACTATTTTGAATGAATGAGACTTGAATGAGCTATTAAATCTTGAAAATCCCATACTGAGTTTTGAATTCCTGTACTACCGTTTGACTCTAGATGTATATGCATATATGATGAATGTCTGTGTTTGGATAAGAATGAGTCTATATACTACCTTATAGGGTCTGATTTATATATAAACATGTGTTGGGATATTTTCATGTTATTTTCCTATGATATAAAACATGTTTTAATAGCAGAAGTTTATTCATTGCAGACTGTATGACTGTACAAATGAATAATGATATAATTCTATACCTTTATACTTTAATTTTAATAGATGGTATATATTAAATTAACATATTTCTTTAGAAAATGTTCATAAAATAATATCCACAGTATACATAGACATATAAAGGCAAATTCTAAAGTATTCTTTGCATTTTTTATAATCTATCTTTTATGGAAGTATTATTCTGTCCCTTTTGTGTGAGAGAGAGCTTTTTTTAAGATTTTTATTTCATTTATTTTTAGATAGAAGGAAAGGAGGGAGAAATAGAGGGAGAGAAACATCAACGTGTGGTTGTCTCTTATGCACCCCCTCTAGGGGACCTGGCCCGCAACCTAGGCATGTGCCCTGATTGGGAATCAAACCAGTGACCCTTTGGTTCGCAGGCCAGTGCTTAATCCACTGAGCCACACCAGTCAGGGCTAGAGTTTTCATCTTTCACAAAAGATTTTCAGGAAAGTCCTCACAGGTTACTTTTTCTTTTGAAACATTTGGACAAGAAAAAGTTTATCCATGCCATAGTGCCAACAGAAAGGGTTTGGATCCCCCTTTTTTTCATTACTATTACTCTTTGCCAAAATACTGTTAGAATAATAATCTCAGGCATTAGGCTAGATGGCACCTTTCTTCATAAGCCCAGACATAAGTATATTTGAAATGGCTCTCAATTGTATATGATTCTGGAATGGCTCCTGGAGACTGTGGAAGCAAAGGTATTGCTGGATAATTCAGAAGAAGTCTAAAATGGTTCTTGATAGAAGCGTCACAAGTGAGAACTGACTGGCATGTGTTAGTAGGATAATATTGAAGTACTGATGTGCCATGCTTCATCACCTTGTCTTCCTGTGCCCATCCCGCAAGCACTTTGGCATCGCCAAAAGCAATGTGTAGACCTGTCCGCTTAAGCCTCCCTCGCTGACATTGCATTATAGTAAGTCTCATCTCTAATCGGATGTACAGAGAGGAATGAGAGTTTAACTGGGCTGTGGCACTAGCAGTAGCTCCCTAAATGTTTTAGGTGGCTTCGGAAATCAGCTCACTCAAAGTAGTGATGAGTCCTTCTCCGAGAAAGTGTCAGGTGTGGGGACAGGGATATCCAAGGTCTGTCTGGAAAAAGTCCAGCCATTTTTAATATAACAAGAATGGTTTGCATGCCACCGATGTAACCTAGAAGCCAAGGAGAGTGGACTGGAAGACACACGCATGAACAATGACTGCACCGTACTAGTCAGTGGGGGCGGGAGACGCCTTTGAGTGAGCACGTGTGCTGTGTGGCAGTCACATTCGAAGCGACTGATCGAGTAGAGCAACAAATTTTGTGTCAAACCTGAACGTTCCTCCTTGGAAACTGTTTGGATGATTCAGAAGGCTTTCAGGGACAATGCAATGAGTGCAGTGCAAATAAAAGTGTGGCACAAATGCTTCAAAGATGGTCGAGAATCTGTTGAAAGTGATCCATGTTCCGGAAGGCCTGCAGAGTTTTTTTTTGAAACATCAGATCACCCAGGTGTCTCAGCCCCACTCTAGCCAGATTTAGAACCCTACGACTTCTGTTTTGTTTTTTTTTTTCCAAAATTAAAGTCACCTTTGAAAGGGAATAGATGAGATTGAGGAAAATACAATGGGGTAGCTGATGGCGATACCAACAAAGGATTTTGCAGAGTGTTTTGAACAATGGAAGGGATGCTGGGAGAACTGTGTGAGGTCCCAAGGTGAGTACTTTGAAGGGATTTGAGGTGTCATTGTCCTGTGTGCAGTGTTTCTTGTATCTTGTATCTTCAATAAATGTCTCTATTTTTCATAGTGTATGACTGGATACTTTCTGGATAGGCCTTGTATGTCCTTGAAAGACCCATAAATTTCATTTTTTCCCTTTTTCTCTGCATAATGCAGTAGCCTAATTCTGATCTGCTTCACACTTTAGTTAGTGGAAATTCATCCCGAGATTCCCATGGAGCAGATAAATTATCAACCAATATTCCTACTTCAGACACGTGAGCAAAGTGGCAATAGAAGTGTCATGCTTCTGCAAACCCATTTCCTTTTCCCCGGATCAGCTTATAAATCTCTATCAAGTTACCACCTAGAGGGATGTTTTTAACATGTGAGTCATCGGCACAGCCGTCTATGGGGCTTCCCATCGTAGTCTGTACATTTTCTTTCGCTGGAAGGGCAGGAGTAGAGGGAGCCTCAGGAGACTCAGTGTCCATAAATTCCATAGATCTGATGGAAACATTCAGTAACCTTATCTAAGCCATCCTGCTGATCATGGTCCCTCCCACGATGTAGTCACAGTGTAAGTCTGTGGTGTGTCACCATGCCAGCCTGCATGTCAGACATGTGCCTTTTGTCAGGTACAACTGAGTGACAGCCATGGTTCCACACCCTTTACGGTCTCACATGGATGGCACACCAAACAAAACCAACATGAACAATGCAAGTTGTGTTTGAATAACAACCCTCAGAATGACCCAAAAGTGGCAGCAAAAACAATTAGTATTTATTGATGCTGAATGTTTGTCAGGAGGCAGCCTAATGAATACTGATCATCACATCAACCTCATGTGATGGGAACTGTCATTCTCCTTCGTTAAGTGAGAAAATTGAGGCTAGAAGGGTGGTGTATTGGCCAAACACTTACAGCAAATTGGTCATCCAATCCGCCCTCTTGAATTCTCAAGTGTGATTTCTCCCCTATGTTCCAGGAATATGTGTGTGTGTCGTGTGTTTTACATTCAGAATTCTGTAATATCCTATTGATTTCTTCACATGCAATTCAATAGGTACATATAATGTCAACTTCTATTGTATCTATGTATTACTGGTAAACATATGTGTCTAGTAACTCTGCATTTCCTATGAGGAGAAACAAACTTAATCAAATGTGTGAAATACCATAGTCACTTTCTTTTTCTCACTAACGGGTAATCAATTGCAGTTTTACCTCTATGAAAATGTGTTTTTGAATCATCAAGCTCTTTAAGCTGGTTTTATTCATCATTTCTATATTCCCTTTTATATAATGCTCCTGTCGAAGGAGCCCAAAGTCTTGGGGCTTCTAAGATAACAAAACAATTCTGTGCCTTAAATTACTCCTTATTCCCCCAGCATGTAGTAGAAATTGTCACATTGCTTCCCACTAAACTATTTTGTTGACAAAATCCCCCAGCAGAAATAATTGGCTTGACATTCATACATGGGATTTAGTTCAGGTATTAAAGAAAGACTATTGTACATCCTTTTGAAAGAAATTTGTTAGGAATAGGTTCATCCATAGACAATTTTCTTCTCTCTAGCCAGTCTTTATTTCTAAAATGGAGGAGTAAAATCCTGCTTCAGTGATGAAAATGCACGTTGTTTAAAATCCATGTTAGGTTTGAATGGGACTTAGTTTACATGTAATAGCTAATACAAAAGTGACTAGCCAGCTGCAGCATCTGCAGGAGAAAGAATTCAGTGTGCTTCCTTGGTTCACATAGCAATGGTGTATCCGATGCGCCCAGACAGGAGCTCAGACCAGGGCTTGATGCAGAAAGGATAGAGATTGTCATTAAAGTTGTTGAGAGTAGTCAAGTCAGATAAAAAGTTAATGATAAATGTTCTGTTCCCCATTTTCCTTTCTTTTTAATAAAATGCCCTCTAATTTTTGAGCTTAAAAAAAAAATCTTGTCCACATCAGTCTATTTGCTCCCTTACTTGTAGATGATAAAAGATGAACTGACGGTAGTTCACCAGAAATAATTCCGAATGCTTTAAAATGCTTCTACTTTGGGGAAGAAAAATATGTTCTGTGCGCCATGAGCAAAATTAGATAATTTATTGTAATGAAAAACACTGCAAAGAGACTCATAGCCCTCTATCTCCCTCTCTCTAACACGCACATATAACCCATCCCCTCCGGCATCCAGTCCAGTGTCTCGCTAGGTTCATGGCGAATTCTGCTGCCACACTGTTTAGGGTTAACAGTCACCCTAGTCTCATAGTCACTCCTGGGATTCACCTTTCTAGCATGTGAGCCTTCTGTCACTGTGAACTCCTGGTTCTGGACGTGAACTCTCACATTTTATGATAGGCAATCTTACCCTGCAATTCCAACGATCTATCTCGGACATCATAAATTGAACGGCTCACCAATATCTTGAAATACGTCTAAATAAAATTATTCTCTTCCCCCCCTTTTTACCCTACTATGCTCTTTCTTCTCATAATCTTGACTTTCTCATTGCCTACTCTTTGTTTTGGTGAGACACTGACTCCCTCTTATATCTCATCAGCTGCTGGTTTCTCCAACCAGAAATCTGAAATTTCTCCTTACTGTCTCCCTCTCTATAACCTCTCCAATAACCTGCATAAAATAAAGGGCCAGGTCCTGTGCATCCCAAGGATGGCTAAACATCTACCAAAACTTCACCCAACTCTGGCAATCACAGAAACTGCATCAGCTAACACTGCTTGCACTTCTGTAACACACCATCTCCCTTTCGGCCTGATTGATCTCCACTCACTTGTCCACGTGGTCAGCCCAGAATGGACATAAACATGTTCTTCTGCTTTAATCCACGTAAAGGCCTCTCCTCTCTTGGGCTCATCCTTGGCATATAGAACTCAGGTGCCTACATTCACTCTTCTCAGTTGCCCTCTAATAGTTCTTAATATGCACAGCTGGGACATTTCGACTTAGAGATGCGCATGGCTAGTGACATGACAATATCTTTCTCCCTGACAAGACTGGCACCCAGAAAGCTTTCCCGTGATTTATTGATATCTATGACAAAACTCTCTAACCCTCGTCTCATATTTCCCACTATTTTCTGCATCAACACTTGCTTAAATAAGGCTCCGAAGCTGTTTATTATTTAGCCACACACTCATGATTTTATTCTCCAGCTAGTTAGTTTTTATACTGTGTTCTCTTAGTCCTCCAAGGTTACTATCCTAAATCATCTTCCCTAATACCTGCTTTACTACAGTTCTAAAAATTAAAAAATATGTACACACATACACACAAACCTGCTTGCCCATTAAATATAACACCAAGGAAAATAATACCAGAAAAAAATTGATGTGAAAAGTATCTTTGTTTATTTCCCCTGAACTCTCATCAAGAAAAATTCCCTCTCCTTTCTCCAGACCCCACCTTCTCTCCTTTCCCTTTTATTTTGTGCATTTTGTAACCTTTACTATCAGAGAAGTTTCACATGTCATCTCCAAGGAAGCGAGTTCTCATCTTCATTCCAGGAATCAAACTCTGGGCCTTTCATCAGGAATACAGAGTATCCTTTCTCAGAATGCTAAAAAAAAAAACAATGCTTTTTTTCTCTCACCCCTTTGAAATGTAACTTTCTGATGCCATTGGTAATGGACTCTACACTTCTTAAATATTGTTCCTGCAGGAAGTTTCTGCTTTTAGTTAAGATGGAGTACACACATCCAGTTCATCTTGCTTACTATGACTAATAAAAATCCTAGAAAAACCCAGAGCAGCTGCGAGAGGGCTCTGTTCAATAAATAAGAGAAGGAAGATAGAGTAGGGAAACCAAAACTCAAAAAATGGCCATGTGGTAGTGTGTTCCCTATTGGTCTTTTTGTCCTGTCAAAACTGTGTTTTTTGTCACTGTTTTGTTTTGTCATGTTCTTATAGTCAGGAAAAAAAAAGAAACATAAATATAAAAATGGAAGACTTATACAACTCAACTCCAGGAATACAAACAACCCAATTAAAAAATGGACAAAGGACCTGACGAGACCATTCTCCAAAGAGGACACACATATATGCAATAGACACATGAAAAAATGCTCAGTGTCTCTAATCATCAGAGACATGCAAATTAAAACTATAATGAGTTATCACCTCACATCTGCCAGAATGGCTACCATCAATAAAGCAACAAATATCATGTGCTGGTGAGGATATAGAGAAAAGGGAACCCTAGTGCACTGTTGGAATGCAGACTGGTGCAGCCACTGTGAAAACCGGTATGGAGTTACCTCAAAAAATTAAAAATAGAACTGCCTTTTGACCCCGTGGTCCCACATCTGGTTATATATTTTAAGAATACAAAAACACTGATTCAAAAGTATATAAGCACCCCTATGTTCATTACGATATGTTAACATAAGCCAAGATCTGGAAACAGCCCCATTGCCCATCAGTAGAAAAGTGGATAACAAAAGTTGTGGTACATTTACACAATGGAATAGTACATGGAAGTAAAAATGAAGGAACTCTTACCTTTTACAACAGCATGGATGGACATGGAGATTATTATGATGAATGGAACAATAGAGTCAGTGAAAGACAAATACCATATGATCTCAATTATATGTGGAATCTAATGAGCAAAAATAAACTAACAATCAAATATCATTCTTTTTTCAGAGGTAGCAGGATTGCTATTCTTGGCTAGTTATCTGGATAATCACACATTTTGACATTTTATATGTCAAAATTATTGATACTGATTGTATTTCTTGATCACTGACATTTTGTAGGGAAAGGGGCATTTTCTATAATGGAATACAGAAATATTTAAATATGAATTTTTATTTTATCTTCTATTTATAAACATACATACAAATACACATGCACATATCTTGCATATTTTATGAAATGTATATCAATAATATATTATAAATTATAAAATATTGTTACATATACAAAAGTAGGAGCTCATAGTTTTTTCTTTGCTAGTCCCAACAACAGAAGGTACATTATATTTCAGGAGAAACCAAAGACAGTCCTCTTCACTTTATATTTCTCAATAGGAACATCTCTGTTTATTTTTAACCTAACTTCAAAGTCCAGGAGATGAAAACATGCAAAGTCAGTGATGCAACTCAATGCATTAGACTGAAAAGGTCAAATGCTCAAGGTTGATTATGTGTCACAACTACCATTTAGGCTGAGAAAGCCCCTGTGTTCACAGCTACATGTTCCCAAATTACAGTGGATGTTTGCTCATGTGGCAGTAATAAAGTCTTTTCCAGGAGAAACTCTATGTCAGAAATGACAGTGTGCCTGGAATAATTGGCTTAAGATAAGAGCTGTAAATAGACTGTTTTCTATTTCCCTACTGAATTGTCAACTGATTGCGGAGGGGAGTCTCACCTTCACCTCTGCACACCTTGACTTGTCTGTTGAAGAGAATAAATAGTCCATCATTCACAAATTCATCACACAAATATTTATTGAGTACTAGTTATGTATTAGGAATTGCAATAGGCATTTTGAACGATTTTTTTAAAGGAGAATGGTGAAAAATTCATAGATGTTCTAATGAAAGTCACAGTACTCAGGCTTCTGTTTTGACTGGGTCATGGCTTAGCTCTGTGATGTCAAAATGCAGGTTTCCCTTCTCTGTTCGTCTGGTATGCTTGTTGGAGTAGGAAGGTAAACCAGAAGGACATATTGGGCCCATATGAATGCTAAAATTTTACTGTTACATTAATACTTATTATATAATTAAATTCCCATAAACTTCGTGGGTCCATACTTCAGTTTGCACATTTGTTTCTGGATTAGGGAAATTTCACTAAGCCTCATGTTTTCCAGAGGTCATTATCCTTTCTGAAGCCAAAATTCATTCACCTCAGAAAACCTACTTTTATCACAAGGAATCGGAACATCAGAATCTGCCCTCCCCAAGTTGATATAGTGTAAGTGATTAATGTCTTCCCAAGCCTTCGGCTATCCTGTCTTATGATGACCAAATATTTGATACCAAAAAAGAAGAGAGTTTCCTCCTGAGGCTATATTTATTTATTGTTTCACTCACTTTTGCAAGAAGCCATAATATCCTTGCTGTGAATCTAAGCCTCCCGTCCTGACTAAGGCGCCCTGGATGATCACTGCAGCGTACTTTCAAGCTCTGCAGTGTGGGCTGCTGGTAAATTATGTGGACATCTATATTTTTCATTTTCTTTGGACAGTTAATTTATGGTGACTAGAAGTGTAAATCTTTCACAGATGTAACTACTTTTAGTCCAAGGCTGTATGGAATATTTACTGCCCTAGTAAAGCCCTGTTTGTCTGTCTTTCTGGCGCAGGAGCTGAGCAGGCAGGTTAATCAGCATGCAGTGTGGTGTCCGCCACAAGGCTCATCAAGCAGGAAGGCCAGTCCAGTGGGCTGCTGTTCCAGGAAAGAGCAGAAGCATGCCTTTTCTTGCATGTCGGCAGATTGTGTCAAGGAAGACAAAAATGTTTGTAAAGGCTACGCAGAGGAGAGTGCTATCAGAATGTGAAAGATCCTTTACTGTCTTTATAAGGTCAGGCTGTAGGATGAGACATGCTGTGAGTGGAAAAAAATAGACAGCAGATGTTCGAGAGGTAACCCTGAATGGAAGATGAATACAACAGTACAAGTTGCTGATGGTGGTCCAGGGTATATCTTAACATGCCAAAAGCCATTATTAGAGCTTCCAAGCGTCGGAGCTGAGTGGTTGATTTTAGGAGGAAAATACACACCAATAGTCCACTCATGAGCCAAATCAGGCATCAGTCACAGCTCTCAAAGATCAGCACACACGAGGAAGCTAAAGCATGGCCAGAAAGGAAGACAAGTCAATCCGCTTCAGGAGGAGGAGGCGTTGCCATAGGAACTGTTTCTCCAATTCTCTTATCATGAAGGACAGGGCCCCTGACATGGAGAGGGTCTAGGGATATCCCATACCTTTCCAATTGCCTCCCCAGACCTTATTTCAGGAGACCATACCCCCGTTACCCTTCACTCACAGAGTTCAGAGGTACATTGGTGTCTTTAATTAAAACATAATTCTAATCCCGTGCCCTGAGTGAATTCAACTCGAGTTAGCAACATAGTTCAAGCTGACACACTCAGGATTCTTTTACCAGTAATTTGGACATTGGAGCTGTGTGAGTTGATTTCTCTCTTCATTGGCTAGATATTTAACATGTAAGCTGGGGACTGTATGTGGCTA
This sequence comes from Phyllostomus hastatus, assembly GCF_019186645.2. Taxonomy (NCBI): domain Eukaryota; kingdom Metazoa; phylum Chordata; class Mammalia; order Chiroptera; family Phyllostomidae; genus Phyllostomus; species Phyllostomus hastatus. The sequence goes on from NW_025334024.1 coordinate 20,616,679, forward strand.
TAAATTAGGGAATATGGAACAAAAAAGGCAAAGAACGTGAGTCAGAGCAGAAAAGAACCAGCCACGAAAGCAGCAAGGAGGGGCACCAGAGAGGTCCTCGTGACGTTGGAATCTCTGATTCTGGTTTGCTTTTCGACACAAAAGTCTGGATTCCACAGAACATCCTGTATTCTTATGGCACATTTGACACAATTTGTTAACTTAAATCTGTTCGTTGTAGATTTAGGTGTCTCGAACGACAGAAATTTGTTTTCTCAGAGTTCTGGAAGCCAGGCACCTGAGATGCAGGTGTTGGCAGTGTCTGTTCCTTCTCAGGCCTGTGCCTTCGGCCCAGCGTCGAGAACTTTGCTGGCAATCTCGGGCCCGAAGCACCGCCCCGTTCTCTGCCTTCATCTGCACCTGTCTTTGTCTGTGAGTGTACGTCTCCGTGTACATCTTCATCCCTCTTACAAGGGCGTTGATCTTACTGGGTCAGGGCCCCCTTAATGACTTTATCTCCATGCATAACTAATTATATCTTCAATGAGCCTATTTTCAAATAAGTTCACAATCATAAGTACTAGGGGGTTAGGATTAGAGCATATTAATCTCTGGGGGACACAATTCATCCCATAATAGGGTGCTTTGTAGATGGATGGTTTCTCACCTCAACTCTTTACTTACAGCTTGATTTCATCAAACTGCTCTTTGGGCTTAGAGATACTTAGTATGAGGAAGAAAAATCTCATCCCCATCCCTTTCCTTCTCTATCAGTCTTCCTTGCCCTGGCTGTGTTCTGCTTTATCTCCTTTCCCTTCCCCCCGAGTCTCTGCCATCTCTTGCCACAATGGCTTGGTAGGGAGATAGCTTCCACCGCTTCCCTGGTACTTGGGGAGGGGATTTTGCTGACTGCATCACTTCCATCTCTTCTGGATGATTAAATTTCTTTTATATTCTGACCAGGCTATAAATCCAGCATTATATTCAGGCAATTGCAAAATTGGTCTGTTCACATATTCTGTCAAAGAATAAACCAATCTGTAAATTTTACTGGGAAGAGAGCCTGTCTCATAAATTTCTTTTACAAACATCATAAACAGTCATGCTAGGAAAGAGCCAATTTTAATTTATTATTTTTATTCCATGTCACTTTTTTTAAAAAAAGATTTTCAAAGCTGTCTTCTGGCTGACTTGCACATTCACTACAAACTTTGGGACTGCTGAGTCAGCACGGAGCCTATGGGTGCCTCCATTGTTTCTCCCTTTCCAGATGTCCTGATGCAGGAAACTTCGTGTTGGAAGGCCCAACCCACTCGCCAAGTACATGAAACCAAACAGGCACTAGACGTTGATAATAACAAATGCAGAGACATGGAAATAAAGAACAAACTGACAGTAACCAGAGGGGAGGGGGGAGAGCAATATGGGGGGGGCAGGGGCAGGGGAAGGGGCATCAAAGAACAAGTATCAAGGACCCGTGGGTGTGGACAATGGGAGGGAAGGAGTGAGTGTGGGAGGTGAGGGGAGCGGAGGGCAGGGGAGGGAAGTCAGAAAAAAATGGGGACAACTGCAATTGAACAACAATAAAAAAAGAAAAGAAGTTAATAATAAAAGGGAAATGCAGGAAACTCAGTTTAGGGTCAAACTTAAGCTCCCTTTGTTGTTGCATTTCTCAGCTTCTTCTTGTCTTCCCTAAAACCTGACTTCTAGATTTGCCTCGCACTTGGCATTCTATGCCTTTCTCTGTGATTCAGAGATCGGTAGCATTTATTTACCTTTGGACTTTTGATCACGTCCTTGACATAAATTCTTGTCTTTTTGTTGGTCCCTGTGAATCGTCTTTAATTAGCACCTCCTCAGATACTTCATGCTGGTTTAGTGTTCCATCAAGTGTTGCAAAAATCCTATAAAGAAGACAGCTGTATGCATTTAGGATTATAAAAGATATATTAATATAAATATAAGTAATATAACATTCTCTTCACAACTGTATGTGATAATTAAGAACACTAGTTCCATAACTATTATTGCCTATGTGGAGCAAATGTATTTCATATTTATAACTCTATAGGCATTGTAATGGGCATTTTATCTTTTAAGTTACAATTTCTAAGTGAGACATATCCTCCATCTTCTCTCCTATGTAATAATGTCTTATTTTAACTTTGATCATCAGTGTAGTAAAAATAATTTTCACAAACATCATGTAGAGCTTTTAAATAAATGTCCTAAATTGAACCTATGCATATATTATAAATGCCTTCATGTTGTCATTATGGATGTTTATTATTATTTGGGTTGCAATAAGGAGAAGAAATATCCTATTTACTTGGAAGTGGCCTCTTTGAGTTATTGAATGTGTTGGAAATGTTTCTAGATACTCAGGCTTCTTGTCTGGGGTCTCTGAATGAAACTTGAATTGAGTTTTGGAAGGAAAAATCGAGGTGGCCAAGTGTTAGGATCCACAGACTTTTATTATTGATGTCATGTATGAAATTTTAAAATACCTATGTGTTTCTTAACATTGCAGTTTATTGAGAACAGTCTAAGGAAAATCTTTGATATCTTTTTAATACCAGAAATAATGTACTTTATAAACCAAGGAAATCTTGCATTATAAAATACAGGTAGTTTCCAGGGAAAACAGAGTAGTGGGTAGGAATCAGAAGTCTTGGTTTTCATGCACTTGCATGTTATAGATGAGAAAATCTACATGCATTGAAACCAAGCAAAAGTTCTAAGTCCATAAAGGAATTTGAATTCCGAACAATTACTGAAAACCAAGGTTTCTGAGTCCTGGTCAGTTACATATTCAACGTGGCTTTGGAGGTATTTGGTCAGGTTTTTTCTAAACAATTAGCTCATTTAATGGAACAACAATAGATAAGTTGTTAGGCCAAGGAAATCACTCAAATTTAAGTGACTCATTTAATTCTCTAAGAATATAAATCCCACGTCTGTGCTGTGTATGTAACTTAAAACACTGAAAGCTATAGCGTAATTCAGCCACAGTCCCTTCTGGTTGGGAAGGTGGTGGCTGATGTAAGAGAGACCCAAGTTCTCCTCCCCTCTGAGCTCTCAGCACTCACAGGAAGCTCAATGGCATTCCTCCTGTGAGGAGTGCAAAACATACTCTGGATGTAAGAGTAGGTTTTGATCCACAAAATCTATAACGGTCCCTGTTTTGCTCTGTTTGCATTTATTGATTTTCATTGATTCTATATTCCTACCATTCAGCTGGCTTTGATGACTGTTTAAAATTCATACGAAACTATAAAACAAAGTAATCAGTGTAAGATTAGTAAATTAATATTTAAATGCCTTCCATGTAAAAAACTATGCTCGGTATTTTCATGTATCTTTCCCATTCATTCCTCACAACAACACTGAATGTGGTTGTATCAGTCACAGTTGATAAGAACAATTGCTGAAGCTATGAGCTACAGAGGCCAAAGTCAGAGTAGTTGGAATTCCAAAAAATAGCCAGGTGATTGCAAAGTGATTTAAGAAAATCCAAGGATCTTTACTTACATTTTTAAGCACTTGTGGAATCTCTCTTTATGTACTTGTTCTGGAAGCACCTTGATAAATGCCATGTGATTCTATGGTTCGATTCTCCTTCAACTTCAGAATAAGTTTTGAAGATTTCTTAGATCATTAAATTGTGACAGGCAAGAAATATTAACATAATCAATTTCAAATACAATTTCACATCCAACAAAGTTAGCTAAGAAAAAAACCCATAAATATTTAAACTTGAAAGGCGCTTTGTTGCTGATAATGAAATATGATGTGAGGTTTCACGTGCTCCATAGCTTTACTTTAGCAGATGTTGTATGAGTCTGTTAAGGCCATAATCATCCTAATCATTTTGTTTATCAGGAAGGCTCCAGATGCTTGACTGTAGCCATAGTAATGTTCTCAAAAAAATGTCTTATTTCTATGGAAATATGGACAATAAAATAAAGGTACTGAACTTCGATGCTATGGTAAGTGTAGTAGTCATGCATGTTGATCTGTCCTGGCAAAAGGACTGTAAGTAATGAACTTTCTCAGGCTTTTCACAAATTTGATGGTGTCTGGTGAGCCCCACCCTATGATAAAGCAGTAGTGACAGAAGGATGAATGAAGCATGAGCCGTTCCTTCAGGGAGCTTGCACCCTACTCAGGTAGGTACACTTCGAAGAGACGACTTATAACACATCAAGATAAGCGCTAAATAAAACCATGTCATACCAGAGGAGGAAATAATGTCTGTGATAGAATGATTATAGCGACACATTTTAACATTTATGGCACTACACGTCAGTATTTTAAACAATTTGTGTCTTAATTCCTTTCTTCCCAATTAAACTCCTGTGATGGGTACTTTATGTAAGTACTCTCTTTAGCTCACACGTATTTATCACACTTTTACACTAATTAATGTCGTTTTACACATGAAGAAAGTGAGGGTTAGAACAGTTAAGTTGCCTGAGGTCATGCTGTTAATTGCACAGGGAAAATGCGTATGTTGAAGGAGTTTCATAAAAGAGTCACCCAGAAAATATGGGTAAATTCAGAAAAACGACAGGGAGAGTGCAGTACCACAGGGTTACCTCAAGGGGGAATATGGAGTTTTAGCCCCCCTCCCCCACACCGGATGTGGGGTCAGGGAGGAGGAGGGCCTTGAAGGAACCTGGAGAGGTAGCTGGATAGACACAAGTACCTGATAGGAGACGTGATTGTTGGCACGGGGTCACTGCCAAATCACAGAACCCACAAGGAAAAGAGCCACCGGGAAAAATAAATATTCCATCTCTCTTCGCTGGCCTAAGATCTACCGCTGGCACTTCCTCTTTCTAGAACCCCCTGGAAGCCCAGGGTCAAAGGGAGCTTACGCAACCCTAAGAAGGGCTGAGATTGGCTGGGAGTACACGTGAGTGAGGTCAGGGTGTATTCCCAGAAAAGTGGAAAAGAATGCACATTCGGAGTCCAGACAAAAAGGACAAGTAAATCGGTGATCACAAAGGTCAGGATAAGTGTATTTAAAAAGCACAGGATGCTATGGGAAGAAGAGAAGGATTTAATGTTTTACAACTATCATTCCAGTTAATTCTCACCACTATCCTATGAAGGTGTTATTTTTCCTGACATCTATATATGACTTAAATGAGACTTAGAAATGTGAATGAATTTACCCAAGATCTGACAGCAAATAATTGTCCCAGTCGTATCTGATTCCAAGTCTATATTCAAACTCCTGTTATAAAAATACCTCCTTTTGTATCAGGCAATGAGGATAGATGATTCAGCAATACCCGGGAAGCTAAGGTAAACTATGGCTGTGGAGACAATGGCATGGGTTTTAAATAGGTCACAGTATTTTCCCTGTGATGTACTTGACTGGGTTCCAAACGTGTAGTCAGTTATTGGCATTCTCTGGGAAAAAAAAGACCACGATGTCCAATCTGATTCAGGTTCACCAAAGATATATGTGCATATGGTCCATTCTGCTCATACAGTTTCACAGCGCACCACCTTTTCGCTATGCTCAGTCCTCATGTTAGGAGTTATTTATGTCCCTGGCGCATCATGTATTATCCACTGTGACCACATGAATGTGCATAATCCTTCTTTCTTGGCTCTCTGTATTTGCAGCTTTTGTCTAATACCCTCTAAAACAAAATAGTGAATGCAACTCTTCTTGAGTATAATTTTCTGCCATCAATACAAATGAGTATTCCCCAGCTAAGTATTATAGAAAATATTTAACCCACATTATGAAATAGAGTAAATAGAGCTCAGGAAGTTGTCAGTTCTTGGCGTGTCTCCCTACCTGACTATGATGTCATATTCATGCCATTTAGTCGCTGAAACCTTTTAACGTGTGAAATAGGGAGCTGCTGTCGTGCAGTTAGCACTCTGATGGAACACACATGTCTTGATGCTACTTGACTTTTGTTTTAATCTTGCAGATTATAAGTAACTGCAATAGAAAAACACTGCAGTAGAAAAATATTACAGATTGGAAGAGATAAATTTTAACCAGCACCTATGCTGTTCCAGATGATGTTATTGTCATAACTTAATGTATGGACTGGTAATGATTCAGAATAAAGGAAATGCTTTTACCATTTGTTGTTTTCTTTTGTATTTCCCAAATAATTCATCCAGTTTCTTTTGCACCATTCTGAAAGGGAAGTCCACAGGCAAGAATAGATGATTTAAAAGAGAATATGAAGGCTTTTAAAAAATATATGCTTCTCCATTTAATGTAAAATTTCTTATTATGTGCCCTAGTGTTGCTTTTATTTTCACCTCTGGGAATTCCCCAAGGTCATAGTATTCTGACTGTCTTTCCTTTTATATTAGATATTCAGTGTGAGTTTCTTCACCAAATATTGCTGATAGTTTTTTTTTAGAAATATTACCATTTAATAGCAAGCCCATCACTTTCACTGATTGGCTTTTTCCCCTTGGTTTGATGTCTTATTTTAAATATGATTTTTATTCTTTATTGAAATTTTAACACTGTGATTCTGATTTTCCCACTGATGATAGGCATAAAAAGACCTAAATAACTACACCAAGTTTCATATAAGATATTTTTCACCTTGGTTATTTCAGCTACTCTCCTCTAATTTTGTATCATTCATTAAAGGCTTGTTAATAGTGATGAGTTATTCACTTTTAGTTCAATGGAACAATATAATATATGGAAGTATGGGTGAATATTATCATGTAAAACTTTGTAGAAAAGTATGATTGGAAAGAAACCAAAAAAAAAGAAGAAAAAGTGTTTTGAGAGACACTGCTCCCACCCCACTATTGTGAGTTGTTGTATGGATATGGCAAAACTTAATGGAAGTATTAGAATCTGATTCAAATTCTAAGTGAGTCAATTAACCCCTTTGCTGGTCAATGGTTTCCTTTCCATAAACACTTGTGTTTGGGGGAAGGGATGACAAATAGAAGAATTCTTCAGAAGAGGGTCAGAAAACTGAAGAAAGAAATTATTTTAATGTAGGAAAAAAAGGTAGGACACGGTAATATAAAATTAATTCCAGCAATGAAAATAAACAAACATAGCTATACTACATACCCAGATTTATGGTGAGGTCCTTATAAGAGTTATTCATTCTTCACTGCATCCGCAATTCTCCCGGAGGTCCAAATAATTATAACTCACAGGTCATGTCCTCAGACAATTAATTTTTCCTTGGAAGTCAGGGCTGAAACAAAAGCCAAGTGAATTAAAGTTCTATTGATAAAATCTAATGGGATCAGCATCGAGTGTCACAGACTTTAAAGAGCAAGACCATTGCGAAACGGCCTGGTCATAGAGCAACTCCTGGGGGACCTGGTGTTCTGGGGATGTGCAGGGTTTAGTAGCACCTCTAACAGTGGCAATAGATATTTTTGAGCATTCCTTTGTGTGCTAGACAATGTTCATTATACCTGTTTCAGAGATGAAATGTCCATTAATTCAATGGATATACCATATAATGAAATATCCATATTTCAGTGAAATATCCATATAATCCAATATGCATTGAGTCACAGAGGGGTAAAATAACTGGCTTGCAAACAATGAAGTGAACAGTTACTTTATCTGGGGGCAAAGGCAGGGGTGTCAAATTCATTTTCACTGGAGGCCACATCGGCCTCGCAGCTGCCTTCGAAGGGTCAAATGTGATTTTAGGACTGTGTAAATGTAACTACTCCTTAACAGTTAAGCCAGAGCTTGGCACTGCCATCAGGTGCCGGGCCGGATAAAACAAAGTGGAGGGCCAGATTCGGCCCACGGGCCTTGTGTTTGGCCCCTGCGGGCTAAAGGATGAAGAAAGTGGTATGCGGGTGATGTTCTTGGTGTGCATCGTGTTTGCATAGTTACTCTTCATCATCCAAGCAAAGACTTCATATGAAGAGGAGTGGAATCTTAAGTGTAGAGATGCACAGATGATGACTTTGAAAGATAAGCAAGGGATTAAAATGTAATCAAGAATCAATAATTTAGAACAAGTAATATAGCCACATGAATTGCAAGAGTATGAGTAGTGGGTGACTCTTTAGAAAGCTGATTCTGTTAAATATCAGATTTTAAATTGTGATATTGAGGACTGAGAGGAGCTCATAGTCCTGATAGTGAGATTTTGAAGAAACATAGTAATCAAAAATGTAAACAGAGGAATCAAAATATATGCAGGACAATAACTCAAAGACAAGAGTAGGGAGAGGAACATTGGCTGGACATCTATTATGCAACAAATGTTAGTATTAGTTAAATCACAACACCTCTACTTTACCCTTTTCACAAAGGCTCCATGAAAGCTATTCACATGTCCAATCAATCAATAAAAAATAGTATGACTCAGTGAATAATCTGCCGGAGTCTGTGCAGCCTCGGGGTGGGAGAGTCAGATTTCACTGAGCCCCACCCTCTCTTACTCCAGCTTCTTCCCGACTCCCCAGGCATCCCTTCTGAGCCCCTGCAAGATACTGGGTTAGGGATTCTTTTTCTTTTTTAGTAGCTTATTTTGCCCTGGCTGGCATAACTCAGTGGATTGAGCACGGGCTGCAAACCAAAGCGTCACAGGTTTGATTCCCAGTCAGGGCACATGCCTGGGTTGCAGGCCAGGTCCCCAGCGACCGCACGTTGATATTTCTCTCTCTCTCTGTTTCTCCCTCCCTTCCCTCTCTAAAAATAAATAAATAAAATCTTTTTTAAAATAGCTTATTTTTATTGTATTTCCTCGTGACCATTTATCCCCCTCGTACTACTTTCTTGCACATCCCCCCACCCCGCAATCACCACACTGTTGTCTGAGTCCGTGAGTTCTTTCTTTCTCCTCTTTTCCCTCCATCCCTTCACCCCAATCCTGCCCCAGAGCTGTCAGTCTACCCTCAGCTAGACAGTTTATCAGAGAATAGAATACCCTCTATGTTCTCTGTAACTTACATTTTATGACATCATCCTTAGTTACATGTTTCCATTGCTTGAGTGACCTTTATGTATGTTTTTTCCCTGACTCTGTTGTGTTATTTCTGTAATACTATTTGAATAGTTCCCACATTGGACCCCAAAGCACTCTACATGGGAAGTTATGGCTAGATCAACCATCTCGACATTTCTTCTCTTTATGGAAATGCAGATTCTCTCTCGTGCAGCAAACTAATTAAAGTCCCTTTCCGACACAATATATAAATGGCACATAAATATTTAACGGCCTGATTTAGCATTTTTATTAGATTCTATGGCACATGAAAGTATATACTGTTTAAAAGCTGAATGTAAATGATATAGTGTTTTCAAAAACCCCATCATAAGTGATATATTTTACCAATAAAATTTAAAGAAAACATTTAGGCTGTACTGAGAATACACTATTATTCTTTACTTATTCTATAACTTGCACATTCACCAATAACTCATTGTGCTTTTATTAGTAGTAAGTGGTACTGAAAGAGCCATAGAGGTTATAAAATTATACCGTGTAATGTGGCCAGTCCTGCACCTTAAGAATTCCCTGTGGGCAAGCCAAAGAAAGTGTTCACTATCTTTTACTTTATCTCCTTAAAAGCACTGCCTAGACCCTGGCTGGTGTGGCTCAGTGGATTGAGTGCTGGCCTGCAAACCAAAGGGTTGCTGGTTCAATTCCCAGTCAGGGCATACATCTGGGTTGCAGGCCAGGTCTCCAGTGGGGGCATGTGACAGGCAACTACACATTTATGTTTCTCTCCCTCTCTTTCTTCCCCCTCTAAAAATAAATGGAAAAAAAAGCACCAACTCATAATTTTAACTAACTCTACTAATTGTCTTTCTCATCGCCCATTCTTCCCCAGTATGCAGTCGTTACTGCATTTAAATCTGTCCGCTGAGGCTTCAGGTCATTCAGGATTTTTTGGTTTTGTTGTTGTTGTGTTTTTTTCTGGGGTGGGGTGGTGGATTTTCAAATACCCCCAGCTGTCGCAGACTACAGTGGGCCGACTTCTCAGCAAGGCCTCCCCACCACGATGACCACCTAACCTTTGTCATTGTCTTGGATGCACCCCACTGCTTGTCCTGTTCTTTCAGACAAACCCTACTTAGGAGTACCAGTCATGTGAGCAGTCTTCAAACTCCTCATGTGGTGTAAACCTTGGCAAGTGGTTTATATGTGGTCCTAGATGTAATTTGTGTGGACTGTTAACAGTGCGGTTAAACCAAAATAGGCCATTGGGGTATTCTTCCCATCAGTTTCACCTTTAACCTACTTAGGGTCTTACCTCCAAACCTAATGCAGCTGAAATGATAAGCCATTAATCCCATAGGAAGTTCATTCCTTTATTTTGTGCTGTTTAAGGAATCGGCATTCTCAAGATTATTTGCTTTTGACAATTTTGACACTGTCTGATACCATAATAGCAGGTGGAGGAGAACTGGTCAAGAGTGACGAAAGTTTTGTGAGTTCTGAAATGTAGTTTTCAAGAGGAGGGAAACTGAGTACATGGGTCTAACACCAAGCATCCAAATATTACTGTTCTAATTGCGTTCACGTCGCCAGTTGGACAGTGTCACAGGAGGGGCCTGAGGAGAGGTGTTATCAGATACCTTAAGTATCACAGGAGGCAAAGTCCTGAGATTTTTGAGAATCTCAACAGTGGAACTTAGAGCATGAGTGGAAATCAGGGAGATGGATTTTGTGATGTAATGAGAGTGATAGGTATTGTCGTTTGCTTCGAAGAATCTTTAAAAACTACGATACGCCCACCAAGTCCCTCCTGTGTTGCCCGTCCATAACAGTGTTCACAGTCAGGAGACATTCAGGTGCCTGGAGCAGAGGATGAGGTGGGTGAGTGATTCCAAAGCTTCTCCCAAACCTGAGAGAGGTCGTGAATGTCCCCTTATAAATCGTTTGGATTGCTCCAGCAAGATTTAAACCCTTTAGTTGCTGTATCAGGATTTTTTTTTGGTCAATTGTATCATACTGGTTGCAGGTTCCAAATACACCACATTAATTCATGTCTTTTTTTTTTCTTCTACCTTGACTAATGATGTTGCTTTCACCTGTCATACCTTACATTCCTTTATTTAGTTAATGATGTTCTTTAGTGAAGATTCACATGAGCAGTACCTATATTGGCATTATTTCCTCGCAGAGTGGTGGGCCTGCTCTCCTAGCTGGGGGCGTAGCTGTTGTTCAGTGACCATCTGCTCGTGTCATTTTTACTGTATGTCCTTCTCCCTGAGAAACCTTCCCTGATCTCACCCTCTCCATACCTCAAAGACGCAAAGATTGTTTTTGAAACCGTTACTGTTTTCTTGTCATTGTTGTTACTCTTGATATTGTTATTATTATTAGATGTCTCTTAGTGATAACAGAGAATCACAGATTAGACAAGTGAGACCATCTATAGGAAAAATTATGTATATATGCAGAAATTATTTTGCAGACTCTCACGGTTCTTTGTAGAAGCAGTCTTGTCAGCATATTGGCATCCCTATGGCATTTAGACCATCATAAACTTTTATGCCTGGCTATAGCTCTGTCCATCATACTTCTACTGGAGGCCCTATTTATATATATGAGACTGCAGCTAATACAAGTGAAAGTCTATAAAACACAGTGTTACTGTTGCTTTCTTCTGATTACTATTAGCAAGGTACCTTTTCCCCACCTACACACTTTGAATCTGTGGGTCTTTACATTTAAAGTGGATGGTTTCTTGAAAATATATGGTGGGATCATGTTTTTTGGGTACAATCTGACAATTTCCGTCTTTTAATTTGTGCATTAAAACCATTGACATTCAAATCCAGTCTGATATCTCTGCCTTCTCGATGGTATATTTTACATATTTTGTTTCTCTGTATGTGTGTTTCCTAGTTTTTCACTTTAATTCCCCTATTGCCTGTTTAGCTTTTCCTTGTCGAATTATTTTTATAGTGGCTGTGTTGGGAATAGCGATATGTATCCTTTATCACATTAAAAACTATATTACATTACTTCACATAAAATGTAAGGGTTGTATAATTTTTTGTGTGGTTCTACTTATCCCCTCCCATCCATCATTTCTGCTCTGGTTGTCATACCTATTACACCTAACTGCATCACAGATCCCACAGCGCAGAGCATCCTCTTGCTTGAAATAATTGTACATCATCCAAGAGATTAAGACAACAACATGTATAGAAACATAGATTATTTGACATTTGCCTGCATAGGTAGGTCCCTTCCTGTCAATCTGACTTTCCATCTTGTGTCCTTTCTCTTTTCCTTGTCATGTGGTGTAGGCTTGTTGAAAATAAATAATACCCATTTGTGTTTATCACAAAACATCATTATTTTGCTTTCATTTTTGAGGCTATTTAGCTGCATATGGACTCCTGAGTTCATGCTTTTTAAAACATTTACTCTTGAAGATATAATTCCATTGTCTCTGGCGCCCACTGAAGCATGTTAGCCATTGCTTGTTTCATGTGTCCCCTTGTATGTCATGCGTGTTCATGCTGGCTTTTCTAGTTTATTTTTTGGTAACTTTTTGCTTGGTAATTATTATTGACTCACAGGAAGTTGAGAAAATAGTACAGAGTGGCCATATTCATTTATGGCCTAGCCTTGTGTTATTTCTTACATAAGGATAATCCATTAACCAACCAAAACATTAATTGACGTTATACAAGTTACCTTACTCAGATTTGATTCGTTTTTGCATGCACTTTCATTGTTTTGTATGTTTGGCATGCTGATAAATGCCTCCCCCCAAGAAAATCTACATCTTAATTCTGTAACTTGTGAATATTATCTTATGTGGCAAAAAATGAACATCAGGGTCAAGTTTTTTTCTCACCGTTGAGTGTAAGGAGTTCTTTCTGTAGCCCAGAAACAAGTCTTTCATGGGAAATATTTACAAATACGTTCTCCCAGTCAGCAGCTTGATTTTTCATCTCAACAGAGTTTTTCAGATAGCTAAGGTTTTGAATTGAATTCAGTAGCGCTGTGATCTTTTTGCTAAGGTATTTCAACAAAGTTGAATTTATCATTTTTAGTGTCTTGCTTTGGTGCTTTATCTAAAAAGCTGAGGGAGAGGTCATGGTAATTTTTTCCTATAATATCTTCTAAAAGGTCTATGGTTTTAAATTTTTTACTTTTAGATCTCTGATCTATTTTGAGTTCATGTTTTTAGAAGGTATAAGTTTAAGGTTGATGTTCGATTATGGATATTGATGTTCAATTTACCCCGTACCATTTGTTGAAAAGACACTATATCCTTCTAAAATATATCTTTATCTTGGGTTTCATCATTTTGACTCTGATGTGTCTAATTCTTGTATTCTTTATATTTATCCTGTTTAGTGTTTCCTGGGCTGTTTTTATTGCCAAGTTCATGTTTATAATTAAACTTTAGAAATCGGGGGCCTTTATTTTTCTCTATTTTTGCCTGCCCCATTCACTCTTCCCTTCCTTCTGTGGGTTCAGCTGCAGATATTTCTAATCATTTGATATTGCCCCACATGTCTAGAAGGCTGTGTTTGTTTTTTCTGCTTATTATCTATATGGAATAGCTTCTATTGTTATATCTTTAAGTTAACTGACAATGTCCTGTGTCATATCTATAATATATTGCCTTGAAGCCCATGAAGTATTTTTTTTCTTTTTTAGGTATTGTAGGTTTCAGTCCAATAAATTTTGTTTTGTTCTTTTTTGTGGCTTATTTTTCTCTGTTGATATTCCCACTAACCCTTCCATTACCAGTATTAGTTTTCTCTATCTATTGGAACCTATTTATATTAGCTACTTTAAAAATCCTTTCTGCAAATTTCAACATCTAGATCATCATGATGTCATTTCTATTGGCTCTTTTTTGTTTTTTTTTTTAAGGAGAACATTTTGCTGTTTCTTCCATAGGCGTAGTAACATTATACTGTGGACATTACAAACGGAATGCTTTAGGGGTTCTGGATTCCTCATCACCTTCCTTAAGACACCGTTAACTTTTGCTCCATCAGGGAGTAACTTGGCTAGCCTTGACGCTCCCAAGTCTCTTTTCAGCAGCCGCTGGAATCTCTGCTCCGTTCTTGTATCCTTTCAGCTCTCGCTTCCTACTCCTTCTTTGTCCTTTCTCTAGTGCGGGCACAACTCAGGTGGTATGCAAGAATTAGAGCGATATTGATAGTCAGACTTTAAATTCCCACACCAGTAGATCTCTAACTGCGCTAGCAGCTCCAAACTTTATTCTCTCAGTCAGTCCTCAATTCAGTAGCACTGTGATCTTTTTGCTTGGGTTCTTGGTTTTCAGAAAAATGCGGATCACCCTCAGGTAATACACATATAAATAGAATTATTAGTTAGTATACGTGCTCTTTTCTTAAGTTTGATAACTGTCCTGTCTTTTTCTTCTTTTTATTTTCCCGTACCTTCAACTAATTCTCTCAGTGAGTGTATGTTTATGTGTGTGAGCGTGTAAATTTACATTTAATTTGGGGTTTATAAATGTTACCTGGAAGACGAATAGTTTCCTGTGCTGACACTTCTTAAAGCAGAATTCCAAGCATTTTTAATTTTATGTAGAGAAGATGGAAAACCTTTGGAAGGTTTTAAGGAGGGGGTGATAATATTGAATATAATCTTTATAAACTGCTCTGCATGTTGATATGTAGAGAATGTTGATTTTGTTTTGTTTTGTTTATGTTTTGAGTGTATGATTAGGTGCAGAGGGTCAAACTTAGAAACCCAAGCAAAGTATGGTAATAATGTGGATATATCTTAGAGTAATGGATATACATAAAAGGTAATGCTATTTGAAGTCACTAGTTTATTTAAGAAACTTAATAAAAATAAAATGTGCATCACATTAGACATTGCCTGATATACAATGATGCTCTACAGAATTTAATAATTTACTATGCATCTATCATATGCCAAATACTTCATGTTGAATGTGAAATTATATCTCAATTCATGGGTCTAATGATGGAGATTAGACATTAATTATACATTGATCAAGTCTCAAATTTATATATAAAAATTGCAATGAAACAATTGCTATTGATTAGTTTCTGATAACATGAGAATCAATAATAAGATGACTAGACCTAGTGGTAGGAATAATATGTACATATAAATATAAAATTAACTATAGCTTATCAGTAATAATACAAGAGTATCCAACTAGCTGAACTCCATATTAATGTTAACAAGAAGGGTAGGTATTTCTGAGAAACTAGAACTGAAATGAGATCTACATAAAAATAACAGTTACTTAGGTGAAGAATGTAGGTATGGTTTCTTCCTACATGTAAGAATCAGACACAGTTTGCTAAAAGGTCCCAAAGCAGAAGAGCCTAGAACAGACGTGGAAATGGATGGAAGCCATTGTGATTAAAGCGGAGAATGAGGGTGATCGTGCTGCACGTGGTGCTGAAAATGTGCCGGAGTCAGGCTCTGCAGGGGTCTTGCAGGCCGTGGAGTGGTCTGGTTTTCTACTTTAAATCAAAGAAAACTCTTTCTGAGTTTTAGACAAGAAGCTCAAGCCAACTCCAATGTGGAGAACAGATTGGAGAGAGGCAAAATTGGATGAAGCAAGGCTCATTAAGTACAGAATAATAGATGATGTAGATATAATGATGGTGTTGCTGCTGCTGCTTCAGTTGTGTTTCCCTTCTGATTTGGGGAAAGGAGAAATGGGAGGAAGCAGATTGCCTGATTTTTTTTGGAGGGGTGGTAATTTCTGTATGTCTGATGCTCGATGGCCGAAAACAACTTGCAAAAAAACCAAGATAACACTAGTTTATTTCATACTTCATTAACACACAGAGTAGGAGGAGTTGCTGAGTCTTCCTAACCATTTACTGAGCCCTGCAGATAAGCAAGAGTTGCTTTGAGCTAAGTATGAGAGTTTCAGTAGTATTTGAGATGTCCCAACTTAATTACTGAAAAGGGGGTTGGGTCCCATTTTATTTTAACGTAACATTATCTCAACAATGGCTTTATCATATTGTAAAGATACATTAGAATAGCTAAATGTATCTAAATGTAACACCTAAACATTAGATAGAATATGTTTTTCTTCACTTTGTCAGATCGAAGCTTCTGTGTATCAGCGAAGAGGTACAGCAACTGCACAGTTGCTGTATGATCTGGGGATCATCCCACCAGTCCCCAGAAGCATCTGGAAAACTATTAAGAACCAAAGTGGAGGCAAATGAAAAGATCACCTGTAGTTGTAGACATTGCATGCTTTGGTCTTTTTCTCCAGCTATTTTCTTTGTTAGTTTCTTCTGCACGACCTGGCAAAAGCGTATGTCTGAAACTGCCACTATTTCCCCAGTGTGCTTTATCTCTGGGAGACCAAGGATAGAATGGTCTAAAGAAGCAACTAATTAACTTTCTTTATCATTTCTCTTTAACCGTGGGTGTGAATAAAGGACCTGACTAGCCCTCTCATCCTTTCTGCCTTCACACACTTGCACACACATATACACACGACACCCATAAAGGATAGGATGTCAGGATCTCTTGAAAACAGCCGTATCCACAGTATGTATGGGTTTGGACATTTCTAAAGTGTTTCATTTGTTATATTAACTTTACTTCTCTTGGATCATTTATATGGAAGTTGATCGATGCTCCCTGACCCATGTCAACTCCATCTAAATGTAAAAAAAAATAGCATTGTCCTGCACAAGAATAGATAGCACAAGTAAAGTAATTCAGTTTTTCAGACAGAAGCCACTTGTCTTTGTAGGAAAGTATTGAACAGTTCCAACTGTATAAAAATCCATTGATGCTACCTATGAAAATGCCCAAACAACTGATGTGAACCAAGGGAAACCCCAACTCACAGCTCAGTGTTTGCACTCATGTTGTCGATTCCCATGAGTGCTGTTGGGGAAATCAGTGGTCCAGGTGTGTATCTGGGGAATACAGAAGCAACCTGCTCTCATCCCTGGTAACTTCAATTGATAAATATGTGAAGTGTGTGTGTGTGTGTGTGTGTGTGTGTAGAGAGTATGAACATGTTGGATTTTGATCACTAATGAAACAATCACACATATAGTTACTATAAGCATCAACAGTGGCTGACCAGCTACATGAAATTTGCTATAAAAGAAAAGTTTAAGTTCACATGAGATACATGGTTCTGACTTCAATATGTAAATGGGCCCTGATGCCTCAGGATTTATAATGTAATTGTTTTCTTTTTCACAAAAGATATACGAGCACATACTTTTAAGCTCTTTAGGACCATAATGAGAAATATAAGTACTTTATCGATGCTTTTTTAATTGAATTATTTTAGATGTATGTGTAATGTGTTAATATATATATATATGTCAGATTCTTCCATGATTACATATTACCAAAGCCATCATGTGACAAAGAAGGCTCCTTTGAGGTATCTTCAAGATGACCTTGTCCAGGCATGCTGATGCCTGAAACTGAGAAGATTGTCATTTATGGTCCCCAAGGAAGTTCACTGGCCTACCAAGGGCTATGGCCATGCTAAAAGAGAACTTCCAAAAGACCAAATGAACCCACTGACTCTGCTGGCTAGATAAAGAGTCTGGATTTTATTCACAGTTGTGTTAAATCAGAGAGGAAAGGCATAAACCTATGATGGAAGGTCAGAAGACTCCATACATAGAAGATTAGTAAGGCTCCTAAATAATGGTCCTAGGTGAATAACAAGTGTTGCAGATTAAGCAGACATGATAAGATAATTGAGGTAGTCAGGAAAGACATATCAGAAAGTTGGGTCTTAAAATTAAAGTCAAGACTGGCTTTAGAGGGAGGAGGTGTCCAGGTGAGCTCTGGCTTGTTGGAATGTGAGTGGTAAGTCCGTGGTCAGGATGTGGTCCTTGAGGCAGAAATGGAGGCATGAGTTCAGAAGGGTAGGTCAAAACATTCAAAAAACGACCCCTTTCTGCTTCAGCAAATCCTTATGAAGCTTGCTGCAGAGGCTGTTTCAAAATTCTCAAGGGAAAGGGAGTGGGCTGGGTGGTTGACAGTTTCAAGTTCAAATCCCAAGTCTTACACTCCTAAGCTCTGGGACTTGTGGTACATGACTTCTGTGAACCTCAGTACTACTCATATAGAAGGGAGATACTTTTTCAGGGAAGAGCCATGTAGCTTGTGGTCGAGAGCACATCTCCAAGTAATCTTTCTAGGTTCAAATTCTAGTTCCACCACTTACAAGAGCTGTACCCTTGATAAAGCCTTTACACTCTGGGCCTTTTCCCCATCTCTAAATGTAATGATCACATAGAGCTGTTGTAAGTATTGAATACATGATTTCTTGTAATGGTGCCTGGAAAAAAGTGCCTAAAAACTGTTCATTGTTAGTGTTTGTGTTAATGTCATTACCACATGGGAGGTTCAAAAACTAAAATGATACATGTTGGTTTGGTGTCAAGCATAGTGTGTAGGACATTGTAAAGATGCGGCAACGCTATTTTATTTCCCTCCCGTTTGTCTGCTAAGAAATGTCAAGGTAGACTCTCCCACGTGCCATTTCCTGCAGGAAATCTCAGCAGCCTCCCATTCTTCTTCTTCTTCTTTGTTTTTCAATATTTCATTTATTTATTTTTAGAGAGAGGAGAAGGGAAGGAGACAGAGAGGGAGAGAAACATCAGTGTGTGGCTGCCTGTCAGGCCCCCCTCACTGGGGACCTGGCCCACAACCCAAGCATGTGCCCCGACTGGAAATCGAACTCGTGACCCCTTGGTTCACAGGCCAGCAATCAATCCCCTGAGCCACACCAGCCGGGGCCCATTATTCTTCTGACAGTAACACTCCCCACTGGAAATTTTCCTGCCCACAGTTATAACTAGACTTCCCCAAGGGCCAAGAATGAACTTTCTGACCCCTTAATTAATCTGACTACTCAAGTCCCATAGAGTGGCAGTGACAACTCAATTTCTATATGGGATTCTTAGCAGAAACCTATTACTACAATGATTCATGCTGAGCCATCGATCTGAACAATGAACTCATCTTACCTAACAGTTAAATCTCTTTCCTAAACACATTTATGGAACCATGCACATCATCTGTCTGATCCCTTTTATTTTTATTGTACATTTTTATCACTATGTAAGGAAAAACATATAGCTTTCTTCTCAGTGACATACTTTATTTTAGATTTTATTTATTTATTTTTAGAGAGAGGGAAGAGAGGGAGAAAGAGAGGGAGAGATACATCAATGTGTGGTTGTCTCTCACGTGCTCCCAACTGGGGACCTGGCCTGCAACCCAGGCATGTGCCCTGACTGGGAATCGAACAGGCGGCCCTTTGGTTCGAAGCCCGTGCTCAGTCCACTGAGCCACACCAGCCAGGGCTCAGTGACATACTTTTTAAATATATATTGGAAAGATATCCCAAATTTCACCTCAATTCTTTCCATCAAGAGATAGTAAACAGACACCAGACAGATTAACATACTTGCTTAACAACTACTGACATACCAATCTATAGAAAAAGGAATCAACTTTTTTTTATCCTTTTTAAAATTGTATTACTTTAAATTTAAGATGAAATATTTTTTAAAACACAGTGTGCCCAAAATAATAAGCCACATTAACAGTCTACTGAAATTAGCATATTTCTTAATCTTGTTTAAAAATCTAAAATTGCTGTAGCAGCCTTATAAACAATTACTGTTTTTTTTTTAAGTAAATGTCACTGGGGTGCAAGAAATTGTCTCAATTGAGGCACTCTCTTGCCATCTGCTCCTGAGAAGCCATGTAGACTTTAGATTTGGTAAATGGTTCATCATCTCAGTAGCTTCAGGGACATCAATAAGAATGTCTATGGATAACAGATTATCTGTCAGAAAACTCCATGTGTCAACTATTTTTCTCTATCACATTTTCAGAACTAATTAAATATTTAGGCTGATCAGATGTTGAGAAATTTTTTGATGCAATTTTTGAAAAATATAATATTGACCTAGGAGTTTCGCAACTTTTCATTGCTCACTGTCTGGAAGTGAAGTCTCTGCTTCCAAATGACACGATCCTTAAAAGTAGTTAAAAAGTGTACATGACACATCATCAATGTGAACAGTTTTGCACATTTTTTTCTTCTCTGCTGTAGCTGGAAAAATTAACGGAAGCGGCATGTAACAAGCCAAGAATAAATGAAAGATGCTGGAGGGGAGCAATGATATTCGTCTTTAAAGGCATTGTAATTGTAACCCCTCCATAAGAAACAGAGACGTATGCCCCTCACGTAGGGCATGCCGATAGGTGTAAAGCTCCCATCACCATACCGAATGTTCTGCTCAGATCCCAGCAATGTTGCATAAAGGTGGAGTGGAAAGAATTCAAAGAACTGAGAAAAAAGTCAGAAATTAACTTGCTATGTGGCCTTGAGAAATAACCTTTCCCTTTCAGTGAGTTAGTTTAATCTTCAGTTGAACAAAAAACTTCGGATAGCTCAGCAGTTCTCCGTATTAGTTTATCAGCAACCCTCCTCATCCAAGCCATTCACGTGTTCACCATAACAAACTACTCAGGTGCTGAAATTCTGATATCAGAAAGCTCTATCAAGTAAGTGACTATAGTGGAATTCAAGAGAATCAGAATAGCAACAATGAGTTTTAATTAATGCAAATATATATCATGCAACCTCAAGTTAAATGTAGCCCCCTACCCGACTGATGGTGACTAACCAACCATTCTATCTTAATGAGGCTATTGAGAACCATTGGAATGATTGGGTTGGCTAATTTTACAGGTAGTTATTATGGTGTTAAAAAGTCTCTTCTTCTCTCCCTCCTTTACTCCCTCCCTTCTCTCCTTCTCCCCCTTCCTCTCCCTGTCTCCTCTTTGTTCTCTCTCTCTCACCCTGACTTCTGCAGGCTTAGTTTAAACATTACTAATTGCTATAGATCTCTGATTAATTCATTGCTAGAACTTCTAAGTTACTTACAGTCTGACTGGTTTGACTGGTTGCTGGTTGATCCATCATCCCCAATCTGTGTCAGTATCAAACAGAGAGATACCTGAATACTGATTATTTTAGAAGATTATTCACAAGAACTGCAGGAGGCCGTCCGGCAGTGGTCAACAATTGCGTCTTCAATTGCGTCTCCAGTGCGTCTTCAGCACTGGATACTGATGGAAAGAACCAATGGAAAATGGGATATTCCAGGTCTCATGAGTGTGGAAGGCACTGAATTCATCTGTCACAAGGAGTGAGGATCCAGTCTGGTGAAGTTACCGAGATCCCTAAGGACAAATGAGGGAGTAAAAGACAGGGATGGGGCTCTTCTAATAAGCCTACAGTCTAGAGAGTGTAAGAGGCAAACCATACTGAAGACACCAGTGACAAAGGAGAATGTCATGCTGAGTTTGTAAAGCTTGGGCTGGGTTTACTTCAGTCTCTGCTAAATCAGATCACAAGAGGAGTGAAACAAAATGTCCTGGATAAGAAGGGTTATTGTCAAGTGTTTCTTCTCCCTTCCTCCCTCCATCAACACACTGTCCTGCCTCTTCTGCATACTTCCGAGGTCTGTCTCTGCTTTCCAAAGAGATAACAAGCTAACCTGTAACGTGCATTCTCCATAGATATTTACTGAAGAAATTAATGGTCTATTCATTTTTGCATGGATACTTATTTTTAAAATAGTTTATATTCATGCTTAATGCAAAAAAAAAAGAGAGAGAAAAGCCACGAGGGAAAATTTATAAAATACAAAAGAGTTAAAAATAGAAAAATGAAAAGAAATAACCCCAAATCAGTTTAAGAATACAACTGTTTTGATGTGTTTTCATCCCGTAACTCGGGCATGTTTATAGAGTTGTGAACATGTGGTATACAAAATTTCATTTCCTCATTTCTTTTTAAAATTATATTAAGGATTGTCATGTTGTTTTATACAATTCTTAAGTATTACAATTGGATTATATTTAAGCCAGTTAATGTTTTATCATTGGTTTAACCATTATATCATTGTTTGTTAGGTAGTTTGTGGTTTTAAACAAATTTGGAAAAACCACAGGCATTATATGTCTTCAAATACTTTTTCTGCTCCATTTCCTCTCATCTTGGAATGCCAGTTACATGTGTGTCTGTCCAGCTAAAGTTGTCCTGCAGCTCACTGAAACCCTGTTCATTTTTTTTCTCATTGTTTTCATTTGGATAGTTTCTATTGTTTGGTCTTTAAGTCCACTAAACTTTTGTTTTGCAGTATCTAATCTGCTCTTTATCTCATACAGCATGTTTTTTTTTTTCAGAGAATGCACTCTTCATCCCCAGAAGTTCCATTTAGATGGCTGCCTGTGTTTCCCTCTATTTTGACACATGAAATAAATTACAATGTTTGAATATGCTGGCCTACAGCTTTCTTACCTCTCTCATTCTGGGTCTGTTTCTTTTGACTCTCATTTCTCCTGATTGTGGGTTATATTTTTCTGCTTCTTAGATTTGCTTCATGAATTTTGTCACAGTTCATGAAATATTACTGTTCTTTGTTCATGGATGTGTTTAATGTTATTTGGATTTAGTTGAACTCTTTTGAATAGTACTTTTAATTTTGTTAGGAAAGTCTAGAGCAGCTGATATATCCCCACTACAGAAGGGATACTCTGCAGAGGACTGTACACGTTACTCCCTGCACTACAGAGTCTTTCTACTCTGGCTAACGGAAGTGTGAACTTCTGGCCCTGCGTGAGCTGTGTGGATTTTCCTGTGTATTCCTTTCTGGTGTCTCCTTCTCAAATCTCCAGTTCCTCACATGTAGGTGCAGAAAACTACTCACTTTATAATTCAAGGGGACCACGATGCAGCTCTCTGCAACTGCCTGTTAAGTTCATTTCTAGCATTCGTTCCTCAACGTTGAGCTAACTTGGCCTCTTCAAATTCTAAACTTGGTTTCTTCAACTGCTCTGTTTGGGTTCTCCTAAGTCTGCTGGGACCTGAAAACTCTCTGGAGTGAGTGAACTGGGGCTGTTGTAGGATTTGCTTTTTATTATTTTATCTAGTGATTATCATCTTGTGCTGCCTGTCGACCAAGATGGGAATCATTTTGTTGTACGTAATTCATAAATGTACCTTAAAGCTTATCTTTTCCTCTTTACTCTATATTAACATGTGCAGACCTCTTATGAAGAGAAGACTGAGCATTAAAATGATGTTTTACATTTGTGAAGCTCCCCCTTCTAAGATATCACTCTCTTTCTATTCTTTATTATATAATATGACTCCGTTTCCATAAAAAAATACAGTATTTTTCTTTCCCGACCCACCCACATTCCTAGATCTTACATATTTAATCAAAACATTTTTATTATATGTTATTGATTATGCTGTTACAGTTCTGATTTTTCCCTCTTTGCCCCTCTCCACCCAGCACCCCCCACTTCCTCAGGCACCCCCCATCGTTGTTCATGTCCATGGGTCATGCGTATAAGTTCTTTGGCTGCTCCATTTCCTGTACTGTACTTTACATCCCCATGCCTATTCTGTAACTGCTTATTTGCACTTCTTAATTCCCTCACCTCTTCACCCATTCCCTTATACCTCCTTCCCATCCGGCAACCACCAACATGCTCTGTGTCCATGATTCCGTCTCTGTTCTTCTGGTTTGCTTAGTTTGTCTTTTAGATTCAAGTGTTGATAGATAGGTATTTTTTGCCATTTTATTATTCATAGTTTTGAGCTTCCCTTTATCATTTCGTATAATAGTGGTTTGGTGATGATGAACTCCTTTAGATTTTTCTTGTCTGGGAAGCTCTTTATCTGCCCTTTGATTCTAAACGATAGCTTTGCAGGGTAGAGCGAAGCTGAGCTGTGAATCCAGGCGGGCTGCTGCTAGTGCTGGGCCTGGGATTCACTGAGGCCAGCTGTTGCTTATTGGATGGGTTGGAGGAAGTTGTGAAGCATGAGCCAAGGTTGTCCATTCATGTGGAAAAGTAGCTTGTATAGGCCTGTAAGTTGGGTGGGAATCTCCAAGTGAGTCAAACAGTGTTAGCCAGGTTGATGGATTCTCAGATAAGGCACTAACGTGCCAGCTCTGTGGGTGGAGGGCTTAGGAAACAAACAATGGCCTTTGCTCACCTTGATGCCCAACACTTCAGTTCCTCCCTGTATGCCACTGGTGCCTTTCAAGCTGCTACCCTGGTGCAGGAGCTCAGAGGGACTGAGTCTGAGTAGGCGAGTCTGTATGTGGGTTCTTTATGAGAAAACTCTTGGGGCTTCGGAAGTTTCTTCTACCTACTCAATCCTCGCTTGTTTTTGCAGCTAGAAGTTGTAGGGACTTATCTTCCTGGCATTGGAACCCTGGGCTGTGGGGCCTAGTGTGAGTCTGGGGCTCCTCACTCCTGAGATAACCCTCCTGAAGTTTTATCCACCACACAGGTGTGAGAGACCCGCCCCTTGTGAGTCTGTGTCTCTCCACCCATCAGGATGGATGTGGTTTCTTTAATTCTGTAGCTGTCAGATTTTTCCATTCAACTCCATTTCTGACGGTTCTGACGGACGGTGCTATATTTCAGTTGTAAATTTGATGTGGTTGTGAGAAAAGGCAAGCCATGTCTGCCTACACTGCCATCTGGACCGGAAGTCCTCAAAATGTTAAACAATATTTCAAGACGCTAAAACTGACTTTTAGAGAAATTTCTGTCTGCCTAAGTTCTCAGGATCTCTGGTTCTCAGTATCATGAATTCCATCCCCCCTTAGTTTTTATACTTCTTACATATATATTTACATGTAGGGGCATTTGTTAAAATAAATTTTTATTACTGTTGTTTTAAAGTTGAAGCTCTTTATCTGGTTTATCAGGTGTTGGGTTTCTTTATACATATTTTCTTAGTTTTTTCAAAGGAACGGAAAGGAATTCAGGATACTTTAAATACAGTGGGGCGGGTACTGTGAAGCAAATATTTTTGGAATGTATTTATTTCTAAAAGTTCAAACCCTTAAAAATGCATGTGTATATGTTGCTATTCACAAATATCCTCTTCTGTGTAGATATTCACTCACATATACTTGTCTCCGCATTGTTGGGATCCTTGTTTAATTCCTCAAAAAAAAAAAAAAATATATATATATATATATATATGTTTTTCTATTCCTAGAGCGTATTTGCAACAAGTAACCACCAATCTTCTTTCAAAGAATATATATATTCTTCACCACTGATTATATTATATATATAAAAATATGCGTATTATATAATCAGTGGTAAAACTGGAAAATGATATATTTCTACTCTGAAACATCTACTTGATATAAGATAGATACTTGCTAGCATTTTAAATATCCTTTAGACCGGAAAATGCATGGGAAGTTTATGAGACTTCATTTCATCAAAAGAAAATCAGGCTTAGGAGAGAAAAAATATAATACCATTAACACCAAACCATTGAGAGAGGAACTCTACCAGGAAAATACACAGACTCAGCATTCAGTTCGAAAAGGTAGCTCACATTATTTCTAAATGGAATTTTGAAATCCATTCTCTGCTTTAGCGTTTGTATTACTTTGTGTAATTAAAAGGTTTCCTCATGTGCAGAGTTTCAATTTCATTACTTGTGGGCTTAATAGATAGGCGGTTTTAGAAAGGAAATGTGTTTCATAATGTTTTGGAATGATCTATTACAGACAGTTTTATGGAAAACAGGTATCTCCAGTGTAATGTACAATGCTAATTATCTTAGAATCATGTGATATACACAGCACAGCACATTTCAAATTTGAAAATACCTTTTTTCCTATTCTAATTCCATTTAGCCCACTGATGTAATTTGTTTTATGTCTGTGTTTTAATTTTGTTTATGTGTCCTCTAAAAATGTACTTATGCACTTAATATCTCAAAGTGTTTTGCCATAAGCACTAAGAAAGGCATCCTTTCATTACCACAAATGTATTACTTTACATAGGTGTTGATCCCCATCTATTAAATTAAGCCTTTTTTTTTTTCAGGTCAGAGCTGTTTCTCTCTCTCCTTCTCCCTGTCTCTCCCCTGCCTCTTTCTTTCTCTCTGTCATACACACACCTACACACACACCCCGACCCCAGAAAAGAGACAGATGGCAATCAGCGACCTGGGTCTGTCGCATTGCCATCCTGGAATGCACGCATAGAGCGGTCTTAGCTGTGCCGCCACACAAAACATTGAATGACTGATACACACAACAGGAGTTTTGGGTGTGGGGCCATCACCTTTGCAGATCATCATAGAAGTTTCTTCAGGTATAGGATGCCTTGCTTTGCTTGCAATAGTTATTAGCCAGAGAACACTTTTTTTTAAAGATTTTATTTATTTTTTTTTTTAGAGAGGGAAAGGAGGGAGAAAGAGAGAGAGAGAAACATCAATGTGCGTTTGCTGGGGGTTGTGGCCTGCAACCCAGTCAGGACTGGGAATTGAACCCGCGACACTTTGGTTCGCAGCCCGTGCTCAATCCACTGAGCTACGCCAGCCAGGGCCAGAGAACACTTTTTGAAAATTCACCTTTTGTGGAGTTCTTTCTCCAAAGACCTAGCAGTGCTTATGCAAGAGCTAGGTTCCATTTCTACAACTCCATGTCTCTGGCAACAAACCAATTTAAGCTTCACCAGAGCACTTGTTTTCCAGAGTGGCAGCTACTGCATCATACTGGAGCAAGGAGACTTAGACCCTTTGATGGAGCTCCATTATAATATATGCTGTGGAAAATTCCTTTCTTGTCACATTGATGTGGGTGATGGCAACATAGGGATATTTTGCCATGTCCTGTGAACCAAGAGAAAGTAAATCCATTGCAAACAAAGGGACTTAGCACTACTTCAAATCTAGCTACCTCAGTGTCTGCCAAGGTATTCAATTTTTACAGCAGCGTAGGGTCCCACAAAGGCTCTTATAAGTGTGTAGGAAGACAAATGGCATCCCAAGAAAATGGTTCCGTGGTCCCAGTAATACATACGACTTTCCAAGCTTAAATTGTGCCATGTTTATTTTCCCCTTCACTTGTCCACAATTTCTCTCATTTCATTTAGATTGTTCAATTACCATTAATTCCAGGCAATCTGTTGTTTAATTGGATGGATTTCAATTGCAAATTAAGACTGCTGATTTCAACCAAGAAAGCTAATTTAAACCTGACAACAGGTTTGTTTTTTAAAAAATTGGGAAAATGGTATGAGAGAATGGAGACTAACACAGCCATTTGTTTGTGTGTTAAGATGTCACTTGTTTGTTTAATTAGAGCAAAACTGTAGTTTTCGACTAACTAACTTTCTAATTGCAGAAATAACTAGCTCCATGACTCCTCTTGCGGGGAATGTCATCATAAAAGACTTACCTAGCCATTTAACAAGTCCAGAACAGTTTCTTTCCACCTCCCCAGGGTCTGGCCTTTGAACAAGCTCTATCTTATAACCATTCTCGACAAAAATCAAGGTGAAGACGAAGTTATATGACTAAGTAGGTGTCACTGTGTATTAAGATGAAAAAACGTGAGGAAGGTACTTTCTGTTTCATACTAAAGGAAGTTCTTGAAACATTGAGTTATGCTATAGCTCTCAGGAAATATAAAGGGAAACCCACAGGCTGGCAAGAGCCTATCTTCGTATTCCAGCATATATCTCTTTAAGAGATAAAGAGAGAAAACTCTTCTATTTGAATAGTATGCAATATTACCCATGATCCTTTTTGTGTAATGGATCAATGTATTTTAAAACCATTATATTAAACCAGTTACCCAGAAAACTTTTGATAAAGATGTAACAATAGAAAAATGTGATTATAAGTCAACAAATTATTTTACTCATTAAAAAAAATGACATTGACCAAAACTTTCTAAGACATTTTTAGCACTTTTTCTGGTTGCTCCATCAGTGTTTTGAAAATGTGCTGACACAGAGTAGAATAGACAAGAAAATATTAACAAAGATTCAGAATTTTTAAAGCACCATGTGGTGGTGAGAAAGGAGAGTGTACAAAAAATAGAATCTCAAGGCCTGGCATTTTCAGCAGCAGGAAATAGAATGAGTTACGAGGAAAATATTATGTAGATAAATTTCTAGACTGAAAGTGAGTCATCCGCAATTGTTTTATTGACACACACTGGCGACACCTATTGTCCATGCCTTGAATTCTGGGAGGTTTATCTATAATGGGGTAACCATAGTGAAGGATTTCCAATGCAGGGGTGCTGGCAAAAGGGGGCGCTATTGTATTCCAAGTAAACATTGTTCATGTATGATGACAAATGGGAACCAGGGACAGTAGGTTTCATAATGCTTATTATAACCAAATAGGAACAGGAGATAACAAAACAGAGATTACTTAAGGACAAATGACATTGCAATTACATTCCTGGTTGTGCCAAAAATCAGGGCATGATCTCAGTGTTAGAATCTCGGTTACATTACTTCCAAAGGATGAGCCTACTCTGTCAGTTATCAATTTATTACAATGCCTTGGTAATATTTACCAAGGATAAACATCAATTAGCTGAAATTGACTAGCCCATGCTATCAAATAGAAATTATAAAGATTGTATTCTATAATAAATTTTAAGGACTGTTTAGAAAAAAGTAGAACCATTATTTACTGTGGTTCTGATATCAGCTTCTCATTCCTTTGTAGAAAATGATTGGTGAAAATTAATTAAAATGGATGACTAAGGGAAAATACTATTTTTCTTGTGTTGTGAAAGTTCTATTAATCATTCACTCTATCATTAATACTCTTCGTAATACATGAATAATCATGTATTTTTTGAGGTTTTAAAATTTACAGGTAATTTCCTTTTTTTGAACTTCTGTTGAATGTATTGGGGTGATATTGTTAATCAAATTACATAGGTTTCAGGTATATGATTCTGTAATACATCTGAATATTGAGCAGCTGTGTCTCTTTCTTGTTTCCTAGTGATATTATATGCAGGAAACATTTAATGTTAGGCTTTTGAACCTGCTCAAGACTTATCTCAAATGCAACCATTGTGTTAGAAATTTTTGAAATGTTTTTCCACATCTAAGAGGTTTGCCTTTTTCAAAAGACTGTGCAGCATTCTACTTTCTGAATTTTTTTTCTAATTTGTGGGGGTCAGGGCGCATGCATGCCTGGGTGGCAGGTTCACTCCTCAGGGCACAAGCGAGAAGTAGTTTCAACCACAGGCATTTCTGACATGTATCTGCACGGACTATAGAATGACATGCAGTAATGGGATATGGTTTGATTCCTTCCAGGACAAGCTCAATGTCATCAGGATTTGGCACAACAGTGTACTCAGCTAAATAGCAATTTAGTTGAATTTCATGAACTTTGTCCAAATTTGAATGCATTTACTGCCTTCCTGATAAAGTGTTATGTCCACTCGACAAATTTACATGCAAAAGCAGAAAGGTTTGTAATAGTTCTAAAAGTCTGAACCCTCCAAAGGATATTTTTATGATAATATTTAAACTGTCTCAGAGGGGAGCATTTTAAACCCATGCTTACATTACTGTGTTTTAGTCACATATTTCTTTAAAATTTTTTGACATGGAGGAGTACTTTTAATTTGTTCTATTCCTAAAACTCACAGAATGACATCAAGGGTCTCTGTTAGTAAACCTGCAAAAAAGCTTTTACTTGGTGAGTGATACTTTCACTCACATCATTTTATCCTTTATTTTCTGTAGAAACAGAGCCGGAGATAGCGATTCCTGTGCAAGTTTTTTTTTTTTTTTTTAGAGAATTATCTCAGGAGAAACTCTAAGGAGGTAATGGAAGCAGAACACACAGGAAGGAAGCTAAGCAAATGTGGTTTGTCTGAAAGGTAACAACTGAGAAGAATCCAGTGGTCCTGTGGGGATCTCTGGAGCATGAATGGTACTCTGGAGTTGTCTCACCATGTATACCCCGTGTACCCCGTATCCATTAGTCATCGGATACAGCTTACCCCCGAGGGTAGAGCGTAGCCTCTCGGGCTAGGCAGTGCTGATCATTTGAGGTGGTCCTCCAGAGAAGCGTACAATCATCAGCCCATAGCGACCATCATGCACGGAAATGAGAGCATGTAAAGGAGACCCAGGCAGGACTTTCATCGCTTCCCTGGCATTCATTTTATTTCACCCCTCTTGTTTCTCAGGTCCACTTGCTTATATTCAGTTGCTTCCAGTCCATCAGAATCTCTACAGGGTTTTGAATAGCTGCAGTTTCTGGGTGAACTTACAGTCTCTACTGCTAGAAGGTCCTGCTATAAGTAGCCAGAGTTCTACCTTTTTGTGAATAAGTCAGGACCACTTGCACCTACCAGTTTGATAACTACTTCCCTTGCTTTAGGATTTGCTGACTTGAGGAGGGTAAAATGATGGGCTAGCTACGGTACCTTTAACTTTGGTGGGATTCTCTGTCTTCTTCTGGGAAGCAGGACTTCTAAACCCATGGGAAATAGTGTTGCCAGGACAAGAACAAACTACTAAACTGGGTCACTGGAAATGATCATGAGCAGGGTCTTTTCTACTTCCATGCCTTAGTTCATGGGCCCATATATTCTAACTATTGGGCACCTAGTACCATTTACAGGCCATTGGTGTAAGTCGTATATTGCATTGTGAAGGGTAGCACCCTATCCTCTCGGGTTATCCTCTCCAACATGGTGCCTCAGATGTGTCTTCTAAAGATTGTTTCACCAGTAAATTAAGCAAGAACTTCTGAATCGCATGTTACACAGGAAGGATACTTAATAGGTAAGTTGCACGGAATATACCTGAGTTAGTTCTATGGAGCTTCCGTAACAAAACTAAATAGACTGGATGACGTAACAGGTATCTGTTTTCCCCCAGTCTAGAGTCTAGAAGTCAAAGACCAGGGTGCCAGCCGGGTAGCTTTCTGCTAAAGCTTCTCTTCCTGGCTTCTCAATGGTCTCCTTTTTGCTTTGTCCTGGCATATTTTTTTGTTTTGTTTTGTTTTTGTACAGAGAGAGAAGTATATGTCTAGTGTTTGTTCCTCTTCAAATAAGACACCAATCCTATTGGATTG
This sequence comes from Phyllostomus hastatus, assembly GCF_019186645.2. NCBI lineage: Eukaryota > Metazoa > Chordata > Mammalia > Chiroptera > Phyllostomidae > Phyllostomus > Phyllostomus hastatus. The sequence goes on from NW_025334024.1 coordinate 20,647,582, forward strand.
GGGCCCTGCTTTTTTAACCTTGATTATTTCCCTAAAGTCCTTATTTCCAAATATGGTCATACAGGGACTTTGGGCTTGAACATACGAATGTGGGGGATACCAATTCAGTCTTTTACAATATCTGATTTAGAGCAAGTCAGTGCCATTTTGAGCAGAGAACTATATACCATTCTGAAGCGCCTCCAGGTAGAGAGCAAGAGCCTTAACCAGGGGATATCAAGAGATCACACGGACAGAACTCCCTCTTGTGAGCTGGGTGCAGGTAGCACCTCAAATCCATGGTAAAATGAAGTGATAAATGTGCACTTGGCCTTGAACTGCTCCAGAGAGCATAAATATGCTGTAAAAATGGTAGCCCGGACCTTTGTGACTCCACCTTGGTTACCCTGGCACCATTACCTCAGTTTACCCCTATGGCTTGTTGACCTTACACCGATAGGAATACAGCTATTTCTCCGGCAAAATAGGTTTATTTGGAAACAACAAAGAATTGCAACTCAGGCCATGAAATCTAATGAACCCCATGCAAGTGCAAAGAACCACAGGAAAGGAATGCTCTTTTAAGGACTTTAAGGAATCTTCTTCCTTCTGCTAAGTGGCATCACTTACTCTGGGGGACACAAGGTACCTGTCTTCCTGTTGGGGTCTGTAGTGTGCTTGGTGTGACCTGTGTGTGAGCATGCTCTCTAGCAGCCTCCTGATTCCACTTTAAATGTGGTTTCTCTTTATTCGATTTCACCGGCCTTCTATGGCATTACCAAGTACCAGCTGAAAGAGTGAGAAAGATCATGAGCTTCATTCACAAGTGGCTTGGCTGGGTGTATTGGTGTGACCTGAAAACTGACTGATACTCAACCACAGTTTCACGGGTGGAAGATGAGAAGGAATCCTCCTCGTGGGTAGAGCTGTGGGCGAGTCACAGAGCCCAGGGTGAGTCACAGAGCCCAGGGTGGTAACTACTTTCAGTGTGTATTAGACGTTCCTGTCTTGCAGACAGGAGGCAGAAGCCCTGAGTAATTTGCCCACTAAGAAAGTGTTCTGATGAACTCTTTGACTTTCTTTATTTGTATGGTTGCTAAACATTTTCCAGAATAATTTGAAGTTCCATTTTCTGAGACTGCTAATTAAAGAAGCCATGCTTTAATTCTTAAACCAAATCACTGGTTCTTCTAATCTTGGACAGAAAGGGGTTTTTAAAATTCTTTTGAGACAGAATTCTTTTTTTTTAGATTAAAGCTACATATACAAACCTAAGTTTCCTGTTGGGTTTTTAAAAAATCATGACTCTGTTGCAGCAATTGGATGGGTCTCAATGTAGGTACATGACATTCTGCCATCATTTAAAACCTCTCTGAAGCCTTACTTGAATAATGAATGGGTGATGGGATCTGTTCTCCAGCTGAATATGATAGAACACGGTGCCTTGGTTAATTGAGTTTATAACTTTGGGAAAGACAGACCTGGTTGGTTAGAAACACTAACAGATAGGAGCATAATTGTCGCATAAAAACTATAAAACTCAAATCGAGTTGATCTTAATATTGCTGCCCCTCCATAGCCAGTAAGAAAAATTCTGTGTTACTGGAGGAATACAAAATAAAGCCATCTGCATTTTTGGAGTAAAGAGCATTCAAGTGACTTAGATTAACCTGAGCCTTATTTTCCAAGGGAGTAATTCCAACCATCCAGCCAGAAAGGATGTCAATTTAGAACTCAGTTTGATGTAAAGGGGAAGAGCAGATTAAGATAATTAAGTGACACCTGACCATGTGTAGAGGGGGGAGGTTTGGGATGGGAGACAATCTCAGAAAATGGCATTATAATTATGAGAAATAAACAGGGTCTCTCCCATTGCCTACAGGGAGCACATACAGTCAGTATAACTTTATGAGGTGCTCAGAGTCTGCCCAGCATCATTGTGGCTGTCATCAGAGGAAAAAGGCGATATATTAAAGAAGATGCTAAACCCAATTTGGTACATGAGATACTTATAATACATGCAAATCTGTATATTTGTTTCCCCCCAAAAAAGCAAAACAAAAACCTCCGTGATAGATTCTTTGCACACATAACCACACTTAGTTTACTTTCTGCACAAGCCCCCTTTACGATGTGAGCGTTCTCCGAACAAGAGTGAGTGTCTGTCTCCACCATTGGACTCTGAGACACTTACGTCTTGATTTGCTGAAAACAGCGTGGCAGATGTGACCTCATGCTGGCTAACCTCATGAGGCCGTGCGAGCTGCTGCTTGCTGTCTTCTGTTCCTCCCTGTGCCATGAGAACAAGGGCTTTACTAAACTTTCTGGAGGATAAGGGATGGTCAGAGCCCAGTTTTCCCTTTCGGGTGAGTGAGAGCCCTCAGTGCCTATGAAAAATGGGACAGCCCGTTCCCAGGCAAACTTTTACACATGTGGTGTGTTGAGACCAGCTGATAACTCAGACTGCCGCAGACCAAAGCGCCGCCTCACTGATCTGCCAACTGTGGGCTGATAAATAGTTATTGTAGTAACTATTAAGTAGGTTCTTGGTTTGTTATGCCACAGTAACTACTAACCATACAGCAAACATGAGAGATTGTAAAGTATAACCCACAATTTTAACAAAGGGCATCAAGTATTTTAATCATAGTAAAACCAATCTACTTTCAGGCACTAATGATTTTAGAAATGGAATAGGTCAAGAAGATTCGTTTAAAAACCTTAGTGTTGGGTCTAAAATATTGTGCCCCCTCAGTAAATTCTTCTTTCAATGCTCCAACCACCTATAGTCTCAGAGCCTCTGTCATCAAACATATTATTCTGAAGCACAGTGGAATACCATCAGTATTTCAGAAAGCTGAAGGTAAAAATGCACGTGAGTCTCCTTTTTATGTGAAAACCAGTTAGACCCTACTCCTAAACCAGACTGGGAACTTGAAGTGTGAAGGGTAGTCTGATAGGTAGAGTTAGAATAATACAGTATTAGAATTTTTGTGCCATTTCACACATATCTGTTTATTTCAGAGAAAACAGAAATCACGTGGATTTGAAAACACCAGGGCACAAATGTAAGAGTTCCTCCTCTGATGCTCCAAATACGTCATGGTTTGCATGATGGCTGTGTGACGAAGGCCAGACTCCTTCACAGAGCACGGAAGCCTTGTATCCCACGGTCTCTTGTCTGTGACTCCAGCCCTGTCTCCCATCACTCACCTCAAGTGCATGTACTTTAGTCATATTAATTTGCTAACAGTTTGGCAGGCATGTTCTCTTCTATCCTCCACAATGCCCTTGGTTTCATTTCACCAGTGGTGTGATACACAGATACCTGTTAGGTCAGACTAGAAAGCTCTTATTCATCCTTTCCACACATTGTCCATAGCCTACCTTTTGAAGACTTCCCTGGTTTCCCAAGGAAGTATGATTTTTTCCGCCTGTATTTCCCTTGTACTGTGTATGCCAGGGGTGTCAAACTCATTTTCATGGGGGGGGGGGCCACATCAGCCTCGCTGTTGCCCTCAAAGGGCTGAATGTAATTTTAGGACTGTGTAAATGTAACTATTCCTTAACCAGGGGCTAGGAGCTCTACACTCGGCCCTTTGAAGGCAATCACAAAGCTGATGTGGCCCCTGGTGACAATGAGTTTGCCGCCCCTGGCGTATGCACTTCAGGCATACCATTTGTGATACTATAGTATAGTGATTACTTTCCATATCAAATTACCTCATTAAGCTGAAGACAATCCTGTGTCCTATCAGTTCTGTAACACCAGCACGTAATATAGGGCCATAAATATATTATGGCACCATCTTTCCGTATAGGACATAGTCTGCAAATTATGTCCTCTTGGTTTTATGTCAACGTGTTCACTAAATATGAGCATTACATTAGCATTGAGGATTTTTCTAATTGTGTGTGTAAAAGATGAGGGACAGCATGTGAACATTTGATAAGAATATGCTGAAATAACTTAATTAATTAATTACTGCTTTAAGATATGTAGCAACTATAAATCCCATTAAATAGACCCAAGCATGCAGGTAATAATAATAGCAGTGACCGTAATAATGAGAAGAAGAAGGACTAGCAGCAGCAACAGGGAAATACTGGTGGTTTTTTATTTGTTTAAAGTCTTCATTTTAATTGGAAATAAAAATTTAGTCCAAGCCATTTTAGAATAACTTCTTGAAAACATAAAAATGCACTAGTGGAAAAAGGGCACTTGGCTATTGACCATATGGAAATACCAGGGTCTAACTGACCCTCTTGTTGCCCTTACTAGGTAACTGAACAACATATAAGAAACTTATATAAGGAATTCTTTTTAGGTCTAAGATATGCTTCCTCACAGGACAGTGATCCCTGAGGCAAGGGGGGAAATGTGAGGCAAACTCTAAACACCCTGAGTTTTCTGCTGATGGCAATTCCTAGGCATCAGGAGAAGGATGGGAACCTCAAGCGAAGGCCTGTGGTCTTGCTAAATAGAGAAAAGTGGTGTTCGTTGGGATCAGTGGAGCTGGAATAAGTGAAACAGAGTGCCATACAAGAGGGAAACAGGAAGGGAAAGAGTATGGGAAACACATAAAGACGTCTCCTTCTGTACTTGGCTCAGTACCATCTGGAGATGCATAGAGTGAAACTCTTGAGGTCTGGTATAAAACATCTTTTTGGAAAAAATCATTGCCATAGAGCTATAAGCTGAAACACAGGACCAAGAAGTGTTCAAGTTGCCATCGACTAGAATGCAGAGCCCTCCAGAAATGCGGGGGACACTCAGCGGAAATTTGAGAGAGAACTCGTTGTAAAGTGGGAGGGCAAACTCGTGCCGTTCAGTGACTGCAGCAGACACTCTAGGAATGTTTTCATTTTATTTTATTTTATTTTATTTTAAGTATATTTCATTGATTATGCTATTGCAGTGGTCCCAGTTTTTTTTCTCCCCTTTACCCCCCCTACCCTGTATCTCTCCACCCTCCAGCATCCCTCCCCCCACCACTTAGTTCATGTCCATGGATTGTACATATAAGTTATTTGGCTTCTCTGTTTCCTATACTATTCTTAACCTCCCCCCATCTATTTTGTACCAATCAGTTATGCTTCTTAGTCCCTGTCCCTACCCCCCTCATTCTTCCTCTCCCCTTCTCCACTAATAACCCTCCATGTGATCTCCATTTCTCTGGTTCTGTCCTGTTCTAGTTGTTTTCTTAGTTTTTGTTTTTGTTTTTTTTTTAAACTCAGTTTTTGATAGTTATGAGTTTGTTGTCTTTTTACTATTCATAGTTTTTTATCTTCTTTTATTCCTTAGATAAACCCTTTAACATTTCATATAATAAGGGCTGGGTGATGATGAACTCCTTTAACTTGACCTTATCTGGGAGGCTCTTGATCTGCTCTTCCATTCTAAATGATAGCTTTACTGCATGGAGTAATCTTGGATGTAGGTCCTTGCCTTTCATGACTTCAAATACTTCTTTCCAGCCCCTTCTTGCCTGTAAGATTTCTTTTGAGAAATCAGCTAAGAGTCTTATGGGCACTCCTTTGTAGATAACTATCTTCTTTTCTCTCGCTGCTTTTAAGAGAAAAGCAGCAAGATTCTCTTGCTGATTCTCTCTTTATCTTTAATCTTGGGTAACCTAATTATGATGTACTTTGGTGTATTCCTCCCTAGTTCCAACTTCTTTGGCACTCTCTGGGCTTCCTGGGCTACCTGGAAGTCTATTTCCTTTCCCAGACTGGGGGAGTTTTTCTTCATTGTTTTTTCAAATAAGTTTTCAATTTCTTGTTCTTTCTCTTCTCTTTCTGACACCCCTGTGATTTGAATGTTAGAGCACTTAAAGTTCTCCAGAGGTTCCTAAGCATCTCCTCATTTTTTAATTCCTGTTTCTTTATTCTCTTCTTGTTGGGTGTTTATTTCTTCATTTTGTTCCAAATCATTTATCTGAGTCCCAGTTTCATTCCCTTCACTGTTGGTTTCCTGTATATTTTGCTTTATTTCACTTTGGGTTGCCTTCATTTCTTCCTTCATTTTGCAACCAAGCTCAGTCAATTCTGTGAGCATCCTGATTACCAGTGTTTTGAACTATTCATCAGGTAGGTTGTCTATCTCCTTGTTGCTTAGGTCTTTTTCTGCAGTTATGATCTTTTCTTTCGTGTGGGCTATATTTCTTTGTTTTGGTGTACCTGTTACATTGTAAGGGTGGGGGTACCTTTGGTGTTCTCCAGGGCAAGCCTCTTTGCTGCCTTGTGGCACTGTCTGTGGGGGAGGGGTCCAAGAGGGAACAATGCCACTTGCTCTACTCTAGTCCTACTTTCCAATGAACTCTCCTGTGAGACTGGGAGTTTCTCCCACCAGAGCAACCCCTGCAGTATTTTACAGCTAGTTTTGAGTCTTTAGTTTCCTTCCAGCCAGCCCCACCTCGCCCACGTGGTCTGCCGCCTTGCTGTGTATCCTCTCTGCTGGGCTGCCTGTCTCCGTCCCCAAACTTCCTACTGGTCTGGATGCATGTTTCTTTAACTCCTAAGTTTTTAAAAGCCATGAATGAATCAGATTCATACACACATGAATTAATATTTCCAGAACAAGTTCCAGACTCATAAGGCAGTACAACAAAGTTTACCACTCTCTAATATAGAACTAATAATGCTCATAATCAAATAAATAAAAATTGCTAGACATACAAAGAAGCAGGAAGAAATCAATAGAAATGGACCCAGAAATGAAAGGGATGATATTGGCTTTCAAGGACTTTAAAATAGCTACTATAAATATTTTCAAAGATTCAAAGAAAAACATGAATATAACTGAAAGTTATACAAAGGAACCAAAAGAGGCATCTGGAGATGGAAAATTAAAAAATTGAAATTAAAATATGATGGGATTAACAGCAAAGTCAACAGTGGAGAAGAAAATATCATTGGTTAGAATATATGTAACAGAAACTCTCCAAAATAAAGCACAGAAAAGAAAAAATAATGATGCACACAGATACCGTGAGCTGTGTGACAGTATTAAGTGCTCTGATACACATGTACTTATAATCTCAGGAAAAAGGAAGGGCACATCAAAATATTTGGAATAAAATAATAGTCCTTTTCTTTCCCCACTTTGACGAAGTCTATTAAGTCACCGTAGGCATACACACCTCCCAAAGCATCTGCATTCCAGTCCCCAGAACCTGCCTGAGAAGAACTACCTACACAGCAAAAGACCTTTCAGATGCGGGTAAGTCAAGAATCTAGAAATGCAGAAATTATCCTGGATTGCCAAGGTGGGCCCAGTATAAGCACAAGGGTCCTTGTAAGAGGGGGCCAAGAGGTTCAAAATGAAGAGAGAGAGAGAGAGAGAGAGAGAGAGAGAAGGAAGCAGAGCTTGGTATAGAGTGTGCAAGGTGCTTTGACTTTAAAGGGGGTGTGAGCCACAGCATGCGTGCCACTACTAGAAGCTGATAAGACAAGGAAGTGGATTTTCTCCTAGAACAGGAAGGAGGAACACGAGTCTACTGACACCTTGGTTGTACACATGAAGATTCATTTCACATTTCTGACCTTTAGAAGGGTAAAATAATGAATGTGCGGTGTCTTCAGTCACTGAGTTTGTGGTCATTTGTTACAACTGCAACAGGAAACTAATGCGGTCACAGACAGAAAGATAATAAACCCAAGCATAATAAAAAAAAAAAGGAACGAAAGAAAGAAAAAGAAACCATACAGAGGCACAACCGCACATCGTAATCAAATTGCTGATAACCTGGTTTACGACAAAACAAAACAACCGAACAGCAAAAACTTTAAGAATTGCGAGGAAAACAAGGCATAGTATGTATAGAGGAACAAATATAATTTTACAGTATACTTATTTTCATAGAAAAGGAAGCCATAGTGAGAGCTGAAGTGAGAGCTTTACAGTGCTGATGAAATGATGAAAAAACATATTTTTAAAAAGCTCAACCTAGAATTTTATAAGCAGAGAAAAATTTAAAAACATTTCCTGACAAACTAAAGCTAAATTTCGTACTACAAAATACTACCAATGAAATGCTAATAGAAGTTCTGAAGGCAGGTGGAAAATGATCATTGGAAATCTGGATCTACACAAGAATACAGAACAATAGACATGATTAACATATGGGTAAATATAAATACTTTATCATTTTAAATATTTCTTATAAAATTAAAAAAAATAAAATAATAGTGATTTATTGCATATATACACATATTATATATATATTATGTGCATATTATATATTATATATTATATGTATATTATATGTATATTATATATATTGCCTACCACTCCTCAAAAGTGCTTTGGTTTCTTTTGTTGCTAATTGCAGTATTTACACTTTTTAATATTTCATGTAATAATCAGTATGACTTCATCTCACTTTAACTTCTTGCCATTTTTCTCTTTGCTCTATCTACTCTTTTTTGCTTTTGCTTTTTTCCCCCTTTACTTATTATATGTTACACCATTCCATGGTGCAGCTTTTGTATTCCATTTTCTTTCCACTAGTGATAAAAGCTACAGCTCTTGATTACTGTAGGGTCTAAGATACATATCTTTAACTTGTGTCAGTGCCTTCAAGTGACATTTTACTACCTCAGCCATATGGCTGCTGCCAGCAGACTTGTGTTTCCCTTCCCTGTCCTCTGTGATATTATTGTTATACATTATGCATATATAGATGCTTTTTTTCACTCACACATACTCTGCAAAATCAGTAAGTGTATCAGTTTTCCTTAACTGAGTACTTGACAAGTTTTATTGCATTTGTGTAAGAATAACAAATCATATTTTTAATATTTAGAGGAAAGAATATTAATATTGCTTGTTAGATAAAATTATTTTATCAGAACACATTTGAAATATCAAGCGGACTTATGTTATTTTTCAGTGTTTCCTCATAAGCAAAGTTATTAAATCTCCTTAAGTGGTCATATTTTTTTCCATATTAAGTCTCTAAATACTAACTTTAAGAATGTAAGGGTTATGCTAATAATGATTAAAGATAGTTAAAATGGGGATAAATGTTTCAAGACAATAAAACTAAACGAGAACCTGAAAAGCACTGAATTGCACAAATGTTTGTGAAATCTATGAATTAAGTATAGCTCATCATCTCATAGTAACCTTTGATAGTTCTCATTAAAGCTGAAGCAATAGAATCTGTTAGGAGCCTCCGGAGAGACATTATGTGCAAATGCAGGAATTAAAAATGAATATTGAATGATCCTCTTGTGAAATTAAGGTCATTCAATTCTGTTAATGGTGGTAGAGTATCAGATCTATGTTTTTCATCCATTCCTTTAAAAAGAAAATGAAAGTTTACTTCTAATTTACAGATTTAATAAAACATAATTCAAATAACACCTATTTTACATCATAATTAGCATTAGAATTTTTATGAACTATTATATATAGTGTATATCTTATATTGTATACACAGATATATATACACACATATATAAAAATGTCACATTTTTGGGCACTGCATTTGTCAACTTACAGTGTAAGTTGACAAAGTAGTGCCACTCAACTTAACCTTTCTGTTAGAATAACCTGGGTAAGATAAGATGTATCGTTTTAGGTCACAGATGTGCATACTATCAAAATAAATATGGCACTCTACTTGAAAAAAAATGATTCCTAGAATACAAGAGAAAATCTGTTTTTGTCGCAATACACTTTTAGAATTTCAGACAAAACTAAATCTAAGAAGGCATCATGTTTTCTTATTCCATCCAGTGCTTGCTTTCTTTAATTGAGAAGGATAATAAAACACAGAGAGGTCGAACGTTTTGTAGCAAATAACTCAGCTAGTTAATGAGAGATCTCGCATTAGAACCCAAACTAGTCACGATCACATTCCTCAAAGCCACGTGACTTTGTCCCTTTGCTTTAAAGGCAGGGCAGGAATCACATTTCATTGCAGAAAAGGAAAAACTAGTCCTGAATGAGGGAAACAGCTTATCATGCTAGTCCTCCGCTGTCCTGTGTTCATTTGTTCTTCAATAGACGGCTCCAGGCATTCAATGAGCACTGGGAAGCTAGAGATAGAAACTGCCCCCGCCTCTCAGGAGAGACAGAAACGTCCCCCAATGGTGTATCTATGTAGTTGGCCAGGTTCAGAGCACCAAGTGCAAGGGTTTGGGGTCCACTGGCACTAGAAGGTCAGGGAAGAAAGCCTCACTTAAGGAGATAACAGCTGAACTGTGTCTTACGACATCCGTAGGCTTTATCCTGAACTCAGGAGAAGCAGGAAGTCCACACAGAAGGAATACCTAGGAACATTTTGTAAAGGTCATCTATGTTTGAGTTTTACCCTTAAAATAAAGCTCTTATTAGGATCTTGTCTGTTTTAACCCAGTACTTTAAATACTGGGTTTCAAGGATGGTGCACGAAAGTGAAGGTGAGGTTCCTACGCTTCCCTGCTGTCATTCATAAAGAGGCACGGTTGGGACACTGGTTGTGATGTTGTCTCCTGGTTCAGACCTCTTCGGGTGAACTTGCTAATGAGGCGCCCTCACTGGGCTTTCCACTTCTTTGCAATGTTACGAACACGAGCAGAAAGAAAGCAGAGAACACCTTCAATACTGCCAGGCAATTGTTACACAAATAAAAGTAGCTCATATTTTAGGACCAAATTATTCCAGTCATAGCAAAGTCTCTTTATTAATTCATCACATGAATTTCAGCTTGCAGAGCGAGTTTTATGGAAATGAAATGTTTATTTTTCTTTCTGTGTAGAGGCATTTGGATTGTCATGAGCCACCTCTTCCTTTGTTGCATTTTTGATGATGCTTAGTTTGGGAAATGCAATTTTAGATCCAAAGTATGTATAATCATGGTGATGGGGAATGGTAAAACATCAGTCAGGCTGTAGGCCAAAACCAATCTTGGAGATAAAATAGAAATCTAAAGCTTTGTACGGCAGCTCCCTCTCTCCCCTTCCCGTGCCTCCACACCCAAAGCCCACACCGTGCTCTCGACACGCATCTTTGTCTTCTGCTATTCTGCACGTGCGCTGAGTTATTTAGGCTAGCTGCCCAAATACCATTGCCGGTGGGCAGTCAGATGCTCAGCCTGTCCAAAGATCCTTCTGCAACAGACTACTGGAGCTATAAATTTGTCTGTTCTTTTATTCAGTTATGCAAACACAATATTTACTGTAGTGTTAATCACCAGTGGAGATAGTGGTTTTTTTTGTAATGTTCTAGGGGAGCAGTTAATTCCTTTTCCCCACTCAAGTGCTTCCAGCAGCATGCTCAATCTTTCTTAGTTCTTTTCTTTCCACTTCTTTTATGTATGTGTGTGTGTGTATATATATGCATAGACTATGCATATATATATGTATGTGTGTATATCTATGTATGCATTCATGTGTCTATGTATCTATGTATCTATGCATCTATGTATATATGTACTTATCTATACACTAAGAATGTTCTGTGTCTCTAGACTATGAACTGGGGTTGGAAAACTTTTTAGAAGGGGCCACATAACAAATATTATTTTAATTTTATTTTTAAGTGTGTTTATTGATGAGAAAGAGAGAGAGAAATATTGATGTGAGAGAGAAACATTGATGGGTTGCCTCCCACATGCACCCCTGTAGGGAATCAAAGTCACAACCTCAGTATGTGCCCTGACCGGAATCAAACCTGCCATCTTTTGGTATATAGGGCAATGCTCTCACCAACTTAACCACCCAGCCAGGGCCAAATACTCTTTGAGAGTTTGTATTTCTGCCATTGAAATATGTAATGCATAAACAAGTGGGTCTGTGTTCTAATGCAATTTTATTTAAAAATTGGGCAGCAGGCCAGATTTTTTCTGATGGGTTAGTTTGCTAATTCCGGGCTTTCTGGGGCTCGACTTCAGTGTCGTGTCTGCTTGTCTTGGTTTATTCCAGATTACCGGAACAAGTTCAGCTTTGTGTAATATCATCACAGCCTGTGCTACTTAACACTACCTCTTCAGTCGGATCCTCCCGTGGACCTCCCACTCCTCTGAGCCAGCACTGCATCTGTCCCACTTCTGTTCAAACTCGTTTATGGTTGTGGCTCAAGGAGGACATCAGCTGTACTCTGTTTGCCCTTCAGTGTATGGACTTCAGTGACCCTCTTTATTCACTCAAGTCCTAGTTACCACCCACCCCTCCAGCGCCCATTTTTCATGTAAGCATGTGGGGCAGTCTACTTGTGCTATGTACTTGGATCTCATCCGTCTGGCAGTACTGCTTTTAACTGCATTTTAACGGCATATAAGAGAATGTAGCGGCTTCAGCTATAAACACTTTTTTAAAAGATTTTATTTATTTATCCTTAGAGAGGGAAGGGAGGGAGAAAGAGAGAGAGAGAGAGAGAGAGAGAGAGAGAGAGAGAAACATCAATGTGCGGTTGCTGGGGGCTGTGGCCTGCAACCCAGGCATGTGCCCTGACTGGGAATCAAACCTGTGATGCCTGGTTCGCAGCCCATGCTCAATCCACTGAGCTACGCCAGCCAGGGCCCGACTTTTTAAAAATGGTAATATTAGATAATTAGATTTATTGAGTGTTTAATGTATGGCAAATTCCCCCTTGTTTTATTTAACCCACAGGGTAACAGGATACAATAAGGTTTTTGAATAGTTCATTTTTATTGTATCTTTGCCACTACCATTTATGCCCCCATGCCTTCTTCCACCTCCACCCCACCCTCAGTCACCACATTGTTGTCAGTCTGTGAGTTCTCTTTCTCTTTGGCTCGCCCTCCACCTCCCAGTCACACCCCCAGAGCTGTCAGCCTGCTGTCTATCTGTGCATCTGTCTCTATTTTGCTAACTAGTTCGTTTTGTTCATTAGACTCTACATAGGAGTAAAATTATATGGACTCACTTAACAAGAAGTCTGGATGCAGGTGGCTCCAGGTTTGTTTTACTAGCTCATACATAGAGCCCGGAACCTCAGGCCCTTTTCATGTTTCTGTTGGTTCCCCCATGGACAAAATAGTTGCCACAGTCCCAAGCATCTTCATACGACATACAAGGTAGATTTAAAAACTCCATAGTTTACTCCAGGAAGAGAAGTCCTCCAACTCATTTACATTATCCAGATCCAGGTTACCTGCTTACCCCTAGAGCAACTGCCAGCAATTAGGGACTGAAATTATTAGTGCTAATTCAATTAGTATTTATTTCCTAGTGCTAGGAGTGAGTTTTGCCTTTCCCTTTTGTAAGAGTACTACTCTGACCAACTGACATCAGTGTAGTTGTTCCTGGGCAAGAAAGAGTGTGTGGGTAGCTGGGTGAAAAATGGCATCAGTCATATCATTCTTTGTAAGCAACAGGAACACTGAGTCCAATGGAAAAGAAAAGCAAGTATATTCCTACCATTCATTTTCAGCATGACCTTGGATGTACTGCTTAACCTTTCTCTCTGCTTGAAGTCCCTGCTGTGAAAAATGAGCTTGAGAAAGCATCTTACATTTCATGGAAATAGGAGGCATTGGAATATATCACTCAGCCCTAAGTACTTAATTCTGCATAGACCGGGTATAGATTGTAAAAAGTTTGATTAAAGAGTGTTCTCAAATGACACTTCTGTTGTTGCTGAAAGCTCAGTAGAGGATGCTGTGTCTTGCCTGCAACCCACTGATTTTCTAAATCACCAATTTATAAAAGTTCTCTTTCAGAAACACTTTGCATAATGTACCTATTCTTCTACCTCTTTCCATTTTTGAAATAATCAGCAGCAGAGAGATATATTTCATTTACTTCCAAAGAAGGTTAGTTGTTTCAGAGATAAAAGACTGAATGACCTTTTAGGGGTTATGTGTGGAGATGATCTATTCATGACAAGCCTGCCTTTTTAAAGTATCTTCCCATGAAAGGTACCAAGAGAACCTTGGAAAATTCGTGAGGGTAGGAGAGTGGGGAATAGGAACAGGGGTGAGATTTAAGGATCATTAGTTTCATAAGTCCAGGACTCTTCAATATCTATTGAGGTCAGCGGTGTGACAAAAGATGAATTCTACTCACTTCTCGACATTCTAAGTCTGAATTAAATGGACCACTCCAAAAACAATGTAGAGTCAATGGCACTCAAGTGCAAATGACCACTTCTATGATTAGAGTGGCTGGCTGGGAGAAAGCCCTAAACTCAAAGGATGCACTCAAGATTTCATTGACAGTGGGTTTAATGAAGCCACAACAATCACTTCTGATCTGTGGATCAGCGATGATGAGATGCCGTTAGGTTCACCTTGGCCGACTTTCTGAACTAATGTGCTAGCATGTGCTGCAGGATTCTGTCCCTAAGTAGGCAAAGGATTTCTCTCTAATGAAGCCATTCATATTAGTAGCGCCTGAAAGACAGAAGCAAATGCTCATCTTTGTACAGATTCCACAATCATGGATTGAAGCGCCCCTCATCTCAATCTCGGGCTCGGATACGGAGATAAAAGCACAGTACCCTTACAGTCTTTGCCCTCAGTGAGCTTAATATCTGTTCTCTTTTCTGTCTCCCAAACAAATAATTTTAAAGCAATGAGGAAGATGGATCAAACCAGTAGATTTTAGGGCTGATTCTTGGAGGATGAAGATCTGGAAAAGACGGTTAGGGCAGGAGAAACTTAACATGTTTTACAATAGATCCGGAACTATGAGGGACTCGGAGATCGTGGGAAGCAGCTTGATTTGGGTTGATACGCGGAGGAAGTTGTGCAGGGAAGTGGAGGAAGTGCTGAGAGATGTATCTGGGGTTTTTCTTGAAAGCAGTAGAAAATTAAATAATTAATTACCTTTTATCAATGTTAGGGGTAACATTGATAAATGTTATTTTCATTTATCGTCCTATCCGTATACACAGGGAGCATATAATAAACTAAATAGTTAGTGAGGAGAAAACATTTATTAAATGACAATGTATACCATTTACTGGACATTCTAGACTACATAGCTCTAAATATACACAAAATCTCAGAGGTTAAATCATCTTCACACAGCTTCTTTCAGAACATGTAGAGGACTAAGGGGTTAGGAAGAAGCAAGATAAAATAGCTATTTTTTTATTTGCCATTTTTGTTTTGATTTAAATAGAACATGTTTATATTGAATATGAAATAGCTACATAAAATCATTTTTGGAAGGAAGGTATAAATAAAAAAATCAATACACACATGCATTAGATTTCCTTGTATCTGAATTGTATTATACCAAACAATTTCATATCTATTATCTCCATAAAACTTAGAGCAACCTGGTAGGGTGGATAAAACAAATGTCACTATGGTTTCCAATGGTCAGTGCCATATAGCGAGTTGATAATAAGAACCCAAGTTATTTTAATCACTTTCATTGAACTTTCTATGGGACATTGGCACTGAAATTCCGTATAGTTTTTCAGCTATTAGAGTAGAAGTTGTGTGTGTGTGGGGGGAGGGGTTGACACCAAAAATGTTTTTCACATGCCATTGGGACCAGAAAAACAACCAGAATGCTCATTTTCACTTTTGTCAATACAGACGGAAAGGAAAGGGAAGGGACTGTTGTGTTTTATAGAATTCCTGATTCTGGATTAGTCAGCGCAGACCTAGCCAACTGTTTCTGTTCTTTGAGTAAAAGTCTGAGATGATGATAGCAAAGTCTCCCAAGGCATTCTGGGTAAATCTGAGATTTAGGAGTAATAAATATGTACATACTTTGGGTAGTATGCTGTTTTATTGACATGGACTTCTCTGTATGTTTTCTTTTTTTAATTATTGTTTATTGATTGTGCTGTTACAGTTGTCCCAATTTATTCCCCTTTCCCCCCTCCACCCAATACCCACCCTACTCCTTCAGGCAATCCCCACACCTTTGTGCAAGTCCATGGGTTATGTGAATAATTTTTTTGGCTGCTCCATTTCCTATATTGTACTTTACATCCCCCTGGCTATTCTGTAACTACCAATTTCTGCTTCTTAATTGCCTCGCCTCTTCACCCATTCCTCCAAATACCCCTCCCATCTGGCAACCATCAAAATGCTCTTAGTATCCATGATTCTGTCTCTGTGTATTTCTTTTTAGCTCTGAGCAGAGACTGCTAGGTAGAATGCAATGAAATGACTATTAGAAAAAATAGAAAGAATGATACAAAAATAAAATGTAACGGAACAAGAAGAGATTAGAAATAGGATGGTCAGAAAAAGAGGGTCAACAAGTGGCACTTGGGCCTCCAGTCCCTGTGGTTGACTCACTATAGGCATTACTAACTGACCATGCCAACTTACCTACTGAGCCGCAGAATCCTTCTCAATTAATATTCAAAGGATATTTGAATTCTATTTACATATGTAATCTGTAGCTACTGTCACTGTATTCTGCTAGAACTCAGTTCAACTCGGGGAATTTGAACTCACATCTGTAATATTCCAAAAACTGCTGTCGCACCATCAGCCCTTCACGCTGTAAGGAACTGCAATGCCTGCTCAGTTTAGAGACACGGATCATGGAGACATATCATTCGATCGACAAAAATTTAGAAATTCACTTTGTAACATTCCAACATGTATTCATAAACGTACACATATGCACTGCAAACAGGCAAAGTACCATACACTATATCGATGAATATCTTTTTTTTTAAAAGGCAAATAAACCCAATAATAAAACGGCATTCTCATACATTTAAAGGGTAAAACAAAACAAAAACTTAAGCTAACAATGAGTGATGATCAATGCCATCTAAAAGTGTTAGGAAATGAGAAAATTGGGGAAAAGAAATATTTTTCTACATTTTAGGGACCCTGTAAATTATTACAAATTTTTTACTTTATTTTTATTGTTTCTGCTATTACAGATGATCTTATTTTCTCTGCTATGTCCTCCTGCCCCTTACTCCCCCCTTCCCTCTGGCCATCACCACTGTTGCCTGTGTCTGTGGGTTTTGCATATACATTCTTTGGCTAATCCCTTCACCTTCTTTCATCCAGTTCTCCCCTCCCCCTTCCCTCTGAGAGCTGTCAGTCTGTCCCAGGTGTTCATGCCTCTGGTTCTATTTTGTTCATCCGTTTATTTTGCTCATTAGATTCAACATCCTTTATGACATTTTGCCTACACGTTAGACATCTCAATCCAAAGAGAACTAAAGGTAGGATAAAACAGTGCAGTCAGTCTTAAGAACATAGTCAGAATAGAGGCTCCAACTTTCATTCAGTTCTTACAACCTGGGCTTCCTTCACATCTAGAAAAAGAAGGCAGTCATTCAGTTTGGTTCAGTTTAATGAGTATTATTATTTTAAAACAGAGGTATTCTGGCCCCCTTTCTTTTTCTTCTTTTTAATATTTTATCTATTTATTTTTAGAGAGGGGAAGGGAAGGAGAAAGAGAGGGAAACAAATATCAATGTGTGGTTGCCTCTCAAGCACCCCCTACTGGGGACCTGGCCCACAACCCAGGCATGTTCCCTAGGTTGGCAATTGAACCTGCAACCCTTTGGTTCACAGACCAACACCCAATCCACTGAGCCATGCCAGCCAAGACCGGTTAACCAGTATTTTATTGACCACATCTCTGAGTTACTCACAAGTCTAGATATGTCAAATGATAAGAGCTTCACAATGTACATCAACTTCTAGCAGGGGTGTCCAACCTTTCGGTGTCTCTGGGTCACACTGGAAGAAGAATTGTCTTGGGATACACATTAAATACACTATGACACATAATCACAAAAATATCTCATAATGTTTTAAGTAAATTTATGATTTTGTGTTGAGCTGCATTCATAGCCATCCTGGGCCACACAGGTGGGACACCCCCATGAGTTTTCATTCTTTTGATTTTTCCCTCTCCCTGCACTTTATACTTTTACTTATCTTTAATACCCTCCTCAGATACCATTTCTCTAGAAAGGTTTCCTAGAGATCTCAGAGCGGGTTCGTCAGGTTCTTCTCCTTAAACCCATGCCTACATTTCTCTTCTCCCACATGCGACTGGGGTTTATGTCTGACACATCTTTCAAAAGGCCTTGCATTTTTTGACCACACACTCAAGAGATGCTGGCAAGTTTACTACTATGTGTCATCATTTGTGCAGGGCCAAAGGTTGGGGGGAGAAGTTATGATCCATTACCAGATTCAAAGCACATAAGCAAGGTTAGAAGTTGGTATTACTTTGAGTATCTAGACTCTGCTGCCTGTGAAAACTACTTTGCATGGAATCCCTCACTGTAACTTTGGCCTTGGCTCCCACATTTTAATACCAGGAAGCTTGAAGAAGCCCTCATCCGAGGCCTCAACACCTCAGAATAAAAAGTTTTGGATAGAAGGAAGGGGAGTTATACTTAATATTTGGAATGTCAGTGACTTTTGACATAATTTACTTTGCCTCTCACCATGGTACAAATGAGAAAACTGAGAATAATGGAGTTAAATTACTTTTGTAATAGAAGTAATATCTGAGACATTATGTCTCAATTCATTACTATAGTTGTCTTAATTTCTCATCCTGAGTCTCTGCCAAAGCTCTGCCCGGCAACCCTGCTTTGGGTTATTCAGCCACAATGCAGACTTTTCTGGGGCTCTCAATATGCCTGGTTCCTCTGTAGTCTAATTTTCTTTTGACAGTGAGTATAAATATAAGCCTTTTTCCCCCTTCGAATTATGTCACATACCACCTGTACTTGGTGCAAAATGAATGCCTTCAAGTCCAAATAAGACCAAAGTTAAAGCTCAGTCTACTCTTTGACATATTATAATTCTTGAATGCAAAAAAGAAATAGTCTCTAAAAAAGTTAGCTGGCACAAATCACAGCATTATTAGTATAAACCTTTCTAGGGAAAAAGGTGACCATGAGATTGGGACAATGCCTTTGACTTCTTACTTTGCTTTAAAAGGTATAATATATAATTTCTGACAGTGCCATTTCTTTAAACTAATGATTCTGTTTTGTTATTTTTGCAGAGCACTTAGCTACTACCTTTTTCTGAGAAAAGGCTTTTGTATCTTTATCCCAATAGAAAATGTTTTCTGGCTCTCCACAAACGTCTATGACTCCTTATGTGGCATTGTTCTTTAATCAACCCCACAGGCACTCATTACAGAGTCAGAATAATCCATTTTGAAAGAATCCAAAGGAATTTTCTTGTTCTCCATTGTAGGGGAATGGAGAAAAATCTCACAATGACCCTAACAATGTAACATTTATTAATGCAATTTTTGAAAATAATTTATTGAATACTAACCATTTATTCATTCATTTTAAGTATTTATTGGAACCCTACTATATTCTATATGTTTTAAATGTTAATTTGTTAATATGATTACAACACAAAGTTGATTTGCTCCACAGATTCCAGATAAAAAGACTGAAGCAGTGAAAGGAACCCCCCCCCCCCCCAGTGCAAAAACTAGTCAGTTCCTATTGCTGTGGAATAAACTGCCCCCAAATGTAAGGCGTTAAAATATTAAGAATCTAGTCAGGTTAAAATTCTGGGTGTCCACAATTTAGGGTGCATTCGGCTAAGGGTTTTCCCAGTGTC
Source organism: Phyllostomus hastatus (assembly GCF_019186645.2). NCBI lineage: Eukaryota > Metazoa > Chordata > Mammalia > Chiroptera > Phyllostomidae > Phyllostomus > Phyllostomus hastatus. The sequence continues at coordinate 20,667,060 of NW_025334024.1, forward strand.
AGGTGAGTGACCTCATATATAGCATTGGTGGTCAGCCCTGGGTTGATGGTTGGCCGGGGGGTGACTGGAGCCCCTCAGCTCTCCTCCACGAGGTCTCGTCTCCCGGTGACTTGGTCTGGTTCACAGTGCGAAAGGAGGACTGCAAAGGCCAGTCCACCCAGTCCCGAATGAGAGCAAGTGCAGTGTGGAACTGTCTCTGCGCTTGGGCTCAAAAACGTCAACGCGAAGCCAGCCAAGAGTCAGAATGAGTGAAAACAGGAAATTTCAAGGAAAAATTATGTCGCAATAGGGACATTGTTATTTGACCCATCAAGGCAATGAGTTTACTGTGATCTGTCTTTGATCCAACTTATTCATATCTCTTGGACATACAAAATATGAGTATATTTGCCCCTCTACGAATCCCCAAAAGTCTCATGTACCATATTTTGCTGTGTATAATGCACACTTTCTTGCCCAAATTTTTTGAGGAAAAATAAGAATGCACATGGGTAGTGCTAATTCTGTATCTACATAAATTTTTCAAATTATTTTATTTATGCTTATGTGTTAAAAGTGGAACTGTAGAAAGCCATAACAATATCCACATGCAAAATAATACCCTGGAATATGATAATCAGTTTTGTTTCTAAACATAAATAAATAAATACTTGAATTAAAAAATTAAAATGAGCCCTGACTGGTGTAGCTCAGTGGATTGAGCGTGGGCTTCGAACCAAAGTGTCGCCAGTTCAATTCCCAGTCAGGGCACAGGCCTGGGTTGTGGGCCAGGCCCCCAGTGGGGGTACACAAGAGGCAACCACACATGGGTGTTTCTCTCTGTCCTTTTCTCCTTCCATGCCCCTCTATCTAAAAATAAAATCTTAAAAAAATTAAAATGAAAGATTTTTTCCCTGAAAGTTTGGGCCAAAAACATGGGTTCACATTATACACAGCAAAATATGGTCATTAAAAAATACCCAGTTACTGGTAAAAGATTTTATGACATTCACCTGGTCGGGGTGAGTTTCCTGAAGGTGGGTCCTTTTGATACAGAGACCTATGAATTAAAAAGGCAAGTTCTCTGTGTTGTACACACCCCACATACAATAATAGTAGCACAAGGACAGGATAAACACAATGCGCAGTCCCATTTTAAAGTGAGAGGGAGACACCCAGCATCACTATCCATGCCCAGTCTGAAAACACACACATCAGATACTGCCCTTCAGTGCTACCCATCCCCCGAATGCTCACTCTAAGACTGGGAGGTGTTCTCTGGGCCCCGCTCCCTGGGACTGGAACTCCAGTACATGGTTCATCCCGGCTCTCGGCTCCCATCTTTTGGACCGTGGCCCCACCCTCTGAAATAGTCTTCCTTTGTTATCACCCTCTTGAGATCCTTCTGAAGAAATAATCTGCGGTGACAATTTAACAGACTCTTCCTTCCCAAACAAATTCAGAATTCCAGAGGACTTTGGGGTGTTTGAATCATCTTAGCACTTTTTAATCTAAGCTAGACTCTTTTTTTTTCCACTGCAACTCTCTTGGAATTTTGTTAGCCTTCTAGTAATTCATTCAACTCAACTTGCAAAAACCACACTCACTAAAGGGGCTGAAATATACCACAAATATTAAAGCATGGCAGATCACTATGGAGCAAGGCCCTTAAGATTCTTAGATGAACTTTTTTTTTTCCTAGCTAAGGGGATCTATTAGGTACTGACTTCCTTCTTCCAGAGATCTTTACAAAGTTTCTTGCAGCTACTGCCTTAATTCTATCTGTACCCCAAACCTGTATTTATCTTGGAGAATCTTTTGTTAGCTGGAGAATCTAGAAATGAGCAACCATTTTTTTTTCTAATCCAGTGAATCCCGGCATCTCAATTCTACTTGAAATGCTGTTTGAAACCTGGCTAGTTCTTTGGTCACCTCATGCCTTTCCTCCCACAGCTTATCATATACAACCGATAGCAGTCTGCTGCCCTTTCAACATTCTGCCCAGGAAACCCCTAATCCAGAAGCACATTGCTGTTTTTCCATTTTTGTTTTAGCACCTGGCTAAAGCTTTGTGAGTTGTTTTGCTGCTACATAAAATGGGTCACAGCATTTATTAGCCTCTAGTAAAAATGTCCTTGCCGCTTTCCCAGCCTTTCTCAATTGTTTTGCTCATCTTTATATAGGTTTTATATATTTTATATAACTTACAACCCAACTAGGTTGATATCATCCATTATAAGATTTTATTATAACATCACTTCACTTCTGTCATTATATCTTCATTAGTTAGCTATTAAAGCATAACAAATGGCACCACAACTCAACAGCTTCAAGAAATGGCCATTTATTATTGCTCCCAAGCCTAAGAGAGAGGTTCTCTTCTTGTATCTCAGGGCACACCCATGTGTCTGTGGGCAGCTATGAGCTGTGAATGTGATCTGAGTTTTCTCACCTGTTTTAGAAATCTGTAGACTGATCAAACATGGCCTTAGCTTCTACTCTTGGGACCTTCTCTATGTGATGTCTTATCTTTCATTAGAATAGCCTGGATTATTACCACACCACTGGCAGCAATCCAAGAGAAAGCATTCGAGTCCACTGACACCCCATCGCTGGCACTGCATCCTTTCAGCCACAGAAAGACAGATGGCCTAGATTCAATGGATGGCCAAGGACTCCATCAAGAGTGGGAGGGTCTTCAAAGTCACACATAAACAGGGAGGACATAAATCAGGACCATACCATCCGTGCAAGTAATCTCCCACAAGAACTGTTAACATAAAATGGTATACTATTTCATAAAACTCTAATACCAGTATTTTCTGTATCGCTGAGGGTAAGTATAGTTCAGTGCTTAACAACATGAGTGCTGATGTTTGGGTCTGGGGTAGATTCTAGCCTCCAGCAGGTCCACTGGCATAAATTCCTTAATTTCTTTGTTTTTTGGTTCCCTCATCTGTAAAATGAGAATGCTTGTTGTCTTAACTTATTGAATTTATGTAATGATTATATGAGTTAAGTAATATATATAAAGTGTTTACCACTGGTATAGGATATAGTTAGTTACTATATTAAAAGTTTATACTTTTTATTTATATATATTTTATAATTATTAGTTTTATATTATAGATGCCTACACTGTCAGTTTTTACTAATTTTCACTGATATTTATAAGTATTTAATACCTTAAAAAATGAAGGCAAAAGAGGAAAAGTGATTTTTGAGATAGATTAAAATGAGATATTTGTGAGTTTACATGTTTGTGATATCATTAAAAATGTTTTCTATATCTTTATCATAGTACAGACTATGAAAATTTCAAATGATAGAAAATTTTTAGAGAAACACATGAGAAGGTATTATGGTTTTTAGAAAACCATTGAGATATACTTTGGTTCCATGCAGACATTTTCCAGAGAGAAGCAATGCCAAGATCTCTGTCTCTTGCACTTCATAGAATTATAGAACTTTAATCATAATATTGTCATTATCACTGGTTTATGGAAAATAGGAATAATTAACATATGCAAAACACAGTTTCTTCATGTAAAATAAGAGTAATAATAGATTTATTCCACTCACAGAATTCTGAGGATTCACAGTAATTGTGGTCACACACACTTTCAACAGTGACTTCAGTTCCTGCTCGTTAATGAAAACATGTTTCTTTACCCGTCATCACCTCCATTTGCATTCAGTGGGATGTACCAGAAAAATGGGCTTGGTCTGAAAGGTTTAGGATTACCTAAATCAGAAAGGTAGATACCCTTGACTTAGGGAAAGACTTTAGCACTTGAAGGTATCTACGAGATGGTCACTATTAGGTCCTGTAATGGGTTAATGGGATTGGATGTAATGGAAAAGGCTGCAAATGTTGTGAGCATACAGATGGTTGGAAAAGATGAGTGGATGACCTTATCTTGTAAAACTGCATGCAAAATACAGAGATGGTGCAGACTAAACTTACGTTTGCTCTATGGTCTGCTTCTTTTGACGACTCCCATCTCAGTCTTCGAGAGGGACTCATGGCGGGTTTCCTCCTCGGGTTCTTTGGCTAGTTTCCAGAAAGTGGAAGGACTCGAGATGGGATGTGGAAGTGGAAAGCTCAAGACGCAGCTTTGTTTAATGAATCAAGGGTTGTGAACTAAAGGATAAACAGCCACTGTGGGTTTATGTTGGTTTTCCTACAACGTTCTTCGGCAAGTTGTTAAATCTCTGAGTGTTCCAGATCTCATCAAGGAAATGAGAAAATGATAAGACTTTTCTCTCAGTGTGTATGTGCACAGGTACACACAAACACACCTGTGCACTTAAGTCATTGCCTGGCGAGTAATGCTAAAATAAATGCCCATCATAAAAAATCATGCTGTAGCCCTGGCTGGTGTGACTCAGTGGATTGAGTGTGGGCCTGCAAACCAAAGGGTCACCAGTTCGATTTCCAGTCAGGGCACATGCCTGGGTTGCAGGGCAGGGCCCCAGTAGGGGGCATACGAGTGCACCCACGCATTGATGTTTCTCTCCCTCTCTTTCTCCCTCCCTTACTCCCTGTCTAAAAATAAATAAATGAAATCTTTTTGAAAAATAATGCTGTAGCTCCAGTTAGGTGCTGTTTCAGACCTTGGAGCTCTCAAAAACCCTTTTCCAAACTAATTTACCTCTGGCAGTGGCCTCTGCAGGTTCAACTCAGCCCCTACCCCTTGTTCCAATGGCCTATGGGAGTGTACTTCTCCAGCTGACGCACAGACTCTCACACAGCACGTGTGCTTGGTTTTCCATGCCAACACAGTCCAGTGAAGAGTCTAGCTTTCAGTTTGGCAAGACGGTCTGCCCATTCCTCAGTTTCCTCATCTTTAACATGTGGCTAAACTGCTATCCCTGTAGGACAGGGGAGAACTCTGCCCATCTGGAATGTTATAGAGGGGAATGTGGCCCCCTAAATAGGTTGAAGCCTAGATAGGTTGATAAGTTGAAACCTCCAATGTGAATATATTTGGAAACAGGGCCTTTGAGAAGGTAAGTATGGTTAAATGAGGTCATGAGTGTCTTTGGCATGAATCCAGTATGATTTGGTGGGAAAGCACATCAGAGATGCACAGGCATAGAGGAAAGGCCCTTCGACGACCAAGCAAAATGTGGCCATCTGTAAGCCAAAGAGAGAGGTCTCAGGAGAAACGAAATCGGCCAACACCTTAATCTGGGACTTCCAGCCTCCAGAACTGTGAGAACGTGCATTTCTGTTGTTTAAGCCATTCAGTGTGTGGTTTTGTATTATGTCTGGCAGCCCTGGAAGACTACAGATAATCACGAGACTCAAAGAGATGGTGTATATATAGCACGGTGCCTGAAACGATACCATTTATAAGTGTTCTGCATAGGAATATTATACTCATACATAGGGAAAAATAAGCAACCAGAAACTAATGTTCCACACAGAGGTTTTGTAGAAAAAGTGGACCGATTATGGCAAAAGTATGCAAAGATCCAAGAAATATATTCAAGGATAGTTTACATCCGTCAGGGTGGCAGATGAGAATCTACAAGGATATCTGAGAATCTCAGGAATCTGGTGTATTTAAGTGTGAAGCGGGATGAGGGCAAAGTGTATTCTTAGGGCCTTTCCCACTTTCATGCAGAATAAATATTCGGGGTGCTTCTTCATCTTTTCAATGTGAAATGAATATTCCAGTACATTTTTTAATGCTATTTTCTTACCCACTGGGAATAAAAACTCATTTCCTTCGGGATATTTAAGAAGACTACGAGTATTTATAATCCTGGAGGTATTCCCAAATCCCCACAGATGAAAGGTAGGCTCTCACCTTGTGGCATCTAAGCATCAGCCCAGTGTGAACCTGAGGGCGATATCCAGTTCCCAAGGGGCCCCATCGGATGGCAGTGGAGATTGAGATAGGACAAGAATCCAGCCACAGCTGGTAAGGACAGCGTCACTGCAGGCCAACTCTTCGTCTGTGCTGGTTGCAATTACCACACATTTAGCAGGCCAGATGAGCAGACTAAAAATATAATGTGAAAATCGAGCCAGTATCATTGACCTCCCTGGGAAGGGAAATGGATCTGGATCCCCAATGCATATGCTGAAGCCAGCCTAGCACTTAGCACCCAGGGGCGCCAGCAAGGCTGTGTTTCAGCTTGTTCCTCTGCGCTGATTCAGAAGTCCCGCCCCCATCCCTTCTGCCTCCCCTTCTCACCACCTCGGTTCCCGTCCTAGGAGCTGTGGGGAGGTAAGTGTGGCATCAGAAGAAATACCCGCAGTTCTGAAAGGTATGCCCAATTCTTAGTTCTTTTACCAATCAAATGCATATTATCGTGGGTAACTTTTTTTTTTTGTAAAATTACTCTGAGATTCAATGAAGAAATATTTTGTTTTATTTTTCCAAGGTTTCATGTTGTAAAAGGGCATTAGTTCTTAAGAGCGATACTGTTCAGATTGTTCTGGATTTAATTGAATAAATTTAGGAAGGCTCAGATGAATGACCCAAAGTCTTTGCTTTGCAAGAGCATGGTTGGCCTGTGTCGATAATCACTGTGTGGACGCCGTCTCCTCCCCACAGCTCGTGTCTCAGACGTGGTTATGTGTCTCTCTCAGGCTGCATCCCGAGCGCCTTCACAGAGAGGGGCTTCGATCCCCCACCAGGGACCATCGCAGCATGCATGTTAATGTGGCACGGTTGCACTCTCCAAAATGAATGTCTGACACCAGCAATAACTGAGGTGTCAATTCCTGTTAACTGTCCGTGCTTTGGCAGATTTTTGTCAATCCGTTTATAATGTGCATAATTGATAGCAACGGAGAAAGGCCACTGCTACTAATTCACTGCAGATTGCTGATGATTATTAGGGATGATGGTGGTGGTTTTTATCTCCTGTCAATCAAACTGTACTATTTCCAAATTAGTTGTCTTAGATAAGGAAAATAATATAATATAAAGTTCTAGAGGTTGGTTCATATTCAAATCAAGCAAACCTTCATTGAGTATTTGCTCTGTGCTAGGGACTAAGCTAGGTACTTTGCGTGTATTCTATGTTATTATTTACAGGGATAATTTGAGACACGTTTCACTCTCCTGCATTTCAGTAATTTCTATGAATCAAACTGTGAATAATATGTGAGATTCAAGAAGTGATCTCTAAGGCCTTTAAGAAACATGGGTTGAATTTTAATGTATTGCCCAGGGTGATATAGATGTACCTGAAACAGGGTATTGCTTACCCAACCATTCTCTTAACTCATAATATCAGAAACTTTGTTCTGGCTGGTAAATAGAACTTCGCACAGTCAAGGTAAAAAATAACAATAATAACACAGTCTCTGCTTCCCTTGAGGTTAAGTATATTCATATTAACATATTAAAAGGCTTTTAGAAATTCTGCTCTAGGGGAAACTTCCTAAGGTAGTTTAACCCAAGTTTTGCCAGACTGAATAGACTAAGAAAAACAATTGTCATATAACAACCATAAACAATCCAGGACACAGGGATTCTACACTCATTGAAAAATAATGATCTCATTCCATGAGGTGACAAAAAAGAAAACTTACATTGGTATGCACAAATCCAATAAACATTCAGGTACAAATAAGTAAAACATCCGAAGTTGTCACTGTGACAAATTTTATATATCATGAACTTTAGTAGGTTTTTGTAATAATAAAAATGTATTGTTTAGGGAATTCACAGAGCACAGAATTACTTTCCAGACCAAGTTTTTATTTGTTGTGGGAGGTGGTAAAGAAAAGTGGCTGAGAACTTGGGGTTCTACAGTCAGAAAGGCTTGAATTGAAACCCTGGCTGTAGCACTTCCTCAATGACTTAAGTAAAGTAACAAGACCTTTCTAAGCCTTATTTTTTCTTTCTCTTTTATTTTTTTAAGTGTGCAAATAAATATTTTATTATTTCCAGTTTGTTGAATTGCTGAAAAAATCAAATGACGATAAAACAGTCCTTTGTACACACCAAGCTTCCAAGAAGGATTAGCTCCAGCTACAATCCATCCATAATCATCTGGGATGCCATGAAAACTGTAGAGAGAGACCAGCACAGTGGAATAGGGAATAGAGAGCCTTTTTCTTCAGTAAGGTATTGATGTGAGAATAAACTGGGCCATGTATTATAGAGAAGAACCTGAGTAGTTTAATTAAGGAAAGAAGAAGAGAAAAAGAAGAGTAAGGATTTTACTGAGGACAAGGAGGCAGGCCAGGCAGAAACGAGACCTTGGACTACATTTTTAATAGCCTAAAAGTGGAAAGGAAAGGTTGAGACTGACATATTGCAGTCCTGTTTTCTTTTTTGATGGAAAAAAAAATGTCTAGGACTCCGGGATGCAATGATACACAGTCAAGTTTATTCAGACATACGTATTTTATTCTATAAAAAGCAATTTCACTGATAGGCTTATAAAAACAGATATGCATTATGGTGACTCCTGTGAAACCACCAGGCTGTCATGGCCTCTGGTAGTTCCATTTGCATGCTAATGAAAGCAGAGGCCAGATGCCACTAATTACAACCCAGTCACTCTGTCCAACACCCCACAACCAACTGCTATTGAATGGACCTCATTCCATTATGCAAATGATACTTAGGAAGAACAGAAATAAATTCTAAATAGTGGAAGCCAGAGCCACCATATATTGGCAGGAGGTAAATTAATAAATATATTTAAAAAATGGACATTAAAAATGTATATTCAACACTATATTAATCATGGCTAAATAAATATGGAACAGTACAAGTCTTTTTATTTCCCCCTAGTGTCCAGTGTAATAGAGTAAAAATTCCAGTAACTTGGTATAGTATACTAAACTGTATTTTCAGAAATCATCGATCATGTTGCTGAAGTATGAGCTAAATTTTCTTAATACACTCAAGTTGTTTCTTTTTAATTAAGAAAACAAAAAATGCTTAAAGGGTGTTTTTCTTCTTGTGAGTTATAAAGTTCTTATGTCTAGATTGCATGTCTCTATCAAAATAACTAGTTAATAAGGAGGAAAAAAGACATCAATTTATTCATTACTGGTAGTTCGTGATACAGAACTTCTTAAAGACCATTGTACTAATGATGATACCTATAGACAGTCCTTCCAGATTGCTGGGAGCCGGCTGAGGGCGGGAACAGGAGAAATGAAGCTAGGCAGTGGGAATGAAACCTGGGACCCGCTTCTGCACGGAGCCAGGCCTTGGGGTCCTGGGGGCAGGGCGTGCAGCCAGACCATACCTCCTCAAACCACCTGGGACCACGGCAAGGAAAAGGACTTTCCCAGCACTTCCACATTGAACCCAGTGCAGGACTGCATGCTCCCCCACCCTCGGGCAAGAGGTGGGCGAGAGGAAGCTCTGACACTGAACAAGACAATTAGCAAGATAGCCTAGCAAGGTAATTAGATAAGAGGAGAGAAACCCTCCTTCCCTTTCCAGTACCAGACTGGGGGTAGGACCAGATGAAGGCAGGCACATAGGCAATAGAAGTTAAATGGTGGCAGGGGGAGGTGCTGGATCAAAGAGGCCTGTCAGTCTGGCTCCATGAAAAATGGGATTGGTTGGGAGGTGAACCCATCCAAAGTGCAAAAATGTTTAGGAATTTAATTGGTCATTCTGAGAAAGCACTTGGTCTGTCCCACACTCAAAACTAATGTAAAAGAAATCTCTTCAAAGATCTCTTCAAAGATCTCTTTGAATCTCTTCAAAGAAATCTCTTCACTTGTTCGACATTTGCTGCTTGGGACCTGTACTGAGAAGGTGCACTGGCCTGTCCTCTCCATGGGCCACATGGCCGTAGCAGTCAATGGCCATGGCCTCTAGGAGGGAATCCCTCTCCCTTACTGACCTGGTGGAGCATTCCCTGGTACCTTTGTGCCGTCTCCAGTCTGGGAGTGCAGGACTTTGTGTCCCCAGAAGCCACATGGTCAGTGGTGGTGCCAGCTCCAGGATGATACTTTTAAATGGAGCAGGAATTCTGGGCACTGTCTTTTGCTTTAGTCTTGCTGAGGATAGCTGGGTTTTTTTTCTGGGTTTTGCAGAGGAGATGAGCTTTGAGAGGAAGAGTCCCCTGTTCTCCCAGAGTGTTTAGCATCTGAATAAACATGTTTTTCCTTTCTTACCAGCCTCTGGCTCTTTAAGTTGCTTTGTGGTGACAGTGGGCAGCTGAACACCACTTTACTTAGGTAACAGTAGCATGGGACTATTTCTCTTTTTCTTTTTCTTTTCTTTTTTTTTACAAAAATAATACGTATGGGGAGGCAGACTATAAAATTCAAAGAAGATGGGTTTGGAGGTCAAACATCTATGTTAAGACTATAGATAAATTATTTATTATTTGGGAAGGTCACTTCAATCCTCCAAGCTTTAATTCTCTCCTGTCTTAAATAAAAATAGCAATACCTACTTGTAAACTCAGTGTGCTAAGTACACAAAGGAGACAATGTGTTTATAGAACCTTTACCTGTGCTTGCAACATAGTAGGTGTTCAAGAAATAATAGCTACCCTTTTCTATTACATATCCACAGCTTTTCTAGATTCTTCTCCAGGACAAGCTGTGTGCCACTTAACATACTGGGACCTCTGTTTCTTTCATGTCAGACAAATTCTTTGGATTCAGTGGGGCCTAAGAGCCCCTCTTGCTCTGATTTTTGGAATGGCACAGAGGATGGAGGAAATGGAGAAGCATGTTTTCTGCTCTGGTTTGGAGGCAGCTTACCTGGAAGTGCATTGAACAGAACAGCCAGGTGTTAATGCTGAGAAATGAGCCTACCCAAAGACTGCCTGAAAGGGATAAGTGAGCGGAGATCAGCTCTCCCTAAGGCAATGTCAGTATCTGACATCATTTTGCATGAAAATCACAATGAGAGTTTAAAATACATTTCCCACATCTCTATTAGCTGCCTGCTCTTCTCATGGAACATTTCATGAACTCCCAATTGATGGAGCTCCTCATTTTCTGACCACGTACTTTCTATTTTTCCAGCGCTTTCTGATTATTTGCATTCTAATCCATAATTAAGGTGATCTGTTACATATTTAACTAGCTATGATGAATGTATTATGCCTGATGGCATTTAACTTTTACATTAATTCATAAAATAAGGTCTTGTCTGACCAGATATTATGATTATATTCTCAGAAAACCTTCTCCTTGGCTCTACCACCTACCTTGGGTCTAAAACATTTTGTGCAAATTCTACTCAAAGAGGTTCTTTTAAAACAAATGAAACTAATAATACAAGGTCCAGTGGAATCCCCTAGTCTCTCACAAGATTGGTGGATGCCATTTAGCTTTTGCATTGGTTTAGGTGATCTATGTGTAAAACCCCAACCATACCCCCTTGCCTTATACCAGTTGTTGCAATCAACCTTCCCAAGAACTTGGCACATAGACACATTGGACAAGTACAGACTGGATAAACAACTGAGTGAAGTGTGCAGATGATGTATCTTAGATAGACTTGGGTCTTAGTAATGGTGGATAATTCTCTAAGGCCACATGGTCCCTAAATAGGAGAGTCAACACCCACATTCAGATCACTCTGATTCTAATCCCCATGCCCATAACAAGGACATTAAACTCAGCCATCCCCGATCTGCTTTGGTTTCTTATTCTTCACTTTAAAACAGTCCTTGGCAACCCGTGGTAGCCCACTAAGTTTGAGTGTTTGTGCTTCTCTCCTCTGGGGAGAACTTGCTTAAGGAATCACGCAACACAAGGCAAGTCAAAGTGAAAAATTCTTACATAATAGCTGGTAGGAAGGACAGTGGGTGGTGTTTCACAGGAAGTATGCATCTGAGTCTGAGAAAGGAGGCTCTAGAAGTATAGACTTACCGTGGAAGCTAGTACTGCCCCTCCCAAGGGAGCTAAATAAAAAGGCCCCAGTGCATTGCACCTGGACTGAATGGCACGCAGGGAGGGAGCAGAAGAGAGCTGGGCGCACAGGACAGCCGGCGGCTCCGGATGACGGCAGACAGAACACTGGAAGGACACACAGCTGGAGGTGCGACATGCTCTCAGAAATACGTGATTAGCAGCATTCTTCAAGAATATTAGAGTAAGATGGAATATCTTTAACTGATAGAGACTGGCTATTAAAGGGAATTACAGAAAGCATTTAAAAGGATACAGATTTTGGAATCACATCGTTTTTGGTAAGAATACTCACTCCACTCTTAGGAGTGGTATGAATTTGATCCAATTGTTTAAGCTCTCTGAGTCTTTCTTTGCGTGGGAAATAGATATGATAATACCTAGCTCACAGGATTGTTGTGAACATTAAATGAGATATCACACATAACACTTTTTGCCATGTTCCTAAAACACGAATAATGTACAATAAATATTGGCTTTTATTCATCCTTGTAACAGCCTGAGCAAACACTAGCAATTTGATGTAAGTAAAGACTTCGTAAAAATAACATTTTATCAGCACAGAAGATGATTAATGGAAAGGAGAGATTGAACCACAGATGACCTCAACAGAAAGTGTTTTTTTTTTTTTAATTTTTGTTTGTAGTCCTGAGAAAGTCTATGTCCATTTACTTAAAGTGGGGGAGATAATCATTGGGAGTAATGTCCATAGATTTGGGGGTGGACATAAGAGTGAAGTAAAAATCTTAGTGTTGTCAGAGAAGGCATTAGAGAGGGACCCTAAACAGGCATAACTACGACTCTAGAGACAAGGTCAAGTATTGACAATGACTGTACTCTGGGACAGGAAAGACCTGATGTACACCTTAGTCCCTGCTCTGTAGTTTAGGTGCTGTGCAATCCACTATAAACTACAGAGCCTTGAAGGTTCAATTTCATCATCTGTAATATAAGGTTAATGCTGATATCCTAAGATGGCTGACAGTATTAAACAGGATAAAGTTATTAAAACCTTTGGCATAGACCTCAGTACATAGAATGCATTGCATAAGTAGCAGCTAATTCGATTATTATGGTAATTAAGATGCAATTGCACCAAATTCTAGCAGCCTTTGGCCCTGCTTGTTTCAATTTCCGCATTACAAATGGCTGTATGGGTCCCAGTTAGAATTTCCAAATACTTTTTGGAATCCGCTTATATTTCATGGGTGCTAAGAGACAGCCTCTCTCGAAACTTCATGACCTCTGTGCCGGTTTTAACAATTCCACCATCAACTGGGATTCAGTCCCTTGTGGCCATGGAATAATTTTAGGCCACTGCTGACTTCACAGGCAAAAACAAACACATTTAATGAATCAATCAGTCCTGTGCCTCTAAGACGACATCCGAGGGACAGGAGGATGCCTCGGTTCCAGCAGCCTCATCAAGGGCAATGTTGTCCACTTAATGGAAATGTAATTGCTCCTCATTTCTCTTTTCTCATTAAGTCAGTCCCATACTTGGAAGTCTCATAGCAGTGATCCACAAATTTATAAGAAAAGATGCCTCTGGCTGATCTGAGAGGCCACTAAACCCCAGCCTCATTGCTTACTCCTGAGTGCCCTATGTAGCACTCACACGGTATTTTACAGCTCAGCACCAAAGCAACAAACAACCCAATTAAAAAATGGGCAAAGGACCTGAGCAGACACTTCTTCAAAGAGGACACACAGATGGCTGATAGACATATGAAAAGATGTTCAAGCTCACTAATCATCAGAGGGATGCAAATTAACACCACAATGAGATTTCACCTCACACCTTTCACAATGGCTGTCACTGCCTATCAACCAACAACAAGTGCTGGCGAGGATGTGGAGAAGAGGGAACCCTTGTGCACCGTTGGTGGGAGTGCAATTTGGAGCAGCCACTGTGGAAAACAGTTTGGAAGGGCCTCAAAACATTAAAAAATGGAACTGCCTGACAATCCAGCAATTTCACTTCTGAGAATATATCTGAAGAAACCCCGAAACACTAATTTGAAAGAATATGTGCACTCCTAGGCTGATTGCAGTGCTATTAACAATTGCCAAGATCTGGAAGCTGCCCAAGTGCCCAAAAGAAGATGAGTGGATAAAAAAGCTGTGGTACATTTATATGATGGAATACGACTCGGTTGTAAATAAAGAAATCTTACCTTTCGTGACAGCTTGGATAGACCTGGAGTGTATTATACTAAGTGAAATAAGCCAGTCAGAAACAGACAAACACCATATGGTTTCCCTTTTATATGGAATCTAAAGAACAAAGAAAAATGAGAAACAAAATAGAAACAGACTGATAAATACAGGGAACAGATCAAAAGATGTCAGATGGGAGGGGTTTGGAGGACTGGATGAAAGAAATGACTAGGTTTCTGATGATGGATTTACCACGAACCTCAGCGGCTTTGACAAATCACCTTTTTTGGAGGCCTCGTTGTGTCATCTATAAATCACTTAGTGTTTCCCAAAAAGTGGACCATGAACCAATAATATGTAGGTTTCATGACAGCAGAGATTAACCCGATTTCTTCAATACCAAATCCCACAGGGCCTAGAACAGTGTCTGGCATATGAAAAGTGCTCGGGTATTGGCTGACTTAATGAATAAACTAAATGAAATAATGGGTTTACTAGATTTCAGAATGTAAGGCCTCATCCAAAGTAGCTGATTTGCCATAGACTGTAGTCTCGGCAAGTGGCCTCTGGTAGCTTCATCTATAGTCCAAACAAAGATGCTTTGGGAGCAACGGGGTCAGCATGAATAACCCTGGGCCCCTGAGTATGAATTACTCAAGGGCAACAGATATCACCAGGGTCTGTCCCAGCCGAGATGACCAACGAGTCAGGATCATCTCTACATGCCCTCCAAACGCCCTGTTAAACATTACAGAAGGGCTCCAGCCTTTGTGTGCCCAGACGTCATCCTCAGAAGGAGCATGAGAAAGGAGAAAAAAGTGAGATTTTTACCCATAAGAAAGGGAGTTACTTGAAAACCCATTTCAAAATCAGAAGTAACTACAGTGTTTTCAATTAGCAAGTTAAAATCTGCTTTTCCACACCTGACAACATAGCAGGTGGAGACCAAAAAAAAAAAAAAATCAGTTCCAAAAGGCAAAGAGGATGCATTTACTCTGCTCATTTATGTACTAATGTGCAAATTTCTACCCTTCTAAAGTTCTTCCTGCCTCTAATATTCTATCATCTCAGTGTGTGACAGACCCCTATGGCCAATGAATCACAATATAAATGAGTACCAAATTCTTAGCTGGCATCTGAACAGGAACTCAGTCAGAGGCACTTAAGTCCAAGGTGTACTTAATCTATTGTCCTTAATGAATAGGCCTGGGTGTGCATTTGCATTACAAAAGTAGCAGACCTTCCCTTTAATATTGTGAGGCCCCTCCCTGTGACTCTGAACAAAGGATGTTTAAAGGCACAGAGTCTCAAAGCTTCTGAAAGCCACACAGGGACTGAGATATGAAACAACTTGAGAGAATTCTACTTCAAAGGCACATTTTCTGAGCATTTTTCAAATACGATTTTAAATGTGACAACAAGAAGAAACCAAACTTCTTGGGAAAGTTTTTGTTCAAATCCCAAGACACAGTCCTTTAGCAAATGCACCGACACCGCAATCAAAGAGCCCCTAAGGAGTGAGGGAAGGGCTGGGGCACTGGAGGAACGCTGGAGCATGTGCTTTGCCAGACATTTGTGTGAGAGCCACTCAGTAAGGACTGGATCCTGACGGACAAGCCGGAGTAAGCACAGCCCTGTGATGCAAAGTCTGTGTGATCAGTGAGAGAGAGAACCCTTCAAATGAAGCCACGCCCACTAGGGGGATTTTCAGGGGGAAGGATGTTGTTTATCCTATGTAAATATTTTAAAGTATAGGATATAATCCAAACTCCTCTGAGTTACCTTAAAAACAGTAAGACAGATTTTGAGAAAAATACAGGAAACATTTAGGTAGTTTTACCTTCAAATATCTTAGTTGTCTTGGACCAAAGTGTGTGTATTATGCAAATAGAGGACAATAGCCCCGTTGGGAACATTGACTCACTGCTTGTCTATAACTTCTGGTAAAAAGAAGTGATTGTCGTTACATTTGGATTTTATATATTTAAAGTTTGTTGTAAAAAATAAAGTTCTTTGTGAAGTAGTTTCCCTGCCCCTTTAATTCAATAGCACTCAATCTCTGCCACCACCTTTACTAATTCTGCCATTTATTTTGTAACTCCTCACCCATACATATTAATATAGCTTGGTGGTAGTTTTATTGTCTGAACCTGCATGATGCAAACTTACAGTTGCTTTCTATGTTCAGAAATAAACCCAATAATCAGCACAAGGAGATGACATTAGTTTCAGGTAAGGAAAAACTTTTAAATTCTTGGCACTTATTTACTCCATAGTCTATACTGTAAGGAGTAACTTCAACATGGACACCAAGCTGCTGTTCACTCTTCAAGTTTATTAAGGGCCTAAAAGTGTCCAAGCACTGTGTTATTTGGAAATATAATGATGATTATGAATGATTCCTCCCATTTGGATCTTAGAGTCCAAGAGAGAGACACCTACAACTTCCTGTAGATTATACTGTAGACCAGGGGTATCAAACTCATTTTCACCAGGGGCCACATCAGCCTCGCAGTTACCTTCAAAGGGCCAAAATAATTTTAGGACTGTATACATGTAACTACTTCTTAACTGTTAAGGAGCTGAAATTACATTCAGCCCTTTGAAGGCAACCGCAAGGCTGATGTGGCCCCTGGTGAAAATGAGTTTGATACCGCTGCTGTAGACGAAAGAGTGTACCTCTCCATTGGCTGGTGGGTTTAACATGTTATTTCTTAATGCATTAACTCAACATTACTGAGAAATAAAATAACATATAAGATCTCTTGTAATTTTAGAAATAAATGTATATCAATTATGAGAAAAGGGAAATGCATGTTTTCTTTATGTTATATTATGTTATTGTGCATGGGCAAGGTGGATATTTGGCCACATTAATATTGGATTTTTCTAGTGATCAATTGTATAAGGTATTTTATCTGATATTACTTGAGAAAATAGAAAGTTTCCCCAAAGGGCAGGTGCTTAGAGGTCCATTTCTTCACCTTAGTTCTTATACTAAATACAGTTTTCAAACACAGGTAATGTGGCATATACATGGCCAAGTTTTCAAAGACAAAAGAAAAATCAATACATACATTTCTAAATTATACATTTAGCCATAATTATTTTAGACTTTTTCTATATGTTACAAATTTGAGCACTAGGTCACACTTTGCTACTTATTGACTGTATTTTTCAAAGTCTTTGTATTGGTTTTGCAAAATGACCATCTATCTACCTCAAAAAGTTGTGGTCAGGTCTGCTCAAAGTTACACACGTACAGTTATTAGAAGCACAGTAAAGGGCACATGGTAAAAACATTGGTAATGTAAGTTTGTGTTGTTTTTGTCATTTTTTTCTTAATGCACTAAGGTTTTAGCTTATAGAAAGTATAAATAAGTAGAAGCACATATCAAGTTCATGGATAGGTAGAACTAACATCAATAAAATGTCCCTATTACCCAAAGCCATCAGTAGATTCAGCACATTCCCATCAAGATACCAATGGCATATTTCACAGAGAATAAACAAATATTCCAAAATGTAATCACAAAAGGCCCTGAATAGCCACAGAACTCTTGAGAAAGAAGAACAAAGTTGGAGGAATCATACTACCTGATATCAAACGATACTACAAGGCCATAGTAATCGAAGCACCATGGTACTGGCATAAAAAAAACAGACATCTAGATCAGTGGAACAGAATGGAGAGCCCAGGAATAAACCCATGGCTTTAAGGTCAATTAATATTTGATGAAGGAGGCAAAGACATACAATGGGGCAAAGACTGTCTATTCAGTAAATGTTTGGGGGAAAATTGGACAGATACATACAAAAAAGAGAAACTAGACCACCTTCTTACACCATACACAAGAATAAACAAAATGAATTAAATATTTAAATGTAAGACTTGAAACCATGAAAATCCTAAAAGAAAACATAGGCAGTAAAATCTCAGACATTTCTTGTAGCATTATTTATTCAGTGTGTGCTTAGTAAAATTACTCAGATTTGGTGTTCAAAAGTTTTCCAGTTATCTATAGCAAACTCCATCAAGATAAAGGGATCTTATGTGAATAACTCACCCAAATTATGCAGAATTAAAATATTTAGACTAAAAATATTTAAGTGAGCTTGTCATGGTCGTACAAGTTGACTCTATTTGCTTTCTATATTTTAATCAATGAATACCAAATGATAAAATCTGTTTAGAATAGGCACATATTTCTGTTTTATTTAAATGGCAATTTGACTCATTAGTAAGTGTAAAACTGGCAGGCACATATTGATTTTGCTCAAACAAGTTTAGAAAGCAAGTTGTTCTGTTAAAAATAAAGTAGGACATTGATTTATGTCTGTGTTTCACTTTTACCCAGATAAAGTTGGTCACAAACGTCTGTGGACACTGTAACGTTTCTGTGGCTGTTCCTTCCCGAAACCCACTTTTCTCTGCTACACTCGCAGATAACCCTCTAGATATTTATAGTTTTAAAGAGGGGGGAAATAACTCCCTAAGAGCTAATTGCAATTACACATGGGTGGGCAGTAAGTCTGTTATGAGTGCCAATCAGAAATATATGTCAAAAATGAGATCTGCTGTCTTATTAAAGCTGACTTAGCAGAAAGAGATAAGATTTAGGACAAGTCAGAATTCTTGTTTCATTGTCCTATTTTCGGTAAAAGATGGAATTTAGGACAACTCAAAATGCTCTTTTCTGCCCTATTTTATTGCATGTATGTTTATTCATATTCAGCAAAAAAAATCCCAATTTTAGCCTTTGGTTTCTTCATTTTAAAAAATGTAATTTTCCCAAATTCATTGTATTTTAATTTTTAAATTAATATATATGATTAGAAAAATAGGAAAATTATAGAAACTGGAGAAACATGTAAAAATGGCCCAGCATTCCCCTGGAAGAGGAATAAACTCTGCTTTCTATAAACTCCTGAAATACTTTGTGAATGCTCATGTTTTTCTGTTCACTGCATTTGTCGTGATCATAATGCTTGCACAGGTTTGCTTCTTATCATTGATTTTTATATCACAAACATTTTATTCATTGCTATAATCTTCATGGTTGAAGACTGTAATTAGATGAGTTCCAATCTATTATAGAGATGTCCCATGTTTACTTAATATTTCTTCTGGTTTAGGCATTTCTTTTTTCTTAAGGCTTTGTATATTTCAGCGATGTGTTATATCTGCTCATTACCTTCTCCAAGTTTCTACTAATGTGTCAGGATAAACTTCCAGAAATAAAACCAATATGTCAAACTTCTTCTAGAAGTCTTCTAGACTGTTACTCCATGGCATGTTAGAATATATGCATTGGTGATGAATTAGAGGGCAGTAAAATAAAAAGATTCTGTACATGTACATTCTAAACTCTCTCTTTTACTCACTTTACTCTTATACCATGCTGATTCTATAGGTACCATTGTCTCAGAATGTAATGCATATACAAGTCTTATAAAAATACAGATTCTGGTTTAATGGCTCTGGGGTCAGGCCAGACAATCTGCATTTCTAAGAAGTTCCTGAAGCCTGACTGATATACCCACACCACTTACCAGATAGTCCCTATGTTATCCACGGTGAGAGTAATTCTGCCACAGCATATGAATATGGAATGGATCCATATGCTTCTTTATTTAATAAAACTTTTAGTAGTTCTTCCACCCTGTCAAGGTTCTTAAATCTGGTACTCACTTTTTATACTATCACTTTAAATGATATTCCTTGGAATTCATAGCCAGTAGATTTACATATAAACTCGACTGAATGTGCTGTGTGCAGATGTATATCATTTTAATAGAGCTTCAATTCAGACAGGGAATCAGATTTTTAAAATTTGCATTTATTTAAAACTGAATAACATTGATTATATTAGTTTTACAATAAACAAGTTGGTTAAGCTTTAAAAATGGACCGATGTCATGATAAACTCTGACATCAACTTCAAATCATGTAAATCATAGATTTTATACACTAATATTTTTTAATTTGATCTGACTCTCTTCCATGATCTGGATACTTTCCGAGGCAGTGTCTCTTTTTTGCCTCCCTGTTCTACTTGGAAGGACCCCTGTGATAATCCAACACAGTCTTTGTTTTAAGGTTAGCTGGTTAGCAAACAGTTCTGTCTGCTCCCTTATTTTTCCTTTGCCATGTAAGCTAATTCTTCAATTTCCAGAATTACCAGGGACAACTTTGGGCAGGTATTATTCTGCCTTTTCTGTGAATTGTTAATATTTTTAAGGATATGTGTTTCTATGATTATAGGAATCTTTTTCTATAATGTAATTTTCTTGCACTATCTTTTGCCAGGTTTTAATTTCAGGATTATTCGCACTTCATGAAACCAGTTTGGTAGCATTCTACCACCTGAATTGTTTAAAAAACTACTTTGTGTCAGTTTGGCATTATTTCTTGCTTTCAGTGAAAGCATTCTGGACTGGATTGTGCGTACATGTGTGCATCTTTTAAATAATTTAAAATGTTGATTTTATAGAGAGATATTCAAATATTCTCTCTCTTTATGAGTCACTTTTGGTAAGTTTTGCTTTCTAAGGAAATTTTCTATTTTATCTATGCTTTTATATTAGTTTTTAAAATATGTATTATAATATTTTTAAATCTGAAAGTTCATGATTATCTTTTATTTTTTAACTTTTTTTATTGTTCAAGTACAGTTATCTTCTCTCTCCTCCCACCTCTCCCCCCCCACCCTAGCCATCCCCACCTCCCACCCCTAACTCCACCCCCTTTTGTTTTGTCTATGTGTCCCTTATAGATGTTCCTGAAAACCCTTCCCACTACTCCCCCCATTAGCCCATCATACCTCCTCTCTGGTTACTGTCAGTTTGTTCTTAATTTCAATGTCTCTGGTTATCTTTCATTCACTTGTTTTGTTGATTAGGTTCCAGTTTAAGGTGAGATCATATGGTATTTGTCTTTCACCACCTGGCTTATTTCACTTAGCGTAATGCTCTCCAGTTCCATCCATGCTGTGGCAAAAGATAGGAGCTCCTTTTTTTTCTGCTGTGTAGTATTCCATTGTGTCTTATATTTATACTCTCTGCAGGTTTTATAGTGATATCAACTCTTTAAAACCTATTACCTGTGGTCTTTCTTTCTAGATCTCTTTCTTTCCATTTGTGATCAGTCTTGATAAGGGTTTATTCATTTCATTGAGTGTTTTAAACAACCAATATGTGGATTGCGGCTTTTTCCTATTGCCACTGCCCTATTCATTGATTCATGTTTTTATATATGTTAATTTGATTCTGCTTTCATCATATAAACATTGAAAGCTGTGAAAATCTTTACTCATAGCTTGGCTTTAGCTTCATTCTACAAGTAGTTAAGTCATGTTTTCATTGTTGTCATCTTGAAATGTTTTCTGATTTCCCTTGTATTTCTTGTTTGACCTTTGGAATATTTAGAGATGTGTTCTTAACTTTGAAATCAATGGGGGCTTTTATTGACATTTGTTTTATTTCTAAAGTAATTAATTTTTGTCAGGAAAAGTACACCAAGAATTCACTGAGAATTTATTATGGCCCAACTCACTGAGATGAACATTTTATGTCACATTTGAAAATATTGTGCTTTCCAGTTTTTTAACATAATTTTCCATGTCAATTACTTGAAAAAAGAACACATGAATATCTTACTCCAAAACCTTCCAAATTTATTTGTAGGGTGAAATCATTATTTTTGCCTTAGCGTTCTGATGAACTGTCCACAGTATGAATGTTTCCCAGGGCTGACTTTGAGAAGCACTGTCCTAGGCAGAATAGAAATCCTCTTTGGAGCTGTCATCATGGTCGCTTAATTATTCAGCTTTCGGGGGATCCTTCCAATGATGAGGTAGAAGTAGGACAGCTATGTAGCGCATGGGTCAGTGAATCAACCCGCATACAGCAAAGTCTACTGAACATAAGCTACTTCCTTCTTCACATTCTAGGGAATTTTAAGATTACAGATGAAAAAAATGACTAAATATAAAACTTCGTATAATGAAAGCATATTTTAAGATCAAATAAATTAAGAAAGTGTATGTACATATAAATCTTAGTTAAGAATTTATAGTTACATATTTTTATATTTTTAAATACATATTATTTAAGGCAATTCTTAACATTTGTAACTGCTACTTTGAGCTCTGACACCTGGGCACTAGCCTCCACCCTCAATGTTCAGATTTAAGTACCAAAAGATGAATAAAAGTCAAAATAACTGTGAACTTAGATGAGATGAATAAACAACAGTTTTGATATTAGAGAACCTTTCGAGAATTTTTTTAAGAAATTAAAATAGACTAATTCATTTTGACCCAGGTATCATGTATCAACATACTTTCCTGGTTTTTAGTTAGCACCACAGACAAAAATAACAATATTATACTTAATATTGTTTTTCAGAATGACATGTGTTACCTAGTAACACCAAAACTCTAATTAAGAACTCCATTAAAATACAATATCTAACATACATTCTAATAAATGTGACTTGCATTTCTTAGGAAAAGAATATGTAGTCCCAGTAAATATTTTGTATTTCTTTAAGGACTCAAAATTTGTACACAGAATTTTGTTGTTTCCCCCCTAGAAGCTATTGTTTTTGAATTTTGAAAATGAGAAATTATTTGCCTGTTACCCATCTTGTTTGTTTGATACTTCTTATTTTAATAAAACATTACTGAATTATAGTCTACATACAGAAAACCCTGCAAATCTTGAGTAAGGAGCCAGATGAACTAACATTTCATAAAATAAAGACACCTGTGTAACCAGGGCCCCAGTCAAGAAACCATCCACAGCACTGCAAAAGGCCCAAGTTCTTATTCTCCCAGTCACGGCCCCTTAGGCCCAAAGGAAACCTGACTTCTCAACCATAGATTATTGATGAACACTATATAATACATAGAATGCTCCACATGCCCCTTCTGTCCCCTTTCTTTTGCTCAATATTGTGTTTGGGAGAGTCACCCAACGAGGCGTAGTAAGAGTTCATGTGTTCTCATTGTTGGATAGTATTCCATCGTGTACAACTTTTTATCTATCATTTGACTATTAACAGTATTTCCCTTAGCATATGGGTAAATAAGCAGAATCCAAGAGTTGTAAGAAATAAATGATAGACTCTGAAGGCAGAAGATTAGGTCTACCATCCACAAGTTTCATGAGATTATATGTAAATCACCAAATCTCTTCCTGGCATATTGTCTAATGTATTTATGTCAGAGATTAATACTGAAAATCTAGCAAGATAAATTATATATGGAGAACTCTTTAACTTATCATTAATATGCATGTTTAGTTACTATTAAAATTATTATTATGATTATCGGTAAACTTAGTTTAATGTTTGGAAACTTGAGCTTTTTTCTGTCTCCTGTTTTCCCCTGCCTCTTCATAAAACAAATGGATATGAATGAATGATTAAGTAATTTCCAAAAGGATTGAATAATTCTCTTCTTTCTGTCATTGTTGGTTGTCATGCCAAGTTCTCCAAACCATATGAGTAAATCTACTCAGTTAATATTTTTAACTGTAAATAAATCCTGTAAAAATTGTATATAAATATAAATTATTCATTTAGAAGTCATCGATTGAGTTCTTACTATGTAAGTGCTTTGCTAACACCTAGAGGCACTCAAAATGCATTCAACTTTAATTTAAAAAATGAAACTGCTTCTTACCTGCTCTATCACATTGAAAATCCAACACAAAACTGGGTAGTAGTATTAAAGGGAGAAGCTTTGTTGATAATAAGGAAATGAACTTTTTCTATCTCTCTCATTCACTGTCTCACACTTTCTTCTTATTTTACTCTTGGTAAAATTTAGGGAATAGTGGTTTAGGTATAAAGGGATGTGATAGATATTCTGATTTTCGAGATGCTCAGACTGTAATGGACATTGATTGACTCAGAGACTAAATCAAAGCTGTTTGGTTCTAATTCGTGTGACTTTCTGTAACAGATGCCCCTGCAGGACCTGAGCTGGATGAAACCCCTCAGCTGTGGCTTCAGCCTTCTTTCATACACTGGAGACGGTAAGAAATGGGAAAGCGGCATATCGGTAGAGGTCAGCAGTGGGGTCATTGTCATTGTACAAAGGAAAAGGGACACAACTGGTAGAAAGTCTGGGGGTAGGCTAACTTCCTTGTTTTATCTGGACCACGTTGTGCATGCATTTTATGGCTGTAGATAAGGTTGTTATTGTTGCCATCACCCTTACTGTGACTTTACC
Organism: Phyllostomus hastatus; assembly: GCF_019186645.2. Taxonomy (NCBI): domain Eukaryota; kingdom Metazoa; phylum Chordata; class Mammalia; order Chiroptera; family Phyllostomidae; genus Phyllostomus; species Phyllostomus hastatus. Next base: position 20,691,312 of record NW_025334024.1, read on the forward strand.
TCCTTTACTTCAACACGTGTGTGAGTGAAATGATGATGATCAGCCTTGTTTACATTGCTCCATTTCTTTTTTGATTTTGGTATGTTGTGTGTCAACAGAATATGGAATATAGATTTTACATATAACGTGTTTCATTGTGGTTTGCATTGAGGCATAAGGAAATTCCTTATTAATTTTGGAGGGAAAGCAGTTCTTACCTTATGCAGATAATACAAATAAAGTATGAATTGGGCATCCTGAGGAAAAGTATCTATGTTCCTGAAAAACACCTCTTCTTCCCTCTCCCTAAGAGAATAGGCAGAAAAGAATGAACTGGGGAAAAGAAAAAGCATGCCCACAGAATTATGGGAAGATAATTCCAGATGAGAATATGCTATGAGTAGCTTCCTCCCTTATAAATTAGATTAAGGGTGTTTTACATATTTTATATGGGTTAATAGATGATAAAAAGCTTGTATACTGTATATACGGATGGCTCTAAGGGTAGATTCTGTATTATAAAGTCAGAGGTGAATTCAATTTACAGTGCACTACTTGCTAGCTTGTGATTTTTGGGGAACATGTTTAGCTTCTCAGAGATTTATATTTTATTAATTCCAAGCAGAGTACTAGTAGATATTAATAGAATCTTTCACATCTGTTATTTTGAAGATTCAATGAGAAAATATGTGACATGCTTTCTATAGCTCTAGAATATAGCAAGTGCTTAAAATATGATTACTATCATATTTTAATGGAAAGGATGGTGTTCAAGGGCTTAGGGCCATTTAAGCTCATTAAACCCATTGTTTCTGCTCAGCTCTTCTCTTCCATGTGAGTTAGTATCAGATAGAAGGAGAAAATGGTTAATTTTATTCCCTCTCATTTCAAGCTCTCAAAAAATCATTTCCAACATCAAAAACAAAAATGACAGACAACAGGTATGAGCAGGAAGGTCAGTTAAAAATCAGTATGACTTTATTCTCAATTGGGGCTCCATTTCCAAGAGAGCTGATATGTGAAGTAAAACATTTCTAATCATCTCTGGGCCTCCGTTTTCTTAAACACAATATGGAATTAGCAATGATGAAGTTCAGTATTTTTTTTTCAGTTAAAACTAACACAAAACTGCCATTCATTCTGTTTAATTTTAACAAGAGATAAATGAACCATTCAGAACCCGTCACCTGTGCTCCCTCCTCTCCAGGGAGGCTTTCTGCCCCCGTCAGGCTCTCGGCCATTCCCTCTTGATATTCTCAGGCCCAGTGAAAAATAAGTTTCCTTCTCCCCAATGTCAACAAAGTTCTCGGAAACCTATTTCACTGGCCATTTGGGGGCATTTGCCCACCCACGATCAGCGTGTCCTAATGGGTTGTGCTGGGTTACATGGTTCCCTACCCCATCCCTAGAGCATACATGAAGTGAGCCTAGCTAAGATATGAGCCATTGCAAAATGTCTAAAAATTAATATTTTAAACAAGTGATCTATTAATTAATTTCTAAATGCAAGTAAAACTTGTGAATGCAGAAGGCATTCAACTCCTGTAATTACCTGTAATTAATGAGTAGAAATGAGCTGAATCGGGTATCTGTCTTCCAACTCTTCACAGCTCACAGTGGAGCCCCAGAGTGCAAGGTCCAAGAACGGACCACCAGTCTAGTCCTGAGGCTTCGTCCTGTGTTGCCTCTATTGCCCGTCTATGATTATTTTCAATGTCTGCTCAGCGGCAGAGAGGTGGGATAAATGGAAAGTGAGGACAGCCCACACACAAAGCAATTACATAACCAGTAATGCCCAACATGAAGTGTGAGGGTGGAGGAAGCTGAAGAAGGTAGTACTCAAACAATGAGGCTCATGACAGCAGGACATATTGCCTCCAGCCTGTTGTTCACACCCAGAACATATAAAAGAATTACCTGTGTGGAAACATCAGTTCAGCTTCATACCTGTGCCCACCTACCTCATCCCAGAGTGTAATCAAGAGAAGCACTGGCCAGCCTGACGGCGTTTAGTGCATGAGAACTCATGCGATCACAGCTTGAGCCTTGAGATGGGTTTGGTTGCAAAAAATTAAATCTCACACACCCATTATTATGTGTTCTATCAGTGGCTACCTATTTTATGAATATTTTAAAAAGTGGTAGTCTTTTTATGAGATAGAATTATCCCCAATAGGACTGCTTCTTCATAAGAATTACAGTCGCACCCATAATGATTTCTTAAATCGATAATTATTGAGCACTTACTCTGCATCCAGCATCATGACTTTTCGAATCAGTCTTATGTCATTTGGTAGGAAGTTATATGTTTAAGAGTCAGAATTGCCTGAGATTGGATCCTAACTCTAATATCTACCAGATATATGAACTAAAGAAATGAACTTCAATTACCTGTGTTTTCTCTACTTATTTATAAAGTAGAAATAATAATTACCTACCTCTAGGCATTTTAAGAGGATTAAATGGTCCCTGGCTGGTGTGGCTCAGTGGATTGAGTGCCAGCCTGTGAACCAAAGGGTCACCAGTTAGATTCCCAGCCAGGGCACATGCCTGGGCTGTGGGCCGGGTACCCAGTGGTGGGGTGTGTGAGAGAGGCAACTGATAGATGTATCTCTCTTTCTCCTTCCCCTCCACTCTCTCAAAAAATAAATAAATACATCTTTTTTTGAAAAAGAAGAGTAAACGGGATAATCTTAGTGCCATGGTGACTAAAAGTAATGAGAGTGGGCATCCTCACCTTGTCTGATCGTGGAGAAAAGGTTTCAACTTTTCACTGTTCAGTATGTTAGCTGTGGGCTTTTCACGTATGGTCTTTATTGTGTTAAGGTAAGTTCCCTCTATACCTAATTTTTTGAAAATTTTTATCATGAAATGCTGTTGAATTTGTTCAGCTGTTCTGTATTTATTGAGATGATTGTGTGCCTTTTAGCCTTAATTCTGTTAAAATGACATAACATATTGATAGAGTGATGTGTACTCAGCCATCCTTGAGTCCCAGGGATAAATTGCACTGGATTGTGATACACGATATTTTTAATGTGTTGTTGAACTTATTTTGCTGTTATTATGTTGAGGATTTTTGCGTTCATGTTTGTCAGGGATACGGCCCTGTAGTTTTCTTGTGGTGTCTTTGTCTGTCTTTGGTATCAGAATAATGCTGGCTTCATAAAGTGAGTTTGGAAGGATTCCTTCTTGTATTTTTTGGGAGAACTTAAAAAGTGTTGATATTAATTTTTCCTTGAATGTTTGGTAGGTATTATGTGTGAAAACATCTGGTTCTAGACCATTCTTGGGAGGTTGGGTGTTTCAGGTTTTCTATTTTTTCTTCCTTCATTCTTGGTAGGTTGTATAGTACTAGGAATTCATCCATTTCTTCTTAGTTGTCCAACTCATTGGCATATTATTATTCGAAGTAGTCCATTATGATATTTTTATTTCAGTAGTGTCAGTTGTGATGCTTTCTCTATAATTTCTGATGTTATTTATTTGAATATTTTTTAAAAGTTGGCTTCCCTAAGAGTGTGTAGATTTTGTTTAGATTTTCTAATCAGCAATGATTTGTTTTGCCAACTTTTTCTCTTGTGTTTCTGTTCTTTGTTTCATTGATTGCTGATCTTATATTTATTATTTTCTTCCTCTGCTCACTTTGGACTTAATTCTCTCTTTTTTCTTTCTCTGTCTTTTGCTTAATCCCTTCACCTGCTCACCTAGCCCCAGATGAGTGGACAAAAAAGCTGTGGTACATTTACACAGTGGAATAATACTCAGCTGTAAAAAAGAAGGAAATCTTACTCTTTGCACCAGCATAGATGGACTCGGAGAGCCTCGTGCTAAGTGAAATAAACCAGTTCAAGAAAGACAAGTACCATACTATTTCACTCATATGTGGACTCTAATGACCAAAATAAACTAACAAACAAAATAGTAACAGACTCATAGATACAGAGCAGGCTGACAGATGTCAGTCAGGGGTGGGCTAGGTGGGGAGTGGAGGGATTGAACAAAACAGTAAAAAAAAACCCAACAAGATTTTTCTTTTTCACTTAGGCATTTGTCACTATAATGTTCCCTCTTAGTACTCCTTTTCCTATATCCCATTTATTCCGTAAGTATTGGTATTATTAGCTCAAGATATGTTCTAATTTCCCTTTTGCTCTATTCTGTGATCCAATGTTTCTTCGAGACTGTTTTGTTTACTTTCCATGTATTTGTGAGTTTTCCTGACTTCCTTTTGTTACAGATGAGACCACTTGTTTTCTGAAGTGCGTAGATGGTTGTCCTCAATAAACATTAACTCTGTTAATGGTGACCTCATGGTGACAATATTGTTGTCACAACCCCTACACCAGGCAGGATCTGATGGCTATAATCGTATCTGAAGAATTTGAAAGGCCTTCAGTGGTTTCTCCAGGAGTCCCATAAGCTGAAGGACCTGAGGACTGCCTTCCTGGGATGCAGCCTGGGGCCAGGAGCAGGTTTTAGGATGGGGGGAGGGTACCTATGAAGGCTAAATTCATATGTCAGTTTGATTGGGTCACGGGGCACCCAGATTACACATTATTTCTGAGGATATTACTTCATGAGATGGGCATTTTAACTGGCAGACTCAGTAAAGTAGATGTCTCTCCTGCATGTGGGGAGGCATCTCCCAATCTGTTGAGGGCCAGCAACAACAACAAAACAGTGGGACAGAGGATTCATTATTTTTCTTGCCTGCCTGTGGGAGCTGAGACATGAATCCTCTCCTGCCCTTGGGTTGGTATTTATACCCTTGGCCCCCCTGGTTCTCATCTTCCAGCTCAGGCTGGACCACACCGGCAACTTTCCCGGGTGTCCAGCTTGCCCGGCAGACTGTGGGACTTCTCACCTCCGTATACATGCATGCATTTCTCTCCTATTGGACAACCCTGCCTGATACAAAAAACTCCAAAATGTGAAAAGGAAAAAAAAAACAACTAGTGTACAGCAGGTCCGCAGTGAAATAAACCCTGTGTGAACCAATGGGCAGAGTAACAGCAAGAGTAAATGCATGTGTTACATCATCTACATCAAATCTAATTCTACCTCCACCATGACCCTAACTCTCTTCCAGTTGACTAAAGCTCCTCTATTGGAAGTCAGCTTTTAGATCACCTGCTCATTTTTGCAAGTTAACACCAATTATAGCGGCCTAGCATTTGAAGCACATCTTTGGAACACATACATAATTCTCAGTGACAGTAGAAACGCCGTCCTCTTCCAGTAGGTGAAGGAGTTACTGCCGCTTTCCTAAGTTCCAGTTGAGTTGAAAGAGTACAATACCAAAGACCAGCTTTGTTGATAGCCCCATTTCTGCTCTCCGGAAATGTGAAAGCATGAACTTTAGGAAAACCTCTTTGGTCCTCAGTCACCTGGTCGATAACTCAGAAGGTCAAACTACCAGAACTCTAGGATTCCTTTCTAATGCTAAGGACAGAACCTCAAATGATAAAGCAAAAGCTATCCCCCCAAAGACCCCTGTTCCAGGAGGTTTAGCCTTTACACAGGCCTCACTGCTCGACTCAGATGACAGGGAGGATAACGCCAGCCTTATGTGAAATGAATCCATACATCGCTACTTAGCAGCTGAAGCTTTGAACAGACTCAGACTCCTTGGCAAAGGCTAGTGAAATATTCCTGAGGAGCTGGCTCTCACCTCTTTTCTATGTGGATGACCCCAGGGATAAGGGTTGTGTCCCTTCCCCCCCTTCTTCGAGTCTCTCCTTCCCAGCCACCAAAGCACTGAATAGATCCAGGAGCCGGAGAGATATTGCCATTTCCTTTCAACCCCTGCTAATTTTTCTCTGATAATTGACTTCGAAAGTGAGTGTGGAAACCGTTTTTTATTTGAAGAAAAAAAAATCAGTTGACTTTCTAAAGATTTTACATCGCCTAGGGTCCTGTTTGGCTTAGAACACACGTGATGTCCCTATTGGGCAACCTGTGTGAAATTTGTCATGAAACCTACAACATGGGCAGGTGCACCTGTCTTCTTCCCACGAAGGAGAATTGGACCCAGGACCAGTGTGACCTGTGGAGGGGCTGCTGTGGGGAGGGGTGGGGGGAGAGGCTGCACATGTCCAGCATGTCCCTTCGCCCCGCAGAAACCTACCTGTCTCCTGAAATTACCTGATGAAGAGGAAATTGGTGACATTTAATGTTCATAAATAATGTAAGCATCCCATTTCAGGTTGACAGCATTGTCGCCAGCTGTCAGAATCATTTCAGTATCACCCATCGAATCTCAGGACTTTGTTTCTATTGTTGCTTTTTAGAAAGGGAACGGTGAAACGAAAGAGATACAAACCAGCCCCGCTTTTGTTGGGAAAACTCCAGTGGGAGATATAAACGAGGGGTGGGGGAGTGGCTGGAAAAAGCTCGATTCTCAGGAGGCCTCTGCTCATTAACTGAATGGTAATGATTCCACTGGTGCCCAGCCTGGGCTATTGGATCTAATAAAAGGGATATTTGTCACTCTTGTAAAGAATGAAAAGGAGACAGAAATGCATAATAATGTTATCACTTGTTTGTAGACATTGAATGATTGTATCTCAAACCGAATACAGGTGGCAGAGACTGTTCAAAAAAAAATAAAGAAAAGCCTCCTGGGATTAAAATGACAAAGAAACACCTTCAATAGCATTCCACATTAGCACCAAATAGAATAAACATAGCATTATCTCCATTTTTCTTATTCATTAGTGTTTTAAAATTGGAAACCTACTTTCTCTGTTTAAAAAGAAGCTTATCCAAATTGAATGTAAATAGAGATCTGCTTTTCTAATGTCTTACTTCTGCCCTGCTTTTCCCAGAATATTCATAAATGCAAAGGAGAGTGAATAGTACAATAATGAAATGTAAGCATTTCTCAGAGCCACAGATCCTAAGATATTGTGATTTTTTTATTGTTATTTAAAAGTTGCTGAAAGGAATCAGCTCACATAATATTTTAATTTAGTAGTTCTAAAGGTGTTTTGAAACTGATTTTCAAATCCTAGGAGCAGCTATCACAAGGATCAAATCTAACTTAAAGTATATGGCTCTGCAGATTTGCTGATAATTTTTAAACTCAATTTTGAAATGTAGAATTTCTACTACCACTGTCTTGGGAATATTGGAAATGTGGACCCTTTCTGAGCTAACAGAGGCTGATGAAAACAATTCCCTAGAAAAAGATCACTTTAGCCTCCAGAAAAAGGTATTTGTTAGAAACTCACACTTTCTTTTATTGCCACCATAAGTTGGTAGAGGAGACCTGAAAACTTAGATTTCCAAATATTTTCTGAAAAACAGTAAGGTTCCCACTAGGAACCATCCTCTTAGACAGTCAGAATTCCTGGATTAATTTTTTTAAAGATTTTATTTATTTATTTTTAGAGAGGGAAGGGAGGGAGAAAGAGAGAGAGAGAAACATCAATGTGCGGTTGCTGGGGGCCGTGGCCTGCAGCCCAGGCATGTGCCCTGACTGGGAATCGAACCTGCAATGCTTTGGTTTGCAGCCCGCGCTCAATCCACTGAGCTACACCAGCCAGGGCTAATTTTTAAATTAATTAATAGCTTTCTTCTCAGGGCAAGTCATTCATTCCCAAATATTCTTGGTGATTGGTTGATAGAGCAGATGAAAGGAGAAGAAGATTTATTCCTTCACAAAGGCATTAACACAGAAGTCACAAATACTAATTAGAAAAGGTACTCTCTCTCCAGAAGTACAAATAACTCACCTGTTAAACATAAGGCTCAGGTGGGGAATACATCACGCTCAGACTCCCAGTACCTTCGGAGTTCCCCTTCCCAGAAGTAGTGCGCCCTGGTCCAAGATGCAGAAAGGTGTGCTGGGTTTCCATTTTTCATTGGCAAATGGCTTCCACTCTGCAGGTGGCAGAGACATGGGTGTGTGTTAGCAAGAACACAGGTGGGGAGGGAACGTGGGTCCTACCCAACCTTTAGGATTGTAGGTACCTTGGATAATACTAAATAGCTACTTTCTAAATCCTATTGTCTCAAGTGTAAAAGAAAGCTCATCTTCAACATCTCTGCACTTTTGCAAAGAGGCCAAGGTGAAGGGATTAAGCAAAAACAAAAACTCCTAGACACAGACAATGGTGTGGTGATTACCAGAGGGAAAGGGGGGTGGGGGGTGGTAAAAGCAGGTAGAGGGGGAGACAAATGGTGATGGGAGGAGACTTGACTTGGGGTTGTGAGCACACAATACAACATACAGATGATGTATTACAGAATTGTACACCTGAGCTTATATAATTTCCTTAACCCATATTACCCCAGTAAATTCAGTAATAGAAAAAAAAGACATGCTAGAAAGTATTTCACTGTAGAAACAAGTGAAATCAAACATCCTCTCGGTTCCGAGACAGTGGCGGCCAGTTGGGCACTGAGGCAGAACCGTCCCCGCAGACCTCTGCCTCAGCCCCTGTGACGGGGAGGCCGCCTCGGCTCCTGGCTCCTCCACCACCGCACCTGCGCAGGTCTGCCGTTTGGTTTTCCTGATCAGCCATGTGCGTAAATTGCCACTTAGATTCAGATTCTGTGGCTAGGTACGGCAGCTACATAGCATTTTACATGTACCCAAGTGGTGTCAGGTCGTATCACCCGGTCTGCTATCCTGGGTTGTAGGGGCTGTGAGGTCCCCAAGCAGCAGGAGCACCACAGAAACAATACCTGCATCAACCAGGGCTCTCCCCAGAAACAGAACCAATAGGAGACATTCCCCAGAAAAACAGACACTTCATTAGAAAAAGATCACTGTATACAGGCACAAATAGGTGTACAGTTGTTTGTATGGAAAAACACAGGGTACAAGCATAAACTCTGTGTTTTGTGGACTCACAACCGTAAACCCACCTTTGCCAGCCCCTGTGGACAACAGGCACGGGCTTGTGCCATTACAGACACCGAGAAGCCCCACAGTCCACCGTCTGCAGGTGCAAGGACCAGGAGACCCGCTGGCATAATTCAGTCTGAGTCCAAGGACCTGAAAACCACGCCCAAGAATCAGGAGCTCTTATGTCTGAGGTCAGGAGAACATGGCCTTCCCAGCTCAGTAAGAGAAAAAAATTGCCCTTCTTTCACTTTTTTGTCTTATGTGGTCCCCAAAAGATCGGATGGTGTCTGCCCACATGGTGAAGGTTGATGTCTTTATCGGTCTACTGAACCAAATGCTGGTCCCTTCCACAGCACCCCATAGGCACACCCAGCACTGACATTTTACCAGTGACCTAGTTGTGCCTTAGTGTAGTCACAACGGTAAGCATCATGGGTTGTCTACAACAAGAGAAAAAGGAAAAGGAGAATCTCGCTCACTGTTATTTTCTTTCTCTCTCACCACTCACACACACACACTCACACACACACACACACACACACACACACACACACACACACGGGACTTGTCTGTGAGAGGATAAAAGTGCACTACAACCTCTCAGCACTGAGAGGGTCTAGCACCACTTCTGACTTGCCCCTGAAATGAAGCTCTTCACCCCCTCCTTGCTTTGCACTTTCCGTTTTCCCTTCTTTTGTTCTCTTTACTTCTACTCTCCGTCATGTTTTGCCCCGTATCTTCCTTTAATCTTTTCCTTCCAGACACATGCCTCAAAATTTGATGTGTTAAAAAATTCTTTAAAAGCTCTGGACTTATCTATTTATGAGTTTGCTATCATTAATTTTTTTAATAAAAACAACTAGGAAAAGGTAGATTTAAAGTTACTAAACCTGCGTACAAATGCAGCTCTACTCCACGGTGCTCTGTTATTTGGTTCAAGTTACTTTTTTCTCTCTGATGATCGGTTTCCTCACATGGCATCAGAAATGTCTACACTGGGCTCTCTGCCTGGACAGCTTCCTCGATACTCATGCGATTCTCCTCCAACCATACGGCAGCTACATAGTCATGGGAACTTTATATAACTGGTTTACCAGTTACATTGGATGTCTCTTGCCATATAACCAATTACTGCAATCTCAGTGTCTTAAAGCACCATTCATTTTATCAGAGTTTCTGTGCATCAGAAACAAGGCACAGCTTAACTGGGTCCGTAGTGCCAGCCTTTCACAATGACACAGTGGATGTTACCACTGAATGAAGGCTCAACCAGGGAAAGGTCTTCCAAACCCACCCAAGTGCCCCTTGTCAGGACCACTGTCCTTGTGGATTGCTCGTCTTGGGGTCTCAGCTCCTCACAAGCATTCAGTGAGAGGCTTCCTGCTCGTGGGGCTCACTCCATTTTCAACTCACAGTGCGGCAGCTTGTTCCATCAGAAGAAGCGTGCGAGAAGAGCCAGAGAGAGAGTTCTAGCAACACAGAACTCAGTCTTTTTTAACCTGGTCACAGAAGAGAGCTCATTACTTTTGTCTTATTCTATCTGATGGAAACCATTTTTGCTAAGTCAAGCAAATACTTGGCAGGTGGGAAGGGACCACACAGAGTGAAGGACAGGAGACGGGCATTACTGGGAGCCAGGTCAGAAGTGTTTTATCACGTCCTTGGTGTCTAAAAAAAGAACCTGAATCAGAATATGAGCCAAATAGGAAGGCCAACAGTTTCTACAAAAAAAAAAAAAGATTATGCCCATGAAGCCCAAATCTAATATTCCTAGTGGGCTGGTTTGAGGTCCTCAAGTCTTTTAAGAAGTCCCGTGTACTTTTATGTTGACTCTGAGCAAGTCTGTCTATCTGCCTGTAAGTCAGCTGCGTTTTTCATTTCCATACTTACCACTGAGGCATTAGGGAGGCATCTTCCCGATGACTAATTCATCCCAGGGAAAGCCATTTCTTTAAAGCAAAACACTTACTCAACAACTGTTTGCAAGCTTTTTACGATCCAGAAAATATGTTATATTTGCTACTGAAACAATATATAATTTAAGTTCTGTAGCTCGTACCCCAACAGGCATCAAACCTGAGTTACACAGACTCTGCGAATGGCGTGCATCAGTTGTCACAGAGCTGAGCTGTGCAGAAGGCAAGACCCTCCAGCTGTTGCTCAGTCAGCGTTAGTTTTCTTTTTTGATATTAGGCTGCAGGCATACAAAATGTTAACGTTTGGGGAAAATGGGTAAAGGATCTATAGAAAGGTTTTGTATTATTACCGCAACATTTTTGGAAGTCAGAGATCATTTCAATTAGAAAAGTTAAGAAATGAAAATAAACAAAATAAAATATACCCCCTCTAAAGGATGTGTCTGTGTGTGGTCTCCCTATAGAATTAAGTCTAAGGACTCGAGCCTGGCACAGAAGACCCAATGGAGAAGGCTCTGCAGACTTTCTGGCCTGTCCTTACCAGCTCCGCTCCCCATCCCTGCCCAGTTACTTGCAGTTGCTGTAATAGGCCATATTCTTTGCCACCATGCTTTTCTCCCTGGCCAAAGTTTCTTCTCTGTCATCATAATGGTGCCAGCTCGTATTCATCTGCCAAGCCACTGATCACATTCCTTCTTCAGAAGGTTCTTCCTGAGCGTGCCAGCACGGTTGAGCATTTACTATAGGACTTCTCCTACTATTTTCCCTTCCATTCATTTAGAGTCTGTATCCCTGGTGTAAGTCTTTGCAATCATGCTTCACTTCAGAACTTCATAATCATAACCAAGGCACAGACCATTGTCTGATGCCTGCTCCCCCAGACACGCAATACCAGAAGCACACAGCATGCTTCGTAAATGACCTAATTAATGGGCCTCAAAGCACCACTTAGTAAAACAAATTTCTTACTTAGTAGGGATATCTATTATTTATTACATGTCTATCTATGCATTGTTAATCCACCAAATGACCCACGAGGCAGGCACCATTGCAATCCCTTTATTGCAGATGCAATCATATAGTTAAAAAAGAGTGAATTGGGGATTTGAACCTAAATTGTCTGATAAGGGACTGTCACCCTAATCATATTCCATCTATGAAATCACTTCTAATGCCGCTTTTTAATTTTCCTGCTTCTACCATTTCTTAGAGCTATATAACAGTCATCCATTGTGCATTCACCTAATCACATTTTCTGGAAAGAAGTAAACAATTCTATCATCTCTACTGTTCTTCAGTTGACCACATATAAATCTATTTAAATGCCTTAAAAAGAGAGAAAAATATTTCAGGCATAAAACATGCATTCCTATTCTTCATAGTCATAAAAATAGTTGTTTTGGTTGTTCTTCCCCTTCCCCAGAACCTGCTCATTAACTTTTTTCCTAAACTCTTTACATCAGTGGGTAACCTTAAATGAGTGACATTTTCAAGCGCTTTATATTCTAGACCTTAGGATCAGATGTTGCCATTTTCAGAGACAGCTGCAGCTCCACTCACAAAAGGCCAAGTATCTTATAAAAGAAGGAGTCGTCGTAAAGTAAGCTGTTCAAAGCCATATGCCTGAGTCTTTTCAGGTGCGATATAGGAACAGACCCTTTTCAGGTGCCTGCCTGGGTTAGGGGCTGCTCACGTGCTGGTCCTACTCTAAAAATCTTGTTTGTTCTGTTCACTTACTGAGCATTGTCTGTGTGTCAGATGTGTTGAGAACTAGGCTTATAAGCATAATGCAACAGCTTGTTCTTTGTGCTTAGGACATTTACACTCCTATGGCAGAGTGTTAATTCTACCCAACTTGTTAATTCCAGAAACTTCTCTTTGCTCTCTAATTACGCAAAAGTTTGTATTACATTTTTTGTTGATTTTCTTTTCTGCCTCCTCCATTAGCTCTGTATCAATGGGAACACCTGTTCTGGTTGTTCAGCTTAATCTTCCCATCTCATCTTAAGCACAGGTTCTGCACCATTTCTTGATCCGTTATGTGCCCCCCAGTGGTGTGCCGGAGCCGGCTGTGAGGTTGGTTTCAAGTACTCAGGGTGTGCACAACACACACACACAGTTGGTCCTAGCTTTATAAGCCTAAGAGGATGTGTGGTACTACCCTTTGTCCTATAAAGATGGTTTTTATTATCAGGGTATAATGGTTTTCAGCTGAAGATTTTGGAGAGCTGCTTTGGAAACGCAGAACAAATATACATTTTCCTTATTAACCCTATGTTCCTTGACAATATTAACTCACTTCTTGTGTCCTGTGTACTTGAATGTCAAATAATGTTGCAACGGCCAGCAGCCAATCAGGAATGCTGTTACTACCACGTGTACTAGCAAAGAGACAACAGACTGAGAGGCAGCCTCCAGGTTGGGAGCAATCATATAGTCATGCAAAGGTAATACTTCAGTCCTGATGCCCTTCTCAAAAAGTAGAGATCCGTATCCCCAGATCCCTGTCACTGTGTGCGTGCAAAGCGTGCAAGGTGTGGTGTTGGAAGTTGTGCAGCAATGGAAGTGGTTATGTGAAAGGATTAAGTCAGACCCTATTTTAGACCACCCTCTCATGGCCATTTGATAGGAATTAGTTAAGGAGGGCTGTGCTGGCACACAGAAATCCTTCTGGGACCTGGGGTGGATATTACTATATCCGATACTGATCTTCCATGTGAATTTCTAAATACTTGTTGAAAAAGAACCATGAGCTGGGATTTAATGTGAATATACATGCAATGACTACAAGTGTAAGTTCTGCTGTGTCATGGAGCTTAAGGGATAGTGTGAGTCACAGATGACAACAGATGACAATAAGTAAACAAGAAGACTATGAAAAATCACTGTGAATGAAAGAGATGGGGAACCACAGAATTACCAGAAGACCTACTTTAGGTGGGGTGACGTGTGATGGAAATAATATTTAAACTGACACATAAACGGTGAGATCGAATTGGACAAGTATACTATCACTCCAGGCAGAGAATAAAGTATGCACAAAGGTCAGGTAGTAAAAAAATGGTGACCTGTCCTTGGAAGGGGAAGGAGGTCAGTGTATATATGTTTAGTGGCCAGGCCAGTGGAGGGATATGATGTGAGGTCAGAGAGCTTAAAAAGAGCCATTTTTCCGTCGTAACCCTTGACCTGATGAAGATCTTTTTCCTGCTCTAGGTCCTATTCACATTTATCAACTTTTCCTGTCTCCCAGTGTATCATTTGAAGTAGTTTTCTCAGGTATCAATAAATTATTTCCAGAACTTTAAGGGGCTTTTAAAAATTGAGCTTCCTTATTCATGATAGGAGAAACAAGATGCAATTTTTTAAAAAATTATTTTGGAGAGCCCTGGCTGATGTAGTCAGTGGATTGACTATACCAGCCAGGCTGTGAACCAAAGGGTCACTGATTCGATTCCCAGTCTGGGCACATGCCTGGGTTGCAGGCCAGGTCCCCAGTGAGGGACATGTGAGAGGCAACCTCACATTGATGTTTCTTTTCCTCTCTTTCTCCCTCCCTTCCCCCTCTCTAAAAATAAATAAATAAAATCTTTAAAAAAAATTACTTTGGAGAAAATTCCAGGCATGCTCCAGACCATTGGGCACCTGATTTTCTTAATGATACAATAGGGTTTGTGTCTCGTCCACAGCACGTCTTACGAGAGCCTCCCATGTGTTATTCACTTCTTGCTCTCTCAGCGTGACACCATCAATATATTGGTTCAGTGTATTGCAGGATGCTTCTTTCATTGATGTGTCCTCTTTTTCAATGTTTCGTGTAATACAGAAAGTGACTCAGCTATGGAAACTGGGCAAAGAGTCATGCCTTTTTATTGAAGGAACTACCCTCCTATTTTTTATCCTCCATTCCTTGACATTTTTTGGTAAAGGTTTTCTTTTCATTATACAGACAGAATGGCTGTCATCTACGTTGCTCCCGGGGCGCAGTGTTCTGTTACCCACATCAGTGACTCTCTGTGGGTCAGGCCCTCCTCCCGATGCCGGACCACCCTTGCTCCTCATTAAACTATTGAGTCTGGGCTTTTCCGCTCAGATCCATTGGTGGCATGGAGCCAGTTCTGCAACAGAGCCTCTGACCATCTGTCTTGGCCTACAGCGCGCACCTTCTTCCTGATGCAGGTTAAACTTTTGCTTCGCTAAATGGCATATCCTCAGACCTCAGTTAGAGCCCTCCCTTTTTCCTGAAAAAAGTTATTCAAAATTTAATTCCTATTAATTAGTATTTAAATATGTGTCAAGACATACACCATAATATGCATACACATGCACACACACTTGCATGTTTACCCACAGAACCACTCCTCTGTTGCCCATGACAGTCTAGGGAGATCCAGCTGAATTATGCTAAGCCCAGTAGAAAGGGGCCATCGTGCGTTTTAGGAACTGGCATTGACATAGGTATCTATGATGACATAGTCGTGGATATCTGGATATTGGGAGCACTCTTTGAATTCAATCTAATATTTGCTAGATGGATCGATAGATGGACGATATACATATTTTTTTAACACTACGTATGAGGAGAAAATAGCAGATGAAGTTGGGAGACAGATTGGAGCCGTGTTGGATTTTATCCTCCAAGTGACAGGAACCCTTAAAAGGTTTTCAGCAGGGAGGAGGGAGTGGAAGATATTATCATGAGTGATGATAAGGCTTTGGACCACTGCTCCCACTCCAGGAATTATTCTTCATTGGCAAGTGAGGCACGGCTCACAAAAAGAAAAAGGTTCAAAGCATGAGAAAGGCATCAGCCACCTTTGGACTCCATCCTAGAACGTAGGGAACTGAAGGCGTGGCAGGGAAGGAGAGGCGTGGCAAAGCTCCATTTAACAAGGGCTTAGCGTCACCACAGGGTCAAGGGGAGGTGTGGAGAAAGCGTGTCAGCAAAGCTGATTGTGCACGTTGGGAACTTCAGGGGGTTGGTTTTAGCTGCACTTGTCCCCACTTCAAAGGCACTGTCTGCCAAATGGACACTGTAGGCCATGGCTTCCCATAGGGCCTGGGGCTTGTCTCCTAAAAAACTGAGCAGGCTAATCTAGGAAGTAACTGCAAATTTATAAATAAATCCTGATATTATGTAAAATGATATGCTTATTTCAGGCACTTGAGAAAATGCAGTAATTTGGGGGGGCATGTGGTAATTTTTAAAGAACTGTTTTAGCTGCTTGATTTAATGATTTATCTTTTGAGTTTCAAAAGAGCAACTTCAGAGGCCCATTTCCCTTTCAAGAGAAGGATTCAATAATCTTAAAGTCGTTTTCTGTGCAGTTTATGTTTGCATTTTTTATCTAATCAGTCAAACAAATATAATTAATTCAGACAGTTGTCTCCGTGGTTTGGGGGCCTGGTAGGAGCTGTGTCATTACAAATGCAAATATGTTCCTAAAATAATGAGAATGTCATTATCGCCCCTTATTCATTTATGTAGCCGGATGATAAACTGAAATGCTGTGTGTTATCGAAGTTACTTTTGTGCACTGTGCAGAGAGCATTAGCTGCTTTGCCTGAGAAGGACGTTAAGTCTAGCTGTGACTTTCTTATGTCACTCGTGGGGGGAGGCGGGTTGGGGGTATATTGGGCAGTGCGCCTGAGTTTTCCCTGAGCTGGGGATTTTATTCCCCTTCGGCCTCTGAGTCCTTCAGACACATTCCTGAACGCTTCTGTGGCTTAGACCCTCAGCAGTTGTACGGACACATTATTTCTGCCCTGCTTACCTCGAAGGGATATTATAAGCATCAAGTAAAACATGTAAAATAATATTAATATATAAAACAATTGTGGTTCATTACATATAAGCTGATGCATGTGTGTGCTTCGTCTGTGATTTCTCACTGTGGACTTTTTCCAGTGCTCACAAGCTGGTTTTCTGCTTTTCTCAATGCAAAGATTAAGGGTGTCTTTTTACATTCCTCTCATTAGGCTTCTAAGCTACGCCTAATTTCCCCTCTCTGGCATCCCCTTCTGGATGCTTATTTGCTGCTGGTATTTTTTTTCTTTGCCTCACATATTTGGATGTCGGTCGCTCCTCGGGAACTCGCTTCCCCACTGACTTGCCGTCACAACCAAGTCTTCCCTGGCACTACGGTCACTTGTCTGTGGTCAGAAGCTGCTGCAAATCACCGCCCTTCTTCCTTCAGGGTCACATGGAAATCTCTATTAATCGTCACCACCTTTCCAGTTCTAGTCAGTCGTTAATCTAGAATCTGTCCTTACAACTCTGTTAAAATTGTTCCCTGTCTTAATAGTCAGAAGCCTGTGGTTTGTCCCATCCCAACTGATCTTTCTATATTGCCCTTAATACAGCTGACCAGATCTTATCTCTAGAAAGCCATAGATAAATACTCTTTGTAGTAAACACTGGTGTAGACGTTATTCTTTTAAGCATGTAATATATAATTTAGGATGGTAGATTAAAAATAAATAGCCATTATTCTCTTATCTTTTAATTCTTAAAACTGAGTGATACTGAGGAATTTCTGTTGTTATATTCTTCATGTTGTTTCATGTTTGTTTTTGTATTTCAATTGAAACACCTAAGAGGCTTTAGCATTATTTAATGTGCAAAATGAAAGATATTTCTAAAAACGTTTTTTGTGTTTAAAGTGGAATATTGAGGGGAAAGACCTATATAACTTGCAACTGTAAGATAAACTATTATTAATAAGAAACGTGAAAAATGACTGTGATTATGTAATATTACTTAGTAAATTATACTTCAGAATTAGAGAGACCTCTGTTTGATTCCTCATTTTTCTCCTTTATAGCTCTGAAGCTTTGAGTGAGTTACATAATCTTTCTAAGCTTCATTTTTGTTCTCTTATTAAATGGAAATAATAATAATCATTATTATGCATTAATGTGAAAATTAAATCAGAGAATGCTTCACATTTAGTTCAGTTCAGTAGTAACAGTAATTAAAATGCTAATATTAATTAAATTATACTTTTAAAAATAAGAATGAGCCCTGGCTGGTGTGGCTCAGTGGATTGAGTGCCAACCTGAGAACCACAGGGTGACTGGATTGATTCCCAGCCAGGGCACATGCCTGGCTTGTGGGTCAAGGTCCCCAGTAGGGGGCACGTAAGAGGTAACCACACATTGGTTTCTCTCCCTCTCTTCCCCTTTCCAAAAATAAATAAATAAAATCTTTAAAAATGTTTAAAAAATGCCCTGGCTGGTGTGGCTCAGTGGACTGAGTGCCGGCCTGCCAACTAGGAAGTTGCAGGTTAGATTCCCAGTCAGGGAACGTGCCTGATTTGTGGGCCAGATCTCCAGTGGGGGGTGTGTGAGAGGTAACCACACACTGGTGTTTCTCTCCTTCTCTTTCTCCCTCCCTTCTCCTCTCTCTAAAAATAAATAAATAAAATTTAAAAAATAGAAAAAAGAAATTTCTGTGATCTTAAAATTATGTAAAACCTACATTCTTCACCATAACATGAATGAGTGATTTAAATTACTGTCAGAATTCTTTAATCCCACAACTGTTTTCAATTAAAATTAACATCATGGAAATAGATGCCATTTTTTAAAAAATCTTGGACATAGGTCAGCCAACTTTTTGAGTAATGCTATAACACTAGCTCAAAGAATGGCTAGAGACTTGCTGATTTTGTTTTATGCCGCACAGGTGTTTTGAAAGGAAAACAAAATACAAGCCCCAGATACTCATCCACTCATATAACCCTGTTCTGATGAAGCGATTACTTATTTGTATCTATCCTCTTCTAAGATTCATCTGCCTATTTTTCAATGATAGTTTTCTTGCGACCCGAAATTCTGGATGTAGAATTTTCTTTTTCCATCTATGTCGCATAGTAACTTTTTTCTTTCCCTTGTTGTCAAACCATAATACTGATTTGTGGTTATATGCCTTTTCAATCATTTGCCTTATGTCGGACATTTAATTTGTCTTTTGTTTTTCACATCCACGTGCAAAACTGGGATAGAGAATTCATCATGGAGGTGCCAGGCAGAATGTAACTGAGCTATTTATTTATGAGTCTGATATGTATTGAAACACACTGAGCTCTCTCCAACGAAGCCCTAAACAGAGGTTTCTGAATCATGGCAGTAAAGCCAAAATGCAGGTTATGGGAGAGTTTGCACAATATTTATGATAATGAAAGACAGGAAAGATTGTGTTTGCCCCAGATAAGCAGCAGCCAAGCAGATTATGTGGGTGGGCTAGAGCAATAACTACCAGACATCCCGTAAAAACAATATTCCAACAAAATGAACTTCTGCTCCTAAGTACCACCCCCGTGCATTTTGCAGTGGTTTGGCTAATGTGTGCTTTTTCTTATCTGTGTGGAAATGATATATATTTAATCAAACAACTATATCTGGGAAATGCCTTTCAACCAGCTATGCATATATTTTATATCTTTATTGAAGCATGGGACGTTAGAACTCAGGAGACTATAGAGGGAAGTTTTTTTTTAAAGCTGTGATGTACTGAGTGTCAGTTCCATGCCAGTGAGTTTAATATATAGAAACTCATTACGGAGACATTTATCATCATTTTTGCTAGGAGAACAGTGATGCGTCACCCAAGGTCACACCATGAGTATTAGCAGAATGAGAATTGGAAAACCAGGTCCAAGAACAAAACCTCAGCCTTGCCAAATGCATCTATAAACATGAGAGTCTTGATGAAATCAAGTTAAAACAACACTCTACTTATATGAATATTTGAGATATCTTTACTGAAGCTTTCAAAGTTTACTGGAATATGTGAAAGGCTAATTAGTGCAAAGTGCAAGTGCCTCCAGTTAAGAATGTAAGCTTGATCCCATTACCATGCCAAGTGGGTTAAACTTGAAGTGCTCTCAGGAGGAGCAGGCTCTCTATCTCATCAGCACTTTGGTATATGCATATGTTTGCTTGCAGGGAGCCTAGAGGCAGATCTGGGAAGAGGTGCTGCATAATTAGGCTCATATCACCCAAATTGCTGTTTCTGGGAGGCCCTTCCTGATGAGCCTTTCCCCTCTCTGCTCCTGAGTTTGTGTTTTGTCACCTGAGCATTCAGGCAAACTCAGCCTGCTTTGATCCTTTGCTCAAAGAATGGCACGTGAAGTGCAACGTTCTCACTTCTTTCTAGAAGCACTGCTTCCCCAAGAAATGCATCAATATTCACGAGGCAAGATGGCAACCCACGATGGACTCCTGCCTCCCCTTCCTCACTTCCCATGACAGCACCACACTTGACATAAATCTGAAGCACGAAGCTCAAGTACAACACAGCTTTATGAGAAAATGAAGCAATGGATTGAGGATACGAAGAGCAATTTGTTCTTGGTGTGTGTGAAAGTGTGTATAGTTGAGAGTTGCCTAGAGGACAAGAGTATAAGATGAGCTCCAACATGGCTGAGCAAGAAAACAGTGGCTGCTGGTACGGCGTTAGGCCCTTAGGTATCAATCGCATGTCAGTGAGGGGGCCCTGCTGAGGAAAAGAGATGGTAACTGTACGTGAAGGCAAGCATTTTACCCAACAGCCTTTCAGGTCTTCCAACATGTATAAAATTGGGAAAATATATGAGAAGAGTGACTTTTGAGACATGACAATCCAGGACAGTTTCCTTGAGGTAGCAAATCTTACTGGGAAGGGAAAGCAAAGGTGAACTGATTCAACTCTGGACTGAGCTCTTGCATCAAATTCAAAAGAGAGGATTTAACACACTTAATGGCAACATAGAGAATCACTCCAGGGAACTATAAGCAAGTGGGAAAAAATAGAGGTATATATTTACCAATACACTAATCGAAGCATATAGACAAAATATATATACCAATATACCAATATATACCTCTATATACCAATAGAGATATATAAACAAAATATAAAATGTTTCCTAAAAATTTAGAGTACAGTGAATACCTATCAACAAAATTCATATGGACACAATTATTAAAAAATCAATGAAGGATGAATCAAATATATGGTAAAATATACCATGTTCATGAATGGCTCAACATACTATAAGGTTTTAATTCTTCCAAAGTAAACTATAAATGCAATTCCAGTAAAAAGTGTCAGCACAAATTTTGAGAAAACTTGAATACATTGATTCTAAATATTGTATGAAAGTAAATACATTAATAAATGGGTAAGACAAACTTAAAAATTAGCATTTCGGAGGAATTTACAGTGCTGGATGGTCTCCATGCACCTCCTGAGATCGATGCCCCTTTCTCTTCCGTCTCTTCCTGCCTCGGAACGCTGGGCTGTGCGGCACAAATCAGTCGGGCTCCCTGGTGACCTGGCCTCTGGAATTTACCAGAAGCACTGGTAGGCGCTCCTGCTTCTCCTCCGCCTGAGTCCAAAGCACCTTAATTACAGCTCTTGCTAACAGACAGAGCTAACTAAACCCTCTAAATGGCCCCACATTAGGTTTGTATACTCGTATTAAAACATTTATGTCATCAAGTTGTGATTTTCTGCCTTCTGTGCTACAGCATTGTCCTTAAGGGTACTGTTATGTCTGGTGTTTAGTACCTCAGAACACACGAATCAATTAGTACATTTTTTTTTCAACCTGTGAGAATATAAGCATTTTACTCAGCTGCCGCACATAGTTTGTATTCAGAGTCATTGTATTACCACACAAAAGGTTTATAGATTTTAATCTAAATAAAGTTTATTACTTAAACATGAAGCCTGCAGTTGGGGAAAAATGCTGCTTTTTTAATGTAATAATCAAACAATGAAATGTAAGAAAGTTCTATTTCAAAAATAAATGAAAACATTACTATCTGTAGTTATTGTAAAACGGAGACGCAATCCAATCTCCAGACAATTTTTGAAATCCCAAAGAAAATAATGCAATTGCTCAGAAAGCAATCAGCCATTTTTAATACTTTGATATTTAATAAAGATAGCTTTATCTCTGCAAGCACAATTTGATAACCAATATTGTATTCAGATAAATAAAAAAGCACTTAGAACAATGCCCTAGGATTTAATTTGAATATAGAACATTTTATGCCCTCCTTACAAAAAAAAAAAAAACTGCTGCAGAAAATGATTTTTAAAATCATTTAAAAAATGATTTGCTTTATTTTTTTCATTAAGTAGCCAGGTAGCAGAAAACACATATAAGGAGATTAAAATATTTATTTTACAAGTCCTATTAAGTCAAAGATTATTGACAAGTCATAGGAATATGTTTTGAAAAACATGAGAAAATTTTAAAAAATGAAATACTAAAGTATTATTTAACCAGTGTTTCAGGTATTCAGTCTGAAGTCTGAAAATTCCAAGCACTGTAATGCAGTGTGCCTTGACAGCATATAAGATATAAAATAGTAAAATGTCATGTCTATAAATGGAATGCTATCAAGTATAATGTTTCTGATTTATTCATTAAAAACTAAGCTGTTTACTTTCCAGGCATATTTTCAGTTGCTGATTAAGCTGCTTGGGAAGAAGTTTTTAATATTAAGAATTACCTGCAGAGAGTATTTCAGTGGTGAAAGCCGACAAAAACATATTTAATTTGGGACCATATGGAGAGTATAATAGACATATAAACCAAATACAGTCCAAGTACACTTTCATATTTCTACTAAGCTTCTTAATAAAATAACACACACAGAGTTGACTTGAGGAAAACACTCAATATATGACAAATTAAATCACATCATGTTTGATGTCTTACTCATTGACAAATTTAATGTAGGGCATATGAGGAGTACACATATATCTGAGTTAAGAAAAAACCAAAGAAGTATGAGAGCAGCAGACTTGTTTTTAACAGAACAATATGGGTGGATATGGCAAAATACTGATATTCTTTTTTTTTAAGATTTTATTTTTTATTTATTTATTTTTAGAGAGGGAAGGGAGGGATATATATATAGAGAGAGAGACACCAATGTGTGGTTGCTGGGGGCTGTGGCCTGCAACCCAGGCATGTACCGTGACTGGGAATCGAACTTGCGACACTTTGGTTCTCAGTCTGAGCTCAAATCACTGAGCTACGCCAGCCAGGAAAATACTGATATTCTTTACAAAATATATCAGAAGACATGGACATGGATCACCCACTTATTAAAAAAAAGGCATGTGAGTTAATTTCTTGTTCTTATTAACTCTTTCACTGTCTTTTTTTTTAACTTGCATGAAATGCCATAGGTAGAGATGAGCAATTAACATCTGACTTCCCAGGTTCTTCCCTGTCATCTATGAAAGTATTCCACTAGACATGGTAATTTTATCTTGCACTCATTTCCAACCTGATTCTTACTACTTTCCAAACAGCCTTGCCTAAACGTTACGTTTGCCTGTACTCTCCTGAATTTCTTGACCACCTCATTACTTTTGACTCTGTTTCCTCCACACCTGAAATGCTTTAGGTCAAGCACTTTTTTGTAAAAGGGTCTCTGAAATATCATTTCCTCCTAAGACCTCTCACCTTCCAAGGGAAATAATTCATGGATTGTAGACCTAAATGTAAGACAAAAAATATAAACTGCCTGGAAGATAACATAGGAGAAAATCTAGATGACCTTGGGTATGATAATTACATTTTAGGTACAGCACCAAAGGCACAATCCATGAAAGAAATACTTGCCAGGGTAGATTTCATTAATATTAAAAATTTCTGCTTTGCAAAAGACACTGACAAGAGATTGAAAAGACAAGCTACAGACTGGAGAAAAAATACTTGCAAAAGATATGTCTGATAAAAGACTTATTCAAAATACATAAAGAAGACTTAAAATTCAACCATAAGAAAGTGAACAACTCAATTTCAGAAGGGAAAGGAGACCTGAAGAGACAGCTCACTAAAGGAAAGCTACAGATAGCAAATAGGCATATGAAAAGATGCTTCATATCACCTGTGATTATGGAAATGCAAATCAAAGCAACAAGGAGATACCACTTCACAGCTATTAGAATGGCAACATCCAGAACCTGACAACACCGAATGCTGGCAAGGATTTGGAGCAACAGAAACTCTCATTCATTGTAGGTAGGAATGGAAAACTGTGGGGCCACTTTATCAGACTGGTGGTTTCTAATCAACTCAACATAATTTACCATAAGTTTCATCAATGGTATTCCTTGGCGTTTGCCCAAATTAGCTGAAAACTTATGTCCATGCAAAGACCTGCCCATGGATGTTTATACCAGTGTTATTCATAATTGCCAAAACTTGGAAGCAATCAAGATGCCCCTCAGTAAGTTAAAGGATAAATAATAAATTGCAGTACATTCAGACACTGGAATATTGTCCGTTGCTAAAAGGAAATGAGCTATCAAGGCACAAAAAGATATGGAAGAAACTAATATGCATATTATGCAGTGAAAGAAGCTGATCTGAAAAGAATATATGCTATACAAGGTCCAGAAGGTATCCAGCCATGCAATATGAAAAATAAAGACATTTATTGAAGAAGACACAAGATATAAGAAATATTGTACATAGGACAATGATGCCTCAGTCCCCTTCAAAGTAGGCACCGTGGGACCTCACACAGTTCTTCCAATTGCCATCAGTTGCCCTGTCATATTTTCCCGAATCTCATTGATAGTCAGAAATTTATTCCCTTTCAAAGGTGATTTTAGTTTTGGGAAAAGCCAGAAGTCACAGGGCACCAAATCTGGGCTATGGGGAGTTGAGTCACCTGGATGATTTGATGTTTTGCCAAAAAACTCTGTATGAGATGTAAAGTGTGAGCAGGTGTGTTGTTGTAATGAAGCTGCCAGTCACAGTTGCCCATGGCTGCGGCCTCTTGAATCATCCAAATAGTTTCCGCAGAGGAATGTTCAAGCTCAACTCAAAATTTGATGCAGATTTGTTACTCTACTCACTCAGTCATTTTGAATTGAATGGCCACACAGTACACGTGCTCACTCAATGGCATCTACCGCCCCCACTGACTAGTAACAGTGAAGTTGGCATTGTTCACGCATGTGCATTCCAGCCCACTCTCCTTGGCTACCAGGTTGCATCAATGTCATGCAAACTGGTATTATATCAACAATGGCTGGACTTTTTCCAGACAGATCTCATTGTATGTGATTCCAACCAAATTACATTTTGGAAAAAGCAGAACTATGGAGACAGTAAAAATCAGTGGTTTCCAAGGTTTGAGATAGGCAGGAATAAATGCAGGTCATAGAGGATATTTTCGGGACAGTGAGACTACCCTGTAACATTATAATGGTAGATGCATACAGTATACATTTGTCAAAACCCACAGACTATACAACATCAAGAGTGAATTCTAATGTAAACTGTGGACTTCAGGTGATAATGATGGATTGTAACAAATGTATCACTTTGGTATAGAATGCTGATAGTGGGGGAGGTGGCCTATTTAGGGAGTCAGAGGTTATGTAAGAACTCTGTACTTTCTGCTTGATTTTGCTGTGAACCTACAACTGCTCTAAAAAGTCTATTGGAAATGATAGGAATAAGGAAGTGATTCCATTCTCTTTCTTCCAACCATTTACATCATGGCTTCTGATTGGAGGAGATATATTCTATGACACTCCATAGCCAGGGAGGGAAGTTGTAGATACATACACATACATATTTTTACCCTAATCTATGTATTTTCCATAACACCTGTCACTAGAATTCCTTCTTGAGAGGGACTAATATGTGTGTAGGAATATTATCTGACAGATGATTTCAGAGGTGAGTATCAGCCCTAGAAACACGAGGCTTCAGTAACCACGATCTGCCAGAATGACGGGTGAGTTGTTCTGCATAAGAAATATGTAAGACATTTGGTGAGGGGATGGGAAAGACGAGAGGGTAAAGAGGGAGGAGGAGCGGGAAGAGAAAAAGGCTGAACAATTAAAACAGAAATCGAAGTCCAAGTTCCAGAATGAGACAACTAATTTTTGGAAGGGGAATTGTTTATCTGTGAGTCCCCAGACCTTTAGTATTGCTTTCTATAAAACCTTGTAAAATAGGATGAGTTCAAAGATTATGCCATGTTGGGCATAATTGTGCAGTTTGAGTAGGACAGTGGGGAAATTACTGAACAATTAATTCAGAAAATAATGACAGCTCTGAGCCACAGGTGGCTATGAGCAATACACAGAAATCTTGTTTTGAAGAGAATATTGTGCTTCTGAGTTTGTGGAAAGGGAACTCAAGGCAAATTATCCAGACATCAAAGGGATGAATATCCTGGTTAATGTCGGGGTTACATATTATACTCATCATTTGAGGGATGGGATCAGCGTGCTAATGCTATGCCAACCCAGCCACTTTCTTGGTATCTTAAATCACATCTTTCCTCAGTGCCAAGTCTTATGTCGGACACACGGGGGGCACATAATAAATAGTAAATTATTGATAAATGATATACGCACAATATACTTTGAATGCTCCATTATTCCGTGCATTTTATTACAGAAAATTGAGACAGGTGGATTTTTTTAAAGCCACAATTTAAATATTCTGAAAGTGTCACACTAAAAATTGAAAAGCCAGTGACTGAAATGCACATTACCGGAATAGTTTCAACCCATTGGGTATTGTTGTAAAATTAGAAAGTCACTCACTTTGGAGATACTACATTGGGATACTGTTATGTTAAAAAATAGAACAAATGTTATACATACACAACAAAAGGAAATAGGCATAGCTGACGGTGAGTGATATGGATGGTACTTTAAAGAAGTTATTTTGAAGAGGTGCCTATTTATCCTATTTATATTCCAAATGAGATTCACAAATAATGTCAGAAAAAGCTATGATTTGTGTGTAAGAGGCTTTGTGTGTGTATTCATGGGTTTGTGTGTTTTGGGTGGTATTCCCCTTAAATCTGCCTTGCTGTTGAATCTAGTATTGTGTTGTCCTAATAATCCCTGCAGTTGCATTATGTTTTATTCATATTGGCTAAAACAATGTATTGTGTAAATGTAAAGTGTGTGCCCTGCTTACTTAGTATTCTGTAAGGTGGGCTCCTTGCTTAGTTTGACTCTGTAGTTACCAAGGTTAGAAGACTGAAAATTAAGTTAGTCTCCATCAAGTCTAGACCCCTACCAGCATATGTCTCCTTAGCACAGGAAGATCCAGACGTACTCAGATCGTATTCGGTGATGGGGATAAATGGTAGTGGCATGCAGAAAGCGTGAGGTTGTGTGTGATGTCCTTTTCCCGGTTATGCAGTTGCACTGGGGCACAACCACGGTGACCAGCAGACCTCAGAGATGGTTTAGCAGCTCAATTCTGTTTGCAACACTGGACTCTAGTGCCCTACCTTCTATGAGTGCACTTGGCATGCATTTTTCCTTAAGGAGACAGTATATAGCCTGGCCAGTCGGTCACCACCCAGTATGGAGAAGACTGTAGGGCAATGTCAAGCCGATGGATGTCAGGGTGTCATATTTCTTCTAGTCTTGGTAGACATGTCTAGGAAATTTAAAAAAATGATTGAACATGGATAGGCATGTCAAAAACAAAAACAACACTCCACCCCACCCCCACTCCCAAAGAGACTCCTAAGAGTCAGTTTCTTTATAAATCAACTTGGAGTACTTAGACCAAAGCATTTTGCAAAATATATGAGAAGAAACAGTGTTGCTGCTTTTGTGTTTTTGTTTTGACATATTTTGACTTTCATGTTAATAATAATCCATTAAATAGCAAGCGTGATCCAAAATAGTTGGCTTCTCCAATGTACTTTTGATAAATATTATACTATTAGTTTTATAATTGTCCTTTTTATTTTTAAATGGTTGGCATGTACAGTTTCAATTTACAACAGAGTGTTACTAGACATTTATGTGCTTTTTGAAGTGATCACCCCAATAAATCTAGTGCCTATCTGACACCATCCATGGTTATTACAGTATTATTGTGTGTATATCCCCTTTGCTGTACTTTACTCCCCTTGACTATTTTTATTCCTGGAAATGTGTACTTCTTAATCCCTTTCACCTTTTTTTACCCATCTCTCCAAGCCCCCATCCCAACTGGCAACTTTTAATTTGTTCTTTGAATCTATGAGTTTGTTTCTGTTTTGCTTGTTCAGTTTTCTAAAAAATTTCTGCATATAACTGAAATCATATGGTATTTGTTATTCTGTCTGATTAATTTCATAACGTGTCATCCACATTGTCACAGATGTTAAGATTTCACTCTTTTTATGGCTGTGTAATATTCCATTGTATGTAGGTACCACCTCTTCTTTGTCCATTCATTTGTTGATGGATACTTACATTGCTTCTATATCTTGGCAATTGTAAGTAATGCTACCATGAACATAGGGGCCCACATATTTTTTGAAATTAGTGTCTTGGATTTCTTTGGATAGTGGAATTACCAAAGCCATGGGATTACTAGGTCATATGGTAGTTCTATTTTTAATTTTTTGAGGAACATTCATTCTGTTTTCCATAGTGGCTGCACCAATCTGCATTCCCACCAGTGGGGCATGAGGATTCCCTCTCCTCCATATCCTCACCAAGAATTGCTGCTTGTTGATTTATTGATGATATCCAGTCTGACAGGTATGAAGTGATAGTTCATGCTGGTTTTGTTTCATTGGTGATTAGTGATGTTGAGCATCATTTCATACCTCTGTTGACTCTCTCTTAGTTCTTTTTGGAGAAATGTCTATTCAGGTCCTCTGCACATTTTTAAATCAGGTCATTTGCTCTACTGATGTTAAGTTGTATGGGTTTCTTATACATTTTAAACATTAACTGCTTATCAGGTGTATCATTGACAAATATCTTCTTTCATTCAGTAGATTGTCTTTTCGATTTGTTGATGGTTTCCTTTGCTGTGCAATAACTTTTTAGTTTGATATAGCCTCATATATTCAGTTTTGCTTTTGTGGTCTTTTTCCTAGAAGTCATATCCTAAGACATATTGCTAGGACGGATGTCAAATAATTTATTGCCCATATTTTCTTCTACAGTTTTACGGTTTTGGGTCTTACATTTAAATCTCTAACTTATTTTGTTTATTTTTGTATATGGTATAAAAGTGATACAATTATTTTTTAATTTGAAAATATCTTATAGTCCCTCCTTCAAAAGTGAATGTGTTAATCATCAGCTTTAATAATTTTTTTGGCAAATGCTATCTAAAATATGCATCTCCCTGGACAAGTGAAATTAAACAGAAATTAAAATAGGATTTGAACAAACTTCTGAAAAATCTTCCACCAGGCTAATTAATAAACTAATAAATAAATTAAGAACATATGGCTCCTTTCGGCTTCCTCACACTAACTTAATCCATACAGCATTTTCACTTCGGAGAGCTTCTCCATAGGAATTTCACATTTAATTTCAAAGAAGCTTGAAGCCCATAATGACATAAGTATTGACTCATTCTCTCATCGAATACTTGAAGCATAACATATTATCCTGTGAACTAAAAGGAATTATCATGATTATGAAATATAGGCTACAGTCTGACTCTAAACTGCTTAGGAACTTTCTTCATTTTTCATTCCATTGATCACTGGTACATTAAAAAGCTAAAAATGTATGTGCAAAAAGGATAAAAATTAATGCTGATACACCCACCTAACTGAGCTCACAATTTGCTTTGTGTCCCTAGAAATTTGGGGTTATACGGTGCTTGAGAGCTGCTATTCATCTAAGCTCTCATCACCACTTTTCTTTGGTGATCAGACTTACGTTGTAAGTAAAACTGAAATATGTCTCCCCCTGGAAAAGCAGAGTAATGTCAATTAGGCCGTATTGAACCCTTTGCACCAAATTGGGAACATTGTTGTGATACTTGATCAATCCTTTTAGGAAGTAGAGTCGACTTAAAAACATGGTATATTAAATTTTAAAAAACTAAAGTTTCATTTTACATTGATATTTTCTTAACTATTATCATGTCTCTATGTTCATTCTGTATAAGATTCTATATCACAAGTGAGATTTTCTTAAAAAAAACAGCACTAATAAATGATAAAATCAAGAAATGCTCTGTCAATTGAGTAAAAAATGTTAGTCATTGAAGAAGTGAAAAATCACACCCATCATGTTACATCGATGTGTATTTTGTGTTTCACTCTTCGGCACCTTTCCCTGAAGGACACGGAATTGGTAAGTCTCCAGGGACCACTGAGCAGCTGAACTTTCACATGTGACCATATAAGCCAAAAGAGATTCAGCAGAGGATGAACATCGTATTATTTCTAAAGCACATGTTCACAGTGGAAAATATCAATTATAGTAGATGGTTATCAAGTTGCATGTAGAATACGCCATTTGAAAAGATGGCAGTCTTTAGGGCAGAGTCATATGGAAGTCTCACTAATGTAGGGTGAATACAGAGAAAATGCCAGTGGTTTCTAAAGCTCTTTTTTTTTTTAAAGGAACAAGGTAGGCATGGATTTCTATAGAGGAAACACATGAAGAGGAACTCCCTGAATACTCAGTTAACCTTTCGAGCCACCCGGTCAGGGTAGATATGGGCTGCAATTACCCACATGCCTTTCTTTTCCTAAAGGAGTTGAAAGGAAAGATGATGTCTAGCTAGGACCTCAGGGGTAGCTCCCTAAATTGCCTTTTGAGCTCCCTGGAGGCCCTGAGCTGTATTAACAATAAGGAACAGTTGCGAGTATCAGAAGACGGGGTCAGCTTGGTGAGAGGCTGTGGTGAGTCAGGGTGGTCAATCAGGGCCAAATTCTCACTCCTCCCACGCACCCCCCCACCTTTCAGGAAAACTCTCTCCTGAAACTTGGGGACTGTAGATGATCCAAAGGAAACTGTTGTTGACTTAAGTCTTTGTTCTTGTCTTATGGTCCCAAATGCATGGCGCGGTTCTTAAATGGTATTATTTTCCAGGTCTATTTGTAAGTGCCAGATATACGTTCATCTCATTATAGATACAGGACAACCGTATAGAGACAGAATGATCATTTCCCTCACTTTTCTAATGAGGAACTGCTGTATGTATAATGGGGTTGATTAATTTGCCACACATCTTGGAGTGTATACATGGTGGGGGTGAGTTGTATGGTTCTACAGCTCCTGCTCCTGACTGCCTTCTAGGCACGCTGCGGGTCTGGGGTCCACCCCGCACCCAGCCCACTGCTCTGTGCACAGCAGTGGCCCAGTAAACCTCCGTCGTTCTAATGAAAAACAAACAATATATTTCCATACATTCACCCAAAATGTATTTAGACATTGAATGAGGCACTACTCTAGGCACAGATTGGTCGATAACACATAGTGACTGCCCTGTGCGAGCCTGTACAGCAGTTTGTGAACAGCATTCGTCTAGAGGAGAAGAGGTGGTGAACACATGTAGCAAATGAGTTTTTCACAACGTTCAATATGGTCACAATGGGGAGATGCTTAACTCCGCCTAGAGAGTGGGCCCTGTTCCAGAGAAAAGGCGATGACGGACTGGATCCGAAGACTGAACAAAGATGAACAAGAGATGACTGGGTGGCTGGCCTGGTGGGCGCATGCTCGGTAGAGGCGACTGCAGATGGGAGGGCAGAGAGTGTGTTAGAGCAAGCGCATTTGGGGAGATCAAGTAATCGCACTGATTATTCACATTGTCTTTTAAAATTTTACCTGATACAGATGTGTTTTAGGATGCTGGAATTTCTAAAAGAGGACAAAAATGCTTTGTAAATATGCTTTATAAATGTGCTACCCACCTGGCTGGAGGGTAAGGAAAGCCTGGGGAGGTGCGAACAGGCCTCAAAAACTGTCCCAGATCCCCTGACAGCCGCTGGCGAATATGCAAGAGGCTGACATCCTCTCTCTTTGTACTGCTTTGGCAGTTTAAAATGGTACTTTTTGAGGTAGGATTCTCTCAAAGGAGGGGCACGGGGCCTTTGGTGAGTCAACATGATATGTGTCTTAATTTCAAGGAACCACATGGAAAGTTATTGGGAGGTGAGCATTATATTTTAAAATAATTGCCCCGAAGTGCTCAATTACATGTTTCTTAGTAACAACATCTGTTGGTAGGAAAATGAAGATCAAGTTTCCAGTCTCTCTAATGTATCCTTAAGTGATGAATAAACAGATGAAGGCATTTTGTAAAATACGTGTTGCATTTGGAGGCGACATTTTGTTGCATAGGATTAATCCGGTAAGGCAGAAACAAAGAAATGAGGTTTTCAATTTTTACCAAGTTTACACCATTTTCTGTAGTTCTACAGGTGTTTGGTGGAAGGAGCTCTATAATCAGAGGGATTGGATGCATGAATAAGTCATGTAATACCTCCTGTTTTCTTAATTATAAAACAAGGATAACAAAAATATCTTTCGCATGCTTTTGAGGGGATTAAATAAATCAGTATAGGAAAGCGCCTATTTCAGAGTCTCACCTATAGTAGTGGTTTAACAAATGCTTGTTTTCTTCTATGTATTATTGATCTGTTTTGAAGGTAAGTAAAATATAACTCCCATCATAATGTAAATTACTCGGCTATGCCCAGTAGGCAACTCAATGTATATTTGGTGCTTCATGAAATCAATAGCAAGGTTTTCTTTTTCTTTTCTTTTTTTTCTCTTGCTGTCAGAAGGAGTTAAATTTCTGGAAGGAAATCTTTGCCTAATTGGCCTCTCAAAAGTTCTGAATAAGATGTGAGCAAATGCTGATGTTTTTATTATACCCATATTAGTGTGGGGAAAGGTATAGGATGAAAACCAACCCCAAGGGCAGCAGGCACCATGAGTCCATGGAGTACTAATGAATAGGAGAAGAGAATTCTCAGGAGACTCCTGGATGGAAAAGGAAGGAGGTGTGAGCGGCCCCAGGGGAGATGTAACCACCGTGGCTACTTTGAAAATTAGCACACTCCCAAGTGACTTTTAGCCAGACTGTATTCTTATTTTAGTTTGAACAGGTAACAAATAGTATCTTTATGGATCAAAATTCACAAAGCACAAAAGGTCATACGGGAAAAAATTTGCCTCCCGACTCCCCTCCAAGTAACCAGTCTCCCTGTGGGGAGGCAACCACTGTTAGTGATTTCTTTGGTATCCTTCAGACACAATCAAACACCTACCAGCACACATAACTCTTCTTCCTTCATTTCTTTTTTTTGTTGTTGTTTTCTACAAATCGTAGTATACTAGGCACACTCTTCTGCATCTTTGATTCTTTATTGAAAAATTCACCTCGAAGAGTGATGGATGCTGATACAGAAATCACTGTCAGATTTGGGACCGAGGAGGGACACAGACGCTAGAAACTGTGGCACGACACAAGCGCCTGTGGCTTCCTGTTCCCATACGATGTCATAACCAAATCCCCACACCGATTGTCCTCACATTGTCATGAATACACAGTTATGTATTCATTGGTTTAATGATAAAAAAGAGCAGAAGCCATCTGAAGGGTATTGGGTTTGACTGCAAAATACCCTCCAACAATTATTTGGGGGGGCCACCGTGAAGAGCGCTTCTATATGTAAACTGTCCATTTTATCTGAAAAAAAAATTCCCTGACCTAAAGGATGTCATATATTTGTGCACATGAATTTTGCGATCACAGTCTTCTGTTCAGACATTGAGTCACAAGGGAACAAGAAAACTTTCCCTCCCAGACACAAGACAGTGCCAGATGTTGATTGCTTCTGCTAAGTCACAGGGTCACGGAGGCGCCAGGCCCTACTGGCACGCATCCTTAGGAAAGAGGAATCCCAGGTGCACTCACGGCCATGCAGTGTTGTCATGGCGAGTCTGCGTTCTGCAGCTGTCACAGCGAGCAGACCCTGGAAGGAGAGCGCCAGGGGTTTTACTAAATGTTTAAGGAAACTTTTTTTTCTCAGTGGAATGTTGAATATGGGCATATTTCAAAAACACATGCAGACAAAAATCAACCTAATTGGTCACTGACATTTGGCATGTTGACTCAAAAATTTACTCTGGATGATATTCATTAAATATCTACTGTGTACCATCGGATTCTGTACTAGTTTCTGGGAATACAGAACCAGTGAAAATGTGTTTTGAATAAATAGTAGATCATAATGTGGCAAATATTCTAGCCTGAGTCTACACCAGGTTAAGTGAGATCAAGTTCCCTAAAAGCCAGCTAAAGGGTATTTCACATAAAGGATCCTTAAGAAGCTGGTATTTGAAGGACAAAGGAAAGGTTTCAGACTGAGAGTCAAATTAGGAATAGAGTGAAAAATTATCAGTCTCCATCAGAGAATAACAATCCAAGTTTAGGGGTCTATGGTGGGTAAAAGGGCTGGTACTTAGTACTTTACTCCTCTTGAAAAGAAAGAAGGGGAAAGGACAAATCCCTAGAGAAATACTTGAACTACGACTTTAATAAAGGGTAGATTTTTAAGCACAAAAATAAAATGACTTCTAGAGAGAGAATGGAAAAAAAGCAAGACTTCAGAGGCATGGTAGATTTTCAGGGTTTTAGATAACTTCAAGTCATTCTTGCAGAATGAGATTCAGGATGAACAAGTGCTGGGGAAAATCAAAGACATTAGACTGGTTGGGGTGCCGGGGGTCTTGGCACCCCACAAAGAATGAGAGAACACACTGATTTGAACACTATTGGGTGAAAGCCACATGAATTCTTCAAATAATAGATGTGAGAAAAAATTGAGAGTCAGTTATTGACTTTAAACAACAGCAATAACGACAATGGCACCAGCAACAATGAATCCTGCTAAGTGCTGGGATGATGTTACCCCCGGGAAACCTGGAACCAGAGAGTCCCAAGTAATGCCATGTCAGTAAAATTCCATTTTTTAAACTAAAATATAGAAGAAAAATGGTTTACCCATTTCTTCTACTCCCTGCCCCCACCTCTGGCAACCATCAATCTATTGTTCTTCTATCTAGGAGGTTAGAGTGTGTGTGTGTGTATGTGTGTGCCTTAGGTTCCACATGAGAGAGAGATGGCATGACATTTGCTGTTCTCTGTCTGACTTATGTCACTTAGCAGAATACCCTGTAGGTCCGTCCATCCATGTTGTCACAAATGGCGAGATTTCATTCTTTTTTCATTCATTCTGTGACTGAGTAATATTCCATTGTGGACATGTACCATCATCTTTCTTTATCTATTGTTTATTGATGGAAACTTGTGTTTTGATTGGAGCCCTTAAACCATTTACATGTAAAGGAACTGTTGATAGGTATGCAAGCTGGGTGTGGGGGAGGGTCGATAAAAACAACGGCTTCTGCCCGTCCTTCTGTCTGGGAGAAAGCTGCTCCCCCAGTCCTTGCTCTGAAGCTGGACAAAAAGCACTTCCTTCCTGCATGTCCCTGGCGCTCTTCAAACTCCTGCCTCAATGCTGGGGCCCAGAGCCAGTGAGTGTGTCAGTGGGTAAATCCGTGCACCAGGCCGCTAAGGGGAACCTGGAGCTCCAGAAAGGAGCCCTCTCTTCCTTTCAGCCACCATCCCGGCTGGTTTTCGCAGTCAGAGATCTTGTGGACTTCTCTCCCTGGCGCTGGGACCCTGGCCTGGGGAGTGGAGGGGGCTCGGACCCCTTGCTCATGGAGAGAGGATACCCCCGCATCCATTTCTTAACGCCACACCGTGAGGGAGAGGCCTGCCCTTTCTGCATCTCCAGCCCTCCCACCAACATCCATGTGGCTTCTTCTGAATATCCTTAATGATACAGGACTTCTGTTTAGCTAGCCTTCAGGCTGTTCTCAATGGGGGCTGTTTCATAGTTTAGCTGCAACTTCGATGTAGTACTGGGGGGAGGTGAGCACAGCATTTTCCCACCCTGCCGTCTTAACCGAAAGTTCATCCTTGCAATTTATTTGTGAAGACAATCACACCCTTTGTCCTTTAGTTTTGTTTCATGATTTGCTGACTGCATCCCATGGTGTCATTTCACATGTCCCTCTGTCCCTTGCATTTCCTACAAACTGATAAATATGGGAAGCTTCTAAAAGTGCACATGTCCAGACTCCAACCTAAAAATGTATTCAGTAGGACTGGTGTGGGTGCTGGGGATCTCTAACTTACTTAGGATCTGTGTGTTTGCTTTTACGCAATACCATACTGCTTTCTTTAATAACACTTTGTCATATAGGTTGAAATCAGGGAGTGTGGTTGAAGTCAGGGAAACATTGTCAATGCCTTTCAGCTTTGTTCCTTTTTCTCAAGATTGCTTTGGCTTTTTGTGGTCTTTTATGGTTCCACACAAGTTTTCAGATTTTTGTTCTATTCCTGTGAAAAACAAAACAAAACATGCCATGGGGATTTTGATAGGAATCACATTGAACATATATGTGTATATATATGTATACAATATATATGTATATTGCTTTGGGTAGCATGGACATTGTAACAACATTAATTCTTCCAATCCAAAGGCAGACACACTGAAATCTTTCTAAAGTAAAATCCATTTTCTGGATAGTCTGTTGAATATGAACTTGCTCCTAAGCTTTTACTCTGTTATTGCCTCTTCTGAGATCACTTCTTTCCAATGTTCCTCCCAATTGTGAGGATAGGGGCTATGCCTGATATATTTTTAATATTCTCATATCATCACATATCGGGCTATATAACAATATAGGATATATAAAAATATAGATGGGTACATACATACATGCATACATACATACATATCTACATATTTAGATTTTGTTTATAAATGGGTATGAGAAAGGGTAGGTTCACTTAAGAAAATAAAGCTCATTATGAGAAATTTTAAAAAAAGAATATTTAGTCTGATTCTAAGGAAGACACTGGAATGGACTGTGGAAGAGAAAAGTTGAACACTGCGGCTTCCTTTAATTCTCAGGATATAAATAAGTTCTGGTGTTAAAATTGCTGTGTTTCTCAACAAACAGTCTTTCTGTATCACTATAATATTAACTGCTTCAAAAGAGTTACCTCTCCTACCTTATACACTGTGGCATCTTCATCCTTCAGATGGGTGCCAGGTCCTTTTTCTCAGTGTTCTCAGCACATAGTCCGGATACTGACCGTGCACTGTGCAGTGGAGCAGGCGCCAGGCGTCACAGGAGGATACAGAAATGAATCTTTGTTTCTTTGCTCCATGAGCTTTTGGTCGAATAGAAGAGTTTACTGTAGAGATGCTATTTTCTATTTCAACTTTGCTTTGTATATCATTTTATAGAGTAAGATAAATACTAGTTCTGTTTTCAAAATGTCTATCTAGAGCTCCGATGCATACGAAATTTTAGTTTTCTGCTAGTTTCAGGAACCAATCACTTTACAAATATTGAAATAAAGGAGTGGGGTAGATAAAGTAAGTAGGAACATTAGGGAAGATGGTATTCTTTTCACAAAGTACTGATGATCACGGGCTCGGAGGAAATTAATTGAGAAGATCTATCTTAACTTTTCTTTGCCTTAAAAGGTTCAAGCCTGAATACACCACAAATTGCTTTCAAAGATCTTCGAAGGAATACGTAGGATTGGCGCCCAGCTTCCCCCCACTGCTCCGAGGGCTGTCATGGCCCGCTCTTCCCCGTGGCTGGCATGCATGTTTCAGACCATTTCTTACCACCATAAATAATTCATTAGGTGCTGTATGTAACTCACAGTCTTCTCTGAAGATTGGAAGTTACAGGCATGCCCATGCCTCGTGGTTCCAGCTATTTGTGAATGTTGATTTTTAAGTGCCAGGGATATGCTTTAGTTAATTATTAGAAGCATATTAATTAGCTGTTTTTCATTAGGCGGTATTGCAAGGAAGATTAGCAACAAAATGTTAGCGGGGGGGAGAACCTGATTTATGGCATATCTTATAAAACAAAACCAAACAAAATTTGGTACAAGTTCATCATCTCTGTGGCATTAATTAATTGTGTCATTCACTAATGAACTCTAATGTTAATGCATTAATTTAAGCATGACGGATATTGGATCATGAAAAGATATTTATATGTTTAACTTTTTGCCAGTTCCCAGAATTTAGAGCTGGAGTACAGATTAGCTATTAGTTTTTTTAGTCTGTTCATTTAAGAATGGCATAGCTGAAGCCAGAGATGAGATGGCATGTACCTTGCCCAAGATTACACTTCTAAATATTTGGGAGGGGAAATAAACACAACAAAATAAAAACAAATAAAAACATCTAGAAATTTTAGAGTCCCTGGCATGACTTACTCCCTCCCTCCCTCCCTCCCTTCCTTCTTTCCCTCTTTCTTTCTTTCTTTCCTTCTTTCTTTCCCTCTCTCTCTCCTTCTTCCTTTCTCTCTTGTTATGATTTGATCATTTATATTGCAACAAAATTGAGGAATGCAAATATTCACAGTATGTGAAAATCCCAATTTTTTTTCTCAAAATATTTTCCCAGACCAGGTTCATCATAATTCCTTAAGATGCAGGTTAAAATGAAGATAACTGGCTTCTACTGAACACTAATAGAATTAGAATGCCCATAGTTGACATTCTGGAAATTACATTATTAAACTTACTGTTTCTAAGTTGATATTTATTCAAGGTTGACATCCATAGCACCCAAGTCCGGTGTTACAAGACTATACCAGGCACATGAGAAATATTTATAAAAATGAGTGACCGAATGCTCAAAACAAGTGAACGAATAGGAGACTAATGAATAATAAAGTTGTCATTTTTTTAAAGATTTTATTTATTTATTAGAGAGGGAAGGGAGGGAGAAAGAGAGAGAGAAACATCAATGTGCGGTTGCTGGGG
Organism: Phyllostomus hastatus; assembly: GCF_019186645.2. Taxonomy (NCBI): domain Eukaryota; kingdom Metazoa; phylum Chordata; class Mammalia; order Chiroptera; family Phyllostomidae; genus Phyllostomus; species Phyllostomus hastatus. The sequence continues at coordinate 20,729,702 of NW_025334024.1, forward strand.
GCCGTGGCCTGCAACCCAGGCATGTGCCCTGACTGGGAATCGAACCTGTGACATTTTGGTTCGCAGCCCATGCTCAATCCACTGAGCTATGCCAGCCAGGGCAAGTTATCACTTTTAAAGTAGAATTTTTCCAAAGGTTAGAAACATGATTAATATATAAACATGGAATAAACACGTTTTGAAGATTTTCTCAACTCATTAATTAATGAAGGGACCTATAAAATGGTAAAAATGTTTTTTCATAGAATTAAAGAAAAGAGAGTTTATCTAGTCCTCCAGGAAAAAACATTGAAGAAAAATAAAAGGATGTTAGAATAAATTTGCTAAGCTAGACACAAAGCTGCTTCTTGTCCTTCAGGGCAAAATAATATAATATTTGGGTTATCTTTTTCACTCGAGAGAAATCCATAACTTAACTTGTAACTTTGTAGTATCTGAGCTCTAATCAAATAACAAGCCACAAAGTCAATAAAGATGCATTTTTCTGGGAAATCACACAATTCTTTGGGTGGACCTGTGAAACCATACCCCCCCATGATTGGAAAAGAACATAGAATCACCCTTTTATTTTATTTCCAAGTGTTCAATAGTTTTTTCAACATCCCATTATGTCCCATGTAAAGAATTATTACAGTTAAATAGCCTCTAAGCCATATATGGAAAGGGATGAATTGTTATAAAGTGAAATCCCCAAAGGACAATATTTATAACTCTCCGTCAAACCTTGGAAGCACATCAAAATGGCAGGGAGAAGCAGTGAGGAGATGGACTTAAAGGAGAAGATTGAAAATCCTTTTAATCTCCAGGGGGTTATTTCAGAACGGTGGAGGGAGAAAGAGAGACAGAATATGGCTCTGTAATCTGGGAAAATGTTCCCAGCCCCTATATTAAGAAATAATTCTTCCAGGTACTGAAGGACTAACAACCCATCAAAATGGCACTATGGCTCTTGAGTCAATAGATATAACATCAAATCCTGGCCCCGTGGGCTGCCAGTTGTGTGTCCCTTGGCTAGACATCCTGTCTGTATCAGGGCGCTTCCTGGGAGAACGGTGGGAATGCCAGTGCGTGCCTGGCCGGTGAGTTGTGGGGAGTGATGGAGACAAGGCCCATGAAGGGCCAGTCCAAAATAAATTCAGTACTAGCTTTGGCCATGGAAAAAAAACCTTGCTCCCCTGCCAATTTTTTTTACCCCATTAGCAACAAATATCAACTCTTTGCTTCTTTCTAGATTATACAGTAGAGCAAAAGCTGTGTCTCTCTTGGTTATCCCATTAACCAGCAAAGAACTCACAGAAGCCTTGGCCCTGGGTTCCGTTGCCAGGAAGGCCTGGCTGAAGGTGAGGCACAGCTGACCCAGCATGAATTCAGTCATTTCCCCCACTGGGAATTCTGACTCACCGCGTGACAGATTTACTTCCCGGGGGCGGGGGGTGGGGGGCGGTGGTTATTTCCTCCAGCATTAGAGCAGCACAACTCGTAGGTGAATTTAAAAAAGAGAACCAAAGCTAAGTTATGAAAAGGCACCTCCTCACTTACCTGAAGAAATAACAGTTCCAGTTCTTCAGTTTCCTACAAATTTAGAGACGGAGTAAAAAATGAGATAAGAAAAGAAATTCTCTTCTTTAAAACAGTTACTGTTTTACCCAGGAGAAATATTTATCCTCATGCAGCACTTACAACTATATTTTAAAGAAGACACAAACGTCTACACATCACAGATGAGGAAACTGAGATTTCAGGGGAACTTCACAGAAGACACACAGCTGCGAACTAGGCAGAGTGGCGATATGGACAGTTATGGCCACAAGGTGATGGTGTTCCTCTGTATCACACTGTCTCCAGAATTAGAAACAAAGGTTTCTGTCACCTGATTATTAGCTGATTGTGTGTGTGTGAGTGTGCATGTGTGTGTGCATGTGTGTGTGTATGTGAGAGAGAGAGAGAGAGAGAGAGAGAGAAGGAAGGAGGGAGGGAAGAAGGAGAAGAAGAAACTAATACTTTCAGAAGGGCATAGTAATTTATAAAAATAAACGGAAGGACACTAAAATATATTTTTCTGTCTTGAACAAAAGTCCTCATAGGGTTTTGTTTTTGTTCTAGTTTCTTAGCTATTTTAGCTGTGGTATTTTAAAATGGGAATGTCAAGTTTAAAAATATGGACTTAAACATTTGTTTTACTGGTTAATGTCACAGGACTGCTCACTTAAAATACTTTTCTGTTGTTGAAACATATGAGCTGATTAGTGACTGATTCTAAAAGGCATACATTTATAAAAACATAAAGCATTTGATCAGTTGCATCCTACTAATGTTCTGTAAAGTTTAAATAACTTGAACCATATTCACAGCTAGTTTTAAATGTAATCAAATTTCTATATGTCATAAAGACAATCCCTTAGTTTGTAAAATCTGGTAGACCCTAGTAACACTTTTATATACATTATCTCATTTAATATTTCAAGAGTCCTGTGAGGTAGGACCTTTCCATCCAGTGACTCTCTACTGGGGCAATTTTGCTTATACTTCCCCCACCGTGGTGACATTTGACAATGCCTGGAGATATTTTGGGCTTATGGCAACTTTTTATAGTAAACAGGAGAGCCCCCACCCCCCAAATTCCAATAGTGTCAAAATTGTTCTGTTTTAATTTGTCTTTAAAAAGGACTGAACTGCTTTGGCTGGTGTGGCTCAGTGGACTGAGTGCTGGCCTGCAAACCAAAGGGTTGTTCCTTCAGTTCCCAGTCAGGGCACATGCCTGGGTTGCAGGCCAGGTCCCCAGTAGGGGGCGCGCAAGAAGCAACCACACATTCATATTTCCCTCCCTTCTCCTTCCCTTCCCCTTTCTCTAAAAATAAATAAATAAAATCTTTTAAAAAAATCAATTTACCAGATAACCTAAGTTAATTATTGACCAAATATCTCCATTCATTCATGTGTTACTTCTGTAGTAATAATGGCACCATTCTTTATGGGTGCTTGAGTACTCAGGCATGCTATAAAAGTTTTATATTAAAGGGAGACTTACCTGTCAATCCACAAAGGCAAGGAAGAAATAGCCGGGAGGTGTGAGGAGGCCAAGCTCCGCGTGGAGCTGTCCCCGCACTGAGGATGGGGGTTGCCAGGCGAGAACGAAGGCAGAGCAGGCAGACCTACTTACCCAATTACTACTGAGTGAGATGAGGGGAGGAAAGGAGAGCGAAGAGATTTGTCTGTGGAGGTAGGAGAGAGGATTCCTGAGGACATTCGTGTGGATGAAGAAAGAACAGCCTGGAGCAATTCTTTGATTCAAGTTCAAGTGCCCTGTGGGTTTTAAGTAATGCCTGCAGGTGCTGTTTTGGGTGTGCTACAAGGAGTTTCACTGACTATAATCTCAAGTGAGTTGAAGACTCACAGCAGAAGCCAGTTTTAAAGCCGGAAACTCTGACCCGTTGCCAGCAATTCTGATTCATTTGCTGTGGGTGGGGGCCTGGAAAACTGCACTTTAGCCCACTCTTCTTACTGACTCTGATTCTGAAGGTCAGCGGAAGTCAAACACCAAAGGCAGTCGAACCTGAAAGGCACAGAAGGCACACCTTGATGGCCCTCTCTCATGCCTAGCCTGGTGCTCTGAAATATGGCCAATTCTGTTTGCTTTTCTAACCTGAATAGCCTGAGACTCCTTTCATGGACACTGCAGAAGACACTCAGTTATATAAAAGTCATTTTATTATTTTTCTTTAGTTGGAAACAATTTTCCCGATTTTCTGTTAGGAAGCAGACACTTAAAGGCAGGTCTAGGTCAAGGATGGCAGTTTGGGATTTTCTTTGTACGTGTTGTTTTATTCCCATGAGCATCAACATGTAGCTGGGTATGTGTTGTGGGTTTGGGATGGGGGTGGGGAAGCTGTACTGGGAGGGCGGGGTTGAACTCTGGCCCTCGGGCTCCAAGTCTCCATGTGGGCGCTCACAGCCTCAAATCTGGTTCTTGGCTGTTGCTGCAACACCGCGGTGGCGACTAGTGTCACGCTCCTGCGTTTGACCCTCTGGCCCAACTGCGGTGCTCTGCCAGCTCTGCAGACCCCACTGCCCACTTACTCTCCCAGAGAGGGCCACTGTCCCGGGCACTCAGCGCTACCTCGCGCCTCAGATCAGATCAGCCACTGCATTGTGACAAGTTTTCTTTCCACATCTGAATACTCCTGAAATCCATTCATTTTCCTGCCTGATTTCTGATCCGCATTGTTCGCCTGGATCATTAGAGTAGATTTCTAATTATTCCTTCTGCCTCCAGATGGGAAGACCCTGAATCTACACATCCAAAAATGAAAAACTTGGATATACATTTATAGATTGGGATTCTGAAATCCAAGCTTTATCTTATATTTTAAAGCTCCACAGTATTGGATCACTCACAGATGCCACATACACCAGTGTCCTGCTTGGCTCCATGCATGGGGCTTGCAATTTTTCCTCTGCCAAGGATGCCCTTTCTAACTTTCCCTAGATAAACCTCCTATAAGCTTCATCCTATAACTCAATTCAACAAAAAGTAGTATGATCTTCCTTTCTCTAAATTCCTCCAGAAAAGTTCGATTACCTTTATCATGACACTTATCATTTTGAATGGAAAATGTAAGACTTATTGCAGATGGTCAGTTATGTACATGCAGGGACTATATATCATACTGATTTTTCCTTTCATCATAGTCTCTAGCAAAATACCTGGAGGGCGTATAATAGCGACTCGGTACCCATCTGTTGACACAGTAGTGGCTCAGAACAGATGTGCTGAACTCCGCAGAACTGAACATGCTTTGATTGTCTGGTTTGGCACTAGTGTGTGGCTTTGTGGTCTGAGACAGTCCACGTGATACTGAGTTGCCTCCATTACATTAGGAGCACCAATCCCCCGTTTCACGCGTGAGCTCCATGCACCCTTGGCTGCCCTTTGAACTTACTAGTCCACGTCAGCCTGCCCCCACCTCTCCCCTTTTGTTTTATGGAATCTGTAATTGCCAGTGTCCTCCTCTTTCATCCCCCAGGACCGGAGTGCCAGCCCTTCCCTCCTCGGTGCAACCTTTCCTTTTCCAAGGATCCATCAACATTTAAAAAATAAAATTGAAATCGCTGACTCCCCACACGCCTTTATACCTGACTCCCCGAAAAATGGTAAATTCATCTGGGTGTTCGCTGTGGTTACAGTGACCTCACTGATTTGAAATGCCTCTTTAGCCATTTAGCTAAAAAAAAAAAAAGTCCCTTGCCCACTCCAGGTGAACTACCCTTGTAGAGGTGAACTACCTATTAACCCCAAAGAGGAGAACGGCAGCATGGTTAGGGGAATAACACATTTGAACCAGCAAAAGCTGCTTTCTCTGAAAAATTGCAGGACTACCTCCAACAATATGAGAATCCATTCCTTAAACCTTAATAGGTCCCTTCGCTGACATATTGACTTGAGACACTTGGGCATTCCCGTGAAAACCAACTCCTCTGCTTTCCTAAAGCACTGACTGGTGGAATCGGACCTGATTTCCCCCTGTTCACGCCCCTTTCCTCACATGCTGGTTGCTGTTCCCAGCACTGACGCTGCACCAGGTCTCTCGGTTCTGTCATCTGGGCAAACCCCAACCCCAGTGTCAGGTGCATTCCTTCTGAGTTGTCTGAGTTTGCCACTTTATCCACAGTCTTTAAAACACGATTTGCATGGACTGAATTGCCTGCTTTAAAAATTGAATTTTTTCCATGCCTCTACCTAGGGAGAATTGATTTTCTAATAAGCAACCACTATAAAAAAGTGTTCATTATAATTCTTGATTATATCTCATAATTCCTCCAATAAAAAGAAAACCCAAAATAAGCAAGTCTTGGGGCCGAGGGAAGGCCATCCCAAACTGTCCCGTCATGGCCTGTTGATTACCCTGAATTAAAGTCACTTGACAAGCAGCTGGTGCCGGAGGGTCACTGTGGCCCTCCCTCGTCTCCCTGAATGCAGGAAATAAATGTCCCACGTGGAAGGTGCCCTCCTGCTCCAGAAAGGCTGACAGAGACGGCCGTACTGCTGCAGCTGAGAGGCGTAGGGCTGAAGGGTCTGTGTAAGCAAACTTCTAGCCTCTTCATTCGTTTGCCACTCAAGCCCCAGCTTTGTTTCGAATCCTCACTATTACATACCCAAATCTGGCTTAGATTTCCTCCTAATGAAACTAACTTTTTATTCGACCTGCCAATTCTTCACAAATCATCGTTTGTCTAAAATGCGTAAAACATTGGCTGGTTCATCGTGTCTTTGAGTACCGTACATGGTTTTCCCCATGTGCACATATTAGCTGGGTTTTCTCCTGTTGATGTTGTCTTGTGTCAATGTTATTATTTAACGTTTAAAAAATAATTTACTAAACTTAGTCCAGCCGTGAGGACGAAAACAAGTTAGGAGGACAAACTCTCCTCTTCCCTTACCCAAGGTTGAGTCAACTTGTTTATGAACATAAGCACTAATGGGAAAACAATGGCATGATATATAACATTAGTTTTTTAAAAAAATGATCAAAGCCCTGGCTGGCATAGCTCAGTGGATTGAGCATGGGCTGTGAACCAAAGTGTCGCAGGTTCAATTCCCAGTCAGGGTAAGTGCCTGGGTTGCAGGCCATGACCCCCAGCAACCACATATTGATGTTTCTCTCTCTCTCTTTCTCCCTCCCTTCCCTCTCTAAAAATAAATAAATAAAATCTTTAAAAAATATTGAAAACTAATATTTGGTAAACCTAACAAAATAGAAAATAAAAACTGGGTGAAGAATCAGGATTTCTAGGTTTTCATTAGAATTGTCAGTTGGAAAGTGGCGAGTCTGGCCAACTGACCCCATCCTCTGACCTCGGTTTACTAATTTATCCCTTTGTGTCCTGAGGTTTACCACAGAATCAGAAGTGTGTTTTGCATATGCAATTTTCATGATTTTTCTCTGTTTTACTGCCTGCTTAGAATGCCTGCTTTCTTTTATCTCCATTTCCCATTTAGAAAGATCTTTCTTCTTGTTGAAGATTTAGTCAATCACCAACCAACCCTTCATAAAGTTTTTTTTTTAGCCGTACATTCTCTTCCTTGGTACCCTTGTTTTCCATTGCTTCTGTACATCAATAGGATATCATATCCTTCTGTCATACTGCTTAAATTATGGCATTGTGATGATCTGTTTGCTTGGAGCTATATCACACCACTGTCTGCAAAGGGTCTATTTTGGTGTCTTTCTACCTCGGCATCCCAGTGGGCATGACAGGAGCCAGTGCACAGTAAATGCTGAGTATCTGACTCCCTTGGTTTGAATGCATGTGCATCCTGTAGTTCTCCGGCAGAAATGACCTCATCCTTACCTCTTTCTGCAGTGACCAGCTCAGTCTGAGTGCAGCACAAAGCATGTTGCCAAGAATCAGCTTCACACACATCTTACTTTCTACCCTGGCATGTCTCTGAATGCTCTTTGTGAGATCCTTGTGGAATGCATTAGGCACTCAGACTCGAGCAAGCTGGAAACATGAGGCAGTTCACAACCCTGTGGCTGTATTTACCCAACACCAAGCACACTTGTTGCTTCTTTAGTCCTCTAAATGCATAGCTGTGAGATGAAGTTTATAAGTCTTCTCAGAATGTTCTGGCAAGTTTGAAAGCACAAGTCCCCTACCACAGTGACCATGCATCTTTGCACTGTTTTTTTTTTTTATCTTTTTCTGTTTCTCTTCAGCTCCCCTCTTCTATTTTACAGGATTATTTTCCAAATAAAGTACCTGCATTCAAGCCCTTTCTCAGGCTCTTTTGTTGACTGGAAGACGAATATTGATGGTAACCTTGAAATGCTCAAAGAAAAGTGTAACTATGGAATAGCATCACCAGAACTTGGTCCAAAAAAAGCATGGATAATACTAAATACCCATGTTGCAAAGTTTAGTGTTTACCAAGATATAATAGATTATATTTTCCCCAAATTGACCAGAAATGATTTTCAGTCTTCCAGCCCTATTGCACCTTGTCACTCCTCTATCAAGAGGTGAATCCGGCTGGACCTTTGTCACTCCCTTGATTAATAGAGCACACAGGAAGCAATTCTATGACCATGTCAAGCTTAGATTAGAAGAGGTGATGCACTGTCCATCTGTCTGCCTGTTGGGATACATACCTTTGGGGGTTTAATGTTTATATAAGTAATCTAGTCACCCTTGGACTGCCATGTTGGAGGAATTCTATAAAGAAGCAGGGTGAGTGGTGGGGGGCAGAGAGAGGCAGAGAGAGAGAAAAGAGAGAGAGAGAGAGAAAGTGCTGGAGGAGCCACAGTTGTTCAGCTCCCAGCTGCTGCCGTCTCCCAGCACAGATGCCAGGCAGGTGAGGTAAGAAGCTGCTGAAGTGGTTGCAGCCCCAGTCACATTCTGAACACAAATTTATCAAAGACCCCGAGCCACTATCCTACAGTTGAGTCACCTGTAAATCCTGAGTCACAGAAATAGTGCCAGAGAGTAAATGATTGCTGTTTTAATCTGAATTTAATTTGGGGTGATTTTTAAATATAGAATAATGATTTGAACACTACATGATGTTTCAAAATATTATGTAACATCTTAATATATGGTCTTACATCTGTCATAAACACAGGAAGTAAAATTTGATTATCTCAAAATAGGACAAGAAAATGTTCCATCCTTGTCCCTTCTGAATGTGTTGACATCTTTCCCAAATAGTTGGCCCCTCTGGTGGAACTTACATCACCTTAGAATGATTTTATGCCATGTAGGACAATAAAACAATAAAACAAAAGAAATCAAAGATAAATCCAACTAATCCTATCTATTCAGTTATTCAGTTTTTAAGGCATGCAATTGAGATTTTGTAGAAGCAGCTACAATTATGAATTTAAGCCTTGGTAAACTTACTGCTACTATTTCTACCTTGAAATGTATTTAAAACATCCACTTTCCTTTCTTTTAAGATTTTATTTATTTATTTATTTATTTATTTATTTATTTATTTATTTTTACACAGAGGGGAAGGGAGGGAAAGACAAAGATCAATGTGTGGTTGCCTCTCGCGTGCCCCCTACTGGAAACCTGGCCTGCAACCCAGACATGTGACCTGACGGGGAATCAAAAGGTTCCTTTGATTCGCAGGCCAACATTCAATCCACTGAGTCACACCAGCCAGGGCAATTCATGTCCTTTATAAGAAAAAAAAATTGTATGGAAATCTGAACTAAAATATTCTAAAGCAGATCAATAATTTTGTAATCCTCAAGTATAGTGAGAATGCTGAAGTCCTTTGAAATAATAACCCATATTCTTTGCTATACCTCTCATCAAGAGGTTGTCTATTTTATTTCCTTTGAATTTTTGACTTGGTGACATGACTTGCACCTGCCAATATGACAATAGTAAACATGACTTGGAGAGAAGTTAGAATTTACTCTGCATTGGAGTTTGCCTATTATTAATCCTGGGAACCCTTCAAAGGACAGATGAAGAAACTCCAGCTACCCTCCTGCAGAATGAGAAACCCACATAGAAGTGCCATCTATCTTAGTCACTCCCTTGATCCCAGCTGAACCCCCACGTATTTAAGCGTGACCAACCTGTACCATCCAGCCCCAGATGAGCTGTCCCAGACTTAGAAAAACTCCCCGGTCAATACACAGAATTTTTAACAAAGAAATAATGTTGATGGTGTCAATCCATGAAGTTTGGGGTTGTGTGTTATGTAAAAAAACAAACAAACAAACCTGATTGATACAAAAAGGAAATGTTTTTAGTGTAGGAATCACATGAAAATATATGCTCCCCATTCACCTTGCCAGCTGTCCTGCTCCGCGGTATAACATTGCCAGGGAAGGTCTGTCTCCTTTCCGATGTTCATTCCTGGAAATCACTTCCATGCTGTAATTACAGGCATGGTGACAGTGCTTGATTCTCAAGTGAGCCAAGCTGCCGGACCTAAACTCACTTGACCAGCTGGGTCAGTGAAAATAAATGGCTTTCTTTGACCAGACTTGGCTTGCCTCCCTTAATAGTATCATTTTATATCCCCGGTTCAAGGACACGATTTTGCTGGGCAGGGGCACATTACTGATAAACATGCCACAAAGAAATAGTTGGCTTGTACAGCAGATGCAATTTTTTTTCCCCACGGAAGACATTCCAAAAAGTTTTCTCCTTCTGCATTTCCCTGAAGGTCAAACCTCATTAAAGGTTAACACAATGGTTTGGCTAAGTTTGACTGGGAAGGAAACTGCTTAAATTCCACATTTGAGAAACAGCACATTTGGAGCAGAATACCTTATTCAAAGTCAGTGTGATCACTTGTATTCCGTGAGCAAAATTGCTTTTCTCATTCTTAAACTGATGCACAGAAATCGTGGCATATGTTTTATTCTGATTGGTCTACTGGGAAAAACACCTCTTTTTGTGTGTGTGGACTTTCAGGTTCTATCAGTAGGTCAGCAGAATACTGTTAAAAAGCCTCGTGCCTTCAAAGTTTGCAGGTGTCACATTTTATCAAACACCCCGTAATAGATCATTTACAACCGCGGCCTTCGCCGTAGCTTCTGTAGCTCACAGACATGACATAGTTAACATCAGACTTCAGGCCGAATAACCTGGCAACTTTTATTTAAAAATAATAAAGGACTCACAAGGTGTGTATTTTCCCATGCATGTTGTTTCACAGCACTTCCATACTTCCACTTTGCATTACTCTGCCTCTCTGACATTCTGCATGTCTTATGCTGAGGTTCCTCAGGGGAAGTAAATCAGATTTCTGCCTGGAGTGCAAACTGACTAATAATAATCATCACCATAAAAGAGTCTGTTGTGTTTGGGACCCAAAGTGCTGTCTGGTTGTTATGGCAACCAGGATTCGAAAAGGGTTGCCTGGTTGTGAGGGGCAGGCGCCAGCATCCCCAAACCGATTTGCCATGCAAGCTTCTCCCAACAGAATAATTTCCAGTCATTCCTATAAACGGATGCAGAGAGACAGATTGTCAGCTCGTATAATTAATCTCAGTTGGTAAAGGCCCCACCTTTTGTTATAGAATGTGACCTTTTCCCTTTTCTCTGGACCAATTTTGACAAAGAGAAAGAGAGAGGCTCAGCACATGACCCTGTATTGCTAAGGCTATATATCAACAACGGTGACTGGTATGCAGAAACTATGGATGGACTTGGTGTCCCATGACTTCCTCTTCCCTCTCTCCATCCTTCAGGTGGGTATCAAGACTGTCTCAACTGGACAACATCTGTCCATCATCACTAATCATATCACACCTCATATGACATTATACTTCAGTTATGCTCACCCATATATATTCAACCATTGGTTTACCTACCAGTCACTCCATGAAGCCACGAAGTCTACAAGCGTGGGTTCTGATTCATCATCTCCTTTTCACCTGATTCTGGAGCTTGTCAGACACTTTGTGACTTTATTTAATGAGCTGAGGTGTGTACGCATCTCCTGCGACCATATCGTGAATGTGCTCTTGATATCCAAGGCACGTGTGCACTGGAGTGTTTCCTACAGCTGAAGGAGATTACAGTACAATTCAGAGTGCCCCATCAGCAATAAGTTGGATTTTGTGGTTGGGAGGAGCTGAATTTGAAACAAAACTTACACATACATATGTAACTTTAGTTAAGCTGTTGACCTATCAGAAATTCAGTTTTATCACATGGAAAATGGAATTAAACACTCTCTGGGTGTCGTTTGAAGACGATATAAAGTGGTTAGTGTACAAAAATGTTGACTCCATTCCTTGATGAGAAAGCCTCTACTTACATTCGGTACTCAATGTTGTTTTAGCTCTCTGCACAGTGTGGCAAAGGTCAGCCCATTTCTCCCGACGGTTAGCAATTAACTAACATATTGTAATAGTTTGATATATCTAAATCCCTTATTGTGTAATAAGCTCCTCCAGAGCAGAAATACCAGAATAACATAGTGCTTTGTACTATGTGGAAAAAAACTGAATATAATTTAAATTAATTTATATTCAATTATTTTATCATAGTGAAACTGTAGGTTTTATAAAATTGGGAAATCTTGGTAAAATTGTTCCAATACAACTGTTCCTCTCACAATTATTTTACCTATAACATGTTGCCTTCAGTTGTTACGTACTAATTTTACAATTTTACGTAATTAGAAATTTTGTGTGCATACTATTTTACTTATTTATTTTATTTACTATTATAATTCAAACATTTCCCTTGATTTGTACATTTTTCACAATTTTTTCAATGTTCCTTATCCTACCTGATAAAAGTAATATAATTTAATTCATACTTTTTCTTATTTTGGAAAATATATTCAGTTGATACTTTTTTTGCACAAACTTATTTTCTTCCTTGGATGATATCCTTAGGATAAGTTCCAAAAAGCTGTATTACTAGTCTAATGTATCTTCTTACTTTCATATGTCGTTATAAACATTTCCAATTTTTCCAGAAAAGATTAAACCAATTTACATACATACCAATAACAAACATGGCCTCCTCGCTCCCCGTCCAAGCTCACGTTGGCTGCCCTGTTTTTTTCTAATATGATCGCTGTTTACATCCTGTTTAATTTCAACGAGCGCAAATACGCTGCTTTCTCTTCAAACCCACTAGTCTGCACTGAGCATCTACAGTATTGGCAAGGCATTATGCTAATCATTGAGAAGGCAGAGAAGAATAAAGACCCGTAAGACTCTGATTCTAGTGATCAAGACAGGTCAACAAAATTCTGACTCAATGCAAAGATTCTCTGAAGGAGGGAGGCAACACTGGGAAAAGAGTGAAAAGGTCCCCACGAGGATGCACCCGGAGCTATTGGAGAAGCGTATCACCTAGTGTGGTCTCCCTGGTTAAAACCACCCCTTTATGCATTCCTATCAGACTTTTATGTTTTAAGACACAGCACCTCCCTCTCTCCCCCTCCTGTCTTCCTCATCCACCCCGCTGCTTTGCCCTCACCTCCGCTGAACTGAGTAATGCACCTGGCAGTGTCCTAACCCCTCACATTCGAGGATCTAAAGGTGGCTGCCCTTTCTTTCTTAGCTGCCCCGTGCCACTTCCCGTCACTAGACACCACCTCATGCCTTAGGCAATGGCAATGAATTATTCTTCACCAAGTGTTGACTTTTTTTCTACCCTGTCAAATTTTAGAGATGATTTCCTGGAATTTGGGGTGTGGTAAATTGTCTAGTATGATTAGCTGCCATTTAGTAACCATTGATTATCCATCCCACGGTATGCAGTCTAGCCAGCCACTACATTACACTCACACACACACAGGCTACGTAGGGAACACGGATGTTTTCATTCAGGCCATTAACTGTTGACCTGAGCAGATCACTCGGCTGGCTGGAGCACACAACGGGACGCAGTGAGAAATTCCGAAGTCAAATGCTTCAGATATGAACCCTAGATAGAACAAGGTGGGCCTGAACCCAGTGTTGCCTTCTTGATTTTTTTGTTGCTGCTGTTAAATCGCAAGTCTGCCTCTCTTTTAAAACCATTCAGTGTATTCTAGCAACCCAAGTTGTTTCCGAACATGCGGAGCCCAATTGCCCAAGAGGGAATCACTAATCAGCAGGATGCTTATGCTGTTTTCTCCACCGATTTAAACACTTAGCCACAAAACCCTAGCAATCCAGGCGTTTCAATAAAGTATCATTCTTAGTAATCCAGGTTGCAGAGGAAAGAGGAATCAGCATGTTGTAATAAGCCCTGAACAAACATACCTTTTCTAGTATAACCCCATGCTGTTTCTTTTGTTTCAAGCCAGCCCTAATTATCCCTTCCCATTTCTCTGTGCTGGCTGAGGTGCCACTTCACGTGGTTCTTCCAACATGGCCACCCCCAGTGCCTTCGAGGCACAAGTGCACCCAGCCCCCCCTCCAAAAACATCTTGCTGACTTCCCGCACCTGCAATGGCATGCAGGGGTGGGGAATTCTTCACTCACAGCTGCATCTTGAAATTAAAATCCATTCCATTTACTTGACCCCTGGAGCCTTGTCCAAACAAGCTCACTTGAGCTTTACCCAGATGGTGTCCATTTACTTCTGCCTCATTCATTACTATTCCCTTAAATCATGGCCCTGAGCCAGCTGGCGCACGGATGGAGCTTTTTAATGGAAAGATGGCACATCTTCATCTCTAACTCGGTAAATACAAAAAGTGACTGTAAAAACTGCAACAGTGTCCATGTGGTCTTGTCGCGCCCGCACGGTACATCTGTGATGTTTATTTAATTAATCAACTGAGTCAATTGTGTTAGTAGGAAAAAAATGGCAACTGTGGACAATAATAAAAATGATAGACAGGTCTGATTCTTCTATGAATTGGCTGTTGAAATAACAGCTGCATAACAGACCACCCTGCACTCCGTGGCCTATAAAAGCATCCATTTGCATTCCACTCATGAATCTGCAGGTTGATAATTTTTTGGCTTTCCTAGAATGGACTCCGTGAAGTAGTCCTGCTTCCGACTGCAGGGTGGGTCTAGCTCACCTCCATGTGTATTCATTCTTGGGCCAGGCTGAAGGGGCTATTAGTGCCCAAGACATTGACCTTTCATGGTCAATATTACTGGCATAGCCAATGCCATGCCAGACTGTTTAAGAACACTTACGGGCCTGCGCTTGAGTCATGTTCACTGGTCAAAGCAAATCATTTTTCTATGCTTGAAATGAACGAGCAAGAGTAGTAAACTCTGTCCACTCTGGAAGGATTAGGGGGTGGTGAATATTCACTGAAAAAAAATATTCAAATCATAGTTTTATGCAAACTAAGAGGCATAGGTCAATATTGAAAAATATTATAATAGCTATAAAACTGGATCATTAATACTTTTATTATAGAAGATTATAGGCTTTTCTTTCATAAGATTGAAAAAAAATGCCGTGTGGTAAACTGGCGCTGGGGATATTTTGAGGTTTTCTCTGTTGGAATGACTAGAAGGACATTGGGAAGGGGCCACGTGACAGGACTGAGCTAGCAAGGGTCATTTTCATGCCAAACCACTTAAGAGACAGTGTGTGATGTTGTTTTTCCATCTAAATGAGTATGTATCCTCTTCTGCTTGATCCAGGGCCCGCTGGGGGCAAAGCTTTAATTAAATATCTCATACCCACATGCTCTTCTAGGTCCTTGCCACTCTCTTGTCAGAAGGTAGAGTCTATTCTCCTGTCCTTGTATTTGGCTAGCTTGCGACTCATTTGGGACAGTTGAATGTGCACACGTTCCTGCTTGCGTTTTGAGTGCATTCACCGCTCACTGGAATACTCAGTTCTGGAGCCCGTAACTGCTCTGCAAAGCCCTGAGGCTATGATGTTGGGAGGAAGCCCGCATGGCAAAGATGCCCAAGAAGAACAGGGTGCTCAGTAAGATCTGGCTACTTCAACTTCTTGCTGTTTCAGCTCCAGCCACCATCTTTGGGCCAAGCATTTTGTAAAATTCTCACCCACAGAAATCTTGAGAAATGACATGGTTGTTATTATTTTAAGCCTCTAAGTCAGAGATATTTGTGAATATTTCTGTCAAAACTATAAACTAGTTTCTTCAATCTGAAATGAAATTTTAATATGATTTCTCAAGAGCCATATAAATGTTGATTCACTTTGATCTATGATTGTCTTTTCTAAGAGTCTAGGCTATGTTTTATGTGTGATGAGCACATGTATATTTAAGTTACTTTAAAATAATGAACAGCAACTTTAGAGTGAAAGAAGAGAGAATGGGATAAGCAAGTTAAAGCACATCTTCTGAATGATTTATTGTATAAATTTTAAAAGGAAGATCAGAATGAAGACCATGTAACTACATAGAAAAATGCAAGAGGCATTGCATTAAATGGAAAAACACATGATACAAGATTGTATGTACATTTCAGCTGTGACTACAGAAAACTTGCAGAGGAACATGAGGGAAAATACAAACAAAATTGATATAATTGAGTTAATATATTATAATATAGGATGAAGACATTTAGCCAAACTTTTTAATACTTTATCAAAGCATATGATATCTGATTCCATTAAAACAAAAAATATAAAATGCTTGGCATTCACTTCTTATGCTTATTTAAAACATGAAGATTTTACTTCTTAGAAGTGGAATGAGACAAAAGAATGGGTCAGAATACTTCTGCCAAATTGTGGTCATTTCATAATGTTGCATTTTATCTCTGTAAAATGCAGGTAAAAACACAGAAAGGTATAGCTCAATAAACATGCAGAAATTATTTTGCATCTTATAAAGGCTATTTAATTCTAAGACACTGTTCTGAAAATGCAACAAATACTACAAATTATGTGTAAGAGGATTTTTTTTTCTTCCGGCTTACATTTTCATTTTTAGCTGAGATCTCTTTTACTAAAAAGCTGCCTTCCCAAACACTTAGAGTTAATTTTTAATCCTGAAAAAAAATTACCGATGTTGGTACAATGAAGCCTTGAATGTATGGTGAAGACCTATAGATGGAAACTCTTGTAATGGAGTGAATGTCACTAAATCAGTCATTATACACTTTACGCGCCAACAGCAAATTCATCTGCTGTGACTTTGTTATTGATTTATTGGGGTGACATTGGTTAATAGGATTGGTTACACAAGTTTCAGGTGTACAATTCTATAACACATCATCTGTATATTGAATTGTGTGTTCACCACCCCAAGTCGAGTCTCCTTCCATCACCTGTAACTGCTTATGCAAATCTGGATCAACTTAGAATAAGCTCCCATAGGATATGAGTGGCTGCTTATTGTTGCATAATGTCTTGAGATCGCATCTAATTTGCTTTCACAGCCTTTTTGTCATGATTTGACAAGTGGTTTCTATGAGAGGAAAACATGAAAATGTTTGTCCTGTTTAACAAATGAGAAATCTGAGTTCCGGAAAAGAATATTAACTTTCTTAAGGTCATGAGGGTCATTGCTACTCAGTGTCTATTTGCTTTCCCTCCAAGATTTCCAACCTACTGACTTGTCATAGGAAGGAAAATAATAATATTTTCAGTATTCCTATTTGAGGAAAGAAGACTTTAACCATGTGTCATGATTTTGGATATTTAATATCCTCTCCAGTTTTTTATCTTACATCCATGCTGTTGGTTTCCACCCTGAATATCCCCATTTTTCAAAGTAGATGAGAAGCTAACAAACAAAATACAAACTGGATTGCTCTCCTGGACCAGACAGTTTCATAAGAGAATCTTACAAAACATAGAAAGAAGAACTAACTCCTGTCCTTCACAGACTATTCTGAAAAATCCAAGAAGATGGAAGACTCCCAAACTCTTTAGGAAGCCAGCATCATCCTAATCCCAAAACCAGATAAAGACACAACAAAGAAATGAAAGCACAGACCAATATCGCTGATGAACATAGATGCTAAAATCCTCAACAAAATATTGGGAAACCACATCCAGCAATACATTAAAAATATCATACACCATGATCTAGTGGGATTCATCCCGGGGATGCAAGGATGATACAATATTTGCAAATCAGTAAATGTAATACATCACATAAACAAAAGCAAAGACAAAAATCACATGATCATATCCATAGATGCAGAAAAAAGCATTTGATAAGGTACAGCACCCATTTATGCTAAAAACACTCAGCAAAGTGGAAATAGAGGGAACATTCCTCAGTATAATAAAGGCCATATACGAGAGACCTACAGCTAACATACTCAATGGGCAAGAAGTAAAGCTTTTTCACTAAGATCAGGAACAAGACAAGGATGCCTGCTTTCACCACTTCTATTCAGCATAGTATTAGAAGTCCTAGCCATAGCAATCAAGAAAAAGAAATAAAAGGCATCCAAATTAGGAAGGAGGAACCAAAACTGTCATTGTTTGCAGATGACATGATAGTGTACATAGAAAATCCTATAGACTCTACCAAAAAACTACTTGACCTAATAAGTGAATTTGGCAAAACAGTGGGATACAAAGTCAATATTCAGAAATCAAAGGCATTTTTGTACACCAACAATGAAATATCAGAAATAGAAATCAGGGGAAAAAATCCCATTTGATATAGCAACAAGAAAAATAAAGTACCTAGGAATAAACCCAACCAAGGAGGTAAAAGTCCTGTACTCAGAAAACTACACAACATGGAAGAAAGAAATTAAGGAGGACACCAACAAAGGGAAACATGTGCCATGTTCATGGATTGGAAGAATTAACATCATCAAAATGTCTATACTACACAAAGCAATTTATAGATTCAACACAATCCCTATTATAGTACCAGTGACATATTTCCCTGCTTTTTTTCTATTGGCAGTTCAGGAATTCTGCTTGTCTTACTTTTTAGAAGTGTTTTTATCCTAAAGACATTTCCTTTTTTATATTTGCTGCAAATATCTGTCTTCCTAGATGCCACAGTGAGGGAAGACTCCATTGTCTTTGTAACAGACTCAGCACAGGTGGCAGAATCACCTGCTTCACTGAGGGAAGCACAGCGCATACTCAAAGATTAAAAAAAAAAAAACTAATATGGGTGCCACTGAGTAGCTTCAAAATGATTAGACTAAAATGGTTTAGAGAAAGTCCTTTGTCTACACTCCAGTTATCTTTAACAAAAGCTCTATATTGGACTCCTAAACAGCTCTTGTTAGTTCTTTGAATTTATATGACTGTGTTATCTGAAGAAAATCCGTGCAAAGCTGACCACAACATGCCTGGTAGCTAGACTTCAACAATCCTGCAATACATCTAATCAATAAATGAAAACTCCCATACATTTCACATGAAAAACCATGCTGAACTTTGGATAAAAAAATTCTTGAGGACAACGAGTAAAGTTATAGGGATCCTCATAGCTATAATTTTAAATAAATGAATATGTTTGTATTACTGAAAAATGTATTAAGGGAATTCAATATGCATTGTAATCAGGATTTATTTAAAAACCAAATCTTGCATGGTATTTTATTTCAGCCTGATATTATACATGAAAAATAAAATAAGCCCTGCTTTGTTTAATAGACATAAACTATGCTCTTTATCATTTTCTAACAACCACTCAACTGTAAGTAATGGAAATTATTACATGATGATTTCACCAAAGTGCCTGTCGAAGGCTGTGATTGTTATAATTTAGATGGTAAGTAGATGTTGTTTTGCAACTGCAGATACTAATTTATAGCAACATTTGGAGCCATAGGCTTATTTATATAGAATGACTAGTCTGAAAGAGAGTTCAGGATATCAGGGCAACCTCGGCTTTCCATGTGTATATAAGAGATCAGGGGGGCAAAGCAGTAGGCGCAACAAAAGTTTGTTGAGCACTGTTTTTTTTACTAAGTAATATACTTGTTGCTTTCCATAATATTTTATTTTTAACATGAACATTATGAGGTGAGACTTAGTATTGTCCATATTCAAATGCATGAATAAACGCACTTGTATGCTAACCATAGCCTGAGCACTGAACCATACTTTTGGGCTACAATTTCTAAACACGGTCTCTTACCCCAACCATGTCCTATTGCCAGTGGGACTAGAAGCAAATACTAAATGGGTGGAAATATTCCTATTTAAAATGCAATAATGAGAACTTCTCATTTAGGATTTTGTAAGTGAAACAAGTATCTTCTTTAAAACTACTAATCCACACCTGACATTTCCTAGTCACAACCCCCTGCATTCAAATGTACGTTTTCGGCTGCCTTCAATGCATAGCAAGTTTTGGGCGCCACCCTGAGTCTATGAGTCAGTATTCTCAGGTCATTGCTGTGTGTATTCAACTTGAGAATGACTGCTCAATGTTTCTAGTATGACCATCTTCTTACTTCGTTGAGCCCTTCTCGGGTCTCCCATTTTACGGGTGATTCTATATTTACTTTCTCCCTGCCCATCACCCCTTTGTTTACTTGTCTCTTTCTCATCCAGCTTTGACTCTAGGACCTATTTTTAGCAAAACTAAAGACCTGGCTCAACCCTAGACCAATTTATCAAAATATCAGAAGGGAGGACTTAGGCACCAGCATTTTTAAAAAATCGCACTATTAAAATTCTGATGTGTAGACATGTTTGAGAGCTGAAACTCACCTTCTCTTCTTTTTTGACGGCACAATTACATCTGTTAAGCAAATCTCTAACCCTCTATCGATCCAATTAGCCTGCCTTTCTGCTTAGTATTTATATATTAACAAAGCTTAGCTGATGGGTAGACAGCAGGTGACTTATTTTTATTAACTTTTTCTTACATCCTCAAGTCTCTATAATTAACATATATGGCATTATAATAAAAATTCAATAATATGCATATAAATGATTAGCAATGATTATTCTAGGCCACAGGTTTTGAATAATTTTTGTCTTCTTTACCACTTTTTCCTCTCTTCCACATGAATGAATATTATGTTATCACAAGAAGAATCGGCCTTTAAAATCATAATACAGAAGATTTTAAAATACCATCCACAGACACTTACGTTAATTTTAAAGAACACATGATTATATACTTCGTGGCTTCGATCATTAAAAAAATAAATACCAGCCCTGGCTGGTGTGGCTCAGTGGATTGAGTGTTGGCCTGCAAACTAAAGGGTTGCTGGTTCGATTCCCAGTCAGGGCACATGCCTGGGTGCTAGACCAGGTCCCTGGAGGGGGTGTGCAAGAGGCAACCGCATATTGACATTTCTCTCCCTCTCTTCCTCCCTTCCCCTTTCTCTAAAAATAAATAAATAAAATCCTAAAAAAATCCCAGACAAAATGAAATTAGGAACTGGAACTCAAATCCTAATTATAGGTAATATTTAAACTTTTAAACTATATTAGGTTTCTACTGCTGCGTAACAAGTTACCACCGATGTATTGACTTAAAACACCACCTCTAATGATCTCAGAGTCTGTGGGCCTAATGCCAGGGTGCAGCCTGCTCTGGTCCTTGCATCAGAGTCTCACAAGGCTGCCATCAAGGTGAGCCTAATTGGCCCGGCCATTTCTTTCTGGAGTTTGGAGTCCTGTCTCAAGCTCATAGGGCACTGTCAGGATTCAGTTCTGTTGTGGTTCTTGGTCCCCTATTTCCTTGTAGGCTGTGATCCAGAACCACTCTCAGCTCCTGGAAGCCACTCCCAGTCCCTCCCCCCAGGACGCTGTCTCTGGAGCCTTCACCACATGGCCCCTTCTCCAGAGGCAGCAGGACAGCCTGCATTAAAGGCTGGCGAATCTCTGTGACTCTCTTCAAAAAGTCCTTTTTTTTTGTTAGTGGGCTTTCACTTGATTAAGCCAGGCCCATACACCGTAATCTACTTTTGACTAACTCAAAATCATCTGATTTGGAATCCTAATTATACCTGCAAAATCACTTCGCCTTGACATATAATTTAACCTGATCATAAAATCTGTAACTTCTCACATTTTCAGATCCTACCCACACTCAAGGGGCAGAGTTATAAGGGATAGCAAATGGTGTTTTCCACATTTCCACCATTAACTCTGTAACCTCTCACAAATTAAAAGAATTTAACTTTTAAGTCTATTCGCAGATGTGGGTCTTATCTGCCTATTCTGATTAACAAATAACAAGCTAAGCTATATATTTAATCTAAATTATTTAAAAGTGTGGTCAAAACTACAGCACCTATGTTTCTGTGTAGGTATGTGTCTTGCATGCATTTACATGAAGTATGAGTGCAAGTTCTGCTGCAGTGTCCAGGGGAGGACCACGTGTACTTATGTCGCCATAGCAACAGGCCTGGAGGCACTCAGACCATCTCTTTGCAAGTACTGGGGCTGTTAGGGATGTCCATGAAGCCTCTAATAGACTTCCACAGGCATAGTAATAGCCCCACAGGAGTCATTACTGTGTCTGCACAGGTGTCTGAGCTGTTGCGGTGTCGATAGAACCGTTATTTTAATGTCAGCAGCAAGGTCCCATACACAAAAAACCCAGCTTGTATCTGATAAGAAATCTAAATGAAACCCTCCAAAGCTGACTCAGTGACTCGCACTGTGTGGTTAACCACTCTTCACTCATTCCTCTAAGAACACAGTAAGCTCAGCCGTTTCCAGCCAGGAGGGCCCGTACCTGGCCGTTTTCAAACAGTTACAGGTTTAAGAGGCAGTTCTTGGAGTTAAAACAACAACAACAACAACCAAAAATGTCCCATTCTAACCACCTAGTCCATCAGCTATCATCGCTGTCCCCGACATAAAGAAAATGTATGATTGCTATTCCGTACTGAACACTTTGCTAATCTTCGTGGTATAAGGCTGGCAGTGTGCTGCTTTTTATAGTTGATTAAAATCAGGCAGCTTCAAATGGCCTAACCACAAGCTCTGCTGCAAACTTTGCTCCTTTCAATAAGGTCACCTAGCCAAACAACCCTCCTTATCACAGGGACCAAGCAAGGTGCCTGCTTGTCCTTGAGTAGTGAGCTTCGGTTCCCTGGAAGCTTGCAGAATTATTTAAATAGGCCAATTACTTCCTCTCTCCAGAATCAGGGTTCACCTCACCCTCTTGTAGCTACAAAGCTGTCTCTCACAGCCCCGGCTGCTCGCACTGTTTCTGAGTGCATCTTTCATGTGGCCATGCACGGTTCAGGGCTCTCCCCTCCTGGGCTGTGAGCGGATGTCACTAATAAACTGCTTTTGATCTCATCTGTCCAGTGTCAAGTGCCATATGTCTATCCATCCCCATAACTCTAGGGTGGGAATCCCTCCCTCAACAGCAGACTGAAGGAGAGGCAACCAAAACAATCTCTCACTCCATGATACTTTTATTATGCCCTGCTCCCTTGTTACTGTCCTGTTGATTCTCAGCCGATTTCATTCGAGATCTCTGCTAAATCCCTGGCGTTCAAAAGGGATCCTTGGTCATAGAGCCTATGATCTCACTCTTTTTGTTCCTAGCAGTGACCCAGCTGGTGGACTGGAACATAGTACCAACTATGACCATTCTTTTGTTTAATTCTTGTGTATATTTTTAAAGATGTCATGATTCTACATGCATGTTTCTCAGAGCCCTGCTGTCTGTTCCCTTAGTCTCTCTCCATCCTCGTGTTTTAGCCCAATAACACAACCAGATCACACTATAGGAGACAGCCAGGGGTCTGCGAGACAGAGGTCTGTTAGTCACGTGCCTCATGACTGAACATGGAGGCGACGCGTTCAAATGCAAACACCGCTCACGCTGGGTGGCAGACAGGAAGGAGAAATCCTGTGTGAAAACTAAGTGATGAGAAGGCCCAGTGAAGGGACAGTTTTGGCCACTTTGGAGGGTAGAGTTGGCATGATCTGGAAGGTAGCCTGAAGGGAAGCAAACTCTTCTCTAGACTCAGAGTGTACGCATGGCCCTTTCAGACCACTGGAGAACAGAGTCTGCTAATGCCACACCAAGGTCACTGATGGTTTGGGTTGTTACATGGGGTAAGTATGAGGGACTGAAGAACTTCTTAAGTCACATTTGACAAAAGATTGCAAGAACTGATCTGACATTCCTCTAGGTGATTGAGAATTTCTATTTATTTCAAGGTTTCATGTGGATCTTAACTCAGAACACTTTTATTGCATAATATATGGGGGTTGGCAAAAGTAGGTTTACAGTTGTGAGTATGCGAAACAGTTCATTTCTTGTATTATTTTTATTAATTATTGTATTATTTTCCATACGAACACCTATAAACCTACTTCTGCCCAGTACATATCATTCAATTGATAAAGCTTACAAAATTGATCACCTAGTGACAAAGTTCTCTATACATCAGTTTCTAAATAATCTCTCTTGGAGTTTTCTGTAAATTTTCTTTAAATGTACTCTTTTAATCTGCGAGTGTAATACATTTCTTGCCTGACAATGTAGGTCCTTAATTAATTGTTAGATCAGGTCTCTAATTGCTAAAGTACTTAGTGTGCTATGCATCAAACATTAACAAATTGTCGACTAGCCAGCTGGGTTGCACCTGCAGTTATACACTTGCTGCTCTAACTAATTGCCAAAATTTTACCCACGGAGAGGCCAGCATTTGGTTCTCTGCCTTCAGTGATAAAGAGTTCTGGTAGCTAAAGGGTCACTATGTCACAGAAGCCACACTTCCACTGATAGGGTAGTAACCTTTCTCATTGAAATTTCTCTTTATCTGTCTGGTAAACATTAATACTTCATGGCTGTTTTGTAAACATCATGTGTTGCCATTGGTGCACCATGTTCCTTCCAAGCACGAGTCTCCCCTGTGCACTGCCGAATTTGAACGGCCCAAGCACATCTCACCTGGCTCCCGATGAACTAAGCCAGCAGAGCCAAGAAGCTGAGGTCTTCAAACTTACTGAAAAGTGCCCAGCGGCAGGATCCTAACTCTGAAAGCGCTGAAACCATCTGAAGGGAAAACTGACAAGTGGGGCAAGAATGTCACATGGAGGACATTTTTAGAACAGTTAAGACTCACTAGGAACTTAACTTTGGGGACATATTTAGGTTTATACAGCTTTTATTATAAATTACTTTTTTTAGGTTGAAAAAGGAAAAGAAAAGTGCGTTTAACAGAACATTGTTTCTATTCGAGCACGCTCAGCACTTTTGCCTGCCTTTAGCAGGGATTTTTTTTCTCCTCGGAGCTGACCATTTCTTCTGATAGACTGAAGAAAAAGAAAAAAAAATGAAAAGGTTATATAAAATATTTGAATGTATAGACCTACATGTACATGGCATACATAAATTATATTTTTATTTAAAAGAAAAATAGAACACGTCAGCAACAAAGTGTTCATAAACCATGATCTCTGAAGTTTTTATTCTGGTTTGTGGCTGAACATTTGCTATTTTAAAATGAAATATTATTATTATCATTTGTCATAATTTTCTGAGTTTTGCTTTAGTAGAAACAAATGAATTTTATTCTTGTGCCTGAAAATTTATCAAACATGTCCGCACTGCCTGAAATTCTAACCAAATGGAAAAATATGCTAATCGTCTAACAATTGAGGAAAATAAGGTATCAGAAGAGGTTTGTCCATCAGCAGTTTACTGTGTAACTAAGAGTTAATGGAAATCCAGAGGTAGAATTAGACCAAAATCCATACAAATTTATTCAGGTGTACTGATTTTAAAATGAGTTCTCAAAGACAACCAAGTAACATAGTAAGAATGGAAAGGAAAAAAGATCATGGAGTATTTAGTGTGTTTTAGGTGCTGTGCTGGGCAGTTTACCTACATTTTGATATTTCCTTAACCTATCAGTCCTATGAAGGAGATTCCATACTCATTATTTGATATGGAAAGAACTTAAGCTCAGATATATGACATAGTGAGCTGAAGGACACTTTTATTATGTGTCTGAGACAGAGATCTGACAGGCTGATACCCAAAGCCAGCCTCACATGAACCATTTGGATTCCATTGCTGCAGAGCAACTGAGTTTGCTGATTCTTTTACATCCATTAATGTTTATGTGTATTGTTATAACCATGTGTAAGTACATATGTAACTGGGCATGATACCTATCCTATCTACATTTTAGAGCCCTTACAAGTAACAAATTAGAGAAGACATCACTGTATACATGTACACATGTGTATCCATGTCCATATCTATATCTGGATAACTATATCTGTATTTATTTACTTGCATTTCTCCATTTTGCAAATTTGGAAAGAATATTCTTCCCTTTAGATTAAAGAGCTAGTAAGTGATCTCCTTGGAAGCAAACACAGATGTTTTCAGAGGGGTTGACACGTGCTGCAACATGCTAGACTGAAGAGCAGGTCTCGTCAGTCATCCATGAGGTTAAAACCCCCGTTTCAACGCTGCCTTGCTGAGTGACACGCACGTAATCATCCGAACTTTCTGATCCTCGGTTTCTTCACCTTGCAAGTGGAATGTAATTTATGCATCCCATAGTCCTTCCTGCAGCATCTGTTATGTTATCTGATAATGTCCTAGGTGCATAGGGTACTTTAGTGATGAGAACTCAGAAAAATGCCTTCTCTTGTGCAGTTTACATGCAAGTTGGAGAAACAGTCAGTAAATAATGAGTCCAATAGATAAGTATATCATTTACTTTGTTAGAAGGTGGTAAGTAACACAGGGAAAAATCATGCTAATTCATCCCATTGTGAGAGTGAATTCAGATTAATTATATAAAATACCTAGAACAGGGTGAAACATACAGTATTTATCCACTCATGTGTGATTAGATTATTTCTTCCTACTCAACGTCTCTTTCCATTTGCCGCACTCCCCCGGATGGCAGGATATGAAGTAAATACTCATCAGAAACGATCAATTCTGTCATGACTTCAAATCCCTAAATCCTCAAGAACTGCTATTTTTTTTTCCTTTTAAAACTGTAGTTGTCATAAGAAATAATTGAGTCAAGCCCCTCGACTTTAGTTGTTCAGATGTGAATAGTAATGAAAGAGGTAAAAGAACAGAAGCCTAACAAGAAATCCCTGCCGAAGACTCCTTTGTGCCAGTAAAACAGAACTTCGAGAGAGGCAGAGATCAGCACAAGGAAATTCATAACGGCTCCGGCGTGGGGTACTACACCATATGCCCTTCTCTAACTGGGCACAACAGGACGCTGCTAAATGACTTTCACAATGCACCCTGCTGGGCCTAGGTATAGAAAGGGAAGCCATATGGTGCGATCAGCCCTCCGTGTGAGTTTCTGGATTTTGATGGTGTTCTGTCACATTATTTCACTGCCATTTTTTGATGTGCATGTGAAAACTGGTTTTGCAGTCACCATCAGGACCTCGCTGAGAATGCTGAAAGGGAGGCAACTTGCGTTTGCTGTGACACAAGGGGCTGCGTGGTCTCCTTCAGCCAGGCTGCTGGCTTCGGATTCAGAAGGTCCACTTCAACCTCTAGAGACTCATGTGCAAACTGCTGTGTAGCCAACAGACCATAAATGTCATGCAAAGGCTCCCTGTAAAAAGCAAATCAAAACCAACACTATTTCAAGTTCTGGCTCAGAGACCCAAATGCAGTCTGGGTTACGGAGACTTTCTCAAGCTCCACTGTGACTCAGGCCACTGTGGCTAGGTGCTGTCGCATCTGTGCATACCTCCAGCCACCATCAGCTGAAAATCTTCCCTGTACCAAACAGAACTAGCGTCAAGGGACACACAAAGGTATAATACACTTGTCCAGGAGTTCACGTGCTTAAAGTATGGTAGGAAGCACAGCTGTGTTGAGAAGAAATTAAATGTGGTGGAATGTTGATACAATGATAAGGGGGAGAACACTCTGGAAACAAACAAAAATAATAATGACTAATGGGATCTAAATGGAATTGAAATGTCTCAAATCGGTAATAATGACAACACGGGATACCACTAGGTAGTTTGTGGTGTAATCAGATTAGCACTCAAGGTAGATGAAACATAGCTGTGAAGTCACAGAGGCATGCGAGTGTGTGCTGTGTTTAGTCCTTGGTGAATTGTTCAGTTGCTGAATAGTCAGTTAGTAGCTGAAGCCCAGGCCGTGGCTGGAGATGGCTGGGGAGGCTTGCCTGGTGGATTGGGCAAGGCTCTGAATGCCGTGCTCTCCATGGTGGACGTCACATAGAGGTGATCTGGGGCTACTAAATACGCCGCAAGTACGAAGAGGACCTCAGAAAGGCTGAGGTTCTCTGCTGAGGTATAGACAAATTATTGCTGGAGGAATATCCACCCTGTTTGTGGAAAACAAAATCCTTAGCAAACCATCACCTTATTCACTCACTGAACATGGGGTCCTCCTTTCCTCGTCGAGGCAGAAACATATATTTATCATCCACGTATTACAATGAGCACAGCTAGTCTTTGTGGATGTTGAAAATTTAGCACTACTAGATGATAAGAAAAGTGAGATGAAGGGCATATGCATGAGGGGGGTGCTGTCAAGGCAATTTGTCTGAAGGATTGTAATAAATGTGGTTGAAATGGCACCAGTCCCCATGACGTCCCCGAGAGTGCGGGAGTGATGGTGTCAGATTTAGAGAAAAACGGAGACATTGGCTTGGGGTATAGCAATTAGGGCTAAGATCTTTGAGGAGAGGGTGTAGAAGAGGACTAGCCTGCCTATACTAAAGATTTCCCTGCCCCAGAAAGATCATCCACTCTCAGGCTTTGCAGATTCGGTCCAGGAGATAAAGTCACCCATTGTCAGCATTCCTCAGACGCGCCGCGCCGTCACTGACGCTACGCCTCACCACGCATGTTCCTCTATCACCTACGATTTCATATACACCTGGGACTCTCCCGACCGAGGCTCCCAGGAAGCCTTCCCTAAGAAATCTGACCTTCTATGTGCTTTCTTTTCCCGAAGTCTCATCATTTTCTTCACTTATCCATGCCAGATCTTAGAAAAACCTTGTATTTAAACCTAAAAGGCCTTCATTGCCTGTGTCAGACTCAGGATAAATGCACCCATAAAGATATTTTCAGAGGAGCCATGATCTGCATTTATCTCCAGTTGATGTTCAAGCCAGGGTTGCTCCGAGCCAGAATCTGGCCAGAGTCAGATAAGAGAAACCATTCAGCAAGGAGTCGCTGAATATGAGTCTGCAGAGAGCCGGTCAGGGCAGTTAATGTTATTGAAATCACAACGGAAGTCAGAAAATAGTCCTTGCAGTCCCTAGGATGGCACTTGAAAGAGAAAGAATAAGTAGATAACTTTCTTGAAAAACGGCAGCTGACGCCAGGGTCCGGGGTCATTTTCTGGAAGTGGATCTTCATTTTAGAAAATTGTTGGGTTGTAATCTGATACTGCCCTCCCCAGTCAAGTGGAGATGCGCTTGTACAAATGGCCGCAGCGTACGGGAGGACTCCGGAGAGCTTTCTATCTACCCCTCACCTCCCAGCCCCTTTCTCCACTCCCAGTTCTGAGAAGTCAAATGGAGTCTGGCTTCTGGAAGATTGTCTGTCTCCATGCTCTTTGATCTTCTATGAGCAAAAGCTTTGAAAGAAATGTCACACCACCCAACACCACACCCAAATGTGGCTGTTATCCCTGCCAGTGTCCAATAAATGGACCCACTCAAAACCCATCCTGCTGTTCTGTGTTCGGTGCTGTTGACCTGGCCCCAACTCCTGGCGACCCTGTGCATGAGTAATGTCCACGATGTCCTCTCCTCAGCGTGCCGTGACCACACTCAGTAGGGTTGCCTGGAAATAGTTACAAATGTTTTCTTTGTCTCACTGTATGGAATTAACAGACAGAGAGAAAAGAGCCTAATATTAATTCAGCAAATACTCATGCCGGGGACAGGGTAAGGCATTATATCATACACACAAATCTCACGTCACTGATTTTGTCAATGACCTTGCGCGTTAAGAATCACTCTCTCCCTTTCAGAGAAAAATAAATTCAGACTTTCAAAGGTGAAGCATTTTGCACAGGGGTAACCAACTAACTGCCATAGAATGAGAATAATAAGTCTGAGATATCAGAGCCCATACTTTTATTTCCTAGTGTCCTTAAATATATTAAGCACAAGAAAAATTCTGAATCTCATTCCAGATTTCTATGCAGATGTTTCAACTTCGTGACCTGACGTTCAGCTCACTGCAAAAGAGGTGTGGCAGGCACACTGCAGCAGGCATCTAGCGCAGCTGTTCTGCTGGCGCCCATAGAGCTTTTGCTGGAGTAATTTTACCTGTGAAATTCTGTCTTTCATTCCTGAATGCCCAGGCACTTCCCCTCAAGCACTGAAGGAATTTGAATTATGCAAAGAAATGTAAGAAGTTCAAAGGGAAACTGCTATTTTTACCCAGGCAAAGTTTTTTAAAAAGTTAATTTGATTAAAAGTGTACTTCTAGGGGACTTTGGTCCAAATGCACATGAAGGTATCTCCAGATTTTGGTGTGGTTACATCCCCATCCTATCCTCCTGGTTTCCCTTCATACCTGCACGCGAGATGTTAGGGCAGCACATTCTCAGGCTGCTCATTGGAATCACCTAGCAACCTTCTAAATGCAGATTCTACTGCCCTCCCTCAGGTGTAGTAAGTCAGAATCTCTAAACATGAGAGCCTGAAGTATGGATTTTAATACTTGTGGGAGAATCACCACTAGTTAGAATTTAGAGAGCACATTCACATGCATTATCTTACCTGACATCTGTCTCCAAAGACCCTTTGTGGGAAAGAGCATGAGGAGCGTGGTCAGAATTGTACAAAGCTGAGGTGAAATTTCCATGGGAAGTCATATGGAATGAACTTTTAGATCTTCTACCTACATGTACAATATCCTTCCTCCCTCCCTCCCTCCCTCCCTCCCTTCCTTCCTTCTCTCTCTCTATTTCCTTATTTCTTTTTTGCCACTGCAGTGGCTTGTGGAAAGGCCACATGACGACGACTCACGGTGCCGTGTAAGATTTATCTAGAGGCATGGTGGGGGTCGATCGGCTGTGCTCCCTGGAAGGCAGCGTTGAGAAGGGTCGTGAGGCTGTGTTCGCGCTGAGGCAGGGCGTGATGTTTCGTGGCCGACCCGCACGAGGACGTGCGGCAGGACGGCCGACGTGCCCAGTCTTCACCGGCTGTAACCGGCACCTTTTACGTCCTCACTTTCTTCCAGTTGGCCGGTCTCTTCTTGTCTTTGTTTCCTCTTCTATCCAACCAGAGTCTGTTATTTCAAGCTAATTCTTCACCTCACTCTTAATTATCTCAAGCCGGCTTTCCCCCTGTATTATGATACCTGGCAGCGGAAAAGCCAAGGCAACCCAACGTTTGATTTCGAATAGATGCCTTCCCTGAGAAAATGCACCATCAGATTCACCCCGCTTACCTTGGCTCTGCAACAGGTTATTTAGCAGCCTCTATGAGGTAACCTCAGAAAGACACTGGCATCCCAGGTAGCTGTAATTGGTCTGTGCTTAAAAGCAACAGTAAGAGGTAAATACAGGAGAAACAAGATGCACTGCTGAGTGACCTTGGAGAAGACAGCCTTCAGCGCCAGGCTTGGGACAACCGTGTCATTATCAGGGACTTGGAATTTTCAGACACCCCTGGGTGCCAATCTCTCACGCGTGCATTACGGCACCAGGTGCTTTTGATTATGTGAGAACACGTGAGATCCACCTTGAGGTATGTCCGTATTTCGGCTGGAGGTATTAAAATGCTTGATAAGGTAAAGCAGTGTATTGAGAGCTTTGCCTCTTGACAGCTAAGAAGCCACAACTGCTCTTGCCCCCTCTCGTTTCATCTGTGGGATTAAATGACGCCACTCTTACCAATTTGGCTGCAAATCATTAAATTTGTGTTTGAAATGGAAGGCAGGGGGTGGGGGAGGCGAATCTGCTTAGCTTTTGAGATGTCATGTGAATTTCACAGAACCTGGAAAGAAAAAGCTCACAGTTTTTATTTTCAGATTTAAGATCATGTGAGAAGGATGCCCCACTGACTGGTTTAGTTCCAGGACTGTGACCATTATGGGAACGCTTCTGTGTGTCATGGTCATGAATCAATCAAAGTAATCGAGAGATCTGTGAAGGTAGTAAATGTCAGGAAGTAACTCAATAATACCATGGACAAAAGCATACTTCATATAAAAAGAAAGCAATCAGACTGATAAAAACCCATACTAATCCAACAGTAGCTGAATCTAAATGCAATAACAACAACAACAACAACAATAATAATAGAAAAATTTAAGATATTACACGAAATTCTTTGTTTGCTTTAGCTTATTTAATCCTTCTAGCCTTCTTCAGGTAGGTGCTATAATCCTACAGATTGCTTAGCTGATACAGTTGAGGCTTAGAGAAATTAAGTAACTTTTCTATGATTGCATAGTTACTAAAAAGCAAGTCTGAAAATAGAGCCAAGCTCCATTGAGCAGACTTTTTAAAAGCGTTGGTTATTTTTATTTAATAACTTTTTGTGACACCATAACATATTTGCCTAACACAATTTAATTCTTTTTTTTTGGTTGTCTGGAATGTCACTATTGTTTAACACCATGGAATCTTTTCCTTATGACATACATAAAATCTTCCTTCAGATAGCTGGACTTTCAGAATTTCTGTGATGTGCTTAGTATATCCCTTCATTTGGCTCAAATCAAAGATTTGCATTTCAAGTTCAAAAACTGAGAGGATAGAAACTATGTCTTGTAATGTTTTAATGTAGCAGACAGATTTCCCAAAATGAATATATTTATCCCAGTTACAGATGAAACAGACCAGAGTTACTGATTTCAATATTTTCCCTATAACCATTCTGTACTTAAAAAGCTGGAGTAGGTGCTAGAGATTACATGTTGGCTTTCAATAACTGATTCAAATTGTATTTAATAGCTGAACAAAGGAAGAAAAGGGGTTTTCTACAACAGATTTTAAATCCCAAACTCCTACTTCATCACATCTTTCAAGTAATTTGGGAATGAGGCTGCAGATATATTAAATGTTCACCCTCCTAGAAGCAATCCCTAGATGCTAACCCACGAGGGAAACTCAATAATTGCTATGTGAAATGAGAAGTATGTTTCCAATTTAGAACAGGAAAACTGCAGTAGAGAAGTCATGTAAATTAATATAAGAAAGCCTTCACGGGGCTATATCCTGAAAACAAAACAAAACAAAACAAACACACAAACAAAAAACATGGTCAGCTCCGCTGGACCATATATCATCTCCATGGGTAGACTTTGTTTCTGGTGGAAGATGCAAGGGGGCTGCTTTGCTGAGGGGGTCACCTTTGTACCCAGACACTTTCAGGCTGCTATCCAGGGTGCAGGTGTCAAAAAGGCGCTGATCAGGGGAGGAATCCATGGTTTGATGTGAGTTATGCCTCCTGTTCGTGGAAAGGAAAACAGTCTCTCTCTGTCCTAGCTATGAGGTTGTAACATAACGATCACCGTTGTGTTTGAAGTGCTGAGCAACTGTCAGTGAAGAAAAGTCAGCCAGACATATCATAAAGCTAATTAAAACTGTGTCAGGAGATAAACTAATTAGGACACAGTGTACAGAGATGTGTCATTATGTCATTCCAGAGGAAAAAAAGAAAGAAAAAAGCCTTGAAATTTTCAAAAGTTTAAATGAAATAGAGAATATCATACAATAGTGGGAAAGCAAATTAATTACTGCTTCACTCAACACTGACAGAGAGCATAATAAAACTAAGAACCTCTAGAGATGTGTTTAAAGATGAAAAAAATAACCTGTTTTTCAGTTGGCAGCTGTTTGCCTCATCCTGATGTCCTATTACTTTGTCAAAGTGACTCATTCTTTCTGTGACCTGCAGGAAGTCACTTAAAGTTCCAGGAATATGTAAGAAGGGGCAAGTCCCACCAAAGCAAACAGAATCCTGACGGTGTGTATACCTTTAAAGGTCTCCAGACCTTTTATGGAGAATTATGAAATGCATTTGTATGAGGTGCTGACAAGCTTCACTGTGAGGAGAGAAAACACAAGAAGCATTACAGCTCTTCAATTTCTGAAATCCATTTTTTGTACACGAGCTACTGGTCATGTCTTTGCAAATTTCTCGAGCTGCATCCCCATAAAACAACGGAATTGGGCATTGTCAGCAGAAAAGGAGCATTTTGAATGCATCAGTCAGGGAACAAGCCCATTTGAAAAACACACTTAAGAAAAGGTCAAAAGGGAGGTTCTAGGAACCCACTAAAAGCTCTCACGTGAGTGCCTGTATTATGTATTTGGATACGGACACATTGCTGACTACCACAGACTTGCATTTTACAGGAGTCGTGCTCACTTCATCTCCCCTAACAAAACTTAATTAAGTGTTTCTACATCTGGCTCCTTGATATGCTTTGAAACTTTGAAAATAATTCTCTTAAACCTTGAGAACTCCTGAAAAATATATTTAGGGGTGCAAAGACGTCTGCTAGAAGTCACCATGGTTAATTACAGTAAAACAATCTCAGTGATTGCTATCAGGTAGAAAGTTAATTGTCTCATTAACCTTAGCCATTATAATCTAGTCCCATTATAAATGAGAATCAAAAGTAAGACTAGAAACGAAATCTAAATAATGACATCAAAACAGTGTGTATTCCTCCATTGTGATCTTTAAGATTTAAATACATGTCTCCTCAGGTGCGTAACTAGTAAGTGCCATCACATCGCCATGTAAAGATCAGTGGAAAACTGGCATTGCTGTGTCGGTGGCATCTTTGGATGCCTTCACACATTTCAGATTCAGTCTCTTTATTTCTCTTTGCCATGTCTATCTCTAG
This sequence comes from Phyllostomus hastatus, assembly GCF_019186645.2. Classification (NCBI taxonomy): domain Eukaryota; kingdom Metazoa; phylum Chordata; class Mammalia; order Chiroptera; family Phyllostomidae; genus Phyllostomus; species Phyllostomus hastatus. Next base: position 20,763,842 of record NW_025334024.1, read on the forward strand.
GCAACAGAAAAGTAACTGATTACTTAAAGTCGAAGAGAAAAGTCTTGTCGGTATTCAAGAAATCTTTTGAAGTAGATAATGGAGAGTGTATGCAAATGTCTCATGGCCCCTGTGCTCATAGGCAGAGAGCAAGGACAGCTTGAAGAAGATTCTAGGGAGGTGACAGAAACATGTGATGAAGTAACAGCCTTTGATCAGCATTAAGGAAGGAGCATCAGGGATGAGTCATGTTCATTCATTGTTCCACTGGAAGCTGAAAGTCTGCACTCTAAGAGCTAATGGATGATAAGAACCCCAATAGTTAGCCAGATATTAAAGTCACCCGGGAAAAGTAGATTATGATTTAGTTGTAGTTTGACCCCAATGTTGCCAGTTGAATGTATTCCTGTATTTCTGTCCCAGAAGTTTTGTTAACCCAGACATACTGTATCAAAATAAAACAATAGAATATAAAAATGGCAAGATCTACCATTAATTGAATGTTTACTATATTAGTCAACATGAATTGAATACTTACCTATACTTAGTAAGGAGTTAATTTACTCTTTTATTTCTTTTTAAATTAATTTTTTAAATTAATTTATTTTTTTTAGAGAGGGAAGGGAGGGAGATAGAGAGAGAGAGAAACATCAATGTGAGGTTGCTGGGGGTTATAGCCTGCAACCCAGGCATGTACCCTGGCTGGGAATCGAACCTGCGACACTTTGGTTCGCAGCCCGAGCTCAATCCACTGAGCTACGTAAGCCAGTAAGAGGGCTTACTCTTTTATTTCTATTTAATTTCATAGTATATTATTTGGTAATTAATTCTCCCCATTTTACAGAAGACATTGAGACGGAAGTGTCCCATGTGACTGGGCCTGTCTCAGGCAGGAAAACATACCAGCCATCTGTGTCACTCTGCCTCCCTGGAGAAAGAAAGGAGACTATGTTTATGATGCCCATGCGTGAAACCTTTCACCCTGAAGCGAACAAGAAATATGTGTGACCCAGCACTCTAGTACACATCGACAATTACATCACTGGTTTTTCACCAATCAATTGTGTAGACCATTGGATGCCAGTTTTGTTTAGATTTTGGTTCAGTTTTATTTAATTTGGTGGCTCTTTGGTCATGTGCTCTACCTAAAGAGAGTGACGAGAAAAGCCTCACAATGTAAGGAGCTCTTATCAACAATTATAACCTTACAGTATATCTCATAAAAGGCAATTCCACCTACTTTACAATATAATATAAAATATAATTTTGAAAATTTTAATAGAAAGAAAACTATAACCTTTTCTAGTAAAAACAATTTTTTCTATGTTATTTCTCAATAAGCAAACTCTATTATTTCCTTAGACAAGAAAGAAAGAATATATAAGGAATCTGGGCTGGTTAAGAGAAAAAATATAAGAGGAATAGTCCGAGTAACAGAATGAATTCTCCAGGGAATGGGGGTGGGAGGAATTGAAAGGGTCACTTTTCTTTTTCTCTTTAGAGTTCATCCCAAATCCGGTGTCACGGGGGCTGGGGAAAAAGAATCTTTTAAAATGAAGGTGCTTCCAGAACAAAAGCTCAGTGGCTGGGGAGACTGTTTCTGCATCGTGGCGGTTAGTGTCAGGGCTGTAACAGAAGTAGGTGGGGAGAACTTGCCCGCGGTGCCCTTGGTGTGTTCTGATATTCTCTCCATCTCCTTTTCTCAGGTCTCACTCACTCCTGATCTCTCTCCTCTTGTCTCACAGTCATGACTTCGTCTCTTTTTGCATCCTGCTAAATTTCCTTTCTTACTCTCTGTAATTATTAGGTGATGAAATTCTCTACATATTTTAGCCGAACTTGTGAGTCCTGAATGCTAGAGGACGTGATCTACAAAATAAATCTACGAAGTCAAAATGAGTTGCCTAAAGGGTCACCCACAGCTCTTCAGATATGCTGAAGAAGGGTTCCCAAGAGGGGATCCTTTGTGAAGAATTCTAGATTGTTCTCAGGGACCTGGACATGGATTTATAGAACTCGAAGCATTTTTCAGGGAATCCAATATTTGTAATTTCCAACCATGGGCTTTTGGCTGGATTTTCTTTGAAAGTTATTGTTGAAAATTTCAACTTAATAAAAAAGCAATCTTAGAAAGAACTCTGCAATTTTGGTTTTACTTATTTTTTTTGTCCCCCCCCCCCGTGTCATGGCCTTGTGATTGCAAAGTAAAGAAACCTGTTGATAGTAGCTCATTAAAGGGGTAGTAATTGAGGATGGAGTGTTCAAGTCCTTAGCTATCTCTTAGCAAATGAACAAAAACAAAAAACATACCACCTGGAGGCTGAAACTGGCACACAAAACACGAACACTCTCATGCTTTCCTAGTCCATGCAAACACGATTACATGGTACAATTTTTCTTTGTATGTGTGTGTGTGGGGGGGGGGTTATGTGTGAGCACATTTTCTCTGTGTTTATGTGCTCCCTAAATAAAAGTTTTATTTTCTTATGAATAGAATTTTTCCTCAACACTGTGTGGATTAGCATGTGTCTTTGGGTTTCCATGGCCCTGACTCTTCTTCCATCCCATGAATTTTCCGCTTGGAGATCACAGCACCTTAATGCAGACTTGCTTAGTCTTATTTTCATTATTAAGGGAAGTAAATTATCTCATTAACCAGAGGATTAGTTGGACAGGTGTTTATCTTTGAGCCCCTCAGTGTTTTCCAGGGGGTCAGGTTATAAAAAATACGATAATTAGGCTTAGTATTTAGCAGTTTATATGGGTATGGTATGTCTCAGAAAAATTGATAGTAAGTGGACAAGGCAGGCAATTACATGTGTATGGTATATTCTTGCATTGCATTTACATGCATGCAATCAACAAAAATGTGTTCAGAATACCAAAAACCCTATAGAATTCTCTAGAGGTTTAGAATGCTTCACTGTGCATTAATTTAAGTATATTTTAATAGTTTCATTTCCCTACTGTGAAGAGATATTACTATAGCTATGCTGAAAGATTATTAAATAAACCAATAACTAGTCAGGAAATCTTATTATTAACTGCAAATCATCTCAAAGAATCTAAATGAATAAATGAAATGAGAAAATATCTTAAAAAAAAGACTAATGGGGAAACTAGAATGTTATATATTGAGATTATAAATATATAATGTATAAAATTTTCAATGATAGTTAATTGGTCTATTAATATCACTTGTTCATCAAAATGACAAGATAATGATTAAATGACAAATATTTCTCAAATTATCAAATGTATATTACACAGGATTAGGAAATGGTTTTTATAAAAAGATAACATCAATAATTATTTATGGCATATAACTAATTTATTTAAAATCTACATATACTCTTGGTTATATATTGCTTTCAGTATTTTATGGATTTATCGAAGCACACACAGGAAAACACCCATTGAGGTAATTTTATAAACTATATTCAGTAGTTGTTATGAACTAAAGTGCAGTCATGTAGTAGGTTTCAAAGCATACTTACTTTAAGTTGAAAAATATCATGAGTAAAATGCCTCAAGTTCTGTAAAATATCTGCAATATTTAGTCAAAAATAGTGAACAGTAAATGTCCAGTTTTCCTGCCAAGGTAATTAAACACACACACACACACACCACAGTGTTTCTGTGAAGCATGCCAAAAAATTCTCAGTTGGATTAAATGAGATGGAACAGAAAATGTCATCTTTTATATTAGGACTCTATTAAAAATTCTTCATCTAAAATTTATTTGTAGCCTATCCTTCTGAGTAATCAACATGATAACTATTTCAGGAATCCAACTTTTTTTTGTAATTATATTTAGCAAGACTGACACTTAAAATAAATGGATAGTATCAGCTAGATAAATGCTTACAGTATATTATTATACTTTAAAATTTTATTCAAAGCAGTTCTGTACAACCCAGTTGCTTATAATTTGCTGTAATTGCACCTCAAATAGAGCATTAAGTTTCATAGCTTTATATTTTCCTTGACTAAAAGGCTTTATTACCATAACAATGTACTGAAAATGGAAATATTGATACCATAACCTCTAAGTAATGTTTGCTTACTATTTAATGTAGGAATATGCAACTTAATTCTAAATGAATCAGAAAGTGCCAAGGAGACTTTTTTCCTTCCTTTTCCTAACATATCATTTCTGCCCTAATAGACCTAGAACTCTTATAGAATAGAACCATTCTATTTTATTTCGCACTTTTGTGTATAACAAGGCAGAGGTCCCTGTTAATATCTAAAATAAAAAGAAGTATTCTAATTTAAACCTTGGTTTCTTATTTTTCTACAGACTGATGCCCTTTGTGGGAGCACAGAAATTTATGGCCAAGCCCAGATCTATTAGGATCAAGACATAAAAGAAAAAAATGATTTTTAGTGCAGAGGGAAATAACCTTTTACAATATTAATAAAGGCTCTCCATACTTACTATATTTCTTTGACCTATAATGTCAGAAATATAGATTACGCCCTTAAATCATGCTCTTCTAGCTTCACACCAAATTTGCACCATTTGGCTTTATCACAAATATGTCCAGATTTTTACAACATCTGGCACGTTTATAGCAATTAGTTTTGGGCAGGCTGTGGTACCGCCAGTCTCAATTTCTCAGTCCAAGAACATACACAAATTATGATTAGTAATGATTTATTCAATGATGAAGTAATTCATCTTAGTCAGTTAAAGCCTAAAACTATGAGTTGACAGTTGTGATTTGTGCCACGGTTTTCTTTGATATCATCAAGTTCTTTTTAAGTGTTAAACCAAATGGATACAAAAAATGAAGAGCAGTTGAAATAAATACTATGCCCTAGTAAAATATTCTGTATCCCCAAGGGATAAAATGATGAAATAGTACACCAATTATGCCAATCTTTTTCAAAATAGGTGAATAAAGCACAGTGTTTGCAACATTCTGAGAGGTCTTATAAATTTTAATTAATTCCGTTTTATTACCAATTGGCTAAAAGCCTTCATTTTTAGAGTGTCATTTATAAAGAGTGTCATATATGAGAACCTCATGAAAGATTTGAATTAGGATTAACAATGATGATTTTTGGAAGCTTTGAACTATGATTCATGATTTTTTCTCTATCCCCTGTATATTCTAATTTCTCCTTCTTTGCCTGTCTGCTTTGTATTTATGTTTGTCAAGGTGTCTTCATTAGCAACTTACTGGGGAAGTTTTTTTCCCTTGTCACAGAATTTGGAATCGTTTGCATTTGTCTTGGTCTAACTGTTACCTTTTCACTTGAAAACAAGGCATCGTTACTAGTTAAGTGTCTATGTCCTGAGTTTTCTGTACTCCTGAGTGTTGAGTCCAGTACATATCAGGTACATAGTTGATACTTTAAAAATTCTTGCTGCTCTATTTTGGAAAAGACATGAGTGCTCTGTTTTGTTTTGGCACAGCTTCAGAAGACTAAGTACTATAACACAATGGTAATACAATTTGCAGTATGATCTCAGCTTCAGAAACCATGTGGATATCCCACATCAGTTAGTGCTCCTCTTCCGTCCTATCCTGCATGTCGGTAGGGACATGACACTAATAATGAAAGGAGATATCTCTTCTCAAGCCTCTCTTTCCACTTGCAGAGGACCATCATTGGACTCTGGGAAATAGCTAAACTTTTAGAGGGCAGGAGTTGTGAATTATGAATTATGTATTAAAGGAGAACCAGTCACTGATCAGTGACACTTCTTTTGACTTCACGTGAATGAGAAATCCTCTCCCATTGTGTTCAGCTTAATGAAAGGTTGAGAGTTTCTCTCTTTGAGGAGCTGTTAGTAATCATCATTCTTATGTGACTAAGGAGAGATCATTGTTCTTATTTTCATCTTTAAGTTGGATTGCTTTTATTACTTTCCTAGTCCTGCATAGGCTTTTATTATTTTCTACATGGTTAAGGTTTTCATTTTATGTCTTACTTCGTCATGGTGAAACAAAACAAAGCAAATCCTGCCATAATTATTTTCCCTGTGTCAGTGGAAAGGCATTTTCTGTATCAGTGCACTTCTTGCTATGTGCATATTTTGATAACCAACCTGATCTTAATACGATATTGATCTCTTGGGCTTTGGGCTAAATCTGAATTTCTGTTGTTGGATGATTAAAAATCTTCTTTATTTCTCTAGCACCGATCTCCCAGACTCTCACTACTTCTTTCAGTTCTCAGGGATAAACTCTTGAGTCTTATTCTTTTTGTCTTTTTACCCAGTATTATTGAGGTGCAATTAACAAATAAAAATCGTGTGTGTGTGTATATATATATAAGGGATGATTTGTGTACATGTATATTGTGAAATGATTAACCAAACCAAGCAAATGAACACATTCTTTACCTCACATAGCTACTATTTTTGTGTGTGTGATAAGACCACTTAAGAAAGACTCTCTTAGCAAATTTCAAGTATACTGTGCAGTACTATTAAATGTAATCACAATGCTATACGTTAGATCCCCAGAACTTACTCATTTTATAACTGAAAGTCTGCACCCCTTGAAAACTATCTCCCTGCTTCCCCCAACCCCCAACATCTGGAAACCACCATCATATTCTGCTTCTCTGAGTTTGGCTATTGTAGTGTCCCACATAAATGGACTCATACAGTATTTGTCCTTCTGTGCCTGGCTTCTCACACTTAGCTTCATGTGCCACAGGTTTATTCATGTTATTGCAAATGGCAGGATTTCCATCTTTTCTATGGCAGAATAACCCTCCACTGGACCATATTTATTATATTTTCTTTTTTCCATTCATCCACTGATGGGCATTTAGGTTGTTTCTATCTCTTATATACTAGGGTGGGCCCCCCAAAATGGAATTTATTTATAAAAATTGTGTATTTATTCTTACACGTTTAAACTTCAGCCACCTTCAAAGGACTTTTCATGTGATACAATATGTCTACTGAGACATTTTTTCACTGCTCAGAACAGTTTTTGAACTCATCGATTTTGATGCCTTTTAGTGCTTCTTTCATTTTTTGTTTCACCTTTTCCACATCAGCAAGATGTTTCCCTTTGAGGAATTTTTTTCATCCGGGGAGACAAAAAAAAAAGTCACTTGGGGTAAGATCACATGAATAAGAAGGGCGGGCACAGATGTCATGCCATTTTCGGTCAACAACTGCTGAATAATCAGTGTGGCGTGGGCGAGAGCGCTGGTAAATCACTCATTATGAAGTGAGCAAACGTTGAAAGAGTCTTCAAAAATTTCACTGAAGCTGAATGCAGCCTCTCACAACAACCCCAGCTGGTACACTGACACAGATGGGTTCCTAGAACACTCACCTAGAAGAGGAAGCCTATTCTACAAGGGGCCCCCCTCCAGAAGAGAATTCCATTTTGGAGGTATCCTCCCTTATATTGTGAATAATGCTACAATGAATATGAGAATGCAAATGTCTTTCAAGGTAATGATTTCAATTCCTTTGGATAAGAAACTATAAATGGGATTGCTGGATCATATGCTAGTTCTATTTTTAACTTCTTGAGGAAACCCCATACTGCTTTCCACACTAGTTATATCAGTTTACCTTCCCACCAACAATGTACAAGGATTCCCTTCTTTTCAGACCCTTGCCAATACTTAGTTTTTTTCTTTTTGATAATAGTCATGCTGATAGGTTTGAGGTGATATCTTGTCTTTCACAATTTTATTTATTTTTTTTATAGAGGGAAAAGGAGGGAGAAAGGGAGGGAGAAAAACATCAATGTGTGGTTGCCTCTTGAGGGCCCCCTACTGGGGACCTGGCCTGTAGTCCAGGTATGTGCCCTGACTGGGAATCGAACTGGCGACCCTTTGGTTCTCAGCCTGACACTCAGTCTACTGAGCCACACCAGCCATGTCAGGTTTGAGGTGATATGTTATTTTCTCAGTATAGTGACATTGAGCATCTTTTCATATACTTATTGGCCTTTTATATGCCTTCTTTGAAAAGCTGTCTATTCAGGTATTTTGTCAATTTTTTGAAATTAATACTTATTTTTGTATATTTATTTATCCGTCACCATTTATCCCCTCTCTACCCTCTTCTACTATCAGTCCTGCTCCCTGCATTCGCCATACTATTTTTCATTTTCATGAGTTCTTTCTCCTTTTTTGTGTGTTTTGCTCAATCCCTATACCACCTAATTTTAGGTTCACATCAAAAGCGAGGGGAAGGTACAGGCATTTCCCACATACCCCTCTCTCCAGTACACACATAGCCCCTCCCATTATATCACCCAGCAGAGTGGTATTTTGTTTTCATTAACAAATTATTGTAGTTATACTTATTTTTAGTACTCTTTTCTTTTGAAAACTGTATACTAAAATTAAAAGTTGTTTAAACACTACCATTATGGAGTATTCTGAATTTACTCTATGTATTTTATATATAATATATTTTTATATATATAATACTTTCACATGTTTTCATGTTGTTATTTAGTGTCCTTTCATTTCAACTTGAAAAGTACCTTTACCATTTCCTATAAAGCAGATCTAGTGGTGATGACCTCCCTCAACTTTTATCTGTCTGGAAACACCTTTTTCTCTTCTTTAGTTCTGGAAAGCAGCTTTGCTGGGTATAACATTCTTGTTTGGCAATTTTTCTCCCAAGTATTAAAAAATAAAATGTTCCCACAAAGGCACCTTTCATCATGGACAGATGCCAAATCATTGCTTCCATGGAGGGATGCAAAGGGAGGGCCACCTAGTTTGCCACCTTGCCTGTTACTCACCTAACATTACTTTCGTATTCAGGGAAAGACAGACTTGTCATGAGGTAAGAGATAGAAATGGACTAACCTAATTTGTTGGACACCTTATATTTTATTTATTCTTTTATTGCTCATCATTCCTATATACTCTTTTAAAAATGTATCAGATTCTGGGGTGATATAAAAAGGTAACCAAGGCATAAATCTCTCCCATTGTTGAGAAGCACACACCATGGAGGAAGGGGGAAGGACTTTGCTCTGTGAGAGCATCTGTTCCTAGGTTAGTTTCTCAGCCCTGCTGCTTAGTAACTTGGTGACTTTGGCTAGTATTGCTTTGTTGCCTCAATTATTTTATTTTATTTTATTTTATTTTATTTATTTTATTTTATTTTATTTTATTTATTGTATTGTATTTATTGTATTGTACTGTATTTATTATTTCATTTATTTATTTATTTATTTATTGTATTTATTATTTTATTTTATTTTATTTTTCTAAATATATAATCTTTGTTATATTTTCCCATTACCTTTCAGTCCCCTTACACCCACTTCCCCCAAGCAATCACCACTGTGTTGTCTATATCCGTGAGTCCTTTTTCTTTTTTGCTCAATCTCTCCATCCCCTAATCTCCCCACCACCTGTTACTAGCTGTCATCTATTCTCTATCTGTGAGTCTGTTTCTATTTTTCTTGTTAGTTCAATTTTTTCATTAGATTCCACATATGAGTAAAATCACATGGTATTTGTCTTTCTCTGTCTGGCTTATTTCACTTAGCATAATGTTCTCCAGGTCCATGCATGCCATTGCGAAGGGTAAACTTTTCTTTTTTTCTTTTATGTCCGAGTAGAATTCCGTTGTGTCTCAATATTTTAATCTTTAAAATGGGGATAGTAAGAGTCCCTACCTCAAAAGGCTGATGTTTTGGTTGCATATGTTTCAAAAGTTTAGAATAGTGTTGAGTGCATGGGATACAATATGGCTATATAAGTTCTGTACTAACTTTCTTTTCATTTTCTAGATGAGAAAATTAGACCTTACTGAAGTCGAGTAACATCGTTAATACTGATCTGTTAGTAGGCGTAAGATGCTAGATTTAAACCCAGGTCTTGCTGCTGCTAAATCTGTCTGTACTTCACCTCTAACGCTGACTCTTGGAGACACAAATAAAGTTAAGGGAATAGACTCTTCAATGATCCTAATAATTGAACCAATATTCATTTTTAATAGCATTTATCTGGATAATGATGGCCTTTGGTTTATTCCACACACACAGGTTTGATCACAAACCACTCTTTAATCATAGAAAAAAAAGAAGTTACTTCCATCTTTGCAATTACTGATTTTTTAATCATGATCAGATTATTCGACCCACAGATGAATCATTTCCTGTGTTTTTTCCTTGGCTGGTACTTTTTTGAGCTCCATCTTTGTAAGGCCAACAAAGGAAAACTCATAGATGTATTGATGCCCTTCTGTTAACTAAAGGATCAAATGGAGGGATTTTTTTTTTCAGCCTGAGTTGTTCTGCTAGCCACACGGACCAAACATGATTGACACGTCCATCTTCCAGAAAATTACAGAGAGCAGATAACTGAGTCATTAGAAATTTCAGCTGCTCAGAACCGCTCCCTTCCCTGTCTAACGCAAAAGAGAGCCTCCCTCTTTTTTGCCCCTTATTTCAGGTAACACTGTTAGCCATTTTTAGATACCAAAAACATGGTCTAATTCTCCCCCCCCATCTTGCCAATTTAATCCCATAATGGTTTCAAATGTCCCATATGCATGTGTGTACACATGCATGCACACGGATCTGACATTTCTTAATTTAAAGCCTTATCTGTTCTTGTCAGTACTATTAGTACTTCCTTTCCCACTCAGATGTATTACAAATATACCCCCTATACTTTCTTAGGAGTATTCTTAAATTTAAAAATGGAATTTAAAAAAAAACACTTGCTGTCCTGGCTGGTGTGGCTCAGTCGATTGAGCACCAGCCTGTGAACCAAAAGGTTGCTGGTTTGATTCCTGGCCAGGGCACATGCCTGGGTGGTCAGCCAGGTCCCCAGTTGGGGGCGTGCAAGAGGAAACTGTTGTTTCTCCCACACATCTGTGTTTCTTTCTCTTTCTGTCTCCCCCCTTCCCCTCTTTCTAAAAGAATAAATAAATAAAAATCTTTAAAAAGCACTTGCTAATAATAAAAAAATTATTCCCATTAGACTGTTAGCTCCTATATTTTAAGACCTGTTTCTTCACTACCTGTGATGTTTCTGTGCTCTGAACAGTGCTAATACTTAGTAGCATCTGTGAACAGTCTTATCAAAGGGAAGTTTGCAAATCATTTTCTCAGTCCTTGACTTTAGCTCTAAGCCCATACTACTCTCTCCAATTGCATTAATGAATTTACCACCTCCTAATAGAATGTAACTACCTCCACTTGCAAGCTCTGACATTGGCTTCAGTCAACAAGACTCTATATATAAGTGTCTCTCTGGCAGTGGCAGACCTCGATTGCTTTTAAAGTCATATTGCTGTCAACGCTGTCCTGTTTTTCCATTTTTATAGTTCACTCAGCTCTTGATAAACTACATTGCCTTCTAATCTAACAGCTTCTACTATTTGCCATGATTTTTTTTTTTCCTTAACTTGTCTTAGGCTATTTCTAGAGTGCCTGTTTTCTGATTCCTCCCCTATTTCTGACCCATGGAAAGTCCACATTGCTAGCTTTACTTCTCAGACTCTGTCACTCCGCAGTTGCTGTAATGGCCCAATCATTAGCTGCTGGTCACTGATGCTATCTCTAGGTTTTGATATAATGGCATATGACTTGTAAAGAGATTACCCACTTGATGTTTTCTGGCACTATGAGGTAGGAATAATGGCTGATTCTTGTCTTGGGAGTGTCAGGTGAAGTGTCAGAAGTTAGCAACAGCCAGTCACAATTTCAGAAGTTGCTAGGATTAGGGAGGTTTTCAAGAGAACTTGAATACAGGATATTCAACATGGCAGTACCAAATTGAAACTGGAACCATTTAAATTGGGACCGCTGAATTAAAGTTTATTCTTGAGGTTGGGAAAGCTCAAGGTCATAAACCAATTTAAAATAAAATCAGACCTGGATTCAAGAGCCATATTTGGAAGAGAGCATTCATGGCCAAGTTCAAGGTTGTAGACATGAGGCGATAAGAATTCCTTGAGTTAACTTAGTGTAGAAGAGTCATGGATTCTGTGGCACAGGAAGAAGCTGAAAGATGATTTGCTTTTTTTTTTTCTTTCACAGGATCTTGTGATTACCAAGCCACGAGAGAGAATTCTTATTCAGGGCAATAGGTACATTAAGAACTAGAAAGTCCAGTATATTAACCAGAACTGCAAGTTCAGTCAGTAGGAACCACAAATATCCCTAGAGAAGCATTTTCCTCTCCAGGAATGCATTCCTTCTACTTCTTTAAAAGTTGGCATTTCATATTTTAGCAGATCACCACCCTGTATAGCATCTTCAATCCAATTCCAGTCACCTGTAATGCATGTTTTGGCTCTCAGATACATGGACAGTGAGGAAAAGGAAGATGTTTTATGATGACAGTCAAGCTCCCAGGCACGTTTCTGCCATAAGAAGGGCTGTGCTCTCTTTATGTGAAATCCCTAGAGAGTATTTCTTTGCCCAAGAAGGAAATCTTATGCACATCATTGGATAATCAGTTACAAAAAGAGCACAATAGTCCAAACATATTCTCCCCTTTGATGATCATAGTTCTCAGTCCCAGTCGGAAAAATCCTTTCTTTCTGCTTTTTTAAATAGCACTGAATATACTGTCAATAAGTCATAAAAATTTCTGCAACCTCCTTTGCTTTCTATTCTCTGCGATGCATTACATGTCAGCATAGACAGTGAACGAGACAAGTTAGACGGATTACATCAGGAGACTCAATCTCCAGGGTTGATGATATCCTTAGGGCAGGGTGCTCAATATTCTGACAGGTGTGTTTCCTAAATTAGACTTTTCCTGTGTGCCACATTTTCCGTAGCCACTCAAGAGCAGAGGCAGTAGGATCAAATTGATTTTTGGACTGCTATCAAATATAAATAACAATTAACTCTCATGTCAGCCTCTAGCAGGCAAGCACAATTGCGGAATGTCTGTACTTCAAGAAAGAATAAAGACATCCTCCTTTGGGCTGAATGATGTAAGAAAGCCATATGTCAGGATCAGAAGGATATTTCTACAACCTCACTGAAATCCTCTACCATTATACAAGAACGAACCCTAATTCTAATTGGAGGTTAGATTCTATTTATGATAGAGGATTATGTTTAGACTCTAAACTCCTTCCAAGCAAAAGCCACCTTCATAACCTCAGCTCTAGATAGAGCTCCCAGGTGCCATATGTTCTGAAGCAATGAATCACTGTTTTCTGATATTCCACAATTTCCACCCATAAGTATTTCCAAATACTTTTCTTAAGGGATCCTCTGGTCTTTATTTCACAATTAACTACTTGATCATTTGAAGGCAGAGCTTAGAACTGGTTAGATGTATCCATGGGTATCAAAGACCTAGGTTTCTTCTCACATGAGGTCCTGCTATCTTCAGTATGTATTCTTGCCCCAAGGTTCAACCAGCTGCTCAAGCTCCACCCACCAGAATTGGAAAGAAGGAAGGATGGACACTCACTTTGAAGATACTTTCTGGAGCTTACACATTCCACTTAGGTTCCATTTTATTATAACTTACTAATATTACTGTATACATATAAGGTGTAACAAAAATATAATCATTATTTTGGGTATCCATGTGAACAGCTAACATGGTGGTTGTATTATTGATAAAGAAGCAAAGAATGGGAATTAAAGGAACAGTTAGTAGATTCTGCTCTAACCAGCTGGTGAACTTTTGCCAGCTTTCCCTGGACCCCAGAGAAAAGCAAGTTAATCTTATTACCCATGTTTAAAATAGAAATTTGTTAAAAACATTATTTTAGCATGATAAATATTCATGTTCAGTTAAATCTTAATTACTCATAAAAGAGCAGCTTGAACTATCAAAAAGATGAAGATTTTGGTTGTCAGATGTAGGATCTTGATCTAGGAAATAATCTCTCTCTGTCTCTCTCTCCCCCGCCCCTCTCTCCCTCTCCCTTCTTTCTCCCCCCACCCCCTCACACACACACCCACATCACACACACAAATATTCTGAAGTTCTGAGGATGGGTTTTCTCACCTTAGAAAAAGTTAGTGATAGTTACCTTTTTGTATCCTTCTTGATGTTTCAGGGAACTTTAAAATCAGATAATATATGACCAAGTGCTTTTCCAGATTGTATGGCTCATTAAATATCTTTCTTATGCTGACCAAGTGAAGAACTGTCTCTCGCACACTCCAGCATTATAATTCTCTCAAGATCTAAATGGGAAAACAATAAAAGTTCTAGCAATTCCCCTATACATCAAAGAGACTAGTGTTGTGTGACTGCAAGTTCCCTTGTTTATGTAGCCAATAAATATGTTCTGAACACTAATTTGGGCCCTGGGCTATAGCAGATAATAAGACATAGAATTCTTTAACTCATGAAACTTATCATTGAAAGGAGAACACACATCTAAATAATGATGTATTGACATGGCATCATTACACCTTGAAGAAAAACTCTTATATGCAACAATGGAACATGTAAATTGTAGGGCCATATAGGAAGTGATGGCTTTCTGATGGTGTGGTGTTTAAATGTAAGCTCGGAGGCTAAGAAGGCAGTAACAATGCAAAGAGGAACATTCCTAGGAGATCAGACAATGAGAAAAAATTCCAGGTAGAGGAACAGCATGTGTGAAGACCTTGAAATGAGAAGGGTCATGGGGCACTTAAGGATATTGAACATGTTCAGTTAATGGTTCTGGGCCCTGGTTCTCTAGTTTATAAAGTAGAAATAACAATGAGTCCTAATTCCTTAACAGAGAGTAAAGTTTACAAAATTATTTGTAAACTGTGAAAACACAAACAATAATCACTCTGTTTTCCTGATATAAGTGATGCCACTCTAGGGGTTGTGTGCTTACTATAAGGTTTCCAGCCCCCTTTGCTCCCTCAAGGTAAAGTTAGTGCTTTACTGTGACGGTGGTGAATAGTTTTCTCTCTTTTGTTCTTAATAGGAAGGTAAAAATAAATGTTTAAGTTTGGGAGGGAAAATAGAAGCTAACAATCCCAGAAATATGCATGCAGCCCCATGCCTGGTTCCATCTGAGAAGAACCAGTCCCTAAGCTTTAAATAACCCTGAGAACTTTATTTATTTGGAAACATTAGTGGAAGGAGGGGAGGCTCAGGAGATGTACCTTCAAATATTACCTTATGACCAACCACCTAGCTTCTGTATTTTGTGTTTGATGCAACACCATCAGATATCACTGGGACCTCTGCCTGAAAATCACGTTTCACTGAAATCCTTTTAGCACAACAGACTTCATGCCACTATGAGGAATGCATTCAGTCACCACTGGATATTAAAGTTGTTTGCAGACCACACGAAGGCCGTGTGTTATGCCCCCCAAGCCCTTCTCTCTCTTATTATAGTGATCTGCTTCTGAGCTTAACAGGAATCAGACAGAAAACCCCAATGTGCTACAACATTCAATTCAAAATAAAATTCAGCCTTTCGAAACACTTTTAAAATGTGACATCTTACTCAGAATCAACAATTATAATGAATGCCTACAATACAGAAAGTGAACTTCAGTGACTTTCACCCAGTCTGCTTGATTTACATATTTCTCACAAGCCATGGGATTGATCAGATACAGCATCGTTATCTCTATGTTGCAGCTAAGGACACGTATAGTAAGAAATATTAAATTGTATGATCATATAATTCAGAAGAGGCAGAGCCAGAATTTTAAGTCTACCTTACTGCACATTTGGTGTTCCCTCTTTTATAATTAATTACCTCTTCCTTTGCATCTATCTCTTCAACCCTCCACCCCCACACACAGTGTAGAGTATGTTGTACAATAAAAAGATCATTGAGATGTCATGCACTTGATTACTTTTGATATACTTGTCCTCATTAAAGCATGACCCATGGGGCAATATAAGAAAAGAAATAACTTGTTTGACTTGCAGAATAATCAACTTTTTAAAATTGGCATTCTGATACTCAAGGTATATCTCCACACTAAATCTCAGAATAAAATCTTTGCATACTTACTAACTTTTCCTCCTAATTTAAGCCTCACCCATAAACTGTACTAATTCCCAAATTACATTAAACTATGAAAGCCTTGAACAATAGAGCCAGATGCAGAGTTTTTTGATTTTTGCTTCCTGGGAATTACTTTTTAAATATGTATTTCCCAGGAATTCTTAACATCTAAAGATGTACAACATCACCAATTAAGTTATCCAAGTATCAGACAGTTCAGCCATTTAAGTCTTCCAAGAACTTATTTTAATTCTCTGACTCATCTCTGAAGTATATAACATTGTACATCAAATACATAAAGCAAAACAGGTCTTATGTCTCAGACAGAGAAGTTATAGTCTCTATGAATGTAGACTATAAAAGAAATAGACAGAAGAGATGTAAGAGAAATGACCTTTAGAATTCCCACAATCTATAGTTTGCCTAATTCAAGATGCATCCAGAGAAAAGGTATAGCTGGAATTTTCTTTTTTCAACTAATGTGGCGCTACTGTATGGCCATTGGTGTACCACACCATGCAATTCATGGGTTGGCTGGCTTAAAAATATTATTTTTTTAGTTTTTTTATTTGAACAGATATGCTCATTATTTTACATTATCCCCCTAAGTGGGCGATGTATTGATACAGGAATTTTTTCTCTGTAAGTTCATGTAACACAAATATACATATGAAGCAAATATGCTCTAGCTGTATCCGTCAGTGAGGAGCATATAGTACCGTGGGTGGGGCCACTACAGACATTGCTGAACACTTCACCTCCCTCAATTCCCCCTCCAAACGCCATTGGCTCCCCCCTACCCCTTGCCAGTCACTGTGGCAACACGGACCCACCCCACATACATTGGCAAATATTGCCTGGGTAAGGGATATTATTCCAGTTGAGGGCCACTGTACCAAATTTGGAGAAAGATACCAAAATGTCTTTAAATATGGAGGCAAAAGAATCTGAAGATGGGGATTATATTATAGGTGGCTGGATAAAGCTCTTATTTATTTTCTGAAGAGAAATGGATCTCATCGTACATATCTCTGTTTCATGCATGCGGCAAAAGAGAGAGGGGTAGATGTAAAATTGCCGTTGTTCGAAGCCACCATCTATAGTCCTTTAAGGACTTCATACACATAGGAACTTCATAGGAACTTCATAGGAACTTCATACACATATCACATGTTATGAAATGTGTCAAAAATCGGTAGTGATGGTTACATCACAAAGCATCCCTGAAACTGGAAAGCACTAGGTTAAATTTCAGAGTCCTATGTTCAACCTTGTCGTTTCACACGTGAGGAGTTTGCAGCTCAGAGAAGTTAACCCATTTCCCAGGGAACACACAGCGAGTCAGTAGCAGAGCCCAGATCGGAGCTGAGAATCTTAAATCTCAGTCTAGTGTACTTCCTTGTTTGGTACAGCGTTCCCTCACACCTGAGCTGTGCCCACCATCCCTGCTTCAACTTCAGCTGGGTAGGTTCACCCTGTTCTGGTGGACCAGTGCCCACTGAGTGTAACACCTGCTGTTCGTAGTTGCCACAGGATAAGGATACCCTTTTCCCTACCAAAATGCTAGAGCATGGGGTCTAAGCATATTTAATGTGGTGGTTTCCATGGTACCTGTGTAATTTAATTACCATTCTTTTGTGAATATTTTTAAATGAAATTGTTAAAAGATCAAACAGCACATTCAACATTGTATGGCTATAGAAATGATGAGTAGTTTTTTAACTGAAAATGTTCTGTCCCTGCAGGGAGTTGATTATTTTTATGAGTTAAAATTTCAATATAGTATTGGATATATACGTTTGTTTCTTTAATGTATTACTACACTTCAAATGTTAAATACGTCAGAAGCATTTTACCTTTTAATTTCACAATGCTGACGTTATCTTGCAAACTCAGCTACAATCTCACCACCGTATTTTCTATATGTCTAATTACAGAAAGCCTTACCTATGTACAATATCCAAGGAGATCTTGCAAAGAAAACAAATAAGTCCAAAGGGTTTTGCAATTTGGTATTAGAGTTATCTGAAAGGGTAACAGCATGTGGATCAAACCATTTATATATATAAACACTGAGCTACTTGTGAAGGGCCAAATTTCATGCTAGAAAGTTAAGATCCAAAGAGAGACAAATAACTTTTTTTAAAGATTTTATTTATTTTTAGAGAGGGAAGAGAGGGGGAAAGAGAGAGAGACATCAATGTGCGGTTGCTGGGGGCCATGGCCTGCAACCCAGGCATGTGCCCTGACTGGGAATCAAACCTGCGATGCTTTGGTTCACAGCCCACGCTCAATCCACTGAGCTACGCCAGCCAGGGTGAGACAAATCACTTTTAAAGCCTCACTATGCAAAATGTGGTTCAGGAACCAGCTGTGTCAGGTATCAGCATCACCTAGAAGCTTGCAAGGAATGCAGATATACAGATCCCATCCTACTCATTGACGAAGAATCTGTATTCTAACAAGATCTTCTTGTAATTCCTTCTGCACATGAAAGTTTGAGGAATCTTGGTCTAAAGAATTCACAGCCCAACAGTGAACAAAATCTTGTAAAAACCTGCAAATGATCATTGCGTGCACTGTGGTGAGATGTGCAACGAGTGGTGTGATTGGAGTCAGGCATGTGGAAAGTGCTTCAAAGGCACAGGAAATGGGACCATGTGTCTGGAACGATAATTGGTATATAATCAAACCAGTGATGTTCGTGCAACGTCTTATGTGTTGAAGGTTGAATAATAGTTTTCCAGGAAGGCAACAGCCAAAGTGACATCACTGGAGTTAGACAGAAGGAATAACAATGACAAGGTAGATGGGCATAACAGAGGAATCGTTCTGGAACTGGGATTGGTTCAGGCTGCTTAGACTGTAGAGTTTAAGGGGATCACGGCAGCTCCGGTTCTTTGACAGGAGCCAGGTCGTGATCGGCATATCCTAGTTAAAGCATTTACAGACTTTGTCAATTTTTAACTAATAAGCACATTCATTTAAAGCAATATAATGTATACGGGTAATCGTTATTCAGAGAGCTGATAATCATAAAACCTGGAAGAAATTTTCTTTGGTTTGAATTCCGGTTATTTCATGCCCTTTTTATTTTTATTTGAAATATCTTTAATAGTGAGAATGTGTTAATGTTTTCACAGCTGAAATGTATGCATTATAAATTGAGGGGTTTGTTTAATTGTATTGCTCCATTTCTCATGCATGAATCAGTGACTGACCCAAAGTAACTGACCAATAAATATCTGATATAAGTGGCTGAAAATGACCTCAAACAGGAGTTAACTACTAGTTGGGAAACTTTAAATAAATATATGTGACTCTATACATATTTTAATATAAATTACAGAAGTTAAATGCAAACTATCAGGGGAATAAACAAGGAGAAGGTTAGTAAAGGTAAATGGTTTGGTTTCGCTAGACTAGGGAACCAGAGGGGTGCATGACAGGACTGTGAGGGGCGCCAGATGCCCTGTGCACATACTGAGAACTGTGCGGTCTCGATGCACAGAGAGCTGATAATAGTGAGAAGTTCCAAACTTCGTTATCTTTGCCTATTTCCATCACACACGCAGAGATTCTTGAGATTCCTTCAAGTGTCTTCAGGTGGAAACCCACCTGTCGTGTCCTCTCTTAGCATGATGTGTATGAGAGTAGGCTCTTTCCTTGGCATGTCTAGTGAGAAAAAACACAAGCTTGGAGACTTCTTTCAATTCCATGTCATCCACAGGTGCAACATTAACGTTTTCCCGGGGGAGAAGCCTCTCTGTGTGGTGTGCTTTCTCCCTGGCCCCCCATGAGTCTTATTAAAAGCAGTTCAAGCCAAATCGGTGTAGGCTGTTCCAAGAGAAAAACAGTACTTGGGAAGTTTCGGTGCAGTTCCTGGCAGTGAGACGGAGTCACCTGCTCTAGCTGCTGCCCAAGATCCCAAAAAGGAGAACCCGTTTTCCAAGCTATTGCACTATTCTAAGTTTCAGTTAAGAGGGCCTTCCCCCATGCTATGTTCTGGCTAAGTGTATGGACACCACCACTCAGCAGTGACTGTTTTATAAGGATATAAACACAGAGCCATTTTCCGGGTGGCATTCTGGACCCAGGTACAAGAGCTTCTTCATCAAAAATTCTAGACTCACCAGTGTTTCCTCTTTCTCCCTAGTGATCATGAAGCATTTTAACCTGTTTTAGTCTGGGTTGCCTCACCAAGGAACTCTACCAACAAAGAACTGCGTATCAGTAGTATATTCAAAAATGGTTCCAAGAAACATTGGTAAGAGTGTCGAGAAATGAGACAGAAAGGCAGAGGGGCGAAAACCTGGTGTGTTTTCAAGCAAGGTACCACTCTAGGTAAACCAGAGCTTAGTCCTGCTGCAGAACTCTGGTAAAAAGTACATATTCTTGCCTCAGAGTCATCTCACGTAAAGGGCAAAGGAGCTATTTATACACCAACTCTACTTGTCAGTCATTGGTCGGAGGCGACTCCTGGGCAGTGATAATACTCCGGCGCATCCGTTCAGCCAGTGGAGCTGGCTCCCATAGCCAAGGGAAGCCCTCAGGAAAGAAGTTGCAGGTGCTGATCGCTGCAAGTTGGTAGCATGAAGCAGAGTGAGAGGGTGACCTTGGGGAACGGGCAGACTTTGCCTGCTACAGCCTTCGAACAACTCCCTCCTAATACCTGGGATTGCTTCCTCTTATTGACCTAAATAAAGGTATTATTCAATGCATTTTTTGCAGAAAAAAAGGATATTAACTTCAACCAATTTCACATATATCCTGGGAAAATTAAGCCAATAAGTTCATAGATATAAAACTATTATAATTGACCATTTAATGTTTCTTTAAAGAACCAGGAAGATACATTTAAAGGTCAGTTTCTATCTTTGCCTTTGATTGGATACCAGTGGCACTCTCTTCTGGGAGAAACAGTAAACAAAATATCAATTAATTTCTAGTAGAATACCAATGTGCGGTGGCATTTTTGCTGCATATGCTGCAATAATTGTTTGGTTCTATTTGTGAAGGCAGCATAGGAATGGTATTGTGATAAAGAATGCCAATTATTTACCCTTTACCATTCAGGTTCTGACCAGTGGAGGACAGATGGCAGATGCCATGTGGAGATTCATACGTGTAAAAACTTTATGTATCAATTTATAAGTATATTTACTAATGGAGCATCTATATTGAGGTATGTGATTGTGCATGAAGCAAGATTTTACTTCCTGCTCCCTCTTCCAAGCAATTCTCCCTCCCCAGTTGACTCAAGTTAGCTGCCATTGAGCAGTCAAGCTTACTTTAGAGCTAACAGTGGGCAGGGAAGTTAGCAAGGGGAGCACAGAAGGTGCAGCCCTGGCTTGTCTGAATCAGCATGGAGGGTGGACACCTGAGAGAAACCAAAGCATCTGAGCTCAAACAACCTGAAAGAACCATGCTTGGGAATGCTGCTACGCCAGTTCCCAAGCTGGCACAGGAAGTATGGCTCACGGCTGTTTTGATGCCACCTCTCTATCCCAGTCTTTGCCTTGGAGAGAGTTGAGGTAGAACAAGGAAATAGGCAAATGCTTCCTCCCAGTTCTTTAGAATGGAAGTGAAAGAAAACAAAACTCGCTCAGTAGAAGTGCCCATCTCTGTAGTGAGCATGGGAAGAGGAAGACATGTGTTGTACAGATACACCAGGAAAAGGATTTGACTCTCTCATGGGGGTTGCGTAGGCTGTCTTTAAAGATCTTCCTATCCCGTTTTGGTGAACCAAGAAAAGCCTAAGACTTAGTGTCTGAATGTGTGGATTCATTCCATCTTGAGCAATTCATTTCACCTCTCTGACTTAGATATTCAATACGATGAATTCTTAAAGGACTGTTACATGGTTAATGACTTTTAAACTGGGCTCCAAATTGCCCTGGGGTTTACTGGAAGCATATCAGAATTCACTGTTAATGAGGCCTTAGAATCTCCATGCTTTTTCTATCCAAAGTCAGTCCATTTGAACTGTTTTGTTGAAATCAGAGACTTGATTCAAGCGGAACAAGAAATATTTCATGACAAAGTATTTTTTAAATATTTGAAAACCAATAAAATAACACACGAGATAACTTCTCTACAATCTCTATCATTATTGAAATACTATTTAGAATTCTCAGCATTTGAGGTTAGGATGTCATACACACAAACAACCTATTGTTCAAAATTGATGACAATTCTTTATGTGTACCATAGAATTACTTGGAATTTCTTCCTCCTAGCATTTCCCATTCAATCATAAATACTCCCTTTAAAACAGGCTCTCTTTGCTCATGTATAACTTCCAGGGTTTTGAATGCTAATACAGTAAATGTAAAATAGAAACAGTGGGCTTTGAAGGTCTTATTTTTTTTTTTATCAAATCAGATAGTTGTAACCTTTGAAAGTACATTTTAAAAATTACTTAGAGAGTGTTGACACACCAATTGTTAAAAGTTGGTGGTGTATTTAGAAATTGTCTGGTCTTTTCTTTAAATGCTTGATGATAAACAGACATAAATACTCAGACTGGGAGACTTGATTCCTTTATTTTCCCATTTATTTAGCAAAGATGTACCCTCCCCCCTTATATTTTACACACAGTGTTATATGCACAAAAATAAAATGATTACCAAGCAGTTCCACCCTGACCGCTCATAGTCTATGGAGGAACACGCAGGAAACCTATGTGTGACAAGGTTGTTGGGGGCCATGAAACAGGGGGAAGGCACAGCCCTTGTGGAGGAGTCCCGGATGACATGGTAAACCAGATAGCCGGTGGTGGCAGGGTAAAAGTGAGGCCCTCAGCATGACAGTGGGGAGATCTTTAAAGTTCCCACGTTTAGTGTCATGGACATTTCCTTC
Organism: Phyllostomus hastatus; assembly: GCF_019186645.2. Taxonomy (NCBI): domain Eukaryota; kingdom Metazoa; phylum Chordata; class Mammalia; order Chiroptera; family Phyllostomidae; genus Phyllostomus; species Phyllostomus hastatus. Next base: position 20,786,598 of record NW_025334024.1, read on the forward strand.
CTCCTGAAGGTTCTCTGAGCAATTTTTTAACCATTCAAAAGACCTCCAAGATTCTAGCTCTTACTGTATTTTTTCTAGAGTTTCTGTATAGACCCTCTCTGTGTAACTGTGGAATAAGGAGTAATTTTCATAACAATGGCATTATTTCCTTTTCCAAAGGAACTCCTCACACCTCTTTGTTTAAAAACATTTTGAAAAGAATGCACAAAATATATTAACCTAGACTTTAGATGTTCTTGCAGTCACTGCCTTTCATTTTTTTTAGATTGTTCCTCAAAGCCTGGCATACTGCTAATTTTCAAATATTAGATCTAATAAAAAGCTCAAAAAATGCACCTCCTCACTTTTCAACATTGACTACGTCTTATAAGATGCTGCCACAATGTATCCTTAGCAGACATTGTTTAGGTAGGAACAACTGTGCATTTATATGCCATGAAACTCCAGGTGAGATTTGCAGTTGAACTTAGTAGGAATATGAGAATGCGGGTATTCAGCTAATCCTAATCTCTGTTGAAAATTATCCTATGGTGATAGTGGTAACATTGCAGGGACTATTTCACTGAGTGAGGCAAGCAGAAGCTGATTAGAGCAATAAAAATAGTCTGTGTCTTGTGCTGGGTGGCAGCTGTATGAATATAAATATAGGTAAATACTCATTAAGCTGTCCACTTAAGGTTTGTGCAATTTACTGTATATAACACTTGAATTAAAAAGAATCGTCCTCCGTGTTGTAAGAAAGATTATTTAAAGTGTTCACCTGAGCATTCAAAAATACTGAAAACAATGCTAGCCACTTAGGGTATGAGCCAAAAAAGTATCAATGGAATCATGGGGAAATTCACGAGGGTTGAAAAATATTAGAGTTAAAAACAATTCAGTGCTGAAAGGCTATGTTTCCACGTGGAATTCCAAACCCAGTTCCACTTTCCATTCAGAACGCAGACACTGGCTTGGTAGGAGGCTCAGTATTGAGTGCAGAGGGATATGACTGGTGGACAATCTGATCTGCTTTCTTACTGCCCCCTCACCCGGTGCTGCTGTCACAGCATCCACGATGTGTCCCCGCTGACTAAGGAAGATGGCATCAGTCTTCTCTGTCCTGTTTAAATAGCTGTAGTAACGACATGTATGCTAACCTCAATTTTTACTGTCCATTATTTTGTTATCAACATATCTTCTCCTTTCCCTGAGTATGCATGCTGCCGCCATCATTGAATGTTTAGAGGAAATAAATGTCTTCAAAGCCAAAGAAGATAAGTCGTAAAACTAACGCTGGTTTCATGAACCGCCCCCCAAATGCTGCTGAATATGTAATAAGTATCTTTTTCTTCTGAGTTTAAAGATCATTTAAAATGTTTAAGAATACATATAAATTAATGGAGCCAGAAAATGTATAACTGAACTCCAAGAAATACTTCAGTAATCATTTGATAGCTCTACATTTTCCTCTAAAGTATGCATTTCCCTTTTGCATTTATGATTCCCGTTCCTCCTTTCTCTCTCTCTCTCTCTCTCTCTCTCTCTGTCTCTGTCTCTGTCTCTGTTTCTATCTCAGAAGAAAGCTTTCCAAACACTTACAGTATGCCTTTAAAAGATCTAGGTAGTAGGAAAGAAACTCTTGCTGTAAATTCCTTTCCCTGCTGTACTGCATGCCTCGAACACCTAGAAGACTCTCTATGCTGTCAAGAACTGCCAAGTGATAAAAGGAAAAATGATGAAAAGAAATGGAACCTTGGAGCTGACCGCCTAAAAGCAAAAATTTCTCCTGGGATTTCTGGATACAAAAGAGGTTTCTGTATTTCCCAGAGAACACCAGATCACATTAACTTATTCAAATAGGAGGTCAGATCTCAGTGTTTAGGTTTAAAGCTGTCCCATATGCGCCTTGATAAGAGAACAAAATTGACAAATCACACCTCTGAATAAATTCATTTTAATCCCTTTCTTCCTTTTGATGTAGTAAAAATAGTCTTGTCATGTAGCTACGATTGCATTTAATGGTTGTCATTCAAAGAAATGGAAAAATGATATCTGAGTATAATGCCTTCAAATATGACTAATAGCATTTTTACATATGGAGAAAAATACTTTTATTTTACATGAATAAAACCATTGCTTCATGATGGTGATTATTGAAAATTCAGCAGCTCCTTTTATTACAGGGTAATGATAAGTACAGCTTCGTCTCCTCTCTGTCATTTATGTTAAAAAATTGTAATCCACGAGAACCTATATTCCTAATGTTTGCTGTAACCCCATTAATTTTCAGACAAATTCTTATCAAAATCTCACCTAATTATTACCACTCTACCTGATTTTAATCTCCTGTTTTAAATAATAAAGACGTCTCAATCTGTTATATTTTAAGATGACCTAGTAAATGCTGGGTTTTTTTCCCCCTCATTAGGCATTTCTTAAGCACATAACTTGTCACTTCTGTACTAATTTGCTGTAACACTCATTGATAAGTGGACATAAATTAATGCTAAATTACAATAGAATTTTTATGGAAGTACAGGTGACATCCGCATCAGCACCAAATGAGTTCATCATAATTAAACTTATTACCATTTCTAATTAACCTTGAGTGCCCCTGCATGTTAGCAGTGCACAAGGCAAGTGTGTGTGCAGCCTGCATTTCCTATTGAAAACAAACACTGCACATCACACAACCACTAAACGAGTTTAAGGGAGAGTGGCCTCGGCCACATGTGTGCTCATTGTGCCCGAGAAGGACTAGAAAATGAAAATAGCCCCAATGATCTGAAGACTCTGAGCAACAAAATGGTTGCTGTCAAAACAAAGTCAGAAAGAAGCCTTCCTCAAAATGAGTTTGCCTTGAAAGCCATGTGCAGGCAATATGGAGAAGGTTCATATGTTTCCCTACAATCAAATTAAGACATGTTCCTTCCCTCCTCCTTTCCCCATTCACCATAACAAGGTTTTCTTTGATGAGTGTTGCTGGACCACAAGCCTTACACTTAGATCTGCCTATAGCTGCCCTTGTGACCCGAAGAGTCCCAGGAAGACCGAGCAGAACTGGTCTGACGTGCTCACCAGTTTCAGATGGAGCTGCTGGAGCAGATTCCAATGTGTAGCGGCAGTGGATGAGGGCGATCACAGTCATCTTCTGTTCCTGGAAATGCCTTCCCTAATGATGGCAAGATGCCACTCTGAATGCCCACTACAGGGAACAAACAGAGTCACAGTCCCAGCTGCCACCTCACTGGATCCACCAGTGCATTGGCTCAATACCCAGCTGATGCCTGAGCGTGACAGTGGTGCTAGGGTGGGATCAGCCAAGCAAAATGTAGGACTCCTCCCCGGAGCATCTTCTGCCTGAAGAGTCCTCAGTGAACTTGGAGGGAATTGCACTGCAGGTGGAGACTTCCCTGCATCGTCTCCCTTCCCACCTCTTCTCTTTCACAGGAGTTAAAACTTCATCCCAATCTGAAGGCCGTCTCTGCTTTCTCCAGCCCATTTATTGTGATATCGGCCACTGTTTCTCAGGAGACCCCAGTCAATTCATTAATAAACAGGATGCTGAAAACATCTTAAGTTAGGATAAATGTGTGTAAAAGTGTCTGTGTCCAGAGTGAGTAGCTAGAAATGGGGGAATAGGAAATGAGTTGCAAATATGGTTGGAAAAAAAGGGCAAGATTTTCTCAAAATATATTTAGTGGTTTAAAAGAAAATATGACCAAGCAAATAACAATTCGATCTTGCTGGCAATGACTAAAATGCCTCCACACTGTATTGCTCAGCGTAACATGGGACTTGTCAATATCCGAACCCAGTCCTTGATATGCTGTCAACTCAGTTTAGGAGCAAATATTTGCCTCTCTGTATTATATCAGATTTATATCCATATGCCAATCAAACAGCAGCATAGTTTAGACATTTTTCCTGTGTATCCAATATTATTAAAACCCAGTGAGTCTATAAATTGAGTAATACCAATATTTGGAAAATGAACATTTTTATTAAAATTTAAAAGCACTTAACTCACAGTAAGCTTTTGGATATCACTAATGGCATTTTTTTTTGTGGGGGAGGGATCTAACTCCAGAGGCAATGTTAACAAAAGGAAAACTAAACAAATGGGACTACATACAACCAGAAAGCTCTGCACAACAAAGAAATCCATCAGCAAAATAAAAGGGCTACCTACTGAATGAGAGAAGTTATCTGCACATCATGGATAAGGGCATAATACCCAAAATAAATAAGGAACTCAATGACAATAAACAAATAATTTAATTACAAAATAGGCAGGAGATCTGATTAGATAATTTTTTTTCCAAAAAAGAAATAGGCCCGGCCAACAGATATAGGAAAAGATGCTTAAATCACTGATCATCAGAGAAACACACCTCAAAACCACAATGAAGTAGCACCTCCCACCTGTCAGAATGGCTGTTATCATAAAGACACGAAATAGCAAGTGTTAGTGGGGATGCGCAGAAAAAGGACCCCCAGAGCATCGCTGAGGGGAATGTAAATTAGTACAGACACTGTGGAGACAGTAGAAACAGTAGGGAGTTTCCCTAAAAAATCAAGAATAGAAATACCATATGATCCAGCAATTCTATTTCTGGGTATTTACCCAAAGAAAATGAGAACACTAATTCAACATTATATGTGCATCCTTGTGTTCCCTGCAACCTTATTTACAGTAGCCAAGACATGGAAACAACCTGAATTTCCACCAGCACACACACAAATACACAATGTAGTAATACTCAGCTATAAAAAAAACAAGAATTAAATCTTGCCATTTACAACAGCATGAATGAAATCTTGAGGGTATTATGCTAAGCGAAATAAGTCAGAGGAAGACAAATGCTGTATAATTTCACTTACATGTATAAGCTGAAACAAAACAGAACAAATGAACAGACAAAACAAAACTCACACATACAAGGAACAGACCAGTGGTTGCCAAAGGCGAGGGGGCTGGAAGTGAGAGAAAGGGATGGAAGGGAGGGAGAGATACAAACTTCCAGATATAAAACAAATAAGTGCCATGGGGATATTATATGCAGCATGATGACAATAGTCAATAAAATATTGCAAATTTGAAAATTGCTAAGAAAGTAAATCTTAAATGTTATCACAAGGAAAAACTATGTTTTTGTAGCTTTGTATGGTGTCAGATGGTAACTAGGCTTGTTGTGATCATGTTGCAATGTACACAAATATTGAATCATTATGTTGTATCCCTGAAACTCATATAATGCTGTATGACAATCATACTTCAATGTTAATCAATTAATCTTTATAGAAATTTTATAAAAAGGATACCTAACTTACATGGTATTGGATAAAAAGGATTCTTTAATTGCTGTCATATATATATATTTGCATAATACAATTCTCAGCACCTTAGGGACAAGAATAAGCGCTCCACTTTCTTGGGTAAATTGCCTTGACAAAAAAAATTAAAAAATGCCTGGAGGACTACATTAAAATCTTCAATTCAGTTGACCCTGTTTTTTGGCAAACCCTTCATTATTGAATCCCTGTTATTTTTCAGCTTAATAACAGTGGGTGTCAGAACCTGTTCTTTGTTTCAACAGTTAAGATTCAACTTGAAGATATCTGTGGTCTCAGAAATTCCAGCTCAGGTGCTCACCCACGTGACACATGCACCTGGTGCCGCTTCCGGGCCCCTTCTGACCCATTACACTATTAAATGAGGGTTTTATTGGGCTAACACCCTCTGCTCTGCCTCCTGAAATAATAGTTGCGCAAAATATATCCTACCACACTAATTAGCAAAGAACAAAAGGAACTGCTCTGACTCTAACACAAAAGAGAAGTTAAAAAAGTTATTATGGAATAGTTTTATATATGGAGATGACTGAGCATGACTATACTGAAACAGAATAAAGTAGCTGAGGGCTTACCTCTAAACAGAGAAATTTTATCAATGTGTCAGCTACAAAGCCAGACTTACACGGTTGTGTTGTGTTGGTGACCACAATACAACAACAAGTGTTGCTCAAAGAAAAGATGATTTTCTGCAAGAGTAAATAACACTTTCTAAACTTTAAAGCCAAATAAAGTAAATATCCCCTCAAGATGTTAGTCTCTCTCCAGAATTTAGTTGCAATCAAACTCATGAAAATTACTTTGTTTATAGATGAGGCAGGGTTACATTCTAGGTTTAAATAGTAAAGTATGTAGACATAGTTATGTGTGGCTCTGTAGTGTACATTCTATTTCTGCTTAAGCTAATGAAGGGAGGGATATTCATAAGGTGGGTTGGATATGGGAAGTATTCTGTGGGGAAAGAGCTCTGCCCCGCGATGTAAATGAGGGTGCCAGTGTCTTGAGAGATGAGGAAGGGCTCCATATAGTTCAGAGTACACATTCCAGAATATGGTTCTTGTTCTGCTCTTGGAAATGTGCGTTCTAGCTTACATTTAGTTTCTAAAGCCCACATCCATTTTCTTGCCTTCTTTGAGAAAATGTGAGGCAAGGTAAGTGGGATATAATTTTGAGTGGATGGATGACTTATCCGTAGTTGATTGCTTGTATCACTTTTGAATAATAGAAAGTTAGAACTAGTCTAAAGGAAACCAAGACAGAAATGGTAAAGAGATCAAAAGGGAAAAACATCCAGTTACAGATGACACATGGGTGGGGGCAGGAGCACTAGGCTGAAGCGACTGTAGAGATCCTGTAGATTCCCAGCCAGCCTAATGTTATTTAGATACATTTCATCAACTCCGCTCTTGGTAAAGTCTCTTCCCCTCCCTCTCCAGCCTTTACCTTTTCTTTCTGCCTTTCCTCTTACTTTATTTCTCTCCTTGGGGTAGAACATCCCACCCCGACATCCCACCTGGTTTTCTGCCGTAGCTTTATTCCGGCAGACTCCCCAACTAGGTATTCACAACTAAACATATTTATAGCATGCTATCATGACTCTAGCTATTGCAAAAAATACAGATAAAGCTTTCATCTGAAATGTCACATGCAGAACATGACCACTGGCCCTCGCCCTTAGACATTGTCTTTCCTCCCCTAATCGTTTCTGTGCAGACTTATTGTTAGGTCAGTCATCTGTCTGGGTTGTCATCAGTTTCCCAGCAAAGGGCCAGGAGAGCACAGGGCACCTTCAGCCACACTCTCATTTTGTAATGGGGCCTGTACCTTTTCAGACTGTGGAAATAGAAAAGGATTTACTTTTCATCATAAGACAAACTAAATTTCAATTACCTGTTAAAACACAAATGTCACATGCATATCGTATAGGCAGTTCTCTCGTATGTTATGGATGTTATATTTTAGTCCCAGTTTCATGCAGATTACTTCCTTCACTTTCAACACGTATTTTCACAGTGTGTGTTAGAAATGTATGTCAAAACAGGGTATGGTGATACAGTGTTAATGTGCGTGTGTGTGCGCAGTAACCACAAGCCATCAACTTTTGTGTTTTTGAAAGTACAACTTTTTTCATGTGTGCATTGCATCTGATAGCAGATCATCATCTCAGGTAAATGTGATTCTTCTAAAACTGAAGAGTTTGCAAAATTAAACACTATGAAGTAATAAGATTTGATCATTGTTTTGGCCTCTAGTTATTGGCTTGTTTTACAGTATATTAGAATGTTTGTGGTGTGCCTTTTCTCCTCTAAAGTCCCTATGAAACGGTTAGTAAGGTTCAGAAATGATAATACGGTTTTGTTGGCAACCAGATGTGTTCTGCTTGGTTCTACTTGGGAAGACATGGGTGTAAAAAATAAAAGGCTATATTCTTAAAACTTTAGCCATGCCAGTGTGAACATAATTATTTAGTTTCATTCAATTATCATTTAAATATGGCATATAATTGTGAAACTTATGGAACTATGAAAGTGGAAATTTATAATGATGCAGGCTTAATTTCATTAATTGAATGCAAAAAGCACATATTACACAGAGACAGACGTCAAATTAAAAACTCTCAGACTCTAATTAGCTTTAGAAATCTCTCATGTCTAATTGATATGGCTGCCATAATTAATTTAAATAGTGATTTCAAACTGACTATGATGCATATCTCATTCATTGCTTACTTTTAAAGAAAAATAATATAAAATACGGACGTGTGTGTATCTATGTATGTCTGAATAGAGATAGTGATATAGATGCAGAAATAAATAGCTATAGATATGCATCTATTCAATACAGCCAATGGATCACATAAGAAATATAGTTCTAAGCCCTGGCTGGCATAGCTCAGTAGATTGAGCGCGGGCTGGGAACCAAAGTGTCGCAGGCTCGATTCCCAGCAAGGGTACATACCTGGGTTGCAGGCCATAACCCCCAGCAACCACACATTGATGTTTCTCTCTCTCTCTATCTCCCTCCCTTCCCTCTCTAAAAATAAATAAATAAATAAATAAAAATCTTAAAAAAAAAGAAATATAGTTCTAAAAACTTCATGTCTATAAGTTAGCATTGTCATCTTAAAAAGTCCTATGATTAATCCGACTTTTAAAAATTTACAGAATATTCAGAACATTTATTTTAATCAGTGGTTATGAATCCATTGTATCAAAATTAAGCAGGTAAAATATTTGACTGATTGGAAAATTTTTCATGGAAATTTATCTTTAACAGATATTTAACAGAAAGGATAGGTGATAGACTATAGATTGATAGATGGATAGATGAAATATTGATAAAAGATTAACAGGTTAATGAAGGAAAAATAGGAATGGACGCATAGGCTGTGATGATGAAGAATAGTTAGTTATGAAGATAAATTAAGTTTTAGTTTTAATTTTAAGAGGTAACAGCACATATTCTATCAGTTTCTCATCTGGATACTTCAGTGCTTATGAACATGCCCGTTTGGCTGTGTAGTGATGACCTGTTCACAAATATGCTTATTCATATCTATAAAATGGCCTCAAGTGTGATGGATCTTGACTATAATTGTATATCTGCATTATTCCTAAATTAAACACTAAGTAAAAGTACTCATTTAGATTCAAAGTGACCATTAAAAAGAAAAAGAAATGAGCAACAGACATCTTATTGCCTCGCTGATAAATGAATTTAGGAAGATACATGTTACACGCTCCCATATATCTTGATTCAAGTATGGCTATACCACATAGAAGAAGTGAAGACTCTTAAATGAAAGTGTTTTATAATTCAGAGGCTTTGAAAAAACATACATTGTTTTGGTATTTTTCAAAACTACTGAAAATACATAAGAACTCAGTTCTTTGGGATACCAGTCTCTGACCTGAATCTTCCAGACGAGAGTGGGAGGAATCCCCATCAACCGAGGCCATAAGATTGCCTGTAGTGTCCAGTCTTTGCCTAATTTATGGAGGCGCACTCCATGTACACTACCTCAAGATCCCTTCCTTCCCTAAACAACAAAACAAACAAACAAGCAAAATATAACCAAAGACACTGACATAGAGAACAGGCTGACAGTGACCAGAGGGGAGAAGGGAGGGAATTTCAGGGGAAAGGGGGAAGGGTTTATAGGAAGAAGTATAAAGGACATACGGACAAAAACTACGGGGGTTGGAAGTGGGAGGGAGGTGGGGAAGGCTGGGGTGGGTAGGCTGGGATGGGACTAAAAGACAGAAAACTACTTGAACAACAATTAAAATAAAATAAAATGAATTAGAAAAAAAAGATCCCTTCCTCCCTCACTGCACATGCCCGAGTCTTCACACTCTCCTTTTCTAGCTGGTTCAGAAGCATGGTGCTTCACCTCCGAGCTCTCAAGCCTGACGCCAAGTCACATTTTGTTATAAGGGTTTTGAAGTAGTACGACTTATTCTCTGTTCTTTCTTATAAATTATTTGAATGAGATTAAGTCATCTATCCAGTAGTGACTTGTAGTGCTTTTTTAGTCCTACTCTATCTTTTTAGTTCTGTTTAACTTAGGTTTTCATCTTTATTTTTCACGGGAAGGAATATATTTTCTATTTGAACACATATGCACCAAAGTCCACAAAGTCACTGAGCTTTCTAAGCAGGTTTTGAAGATTCTTCACTGTATGTATGTGGTAGACTAAAAACTGACCATCCAAAGACAGTCTACTTCCTTATCCATGGGGCCTGTGAATATTGCCTGATATGGCAATTGAGTGACTGTTACCGGGTATGAAAATTATGTGATTAAGAATCTTAAGAGTGGAGACCTGTCAACTATCCTGGATTATCTAGGCAGCACCTACGTATGACCAAATGCATCCTTATGAGAGACAGAAGGAGTTTTCACACGGATGCACATGGTGGACGTGAAGATGGAGAGAGAGCCAGAAGTGATAGGGCCACACACAAAGGCATGCCTGCAGCCTCCAGAAGCAGGGAACGGGTTTTTCTGTTAAATCTTTAGAGGGACGACTGTCCTGCATTCCCCAGATTTCAGACTTCGGTCCTCCATGATTGTGCGGTAATAAATAGCTTTCTTTTTATCTAAGCCACCAAGGCTTGTGGTAAATTGTCGGGGCAGCCAGGAGAAGCTGAAACAATGTGATAAATACAAACTTTCAGTTCTGCTTTACTCCTTAACTGCATGTGACTGTAGGTAATTTCTTACAATTTTAGTTTCCACATCCATAACAATCGAAGAACAGCAGCTCCCACTTCATGAAAGTGTAAAGGTTTCAAGAAACAAAGTTCCCACAATACCAAAGAAGGAAAGCTTAGTGACTCATAAAATAGGAGGAACCATTAACTATTAGGTATTGTTATATTTTGATTATGAATTTTTTATTTTCCTTTTTTATTGTTGTTCTATTTCAGTGGTCCCAATTTTCCCCATTGTTCTCCCCTGCCCCACCCACCTCCTGTTCCCACAGTCAATCCCCATCCTGTTGTCCGCCTCCATGGGTCATTTATGCCTGTTTATTGAATAGACCTTTTCCCTTCTCCCCCCGCTTACTCCCCTCTTCCCTCTTTTATTTCTTTTTTCTCTGGTTGCTGTCAGTTTGTTCTTTATTCAGTATCTCTGGTTATATTTTGCTCGCTTGTTTGTGTTCATTGATTAGGTTCTGCTTATAGGTGAGATCATATAGTATTTGTCTTTTACCTCCTGGCTTATTTCACTTAGCATAATTCTCTCTAGTTCCATCCATGCTGTTGTGAAAGGTAGGAGTGCCTTCATTCTTTGAAATGCTAACAATGTGTTCTCCCCCAATGCTATAACAGCATAAACCACTGACCAAAACATAATCCTTGGCAGATATTTATTCAGCTATTCAAACTAGCCGCCATGGAAGGTAATTTGCTCCACTTACTGTTTTTATGCCAGTGAACAGAAATGCCCATGTTGATATTTCTCTCAAAAGGTCTCCTAAGTTTCAGGAAAACAAAGGCAAATGTCACTCTTCCAATGGCACAGAGGAGACCTTCCTTCTCAACTCTCTAACAGCAGGAGAGTTCATTTCAAGCAAAAATATTATGTGCCATATTTTGGACTCTGTCCTCCCAAACTATTGAAAATTCCATAGTTATCATTATAGAAGACGCACTAATTGTATTACAAAGCACAAGCCAATCTCTCCTCTATGCTGCTAGCTGCCTAATTCCTACATGCACACCTGTGTTCTCCCTCCTCCGCGCCGTGCTTCCTCTCCCCCAGGCCTTGAGGACTGGGGTAATTAAAACAGGGAAACGTACACCTTGAAAGGAAGACAGTAGGGTTTCCCCTGTGGAATTGGTAGGTTTGAAATAACTTTCCAATGACACTGAAAATTTTGAGACACTAGACATGGATCCTGAAGATACAAGTAAAATATATATATTTTTAACTTTTATTATAAATTTTTTAAAAATTATTTTTAAATAAATTTTATTTTAAAATAAAAATTTGATTTACCAAATCCCATTCCCAGTCACTTTTCCTTCACCCACTGTATGTGATGGAAAAGCCAAAAATATTCACACTGGCCCTATGATATACTTTCATGAATATAGGTGTGAGTGTCCCCTGCTGACGTTGCTTCCTGCCCCTGCTTTCTGTTCCAAGTGTGGGTGACACCTGGGGTTGGGAAGCCATTTTGTAAATAATAAGTTGAAAACATGAGGCAAAGGTACACACGCATAAAAGATGTTTCATCAGAATCCCTATGTCAAGCTGCTGAACCATAAAGCGCAGCCAGTTGGAATATTCAACCCCAATATTTTACCATTATTGCCAGTGAACGCATTGTCAACAGACATATCACAGGAAGGAGGGACCTGAAGGAATGTCCATCATTTACAAAGTACCTACTCGATGTATATGCAATACCAAAGGCATGCTTCCAACCTCAAGGATCTCATAAAAACATGCCTCTGTGAAAACAGTCAAGTTTGACGCCAGTGTTCAGGGGTGAGGAGCTCAAATACTGAGGAATTTAAAGACAGCCTCACATGTAAGGCAGTGTTCAGTGTCCAAAAGAATGAAGCCCGGTGTGTAAGTAGAGATCAGCTGCACCTACCATAGACACTGATTACAAACACAAATGGCATGCTCTGGTCATTCATTGCATGTGGTTCAGCACTGCTTCATTGTGGAGCTTGTGAGAAGGCAGAAGTTAAAAGAGTTAAACTGGATAACCTGATGAGTGCCAAATCAAGAAAGAGTCTGAACAACAGGCAAAAATCTTGAGGATCTATCGCACTGAAAATTTCAAAGTGGAGAACTAAATGTGTACGTTTTGTTGTTCTAAACAAAGTTGTCAAGAACTCAGTTAAAAGAGTGATAGAGAGGTTTAGAAAAATCCAGCAGCCGTAGATTTTCAGTGGAGCACTCCAATTTCACTAATTACAGGGAGCATGCCATTTCCCTCTCCCTGTCATTTGTGAGCTGTGTGACAAAGTGAATAGCCTCTCTTTGCTTCAGTTATTCATGTGTGGAGTTAGAGTAATAATAGTTACATTTCACACCATTGTTGTAAGGATTAAAGAAATCTATATTGGTAAAACACTTTAAAAAGTATTTCATAAAAATAAGTATTATATAAGCTGGATGCATAATAGGATATCCAGTGTGCAAATGAATCTTTATAGTAAGTACTAGGAGTAAAGACTATTTCAGGTTTCCTGATAGGCAGCTTACTGGTTCTCCACTACTATGAAATTAAATTTTCTCATTAAGGAAGGAAATTTCTTTTTTTTTCAAAAATTGACTATTTTTGTTTTAAAGATTCTAAAGTTGTTAATGCACCACAGAAAATGATTTTAAAAATCCTCAGTTTTCTTGTGTATGAAATGGTGATGATGTCCTTCTATGAATTGCACAGCAATACTCACTTCTTAACATAGACTCACATTTTCCCAAAGCCAGGTGCGCACACAGAGGAAACCAAGAGGAGACGATCATTTCCACAATTCTTTTCATATACAAAGAAACTTTTAATTTAATTGTTTGAAAAGTTTGCAGTAACCAAGGAAATGAACAAGGACAAATAAAAGGAAAGAATGTGTGTGTGTGTGTGTCCTTTTAGTTCTGTCCTTGACCCTACTGACCAAATTTTTTCACGGTTTATTTTCAAGGATTTATCAACATCATGTAAATTTCCATTTTGAAAGTGGTCTTCCAATAGTGAATTTGATAATGGTATGAAAATGAAGAGTTTTAATAAGCTATGGCAACATAATAAACTGTCATAGAGAACTAATTATCACTTAAGGAACTTACAATAGCTGTCATCTTTTCATACTGAGAATAAAAGAACTAAATGTGAATAGTCATTCATCATGCAAATGAATGGAGTCATTTTGGAGACTTTTATGGAACTAAAAGGCACTAAAAATGTCTTTATTAAAATTAAGAACAAAGTTGTTTTCTCCTTTTTAAAAAAATTATTGAATTGATTGGGATGACATTGGTTAATAAAATTTTATAGGTTTTAGGTGTACAATTCTATAATACATCATCTTTATATTGTATTGTGTGTTCACTACCAAAGTCAAGTCTTCTGTCACCATTTATATCTTCTTTACACTCTTCTACTTCCTCCCACCACCCCACTTCCCTCTGGTCATCCTCATACTGTTGTCTGTGTCTATGAGTTTTCTTGTTGTTGCTTTCTTTAGTTCCTTCATGTTTTAACCCAGCCCCCCAACACTCTTTCCCTCTACCACGTGCCGGCCTGTTCTCTGTATCTGTAAGTCTGTTTCTATCTTGTTTGCTAGCTTATGTTACTCATTACATTCCACATATGTGTGTAATTATATGGTGTTTATCTTTCAGGGATCATTTCCATCATTTATTTCTATTTTCTTATTTAAAAAAATATTTGCAAAGTGAAGTTTATTACTTCCTAAAACATCTTCCTGGTCCTTCAGGTTTCCTCAGAAACATGATTCCTGTTACTTTTTGAAAATTTATTTCTTATAACACCCCTTGCTTTTGTTTATTGGATAATATTTCATTGAACAATGCTGGACTGTTTGTACATGTGTAATGGGATTATGAAATTATAAAACATAAAAAACTGATCATTGAAATCTACCTGCCAAAGATGGCAAAAGATTATTTCTGAATATCTAAACTTCACCAGGATAGTTATAAAAAAAGACTTTACTCATCTCGCATATCCTCAGATTAAACATGTAGCCTTTCAGACTTCAGAGATTTTTATATGTGAAAATTTCCTTCAAGTTGGCTAGTCCAGGTCCTGGGTCCTAGCCCTACTCTGGTTGTGTTCTTTCCTCAAGAATCCTAGGAGTAAGAATTCTGCTTTTAATTGGAATGTGAACTGACTGTAAGACCATTAGTCTCTCACTAAAATAACAAAAAAATACAGAAAATATAAAAATTAACCATCTCCAGTGGACAAAAAGCACTGATAGACTGATTTACAGAGAGACGAGGTGCTACAGCTGATTGATGACAAGCAGAGAAAGCCAGTCAAACCAAAGACTTTACCTAATAACAACAAGAAAAGAAGACACACAAGTTATTGCTGCCGATAGGGTTGGAAGAATGTATGGGAGTCTGAAAGACTCTATATCTATAATCAACAATAATTTTCTCAACACAGTCATTCTCCCCACCCTTCTCCCAGTGTTCTAGGAAAGTGAAGGCTTGAATGGAAAAGCAGAAGGAATCCATACATTCTAATCTATTTTCATGATGATTGGCATCTGAATCTCTGATCAGGCTAAATGGACAGATGAAATACAGATCCAATACGTCCCTAGCTCAAAGTTCAACATAGATAAAGTCAAAGTGAGTAGCTCCAGGTGACAACAGTGCAGGACTTTGGGAGTTGGGCTCGCCAGAGGATCGCTCAATTTTATTAAAACTATGCAACTGAGAACTTGTTTTGTTTTCAACAAAGTCTGAAAATTTTGATACGTTTTCTTCTTATTTCAGCCTCCAACCATAGAAAACAGGTTGGGCAAAATGTTTTCAACTGAGATTTTTATACCCCAGAAAAATATCTTTTAAATGTTGAGGTGACATAAACATATTTTCAGATTTAAAAAAATCAGGCATGGACATAATACTGCAAATGCAATAAGTGCATTGGGAAATAATGAAATGAAGTTGAGGTCAGTGTCAAAAACTCATGTCAAATCTCTGTATAACTTCTAGAAGTCATCTTTAAGAGAAGTGGTTGTCAGGGCTATCAGAGACAAGTAATAGCATAGGACCAGAAAGGAAAATTTCTCAAGAATTATGAGGAGTAGATAAAATAGTGTGAGTCACATGCATGGAATGTGACATGAAATATCTAGTAGATAATTTGTAGTCTTACTTTCAGCTCTTTGTATTTTATTCCTTCTTTTTTCTCCCTCTTTTCCCCCATACCTTTTATTCTTTCCTCCCAGCCAACACTGTTCACTTTGCCTTCTTTTCTTCCACTTGATCTCTTTTCCCAATCCTATGCCTGCATTTTTAAACCCTTTCTTCATTCTCTCATCTCTATCATTTTTCTTCCTCATCTTCTCCTCTGTTTCTCCCTAATGTCTTCTCTCTTCTCCCTCTTTCTTATCATTTTTGTTTATATTGCATATACATAATACCCAGATAAGATTTTTCTTGTTTTCATTTATTCAGTCAGTATATGGAGAGTGGAATCAGCAAACTTGAAGAATCACATGTCTACAAGTTTATTCTTTTAAAAGAATATACCTGTGGGAACTTTTCTCATATCACCTGACAGATAATGTTACATTTATATAATGGAAATATAACCATTTATACAACAGTTTTTAAAATCAGTCTATATATCACTCATATCAGTATTATACAAGATACTTATTAAAAATGTATTTTCTCAGAGGAATAGAAACTGGGGTATTTTTCTTTCCTTGAAGAGATTCTAATGCTTCGTGACACTTGGCAGCCATAGATATGGTACACATTACTTCATTAAAGATGCTAGTAGCGTAGTGAGCATCCTAAATGTCTGAATATTTTTATCTGAAACCTTGGAAATGTTAGAAGGAAACTATGGCAAAAGTTAAAGCAGCTGGATATCATTTTGAGTAACCAACATTTTCAGTAAAAACGCAAGTTATATACTTGTTACTGAACATAACACATTACTGATGATAGTTACTTAATGACCTGCAACATGTATTATGCCCACATTAATTCTGTCATTTTGATAACTACACAGTAGTTATTAATATTACATAATTGCATTAGAAGAAGCTTGAAGAAAGATATAGGGGAGCTCTGTAATACTTTCACAGTTTTTCTCTATTAAGTTAAAAGAGACACTATGAACTAATATCACTATTAAACATATGTTTGAGACAAACATGTCATATGACACAGTGAGGTAGGTCTAAGAAAGATATCTAATCATTTAAAAATTAATGATTTGTTAGGCGTAGTGGAAATCCATGCTGATATCATTCAAATTATAATACACTTGTACACATGTATACACATGCAAACACACACATTTGCATTTCCTTCCAGAAGAAGTGAGAGAATTTTTTGGAGAGATTTTTGGTTGTATTCTTACTTGCTTCAGAATTTCCAAATGAACAGGATGGTATTCATAGAGTTGTATGCCATAGGTATGCACCATATATCAAAATTCTTGAGATGCTCTCTGGGGGCTTCCTGGCTGGGGGGAACTTGACATTCTGCATTGTTACAGTTGTCACATCTACACAAAAAACACTCTGTGTGGGATCATCGGGGGTTATGGCATTTGTAATCTTCTCAGGAGGCAGGAAGGAAGAAATCTCACTTTTGGAAAATCATCAAAGAGAGGCAGATTTGACAATAATACCTAGGGGAATTTTGGACCTTCAGAGCATTTTGAAGACAATTTGACAAATGTGATTTAGAAGCAATGCTAGCAGGTGCTTGTATTTACTTCTAACTATAGTTTCATTTTATAAAGCAATCTTGACGTGTATTAGATGGTACTTATATGTTGACAAAAAGACATGGAAATTTGACAGATCCATGGGGATGAAGAATTATGTGAAGTTTTGGATATTCAGGGCTATAAAGACCAATCCAGCCTGTACTGAAAGGGACACATTTTTCCTCCCCCACCCCATGCAACTAATAATAGGGTGAAATAAGAAAAAAAGATCCAAATTCCAAATCTTATTCCAAAGAGAGTATTTGGAGAAAAAGAATGGGTGTCATTTTTTCCAGCTCAAGTTTTCTTCCACAGAACTGCCCGACTTACTTCCTAATATGGTCAATGTGATTCCGCTCCTGTCCTTCGGCTCCCAGCTGTCTCTGAACTTAAGTCAAACTTGCTCTGTGCAGCATGTGGCTCCCTCGGTGTCACCTGTCTTGCCCCACAGCTCTCTCCTCAGTATGCTCCGTCTCCCTTGGGCTGTATGGCCATGCTTAACCTCTGTTAATTTCATTGATTTTCAATACGTTTCCTTGGATAACAGTGGCTGTCAGCCGGGGATGATCGTAGCCCTCTACCTAAGGGACACTTAGCAATGCCTAAGACATTTTTGATGGTCACTACTAGGGAGCTGCTATTGGCATTTAGTGAGCATAGGCTAGAGATGCTGCTAAGCATGATACAGTGCTCGGAAGGGCATCCTTCTTCCCTACCCTCCAAAAAAAGACTTATTCTTCCAAAATGTCAGTGGTATTGAGATTCAGAAACACTGTTATGAGATGAATACAATATTTTTTTAAAGATCAGCTGTAATGTTACATCCTCCATGAAGCCTCCCTGAATTTAATTGATCCCATCTACATGCTTTAAATTACTTGTTTTTATCATATAATGTTGTACTGAAATTACTTGACACTGAAGCTAACTCCTATTTGACTGAATCATTTATGCTCAAGACTCAAGTCCTGTTCCAATTCTCAGCACACCGTCAGACACATGATGGAAGTTCAAACATAATGGGCTATTGAATCCATGTATAACACCTGGGCTGATAGTGCTTTACCTGTAGTACATACACATGTTTTTGCCGGTCATTGACGTTTGGGTGATTTCCCTCATCTCTAAAATGGGCAGACAAAAGCTCCTAGGTAGTGATTGAACTCTTTATTACACTTTATTCTGCACTCTTTATTACATTTTACTCACTACATGTAAGTCAAGCAGAGCTTGTCACAGAGCAAACACTGCATAAATGTTTGTTTTATGATTTTTGAATATTGATCATTCTTTACTTTTACAGGTTATATTAAACATTTTATTGCTATAAACCTAGCTCTAAAATATAGAACCATAAAATCTTGTCTCCATGTGTGACTTAGAGCTTTAGTTGCTACTAAAATCTCTGCACTCAATATTTACCTAATCTTCTCCAAAATTTAAAAAAATCCATAAATAGAAGCAATGTTTCCTTATTGTCAGCCTCAAGTATTCTACCGATGTATGATAAATCCATTTTTATAGAAAAATCCAACACAAGTGCCCTTACATTCAAATCTGAAGTTTTAGGATGTCAATATGCATGAATAGTATTGTTTTAGTTTAACAGGAAATATTTCATTAATCTGCGTTAATGTTGCTAGGCACTGGGTTTGAGGCTATTGAACAGCTTGGGTTTATCTATCATTGCATAAATGTAAATAGAAACTCACATTCATTTTTCTCTCTGGATTTTTTGGTAAATGTTGAAATATAATATGAATCTACTCCCACCTCAACCCAGATAAAACCATTACAATTATCCCTTTGGTAGCAAGTGGGGAGCTGCTGCATCCTGTTTGGAAATGAGGTCATGGGCATCATTCTCTCTATAGTCATTGAAGGCCACATGGTCAGGTGTGGTTATAATAATGGGCACTAGGTGGTAGGTAAATATTTAAGACCTGACATTAGTTTATTGAACTAATGGCTTGTGACATGAAGATAGGACTCTTTAAATGAGTTCATTTCTCGCAATCATTTGAACATCTCAAAAGCCCCCAACCTTATCAGAATCGTGAATTACTTGAGTCTAAAAATATTAGGCAAAAATGTAATAACCACTCTCTGGAGATGACTGCCTCTTCCTGCTTCAGTTATGAGAAAAGAAAAGAAAACAGGTGAATCAAGTGAATAAAAGATAATCAAATTCAATGTGTCAGTAAACTCTCAAATCCCTTCTTATGTTATTATAATTGCATTATCTAGACTCTCTGTGTGAGTAACTGAGCAGAAATGTTCCTGCCTTCAATCTTCTTATCTTACACAAGAAAATAAAACAATGAGAATCAAAGTCAAAAAATGAGATTTCCCTCCAAGGTTGTAGCAGATAGGATATGGGGTAGAAGGTGGATGGATGACTGAAAGGGTTGTCAGGAGGGTCTCCTTTTATCCATTCTCCCCCCGCCCCCACAAGTATTCATTGATATTGTAAGACTCTTTTCCTTTGCTAACCACTCAGTGTAAGTGCAAGATTCATAAATAAAGGAATAAGAAATAATTAATGTTTCCCAGAAATTCAGATAAATATAACTAATGGGTATCTGTTGATTTTTGTCTTCCAACATTCATTCTTATAGTAAGCACAGCCTGACTTTGCTCTGAGGAAAAAATCATGTTATAGCTATACTAATCCATACAGTCCATTCTTTAATAAGTGCTTGTTTGGTGATGGGCATGTGAGTTTGGTCAGTCCAAAGATTTGTGATAAAATGGTCAAGAAAATGGAGGTTGCCTCCTGCAGAGTGTTTAGTTAATAAAATATAAACCCGAAAATTCCAGACACCATTTTTCCAAATCCAAGGTAAAAGTCCATCTGTAAGTGAATAAACATGACATAGAGAAAATCAGAGATGGTTCATGGGATTATATTTAGGTGTACATACAGGGTGGGGCAAAGTTAGATTTATAGCTGTTCCTATGGAAAATAACATAATAATTAATCAATGATAACACAAGGATAAACTCTGTGTTTCCTGTACTCACAACTATCACCCCACCCTGTATATAATTTCAGCATCAGATTTAGACATTAAAAATTAGTCAACTAGCCCAGGCTGGTGTGGCTCAGTGGCTGAATGCCAGCCTGCACTTCACAGGGTCACCAGTTGGATTCCCAGTCCAGGTCACATGCCTGGGTTATGGGCCCAGTAAAAGGTTCATGAGAGGCAACCACACACTGATGTCTCTCTCTCTCTCTCTTTCTGTCTCCCTTCCCCTCTCTAAAAAAATAAGATAAAAACTCAAAAAAAGTAAAATAAAAATTTGTCAACTAAAGAACATTTAGAAAGTTTTAATAATTATTTTTTACCCTTTTCATTATTTTCAGTTAGAATATTAGTTAGGATCATGCTTGGCTGCAACTAAGATAAAAGTAAAGATTCCCTTTGTATTTTCTCAAGCAGCTAGAAGTCTGGGGACTGGTAGCTCAGGCATGGTGCTACAGGGGCAGGTTGTCATCAGTGTTCCACGCTCCTGTCATTCCGACACATCACTCTTAGCATTCACTTCTCAACCTCATGGTCACAGATGACTCTCTAAACTCATCTTCCTCCTCCTTAAGTACCTTGATCATATTTCAGGCAGGAAGAAGCATACTTCAGACAGGGAAAGATGAAGACAAAATATATGTTCACACTCATCAAATTGACACTGGGCACAAAATCTGGATCCTGTTATTGAAGAGAAAGATGAGTCATATATTTATTAAGCAACTGTCATCAGTATCTGCCAGAGTTGGGTCACTTGCAATAAAAATAAATATTATTAATTCAATATATAAAAAGTGTTTTCATTAAAATATGACACATGCTTCAAATTTGCTATGTTCTAAAGGGCCATAGAAGTATAAAGGAGACATGGAATACAGTGGGAGTATATTTGCAAAGGAAATAGCATATGAGCTGAATTTTTAAAAAGAAGTTATTGTTAACCCTGAGGAGTAACAAAAAATATATCATGAACAAGGCAAGCACCATCTGGAAAATTTATTGAGTCAAAAAATCACACGATATATTCAAAGAATAGGAAGATATTTGGAGTAGTTGGTGCACATTTTTACTTGGAAAGAAGTTACAATAAGCCAGTACTTATTTTGATATTGTCCTGAGGTGTGAAAGTGGCAGGGGCAATGGATGGCAGAAGAGAATGTGTTCCTGCTGCGTAACTGAGGATGGGCGGGCAGTGCTGCCTCTGACTGGTCAGGGGTCCCGGAAGGAAGGGGGAAGGGAGGAGAATGAACCCTGCTCACACATGGCAATGAGCAATTGGCCTTGAAAATTGGAAAAATTAAGTGGAGGACAAATTTTTATAATATACTTGCATATTAATAAATGTGTCCATATGGAAAATAATACAGTAAGGAGTAAATAATAATACAAGAATAAACTCTTTCATGTGCTCACTACTGTAAACCCACTTCTGCCCCACCTGTATACATGTCTACAAGAAACAGGAGGACCTATTACATTATATATAGGATGTGTGTGTGTGTGTGTGTGTGTGTGTGTGTTCACACACATATATATTCATTCTGGGATATACCATATGACTTTCTTCTTATTCTCTAAGTCCAAACTGAGAAAACTGAGAAATTATGTGGGCATGGAAAAATCTAAAAATCTTTCTCTTTTTTTTGTATTGCATTTCTGCTCTAAGTGACCTGGACTGGTAAATATACTGCTTCCCTCAATATCTTTCCTAATCCTTTACTTGTAATATCTTCTCAAGAAGTCCGTGGGAGCACGAATTAACTATACATTCCATAATTTGCAGGGCTGCCATCCCACCATGCTAACAGGACTGGGGGGCAAGACTGTTCTTCCTCAGTTTCGGAAGGCAGGGCCCCATCCCCGTTCCAGTGGGTCACACTGTGCCGCTGCCCAGGTCCTCCACGGCAAGGCTGCCACCAAGGCTGCAGGTGTGGGGCTGATGCCGAGGGCCAAGTAGAGTGGGACAATGCTGCCACCCTGGTGGGATCAGGAGGTGAGACCGCCACCCTGGTGAAGCTAGAGGACAGAGCATTAAGTCAAAGAGAATGATTCACAAACCCTCAAATCAAATGGAATTTGCTCCACTAGGTTTGAGACTAATATATACAGGATTTGAAGTAGTGCTCTCTTTACCACCAGTATCATTGTGTTTATAAAAGGGAACATCACCTTTGAGGGATCTCAGATGTTGTCATATACTTCAGAGAAACAGAGTCACTGAGGCACTCCCAGAACTAACCATTAAACTCAACAACCAGGAATTTAAAGAGAATCTAGATGGTAGGACTGACAGGCCTTCCATGCAAATCGGGTGAGAAAGGGCAGGTACTTAGAGATGGATGTGAGTCATCACCCTCTGTGATCCAGAGCAGCGGTCTAGTGGCAAGCCCATTGTCTGCGATGAGGAGCATAGGAGGCACTGACAAGGGGAACCGATTCTCTTACCTGTTAGAACCATGTCTTTTCTGCCCTGGTGAAAGGGTATTGCTATTCCATTCTTAAAAAAAAGAACTGGAGATGAGTTTTAAGAACCACTGATGAGTCTTTTGATGCTTTCATAGCAATAAATAGCAGAGCCAACTATGCAGCTTTCTCTTTACAAGATAATGGACTAATCATCCCTAACTCCTTTTTAAAAATTAGTTTAATAAAATTTTGTGTCAAATAAAAGCACTACAATTTGGGGCTTTTTTATTGTTGTATTTTAAATAAATTAATTGTTCCTGCTAGGTATGATTTTGCCGTTAGAGTAAAATTCTGGTTACAAGGATAGGGAAGTCCCTGACTCAGTGTCCTCGGGGCAGATGACTTTGTTTTATTAAATGTGTTTCACTTTACAGGGGCGGCCACTGCATATTTAGTTTGCTGATAGTGTGATTCACTGAACTCTCTTTTGTAGCCTAAAGAGTCCAGGATGCTCTTAGCAAGTTCCATTTCGTGAATTCTGCATCCCGCCACAAATAGAAGACAACACATTTCAAAGAGGAAAATATATTTGGTAATCCACATTTAAACAAACACATAAACACATATTACATCCCTATTTAAAATGCAAACTAACGTTAAAATAATAAGGAATTGATAAAATAATGGCATTTATGAATTTAAGAAATAACATATAAATTGATTTGGATATATTGGCAATAAGTGTGCCTGGCTATATACTAAATTAAGTTATCTCTGGTGGGTTAGAAGGTAGTTTTTCCTTTCCCAAGAATTCTTGGATTTATGTCATTTTCACCTAAACAATCATGATTGCTTGTATCAGAAAAATAAAATAAGCTTTTTCAGTTTAATTTTACCCCAAAAATGTTTCCTTCTTTGATAAAAACATTTTCTAGAGATAGACTTGTTTTATTCAGTTCCAAATATGAGTGTGTAGTAATTTTATTATCTATTTGCAAAACTAAAGTAGGTATAAAATCATTGACCTGTTGGTAAAAGTCTTTCTACTATACAAGTTTGAAATTTCAGTTTGTTGAAATCAGTTTGCTTTATCCACGGGTAATAGTATAAAGAAACTACCTCTAGCTGCACATTTTCTAAAAGCCCACAAAATTTTATGTAATCAATAGAAATACACACTTTCAAGCTGAATATCAAAAGAAAAAAGAGAAATATTAGGTCACTAGATGGTGCCATAATGTTATTTTTTACTTGATTGTCAGGGATTCTTGAAAGATATTACAATCATGTATAAGAGGCACCATTTCAGGTACCACTCAGGGGTAAACTTCGTATTTACTTTTGGAATGGACATTTTAAAGAGGGCGTGTTATTAACTAGGAAGAAAAGCTGGTACTGAATTAAATTGGATTTGAGTACATTAGTAAGCACCTTGGACAAATTTCCACAATATCAAGATAGAACAATTTAATATGAAGAAATACTATTCTGTGCTGGATTTTTAGAATGAGTTTAGTGATTTCTGTTCCTGAAACTACTTATAATTACTCATCATATACTAAGTGTATAGATAGAATATAGTAGTACTCAAAAAAGTCATAATTCTTCTTACTTTTTACATGAGCCAATGTATTTTTTTAAGATATAAAATTAATGTAGGGACTTCAGCCCCATCAGGAGTTCTTTGGTCAGTGGGCTTGGGTTCTGTGCCTTGTGCTGTCGTATTTGTTGTTGCCAGGAAGCAGAGGTGACCATGGTAGCGTTTACTGATGGGATGTCTCTCCATAGGGTTGACATGAGAAAGAAACTGCAGCTAAAATGATCGTTTCCTCAAACACAAATCTTTTGCCATCCCTGAAACAGATCGAGAATTACATTCCCATTTCCCAAAATATCGGAAGTTGTTGCCAGGTGCTAGGTAAAAAACACCGCATGAGTGGAAGCAGCCATGTAGAAGCTTGAGAGACTCATTTGCATGTCTGAGCATCCCCACGGGGATGAAGACTAGGCAGAGAGAGAGAGGGAGTTTCTCCCTGTCCAATCCTCCACCACCATTCATATGCACAGAGCTCAGGAGATCTGACAGTTTTAGGTACTTTAGAGATTAATCGTGGAGGAGAGGAGAAAAACTTGAAAGTCCCAAAGTGCTGCTTTATTTCTCTCATTACTGAGAGCAGTTGAACAGTGCACTTCCTCCCCGTCTCCCTTTGGACAGAGTTGCTCTTTTCCACAGTGTTATGCAACATAAAAACTGATTTTTCAACCCAGCTATAACAAGGAACCTTTCAAAAAGTGCAAATTTTGGTGTCAGATGGACTTAGCTATATCTTCGATAATGAAATTCAGGGTTCGCCAAACACCGATCTGTGAAGTTTCTGAAGATAAGCCCATCCCGTCCAGGAAGAATTTGTACCACGTTACCGAGCTCCCCATTTCTGACCGCCCCGGTGCAAGACTCCGATGGGTTTGGGATTGAAATCAGGGAACAAAGAGGGAGGGACAACACTGTTTCGAAGGCATATTTCTTCTTCGTTCTAATTAGAAAGGGTGACTGCTGTACTCACAGATTCTTAAATGAAGACTTCACACCAAACTTGGCAAATTACTATCTAATAGCATGTTAGTACGTGGGAAGAGTATATAGTCTTGCTGTAACCTCGTTTTGGGAATAGGCTTCTTGATATAATTTACGATGAAGTTGGGCTTGTCTCTGACATAGGTGAAGATGTAGTTGATGGAATATTTATCGTGCTGCTTCATACTGTGTTTTATAGCATGTGTCTCAGGGGATGTTATTTTGTAACAACCTTTTCCTCCCTTGATGGCTATTAATGATATTTGGCACTACTTTCACAGGCCGTAAACAATTAAACACGGGCTCTGACATTCTGGCCATGCCTTGGCTAACATGCTGTTTGTAAATGCTGATAGGCTTATCCTCATTTACAAGAGTTTCTTTCGAGAGGTACAGGAGCCAAAAGAAATGATACATTCTGAGTTTTTGCTTAAAATATTGATCCCCAGCTCAAATCCTTGCTGAATGGGATCAATTTATCGAGCCAGGATTTCCCCAAGAACAAGTGCCTTGCTTTCTATCCCGCGTTACCCAGTTTTACAGATCCGAGGGGGACGTTGTGAATCAGGCGCAGTGCCAAGAACTTCACGTGCGTTGCCTCCCCAGCACACCACCCCTGTTATGGGTAAAAGGAGCTATTATTGAGCAAAAGGGCTATTATCAACCTCATCTTATGGCTGAGGGAATGGGGGCTTGGAGGTGGTTAAATGACCTGCTCAGAGGCACAGATGCAGCATATAATACATTGATTTAGAACGAAGAGCAGTAAGTGCAGCCTAACCCCATGTAACCACAGCAGGTCTTAGGATGACAGACTGAGAGAACTAGGATGGAAACCTTTCTTTGGTGGGAGAAAAAGAGAAGCGCTTTTGACAACATAAAATAGGCCACAACCTGAGGGTTTCCCACTTTTTCCAAACATTGTCGTAGGTTCCATCTTAGGTAAATTATAAACAGCTGCCCCGCGGGCACCTCATGTGGACGATCATTGTCACGTGCCCAGCATCTGTCCTGGCTTTCTTCTCCCCGATGCGTTACCGTCCAGAGTTGTCCATGAAGGTAGCCTGACCGAACCTGGCCGATGGTGGCAGGTGGTTCCAGTTAGTCCAGACATTTAATCTTCTTAAGAATTCACATCTTCACAAGTATAATCCAAAAACAAAAATCAAGTAAGAAGGGAATTAATTATCTGACTATGGTCACATAAAATGTCCAGTAGCTCCTGGTGCGAGATGGCTGTTGTCTCCATGTGGCTCAGTCTTCCTGGAATCACTGGTTTCCTTTCTCGGATTCCATGAGCACTTCATATCCTTCACGAACCTAAACTCTTGTCAATACGGTGGTAATGATTTAATAAAAACTTCTGAGAGTTGTTATGAGGATTATTTAAATAATAGAAATGAAACACAACGTCTGACGTAGAATGATGACTCACACATCACTTGAATGCCCCAAATCTAATAACATTTACAGCAGTCACCCCACAGTTTTGGTTTTGCTTTCCACGGTTTGAGTTGCCCCGGATCAACCAGGGACCGAATATATTAAATGGAAAATTCCAGAAAGAAACAATGCATAAGTTTTCAACTGAAGCCCGTGCTGAGTGGCATGATGAAATCAGGAGATGCCCTGCTCCTTCCTGTCCCGGAAGTAAATCATTCCTTGTCTGTCCTCTCCGAACTGTGGGCACGCCCGGCCACTTACTCACTGAATTGCTTTCTTGGTTATCAGCTCAACTGTCCTGTATCACAGTGCTTGTGTAAACGTGACCCTTATTTTCCCTAATAATGTCCCCAAAGTGCAAGACTAGTGATGTCGGCAACTCAGATATGCCAAAGAGAAGTCACAGTGCTTCCTTTAAGTGACAGAGTGTGTATGCAGAGGACTAAACATAATATAGATAGGGTTCTGCACTATCCACGGTTTCAGGCATCCGCTGTGGTCTTGGGTTGTATCCTCTGTAGATAAGAGTGAGGACTACTGTATATGCCTTTCAATTCCAACCAGGTGTTTACATTTAAGACTGTCCTATTTACAGACCTGTGCTTTAAACACCTCTTGCTCTTGCTGCATTGTTTCCATCTGTTCCCTTTGTTGGGCCCCGGTACTCTCATCCCATAATGAGTAACTGTTTCAGCTGCATGGAATTTTCCCTGATTTTTCTTCTTTGATTTTGCATGAAAAAAAAATACAAAGTGGAAATAAAAAGTTTATCAACTCCTCGGGAGTAAGAGGGTCACCATGAGTCCAACAGAATGAAAATGGGGAGGGGGGCAGAGGTATAGAGAAGTGCCTGAGGTAGGGGCAAGGATTAGAACATATTTAAGTGACGTTGGAATTTAAATTGAACCGTGTTCTGAGAAGGCGCTGCTCCTGTTGATACAAGGCTCTTTAGAGCAGGATTTAAAGTTACAACATACAGATTAACGGCACACAGTCTCTCTCCCTGGCTTTGAACATGCGGATCAATGAGGCATAAAGATATAATTGGTTTATAGACACACTTGTTGGAATGTATTTACCAGGCCCTTAAATACCACATTTATGTTTTGAGCCTAAATCCTAAGCAAATGAATTTCAGCATTAAAAAAAGGGAGTTTCTCTGAGATATTAATTAATTTGTACATCAGTGTTAAAAGTTCCCACCACCCTGTTCTGAGGAATTCATTTGAAGGAATGTCAAGAAGGAATAAATTAAAATATAATTTGGCAGTAAAATATCTTTATGGAAAAGCTCCGAGGCCTCTCCTCCAGATGTCATCAGGTAATTTAAAAAAAAAAATAGGAAATCACTTGTTTATATTTCTAGGTCTAGTGAATGTTGCAACAGCCTATGGCAAGATGGACAGAGACTGAAATTTGTCAGTGGGTTGAGACTTCATCTCCTGGATGCTTCAGTCTTATTCTTGATGAGGCGCCTTTAAGTCCACTAGAGAAATATACACAAAAAATAAGTCATCGGACATAATTCCTCTTGTCTTCTCTCCATAAGTGTTTGGACCCAGATTCTACCTGGCATGTATGCCTTTCATTCCTATTAACAATCAAATCCTATATATATATATATTTTAATTTAAGAGCAACAAATATAGTTATCCCCGATTTTTGATATTTACCATGATGCCACTTGGCTTTCAGGAAAGACCTACATTAGTACCTGATTTTGCCAACCCAAAGAAGTCTGGCAGGGATTTTTGCCTTTAAGGCAAGAATGGGGAAAAGCAAAACCAGCGTGGAGCATTTGTTTTGCAGGGAGCAGTGACAGAGGCAGTGAGCACCCCCAGCAGTGAGAGTGGCCCGGCCAAGTCCCAGCCACGGGAACGACCCAGCATCACAGCATCATGCCGCCCGCACTTTGGACTTTGTGAGCAACGATGCCTTATCTCAATTTATTTCATTCACCCCCCAGCAAGATGTGTCCTAAGATAATTGCTTCTTCCCTTTAGGCATTTTGGCTTATAAAAGGTTACCCAGGAACACTTTATTTTCAGGTGGGGGGGAACTGTGCAGGCTCCCCCCACAGACATTAAAAGGTGTGGTGACTCACAATCACCTCTTCATAGGGGAACTCAGAATCCTTAGCATCACATGTGCCCAGGGAGCTGCCACCAGTAGATTGATGATAGCACATGGAATGAATTTTATCTGCTACCTTTACTGGAGAGCATTAGGCTAGGAAAATAACTCTAAAGATGAGCTCATTAAATCTGAAGTATTTAAACTGTTCATGAAGACTAACTAAAAGAGATATACTTCTCTGAAAAATAACAGCATAAACACAAAGCTTCAAAAGTAATGTAAATATATTTGCATTGACCACAATAACTATGAGTACAACTTTTTGCTGGGATCACTTAAGACTCACAGCTACTCCTTTGTGACATATGACTACTGAGTCACTTGGAGGCCATAAAAATAAACCACGAAAGAGGCTGTATTTCTTGGTGGCCCGTAACTAATATTGTAAAGTCAAAATTAGCCCCCAAATCCTAGGATTCCGTAGCACATTCTTTCTTTGCTGAAATGAAGAATCAACTTCAATCACAGCATAAATACACTATTAAACTGACAATAGGAAATTGTCCCTTTCCAGAATTATATGTACAGGACTGCTCTCAGCCCATCTGTCTCATCTTATGGAAGAATAAAATGAATTCCAGAGGATTGTAATATAGGAACAATACCTAAATCTTAAATTGTACTTTTTATGTGCCAAGCGCTATGCCAAACCACTTCAGTAGTTTCCATGAGTTCATCCATTAAAATTCATAACAACCCTAGGAGTAGGTGATATTATTGTCTCCATTTCACAGGCGTGGAAATTGATGTGTGGACAGGTGACATAACTTGTCAGGCTCACACACGGGTAGTTAAAGATTGAGTAGGCGGTATCGAGGTTCTGTATCTAGGTTCTGTGCCCATAACTCGTACACACACTGCTTCTAAATATTCCCTATCTCCCTATTTAAGCAAATACGGATTCACAATGCTCTTCTGTCTGATGATCCTGAAAATGGTTTTTCATAAATACTAGTTGTGTTAATGTACTCATCAGTCTGCTAATTTAATATCCAAATAAAAATAGTATGTAGAAATAGTTAAAAAAAACACATTATTTAGGGACTACAAAAATCACAGATATTGTATGTAGTAACAAACTACCAAAATAATTGTTAAATCATATGTTATGGATGGGGTGGTAAGAAATACCTACCTTTAGATCTTGATAAAGCAATTACATTTCTAAGTGATCACAGGCATGCATTTTTTAAGAGTGCAAATAAAACCATTTTGAATGTAATGAACCATCAGGGGAACTAACTCTACGTGGCTCACAAACACTTATGAAATAATGAGAAGATGACTCTGCACCACTCTGTTCCCCTACGCACTCGAGACAATAGACATAGTCCCATGAATTTGGGCCAAGATTCTCCCAAGAGACTGGCCAACTAAAGGAATGGGTTTTTGTATCATGTGTGTTAAATATGAGTGCAAGTGTGTGTGTGTGTGTGTTGCATGAGAAATTTAATGCCTTTTGAGAAAACCTGACTTTAATTTCTAGTGAAAAATGGATATAATACAATTTCTAGTAAAATTTAAATAATCTAGTATGTACAATTTTTAGTAGAGTGACCGAAAATGAAACCTCTAAATAGCAGATTAGGGTCAAGTTATCTTAGATCCTTTTTTGAAATGGATGGAAAATATAACTAATCCAAAATGACTGGCAGAGTCCTTGTGGAAAACCAGTGATATTTTATTGGCGATTGGTACTAGGTAACATTTCTGAAGTGTTTTTCATGTGCTAGGCATTATCTCACTGCTTATACATACATTAGGGCTCTCAGGAGAGGGGCAGTACGTCCCCCATTTACGGTTGAAGAAAATCCATGGTCGGAACCATCTGAGCTCCCAAATCACACGCTCCAGGGGGCTCCAGGGCTTATCCTCTTAAAAACTAAACTCTTTGGTCTCAGTGAGTAGGAATGCTTTAAAAACGCTCATGATTGACAAGGCAGAAGAGAGATTTAAAGAACGGCAGAACAGGAACACTATTTTTTACAGTAAAACCTTAGAAAAGAGAAACCAGAAAAATAAATAGGGATATCAGAATTATGAGACGAAGAAGTTGAGAAGTTGAAACAAGAGCTATGCTATTTCATTCTGCTGGGATAGTGTTTAGCATGCCAATTAATTTATTGATTTCTCCAATATTTATTAAGCAACTGTTATATTAACAAGTGAGTAAGATAGAGTCACTGCCCTCTGGGAGCCAATTGCTGGTGGAAAATGAAAAGTAATTAAAATATACATACATAGACACCGAAATTGGCTTGCTTTGATATGAATATTGATGAAGACACACATTTAGATGTGGATACAGACAGCTCCACACACATGGGATCATGCCAAACACTGGTACTGGTTCTGAGGAAAGGAAAGCAGGGATGGTGGGTGGAGAGGGAAGGGTTTTCCCAAGGGGGTGGGTTTCCCTGAGCTCCTTCCCAGCTTCGGTGTGCAGTTGCCTCTGATGGGCCACACCTGAGACTCTCTCTGAACAACTGGTTTGGGGCTGATGGAACTGCTTTGCCTGCTCTCTCAGAAGGGGAAACATGCCCGGAAGTTTACAAATCCTACCACCACCCCGGGGAGACCTGTTGGCCATTGATGGACAGGTATGGGATTCCGAAAGCCCAAATCCCTTGCTTCCACTGGGAAAAGCTCAGAACCTAGCTTAACACTCCAGGTTCCTTTAAGGGGGTCGGTGTCAGAGACCTCCAATGGACCTTGCTGTGCCCGACATCTTTCCTCCCTGCTACCCCCAGGACTTCCCCAAAACCTCTTGAGAGCAGGTGTCTTATAACCATACAGTGACTTGCTCCCCATTCTGTTGCCCAGAACTGTAGGGTGACCTGGGACTGAAGTGTTATCAATAGACAGGACTCTCAGTACGAACAGTGAGACAGTCCCGGGCAAACCAAAGGGGCTGGTTAGCCTACAAGTCAGCTTCTGAAACTTGACCTTTGGGAAGTCTCTCTGAGGAGATGATATCTGTGCTGGGAGAAGCCAGTCATTCAGAGAGCTGGGAGAAATGTTTTCCAAGCAAAGAAATAGTAAGTAGTAATGGCAGGAACAATACCCCGTGTAGGAGGACAGAAGACCAGTATGACTGAAGCAATCTGAGTAAGAACATCTGTGTGAGGAGCTGACTATATGTGGGTAGGAAGGCAAGCAAGCTCTGGGGACATGGCAGAAAGGGGAGGGGATGCATTCACTATTATATCAAATCATCCCCTTAGCTCCGGACACTTAGTGTGTAGAATTTTATGTAGATGTCTGTTTGTGGGAGTGGTTTTTTTTCCCCCTAATGGCATTATAGTCTGAAAGAGAATAGTTTATTCTTTGAGAGGGTAGTTTTTCAATTTAAGTGTAAACCCAGATATTTGGAAGCTTCTCTCTAGGTGGATTTGTGGTTTTGATAACAGGGTTAGCATGAACTCACTTGAGAACTGCAAACGCCAAGACTGACCAAAGACACAGAATGGTGGCTGTGGAAGAGAACGCAGGGTGAGTTAATGTTCACAACTCCTGCAGTAAAGCTAGGACTCCTGGTGCTCAGATGTTTATTCCCATATCCGGATACCTCTGCAGCCAACAAAACCACACCTGTAGCCTCCAGGAGAAAGCCACATGGTGGATTTCTGAAGAACGTGGAAGTTTAATAATTCTTGTTAGAATCTTGGCTATGTCCTTTCTTGAAACTTTTTTTTTTATTGAATGACCTATTTTAAGTCACTGACCTCCTCTTTATGTATCTGTCCACAGATGAATGTGAATGTTTCATGCAAATCACAGAGCGTAGCCCCTGGTGAGCACTCACAGACAGACAGGGTTCTGATACAGACTGAGCCTCTCCTTAAAAAGCTGATGTTTCTCAGACACAAGGTTTTGGAAAATGCATGGCAGGAGATAAAACAAGAGTGGTCTGGAGGGTGAAAATCTGAAACAAACTGGGTTTCAGGAAAGAAAAATAAATACCTGAAGGGTCCTCTGAACTTCAGAATGGTTTCCCACAGATACTTTCCCCCAAATCTTCTAGGTTTTGAATAAAAGAGTTCACTTGAGATATAGCCCCTCAGAGGGGGAACATGAGTTGTTCAAAGAGTAGGGTAGAGAATCTGACTGGTCTTCTCTGTTGGTCTAATGCAGAGCTTTTATTATAATCATAATGCACAAAATGTAGCCTTACACTTGAGGAAAGATTAAGAGTCAAATTATATTGCAATGCACTCATGTGGTCTCCATTAACGTGAATAAAAGTATATTCATGGGCAATTAACCCCTTTTATGCTTATGAATAATAATCTTTTTCTAATTTTCTAAAAACTTTGCAATTAATTCCCATCCTGGGAGCAAATGCACTTACTTGAAATGCTCCTGTGCTAAAACAATACAAAACAAAAAACCCTCTATGGTAAAGTATGCAAATATGCATATATTATACATGTGTATTGTTCATATATATCACAAAAAATTAAAAACATATTATTGAAGCATGTTAACCAGATTTTCATTGCTGATTATTTAATTGAGCTGATGCAAAATCAATTTATAAACTTGGATATTATAGTGTGTAGGCAGATAAGTCGATGTGATATAAAAAATTTGCAAGAATGCTGAGTTTTAGAAATGGTCAGCTATGCTGATTATGCATAGAAAACACTAACAGTGTAATTTTCTAACCTCTCTTTCACTGACAGATTTATTTGGGCATTGATTGCTGGCATAATTAGATAATTTTACTTCTGAAGAAGAGGTTGGTAAGCTAATTAACTGATTTCATAAAGATGGTTTTCGTTAGGAGGAAAAATCATGAATATGTTAGGAGGGATTTTACAATAAGGTCAACTTTTGGTTTAGTTCTTCTGCTCTCTTTTTTATGCCTCACATATGGTTCAATACATACATAAGGGAATAGATACCTGATGGGTGGTGCTCGGCTGAATTCCTAGAGTCAGATACTGAAGTTCAAGGAGACATGTATTTCATTTCTGTGAGTCCAGAATAGGGATCCCTTCACTGCCAGTAGAAAGTCCAATTTTCTCCAAATGACAATGGACCTGGGATTTTGAAAGCTATCCTACAGAATTTTGTCCTTTATCCTCAAAGTGATGCTGTGCTTTTTTTTTAAAAAAAGTGGTTATGTTTCAAAATTGAATGAAATACAGACAATTTTAGAAAAATTATACCCACATAAAATGGACAAAATTGGACATAATGAATATGTGGCTATTGACTTCCATTACTATTACTGTGAAAATTATGTGAGACCTCTAAATATTATCTATAGAAATATTTGGTGGAATGAGGAAAAAGTAACTCTAGTGATTTTCAGTTGTTAGATTTCTTCGCACATATACCTCCAAGGTAGTTGCCTCTATCACTCCCCACACTTTTCCCTTAACAATTCCATTCTGATACTTCTCTTGCATGGACATTCTTAATACTGTCCCTGGGTGTGGTCAGTCTCTGTTCTTAGGTCATTTAGGGGCTTTCTCTCAGCCTACAGGTTTTCACAGGTCCTACCCTATCCACAGATGGCTCCAAGTCCTGCCCTTTTCCCCTAGATGAGCTGTGCATGCCACCATCTCTGTCATTGCCTTAGCAACAGGGCAGCTTCTCTCATTCCCTAAACACATGGAAAGCTTTTTGTCCCTCTGGGGATCCCCAGATCTCCTGGGTGAATCAGAGTGGATCCTTCTCACTTTTCACACACCCTGCTTTTCCCTTCCTCCTGTTCTGTCCCTGTCCTGTCTTTATGCTGACTAAAGCCAGCAACTTCTTCTTGAAAATGTTCTGTTAAGCAGTGACCCTGAAACCAATTTTTATCTTCGTATCCTGAGACAAATCTGGATGATAAGGAGAGTGCTGATGTTGTTGAAACTAATACTTGGGAATTTAGTGTTTGGTTCTTACTTATCACCATATGGAGGTCCAACTTGTACCTCATACTGCAGCCTCTCATCTTACTCTAACCCTTTCCAACAACTTTAAAAAAACAGATTTCATGATGCATATGGCCACTTTTCAGAGGTATATTCTGGAACCCACATGTGAGGTCAAGTATGTTGATGATGATAACTGGTACTGTCCTTTCTAAATTTTACGGATTTGTTTATTTCTTTCCCTTATAGTGCTGACTCTAAATAAACATCCTATCTCATAGCCACAGATGCTTTCAGTATGATAAAGAAGGTGGTACTCAAATTTGGAACTCTTAGAAACAATACAAGAAGTCCTGAATGTCAATGTCTATTGCCATTATGGAGATAACCAAACTTCTTGGTAACAAGGGACCACTTGTTCAATAGATTTCTTGGAGAAAATAAGACTTGAATTGAACATTAATGGTTGCTCAGCATGGTTGGTGTGGTTCAGTGGACTGAGTGCCTGTCTATGAACCAAGGGGTTGATGGTTCGATTCCCAGTCAGGGCACATGCTTGGGTTGCAGGCCAGGTCCCCAGTAGGGGGTGTGTGAGAGGCAACCACACACTGATATTTATCTCCCTCTCTTTCTCATTCCCTCCCCATCTCTCTAAAAATAAATAAGTAAAATATTTTTTAAAAGAATAAAAGTTCACTTGGGATTTTAACAAAAAAACTTTTAAAGTCTCAGTCATAGGTTTGCATCTCTGCACCACTACAAATGTTACAGAACAAAAGGGGCCAAGGGGGAGGGCTGACATACTATTACCCGAAAGGAACCCCCAGGTTTGTTATGTCCGCTGCCTTATAGGAAAGACATCTCTCAATGCCAGAGATTCCTGAAAAGGAAAGGAAATGTTTATTTAATGCTATACAGACTTAAAGTAGTGACCTAATGTCTTCATCAAAATCCCAAAGTCCCTTAAAAAACCCACAAACACACACAGCCCTTCCTTCCCCCCTTTGCCCAGTCTGGGGTACCGTATCTCAGGAAAAGAAATAGAAGTCCGTGGCTCAGGCAGCCCCTAGTTCTTCCCAGTAATCTGTCTCAGCTGGTAGGCCTCCCTCGGTTGCCAGCACCATCAGCTGTGTTGCCAGGATCTCTGCTAAAGCCGGGTGGTGGTTCCCCCTTCTAAAGCTACAAGGCTTGCCACTCTGCCAAAGCCAAGTGGCGGTTCTCTGCTAAAGCCGCATGGTGATTCTCTCTCGCAGGGCTGCGGGAGTCCCCACTCTGCTAAAGACCGAGTGGTTCTCCTCTCTGCACAATGGCCACGGGACTCCCCACTCTGGCAGAGCTGTGTGGTTCTCTCTGTACAATGGCTGTGGGAGTCTCCACTCAGCCAAAACCACGTAGTTTCCCCTCCAATGGCTGCTGCATCTGGGTTTAAATCCCCGCGCCAATCTTCCTCTGCAGCCCCATTTCCGACTCCTCCTACAATCAGCTCCACCTGCCAGCACTCTCATATCCTTCCAGCTTTACTGGGCTGCCATCATGAGTCTGGGTAGCCATGGCCCCATGTCATGGAGCCAATCTTCTCCAGGCTCCCACACAGGCGCTATAACTTTGGGGACCTGCCCCCCAGCTATATCTTGGTGGGGAAGTTACTTCCATTCCCCTGGCTCAGAGCAAGGCCATGGCTATTTAACATATCCATGTAACCAGTTAAGGTTATAGATATGTTAAATGACCACCCCAGAGGTTAGCTGAAAAGCTGTTGCTATGCAAAACAGCTCTCAATGGCCCTGCTCCATGTGTCCCTTCCCCCAACCCATACCTGTGGGGGAAGGGGGTGAGGACATTCTAATATTTCCTGAACACCATGAGTTCTGGACCCCATTCCAAATCCCTATTTGGGGTCCCCTCTTGGCTGCACCCTGTTCCACAAATACTTTGACCATAATGAAATTATTTATTGAGTCTCATTTCCTTATCTGTATTTCCTCCTTTGGGTGCAGCCAGTCATGCCTAGCACAGTGCCTAACACATTGTTGGCTTTCAATAAGCATTTGCTGAATACATATAAGCTGCTATAAATTTACAATGCAGTTGGCCTCGCTGTTTTATATGGCTTTCTATTTACCGTATTACATAAGACTGTATCCTGGAATGTCAGTGCTAGACAGGATGTTTGAGGTCACCCAGATCCTTTATTTTTAAAGAAGTGGAAACTCAAGGTCAAATTGGGGGTGTCCGTGACTTAAACGTTTTTATATTGGTCCTAAAAGAGACATGAAAGAAAATGAGGTCAGAAGGTAGCAGAAATCAGTTTACAAAGTTTGTTAAGTCTCCAGTCAGAGAATTCTGTTGGAAAGCATTGAAAAACACCCCAACATTTGAAGCTTGTGTATGACTGGGCACAGGAGAAAGAATATGAAAGAAAATGAACAACCAAGTAGTCTTGTATATCAAGAGTTACTCTTGTAATAACAAAACAGCAATTTTCCCCCTATTTTGTAAATCTTTTTAGATCTCCTTTAAACAAGCTTTTCTTTTAAGAGCTGCTTACAAACCACAGCTGTGTGCATCTTCTTGGGCTAACAGCCTGTTACAATTAGTGATGGCTAGAGGGCAAGTGTCATCTATACGGCTCTTATTAAACAGGAAATTAAAACAACTTAGAATGGCACCAACTTGTACCAGTTCAAGGAGTGCCAAGAAGACAAATCATCTGCTGAAATTCATATGCACCCATATGTCTTTCCATCTTACTCCGTGCCTAGCCTTCTTAGCTCAGGGACTACAATGGGGACAGAAATTAGATATACTACTTCTGACATGATAGAACCTAATGAGGGAAAGAGACATTAATGAATTAGTCTTGAGAATAAAGGTATAAAAACTAACTGAGATAAGCACTAGGCAGGATAAGATAGTGATTTTGCCTTAAGTGCACAAGGCAAAAAAATAAAATCCCTTACACTGCCCTGGCCAGGTGGCTGAGTTGTTCAGAGTGTCATCCCATACACCAAAAGGTTGCAGGTTCAAACCCCATTTAGGGCACATACAGGAGGTAGCTGATGAATATTTCTCTTTCGCATCAATACTTCTCTCTCTCTCTGTCTCTCTTTCTCTCCCCCTCTACACTTAACTCCTCTCCCCTCACCCTGCTTCCTCTCTCTCTAAAATCATGAATGCTTGGGTAAAGATTAAACATAAATAATTTTTTAAAAAACTCTCATACTTGCATTTTGGTGGTAACAGCTGAGAAGTCATCTTAAAAAGTAACATGAACTGAAACCTAAATTATGAGTAGAAATTAATGTGGTGAAACTTATATATATACATTTAATGTACGTGGGGGTGTTTAGTTTAGAATACCACATTGAACATAAGACATTTCTGTTTGTTTGTTTGGCATTCAGAGCAAGAATGATAGGCCTTTTGTAATAAGAAAGAGCATCCATTCACCAGGAAACATCCAAGTTCATGACTTGCTTGTGTACTGATTTAATGGAATTGCTTCGAGATCAGTACTCTCTCAACGCCAGGTGTATGTGTTTAGGAGAAGACACCCAAGGTTGCTATCTACTCCAAGATCCAATAGTAGCTAAATCTGCAGACTCGGGCAGAGAGCATTTTTAAAAATGCAAAATAGAAACAGAATGAAAAGTATATAACCTCCCAAAATATCGTTCTGCCTTCTGCAATGATAACAGAGAGTCATAAAGCAATATACTGCATAATAAAAAAGAACTTATAGACAATGTAAGCATCCCAAATGCTTGTATTTGCATGTATGAATAGCCTCACATTTTAAAATCATTTGGAAAGTCCTTAATCCTTACTAAGAAGATCAAAATTACCCGTTGCAGAGTTCAGAGAAAAATGTACTTATAAGTACCTTTGTAATCAGTCCGGTGAAAGCCTTTCTTGGACTCAATATGTAAATTACTTACTGGACTGCAAACAGAGGGCATTGTTAAAAAGCGAACACTTGAGACTTTAGCTCATTAGGCTGAGTGGAAGGC
This sequence comes from Phyllostomus hastatus, assembly GCF_019186645.2. NCBI lineage: Eukaryota > Metazoa > Chordata > Mammalia > Chiroptera > Phyllostomidae > Phyllostomus > Phyllostomus hastatus. The sequence goes on from NW_025334024.1 coordinate 20,825,361, forward strand.
GCATTGTTAATGTGCCAAAGGATGGGTAGCAAAGGATCTTGGAAAGCCTGTGAGACCAACGGGGTTGACCAGGAAACGTGTTCATTCACACACATTTAAGTAAAACATCCTTATAAAGACAGCGTATTTCATAAAACACCTCAATATTAAATCCAAAAGTAATCCGTAGCCTGTTGGTGAAGACAAGAGGACCAATTTTAAGTGGAAGTTATTGCGGTATATTTGCATTTGGAGGGAAAATGCAAATCTGAAATGCTTGTCCCTAAAATAGAGCCAATCACAGAAATGACATCTGAATCAGACACTTATATTTGGTAAGCATAAATTCACACTGGAATGCCATTTCCCTAATAACCACTTTAGTTGTTATGTTTTTGCCCTAGAAATACTAATGCAATGATAATAAGAAGGCATGCTTATATTTTCCACTAAATTTAGAATTTTAGTCATTGAAACACAGACGCAGCGGCTTTAACAGGAAGTTAATTTGGTGCTAAGTGCCCTGTGAGTGTTAGATACGCATAGTCACTCAGCACGGACATATTGCTTATACCAACGGGAACATACACACCACACACACACACACACACACACACACACACGCACAGAGGAGTAAAATGGAAAACCCAAAATAAATGTGGAGTGAAGAAAGTGGAAGCGTTTTGAATTATGCAAAGTATTAACTCATAATTCTTTATTATCATCTTATTCTTCAAACTTTTCTGTAATGTTTTCGGAAATTCTGTGACATTTACCTTGGTAGCAAACATCCATTAAACACTGTATATATATATTTGTTCTCTTTAACCATTATTCTTTTACTGCTTAAAATTTTTCTTTCCTATAGATTAGTGATTTTCAACCATTTCCTATCTCATGGCACACGTAAACTAATTACTAAAATTTGGTGGCACACCCCCAAAAATATATATATATATCCAATCTGACAATAATAGGTAAAATTTTCATTGATTTACAAAAGAAATAATGGCAATTACCTACCCTTTTTGCTCCAAAATAACTTTTTCAAAAATCAGATGCCTATACTGGTATATTTGGATTTCTTATACCAAGAAATTAACCAATGAGACACAAACTTATTATGTAACATAACCAATAAGGTGCAATTCTATTATATGAGTATGACCTATATACTTATGGTTCAAGACAGGGCATTCATATAGAATGGCCGTTGCTGTGTTGGCTATTGTTTTTTTTACAATCTAAGGGAAAAGAGGTCAGTGCTCCTGACTAAGTAGTCAGGTACTGCATGTTTTAAAAATTATTGCGGCACACAGGTTGAAAAGTGCTGCTAGAGATGAAAAAGAAAGAAAATACCGGTTAAAATCTGCTTTCCTTTACCATACAGAACCTTAAATGTTGCTTGTTTGCACGCCCAATGCTCAGGAGATCTAACAATTTTAGGTACTTTAGAGATTAATCGCGGAGGAGAGGAGAAAAACTTGAAAGTCCCAAAGTGCTGCTTTATTTCTCTCATTATCGAGAGCAGTTGAACAGTGAGTGCACTTCCTTCTGGTCTCCCTTTGGACAGAGTCGCTCTTTTCACAGTGTTATGCAACATAAAAACTGATTTTTCAACCCAGATACAGAGCCTTAAATGTTGCTTGTTTCCTTATTAACTCCCTGCCTTCCTTTCTTCCATCCTTCCTATTTTCTTTATTTTTTCAAAAAATACTTGTTTGGAGTCTATTAAAATCTAGGCACCATGCCATGTATTGGAAAGTCAACAAAATGTCAAATGACATGGGTGTGTACCCCCATAGCGGTTATAGTGTAGTGATAAAATATATGTTAATAAAGAATTTTACCAGGGTAATTAATTTCAAGGAGAATAAGAAATGGTCAAGTACTGAGACAGATTATGGCTTGGTCTGATACATTTCAGGAAAGACCTTCCCTAAGAGCTACCTGTGGGCTGAGATCTGGGGGATACTCCCCAAACTTTGTTGGGGAGAGGGCATTCTGGACAATATAAATGACCTGCACAAGGACCTAACGTGAGAAAATACAGGGGAACTTTTAAGATATGAAAATGTTAGAGATCTAGAGAAAAAATATGAGAAATAAAACTACAGTGGATAAGCACTGCATAGATGATGGGGCTTCGGCCGAGAAAAATGAAAAATCTTTAAAGGGTTAGATTCATGGGAATTGCGCGGGCAGATTTGCATTTTTAAAAGATTTTTCTATCTTCTCTCCAGAAAACAGTAAGCTGGGATGACTAATATAGGGATGCGCTCTGGGAGTGACAGTACTGCCGTGCAGATCCAGGCCAGATAGGTTCACCCGCCTGAGAGTACTAGGAGGAGGGGCAGAGAAGAAGTGGGACTTTGACGTTTATGAAATAAAATCCATGGGAATCATTACTCCAAGTTTCCCAAACGTGCTCACATCACACAAGAAGAATGGACAGAGAAAAGCACACAGGTTTGTGATGCCTTTGTTATCACTAGTAGGTGATGCAAGATGGCAGATGGATCAAGTTCAAGGACCTGAGCGAGGAAATTAGATGTAAAATATAAAATGCCAATCATCGCAGAATAATTGAGCCGTGGACATGCATGTGCTTGCCTGGGGAAGGCACATACAGGGTATTCATCAGAATAGTCTCTATGGCAGTAACAAACACCTCCCAAATTGCATTGGCTTAACATAACAGTTTTCTTTTTTGTTTGTAAAGTTTGTGTGTCTGTGGTATGTGTGTGGTGTGTGCCTTTCATTTCATGTTGTTGTACATTACAGAGGCTCAGACTCGTTTTGTTGCTCTAAGATCCAGGCTGATGGAGGCTCCATTATCTCGTAGCTCAGTGCATCTCAAATAGGACACGGCCCCACCAGAGGACGTTTGGCAGCACCAGAAAATACTTTCATTGCCTTTACTGGGGAGAATGACACTGGAAGCTAATGTGTGTGTAGGGCAGGGATGCTGAGAAACACCCTACAAAGTGCAGGACAGAGCCTGTGCCTACCCCCACACTCAGACTGACCTGGTTCAGGATGTCCACGGTGTCGAGGCTGAGAAACCCACTGTAGCTGCACCGTCAGCACAGGCTCAGATCACAGAGCCGGGAGAGAGACTGAGAGCTCTGCAATGTTTTACCCAGATGGGAACCCAGATCACTCCCATCCATGGCCCAGCTGCTTGCGAGGGAGGAGAGGGAGCAGGAGGGGAGGAGTGTGACGAAGTAGATGACATCTCACAAGTGACGCTGTACTGCTGTGGTCTAAAACGGGATTCTGCTGTAAATGCATTGGGCCATTAGAGCCTCATCCTCAGGTTATTGTATCAGAGTGGTGGGCGGTGGGGATGAGTGTGGCGACACCTGAGCCAAGTGCCTGCCTGGAGGAGAAAGAAACATTCTGACTGAAGTCTGCTTTCACCCAGCGGTATTCACGGAAACCCAGCGAAAGGCAATATATTAACTCTCCAGTGTAATTTTCTCAGATATGTGTGAAGATGGAATTCATTATACTTGGGAATTGAATATTAAGGGTAATTAATGAATCTGGCAGCTCTTTTCTTGTCAGCACTGGCAGGGAAAATTCCAAGTATGCGCCCAAGGAAGCAAGATTTCCGGTTTCCAAGTGGTTCCTCGAGTGGAACAAGTGACTGAGAAACTATCAGCACTCTTCTTTAAATTCCAGAAGATTCTTTAACTTCTAAAATAAGAGAATAAAATCATTTCAAAACACATTATAATGCAATGAAATTCATCATTTGATTGCCTTCTTTCACTAGTCGATATAGCCTAAAAATTAATATCTTTATAATTATAGTGAAAGACACCTTTAGGGAAAAAAAAAACTATGGAGTACAGCTGTTGAGAGAGCAGGTTTTCAAGTCACTGGTCGGAAGTTCTGATTCTGTGTCCTTAGAGCTGTATGTCACCTGGCCCTTGGCCCTTTAAAAATAAGGGTGTTTATCTTCAAAATGTCCACTTCAAAGGAGAAATTGGAGCATGATTCCTTTCACACCAAAGACCTTGGCATGTTCCTCACATATAATGAACCCTTGCTGCAGATTGTTACCATTGTTATAATAATTATTGTTATTTATTTTGATTTCAGGTTAAAACATTCATGCCTTGGAAGATGAGGCAGATTGTCAAGAATGGCTTCATTTAGGCCTTGGATAGGAGGGTGATGGGGACTTTTTGGTCAAAGGTAAGAAATTTACATCCTATTCATTTGTTTGATTGTTTATTTTGTGAATGCCTTGTGTCCATCAGTGATCAGAAAGGAGGTAGAAACCACGCCAGTAATTCAAATGATGTAAAGGCATGATGAATTTAGTACATGGTTAACTGTTAAAAGAGGTTTAAAGGTTCTAAGGGGTCTAGAAATAAATGCAAAAAAACAAAACAAACAAACAAGCAAGAAAACCAGCACATATGTCTAGGCTGAGGGATAGTAAACAAGGGAATATTTAAGACTTTAGAAGATACCGCCCCCACCACTGTCCTAGGCTGAGATGTAATTCTTGTTGAAGAGCATGAGGTTGTCACAGGAACACAGGCAGCCAGTGACAATGAAATGCCCCACAGGGATGGGCCAGAGCTGGTTGGTAGGGACAACTCATCGAGCAGCTGTGAAACTTTCTCTCCTGGCTGCCTACCATTTTCTTATCACTCTGTTGGCTCTTTGCTAAAAGAAACCACAATGGAGTTACAGAGGAAAGCTTTGTTCCCCTTTTCAAGGCTTCCTGTATCTCTCCAGTGCCCTCTGTTCGTGGAACCTGGTAAAGGAGAACGGTCTACAGGGCAACAGCTCTGGTCTCACCAAGAGGGAGCTGAAAGAGAGTCACTGATCGTTGGCACAGCCAGTGGTGTGCTGGAGCTGGCTCCACCAGCTTATGGGAGCTGACTGCCTGCATCTCCCCATGCCCTGTAACGTGCCAGCACTGCGTAGGAAGCTTGAAACTGGCCCTGATGGAAGTATTTACAAAACAGACACCAGCAGACATTACAGTCCAGTGGCTGTTGTCATTCCAGGGGAGCCAGCTTATCTGCTGTGTGCCAGTTGACCCAGCCCACCTTACAGAGAACAAACACTCTAAAAGGCAGAGCCCAACTTTTAAAACTTTCTGAAAGGTATATATAAACAAAATGGGTCATTTTTATTAAAAAGGATCAGCTCTGGAATGTGATGGCATAGAAACTATTCTCCACCCTTTTTAATCTGTGTGACAAGGAATGGCATCTCTCTTAACTAAAGTTTCCATCTGCCAAATAAAGAAAATAATAAGATCTCATTTAGGATTGTTCTGGAAACTGAGTGAGATAAACAAGATAAAGAGACAGGCACAGAATAAGCCCTCTCTAAGTGTGAATGATGATGAGAATTAACACCACATAACATTCCAAGGAAATTGGCTCAGTGTTTTAATATTAATGCTCAGCTAAATGTATTGTGCATAGGCTGAAAGGGATACTAATTACAATCTTCAAAAAGTTTGCCTTACACTATATTAAACACGTTTAAAATAGTCTAAAATGGTTATTTGCCATATGAAAATTACTGTTCATAAATTAAAAATCTTTTAAAAATATTTAAGTTATTTAAACCAAGAGCTCAATTTCTGTAAAACTAGAATAAGGGTTCATGCACGACATGGAGGAAACCATTTTATGTCTAAATATTTTTACTATATTATCTATAATGGTGAAAAATGTAAGATACCAGATAGGTTGAATAAATTATAAAATAGTAGGAAGTATTGGGAATATTGTGCAATGCTTCAAATAGTGCTTATCTGGTACTAGTACAAACAGAGATAATGCAAATAATACAAAGAAAAGAAAAATATGCTATGCCTGTAACTATAAGAAAATATGATTTCTAAATGCTTAAATAAATTTCTTTTGGAAAAAGTGGTGATAAATGAATCTTGCATAATAAATAAGACAAATTATTTTATTGTATGCTAATAAAATCCTGCTACCACATGACTGAATAGTAGGTACTAAATAGATTCAGAAACAAAGGGCAGAGGAAAGAAGTATGTCTTCATTCTTCTATGTATCTGCCTATTTCTCTTTTTCTTTTCTTTATTATCTATTTATCTATATGTCTGTCTATCTATCTATCTATTGATCTATCAATTTATTTCAGGGGCAACAAATGCCTTATTTCTATTGCATGGATTTCTTTCTGTTGGCAAAAATATCATAGGAAAAATGGGATAAAATACCTTCAGATGCTTTCCTGTGCATATGGCATTGAGTTTTCACAGAAGAAGACATGCATGTTGAAGTTTAAGAATTAAGTTTATTAGTCCCATCCTTGAGCCACAGTTTTTCATAGTTTCTCTTCAAGTTATAATTCTTCCTTATCTTTAGTTTATCCAGAATGCTGAATTCATTCACCGTGAAAAGCCCATCCCATTCTGGATTGTGTTTCTTATTTTTCATGGAAGCTCTTCTGTGTGGAAATCTTGTTGTCTGGTCTTATCTATTCTGGACCAAACATTCTCATTTTCCTTACAGCATCTCTCGTTCAGCATGGGTGTTCAACTCTGTTATGTGTTTTGATAGTTCCTTACTGGCACTTCATGTTGCCAATGTTCATTTTACACTTTGTTAGCAAGGATTGAACTCAGAATCTTGGAAGTGAAGTGTACACAGGGTTACCTGTGCCGTGTTGGTGAGGAGTTCAGCTATTCAAGTCACATGAACATTCACATCCAACTCCATTCATGATCCTCCCTGATATTTCGAGATTTCAAGACATGAGGTAAGGTAAGAAAGATGGATAGAGGTAGACTATATTTCAGAATTTTGTTCTTGGGTGGTATAGACAGTATGGTTCTTCAGAACATACTAAGAAACATGTCAATTGATAATTAAAAGAAATACTAGAATACAATAAGTGACATCTCAAAATGAACCTCATAAACCTTTATATTAATTCTTTGTTTTATAGTATCGTTCATTCCCATTGTAAAGTCTCTGGGAAATGAGATCAAAAGACTGAAGTGTTAGTGTTTGTGTTTGTGTTTGTTTATCTCATTGTGTAACAGTCATACCTATTAAGAGTACTATCTTGTGATTTCAGATCTTGTTTTAACTCAATACCAAGTACAAGGAAAATGTGTACTCTCAAAAGCATTGGTTAACTACAAGATGAATTAATACTGCCTATTTAAGATAAACAGTCACAGTCATAAGAATGCATATTTGAATAATATATCCTAGTCTCTTCTCAACATTTGTAACTCTTTGTCATTACTTCTGCATGATTGATCCTTAGAAAATAGTCTCCTGTAATTTCTCTCTTTGTCCACTGTGATTCAGTTGCATGGGCTTTCCCACAGTTCATGATCACACCATGCACACCCCTGCCTATAGCGTCACCTGCTCTGACCACCCTATAGAAATCGAATGACCTGCCCTGGCTGGTGTGGCTCAGTAGATTGAGTGCCAGCCTGAGAACCAAAGGGTCACTGGTTTGATTCCCAGTCAGGGCACATGCCTGGGTTGCAGGCCAGGTGCCCCACAGAGGGTGCATAAGAGGCAACCATACATTGATCTTTCACTCCTTCTCTTTCTCCCTCCCTTCCCCTTTCTCTAAAAATAAATAAATACAATCTTAAAAAAAGGAAACTTCATGACCCATCACCTGTGATTTCCTTTCTTGCTTTGTTACTCGTTTTTTTTTAAATATTCTTACTACCTAATATTTAATATGTAACCATAAGACTTTCTCCTTTGCTGGATTAAAGCTTTATGCAAGAAAAATCATTTCTTTTTCTTTATAATTGCTGAAACCACAGTGCCTGAAACAAGTAGGTACTGAGTAAATAATGAATGAATGAATGAATGAATGAGGGAATGAATGGCCAACACTAAGAATTACAGACCTGAGGCCTAAAGTGGTTAAACATTCCCTAAATTTACCAAAACTAGGAAGTGGTAGATCTAATTTATTGGATTGTCAGCCTATCAAGATGCAACATTGTGTCCTGTGCTTAGCACCCATAAGAAACAGTTCTTGTTTTTTTTTAGGATAAAATCATAATTAGGGAAGTATCTGAAACTCTGGTATGAAAAGCAGAGTCCAAAGTTCTCCTCCTACTGCTGAGTGGAAAAGCTCTCTGTAATTTCTGAGTTAGTCCCCACTCAAATCAGGTAAAAATCTTCATCTCACCATGTAAGTGAAGGTAAAACATGGCATTGTCCTAGAACACCTAGAATTAAATGTGGTGGCCCCAGGGAGAGTGGATTTGGTTTTGCCTAGATTTCTCTTCCTCTATTAACTGATTATTTTATGTCATTCACAAATAACCAAATCCATGTGAATTGCATCAAGGTTGGTCACTTTTGTTCATGATTCATTTTAACAGTTCAAGGCTATTAATGGTTCCTGGAAAGTTTAAGTCTCTGTTTTATGTTTGTTTTTAGGCCTACATTTAAATTTTTTGGCTAAAGGATTATTATAAAATATTTTTCCTCCCTCATGTTCTAAATAATGGTACTTCTAGTTACGTATATAACTGAGCATTTTCCACACTATTAGAATTCTCTGCGGGAATACTTTATGAACATTACCCAAGGTTCACGTAAATGAAGCCCCATCTGGAATTCTCCCCCCTTTGTTCTGCTCCCAATCTATTGCTTTACTTTTCTTCTATTTTGTAACACTAGAATTAAGCATTATAAGACATTCCATGGCTTACTTCTTACATGCTTTGGAGGGAAAAGATATTACATATAACTATTAAACAATGGATAAATACCACTTTTCCAGTGTAATTGTAAGGGTACAGCGTTCCACAGCCTTCTGCATACAAGTATCAAAATGATATCAGCAGAACCAAGTTGGCTAAATCAATATTACCAGTGAGACAGTCGGAGCTGAAAGAGCAGATGGTAACAAAGAGTAAATCTACAACTAAAAAGTTACTGTCTCTATGTGTTATTCACAACTCTTATAAGGACTGCATCTCTTACGCATTTGAAATCCTCTGATGACACCAACTTTTATAGGACACCTTTGCATCAAACAACAAAAATAAAATCACATGAACATCTGAAATATCTATTGTCTATATAAATTGAATATTTTCAAATATGATCATTGTTAGGACCAAATTTTTCTTCTCTCCTTCTCAGAACTTCCAGTTGACTTTTACTTAGAATTTAAGCCCCTAGAAGTCAAAGATCCTATTTTGATCATTATTGTATCAAATGCACTTTAAAACAAATACTGATATATTTTAAGTGATCAAAAATGTGGTTAAGCAATGCTTGGTAGTCCTACAGATCATTTCATACACTACTGCTCTAAAATCCTAAATCACTTATCTGTTTTTGGTGTTTATTCACTGTCTTTGAAATAAATTGCAAATATGTAGCTATGCAGCATTTATAATATTTTACCCCATACTGTGAGAATATGAGGCACGTGGTACATATTACATACAACAGTTCAATCCATTTCACATTTCTTATCAGGGTTCTGAAATACTTTTCAGATATTAATTAACTAAAAAGAAGGAAGCTCTTTTATAAGATGAACAGGAAAGAGGCAATAAATTAGTCTGGTGGAAATGGATTCACTTTTTAGTGGCAGAATTTATTATGAGAATGAAAAAGTCCAGGGGAAAACATACTTGAATTATTCAGTTTCTGCAAATCACAATTGTCTGACTATTACAATAACAAAAATACCTGCATCACCTTTTGAAAATTACAAATCTATTTTACATTAATTGCCTCATTTGGTTCTTATCACAATCCAGAGTTGTTTGGAGGACAGATATATTTTACTGATTTTAAACTTGCTCAGAGTGAATATTTAATCCTCCCTTGTTCAAGAGCTTCATTTGGAGGAAGAACTGGTGTGTTTCCTCACTTAGCCGTGACCTCAGGGTGCGTGAAGCTCCTATTGGTGGAAAGTTCAATGTAATCATGGCGTCCTTGACTTTAGCAGTGGACTGTATCTCACAAATGGATTTCACAATAGCTGGCTCTTTCTGGAGGGCTGCAGCGAGACCATTTTTAATGATTTCTGGCTTCAGCATGAAACTCTAATGAGCACAATTGGAAAACCATGGAGGAACAGGTTAAGTGTCTGGGGGAAAACTGCAGTAAAGTACATGTGACTATGGATCTGACTAATCAACTATGTCTATCAGATCCTGAGAAAGGACCAAATGTTTCTTTTATTCTATGCTGTCCATTACAGGGAACTTCGCATCATTTGGAGAAAAAGAAAATGCATATTTATTCACAAAGTATATACCTTAAGTCCAAGGAAGTTTGTCGAATGTCCTTACCGGGGGAGTGTAGGGTACAACAGCGGCTTTCTAGTTCTGCCAAACGCCATCCTATTTATGGCACAGCTCCAACTCAGACATTGATAAAATAATGATGAAGGAGCCATTACAATAGTAATCCCATGAATTGGACAAATGTAAGTGTTCTACCTTCCCAGTCTCCTACCAGACCTGTCACAGCATAGGCTCGATATGAGCCCAGGTACCGCTATTGCATGGATGCAATGTTGTTTGACTTAACATGATAAAGATAGATTTTTTCAATGACCACTTAGCCTTCAAATTTATGATTTTAATGGCTGAAATGTTGTATTTTTTAAAATGCACTGGTAGCAAGACCAGCCTGATGACCTAGAGATAAACTCAGAGCTTCTAAGTCAAATATCTAAAATGATTATTGACATGTATGATCTTATGTCAAGTTCATTCCCTTACCCTCTCAACCCTGCTTGCTGTCATAATTATTTTTATTTTGAAATTTCACTCTGTAGCATGATCTATTTTTTTCCTACTCTCAATTTTCCAAGTTGAGACCATAAAACCACACCACAGGAAGCTGCACTACAGGGGCATTTTCTGGGAAGACAGTGGGACAAGGAGGAGTGTGGAAGGCAGATCAGCCAAAGCAGTTTGTGGAAGGAAGATGATGTCTCTGCCCTGGTCCCCTGCCCATCCCTCTCTGCTGTGTCGTAACTAAGGAGCCTCATTCTACGTATTCTGTGCATCTCTCTGACAAACAGCAACCCTGTTATCCCGCCTCCCACGGAAGCAAATATTTGCTGTTCTTCTCCAAAATGGCTCTTGGCAGATTACCCCACATTGTTCCTGAATTTCAAATTATTTTTTACACCCATTTACTTTAGAATTCTCTATTTAAATAGCTTCTCAATTTAGAGTAGTTTACTTCTTCTCCATTTTATTTTAAAATCCTTTCCTCCATGGTTTACATTTCCTCACATCAGTGCAAGCATTTCAGTTAGATCACAATGTGACCCTTTAAGTGACTACGCACAAAATAAATAAATGTGATGGAAACTTCAGATAAAATCCTAGCTAACTAACAAGCTGCGTGGTGTTACCACGTTGATGTACTGCCATGGAGCTTAGCTTCTCTGTACACTCCTTAATCACTGTTAATGGAATGAATACCTGAAGTATTTCCCACAGTTCTGACACTTACCAAGCAGTCAGTGAATGGCATTCTTGTTCCGCGTAGTCCACATTGATTAAACACCAATACATGTCAAGTCAGCATGCCCCAAATAATGAAATATGAATACAATGACTAACACAAGATGCCTATGTTAGAGAAGTTTCCCTTTTAGGATTATACATTTTGGTTGGGGATTGGACATCGAATTAATGCATTTTTGTTTGATTGAATAAGGGCAGGTGTTAAAAGGACACGTATAGGAACAGCATTCCAGATGCAGATAGTGCAAATAGAATGTTCGAAAGAATTGTGTGGTGTTTTGTTTTTCATCTAAAATGGCTGAATAATCATCACAAATGTTCAGCGCTGCAGTGCATACAGATTCAATACCTCCTTTGCTGAGAAAGTTAATGGTCATTGCTAATTCACCTTCAACTCACCTTCCTTGACCTCTAAGAACAGAGAGAATCAGGGTCCAGTGACACCTCGGCAGAAACCGGAGCCAGTGCCATCATCAGGGAGCATAATGTGAATCTCTAGGAGATTAACCTCTGTCACAAAGGAACGATGCCGTTTTCCTTGTACCCAGTTCTGGAACCCAGTTTGTATCAAATGAATAGTATATTTGGAATCTGAGTTGCCCATCACAACCCTACTCCTTTGAGCTAGTCCTACCCATTCATATTCATTATCCACAGTAACTAGAAAGATAAGCTATAAAAAATGCTCCCCCATTGTGACCATAGCTTAAAACTCTTGTGCTTCACTACTGGCAACCACATCATGCAAATTCCTGCCTTCTGGATTTGTGCCCAGTTTTGAATCCTATTTCAAGCTCCTTAAACCGGTCGCCTGACTGTGATTTCCCTGAGGCCCCCATCCCTTCTTAAAGGACATTGTCTCATCTTGTAGCTGTTCTTCTGCTCAGCCTACTCCAGCTGACTGTAGTCTTTCAAGGCTTGTTGCAGACTTATTTCCATGCTTGGGTTGTACATGACTGAATTAGTTTGTAAGTATAAGCTATTATAACTCTGCCCAGTAGTGAAACATTAAGTGGATTTAAGTGGTATTTGCACAAATCTAAATATGTGATAAAATTGCATGCACACACACATACACATATACAGTATATGTAAAAGTAGGTGAAATCCAAATAAATTTTGTAGTCTAGTAAATAGCATTGTGCCCATGTTAATTTCTTGGTTTTGATCATATGTTGCACTTATATAAGGCATTAACCTTGGAGTACATTGGCAAAGCTTGGGCAAAACCCAACAGAGTCATTAAGAAAAGAGACTGTGATTTCAAATAATCAGCAGGATTCAAATCTATACCTTAATACTTAGCTGAGTAAGCTTGAACAAGTTCTTACACGTTTCCCAATCTGAGCTTCCCAATTCTAAAAAGCAGAGGCAAAAACAATCGCTACCTCTCAGGAAGCTGGTAAGGATTGAATGAAACAATGAAAGCGAAGAATGTCGTATAGCCCTGGGCACATAGCAACAGCCCAACGAATCTTTTTTTTAGATTGTTGAGTACAGTAATGATGTTGGAAATGAGCCATCTGATACACTCCACTAATAAACCTGCTGAATATTTCTTTACAAAATCCAGCTGATACACACTCTGTCAATTGAGTCGGCAGATTATTTTAAAGAAGACTCAGCGCCCTTTGAAATGACTTATGTGTGGTTGATGCTGTAATGCAATACTGAAAACATAATACAACGATGCAGAAAGTCATCTGCCTGATGCACAAAGGAAATTGCTTAGTGGTCCAGTGTCTCCAAATAGTTCTTAGTGCTGTGCTCGTTTTTCTACTCCACATTTGGGCTCTGATTTCATGCTAACCCCAGAGATGATTTTAACCTGATCTCCTGAGAATGATGAGTGAAGTGCAAGATCCAAACTTCAAAACAAAGGGATCCATTTCTCTAAAAACAGGTTGGATTCTGACTGGCATTCCATTCCGTAAAACAAAAAGTGACTTCATGCTGTTAGGTCCAGCACGTGAACTGTTACAAAGGCTCTGTGATAAAGCTGCAATACACATGATGTAGTTCACTGTGAATAGGTAGTTGTCATGCTATTTCTGTTTGTAAACCTGCCCCTGACTCCTGACAGTCTTGGAGGAAAATAAATTCAGGTCTCCCACAAAACATGAGAAAATAGTTGCTAAAGCAATTTCCTAGATGATTCTGTTAGGAGTGAGTTGGTGACTCACATGAACCTATGGGGACCTGGTTTAAGAATGTCTCAGAGGGACGCAGACATCAATGTCATTTTAAAAACAGTCACATAATGTTTCAAGTATCTAGTGAAAAGTAGATTATTTGCTACTCATGAATATTGCATTTGACATGTATGGTAGAAATGTACCTTAATTGTGTGGGGAAGTCCCATTTTCAGTATTCTCTTTGCTTTGTTTTTGGCACCTCAGATGCTTCTAAAATACACTTAACAACTGGGTTGGGAAGATAACAAGAAGACCAAAAGAATAATGAAACATGACTAAGTAAAAAATAATAGCATGTTCATTGAGTTGGCTTATCATTTAGTCGTTTATATGTAATTTTATAAGAGTATTTAATTATGGTATTAGACCCAAAACAGGAACTATAAAGTGTGCATGTGTGTGGGGAGGGTGTTTGGGAATAATTTTAAGTTTTTGGAGAAAGATGCAGAGAAAGTAGACGTGGCAAGAATTTTAAAAATGTTAATATTAGATCCTAAGTGTTGAAATTTTGGGAATTTGGGAGCATTTTATGTATTTCTCAATTCTCAACAATTCCAGAGAAGGAGCACACATAGCATCGAAGATACACACACACACATACACACAGATAATATATTTAAAATCAAAATGGGTAGCCATGCTTCTGAAGGATTGCTAAAGATAAAGGAGAGTGGGATCAATTCTTACACATCCTACAAAACCTTCCCACGTCATGTGTAAGAGCCCTGTGGAAAGTAAAAATGGACAGCTTCTGGTTCAACATGCATCAGGAATTTTAAGGGAGGGAGATGACGGCAGAGCCTACACCAAGCACAGAGTCCCTGTGGCTAGAGAAGTCGGCTGCACGTGAGCATGGCCCTGCCTCCTCCTTATCGTATTCATGTCTACATCTTTCCAGCTGCAGGACCTTTTTGGTGGAAGATTCCTTTTCTTTGAAACCTACCACTATTTCTAAGTCTTTGATCCTTTTCGTCTTTAGTTACTGCTTTTCATTTAGTCACTACTTCCATGTCTTTGGCTTTTAGTAAACTTCTTTTCAACTACCCTTTGCTGTTGTAATAGGATACCAAGCTTTCTTTGTCTTGTTCTGCTCATGTTGGGGGAGCTAGAGAAAGGACTGGTGTGTGGTTAATCCGCCTTGACCTGCCACCGTGTACCAGGCACTAACATATACATGTGTATATATATAATCTGGAGAAAACCTATGAATAAGTGATGGTCTCTACTTCAAAGAGCTTATGAAACCAGAAGGAGACAGAAAATAAAAGAGAACCTTTTGGCAGCACGACTTTCTACTTTCTAAAACACAGGGAGGCCCAGAGGAAGAGCATGGGGCCAGGCAGGAGGACAGGAGACCATGCCTTCTGGCTGAGAATCCACTCTCAGTCAAAAGCAGAGTTCGTTGTCAGGAATTTTTCAGTCCATCTCCATTTATAAGAGTTCTGCTTTCTGATTATCCATAAGCATTCATTTTCCCCACATACTCCAGTACCCACCACCTGTCTTCCCTCATTGTTCAGACACTGGAATTGTGTGCAATGCAGCCCTAACACGTGGATCAGTGAGCCAATGGGCATGTCAGACAGAGGAAAGATCATCCATGGAACATTACCTTTGGATTTTATATTTTCTCGTGCAGTGCTCTGGCAAAGAGAAACCTGCACATTGCTTCCAATTATTTAGGGTTGAATGTTTTCTGCATAGTAAACTTACCAGGCAATAGGAACAATAGAATTTTTCATAACGGGAAAGTGCATTTAAACACCAAAATTTTTACTGGAGTCAGTACAAATGAACTTCCCAGCTGAAAATGAGTGAGGTATTAATAGATCCCAAATGTACAGTGAGGTAGCTCAAAAAGAATACCTGATTTTTTTTAAGTAAATGTAGTGTAGGGCAAAAGGTTTACAGATGTTTGTCTGGAAAATGGTGCAATATTTAATAGATAATAATATAAGAATAAACTCTGTTTCATGTGCTCACAACTGTAAACCTACTTTTGTCCACCCTGTATTAGGTCTCAATATGTGCCTTTGATCAAGATGTACTAAAGAATGAGGGCATATCATCCTCCACATTATTATTAGCAATTTTATTAATGGAGTGTTTGATTCTTCCTTCATCCTACATAAATATCTTGCTACCACACATTTTTTTTATTCAAAAATCTGAAAATATGGGGTTATACACAGATCAAGAGCCAGGATCCTCTTCCTTTTAATCTTGTTAGAGAGAGAGGTAGGAGGGAATGTCCAGTAGCTATGGGGACAATTTGTAAGGTTTCTTTGTTTTTTAAATAAAGGATTAGAATATCAGGTAAATTGTTTTGCAATGAACAGCACGAATGATCTTGGATCTTTGACACCGTGTGTGTGCACACATACGCAAAACAACCTGCTTTTACTTCCTACAATCCACATGCATTTTCCAGCCATAATGCTACACTTCTGAACACACTCCCTTCTTTTAGAACATCAGTTGTCAGCCTTGCCTATATATTAGAGTATCCTAGGAAGTTTAAAAACCACTCATGCTTGAATCCCACTTCTAAAGAGTTTTATTTCATTGTTGTGGGTCATGACTTTGATGTTAGAATTTTTATAGTCTCCCTAGGTGATAGCATCGTTTAGCTAAGGTTGAGTACCACTGTTTTAGGGGTTGGCTTTTTGAAATACTTGAGAATAAAGTGTGTAAGTTTCTGGTCGCTGTTTACATTGACCTGAATTTCTGTACCCACGTTTCATGAAGCATTCAAGTCATGATCAGGATGCCTCCACATGCCAAGGAGTCAACTCCAGGGTGTTGCATAAAACATATCGAGTGCCACCCACAGCACTCTAAGTGGTCTCCTGACTTCACGGCATGCCGGATTTGCAGTGAAACTAACAGAGATTATGTGGCATGTCAGGGGGAGCTCCATCTGCAGAGCACCCCCGTCTCCCGAGGTTGAGAATAAGTCTATCAAGACATGATCTGCTTGGGGAGGATAGGTAGCCGATCTCTAAAAGAAGAAGGACCAAGAGCCTGTTCCTCAATGGGCTTTTATTGGGTATAATTTGCACAAGAATACAGGGTGTGTAAGTAAAGCTCATTAA
Organism: Phyllostomus hastatus; assembly: GCF_019186645.2. NCBI lineage: Eukaryota > Metazoa > Chordata > Mammalia > Chiroptera > Phyllostomidae > Phyllostomus > Phyllostomus hastatus. The sequence goes on from NW_025334024.1 coordinate 20,842,142, forward strand.
TCATTGTCCAGCAGTAATGATCAAATAATAGATAACATTCAAAGAAGTATGAGGGCTTATTTTGAGGCAGGGTAAGATAGCTAAAAGGCCATAAAACTTTGGGGAAACAAACTCATTCTATGCTTGAACCCTTATTATTTAAATTGAGGGTATTCTTAGCAAAGCAGATTTCACAGGATTTTATGCATTCTTTCTTAGGCCTGATCACCCCAGGGAACCAGCCCTTTCCAGTACAGGACCACACTCACCTCTGGCATTGTTTCAGGCTTAAGTCAGGCAGGGGAAGTAAGGCAGCCAAGAGATTAGGAGACTTCTTGCAGACAGAATTAGGACTCAGGCTATGTGAAAACCAAGGGGTGGGGGTCCATCACCCCCTTTTTCTATAGCCCCCAAGTCCTTCCCTGAGGGCCCCTTCATGACTGTACCTGTCTTAGGTCATCCCTTCTTTGAGGAATCTTACCTGTCATTGACTAACCAGTCATCTGTCCAGGGCTAAGCAAGGTGAAGTGAAAGAGGGCAGAAGTGGCACCCCTACCAGGAAGATAAGCTTTGTCTCTTTAGTGGCTTATGATCCCAAGGTCTTTTTATTCAGCCTTAGCCATGAGGGGTTACAGTTTCTGAAAACAGTCAGGACGGTTCCCAACAGTGGTAGGGAGGGAGACACTATTTAATGGCCTCTGTCATCTGGGAGGACCAACTGAGGCAACATCTATAAAGCACCCAACAGAATAAATGCACCATAAATATCGGTCCTGTGTACTCTTCAAAGGCAGAGTGTTTGTCAAATTATATACATTAAATGTATTTGGCCTAGTATTAGTCTAAAGGTTGGTGTGAAGGTATTCTGCAGATACGATTAACATTTGCTATTATTCCATTTAAGATTAACCTCCCTCATGTGGGTGGGGCTCATCCAATCCCTTGGGAGACTGTAAGAGCAACCGTGAGGTTTCTTAGAGAAGAAGAAATTCTGCCTCGAGGCTGTAACACAGAAGCCGTGCTTGAGATTCCTGCCTGCTAGCCTGTCTTACACATTTTTGATTTGCCATTCCCCACAACCATGTGGGCCGATTTCTTTAAAATGTTCGTGTGTGAATTCCATTGGTTCTCTGGAGAACCCTGGCCAATGCAGTATTAGTCCCACTGGCCCTGGCTCTCTTTCAGGCTCAATGCAGACATCCACCGGGCCCTACCCTGCCCCCTAAGTCTGTCTCCATCACCTGTGGTCTCCAACTGCACCCTCCTCTCACCACGTGCTGCTTCTGTGACTGCTTTCTCTCCTTGTCCTTTCAACACAGGTGGGAGGAAGGGAGCCCCCTTTTTTTTGCTGGCCCAGTGTTACCACAGTATGTCTTTTTGTTTCTTTATGTCCTTACATTCTAAGCACATCTTTGTAAACAGGGCCTTGGTGTATTGCTCCTCAAATTACCTGAACTGGAGTGTCCTAAATATTTCCTGTCTGGACCTTGACTGATGGAGCACTTTATGGAATTGTCAGAACAAAATAAGCAAGTCTCTGTAAGGTGCCGAGAACAGTGTCTGTTCTGTAGTCAGGTCCTCAATAAAATGCCAGCCGTCCTTCACCTGATCGCTCAGGTTTCATCTTCATGGCAGTGGCTTCTACACACTCTGTTTCTACAACGATGAATATTTCTGACCATATTAAAAGTCCGTCCTCATCTCCCTTCTTAGGTCCTGCTGAGTTTCTCTCTAGGGGATTCCAACAGCTTCTTGACAGTCATTCAAAGGCTAGAGCAGCTCAAGGTCAAAGATCCTGCCTCTCCGGAGGCCAAGGTCACTTTGCCTGTTCAAGCAGGGCTAGTTCCCTGCAGGCCATGTAGAAAAGGAACGTGTTTCTAGGAGCGGAAATGGGGAAGTCTTCTCGCTGCATTGGTGTGAGAATGGAGGCAGTGTGGCACCCAGCCACCGAAGCAAACTGCATCATTTGGGGAAGAAAATCCACTATTATTTACAAGTTGGGCTCTCCCAAAATTTATTTTGAACGTATGTGTGATGCTTTATCAAGGAAATAAACATTTAATTGGGGGAACCCATGTTCATTCTTCGTCCATATCATTAACCTATCACAACCAAGGGCACTTTGTCACCTGCCTTTCCTGGCCGTAGCAACCATTTCCACAATGAGGCCTGACTCATCTTCCTAAAATGAATATCCAACCGGGTTTCTCCCCAGCCTGATATATGTGGCCTGGTTCCCGTTGTTTACAGGAGGAAATAGAAGTTCCTCCGCATGGCCGCAAACACATGTCTAGCCTCATGTTCCATCCACCTCAACCTTTTAGAGTCCCCCAGGCCTCTGAATGTGCTTTATACAATCATTTTGTGTGATGTTTCTTTTGCTTCTTATCTTGGTATGCCTTCCAAGAGAGCGGAGATAATCTAATGATGACTAGATTTGACTGATGACTCAACCAACGGTGTGACTTTAACCTTGAAAAGTAGTTTGAACTCCCGAAAACTTTATTTCTTCATCTGATGTGTAATGGGCTACAGTCTATTTTATTTTACCTCTGGGTTACGTAGGACCCCCTGCAAATAAGTGTCTGACAGCAACTGGTACAACCTTGAAACCCAGGGAGGGAGGGAACATTTATTGCACATACACACCTCGGAATGAAATGATTCTCAAATTAATTTCTCAATTAGTCATTTTCAACTAAGTCTGCTTCTCACTTAAAATGATTAGCTCTTTAAAGCCCTTTAGATTTTAAATGAGCATTCCATTCATACTTCTTTATAGATGCATCCTTTCTATAAAAAAACAACAATGTAGTAACTGTGTTGGTAGCCCCACATTTTGGAAGCACTGGTCTCTTTGAAAAGCAGTCACCATCTGCTTGCTGTTCACCTTCGATTCCCACTTGCTGCTTGACCTCTTTCCAATCGACACTTCCGTTTTCGTCGCTGGATTTAGTCACTGAATGAGGTCACTGGCTGCATGAGCGACGTGTCTGACCAATGGGAGGTGTGCATGACGAAGACTAGCTTCACTAGGGAAGAGCGGCTCAGCCCCTTCGGGACCTAAGGGTGGAAAGAGGAAAGGAAGGTTCAGAAAGGAGAATAGGACAGTCAGAGGAAACGGGCCCTCAGGCAGGGCCCGAAAGAAGAGATTGGACCAGGGAGTCTGCAAGCTGACCGGGTTGCCACACCTTTAACCCTGGGTACGTGTAGGGTTAAGTGTAAGGATTGAATGCAAAACGACAAATTATTTCACAAGCAAAAGTAACAGTTGGTGACAGAGTTTTTGCTGTTGTTATTTTCCAGCCATTTGAATTCATGCAACACATAGTTATGGAAGTTTCAACTAGATTTCTTTGCCTTAAAATCTATTTTTTTCTTTATCTGGAATCTAGGGAATGAAAACAGAAATGAAGCTCTCTTTTAATCTTTCTACTTACTACCCTCAACCATTTCAATACATCCATGAATAAAACCTTGCTCTTGCAGTTTTTGTAACAGAGTGAAGAAACAGAATGAAGGTACTCTTCCAGAGAAAAACAAAGGGAATCTGTTTGAAAATAAACATATTATTCTATACTTTGTATTTTTGGCATGCTAAAACAAATACTTTGGCGATTACTTGGTAAATATAATTTGTAAAGAAAGTTTATTAAAGATTCTCCAATAGGTTTCATTTTGGTCTAGAAAATTCAGAAAGACTGCCTGCATTTATCAAGTCAATTGGGTAATTTTTTAAAACTAGATTCTTCTTTTGGAAACACGTAATTCTGAAATGGTCAAAGTCATTTTGTTCTTTAATTTCAGGCCATAATTAGTCTGTGATGGTGATGCCTTCTCTGAAAAAACAAACAAACACACTAAATGCCACAGTATTCTGGAAGTTCACCTTGGAGCTACTAAATCAAAACTATTTAGATCAAGGCCCAGGATTTTGTGTTTTATTAACTTCCCATATTATTTTTGAAGTACATTAAAAATAAGGAAATCGTGCTTCTCTTACTCCAACAGAGTTTCCTTTAACTATTTGCAGGCATTGCCTTAAACTTGCTTTCGTTCATTTACTCATTTTTTTTTTCACAATTTGTGCTTAATGCTCCTTCTGCATTGGGTAGGCAGCACGCTGCCCTACAGTGTTAAGCAGACGATTCCAGGTCTCTCCCTTCATGGAGCATAAAGTGGACATTGATGGAGCCACTCAAACAATTTGACAGACAACCAGGAGGGTTCATTGAAATATTTCTTCCCTGGTAAGGGGACAATTGGGAGCAGCGTGCTGAAAGGAAGCATTTCCTCGGTGGTGGTCTCCCTTCCCTAGATAATTTGTCGCTTTTTACATGATGGTACATAAAAATGGCTTTGCATTTATAGTAATCCCCATTGATTATTTTTTTCTTTGTTTCTTCCTTTTTTCCCCCTTATAGTCACCGAAAACTTCTACTCTTGGTAGCATTGGCACGACATGGGTTGCCATGGTAACGATGCATTTTGGGAGATACAAAAGTAAATATGCATTTACCATGTCAGCACAGCGGTTGCTAATTCCTGGAGGAGGTCTGTGATTGTGTACAGCAGGCACCTGCTTTGACAGTGGTCCAAGGTTTCGTTTTCAAATATGTCCTGTTAATTGAATACTTGCAGTTTATTATTTAGAGGGAAGAAATACACTTTTTTTTTAAAATGGCCATTTCAGATGGGTCAGAGGGAGAATAAAAACATACCCTTTCAAGACAAAAACAGTTTAATGACTTTAATTAGGGAGGCTTAATTAGGCATGGTATAAAGATCAGAATGATATAAGACTTTAAATTATGCACTCAAAACAGGCTCCTGCATTGATCTCTTACATTCAGGGGGCAAAGAAAAAAATACTGTAAATATTTATTAAAGAATAGCATTCTATGTCAGAAAAATAGAGTTGACAAGTATGAGAGCAAACGGGTCTGAGAAACCATCTAGGTCCCAGCAGTTCGTGAGCTGGAGACTGAGCCCCAGCTTCTGCTGCTTCCTTCTTACTCGAAGTCCGTTATTCCCCCGTGCAGCTTGGAAGGCAACCTTTCTGCATCCAGGGCAGAAGAACCCGGGGTCTCATTCCCCATCAGCTCCTTGTCCTGCTTTCACGGCTCCCACCACATTGCCTATTATCTCTAATATTTCAACGTGCTCCATATTCTTCCCCAGCTTTCTTTCTTGACCCCCCGATCCACTGCCACCCTTTCAGAGTGAGACGTCAGATTCTCAAAGCAAGTGGCATGGCCCCAGCTGTTTGTCTTGCCTCTCAAGACCTTTCCTGGGGTGGATTCAGCCTTGTTCCACAGGATAATCTCCCACTATTCCCCATACGGACCCTTTGCTCCACGGCTACCAAATTACCAGCTGCCCCATGAGCCCTCCAATACTTTTTCACATTTCTGTAGTTTTGCTTCATCCATTTTTGATGCATGCCACTTCTGCCATGCTAGAAAACCTGTGCATTATTTATCATAGTGTACCAAGAATACCTTCTCTTTGGTGTCTCTCTTGAATGAGTCCCTCGTGACCGTGTGGGTAGCCGTATTTGTTTCTCAGACTACATGGCACTTTGTACACATCTCTCTGAACTTTTGACCATGTCGCAATTGTGGATTTATAATTCCATCTCTCCCTCCAGACTGAATTCAGCAGAAAGTCCCATGTCTGACTCACCTTCACGTACCCAGGGACAAGCCTGGGACACAGACAAACGATGGTGAATGACTGAATGAATAGCCAAACCTTCTGAGATGCAGAGTGATTGTTCTTGACACCTACCAAGCAGGAAATTGAACATGGAAAAGAAACAACCAAAGATCCTTTCATTCTGTCCCTTGCTGTAGACCTCAAGAGAGTACACTGATGGGGAGAACACAAATACTGCTTCACCTCCTTCCTGATCCACCGGTTGTCTGTCATGCACCCATTTTCCCAATGTCAAAGTTACTGTTGACCTTTCACCTTGGGAAAGTGTGTGAAATGCACAAAGGAGTGACTGACTTTGCCTCTTGTGTAATTTGCATTATTAGACAACTCCATGAGTATAAAAGCCCTTTTTAATACACAATACTTATATTCTATTCTATAATTGTAGATCCCAATTTTGCCACCTGGAGTCACAGAGTTTAGATTTTTCCTTCTTCTACATGAGGACCTTTGAGTACTCATTCATATTAATTATATCCATTATCCAGACCATACTCTCAGCCCCATCCAACCTTTATCCTTGGGCATAATCTCTAATTCCTTCACTACCCTAGTTGTGCTACCTGCAAACAATACCCCTCAGCGATGTGTCTAGTGATCAATTTTAGTGTCCATGGTAACTCCTAGAAATAATACGTCTTTTTAATAAAGAGAGGTAGAAGAGCAATGTCATGAGCGATGTTTGTGATACAGTCTTTCCTATAAGTCAGTTGGGCAACTGCCCCGCTAGCTGCCTGCTGAGCAGCCCAGTGCCAAGGAATAGACAAGAGTCACACACAGTGCCCATGCGACTCACTCAGCTCTTACTAAATGCAGGGTCACTCAAAGGAGAACATCAACATCCATGAATACCCTACTCACACTCTGATGGTCTAAGGGAAATACAGCACACACACCACAATCAGTGGTGAATAATGAATCCGAGTCCCAGAGTATCAGTCTGCAGGTTTGGGAGACAGAAAGGTGGGCAAGGGAGTTGTCTGCTTCCTGCAAGGAAGGGTCCCGGAGCCAGGTGGGCAGCAGGGCAGAGCCTCCAGCAGCTGATGCCAAAGGAGATCAGTGTGGCATGGAGCAGCACTCTGGTGTGTGGAGCTCAGCTATCTCAGCAGTGGTCTGGAGCTGGCCTCAGTTATACCTTGAAAGTGGTAGACTCCACCTTTCTGGGTCTTTTTGATAAATGTGTTGGCACCCCTGATGCCAAGTGAGGAATTTACCCAGGACCCTCTGGGTAGTATGTGGCTTTTTTGCTTGGCACCGCTGATGGCAAGTGGGGAATTTCCCCAGGAACTGATCTATGGGTGGTCCTGCTCTGCAGACACGGCTGTTCTGATATCTTGGGTGTGTTTTCTTGCCAGATGTGTCTGCTCTGACTTAGGCAGTTTCCTTCTGGAACCAAAGTGTCATGGCTGACAGTCAGCCATCTTGGTTGACATGAGCGACTGCACTTTCTTTTATATCCTTTATGCTATCTTGACTGGAACCAATGCCATTTTATTGGTCCTGCTCTCCACAATGTTAGTATCATCTTTGATGGCATCACTAATAATAATAGCCAGTTGTTGATTTTTTTTATGAGCCAGGAGCTGTGCTAATCTCTGTTCATATATTGTCTCATTCAAACCTCCCAAAAAAAAAAGTCTGAGGAGCTATGATTACTCTAATTTTAACACGTGAGAAAACTGAGCCTAATATTGAACTGTCTTGCCCAAGGCCACACCATCCTCAGGTTTCTAACTCTAAACTGTGTTGTCGTCACAGAAAATCAAAATCAACTCCTGGGCCTTCTTTATTTATTCTACTCTTATATTTAACTCACCAAAGTCAAAAACTGTATTAAAATAATTAAATCACTACCCACTAGTTCCATTGTGGATATTTGGATGCCTCACTGGCATCCAATGAGAACACTGGTTTGTAGGAATACAGGACACGGGACACCCTAAGTGTAAGAAGAATGGATTCTGTTTCCCGATTCACTCTTGACTAAGAGCTGTTTGGCACAATAGTTTGTGTATGCTGATGTCTTCTGTGGCAAAGGCTGCTTCAAAAGGCATATTGAAAAAATTATCATTTTGATTGTACTGCAAAATACATTCTTCGTCTTTGCTATACTATGTTGCAACAAACACTAACCCGTGAAACCTGTTCCTGGAAGCCTGAGTATTGTCTCAGATGAGACGGCTGAACGGTAATGTGGCAAACTCTAACTGCTACGGAATTTTTGAAGCTTTGATTAGACGTTGCCGTCCTGAGGTATTTCACACCCAGAGGCAAGAAAATGATACCTTTTACACACTTATCCTTTGCTCACCCTCACAACGGGCTTCCTCTCATAAAAATAAACCACAACTTACATTTTCCCCTCCCATTGCAAATTTGCCATTTCCTCTTGAAACTCCAACCTTTCTATTGGCGAAACATGTGACCGAAGGCAAAAAAGGTTTAATGAAAGAAAACAATCAAAATGTTTAAAAGAATGGGGAGCAAGATAAAAATGCAGGAAATTCCATCATAAGTAAAGCTCAACAGAGGCTTAAGAGTTGCTGCTTTCCGGTGGAAAGCTATTAATAAGTAAGCGATAGCCCCTGGCAAGCTGTACTCAGTCAGTTAGAGTATCATCCCATGCACCAAAAGGTTGGCGGTTTGATTCCCAGTCAGGGCACATACCTGGGTTGTGGGTTCAATCCCTGGTTGGAGTGCATGTGAAAGGCAGCCATTCGATGTTTCTTTCTCTCATCAACGTCTCTCTTTCTCTCTCTCTGTCTAAAATCAATAATTTTTTTTAGAGTAAATAAGCTGTGGAAGGTGGGTGAGTTAGTGAAGGAAGAGGGAGGAGAACAAGAAGTGGTGTACTTAAATAAACTGCAGTTCTCTGTTATTCCCATTAAAACCGAGACTTAGGAAAAAAATGCCATGTGCACTCACACCGTGGAGTACTTGCAATTTTTTCATTCCATTTTAGTAGATTCACAGATCTCCCAGAGTTTCCTACGTACTTTCTGGGGTGTATGTGTGCCTGCATGTGCTCCAAGCTGTTCTTTGCAGTGAAATAGGAATATAAATCTTATCATCCCTTTGTTACATATAAAGAAATTAAATGTCAGAAATGTTTCTTACCCTTGAGGGCATCTGGTCAACAAAATTGGAGATTTAAATTTCAGATTGTGTGATGTTACTGCATGCCCCCCATACATATTGTATTTATTTTGAATTTTATAGTTGTATTTTTGCTGTGTTTTTGTGTAGGTATGAAGTGAGAAAACTGTTGATTGGTAATGGGATTGGAAAAATAAAATTGGTAGTGTTTTTATATTTTACCCTATTCAAAAAGCAACACATATGAACAGTCATTTTAATACCAAAATATTGGAAAGGCATTAAATTTAAAAAAGTAATTACTTAAGTTGAATACAGATATGCATTTATTGTCACATTGCAGAGGTCCCCTGCTGTGCTCCACTTCCTGTCTCCTTGGCCCCGCCCCTCACTCCAGCCACTACCGAGGCAACCGCTGGGCTGGAGAAGCCAATAGCACTTCCCGGGGTCTTCGTCTCTATCTCTTGTGTTCTGCCACAGGGCTTCTCTGACCCCGCAGCACAGGGACCAGTACAAACTCACTCAGCAATAAGGGAACAAAGAGTATGAGACGTGCCCCGCTGGTGTGGCTCAGCTGGTTGGAGAGTTGTCCAGTGCATCAGAATGTCGCAGGTTCGATTTCCCAGCAGGATACATGCCTAGGTTGCGGGTTCTGTTCCCATCTGTTCCCAGTAGGGATGCATATAGGAGATAGCCTTCTCTCTCTTTCTCTCTCCCTCTCTTGTCAATAAATATATATAAAAAGAAAATTAAAGAAATACAAAGAGTGTGAGTCACCCAGCCCTAGGGGAGCATTCTACAGCTGCAGAAGTGCTGGCCGAAGGTGGGGGGAATGTAAAAGGAGTGCTGGAGTGAGCAGATGAGGGGTTTCAATGACTGTCTCCGCACCAACCAAGCAGTGGAGTGAGGGCGTTGTTCTCCTAAACCTTTCCAATGCGTCTGTGCAGAGACCGCCTGTCCTGAAAGGTGCCCTCTGAGAGACTGGACATGAACAATATGCAGCCCGAGTGTTGAAAAGTGCACTGTCCTGGACACATCTTACTCTAGCCACTACTGAGACAATTGATCCCACACAGGCTCCATCAGCTTTAGCCAAGTGCAACTCCAATGCCAAGGACATCTTACTTTCCACCCAAGGCCTTTTTTGATGTCAACATATGAGATGCCTAAGGGGACTCTAGGACATTCAGGCAAGTGCAACCCAGAAACGTTCGGGCATGAAAGCTTTAGGGCTCCCTGAACCACAAGATGCACACTCCTGGATAAATGCCTCTCTTTCCTTGTGATGCCGGGCAGTCAGTTTTGTGAGCTGTTGTTCGAGGCTCCTTGAAATTGGAGCCTAAACAAGCATTAGTGGCGTGGGGTGATGACCTATGATGCATGTTCTTGGTTTTTCTTGTTTCTCAGTTGTAGTCTAGTGTCACTCACTCCTTTACTTTTGAAGGAATTCCCAAACAAACTGCCAGCCTGCAAGCCTTTGGACTCAGGCACTACCTTCAGGGTACTTAGGTCAAAACATTTAGATGCAGGTGTGTCATTTAAAAAAATACTATGCCACATGTATGCATGGGTATTATTTTCATTTTGCTTCTGTCCGTAGAAATTGCATCATAGACTCCACTCTACTGGATTCTTAGTCAAAATCAGGATATTTCATTGAAGAATTCACATTTGATAGGTCTCTGGGTGTGTGTTAGCTAGCTTTCAATGGAGTTTCGGAATGCCATCATCTTAGGGGTTTAAATCACACCAGTTTCTGAAGTGCTGACTTTCTCTGTCACGCCTTAGATGATGCATAAAAATATGCATCACCTAGTCACAAATAAAAATATGCATCATCTAAGATGATGGCTAATGATTATTAGGCTTTGGAAATAGCTGTTATTGTCGATCCAAAGAGTGAGGTGTGGGCCCAGTCACTGAATGAATTTCCTTAGACTCTATTCTAACTAATACTTGTGGCTCTGCTTGATGGACGTGTGTTCTGTCTCTCTTCAGGTCTACAATACTCTGAGTTAGTCATTATAATTAATGTATTCAAAGCCAGGCATTCAATTGCAGAACTGGGCCTTGAACCCAGCCCTTTGGACCCTGAGGACGACATTTGCTTTAATGTAATGCACTCTCTCACCAGACCACGTTCTGTTACCAGGGCAGATGGGAGCTGGGAGGCCTCTTCAGGGTTGTAGAGAAGGTTGCAGTCATGCCTGAAGGGTATAAGAAAAAGGCTTGTGCATCAGAAAAATTACATCACATTTCATTTGAATACCTTGCAGGTCGATATTTTATAGAGTATATAAAATGGCAATAAAAGATAATGGAGAAAATAAAGATAATTTATTTTCTCAGAGGCATTGATCACCAAGAGAGGCATATTTTCTTTCTCTCTTTTGTACTAAATGGGGAATTTGCTCAATATTCTTAATTTACATAAAATATACAATGCAGTTCGACACTTTAAGTGCTCCTCGCATTTAGTTCATGACTATAAAATGGTTTACAGAAAGGAGAAAGTTCTCCATGTGTTTTATTTACATTTTCCCAAGTCCAACTTTGAAGGCGCTAAATGAATAATTCATCAGGCTTGATGTTTAATGACTTCATCCAGGGCTTTTTATTTCAACTTCTCACTTGGCGCACATTTGCCATAGACGTGTCAACCGTCGCTTGAGGATTCACCTCCTTTCTCCCATAAAGCAAGACTTGAAGCTCGGAAGAGTCTCCCCTCATTACACACAGGCATTAGCCCTTTTATGTCGCACCGAACGGATACCTAGTCACATTTGCCACCTTCCTTTAATGTTTACGGCGGAAGTCAATTAGGTCTCTGTCACAATGACACAACACCCGTAATCCACGCACACGCAGCTCCCTGGAGTGGAACAAGCAGCACATGCAGAAGAGCGAGAATGCTTCGGGAATGGCTTTACTAGAGCAGTGACGAGAGAAGCACAGGACTGTTTCGGAAAGGGACGGCTCGGCGAGGGGTGCGGAAATTTAACTGGGCGTGGCTCTCGGTGGCCGAATAATAGTGCAGTCGGCCTGAACGTCAGAGGCCAGCCAGGCAGATGACATGTAAACATCTTTTCCCCTAAAATTTCAGAACTACACATTTATACGAGGCATCAGTCATACAGACAAAGTATAATATGCAATGTCTTTAGTTTGGGATGTAATCACAGCAATTTATAACACTGGAAGGCAACATAGTAAAATGGTAAAAAGCCTATACCTGGCAGGGGTATCCAACCTTTTGGCATTTCTGGGCCACAGTGGAAGGAGGAGAGTTGTCTTGGACCACACATGAAATACACAAACACTAATGAAGACAAAAAATGTCATAATGTGTTAAGTAAATCTATGATTTTGAATTGGGTTGCATTCACAGCCATCCTGGGTCGCATGCAGGGCCTGCCAGCCACAGGTTAGACACCTCTGCTACAGCACACTGTACACTTGATAGCTGTGTGGCCTTACAAAAGTGTGTTGATGTCTCTGATTCTTACTTTTCTCATCTACGACTCAGAGGCCATGGAGAATAATGTGCCGAGTTGCTGTGTGTCAAGAATGACACATCCATGCAAAAGGCTTCCTATATTTCTGACACAAAAAGTTGCTCACAAATAATAGCTATAAATCTAACACTGTCACCTATTTTTGAATTCGGGTCTAATGCAGGAACAAGTCATTCAGGAAAAAATTTGGAAAGAATTTGGGAAAACCTGAGTGAGCCTTACTTTTCATTATTTTAAGCAACTACAAGAAATGTCTACTTTTTGGCCACACACTCTGGCGCCTCCAGTGTGATCAAGTTTTAAGAGCGGGTCCCTGTTATGACTCTGGTAGTACTCCGGTTCCACGTGGAGACTGTCTGTGGTGTGTGTTTTTTTTTTAAGAGAGAGATTTTACACATGCTCTACTTTTTTTTAAGAGAAAACATTTTTAAAGATTTTATTTATTTATTTTTAGAGAGGGTAGGGAGGGAGAAAGAGAGAGAGAGAGAAACATCAATGTGTGGTTGCTAGGGGCTGTGGCCTGCAACCCAGGCATGTGCCCTGACTAGGAATTGAACCTGCGATGCTTTGGTTTGCAGCCTGCGCTCAGTCCACTGAGCTACGCCAGCCAGGGATGTCTGTGGTATGTTTTAAAACAGGAATATGCAAACTCCTCCTGCAGATACTGTGATGAAGTGGATTCTAGGAAGTTACATGGGCGTCTTATTTTTTGGAACAGCCCTCCAGTAATTTTGACATGTACCCAGAGTTGAGAACAACAGATATAGTCAATAATTGTTATCATTATCATAGTATTAGATACTGTCTTTGAATATAGATGGCAGAAACGTATGCAAAATATTACACAGATTATCTCATTGAATCTTTAAATATTGCTGGTCTGCTTCTTATATCATTTTATCACTCAGGAAACTGAGTTTCAGAAAAGTTAAGTAACTTGCTCGAAGTCTCACAACCAGTAAGTGACACAGATGCTATTCAAACCCAAGCCAGCCAAGTTCATGGACAGTGGCCAGCCCCAAGGCATGTGCCATGCCCCTTGTTCATGCTGGGATTTTCCCTGATATGGAGTTTGTTTTCCAATTCTCCAACCTTGAACAGTGGGAATTAACACTGTAATCTTGTGCTTGAGTCCTAGCACTTTCAAATACACCCTTTCATACCTAATATGCACCCTTCTCATTCAAGTGCACGTCCAGGAAAAGAAAAAAAAGCTAAAGCAAATCTGCGGAGAATCTTATCTATCATGTCTTAGTCCTTGAATCTGGAGCACCTGAATGAAATTGATTTTTAAACGGCATTTTTTTAAAAAGCCTTCAAACATGCTAGTCTCTCGTCTGGAGACACAAAACACAGCACCGTTCTATTAACTTCAGCCTGATTATTTCCTGTGTTTCAAGACTCAGTTCACTAATTACTTCCTCCAAGTAGTCTTTCCGGAGCTCCCCGAGCAGCAGATGTCTCCCACGTTATCCATGTTCCTTGCACTTGGTTCTGACTTTGTGGCTGACTATGGCATAACACGGTTGTCCATTTCTCATGAGTTTTAAGTCCCCTAATTTTATCTTAGCCACATTTTGTTCCATCACAAAATAAGGGAGATAAAACAATCCAGAAAGCTTTAGCAAAGACATGAGGTAATATTTGTAAGGCATCAGAGACGCAGTAGACAATGAGTGAATGATGTACTTCTCTTTTAATGGGTACGTTAAAGGATATCAGGCAACATCAGATAATATCATTGAATATCTTCTGTCCTCCCACCCCACCCCCCAGTTACATGGTCTAGTGTGTTTCTAATCCATCCTGCATTTATTTTTAATGATAATTCCACTTCTTTTCCCTGCCTATAACTGCTACACATTTGGAGAATGAGTGAGCGTGTAAATGCATATTATGTGTAAGCTAAGTCAGATTGATGGAGAAGATGGATTCTGAATTGTTGCTAATGGTCTAGACATTTCCCTGTTTTGTCAACAAAGTCCTGTTGTTGAAAGCAATGTTTTCTCACTATGTCAATATCTCTGCCATGTTGTGTTGCTATTAATGGAACTGCCAGGAAAGATATTTAATTAATCAGTTCCCAGCATAAGAACTGTCAGCATTTATTTCCCAGCTGAAGGCATTCGGGCCGGTGGGGAGGGTCTCTCAGCACGTGTCCAGGCACCGTAGTGATGTGGTGAGAGCACATGTGTGCAAGTCTTGCTGCGATGCCGAGACGGACGTTTGGTCTCTCTGGTCAGTGACGAGCTATGGTTTGTTTCCATTGCAGTTACATGGAGTAATATCGTGTTGCTCCTTTACAGGAATAGCACTTGGTAGCCCCAGTTCTGCTCTATAATGGACCAGAGGATAATGACTGGAGTCCAGTACAAGCTCAGTGTTCAACAACATCCTCTTTCTCTGCCCAAAACAGAATGAACGGCAGAAACAGAAACAAAGCAAAAAAGGAAATAAAATGGTGCTTGAATTTTCACTGTATGTTACCTTGTGAGCATTCAAAGAAGGGAGCGTAGTGAGCAGTGCTTCACTGAGGCCCGTGCCCACCCCCATTTATCTTTATATTCTGCCAAGGGAAACTGATCAAGTCCCTGCAAGAGCCCTGACTGAGCCCCATGGAGCCCTGGTCTCTCTCTCCCAACAGTGAGGGCGGAGCAGAAATAAAGTCAAGAGCCTGCTCCGATTGGGTCAGAGCCCTTTCCTCCTTTCTACTTCCTACATTGGCATGCTCACCTCTTTGGTCTTCTGCTCCTCACATAAGTCAGAGGCTGCTAATATCCAGACTTTCAAATCATGGCAAATAGGCGCTCTGTAGGGCTTAGACTTCTGTGCAAGACATACCCTCCAGCTGTCTCCCAGAGCTCTGCGTGAGGCAGAGCCCCAACTAATAACCAAGTCATGTTTTGATTTGGTATTTTCTTTCTGTGTCTCTTCCCCAAGGATCTCCTGAGGAGGAGGGTATATGGGCAAACACAGAGTTAGATATTCCTAAATCAAGTGTATCCCGCTGAACAGCATCCTTAAACTTACCTTACCATACACACACACACAAACATACACAATGCCAAAAGAACTAACTCCTTAATGGAAAAAGAAAACAGAATAAAATAAACTATTTAAAAAAAAACAGAACTAACTCTTGAAATGACTCCTCCAGCACTGTCTCTCAGGAGCTAGTTCTTACTTATTAAAAGTTATTTTGTTTTAGTGTGAACTTCTTCATAAGTTACAGCCTTCACATAAACCCAAACATATTTCCCAGAAGGAGACGATCTGTTGCATGCAAAGAGATTTATGAATTTTTAAAGGATCACTGAGCATTCAACTTTTAATACTTCTCCTTGAAATCATTAAATATGGGCACATTTTTGTCATCCAGTGACTAGCACCAGGGGGCATTTGAGAAATTTTTCTATGCCATCCGTGAAAATAAATACAAACCCAGATCCCACAGTAAATAAGTATCTTTGAAGATACCTAAAATTTACTCTATAAAAATAGATCAATGCAAGAAGCAATTGTTTCTGTGGTGACTTCACCAAACCTCTGTTTATTTTTCTGTCTGCTTTCATTGAAATATTCTGAAATAATTTTTAAAAAGGGGGTTCTCTGGGGCCCCAAATTGCACAACATCCCTGCCATAGGTAAACTCTGTATGGAAATTACATGTGAACATGTGGTTGTCCTTTGGGATTTACTTGGAAGGACAAGGAAAAGAAAGAAGGTGGTTTAGTTGCTAATTGTCTATAAAGCTGAAGGTTGATATCTGGAAAAACAAATAAGGGCCAGGGCCTAGAAACTCAAGACGCTTAAGGAGACAAATTTGAAGTAAATAATTTCTCAAAGGAATTATGGACTCCTCTCACTAGGAAGTGTTTTGCATATGATCTCATTTTAGGAGAATTATTTACTAAGTTCATGGAAGAAAATAACGTCCTTGACGAGCTGTGATTCTACAAGGGCACAGACCCTTGGATGGGTACATGGGCCATCGCTGGCGGGGTGGCGCTGGAGCACACCTGAGGCTTGTCATCCTGTTAGGTAACTGAACCTATAGCTATTCCACAAAAAGAGAAGAGTGCAGGCAGTGATTTGAGCACACCATTCAAACAAATACTTATTCCCCATGGATTTGTAAGTGGTGAAGAATATATTGTTTTTACTGTGAGCATCTCTTCATGTACCAAAAGTTACACTCAGCACATTTTACTTGAAGTTATCCAAACAGACTTCCACAACTAAACTGTTGCAGCCCCTTTATGACTCTGATGTTGCCGAGTCCAAATCCAATAGTAAGAACGGGCATTAGAGATCATTCCTCATTCATCTAGCAGGCAGTATACCACGTGTCATGTGGACATTTATGAATGAAGCAATGTCTCTGCTCTCTCTGAGTTGTCAATCTTAAGTAAAAAAGCAAGCAATCAATATGCCCTCTACCCCCACAAAAAATACACATAGGATTACAATTTAGGTTATATACTCAAAAGGAAACACAGTGGGATGCAGTGAAGGATAAAAATGGTTAGTGGCAAAAGGCGATATGGTTAGAATAACAAAGAATGATTCTGTAAGAGGTGTCCTTTAGATTGAAGGTATGTTGGGGAGAGGTTAATGGATCAATAGTTTCCCAGCCTATACAAGAACTAAAATATAATGTAGGGGAGAATGACATGAAGTGAGATTCCTATCAGGGTCCACATATTGCAGGAAACAAGAGACCCCCATAAAGAGATTCT
Organism: Phyllostomus hastatus; assembly: GCF_019186645.2. Classification (NCBI taxonomy): domain Eukaryota; kingdom Metazoa; phylum Chordata; class Mammalia; order Chiroptera; family Phyllostomidae; genus Phyllostomus; species Phyllostomus hastatus. The sequence goes on from NW_025334024.1 coordinate 20,859,189, forward strand.
CTTTTAGTGTAAGTGCAATGAAAAGTAGTAAGGAAGTGGCATGACTAAGTAGATGTTATATAAACAAAGAAAGGAAGAAAAGAGGAGAGGGAGGGAGAGAAGGAAGAAAGGATAGAGGGATGGAGGGAAGGAAGCAGAGAGGAAGAAATTGCTCCAATTACTTTGTAGAAAATAGTTGAACGGTGTTAAAATAGAAGCAGAACATGGAGTAATTGAAGACTTTCATGTAGGTAATGATGCTGAATTGGACAAGGGTTGACTTAACAGATGGAAGGAGGAATGGAGGATGCCTTCAAGGTATAGTTTGGAAATGAAAATGGATGGACTTGTGATTGGGTTGGCCGTGGATATAAACAGGTTCTTTCAAGGAAGATTTATTTACTCAAAGCAAGTGATTGAGGCACTCAGGCATTTTTTGACTGAATGAATACTTACTGCATCTCCTAATAAGCTAACCATTGCCAACACAAGTTCACTTACTGGTAAAATCAAAACTCACCCTATGATGGTATTTTGTCAGTACATCTGGTTTACAGGTTGGAAGGCTGATGCTTTCACCTACGACTTCATGGTTGACAACCTCAGAGGTTTTTCTCCTGCTGCATTCACTGTAGGACACAATCCTCATTCCTGAACTTCGCTCTGACGTTTCATTCATTCACTCTTCCATTTACTGTCCTTATTTTATGCCAGAAAATATTGCTCATACTGTTTTCTCAGTACGTGACAATGACAAATGTTTTATATCTTTGTCATATCTCCTATTATAGGCCAGTCACCTTGCTAAACCATCAGCAGGTACAAAAAACAAACAAACAAACAAACAAAATCATTGACCAAGTACCAGCATCAACATCTGGCCTCTGATGCACGATATTTTTAGTGATTACCAGTGATGGAAATGTTTCAAAACTTGATTGTACTGATGCCTCCAGGACTGTATATGTTTACCCTAAATGTGTCAAACTGTCCCACAAAGTGGGTAGATTTTATGGTTTATAAATTATAGCTAAATAAACCAATAAAATAATTCTCCAGTAGTTAAAACACCTTCACATCACTTTGCTGTGCGGCAAGCTGCAGACAGGTGACAAGGCTGTTGAGGCGGGTGCTGTCCCATCAGGCCGCCCTTAACGCCCCAGAGTGGAAGCAAAATCGATGTCATTTCAGAATTGCGCATAACCAAAATCAAATTGTGAGAGCCAAAGTGATGATGGTTAAAGAGGTCCAAGAATCAATATACGGTGATTATGTAACTCAGATGATCCAATTATCTGGGGCTATTTTGGGTGTTGTTTTGCAGTGCTGTGAGGGGTAGTTGAGGGGACAGGTGGGGGATAAAAACATGCATCTTCTTTGGAATTTAGAGTTCTTTGTACCAAAATGGGTGGATTGGACTTGGATACATTGCCATGTAACTCTAAACTTTAGGATATATATATATATATATATATGGATATGGATATATATATATTTCCAAGGTTAAAGTTGGCTGGAAATAACTAAGAAACCATTTCTGAAGTGTGAGAAATGTACTCTAGGCCTCGAATCATAGAAATGACTGAAATAAATGAAGCTGAGGGAAGGGTCGTTCTCATCTTAGAAAATGCTTCTTCTAAAGGTAGAATTAAAATACTTTTCTGAATGTGGAGTTAAAATGTATATGTAAGGTGTGATTTTTATGTATTGTACTGTATTTTTTATTGTTGTTCGAATACATTTGTCTGCATCGCCCCCCACCCCACCCATCACCTCCTCCCACCCTTGAACCTACCCCCTTTGGCCTTGTCCATGTGTCCTTTTTTATACATGTTTCTTGATGGACCTTCCCCTATTTTCCTGTTATCCCTCTTCTCCCTCCCCTCAGATTATTGTCAGTCTGTTCTGTATTTCAGTGCCTCTGGTTATATTTTGCTTGCTAGTTTTGTTGATTAAGTTCCACTTATAAGTGAGATCATACAATATTTGTTTCAATGCCTGGCATAAGGTACGATTAAAAAGAAAACTCTTGTAATTATCTTTCATACTGGTATGATTTAACACCTGGATAGTACTTTGCCATTCATTGCTCTCATATATGATAGCCTGAAGAGGTGGCTTTTCGTTTCCCCACTCTGCAGATGCAGAGAATAAAATTTAGGCTTGCAAAGTCGCACACCTGAACGTGGCAGAAATATGACCCAGAGCCGAGCATCTTGGTGGCAAATGCGTGTCTCCGTTTTTCCCAATCATAGTTCTATGAAGCCAGGAGACTCTTAGGACATCCCATTCTTCATTCTAAGGTGCTCTTAAAATCACAGACACAGAGACTCATTGATTCAGAGAACTGAGTGATAGTTGACCGAGGGGAGGTGGGCTGGGGGCCTGGATAAAAAGGTGAAAGGATTAAGAAGTAGACATTGGTAGTTACAAAATAGTCACAGGGATGTAAGTCACTGCATAGGGAATATAGTCGATAATATTGTGATAGCTATGTATGGGGCAAGGTGAACACCTGAAATATCGGGGTGTCACTCTGTAAAGAATATGATTGTCTAACCACTATGCTGCATACCTGAACCTAATACAAAATAATATTGAATGTAAGCTGTGATTTTTAAAATATTCAGTATGGCACACAGAGGTTGGGCCTCTCTCATTCTACATGAGTAATTTCATGGAAGGAAATATAAAATCTTGGTGCAAAACAGGTGTATTCCACACTCCATAGCCAATGCTGTTCTTCTATAATATATTCTCATCAGGAAATGCAACACCTGCAATGTTATCTTCCCATACATAATTTCATTGTTGTTCACTATGTATCAAATCCATCTACGGAACTCATCAACATGCCAATTTGAATTATAGACTTCTCTAGTCTTTGTTTTGTACAGAAGCATTTCCCGACACATAACTATCAGTCAAAAGTTAATTTGGGGCCCAAATTCATTTTTAAGACACACAGCCAGCATATGATTTTACTGAACCTTTTTATGATGAGTCTGGATATACCATGTATGAATGATTCATAAATAAAAATAAGTGTGAATCTCACAGATACAGATTAATATACGAACCAAGTTGCAATGAGCGTATATATTTTTATTTATTATTGGCACTTGCAGAATTTTTCATTTTCATTTCATTTTAATGATGTATACTGTTCTGAAAGCTAGAGGCCAAAAATCACTAGTGTTTTATAGGGAAGATGAACTTACTCAGTATTTTGCAGAAATTTTATAAAATAAGGCAATATTTATAAGCCACACTTTTTGATGATTGATACTTTCTTAATTCTTTCAATAATGTAATCATGAGAATGCTTTCCCTGAGTCTTAATATATTTGGTGAGTTTGGGATTAGTCTTTACGCACAATGTTCACACTCACAGACCCAGGTATGCGCATGCTCACATGCAGGGTCTCTCTTTCCAGTAGTTTGCTGTTTCGTGTGGCCACTGTCATTGGGATGTAAAACAGTGAGCTACAGAAAGTCTTCGAAGCATAACTTCTTATCTTTGCCTTATTGTACCTACACTGTCGTCTAGTTGTCTGTTTATCCTGCAAAGGTAAGAATAGCATTTTAAGAAACACTGTATACTTCTTGAGGATAAAGACCAAGTCTAGATCGTCCTTTCACATTAACACTATTATATTGCTTGGCGTATAATTGAACCGCAATCAATACTTTTTGTTGAGAGGGAAACAAATGATGCATAGATGAAACACAGTGGTACGAGGGCAGTTTATGGCGTGAAAAAAAATATATGAGCTTTAGGGTCAGATAAACCAGAGTTCTGGATGAAACCCTTATTTAAAATGTATAAGAGCCCTGGCTCGTGTGGCTCAGTGGATTGAGTGCTGGCCTGGGAACCAAAGGGCTGCCGGTTCGATGATACCCAGTCAGGGCACATGCCGGGATTGTGGGCCAGGTCCCCAGTAGGGGGCATGCGAGAGGCAACCACACATTGATGTTTCTCTCCCTCTCCTTCTCTCCTGCTTCCCCTCTGTCTAAAATTAAATAAATAAAATCTTTAAAAAAATAAAATGTATAAGGAAATAAGGCAATTGATCTTTCTGGGTTTTTTTTTTGTAAAATATGGTTAATCAAAAGTGTATAAATGGGTCATTTAACAATTACAGTTAGCAGCTCTAGGCACACACCCCTCCACAGAAATATTAAAAAACACAACTACAACAATGAGCAGTAACTGTTGGAACCAACTTTGTTAGAATTCTGAGAAGTAGTCAAAGGTTCAGCACAACCAAGAGAATTTTGAATTAAAAAAAATGCCATTTAAAAATAATAAAATAGCTTTATGGCATTTTTACTTGCCTTTGCCCCTTCCCCTTCTCATTTCCCCCACAGTCTTAAAGACCACAGCCCATGTTCCCCACACATCCCTGTCCCCAGAAAAAACAGTGCACACTTGCATGTGAGTCACTGTGTGTGTCTGTTCTAATTTGTGTGGTTGCTCCTCACTCAGGGCAGAAAAACAGCAGACGTTGTTCAAAAACATTCAAAGGCAAATCAAAGCCCTGCCGTTACCCAGGGCTAAAGATGATGGTTGAGACAAGCAGTAGACTTCCTGAAGTGAAGCCTGGAGTAAAAGTTAGAGAGTTTCTTTGGGAAGTCATGATATTAAAAAATGTCTCTCTATATAAAATGATGAATTTGGAAGACTGCACACAAGCTCAGGAAAGGTCTGAGAAAATGCCAAGTGTTCACTTATGGCTCATTTGTAGGCTCACTTGAATCTGTCTTCATTGTCCAGAATCTAGAGTGTTTTCTCATTCCTCTAGTTGAAATTCAGATTAATATCATCTGTATTCTGGAAGCTATAGATACCAATAAGCTAGATTACTAATTTTTCTGAAAGTCAAGTATACTGTACTCTAACAGAGCAACTCACAGCATTTTCTGCATCCAGTTGTGTGCCCAGCAGTGGGTGAAGAAGAAAAAAAAATGAAGTTTTATCTCCATTTATCAGGAATGCAGAAGAATGTAGAGCTGAAAGGAGGTAGCATGTGATGGAGTAGTTTTAAGAGGGCTTTGTAGAAAAAGCATTCTAGCCCTGGCTGGTGTGGCTCAGTGGACTGAGCACTGGCCTGTGAACCAAAGGGTTGCTGGTTTGATTCCCAGTCAGGGTACATACCTGGGTTGCAGGCCAGGTTCCCAGGAGTAGGTATGAGAGAGACAACCACACATTGATGTTTCTCTCCCTCTCTTTCTCTTCCCCTCCCCTCTCTCTAAAAAAATAAGTAAATAAACAAAATCTTTTAAAAAAGCATTCTGTGGGAAGCAGGAAACTGATAGCACTGAAAATAAAGTTGAAGGATTCAGAAGTAGGGATAGATCAGTATTTGGATTTTGTTGAGAAAAACTATATGTATATATATATATATATATATAATCTAGTATATGCTAAACTCTAAGTACCTTGGGATATGACAGCTGAATCACTTACTGGCTTTTTTTTTTCCTGCAGCCACAAATACAGGGCCTAAAAAGTTGCAGGTGTTCTATAAAGGGCTGGTGAATAAACAAGTAAAGAAAGAATGAAACATCATCATCACATCATAAATCTGAAATAAATTAAAGGGGGAAAAACAGGCTAATGGAAAAAGCCTTGAAGGCATTACCTTTACTAAAGCCATTTTCCAGCTTCTCCTATTCAATTAATGGAACAGGAGACATAGCTGTGTTGTCAAAAAAGGTTGATTAATGCTGATGAACCAAGAACAATGTGTTCTTCTGGGTGATGTTTAAAATCATCATAGATTCAACAAGAAAAAGAGAAGGCAGGGAGAAAACACATACGAAAAATTAAAAATGCATGCAAAGACAACAGCCCACAAAATGATAAAAAAACAAACCCTTAAAGGAATATCAGTATTTTAAAGCCCTTTCAAATTTTGTCTTCAGTAGTCTATTTCAAAGCAAGATGGAAAAGAATTACCAAAAAAGTGCCCACCCATTTATAAGCTTTGTACTATGAATATAAAATCAATTGATACTAACAATCGTCTCAAAAGAAAAAATTCTGACAATAATTGCATTTTGACATATCTTAAAAGCATAGAGAGTATTTGTGGGGTTTTAGCAAATAAAACTAGCATTTATGGATATGTACTTATTACTATAATTGCAGAGAGTGTTTTCAACCACATAAATAATCTCAAATGACTGCCTTTACCTATACTTCAAGTCCCAACCTATTTTCTAGGGATTTGACATTGTTCATGATTTGATCACAGCCAGCCTTTCTGACTTTATTGTGTGTGTGGTTTTTCCATGCACTTCATTTTACGGGAAGTCCTGACTTCTCACTGTTTAATGGACCTTCAAACCTTGCTCTATATGCCGAGGTTATTTTCAACTTTTCTAGCCAGTAAAAACCTAGCTCCTTTTCAAAGTCCTCCAAGTCACCTCCTGCATGGAGCCTTCCTTAATCCCTCCCTCACAAACTCATTGCAATCCAGATTAATTTCCCTCATTCCTCTGTGCTTTTGTAGCATTTAGCAAGCATCAATAATGATTCATTGTGTGCATGGGTTTCCTTGCCAATAGATAAAATAATTTCTTGAAGACAGGACAGCACTGAAATATATAAGCGTAAGTCATTATGCTTTTAAAAAGATGTTGAGAACCATTTAGATGTAGAGATTTGCAGAAATAGAGAAATCCTACATAACCGTCACTTAATGTTAACACTTAACATAGCCATAGAATGCTTGTCAAAACTGATAGCATAACCTTGGCACAATACTATTAACTGAAATAAAAAAGTTTATTTGAATTTCACCGTTTTTTAACTGATGCTATTTTTTTCCGTTCCAGTATCTGATTCAAGAGCCCATGTTGCATTTAATTGTCGTGTCACTTTTGTCTTCTCCAATCTGTCACACTTTCTCACTTTCCTTGTCTTTCATGAACTTGACACTCGTGAAGAAGACTCATCACTACTTCAGGCATGTTCCCTCAAATTGGGCTGGTCTAATGTCTTCTTATGATTAGATTGAGTTTATATATTCATCACAAAAACACCAAAGAAGCAATGATGTATATTTGTATGTGGGAACTTGATATTTGTATGCAATATTGATCATCTTAAAGTTGATCATTCGATTCAGGTAGTTTCTGCCAGGAATCTTCACTATAAAATTACTCATTTCCCTTTCTAACTGGCAAATACTATATGGGAGGAACTTCAAGACTCTGAAGATACGCTGATTTTGCTTACAATCCTGCTCACAGAGCATTTATCACTGGACCATTTAGGGCAGAAGAGATGCGAATCCAATCATTGTAAGTAGGTGTGGTTATGTGTATTTTTTCTTGGCATTGCAATTTCTGAATACACCCCTGAGTAGTCTCAGCTTCCATTGTGTATAACGATGTGATATGTATTGATTCCAAACCTCGGCGATCTCCCATGTACAGTGGGGAAAATGAGGTACAAGCAATTATTAACGATATGGTAATAACGATATGCTAATGAGCCATTGTTCCAACTGTGGCACAAAGGTCACGAGGTAGGGACACTTCAAAACATAAGACCTTTGAAATAAGCATTGAAGAAACAATACAAAATCTCAGGTGGACATACACAGGAGATTCCTTTCACCCGAGGAATGGACCTCTGCAAGAGAAGTCGTTAGGGAGCGTGACATACTTAAAAAAGCACAGAGTATAGCATGAATTTGAAAACTTAGGTACAAATTCTTAAGGGGTCTATAAATCTTGACAGTCATCCATGCCTGTGGGCCAGAAACATATGTTTAGTTTGGGCAACATAACTCAGCATTACTTTCAAACCAAAGGGGAGGAAATCACCGAGTATGGAGAGGCATTGACAGTGCATTTTCCCTCATCATCCATGAGTTTTCAGGGGATAGTGGGTCAGCGTTGTCCAGCAGATGGTGGTTGTCGTCGATGCAGTATGCACAATACGTGCTTGGTGCCTCAGTGCTGCAGTCACTGGCTCCTGCAAATTAAATGGCCGTGCTAAACATCTGTGATCTGTCACTTGAAAGGTGCAGTGTATCCAAAGGTTTGACTCATTTTTTCTCTGATATTCAGTGTCATTTTCAGCAACCAGCATTGTGGACCCTTAAGCTGAGAAGCTTCCACAATACTTGAGCCAATGATTAAGCAAATCACCAGCTTGTATGGGGCACAGTAAAGATGGCTACTAAGAGATAAAGCCTTTTTTCCAAAATGTATATAATAAGCGTGCATCATTTCCATGATTATAAAGCTTGTGGATGGGCTTTATTTGAACCATGGGATTAGAATGCAGTTGGCTTCTGAGAACTACACGTCTCTCAACACAAATGATTCCATCCAACCTCCTGCGCTGAGACTTGACCAAACTTGAGCGTGGCTTCTAGCAGACCAAAACCCAAAACTGTGTTCCTAGCATGATGCTAGCTTTCTCAAGACGCCTGCCTGAGAAAGCTCAATACTGCCAAAAGAATTCCCTCTTTTATTCCAGCCAGAACCTAAGTATAGGGCCTTGACCTTTTTTGTTTTTCCTTAGATCTTTAGAAAGCTTACAGTTCTCAATCCTTTCTCTGCCCCTTTAAGATGTAAATCTTATACCAACCTGAAAGGTCTCCTCAAGCACCTGGGAGCCACCTCTTTGAAATGCAAACATCCAGGGAGATAACACCGGAGTCTCCCTGGTCCTGTGGGAGGAGGAGAGCCTAAATTTGGAAAGTGCTTGGCTCTCCTTTAGATTGTAGCTTCTGGCCAATTTGCACAGCTACCTTCTGTCCTAAAACTATGGAAAGTTTTGTTTCCTGTCCAGATTAGTGCGACGAGCAGACTTAGAGGCCTAATCACATTGACCAACCCTTCTTAAAGCCATTTCAGTGCTTTTCCTTTAGCACATCTCAGCATTTTAAAAGTTTGTGTGGAATGGAGCTCCTTTCTGTGCGGAAGTCTCCCTCCCCGACTGGTCTGAATGAAATCTAACTTACACTTTTACCAAGCATCTGGCTTTGTTTCTCTTTAACACTTTCAGGGATAGAAAGAAGGAACCATGCTAATTCTTTTTGTGTGTGTTTCTTTTTTTCTTTAACTTGCTAATTTTCTCCAGCTACCAACTAGGGTTTACAGGGAGCAGCTCTCAAAATAGGAGTTAGGATTTGTGAGTTCATCTGCAGTTCTCTATAGGTTTTAGTGCAGGACACTTCAGATTTGGAGACAGTTGATAGATACGGTATTATTCATACTTCTCCAGGTTCTGGGATCACCCTATGCAATATTATGTTTTACTCATGTCTTTCTGCTACCTGTAAAGAGAAGCAGGGAAGAAAACTTGGCTTTGAAATATGGCTGAAATTGAAGCTTGACAATGGGACCCTCAGCAAGTCACTTAACCTGGCTAAACCACCTTTTGCTTTTATGTTAAAATAAAACCAATGATACTTTGATGAAATCATTTTGTAAAACCTATTGCCTGAAAAGTTGAAGATGCTCAGTAAATAAGTTCCACCCACTCCACATGCAAAAAAAAAAATTCTTTGTCTTGAGAAGAAGCTTGTAATTTTAGGAAGCTTAGAAGAGAGAAGTGGGTGCTGGTGTCTAGCTCAGTACCCACTGGCTAGGGAATGCACAGATAAATGAGATGCCCAGCAAGTACTAAGGAAAAGCTTTTTCCCTCTGGGCTATATTCCTGCATGACCCGATCACGGAGAATGTTTTGGGTCCTGCCTGGCCCAGTGATTAAGATGTCCAGTTACATTTTGTAGAGCACTGGGTTGGCATAACCACAGAGGAAAAAGTCAAGCAAAAGAGCAGCCTGGCCTTTCCATGTCCGTGGTGAAGCTTCTGGCCATTAAGAGATGATGTATGATATTCCCCCAGGCAAGCAAGGACTTGAGAGGGGGTTTTGAGAATACTTGTCAGTGAAGGACCCAGTGCCCTCATGTTCTTCTCGCGTACCTATCTGCTGAAGGTAACTTTACAGTAAGCGGAGGGGACCATTTCCAGCCTCTGTCTCCTCATCGCTATAGCTGCATGGCTCTGCCTACTCTAGCACTCCAAAAGGAGCTGATGCACCCAAAAGCTGGGCACAGTGGAAATCATAGTAAAGAGAGTAGGAAATGATAACTACTGGTACCAAGGGACCTTTGATTCTCCATCCGTGGAATGGGATACTCGTTCCTACTTTGCTTATTTGTGAATAAGATGTAATACTAGAGCTGTGTGAGGTGCAATATGATTTATAAAATAGAGGTCCATAATATTAAGCCAGGTAATAAGGTCATAAAAGGTAATTTTCTTTGCACACATATGTTTTGTGCAAAAACAGACTTTTCCTTCTGCAATCACAATTCTAGAGGATAAAATAGCCCTAATAGGGTGCACCACTTGTACTGATGGCTGGTGTTTGAAATGGGCAAACAAAGCAGGTGATTTCTTTTAAATATATTATTTGTGTGTTTCAAATGACTGTTAATATGAGTTCTGAAGCTTCTTGGAGATGTTTTAGAATGAAAACCTGGTACTATTAGCATAATCTTAATACTATTTGTAATAATGGGCCATGAGAAGATACGTAGGAGAAGATACATAGTTATTCAATATGATGGAAGAGAGTCCCAATGCTTTTTTTACAGATACTTAAATTCTAGAGATGCACTAGAAGAAAATTATGAATAATTTTATGATCACATATATCTAAATCTATTGTCTGATAAGAATGAGAATATCTGGAACTAGAGTACAAGTTCTAAAAGCCCTAAACTAAAGTACTTCTATGATTTTGTTTAGCCCAGATTGTCGCTGACACATTCATCTAGAATTTTAAAAATAATACTAAGATATTCATAAAAATAAGACACCCTCAAAGGTAATAATAATAAAGAGATCCTCAAAAATAATTTAAAGATTATTTTCCCAGAAATCCTGCCTCATTTCATTTATTATTAAACTCGGTTGAACAATTTATCACATTGCAATTTTTTAAAAGATTTTATTTATTTTATTTAGAGAGAGGGGATGGGACGGAGAAAGGGAGAGAAACATCAATGTATGGTTGCTTCTCACGTGCCCCACACTGGGGACCTGGCCTGCAACCCAGGCATGTTCCCTGAATGGGAATCGAACCTGGTTGCAGGCCAGCACTCAATCCACTGAGCTACACCAGCCAGGGCACATTGCAATTTTAGTTACTAAATGATCCCGGATTTATTTTATTTTTCTGGTGCACTAAAATATGTTATGCAGGAATAGCAACTGAACAGGTAATGATGCACAGATACACAAATGAAAGATCATTACAAAAAGCCTTGGCAATTGTTCTTTAAATTGATAGTCAAAATTGGGCATAATAAAGAAAAGAAAGGAAAACAAAGGCTTGAAGAAATATTCTCTATATCAATACAGGATAACTAATTAGCTATTTTTTTAAACAACTAGGTTTATGTTTTTTTATATTTATTTCACACCAATATACCAAACACATGTTCAGGTAACTTGAAAATTAAAATTCCATCACACAAAATAGAAGAAAGCATTTCATTTTTTTCTCCTTTTTGGAAATTTTTAATGATTCTGAATCTATTTATACATATTTCTTACCTCCTCTGAAAAAATTTTAATAGTGTAATTAGTAGTATAAAAATTACAAGAAGTCTTTAGGTTTCAAATACTGTTTATCATGTATATAAAAGTGTTTGTTTATTCCATGCCTTGGCCTCCCTTATGTCACCGAGAAAATGCTCTGAATATTTGCTGTCTTGTGAATTGATCTATGCATATGTTCATCCATTTAGCTCAATGTTGCAATAAGTATTCTGATGCTGCTGCTTTATGATAGTCATGTGCATGGACATTGGAACCAAATTGTCTGGGCTCAAGCTCATTCTACAGCCCGCAAACTGTCTGCGGGCAAATCACTTATGTTCTCTAAGCCTTACGTAGAAATGGAAGAATGAAGGTGATACCTGCATGGAATCTGAAAGATGTAATATGTCAATTCATTGAATGAGGACAAAACCTGCTTCACAGGAAGCACTCGATTCATGCTACGTTTAGTAGCAGTTGTAAGTGCTGATGCCCATTGCATTATTAGTATATGTCAAACTCTTTGCTAAGAAATATGTATGCCTTAACTAATACATGTATATTTTTCATGTTAATTCATTACACTTAAAATCACACACCTGCATGATTTTAAGTGTAATTAATTCCTTCTCCATCTAGAAGAGCCAAACCTACTTCAAACCTTCTTTGTGAAGCCCGTATAGTAAGTCCATGCAACAAGTTACACACACGTGTATCCTCACATACACCTTTGGGTTTAGCAATAATTTTACAGATGATAAAATAGAGAACTTAAGGAAATTATATAAGGCCATGTGTTCAGAAGATGATCAGACTAAAATTAAAACCAGGCAATCTAAATCTCAGATGCATGTACTTTCTAGATTTCAATCCACTTCCTGATTTTGATTTGCTCACTAGACTCACCTAATTAAAAAATATTCATGGGTATGACTATATCACCTCCAAGTACAGCTAGTAGAAGAAATTCTTCTTGATAAAAGCATTTCTATTCCTTTTACATATTCCTTCCATAAACAGCTCAAAACACATTAAACATTAGAGTCAAGTACAAGCATTTAATCAACCCTAACACCCGTTTATTGCTGCTTAAACTACAAAGCAATAGAGATTTTTCTCTTTAATATTTAATGCATTCATAAATCTCCAGAAAATCTGTCCCTTTCTGTGTCTGTACTTCTTCCCCCATGGTTTATTGCTTTTTCAAAGTTTTTTTTTTTGTATGAAAATTCTGCAAGAGTAAGTGACTTGGGAGCAAAAGAGAGAGCAGCCGTATTAAAATTGCAAATAAACCAGATCACAACACACATTGACCTTCCTCGATCAACTTGAACTGTTGTTATTATTAACATACATCGATTGTAGGTATGCATTTCTTTGACCATTGTGTTGGATGATGGGAGAGTCTTTACCATCAGTGAGCATGCCGGTTACTGTGGAAGAGGCAAACACTTTGCCCTACGAAAAATATATGTGACTGCTAAACCATGCTAGCCAGTGCAGTAATAGAGAGCTGTGTGTACGACTATCAGCTCCACAGAGGCAAGCATCTCGCTGCGGTTTTCTGTTATGTATCTCAGCATTCTGAACACATGATTGGCATATTATAGGTGCTCCATAGACATTTCGCTCGTGAATTCTTGAGCGAATGGATGAATGGACAAAAGCTGTGAAAGCATGTAGAAGAAGTATTTCAGTTTGTTGCATAGGCTTACTGTGGGCTTCACAAAGAAGGTTTGAAGTGGGTTTGGCTCTTCCAGGTGGAAACGGAATAAAAAATGGTGATGTTGTCACATTTAATGTTAGTGGAGGCCCTATTATGCTGCAACTCTCCCAAAGTCATTACTGAAACCTGTCATCTTTCTCTACAGCCTGTTCCGTATCCCCATCCTCTTAGGTGGAATTGTTTCAGGTCTAGATCCTTATAACTGAGGAGACTGACATGGTGGTTAGCATGTACTGGTCACTTATGGCTGCTGTACTTGGCTATTTTCCATTGCAACTGGAATGAGAGTATAAAGTGATGCCCCAAGGGGATCAAGTAAGTGCCCATTGGTTCTTCTGTTTGGCGAAGGGCAATTATCCAGGGAAGGAAGCATTTGTGAACTGTTAGCAAGTATCACAAATGCGAGGGCATGAGTACAGCAAGAGGAGGAGATTGGGGTGGGGCCATGATAAAGTGCACTGTATCCTCTAAGGTCCTCACGGCTTTCATGCCTCTGCACTTCTAATCCTTTCACTTGGAACGTCTGTCCTTCTCTGTTCAAATGCTGCCTCTTACGTTGTTCATTGAGAATATACACGCTTCCTCTTCGGAGATGCAGACACCAGCCACCCCGCCTAGATCTTACTGTCATTATTTTCCATATCCAGCCTGTGTTTTCCTGTTTCCAGTACTTAGCTAGATTTATAATAGTGTGCTTTGTTTGAGAATTCTGACATTGTTTCTATCTTTACCATTAAGATGTATGCTTAGTAGGTATAAAAGTAAATTATTCCTATTCACTTCTGTATCACCCACCCCTAGGATAGTGATAAAAACGGAGACACAAAGCAGATATAAAATGAATATTTGTTGAGTACGTATTTGTATGCATTAATTGTGTATACAGGCCTTAGAGAGCCACTACATTCATCTTTTATATATACTGCCTCTCTACTATATTGGGATCCAAATATCACATTATATTTATTTATCTGGTTTACCTTCCCAAAATGCAATGTTGTATCCATGGTAATACCTTCCATGCCAACTGCCAGGAACATCTCATGCCTTTAACAACTCAGTCCCCACCCGCCCTTTGGTCTCTTCAGTTTGCAACCTTGTAAAAGACACATATAGTTGCAATAAATCAGTCGAGCCCTAGCCCCCACCTTACTGGGACCCAACGCATTAAGTCTAACCCTAAGCTAAGAGACATGTCTCAGTTATTCACTGTCCAACAGATACATCTGATTTTTCTCTATTATTAGTATTGTATTTGATCTTAATATCTTTAGTATGTCTATTCATCTTTAGAAACACATTTAAGAGGTTTTATCTCGTAGAAGGTTGATTCTTAATGATTAACATTGGAAGCTCAATGCAGGATGAGGTGGATCCCTTAGTTTTAGATCAGTGACATATAAGAAAGAGCAGAAAAGTCCCAGAGGTAGGGCTTTATGTAGTGTGGTGCATTAATTTTATATGACAGGAAACACACATAATTCATTTGGGTAGAAAAATCAGAGTTTTTTTTAAACACACACACCTGTATAGGTGTCTTTGTATGCATAGATATATGTGCATATGCACTTATATAAGCATACATATACATGTATATGTATGTGTGTCAGTACACATGAATTATAAACTCATAATAAGATGTGACCTCTCTTATCTGCTATGTTGAGATGCTGGTGTTGTTAATATCCCATTCCCATCAGCGCTACCCTTTCATAAAGTTCCGCCCTCTTATAGAACACCAAATTCAGCTTCACCTGTATGTTTCCATATCCTTAGTGTTATAGATTTTGAATACCACCTGTTGTCTTCTGCACCTTTGAAGATAAGACGTAACTATTGAAAAAAACAGATCAATAAAGTAAGAGATTTAGGTGCTTATTAGTTTATCTTTCTCTGCCTCATGCTGGGCTTTTTCAAAGAAAACAAGCCGTTAGCATGTCCTGTTCATGAGGAGGAAAATTAACTGGAGTCAGTATTCTAGGAAAATTCTTGAAATTTTACTTGAAGTGTGAGATAATTTCCGATGGCCAAAGTATCTGTAAAGTCACACAGTAGGCATCTCTGCCATGACTGTGAGCTCAGAAGGGAATTTTGAGTAGAGAGTGCCATTCTATACCATTTTAGATATAAATGACATTTCAAGGAATTCATCTCGGAATATGTTCTAAAGGCATTTAAAAAATAAGATATTTAATTGCATTTTAATGAGAGCCATGCTTATTCTGTGTGGATATAATTTAGCTACTCAGTTGTATGGCAAACCAGTCCAGCCTTTATAGTGACCAAGATATCATTCACTTTGCTAGACAATATAGTCACATTTTATCTGCTCAGCGCTTACTGATAGAACAAAAGCAATGCTTCCTCTCAGACCCGGGCTTTGAGGCTTACGATGTATTCATTTCAAACATGCATATTCATGAGTTTCCTTTCTTTTAGTTTATCTGCCCCTTCCTTTACTTTCCTCAATCTAATTTTAGATTGTGTATAATACTCCAATATTTTGAATGTATCCTTGGACAAGACTAGTGCATAAATTAACATAAATAATCCTTTTAGATGCCGTTGTATCCTAAGCCACCTGAAATGATAATTTCAGAACTGATTTCAGTCTGTCTGAAATCTGGTCTTCTGTTTGATTAGTTGGAGAAATTCCATGATTTTGGAGAATTCTACACCCAGCCCAAGTGAAAACAAATACAAATGTTTAAGATAGAAAAATCGATAAAGTAGACACATATTCCCTGGAATTTTCCTAATAACTTAGCATCAGAGCCTCTTGGAATAGCTACAGCAAAACCTCACCTGAAGGTCTTATGAATATTGGTCTACTGCTTATTTGTTCCTAAAACTCTTTACATCTCTATGAGCATCTTTATTTTGTATTCTCTTTTATTCTCTTCCATTTCTCTCAGTGGCTCGCACCTCTACACAAGGGAAGTTAGATAGTTTACCTATCAGCAACATAAATGGGACCAGAAACACTGGGATGCTAATCTTATCTAGTCAAACACCTGATGCTTCACATCTCTTGTACCTATTTCCAACAAATACCTATTCTCTACTATTTATTGTATCATTATTAATAGCAAAAAATAATTAGGAATAAAAATAATTACAACTACTGAAAAATACATTGTTATTTATTCTATTATTGAGTGCTTTGGTATTCTAGGCATTTTTATCTACATTATCCCTGATCCTTATATTTACCATTCAAAGATGCTGTTATTTTTCAGAGAAAGTAACTGAGATTTAAAGAAATAAAGTGATTTGACCAAAGCCTTACAGGTGGGATTCCACACAGTGTACGTGACCTCTGACCGCACCCACTAGGGAAGGACATTGCCTGAACAATTCCAGTGATGTACAGTTTTTCCTGCTCACCAAATGTTGAAGCAGCCGATATTTTTTGAACATCTTAGTAGAAAAAATATTATCATTGGCAAGTCCTCCGTACAGGAAGGTGAATTCAAACTGTCTTTCTGTCAAGCAATTGATTACTCAGAGTAACCATTATCTGTTAACTTTTTCTCATATTTTAGTGTTCACACATATATAAGAGAGGTTATTATTCATTAGCATAATGGTATTGGTGAGACTAGTTCCCATACATATGCAGAGTGGCATCATGAAATTTAGATGTCAACCGAATACATCATAATAAATGTAAAGGTATTTTTCATGTTCTTCATTTAGTTGGTAGGGTTAGATTCCCATAAAAATTAACTTGCTCCAAGAGACTTCTTTGAACTGAGTGTATAAAATACAACCCAACTAGCTTAGCAGACCACCAGGTGGTTTGAGTTCTTATTCTGTTCCTGTGCAAGCAGAAAGCTCTGCATTTACGGCTGGGGAGGCTTGGGAAACTTTTAAAGCAAAAGGAAATAGTCATTCCCATTGAACACACATAGGCCAGTTGTGTGGAAATTCTCAACGTATGAGAAAATTATGAATCTTACCAAAAGTGCATGGGATAAAGGACAATTATTCCATTCCATTTTTTAGAACTTACTTATTCAGTGTACAAAAGTGATGCCCACTCTGCGACAGTGCCAGGACCTACAAGTGCGCTAAGAAATAATGCCTCGTCCTCAGTCAGACGGAGTCTGTGGTCTAATGGGAAGACAGATGAGTCTGTCATAATGTAGCCGGTGCTTCTGGGCTGAAGGGCGATGAGAATCAGCTGGGGCTGATTTTTTGCAGGGAAATGACATTCGATCTGTGCTGCGAGTGGAGATGAGGCGGTTCTGGAGAGAGAAGCAGGCCCTGCGAGCAAGGGGCAGGCAAAGACAACATCCTAATTTTTTTTAAGCCTTGCAAATATATACATTTTGTTTTCTAAAAGAATAAGGATTTTCTAGAGAGTGATAACCAAAATGGCATTAATAACCATAGTATATCATCATCAGGTGTACACTATTCTGGAGATGGTGAGTAGGTGGGAATGGGGTAACTCAACAGGTAAACTCTTCTAGCCAAGAGTTGATGGGGGCTTACTGAAGCAGCCCCAGTGAGAGTAGAGAAAGGGATACATGGCTTTTCTCTTCTCTCTTCGCCACCCTCTTCGCCATGTTCTCAAACAAGTGTGCACTGGTGCAGTCGTTAAATGCCCCATCTGGACCACGCCACATGCCTCTCCTTTCTCACCAGGGGTTTTCCTGACCTCGTGTCCAGGGGCACATGCAGAGCCTGCTCTGTACTCACATACGTACCACTCGAAAGTGTGGGAAGCTAATGCTGCAAAGCCTGCATGCCTGGAGAGAGAAGGTGCAGAAATACTTCTTCACGTTATCTGGAAAGCAGACAGTTCTGAGACACACTTCCTAAAGCACCTCGGGAGGTCTCAGTGCCAGAGCATCTAATCTCCCACAGAAATGACCGACACCATAACACATTCGTGCACATTCCCTGTATGGCATTCCCTAAAAAAGCAATCTCCACGTAAGTCTTTGTATTAGGCTCTGCTTTAGGGGAAAATGAACAATGTACTGGGTGATACGGAATACCTGCTCAGGTATACCATGTTTATAACTTCTCCATCCATACCCCTAATTCAGGGAAGACCCTATGAAGACCTTAAGACTTACGTGCCGATGGACTCAGCAGATACATGGTTTCAAGTTTCAGAGGGTAGATGAGAACAGCCACTTAATAACCTGATCAGCACCCTAAGATGTGTCCCAACACGATGGAATGAGATGAGCCAGACTTCCCGTGACACCTTGCAGGATAAAAACTATTAGAAAAAGGTGGGGAGAAGCCATGAGAAGCTTGGATAGAAATGGAAGGGACAGAAGTCACAAGAGAGAGAACAAAAAGTTCCTCTGTTCCTTCCATTTCTTGCTTCAGTTCTTCACCACAAATATTTTTAGAATAAACTCTATTTTTTAAAAAGTGGTGTATGTAATCCTCAGGCTGTTGTAACTAGAAGAGCAATGCAGAAACTTTGCCTGCGCTTTCTCTGGTAATATATAGCAGTCTTCCCACAGCCCAGAACTAAAGGAAGTTTCCCCAGACCTCCCACATATGTCTTTGAAAATCTTCCCCTCTAATGTCAGCACATTTTCATTGATTCCTCTATCAACTGTACAACAAGACTAAAACATCTAAGACTCGTGACATTATGCAATAACTTGGAAATACCAAGCACTTTAATGTAATTAGCTTGTCTAAAACGGTTTAGCAAACAGAAAGTCAAGCTTCTGATGATTTATGCTAATAGGTCTCAAGCAATTACACTGGTTATTTCATTATTTTTCTTTTCTGTGCATCTCAGTACATTTTACTTAGTGGAGGACCAAGATAGACAGACAGCATTCTTCTTTTTTTCTCTTCTTAAAAGTTGATGTTCAATCAATAGAATTATGCAAAAAACAATTAATACTAGAAGTCATTTCAGTGGTTACAGACTTGGAAAGAGGAAGTGTCTGATGCATTATTTTAATTCAAATACGGAATCAGAAACATAAAAATTCATAGTACAACACAATGGAGAAAGAGAATGTTGAAATGAAGTCTTCCATCTGTGGAAATATTTGTACAATAGAGAAGGGACATCAGCTAGATAAGAGACTGGAAAATTTCCCCTGTAAAGCACCAGATAGTAAGTGCTTTGGCTTGTGAGCCATACCGTCCATCTGTCATAACCAATGCCATCGCAGAGGGGGAGCGTTTGCAAGATGAGAGGGTTCAGACATTCAAACTCAAAGTTGATAGAGTTCAGAGACACTGAGTCATTGAGAACGTGGCCTATTGGAACAGGGGGCAGGGTCAGCAATGTCGTGTGATGGAGAACGGATGTTGCTGGTAGAGTTACCCAGGAAGCAGAATCTGAAATGGGGGTCAGTGTCCTGGAGGTTCACAGGGGAATGCTTTTTGGACTGACCTCCTGTGGAAGGGAGAGGAAGAAAGCAGAAGGGGGCAGAGGGAGGTGTTAAGTTGGAATGCAGCCTCAGCAGAGGCCTCAGACCGTCATCTGAGGAACTTTGAAGCTGGAATGACTCATTCCGCCCCGTCCCAAGTTGAGGCGTGGGAACGAGGCATGAATGCTTCCCCATTGAGTGAATCCTTCCTTAGGAATGCCCTGGTTTGGAAGGGTATCACTGAGGGAGACCCGCACCCTCTCTAACCAAAGTGATCCCCCCCACCGAGGGACGGGCACTGAGGGCTGTTTGGCAGCATTCTTTGCTGCTCCTTCGTTCCTGAAAGAGGCTCTGGTGACATGTCCCCACGTACACTCTGCCCTGACCTTATCTGCCATTGGTTATGTTTACTTTTTTTGGTATAAAGTCTCCAACTAGATGCCCCAGCATTCCCAGGAAAGGCTACAAGGGAGATTAGTGAGATGAATCACAGTCCCTCCTTAACAGCTGATGTCAGGGAGGCATCTGAAAGTCTTTGTCCCTCCCTTCTGCACCCATCTGAGACTCCCGCAGCTCCCAGCTGGTACCTCTGGCTGGCTTACCTGGTGGCATGACCACATCTGTATTCTTGGGACGTCTGAGCCCCAGTTCACCATACCTGCAGTAGGCAGGGGTTATTGAGCGTGCTCAGTTACTATCAACATTGGGTGAGAGAGTTCAAAGAAGCACCCAAGTGAATTCATTCTGTCCCCAATTTGACAACTGCACTGATCACAGCAGCCCTGCCCCCTTTGGATGAATGGGGTTAATTACCCGTCTTGGGGTGATTGTTCTGTTTCTTGAGTGCTGGTCACTTTCCGTAAAGCCTGAAGTACCAAAGTGGGAGTTGTATTACATATCCCAGCAGGTCTCTGGTGTTTACTAAAGGAAGCATTCTCCTGTTGGAAATCAAGTTTTATTTTTGTTTGTTTGTTTTTTAACTTAGAGCCCAAAGTTACAAAGATGATGAAAACAAGTCAGGAAACTTTTTTTTTCTGACAAGTAGGAGTAATGGGACAATTCCTGGCTTCTAGAATCTATACTTTAAAATGTACACTATGTCCGGGAGGATTGCTGTCTATCTCCTCAAATATTGTCCTCGGGCTGGTGAATTCAAGTGGCTGTTTTGTCCCTCTCTTTCCCTGGCAGCCTCTGGGCAGTGTGGTACCCACATGACCCGTGGAACCCATAGCTGAGGGCCCATTCTTATACCACCTTTGCTATAAAGTTGGTGGCTTGAATTGAAGTGAGGCTAGGTGGCATTGCATATTGGTAGATTAAACACTCTGTATGATATTGGTGATGGCAAAAGCCCTCTGGCAGACGATGAAAACACACATCTGAAAATGTAGGAAAAGTCTTTCTCCCAGGTTTTGATGCTAGATGCTCATTGGTGGGTGTTAGAATAGTGTTTGGATGTCTTTACACCTCATGTCTATGTCCTCTCCTTTGTTTCCACCCCAAGTTTTCTTGTCCATCGCCTTCTAAACAGTATTCATACTCATGTAAACGTTATTTATATTCATGTCAATTCTAACCTCAGGCTACTAATCTCTCTAAACAGTGCATGGCATTTAGCCTTTAATCATCGATTGATCACTCTCCCATATGTCTTGTCTTTTTCCAAAGCCATCGAGATCAGCCATCATCACCCGATTCTATCTTTATAGTGACTAGTTCTCATCTGTTGGCTGCATTTGTTTAAACCAGTGTAATCCCTCAGTCCGTTGCTGGTGACAATGTTGACAATTGCACTGGTGTCCTCTGCCAAGAGCTATCTGTGCTCCGCCCACGGTCAGCAAAGGGTCCCTTCGTACCAGCTGGTGGCAAGTGATGCAGCTCCAAAATCTCATCCTGGAAGCTGCTTTGTCAGAATATTCCTGGCACCAACAAAAATAGGTTGAGTTCTCCAAAAACCCAACTCTGACACAGAGATGAGTTTTCTCAGGGTTTATTAGGGAACACTAATAAAGGTGTTGGAGTCGGCATCTGGGAAATGGAAGGGAAGAAACCAGGGTGGGCCAGAGGGAGACATGGAGCTGTAACTCAGATACAGCGGAAGCTTCAGCCATCACTACGCGGAACTCAGAAACTGGGAGGGTCCTCCCGAGTTGTTCCAAGACCTGGCCAGGGAGTCAGCTCTTTGTATTGCCACATTGACCAGTCATCGGATGGGGACTGTCCTGGGAAACTTGTCGTATGAGTATTATTGTTCCTTGGTTATTCATAAAAGGATGACCAATATATTATTAAGAAATACAGGCAGGTAATTTTTTAAATAAAATATAATCCTATACTTCTATTTTACATGACCCTAAGTATATAAAAAAAAATCCATTCACTTCATCACTTATTTAAAGAACAGATAGTTAACCACTACATATATATCATGTACCATGCTAGTTGCTGGAGAAATAATATTGCACAAAATTTATGGCTACTGGCCAACAGAGTTGATTGAGAAATATTAGACAATTTAGTGTGTGACCTTTTGTTCCTTCGGAGAGAATTCAGAAACGCCCTCGTGTTCTTACTTAACACTCGGGGGACACAGTGCTTCCCTGTTTTTCAGGGCTTTTGGTGGCTGCCGTGGGAGGAAAGTGGCCGATAAAGACAAAGTCTAAAAATATGTTAGCGAATAATAAAATGAGTTAATATTTGCAGAGTAATTATGAAGCGATCTGATCTAGAGTAAGTTAGAGTAAGGCACCATAATTACAAGTAAATTATGATAAGTAATGAAGAGGAGTAAATAGAAAGCCGATATTTATATGGAGTGGAGGGAGGCTTCTATTCAATTGCAGCTGACCAAAGGAATGATTAGGGGAAAGAGCTGGGCATTTAGGGAAACTGTAAGGAGGCCAGTGCTACTGTCTTTAAGGAGTAGCTGAATACAAAATTCCTGGTTTCGTCTGAAATATGTGCCACATTTTTTTTGGAGAACCTTTGTGCATTTCATGTGTTGCTATTCTTTGAAGTCAAGCCCACATACAATTGTGTAGCCCCCCATGGCACTTGGGAGGGGATTAGTCACATCACTGGGATTTAATAGGCTTTTGATTAAATAACTATAAAATTCATTAATTTCAAATACAAGAAAATAGTTCTTTTGGGGGGTCTTTGAGAATATTCTATAATTACACTAACATTATTCTCTGATTTAAATTTAAAGTATAGCACAGTGGGTACATTTCATTGTTGTTTTTAAACAGCATGAACCCTGGCCAAAAGCTCTCTCAGGAACTAATCTGAATGAGTCACCTGCATTTTCTAGTGAAATTGTAAATATCAGCATGGATGAAGAAAAGAATAAAACCTCAAGACATTCATTAAATTGCCGAAGGTAACACATAGGTAAATGGCAGAGCTTAGCATTCTCTGACTTTCTTACTTTCTCTAATTAACCATAAAACATAAAAATGAGAGAAACAATGGTTTTCTGAGTCATTTATTTAATTTATTTTTTGAATGCTTAATACCATACCATTGTTGGCAGGCGTTAAATTTTATTGTCAATAATGAGGCCATTCAGGGGAAGCGTAAGCTCTTTACTTGAAAAATTTGTACCTGCTTTTATGAGAACACACCGTCAATAAATCATGGATTTGTTAAGCAATCTCTTCATCTATTAGAAATCTATTAGACTTTTGTTATTATTTTACCATGAGTTATTTCCATTTGAACCTATACATTTATAGTGAAGAAGTTGTAGTCAGCAATATGGCGTACCAATTCTGATTCTTCTGTGAATAGTGAGTTTTTTCTGTATCAGGTAACTCAATTTTTCAAGCTCGAGAGAGAAAAATAGAATGATCCTTGAGTCCTTTTCAACTGTGTCTTCTATAGCTAATATAAATCAACTACATCTTCTAAAGTCATGTTTCCATTGCAAGCTATCCTTCAAAGTCAAGGAGGCCGCGTCCTATCAAACCTAGAAAAGCAAGACAGCAAAGCTTTCTGAGGCCTTTCGCTGCATTCCGTGGCCTCTGGCAGAAAATAATCCCACCTCAGGTGCTGAGTGCCTGCCTAGTGCTGGACGCAGGGTAGGTGACAGACACGACTTCATGCTTATTTTGTTACCTTCTCCGAACAGATGATGACAGTATATGACATTGAATATGGGAGGACATGACACCGGATGTATGAGTGAGCCGTTCAAGTCTACTCTTGGTTGGACTTGTAAATTAATAAGCCTCCTGCCATTACAGTGAAGGGGGAAGGGGATCAAACCCTATGTTTTCTTCCTAAACCAAATAAACTCCCACCGATTGTCATATTAGGGCACTTCCTCCTGTTCTCTCACCAAAGCGAAACAGGTGCTATGGTAGGTGGAACAAAGGTTTCCAAAGCTGCCCATGCCCTAATCCCCCAGAACCTGTGCACATGGTACCTGGCAGGACAAAAGGCACTTTACAGATAAGGTTAAATTAAGGATCTAGGGATGGGAAGATTAGCCTGGATTACTGAAGGGGCCTAATGCAAGCAATCACAAGAGACCAGGAAGGTGGGAATCGTAATAGAAGGCGTGATGACCAGAGCAGAGATCTGAGAAAGAGAGATGTAAAGCTATGCCGCTGGCTTTGAAGCTGGAGGGACAGGCTGTGAGCCGAGGAAAGCCGGCGGCCTCTGGAAACTGCAAAAGTCAAGGGAACTGACCCATCACCAGCACCTCTAGGAGGAGTGTGGCCTGCTAACCCCCTTCAGATTTCCGGCAGTAACAGGGAGGTTATAAATCTGTGTTGTTTCTAGCCACTGTTTGTGGGCATTTGTTTAGCAATAATTGAAAATTAATACAAGTCCCAATCTCCATCTATAAGGAAAGAATATCGTGGCTTAAATTAATCTAAGAGTGAACAGAAGACAAAGATTCTCTATGGGTTATAAAGATTAAATGTTATTGAAATAGTACATCGAGACTTTTATATTTTGTAAATAATGCTGCAATGAACATAGGGGTGCGTATATTCTTTGGAATCAGTGTTTCCTAGTTTTGGGGGTACATTTCCCAGAAGTGGAATCTAATGAACAAATTAAACAAATAAACAAAACAGTAACAGATTCATTAGCTACAGAGAATAGACTGACAGCTGTGGGGAGAGGGGTGTTGGGGGCTGGGTGAAAATGGTGAAGGGATTAAACAAACAAACAAAAAACTTTGGGTGCACACAGAGGACAGTATGGTGATTACCAAAGAGAAAGCGGGTGGGGGAGGTAGGAGAGGGTAAAGGGGGGATGAATGATGACGGGAGGAGATTTGACTTGGGGTGGTAAGCACACAATACAATGTGCAGATGATGTGTTACAGAATTGTACACCTGAAACCTATAGAACTTTGTCAACCCATGTCACCCCAATGAATTGAATCAAATTTTAAAAGATTGCTATTCTGTTTACCATGACGATTATTAGGTCTGGATCTGTGTAATGTATTATTTTGAGCAACATGAGCCATTTTGAGTCGAACAAAATAAGAAAACACATTCCTGTGGTTAATTACAGATACATAACTCTCTGAAATAGACATTTCAGGTTTAGTTTCAATAATGTTTTTGAAAAAAAATATTTTCTATTTCTATATATGAGTGTGTGGGTGTGAAGGTGTTTTCACTATGATGTGGACAGCATTACCCCATGATTTCTTTTCTGTGGCAGTAACTTGTACTTCTTTATTAGTATTATTTCTGAACATTTATACAATAATTTAAATATTCATAACTACAAAATATTCACAAATGGCTCTTGCCTTTGACTAAAGGATGAGGTATAGCATGGGTTTCCAGACACCTTTTAACCTTTACCTCCCTGTCACCCTTTTTCATGAACTACTCTTTCACCCTTCTGTGACTCTCTCTCTGCCTCTTTTCAAATGAGGACTCTCTGTACCACTGAGACGCCAGGAACCAACAGAATGAAAAGCGGTGCGTGTCTCTGAGCAATGTGCCTTATCCAGGTTTTCCTCGCATTCCGTTCTAGACAGAAAACTCTGTTGGTAGAATGCCCGACGTCTGTAATCTTTGGCATTTTTAACTTTCATTTATACAAAACTTAAAACGTACAAAGCATTTTCCTGCAGGAAGAACACAAGGTTCAGAATTACCGGGGTGCTGGCACCAGCTCTGCCACCTGCCACCCTTTCTGAGTCTCTGTTTTCTTACCTACAAAAAGTGGAAGTGATAATATTATTGCGTGTTCCAAAGACGAAAGGAGGTAACACACATAAAAATGTTCAACTGTAAAACACTAGGCAAGCAACGGTCATGGGTCTGTGTTGCCATTGTAATACTGACAGTCAATTGAAGAAGGCAGAATTGTCTTCACACGGAGTGGCTAACAGCAGTAACACGTGTGCCTTCCCAGCTTCTGTGGATCGGGAATCTGGGTGTGGCTTAGCTGCGTTTTCTGGCTCCAGGGGCCTTAGAAGGCTGCAGTCCAGGTGTGGCCATCTCAGCACTTCCAGGTTCGTGCATATGATTGTTGGCAGGGTTCAGTTCCTCAAGGGCGGTGGAGTGAGGCCTCAGCTGCTGGCTAGCTGTTATCCTTGGAGACCACTTTCCATATCTTGTCCAGTGGGCATCTCCACGTGGCAGCTGTGTCCAGTGGGCATCTCCACGTGGCTCATCCCTCAGAGCAAGCAAGCAAAAGTACGGGAGAAGGCATCCAAGGCAGAAGCCACAGTCTCTTAGCAACTCAACCTTGGAAGAGACACCCATCATTTTCGTTTTGTTTTATTCATTAGAAGCAACTCCTAAACCTGGGGCACAATTAAGTGGAGGGCATTGCACAAGGGTGTGAATTCCAAGAAGTGGAGGTTTTGGGGGACCCTCATGGAGGCTGCCTCCCATAGACGTTCTGGTGCAGTTCTTAAAATGATCCTTCTCGCAAACTCTGGACATTGGCCAAGGCATTTTCTTTTCAAGCGAATCTCAAATAGTGAGCCCACAACAAACTAGATACTCTCCCAGTTCTAAGGCTTCCTGTCTGTATACATTTGTCTGTGTATTTCCCCTGATTATATTCAAGTGCAAGGGGAGTGTTATAACTCCTCTCACAGGAAGCCCTTATCTAGTGCTGGGCTGGTGTAGAGATATGCCAGATTACAAAGTTCTGCAAACCACTTGGTTGCAGAGGGGAAAAAAAAACAACAGATTCATGTGCTCTGAACCCTGACCACCCTAGTGGGTACAGCATTCGGGCACAGTTTCCAAAACAGTATTTTGACTTGAGTAGCTCTCCAACCCGTTCCCTGGTGCTGCCACGAGACCACTGATTTAATGGTGCCCCAAGCTGCTGCAAACCAGAGGTTAAAACCCCTGGCGGAACGAGTCGGGTGAGCGGGATTGAAAGCTGTCACCTTGTGGATGGTTCTCGGCCCCAGGAAGGGGGACGAGAATAAAGAGGGAGAGAGAACAAAACGGGAGAAGCCAGCAGGCAGCGAGCGGAGGCTTTCAGTGGCACTGAGACGCGGCCAATTTTTCTTTTCTCCGTTCTTAAAAAAAAATATTTTTTTTTGCCCGTTGAGGTGATTATAAACGTTGTGTTTGTTTTGTTTTGCTTCCAGTTAAAAGTGAAAATTAAAAGACAGTGGGAATAAAGTGTGGGGAGAGCTTTTGACAGCTGAAGGATGGAAAGCCCATTACTTACCCACAACCGTAATAATAGAATCCCGGCTGGACGGCGCTAAGGGGGAGAACCTCTCGCAGGAGACCTGCTGGAAGTGACCCAGGCCTGGCAGGCCCCGGGGCCATCGCAGAAATGAGATTGCACACCCCAGGGGGAGGCACTGAAGGCTGCCAACGCGGTGGCTCTGAAAGCCGCACTGTGCGCGGACAATGGGAGGCGGGAGAATTGGCAGCTCCCTGATTGGCAGTGGGTGGGAAAATGCAGGAATAGGCTGCCTGCCCAGAGGGCCAGGGCCCTGGCAGGAGAGGGGGTGGAGGGCAGACGGAGCTACAAAAGGAACCTGAATGCCGGAGAAAAATAGATCTAATCAGGAATCAGTTGAAGGAATGGAGCGGGAGCTTTAGAGCCACAGCTTGAAATACAAAAATGGGGAGAAATAGAATAAGATTAACAACCAAACTTTATGTCATACACTGAATTTTTGTGTAAATGGATGGGGGAGCTGTTTTTAGTTTTTTTTTAAAAAATTATTGACCTACAGAAAAGGACACAAATTGTATTTTAATGGATCAATGAATGTTTCACAGAGTAAACATACCCGTTAATCAGCACCCGAATTTAAATAAGAGACTGGCACCTGCCCTCAGGAACTCCCCCCACCCTCTTCCATTTACTCTCCACCCCCAACCCCCAAGGGTGGTCACCATGCTGTCACCCAAGAGCAAGAGATGAATGCTCGTGTCTGAAGGTCATATAAGGAAACCTCACGGTAGGCTCTTTGCACAGCCTGCTTTGCTCAGCATTGTTTCTGAGACGCATCCCTGTCAAGGATTTTTTCATGTTCTTTGTTTTATAGAATCCCAGGGTGTGATTATATCACACACTAATTGCTTTTGAATAATTATCTTTGAATAATTCTACTTTGGATGGGGGGGGTGAGTGGTTTCTAGCTTGGGGCTATTCTTGGTAGTCTTGTGACTGTGTTCTTATTGGTCTTCCGCTGCCCTGTCTGTTGGCTTTGTCCCTCCAGGTGCCCTGAAGTCACAGGACGTGCAAACATTCCACTTTAGTAAATGTTGCCAATGCACTTGTTTGCAGCGATTGGACCAATTTGCACCCTTCGGTTGCACAGACTTTGCCAGCACGTGGCTTTGTCTTCAGCATTATAGCGATTATAGTAGGTGTATATGGATAGTACTTTGAAGTATTAACTAATGTGCTCCTTTCTCTCCCACCTCTTGGGCCCCAAGCCGCATCCCTTTGCCCAGGCAGTGAGCCATGTCCCATTGTTACCTGTGCCCTGGGTTCTTGTGATCTTCCAGGATGGAAATCAAAGGGAATCACCAGACACCCATACAGGCAAAGGAAAAGGATTTATGAGACATGTGCACAAGGGAGTCAGTGCCCAGGAGGAAAATAAAATGGGGCACTCCCTGGGCAAAGGCTGGGAAGATTTAAAAGAGGTTTAGGCGGGAAAGGTCACATCTAAGTAGGTGTAGGTGTGGGCTTCTTGGCACTTGCGCGGTGTGATCACATGGCTCTTAGTGTCTCACATATCTCACGTTAAATCTCCACCCGGGTGTCTGTGTGTGTTTTGTTTTTGTTTTTGTTTTTAGCATATAAAGGAAGATAGGCCCCTGAAAGGGCAGTCGTTTTTTGCTAGTGCTCATGTGTGAGAGAAGGGAAGTCCCTGAGACCTCCGAAGGAGTTCTGGTCAGACAGGTTCTGCAGCCCAGTTGCTGACCCGGGGTTTGCCCTAAGGAGAGGGACGCACTAGGCACAGTGAGGCAAGCCTCGGCTTTCAGCCAGGTGGGCCAGGGCAGTAGCCTGCCTGTGTCACTATGACAACTACACAGTCACCTGAAAGTACAGGATGGTGGAGGTGAGTGCAGCAGAAGCACTCAGGAAGGACCACATGGGGCAAGGTGAGTTGGGACGATGGCAAGAGGGCTCTACCCCACTGAAATGTTACCGCCAGGGGCAACCCTCCTTCCTTCCGTTCCCCAAGTCCCTACCGAGTTGCCTTGTGTGTCCATTCTAGGAGTCAGCTGATAGCAGGGTAGAGGCAGGGTGGTGACGACTACCCCCAGCACAAAGCAGGAAGCACAAGTGACTCCCGGCAGTGGTCCAAAGACAGAAGGGCATGTGGCGAGCCTGCAGATGCCAGAGACACCCCTGTAGGATGAACGACACAGTCAAGGATGTCCTCACAAGGCTCCTTCAGCGCCGTTAGTTTTTCATTTTGTGAGTGTATGAAAACCTGTTTCCTCTCTACATGACATTCAGCTCATCCTTGATTCCCTAGCTTTTAACTTCAGTTGACCATTGGGATTGGAATGAGATTATCAGTGACATCACCAACGAGGAAGAATTAGAATTTCATATTTATAATTTTCTAGTATTGATAGGAGCGCATTTTTTAAAGGTCTAAGTATTTTACAGTTTTACAAATACTATTTCAAGTGTTATATGCATGACGGAAGGAGTAATTCTAAAGAAATGAAAGTCCTATAATATTTTATTATTTTAAAAATTCCTCAAAGTGTGGAGATATATAATTTATTTCATTCTAAAATGTTAAAGTTGTGAATTATGGCATTGGTATGTCTGTCTTTTCAAAAGTGGTAACTGGATATGTATGTCTTTTTAAATAAGAACAATCATTAAATAGTAACTAGTCCCAGGTCATATGATAACAACTAACATTTAATTTCATTTAAACATTGATTTGCTTTCCTGAATTAGCTAGCATCCACTCAACATAAGTCAATCCACTGGTTTTAGCTTTGGAAATGCTTAAAGATGACCATGAATGGGAAACTCAGGAATGTGTGGGAAAGCCGTGAGATTTCACAGGTGTGTTAATAGTAACACAACCGTAATGAGCAATACGTAACAACATCCGTGGACTGCTGTGTGCATGCAGAATATTATACGAAGTGCTTCGCATATGGTAACATTTACTTTTCACGACAGCCCTGGTGGGTTGGCACAATAACTTGTGTCCATTTTGTAGATGAGAAAAAGTAAGGCCAAAGAGGATTAAGAAACTCTTCTAGAGTCTTACAACAGTGATGAAACCCACAACAGTCTGATGCAAACGTGCTCTTATAAAACGATGCTGTGCTCCTTTAGAAAAGAAAAACAAAGATAGATCTGCTTCTCTAACCCAAATAAAAGGCAGTGAGGACCACAGATGGCATCCCAGCTGTGCCTAATATACACCTGGGACAGCGGTGTCACCTGAAACCATTTCACATCGCACAAACAGAAACAAAGTTTTGCCAATTACCTGGTTAATCCTATTAATTTCAGTGAAGCCACGAGGTTTCAGAATAGATTTTATTTCGCCTGAAACTTTGATTTGGCTGTCTGAATCTATTGAAGGAGCTGGGTAATCATGAAACCTTCACTAAACCCTGCTTAGCCACCTCCAGCTATGTATCATTAAATTATGTCTTATTCTATTTGACATACCATTTGGATATTCTGTCTTAGTGTATGTGCTTATTATGTATTATTTTGGATCATACATAGACTGCTACTTAACCATTTTTAAAGCATGTGCGGCATACATCTGAGCATATGGTAGAAATAGCACTGTAGGTAACAGAGTAGCAGGTGAGGTGGTGAGGGGGATAGAAGGGGTAAGGTCAGAGGAATGGACCGTGAGATGCTTCCACTGTGATTTAGCAACTCTTTCTCTCCGTCTAGAGAGACCTTAAATGATATATGTGTGTTTATGCTGAAGACCACTTGGGGAGAAGCTGTTAACTGTCATCGAATAAATTTCATATGATCATTCTTACATCCATTTATTTCCCCTGCATTCTGAAATAGAAAAGAAAGCTTCATGTTGTCATTCTCTATTTCAGATATTAATTCCTAGATGAGTTTGATTTTTTTTGCAATTGAATGGTGATAAAATGAAGCTATTTTGAAGCACATTAAATCTGCAAATTTGAACACTTTGATGCCAATGTTCATTTTATTACAAGGTATCCTATTTTCACCTTCATAAAATTGAATGCTTGCATGTACCATATAATTAAATTTAGCCATACCAAAAGCTCAAGTCTGTGCATTTGTTAACTCTTGACTGCATCACTGCCTAGGAACTTTAATAAAGTATACTACAATTGTCTTAATCTCTGATGTAACGTATTTAGTAGGTATGTAATTCAGTCCCAGAGTTTAGGGCATTTCAGAGCATTCCTTTATTTTCTTGGCCCCTACCACGATGACACGGTACTGTTCCAGCAAAGCTACCTGTGTTTGGCAAGGGATTCTTTTCTTCCCAGATACAGAACTCCCAGAGTTCAGTGTTGGCTCTGAAATCTGTAAGGAACAGATTTTGCTCTTCTGAAGGAAGTGGAAAATTAGTCGTTACTCTCCAAGATGGAGACTTATACAATACATTCTGGCTGATCACCAGAAAATGAAAATTTTGCAAATCCTGGAAAGTCCAAAGCTACGAAAGGTGGCGTTTGCAATCTGTTCCTTCAGCAGGATTTTATTCAGATCCGTTCTACAGGAAACCTAGAGGCTATAATAAGAAAAAGGACAGAGAGGAACGATTCACTGGCATAGAAACTCACAAAGAACCTGGTGTGAGATTTTTAAAAGATAGATGTGCTTTTCAAGGCTCAGGTCCAGAGCCCCATCCAAACTGTTAAACTAATGGCTAATAGATAGTATTTTTTCTTCTTCTAGCATTGTCCAGCACAAACTCATCATCTCCCCTGCCTTGCTCCACTCACTACCTACCACATCTATTCTGTGTTCAAAACCAATGACGAACATGATCCCAAAGAGACCTCTGGTTTGCCCCTCTGCTTCCTCACTGGGTTTTCTCTGTTTAGATGACCTGTCATGAGCTCCCTGGTTAAGTACTATCCAGAAGTTAAAGCTTAGATGTCACTTTTGTGACTGTCCTTTGCTGTCAATCAGTCTGCTCCAAAGTACCGTCTACACAAGCTGCTGTCATTGACTTACATCCCTTTTGCTCTTCAAACCATTCTGATCTCCTCTTGCTGGTCTATTCTATTGAAACTGTTTCTTACTGTGTCACTAAAGCCTTCCATACTGCCAAATCCATGGCTTTCTCTGTCCTCACCATGCTTCATTTTCATTAGCTTTTAAAAGAGTAAACCATTACTTTCTTTTTGAAACCCTCTTCTATCTTGATTTGGGGAACTCACCTCTCTACTGATGTTCCTATAATCCCTTGGTGCTCTCTCTCTTTTGCTTCAGCGTGTAGATTTATATTCCAAATGTATGCACTGTGTTTACCTAGGGCTTAGTTTTAGCCTTTTTTTCAGTTTGCACCTCACCCCCCCCACCAGTGGTATCATAAATTCTGGAGGATTTAAGCACCACAGGTATGCTAATCATTTCTAGATTTATAAACTGAGACCACACCTCCCTGTGATTTTCATATTTGCATATCCAAGCTGCCTACTTTATATCTTCCCTGGAACAATCTCCCATACATTGCACCGTTCAGAATTTGTCTTTTGATTTCTACCATCTCAACCTGTCTCCCATCTACCTAGTTGTCCAAGGTGGTGCCCCTTTATCTTACTTTACTTACTTCATCTTATTTACTTCCTTTATGCCACTGAAATACTCCATAAAATCCATCATGGGCAAATTCCAGAAATGTTGATGTAAATCAAATCTCAAATCTGCCTCGTTCTCTCTAGCTTCATTACTACCACCTTAATTTAGAACATGAGTGTGTGCATGTGCATACACACACATATTTATACACATACTGTGTGGATTTTAAACTTCATATGTAAATATGTAATTTAAAATAGGTGAAGTTGGTATTATATTATGAATAACATACTCCCTTCCTTTGATGAAATTGCATGTACAAAACATTAGGGGTCCTATATTAAGCTTTTAAAATTAGGCCTTGCTCCCTATGGTATGATTTCACTTATTTGAAATCCAAATACATGCAAAAGTGGTTATCATAAGCAAGGTAATAATTTTGGTTGCAGTGAGGGACACGGTCGTTCGTGTGTGGCTGGGGAGCAGGAAATGGGGCGGAAGACCCAGGAAAGCAGATGGCGTAGCGAGAGGGCCTGGGAGCAGGAGAGCTGGGGGCTGTGGAGTGCACTCTGAGTCCGAAGGCCCAAACCAGCCAGGAGCAGCTGGCTCGGCAAGCTGGGTGCCCCAGCTCACAAGTGAGACAGGGAGAGAATGTGAATCATCCCTTCCTCTGCCTCTTTGTTCTATTCAGGCCTTCGGAGGGGTGGGAGGAGGCCCATCTGTCTTGGGGAAGGCGATCAACCTTACCCAGTCTTTGAATGCAAATGCTGATCTCATCTAG
The DNA here is from genome assembly GCF_019186645.2 of Phyllostomus hastatus. NCBI lineage: Eukaryota > Metazoa > Chordata > Mammalia > Chiroptera > Phyllostomidae > Phyllostomus > Phyllostomus hastatus. The sequence continues at coordinate 20,892,841 of NW_025334024.1, forward strand.
AGACACCTTCGCAGACACATCCAGAAGTAATGTTCAAGCAGATATCTGGACATCTCCTCATCCCGTCAAGTTGTCACATAGCTTTAAGGATCACATCATCCAGAGGAATGAGAGTCTAGCCAACATTTTTCTAACTTGACTCAGAAGATACTGCAGAGCATGGTGCTATCAGGTGCCAATATCTTGGTAGCTGTATCAGCAGCATTACATAGCCGTAAAACAATAAGAAGTATTTATGCCCTGAGAGTGAAAGAGGAAATAAAAAATAATTGACCAGATACAAATTCTCTGTAGCTACCTCAAAGAGCAGTCTTTAACAAGAGCAGAGGGAAGCAAATAGCCAGATGGGTTTGACTCACCAGGCTAGGAAGGGGAAATGCAATGTTTCAAAATTACCGTCATTCTGAAACTTGACTGTTTCTACCTTATGGGTGTTTGTCATCTGAATCTCCAAAGGGCGAAGAGTCATCTTTATGCTTGAGACAAAAAGATGCTTCAGGACTCTGGAGCCACACAGGGCACACAGCATTGTATGGTGTCAGACAAACAGCTGTTGCCCGTATCTGCGGAAAAAGCAACAGCTGATGTTTCCTGACATGGTGTTATGTTTACATATCATGGAGTAATGAGTTTGTTCCACACTGAAAATGAAGCCATGGCAAGGGGCACTGGAGTGCTGCTATTAGTCTTGTCATGGAATGACAGAAGAGCGGAACTGGAAAGGTTCTTGGACTCTGCAGCACGAACATTCATCAGATCCCGGAACCAAACTTAAATGTGCAGTTGTCATTTTATTGAGTTCAGGGCGTCCCACTTTAAGGGGAAAACTAAAATATCACAATACGTCCAGCATAGAAGAATTAGCATCATGAGGTATTTAGCGGGGCAAAAGGTACAATGGAATAGTTGAAATCAGTAGGGATGTTTCCGCAGAAGTGAGATGGTGAGAATGTAGGGTACATGAAAAGTAGACTCAACTATCCCAGATTTAAAAATATATATCATTCTTTTCATTGGGTATGTATAATTTTAACAGACTATAATTAATAAATATTGATATTTATATATTATTCAAGAAAAATACGTTTTCTAGCCCTGGCTGGCGTAGCTCAGTGGATTGAGTGCGGGCTGCGAACCAAAGTGTCACAGGTTCGATTCCTAGTCAGGGCATATGCCTGGGTTTCAGGCCACCGCCCCCAGCAACCACACATCGATGTTTCTCTCTCCTTCTCCCTCCCTTCCCTCTCTAAAAATAAATAAATAAAATCTTTTAAAAAATAAGTTTTCTAATATTTGCAGAAATACTGATTTTGGTCCAAAAGCAAGAAGATGTTCTCAGTCAGAACTGTTCAAGGACAGGCTGAGCCTCTGGCAGATGCAGTAACTTGTATGTCTCTGGTCAGATGTATGGCCAAGGGGTGTCCAAGGGGCTTACCACTAGACTGAATGTGTATCAGTGAGTCTAAGGTCTTGACAATTATAAGTTTGGAGTTAAGAAGTGTTTCTTGGGATAAACATGTTTTGAAAAGCCACTATATGTTTTTTAAAGATTTTATTTATTTATTTTTAGATAGGGAAGGGAGGGAGAAAGAGAGAGAGAGAAACATCAATGTGCAGTTGCTGGGGGCCATGGCCTGCAACCCAGGCATGTGGCCTGACTGGGAATTGAACCTGCAACACTTTGGTTCACAGTCCATGCTCAATCCACTGAGCTATGCCAGCCAGGGCTTGAAAAGCCACTATATTTTAAAATATTGCAAAATTGTGACTAATAAAATTTTTTTCCTAATTGAATAAGCATACTAAAGCAAATACGGCTTTTAAAGAATATCTCTGTATGGTTTCAGTTTGTTATGAAACCTCTATTTATGGCAAGGAAATAAGCCAGTTCAAATTCAAGGAGATATAACCAAAGTTTAGAGCACGAAACATGAATACTTGATCCAGTAATTCAGCTATTAGCCTAATTATTCACATTCGTTGTATCTAAAGTTTTAGATTAGAAGTCTCCATATCAGTATTTTACTTTTCATCTTGTAGGCATTCCAGACCTGAATGAGCCAGGTCAAAATGCCCTTATTAGACAATTCAGGCTATTGGGCGCCAGGCATTAGCACCATGCAGAATTGGAAGATGGAAAATTGTTCTGCTGAATATGGTTCTTTCTTCCCACCTCTAGTATTTGACAAAATCGAGATCTTTAATAATCTTATATTCCACCCCCCCATTTCCAACTGCATTTACTGTTACCTTCTTACTTGTACTTCTGGATATCTTAAAGAATGCGACCTCACAGCATGCACTAAATAGGGAGGGAGCTGTGTTTCCCCAGCTGAACCCCTGGAGTCTCTTGAACTAGGAATGAGCCCTTGGCCCAAACCAGACACATCTGATTTTCAAGAATTTGGCATTGATACTCAGGGATGCTACTTACGTTCTATGATATGTCTGTCTTGAGAAAAACTCTTAAGTGTTTTTGTGCAAAGGGAAGCAAGGGAAAGCAATCTAGTTAGGGGGAAATTAAAACAATGAAGACCTGAAAATAGGGGACATTATACGGTGAAGTTGGAGGTGTGATGGGGAGAAGGGAGGGACGGGACAGAGACAGGTGGAGGGGGTGGCCTTAATCCCTCCCTTAGCCCCCATTCCCAGACTATAGGAGCCCTGCCTCTTTGTACCAACCAAGGCTCCCTAGAATCATTCCTGTCTCCTTCCAATAAATTACTTTTTACTCTATCTTGTTTGGATGTGTTTGAGTTTTTGAAGCCCCCAAATCCTTGAGTAAGACAACCGTCTTGAAGCCATTCCCTCTCCTAGAATGCCCTGCCTACTGTCCATTTAACATCTTTCTTCATTCTTCAAAAGCCCGTTCTCATGTGGCCCTCCCCAACCCCTTGTGATCATAGTTGGCTCTCTCCCATGTTTATAGAACCGATCTCTTGTGTTTCCTGCTCTTTAGAACTCATTTCTTGCGAATGAAGTGTACATGATCAGTATTTTATGTGTGTTTGAAAACATTGTGTACTTTTTAGTTTCAGAAGAAATGGCATATGGTTACATGTAGTTCATATGTACTTATGTGTACATATGCACAGGTATACACACATGTGTAGGTTTATGAATATATGGGTTTATACATAAATATTTGTAAATCTTGCTGCTTCATTTAAATCTTTCACATCTTATTTTCTTGTTTAGTAGTTGTTGTACCTGTACTATTAGATTTTTAGAGAGGTATGTTAAGAATCCATATACATTTTCAGAATTGTTTCTTATTTGTTGAAGCCAGTGAATGTAAATGAAGTCAGTAATGCTATGTCTTCTTCATGGATTGAATTCTCATCTGTTTAAAATACTCTGTCCTTCCTACTCAGTTCCTTTTATGTTATTTTTTGTGTCTAATATTAATATCATTTATAATACTTCATTGTTTTTGGCATTTCTGGTATCCTTTTTCTAATCCCTCCCCCTTTTTTCAAGTTTTGTAGAGCGTCTGCTATGTTCTGGTAAGTGGTTACTATGTGGTCATTGTAGAGTCACTGTGGTGACTGGTCTTCTGGTGGCTTTTCCCTCTTTGTGAACAGAGTCCCCATGCTTTGGGATCCTGGGTTCTCTGGACATGGCCCGGCCTCTCTGATTCTGGTGTTTACACTCACTGCATTAGTTGTAGGAAAACACAGTGATGACTGCACTTTTGCTTTTGTAAGTATAGTCTGTCTTTCAATAATGTAGATGTTCCATCGCCTCTGATAAAGAACCAAAATTCAACTGTAAATGTTACTAATGCTGTTGGCTCTTTTCAGCAATGCATGTGTTAGGCAGTGCCCAGTCTAGCAGACAGAAAGGGACTGCAAAAAGCTTTACAGGCACGAGATTGATAGGCAGAGGGGGCAGGGATAAGGAAGCTGTGCTAGGCCAGAAGAAAGCAGATGGTTGATGTAAGGTTACTTTTCTTACAGGTGATGGCAGTGGTTTATGAGGCAGATTACCTCACTAATGCTGATCGAATGATTCCTGACTGGCTGGTTTGAGATTCTGTTTCTGAGAGAGACTGGAATTGTAATTAAGTTAAGTGTCAGTTTGGTGGTTTGAGGCTTGGCGTATGTAATTCCATTTTGAGTCTATTGTCTCGTCTTTAACAACTTCCATTTTTCAGTCTTTTAATTGTCAGCTTAGAGTTTTCCCATACAACTAACTCCTCATTCTGCACCAGGCTTCTCTGAAAAATATTTGACACTATTTTCCTACTTCCATCTGTTTCCATCTATTTTTTTATAATCCAGGAATTCCCACCCACCACCATCACTACCAATTTCTGGTCTATTGATGACCTTCCTTACCTGCATCCATTCTAGCACCTCCATTTACTGACCTCTATTTCAGCACCTACCCCACCAGTTGTAATGCTGTCTCTATCTGCTTCCCAACTTCCTGTGAACACATTGAAAGGGGGATCAATTTCATAGTCTCTATTTTTAGTGCCTATTACTGTGCCCATCACTGAAATGTTTCATCAGTATACTTGGAATGAACAAATGAATGAATGTGTCCCTAAAAAAGAAAACTGCAAGATGTTTTCTTTCATTTTCATTTGACAATCAAAGCTTTTCCTAAGGATATTATTCCTCAACTCTCCTAAAAATAGATAGGTTTGTCGTGAGACAATCCCCATTAGAATTTAGCCTTTGAAAATTTCACTTGATGAAGAACATAAAGCCTAAAAACGTAGTTTGTATAATGGAACCCCTTTCCTGACCTTAGCAATAGCTTTGTGGTTGTAGCGCTTTAATGAGTATAAACAGGTAGCAGAATAGCATTGCACCAATAATACAATTAACTCTCATTTCCCTATGGCCTCAGCAGTACACCCAGCATCCCGGAGCTGGCTGCAGGTATTTCCTCCAAGACTACAAAAACCACAGAAGACTCACTAGAAGATTAAATAGATTTGGCAAAATCAAAATGAGATGAAAGTACATTTCAATTAGGAGGGAATGAGGAGAGGCAGTGACAAGGGAGAAAATGTGTGCAAAGCATCAGCCTCTCTAATCTCTGAAAACAGAGCCTGTCCTCCAGGCTGCGCTCTTGTTGACTCATCACCGAAATCACAGCGAAGACAAGAGAAACTCCAGAGGAAGCAGAGCTGTGACAAGACTCCTTGATACCCTTGACTGCCTGGGCACAGGAATTGAGTTGGGCTTTGAGAGGGAAAGGGAACCTGCCTGGCAAAAATTTAAAAAAAAATCAAAACAAAACAAAAAGCGTGAAACTACAGAAAGTTTAATTATAGCCGGTGCAGGGATACTGAAAGTACCCAGTAATTGGGGCAGCAGGGGAAAAAAAGGAAAGAAACAAGAAGACGATTAGGGAAAGGCTCTGGAGGCATGACATTTCCTGGACAGCATTTCACTGACAACTGCTAAAGATGAACTTGATGTTTGGTCTATTTCCAATTTAAATTTTTGGTTCGCAGCATGTTTGTGTACGTACGAATGTTCTTTGTGTCTCTATGTGTGCGTTATCCTCTATTGTCTGCATTTTTCCTTGGCTCCCACCTGAGTGGGAATGAAAAAGTGCTATGATCCAAACTGGATTTTAATGAGGACAGCTCCCTGCCTGCCAAGTCCTTGGCCACGAAGTTGGCAGACTGGAACCCCTGGTCCTTGAGGGTCCCTGCTCTGGATCTCTAGGCCCCTCTGTTAAAAACCTGGCAACCCGCCCACGGTCTCTCTTTCCCTGCGCCAAACAGATGAAGGCAGCGTCTGGCTCTGAACACGCAGCGCAGAATGTTGCCATGGCTGTCAAAGGCCCACGGAAGGAGTACTTCCTTTCTGTGACATTAGGGACCCTCAGCTGTTGTCACTTTCCTGAGACATGGCAACTTTTTTATTCTTTGTAAACAGCAAAGAAGACAGTGACTACATTTAGTTTGGCAAGAATCCAAGAACACGATTTCACTTTCGCAAGCTATCCTTACGCAGGGCACTGTTCCTGCCTGGTATGTCTATAGGCAAGAGCATGCGTGGGAGTGTATCAGTCAAGGACACTAACATTTTAAGAGTCAGATTCTCAACTTCCTGTGTGGGAACTTCAGAAAAGACTTACATTTTTCTGTGGAAATGTTATGTGGAAGCAACAAAGCTCTCTAAGAAGGTGATAACATGATTTATTATTATTATCATTATTATTATTTTGTGTTAGAAAATTAATACTTGCAGGCTGGGAGAGAGATGGATGTAATGTGTACCAAAGGCTGGAAGATTATGTAGATGATGTTTTTTGTACACAGGATGAGAATAAAACTTTGGGGATGGGCGTGAAAAACAGCATCTGTATTCCAGAGTCATTAAGATAATGGAATGCACAAGACCCCATGTTGACTTTGTGGGAGAGCGTTAAAAAGGACGGGAGAAGGGTACCCCATTTTCCACTGTGGACATTTCAGTGGATGGCACTGGCAATCCCAAGGGCTGAAAATGTAGGATAAGAATGTTACTTTCTCCTTTACAACAATGGGAATGCAATGACAAGTTTAGGATTATTTATGAATATAGTACCTTTAAAATATATATACTAAGGGAGAGAACAGGTATCTAATAGTTCTCCTAAAGAGTGAGCAACATTCTTTGCTACAAATCTCCAGAAATTCCTCAAGATTAAGCATTTGCCTTTATATTTTAATAATATTGAAAGAAAATAGGATTTAAAAATACAATCCAAACTATTATAGAATACTCAAAGCATTTTCACTTCCGCCTACTGCTTTCTGGTCTTATTCTGTGGTTGTGTTCCAAAAGTCATTAATTAGTACCTCATCATTTTCATTTAGTTTGTTTTTGTACACACACCACAGTTTATATATATTTAAGACTATCTTTAAAATAAAGAATTATGCTTTTTTGTTCCTCAATCCTTTTCCTTATGGCAAATCTCAAAAAGAAGATGAATATCTTAAGGAATATTAGTACATTTAATGTTCATACATAAGTAGACATAGTGATCAATAGGTGGACCAATCTATGTCTACACAGATAGAGGATAATTAATGGTTGATACCAAAGAGATTCATTAATTTCTACTTCCTTTTGATATTTTCTACAATTGCTTCAGGAAGAAAAAATAATAAATGTGAGTATGTTTTCATAGTTTATTTGCTAACCAGGAGATTATCTCTTGGTTAATTTCACTAAGCTCGTGTGTTAAACATGTTTTCCAAAGATAGATGTAATAATATTGTCCACCCCTCATACTCTTCGACAATGATAGTTTGGCATGCTTTCCATTGAGAGAGTGGATATATATCATTTTCTTTTAATCTGGTTGAGCATATATTTGCTTTGGCCAATAGAGCATGGGGGAAATGATACTGTATAATTTCTTTTTTTTTAAGATTTTTATTTTGAGAGTGTAAGGGAGAGAGAAAGAGAAGGAGGGAAACATCAATGTGTGGTTGCCTCTCATGTGCCCCCTATTGGAGACTTGGCCCGCAACCCAGGCATGTGCCCTGACTAGGAATCAAACCAGAGACCCCTTGCTTCACATGCTTGCACTAAATCCACTGAGCCACACCAGCTGGGGCCATACTGTATAATTTCGATCGTTAGGTTATTAAAGTCAGTGAAGCTTCTAGAACACTTGCTTTGAGAGCCGAATGGGAAGTTCACCTCTCCTGAGGTCTCTGTGGCACAGGCAGGGTCCATCCTTGCACTGGGGCTCTGGTTCACAGACCCCGCTGAGATCCCAGGCAACAGCCAGGCGTGTGAGTCAAGACTCCTCAGATATTTTTACTCCCAAACATCAGGTCTTACCAGCGGAGTCTCCAGACGTGGAGGAGAAAAAAATTAGCCACATCATTGTTGTGAGTCCAAATCGCTGGCCCACGGAATCCATAATCCTAGTAAACTGGTTATTGTCTGCCACTGAGTACCAGGGTGGGTTGCTGGGCAATGATAACAAGCGGAGATAATGTTTGAACATGAAAGCAAAGGCCTACAAAATATTATAGATTATATAGAGTACTATACTCTAGCAAAATATACTACACTATGCACAATAAAGTCCTAAAACACGTGGCATTGGCTCTGGGGCCAAGCAGAATCAGGCAAAACCTTGAGGAAGCCCATGGTGAAAGCTACAAGGTCCTTCACTGGTAAAGACTTGGAAGACTGGAAAGAAAATTTTGTAAAAAACTGTGGTAATGGAAACATTTTACACACTTGCAGAAGATTTAGTAAAACCATCACCTTGAGTTGTGTGGAATATGGAAAATATACCTATTAACTTGATGGGATAGTGATGGGTATTTCCAAACAGAATGTAGAAGGTCATCTGCCTTCTGTAATAAAAGATGACAAAGATAAACTAAAGAATAATCTCTGCAGATCTTCAAGTATAATTTGAAGGATGTATGAAGTGAGGGAAAGGTCCTCTGGACCAAGGTCAATGCCAGGATGGACATGTAAGATCCACGGCTAAGACCTCAGGAAGAGCTACGGTGATGTCTCCTAGAAGGTTTCAGAAAGACAATAGTTATGAGCATACAGGAAGGATTCAGTTCATTAAGAAAGAGGAGGTGTGTGTGTGTGTGTGTGTGTGTTAAGAGCATTGACAATACTCACCCTAAACTTACACTTCACATTAAGAACCACAGAAGACTAGATCAGTTTTCCCTATCTCTTAATTCCAAATTCCAAGGGAAAAACTCATTGCAAGCTAATGGTTAACTGAATATGAATCAAGTGGCTGTGACTTAATAGGATCAAACAGTGTAACATGCTCCTCTGACTCTCTCCAGAGCACTATGGACACACCCAATACAAACCTTCATGCCAGGAAACTACTCCTATTAAAGAAGCTGAAGTGGTCAGTACCTGGAGAAAAAAGTGACCTTAGCTTTGGAACTGCGCAGTCACCATCAAAAGTGATTACAAAGCCATATACTAAACAAACAAACAAACAAACAAACAAACAGGACAGTGGAGACCATCAAAAAAAGGAAAACAAAAAGTTTTCTGTAGCACAAAGTCTTAGTCCTATTTCCCATTGTCACTGAGAATCCTAACCTTCGGCGGCCCTGCTTAGCATTCACCATACGCGGCAGCATGCCTGATCAGCCAGGGGTCCGTGTACATCACGCAAACACCAACGCTCTTACAAATATATGCTCCTGTGTTGCAGGGCCACACACTGGGAGATTTTAGCAGGTCTCAGCTGTGAGGAGATCACTGGAAAATAAATGAGTTGGTTTCCATAACAGTGCCTCTTATTAAATATCAGGGAGCGATGATCACAAAGTATAATGAAGTAACCACAAGCTGGTAGAAATTAATAAAGCACAATTCAGAGAAGATGCTTAAAGACAAAACATACACAGCCTGACTTTGGTTACCCCCAAGGATAGAGCATAGAACCTTGTTGTATGTGAGCCACGTATTTGGATCCTGTCTACTTACAGAAAAATAACATTTACTATTTACTTGGGAGAGTTCCCACTGAAATAATGCATTTCAAAGAGAAACTGAGCCTTTCAAATTTGAGTATGGAATTATACGCTTCTATACATTTTTTATTCCACAATTGGCTCTCCTTTTGACTTTCCAAGGAAACCTAGTCTTTGTCCCCGAAAAAAGAAGCATTGTAAAACTGTCAAACATTAAGCCCTCCCTTGAGGGGGGAGACATTTACAGTATGACCCAGCAGCTGCTGCAGGTATCTCCCAGCAGGAACATTTACAGTGCTCCATCTCAGGTATTGTCCATGCCAGTCATGCTGCGGATTCGGTGCCATCACCGTTACTGAAGCTAATGGTTAAGTGAATGTGAATTAAATTGCTGGTTTTGTCATAATTGGATGGAATCACATAATATACTCATCCATCCAAGGAGATGGCAGCCTCTTCCTCAGAGAAACAGTGCTGAAAGTATTTGTCTCTTTTGGCTCTTAGGGTGGCGTGCTATTCACGTTTCTGGCCACACTCAGGAATGTTGCTTTCCCAGGAGAGGCAGGACACAGCCTCACATTGCCCCGGGAAATGTGGAATGGCGCCCTTGGAATGAGAGAAGTCCAAATGCCACAGCTGTTGCACCTTTAAAATGCAGGTCCTTTTCAACTCCAGTATAAATTGATAGTGTGTTAGTTCATGGAACACACACATGCGTGGAAGAGTAAAAAGTTAAATAAAGAAATGAAAACAAGGAATGGTGGACGGAAGGAAGGGAGGAAGGAAGGAAGGAAGAAGGAAGGAAGGAAGGAAGGAAGGAAGGAAGGAAGGCCTTGACTCATTGACATATGCTTCTAATCTAGGTAAAATGTACATTTTCAGGTGTTAAAATTAGCAAAATACAAACTAATTGACTCTACCATTTTGCAACCACAAAGAAGATCGAAGATTTGTGCTGGCGTCCTGGCCTGTTGGGTCTTGATGCCGTTATGCCGTGTCCAGCATCTAACATCTCCCCCTCCCCTTTCTGTGCTTTTCATAGTTTCATGTGCACACTGCTTTCTCTCGATATCCACCCCTCTGTGCTCTTTTTGAGTCCTGCCCTCTGTTCCTCCCTCCCTCCCTGACTCAAACATAAAAGAATAAATATCACCAGTTTATTTTGGTTTTGGTCCCTGCATTCATTGTCCCTTCAGAAATCTGAAAATCACGCTTACTTCCAAGGTTGACTCTCCAAATTCATGTCACCATTACTTCTGACTATCTGAAGGAATTATGCCCTCCCCTCATTCATTCCATCATACAGGAAGTTACTGTGTTAAAGGAGAAGGAGAATTTGGGGGTTTTAAATAATAACCAGTAACATTAGAGAGCGGGAGTGGGCAAACTAGCAAAGGGTAACCCGACATAGTGAATACGGGGGTGAAGAAAAAGTCTACTGTCTTCTACCATTATTTTGAAAATATATATCTAACATCACAAAAGTAAGAGGTAATATAATCTTTGATAAAATAATATTCTTTTTCAAGAAAAATTTAAATATTCAAAAAATTATGTTGATGGATGGATAGATAGATAGATAGATAGATAGATAGATTTTCCTGTTATCTCCCTCTCAGGAATTTCATGACCACTCAAGCCATATTCAAAGGCCATTTCTTGTAGGTCCATGAGACTTTGATCAAGCATCTCTTGACAGGATAAATAGTGGAAGTATGCTGAAATATCAAAAGCATTGATTTTATTGTTAAACAAATTTTGGCTTGAATCCCAGCTAGAGTTTCAGTTTGCTCACCTGAGGAACAAGGATATCAACTCCATAGTAGTGCATCCGATGCAAGATAGATTTGAAGTGCAAAGCTGAACTCATGCAAGGACTTCTGTGAATGAATGGTTTTGTTCCCCTGGCCTTTTATTTTACACTCCTAATGGAGTATGTGTAACTTGCATGTCACCCACTGTATTGTGATTAAGCATAGGTTTTTGTATCCTTTTGGAATCCAAGCTCTTTCCTCCTTCACTGCGCCTATAATATGAGCTTAATAGCAACATTAACTAACCTTTACTGAATGAATTGTATATGTGCATTAATGGGTGTGCATGTGTTTTAGACATGACACTAAACATTTTTTGTGTATTGCGTTATTTAACCTTTTCAGTGTCCCTCTAAGGAAATGCTATTAAAATTCCCAGATGAGGAAACCGTGGGTCCAGGATTACTGGGTTACTTAATATGGCTCTCATCACACATTAGTGAGGCAATAGCCAAAATGGGAATCTTGTAATACAATCCCAGTACCTATCTTTTAATCACATCATGACATTGCCTTTTACCCTGGACAGGTATAATGAATCTTTGACTATTGAAGTTACAAAGAAGCATAATAAAACCAGAGGTCATGCATGGCCCCGGGAGACAGAAATAATGCTATAGGAGTGTGCCTGCTAACCAACTGTCAGAATAATTCTGGTAGCCTCGGCACACATAGAGTTACTGTTTACATCTTGCTGAGCTCTGAGTGCAGCTCACCTAAGGTTACCGGATTGACGGTGGAGACACAGCTTTATGTGCAACGACAGAGACTATGGAAGCTTGTGGCATCTCATCAGCTTTCATTGGCTACGTTAAGCATCCCAAAGTGATTAGCCTGAAAAGACATTTTACCATTCAGCACAGGAAAAGCTGCTTGATTTTATTTCCAGAGAAATTAGCCTTGTCTTAGTCCCTTTTTGTTTTTTGGAAATTAGAAGGGGAGGCAAGCATTGAATTGATAGGCTTTGTAGGAAGTCTACGGCACATGAGAAAATAAGAACTAAGCTAGATTTCATTTCTTGCACCGTCTTTAGCAGAAACAACAACATACATTCAACAAGCATTTGCACCGTGGCAGGCTTGGGGTCAATACTTACCTGCAGCATCTAACTCCCTCCTGGCCACCACCTACTGAGATGCCTGTGACTACCTTTGTTTTCCTAGGAGGAAGCGGAGGTGCCCGTGATGAAATAAACGCCCAAAGTCAGGAATTAGTACTCAAGATAAGATCTGTATCCAGACAACTTCATCTCAGTTTCAATGCTATTAGCCCTCATATTTCACCAACACAAAAGTGTGTCCATTGTGGGGGTGGAAGCAGAGAGGGACGTCATCATTCTCGGCTGGGAACTGGGGATTGATGTTGGATCAATGAGTGTCATCCAATGGCATGCAAACCCTCCGTGTAGATTAGGGGCCTTTGTCTGATCTTGGTTTTGTAAAAGGAGGCCTTTCAATACATAGTACTTATTAAATCAAGTTGCATTGATATGATCATTTTAGAACAATTCAGAATGGCTTAGTTGTAAGGTAGAAAACATTACCACTGAGGAAAGGTAGATCCTCAGTGACTTTCTCAAGAGTGGATGACACTGAATGGTCTGTTCCAAATACCTATTCATACTTAGGCTATGTTCTTATTAGTCCCTAACACTCTTTTAGCAACCTGTCTTGATCCATTAAGGCTGCAGTACCAGAGCACCATAGACTACGTGGCTTATTAAATGGCAGACATTTCTTTTTCACAGCCCTGGAGGCTGGGAAGTCCAAGATGCAGGCAGCTTCTGGGTGACCGCAAATGACATCCCACTTATATGGGTCTCTGGGGTCTCTGCTCCTTGTCTTTGCAATGGGACTATGACATCCTCAAGGGTTGTGTTAAGGCTTCATGGAGATCAACAGCCAGAGATGTTCCCTTTTCTTCATTTACTTTTTTATTATTCTTTCTCCAGCTTCTGTTTTTTTCCCCTTCCACCCGTTCTTTCTACCTACTCTCTTCTGTAATGTCTTCCTTAATGCAATGTCTACGATAGGCCCCCAATGTGCAATTTCTTCATTTATTGTTCCATTTCCTGAATAGCAAAGATTCAATTTGAATGTGTTGTAACTACAGCTATATGCAATGTGAGGTATGCTAAGAAAATAATACAGCAGCCACCATGTTGGTGTTGCTGGACATATACTTATAGAGCTGTTTTTTTATGTATGGAAATAGGATTTGCATATTCATGGAGTATGTTTTCCATTCCACAACACCATGTTAGGCAATATATTACATCTTCTGGCCTGCTTGATATTCATTGCTAATAAAGCCTTATAGAAATAAAGCCAGGCGGTAATAGAATGGCAGCTTTTTATTGTGGAGATGTTTCCATTATGCTAATTTATGATTTAGATGATTTACGCTAATAAGTGTAATTTCTTAATATAAACAAAACTGTAGTCAAATTTCAAAATGCTGTATCTCTGGCTGGCAAATTTACATACCTCACGGTTGTATTAAATATATTCTGTGGAGACAAAACATTTTTTACATAACAATCACCTCCGGCTTTTCCACGGAGAGTTTGATGGCATAAAACAGCTGTGCACCTGTAATTGTTTTGCCACCTGTTCTGCGGATGCGCGGGTTCCGTTCCCTTCCGTGGCGGCTGGACGAGGTTTTGCTTGCATTTCAAGGTCACAAATCCCTCTACCTTCATCTTCTGATACCTTTCAAAGTGGGGGCGGCGTTGTTTTTTTGTTGTTGTTGTTGGAGTTCATTTTCCAAGGTTTAATTAGAAATTTTCCAGAGGAAAGGAATTAAATAGCGAGTTATTCACCATCCGCCAGATGACCAAATCAGAGGACATACCCACCGTCTGTGATGAGCTTTAATTTCTAATTTCCAAAGGGCACCTCTTTTAGCTCTATTTCAATTCAGAAAAAAATAAAGTGATTGAGTTCAAAAGACACAGAGGCCTTTTGTTTAGGGGAAAATAAAATATGAGGCTGTGACAGGATTGTTTAAGTAATGATGAGTCTCCCTCTGCCGCTGCCTCTCAAACATGCACGCACACACTCCCATGTACACGTATAAATCAACTAGATTAATCCATGAATTTTAATTGTGTAATATTAAAGCACATTAACCAATCTATCTCAATTAATGAAAACCGTAAGTGTAATAAATATCTTTGACCTCATTCTGAGCGAATGCCACCAACTTTGTCAAATCACCCAGGGACCTAAATTTGCCTGTCATAAGATTAATGTAGCTGTCCCAATTTTTTTTTTTACAGACAAAACTACTTTGGGATGTCCTAAAGTGGTATTAACAATCACTCAGTATGATGAGACTTGGAATTGAATTCTGGTGGCAAATCCCACTGGAGGAACGGTGCACAACCTGCTTGCAATACTTCCCCAAACTGTCAAGATCATCAAAAACAAGGAAAATCTAAGAAATTGCCACACCCAAAAGAGCTCAGGGAGGCACAGTGACGAAATGCAGTTGGGATCCTGGATGGGATCCTGGAACAGGAAAGGGACCTTAGGTGAAAATCAATCAATCAATCAATCAATAAAACTAGGGAAATCTGAATAAATTAGGAAATTAATTAATAAAATTTACAAATATGGGAGTAACTAAAGTTCCCTTATATTTTTAGTTGGAAACATAGTAAAACACATTAGCCTAATCTTTTTTTTTGCTTCTTTTATGTCTCGTTAAAAACTAGTAAAGAAGAAAATAGTATTCAAGTCACTAGCTTCCATATTCAATTCAATAGTTTCCACAACACTCACACCAAACACTTTTTTTTATAACAGCTACTTCCTCAAAGATAAAACCTTTAGCTTAGTTATTTCCTTACATTTAAATAAACCAACAAAAAACCCTTAAAATGTTTTGCTTAAAACGTTAGCTTTGTAATAGTTAAAAAGGGTCTCTTTGAAAATGTTTAGAGCAAATACATGTCTATATTTCCTTTGTAGCAAAGTCTTCTCCCTCCATGCTGATTACTTTTTTTGAGACTCTTCCCACTGAGCTTTTTCTTCATTAATTCTTCTGAAATTGAGAGAGGAAATAGGTTGGTTGAACAACATAGTGTATGTGCGACTACAATTATGATCAGGGAGAATAGAAACACAACTCAAAAAATGTAAGGAAAGAAGGAAGTTTATTGTCTAATGAGTCAAATATTTTTAAAAGTCTGTAGGTTTACCTTCACCCAGCATCTCACATAACACCACTATATACTTTCAATCACACTCCTAGCTCTTCTGCTTTATTACTGGTTTGTGTTCTAAGCAAGGCCTTACTTAGCATCTGGAATGATGGTCATCTACTGCCCTAAACATATAGTGACCTAATGGCTATTAGTGTAAGAGTAAAAGGATACTTTTTTTTTTGATGGAACTAATGACAGTTCCAGAGAGAACTGTTCCTGGATCCATCTGGCTCGTTTTCACGTTTCAGGATCAGTTATGGTAATAGGGAAAGGAGAGAGCGATCCATCATCCCAGTTTTCTGTGTCTGTCCCGGTTTTAGCGATGCAAGTCTGGTGCCTGGGGCCTGGGTCACACGTCCCTCAGAATGAAGAGCGGATGATAGAACAGCACCCTCTGAGCCACAGAAGGGGAGGTGTTCGCCCAAAGGAATTCACTGCAAAATAAAGTCGGTTTATGTAAAGCTCTTTGAATAGTACCTAGAGTGACATATTAAACACTGAACTAATACTAATCTACACACTTGTTCCCCCAAATTCATCAAATATAAAATGAATATCTATTGTAACATCAGTGATTTTTTTTTACTTGCCTCCAGGAAAGAAGACTGCTGCAAGATTAACTTTGACTTCAATTTCAGTGATATTAAAATGTGAATTATTTGTGTATGTTACATTAAAATATGTTCATCTCCCCACAAATTGTTAAATGTGTGTGTACACACACACATACATATACACACACATCCATCTCCCTACAAAGGATGAATGTGTGTGTGCACATATACACACACATACATATACATATAGATATATACATGTATAGTATACACAGTTCTTCTGGAATATGCATTTTTGTTCTTTTTTTAAAAAAATTATTTATTTATTTTTAGAGAGGGAAGGGAGGGAGAAAGAGAGAGAGAGAAACATCAATGTGCGGTTATTGGGGGTCATGGCCTGCAACCCAGGCATGTACCCTTGCTGGGAATCGAACCTGCGACACTTTGGTTTGCAGCCCACGCTGAATCCACTGAGCTACGCCAGCCAGGGCTGCATTTTTGTTCTTAAATAAATCATTTATATTTTTTGAATGTATCCCAGATTTAAATATATTTCCAAAAACTATGAGATAATCTATATGAAACTGAGTAAACTCCTTTTAGAAACGTAAATGATATTATGCCCCTGAACATCTTTAGGCCCTCTCAGGGACTTCCACGGCACGTAGAATTAGTGAGGCTGCTTAAACTATCTCACCAGCACCTGCCTGGACTGGGCCAAGCTCCTTCGACTTCCTCTTTCCAACACAGGCCTTGATTCCCTTGTTAGGGCCTTTGCACGTGTGCTTTCTCTGCCTAGGATGCTACGGCTAGTTCCTCCTGCCTTTTAGGTGGCACCCTCTTACTAAGGCATTTATTAACCACCCAGACTAAGGCCCTCCTGGACCCCCCACCCTGTCCTGATCATCCCCTTCAGGCCAGTGTCCCTCTGTTGTCACCTCACAGTGCTCATCACAGGAGAGTACATTATTCACTTACCTCTTTTGCCTATTCTCTCCCCACCGACACTCTAAGAAACACTCTGTTAAAATAGGAGTAACAACAATGCTAAGCACATAAATTTACTTAACTAACTTGTATTGACTAAATCAACTTTATTTTTAATGTGTGGCAATGACATGCTGACCACAGAGTCAAATGCCCCAAATGAGAAGAGTGGTTAATAATACCAAGTCCTTTTGGAATGCTAACTTAAATAGGCCTCTTTCTCCCAACTGTGCCGCGTGTTATGCTCATGTCTGCTGAGCGGAAATGCAATATGTGTATTAGAAAGAAGGAAATTTTGTAAAAAAATTCAGAAGAAAGAAGATCTATATTGTTTCCAACCTCCTTGTTAATCAAAGAAAGACCCTGGAAGGGCCTGTTAATGTTATTTATTTGTTTTTGTATTGTTTTACTGTTGTATTTGGCCAGAGCGTTGAAAACAAAATAGATACAAACACAGACGCAAGTGCACTTGGCTGTGAGAACGTGATAAATTCACTTACATCTGGAAAGTCTATCAGACTTCCGACATTTCCCAAGCAAAAATCAGGAAGCTTTCCAAATCTGCAATCATTTGGGCTTTATCTTTTGCTGTAAGCGTTTGTTCACATTTGCATGAAAATTTAGAATGACTCCTGAAGCCTGAGTTTCTAGGCTGATCAGCACCAGGACAAATGAACAAACCTAAAATGAATGGACAAATAAAAGGGACACATTCATGAGAGTGTAGGCCAGTGACTTCAATATCTATTGAAAATAAAGGCAGACAGGAATAGAAGAAAGAGAAAAGAAAAAAACAGAGAAGATAAAAGAAAAAGAACGTTTAAAAATAGCCAGCATGATTAAATTGGTAGAAACTAGAGAGGGAACCCTCTTCCCATCAGAGTTTGGACAGTCCTGGCCCACCCCCAGAAGGGGATTTTTAAAGAGACACAACCCTTCAAATCCAAAATGGAAGTCCTCTTTTCTCCAAAGGGTATGGGGACCCTTTAATATTAACATGTCCCTCCTAAAAATCTTAGTACCCCCTCTCTCACTCAAGAATAGTCTGCCTGATAATGAAGTAAGGAAAGTTATTTTGTTTTACAGTAAACAGAATCTAACAAGGAAATCTCTATAGCAAATATTGAATCGTTTTCATTACTGCCGTAGGAGTGGAGTTAGAGTGCATTATGTTCCACGCTCTCCTTAAGCTCTGGCCACATCCGGTGTCCTGTCCGTGTATGTATCTCAGTCTAGTATCAGCTCTTGGCTCTGACAAATCAATTTTGTTTCTTATCTTCCTCTCCTGAAACTGGTATGTATACCAGGCACCATCGTGGCATGTTCTTATTTTGTCCCCAATCACAACAACCAAGGCCTTGGGTTGATTGATTGATCGCCATGTGGTATTTTGTCTCAGGTCTTATGTTCTTTGTAAGAATACAGGTGCATTGCCTTTCAGTTCTTTTCACACACCTAGCTGTTTCCATCCTCTCGCATAGCCACTCCTTAACAGGTATGAAGGGTGTCCTTATCTGTAACAGTGGGTTAGCTGAAATCAGGCTTTACCCAGGTGCATTCCAGAAAACACTGGCCCCACGAAATATTTCATAAAAGTAAAAATGGTGGTGAGGGGGAGAGACAGAAGGTAAATTTACATCTCACTGAATACTACACACTCACTCAAATCTTCGCTTCCAATCTTATGGTTGTGTAAGCACTGAGAGATTCTATACTACGGAAACATTGAACTTGGGTTAAATATCCCTAACTTACTTGGTCGTATACTGTCCTGTGTTTCTTTATGGTAACATCTATTAATAGGTTCAGAAAATAGCATTTATGACAAAAATTTAGGGATAATCCTGCCTAGATGTGTGTATGGCTCCTTTCAACCCTGATGAAATGCCAGAGTTGTGGCATTTCAATCAGATGAGTTCTGTTTACAATTTGGCCAATGTAACTGAGCATTTATCAGTGCAGTTCCAGTAAAGGCCACATACCAAAGAGACCCTGCTACTTAAACTGTAGCAGACTACAGCAACTTGATCACCAGGGGAAATTAAATCTCTCCTGGTCACTAAAGGTGGCAGTCCCTTAAACAGATGGACAGAGGAACCACTTAGTTTTTATGAATATCTTACAAATGACTTATATAGATTGTCATCACTGACATTAATCTTTCTAATATAAACTACGTAATTTTTCATTTTACTTCATTAACTTCCCAGCAAAGAGTACTTAAGTTTATAATTACACAGCATCAATTTGTCTATCCATTCATTTTAGGGGGGTTCTATAGTAAATCTATTTATACAACAAAATATTTATGGTTTATGGAATAAAGTCATGCTTTTGCTAGCAGTATGTTATCAGAAGTATAAATCATGTTAAACATGTTGAACAAAAACAATCAGTTATTTAAGTATATACCAAAGACAGTTTGTGAGTAAAATATGTATTTCCCTCTTAGCAACTATTATGACAAATTATTTCAAAATTAAGAGGCCATCACATGGTAAGACCACATAACGTCTCATATTTGAAACCATGGCATTAAATGAAAAGAAGAAACACACATACAGAAATATGGAATTCAACGATGTAACTGTGAAAGACCTAAAATTGTGTAGACACCCAAATGATTACTGCCACATGATTGGATCACATCAGCTATTTGGATACCGACTACCAGGCCTAAAATTTACTTGATGGAATGACTGCCAATGGGTACCCTCTCTTCAACCAAGCTCCAAATTAGTCCATTACTAAAAACACTGTAGCAATGATAGTTTCCCTAGGGCCATTTGATTGATGCTTCCTCATTTCCCCTGGTGGCCGATGGCTCAGACTCAACCTTCTCAAACTTAGGACAATCATCAGCAGAGAATTTCAGCCTCTCAGGTTCATACTCATTCATGTCTCTCAGATTCTGGAAGTCACATTATGTGTGACTACTTCCTCTGTGAACTGAACCCCTTCTATCTAGAACATGCAATTAAAAATTAGCCCCTGATAGATAAGGGAAACCTCAGGTTCATGCACAGCTGTTACTTTTCCTTAGAGCATTACTTCATAAAATCATCTTTCCAGGAATGTATCCTCTTAGGAAAGGCTGCCTACCAGGAGACCAACTGTTTTGAAAGAAATTAAACATTTTTAATTAAAAAAATTCCAAATACCTTAAAATGTTTTCCCTAATGACCTCAGTTGTCGGGAGGCTTTTGTTTTCATCTACTATTTCTATATTGACTTGACACAATTAGAACAAAGTATCACAGATGTTGGGAAAAATTTCCACTTAAAAAAAAAAAATCTGAGCTGAGGTTTACCAGATGTCTAAATCACCCATTATGAATTATTAGCAATTTTAAAAATTGTTTTGGGAACATAAATCTACCTCCTGAGTCCCAGCAACTAATCAAATCCCTGCTCTTTGAGCTTATATGAACTCAAATGTGATTGAGTTTTGATTTATAAATAAGTACCTCTGGTAAACCCCATATTATTTCATGAAATCTTAAAAATATATACACCATAAACCTTACACTACTGGCCTAAGATCCAAAGTATGTGGCTTATTGGAAATAATAAATGCCAAAGTAATTTCAACCCACAAGAGTGTAAACTTTCATAAAACAGGCATTCATCTCTTATGTTCCTTATTGGCTAATTAGTTATATTTGAGAAATTAATGGTGTTTATGAGAAAAAGCAACAAAATGCTTTGCTTTTAAGTATCCAGATTCTAAAAGAGATTAAACAGACTGTTTTGCATAAAACAATGTTGATTAAAAGCTCAATTAATTCAACCAGTAATCTGAGTGTCAAATAATTTGCCAATGAAATTTTATGTAGGCATAAACTTGTCCCGAGTATGCCATTTTTCCAAGAGGAGCTAGAAAGCTGTGTGTACCATCTGGGATTCTGGACAGGGATGGAGCTCGGTGATTGCATCAGTGACACAATGCCAGTTTCAGAGATAAGTGTTTTGAGGGAATAAAGGAAGAAGCTAATGTGTAAGATTTATGCATATCACCTCACGCTCATGGTAGGAAGAGCTGAAGAATTTGTTTAACACTGTGATATAACATGGTTGAGGGCAAGGCCAAGATAAATGACCATCAGTGTTCACTTACATCCCTGGCAAGGATTTGGGGAGGAGGAGGTTTGAGAAAGGGAGTGGTGAGCGAAGAGAGATGAAAAACCAAGAGAGATAAATTAAGTCTGACAGACAAACACATTGCTGTGAAAGACTCCTGGGATTCCAAAATAAGTTCACCAAAAATCAGATCTGTCGTGCCAATCAGATGGACTGTGCCCTCAAGTGGTCTGGTCTCTTTCGGCCGCCTCTTACCTATCCACTGCATCTGCACATTCTCTCCCATTGATCTCTTCTTCAAAATGTTTGAAGAGCTGTTCATTGGAATGTAAACTCGACTGTATCTCCCCAACTCCTCTGGTTTTTGTGGGCATAGCAAATAAGGTCTGAAGCCCCGAGTTTGCCCAGAACTTGTCATGTATGCTCCTCGCGGCAGCGCTTGTCCCACTGAAGAGACATTCCTCTACTTCTTGTCCCGTTTGCAGTCTGTCTGACCGCAGTTCACCCTGCAACCCTTAACACAGATGTGTCTGACTTACAAAAATATTCCCAGACTCAAGCAGGCACAGATGTTACCCTTTGCTCTTTTTATTTATTTATTCATTTATTTTTTACAATGGACTTGTAAGTTTTCTTTAAAAGTACTTAGTAACCTTGCACTAAAACACAGGCCATTGAATACCACATTGATATCTTCTAAACAGATGTGAAATTCCAAAAGACAAAAAAAAAACAAAAACGGGAGAAAAAACAACAGACAAAGATGGCACATTTTGGGAAAACGGAAGTCTGATGGAAGATGAGTAACTTAGCAACGCAAGGAAAGCTGAGTCCCAATTGTGTGGAAAACGAGACAGAAGTGAAGAAGCAATTTCAACTTTGCTTACGTACCTGTCTATCCTTTTAGAAACTGAGCTTTAAATCTGTACATCTCTCATGTCTAGAGCAAAGCCCGACATCATATGTATGTACTTACTGGTTTTACACAAACGAGTGATTTGATTATTATTATGATCATAACTTACTGAATTTGTGTTTACTAATGATTCTGTAAGTCACTGTTTTAAAATCTTACATTAAACCTTTATAACAATTTCCTGAAGTGTGTATTACTTATTCTCGCTTAGCAGAAGTGAGGGCTGTTGCTTACAGAGGTTAAATGGATTTGACAAGTCCAATCAGAAGATTCAGATCCCGAGCAAGATATTTCTAGTGGAGAAAGCGAAGATGAATTAGACGTGAATAAAGAGGATTTTTTGAAAGGATAAAGAATCCAAATGGAAGAAAAATCCAATAAGGAGACAAATTAGAAAGCAGCCACAGAATATTTTGTGTCAACTTCCATTAGTTCAGCCAAAGGTAAAAAATGCCAAGACAGAGCTGGAAACTTGGAACCTCTTTTCTCACAAATGATATGTGAGATCTAATCTTCTTACATACAAATAAATGCATCAATTCTGTCTCAAGCCCTTTTCACAAGAGACGCTAAACGAATGGACAAAACTGAACTGAAAGCATTTTTAGGCCTCATATCTAGCTGGTTTACATCACAGCAATTGGCTAAATGTGCAGGATTTATGGGCTACAGATGGTAGTGGTTTTAAATTTTGTTTCACATTTCAGCACATACTAGTAATGAATGTATCTCTCCAAGACATGCGACCTATGCTATAATGTTTTTGACTGCGACCTCCGCAGGGGTAAAGACAAAACATCTCAAATTTACTTTAGAAAGATTTCAGTGTCTAATGGTTAAGACAAGCAACATTGTTTTGTTTACAAAAACACTAACCTCAATTGCTGGTGGGGAAAGATTGCATTGCACCTCTAGCTGTCCGAGAGAACCAGGCTATTAGAGCAAAGGAAGGCAGAAGCTGGGCTGAAGAGATTCCATGTTGATCTGACAGGTTGTCAAAGACTTTCCACTTCACTCACCTGGAAACGCCTACATCCAGCCTAGAGAAGCCATTTTTTCCTTAATATTTTCCAAAATAATTTGATTCTACAACAATAGGAAGGGATGTGTAAAGCGGAGCACATCCGGGAAAGAGCGGCCATGGTGGCAGAATGTCCCCGACAGCGCTGTGTAAGTGTTGGCGGATGGAACCAGGGGCATTTAAGCTGAGAGGGGAGACACCAAAAGAAACCGAGAAACATTTTCAAATATCTGGAGGACAATTTGGTGGAAGCTGAATATGTTTATTTGGACGTTGTAATTAGTGGGAAGAAAGCCTGTGGCTGGAAATTAGAAGGAAGCATATTTCATTTCACACTAAAGAAGTGAATAGTAGTTTTGTGAGGCCCTGGCCAGGTAGTTCAGTAGGTTAGAGCGTTGCCCCTATAAACCAACGTTGTGGGTTTGATCCCCAGTCAGGGTGCATAAATAAGTGGGTCAATCTCTCTGTCTCTCTCAAAAATTAATAAAAATTAGTTATATGAGCTGTTGAACAACAGAATCAACTGCCTTTTCAGGTATTGAGTACCCTTTGACTAGAAGTGTTTAAATAACAATCTTTCATTGATGTGGTAGATGTAATTTAAACACAGAGTGAAAGATGCAGCTAAATTAAATTGAAATAGGTGAAATAGGTCTGTATATTCTAACTGATGATATAGTTCATTTATTCTTACTCCTTACAGCAGCCTTCCAATCTAATCCACCTGGAAAACCTTAGCAATTCTTCATTATTATCCCTATGAAAATCACCTGATGGGTCAAGAACATCCCGATAATCCAAAACAGAATTGATTTTTCCTCTTTCCTGCTATTAGTTTCCTGGCAGCAATTATTGTACATACCTTGCATTGGAGGTGTTGTATGATCACAGATCTACTGTCAAACTCTAGGTTTCAAATGCTGACATTGTTCTAATGCCTGTGAGGCCTTTAAGCCTAACAGGAACTCAGCAAACATTTACATATTCAATAGATAACTCTGTGAACCAGAAGGCATTCTTTCTACCTATACCAACAAAAAAAGCACACAAGCAGTAAGACTCATACTTTGTCTCATTTTTAGAAATTTCAAGAGATTTTTATCCAAACTGATACGCTCTTGTAAATCTCTACTTTGTCTATTAAGTACTGTATTCATTTTCTTGGGCATTTTCCATCACCATAAACATGATGGCTTAAATAACACACAAAGAGTTGTTCCTGTAGACTAGAAGTCTGCTCTGGGTCTCAGTGGTCTACAATCAAGTATCAGCAGGCTGCATTATTTCCTTGGAAGCTCTGGGTGAGAATTTATTACTTGCTCATTCAGGTTGTTACCAAATTTGGATCCTTGTCATGGTAGGGCTGAGGCTTATTTATTTATTTATTTATTTATGTATTCACTTATTTATAGGTGGCTATAAATTGTGATCTGTTTCTTGCTTCCTCACTCCGCCACATTTCTTGACTGCTGATTTATTTTCAAAGCCAGCAATAGTAGGTCTGGTAGGATGGGGCTTTTCTCAAGGCACATCTTTCCGATCCAATCTTCTACCTCCCTCTTCTTGTTTTAAGAATTTATGCAAATTAAATGGACCTATAGAGATATTCCAGAACAACCTGCTTCTTTTGAAGACCTTAATTTTGTTTATAATAGCAATTCCCTTTTGTCCTACAAAGCAACGTAGTTGCCAGTTCCAGGGTTTAGGACTTGGAAATAGTTGGGAGACCATTATTATGCCTACCCCCCTCAATAGTCTTTTCTTTCCTTACTTTCAGAAATTTCAAGATTGTTACTTCATGAGTTATATAATTTTAGAAATCTCCGGAATTTTCCTTTGAGTTCAAAGCTATGTACTAGTTACTAAAATGGAACTTTATTACATACCTTCATCACCTCCCCCCCAAAAATACTTGGAATTATTGTAATGTTCTACATGATCCAAAATGATTTGGAATTATAATTTTCTAAATAATGTAAGCTAACTTATATTGAGGTTTAGTGAAAAACCTCAGTATAAGTTAGCTGTCTGTTCTAATACAAATCAGCTTCACTTTAAAAATGAATAATCTTTACAAAATCAACATTAATTTTCAGTGAATATTAAGTCAATAGGAGTGATTCTAATACTTTGCTTTAGAGTCAAGTGCATGGGCTTTGTGTCAACTGCTTTGCCTGATGCATAGATGGTGTGTGTGTTTATTTGAACTCTGTGTTAGTAGCCAGATGATTGAGTTTGCTGTTTTACCTGCCATCATAATATATTGCATTTACCTGAATATCATGTTTAGAAAATAAAATGAACCTAGATTTTGAAGGATGTTCGGAAACTAATCAGTTTAAGCAAGGGATGTTTCAATAGAGTGGCAGAGACAAATCACTAAACGGAGTATACAGGGTCGTTTCTCTGTATGTCTTCAGGTTAGAGGTTATATTGACTTGCGGATAAACTTTTAAAACATTTTTACATTTGTTTATTTATACTGATTGTTTATTTATTATGCACATCTCATTGCAAAATATTTTCCTAATTTCTAGTGTTTGCAAAGTTGCGAATGACAAACTTGGTATTTTCAAGGGAGAAGAATTAATAACTTTCTATTAGCCAACTATTGTAATAAAGCATTACTATCTCACTGAAGCCCAATGTTCTGAAACACTTAACCAAACTCTTATGCTCTAGACATTTTTTAGGCATGCTATATGTATTGACTACTGAATCCTCATCACAACTGAAGAAGGTAGTTTTTTTTTAATAATTCTAATTTGTAGATGAGAAAGAAGCTAGGGAGAGTTTCCGTTACTCATCAAAAGTCACACAGCCTTTAAATAGCAGATTGAAACCCTGGCCAGGTACCTCAGTTGGTTAGAGCATCGTTCTGACGTGCCAAGGATTACAGGTGTGACTCCTTGTCCAGACTAATACGAGTATCCACCACTGAGTACATGAATAGGTGGGACAACAAATCAAAGTTTCTCTTTCTTCCTCTAAAGATCAATACATTAAAAAGTTTATATAGAAGATGGAAGAGTTTGAGAATGAAGTATCAGTCCAGAGTTCTCTTAGCCTCCATGCACCAAGGTCTCTTAAGCGCTAGCTACCAGTTATCATCTAGATTTTACAAATGATGAATGATGGCCCAGTGAAGTTAAAAAATTAATTTACCAAGATCTCATGACCAGTAGATACTAAAGTTTAGAATGTAAGTTAAGACTACTGGCCTCCCAAGAAAAAAAAATTTTCATTAAGTCACCATACATCTAGCACACAGAGACAGACAAGTGCTTTCGCAACAATAAAATAAGGAAAGAGACATATGTCATCAAAGAAAGCCAAACCTCCCTCAAACCACAGTGAACTGCAATGGAATCACTGCAGAATCTCTTCAGCCTAAAATGTGGGTCATGTTGAGCACGGGGGTGCCTAGATGATTCCTTTTCTCATTGGATTGCATCCACAACTGTGGAGGCAGATGGTAGGGATATGTTTGATTGAGTCTGAGCTGATAGATTCTGAAATGTTTGCGGAATGTTTCCCATCACTGTACTCACAGCCTATCACTTGAGGGTTGGTTTCTCAAGATACTGTTTGTCCTCCGATCACATATCGAATGTTTCCAATACAAATTTGAACTATTCATCTATTTTTTTCTGCTTCAGTGACCACATTTGATCGATTTAACAAAGAAGAGTTGGGTTTTAAAAGCAATTTTCTGTCATAGGAGGAAACAGGGATATAGTTTCCCTTGCCCTGAAAAGCAGAATCAGAACTAGTATGAATGATCTGTGGTTTCATATGCTTTGAAAGGATGACAAAGAAAGGAACAAGAATGTCCATGATCTAAAACTCTGCACAATAGACGAGCCATTTACAATGGGATTTTGGAGAGGGGAGGCAATATGAAAACATAATCCCACAAGCCATATTCCATATCCACTGGTGTTATTATCCCCTCAGTGTGAAATCTGCATATGTTCAAAATACTAAGGCAATTTTAGAGGCTTGGACATTGAAGAGATTAAATTATAATTGTTTTCTTTGTATACTTAGGTGAACCATGTGGACTTTATTTTAATTAATTAAAACACTATGAAAACCAAACCTCTAAAATCCATCTAACTCACTTCCTTAATCTCCATCATAAAAGAATTAGTATGAATAAGAATTCTGAAGCCATTTGTGAAGTCATTTATAACCTTTATGTATTTTCTATTCTTCTGATTAAATTACATGTCTGAGTGATTCTTAATTATATTTTGCCAAATGATTTGAAAGCTTTCTATCTTAAGGTCTGTTAGTAAACAAATGAATGTGAAGAAAATAGAATATGTCCAATATGATTCATATAATGTAGAAGCTTTATCTTTGTCACAGGCATTCTAGTGCAAATGGTTACTACTAATAAAGTCAACTCCAGCAAGAGCTATCTTGGCAAATGAGAGGCTCACGAAAGATATATTGTAGACATCTCCTTGAAATTTATGCTCCATACAGATTATCTTCTATTAACTGGTGAGCTTGAACCTTGAAAGGAGTTTCAAGTTTCAGATAAGTAACACACATCGCTGAACATTACGTCTGCCACCTGGTAATGGATAATATAAATACAGCACAT
This sequence comes from Phyllostomus hastatus, assembly GCF_019186645.2. NCBI lineage: Eukaryota > Metazoa > Chordata > Mammalia > Chiroptera > Phyllostomidae > Phyllostomus > Phyllostomus hastatus. Next base: position 20,920,480 of record NW_025334024.1, read on the forward strand.
TTATTCAGCAGGGAAGGGAAACTGCTTCTATAGCCAATTCTCAATTATTCGGGGTAATGGGGGAAATCCTCCAAGTGGTTATCCATAAATACAGATAATTGGCACAATATGTAAATTAGGTCCCACTTCACAGTGTTTATGAACATTTTGGCCGAATCATTATAAAAGTGGAAATAAAAATTTATTAAAGCCCTGTCATTATTATAAAGTGTTTGACAGATTCACTGTCCTCCCATCTCCGACGTTTTCTCCTCCATCTCCTCCTTTGTCCACTCTCCAAGGCTTATCTTCCTCGGGGTTTCGCATTTAGCTTTCTTCTCTTTTTCATATACAAATTATTTCTGGTTCATCTCACCCACTGCCATGGCTACAGATAGCAAGAGAACAGATGCTTAATCCATGCTGGTTGAATGAACAAACTGCTAAGATACCTTCCCTCATGTTGTTTCAATTTAATTAAATGCTTAATGTATAGCGGGCGAGGCTGGCAAACCTATCTGTGCGCCACCGTCATCTGGGGAGTTTTATTTTAACACAGATACTGAAGCCATCCCCACAGCTCTGAAATCAGAATCTTGTGGGCAGTGGGGACAGGGAAGCAGGAAAGCCCCACTTGAAAGAACCAGCCAACGTACCAAACAAACACAGAAACACAGGTAGACCACGAGGAAAGTTCAAGAGACAATGCAGAATACTATGGTTTCTATACAGATGGCTGATTCCCTGGTGGTTTTCAAGTGCCTCAGGTGACTACATTTGGTCTGCATAATTGAAAATTCTTACTCAGAACGGGGGCTCCGACCCTGAGAGCACCAAGCTCCAGCCTCGTGCTCCCTCTGGACCGGCTCGAATCAACCACGTAGCTGTGGTGCCGAGCTCCAGGTGGGTGGACTGAGTGAACCGTAAGGAGGTGGCAAGGCCAATTTGGTCAGCCTCAGATCTGTCAGTCAGCGTAAACTTGACACATATTCTTATCAGCGGAACTCACTCTGTATCGGGCACTATGACATCAGATGGGTTGTTGAGTGCTGGTCGGAGAGCATTTTCCAAAAGGCCTGGTGACATATGAAAATGGCAAAGGCAGTTTTTCACAGAGGAGCGATCTCATCATCTATTGTTTTTATCTTTGTTCCTTCACCCAGTGATCTTTAAAAACTTTCACTGGAAGTCATTTAACAGTGCTTAGAATAACGGCGTGGGTCTCTGAAATATTGTCGGTGAGCCCTCCAGCATGTGGCGGGCCCTGCTCTCCCACAGCACTCTCCTTTGTGCTCCATGCCCCGGCAGCCAGGGGCTATCTTAGCATTTCTCAGAATGCTCGCACTCACCTGGCTAGCCCGGTTACTTCTGCCTACACTGCTCCCACGGATCTCTTCACCCAACTTCCCCGGGATACTTTCAAGCCAAACTTCCCTTCCATCAACCTTCACGTGAAGGATCGCCACCGCTTAATACTGGGTTTTGCCCTCTGCCTCCGCCAAAGTAGTCTCTGGACTAGAACCAGACTGCTCTGTTTCCAAAAGCAGATGCGGTCACGTACCCTCGGCCTCAAAACCTCCAGGCATGTCGCATTGCTGTCAGGATAAAGCCTGATGGCCAGACTTGGCCTTCAAGGACCTTAGTGGTCTGCTCTTGGCCGACCTTCTTCATGTGCTGTGCTCATGCCTTGTTCTCCATGTTCCAGCTGCATGGGCTTTCCTCGAGGGTCCAGGGCCTGCCTCACTTCCTTCTGCTGCAAGGTATTCGCACACACTGTGTTCTCTGCTCCGATCGCTCTTCTCATTGACTTTGCCTGTAAATCGTCTTCCCTCTCAGTACCCAGCCCCATCGAGATTTCAGCAATGACACTCTTTTTCTAGACTGACTTTCTCTTCATGTCATTTATTGCATCTGCAATTTAATAATGTTTCTCCTCATCAATATATTCCATGGCCTACAATAGTGTCTGTCTAGGTGCTGAATAACATTAATACAAAATATTTCTAAGATGCCTGCCTATTCCCTTGGATTTGATTGAATGACTTTGTCCTGTGCCTCTCAGTACTCTGTCCTACTATTATTATTCTTCTAATCACTGTTCATGGTCTGTCTTAAACTACTAGAATGTAAGTTTTCTAAAGGCAGAAAATTTGTCTCTGTAACCCCAGTGCTTTATGTAACACCCACTGGATGCATGGGAGACCAAAAAAAGTGATGTTGAAGTAACTACATATACAACTAGAATTAATGCTTTCTCATCTAAATTTTTAAAATCAATTCAGCCTTGAACAGTCCATCGAATGCCTCTGGTTATTAAGTCAATCATTTTGGCTTTCAATTTTTCCCACTCTATCCCTCTCCTGTCTATCCTAAATATCAACAGGGTTCTGCATAATGCACTGGCTCTTTCTTGCAAGTTAGTTCTGCAAACCACCCAGTGTGCTGGTAGACATCCAGGAGACCTCAGAGATCAAACAATGTCCCTAATTAGTAATGTCTGTCCTGGGGCCAAGTTTGGATTTCCCAGGATGTGTGTAGTAATAACAACACTAATAATAGCTAACATCACTGAGGACCCGGTTGGGACCAGATACTGTGTTAATCATTTTCCAAAATTTCATTTCATCCTCTGCATAGTCTGCAGGAGAAGTGATAACTCCCCCAAGGTTACAGAAATCAAGTCTTAGTGCTGGGACTCAAACCAGGCAGGCTGATGCCTTAACCCGAGTGCTTAACCACGCTCCCAATTCCCTGAGGACAGTCAGGGTGGGTTTGCGGCTCTTTCCCAACAATTCTCCCTGCATACATTTGATTTCAGGTGTATTTGAGCTAGGCTGTTTCCTTCCAAGGCACTCAAAAAAAGCTCCATCCACCATATGTCTCTTCATTATTTTCTCCTCCCCACCTTATTTGCATGGGCCTGTCTCTTGATCCCACCAAACTCTTGGGAAAAAACACGATTTTGTCATTTTTCAATTTCCCCACTGTAAAAGAAACTGTTGGTACTCTGCACAGGGGGCTGGGATTTAGTGGAAAAACAGCCCAGCCTCTTTCCCTCCCAATAGGAAGAACTGTGAACTGTGCTCTAGGCTGCCCCCTAGAGTTCTCCAGTGGGAATAAACCTCAGTTCACCACAGCAGTAACCAGTTCAATCATATTCCCTTTACCAATGACTTCCTTCCTCTCGCTGTCTCATCTCCCCATTTCCTTCCTGGTGCTTCCTAGGATAGCCTCCCAAAGTCACTATTTGCATACAGATCTGTGTTTCACAGCCTGCTTTTGGGACAACTCTCCCTGAGATCTGCTCACATTCATGGAGCTTCATTCCTCTGTCTTCACTCAACTCCAGCAGCCTAGCTTGCATGTGGCTCGGACAGAATCTAGAATTTTTGTCCAGGAAGTTCCCATAGTGGGCTTTAGTTTCACCTGCATTTAAAAATACATAATGCCTCTTAACCACTCCTAATTGCCTCTCCCCTGGCTGCTATTTTCCTTTGCACCCACTGGGCCACACAGGCGGGATGGCTGCTGGGTGTGCACCAGCCCCACGAAGTGGTATTGGTGACACTCTGACTTCTAAGTTGAATATCCTGTTATCCAGCATCACTGACCAGGCAACTGTTAGTCATGGTTGGAGTCTTCTGTGATTTCCAGAAAATTGGCCCAAGGGAAATAGTCTCTGTAAGTGGAGATTATATCCATGTGTTCCTACCAGCTCATCTGAGGATGAGATTTAATACTATTTCAGACTCACATTTTCAATTCGTGTTTCTAGCCCATCATAAAAGGCATTTTTAAAAGAAAAATCCATGGCTCTTGGGAACTGATCTCAACTTTAAAAAATGTTTCTAACATAGTTCCCAAATCTCTGAATATATATATATATATATATATATATATATGCAATGCCTTCAACTGAGTCCAACTCATTTAGCTTAATTTGGCATCCAGGTAAGATGCCTGAAAATTGTATATATATTTTTGGTGGTTCAGTATTTGTTCTTCAATCTGTCATGCCGAATCTTTGTCCTCTTACGAATTAGATTTCTCACTTGTTTTGCATGAGATTCCTGTTGGGCAAATATGATTTTTTCAATAGCAACTAAACATTTCACAATGCTTTGTCATAACCCTTTGTAATAATACCGCTCTCACTTCCACACTCTCCAAGCCACTTAAACAGGGCCAGTTTATTAACCAAGCAATTTATCAATATTTATTCACGATGCCAATGGCAGACTTCTTGTCATAAATAATTATTGAGGTAATAAATAGTTTTATTATTAAAAACTGATGACAAGACCAGAGTGATTACCCTGATAAAGACTGATGACAGGTCTCAGTATCTGATGCGACACTCAGAGCACTATGCAGATTGAATCCGAGGCCTCCTGCATGGATAATAAATTGTTATTTCACAGAATAAAATGATTGATACAATTGCTTGCTGTGGGAAAAGCATTGGGGAGAAGATTCTACTTCCTAACTTATTTAAAGAGGCCATGGTGAAATTTTCTTTCCTTGTGACAAATTTAACTTTCCAAGAAAGTGACAGTTCTTTGGCAGAGAGATGAGCGGAGAAGCATTCCTTTTTAGAAGCTCCTAAAAGTCAAATTCGTTTGGGAACTTCTCTAGATGCGCTTTGGCCTCTGTGGTGCCCTGGGCAGGGAGTACCTGGAGCAGAGGTGGGAGGAGCAAGGCAGGAGCGTGGTGGGAAGTCGTGACAGGTGACACCATGACTAGCTCAACAAGGAGACAAATGAAGCCTGTCAGATTACTTTGGAGAAACTGCCACTGACTCTTGCACTGCCTGGCTCAGTGCACAAGCTCATTGTATTTCTTTCCTATTGGTTTGATCTTACCTTTTATGACAAACTAGCTCTGGAGACCATCCATCTTTTGACAACCTGGAAAATGACTGTGTTGGGAGGAGGAAAGGGAAAGAGAGAGAGAGAGATGGAGTCAGAATTGAAAATGTATTTTCTATGCATGTGGAAAGGTTCTATTCATAACTGCTATTACTACAAATTAAAATGCAATGACACATATTATAAAAGTTCTCTCCAAGGGACTACCTAAAATTTAAAATATATTCTCTTTATTTTTTTCAATCTACTTGTGCTACAAAAGGCACGAAAAAGAATGACAAATATATAATTTGAAATGTCACCCAATAACAGCAGAGGGGAAATAACGTCAGAGGATTATTCTCTGTTCCAATTTGTATTTTAAGGGAACAATGGAAACATCAAATGTGATGTATATGCAATGATTTTGGATCAATTCTAAATGAGCTACTTGTTTGTGAAACATGAGCATCCACCTTTGAGGTATGACTGTGTTAGATGTCTTCATTCTTCTCTGCATGCGCTTCACAATGTGCGCTCAAGTGATTTTTAAAAATTATTATTGTGGAAGTGACTTCTTTTTAGCTTTCCTTTGTTGAAAATTTCTTAGGATATATAAACATGTTATGTTATCTCTCTACTGTTGAAAAAATGCTTTTCTTTTAATTGGAAACTATTTTTCTAGAATGTGGACTGGATAAGAAAAATAACAAAACTTCACAACTCCATTACTCTACAGGTCTGTTTAAATTAAGTTGAGCATATTTGCAAAAAGCTGTAGATATCCATTTGTCTTTCTTAGCAAGGTGTTTTCTTGCAAATGTGCATTAGAAAGGTATTTTTAGCATCTCAATAATGATAAAGATATTGGTATTAGTTTAAAAAAAGGTTTTATGAGAATGTGATACCTTGCAACTGCCAAACCTTACACCTGCAACGCAGAAAACAAGAACTATGGGATCACAGCGAAGAGATGTTAATTTCTCCTGTGATATATGTTTGCTTCCCTAAGATCGAATACACATGTTTCCATGCAGGCAGTTATCAAATTAAATTCCATTATCATGTATTACCCCATAGGATGTTATGTGTTTCAGGGTGGAGACATGGCTTAAAATGTATTCTCTGTTTTCAAGAAATATATGAGTTTATGAAGACATGTAGGTAAACAGGTACTATAGCCAACTAGAGACAGGAGTGGTTGGCAAACACATATGCTTGTTCTATGCAAAAAAAAAAGGTGAGGATGATATTGGCTCAGCTAGGCAGAGCTTCTTCCCATTTAATTCAGGACAAGTCCTTGAGATTGCTTAGGTGCCAAGCACTGCATTGGGCACCCGTGACAGAGACATTCCCAGCCTCACATTGACTCAGCTAGCATTTACTGACTGCCATTGAGCCAGTGCCTGAGCTAGGTGGCATGGACCTCAAAATAGGTCAGAAGGAGTTTCTGCCCTCGGAGAGCTCAGAGAGGGAACCAGCATGTGAACAAATAGAGTGCAAAGGAGTGTTAAGGTTATTGTGACAGAGGCTTATTGTGACAGTTAGCTTTGTGAATAAGACACAAAGCTAACACATGTGAGATCTTGATAATTGTATCTGAAAGAGAAGGGGTTTCATGGAAGAGATGCGATTAAGCCATCTTCAAAGATGGTTGAATTTTCCATAGTAAATTGGGGTTGGGGGGAGGTACAGTACATCTGGCCTGGGTAGGCTCATGGCAAATAAACAGAAACAGAAACCAGCTTTGTTTTAGGAGAACAGGAATATTACATAAACCAAAGTGCAGAATTCAAAAGAAACTGGGCAAATCACCACAGAAACATTCCTAGCTCAAGTACATCAGGTTTCTGGTGTTGTGTGGTTACTCCACACATACTGAACCACGTGAAACAGTAAAGTGTGAGTTTCACCAGGAAACTGACGAACAAACTGTGATTCCGTGGGATGGAGAGACTTTCTCAAATTCATGCACTGTCTTCAACAATATGCATGTTCTCTACTCTATACTATGTGGCCTACATACACCTCTTGACTCACTTCATCAAAGAGACAGACCCAGAGAATGTCACCGTAGACCCCGTATGGTAGGTCCCACGGAGGCGAGTGCAGTGTAGGAGGCAGAGAGTAGGGGCGGGGGCCCTCTAGGAAGACTTTTAGGCAATGCAGTCTCTCGGCTAGTTTGGACCTTTGCTCTCTCCATTTTAGCCTTTTGCTACACAACATTTGAACACCTTTTGTTTTTCTTTTTTTGTTTGTTTTTTCTTAACACAATTACCTGCTAGTGCAGAAGCCAAAAATGTCTGCTCACTTCCCGCCCTCACTGTTGGCCACCAGAACATATGCGTTTTTGACCAGGAGTTTGAATCTGAAGAGGGTGATTCACAGGAGCAGGCGATTATTTATAAATGATTATCGTACAGATGGAAGTAACCTTTCTGTCTAGTGGCAGCAGTTAATAACGTGCTGGTTCTGGACGAGGCGTCAACTCGTCTCCTCTTACACTGTGACCTGGCTGTGACTCTTATCCACCCCTCTCTGGCTCCTGCCCGCCTCCTAAAGCTTGCTCTCCGGCCCAGGTTGTGTGATCTATCCTGTATCCTCCTTTCAATTTCATTCCCTCTTACGTTAATCCACCATTTCCCACTAAACACTGATGAGCAAAGTCGGTTTTATAATAAAAGCTATCTCCTTCATTTTTTTCTACTCCATAAGCAGTTTATTTACCCTCTTGTGGTGGAAATACTTGCAAGAAGCCTTTGCATGCCAGGAATATGAAGCACAGACCCTCTGTTTACGAGGCTGCTGACCAAGGACTCGAAATCCAATATTGTTGCCAATGCTTATTCCAAGGCTATGGTTGTGCGTTTGTTATCTTCTGACTTTTAAAAGCATAACTCCAAGTTCATCTGTACAGTTCTGTGATATGGGATACGGGACTGCATTCAAATACTGGAGGATCTTCAATAACGTTTTTTGAGAGGATTATTGGTTCATATTTCATGGCCTGTACAACTCTATGGTCTGGGCAAAAATAGAAGAAGGTAGGCACTTAAATCTTCTTCACTTTTTCAACCAATTTAATGATCGTTCTGTATGTAAGAGGAAAGCATTCAGGTCTGGGGAGAAATGCCTCATTCTGCATGGATTTGTCACTTTTATGCTTTTACTTATTTTCTTTTTAATGAATGAGACGGCGTGATACTCTTCCTCTCTTTGCCCTGGTTGTTAGGAAGATGGGAATAAAGTGACCTTTTTTCACATGCTCTCTTACTTAGAGTTATTTACAACAAGGAAACACGTGAAGCAGTGTAAGTTTCTACAGCAATGGCAAAAACTTCTCATTATCTACTTTATTAAATAGAGCCGAGTACTAACAACATGTTATGTAGAAAGAAAAACTGTTTTCATTAAAATATACTCTCATTGTGCCCTTAAGAAGTTTAATTTTGTTGACCCGTTCAATTTTCTTTATTATCATTATTGTAACAGCTTCAAGAGCACAATAACCCCATGCAGGTGTTTCATCATGGTTTGATTCTATGCTTTGTGCTTATGGCCATCCAAATTTCATAATCAGACAAAACAACTCATCTCCTCATTTCTCCAGTCTCTACCATCTGTGTGCCACGGTCTTGGGTGCAATAAATATGTGGTAACTCAAGAGAGAAAAATAGACACAATGTTCAACGTCAGAATAGGGAACAATTATAACAATTATGGTGCCAGCACACCACAGAAAACTTTACAGTTCATTTAAAATGTGACTTAGGCCTATAGTGATATGGAAATAAGTGTACAATGTATCCTTAGGTGTTTTTTTTTTCCCCATCGAGTTATGGTGCAGTGTGCGTATTATACTTGTTATTTATATTATTTTATAATCTGTGCTAATAACATATTGTATTATAATCTATGTTAATAGTAACGAATCTGGAGGGATGATTTAAATGAACAGGTGACTGCTCATAAATAATACTTCAAGAGGTAGAAGAATATTACCACATGTTATATAATTTATATTTATGTGATATAAATATATATTATTGTATATAATGGAGATTCCTTCATTAATGTGGGATATAAAGCATGTGTCTTCAGCAGACCTAGAGTGCAGAGCTCAGAATCCATCTTCCAATTGTAGCTGAAATCCAGTCAAGCCCCACCCATGTCTCCAAAGCCCTCTGCGACTGCGCAGGACTTCCTGTGCAGTTATCCTTGTCTGTGTGGAGAGGAGGAGTCCATTCTTGCTCACATGCATCTCAGTGCAGACTGTGGATATAAGCATCCTGAATGCTAGCATATGTTGAGGAGTCGAACGTTCTCTCTCTCTCTCCCTCCCCCCCGATTCTCACCCTCTCACCCTCCCTTCCTCCTCCTCCCTTTCTGTTTTCGTGGAGGGCAAGGCCAGTGTTACGGTAATGTAAAGTATAAAACTTTGAGAATGTCCAGTAAAGGAGAGATGAGCCCTCGACTTAAGAGAAGGCTTTATGGGTTGACATTCATAAGAAAAGTAGAGGAAAATCAGGAAAGTAGCATGAGCTGCCTAGTAATGTTTAGTGATGAGTAGGCCGACTGGACCAAGGGCCCCGGTTTCCAGGGCAAAGAGAAGGTCTCTTCTATCACCTTAGTTTTTCAGGGAAAGACAATAATTGAATGTGTTCCTCTTGGTCAAGGTGGCACCGTGTCTTTGTAAGCATTACTTCTATTAGAGACCAATTCTTTCTTCCCATACACACATACACACACACACACACATGCTTACCTCCAAGTGGGCAAGTTGACAGCAGAAAGAGTATTTTCCTTCTCTCCTACTCATGGATTCAGAGTAACATCGTCCCTTCATCCCTCACAGTAAACATCATTTCCCCCGTCTTTCTCTACCAGGCCCAGTTCAGTAATTTACATGGCCCATCGTAAAATAAGAAAGCAGGGCCTTGAGTCTGGAAATCAAGAATTGCAAGGGAACAGCAGCAGAGCATTAAAGCAAGGGCGGGTCCCTAGTAAGGGCAGCCCCGTTACTGCACAGTCTCACGCCCATGACGCCAGCCCTGTTTGACGCACTCCACGTGACCTTTTCAGGAGTCTGCTGGCCTTCACCTGCCATTGGATCTTGCCTGAGATTAAATTTGCCCTCCCTGACCTATGGCTTTACCTGAAAGAGGGCCAGAGATTTGCTGAACATCTCCCTAAAAAACAAATAAAGAACAACCTCTGCTCTTCTTATGCAAATCACTCTGTCTTCTGAGAATTCAATATGCCACATTGGACTTTGATAAGCCAAACAAAGGTTTCCTTTACACATTTTTTCCAAGGCAGAGGCCTGCCTAGCATAAATCTGCATGAGTAAGTAGGACCCTCCAGAGACACTGCAGGGTAAATTTCTAAGTCTACCTCTTCAGAGAGGAGCTGGCGATCTCTCTTTAGTGTCCATAAATTTATCTTTCATCTCTTGTAGAACAAGTTTAAGTTTATTTTCATCTCTACATTTATTTATTTGCATGGGAAATATTAAAAAGGAAACTGATTAACTACAGCCATTTCTGGATGAGTGAGATTTTTGGAATTATTATTATCATCACTACTCTTAGTTTATCATATATTTTCTGCAGTTATTCCTCTTTTAATTAGAAAAAGTAGCCTCTAACATTATTATATAAAGGATGAATATTTTTATCCTTTCAAAAAGGAATTGTGTGAATGACGAGAAATTTCTTTGGAAGATTGTTATATGTATAACCCCCCACCCATTTCATGGTGCTGACGACTTTGCCCAGCGTTGGAGGAATGACAGCTATTAAGTTGTGACAATGACTGCTGTATTCACACCTGCTCAGGGAGGCTCATGTGCAAGAGAGTAGCTGTTAGTTCAGTGGAAGTCGTTTCAGATGTCTCATCAAGTGGGAGCCGTTATTTTGTGTTTTATGAGTGGTTTAGTTTCTGTTTAGCCATTATCCCAAGATTTTGTGAAATTGTTTATCCAAAATTTTATCTTCTCAAAACTTCTCTAGGCTTGGTCATAAAACAGGTTGGAGCTCTTAAATAATAACAAATGTAGAGAGAATGATGAATGGTCACCAATATCACAAAACAGACAAGTATTGTCCAGCATGACCCTTCTGATGGAAGCATATATCACTGCCTAAATGTAGTAGCATCGATCGATCTATCTATCATCTATCTATCATCAGGCCTCTGGTCCTAACTATCAGTGTATTAGACATCAACACAGAAAGAGAATGAGCAGATACTGTAGGCCTGCACATCTGTGTGTGTGTGTGTGTGTGTGTGTGTGTGTGTGTGTGTGTGTGTGTGTGTGTGTAGCTGTGTCTATCACCCTCTGTCTATCCGCCTATCTAGTTAAAGTAATTGAACAAGGAAGCATCAGACTGAGGCGGTGCTCAGCCCTGGCAGCCTGTGTAAGCAAACCAGAGTGCCTCAAGGCTAAAAAAAACCAAAGTGCGGAACAACCAATCACAAACACCCACCTAGGTATTTCCAAATTAGGAAACCATTGAGCTGTAGACATTCAGACAGTTCCTCTGCTTTGTTTCTGGTCTGCGCTATAAAGCTTTATCCTTTCCTTCTAGCTGGTGGAGTGCCATTAACCACTTATGATTTGTTGTTACCTGATCAAATTCAATTTTCTCAAATAAACTCAAAATTCTTAATGTCTCAGCTTGTCTTTTAATTCTATCACTCCAACTACCTATCTTTCATCATCTCTGTGATCATAAATAATGGTGTATTGAGCATCTCTTCTTTGCTAGGCCCTCTAGAAAGTATTTTCCTGGCATCATCTCACTTAGTTCAATTAACTCTCTTCCATGTGGATGTTAGTTACAGCTATCTGTTTTGTAGATGAGATTTACACAGATAAAGCAACTTCTTCTGGTTGCATAGCTAGTAAAGAATAAAGCTGCTGCTACCCAAGAATCGATTAATACAACACTTGACTTTTCATAAGTTCTTTTAAAGAAAAATGCCGAAGGCTGAGAGCTCCTGTCTTTCTGCTCTGGAATTGAATATCAATTCTCTCACTGTTCTGTTCTGTTTTGTTTTGTTTTCCTACCTGACCTTGGGTAACACTGTCAACTAAGTGGATACTCCCATTTTATTTTTGTGGGCATAACAAATGCCCACTTCATATGTTTGTTGCTGTGGCCGTGTTGAGAATAATGCCTGCACCTTATTTGCTACAGATTAAACTTCATGAGAGAAGGTAGTATCCCATTCTCTTTCTCGTTTCTTTCCTTTAAAAAAATAAAAGTAATAAACGTTGTGTGTGTGTTGTCATGAATTAAGGCTGGGGTGGGGAGGGGGGACTACTTTCCCAACAGTATTTTAAAGGTAAGAAGTTGTGACTACAATTCAGACAATGAGATAAAATCTTGTTGACAGCATTTCTGTGACCCGTTCTTGCCCTGGCACTTGGGGATGAGAGAGCACTTGAGTACAGCAATCAGGAGCCCTGTTTCCTCTCTTCTCAGTGAACTGGGGATACTAATTGCCTGATAGTCCCTCCCAGTCTACCTAGACCCTCTTTCCAAAAGCTCTTTTCATTCCACTTGTTTCTGACCAACCCAATGTGTTACATTTAGAGATTTAAAGAGAAGAGCCACCCCCTGCACTGGTATTTTGAAGCTTTGTTGAGTGGTTAAACAATGAGCAAGAGAAACTATTGCTGTTAAAAATGAGAAGGGGGGGAAAAACCCAGTGGCATGGAATTTCAAGACAGCATTTGCATTTGAAGCCATGAATAATGTAGTTATGGTAATACAGCCGCTCTTCATAATTATGAACACTTCATTCCTCCACATGTTCTCATGTCACACGGAGCAGGCTGGTGAGGTCTGCTCTGCCTCTGATTGTTTTTGCTGTGATCTGCATTATAAATGATATTCTACTGCACCCTGGCTATCACCATCCCATGACAGACACTGGTGACATGGACGTCAACAGTGGCATCTCCCTTACCCTCCCCCGTAGCACGGAAGGTGTCTCTGAAGTTGTAGCTTGGAGCTAGTTCCCATCAAGATTTAGATCTAGTGCACGATGGATCCCTTCACTAAATGTTTCAGAGACAAAAAGAGATTTTACTGTGCAATTATGCACCACAGTCATTTCCCTGTGTGGGCCCTCCTGAAGCCCTGGCAGAGACCCCAGCTATTCACTAGGCACAGGGTTTGAGCTGTTATGACACGTCAGGAAGGAGCATGCATCCTGACATCAGTCACGTTTTGCCGTAAATCTGCCGCTTAGTAGATCTGACATTAGTGGAATATTATATAATATCATCGATACTTTACAGTTTTTGTGAGAATGAAATGTCACAGTTCCTTAATGCCCTTAACACATATCTGGCATTGCTCAAAAAATGATAGCGTCTATAAAAAATTATGATTGGAAATAATAGCTCTCTGATAACAACTCTGTGAGTTTGATTTTACATTTGCTCAAATCTAAAACTCAGAAGGCTTTACATTTGAATGTCTCTACAATTACTATTTGTTTTAAGGTCAGTATGTATATTTGACATCATGGTTTCCTTTTGCCCCTGAAAAGTGACTAAATTGCCAGCGTATCTTTAAAAGTAATGCTGTATTTGAATCTCCAGTCTCTTGTAAGAATACCATTTTTACTGAGAGTAGTATGTGTTAACTGACATGCATAAATTCACACAACCAGTTGGTCATGGCACTGGACAGTGGTTGGAGAACTTATGCAACTAAATCATCATGTCTGGCACTAGTCCCTGAGCACTTCGGTATTTCTTACACAAATAGAAATTTAAAAATTAAATAAGTAAAAGGGACAATGACATAAGATTTTCCAGAAAATACTTTAATAAGGGAGGGGCAGGGGAGGAAGAAGAAAGGAAGAAATGAAGGAAGCAGGCGGGGGGAAGACAAAAATAAAAATTCATGATCAAATACCAACATGATAACACAAGCTAGTGCTAAAATTTAGAAAGAATATTACAATTGAAAATATATGTACAGATGCATTTTACTTTGTATGAACTCAGACTATTGTGTTTTCCTCTTTTGCTCCGTTACTGTCATTGTACACGGAACTCAGATACATATTCAATTTTATCACCAGCCTTGCCCAGTTACTATCTGGTCATTTCAGTGAAATAGCCAATAGGGTTATTTAGAATTTGACTTGAAATTATCTAATTATGTGCTGAGGCTTAGAAAATGTAAGACTCAAATTTCCTCATTTCCATCCTTCTTCTCTATCCTTTTCTGCCTTTCTCCTTTCCAGGTTCCCTCCCTTCCGCCTCCCTAAACAAAGTCAGTCTTTTGTCCTCAAGTGTATAAACCACTGATGCAGAAGCACTGGGAATCTCTAAGGTAAAGGATGAATGATGAAGTGGGTTCTCTCCAACCACCGTCAGAAACATGACTGTAACTCATGGTTTCTGATTGCCCCCTGAGTAAAAGATGCTTTGCCTGGCTTTCTCAGTGAATTAATATTTAAAGGGTTTGAGATACAATGTAGGAAGCCAAGGCTAGAGAATATGGAAACAGTACCAGCCCTGTATGCAAAATTATATTTTTGCTAAGTTTTCAATGGAAAAAAGAGCCTCGATTCTTAAGTTGCTGCATGGTTACCAGCCATGCCACTTGGACCAAGTTCCTTAGCATCTTTGAGCTTTAGTTTGCTTACGTATAAAATGGCTGCTAAAGCTGCTTATCTCTGTGCTTTACTGTGAGGATTCTATGAGCTTGCTTTCAGAACAACACTGAAGATCATATCTGAGAGCTACGGAGTCAAACTAAGCCACAGGAACTGAGCTTGTTTATACAAATTATTTTTGTACCCAGTTAAGTTGGAGGCCTACCTTAACATCTATATCAGAAAAGCATCTTCTGGAGATTAGAGATAAGAAACACAGATTTAAATGATAAAATTCTTCAAGTGTACCAACTCCATTCAATTTTCTCTTTAAAGAAGTCTTATTTCTTGATAATCCCCACTGAAGAATTTACCATTGGCTTATTAAGAGGAATTGTCAACCTTCCAAGATGTTGACAATCTCTTCATCTCCCCATGAAACAATGCTAGAAAGGGCATTTGTGGTTGAAAGGGAATTCTTGCTTCATGTCTATGGTATGTTTGGATTCCTGGGCTTTTTGTGAACAGCCTAGTTACATAAGCTTGGCTTCTCAGATTTGGGACACTTCTCAGCTAAATTCTGGACGCATAGGTACATGGCTTGTACTTCATTTACTCTCTGGCCAGGTTCTCTCTTCACTGTGTCAAGAAAAGGGGGACCCTGACTGGTGTGACTCAGTGGGTTGGGCATCATTCTGCAAACAGAAAGGTCGCTGTTTCCATTCCCGGTCAGGGCACGTGCCTGGGTTGTGGGCCAAGTTCCCGGTTGGAGGCGTGCAGGAGGCAACCCATCAATCAATGTTTCTCTGGCAGGTCAATGTTTCTCTCCCTCTCTTTCCTCCTCTCTTCCCCTCTCTCTAAAATAAATAAATGAAATTTTAAAAAGAAAAGGGGGAAATACCTTCCTACTAGATGCATCTTTACATGAAGGAAGACTATTATCACAGAGTCATGTGTAAGTCCCTGAAACTCGCCCTGCTGAATTTCCTGTTTCACATGATGGTATGACTATGTGTTTTAATAATTTGCCTTTTGTTCTTTTACAGACAGAGAAAGTTAGGGGAAGTAGCTTATGGGTGAGGTTCAGTAAAAGAACATGCATTTATGATTTATCGGCCAGATTCTGAGCTAGGAACTTTTTTTCTCCTTATTTCATTTAATTCTCCCAACTTCCCTGCATGAAATGTAGGTGTTTTCAATCCTATTTCACAAATGAAAAATCTGATAATTGGAGGTGACATTCAGAGAACTCAAGTAACTTATTTGAGGTCACACAGCTGGACGCTGATGAAGTCTTTGAAATCCAGGTTATAATCCCAAACAAAATAGGACCAGATTCAGATCACAGACCTAAGTGTGCATCTATTTCTACATTTGGTTAAGCAGCTCTCTCAAGATGCAAACTGTAAAATCAGGACAAGGACCATGCATACCACCATGTCCTGAGTTTACATAGAGCTACAGCCTTCAGCACGCTTCTAGGGGCATGATAAATAGCATCTGCATTTATTACCATTGTTATCACCATGATTATTCACCGCTTAGGTATAAGTTCCATAGGAATAAGGCATTTGTCTTTCCTACTGACTACTCTCTTGCCACTATCTAGTAGAGTGGCATGAAACATGTGCTAAATAATTATTTGTTAAATCACAAAGCTAAAGAATCACATCCTCTCTTGTATGTGGTCTCACTATAGTGACTTCTCATATAATACACTACCATGAGAAAGCCAATAAGGCCAATAGTTAAATGATGTTACATACTCAAACACTACCTCTGTTATTCCGGCAAGAAGAATGAAGATATTTTCTTTTCTTTTTCTTTAAGATTTTATTTATTTATTTTTAGAGAGGGAAGGGAGGGAGATAGATAGAGAGAGAGAGAAAAGCATCAATGTGCGGTTGCTGGGGGTCATGGCCTGCAACCCAGGCATGTACCCTGACTGGGAATCAAACCTGCGACACTTTAGTTTGCAGCCCATGCTCAATCCACTGATCTACGCCAGCCAGGGTGAGATTTTCTTAGATGACTGAGAAAACAGAACCTCAACAAGGTGTCAGTACCCCGTGGAAACTCCAGTAGGAAAGGACTCATACCTGAAAGAAGGAAAAGGTGTTGAAAACTGTGAGACGTGTCACCAAGAGAGCCATAACCTCTGTTTCTTTGTGAAATCATGCTTTTTCTTTTTGTTGACTATTATGTTATTGCTGCAACACACATAACGGAGCCTTGAAATGATCTCCTCACCACTGTTAAAAGATAAACTGAGGCATATTGATTTTTTATTATGCTAAGTGAAATAGGCCAGTCAGAGAAAGACACGTACCATATGATTTCACTCATACATGGAATTTAATGAACAAAATAAACTGATGAGCAAAACAGAGACAGACTCATAAATAGAGAGCAGGCTGACATCTCTGGGGAGGGGACGGGTAGGGATCAAGCAAAAAAGGAAAAACAAAGAGAAAATTCATGGACACGGCAAGGGTGTGGTGATTGGCATGGGATGGGAGCGGGTAGAGGTGGAAGAGGATGTGGGGGAATAAATGTTAGTGAAAAAATAAGATAAGATAAGATAATAAAAAATAAATGAAGCCTCACTGCAAGAAAAAAATTAAGTTGATCAAACCCAGTCAGAACCAGGAAATGCTAAGTGGAAGTGGTTAAGAACATTCCATCAATATGAGCTAAGGGAAAGAATTTTAAAGGAAAAGATGAAAGCAAAGCAAGGAAATTATATGACTGGTGATAGCTTAAGCATTTGCCTTTTTTAGAAAAGTCTGGTTGACTGTTCGTGGTTGGTTGCTCTTAGGTTTTGATTTCTTAACTGTGAGGCGTTTACAGGCCCAGGTTGGTGTTGGCTTAGGTCAGAGCTAAGGTATCAGAACCACCTCAGCCCAATGGCCTCCTCGTTATTTTAACACCACCCTAAAACAGTTTCAGATGCATAACGCCAATGATTTTGTGGGATGAAAGAATCCCCAGAATGGGAAGAATCTCAGATATAACCAATTCTGAAACACTAGCTCTATTAGAATTGCCCGGACAGGCTGTGAAGTAAATGAATGTGTCCCTACCTACATTTATGCGTATATACGTACCCTAAAGCACATCGTTGTCTCAGCTACCCCGGAAAGTACGACCAGGGAGCTTATTTTAACAAGGCCTCTCGGGTGATTCTCAATGCTCTGACAGGTCATAGAACTCATCTAATCAAACATATGAGTTTTACAGATGGGAGGTTCAGAAGAAGAAAACACCCTAATTATCGGGAGAGCTCCACTTTCGTGTACCGTGTTCATAATATTTCTGTGACATTAGGTAACATCTTTCACTTTTGATGGCATGTTCAAGTTCAAGGGCCCTGAATGCCTGTCTTTCCATTAAACTCTGCTTGCTTCCCAAATGGTATCTAAATTTCTATACAATTATAATTTTAAAGATACGCCTGCTTTATCTGAAATATATTTTAAATGAGAAAAGATCAAAGGATTGTGTAGAAATAGGATGTAGAGGAAATCAGAAAAATGGAATGAATATAAATGGTTCTTAGCAATATGAACTGTGACAATATAATTTTTCCTTGCATTGATGCTATTAATAAAAATGAATTACTATACAGTAGTCTTATGTTTTATGCAATCTTAAAATTAACAAATAAGTCCCATTGAACACATAGTTCATTATTATTTAATATGTTATAAAGTACTATGTGGATTTAAGCAAAAGAAATAAGAATTCATATAAAACTTTCATTAAGAGATGGGTACATACATTTTGGCAAGGAACACGCCCTGACAAGGAGTAGCAGTGACTGTCAGGTACTCTGGAAGGAATGCTTGTTCTGCACATCAGGACAAGGCCGTGAGGGAGAGGCCCAACAGAGCGACTCTGGTGCAGGAGTCCAAGAGGACTTTTTAAGATACACAGTTTGGCCCTGGCTGGTGTAGCTCAGTGGATTGAGCCTGGGCTGCGAACCAAAGCATTGCAGGTTCAATTCCCAGTCAGGGTACATGCCTGGGTTGCAGCCCACGGCTCCCAGCAACTGCACATTGGTGTTTCTCTCTCTCTCTTTCTCTCTGCCTTCCCTCTCTAAAAATGAATAAATGAAATCTTTTAAAAAAAGATACAGTATTTAGAGTTTAGTTGTTCTTTCATTTGTAATCCTAGGTTGTTGTTTACTAGCTCAGTCACCTCAAAGAAAGGTACAAACACCTATAACTTTCTTTTTATATTTTGTACTACTTCGTAGTGGTGGTTAAAGGTTAAAAGAAGGACTCCGCACACAGTCTTTTAGCATGGTGTTCACCGGTTAGTCAATGCTCATTGCTGTCGTTACTATTGTTATAGTTATTGGATTGAGTTGAAGTCAAAGAGAAAATGTGCTTTGTTAAAGGAACTTGAGCCTCTGCCCTTCAGTGGCTGGTTATATAAAGTTGGCAAACGCGCCTGCCTCTGCTGCCATTGGGCTTAAACGTTATTAGCCACTCTCAGCTTGAAGATATGGAGATGGGTGTTGGTTTGATGGATAAGCCTTTTTGATTCTCTCAGAAGCCAGTTTCTGCCTATTATGCTGACAGGTTTAGATTCAGATTACACGTATTTTTCAGGATCAGCCTCCCAAATCTGTTTTGAACACAGTAAAATTCAATGTTCACCACATCTCAAAAAAAAAAAAAACTAAATTAGATACAGACCCTACACTCTTCCTAAATGTAAAATACACAACTGAAAATCTCCCAGAATACAACATACAGGAAAATCTATGATGTCTTCTTTATATATCAGAAAATACCACATTTAGACATGCTACAATGGTGAAAGCTACCAAATGCCAAAGGAAGCCTTTCATGAAATAATCAGAGCCCTGACCTGACCAGTGTGGCTCCGTTGGTTGGATGTCATCCCACAAAGGAAAGGTCACTGGTTCGATTCCTGGTCAAGGTACATGCCTTCGTGTGTTTGGTCCCTGATTGAGGAGTGTGCAAGAGGCAACCGATCGATGTTTCTCTCTCACATTGATGTTTCTCTCCCTCCCCTTCTCCCTCCTTTCCCTCTCCCTAAAAATAAATAAATAAAATGTTTTTTAAAAAGAAATAATCAGAGCCCCAGATATAGGACAACATGTTTAGAAACTGAATTTCCCATTCCTGTGAGGTGTCAAGAGGGCCTTTCTCTCTACCTCCTTTTCTTCCTTCTTTTTTCCCCATTTCACTCTTTCTCTTCCTTCTCTTTCTTCCTCTCTCCCTCCTTTCTTTCTGTTCCTTTTTATGTATTTCAACTTCTTGATACTTAAAATGAAACTGCTTAATATCATTTTAAAACTTCTAAAATGCAGGATACTTATTGAAGGGAACGATGCTGAGGACAATGATCACATCATGAGATTTTGGAGCGTATGATACCCATGTCCCTGCCAGTCTTGGGATTTAAAGGCCCCCTGACCCTCAGCTCAGGCACTGCTGTATCTGACTGTTCCCTTGAGTGACACGGGAAAGTTAAAATCTGCCGTTGGACATTTTTGGGCCTTTCAGTAAAGCAAGTTAGGCTAGCAAAAGAGAATACTCCACAACTATCCAAAAAGGGTGATGTCAGACTTCTTAAATAGGATGAAAAAAGGCCTACTGTTCTGAGAGAAGTTATCAAATAGAACCAAAAATATCTTTTTATGTTCAAGTTTTGGGGCTGAAAGTCAAGCTGTGTCTCTCAAATGAAACGACTTCCACTGTAGTGTGCAACACTATTAACCTAACCTCCTAAAATAAAAATCAGGGTCCTCTGATCAAGAACATTATTCTTCTATTCAGAGAATCACCATGGGAACAATCACTAAGCAAAATAGAATGCTATCAGAAGTTTAGAATCGTGATTTGAGAAGCAATACAGTGCTGTCAGTGCTGTGCTGATTGGAGAGATAAGGCAGACATGCCTTCTAAGCTAACTTACATTATGACAGATAAGACAAGACACAGCTAGCATCTAGAGGTAATAAATATACTGGTTGGTGACATTTGAGTGTTACTGGAAAGGGACCAGGACAGAGGCTGGCCTGCCTCTGCGTGGTCTAGAATATGTGGGTTTATTTTATTTCATGCAGGAAAGATTTCACGACACAACTCCAGGTGATTTTGAGAGTACGTTTATTAAATCTTGGAACAGGGAAACAAAGGAAGGACTTTAGGTAAACAAGGCAAGACCACAGCAGCAGGAGTGGGCCTAGGGGGAGCTGCCTTGGCTTTTTGGAAGTGGGAGGAGTCGAGACTAGGTAATGCTGCCTCGGCCCTTTATTAAAAAAGAAATCCCTGGGTTAGAAGTGAGCCAGTTGGGCTGCATGGACTCAGGAAACAAATGATTGAGGCAAAGCAGGCAGCTAGGAGACGGGTTCGGGGGTGAGCCCGAGATAAGCTGCCCCTGCCTGTTGCTTCTCTGGTTGCAAGTCTCCTGGGAACTGTTAGAACAGGGGTGTCCAACCTTTTGGCATCTCTGGGCCACACTGGAAGAAGAAGAGTTGTCTTGGGCCACACATTAAATACACAAACACTAATGAAAACTAATGAGCAAAAAACAGTCCGTTCATAATTTTCGTGATAATCCACCACCACAGATGAGCCAAAAAGTCCCCACATAATAACCCTAATTATGCAGCAGCCCTTTCAATCATCTTTTAAAATCACTGAGCATGTCCAAGTTTGTGATCAGCAATATAGAAAATGTACATATCTAAGTAATAAAACTTAGTATAAAACCTAGTAATAAAACTAAGTCGTGTTTTAAGTAAATTTACGATTCTGTGCTGGGCTGAATTCAGAGCCATTGTGGGCCGCGTGCAGCCGCAGACCTTGAGTTGGACACCCCTGTGTTAGAGCTCCATGGAAAGCAAGCAAGGACGCACTCCCGAGGAAAGGAGGGGGTAGAAGGCACCTGCCTGCTCTAGAAAGGTAGAGTAAGTGCCGGGTCCTTTGTCTTAAGGGGTTTTTTTTTTATCTGTTTTTTAAACCTGGGAATTTTAGTGGGGGGTGGTTTCAGGTCAGGATCTCAACAGAATATTTATTAGCTTTCCAGGTGTGTCCTTTGATATGCTGATGCCTCAAAATGAGCCTCTAGAGGGGTCAAGGTCATTCTCTGGTCGGTTTCACCTTCAAAGAATGTCCCTGAAGAGAGCCTGGGAATGAAGTGGGTCTGCCCCAGCACGGCCTGGAATGTTCCTTTGTGTCCTTGGTCGGGGAGTGTGAGGCCTTGAGAGTTTTGATCTGGCTGTTAATTGCTGGGCTGTCTATCTATCTGTCTCGGTTTCCTATTCCACTTGCCAAGGACTTTTCCTAGCTTCTTACTATCCTGCCTTATGAGAAACAATTTTGTGTTTTTTTAACAGTTAAACATAATTCATATATGCCCAATTATTCAAATCCTCTTGACTAAGGGAGATGTGATTTATAATATACCAGGCAGTGTGACATCTGGCTTTTGTAGATTATTTTATAAACTTTAAATATGGATTTAGGCCAAGAGTTCATATTAGATGACCTTACTTGCAGGTCAAGTGACTGGCCTTTAATTTTATAACTAGGAATTCAGTCTTCTCATTGTTCTATAATTGACTGTGTGTGAGAATTTTTTACCCTAACAAATGGCACTAGGAATTGACCTTGTTAACCTGAAAATTAAAAGCCAAGTGAGAGGCAAAAATTATCCCCCTTGCTTTATTTTATTTTATTTTATTTTATTTTATTTTATTCTTCAGATTAAAGAGTGCTAATCAGGAAGCTCTGATTCTGACAGAATTCAGGCAAAACCCAAACAGTAGGGCATAAAGGCAAGAGATTTTTTTTATGAGAAAAGTAAAGGAAATAATTACCTGGATAGAAAGGAGGAATTTCTGAAGGTACATACAAGCTAAGTTATTCTTTAGTTATCGATGGTGGTGCTAATTCTACAAAATATCTTTTATTTTCAGTCCAGTAGTCAGGGTGACTGTTTTCTTTTTAGTTTTGCAAACAGTTGTTTGAAATACAATGTTGAATTGACCCAGTCTACAGGTTATTTTTTCCAATTCACATGTTCCACAGTTTTGAAGAGTAAGACGTGCAAGGCAGTTCATCTGCAATGGCTGCCCTGGCTCTCCTTTAAAATGGCTCCTCTTCTGTCAACCTTTTAAAACATATGCAAACTGGAACGCGAATGTATCCATTCACTTTTTCTCAATTAGTGATCATTGAGCACCCACTCTATCCCTTATAACAAAGCATAAAACACTTTCTTAGCATGTGGTGTGTTTTGCAATCATGTGAGTCTCCCCTTAGAGGAAAAATATGTGAGAAGCAAAATTATCAACACTGCTTGGTGAGCCAAAAACGTGTATGTGAAAGAGTTACATGATTTTTATGATGTTCAATGTTTAAAGAGAACAGACTCTGAGATCCTGAAAAGTTTTCATTTTCTAAAACAGTCCTAGTTATACTGGGCAAACCAGCTGTTACGATTTTGATTGCATTCCTTGTATCTGTTCCAAGTTCAACTGCCATCTCCCTATGGAAATGCCTTGTGTATCTTCCATTATCTTCCTGGTGTGAGCCAAAGAAATGTAAATAATACCTTATATGTCATGATTTAGCTATAACATCTAATGATTAGGTTGTTTTGTGTTTTTCCTTTTTTTACTGAATTTTTCCAGATGAAAGATTAACCAAAAAATGATGCTAGTCTTGAGAAATTGTCTTTCTCTTCCATTTTAACAGCCCCTTGACTGGGTTCTGTCTCTAACGTGGGGAATGGAGGCATTTGTATAATAATATGGGCCTTTGAAATGCCTATCCCAGCTGCATTGCAGAGCAAGATTGCCCCAGCTGCAGAATGAATGCCTCAATCAAAGCTATAGCAGTCAAAGCTATAGCAGACTGGAGCAGTCCTCTCAGGGAGAATGGAGTCTTTCTGGAAAAAGGAAGGCCAGAAAGAAGGTGTTCCACAGGACCAACAAATACATTTTGCATTTTGTGAAAAGCCAAATGGCCAGGAATCTACCAAAATGCACTGGGGAGGACATGCATTAAAGTACTGTTTATTTTCACATGAAGTGTAGATGCCTCCTGTTAACACCCAAGGAAATAACAGACATTTTCCCTGGCAATTTGCTGTGAAACAAAAGGGAATTCTCATTTTTCATACATTTTCTATTTATGTACAAAAGGTAGCGGGTTCAATCATTTTGATGAAATTGCAGCCCTTTGGTAGATGTATTCCTATGTGGTATATATCTATTAATGTTTATGAGATAATAGAAGCCAGACTCAGCATGGGACACACAAAAAAAGAATAAAACTTAGCCACATAGGAAGAAAAAAAGTAATTAATGAAGAAAAGATATGACAAGACATGGATTCAGAGATATTCATTTTCACTCAATAAGAGAGTGATGGGACTTAGACACCTTCACCTGAAAACTTGAATTCAAATACCTGGTGATAAATAAAAATGAAATTTATTCCCACTTGATATGAGTCCTGAGAATAAATTCCTATTTACCTACCAACGTTTAGAAATTAATTTCTGAATTGCTCTTCTGAGGTTAAGGTCAGATTCATCTTATCAAAGACAGAGTAACAAAAACCCCAAGTCGAATGAACTAATTGCATTTCTAATTTAATCTACAAGAGAAGTGTTCTCAAACTTGAGTGGGCATAGGATTATGTGGGAATCTTGGTAAAACATGTCCTTATTCATCAGGCCTGGGGTACGACCTGATTTCTTACACTTCCACCAAGCACCGAAGTGAGGTGGGCCATGCTGACCTGCAACCCACACTGTGAACAGCAAGGAACTATGAGACTATTCCCTTCTTTAAATTATAATCTACAAATACAGTCATTCAACCTTTCAGAAATATATCTACACAACATTAGGGAAGGGAATGTTTCAAAGCATACTACCTATTAGAAGAAAGTTATCTGTGAGGATATAATTTGAGATCTATTGATACTGCATGAAGTCAAAATTGAAGTTTGTTTTGAATTTCCATTCTCATTTTAATATATAGCTATTAAACCAATGTTTAAACCAATAATGCTTTATTCCCTCCAAATGTAAAAATTTGTCAATGTGTTTGCATTTAACCAGAGTTCGTGGTACATCAAGCTTCTTAAATTAGTGTCACTGGGGATTATTGCTTATTGTTTACATATCTGAGGCTTCGTGCATGTTCCGCCTCTCCTGCTCCTCACTGCTGCCTGAAACATAGCTAAGTTCTTCAAAACTAAAATCAAATAAACTTTCCCTTAATATATTCCTCATCAGAGTCAACATCATCTTTACTCCACTTCTCCAATTCCCTGTGTGGGGCTTCACTATTCCTCTGCGTATATAGTCATCTCTAGACATAATATCGTATCTTCCTGAGTTGTATGTGCACATTTCTTTCATGGCTGGAAGTCTTCTGAAAGAAATGGTTTATTGAGCCAAATGTGAGCCAGAAGAGAACCAGGTTCTGGGGTGTGGGGTCTGAACTACCAGCAGCGGGGCTAAGGAGGAAAAACAAATATGTCTGCTGTCTGGGACTTGATGGACTATTTTACCCATCATGGCGTGAGAAAGAATGATGTAGTTTGTTTTGAAAGCATTTATACTGGCTACAGTTAAGGGGGGTGGGAAAATGGGAAACAGGAGCAGTTCTAGGACAGGTGCACAGTCGGTAGAAGAAGTATTTACTACTTTGAATCGGTTGCCGGTAGCAGTTCTGACAGTTCATATATAAGCAAGAGGTGGCTTTGGGTGGTGGCTACAGGAGTTGAAAGTATAGAGATCTAACTGTATGGGTAAACATATTTGCCAATGATATCTTGGACAAGGGTTTGATCTCCAAAATATATAAAGAACTCACACAGCTCCACTCCAGGAAGACCAACAACCCAATTAAAACATGGACAAAAGACTTGAACAGACACTTCTCCAAGGAGGACATACAGAGGGCCCAGGGACATATGAAAAGATGCTCAGTATCGCTAGCCATCAGAGAGATGCAAATTAAAACCACAATGAAATACCACTGCACACCGGTGAAAATAGCCATCATAAACAAGGCAACAAACAAGTGTTGGAGAGGATGTGGAGAAAAGGGAATCCTAGTGCACTGTTGGTGGGATTAGAGACAAGTGCAGCCATTGTGGAAAATAGTATGGAATTTCCTCAGAAAGCTAAAAATGGAACTGCCTTTTGACTCAGCAATTTCACTGCTGGGATTATATCCTAAGAACCCTGAAACACCAATCCAAAAGAACCTATGCACCCCAATGTTTATAGCAGCACAATTTACAATAGCCAAGTGCTGAAAGCAACCTAGGTGCCCATCAGTAAATAAATGGATCAAAAAACTATGGTACATTTATACAATGGAATTCTACACAGCAGAAAGAAAGGAGCTCCTACCCTTTGCAACACCATGGATGGAACTGGAGAGCATTTTGCTAAGTGAAATAAGCCAGGTGGTGAGGGACAAATACCATATGATCTCACCTTTAACTGGAACCTAAACAACAAAAGAAAAAAAGCAACCAAAATATAACCAGAGACATTGAAATTAAGAACAATCTGACAGTAAGCAGAGGGGAGGTAGGAGGGGACAGTGGAGGGAAGGGTTTTCAGGAACAACTATAAAGGACCCACGGACAAAACAAAGAGGGGGTGGAAGCAAGGGAGGGAGGTGGGGATGGCTGGGGTCGGAGGATGTAGAGGTGGGTAAATGCAGACAACTGTAATTGAACAACAATAAAGTAATTTCTTTTAAAAAGAAATGCATTCTTTGGTGCCTTAAAAGGAGTTCAAAGTATATATACAAATGCCATCGTAAGTTTAGTATTTAATACATGAGATAGTGTAGTTAATATCACCTCTTACTGTGATAACACAGAGGTGCATTTTGTAATCCCTAGAGCAAGCATTAAAAACAAAAATCAAAGGAAACAAATTCGAAAAAAAGACATAGTAAAAAAGTCGTAACAGGAGAAACATAGCAAAAAGTGTCAAACGTTGGCAATTTTATCAAGAGCAGGGGCTGTCACACATTTCTGCTGGGAAAATGAAATGGTACTGAGACTTGGAAAGCGGTTTGGCAGTTCCTTTTGAAATTAAACACCCTACTGTACTGTGGCCTTGCATCCCGACTCCCAGAATTGAACACATTTGTCCAAAAGATGTATACATGTGTGTTCACGGAAGCCTTGGCTCAAAACTAGAACAATTCGGAGTTCTCATCGATAGGTTAATGAATGTTTTTCAAAGTGGTGCTATTTTTATTCAATGGAATGCTACTCAACAATAAAAATAAAGACGACACATAAATACATCTTGAAACATCACTCTGAGCAAGAGAAGCCAGACATAAAAGGATCCATATGGTATGATTCCTGCGTATTTTAAAAACAGACAAAATTAATCTCGGCTGACTTATGTCCATAAAAACCAGAAGAGTGTTTCCCTCTTGAGGGCGGTGGTAGGGGAATGAGTGTCAACTGAAAATAAACGAATATAAAGGAATTCTCAGGGATAGTGGAAATGTTTTTATATCCTAATTTGGGGTTTTAGTACATGGGTGTACACATTTGTCAAAACTTATCTAACTGTACACGTAAGATTTATGAATTTTCACGGTTCAATATATATTTTTAAAGTAGTAAAAAAATAAAGGAAAGAAGCCTTTCCCCCACTCTGAGCCTCCTCTCCATCCCCCCCCCCCCCTTCACATACAACACTCCAGCCCCCAGTCTTTCAGGACTTGGAGGTGTGAGAGGATCTCTCTTTGATGTTGCTGAGCAGCTCTTCACATTGCTGCCTCTTTCTCATTTTCCAACCTTGAGATGCACGTTTACCTTCAATCATCTGGACAAAAGCACAGTTATAGAATTCTATACGAATTCTCAGTGAATTCATCCTGTTTTGAAATCATACACACATACAAACACACACAGCTTGGTTTTTAATTGACTTCAACAACAAGTGACCATGTGCTTTGTTCTTCGTCATAGAACGTTCCCCTTGTGCAGTGCCTGCCGCCTTGCGGAGATTCGAATGAGCCCTAAGACTAAGAGGACTAAGGCACGTAGACCCTGAGTAAACTCGCTCTAAGTCACTCTAAGGGATTGGAAGCATCCTCCATAATATTTCAGATCTCTTGGGGACAACGTTGGATGTAGACACTGAATTAGAGGAGGATGAACCAAGCTTTGGATAACCCGGGTTTTAGTCTTTATCTCCTTTTACACAGATGTAGTTGCCAAGAGAAATAAAGTCCCGTGTCCACATGAAGATCTGTAGAGAAATGTTCATAACTTTATCCACAGTAGCCAAACACTGGGAGGAAAACAGAGCACCATCAACAGGCAAATGAGTAAACAAACTGTGGAATATCCATACAATAAAATGATACGCAACAATAAGAAAAGTAACGAACTTTTAATACAGTCAAGAACATGAATGAATCTCATAAATATGTCAAAGAAAATAAGTCAGATACAAATGAAAATATATCGCAATTTACCATTTATATTAAACTTCAGAGAAGACCAGACTAATCTAAAGTTAAAAAAAATAATCAGTGGTGGGTAGAATTGATGGGGAAGGGGCACAAAGGATATTTATATAGTAATGGAAATGTCCTATTAAGGATAGTTATTAGCAATCATGACAGTATTGATTCAGTGGCTTTGGAAATGAATGCCTTATTAAAGGGAACAAGACACACTTTGCCAACTTCCCAACCGCTGTATAATTTTGGACAGACGCAGAGGAAAGACACATTTGTGTGTCAGTGTGTGAGAGCTTGTGTACAGTCTTCTGTGTTTGTTTGTTCTGGCAGACCCTGGGAATCTGGTGTATTGATAAGATCTACAACATTGATGACTTCATGCAAATATGAATGATTCAGAACCATCTTTTGCAATTTCACTTAACATTCAAATCGTTTTCCCAATTAGAGAAGAAAAGCGTTTGACAAACTGTACGTGGGGTTTCATCAAATTTGCAATGTTTGAAGAACAGATCAAGATGTTTGATGCAAATAAACAGCAGCTGGATTTGCCCTTCCCTGCCACGCGCACAGAGCTCCGTCGGAAGAGCTTTTAAATCCTGACTGCTCAGTGACTCGGGGAACAGATGGCTCTTGGAGGCCACGTCGGTGGCCAAAAACTCATCACAGTGCTACCATGAAAAGCATCTTCCAGCCTTCGTTTCAGCGAATGCTGCAGTTGTATTTCAACCCCAACAAGGTACAAATTAAAATGGAAAGACGTTTTTAAAAAATGGAATCTTGATTTGAATCAGAGCTCCACTCAGACTTTCAGATTTCCAAGCCCCCTTTTGGAGACATTTGATGTGAATCTCCAACTTTAAATTCTTAATCTGAAACTAAACATGTTGCCCCCCATCTGCCATCCAACCTTCCAAAACAACTATCATCAACTGTACCACAGATGCTAGCGGAAAAATGGGAGAGGAACCTTCTCTATTGAGCGCGAGATGATTTATATGCATTATTATACCCTTTTTACATAAAGATGGAAATGCTTTGGCAATCGCTGAGTGTATGCAAGCTTTAAGATAAGTTTCGAGTTTAAAACTAGTTCTGAAAATTTGCTTTGACTTAAAAATAGCCGAGGCAATCTGGTTTACTCTAATGTAAATGGACTTCGGAATCTAACTGACCTGGGTTCAATTCATGCTTCTACTCTTAACTTCTTCTTTAACCATGGGAAAATTCCGTACCTTTCCAAACATCAAGCTTTCTGTCTTTGTAGTGGAGGAAACAGTATATTTCTTAGTGTTAAGAAAATTTAATGAGCAAGCATGTGTGTGAATGCATTAAAAATGAACCTGGCACAAAACTGGCGTTTATTAATACTGCGTACCCTTTTGCTTAAGAACTTGTTGCTAAGTAGGACGTTATGATATCAATAGGCTGATTTTAAATCCGAGTTAAGTTGAGTAACTTCTGGAACTTCAGTGAGGCTTGCAACAGGGGAAAAGAGTATGGTTGGAGAAGTTCTGTGTGACACCCATCTCAGATTCAAGGGGCAGGTGGCTGGTTAATGAGGCCACAGTGACACATGGAGGTAAAGCTGGAGAAGTTGTGTGTGTCATAGTGAGATTCAGACTTTACGTAGAAGCTCAGCGTTACTAGTCTGCACAATGGCCTTGTGAATTAGAGAAGATACTGTCCTAGAGGGAAGATGTTATCAAAACCAAACGCCTAGAGTGATTTATATGCTGTCGATAGACTGAGAAAAATGAAGTTAAATCCTCAACGTTACATCTAGGCTTGGTGGGATCCAAGCATCTCTTTATAGCTCAGCAGTCATAACATTGATTTTGAAGTTGGGATACACAGGTTCAAAGTGCACCACTAGCTGGGTTTATAAACTTGAACAAATTGCTTGCTCCTATTAAGCTCTTTTTAAAAAAGCATTATTCTTGTATCCACCTGCTATGTTTCATGTGAGTTTCACTGCTCTACAAAGTACCGTTATCTTACAAAGTGGTTTTGGAAAGCAGCCTTTTGAAACCGATAACTTAAATTCAAATTTTACAGTTTTTTTAGAACTTGGTCAAGTTAGCTCCTCAAAGCCTTAATCTTCTTGTTTTTGAAACAGGAATGAATAACACAACTTTTTTCAAGTGATAGATGCATGAATAAAGTGAGATTTTATTTAAAATGCTTTCCACTGTGCCTAAGCCCTGGCCAGGAAGCTCAGTTGGTTAGAGCATCGTCCCTATGCACCACGGTTGTGGGTTTGATCCCCGTCAAGGCACATGAAAGAGTCAACCAGTGAATGCACAAATAAGTGGAGCAATAAATTGATGTTTCTGTCTCTCTCTAAAATTAATTTTTTTGAAAAAGAGATAATCATAGGATATATCTTTAAAATAATTATCCCTGTGCCTGGCAACTAGTAAATTATAATTTTTCATGATGCTGGCCCTGCCTCTTTCTAAAGGATCATCCTCCTTATTCTATTATATACCCTGTGCTTGGAGGTAGTTTGTTACTTTTTTCTTTTTTAGGGGTTGGGGTTCTGGAACCCTCTGAATCCCATACTTTGCCTTACTTAATCCTTCCTAAGTCTTCAGACTTCAGCTTAAAAATGACTAGATTCCTAAGCAATATTGTCTGAAAATGGGCAGAACTGTCTGTATTTCCCCGTCTCAGTGCAAGTTACTTGTTCGTAATGTGCAGTGGGGCAATTATTACATCCATTTTTGTCTCACGTCACCCTCGATGCCTAGGATAGTGCCAGGCTCATATAGGCGCCATTTGGTTTTATTGTTTGGATGCATGAATATAATGCAGAAATAGTCCAAATCATCATGTAATACAATTTAACTCTCTTACAATTTTGTCAACTATGAAGTTAAAAAACAAAGAAGTACGGCCCTGGGTGGCATAGCTCAGTGGATTGAGCGCGGGCTGCGAACCAAAGTGCCGCAGGTTCTATTCCCAGTCAGGGTACATGCCTGGGTTGCAGGCCATGGCCCCCAGCAACCACACACTGATGTTTCTCTCTCTCTCTCTCTCTCTGTCTCTCTCTCTCTCCCCCTTCCCTCTCTAAAAAATAAATAAAAAATTTTAAAAAAACACATTTAAAAAAACAAAAACGAAGAAGTAGTCAAAAAGAAGTATCGATAAAACAATTAGGAGTTAAAAATAGACAATAAGGAATGCAATGAGAAATGAGGTTGTGACTTTGAAAGATGCAGTGACTCCTAGGGTAACAATCAGTGTCTCCAGCATGAAATTTATTGCATGTGTGTGATATTTATTATGAAATTTGAAGGCATTCTCACCTACTTCCGCCAACAGGTGTTAGTCAGTGTGTTGATCCACTCACGCATCTATGCATCTGACAAACTTTAACTCTGGTAAACATGCCTGGCTCTGGGATGAGCATTGGAGCCACTGGGACAAATGAGATGAACGATCAGAGAACATCAGAATTCCCCAGCCTCTCCCGTGAAGTGCTCTGAGTGGTCAAGGTGGATGAACGAGTACCTCTGTGCTTACCTGCTTTCTCTTTCTAATCTTGTGTGAAAACTATGATCATTTGATTTCATTCTCTTTGGTAAAATATCAGTGTGTGTTTTAGAATAAAACACATTTTCAATTAACTTGCTATCAACAGCATTTTCTCAGATACCAATTTTTTTTTCCATGACCAGCGGCTGGGGAGAGAGGCTCCTGTAGTACCTCCACTCTCGTGCTCATTGGCCGTGACTCTGTGCACTTCTCTACACAGCCGCTGGCTTCGGTAGATCTCGAATTTCACTTGGTTTAGTTTGCCAGTTATTGTGCTGTGCTTATGAGTCAGGTGTCATTCTTTAGGAAATACTAAAATGAAAGGGACGCAGTTCCTTTTCCTGAAGAAATTGACATCCCAGTGCTGGAGATACATGTAGACACGAAGAGTAAATTATCTGAATTGATCTGCGCTGTCTGACCCGTATATTAAGCATGTCAAGCAAGAGAATACTGGTATGTGTTTTTATACTTTTCCTCATGAGTTCTACATGAACACAAATAATTAAAGGATATAGAAAAAGGTAATAGCAAATTTGCAAACTGACAAAGCAAAACTATTTACACATGAAGTAGTTTGAAAGTTCAAAAATCAGTGTCTTCTTACATTTCCACTGCTTCCTTTATTTCCTTTTCTTTTAACCACGCCTCTCTCACAGCTTCCCTGGCATCTGAGGTCACTTGAGAAATTCAGTGGGGAGGATCATGTCTTTCTATCTGGTTTTCGAATGTGGGCACTTTTGAAATTGCAGGTCTTATGGAAATTGTGTGCAGTTTAATTTAACATAATAAAACAGTAAAGATCAAAATGCAGATATTACAGAGTGATTTCATGGACTCAGAAGCTGACTGCTTGCTCGCTGACATGATGATTTTGCACTGCATTAACACAGTATGTTAAAAACAGCGTATGCCATTCCTCTTCGCGGAGCATGTTTCCTGTTATACCAACCAGGAACTGCTGTGCAGTCAGCTTCTCCAAATCTGTGGCGGTTCACACCACGAAGGATTTCTTTCTCATAGATCTCCGAAAGAGTCGAGGGGCTGCTGACACTTGCTAGTCTCACTTAAATGTCTGCACATGTGTTGAACTGCACATGCATCTGTGGGCTGGGTAGCTGCGTTGCTATACTTTGCTTGCCTCTCATTTTCTCTCTCATGTCAGCAGGTCAGGCTTGGAATGGCCTTCTTATGGTGGTGGCGGAGTCCTAAGATTAAGAGCAAACCCCAAAGTGGGAGCCATCACAGCCTTATCTTATGTCACTGCTATTAACAACTCATAGGCCTAAGCATGTCACATGGCCCACCCCAGAGCCAGACAGGGCTGCAAAGTGACATATCAAAGTGACCGCATCTGTGAGGTAGTGGAGAACTGGGACGTTTTTACAATCTTTCACCCTTTTGCTCATGGTAAACTCCTTGACAGATGGTTTCAGGTGGCTATAGTCCTGAAATAACAATACAGTACAGCTTAGAATGTGTAAAAAGAAAAGTAACATGGAGACTGAAATAGAATAGTAAAGTATTTTAGATTTAGGAGGGTCTCATGTTAGGAATGCATCTGTCTTCTCCTTTGGTAAGGAGACCCATCAATGTTGTGCATTGCCCAGCATCACAGAATTCTGCCTAGTTCCAGACAGGAAGTGTGTCTCCACATGAAGTATAATGAATCATACCTCTGCTCATTCTTTCTTGCATTCAGGTACAATTATTTACTTTTGTCTTAGCACCGGTATCAAAATGTTCTAATTTCGCTTTCATAAAGAAAGCAAGAACAAATAAACAAAAAGCACCTTTTTACATGTGACTACTAGCTCAGGGCATTAATACAGACTTATCAATTTGAACACACATTCTACAGAAAAATTTCATGTCTACCACATCTTGATGTATCTGCCTAATTGCTTTTGATACCTATAGTCATCTTGAAATTGGCCCCATCCCTTTGCTAACTGGCCTGTTCCCCGCTACCTCTTCCCCCATTTCTTCCACGCAAGGATTTACGGTGTCCAATGGTTGTTCCAGACACTTAGGTAAGGTGCTGATGGATGGAGAGGGAGTAAGAGGGACACAGGCCCTGCTCTTTGGACTTTATATTCTAGTGGGTAGGAAAGAAGACAACAGTACAAATAATTGTAAATTGTGGCTAATCTACACAGGAAAAAGAAAGATCTTGGATGGAGAAAACAAGAGAAAGACCTACTTTGAAAGGTGCCCTTAGAAGGTAATACTTAATCTGAGTAACAAGGGAAAGGTCAGAAATGTGGAGTGGAACAGAAAAAAAAATTCTAGGCAAAGAGAGCATCAGAGACAATGACCATGTGTCAGGAATGTGTGATCTGCTTGCATACCTAGAAGACAGACAGACATCACTGGACTCTGAGTCAATGGATTTAGAATACCAGCTGGGTAAGCGATACAAGATGACATTTGAGAGACATGCAGAGACTCGTGCAAAACTTACTTAGTTTTTTCCCTAATTCCACGGGCTTCTGACTTTTTTTTTTCCTGCTAAGGAAGCCAAGCTTCTCAGGATGCAAAGCCACCAATCTTCCTTGCAAGCATTACTTATGTTTCCTTTACTATTCTTTCCTTCCTCCCAAAACGTAGGTTCTTAGCCTACTGACTTGGAAGTCACTCTTCATGTTAAAGGAAAAGCATATTAGTTATCTACTGCTGCATAATAAACTATCCTAAAACGTGATAACTTAAGGTTTTCTCCTTTTCTGCAGTTTAGTCATTCTGGTGTGGGGTAGTGGGGCCCATTGCTTTAGGGTCTTCACAGGTTGCAAAGGATTTGGATGAGGCTGAGTCATCTCAAGGGTTGACAAGAAAAGGATTTTCTTGCCCTGGCTGGTTTGGCTCAGTGGATTGAGCTCTGGCCTGCAAAGCAAAGGGTCACTTGTTCGATTCCCAGTCAGGGCACATGCATAGGTTGGGGATCAGGTCCCCAGTAGGGGGTGCACAAAAGGCAACCACACATTGATGTTTCTCTTTCTCTCTTCTCTCTCCCTTTGCTCTCTAAAATTAAATAAATAGAATCTTTAAAGAAATGGATCTTCTTCTGTGATCATTCGCATGGTGCTTGGAAAGCTTCAGTTCATGGTCCTTATTTTTTATATTCACTTAAGGACATGCTTACTGATTTTAGAGAGAAGAAGGGCAGGAGAGAGAAAGAGAGAGAAAGATATTGACATGTGAGAGAAACATTGATCACTTGCCTCTTGCACGCACCCTGACCAGGGACAAACCCTGCAACCTAGGCATATGCCTCAAGCAGGGAATCGAACCCGTGACCTTTCGGTTTATGGGACAATGCTCCAACCAACCAAGCCACACCGTGCCACACAGACCAGGGCAGGAATTTGGTTCTTTGCAGGCTGTATGTTGAATGTGACCTACAGATCTTTGCCACATGGGCCTCTCCATAGAGCAGGTCCAACATGCCAGCTTGCTTCCTCTCAGCACTTGAGTGAGAAGAGCCAGCGAGACGTAGTGTGTAAACCAAGATAAAAGAAAAAATCCTCTGTGTTCTAATTTTGGAAGTGAAAGCTTATCATGTCTGCCATATTCTATTTATTGAAAGCAAGTCACTAGATTTTTCTTATGTGCAAAGGGAGGGAATTAGTAAGAACACAAATAGCAGGAGGTAGAATCATGGGGAACCATTTTAGAAGTTGTCTACCCTAACAAATTTCTCCAATACTTCCAATATTAGACATCTGTCATGGTTTCTTTTAAATTAACTTAAAAGAAGTTAGAAGGACTTTGAAATGACAGAAATGATTAAGCATTACATGAGCCAGTATTTTATTTGTGCTGAATGCATATTTAGCCACTCTAAAAGGCTAATGGGGGGAAAGGCCAATGGAAAATGGCTTTGTCGCTCTCTATCCAGGCTTCAAGGGCTTTATATTACATAAATAATGAGCCATGGCACGTGACATGACAGTTTCTTCCTAGAGTTCTGTGTATCATGAATCACACATCTATAGAACTGAACAAGAAGGAACAGGTAATTCAGTAGAATGCTCATGTTTTCTAGATGAGGAAAAAAAATACATGGATACCCTCAGAAAGAAATCAAATGACTCATTGTTTAGAATTTTAAAATTTGGAGGTGAACCAGTACTAGAGCCTAGGTCTCTTGAAGTTCCAGTGATTTTCTTTTTCCAACATATTACATTTTGTTGTGCTTTAAAACCCAGGAAGGGTGCTGAAACTCCATAGGAGTCATTTTTATGGGGGCAGACTGAGGAAAGGACAGGCAAATGGGTGACTTAAAATTCTATGAATAAACAATTTCACTCGCTAATGTTGCTCTGATATTCTTGATAGAAATTACTTCCAGTCAAATACATTCACATTATTTATTCTCAGAAATGCATTAAAGTAAAATGAGAATTTGTGGATCCTTAAGCTGGAATAATAAACTAATTTGGTCTCTGCATAAGGAAAGCATGGTGCAAAATCTCAAGGTTACTCTCAGACTTGAATATTTCGTCACTCACACCAGAAGATTTAAACGTGAAGGACTACTGATAAAGCTGCAGCAGAACACATGCGTACTCACAGATACACGTGTGTCCACACATGCACACATGTTCATGCACTTTCAGAGTAACTAACATCATCCCTAGTTCAACATTTTTGGGTGCATGGCCAACATGTCATACCCAAATATGTAATTTTCATCCTTTGGAAGTGAAACTTGACATTCATCTCTCAAATCGTTAAACTGGTGTTTCTGTGGGATCTAGACAAGGGAAGCGAAACGGTGTGGAACGTGCTGAGGAGAGGGTGCCAGTGAGGATGTGTGTTATCAGCTTAACGTGACTTTTGGTGAATGCTGGTCATATTAAACTCTAAAGCTGGCTCGGATCTCCTTATCATCATCGAGCAAGGGATCTGGAGTGACAATTCAA
Organism: Phyllostomus hastatus; assembly: GCF_019186645.2. Lineage (NCBI taxonomy): Eukaryota > Metazoa > Chordata > Mammalia > Chiroptera > Phyllostomidae > Phyllostomus > Phyllostomus hastatus. The sequence continues at coordinate 20,956,911 of NW_025334024.1, forward strand.
TCTATGGCGTTATATTTTATTTATAATTCACAAATGGCTTTGAAACTTTGACTTTACCCTTTCTACCATTCGCTGTCAGTTTCCATCACAGCCAATGTCTAAAGGACAGATGGAGCACTCAGTAAAAAATAACATTTTGCTACAACTTGCTTTGATGATGCCACCAGCTTCTCAGACAAATATGACCGTTTTACTTCTAAAGGTCAAATCAAAGAGCTCTGTGTCTTGCTGTTGGCTATTAATGGTACCTTTATTTTAAAGCCTTTAATTAGCTCTTAATCCATCCATAGCTTTTACTTTTTTTTTTCTTATTGCCAAACCTCTGAAATGTGGACACATCTGATGTTGCTGAAATTGCATAAATCGCACCCTGAGTTTTAGGAAAATGGGGGCAGCAGTTTACCGTGATGAGGGTCCTGGCAGGAACCGGAGGGGCACACGCAAGAGAAATTAACAAGAAAGTTGAATGAAAGGAGAATATGCAAAGGCATAGATAGAGTTAATTTAATGGAAAAATAACAAGGTGGTGAAACTCGTGGGCAAGAGGTGGTGTCTCTTAGCCCTTCTAGATGCAAATGAGCAAGGGGAGCGATTGTGTGGTGGATGGAATTGTGTCCCTCCCAAAAACAAAAGTTGAAGTCTTCCCCTCCAGTACCTCACCATTGGACTAATAATGGGGTCTTTGACATGCTATTAGTTAAGATGACATGCTGGAGTAGGGGGAGCCCTGTGCAGTGTGACTGAGGTCCCTATAGAGAGATGGCCTTGTGGAGGCAGGCGGGGTGGGACAGAGACACAGGGAGAACCATGTGATGCTGGAGGCAAATCGAAACCAGTGAAGAGTGTGGGATGCCTGGGCCTATCAGAGGTGAGAGGAAGCAAGAGGAGATTCTTTCCTTCAGTTTCAGAAGTAATGTGGCTCTGCCAGTATCTTGATTTCTGACGTCTGTCTTCCCAAACAATTTCCAAGTAATAAGCTTCTGTTTTAAGCAGGCCAAATCATGGCACCATGTTTTGCCGTGCATAATGCGCACCAACCTATCACATGTAGTCATCATACCCATGTACAATGTGCATCCTTATTTTTCCCTTAAAACTTTGTCCAAAAGGTGTGCGTTATACATGGCAAAATGTGGTATTTAGTTTATGACAGCCGAGGAAGCTAATGCAGGTTGGGCCCTGTGATTCAGTTGTAGCATTTCTCTCTGGGAGAGGGCTGCTTCCCACAGCAGCAGTGGCGTTTGATGGAAGAACACGTGGCCCAGAGGGACAGGAACATGGGGGATAAATACTCTGACCTATCTCTCCATCACTTTCTCATCTCCTGTCAGTGCCTCCCATTGGCCGAATCCAACAGGATGCTGGGCCAAGAAGGTGTGGCTAAAGTAGACTAACCCATCAGCCCAGAGAGAAGGCAAAGGCAATCCAGATCACAAAGAACAGATATGCAGCTAGGAGGCCCTCATGGTTCTCTTAGACTTCTGCGAGGAAAGGCGTCACTGAGGGCCTGTCATAAAAGAGGGAGCCCCCAAGAGTTGGAATCACTTAGGAAAAGAAAAATAACCTTAGTAATTTTATTGGTAGAGTTGTTTTTTTTCTCTTTGCAATTTGGATTTGTGCCAGTCAGCCTGTATTATTTTATTGAGATATAATTGATGTACAATATTATATTAGTTTCAGGTGTACAACATAATGATTCAATATGTGCCTATGTAAAGAATTTTTAAAATCAATTTAAGGAACAAAATAATAAGCAGACTATGACATCTCCCCCAGTATGGTGATAATAACACACACACTCACACACACACTGATGACAGACAAGTGCAAAGGCAGGGAAACTGAAGATCAGCAGGACCTACATCCACAGGATGGAAGTGTACACATCAAACAGAGACTTTTTTTCTTGTAACCAGGTGTGACTGATAACATGTATTAATTTGGGGAGGAAAGTGTGAATGAATTTTAGAACCTCATTCCGTAACATATGGTAGCTTGCAGTACACCATCATGTGGAGGTGTGGCGCGTAGAGAGGAAACATCATAGGTTTATTTCTAAGTGAACGCAGCCAGTCTCAACTTTTTCCTTCCTTGGTTCATAAATGTGGCCTGCATTTCCTGCCCCCATCCCTGTCTCCTCAAAATTGTTGAATTCAAGGTCCTTGTTCCTGGGCAGCTTGAAAGACATTGACTTTGAAAGGGCTGCCTTTTGTGCCCCTGCTGCAAAAGCACAGAGTAAGCACTCAGCTCCTGTGAGTTGAGTCTGGATCTGACAGAGAAATACAAGAAGCTAGATGGAAAATAAGAAAAATACGTTTTTGCTTTCACCAGTAGCTGTTCTCCTGTCCGTCTAGATTACATGGACTATTTCAAGGCCCCGCGGTGGATAATATATAATAAAATAAAGTCGGTGGTTAGGAAAAAGTTCACAACAGCAATGTGGTATAATAAAAATAAAGCCAATTACATAACTACAAGAAAAGTTATAAATATGCCAATTTGAACAGTAACCAGGGTACATAATGTATAGCTTCAATAAGCTAACACAAATGAGACAAAATTGATATTGCTGTAATCAACATATATTATAAAAACAATCAGATTTTATTACTCACCCTAATAACGACCATATATTTATTTGGAATTTTAGTGCACTGTTTTAATAAAATATCAGAGATTTTTATGAATTTTATGAAGTACTCCATCTTGTTAATATCACGTTTCCTTCACATAATTTACAATAATTATCAAATATATCTAAACTGTATGAGTGTGAATAAATCTATCAGTTATGTGGGGCTGAATGCTCAGCCACATTTTCTACCATATTTAAAATGTTAACTTCCTATTTAGGTGAATTTTTGGAAAAATATCATAGGACATGAAAAGTGAAACAGTTGTTCCTGTCCTTTTGATGAGTGTTGTCCATCTAATCCATTTTCTTGCAAAGCATTCCATGGTCCTTTTTCTTTTCTTCAGCCACTAATCCCACTCCAGGGCAGCGTGTTTCCCGCCGTAGTCTGAATTCCTTCAGTAATCTCCTACCTTCATTTCCTGTGCACAGGGACCTGCAGCTGAGTTCCAGGCTGCAGATGGCTGCCAGATTGTCTCAGAGAGTGCCACTCCAAGTTCAAAGACCACAAAGCACATCTCACTACCTGCAAAACAGCATGCGATCCTATTAGAACGAAGTCAAGAACATAATATGATACTGATCGCTAGTGCCATTAAATTCTTACAGTCACCTTATCAAACCCTCAGTTAAGGCCAAAGGCTTGTGGCAAGACAGCCGATTGCTGTGTTAAAACCCTGGACCTGCCAGTTAGTTGCTCCTTAGACTTATCAGATGCCTGATTTCATTCCCAAAAGGCAGAGAACCATTTCTGTGCTTCTTGTTGAAGATTCAGGGAAACAAACATAGTATGTGTCCAATAATGTCAGTTTCTGTAATGTTCAACCATGTTTATCTTGGGCTTCTGTTCATGGTATATTATGTAGTTCCAATATCTTATATTTCTTTCTGCCATAATCTTAGAAACTATTGTAAGCTCAGACCTGGTTCTTCCTACTCAAAGAAGAATATCTCAAGATTAACGCTTGGAATTCATTCTTTGAATTTTTCCTATAATTTCAGTCGTGGTTTTGGTTCCCAAATATGTTTGTATAGCAGCAGCTTCTAAGGAGATTGCCTTTTTTTTAAACATACTTTTGCATTGTGTCATGTGTGACAAAGAGATAGTACTTGAGGATTTAAAAAGTATATGTAAACAAAGTATATATGATACTTGATAAAATTGACTAAATCCTCTGAGTTCAGTTTCTTTATCTGTGAGAAAGGTGTGAGGGACCATGCCCTAGGGCTACGCTCAGCGAGGAAATGCAAGTGTTCTCTGCAGCACCGCTCTCTGGACTCAGTTTACGGCAGCTGTTTGGCAAACAGCCAGTTCTCCGTGTTTGCCTCTGTTCATAGCACAACTATCGTTACAAAAAAAAAAAAACTGCGTCTTTACTGAGTCTCAGCTCCCTGTGGGGCAGGTCGTGAAGCCAAAGATCCACAAGCAGGAGCACAAAGACACGCACCCCCATTGCTCACAGGGCCACCTGTTGCTCTTCACGGTACAGCTGACACTTCTCGTCCCATTTTCTGTGAGAGAATTTCTGTGAACGTGGGGACATGGGAAAAGGGCGGGTTTCAGACTGTCCTCAGGAAGCTTGGTGATGTGGTGTCCATCACAAGCTATTGGTGCTCAGAGTCTTTAATGGTGGACTAAGTCCATGGGATCTGCTATTAAATTATTTCTGCTCATATGAAAGGCATGGTAGGGGAAAGGAAGAAGGTTTAAAACGTATGAAGTGGTCTCTGGATGTACCTAAAAATAAAGGAAAGTATCATCCAATGACAGCTTTTTGAAGTACGACTTGGTTTAATGGGCCTCTGTCCATCATATTAATTTTAGCTTATATAACAATGACCGAAAAGATTTCCAGGGGGGGCATCAAAAGTCATAAAATTTAACAAATTGTTTCAGAACTAGTTATTTATAGGAAAAAGTAATTAGTTGTGCATTTTAACAAGTTGATAAATGTGTATAGCCTATTTCACCTTGTAAAAACACTCAGAACTGAAGGTTTTGTATTGGGAATGGAGATTCCTATTAAAATTTGACATTTTTTGACAACAAGGTATTATTGTATGTGTGTGAGTATGTGTAAGACACGAGTTTACAACATGAGGTCACCAAAATTTGAACTTATGACCATTATTTCCAAAAACATATGTGTTTTTCTTCTCTCCATAAATCCTACAGTTCAAACAAAATCAAAGAAACAAGATGTTTAGACAGTTCACCATTCATCTTTGAACTTTATTTCCTCAGTTATGCTTCTTATTATAACTAATTCCATTCTTCCTGGCTGTAGAAATTTATATTCCAAATACAGTTTCCAATAAATCTCAATCCGAATTGCATGTGCTATTTGGGGAAAAGGGGCCATGGCATGATGAATTGTACAGATTACGGGGCTTATCAGAGATGAGCCATGTACTGTAACTTCCTTGAGAGACTGGTTAGTGCGTCACATCTTTGTTACTATATTAGTTCTACTGGCCTCGGAAGGAAAAGTGTCTCCTTACATCCACAGCTTGCTGTTTTCATATTCCAGATTGAGGAACAAATCTGTGATATGACTTCTCAAAAGTCTGCCTTCTTCTACTTTTAGGAGATTGTAAAAGAAAACAGATAGCCTTTATCTCACTGGAGAGGTTCTTCCCACTAAGTAACATATCTATGGACATCATGCATAAAACAAAGATAATGACATTTTGAAAGGTGAAAACGGTAGACAGGCTAGCCACAACCTCAGGCCCCAAGTGATGACATGATGGTGAATTCCCTGGATTTTATTTCTCTTCATGTATCCAAGAATTAGGGCTGATAAAGCTAGTCATCCACCATGGGAACAGATGGAGAGGGAGGAAATATCCCCAACAAAAGCTTGGTCACCCTAGACAGATAAACAGGAAAGGGGGATCCTGGAAAGAAAGAAAAAAAATGAGAAAAAATTTCTCTATTTATGTCAAACAGCACAGAAAAGTCTATAGCCCTAATCTCCACACACTGCAGAACAGCTCAGGTAGAGAGACGGGCATTCAGCCTCACTTGGACGGACTTCCACTCTGCTCCCCACCAGGGTGATGTCAGAATGGCCAAGTAGAGGGTGCTGACTTCCAGGCCTCTGGGCAGTGGTAAAAAACTCATACACCTAAAAAATGAACACATGGAAAAAAAGAACGTCTCAGCAGTGAAATAGAAGATATAAAGAACACTAAATGAGAAATGTGTAACTGAAAAGTACAATAATCAAAAGTTCAACAAGAGGGGACAAAAGCTGAATGGAGGGGTCAGAAAAAATAACCAGTACTGTTGAAGATTAAAAAGAGAAATTACTCAATATAAACTACAGCGATGCTATAGACTAAAGTTTTTAAAAGTTTTTATTTATTTATTTTTAGAGTGGAAGGGAGAAAGAGAGGTAGAGAAACACTGACATGTGAGAGAAACAATGATGAGTTGCCTCTTTGTCTACAACCCCACCATGTGCCCCAACTTGGAATTGAACTGGCGAAATTTTTTGGTTTGCAGGCTGGCACTCAATCCACTGAGCCACACCTGCCAGGGCTAAAAATTTGTTTTTAATGGAAAAGAATACAGTATTTTCAATGACATGTAGGACTATTGTAAAAGATCTAATGTTCTTGTCATTGGAGTCCAAAAAGAGAGGATAAAAAGGGTGGGATTGAAAAACAGGTCAAAGAAATGATGTCTGAAACATTCCAAATTTGGCAAAAGACATAAACTTATATAACTGAGAGGGTAAGCAAACCCTGTATGGTACAAACACAGAGAAATACACACCAAGAAATCCACAGTCAAACTTATGAATAATAAAAACAAAGGCACATTGTGAAAGCGACAATAAATACCTAACACCCTACCCATAGAGGGAAAAAAGGACAAACCAAACGACAGAGGGTTTTTCATCAGAAACAATGGAGGCCAGAAGAAAAAGGTAAAACATTGTTTTAAGTGCTGAAAGAAAAGACCTGTCAACCCAGAAGCCTGTTTCTAGCAAATATCCTCCAGGAATAAAGGGGCAGTGACTTCAGCAGCTGGGACATCTAAGAGCACTGGACATGAGCAGAAGGACACACACACACACACGCACACACACACACACACACACACACACAAATAAAAGGACGAATGAAAGAAATTCTCTCAGCAGGAGGAAAATAAAAAAGAAACCCCTGAATATCAGAAAGGAAGAACTCAATCAGCAAAAATATCTATAAATGCAATAGTTAGTTCAAATCCTCCTGACTTTTGAACATTATTTTTGACAATTGAAGGGAAATCTATCACATTTTCTGAGGTGGCTGTAAATGTATGTGAAGGAAATATTTAAGAAAAATGATATTACAAACAAAGAGAGGAAAGAGATATAAAAGAAAGGAAGGTTTGAACACTCCATTCAAACTGGTAAAATAATGGCACCAGTAGATAGTGATAAGGTGTCTGTGTGTATTTGTGTTTAATGTCATACCTTCAGCAATCACTAAAAGCAAGCTATAAAAAGAAACTCATAAACTATAGAAAAATCAAAATGGACTTCTAAAAGTTGTTCAAGTAACCCATAAGAAAGCAGGAAAAATAAAAGAGGAAAATAAAAAAAAGAAACCAATAGAATTCAAAAATAAAATAGCAGACTTAAGCCCTCTATGTCAATAATTAGAATAAATGTACATGGTCTAAATATACCAATAAAAAGACAAAGATTGGCAGGGTGGATAAAAATACAAAACCCAACCATCTGCTGTGTAGAAGAAAGTAACTTCATATTTATCATAATAAGCAGTTTGAAAGTAAAAGAACGAAAAGCGATATATCATCCAAACAGTAATCGAATGAACATAAAAGTGAGTATATTAATGTCTAATAAAGTGGACTTCAAAGCAAAGAAAATTACCTGAGACAGAGACATGATACAAACCACCAAGAAAACATAGCAATCCTTATTGTGTATGCCATAGGCAACGGAGCAGCAAAATGGGTGAAGCCAAAACTGATAGAAATGAAAGCAAAATGGACAAATTCTTAATCATAGTTTGAGATTCAATAGCCCTCACTCAACAATCAGTAAAACAACCCAACAGGAAAAAAGCAAAGGTGTGAAAGAACTCAGCATCCTCAGCCAACAGGATCTGATTGGCATTTATAAAACATGGCACTCCGTAGAAGAACATGCATTTTTATTTTGTTTCTGCAGAATGCACATCATGATAGACCATGCTGTGAGCCATAAAATGAATCATAATAAACTCAAAAGAACTGAAATCATGTGTTGTATGTTCTTGAATCACAATGGAATCAAACTGGAAATCAATAATGTGAAGATAATACAAAAATATCCAACCACTTGGAAACGAAATGGCAAGCCACTACATTGTTCCTGTATGAAAGTAGAAGTTTTAAAGGACACTGAAAAGGTACATTAGATAGAATAAAATTAAACTTCAGCCGTAGAATATGTGGGACACAGTGAAAGCACTGCTGAGAGGAAGTTTGTGGCATTAAATTCATACATTAGAAAAGAAGCAAAGTTTCCAATCAACGGTCTCATTCATACCTTAAGATCGAAGTGAGAAAGAGCAAATAAACCCAAAATCAAAAAGAGAAAGAATATAATGAAGGGAAATTTCAAAATCAATAATGTTGAGAACAGAAAGCAATAGAGCAAATCAATGAAACAAAGAGCTGATTATTTGAAAAGTAATTAACAAGATTTCAAACCTCCAACAAATATGATAAAGAGAAAAAAATGGAAGATACAAATTACTGATATCTGGGATAACAGGGAATATCACTACAGATTCTGTAGACCACACAAATGATAAATAATAAGGAATTTTCTGAGAACTCTATACATATAAATTGGACAACTTAGATGAAACTAATCGATCAGTTTCTAAAAAAGCATAAACAACCAGAATTCACTCAATATGATAAATAATTTAAATAGCCTAATATCTATTAATGAAACTAAACCCAAAATTAAAATCTCTTGAAATAGAAATCTCCACACACAGATGGTTTCACTGGAGAATTTTAACACGTTAAAAATAATTAACACCAATTGAGAAAGTAGAAGAAGCAATTCCCAACTCAGTTTATGAAGCTAGTGTTACTCTAATAAAAGATCCAGACAAACATAGTACAAAATAAGAAAATCATAGATCAATATCACTCAAAATTACATAGAGATAGAAAAAAAATTACTAACAAACTATTAGAAAATGGAATTCAGAAATACGTGAAAGAATAATACACAATGATCAAGTGGGATTTATTCCTGTGATTAAGTCTGGTTCAGAATTCAAAAATTAAAGAAATCCATGGGCTAAAAAATAGTTGCATGATCATATTTAAAATATGGAAAAACATTCATCAAAATTTAAGACCCATTCATAAGAAAAAAGTCTCAGAAAAATAGAGAGGGAACTTTGTCATCTTGATAACTAGCATCTGCAAAATTCTGCTACTGACGTTACACTTAATGATGTTCAGAAATCAGGCAAGGATGTTTTCTCTAAGCACTCTCATTTAGCTTGGTGCTGGAAATTCTAGTCACTGCAATAAACAAGAAATGGACATAAAAGTTTGCTAATTTGGAAGAAAAAATGGGACTCTATTTGCAGATGACATGACTGCATGCATGGAAAATCCCAAGAAATTTACAGAAAAAAAAATTGATTTAGCTATAATAAGTAAGATAACTGGATACAAGATTAGCATACAGATATCAATTATATGTCTGTAGCAATGAAGATGTATATACAGGAACTAAAATACAATACTATTTATAATCATTAGTCAAAAAATGAAATATTTACTTAGATGTAAATCTAGAAAAACATGTACAGGAGTTTTTTGTTGGAAAATTTAAAATGCTAATGAAAGAAAATACTAAAAATGATCTAAGTAAATAAGTATACCATGTTAATTGGGTAGAAAACTCAACATAATAAAGGTGTCATTTATCTTCAAATTGGTACATTAAGTGTAATTTCTGTCAATATTATAACAAAAATTTTGTAGATACAGCCAATATTATTCAAAAAATTAGAATAGCTAAAATGATTTTGAAAAGGAAAAATAAAGCGGGAGGAGTCAGTCTACGTAATTTCAATATTTTTTGTGTAACTATAGCAATCAAGACTGTGGTATTGTGTCCTGGTGGGCGTGGTCCAGTAGGCTGAGCGCCAGCCTGAGAACCTGGTCAGGGCACAGGCCTTGTTTGTGGGCCAGGTGCCCAGTAGGGGGCGTGCGAGAGGCAGCCAATCGATCTTTCTTTCACAAATTGCAGTTTCCCTCTCCTCCTCCTTCTCTTCCTTTCTCTCTAAAAAATAAATAAAATGTTTAAATAAAAGACAATGTGGTCTTTGTTGGAAGGAGAGACATATAGATAAATGGAAAGAGAATAGAGAACCAAGACATAGACCTATACAGATACGACCCTCTGATTTTAACAAAGGTGCCAACACCATGCCATGGAAGAAAGAGGGACTTTTTAACACGTGATTCTGGAACAAGTGGCCATAAAACCTCAAGGTGAATCTCACCCTTACACCGAAAGTAATTCAAAATGATTATGGATTAACTATAAAAATGTAAATTTTATTTTGAGAAGTAGGATACATTTCTCAATATCTAGGGCTAGACAAAGATTTCAGTCTGTGTCTCTTAAAGGTCTTGTCACCAAAATATAAAAAGAAGGCTTAAAACTCGACAGTAAGAGAACCAAGAGCCCCATTTAAAAGTGGGTAAAGGATGTGAACAGACATCTCAGCAAAGAAGATATACAAATTGCAAATAAGTGTATGAATGCATGCTCAACATTAAGTGTCATTAGGGAAAAAAATAGAACAAGATGCCACTGCACACCCATTACAGGGCTATTCTCTGAAAAACAGACAGCAGCAAATGCTGGTGTGGGTCCAGAGCAGCAGGAATACACTCTCATTGCTGGTGGAATGCACAACGGTACATCCGCTTTGGAAGACAGTTTGCCAGTTTCTTATGGAGCTAAACAGTCTCACCAGAATATCCTGCAATCAAGCTTCTTGGTATTTCCCCCAATGTATTGAAAGATTATGTTCATCCAGAAGCCTGCACACAGAAGTTTGTAGCTGTTTTATTCATACTTACCCTAAACTAGAAGCAATCAGATGTTTTTTTTTTCAATAGGCAAATGCGTGAATAAACTGTGGTTCATCCATCCAATGCAGTATTGCTCAATAACAAAAAGAAACAAGCTGTCAAGCCATGAAAAGACATGTGGAAACCTTAAATCTATTCTAAGGGAAAGAAACCAGTCTAAAGAGACTAATGCATGATTCCAACTATGTGGAATTCTAGAGAAGGCAAAACTGGAGACAGTAAAAAGATCATTGGTTGCCAGGAGTTTGGCGGAAGTGGGGGATGGAAAGGTGGAGGATAGGGGGTTTTTAGGAGGATGATGAAACCGTTCTGTATTGTCCTGGATTGATGGATACACGTCATTTTATGTTACTTAAAACCCATGGAATATACGACACCAAGAAGGAACCCTAACGTAAACTCTGAACTTTAGTTAATACATGATATATTGATATTAGCTCATCAATTTTTAACAAATGTACCACACTCTTCCAAGATATTACTAATAGTGGGTAGAACTATGTGGAAGAGGGGGTGCATGAGAACTCTCATACCATCCACTGAATTTTCCTGTAAACCCCTCTAAATCTTAAATATTGTTCATTAAAATAAAATAGAGGCTGCATTAGCTTAACATTTTGTTCCTGAGAAGCAGTGAGTGAAAGGTAGTAGAGCGTAGCCGTGTAAATTTTCCACATGGTAAGAACTAGGCCGTGATAAGGAAAAATCAATATTATCTAAGGGAGGAGAGGGAGAAGCTGGATTTTGAAGTAAAGCTATTGAACCCTTGTAAGTGGCTCTGTTACTTTGCTAATTTGTAACAAAAGGTAACACAAATGGAGAAGGCCTCTTTATTTCACATATTAAATAAAATTAATTAACTCCATTGACTAGCTCATAAACAATGACCTACACAATTGATTTAGGAACTTTGCGAAAAAAGACCGTATTTTCCGGTTGTGCAATTGAGAGGCTAGAAGAAAACTTGGATGCTAGTCAGCAAATTTAGGGTCTGGCATCATGTTCATTCATGAGGCCTCTTCATTTCAAGTTTTGGGATTATAAAATAAAAGGTTTATATAGAATTTATGGTTTTCAGATGTTTCACCATTAAAGATCTTTTCATAAGGTCATGTTTTAGTTCTGTCAAGCAAATGAACTATATTTTAAATCAATGTGTATTTTTCTCTGTTCTTATTTTTCAAAAGCATGTACATATATCATTCAGAACATTCAATTACTGTAAAGTAGATAACCAGAGTTTCCATATCGAATTGATATAATTTCTTCACTCAGATTTGAATGATGCGATTTTATTTAACCTGTGTAACTACATTGAGATTCTCCTCCAGGCTTTTAAAAATACTGATCATTTGTCCTGAGAATTGCATTTATTGTGTTGGATTCTTATGAAGATTAACGAGCGGTGGCTAACTTTATGAACAGTTTGACACAGTCACTGAAGCCAATGAGAATTTTCAGTGTTGACAATGTTCTCCTCCTCCTCCTCCTCCTCCTCCTCCTCACCATCATGATCATCATCACCGTAGTCATCATACCCTCATCTTCATTTACCATTTTCCTCTACTTCCGTTTCAGGCACTCTTCAACACAGAACCATTTTCCTGTTACTGTGTGTATTACTGCTTTGTCTCTGTTGGAAGCCGGTCACCTTTCCTTCCACGTTTAGTTAATGTTTGCTTCTTTAAGACTAAGCTGAAAGAGTCACTGTCTTTGAAAAATGCTGTCCTGCTCCTCTTAAATACTCCCAGAGCACTCTAAGATTTTCTTCATCATATCTTTCAGTGGTTTAGCTGAAGAAATATGTGTGAGTACTAACCAGCGGTCACCCATGTGCTAGGCGCTGAGACAGCAGGCATATACACCTGATCACGCATATGTTACAAGAATTCATTGTCCAGTATGAATATCTCAAGCACTTGATTACTATTTTGGTTCCCAAGTGATCTGTTCTCACAACTAGAATCAAAACATTACTTTTTTGCCTCTGTATCTCTCTGTCTTCTTGTGCTTACCACATAGCAGAAGCTCAGAAATGCTTTCTATTGACAAAGGCATGGCAGACATGCTACCGACTCCTGTCTTTTCTTTATAAATATACCTTCCCCTAAAGGAAGAGAAAGTACTTCCTTATCTCCAGAGTGGCAGAACACTTGAGGCCCGTACTTTATGTCTCTGTTCCAGAAAGCAGTCTCCTGGGGACCATCCTATGCCGAATGGCTGCCCACAGCTCCTCACCACGAATGTTTTTGCCATTTGTTTCTATTTCCTCTGTCACTGCCGTTGAACGTGCAACCTGGATGGAGTCCGCTTCAGCTTAGCAGAGCCCTTCTGTCAAACTTCTGATTGGGAAATGTAGCTTTTGCTTCCAGCCTTGCCTTGGCTGATTTCCTCCTCTGTTTTTGCTTCTTGGCTTTATAAATTAAAGCACGAGTCCGTGGGGTTGTATCTCTTGCCTGAAGCTGTCATACTGTCCAAAGATAACAACACTTATTTACCATCACACACAAAAAAGAGAAAATAATACCAGAACGGGAGAATGTTTGACCTATTAGTGATAGTGTCTTTTCATTATAAAATAATAAACTGTTTAACTGATAGATTCTGCCAGAGATTTTACAGTTTATACTCTCATTTCCACATCTCGGTCTTCAGTTCTTTTTGCTGAGATTTCAAGAATAAATGGACATCTTACTCAACACAAAGAGATTAATTCTGGTTTAAATGAAGTTTCATAGTAACCCCTATGTCTATGTATAGGTAAATCTATATATTTTTAAATAAATCATAAAAAAACAGATGGCAAAATAAATTAGTTTGTTTTGAACTGTTTTGTCAGAGCTCTAATATGTTGAAATTGATGTGCCTAATTTATGAACCATGTCATTATCTAGAAACTAGTTGTAATTGTAGACTCTCAGGGGGTAAAAAACTAAAGGAATGTCTATTTATAGAAAATAAAATAAAATGCCACCAATTAAATTTCTGTTTCTTTTTTAATTGGAAGCAGAATTGTACTAGGTATATTTAGGAGTACTTTAATTGCAAACAAAGTGCCAAAGCCTTTTTGACATAGAGTCACTTGATATCTGCATGCTTCTTTATTGAATTTCACATTTCAAATATCTCTGAACGTGTACGAACCCACACCGCCAAGACAGGCTTAGAAGATAGAGCGATACTCTTTCCTAAACATCAGGACAGCAATTTCAAACTTTTCTCATTCCATGGCACACATAAACTAAGTACTAAAATTCTGTGACACACCAAAAATATACTTTTTGCTGATCTGATAAAAAAGTATAAGTGTAATTTTGATTCATTTGTACCAGACAGCTCTTGTTGTGTTGGCTGTTGTCATTTTTTTTTTAATTTGACAATCTAAGGGAAGAGAGGTCCATATAGTCAGGTGTGGCATGTTTTAAAAATTCTCATGACACACCAGTGTGCCTCTTGTGGCACGCCAAGGGTTATAATGTCTAAGAATATATTTCATTTGGGATAATAGAAGCACAGGGAGATACTGCTAATAGGATTGATTATGAAGGAAGAAAGCTTGCAAATAACCTGAAGGTTATTATTCTGTTTTTTTGTGAGCCAGGAGAATACATAGAAAGGACACTTCTATTTGCCTCTGAAACCACCCTCACCTTTGCATTATGTCTCAGCTCTCTTCCAGGGTCATAGCAGGTTTACTTAGCAGTAGTTAGAGTTAGTAAGAATATTCAGTAAAACCACAACAATACCATGGTATACTTAACAATAGTTAGAGTACTAAGTATTTAGGATTTAAGGTGACAAAACCAGGATGCATCTGAGAGTAAAAGTTTTAGTATTGATGAGCATTAGTAATTTTGCAGGAACAATGGCAAAATGTAGAATATTCCTGGCAAGGATAAATAGTCATGGTAGGCTACTGGAGTAGCTAACAGACATAAAAGGCATCTCCAAAATTAGTAGTACATTAGCATTAACAGTGATGGTGAAGAGTTATGTAGGTGATGCTTCTTTAATGGGAACAATTTTAGTTATTTGTCCCAGTACCTAACATAAGGGGAAAAAACCTGGACAATGTTGTTACTGGTTAAGGATTTGACCTAACAAAAGAATATGCACAAAAAAATGACTCTGAACTTGAATGCTGTGCTGTGTGTGTGTGTCCCATGAAATCATATGAACATTATTTCCCTTATTTCAGTAGTAAATTAAGAACTATAGAAACTCATAGCCATTTTTCCTTTTAAATCATATGCCAGCATATTCTCCCCAGGGCAAGACAGAACCACTTATAGCTAGATTTAAGGAACTTTAACGGGGAATTAGCTAAGAGTAATAGGTGTAAGCCAAATGTCTATTATAATTTCATTGCTGAGATTTGGAATTTAACATGCTAGAAAATTTCTCAAACACATCAAATAGCCAATATTTTCAGAGACAAATGCCTTTTTTACTTCTTTCTGCCTTCAGTGAAAGCTATGGCTGGGACATTCCTTAGATGGTAATTTACATGTCAGTCTTTACTATTCTAAAAGAGTGGCCCTGGAGTTTTAGCGCTACTTAGGACCGGCTTTCAAATACAATAAAAAATAGTTAGGAAATCAGAAACCTCTTAGTGATTCTACTGGCTCACCACAGGACCACTTGCAAAGTCACTCAATGTGGAAAAGAAATGAAATGTGCAAGGTTCAGAAGGTAGTGCCAAAATGAAATTGAAAGTGTTGGAAATATCACTTCATCCTTAACCCTTTGTGACATTTCACTGACAAGCTGTATTTGAAGCTCCAAATTGTATTACATAGAATACTGCCACTAACTTACAGAATATATCTCTTAAGAGAGTGACTGGCTAATGATTTGTGGCTATGACCTAGAACAGAGATGTGCTCACACAGGTGTGCTTAAGCAGAGGTGCATGGCTCTTCCAACTTTGAATCTTGAACTTTGGAGGATGATCTAGTAGCACCTCCTCATTTTCATCACAGAAAGGGATGGCATGCTACATCTTGAATGAAGGCACTGTGCTGCCATTTTCCAAAGCTGATCACATAGAAAGAGGGGAGAAGACAGAGGCCGTGAATCAGGGCAAGTGACCCTGTCCCTTCACAGTCGGATCATTTTAGCGTTGGTTAAATAGGGAATGCCAGTTGAGCTGACCAAACGAAGAATGTGCGTCTCATATGATATAATTTATAAGAAATACACACTAGTGAATTAGCTGCATTTAAGTGTGATTGTTCTACCTAGTTCTTAATTTGTTCACTAGTATTAAATGTCTCATGAAAAAAATCCAAAACACATCAGGATTCCATGCTTTCTTATATGTTCCAAGAGCAGAAGAAATAAGATGGATTTGGAATCCGAAAACTTTGTGTCTCAGCTTCTACTTGACTGGTTTAATGAGCCAGTCACTCATTACTTTTAATTTAAGTTTTTAAATATAGAGAGCAAACATGCCCATGTTCCAGGAATTTTGCTGCCATTGATTTAAACAAAAGCTATTAATAAAAGTATTGGTTTATAATTTGGTCATAATTATGACAGTTAATTCCTACATTACTCTGTAGTAAGTTCATGGCCTGAGAATCTACTGAAGGCACGATGGTCAGTGTTCCCTACCAGGGGTGTCCAGTCCCTGGGCTGTGTGCAGCCCACAATGGCTATGAATGCAGCCCAACACAGAATCGTAAATCTACTTAAAACATTATGAAAATCTTTTGCGATTATATGTCTAAATGTATTTCATGCGTGACCCAAGACAACTCTTCTTCCAGTGTGCCCCAGAGACGCCAAAAGGTTGGACACCCCTGCGACACCATTTAACTTCAAATACAGAGGTAGATACCATGAGTCCTCTTGTGATTCCCTTCATAAGCATAGACTGTTACTAAAGCAACTCTGGGGAGTTACATTGGCAGAGACATGGAAGCAATTACTGCAAACTTCCATGGCATACAAGTATGGCCAAGGAAAGCCGGACTGGAAGAGCTGGGCAGGGGAGAGGGGAGTACTGAATATCAAGTGTTTTTAAGTTTTTTAGAATAAACAAAAACAAGATATTTTTATTACAATATTGCTTTAGCATGCAAGACTTTTTCCAGCTGAGTTAGTGTGTGTCCCCACATTCAGATTATTGTGTGCTTGCTAAATTGTGATGGACGCTTTTGAAGGGGGCCTGGAAATTACGTTATAGCAGAGATAGGATTCTAAGATAATGTAGTTTAACTAATGGTTTTATTATGTACTATAAATACACTTTTTAAAGAGGGAAAATAAAATCCGTAGCTATTAGTACCAACCAGATAGAAGTTACTATGAGATGAAAATCAAATTTGTGACATATAAATGGTTCAGACCATTGTTAAATAGTTGTTAAGTTTATGAAATATGCAATTTTATGTACAGTTGGATGAATTCATTGTGTAGTATACTTTCAAATAAAAACAAGAATATTGAACATTTCCCATAGTGTTTATTTTGTAAATTATTTTTAGAGCATAAGCACATACAATACCTCTTCTCAAAGGTTCATTCAGATATAAGATGCAAATATATCATGTTAAATAACTATATTTAAATAATACAAAGATAGCACAACATGTTATTAAATAGGTTGCAAAAATAAATGATATGTAAAGGAATATCACACAGAAGGACACCATCTGAACCCAAAAGAAAATTTCAATGTAAATTGCCCCTGACATAGTATATAGCTTTAAATATTTATTGGCTTTCAACTGACTGCAAACATGTCCTGATAGGTTTCCAGAGGATCGTCAAATTATTTGTAATTATCTGTTAAGCTATTCATCTTGCCCTTGAATGTTGGCTCCTTGAGGGCAAAGATTGCACGTGAACAACTCCTAGTGTCCCACATTCCTAACCCTGTACTTGACATATAAAAGGCCCTAAACAGATGATTTGAAAAACAAATGAACAATCATGTCTCCTGCAGGCAGAGAAAAGTGGATTATATCATAGAAAGTACTGGTTGCCTTGGACCAAGACCATGTAACATATGATATTAACTAATGACAAAGTCCTGGGTCATATGCCTGCTTTGCAGAAGAGAAACTGGGAGGGCGTTCTCAGTGGGGATAGCGGCATGAAGAAGGCACGGCTCTGAGAAGGCTGGTGCACGTGCTGTGGACAGCATAGTATTACTAGACAGCAGAGTTCCCCTGACTCTTTACATGGTTCAGCATTGGCATATCCGGGAGCCCTGGGATATCTCTGACTCTTGAATGGTGGAGACTGTAGAGAACCCTAATATGCTTAGATCAGGATCTATGAGTAGTAATGATCTAGAAAACAAACAGATTTCAAGGTCTTCATGGTAGAACTGACAGTCCGTTGGTGGAGTCAAGTCTGAGGTGAAGTGTGTATCACTTCCAGGACAGCCAAGGGCAGCCCAGCGTGCTTGAAAGGGCACTCGGTGAAGAGTGAGGGGATGGGATTTCTTCCTCTGATTCTGCTTTCATCAAGCTGTGTGACTCAGTTTCCTTGCTTGTGGAATGGGAGGCAGTGGGCTCCATCTTCCCATTCAGATACATCACGGATTGCTTAATGGGTCTATGAAGAAGGTGATTTTTGTGGTTAGGTGAGGGAGGAAATTAAAGTCCATGAGGGGGACGTGCCTTTTCCCCTGGAGATCCTTGCATGTCGTCAAGCTGTAGACCGAAAGACCTGCCAGGTAGAAGTGCACTCCACTGGTTAATAGTGTGGCTTTTGGAATGAAAAGAATCCAAGTTCTGGGCCCCAATGCTGTATCCACTCTTAGTAGCTACCAAGTCTGTAAATTGAAGATAGAAAGAACTGCCTCTCGGGGCTGCATAAACTCTCTCCTGCTCTTCTGAGATGACTACTCTTCTCCCACCCTGCATCTCCCTAATCATCTCCTGACACTGGAGAAAAGCCTAAATTTAATTCTCTTCAATTATATATGAGAAATACTGCAAAACACGTGGGGTGAGACAGACGCGATCTTTTCTTGCTGAAAGGAGTTATATTAGGAGCTCAGAAGATGGGACTCGTGTAGACTTTGGGATTCCCTCATATGCTTTCGACTTCTAAGGAACTGCTAGAGGGAACTGGCAGGACACAGAAAGCATCCTTTCTGAAGATGCTGGGGGCAAAAAATAAAAAACCCACAAAACCTGATGCTCAGACAAAAACTCTTCAGATTGTAACCATCGTTTTATTTATTATTACCAATAGAAAAGTATGGATCCACCTCGCATGGTTCTTTCTCCCACCTTGATTCAACATGGGTCTGATGACCTCCCTAACCTAATCGATCCCGAAACAGTTCCTATTACAAATCAGAACAAAAACCAAACTCCTCCTCGTTGCTGAAAAGGCTCTGCCTGATAGGCCTCTGACTCCTTCATGGCCCCACCTCCACCACCATCCACTTTGCTCTCCCACGTTGGCCGCACTGGTCTCCGAAGCGTTTCCTCTAATGTGCTCGCCCAGATCTTCCTTCTGGGCACCTGCATCTGTGTCTCCAGCCTGGAAGGGTTCTCCCAGACTGTGCTTGATAGGCACCTGTTCATCATTCGAGCTGCAGCTCAAGTGCATCTCACTGTGCTGAGGTGCCTCCCTCCCTCTCTCTTCCCCACGGCAGACCCATATCTCTGACATGTGCCATGTTCACCAAAGTGTTGTATTCAGTCCACAGCACTTTCCATTTTCTGGAGGTGATTTGGCCAGTTGGCTCATTGTTTTGTTGACTAGTATACTTTCTTTTTTTTTAAAGGTTTTATTTTTTTATTTATTTTTAGAGAGGGAAGGGAGGGAGAAAGAGAGAGAGAGAGAAACATCAGTGTGGGGTTGCTGGGGGTCATGGCCTGCTTCCTGACTGGGAATTGAACCTGCGACACTTTGGTTCGCAGCCCGCGCTCAATCCACTGAGCTACGCCAGCCAGGGCAGCTTTCTGTCTTTCCCACCAGCTGGCAAAAGCTCTCTGAAGGCAAGAGGCTCGCCTACTTGGTTCGCTGCTCTATTGGAGGCATCTAGAACATGCCTGGCACACAGTAGGTGTTCATTGAATGTTTGCTGAATGAATACATGGTGGGTGGATGTTCACTTCAACATTGTCCTGTCTTGTCTCCGAGGTGAGGAACTCATCCTCGCTTAGCCTAATCTTAGGTTCACTTAGGCATATCTGAGAAACAGTAAACTAATCTCTTAACTTAAAAGTGGTTCTCTCCACACGGCTGCAAAATAACATGATTAGTGGAGCTTTAGAAGCACAGATGCCAGCACTCCATCCACCAATTAAAGCAGACTCCCCGTGGGTAGAACTTGAGCCAAGATAAAAACAAACAGTGTAAGTAAACACAATAAACTCCTTGTGTGTTTTTAGCATGCAACCAGATTTGACAGCTACCAGCCTACCTTGCCCATTCCAGAAAGAGCTGAAGAGAAATCTGCTGTTAAGATCTTATGGAATGATGTTTGGACATAAAGTTTATAATTTGCTTCCATGGGAATCTGCAAAGAGTAATGAACTGGAAAAGTCCATTTTATATATAAATATGTATGTGTGTATGTATATCACCAAAAGTGTCATATATATATATATATATATATATATAATATATAAAATTTAAAAAGCCTGTTATATGAATATGTGTGTGTGTGTGTGTGTGTGTGTGTGATCCCCAAAACAAGAATGAAAAAGGAGTCTGGATTGGATTGCCCACTTCAGATACCCTGACCTTGATTTTTTTTGCCCATTTATTGAACCTTTGGGTCTTTTGCAGATGGTCATTGTCCTGTGGATCGCTGGGGGTCTTTTCCTAAGCATCGGCACAGTAGTTACAGCTCCTCGGTTGACAGCAGCTTTGTGCTCTCGCGATTTCAGGCAGAGATAAACACTGATGTGATCTGCATAGGCGTTGTGACATTGTTGAAAGAGCCCGGGTGTTTGAAGCGGCTATGGCAGAGACTAATGAAAGAATAAAGTGCAATTGAATTTAAGAAACCACTTTATGCCGAGATTGCAAGATACGCTTTTACTATCTCAATCTCAGGTCCTCTTTCAAAGTTCCCAAGCGCGTGAATCCTTTTCTACGCAAAAGTCTGTGCGATGCTTTCTATGCCTTTTGAAGACGGAATCAGGTACATTTACATATCAGTCGGTCCAGATGCAGAGGGCCGGGGTAATCACCATTTGGAATTCTAATTTTACTGATAAGAATTCTGAAATGATGATTAGAATAGCATAACAGTTTCAAACGATTCCCTCTGGAGAATCCTCTCATTATTAATAATTAGCAAAAGTTCCTTCTTAAGAGCTCCCCAAAGAGGTTGGAAAGAAGAAAAATTAAAAAAAAAACTTTGTAAAGAGGCAGAGAAAGATATATTGATGTAATTGTACTTAATGTGCTATGCATCATAACCAAAGAACATTTTTTATATCTGTGATGAAGAAAGAAAAGTGCTAATTTAATTTTAAATATGAGAAAAAGAATAGAGCACAGGAAACTGCAAACAGATGTGGCTTAGCACGCGACCTCGTCTCTTGTGTGACATAAACCTGTTCGGCGTCTGGCTTGCTCCGCGCCCCTGCCATGACTTTTGCCCCATGGCTCTTCAGCCATGCCACTTACAATCAGATGGATAGGATTAATTTGTCTCTGCCATGCTCTGAGAAGACACAGTGCATAGGGGCTTTGATCTGATCACACAGAGAGCTCTCCTTCTGGCCCACGCACACGGAGTTGGACTCCGAGCAAAGGCTCATACGATCATACGTGTCATTGTTAATTGAGCACTAATGCCAGTGTTCTTTAGGAACAAAGGAAAGTGTGGCATTGTAGCCAGGGCTTAATTTTCTCATTAACTGTAGAACGTCAGGTGGTACCTAAGATACCAAAATCACAGTGTAAGTTTATGGGGAGGTGCCTATTCTATTTTCGTGTGGTTATGTTCTTTCAAAAGGCTGGGAAAAAATACTAGAAATCCATCTGGTATTATCAAATAGCCACTTGAGCACATTAGTTTAGAGTCATACCTTTTTGCAGGAAAAGTAGATGCCATCCATACAATTCGAATCTTAGTTGGTGATGTATCCCTTTTCCTTGTGCTGTTGATCATGGGTGGGTTTGCTTGGCTTTTGAGATTTCCATGCATATGAGCCGCCCTCACCCCAATTTACCTCCCAAAGTTTTGTGACAGATTTTCAAGTCTGTCTCTTCCACTTTCATCTACCCCTGCCACTTACCTTCCTCCTTAATGCCAATGGTACAGATGAACCATAAGCAGCTTTAAATCATGGCCTCACAAGCCTGTGATTTTGCACATTTGAAGGAAGCTCTCTCTCCAGTAGGAGTGATGAGTGAGTGATGCAAGCTCCTAAGTATAGGAATGAGTCTGGGCTCCCCGGGGAAATCCATCTCCCCTGGAACATCCTAGTGCGGGATTCTGATGAGCTCTTGGCAAAATGCTTTCATGTCGAATGATCTAGTTTGGGTTATAAAAATAAAAACAAGTATCACATCTAGTGCTGCACTTAGCTTGAAGTTACTGCAGTGAAATGAAATAGATTCTGGGGTTGGTTGGGGTGGGGGGAAGTGAGACTTAAATATCTCTTACTCTGGAGAGAAACAGATGCCAAGAAGGATTTTATTTGAGAAGTGGCATAAAACTAGATGACTTCAAAGATGGTCTTTGAATCCCCAAGGACTAAAAACTGGGGGACAGGGGGCGAAGTTTTAAGTCAGCTTGAGTGATGACTAGAGGTAGACAGCCTTTGTGAAGGGACAGGACAGGCTGGCTGGAGGCTTGGGGTACGGCTTAGGGGTAAATGGGGTGAGCCATGGGAAATCAGAAAGGAGGCAGGAATGTGTGACGGTGTGGGGTTTTCCACCTGCAGAAGTGGGTGAGAGGAAGGGTTACTGGCCCCTGTCCTCAAAAGGAAGGAGAGGAATGAGACAGCAGCACAGTGGGTAGTCTCTAGATGACTAATCCCCAACTTGTCTGAAGTAATTGAAGAGACTAGATATCAAGTAAAGTTATTGAATTTGTAAGAGAGATGCGAAGGGCGGTGGGGGGGAGTAAGGGAAAGGAAAAGTTGGAAATGGAGGGGGGAGCAAGGAACGGCAGGGTAAAAAGGAATGGAAAGGAAAGGAAGAAATAATCACAGGTTCTCCAGTTTAACCTGAAATGGAGTTTTTTGCTAGATGTGTTCTCCCCATAAACCTTTCTTACTACCTTCAGCCCGACACATTCAGGCAATACCATGCCAGCCACTGCGCACACTGCACAGCGTGTCCAAACCGCCAGATTAAAGGGAGGACTCGCCATTTCTGGCTCTACGGCTTCACGTGTCCAAGGCGGGGTCTGGATGCTATGTGGCAATAGCAAGCTGAGTTTTAGAGAGTAAATCCTCAGGCTGAACCCCGTGAAAGGTGAGCATTTAAAGGACATGTGCGGGGAGAGGATCTGGAAAGAGGACAGAGATGGAAAAGGTGGGGATGCAGGAGAAAACACGCAGCACACAGAGGGGCGGCAGTGAACAGTCCGCTCTATCTGAGACCACTGACAGGTCAAGTACATTGAGGACCGGCAGATGCTAGCTTTATTTTGTATACTATGATGTCATTCTGGATATCCTCTCTTGAAATCCTTAGTTTTATCTCTGTAAAAAAAAATAGGGTGGACTCTTTTCAACATGAGAATATTACATAAAAATAGTTCTTTATGTAGAACTTTATGTAGTGCAATTAACATAGTTTTCACATCAAATATAATTCCATCAATAGTCAAAGGTTTTTGAAATATGATATTGAACTAGGATATTTCATTATGTGTCATTCTTATATTATGTCAATAAGTGATATGACAACTATTACTATTTGCCATAATTTATTTGGCATAAAATAGCTATTGAGAGAAAAGTTTTCCCTTACTGAGAATGTCCCAGAGTCTGGGCTTTGTATGTGCAGCACTCGGGGTAAGCAGAGAGGCCCCTGGGTCACAGCGAGGGATTTGGAGTAGAGCTGCCTGGGTTTGAACCTTGACCCCACCAAATGCTAATGTTGCTACCTTGGCGTCTTCTCTAAAGAATAGCAAGGCTCTCCTTGGTGCGGTAAAGCAGAGAGAAAGGGGGTAAGAGAAAATAACATATGTACTTGATAGAGCTTTTGTGAGGATTAAAGTACTGTATTTTGCTGTGTATAACACACACTATTTTGCCCAATTTTTTGAAAGGAAAATAAAGAAGTGTATTATACATGGGTAGTGCCTGAAATACCTTGTATCTGTTCTTGTGTTTTGTAATTATTTGTTACATAAAATTTCTTGTACCATAATAGGTTCAAAAATACATGCTAAAATTCCTTTATAATACAAAAAAAGAAGTTTCTAAATATAAATGAATAAAAAATTGAATTAAAAAATTAAAATGGAAGATATTTTTTGTGCAAGTTTGGGCCAAAGATGTGGGCATGCCTTATACATAGGAGCACATTTTAAAAGTTCCTGGCACATGGTAAGCGCTCAGTCTATGTTGGCTCTCATTATGATTTTGCAGTTATGGTAACAATTCTGTAAAAGTGCTCTCATTATTCACGTTCTGTGGAGAAGGAAACCAGAGCCTAGTGAGACAAAGGTACTCATGGAAAATGAACACAGTGTATGTGTGAGCATAGCAGGAATAGATTTCTGATTTCTCTGCCTGCAAAATCCATGCTCTTTCCTCCATAGGGGGCATTTCCAGACTCTTTGCTAAGGGTCCCTGTTGGTCAGAAAATGAATTTAAGGATGTCCTCTGTGTGGGCAGGAGGTAGGTGGGGGAACTCAATAAACCCAAGAGAAAAAGGCTCTTGTTTCACTTATTTGAATCTTCCATTCGCTCTGTTGTGTGAATTATTTTTCTATGCAAGATTTCTTATTATAAGTACTTTGCAGCTAAGAATGATAAGAATAACAGTATGATTTGGGGAATGCTCACTATTAGCTGTGCACACAAAGATCTTTCCATCTCCCGCCATAATAATCCAGAGTTCAACATTGACAATTTATTAATGGGTTGTTGAATAGTGTCAAAATTCTCAGATTGAAAAGGAAATAAGGTCCTGACTGGTGTGGCTTAGTTGATTTGGCATCATCCCGCAAAGCAAGAGGTCACTGGTTGGATTCCCATCAGGGTACATGTCTGGACTGCGGGTTGGGTCCCTGGTAGGGGTGCATATGAGAGGCAATTGATTGATGTTTCTAAAAGGAAGGAAAGGAAGGAAAGAAGGAAGGAAAGAAGGAAGGAAGGAAGGAAGGAAGGAAGGAAGGAAGGAAGGAAGGAAGGAAGGAAGGAAGGAAGGAAGGAAAAGAAAGACATTATACAAATTGATACTCTCTGACTTAATTTATGACTTCTGTTAGGGAAGAGGGCACCTACACTGTTCAGGATTTTGCTTCAAAGTATATGTTGTGCCTTAGTTTAGGCCCTGGTGGTCTAAATGAAGCAAACTCTTGGGAAAATTCAACCAGACAGTGGTTTTGTTGGATTTTTTTGCCCTGAGACCAATTAACCAGGCTAGAGATGATATTGGCTTGTTTTTACAAAGTTTCTGAGAAAAAAATAGCTAGATATCTTATTTTAGTTTTGATCACTGTTCACAAGAAATGAGAACCTTTTACACACATTTGTACACTGCTTCTTTGTTCTTGTGAGCACAGTATTTCTTTCACCATTAGCCTTTTTAAAATAGCATTTGTGTACAAGGTCCTCGGCTGCCCAATGAAGTAGTTATTTTAATCCATATTTGCAAGGTTAGAAAGTTTAAGTAACTTACACCCCAAATTAAATACCTTAAAGTGTATCTGTTGTATATTCCTCAAATTCTCTAATCCACCAAAAGCACTTTAGGGAGACAGACATATAAAGAGGACATAAAAAATGCTATGGGTAAGGAAATAACAGAAATATTTACAAAGCTCTGTAGAGATAAGAAAGGGAGCAAGTGCCCTGGCTGGTGTAGTGGATTGAGCGTGGGCTGCGAACCAAAGTGTCGCAGGTTCGATTCCCAGTCAGGGTATATGCCTGGGTTGCCGGTCATAACCCCCAGCAACCGCACATTGATGTTTCTCTCTCTCTCTCTCTCTCTCTCTCTCTCTCTCTCTCTCTCTCTCTCTCTCTCCCCTTCCCTCTCTAAAAAAATAAATAAATGAAATCTTTAAAAAAAAAAGAAAGAAAAGATTCACAACTATGGCTTTGAAAAAAAAAGAAAGAAAAGAAAAGGAGCAAACATGTGAATACTCTGGAAGGCTCTTCAGAGGAGGTGGCTTTTGAAACATGTCTGAAATCATAAGCAATTTTTCCAGAAGAGAAGAAAAAGGAGGGGATTCCAAATAGGAGGGATAACATATGCAAAACCAAAGAGGTATGTGTTGATGTATTTTGCTGGGGAACCCCAGAGGAATTCTGGGAGGAGAGTAGAGCGTGCCTCAGGGAGGTAAAACGAGAAACATTGCTTGGAATCAAATTTTTGAAGAGCCTTAAATGCCAGGCTCACATATTGGTACCTCATTCTGTAGGCAGTGGGCCACCATAGTAGGGTTGTCTAATCACGAGCTTGCCATGATCAGATTGATTTGAAAAGATCAGTTGGGAGCTTTGTGGAGGAAAGGCCAGCAGAGAAAGAGACAGGAAGGAAGAGAAAAAAAATGATCACAGTCTCCTCTTGAGAGCAAAGTGACATATTTATTGGGGAAAATATTGATTTATCTCTTTGAGCCATCCCTTGTAGCTCTTCCACACTCTTCATATTGGTTTAAATGTGAGTGCTGCTTCGAAAATAAAAGGCTTTTAGCCAGCTTGTTATGTGGCTTAATGAAATAAAATGTAATTTATGAGAGCAAACAATCTCTAAAATACTTGAAAATGCTAGCACTTTGACGAGCCTGATAAATAAGTTTATAAGCAATGCACAGGAAACAAAGGGAAATGTCCGTAGAGGAGTCTCACAAGCGTGCTTCTCCGCACTTGAGGAATTGATCTATGTGCAGCCCTGATATAATTTAGCAGCAGGGCAAAGTTATCCATACAATCTTACGGATCAAAGCTCCTCCTAAGTTATTGGCCAGAGATTGATAAAAGTATCGAGAACAGACTTCACGTTTATAAATTACAGGAACCAGTATGAATCAAATGAGTTGGGTTCTAAAATAGAAGGAAACTTGAAGAAATCCACATACTCTGTGGAGGTCTGAGCATATTTGGGCCAGGGAAAAGAATGATGCCTATTACCGTTTCTCCAAGGCTGGTTATTTGCCGGAATCCACCTTCCCCGTGAGTGTGAGGCTTTGCCGCCTTAGCTTGTTCTCTCTTCTAGCGTCCATCTGTCCCCTGCAGTGGGGATTTGCCCTCACTACAGTCCTCCAGTGGCATATTGGAGACTTCCTCATGTCACGTTTCACGTGAGGCCCGAACACCCCACTTCCTCAGTGTTGACCCTTTGGCTGTCTGCTCCATCGTCTCTATCCATCCTAAGCTCCTGACAACTCTGCTTGAACTTCCAAGCGGCCTCACGTCCATTCTTAGCCTTTCTAACGGCTTTTCCTCACCATGAAGAAAAGTGACGACTTCAAAATGTGAATCCACTTAAAATGACTGAAAGTCTTCTCAGAATGCATGCAATAAAGACAAAGCTCCTTACCTTGGGCTTCCTTACCCTGCATGTGTATCTCTCTGGTCTCACTTTGCTTCTTCGTCTCTACGATCCAGTTACAGGGGCCTCCCTTTCTACCATGCTAACTTCTGTCACAGGGCCTTTGCGCATTCCATTTTCTCTCTAAAATATTCTCTCCTTGCTTATGTTCATAGACAAATCTTATTCATCCATTGGACACCTGAGTAATTTTTTTCACCAAAACACTTTAATAATCTCCTGTATAAACTCAGTTTTCCTTTATAGGTTATCCTGACCCTATGTGCCTCTTCTTAGAAGGCACAGATTATAATTTCTTGAAATTTTATTATTTGGGACATGTTTGTTTTCCCCACAAGACCATAAGTTTTAAAAAGTCAGAGGGAGGAAGGCATGGCTATGTTTCCATGTTCATTATTGTTCCCTGTTCACCTGCTTAAGGGCAAGAGGAGCATCTGGCATAAATTAAACACATTAAATTATCTTTGATATTTTAAGTGAATAAATAAATGAGAGCTGGGCTCCTGGAGTTGTAGTCTGTACTGTATTTTTGCTTTACAACCTAACCAGTCATTTAATTAAGTGATTTGTCTCTGACTTTCACTACTCTGAGATGGAAAATGGAAAATATAATACCAGTGCTTAGTGTAAAAGACTGGGAGAGAATCAGAGGACAGGAATGGAGAGTGAGGTAAAAAGATGAACCGCCTCGCACCTGCCACGCACCAGTTACTCGGGACCACAGCTCAGGTTCCTCAGAAGCAGGGGATGGGACACAGCTTGAGGATCCTTCTGTGCGAAAGGAACTTGAAGGCAGGAAGATGGGGCAGAGGAAGCTGAGCTGCAACACAAGCCCAGGAAGGCGCCAGCCAACCCAGTGTCACTCTGCAGCCAACTCAATTGGCTCGACCTTGGTAGCCTGCCTCGCTGCGTCACTGAGACACAGGCAGCCCAGGTGCGGGGGAGGGATCCACTGAAGCAGCTCCTCCGGCCTGAGGCTGACCTGGGGGAGCTGACCACACTGGACAGCAAGTCCTTCCTCGAAGGATGGCCTGTCTGGCACATGTGCTTTCATTCACGGCATAGTCAGTCCACGGGTCACTCTTCCATAAAACGCCCGAGTGGGCTCCCAAGGCTGCTGCATTTTACAGGGGTTCAACACGAGCAGTTTGAAGAACTGGTATTTTAAAGCATTCCTGGTCAGTGACCCAGGCAGGCCAGAGACACAGAAGGGGGTGATGCGTGCTGAGGAGAGGGAATGAGACAGAAAAGTGCCGGTTACTCTGAGGCTGAAGGATTGCATAGTGCAGCAGGAAGTTTCCGAGGAGACGGGAGTAAACTGCACTTTAGTACCATTGACTAGAAGTAATTATTTACATTTACCAAGTACTGTTTAAAAGGAAAGAAGCTTGTTTAAAAGGAAAGGAGGAAAAACAGAATCCATGCTGATTTGAATTAACTTTACTGTAAGAGTATTTATGTAATACACAGAACATCAGTTAGAAAATTCATGGGCTTCTCTCCTCCCTGGTGTGGCTCAGTGGATTGAGTGCCAGCCTGTGAAACAAAGGATCACCAGTTTGATTCCCAGTCAGGGCACATGCCTGGGTTGTGCCCCCCAGTGGGGGGCACACAAGAGGCAATCACACACTGATGTTTCTCTCCCTCTTTCTCCCTCCCTTCCCCTCTCTCTAAAAATAAATAAATACAAATCTTTTTTAAAACAAAGAACATTCATGGGCTTCTAGCTGATAAATATAAAACCACAAACTTAAAGTTAATACAGAACACCATATATTAAAAAATCCACATTAACAGGGAATCAGAATTGCAATCATTTTTCTCTATTCAGATTATCATGCAACCATTGTTCCCATAGTGTGGTGGGGCATGATTGGCCTCACCTGGCACCTGGGTATCGCTCATATGCACAGAGCAATGCCACAGTTCTTTATTGCTGCCCAGCAAAACTGCACCATTTACTGACAGTTTCATAAGCAAGAATACAATGAGCCCTTAAGAATTGGGAAGTATTTTTATAAACCGGTCATCCAGATTATCCATGATATATAGCCATTAATATGTTCTAAGTTATTCTTAAAATGAAAATAATTTTGGATGATTTGGGGGTCAACTATTTTCTCCGGGTTTGGTGGTCTCTGTTGCTGGTGGTTTCCAGTACCCAACCTCCCCTTCATCCTCAGGAACAGAGTCATGCTCTTCAATGGGGCGCAATGCTTCCCTCATAATAGGGCATTTTCCCCAACAGTTCTCTT
Organism: Phyllostomus hastatus; assembly: GCF_019186645.2. Lineage (NCBI taxonomy): Eukaryota > Metazoa > Chordata > Mammalia > Chiroptera > Phyllostomidae > Phyllostomus > Phyllostomus hastatus. The sequence goes on from NW_025334024.1 coordinate 20,986,615, forward strand.
TTGTTGTTTTTGTTTCTTTTCTGTTTTTTTAGGCTACATACTTTTATTTAATGAGCAACATGAAAAAATAAACACATGAATTTAAGTCAAATACATGTGATAAATCAATTTATCAGAAAATACACATGAAACCGCATTTTTTAAAAAGTCAGCAAATATACACTCTAGCTTAGTGGTCTTACACTGGAATCTGGTGGGAGAGATTTGAATTCCTGACACGTGTTGCTAGGCATACACAGTTGCTGAGAATGTTTAATAATTAGTACCCAGTATTTAAAAACTGAGAGACTTCATATACAAATCTACATTTCCATCCTTTTTGGAACTACCTGGCAACACTATCCACACATTCCCTGACCCTGTCACCTGCCACAGCTGAGCAGGAGCTGCCCCTTTAGGTCAGATGTGCACTCCAGCCAGCCACTGGGCTTTGTTCACTTACTTTGTTCTCTACAACGCCTGACTTTGCTTGCTTCTTCCATACTGTAAAAAGTTTAAAATATCTTTCTTTAAAAGATTTTACTTATTTATTTTTAGACAGAGGGGAAGGGATGGAGAAAGAGGGAGACTGTGTGGTTGCCTTTTGCACGGCCCCAACTGGAGACCTGGCCCGCAACCCAGGCATGTGCCCCGACTGGGAGTTGAACCAGCAACTCTGGTTTGCAGGTTGGCATTCAATCCACTGAGCCACTCCAACCAGGGCTACTCAGTGCTTTATAGTATAGTTTGTTCCATTTTTTATGCATTAATTGGTTGCTTCACACATGTGCCCTGACCAGGAATCAAAGCCACAACCCTGGCATTTTCCCAACATTTCTTGAAGCTAGATGAGGCCATGTGCCAACAAGAGAGATTATCAGGGAAAGTTTTATGAGGTACAGCTATCAAGGATATTAAAAAGAATGATTTGCCCTTTCTCTACTTTTTTTCTACCCAGCCACCTGGATTACATATCTGATGGCTGGAGTGCTGGCAGCTATCTTGGACTGTGAGGGCAGGAGGCACACAGTGGGTTTGTGGGAGTAAAACTATGAGAATCTCATGGCCTCTCATGACCATGGAGCTGCCATACATGTTTTCACATATATGACAAACAAATGCAATTATATTTTTCAAGTTTCTGTAAGACTCATTGTCCTAATACAAAACTACGATATAGACATGTTTAACTTTCATCATATTATGCATAAACTTCCTCCAAATGTGTATTTTATTCAGTTATTCACACAGAACACAGACAAGACCCTGTGGTACAGAATCAGGAGCAAAAGCCAGGCTCAGTCATCTATTAGCTGTGGGACTTCGAGGGAGCTGCCTGATTTCTCTAAGGATTACAGACAGTCCTGATCTGCTCAGTGGAGATGAAAATATCATAACGGTGTTCTGAGCATTACATACAATAATGCACATAAAATGGCCACAGACCAGCTGCTCTTAGTAAGTAAACAATGACCTGAAATTGAGGGCGATGTGCATGATGACGGCGATGACCTCTGCACTCATAGGGGCGTTACCTTTCATCACACTTTGCATCCAACAAAAAGATGGACACAATGTGGGAGAAACACAGTAGGCAACCTTTCTGAAGATCTCTAAAGACACGCCTGAAAAATTCTACCCTTATCTTAAGAATAAGCAGTTTGAGGCTTTGTCGAATTTTAATACAAAACTATAATTTTTCCAGTTGTATGAGAGAGGATGCCAATTTCTCTTACAGACTTTTTTTTTTGCATGTGATTCCCCTGAGGGCCCATGTGTAGAGAAGCCATCTAACACATATGTTGCTGATGGCCTACCACATCCGCAACAAGCACAGAAGCCCCCCACCCCCGCACCTTGAGGAATTTAGCATATGGTTGTCAACATCCCAGCATTATCCAGAGTGCCATTGTTGTGAATCTCTGTTAAATTGCAACCGATTCAGCTACATGGCATAATACCGCATCAAATGGAATTAGAATGTTATTTGACTTTATGGATTTGCATCTTTCCCCGGTCACTATGTGACAGCGCCCCCCCCCCACCCCCACCACCTCCCCAGTACCAGTCATTTCTGCTTCCCTAGCAGGTTTTGGAAGACAAACAGCCTTCATCAGGCTTCCGTTATATCCATAACCTAGAAAAGAAAACACGTCGTAAAACTCTATTGAATTTCAGCATTTTGCTGGTCTGATAGCAAAAAAGTAATATTGTAGCATAGACTTCCTCTATGTATAACTTACCATGCAGGGATGACGTGACTTGAGTTATTACCTGAACACATGTATGCAACAAATTATCCATTTCTATAGTTACAAATACTTTAAATTGAAAGTAAAGAAAGCTCATGGTTTTATATATGTTAATGCACCAGACAGATATGGTGCTAAGTGATTTACAAATAAAATGCTGCCCCTTTTACTATTTAAAATAATTATGAGATAGGCATTATTTTGCTATCTTTGTGAGAAAGTTTCTTCAAGGCTCATTGCTAGAAATTAATCATGATCTCAAACTAGTGAATGGTGCAGGCAGAATTCAAATATGTGTTTATCTGAGTTCATGATTTTATTTCATGTGTAGCATGCTATTAGCAACAACTGAGAGATAACAAGGCAGATCAAACTGAAATGTCATATCTATTACATTCTACTGCAAAATTGTTATTAAAGTAATAGAGAGGTAGATGGGTCAAAGGACCAGCCATGTTGTACTTGAAGGCTTATTTTACAATTTCTGAAGCATTTTCACAGGTGATGCCCCAAATAATCCCTCAGTGATGTTATCATCACCCTCATTTTATGGTTGAAGAAACTGAGATGACATCCTGGTGGTACCCAGCATATCTATTAGCAAATCTTTCAACCTTCAAAAAGTCACGGGACTGTGGCTGCTTTGGCAGCACATATGCCAACATTGGAACGATGCAGAGATGAACATGGCCGCTGCGCGTGGGTGACTCGCAGATTCGTGAAGCGCTCCCTAGTTTTCAGACGCGTGGATGCAGAGAGCACACTAACTGTGCCAGAGAAGGGGCAGAGTTGGGGTGATAGGTGGAAGAGGTGAAGGGACTAAGAAGCACACATTGGCAGCTACAAAATAGTCCCAGGGGAGTAAGGAAAGCATAGGAAATACAGTGCATGGTGTTGCAATAACTATGATGCCAGCTGGGGTACTGGAATTATCAAGGGAAACACTCTGCAAAGTGTATGATTGTCTCAGTACTAAGCTCTACACCTGAAATCAGTACAAAGTAAAATTGAGGGGAAAAAGAGTACAGGACCAATTACTCCGCATGCTAGGAAACTGACCGCATCAGATATTGCCAGACAGTCCTTTAGCCTCTCTTGTCCTGTTTTGTCTCTGCCTTCACCATGAAAAGCACAAGCCCCGGGTATCCCAGGGTCCCGAAGTCATGGAGCAGACACGGCCAAAAAGAATCTAGATGACCCGACTCTCAGCGCAACGGATGACCCAGCCAGAATCTGGTAGGAAAAACAAGTGGAGAGAAGGGATCACTGTGCTGGGGTGGTCATGCCACGTGGTTGGTTTCAGGTGCGCAGCATAGTGATTCAGCATTTGCGTATACTGTGCAAGGATCACCAGCATAAGTCTAGTTCCCATCTGTCACCATTCATAGTTACAAAATACTTGTTTTCTTATGGTAAGAACTTTCAAGGTCTACTTTCTTAGCAACTTGCAAATATACAATATGGTATTATTAACTATAGTCACAATGCTGTGAATTACATCCCCATGATATTCATTTTATATTTGAAAGTTATAAAATACAACTTTTTTATATTTTATATAGATGGAAGTCATATAATATATACCTTATATATGTATTATATACCCGAAAGCTATAAAATACCTATAAACGTACTGCAGTGAGCATGTGTACAGGGCTGTGCGTGGGTGTGTATGTAGCTTTCTGGCGCTGGGCTAGAATCTCCTACAGTCAAAGGAATATTATTGTTTTGTGGGAAAAGGATACAGCATCTAATAGTACCTCTTTCAAGAGGAAATGCCTTTCTGGAAAAAGAGTCAGATGTAGTCTCATGAAAACGAATTGCATCCTAATACCAAGACGCTGAGTTCTCAAAAGGATTCTGGAGTTATCTGTCACCGTTCCATTCACTAAGGAGAAAGCCAAAGGCTACAGAGTTGAGGTCACCACCAAATCATTTAAAAATATGTTATCAGTCTGCCTTACAAAATACATTTGATTCTGTTGTGAGCCAAATAAATCAAAAGCTGTTTTGTTGTTTTATTGGCTAATTACCTGCCCCTCTTTTATTTCCTGTGTTTTTATTTTTGTTTTAATACATTTTTATTAATTTTAGAGAGAGAGGAAGGGGGAAGAGAGAGAGAAAGAGATTGGGAGATTTGCCGTCCCACTCATTTGTGCCTTCGTTGGTTGATTCTTGCCTGTGCCCTGACCAGGGGTGGAACCCACAACCTTGGCTTATCAAGACGATGTTCTGACCAACTGAGCTACCTGGCCAGGGAATCGCTTTCTGTGTTTTTAAACTACATTTTTATCTGCACACCCAAAATAATAAATAATAAAAAAAAAGCCTCCTTATCCTCTATAGTAGTAACAAAGACTTAATGAAGCCCAGTGGTATTGAGAAGTCTCCTGCAAGCTTGTGTTGTTGTTAAAACAGCCTTCAAGGAAGTGGTATTTTTAATTTTTTTTGTTTCCTCACCGAAGGAGTTTAACTAATGTAGCCTGTTATTGTGTGCTCAGTGACTTTTGTGGTGTGTCGCTTTTGCGTGTGCACACTGGCGCAGGTGCAGAGACTGTTAGGTGTCCTTTGCCCCTTCTTCTGTGGTTTTGTGTGCGAGGCGCATCCTCGATGGTCATGCAAGCTTGGATTCTGCTGCTCGAGGAATCAGCTGATGTGGTCCCTGGGGGAAAGGAGAGTCGGTGTCCGTGTGTGCTTGCATCAGCGGAAATGACCATTTGCTCATTCATTTAGAGAGTCCGACCTCTCTAAATTTATCTCGATAGGCCAATGGACTAAGGGACTGGTTTTTTTATTTGTTAGACCAGTCTTTCTCAAACATCACTTCTGTATTACCAAAGATCTGATTTCTGTTCCTTGATTTTGTAACCTGCCAGTTTACTGAATTTATTACTTCCAACAGTTTTTTTGATCGACTCTTTGGGATTTTCTCTATAAAAGACAGTCTCATCAGCAAATAACAAATAGTGTTGCTTCCTTCTTCCCATCTGGGATTCCTCTATTTCTTTGTCTAGCTTAATTGCTCTATCTAGGACTTCTAGAACTGCACTGAATAGAAGTGGTGAGAATGGGCAACCTTGTTTTACTCCTTGTCTCAGAGGAAACCCTTTCAATTCTTCTCCATGGAGTATAATGTTGGCTGTGGAATTGTCGTATATGGCCTTTATTATGTTGAGGTATGTTCCATTTACACCCATCTGTTAAGCCATTTTATCCTAAAAGGATGTTGTATTGTATTAAATGCTTTTTCTGTATCTATTGAGATGATTATGTAATTTTTATTTTTATTTATTGATATGATGAATTACATTTATTATTTGTGTAATATTGAACCATTCTCGCATCCCAGAGATAAATCCCCCTTGATCAGGGTGTAAAATCCCTTTAATGTGCTCTTGAATTTTATTTGCTAATATTTTGTTGAGAATGTTTGCATCTGTATTCAACAGGGATATGGTAAAATAGATTTCAAGGAATATATTATATGATAAATATTTTATATATTTAAGCATGAATATTTCAATGATGTTTTTAGTTTTGTTTTCTTATAAAAAGATGTGTTTATATTTCTGTGTGTATGTTCTTGAACTGCTAAAGGCAAAGCATCTAATGATATTTAATAATACCTATATACCTGTCAACCAAAGTAAACAAATATTAATATTTTCCACAATTTGCTTTAATAAGTCTTATAAAATCTCATTGTGTTCCGTACCAGAAAAAAGTGAAACTTTGAGGAAGCATTCAGCCACTAACATTAGGGCCTAGGTTATATAGGCACAAGTAAATTACTTGAAATCAATGTCATTTAACCTATACAGTAGGGCAGGTTCAAGTTATCAATGTCGTAACAGTAATCAACTGCAAAGGTGAAAATGATGCTTTTTCTTGAAGACAACAGGAGAGGTATTAAATATAGGATGTGAGAAAATGCATATTACCTATATGTTGGGCAATTCCACATTGCTTAGAGAGCAACACTGTTGTATTTTTAATAGCTGTTGATATTTCTAATTGTACCATTTGTTTCCTTGCAAAGCTATTGTTGATTTTGTTAACATTTATAAGAATTACTATCCATGTGCACTTCATCATTTCTGAAAATACAGAAATAAATATTAGGAACCTCGAGGAAAGCACAATTTCTCTTCTTTTTCAGAAATCTACATTTCTGTAAGTAGAATAGCTTTACCAGCTTCATAAACAATATTTTTATTATACTGTTGTTGTTTTAACCTTCAAGTCCTCCCTAAAAGGACAGAAAAATATAATCAAGAGTAGATTGGCCAAGGGCCTTATTTTTCAGTAGTAAAGGTTTTGTCAGGAAGTTTTTCTACTTTAGAAACTAGGAAAACAAATTTTGGACACTGGTCCAGTTTATTTCAAGACCAATATTCTATTTTGAAAACAGGGCCTAAGGTCCCTGTATTATCAATCCTTAAATATAGCTACCAAATATCCATGACAAGCCACCTTCTCTTTTTTATACATGTCTACACTTTAGAACATCTCCAACAATTTCAAAGCCTTCTGATTTGCTTTGTGAGTCAGAAGAATTGTCTCTTGCAGCCATACTCGAAACCAAGGATGACAAATTATCCAACTTCTGTTTTTGTACTATGATACCAATCATGCATACAGTTCCTCTTAATTAATTCATTCCCTCCTAGGCTCTTGAAGTTCTCACATTTAACCTCAATTTACATGCACACTCTGTGTACTCAATTTGCGTACAGCACGTGCTCTGTGGCAGATCCCAGACTTAGTTTTGTCTCCTGATTATATTAACCCTCTGTACTTTACTTCCCAAATCACTTCCCCTCTCCAGTTTACCACAATTCCTTTTCTTCCTATATATTTCTGGCTTTTCATGATCTTAGTGTAGTTTTGTTCTTTGCACCTGATGTTCTGCCCATGATTTGTTTTTTGTTTACTTGTAGGGTTTTGTTTTGTTTCTTAAACTCAACCCCAGTCCCTTCTCTACACCTAGCCCACCACATCATCTCTATGGATGGTATTGTCACAAGACAGGTTCCATGCTGAAGTCTGGTCCTGCCCTAGCATGGTCCACACCTTCAGGCTCTTGACTTGTGCAGGAAAGAATTCAAGAACAAGTCTAAGTGAGAGCAAAAGCAAGTTTAACTTCAGTAGGGAGAAAGGAAGAGGCTAGGATGCGGGGTCCTGGAGACAAGATCAAGGGGTGAGCCCGAGACTGGCTGCTTCCGCCTGCCTGGTTGCAAGTCTCACAGGGTGCCACTGTGAAAGAAGCCAAAGTACATGCCTGAGTAGATGTGGGAGAACTTGCTAGTGAGTTGCACGTATAGTCAGTCAGTTCTTGGGATTTTATGTGTTTCCAGGGATGGGCTGTTTCTGAACTTTCTGGCACCAAATTGTGACTCCACCTTCTGGTTGAAAGGAGGTGGGCCTTGTTCCTTATATGGTCCATTCTGGAAGTGTCATGGCATTCACGCCCCTTGGTCCCTTCTCCCTGTGGTGTCAGTTTTCATTGTTATGATTGTATAATAGAATCAAGGGGTTGATCTCTACTCAGTTTTGCCTTCGTCTTGGATTGACCTGGTTTTAGCCAGTCCTTGCTGTTGTTGACTTCTGTGACCCCCTCGGGAGTCTCCTGCCATTAGCTGTTTCCGCTTGATGAGAGGTGGGGGCTCTGGGGAGAGGATCTAGTGGTTTATCAGCCTGTGACACCCACTCCTACTTCCTCATTCCACTGGTTGGGAGCTTTCCCTAACTTCTTCTCTCCTGCCTCAGTAGTTCAACTCCATTTGCTTTAGTACCAAATGTGGCTCCCAGGTATTATATGTTGGCAAGAGAAAATAAAATACTTATTCATTAATCAAACATATATTTAGTACGTGCTTTTTGATAGCACCCATACTTTTGTAGCAATAGGTTTTCTAGTTGTTTTTAATTGCGAATTCCTTTCTGAGCTCTCTAGACATCAAGTTTAGATAAACTGTAACTTCCTAAAAACATGCCTTTTCATTTATGTATTTTTGCCAATGGTGCCCAGAATGTGTCTGTATGAACGAATGTACCTAGAGGCATTTGTGTATTTGCTATTTGTCTCTGTGTACATTTGACACTAAAACTTAACAGTGTCTTGTTTATGATCTCTCCTTATTTTGACACAACTTATTATATGTGCAACATAGTTATAGATGTATAAATTATGGGCACTCATGAAAAATCAATTTACACAAATTGACTCTATATAGTAGAACATCCTCTTTTTCACTACATGAATCATTCTATAATGCACATGCATGTACCAAAACATCTAAAGGTTTATTTTTTTTCTTCCAAACCCACTTTTCAAAGCACTCAACCGTTGCACTCTGAGACAGCTAAGCTCCTGGCTTCTTGGGCCTACACAGGTATCATATTTGTAACCATTAATATGCAGACAGGAGATGATTAAATGCAGGCATGATAAAATGTGACACCCCATAATAAATGAGAATGAAAAAATAAATTTGTAACCATAAATCATGTATTTAAATTTATGTCACAGGCTTACATTGATGAAGACAATGTAGAAATAAGAAAATATGAGATAGACCTATTTAAAAAATTCTAAATGAAAGGCCTTTAAATGTTATAATTTTTTCAACTCCTTATCTTAGGTAGAAAATTTGACTTCTTGGCCCTGAAGGTATAATGCTTGAACTTTGTGGTTTAGAATAAGACATTGGGAAGACACCAGTTTCATTATAATGCAGATTTTTCACTTTCACATTTTAAATATGACTGCTCCTGTGCATCCAAGACAATGAGCTATTCCCTTCTTCTTTTTAAAAAAATCTATTTTAAAGACACAAAATTATTGAAGTTTAATCTTACCGCTTATTGTTCCTAAAAAGAATTTCACTATACTGTTATATGCCCTGTTTTGTAAAGTTTTATAATAACTGTACAATTTTAATCATAAAATTTTAAGAGCAGACCTCACTAATTAAATGATAGGCAATCCTGATTGGAAAAATTAAATGCAAAACTAAAATTTCCAGGAACACAAAATATATTCAGAAACCTCATTGAGAAAGCCACAGCGTTCAGGGTGTCAGTATAAAATAACAGGACTTAACTTTCAGTAAACTAGCCATAATTTGAATTTCAGATGGATGTGTTCCTTCCAATGTACCCCATTCTAGTGCTGTTGAAAAAATTTTGAAAGTCAATTACATATGCAATACTTGGGTTGTGCTAAGAAATGAATTTCGGAAACAAAATGATTGTCTCGTGATTTGGGGGAAGGTAAAGAAATTACTCTTATCAATTAATACCTGGACAAATCTTTATTTTTTTCTACATTCAGCTCTGTCTTGTCCAATGAAGTAGATTCGGGGCCCTGCAAAGCAGCCTTTCTAACACAGTGTGATTTTCTGCAGTGATATTCATTCTCTACTGTGACAGGTTGACTTATGTCCCTTAAAATAGGTATGTAGGAATCTCAACACCCAGTATTTCTGAATGTGACCCAATTTGAATATAAGGCAGTTAATGAAGTAACGGAGTTAAAATGAAGTCATCAGGCTAGGTTCTAATCCAGTAAGACTGGTGTCCCTACTTAGGAGAAATTTGGACATAGAGACAGACACCTGGAGTGTGAAAACTGATGTGAAGAGACAGAGCGGAGACTGCCCACCGTCTCTCAGCCTGGAGGGGCCTAGAGCAGAACACGCCCTCCCACCCTCAGAAGGAGCCGACCCAGCTGACACCCTGCCTGAGCATCTCTGGCCTCCAGATCTGTGAGGCGACGAGTTTCTTTGTGCCAGCCCCCCAGTTTGTGGCGCTTTGTTTCAACAGCCCTAGCAAACGAATACTCCTACGACACTGCAGTTATAAACTTCTGTCTCTGCGTTTTTCTAAAATGGTCCGAAGCTTAAAGAACATCTTTGTTAAGCTGAGATCCTTCTGTGTTAGGAAAGCTCCTTGTGAGGAACCCCAGTTTACCCTCTAGGTGTAATATCACTAGACTAAAAGAATAGTAGGTGCTAAAGAAATAACCCAAATGTCAGCTAAGTACCTTGTTGTTGTTCTGAAGTCCTGTGAAGGCTGTGGAACACTCATTACTCTTCCTAACTCCCCAGAGATGCAGGGGTTAAAGAACAGAGGGATGGAGTCCATTGGGCCTCCTTGGTTCTTCCTGATCTCTTGCTTTAGGTAATTTGATCTACGGCTTGACCTGTTCTCTCCATATTTAGGGAGTACTCTTCTTGGCATTGCCAACAACATACTCCCTTCCACTACAATTTTTTACATGATATCTGTATATAAGGCAACCTGAGACTTTGAGGCAAAAGAAAATCACCTTACAGTAGTCATCATAAAGAGCTTCAGACTAAATATCAGGCATCTTAACCTTTCATGACCTTTGCTGATGTCAGCCAGTAGGATTTTTTAAAATGTACTCTTCCCATTTGGTTCATAGGTTTCAGTCTCAAGCATCTCACTTGGTCCCTAATTTCTCTATGATTCCATGCCCTCTCCATATTTTTCCTTGTACTCCTTCTTGCTATATGATCTGAAATGTATCTCCCCAAATTCATTCGTTGGAGCCCTAACTTCCAATGTGATGGCATTGGAGCCGGAGGTTTAGGGCATTAGGTAGGGCCCTTACAGTGAGATGAGTGTTCTGATGAGAATACACGGCAGAGAGCTCGCCCCCTCTGCTCTCCCACGCACACCTAGGCAAAGCCAAGGGAGGACACGGCGAGACGGCGCTCTCAGCAGAACCCAGCTACATGGACACCCTGATCTTGGGTTTTCAGCCTCCAAAAAAGACATGCCTTTGGTTTAAGTCACTCAGTCCGTGGTACTTTTTTATGGAAGCCAGAAGTGACTGAGACACTTCTCCTGGGTCTACTTGAAACTCAGTCCCTTTACTTCGTTTTGCTAAGAGACTTAGTTCCTTAATCATCCCACACCTCCCTGTGCGAACCCGGGGGGGTCAGTGAGGAGCTGTGCTCAGCAGTGGTCATCTGTTTTGTGTGTGTTATCTCCTAGTCCCTTAGAGGAAAGAAGGACATACAGGGAAAACATGGCAAACCTCCTAAATTTCTAGATTCACCTCTGATTCTCTGCAGGGAAGGTAACTTGGGGGCAGTATTATATGTTATAATTATTCATGATATAAATTGTGCTACTCTGCTCAGAAGAGTGACTAGAGTTAATTTGGAGTATAAATAAAAACTCTTTATCTGTTTGTGTAACAAATACACGGTGCATGGCCTGAATACATGAATTAGCAAATCAATAAATGTCATGAGGAGAGAAGGCAGACAACTGAGTCAGACAGACCTGGATTCAGATTCTAAACATCGTGTTTATCCTCTTGATGTTGTTTGGAGTCATGTTCCTCCACCATTTTTTTTCCATTTGTAAAATTAAGTTTAAAACGTTTCACTCAAAGTATTTCTGGAAATGAAATAAGATAGTACATCTAACATTATTGTCTGCTCAGTGCCAGATGCTCCAAAGCAGGCATAAAAATGATTGTTATTTTCTCAGGAAAGTCTAATCCTGACCATGGTCACTTCGTGTTACTGTTAGTGCTGATGATTTAAAATGGCACATGTGGACGTCCACACACGTAAGTGTGTGTTTGTGCGTGTGTACGTTTATACGGGGTCCAGCACAAATATTGCCCCTTTTTGTTACACAATTTTTATGACAAAATCATAAGCATGTAATTCTGTAACCTAACAATATCGTACTCAAGCCCACCGTGTGACATTTTAGGTGAAATGTGCAAATTGCTGTCCATCTCATGTGAGACATTCACATACCCCACCTATCGCATTCAAGCAAGCCTTACTTCGGCTGAGCCTGTATATGATGGATAAGTAGGTAGGTAGGTAGGTAGGTAGGTAGGTAGATAGATAGATATGGCCACTTTTTATTTTTATCTGAAATAAAATTATATTAACTTAGGAGAGATGAAGAAAATCTTAAAACTCATTCAGAACTTCAGGCTCTTGCTCCAGAACTGTGTACTGTGGGGAATCGCACACGCAGGAGGGGAGGTTTGTGAAATCCAGGAAGGCAGTGTCCTTGCTCCACTGTGTTTACACCCTCTACTTTCAAAAATATGTTGTTAAAGGTGATATCAGTTGAACAAAGCAACATTATTTCAGCTACTCCGGAAGCTAGTTGACAGTAAGTAGTCCCTTGAGGCAAGATTCTTCCCAGCAGCTTCGCTCACTGCAATATTTGTTCAAAACTGAGGAGTGATTTGTAAGATCTGTCCCTTCAGGAAAAAAATGTGATATTGACGCCATGTAGCTAATGCACAACCAAACCCCCCCGCCGGCCCCCCTCAAAAAAAAACTCCACTACAAAATGAAAGCACAAACCTCAGCCCAGCAAAGTGACAAACATATCATCACTTTCCATTTTTCCTTTGAGTGAAAGATTCATTCTGTAGCAGGGGAAGTAATCCCCAGTACACTCTAGCTGAAATGTATTAGGGGGGAAAAAAAAGAAGAAGATGTTCAAAGAAACAGCTCTGGTTTCCCAGTGAACATTTATTATTATTTCTTCAGCATCTTGAGTTCTCTTGAGTTTAATCAAAGAACTTCGGGAAGTACCTTTACCAAGTCTCAAGTTAGACGGCGAAGAAGCCACGGCCCACAGAGTTTGCTGAGCACCTAGGATACAACATACCCCCAGGCCCTTGTTGTTCTTGTCATTGCACCTGGGTCATAGAGGAAAAACCAGGGGTCAGAGCGTGGCAGTGATGTCCAGGGTCGAACCTCTCAGGAGCAGCAGGACTTGGTCCAGAAGCTCGTGAATGTATTGCAAAGACGAAGGGAGGCCTCTGGGGCTTGTTATAGGGAATCAGGAGCCAAACGAGGAAGCACGGAAAATGTCAGGTCGGCATCACTTAAAGAAAACTATGTAAGATGCCACAGCCAGTTTCCGTTGCCCACGTGGCTACATGAGAGGTCATGCCGTGGAACAAGTAAGAGTAAGGCTGCTCGTATGCGAAGCTCAGTCATTCAATACCATTCTTTAAAGTTGAGGAAAATGTTCAGTCTGCCTAGACTCCTATTTTCCTGTATCTAAAATTAGAATCATGAGCTAGTAATGCATGCATTATAGGTATGCGATAAAGATGAACAAAGTGCCCCGGCTGGTATAGCTCAGATGACTGGCACGGGCCTGGGAACCAAGGGGGCAATGGTTCAATTCCCAGTCAGAGCACATGCTTGGGTTGCAGGCCAGGTCCCCAGTAGCAGGGCGCATGAGCGGCAACCACACATTGATGTCTCTCTCTCTCTCTTTCTCCTTCCCTTCCCCTTTTCTCTAAAAATAAATAAATAAATTCTTTTAAAAAAAGATGAATAAAGTTAATATGTTCTTTGGAGAGTGCCCAGCCATTGTAAGTTTTCCACAACTATTAGCTGTCAGTAATATTGTTATTTGAGTCTTTCCTGCCACAGCCATCTGATGGTTTTGGCTCACTCGTTGTCCTGTTATCTTATGGCTTTTGCTTACTTCCGTAACTCCATATGTCTCTCTGCTGTTGTGGATGCAAAAATATCTCCCTGTATGTCTCATAGTCGGATTCCTCAAGGAAATGGATATGATCAGACTGGTTAGTTATTATCCAGTATTGTCTGTTCTTAGGGCATAACACTTTACGTCTGTAAAACGACCTCAGACACCAGTCGGAGGTGAGTCAGTTCCCACTAGGGTTGTGTCGTCCTCTGGAATAAAACATGACAAAATGCAGGCTCGTAGAGCCAGCAGCAGATTTTCCTTCACAGGAGCTTGAGCTTTGATCCATCTCCAGTCTCATCCGCCTCCCTCTGTCCTTGCCCTGTGGAGCCCACCGCAATTAATATCCTTTCCTGATGCACATCAAAGAGGAACCGAGTAGCACTCTCCTACTTCAAACCCTCAGTGAAATGGAAAATAGGTAAGGTAAAGTGGGGGGCATGTTAAACCAGCGGGCGCTACACTTCCAAAGCAAGTAGTGAGATGCTACTTGTCCATCAGTGATTTGATCTATCCCCTATGATATTTTATATTGGACCAGAGACCATAGTGGTGGTGATTTTTTGTATCAGGTATGTTGATGTGTTCTGGTTGCCTATTGCAGTATAGGTGCTTGTGACGACAAAATGAAGATGCCCCTAATTTCTCTTTATAAGTTAAGAAGGCAGTTCTCACATATCCTTGCAAACAGCAGGGTTGTATAGTCTCAATCTGGCCCATAACTTAAACACAGCTCAGAGGCCAGTCTCAGCTGCACTGCCCACCTCCTCACACAGGCCATCACACCCACCGCAGAAAGAGTGAGGGAGCTCTCTGGGCTCTCTTGTACACCGTACTACCTCCATTCATGTGGCCTCCATTCTTATGACCTTGTCCCAGCCTCAGGCCCCACCTTCTGATGCCATCACAGTGGGATTCAGGTTCCAACATATGAATTTTGGGGGACACAGACATTTGGTCCCTTGTACAAGGTGTACCAGGCTCTGTGCTACACGCGTTGTAAGGACTCACAGGTGTGTCCTTAAGCAGGGATTTTGATCCAGCTCACTGAATCCAAAATGTGTTCTCTTTCTACTGGACATGGGATTTCAAAACTACACTGTGCATGGTACACATGGACACAGACACACGCTGTAGTTTAACTGTCATCCTGGTGTATCAAATTTCAGACTCCTTGGTGACAGAGAACAGCTTTGTCTTGTTTTTATATCTCAAAATACCTAACAGTAAATGAACAGTCTCAATAAATAATGCAGTTCTTCCAAGTTCCAATGTGTGGTATGAAAGATCCACACTCTATCTGGTTACATACATGTGTTCAGTTTTGTAAAAAAATCATGGAAGCGTATACTTTTGAGTTTTGTATATAAATTATGTTTATTAGACATCAATAAATAAAGTTAAAAATATTCAATTTTTGAAAGCATTTGCATATTAACCATAAGAATATAACATACCACCCAAAAGACCAATTTCAGGTTTAGGAACAAACATTGTATCTACAATGATGTGTAGGGAACAGGACATCTGTGGAGTTCTTAAAATAACAGGCTATGAAGCATAACCATAACCGTATGAAGAATGTAAAGTTCAGGGAAGTTTACATTCTATAAAAATATTGAAGTCGTTTTTGCCATAAATACCTATGAACACCTTTCATAAGACTGATATACCATATTTTTCAGACTATAAGACACAACGCCCCAAATTTGGGAGGAATAATGGTTGTTAATGCTGCTGTTCAGTTCTGCTTACACTCACATTGGTGAAATACTATGTTATTTATGTTATTAAATATTTTACCACATTTTTGCTTCAAATTTTTTTTCTGTTTTCCTCCTCTAAAACCTAGGTGCATCTTATGGTCCAAAAAATACGGCAAGTGTGTCAATTTATTTATTTTAGATTTGTATGCGTCACACTGCCTTGGAGAACTTAATACACAGTTTACAATGTTAACAATATACCTCTGCTTTCAAGATGGCAGCATAGGTAAATACAGCTTGCCTCCTCGTCCAGCCACATCAAAATGACAACTAAACTACAGTCAACCATTATTCAGAACCACCAGAAATTGAGCTGAATGGAAATCCTACAACTACAAAATTAAAGAAGAAACTACATCAACACTAGTAGGAGGAACAGAGACACGGAATTGGCTGGTCCCACACCCATGTGTGGCACGTAAAAATCGGGAGGGATCGCTCAGGTGCAAGGGGGCCCAGCCCCACACCAGGCCACCAAGCCCAGGGCTCAAGCGCCAGGAAGATAAGTCCCCATAACTTGTGACTGTAAATTCCAGCAGGTATTGAGACTTTGAACCCAAAGAAACATCATAATTAAAATGCCAAAGGTTAAAGACAAAGAGAGAATCTTAACAGCAGTAAGAGAAAAGTAGTTGGTTACTTTCAAGGGAGCTCCCATAAGACTGTCAGCTGATTTCTCAGAAGAAACTTTGCAGGCTAGAAGGAATTGGCAAGACATATTCAAAGTCATGAAAAGCGGGGACCTACAACCAAGATTGCTCTATCCAGCAAAGTTTTCATTTAGAATTGAAGGACAGGTAAAGAGCTTCTCAGACAAGATAAAGCTAAAGGAGTTCAGCACCACCAAACCAGTATTATATGAAATGTTAAAGGGTCTTCTTTAAGAAGAAGGAGAAGATAAAAAATATGAACAGTAAAATGGCAATAAATATATATCTATGCATAATTGAATCTACAATAAAAACAAAATAAATGAATGAACAGAATAGAAACAGACTCATAGATACAGAGAATGATTTTATGGTTGCCAGATGGGAAAGGGGTTGGAGGGATGGGTGAAAAAGTTGGGGGATTGAGAATTACAAATTGGTAGTTACAGAATAGTTATGTGGATGTGAAGTATGGCATAGGGAATATAGTAGCCAAAGAATATATATGCTTGACCTGTGCACATGGACAATGGTGTGGGAATTACCTGAGGGAGTAAGAGAATCTGGTTAGAGGTGGCCAAAGAGGGAAAATTAGGGCACCTGTAATAGCATAAACAATAAAATATAATTTAAAAATATGTTAAGAAAATATATTAATCCAAACCCAAGACCTACAGACACTTCACTAAGACAAATATTTTACAGTAATAGTAATTCTCGCCATTACATTCTTTTTTGTCTCATTATTTCTATTTATTTTACTTCATTTTTCCATTCTCTTGAGTTACTTTCTTCATTTTGTGACCATTGGTCTAAAACTATCAATTTAATTTCATAGCTCACAGAATCAAGTGTTGAAAAAATATTTGCAGGGCATGGCAGTAAATATTACAACTTTGTGAGCCATATCAATCAGAACAACTGGGCATTGCTCTGTTGCAATAAAACTTTATTTGTAAAAGCAGACAGTTGCTCACATCTGACTCCCAAACAGTACTTTTCCCACTGTGGATCGTAGTGACTAAGGAATCATAAAGCTCAGTTTGAAAAATATTGCTCAAACAGTAGCTATTCTCCAACATCCAGCCTTAGAACCTTTTATACTCAAAATTATTGAAACAAACTGATGTTTATGTGGGTTATATTTATCATTATTTATCATATCAGAAATTAAAACAGAAATTTAAAACTCTGTTTATTAATCTATTTTAAATAATACATTTTGTGTTAATGGAAATGATATATATTTATGAAAAATAATTGTTTCACAAAGCACAAATAAATTACTGAACTGAGCAGCATGCTTTTACATTTAACAAATCTCATTAATATCCGGATTAAAAGAGCATAGCTGAATTCTTGTTTCTGTTTTTTCATTCGTTCTGATGAAGCATGGCCCATTATTTTGGCTAAATGATATGAGGAGAAAACAGCCTTATACTCACATATACTGAAAAAGGAAGGAGCACTTTAATAGCCTTATCAGACAATTATGGATATCTTTTTGTGATACTTCACTAAAATTTAATAAATAGTAGTTTCTTAAATGTTAGTTATAAGTTTGAAACCATATTAATGAACATCTGTTCATATCATCACTGATCTCTCTAAATATCAGGAAGCTGTGAACCTCACAGGAGTGTATACACATTTTCTAACATGCAAGTTTGCTTGAAACTTGATTTTTTTTATTTTTTGATAAGGTGCTGCCACTTATTTTTCTTGAAGTGCCAGGATTGCTTTATTTATTTTGAGAAATTATCAGCCATATACCCACATCTGAACAGCCATAATTTATTTATATGTGGTAAAGAATTCAACCTTGCCCCCAAAGAGGTCTGACCTATTTCCTCAGGTTCTTGAAAATAATCTCTGAACCTCTGGACTCTCATGCCTACATGTGTGTCTTTGTTTACTTTGGGGCCTTGGTTGTGCCACATAATAACATGTGATTCAGGTCAGGGCATTGGAGCACGCTCACACAGTGATTTGGGGAGCCTTGGATCATGCCATATCTGTTCGAAGTTCCAAAAGCTGGAGATTGAGGTTATCTCCATGGACAACCAACCAGGTTTGTGTGACCAAGTCCAAGTGAAGCCTGGACCCTAAGGTTAGGGTGGCCCTAGTTGGAAATATCCCATTCATGATGCCACACACTGATGTCAGAAGGTAATGCTGCCCTTGAGTGCATGGGGAGAAGATGCTGGGAGATTTGTGTATGGAATTTTCCTGAACTCTGCCACAGTATGTGCCTCCTCTCGTGGCTGATTTTTATCGGTATCGTTGAGTGCTAGTGAACTGTAACCATGAGTGTCACAACTTTTAGTTAGTTCTTTGAGCTTATTTTTAGCAAATTATTGAACCTAAGGGTGGTCTTGAGGACTTTGGAACTTGAAATCTGTCTCAAGCTGAATGAATGGCAGTAAAGAATGCATTGGTCATGAGTATAGCTGGATATTACTGCCTTCATTTGTGCCAAGTCCCCAGAAGTGTTACCCATTATTGTTTTTCTACTAGTGTCCATTCAGTAAAAGGAGAGAATAGTGTCTTTAATTGCTTTATAAATGTAATTATGAACTCACAAGCCACCTAAAATGATGTTAGGACTCCCAAGGACCTCTGTGCCTTACTTTAAAAACAATTTCTATAAAAATAATGTGATATATAGCATATTATATATATTTCTCAATAACTCTCTACTTAATAGCCTGGATTCCACTTAAGTTAAAAGACAGAAGCTAATTGTAAGCTTGATTGAAAACTCTTCCATTAATTTCATGTTTCTGAATTTCTTCACTGTTGATCTGGCTCTTTCATTATCTTTCATTTTAAAGTCTTTTTTCCCCCAGAATTTTCTCACCTGCCTCAAGACTTGGCAGTTCTGCCTGAAAGGTTGTTTTCTTACCTCCCATACCACTGAGAGTTCATTTGTCTATCTGTGCACTCAAGTGAACACACACTCATTCATTCTCTAACACACTTCATATGTCTATAGTCCTCTCATTCTCCACATTTCCTATTCACGCTTTAAGCAGCATCTTTAAATAGCTCCCCCCTCAAAAGGCCTTTGGTGATTATCCTGTTTCCTTTTTCTTTTATTTATTGCTGCATTTTTCATTGACTAGCATAATGCCTGGTAGGTAGGGTGCATAAAATGCAATGAGCTGAAAAAAAATAATGATTGAATATAAAGAGCTTGATGAATTCAGTTGTCAGCTATCATTTTGCAGACAGATGAAGTGTTCTAAGATCCAGCACAACACCCTCTGGTTTAAGCTGTATCCCTTCCCTTATTTATGCATGCATGGATGGTGGATGGATGGCTGGATAGACAGACAGATAGATAGCTGATACATACATACACTCACAGGCTGGCACATAGGGAGCATTCATTACAAACTTGTTAAAGGTATGCATAAAGGAATTGTAGCCACATTTTCAAGAATATTCAGCTTTATGATTCAACAGAGCCATTAAGCATACCTCCAGAACATTCTCAGGTGCTGCTTGATCTTTTGCCTTGTATAATGACATTATTCTTAACACACTTTTTCACTTTAAAGTAGCTAAACAGTTTGCATTCTACTATTTTGTGTAGACAACAGACTTTCTTGACCTCAAGAATGAACTCCTAGGTGGTTTTCGCTGTCCTTGCCCTCAGTCTCTCTTGACTGGAATGGGTGTGAGGGGGAGTATGGGGACTTGTAGATTATTGGAATTGAAGAAACAAATCGACAGGGTGGGCAAACATCTGGCATCATCAAATTTATGAAAACAAAGGGCAAAATCAACGAGATAAGTCACTGTGTAGAATATAAAGAAAGATGGAGATACCTGTGCAGATTATTCAATCCAAGTTCTTAATTTTATAGAACCAGTTTTTGATGCTTAGTTGGGGCTAGCTTTTAGTATTAATGGCCTGTGCTGTGTTTGTTATACTAATGGCATTCCCACATTAATTGCATACATCTCTTGGCCACTTTGGAAGGAAGCTCCAATATACAGTAACAGGTAAAGACATGTGCTGTTCATCCTTTAAACCTTCTCCTCAGTGGACTGCCTTTGAGAGGTCCATCTCTGCTCATGCTCACCCTCAGACAGGAGGCTGCCTTGGACCCTCTATCTTTCCAGGTGAGGAAGAAGCCATAGAATCAGATTTGGATAAGACACAGGACACAAGGTGATTGATACCTGATGTCTGGAAAACTCTGACAGCTCCCCAGTTGCTCTTGGGGGTTCTCTTACCCTGAAAATAAAATAAAGATATGTTATAAAGCACCAGAAGACAGGGAATGGTAAGAGGAATTTCCAAGCATCTCCTAAAGCTAGGCAAGCTTTTCCGTACTCCAGTTTTTATTTGCAGATAAGCAACCTACATTCCAACATTATACAACCAACCTAGCACCCAGATTTTTTTATTCCCAGGAGAGTGGTTTTTTGACATCCCCTAAGATTTTATTATCTCTCAATGTGTGATCAAAAACTTTGACTTTCTTCTGCTGAAGGAAAGTATCCCCTAAATTCCTTCCTCTGTTGTAAATCTCTAAATGCTTTTGTTAGCTAGAAATGGCAGAGCCCTGCATTTTGGGTAGGAATATTTTACATTGAAGTAATATATTTAATTTCCATATCTAACTATTCAAAAATCTAAATTTAAAATTTAAAAATGTAAATTTGAAATTTAAAAATAAATTGAAATATTTAAATTATTATCTTCAGTTTCCTCCTTGAATAGTCTTATCCTGATTTATATGTTATGCCGCTTAGTTATGAGTAAATAATAGAAATAAGGAACATAGGTTGACTTGGTTTTAACATTTTATTTTTCTTTCTCACACTGTTCTTTTTCTCATTCTTTCTCCCTCTGCCCACCCCTTCAGTTCAATTTTGTATCTTTAATTCTTGTTAGTTTTAACAATCTGTGACACTTCTCACCTTTAGCATATGTTCTTGGTAGCACCTGGTCATGCTGACTTTCACCTCCTTGAAAACAAACCAAAAAACTTAATACAACTTTCAAATCCTGCCTCTTGACTGCATTTTAAACTCTAGAGGAATCACAAAGTTCCTTTGTCCCCTCTAAAAAAGAATGATTCAATGATCCTCAGGGCGAAGAAAACCAATATTAGATATAAATGCTTCAGTTCAACATGGAAATTCTCCCTCTTCTTTCAGTTAGTCCTCTCCTTGTAAAATTGCCTACCACAATGTGATTTCTCCTTGGGTGGTAGGGACTCTTTCTATGGATTATGAGAATTGAGGATTTTCAGAATAAGTATCTATAAATAGCTTTATTAAGAATAATGTGTGGAAAGATATTTATTGCCCTTGTGTGACCATTGCATAGTGCAGCTGAGTTGTCAGATGCGAGGAGTCACAGGAAATCAAATGGCTTTGCTAATACTTAACAGTATTTTATTTTACTCTTTGCTTGCATATGTCTCAGAAATTATTCTTGTGAATTTGCTGTCACGATATAGACCTTATCTAGAACTTGAATAGGATTGCTATTCCAGCCAAATATATTTGTAACTTCTTACTGAATATATTCTTAAGTTTCTGTTACGGGAATGTGCATGTGTGATTTAGTGTCAAAAACTGTGTGGCCCACGTGGGTTCTGTCCGTGGTGCTGACTTGGAGATTCAGAGGTTTCAAGACTGAAGAGAATGGGGTAGTGTGTGTGTGTGTGTGTGTGTGTGTGCACACGTGCACGCGTGCAGAACAGAAGACGGAGAGCCTAGCTCACGCACAAAGAGGGGTAAAGAACATTGACAAAAAGACATTCTGCCTGAAGAGTCGACTGCTATTTTTCTCCTGCAGAGAAGCAGGAGCAGGTGAGGGGGAAGAAATCACACCAGGACAGTGGTTCAGAGCTAAATCTCTGGCCAGCCCCAGACGGCTGCTTCTTCTCTCTTCTCATGGATGGCCTGAAAAGAGGTTCAGGGTATCATATGGGACAATGGAAAGTCACCCATCCTGCCGGGACAAATATCTGTGAAGGGATGTTGGGGACAAATGGTCAAGGGAATGTTAAAAGGGTCTCTGGTTTTTGAGAACTGGCAGTGATCAAAACAGAAAAGAAATGAAATGATATGGCCTCACCATCTCTTTTCCTTGCTAAGTGGATTCAGCTACCCCCACCAACCCCGCAATATTAGCAGCTATTTCATGTGGGCTCTTACTAGCTTAAGATTACTTCCTTCACGCTCAGCCCATGGATGGACTGTACACTAGCCACCTCTAAGTGCCACTCCACTGTGGTTGGATCTAATTCTTGTCACTCCTATTAAGGTACTTTGGGGCCTCCCCAGACTTGTCTTCTACTAACCTGAGCTCTGTGTATCATGGCTCCGGATTGCTGAGAAAGGATAGCTCCTTCAGCAGGCAAACAATTTTATAATATATTGAAATGGAGCTTTGGGGGTGGAGACGTTTCCACAGCCATTGAAGTGATCAGAGAGGGAACAATAAACAGAGCTGTTTAGGCTGGATGATGTGCCGTGCTGGATGAACCATTTCCTGTTCTCCCACGGCGCCTGCCCCATTAGCGGTGGCCATGAAAGGATAGGGAGCCCTTAGGAGTTTTATGGGTTTGCGTTTATCGCAGCTTGTCTTTATGAATCATACTTTGTTTGTTAGAAATGAAAAAAATAGATCCTACATGTAAACAAGGTTTACTTACAGTGATTGACTCTGGGTGGTAATATAAGTATTTTCATATTTATGTATTATCTGCTTTCCAACAATTCTAAAATGAAAATGCATTGCTCTGATGATCAAGAGCCAATGAATCAAATGGCATAAGACAAAGCTTCCTAAAATAAACTTGACGGGTGTTTGACGACAATGGTCATTGTCACCTCATCCCCCACTCCCAAAACTAATATGCCCACAGAGAACGCTGGTCTGCCAAACTGATTTTCAGTCATTAACATGGGCAGTATCTCAAACTCTTGTGGGGGTTTTAAGTCTTGTTGTATCAATGTGCATGTTGATAAGATGAATGCCTATTTTAAGACGGGCCACTCACCTTCCTGATGCTATTGGAAAGAAAGGTGCATGGAGGCAGAGAGTGCAGTAAGGTCAGCTGGCCACTGAGTGCTGAGGGGCCTCACCGAGGCCATGCAGCTGTGGCCTGTCCATTGTCTGGAACTTCCCTTTGTAGACTCCTCTCTGCACTGATCAACCCTGTGATTTTTAGGAAGCTTCTTAATATCCTTCTGCCTCAACTTCAACACTTAAAATGAGAAAAAGCAGTGTGGTACATATAGCAAAGAATTAAAACATTATCATATATATGTATAAAAGGTGGGGCAAAAGTGAGTTTTCAGTTATTCATATGGAAAATAATATAATAAATATGAAATAATATAAGAATATATTATATTTTGTATGCTCACAACTGTAAAACCTACTTTTGTTATACACTGTATATATACATATGTGTGTATAATATATAATATTTATATATATATATTGGTTTCAAAAGACATAAAGCTCAGTTCCAGGAAAAGGTGCAAACCCATTATGAATAAGCAAGTTAATAGGAAAGTAAAAGTGAAGGATGATAAAATGAAAGGGCGTTAACTTCTTTGGTGTCACAGTTTTGCATGCCAACGAGTTGCTTTGTTTTACACATATGGGTAGATCACAAGTTTGTTGTGATAATCAGATGATTCATTTCTACAACAGGCTTAAAATAATACCTAATATAAGAAAGTGATTTGAATAATGATTTATGCCTTTCAGAAGCCTTTGGGAAGAGGAGCTATGTGGTCCAACTAGTATTTATGGGCCCAGAGATTGAGATACAGCCTCTGAGAAGAAGAGAACAGATTGTTGGCAAGAGGAGGGAGGTAAGGAGAATGTAGCATATTCTGGTTTTCAGGACAAGACTCTTGGGGGCTCTTGATACTCAGAAACCAAGGCAGAAGTCCAGTTTACACAAACATTTATCAAAATATCAGTTCACCTTCTAGTACTACATTAGTACTCAGCTTTCTTCCACCTCCTTCTCTTTCTTCTTCACCCTTCCCTCCACCTCCATCCTTCTCATTATCATCAGTATGTTCTCATTACAATTACCATTAATTGAGTACCTTATTCTTCGACTAGTAGTGCATTAGACTCTCTCTCTCTCCCTCTCTCCCTCTCTCTCTCTCTCCCTATCAGCTAGCACTCAGAACAACCTTTCAAGAAATGTATCATCTTTATTTTGATAGATAATAAAACAACATTCCAGAGTAGTTATTCAGGCTGCTTGAAATCATCCAGTAAAAAAAACATGGTATAGCCATGGTTAAAAACTTAGTTTTTCTGGTAGCAAAGCAAATTATTGTAGGTTGGAGAGAGAAAGAAAATGTGGCTCCCACCAGGGACGCTGCCTCTCTGCGCAGCAGCAGTGGGGCTCATGGCAGAACTCACGCACCGATGAGGATGGCCGTTTGCTTACACACCACAGGCGTCCTTCAAGAACGGGATGTCCCTGAGGGCAGTCGCTGGGGCGGGGCTTCAGGGCGATGTGGCCTCTTCCAGCAAGCGGAGAGCTCTTAGACCCCCCTGCACGCCGCCGCCCCCCCACCCCCACCTGCAGACCTTCTCAGCATCTGGGAGAAGTGGGATTTTTTTTTTTGGTTCTCCTTCAGGGACCGACTCCCTAAATCTTTCTCTTCCTCCTTGGGCATATGTAAACTGACTTTTCAAAACTGTAAGCACGCTGGGTAAATACTGACACATGCTCACTCAACGGCAAGCAGAAAGCAAAGAAAAGGGGAAAATGTCAATCCCTTACATATGAAAAATAAATTTTAAAAAATCTTTTAAGACATTCTAAAATGTTGCCATATTAGCAGCTCTCGAAACTGTGAAGTAACGCTAACCTATGCGTGCGGAACTCAAGGCCCATTTCCTGTGGAGCCTTCCTGCTGTTCAAGGCAGGAGGAAAGGAGAGGAAGCATCTCACTTACAAGTTTGCAGTGCGAATTATTTTTAACTTAAAAAGTACGTTTTTGATGAAATTCTAAGTTTTCTTTCATTTTTATGCACGCCCCCCACGTACCCTCTGCTCGAGCCACGGACTATTTCTTGCCATTTCCCAAACACTCCAGACTTTTTCATATTCTCTGATTTTGCACATATTTTTTTTTCTAAC
Organism: Phyllostomus hastatus; assembly: GCF_019186645.2. Classification (NCBI taxonomy): domain Eukaryota; kingdom Metazoa; phylum Chordata; class Mammalia; order Chiroptera; family Phyllostomidae; genus Phyllostomus; species Phyllostomus hastatus. Next base: position 21,011,937 of record NW_025334024.1, read on the forward strand.
AGAGAAACCCTTACAAGGAGTTCTGCCAGCTCCAAATTTAAAAGGCAGATAGAATGTCACTTCCTCTGTCAGACCTTCCCGAAAGCCTTCACTGCATCGGACATGCTCACGCACTCTGTCTCTGCCTCTGTAGCAGCATGCATCTTTCCATCTGCACTCCAGAAAGATTTCGATCATGTGGCGCTCATTACTCTGGGTTTTCTGAGTCCAAGGATTGTATCTCCTACATTAGCCATCTTCTGGGGCTGACAACTAGTGTAAACTCAATATATGTATACACGACACACGCACACAGATGCTGATGAATGATCAGGAGATAATCACATTTTATAAGGATTTTATTGTACTGTAAGCAGCGCTATAGAAAGTCACCCCAGAGTTAAAAAAATAAATAAATAAAAAGGAAAACCAGTATGTTTGCCATCTCAGAAAGAAGAGACAATTACCATCCATGAAGGGTATTCATGCCCCCCTGGTTCCATACTTCATTTTTGTTACTCAGTTGTGAGTTCCAGTCCCACCTTGGGTCTTACAAGTTCTAATTGCCTGTCTGGTTCTCCTCACTGCTCTGACATCTGATACCTTCATCTCTAAATTCGGAATGACTTACTCATAGCACAGGGATTTAGTAAGCACTACTGGGGGCTTGATACATGGGAAAAGCTGAATATGTTTGGCTAGCTAACTATTTGGCCAGCACAGTCAACCCTTGGTTTCACAAGTGAATCCTAGAACTGGACGTCTGCAGGTGGATCCACTGATTGGTGCACCTGCAGAAAAGCTGGATGTGTGGCTGTAAGAGCCGACGGGTGGGGAAGGGTCGTGCACAAAGTTTTGCATTTTGATTCTGGTCCAGCCTTTTCAACAATTATATTTGTGGTCTTGGGCGAATGATCTCTTTCTAATGATGAGTTCATTTCCCAACTTGCTAAATGCAAATCTCAATATCTAACTCCCAGCAATTTTGTGGATATTAAATAATACTATAACAGAGATATTTACTGAATGTTTTCTGTGTGTCAGGCACTGGGTTAAGTGCTGTGCCTGCATCATCTCATTTAATATTACAAAAAATCTACGAAGCAGAAGCTACTGTCTATTTATCAATGAGAATATCAGGGTTTCGTGGGAGCTCAGTTCCCAGTGAAGCACAGCCAGGCGACCTGTATTCAAAGCTCACCCTCGCAGGCCTGAGCTGTACTGTTTCCCTTACATCCAGTGCATTTAACAAACACTTGTTCTGGGATTACTAACGGGAGGACACAGAGGTGAAGAGGACAAAGTCTCTCCTTTTATGTCGATTGCATCCAAATAGGAAAGAAACCAACAAACAACATAGTTTCAGTTAGAGTTGATAAATTTGGGGGAAAAAAAGCAGAACCATAGGAGAGCCTGATGAGACAGGAGCAAAGGAGGCCTTTCTGAGTTGATAGCATCTGCTCTGAGACCCATGTAATGAGAGGACCATGTGTGATGAAGGGACTGAGTACCATCTGGGTGTGGCTCCACAAGTGTGCCCTGAGGTGAGTGTAAGCAGGAATCAATCACCGATTCAATCAGTCTGCCTGCCAGTCAGCCAGCCAGCCTAGCACGAGACTCAGCCCCTCCACTAATTGGCTGTGAGACCTTAGCCGTGGTCCTTAACCTCCCCTGCATAGGAGCTCTTTTGAAAGCACCAACGTCCTCAGGGTTTCTGATTTAATTGGTCTGGGATGGAGCCCACACATCTTAAGGTTTAACAAATCCCTAGGCAAGTCTAATAATCAGCCCTGGTTAAGAGTTATTAACCTAAGGAAAAATATTTCCTACCTTTGAGCCTCGCCTTTTTCCCCATGAAAGTAGAAGAGGAAATCATGAACCAACTCCATTAGAGTTGACCCTGGAGAATCAAAGCGTGATGAACCAGCAACACCAGAGTTGTGGGTCCCACCAGTGCCCAGTGAATTGGTATCGGGATGTTGGCAATATCTCCAAGTGATTTCTAAGTCCATTGAAGATTCAGACATGCTGGAATACATTATGCCATGAATTCAAGTTGCCGGTAACCGATGAAAGTGCACAGTCATAAACAATCACCCTTAAATCGAGGACAAGCAGGGGACGCCTTCTCAGTGACAGGGGATCATTTCCCATTCAAGTCAGAACGGTTCCTACAAACTGCCCCAAGAATCAGATAAGCCTTTTTGGGGGGGTTTCAAAATTCATGCATAAATGTCTCCAGGAGAAGCTTGGTGTAGATTTTATTTTCCTGCTTCGAGATACTGTTTTGAACTTTAACCAAAACTTTCCCAACTTAAAGAATAAATTATGAATAAGGTCATAAATCTCATTAAAATCTAATATTCAGCAAAGCTGCCTGGTGTGTATACTATGGAAGATTGGATTTTACTGTAACTGGAGCCCGATGTATAATATTGCAAGTTAATTACAGAGGTTAGTTTTTCAACATGTAATGATAGCTTATAGAGGCTCAGTCTCTGTGCTGCCATCAGAATGTAAGGGCTCTTCAGAGACCAGATTTAATAACCGTTCATCTATTCAGGTTCACAAGACTAAACATGTCCTGGGTAAATAGTAATTCACATCTTTTCGGGCACAGATAAAATTAACAGATTAATGAAGTCTTCCTACACGTGCACACACAAAAGAAACAGCCCTTCTTACAACGCTAAGTCTGTCTCAGCTTTTCAATTCTCTCATATCAGCCTTCGCCATCGACTGGATTTAAAGGGTTGGGAAATTGCAGTTATTTGGTTACTCAGTTGGCCCCTTAGGGTGTCTGTGCACCTTCCACTTGCAAATGGCTCTTCAGTCTGTATTACTGGGGTTGATGGCCTAAGCACAGTAATTGCATTGTTTATGTATAGTAGAGTCAAAATGTAAAGAGCCAGGTGGTAAGCCTTAACTGACTGTGCTTCTTTTGTCTGTTTCTGAAGGGAACTCAACAGTGCATTTCTCCTATAAAACACCACCTGTAATACCATGAAAATACAGAGAAATACACACGAACACACACCCACACCTACCTCCTTTTCTCAGCAGAAAAGGAGCAGCAAAGTGATGGAGCGCTCTATCTATGTTTTCTTTCCTTAGCTAAATAAGTTTTTGGTTTCTGTTCAATCGATATACTAAAGGATAATTTAATGAAAGAAAAGACACAAATTACGTTTTCTTGTTTCTCCGAAACAGATTAATCCACGGGGTGCTTTATCTTGTTTAGAAGTTGCCTTAACCCAGGAGGTATCACAGAATAATTTTCAATGTAGAAAAATAAACTCAGCACAGAGATAGACATTTAAATAGCATTGATAAATCAAATGTAAACATCGATACTTGTTAGCATTCCTTTAAATGTGCTCCCCTTCCAGCTAATGAAAACCAAGGAGAGGTTCAGAATGCCCTGTGCTATTGATTACCCAGACTTCTAATTCCCCTCCTGAGATTGCACTTCGGCCAAAACTTTCACATTTATATTTTCCAACTAAAGAAAGTAATAATTATAAATTAATGACATCAATTCTATTGAAATGCATTTACTACATTCGCACGGAAGGGAGGAAAAATAAACCAGCCTCGGCGCTAGCAGAGTTTCAGGCAACATATTGGTTCCCCAGAGCCATTTGTATTCACGCCGAAAATGGACCCGCAGCTATCGGGGTTGAGCACCTGGCTCTCCCAGTCCACCTCACTGGCTCCACTCACTGGGGGTAGAACTATGAATGGCTTCTTTCTGAGGGCGTGAGGAGAGATTTGGCCGTTGCTGGTTTATACAGTAAATAAAAGAGCCCAATTTGAATAGGTCCTTAGGCAATTTGTACAAAAAGGAGCTGTGTGTGCGTGTGTGCGTGTGTGTGTGAAAGACGGCAGCCAGAATGGACACAAGGGTACAAGTACCACTCAGTCTGCTATTGGAACCCCGGCCCCCGACACCGTGCTGTGTCCTCGAGGTGACCCTTTCATGAGAAACAGTCTGCAACCCTCCCATTGTTCTAGGCTGTTCACACGTGCATTCTAAATGGATATCGTGAAAGGTCAGAACTATTCTTTTCAAATCCCCAAAATTCACCTGCTGAGCTCTTCAGGTACAATCGAGGTTCCTTCAGTCATTTCCAATCTGTAGACATCCAGCCTCACTCAGCCTCAAATCCAATTTTTAAGCATCCTCTAAAGTCGGTATGAATATGTTAATGTAGTTTTATCATCATAACAACATAAGTGCTTATAAATATCTGCAGGATCCACATGTAAGCATACATATTTTAACATTATCAAAAGCCTTATGAAATTGTTGAGCTCTTAGAATTGATTAGTTTCCAAAGAACTCTGAATTATGCCCAGAAATAAGATACTGGCAATCTATTAAAATTTAACATTCTCCAAACTGTATTTATTAGATTATTATTAGCAGTTTATGTACTGAGTGTGAGACTAATAATTCTATTAAAATGACACCATGTATTGTTAAAGCATTGCGGAATGCAAATGTTACATCGGATAGTGTTTTTTCTGAGCGTCGCAAACTCTGTATATACATTTAAATAATTTAGATTTTTGCATGCATGCATCACTCCAAGTTTATCTTTTAACAACTTTCCACATGGAAATAACCAGTACATTTAAAAATTAAGAGCTATGTTAAAAATCATCTCAGAGGAACTCTTTTGCTTTGAAGCAAACCTAAGGAAAACAGCCAAGAAAATCCAAGTCGTGCATTCTACCGACACTTAAAAGCAGGGAGACATTCGTAACCTAAGTTTACCCTTTAAAGCACTGCCCCATATCAATTAACAGACAGGCATAGGGAAATGTTCATTTAGAGAAACATTCTTACAATGTCCGTAATCTTGTAAGTCCCAAGATGCTGACATGATATGGCAGGTGCAGACAGAGAAACTGATGAAAATGCAATAATTCTGAATTTTAATATAATATAAACCATGTCAGCAACATTTTTGAAGAGCAGCTGCCAAGATTTCAATCCCGCTGAATGGATAATGTTATTTTTATATTGTGTTCTCTTCTGGCAAATTAGACTTTCCCCCCTTTTTTCCTTACGATAAGCTTCAACTTATCAACAACACCAAACAGAGCGCTCTGTTGAAGATGAAGCCCTAATTATAGTGACGAAAAAGATGGGGGAGCACAGCATTGTCAAGGAGAGAAACGGCAACAAGATATTATTTGTTGTTTGAAATTTGATACGTTCCGTAGCTGTAATAAGGAACATTAAAAAAAGAATCTGTTTCTGTTCAAATTCAAAATGCAATACATGGCATCTTGCTTACTAACTCCATTTCTTGTAAACCCGAGTGAAAAGTAAATTTGACAGAGTATTTTGTGTTGAGTCGGATTTCCCCCATGCTTGGCCAGTCTCCTGGGAATGTCTAAAAATGCAAAACAAATGGACTGTGGCACCACAGATCCAGCCAAATAAGTTGGCACCACTATCAGAAGTCAGGACAGGCCCTGGCTGGGGGACTTCTAGAGCTGACCGAGACTGGAGCACCACTGCCTCCCCCCACCCTCCAACGCACCACTGCCTCCCCCAACCCTCCAACGCACGCACAGGCAGAGCTGACAAAGACCTGCTGGGGGTGATCATTCATAATTACTTCCTTCATGCTCACCCCTCCTCTCCACCCTTCCCCCGGCTGACGCAGTGATTGTCCCAAAACACGAGCAGGGGTGACACTCCTCTTTAGCGCTATGCAACAACCTTCATAGACTTTGGAAAAAGAACCAAAATCCCTCAGTTCATAATCTGGCCCCTGCCTACCTTCTGTCTCATTTCTTGTTGCTTTCCCCTGGTTTACCAGGAGGCACCCTTTTCAATTCCTAAAATCCACACACCTTCCTTTCTCCCACACCTTTCTCTCCTGGCACAGCTTGCTCTGCAGGAAGAGTCCTCCTGTGTTTTAAATTGTGAAAGCTTTATGTTTTCCTGATATCTCAACGTTCCCCCACGTAGGTTGTGAGCATCCTGTCCAGGTGACCAGGTGCCCCAGTGGCGTGTCATAACGCTGGTCCCCACCACACATGTCCTCCTCACGTTTCCCTGCCTGTGACCCAGTGACATTCGGATGCACCAAGGATATACTCTCACCCCGTTGGCTTGTGTGCTCCACCCTGATCTCCGGTAAAGGCACTTGGCCTTCACCCCGTTCGCACTCCTCCCCTCTCTGTCCTCCGTGGCCCGCCGTGACTCCCTCTTCTGGACCAGTGAGTGGAAGGAATCCATGAGTGTCCTGTACTGTGTCGGGGTGATCCTTAAAGTGCCCACAAGGGAGAAGGGACTGTGTTGTCTTCTCCTCTAAGCCTCTTCTGAATCTCAGTCTGGGTCTGGGCTGTGCCCCATAGAACCCCACAGTTCCCTCTCTGAGGGTACCCATCACCTTCTGGTGCTCGTACTGATTACGGTGTGGTAGTTTTGTGGTTAAGAACAGAGGCCAGCACTTCAAAATATCTCCACTGCTTGCCAGCCTGGTAGCCTTGGGAAAATTATTTAAACTTTCTAAGCCACAGTTTAAAACTAACTTCCTTCTTGAGAGGGTTATTGGGAGCAAAGACAGACCTAATCCCTGTGAGGTCCATGCCAATTGATACCAAATCATCTCGTAATTTTGGGTCAAGTTGTGGCCTATTTCAATAACACACAATTTATTCTAACAATGCTTTTGTGCTTTAAACAAATCAGATTATTTCAAGAACTTGTTCTTCCCCAAATGACATGGCTTGATAAAAGAAGCATAATTAATATGTGGTAGATATACACGCATACACACACAAACATACCTCCAGAAACACAAAACTAATGAGTTCCTGTAATAACTAATGTATCAGTCACATCACCTCAAGCAAATTACTTTACTTTTGGGCTTTAATTTTCTTCTCTGTAAAGTAACGGTTAATCTAATGGTAATTTAACTATGTTTTTCACTCTGCCAGGAGATGAGCATTGTGAATTGAATATCAGTATAGGGTGTCTCATGACTGATCTGAAAAACTTTGCATTTTTTTTCTACTTCATTTGGGATAGTTTGCACGGGGTAAGAATCACTGCTCTTTTTACTTTGCCACGGCAAAACTTGACTTAACAAAACATAAGGCCTCCCTCCCAGCCTTCAGTGGGTATATTTGCACAGAGTGGCGCGTCTGCTCCAGTTTGATCACGTTGAGAATAGCAGCGTGTGGGGCCTGGGAGTGGGCAGCTTCAAGAACACATGAATTGTGTATCGCAACAGCTTTCATTCTGGCTGTTTGCCCTGCAGAAAATGTAATGCAAGACGACTTAGAATAACAGATTGGGTGTTTTGGAGGACACGTATTGTGCCTGTCGCATGGAGCAAGAAGGCCGATCACAGGGAGCCTTGTATGATGTTCCAGTTCCAAATGCTCTAAAAGAGACTCAGCCTCCTCTCCGCGTTCCCACATTAAGGCTTAAGAAATGAATCATTTCAAATTGCAATTGAAAATGCAGTCAGAGCTGCTGCTGATAGATGTTTTTCCTTCAGATCCCACAGTCTCTAATTTCACTCTCTGATGTTCACTCATCCATCAATCCCTTACAAGGAACAACTTCCACAGGGCCAGCTTTGAGTCTCATTCAAGCCACGGGGCTGCCTCTGTGTCTGTTCCAAGTTCAAATTCAGCCTTTCAATCCTGATTGTCGTAGCTCAATGGATTGAGCGCGGGCTGGGAATGAAAGCATCACAGGTTCGATTCCCAGTCAGGCAGGGCACATGCCTGGGTTGCAGGCCACGGCCCCCAGCAACCGCACATTGATGTTTCTCTCTCTCTCTTTCTCCCTCCCTTCCCTCTCTAAAAATAAATAAATAAAATCTTTTAAAAAATCTTTAATAAAAAAAATGCAGCCTTTCAATTGGTGAGTTAGATATTTACAGTGTTTGAATTATGATATGTTTACTCAATGGACAGAATGAAGGGATAGCTCTTGTTGTAGCTCCCCATGTTTGCAGACTTGGGAAAGGATGGTCGTTTCCCTGGTTTAGTTTAATCTGATCTGATCAGACCCTGATTTATTTTATAATCCGCTAGTCTGGTATCAACTGCATAAAACTGAAGGAATAACACTCACCAACCCTCATTACCCACAAACAAAACAAAATATGAACACAATAACATCACAATATTATATTTTGATACACAATTTATATAATCAATGCCACACACATAAAAAGGGATGTGATATTGATGTTACCTGACAGTTTCATGCATTGAAATGAGGACTTAAAGCATGTAGGGTTTGCTTTAGTGAAGATGCTCTACTCTGGGCCCTTGGTACCTCTTCATCCCCAGCTCTGCCCCTCCCTTGCACCCTGTGCTGTTCTCACAATGAACATGTAGATGTCCCAGAAATTTCCATATTTTTAATGTCCTGAAGCCTTATACGTGCTCCTCTCTGCTAGAATACACAGTGATCCATTAAACACACTGCTATGCCAACTCCAGAACCCAGTTTAGATGTTTCCTTCATTGATGTAGAGGTGCCCCTCCCGTGAAACTTGAGAATGAGAGTCATTATTTCCATGATTCTAACACCCTACGTATCACCTGGGAGAAAGTATACATGCAATGATAATTTTTAAATATATGAATAGATGGATGAGTGAGTGACATTGATTGAAGGGAAGAAGGCAAAGACACTCATGGTCAGGCATGGAAGAGTGGGGGAAATGGCACAGGACTAGGCTGATTTGTCTCACATAGGGTGAGGTGTGTGGGGGGACGTGATTGAAAAAAATCCACGTGCAACATGGAAACTCATTGAGCAATACATTTGTACAGGTCCTGGCGCAATGAACTTGCACTCAGGATTAATGTATTGGGTTCTAGACAGTCAAAGAAGACTCTTGAGGAGATAAAATAAATAATAAAACATTATACTGGGAGAATTCGTTTTTCTGCTCGAATAAAGCCTTTGACCTTATAAAGAAAATCAGACTTGTTTAATAAAAATCTGAAATGGGACGTTAAGGAAAATGGTAGGTTTGATGTCACATGGCACTCACCTTGGTCCTGTTGCATATAGATGGCGACTCCTGCTTTGGAGTGGTAATTTATAAAATGTTAACCTTGAGACCTGGATAAGTGAATGTCATTTGCAGGGCATAGAGGTTGCATTCTAAAACTCTGTCTCATTATGGAAAATAACAGAGCAAGGCAAGGAGCACAGAAATGTTCGACTATTGGAGGTCAAGGTTCACAAGCAAAATGCCTCCACATGTTTGGTGCTGCGCATTTGCATTTTATATATCGTTTTCTTTTCCATGGCGCTTTAATAATCATTTTAGCTATTTACCTTTACACGTGCAAAATTCACAATTTGCATCTGCAAATATCTACTCCTAGATACACCTGCCCACCTGCAGCATAATTAGCTAACTGAAATTCTTTGACATTCTACGATGTAAACAGTTTCCTAGCCTTAATGTTGTACTCTGCAAATATTAAAAGTTGATGCCTCTTTCCCTCCCTCCCTCCCTCCCTTCCTTCCTTCCTTCCTTCCTTCCTTCCTTCCTTCCTTCCTTCCTTTTCTCTCTCTCTCTAACTTTATCTCTATTTCTTTTAAGATATACTATTACATTTGACACTTGGATATTTAGGAACAAATCTTCCATTGTAGTTGCAAATCTGAAAATGTTTGGAAGTGTAATGGGCACTCTTATGTGCACCCCGTCACTGAAGGACTCATTCTACCAGCTGACTGATGGCTGATAGCTGAGTGCCCACTGAAGATCACTCGCAGTCTGTTCATCCAAGTTCATGGCATCTTCCCAAAGTCGAGTCTCCCTCCCAAGGTCATTCTGTAGGCAGTGATTGGCACGTGTAGTGGCTCAAGGCTTTGGCTCCTTGTCTTAGTCCGTTTGAGCTGCCCTAATAAAATATCATGTGGACATTTATTTCTGAAGGTTGGGAAGTCCAAGATCAAGGCAGATTTAGCATGTAGTAAGGACAGGCTTCCTGGGTCACAGAGAGCCATCTTCTCATTGTGTCTTCACATGACAGAAAGAAGCTGGAGAGCTCCCCACAGTCTCTTTTATGAGGGCATTAATCCTATCCACGAGCAGCGCTCCGCCATCACGACCTATTTACCTCCAAAGGCCCTACTTCCAACCACCATCCCACTGGAGGTTAGGATTTCAGCATCTGACATTTACAAGGCACAGTCAGTCCCTTGTGCTCTGCCCCAGTTCAGGATACTTCTCCAGGAGCACCCCAGCCCCAGAGCTCCTGTAGTGCAGGCACCTTTCCTAGGTTGGCACTGAAGCCCAGGTTTTGCCCTGCCCCATCCCAGTTACTTCACGCCCCACATCTGTAGAGAAATGAGAAAGTACTGCTAAAATGTCCTGTGTACTAACTTCCATCTCAGAGTCTGTTTCCCGGAGACCTTGACATTCTATAGGAAATAGTAAAGTGTATGTGAAACCAACTTGCGGAATTTGAATTTTGAAAGATCCTGCATGCTAACATAATACACTGCAAATCTTGTGGAAACACTAATGCATCCTTCTGCAGGGGTAATCACGGGAGGCTAAGTAAGCATTGTTGGTGGCTTTGAATGGACTCTGGAGGAGTGTCTTATGGCGCAGCCACAGCATAGCTTTTGGTCCCTTAAACCCACTTTTGGACATTTATTCTATAGGAAACTAAAGAAAGTGACAGGTTTTCTCATGTCAAATTCCTACAGGTTACATAGTAATCAAAACTCTTAAGAAGTACAAAACTATCTTAAAGAAATCTTGATAGACATTTTGACAGATTAGACAACTCGACTCATTTTCTCCCGTGGGTATGTCATCTTATATTGTTCAAAGTACCCTCCCCTCATGCGGTAATCTCACTTGATCCCCCACTGTGGGATATGGGCAAAACTGGTGCCCCTATATCTTTCCCAGAGGAGCATAAATACTGAGCAATAAATGATTTTCCTCGGGTGAATAAATGCCCAACGTTGGTGATTCAAACCTTTAGTAATATGAGTTGATATGTAACTAAATTGATAATAATCGAATGAACATAATAAGTCTCCGATGAAGGCATTTGGTTCCTACCTCGGTGATGACATTTACCTGTCTTCCCATATGCATCAATATCACATTTGGTTTGAACGTGGTGCGGCACTACGTGGTGCAGCGCTCCCTACAAGCCTAGAACAAGACAAGGGCCATCTCTCACCCCATACCCAGAAACCAGAGCATGTAGCAGAGCCCAAGATCCCCTTCTTTATGCCTACATGGGCCTCCTTTAACTGTGCCAGGGAAGCTGACTAACCATAAAACATGTTTCAGTGGGGTCTGTGAGTCCCCCTCGTCTATAACTGTATCCGCCTCCAAAGCCTTCAGATGCATTTTTCTGACTTTACGGGGGAAAGGGAAAATGTTCCCGGATCAAATCTCTCTGTAGTAAAAATGGCCAAAATCCAACCTGGGTAAACCTTTTCCCATCAGTTGTCAGCAGGGAGAAATGGATTCTTTTGCTCTGCATTAGGAGAAATGAGATGTAGGCTAATTACCTCTTGTAGCGATCATCAGCGCACCGGAAGATATCTAATATTGCTTTAAACACAAAGTCATTGCTTAGCAGAGATATCAGTATTCACATATCGTGGGGGGAAAAAGAACAGAAAGGAAAAGGAGCTGATTAAGGGTGAGGTGGAAAACTATATTCTGTCTCACTGCTCTGACTTTGTTAAAGACCAGAAAGACATCCTAACATCTTTCCCAACTACTTATCACTAAATAAGGAAGCAAAATAGACAGGTTCTGTCTTCCCACTTACTGCCTTTGCTTCCTCTGTTTGGTTGTCATCCAGCTTCTCTAATCGTTAATTGTTTATAAGATGGGGACAATAGTAGCAGTTCAGTCGAAGTCAGTCAAGGGGAGACAAACCTTTCTAAACATTTCAAACGGAGGAATTTAATCCAGAGAGGAGAGCAGAGACCTGTGAGAACCCAGGGTGTGCTGAGCATTGGCATTGTGTCCTTTATTCTTCCTTCTAAGAAATATGTCGCTCTGTGCACGAAGGTCCACAAAATATGTTTTCTATTTTGAACTTCTTTCTAAACTTTAAAGAAATGTTATTTTGGATTTCTTTTAAGTAGTAAGTTAAATTCGGAGCTTTTGCTGCATAGCAAGGAACCGAATCTCAGTGGCGTACAGGGATAAGCATTTATTTCTCACTCCAGGCTGTGTATCTCTTGACTGTGGATCCAATTTGGGTCTGCTGCACCTGTCCCATCGGGGACCTACCTGAGGCTCACAATTCTCACGACAGGTGAGCAGCACCCAGCAGTGCAAGACAAACACAGAATGCGTCTTAATGTCTCGATGGGGAAGCTCACTGCAACTTCCACCTTCATTTCATTGGCAAAAGTAGATTCACCTGGTTAGTCCCGACATCAGTGAGTTAGAAAGGTATGCTTCTCCCACGGAGGCAGTGTATATGTGCAGAATAATCTAGTCTACCATAAAGGAAGCAGAACAAACCCAGATGTTTAAAAAAGGTTGCACACTGAGAAAAAGGTACTGGTGAATCACAGAACAGTGGAACATATTTTAGTGACTGCAGCTTTGTTCAAGACATACTGTAGCTGCAGCTAAAGCATTTCTGAGCTGCTCAGCCAGCAGCTGGCGTTCAGGGGTCTGTGCTCCTGCGTTCTCCCGTCATTACGGGGGAGCTGATTATTGTCTCAGCTTATGCCGTCTTGCTGCTACACATTTCTCTCTACTGCCCTGGCCTCCTTCTCATTCCAGTGCATTCGCGGCTTCTCCACTCTGATAACTTACACTGCCTCAGACTTCACTCCCACATGGCTTCTATTTACTGCTTTCCCTCTCTGAGTCATTTTACTTCTGCTCTTGTTTTAAACGTTATTTTTATTGTTGCCACTAATACAGATGTTCCTATTTACCACCCCCTTTGCCCACCTCCACCCAACCACCCCCCCCCCACTTCCTCTGGCTGTCGCCACACTGTCGTCTGTGTTTGTTAGACAAAGAATGTGTATTATTTGCTTCTTCTCTTGGCTCAACATCTTGGTTTCTCTGTATGTTTTACATTCAAACTCACTGTAAATGAGGGTATTATTGGTTCAGTTTATCACTGTGTATTTCTACTGGGCAAAGCTCAAAGGCTGCCAACCAGCATGAATAGTTTGCCCACAGGTCACATGTCTGTTTCTGGTCCAATCAGCTGTATCGTGGGAGGGAGTCGCGTGACACGAGTGAGGTTTGCTATGAATGTTTCATCAATGATTATAGGCAGCTTATTTCATGTGGTGGTTTCGGATGTTTCATTTTCTTGGGGGGTGAGGGGGGGTGGGCTTGGTGAGGGATTCTGAGGTTTCCAGAAACGAAGGCTTTAACTGATAACCTCTTTCTCTGGTCCTATGGTGCTTACACTCAGGAAACTGATGGAAGGAGGGAGGGGAAGAAGGAAGGAAGGAAGGGAAGGAAGGAGACAATGATTGGGTAAGAAAACTAGAATGGTGAGACTGAAAACGTCTCCCACAACTTACCTTCTTCACTTAGTTTTGTAAGACTCCAACCTCACTCTGTCTCTGTGCCACTCTCCTTCTAACACTGATGTGCATAAAGTACACTTCTTTATGGGTGCCCTCCTGCATTTGAGCAACTTCAAGGAAAGAAAGGTTTGAACCTCAAAGGACCCAGTGTGTTTAGACCAAACAGCATCAGTGAGACATCTGGAACCTCGGCCCAGGGTTTTCTCCCAGAAACCACTGCTCTTCAGCTGCCTGGTTCTTCCTGCAGCTTCTTTCGCTTCCTAACTGACAACTCTCTTCTTGCTTCTCTCAGTGACTGTTTAACCCTGTAACTCTGATTGTTGTCCCAAGGTGGGTCTCTCTTTTTCTCTACGTTTTTACAATTCTGCAGCTGCCTTTCAGACCAACCCATCTGCCACTGAGGCAACCATTAGTCTTCAGATGCCACCTTGTAAGACTTAAGGTGGACACCATAAATGAGAATAAATAGAAGCAGCGTTATTGCTATTACACCATAAACAAAGTATCTGTGAATACTGTACTTCCATTTATTTGAAAGTTCCAGGGCTGACCTTCTCTGTGATAATTGAATGGCCACATTTCATAGTGCTAAAATATAAATAAATTTAAACAAGTCTTATGTATAAATAGCACATGCTCAATTACAGTCATAAGTACATTGAGGACTACACATTATTGGATGATTTATACGTGGCAGGAATTACACGCACCCTTCAGGTCCTTGAGTCCATTTGGTCCTCACCGTGGGCCTGTGGTGTGCGGAGCTGACTGTCTTCCTCACTTTAAAGGTACCATAGCTGAAGCAAAGTTCTGCTAAATAGCCTGTTCAGTCTGCTGGGTAGCAGAGCCAGAAACACATGGGTCTCTAATAGCAGATGATTGAATAAATGAATAGATGTGTGTGGCCAAAACAGGAAGTGTGAAGTGGCAAGTAGAGGATGTATGCCAGAGAACATTCTGGGAGTCCTGACTGACGTGCTGACATATTGAATCCTTTATAATTGCTAGAAAACATATTTAGACGAGTTTTGAGCAGTAAAGTGACACTGACTATTTTTTTTAAACTGAGTAACCAGAGGGTATTGCGTTTCATGTCTGAAGCAGATACAGAGACTTGAGGCACTGAAGTCAGCTGGGAGAGTTTTGCAGAAATCGATGTGCCCCTCAAAGGTCTGAACTGCAACAAGACCAGAGAGAAGAGGATTAGTGTGAGCTTGCGCACAGCACCACTAATTTCCAGGATGGAGAAACTGATCAGACACAGCTGTGGGAGGCTGCTCTGCGTGGCGTGGGCCCAGCTCCCACTGGGAGATGCACAGGGCCTGCGCCCATGGATAGGTTTTCCTGTGGGGAATCAGGCCTGCAATGTACCTAGGCCACTGTGAGTCTTGCTTTTTGCTAAAACTCCCTCACCTGAATTGAGGACATTTACTGCAAAGCAACTTCCCACAAAACCATGCTAAACCTTCCAAGGATGAGTGTAACCAGTCCAACTATGTTTGCCTTTTCATTTGCAAATATCTCTCTTCTGTGATGTGATTACCAGCATCCTCTCCTTTGTTTTCTGTATAAGGTAACCACCTAAAGCAAGCCTGTGTGTAGTTAATGAGGACCTTCTTGTAATGTGCCTAATAAGACAATAAAAGCTCATTGGAGGGAGGGCCAAGGCTTGAGCTCCCCTTGAGAGAAAAGCCATGCTGTCCCTTTACCTCCACCGGACTCAGTAGTCCGTGTGAATTTGTCTCATAATTCATCCATAATGACGTGGACCCCACGAGCTGGGGTCTGCATCACACAGCAACTAAGAGAGATGAAGGAGATAATAGCACTAAATGTGCCTTTCATATAAAAAGCATTTCAAGATACTTAATTGTTGTAGGGCCGTAATTTTGAATATTAATTGTATTTGGTATACTATAAGGTCTTTGTTTATCGGGCAAGAAAATATCTAAACTGATTTGGCCAGGGCCAACTACAATTTTTTAATGTCTTTTGGGCAAAAAAAAAGTCTTTATTTTGAAGGTTCTACATATGTATCAGGTATTAGTTTCGCCACTCTACACCCCTGACTGAGTGAATTTCCTGAAGGGTTACATTCAGCAGATGATTGCGAAATGAATGAATGAGACAGGCAGAAACTGGAGTTCCCTCTTATAGGTGAGCAAATAGCTTGAACAGGTCACTTCTTTTCTCCGCCTGGCACGTGACCTCCTGGGAATTGAACCCAGATGGTTTTCTCTGAGCTAAAGGTTCCTTTAAGGATGCTGTGCTGTTTGGTGAGCATAAAGGATACTTCCACCAGCCCAGTAAGAAAGACTAGCTATGTTTATAAAATCCAGTCAGGTGAAAGGGAGGAAAAAGCGGGGAGAAAAGGCGACACTCTGCTGGCCTAAAATCTCAACCATTCGTTTCGTGTCGGTGTGAAGTGTGCTGTTTCCCTGGTCACACGCTCACGTTGGGCTGAGCACAGTGGGACGTGCGCCCCCCTCCGCTCCGACATCCATGGCAGATGTTCGCCTGCGTGCACCGCGGGTGAGAACCCTAGCCCCCTGCAGCCTGAGCGAGACGCAGAGCGCCAGGCGGAGAATTACAATCGCCTCTCGGGTCCGAGGGGACAGACACCTACACATCAACGCAGAGGCACGAGAGCAAACAGAAGCCTGCGTCTAACAGGTATCTGTCCAAATCAAAGAATCTTCTTTTTTAAATAATGAAATCCCATAATCCACCGTCTGTTCTCACATGATAGTTTTTATCTGCTGTGCTCTTTAAAATAAGTATTCCAGAACAAGGCTGTCTGTGTTTCTAGATCCGTGGCTGTAGTTTGGGGAAGGAATAAGAAGCAAGGCCTGCAGGGCTGGAGTCTGGAGCTGACTGTACTTCTGCCTTCAGCAGTCCTGTGCTTTTAGTCCTACCTTAACATTTCTTTCTTCTTTAAAAGTATGTTTATTGATTTGAGAGAAAGGGATAAACATGGATAGGTTGCCTCTCGTTCGTGCCCCAAATGGGAACCAAACCTGCAATCTAGGTATGTGCCCTGGCTGGGAATCAAGCCCACAGCATTTTGGTGTATAGGACAGTGTGCCAACCAGTGGAGCCACCCAGCCAAGGCAATATTTCGGAGCCAAAACATCTATATCTGTAAATTGAAGGGGGCAAAACACGATTATTTCTACTACTCATTCCATTTCTAAGATACTCTGACTTGAGTCTCAAGTCATTATTTATTGTTAGTTAATTGTTTATACCAAGCCCTTGATGAGGGCTTGGTATTTCATGCAAGGGGGAAGAGGATGCTGAACTCAGACACAGTACTAATTATATGTTCATGAAATTAAAGTAAATTGAATGAACATTATAACAGAGCTAATGAAGCATTAAACAGGTGTCACTTTTTTAACTATCCCATTTTCTCTCTTGGCCCTACTCAATGCACGCACAGATACTTGCTCGCCACAGCTAGGGCTCGGGCAGAAGGATAAGCTTAAAGAGCACTGGTACCACTACTGTAACCGGAAAAGACACCGGCATTCAGGCTGCCTGTCACTACCAAATCCAATAAGCAATGACAGTGATTGAATCTTTTATAGGCGCTTTATTCAGATGGCCAGCGATCCAAGAAGATGGCGGGTTCATACCCTAACAAACCATCTCCCTCTTTCTCTCCCAGCCAGATCTTTTATAAGGGGGTTGGGGGAGGGCAAACAAGGTGTCAGCGAAAGCCTTTGAAATTCAACAGTTGCCTCCAAGGGGGAAGGGTAATCGCTTGCTTCTTCCTGGTACAGACCTCTCCAAGAGGTCATCTGCTTATTCTTAGGCGCCAAGATAGGCCTTATCTGTAGTTACTGAAAGAAAAACTTAACATACACATTACTTGCTAGATTTATGACTATTTACCTTAAGCTAAATTTTCCCAAGTCTTAAGCCCCTATCACTACAACATTACCACATTGTCTCTTTATACTATGGTGTAAACAACTAAGTATTTATTACGTATTCTGGAGAAATACTTCCAGAATCAGGACCCAGTAACTACCCTCAAATTGCTTCCAGATCAGAAAGATGTAAAAAGATGTGATCAACGCTGATGGAAAAGATAAGCCATGCAGAGTTAGAAATCATATCCTTTTTAGAATCACTTTTCTTTTGTTATAGCATCAGAATAAAGAGGCCCATTGCCTTGCCAATTGCACTTGTGTTTTGGTAGTTAGCTGATATTCAGCGAATTCTAATTTACTTGCAAATTAATCAACTAGGTCATATTCGCCAGAAGAAGCAATAGAGGAAATCAGAGAATTTCAGTTACTTGTGTAGCTCACAAGTGACTGAGCCAGACTTTGAACTTGATGCCTAGAACCACTCGGCACACAGCCCCAGATTCTGCTGCACCAAGAGTTAGCATAGCTCAGAGAGCCTATCTGCCGTGACTACTTTCAAATTGGTCCCCAAATGCTTCATCACGAGAAAAACATGCCATTTGCTGAAGTCTTCTAAGAGAGTCCTAGCTCTACCTAGACTGTTGTTGTTTTAGAAAACGCTGCGATGAAGGCGATGACACAGACAGGCCAGCCTGTGTAGCCAACCACCCCGGAGTGCCTCTCCTGTTGAGCTTATAATAAAAGCAGAATCACTTAACTAAACTCCTGCATGCTTGGGCATTTCTTAATAGAGAGAATGTAATTAAACCAGCCTTCCTAACAGCCTGTTAGCACAAAGGTTTGAGAGTGCAGATCTTCTGTGTTGTCTTGAGTGCATATCATTTTTTTCCTAATTGAACAACTGGTGAATTGTAAAGGAGAGGAAAAACCAAAAGAAATAATGAACCCAGGAAACACTGATCCTCAGTCATGTTGTGGGGTGGAATATATCTGTTGGTATGAAGCTGGGACACTTTCTGAAACATAATCCTTTGAAAATGCATGTTTTGCATGGGAACATAAAAGTTTTATTAGACACAGTATGCCTTAAATTTTTTTTCTAATTGTGATTTTAATAAACCTAAAAAGGCTTAAGCAATTCATTTAGGTCTAATGGTAAATCTGCTGTAAGAAAATAAGTGGGAGTTTAAAACACTCCACTGAAGGTTCCCTGGTGCTCTGTGTCATGTAATGAAACACACCTTTAAAGGAAAACTGTGATTTCCGGGTTCAAACTAAGGCATTGTCTACTTGGCCTGAGATTTAAATAAAGAGTATTCAGAATAAAATACAGGTTGGGGAAAAAGTAAGTTTATAGTGTTCACATGGAAAATAATATAGTGATTAATAAATGATTAATATGTTATTAATAAATGATTAATACAAGAGCAAGTGCTGTGTTTCATGTCCTCACAACTGTAAATGGACTTCTGCCCACCCTGTGGAACAGAAGATCCAGGGATAACAGTGTAGTTAGATAGGTTATGGGGCAAATGAAAATTCAGGTTGATAACTTTATTCTTCCATACCTATTTTTAATATCGGCATCACAGCTTTTCTCTCAACAGTTCCAATGGGCTGTTTGTACAACAGTAGTGTAAAAATAATACTAGTAATAATAGGTGCTGGATTTATTGAGCATTTACTGTGTGCCAGGCAATGTGCTCAAATACATTATCACCTAAAATCATCAATAACACTTTTGAGTGGATATCCGGATTGTACAGCTTTATAGTTTTTAGAGATTAAGTTTCCCCACAGTATTACCAGCAGTAATGGTGATACCAGCAGTAAGTCCGGACCTACCCCAAATGCCATGCTGTTATTCACAAGATTGCCTGTTACAACCTTACTATTAGATTATGTTTCGGGTTTTCCTTCTGGAAGAGATTGATTTGGTGTTGGCCTTGACCATGAGAGAAAGCTCAACTTGTATTTCTGACCTAACAGATTACCTTGTACAGGGAGGAGTGAGTGGAGATAAAAAGCCACTGAGTTCCTCAGCATAACTTCAGGCCACTGGAATAGTCCTCAGGAATCTGAGATAACTTCCTCCCCATCTCCTGGGCTGTTGTAGCCACTTCGTCCGTGCTTCGTGCTTCGAGTTTCTTCCAATGTGAAGGATGAGACTGAACGTGCAAATCTCTCTGGGTGAACTGGGCTCAGGCTCCCAGGTGCCAGCCCCAGTGTGAGAACCATGTGTGAGTTGATTGTGCCAGTTCTTCCTCGGGCTGTCAGTGGAGCTCGGGAGAAGGATCGCACAGCTCCTAGGGCTGACTGTGGACTTCTCTTTCCAGTGTTGCACTCAGCAATTTCATGTGAGTAGCTCAGGATATGCCAGCACGGGAGTGTCTACATCGTGGACATTGCCCAGATCAGAGCCCACCTTCCCCGAAACCAACCACTCACGTGGTAGACACTACAAGCACATCTCTGATCTTGCCTTGTTAGAAGGGGGTTTGCCTCAGATTAGAGGTGGGAATCCACGTACAGCTCTCAGGTGAACTCAGTTGGAATGGCAGTGGCCACCCAATTCAACAAGAAACAAGTATATGCTGTTACGTTATAAAATCTGCCCCAAAAGAAAGATTTTATAACTTTTAAAACCTCCCTGTCCTCCTTCTCAGCGATGAGGTTTGCTTTCCAGGCCTTCACTGCTCTTGTAACCCTGAAGCAGTCACCAGAAAGCTACCCATAGAACCGCAGTTCTCTGGCGAAAAGCATTTCCTGAGGACAGCGCTGCTGCTGCTAAAATAAATCATTGGCCCCGTGTTCTGCTGATGGGTGCCCATGCCGAGGTCCCTGTCCTGCTTCTTCACCAGGGTGGGAGAAGCTGATCTGAACAGTCGCTCAGAAATCTGTACTTATTCTATGTTTCAACAAATTTGTTCATTATCCATCCCCACAGTAAGTATTCTGCCACCCAAACCGCAGCCCATTTTTTTTTATAATAAAGCATGTCAACATCAGAGAAACCTTGGTTCAGATTCTGACTCATCACTAACTACTAGTTTGACCTTGGATGAATTAATTCACATCTATAAACCACCATTTATTACTCATCCAAAGCATGCAGATGATACTGATTTCCATGCATTTTTGGAATACTAAGATGGTTCTTAAATATACTCAACAATGTAAGCTAATAATAATTAGAAATCCTTTCTAATTATTATTCATGTATTTGTTAGGAAATGCTTTTTAAATATTCCATCTAAATATATTACAAATAAAGGAGGAGTTTATGGAGGTAGGAATAGCTGAGGGAGTTTACAACATATATGGCTAATATTCAAGGTTTCATCTCGTTTTATTTTCCCTTGTAACGCAAACCTTTAGTCGAGCATTGTTCCCTGTGACAATTTGTGTGAATGCCGCCTTGGAAAACAAAGGAAGACTTTTCCCGGGGTGGGGGGAGAGTGGCAGAAAGTGGGAAGCAGCCATGAAGAGGTAAGCCAGTGATTTGGGCAATATAAGAAGAAACTTTGAAAACACACTCTCCACCCTGAGAGATCCTTAGAAATCTTGATTACTAGATAGACTTCCAGCAGTAAACGGCATGGAGTTATGAGACACTGTAATTGAATATTAGAGCAAATGATTATTCCAGACAGCAGAAATACTTGGGGTTAGCCAGGCGTGTTGGCTGAAAAGCTGTCCACACACAAACATCTTAGAGTCCTACAGTCAATACAGCTGGGACTCTGAGACTCTACCTGATGTGAATAATGGAACACAGATTCTTTCCAAGTCACAGACTTCCGCAGTGGGACGGAAGAAAGGGGAGTTGGAGCAATCAAGGACTGACTTCATAACTGCCCAGAGTTCATTCACCCTGCTCTTTTTCTTAATAATATTTGACCGTTTGCTATGTCTTCCCAAGTCCTGAAATGGGGCCACAGTTCTTGATGATTTATTTTTCTGAGAAATTACAAAGGGACATGACCTAGACGACCACAGTGAGGCTGGGTAGGGGGTTGGGAGCTTTTTGATAAGGCACAGATAATTATAGAAGCTTAATGATTTGTTCAGGTTGTAAACGTGGGGGCACTTTGTTGACCTTGCCATTTTAGTTTAGATTTGTGAATAATGAATAATTTGTTTTAGGGCACTCCGAGGGTTTAAATGTCACATCTAAGACTTCGACCCTGTCATTTTTAAGTGCCTGGTTAGATAGAATAATCATTGCTGAGGCCAGTGGGTGCTTTCTTTAAATTAAAAGGTTTTCAGAATATGTTCAAACTTGATATTTCCCTAATTGTTTCATGGATAATATTTTAAAGAATTATTATTTTAATAAATGTTAAAGATGAAATTAAAATGTGCATTCTTATGCAAAATGAACATGGTGGTAACTTTTGTCTTATAAATGTCACTTTTAATGGATTCTGCTGTTGAGAAAATGTAGTCATGATTATATAAATACTCCACTTGCAAAGGTATTGCACTGATCCATTTTTGCTTTATGTCATTGGACTAATATATTTCCTTATTTTTAATTTTTGATTATTCATTTAGCCTACTTGTAGAAAGAACTTGAAATGACCCATAATTTAAAAAAAGAGTAAAATCAGACCTTTGAAATGATAAGAAGGGTAAAAGTATATACTAGGGAAACTGAGGCCAATGTATGTACCAGAAAACTTTTCTAAAGGTGGTTGCAGCTAAGAAATTAGCACAGTATTCGCGGTAGCCAAGATCAAAGAGGAATGGGAGAGTCTTGTATTTTCCTCTTATATTCATTCATACAGAAAACAAACAAACAAAAAAACACCCCAACGTTGTAAGATAAGATTTTTCCATGTTTCAAGCTCTAAGAGCTTTCATTACACATACTCTGATTTAAGGCCTATAGCAGTTAAGGTTGAAATCTGACCAGGGCCCCCTTTACCGGGCGGCTGCACCCATCCCAGACTACATAAAACCTGAATCCCTCCCTGGCTGATTTTTGTGTGCTGATAAGAGGCACGTAGCCCAGAGACACGTGGGAGTGGGGATACCTCGTGACACGTGAGGTGCTGATAATACACTAGAGGACAGCCCAGTCCTCTGCCTCTCAAGGGGCCGTTGCGTGGAACAAATCACACGGCAGAGGCCTTTGTGAGGTCAATGTTGGGCTGACCTTCTGCTGAAACCACATTTTTGCTTGTCTTTGCTCCCCTGCCCTATCCCGTTTCCCTTACTTTCTCCACGGGTCTCTCTAGAATATTTCTTCAATCACTTGTTCAAGAATGCTTCTAAGACAAAGCAAACGAAATTGTAAAAATAGAAGTAAAGCATTTTCAATAATGATGCTTATAAAATGGAGAATCTTTTTTTTCATATAGCTACTTCTTGACTCTTAATAAAACCTGAGGAAATAATATTCATTCATATTTCTAAAAGCTGGATTCCAAATATCTTTTATCTTGTTTCTAATTCTCCCTCACATTTGCTCTTTTTGTCTTTTTAATGATTGTTATTGTGTGGTTGTCTGATGATAGTTTCTCGTTTGGACCAAGAGGGAGATGCCTGATTAGTATTTGTCCAGGACAATGGGGCAGTCTGACCCCAGAGATCCAATCAAAGTAAACAAAGAAATAGGTTAAGACAATTTGTTGGTCAGAGAGTTTGAGGCAGACAGGAGATTTGGAACAGAAAGTAAGTGCAAGGAAATCTCTAGACCCGCCTTTAATCTCCGGAATCCCCCCCACACGCCTCATGACTTTCCCCTAGTAAAATATCGTCTGCGTATCTCATTTTCTCCATCATTAAACCAGATGATAATAAGACTTGCCTGCTTGGATTGTAGGGAAGATTAAAATAGAACATATTTAGAGTCTCTCATGGAGTGAGCAATAAGATGGCTGGTTAATAGATAACAGTTCAATTATTTCTTCAAGTGTCACCTCTTCAAGTAAACACATGTAATATTACAGAACATAGGGGCATTTTCAAGAAGTGTCTCTAAAATGCAAAAAAAAAGAACCCTATGTGAGAGAGGAGTCTCAGAGAAAGGAAAAGTGAAATAAAACTTCAGCGTGTGTGTGTGTGTGTGTGTGTGTGTGTGAGAGTGTGAGAGAGAGTGAGAGAGAGAGAGAGAGAGATGGGGCGGGGGGGGACTTGGTCCAGAATGAGTCCAGAATGGTCCTTCATTATATTTGCCTAAGGATTCAGAAATAATGGAAGCAACTAACCCCACAAGGAACTGGTATTTAGTAAAAATATTCTGTGTAAAGGGTAATAACCTTAGGGGAAGGGGGGTGGGGGAGAAGGTCATCTTTCCTCCCAGCAAAACATAGCATAAGGGATACAGTTTTAACTTCTATGGCTCCCTAAAAATCCAAACTCACGGCCGTAACAATTAGAAAACACTTCTCTTACAAGCTATTTTGAGTTAGATAGTTGGCAAAGCTTCTTTTTTCCAGCTGAAACTCTGCATAGCGACTTCGAAGTGACAAGGTTAAGACAAAGGCATGTGAGTCCTTTGATGCCAGTGAAAAGGCAGTCAGCGCCTGACTTTGAACTGGAGCCACAGCGGCAGCCCAGATGATTGCTGTGGCTAAGAAGCACTTCCCAGCCTCACCAATCACTTATCAAGAGCTCAGACTTATGAATTCCACCCTTCTCCAAGTGTGTCTTATGAGATGCTTTTCAAAAAGAGGGCTCCGGGAGGAAATGCTTGGAACCGTGGAACACCATTTATCTGGGGATGCGGGATGCCTGTTAAAGTGCCTGTTGGCATAATTAAGGCTCTGAAAAAAATATCCTGCATTAAAGATAAATTCTAACTGGAGATTTCTTCGTTTATTTGTTTAATTTATAGTCTGGGGCAAAATGCCATCAGTTTCGGACTGAACATGGTAGCAGATCACTCAGTGGTACAATATGTGCCCAGGATTTTTGAGAGTTTACCTGTTGCCACTAGGAAGAGGTCCACCTGGCTCATTTCAATCCCAATATAGAATGTGGGAACCTGGGTGCTGAAAGGAACTTTGCTGGAAAGTAGAGCTTGAAGGGAAAGAAATGGGTAAATTTCTGCCTCCTGAAGCAGCCACCATACGTGCCTAGAAGTAGGCAGCTAGTCTCCTAAAGGCCCGTAGCTTCCTTCACTGAAGTTCGTAAACTTGGCAGCTAACTAGTTAAACTCCTTCCATTCCCTCTCTTACTGTTTCTAAAGGTCCATTTGCTGCCATAGTATAGTGAGAGTAGACCAGGTTCTATGTCCATGGCCCCCCAAATCACTGTATGGGGATGCTTCTGGCATTGGAACGGCGTGGCTGAGCACTTAGACCCCCGTGTGGGACCAGGGGCTCCATACGCTAGTGGTAGCTGGGACTCTCTGGTGGAACGGATGGGGCTGCTCCATCTGGAGGTGAGGGTTAGAGTCTCCAATGGAAGCCACAGTCTGTGGTCGACCAGACTCTGGAGATCTGAGCATACTTGGGAGGCAGCTCCTGAGCAGCAGGCTGGAGGTGGTGTTGGAAGCCAAGTGCTGCTTTGCCTGCTGTAGTGAAGACCTTTCAGTGGTGCTTGGCGGGAAAAGTTACCATCACACAAAAGGGCATTGGTAAAAGGCTGAACCCCACACGGTACAGCTCTTTGCACTCAGCGCTTTGAGTTCACATCTAAAGCTCCTTATCTGCACGGCGGGGCTGAGAGTACCACCACCCCAGTCCTCCTTCCAGAATCAACTCCCTCACAGATCCAAAGCGCTGCATCCCAGCTTCCAGCATGGACACCCCGCCCCCCCCACTTACTGCTGTCTGATGAGCAAGTTCTACAGGGTGTGACTTGTCCTTTTATTTTGTTCTTCATTACCTAAAAAAATTTTGATACATTTTCCTTAGGTAAGGGAAGCCAATTAAACCTAACTGTCTAAGAAAAGCCATTCAAATTTGTTATTTGTAAAAACAAAAAGTCTATTTCAAGGTTATTTTCTGTCCTTGCCCATCTGTGAAGCCTTGACAACTCCTCTAGCTAACAGAGATAAAACATTTTTTTAAAAATCTAGCATATCTTTTTTTAGGACCCCCTACATCAGGATTTAATTATGTTTAAACTAGAGTTTTCCAAACTTATTTTGGCCCTTTTAATATTCCTCAAACTGGGATTCTGCAGAGCGTAATCTTTTAAGTGCTTGACTGCAAGGTGCATTATTTGGTATTTGCATCCTATAAAACTATGTAAAATAGAAAAATGAGAGCAGATAACTGAACTTTCCCATGCCTCATTTCCCCCATCTCCTAAAATGAATTAATAGACTCTGTCATATTTCTATCTGCGACCTTGGGGGGGTTTCAAGTAGAAATGACCTGTAAAAAGTTTTTGTATCTTGTATATATTATTACTGTTTCACACAGACAAGTTAAGCTAAAGAAATGATGTATTTTATTTGTAAAGCTTTCTTTAATCCTAACTAAATTCTGAATGATTGTGTCCGGGAAACTGAGGCAGAGAGTATTTGCCTGTTCAACCCAAACTCATAGCCATTGAAGGGTGAATTAATACCAGAAATTGGATCATCCCCGAAGAGTCGGGATGAATCATAAGCATCAGTGCAATTTAATGCCCAAAAGAATATAAAAATAAAACCAAACATATGGTCAAAAATATTTTTAAAATATCATTGCTTATCTAGTTTTATCCCCTTCCAGTAGCAGAACTGTGACAAATAAGTGATCTCAGCCAGATAACTGCATACCTGGAAATCACTCTCATTTTACCTCGGGAATGACTCACACCACAGATCTCTGTCTCGCTCAGCAGGAAAACAATCCCTCTGTCCCTGAGTTTCGGGAGATTTGTAACTCAGCTCTCCCTCATTCTCTCTCCTTATTGACTTATGCAAACTCCACTGTAAAGTATAGTCGAAATGCATCTGTTAGACGGAATGAATGAGTAGCCTGGACTGGACAGATCATCCTGGCTATAGCAGTAACTTCTGGAGTTTTCAGAGGTAAACAGCCTCATAATTCACTGTATTTAATATGATGATATTAGATTCCTCTCTCCCCGTGTCTCTATCTATGTGCTTGTGCAAGCAGGGTGAGTTGTCTCATTTAGGTGTTTGGTGGAAAAAGGGTTCGGTGACTTCAATATGGCTTAAAAGGAAGACCATAGTTCTGTTAACTAATAAGAATTAAACAATAAATTGAGATCTTAGTGAAGTGGTTTAGATTCAAGTCAGAAAGGAAAAGGCCAGAAAGGCAACAAAGGAGAAGATGGGTGGCCGGGGTGGTGGCTGGACTGCGATGAGTCACCCAGGGCAACTCCTCACAGATAAGGGGGGTGTGGAGGGGAGGTGGCAGCTTATGTTGCCAACACTCCTTTCCACCAGGACCCCTTTATACCATGATTGAGGCAGAGATCCAATCTATCGATTCTCCAGGCTTGATCAGGATCAATTGAAATCCTGGGTGGAGGTGAAGTTTGTGGTACCTATAGTTACTTAGAATTTAAGTGGTTAGACATCCATTCTTATCATCATCGGGAATCATTTAGTATCGACAATCATTACAATACAATTATCATAAGTGTTAGTGAAGCAAGTATTATTTTTATATTTAATTTTTGCCACTCTTTTTTTGTGTATTCTGCAAAGCTGTATCTTTAAGACATTTTATTTATTTACTTTCAGAGAGAGGGGAAGGGAGGGAGAAAGAGAGGGAGAGAAACATCGATGTGAGAGAGAAACATCAATTGGTTGCCTCTCATATGCACCCCAACCGGGGACCAAACTGGTGACATTTTGCTTTGCAGAATGACACCTAAGCTACTGAGCAACACAGCTTAGGGTTGCAAGGATGTCTTCTTGCTTATTAGTAAAGGGAAAGATGCAAATGATTGATTAACGTAAAGTTTTATTACCCTAAAATTTGTTGTTGTTGTTGACTCTTTTCTCTTGGTTCTTTTGTATTGAACAGCAGAAGTTGGTCCATGTAGTCTGAATGAGCAGCACAAGTCTTTCTGTGTGTCTACACAAAACATAGCGAGTGTCTTAGAGGAAGCTCACAGATCACGTATTCTAGTCAACATAATTCCTAGGACAGTATAAGTACCTATCATGTCTTTAGACCTCTTAATTTTTAGTGCCAATTCTCCCTTGTGATCTAACCTTGAAGTTGTATAACCTCAGGTATCTATGATGCCTCTGTTAAAGACCTTTATTTTCCAATACCTCCAAGTTGAAGTTCCTCTTATCATCTTCAATTTACCTTTTCCTAACACAATACTAGTAGGTAAGGCTGAATAGCAGAGGATTTGGCTTGGAAATAAGGCTTGCCATTGAGATGCGGTGTCTGATGCGATTGGGAGAGACACTTAAACACCTGTTTGCCTTCCAACACCTGTGGTTGCTTTATTCTGGTTTCTCCTCAGCTACTTTCAACCAGAGTCTATTATTTGCACTTTTCCCATAGACTTGACATCAGAGATTTCTGGAGTGAGCTCTACAAGTCTTCTTTCACCATCTTTGGCTGAAATTTCACAAATCACTTTAGATCTTATCAAACACAGATGGTTCTTATTATAAAGGTTCTGAGTCAGGGAAATAGGTAGAGACAAGACCCTGGACACCTTCACACTATTTGCCTAGTGCACATCTCATAAGAAAGGGGTCACGTGGATTGGATGTCACAGGAGACAAAGTCCTACTGTGATAAACCAGGCTCTCCAAGTGTGAAAACAGTTGCACCTACATCTATGTTCCTGAATGCTCTGCATTCCTCCCCATTCTCTTGGAAACTGTATTTTGTTTTTCATAAAACTGTCGCCTTCTCCACCCTGCGTTTGAGAATCCAGAGGCTGTGTCTTAATCTTGGAGTGATGGCTAGATTTCTTTTACAACAAGTGTAGTTCTGGTCTCATGAATAGAATAGAGGGTGCTTACTTATCTGTGGATTATTGTTTTTATGTCATAAAAGAATCATGGCCTGTGTCCACTGAGTTTTCCAAGGACACCTCCAGAAATGGTTCTAATCTACCACCTGCACCCCAAAATACACCTCTAGTAAATAAGAGTTAATTGCACACACTTTTGCAATGTGTACAAATACATGTTCTTTGGGCATAGCCCCAGTGAAATGGTGGGAAGTTGCAGGGCCATGTCCCCGGGAGGCACATCTTTGTAGTTTTCTCCGGCATTATGTAGGCACAGAAAGCCAGCACGTTGTGATCCTCGTGAATTTAAGGGAAAACTCATTTTTACCCTAGGTTTTCAAATTAGATTTGCAATTGTCACCTAAACTGTACTTCCCACTGGAAAACATTACATTTTCTTTTCTTTTTTCAGAAAACAATTAGTCATTAAGACTATCGAAACCCCAATGGTAGGAAAAAATTATTGAAACCTCACCACATGTGGTTTGAAACAAGGTTTTCTAACTGGGGAGACTAATCAAGCACAGTGAGCACTGTAAATGCATTTTCTATCAAACGGGGGTTGCTGTAAAGCCAACTGCTTCGTATCTGGGTCTTCACACTCATGAGTTAACTAGCTGCTGTACCCAGATGAACTCTAAAGAAACAAGTTAACTCCAGATAATCCCGACATGAATCCACTGATAGGACTGGGATCCGGTACCCTCACCACATGTCCGCACTGTGAAATGGTAATAGAACCACAGGGGCTAGTGTGCTGTGAAATAAAGGGGATAATAGATGGCTGAGAATGTGTATCTTTTATGATGCTGACTTCATCGACACAGATTTTACCTTCCTGCTTTAATTCGATTCAGTTCTTGGCTCAGTTGAATTTCCTGAGTTGTTTTCTTTACTTAAGGAGATGATTAATTCATTGAAAATGTTG
The DNA here is from genome assembly GCF_019186645.2 of Phyllostomus hastatus. Taxonomy (NCBI): domain Eukaryota; kingdom Metazoa; phylum Chordata; class Mammalia; order Chiroptera; family Phyllostomidae; genus Phyllostomus; species Phyllostomus hastatus. The sequence continues at coordinate 21,041,185 of NW_025334024.1, forward strand.
AAACCAACTAGCTGATGTGAATTTGAGTAATTCTAATGAAAAAGACTAATGGTGCCTGTGATTGCCTTTATATTTCTTCTTGTACAAAATTTCAGCCTTTATCTCATTTCCCAGTCTTTTCCCATTATAGATCCATAATTGGATCCACTAGTGAACATACCTTCTCACACAGACATACACAGGGAAACCAATCTTGGGTCAAATTGCATCAGAATAGAATATTCAGCACTGGTCTTTCCTCACCAATATGGAAGAACTGGAAACAAAGGTCACTGTGCCACATGTTTGTGGACAGAACTGGGTGGCTCACCCCGGGGTGAGTCCTGCTGCCTGTACAACCCCCACACCACCGCGTCTCTTTTCTCTCTTCCTCTGTCTCTCATATTCTTATAATCTGTGCTGCTCCTTCCTCCTGGGACCGTGTCCTAAACCAAATATCTCTCATCTACACCTTTGGTAACTGAGATTTCGGTAGCTCTTTCAGAGTTCAGTGTGACCGCTGTGTGTGTGTGTGTGTGTGTGTGTGTGTGTATGTGTATGTGTAGAAGTGAGGGGATGAGAGATTGAATTGACTCCTTGTCCAGACGTTGCCGAAGTCCTATTGTAGAAGAATCTAAGACCTGTATCCCAGAAGTTCTTGTTGGCCTGTTCAGGTGACACCTCGTGATAATGCAATATGCCCGAGGCTGTAGCCAGAAACTAGCCCAACTGCCATTCACATAGCTGTCTTTCCTAGGTCCGCCCCCTTACAATTTGCATATTATACACATATATCCACGAGGGTGAATTCATCAGCTAGGCTTGAAATCATCCTGTTTCCTTTCCTTGGATCACAATTTCCAATGCTGGAACTTTAAAAATCTTACTGTTCGAGGTAAAAGAAAAATAAAGTCACAACAGAACCTATGTGCATATATGTCTATGCAATGCCAGATGGGATGCATTTTCCAACAGGGTAATTTCTTCTCATGTTTTGTCCTCAGACTGGCATGTTCCTCTCCTAGACATAGGTGTGAATCACCATCACCATGTGCTGTCTGCCTGAGAGAAGTGTGAGCTGCTTTTACATACATTAGTGCACTTACAAGAGACTACACAAAGCATTATGCTAGGTGCTTTTGCATGTATTATCTCATATATGTGAAACCACAAGGCACTTTTATATGAAATCTTGTGGTCCAGCCTAATCCCTTCATTTTACATCCTTCTCTGTCACCCAGAATTCACTCTTAACATCAGGAAACACTACTTTGCTCCTTTGTAAGGGTGCAGAGTAACAAATGGAAGTCAAATGACAAAGGACAAAAAGTATCTGGGACAGAGGAATGAGAAAACTTGAAAACAAATGTGGGCATAGCAGTGATTGTTTGGGGCAGTAGGAGCTAATATTTTCCCAAACGTGGTAAGCAAACTCGAGGCTAATGCACTTAACAGAATAAAATGTTTCATTCATATGAAAAATTCATGACAATTTATTTTTCATTAAGGCTCATCTAAAGCATCTGAAAGTATCAAAATCATCTAAGAAAAATATATTCTACATAAATATTAGTATAATACCTAGTTTGATTGATCGATGGATTTCTCATTCAAGAATTTTTAAAAGGCTACTGTAGACACATTTCAATAATAGGCTGTTAATATTTTAAGAGTGATGATTTTCCTGTTTTGCCCCAAATTCTTCAATGGTTCCCAATTGAAAGGTATTATTTTAAACTTCAAACTTGGGCCTACAAAGCCCTTTACGCTCTCCTCCGTAGCTAGTGGCCAGGCCTCAGCTCCAAATTCTCCCCTTTGCAGACCTCACCTCACACATCTGTAGCTGACAATCCTGAATACCTTTCTCCCTCACTGAACAGGCTAAGATCCATAGTCTACTGCCACACTTTTCTGTATCATTTCCTGTGCGTATAATTATTTTTCCCTTCTTGTCCAATTAGAAAATCCCTACCTACCCTTTAAACCTCCATTCAAATACTGCTTCCGCGTTGAGTCTACTTCATACCTTCAAAAAAATGAGAGAAGTCCTTTGCCCATTCTCCTGTTGCGCAGTGGGTCTGTTTTAACCAATGACCTGGTGTGCAATGGCTTGAATATTTGCAAGGTGAATATTTGCAAGGTGGTCCTCCCACTACTAAAGCCTAATGCTGCATCTTGAATGCTGACTTCTTATTTTTACATCTCCAGTGTCTGATACTGTCCCTAGAATATCATAAGTGCTTCATGAATCTCGTTGTTGTTGTTGTCTAAACAAATCAAGACTAGATGGATGGGTTGATTGATGCATGGATCACAGCTTTCAACCGACAAAGCAAGTGAATCTTTCCCACAAGAGAGTTGCCTAGAATGTGGGATTACTGCATTTGTTGTCAAGAATAGGTGGTCCTATGATCTATGATTTCTAAACTTTATCCTGTTGCAAATTTAGATTTCAAAATTATGAAAAAGGGAAGAGACCGTGATAAAAAAAGTATTTTCTGTCATAATCATCAGTCGTAACTAAATATTTTTTCTTAATTTTTATTGTCGACACTATTGCAGATGACCCCACCACCCCCTTCACCCAGCCCCCGCTGCCCTTCGCTCTGGCCATCACCCCATGGCGGTCTGTGTCCGCGGGTTATGCACACACGGTCTTTGGCTAATCCCTTCGCCTTCTTTCATCCAGTCCCCTCCTCTATCATCCTGGAAAAGGAAACCATTGGGCAATTACTTTTTAGTTTTAAACTACTTTAAAGTGTTTTTTTTCTATAACTGAATTGACAACTTGTCTCCTCACTAAATGTATTTTTAAAGCAGGGCCACAAGAACTATTAAGCAACACTGGGTTCTTTCCTTGGAATCAGTAATCTTCCCTAATGTGCAATTAATACCGAAAATTGTGGGAGGAAAGTTCATTCCAAATAATGGCAATAGACACTGCAATCAAGGGGTTTTTTTAGGAATTTATTGGGGTGACATTATTTAATAAATGATACAGACTTCAGGTGTCCAATTCTGTAAGACATCATATTTGCATCAAGGTTTTCTTTTCCTTTTCCTCTGCATTTTTTCTCTCAATAAACATTTATTTTATTGCCTCTTTGGTAAAAAAAAAAAGTGATCACATTTCCTATGATTCTTAATTAATGTGCTTTGAAAAACTTTTTTTTAAAAGAATATTCCGGCTGCTTGCAATAATTACACACAGAAGACTGATGGGAGGGTCATCCTCCAACATCTGGAAATGGAAAGAGTGGTTAATTGGGATAACTTATAGAGGAAGCAAAATCTACTTTGAAAGCAGGTGTGTGATGGGAGCATAGGATCAGTGGAGGGGTGGAGAGGAGAAACCCAGATCAAGGCATAAGAGCATGCCAGAGCATCACACAAAAAGGGGAGAGGAGATCCCAAATCTGAATGGCTTACAGAGGGGGAAATCCATGCTGGGGGTCCGGACAAAGAGGGGGCAACTTTTTAAAAATTCTGCCCTCGCACGTGGCTCTCCCTTCCCAGAGAGATGAGGTACATCTGTAGTGATAACAACGCCTATCAGGGGGATTTGTGTCTGCCGCGGAATGTCACGCTGACGTGCGGAGCATCAGTCAGCCTGTTTCAGGGGATTCAAGGTAACAGGAACGTACCGTCCCGCTTTCTCAGTCAGTGACTTTTCAGGGCCTGAGGCGAGCCCAGGTTCCCCGTCCCCTGCAGCAGTGTTTGTCACTCCCGGGGTGCACGCTGCTTCCAGCCCAGCAGCTGCTGTTCAGTGATAGATCAGTGAAGCAAAACACTACGCAGCGATGAAAAATAGATCTTGAGCCACCGTTCCCATCCTCACCTCTTTGTTCTACATTAGTGGCAGACCTCTGGGACTCATTTAGCTGTAATCATTTGTTACCGAGGGGCAACTGCCTTTCAGGCAATGAGGATGGAGTCACCTTTGGAACAAGTGCAAATGAGAACTCATTTTCTGATATATCCTTTTAAGATCGCTTGTGATAAACGGATGCTTATTCAGAGAGGCTGCGTGGAATGCAGATAATATTCATCAATAACAATGAGACATTTTGATTTCTTTCTTTTTTTTTGTTTTTTGTTTTTTTCCCCAGGAAGTTCATTGATTTATCTCCTGGAATTTCTAATAAGATTTAATTCAGGAGATAAGGGATCTGGAATAAGACACAAATACTTGAGATTTCAACAGGTATTCTGTGTAGTGATCTCCTAATAGATTTTATCGCACTTTATTTTGTGTCATTTTAGCCAAAAAAAATCCCCGTTTAAATTTCATGCAGTCTTCTGAAAATACAAGTTTTGAGTGCAGTCTTCAAATCCCCTAAGTTATATTGCAAACTTAATAGAAATATTTCCCCTACACGCATGCAACATCCTCTAAAGTCAATGACTTTGGTACAGTCTTTCTGATCTCAGCCTTAGAATGACAATCAGCATTTTGTGATTTCTTCTGCACAATTTCGTTCATTAGATGTATAGGTCGCGCGAATGCCAAACATGAAATTTTCAATGAAAATGAAGATTAGTATTTGGCTAAGTCACCTCAAATCAACAAATGTCTGAAACACTTGTGCTGCTGCCGGCACTGAACATTGATTTTCTCCTGAAAGGTCTCCCACAGTGAGGAATGCTTACCTGAATCATATTCCTTTTCCCGTGAGCAGGAGGAGAGTGGTCTGAAACAGGCATCAGGGAGCAGGGTCTCATTAGATCTCTGCTCGGCCTTTAAATTTCACAAGCGCAATCCACTTTTTCTCTGTAATCATCTCCTAGCTCATGGAGCAGATATGATTTTGTTTTAACTTGCTTTATTGTGCTGAATACTATCTATCTATCTATCTATCTATCTATCATCTATCTATATAGATAGATATACAGGGTCTGGCAGAAGTAAGACTTGGCTAGAGTGTGGTTGATATGAGTGTAATAATTTATAGTTTTAATTTGAACATTTCAACTGAAATGTCATATGGTGTGCTTGAGTGTGATATTTTTATGTTATAGAATTACGTGCTTATAACTTTGTAATAAAAGGGGCGGTATCTGTGCCGGGTCCCATATATATTCACCAATTTAAGTGTGCAATTGGATGAGCTTTGACAAAAGTAAACAGCAGTGTACCCAGTACCACAACTATGATGTGGATATGATTTTCATCACCCCACGGTGTCTGATCCTGCCCCTTTTGCAAAATGTGTCATCCTTTCCACTATCCCTTGGGCACTGAAATGTGCTACCCTTCATTATATCACTGTAGTTTTACCCACTTTAGAATTTCATTTACATGGAATCGTGCAGCATATAGTATTTATGTCTGGGTTTGTTCACTTAGTATTGTACCTTTGAGATTCATTCATGCAATTACACATCTCAGTAGTTGCTTTGCATTTATTGCTGACCAGGATTCTTTTGCATGGATATACCAAATATTGGTATCCATTTGCCAGTTAATGAAAGTTTGGGTAGTATCCAGGTTTTAGCTATTATAAAGAAAGTTGCTATGAATATTTAAATACTAGTCTTCACAGGTTTTTCCTTCTCGGGTAACTACCTGGGTGTTGAATTGCTCCTATGTTGCTGTGCTGGTTTTTTATCCCCACTGGCAATATATGAGAGACTCAGTTGCTTTGTGCTCTTGCCAGAACTTGACATTGTTAAGTCTTCAGTTTTAGAGTTTCTAAAGGATATATGTAACTATCCCATTGTAATCTTTATTTGCATTTCAAAGTGACTAATGATACTTTTTCTTTTTTAATGGTTTTATTTGCCCTTTGATATAGTCTGATAAAATGCTCTTCAAATCTTTGACCCTTTTATTTATTTATTTACAAAAGCAGATGTTATATTATTATCGACTTATAAGTGCTCTTAAGAATTCTGGATACAAGTTCTTTATCAGATATATGTTCTGCTCTTATTGTCCGTGTTTATGGTTTGCATTTTTATTTTCCTAAAGTGTCTTTTGAAGAACAAAACTTTTCAATCTTGTTGAATTTAACGTATCATTTTTTTATACTTCATGCTTTATTTTCCTATTTTAAAACATTTTCCCTAACTTAAGATCATTTAAGTTTTCTCTTTTGTTTTCTCTTTGAAGTTCTATAGTCTTCGCAGTAGCAATGAAGTTTAAGATCCACTTTGAGGTCATGTTACAGGAGGAGGGAAGGGTCGAGGTTTTCTTTTTTTGCATATTGATATTCAAATGTTAACAGCACCATTGTTGACATGATTATTCCTTCCCATTCAATTGTCTTTGCACCTTTGTGGAAAATTAATCGACTATGAATATGGGTCTATTTTTGAGCTCTATTCTGTTATTATCTGTGTGTCTATCTTAATGCTAATAGCGTGCTACCTACAGTGCTTTAACATTATAGTATGTTGTGGAATCAGATAGTGAACGTCTTGAAATATTAGAATCAGCCTGTTAATTTTGATATAAAACCATTTTGCTGAGGATATTGACTGAAAGTCAGTTAATTCTTTAGCTAAATTTGGGGGAAATGGACATCTTAAAATATTAAAACCTCTTATTATGAATCTTCTAAATTATTTAGGTCTACTTCAATTTTGCTCAGGAATGTTTTGTAATTTTCAGTGTATAATTTTTTTTGGGGGGGGGTAAAATTCCCCTAATATATCAAGCCATTCTAAATAGTATTATTTTAATTTTAATTTTAGTTTTAATTCATTAGCTGGTAGCATAATAAAATGGAATTGACTTTTATCATTTTAAAAATATTTGTGAAACCTTACTAAATGATAACAGATTATGATCAAGTGAATGTTAATCTACTTGTCCTTCCTAGGATAAAATTCACAATCATTTATTTATAATTTATGTTTTTTTTAAATACTACTGGATTTGGTCTGCTTATATGTTGTTAAGGATTCTTCTTTTGTATTCATGAGTTGTATTAGTTCAAAGTTTTCTTGAAATTACATTGCCTAATCTTGGCATCAGAGTGATGCTGGCATTGTAAAAATGATTGAAAAAAATGTATCTTCTTTTTCTGTATTCTGGAAGAGTTAGTGTAGAATAGGTACTAATATTTCTTATATATGCAGTAGATATGCTAATGAAGCCTTCTGGGAGAACTTTTATTTGTGAGAAGCTGTGAGCAGGGATTTAATTCATTCAACAGATACAGGGTTATTCAGGTTACTTCTTCCTGAGTGAGGTTTTGTAGTTTGTGTCTTTGAAGAAACTTTCTATTTCATCTAAATTGTTGAATTTGTTAGCATGCTTTTAGTCTTAGCATTTCTCTTGTTACCCCTTAATATCTGTGGAATGTTTGGTCATGTTTTCACTTTTGTTTCTGATATTGGTAATGTGTGACTTCCTCTTAAATTGACTTGTATTATGGTTCAAAATACAGTCCATCCTGATGAATGTTCTATGTGCGATCGGAATGAATGCGTGTTTTTGCATTTGTGATGCCATGCTTTTTAAATGTCAGGTCAATTTGATGGAGTTGATGAAGACGTTTGAGATCCTGACTGATTCTACGTTATTTCTTGGACCAATTATTGAGAGAGGAGTGTTGAAATCTCCACTTAATATTGTGTGTTTGCCCCTTTTTTTTTCAGTTCTGTCACACTTTGCCCTCTGCATTTGGAAGCTCTGCTATTACAGACTTGCCAATTTAGGCTTGTCCTGTTTTCTTGATGAATAAACTGTTTCTTTTATTATGAAATAACACTATTCTTGGTAATATGTCTTGTTCTGAAACCTCCTTTGTCTGATATTGATATAGATACCCCAGCCTTTTATCTTGTTCATATTTGCATGGTGTAGCCTTTTCATCCTTTTACCAATTTATGTTCAACATTTGTGCTTAAATTGGTTCGAAGTGGCTGCTTTTAGCTATATGGCTCAGTCCTGATATTTTAAATCAAATCTGATCATCTCTGTATTTTAATTTGACCATTTGCATTTAATATTCTTATGAGTTGATTTTAAATGTATTACCCTGCTGCATTTTTTCCTATCTTTTCCCTCTCTTCTTTGTTTCCAAAAGGAGGAAGGGAAGTAGGAGCCTATTTTTCTTCCTTTTTGAGAACTGATAGGATATATTTTATTTTTTCCAATTTTATGACGTTTCAAATAAAGCTATTTTGTTTATTTTATGTTTAGTGGTTTCTCTAGCATTCACAATGTACATCTTAACTTATCACAACTTTCCTTCAGATAAAGTTGTATCACCGGTATACAGAATCTACACTCCAGTGTTGACCCATAAGCTCCCACGAGCTCTCATTCTGGGTAAAGCTCTCCTGGTCCAGGTTTCGCCTTCCCACAGCACCCCTCCCTGCCTTGTGACCTCAATGAGACCTCTGGACCTCGTATAGGTTCACCTTCCTGTGCTTCGGTCTGTAAATTCTCTCCTGATGTTAGGTGGTTCAAGGGTAGGACTTTCCTCTTTGTTTTCATTCCCCAAGTGGCTGTTGTCTGTACTGCCTGTCATACAGTATCTAAAAAAATTTCAGTTTCATATATTGTACAAACGACATTTATAGCTTTTTTAAGTTTGATGTTCTAACATCTGCTGTGCATGCATATGTTGGGTATGCCTTGTTATAGACAACCTGAGGATGTACTTGAATCACCTTGCTTTCATCTCAGCCTTTCTTGTCACCCGCTGCCCCTCTTGAGATGAGATCTTCTCCCAGGGGCACGCTTTTCAAATACAAACCAAACAGGAGAGGCAACACTCCAGCCACCTACTGTGTCAGGCTCCTGCCCTCTGAGCCATTATCTGCCTGCCCTAATCACCCAGGGTCCTGAGCCAGACAGCCAGGAGCAGCCCTGAGGCCCCAGAGCCCACTGAAGGTATTCAATGAGCTAGTTCTAAGTCTACTTATCCCATGCCACCAATTCCTGCCTGTGGAAATCACGATCAAGGCCTGTGCCCACAGTTTCTCCTCTTCTGCCACCTGCCTGACTCTGGTGCTTCTCTGTGTCCCCCAACCTCTATGACACGACGTGACCCCTCTTCATGGGGAGTGTGATGAGCAAACTATCTTTCCAATGGTGATTATCCACTGATCGGATGACTTTATTTTGAATTTTCTCTTAGCACACTATATTTTAAGACATGCGTTTTTTGAGTTCTCTGGTTTTTAAGGTGGGAAAGTAAATCGGGTGGCTCCATCATGGTGGGAAGATGGAAAGGGTGCTCCTCTTCCACTGTCTTTCAGTTGAGAAACATTCTTCTGAGAGAATTTGTCAACCAGCAAAGTCATACAGCCATTAACCATTCACCTATTAACTCAATGTATTTGCTCAGAGTTCTTATATATTTTTGTTATGATTATTTTTAATTTTACAGAGAGAGGAAAGGAGGGAGAAAAAAAAAGAGAGAGAAACAGTGTGAGAGAGAAGCATTGATTGGTTGCCTTCCAGACACCCTGACTGGGGATCAAACCCACAGCCCAGGCATGTGTCCTGACCAGGAATCTAATCAGCAACCTTTCGGTGTGTGCGATGATGCCTAACCAACCGAGCCATGCATGCCAGGGCATGTGGGAGTTTTTATTAAACATATCTATATATTATAGATTAGATTATATTACTATATATTTCCCTGAGGCTGCTGTGACCAATTACCAGGAACTCATGATTTAAAACAACCCACATGTATTCTCTTAGGCTTCTGGAGACCAAAAGTCAGAAATCAGTCTCACTGGGCCAGCATCTGGCTGTGGGCAGGGCCGCCGTCCCGAAGGAGCCTCTGAGGGGGAATCACTTATTTTCCTCTTAGAAAATCACTTTGCCTTGTCTTCTGGCTGTGGACGTTCTTTGGCTTGTGGTTGCATCCCCTCAGTCTTAAGGCCAGCATTTGCATTTTCTCTGTATTCTGTCCTCGCACAGCCTTCTCCTCCGCACACACATCAAGTCTCCCTCTGCCTCTTTCTCGCAAGGACACTGCTAACTGCAGTTACGGCTCGCCCTGATCATTAAGGGGGATCTCCCCAGCCCAGGGTCCTTAACTTAACTACATGTAAAAGGTCCTGTTATTGTCCTGTAAGGTAACATTCACGGGTTTGAGGGATTAGAACATGGATGTCTTTGGGACCATTCAGCCCAACATAATTGTCTTGTTTTTACATTTTGTTTTGTTTTGGCCCACATTGCATCTTGCCCACTGTGGCAATTAACTATAAAATAAACTCTTTGTCTCTCTGAGCAGGCATAATTCTGAGTCAGTCAGTCTCTGGAGGTTTGGGAACAAGATAACAGCTGAAAATGTTAATAGTTTCCCGATAGACTAGAATAACACAAAATTCAATTCTCTTTAGCATCAATTTCCTAGTTTTCTGCATTTCAAGTTTGCTATTCCCTGTCTTTGGCTCTTCAGGTTGTGTGGGGAGGAGCCACATTGTTTAATAATGATGACAACAATAAAACATAGTTTCCTCTAAAATGTGGAGGAGACTACATGAAGGATAGAAATCGCTGAGTAAATAAAACTATATGCAAAAATCTATGCTGACTTTATAAATTTTCAGTAGGTGAGAGTCTAGTACAAAGGAAGCACTTAATGAACATATGCTGAAGGAAGGAAGGAATGCGTCCATGAATGAGTGGATGATCAACCAAAGTGAATTATTGTTCCCTATAAAGTAAGAATATCACCTGTCATTCACAGGCACATCTGAGCAATTACAGTACAAATACTTACCTAAAGCTGTGATTCTAGAATGTGATTACAAAGTTTTCATGGTAAACTCAAGATTTACTTGCAAACTTTTCAAAGTATCTACAAATCGATGTGATTTACTACTTTAAAAAGTGAGCATTCTTGAAGAGAATGGAAATACTACCCAAATAACATTTGGTTTTCTTTCAATAACATTATGGTCATATGCAAAATTATATAGCATTCTGGATAGATTTAATCATCCTCACTGAATTTCTAACATAGACATGTACCTCTTGCACATTTTGACATCCATATGTTCTAGGAACCACACAAGATAAACCCCAATATGACATACTAGTTGATTCATGTTCAGAATTGCTATGCGATGGCAACCTCTCCCTTGACTTCGTTTGGAGACAGGACTTTGTGGTGGTTCTAGGACTGATCTCCAGGTCCCACTCAGACACTGATTGGATAAATGAACCTGTTAGCTTTTTTGTCATTCTATATCATGTTGCATCCAAGCCTTACATATCTCAGAAGGCTGGTTCTAATACAACTGGGGATTAATGTATTTTCTGACTCAGAGGAAATAAAGTTTGGTATTTCTGTATTCTAGGAATATTGCACAAAACCTTAAACATAACAGGAATGCAATATATGTTTAGTAGGAATACTCCTAAATGTTATGAAAATATGAGGTATGATTTTTTTACCCATTCTAATGCAGATTGAAAGCAATAACAACAACAAAAACCCTGCATCTCTCTAAATTTCTTCCACCACAGGCAGATATGGGAGCTAGACTTCAAAAAAAAAAATCCAAAAAAATAAATAAATAAAACAAACGCCATGGATAGACCCAATGGATTCCCTAGTGTGGAAATCCGTTCAGTGATCACCAGAGAGGAGAGCAAAAAGCCTGAACCTCTGATGAGAAAACAGGGGCCAGCACACGGTGGGCCGGATGCAGCTACAAAATGAAAAAGGCAGGAGCCCGTGTTAGAAATGGCATAGGAGAATAAAAGCCAGGAATCAGATAAAAACTGACTGAAACAGAAGTAAAAAGTCACAGCAATGAAGGATGGCTGTTGAAGCCTGACAGAGTTAAGGGGCTGGTTTATGGCTAATCTGAAAGGGCTAGTAGGTGTGGTGTTTCTGGCCGATATCATAGGTTAACACTGCCCGTGAAGACCTGCCTAGCCAAACTAGTCTTCAAAATATTAGAGCGATTAGGGTTTCAGAGAGAATTAAAGTACGTATTCCTTTCAAACCTCAAGCAGCCACAGGATAAAATGTTTGGCAAGGTAGTATTATAAAAGAAAGTAATACTGTTAACGGAAGTATCTTCCCCTCACTCACACCCCCCCAATCTCCTTTACAACTTGAAATAGATAGCCCCTGTAGAGACATTCTGAGTGGCAGGTTTTGTGGTGCTATTGTGGATGTGGAAGAGAAAAATAAAATAAAATAAATCTGCAGTCACTTCACATAATGTTTGGTTAGTGCGTAATGGCCATGCAGGTGAGCAAAGTGTGGGGGATCGATACGATACCCTGTCATTACAGAAATTAGGATACAGGCTAAATTTGTTTTCACCACATGGATTTCACATTCATTTCTTTGTAGGATGCGTTCAAATCAAATCCTGGTGCAGGAACTTGTATTGTATGCACGTCTGGAGAGAAAAACTTACCCAGAAAATGAACAGTTTCCAAATTTAACAAATGACTGGCTGTGAATGGGCTGAATTTCCAAAAATGAAAATGTCAGAAAGTTTTAATACTCAGTTACTGAAACAACGGAACATATTTCATAATCCTAAAAAAAATGACTTCATTTCCAGGAAGCATGAAAAGCTCACAGAAGTATGTCTGGGATAGACTTGTGTATTTGTGCGCATGTGTGTATTTGTGTGCATGTGTGTATTTGTGTCCATGCATGTAGGGAAAAACATTTTATGTCGTTTTCCATGGTTAGATGACTTCTGCCACACTAAACCCATTTTTTGTTTTCTCTTATAGATTATTAAGTGAAGAAGAAAAACATTGTCACCATATTAATTAATACACTTGGGAAGGAGTTATTAAACATCTCAAAACTTATGTTGGGGTTATGTATACTTTTTTGCAGAGTTGCCAACCATCAATATTTTGAAAGTCGCTGGAGGGACCGCAAAGGGACGGGGCCACGATCATGCGTTTTCCTGGGCTCTTGTCTTTGAGTGCGCAGGTAGGCACGCAAAGCCTTTTGTTGGAGTAAAACCCGTGCTATAGGATTTCAAAGTTCAGCCACTTGCAGGACGAGCAGAACAAAATGGTTTTCAGTACGGAGAGCAGGTATACCTAAGTATTGAAAGACTGGGAGAATGTTTTTTTGTGACATGGTTTGATAATACCATTTACATAGTGTTTAACCTGAAATGAATAGGAGGGCAAATTAGGCAAATCCAGATTGTGGGTCATTCTATTAAACCAACAACAACAACAAGAAAAAAAAAAACCTGTCCCAAGATATTTAAAATTGCCAATGCTGTTAGAAAAACAGACAAAACCAAAATGGTGAAGATGGGGTATTTTCACTTAAAGATGAACAAAATGAATCGGTGACTCTTGATTGAATCCTGGAATGGGGGAAAACAACATTTGGGGGCAATGAAAGGCATTGGAGTATAAATTTAATATTAAATAATAATACTAAAACAGTTAAGCTTGAGATAGTCTTAGTTTTAAATCTCTCAAGAGGAGAACCCAAGACAACAACCTGTGAGTGGACAGTTTGTTAAGAGTGACCCCAGGGGAGAAAGGAAGTGGAGAGGGTGGGAGAGAGGACAGAGCCCTCACATAAATGGCACAGCTTGCATGGAGCTGTTTACTCGAGGCATCTGGGAACTGTTCTAGGGATTAGTTGCAGAGCTGTGTAGAATGCACTCCAGAAATGTAACTGGAGACAAGGGACTGGGCATCTCATCCACTTGTTCGTGACCTCTATGGGGTGAGAGTATCTCCCTGGGGGTATCCTGTCTCTTGCATTCCCAAGAGGAAAGTATGAAGACAGATGGTAAGATGATGAGCCTGCGGTGTAAACAAGGACCATCTACTGCAATAGTGACTGAAATAGAAGCTCAGTTGACAGGTCTAATCATATTGTGGCAATGTAAGAGAATGAGTTGTTTTTTATAAATAAATACAGGCTTATTTAAAGATGAAGTGTCAAAATAGCTATCACTTTAAAGAAGTAAGAGAAGAAAGTTAAAACTAATAAGGTAAAGTTTGTGCACCATTCTATCAACCTCAATGTCTGTTTAGAATTGTTCAGCAAACCAAAGCATTGCAGGTTTGATTCCCAGTCAGGGCACATGCCTGGGTTGCAGGCCACAGCCCCGAGCAACCGCACATTGATGTTTCTCTCTCTCTCTCTCTTTCTCCCTCCCTTCCCTCTAAAAATAAATAAAAATAAAATCTTTAAAATTAAAAAAAAGAATTGTTCAAAATCAAACATTGGGGAGAAAAAAGAAAGAGTAGGTCTTTAATAAATGAATTTGAAATAGTAGAGGGTATTCTTGGTTCAAGAAAGCCTGTGAATGAAAAGATGGGAACCTGAAAAGTCAAAACATAAGATGGATGGATGGAATATTTGGTTCATCAGTTTGAAATTAAAGGAGCATTTCAAATTTGTTTTGTAACTGATAGTAAGTACTAGATTTATGAAGGAGGACAGGAGAAATTGTGTGTGTATGATACTGGACTCGCTCTTTCTCCACCTATGCTGGTCAAGGTCAGAGGTTCATTTGTATCACTGAAACACAGTGGAATATTAAAAAGGTAAGGACTTAAAACTGTGAACTTAGATAGTATTAGCAGTTTTTAAAAAAAAACCTGAGATGAACCTAATACAGAAACATTATTGATATCTTCTATCTAATTGGATTCCACATTGATAAAAGAAAAGGAATCCATGGTGACTAAACTTTGCAATATTTTAGTCTTTGTGTTCTCTAGTTCCACTGCTCACCATTTTGATCATAAATGGTGATCAAAAATTAATAAAGAAATGAGGTATACCTTGGATAATAAGGAATTTTACAGCTTCAAGAAACAGAGAAAAAGGGATTTCTGGGGAGAGGATAAATTCAATGAGGTGTTAAGTTTTATATTGTTTGTAGGGTGATGTCCATTCCTTTTCATTTATTTTAAGATTGGGGTTTTTATGAAGCCTTGTGAGAGGAGAACTATGCACAAGAATGGGACAAGAGTATTCAAACTTATTTAAATTGACCAAAGGTTTTCGCAGTAACTCACTGAGGAACTTACTGGATGTCTGGGTGAACGACATGGCAACCTCTAGGGAAGATGCAGATACGGAGTAATACAGACCCTGCTCTGTATTTGTGAGTTCTGATCTCAGGGACTGCCTTGTACGTGGAGACAGGCAAAAATGAAAAGCAAGACCAGTACAAAAGCAGACGTACTCACAAGGGTAGGGAGGACACGCCGGACTGGGTGGCATGGCAGCCTGACTGGTTTATGTGGATGGCCGTCGTGTGTTCAGGTTTGTGGCGGTTAGTACACGCCATGTGCACATTTACCACACCTCACCCCAGCACTTATCAAATCGACGTGCTTGAGGGTTGGGGAGCAGAGGTGACTGGGGAGGGCTCGGGGCAGAAGCAAGTGGGAGGAATTTTGGAGAGTTTATTTGTTAATGTTATTTCAAGTAAAATAGGATTTATTTAAAACAAAAATGGAGTCTCGCTGACATCATGAATAGATGGTTTCCTTTCAGGACCAACTGGAGGGAGCTTTGCTTTATCCTAACAGCAAAAGGTCTGTAGAACAAAAGCAGTAAAAGTAAGGGAGGTTGATGTGAAAACACAATGATCCAAGAGAAAAGAGAGAGAGTGCAGGCCCCCAAGTCACTTTATTTTTACTACATCACCCAGCACTTTTACAAAAACCCAGGGTCTCGAGGTAGCTTTGGAGAAGGCATTTGCTGCTTTCTCTGTTCCACAACACCAATAATGACATTGTCTAATTATTTTTGTCGTAGTTAGAGAACATTTATATGGAGTCTGCTATGTTGCACTTTAGGTCACCAACTCTCTGACTGGGGCTTGGGTGGGGAGCCACACCATTCACTCTCCGATGCTGCATCTTCGTGGTTGCTACCTGATCCAATGAGATGTGCAGCTATTAGTGGAGCTATGATCCTGGTGAAAGATCAGGGCTTACAGCTCTCATGCTAATTATACTCACCTTCTCATCTGCCCCCTTCTTAGCCTCCTTTCTCTTCATGCATGCATTTCTCTCTAGGCCGTCATTCCGGACCACTTTCATCCATAATGTGGCCTCAGGGAACAGTGATCTCTTTAGGTTCTCCATGTTTGGGATTCTTCTGACTATGTTGCCATGCTCTGCAGTACAAATATAAAAGAGTAGTGTAGGAAAGTGAACTTACTTAGCAATGTCAGATGCTTTCTAACTCCTGCTTTACCGTTATGAAATTATGAGACATGCATGGATTACCAGATGTTTAAAATATTAATTAAAATAACTTTTAGTGAGATGACTGCTTCCCATACCTAGTTTTTTACATGTTGAATTGTTCTGTTTTAAAATGAAATCCAACTTAAAATTGAAATGGAATATCGCCCCTGCCCCACATACACACACATTCCTGTCTCCAAGTTCACACCCTAGCACTTCCATGCATGGTTTTAAGTGTTCCTTGAACAGTTCTAGTAGTGACTGGTCACTCCTGATCATATCAAGTAATGGATTCCTTCTTTGGAAAGATCACAATTTCTCTTAGGATGTGCTGGAAATTATCTCCTTCTAATTCTCAGCCATTGGGCTTAATTTATGATTAGACACACCAGGGCAATTTTTGTAAACTTTCTACTGACAGCCCTAAGATAGTACTCCTTTGTGTTGAAAGAGTTGGAAGACTTTTCCCTTTTCCTTCAAATGATTGTCCTTGAAGTCAATCAAACCCTACATCTTAGTAAAGCAAGTTGCTGTTAATCTGCATATCCCTCACTCCATTGCTGATATTTTGGCTTTATTCCTCTCTCTCTCACTTGTCTTCCTCCCTCCCATCCTTCCTTCTTTCCTTCCTTCCTCCTGTCTTCCTTTCTTTCTACCGTCCTTCCTGTTATCCTTCTATTTCCAACCCCACTATAGGAATATATCATTCCTTAAGATAAATACCATTTTTTTTTTGCATTTGGGCTAGAATTTCCACTTGCCATTGCATGGTGCATCTGGTTTCTAGTTAAAGATTATTCTGTATGCTTGTTCTTCCATTTTACTGTGGCCATCTGCTCCGGCTTGGCCTGCATCTGTCTTCACTTAATGCCTCTCTGAGGAAGGGGCTAGCGCTGGGCTGCTAAGAGCATAGCGGGATGCTGGACCCAGGGCTGATTCAAGCAGGAGAATTTGTACACCCTCGTGGTTCTCATCGTTTTCACCTAGAGGGTTCATTAAAAGCCACATTGCTGTACCCCACCCCCCAGAATTCCTGATTCAGTAGGTGAATCGGGCAGGACCATAGAATTTACCATTTCCAACAAGATCCCACGGTGCTGATCCACCAATATAGCAGGAAGAAGTCAGTTCGGAGTAAAGAGTTGCATTCTAGGAGATGAGTCAAGGATAAATATTAGCATTCAGGGTCAGTTGCCATATCTCATGAAAGATTAAAAAGCTAGAAGCCAAGTGACTTCCTTCCTTCTTCCTTTCTTTTTATCAGAGGTCTAGCAAACCCCAGAGAGCTGAACGCAAGTGGAATGGGGAGTGGACCAGGAGGGCCCAAGAAATAAATCTCTAGGACTTGCGTTAGAGCTTATGCTTACTTTTAGATGGCGAACTACAAATAACCTTCTTTTTTCAAAATACACATATTATTTATATTTAAATCAATTAACAAACACATAATACCGACATGAAAATTAGCTTAAAACGTCAATGACAGAAACAACAATGAAAGCCTAGAGCAGGTTGACCACGTGTGCCTGGGAACGTGACCCGGAGTCCCAAGGCCAGCGTGGGCAAGGACGAGTCTCCTCTTTTGCTATTACCTGCAGGTACAGCAGAGACACCTGCGTCTCAGGGGTGCACAGAGCCAAGCGCTCACACAGAGCGTGTTAGCCTCACTCTCTTAACTCCTGCAGAAAAGCCATCACGGCTTTCTGTTCGCTGACAGAAACTATTATCTCTGTGTCTCTCTCTCAGTGACTATGGCGGTAAGGGTTCTGTGGGCCACCTCTTTTTTTGGAACTTTCTTGGAGGTGCAAAATGAGACCAAAAAAAAAAAAGGCTTGACTGCTGCTTGCAGAGTAGTTTAAAGATGGATTGCCTTCCAATTGACTTCCCGGGGTCTGACTTCCAGAAAGATTGTTGAACCCCTTGGAGCCCATTTTCAGTCACTTATTCAGTGCGAGAAGCCCTGGAGGGTCCCCAATTCTCGGGAAATTGGTGATACGATTCAGAAAGATATCAGGGGATGCGGAGGGGCAGTCATCTTGAAAGCAATACGAAGTGTACAATGTTCACAGTGTAGGTAAAACATTTCTCAAGTAATTTCTAAACAGTTCACTTTTCCTTTCTCCCCTGCAAACAGAAGAGAGGCCTGGAGAGAAATTCACTAAGGCAGTAGAGATAGAAAACAAAACCTACCAAAATCAAACCACACGTGGGGATATTCCAGTTACGCCTGGGTTAGGACCACCTATCGCAAGGTCATTTTACACTCGTATGGCTTCTTGTGACTTTTAATGTTAATGGTGCTGTAACAGGGTGCAGCCAAGAGGGGGGCCCTAAATAGGGATTTGGAATGGGGTCCAGAACTCAAGGTATCCAGGAAATATTAGGATGTCCTCACCCCCCTCCGCCGCCACAGGTGTGTGTTGGGGGAAGGGTCAAACAGAGGAGGGCCATTGAGAGCTGTTTCGCATAGCAACAGCTTTGCAGCTAACCTCTGGCATGGTCATCTAACATATCTATAACCTTTAACTGGTTGCATAGATATGTTAAATAGCTCTGAGCTAGGGGAATGGAAGTAACTTCCCCCCAAGACATAACTGGGGGGCAGATCCTCCTAGTTATAGTACCTGTGTGGGAGCTTGGAAATGATTGGCTCCATTACATGGCCAGGCCTGTCCAGACTCATGATGGCAGCCTAGTAAAGCTCGAAGGCTTTGAGAATGCTGGCAGGTATAAATGACTGTAGGAGGAGTTGGAAATGGGGCTGCAGAGAAAGACTGGCATAGGGATTTAAACCCAGATCTGCAACCATTGAGAGGAGAACCATGTGGCTGTGGCAGTGCAGAAAGAGGACCACAGCCATTGTGCAGAGGGAGAACCACTCGGTCTTTAGCAGAGTGGGGACTCCTGCAGCCCTGCGAGAAAGAATCACCATGCAACTTTAGCAGAGAGCCGTCACTCGGCTTTGGCAGAGTGGCACCCCCTCCCCCCCACCACTTGCAGCCATTGAGGAGAACCACGCGGTTTTGGCTGAGTGGAGACTCCCGCAGCCATTGTGCAGAGAGGACCACGCGGCTGTGGCAATAGAAAGGAGAGCCACGAGGCTTTGCCAGAGTGGAGACCCCCATAGCTTTAGAAGGGGGAACCACCACCCAGCTTTAGCAGAGATTCCGGCGACACAGCTGATGGTGCTGGGAACCAAGGGAGACCTACCAGCTGAGGCGGATTACTGGGAAGAACCGGGGGCTGCCTGAGCCACGGACTTCTATTTCTTTTCCTGAGATATGGCACCCCAGACTGGGCAAAGTGGGGAAGGAAGGACTGTGTGTGTATGTGGGTGTTTTAAGGGACTTAGGGATTTTGATGAAGATATTAGGTCACTACTTTAAGTCTGTATAGCATTAAATAAACATTTCCTTTCCTTCTCACAAATCTCTGGCATTGAGAGACATCTTTCCTACAGGCAGCGGACATATCGAACCTGGGGGGGTTCCTTTTGGGTAATAGTATATCATCCCAGGCCCCCCCCTTATTGCTCTCTAACAGTCCGATATGCTGGACTCCTCTCTGCTCAGGAATGAGTTCTCCCTGCATATTGTCAATCTCTTTTACCAAATGACAGCCTCCCTTGGGTGCAAACACGAGAGAGGTAAAGAGATTTAAATGTTTGATCTTACGATAATGCCATTTTACAGGAAGGGTGATGTGTAAAATTTCAGGTCACGAGAGGCCCTTCTGTGTTCTATGTCCTAAATCATGATGTAGAACATGGAATGTACTTCCTAAATCATGACATCTTCTGGAGTCTTCTGCTGTTGTTTCACATATAGGTGTGAGTATTAGAGTAATGACATGTTTCTCTAATTTCACCTCGTAAGCTGGAAACTAAAATCATCATTCTAGGTATGCTTTAAGGGATCATTGTATTTCTAAAACACTGTGATATCTTAGGAAAAAAATTACAAGAGGGTAGTAAAATATTTTAAAATGCCTTAAAATGAGCGTCAATAGTTATCTTGAATTCTGAGTTAGGGTGATTATTTAAAAAAGTAATTGTTGAGTTCTGAGTTAAAGAAGGCCATATAAGGTTACTACGAATGGCATTAAAACCAACAGCAGAAAAAATATAATGTAGTGATACCTTCAGGATTTATGTTTAATCTATTTCTTCTGAAGATGCTGCACTAGGTGCCTGCTATAGAATCTTCAACATTCTTCTTTCTTTGTGACAATAAGTTTGCCTTGCAGAAATCCTCCTGAACACTTTGGAGAGGATTCAGAGCCGTTGGAGAAACATGTTTTGCTACTATCTCCTGAGAATCTGTTATGTGGAATTTTCATACTTTCCCACCAAGGCTTGTCCTTCTTGGGTGTGCACATTTGGAATGAATGAGTTTCTGAAGAAAGAAAGCACTCTTTTTGTCATCACAGGGTCTTCAGGGCCTGGAGATTTTTTTGGTCTCCGAATGTAATGTTCTATATCTCAGCAGTTGCGCTACTCAGCAAGTGTTGGACATGAGGTTCTCCAAAGATGTGAGGGAATAAATACTCTTCCAGCAGCTTTCACTCTCCTTACACTGGATTACAGTGTTGGCAAAGTACAGTATTCCTCTATGCTAAGAAAATGAATTGATCACCTGGTAATATCAAACATAGTATTCTGCAAACTCTGAAAAATAGGATAATAGAAATTCATATGTTACAACTAAAGAAGAAAGAAAGGGAGAAAGAGAGAGAGAAATAAAAAAGAAAACATTTGTCAAGAATCGAATATATACCAGGTTCTGGTTTCACATTTCATGTATTGGGTTACAATTAGTAAGGTTGGCTTCATTAGAATGTAGGGGCCTGTTCGCAACTACAAACTTAAGTGAATGAGAAGTAGAGTCGGTGAGGCTATGGTGTTAATGCCACAGCCACAAGCCCAGCATACCTTTACTGGAAATGATTAGTGTTTTCAAATAGTTCACAGACTGATGTAAGTACGTCTTTGAATTATTCTCTCTTTTTTTATACTAGAACTGGGCTTTGTATTCAAGATCTATGGACAATTTTCTCCCCTCTCTCCTTTGTTAAGAATGGGCTGAATAGGAGAGGAGGTTTTTCATCACCCATGCTCTGACATCGACTGGGAATCCTACACCTTAGTTTGACTGTGGCAGTAACTAGCCCGCGTTGGCCCTGAGTCCACAGGGGAAGGGGCTCAGTTTCACCAGACTGCCCGCTGCACACACCAGCCTTAGCTCTCGGGTCACCCCCAGGCCACCTGCACTCTCACTCGGCTTGGCTACAAACTCAGGAGTTCCTAGAACTCTCCTCCAGGTTCCATACTGTGTTAGAATGACTCAGAACTCAGGACCCTTGTTGTTACACATAATACAAACGAGCCCTGATGGGTGTGGCTCAGTGGATTGAGCACTGGCCTGCAAACCAGAAGGTTGCCTGTTCGATTCCCAGTCAGGGCACATGCCTGGGGTGCAGGCCAGGTCCCCATTTGGGCGCATGCCAGAGGCAACCAACCAATCAATGCTTCTCTCTCACGTCAATATTTCTCTCCCTCTTCCTCCCTCCCTTCACCTCTCTCTAAAAATAAATAGATAAAATGACAAAAGAGCATTATTAAAATCAATTGTTTAAAAAATAATGCAGACGAATAGCCGGAGGAAGAGATCTACACGTAGTGACAAAGTCTAGAAGGGTCCTGAGAGCAGGAGTGTCCATTCTTGGAGAATCGGTATTGCTAACATCGCCCCGTCTGTACGTCAGTAGGTTCTCCAGCCAGGGAGTTCTCTGAGCCTCCATATTTAGAGTTTTTATCAAGGTCTCATTGTGACATTGAAGGTTTAATTTCTATATGCGCAGTTGATTAACTCGTTGAACACATGATTTAACTGAATCTCCAATACCTAGAGTTCCAGCTCTCACCGGTGATCCGGTTTCTGCATCAACCAGCCCGCATCCTGAGGCCGGCTAGGGGCCCTGCCGGGGATCATCTCATTAACACAACAAAGACGCTTCTGGCACTGACGTTGTTCCAAAGGCTTTTGAAGCTGTGTGCTAGAAACAGGCAACGGATATCAGATATAGAGAGATATAGATTGGTATAGACCCATAGATACATAAATGTTTTTTAATTGTATTATGGAGGGTAACGCACAATATTGTAGTAAGAATTATTTTCTTACTCAGAAAGCCCATTTTTTAAAACATCAAAGAGCAAGATGTCTATCCATACTCCTATGATATCAAAAAAGAAAATTTTATCTCTATCTATCTACTTATCTATCTGTGGATTTCCTTAGCAAATGAAGTCTCTCCTTTTGGGGAATCTGTGACCTTAATTGGACATAACTCCGGGGAAAGACTCTGCCAGCACCAACATTATTTTATAAATGAGGAGCGAAGCTTCAGAAGGTTAAGTGGCTCGAACATTTTACCACTGGAGACTGTTTGGAAATTTAGATTCTGAAACTACAAAACCCATTATTTTTTTTCCTTTTCTTTTTTTGACTTTATTTTTTTAATTACCGTTTATATTCAGTATGACTTCGTATTGGTTTAGGTGAACAGCATACTGCTTTGACCATCATCGTGATCTTTCTAATAACCGCGCAGACTTCCATCACAGAATGAGCCTAGGACTGACTCGTTCAATAATTTCAGTTTCTCGTAGACCGGCTGAATGGAAAGGAACGGAGGTTAACAGGTATTATTAGAATGACTGACCCTGTGCAGAACTGAACAGGATTCAACCCCCAGAGAAAAGCAAAAGTGCACAAATATCTGTAAGAGAAATGTAACATCTTTGCTTAAATGATTTCTTTTGAGAAATAAAATATAATCAAAACCCAAGTGATACCATGTCTCAAATAACAGATTTAGGCTTTAAAAAGTTTCTGTCTTACTTTATATTGTTGGGGTCTTACTATTCTTTCTTACTGCAGTGTATCCAAAGTCTTGTTCGAAGGGGAGTTCACGTATTGTCGGGAATTCTTTATGGGGAAACATGGTATTTTTGTAAAGATACATTATCTGGGAGAAAATTCTTACTATAGTGTTGTGTTTCCCTGTTATTTAAATTTAAAATCCATATTGTTGTTCCATTAACCTGCCAATTGATATAATAATTAACTCATTACCTTCATGGCACTGTAATTATCCCTTAGCTATGATTGTATTTTAAATTTTCCAAAGGCAAAGCCTAATGGTTTTATCGATGCGCCTGGTATATAATTTACTCCCTCTGCCCTTTTCCCGGCCCATTGTAAGTAGGACACAGAGCATCCCTATGATGAGTTATCCAACCCTTACCCCACCCAGGATAGTCACTTTCCCAGAGCTAGGGTATTTCTAATAATAATACTTTTAAAAAATGTGCCAGAGGATTTGCAAGAAGAAACTCCAAAGGGGTTCGCTATCCGATTCTCTCTCTTTTCTGACCAGGGATGAAACCCCACACTTTCTATTGGGGGGGCAGGGGTCCCTGCTTCCCACATGGATAATGCTGCCGTGTGGTTTAATGAGCAGGGTCCTGAAGAAGGTGGGAGGGGTTAGTGAGCTCCTGTAACTCAGCACAGGGTAACACAGCTTTCTGGATGCATCTCTCACACGCATGTTTATTTGACAGGGTTAGTGAATCAGCACAGTTTAACATAAGCAGAAGCTTTACACAGATAATCTGGGACCAGTCCCCATGGGGTCAGCACAAAGGGTCAGCTCTGCTGTCTCTTAAGAAACACTGGAGACATCCATAGTAGCTATTACTGAGTATGTTTAAATGGTAGGGTCTAAATGATTTATTTTGATTTCCCTCTGATCTCATAATAATAAGTTAGGTATGCCTATTACAGATGAGGCTTGGAAAGGTAATGTAATCTTCCAAAAACCATGGAGCTGGTGGATGATAGACACCAAGGCAAACATTCAGGTTTTTAGGCTTTTGTCTATAAATCAATGTCTCTGTCTTATCAAGTTCACAACAAGGAGAACTCGGGTCTGTCTACCTTCAAAGTCCACATTGAAGAAAAATCTTTCAAACATTAGCTTTCTTTTGTATGTCTTCGTCCACCAGACACCCCCCACCCATAATGCATTACTTAAAAGATCAATAATCAGATTAAAAGGACCAATTTTTCTCTTTTAGTCAAGAGGGGGACAGTGCCATTAAAAGAATTGTTTTATTATTTGGCAATTGAGTCGTAAATACATAGCTGGTCCTAGGGGCATAAGGAATACAAGGAATAGCGAAACTAAGTTCTCTAGTTTATATTTCACGGACCTAGCAATACATTTCTGCAGTGTTTGATGCTCAGCAGTAAAGTCGTGGCTTCTCTGGCTTTGCCCTGATCGAAGCCTTAGTTGTAAAAGTAAAAGGATATTAACTAGTCTGGGTGGCTGAATACCACTGAGTGTCTTTACTTACATCCGGCCACGGTGCCAGGCTACGTTGTTGAAAACCTAAGGGGGCCCTTTGTCGGTTGAGAAGATTGTTGGGGCAGGCCCTTGGAGACAGTATTTACGGGGTGAGTCCAGCCTCCCTGATCCCCCGAGCTCCGTCCTCTCCCAGGCCCTCCTTGGTTCCAGACGGACGTCCTGGGGAGAAGTGCTGCACTGAACAGCAGCTACCGTTTCTTTTGCCCATTTCTTCTTCTCTAGAGGCATCACTCTTCGTTTCTTTCAAGAGCAAACGGAAACTCAAAACCAAACAAACGGAAAGTATTTTTAATCACTCAGAATAGCAAAAACCAACACTGCCTGTGCGGGACAGAGCTGGGGACCCTCTCCAGGAATTAAGTGGAGGCATCATTCCTTACACCAGTGCCTATGGCCCACCGTTGCCCGCTGTGACGAACATCATGGGCCTCACCCCAGTGCTGCCTTCAAACTGCGCTGGACTGGAGGCACAGCGTCCGTGTTTGGTGCTGACAGTGACCAAAAAACTGTCATTGCAAGTAACCAGAACACAAGTTAGAAACAGTTTAGCCAGAAAGAACAGTCTGTGCACAGAGACTGAGAATACACGTGTACTTGACTTTAACAGGTGTGACATAGTAGTTGGGGACTTTCAAAAAGTTACCAAACTACGCTGTCTTTTTCTCAGCTCTGCACTGCCAAATGCGTAGGACTTGAAATGTCAGACTCTACGTTCTGGGTTTTATACACTAGTGCTCCTAACACAGTGGCTGGTATTTGTAATATTAGAAAAATGTGTCTCATCATCTTGCAATAAATGAGAGAAAGGTTAAAATTCCCCCTAGCATGGAGGGAACCACAGACTACTGATCTGTGAATATAATTGAGTTGATATTATTTACTTGAACTTACATAAGTTCTGGTTCACCTTTATATAAATGTGTCTCTTTCTGCTAAAATAAGCCTTTAATCCTTTGGGTTTCTTCTGACACATCTTCAACGTGAGTTTCTTTTCTTCTTAATCAGGTCTGCGTCCTGGGTCATCTTCTGTGAGTGAGTAGTTCTGGTAACTCCAACAAGATAGCTCAGTGTCAGTTAGGGCCAATTATGGTTGAACAGCAGTTAAGTGAAAGTGTTTTAATGAAGTGAAACTGTTTTCCTGGATTAAGTGCCAAGTAAAATGGCTGTTGGCTAACCTTGAGTTAATGAAGTTGTTCCACATTATCACCTGTGTGCTAATAAAATAGGCGTGTCAGGGGAAAACAGAAAGGTTGTAAAATAGCGTAGGATGCCATTGATAAGTTAGGTTGAACAGATGCCTCCCTCGGAATGTAATTTCACAGAAAGCAGGAGGTCACGACACTCGCGTGGCCCAAGAGCTTATGAAGATAAGGTTGTGTTGGGAACTAGTATCAGAAAGTGCTTTTGGAAGTTTTTCTTCTGCAGACCACAAGGGACAGGGCATTTAGATCATCTGTGAGAGGGCCATTTGGAAGGGGAAAAAAAAGACATGGAAAAGCTAAGTCAACATGAGAGCAAATGTCTGCGGTCGCCCTTGAGTGAAAACAGACAGCTGTGCCAGCTCTTCCACATATGGTGACATTCGGTATTTATCAGTGACCTCTGGGTATGCCCACGAGCGAGTAGAGAGTTCTTGTTTTGTTTTGAGAATACGGTTTACAGTTGCAAAGTCTAAATGATGTCAGAGAAGCAGTACAGATCTATCATAAAAGTCTGTTGTCCTATGAGGTGAAATTACCTTTTCAGGAGAAAAAAAAGACTCAAGTACAACGAGACGGTCAGCTCCGAGCTCTCTCTTTTTCCACCTTGACATGAGATCAACCATACAAAATGTTCGCTGGAGAGAGTTGATTCTGTGGGTGTGGGTGTTTCAGAATTTATCAAGTCTAAGTTTTTAAACCAAAATCCAATATCCTCTCTTCTGTGTAGACTTTTGTGACTCCTCTCCCCTAACTAGGGCAGTAAAACACCGTCCCTTTTACAACGCACCACCTAGAAACCCTTTCTGAAACAGGATTTTCCTTCTAGCCTCTAGGGGTGCTAAGTGAAGCTGTCTTTCAGCTGTCAGCCCTCACTGGGGACTTGACTTAGTTTACAAACATATCCTTGCCCAAATTCACGCCTCCTCTCAGAGGTAGCATGATTGAACGAATGCTCATCATAGGGGTATAAAATCTGCCCCTTTCACCCTAACTCGGAAGTAACGTTACACTTTCGGGGTTCCTTTATGGGTTTGATCTACATGGGGGGATACTTTACAACTCAGTGACTTCTGCCTGATCCTATGTCTACTCCTTGCCTCTAGGGGAACTTAATCTGCAACCTGTTCTTTAGGCTCCCACAGAATTTCTGCGTGTACTTGTGTTCCTATTACAACAACTCACTGCACTTTTATAATGGTTTATGTTTTTCTATGTTAGCTCATTTAATTTTCCTAATGGCCCTATGAGGTATGCATTATTCTCCTCATATGCCAAATGAAGCTTAGAAGAGGTTAACAGCTTGTGCACTGGCAGAATTAAAACCTAAGTAATATTATGCTGTGCACAATAAAATTACTCATTCCCACACATTTTGACCTTCTTCATGACCATTTCGCCCATTAGGGAAAAGACCACATTTTCATATAGTCAGCTGTTGAGCCCAATGCTGTACTCCAATTCGGTTCCTCTCTCTGAGTTTTGAGGACCTGGAAAAGTTAACAACTTGGTTAATCTGTGGTTTCTTCATCTTTAAAGTGGATAATAGTAGAGTCATTAGGCAAATACAAGATAGATGATATCAAAGGCATAACATTCTATTGAAGCTTAGCCCTAAGGTGCTCAGTTAGGCTAGCTAATATTAAGGAAGTGTAAGGTAGGTGTAATGCAGGAATTAATTTAATGAATACTGGCTTCTACCAAGTCATACAAATATGGCTTCTAATTAAAACCCTGAGACTTACTGATCCCTGATTGGGGGTGGCTTTCTTGCTGTCTCTAAAACTAAAATGGACTAGCCATAAAGTTGATTATAACAATCCTGTAATATCAGCATATAATAACATCAGCTGGGTGCCTGAGCCATTACTGGCCCTCAGATAAAGAAAAGGCACTCTGGGAAAGACACATGCATAAGCACACACACACACACACACACACACACACATTTGCATCATGTAAGTGTTCAAGGACCATTGAAGGCTTAGGCTGTGGAAGAGATAGGAAAGGGAAACTACTATGTCTCAGGCACTCATTGCTTTAAATAAATTAACAAATTCAATTGAAAAATCTTACCATTAGAAATAAGGAAACTAAGCTTCAAGAAAATTAAACAACCCCCTCAAGGTCACACACTTCATTATTGATAGAGCGGCTATTCAAAGCTAGGTCTACAAAGATTGAGGAGAGGTAAAAAGGGATAGAAAATACAGAGGCATAAGAGAAAACAAATAAGGGGAGACACCTTGTACTTACTTGTGTATATTTGAAAATAAACTCAGCGAATCCCTGAAGTTCTGTGCAAAAACAACCTTGAATCTTTAATCGATCATAAGCTTCACAGAATCCTCTCCACATCAATTCTTTCTCTCTCTCCATCAAAAATGTCCATTGGTTGGAAAATGTGTTCCTTCCTGGATCTCAAGATTGTGGTCTCCATGGATGGCCTGAAGACACCAGAATCCCATTTGCAGAAGAGTTCGTAGTTCCTTACTATGAACACATAATCATTAAATGCTCACTGTCAAGAATTCTCTTCAGGCTTTTAGAGCTTTTCTGACCTGCTGGTGAGGCACTCACAATATTGGAGGCTACCAATAAAGCACTCCCATCTCTACAGGGGGAATTATGGCCAACAGTAGAAGTGCACTTTCTGGTGTAATTAAGACAATTATCCACAAGATCAATTCTAAGGAATGTGAAAGTCATTCTCACTGAAAATAATTTTCAGAGGTAGAGATACAATCCTCTATCACCCCCATCTCTCAAGAAAAAAAAGATGGAAAATTTTATATCAGATAGGAACTATCTTTTATGGATGCAGTCTTGCCAGAGATGATAAAAGTTGGTCATTCAATGAAGAGGTTTCGTTTGAAAATATTGATAATCTCTCTGCAGTACTTCCCATTCTTGTATCCTTATTCTGAGGAGAGCCTTTAAGGCACACCTACCTGCTTAAGATAATGACTAAGGTGACAACTGAGGTTTGGATTGTACTTCTATTAAACTGAAAAAGGACGTGTTCCAGTACTTCTATCATCAAGATCAAGGAAGTGTTATGGCCCTCATAGGAGTTTTCAGCAAACCCTTCCTAAAGGGAACGGCTATATTTGATATGTGGATATTCATATTCAACTCATAAACATCCCGAGGCATGGTACTTGAAAATAGGGACAATTACTAAGAATTCCATACCACTCTTTCAACAACTACAAGAGTCTACTACATAAAAAGAGCCAAGCCTATATGATCACATTGAGTGGATTCCTGTCAAAGAAATTCATTCTAGGTACACATGGAGAAGGCTCACTGAATCAAGTGATATAGAGCTTCCATGTCAAAAACTTTCCATACATTAACAAATTCAGATTCCTTTTCTTCTCGAGCAAGCATTTGAGTCTCTAAAATAAGATACTGTGCCAAACCTCAGGAATGTGCAAATGGTAAAATAGAAATCCGTACCCTATAGACACTCATTCACATACTCTTATATTAATTCATTGGAAAAATTTGAGTGACTACTGTTACTCTATGAGGCAAGAACTATCTTGGTGAGCAAGACAAAGTATTGGTGCAAATAGAGTTTACATTCTGACAAAGATGGGTGTAAACAGATTAAAAATAAATATATAAAGGTGACATGCATATAGTGAATGGCAATACATATTTTGTTTTAATTATAATGTAATTGTAAATAATATGAATTAATTATAAGAACTACACTATATATGATAATTACAATGGATTATTATTATTGATTTGATAAAGAGAAACACAGGTCTCCTTGGGAGTACAGAAAAGGAAGCAAAGAGATCATAACATTGAACCTGAGCCTTCAATCATGACTTTTCAAAAAAAAAACAATTATTGCAGGGAGAAGAGACAGCAGCTTTAAAGCTACCACATCCAAAAAGAATGGTGTGGAAGAACTGAAAGTAGCTCAATGAGATCTGTCGTTACATTCACACCTTCACGAAGACTTGTATCTCTTTGCCCCATCTCCCTCTGCCATGCTCATCTCATAAATATCCCTTCGTAGCATAGACTTCATGACTATACTAAGCAGGTGAGCTGTGCTGCAGAAAAGCACAAAACTGTGTTAAATAATATCACTTTAAATTTATGATCACAAATACCAAATGAATACAACATTGTCGACCTATCTACACACCCTATTTTTAATCTTCCCTCCCTCCACAATTACTACATACCTCCTGATCTCTCCTCAAAGGTCCTATACCAGTCTTCTCATGCTCACTCTCAGCCAATAACTTCAATCATAATCTAGGGAGAATTATGGAATCTATGGGGAAACAAATAGCAATTTTCTTCTCTTGGCGTCTCATAAGCAACAAGAAAACCTTCATCTGTATGTGTGTGCACTTGTGCCTCCCTTTCTCTTTCTTTGAAGAGAAGATCTCTTTTAAAAGTTTTATCCCAAGCCAACCCATCTACCGTGCTCTCAATTCCATAGTCTCACAGGTTCAAGGGGAAGTTCTCATTAGGTAAGGTAGTAAATATTTGCTAAATATCAAGACCTGAACGTTCCATCACACAGCTCCAACTTGTAATGAAAAAAGTTAGATATATGTGACTCTGTGTGTCTGTGTGAAGAGATACCAACAAAAAGGAAAGGCACCAGTTATTTTCTCTGCTAACATTCTTTTCACTCAAGACTTTGTACCAATCCCTGTTAGGTCAGGTTTACTTGAAGAGGTATAATGATGATGCTAATGAAGCTTAAGTGTCAGGACCTCTCACTTGAAAGGGCCTTCTCGAGACACTAGAATCGACCTTAACTTGCGTACATACAGTTTTCACAGTCAGATTTGTGTTGAATTTGTGTACCTCTTTGTAAAGCAGATCCTCAAAGAGCATAGGCCTCATGTCCTTCAGAGCCAAGATTCAGATGCCCGTATGACCGACAGGCTTACATAGACACAAACCTGTGACCTTGGCTGAAAGCAGACTGTACTCTGACCCAGACTGGTTCGGTCAGATATTCTTTCATGGATGTCAGGGATAGAGACACAGTAATTGTATTAGTAAGTGTTGGGTGCTGGGCTTTTTAAAATAAAATTTAATTTTCACATTCATAGAAAAATTGCAACGATATAGTGTAAAGAGTTCTCACAGACCCCCACACCCAATTTTCCCTATTATTAATATTTTAGATTAATGTTTTATATTTGTTACAACTAATCAACCAGCATTGATCTATTAGTATTAACTGAAGTCCATACTTTTAAAATGTCCTTTGTTTTTACATAATACTCTTTTCTGTCTTGGGATCCCATCTAGGATAATATATTCTATTGGAATTGGTCTGATTTTTCTTCATAACTAAACTGGAGTCATAGGCTTTTTGTGGGGGAGAAGGAAGACCACAGAGACAAATTACTATTTTCATCACATCATTAGAGTATACACTATCAATGTGACTTATTACCACTGAATTTGAGCATCATCACCTAGGCAACATAGTGTTTGTTGGCTTTCTCCACTGAAAACTCACTCTCTCTTGCCCCATGCCATACTGTACGCTTTGCATGAAGTCACTACCTACGGCTTACACCTACGGAGTGAGGAGGTAGGCTCCACCTTCTTAAGCACAGAGTAATTATATACATTATCCGTGAGTTTTTTTCTGATTGGCAGATTTGTCTCTTCTCCCCCATTTATTTATTCAATTATTTGTTTATATAAGTGTAGACTCTTGTATATTTATTTTATACTTTGGGGTTATAATGTACTATTTTATTTTGTTCAGAATTTCTCTAGCTTTGGCCATTGGGAGTCCCCGCAGTTGACTTTTGTGGCTTTGACATACCTTGGGCGCTGTGTTCTGTTTGTTTTGTCTTGTGTTCAACCACGTCCTTCCATCCTTACGTATTTTCTGCTCCCGTCCTGGAGCTGATCATTTCTTCAAGGACCTCTGGTTCCTCTGTCAGATAATAGGTTAAAGAAAGCATAGTTAAAGTTATTGAGCACCTTATCTGTCACAAGTACTAAGCAAGATGTGTAGCCCACTGAGTTTTTATACCCACCTGGTGGAGTTTACATGCTCGGAATGGGGCAGTTACCACAATGAGCCGACGGACACTCCAGACTCAGGCTCTGTCCTGTCGTCTTATCCTTTCCACTTTACAAGAGAGGCAAGGCAAACACACAACCAATCACGCTGAAATATGATAGATAAATAAAATAAATGTATTTTGAAGATTTACGGAATCATACATGATTCATTGTGGGTGTCTGTACTTTTGATAAGTTGCAGTGTTTGTGGTCTTTCTGGAGAGGCACACTTGGCGTTTCCGAAAGCAACTTCCTGGAGATACGCAGATCCACATATGTGAAGGCAACTTGTTACATGTCGAACCCTCTAAGAGAGAACCAAGATTTCCATGTCGTAGTGGAATGGTTTAGATAACGTGTTGTGTGAATGGTGGATCCAAAAACAGGATTAGGGTCCTTGGATTCCACTTCGACCTTCTCCCCACTTCACCAACCCTGAATAACTCCTCATAGGGTTTCGCACACCCACTGCAGTCACCATGTAGTTCAGGGCCACTGATCTCAGGCCTCTTTTTCACCTCGCCTCTTGCATCGATGCCCATGGAATCAACCTCTGGAACACTACCAGTTTAGACTTGTGTAGGTTTTTCCTGTCCTTGTACCCTCATATCGGTGCCTGTTTTCTGCACAGGCACTACCACGAACAGTGGAAGGGCTTTATCAAAATGTATTAATGAAAAAAATACTCTATTATGCTATTCCTCATATTCTAAATATTTAGTAAATTAATATTAAAGAACGATCAATGTCTCCTTATGCATCTAATGACAGGTAATAATGTCAAATCACCCAATTACAAGGAAATGTGTTTGAAAGCCCACATGTAATTGCATTCTTGTCACTTGAAATAAATAGAAATAACAAATGGGTTTAGTCACCATTTTTACACCAAACAAATTTCATTACTTAACTTCCTAAAAGATTAATTATCACCTGAGAGTTACATGAACTGTATTTATTTTAGTAATATATCTGTATTACAAGCTTACCAAGTTCATCCTTGCTTACTAATTTATGTACATAAACTCCAGATTATTGTCAAAGAAAAAATATTTAGACTTAGAAGCATCTAAAAATAGGTATGAATAAAAGGTTTCTTTTTCTCACTTTCTTCTCCTGAGTTGAGGTAAAATAACATTCTAATTTATTGAGCAAAATTAGCTCCCAGCACAGCTAGCAATGTCTAATTATTAATCTGGATGTGATTAATTTATAGATTGAAAGTGTTATTATGCACTACTTCTCCAAAATTCTCTTTTTCAATACCCATTTATCTCTATTTTACCATTGGACCATGTTATATTTGTAATTTAAATATATAAGGGGGGACCCCCCAAACCCTGGAATTTGTTTGTAAACACATGTGTATTTATTCTTACATGTTTAAACTTCAGTCAGCTTCAAAGTACACTCAATTTGATATAATACACCTATCAAGACTTTTTTCCACTGCTCAAAACAAGTTTAGAACTCATTGATTTTGATACCTTTTAGTGCTTATGCCATTTTTTCTCCACCTCTTCCATATTGGTGAAACATTTCCCTTTGAGGACTTTTTTCATCTGGGAAACCAAAAAAAAAAAAAATTGAAAGTCACTTGGGGGCAAGATCTGGTGAATATGGAGGGTGGGCAAGGGGTCATGCCATTTCTGGTCAAAAACTGCTGAACACTCAGTGCAGTGTGGGCAGGTGCACTCATAAATCACGATCATGAAATGGACAAATGTGGTGAAGAAACTTACTCTTTGTGATGGCATGGATGGACCTGGAGAACATTACGCTAAGTGAAATAAGCCAGCCAGAGAAAGACAAATACCATATGATTTCACTCATATGTGGAATCTCACGAACAAATTGAACTACCAAGAAAAACAGAGACAGACTCATAGAGAGCAGGATGACAGCTAAGGGTGGGGAGGCTAAGAGGAGGCGGGATTGAGCAGAAAGGAAAAAGGACTCATGGATATGTGTAAAAGGGACTAAATGGTAATGGAAAAACTACAATAAAAATGTATCTATATGTTAGAAAAAACTCTTTTAAAAATTAACTGAAGCCAAATGCAGCCTCTCACAACAACGCCAGCTGGTACACTGATACAGATGGGTTCCTAGAATACCCACCTAGCACAGGAAGTCTTTACTACAAGGGGCCCGCCCTACAGAAGATAATTCTGTTTTGTGGGGTCACCCATCGCATGTGTTTTATGTAAAAAGGAAAATGCCATTGTTCCAAGAGGATCAACTTTTGCCCGACGAGCATAGCAGTACTTGGTGCTATTCGAAGATCAGGGGAGGTTGCTGGCAGCTGTCAATCACTAATGTTTTTATATTAACTATAGTTATAGGACTTTCTCTTTTATTTCTTGTTCTATCAATTTCATTTTTTCATATTCTTCTAAGCCACCCCAACCATATCTAGGATTTATAGCACAAACTGAATTTCTTTTCTCATCCAGAGGACCACAGGTGAATAAATTAAGAATTCAAGAAAATGATCTGGGAAATATATAACATGGGAGCACAGCCTGACTTAGGGCATGTTGCTTTGAAAAGAACATAGAAAAATGTTCATTTACTTCCACTAAGCAGCTGGGGAGATCTTTTCTACCTGTGTCCCTTTTCCGAGTATATATTTATGTCTGGGCAAGTTCTATTTGTTGAATATTGTGCTGAAGATGACATGCATTTGATCAAGTCTATATTTTATACATAAGTAGACACCTGGATGATATAGCTGGTCAGTACACTCAGCTCATAGGGACCCTTAGGGGTATATATGTGTGAGGTAGAGCAAGCAGGTCCTGGCTGTTATTCAGACTTGGGTCTTTGTGCTTGTGTGTGAGATTGGCCTCCCATTACTCAGAGACTTGACCTTATCTTTTAATGCTTTACACACACACATACAAATTAAGAGCCAGTGGAGTCAGTGAAAGTTAACACACTGATATTAAATGTGAAAACTATTTCATGTCCTATACAAAGTTTTCCATTTACTCCTCATCTTACTCTTCTTTCTATTAAGATTGGCAAATCGATAGATGCATCATTAAGTATTTAATTTCTAGTGACATAGCTTGTTTACTGTTGCATTTTGAGGCCTTTCTCCTAGATAGTGTATTTCTCTAATCGGCCTCGCATTATATACTATTCCCTTCATTCAGCTAAGTACAAAATTATGTCGTGACACATAAACTCACCAACCAAGATTGTCAGGTTTCAATAGTACGCCTACCTCAGTTTTTGAAGAATCTTTTTCAGGAATCATGTTTATAGTCCTCTGGGCGCTCTAGGCCTCCTATCGCCATTGATTTAGTATGAGTGGATGAAGACGTCTTGTCACCAGGCTTGCGTGAAAGTCCCCGGATTTAGCAGGATCCCGTAGTTTACCAAATGCAGACGGATAGACCGTTGTTTTACAAAGATCACACACTGAAGGCAACTAAAACAATGGGTTTCAAGACTTTTAAATGTTACCAGTTTTGTCATTTTCACATGTACGTTTCACATGCCACCATACAGACTTTATAGATCAATTTAAATGCTAAAACCTTTTTAATGAAAAAGAATTCAGAGACACTTGCACGTATATTTAAAAATCTGAAGCCAATCAATAGAAAGTTATTCCAGGCATCATTTTTTAGGATTATCTTAGCCTGCTATTTTCATTCACAACCCAAATACCTTTGTAAAATAACTAGATTAGAGAGTAATTTCATAGCCCTGTAAAATAATTTAATTGTGAAATAACGCCTCTAGTCTTGGTATGAAATCAAAGGTTTAATTTGCTTCTGTTTTATCCTAACTTCTGCTTGACTTTTTAAGGTGCTGGTAGTCAATGCAGAAAAGGCAAGCGACACGTTAAAATGTCATCAAAGCAGAATTCTATTTTAAAACAAAGATATATATTATAATTCTAATGACAGCGACAAAGCACTCCGGGGTGTGCTTTAATGGGCCATTAGTTTCCTTCTCGGGTGGTTGGAATTCTTTGGCCTCTAGCCTTTGCTCCTCTGAGTCCCCATTGGGCCTCTGTGAGACCCATTAAAAACTCCCCGGAATGCAGTTTTTGTCTGATGTGATTATTATAAAAGTGTCCAAGTCACGCACTGATTTCCCCATTTGCAATGGCACTGGCTTTTCACTTGCCTAAATGTTGACATGGGGGTCTTCAGAAAATAGAATGCAGAAGATCAGGCAGAAGGTAAAAAAGAGATCTTTCAGGCTGTGTCAGGGAGGCAAGGGGAAGGAAGAGGAACGTTTGTGTAATCAAACCTGGTGTCCTGTTCACCAACGCCAAGCGGGTAGCGGTTTGAATCATTCTGGCAAAGCTTGACAAATCACAAGGGTGATGCAGTGTCCCCAGTTTAGTTTTCCAAATCATCTTCCATTACATCCCCTCTGTGATGGACAGATTTTTTTTTTGGCTTATTTACTACTTCAGAGCAAACACACATTTTGGTTTATAACCCTAGTACAAAAACAGATCTCTGTAATGAGGGAAAACTGACTCGATTCCAGCACCGAAGGCAGACAGACCAGGCGTGGTGTGCTGTGTTTGTTCTCTAGCAAACTTGCTTTGGAAGAAGCATCCTTCGCTATTCAAAAGGGTGATGTCAGCAGGGTCCCCTTTCAACAGCAGAGTTCAACCTATCACACTCCATTAGCTAATCAAGGTCGTCGATCTAACTGTGTACAGTGGTCATCAGTGGTATAAGAATCCAAAGTAAAACAGATACCTTTCCCTGCTTTTGATATTGGATACCTGGAAATGTGGAGAAATAAATGACGCCTCTCCCTCTTGACTGCTTTCCCTCTTTCTCTCCTTCTCTCTTTGCATGACAAAATAAAAAGGTGGCCTTTGGGTTTTCAGTGGCTACTCTTGCTTTTATCTGGATTGGCTCCACTGGAGACAATATTCGCACCATTGTTCTTTGTTAGATTAGATAAATAGATAGATACATACATAGATGAACAGACAGACAAGTGATAGTTATTGATCAGTATGAGGGGGGCAAAGGGAGAGGAAGAGGGAGGGAGACACTCCCAGTAAGTTTGTCTGAACCACTGGCCTCAGCTATATCTGAAAACGGACCTGCCTTTTGACACTCCAGGTTCAAGAACTGGCAAATTACCTTTTTTGCTTAAGTGAGGCATTAATTCCCCTCCCCTAGGCTTGAATTGAATAAATACTGGCTATTGCATTTGATCTAGGTCCACGTCGACCTTACAAACCTGTATTTTTTCATCTGGGTACTCCAGAGAAACAAATTCATACTTAATATATATATCCAGAAGTGAGGTTACTGGATAATATGGTGATTCCATATTCAATATTTTGAAGAACCCTATACTGTTTTCTACAATGGCTTCACTGTTCTACATTCCCACCAACAATACACGAGGCTTCTTAATTTTCGGCAGCTGTGCCAAGATTTGTTGTTTTCTGTTCATTTTGTACTGGACGTTCTGCTGAGGGTAAAGTGATGATTTCCTGTTGTAGTTTTGGTTTGCTTTCCTATTGTGATTAGTTATGTGGCGCGTCTTGTATACACCTGATGGTAATTTTTGTACCTTCTTCGGGGAACTGGATATTCAAACCCTATGCCCATTTTTAAATTGGGTTGCATTTTTTATTGAGTTGCAAAAGTCATTTACTGACCCCTTTCGGCAACATTCGACTTTCATAAATGTTCTGTTCTGTAAATTGCCTTTTTATTCTGTTGATTATTTACTTTGCTGGGCAGAAGTTTTAAAGTTTGAGATAATCTCATTTGACTGTTTTCGCTTTTGTTGTCTGTGCTTTTGGTGTCAAATCCAAGAAAGTATCGCCAAATCCAGTGTTGCAAAGCTTTTCCTCTATATTTTCTTCTAGAAGTTTTAATGCTTGAGGTCCTCCCTTAGGTCTTTAATACATTCTGAGTTGATTTGTATTTCTGGTATATGGTTGGGGTTCAATTTTATTCATTTCCATGTGGATATCTGGTGTTCCCTGCTCTGTTTATGGGAGAGACCATTTGTTTACCACTCTGCATTTGGCCATACATGTTTATTCCTGGCCTCGCCATTCTGTTCCTCTGGCTTATGTATCTGCCTTTGTGACAGTGGGATGCTGTCTCGATTAATGTTGTTTTGTAAAGACTTTTGAAATTAGGCAATGTGCTGTTTTCAGCTTTGTTCTTCCTTTACAAGATTCTTTTGGCTCTTTAGGGTTCCTGGAGATTCCATATGAATTTTCGGACTTTAAAAATACTTCTGCTCCTCTGCCGTTGGAATTCTGACAGTGTTTGCATTGAATCTTTAGATCATTTGGGGCACTGCAGACATTTTAACAATATAACGCCTTCCAACTCACCAGTACAGGATAGCTCTTCATTTATTTGTGCCTTGGGTGTTGCAACTTCTTAACTTGTTTCTGGAGTTCTCACAAAGGTAATTTGGTCCATTTTTTAAGTGGGTGCCCCTGTGGGGGAAAGAGGGCCTGGGGCTTCCTATCCTGTCATATCAGTGGTGTCACTCCTGCTCACCAGGTTTCGGTTCATTATATTGGGCTGGCGCCAGCACCCCAGAAAATCCTGATGCAGGAAGTATGTGTGGCACATGCATTTGGAAATGCTGTTCGATACCAGTGGTTCTCCAAAATGGACGGTGTGTTAGAATCCCTGGAGATGCACTGGTGTATTGAGTCTACTGATAAGCATCCTGATTTAAATGGTCTGTAGTGGAGTTCAATGTCAGGGGTTTAAAACACTCCCGGGTGATTGGAATGTGTGGCCAGTGTTGCCAGCCACCGTTCTCATGCTACTTATAGATTAATTGATTAACACTAGGAGTCCATTAGGGCAGCTCATCTCTCTGAGCAGTTAACGATAACATAGATATAGTTTAAACATCAATGAAATCTCCATTTCGTGTCAGAATCTTCTCCAGCCCGGCTCTCCATCCCTGTTATTAATAGGATCAAAACATTTAAAAATGACATGTGTATTTCATAATGGCTATAAATCTAATCCCACTAGTAAAAGAAGCTGTGACTCAACTCCATTAAAAGGTGAAGCAATTCAGCCTGAGTTGTTGAATAGAAACAACTGGTATTTCTTTCTGGATTAGTCTCAGGAAATGACAAGTAATTTCAACTCTTGGCTCACACCCTTAGGTTTATTATGTAGCACAATTAAGATAGAGAATGTAATAAGAAGTGTTTTTTTTTTCCTTTATTGCCTTTTCAGAAGATTTCCAAGTGGCGGTAACTCTTGCCTTCACACTGTTACCAGATTCAGAGTTCCTGGGAGGTTTTTACAAAGCCTTCTAATGAGACTTCTGCCAAACTAATAATGAGGGCGACAGAGGTGCTATTTTGAACATATCTTTAGACTTAGGAAAAGTCAACAGTATTGAAAGGAAAGGGAAGATAGGAGATGATTCATACAAGAGTGAGTTCTGCAGACAAACAAAGAAACCATCTCTAGTGTTTTCCCCTCTGACCATTCTGATGAATAAATTGTCTGTCTCCCAAATCAACAACAAAAGAGCAGAAGAGAGAGCAAAAGATCTTCCAAGGTGTTCAAGTATAAGTACTGTGGAGTTTTTACATTACTGGAAGTATCTAGACTGCTGAAATGATCTGGCATGCAGAAGAGATTCAGTAAGCATGTCCCAAAATAATGAACCATATATAGATATCAACATACATGTAAAGATATTTGCAAAACCAACCAGGACGCCTCCCTTTATTGATCTGTGTCTCCCGGTACACTCTGGTCTTTAACATTTCAGTTTTCCTCCCGTACATCATCTTCCCAACCAGAACTAAACTTTATAACCTTAGGCTCCATCCCCTGCATCCGGTACCCCCAATTTTCAGGAATTCTTTTTTAAGAAAAATATAGCATAAACTGTTGCTTTGAGTTCAATAAAAATAAGCAGTCTTCTTTTTCTCTTTAATTTTAAGATTAAATAAAAGCACATATAAAATTCGGTTGGTGCTAATATCTTAGAAACATTATTGTTCGAGCATGGACTTTGTAGCTCTAATATTATGTTTCCTCTCATGGAGTTCATCCAAAATCACATAGCAGCCTTGGCTAAGTTCACTAGTAAATTCTAAAAGACCTGATGTTGTCTGTGCTTTACCATGTGACACCATTACCCACACAATTTCTCCAGAGCCCCTTCCAGGGTATAGGACTAGAAACATTGTCCCATGGCTGGACTGGAAATCCTCGCTGCTACCCACCCCACTTCCAGGAGTCTTTGGAAAAGTGGGTAAAGGGTGAGACAGAGACTTTTAAAAATTAATTTTAACTGTTTCTATTTCCTTATTTCTCCAAATTTTGACTTCTCTTCCACTGGGACTTCTTTCCCAGTAGGCTGTAGTTTCCCTGTCACAACAGCCCAAGCTGGCTGAGAAGTCTCACAACCTTCCCCCACAAGCAAACCTTGACCTCTGGAAAACAGAGAAGCAACAAGCCATAACCCATGCCCAGTCCCAAGACAAACCCAAAGCCAAAGCCAAAACCAAATAACAATGAAACCTAGACTTATATTCCCCCAATAAAGTATCAGGTTTCCTGCTTTGTTCATCAAATCACTGTAATAAAATTTCATGCTTACTGACAGTTATTTTTTAGGATTAAAAACAGGATAAATTGCAATAGTTTATACAGCTCCATATTATTGGAACTTCAATCCATGTCAAACTGACAGTTGAAAGAATGCAATCTTTTACATCTGCCTAAAAAAACTCATCTAAAATGACCTTTCTGAATAATTGATGAGGACTTTTTATCTTTGTTGCAACTTTTTAATATGTACATACCGCACTCTTGTCAGCTTTTCTGTGTGAGGTG
The DNA here is from genome assembly GCF_019186645.2 of Phyllostomus hastatus. Taxonomy (NCBI): domain Eukaryota; kingdom Metazoa; phylum Chordata; class Mammalia; order Chiroptera; family Phyllostomidae; genus Phyllostomus; species Phyllostomus hastatus. Next base: position 21,081,861 of record NW_025334024.1, read on the forward strand.
ACATTTGCCAGGAGACTCCAGTGGAGCCAGAATACATGAGATAGTATTAGGATATATTCTCTGTTTCACTTAATTTCAAATTAAGCCCATTGGTTGAACAGTGTCCAATATGCTGTGTAACTCTATGTAGAGTTCAACATAAATGAGAGTCAGTATGTAGAGTTCAATTTCCCTGTTCCCACAGGTTACAAGAATAGTTATCAAGACAAATGATGATTAAAAGTCAGGATTTCTATAATCCTCCATATCTGAAGATAGTGTGCATTTACAGTCTTTTAGTAATAAAATAGTTTAGTTCTGAAAAATAAATACAATTGCTAGTATGCGTTGTAACCTCTCTTTATCATACTATATACAACAGAGCAGGAAATAGCAAAAGAAGTCATTTATAATCAAAATAAATGAATCCAAAAACTGTGCCTGCAAGTCTAGATTATTGTATGCTATCAACTTACTGTGTTAATGGTATTTCTGATAAAACATATAAAAATGGAACAGAAATTAATAAGAATCATCCATAATTATATCACCCTGGCTTAACCATAGCCCAAGGAGATTTTTCAGTGATTAATAGATATAAATGTAGCAATAGATAATGATACTCTATGGTTATGCCATTCCTTCTATAGTCACATAAATAATTAAATGTGTTTCCACAAAAGAGAACTCATAATATATTCATAGTTTTATGTTCTTACAATTATTTAGTGAAATATTTCAAATATACAAATATTCAACTTCTAACACATTGAATTTTAACATTATGCTATGTTTACTGCAGTTCCATTTTTTAGAACAATATATGATATTCGAAATACAGTCGAAGCCTCCTGGAAAAGCCCTCTAATTCTATTACCCACTAGCAAAATGATCACAAACAGGAATTTGATGTTTATTGTGCCCATGCATGCCTTACTGCAAGGAGGGGGAGTGGCTGGAGGTAGAAGAAGGTATGGGGGGAACAAAGATGATGGGACAAAAAAAATAATGTAGTCTTGTGTTGGAGGATTTAAGAGTTCAGATAAATCATGCTTCGTACGTATTCTGCAACTTGCTGCTCTTACCCAAAATGAGATGTAGAAATTTTTCTTTGCTGATACATATATCTGTAATTCACTGGTTCTTGCAGTTTAGTGGGTGTCAGAATCAGCTGGGGAAATTGAGAAAACAAAAAAAAATACGAAGGTCAAAGCCCTCTCCTCCTGCAATCAAGCCTGGGTTTCTGAGTCTCATAGGTGCTGACCAGGTGATTCTGATACACACCAAAGTGTGAGAACTGCTCTTCTAGTTTATTTGTTTGCCGTATATTTCATTTTGTTGTATAAAGATGCTGCAATTCATCCATTCTCTTTTTGTTGAATATTTATTGCTATTGTTTTTTATTTTGACAAGTAATATGCCATGTGGAATGCTAAGCATTGCAATATTGCCTATTTACACTCCCACTAGGTTGACCAACGCATTCTGATTTGTTGGGGACTTCCTCTACACTTAGCCTAGAAAATCCTATGTCCCATCCAGGCAACTTGGTACAGCTGATCCCCTTCATGAAAGTGGATACATTTACCTACCTGGAAACATTAGTATTGTCACACTTTTCAGAACGATTATGTTTCTGTCCCTACACAGGAGCAGGTAAAGAATAACTAATACTTGCTTTAATTTGTATTTCATTGACTAAAAGTGTAACCGCTTACTCATTTGCATCTACTAGTCAGATTTCCTCCTCCTCTGTGAATTATCTTTGTCCATTTTTCTAATAGGATATTTATTGCTCTGTATAGATTTTTATGAGTTTTTGTAAGATATTCAGCATTAAATGATGATTAGTCATGTGAGTTACAAGTAAGCTATGCCAGCTTGTGCTTATCTTTTACCTTTCATTTCGTTTTGACGTAATCAAAATTTTCAGTCTTTAATATTTACACTTTCTTGTGGCAAATCTAAAATTCATTATGTGTAACTAAAGTAGCAACTTTCACTTACAGACTTTTTCTACGTTTAAAATTTTACTTTTAACATTAGCTCTTTAGTATTCCTGGAATTATATGCGAGGTTAAGAAATAATTTTACTTTTGCCCATAAAAATAATGAATTATGCCAACACTATATATTAATCTTTTAATCATTGATTTATAGTATTGTCTATGCCCCAAATCTAGTTTTGTATATATCTTTGCTTTAGTTTGTGGGTTTTTGTGTTTAGTTCATAAGTCTATGTTTTGATGTCTGTTCCTTCCCACCCCAACTACATTCTCTTAATTTTTATAGCTTTAAATTAGGCATAATATCTGGTCAAACAAGTGATTTTCAATATTCTTTCAATAGCGTTCTTGTTATTTGTAACTATGTGTGTCTTTCATTTAAAAAATTATAGTATACTCACTGACTTATGTTAAAATGTGATTTTGATTGAAATCATATTGAATTTATAGGATAATTTGGAAAGAATTACTGCCTCAACAATAGAACTTTCCCATCCATAAGCATGGTATGTCTCAGCATTCACTCAATTCCTCTATTACTCTTCTAATGTATTTTATTTCTCCTAGAAGTTTTATGTATATTTTTACTTACTGTTACATTATGAGTCAAAGTTTTTCCTCTTGTAGTTTCTAATTTCTTAATATCGATATCTACAGACACTATTTTTGCATGTTATGTTTGTTTATAAAGCAAAATGTCTGAACATAAGTGGACAATCATGTATTCTAAAAGTTGAAAAGGTGTTTAATCTTTTCCATTAATAGAGTTATGACTTCTTTTAACTATCTTATTATATTGCCCAATACATTCAGTAAACATGGAAAAGAAATAGTGACAGTAGCCAAGATCACTGTATTTTTGACATACTTATTTATATTTTATTTTACTTTTACTTAGAATAAGGATAGTAGTTCAGAACACTTTGCATTTATTAATAGCACAAAGGCCTTTGGTTTATGGCAAATTACATTCCTAGAAAAATATGTTACTAAGAATAATTCCTTTGACTTTGATTTTTTCTAGAAACAATGCTATATAATGAATCATATTTCATATTTGGTATTTCAAAATGTTCATCAATGATCTACTTAAGTCCATATAACATAGTAAGGCCAGACTTGAACACCCTGCCTTTTGAGATTGTCTGAATACCTTTTAGAGCCTTAAAGGAATTGTGTACACGTCTATCTCCCTAATTAGAGAACTTGCCTCTGAGGTCATGGACATGCATTTCGCTAAGACTGCTTCGAAAGTTTCCCAATTAAGCAGCAGATGGTGCCTTCGACTTCATATGCAGAAACATCCCTTCTACTTCATATTTTCAGGCTGTAAAAATGTTGGTTCTTTGTCTGTAAATCATAAATGAGGAGAGTATCCCAAAGACGTTGAACACTCGCATTGAAATGATGGTATTTGCCTCTGAGCTGCTGTGATGAGCAGCTTTTGAAACAGCCCCAATGGCTCCCACCTCCTGTAGCCACGCGCTTCTTAGAGCTCTCCTTCTGAGTGTCAGCCACACCCAGTGATGCATTGCCTAGCTCCCCCAGGTCAATGATGAACAGCAGTCATGAGGGATTTTGTTCTTGCTATGTTCGCAATCTTAGTAAGAAAACATTTAGTCTCTCACCATTGAGTATAATAATAACTATGTTTATGGTAGACACCCTTTATAACTAAGAGAAGTTCATTCTACTCCTAGTTTGCTGAGGGTTTTTTAAATTATAAATGGTCAATGGAATTTTGCCAAAAGCATTTTCTTCATACGTGCAGTGATACGGTTTTTCTCCTATATACTGTTAACATTGTGGATGACCTTGGTCGATTTTTAAGATGTTAAATTAACCTGTAGTTCTGCAACAAATCCCACTTGATTACGATGTGTTAAAATTCTTATATATGGGCGGATTCACTTTACAGTTTTTATAGGGATTTTGGACCTATGCTCATGGGGGAGATTGGCTTGTAATTTGCTTTTCTTGTAAGAACTCATTCTGGTTTTGTGAGTATAATGTGCATATCATGAGATGGCCTGGGAATGTAACCGAGTTTTGTGGCTTGATATCATTTCTTCCTTAAATATTTGATATAATTCTCTATTAAAGACATCTTGACTTTTTTGTTTATTTTTTTCTTATCCAACATGCAATTATGTATGTATTATAATTAAGAGTTGATTCAATTTCTTTGTTCATTTTTTCCAGATTGCTCATGCCCTCAACTTGAGTTTACTTTTATTTATGTTAAATATCCCTTTGATGTTCTTTTTATTTTTAAATTTCTGTGAGTAGAAAACCTGCTTTGTGTGTATATGCTTGAAAATATCTTTATTTTGCACTCTCTCGCAAGGCCAGCTGCCGATGCCGAGGCCGTGCTGATAAATTCTGCGAGCATATTGGTCCCTTTATTTTATCCTTATCTCTGGAGTCAGGAAACTCCTATCACAGACCATGACTTGAAGCAAATTGAGCAATTTTCTTTCTTCATTACCCTGTAGGACCTAAACCATCCAGTACTGCAAAGTTGCAGACACAGGGAACAGAATGGTTATAGGGTTTTTTTTTCTTGTTTGTTTTTATTAAGTGTCTGGTTAAAAAATATATATACTTTACTTGAGCTTAAGTACAGTTAGATTATTTTGTTTTCCTCATTTCGTGTCCTTCATTGTTCCTCAGTGTGGTTCAGAGGGCCTGTGTATGTGCTCTGTTTACCATCGTGACCCAGAAGTGGATCATATTTTAAGAGTGCATTGAAAAAACTCTTTATCTGCTTGTCTTTCATTCCAGTTGTGTCTAGGTATCACTATTAAAAAGGTTGTGATTTTTATTATAAACCAATTCATAATCGTTACTGAGTACTTACTGTATACTAACCACTATTCCAAGTATCTTACATAAATTAACTCATTTAATTCTAGCAAAGACCATGTGAAATAGCTACTATTGTTAAAAGGGGAAAAGCTGCCTGGCTCGTGTAGCTCAGTGGATTGAGTGCAGACTGCAAACCAAAGTGTTGCAGGTTCGATTCCCAGCCAGGGAATGACCCTTAGCAACCGCACATAGATGTTTCTCTCTCTCTCTTGTTCTCCCTCCATTCCCTCTCTAAAAATAAGTAAATAAATAAATAAAATCTTTTTTAAAAGGGGGGGAAAAGCCTAAGTACACAGAGGTTAGGTCCTTTTTTGCATGGTCAGGTGGGATAAGACTCTTAGCTAGTGTTCAAACCTAAGTTGTTTGACTGTATCACTTAGATGTTTGCTGAGTGAACCAACATCCCAGATGACATGTGTCCCCCCTGGCCTGTCTCTCAGTCATGCCTCACCCTGTTCTGCTGCACTAGTGTCCTGGGTTCTCAAGATCACGGGCATACTTTATTTGTCTCAGGATCCCAGCTTCTAGCACTGGGTGACTACAGATGGTTGTCTTGGGTCAGTCCATCCTAAGTGCATTCCGTTCTGAGGATTCCCTCTCTTTTGATATTGGTTGAATGAATACAATCCCTTCCCCTGTTTTCTCAGAAGACCTATTCATACAGACAAAACATTCTGTTAAGATATATATTTTGAAAAGAAGGACCTCTGGAGATACTGTGAGGGGACACTTGTTTTCTGTCAGCATTTTACGAAGTATTAGGGAGAGAGGCTTTGGGGGTACAAATAATTGAAAAACTTTCATTGATATCAGTCTCCTTTTCAACAGCTGTGTATGAAAATGAAATATGTTACTACTTCTCCCCAGATTGGCCATCTCTCAACATGAACTCCATACAATTATATACCTAAGATTCTAGATAGGAGGAAAAAAGGCATATGCGACTCCAAACACTTTGTCTCAAAATATAGTAACATTCCAGTGCCTTAAAATGTAAAATAAAAAAGGAGAAATAAATAAGAATATCACGTTCTCATCACTGTCACCTAGAATGTTCAAAATAAATTTCTCCCAATTGGAAATAAGGTCTCAGAAATTACTAAGGGACAGCAGGACAAACCTGTGGCCAGTGGATGTAGGATACACATCTGTGGGAAGCTCTGTCAACATCTATTTAATATTTTTTAAAGGAAGGAAAGGATGCTTGCTAGAACAGAGCAATTAGTGGCCACTTTTCGTGTTTCCCTGCAGAGAAGGCAGCCTTGTCAACTGCCTGATTACTGCAGGAATAGGCGGCCCGATGGTCAGCACTTGTCTCCTGGGTTGCTTTTGTCTACAAATTGAGATGTTATTACGCCTTATGTGACGCAGCCCCGAGAATGCCTTGGGTTCTGAACTCGAACGCTGGCTGATCAGCGTGGAGACAAACTCTGGGTGCTTGGAGAGGACTTTCTAGTCCAAGAGAAAAGCTGTGCAGAGGAGGAAAACTGGGTAAAAAAGGGCCGAATATTTGGACAGTGAATGTGAAGTCACCACGTTGTCAGGCAGGCTGTGGCATGAATGAAAATGATACTTCTCATTGTCACTGATTCCAGCCCAGCCCAGGAATTGCATAGTTCCCTTCTCTTAAGTATGTTCTGAAGGAGTCTCAGGCTCAAATCAGTTGGCTGTTTGTCTCTAAGTCAGTTGAAATGTTGACAAAAAGAGCTATGGAAAATCACGCACCATTTCTTGTGCCCTGTAATTCCAGCAGGCACAGGAGACACTTGCAGAATCCCGTACGCTGAACCCAGTTGGGAAACCTGGCCTCATCCATCACTAGGGGGATTTATTCTGCACAATCAGTCTGCAAGTAGAGCAAGTTACAACCTATGAAAAGGTCCACTCCTGAAACATTTTCATAAATGGTCATTACAAAGCCCCTAACATAACTTCTAACACAATTAACAAAAACTTATGAGATACCACATGTAAAAAAGGCCCTAATTTATAAACCTTCACTAGGGAGGCATAGTAGGTGAAAAGCTAAGATTCACAGAGCCTTAGGGCGTCACACAGTGAAATACATATCGATTTAAAGACCAAAAGCAGCCAAAAGTGGTCAGTGTAGAATTGTCCTCCATGATATTTGTGTGACCTAGGTAACATAAACTTAAAAAAAACGAATGTATAGTGGATTGAGCGCGAGCTATGAACCAAAGCATCACAGGTTCGATTCCCAGTCAGGGTACATGCCTGGATTGCAGGCCACGGCCCCCAGCAACTGCACATTGATGTTTCTCTCTCTCTCTCTCTTTCTCCCTCCCTTCCCTCTCTAAAAATAAATAAATAAAATCTTTTAAAAATGTATAGAAATATTCACTCAAAACAAACCATCCTCCTATAGATATGAGTGATGTGTTCAGATATTTGCTTGAAACCAAACCTCAACTTCTGAATAATATTGTGGCATTTGTTCTCCAAAGCATTACAAAATTGAAAAAGTATCCCCATGGAGACCAGATAGTGAATTTTTTAGAGTTACGCACTGTGCTTACTCATTCTTATATTGCCAACACCTGAGATTCTCCCATGATGCTTAGTGAACTGTACTGATAATTTGATGGTGATAATAGTGCTTTATCACACGCACACACTCACATCAGAAAAGATTTCAATCTCTGTTATCTAACCCAAAAGATTCAGATACTATTTATATGACAGCATCAAAAGATTAACATTAGGGTTCCTGAACCTGGAACCCACGTGTATCTCCATGTTTTAATTATTCATAACCTAATGCAAACTCAAGTCTTCAATAATTTTTATTTTGTTTTAGTTCGTCAAGTTTCTTCTATTTAGCATGGAGCTCAGAAATAGTTTTAAAACTACTTATTTTAAAGCTTTTTATTATACCATTTGAAAGTAACATACCTTTTTCCTTTTGTTTGGGAGGAAATGTACATTCTCATGATGAGTCAAATATGTCTGAAACTTCTCAAATAATTTACTCATGGTCAAGAATAAGCAGGAATGATTAGAACTTCAAATCAGGAAACTTCAGAGAGCCAGAAGCTTTCAAAATGTGCAGCTTTAATAACCAATTTTTCTCAGTCATTACTGTATAGTAATCACCACTGATACACTCTCTCGTTTTTTCCAAAGCGTGTATAATTGGGCAAATCATCTAAACCCCCACAAGGAGGCAATTATTCAACTGCATTGATGCAGAATCACTGGGTCCAATATTTCATTAGAATATGCTATAATCCCTTGTTCTTGTCTTAACCTTCCCTGCAAAAATCCAATTCATCCGACACTGACACAGCTGACACAGTGTCCCGTTGGTTATGCAAATAGTGGCTGAGCAGGGGCCGCACAGCTCCGAGCCACGCTTCTATCTCCTGTCCCATGTGCAGGGCTCTTATCCAGATCTTTATACGGAGCCTGTGAGTTCTAATAACTATTCAGCCAACATATATAAGCTCCCTTTGTGCTCCCTTTTGAAAACGTGCTTATCTTCCTCTTATACAGGAAAGAGAGGGAGACATTGACAAAGAGATGGAGTGGTCCCTGCCAACACCAGAGGAATAGCTGGAAAGGGGAGAAGGAGGACACCTCGGTGGCAGGGAGATGATAAGAAAATCATCAAGTTGCCAAGAGGAGGATGTTGCCGCCATCCCTCCCCTCCTCTCCATGTTTGTAGCTCAGCTGTCCTTTCCCTTGACCCTGTCCTCCCATTATATTGGGAAGACCACAACTTGGGGGCACTCCCACCTGGGCTCAGATGCCATATCTGCCATCGACTATCACACGTCCTTGACAGCTCGTGAAAGATGAGGACCGTGTGTGCTGGAAGTCTGGACCACCATGTGCAATGTTAGGCACAGAGGTGAAGCCCTGTAGACCCTCTAATCAGATGGACAGGCGCCCTGAAAAGCGATGAATATTTTTTCATCGGCATCTGTTTCTAAAGGGATATGATGTGAGAGGCATGATGGGAAAAAGAAAAGATTTGACAGAAATGTGATTGTTGCAAAGGATAACATCCTTCTGAAAAATCATATTGCTTTGACCCTAAGTCATTATTTCAATTTGCTTTTTCCCAGCATGCCATCTTGTGATTCAAAGTCGATGAAAGGTTTTATAACATTAATTAGAAATTACTGCTTTACTTCTTTACTCAGTATTCATGTCACCTGAGAAGCAACATTAGGGGACCATTGATAAACTATTCCCCCATTTCCTTAATAATAACAGTGAGAATGAAGACTATAATATACTTTGAATGAGTGCATACTCTATGACCTATGTTGACTGGTATTTATTAAGTATTTCATTGAGTCTTCACAACGCACCTGTGACCTAATGGCTACTTCCATCTTCACTTTAGCAAAAGCAGGATTGAAGCTTACAGACATGAAATAACTTGGCCAAGGGCAAGTGGTTATTAGTAATTGTCTGGGAGAGGAGTCAAACTCAGGCACTCTAAACCTATCTTAAGCAACCTTTGATTCCAAATGGTCTACCAGCTGCTTCCCTCTCTCTCTGATGGCCAGCCCTGTCTGATGTTGCTCTTTGCTCCTCTGAGCCAAACCGTTGCTGTAAAGCCAACCACTGTCATTCAGAGAGCAGTGAGAGAGCCCTCGACTTGCTTCTAGCTACACCTAACAGCCTCACCGGCTGTTTGCAGAACAGCGATTCTCCATGTTGGCTGCAGAGTAGAATCACCCAGAGAGCTTCAGTACTGGTGTTTAGGCCCCACGCACTGATCTTGCCTTAATTGGTCTAGCCTGGGCTGGAGTAGTAAAATCATCTCAGGTGATTCCGTTGTGAAAGCCACGTTTGGGAAGCCCTATTCTCCAGGTTTGGGCCTCACACACACTCCTCTCTGACTCCTTGGCCAAGCAGAAATCCTGCGGATCTGGTCCAGAATTAGACATAGGTGGCATTGGAGCTGAGTAAGAAATCTTGTTTTGGAAAGGATTAAAAAAATGATGATGATAATAGTGAGATGATGATGATGATGATGATGATGAAAACCAGTTACCATTCATTGAATATTGCTCAGTGCCGCTAGTCTGCATATATTTACATATATTCTTATATAGGCTATATTGCCTTTTTAAAAAATAATGAAAGGCAAAGAAATCGAAATTATTTGACCCAAATTCAAACCCAGCATGCCACCTATTGTGGGGGACTTCAAACCTCTGCTTTTAATTGCACAACTCAGGCCGTGAAAGAGGAGAGGCTGCGTGAGTGTGGAGGCTGATAAGAAATGCCGCATGACCGAGGGGCAGCGTCACGCAGGGGCTTATTACAGCCCCGTGAACCAGTGGGTTGCAGAGCTCTGCTTTGGAGCAAAGCCAGTTACGAACAAAGAAATTTGCTCTTGGGTGCTACAAGCCAAATATGTAAGTGCTGGCAGGAGAGTTATTCCTAGGAGAAGAGCCAAAATATTAGCTATGGGAGAGAAATCGGATATTAAGTGGTGTGAACACGGCACAGTCAAAAGAGGCCATCTCTACTTCCTTCTCTCTCTCCTCCCTTCGCTGAACTCAGCCCAGGACTTGGCTGAGTACTCACCACGCGCCCAGAGAGTTCATTTACGTTCTATTCAGCTTTCCTCATTTTCCTCATTAAATTCTAGATCTTTGCCAGCAGGAAGTGGGGCTATGAGCCCTACTGGCTGGCTCAGTTGGTTAGAGCATGATTCCCATACACCAAGGTTGCAGGTTCAATCCCTAGTCAGGGTACATTCAAGAGTCAGCCAATAAGTGTATGAGTGAGTGGAACAACAAATCAATGTTTATGATCTCTCTCTCTCTCTCTCTCCCCCACCATACACAATACCCTTTCTCTCTCAAATCAATTTTTAAAAAAGGAAAAGAAAAAGAAGTGGGCTACAAAAATGTCAGTAAAGGTCTCTTTCAGATTTTTATTTATATATTTAAAAAAAATAGAATTGACTACTAACTATATTTATATGCTGAATAACGAAAATACTGATGCAGTTAGTACATAAAATGTACACTGACGATTTTCAGGTTCATATATTCAGATTTTTGACTGAAGTGTTTCATCTTTCTTTGAATTTACAATAAATTGTGAAAAATTTTTAACCCAAAGAAGGGTCACTATTGGCACACCTGAGCAAAGAACACTTTTAAAAGCACAATAAATGCTATTTTTTTTGAACCTGGTAGAAGGTCATGTATAAAATGTCACCGAGTTTTAATCACTGATTGTGCCCTGGAAGAAACAGTGACTCGGACTCTTTTCTGACGTTACAGACTGGGGACTGGAGAGGTTTAGTGACGTGTGCAAGGTTGCACAGCTAGGAAGCGGCAGATGGACAGCTAGAACGAGGGTCTCTTGATTCACATTCTAGAGGGTAGGCGCTCCCCATGTGCTAAATTATCAGATAGTTGCCACAATGCGGGGAGCCAAATCTTATTACCATCTTTACTTCACAGGTAGAACTCAAAGGCTCAAAAACTGAGTACATTATTCAAAGTGATAGGGATGGGATAGGAAACAGGGCCCCCTTTTCACTCCAAAACACATTCACTTAGGCAAAACACATTTATCGAGTGTCTCCTGCGTTCTCTGAAAAATTGGAAATGAAAGATGAGGCAGTTTCTGAAGATGTTCAATAACACCCCCACGGGATATAATTTAGAGACCCAGACAGGCATGAATAAATAAAGTCTTACCTTATTTTATTCTTCTTGATCAATTAATTCCATGAATAGACATTGATTTAAGTCTACTTGCCTGGAAGCCTCCTCAGCTCTACAGAGTGTTGGACTAGCATCCCGTCACCAGCACACAAGCGAGCTGCCTCATCTCTGAGCCTCCTTTTCCTCACGAATAAAGTTTCAGCGAGTGCCTTTCTGAGATACACAGAGGTTTAGCCTTCCCTGAAGGTACCGCAAGAACCAGCATGTAGTAAGGGGAGGGCCCAGGACTTTGAGACCTTGGGCCAGCTGTAGGATTTTGAGCACATTTTTGCATTAGGTAGTGAAATTCAGTGAAATACATTTTTTGGTAAAAATAAATATATATATTTTTTACAAAATTTGCTATTATAAAATCTGTTTGAAAGCCATGCGAATTTACTGTAGGATTATCTTGGTCCTATGTGATTTTTCAGTGCCATCCTTTAAGCCACACATTGCATCTGCCACACCGAGTACAGTACTTGCCGTCTTTGACCTAGAGCAGTCCTGTTCTCTCCCTCGTACACACTGTTCTTTGTTTCTGGAAACTATGTTGGGATAACATTAGCTTTTTTAAAGCTCTTTTTGAAGAATAATTAGCATTATATCTAAGGCTTATGACTTGATGTTTTGATATATAAATACATACAGTTACAACTTTCTTTTTGTGTTGTGGTGAGCATGCCTAAGATCTACCCTCTTCGCAAATTCACAGTATACAAGACATTATTATTAATAAATATTAACATAGAGGTAGATGATATCTGTATCTTCAAAGCCTACTTACTATACAATATCCTTGAAAGATGATCTAGAAAAGGGTGATTAATGATGATATAGATGTTGAGAAACCCAAGAGGCCCATGGAAAACTTTTTCAAACTGCTTTTTACAAGAGACCGACCATGCTATGTGCTACATCTCCAGAATATGCGTGTCTTGAATGAGTGAAACTGCGTACACTGCGACCACCATCTCTCCATCTTCCCTCCAGCTGGCTCCAGGTCATTCCCACTCTGCGACCTGCTTCACTGAGCCTGGCTATTTCCGACTCCGTATAAAGCTGTGTTTCAGCATGCCTGCAGTCTGCCTCTGATGACGAAATGGTAGTAGAAAGGAAACTTTCTTGGAATCAGAGCTTAGACCTGACATGGACTGATTTTACCCTATCCTAGTTGTGACTCTATGTACAAGTCATCTGAACTCTTGTAGCTGCAGGTTCCTCACCTGTAAGATCAGGATAGTACAGATGAAAGGGAGGAATTGAGAGCAACAGATACTAAGTTCTGGACTTCTTTTTGGTGTAATAGAAATGTTCTAGATTTAGGCAGCTGTGGCATTTGCACAACATAGTGGATATATCAACAACCACTGAATTGTACACTGTAAAATAGTTAAAATTTTTATTATATTTCAATAACAAAAGTATTTTTTAAATATTTTATTTATTTATTTTTAGAGACGGGAAGGGAGGGAGAAAGAGAGAGAGAAACATCAATGTGTGGTTGCCTCTCACGTGGCCCCCACTGGGGACCTGGCCTGCAACCCATGCATGTGCCCTGACTGGGAATTGAACCTGCGATGTTTCGGTTTGCAGCCCACGCTCAATCCACTGAGCTACACCAGCCAGGGCTAACAAAAGTATTTTTAAATGGAGGGGGAAGAGGCAAAGAGAAAGAGCCAGTCAGGGAGAGCCTTTTTTGTTGCTAATGGGGCATGGATTGGGGTTGGCAGACAAGGGTTCAAACCCCAACTCTCTCTTTTACCGTTAGCACAAAGTGCATTACCACTCTGCCTCATTCTTCGTGTGTTGTGGATTCCATGTCACAACCACTCAAAACCCCACTGTGGAGATTCGGTGACACGTGAGAATGCCGTAGTGGCTCACCCAGAGCTGATGTTCATTCATCGAAAACTATAAATATGATAATACTTTCTTCAGAAAATAAATTAATTAATGACTTTTTAAAAACCTAAAATATGCCACTGTGTGCTTACAAATACGTAATTTGGATACAGTGAGTCTGCTATGGTTATTGTAGAACTAGTTCTCCTAGTAACTTGCAAATAAATCCATTTAAAATACCTACTTTTTGTTTATGTTCCCACATGTAATTGGAAGTGTACTTCCACATGCACAGTTCTATAATGAAAAGAAATACACTGTTGAGGATTTACAGGCAAATAACTTTTCAGTGTGTTTTAGTGGGGAGCCATTGGGTAATTAAATCACCCTGAGAATACGTTTCTAATGGCTTCTGTGTCTCTGGCCCCTGCTCATTTTAAGAAGTGGTATATCATTTTGTAATCAACATGGTGATGACAGAAAGCTTTGTTTTACAAAATCAGTTTTCATTATCTTTCCCTAAAATGATGAAATTGTCTCACTGATAAGACTAAGATAACACAGATGGAATGTATTTCCTGAAGGTTAAGGATTACAGGAAGGCAACAACAGAAAGGAGTGTTGAGCTAATAGTTGTGGGCCATTTTAAGAAGGAATACCCGGAGACACTAACACTTCACCCTCAAGCTTAAATGCAGTTAAGTCAGCTTCACCCACTGCCATTCTCAATGAAGCACCTTTATGCATACAGGGTCTGGCACAAATAAGGACCCTGTAGCTGTGGAAATTCTAAATAGAGCTTAGCTAACTGATGTTTTAAAAATATTTTGACCTGGCTGGTGTGGCTTAGTGGATGGAGCACCAGCCTGCAAACCAAAGGGGTGGCCGGTTTGATTCCCAGTCAGGGCACATGCCTGGGCTGCAGGCCAGGTCCCCAATGGGGGCCATGTGAGAGGCAACCACACATTGATGTTTTTCTCCCTCTCTTTCTCCCTCCTATCCCCTCTCTCTAAAAATAAATAAATAAAATCTTTTAAAAAAGAAAGAAAATCCTTAAAATGATAAATATCTTGATATTATTTGAGGTTATTATAAATAGTAGTTATTTTTGGAATCTTCTCCTCTAACACCAGAAAGAAGAGCAAGGCGGGGTGAGGGCGTAGAAGAGGTGAGAACCGGGCACGGCTGGTTAGCAAAGGTCGGGAAGGATCAGCACGTGTAAGAGATGTTGTAGGGGGAAAAATTACACATTTGAAAAGGTAGAGAATGCGTTTCCATTCTTTTGTCCTCTGGCTGTTCTCACTCAGGTCCCATTTTCCAAGACTCTCCTTTGTGCTCATCGCCTGTTCTTTACCTGTTCAGTGTTCTCTCCTCTCAGTGCCCACGTTACCACCTTGCTTCTCTGTGTATCGTTTTTCAGCATCCATCTCTTCTTTCTGTTTCATAATTACTGTCTCAATCCAATTTCCCAAATTGGATCCAGGGGCCCGGTTTCTCAACATCTCACTAGGGAGTGTCCAGGCAGGGGCCCAAGCTGGAGGCAGATGGGAGCGAGGGCGTGGCCAGGAGGAGCTCCAGACCCGCTCCAGCTCAATGCTTCTTCTCACTGCTTCTTGGATGCCAGCGGCCCTCAGGGCTGTAGGAAGGGTCCTTGGAGGCAGAGATACTGCTGCAGTAATAAATGCTCTCTGGCCCTTGGAGTTTTAGTGCCTCCTGCAATGAATGCAGACCCTGACGTGGTTCCAAACATTCTGAGCTGAATGAGCACCGCATCAAAGGAAAATGCAGCTGCGTGGACAAAGGCATTGTGGCCCCGAGATGCCTGTCCTCAACTGGGTGTCAACGCGTGTTTTCTTTGATGATGTTCCAAGGCCCTATAGCCCAGGGCACATTGTAAAAGTCTGAACGGTGAGGCTATTTAAGTCCTTCAAGGTATTATTTAAAAGTTTAGTTGATTTCTATTTACTTTTTTTTAAGATTTTATTTATTTTTAGAGAGGGAAGGGAGGGAGAAAGAGAGAGAGAGAGAAACATCAATATGCGGTTGCTAGGGGTCATGGCCTGCAACCCAGGCATGTACCCTGACTGGGAATCGAACCTGCGACACTTTGGTTCGCAGCCCGCGCTTCTATTTACTTTTAAAAATGAGTTTCTTTATTGCTGGTAGAAATGATTTTGCAGTTATGGTCGTGTGTGTGTGTTTGCTAGGGCTGCCATCACAAAGTACCCCAGACTGAGAAGCTTGAACAACAGAAACTCGCTTCCTCACAGTTCTGGAGGCTGGAAGTCCAGAATCAAGGTATCAATCAGCAGGGCTGGTTCTGTGGAGGGCCGCAAGGAAAGGCTCTGCTCTAGGCCTCTTTCCCTGGCTTGTAGGTAACTGGCTTCTGCCGCTGTCTTTTCATTGTTTCCTTCTGTGCTGGTGTGTATCCAAATTCCCACTTCTCACAAGGACGAGAGTCACCGGCCAGGGTCTACACTAATAATCATGTTAGGTCACGTTCCGAGCCACTAGGGTGTAAGGCTTCGATGGATTTTGAGGGGAACACAGTTCAGCCCATAATAGGCGGTGGTACTGAATTTCATTTTAAATACATTTAACTAAAATGTTATTCAAAAATTATTGAGAAAAGATTAAGTACATGTAAAGCATACTTATTCTTGTCTGTCAGAAAGTGCCAAATAAGGATTAGTCCCTTTTTCTAGTATTTAAAAATAAGACATCAGGAGTGTGGTGGAACACAGGGTTGAAAGTTTTGTGGGCATGCAGATCTAGTGAAATATGATATTTAAAATGGACTCAGTGACGCCCTGACTGGTGTGGTTCAGTTAGCTGGGTGTTGTCCCACAGAGCGAGAGGCCGCTGGTGTGATTCCCAGCCTGGGCTGCAGATTCGGTCCCTAGTTGGGGCGCATACAAGAGGCAGCCGACCGATGTTCTTCCCTCATATCCATGTTTCTCTCCCTCTCTTTCTCCTCCCCTTTCCCGCTCTCTAACAATCAATAAGCTATTTAAAAAATAGAATAAAATGAATTTAGTGGCTAAAACAATTCCCTTGAACCCAGTGCGTGATCAATAAATATTTGTTGAAAGGGGATTTCTTGGGTTGAGGGGGAGACAAAATAATGAAGAAAATGGTGAAATTAGGGAAAAATGTGTACCCAAATAGTCACATAGAAAAAGTCAACTTTAATCAAACTTTCTCAACTCAAGTTATGGAGGGCACATGTGTTTATATCATATGAATCTCCTTCCTGAGCTAAATATATATACATATTTAGTTTAAAAAATGTGTGTCTCCTATCCTCGACAATTTTCTAGTATAGTTGAGGAGAACTAAGCTCCGATTGAAGTTAATGCTGGGCTTCTTAGAGAGGGCAAGCATGGACTTCACTCTTTAAAATGAAGATGTTTATCCCATTATAAAGCAAGACCCTACCTCCCAGAAACAGAGCTACTTCATGTTATTATAGTTCATTTTAACGACACAAGGTGAGTGACACCAGAGGGCATTGATTCCCAGGGTTCCAGCCTTGCTTTAGCAAATACCCCCTTACCCAACCTTCGCTTCCTATGCTTCTTCTGAGCACCACCGGAGGTGCTGTCTTACAACTGCATTTTTGTCCCTCTCTCTCTGACCCTGAACTCTGTAAAACATAGTTCTTAGTGTTCTCTTGTAACGAATGCTTAACTGCCTTCCCTTTCATATGTGTGATGTAATATAGAATATCATATATATTATATATAATATTATATCATATACATATGATTCACAGGTAAGTTTAAGAAAAGCATTTCTTAACCCTTGATGAATATGTATAAGTTTATGATGAATTTGGAGCCTGTCTCCTTGTCTATTTCCAAATAATATAGTCAAGCATTTAATGGAGGAGTTTAGTAATGCAGTGGGTAATGAAATACATTATAAAGACAGTGTAAGCTGTAGTTCATGGGCCCTGTGGGTTGTGTGTGGAAACAATCAATGTTAATAGCTAAGTGAGTTGTGTTTTCTATGTACAATAGAAGTAAAAGAAACCTACAAAATTACAAGAAAAATAAGGATGTATCTTAGGTGTGGCATATTTTTAGGGTTTCCTGACCTCAATTACAATGCACCCTGCTAAATTATTTGTACTTTCCCTGACATTGTCCAGGAATTCTTACGTTGCTGGCACAGGTGCAAATTAGTGTGGTAGTACCTGTGTAACAGGTTTTAAAAGTCATTTAAAATTCTGAAGTATTTTAATCATTGGTCCCAATTCCCATGTGTGTCTTATCATTACAAAAAACATGTATGTTGAACAGTGTGTGCATAAAGATGTGGGAGGCTGCTCTGCGTGGCGTGGGCCCAGCTCCCACTGGGAGATGCACAGGACCCACGCCCATGGATAGGTGGCTCTTGGGGAATCAGGCCTGCAATGTACCTAGGCCACTATGAGTCTTGTTTTTTACTAAAACTCCCTCACCCTGAATTGAGGACATTTACTGCAAAGCAACTTCCTAAAAACCATGCTAAACTTTCCAAGGATGAGTATAACCAGTTCCAACTACTTTTGCCTTTTCATTTGCAAATATCCCTCTTCTGTGATGTGATTACCAGCATCCTCTCCTTTGTTTTCTGTATAAGGTAACCACCTAAAGTGAGCCTGTGCAGAGTTAATGAGAACCTTCTTGTAATGTGCCCAGTAAGACAATAAAAGCTCATTGGTGCGAGGGCCAAGGCTTGGGCTCCCTTTGAGAGAAAAGCCATGCTGTCCCTTTTCTTCCACCGGACTCAGTAGTCCGTGTGAATTTGTCTCATATTTCATCCATAATGACGAGGACCCCACGAGCCAGGGTCTACATCATAAAGTTACACACTTCAGTTATATATATATATAACCTAAAGAGCCTAAAATGAGGGAAAAGTGAATATCTGATACATACATTGAGTGGTCATATAATATTGAAATAATTGTATAGTTTACAATCAAAAGATTATATTTGTGCCATCAGCATAGAACTGTAAAACTTCAATAAGAGGGGCACCCAACAGTGTCCAGCAGATGGGGGGGCAGCAGATCATGCAGGTCTTTGTTGTTCCAGCACATATTCTGGCTCGATCTCCTTATGCAACGCAGTAGAATAAAACTGCTTCATAAAACCAGAGGAACATTTGTTTTAGCAAAGGCCTCCTTGGGAATCATTTGTTCCTTTTCTACACGGTGTCGGCATTGTTGGGTAACATGCTCTGGGGAGATGTCACGTCCTAGTATTCCATGTGGAAAAATTTTTCATAAAAATAAATTGCTGTGTGTTGGAAGAGACTTCATCTCCATTTATCTCTTCATATCTCTCAAGTGCAATATGTAACATGTCCTGCATGGATTGGCTTGCCATGGTAATTATACATTTTTCATTGAATACAAGAGTAAATGGATGCTTCTAGCAAGTTCTGTGTTATTTGAATGGGGGAGTAATTTTTTTAACTTATTTGTCACAGAGCAGGTTATTGCCACCGCAGGACTTCTGATTTGTTTCCCTTCCTCTCGCCTGTATATATTAATATTAGCTTTTTGAGTAGATCCCCTTTTCTCTGTATTTAAAATGAGAAGTTCTTAAGGTGACATCTTTGCAACTCAAATTAATAATGTCAGGATAATCAGGATTAGATGGTTCCATGAAAAAATTAAACCAAGAGAAAAAAGAGAATTTAAAGAGAAAAAAGAAAATTAAACCAAGAGAATTTGTTTTGCTTCAGTAATAAGCACATTCTAGTTATAAAATATAAGTGGGGATTTTTTTTTAGGAAACACTCTATTTGCGCATGTAAAGATTTCTGTACTTGGCTCCAGCCCTCCCTAGCCACAGTCCATAGGCAGGCCTGCTGGCCCAGACATCGTGCAGGAGATGCCTCTCTATGTACCCCAGGGAATCCTGAAATGGCCCTGTCCTCGGCTCCAGCCCCTCCAGCCACAGTCAGGAGGCAGTCTAGTTTGAGCATGGTCCGGGCGGGAGACATATTCATCCATGCCTCCAGAGTCAGATCTGAAGACTTCGATCGTGCCTGTGGACCATGAACACCCCTGGGACTTGATTCCAGTCCCTCTCAGACATGGCCCAGGATCATTTCTGCCCACTCAGGGACTCTTCCAGTGACCTGGTGGCAGTCCTCCAAAGGACCTGGAAGGAGCCACATTGACCTGTAAATCTGGTAACAAGCTCACTGTCAAAGGACCCAACAGTAGATCCTGAAATGGATCCCTGTCTCAGAGCCATCCTTTGTGCAAGCTCAAAGACAAGTCCTTTGAAACCTACCAGTTAGAGGAACAAAAAGAAAAAAATATTTAAAAATAGGCAAAGTAGACCTATGTGAATTATGTGATGATATCAAGTGAATGAACCTTTCCATCATGGGAGTACCAGGAGGAGAGAGAAAGGGGCAGAAAGCTTAGTTGGAGAAATAGCAGCTAAGCATTTATTGAAGGGATATGGGCATCCAGGTGAAGGAAGCTCAAAGGATCCTAGTCAAGATCAACCCAAAGAAACTTGCTCCGAGAAACATTTGTGATCAAAGTGTTAACCATCAAGACCGAGGGAGTTTTGAAAGCTGCATGAGAAAGATGCCTCATCACATGCAGAAACTTTGCAGGCCAGAAGGGAGTAGGGTAATAAAAAGACAACAGTGCAATAATAGTTGGAGACTTCAATACTTCACTCAGAACATTAGAGAGCTCATCCAGGCAGAAAATCAATAAGGAAACAGTGGACCTGAACAACACTATTGACCAAAAAGACATAACACACATAAATAACATTCCATCCAGCAGCACCAGAAAACACGTTTTTCCCAGGTGTACATGGAACATTCTCCAGGATAAATCATATGTTGGTCCACAAAGCAAACTTTAAAAAATTTAAGAGGATTAAAATCATATGAAATATTTATTATATACATAATGGCTTGAAAATAGAAATCAATAATAGGAGCAATACTGACAAAGTCAAAAATATGTAGAAATTAAACAACATACTCCAGAACAACCAATGGTCAAAGGAGAAATCCAAAGGGAAATTGGAAAGTATTCTGAGACAAAAGGAAATAAAAAGCACAACACACTAAAGCTTCTGGAATGCAGCAAACATACTTCTTAGAGGGAAGTATATAGAGACAAATGCCTACATTAAGGAAAAAGAAAGATCTAAAATAAGAAAACTAACTTTATACCTCATGGAACTTGGAAAAGGAAGAACGAACTAAGCCCAAAGTTACCAAAAGGAAGGAAATAATAAATGATGAAAACAGAAATAAGTTATATAGATGTGAGAAAGACAATAGAAAAACATAAAACTAAAAGTTTGCTTTTTGAATATAATAAAAAATTGGCAAACCTTTAGCTAGACCAGAAAAAAGAGAGGTGACTCAAATAAATAAAATTAAAGCTGTAGGTGTCACATTTCCTGAATTGAAACCATGCTACAAACCTACAGTATTCAAAACTGTATGGTAATAGTATAAACATAGACACATGGACCAATGGAATGGAAGTTTGAACCCCAAAGTAAACTCATACATATATGGTCAGCTAACCTGTGACTTTCAAGTCAGGCTTGATGTACAGAGCAACATGCCCATTTACACTGCTATGTGAGGCTGAGCTTTGGGTGATATAACCACAAATTGTTTTCTATCTTTTGTAAAGTTGACCACCCCAACCTTCCTGTCTCCTTTCTTCACCCCCCCCCCACCCACTCTCAATTAGCCTGAAGAGATGTGGTGGATAAAGTTAGATGAATTTTTAAAAGACTCAGAATAATTTTACTGTTATCCATATGCACATATAAATATAAATATTTATATATAGTAAAGGATATACAAACTATGAACAAGAGGTAGGAGCTTAGCAAAAGGGGGATCATGCTATCTATTTTGGAAGATGTTTTGCAGAGGGAAGCTTTGACTAATTACATCACCTGAGAAGAGCCTTTAGTTAAAAAAAATTAAAGGCTTTTCAGATAGCTGGGAACATATGAGTATAGTATAGTAATCAAGCTCATGGGCTTTGGAGCTCTAAGGAACCTGGTTCTGCTATTATCTTAGAAAATATATATGGTATCTCTGTACTTTTATCTGAAAACGTGAGTAAAAGAATTTAACTAACAACCTGATTGATGCTCATTTACCTGGAAAGCTCAGCTTAAACATCATTTACCCAATTATTCTTTGACCAAGCATAGCTTGCTTAGGGTGTTCCATTTTGTGTTTTCTATAAATATGTGTCATGAAATTTTGAACACTTGCAATTATGAATTTATTTTATTTTTTAAGATTTTATTTATTTTTTAGAGAGGGAAGGGAGGGAGAAAGAGAGAGAGAAACATCAATGTGTGGTTGCTGGGGGTCATGGCCTGCAACCCAGGCATGTACCCTGACTGGGAATCGAACCTTCGACACTTTAGTTCGCAGCCTGCACTCAATCCACTGAGCTATGCCAGCCAGGGCTGCAATTATGAATTTATTGTCTCTCCTCCTGACAAGTCAAAAAGATAATGAAGCTCTCTCCAGGAAGTTTGATGTCTGTCTTCCTATAGGATGCTGGCCCCTAGCTTAGTGCCTGGTACTTGAATCATTGGTTGCTGACTGGTTATTCTTAGAGACCATTTGCTAGGCATGCCACATATCAGAAAGGAAAAATAACTCCCTTTCAGGCAATTCTGGCCTGAAGTCCAGGATAAATCAGGCTGAAATATGAATCTGTATATGAGTTTTTTTCAGTGTAAGAGCAATAAAGCATCATGTTATGGAAATTTCTAAGTAACACCAAATGGTAGCAAAAGAAAGTCAAGTGAGGGATTGTTCAGGAACTGTGAAAAAAGATCCTCAACTACTTTCTCCAACAGCCCCAGAGAATTAAAAATAACAAATCAATGTGTGGTACCATTGAGAGAAACATGCATCCCCACGAAGATAAATATGCCACAAGTCACACAGACTCTAACTGGATGCCAGTGTGTGAGGAACATGCTTAACATGCCTCGAGCTGGTAAGAAAAAAAGAGAGAGAAGAAATGCAATGTGTGTCTTTTTGAGGTATGCTTGATGGCGTGTAGCAGGGCGGTAGTCATATTTGTCTAAATTTGTCAGAGACTAGCACTCGGTGACTTTTTCTGTTGGAGGCAATTTATTACTACTTCCCTGTATGTAATGCAATAGGAAAACATTGCACAGTTGGCATTAGAAGTGGTTTAAGGTTTTGAGAGACTGGTATATGGTGAGATAATATAGCAATTATATATGTGCTAAGAAAAAATTAAGGTGCATAGCTATCTAATATCTGAGGGGTACAAATACTAAGAAATAAAAGGAATTTTTGAGATGATAAAGAGGATGTGATGAACAGCAATGAGATAAAACTGATGCTGGAGATGCGTTTGCCTGGGAACATATTTCAGCAGCTGCCTTTCTGGGTATATTGGTTTCCTAGGGCAGGTGTCACAACGTGATCCGGACTGGATAGCTTCAAACAACACAAATGCATTGGCTCACGATTGTGGAGTCTAGAAGTCCAGAGTCAAGGCGTGGGCAGTTACACTCTCTAGGACAAAGCTCTGAAGAAGAATCTGTCCCTTTCACTTACCTTCTGATATCTCCAGCAATCCTTGGGACTCCTCACCATGAAGTGGCGTCTTTTCATCCTTAGCATCTTTCTTGACATGATATTCTCTCTGTGTCTTCACGTCATCTTTTCATGAGGACTCTGATCATACTGGATGAAGGGCCCACCCCACTGCAGGATGACCTTGTTGTAACTAATTACATCTGCAACGACCCAATTTCCAAATCAGGTCACATTCTGTGGTCTGGCGGATGAGAACTTTTAATATCTTTTTGATGGACACCATTCAACCCTTAAAATTGAGTATTGAATGTAAGAAGAAAGAAACTGGTATTTCTTATCTTTTCAGAACCAGGTCAACCTGTTCTACACAATCCTTTCAGGAAATCCTATGAGAATATACCCATGGGGAAAAAAATATGTAGCTTGTAGTAACTAAGCCAAAGTCAGCCAAAGATGTGGAAGGACTAGAATTTCAACTCTGATTCCTTTTCTCATACTCTCTCAGACAGAGAGGGCTTCCCCATGGTGTACTGTGCGCTTTTCCATTTAGATATCCTATTTTGTTGATACAAGTTAATAAGAAAATGTTTTTGTTTTTATAGCCACTTAAAACATATCTGACAAGTAGTGATGCAAAAGCATGTTTTTGCTGTTTTATTTGGAAGTGGGTGGCAGGTCTTGTAGCAAAGTCTTCTGGGGCTCAGGCGGCCCATGGCATGTGGGTGTTCATCATAGACCTAGGGCCCATAGTGGGGGTGAGAACCGCCCTGTCTTTTATGCTGCTCACATCAGGTGAAGGCTGAATCTCTTGCAGGTGTTGCTGTGTCAAACTACATTGTTTCATCTATTTATTCATATATATATTACATACACATGTATTGAGTTATTTCTACTACAGTCTTTGGCACTGGTGCTAAAACAGCTCAGAAAAAGGACGAGCCCATTAAAGTCTGCATTCTAGTTGAAAAGTCAAACAATAAGCAATATCACGTGAATCAGCATGATGACTCAATGATACCATGATACTGGGAAGAGGAAGTTGGGGTGATGTAATAGGAATGCCTGAGCACTGCTATACCTAGAGTGGTCGGGAAAGCTCCCTCTAAGGAAGTGGCCTTTAAACTGATGTCAGAGTGACAGGGAGGAGTCAGCCGCAAAGGGGAAACACTTCCCAGGAGAAAGACAAGCCAAGTGGGAAAGCTTGGAGCTGTATATGTGCAAAAGAGACGAAAGATGAGTCAAAGGTGACACTCAGCACAATTCTTTGGAATATTTGTTTCTTTATTTGTATTTTAGACACTTGGCCTCAATGACAGTGTGAAGGAGAGACTCAATGAACTGGAATAGTCCTGGGGTGGGGTCTGTACCTGAGCTGTTGGAAGTAGACAGAGATGAACTGTCATAGCATCAAAACTGGACTGGGAGCAGCCAGGACTCATAAAGGGGTCATGGTTAGCACAGCTGATGTGCAGGTGGGTCTGAGTTATAAAAATCTGCCCATTGCCAGGTTCAGATTGCTCGCATTTTGAGACCTGTTTCCAACTCAAGTTTATCAGCCTAAGTTATGGAGAGTTAATATAGGACATGGAAAAAAAATCTAAACGACAACCCTAGCGATGGCTTTACCAACCAAGGAAAAATGGGACATGTCATGGTGAGTGGCAGAGGTCAATTTTATTTTTTACCTTTCCTCTCACTGATGATAATTATATGTCAGAATGCATATTGTCACTGTGGAAGTGCCAAGCCAGACGACCTAATAGATATTTTCAATGTGTAATTTCTCTGCTGCAAAATTAAAGTATTAATCAAACTAAAAGCCTGCTACGGTGGTGAAAGGTTGGCTCTGCACTGAATGGCCAGAGGTAACAGGGCTGCCTTCCTCTTCCATTTATTGGTGTCCTCCACGCCGTTCCCCAAAGAGGGTCTCTGAGACCTCTGTCCACGCAGACAACCCAGTTTTTAATTATATTTCCCTCCCTGCGGCAGCGGTGGGTCTTCACGGGCACATTGCGTCCACGGGAGAATCTGTATCACAGGACAGTTCAAGGTAAGATTTATTTTGTCACAACAAACAAAACCTTAGGGAGTGGGAAACAAAATACTGAACACCTTTGCAGCATTTGAAACTATTGTGTCTGGCACACTCATAGCTCATGTTTTAAACATTTTAAAATGTGAAGAAAAAATATTGATTCTTGAAAATGCCCAATTACTATGAAATATCACAGTTAGGTATGCATATTTTTCCCCACTTGTTTTGTTCTTCTGTATGGGAACTTGGCATACCGTCACTGTGCATGAAAAATACGATTTTTAATTTAATACTTTTGAATGTTTTAGAAAGTGTTTTCTGAATAAATATAGAAGTTAGCCTATTATAATATTTAACATTTATCATGTAGTTTTTCACATTCAGCAACTGATATTTATATATTAAACCAATTGATTTTCTAAGTCGAGTAATAAAATTTAAAATAAGGAAATAAATAATTCAATTAAAAGCAAAAAATATCCACTTATTCATAAAGTCATCATTTCTTAGTTATGTGTAGTTGGAGGTAACTAAGCTAAAAAGCTATCTAAGTAAGAATATTCCTTAAAATAACACATACTGTTTACAGAGCACTTTTATATTCTGGACAGTGTTTCAATCACTTTATGTACAGGATCTCATTAAAGTCTCATTTACAAATATAAAATCTGAGGTTCAGAGTTTAATAAGTGTTAATAATATTCTTATTAACATCCACAAGTTTTGTTATTAATATATCATTAATTGTTACACATTCTCAAAAGATAATGGCTATCCATCCCTTCCTTCCCTTTGTGTATATTTGCTCCTCATTTTAAAATACAGGGTCTAATTATTCGCTCTTTGAGTATTGGCTGGCTTTAATAACTTGTTGACTCAATAGAATACATCAAACATGATGTAGTAGGAATTCTGAGAGTAGGTCTTTAAAAATAGATTTTGCCTTCTGTGTGTTTCAAAATTGGGATACATCCTCCCACAACTCATGCACCACGATCGAGTCCAAGGCCAGGCATGGGCACTGTGGGCAAGAGCATGCATGACTGTGCCCATAAACGACCCAGAGTACAAGGGGAGAAACGTCTTGCATGTACAGCCCAGGCAGGCCTCGTGCTGGTTCCACCCAGAGTTGCCACCCAACTGCAGCTGCGTAGAGAACTCAGATAGGCTCTCCCAGCTGAGAGCTAGGGCTCCTGAGAACTGTTAGAAATAAAAACACAGTTTATTAAGGGACTACATTTTAGGTTGTTCATTATGAGCAACAGGTAACCTAAACAATAAATAGAATTTGTTGTGGCACAGGACTAAAGCATTTATGTGAATTGTCTGATTTAATTATTTTTATGATACTTTATAGTATAAATATGCTGTGACTTCCTTGTATTCTGATTTTTTAAACATTTTATTTATTTATTTTTAGAAAGGGAAGGGAGGGAGAAAGAGAGAGAAACATCAATGTGCGGTTGCTGGGGGTCATGGCCTGCAACCCAGGCATGTGCCCTGACCGGGAATCGAACCTGCGATGCTTTGGTTCGCAGCCTGCGCTCAATCCACTGAACTACGCAAGCCAGGGCTGATTTAA
Source organism: Phyllostomus hastatus (assembly GCF_019186645.2). Lineage (NCBI taxonomy): Eukaryota > Metazoa > Chordata > Mammalia > Chiroptera > Phyllostomidae > Phyllostomus > Phyllostomus hastatus. The sequence goes on from NW_025334024.1 coordinate 21,108,477, forward strand.
TTCTTATGGTGATGCTTTGAGCTTCTATCATTAGCTTTATCATACAGGTAAAAAAAATAAAAACTTAGACTCACAAACATCAGTGTTTCTGTAAAAGCCACATGGATAGTGAGTCAAATCTCCACAGTCTTACTCCAGGCTGTGCTCTTAGTTCCCCTGAAAAGTAACCTTATTTATATTACAGAGCTGAGATTCCCTCCACTCCCCTTTGTCATTATCACCCATTCACCCCAGTTCCAATGTGAACACCTCTTACCCATTGAGGAGGATGTGTTCCTTCCAGTCCCTCTTCTTTACTAAGTGGCCCATGCCTCGCCAGTGGTGCTGTTTTCCAGTGTGGAGGAAGTGGCACCCGGGAACAGTGCAGCCTGCACTGAGGAGAATCCAATGGGCAGCTGATCTCAGGGGGCCAGACAAGGCAGTAAGCCTTGTTTGGTGGAAATGAGGAGTGCTAAGATAAGATGGAATAAAAGAAGAAAAAAAAACGTCCACTATAGACTTAGAAATGTTAAGGACTGGGCTGTGAGCACATGAAATTGTGAAGCAAGTCAGTCTCTGGGAGGTGGGTTCTGGTTAGCCTTCTGAAATAAGACTTCTTGTTTTGTTCCAGACATGATTGGAAGCTGCATTTAAGTGTCTAAAAGTGATACTATTCATTGTTCTTACATTTTTAAGGGTAGCATGCTCTCCTGCTCCAAGACACTCTTTTTTTTTAAAGATTTTATTTTTATTTTATTTTTAGAGGGAAGGGAAGGAGAAAGAGAGAGAGAAACATCAATGTGGGGTTGCTGGGGGTCATGGCCCACAACCCAGGCATGTACCCTGACTGGGAATCAAACCTGTGACACTTTGGTTTGCAGCCCTCACTCAATCCACTGAGCTACGCCAGCCAGGGCTATATACTATGTATGCTTTTATGTAAGTAAACTGAGAGGGGAAGGGGGGAGAGAGAGAAGATTAGTTCGTCATTTCATGTACAATATTATAGTTGAAATCACTTGTCATGCAAAGCTGGATTTTCATGTTTCATGAGCTAGGATTCACCTGGAAACAGAGCCCACATCCACACATGGAAGGCAAGGCTTTTTCCAGCTAGTTGTTGGATGACATGATGTCCAAGGACGGCACAATCCCTGCCAGCAACAACACAGTGACACCGGTGTTCAAATATATTATCATAATGCAAGTTGAGTGCCACTTAAACATATGCCTTTGTGACAATATTCTATCCCAATATCAGCAGACCCGGTCTGATGAGTGGCTGGTTCTCAGAACTCCTAATGCTTCTAACTTCCTTAACACAACAATAGCATAATCAGCCCTTTCTAGAAAGCGTAGGCTACTGAATTGAACCCAAAGAAAAAACCTTCTGCGATTAGAGTAGGTTATATGCCCTTTTGTTGTTGTTTGGCCAATAACATTTGTAAATACACAGGATCTTTTTAATATCTGAGATGTAAATGGAGAAAAATTATTGGTGTGATTTTGTGGCAAAGGGCACAAGGTGAGTGAGAGAAGACATCTCATTGGCTATGTGATACACATTTCAGTGTCTCTCCATCAAATCAGAATTCAACTAGAAAGGTAACTTGATTGTGATCCTGCATCTAAGATCCCCAGTTTATTTTCCACCATGAATGATTCCTGTGTTCTTATCCCTAGTCTTTGGTCTTTGTTTCCCAAAATATACTCGACAAAATTTACATGTCCACAATATGATTCTATAAGCAGGGTCCAGCACAAGTAATTCTTTTTTATCACAAAATCATAAGCATGTAATTCTGTAACCTAACAATATCACACTCCAGCATACCACATGACATTTTAGGTGAAATGTTCACATTGCTGTCCATCTCCTGAGAGACATTCACGTACCCTACCAACCACACTCAGGCGAGCCTTACTTCCGCTGGACCCTGTATACTGGGAAAGCTAAACCACAGTTTTCATCAGATTTGCAATGGGATCTTTTGCAAATAAGGCTACAGATTCTAGAAGGAGAACACAGGTGAGAACCCCTTGTGGCAAAGGCTGTTCACGTTGGTGAAATGGTGACTGGGCCCTCAGATTTCACAGGGTTATGCCCCACCAGTGGCAATCATAAAACGTGAATTCAGGCAAGTTGCTTCATTGTTTTTTCTTTATCTTTCTTTCAATTTTCTACCCCCCTCACTCCTTATCCATGGTGAGGTTATGAATAATACCTGTATCTTCAAGTCATTTTAAAGAATAAATAAAATGTGTTAACGTCAGCAAAGCTGTTAAAGCCATGGTTGGCAAATAGAAAGTCCCGTGTGGATGTTAGCTCTTATTATTTTAACAAACATTTTTTTTTACCTAGTATACTCTTCAAAGAATTCCAAGTGTATTTTTTTAATATCATTGCCAATTTCTTTCCACTTCTAAGGGAGAGGGAAAGTTCAGCTATCACTTTCAAGAATTTGGAGGATCCATAAGTAACTAGGACCAAAATTATGGAAGATCTGTTTAGGAGGCTAAGTGACAATTACAGAAATTAGTAACTTTCGTGGCCATGGTCATTAGCCTGTCAAACAAGCTGTGATTTGAATTTTTAATTTTTTTCATATAACCATGTGGCCTAAGCTAGTAATTTACACAGTGAGCTTCCTTTTTCTCATTAATGAACAATGTTCTTATTATAGTATCTACATTAAATCACTGACAGCTAGTAGGTTGTCAATAAGTATTTATTGATTCAAAAATAATTGCTGAGCCTCTACTGTGTAACAGACACTGATAGGTCTCATGAATATAACCTTGAACAAGCCCTCATGAATCTTCCATGGAAGGACCTTTTCTTGTAAATTCCTACCTGTGCTAATTTTCTATTGCTGCTGTGACAAATTATATAAATGTAGTGGCTTAACACAACCCATGCTTTTGATTGTATAGTCCTGTACATCAGAAGCCCAGCATGAGATCTCAATGAGCTAAAATGATGTTAGCCAGACGGCATGCCTTCTGCAGGCTCTGGGAGAGACTCTGTTTCCTCGCCTCATCCACCTTTGAGAGACCGCCACATTTCTTGTCCTCAAAGCCAGACACTTTACACCTCTTTGATGTTCTTCTGTTGCAGCATGTCCACAGATGTTAAAGACTCTTGTGATCACATTTGGCTCACCCAGCCCATCCAAGCGGATCTCAAGGTCCAAATCCTTAAAGACATCTGGCCAAGTCGCTTTGGCCACATAAGGTAGTGCATTGCAGAGATTAAGATGGGGCCCTCTTTGGGAGGGATCATTATCCAGCCCCCCCACACCTTATTGATCAAGTCTGAAAATTTCTGTAGGTGCATGTTGTCCTGAATTCAGGAGGCCAGGGGAGTACTTACTGCTTAGTCGCCAGTATGCAAAGCACTTTCATTAAATCTGCTTAAATGCTTTATAGAGATGTCAGCTTGGCTGGGACAAGGTATATTTTTTATTCGAGATTCTCTTTCACCCCCACTGTGAAAAAAATTATCTCTTCTGTTGATGTGCTTAATTACCCACGATAAAGGGCATTAGGCAACGATACTCTGTAACGCTTGCCATATGAAGGCTATCCTTTATCATTAGCAAACCGCTTAATGGTGAGCTCGAAATTGTACCTCTTACCTAGCGGGTATTAGTAGCCCACTTATCAGTTTTCCTAATGAGATGAATCATGAGGTAGGGATGGGGATGGGAGGCGGGAGCTGGGTTAATGGTCCAAAGGGGCTAATTAGAGTCAGGTGAAAGCTGGAGAAAGCAACCAAGGTGATTTCAACCAGAGCCCACATGAAAAGTTCTAATTAACGCGAGTGATGGGCTTTGCTTTAAGACCACTGGAAAAATACATGATTCTCTATTTAACTTTCCTGACTTGGTGGCCAGATAATGTGAAGTCTCGATGTATGATTATTTTTTCAGTGAAGGTAGGTAAAAGCGCCCCCCTTTTTTGTGGTGCACTAACCATAAGACTATGTAAAAACCCCAAAGCCTTAAAAAGATACACTAAGCAGAGCCAGAGGTCAAGGACAAGAAGGCAGTGCTATTCCAGAAATAACACCCAGTGAGCCTCACAAAGTGCTAGAGCCGAAGGCCTTTGCGGGGACAGAGGAATATGGCGACCTCGCTTGCCTGTTCTAACATCTGTGAATCTCACTCAATACATGGCCCGATCCGGGAATAATTCAGCTGAGATGCCATCCGAAAACCACACAAGCCTTAAATTTATCACTTCAGCAAAGTTATTGTTCCTTCGGAAAAAGGTATACAAGGTATTTTAGCTGCAGGGTGCATGAGCAGGGAGAGTGTTTCCTGCAGCGCTTCTCTGCCTTTCTACTAAATTAACTGCACAGGAGCCGACCGCGCTCCGCTACGACATTTCGTTTTCTAATCTGTTTAATGCCATGGTTTGCACATGATGTATTCCGACGTGCTTTTATGTTGCAGATACTAAAAAGCACATTAGAAGGGCAGTAGGGATTCTTTGACAGACAATATAACTTGTTACAAATCGCATTTTCGGAAAAATTATACCCCCCAAAATCCAATCTTATCTTATGATTTTTTCCCCTCAAAATTACATTTTACCTCCTGCCTGTCTTCTTGTCTGTTGTGTCTATGCTTTCTCACTTTGAGATCCTCCTGATTCATTCCCCTTTTCCTCTGTGCCCCGCGGTAAATGAATTCAAAGCTATTGTGAAGGTGGAAACCCACAGCACTCGGAGAGGCAGTCCGCATTTACGCCGAGACTCGCATGCGTGCTGCGGGAGGATGCCTGCACACGGTTCTGACTCCGGTCTAGATTTCAACTCTGGAATCTCTTTTTGTTCCCAGAGAGAGCAGACTCTGTCCTTCACCTGTTCACGCTCCCTCTATGCTTTTAAAATGTCAAATTTGTGATAAAGTAGGGTGGGCATCCTGCCATATTTTCTTCATGCTCATTTATGAAATATTGATCAAGTAAAATTAAATCCTGCAAAAGCTTTATCATCTAAGCTGTATGCCCCAAGGCATGTGGACATGTGCTTTCTGCCTATATGTGTTTGACATGTTACCACACATAGTACCCACAAACAGAGAAACCAGAAGTGCTTTAACTTGTCTCTGCTCACTAGTTCTACCCTTTCCTAGACCTTGTAACCAGATTGGATCTCGTATTTGAAAAGAGGCATCAGCTTTCAGATTTTAACAATAACCATTTCCCTTTGAATTCTGAGGGATTTTTTCTCTCATCATTCACTTTCGTTGCTTTTTTTCTCGCACGAGTTCCATTTTCCCCTCCTATTTCTAAGAGATAAGGGTAATGTTCACCTATGACTTTCAAAAATCTGGAGGACACAGAAATGAATGATATGCATCAAAGACCTATATAAGTGGCTATTTGACAAAAATTCAAGGAAATGCAAAGGCATGAGCTCATGGTGATGTTTGGTTGTTTTATTTGGCTTTGTTTGGCAGAGATGCCTTGCATTGTTAGAAGTCTCTCTGGGCCATTTTATCTTATCAAGCCCTGCTTTCCCCTGGAATGACATCAAGCTGCCATTGACTTAGGTTCTTCCCATCTGCAGCCTTAGGAAACTCTTAGGATACGTCCACTCCGGTGTCTAGCGCTCAGACTCTGGTCAGCAGCTTTATAAAACAAGGGGAATTCAGCTCTTTTTTTTTTTAAGATTTTATTTATTTATTTTTAGAGAGGGGAGGGAGGGAGGGAGAGAGAGAGAGAGAGAAAGAGAAAGAGAGAGAGAGAGAAACATCAATGTGAGGTTGCTGGGGGTTATGGCCTGAGAGAGAGAGAGAGAGAGAGAGAGAGAGAGAAAAGAGAGAGAGAGAGAGAAACATCAGTGTGAGGTTGCTGGGGGTTATGGCCTGCAACCCAGGCATGTACCCTGACTGGGAATCGAACCTGGGACACTTTGGTTCCCAGCCTGCGCTCAATCCACTGAGCTACGCCAGCCAGGGGGGAATTCAGCTCTTAAAAGGAGGAGCTAAATAAATCGCAGCACAGGGCCACGCCTGGTGACTCTGAGGACGTGAGCGGCGCACCGCCCGCTCAGCTGCAGACGGAGGAGCAGGGGAGAGGAGGTGGATTAGGTCAGCCAGCAGCAGCTCAGGCTTCTTTTAAGACAAAGAGAAATCAGGGTCCGCCTCCAACTTCTGCTGATGTTTTAAAGGTTTTTATCCAGGCCTAGGAATTGGAGAAGGGCCATTTTTGAAGTATAAATGGTAGTACACAAACAAAATAGAAAACTTAACCAAGATCAACAGAAACTTTGGAAAAATTAAATGTTGTAAAAGAAAACCAATAACAGCAGGCCTCACAGACTTATTACCATTAAGAATTCAAGATCGTTTCTTAGAACATTCATAGTTATTCCACATTTTAAACCTGTGAAACTATTGGGAAGAAATGTTTTGTCTTGACAAAGATTTTCTCCACAGTCAACCTCACCTAGGCTCCCCTAAGGTCTTTTTGTGCTTCCGGGTCTATCTCTGCACTTTCCAAGTTTAGCAAATTCTGCTACGTTGATTTAGACAGAATCTCCCACCTTCAATATCTGATCACCTTCCATATCCCAACGTATTCTTCACCCTCCACCATCCCTCAGGGGAATGTCAAACCACCCCGGCCTACCTTCAGCAAGAATCTGCTTAGGTCAGTTTGGCCAAAATCCTCCTTTACCCCTGATATTCGTCTTAGTCATTTTCTATTTGCTGACCCTCACTCTTGCTTCTTAGTTGCATGTCTCCACTTGCCCAGGGTGTATTCAAAGTTGAGTCTAATGTCTCTCCCTCTCTGCAAGACCTCATTGCAGTGATGGGCCCCTTGAATGGTCTTCAACAAGCATCATGAATAATGTTTCCTCCGTTGGTCTGCAGATGCCGACCCCCTTCACCATGTTGTCATAGCATCTGGGGAAAAGAGGGTAGACCTGCCACATAAAAATAAACAACAATGATTTTAAATGACTCCCAGGTTTTCTGAATCAAGTTTCTTTCCAAGAGATTGGACTGATTTGGAAGTCAGCTAGATTAAAAAAATTACAAACTATTATTGAGATCAAAAAGGTGTATCAATAGACATAGCAAAAACTTCTTGTGGAATTGGGGAAGGATCACCTCCTGTCCTTAGTATATGAGTTAAAAATGAATGCCCTGAGTATCAGTTTATCAGATTTCCTCAAGAGGAAGAAATGGCACAGTCAAGTTGTCTGAGGGTCCCATGATGCCAGGAGTGACGTCAGCCTTGCTCACTCTCCAACATCAAGAGCCACACCAGGGCCCTCCCTGGTGTGACTCAGTGGATTGAGTGCTGACCTGTGAACCAAAGGGTCACCGGTTTGATTCCCAGTCTAGGGCACATGCCTGGGTTGCAGGCCAGGTCCCCAGTAGGGGATATGTGATAGGCAACCACACATTGATGTTTCTCTCCCCCTCTTTCTTCCTTCCACCCCCTCTGTCTAAAACTAAATAAATAAAATCTTTAAAAAAGAAAAAAAAAGAGCCACACCAAGGCTAGTTTCATCAGACAGGGATTTCAACAATAGCTGAGAGACTCCTACTGGAATTGTAAATATTCCAAAAAAACAAGGAAAAACCCTAAACCTTATAGTACAATCTAACTTTGCTTTTTGCATCATTTTGAGGGAGGTAATACATGCAAAGCTCAGCTCCTCAAAAGTGAAATCTCTCTGCTCAGTGTTTTGAGGCGATATGAATACTTACAACCATCGCCATGAAAGGGGTTCTGTGGGTCACATTATTAATTTCAGATGTGTCATTCAATTAGCTATGTGGCAAGAAAGCTTCAGTTTCATCATCAATAGCCATCACTTCACTGTCAAGCATTTTTATTAAGGTTAAAATTCAATAAATAACAGGGATACGATTTTAAATTCAAGGTCAGCGTATAAGTCCAGGGAAAATGCCAGAGGCATTGAGTCACCTGTGATTACTAACTCCAGCCAGATACTAAGGCTTTAGAATAATAACATTCTTTCTCTGTACTTCAAGTACACATCAGGCAATGCTAATTTTCTTTGTGGTATTTCTTTGAAATGCAAGAAAGTATTGCTTCATGATGAAAGTTCCCTAGTTCCCAGGTGTTGGGTCAGTGAGGAAAGTTCCCTGCCTGGATAAATTATTTCCTCAAGTCAAAAATATTTTAAACCAAAATGCCTCATTTGCAACTTGTCATTCGGGGACAAAGCACTAATCACATGAGAGGTTCCTTTGAAAGAGAATGCAAATACTGTAGAAAGTTCTTCGGGAGAGCTTTGAAATGGTTAAGGTATCTGAAAACTGTGATGAATTAAACTTCTTGCTAGCCGAAACATCTTACTTGCACCTCTCCAAGAATGCCTAGGAACAGGTTTTCTTAGTATGTACGTCAGAGAAGAATAATTGCTTCCCTAACAACAACATCGAGTATAGTGATTCAGAACAGTCAGTTAGTGGTGGGGGTGGGGGGGTCAGGAATTACCTCCTGGATGAGGATCTTTCTTTGACATGTTATTAATATAGGTAATACCGATCATACATATTTCATAAGATTATTATGAGTATTAAAGGAAATCATGACTCTGAACTCTCTTACCTGAAAGATGCCATGGAGTAGCATGTACCTGCGTAGCCTCCAGGGTAAGACCGCCTGGGTCTGATTGTTGTGCTTCTCCAAAGACTAGTCCCGTGACTTGGGCAAATGGTGTCCTTTCATTCCCGTTCCGTAAAAGTGGCTGTGATACAGGAACCTTTCTCCTAAGGATGTTATCAAGATAACGTTGGAACATGTATAAACAGAAACTAGTACATTTCATTTGACCATCTCCTGGTTTGTTTGTTCTCAAATTTTCACTGTCTTCCCTCTTTGGTCATGTAAATATGACCAAACATTCTTCCAATTCTAAAAAAAAAAAAATAGTGTGCACTCCGTGTCAGAAATACAGCTTTGCTACTTTACTTTCAAACTCGCCAACGGCATTTTAATTTATAATTTAAGTCATGTATTTGTCACATATTTTCTTATTTAAGGAGAGGTGATTTTTGCCTCTGGCTTCCCAACAGGCATCTCCCTAGCCGCTGTATTGATTCTGTTTTGAAATGGCCTGTGCTAAAAACGCTCAACAGATAGCAGCTTTGTTTTCACAGCGAAGCCTTCTGCCCAACGCATGCTTTGCCGCTGCCCAGTTGGTTGGACGGGAAGTGACCATTTGTGTCTCAGCAGGCTCTGCAGAATAAGGAAATGTCCACCGAGTTCTGTCTGCTTAATTTTTTTTCCGCAGCTATTTGATCAGATCAGCTCTTGCAAATCATGCAACGCTTGGAGGACAGCACGCATTTTATATCTCCATTGATCCCTGGGGCTGACAGAGCATAGAGTATTTTCTTTAGATGCATCACTTAATGGGTAGGGAATAATCGGTGTGGCATATTTCAAAAAAACTGACTCAGTAAACTAAAAACTTTCCAATGCCAAAGTCTGCGTGATACCAAATACAACTCCTTTTATCATTACATTATTCTAGGTTTCTGATTCAAATAGGCCGTTTAAGACAATGACCTTGTGTAACATTCAAATTCATTACCTTGGGGTAACAGGACCTTGGCTCAATCTCCTCTTCTGTAAAATAGGGGAGATGGTGGTACTTACCTCCGAGAATTTTGGCGAGGATGGAGGGAATGCACAGTGACAGGAGGATGCCAAGACTCCTCTCCCTCCATTAGCAGAGGACACTGAGACGTGCTGAATTTCAATAGATTATCCTCCACTCACAGAAAGTGGAACGGCATATTTGAAACTTTAATTCCAAATGGCTGATACCTACCTACTCTGGAGTTCTTTACAATCCCATCTTCCTGCTCTCATTTCTAGAGTCACTGTCAAGGTTATATTCTGTGAAAAGCGAAAAGAAGGAAGGAAGGAAGGAATGGAGGGCAGAAGGGAGAGAGAAAGGGAAGAAGTGGGAATAAACAATTTGAAATAAACATGTTTATGTAACCCTGATAATATTCAGACTCCACATGGCTCAGGCTGTTACCCAATTCATATGTGAAGAACTCAAATATGTGACTTTACTTACAGGACCCTTGATTGAACTGATTGATGATCAATTGATTGAATATCAATATCAATATATTATAGTTTGTTTTTTCTTAAAAAGAAGCCCCCCCACCCTATCTGGTTCGTACACATAGCCCTCAGAGAGATCTGTGGTCATCTTCACTGGTCATTGCTTCCATTCTCCAAAAGTTCCATACAAACCCAGTAGCTGCTGAGAGGTGCCCTGACTCTTTTTAACATATTTCTGTCGCTGCTAGAATATACTTCCTGTCCATTTCCCCTTTCCACCCACTTCCCTGGAGAGCCACGCTCCGACCGTAAATGGAGGCGGGCAAAGTCTGGGAGGGAACTTACTTGGAGGAAAGTGTGCAGAACCTACAGTAAAGCAAACTCCTTTATTGCTTTGTTTTTCTCACAAGGATGCCATTTTTCAGCGAATGTTCCAGTCCACTTCATTGGTCTTACTTCCAAGAGGAGCTGGAATAGGGTTATCACCCAAACCTTTGTATACATTTAGCCTCTTGGCCAAGGTTAATGACTGGATGGTTTCCAAACGTCCCCATCGTCCCTTGTGAACCCTAATCAATTTTATATTCAGGCCAAATTAGATTGTTCTTTCTCCCTATATGTTCTACATCCACAGTCATCTCTGGGTTCTGCTTTTCATTTTTCCCTCAACTTATGCCATTTCCTCTCAGCAACTCACAGAAAACCCAGTGCATCTATGTGAGCCTTTATTAAATGCATCTCACCAGCATGGACCTATGTCTTAGTGAGGAATTGGGAGAAGGAGAGAAGAAAGTGGGGGTGGGAGGTAGAGACAGAGGGCTGAAGGAGAAAGACAAGAAATTATTTATAAGGTATTCTTCTGGAATTAGAAACTTTGCTTTGAAATGCGGAGCAAGTGACTAGAGTAAGTGCTGAAACCTCAGCTCTGCCACCTGTTTCCTCTGTGACCTTGACTAAGTTTTGCTTTACCCAGGACATCAGTCTCTGCATCTGTAGAAGTAAGACATATACCAGAATAAGAATATGCTATCATATCAACCTCTTACCACAATGGTGGTTATAAGTTAGGTGATGAATGCATTTTAGTGATTTTATGATTACTATTAATAATAAATAAGGGCAAAAATACATTTTGCGGTGCTTGGAAATCTCTCTGTGCTAGGCTCTATCTTATATTTTCAACACAGAAATACTCCTTAGCTCATATGGGCAGTTTTAAAAAGGAAAGAAGCAAGGCTAAATTTTATAATAAGAAAATCAGGAGAACATTTGTGCTTGCACACATGTGCTTTTAAAATATTCAATAATTATTCCGGCTTCTCTAGGTGCTTCGGTTTTACTTCTGGGAATAAACCGTTGGGTGCCTGGTCTCCAGCTGAACACTGAACATGCAGATGGTGCAAATTTCAGCCCATGAACATAAAATGAATAAACCAATAACGATTCAATAAGGGTGGTGTTATTTTTTACGACAGTATTAGTGCCACATAAACGTCTAGCACAGCAGAAGAGAGTGATGATCATCCTTACCATGTGTATCCTTAAACATTTCTACCTGCATTCGAAATTTAAAGGGACAGGAGGGATTCTTTTCCCATGAGTATTTGTGTGTGTGTGCACACGAGAACCTGCATGTGCACTCCTCCTCAATGATGTTGTTTTCAGGGTAATAGGTAAATTTTTTAAAAAGCAAAATGTCATAATTACTGTCTTAAGGAAATCAAAATGAAGAAGGGGGAGAAATGTTAAACAAATGAATTATTAAGGTCTGTCCTTATGAAAACATAATTATAAAGTAGCACAGGTAGAAACTACTATACTAATCATTTTTCAGACCGATCTTTCCTTTCTTCCTTCTTTTCTTTCTCCCTTCCCCCTCCCTCCCTCCCTCCCTCCCTCCCTTCCTCCCTTCCTCCCTTCCTTCTGTTCTTTCTTTCTTCCTTTTTTCCTTCCCTCCTCAAGCACATGTTATTTGTCTGTCAAACCTGACTGACATGTGTGGGGTTCAGAGTGTTTGGTTATTAAAGATAAAGCTCTTGCAGTAGTCACATGTGAGACTTTGTATGGACAAACTCTTTTATTTATCTCTGGTAAATATGGGTCATACTGTGACCATATGCTTAACTGCTTAAAGAAATTTCTGAAGAGATTTTAAAGTGCCATTATCATATCATGTTTTTTGCCAACATCTATGAGGGCTCTTGTCAATGTCCTTGCTAACACGTGGGAACTGTCAGCCCTTTTCGTGTTAGCCCTTCCCATGGATATGTGGTGGAATGCCACTGCGGCTTTAATTCGTATGTCCCTGATGCCCAATGTTGTTGAATTTATTTTTCTTTGGCCTGTTGCCCACTTATTTATCTTCACTTGTGGAGTGTCTATACCGGAGGAACCTGTCTTTTCCCATCGTTTCCCTCTGCCCTTCTGTGTTCTTGGCCAGGGCCCCTGTAACATGGGACAGTGTCACAAAACAGAGCAATAGCATGCACGTTTATGTATTATCGGTTTTACACAACATGGGAGTCTTCATGAGAGAATAAAGACCCCCCAAGAAGTTAAATCTGAGTATTTTAATGCTAAGTTTGGTGGAAAGTGGAGAATCGTGGAAAAATGGACAGCATAAGAAGGACACATGCGAAGTTTTAGTGGACAGGAAACAGCAGCAAGAGTCGTTCAGATTGTTCCAGGCGTCTCGGAGATAAGGACGTACCTTTCCTCCAGGTATGCACAGGATGTCTGACGTGACATTTTTATCACCTTCCAAGGAAGGTCAGATGGTCCTTCCTGAACATAATTTTTCTCAAATTTCTTCAGCATAAAATATTCAATATGTCACGATGCCATATTTCAGCATCGCATGTCCTGACCCTTGATTTAAATATTTGCCCATTTTTTTTAATTGGGTTTTTGGTCTTCTCTGAGTAGGAGTCTTTTTTTTTTTTTTTGAGAGTCCTTTTTCAGAAGTGTTTTACAAAAATGCTCTCCCATTTCATGACTTGCCCTTAAATATTTTCAAAGGTATCTTTTGAAGAGAAAACATTTTTGATTCAGATTAATTCCAAATTATACTTTTTAAAAGGTGTCTTTAGCTTTAAAAAAAATGGCCTTTCTTGTTCACAAAGGTTTTCTGCAGTGTTCACTTCTAGATTTATAATTCTGACTTTTATATTCAGGGCCATGATCCAGTTTTAGTTAATTTTTATGTACAGTGTGAGGTAAAGGCAAATATTAGTATGTTTCAAAATTAAATTTGTTGAGGTAGCATTGGTTGATAACATACAAATTTTAGGTGTACAACTTTATAGTACAAATCTGTATACTCTACTGTGTGCTCACCACCCAAAGTCTAGTCTCCTTGCATCACCATTCACTTGATGGCCTTTATTCTCATAGTCCTCCCCCCACCCCCAAGTCCCTCTGATAACCACCATTCCGTTGTCTGGTCTGTACTGTTATTGTTTATTCCATTTGGATAAGTATCCCTTCTATCCAGTTTGTTAAGAAAATGTGTTTCCCTAATGAATTACCTTGACAACTTCGTTGCAAACAAATTGTATGCAGATACACACACACATTCCCTTACACAGATCCACTTGTTTAGTCTTTCTCTGTCTTGTGTATTGTAACTTTATAGCAAGATAACAAGTGTTGAATTCAGCAGGTATCATTCCTCCTAATTTTTTCTCTCTTTTTAATTTTTTGAATCATCTAGATTATTAGTATTGTCACATGAATTTAGATTCAGTTATCCAACTTCAATGAAACACAAAGCCTAGTAGAATTATAGTTAAGATTATTTTGACCTTACAGACCAGTTTGGAGAGAACTGATATCTCAACAATATGGGCTCTGAATTCATTAATCTTACTTCATTTGAAATAACTAAATGCACTTATTAAATCTGGTATTGTTTTGTAGAGTTCTTAGGATTTTTTTGTGTAAAGACTCGCATCATGTGCAAGAAAAAAAGTAGTTTTGTTTCCAATCTTTGTGATTTTTTCCCCTTACTTTATTAGAAGGCCTTGGAATTCCAGGAAATTCTCAAATCATTAAATTATTTGCCTTATCTCAGTATGATTGGAAGCCATTCAATATTAAACCATGAATTCTAATGTTAGCTATAAATTTTTGTACATCTTCCTTTATCCAATAGGATAAGTTCCTTCTGATCCTAATTTTCTGCAAGCTTGTGTTTTTAATGGTGATGGGCATTGACAGGTATCAAACACCTTGTCTGCAGCTGTTGTCACGATTCTCTGGTTATTCTCCCGTTAAATGGTGAATTATTTTAACTGACTTTCAAATATTCCAACTTTGTTTTTCTGGGACAAGCTCTATTCAATCATGATATGCTGTCATATTAACATATCATTGAATGTAGCATTTTCTTAACGATTTCTGGCATTTTCTTAAAGATTTCTGCATGTGTTCTTGAAGTGCATTAGTTTGTAATTTTCTTTTATAGGTTTTTGTCAAGTTTTGGACATTAATGTTATGATGGCTTCATCAAATGAATTTAGAAGTTTCTTCTCCTCTCTTTTCTGAATGTTTATGTAAAAGATTGGGGTTATTTATTCCTTGAGTTCTTAATGGAATTTACCATCTGTCTAAGAAAACAAATCTGGGGCTGGCATTTTTTTTAGAGAACATTTTTCTAAGAGCTAATTCAGTTTCTTAAATACACATAGGGCTATTCAGATTTTCAGTTTCATCGTGTATCAATATTGTATGCTGAATTTATAAAGGAATTTGCCTATCTTATCTAAGTTATTAATCATAACATAAATAAATTTGTTCAAATAATTGCCTTATCTTAATATTTGAGGACTCTGTAGGCATAATTTCATCATTCTTGATGGTTTTGGGGGCATTTCACTTGGTTGATCTTTGTGAAGTGTCACCATGTGGTTCCAGAATGAAAGGGAGACTCGGGCAGTTCACACACGGACCGTGGAGCCCTGTTCTCTATAAATCCCTCTTTTCTGAGATCCCCCCCCCCCGCCCTCAGTCCAAAACAGAATGCACTTCAAACAGATTCCGCTGCTTGGCACCACACTGGGGCAGTGGCCCTCTCTTAATCCAATCCTGGAACGACTGTTCTCACTCTGTGTTAGATCACTCTTTCAAGTTTGGGCTCACCCCAAACTCTATACTTTGCTCCTTCCACAGGGCTAGGGGTAGTTCATCTGTTTTGTGTTTTGCTCAGAATTATAGTTGTGATCTGTAGGGGTTTGTCCAGCTGGAAACTTATTCTGCTATGTAGACAGTGAAACTCCTAAAGGAAGGTTTTGAAAAATGTGGACAGGAGAGGACTGGAGCTAGTATTTACTGAGCACCTACTAGGCACAGATCTTGCATTTTCACAGGTTATGCTGTGAAATCAGTACAATGATGCTGCTTTTGGCATTCTTGTTTTATTAATTTAAAAAAATGAGGTTAGTGTTATAGAATGATACCGTAAGTTTCCCAATCAAGTTAAACAGGAGAGCTTGGCATCATCACAGGATCACCAGACTGTAAACTCTACACACTTTTCAGTGAATTATGTAGCTTATCTTCAAGTCCGTGACCTGCCTTGGCTGGTGTGGCTCAGTGGATGGGGCACCAGCCTGTGGGCTAAAGGGCCACTGGTTCGATTCCTAGTCAGGACACATGCCTGGGTTGTGGGCCAGATCTCCAGTAGGGGGCGTGTGAGAGGCAACTACACATTGGTGTTTCTCTCCCTCTCTTTATCCCCTTCCCTTCTCTCTAAAAATAAATAAATAAAATCTTAAAAAAAATAAAGTTTGTAACCTGAAGGATAAAGGCTCCTAGCAGATGATATAAGCAATATGTACATAAGAGTAATATCAGTCATTCTTTATAAACTTCATAAATCAGTCTACATAATGTTGCATGTTACTTTGCAAAAGCAAAATATTACCTCTAGCTATGGACATTGAAGGATTTCCAGCATTTTCACCGAAATTAACAAAACAGTCCATTTCTACCCAATATATATCATGATCCCTAATTGATCATTTGCCAAATGCCTGATTGATTCAATGAAATAATTGTAATTCCGAAAACAGATAATTTTTTAAAATCTATTCAAATTATTTATTTAGAATTTTTACTTTGTGTCACTGCACACACTATCATAATTTCTAGGGATTACAAGGAAGAGAAAATAAGCACAGTTGTTTTTGTGGAGTTTGCTGTTTAATTAGTAGGTCAGGCATTTTAAAAGTATAAAAACACAAGTGGAATTCCAAAGCACATTGCATTCCCTGAGGAAATTATACAGAGTATCCAGAGATAAAGGTAAATAATCTTGCTAGGAAAGAGGAATAAAAAAAATGCATTTTTGCATCTTTAACATGTTGACTCCACGAAGAAATTCAATGATGCCTTCTTACCCTTCCTTCCTTCTTTCTCTGCATCTCCTGTTTGGAGTCCTTTCCTGTCAACCCCTATGAGAAACACATAATTGAACACGTATGTTTACCGATATAGGGAATGATCTGATTCACAGAATTCTCCCTCCTCCCAGTCTCTTCAAGAAAAAGAAATGCTGACAGACGTAGGGCACCTGGGGTGGGGGAAGGGGAGGTGGGAGCCTGAGTTGCTCTGAAAGTTTTACATGCTCAATAAAAGCTGCTCCCCTCAGTTCTTCCAAATGAGGAATAATATTGACGTGAACAGTTAACAGAGAAGGTATGTGGAAATTACATAAAATATTGGTATATATTCTTTTTTTGCTCATGGGATCAACAGACTGTAAATTCTGTACACTCCTTTATACATGCACACATCACGTGTATATTCCGAAACCATCATCACCATCCATGCCAGTCTGTCTCAGTAAAACAATATGATTTTAGGACATAGAACAACAATTTCAAGGTACATGGTTGATCGATACCATTTTTATTGCAGAATCCACCTAGAGAAATGTCAGGGTTTTTTTCAAAGACAGTTGGATCTTGAGAGAAGATTGTTGCTTCTGTGATAAGAATGAATCCCATTTTAAAAACTCATATTTTTTTTCTTTCTGTTTCTCTATGAGTTATGTCAAGTTTATTTCCATTGTAAATCTTTATTTTCACACCGTGGTGGCAGAGACTTAATCTCAGTTTACTTGTGGCTTTTTTTTTTCTTATCGGCTGGCAGCTGGAGGTCTAAATCTCATTTCTGGAGAGCTGAGCAGAGCTTAAATTTAGGGCAGAGAAGACTGAAGGCTCTTACTCTCCAGTCTGTGCATGGACTCTCATTCAGGTGCGCCGGAATCTTCAAGCCCTTGTCTTTTAGTTTGGAGTGCCTCTTTCACTACCTGTGCTTCCCACTTGGAGGCACTAGAATACTGTATTGATTCTGTGCCCTGCTGGGACAGACACGAGCATTTCCATCTGGGTAACTGTGTTCCAATTTGTCTGGCCTAGCCTAGCAGGCTTTTCCTCTCTGATGTCTTACTGTCGTCTCGAGACTCTGCCTTGTGAGCAGGAAAAGGGAATTTGTGTGTGTGTGCGTGTATCTCTATGCAGGACTTATTGATGACTCTGCTCTGATATGTTTCCCCATGCTACCTTAACAGAAACATATTCCTTGCAACACTCGGGGCAACGGGCTGGGTAGGGCCTTGGAAGAGGAAACTTGCTATCTATCTGTTTGTGTGTCCATTTGTTTATTTTCTCCCAATCATTTTGTCTAGGCCCTCCTGTTCAAAGTTTTCCTGAGAGCTTTGGCTTTGAGATCCAAAACGTAGAAACCTCCTTTGCCCACTCTTTCTTGCATTATTATTTGCTTTTTATATCTTAAGACAGCGAGTAGATAAAACACAGTGCTTGAAGGAGAGTAAAGAGAAGAAAGTGGAATTCTTGTGCCAGGAGCCAAGAACAAAGGTATAGTTTACTTCTGAATTATAACTGTCTTGCCGTGTTTGAGAGATATTTAAATTACAAATTGGACCAGGCATCCCCACAGAGACATTCAGTGACAGTTCTTAAAAGAGTAAAGTATAATTATTGGTCTGTTTCCCTCCCGTTGCAATGTGTAGAGTGTTGGTTGCAGCCTGTTGGAGGCCATTGAAGTAAACCAATGTGCCTGGGCTCACACATGGGTGAATATGACAAATCAGAAATACTGAACTGGGTGTGGTTTCATTGTGTGAACAAAGGAAATAAAAAGTGAAATATCTAGGATTCCATTTATTCATGTTCTAGACCATCTTTGCGTTTAACTAAGATGTGCATGGCCGTGGATAACTCACTTTATGTCCCTTATGCTGATATTTTGCGTATATAAACATGATGGCTCAGTAACAATGTGCTTGGTAAAGCTTTATCCGATCTGCATTGCATAAAAACCTCCAAAGTCCTTGACAACACCTTTATCGGGTCTTTTCGTTCTGTAAACCAAAACGAAGACTGCAGGTGAGCAGCAAGACACATTAAGTGTACATCACTTTTATTGCAGAGAAAGGTAGGTTTACTGTCTACACTATCAGATTGAATGAAATGTATAATTACTTCTTCAATGCTACAATTGCTTCTCATAGTGCTTGATTTCTTTTAATGCCGCTGCTTTATTTTGAGGTTCCAGAAGGGAGAAACACTGTTAACTTTGCAGATAGCACCCCAAAGCCCGATGTCATCTGTGGGAACTCTGAAAAATAGTGCCGTATGCAAATGTCAGATACTAGTTATCTTTTATTTGGAGCTGCAGCATCGATCCCTCATTTTTACCTTCCTGCACCAGGGAACAGTAACCAGAGAAAATCTGCCACCTATGGATTTTCGGTTGTAGCATAATAAGGGGAAACAGAGAGAGAGATGAACAAAAAAATCTCCTCCTTTGCACAGGACTAATGTGCCCCTCTCACCCCTTCAAATCTCTTATGAACCTCCCTTCTAACCCTATCCTCTAAGCAACATCAATGATGAGATTGGTCAGAAACCATTGGGATTTGGCCATAGTTGATAATGAGAGGAATATTGTTTCAAAAGGAAACAAACAAACAAACAGATTCCTCTTTCATCCTTTTATACACCTCCTCCTTTTCTCACACCTTTGCAAGCTATCATCTCAGGTCCCGGACCACCAGCAGGGTGCGAGGGGCACGTGCCCTTTTCCTGAGCGGAAGTGACTGAGTGTGTCTTTGAGATCAGCCTTATGCTGGGGTGAGGCGCTCTCTCTTCCTCCTGCTCCCCTGGTTCCTTCTTCTCCGCCACCTCTGTCTAAGCATGTCACTCTCACTTACTTAGAGAGAGGGGAGGGAAAAGAGCTTCTCATCAGGCATTGTTTCTATTCAGAGCTTCTTCTCAGCCTTTGAAATTGGGATCTGAATAGCGTATTAGCCACTTGGACATCCAGGGATAAAGTGAAACTTCGATTCCCATTCTGCTCTTGTTTGTGGCCCATCTTCCTTTTTAGGGCAACAAGAACTGAGCTTTACGACCAGATTCCAGTATTCTAATTCTTGCAATGGTAACTTCGTGAAAGCAAATATAGCCCATGAGCCACAACACAGTAAAGTCGATACAATAGTATTAAGTGCACACAGTTCTAGGTTCAGCTGTCTTGTAGGACACTGTGTGTGTGCATGACACACACACAAACACACGTGTGTTATATTTTAGGACCCATCAAGAGACAAGCACTATTTTAGTCACAGGTGGTACAGAGGTAAACCGACTAGCAAAAAACTGACTTGACTTAGCTTATATTTCACTAATGTATTTGAAAACTAATTCTTCGGTTATAATAAATTCTAGGAACAAATAAAGCATTTACTACATTAGTTTAAAAAAGTTATTTGCCCTGACCAGTGTAGCTCAGTTGGTTGTGTGTCAACCAGCAAAATGAAAGGTCGTGGGTTCAATTCCCGTTCAGGGCACTGGCCTGGGTTGTTGGTTTGATGTGTGGTCAGGGCACATCGGAGAGGGGACTGATCAGTGTTTCTCTCCCACATCAATGTTTCTCTCCCTCTCTCTCTCCTTCCCTTCCCCTCTTTCTAAAAAAAATAAATACAATCTTGAAAAGCTAACAAAAAAATAAACATGTTATTTAACTTCTTAGAGCCTTGGTTTTCTCACTTGTTAAAAAATGCAACAATTAAAATGACTTCTGGTCTGCCTTTTTTTAATCGGGTAACGTGGGATAAAACTAGTCCATAGAGATGGAAAGTTATTTGGTAACTATACCGCAACATTCTATCTGGGGAGTGAAAAAGGACTTGGTCCCTCTTCCTTCACGTAAACATTA
This sequence comes from Phyllostomus hastatus, assembly GCF_019186645.2. Classification (NCBI taxonomy): domain Eukaryota; kingdom Metazoa; phylum Chordata; class Mammalia; order Chiroptera; family Phyllostomidae; genus Phyllostomus; species Phyllostomus hastatus. The sequence continues at coordinate 21,128,775 of NW_025334024.1, forward strand.
TGATGGTCCAGGAATGTCAGATTGCTTGTTTTTAACCATCTGCTCTATTTCCCTCAATATGGCCTCCCCTTTGTCTCCCCTTTGAATCGGTAGCTTGTAACAAATCCCAACAAATGTTCACACAGATTTTTAATCATTTTAGCCATTCTTTTGGAAGGCCTTTGTGTTGCAAGCCCAGACCTCAGGGTTCCAAATTGGCAAGTGGGGAGCCACAGAGAGGGAGAGCTGAAAACAGGCGCAGGGTGGGCCTGTGGGTCAGAAGGAGGCCCCGGGCCCAGGGCACTGGACCAGGTTGGGACATGCTCGGGTGCTGTCTTATACATTATTATTATTATTATTATTATTATTATTATTATTTATTATTATTATTATTATTACCAGTCTCATTATCATGTCTTTGCCTTGCCTCCTCCCTTCCATTTTCACATTAAACAAGATTTATTTTTCTATTTCCATTGAATATCAGAACTGATTTATAAGCTACATGAACAAATCTGATTTTCTAGAAAGTAATATATGATGCTAAGAAAATAAGGGTATTGCCCAATGAGTTGATCGTCACCCTAATTATAAATTGTTTAGTGGTTTCCAACACCTAATTCACTTCTAGCCCATAAATAGTTGACCACAGTCAATATAATTCTTAGGCAGTAAGCACAGGAAGGAGTTAAGCCTTCCTTGTCTCTATTTTTAAAACATTATGTATTTCACATCTTTATTATATAAGATTTCTGCTAGATTCTAAGACAAAAAAAGTTTGTCCTTTTATTTCCTTGGTTTGGCTCTCCAGCATCATGATTGACAGTCCTGATGGCCAGCTGAGCGGCTTTTCCCAGAATGCTTCTGCTCTTGAAGGAAGCCGTGTGCTCAGTTTTGCTGGGTACCGATGGTTCACGTCAGCTACATTCTCTGTTACTTATTCTGGGTACCAGCAACTGTTAGGAATGGGACACATGCTCTTTGTCATGGTGTCTTTGTCATCAACGTTAGAATTTAAAATCTGGCCCTTGATTTTCTCCCCACCCCCTGCATGCTATCAATGCCTAATTTTGACATACTGGTTTAATTGATATCAGATGTACTTTCTGTCCTCTTTATAATATCAGAATTTGAAAGAAGCTTAAATCTAACCATGCTTTCAGGTACAAGAGAACCACCACCTCCAAAGGTAATGCAAAGGGAGATGAATAATTTTTAATTAATTAGTTAATTAATCAACTTATTATCATCCTAATTGTAAAGTGCAATTTCTTAATATCATTTTCAAAAATCACCTTGCACAACAGCACTAGTGAGGTATGTTTAGGATGCATTCAAAGAGACAGCTGAAAATAAAGACACGTTGTCAAGTATTTGCTAGGCATTTAGTCTCATTATATTGCAGTCATTCCCATAGATCCAGAGATAGTCCCTTTCGGGAGGATTAGTTTACTGTTTTCCTGACTGAGTTCGGCTCTTGTACAATTTAAAGATATTTATGACATAACACCAATAAGCAAATATGTGTGCATGTTCAGCCCTTGCTAAAAACATTCGAGAATCAATAACTAGGAAAGCAGCGTGCTCCTAATAGCATCTTAATACTATGCCCAAGGCACCTTTGCTAAAACTATTACGCTTCTTAAAAAAGTTGCTGTGCATACACTATGTTAGTACAGTCAGCAAGACTCTGGGCTCCTTACAGTATTTAAGTGCTAAAGAGTCCCAGTAGTTCTTGTAAACAGGAAAACCCAAGCCAGGGAAACTGCATGTAATTTTTGATTAGAATACGTCCTAGGAGAAGGTTTCTACTGAGACTGTCAAACTAGGATCTATTTACCACCAGTGCTATTCGCAATTTTTTGCTTGGTCTTCAGTTTACAAACTTAATTCGGGGATGTTATTTTTTCTTGAATACTTGAATAACTAATCCTCCTTAGCCAGGTTACTTCATCAGCCTACTCATCTACCAAAAGAGAAAAAAAAGTCGTTTGTAATTTCTGTTCTGTTTGCAAACTAGTCTGTGAATACCATTGTATGGTTTGGTGGTGTTTTTTTTTTTTCACTCGTAGGTTTGTTTTTTTTTCTTACCACCCAAGCAGACTAAATGATTCCCTGCTCTGCCTGCCGTGGTTGTGAAACATTAGGATCTGCTCCAGACCACTTTACAAGTGGTACCTGCTTCTACCTTCCTGATTTTGCAAAGGCTCCTTTATGCCTTCCTTTGTGCCTGGGTTTATTTCACCCATAAAATGGAGTTCATGACTTTGTATTTCATATGGAATATCATAAGCAATAGACATGATATTGCCTGTCAAGTGCTTACAGCCATGCTGGCCACATGGTCAGCTCTCCATTACTATTCATTTCTATCATTGCGGGTGTAAGTGTATGTATGTCCTGAGTGTGTTTGTGTAAGTGGATCTGCATATGTATGAGCAGGGATTCACAGGGGAATGCTAAATATTCAAGAGCGAGATACAGCTATACCTTGGATAGCTCTGTATTTAGTTACATGATTTCATTTTCCATTTAATAATAATATTATCTATAAGACAGTAAAATAGATCTTACTGAATTTTTTACATTAGCTAATAAATAATACAGTATAAGAAATGAACTGTAATTGGGAAGGATGGGAAGAATGACTTCCTCCAGCCAGTACTTTCTTGGAGAAGAAAGCTAAATTAGGTTACAAGGCAGAAGTGATCATCGTCACATATGACACTAATATGTGCTTCCAAACTCTAGATATTTCTTCAGATTAATTTGCTCAAATACTTTCTGTTCAAAGTTTTCATGGGAAATATGGTAATGCCAATTATTTTTAACAAAGAACCACCTTCACATTTCAGGGGGTTGATTCACATTTGATGTTTCATTTTTCTAGTTTTAGAGTTGAATTTTTTTAAAAAGCAATAAATGAAAAGCAGAAGAAAACAATTCTAGTTTTGATTCTGTCACTCATTGTTACACCAGGGCAAAGACTCACACAAACTGCATTGCACTCTATACTCTGGCCAATGCTAAAGTCTTGTTATGATAGATTTTTTCAAAATACCAAGTGATGTTTTGTCACTCTCTTTAAATCCCATGGAGTTTGCCATCTGCAGGGTGATGCCTCCATGTGTCTGCTCTCTGTCTGCATTGTCCCCTGTGCCTGAAATGCATCTCCCTCTCTCTCTCTCTGTCTCTCTCTCTCTCTGTCTCTCTCTCTCTGGTTATTTTCTATGCTTTTTTTCAATCTCAGCTCAAGCCTTCCTGTGTGGGCAATGATTTCTGCTCTTGCTGACTTACTCAACCATGCAAATCTCTTCCAAATCACATATCTAGCTGAATTTTTACATTTTATCTGTATGTTCTTATTAGTTTTTTTCTCTAATAATGTATAAACAAAATGAAGTCAAGGGCCTTTATTTTTGCCCACCACTGGATCTCCAAAGTCACATAACTACGAGGCAGTAACTAAAATGAAATAGATAGATACTTGCATGAATTATTTTTTTTTCATTTCATGGTATTGTTTAGGTAACCAATCTCTTATTTGTGCTATTACGAAAAAGTTAACGAAGAGAAGCAAATGTGTTCTTCAGGGAGCAAAGACAGTCACCAGAAAGAGCCACCACATGGCCACTGTTGTAAAAATGGAAGGGGCTTCTGAAAGGGGAGCCTACAAGGACTCAAGCTGAAGACTCCTGATTCCAGTGTGTACATGCCGCTCATCATACTGGCTCATAAAAGCGAACCGTTACAATTGTAAGTTTGTGAGTACTTGGTGGTCAGTCATGTTGGTAGTATTTACACCACAGAAATTGGCAAGGGCTATAAGGCAAGCCCTCCTCCCACCCCTTGAAAGAATGGTTGTAGAATTCACCAGCACACCGCTTCCTGCCACATGGAATAGGAAATAGGCACTTGAGCAATGACTAGATAGTTAAGGGATTGGGAGGGATCCAGAGAGATATCTAGTGTTTAGCAAAAAATAAAACAACAAGTTATACTCGCCAGAAGATAGTACAAGATATTGAAGATGTTACTTGATTATTTTCTTTCTTACTGATATTCTACTTTTCAAGAGAAAGATTCATTATGGCCTCTCATGTCATCATCACTGGTAATCATCATAACAAACATACTTCAGGACAACTGTGACCCTCATTTCAAAGATTATTAATCTGAGACATAGATTATATCACTTACCCAGGGGCCAGAAACCAGGACAGGGCAGTTTTAAACACTACTTAAGAATTCTGCCTTCAAAAATAGTCACACTGTCAAGGTAAATAGGCTTCTATTGGTTCAATTATCTCATGCTCAACTGTGGGGCTTCACTTCCATAGCAGACTTCAAGCCTCTACTTTTCCTTTATATTTGTTATATATTTTTTCAAAGGCATTTGACTCTATTTTCTCCTCCCTGCCAATCCCCCAGGCCATCCTTTCCTGAACTCCCCCACATTTTATTTTAGGTCATTTGAATTGTGTCCGCTGTCAATAAGAAAAAAAGGTCCTTCTTGTGAATAAGCTACATTGTTACTTCTGGAAGTTTTAGTATTGGGAAAGATGTAAAGTGAGGGAATACTATTAGTATTCCTCACATATAAAAGACTACTTAATACTTCAGTTATTATAGTTTCCCCTAGCTGGAAAGTGGTTTTTGTTTAAACATGCCCAAGTAAAACTTCAAGCAAATTAAATAAATAACAATAGCATCCATCAAGAAGCACACTGGAAACAATCTTTCATTATTTTTCCTGTCAATCCTCGTGCTAGACGTTTCTCAAGACTTGGAACACAGTCCCAAGGAAACAAGACTCACCCCATCATCACAAATCAAGTAAGAAGAAAGATCGATTCATTTACTGCAGAATATTGTGCAAATTAGTAATCCTAATAGCCTTCTTCTGCAAACCACTATCAGTGTATTATAAACTGACATGAAAATGGATGACAGAATCTCCAAAATTAAAAAGGGATCTATATACAAATTTCCCAAGACAGCCTCCTGTCATAGAGGGTCTGATCATTTCTCAGCCACTTTATTGCTATTGATGCAGCAGAACATTATCTCAAAACAACCGATCAATATTACCACGATCTCCTAAAATTTTATCTCAGACTATTGGCATTTGAAAACACCTTTGGTCACAACTGCTTTTTTCAGTTTAGTCAGGCCTTGGAAGTTTCATGATACATTTCAGAAAAAGATCCCATTAATAGAACAGTTCCCTAAAAACCAATACCTTTTCACATTAATATGCAAAATTTACAATCCAATTGAGATATTATAGCACCTCCTTTAAGGGTCCCCCCAAATGCATTAGATCCCAGTAGATGTGTTTGACAGCACAGCGTTATGTGCCTAGAAGGTGGTGATGCAGATTTTTAAATTTATCCCATTTACCTAACAAATACAAATTCACGTACCCTGTCACAACCATTTGGAGAAGGATAAAGGAACGTTACTGATGTAAATGCAATAGGTTATGCAAAGAGGACACATGTTTGTATCTGTATCATTTCAGAAGCACCTTTCTTATGTCCGTCTGCACATTAGAATTTCTTTAATCACCCATCTATATACTGAATTGAATTGCTATTACTAAAGGGACAGAAATAGAAATGTGTTATCCTATATAAAATAAATAGCATCTCTGCGTATACATATACGGTTGTATATACACATATTGTATATATAGGATATGTGTGCATATACATACTATTTACCTACCTACCTACCTACCTACCTACCACCTATATAATTTTTTTTTGTAAAAAGACCCAGAACACCTGGCACAGTGGATTGAGTGCGGGCCTGCAAACCAAAGAATCGCCGGTTCCATTCCCAGTCAGGTCACACACCTGGGTTGCAGGCCAGGTCCCCAGTTGGGGACATGCAAGAGGCAACCACACATTGATGTTTCTGTCCCTCTCTTTCTCCCTCCCTTCCCCTCTCTAAAAATAAAATAAATAAAATATTTTAAAGAATAAATACTAAATAAAAAATAGCCAGAACAGTCTTAATAATAACAAGCGCGTATTGAGTGCATTTTATATTCCAGGCACAAGGCTAACCACTTTTCAGATGCTAGTTTCTTTACTAAACGTCAGAACCATGAAAGTGGGTACTTTTCCAAAAGGGGAGAGAGACAGAGAGTCGCTCCAGCTCCCCAAACATCCATTTCAGAGATTATCATTCTGGAAATCGAATTAGGTACAGTACCTAAAGAACCATCATAATTCCTACAAGCAACGAGATGAGTCAAATATCCTCCTGACCCTCCTCTACAGTCCTTTCATTTATAAAGTAAATGCCTTGCATGTTGTTCTGACAGTTAAATGAGGTTTTGAATTTGTACCTTACCTAAATAAATTTCTGCCTTGTGTTTGTTTATGACTGAAACCAGGTTAACCTGTTATAAAATATGTTTCGTTCACTTTCAATTTGCATAAAAATATTTATATATCTATTTCCCTCATGGATGTTCGTTATAAAACCTTATCAGCATTTCTGTGCTTGCTGTGGGTACGTGTGTGTGAGTGTGTGTGTGTGTGTGTGTGTGTGTGTGTTGGGGGTGGATGAGGACATCCTCTTTAAATTCAAAACTTGTAAAAAATACTAACACTAATGTCATTATTAAGTGACAAGGTCCTATTTGCTTCGCTTGGAGAAGTGGCACTATTAAAGAACGGAAACTTCATTCTGGCTCATGGCAGATTTCTTTACCCATGTAAAAAAAAAAAATTAGGTCACCTTACACAGTGCTCCTCCAGATACACAGCATGTCACCTGCAGTGACATCTTTTTCTCATCTGGATGGCTCCTCTCATTTGCTAAAATTCCAGAAACAATATATTCATCATGAACTCTACGATTTGCTTGCCATTTTGCAAAATTCACCAGCTTTCACATTTGAGCAAGAAACATTGGGAGGGGGGAATTAGATTGTCTTTCCTTGATTAGTTTTATAAGCTATCTAATTGGTGATTTTTATTCCCTTAAGAAGTATATTATTTTGTAGTGGTTCACTGGTTGTTATTTTCCATGCAAGAGGGATGGTTATTCCCAAAATGAAAAATTTCTCAGTGTGTTTGCTTTGAATTATATAATTTTTAAAATCAGGTATTTACCTCTTACTGGTAGCAGTCATTGTTCGGGCAGATTTTCTTTTCTTCTCGTTTGTTTTAAATTTTGCAGTTCACACCACACCCTCCTTGTGGGTCTCCCACATCATAGCCAGTAAAAGCCAAATCCGTGTTGACAACTGTACTGATAGGCAGTTGATATTGTACAGGTCTTTTTCCCAGTCCCAACTAATGGAGCACCGAGCCACACAATCAGAATAAGGCTCTAGGATTGCTAGCTGCAAAGAGGATTTGAAAGAGATTAAGTTTCTCTGATGGTATGACGAGAGAACTTCTGAAATAGTCAGCCTAGGTAGCCAGCATCTACCCTCTAAAGCCGGGGTGTCAAACTCATTTTTACCGGGGGCCTCACAGTTGCCTTCAAAGGGCGGAATGTAAGTTTAGGACTGTATAAATAAATGTAACTACTCCTTAACTAGGGGCAAGGAGCTTGGCGCTGCCGCCAGGTAAAAACAAGGTGCTGGGCCGGATAAAACAAGGTGTAGGGTCAGATTCCATCCACGGGCCTTGTGTTTGCCACCTGTGCTCTAAAACAATTTGCTCAAAACTGCCCTGCTACTAATAGATGCAAAACAAACACATCTTTTCTCTTCCTATTTTTCATGTTATTTGATGATTTAAAAATGGGTGGACAAACTGGGGGAAATATAATTGATGCAATTCTATAGTCCAACTACTCAAGAGCATTCAAGATGTTTGGTCCTCAGCCCAGGAGCATAAGACATTGTCCGGGAACTTGTTAGAGATGTGAAGTATCAGGCCCCCTCCAGACCTACTGAATCAAAATTTCTGGAGGTTAGAGCCTTAGAAGCTTTGTGGTACCAAAATCTCCAGGTGAATGCTCACGCACGCTTAAGTTTGAAAAGCATTGTTGCAGAACAATGGCTAGTAGTATCAATCTTCCCCAAGAATTTGTCAGCAATGTCAGTGTCCCAGCGCCACCCCATATTATGAGAAGCCTGGGAGGTGGGAGGACAAGTAATCTGCACTTTAACAAGTTCGCTAGGTCATTCAGAGCATGGCAGAATCTGAGAAACTCTGGCGTAGTGGAGTCTTACCCATTCTTCAGCTTACACTAGAATCACAGGTAAGAGAATCTAGTGAAAATTACAAATAGCTGGCCTTTCCCAAAGATTGTGAGGCCAGGGACTCTGCATTTGAATTAGCTTTGCAAGCGATTCTCCTACAGGCTGTCCTGAGCCACAGTTGGAGACATGATGTACCTGTCAATCAGGCTGACACTGCATTGCCAATCTCACCGAGCAGGCTAAACTTCTCTAGGTGAAAACAAAGAGTTTACTTACACAGGTAGCGTTTATTTTTTTAAGGGTTTCAGGTGTCTGAATTAGATGAATTACCCACATTCTTCTCATTTTCCCGAATTCAATCCTGCCAGCTTTGCAGAGATAACCCCCTGCTAGTACATTAGTATTCTGGATGCTGGGAATAACACTGTAGATATAGTTTTAACCTCGTTCAAGACACCAGGAATACAATCATAGCATTATGAGTACACTAGTTCCACAGCCTCCAGGAGAAAATGCAATTTCTGCCTCATCAAGTTTTATTGATAAAACACAGATGTAGTTATATTATTCATATGACTTCCTAAATTTGTTTTTTTTGTCTTTTCCAACTTTTAACATAATCTTTTTGTTCTTATGGGATAAGTAATCATTTGAGATACATTTAAATGAGCAAAGATTCCATTTTAAAAATTTATTTTCAGCATGTGATGGAAAAATAGAAAATAATAATGACAACAACAAAAGACCTGTAGTTCTGGTGGATAGTGTCTTGAAAATTCACTCACCTTTCTCCACAGAAGCAGAGACACATCATCCATGGTGTACCATTGAACTACCCCATGTTACTCATCTAGGTAAGGCTTTTAAAATACAATCCCAGCAAAATAGCTTCAATCACAACCTTAGGAGTTCTGTTTATACCAACAGAACAGGAGTGTCTGCCAATAATTACAGAATTCTGATCCACTAAAGACCAAATAAAACCAATACAGATACAAGTTGGTTGTTATAAATATCTGAAATAGAAGTTCAAAGCAAAAGTATTCTCCCTTTGCTTCATTCAGCAATTCTGTATTTTTTGTCCTTGCAGAGAATATACTTTGTAAACCTGAATCAGAAAGATATCTTTAATATGAGCACTGACATATATCATATTTTAATGAACTGCATATTGACCAAGTAGATGATGTATTCAAGTTCATGGATGCAGCGCTATTTATTTGTTCTTAAACTTCTTTTTGGTCATAGTTATTGAAAAGAGACACTACATGTCAAAACTACTAGAGCTGAAATTTCCATGCTGAGTGGTGGATTGCATTAATCAACTTATAAATAGTAATTGAATGTCTTATCGTGGCAGGTATCATGCTCAGTAATGGCAAACCAAGGTCATAGAATTTTTGTCCAGACTGAGTTCAGTTGAAGTTGATTATTGACCTCTAAGATTACCTCCTTCAACTCTTGTGTTTTCTTTTGTGTGTGTGTATTTTTTTTAGATTTAATAGAATTCTTTGGCAGCAACATATATATACTTTTCATGCCCATATAATATTCACAGGGTCAAATTTTTTGACAACGCCTAAGTTATATTCCAAGCAAATCTTTAAAGTCAGAGGCTCCTTTAAGCTGGTAGTATCTTGAGAGATAATCTAATCAGTAACTGTTACTTAACATAAATAATAATTATTATTTTTTTAAAGATTTTATTTATTTATTTTTAGAGAGGGAAGGGAGGGAGATAGAGAGAGAGAGAGAGAGGAACATCAATGTGCGGTTGCTGGGGGTTATGGCCTGCAACCCAGGCATGTACCTTGGCTGGGAATAGAACCTGGGACACTTTGGTTCCCAGCCTACGCTCAATCCACGGAGCTACGCCAGCCAGGGCTAACATAAATAATTATTTTAAAGAATTCCAGAGAAATCAAGTTGATTGTCCAAATATTTGACCATTTTCATATTGTCCAGAATAAGTGAATCAGTCATACTTATTTTCATTCAGTGCATTTTAAGTCTGTTTTCTTTTTATTTATGTATTTATTTTGAGAGAGAGGAAGGGAGACAGAAAGAGGGGGAAACATCAATGTGTGGTTGCCTCTCGTGCACCCCTTACTAGGGCCCTGGCCTGTAGCCCAGGCATGGGCCCTGACTGGGAATTGAACTGCTGGCCCTATGGTTCGCAGACGGGAACTCAGTCCGCTGAACCACACCAGCCAGGGCTTAAGCCTTTTTTCTTACAAAACTTTAAATATAGTTTACGGAGATCTTTTCTCCAATCACTTTGCCATGAATACAAGTGACCATATTTTTTTCTTGTTACTAGCTATTTACTAAATCTATTTTGTTTTAAATTGTCTATAGCAGCTAGAAATGCACACTTGCAAGGGATTATTGTCAATACCAATTACATTTGGATATTTCAAAAGAGAAGCAGATGTTCGACTGAGTCCCAAATAGCTCAGCTGGGTACTCACTGTACCTTTGTGCTTAACTCAGTACCAACAACTGAGCCTATCAGAATGCCTATTGGAACTAATGCATTTGGCTTTGGTTTAACCACAAGGGAAAATGGATCTGGGTATTTTGCACTTTTATATCACTTTAACTACTTTCTATTTCTTGACATTCATTTATTTACTCCCTCAATTGATAAATTTTAATTAAGTCCCTACTGTGTTTCAAGTACTGTCCTATTCTCTAAGACTACATCAATAAACATAGTACTAAAAAAAAAAATCCCACTCTTGTTGACATACAGTGGCACCAGGTCAGAAGCAAAGAGTCAGTTTGGTGGCTTAAACCATAATTTATTCAGATGGAACATCACTGTTTTCAGTTTGCATGTCCTGGATGACTAATGAGGTTGCGTATGTATTCAACTATTTGTACGTACAGTGGATATAACTCTTTGTTTTCCTAGGACAGTCCTTGTTTACACATATTGCCTTGTGTGGTTTAGCATTTGCCTCAGGTTTTTTAAAAAGAATTAATATGATTTACAATTGAATTAAAATAAGCTTGGGTGGATTTAGAAACCTATATCTTGTATTTCCTTTTTCTTCCATGTTCTTATTTAGTAGTGTCTGAGATAGATGTTTGAAAAGTACAGTTCTCCAATTTAGTTAAATTAAAAATCAGCCACTGACAATCCATTTTTCTTTTCCTGTACCTTTCCAGTTGCAACTTAATCAACATCTCCCTTTCAAGAACATCTTGTATAAAATGTGTTCAGAAAATCAAGGCTAGGTATCATTTCCATAAACTTATTTATAACTATGAACATTCTTTCCATGGTGGCTTGGTGACTAATCTGTTGCAAGCCATATGAAATTGGTGTTTTTGGAGAAGTTTAAGTGGTTGACTATCAGCAGTTTTGTTCATTTTAAATCACATACAAATATCTGTTTATATTTTTGGTGAACCACACTTTAGAATTTTTAAAAAATAAACTCTCCTGGAATTTAGACCTAAGAAATAAGTACAAAGATGGAAAGGAAAAAAACACCTACTGGAGGGTATCAACAACAGATTTGAGTTGACAGAAGATGTTATCAGTGAACTTGAAAATAAGTAAATAAAATATGCCACCCCTCTACAAGTGATGCCACATTCTTCTGTTAGAATGTCAATTAAGTTAATTACAATATAGCTTTAATGTATTATCTCGCTGATGAAATTAAAATAAAGTATTTGGAAGTATATTCTAAGTAAATATAGCTGACATTATTTTGAAAGAATTGAATTTTATAAAATGAGTTAATAATCATGGGCATTTTTGTTAGTGAAAGTAATAATAAAGTTATCATTTCTGTGCCCAGGTCATAGCAAAAACAATATTCTGGCTAAATTAGGGAACCCCCAGAGAAGAAATGGACTTGGAATAGTTTTTGATACACACATAATCCATTAAATGCCAAATAAGCTGAATGTTCCTTCTATTGAAATAGCAAATGAAGTTCTCGAACTATAACTTCAGGTTGCCTTTCATTGTGAAATGTTTATCCAAGGCTTTTGCTCATTTTAATATTAATTTGTCAGTCCTATTTCTTAATTTGTAGATCAAATTTATATATTATAGGCATTAGTAAACTTTTGGCTCATATGTTGTAAATATTTTTTCCCACTCTGTGGCTTCTTTTTTCAATAGCTTAATGGGGATTTTAAATAAACAGAGTTTCCTACTTTTAATGTAGCGTAGCTTCTCAGTATTCCCTTTACCTTTGTGGTTAGGACTTTCTGTGTTCTTTTTTTCTGAAATATATATTATTGATTATGCTATTACAGTTGTCCCCCCTTTGCCTCACTCCACCTGGTACCCCCATTCCCTCTGGCAACCCCCCCTTAGTTCCTGTCCATGGGTCGTGCATATAAGTTCTTTGGCTACTCCATTTCCTATCCTGTTCTTAACATCCCCCTGTCTATTTTGTACCTACCAATTATGCTTCTTATTCCCTGTACCTTTTCCCCCATTCTCCCCCTCTCCCCTGCCCCCTGATAACCCTCCAAATGATCTCCATATCTATGATTCTGTCCCTGTTTTGCTTGTTTGCTTGGTTTGTTTTTTCTTTTACATTTAGTTGTTGATAGTTGTGAATCTGTTGCCATTTTAATGTTCATAGTTTGATATTCTTTTTCTTGAATAAGCCCCTTTAGCTTTTCATGTAATAATGGCCTGGTGCTGATGAACTCCTTTAGGTTTATCTGCCCTTCAATTCTAAGTGATAGATTTGCTGGATAGAGTAATCTAGGTTGTAGGTCCTTGCTTTTCATCACTTTGAATACTTCTTGCCAGTTCCATCTGGCTTGAAAAATTTCTTTTGAGAAATCAGCTGACAGTCTTATGGGCACTCCTTTGTAGATAACTCTCTGCTCTTTTCTTGCTGCTTTTAGGATTCTTTATCTTTAACCTTTGGCATTTTAATTATCCTGTATCTTAGTGTGGTCCTCTTTGGTTCCAATTTATTTGGGACTCTCTGTGCTTCCTGGACTTGTATGTCTATTTCCTTTGCCAAATTAGTAAAGTTTTCTTTCATTATTTTTTCAATTAAGTTTTCAATTTCTTGCTCTTTGTCTTCTCCTTCTAGCACCCCCATGATTCGGATATTAGTATATTTGGAGATGTCCCAGAGGCCCCTTATTCTATTCTCATTGTTTTGAGTTCTTTTTTCTTCTTGCTGTTCTGATTAAGTGCTTTTATCTTCCATATGTTCCAAATTGTTTACTTGAATCTTGGCTTTATCCCCTCCACTGTGGGTTCCCCGTGGATTTTTCTTTACTTCAGCTAGTTTAACCTTCATTTCTTCTTTTATCTTCCTTTTTCTTCCATCTTGATATCTGATTTTTTCATTATTGATATATTGCTCTGCTATATAACTTTTGTCCTAATTCAAGTGTCCATATTTAGGCTCTGACCTTATATCTTTTACAGACTTTTTTGTGTGTGTTGCTAATTGTCTTTCTTTATACCCAAACTATACATAACACCATAAATATTCTAAATACCACCATGCCTTTATACAGTGTTCTTAATGTTCTGTCTTTTATGTCCTCCAAGTATATTATATTTTTGGCTTTTGTGTTTCTATGTAATTGTAGTATCACTGATTTAAAAAATCTGTTTAGATATGATTGAGATTTGATAGAAATGGCAGTTTTGAGACTACTGGATTTTTATAAGACAGACTTGTAAAAAAACATGCTACTTAGTGTATTAAAATTGCAGTAAAATGTACATAACATAAAATTTCCCATTTTAACTATTTCTAAGCTTAATGTCATTAAGTGTACCCACATTGTTGCATAACCATTACCAATATCCACCCATTTATTTAGTTTTTAAAAATATTTTCTCAATAATATCTGATTATTTCTGCATGGAAATCCTGCTTGTTTTTGTGAGATATATGCTGAAGTAGTCAATATTTGGAATGCTATAAGAAACTCTACTTTAAAATTTGATTTTCCCATTGTTATAGGTGGACCTTTTAATCTCTCTACCTTTTAATCTCTCTACCTTTTAATCTCTCTTCAATTTCTAATTGAAATGTGGGTTCTTTTAAATATTTTATGTATATAGTCATGTTTTTTTATGAAAAGAATGAAAGTTTCCATGTTATCTTAACTTCCTTAGTTCCTTTGATTCTTCCATATTTAAATAGATAAAAATGAAAAAGAATAAAAAAGGATAACATCGAGTGTTGTCACAAATGAGGAGCAACTGATGGTAGAAAGAATGTAAATTAAAATACATGTGTTGGAAAACCACTTGATAGGTTTTAATGGTGGAATGTTAAGTGTAGCCTATAACCATGTGATTGTTTATTACAAGCTATATTCCTGATAGATCATATATATCTTCCCTAAAACAAATATATAAGGATTTTATATATAAGAAGAAGACATATATGAGCAATATTTATTAAAACCCCAAATGATCAATAACATAACTGTTCATCAGCAGTAGGATAAAACAATTAGTTAAGGTATATGAATATAATTTAGTGAAACAATGAACTACTTGTTGTCTACTTAGTAGACAACAACAAAGATGAATCTCGCACAAATAAGATACACATAGAGTGTGGTTTTATTTATAATAAATTATGTTTGAAAAACAGAAATAATCTGTTTAATAGTTTATAAACTATTAAGAGTAGTCACCCTTTGGAAGCTGGTGACTATGAGCATGGACATTTGTGGGAGGGATCTTGCCATTCTAGAAATGTCATTTCTTGATTTAGGTGGTTACATGAATGCATATATTTTATGAAACTATTTGGAGTGGTACACTTTTTATTTATGCTTCTTTCTGCATGTTTCTTTATATTTCAGCAATATATTAAAACAAAAGGAAGATAATGGGTACTGAGTGTGTTGAATTTATGTTTTACTTATAGTTGTAACAAGTAGACCCAACCATATGGGCTCAACTTGATAGCCATAGTAAGGTCCAGAAGCACAATCTAAATTTCTTTTTTTTTAAGATTTTATTTATTTATTTTTAGAGAGGGAAGGGAGGGAGAAAGAGAGAGAGAGAAGCATCAGTGTGCGGTTGCTGAGGGCCGTGGCCTGCAACCCAGGCATGTGCCCTGACTGGGAATCAAACCTGCGACACTTTGGTTCACAGCCCGCGCTCAATCCACTGAGCTACACCAGCCAGTGCCCACAATCTAAATTTCAAGAACCCGATAGCTTAGCTTTTAGGATAAGTTACTTCCACAACCTGGGCGATGGCCCTCCCCAATCACAGGCTCCGTGGGGTTTGCAGTCAGACATTGCACCAGTTGAGTAGAGCAAACAGGTGAAGTTTCTTGGAATATCTTAAAATCATTTGACAAGAGACATCAAGAGAAGCAAAAGACTGGCGATGTACAAAAGCTCAGTTCAACCCTGTTGAACACAAACTTCGTCTTTGGGAACTCAATGTCCAGGTGCTGAAGCCCCTTCTGAGACCCTTCTGAAATCTCCACAGGAATGGACAAAACTAGAATGTATTAGCCCTGTTCTGATGACAGTTACAGCACTCACTGGTTATCCACGGGGGGATAGGTTCCAGGAATGTCCTCGAATACAAAAACCCCCAGATGCTCAACCCTGTTAGCACAGCCCTTGTTTTCTGTGGGTTCCGCCTCTGCAGTTTCAACCAACTGCTCACGGTGTGGCTGATTGAATATATGGATGTGGAAACCATGGGTATGGATGGATGACTTTCCTTTTTATTTTTTTATTTTTTTGCATTTATTTTTCTCATTGCAGTGGAGTCTATGTTTTGACTGGGAGTTGCTTCAGCAGTTACATTACCACCTGCCCTAAAACCTAGGTACCATTTCACGTACCTTCCTCTGTGTCCTTGGCCTTCTTAACTTTAGTGGTAATGTAATGCAAATACACTAAAGCTTCTGCCTGTTTTCCTTCTTATTTTATACCTCTTTCTTTCCTCCAAACATCTAACTTGCAAAATTTCTCATTTCTTTTTTCACTAATTTAATTCCTTTCTTCCACTATTAACCCTGGTACCTTTTCTTCCCTCTACAGGAAGTGGATCTGCGGAATTGCAACAGATCCCTTTTAACAAAGCGTAAGATATTTGCCAGGGTACTTTTGAAAAGAACAGCAATACAGCATTCTAAAGTGGCAGAATTTGAGGAGGTAAACAAACATTTAAAATAAATATTTGGTGTATAAAAATGAGTCAAAGCAGGAGGATAATCTGAGGTTAAACCTCTAACCCAGTTGGAGGCTTTCAGAACGGGTTCCCAAAATGGATGTGTCTTTCCACCCAGCACCAATTCACACCCCGCTGAAACATCATTATCTCCTCTCTTTCCTCTCGGTTCCCTTTGGGGTGTAATTTATAGTAACTCTCGTGATCTAAAGTTGACATTTTTGTTTGGGCATAGAGCAAGGAAAGTCATTAGCAATCATCTTCTTTATACTACTATTCAAAAGTGGTTGAGAAATTTGTGAGTTCAGCTAAGTTAGATAGCTCTATGTCACAATACCAAAGCAGGACTGTATTTTCCTGGAAGTTAGCGATCTTCCCAAAACAGTGTACTATCTTCCATCTCTGGAGGGGAGAACCATATCTAGGGCACTGCCTGACACTATAAAAATACTGACCTATTTTATATTGTTATTATTGTCATGGTCATCATTTTCATTAAGTATATATTAGGAGTTTTCTACTCTACATTCTCTCATGGACTGTTTAGAAATCTAACAGGTCGTCATGGCTCTGATCACTACATTACAGGCGAGGAAGCAGTCTTGGGCAGGTTATATAATTCACCAAATTAATAAGATTATGGGGCTAACAAGCAGCCGAGTTGAAATTTGAACCTGAGCATTAAGGCAATGCTAAATAAAATATATTCATTTTTAATTGGATGACATAATCTCCAGAATACAAAGCTGCATAGAACAAAGAAATGGAGTAAATAACTGTAAAATATTATTAATAATTGAATTTGCATGATGGGATAAGACTTTGTATGTTTTACTTATTCCTGGTTCTGTCTATATTACCAATTGTATTTAATAAGCCGGTACTAATTTTATTATGAAAACAAAGCACTTATTTCTTTTTAAATGGTGCATATACTGAATGAAAATCTCATCTCCAAGACAACCCAGGAAATAGAGTTCTGGTTATAGCCATCCTGGGGCTGTTTATTGTAGACAACATGTTAAAATATGGGTCTGCCACATGCCCATTATTGAAGAGAAAGCTAGTCAGTTTTCAGAGGAAAAACAGAAATTTAGGACCAAAAAAGGAAAAATATTGTGAGAATCATTTATAAAAGGGTGAGCAAAAGGAGGTTCACAGTTGCAAGTATGCAAAACACAAAGTTTATCCTTGTGTTATCATTTATTAATTATTGTGCCCTGGCTGGTGTGGCTCAGTGGATTGAGCACCAGCCTATGAATCAAAGGGTCGCCAGTTTGATGCCCAGTCAGGGCACATGCAGGCCAGGTCCCCAACAGAGGGCTTGCGAGAGACCTTCAAGAAGGTCCTCAAGAAGAACAACACATTGATATTCTTCTCCCTCTCTTTCTCCCTCCCTTCTCCTCTCTCTAAGAATAAATAAATAAACAAAACCTTTAAAAAGTTATTGTATTATTCTTCCCATGAACAGCCATAAATCTACTTTTGCCTTACCCTGTATATTTGTCTTCATCATGAGGGGGAAAGATGGAAGCAAAGAAACAGGTAACAATGTTTTATAAAACCTGGAATCGAGTACCATTCCCTATACTGAATATTGTCCTTCATCTCCAACAAAATTATAGACCTTACATACCCCCAGCTAGAAATACCCATGATAATTTAGCACTGAAACTCAAAGGAGAAGTAAATTAAAAAACTGAAATTGAGTAAAAGCTGCTAAGGACATCTGGTTCCTGAAAGCCAGAATTTTGTAATCAGAATATTCATGGACAATGTCCGAGTCCAACGCAGGTGCCTCTGCCAACGAGGGCGTCGCCGTGGACGCGAAGTGTACGGAGACCGGCACACGCCCAGACACACGCCCAGACATTTCATTTGCATCCCTGCTTGCCAGTATTCAGAATGAGACTTTGCCTCATTCAGCTGGAGCCCTGTGCTTTTTCTGGGAGTAAATCTCCTGAGATTAGTTTCCTTTCCTTTTTTTCTTTCTTTTTCTTTTTTTTGCCTATGCTGCTTATTTCATTCATTGGCCATTTATTCAAATACTTGATGGAGTGTTTGCTGTGCGTGAAGCGAAGAAAACAGTTGTTAATCAGGAGAAATACTGTGAGACAGACAAATAATTGCAAGTGATTATCTCAGGGGCCGTGCTCTAGTGGAACGGAGCCCAGGCGCACGCTGTGAGCGCAGGGAGCAGACCAGACAGCCCGCTTCCCAGCAGGTCTGGGAGTGCGGCTGGGGAGGGTGTCAAGGTGGCTGCCTCCAGGAGATGGCGCCTGACCTGAGCTCGTGGAAGGGGTCAATGCCAGACAGCGGAATTCAGACGGGGCAAGGTTTATCAGACAAAGGGAGCGGCACGTCTATTTCCAAACAATAGACTTCCAAAGTGGAAGGGACAGGATTCCTGATGTTTGCCGAGGTGTCCTAACCCATTGGAACCTGTCGGGTTCCATCCCGGGGAAAGGAAAGCGTAGGGGCAGCATTTACAATTGGAGCTGTCAGTGTTTCAGGCTGGAGCAGGTGCCGGCAGCAGCAAGGAATCAAGTCCAGAAAGAATGAAATCAGAAATAGAGAAATGAGTAAGAGTAGTAAGTAATGGGCATGGCAAAAGGCCACCGGAGACTGCCCAACACAACTCCGGCATGGGAATGAAATCTAGACCTCGTATTAGAGGAAGGGTGGTAAAAAAAAAACTCAAGGGCAATTAAAGATTCCTGCAGGTTAGGCATGGCTTCAGTGTTGATATAAAAATAATATTGTTTTCTCAAAACAGACACAACCTCTGGCACAGTGAAGTGAAAAATCTACACATTCCATAAATACTGTATTTTTGGACTATAAGATGCACTTTTCTCCCCAAACTTGGGAGGAAAACTGGGGTGAGCCTTATTGTCCGAATGTAGCTTTACATTTACATTGGTGAAATGTCATGTTATTTATGTTGTGAAATATTTTACCACATTTTTGGCTTCAAAATTTTTTTGCCTATTTTCCTCCTCTAAAACCTAGGTGCGTCTTATGGTCCAAAATTACAGTAATCAGTAATATGGTTAAAACAACCAAGACAACGTGTTATTTATCTTCGTAAACATTTTATTAGATTTACCAGGGTGACTTTTGTTAATAAGACTGTGTAAGTTTCAGGTGGACAATTCTACAAATACATCATCTGTATCTTGTGTGTTCACCACCCAAAGTCGTCTCCTTCCATTACCATTAATCCCCCCTTTACTCTCCTCCACCCCCCTTCCCTGTGGTAACTACTCTACTGTTGTCTGTGTCTATGAGGGTTTTTTTGTCTTGTTCACCGTCCTGTAACCGTTGATTTCAGCTTTTGTAAGCCCCCGAAGGAATGAATGGGCCTATCAGTAGCCAGGTCATTTGATGCAAAGTTTTACAGGTTTATATGGTAAACATAGTATTTGTAATCCTCTCTGAGATCTCTAAAAGTATCCATGTCATTAATGCTGAACATTTTAGAAAGAAGTACATTAAATCAGTGAGTTGATTGTGTAAGTGATCATCTTTAACATTTAAGTGATATGGGTCAATGGATAGCATATATCTACAAATTTTATAAACTGAGTGTGTTGCCTAAAAAAATTAAAGCTAAGAGAAAGCAGCAATTTACTGAGTTCCAGAAACCATGTTTTACATTTTACATCCTGGTTTTATTTTTCGCTTAGTCCTCACAATAATACTACAGAATTTTTTTCTTCCCATTTATTTATTCAGGAATATATTGATGCTCATATATTATTGTTAGCAGAATATTTGTGAATAGTACATTTATGTTTAGCCAGAAGACACTCACGGAATAGCCACAACATACCAGACATTATGTTAAAAGCTGTGGGTAAATAAACAGTCCACACAGAACTCCAAGCCTTGTTCTGGAGACAGAAATACAAGAGTTATTTTTAAGTGCAGACACAAATGACTCCACAGGAAGCCAAGAAATGCCTTCTGTGAAACACAATGGGAGATTTAAATCTTTGTACATTAGTAGAATTTAGCTAGATGAAACTGACTAGAGTGGATGAAAGTCCTTGCACATGTGACTCAGGGCATGACTTTGGAGAAAGTTGTCCGCGTTGGTCTAAACAGAGTGCCTTTAGAACTCAATCTGTGTTGAGTGTTGGGCTGGATACTTCATGCAACAAATATATTTGTAACCCACAAGGAACTGTGTGCCCCATTTCATACATACAGAAGTGGTACCTAAAAGAGATTCAATAATTTACCTAATATCACTTAGCTCTGCCTTAAATGCAAACTCACATTTGTCTACTCCTGAAGTCCATGTGCTACCACTGCAGGAAGCTGCCTGAACCACGTAAACTATATGACAATTGTACAATTACTACCTGGTGCAGGCTGAATATTTGCACCCCCCCAAAAAAAATTCATATGCTGAAACCTAATCTCCAGTGTGATGACCTTTGGAGGCAGGGACTTTGGGAGGTAATTAGGTCACGAGGGCAGAGCCCTCATGAATGGGATTAGTGCCTTATAAAAGGGACCTCAGAGAGCTTCCTTGTGCCTTATACAATGTGAGGACACAGGGAAAATGTAGCGATCCGTGAACAAAGAAACAGGCTCTCACCAGACACCCGATTTTCTGGCACCCTGACCTTGGATTTCCCGGTCTTCAGCCCTGTAGATATAAATTTCTGTTATTTGTAAGCCTCAGTGTATGGTATTTTGTTTTGGTAGTCTGAGTTGGCTAAGTGTCACCATGAAGTTGGGCTCGTGGACTAGTCTAGATGTGACAGAAGCTAGAGGCTGTTCAGCCTCCAGTCAGCACAGTGACTGACCAATTGTTTGTGCCCCTTAAACAGTCAGTGCAAAAGTGGAAATCGGGAGAGGTTCTGAAACAAAGTGTGTGTTTGTGTGTGTGTGTGTGTGTGTGCTTCTGAGGAACATGTTGGGGTGTCAGAACTGTGTCAAGCTTTAACAGATTACTTCCAGAATTATCCCTTCATAAATAGGTAAAATGAGATGGGGTGGAACTACCAGTCAGAATCTATAGGGATGTATAATTATGTTCTTCTTCTCGCTTTCTTAAATCTTTATTTTTTTCAAGATAGTAATGTTCCCTGGTTAAAATCCAATCTTACTCTACTATAGGCAGGATCCATTGTTTTCCTCTCCCCACCCTTAAAATGAACAAGATGCCTGGAGGGATAGCAGCCAACAGTAAGCCCTGGGGAAAGACTTGCTGAGGATGCTAAGAGCAGCCCTGGCCGGGTTGCTCTGTGGGTTAGGGTGTTGCCCTGATACACCAAGGTTGCAGGTGTGTTCCCCGTTCAGGGCACAGGGAAGAAGCAACCAATGAATGCATAAATAAGTGCAAAACCAAATTGATGTTTCTCTCTCTCTTTCTCTGTCTCTCTCTCTCTCTTGCTCTGCCCTTCCTCTTTCTCTCTCTCTAAAAATCAATTAAAATTTTTTAAAAGAATCCTAAGAATAAAATAAAAGGAACTTAGCCATTGTTGACATTGAGTCACCTTATAAGCTCTAGACATTTTACTCTAGGATTTATTGTTATGCAATAAGCAAATCCAGTGCACATTTAAATCACTGTAGTAGGGTTTTGTTTTCTTGCTTGATGCCAAATGGAATGCCAACTGAAGCAGATCCAAGTCCATGGAAGCAGAGGGATAGAGTTCAGAGGATACCCAGCTTGTGTAGAGAAAGTACAGTCAGCACAGACAGCAAGAGCAGTGAATGGGCTCCACTAGGTATTGGATAAATTGTCTGAGTCATGGTCATGGTCTGGCCGTGGGACACCATATCAGAACAGGGCACATATGAGAACCATGATTCAGGGGGACGAATATGAACTTCATGATGAGAAACCGATGAAGAAACAAAACAGGGCAGAAGGAGCCAGCCCATCGGACAGGCTAGAAATGAAGGAGCTTGAAGGGGCAGGCAGCCGTTTCTACATCAAAGCTCAGGTAGGAGGCCTTTCTGCTCCAACGTCTCTTCTGCAGTCGCTGAAATGAATAAGGTGTTCAAGTTCCAAACTCCTCTCTTGCCTCTTGCTCAAGATTCAGTTCTGAAAGGCATCAGTCATCCCATGGGGTCACTATGTATGGGGCCAGGTGGGTACCTGAGGCACTGAGCGGACCACTCTGTAAACGGCAGGATGTTCTGACACCTGTGCTGTCCATCTGAAACTAATACAGAATAACACTGAATATAAACTATAATGGAAAAGTGAATTTTAAAAATAAGACATCATCCAAAGTGCTGGACTTGGCCACGTGGCTCCCCTCAGGATGCGCAGGTGCGGTTTCAGGGAGAGCGTGACATCTGGAGATTGTAAAGTGGAAGATTGAAAATACCTCTCCCAAGATTAGACTCAAAGGGAGACTGGAGTAGCATTAGGGAGAATAAGAGGAGTTTTGAAGGGCCAGTAATGTAGACAATGTCCACGCTTTCCCCTGGCACTGCCGGTGTGACCCCTTAATTGATCAGAAGCCCTATTGTTTTAGATGCAGAAGTCTGAAATTTCTCATCCTGGATCCTCCGATGATACTGTGTGTGCCCTAGGTGTGAGAGGGGATGAAAAAGCATTAGTATTCTAGAATAGCGGCTGAGGAACTTGGCTCCCAGACTTAAATTCTGTTACAAATAATCCCCATGAATCCATGCATGCTGACAGATAGGGCGGAACACTCTAATCGCCATTGGCTCCGGGCCTAATACAAGGTGGGTAATAAAATCAAATTCTACTGGGCTCCGTTTTTACAGGAACTTTAATGCCCACTGTCTATTTAGATAGTCATGGCTCAGAGCTGGCATTACAAGGAGCTAGAAATACTTGTTCTGAAGTGTTGAAATATATTGCAAACTACACTGGAGTGCAGGCTTAGTCCACACTAATCCTATATTGCACTGACCTTTGCAAAATCAGTTCTGTTTTCCTTGGCAGCTTCATTTCCAGCCCTTCCCTTTGTCTTATTCCCCCGTAGTTCCAACTTTATCTTGGTGTCAGGAACCGGTATGAAGTGGCTGCTAGGTTTCAGCTGTGTTTGTGTGAATGTGTGTGATAGGTTTGGCTTCGGAGTGACCAACACAAAGCTATTTTTCATTCCATTTTCTTCACAGGCTCATTTTCATTCTAACACTCAGTATTCCTCAGGCACCAGCAAATACTTTGCCTTTGTGAAACAATGGATGCATTATTCTGGGCTGTGCTTTTTCTGGGGCTGAAAAGAAAGCTTGGGGTTTTTGTTGTTTTCTCACACATTAAAGAGAAAAGACTGTATTCTAGACACCCAGACTTTTGTGTCAAGGCACGTAAAAAAACAACCACAAAATTAATCATAAGAGGGGGATAAAAAGCGACGTCTGGCTCACGTCCACAGTGGCGTTGTTTCCAGATTCATAAGAGGGAAGGGTGCCTTCTGAGTGAAATGGTGATGTGGAACAAAAGCTTCCTCTGCAAGAGCAGGGAGAATCTGGGGAAAGAATTACATTCACTTAAATAGGGAAGTGGGTTTTGACCTTTAGAATTTAGCCAAAAGCTTGACTCACCTCACTTCTGCGACTTTGTGCAGAGAGAAGGCACTAATCTCGGCTCGGCTCTAATAAAATTCTATCAAATATTTCACGTGTTGTTTTATTGGAGCCACACTCAGACTGCAGACGCCCAGCTGTGGCCTGTGGCATGGTCAAATACAAACCTGGCTTCCAATTTTTATGGGCAGGTTCAAAAGAGAATATATTTTAACAACCACCATAGAAGTATATGTTCACTCAGAATCAGACTTAACTCAGCTTTAATGGATGATAAAGTATAGTGTTTGGCCAACTTCCTACTGTGTGAGGGAGAGCCTTGCTCAAAATTGGACTTCCAAATAGGATTTTCTATCCAGAGTTGTGGTTCATTTGTTTTGTATGCTTAGTGATAATCCTAAGAACTTGAAAAATACATGCTCCCATGAAATGTCTTTTACCTTGCGAAGCAGAGTGCTCTGTGGTGCCACCAGCATCTGTATTTTTTATAGAGCACTCTGAATGATTTTGAAATAGATTATCCTGGAACTAGGTTTTGAGACATACTAATCCTTTGGATTGTATTTGGAACGCTAATTGGAAAAATGATACTATCTCATGACTTCTTATGAGTATGCATTCCAGAGACTTTGGAATCTACACAGGTGTGCAGACTTTTATTTTTCCAATCCAAATTTGCTCCATTTTTCCTTGGTCTTATGTTTTTACCTCTTTAAAACTTCAGCCATTAAAGAAACTAGATTTTCTTGCATACTTAGGGATTTTTTAGAGAAGAGTCCTTTTATTTGTGACTGTCACCATAAAGGTAGCCCGGACACTCAAGGGTTAACCCTGCTGATGGACACGCCGGGTGGCCGGGATTTTTTGTTGCTATCAAAGGGCCTCTGGAATAATTGGTTGTCTTTTCTCATCAGCATCAATGGAGTAAAGAGGGAGACGTAACACCTGTGCCGTGAGGTTTTCTTTTTTCCTTGCTTTGTCCTCTTCTTAAGGATAAGGGCACAGAGGAAGCGGGTGGGTCAGGAGAGAGAGAGAGAACAGGCATCTAGGAGGATGCCTCCTTGTAGCTATCACCATTCTGCATGGAGAAATCAGATGGATGGGTCTCAAATCCCAATCTCCGTTGCCTTGAGCAGGTCCCTTCATCTTCCTGATACTAAATATTGCTGTTGTCAAAACTGACTCAGGGCATATGTACTGGCCATGGGTTTTCCAGGGAATCAGTGGACAGGATAGGTCCAAGTGTCTGTGTGCTCACCAGGATGACTGTAGGGTAATTTCACATTCCGTAACTAACATTGGCATTGCACTAAGCACTTTCATTAGCGGTATTGTTCATGTGTCCATGACTTGAACTTGACTAGTTTGATTTTCAAATGATAGTCTAACTCCTGTGTCAAACACTTGTTGCAATATGTATTTCCAATTACAGGACACAGATAGTTGGGTAAGTAGACGCATATTTTGGTTCTCAACTTAATTCAGTAGCCCCCCAAAGTGTAAAGGTTTCTTTAAGGGTGAACTTTCTTGCTACAGCCTGGCTCGGTTTGCCTGCCTCTGCTCTTTCTATCAATGAGATTAATTAACAGATCTATATTTAATGATATTCTAGATACATAGGATAAATGAGAATTTCTTACTTCCTCTATTACACTGCCCTTCACATGAATTCATCTTTGGTCATACACATAACTTTAGTTAAAGTTAACATTCTAGAGGATTACCCCAAGCCCCTTTCACTCTGTGCCATGTTATCAATTACTAAATATATATAAATATATTTAGTGTGTGTGTGTGTATATATATATATATATATATATATCCCTGTGTGTGTGTGTGTGTGTATACAGGTATATTCTCTCTCTATATTATATATATATATATATATATATATATATATATAGAGAGAGAGAGAGAGAGAGAGAGAGAGAATAATTCAGGGTTATATATATATATAATATTTATATATTTATATATATCATATATCAATATCATATTTATATATATATATATATATAACCCTGAGTAAGCAAGAAAAGTCCACCAATTCGCATTTGTGAATCACTGCATTGTGAAACCTCAAAGACTCAGCCTTGAGCATCTTCATTTTTGGAATATTTCTTCAATATTCTCCCCTTTCTCCCACCGAAGCCAAGCCACCACAAGCCATCAGGTAGAATCAATAGGCTCTGTTTTTGAGTGCTCATTGAAATTTTCCCAGACACCTGTCAGATCATTTGGCATTGCAGTTGAACCCCGAGTACTGTATAAGATGCTCTGGACCCAAAGATGATTAAGACCCTGTTTTCCGTGAGCCCACGTCACAGGGGAGACCGATGATTAATTGTATCAGGTGTGACAAAGAGTCAGTGGGAATGAGTGAAAGAATTAATAAATGAAGTAGCTTGGTGGAAATTCTAAAACCAAATAATTCCCACTGCATTTCTCAGTAATGAAAAGCTAATATGTATTTTCTGCCTCCTCGTTATCAGAGTACTTAGCACTTTATAGGATATTATCTCAGTTGTTTTAACAGCTGTACTGTGAGACAGATGATAGTTCATGCACCAGGCTTTTTGGAGAAACCAAGAATCAGAGAAGTAATGCAGCTTTTCCATGGACACGCAGTGGGAACTAGCACAGCTCTGCCTCATAATGGGACCTAAGCTCTTCAACAAGACACAAACCCAAATAGAATATAAAATAAGGCCTTGGGGGGTTTGCACAATGACAGTTCTTGTGGGGACACCTACGAAAATCCCAGGCTGTATAATAAATTGGTATCATTGGTTGTCAGTATGGAAGTGAGGTGGGTGGCCTGCGAAGGCGTTCATTTACAGCAGATTAATCTCATCATTCTCCCTTTTAAAATGAATCACAAGGTATAGGTTAAACAGAAAATGAGAAGAAATGCATGCCGTGTACATTTTTGCTACAATATTCATTGCCCCTATAAAATGGTACCTGAGTAAACCAACATAAAAATATATAAAGAACAAAGTTAAACTCCAATTGCATTATTATTTTGTAGGTTGTAACCCATTCTACACATAGACAGGATGAGCAGAAAGCTATAAGATAACTAAAGACGTTTTTAGCAGGAATTATTAACTTGTATATAAGAGATGCCTACTTTAATAACCTACTTTCCTGCTGTTTTCTGGATCTGAACAAATCAGCATCGATCTCTTGCTGTGTATTCTTCCTCACTCTGGACATCATATAAGATCAAGAAAGCAGTTTATCTTTTGTTCTTAATGAGGTCTTCTTTTGCAAGTTAACACCATCTCTTGTCCTCGTCATTGCATTATTACAATAGTCAGCATATCAAGGTTCCATCTCATTTTAAGATTCCACATAGTTCAAGGGGAAAAAACAAACTCCTGCAAGTTCTGATATTTTTGGAGATTTAGATCCTTTTTTATTCAGTTTTATTGAGATGTAGTTGATATACAGCATTATATAACTTCAAGGTGCACAGAATAATGGCTTGACTTATATACCTTGCAAAACAAATACCATCATAAAGAACCATTTTTCCTATAGAAAAAGAAACAATACAATGGCTGAAACTGATTAAGAAAGTAAGAAAGAAAGATTGGAAAGAATAAAAAAGTTATACTGGATTCTTTTACAGGTGGCCAAAAGCCAGAATTTGGGTTTGGAATTGTATGTTATGTATTCCTGTGCATTAAGTTATTTCCAATAGCTCTGGCTGGTATGGCTCAGTGGATTGAGTACCAGCCTGTGGATCAGAGGGTCGCTGGTTCAATTCCCAGTCAGAGCACATACCTGGGTTGCAGGCCAGGTCCCCATTAGGTGGCTCGCAAGAGGCAACCATGTATTGCTGTTTCTCTCCCTCTCTTTCTCCCTCGCTTCCTCTCTTTCTAAAAATAAATAAATAAAATCTATAAATAAATAAAAAACTTATATCCAATAGCCTAAATGAACAAATATTTATTATCTCAGTTTCTTAAGTTCCAGCATCTGGGAGTGGTTTAGCTAGGTTGTTCTGGCTAAAGCTAAGCATCTTTTATGAGGTTGTCATCAAAATGTCAGCTAAGGCAGTGGTAGTATCTTAAAATGACAGTACCTATTGTTACTTCGTCTGAATTCAAATAACATCCTAGTGTTTCATTAATTATGTGGACCTAAAATAGTTATTTTTCTTAAGGTCTTGGAATATAATAGGTTCTATGACTTAATAGATTGGAAAATGAACTCGAAGAAATATTGTGAGTATTAAGTGAGATAATGAATAAAAACCAGATAGCCCTGGAATATAAACTCAGCAAATGTTAGTTTTTACTGCTGATATAATGCCGTATACTCAGAAGTAGATAGGAAAGCAGTTATGGAGCAAAGAATTTTTCATTCATTTCAGCAAATGTGTATAGGGCATCTACACATCTCTTAAAATATCACAAAAATTATGGTGGGCACTGTGGGTAGAATCCTAAATGTGAAATATATCCTCTTTCACTTTAACGTGCATCTTACTTAAAGCATAAGACATGGAAATAGAGCAGCAGTGAGAATTATAAAGAAAGGAAGGACATCATGCTGAACAAGTAAACACTAGAGAATCTAATTTAGACTGGGGGCTTCAAACAACAAAAACAAGCCAACAAATACAAACAAATAAGCTTCGCAGAAGAAGACACACTTACATTGAGTGTGAAAGGACACTGAGGAGAACAGTCATGGGTGGAATGTGGAAGGTAGGGGTGCCGTGCAAAGGTCCAGGAGGAAGACACAGTGTGCCTTGTTGGGAGGAGCTGAAAAGTTCTAAGTGCAGAGGTGTCCGTCCAACCTGTGACCCTTGACACAACCCAGGATGGCTGGGATTGCGGCCCAAGACAAAATCATAAATTTATTTAAAACATGATGAGATTTTTTTTCTTTTTCTATTTGTCTGAAGGAGACTGGCAGCATTACTACATAGTTATATTGCCAATTAACCTTCAACTACTTGTATAGCACATAAGAAATAATACTGCTCACATATACGAGAAAGCAGGCCAATGAAATGTGCACATGATGAGATTTTTTTGTGTGATTATGTGTCATGATGTATTTAATGTGTGGCCCAAGATAACTTATCTTCTTCCAGTATGGCCCAGAGAGGCCAGAACTTTGGACACCCCTGCTAGGGATTACGGGGTTAGAGAAATCACCACAACTAGCCCAGGGGACTAAGGGGCACTCCAAGTCAAAGCCTGTGTGGATGTGTGTGCACATGCATGTCTCTGTGTGTGCAGATATCTAAAGATGATTTTTAAATGCAAGCAGACATACATTATGACTAGAGAATCAAAAATATAGCATAAATGTGGAGAGAATACGGTAGGAGATTTTGCTGGAGAGGGTTAGTCAGAAGTCACGAGGGAAAAGCTGTCCCTATAAAACATCATAACTTCTGAATATATAAAACACGACATTGTAAATGGCAATGTTTATTCTGCAACCAGTGCTGGGTTTTATCGTGGTCAACAGGAAGCAAGATGATCAAGAGGAAGAAAGCAGAACTTGCCCTTCAAAGATGCCCCTCTGTTAGTACAACTTAGCATCCTGGAGAAAACGGGGGCAGTGGGAGAAACAAATTAATTCTCTCTTAAGTTTTACCTTACATTTCCTACTGCCTATTTGGTCCTGCTTTCTATTGAAACACCCTTCTCCCTTCTTAAGAGGACACATTCCTAAAATTAAAGAAGCATATTAATGACAGTTGGGAAGAGTGTCACTTTAATCACTGACAATCCTGCCCACTGTCCTTAGTACCTCCCATCAGGTGAGAATATTAACCAAGTTAAAAGTTCTCTCTTGGGAGAAATTATATACAAAATATACATATATAATTACATATAATTATATACAGATATAAAATTTATATACCATATTTTTCAGATGATAAGACACACTCCCCCGCCAAATTTGGGAGGAAGAATGGTTGTTAATGCTGCTGTTGAGTTCTGTTTACATTTACATTGGTAAACTATTATGTTACTTATGTTATTAAATATTTTACCATGTTTGGCTTCAAAATTTTTTTTCCTATTTTCCTCCTCTAAAACCTAGGTGCATCTTACAGTCCAAAAAATATGGTATACATATCCCCAAATTTACCAATGAAGAAGGAAGATAATACATTTGAAGAATACCATCTGTAGTCACATTACTGAAAAGTAGTACAATCTGGTTTAAGTCAAGGTCATTATGAGTCTAAAGGATGCGATGTTTTGAGACCTTTTGCTGCCTCTTCCCATGCCAAATAACATTTTGTCTCCCCAATATCAACAATTTTCCTATAAACTTAAACTTATAAGCAAAAACGGAAGAGAAACAACCTCGAGGCACAAGGACAGCATGGTCCAAGCAGTCTGATACCTAGTGTTAAATAGTTTGTGCTATTTATTGTGTGTCCTTTATGTTCTGGAGCATAGAGCGCTTTTTGCTGCTGTTACAAAAGTGCATACTGAGTCACAGATTATAGCTTAGGAGATGACATGTCCAAGATTCATTTTTATTGTATGACGTCTCCAAAGTGCATACAATTTCACCAGTAGCAAAATTAAGCACCATCCATATGATAATAATATAAGGATAAATAAACTGGCATGTGAAGGTCTTGCATATAAGAGAAATTGTGTTGTTTTACTTAAGCATCACAACAATCTAAGCAGGTACAAAGAATCTTCATCTTCCTTGTATAGATAAAGAACCCCAGAAACAGTTTACCTGACTTGCCCCAATAGTCAGAGCCAGAAAACCCGAGCCTTCAACTTTTCTGCTGCTCCAAAATGTGAACGGACCATCTGAAACGCTTTCAAAACTGATAGACAAATCCATAACAGCATTACCTTCTTGAGGTCAGCAGTGTCTTTTTCACTGTTAACTCCGGTCTAGCCTCAGAACTGTCTCTGAACCCACCCGTGTTGTTCATGGAAGTGTGTATTTAGCCACAGTTATGGGCTTGACTTTTTTCCCTAGGGATCAGCTGGACTTTCCTGTCATATAATTATTTTCAAGTTATGTCCTTCTAGACTCCTGGGCTTAAGACCAAGTCTAGAGCAAAACCACCAGCGCTGCTTCGGCACACTTGGCTCGAGCAGGCTGCGTAGATCAGAATTCTAGCCCACCTCGTCGCTCTGACCTGCACGTGCTCTGTCTCAAGGCCAAATTAAGACCTCTCCCCTTCTTTTCTTTCAGCTGAGGACCAGACAGAGAAGCAAAATGTTAGAGGGGTCACAGCCCGTGCCTGCCAAGGATTCCCCATTTCAGCAAAACATTCTTTCTGGTAAGCCACTGGAGATTTTCCCAAAGAATCCGAGCTATTATCTTGGACTGTGCTACATTTGCTAAATGTGTCGCCAGGCCCCCAGAAGGCAGAGGGCAGCTTTAATTGGAGAATAGATATAGCTGTTTTTCAAGGCCAAATTCAGATTTTTTTTTTGTTGTTGCTGGGAAGGATAGAGCCACTCAGCAGTGTTGACAGAAGTGTGTGGTCCACACCATATAATATTCAGGCAGATGGTGGACAGAAAATGTTTCCAATACAAAGATGGCAACATACTTGTATTTAGATGTCCATATCTATGAAAATGTCTGACTTGAAGTAGGCTCTCAGTAGCAGACGTCTTTCACTGAACACTCCACTAGCTACTTTAAAGGGGTTACTGCATCATGAGTCCCAAGGGGTAAGGCTCTGGTTATCTTCAGCCCCACCTTACCTACACTTTTTGAGCATGGCGAATCACAACAGACACTTTGTAAACAGAGGTACACGAATGCTGTAAAAAGGAGAAAGGTCGTAACTGTCCTTGGGCGATCCCCTGGACACTGTGACACTTGTGCTGCTTTGTCATTTGACAGATGACTGTGCTTCCTTTTCATTTCTTGGTAACCACAGTGACTCTGGGTTTGTGGCCCAGGAAATACCCATCTGGGTTAGTGGATTATGCTTTTGTTTTCAGAAATATGCATGTTTATGGACATACCACAAAACAGCCAAGCATTCAGATCCGCAGTTCTTGTCAGGCACAATTCAGACCATCGAAGCAGTCTTCCTGATGATTATTTCAGACCATACATTTCCCCCAGGGAGTCCCTTTGCCATGCGTAGGTTTTGTTTACTTTCAAGATGTTTTAAGTCATTGAACCCAAGCACTGGTTTTGCCCAGCTAGGCATAGCTCGGGCATTGCCATAAGAGACAACATAAAAGCCGTCTATGTCGGTATGTTCCTTTCAATTTGTTTTTTTCCATATACTCATTCATTTACTTATTATTTTAACACATACATTTGAGCATCTATATACGCTGGGTTCTCACCGCTCTTCACTGATGAGAGGCAAAGTCTAAGAAGAAAGGAACAGTCCAGATTGCAGAAAAGCCTTTACTATCTTGAATGCCGCAGGCAGCGCGGAATGTGTTGTTTTTCCCCACGGTCTGTACTGCAGAAGGACCCTGGTGGTTCCCTTAATGCACACATTTATGTGCACAGGTCTCAACATCATGTGACCCAGCCTTCTCACTTTACAGCTAAGTTAAGGACTCAGAACCGACATCCTCTAAATCTCAGATTATGTTTCTTCCCCCACCATCCTACGTATAAAAAGACTTGCTCTCCATAAAACCATACCTGCCTCTTTGGAACTGGCCTGCTAGTCCTATAAAGAATCACCTGCCTGGGTCAGTCCACAAAACAAGCATCCTTTTAAGCAAAAGACCTTAGACAAATATGTATGTTAGACAAATTTAGTCTGTCTCATGTCAGACTAAAACATCATTTACATTGATGCCCACCTCATCACACCTGTGGTTAGATTGTTTTGAAAGGAAGGACATTGATCTTCCATGCTAACATACCCTGGTTGTGTGATAGGCTGGACTCTTGAGGGCCTTGATGTACATGTAAGAGCAGGTACTACAGATTATCCTTGAGACAGACATGCCCTTTCAGAAATCAGTGCTTTCTTTGAAAATGTAATGAATTTTAAGAGGTAGAGCTAACTTGCTTTAGTGACACCCCGGTTTAACCTGAAACAGAAATTTGGAGAAGAAATGAGAGAAGAAAAATAAAGGTAGTTAAAAGAACATGCTTTATTAAAAGAACAGAATCACAGAATCACTCTGCCCTTCAGTTTCTCAATTTTATTTTTTTACAAAGATTGGCAGGTGATTTTTTCCATATGCCTCTCTCAGATTCACAGATAATTCTCAATGCACATATACATACATACATATACATCACATATATACACACACATATATACATATATATATAAAATTTTGTTAAAATTACTACATGATGCATTGTTTATATAACTTTGGGAAATGTTGGTGAATGAAAAATTTTCAGTAGAACTATGATGATTGTAGTGTATATGTGGTCTTTAATGATTATGGTTGAGTGGTAAATTTATATATTTCCATCTTCGGGTAAACCGATTTTTTGAAATATTATGAGAGCACATACATACTGAAAACTACACATATGATAAGTGTGCAACACCACACATTTTCACCATCGAAATACACTCACATGGGCACTGTCACCGGAGCACCTCCATGCTGGGGGCTGGCCCTGCCCCAACACAGCCTGGGACCTTCTGTGTATAAGGTGACCTCCAGGTTTTCGACTTGCCCGGGAAAAAGTTCAAGGCCCAGTTGCAGTAAGAACAAAGCAGGTTTAATTCAGTCAGTAAAAAGAAAGAGCACAGGGCACAGGCTCTGCTGTGAACGAAGCAAAACAAATGCACCTGAGTGGACGCGGCCAACTCCCTAGTGAGTTGTGCAATTCTTGGGATTTTATGTGTTTTCATGGGGCGAGGTGGTCAGCGTTGTCTCCGAGCTTTGTGGCGTCAAATGCTGACTTCGCCCTCTGCTTAGAAGTAGGTCTTATTCCTAATGTAGTCCATTCCAGAAGGGTCACACCCTTAACCTTCACCCCCCCCCCCCCCCGTTTCCCTTTCTGCGTGTGATGTCGGTTTTCACTATCATGATGGTATAATGAGCGGCGGGGTCTTCTCTGGTCAATGTTTTCCCTCCATCTTGGAGCAGCCTGGCTCTAACTGGTTTTTGTTATCTCCATCCCTGGTGATGGTGACGAACCACCTGCTCTCAGGCAATTTCCGTGAGGAGGATGGGGTCTTGTGATTTATCAGCTGGCTGTTAATTGCTCAGCCATCCAGGCCGTGTGTTCAACCATTTGTCTCAGTTGCCTCATTCCACTTGCCAAGGAATTGTCCCAGTTTCTTACCAGCCTGCTTCAGTACCATTAACTTAAACAAGAAGCAAACATTATCTGCGCCCCAGAATCTTTCCCTCCCTGTGCCTGCTTTCAGTTTCTGAACCCTCTAAAAACCTAGCAGCATCCTGACTTCTTCTATATTTAACAAAATTACCTACAGACTATAATCTTATTTTTAGTACATAATTGTTTGTGTCTGGCTTCATTAAACGTTATGTTTGTGAGTTTCATCTGTTTTTCTCTGTCTGGTATATACTGTTGATTCTCACTGCCATAATTGTTATCATGACAGTTGATACAGCCATAAATCAACTCTTCTAAAATCTTATGCAAAATAAAATATGTGGCACATTCACTTATTTCCTATAAATTATAAGCTGTACATTAGAGACCAAAATTATTTTATGGTCATTGTACTCTAAAGAGTTAACATATCTAAATTTTAGAAATAAAGCCCTGGTTGGTGTGGCTCCATAGCTTGAGTGCTGGCCTATGAACCAAAAGGTTGCTGGTTCGATTCCCAGTCAGGGCATATGGCTGGTTGTGGGCCAGGTCCCCACTTGGGGGCGTGCAAGAGATAACCAATTGTATCTCTTGCACATTGATGTTCCACTCCCTCTCTTTCTCCCTTCTTCCCCTCTCTGTGACAAAAAAATAAATAAAATCTTTAAAAAATAAATAGATTTTAGAAGTACAGTTGACCTAGAGTCAGGTTTCTTACCTTTCAGGTAAGCCATCTTCTGCTAAAATACAGTTTTATATTTGGATATTACTTTCCCTACCTACGCTGCAGAATTCTGAGGTAAGGCAAAACTTCTTATGGATCATGAAATACCGATACACTCAAAACCTGTTTTATTCCATGTACAGATAAGTGAATGCAGTGAAGAAAACTTATGTTTGTGCAAGGCATAATTTGGTGAAAATGAGGCAAAAAAAAAAAAAACCTACAACACCCAAGTCTCATTTTCCCAATGACATCGAACCTCACTGATTCTCCTATTTCACATGGAAGCCACACAATATGACAGATTAAATTCACTGAAGGTAAACACATTTCCCTCTCTACATCATTGTTCTTTCATTCTAGCTCAGTGTGGGACACACCATTGCCTACACTCGTTCTAAACAGCTAGACTAACATCCAGTGATGTGTGGTTGATAGGAATGGTAGGCTGAATAGTTACCACCAAACGATGATTGCATGCTAATCCCCAGAGTGCTGGGTTACATGGTACCGGGTCTGCGGGAGGATGAAGGTTGCGGTTGGAATTAGATTGCTAATCAGCGCTCCTTGAAGTGGGAAGATGATCCTGAGTCATTCAATAGGCCCAATGTAATCACACCAGCCCTTCTAATTAGAAGAGGGAGGCAGAAGAGGAAGTAAGAGTCAGAAAAAGATTCCAAGATGCTGTACTTCTGGCTTTGAAGACAGAGAAAGGGAAGAAAAGGGGTATTCTCCCTCGGCCACTAAAAGGAACTTATTCCTGCTTGATTTCAGCTCAGTGAGATTCATTTTGGATTTCTAAGTTCTATAACTACAATACAGTAATCCATGCTTCTAGCCTGGTGGTAATTTGTTACCTTATAATAGGAAACTAATATAGGCATAATTGACTAACAAAAATTGCTTTTTCTGGATCCAATTAGAAAAAAAGAGAACAATTGATACATCTCATTATTTATGTATCAGAATATGATGACTCTTTTACCTTC
The DNA here is from genome assembly GCF_019186645.2 of Phyllostomus hastatus. Classification (NCBI taxonomy): domain Eukaryota; kingdom Metazoa; phylum Chordata; class Mammalia; order Chiroptera; family Phyllostomidae; genus Phyllostomus; species Phyllostomus hastatus. The sequence goes on from NW_025334024.1 coordinate 21,164,588, forward strand.
TTCCACAGAGCAAGTAGCAGATGACTCTTTAGCCAATTTTTTTCTTTAATTCCTGAGTAAGATGGCATTGTAAATGAATGCAAATCTACTTGTCTTAACTGGGAAAACATATACACTGCTTGAAAGTTGAACGTGAACATGGGCAAAATGAAGGTCCACGCCTCTTGGTTTTTGCTCAGAATAAGCGTGTCTTTGTTCCACTTACTAATGATGTAAATTCAAACTGATGGGGAATGGGAGAGATGTCTCTCTGAGTCTGGGAGCCCCCAGGTGCCGACGAATGTAAGATTTGTGTTCAAGGCCACTTCTCCAGAATGTATCCCAGAGAGGGATTTAAATATAGTTTCGCTACTTAAATTTAATTATAACTGTATTCTCGTGTTCCCATAAGAAATATTTCAGAATGTGAAAATCTGGTGCATATGGAAATAGGAAATTCATCAGGGCCTTGGGGTACCTTGTTTCACAGGAATCCAAGGAGCCCGTTTCATTTTGAATACCGAACTTGTTCCAACAAATCTGGAGTTTTGTCACTGAGTGAGAAATTAGAGTTAAATACTCAGAGCTGGGAGTGACGCTGAAGCACATGGCTGGAAATGACCAAAGAGAAAGGTCGTGCTGCTCGTTATTCTTAAATAATAAATGATATTCTAATAAAATAAAAAGCCTGCTTCCTGCTTGCAAATTGGGACTATTTCTCTCAAGGGCGAGCAAAGACTTGCAAAAAAAAAATGGCTTCAAATAACGTCTGATTTAGCAGTGAAAGGAAAAGACACTTGTGGCCGAGCGAGGGTGCTAGCGGGGAAGAGGAGCAGGCAGGGGGCTCGTTAGCACGCCTGTGCACACTGGCTCATGGCCTCCTCCTTACTCACCATCGCTTATCAACAGGCTCGCACACTCTTCCGTGTTCCTCTTCTGTCCACTTTGACAACTGCAGATGAGGTTCTAAGGAGTTGTCTTGCTGGACAGATGAATGAATATCCCAGAAAGAGACAAAATTTTTATTAAGGAGCACATACTACCAGGGTGGGCAAAAGTAGGTTTACTGTTGTGAGTACATGAAACAGTTTATCCTTGTATTATTATTTATTAGTTACTGTGTTGTTTTTTGCATTACAACTGTAAACCTACGTTTGCCCACTCTTGTATGTGTCGGTACAGATGCTTAGTAAATTGATATGTAATAATTTAGTGTTTTTACCCACATTCCCAATGAAGATACAGGTGCAGACTGGTTTACCTGCTTGCTCAGTGACTGCACTGGTGAGCTGTAGAGCATGACAAAGAACCAGAGAAACCCAAATCCCAAAGCCTGGACAACGACCGGGTTGTCATACGATTTACATTTCTCCTATGATCCCAATACCACATCCTATAACTTCCATGCATCGTTTTTTGGCAATTTCATTACAGGATTCTTCCAATAGTAAATGCTAAGTGCCGATTATGCGATGTCAGTGGGGATGATGATGGGGAGGTAACAATGTGGCTTCAGATTGAATAAAATGACTTCATTTTTTCCAGTGCTTTTGACAACGGCTCCTTGGGTTCTGGGAGACCGTTCCTGCAGGTCTCTAAGGGGTCTTCTCGCTGCAGCTGCTAAGATATTAGTGGTGGTTTGGGACTGTGTGTTGGAAGGATTTTTGAAAAGTACAACCACAATATAAAACTACTCATTTTATTTTCCTCAATTATACAATGATGGGGATATGGGGCTTACTTCACTTCACTTAAAATGTAAAATTCATGTGGGAAATCGAAGGGAAAATGGGAACAACTCTGGGCGTAAGAAATACCCTGTGTCATACAAGAGGCAGGTACACCCCCCACACTTAACTAGCACATGAGTCTAATGCTGAGAATTAGATGACATTAATCATGATTCCAAGACTTCACATTCAAAAGTAGATCTAGGTATCCATCTCTGGGCATGAAGGCAAGTCCCCTTTTCTTGCAGTATGAGACAGAAAGAAATGAGGTGAAGCAGAATTATAAAAAGAAAAGTCAGAGGATGCAGCCATCCTCTGACTCCAGTATACAATCCTTATCAAGTCTCCTCTTTTCTAAAACGTGTATCTTCCGCAGGAAGTGCCTCATTTTTGTGGTTTCCCTTGGCAATGAGCTGAGGATGGGATGGGACTGACAAGAGCATTGTATTGAGGTTTAGGCAAACCTAATCTAGTTTTCAGCTTTGCACGTGCCGAACTGCATCACCTGGTGTGGTATATTTGACCTTTGTGGTTGCCAATTATAGTATTTGGCAAATAGGATTAAGTGAAGTACATCAAGAGAGCAAAAAAAGACAGCTCTTGTACATCTTTTTCTAGCAGTTGATAGTACCTGTCTGGAAAGACGTGTTGTGACAGAGCATCACTGTGGAAGGTTGCAGGGATCCATTAGTGATGTCTGCCATGGGCATAGGCTTAGGAATCCTATCTTGCCTGTTAGAGGTTTGTCATCCCCAAATTTCACCGTCTTCCAGATTTAATATTCTAAGGGACCATGACTTGCTTCCCCTTACTCTGGAATAAAACTATTTTAGGTTTAGAAAGAGAGGTTGGCCAAAGAAGGGGCAACATGTGTGTGTTGTTCTCTTATGCACTGCACCAGAAATGCCATCATAGCAAGGAACTTGTGTCTTCTGGCTCTACATTGTATTTACAGAGATTAGCCAATTATTGGCACACGGTAGGTGTCTAACAAGCCTACCGTAGAGCCACTGACTTATCAGCACTGCTTCTGAAAGAACATGTACTATATTCCATCTCAGACTGGCCTCCCCGGAAAAAAAGCAGGTGTTAATCTAGTTGGTAACATTGTAGTGTATTTAAGACAAAGAAACCAACAAAACAAAACATAAAACACTGATTTATGGAGTCAGTGCCTCTGGACCAAATGCTTGTAAACCAATAAAGAAGAAAGGGGAGGGTACAGAGTCCGGGGATGTGTTTATATTTTAATGCTGCGACAGTTTTTAAGGTCTACTATACAGTTTTCTTTTTTTCTTAGTTTTATTTATTAATTGAAGAGAGAAAGATGGGGGAAGAGAGAGAGGGGGGAGAGAGAGAGAGAGAGAGAGAGAGAGAGAGAGAGAGAGAGAGAGAGAGAGAGAGAGAGGTCAGTTTGTTGTTCCACTTATTCATTGATTCATTAGTTGCCTCTTGCATGTGCCCTGACCAGAGATCGAACCTAGAACCTTGGCGTATCAGGACAACACTCTAACTAAATGAGCCGCCTGGCCAGGGATCTACTCCACAGTTGTATGAATAACTGGCTGGCAAGTTCATCCATTCCTTGATGAACCTCATGAGACAGAGTGCCTTCCATCCCCAGCTGCCAGCTCACTTTAGTCTTCTTCCCATGACTCAGAGTCATGCGGTTGGTGCATCTGGCAGATAAGTTTATGAAGGTAGAGAAAAAGACAGTATAATCATGTCAGCCCATCAGGTGTCTGGCTCAAAAGAATGAAAGACAGACTGGCCAGTGTTAATACACCCAGCAATGGTTTGAGTTTTTTCTTCCCAAATCACCCTAAGGGAAAAAATAGTAGTCGTTGGCTGCTATTATTAAAACACTACAGACGTTGGCATTGCCCATTTATTGAGAATATGTGATGTCCCGGGGCAGGGGCATTTCCACTCTAACCTTCACAACAGTTCTCCCTGGAGTACTTCTACACTCAGTCCACAGATTCCTGAGTGTCTGTGTCTGTTGTTAATGCGGCCCTCCAGTTCTCTCTGTAACATTCAGACTTCTATTATAGGGCATTATTTTTACATTAAGGACAGTTAGGATCCTCATGACCATGTTATGACCGGCTTCCGCCACTTACTTCAGTACCTGCAGGACACCGATGTGACCATAGACAGAGAGTGTCTGGCATTAACAGCAAGCAAAGCACCTTTCACACCAAGTGGCTTTGGCATCTGGGGTGTTTGTGCATATTTCCTTGATTAACTTATGTTTTCCTGTTCAAAAAACGTATTTCTCAAGGTCATTGTCTTGAGAGTCAAATAGGTCACAATTGTGATCTGTGTGACCTTGAATAAATTATGTAAATTCTTTTTACCTCTGTTTCCTCATCTATAAAATGGGGGCATTAATACCTACCTTAAAATGTGATAATGAAGTATTAAATGTAATATTGTTCACTAACAACGTACGAGAGTTCTACTTTCTCAACATCTTCCCAATACTTGTTATTTTGGGGGTTTTGAAGATTGCCATCTTGAAAGCTGTGAGGTGATACCTCTCTGGGATTTTGATTTGCATTTTTCTGGTAATTTGCGATATTCAACATTTTTTCATATGCTTCTTGGCCATTGATATGTCTACTTTGAGATGTAACTATTTAGGTTTTTAGCTCACTTTTAAATGGGGCTACTAGTATATTTTGGATATTAACTCCGTATCAATCATAAGGTCTACAGATATGTTCTCCCGTTTGGTGGGCTGACTTTCCACTCTGTTGGTTGTTTCCTTTGCTGTACAGAAGCAACAGTGCTGCTGCTATGGAAACCAGCTTAGAGATTCTTCCAAAAATTCAAAAGGAAACTAGGATGTGATCCAGCAAGCAAAGTTCTGAGTACTTATCCAAAAGATTTTAGATGAGGAGTTCAGGGAGATACTAGCTTTTCCATGTTTATTGCAGCATTATTTACAATGGGCACAGTGTTCAAACAGACCTCAGTGTCCATTAACAGATGAATGGATAAAGAAAATGTGATAGGTACACACAGTAGAATACTATACAGCCTTAATAATGAAGGGAATTCTGCAATATGTGACAACATGATGAACCTTGAAGACATCGTGTTACCATAGGCAGCCATCGGGCAGCACTGGGCCTGGCTGGCCATTTCAGAAAGGTGGGCTGCGAAGCGGCTGTGCAGAGGGTGCTGGCACCTCAGAATCTAGGGGAACCCCGCAGACCCCAACGGGCTCCCACCTCTCTGGCTCCTGGGATGTGCAGGCACCGTGTCCGGCTTCCGGAGGTGGGCTGAGGTCTACGGCATCTCCAGGCTTCCTGATGGCTGGTCCTACAGCCCTGGCTCCCCCATTGGCCAAGATGGCACAGGGGGAGGGACTTATCCCCCAGGCACAAAAAGCCAGAAAGATGAATGGGCAGTGCCTCGGTGCTCCAAAAGCCAGAAAAGTGAATGGAGAGGGCCTCAACACTCAGAAAGATAGCAGGATAACTGGACAGAAGAGCCATGGGTTGAGATGAAAGGGAGGTGGTCATTGAGAGGAGAGCCCACCATTCTCTCAGGTCGTGGCACCTGAGTAAACCTCTTTCCTGTTGTGCCAGCGCTTGTCTCCTGAGTTTGGCTTTCCTCGCGGCAGGCAGCCAGACCTGCATTTTTGGTTACAGTCATGCTAAGTAAAATAAACAGTCACAGAAAGACAAATATATCGCTCATGGTTCCACTTCATATGACATAGCTAAAATAGTCAAATGTATAGGATCAAGGAGTGGGATACAGGGAGGGGTCAATAGGAAATTACTCAACAAACATAAAATTTCAGTTAAGGAAGATGAAATGGAAAAAGTTCTAGAGATCTGTGCAACATTAAACCAACAGTCAATAATACTATATTGTACCCTTAAAATTTTAGTAAGAGGGTAGATCTCATATTGATAATGTTCTTACCACAATAAAAAAATTAAAAAATAAATATAATAAGACAGCATGTTCTTAAAATGCTGCCTGCTACAGGGTTAATCATCATTAAATAATAACGATTTGAGAAAGCATTATTTTTATCAATATAGTAGACTGATCCCTGTGCTGCATGGTGGGGGGATAGTTTATGGACAGAAAATCCCAAGTGATACTGACAACTACTTTCATGTATGAAATTATTAGTGTGGAAAGAAGACCCATTGAATGTTCATTTGCTAACATTAAGTTTGAGATATAGAAAGACATGGGGAAATCTTTTGTGAATGACCTCTGACTTCCACCCATTTATTTTCAGTAACTGTAGTAGAAGTGACTGAAGACACCATGCGTTTGTGATGTTTTTATTAGGCTAGCCTGAGCAAATCAGCATTGAAATACAATAACCCTTCCAACTTTTCATGGACAGTGTTCTACTAATTATCACGTAGATGTATCATGTGCTTAAACAGCATCAGTGGTGAAAACTCATATAATATTTATAAAGAAATAGAGAAGTTTTCAAAACATTCAAATATTGACTTTGAACATTAAATATATTTATAGGGGCTCTCTGGCCAGGATTTTTACAAAAAGATTTCAAAGTTTCATACTGGAAAAATCCCCAGGGAGTCATTTAAATGTTAGAAGTCACTTAAACTAATATTTGATATTTCATAATCTCTTCATGATCTCATTATGATGTATAGGCTATGAAAATTTGATAGTGTAAACTCATTTGCAGGCTCAGGAAGTGCTGTAACTCCAAAATAACCTTTTCAGTAATTTGGAAAATTGTCCACAGTGCCACTCACTAAAAGCATTTACAATAAATATATATTATCCCATTAGGACAAAGTTTTGGCTCCTGAAAACAAATTTAACCAAATGGAGAGATTTTTGAAAGTAAATGTATATATTCCAGGAATAGCTCATGGAAGTATGTTGTCAGGGTCACTACAATGAATTTATTGGGGTAATTTTTTAACACTATTCTTCATTATTCACACTTCTTATGAATGTGTAAAGACAGGAGAAAGTGATCCAATTATGTACAACTATTAATTTAAAAAGTCACTATGCCACTTAAAAAGCTCACTAGGTTTAAAATAAAATAAAATTAAACTCTTGATGATACCATTTAAATCAAACTGGGAAAGGAGGACTTATTGATGAATGCAGCTGGAATTCCAGCAAAAGTACTGTGTCCCATCATTGATAGATACAGGACTCAGGAAAGTTATCCAGGTTTTATGTGGGACTTTATGTTGATGAGCATCAGAATTTTAAAAGGACTGATGAGCAGAGAGAAGGATGAATAGATGGATAGGTATATGAAAAATCAACTGTGGGGTAATGTTAATCTTAGAATCCAAGTGGTTGATTACATCATGTGATTGCAGTAAAATAGCTCTACCTTTTTCGTACATATGAAAATTTTCATGGCAAATGTTGTTGGAAATCTTATCATAGCTTCTCTACCATGGCTCTCCTTATTTTGTCAAAAAAGTTTATAGCAGCATTAGCCTAAATAGTTTCCGGTAATTTTGACTGAAATACTAACAGTCATGTCTGTGGAATTCAAGGAAAACATTTTAGTGAATTTCATGGGTTGTTATTGCATCACCTGACCCTATCTGAACCAATCACTGCAGTTAGGAGGTTGCAATGCTCTGATTGGCTGGGAGTGAATCATGTGCTTCATTCCTGGATAAAGGCTGGATCACACCCAAGAACAAAGGATTGAGGGTTGGAGGAGGGGGCATGACTCCACCCAGCTACCAAACCTGGAGGCTTTTTGTGGCTTAACTTTCAGTTCCTGGAAAATCATTCAGAGTTGATGTGTAGACCATTACACTTGCAATCAAAGATAATTTCTGATGTTGGAATAGAACTGTCTAGTCACCAAAAAGCTATTTGTCCTCTCAACAGAGTGTGTGATGTAATGCAAATTAATATAATCTTGGGCATTTCACCTGTTTTGGGAAGGCAGCAGTGCTGCTCCTGGAACAGCTACGACAGATGCAATGAAAACAAGAGTGGTTCAGGATGTTCACACATAAACACTGGCCCTGAACAGTGCAAACTACTGAAACATGGTTGGGTCCACTGAATTCCAGGTCACACCTAAGAAAATGATTCCCGATCATCTTCCCCAGCCCGTTCTCCAGGGAACACTTCTCTTGTGCATTTGTTTAGAAATAGCCCTTGACTCCCAAGTAGCAATCAGCTGGGTAAAAAGGGATTGACAGTGTGTATGAAAATATTACAGTTACCGAATTCCTATCACACCAGCCACGCAACTTGCAATCTTGGAGATCCATCACTACAACACTTACTGTATAATCTGGATCCCCCGGAAAAGAGGTTGCAGGCTTTATGTTGGAAGGTGTGGGTTGAAATCCCAGATTAACTTTGGGAAGTAACTAAAAGTAAGCATTCTGGTTTTAATGAAGTTGGATCCCAGATGATGACTAGAGGATTCAGCAAATGTTTGTGTGTGATGGTTATACAGCCTTGTATGGAACAGGTATGCATTATATAGAGACAGAAATAGATATAGAAATTAAAAACCTAAGCTCTAACTATAAATAATTATTTAGTGGCTTCAGTTCTTTTAGGCTTTATAGTCCACAAAGTATTCTTTTCATACATTCTCTCCTATGCCTCTGTGAAAATCCCATAAATAAGTCATGACAAATAATATTAACCTCATTTGGCAAATGAGGAGACTCAAGCTTAGCAAGTTAAAATGTCTTGCTGAATTTTAGGATGACTGGTACATAGAAGATTAGATTTAAACTAAAATCTGAACAACTTTGAGGATCAAGAGGGTATGGAAATATATTGTGGCTATTTTAGCTAAAGACAATTCTCCTAATGTTTTATGTGTGCATTGAATTTTCTCTGATTCCAAAAGAGAAATGAGTTTTAAGAAGAGCCCAACAATGCATTTAGTGCCCTCCTTCTGCAGGGTCCAGCACAAATGATGCCCCTTTTTTATTATAAAATCTTTTATTACAAAGTCATAAGCCTATAATTCTGTACACCCAACAATAGCACACTGAAGCACACCACATGACATGTTAGGCAAAATGTTCAAATTAAAGCTATAAATTAGTGCACCCAAATTATTGCCCTACCAACCACACTCAAACAGGTCTTACTTCTGTTGGATCCTGTATTTTTAGCTCCTGGGCAAAGCAAACTCTTTAGCCCTGTGCAGTTAGTAGCCTCAGAAATATAATATCTATGGGTAATAGATTATTCAGTTTCTTATGGTGAATTTATCACCATGACCAAATATATTAAATGTGACTTTGTATGGATAAAAGGGGCCCTCCAGATGGTCAGAGTCATGCATGTAGGAAAGACAGACACCTTTTTGTCACCTTCCTTTGTGACACAGTGCAGGCATCAGCCTGTTCAGAATACTTGCACCATGCCTTAGCTTCATCTGCAGCAAGCACTTATTTTCTTTCTTTATGCCCAGTGTAGCTCTTAGTTCACCTAAAATTCCCTTTTGCTCTAGTGATAGGTTTTGATGGGTTTGGTTATAGATTCTAAATCTCAGAAGCATACTTAGAATACTTCCTCCATGAAACTACAAGAAAGAGAACTATTCATGGCAGTTAACCAAGGTCTCCAAACTGGACAGACATGTCATCTGGCTGTGGCCACACTCTCTGAGGTTAGGCCTGGTCGCCTGGTTTTAGGGTGCTGCCCTCAGGCAAAACCGTGGGGAAGCAGCCCAGTCTTTTTGTTCTCAATTTTGTCCTGCTCTGTAGCCATGCGCCCCCTCAGCTGTTCTGTTTCACTCGAGTTTTAACTCAAGTTCTTTTTCCACAGGCAGACAATGGAAGAGCAGATGGCACTTTTTCTAGCATATTTTAGCCAAGATTCCACTCCCAAAACATAGGCAGTTCTTATTCACTAGCTTTAAAAAATGGCACAGTTCATCTCACTCGATTTCACGTCACCTATATTTCTCGGACTTAGAAAACCCTTGCTGCAGCAGTCCGTTTTTCATGGCCGATCACAGTGAGTTCTAAGTCTACCCCAGGTCTTCCACACTCATTATGCCCACTGCCATCACAAATCTGCTAAAGAGACACTCTTGTTATCTCCACTTAATTTCCCTCTCGATCTCATCACTTAGCTTTAAAGAAACATAGTCCAAAAAAAGTCTAAATCCTAATCAATGCTCTTAATGATTATGTGGACTCAGACAAATAATTATTTTACTTTAAAATCTTTAAAGCGGGGATGTAAGACAAGAATGAGCAAAAGCCAACCCAGCAGACGAATGTTCTCACTTTCTCTTCTTTCACCCTGAGCTGACTTTCACCCTGCACTCCTCTCTTCGTAGGACTAAAGACACAGCCCTTTGGGCAGTCATTCTCACTTCATGGGCCTTGAAAAGCTACATAAAATACAAATATATACATATGTATATGTATATGTACATGCATGTGTGTGTGTGTGTGTGTGTGTATTGCTGCTACTTGGCTATCTCAAATGTTCCCTCCGGCTCTCACATTGTAGCTTTGAAGCTATGTCTGCCCCTCTGGATTTTAAACTGATTGAAATGTTATTATGTATACAGATAATTGCATCAAATATCTTCCAGGTGTCAATCACTACGATTGGGTATTTAAAATACAAGATTGAATAAAATAGCCTCTTGTCTCAAATGTGTATCTAGTGAGAACGTTCATCCGTTTAAACCACTTATTCTCATTGGGATAAAAGTATGTTTAAATTTACTCTGTAGTTAAGTTTATGTGAAGAGGAATGTCATTGATTACCTGCACTTTAAAGCATAAATTTACTCATTGAAAAGTTTTCACGACGACGGACGTAACAGCCAGATCTGTTGCTCCAAGATGCTCTTGGCCTTGTACCTGATGTCAGCCATGACCGCGGCACCATTTTTAGGTTTGCTACTGTTTTTTTCCTGCCAGTAGCACTTCACCTCAAGTACCGTGACTGCAGACTTCCGTTTCCTGCTCTGAGTATTAGCCAATGCAGCACACCCCTGCCGGGTTCTGAAAGCATCCATCTGCCCCTCAGCCTCTTTCCTTGTTCCTCTGCTCCCAGTCCTGCTTCCAAACATGGCCCCTTTCCATTCATAAGGGCACTACATAGAATCCAAGTTCCAAATAGCCACAACATTTGAATGGCAGAAGACTAAACTATTCCACAGTGTGCTTGTCTTTTGGCTTAAACTCAGAAGTTCCCTGGGTACCCAGAATCTCAGGAATAAGGTCATGAAGCAGAAACTCGATCTAAGCTCAACTCTTAGCAAAAATGTTATGTTGCCAGTGTTTGGTTCTGGCTCAGCAAAAAGCTATCAAGGCAGAGGTCGTTTGGAAGAGTTGGAGATGAGAGTAAAAAAAAAAAAAAGAAACTATTTGGAAGTGGGACAGATGCTTCAGAGTAGTTCAAGCAGTGGGTGATGGGAAGAAATCCAGCCAGACACAGAAAATATTCCATAGGTGGCAAAGGGGAATATAGCACCATAAGCCAACACGGCAAGCAAAAGGAAAAACTTTTGTAAAGTCACTAATAATATTCATTGAGCTTCCATACTTTTATTTTCCTCCTATGATATGGCAAGCTCTTTGAGGATGAGAGATATGTCTAATCCACCTCTTCATTCTATTACTTAAGACTTAAAACTTACTCAATGTCTAGCACAGGCTTGAGAAATTCACATAGGAAATAAATGAATGCTAGAATTCTACCACTAAACAATCTTTAAAGTCTCACAGTTTCTTCTTCATGCTATCTGTCAAGACTTCCTCTTTTCAACAGGTACAGCATTTCATTTATGTGAAGATTATTTTACTCTTTAAATTTTTATGTAGAAAGAGTGATATTTATTCAAAGAATGATAAAGAAGATTAAATGGGTTATGTGTCAGGGCATTCTAAAGAAGGTTAACAAGTGGTCAAAGGACTATTTTAACACTAAGTCAACAAAGGGAATGGGAAATTATGAAATATGAATAATGACAAATGCTTATTGGAAAGTAGAGTATTACATCATCCAAGTATTTAACTCAGACTTATAGCTTATCACTCAACACTCAACGTCTGAATGTCAACTGTTGCAAAGATGTCATTCCTTTCTATATCTTCTGTATTTTGTATGCTTTCTTAAAAATTTTTTTTCAGCTATGTTCATAGTTCTGAAGACCATTAAACATATTCAGCAATGTTTTAAGAGTGTGCCTTGGTGCAGTGACTTTGATGCATTAAAGATGTCTTACCTTGAGCATAATGGTTAGCTTTTCTGAACCTTAGGTCTTTCATACTGTTATAACTGAGACTATAGAATAATTCTCCTTTAATACACACAATACCTTCAAATAAATTGTCTTGTCCAATGGCTAGAACACAGAAACCCAATTCCCTTTTTCCCCAGTGGCCTTCTCTGTCCTATTTCCCTTTTTGGATATCAAGAAGGTGGGTGACACCCAGCAGTTCCAGCTGGATGTCCTGGAAATGGATGGAACTTTCATGTGAACATTAGCACATGGTCAGGTCTTCAGGGCAGAAGCAGACTTCCATCTCTAAGGAAGATGGTCTCAAGAATGATACAGGAATAGTATCCTGCCTTAGCATCTGAGGGATCAAAATGTCCCCCTTGTGGCTCTAGGATGAAGATGGGAATCCTGTGAGCATATCTCAAATTTACGGTTAATGGCACTGGAGAATTTGGTTAGGAGAGCAATGTCATCAGTAGTGTTGTCAAACTGCAGTGTCCTATGGCTAGGTTTCCTAGAAACAATTAGGAGCAAGACTGGTCTCCAGGAAGGGGCCAAAGGGAAGGATTTCTGAGGAGGAGAATCTTCAGCAACACACAGCTAAGTTCTCCCTGCACACATGGCACACTCTGCTGGTTCCTCTGGATTCCAAGTCCTCACAATGCTTCTGTTAGGATCCCCATTGCATAGCTGAAGAAACCAGGAATGGGGGGCAACATGGCAGAGTAAGACTTCCATCATTTCACCTGGTCATTAGGTAACTCGGTTGTGATCATTCTTCTCCCTGAGTTTCATTATTCCCATCTGTGAATGAAAGAAAAATAAAAATCATGCCTCTCAAAAGCAGGCACCATAACCTGTTGCTACATTCAACTAGATATGGGACTGGGATGAAGAACACATGCAGAAAGGGAGCCCAAGAAATGGGTGATGCAAGGCAATAATCTTATCCCTCTGTTAACAACTTCCACCTGTAAACTTCTCAGACAATGGCAATCTTTGATTATCTTTGCAATTATGAGCACCAAACTCCTGGTCCCATTTTTTTTTTCAAGTACATCCACATGCAAATGCTGGGAATGTAGTAGAGCCCACACAACACAAGTTTTCTCTTGCCCTTTGTGGATAATTTGCTTCATTCCTGATCTTGTCCTCAGCCTATACCATGTATTTTAGTGACAGCCAAAGACCCTTGGGATCAGCCATTAACCAGTAAGTAGCACAGCCCCCCAGGTTCTTGGCAGGGCCACCTGGAAGTGCAAGTCGTCTCAACAACAGACTCCCTGGAGAGGGACCATGTCCTTGGTCAATGAGGTGAGGATAGGACAAAGAGGAATGAACACAGTAGTTTCTTTCTCATTTTATTTCCCCGCTGTTGGAAAGGGCAGCCCGGTGAAGTATCTATGGCACATTTTAGAGATTAGTTGATAGTTAAAATTATAATATCACAGCCAATAAGGTTTAATGTTTCAATTATGTCCATATCATTCATTCATTTTTTTTCAGTCATTCATTTTTTAAAAATATTTACTGAGTACCATCTTCCTGTCAAGTTTGGTCACAGCCATCAAGGATGCAAGACAATACGGTCCCTGACCCAAAGGAGCTCGCACTGTGGAAGGGGATATAAACAGTAAACATTTATTCCATATTTCTCAGTAAATATTGTATGTGCCTGTTAATTATAGACAGTCAGTGTACTGACTACTGAGGATGTGAAGCCCTAAACAGACCAGAAGCACGTGGAGCTGATGAATTCTTACCTAATTACGAAACCATCAGTGTGTGGCGTGTCTGCAGAAGGAGCCTATGCAGGGTCCCTGTCAGTTCCTGCAGCTCGTCAAACTCACTGTCATCTCGCCGTCCCCTCTGTCAGCTCTGCTCCTCAGTTCTCAACACAGCGAGCTCTTCTCTCATCTTCAGAGCTCAGTGCAGACCTTACTTCCTCGGAGGTAAGCGTTCTGGCCGCCCCGTAGGAAGCAAACTGTGTCTCTTCCCTTGGTTATTCATTCTTATTACTTGTGTTTTATAGATTTCAAAGCACTTGATAGAACAACTCTTATGTTTATGCATCTGTCTGTCTATTTGAGAGTAGGGAATATGGGCTTATGAGAAGAATGTGTATTCCAGAGTTAGGAAGAATGCGGTCATGATGCTAAACGGCAGTTCGCTGATTGGCCGTGGGAGTGAGAGCATACTGATGACCAGAATCCTGCCTGGAGCTTCTGTGTCACTTGTGGGGGCATGGGAGATTGCTAACCAAGGGATTAGAATACATGCAGGCTGCTGGCCGCCGGGACTGAGGAAAGGAAATACTCTGGTAAAAACTGGCTGTCTTGGCAGTGGCCTTAGCATATTAGAAAGAAGCTCAATAGCACCCAGCTCTCAACCAGGCACACTGAAGAGTATTTGGAATGGGATATTGGGAGAAATTAGCATAAAGGTGATCATTCAGTTTCCCTTTCCAAGAGCAACATAGATTCTGTGGGTGGCTGAAGTCACAGATAGCCTTTATGGATGATGACAGAAGCTTCTTATTTTCTAAGGATTCTCTAAAGTTAATCTGTCACCAGTTCAGGAGAGAGGTCAGTTCGCCCCTAGCTCTAAAGGTCAGTAACCTAGCGGGGATTTTCTCTCCATGTCAGTAATTACCACCTGGAGAATTTAGCAAGGATCCGTCTACAAGTGGTATGTGTGGGCTCCAGCCACACACACACCTGGGTTTAAATTGCACTTCTCTGTCACTAGAAGTGTCTGCTTGACAATTTTCTGAATACCTCTGAGCATATTTTCTTCGTCTTAGCAGAGAGGGATAATAATGAATTCACAGCGCTGCTGTAAGGATCACTCATAACCGATACAGGGCCTAATGCAGAGTGAGATAGTCAATAATGGCGCTTAGTTAATGCCAGGACTATACGGGTATCATTAAGCGGTTAAGACCAGAATCTTCCTTGGGAGAGTAAAAGTCAGATCTTCTGGCTTTCAACAAGAGTACAGGACTGCGTTTCTACCCCAACGCTCGGTCATCGCAAGGGGGGAACCTTTTCCTGTTGCAAAGGGAACGCCAGAACGAAAGGACTGGAATGAGTTTTATTTTCCGATTTCTGTGCGGTCCGAATGGCGTAATGTTATCAGAGGAGATAATACTGCCTGTAAATAGCTCTGAGTCAATTTGGCTGGCAAAATCGCAGGAGAAGATTGACAGGATCTTAAACAGCAGTAGTCAGGGAGGCTGTGGCTGGGGTATTGACAGCGAGTGACTTCGTGAGTAATGAAGAAGGTTATATGATTAAGTTTCCTGAAGCATGCAGCGCCCGCCGCGTGCGCTTGCTGCCTGCCCATTGCCACCCTTCTGCGCTGCCGACTGGCCTCACCGCTTTACAGGCGGGATCAATAGGATTAGACGCTTTGCACAGAAAGCCTGCCTGTGGTTTCTTGTTAAGGGTGTAGGGTGTGCCTCAGAGCTCTCCTCTCTGGCATTCTGCGCCATCCCGTGTATTAATCACATAAAAAGCCATCCCTTGGTTCTGTTTTATGACAATTTTCTCCTACTGCTTTTTTTTTACGAACCTCAGATTTCGATTTTTCCCTCCCCCAGAAATAAGCTGGTGCCCAAGATAGCATCCAGTGTGGTTCAATCCTATAGACTCTTCAGGGTGTAGGGCTCACGTCCCCTCCTCCAGGGAGCCTTCCTGAGGTCACAGACTTGGCTAAGATGTCTCTGTGGGTTCCCAGCTCCTCATCCAGTTGCCAGCTGGCGCATTGTCTGCCTGTTTTTCTTTTCCCCACTAGAGTGCTCGGTTCTCCAGGACAGACACTGTATTTTGTTCATCTTTGTAACTCCGGTCAACCTAATGATATCTATATATGTGTTCAAGGAACATTTGCTGAGTTTTCTAAATCACATGATCAATCAGCTAAATGCAACTGTCTTAATTTATTTGTTTAAAAAAACCACGAAATAAATCTTTGTACCAGCCTGATGGGGTTGTTGTAATGAATAAATAAGTCTTAGGAATGGAGCCAGTGACAGAGGTGAGCAGCAAGGCTAGTATTCAAATGTGGGTTTGTCTGAATTAAAAGTCCATATAATTGGCCATTTTCTTCTAGTCTTTCTGGAAATGATACATTGCATTCATTAGGTGCATTACACTTAGTTTTTAATCTCTCTTTTTAAATTTAAATAAGTTCTCACCGTACTCCTCTGAAATCTAATTTACCCATCTCTAATTTAGGTAAATAGCTGCTGCTCTGCGTAGCTCAAAAGTTCAATGACGTGTGCAAGGTCAAGTGAACATGACAGACAAGGCAAATCAAGAGAAGATGGGTACATTTAAATCCATCCAATTACTCCATCTCCTTCTTTGTCCCTCTGGGAAATTGTCTTCTTCCTATAAACATGACACTAATAGCATCCAAACGTGTGGCAAAGCCAAAACCATGTTCTCTTCTTTCTATGTGTCTCTTCAGCTGTTAATATTCCTTCTGCTTAGGCATTGCAGGCCAGGCCTGATTACTCTCACAGCAGCGCTTCCCCGGGTATTCCAAGTGCTGCAGCCCAGCTGCCTCCGCTCGCATTAGGTCCTGGCGGACACTTCCACTGTCTTCTTCTGTGCCTGGCAGGTAATCGCAGGGGGAGAGAGACTGGAATTATCTTCTAAACTCATACACCTGTATTAAGTTATCCTAAAATTTCAGTCTCCAAGGGGGAGAAGAGTACTTGTAGCCATGTATAATCCAGCAGACAACCCTTATTACACAGCTCAGTGTGGTGTATAGTTCGGACTTCCTGCATGTGTGCCTCGTGTAAAAGTTTCTAGGCTACTCTGTCCAATAATAGAGTCAGATTGGTTAGTTAATTTGTGATGGCAAACAATTACTGAGAAAGATTAAGTACATTTTGCATTAATAAGAGGACTAAGAATCCCATTTTTAATGTCATGTGTCCATAATAAATACATTAAAAACCCATATCCTGTTAAATTATTTAGGCTGAATGAAATAATATCTGTCATGACTCTGAAAATTCTCTAATATCCAAATAGTGTATAAACAAGCTTCAGTATTTTTATTTGGCAACTACAAAGCCCACATTTAATTCATAGAAATACTTAGAAAACAACATTGGCCACAATGCAGTCTGTGTATTCATCTGTGTACCCCCAAGGCGAGGTCCGCAACATGCCTAATATTTACTTGCATGTAACATTTGTTTGTCTGTATGTGTGTTTGAATGTTTGCATTCTTGTGGGGTTAACGAGTAATGAATACATAATACGTAACATATAAATAAGCAGACACATGATGTTTTATATTTTTGAAAAAAGTCTTAAATAATGAAGGGCAAGTTGCTAGAAACATATGATGACACAGAAAGGAATCCAAACTGGTTATGTGATACTTGTGCAGACATCTGAATGAATCGAGAAAGATGGGTCATGGAGAGGTACTTGGAGAACTATTCACCATGGTAAACAGTAATATAAGTAAAGATGAAGACAGATATTTAGGAGAAGAGAAGAGAGAGTGCCCGAAACAATAACCTTTAATTCCCTCTAACATCTAAGGTAGAGGAATTATTACCTAGTGTCCCCTGTCAGAGAAACAGAATAAGCATCAGTGAGGATGAGAAAAAAAGGGAAGGCTTGTGCCCTGTTGGGTCCCTGGTACAGCTACTGGGAAGAACAGTATGCAGCTTCCTCAAAAAATTAAAAATAGAATTACCATATCTACCCAGCAATTCCACTGTGGGGCATTTATCCAAAGAAAATGAAAACACGAATTTGAAAAGAATAGCCAAGATGTGGGAGCAACCTAAGTGTCCATCACTAGATAAATGGGTAAAGAAAATGTGGCATATATATAATGAAATAGTACTCAGCCATAAAAAATAATGAACTCTTGCCCTGACCGGTGTGGCTCAGTTGCTTGGGTATTGTCCTGTAAAGCCGAAGTTCTTATTGTTGCTATAACAAATCACCACAAGCTTGTTGGCTTCGAACAGCAAACATTTATTATCTTACAGGTTTGGAGGTCAGAAGTCCTAAAAATCAAAGTATTGGCAGGGATGCATTTGTTCAGGAGCCTCTAGAGAAGAATCCAGAATCCTTCTCTTGGCCTTTTTCAGCTTCTAGGAGGTTCTCGCATTCTGGGCTCATGGCCCACTTCCCCGTACAGAGCCAGCAGTCTCATCACGGTGCTTCCCTCATCAGATTGCCTCTTCCGACTCCAACCTACCTGCATCCTCTTATAAGGACCTTGTCATTGCATTGGGCCCAACCTAATAATCTCAAGGTCTTTAATTTCATTACATTGGCAATGTTCTCTTTGCCAAGTATAATAAGAGATTTGCTAGTTCCAGGAATTCGTATGTGATTGTGGGGGGCTCCACCCTCAGGGCCCTCTCAGCCACCATGGGTGAGAATAAGTCTACCAAGACATGATCTGCTTGGGGAGGAAAGGTAGCCGATCTCTCAAAGGAGAAGGGCCAAGAGCCTTTTCCTAATGGGCTTTTATTGAGCTCATTTTGTACAGAAATACATGTAAAGCTCATTAATCATTGTCAGGCAGTAAGGATCAAACAATAGATAACATACAAAGAACTCTGAGGGCCTATTTTGAGTCAGGGTCAGATAGCTAAAGAGCCACAAAACTTTGAGGAACAAATTCACTTCTTGCTTGGACCCTTATCATATAATTGAGAGCATTCTAAACAAAGCAGGTTTCACAGGATTTTACATATTCTTTCTTAGGCCTGATTGCCCTAGGGAATTCACCCTTTCCAGCACAGGGCTGCACCCACCACCGGCATTGTTTCAGGCTTAAGTCAGGCAGGGGAAGTAAGGCAGCCAAGAGATTAGGAGACTTCTTGAAGACAGAATGAGGACTCAGGCTATGTCAAAGGCAAAGGGGGAGGGTCCATCACCCCCTTTTGCTGTAGCCCCCCAAGTCCTTCACTGGGGCCTCCCCATAATCATGCCTGTCTTATATCATTCCCCCCTTAGAAAATCTTACCCATCATTGGCTAACTGATCAAGCATTGGGGGCCAGCTATGGATGAAGTAAAAGGACCAGAAGCTTCGCCCCTGCCAGGGAGATAAGCTTTGTCTCCTTAGTAGCTTATGGTCCAAAGGTCGCTCACTCAGCCTTAGCCATGGTGGTGGGGGTGGGGGGGGTGGGGGGTGGGTGGGTGGGGTACAGCTTCTGAAACCAGGCAGGGCGGCTCCCAACATGTGATCGTATTGAATAATAGAATACTATTATTCAATATACCCCACCATTCTTAACTACCTCCCTTCTCTCTGTAACTTGGCATTTTGCAGATATCAGCCAAAGTGTCCTTTCCTTGAAAATGCTTCCTATGACTCCTACTGTCAAGCACATAGTGCCATATGTTCTCAGAGAACTACCTTTCTCTCATTTACAGCACAATTCTTGTTTTTTTATACTTTGATAATGTCTCGCCCGGCCTGGAGTATGAGCTTCTCGAGATCAAGGAATGTGTTCAGTTCTACTCACCGTAAATCCAAAATGCCATTCACAGTGCCTAGAACACAGCTAAGTACTCAGTAAATATTCCTTCTGTGAATGAACCAATCGTGAATAACTGCACCGTAACTTGTGAGGAAGGTGACAGTCCCACGCCCCATAGGTGAGAGGTCAGGTTTCATTGGCACCAAAGAACTCTCCATAGGCCTTTATCAAATTGTATATCAACAACTGACTCTGGTCAACTCATTTCATTGTTGTTGTTCCACTACACATTTTTATTAAAAAATAGGTTAAGCAAGAACCCACTACATTGATTATTCTTCTAAAACTTTCACTTGCCCTCCACACAGACATGAATTAAATGAGCTAAATGAAATAAACACAGCCTCTAGCTGTGGCATGTAAGTCTACAACATTAAAAATGCACATTATCTATCTTAGCTTAGAAAAAAAAAACCCTGCATCTGCTTTTTGCTTCTGGTTGTCCTTCTCATTTTCCTTGCATGCAATGCTGGCTGCAGCAAGTTGGGAAGCAAATTCCTGTAAGCATTATGCATTATTTAGTGTGAATTTACATACTGTTCTGTGTTAAGTGCTTTACAAGTGTCCTGTCAATACAGGGAGTTATTTGACTATCTAAAGCAGAGAGGAAAAGCAAGTTTGGAAAAGGAATTCGCAGGAAGACACAGGTCTAATTCGAAAGTGCAACATTGGTGAGAACTCTATTCTTTTTGCATTGATTTAAACATCTTAAGTGGATTGAAACGGCATAATACATCCACTTTATAAGTATTTACTGTTTTATATTACTATAATATTATATTGAGATGTTTCATATAAGTTTCCATATTGTCAGCCTTTCCTCGAATCTTCATCTTCAGCAGTTTGTATACATGTAACATAATATAATGAAATAATTTACATGGAAATTATTTTCCAAAAGTTGCCCACAGAAAAAAAGGAGGTAAATATTAATAATTTTTGATACATGAAATATGCAGAAAGCAAAATGATATTGGACTATTGATGGCTTTCAGCGTCACCTGGAAAGTGATGGTCTCTTTTCTTAAAAAATTAAGGTCATATTGAGGATTTTTAGGTAGGGAATGACAAAGAAGAGTTGAGCTTTAGAAAGATAAATCACATTCATGGTGTTGAGGAAGGACTGAGTGAAAAACGGAAGAAACCATTTAGGAGCTCATCTCAAGCATCTAAGCTAGATCTGGAAAGACTCTGACCTAATTAAGAAAACTGCCTACCACTTTAAGCCAATGGCAGCAAATGTTTCAAATTCCTCAAATGATAATCAGTTCCCTGGGATCAATTTATTCTAAAGATGATGAAAATATATCTTGAAAATCTGTTTATAGTATGAAGTCAGGTTTTTAAAGGAATGTTAATACTTATGGAAAATAAAATATTTTTGTATTTGGCAACATCTGAGATGAAGGCAACATCTTGCCACCATATCAAAGGACAGAGTGATACAGAAAATCACCCCAGTCCCAAAACGTTTGTCTTAATGCCCTAGAAGTGCCATTTGTATATCCACAGCCAGACATAAAGGTTTATTCCTGCTTCTCATAATGGTGGATGGCATCCTTTTCTCACTCTGTGCCAAGATTAGATGGTCAGTTCTACATCTAATTCTTAACATCAGTATGTTATGAAATGAACTTGGAGGTCTAATGGAAAATTCAAATTGTTCTTTCACAAATTCTTCAAAGAAAGGGAAAAATGAATGTTTATCTTTCTGACATACCTTCAGGTAACTGAAATTGCCCATTTTAGAGTGTGCTCTAGGTGTTACATGTGTTTAGAATTCCTTAATTCAAAACTTCTTGATAAAATGCTGTGATTGTGAGAGCAGTAGAAAGGAAATGGTGGCCGCAGACGTAGTGAGTGTCCAAGCTCCAAGTTCACACGGCATTCCGCGTCAGTTGCAGAACTTTCCTAGCCACCAGAATGGCCAGCAATGAAGAAAGGCCCTGGCTGCACGAAGTTTTCTCCTGGGTCACAGAGAGAGGGAAGGGCATCTTCCTCCAGGCCCGCTGCCACCTTTAGTATTCTTAAAGAGCTTGTGCCCTGAGAAGTTTCAGGCATTTAATGGAACAATTTAATGTGCTGGGGTTTTTTTCCCAGCTTATATGCCTCTTTTTTTTTTCCTTTTTATTGACACTGGTTAACACAATTATGCAGGTTTCAGGTGCACAGTTCTACAACACATCATCTGTACACTATATTGTATGTTCACCACCCCAGGTCAAGTCTCCTCCATCTATCACCATTTATCCTATTTGGTTCAAACTAAAATGAGAAACATGCAATGGAGAATATCCCAAGCATAACCTGACTGGGGTAGAGAATATATTATTTTTTATAATTTTTAAAACATTCTATTTATTTATTTTTAGAGAGAGGGGAGGGAGGGAGAAAGAGAGGAAGAGAAACATCAATGTGAGGTTGCCTCTCACATGGCCCCCTCTGGGGACCTGACCCACAACCCAGGCATGTACCCTGACTGGGAATCGAACCAGCGACCTTTTGGTATGCAGCCTGCACTCAATCCACTGAGCTACACCAGCCAGGGCACAACGTGCATTCTTATGGAGTACTGATGCAATGGGAGGGCTCTAAATTTGACACCTGTTATCAAAATATAGGTTTCTCTAAAGTAGCTTAGAAAATGGAGACATCTGTAATAGTGTCAACAATAAAAATAAAGTTAAAAAAAGAAAATGATAGGTGTTTGAGATATGTTATCATCATTGACATGATCTCTTAGTCAAGAGTAAACTATAAGTGAAGCAGGAGTAATTCACTATTTAATTTAATATTGTTTAATACTATGTTTATACTCAAAAAGCTCTCCCATCTAAATCGTGACTTGGGCACCACACTTTGGAAAACGTGGGAGTTTCACAGCCAACTTTCAGGGAAAGCTCATGAGGGTAGCAAGCTATTCGGTTGTTTCAAACAGAGAGCAAACTCTGACACCTCCACTGGGGAAAACAATCACTGATTCTGCCATCCACATTGCTGGTGTTTTTGCACTGCCAGCTGATTTCTGGACAGAGATTCCATTAAATCACCAGCAAATAAAATAGGCATCAGTGTGTCCGTACGGACAGGTCCAGCCAGTCTGTGAAGAAGTTGCAAGAGGTTCTTCCACTCATAGTTCTTCTAAGTGGCAGGTGTGTTCTCCTCGGTTAAACCTGCTTTTATCTCTCTAGTGAATTTGCCTCCCTTGAAACATGACGACAACCTATACTTTAGCTTGCAGTTTCCCTTGTTAAATTATCTGATACATATGGAAATATTTTCTTAAATAATCAGCTTAACATTTTACAGAGAAATTCCCCCCAGTCTACCAGTGTTTAAACCCTCCAATTTGTATAGACTTTCTGAGCAGACTACTCTGCGTTCCTTATATGTCACATGAGACATGGGTCCTCTTGTCCAGTCAGCGGCTTCTCTGAATCAGATCATGACAACTTGCTTTAAAATACTTCATTTTCAAGCCCTGGCTGGTGTAGCTCAGTGGATTGAGCGTGGGCTGCGAACCAAAGTGTCGCAGGTTCAATTCCCAGTCAGAGTACATGCCTGGGTTGCAGGCCATGACCCCCAGCAACCGCACACTGATGTTTCTCTCTCTCTCTCTTTCTCCCTCCATTCCCTCTCTTAAAATAAATAAGTAAAATCTTTTAAAAAATACTTCATTTTCAGATAGTGGGGGAGAATTAAAATATAAACTCTTTAATAGGATTTCAGGTCCCTTTACCTATAAAAGCATTGTGGTCTGTTGGCTCTTAAGTTCCGGTCACACAAGCTTCCAGAGTTTTCTTTTGCTGTGTTTTTGTTGCTACACAATTTTTTATGTCTTTAGTCCAAGATTCATGCTATGACCCTTTGCCTGTCTCTTCCACCAGTTCAACCTCAGCTCTTTCTACAGCAGAAAAGAAACCCTTTGTAGAACAGGCTAAGTCAGGTCTCTGGGTTTACAAAGTTTTTACCACCCTGCACATTTCTGTCCACCGGGGACAGAAAAGCTACAGTCACCTAATTATGTCACACCTAATTATGTGACTCTCTCCTCATTGTGTAAGCTCATAAAAGCAAAACCAGGATTTTCTCATTTTACTACCATGTTCCCGGTGCCAAGCCCGGTGTGTAGTGCAGAGTAGAAGCTCGTGGAATAGTCACTGGATGCCAGTCAATGAGCACATGGACGTATGAATGAACAGATGGGTGATGGCTCTTTGGGGATTTGTATTTAAGGAGGAAAGGGCATTTTCCAGATAACTACAATGGTTTCCACATATAACACATCAGACATTAAATATGGCACAGTTAAATGTGGCATATGGAGGAGGAAGTAGGTAAGATATAGGCAACTAGGTTGAAGCTGGATTTCATTTTATTTTTTATTTCTTGCTCTCGTAGGGTAACACCTGTGCAATGCTCTTGCTAATTAGCATCACCTGGTGGTGATTGCTTAAGGAGAGCCTGTGAATTAAGATCTTGATTGGATGACTGTTCAAGATCCATTTTTCCCCCCAATGTTTTCTTTTTCCTTTGTAAATTATATGTGACTCTTTTTTTTTATAGTTTCCCATGTATGGAATTTGACAACCTGCTTTATATATTTCCTTTGAATCAGCACTAAGGCTGCTATCAGTCAAAATCACTTGGCAAAACCTGATGTTGGCCATGGAACAGCAGAAAAGGTTTCAAGGTGAAGGAAGGCAGTCATGGGGTTTGCAGGGCCCAGTGCTTGTCATTACCATGCCCTTCACCTTGTGTGCACTCCTCGCCACACCCCTCCCCTCACCCAACTGCTCCGTGCTCACCCGCTTATCCCACAGACCCATGTGTTTCGGACATGAGGTGAGGAGGTGGAGGAGGGGGGTGGGAATGGAATAGCAGGTTTAGGAGAGCAGGGGAAATGCAAAGCCGGAAAATAGATGAGAGCAGCAGGAGGCAGTGGGAAGGCCTGCTGCGAGTGGAGACAGGCAGCATTTATATCCCAACCTTATGTCTCCCAGGCCAGTGTTGGCTCTGCGCTCCTCCTTACCATGCTGGTGTTCTCTCTGCCTACAATGTCCTTGTCGCTGGGAATGTTCATACTGTCCTCCGGGACCCAGCTCAAAAATCACCTGTAACCCCCACATTCATCAGTCCTGTCTCTATGTTCCATTTTGTTTTTACCTTAATTTTAATGTATGTGTTTATACGTCTCATTCCTAGTAGACTGTGAGTGCCTGAGAAGCAAATGTTTATTCACGTACGTATTCTCAGAATGTGTCTGGCATAGGGTAGAGGCAGACTAAATATTTATTGAAAGAAAGAAGGAAGAAAAGAAGATACAAAAGAAGGAGGAGGGAAGGAAGAAAGGAAGGAAGCAAAGCTGTTTGTAGCTTTTTTCTCTTTTTGATTTCATTGCTTTTTTTTATCACCATGAATCCTCCTTATACTCCGCTCCTCCCACAGTCACCACACCGTTGTCCATGCCCATGAGTCCTTGTCCCTTTTTGCTGGATCCCTCCGCCCCCTAACCACCTCCCACCCAGAGCTGTCAGCCTGCTCACTATCTATGAGCCTGTCTCTCTTTTGTCTGTTACTTCATTTTGTTCATTAGATTCCACATACAAATGAAATCGTATGGTTATTTGTCTTTCTCTGATGGGATTATTTCACTTAGCATCATGTTCTCCAGGTCCACCCATGCTATTGCAAAGGTAAAATTTCTTCTCTTTTATGGCCAAGTAGTATTCCGTTGTATAAATGTCCCATAGTTTTTTTTATACACTTATCTACTGATGGACACTTGCGTGGCTTCCATATCTTAGTGACTGTAAATAACACTGTAATGAACATAAGGTGCTTATGTTCTTTCGAACTAGTGTTTTGGGTTTCTTCAGATAAATTCCCAGAAGTGGAATTGCTGGGTCACCATGCAGACTGGTGCAGCCACTGTGGAAAGCGATATGAACATACCACAAAAATTTGAAAGTGGGACTGCCTTATTTGTAACATATTTCTAAAAATCTATTAGCCTATTAAAACAACACTGGACATTAAAAAGTGTCTTGGTTTTGAGTCAGACAGGAGTCCTGATTCCTTTCATATCCTCTTGTGTTTTAGGAAATTTCTGTGAATACTTAAACCTTGATTTTCTCATCTATCATCAAGCACGTAACATATAAAGTAGTTGATGTAATGCCTAAGGCATATTTTGGGTTCATCACCTCCTGTTGCCACTCTTTCTCCCATAAGGATATAAATGTGAAATAAGATATATACCTACTGTCTGTGACTCAGATGATATAAATTGCACTTGTTTAATGCTGTTGTCTTTTTTCCCCCCAAATGACACCAATGTTTTTGCTGCTTACCATTGAAAGGGAAGTCATTCATGTGGGTACTAGAAATATCAGGGGGAACACTTTGTAAAGTATGATTGTTTAATCATGGTGCTATACACCTAAAACTACTACAAAATAATATTGAATGTAGACTGTAATTTTGTGAAAAAGCAATCCATGGCCCTGGCTGGTGTGTCTCAGTGAATTGTGTGTGGGCTGCAAACCAAAGGGTTGCAGGTTTGATTCCCAGTCAGGGCACAAGCCTGGGTTGCAGGCCAGGTCCCCAGTAGGGGGCACTTGAGATGCAACCACACATTGATGTTTCTCTTCCTCTCTTTCTTCTTCCCTTCCCCTCTCTCTAAAAATAAATAAATAAAATCTTAAAAAAAAAAAGGAATCCATGCATATCATACCATTTAGCGA
Source organism: Phyllostomus hastatus (assembly GCF_019186645.2). NCBI lineage: Eukaryota > Metazoa > Chordata > Mammalia > Chiroptera > Phyllostomidae > Phyllostomus > Phyllostomus hastatus. Next base: position 21,190,801 of record NW_025334024.1, read on the forward strand.
GGTAGTCCATCTGGAGGATTTTAATAGTCCCTCCCAGAACTGACTCATGATTGAAAGATAGGAGGAGTCCCCTCAACTCTTAAATGAGATTCCTCATACAGTCGTCAGCAGGTTCTGTATTTCTTTTTTGCCTAAAATTTCCCAAACTACCCCAGTTTCTTCCACAGGCAGAGCACGATGAATAATCTGAAGCTCCCCCACTGCCCTGAGCTTCCGAAGTGGAGGTATGGACAGTGGCCATGTGGCCACTGTAAGTACAAAGCTCCCTCCACATGGTCTCAAACTTCTGCTTCTTCACCTGCGATTATGATCAATAATGCCTACTTCCTGATTCTCACTTTCCTCATTACTAAAACTCAGATGAAAAGAATACCGTGGTGTACTTATATCAAGAAGTAAATGATGTAAGTCACAGATCCTGGCACACAGTAGTAGCTCAGTAAATATACATTCTCTCTTATCTGACCTCTGATAACACCTGCTCTGAACCTTGCCAGCATCCAGTGATCATCAACCCATCTCTTCCTGTCCTTCAACCCTTTGGAAATTATTTTGCCATACACATTTAAAAAGGCTAGATAATTTTTTGTAAGTATTACAAATATACACACACACACACACACTAAGGGTCAAAGAGCCTGAGAATGGTTGTAGTGAAGCTACTTATTTACCAATTTCATAAAAAACCCAAATAATCACTATTATTAAGGTCACCAGCAGGGCAGTTATAGGAAAAACACTATTTTTTTTAAATCACAGAAAGATTAAGAAACCTAAAGAAAACTGCAGCACTCCTGAAAGATGTCAAGGATATTTAAACTGCAAAACAAGTATTACTTGTTGAATTTTACATGTAAAAATTGAGTATCTCAGTCTCAGAGGGAAATCGCTTCTCCTACATATTAACAATGTGAAACAGAGAAAAATTATAATTTATTGATGATCACTATTCCATGCATTCAGTTAAGTGTTTTTGATATAGTACTAACTTACTGAATTCTTACAAAGATCCTCTATGATTTCCAAAACTATAATGATTAACTATAACATACTTAAATAGGCTAAGTATATGCCCAAATACAAAATGATAGCATAAGGCATTTTCAGTATTTAAACTCATTTTTTATTACTTTATAGTATGCAGCTTAACCAAATATTCAAATGTTGAGCTGTAACCAGCTCCAAGTATATTGATCTATATAATATGTGATGTTTTTGCATGTTTTTGAAGAAAATATTTTACTGGTCATGAAAAGAGCTTAATGCATTCTCATACCAAATAATATCACACAGTTGTCAGTTCTGGAAAATTGTCTCTCTCTCTCTCCTTCTCTCTCTCCTTCCCTCCCCCCTCCCTCCCTCCCATGCTCCCGCCTTTCCTTTCCTCCCTTCTTTTCCTTCCTCCCTCCCTCCCCCTCTCCCTCTTTCTCTTTTCCTTTGTCCACCTGGCAAGTTCTTTCCAAAACTAAAAGTCCTTTTATATGAAATTTCCAAAATCTAATCTCATCCCAAATTTAGATTTGACTTATTTCATCCCAGTATTTCCACACTACATATTACTCTATATGTTTTCCTACCTAAATGTTAATAATATCTATACCTAGAAACATGCCTCTCAATTTTATTAGATCTTCAGCTCTTGGAGGGTAGATTTTTAGTTAAACTGTATGAACCTAATGTTTGTAATTAAAAATTATAAAATAAAAATTTGAATAGTTCATATTTAGTAGTTTACTTAATTTCATATCTAACAGAATCCCTAGAATGATGCCTAACTTAAAAAAAAAACACTTTGATGTATACTCTGTGCCAGAAAATCCACCTAACTCTCTAAACATCATGCCATTGATCATTATAACTACCTAGCATTTTATTGTAACTATTTTATAGGTAACAGCTGTGCAGTTCACAATATTTAAGTAAAAATTTTAAAATATAAATTTTGAAATATTGAATCTGTTAGCTTTTGTCTTACCCTCAAATATAATGTTATGGGAGAAACTCCCAGAAACTCAGTTCTTCCTGATGCAGCAAAGAATTACAGGTCAGCAAGCCTACTAATGTGCAAGCAAAGTTTATTAGTGCTAAGTTCTAATAATAGGAAAGCAAAGGCAAGGGAGTCAAAAGTAGGGTGGCCAGAGGCCGGGTGGCCACAAAGGGAGTCCAGAGCGCCCGCCTCCACCAGATGCCAAGTGGCCAGGGGCTCCCCATGTGGCAAAAAGAGCCAAGAGCCAAGAAAGTGAGTCCTTTGTTCTGAGGATTTATATAGTTAGTGGGATGGGGGCGAGGGAGTTACATTTTGATTGACAGGTAAAGGTGGTGCCAGCTTCCTGCTGGGGAGACTTGACAAGGCACATATAAGTATGGGTGGGGGTCAGTTGGCCCAAATCCTTATCTCCCTCCAGACTGTCCTTGTTCATTTTGCATATGTGACACAAGGCGCACATAGTTAACCAACGTAGTTTTATGGTCTTTTCTTTGGGCGCTGTAGACCCCTCCACTTCCGCCTTCCAGGCCCTGCTATTATAGGTCTATACTTATTGAATGGATCCAAACACTATTCAGGTAAAGCAAAAGTGGAAATTAGTTTGCGAATTTCAGAATATTACATCTACACATTTTTGCTGAGATCTGAGATACATGTGTAAATTCATACATATAAAATATAGTTTCCAGTATGAGCATCCAGTAAAAATTGCCATCATTCCTTATATTTGAAGATAGAAAATCTTGCCTTACCATTATTTATCTTAATTTTACTCACATAGGACCTCAGCTGCTTATTACATGCCTGTTTAATCACATTTTCATCAAAATGGGTGGCATAGTTCTGCTTTACGATCCCACAATGAATCGTGTGTTTATTATGCAAGGGACATGGTCACTGGCCCCTCACGTCTCGTTGCATCTGTCTGAGCACGTGTCCCAGAGGCTGCTTCAAGGGTGAGCGGGAAGAGTCTGCCTGGACAGTTATCTCGATAATAATAGATCCTGCTCTTCCTCCCGATGTTTGCACCTCACCCAGAATAAGACCTTCTCAGCAGATCTTTCTCTTCTTTCATTTCTTTTAAGATGTGCATGATGAATAGAAACTATGTGTGTGTGGGAGAGAGAGGGAGAGAGAGAGAGAGAGAGAGAGAGAGAGAGACTAATTGATTTAAGGACGATGGAGGATTGGAACCGAGAAACCACCCAATTGCACTTGCCCTCTAGATCCCTCATCTTAATCCAATGTTGAGCACTTCAACTACAAGATAATACCGGCTATGTAAAAATAATAGGTGACAAAAGAACTATCAAAATATATGAATACTGAAGATGTGCCGACTGAACGCTTTCAGCTCTAATTATGCGAGTATACAAATCAGCAAAAGCAGCTGTTTGGGGGACTGCATTGCATTGACTTCAGATGAGCAGAGATTTGAAAAGGCATTCATCGCCCATGACATTGCGTCTGTCTTTCTCATCCCTGAAAGACCATTCTGTGAGACACTGTTATGATTTAAATGTCATTTACACTGGAGTAGCAGGAACAAAGCAGGATTTCCAATAGAAGATCTAATTAAGAGAATAATATTTGCCTATTGTTAGTGCCTAATTAGTTTCCCCTGTATTCATGTTTATAAAGGTGGCTCTGTTATAATTACAGTTCAACAAGGAGTCATTATGTAATGTGTCTGCGCGTGAAAAATAGAGCTGAGGTACTTGAAGGTCTTCTCTCTTCTTCCTGCACACTTACCAACGAACACAATAGAGATATCAAATGGTTCCATTTCACTCATTACTTTTTCTTCACAGTGTGAGACACACACTAATAAGTTCAGTGGGGGGAAAAAAGAACTATTATTCTCCCGTTCAATAAATCAAACTTCTGCCTCATATATAAGCTTGTGAATTTGGGGGTTGTTAAAAGTTCACTGTAAGTTTCTTAGCATTTTAAAAATGATAATTCTCTCTGGGTCTCCCTCACTTTTTGCCAAAGGATAATAGAAATAGACGCAGATATAAATGATACAGGCATGTGTGGCAAATGCATGCAAAAATACGCCATTTGTAATGATCATCTATGTTAATGGAGAGGTAAATTGGGCTTAAAGACAATAACATGATTTTCTGTGCTTCCCTCCAAAAAGAAACGTTTGATCAAGCCAATGTGCTACTTGTCTTTAAGAAGATGTGTTGACCCTGGCTGGCTTAGCTCAGTGGATTGAGCGCAGGCTACGAACCAAAGTGTCGCAGGTTCGATTCCCAGTCAGGGTATATACCTGGGTTGCAGGCCATGACCCCCAGCAACCGCACATTGATGTTTCTCTCTCTCTCTCTCTTTCTCCCTCCATTCCCTCTCTGAAAATAAATAAATACAATCTTTAAAAAAAAAGATGTGTTGAATTCCATCAGAAACATGTAAGACCCCAGACACCTGACCCAGGCCAACCCAATCCCCCTTCCCCACATCCCTTTAATACCCTAACCAAAACACTGTAGTATAACTGCACAAGAGGGTCACAGCATGTCCTGTGACAAACCAGCCATAACAAAATAGAACTTTATTTTTAGTCATGAAACTGTAGACTGAGGGCAGCACGTGATTTACGTCCAGAAGATGATTCAGGGTCCGGGCTGATTCCAGTTCCCAGGCTCTCAGGTTTCTCTTCTAACAGAGATAGAGACCATGGACAATAATAACAAACAAACAAAGAATCACTCCACCCCCCCCCCCCAAAAAAAAACATACTTCTTAAAATCCTGGCCTGGATGTGACACACATCACTTACGTTCATGCTCCACTGGTGAGCATGAAGTCACAAGACGTGCGTGTTATTTTTGGCTGGGCAACCTTCTCCCAGTGACAACTCCAGATTATGAAAGAGGAAGCAAATTCAGTTGCAGAGCTAACTGTCTCTTCTGCGCCATTCCTATTGAACAGGCTGCTTCATTACTTGGCCATCGCACTTGGCGATTTCTCACTCAACCTTCAAACTATGTGCAAGCATAATTTCCCTTTACAGTCATCTGTGATCTGCCCAGACAAGATAAGAAATTGCCTCTTCCTTTCAGCTCTAACATCTATAAATATTTCCATTAGAGTAAAATGTTTGTGTGTAACTATTTAATTGCCTGTCTCTGATGGTCATTTCTAGCATCATTTCCACTATTACTTCCACTTACTCTCTGTGAGTTGTTTCTTCTTCCTGCATTGCTTCATTTATTATTTGTTTTGGTGAGTTTCATATCTATACCTCTAGAGTAATGCTCATAAAGTATTAGTCAAGGTTCTTAGAGGAGAACATTAGGGGATATAGATAGACTGAGAGAGATATATGGACATAACTACAGACATACGCATGCAAATACACATGGACATGAGTTGGGTTATAAGTTGGATAATTACAAATTGGAATATATACGTATGTAAGTAGAGTTATTACAAGGTATTGGCGAATGCAATTATGGGAGCTGAGAAGCTCCACAGTCTGCCGTGTGCAAGCTGGACACTCAGGAAAGCCTTTGGTATATAGTTCGAAGGCCTGGGAGCCAGAGAGCCAATGGCCACTCCCATCAGGGTCTCAAAGGCCTGAGAACCAGGAGTGCTGAGAGCAGCAGAAGACTGAAGTCCAAGTCCCTGCAGTCAGGCAGGGAATGAATTCAACCTCTTCCACCTCTTTGCTCTGTCCAGGCCCTCAGTGGATGGAGTGTCCTCACCCACCCACCCGAAGGAGAAACATCTGCTTTACCCAGTCCACCCATTCAAATGCTAATCTCTTCCAGAAACACCCTCACAGACTCACCCGGAAATGATGTTAAATCAGCTCTCTGGGTGTTCCTCGGACCACTCCAGTTGATACACACAGGCCACCATCATGTATAGCAAATGCCTACTTGGAGATATTGAATGTAAATACACTGTGTTCTGTGGCTGCATTTCAACCACTTAAGACAACCATCTGGGCGTGCTCAGGATTTCAAGGTTCAGGACTCTAGGAAGAGCAAGGAAGGGTGTCTCATCTCTGCTCCTGGTTCAGTGAGGTCCTCGACTTGGATAACTCAAATGCCTGCAGATGGCTTGGTGTGATAATGGAGTGCGCATGTGGAGGCCCTCAGTTCGACTCTGTGGCTCTTCCTCCTTTTATTTTTTTTTCTGGATTTGGAATATCCAACTTCTCTGGTCATGTACCTAAGTACATGCACCGAGATGCCTATCAGTCTCTTCCTCAACTTTTTTTTTAACATTGTGAACCTTGCTGGGGGTAAAAAGAAATTTTATTTTAGAACTAAGCAAGTCCTTCCTCCTTTATGATTTCTCTAAATTGTCTTCGAAAACTCAAGTTACTTCTTTAGTTCAGTTTTCTCTTGTCAAATTTTAACATAGGAAGCTTGAAGAGACTAATTGCTATATTTTTAACGTCTTGCCTACAAATTTCCCAGCCGGATCCATGAGTCAATTAGGCACTCTTTTTCTTTCCCACATCTCCTCATGTAACTGTTGCCAAACATTCTGCTGCTACGTAACAAGAGAGAGGCACTGCTAAGCTAAGAAACTGAGTAAGTCACCCAAACTCTTCACTCTGTCAATATAGGTCACCTATTATTACTTGTCCAGGGTGGTATAAAACATTTAAAATTTAATTAAAGAAAACATCTATGCAGGTGTACCATATAAGTTTAGTATAAGAAGAAAAAGGAACATTAGAAAATATTTTGGTTTATGAAGAATTTCTCTCCCAAAATACTCAACCTCGAAACATAAGTGAACTATATCATAATATCTCAACTTGAACTGGGTATACTTTAATGAGTCTCTAAAGCAGGAAGTAAAACACCTTGAGTCACAGATTTATAGACTCAGAAAAAAATGGCTAACAAAGAAAAAGATGCAAAATCAAAACAGACCAAACTTAAGAAAAAAATTTTAAAAATGGAAAAATAAAAGTTTCATAAATTAAACAAAATCACAAACACGTCCACTTTTCAATGTGATTAACATAAAATATCATAAAAGGATTTGAAAAGAGGGATGAAATCAACATAAAGCAACTAGACAGTGATGCGTGTAAAAGACTGCTTAGGATGATCCATCCATCCTCGAAGGAGAAAAACTAAACTGTAGATGAGTGAAAATATACTCAAAGGAAATGTTGGGGCTATAAAAGCAGACCTGAAGATGTTGTATGCCATTTAAAAGTATACTGTGTATACGGAAAAATTGACCTCAATGATCAACTCTAAGGTGTCCAGCCAAAATATTACTACACTTGAGGAATTATGAGTTTCTGAGGTCATGATGACCATAAATAAAATTTGAAATTCTAAAACTTATATGCAGGGAAATAAAAACAAAAAGATGGATGGATGGATGGATGGATGGATGGATGGAAAGAGCAAGCGCAGCTAGCCAACACTCATCCTGTTAGCATAGTTAGACAACAGAGAAATTTGTTACCTAAAATACATTTAAAAAAGTTAGGATGGGGGATATTTAACTATGCCAGGAAGTAGGACCTGCTCAGAGGAACCAGATATCCAAAGGACACAGGGATCAGTCTGAAGAGACGTCTACTGTCCAAATCTTGGACCTCTGGACATCACTCATCACAGTACTGGATTATGGTGCATAGAAATAATCAGAATAAATACTCAGTTTCCTCTATGTGAGGGGTTAACTGCCTGGAAACAGAAGTCACTGTCTTTTCCATCTTCCTCTCTTCTTACTGCTGGGTCTGTGGGCCACACGCTCTCCTGCCTGCCTTGTGGTTATGCCTCAAAACATTGAGGAAATCAAGGACTTTCTGCTCACAGCCAGATGAAACAATGCCAGAACTGTCAAGATCAAGAAAAATAAGGATGGTATGAAGTTCAAAGTTTAGTGAAGCAGATACCTCTATGCCCTTGGTCATCACCAAGAGAAGGCAGAGAAACTGAAGCAGCACTTGCCTCCAGGTCCGGCTGTGGAAGATCTGAAATGAACCAGGCACTTGGATTTTAATTTTGTTAATTAAAAAAATATGCAAGTATAAATTAAGAAAGAAAGAAAGAAAGAGAGAGAAAGAAAGAAAAAGAGAAAGAAAAGCTATTTGGAAAGATAAGAACCCCAGTTACTAATTATATAAAGAATGATATATATTCTTTTAATCACTATTTTGTAGGTTCCAATGTAATAATTATTCCAGGCAATGATCATCACTGAATAGTAAATGCTTAAATGAAATTGTTTAGGAATTAGCATATCAACATGCTTCCCAATGTGTAACCTCAGACTGAAACCTCTTGTTAACGTCTCAAACCATAACCCCACAGTATAACCCTTAATTATAAAAGGAAAAATAAATTAGAATGGCAAGATCTGGCAGACACCATCTTAACTGTGTGATTTTATAAAACCAATAATAAGAACATAATATCATTGTCTATGTTTTTGGCAGTAAAAGCTCTTGCCAAACTTATGAGCCCTGCTATGAAGGACATACTTTACAAATGATGAAACTGGCTCAGAGATTTCATGAATGAAGAAAACCAAAGAGTCGACTGAGATCTGGGAAGCAGGCTTGAGCATTCCTAGTTACAAAGCTCTTATGCGTAGACCAGAGCAATCTGAAGACTTTGTCAAGGACTCCAGTAGGTAAGGTGTCTACCGCTGATCCTCACATTGTCTCCCAGGGACTGTCACTCACATGCTTGAAAATCTTGGAGAACGTCATTCCTAATTCGTCTGAGTAGCTTAAAGTTCTGTCTGGACAAGAGCTTAGTGGAAAATATTACTTACCTACTAATTACCCCTAGTGCATTTCTCCTGTCTCTCCTCTTAGGTTCTGGACGCCAAGAGGACACAGGTGTTGGTTTTCTTATCACTAAGTGGAGTCCCTGGCCCCCTGCATTTATTCCCTCACTCATGATACAAATTGAATTATATTAATAGATGTCTCCCTTACCCCCAACAGAGTTAGGAGATACTAAGCACAGATCAGCTATTTCTTCCCCTATCAACTTTTTTTAACACTTTATTTTCTCCAAGCTACTTCAACATCAGGTTTACAGGGTTCTAACTCAATATACAACTAATGAGTGAAGGCTACTTGGGCCACAGAAACCTCCACTCTCGGTGGTAAGGAATTTCATATACACATAATTAGACTAGTTACAGTGTGTTTTGTCTTTATCCATAACAAACTGTAGCTGATGAGAAAAATTCCATTTCCCTAAAATATCTAGCATTACTATGCATAAACAGTATGTACACTTAAAAATCTCTGGGTCTCACATTTAACCGAGTTTAAGGCTCTAAATCTTAATGATCAGATTATAAAGGTACTTAGCTGTGATCTTAGCAGCCAGGACAGGAAAGCAGAGAAGAAAAAGGCAACACATGTGACGCCTATGAGCTACACATGTTTTACATAATCATAGCACCGCAAAGAAGTGGATAGCACAACTCTAATTGTATAGATGAATAAACAGCAAATGTGAATGATTCAGTAATTCCCTCTTGATCACATGGAAGTAACTAAGAATGTTAAGTTCAGATTCTTACATACTCCTTTATCTCTCTTCCCTCCCCCAACGTGTTGACGAGGCTGCCTTTGTGAATTCAGGATTATAGTCTGGCTCTGAAGGAGTGCTCTTACCACAGACTGCTACTTATGCAATCACGAGTGCACTCCACGGTACTTAAACTCCTTAAGATGCATGCGTATATGGGTATGTTCCTATTTGTTGAATAAACGAAATGTTTGGCGCCCATGAGCGCTCCACTGCTCTTCGACACCAGGATTGTATACCGTGCTGGAAGCTATTTCAGGTCGTTTTGTTCTGCTGCGAAAATGTCCTAGGCCAGGTTCTTCAACAAATGACCCCGCTACCTCATCCTCAGCTGGGTGGACAACTGTGCTCCCTCCACATGGTTACAATCTCACGTTGACAATGCATCTCTAAATGTCTGGGTCACAGCGAGAAACGGCTGATATAGATAAATTACCGAGATAACCTTTTGCCGAGGTTGTTAACGTGATTGAGAGGAGTCATTACATCAGTTAGAGATCATTATTTTTTTTATTGGCAAAGCGGGATTTTCCCAAGAAGCCGCACCAAGCAGGTTCTAACGAAGATGCAGAGGAGGTCTCCCTAGGGACAGTGGGTAGTCCTTCGCCTGGACTTCTGACGGCATGAATCACCGGCGGGAGCCGAGAGATGCAGCTGTAGAACGGTAGTTCTCAGGCTTGAAAACTTCTTAAATCAGACGTGATTGCTGGGCCCTAACCCTTGAATTTCCTCTCACTCTGAGGCTTGCAGGTGGGCCTGAGCATTTGAATGTCTAAGAGATTTCCCAGATAATGCTGGTACTGCTGTTTCTAGGACTGTTATACCCTGGAAGCCCTTCCTTTAGAACGATGTTTGGTACAAACTCTGTAGAGTTACGCCTGAGGATTGAAACCTCTGTCTTTCTCTGAGAGCTTCAAGTAGGTTTATTAACCACATGAGCTCTAGGTTCTCACCTGTTAAATTAGAATAAAAATAGGGTAACTGTTGACAAGTGCGTAGCACAATGCCACGCCCACCTAAGACGTTCAGTAAGTTGTTGCTGTTTCTCTGACCTCTTCCAGGAATGCTAGATTCCCCGTGCTTCCCGCTCTTAGCAGTGCAATGACGTCACTCGGAAAATCTGTAGGGCCTTTCCCAGGAGCTTCGGCCAGAAAAACACCTGAAGGAAGTGACTACACCCATCAAATCACCAAACCCTGATGCTGACGGGGACTGTGTTTCCCCGTCTTCATTCTAATGGAAGGGGACCTCGGAAGTCAGGGAAGGGAAGTCATGTGGTGACCTGGTGGTTCCTCAGACATTGCCCCACACAGAGGACCAGTTGCTGGCCTCGGCTGTTGAGTAAGATGTGTCACTATTCCAGGTGGGTTGTAGGTCAGAAAAAAAAATGATTTATGTTCCTCTTGGGTAATTAAATCTCTGACACTTTTTTCCATCATTCTGGCCGAATGGTGGAGCCATTCAGAGGTGATGAGCGCCTCAACTCACACTATACTGGTTGTCGTACCAATTAGCCTGTGGCCCTTCTGCTTAAGAAATGCGTGACTTGTCCTTAGGGAAGTGTAAGGGATGAATTCTCCAAATACAAGCATGTGCCAAAGGACCTACCGCACTCATTTTAAAAGGCATTTCATTTGACCTTTCTAACCTGGCACGTGTTAACCCTGATTTTGGCTGTCAATCACTTTGTTTTGCTCCTATATGTAAGGTCTTTTCCTGTAAAGCGTATTCATCTGTCCACATCCCATTACAAAGCACCACGTGGAAACTTGAAGGGAGAACTGGTGGTAAAGGTGGGCTTTCCCTGATCATCGTGCACGTTTTCTCTTTGTATAAAAGGAGAGCTATGTAACTGATCATATTTCCAGTTTCACTTGGGCCTCCAGGTTCTTTTCAACTTTAAGAATCCTATCATCTGAGAGGACTCTCTTCCTATAAATGACAGAAGAAGAGACACGCAAAATATATTGAAGGGCTTTTCGGAGCTGAACGTTTGACATGCATTATCTTATTGAATTTCAAAGCCATCATGATAGAGACCCTGAATTCATAATCATGGTTCCCATTTTGCAGAGAAGGAGCCTCAGACTCAGAGGCTAAGTTCTTCAGGCTGGCCCACCTAGAAAACGTGAGTGCCAGGACTTGACCCTAACAGCTCTGATGTCAGGGGTTGGTGCCATTGTTTCCAGTTGCTTGATGGTTGAGAGGTTGCTGGCACATGCCTAAAGCAGCCACTCATTCAAATTTGATTAGAAATCCATTTCCCTACCAAATATACTTTGATTTCTTGGGTAGGTCAAGTTTTATATGCCCAGTCATGTTTGCTTTTGGGTTTTTTGTTTGTTTGCTTGTTTTGTCCCATTAGGTTGTTTCTAGCTCCCATTTTTGAGAAACAAACATCAGGAGATGAGCCTTTTTCTTTGCCCGGGCAGACCTTTGTCTGTTGTAGATGCTCTCGGGGTCCTATAGTTCCCATGAGGACTGGTGTCCATCACATGACGACCAGTAGGCCTCGACCTCTCCCACCCCTTTAAACCACTCTGGCACACATGTGCAAAGACGAATAGGCATTGTCCTCCCTTAAAGTTTAAGCAGCGTTTACTGAGAGAGTCAGACAATTGTTTTAAGGATGTTCAGAAACTCCCCACAGTGAGGTTGTCCAATGAAGACGGACACCTCTTCATTGCTTCCCGTTTGAGAATGATTTTCTTTTCAACATGTCTCGGAGCAGTCTAGAGAAATACTGTTTTTGCCCTAATAATGTAATTTTTATCCCATGAAAAAAAAATTATGCTCATCTTATGCATATGCATCAAAATGTCTGCAATATGCTTTACTGATATTAAAATGTCTGTTGCACCTGTTCAATATTTCAAAATTATTTCCTTCATTACCATAATAGATGTGGCTATGCCAAAATTGATTCTTATCATCAGATTTTAGCCCTATGCCTTATGCCATCTAGAAAGCATAGGGCATAAGTTTTCGAATCTGATACTAGGAAGGGTGAGGAAAAGCAGGAACAACATTTTAACAAATAACACATGGAAATAAAGACACATGTCTTAGGACCTTTATGACATGGGAAGAAAAATGGTAAAGCCAACAGAGATGAGGAACAACTCTGGTCTGAAAACCTTAATGTTGCAGATAAGATGAAAGGAAGTCTGATGTACTAAGTGACCTGTCTGTACCAGCATCGTTACACTGAAGCAGATTCAGTTTCTTGGCGCTCAGTCAATATTCTTCCACGAACACTGCACTTCTTTATGATATCTAATGAGCCTCTTTCATTCACTTGTCCCCCCTACACCAATACCACGCCCATTCATGGGTAGCGGTCTTCGCGTAACTTGAAGCTGTCCTTTCCATTGATGTACAGAGATTGGGCACATCCTGCCAATACATGCGTGTCTATAAATATGTGCAATTATGCTTGTTGGGTCTCCTTGGCAATTACCAGGGGCTTGCTGATTGTGCGCTCTGATATAAAGGATTTCTGAAACACACTGGCTTTACTCTTATAGCTAGTGAGTGGGAGGTTTGGACTGAAGCTGAGGAACAAAAATCCTGGGGCAGATAGAACAGGAAATAAACTGCAGACAGATTTCCTTACTTCTTGCCAGGGACTGAGTTGCTCTAGAAAAACATTTTAAAGAGGAAACAAAATGAATATAAAAAATGCATTTTGCCTTCGCTAGGATGAGATGCTCATCAGTGTGTGGAAACATTAGTGATTAACATTAACATAACTGTTTTTCCTTGGAGCACCACAGTGTATTTTATACAGTTATTGGAGAGAATGTTACTTGCACATTTTGGTTGAGGGTTTCTGGGCCACATAATTTAGGGGAAGTTGTGCATGTCATTTCTCAAAGTGGCATAGCCTGGTGAGACCAGGGGGATTGTGGTGGTTCCGTGGGTAAACTTTATACATACTCTGTGATGGTGGTGGTTCCATGGGTAAACTTTATACATACTCTGTGACTCCATTCTCTAGCCTCGAAAAATGTTCACCTTTGCTTTGAAAGGAGGATGTGATGATTTGGTCTAATCAGCCCGACCATTTGCTACAGTAGATGTCCCTTATTTATGTCTGTGCCATACCCATGCCCACTGAGGAGAGCTACCCAGCCCTAGTCTCTTAGTTTGAGTGATGGGTTTACACCCAGAAGCAGAAGTGAGCATATGATTTAGGCCAGTACAATTGGAGTGTGGCACTCCCTTTCACAATGATTGGTTAAGAAACCATCCAATCACAGCTAAACAGAGAGCATCAAAATTAACCCAAGGACTCTTTCTGAAACCAGAGTAAAAAACTGCTGTTTCATGACAAAGCGCAAGGATCAAAGCATGTCTTTCAAAGGGGGTGGTGGTAGGGCAACATTTTTAAGAAATAACTCTTAATTTCATGGGAATGAAGCCTTCTAGGAGGGAAGGACAATGACTGGGAAAGAGGGAGACAGACACAGAGACAGAAAGGTTTTTGACCTAATGAATGACCCCAGCCAATTTCAACGTAAACAGACACTTAAAGGGAAGAAAATAAATTTGGGTGAAACTAGAAAGGGTGAATTTGTCTTTCCTGCTTTCCATAATTAATAAAATACTGACTAATATATTCCTTAAATATGCTAACTGGAAAATGCCTTAATGTCAGTTTTGCTAGGCATTGCATAAAAACTGAAGTCAGTGTTCATTGCAATAAAAATTATTTCAAAAATGCTTTATTTATCGGGCTGTTACTTGCCATTTAGTTCATTTTAGAAGATGTAATTGTATGATATTCATGCTTTTATATTTTTTCTTTGTTAGTGAAATATAAAACATTTTCTCTCAATTAATCAAATTGCGACAGTATCAAAATTTTAACATACAAAATGGGAAATTTCCACACATCTCAATAACTATTTTGGACACTTGTAGTTAAGCACATTAAGATGCTTATTGCTGGAGAGTTGTGGAATGAGCCTCAATTAGTAAATTAGACTGTATTCATTACACTTCACCAAATGCTCATTAACAGATATTTGATTTTCTTCCCCATGCAAGGGGAAAAAAGAAAGAAGTGTTACGGGGAGCTAGTTTGCCCTAACAGCAATGTGGAAATGAAGTCACATGATAGTCTTCTTTATTTATAGCTGCCTTGAGTAAAAAAAAAATGCTTGTAGCTGTTAACAGTAAGACTTTGCATTAGAAGGATGAGCTAATTTCTCTAGGCCACTATGGAGACCATTTGGAGTATTTTTTTTATGAAAGCCTTTTACTCTTAAAAGGAAAGCATGTTCATTTCTGGGGAAAAAAAAAACAGAACGTGTCCAACAGCTCATTTTAGTAGAAGGATATCCTGATAGTCTTGCCAAATCTTTTTTAGGAGGCACAGCGATCTAGGATGCTTCCGTCTAAATTTCCCAAGCTCCCCACTGCCTTCAGGGACAGACCCCCACTGATGTCGAAAGGCTGTCTGAGCTGCTCCACAGAAATTCTGTCTCTCACAGGTCTTTCCCCTAAAATCTCTCCTGTTTCTTTCTGTCTCGGTGTCTGCTGCTTAGAAGATGCATCCTAACACCATAAGCAAAGGAGTTCATCACACACACACACACACACACACACACACACACACACACACACTGTCTCAGGCTCCATGAATATTAATATGCATATTCTGTAACTTTGGTGATGGAGGTGGTGACGATGATGAGGGAGATGAACACAGGCTTCATCTCGCCCTTCCGTGGAAGGCTGGGATGATGACCCTGAACGTGCTGTGGGGAAGGTCAAAGAGGACTCAAGTTAGAGCTGGGCACTGAAGTGCCATAGATCCTTCCGCTGGTTCTTGCCATGGTAATAATGCATTTTTGTCTTTTAAGAATAAACAACAAAACAATAAATTATTTTGTAAAGTTAAGGTTTTGATGAGGATAGCTCTTGGTGGATACATTTAAAGCTATTTATTCAGCCCTGGCTGATGTGGCTCAGTGAATTGAGTGCCAGCCTTCAAACGAAAGGGTCACTGGGTCACTGCTTCAATTCCCAGTCAGAGCATAAGCCCAGGTTGTGAGTCAAGTCCCCAGTAGGGGGCGCATTAGAGACAACCACACATTGATGTTTCCCTCTCTCTCTCCCTTCTCCTCTGTCTAAAAATAAATAAATAAAAATTTTAAAGCAATGTATTCATGTCAAATAAATATGCATACTTATTTAAATACTATAAATACTAAAAAGTTATGGCTTGATTTATATTTGTTCAAAAAGTTACAAATCATCTTTTAGTACTAGACATTATATATATGTTTGCTTATGTTTAATATTATATGACAAATTTGAGCATTATCAGGAGTACCATGTTTAATGTCATAGAAATAAAGAACTAGAAATTGTAGATAAAATTAAAATATATAAAATGTGACAGTGATATAATGTAAAATGTAATAATATAGATAATATAAAATATATGACATACACATAATTGTTGGCCTCATACAAATATAATTATCTGATCATTATAAGTACTTAAACTTTTACAAATAAAGAAAAAGAGAGAGAGACAATACAGGTGAACTTTATAGATTCCTACAGGGATAACCAGTGTTCAATTTCACACATAACCCTCTGATATATTTTACATAAATTTTCATGTTTGTCATTTTGAACATAATGCACATAAATCTTGGCATCCAGCTCATATCAGTAACTGGAAAATATGAAATGTATCTTTATTAGAAAGAATTTGAAGTCACTTTAACTTTCAGTAATGTATATACGTATTAGTCATTACTGAGCAAAGACACCCAGACCGATTTCTAGCCGTTCCCACCCACACACTTTTTGCATGACACAAACCCCATCTCAGCGCATTGGACCTGTACTGAAAACCAGACATGGGGCCAGGAGGCACCTCTGGGTACGGGGAGGCAACAAGGCACAGGTGGACATAAAACATGGGAACTAGAGGTCAACTGGTCCGGTCAGACTGGTCCGGAAACCTGAGTTAAGAGGCACAGGAGGAAGTTGGCGGTTGTACAAGCTTAGTGGGAGAACTCTTGCTGTCCATGGGCAAGCTGAATTTATGGAAACTCTGAACAGAGACAACAAACAGCAGCAGCCGGGCCAGCACAGCCTCGGCAGTGGTAACACCACCAATAATAAACGGCGGAGAACAGCAGAAATAACCGTGCACTTATTTCCACAGACAGCACTGCCCTGTTCCAACAAGACTCCCGTTTCAAGTTGCATCGTTGCCTGGTTCCGAGGTTGCCTGCGCGTGCACACTCTTCCTGGAACAGTGCAGGGTGGTCTGCGTGGCCGAACCCAGCATCCTTGCCCAAGGGGAGGGACTCGAATCTGGGATCCCTGTATCACTTGAGTAAGTTTGAGTGGGCTCAGGTCTGGAAACAAGAAAAGCCCTGCTCTGGCTGGATGGCTCAGTTGCTTAGAACATCATCCTGATACTCCCAAGTTGTGGGTTTTATCTCTGGTCAGGGCACATACAACAATCAACCAACGAATGCATAAATAAGTGGGAAAACAAATTGATTTCCCTCTCTCTCTCTCTCTCTCTCTCTCTTCCTTCTCTCTCTCTCTGAAATCAACCAATAAAGATGAATACATAAATAAAAAGCCCTGAATAAAACATATAGAATACTATCTATGCAGACTCCACCAGGTTACTTATTCTGCTTGCTCAAACACAAAATGGGGGTAGGAAAACCTACCTCACATGCTCGTCCTGAGATTCAGTGTGAGAAAGCAGACAAAAGTGTCTCGGAACTAACTGTTCCAGTGGAATGGCCATCCCGTTTCCTTCTCGGAATTAATGTAGGTAAACCCTTCTGACCTTATTTTTAGTCATCTCCTTACTTTTCTGAAGGGAGTCTGAGAAGCAAAGTTGTAGAACTGATTCCCATCCTCTTACTTTCCTCAAAAGTGTTAGAGTTAAAAAAGCGGGGGGTGGTTAGAGTTGCTGATTAAAACCCCAACCTGGGAAGACACCAACTCCCTTCTGAAGCCCCATGCTAGCATTTTACCTATTAGTAAATAGGTGGCACGTGGTGGTTAAGGTGTACAGTTTGGCTTTTACCTCCCTTTCTTTCCTTTCCCAAGAGGCAGCCCTTTAAAAAGATCCCACCTTACTCCTAACCATATGTTTCAAAGAAACAAGGAGAATAAAGAAGATAAACTCCATTACTAACAATCCACACTTTCTGTCAAAGAAGCTGCACTTTACCTCAAACTCCAAGCTTACCAGTGAAACCATAAATCCAATATAGTTTTCTCCATTGACCTTTTTAGTTGGGTATCCAAACACTTGAACATTCTTCTTGTGGTTGTGTGGTTTGTTTTGTTTTGTTTTTAAATTAAGAGTTTCTCCCAACAGCCCTATAAGAAAAGTACGGATGCATTGTTACTGGAGAGTGATTTATAAGGTTTAAGTGCAGAACATATGGGCATGTTGAGTTTTACTGTCAAAGAAATCAAGTTTGGCTCAAACAGTAGGGAAATCAGAGACTATCATGTCATTAGATGCTTGCTATTTCAGAGAGTTAGATTCACCTCTTCCTTCACCTCATCGCTGAACTGTAATGCCAAAGACATTCTATTCATCATCCAACAGTCAAAGATCCTTTGCAATAAAGTTGTGTTGATTGGAACGTGTTTCCAGAGATTCGCAATCCTTAAGACCGTCTTGAAGAACTCTCTTGTCTTTTTTTCATCCTTCCCCATGTGAGTAAACTAGATATTTGAAGAGAGGATTTTATTAACAGAAGTCACATGGGTCTGGAAATTCCATTTCAAAATAACACTAATTAAATTTCTGTAACCCTACTGACTCTCTCAGCTGGGCAGTGACGGCTATTTCCAATGAAGTCCAGGAGTGTGCCATTTAAATGCCATGCTTATTTATTATTATTTATTTATATCTAACTTAGTAGCTGAATGCATCTCTGTAGCCCTGGGTTCTGAGAATCTTTCAGTTTAATTAAGAAGCCCATTCTGACATTCTGAGTATGATCACTCCTGAGCAAACACAGATGGCAAGAGCAGAAACACAGAAAATGCCTACACGGTGACGTGTGAGCTCAAGAGATTCTAGACCCAACCCGCCTGCAAGTGAGCGAACTCATAAGAACACGTGACAGGAGCATCTTATTAGAGTATGAAAGCTTTTAATTTTTTCATTTGTTTTTAAGTATGAAGTAGAGCCCTGGCCAGTGTGGCTCAGTTGGTTGGGCATGATCCCACACAGCAAAGTGTCGCCAGTTCAATTCCCCATCAGGACACAGGCCTGGGTTGTGGGTTCCGTCCTCGGTCAGGGTGCATCCAAGGGGCAACTGATCGATGTTTGTCTGTCACGTTGATGTTTCTCTTCCTCTCTTTCCCCTCCCTTCCCCTCTGTCTAAAAATAAATAAGTAAAATCAAAGTGTAAAGTAGAACCACACGGAAGAGATACTGCACTATATAACGGATTCACGCCTATGCACACAAATTCTTCTGCAGGTCATATGGAAACCCTCACAGCCAGAAAAGGTTCACTTCTCACACACCCTGAGACATTTATCCTTATGTAGGAACCAGCTGTAGCAGTAGGTTAAATCCTCTTGTCCAAGGATTAGAAAGAGGAAGGTAATTCTAAGGTTGAGAAGAATGGATTACTCCACTTTCAAGTGTGCCGAAACAAAATTGAATTAATAATATTAAGTGGTCACTGTCAGGGTCATGGATGGTGGTAAAGCAAGTCCCATCTCTTAATGAATTTTCAGTTTGGGATTTGTTGAAAATAATAAGAATCATCACAGAATCAGCAACATCACCATCACCATTGCCATCGCTGACTCCATTGATTTACACCACATATTATTGTTTCAAAAACTTGAACGTCTATGATCTCTCTTGGCAATAACGGAAAGTTTATATATATTTTAAATGGGAGGTAAGGAAAATGATATCTACATAGTGTGAATTTGTAAGCTACATTCAATCCATAGGCTAACGACAAGGATGCTTCTATCTTTTTAAAGCTGTTTTTAACTCCTGCTTTCCTATCTCTCATTTAACTTCATTAACCAAACTGAAAATATGCTAAGTTTGACTTAATTCGCTTTAATAGGCGAGATAGGAGACCAGCATAGGTCTAACCTCAGAGGTGACACCGTGAATTTTTTTCTAGGCCATCATCTGTCTATGTCTGATTTTCTAAACACTTTATTTTTGATTCCTTACTAAACTCTGACCCACTGTAACCCTCTGCGGCTTTCTCCTTTTGAAGAAGTGGAGATGAAATGAGATCTATGTTGAAACAAGTACTTATTTCATTTTATTCAGAGTCGATCTTCAGTTGTCTTTATATCAGGAACGATAACAACGAAGTGCCAATAGACTAAAAAAAGCACAGCTCTTTCATGTGTTTTCCATCATGAGGACATTTGAAGTGTGAGATTCTTTTTCTAAAAGATCAACACTTTAGAAATCCTTCCGATGACAAACTGTGCCTCCACGCAGATCGTGCGGCAGTAAAACACTATTACATAGCTCATCACACCCGGGATGAAGTGTCGGCTGCGAAACGCGATGATTTATGTGTATATTCAACATTTGTTTTCGGAGCCAAACTGACATCTCCCTTCATTTGTTGCGACGAAAAGGATCTCTACTTAATTCTCCATAATTAGCAATTCTTTATTCCATCTAACAACGCGGGGATACACAAAGCCTTTGCCGCACCTTGCTTTCCCGCGGAACTGCTCAGCAGTGCCCTTAATTGTCTCCTGACATTGCCGTGTTGTGGCTGTGGACCTGCACACGTTGCTGGGTACCGCACGGGTCATAAAGCCTAATGAGAATAAGTTCATTAAATTAATCCCAATAATTAACAAACTCGCTGCCTGCCTCTCCGATGTCTAATTTGCGGCACACACCCAGCAAGTGTTTCCATCTGTGGAAGCAGAATTGAATTTGAAAAGCCCTTCGGAGAAGCTGAAATTCACCTTTATTAGAACGATTTTATCAAACACACAACCCGCTACTTACAAAAGGGACTCATCCGCAGTGACAATAAAAATGCAGCAATATAAAATGTTGACCGAGGGAGATAAGGCTTCTGGTGGTGATTTTCCCCTCATGGAATATTTTTAAAATGGAAGGAAGTTATTTTGTTTTCATATCTCAGTGACTTGACTGTGTCAGAGGACTTACCTCTTTCCATTCCCAGCTGCCATCTACTCTCTAAATGGCTGGTTTGAATAATTTCCTAAATTGCTCCCTTTACCCAAGTCATTTGTTGATATGACCAAAATGTATACTAACAGGTCATTAGCGGCCCATGCGATCATGAAAGGAGGGTCAAATTCACTCTTCGAATGACCCTAAAATTATTTGATGTTAACACACATCCCACTCAAATGTACAGCGTTAAGTAAAAGGGTGGAATGAAATATAACCCTTTCTATTCTTTACTCTTAGGCCTTAGTTTAAATCGCTGCAATGTAGAACAGAGTCCAGCTTGTAGTAGGTGCTCGACCAAGCCAGCTGAATTAATTAGAAGGTAAATCAAAAATATTTTTGCAATGAATTCATTCAGTGATTCTATTCTTTTCAAAATAAGTTATTTTTTCTTTAAATTATATATAGACCTTCTATACAGGGTAAGGCAAAAGGAGGTTTACAGCTGTGAGTATACAAAATACAGAGTGTATGCATGTATTATTATTTATTAATTATTATATTATTTTCCATAAGAGCAACTATAAACCTATTTTTGCCCCACCCTGTATTTTGCCATTTCCCAGCAATATGCTATCTAAATGCTTAATAAGCTAGTGTATTTTATTCATTAGATTCCACATAGGAGTGAAATCATATGGCACTTGTCTTTCTCTGACTGGCTTATTTCACTTGACATAATGCTCTCCAGGTTAACCCACGCTGTCACAAAGGGTAAGATGTCCTTCTTTTCTATGACCAAAAAGCATTCCGTTGTGTGAACAAAATAAACTAACAAACAAAATAGAAACTGACTAGCAGCTAGAGAACAGACAGCTGTCAGGGGGGTGGGGGATTGTGGGGCTGGGTGAAAAAGGTGAAGGGATTAAGAACAAAAAAGAAAAAGTCACAGACACAGACAACAGTATGGTGATTACCAGAGGGAAAAGGGGGCTGGGGGGAGGCAGGAGAGGGGAAAGGGGGTATAGGTAGTAATGAAAGGAGACTTGACTTGGGGTGATGAACACACAATACAATATACAGATGATGTATTGGCTTATACACCTGAAACCTATATAATTTTATTAACCAATGCCACTCCAATTAATTCAATAAAAATTAAAAACAAAAATATAAACACCAAGCTAAAAGTGAAAAATATTCAAATCTCTACTGTTCAGCTTCTTTTCAAAAGCACTCCTCTGAACCTCTACTAATTTCGATCATAATTGTAATTGTGTTTGTTGGCAATCCCGTGGAACTTCTTCCTTTCCCTTTTTTTTCTATTTTTACTTTTTTGTACCCAGCAGATATATGTATCAGACTTACTCACATCAGGGAATACTCGTTTTGACCTAAGGAAGAGCTCTATGATAGAAATCAGTATCCAACCGTAGAACAAAATAGAGACTTAAGTGATAATGTCATAGCTTATAACCACCTTTCACAAAAACGTTGTTGCCTTTGTTAGCTTATTTGCATCTGGTAGCCAGATTTTGCATAACTATTAAGAATCTAAAGCTTGCCCAGTAGTCTTTATCTGTATCTTCATTGACTGGCTTTGTATATAAATGAGTATAGGTATTTATGCATATGGGCTTTTGCATCAAGCAGGTGCAGGTTTAAATCTTCACTCCTACAAGTGAGCTATGTGACTTGTCCCTGACTCTCAGCATCTCTGATTGCACAGCAATAAATTGGGGAAACTAAGAATACTAACCCCATGAGGTAGTTTTGAGGTTAGGATGCTGAATATTTACAGAAAGTGTTCAACAAACTGTGGCCATTTTTAATAGGAAAGTTAATGACAACGAATCTTGGTATGTCTTAAAAGAATGAGGATGAGAAACAGGTCATGGAGGTCTCCTCATCCCACAATTCCCCCACATTTGAAAGTGGGATGGACTGGGATAGGATGCAAACACAAATCATGATGCAAATCCTAGTTTCACATTGAGCAGGAAATCCCCAATTAAACCCTAACATCCATAAAGCCCCAGTACTTTATTAGACACGATGTAGACAAAAAGTAAAAACTGATACAAATATAAGATTTAAGAAAACTGCTGAGAAAAGGAGTTTAAATTCATTCATGAAATGTTGACTGTGTAAAATGAAACAGATCTAGTGTAGCTGTATAAAACATGGTCTTTGAAGTCCCTGTACCCTGGATTAATATTGCACATTTGCACTTAAAAGTCCATGGCCATGGGCAAGTTACTTGACATCTCAAAGCCCCTGATGTCTCTGCCAGGGCACAGGGGTAGAAAATACCTATTCTATTGAAGTATTTGAAAGCAGCAGCAACTAAAAGAAGTCTCCAGGTAGGAAAAAAAGAGCCCTCTTTGGTAAATAAGATTCATCATTTACTTCAGAATGAAAATTAAATAACTCATTCTCCAAGTTTGAAAACCATAAAAAGTGTTTCCAAATACCTTATCTCATTTTATTCAAACAAAATTCTTTCAAATGGCATGGTGATACTCAGCTGAGGGAAATTTTGCCCCACCAGGGACCTGGGAAAATTTCTGGACAGATTTTTAGCTGTCACGCTTAGGGTGACTACTGACATCTGACTAGAAGCCACAGATGCTGCTGAACATCCTGGAATGAATAGACAGCCCCTCCCAGAATCACCCAGCCCCAAATGTCAACATTGCTGAGGTTGAGCAATCCCAATTTACAAAAACAGGAATGTTCTAAAATCTGGCTCATTTGCAATAAAAATATGTTGACTTGTATCTTGTTTTTATATTCTGTTTTGGTACTAGCGACAATCCTGATTTCTCTAGTTCACCTGTCTGAACTGATCCCATCACTCACGTGGGGGCCTTGTTCTGACAGATTGCTCTTCCATCCATGAACAAATAACCAGAGAGGCAGCACTGATCCAAATTCTGATCATTGCAGAATATTCATAATCAAGGGCTGTTGGTTCGTGTACTTCAGAGTGTTAACTAAGCAGTTGTTACAAATAAATAAAATCTACTTAGTACCTATTAGGTTCCAGAGACTGTCTTCGTCGTCTCTTCCGCCCTGGCGCCGATGGTTAAGCAGGTCACACTCAATAAACAGAAGACAGGGTGCAGAAGATAAGAAAGTTTCAAGTTCTGCAATATGAACAGGACAGTTTTGTGAGGGTCGTGGACATGTCAGCATACTGCTGCCTGGGATCTGTCCTTCAAATGGACAGTTCCCCCCCTTGTCAGGTCTGATGGGTGTTTTTGTCCCTTTCCTGTTACATTCAGCGCCGTCCATCTGTCTGAGTGTGTCATCACTACTGCAACCCAAAGCCTCTTTATCATGGTTCTGTGTCTGGGAGAAGGTACCTTCCAATTCCGGCTGAGAGTGGAGCTCCCATTTTATTCTTCTTAAATGGTACAAATGTAATCTGTGCTAGACTCAAGGTTCCAACCTTTGAGGCTGGGTTGTGATCTTTTTTTTAATTAATTTAATTTTTTCAGTTATTTTATAATTTTTTTCAGGTTTTATTTTTCAGTTACAGCTTACATTCAATATTATTTTGTGTTAGTTTCGGGTGTGCAGCGTAGTGGTTAGATAATCATATACTTTACAAAGTGCTCCCCCTAATATTACCAGCACCCACCTGGTATCATGCATAGTTCTTACTGAACATATTATTGACCACATTCCCTATGCTGCACTTAATATTCCCATGACTATTTTGTAACTACTAATTTGTTTTGATCACTTTACCTTTTTCAACCCAGTCCCCCAACCCCTTCCCCTCTAGCAAACTTCAGTCTGTTCTCTTTGTCTGTGAGTCTGTTTTAACTTTATTGGTTCATTTATGTCGTTCTTTAGATTCCACATATACGTGAAATGATATGGTATTTATTTTTCTCTGTCTGACTTATTTCACTTAGCACAACATCCTCTGGGTCCATCCATGCTGTCACAAATGATAAGGTTCCCTTCTTTTTTATGGCCAGTAATATTCCCTTGTGTAAATGCACCACAGCTTTTTTATCCACTCATCTACTGATGGGCGCTCGGGCTGCAGTGTTCCCAGGGATGCCTCCTCCAGTGTGGCTACCTTTTAACACCCTGCACTGCATGACAAGCTGCTAGCTTTCTCTAGCCCGAGTCTGCATGGCCCAAATGGTGATCTTAAGATTGACGCACCTTCTCTCCCTGCATTTTATTCATTGAAGGGTGTTGAAATGTTATGAAATCATGACATACTGGTGTTTGTGATGCATGAAAGTAATCATAGCAAATGAGAGAAGGAGAGTGGAAAATTGCCACTTTTTTAAAAAGCCCAGATTTGTGAGAGTATGAAAAAAAATATTATGAACTCTTTCGGGAAAGCCTGGGAAAGGCAAAGCAGAAGTGTGATCAGGCAAGAGGAAATAGCTTGTGGACAAATGCTCAAAACTTTAAAAAAAAGAGCATAAACAGATTGGCAAACTATTCAATGTTTTTAGAGGATGACAAGTTACGTCGGACAGTTCAGAAGAAAAACAGGACTGGAAATATAAGAAGGGGGCCTTTCTGAGAGGCCTCAGGAATTGAGTTTTATTCTGTTGGGGGAATCATGGCCCAGATTTATAAAAGAGTTTATGGTATGAGATGGTGTTTTAGGAAAAAGCTGTCTGATATTCATGAGGAAGAATGGATGACAGGAAGGGTCATGGGTAATGCCCTGGCTGGGTGCTGAGTGGGTTACAATATCGTCTGATAAGCCAAGGCTGTGGATTTGATCCCTGGTCAGGGCACATACAGGAATCAGCCAATGAATGCATAAATAAGTGGAACAACAAGTTGGTCTCTTTCTCCCCATTCCCTCTTTCTATCCCCCTCTTCCCTCCTTCCCTTCCTCTTCCTCTTTAAAAAATCCAATACATTTTTAGGAGAGGTAAAGCTAGATGTCTGATGACCAGGTAGTAAGGGAAAGAGAAAAACTCAAATGTCAGGTTTTAATTAAGAATTCTTGGCAGAAAAAGAAAGAGAGAAATTTAAAATATAGGAAACATCAGTTTAACATATGTAAACCTTTGAATATTCCTATTTTCTTAGTAAACCTGTGGAGTTTGATTTAACGATGGGTATTTAAAATTTTTTAATGATATCATGAATTGTCAAATTTTTAATACTATGACATTTCCCCAATATGCTGTCTTTGTTTGGAAACTAACACTGCACCTTGCTCACATGGATGTTTGAGACTCACCAGCCCTACTCTTCACAGATGGTCAGAGACACCAGAAGTGACCACAGAAAGAAGAAAACATGATGGAGTGTCTGTATTTTGGCAAAGACCGACACCATCTATTAACTTCTTGCAGTTGAACAGAATATTAACAAAGATTCTCTGGCTCATTTGGAGAGGATGGGATTAATTCATGAAAAAGAGGGTTGCTACAGGCAAAGATTCCATGGACAAAAGAGAGAGACAAAGTGCAGATTTCGGTTTAAAAAAAATTAACTAGTGAATGGGATGTTAACCTCCAGCTGGGGAAGTAATTGCATTATAATGGTGATGCAAAAAACTATCAGCCAAAGAAATGAACCTGAAATGTTTCTAAATGGCAAGTCACTGTGGTTACCTTTTGGGTTTATGTATGCTTCATTTTGTACACCACTGTGCTCTAAAATCTCCACAGAGACTAGAAATAGGAATTCTGCAAGATTATGCCCAATAAAGCTTTGTCTCCAAAAGACTGTCTTCTGTGGTGGTTTCAAACCTGAGGCCTTTGCTTAATGAATTCACACATCAAAATACCTTTTGTGTAGCCTGGCACATTGCAGGCTTTTTCAAAGTCTGATTCTTTCCCTACCGTTCAGATTGAGTGCATGATTACTTTTAGTAATGAATCTGAGCAAAACAAGGGCACCTTTGACACCAAGCCAGGTGCAGAAATTTCTGGGCTCTGAAGCTCGGTGACTCCACACCAAAGGTGATAAGAAAGACAGACATAATGGCTACACCCCTCCGGATTCTGCTGTGACTAAACCACAGGGCCAGCTGAGTGGCCAGGGTCTCCTGCTGCTGGCGTCCAAAACCTGTAGAGAATTTTTATGATTTTATTTGAGTCAAACTGAGGACAATTGCCTGGAAGCAAAATCTCAACAGACTGAGAAAATGCTTCCGGAACTGGCAGTTTTACCACTTACTTTATGCATTGGAATCAGAGGGGAAGATGTAAGGGGGTTACATGAAATCCGTTGGTGATAGATTAGGCGGTGTGGAGAAAGGAAATCGGTAAATCTCTGGGATTGGATAAAAAGTTAAAGGGGTAGACACCTACTTCTTTTACATAAATGGGTTCAGGATGGTTAATAGTTGACAATGAACACAATAGCAGTGACAATGAGGGGCTCTGCGGTCTGTGTTCTGGTGGGAGATTGTGCCCTGAAGGGTCCGGATAAAGGAAATTACCCTGACATTCCAAAAGTCTGTTATGGAAGGTGCACAAAGACAACAGACAGGCTCACTTACCGTAAAGATTGGCCTTTGTCAGGGAAGATACCGGCCTAGGACATGACTACCTGCGTGACTCGCTTTTAGTTAGAAAGTTGTGATTCCAGACCATCCTACGTGTTTACTTTCGGTCTCTGCGTCTGTCAGGCCCTCCACGCAGGCCTCCCCTGAGCTTGTCAGGTTTCGCCTGTGGCTGGTTTTTTTTCATCCACACTGAAAAGCACGCTCATGACAACCACTGATTTGGGTGGTCTCCATGATTCTAGCTGCGGGATGGTGTATATTTTGAACATATGCATTTATGTTTCCTTTCTCGATACACGAAGGCATCTGTGTTCTTCTGTCCTCTTGCCTAGCAAGATTTGGGTTGGAGAACTTAAAGCTGAACAAACTTTCACACAGGACTGCATTTCTCACTCACAGTTTTGTTTTAAGGAAATCATGCTGGTGTGTGTCATACAGGAAGGTAGAAGATGTAATACAATTCCTTAATGGGCGTCAGTTTTTACAGTGGTTGGTCTTGTGTCCACGGCATATTGAGTGCGAAGTAGCGTGTCCATTCACCCCCTAGTCCGACATGGCCCTAACCTCCCCAACCATCCATACCCTGCGTCATAACGGTACTTTCGATACAGTGAACCTCCACTGGCACATTGGTATTCTTTTTTTAATAAGACATTGGAATTTTAAAACTATTTTTTTCTTTGGGCATGTAGCTCTATGAATTTTGACACGTGTGTGGACTTGTCCCACCCCATCACGATGCAGGTACAGGGCGGTTTCCCAGGAGCCCCTACGTGCTGCCCCTCTATGGCCGCCCTCCCCTTCCTCCCAACCCCCCGACAACCACTAATGTGTCCTCCATCACTATAGTTTGGCCTTTTTAAGAGCGTTACATAGATCGAATCACAAAGTACAGAAACTTTGGGGACTGGATTCCTTTACGCGTCATACTACCTTTGAGATTCACACAAGGTTTTCACATCCGTCGCTTGTTTTCTTTTTATTGCGAAGGAGTGTTCCAGTGTGTCCATGCGCCGCGGTCTGTTCTCTGTGGACCCATAGAAGAACATCTGAGTCATTCTGGGACTGGGGCAATGATGAATAGAGCTGCTATAAACATTTTCTGTGTGAACACGTTTTCATTTCTGTAGGCTGAATACTCCGGAGTAAGTTTGCTAGGTCATATGGTAAGTGTTATGTTTAACCTTGTTTAGGAAACTGCTGTTATTTTCTATAGTGGCAAGTCCTCGTTCTCGCTCCTGACAGCCACGGAGGAGAATTTCCATTGCTCTGCATCCTCACCAGTACGTGGGCCTTTGGGTTTTGTTTTTTTGTTTTCTCTCAGTGTGTTTGTTTGATTTTTAGCCATTGCCATGGATAGGCAATGAGTGATCCCTCTCGTGCTTTTAGCTTGTGTTTCTTTAATGGATAATGACAGTGAACATCTTTCCATGCACATATTTGCCATCTCAATGTGTACTCTTTATTAAAGTGTCTGCTTCAGTTTTTATCCATTTTTACTTTTTCTTCTTGATGAATTGAGTATTTTATCATTATACCATAGACCTCTTTATCTCTTCAGTCAATCTCTGACTTTTGACTGGAGTGTTCTGTAACAGGGTGCAGCCAAGAGGGGGGCCCCAAATAGAGATTTGGAATTGGGTCCAGAACTCAAGGTGTTCAGGAAATATTAGGATGTCCTCACCCCTTTTCCTTCTGTTGTGAGCTGGGAGAAGGGACACATGGAGCAGGGCCATCGAGAGCTGTTTTGCATAGCAACAGCTTTGCAGCTAACCTCTGGGGTGGTCATTTAACATATCTATAACCTTTAACTGGTTGCATAGATATGTTAAATAGCTATGGTCATGCTCTGAGCCAGAGGGATGGAAGTAACTTACCTCACAAGAGGTAACTGGGGGGGAGGGCAGGTCCCCTGAGTTACAGCTCCTGCATAGGAGCTTGGAGAAGACTGGCTCCATGACATGGGGCCACACCTGCCCAGACTCACGAGGGCAGCCCAGTAAAGCTGGAAGGATAGGAGAGTGCTGGCAGGTGTAGCTGATTGTGGGAGGAGTCAAAATGGGTCCCGCAGAGGAAAATTGGTGCGGGATTTAAACTGAGACACGGAAGCCAGTGAGGAGAGAACCACTGGGTCTTTACCAGAGTGGGGATTCCTGCAGCCCTGCAAGAGAGAATCACCACTCAGCTTTAGCAGAGAACTGCCACTCAGCTTTGGCAGAGTGGCGACCCCGCTCCTTGCAGTCATTGTGCTGGGAGAACCACGTGGTTTTGGCTGAGCGAGGACCCCCGCGGCCATTGTGCAAAGGAGGACCACACGGCTGGGGCAGTGGAGAGAGAACCTCGCGGCTTTGCCAGAGTGGGGACTCCCGCAGCTTTAGAAGGGGGAACCACCACCCGGCTTTAGCAGAGATCCCGGCGACACAGCTGATGGTGCTGGGAACCCAGGGAGGCCTACCAGCTGAGACGGATTACTGGGAAGAACCAGGGGGCTGCATGAGCCATGGACTTCTATTTCTTTTCCTGAGATACGGTACCCCAGACTGGGCAAAGGGGGAAGGAAGGACTATGGGTGTTTGTGGGTATTTTAAGGGACTTTGGGATTTTGATGAAGACAGTAGGTCACTACTTCAAGTTTGTGTGGCATTAAATAAACATTTCCTTTCCTTTTCACAAATCTCTGGCATTGAGAGACAGCTTTACTCTGGCAGCAGACATAATGAGCCTGGGGGGTTCCTTTTGATAATAGTATGTTATCCCAGGCCCCCTTTTATTGTTCTGTAACAGTTCGACTATTTGCATTTGACCATTAAAGTGTTTGGATCTGGGTTCGCTGCCTTACTATTGTTTTACCTCTGTTTTCCTTTCCCCGCCATCTTCTGGATTGTTCCTAGTTTTCCATGTGAATAGTGGTTTGGCTTTCAGCAGAAGGAGGGGACTCGTGACCTTCTCTCACTATCACCTCTGGGAAAGTGAGTATTTCAGAGAGAAATGGCTCCTGGTGCATACTGAGAGGCTAAATTTTCAGTCATTTGGCTCATAGAGTCAGTAAGATTTCTACTATTTCAGGTAGCACAATCTGAGGAATCCTCTGCCATCAGAGAACATGCTGTCTTAGATTAGGAGTGAGTGTCAGTGGTGAACGATGTGGACCGAAGATTCGACATGTTTCTTAAATATCCTGTATAGAACAGAAAGTAATATCCTTTTAATGACTCCAGAAACACACAGCAATGACTGGGGCTTAATTCCTTGCCCCCAGGTACATATTTTGGTACAACTGAGTATAGATTAAAATCCATATCCACCATCGTTGCCCAGTAAAAAAGAAAAAGTGGATATGACCAAAACATTTAAAGAGAGTATTACCCTTTGCCTCTGATTTACCTGGAAATAATTCTCCTGGCAATAAATTCCATCACCAGGATGTGAGTATTTGCTAAGGGATACTATAATACTTTAAAAGTGGTAGGCAAGATCTTTAAAGATTTTATTTTTTTGTTTGTTTATTTTCTCCAGGTTAATTCCATTGTTTAATTTAATTAAAACAACATTTCCGAAACTTCTAATTTATACTATATGCTTTGTCAAGCACTGGAATATAGACATCGATATGGTATGTCCATGCTGTTAAAGTATTTACTAACTGAGAAACATACAACCACTCCCTGTGCTGTTTTAGTATTTCACGGAGCAAAGAGTTCTGACCATCTCAAACAAGCGCAGGTAAAGTGAGGATAACTCATGGCTCACAGTCAAGGCAAGTGTGACTTGACCATGCATAAAGCCCCACTGGTTTAGGGAGGATAAACAAGGTCTCAGCTCTTTGATGTCTCCTTGTTTGATGGTTCTTTGGTCAGTCACACTTCCTTCTCGAACAAACTCTGCTCCTTTCAAAAACGACAATGCACAAGCTTTAGTGCCCCTTTAGCACTGCTTTACATGGTACCTACTTTTACAATGAGAGAGTATTCCCCAAAAGGTACTAGGAAGATTAAAATAAACCTGAATCAGCTCAGAGAGCCATTTGTGGAAGTCGAGGCACTTGAATAAAAAGGGAAGGCATGCTTTCCCAGTGAAAGAAATGCTGGCCATCCACTAGTGGAAACAAAAGTTTCAGTGCAGATTGTTTTCTTCATGTGAGCACTTTCTAGCCATGGTTATGAATAATCCCATGTAAATTTCTAAGAAAAATTTCTACCTACATGTAATGATATCACCTCCGTATTTCTCAACAATATGCCCAAATGAATACTGTTTCCAAAAAATACAATGTAATTATGTTCTTCAGTTTCGTGATAGAGCCAAGTATATATTTAAGCATGTAAGATTCACATGTTTTATTCCAACATGCTAAGCTATAAGATACATCTGCAAGTAGTAATAAACACAATATTCTTATTTCAGGTTTAGATAGTTATGGCTTTTGCTTGATTTATCTGACATTAAAAAATCAAAACCACAAAAATTTACTTAGGAGCATGATTACACTGAAAATTATATCAGAGTAGTAGCACTGATTCATGATTCACCAGGTGCTATAAATTACTCTAAGAAGAAATACCTTCCAAACGTGAATATGTAATGCAAGGCGCAATGGTGAATTATGTGTGAATGTCAAAAGGACAGTGATTTTTTAATATGCCAGGGGTGGACCAGATTAATTCAATGTATTATGTGGAGACCATAGACTCATTGGTTACCAGACAAATGATATTTTCCTATGATGAAGTCTATTTCATATGGTTGGTGTATGAATTATTATAAGGAATGTGTGAAATATTCAGAAGCTCTGAGCTTATATTAAACTAATTGGTTAAATGAAAAAGCAGCATTTAACTGCATTACACATGTTTATGGAACATGGTACACACACACACACACACACACACACACACACACACACACATTCAAACCAGAAAAGAGAGAGGATGTAGAAACACTCCTATAATAAGTGGATGCTTTAGAATCTTTGGAAAATCAAAAGGATAAAGAGAAACTAGTGGCATTTCCTATTGTGAAACGGATATATAAAGGTAATTAATGGTCAGTTATCAAGTATTATTTTACTATCCACACAATAAGTTATAAGCACACTTATGAACTACCAAACTGGCTTTGATTTTCCAGAAGCAGGGCCAATGGAGAAGAGTATGAAGGAAGCATATAGCCATTGAAGATAGTTAAGTGTATAACGAGGAGTCAATTTTTACTTGATATTATTTTATACCCTTAAAGCTGCATTGAGAATATTTGACTCATGTATTTGTTTCTGTTTACTTGCCAATATTTAAGCACCTCTTACCTGCCAAGATTGTGCTAATGATGGAATATCAAGAGACACAATTCTTGCCCTCATAGAACTTTCTACCTATGGCACAAAGGAGTTCAAGTTATCTTTCCAAATTTTAAAGAACACGTTGCATTTTGTTTTTGTAGAACAATGATATGGATTCTGAATCATTCATCCTTAATCTTTGTTACTCATTTTATACCTGAATCTGGTAGAATATGATCTCTCCTAATTAATTACCTGATAACCAATAATGAGTGTTGATATCTTATTCTGTGGAAGCACTCAACAACCTCTCAAAAGCTTCTCCTAAGATTTTAAACCTCTTGGAAATGATTGGCTGCATCCTGTTCTTGTACAGTGGTCATTCACTTCCACATCTGCTATGACCTAGACATCCTAGCCTGGACAGTTACATTATTGCACTTGGTTCTTTTCTTTGGTGTGAATGGTTCAATGCATTTCTAAACCTCTTGTACTTGGTTAAATTCCAGCACCATGAAATAAATTAATTTTAACTGAAGTAGAGGCCTTAATATCTTTAAACATATGTGTCATGATGAATATTAATATATCTTTCTCTCTCCTATTTATGTGTGTGTATGAGGGGGAAAGGGAGAGACTGTTGTGTTTTCACCAGAAAGTTTACATACATCAGTTAATTTTCTCTTCCTAAGTCCGTTATGCTAATGCCAGCCCCACACTGTTCCTTTGAGCATTGAGTCTTTCAAAACATCACCCAGGTTCACTCGGCTAGAGAGCTGCAGAGCAAGGATGGGGCTCCAGCTTTCACTGACATGTCAGCCTCCGTTTCTCCTGTCGTACCACTGTCAGACACTTTGGATTTAACAATTATGGAGAAGATAAATTTACCATGAGCCTGAGGAACTAGACACCCATAAGACCAACGTTATATCAGGAGCAGACCAACCCCAGCTCTTACCGAGACTCTGTTGGTCAAGATTCTTTTTTTTCCGCTGAGATAAGCATAAGTCTATATTTTCTCCTCTTTGCTAAAAACTTTAGACTTGTGTGTTACTTTAATGTTAAGTTGAAGTACAAAATTTATGTAGAAAGTGTGTCAGGCATCTACAGATTAACGACTCTTCATAAACTTAAAGCCCTGGTGTGTCCAACAGCAGGTTCAGGAACAATCATTACTAGTCTTCTAGTCCTCGTTAAGACTACCTTATAGTCCCTTTCTTCATTTCCCCAAACCTCCAAAGTAAGCATTTTCTGACTTCTAACAGCATAGGTTTTATGGGATTTTTTTTGTCTTTTTTGTTTTTGCAATTGTACTTTATCTAATTGGAATTATATTGTGTCTGGCTTATTTGGTTAGCATCATAATTTCAAAACTCATCCATCCACATTGTTGTGTAGTTATATGAAATTTATACTCATTGTGTTGTATTCAGTTAGGCACAGATATCAATTTATTTACCCAGTGAATATGATGGGAATTTTTGGTAAGAGCCAACTTTTAGCTACTATGAGATGTTATGATGAACATTCTAGAACATATTTTTAAATAAATGTAGCCACGCATTTCTGCTAAGGAGTTGAATTGCCATATCACAAAGTGAGCAGATGTTAAATTTTAGGAGATACTATAAATTACTTTCTTTGGAGTTGATTTTTGTTGTGTAAAGACTAGATATATTTTCCAACCCTTACTTCCTGCTTTGAATACAATGCCCTTTTCCTAACATACTGCTTCTCAGTGGTATGCAGTACATTTCCTGCTTGGCCAAGTTTGTAGTTTAAACTTTCAGAAAGATTTCAGTCTCATTGCATCCCACACCAATGAGTGTCTTGCTAATATGGCTTCGTTTTTATGTATGTATTAAAAGTTTGTCCTCTCTTCCAATAATGGAGAGTGTATGAAAGGGATTGCATGGCTCAGTAAAAGCAATAAGACTGAAAAAATCTTGTGTGCTAAATTAGGCTTGTTTGGTTTTAAAATAATATCCACTTATTTCCCAGCATCTCTTGCAGATCTATTCTTTGCTGGTAAGCAGCAACTAAGCCTCAGAAGGGAGTACCGCTTACTGGGTAAACCACACACTGGGCTGTGTCCCTACAGACAGAGAAAAACTCTGTAAATATCAACTACTTGAGTTTTCCTGCAATTGAACTTGAAAAATGTGCTTGAAAGCATGCAGTGAGGGGCAGCTGGTTGGAAGTCACCTTTTATCATGCTCCCGGAAAGGCTATGCTGCGACAGGCAGGTAAAAGCATGGCTGAGTAATTTTAAACCACTAAATTGCAAATACACAGTAAATTGTACTTTCCAGTTCTTCCAATTCCTACTTCTTCTACATATAGCCACAGAGGTACAAACAAATATATTTATATCACAATAGCAATTATAAATTAAGTCAACATGACTAATAAATGTGAATTGAAGATTTATAAAGAGATAGGCAAAGTTATTTTTTCTACTAAATATATTTTTGAGGAAGGTGGAAATTAATGAAATCTCTCCTGGGCCCTCAGATAACTGGTAATCAAACTCTGATAAGTCAAAATTCTTGTGTCAGTGTGACAGGGACTCTTCAAATCAAAGGTGGGGTGTAAACACTTTAGAACATTAACAAGGGTGTGGTTAGTGGGGTGCTCTTTCCATATAATTTCTACAGCCACTGATATGGAAGTGCTAAAAATGTTCGTATTAAATAAACACAGCCATTTAATTTGAGAGGCAATAGTACATGCATACCGTGGGTTCTGATTCCATCTTTTTGGGTTCAAAATCCAGTCTCTTTCATTGTTGAACCTCTCTAATCTCACTTTCCTCATCTGTAAATTGAGGATATAATCATCTGCCTATTACAGTAGATTGTTGTAAATATTAAATAAGGAATGCATGTAAGCCGTTTAGCATGGTGCCTTGCCTATAGTATTACCACAGCTATGAACAACAATAGCAATAGTGATAATAGTAACTATCAGAATAGGGAGATGTGCAAGTGGATGCCCTTATTTGAAAGAGCTTGGTGTATTGTTTATATTATTTGCTTTGATGTTGTTTTGTCATTATTTTAATTTCATCTTTGATGTACAGCAACCATAAGTGGTGAAGAGAGACTCTTTCTGGGGCTGTGGGCATTGTCTCTCCTCCATAGGCTGAGCGGGAACAGCATTTATAACCTGGATTCTCTTACCTTTCCTTCTTTCCAGAACCAGGACACTGGGAATTATGCCATTGCAGTGCTTTTGATTGGATTAATAGTTATATTTTTCACCACTGTTATTTAGTACAAATTGCACGAATAGTGCAAAAAAGATTGTGAGCTACTTCCGTGTGCTGAACACAAGACAAGGTATTTTATGTTAAATGTTCCAGCTCCGGACATAAACTTGCAATGTGGACATTGTCACCCTTTCTCACAAGTGAAATCCAAGGATCACAAAGATGAAAATTTCCCGAAACACTTGGGATTAATCCACATTACTTTATGTAGTAATAATTTGTGCACTGAGTATTTTTTTTCCATTGCAAATGTGTGTGTGTGTGTGTGTGTGTGCAGCCAGTTTAATCTATCCACCAGTTGATATTTGGGTCGTTTGCAGTTTTTTTGGCAATTATGAATAACTGCTATAAAAATTCAAATACCGGTTGTTGTGTGAGCACAAGTTTTCATTTTTCTTGGGTATGCATTTGTTTATCCTCACCTGATGACATATTTATTGACTTTAGAGAAAAGGAGAGGGAGGGAGGGCGGAGAGAGAAATATTGACGTGCAAGAGAAACATAGATCAGTTGCCACTCGGCATGCACCCCAAACCTGCTATCCAGGTATGGGCCGTGACCAGGAATCAAATCTGTGACCTTTCAGTCTAAGGGATAAGGCTTCCACCAACAGCACCACTCCGGCCAAAGCTCGGGTATGCATTTTAATAAGTGAAAAAAGCCAAACTCAAAAGATACCTGGGATTTAACTTAAATGACATTTTGGCAAAGGAAAAACTACAGAGGTGGAGGGAAACAGATGATCAGTTGCCAGAGTGTGAAAAAGGCATTGACCTCCAAGGGGGCAGCATGGCAGTCTGGGGTGATGGAGCTTTCACCTCGACTGGGTTGTGGTGATGATTCAACCACAGTAGGTACTATTCAACACTCAGAGACCTGGACACTAACACGAGTGAGTTTTATTGTGGATAAATTTCAAAAATCAATGAATCAATAAATAGAAACACCAAGAGAAATGTCAGAGCCAGCAAGCCAACTCAGGAAGATCTGTCTCCATGACCAAGTTCATTCTGCTACTAATCCTGTCAAATTGTTATTGCCTTATCAGGAATTATTACTGGAAGTTTCTCTATTAGCTTTATAACCTCCAGAAGGGAATATTTTACCTTATACATTACCAAATGGAACATGTCCCAGTACAACCACTGTATTTTTATCCTATTGTGTAAATGCAGTTTCAGGGGCATCTGGAGCACTGCTTGTTTTCGACAGAGAATTGAATAACCGAATGCTTTGAATTTGTTATTTTTTTTAGAATCAGAACTTTTTCAACATTTGAAAATATTAATGAAGTCTGTTCTAGTATTTCCATCTGGTCCCCACATCAGCCTCTCCTTAAGATATCAGTTATGACTCTAATTCTTCCAAGCTTTTCTGTCCATGAATACAGGTTGGTGTGTGCACCATCTCTCCTTCCTGTCAGTGAATCAGTAAGCACACATGGGCACGTAAAGTAATACCGACAGGGAAACTGGCTGATGCTGAAAAAGTTAATGGGCCTTTTTATCAGGTGTCGGTTAATCAGGAAATTTTTGCCCCATTATTGGTAACAGTTGTTTTATAATCCCTAGAGGTTTACCGACATTAACAGATTGAGTTTTCCCTCCCGTGTTGAGCAACAATTTAGAAGCCTAAATGACAGAGCAAGCCCTGGGATCAGAACCTAGCAATGTTTTCTAGCATAAATTGTTTAGCAAATGAACGTGCAGATTGTCCCAGGCTCACGTTGCTTACTTGGGTACTTAAAAGCACTTAAAATTCAGTACTTACAAATTATCTGTAAATACATTAACTCTCAAAGAACCTGCAATATTAATTGTTGAATGGGGCTTTCATCCAGCAAACGCATTATTCAGACAGAAAAATATGTGCCCTTGTTGGCTGTATTTCCCCAGGAGGTAAAACAATAAATTCCAAACCTTGAAGTCACCAAATGTATTTATTTTTGGGAATAAGTCCTTTTTTTTTTCTCTTCTGCAGTGAGTCCAAAGGAACCCTGAAAAAAATAAAACATATTGAAATGCATTGGTTTAAATGAGAGAATACTCTTTCTAAATAAAATTTGAATACTATGGTTCAAAAATATTCAAAGGGTCTTTTTAAATCAATAACTTATGTTTAGATATCAAAATATTTTAGCATGAACACATTGGAATGAGAAAAAATTGTTACCCTTTGAAGATCTGATGTGGAAAATATCAGGAGATTTATTTGTATTTTTTAAAATTATTTTATTGTTGTTCAATGACAGTTGTCTGCACTTACTCCCCCCCACTCCCCCCTACTCCCCCCCACCCCATCCCCACCTCTGTCCCTGCTCCCACCATCTACCTCTCTTGGTTTCGTCCATGTGTTCTTTATAGTTGTTCCTGAAAACCCTCCCCTCTTGCCCCTCATTATCCTCTCCCACCAGGATCCCCTCTGGTTACTGTCAGCTTGTTCTTAATTTCAATATCAGGAGTTTTTAACCAAGCCATTCATTCTTTCTAAAGATATTTACTGAGTATGCCCTACATGTAAATTGCACTCAAGGGAATCAAAGTTTACCAAAACAACATAGGCCAGAATGAGTCCAAAGAAAGAGAGAACTTCAGCAGGCTGGCTCCAAATGATACCTGGGGCTTGGAGACTGGTAACGTCTAAGCCGATACTAGAACCCATTTGTTCAGCACTGTTCTGGGACCTTTCCCATAGTACCTTGCTGCTACACATAGATTGAATGATTTCATTCCAAAAATGGCAGGTTCCCTTAGAGTTTAATGTATTTCTGATACTAGAACATACAGTTAAGAACTGTACTTTTTAGTGGGTTTAAATATCCAAGCAAACAATATCTATCTGGACCAGCCTGGACGGCTATTACTACCAAGAGGAAGAAGGTGAAGAAGTGAATGGAACACCGTGTACAAAGGATCTTGAGAAAGGCAACTCACATGCTCTCTGGCAGCGTAGGAAGCTTGTGTTACGGAGTGATGGGGTGCCTGAACCGGGCAGTCCTGAACCTGAACCCACGCTGTGAGTTTTTCTAAGTCTGTGGCTTGGAGCACATTATTCCACCCCATATTCCATCTCTTTATCCGTAAAAGGGGTTAAAATAATTATAAGGGTTTAGTAAATGTTAGCTACGTTTTCTAGATTAGTCACTACTAGAAGCACCTTACAGTAGTTCCTGCTTATCCACAAGAGATACATTCCCAGTCTCCCCCGTGGATGCCTGGAACCACAAATAGAAGCAAACCCTATAAATACTATGTATTTTCCTATACATTACTTACCTAGTTTAATCTATAAATTAGGCACAGTAAGAGCTTAACAACAGTAACCATTAGTAAAGTAGGACAATTATAATAATATACTGTCATACAAGTTATGTGAATGCAGCATTATTAAGTAGAGTAAGGGTCACTGGAACACAAGCACGGTGAGTGTGGCAGTTGATCTCACAACCTAGAGGGCTGCTCCTTGGCTCACTGGCGGGCCCAGTATACAGAATGGATGCACTGGACAGAGGGGCGATTCCCGTCCTGGGTGGGACAGCGAAGGATGGCACAAGATTTCATCACACTACTCAGAATGACGCACTATTTAAAATTCACGAACTATTTGTTTCTGGAAGTTTCCATGTAATATGTTTGGACCATGGTTGACTGTCAGTAACTGACATTGTAAAAAGTGAAACCACAGATTAGGAAGGACTACTGTATATTCAATTTACACATCGACCTGTGAGGTAGATACTATTAGTAGGGTTTTTTTTTACATTCTCCCCCTTTTTTACTTTATTTACCTTCTTATGCTTTTACTTTATTACCTCTTTGTTGTTGTCATTGTTGAAACTGAGGGTCATAACCTTCTCCGGACTGGAGTTGTGAAGTGGTGGAGGTAGGATTGGAACCCCGGCAGTCTAGGGCTGCACCTGTCCCGGAGACCATGCAGAGCAGAGGAGATTAAAGGAGAAAACAGACGGGAGTACCTGCTAACACTCTGCCACACAGTGAACTTGCAGTCAACTGCATAATATAATTAACAAGGATAACATAACCCGTACGCAGGGTGGGTAAGAAGGCAAAACATTGGTTTTCAGGAAGAATCATAATATGAAACTGGACTGGATGTTCAAAGATCCCTCTTTTTATCTATGTGAGCAGTTCTCGGCTGGGAGCAATGGGGCCTCCCCTCCAGGGGGCCTTGGGCAATGTCCAGGTACGTTTGACGGTCGTGATGAGGGAGGTACTATTAACTGGTAATGGGCAAAGGCCAGGGATACAGCAAATTATCCTACAATGTATACAGTAGCCATCAGCCACCATGAGAAAACAAACAACAAACAAACCGACCTGTCCAGTCACAATAACAACGTCACTGCTGTCTGACCCGCGTCATCTTACAAGTGTAATTTGTCATGCGAGGCTAGACAAAGGCCCTATTTAAAGACAAGTTTATTGAATTTTTATGTTCAGCAGAATCACCTTAAAATTTTGTTCACACAGAATTCCCTTCAGGGACTTTGATTTTAAAGACTTGGGTTGCTCCTGGAAATCTGCATTTTTAGCAGCTGTCACCTTCACGTAGCCCTGATGCAGGCGGACTTGCTGCCGGAGGGGGACTGGGCCCAGGTGCGTGTGCCCCAACGCTGTCCGCACATAGGTCCTTGTGTGTCACGGGAAAGAATTTCAGGAGAATTTTAAGTGACAGTGGCAAACTGTGTTGAAAGGAAAGGAGATAGTAGCCCTTGGGGAGGCAGGAAGTGGGCGGGCTATAGTACCGGCTGCATGGAGAGAAGCAAAAGGAGAGTCCTCCGCAGCTTCTCGCTGTTCCCCCAGTTGCAAGTCTCGTGGGGACACTTGGAGTTCAGGAGAAAAGAAGGCAAAAAGCATGTGCCCAAGAGAGGGGCGCGAGCGTGCTCCAAGGAGGGCGTGCAGGGCACAGATGCCCTTGAAGAGGCTGCCGCCCTCAGTGAGGCACATCCCCGGTGGGTGCTGCGCTGGAAGATTGCATACACTGCCCCCAGTTCGCTGGAGGGCCCTGCCCTCTGGCCCCATGCTGTTACCATGGAAACGGGCCTTTGTTCAACCTCTCTATATTTGTTTGGGTTTAGGGAAAGAGAGGTTTTTCTTTCAAGCTACGCAATCTCTTTTCTGTCTTTTCCCAGGTCTGTGCTGGTGTCCCTCCCCTATCCAATCTCTTTGCTGGGTTTACCAGGGGTCTGTACCTTTTCTGATTTGATCCTTTCCACAGGATTTCTCTCCCCCTGTATGGTCCCCGCTTTGGCTTCTGTGGTCCATGCACTCAGTGAAAGGGATTTCTCTTCACATTTTCTCTCTCCCCCTTTAATCCAGCAGAAGGGTGCCAGTGGTCCCCTGGGGTGGCTGCAAAGCATCTTTTTGGCTTACTCACATGCCCAGAGTGACAGGAAGACTGCCCTTTCCTAGTAAAATCTGGCTTAATGTGATGTCTGGCTCCCTTCTCTTTTGTTAATATCTAACCAACCACCTGCTGTAATAGACTCATAGGTCCTGCTTTAACTAGAAATGCCCCAGCTATAACTCTGCTCTCCCTGAAGCCCTGGGCTGGGAAGTATGGAGGCTCAAAGAAGAACTCAGATTACTAATAGCTATGGCCATAAACAGGCACCACGCTGTTTTGCCACTTCTCTTGTTCTTCTCAGCCAGCTTCCATATTAAACGAGCACCCTGTAGTTCAGGAGCAGAGACATATTATAGCAAGGAAGTGTGAGCTGCGGTCTGACAAGGAGGTGCTAATAGCTCCTCTGCAACTCAGATGTAGTCCCTGCTCCCGGTGCCCAAAGGGGAGGGGAGAGAGTGCAAACAGGTGTTAAAAGAATTCAGTGTGAAGCCCAAATCTGTAGTAAAGCCAAGACAATATGTGCCTGGGAGAAAAAGGGGACAGCAGCTGGCACAGTGAAGAGAGCATGGAGCTAGAATGACAGAGAGTTTCAGAGTGAGCGTTTTTTAGCGGCAAGTTTGGAGAAGGACGCCAGTTCTGTGCGCTGGAATAGTGTTCCACAGGTTACTCAGCCTCTCTGAGGCCATGGTCGTCTGTGCCGGCTGTAAGCTGTCATCACCTGGGGACCTTTCAGACAAACACCAATATCTGGGCCCCAGTGTAGACCAATGAAATTGTGATCTCAGGCAAGGGGCTAGCATATCAGTATTTTTTCTACTGTTCCCATGGTAATTGTATTGTGCAGCCAGGGTGGAGAACTATGGCTCAAAATGTGGCTTTTGTTCTTGTGGGGAGGCAACTTAACAATCAGTGTGTGGAAGGCTTTCCCAGAGATCTGGGGCTGATTCACCACACCCACCCCAGATGTCTGTGGTTGCTGCTATTGTTACGATCGTCGTTATTGTTGCTGCTTCTGCACTGGTGGATGCTACTGCTCCCGTGGTTTGTTTCTTGCCTGATGATCTTGAGTACCTTCTTCAAGTCTGTTTTCTCATCTGTAAAATGGGAGTGGTCAGAGTTACCACCTAACGTTGCTATAAAAATGATGTGATGTATTATGAGGGTTTTTCAAACATTTAATTTTCATAAATAGTAGTTTTTTTCCTATTAACATCTACATTTGCTTGCACGATAAGATAATTTGAAAGTCTCCTTGGTAAAGAGGACATTCTAAGATGCCCAATAGCATCCTATTAATGTACCAGGAAATATTTTATAATATAAACTATTGTTATTATTGATATTGTTTTTATCCGTACAAGATACTGCATGCATTTGCGTTTTAACTTAAACTTCCAAACACTATTATAAGGGATTATGTTTCCATTTAATAGATACAGAGGATTATTCACACAGTAAATGGCAGAATAAGAATTTGAACGTAGAACTAGCCTGCTGAATTGTTTCCCACCACTGATGTCTTGGTACTAAGGAGAATAATGGTCTATAAGATCGAGTTGGATGGGCACAGAAATGCATTATCATCCTCCATAAATTGCTTGGTTCTGGGGGCAGGCAACCCTACACTGCTGGGTTGCCTTCTGCAACTTTGAAGGAGCGTCTCTTGTGTGCGGTTGTGGTGCACAAGGTTGTCGGGAAGGGGCTGGAAAAAATGCACCAGGGCATCAGAGAACCTAGTACCTGTGTTGGCAAGTCCATGGCCTGGGGGAGATGCCAAAGCCATGGGCAGGTACACTCAGCAACCTAATGTGGCTGACTGAGCTACATTTGCCAAAGAGAATTAATGAAATAATAAAAAAAACCCTAGATAGATGACAGACTTCAGCTAGATTTAGTTTTCTCAAACAACATGTGTCTGCTCTTTACATGTTACAGTCACTGGCATGGCCCTTGGTTCATAGATTAAATCAGAAACCTCTGGCCCAGAGAAAGTCTGAGTCCCACCAGAGATGTCTCAGTGTATCCTTGTTTTCACTCTAATGTGTATGGTCTTGGATCTTTCATCCTTATCCTTGCACTTTAAAGTGTTAGTTGTGATGGCGGACAATGGGCTGTGAATTGTAACCATCACTGATGGCAACTTAAGTTGATTGGGATGGGAACAAGTATCACTGCAGCTCTTTTTAAAAGGAAATGGCAGTCTCAGTGTCACATATTCAGAGTACAGTAACCCACATCCGTAGAGATTAAAGAAAATTTCAGAATAGATGGTATACTTTTACTCTGTAATATTTCTGAGGTCTAGAATATTGCTATCATATATGTAATACCTCTTTCATCAAAAGTGCTTCAATCCTTGATATTACTTTTGGAAGAAGGACAAGATCATAATCCCTATTTTCCAGATGAAAGAAATTGATGTTCCAAGATTTGCTTGTGGCTATTGAGTTTAATTAGAGAAAAGATACCTTAAAAACAATAGTGTTTACTCGCTGCCTAGAAGCTTGTCATGGAAGTGTGCTTGGACATGGTCTAACATTATCATAGTTGTATGGCAATTTTGTATGTTATCTGTTAAAATGCTAAGTACTAATAAGTAAGATTAGTTGCTATTCATAAGTAAGATTACTTACTGTGGTTCATTTACGCAATGGAATTCTGCACAGCAGAAAGAAAGAAGGAGCTCCCACCCTTCAGGACAGCATGGGTGGAACTGGAGAGCATTATGCCAAGTGAAATAAGCCAGGCAGTGAAAGACAAATACCATATGATCTCACCTATAATAAAACCTAATCAACAAAACAAACACAGGAGCAAAACAAAACCAGAGACTTGGAAATAAAGAACAAACTGACAGAGTGACCAGAGGGGAGAGGGGTGGGGGGAGGGAGATAATGGGGGAAAGAAGGGGAAGGGGCGAGCAAAGAAACACCAGTAAAGGACTCATGGGCAGGGACAATGGTTAGCAATTAACTGCAGCCGTGGGGAGGCAGGGCAGGGGTGAGCAACGGGAAAAAATGTGGGACTATTGTAACTGAACAACAATAAACTAAATCAGCAAAATTAGGTTTGTTGACACTAAAGGTATCCAGTCATATATAAACTACTTCTTATATTAGAAACTTTTAAAAAGACTAGAGAGATTAATTTCAAAAATATGACCATAGGAAACAGTTCTGAGCAATGCTTTAGTTATTTTGGGAGAGGCATGACTTGGACAATTAAAAGCAGAGAGGATGGGAGAGTGGGGTGCAGAGGAAAAAGTGAGTATCGTG
This sequence comes from Phyllostomus hastatus, assembly GCF_019186645.2. Lineage (NCBI taxonomy): Eukaryota > Metazoa > Chordata > Mammalia > Chiroptera > Phyllostomidae > Phyllostomus > Phyllostomus hastatus. The sequence continues at coordinate 21,235,192 of NW_025334024.1, forward strand.
GTTTTGAGGCCACAGAAAAATTTCATCCCATTTTGCATAAATGTGTCCAACATTATTGAGGACAATCCTTTGCCAAATATTAAACTACGTGGCCTTTTAAAAAGGTTTCTGAAAACATCAGCCTGATAGCAGCCTTGGGACACATTATTTTCATGTTTACTGAGCACCTACTATGTGTACATCACAAAAAGGTAGAAAGTATCAAACGCACACATGAAATCTTAGAATCTTTGCTTCTATCAGGTGTGCTCTGTATCACTCCCACTTCTGAATGGCATATACATTTTCAAAAAATAATGTAACATAAAATTATGAAATTAGACAGTTTCCCAATAGAATTAGGAAGGGCTAAATATGTCAAGAATTATCCCAGAAAAGTATTGACTAGCTCTGCCACTAAAGATCTCCAGGAACAAGACATCTTGAGTGACATCACAGGTGTCCCAGAAGTAGTTTATTTACGTTCCTTTTGCCACACTCCTTTCCACTGTCTTGAAGTTCTTGACTCTGTAAAGTATCTGTGTTTGACTTCAGCATTCAAAAGGTTATGAGGAGAAAAGAAGTATGAGATTCTGTTAGGCCAATTTTCCCCACTGGAAGATTTTAACAACAAACTTTCAACCTTGATTCACTGAACAAATGGTTAATGATAATAATTGCTAACGTTTATTTTATTTTTTAAAGATGTTATTTATTTATTTTTAGACAGAGAGGAAGGGAGAGAGGAAGAGCAGGAGAGAAACATAAACCTGTGGTGCTTCTCATGTGCCCCCTACTGGGGACCTGGACCACAACCCAGACATGTGCCCTGACTGGGAATCAAACTGGTGACCCTTTTGTTTGCAGGCCAGTGCTCAGTGCCAGTGCCAGTGCCAGTGCCAGTGCCAGTGTTTGCAGCCCACTGAGACACACCTCACAGGGCTCAGCCAACAGTTCTGACGTCAGAAGCCTGGGCAGATTCAGCTGGGTCGCCTGCAGAGGCATCTCATGGGCTGCGATCCAGCTCCCACACGGGTTGGGCTCTTACGTGGTGACTTTGAAGAAGGATCTGCTTCCCATCTCACTCAGGTTATTGGCCACGTTCGCCTGTTTCTATGTGGCTGTGAACCTGAGGTCCCCATTTCCTTCCTGACTGAGTGCTGAGGCTGCTCTCAACTCCTGGAAGCCCCCTGAATTCCTTCCTACAGGGTCCCTGCATCTCACCAGTCTGCAAGACCAGCAATGGCGTGTCAGGTCTGCCTCATCGATCTCTCTCTCTGAATGCTCCTTCTGCCTCCAAAAAGATAAAATTCATAGCTTAGACAGCTCCCCAACCCCTGAAATAATCTTCCTATTTTAAGGACAACTCATTGGGAACCTTAATGACACCGGCAGAGTCCCTCTGCCATTTAAGGTGGCGTAGTGACAGGGGTAACCCCGGCGAGCAAAAGCCATATAAATGACTGCCTCTTGCACATGCGTGTCCTTTAACTCTAATTTTCATCACTCCTATATTAAATTATGTGTCACTGTTCCCAATTCTCAGAAAGTTTAAGATCCAAAAATCACAGCGTTATTAAGTACCACGGCAATATTTTCAACCTAGGCCTTTCCAATTCTAAAGTTGCTGCTTTCTTCCGCAACTGCACAAGCAACAAAACAGACACAAGCATCTCTTCTGTACGACGGTCTGGGGCTAAGGAAATCAATAAGGCCTTTCCTCGCCCTTCATGAGGAAAACTAGTAATAATACTAATAACATTTCTCTTTATCCAACCAGTAACTGAATACTTTCTAATATTTAGTATGTGCTCTCATGAGGGCTATGCATTTGTTCATTCATTTAACCCTCATGATAACACTAGGCGGTAACTAATATAATCCCACATTTCAAAGGTCAGATCCAGAGTCACCTGGGCTCAGTGTTAACCATGACACAGGCTGCCTTTGAATGGCCCATACTTAAATTCTGTATTTAGGTGTAAGATCAAAGCCTGCAAATGGATGTTCATCATGCTGCATGTGTCGTTCGGTGTAAAACCCGTTTTTATATGATATTTCAATGTTGAAGTTCCTTCTTCTCAGTGTGGACGTAGATTTGAGAACCTGAAATGTCTAAAGCTCTGACAGACACAATGGCTCACAATCTTTCCTAGCAACAAGCCACTGGAGTTGAGCAGTATTCTCTTTACCCGCCCTTAGATAGAAATCCTAGTTTGCCATAATCCCTGCCACTCCCTACTGTCTTCCATATTTTAAGAGAGAGTTTCTTACCATTCAATACCCCAGTAACACTTGTATTTTCTTATAGTAGAGTTTTTTTTTTTCACTGTAAGTGGGAAACCGGAGAGTAAACTAGTAATTGCAGAAGGCAAACATTGAGTCTGCCCTTAATTTTGTTAATTGCCTGCTCGTCTTCCACAGTTACATTCATCAGCAACCTTTTGCTCTTCCTAAAGGTCATTCTTTAATTGGATTTCGAAACTCAAGTCAAAGAAAACATTGGAATGAGCTCTGAAATTGTAGGGTCTGCGTGGAACAAAGGAGATGGTTAGTAGTGCACCCAGCCACTAGGAGGAGAAAAGATGTTTTTCAAATGTTAATTGTGTGTTATTATGCATATCTAATTTTAAATTTATCTTTACATTTAAATGTTGAATTTAAATTGATGAGCACTGGTCTCATCTGAGTCTATGATCAGGTGTTTATCATTTGTCTCTCGATGTTTCTCTGTGAATAGTGAATTCCCCTACATACCTCCTGTATTTTTAACACTTCGGTTTGGTCACTTTTGCGTTGCTTTCCAGAAAGCATTATGCCCAGGAAATTCGAGTCACAGTCAGGGAAAACAGGACTAGTCACCCACTGGCAAAACCAGTAGGCTCTATGCCTGAGAAGCCCACGCATTTGTGTTAGATAAATGTCTCCCTACCTGGTTTTTGTTTAGCCCGTCCCCCCATTTAAAACCTCACAGCAGCCGCGTCTGTATTCAGCCACAAAGCTTTGTGAAAGGGACGGCTAGAGAACCTATTAAAAATGCATTGTTACTATGAGTATTTTGTTCCTCTTTGCTATATAATAAGCTGAAAACTACAGTAGGTGAGCGTTCTATGGGGAAGACTGCTGTTCCTTTTATTGACTCTGTGGCCACACACACTAATAGAAAATGCATTTTATATCACACGGGTGAGCTCGATCACGCTGAACTCAACAGGACGGGATATTTTCTCTGCATTTAAGTTTTAAATGGCAGGTTGGTTTACAATAAATATCTAGGACAATAAAGTGTCCTTTTTCATAGAGTTTTATTATGAAAAATTCCTATGTTTTCAATATATTTAGAATTTTTGACTGTAGCAAACTTGAAAATTCTTAATATGTGAGAAATAAACAACATCCCCAATTTGCCCTCAGAGATGACTATCAAGATAAAGAAAATGTGAATTTCTTTTTTTATAGTATCTTTGCATAGGTAAAGATATTTATCATTACTATTTTTAAATAGTTTTCACTATTCATAAACATCAGATTTAATGATTTACTAGTATAAATTTATTCAGTAGATTCCCATATGTCTTCATGTCATTAACCCTCTCATTTCGGGCTTCCATACCTAACCAAAATATTCATACGCCTGTTTTTACATCCTATTTTTAGAACAAATCCAATATTCTGAAAGTCGTTAAGATAGTTTTGCTAGGGTGACTACTCAGTTCGTAGTTCAGAAATTCTGAGCATGAAGGGGCGCGTTCTCGTTAATTGCACTGGGGAAACAGACATAAAGGACTGGCCCAGACCAGCTGTGCAGACTGACGGGCCTAAAAATCCATACAGTGGCCTCTGCTTTTTGATGGCGTTCCTTTCAGTGTGAGAAAACGGACAATTGAAGAGGGATAGGGATGTTTTGGGCCACCCATTTACCCTTTTCATCTCAAATAACACAGCCAGCACATTTTGTTTTTTTTTCTGAAAAGGATGACTTGCTATGATTGTCTAATCACTAAGCTGGACCCAGAAACCAATACAAAGTAACATTGGAAGTTAACTGTAATTAAAAAATAAAAAGAAAGTAAAAAGAAAGGGGTGATTTACAAAGATTTTCATTTGGGTAGAGCAGTTCTCAATCAGTATACACGGTATCACGATGGTTGGAAAGGAGGAATTACAGACAGCAAACAGAGAACTGTAAATGACCCAATCTAATATTTATTGCATTTAAAATTTATATTATTATATGTTCATACAAGTGGGTCAAACATGAGATGTTAACAGCAGATGAGTTGCCTCAATGGAGGAGGGAGATTTCGTAAGAAGATGCATTGGTCTAGAATTGATAAAAAATCTAAATTCAGTGCCTTTTATCTTCAGGGCCTAACATCTTTAAAACTTAGGGACATTTTTTATTTGCTTGCTGTGTGTGGATATCTGTGAATATTTGTGTTTCCTTCTGTTGGTGTGAAAGTTTCTCAGGCTACTATATTTTTCAAGAAGTCTTCTGTGCTGATTGTGTTTTCTTTGTTGTTCTTGCTTCCAAGGAACTAAAAGCCTTGTGCCTTAGTGCAATGCACTCTGACATGTATTCTTGAAATCTGACACCCCTGGGTCTTTACTTTCTATTCTAACTTTCATATAGTCATGCCCAGCACAGCGACATTTCCGTCATCAGCAAACCACATATAGGAATGTGGGCCAGTAAGATTATGACAGAGCTGAAACTTCCCTACTGCCTGGTGATGTTGTAGTCCTAACAATGTAAATCAATGAATTACCCATGGGTCTGTGATGGTGCTGGTGGAAACAAGCCTAAAGCATTGTCAGTTGTATAAAAGTAGAGCACTTACAATTATGTACAGTATGTAACAGTTGACCATTATAACAAAGGACTGTCTAGCTGGTTTATGTATTCACTATCCTCTACTTTCATTGTTAGTTGAGAGGGTACTCTTCTCCTTATTTGAAAAATGCTGTAAGACAGTGTCGTGTTACAGTGGCAGTGGCCTTGTACATCTCATGTTTACCTTGCCTCTTGATGGTATCATTTTCTCTGGTGCTTGATTTCATCTCATGTTATTTTGTACAATGATGTGCTGTATAGGCTTGTAACACAGTGCAATAGGCTAAACCACATAGTCTGGGTGGGCAGTAGGCTAGACTACCCAGGGCTGTGCAAGTGCACCCTCTGATGTTCATGCAAGGTCAAAATCACCTAACCATGTGTTTCCCAGAACATATTTCCATCATTAAGCAGCATGAGACTACAGTCCCTATTCATGACTTTTTAATTATATGTAAGTGCATGTATTTGAAATACATGTGTACATGCTTAGATATCTTCAAATCACTTATGTAAGAAATGGGCCACAATTACATACATGAACATAACAAATAATGTGAAACATATCTTTGTTAAAAGAACAATCCATCCCTTAGATTCCTAGATTAACCCAAAAAAGGGCCCTTCAAGTTATTTATTCCAATTTCAACATAGATATCTATTAAATAAATCAGAAACCTAAAGCCCAAAGAAGAAAAATACCTCCTCTGTGTCTCCTAACTTATAAATTGAACACATTAATCTCTGCCACTGATTTATTATTCATTTTTATACCTGACATTAAAATGACTATAGGGATCACAACAACCAAATAAACCGCAGTACATATTACTGAAATGTATATGATCATTAATAAGAGAATTTTCACTCTTGTACATAAATCCAAAGGAATGCCATGCAGATGAAAATAGATGCCTTAGTTAGGTACCCCTGATGGTTTAAGTTCAAATCTGTATTGTGACTCATTCATATAAGGTATAACCCCATTTATGAGAATCTTACATTGTACACACACACAGATAAAGTCCGAGGCTTGTATCATTAACATAGATGATTCTTTAGGGTAGTATTAAAGAGCAAATAATTTACTCTTTTATTATTTAATTGCTTTTATGGGTTTTTTCCCCCTTCCTTGGGATTGTTATTTTTAGTTACTCCTGAATCACCAGTGTTTACATATGATAGTATTTCAATATATTTTTGCATGGATATATATCAATTTAAAATGCAGTGAGTTTTTGAAGATTTCATGTGCATGCACACTAGACCATTTATTCCTCAGTTGCAGGTTGTAGTGTACAATGAGCCTCATTTTGAAAAAGAGCATTAGGTTTTGAATAAAAAAGGAGCAAAGTAATACACATTGTTTGTTGATTGAAATAATTTATAAGAACACTGTGCATATCTCCATACTTTTGCAGTTTTAAGAGAAAATAAACGGAGGCAAGTGAGCTGAGGTATTTTAAGTTTTATGTCATAAGTGAGCCATTGGATTTACCCTGGAGATTAGCACTGACCAGTAGCCATGGGTTTAAGCTAGTGAGTCCCTAGAACTGCTGGCGTGGCGTGTTGCAGAAAACTCAGCTTTCCCTCCGCTGTGACAGCCTGTGCTGGAGTGACTGAGACAGCAGCCGCCTAGACACCGCTGGCAACGGAGCATCACGTAAAGTACCCGCTTTGCTTCCTCAGTGAGCATGCGTCTATGTGCACTTGTCATGTTCTAATGTTCACTGATATCCTGATGGCTAAATTGAGATCACCGACAAAATTTTTTAAATGAAAGAAAAAAAATCTCAGAAATAGCATGGTACCACATCTCCAGTTTTTTTTTTGTTTTGAATGCCATTGGGGTGGTTGTAAAGTACAAGTGATAAACCGCACTGCCTTGATATTCCACGCCGATCATTTTCCATTGTTGCATCAGCCTTTCCTATAATTTCCAATTCCATGCATGTTTCCCTCCTATTTCATACCATTTTTGTATCTGTTGGATATTTCAGACCTTATCCTCAGAAAACATTGACAGTTCCCCAGGACATTTACTGAAATATCAGATGATGGCATCATTTCTTATTTGTTAAAATTGTGTCACATGTGTATTTATTGATCTTTGTACTATATATATCTTTCAATATAGTCTCTTCCATTATCACAGAGCTTTTCAGATTATAAAGCATTTTCTTATATGGTATCAAGTCTAATCCTGAGAAACTCTCTAAGTTTAGTCACTTGGTATTGCTACTGAATTACTGAGGTTAGAAGAGCTCAAATTCTGACCTTATAAAAGCTTCACTGAGCTCACACTGGGCCAGACTGGGCCCAGGGTCCATGTTTTCCAGTAATAAAAAACAGCCAACGTTTGTTCACTAGCTAACACTTTACAGTGTCTTTGGCAAAGATCACTTCAGTTCATTCAAAAACTGCCCTATGAGGAAGGAATGACTAGTATTTCCGGTTCATTGTAACTGAGGTGCAAGTACTTTGCATGTGGTCACAGATAGGACAATTGAAGGAGCTATGGCAACCTGCTTTTAGAACTCACTCTGCATGAATACTAAACTCTAAGATTAATCTTGAGTACTTTTTACTGTTCAACAGTGACTGTTAGTTAAAAAAAATAAATGGACTTATGATGGGACAGTACTCTGATTATATTATCATAATGAATCTGTTACTAAAAGTGAAGCATCAATACAGAAAAATGCAAAAACCTTAAGTGTGTACCTTGTAGATTTTCACAAAGAGAAAAAATAATTCTGTGAATATTAGCCTCATAAAAAGTTAGAACATTGTTGCCCTGGCGGTGTGTCTAAGTGGGTTGGAGTGTCATCCTGTACACCAAAAGGTCGCAGGTTCAAATGTCAGGGCACATACCTGGGTTGCAGTTTCGATGCCTGGTTGGGGGGTGTTTGGGAGGCAGCTAATTAATGTCTCTCTCTCTCTCTCTCTCTCTCTCTCTCTCTCTCTCTCTCTCCCCCTCTCTCTCTCCCCCCTTCCTCCCTCCCTTCCCCTCTCTCTAAAATCAATAAACATCATATATACATTTCTGTTATTTATATTCCTAAGAGTAAATATTATCAGAGGGTTTTCTAAGTAGTTGTATGCCAGTTCTGCTTTTTCACACCATTACCAACACTTAGTGTCTTCTAGTTTATTATTATTATCATTATTATTATAACCATTTTTGTTGGCATACATGTGTTATATCATTGACGTTAATGTTGAGTCCTTTATGGTTATTGGGCATTCCTTTGGGGAAGTTGCTTACTGACGTCATTTGCCAACTTCTTTGTTTTAATTGAATAATCTCTTTTACTGAAATGCTGTTCTTTTTAATGGCTATAAGAAGAATACAAGTTGTCTTACTCTTTGGGTTGTCCTTCTACTCTCTCAATGGTATCTTCTTACAAATCAATTAATCAATTAATGTAAATGTTGATCAATTTACCAATCTTCACATTGTTACATTTTAGTAAGTTCTTTTGTGTCTTATTAAAATAAATTTCTGTCTGCCACAAAGCCAAAAACATTATAATATAGTTTTCTCAAAAAGCTGTTCTGTTGAATTTTTATTACATAGATCTACATCCACTGAATTTGCATTTTGCTATGGGGTGAAGTAATTAGTTATTCATGGGAATATCCGCTTCAACAGCTCCACTCATCAGGAAGACCACGTTTTCTACACGGAATGGCAGTGCCGCCTGTGCAAACATGTGGCGATCATATGTGCCTAGGTTGCCTTCTGCACCTTGTTCTAATACATTGATCCATTTGTCTGTTCTTGTGTCACTATCACAGTGAATTGATTACTTCAAATTCACACTAAGTCTGGCAGCCTGGTCATGTGAGTTTCCTGGCCTTGTTCTATGGTGTTATTGTGACCATTCTAGGTACGTTTCATTTCTAAATTAATTTTGTAAACAGCTTGTAATTTTGCACAGGGATAGCTACTGGGTTTTTTAATAGGGCTGAGTTGAACCTGTAGATGATTTGGGGGATCTCACAATTTTGAGTTTTCCAATCCATAAGTATGGTGTATCTTTCCATTGCTGGCATCCTTTTGGATTTCTTAGTATTGCTTTGTGTGTTCTGTGAAAAGATTTTGCACATTTTGATTACATTCATTCCTAGATATTTTTTGGTGCTGTTCTAAATGATACCTTTAATTTTCTATCATATGTTTTTGTTACTTTTATATAGGAGTAAAGTTAATTTTCATAGTACGCTGGCCTTAAATAATTTCTAAAATCTAACAATTGGTGTTTTGATTCTTTTGGGTGTTCTGCATACACAGTCATGTCTAAGAGGTTGATAAACATTTCTTCTTTTTCAATTCTTATAACTTTTTTCACTTACTAATTCATTTATTAATTTTTGCCTTGCTTCCCTGGCTACAACTATGAGGAAAATAGTGAAAAGGGATTGTGGTAACATCCTTGTCTCGTTGGCAAATTCCAGACAGACAGATATTACTGATTTTCATGGTCAATATTCACGTAGATCCCATGGTATACTTACCCTTTCTGTCTCTCTCCACTCTTTCTGCATCTTCGTATGTGCACCACTTCTGCCCAAATAGCGCCCTTCGCACTTATTTCAGTTTGTTTTCTGGCAACACATTCTACGTTTTCTATGTTGAGAAATTTATTTTTATTTTTTCTTTATGTTTGCAAGATAACTTCTCTCTGTGCACAATTCTAGGATTCCCGTTGTTTTCCTTCAGCACTTAAAATCGGGCCTCTTGTGGGACTGCAGCTGACATCTTTTCTACGTGGAAGTCGCCGTCAATCTGACGACCGCTCGACAGACCCCTCTTGTCCCCTGACTGCATTGCAATGTCCCTTTGTCTCTGTTGCTCGGCAGCAGGACTGTGGTGTGAGGAGGGGTGGTCCTTTTTGTGTTTATCTTGCTTTGATTCTCTGACTTTCTGAAACCTGGAAGGTGATGTCTTCACTCAGTTTTACCTAATACTTTGGCTTTTACTTCTTTGAATAAAGCTCCTGTCCCCCTTTTTCATCCTCCTCCTACGGACCGCCAATGGCACAACATCTGTCAGCACTTTCACCATGCCCCGTAGCTATCATACACATTTCCGAATTCTTTTTCTTTTTTCTTCTGGCTCCCCTTGCCTTTTAATTCTCAGGGTGCATTCTAGTCTGTGTATTTTGTATTGGTTTTCTTCTAGTTCACTGATCCTCTCTTCACTTGGGTCTAATGTGATGTTTAACTGATTTTGTTACTCCTGTGGTGGGAATGGTTCTTAATATCGATAATGTCATTTGTTTTAGTTCTAAAAATTGCATCTGTGTACTTATTTAAAAACCTAGGTTTTTCTTGGTAAAATTCTCTGTCTTCTATTTTCCTTTTTAAAGTATATGAATGTATCTTATTTAAAAGCTCATGTGGCCAAATCATTATCTGGATCAACCTTTATCTGGACCAATCATTATCTGAAACCACCTTTTTAAAAATTGAATTTATTGGGGTGGCATTGGTTGATAAAATTACATGGGTTTCAGATGTTCAGTTCTACAGTACATCATCTATATATTGTGTTATATATTCACCACCCCAAGTCAAGTTTCCTTCCATCACCATTTATCCCCCCTTAACCCTCTTCTGACCCCACCCCCCCACACCCCTGTCCCTCTGGTGATCACCATATTGCTGCCTATGTCAATGAGGGGTTTTTTTTCTTTGTTTAAGCCATCTTTTAAAAAAAAAACTTGGTCCTCCTTTTGATAAGCCTCTTAAGTTTTGATTGGATGTCAGACATTATATTTAATGTGCGGTAGAGGCTTTGAATAATGTTGTCTTTGTGCAAGAGGATTTTACTATCTCCTAACTGGCCTCTCACGACTGTTGAAGGGGCAAATTAATGCAGGCTTATGAGAGACTTAGCACACTTAAGGAAGACTTTCAGACCTGAAAAAAGCCTGTCTGTCAACCTCTAGATTCTTTTCCTTTCCATGTATGTGTCTGGGTCCCTGTTTGTTAACAGGTCCTACACTCCAGGGATTGTCCCAGGCCACTCACTGAGGCCACTGAGAGCTCCAATGCACATTTCAGGTGCTCTTGGCGAGGTTTCCCATTCTCTTGCTCTGGGCAGCTACAGAATTAAGCCAAGTGTCTCCAAGTAAACCTGGAGCAGGATGAATGACGTAACCATTGCCTCTGCAAAGTTCCCTTCTCTCTTAACCTTTGTCCATCAAGTCTTGAGTGTCTCTGATGCCTTCAGACATTTTTTTTTAATCTGGTCTTTCAAATGTTTTTTTCCTGGTGAAAGTGTTAGTCTGCCACCAGGTAGTCCAGCAGCCTAACCAGACAAAAGATGCCTCTGGTATAGCTTTAATGGCAACTTTTGCCCAATATTAGTATTTTATTTCTTAAAATCAATGAGATATCTATTACATACAGAACAGACACTGTTAAAATGCTTATTATGTCCTATACAAAAATGAATTTTATACAAATCTTTAAGTGTTTTTCTATGTAAGAACCTCTATGATCTGTGAAATATTGTTTGAGGGGGGAAGACCTATTAAATTTCAAAACAGTACTGAATTGGGGACTTTTGAATGCAACTAATAGTTAAGCTCTAAAACACTGCCACTCTGTGGTAACTTGGAGATACAGCAGCATCCTCTATATTTTTGGAGACAAGGATGCCCCTTCAAGGTGCTCTTAAATGCCCTTCTGCTGTTGTTGAGTAAGCAGCAATTTCCCTATTCAGTCCAACAATTCAGCTATTTCATAGTTGCCTCCCTCTTCCAATCCAGTTTTACAAGTCTGCAATCTAGCTATTGCTGACCTGTATTGCAAAGAGGAGAGGGTATTGCAAAGAGGAGAGGGTCCTCCTCTTTGAGAGCATTTGAACAAATAGGAAAGTGCTAAGGTTCCCAAGTCACACGAGTTCACATGTAGGCTCTGGCATTTGTGGGCGATATGGTTTTAGGCTCATTACTTACTTGCTCTAGCATCCATTTTACGAACTCAAAAAAATTGAACAAGAATTTCAGCAGGCATATTCACTCTATAAAAATTCACTGAGCACTGGCTGGTGTGGCTCAGTGGATTGAATGCCTGCCTGTCAATCAAAGGCTCACTGCTTTGATTCCCAGTCAGGGCACATGCCTAGGTTGTTTGCCAGATCCCCAGTATGGGGTGCACGAGAGGCAACCACACATTAATGTTTCTCTCCCTCTCTTTCTTCCTCCTTCCCTTCCCTAAAAATAAATAATTAAAATCTTTATAAAAACATTGAGCTTTATACTTTTTCTCTCTCTGTAAGCTATATTTCAATAGAATTAATTTTAAAAAGAGGTTCATGATGCATAATTAAATGTATCCTTGGCAGGATTATCCAGCCTTTTGGTGTCTCTGGGCCACACTGGAAGAAGAGTTGTCTTGGGCCTCACATTAAATACATTGCAACACATAATCACACACAAAAAATCTCATAATATTTTAACTAAATTTGTGATTTTGTGTTGGGCCACATTCACAGCCATCCTGGGCCATGCGCTGCAGATTGGACACTCCTGTGGTTTCAAAGGTTGGTCTGGGCATTTAAATGAATGCAGTCACCTTGTCAGTGATGCCACACTCACCTTTGGACTCAAACTCTTAATCTGTCTTCCCCACCCCATCCACGCATATGCACACATCCTTCTCCTTTGTTCTGCTCTGATTTCTGGTGTTTATTCTATGGCATTTTCTATCATCTACACTGCTGTATAATTGACATGTTATTAATATTTTACTTTGGTTGGTTGGTTCCTTGATTTAGAACAAGACTATAGAATAAGGGCTTGCACATATCAGATGCCAAAAGGTATTTGTTGAATGCACAAACTGGGACTGAGCATAGCTGTTGGCACGTAATGACAGCTCACGTCTGAAGAACTTTTATTATCGTCGGGGCTTCTGCTGGAAGCTTTGTTCTCGGATCTTAAACCGGGCATGTGGATGTGGAAGGCGCTGGTTAGCAGGTGTCGTAGCTTCAAATATTGCTAGGAAGGGACAGTTAAAACCACTGAATTGTGCACTTTAAAGGGTAAATTTAATGACTTATAAATTATATCTCAGTAAAGCTGTTATTTTAAAAAGTAGATGGTTAGCTCTTCAGAGGGAGAATAAAGTTTAACCTCTAGTTCTGACACTTTCTTTTTGATCTTGTGTAATCCCCCCCAATTCTCAGTCCTCCATATACAAATTAAGCATGCCAATTGCCTGAAATTCTGAAATCCCTCAAAGTCCTTATATCCCAACTTTTGAGTAATAGGCTTCTGCAGAGATGGAGAGACAAGAAAGCAAGATGGATATTGTGCCATCCTGTTGCTCTGGAAGGTGGACCACACACTTTCTAGCAAGCATTGAGTTAAGAGGCTAAGCTCCTTTTCACATATTTAAAAGATATATATATATATATGCATTATATATATGGATATATATACATACTTATGCGTACCAATCTATAATTATCTAATTTTATTGGACAGAAAACAAGACAATAAGTGTTAGTTTCTTGGTTTCCAAAAGATATTTCCAGAAACTGTGTTTGCAGCCCCCAAAAGTAGACCACGAATCGCAAAAGCACTGCATCTTCTGCTGGCGTACCACAGTGTACCTTAGGGGCCATCTGGTATCTCAACACTTAAGGAAGTGAGCTTGGTTTAACTTCGATGAGTTAGAAACCATTGCCACAATGAGAGAGTGTTGCCATTCCCTAATGAACAGGGCTGGTTAGGAGAGTAGCGACTACCCAAGTCCATCGAAGCACAGGTCAAACAGGTCTCTTTGCGATTACGTTAATACTTACTGTTTTTGCTTTCCCTCGTTTTCATCTAAGATCGATGCATAACACGTCTCCTGGATTTTTAACAGTGTCAATTAGTAGTCGCTGTAAGTGGATTTGTGGTATCAAGGCCATTTACTGGACATGTGTCTGCTGCCCAGTGGCTGACCTCTTTGCCACTTTCCAAAGTGCCCTCTATATGTCACATCTGAGACACTACGGGTCACCTGCTCTGGGACTGTGGCCTTTTTCTCTGCCATATGGCTGTGCTGCACCCAGCTCCTCATGGTAATATGCTTCTTTGATATACCTTCGGTGCAAAAATCTTTGCGAAACAGGCAAGTACAGCATGTATCATTTTCTCATTAAAGCCACAGACAAGGTCACTCTGTGTTGGGTGGAATAAGAAGCACATTCCCGCGTGTTATGTCCCGGCATGAAAACAGGATGGGCTGACATTTCAAAATCCTCCAAAAGTCAATTCTTTCACCATTCTGACTGAAGGAGTTAATGGGTGAATTTTAAATTTGACTGGCATATATATTAAGGACTCTATATTCATTCAGGGTCCCATAATCTGAGGACAAAGCAGTATCGAAAGAGGCACAGATACTTGATTTTGCGCACAGAGATAATCCCTTTCTAATCCTAAATCCCACAGCACCAATTATAGATAGTAAGTGTTTCATTAAAAATCACGTATTTACCAGTTGCTAGGGGGTGTGCAAAATGATATGCATACTCTCAAAAAACTGGGAGTTGATGCTCTTCTTTTCCCTGTTTTAACAGTGAGAAAACCAACTCTTAGGGAGAGCAGGAAATTGGTCTCGAGTCAGACTCCCTCTGGTCATTGTTTGGGTCTGAGGTCTCCCAGCCTCCTGCCATCTGAGATGCAGTGCTGTGTCTGGCATGCGGTAGAGACTCAACGGATATTTTTTAATGAATGTCTGTGTAACACTGTGTAATAACTTTTACATAGGTTAATCATTTATTCACAGTGTTGTCTTAACAAATAAATATCTGAGGAAGCCTGGGGAAGGAAGTCCTAAGAGCTGAGGGGGAGAGGAGCTTATAACGTAGATTTGTAATGAGCAGACGAGCCTTCCGAAGAGCACACAAATGAGCTGTCAGAAAACTGAAGGGAGGCACAGAAAACAGCACCTTTATTGAAATATCAGTCACATACCATAAATCTACCCCTTTAAAGTGTGTTTTTTTAGCATATTCTACATGATTTTATTTTATCATCATCTGAGGACATGTTTGTTGATTTTAGAGAATGGGGAAGGGCAGGAAAGCGAGAAGGAGTGAAAGAGAGAAGGAGGGAAAGAGAGGGAGGGAAACATTGATGTAAGGGAGAAACACTGATCCACGTGCCCGGACTGGGGACTGAACCCACAACCTAGGCATGTTCCCTGACTGGGAATCGAACCTGTGACCTTTCAGTTTACAGAATGATGCTCCAACGAACTGAGCCACACTGGTCAGGGTGGTTTTTAGTATAGTCTAAAACTGTTGTGCAACTATCACCACTGTCAAATTTTAGAACCTTTTCATGGCCTCAAACCCTCATACCCACCAGCAGCCACTGCCCATTCGCCCTTCCCTTCTGCCCTGGCAATCACCAGTCTGCTTCATCTCTATGGCTGTGCCTACTCCGAACATTCCATGTATGTGGAGCCATCAATATGATAAACCTGGAAAACATTATGCTAAATGAGTGAAGCCAGCCCCAAGAAATTCTCATCTATGTAATTCACATTCAAATTCTCTTGAAATACCCAAAATTTGGGGAGAGGGAGGAAAGAAGATCTGACTTGACTTGCGATATATAAAATAGATTTTCACGACTCCAGAAAAAAGGGGGATTGAAAAAAATTTGTAAAAACTTCAAGCTGGTATTTTCAATTTGAAAATCACAAGGCGAAATGCCAAATCTATAGCCACGAACCTACCTGGATGTAAGGGGCCCTCTCCCGCTCCCCTCCCCCCGCCCCGATGCTCCACGAAGGAGAACAAACATCTCGGCGCTCCCTTCACACTGAAGCTGCTGAAGTCTGAGCTGCCGTAGTGAAGCTTTGTTTTTATGCTTAATTCAATATTAGCCTCCAGTCTTATCCTGAATCCGGCTGTGTGTGTGACTAACATCTTCCTCTTCGCTTCTTGTCAGCAGAGTTTAATTATAGGTGGCATTTAACGTAAGAAAGTATGGAGGGCCACACTCACGATCTGAGTCGCGGAGAATCGTATACTTGCCGAATGGCATCCCTTATCTTCCTCTCAAGAAGAAGGAACCTATGTTTTTGAAAATAAAATAGGACTAACCTAGCTAGTACTGCTTTTGTCTTCTTTTTTTTTTTTTTTTTTAAAGTGTAGACCTGGCTCAATGGCCTGGGCGTCGCCCAACAGAGCAAGAGGGAGGGGGTTGGATTCCCGGTGCGGGCACACGCCTGGGCTGGGGCTCCGTCCCTGGTTGCAGCACCACGACCGGCAACTGATGGAAGTTTCTCTCTCACATCTGCGTCCCTCTCCCTCCCTTTCTCCACCTCCCTGCCACCCCCTCTCTAGGAAAATAAATTTTAAAAATATATTTTCAGAGAAGCATAAGGAGACTCTAAAAATGAGAGGCGAGACCTGTTGGGCATTCGGATGGATCCCGCAGGGCCCACATAGCACTTCACTAACCCGGGGTCACTGCCCCTTTGTAAGCTGGAGAACTGCATGTTTATTACAGCAGCGCTGTGACAGGTCGTTGTAAAGGATGTCGAAGAAGAGTCTTTCTTTGTGTATCTCCTGCTAATTTCCATAAAGGGGGAGGTTTTAGTTCCGCCATTTAGAATCATTCTAAAAGCCGTAATTGTCCTGCCAAGATGGTGTTTCTGAATTATTTTTCTGCAATCTGATAACATCCCTCATATAGAAGTTCTCACACTTTGCTATAATTATTTGCTTAATGATGTATCTCTCAGGGAGCTTAACAACAAAGACTGTATCAGGTTCATCTCGGAATCTCCACGTCGTAGCATTGATGGTTGCTCACTGATGCTGAATGACTGGAAAAGTGGCAATGAATTAACTCACCTTGAAATTTAATTGGAATCAATAGAAAAGCACCTAGCAGTTGCTTTAGAAAAAGAAGTGAGTCACAAAAAACATATAAATCAAAATAACCAAGCAAACCCAAATGTCGGCAAAACTACTTTTCTCTGATTGGCCAATAATTAGTATACTTCTCATCACAACTCTACTAAATTATTTAAGAAAACGATGTCTTATTGAACACAAGTGTGGTATGCCCCACACCCATCAAAATATAGGAAGAAAGGCAATGTTTTGTATTTATTTTAAATTATTCATGTTTATCTTGGGAACAGATAAACTTAGATGGCTCCAAATCTGAAAGGTTCAAAAAGATATATGCTATAAAAGTGGCACATTCCCCACCTGTCCCCTGCTACACGACACTTGCTCCACAAAAAGCCATGTTCCTGCTACACTTGGTATATTTATAGAGGTAGTCCTTGCAGATAAAAGCAAATATATATGTATATGTGCTCACGTTCTATTCATTTGAGAAAATGAGCTTACTCGTTCTCTATTGCTGCTGTCACAAATAATAAAAAAGTTAAGACAGCACAGGTTTATTCTCTCCCAGCCCTCTGGGTCAGAGGTCTGACAGGGGCTCTCGGAGTGAGAGTGAGAACGCCATGGAGCTGTGTTCCTCTCCAGAGGCTCTGGGGCGGCATCGATCTCTTTGCCTTCCTGGCTCCAGAGGCCCGGGCCAGTCACTCCTCCCACATTCAAAGCCAGCCGGGCGGGCCGGGACTTTCTGAGGCTGCCGTCTCTCTGCTTCTCCGATAACAGCCAAGGAAAGTGCATCCTTTGAAAGATTTATAGGATTTGTTTGGGCATATCTGGATAATATAAGATAATCTTCCCATCTAGAGGTCCTTAATCGTTTTTTTAAAAATTGTATTCAATTTATTGGGGTGACATTCGTTAATAAAATTATATAGGTTTCAAGTGTACAATTCTATAATCCATCATCTGTATACGAAATGAAAAGGCAACTGATTTTGATAGTAAATACAAGTGATTTACTATCAATGAACTTTATGTAATTTTTCTTTGTCAAAACATTAAACTGTATTCGGACACAAAGCTAATTCATTTTATCGTTGTGTAAGAAAGCTTGGACATTATTTGCTATGTTCAGTTGCCTGCTAAAATGTTATTATCTGGAATTCTTAGACATTTTCCAAGATATTAGTTTTTAAAAGCTTTTTGATCTTTGCTGGATTTGACCTTTGATGGTTATTTATGAGATTTGTCTTTTCTACTGGTACGTTTTTTTCTTGTCTGCCATTTGTTATTTTGCATAACACTATTTTACAAGTAGTTATGGAATGGTTTTTTTAAATATAATGCAATAAAATGTATACCTTATCTTAGTAAAAGCTATAATATAAGTAGGAAAGGGTGGGGGGAGAGACAGAGAGAGAGACTGACAAATTTCAGGAGAAATGAGAGTATCTAATTATTTCAAAACCCCTTCTTAAATCCCCTATTTGATATGGTTAGGGTGAAGCAGTACCAGAAGAAGTTTCTAGACATTTTCATACGTGATCATACACGTCTAGATCATATCCAAGGTCAATATTATTTTAGCTGAAATCGCATTTAGACACATTATATATATTGAGCAAATACTAGGCATCAAAGAAAAGGCACATTTGCTCTGAAAAAGAAAAACAGATTCAACTCAATGATTAGCTGCTCCTTAGGGCACTGAGGGAAAACTGAAAGAAAGGAATTTGTTCAAACCCCCGAACTGAACCAATAGCTACAGGACCTCTTTGCCATAGATACAGGGCTCCTAGTGTTTTCTTGTAACAGTGTTTGTTTTTAAACTGCATGAGGTCTGAATAGACCCAATCTTCAAATCCAAAACACATATTTCTATAACATTGCTTCAGGTTGATCGCATTTTGCTACCAGCAGGGAAAATGCTTCTATTTCCATGTGCAACGAAGCTATGCCACGGGGGATGGCAGAATACAATTAAGGGAGCTAAGTGTCAGTTGCAACCAAGAGCTGAGACGTCTAAACCGCCAGAGAGCTGGATGGGGATTTACATAATATGTAGGAAATTGCAGAGTGTATGCTTAGGTGACATCCCTGTTCCCAGTTCTGGGTCCAGTCACCTTGCCTTTTCAGAAATGCACATGGCTGCCGCATATGCAACAGGGCGTTTTTGGAATGAGGATATGATAGATAGCTTGCTGTGTTTCCAACAATCAGCCCTGTTTGCAAATATTCTGGAGTCTGGTTCCACTAAGGAGGAAAGAACCCAGGTTAAAGGAGGTTGTCTGTGGGTTGTGAGCGCCTTGTGCCTGAAGGCACGGGAAAGCCTTTTTCTACAGAAAGTCTGACTACTTAGGATTCAAACCCTTTGCCACTAAGAAACTCCAAAAGAATTAATGAACCATAAATTATTGCCGTTAGATATTTAATACTCAATCAGTATGTACTCTCTCAAGCATATCCCACTGGCATTGCATTCATTCTGATGGTGTGGTGCTGGTTGAATTACTTTGCTCATTTACAATAAAAGGTGAATGAAAAGTGGTATATTTTAGTTCACGAAGATTAATTGCATCCCTTACTTTTCCTACACTAGAAATACTCAACCCATAATCCCGATGGCTTCCACATCAACAAGTACATGGGAAATTAATAGACTTTCTTCTGGAAATCTCAGGGTGGGGGGTTCAGATTTAGAACTATCCAGGGAAAACAAGATCGAAAGTTGTCTTCGGGCTGGAAATGCATTAATTCACCTGCTTCTTTAAATTCGCTCTGATGACATGTCAAATTCACCAGTATGAAGAGGTGTGTACTGTATTTTATACCTGCACAGTTTCTGTCGAGGATGTGCAAAGCTAATTCCCTTCTGAGATCTAATTCCACCAGATAGATCCAGGTATGTCTATGTTTGGTAGCTGTCCCAACACTTGGAGAGATGTTGACTGCTAACATTTCACAGTTTTCTCTTTTTTCTTCAGAGAAAATAGATGCCAAGTGTGCTCATACATTTAACTTTGAATCTTTTTTTTTCTTTTCAGCATCAGGTTATTTACCACTGGGAAATCCAGGTTTAAAATTTCAAAGTGCCTTGCTGGTAAATAATTCTCAAGTTTCCACACACGTTGTGAGCATGGCACTGTTTTTTTCTAGCGTGTTGAAGACATGAAGCATCTCTGGCTAATGTACAGCTGTAATAGAAAGAAAATTTGCATTTATTGAGCCTTGTCTGTTTTACACGAAGATTTTTTTCAGACCTTAGTTCACCGAATCCTTAAAAGAATTTGGTTACATTATTGCCTTTGTGCCTAAGAGAAGAAACTGAGGCTCAGGGAAGTAACGTTATATGCTTATGGTCACTCAATGAACAAGTGACTAAACCTGGTGTCAGGACATCGTTTTTCTGTCTCCCAAGTCCATTACACATTGTACCAACCCGACTGAAACTAAGAAAAGCTCTGTGGCCAGGAGTCAGCTCTTCTCTAAACCTGCTTTCTTTCTTTTTCTTTTTTTTTTTTTGTCTGTCAAATGGTGGCTGTAACATTTACTTGACACAAATGTTTTGATGATGGAATAAGACAGCCAATGCTAATGAAAGCTGCAAATGCAGAATGACTCTATGTACAGATGGAAATAAAATATGGATGGACTGGGGTTTCGCTGTGCAAAGCTGGTCCTTCAGTCCTGATGAAATCAGTCCCCTTGGCACAGCCAGATGGACTGTGTCGAAGATGATTTTCCCAGTCCAAATAGACAGTGGGAGGGCTCCTCGCTTCCTTTTTGCAATGTGGTTTATTAATAATCTATTTCTCAATCAGAGAGCTATTCAGGAAACTTGTGGTTGCAGAAATGTCTAGTCTGTGTTTTCTGCAGATTTTTATCCTGCTCTAATGAGAGAGATGTGTTTCCTTCCACATTTACTTAAGTAAAAAGGGAGAAGGTGTCAGCTGAATTTCTGTTCCCCGTTTCTCATGTACTTCCCATGAGCCCTAACCCCAAGTTCAGTGATATCCTCACCCTGAAAACTGTTGACTGTTGAGTAGACACTCCCATTTTTCATCGGTTTATAGAGAAAAAACCAGTGCATCAGAGACAAATCCACGACTTCTGAAATATATATCTATCATAAAAATCAAAGATGAGCAAGGCCGAATCAACTTGGAACATAATTCACCTCTTTGTCATAAATACTGCTTTTGTAGCACCAATCAACCTATTCTGGTGATTTATTT
Organism: Phyllostomus hastatus; assembly: GCF_019186645.2. Classification (NCBI taxonomy): domain Eukaryota; kingdom Metazoa; phylum Chordata; class Mammalia; order Chiroptera; family Phyllostomidae; genus Phyllostomus; species Phyllostomus hastatus. Next base: position 21,256,121 of record NW_025334024.1, read on the forward strand.
CATGGAATTTATTGTCTTTCTTGGTAGTGTTTATACTGTGTCAAAAACAACGGAGCTCATCATTGTATTTCGATGAAGTAGCATATTTCGTGGCAGTTTTCAACTAGATTTGTTTTGTGATTTCCTAGTGAGCTCATTGGGAAAGATTTCATTTTAAGAAGGCAGCCCAGAAACAGTGACCACTGAACAGATGTTTTGATGCTTGTTTTCCTAGCTATGGGAGTTTTAGATGAGAAAGAACTGGTTGCTTCCCAATGAGTTTGTTGCTTGCTTTACAAATGATGATTATACTTCTAATTCCACACAGAAGCCACTGCTATTCGGAATCCCTTGCATGTTTTGCACCTGTACAAATAATTTTTCTCAATACAAACTTGTATATTATCTTTTAGAACTTTCAACACGGATAAGCAGAATAACCCACCTGTGTAACTCTGGCAAAACTTCCCACACTCTTATGCCTTCCTTTCTCCATTTGTGGAATAATGACATCTGGACATTACATGAGCTGACGAATCCTGTGCAGCTATTAGGATGTATTCCCAAGGGCCTGGAGCTTAATACTTGATAGAATACACACTGTGCCTTCAATAACCATGCTGTGTCATGGGAGAGAGAGACAACAAGCAAAGCAGCCTGCCAAGAGGGTGATCAGCAGCGTCCCACTGGAGAGAGACCGAAGGGGCCATGTGGGCGGCATGTGGGGCGGGGCAGGTGGGAAAAGTCAGCAAAAGTGTCACCAAAAAAAGGCAGTGTGCTTGAGCTGTGTCTTTAAGCATGAGTAGTATTTTTGTGGGCAGATGTGAGGAGGTGGATAGTCTACACACGCAGCAAACACAAGGCCCACGGGCCGAATCCGGCCCTCCACCTTGGTTTATCTGGTCCGGCATCTTGTTTCTACCTGGTGGCAGCACCGAGCTCCTGGCCCCTAGTTAAGGAGTAGTTGATGCAGACACTGGCCCGCAGTGTCCGTGTCATTATGAATGAAATGAGACATTCACAAGGATTTCCTCCAGTGGAGGAAAAGGGACAGCATGGCTTTTCTCTCAAGGGGAGCAAAAGCCTTGGCTCTTGCTGTGACCAGCCTTTATTGGGTTTCTCGGCACATTACATGCCGGTCCTCATTTACTATGCACAGGTTCGCTTTAGGTGGTTATCTTCTACAGAAAACAAAGGAGCCAGTGCTGCTAATCACATCACAGGGATATTGGCAAATGAAAAGGCAAAAGTGGTTGAACCGGTTACACTCATCCTTGGAAGGTTTAGCATGGATTTTAGGAAGTTACTTTGCAGTAAATGTCCTCAGTTCAGGGTGAGGGAGTTTTTTAGCAAGAGCAAGACTCAAAGCGGCCTAGGTACACTGCAGGCCTGATTCCCCACAGGAGAACCTATCCGTGGGCGTGGGTCCTGTGCATCTCCTAGTGCGAGCTAGGCCCATGCCATGCACAATGACCTCCTACAAAGTAGTGACATTTATACAGTCCGAAAATTACATTCAGCCCTTTGAAGGCAACTGCCAGGCTGATGTGGCCCCCGGTGAAAATGAGTTTGACACCCCTGGTAGGAAAGGAAAGAAACAACAAAGATAAAGAAATTGGTTATTTTTAAAAAATTGTGAAGAGACAGCATAATGCTAGTAGGGGGTGGCACACAGACAGGAGGACGTGTCGGAGAAGGCGAGGCAGTGGCATGGGGACACGCTGTGTCACCAGGGAGGCCCACGGGATTCCGGAGTTTTCTCTCAAGAATCCCAGGAATCCTTTGATGCATATTAACCGGCAGTAGATCGTGTCCCAATTTTGTCAGCGTATGTTTATGCTAAAGATTTCTACATGATCTCATGTTTATAAATTATGGAATAAAAATGAAAGACTATTAAAACCAAGAAGAGAGTCTGCTATATGCCCTTGAGATTTTGAGATGTGTTCCACATGTCTCTAATTTTACTCTGATGTTACCATAAACCTTTAGGATTTTGCATGAGGTAACTATAATGTTTGACTTGTCCCATAACAAGTCCCATAATTGATGCTCAGTGAAAACATTAAGAATGATTTGTATGTAGTCTGAAGCCGTTTTCTAAATCCGTACAACAGTACATAAAAATTAATGTAAATTGCCACTTCTCATTGTAAGTACTAGACACTAAGTTTGACCAAATGTACATTCACTACATTTTTTTTTGCTGGCTCCTCTACTATCTGCAAACCCTGTGAGTGAGTTGTTTCTCAGTCTCCTAAGGAAGATCACTTACCCCCTTCCATTAGTGGGCTTCAGGCTTTGATTGGCTCCTTGTCCAGCAGACGAAAGGCTTCCTAGCCGGAGTGAGAGTATCCGAGGTTATAGGCTATTGTGGTACCTTCAGTTTGCTGTCTCCATCTTGCTCTTGGCTCTTCAACCCTCTTTGTGTCCTCAAAATCTTTCCATTCTGCTACCCAGCATGTTTCTCCTTTTAATGCACATATGTGCATTACCGCTCTGATGTTTAGGGGGGTAGTCATGGTTTTGATTGACATGAATGGATATGTAATAGGGACAACTAAATACAGACCTACACATTGTAGTTATAGCCTCCTTTTCCCCTTAATTTCCAGAGGGGTTTAAAATGAGTGTTTGCTCTCCAGCCTTGTTTCAAGGCACTCACGATAATTTATATTGTTACTTTTGGTTAATAGGAAATAGGACCCCCGCCCACCCACCCACCCACCCCGCCAACGCTGCTTGCTGGAAATACCCTGGGGAATTTGATTTTTAAAAGTATACAATTCCTATGATAAACTGGGTGGGGTACCTCGAGGATATTGACATTAAGGACTGAATTTTAAAAATACCACTTTTTAAGGGGAAATGTGTACGTTTATGAAAAAAACTAGAAAGCCAATCCCCATTTTTTAATTTATTTCTAATGACTCTGTGATGTTGGGAAGTTCAAGTAATCTTCCAACATAAGTTTATGTATAGAATAGGTAAAGAAGATTTTTGAAAGAATATTTTTAAAGGTTGAAGCAATATTTACAAAGATCCCAGTACCATGTGTCTGACACGTATTAGAGGCTTGATAATTAGGTGTTATCATTAGTTATATTTACGCTGATTAGTTAAGTGCTAATAGACAGTCTTAATTCTTGCGTCTATAAAAGAAACAAGGTTATTTTTACTTGATCACACCCTCAAACTGGAAAGTAAAAAGCAGGTATAACATTGAGGATTAGAAACAGATAAATACTTTAAAAATTAATGGTTCTCTGGTTCAAAGGAAAAGAAAAGTTTTTATTAGACTTCAATTTGCTAAATCCTTTAAAAAAAACTCTATGAATCTTGCCATAAATGAGGATAAAAGAAAATTCAAAAGTTTGATGATTTAAAAAGGTTGGTGGCTCTTTACCCCAGGGTGGCTCACAGGGCGAGTTCCAACACCCTCCTTAGCGGTCATTAAACTCAGCTCCGATATGTGTCTGCTGGTTGTTCAGATGTAATATAACTGAATTCAAATCTGAGTTATGGTTAATAACAACATTTTAATGCCACCCGGCATTTAGTATGCTATGGTTTCTAGAGAAAATGAACCTTCATTATATTATAAATGTCTTTTACACACAGTGTCACCCAAATTCTTGACTACTATTTCAATACATTTATTTCCAGCACAATTAAATTCTGCGAAAATTGGTTGGTATCGTGGGCAATGGCTGAGTTATTCATCTCGTTGAATTTTAACTCATTGTCCTAAGCAAATGTCACATTGGTGATAGGATTTGAGTGCAAAGTCAGCCGCTGAAATGAACATGTATAATGTGGAATTATTTCTATCACAGTGTCTCCCTCAGAACAGTGCAGAGAAGTTACCCAGAGATGGCACTTGTAGAAGCTTGAGGGTTTAAGAAAACTGCGGCATACAGTTAACGTGTTGGCATGTCAAGGCATTGATCCAGTTATTCTTTATTGCCATATAAGGGAATCAATAAATACTATAAATAATCATTATTTTGGTATTGGTATCAGTGTGCCAATAACCTTTGTGCTAAATTATGCAAGATGCTTGCACAGCCATTATACCGTCACAGACATCTGTGAGGTGAACTAAGCACACGTGTTCATCTCTAGTTCACAGGTCAGGGACATGTGTTCAGAGCAGTGACGTCTTATCTAGCTTTTCAGAAGGGATTACTTGACAGGGCGAAGCATGTTGCCATATGTGGGCAAATACTAGCATTCTTGTTGGAAGCACTTGGCTCAAATCATTGACTGACGGAGACACTGCTTGCAAAGTAATCATGCTTGGTTTACAGTTATCACTGCCAGTAAAATAAAGTCAACATATCACTGAGTCAAATGACTTTAATTTAAATTTCGCAGTGCCCTATCTTCAGGAAGTCAGATTGACGAAAGGGAAGTGCTAACATTCCTAGAATAAAAGGTGTATGAAAACCAATTGTGTCTGTACTAGCAACAAAAATTACAAAACACGATGTGACCTGTTAGACACCATTCACGTCCCACATTCTTGAATTGGGCATGCACAATATCTCATACAAAGATATACTCATATTTAATGAATTTACCTTAACTCTTTGTAAACCTCTGACTTGTAATAATATAACTGTAGGTCTAGCAGAGTCTGGGTGTTAGGAAGTTAGGTTAAATGATCTTTTCAGGGCAATGAGAATCAAAACTTTGCAACTTTCCATGCTGGTAAGAGAAGGAAAAAAGGCAAAGCCAACTCATTTATAGCAAGATTATGGAGGAAAAGAGGGATTGTGTGATGTGATCAGAACATTAGATCCAGTGAAAATGTTTTCCCCTGGAGACAACAAATAAGAGATTTAACAGGCTGTATATTTTCATGGTCTTTACTGTTTCGTTTATTTTGGAGGAGTAGAGAAATTTAAAAAACAACTTTGTGAAGAAAAGAGAAATTCCCCATTGCTGCTACAATGCACTGCCTCCATGGCTACCCCAAGGTGGACACCGAGGGGCATAGGCCATGGAGTCAGGATGCCTTGGAAGCTCAGTCACTTGCAAAATTTTTGACCTTGGGCAGTGTCACTAATCCTCGCTGTATCGGCATTTTTTTTTATCTGTGAACTTGGGGGGTAACAACACAATCTACCTCATCTGACTGTTGTTATGCAGGTTAAGTAAGTTAATATTTGCAAGTGCCAAGTATCGCATAAGAGCAATACAAATGTGTATTCAATTCAATGTAATAAAAAATAGTAAATATGGTAGATTATAGTATCATTTCCAACTATTCTGACTGTCCATTTCTGTCGTATCAGAACATTATTCCTCCCCTTTCCTTGCAATGGTCTTTTAGTAGCTCCTGTGAAGAGGGCTGCCCCACCCCTTGAAACTTGCTCTGGCCAATGAAATGCGAGTGGATGTGATTCCGGCACTGCTTCTTCACCCATGTCTATTTCAGACAAAAACAAGACAAAACGAAACCCATGAATATGAAATAAATACCTGTTGTTGTAAGTCACTAAGATTTTTTAAGGCCTCCATTACTCCAGTAAAATTGACTCATATAACAGCTAAACAAATATACAAATGAATACATAAATAAAAAGCACTATTAACATTTAGATGGTTTTTAAATGTCACCCTTGATCATTTACATATTTCACTTCTGTAACAATCTTAGGTTGCATGTATGTACAATTTTGTAACTTGCTCCCCCCCGCTTCTCTTAGCTCATGCAGGTGGTTTCCACGTGTCATTAAATAGCCTTTCCATATCTTAGGGCTTATAGGTAAACTGAAAGAGCCACCAATAGCCTATCAGTGAAAATAATTATAATAATTGCAGAAATAAGGTAGTTCTCTAATACTGAAACTACAAAATATGCACACGATGTGTTTAAACAGTCATGTAAAGCCATATGGTGGTGTGAGAGAGCGGGGACCCATGGGTCACACAATTGGATTACAATGACACCATGTGTATTGGCATATCTACATACAGTAGGACAAGGACGGACCCAGAGGAGTTCAGCGCCCACCCAGCAGATCTGAGTGTCGTAATTCCTTCGGCTGTTCAACCAGAGGGTGACTTACGTGCATCGAGGACATGTTTATTAGTCCTGCGTATTAACGCAGACTGGCCGCATATTCATGGTATCAGTTCACATGGGTATAGAAAAAAATAGACTTGGCACTTTGAAAAGTTAGTAATTCATTGTGGAATATTGAGAAATTTATTGGACTTTCTTATTCTTATTTTAGCTCTGTGGAGGCAGATCATATCATTATTATTCAGCATGTCCGTCTCCTAAATGTCATAATACTGACTATAAGCATGGCATTAAGAACACCGGTTGCTATAAAACCAATATATTTTAGCTATATTTTATGACACACTTGTTCCAACATCATATTAATACTAAAAACTAAAAAAAAAAGTCCCAAGCAATTCTATAGTCAAAAAAAAATGTTCTTGAAAACTCTTGGTAAAACAATGCTCAATCAGCTTGTTAACTCTGGAATGTTATGGGCTCTTTGAAGAGTCAGTATATTAATTGATAAAAACGTATCCTGCAATGAAGATTATTTTAAAAACATACTTATTGTTTACTCTGTTACACTTGTTCCCACTGAAGATGATTTTTTAAGGAAACCCACCACAGGGCCATGTTCCTACTGCAGCACCCCACAGCGCCGTGGTTTTTAATGACTGTGAATAGGGACTTGTCTGCTGTATGTTGATTCGTCAGATAACCTTGGTCATGAATCTGCGCTTATCAGTCAATGTTCATAGCCCTGAGTCCCAGTTTCCCAATCTGTAAAATGAGAACCTCCCTCAAAAAGTAGTTATGGACAATAAGTGAGATTATTTGAACATAATTCTTAGCATAGAAGCTGGAAGATAAGAACACATGTTTTGAATTCTTTAATACATGAATTCTTTGAATGCTCTGAAGTTCCTTGAAAAAGAACACTGACACAAAACCGCTGTATTTAACCATCACTGGGTTCGTTTCTAAGCTATGTCATCCATCATTGAAGCAACACTGGCCAAGTGACTTCATCACTCCGCGCCTTCCTTGTCCACTTATAAAGCGGAGATAAAAGGAATATATCCATCTCTGAAACAAAGCACTGCTGATAAACAGTTTAGAAGGGCACCTGCAACAGAGTGCACCCTCAGGGATTGTGTCTATCCCTTCCATTAACTTAACTGTGTTACAAAGAATACATTTCACAAAAAATTACCTACCCTTTTCCATGACACTATTTATAAATTTATGATAGTCATAATGATTATATATTGCATATAAAATATATAAATATAAAATTTATGTATAAGATATGATCTATATGTATACACACACATATATACACACATACTGCATTTTGGTGTGTATAATGCACACCCAGTTTTGTGCTCATAACACATGGGATGAATATGCCCATGGTTACACCCATGATATATAATCATTATACTTGTGTATAATGCACATCCTTATTTTTCCCTCAAAAATTTGGGTAAAAAAGTGTGCGTTATACATGGCAAAATATAGTATGCATGTGTGTGTGTGCACGTGGAGAGAGAGACTCCAAAAAGAAACGGAAACATAGAACCTCTTGAGTTTCTGCTGAATAATAGGTACTAGACATAATTAACTTACGTGACCTTTGACCACAGTCTTTCAGGTCAGCGTTATCACCTCCAATGGCGATTATATCGACTGAATCTCAGGAAGGTTAAACTTCTGGATCAAAATGTATCGAATAACTGTGGTCCTTCAAGGTTTGCACCTATTTTGTCAACGTACCCACAGCTCTTATAACTAGGAGATTTATACGGAATGGCACCCTGAGAGACGTGTCTTTTCAAATCATCGAATTTAGTACATTAGTGTGGAACTGCTTTCTAATGGGATAGAGTGTGAGGTGCTGTGATCAGAATGCGTGCACATCCATGACCATCTGTCACCTGTTTCTCCTGGTAAAATTGTTTCACTAAAGGGAGTCGCAGTTCTAAGTATGTCTGTCCCTGTCACCGAAGGCAGGCAAAGAAATAACAAGCTGCGATGACCCGCAAACAGATCTTTAAAAAAAAAAATAAGCTGATAGAGAGAGAGATGGGAAGCATGTATCCATTCTCCTATTTTTGATGCATCCACTTGGGTTTTTGTTTTAAGTTCTAACCAATAATTGTCATGAGAAACCATGCAGTTTCCCCATGATGAAAATGCATTTGTGTCTGTTTCATTCACAGTACATTTTTATTCAAAGAAGGTATACACTTCTAGCTTCCTTCTGAGGTATAACTGACATACCATAAAATTAAGTCATCATAAATAAGTGTGTAGTTAATTGAATTTTAGTGTACATCTATAGATCTGTGCAACTTGAACAATAACTGAGTTTTAGCATGTTTCTATGACCCACATGTTGCTTGGCCTCGCCTCTTTGCAATCTGTCGTCATCCCCTGCCCCAACCTCAGCCAAACATCAGTGCGCCTCCTGGACATTTCTGATCATTGAAACATATGATATATAGGTCTTTTATCTGGCTCCTTATGTTAGCTTGTCTCTGAAGTTCATCCATATTAATGAAAGCATCAGTAGTTCATTCATCTGTATTGCCAAATTGTAATACACGTTGTGAATATACCACATTTTGTCTAGCCAGTCATTAGCCGGTAGACATTTGGGTTATTTCCACTTCTCAGTTTTTATGAATAATGCTACTGTATGAATACAGGCTACTTGCAAAACTGTGTTTGTATGGACATATGTTTTTATTTCTCTTGAGTATATCCTAGGAGGGGAGAATTGTGGTCAGGTGGCCAATGAATGTGTAGTTTTTAGAAAAAGTACTGAACTTTTTCTTCAAATGGCCACACCCTTTCCCATTCTCAACAGTCATGCGTGATGGCCCGTTTCTCCACATCCTCACCATCACTCTTACTGTTTGCACGCACCTGTTATGAGTTTTTACATTTATGTCACTGGAAGTGTTGGTTTGTAGTTTAGCAGTGGTGATTCGCCTGATTTTGGTAAGAGGGTAATACTGGCCTCAGAATGAGTGGGGAGATGTTATGTCATAAACATTCTCTGAGAAGAATTATATTCTCATTTTTCTCTTATAAAATATTTTATTCATGTATGTTTTAAAATAGATGTTTAGCAGAACTCACCACTGAAGCCATCTGCTATGGGCTTTCCTGTGTGAGCAGGTGTTCCATGAGCGATTCAGTTTCTTTAATTGGTGCAGGTTTATCCCGAAGTTGGAGAGCAGAAGTCTGTGGGCGAGGGGGCTTGAGAGGCTGAGGGAGGGCTTCAAACTACGGGCAAGAGCACAGGCACATGTCGAGAGGCCAGGATGAGCTTTGCCCAGATTGAATACTCAGGGGGCTGGGTAGCCCGTAAGAGGGAGGAACAAGTCAAGGGCTGTGCCTATAGACAAGGAAGAATACAGTGAATGCATGCATTTCATCTCATCTACATTAAGTGTATCATCAAAATATAATCAATTCTTTTTAGTGTATCAAATATGTTACTTGTAAGACCTTTACTTAAACCATCCAAACAAAGATTAACATTATCAGTTAATGACTCACCATGGTTTTGATGACTTTGCGGGCAGGTAACAAGAATACTTAAAGGTGAAAATATGGATGGCAATTGAAAACATGTAAGCCATGTTTTAGAAAACACAGAGGCAGAATGAAGAGTCCCATGATGTAATCTCCCGAACCTGTAACTGTGTCCTTATGTGGCAATGTGGCGGGGCGGGGGAGCAACGAGATGCAGCTCTTCTGGTTTTGAAGATGAGCAAAGGGACAAGGGGCCAAGCAGTGGAGGAAGCCTGTAACATCGAAAAGGCAAGAAAACCGATTCGCCTTTAGAACCAGAAACAACACAGCCGTGCAGGCAGCCTGATGTTCGCCCACCGAGACTGCTGCCAAATTCTGGACCTCCCAAACTCTAGGATGATACGTTTGCGTCATGCTACACCGCTAAATTTGTGGCTGGCTACAGTGGCCATATAAAATGAATGCAGTAACTATTGTAAAATATGTGAAAATCAGTGAAGATGCTTCTTGGCTTATCGCTAAAAGTGATATACAGTACAAGTGGCACCTGTGGTTACCCAAGATATGAGACATTCCTACCATCTGTATGGCTCAGTCATGTAACGTGAGGTCTTTCCTTTCCAGCCTCTCACAAGAAGACCCAGCAGAAAAATTATGAGCACGTGCACTTCTATGTTTATATACAGTTTCTTCTACTTTCAGAAATACGTTTGATTGCTCATTTCAAATACTCTCCTTCCCATTCCTTTGTTTTTCAAAAAAGACCCATTTCCCCACCTGCCGTTCCCTGGCTTGGGTTCCAGAGTAACACTGGGCAACTGTGACGACTCAAAATGTCACTTGACAGCAGCCATCGGATGACATCTTCTCACTCCAGCACTTCTTAGTTTACAGGCTAAGGTAAAGCTACTTTTGCCAAATTATGAGATACTGCCAAAACTTTCCATTCTTTCCCTAACTCTACATCCTTCTCCTCATTTCTCAGATCCCCTTTTAGTATTTGTTTGCTCTGTATAAAATCTTCCCTGGGTATTTTAAATTTCGTTTCTTGTTTCATCTTGCCTGTATTACAAGTAATTTACCTTTGCATCCTGTCTAGTAATAATACTATATATTGTATATGATATTTAAATTTGATACATGCATATTTAATTTTGCCATGTATTTATCTTGTTTTGGTTGAGAGATGGGCAGCACAACAAATTCAAGCAGCACAACAAATTTATTGCTGAGAACTGACGTGTCAATGAGAATTTCAAAACTGCTAAATACTTTCTGAATTCTTACCAAATAAATCCTTGGCACAATTTTTGCCACCACTTCCCTACCTTGTACACACAGGTCAGGTATTGTTATCGGGTCAATAAGTCCTTGTTTTTGTTTCCTCAGCCTATCTGAACCAATGGCCACAAACTACGTAGCTGAAAGCAGCAGAAACTTTTTCTGTTCTAATTGTGCAGTCGAGAGTCTGCAGGCGAGAAGTCGGAAATCAGGCGTCCACAGGGCATGCTTCCTGGGAGGGCTCTGGGCTGTAGCGTCCGGTGTTTGCCCAAGGTTCTCGGTATTCTTTGCCTTGGAGCTGCAGCACTCCAATTGTCTCTGTTGTCATAGGGCCTCCTTCACTGTGTCTTCTCTGTGTCTTCAAGTCTCTCTTGTATGGACACCAGTCATTGGATTTATGGCCTACCTTCAGCTTAACATCTGCAAAGAAGATCACATTCATAGATACTGGGGATTCCGATTTGGAATACTCAGTAACCTATTCCTAATCACCCCTTGCAATCAGTAAGAGATGGGAGGTAGAATCACACGCATTTGGGAAGGTGCTATTGAGAAGCGGTGAAAGTGTGGATCCTAGAATGAGGAGTGGCTGTGCAGAGTTTCTTAGCATTTCTGTTCTCTAGAGGTGGTATGTGCAAAGTGGTAATCGTAATAGGGCTCCCTGCATGGGGTTGTGGGAATTAAGTAAGATATGCGAAAGCACAATGGCTGGCATATTAAATGATCTCTGTATGTTGGCTATTTATACACAATATTTTTTCAATTTTTTCCAAACCTACGGAAACAATTATTAGAATTTTGGAATATTCTATTAACACTTATTTTTATAATATTTTAGCACTGTATTTGGTTTCAATTTGAATACTATTTTAATGTTAAAATGTCTGACACCTTAAGGAAAAAAGTGGTATGCTTTTAAAAATTAGGTTAATAAATGACATAAAACTGAGCGAATACTTAGGGGAAAAGTAAATACGACTTAGGTGCAGTCAAAGAAACAGAAGTAATGGCTATTTCTAGAGGTTTTGCACAGCAGATAAAAGTCGTATTTCATAAATAATTAGCAGTTGGACTCAACTTAAGTTTTTATAAGAATTTCTTTATGTAGGTTTTTAAAAGTGTGAATCCATACTTTTTTCTGTGTAAAATGGGCTATAAGTCAAATAATAATGTTGATATTAGTCACTGTTGCATTAAATCAACTTGCATTTGTTTCTAGATTTTTTTTTTTCACTAGCTCCTGGGTTTATAGAAGCATAAGGTTCAGTTGGCTAGCACCAAAACAAGCAACGAACAGAAAGGGCTGCCAATGACTTGTCTTTCCCCAATTTTAAATTACTTAAACTTCTTTTCAAAATGAAAAACAAAGGCATCGATATTTACTTACTACTATTCCAGCATCGTGATGCATGCAGGAAATTAATGAAAGGAAAGGCTCCTTCCTCTTTAATTTTCTTGCTTGGTTTATATTTCCTCTTGTACCATGGAGCCAGCCACAGTCCTTAAATAAGGGACATCAACATAAGGGAGAGAGGTATTATATTTAGATACAGACTATTCATCACGCGAGGGAAAAAACCCAAACTGTTCTGCTATGACAGACAGACACCATGGGCTGTGTGACTAACTCGATAGTTCGTTCAGCTGTCGGCACCACCTGACTTACTAAAATTTACACTTTTTTCTCCTGCACCAAAAACATTGTTCATGGTTCTTTTCCCTAAAAGAGTTTCGTGTAAGCTCTTGTACATATTTAAAACAAAGCCACGTGCAGTTTTCCCAAGCATAATAAGAATGAGTAAGAAGGAAGTGCATTCATCTACTGACTTTCCTTTTGCAGTTGGACCTGTGCTTTGGAGAGTCAATGACCTGTGCCCCCTGGAGGTGGGGCTAGGGAGCTGTTTTTATGTTTCACCTGAACCAATGTCTGAAAGCAGCTGACCGACTCTGTCCCTTGTTCCAGGTATTTTAATTTATGTTGCTCATTGTTTTTCTCATGCATAACATATACATATCCAATTCATGTGCAAACATCAGATGAGGGGAGAAAAAGAATACCAAACCAAATTAAACCAGCGGGATAAAACCAAAATTTCGTCGCAGCCAGCTTGATCACTGATGTTTTATTCATCAATCACCTGCACGTACATTGGGTTGTTTACACACAGATTTCAAGCATAAATAGCAAATGCACCACCTCGTGTAAGATGATGAATGAATGTGGAGCCCATTAGTCCGTTAGATACCCTCAGGTGTCCAGGTGCTGCATAAATGACTTCTGATTAGTCACATTAAACTTTTAAAAAAAGGGAGTGGAAAGAATTTTGAGGTGTTTTAAGACATAATGAGGCAGATTATGTAGTACTTAGGCTAATTTATGAAGGTAAGTTTTTATGCCACGGAACAAATCACTGAGGCAAAGTTATACTTTTTCTAACTTTTTGTGTTTTACAACATAAGTATTTTCCAGTATTTCTCTAATTTTACATCATAGAGGCAATGGAAATTTCCAGGGTAAACTGAGAGAAAGGATATGAGAAACCTACTTTAGAAAGGTTGGTCTGGTATGACCTCCTTGCAAAGGGAGTATTTAAGCAGAAATCTGAAAGGACACCCTCACGACCGCAGACATCATGGGAAGAGCATTCCCAACATGGCCACCCTCAAGCGCAATGACCACGAGTTGGCATGTTCCTGCAACAGGAAAAATGCTGGAGTGTCTAACAAACTCAGGTCTGCCAGATTCTGAAACCATGCTATCTGCACTACCCCAAGCTGCCTATAAATAAATAAAAATAAAAATGGAGAATGTAGGAGTGTTCTTACTTTTTCTGAGCAATTGGTCATCGTTTTCTAAAGGTCACTAAATCACTGTCCATCATGTTTTCTTTTCTTTCTGAGGCTCTCTTTTAACAAAGGATACTGTTTTCCCATCTAGCATACCGATTGATAGATATTTGAAGGATAACACCCAGTTTATATGTTGTATGGGAAATTTCATTTCCCTGGAGGATAAATATATCATAGATAGATTGATAGATAGGTAAATGATAGATAGATAGATAGATAGATACATAGACAGACAGACAGACAGACAGATAGATAATCAGTATTCTTAAGAATTTTCAGCAAGTTCATGTCCAGGAATTTTACACGTGTTCTTGAGCACTACTGAGCAACTTAAATTTCCAAGACCCCACACTGTGCATTATGCAATATTCATTTATTTAGCCATAACTACTAATCTCTATTATTGGTTTTGATAAGTCGAGTCTATAAAACCTGTTTTTTGTTATCATTCCTGTTATCAGTACATTCAATTTTTAAATTCAACAATAGGGCTATTATACTATATCTCGTGTTTTTATAATAAAATATAAAATGCACTTATATATATATATATATATAGAGATAGATAGATAGATAGATAGATAGCATGAGCCAATTTTGTTGCAAAAACAAGAAGTGAGATTTAAGGAAATGAAGGATTGGCAAGTTGGTTGATTACGTGATATCTTTTTTTTTTTAAACTTTTTTTTTTAAGATTTTATTTATTTATTTTTAGAGAGGGAAGGGAGGGAGGGGGAGAGAGACAGAGAGAGAGAGAGAGAGAGAGAGAGAGAGAGAGAGAGAGAGAGAGAAACATCAATGTGCGGTTGCTGGGGGTCATGGCCTGCAACCCATGAATGTACCCTGGCTGGAAATCGAACCTGGGACACTTTGGTTCCCAGCCCACGCTCAATCCACTGAGCTACGCCAGCCAGGTCTCGATTACATGATATCTTGAAGCGTATATTTTATAGCTTACATTTAAAAATCCAAGTGCATTATAAAGGGTATTGAGTGGTGACAAAGCACAACATTTGAAAGAGTGACTTCACAAAAGACTTCGACTTTCCTTTTGCCTTATGTTCATTATCTCACTAGATAATTTAAGCTGTCTCCATAAGCTGTATTGACATCTCTTTATAAATTGTCTTCAACTGTGTTTGCTTGTTGGCTTAAAGAGAATTAAATAATATAACTTAGAATCGCACCATACTTTGAACCTACAATCATAGGACCACAGATGAATTTTAATATAAAAAGAAGCCACAAATGGAACAATTGCTTTTTTTCTGTTCAAAGTAGACCAAAATAATGAGAAGGAACTCTTAGATCAAAGATCCATACCTTATTCATAAACATGTATAATCCATTGTTGCTCATCTTATAGGTTTATTTTTTTGCTCACCACACATAATAATTTTAAGGTATTTTCCCCTAATTTAAAAGGTGCAATACTATTCCAGTCATTCTGAGATGGAACAAGAGCATCCCTGCAGCTTTTCTGCATTCCAGACACCACTTTCTAATGGAAAAAATGGAGTGATGCCATTAGGCAATCTTTAAGAGCCTTTCAATTTTGATATCACCACATTCTCTATCAAGCCAGACTCTTGAAGAAACTACCTCCAAGAATAATGAAATGATTCGGCTTTTGAGCTACTAATAGTTCTTTATTCTTATACTATGGCCTTTCAAAGGACAGCGTGGCACCAAATGCCGTGGAGTAGGTAACAGGTGTCCGGACACCAGGGTTCACATCTCAGCTCTGCTACCGACAAGGCTCATGATCTCACATAGCGCCCATAATTCCACCAATCCACATTTAAAAACTGAAAGAACTTCAAATTGTCTTTTTCTTTATAAATTATAAATTTCATTGAGAGATAAGTTGCTCATAAAATGCATCTTAACAATAATTATAGTCAACACACAATGAAAACATTCACCGCAAACAAATGGCTCTGTGAAGTCTCCAAATCTTGATTTGTTTTTTCCTTTCTGAAATGTGGAGTGAGTTATGATGGCCACTTGGCATACTTGAAACCCTTCAAATTGTCAATTCTTCACTCCTTCCAAAGCTCTGGAGGTCTATTTGCTCTGAAATGTTTGTTTCTCTCAATTTGTAGCTCTCCGTAGAGTCTCACTCTCAGAGCATAAAATAAAAAATACAAAGAAAAGTGAATAATCTTACCCAAAATTTATTACAAATAGCAATTTAGAAGACTCATTATCACAGTATGAAACATAAAAAAAGATGGATCATGAACAAAGAGTGTGAGGAAAATATAGAAAATGTGTGGGTACATATCTATCCAGCTATCTTGACAACACCCTTATGCATGCTGTTGTGCTGTTTACGCATGAATCAATAAACACATTTCTGTACTCGTTTAACAGTGTATTATTGAAATTGGTCTATAATGATAAATACTAATTAGAATTCAATCCTTTGAAATGGAGTGTGCCTGGCATGTTTTAGCAGGCTGCTGTAAATGAAGACGCTCAACTCAGTGGCCATTTATCAATTTTTGTTACATACTTTTATCAGGGTTTTATAAGACGTAAGTATGGGGGGAAAGTCTCCAGGCTTCAGGAGACTATAAAATCTCATTAAAGTTGGTTTTCTGCAAGTCTAATAAAAAAGGGGGGGAAAGCCTCTTGAAACTCATGCACTGCTGAGTTGGTCGAACGTAGCCAGTTCTCGTTTTTCAGGCTTGTGGAACTCACCAGGGAAGGCATGCGCAGACAGACAAAGCGCAGAGTATACTCTGCCATCAGCTTCAGCAGAGTCCAAGTGGTTTCTCAGCCTGCACTTCGGAATCCCCTCACCGTGGGTCCGAGAGCTCTTTAACGCTCTCCACTGGGTCCCTGTGGCGCCTCACTCAGACAGCCCTGCTTCCTGGATAATATCATGTAATGCCTCAGCCCTTTCTAGCCCTGAGCTACAGAACCTCGGGCCAGAGCAAGGTGGACCTCCGGTTGCAGCTTCTCTAAGGGAGATGGGAAACTTTGGAGGTCAGTAACTTTAAGGGTCCCAGGGTGGAAGTAGCCACAGTGGGGAGATCAGAGACATCTGAGAGAAGAGGGAGAAGAGGTACATGTTGAAGACTGGGGAGGCAGAGTGTTGTAAAGAAAGTTCACTAGTCTGTGCCAGGGTTTGTCAGCCTTGACACTACTTGACATGTTGGGGCAAGTTATTCTTTCTTGGGAAACATAGAAGGCAACAGGAAAAGAAGAAGACCAAATGTGAGATGGACTGGCTCCATCAAAGAAGCCATAGGTGTGTGTCTACAGGAGCTGAGCAGGGCTGTGGGGACAGGACAGTGTGGCCATCATTCATTGACAGGGTCACCAGGAGTGGCGCTGACTCAACAACAGATAACACACACCTCTTTTCTGTGAGTGCAGTGTGTGGTGTTGTTGCGGGTGTGTGGGTGTACTGGGGGATGTTTAGCAGCATCCCTGGCCTCTACCCACCAGATGCCGGTAGCATCTCCTCCCAAATTGCACAAATCAAAAGTGTTTCCAGATATTGCCCAACGGGCCATTGTTTAGGTGGTGGGGCGGCAAAGTCCCCCGTGGTTTGGATTAGCTGCTTCCTACTCTACCTTTTAACAATTACGTCTCCTCTTCTAGAAAGCTTGCCCTCACTCTCTGTGAGATTCAGATGCCCCACCACACTTCTTTAAAACTACTCTTGATTCATTCAACGAATGTGTGTTAGACACCTACTGGGTACTATGTATGTCCTAGAGTTGTGTAGCAAATAATATTGACACGATTCCTGTCCTGAAAAAACTTCCGTGCTTGAAGGGAGCACTGAGACTATAGTGCACACCCATAAATGAGTGCGATATTTGTGGTTGCTGGGAAGGAAAGGAAACAGAATGGAGTGACGTGAAGGGCAAGCTGCGGAGGAATTCAGGGAACAGTTTAACTTGAGCGGTCATGGCGCTGGCAACAGAGTAGGCACCTATGAAAAGGGGGATCATAGCAGCCAGGCTGAGGAAGCAACCAGGGCAAGAGCCCTGGCGTGGGAACAAGTTGGGTTTATTTAAGGAATCGTAGGAAGACCGGTATGAACTACAGTGTGCGAGCCATGGAAAAGGTAGACAGATCTGAGATGAACCGTAAGAGGTCGTCATGGGCTGGCTGATACGGAGTCTACTGGACCATGGTAAAGCATTGGGTTGTATTTCAATGGCCTATCACAGCTCCTAACACACTATGTATTGTTGAAAAGAGACATTGTCTCTCTCTCCCTTATTAGGCATGCAGCCTTAAGAAATTTATTCAGTGTTTCTAAGCTGTAAAATAGCTAACAACATATGCCCCAGATCAAATAAAATGTGGTGACACTAATGAGCATTATTTAATGAAACAGTAGTTAGAGTCTTGCATGCATTATACCTGTTCATCCTCATAAAAACGGGCTTATTCCTACTATGATCATGGAGAAAAGACAAAGAGTTGATGTTGAAGGAAGAGAAGGAGACTGTTGGTGAAAAAACATGATGGAGAGGACAAGGCAGTCCAGAAAACGAGAGTAAAATGTGCAAAGTGCATTTGTCTAAAATCCTGGAGTTGGAGAGTGACTATAAGCAATTAGGTACAGCTAGAGTGAAAGGTACAAAGAGCAAGAGGAGAAAAACCTGCAGAAATAATTCTTTTTTAAAAAAGAGGATTTTATTTATTTATCTTTAGAGAGAGGGGAAGTGAGGGAGAAGGAGCGGGAAAGAAACATCAATGTGTGATTGCTTCTCACATGCCCCTTACTGGGGATCTGGCCCACAACAACCCAGGCATGTGCCCTGACTGGGAATCGAATCAATGACCTTTTGGTTCACAGGCTGGCACTCAATCCACTGAGCCACACCAGGGAGGGCAATAATCCTTAACTTACTTGGTTACCATGATCTTGCTAAAAGAAACTTTACTTCTTTGAGCCTTAATTTTCTCGTGTATAAAAAGGAGCAACAATGCTTCTTTTCATAGCATTCTTGTGAAGGCAGCTTAAAATGATATTTTTTGACAGAGCCCAATGCAAAACAAGCTTCAAACATTTTAGATATATAGCCGTCTATCTGAAGGATGCTTATTAGTGTAGCAATGCTTTTCTAAGTTCATTTCCAGCCATAAGCTGAAGGACTCTGCTCCAATCTTTCCCATTCTGCATGTTGATGAATGACTTGAATGAGAACACAGATCAGAATTTTTTAGATTACCCAAGTTAGAATGGATAGTTAATAAACCAAGTAACAAAAACCATATCTTGACAGGCTGAAGTGATTAAATTTAACACAGATAAATGTATGGCCCTAAACTTCTAGCCAGAAAAAGAAAATGTATCTCTTTGAGATGAGACAGATGTGGGTGAACAGCCATTCATATAAAATATCAAAGGGCATTTTTGTGGGTGAATGCACTCAATGAGTTAAGAATGTGATATATTTGCCCAAAATGCAAATGCAATGTTATTTTAGAAGCATTCATGGAGGTATGTGTCTGATAGAAGGAAGTAATTATCTCATTTCAATAAAACCAAAGAAACTTATCTTTGTGACAGGAAATGGTTGGTATTTATAGATGGCTTGAATGATTGCACCTTTGAAGCTAATGACTGAAGTGGACAGTATATTAATACCGAACATCCATCTCTAGTTAGCGTCCGTTTAGAATGGAAGGTGCGAAAGATCCTCGAAAGATGTGAAAAGCAGTGAGTGCCCTGAAAGGAAATGGAGTCCGTGATATTGACCTTTATCCTCTCTTTTGACTCTTGTAATTCCACCAGTGTTAAGGAGGCCAGCAGACCAGCTGGCAGATCTTTTCAAGGAAGCTGACCCTGAATAGCTTGCTTTTGACATATGGCCAATGGAAAGTCAGACTGCAATTTATCTGGGGAGCCTGGCTGAAATGTGTAATGATGGGCACGTCATGTGCTCGGCAAGAGTGGTGGGAGCCCACACAAGGAAATGGGAAAGCTTACAAAGAGGACGCTCCACAGAGAGGGTGCAGAGAAAAGTACAGCCTTCATTTGAAATTTACCCTTAGTGAATTTCAAGAGACTGGAACGTGTTTTAAGGAAATCCGGGCTTGCTTTCAAAAACAGGATCCATTTATAGTCTGAGGAGGATGCCGCAGGAGGTGAAGGGAAGCTGGCTGATGTTTACTTTGAATGCCTCGATTTTCCAAATTTGCAGCTCAGAGTCAAGTTCAGGCCCTGCTAACTGCTAGAACCATGAAAGAAGTTAAAAAGGGTTTTGCAAGTCCTTGAAAAATGTCACTACAGCTTGAAGGCTTCAATTCTGCCGCATCAGTAATGGTGCCTGGGTTTGGTAATCCATGTGATACCACTCAGTTTTACTCCCCGGGACAGGCTGCATTTCTTCCTTATTTTGGGAAGGTATTACTCACAAAGCAATAACTGTAAAGTGTTTTATGTAAGATGATTCTTTTGAAGCCACGAGTGTCATGACTTGCTTTGCATTCTTGAGGTGGATTTAATCCTCTGCAGCCATGAAATTTTATAAGACCACATAAAAACTCTTTTAAGATGCAACTGCAGGAAAATGGTGAGCATAGATTAAGAACCGGTGCATCATTGGCATATTAAATCTGGGCTTGAGAGATAGATGATAAATAGACAGCTAGATAGATAGATAGATAGATAGATAGATAGACCCTTTTTAATGTAAACTTCCCTCTTTTCATTTCTGTAATCTTTCAACTAATATGGCTCTTGCTGTCAATTTCACAAAGACTGCTTCCAACTCCACTGGTCTTATTAAAACATTACTTGCTCAGCTCTTTTCCGTATGTTAGCGCCTGTGTTCATTTTTACCCTTATAGCACGGTGCAGCCCTGTCACCCAGGGAGCCTGGCTGACAAAGGCTATGCCATGTTACGGTTGTACCTGTGAAGTGATCTCCCCAGTTGCGTCTCTCTAGAAGTATGCTATACATCAATTATATCCCCAGTTATATATTCTTGGCTTGGAGTCCTCCCACCATCTTGCTGTACTAGAGACTTTGTTAAATCTTTCACCTGTAATGAACAGAAATGTAATACCAGTGGAAGGAGAATACTGGCAAGAGCAGAAGCCCATGCAATTAAAAAGTTTGGCGGAAGTGGGAAAGATAAGGACTATTGTATAATTGTTCAGAAAAACGATGCACTGGATCAGATAGGCTGAGGGTCGGTGATTAACAAGTGACAGCTGAAGGCTGAGCGTAAAAGCCAATGAGCCTCTCTAGCAACGCATGCCGAGAGTTTCATTTTCTAAACTCTGAGGGCATAAAAAGCCGAAGTTCAGGCCCCAAGCTTATTTTTAAGAGTATCTCAACTCTAGAGGAGGTGGAATTTTCCATGTCAATCATACCAAGGTCTGGCCTTAATTAAGAAGGAATGAAGTCAGAGGCCCGAGAGATGGATTTCTGAGTCACCATATAAAAATCTTAAATCTCACACCTCTCTGAAATCTCTGGGCCTAGGGAAGAGGTTACTTCTTATTGTGAAAAGCTATTGCTTGTTCTGCTTTGCCTGAAGATGATTTGGAAGTTTTTGCCTTCCGTGCAAATGTGCATGCCCTTAAGACCCCTTCCCAACTTCCACTCTGACACCGCACCACTGCTGGGGTTAAGTCACAGATGGCGTGGCTCAGTGTGTGTGTGCGTGTGTGTGTGTGTGTGTGTGTGTGTGTGGTGCGTATGTGGTACAGCAAAACACCAATGGACACATTCTTAAAAGAGCGACCCGTGAATATTAATCCTGCCAATGGATTAACCTTTTTTGTAGGACAATGGTTGTGAGCCTGGGAAGAAAATGACTGGGAAATCAAAGAGGCTCAGAAAGCATGATTTATTAAGATCATCAGTTGTGATGATCTTTGAATCACATGTTAGGGCCCGATAGAGTGCACTCACCTTTGTGGTAGGCAGAGTGTGGCCCCTTGCCCCAAGATGCCCACCTCTTTGTCCCTGGGATTGGTGAATATGTTGCCTTCCATGGCAAGAGGGACTCTGCAGGTGGGATTAAGGTGGGATTCCTGAGTCAGGGAGGTTATCCCGGTGTATCTGGGTTGGTCTAATATAATGACAAGGCTCCTTATAAATTAAAAAGTAAGGTCACCACCAGAGGCAATGCGATAAATGAAGCAGAAATTGAAGTGATGTCATTGCTGGTAAGGAGTCTTGAGTCCAAAAATGCTCGTAGTTTCTAGAAGGGCTAGAAGAAGGGGCTAAGTCTTCCTGAGGAAACCCTGCTGACACCTTGATTTTAACCCTGTGATCCCTTTTTCAGACTTCCAAAATCATAAAATAATAAATTTGTGTTGTTTTAAGACACGAAGTTTGTGGCAGTTAGCACATACAGAGTGTGGGTTACCCTTTCCTGCCTACGGAGCCTCAGCCAGCCCTATTGTCTAGAACTTATAGATGGTTTGAGACATCAACTTGGAATTTAGATAACATTGCATCAGGCCAAGGAGTCTACTTTAGAAAAAAGCTATTATGGCACTGGCCGAATACCTTGGGATTCAGTGGTTCCATCACCTATGTACTGTACAAGCTGTCAGACTAACAGAGCAATGAAAATGATTACTGAGACCCACCTTGGAGATGCTCCCGGCGTGTATGAGACACATTCCATCTGTACAGAGTGTACACCCTGAATCAAGGATCGCTGTGTTCTCCAGTGTATTCAGTAGGTACAATATATGGGTCTGAGAAACATGAGGCGAAGGTACAAGGAGCCACACCTGTCATCACTTCCCAGTGACCCACTAGGAACGTGTGCTTTCCGTAATGCAACTCTTGACGCTACAGGTTTACAAGGCCTGGTCTTTTGTCAAAGGACACACATAATCTCATTCAGCTTTCAACTCTAGCTGCCATCACGTTACTTCAGATATGTGTACCAAGGAATCGGCAGTCCAAAGAGGAAGCACCAGCCTGGCTGGGCTCATTGATTATCAGGAGGAGATGGGGCTGCTTTCAGACCGTGGAGTGGCAAAGGATATGTATGGTATGCACCAGATCCATGGGCACATCTTTCAGTAGCCCCTGGCCCAAATTTAGTGGGAAATTAACAAGCAAAGGAGCTTGGACTGAAAAGGGCCTGGTGAGTAGGACATAAGACTCCCTTAAATTGACAGTCTGAGGCAACTTGAATAGGTACGCTATGCAAGACCAGCAGAGGGGCTAGTGAGGCTCACTAGAATCTAGAATGTGTAGTAGAGGGAGGAGAGGATGCCTATGAGTTTTGGCCTCAAGATCAGCCACAGCAATGGGTGCTGACTCTTCGGAGTTGTCCCAAATTGAGACCCAGTGGCTGGGTATGTGTGCTCTGACATAGATTGCTCTTTGGATTTCCGGGAGGAAGCAGACTCTTGGGCATGGTCAAGGTTCAGTCCTGGTGAGGGACTCGGTTGTGAGCCAGCAGTAGCCGGCATGCCCAATCTCAGCAGCTGCGTGATGAGTGCCTGGGGAACTATGGAACCGGGCCAAGCACTACAGCATCCACTAGAGAAAGCAATTCTACTAACAATCCCTGGGAAACTCTCTCCAGCTCTGCATGGGTTCTTGTTGCAACCTGGCCCTCTGTGAGGGCTTACAGAGCTTTCAGTGAGTCAGCTTCCCCTCCTGTATTGCGTCCAGTTTATTTTGGAGGCTGTGTCTCAGCTGCTTATACACACTTAATGTATACTTCTCCAGGTCCTAGGAAGAGAAGCCGGTATTAGGTAGTACTCTGCTCACTTCTTGCTCAGCCCTGGAAATTGAAGCTATCCCTTTATTCCCCTGTCTCGTGCCTCTCCCGAGAGGGAAATGTTGCCAACATCGAAGCACAGTTGGACCATGGAAAGCCGACTTAGGCATACAGAGTTCTCATTGCTGTGATACACACGACCTTTTCATTTTGCTGCCACTTAAGTCTGCCCCCTGGACTTGCCTCCAAGGTGCAGAGAGAGAATCAACTCTCGGCAATTCAAGGAGTACGCCTTTCTCCTCCAATTATCACTCGAATGGACAAAATGATCCTTCCCAGACCCTTTCCAGGTACCCAATGGGCTTCCCAATATGAGAGATACAAATAATCATTGGTAATTCAAGGCATCGGGGAAATGTGTTGAGGCGAGTTATCATTGAGAGTATTATGGGTTCATAAATATTTTATGTTTGAAGCTATTTAATTGATTTTTTGATTAAAAGCTTCAACTTTGCAGACACTGTGAAGGAGACCAATTTTACCTCCCTCAGCCTCTACCTGTATGGTTTTGAGTAGATTAATTAAATACGCTGAACCTCCAATACACCATTTGTTTACGGGGGGTTGCAGTAGGTAGTGTGGTTTAGGTGTTCTGCCCAGCATCCTCTTCTATGGCAGTGGGCCCCTCCCCCTGCCACAGGTGTGGACCGCTCCCAGCATGCGCCGGCCCTTTTCTTCAGATTCCTTCCTTCTGCAGCCGAGGTTCACCGAGAGTACCTGAGAAGTCACTCACCCGCAACACAGGCCAGTCGTCACTGATGCTGAGGTGGGCGTGTGTCCCAATTCTGACCAAAGCATTATGAAAGCCATCTACCGGCAACTTTTTCTACATCAGGAAAAGGCCATCTTTTTCATCTTCTGTGTGTCGCTTCCATGCACTTCATGAAACATATACGAAACAAAGATTGAAGTTGTCAGAGCAGACAGAATAAAAACACCCCCAAAATTAAGATTCTTGGTGACATGAATGAGTGCCCAAATCAAATATTCTAGAGATTGTTCTGCTACTGGACTTCTTACTATGCTTATTTTTTAGTGAGTTGATTCAAGGTTTCTCTTACTTGAAACCAAAGATAGGCTCACAGATACCGCCTGTGTGTGTGTGTGTGTGTGTGTGTGCGCGCGTGTGTGTGTGAAGGTGAGGAGGAGGGAAGAAGGGAGAAAAGAGAAGAGAGAATATCTCTGGCACCCACCTTGAGTCCCAGCCTTGGTCTCCAAGGAAGCCTTACATACTCCCCCACACACTGCCCAGCTTTCTCTTTTACTTCAACTAGATTGAATTAGGTTTCATTAAAGGGGCCCTGAAAGACAATATCGATTAATTTATATTTCAAAGTGCTTGGAACAGATACACTATAATAAACACTCAATGACTATTAGCTATTCATAGCATTCTCCTTTACCAAGGTAATCATTATTTTCTTTTATCTCATCACGGCTTATGAAACCTAAGTGGTGGTTCTTAAAGCTAGTTTCACATTAGTATTACCTACCACGTTTTTAACAATTAATGCGGCCTGGATTTTCCACTTCCCCTGTAATGGAGTAACCGATTCAGATCTTCAATAGAAATAACTAGGGAACTGGACAAAGCCCATACATCCACTTTCGTCAGTGTGATAAATATATCTTTGGTCTTTGTCCTCGGTTCCTGACACACAGCTCATACAATGGTCAGAATCTCCGGGGTGAGAGGAGCATCGTTTGTTCTTGTGAGCCCACTCTAGACAGCTTCCAGTGGGGGCTGGTTCTCATAGATACCAAGGCATGATCAGAGGGTTGGCACTTTGAGCCCTACCCCCTGACCCGCAGGGAAGAGGGACTGGAGGTGGAATTAATTACCAAGGGCCAATGATTTAATCGATTGTGCCTACTCAATGACACCTCCATAAGCACCCTTAAACCACAGGGTGCTGAGAGCTCTGTGCACCTCCCCTTTCCCTTGCCTTGTGCGTCTCTTCCCTGTGGCTGTTCCCACGTTGTAGCCTTGATAATTGACCAGTAGTAGTGAGTAAAGTGCTTTTGGAATTCTGTAAGCCTTTTCAAAATGATCAGACCTGAGGAGAGGGTTGTAGTACCCTTTGATTTATAGCTGCTTGGTCAGAAGTGCAGGTGGCAACCCTGACTTGTGACTGATGTCTAGTGTGGTGGCAGTCTTGGGAGACTGAACCCTTAACCTGAGGGGACTGTACAAACCCCAGGTGGTTAGGGTCAGCATTGAACTGAATTCTACAACATTCAGTTGGTGTGCAGAGAGCTGGGGAATTGATTGAGGTAGGGGAAAAAATACACACCCATACATTGGCTGCCAAAAATGTGATGAAAAACAGTTCAGTCAGACATTGTACAGCAGGTGGCATAGGATTATAATACTGGAGAGAAGGAAGTGAATGAGATAATCCTTATCATTCCCCATGCTTTCCGCATGGGAATCTTTCTAGACCCAGGGAACCTTTCTAGACCTGATTCAAGGAGAAAGAAACCCCCAAATGCAAGGTAATGGAAGCAGATATCGGACTTCTATATTCTAAGGTAGCTACTAAATGCAGAATACTGGAAGGAATGAAGATGTGCAGAGATATCTCCAAGGGGCGCCATGAGTCTGTGAGTGTGCTCACAGCTGTGCCTGTGTGAGGGGTAATTCCCGAAACCCAAAGGTACACTGCCAGGGAGCTGTAAAGCAAACAAATCTCAGAGTCCACATAAGGCTGGCAGTCTTCTGAGTTCTGCCAGAGTGAAGAATGCTCATTGAACACCCGAACATCCCATTGTTATGGATGGGTTACACCTTAGTAGTAGGGCAACGCTCTCTCCAGAACAACTACTGGAGACCAACACAACCACCGTTGCAGAAGAAGCATGCCTGGGACATGTCAGACTGATCCACAAGCAACTCACTGCCAAACAAAACAAAGTTCAACATGTGTAAAGGAAGACAACAAAATTCCGATACTAACCAATGTGATATTTACTGTGCTCAAGTTCTGCTAAAATTATTAGGCAAATCATTTGTCAACACAGTGTCAGGTATGCAAATTTGATATGCCCACTTTCTCCAATGCACTAAATAATAAAGGACAAAGGAACAAATAAAATGCAGAAAGTAAAGCTATCAGTGTAACTCAAAGACAATGAACAACTAAAATTAAATTGCCCATAAGTAGAAAAATAAACATTAAATTCTGGCAGCTTTCTCTGTGCTTCCTGCCATAAGAATTTGGAAATCCAAGTACAGTTTGGGAAAATCTCTATTGAAGAAAGAGTAGAGGGGCTGTGTTTGGGTGTTTTTTTCCCTAAAACCAGAAAGAGAAAGTCCACCCTCTGTTGAAAATGCTTGTGGTATATAGGTAGCTCAAATCAGGGAAAGGCTAAAAATTATGTGTGTGGGGAGAGGGGTAAAAAAATAAAGGAGAGACACTCTTTGAAAGTACATGGGGAAGGGTGGTGGAAAAGCAAGAGGAGACAATTCAGGATTCTACAAGTTGAAATAAAGCAAAAGATACCAAAGATTATACAACCCCTTTCCCTGACCTTAAGGAAAGGAAAGGAAAGGAAAGGAAAGGAAAGGAAAGGAAAGGAAAGGAAAGGAAAGGAAAGGAAAGGAAAGGAAAGGAAAGGAAAGGAAAGGAAAGGAAAGGAAAGGAAAGGAAAGGAAAGGAAAGGAAAGGGAAAAGAAAAGAAAGAGAAGAGAAAAAGCAAAGCAAGGAAAAGGAAATAAAACAAAACATACATTTCTACTCTGACAGAAGAGGGCACTATTGAACTAGGAATCTAATAACCCATCAAGAAGAGGCAGGTCCAAAGGTAAACAATGTAAATTTGGACAGTTTTCCTCCACCTTGTGTGTGGGTTTCTCTGTGTTGTGTCTCAAAAACCTATATAACATTCAAAGCTGAACTAAGCATACTGAAACATGCATTCAGGAATATGAAAAATAATTTGAATCAAATTTAAAATGTAAAGGTGGAAATAGTTTTAAAAAGGAGAAGAAATGAAAAGAAATAATGCTCTGAAGGAAATGGAAGAAAAAGACAAAGTCGTATTAGAAATTATGACTAAATTACAAAGTACTCAAGGAAGAAATGTATGTGAATTGAAACATTAAAAAGGTATTGAAGAAAACAGGAAAAATCAATGCAATAAAAATGAATTAAATGAGTAAAGATACAATATATGGGAAAAATGGTTGAAACTAAAGATAGTCAAAGAAAAAATAACATTTGTATAATTGGAGTCCCCAAGGAAGCTAAGATAATGGAACACATCTCATAGTAAACCTGTTGTACTAGAACACTTTTAAAACCAATGTGAAACTTGTACCAAGATATTTAGAGAGCCCATCATGTACCTCGGAAAAAAAATGACCTGCGATGGTCAACTCCATGACCTAGCCTAGTAAAAGGTAAGAGTCTGCAAAGATGTAAAAGCTGTCTGTAAGGCACTCCAGCAAAAGGATGAGCTGTCTCACGAGGGAACATGGATGAGACTGGCTCTGGACTTCTCCAAAATGACATAATCAGAGGGTAATACGGACACGCAGGTCCAATAAACTGAAGGAAAAACAGCATGAAGCAAAGCTCGCTTTTATACCCCTTTTTCCTTCTGTCATTGTCACCAAAGCTGCCCTTCAAATACCAAAGTTATTTTTTATATAAAAAGAGAGTTTTGAGAATTCTGAAACCAGAAGCTCTTCTTGAGAAATCTAGTCGAATGTGAACTTTATCCAACCAAAAGATGTCTGGGGATATTAAGCAAAGGGTGAATGGTAAGCACTGAATGCATTCCTATGTTAAATAACATTGTGTTTAGTATTAGACGTTGCGTTTATAAGACTAAAACTAATGGGGGCTGATGTATAAGTTATCCATTGTATGTTCTGACAAGTAGTAATAATGCCACTAAAAATGAAAAGAACAAAAGCGAATGGAAAGTAGAATAAACTACTTATTTTAAAAGAAGTGTGTGTGAGTAAAAGAATGTCATGAATAAATGACATGCCAAATATAAATACTTTAAATGTGAGAACTTGGGGTAAAGGGCATTTAAATAGATATAAATAAAAACATATCTCCTAAACAAAACTACAATCTTTCTAAATACTAATAAATTAAAAACTTAAAGAACAAAAAATATATATCCTGTAGAGAAAAAAATACGTAAAGTATAGCTATAAGTACTAATTAAAAGATAAAATTATATGGTAGAGTTGAAACCAAGCAACTCTACAATATGAAAAAAAAATTCAGTCTGGCTCACAAAGACCCACCTACATGCTATTTACAAAAGACACATTTTAAACAAAATCAGTGATTGAGTTGAAAACGTTTTAAGATCTATCAGGCCAGAAAGAAAGATGAGACACTGAGAGAGACTGGAAATTTCTTCTGGAATTTAACTAAGGGGATACTCTAAGAATGCTTCCAATGGTGATAAGAGACCAACATTACTACCCTTTAAAAATAGGCTAGATGTTCTTACATTACTGGCAACCAGGTAACTTGCCAGAGCACTGTGCAGAACACTGAATACCCAAGTGGAAAAAATCACATCAACTGGATGGAAAATACACCGATCTCTCTATTCAGCCCATCGTTCAGAAAAGTACATATATTTAATACCAGCTACATGAGAGGTGCTCTGATAGACAATAGCCCCGAATATTTGTAAGACACAGTCCCTATTTTCTAGTAACTTATCTATTGAGAGACAAATTCACAGACGAAACATTTCAGTAAAGTGGACACAGGGGCAAATGCAGAACTGTGCTTGAGATGGAGAAGGGGCAAATAAGGGGATCGGGACAAAGCAAATGGAAATGGAGGTACAATTTTGATGGATTAAAAGGCAGTTTCCTCAGATGTACAAGCGAGAAAGGTATCTGTTAGCTATTTCTGCAACACTACTGTGTAATATACAATCGCAAGACCTCAATGAAATACAATAGACATGTGTGATGAGGGACCTTCCCAAAAATCAGAATTATCTTCTGGAGGGTGGGCATCTTATAGGACAGGCTTCCCCAATAGGTGTGTGTTCTAAGAACCCATCTGTATCAATGTACCAGCTGGTGTTATTGCGAGAGGCTGCGTGAATTTTTTTTTTGAAGGCTCTTGCAACACCTATTGCCCATTTCATGACTGGTGATTTAGGAGTGCACCTACCCACACTGTGCTGAATGTTCAACAGTTTTTGACCAAAATCAACCCTGCCCCCATGCCCTACCGTTTCCCACTCACCCAATCTCACTCCAAGTGACTTTTTGTGTGTGTGTCCCCTGATGAAAAATCCTCAAAGGAAAACATTTTGCTGATGTGGAAGAGGTGAAACAAAAAAAAAAAGGCAGAAGCACTAAAAGGCATTGAAATCGACACGTTCAAAAACTGTTTTGTGCAGTGGAAAAAAATGTTTTGATAGGTGTATTACATCAAATGGAGAGTACTTTGAAGGTGACTGAATTTAAATGTGTAAGAATAAATGTACAACTGTTCACAAATAAATTCCATTTTGGGGGGAGTTCCCCCTCATACTATTTCATATACACGTGGTTAGGCTGGGCCAACTCGGATGACTTCAGCTAGACTGACCTATATATTTCATGGTGGCTGTGCGGTGCTCTGATCCTGGCTCGGTCTCGGTGGGTGGCTTGGCTTTGATCTGCAGGGCTGGCTGGGCATGGTTCTTCACTGTGCCTTGTGCTTGAACCTTGTCCAAGTATTGACTCCGTGACCATGCTGTGGGGCAGCAGCTTTGGGGGGAAGCACTTCTCGTAACATGAGCAGACGGGCAAAAGTGTGAGCAGAGTGTCCCCTGGGTCTAAAATGGGAGCTGAGAAATGGCAGAGTGTCGCTTCTTTCCCATAGTGCATCATCCGTGGTCAGTCCTGTGGACAGTCTGGTGTCGACAGGGTGGTAAATTCATCCCAGTCTGTTGCATGACACTGAAAAGCCCATGACAAATAGAATGTGTAATTCTAACACAGGGAGGAAATGAAGCATGGGGAATGAGTGATTTAATCTACCAGAGTATTTGCAGCTGATGGAATAGGGTGAACCAGATTTAGTTTTAAAATATGTAATATATAAACATATTAAATATGGAGATTATAAAAATATATTAAATTACTACACATACATATGTGATTATAGGGATCCTATACTTGTTCCTTTGGGTTCCAAGGAGACGAGGGCATTGGCAAATGATGAGGAAAGAATCTGATCTCTTTTCCCCCCAAATAAGCATTTAATTTCTTTTTGAACTAATGTTTGTTTCATGATCAAACATGTTTTTTTAAATTTATTGTCTTCCATCTCTTATCCACAATCACAACTAGTTTTTTATTGTTTTATTCATGAACTTAACATACAGGCAAGAGAGGATGATTGTAATTTTTAGCAGGTGGTAAATCCTTGCCACATCTTAGTTAGCATTTTAATTATTATCGGTAAAAAAAACCTCTGCATATCGATTTGTGCCCTACAAGAGGCCACAAGGAACACAGATATAAATTGGAAATGGGATGAAACAGAATATTTAGAATTTGGACAGCGAATGATCTCTGGTGCAGCAAACACTGCAGGCTGTTTTGGGAAATGAAAAACTGACATCAATACCTTTCATCAGCTGGCTAAAAATGACACAGGGTAAATGTTTAAATATTTAAAACTGGTATTAATATTCTGTTACATTCCATTTCCAATTTGCATCAATATCTCTCCCTCTGTATCTCTCGAATGAAAATTTAAGTGTCCCAACCTGTGGAGAAAATTGTGTTAATAGTACTGTTAATAGGAAGGAAAGAAAATATTAACTATTTCAGTCTGTGGTTTAGGGACTAAAGATGACCCTGTAAGAGTTCCCTTGAACTGATTTTACAGCAAAATATTTGCGTTCAAATGGAATATTAATCCAATATGATTCAAAATAGAACCATGCATTACTTTTGTTGCAAAGGCTCTTTATTCATAATAATAACTTAAAACTTTTGCTGGTATATTCAGAGACCTTGATATATGTTATATTTAGAAGCTGCTAATACAGTTTTAATGATATGATTTTATACATGAAGTCTTCAAAAAGGTTAGCTGGGGGGGGGGGAGCAGTGCACCACAGTGTTTAGGAAATTGGTTTCTGCCTCGGACTTCGTTCGAGCCAGTGATGCAGGGCAAGCCCTGCTCACGCCCTGAGCCTCTCTCATCTCCCCTTTTGCATCTGTCATCCGCTCTCCCTCGTCTGCATTTACACATCTATGTGGTTACCCTGGGCCCACCCAGCTACTCCAGAAAAATCTCCCTGTTTTAAAATCAGCTGACAGTAACCTTACTTCCACCTACAGTTGCTAACTTCATTCTATTTACAAAGCCCTTTTACAGCCCTAGCAAGGTTAGTGTCTAAGAACGTGGTTTTCAGGGGAAGAACAGGGTGTCTGTAGATTCTGCCTGCTGCTCAGGGTTCTTCTGGAAACTGAGTAAAGTAATGCTAAATGCATTCCCAGTATCCGAGCCATTACCACTGGGGTTTACCCACAGTGCTTTTGTGAGCAGGCAGCCATCCGTAAGCCTTTAGTTGGCAACATCTGAAAAAGCAGTGTCTTGCCCCTACTATTTATTAATATGTGTTATCTATATTCTGAAATACACACACACACACACACACACACACACACACACTGTTTTATATAGTGCTGACACCTCACAGAATCTCCATGAATAATAGCTGACATCATTGCTGGTTAGTCAATAGAAACTCAGATGCTTGCATAGACTTGTCTCATTCAGTCTCTTCGTAAAGACTGGCAAAGGGAGCTTAAATTTTGAGGGCATGAGTGTAGATTAAAGTCATTGTGGTTATTAGAGTTACCCATGCATATTAAGAATTTAAGTAAAGCTCTGGTTTTAGACTTTGGAGTTCAGATACATGATTAAAGAAAAATGAAGTGTTCCAATGAACACAGAAGGTACAGATATAGGTACAGATAATATGCCATCAAGTATTTGCCATATGACCCCGGGAGATTTACCTTGCTCATCTAGTCGTCAGAGTTCTCAACTATGAAATGGGCATAATAATACCTACAAACCTGAAGAAAGAAGATCAGAAAGGTACTATGGCATCTTCTAAATGATAAGTGCACAGTAACCATGAATTTTCTACCCCTTACCCCCATTTAAAACACAGGCCTTAGAAACAAAAGAAGTGCTCTTTTGGGGTCAGTCCATTATGGTCTTTGAGCCTGTAGAATGGTTATAATTATGCTTACCTCATGGAGCATGGGTCCATTAAATGAGAAAGCTCCATGATTTAGTGCTTCCTGACCTTCCCTGCTAAGAGAGTGAAGAATTTGAAAGCATTTACAAACCCTTTGATTGACACATTTCCATCTCTCAGGTCACCTGTTAAGTAATATTAGTGTTCCAATGACCGTAATAAGAACAATTGTAAAACACAGTTCTGTTTGAAAAATGTGCAGCTAGCTAAATGCATTCCCAATATCCGAGCCATTACCACTGGGGTTTACCCACAGTGCTTTTGTGAGCAGGCAGCCATCCGTAAGCCTTTAGTTGGCAACATCTGAAAAAGCGGTGTCTCACCCCTACTATTTATTAATATGTGTTATCTATATTCTGAAAGGAATGTTCTGCATTTGTGTACTTTGTGATCACTAACAATGTGGCAGGCAAGGTCATGGAGGATTAGCCGGGATTTAATGTAATTTGATGTTTGACAATGATAACGAAATGTGTGCTGTCTTGGAACTTTGCTTGTTAAACAGGAATAGATTTTAATCTGGAAAGTTTCATTCAAAATATAATCACAATGCCAAACCCTAAAACCAGCACATTGGAAAAGGGAAAGAAGTAACAACTTGATTATCTGAGCTGTTCAAATAGTTTTCAACTTTAAGGAATGTATGTATTCTATCAGTGGACCTAGGCTCCAACGTATGTGAGGGTATGTGTGGGCATGTAATAATATATGTGTAAATTATTAGCAAAGGTATGTAAATTGTATACCTGTAAGGAGTACTATATATACATATATGCATGTGATCAATGATATATATAAGTAAAATAGTGTATATGTTACATATAAGGAAGTGACCTATAAATAGAATTAATTATTATAAGTATAAATTATATATGTAAGTTATATACGGGGTCCGACACAAATAATGCCCCTTTTTGTTACAAAATCTTGTATTACAAAGTCATAAGCATGTAATTCTGTAACATAATAATATCACATTCAAGGACACTAATGACAATTTAGGTGAAATGTTCACATTGCTGTCCAGCTCATGAGAAGCATTCACGTACCCCACCAACCACACTCAAGCAGGTGTTACTTCTGCCGGACCCTGAATACAAGTTATATCAATTCAGGGGAAAACACTGAGCATGTACAAAATGGCCAATAAACTCTTTGGAGAGGCAGTAAGCTGCCTTCTAGGAGGAGAAGACAAAAGAAAACGTGGAAATACAACTCCTAACATGTGCCAGATAGTACAGTAGGTGCTTTCAGATTAAAGGACACATGCTTTTCCACTTAATCACTCTGCCAAAACTGTGAGATAAATAGCAGCCTAACTTGATCATGCTAACTAATAATCTCCATACTGAGCTTCCTGGACCAAAGCATAAAAACGTTTCTATGGTTCTTGTGTACAACAATTTGGTTTTAGTAACTCTCATACAGAAAACACCAAAGAATTGTTTCTAATGTGAATTAGGCTTTCCAGTCCTCTTTATTTCCAAGTTTTATTTCCTGTAAAACCCAGTTGGGTAATATTGTTTTATTTCCAGATAGCAAGTGGTCTTTTTCAAAGGATTTGATGGAAAAAAAAACCCAGTTAGTTACTAATCATTCTCCTTTTACTAGTAGACGTTGTCAAGGTAATTGGCTTTTATTGTATTTGGAGATACCAGTGGGTAACAGTTAGGGGAGGATACTTTACAGAGATTAGCAGGCAATAAACTGGCTTCTGCCTGGGCCTTCGGACCAAGGGCATCCCGCTTAATCGAACAGCCTGCTGTGTGGAAACGGTTTCTTGAGGTACTCTCACTGAAATGTGGATTCCGAGAAGCGTCTTTCCAAAGCACAGCCCCATTGTGTTTTTCCAAAATACCACGGCCTGAAATATCTTCTCTCAGGGGATGGGAAATGTCAATAAAGGAGAATCTCACAAGAACAAAAAAAAAGGTCTTATTTTAGAAAAATGTATTCATGCATTCAAAAAGCATTGCATCCTAGACCGGTGCTGGGACCATGGGTACGGAAATGAAGAAACACATAAAATGTAGTTTCCTTCCTTCAGAGAACTTGAAGACTTAACAATGAAAATGAAATCGCGTGTAAACAAGTCATTATCATGTAGTGCTTACCAACATTTATCCCAGTGATCCATGGTATCTGGTAATCATAATAAAACGAGCAATCGTTTATTAGGCCCCTCGTCTGTGCCACACACTGAATAAACATTTACAAATATAATCTCAGCAGACATTCACAGCAGCCTGACGTGGTTGGTGGGTGCACTGCGTTCATTCTCACTTTCCTGCTGGTCGTCTGGGGTCACAGAGTTTGGCCCATCTGCCTGAAATCACGGGGAAGGAACGTGGCTCAGTCAGAACGTGAGCTGTCCGAACACACAGCCTAGGTGTCCTATCACTGTGCTGTGTTGCTCCAAGGAGCGTGATATTATCTTTATTTTGGGGGGAAGGGGGCAGGTGCTGGAGGCAGGCAATGACATTCAAGAATTCACAAAAGAGTAAGATATTAAATGAGCCGATAATAAAAAAATAATAATAGATGGTGAGAGGAGACTTGACGTTGGGTGCTGGGCACTCAGCCCAATGTGCAGATGATATAGCGTAGAAATGTACACCTGGAATCTCTGTGATGCTATTAACCAATGTGGCCCTAATAACTGTAGTAAAAAATGAAAAACAATTCTCCAAAGAGTAAGATATTAAACAGCCGATTTGAAGAAGACGATAAGTACATGTTTTCCAAGCAGACTGGGGGTGCGTGGACGATCCCAGGAGGTGGATGCATCTCGTGCACAGATGGAGAAGCCTGAGACATCGCGGCTGGAAGGAGACAGACAGACAAGTCAGCTTGGCTGGAAACAGGCTGTGAGAGAAGTAAGGGGCCTTACTTGATTCTGGAGAGGCTGCCATGCAGCAGAGCTAGAAAGCGTTTAGATTGTACATTGTCATTGGCTGCCGTGGGAGAGGCTCAAGCAACAGCGTTGTGTGACTGAGTGAGGTTTAGAAAGATGATCTTCAGAGTGAGTAAGGGATTAAGGGGGATAGCCTGAAAAAGGCCGTCCCAAGAAAAGCGCCAGTGAAGTAGCCATTGGGGAGAGAAATTATGAACTAAGGCGGCGGCCATGGGAGGGAAAGGGAAGGGGAGACTGAGGAATACCTGGTTGGATAGACACCACGGAAGGGGAGGACCAATTGATGAGACCGCACATTTCTAGCTCAGGTGCCTGCAAGAGAGAGGAAGGCTCCAGTGTTGGTGCGGGGCTGTGGGGAGGGACACAGGAAGCAGCATAATGATGAGGATGTTTTGCTTACATCTGACACTTAGTTATGTCGAATTCTGAGGTTACTACCCCAGAATAAATAATGAGAGCTTTTAATCCACTTTATTTCCCAATGAAAAGGGATTGATGGTTCAGCATTATCATTTAATAAACCCCCACCCCATCTTTTAAATCTATAACTGATAAGATGGTGTTTGTCCAAGTTCCATTTTCTACTCAGTAGGTTGTGGGGCTACGTCTGAATTTGTCAGGTGTTCGACCAGACTGGATGCTCAGGGGAAACGAAAATCAGATCCTCGATAACGGCAGTAACAAATGCCCCAGGAGCACATTTTTTGCCTTTCATATTAGCACCAAAGTCTTACTGGTGACTGACCTTCCTTTCTCATCATGATCTCCGTTGTTGAGGAAACTCCCTCTTCACTCCAAGTTTTTTTGTTTTTTCTTACTCAGCTTCTGTACTTCGGTTCCCCAGCCCTGTTGATGGAATTCTCCCTGCCACCAAAAACTCCTTATACAACAATAAGTTCATTTGGCATTATTCTGTACACCGAGAGACAGCATGCTTGCCTGTTGACACATTACCTTTTTAAAATATTTTTTTCTGTCCAAAGGAATTTTGTTGAGAAGCTTTGAAAACAGGCAGCACAAGCTTCATTAGGATTTGAAGATAAAGGTGAAGGGTACGAGTCATTGAGGTTCCACTCTCTGCTTCCATAACACACACTCCAAGATTGGCTTTATTTAAAGAGGATTTTTTAAGAGGAAGGGTGTAATGTTTAATGAGGTTAAATGCCTGGTCACCATGCCACAACTTGGGAAATTTAACTCCGTCTTGCGAGGAGCTACAATACCATTGCCTTTGCTTGCTTCCCTCTGGGAAGATGCTGAAAATTCACATGTTTCTGTCCCCCACTTTCAGCTACGCCCCGTCGTGCAGGTGTTAGACCTCAACACAGTAGAGAACAAATGATCACTTTAGGACCAACATTCATTGTCCTGAATCATGTTACTCACATGTATCTAAAGTGATCATTTTACCTTGCTGTGCAGAATGCAATGGGGGATTCA
This sequence comes from Phyllostomus hastatus, assembly GCF_019186645.2. Lineage (NCBI taxonomy): Eukaryota > Metazoa > Chordata > Mammalia > Chiroptera > Phyllostomidae > Phyllostomus > Phyllostomus hastatus. Next base: position 21,293,155 of record NW_025334024.1, read on the forward strand.
CAGAATCCAATTTCCGGGGTCCTCAATCAGCATCCAAATATTTGCAGAAGAGTTTTGCAGATGACTTATAAATGTTTGAAATATCCCTCTCCCTCGTGCCTATGGGAGAATGATCCTTTCATCCTATATCACCTACCTTGTCCTTTTGGATTGTAGAGGATTCAGACATTCACATATGCATGAGATGAGAAAGTGGAAATAAATGTGGCAACTCAAGTAATCTGCATAATAAAATGCTGAGTTAGAAAGGGAAGAAGGAGAGAGAACTCCTCCAGGAGCTGGATTTAATGACATTTGAGGTGTATGGGGTAAGACAAGGGAAAGGTTTCAAAGTGAGGAAAATATTGGGGGGGGGTGGGAAAAGCAAGTTCTCACTAAGTGTTTAGAATCAGAGATTACTGTATATCACTTCATTGTCTTTTAATTTTTTTTCCCTGCATGTTAGTGTTTCTTTGGCATCTTATGGAAAGGTGTCCACCTATTTAGTGGGTTGCATTAGTTATATCCATACAAAAGAGAATAAAGAAATGAGAAAAACTTAACAGCAAAAGGTGCGCTTTAATTTAGGTTTTACCATGTTTTTAATCATGTGGTTTTACACAGATAACTCAAGCTCTGAGCCTTAATTTTCACACACACACAAATGACAGACAAATGCTGTCTTCCTTCTGCATTCCAAAGAGTAGCAATGCGAGCAATTCTGGCAAAAAGGATATTCACCAACTCAGCTAAATAATGCAGGAAGATGCCCACCTCCTAAGTAATACTTCTGTAAAAATGCAGCCAAAATTCAAAAATGCAAATTGTAAATATTAGAATTACAAATTATTGTGCTAATCTATTTCTAGAAAACTAAAACATGATATATCACTGATTTTGCCTTATATTTTATATATAATACCAGCTTCTTGTATCATTCCCTTAATTTTGTTCCTTTGATCCAAAATCAAACATATTGATTACTGGCTGAAGTTCAACCTTGTCCAGCTAACCCTAGACCTGTACTGCTTCTGATATTCATTTTAAGATATTCTATCTTTTTTTATTTCATTACACTTCTATGACCCTCCACTTATCACTCCTGCAGTTACTTTTTTCCTCTTGTCCATTACTTTTATAAATCAGGCCCATTTGATAAACACTCAAGTCGCTGCAGAAATGGACGTGCTGCTAATGTGGAAGGTGACATCACGTAGAAACACTATGTGGGAAAATTAAATGTCAGTTACTCAGATACAAAAGCCAAAATCTAGCATTAGACAGGAAGTCCAGGGTACCAACAGGTAATACGCAAACAGCAAGTGTTTTGAAAATAAAATCTATAAAAACGGAGGATTAGACCTTATTTCTGTATGCAGAGAAAACAAAGATCAGGACAAGAGATGCGATCCCTTCATGACAAGCTTTGCAAAAGGAGAAGCAAGTACGATCAGCAAAGATTTCCAGCACAAAGAGAATACACAAAAGAATTACACAGTTTTAGCAGCTTTGATCAGGGAGCAATTTCAGGGCGAGGGAAGTTATAAAGCGGGAGATGGAGCGCAAAGCTCTGATATATATTTCAATACATTTTGATATGCATCTGAATGAAATTTCATTTGCGAGAAATAAGATTATCCGTGGAAATGGTAGAAACCGAGGCATGGCGTGTAGAACTTTTGATAGAGGGGCACCTTGGGGCCAGACGGAACAGGATTCTGTGCTCCTTAGAATGTCTTCCTCCCCTGTCCGTTCGATTCTTGGTAATCTCTAAGTTTCTTAGAGGTGGAAACTTTGAATTACTTTTCAATCCACGAATATTCCAGCATTTCTGGAATCAAAAAGCAATATAAATTGATTCTAAGGTAAAACAAAAAAAAAGAAAAAGAAAAGAGAAAAGCATCTTTGTTCCAGCAGATTTTGGGTAGCACCCCTCATGCACCCTTTCACCCCTCGTCTTCCAACTTCAAACCCTCCCATCCCCCACATCTGGCCCTGCAGGTCTGGCTCAAGTTTTAATGACCCTCCCAGCCATCATGGAGGCACCCTTTTCCTCTTTCTCCAGCTAGTGATGCAATAAAGGAATTTCAAATCTCATGTTGCCTGAAAAAAAAAAAAAGGTGATATAGCCCTTTCCAATCATTTTTTTTTAAATCACGAAATATCAGTGTCTTATTGGTAGAGAGGGAATTAAAAAGAAAGGAGGCACCACACGAAAATTCTTTTTTCTGTGTTCAATTTTGAGACAACCGAGCATAGACACAGTGGGAATTGTAATAAAAAAGTTATATACACTGTGTTGAGCCTTGAAAGATTACATTTTTCAATAGACCATCAATTGAACATGTTTAGATTATTGTCTGTGAACTCCCTATTGTATTTTTTCCCCAAATTGGAAGGTTGTTGTTTCTTTGTTTGCATTTTCTTTTTAAATTTTAGGTGGTATGCCTACAGGGAAAAACACAAGGAAGTAAATCAATAAAACTCAGTTATAGTTTTGAACTTTCCAAGGTAATCCTGGAATTTTAAATCAGACACTCAACTTCTTTGACCATCAGTTTTCTAATCCATAACAAAAAAACCTGAACAAAATAGTAGTATATAATGTTAGGGTAGGAAGTAACCTTATTTACTTTCATTTAGTTAAAGAATGACATGCAAATTTCATTTTTTTTTTCCCTTCGAGAATCACATCTACAGTGTAGAGGGACTCCCACAAGTGCAGCTCTCCGCTGGACTGAGGGATCCCAGCCTCCCCACACTAAAATCTTCCATCACACGGCATTTTCCATATCAGCACACTGAGAGTGTGCCCAAGCAGGCTGTGTCTAAACTCTGGCACAAGGAGCTAATTAGATACAGTGGGTCCAGCATATCCTCACTTGCTTTGCAGGAGCCTCTTGCCCTGGCCTTTCTTTCTGGTGCATCATAAAGGTGCCTTTTCGCTTTTCCCTACCTCAATCCAGGAGCTTAGGACCTCTGCTCAATTATCTTGAGTCAATAATGCTAATGCACATTTTTAATGGTATTCATTTCTATCAGAACTTCCCCTTGACTCCTTACAGCTCAAGGACAGCTACACTCTCTCCTCCCTGGAGTGAGCTCTTAAGCCAGCTCGCTACTCACTGTCAACAGTTTCCAAGTAGTGTCTGGGGAGGGGAAACAGGCATTCATTAAAGACAGTCAGCAGTTGGTGAAGACACTGGAGAGTGAAGGGGATTCTACTGTCTCCAGAAGGCCGGAGACTTTTAAACAAGCATCTAAGCTGTTCCAGGTCTGAAATAGTGTGCCAGTAGCTGCATCATCCAGTGTTTATGCACCATGTTATGAACTTGCTTTCAATAATAAGCTGAGGAATATGTAGTCTAAATAGCTCCATCTCTCCCACTTAGGATGGTGATTAAAGCCACTTTTGTAGTGTACTTTGAAATGGCAAGACTGAATCCATGAGCATCAGTACCTAGAAAATCTGTACAACTTTGTGCCTCCCCAGAGTGTTGTAAGAATAGTCTGTGATCTTCAGAAGAGAAAGCCAACATTGCTCAAATAGACAAAGTCTCATCAGACACAGTGACCTCACTTGCTGTTCTAGCAAATCAGTAGCTCTTTCTTTTTACACTAACTTATTGGACTCTAGTAAAATGAGCTGACTTGCAAACAATTGTTTTTCAGGGGTGGAGGACTGGTTCCTCTCCTTCTGTTTTGAAATAGTCAGTGATATACAAGATACACGATAGGTGTCACCCGAGATGCCCTAAAACCACCTGATCCTCTCTGACCTTCCATCTACATTAGTCATAGCTGATGGGACCAAGCATGTCAATATATAGAAAGGGCTAAGATAAGATGTAGACTTCTCTGGATATTTTTTTTTCTGACAAAGTGAAATCTATTCTAAGAATACAAAGATGATCCTTGAGAAACACATTACTATATTATTATATTTTGCCACCTTTTCTTTTGCTAAAAACTACATAATGTTGATGAAAAAGGTCAATGAACATCTTAATAAGTGAAGAGAGATGCTGTGTTTATTGATTGAAAGATACACATAGTGAAAATGTCGATTCTCCCTAAATTGATATACTGGCTTAACGCAATTCACATAAAAAACCCAGCAATGCTTTTTTGTACATAGAGACAAGATTGTTCTAAAACTTATATGGAAAGACATATGATCTAGAATAGCTGAAACAATTTCGAAAAGGAAGCCTGGAGGAGGAGGAAATCAATCTATGCACTTTCAAAGAGCATTACACAGCTGCATTAGACGAGATTGTGGAACTGTTGGAGGGAGAGACACGCGGATCAATGGAAGAGAACAGAGAACACAGAAACAAGTGTATCCTCTCGTAATAATTTGTATTAAAAGAAAAATCGTTCCCAAATCAATCAGATGCTGGTGGTCATTTGGAGAAGGAAAACCAAGCATGGAACAGGCATGTTTTTATTTAAGCATTGGTGGCCAGACTTACAGAAAGCAGAAAGGGGGATAGATCGATGACTATTTTGGGAGAGGTTGGAGGGATGGAGAGAGAGAGGATTGAGTTTCAGTTTCTATACGTTCCTTTGCCTCTAGAAACTCCTCACTCTTTCAATTATAAAGGGCATTTTATTGTTGTTATTGGGATTGTCCCAAGCTACCAGCAACCATTTACAAAGAGCCATATAGGAGTTACAAACAATTCAGCAAATGAACGCTTTCAGGTGTAATGATGAACTGAAACTGGCTCAGAATTTCGGGTTTTCAGGGCAGGCCTGCAGGTATCTGTGCGGAGTGTGATGGGGTAGCAGTTTCCAGCCAGTATCAGGAGGCAAAGGTACATGACTTTCAGATTTAGGATAAAATTTAGAATTCCGAGATGGCATATAGGAGGCAATAAAAACCAGTGCTTTATGGAGACAAGCAAGAGATGGAGCTTTAGGTGCATTAGAGTCCCCCGGACCAGGGCTGGACACCAGGTCTACATGAAATCACCCCGGGCAAGTCACTTAACCTCTTCGACCTTTAGTTAGCTGAGTGGAGATAATAACAATAGCTATTCCACAGCATAGCTGTAGTGATCAACACACAGCATAGCTTCGGAATGGCATGCTGAATATTCTAAAGGGCTTTAGCAATGTTAATGTGGTTGGTTTTAATTTTCATTACCTGTCATTTGGCGAGGTTTTAAAGAATGTCTATAGATGTAGACATTAAAGTGTCATTTGTCAAAATTTCAAAAATGGACATCCAAATGCATAACATTTACTTTGTCACTAGAAGTCATATGAACTTGGTGGGGGGTAGGGGGAAGCCCAAGTTTGAAATTTCACATGTTTATGGTTGAGCTGGTTTAGGGGTTTGCTCAATGCCAACTTTCCTTAATGTGATATGATTAACATGTAACAGGAAAGTAACAACTTGGCCCTCAGAGATGGATCATTGGTATGAACAGATAAAATGTATATTAAATGATTTACAAAGCTTTAAATACTATATAAATGTATATGATGATCATTTATAAGTTTTGGCTCCCTAATGTAGTGGAAACCAGTTTGAAAGAAATTCCATTCTGACAAGCTGATACTTTTGCCCACATTTGTTTGCAAAATATAACTGCTCAGGAATTGTTTGGTTTATGCCATATGATCTGCATTAGCAGAAGTAAGAACACAGGTTAGTTATATTTATTAAATAGCTCTTTTCCGACTGGCCTAGGAGATCTATGGAATTTAAGAATTTGAGGTAAGGAATCAAAATGCACTGACTCAATTTAAAATATATAATGTTTTTTAAAACATGGTACAATAACTGGTAGATATCCTGTTAAATGTTGTTAGACATGCAATTGATTATGAAATAATTAAACGAAGCATAGCCATTTAACTCACCTACCATGATTCCCAAGAATGGGATACAGGTGAGATCAGGGTTTCCATTTGTTACTGTTCACTGCTGTGAGCTTTCTTGCAATCTCTGCCCAGCAAGTGAAATGAATGCAGGCTACTTATTCAACTCCTCTGCAATGCTCAAAGATCATCATTATGTAAACCACTGGGTTTTCTTAGTTTATACATCAGGCTTTCGCTCATGGGAGATCCTGGCCATTGCTTTTGATCTTACCCTCCCCCACAAAAAAGATAACCTGAAAAATGGTTTAGGATATAAATGGGGGTTGGGGAATAAGCGCAAAAAAACAGGGCAGCAAGCTTAAGGGTGTCAGGAAAAGATACTAAATGATGAGATAATAGATAGATATAGGAGAGGGAGAGAGAGAGTGAGGTATTGGGAATATTTTATCTTGTAGCTAAAATTCACACCTTAGAAGACAGATAACCTTATCCTGGGCTAAAACTGACTTGGAGAGAGAGACCTGAAAAATATTGTATATAGAATTCTAAACTGCAATAACTTTCCACTCTGTTCTCACTGGTCCAAGCCACCTCCCAACCATTTACTACATTACCAGTCAAGTCTACCTCTGGGATCCTGTGTCCACTCCCCTAATATCTCCACTCAGTGCTAATGTCCTTCGCATCTGCAGACTCTGCTCGTACAGCTTGCTTTTGCAGCGCTCACAGCCTGCAGAGAGGGTAGCATCCTGGTATATGAGCTTATGTACATTTGTTTTAATATCCGTTACTTATTAAATGTTTTAGGATGTTGTGGGTGCTCGATAAAGGTTGGAAAACAAATAAATGACTGAATAGACAAATGACTGGATATTTGGTAAGTGGATGAATGGGCAGATAGGTAAATGGGGGCACGAATGAATAAGCAAGATGACTGTCCAACTGTTGGCCACACTAAACTATTCTGTTGTCACAAAAATCAAAACGTGAAGCGTTAACAGTAAATATCCAGCACCCTAATTTTATAAACGACCTCTTAATTGCATCCTTTATTGTCCTTTAAATCAGCATATCAGGGCAAATCATCCTCCTGAAAGTGATCAAAAACAACTCTGGAGGAAAAACACTTTTTCTAATTCAAGGGATATTGAACAACTGCAAATACCCTACACAAAGAGAGATGAGATCCATTGATTCCATCAACAGTGTGCTTAAACATAGCTCCTAGAAATGAGACACTGATGAAAAGGAGTTTCAAAGCCATTCCCTTTACACCATTCTAAGATAGTTGATGTTATTTCTTTCTTTTTCTCCTCTGAGCTTTCAAATACTCACGCTGAGATACTGAGATTGTATTCAGTTTGTGAAATTAGTGACAGAAAGCTTCTCCAGCCACCCTTGTTATCTAGCACAAAGACGCTAAAGCAGAATTGAAATCCTATTATATATATTGCATTAAATTGGCTCCCAGCAGGGGATCTTAATTAAAATGTGCTTATTACCTGGGTCCAGATTAAGTGGCGTGGACTGGATCACAGTCTCTGTATTCAGACGGAAAGCAGGGTGAGCTTAGGCCCTGATTTGCTAATGAAGGCTAATGGTCTGTCTCCTTCCTGATAACCATGTTGGAGGACTTTTATTAAAAAGAATACACATAACCCTATTGCCCTTTCTTAAGTAAATATGTGCAGGTTTTCAAGCATTACTCCCTGAAAGAGACATTCGCATCAGACCTTCCCTTTCTGCAGTGTGGCGATCATATGGTTCTTCTACTGTACCTGGGAAATTAGAAATGGCGACTAGTTTGCAGCCCCTCATTCCTGTCATAGTCCCACTCAAACACTCATGACCTCATACTTCCTCCCACCCCACACTTAGCCTCTTCTGACAAGTCTTCACCTCCCCTTTCCTTCTGTCTAGTCCTCAGAGCAGCAAATCTATGACCGATCAAGAAGCTGTTTATGAAGTTAGACTACAAGTCAGGTTTCAGCTCCCAAGATGGCTAAGCTATTGAGCTCAAAACTTCCAAATGGATTTTTATATATCATTTGTGATACGGGACACAGAGAAAATTTCCATTTGGACCATCCATATGACCACGTATTTTTCCAATGTCTTTTTTTTTTCACTTTCATTGTACTAGAAAGTACTGCCTTTCTATGTTGATATGCATTTGAATGCAAAAACAGAGGAGAAACCATGCCAGTTGAGTATAGCATGTGGGAAAATCAGCTCATTGAAGTAGCAGGGCGCTTTCTCATCCAGGTAAACACCCTCTGGTTCGTCCTCATCGATCTGAGAGTAAAATTTTATCAAGTGACCTATTTTTTCCTCACACTTGAATGCTTAGAAATCCTGCATATGAACTAAATATTCAGCTGGGTAGCAAAGATCCTATGAAACAGTTCATCAGACACCTTTAAAATCAGTGTTGCTGGAAGAGCCAGCATAGTTACATAAATATTTGATGAAGGGGTCTCAGTTATTGGTGCTGCAATCATTATCTAAATTGTAATGGTAATCCACTACCATTGCCTACTTTTTGAGGAAGGGGCATTACATACTTCACTCAGAGATAATAATAACAATATTAACATAGTTCTGACACTTGGCAAGCCAATCTCTCCCAAGCTGGGCTCACTTGGCAATCAGGACAGCAAGAAACCTTAGCAGAAACAGATTTTTTTTTTGGCTGTTGTTCAGTTGCTGGAGTGTCATAGAATATTTGGCATTTAATGCTATGCAAAGTGTTGTTCCTGTTTGATTGTTGTATACTATATAAGCCTTGGAGCATGACGTGAAGTAATTTAACAACTGGATAACAGGCATTTGGGACAAAACTAATTTCATAGGAAGGCTGATCACAGACACTCCACTTGTTCATAAACATGTTACCTTGTGCTGTAATATCAAGTTGAAGATCAAGCTGTGAGAGGGAAAATCCAGCTATGGGAAAATGTCCCTCAATTCCCATGACATAAAGTCTGTTTTTTCACAATAATATTGTCTCAGCTCTAAGCACCAAGATGTGCCTTGGTCTCTTTTGCAGGTCTCTGTTCAGCTTCCAAGAAATGGACAGTCAAGCTAATAAGTTTGCGTGTTTTAATGAGTTCTGTTCCATGCTTTTATAAGACAGGTCAGCTCTTCTCCCTGGTCACCTCTAACAGGTGCTGAAATGGTCTCATCAGTGTATCAGACATAGAACAACAACAACAACGAAAACACAAGTGAACAAGGCAGAGGAGGAGCTGTTGCTGATGACAGTCTCAGGAGCCAGTTTCCCTACCGTTCCCACATTTCCAAAGTCACCTCCCTTGAGTACCTGCCGGGGAAGTTCAGGGTTCATCTTATGATCTCCCAGATTCACCCGCCCTGCGGCTGCCGTTCTGTCGCCTGCCTTCTCCCTACTAATGGATGCTTGTCACTCTCAGTGACTGTTTAGCATTGAGAGAACTGTGACATTGATAGAATCCCCCGTGTTGAGCAGAGGACTTTTTCACTGTGCGAAAAAGCCACACTTCCCTTACTGCCTATCTGCTTTTCTTTCTTCAAAGACCTGCCTTGTGTTTTAGAATCCAGTGAACCCTTGGAGTGTAAGACCTGCAAGTTCCAACTTCTGAAAATGTTCTTTATGCACCTGCTGCTCACCACCTGCACTCACAGCCACCTAACCCATGCCGCCTTAATCTTTCACCTGGATGATTGGGGTAGGTTTTCTTTTGGTCTTCCTACTTTTTCCATTGTACCCCTAGATCCAGCAGTCAATATGATCTTTAAAAAAGTTAAATATGTACAAAATGTCACCACACATATAATAAATGTAGTGTACATTTAAAATAAAACAGACCAATAATATATATTATAGATAGATTTATAATATATATCTATCTCTCCCAGTTCAAAGTACACATGAAGAGACAGGAACCTGGGTCTTGCTCTAACTAATGCATTTTTATACTTGCCAGTAACTAGATGACTTCCTAGCACATTGTAGAACTCAATATACACTTGGTAAATTAGTTAATTATGGAGTATTCAACATCCCTCTCTTTGCTCTCTGATTTTACAGATAATTCTACATATTATCCTCAGGATTTGGTCTTGCCTATGTCTTTCTTCCTGGTAATACTTCTCCCCAATGCAAAATTAATTTAGTCCCCACATCAAAACCAAAAATAAACTAAAAATAAAAGCAAACTAAACCCACAAGGAGAGCCTTTTGCCAGCCAATTCATTATGGGCTTTAGTAATGCCTGACCCTCACAAAACCCCACTATGGAACAGCCCAGGTCTCCAACCTTCCAATAAGCAGCTGGATTGCACACACACACACACTCATACACACACTCCATCTCACACACACAACACGTACCTGGAAAGGATAAATGTAAACAACACGAAAGTTAAAGGATAAATTCAAACCTATGAAAAGACAAGACCAAACTCCGGATTGCTCCCCCATAACTTGAAAGGCCACTTCTCTGCAGTGTGGTCACTACTTTACGTCATCTTCACGGCGCTTGCTTTGCGTCTGCAGAGAAATAGGAACACACAGAGATTCGTAGCACTCACTGCTTTTCCCTGAGATGGACGAAGCCAGCTCAGGCTCTGGAACTGTGGCTCCTTAGAGCCTCTCACACTCTTAACCCAGCGCTGCTTTCCTCTCCAAGGCCAGTTAGGGAAAGAAGATTCTGTGCCAATGACAACTAGACTATCAGTGTTCTCTTTAAACTGATCATGTTTAAGGAAGGTACAGTGCTAAATAAAGTATTTTTTAAATGCTTCTTTGGAGATACATTCATTATATTTTATTTGATTTCTATATATCTTATGATGTTTTGACATTTCTCCTTGGGCGATACCGACATACAGCCCCAAGGAAAGATCTCCCCCACTTGCCTCCCCTCCCCCTAGCCCCCCACCCCCACTCTGTCCAGCTCCAGCTAATTCCTGAGGGTGGCGGACAACTTGCCTGCAACATGTGCACACTGGCCAGTCGCTGCTGCACTCACCCACCTTCTCATTGAAATCTCAGAACAAGCCAGTATTTCCACTGCCCTGAAGCAACCAGGACTAGGTACCAGATGACCAAGGACAGTCCTTCTGCCCTAAAGCCTGCCAGAAGCACTTAAACTAGCCAGTCGCATACTATCTACCTCATGCTGCTTTGCCTTTCCTGGGAAAACCCCACAAAGCCTCTGGCCTTGGTTTTCCCCTCACTGCTGCGTCTGCCTGACCTAACCTGGCGTTTTCCCTGTGCTTCCACGTGTTGGGCCGTGGCCTCCTCCATCAGGAGACATAAGAAATAACTCCTTCTTTCAGTGGCATTGACCTCTCCATAACTTCAAATCACCATGGGTATGATCGTGTTACTGCAGAGCTCAATCCGGATTACAGTGACACATGTGAAAGGGCTCGTTAAGGAATCAGATACAAACAAGACTCATCCACGACTTGACCAGGAAATTAAAGCAGAGCTGCTCTGATCGGAGTGTGCACTGTCTGTCGTGCCCGTGGAGGGAAGCCACTGTTCGAGAGAAGAAGTCATCACGTGATAGTCATGCGTAGTTCACAATTTTGGTTTCCAGAAGTCTCTTCTGCCACAAGCAATCAGGTCGTGTTAGCATACCTTTAACAGGTGCATCAAGAGCAAATCGCTGGTCTCTGGAACATGAACTTCACTTCCTCTCTCTGCTTTTCTTTCCTTTTACTAGTGGCTTTCTGTGGCTCATTGATTCCACTTTTGACATCTTAAAATAAGATAAGAAAAAAAAAACAAGCATTCAGTTCTGCTGCCTAGTCATTGAGTCTTCTGAATGATGGGTGGGAGGACAGAAGTATTCGTTGGTGCCTGGGAGAAATCCGGTTTGTTCTTTGAGAATCAGAAGATTAAGTCAGGCAGGGCTCTGTGGTGCATGGAGAAGGGTGGTAGGTGCTTGGAGGAGTGATAGCCAAGTGGGAAAACATGGCGAAGGTTGGGGCACTATAATAACTTTAGGGGCTAACCACTTACAGGATTATTAGGGATTTTTTTTTAAAGTGAGTGTGGATGAAACTTCCTGCATATAGTACAGAACTTCTGTTAACCAGAATGGTGTTCCTTGTTCAGCTGTAACTTAAGAAGTGGAGTTTAATTACACAGAAGGAGCCGTGTCTGGATAGCGCTAAGAATCTTCTTTATGTTGCTGATGCTTCCTGTGAGCTTTTTCAGAGCTGCATACCACTCTAGCTTGACAGATGTGCTAACAGAGACAGATGTGACGTTACAGTCTGGGTTTTGTTGTAGTCGCTGTTCCGGATGAATATGAACACACTTCTGTGTGACCGATACCCTGCATTTTAGTGCTCAGATATTGAGTGGTTTTCATAGTCAGACAGATCCAATTTTATCCAAAACTTTCAGGGGCTTTGTCTTCCTCTTCACCATGAACGCAGTGTACAGAGACAATAATTGAAATGCAGACTTTTTGACAATGGGGCAAGACAAGGCAAAATTTAAGACTCAGCCAAAAAGGTCTGAGAAAGAGCAGGTTGCCTGAACTTGGGGCTGGACCCATAAGCGGCTCAGAATATATTCACCCAAGGAGACTCTGTGATGGAGACGTGCATGCAGAAGGCTTGTTGGGGGATGTCTCAGGAGATAACACCTATGTATAGGAAAGTGATGGAGGCAGAATCGGGCAGGGAGAGAAGCTGACTGATAACCAAGTTGTAACTAGGAGGCTTCGGAAGATACTCCCAGGAGCCAGCAGTGGGATTGCCCTTTAGAGTTGCTCCATATTGAGTTAAACTGGCTGTACCTCTAGACTGGCCAAGAATAACCTGTGGCTGAGATAACACAACACCCAGCGAGAAGCACAGCTGTGAGCTGCTGGAGCCAGTGTTGCCCGAAGGTGGGGAGTGAATGTTTCTATCCGAAGAGGAATCTGGGCAGGGCACCATCGTACCTACCACACTCGGCCCGGGTCTGGAAATCTAGAGCCAGAGGAGTAAGGGGATCAGAATGCACAGAAAAGAATTAGTTGTTGTTGTTGTAATTAAAAATGTTCTATTACAATTTACATTGAACATTACTTTGTATTATTTTCAGGGGCATAGCATCGTGGTTAGACAATTCTATACTTTACGAAGTGTTCCCCCTGATATTTCCGGTACCCAGCTGGCACCAGGCATCATTGCTACAATATCATTGGCTGTAGTTCCTGTGCTGGGCGTTGCATCCCGTGACTTTTATTACTAGTCAACTATACTGCTCAGTCCCCTCACCTTTTTCACCCAATGCCCCAAACTCCTGCAACTGCCAGTCTGTTCTGTCTGTCTCTATGAGTCAGTTCATGTTTTCTTTTTGCTTTACATTGTTCTTTAGATTCCACATATAAGTGAAATCATATGGCATTTGTCTTTCTCTGACTGATTTATTCCACTTAACCTAATACTCTCTAGGTGCATCCACTCTGTTGCAAATGGTAAGATTTTATTCCTTTTTATTGCTAATATCCCATTGTACTATAGGTACAGCAGCTTTTTTATCCACTTGTCTATTGATGTTGCTTTCATATCTCGGCTATTGTAAATAAAGCTGCAATGAACACAAGGGTGCATATATTCTTTCGAATTACTGTCCTGGGTTTCTTTGGATTGGCTTTGGACGTGGGATGCAAACTTCGGAATGAATTCTGGATGCCAGACAGACCTCCAGCAGGGAGGGTGAAAGCCAGCATTTTGGGGTGAAGTAGATAGCACCGAGGAAGTCTTTATCGAGGTCTTTAAGAGAGCTGATTCACAGAGAGTGATCACAAGACTTTCACATGTCAATTTCCTGAAATCATTTTATTGGATTAATAGGGGATGCCGTTTTGATGGACCAAAGCTGGGGTGAAAATCAGAGATTTTATTCTTCAGCAGTGCAGACCGACTTCATGTATGCTGGGTGGTATCAAAAGAGAAAAGATTTTTTTTTTCTTCACAAAGAAGTATCCCCTTCTTGAAACAGCAATGTTTAAAAGAGAAAAAATGAATGGAAATAAACTCTGGCTACGGAGGCACGGACCTAGTGAGGCAAGGGAGCATTTTAAGGGACTGACATCGAGGTTTCTGAAAAGGGGCCCGAGCAACATTTCAGACCAGACACTTCTTTGTTGTGGGGCCCGTGCCGTGCTTTGCAGGGTGCTCCGTGGTGTCCCTGGCCCCTACCCCAGCGACACCGGCGGCAACCACACTTCCCCAAAGTCGTGGCAACCAAACGTGTCTGCAGACATGGTCCAGTAGCCACTGAGAGACAGAGCTGCCCCAGCTGAGAATGATCACCTGAAATACCCCTGTTTCCCTCCATTTCAGCCAGGGTCACCAACTCTCCCAGCATGCTCAGGGCTAAGAGGGTTCTCGGGACACGAGAATATCACTGCGAACGCTGAGACAGTCCCAGGCTCACTGTTCTTGTTGTCTACGCCCATCCGGCACCGTTTGAGAGTGCAATGTGCTGGACCTGAAGAAATACGTTACCATATCAACTTAAATAATATGCAGAATCGCCTAGCAAGAATTGTCTTTTGCACCGAAAATGAGCTTTTAATTTCTTCAGGCAATGTTGGAGTGACAAGCTGCAATTAAGAGAAGTGAGTTTAATGTAATTTACCTTATCTGGTAAAAGATATTTTACTCAAACTTAATTATGTGTAAAAATGAATAATACTGTTTTTACTTACAATGAAACTATGAAATCTGTCTTTTAAAATGACATTATATTTAAAAGCTCTTAAAAGAGAATGGTGTTGATAAAGAAGTTCTTGATGTTGAAAATCCAAACATTTAAATAAAAATTAAGTCCGGTGATTTATAGCTGAGTTTCCACCATATGTTTCTTAAATAAATCACATTATTTATCCACTGCATTCATTTGCCCCAGTAAATTAAGCCTGCTGAAGAGAAAATGATTTACTCACGAGTCCTCAGCTAGCATTATGATTTAATATGTAGGCATTCTAAATATAGTAATGCAAACTAATTGAAAATTTACTAATGATAGTAAAAGGAGGTCAAATATTGTTCCAATTACCAAAAAGAAATTGTTTAATCATTACACAAATACTTATGAGGTCTTATTGTTTGCTGAGGATGCTGTCAATGTTGAAGGGAAAAATGTAACGATGCGTTCCCCATAAGAGTGTAAACATGATGGTCAAGAACAAGTGACCAACTGCTGGAATAGAAGCAAAGATTGTTAATAACAATAACAATAAATTTTATTTTTCACCCTGGCTCGCGTAGCTCAGTGGATTGAATGTGGGCTGCGAACCAAAGCATCGCAGGTTCAATTCCCAGTCAGGGCACATGCCTGGGTTGCAGGCCATGGCCCCCAGCAACCGCACATGGATGTTTCTCTCTCTCTCTCTCTTTCTCCCTCCCTTCCCTCTCTAAAAATAAATAAATAAAATATAAAAATATTTACTTTTCACTGACTATGTGTCAGGCATTTTATATATATATGATTTTTATTAATAATCACAATAATCTTATAAAGTAAGTATTAGGACTATTCAAATTTAAAATATTAAATTATATATACTTATGTAAATATATACATTTATATAAATACATACGTGTGTGTATACATACATATATACATACATACATTCAGGGTCCAGCAGAAGTAAGGCCTGCTAGAGTGTGGTTGGTAGAGTAATAATATGGGCGTGATCATTTATAGTTCTAAGTTGAACATTTCACCTAAAATGGCACATGGTGTGCTTGAGTGTGATGTTGTTATGTTACAGAATTCCATGCCTATGATTTTGTAATAAAAAGGGGGTGTTGTTTGTGCCAGAGTCTGCATATTCTGACCCTCAGATTCCGAATGCATATTTCTCCCAGGTCACTTAGTTTGCAAATGATGAGGCCAACAGTTAAACTCTAACTCTGAAAAAATTGTGCTTTTAAGTGCAACTCTGAGTTTTAGCAAAATACATTACCCCTCTCATTTTATTTTTATTAATTATAATCTATTGACATTTTACATTGATAACTATGTGATCATTGGTTTTGCAAATAGCCATATGAAGTACGTGTACAATAACCTTCCTTAGTTTTCCAAAATTGCCTTAATTTCAAGTACTTTGTTTTGTTTTCAGACTGAATTTCTTGGCTTATGGTTCAAAAAATGTGGGCATTCTAAGAAGCATTGCTACTACTATTTATCCACTAATGAAAGAGTTCCAGAGAAATTACTTACCCAGGGTCTCCCAGCTGGTAACTAGGAAACCTGAAATTAGAACTGAAATTAGAATCACCTTATCTAGTCCTCTCTCCCAGGAAGTTGAGAGGAAGAATGAGAAACAAAGTTAGAAAAGAGATTTGAGCTCACACGTGTGTGCAATTTTTCTTCTGTGGCTTTATGAAACACTACAGGTCTTCTTTTGTTACACTATCAATGGAAATAGTGTTGGAGGCAAGCAGAGGAGACCTCCCATGGCCACCATCTTAACCCTTACTAATCAGGGAAAAGCATGCCCAAGTAATAAAAGTATGAGAACCTTTCCAACAGGCCCCCTCCCTTCCTTCTCATTATCATCACTATTGAATATTGAGGAAACCTATTTGTTTCTTGGGTTTTATTTTACACCTGAATCCAAATATTGTCTTGACTATCTTTGAAGGTGAGCAGGATTCTCTGTTGCTTCTCGCAGCTCCCGAACCAGGTCTTCGTAAAAAAGCAAAAAACAATGCTCCTTTATGGTTCATGAGTGCGTGGTCCGTGGAGTGTGTCTTCAGAGTAGATTATCAGATGCAGATGTGAATGGGGCATGGTTTCCCCCGTCTGAACACCTGTTGACCCAGCAGCTCACTACCAAATATAGAGCAGAAATCCTATTGTTGTGAACAGCTTGTTTTGCTTTAATTTTTTTAAATTGTATTTCTGTTATGGTACTTTTTTTTTATAGCCAACTGAAGGAGAACTTCTAGACGAGGTTCTAGAAGGCATTCTTATAAGACAAGAATATGTATTGATTAGAAACGGGACTCTGATGAGGGTAGGAGTTTAACTTACTATATTTTGCCATGTATCATGTGTACTTTTTACCCAGATTTTTGAGGGAAAAATAAGGATATACCTCATACGTGGTTGGAACTAATGTAACAGGGTGCAGCCAAGAGGGGGGGCCCCAAATAGGGATTTAGAATGAGGTCCAGAACTCAAGGTGTTCAGGAAATATTAGGATGTCCCCCCCCCATCCCCCGCCACAGGTATGGATTGGAGGAAGGGACACATGGAGCAGGACCATTGAGAGCTGTTTTGCATAGCAACAGTTTTGCAGCTAACCTCTGGTGTGGTCATTTAACATATCTATAACCTTTAACTGGTTGCATAGATATGTTAAATAGCTGTGGCCATCCTCTGAGCCAGGGGAATGGAAGTAACTTCCCCACCAAGATGTAAATGGGGGGCAGGTCCCCCCGAGTGACAGCGCCTGCGTGGGAGCTTGGAGAAGATTGGCTCCATGACATGGGGCCACACCTGCCCAGACTCATGATGGCAGCCCAGTGAAGCTGGAAGGATATGAGAGTGCTGGCAAGTGTAGCCGATTGTGGGAGGAGTCGGAAATGGGGCTGCAGAGGAGGATTGGTGTGGGGATTTAAACCCAGACATGGCAGCCATTGGAGGGAGAAGCATGCAGTTTTGGCTGAGTGGGGACTCCCATGGCCATTGTGCTGAGAGGACCATGCAGCTGGGACCCTGGCAGGAGGAGAACCACATGGCTTTGCCGGAGTGGGGATCCCCGCAGCTTTAGAAGGGGGAACCACCACCCAGCATTAGCAGAGATCCCGGCAACACAGCTGATGGTGCTGGAAACTGAGGGAGGTCTCCCAGTCAAGACGGATTATTGGGAAGAACCAGGGGCTGCCTGAGCCACAGACTTCTATTTCTTTTCCTGAGATACGGTACCCCAGACTGGGCAAAGGGGGAAGGAAGGACTGCGTGTGTTTTTGGGTGTTTTAAGGGACTTAGGGATTTTGATGAAGACATTAAGTCACTACTTTAAGTCTGTATAGCATTAGATAAACATTTCCTTTCCTTTTCACAAATCTCTGGCATTGAGGGACATCTTTCCTCTGGTGGTGGACATAATGAACCTGGGGGGTTCCTTTCAGTAATAGGACATTGCCCTCAGCCCCCCTTGTTCTGTAACACTAATTCTGTATCTATGTAAATGTTTTTAATTCTTTTACTTATGGTTATGCATTAAAAGTATAACTCTAGAAGAGAATGACATTATCTGTGGTGGCCTCTGCCTGCAGGGCCTCCCTGGCCATCACGGATGAGAATAAGTCTACCAAGAGGTGATCTGCTTGGGGAGGAAAGGGGGCCGACTCTCCAAGGAGAAGGGCCTAGAGCCTTCTCCTCAATGGGCTTTTATTGGGGTCATTTGCACAAGAATACAGGTAAATCTCATTAATCATTGTCAGGCAGTAAGGATCAAACAATAGATAACAAAGAACTCAGGGCCTATTTTGAGTCGGGGTCTATTAGCTAAGGGGCTAGAAACTTTGGGAAACACATTTCCTGCTCGGACCTTTATCATTTAATTGAGAGCATTCTTCACAAAGCAGGTTTCACAGGATTTTACCTATTGTTTCTTAGGCCTGATCACCCAGGGAGCCCGCCCATTCCAGCACAGGGCTGTACCACCCTCTGTCATTGTTTCAGGCTTAAGTCAGGCAGGGGAAGTAAGGCAGCCAAGAAATTAGGAGACTTCTTGCAGACAGAATGAGGACTCATGTTTTGTCAAAGATGAGGGGTGAGGGTCCATCACCTCCTTTCTCCATAGCCCCCCAAGTCCTTCCCTGAGGGCCTCCACGTGATTGTGCCTGTCTTAGATCATTCCCCCCTTAGAGAGTCTTACTTGTCGTTGGCTAACTGATGAAGCATTGGGGGCCAGTTATGAATGATGAAAAAGGAGCAGAAGCTTCACCCCTGCCAGGGAGATAAGCCTTGTCTCTTTAGTGGCTTATGGTCAGAAGGTCGGTCACTCAGCCTTAGCCATGGGAGGCGGGGGGTTACAGCTTCTGAAATCAGGCAGAGTGTTTCCCAACAATTATCCATATGCAAAATAATACCCTAGAATATAATAATCAGTTTTGTTTCTAAATATATATAAATAAATAATTGAATTAAACATTAAAATAAAAGCTGTTTTTGCTGAAAGTTTGGGCCAAAAACATGGGTATGCATTATATATGACAAAATGCAGTACTCTCTCAGTCCTTAAGTCCAGAAAAGTCACTGCCACATGCTCAGCAAACTTCAGCTCTATTGAATGGAAATGGGTTTCCTATATCACAACACAATCAACTGAATTTTACATATATATAGTTTAAAGTAAAATAGGTATTACTGTTAAGTAACTACTATCATAACTGTTTATACAGTACAAGTAGTTTACATATACATAATAGTCCTATCTATATATAGTGCTATTACAGAGTTCAGAAAGTACTTAGGGGAACTTTGCATGTCCGTCGGAAGGAATAATTTTTTTAACAAGTGACAGCGATATGGAGCAGGACAGACAGGGACTTGAGTTCAGCCCAAGTTCTGGCATTGACTGGCCGAGTAAAGACAGTAAGCCTTTTGGTCCATCTGCACGCCACGTACCCACGGCACTTATAAAATTTACCAGCAGTCCTAGTATTATCTGGTCACAAGCTAATCCACACTCCTTTAGCTTTATGATGAGAAACCAACTGCAAATTTTCTGACTTCAGAGCTTTCAAGAATAAAGAACTTTAAGCTCTTTATTTTCAGCATGTTGTAGACGCACAAAAATGCAGTCACCTCCACTTTTTCTCCAAATTCTCAGCACTATTCTGCAGATGGCACCATGTGTTCTATTTTATAAACTCTGTTGTATTTCCTTAAGGTGTTTTGTTGGAATGCAAAGTAGTAATTACTATTTAAGATCTGAAAAGATAAATATAAAAGCAGGTTATTGTATTAAAAACCGGAGAAGGAAATATATTGACATATCTAAAAATGTAGAAAGGAAAAGAACAGAAAGAAAACAATCCCTCATTATGCACATCTCCCACTGGATTTTTTTTTCTTTCTTAAGACTTCTCAGTCCTTCTGTCAACCTCCGCTAAAGTGGATGTCCCTGTCAATTGTCTGTCACTGGTTAATGTCATTCTTAAAAAGACTTGCAAACTTTCTGAGTGACATCGTACCTTCAACTGATTTGCATTTCTGCCACAGTGAAAATTATTTTTGAAAGCGTATGCATCCTTCTTCGGCTCTTCGAGGCCTTAATTGACGAGAATGTCATCAGATCTGTAAACTTGCTGCACGCAGTTCCGTCAGAAGGGGACTCTGTGTGAGCGTGAGGAGCTTGTTTTTCACGAGACATTTTTAAACAAGTTCTAAAATCCTGTCTGGTATACATCGTTATGAGATATTGAGACGACCTATCGCCATGGCCTGTTGAATGATTTTTGATATTGCAGACTTGGCAGTTGCAGCCCCGAAAACGGTGGTAGTCACTGCACAGACTTAGAAGCCAGATGGGGTGATGACTGTGGACCTTTTACCGATCCTGTGACCCCAGGTCCTTCCTATCAACTCTGTTAACCTTGGGTTCCAGCTGGTAAAACTGGAGGTCAAAAATGCCTAACTCATAAGGTTACTGCGTTGATGAAGTACAGTTAGACTTCATCCTTGGAACACAGGAGGCAATCAATAGCCATTTTTCTTGCTTTGATGGCTGTTTATAAGATAACTGTAACGGCCATCTCATAAGGAGCCCAAACCATGAAACTCCAAGTACAAGTCGTGGGTGTGGTAATGGAAATTCCTGGATGTTGCTACCAAGTTCTTTAAAATGTTCTGTTTGTTGCCCTGGTTGAGTGGCTCAGTTGGTTGGAGTGTTATCCTGTGCACTAAAAGGTGGCAGGTTGGATTCCTGGTCAGGGCACATAACTAGATTATGAGTTTGATCCCCAGTTGGGGTGCACATGGGAAGCAACAGATCGATGATTCTTTCTCACATCAATGTTTCTCTCTCTTTCTTTCTCTATTCCTTCTTTTCTCCTTAAAATCCATAAATATGTCCTCATGGGAGGGCTAACAAATTAAAATAAAAAATAAAGTACTCCGTTTGTTTTCTCATTACATGCATTCTTGTCTGAGTCAGACCTATGCCATTCATATTCTTTATCTTTCCCCCTCCTTCCCCTTTCTTTTTCCACTCCTTCCCTTTTTTCATGTGAATGCTTCAGAAAATATGTACAGAGAACTGATGTAAAGCCATATATGGGTTGGCATTTACATTTTGCAGATGCAGAATCTGAGATACACATAGGTTTAGGAACTCACGCAAGTTCACTCCACTGGAAAATGGTAGATCTGGGTATACCAGTTCTCTCTGGTCTTTCTCCCATACTAAGCAGCTCTATAGCAGCATTTTTTTCATGGCCATCCTATTAGTATCTCAGCAAATAACACTGAACCTGCACCTTTTTTTTCTCTTAGGGAAGGGCTGATTCCAGCCCTAACAGACGCTATTAGCATTCTCATACAAGGTCCTTTTAAAATGCAGGAATAGCTTTGAGTTTAATTTCTTTCAGAGCAAACTTGAACTCACTTTTCTATAGATGCTATGAAGAGGAAAATAGTCTTGCCCAAGGTCAATAGAGAATTGAAAAGTGAGGTTAATATAAAAGCAGAATTAGAAGCACTTTCAGTGGTGATATGTCATGTGCAAGCCTACAAAATAAATAGCAATTATCACATTAGAAAAATGAGGCTCTTGGAATAGAAACTGTTTCTGACAACTCTGTCTCTGTCCCACTCTCCTGTGTGTCTTGCTCACTTTGTGTTTCTCGTTGACTAAATCAATTCATGACACTCCCCACCCTTTGCTTAAGGAGAAAGCTGTTTCGTTCCATAACAACTCAATAATTGGAGACGAAACCTATGCCGTTCCCCAAACACCCCCTTACATATTGACTTAATGGATTACAAAGTACACTCTGTGTTATACTTTACTGGTATAGGAAACTAAGATTACTTGCTCATGTATAATACATTTATGACATATAAAAATAAATTCTTAATCAATGGCATCACATGTCACATTACAGTACAGTAAATGATAAGTGCTTGTTTTCTTTCTCTGAATCATTACAATAGACCAGTTATTGGTTATCATTATTGCTATTTTACAGATCAGAAATAGGAGTTCAGAGAGGTATAATGACATATTCAGTATTACGTGCCAAAGAGCAGCAGGCATAGACTTTAAATTTAGTTTTGCAGGGTTACTTGGTTTTAACCTTAAGTGTATATCACCTCTCTAGGTTTATTGTATAGAATATTCACATGCAAATAGATGCTGATCACTACCAAAGTCAAGTTTAATTTTTTCAAAGCTTGGAGTCATTACTTCTGAATTTTTAGTGAAGTCCGATAAGGAAGTAGTTCAGCAAAGGTTCATTGTCACCATTTCCAAGTCATTTCCATCAAGCAAAAAAACCCTAACTGCTCCGAGACCCCTTCAGGATGGACCTGTTGACTGGTTTCAGAAACCACCTGTAGTGGTAACCTTCCTGTCTCTTCCAGAACTGGAGTCCTCCAAGTGGGGCAGGACTCACGGAGGGAAGCCCTCTGCCCAAACTCTCTCCCCTGGGTGCCTTGCTGTCACGGTGGCCACCACCAGAGAGACCCCCGCTTGTGCTGTCAACAGAACTGCCAGCATTGTTGGGAATAATGGACACCGACGTCTCCACGACAGAGGAATGTTACCTGTTGACCCACCAGCCAAGACAAAAAGGTTTTCCAAGGCTCAGAGCAAAGTTTGCCCGAAATAGCTTTGCTTCGCTGAAGTCTTTCTACAGAGCAACTGGCTTGGCACCTGGGGAGAGGAGAAACAGAGAAAGGAGAGTTCAGCTCCTTGACCCTGTTACGAAGTTGGAACTATCCTAGACTTTGTGTCTACCTGGGAATGTCTGGAGGCCCCTGGAGCAGCCCCACCTGGGACCGGATCATTCACTTCAGAGAAAGCACAGGCCTTCAGGAAAGCAGTCAGGTCCGGAGCAGTCATTCTCAAAGCGCCGTTCTCAGACCTACGTGTGTGCCTCTGTCTTAGAAAGCTGTGGTGGGGAAGCCGGAGGGACTTGGTGTCTTCATGCACAGGAAGGTCTGGCCAGTCATTAGATGTGGTCCCATGGTGACACGTCATGCAAGTGTCTGAGCAATGACTCTCCACAGCCACCTCGTAAGAGGCACGGCTAGCAGAACCTTCTTCACAGATTCTATTTTAAGTCGATGGGATCAGTCAGAAAGAAGTATTGCCTTGAAGTCATGGTGATTAAAAGCAACAGCTAGGCCTGGCTGGCATAGCTCAGTGGATTGAGCGTGGGCTGCGAACCAAAGTGTTGCAGGTTCGATTCCCAGTCAGGGTACATGCCTGGGTTGCAAGCCATGACCCCCAGCAACCGCACATTGATGTTTCTCTCTCTCTTTCTCCCTCCCTTCCCTCTCTAAAGATAAATAAATAAAATCTTAAAAAAAAAAGCAGCAGCTCATTATCCAATAGCATTCTTTACAATCTGTAAATCAGACCAGGACTGAGTGAGCGTCCCCAGTTCTGGAGGCCAGAATCCCAAACCACGGTGTCGGCTGGTTTGGTTTCTTCTGAAGACTCTCCCTTTGGCTGGCAGATGGCCACCTTCTCACTGTGTCCTCATGAGGTCTTTTCTCTGAACACCCACATTCCGGGTGTCCTGGTGTGCCCAAATTTTCTCTTCTCAGTAGGACACCAGTCAGATTGGACTAGGATCACTCTAAGGGCCTCTGTCTAACTTAAGCTCCTCTTCAAAAGCCCTGTCTCCAAATGCAGTCACAGTCTGAAAAGTTAGGATTTCAACATAAGAAGTCTGTGGAAACACAATTCAGCTTGGTACACCCCATTATTAAGTGCTTTCTTTACACCACAGAGTTGGCTGAGTGCTTTACAAATAAAAGCGGCATGCCTGGCCCCTATGACGTTTTCAGTTCTATTTGGCTGAGTACTTTACATGCATATGTCATTTAAATCCCACAACATATTTAGGTAAATCAATGATTAACCCTGTCTCTACAGTAGAAAACAGCCACAGAGAAGGTAGGTAAGTTTTCCAAGATTCCACAGTTAAGAAGTGATTCAACAAGAATTCTAACACAGATCACCATGCCTAAGTCAGCCTCCCACTTTATGATCTCATACATCATTGCCTATCTGTAAAACTATGCAATAATTTATATTTGCACCTGCGCTTTACAAATTCCCCAGTGGCATGGCACTCCTAGTCAATGTCATGTATGGGACTCTACTCTTCTTGTAGTTGATATTAATATGTGTAAAACTACTTAAGAATAAACTACAGAGTAACAGGGGAGAAATGGGGATAACTGTAATCGAACAAAACTAAAATTAAACAAATAAAAAACTACACATAGTCATATGTGCATAAAATTATGAATGCGTATAACTTCAAACATGGTGACATGATATACATGTATGTGCATATTCCTACATAAGACTCAGATGTTTTATAAAATGACTAAATGTTTTTCACAAGTGCAGAATTCGTTCTTTTCAGTGAATCTTGTGTTTTTCCATGAAAGGAACTAGAGAACAACTACAGTTATTATAAAAGAAGGCTGATACTAATATTTATTGAAGGTTTTCTGTGTGTCAAAATCTTTGAACATTTATTTGGCTCCATCCTCCCTGAAGGTCTTGGAGAATCAGCACCTTAACAGATAAGAAAACAGACCCCTGGAGAAGTTAGAAACAAATCAAAGAATCTGACCAATTCTTGCAAAATCTCCCAAGAGACCCTGAAGTCGGAAAATTCAGGAAGGCGGTTACTAACAGATTTGGGCTGGACAAGGGCTTTCAAAGCCCCTGACAAGCTGTCCTGTGACACTGTTTCATGAAGACAGCAGGGAAGTCAGACTCCAGAATTAAAAGGGAGCTCTACATTACAGAAACAGCCCATCGCGGGTGTTGGGAAGTCAGACATCACAAACCTGAGAGAGCTTGCAATTTCAGAATTTTTAAATCACTGACCGCCCCACTTCTTGGTACATATGTATCAGCCAAGATGCTTATTTAAAATATTTGTCTCTGACTGCCCCCTATCCTAGAAATTGTTATCCAGTAAATTTTGCTAGTGTCTGGGAATTCATATACTTTATGAATTCCCCCAGGTGTTGACTAGAGAAGTTTGCCCAATTCTAGTTCTTATTTCCAATATAACACATCACTAAGAAACATTTATTCATGTCAGTGGTTCTTCAGCCTGACTATTAGAACAACACGGAAGAGTTCTGCAGGGTGGTGGGTTGCGTGTTTGTTTATAGTTACCATCACTGTGGCCCATACCCGGAGATTCTCCATTAATGGTCCGCAGTGGGACTTAGAAATCAGGATATTTTTAAAGCTCCCCAAATGTTTCTAATGGGTAGCAAAGGAGCAGGAGCTGACAGTAGTCCCCCAGATATATTATAAGGTAGTCAGGAAGATCTTAAAGGCCAAACTGATTCTCCAAGTGAAGGTATCCCATTTCAAATGCTACTATTAAAGATTATTTCCTCCAAGGTTAAGTACTGTTTTCTCCATTGATGGTACAACACTTCCAAAATATGATACTGCTATACTTAAAAATACCAATTTAAGATTTCTGATGCAAAAAGTTACAGAACTGTGGACAATTTTTATTAAAAGTAACATAGAGAAAAGGAGCTTCAAAGAGAGTGAAATCATCCAGAGAGATTAGAAAATTTTTAAAAAATGAGACAAATTTGGAAGAGACTGTAGTTGTGACATTTGGAGAGTTCTTACATTTTTGTCAGGTTCAGTACTAAACTGTTACCATGCATCACATTATTTAATCTTTGCAGTAATACTGTGGTATGTGCATCAGCACTGGGTACATTTTACACTAAGAAAACTGCCCAGATTCTCAAAGAATATAAAGCGATCCATGGGGACTAGAGCTGAAGGCTCACCGTTCATTATAGGACACTATTACTGCACACTATTCTCAGATCAATGTATGGGACTTCTCCACGGACGGCAGAGATTTGGGCTGTGAGATTCCAAGTGAGACCATGGTAGCCCAGATGGGAAACCTACACCCCCCCCCCCACCCACACCCCCAGGGATGAGCCTATCCCATTGCAATCCAGATGCCAACGGAGCATGTAAGAGACACGTGGGTTTCCTGACCCTTGCTTTATTTTTGTTCTAGATTCATCTGCTTATAAGCCCCTCTGCCACAACTTAACAGTGTGTTGACTACTGTAGTCAGTCTGAGAATATACAGTGCAATCTGTCCTTCCAGTCCCCTCCATAATGAGGAGGAATTTCCAAATACATTAGAGCAAAGGAGCATCTGTGTAAATGGCTATGAGTAAAATCATTTTTGTGCAGGACAGATGCCACAATGAAGGAAGAAAAGAAAGAAGGAAGGAAAAGAGCAAAGAAGGAAAAACATTGATTTCAGAAACACAAAATAGCCATGTGGGGAGAAAAAACCCTGAAAGTGGAAACGAGTTGCCTGACACAGTGGACTCCCCACAGAGAACCCACCCTCCCCCAGGTCCTCTTGACTTTTTTCCTGAAAAAAAGAAAAGTCAGTATCTTGCGAAGCCTTGTTGATGATGATATAGTGAACCTTCCTTTCTCCACACATCCACTCAATCCTTCAACAAAGTCCCGATGGATAAGGAGTGCTTTATAAACCACCCATTTCTTCTGAGTGCTATCATTATGGGCCGATTCCTTTGAAAGTGTTTCCTAAAAAAAAAAAAAAAAGTTAGCTACTGATGAATAGGGATCTTCTTCATCAACAGCAGAAACCCTATAGCAAATATTTACCAGTGCTAAAAAACCACAACACCTATGCCCTTGTTCATTTTTTTCTTCTGGCCTGAAGGATTTTTTTTTTTTTGGAAAATAACAAAATGTATTTATATGGGCACTCTTTTTTTCAGATCAGTGGAGTAGCTCTGTTTTTTCATTCTAGGAAAAACTTTTTGTTGGTTACTCCTTTTGGGTAGGGCTATTGAAAGAGATAGGAAGAGTAGAAATTCTAACTTCCTTTACTTGGTCCCAAGGCATCTGCCCCGAAGTATTTGCAACTCTGCTGTACATGGCTCAGAGAATCTACTCAGAAACCACACATCCTTCTATCTATACGTCTTCTATTTCACTATATTTTCATTTTGATGGATTTTTATATTTCTTTCTGAACTTTATAACTTAGAGATAAAACAAGCTTGACACCGACCACTTGATATTAAAGAATGTACTGAACACTTGCTCTTAAGGGAAAATTGGATCCGTGATGTGACTATTTCTATTTAATGTCACATGGTCACAACTTGTTAAGACCTGCTTTTCTTAAGACTCTGAAATTACACTTATAATGAAAATTCATTTTTAGTGTTTGGCATATGTCGTGCAGCAGGACTCCATCTGTCAGTTACCTGTAATTTTTTTTTTGTTAGACTGGTTCCTAATGTAAAGTCCTAATGTAATATTGTTCATTTAAATATACATCGATATAAATTAATAAAAAAAACAGTGACTGATTGATACCTGCAGTCTAGATAACAGTATCATATCAATGTCAAGTTCCTGGATTTGATATTGAGAAGTTACATATGATGTAATCATTGGGGAAGTTGAGGGAACTTTAGGTACTATTTGTGAAGATTTCTGTGCATCTATAATTCTTTTATTTTTATTGTACTTTTTAAATTTTTAACTTTTTTCTTGTATTTTTCCCATTGTCATTTAGCTTCCTTATACCCCCTCCCCACCACAATCACCACACTGCTGTCCCTGTCCATGAGTCCTTTTTCCTTTTTTCTTGATCCCCATAGCCCTAAGCTCCCCCCGACACACATAGCTGCCTGCTCTTTATTTATGAGTCCGTCTCTATTTTGCTTGTTAGTTCAGTTGGTTCATTAGATTCCACATACAGTAAAAGAAGGAAACTGGAAATAATGCAAAGTAATAAATATAGACTTTGGGACAATGAAATCCTGATTCCTGGCTCTACCCTTTCAGAGCTGATTTGAGGGGAATTATTTGATCTCTTGAAGCCTGATTTTATTCATCTCTAACATGACAGTCATAGTCTAGGTTGTGAAATTAAATTTAAAAAATTCTCCAATAAACCTTGTCTGGAGAAGCTGCTATAAAATGTGATGAGCCATTAGTGACACAACATAAAGCCATCAACAACAAAAAAAAAAAACAAAGTCTGTGTTGAATTTCTTACATGTACGGATTATCTACCCCATGCACAGTGGGCCTTGGGCACAGGATGCATTTTAAGGTAACCTGCCCTTTAAGTCCTTCCTCACCTCCGAATTCCCTATTTGTGTTCCTGTCCTCTGGCTTTAAGATGGTTGAAAGATAAATGACTAATAACAGGAAGAAGAATTTAATCTTTCTTTGTTCCCTTTTCCCCATTCATAATCCCTCCCCATTGACCACCAGGTCAAGACCCAGACTTGTTGGCTAAATAGATTACCACTGCAAGGCCCTCTGATGTTATAAATGACAATCTTCTGAATGCCCTCTTTTGCAAATAAAGCTGATAATCCGTTGTAATTAAAGTTAACAATCCATTGCATTTCATCTTTTGCAATGAAAGCAAGCACTGTAACTTTATAATCCTGAAAAGCCAAGAAGCCACAATTTTTTCTTCACTGTAATGATAGAACATAGCATTGTAAAACACCATTTGGAAAATGATATTGAGGCCCCTTAATTGTTTTTTCACTGGTTTCTTATCTAATATTAAGTATGCCAGTGCATTCCTAAAGAATATCATCATTATAGACAGAATTCTCTGAAAAAAATGCTGACAAGAGCACCAGATACAATAAATGGTCTAACTCTACCCTCTAGATTATGTTTTCTAAAATGTATTTGCTAGTGCAAACATGTATATATGGCATGTTCAATTCCCTTTTTAAAAGAAGCCCTCCCTCTCAGATGAATGGATCCCTTTTCTTCAGAGTCATGATGGAGTTCCATCCCTCTGTGTAGAATCTCCATGTCACTGTTCGTATCTCATCAAACACTCAGTGACGGGTTCGCCATCGACTGGGGACCAGTGACTGAAAGTGGAAATTGGTGCAACTGCTGGAGGCATATGGTCTTGTCAGTTACACGGAGATCAATTCTCGGTGTGTATTTTTGGCCTTGATTTCCATAAGTGTTCTACATCCTTTGACAACCACATTCCGAAGTTTTAACTGCCAGGGATGCTGATGGAGAAGATGAGAGCTCCCATGTGACCGAAACAGTGCTGATGGCACATCATGTACGCGCGGAAGGATGTCTATGATCAGATCACAGGACCAGTAGGTAGGCTGAGACTCGTGTAAACAAGACTACCAGGCACAAGAGGCCGGTGCAGAAATGCTTTACAGTGATAAAGAAAAAAAAATGAACAAACCCTCCTTTCCTGACAAGTGACACTTTCGACAATGTAACAAAATCACATTGTGAAAATCGTGTCTCATTTTGACTTATTTTGAATGAAGCCGACCAGGTCGCCGAGGTGTTGAAACCTAAAATCTAAATCAACACCTCCCCTCCTATTTCCCGAGTGAGCTCAGGTAAGTTATTTAGCGCCTGAGTCTTCAGTTTTACTTGTAAAATGAGAGAAACTTTAAAAAAGAGCAGTGCTAACTAGTGTGTGGGCAAAATGATGCCGTGGTTCAGAGCTACAACACGTCACTTTGTACGAGTGAAGCTGCAATTATTTTTTGCCCTAAATTGTGTTAACTCGACTACCTGCTGTATCTAGTCTCAGCGTCTTACTGCTACCACCCTTTCTTCATCCTTAGAGACTAAGGGTCCCTCGAGAACCCTAAGAGTCACAACATCAGTCAGGCTCCTCGCTGAACCTGTGTGTGGAGAGAAAGGAGGATTCTGGGGCCATCAGCTCATAGGACAACCGATGCCCTTGCTGTTAGAGGCCACAAGCTTTGATCTCCTATGGGATGACCCACTGCCCGCCACTGTGGCTTGTCTGAGCCAAGTCTCTCTATCCCAAACCCTGGGAAGAAGTCTTCTTGCAACATGTGGGAATTGACTTTGCAGGTCAAGTGCTTTTAGCAGTGATTTCTTTGAATAGGATCCCCCTCATTTTACATAGTGGAAGGCTCCTTCAAGATCCCCCCTCCAAGGCTGATGGTTTGAAGTCCAGACTGGCAAGGCTATCTGCCCTGAGTGACTCCATCATCAATACCCATATTTCTAGTCTCAGAGAGCCCCTTTCCAGACATCATTTTCCATTTCTTTTTTTTTATTCCTCTAGAAACACACATAGTTTCCTCTCTAGCAGTGGAGCTCTCAATGTATATCTGGGCTCTGGAACTCAGATACACAAAAGCACAGTCACAGTCGGATTGCAACAATCACAACTGTGAATTCACTTAAGAGGCCGACCTTAAGCATCTTCCCGAAAACCAGTTGTGTGGTCTCTAAAAGGACCCTATTTTAATTCAAAAGGAAAGATATATTTAAAATACCAACAGCTACTACCTCGCCTTTCTTATGGTAACCGATCACAGCTCTCAGGGAAAGGTTTAGATGGTGGGATAGTTGATTTTATGTGTCAGCTTGGCTGGGCCGCCGTGGCCAGCTATTTGGTCAAACATTTTTCTTGGTGTTTCTGTGAGGGTAATTTTTTGATGAGATTGCTGTTTAAATCAGTGGACTTTGAGTAGAGCAGATTGCCCTCCATAATGTGGGTGGGCCTCGTCCATCGGCTGAAGGTCAGACTGGAACAAAGACTGATCTGCCCTGAACAAGGAGGAATTCTGCCAGCAGACTGCATTTGGATGCAAACCACACTCCTCCCTGAGTCTGCAGCCTGCCAGCCAGTGCTGCACATTGTGATTCACTAACCCTTCATGATAACAGGCGCTAATTTCTTAAAATTAACCAATCTTCTCTCTCTCTCTCTGTCCCCCACTCCAACCCTGTCAAAAGAGAGAAAGATATAGATATATACTATATTTTGCCATGTATAATGCACACCCATGTTTTGGCCCAAACTTTCAGGAAAACAAAACCCCTTTTGTTTTAATGTTTTAATTCAATTTTTATTTATTTATATTTAGATATGTGTTTTTTGTATCATAAAGGAATTTTAGCATTTAGTTTTGAACATATTATGGTACAAGAAATTGTCTGTAACAAGTGGTTACAAAACACAAGGACAGATACAAGGTATTTCAGGTACTACCCATGTATGATGTGCATCCTTATTTTTCCCTCAAAAATCTGGGCCAAAAAGTGTGCATTATGCATGGAAAAGTACATATATACATCATTCACATACAGGATGTGTGTCTATAGATAGATGTGTGTATAGTTGCAGATGGAGATACAGGTGTAGATACAGAGAGACAGAAATAGAGATAGAGATAAGTATAAATAGAGATAGAGGTAAATATAAATATAGATATAGGTGTGTACGCTGTTAGTTCTGTTTCTTTGCAGAACCCAGACTAATAGAGAAGGCTTCCAAGCCTTTTGCTGACTATAGCAGAAATGAAATGAAATCTTCACCTGGGCACAGCGCTACAACACCAGACAGCTGGTCTGATATACATATTAGTAGTCTTCCGTATAGAATGAAATTAAAACCCCTTAATAAACATTTGGTCCCGTCACAGTCTAGTCTCGCGTTGTCTTTGCAAGCCTGTGCTCCACGAGCTCCACGCCGTGGACGATGCTACTGCCCCGTGTCCTCATCTCCAGATATTCTCCCAGGAGCCCTAGCACTGGTTTGTAAACATTACAGACGCAGGCAGTAGTCACATGGGCGGGGAGCGGCTGTAACCGGGGAAGCGCTGCATTCCCGTGCCTTCGTTTTCGCCTGTAACGTGAAGTCCCGTGTAAAGAAAGAACCCCGTCTTTCACGGGGATGCTACAGAGAACCTATCCAAACTGAACTGAAGTCCATGAAATGAACCCATTTTCAGAACTTTCTTCATTGTTTTACAGATCCCTTTTCTCTGTTCCTTCAAGTCCCCAATCTTGTGGTCTAAAGTATTTGTTGAGTAAATGAGGTCTCATTGCCCCTAAGGAGGAAAGCGAATTAGCCTTTTCTAATTTGCACAGATCGACAAAAGAGGGTTTTCCCTGACTAAACTGATGATAGATAACCAAGGTGGTGGGCTCCACATAGTATTGAATTTTCTATGAAAAACACAAGAAACAATGGATTCTAGCTGCTGATCCTAGGATGGTAAACATTATGTGGCGTGCATCTACTTCTCCTAGCCTTAATGTTGCAGCTCATAAGGTCAGCAAAGCTTTCTTTCAGATAATATTTATAACACGTGAGCACTGGATCAGTGATACTGAACATAGGTGGTGCTTCGATAGTTCTATGTTTTTTAATATTTTTTT
The DNA here is from genome assembly GCF_019186645.2 of Phyllostomus hastatus. Classification (NCBI taxonomy): domain Eukaryota; kingdom Metazoa; phylum Chordata; class Mammalia; order Chiroptera; family Phyllostomidae; genus Phyllostomus; species Phyllostomus hastatus. Next base: position 21,325,455 of record NW_025334024.1, read on the forward strand.
ATTATTTTCAATGCAAGACTGTGTAAGCACCGTACTTTAACCTTGGTGTAGCCAAACTGTCATACGAAACACAGTACTGGCCTCTTTCCAAAAGTACCATCCTATTGTGGCATTCTTGATGTTTACCTATTAGCTATTGTCAGTATTAAAGTTATTTGTTGAAGAAAATAAGGGAGTTTCACAACTGCCTCCCCATGCCATTCTATAAGGCATGTTTTTAAAAATGACTTTTGTGCATTGTAGAAGTAGCCAGATACCAATGTTTATCAGAATAACCATTTTGATGCCATTTTTTCAAAGATGGGCTGAAGAAAGCAGAGGCTGGTTTTTCAAGGCCAAAATACGTAAAGGTTCGGATTCTATGTTTACTTGATTTAAAAGTCAAGTGACTAGTCACATTTGTACAGTAACGAAAATGCCCATGGGTTAACATACAATTGAAAATAAATCGCACAATTGAAGTTATAAAATCCTTTAATCGTTCTTGTAAATTGCTGTAGATTTGGGGGTGAGCAAAGAGGACAATTCTTATGTAAGACCCCTGACATTTGGAAGTATGAAATGTCTGTGTGTGTGTGTATGTATATTTATGTGGAGAGAGAGAGAGAGAGTTACTCCATGTCAGAAAAAGAAAACAACCTACAAATTTATTTACTTCCTTTTCTTAGATAAGAATAATAAATATTTAGAAATATCCAGCATCGCTTTCATTGTTAGCTGAGAACAAAGTTAAGGAAGGCACAGTTTTTGAAACATAATAACAATGCAATGCTATTGAGTCGCAACATAAGTAACTCTGCAGTAAATCCTCCGGTGACACTTGCTGGCACTTTATCCGCACAGTAACTCTGCAAGAGAGGACGATTCTTAGAACAGACAATTTTCATAGAAGCAGCATAATGGGAGTTCAATGAATAACCACTCTTTCTTTAGAAATGCTTTGCTTCACTTTGTTTATTTAAAACCTTAGCAGGTATACAGCCATGTACCATTTTAGAAATGAGTAAAGCAAGGCTCAGAAATGTTAAAATGCATTCTTCATTCACATGTTTATTTAAATTGTGTGAATTATTTAATATTATGGAAAGACACATTATTTTTGTCTAGTAGCACAAAATGTACCTTGTAAAGATGGGCAGAGAGATGAGTCTTTAGATTTTGTGGTGTTCAGAGTCAGGTGAGGGGAACAGGCATTGAGTAGGTGTTCACACAGTGAGAGAAAAATGAGAGGTCGATGCAAGTGCTGCGGAGGAGAGCGATGCCATCCAATGAGAGCAGGCGCTACTGAAACTCGACCATGCCTCCCAGGCCCCTGGGAGGTTTTCCCCCCAAATATCATCCCTGAGATGAGATATAGAAAAATTCATATTCTGGAATGGGAAGCAGGAACGTTTAAATGGGTTCAAGCCATGCCAAAAGTTTGCTACGTCTTTAGAGAATTATGAATTTAGAAAATGAAATAGACAAATCAAAACAAATGAAAAACTTAACAAATCTCTACAGTCCACTTCAGTTCGAATTTAACTGCCCGTATTTTTAGAGAAAGAAGGACCATAAAAAGTACAGAGATTAAGAGTTTTTTCTTTTCTCATGACACAATATTATATATGATATGATATATGGTATGATGTGATATATGATATGATGTGATATGATGTGATATGATATGACATGAACAGATAGCCAGCCCCCCACACCCCTCCCCCAGCTAAGACCTCTGGGCAGAGACAAGCCCATTGATTTCACCACTGCACTTTCATTTTTACTCATTCTTTTTTTTTTTCTTTTTTTTTTTTTTTGGCTCCTGAGATTCTTCTAGCCCATCTGGCCCTTAGTAAGTAAATACCCGGTACTCCAATGTTGACATTTCCACGCTGGTCAACAATTGGACAAAAGAAGTCAAGCTAACACCCCGTCCTCTAAGCATCCCGTACACGAACATGCCAGCTGCGTTGTTTCTTGCTAAGCACAAGAACTCCAAAGGTGCGGGGCATCAGGTGAACCACCTGGGTTAGCTCCAGAAAGGCTGCAGGAGAGACAGGAGGGCAGAGGGAGAAAAAGCCAGACAGTCAGCTCTGCCCCAACCAGTACTACGCCCCCCAGCTGCCTTCTCCTGAGGTTCTGACCACCCTCTGCCTGGAGCAAGCCCTGTGCAAACGAAAGTTGCCTGGGATCCTGGCGTAGCAAGATAGATATGTCTTTGGGTTGGATCCAGGAGGTAGTGGAATCAAGGATCATAAATTCCATGGGTGCTTTTGCTTGAGAACAGAGAAAAATACGGGGGACTGCGAGTGTGGCAACGGTTTCCATCTGTTCTCTTTATGTGTAAATGATGTAAGAAATTAGTGACTGCCGGAAATCACTTGGTGTGCAATTACGGTGTTTAATGATATTAGTATAAACTAGGAAAACGAGCCACTCTATCCTAGGATGGAAAGCTCAAGTGAAAGTGAAATCAGCGTTTGAGATACTCTGTCACCTTGACCTGCTTTGTCGTTACCTAAAGCAAAGGAATATTCTACCTTACTTGCAGAGCAGATGGAAAACCCCTAACACCTGCTGATACAAGACCAAGGAAACCATCCTCGCAGCTCACAAATTCTCATGGCTCCTAGGAGTGGCTTTATTTGTCTCCTGTGGGTCAAATGGGTAGCTGTAATGGAAATTAAATATAGTGCAAAGCCAATCTTATTAGAAATTAAACTTTGACCCCCTGGTGTTTGTTCTGTGTCAAAACGAGGAGCTATGATATTCATCCTTGTTTTTCATCTGACTCTGGTAGATCCTGTATTCTGGGGTTCTCGCTTTCACTAAACCTCCTCACCAGCAGTGTAACTGTCCCATTAATCCAGGGAAACCCTGGGTAAGCTATTTTGGTAAACTGAGAGTCAGAAAAAGCATGTGTGGAATGGACTTATTAATCTCTGCCCTAAGTAAGTCACAGAAAAAATGGTACGGTGATTGCACCTAGAGGCTGAGAATGGTCTTGATTAACCAAACACTTGCGAGTATTAAAGGTAAAAAAAACACAGTATGTTGCCCTGGCAGGTGTAGTTCAGTGAATTGAGCATAGTCCTGTAAACCAAAGGGTTGAAGGTTCGATTCCCAGTCGGGGTGCATGCCTGGGTTGTAGACCGGGTCCCTGGTAGGGGACACACAAGAGGCAACCACACATTGATGTTTCTTTCCCTTTCTCCCTCCCTTCTCCTCTCTCTAAAAATAAATAAATAAAATCTGTAAAAAAAACACACGTATCTCTTAAGACACAAGTGCAGTGCAGAATTCTCTTTACAGACTATCTTTTTGTCAACAATGGAAAGAAAAAATCTGCAAGGCAAGCAACCGTTTTAAGTAAATATTTGTCTGTGGGTGGCAGTAGATTATAGCAGAAAATGTATGCATTTTGGAGGAAGATGGACAAGAGTCTGGAGGCCCAATCTGTCACTTGCTAGCTGTATGACTTCAACTTCCTAACTTCTCAAAGTCTAAAATTTCTAATTGTAGAACAGAAGTAATTCCAACACTCGCAGTGTATCACATTGAAAATTATGCGAGTCAATGAACATAAAGAGTACGGCATGCAAAAGGCGATTATAAATACAAACCTTTTCCTTTAAACCATCAAACCCCATACTTTTAGTAGGATTTGCTGTTCGGCAGGTCACTAGAATTCTAATAAAAGCTTTCTTAAAAATTGTAGACAGATGTAACTGCTGAAGTTCACAGATGACTTGTGATCTATTAACAGATGCGTCCATTTTCCATGCTTCCTGGCTTACACTCAGTGACCAGACACCAAGAAAGTGTTTAGGGTGTTCAGAATATTCTTCCGACAGTTTGAGCAAAAGTTCTTAGACTATCTCCTATTAAAATATTCAAGAAGGAGTATTTCTTGGAGGCTCGTTGTATGGCAACTAACACTTTCTTTCTGAAATGAACTACTGGAGTGTGAGATCACAACAAAGAAACCAGATGCACGTTTTGCAGCGAAACATTTTGTTCTGCCGCAGTTAAGTTGGCATGATCGGAGTTATGATCATTGGCTCCCTTTCTGAAATGGAACAACCCCGCTGCTCCTGAGAGCACAGAGCATCTGGAAGCGGGGGAGAACTTTGGGACCACAAAATCAGACACTGGGGACATCCCCACTCCTGAATCCCTGAACTAATAAGTGATGTTTTATCAATTGCTTTAGACATATGGTCTTCTGAAGACTTTAGACATTAAAAAATATTCTTTGTTATGTATGGTACATAATAATAAAAAAATCCCTTCAATCATTGGGGTGTTTTTTTTTGAGTTATTATGAAAACAAGTATTGGGGGAAAATAAACTCATCTTTATATACAACCAAGTTTCACATTTATTATTATACAATGAATAATTATATTATTAATAGCCATAATTACCATAGTTTTGCAAAAAGTACTAACTTGGGAATCTACACACAATTATTTATAACTATGCTTTTGAATAAAATGGCTCCCACTACACATTTATCTTAAAGTATTAAAATTACCCCTTGCAGAGTTTTTGTTTTTTAAAAAAAATATGCAATATAAATCAATGGCATAATAAAATGCTCTTGTCTTTACTCAGAAGCAAAGTAAAAAAACTGAAATAATTTCACTATCAAAGACCTGCTTGTTTGGTTGCATTGATTCAAGAGGATACCATGGGTGTGGCCTGCTATGTTAATCAGAACTGGTAGCATTCAGAGGCTGCGCTGCACACAGATTGGCTGTCAGAGCCCACAGGATGTGGACAAAGAGCTCTTCAAGCCCGTCAGGAGGACCACGTGCTGTCACGATGAAGAGCACCACCGAGGATCACTGAACAGGAAAAGCTGGTGCTCACTGGCACACCCAGTTTTCCACTGAGAAAGCAAATGTCTTGCCACATCTTTCACTTCCCATGTTGGTCACAGCTGGATGTTGTCCTGCGCTGATCTTTCCAGTTACAAATTGAATTGAATTGCGTGTATCTGTGAGAGAGCAGTACCACTGGCGCACGGGGGTAGAGGGTTCCTCCCAGGACACAAGTACACTTTCTGGCAGGTGCGGTCACAGATAGCCAGTGGTAAAGCAATACACACATCCAAGGGCAAGTGCCCCCGTCCTGCATCCCTGAAAGAGTTCTGGAGAAGTGGAGGTCTCGGGATATTTCAGAGGCCAGACTTGCAGGGATGGGGGCTCCAATGATGGGTCTACCACCCCTGTTTTCTCTGCAGGCCCAGCTTCCCTACATGCTTGGTCCCTCCTTATAGAGCTCTGCACGTGGAGTCTATATTGAACACCCGTTATGTGACAGGCTCTTTGCCGAGAACCACAGATTCATTGGTGAGTAAGAGAAAGGACTTTACAGGCTCGCATGGGAGGACTTGCACCCAGATTATTAGAGACCAGGAGGGTAACAGCCCTCAGAGGTAGGGATTTGCCAATGGGAGCTCAAGAAACAGGCTGAATAACTCAGCCAGGAAAAAGAATGGAGTTTCAGAAGGCCTTCTTTTATAAAATGCCAGGCCTTCTCCGGAGAGTCCCCTGGAAGAGACAATCACCTGTTTCTACGCAGGAGAAATGCATCTCCACTGCCATTCCCCCCTCATTCCGCAAGCAATGGTGGTGGCAGTGGCAGGAAGTCTATGGGGGCCTTCCTGCTGACGAGAGCACAGCAAATTATATGGAACTGCTCCCTAGGGGGAGTAGGGGGAAACAGGGGGTGCATCCTGGGAGAGATTCCATCCGAATTAAGCACCGAAGAGTTGGAGCTGGCCAGTTGGCCAGACAGGGAGAAAGGGAAATTCATTCCAGAAAGAGGCAAACACACGCCTCTTTGGTCCAGAAAGTGTGGCCAAAGTTCTATTTCTCTGTAAAGAAATGTTGGTTTTGATTCAGCAGGGTTGGCTAAGGGTCAAGATTGGGAAATGTCTCCAAGAAAATAGTAGTTTTAAGGGATATCACAAGAAAACCTGAATGGGATCAGGACGCTGCCTTCCTGTGGGAAAAGGGGAAATTTGATATGGTTCCTCGCTCTGCCACAAGGGCCAGGTGAGTTTCTGTAACTCAGGGTTTTCAGAAGAAATAGATGAGATAAATTCTTGTCCCCATGCCTGGTGACTGGCCAGCACTTAATAAATCTAGTTTCTTCTCTCCCTCACACCCCTCCCAAATGTCCGTTCTCAGTGAATGTGGCCTCAAGACCTCTTTTATATGTGAGTAAACATCCTGAGAGAACATACAGAAGAAACTTTGTTAGCAGAAAGTTATTGAATAGGAAAGAAAGATGTTGCTTGGCTTAATATGTTAGTTTTATTCTACACATGGCCCTAAGCGCTGCCTTATAACAGACAAGAAAATAAATGAATTTCTTCACTCCTGCCTAACTTCCATGTACATGACACATAAATAATGTAGAAAGGTGACTTCTGGCCTGGCTTGCTTTCTCTTTCACTCATTTCCCAGTACTTTTTCTGAATTCTAAGAATGTCATGTTATTATGAATAAAAGACCACATTAATCGCATTTCTAAGACAGGTAAAAGCTGACCTGTAATGCTGGTTAGAATCCGTGTAGTGCTTACTATATCTGGACACTATTTAACCTATTAACTTAACCTTAATTACAAGCTTATGAGTTAAGTCCTGTTATTATTCCCATTTTAAAGAGGAACCACAACAAATAAGCTATGTAAGGTCACATGTCAAGTAGGCAGTGCAGGCTGAACTTCAACCCAGGCAATAATGTTGATGACGGTGCTTCTAAGCACTATTCTAAAGAAAGAAATGCATGGCAGAGAAATCAACAGAGGGAAGATTTTCAGCGTCTCTCTTTTTCCCTCCAAACTCAGTTGATTAAGGTTAGGTTTGAAATGAGCCGTCCAACATTCTCTAGGCACACCCTCTTGAAGACTAAGAGAGTGGTGTGTGTAGGTGTGCACGCGTGTGCATGTAAAGGTGCTTGTCTGCGCACGAAAGATGCAGATCCACTGAAGGTAGCAACCAGGCAAACACATGCCCATAGATCCCTCAGGTACCTCCCTTGATTCCCACACACATCCCCGATGTGGACGTCATCGTTCCCACGTTGCCAGTAAGGAAACTGAACATGGAGTGGCTAGGAGACTTCTGCAAGGTGACAGAGTTGAACTCAGCAGAGCCAGAACCCGAGTGCCGACGTCTACATAAAAAAGGAGGCAGTATTATGAGAGCATTTAGCAGAACCCACCGCCTTTGCTGGAGGCAGAGTTGGAATCAAAGAAGGCTTTCCAGAGGAGAGAGGACGTGCAGTGAGACCTGAAGAAAGAGTGACGTGAACCCACCGTGGAGGAGCAGTGAGAGCAAAGACAGCCTGGCTTGCGTGGGCGACCGAGGAAAGGCCAGGGTTCCCCACCATGGAGAAGAAGCAGGGACTGGTGCAGGAGGAGGACAGGGAGGTAGGACCCAGACATTCAGGGTCTTGTGGGATATGACAACGATGCTCATCTGTGTACCGAAAGAAAAAGACGACGACAGCAGGGATGCAAAGAGCATTTTGAACGGGCAGTGACGAGGTGGGTAGGGCAGAAAGGAACAGATGTGCGGTTAGCAGGAACAGATTTGCGTTTCTGAAAGCTGACTCTATAGGTAGAATAGCACAGTGGGTTCACGTATCCCAGTTAGGCATCTCTGTTCACTTAGAACAGAGCATTGGCAGGGGATGCAAAAGGATATATTTGAGGAATTATAAAAGTCAACTGAACATATTGAGAGATGAGATAGGTAGCTAGAGGGACTTCGAGGTGCAAGCCAGACTCCTGGCTGGCTGTGCTGCAGCTTTGCTGACTGTGAGGAGCAGCGTGGTTTAGGACAACCCACCTGCCAAGAGACATTTGATGAATACATTTTAAGGGGTTCTGAGCAATATGCATGTATTTATATCCAAACATTTTCATACACCCACCTACAGGCCTTAAAAAGAGGAGAAGCATCATGAAACCAGAACAGTAAAATCTGGTGAGCTGCATGCATGGCATTCATACGATGGACATAAAAGAGAAATCTCCACCCTTTCTAGATCTCAATGACTGATTCCCTAACTGTCCTGAAACCGAGGGTCCGGCAAGCACAAGAGCTCTAATTCCTCTGAGAAGTTAGTTTTTTCCCTCTCTAGGACTTGATTCATTCCTGAGACAGAAGAGCAGGTGGCATGCCAGCGATGGTAGACACCATCCGAAATCAGTCCCCATTTTAGAAATGAGAAAACCGAGACTTGGGAAGCACATTACATATGCAAAGGCCACAGAGCATGGTTCTGCATAATAATTCTACTGAACTCTCATGGATCATGCATCTCAGTGAGTTCAGGGTCCTTTACAACTTGCCGTACCATTCACTGCAGGGCCGAGGCAGCCTTGTGGATCCAGTATTGTACGCTCAAACACTGGCATTTGCATGAGACGCTTTTCTGAATGGAGTTTTGCTTCCTTATGGGGTTATTTGGCAGATTCAGTAATGTTACGGATGTGAACCAATGCCAAGTCCAATATCCTATCATTGAACTTACTCAGAATCTTTATACTCTATTTTATAAACTGTGATTTTTTTACATTTCCTCCTGTTCTTTTTATGATAAATAATAGCAGTTGTCTTTCACTTAAGGTTAAGATTTATATCAAGAAGAATTTTTGATTGTTTATTCACGTGTATGTATGTATGTATGTTGTGTGTGTATACATTTCACTTTAAAAAATTGCAACATTTGTGCATGATGAGGAATGGAAACCAGCATAGGCCGTGGATACTGGATGACCCTGTAGTTGACTGACACTCAGAACTTGATATGACCTGTCTTCTTGCTTGCACACTAATCTTAAAGAGCCTGGGAAATGAAAAACTAAAAATTATGCATCCGGAAAAGGGCGTGCTCTTACATCATATAACTTTAGGATTTCTCTTCAAGGGGTGAAAGAACAAAACTAGACGCTCTGTTGATAAGACCTGCCCTTCCTACTGTATTGGTGGAGTTTAGCACAGAGGAAGGCCTCGGTCCAGGCCTGGGGTAGCATTCAGACTTTCGGGGTTCCAGTCCTCAGTGTTGATGCCCAAGCCCCACGGCTTCTGGCACAGGTGGCAAACACAAGGCCCGTGGGCCGAATCTGGCCCTCCACCTTGTTTCATCCGGCCCGGCACCTTGTTTCTACCCAGCGGTAGTGCCAAGCTTCTTGCTCCTAGTTAAGGAGTAGCTACATTCATACAGTTCAAAAATTACACCCGGCCTTTTGAAGACAACCGCGAGGCTGATGGGGCCCCCGGTGAAAATGAGTTTGACTCCCCTGGCTTAGGGTAAAATGCTGAAGTCTCCGAACTTACATTTTCTAGACTGTCAAGGAGAATAATAATTGTACCTACTTTGTAGTGGTCTTGGGAGGGTTAAATGAAAAAAAATGGCAATGAAGTATTCAGGGTGATTCTGGCATAAATGTTAAGTACGCTGAGGACGATGACAAATATACATAAAAAGCTGAGAAACATTGGCCAACAGACCTAGTCCATGCTCTGCAGACGGAGGGAATTCGTGGCCGTGCCATTTGCAAATAAGACTCTTCATGTATCTGGGCCAAAGAAAACCAGGTTTGCGGTGGCATTCTGAAGAGAACGTACTCACTTCTGCAAAGAATACCTAATTTCTCCTCAGGCAGACGGTGTGTTCTGTGAGCGTCTCCCATTTGCGCTGGTGTACTGCTCAACTGATTCGCCTCAGAGAAAGTATGCAATAAAATGTGTGTAATCAATTGAGTATATATTACATGCGGTGGGGCAAATGTAGATTTATAGTTGTTCACATGGGAAACAATACAATAATGAATAAATAATAATACAAATAAAAATTGTGTCACATACAACTGCAAACCTACTTTTGCCCCACTCTGTACACTCACATATGTGTCTCTTATGCATAAAAGTATGTACATTTATATGTTTAACCTTTTTCATTGAGGTCATGAACATGAGGGGATACTCCTTCACAGGAAAACTGGCACAAGGTGACTAGGTTTACACGGGGCACTGTCGTGACACTACCTGGGAGATTTAGGAGCAGAATGGGTTTGTGGAAATTATGCAGGCTTTCAACTACACATAGGCCAAGCCAAATTCCAGGATTTGTTCTGTGACCCTGGGAAAGTTATTTAACCTCTGTAATCCACCTCCTTTCAAAAACTGGGCTCATATAATTGTGCAGTATTTGAAATAGATGAAAAAATAGATAATGCACGTCAAGTGCCAAGAGTCTGTGCAGAGCTCAAACAGTGCTGATGCCCAGCCCTGTGCACTAAAAATACCACCTAAGTGATGCAAAGCCACTTGTCTGTTCAGCAGATGAATTAACGAGTAGATCCATTTTGAAACATGCATGACATGAAAGCTCCCCGACCTGGGGGTCAGGAGTCCCGGGTGTCCGTTCTGGCCCTGAGTGTCGTGGTTCCAAGCAACTGGCCACCTCACTGAGTAGAAAGCATGTGGCACGAGACCCGTGTGCCAAAGACCAGCTACAACCGGTGTTTCCACGCTCCCTGTGTGACCCCCAGCAAGGGACGTGAAGGACGCAGACCTCAGTTCCTGTATCTCTAAAATAAACCACTGGCCTAAGTTACCTTTAAGTGCCCTCCCAGCTATGAAATAGATCCCGACTAACACCTAACTCTAAAAAGACTTCAAAAGGGATCTCCCCTGATTTTTTCCCTGACTATGTGTGTTACAATGGCCAGGAGGTGGGCAGCTGGAAGGAAGTACGAGGGGAGGTGGGCCCTCTACTTTCAGTTGGCACGTGAATCCTAAGGCAGGCGGGTGTTCTGTGAGAGGTAACTTGGAAGAGCTTCCTTCTGGTAGTTGTGCACCTTTTTAAAACAATTTTTTTCTGTCCTCAAGGGAAACAAACGTATGTCCGGTCAATGGCAGTCAGCCACTGTCAGGAAATTCATGTGTGGCTCACTGTCCCTTTTACGTTCGCACAGCCCATATGCATTTCAATTCACAGCCATTATACCACCCGGCTGCCCTCTCTGCCTGCCTCGGAGACGTACATGGCAATGTGTCACAGGAGACCGTTGTCCTGGGTGAAAAGAACCAAGCAGATCTCAGAAAATTAACAGATATCCATAGAATAAAGGAAAAGCCCGGAGGATTCCAGTAAAATACCCCACTATGTATTGAGCCAATATAGACACCTGAATGCCAGTGGCTCAGTTTCCACATTCGACACTCAGAGAAATGGCCACTGTTTACCACTGAAGAGTCTTCCTAGGTACCAGTGACACTGCACACGTGTTATTTTACACACGTGGAAACTCAGGCTTACGAAAGTAAAGGCATTGCACCTTGAGAACGGAGAGTAAAACCTACATCCCACTGTGTCTTTCTGCCTCATGGAATTTCTACTTCGGCAGCTTGCACAGTGCTTGCTGCTCCAGTGACCATGCCGTCTGTTTGAGGAGGAAAATCTCTCTGAACAAAAGAGAAAAAAAAAAACTGAATGAAGGGAGAAAAGGAAAACAAAAGAGTGGTGAAAAAAATAGGTAGAACCCAATGAAAAATGATCTTGCCACAGAAGATGAAACGAAAAAAGGAAGGAAGGAAGGAAGGAAGGAGGAGGGAGAGGAAGGGCCTAGAACGGGCGGCATGGAAAGGCGCTGCAGAAGACGCTGGAAGGAAGTCCTGGAGATGGGAGTTCTGTGTGACAGCGGGGAAGAGAAGGGAAGGAGCTGGGGGACGTGCTCGTGCGCGTGTTAAAACCTAATGGCCTCCCTTAAGGAGCGGGCATTAATGTCTCTTTTGATCAGCAAGTCAATGTTTCAACTGTGTTATCGCTGCCTTCCTTGTGGCTTTTCCTAATCATTCCTGAAATAGAAGTGTTTTTGCGGACATGCTGGGAGATGCTCTTCTGACTCGACTGATTATTTAATTCACCCCAAAGCTGTCTGTCTGTCCGTCTATAGGCCAAGGTGTTCGTGCAGATGCAAAGCAAAGAAAGCTAAGAACAACAGTGACATCTTAGAGCAAATGAACTTACATAATGGCCTTTCTAATCCATCCTCTCCTCAAACTCTATTTTGTTGGTTTATACAAAACTACATGTGACGTTCACTGGGTTTGCTTTTTCCCATGCATCAGTCAGTTATTCCAGCTCCTACTAAGTGTCAGGCATAGATTAGTGCCGTAGGAAATAGAAGGAGTAATTCCACCACCGACACGAAGTATACAAGTGTCAAGGACTGAATGTCTCCTGCCGAAATTCATGTTGAAGCCCTAACTCCTAATGTGATAGTATTTGGAGGTGGGACCTTTGGGAGGTAATTAGGTTTAGATGAGAGTGGTGCCCTTATAATGGGATTATTGTCTTTATACACAGAGGAAGAGATATGAGAGCCAGTCTCCCCTCCCCCTCTCTCCCTCCCCCTCCCTATTCCTTCTCCTCCCACTTTCCAGGACAGGCCAGTGAGTACACAGGGAGATGGGGACTATCCACAAGCCAAAGAAAGAGCCCTTACCCCAAAACAAACCTTCGAGCACCTTGATCTTGGACTTCCTAGCCTTTAGAACTATGAGAAATAAACGCCTATTGTTCAAGCCACCCAGTCTGTGGTATTTTCTTGTAGCAGCTCTAGCTGACTAGGACAATAAGCAGTGCTAGGCACAAAGGTAGCTGTGAGCGCCCCAGCCAGGGAGCCAGACTGAGAACAGTAAGGATTTTCCAAGTGCCGCTGGCCTGTGCTACCTTAGGACAGGAGGAGTGGCTGCCCTTGAGTGGAGGGAACCAAGGAAGCTTCGTGGAGGAGGTGAGCTGGCGACATTCCTAAGAGTGAGCCTGGGGAAGCAGGCGACTGGAAGCCAAAGGAGGCATGCAAGCATATTTGGCCAAAAAAAATTAATCTAATTGTCCAATTTGGTTTGATTTTTCATGGCTATCTTAAGCACAACCCCAACATAAATCTTAAGAGTGAGTCCATGCTCAGGTGTGATCAGTTAGATGTGTCTGCCATGGTCACAGGACAGGAGAGGTATCTGCGCGAACTGCCGTTGCCGGTGTCCGGAGGACCAAGCACTGTCTGGAGTGTGGGGGAGGGGAAGTCTCACAGTGGGGCATACGAGGTGGTCAGTAAAGGGAATCTGGGGCAGATGAAACAGCCTGTGGACGTCAGGCTGAGGAAATTATATACTGCGAGAAAATGATACACTCCTACATTTGGTACTCACTACACTCTACATAAAAGTCCAGGGGGACAAACTGTGTTTGACTTAAGCTCATAGCTATTCCATCCACACACGTCGACGTGGTCCATCCTTTATCATTCCCCAAATGTTAACAGTCCTTTCAGACATTTTATTTTCCCTACTACATATCGCCTTGCCTACAGGGTCCCCATGTGGGTTAGTGGCATGTTCCCGATTCCCAGGTGTTTGGTAGGCACGAGAGAACCGACATCAGATATCTAGAAGATACTGCAGTGTGCTCTAAGTCACGGTGGAGAGACTGTGGAGGGGCAGAGACCGCAAAGGCTTGTTACAGGAGCTGCCTGCCTGGGTTTCTAGCTGGAACTTGGAGGTCGGGCACATTTCTGGGTGTGCAAGCTACCAGGGAATGTGAGGGAGAAATGCTAGGCTAAAGAAATGAGCAATAATTTGGAGAAAGAAGAGACGATAAGGGCTGCTGCCTGCCTGCCTGCCTGGCAAGACAGAGTCCTGTGTTACAGTCGAATTGTATACGCAGAACCCACTGACCCCTCTGACCACATCCCGTGGTGCATTTGCTAAAGTGCTGTAAGCACCTGCTGTTTGCTGGCCACTGGAACAGGCTCCGTTAGAACACAATGAAACTAATAATAATTCATAGAAATCAGAGGGCCTGTGCTGGAGCCTGGGGCTCGAAAAAAAGAAACTAACAATATGATAGGCAGAAAGATAGCAAGTCCAAAACGCACAGTCAAATAAAGAGCACATTTCACAATGCTTCAGCTTGGTTCAGGCCCTCCAGTTTTCCTGCCCGGACTGCTGCAGGGTAAAACGATGGCTGAAGGTAGGATCTCTGAGTGGCACTAGCTGTGTGACCAATGGCAAGTTTCTTAACCTCTCTGTGCCTCACACTTCCGGGCAGTCAGTGAGTTAAGTGCGCTTAGAACAGTGCTATTTTCTGTTCACTGTTGTGTTGTTACTCGTGCAGGTTTTTGTAAAGTGGTATTCCTGCTTCCCAGCTGCAGGAGTGTATTTTCACATGGCTATCATAAAGGTGATGGATATGTCTCCACTTCCTGGATGTTTTCAGCAGAGGCTTGATAGATTAATGTCCCGTTTTCTCAGCCTAACAGATAAGGCCCCCTGAGCTGGTCAATGTAACTTTCTGGGTGCACAACCCACCTTATATTCTCCCACAAAGCTACACTCCAGCCACACCTGACTACCTGTTAGAGAAGTTAAGTGACTCCCCAGGTTAGAGGCCTACGAGGATATTCCGGGAAGTGAAGTGACATCTCCAAGGATACTCTGTAACTCGTAAGCCATCCCCATTTCTCTCAATCCATCCTACTACTGCTTTTGAGAGCTGTCATTGTACCGAGATGGTTCACGTTGTCTGTCTCTGCCACTTGACTGAGCTTTTGAGGACATTTTGTCTCATTCATCTCTGAATTATCTGCACCTGGTACTAAGTGGGGTAACAACCTGGGAATTAATGCCTGCTTGATGAAAGCAAGTAGTCATGTAGATGTTTTTATATATGCACTTATTTCTACATTAATAAGACACTGACTTCTAGTGGGTTAATCAAACAGATGAAATATTGTTACTGCTAAGCGCTCACATAATGCCTTAGCTCTTAATGGGAAATGCTCGTGGTGAAATTTTTAAAGGGAGTGGCAAGCCAGACAAGAACGTCTGTTGATCAGGGAGACACCAGCCCCCACACATAGAGCGTGGACTCTAGCCTCTCCATTTGCACTATCATCATGGAAAATGATGGATAATATGTCACTCAGAATTTCAGAAAACTAGGAAGAGTTCTACTGCTTTGTTTTGTGGTTTGATCTTCTATATCAACATTAAAATATCATAACTGTGCCCATGTGTACAGTGGACATAGTTCTGTCACATATATTTCACATTATTAGCTTCACATTAGACTACGGTCTAATGACAAAGGTGAGGCAAAAGTTATTTCTGCCCAGTTACTCACAAAGAGCGTGAAGTTCTGGGAGTTTTAAATGAGGGGTGGTAGCTTTGGTAACCATGACTGCAGAAGAAGAAAAATCATGAAATCTGTGTAGATATCAAAGTGGCATTGATAAAAGACCACTTTCATAAATTAGCATTCCCATCCTGACTGACTCCCTCAGCAGGAACAAATTCCCAGGGCGAGGAGAGAAGAGGACAGGGAGGGTCCTGCTACAACTTATCAAGCAATGCCTGCCCGAACCTCAGTTTTCAAAGACAAACAGATCAAAACAACGTAGGAGCACCAGCTATTTCGCGTTCTGAAGGTCCTGGGCCCTAGTACGCGATAGGGACCCAAATATGTCTCAGATGTTCTGCCTCCAAACTCGTGCATTTCCAAAATGCTTTCTTCCAGAGCTGTGGCCTTGAAAAGCGATGTGTCTGCATGTATTTTAAAATTGGGAATATCCATAGATATTCCCCAAGTCCCAAGGATCTGGCCGCACCAGGCAGCCCCAAGGATCAAAAGAATTTCAGATAGAGTTCGGTTAGTTCCTTTTCTATTTTTTCTCATCGCCTTTTCTATCCACTTTTCTTTGTAAAGTGTTTCTCCCTTTTTTTCCTTTCCCTCACTCAGTGGAGTGCTAGTCAGTAATTCAAACAAAAGGAAAACATAAATGGTGCTTCAGTATTAAGTCCTGGGGGAGCACAGTGATTTATATTCCCTTTCTTCAGCAATATTTGCCATAAAGCTACTGAAGATAATATTTAGAGGAAGTGGATATTTTGCCACAATTTCACCTTTTAATCCTTAGAGCCCTTCCTTGATATCTATCAGCAGTTCATAAAGACTTTAACATTTTATGAGCAATATGTTCACTTCCCTTTACAGTGGCAAGGAAAAAAAATAAAAATAAACCCTCATTGACAAGGACTACAGTGTCTCCCCACATGAAACTGGCTAATAAACCAAATAAAACAGGAATACAACAATGGAAGTAGGTTCTAGTTTTGTTTATTTCCTGCCCCCCCGCCCCATACTCTGCTGCAAATCTCTATGCTGGAAAGTCTCCTCTAAGCAAAAGAAGAAACTACAGTGGGATTTTCAGCAACCTTTGTCGAGGATGTTAACCGAAGGCGATGGTGATTATTTTGAAATATCCGCGGGGCAGGCACATGGAGACATTATAGCACCGTACTGTTTGCACCTGAACTCTCAAAGCAGTTCTGCGGTGTCCAGTAGAAGAGATGGTACTGCTTCCATTCTTCAGAGCTCCCAGGCCTGACATTTGTATCTTTAAGAGCCGCTTTTGTAGGAAGTCAAAGTTAAGAAATCTGAAACATTTGATATTGAATAACAACTTTTCAGCTTAGGAAGAATTCTTCACGTGTGTATATCTTCCAGTTTAAGGGGCCACTTGACAAATGTACTTGGAAAGGATGCTGATTTAATACAGTTTTTTCCTCCTCTGGCTATAATCATTTGAATAGTGTGTGTGAGTGTTCCTTTTTGAAAGTCCATACGCCATCTGTATGATATAATTTTTTAATCAACTCACATCTTTAAGAATGTAAACATTTGTTTTAAAGGGGAACTTATATCTATCCCTAAAAATAAGAAAATCATTTTCACTTGCTGTAAAGACAAGATAAACTTGGAAATAAAATGAATGAATACCAAACAATGTTTTTAACCTTCTAACAAGGCACTTGGGCTATGCTCAAGGCTCTGAGCCCGAGGCGAGCATTCTGTTTAGAGAGATCGGCACTGGAAGGCAGCTGGAATGTTCTCTCTTGACATAATCAGACGGTTGAAAGAGAACTGAAAAGCAAGTAACTCTCCCACCATGAGATCCAATGGTATTTATTTTCCGCATCTGTATTCCACCAGAAATCACCGCGGGGTGCATACCTGCAGCGTGACAAACGCTGGGCCCCCTAACAGGTTTGCAAAGCCAAAGGTGGAATTGCTTTCAGTTTCAGTCTTTGGCTGAGCAATGGAGGTGATTTTACCTGCATTTCCAAACAGATGAGAGGGTTACGTGGAGTAGTGTTCTGTAAAAATGCCAGCGTATACTCATTGCTCAATTAACTCCGGTTTCCCTGAACCCTCAATACGATTTGTGCTTTCATTCTGTCCATTCTATGAGTGTTAAGGCTCCATTCATTTCAAGCTCACATATCCTTTCTTCACTCAGAAGCCTTTTTTAACTTGGGTAAGCCTCATTTTTCTAGAACACTCTAAGGCGTTTGGAGTCCTAAGGAAATCACATCCAATATTGTGACAACTTCCTCGAGTATATCTGTCTGTGCTATTAAAAGCTACACCGGTGAAAGAAACAGATAGACAGACGTGTTGGGTGCAATGAGAACAACACCAGGTGTTAGGCCGGTGCAGTCAGACCAGACCTTGGCTCAGCAACCTCCGTACTTCAGCTCTGGCTAGGAAAGAGTTCAGAGCCAAGACTCAAACTATCAGAGAAAGTTTCTTCAGAAAGTCAAGAAGTGAGTCTTAGACGAAATGGGCTCAGGAAATGAGTTACAGAGGCAAAAGAAGGACCCTTGCAGCTTAGGAGGGAGGAAGGTGATGCACCTGGAGTGGGGAAGGAGAAGGGGAGCAGCGGAAGGGCACAGGCATGCTCTGAAGAGGGGGAGTGCGCTGAGTCCTCCATCTGAGGGGCTTTTAAGGGTGGAGATTTTAGGGGAGCTCTCAGGGGAGGATCTCAATAGAATATTCATCAGATTTCCAGGTGTGTCCTTTTCAGGGTCTTGGTCTCCACTGATTGGTCTGCACCAGGGCAGAGAGTTGTTAATCAGTGCAGCTGGTCCTGATGTGAGCTCTGGCCTTGCTTGTCTGGTTTTGCTGCTTTTCTGGACCTGGAGCCGACATACAACCGAGGCCTAGATGCATCAGATGAGGCTCGGAACCTCATTGTCCTCGAAGCTCAATGCTTAAGGGCTGTTCTCCAGCTCCCTTGGATGCTCCCCCTCTGAGAGGGTTTAACCCTCTCAGGATGGTGGTTTAACCCTCCACCTGGCCAGCAACATGCCAGGGAAGGAAAGGTCAAAGGAGCGTCTGAACCACGTGACCATGGAGAGAAAATGTCAAAGGGTTTAAACCACAAGGCCAGCGATATGCGAGGGGAGGAAAAGTGCCTCTAGGAGGGAGGTCCTTGTTTTCCCAGTTTTGCCTGTTGCTAGGCAGCCAGGGCATTCCACCCTGGTGACCTTCTATGTCTGGCCCATCCTCCTTGCTCAGCTCATATCTTTCTAACTGCCTGCCACAGGTGGATAAATGAAAAAAATATTAATAATATAATAAAATACAGGTTCACTACCTCTGGGTAGGGAAAAGGGGAAAGATTTTGAGAGCTATGAGATTCTGTTCATAAATGAGACTTTGAAATCACATCACTTGGGTGTAAGATCTTGGGGGGAAAAGGAAGTTTCTTTCTTAAGGCAAAAACAGCTTTAAAGTCTCATTAGGCTCTTTTTAAAAGGCTTCTTGAATATCAGATATCTTTTCCAACCACTTCATTGATTTAAGTGCAAATTAATCAGAAATGCATGGTTTCCACTTCCCTGAGAATACACATGGATTTTTACACCCAGATGCAAAACACCTTCCCTGTTTTCCATCACTTCAGTATTTGAAGGAGTACTTTAGGCACTCAAGACTGACTCAGTGCCAAGTCTTGCCCTTGATTTTTACAAAACATGAGAAGCTGTGACTTTGGCATGAGATTTCTCTGGCTCTCTCAGTGAATGCTAAAGGAATGTGCATTCTTAGAACTCCTACCAGGAAAGAAGTAATGAATAAGCAATGTGACCTTGGTAATCTTTCTAGATAGTAGTGAGGCAAAGCAGAAAAAGCTAATGTGTGCCCTGACCGGTGTGACTCGGTTGGGCATCGTCCCACAAAGCGAAGGGTTGCCTGGGTTGTGGGTTCGGATTCCAGTTGGGGCAGGTGCAAGAGGCAACCAATTGATGTTTCTCACCCCGACGCTTCTCTCCCTCTCTTTCTCCTTCCCTTTCCCTCTCTCCAAAAATAAATGAGTAAAAGCTCTTTTTACAAAAGCCAGTGTGTTCAAAGATCTCAGACTGGTTTCCTGGCTTTGACTCTGACTAGCCGTTTCCGGTTTCCTCATCTGAAATACTGGGGCACAGGACACCATCCATTTATCTTGCAGCTTGCTCGGGGGGTAGACATGAAATAGTAAATCAACAAAAATTCACGGAGCATCTCTTCTGTGCTATGGGGGATTCGAAAATAAATGAACAAAAACACTTCTCCTGGATCTTCAAGGAAACTCGTCGCTCTGGAGAAAGAAGGTCACTCCTTCCTGCAGAGTGAGGATGCTGGGAGTCCGTCTCCAAGCTCCATCTTTGGGGTGGGGTGCCCTGTGTGAGAGTCCCAAGCTACAGCGACAGTGCACTCTGCCCGGAGGGTCACTTACTTCCTGCCTGGGAAAGTGCTTCGTAAACACTGAGGTGCCGACTTAGGAGGCACTAAAGAGCCGGCACATTCTCATTAATCCTTGGTGTCATTACAATGATTGTTTCCACAAGTACTACTACTCTATTATGCAAATCGCCATTTGGGATCTGAGTTATTTCCTGATGTTCACTCTTAATTGTGTCAGTTGGAGGAATCTTTAATTTCTTTTCAGTTGTTCAGCCCTTTAGTGCATTCTCTCTACCGTTCTATTTCTGTCCTTGGAGAGTGGGGTTCCTGGTTGTGCTTCATTTTCCTTTTCCTTTGTTGCACCATCCTCTTCTCTCCCCCTCTCCTTTCCAGCAAAATCTGTTCCGCTGGTTGAGTTCCCCACACCAATCTGCTGGGCCATCTGATTTTTCTGACTCCAGATCTAGGTCTGTTGCTGGCTAACTATTGAGAACAACACCACAGTTATCTTTGCAGTCATATGTATCTGCTCATTGCCTTAGATAATGCAGTTCTTCGGCGTCCACAATATACCAGGCCTTGGCCTAAGTTTGGGACAACGAAGATAGGGATGATGCTGTCTCTGCTTTCCAGGAGCTCAGAATTGACCTAGCTAGGGTGATAGACAAATAAACGTAAGATGATAGGGCAGTGTGTTCAGTCTCAGGCTACAGAGGTATGCAAGGAGTAACAGAGGTATGTAAATGGGGACACGAGTGAAGACTTCAGAGTGGAAGTCATATCTGGGATCCATCTGGAAAAAATACAATGGCCCCTATCCATTGAGAAGTATCCTGAGAGAGGAAGAAAGCCATTTCTGTATGCTCGGGGTTTGTGCAACAAACTGATCCCAACGGCATCCTCAGAGCAGGAGTTAAAACCAGTGGCACTTCCAAGGAGCATCTCAGGGGTCTCAGGCTCCTCTAAAATTACCAGTAGCACAATACACACACACACACACACACACACACACACACACACACACTGTGTATACACATATACAAACTGTGTTCTTTTTATGGAAATTCAGGTTCTAGGAATGTCTCCAGAGGAGCCATATCTTCTTACAGCCTCTACCCAGGCATTTCTGGGTCCAGACTTCTTTCCCTGAAACCTTCCCTTGTGTCATCTGGTCATGTTCTAGTCTCCAAGGTACATGACTTCTAGATAATTGGATGAATGAGAATTTTCCAACAGAGTTCATTGCCAGGAAAGTGAGTGTGGCAGGCAGCTCCTTCTTTGAAGCCCTCAGCCGGCCAAGGGCTCACCTACCAAATGTTCCGAACACGAGTACGAAGCCTAATGGCTCATGCTTCTCCCTGCCTGACTTCCAGCACCTTCCTGACTTAAAACCGATGATACCCCAGCCTGCTTCCCCGGAGAAGTCGGAGAGTCTCCTTCTGGAGGAATTCTGGCCCTCACCGTTTTCCCTCCCATTTATGCCTTGGGATCTGATGATTTCTCCTTTACATCGTTAAATGCAAAATATTAACTCATATATTGTTATCGGGTCATGAGACTGACGCCGGCTTCCTTTTAACATTAGCTGCTTGAAGCCTCTTTTAATGAAGAGGTGAGGGGGAGCAGACAAAATTTAAAAAAAGCACAATTTTCAGCTCAGGAAGGAATGCAGTTGTGTGTGCAAGGTACCAGCTGTTGAGAAAGTGATGCTTTGAAGGCGAAAGGCTGGCTGGTCTGGAGCTCAGGGTGTGGCGGAGAACAGTGGGCGACACCATTCCAAGGGCTGACTGAGGTCTGACTCAACGCCCCGTGTGGCCACGGGACAGGATTGTACGATTAAGAGGAGCAGCCTTCCTATAGGGATTTCTCCAAAGATCCATGTTCTGGCCGTCTTCTCTTTTTAGGTGGGTATTGATGGACTCGCCTGAGAAGAAAGTAACATGTACTGAAAACTAGGCATTGTTTCTTTCATTGCACCTTTTAATTAAAGAAGCCCTATGGGTTCAACAGTCCAGCAAAGCCTGCAATACCTTATCCACAGAGAATGGACGAGACTCGGAGTGGTGATCAAACTGGTGAACCAGCTAGCTGGTCTGATGTACAGAACAAGGCAAGTGTTCAGCCAGGATCTGAAACCGCATATATATGACTCCAAACGCGTTGCGTTTTCTTGCAGGCCTCATGCCTCCTACCCTCAAATAAGGAAGGGAACATTTTCAAAAGACCGAGAAAGGTCTGGTTTGGCTAATGCCTACAGGGCAAATAGATTATGCTATGAAATGGTAGCGGAGAGATGAAAAGAGGCCTAATTGGGATTCAGAGAAGTAAACTACATTTCCCTTCATAGTTTCTTCATCTGAAACATTAGGAAGGTATTGTGGAGAATAAATGAGATAACATATGCCAGTCAATCCCCGCGGAGCCTAGAAGGATGTTAAACATCCCATAATAAGCACACCTGCAATGGCTAGAGCCACTTACCGTCACGTTTTATTCCAGGAAAGTGATCACATGTCTTAGGTAACTTCAGGAAAGAATACGACCTGGTGACAAATTAAGGTGTTCCCTGCTCGGGCACAATGAGATAATTTGAGGGAAGAAAGCCAGGATGACATTAGGCAGGAAAGAAGAGGGCACAGTTCAACAAGCTCCATCATTTCGGCAAGCCACGAGCATTTGCGTTTTGCTGCTTTTGGAGAACACAGGAGTCCGTCGTATCTCCCCGTGAAAGGAGTAGTTTCTACTTGGGGTTCCTATGGGAAGATGACAGAAAATGTGTGGGACACATCAGAACATATGAGGGCACAATTATTTTTTTCTGATGTTGCTGTCTTCCTCCAATTTCCCAATAATACACCACTCTAAGATATGTAGCACACAAGATGGCTTGGAAGGAGTCTCTGGAGCTACAATGAGTGAGCGAGGCTCCGGAGCACAGAAATGATTCAGCCAAGACAAGCCATATTAGACTGAGCAGCTACTAAGGGAAGGGAGTAAATATAACCTCAACGGCGATGAAAGAAGACCTTCTCTAGACTGCATTGATGTGGATCTGGGTACCTGAATGATGTGTTTTCTTTGCTCCCCCACCCCACCCCTTCTCTTACCTCCTGTTCTCCTGGCTTCACATTTCGAAGATTACTTAGCTTGTTAGCTGAATGTGTTTTTCCTGGGCTGTATTTGCTGGGACAAGTGACAACCTGACTTCAAATGACCTAGGATCTGGTCCTGTTTTCTTTTTCTTTCTTTTTTTTCCCAAGAGTTAGTCATGTTACCTTAGGCTCAGAAGTCAAACGCCTCACCCAATTCTCTTTCTATAAAATGAAGAGATTGAACTAGATGATCTCTAAGGACCGTTTTGGCTTTAAAAGCTTGTAACTCCATAACACCAAGGAAATAACACATCTTCTCTCCTCACACAATTATTGCGAGGATCAAATAAGAGAGCAGATGTACTTGGAAGTATATGAAGGGCTATACCGATCTACACAGTAAGAGCAGAAGTCCGCCTTCACCTTGAACTCCAGCGCTGAGGAGTTAGACAAGACATTGGAGTCCATTTGGCTTCATATTCTCACATGGTCCCCAGAATGGTGTTTGTTATGCTGAATCAGAATCACCCTGCTTGTTTTTAAGAAATACACATGCTCCTTGGACAGTCTGATTTAGTTCGTTAGCCATGGAATCAGGTTCATAGTTATAAAACCACGTGCAATGAAAGAATTCTGATTCGGTTTCAGAACCCACAGTGTTTAGTCCATTTTGAACTGCAATGCATGAGTCTCTTCGATAATGAGATAATGTTATTTTAAAGGTAGGTTATGATAGGAGAATTTTCATTTTGAGAGGTAGTACTAGATTCTATGCAAGGTTGGAAATGCTGAGTTTAAATTGCACGCTTTAACTTAGTAGCTGTGTACCCTTGAGTAAATCACTTAACTTCTAGGAGCCTCCGTTTTCTCATACTTTAAAGAATGCTAGCAGTAGCTGATCCATTGATAGCGGCTCAATAATTAGATGAGATAGGGTGCATTCATGGTGTATGGCCGTAGACATTAGCGCCTCACTAATTAGAGACACTCTATGTAAAGAAACGAATGGAGTGTATTATGTTAACTTGCCTCTCTCTTTATTTACCCATTAAACCTTCATAGCAATAATGGTTTTGGCAAAAACAATGCTGCGTAGTAATCATATTATTAGTAAATAAATCTCTCTGTTGCATAACAGGTGTTCAGATACCCCCCCCCACCTGAAAGGATGCCAGTGCACAAGTGTGTTTACAGGTATCCCCTTCCCTCTCAGAGGCTGAGTGTTTAGTGGGTGGCATTTGGGTGAGTAACAGTACCTTCTGTTATTGTTAGCTTGTTTTAAAACTTACGGAGATATGCCCAAATACATGTCTTGTAAGAATTTCGCCTTGACTGTTTAGCTGTATTTATTTACGCACAGACATTTTCCATCCAAACAGTACTTCTCACTTCCCACCATTCTAAGTCTCCAGAGCAACTCTCCTGTTTACAACACAGTTGTTTTAATGACCTGTTTATGAAAATACAGATCCTGGCCATAGTTCTCCTAGGAACTCCCAAAGAATGTTTGAAACCCTCTGAGTAGATACAAGATGAAAGGCAAATCCAGCTGTCTATCAAATTGTATCTGAAGAACTGAAATCTTTTTAGAAACCTCCATTAGGCCTCATACCACCCCCCTGAGGCAAGAAAGAAGTATTAGGCTGGGTTTTTTGTTTTTTTTTTTTTGGAGGCACAAGCTGAAAACCCAGGGAGAGGTTAATCAGTTTGCATCACATGGCTCCTAGCTGGGCTGCGGTGAGTGAGGAACAAAACGGAATTTCTTCCCAGGGAGCAACTTACCTTCTTTTGATTTGCCTGATTACTGGAGTGTATGAAACTTCTGGAAAATGATGATGAATGTGCACAAGAAACCCCTGAGAAAGGATTAGCGCTTTCGTTTCCCAGTTTAGCCAACGAGTGATTTGCTTTTCATGCAAAAGCAACGGCACCTTTTTTGTTTTGCCAAACACTTCTGTGGAAATGACCCCTTTGAGGAAGGAGAGAAGGAAACGCCGAGCGATTCAGGAATTAAGACGGCGATTGGCAGGATATTTCTTTTTCTCTCCACCTCCTCGCACGGAGCAACCTGCTCCTGTATTGCACGCTAGAGGGCACTTGAGGTAGCAGAGAAAAACGCCTGCACAGCCACTTCAGCGGGGCCGGTGGCCGATGCAGGCTGCAGAGGCATCCCAAAAGCTGTGCCGGGTTTCACGGGGCAGGGGAGCTTGAATCACTGAGCAAACAAAAACACTCCTTAGGCGGCATTATGCCACTTGGACTAATAAAGACATTCTGTTCACGTTCTCAGGAATGCAATGTCCTTTCCACTTCTTGGAGCATTTGTCCAATGCCTATCTAGCAGTCTTCCCTGGAATTGCCGACTTGGTAACAACTGATCAGCACTGTAAACTCTATTTTAGGAATAATAAGAGATACCAGTGAGGCTTTTCCACCCGTGGGTCTGTGTGCCTCTATACATGCATGATGATACGTGAGTATACATGTGCAAATTCCAAATGCTGGCGATCTCCTCGATCAGACTTAAGATCAGTGAGAGTGACTTATTGGTTTTGATATTGAATACAATCGGATACGTGAAACTTGTAGTATTTCAGGGGGGCGAGGAGGAGAGGCTCTCCTTCCTCTTTCTCTTTCTCCTTGATTTTTTTTTTAAAAAGCACAATGTGAACTCTTTTTATTTTTATTTTTTTGTCTTCATGGCTCCCACTTTAAAACAAGAGGGGTCTGAAGTTTTCATCAAACTGCTCTTCTCTATCTGGAAAAAGGGAGTGAACATGCTAAGTGAGTAGCCCACAAAACCTGGGCTGGCTTATTTGATAGCTTTGTATCAGGCCCTTCAGTGACTGGGCTGCCCCTCCTCCCTCCCCCAGTTTCTCTTTAGAAGCTGGATCGGGGCTTATCTCTTCTCTGGCACCTGGGAAGATGGGAGATAATGCCATTTTTAAAAACCTTCTCCAAAAGGCTCTCAGCACAGATGCGGTTTTCACAAAAGTGTTTACACCTCCATTTACTGGAAATATAATGGCCAGCTCCAGATTAGTAATTACAGTCAATATTGAGAGATCCAGGCCTAATTTCAGGGACAGCTAAAACCAGCGGCCACGAAATGCAGAGCATCGCACTGTGAATGGCAAGCTTACTGATGTTTTCAGCCTAAGAAGCCATAACCACTTCCAAAGAAGTCAGTTTCGTCTTTCAAATGCTATACTAAGCTTGGTGAAGTAGCCACGTGATGAATTTAGTGTGCATATGCTTTCCTTTGTTTTATTTTTCTTAAAAGACGGTATTTTGTTTCAGAATATTCTTTATCTTCTCATAAATGTAGAGGTAGATAACACCAGGAAAAAAAAAACAAACAAAACGATACATAAGGCAGTAGTTTCTTCAAGTTTAGCAAGCAGCAGAGTCCCCTGGAGCATTTGTTTCAAACCCAGGATTCTCAGCTGCCCCCAGATGCAAGGTGCGAGAATGTAACTTCTAGCAAATCCCGCGAGAATAGGGAGGCAGGACCTGGTCCAAGCACGGGAACCACTGTGGTTGCTCACACTCATGTAACTGGAGCAGCATCATATATGCTTATGATTTTAAGGAGAAAAAAAAAGTGATTTAAAACAAGCTCTAAAACATCAAAAAAGGAACTTTCCTAAATTTATTCAAACATCGACAAACTTCTTTAGGCTGCTTTGTGCATTTTCTTTCATCCTCACACAATTGGAGTTGAAAATAAAATTTTAAACTTCCTTTTGTCTAATGCCACAGTTGTAATATATTACTTAGTCTCTCCCCCACACCCACACACACAAAAAAAAGAACACGGTTGCTTTTAGATTTCTTTATTAGGATTCCTTCCCATAAAATGTAAAAAAAGGACTGAATTTCCTTAAAATATTACATATTAATGGGTGTAACATGCATGTTTTGGCCATCTTCATATTTTACATCCTTAAAGTTTTTATTTTAACTCCTATTTTCAAATACCATTGGCAGGTGTCACGTTATGAAATCCCTTTGTTCATGGAATCCAGGCTCCTCAGCTTTTTATGTGTAGGAGCTATTCCATGAATGAATGAATGAATGAATGAATAAGTGAGTGAGTTACTTACATTTGAAAGTTGCTTACATTTGAAAGCAACTAATAAATCTGAAAGTGCTCAGTAATCATACCATGGTAAACACATTTTATTTTTGCTTTGGGCTTTTTAAAGATTATTTTAGTTTCTAAGCATGCACTGAAGAATGAAAAGGAGAAAAAAAAATGAAGTCCAACACAGCAGATCAGCTTTCTGTTCTATTCTACCATTCCCTGCTCCACCTACAGAAGTGGGAGTGTCCCCAGCTCTCCTATGCCTTCCAGGCCTCTGCTTCCTGTAAGCCTCCTGATTCCCCACTCTCCACCTAACCCTCACTTCCGGGACTGTCTCCTGCAGTCAAAATGATAGCAAAAGTCCCGCCCAAAGTGAAAAGGTCGTGTTTTTTACTACTGGAGTGCCTCACCATCGCATCCAATTGCTGTAGACTCCTCGACAAAATTGTCTGCCTTGTCATGAAACCCAGGCTGGGGAACCTTTGCCTCATCCCACTCTGTGCGTCAGTCAGCGAAGGGTGTTCTGGGGGCCGTCCTCTCTACTCCATCCCAAATTCTGTATCAGGTTATACTCCTAACCATTCAGATAACCCCTCCCCCCCCTTTGGGGGGATACATTTGTGGAGCATCCCCCCAAATGCTCCACGACACATGCAATTTCAGTGTCCATTCCAAAAAACCCAAGTAACACACCCCTCTTCCTGCTGGAAGTCTGTAGCCCTGGAAAGGGTGCTGAAAAGAAAACACTTTCTTAAGGAGTTAGGCTCTCACCATTGTGACATTACACTGCATCTTATTAGGCGTGGGTGGAATTGTTAAAGAGGCAAATAAATGCCTTGTCTTTCAGCATCCCTGATTATTTTAGAAATATCCATATAGGGCTTTATAACATTATCTTAATCCTCTTTCACACTGCTTAATCATCCAGCCCTCTCCTAAGAATCAGGAGGCAATGAGAAGGAAATTCCTACTGCAGTGCTCTGAGCAGAGACCAACAGTGGACCACTGTTGTGGACCACGGAGGGGACCACCGTGAATTCTAATTGGCCACAACTCAATGACCATGGCCGTAACTGCTCTCAGAGTACCTGAGGACAAGGTGAGTCAAAACATACTCATCCTAACCCCAGCTGCCGAAAGCCATTGGGTCCTGACTCTCTTCACTTTGTCAAAACAATCCCCCCCCCCCACTTAAGAAAATGAGATTTGAGGATATTGTCTGTCTCTACCATTCGGGCTTCCTTTGGGGGTGAGTTTGTTATTTGTGACAATATCCAGCCTTCAGCAGCACACAAGCTTTTCTTTAGTTCTCACTGGTGGAGGAAGGTGCCCCAAGGAAAGGTTCAGACCATTTGTTTCAAGTGCAAATGAGAGGCGGGGGTGGGGGACACAAACGTCTGCAATCGTACCAACAACAGAAATAAAGGAAAAAAAAAAACAGGGCAAGTGAACGCCTGGAAATGAAGCCCAACCCAAGATGGGATTTATTTCTTTGTCCACTTGGGACCGCCTGCTCTTGCAGCAGTTATATTGTGATGGAGGTTTGACGGCTGTTCTTTTTTCAAAGCTGAATTAGCTGGTTCCTGAATACCAGGTAAGCACACAGAGTCTGTGGAAAAGGACAAACAGTTATTTAGTGACTGCCTGGGGAGAAAAAAAAAATCCCTCCTGGTTCTCCTCTGCTCTCCCTTTCTGAGATTACTCACTAAGTTTCTTGCCCACGACAGCTGGAATGTGAAGAAGCAGACAGGTACGAGACCGAGAGTCAATATTCTTTTCAGCATCTCACAGTGGGATGTTAGGTGCGGCGCGCACACACACACACGCACACACACACACACACACACACACACAATGCCAAATCTGCATATACGTTATAAGCATGTTGTGTCTGTTTTCCCATTCTGCTCACTCTGTCTCATTACTGTGAGTCAGACAGTATGAGCTCCGCGGACCTTGTGTCTGGTCCCCTGCACCCTTTTCTCCATCTGTGTGGGCTCTGTCCCCAGATGGTGAAACCCTTCCTCGGAAAGCGCTTCTCATGCACAGGGAATGGACTCAATTGGGCTTTTCTATAGAGGGAGTTAAACAACAACAACAAAAAGTAAGGATTACTTTATCTTTTTTTTACTAATTTTATTAAACGATGGTCCCAGAGGATGATAACATTTCCACGTATTAGCCTCAGTGACAAGAAGAAAATGGACCTCCTAACTGATGATCCCTTCTTCTTACACTGGCTCTCCCCGAGGTTGGCCGTTTCTCAAGATCAGAGTGGAGTCCATCAGAGGACTTGAAGGAGCCACAGACAGGGTATCTCTTGGTGGCGGCTGAGGAGCCGCATGCCTGATGCCTACGCAGAAATCTGGAGGCAGGGCACACTAAGGAGACCTTTAGCGACGCCTCCCTTCATTCCCAAGCAAGTTCTCCCCTTTTCCCACCTTACTGCGCACCCCTCGGCTCTCCCTCATCTCATCGCCCCGAAGGAGTAGAAGCCTGGGGATATCTGGAATGCGCTCCACCCTCAAGACCGCGACACTCGGCCTCTAAACCCTCATCGTCTGAGCAGAAGACAGCGGTCTTACCAACACCCCACTCTGTTCGCAAGACGCTCTTGGAATAACAAGGAGATAAGCTCCCCGCGAGATCCCACAGCCCTGTGCGCCCTCTACCCACCCACCCCCACCACGGAGAACAGTCGCGGGTCACTGAGACGCTTTTTAAGCTAACGCCAGCCCCAAAGCTCAGGTAAGCCTCGAGAGAGAAAGCCCTGGGGTACCTCCTCAGGCATCCTTTTAGCATCTGCCAGCCCTCTTAGCTGGGAGCTTGGCCCTCCGCGGGCTGCGCGCCCTGCACGGAAGGGCGCATCTCCACCCGCCGCCTCCTCTGGCGGCGGAGACGCGCGGGGCGTGCTTGGTCGCGAGCAGGGAAAAGTTGTGCGCCCACTTGGTAAGGGGGAGAGCCAAGGAGCCACGAACGAAAGGGGGAAGGCTGGGAGGGGGCGGGGAGGGGGACTGCTTACACGAATTTCCAAGTGGTAGACCTGCCTCTGCGCTCTGCCCAATGAGATCCGTCAGGGGAGGCACCCGGTTCACTTTTCCACATCACTTCACAGTTACGTTTGGCAGGCAGGCGGGCTCGCACGCCGGAGCGCTCAGCCCAGATTTGGAGGATTTATTTGGAATCTCCCTGCCTCCTCGAAGCTCGTCCTCTGTCGCCGGTTTGCGCACAGACGGTAGCGTCCACCCAGCCGCTCCACTTGGGGCTGCGGACACCCCGAGCCCAGCGCGCCGGCTCTGCGTCTCCGCGCCCAGCTCCGCAGCTCCCGTAGGCATGAACGGAATCCGGAGGCACCTGCCCAGCGCGCGGGAACCATTCGGTGCTCGCCGCCCTCGGGAGCCAACCCCGAGTCCCTCCAGCCATTTGTGAACCAAGAGGCTTGAAATTCGCCAGCGCGGAGGCAGCCCCTCAAGAGTAAGTGAGCCCCCGTTCCCCCGTTTTTCTCCGTGCCTCAAGGACCCAGAAGGGAACGTTTCTTTTAAGGAATTCCCATGCCCCTTCGGGCACCTTGCGCGCCTCCTTCTGCTCAGATGGTGGATGCGGGTTCCCAGTCCAGGCGGCGGGCTGTGCTGGATCTTCTTTCCTGACATACATGACCGTTTGGGCGCCTCAAGTCTTGCCTGACGATTTTTGCAAACCTCTGTGACAGTCGATCCTGGGGATGAGCAGAGCAGGCTGTGCGCCTCCAGTTTTCCTGCGGTCCTGCTTCCCTCCTTTCGGTCGCCGGACGATTCCGCCGCCCCTCGACCCAGGCAGGCGCAGCTGCAGCCGCGCGCCTTCACTGCGGGGGCTGCGTGGTGAAAGGGAAGCACCTGCCGCTGGTGGGGAGGCCGGCGAGAGACGGCGAGGAAAGGAGGGAAGGGGAATGGGGCGCCCGCTCTCTGGTTTGCTGCATCTCTCCACCCTCGAGGAGAGGGAAGGCTACCCCCGCGGCGGGGCTGCGGATCACGACTCAGCAGCCAGAACCCCAAGCCAGGCTTTCCCACAAGTGGCTGCTCCAGCCTGGGAGGCGCGGTTCCGGCTGCAAACTTGCGGGATCCTGCGCCGCGCCGCGGTTCTGCCATCTCCTAGACGCTGCCCCGCACCCAGGCAGGACCCCCAGGCAAGGTCCTTTCTCAGGCGGCGAGCCTGAGCTTACAGAGGCCCCCAAAGCCGGGGACTCCTCGGTCCCCCCACCCTTCTCCCGGCGCCTGCAGAGCTCGAGATGCGCTTCCTGTCATCTCACCGCTCCTATCCGCCAGCCTTTGGCGGGGGCTGGGGTGGCCGCGCCCCTGGCAGGACCGGAGGAAGAGAGGGCTCTCGCCTGGGTTCTGCCAGCGCGTAACAGGTTCCTAAGGGACCTACTCCCGTTCTCCTACGCTCCAGCCGAGGTTGGGAGACAGTGAAAACCTGCCGCCTCTGACGGTGATGCCAACAGGTATCCTCATTTCCCCCCGCCTTTTCCCTCCCCAAGAGCAAAGCCTTCCCCTCCCCAATCTGGCCACGACCCCAAAGTTTCCTTGTGGTCGACCCTTCCCCGCAAACGCAGAGCCGGCGGCAAGTCGAAGACTAGCCCTTTGCTTCCGCGAGCGGAGATGGCAGCTGTTTGCTTGGGTTGCTAAATGTAAGAAATCAAACAACATTAATTGTTTATTGTTGCCAACGCACAACATTAGTCTGCAGTGGAAAGTCGGGCTGGCAGCTGCTCACTTTCGCTCCAATTAAAGGCTGGAGCTTGTAATCGGGCGAGAGGGAGGGAGACAAGGACCTTTCAACTTTGCCACCCTTTCCTGAAGATTCCACAAGAGTTTCCTCTTTAAGAGGCAGGAGCCGGCAGTCCCTTAGCCGGCTGGAGCCGCTAAGGAGATCAGCCGGCTGCTTTCTCCAGCCGGCTTCTCGGTCCTTGCGAGCTGACAATGGGAAGAAGGGGACGCAGGAGAAGGTAGGCGAGAGCACCGCCCTCTCTGACTTCCGTAAGGTCGCGGAGCCCAGAGCGGGGGACTGGGTTGGGTTGGGGCCCTTTGGAAGCGCCTGTCCTCTTGACAACACTCCTGACAGCCATCTCAGTGGTTAACAGCCCTCCTTGGGCTGTCACCTCCGGCTCCATGATAGGCGCTTTTCAACTGGAAAACTCTATGTGGGAAAGAGATATTTATGTAAGATCAGCGAGTGGGATTTTCCATCCATTCAACCTCTCGGCGGTACCTCACTGCATGCAAAATGAGCCCTATCGTTCACGCTGAAAGCCACTGAGATTGCTGCCAGGCTACTGCCTTCGCCCTGTCCGCTTTTGCAGGGGTTTTATCTGGAGTGTGTGAGTGTGTGCATGTGTGCGTGTGTGCGTGTGTGTGTGAGAAAGAGAAGAGAAGAGAGAGAGAGAGAGAGAGAGAGAGAGAGAGAGAGAGAGAGATTGATTTCTCTAATGGGAGACCTGATACCATTGAAGAATGTTCTCTGAGGGTTACATTTTTTTTCTCCACTCGAAGGGAGTTCTCCATAATCATGATGTCCAGACATGTTTTTCCACTTTCTGGAGCTCTGTGGTTGCAAGGAATCGTAGGGCTATCCCTCTTGTTCAATGAGAATACTAATAGTAATATTCCGTCATTCTGCCTGAGCCCGCTAGAAGTGCGTGGTCACATTAGCCATCCTTGCTGGAACAGTTGTGGGATTTTCAATCACGCCTGATGCATTGTTTCCTGGCCTCTGGAGAGGGCTTGGAGTTGAGAGGATCTGTGGTGAAAACAGAGGGAAGCGCCTCCCTGGCGACTCCGAGGGTCCGTCTCTGCGGTCCGGGTTGTTCAGGGGCTGTTCTGTGCCCCCACGCCGCCTGCACCAGTGTCAGGGTGTCCCATGACCATCACAGATAGGCCAGATGTTTTGGAGACACAAGCTCATGTTTTCTGAAATGTGTGCAGAAATGCAGTCATCCAAACTTCTGAGTCTTTCTCCCTTGCTGCTTGGATCTTGTATTTCCAATTATTACTATTAAAGATCAGTTCTTCCTTTTAACAGCCTGCAATCTTCTAAAACTCTCGAGACTCCAGACAGGTGCGTCTCTCCACCCAAGACTCTAGCCTTTCTGGGCTACCTTTTTGGTGTCTGGGATGCTTTTCGTGAGTTCTGCATGGTGTTATGAATTGGGCTGTAGCCCTCACCAGAAGGACCATGCTGTGCACATATCAACTCCAAAGGGAAGTCTTTAACCTGAAAAATAACTTCGCTGGGGTATTATGCAGAACTCTGGCCAAGGCAGCAGCTCTCCAAAGCAACCCCTTAAATAGCACTCTTTAAATAGCCAATGGTGGTATGCTGGCTCCAAAAACAAAAACAAACAAACAAACAAACAAAACCCGTTAGATAGCTCCATCAGGATTGCTATGAACCCCTTGAGAAAACATTTTTAAAGACTGTTATATGAATATACTCATGGCACAACATTTCCTTGTCAACTAGTTAAGAGCAGATACTCCTGGTGCCCAGGGAGCATCCGATTGTTGGGGCAACATCAGGAAACTCCAAAGAATGAGGGAGTCACGATTCTCTTTGAGACATCGTACCTCTGGGCTTTGCTTCCTAGGTTCCTTTCACTGTTTAGTGGTGAGGAAAAAGAACACACACGTAGAGGAAAGTTAGACTCCACATTTGATCAGCTGTTTGGAAAAACTTACTAATGCCTTAAAAAATAATCTTTATTTTTCTATTGAAGGTGGCACACTTTATGCTTTATCAACCGTCCAGGTTGAGCAAATTTTCCATGCAAAACCAGAAGCTTTCCATGGATAAAATGACCCTCCATTTATACATCAGCAAAGTTTTGTGTCTGACAAATCCAGGGCCAGATAGTATCAGAGCAGCCTTTTAATTATCGAGGCACAATATAAGGTCCCAAGGCTTTCTTGTGAAAATACTGCGTTCAATGGTGCTGCTGGTTTCGGTCATTTTCTATTTCTTGCAATATTCAGAGAAGCAGGAAAAATGTAGATTTCAGCACTGTTGGCATTCACAGCTCAAATGGACTAACTTTGCTTTCCAGTTTAGGAAGAGGCTCCTAACTTCAGGGTATTGTACACCTCCTCCGGAGCGTGGAATGAAACCACGGCTGATTCTAGTGCGTGCACACACACACAAACACAACTTTCAGAACGCCTGAAAACATGCCCAGACAACTAACTCCTTTATCGGTTCAAGTAGGAGGTTTTTTATTTTTTTTTAAATCATGTTCCTTTGCCGTTTCATCTGCCTGAGATTGTCTGATTTGCCCTGCTGGCTCTTGAGTTTGTATACCAACCAGCCTCTTTAAAATCAGTGTATCTTTTGGTGGTGTGGGCATCTTATCTGTGTATATACTTGTGAAACAGAATAATATTTTGATGTGCTGAGGCTGTCACCTGATTTGGTGAGGTTTAATCAACCCAAGAGCTGTAACATTGGTCCTCTCTCATTTCATTCCCATGGACGTTGTGGATAACCAATAGATTGCTGCTGATCTCTCGGTTCCTGCCTCTGGGACCCACTTCGGATGTAACCATGAGGAGAAAATTAGTTGAACCTGGCAACTTCCTAAGGCGATCGAGGGATGCTCTGTAGCTGCTGCTCCCCTGTGTTGCCGCAAACTCAATCTCCCTCACCACTTCACGGCACAGCACCAAGGCCGGTACAGTTCCTTGTTCCGATCAAGCTTTTACTTGCTTTTACTTCCCAAGCTTTACGTCATATGCTATTCCCTCTTGTAAATATCATCCATCTTCGTGGTTTTGGAAGTCTTTTCCTTTCAGTCTTATTAGTAGGCAGAGTATATAGATCTGATTTGGGGGTACCTCTTTGGAAAAGCATCATCAGAGAATAACACTTGTATTTAGAACCTTCGAATTCCTTACTCGGCTACCTTTGCTGCCAAAGACAACTGCAAACGTTAGCACGATGGTCGGTTGAGGGCTAAGCTCAGAGTCGGTGCTCAGTAAATGTTTCCTTGAAGCATTTGCAATTAGCAAAGAGGGTGCGTTCTCAGTAAAAGGGAGCGGAGGGCAGGCTCTGATCAAATCCGAAGTCTGATATTGTAATGATCGACTTCAGTCTTCTCTGCAGAAGTTTTGTAAACTGCCCTGAGTTTATTTTTAGACAGAGCATCTCTCTCGTAAAAAAATAGATTTTCTTCATGTTTCACAGAGTATATTTTTCTTCCTTTGAAATCATTTTTAAATGATATGGGGATATAAAAGTGACATGAGTCAGCTTGGTAACAGTGAGAATGCCTCTAAAACTAGACTTACGTCAGGCATGCTATTCAACTGTGTGCGATGCAAGGTTACATTTCATTGGGAAAAACTGCTCTAATTATGGAAGTGTTGCCTGTGTAAAAGGGTCTGCTCTGTTTCCTTGCTGGGGATGTCTAAAAAAATTACCAAGAGAAATTTACTTTTTATCTCCTTTCTTTGCTCACTTCCTCTTTTCTTTCTTTCTTTAATATACTTTTTATTTAAATGGACCAGTTCATATTACCCTCTTGTGAATTGCGAATCTGGGTGTCTTAGAAGATAATTCTACTCTCCTTTATACTGCTTTTAATCAGCAAGGTACCTGGCCCTCACATATACACACAGGGGAAAAAGATATATATATAATTCATTTCATGGTAAGGTGCTTTTGTGGATGCGTCTACTGATATTTTAAGCAAATTGAATATCTTGCAAAAAAAAACAGTGAGTGGAATCTTTTTAATCCTTTCTATGTATATAATTAAGTGAAAATATTATCAAAGTATATTCATGTGCTATTAGCAGTAAGAATAATATTTTCCAAGCATTGTTCCCTCCTAGAGAGAGTAATGCATAAAATATGATTATCTGATTCCTGATGTGACACAAAAAACATAAAATATGCAGATGAGGAATGATGCAAACACCGTAGGTCGGGGCTTCCTCGTCTCCGAAGTTGATACAACCACCACAAGGGCACACCGTACTCTCTATTAGTCTATTGCCGTTCCAGCTTGACAAACAGAATTTACCTTTTCTCTATCCGAACAGGTCCACCTTCAAAATGGGGGTGCTCAGAAATAGAAAAAAATGTATATCTATTTTTATTGAAATCAAACATACCTGCCCTTGAGTTTCTCTAATATATTGTAGCTGAAGATAGTCTCCTTTTTTTCAATCTGTATAAGCAATCTAGTTAATTTTCATAAACTCAGTGGTCTTTGTGAAATCTCAGTAATATTTTTGTCAAATGATCACTTGCTCCTTGACTGCCTGCCCCATCATCTGTGTCTGCAGTTCGTGGTCACAGGGTCAGTGGGTCGTGTTCAAGCTGTGAAGTCTGAGGCATGAGAGAGCAACAGAGAAGGCACACCTGCGAGGTGGCTACTACACAGTCTAGTCTACTGGGCAGAGCCTTGACTTACCATGCTGGGATGCTTGGCTGCACCGTAGTCTCACTCTCACAGACTCCACAGCCCTGGCTCTGTGATAGACCCGACTGTAACCACTCCCACCTTTCTTCAGCAAGAAGGGAGAGCTTCTAGTTTCTAACGATCCTCAGTTCTGCCAAAACTCCTTGAAATGCATGGGGAAAGTTTGTTGAATATCTGTGGAAGAAGACACTACTTGAATCAGATCTCTAACTAGCATTATCTTTGCTGAGCTCCCTTCTGGATGTGTTTAGAAATCACCTTGACCTCTTCTTTGCTTTAATAGGGACACCCTACTAGCCCAGTCTCACAGAGATATAGATGGTGATGAAATGCAATGGACTTTTTCCTGTAGAAGAAAAGTACCAGGTTGTGTTTTTTCATGAGTTCTTATAACTTGGTTGAAAATGAACAGTTCTGGTGTGGCTGTGCATTTCTTGCCCTTGGCCTTCTCAGGAGAAGATGGTGATGGGCAATGCCACATCTTGTATCAAAAAGACTGGGTTGACGGAGGTGGGGGGTAAAAATACTAGCCTTTACAGGCCTAAGAAAACTATTAAAAGTCACAGATTCTATGTTAGCAGCAGGTAGGGAAAGCTATTTGTGAAATGCTATTTTATTTATACCTAACTTGGTTCATGCCATTCATTTTAAATTCAAGGGTTGGGAAAATATTATTTTATTTATTACCTGTCTACATAGAACACAGCAATAAATTGAAATAAAATCATTTTACAAAATCAGTTAAGATTCTTTGTTAAGCACATGTAGCATCCAATAAATACTATTATTTCTGATAAAGAGTTTTACATACCTTATCTTGTTTAATTTTTTCCTGCAATCCTTCCGTTAGGTAATATTAAATACAGTGCATCAGTTTCTTTCTCTCCCACAATTGGGATAAATTCGCCCAGACCACTTATGTTGCAAATGATAGAACTGTCATTCTAAACTACTTCTGTCTGGGTCCAAAGTCAATGTTCTTAACCACTGTGCTTGGGAGCTCCCCACAGTTCATCTGTATTACAAACTTGGTAAGAATAAGATTGACTCCTATTGGTTGCTGTGATTTGAAGGGTGTTGCTGACCTGCAACTTTGCAACCTCTGGAGTTCTCCAGATGAGATTTGAAAGTGGCCCCACACGCAAAGGCCAAGGAGACTGGAGAAAGGGGCCAACCGCTCCACGTTGGTAGGTGGTGGTTTTAATCAGCAAGGGAACTTACATAGGGAGTTTGACTTGGTCAGCCACAGACAAGTAGCTCTCTTCACCCTCCCGGGAGAATCTTAAAAGTTTACATAGAGGCCTCAATGAAGTCTGGTACCGTGTTCAGTCTATATGGTCTCAACAATGCATTGTTCTCTCCAGGCTGCATTCTTGAAGTGGCTCCTAGTGTAGGAACAGTGGGCATCACCTACATTCCAAGGACCAGGAGGGGGTAAACTGCCTCCTCTGCCCAGGTCCAGATGGAGGGTCACTGGTGCTCCCATTCTCTCCATGGCCTCCTCCAACAAATAGTTAGTATAAATTGTTTTCACTCCTTCTGTCTCTGACTATTCCACTTGGAGCAGGTGATTTAAAGTCGGCAAAGGGTGTGGCTTTTTAATGAAGAAGGAGGGACTTAAAGTAGACTGGACCAATGTCTTCCAGGCATTGCCCTGTCTTTGATGAGCTTCGACTTCTATTTATCTTTTTGAGGTGATCTCAACACAGTTCTGCTCTAAGCAAGTTCAACACAATAGATTTATCTTCAATAACTTAACTAACCTTATCATTTGAAGAAAGTTTTTTATAAATAAAGGCCCAGCTCTATAACTCTAGGAAAGGGACCTTATTTTGACCTTCTGGACTTTGTCACCAACCATGTTTCCCCTCCTGAAATGTATGTGGATTTTAGAAAAGCTTCTATAGCAAAAAAAAGGGGGTCTAGATTCCATCTTGGGAAAAAGAGAAGAGATTTATTTATTTACTGCTGCCAAATAACCAATAATTATAGAACTTAAAGAAATTAATACTCCTAGCAGAAAAAGAGGAGTATGTCAGTAACTGAGCAAAATCGGTCTGATGGGTGTTATTTTGGCAAATGATCTGTTTTTGGGTAGATAGAGCTGGATAAGGAGACCATCTGAAGTTTAGAAAAAAACGATCAGAAGGACTGTGGCTGTGGGGAGAAAGAAACACACAAATATGTGTACAAGTTTGTGTACATGAAGCATTGAGATCCTGTTCCGCCCAGGGAATCTGGTCAGGGAGCCCTGAAGGATTCTCTTGTATTATTTATACTTGGACACCTGCATGTGCCATTCCTTTCCAAGGTCCAAAACCCATTTCTGCCTGTTCTGCTCTGGTCACCCAGCGCTCGGCCTGAATTGCGCTGGGCCACGCCCCCGAATCACACCCGCTGTGTTCCTGAAACACCACTTTGAATGCCGCGTGCATTTACCTGTTTTGAAACAGCCTGCTAATGGCTCTAAATTCAAGGTCAGAAATATTTTTAATAGAAACTCTCTGGTCCTGTGTGTCATTATTTTTTTTCCTCCATGAAATATCATGGCCACTAGGCCCAGTGGATAATAAAAGCATAATTTCCTGCCAAGCACAATAATCTTCTGGATTGAATCCTAAAGCGTCTGTAAAAGCCCATTTTTATTTTAGACATCACCTGTCTGTGTGTGGCTTATCATTTGGAACTTGACATTGTTTGCAAAACCAATGGTGCAGTATGTTTTTGCATAATGACTTACCACATTTGAGAATTGACTGAATTCACCTTGATCCAACATTGGGTCAGGAGAGTAAAATCCGGGTTGTAATTAGAACTGTCTCAGAAATGTGAGCGTGAATGTAAAGTCGGATTACAAGTATGTTACCCAAGAGAAGATAGCTTCTTATGGGGGAATTCGAAAGACTTTTTTTATTTGGAGGAATTCCAGAGAGACTGTAAAATCTCTTCATCTCACTATCTGGGTGTAAATCAATGTAGCAGCATTATAATAAAGTGGCTTGCTTGGCCAGCCATACATATTGTGGTTGGAAAAATCTAGAAATGAATTGATTTTTTTTAACCCAAGCTTTATACACCCTTGCGCAATTTCTTCTTCCTTGTATACAGTGAACCAGTTTGGGTATGCCGCTGCCATTTACAATGTTTATTAATTCTGGTAACAGTCACATAATATGCGGCTAGATCTCAAAAATTCTTTAAAACTATTATTGGATCATCAAAGAGACAATGTGAGCTCTGCCCGTGACGGAGATGCAAGAATACAAATAATGTGGTTCTAATTGTCCTAGTGGAGTTCCGTTTCTCTCCAGGTGGCAGACTTTGCTGAAGTGAAGGGCAAGTCCTCACCAGCTCCTGATAAAATGCATGTGCACGGGGACATGCCAGTCAGTGGGGCAATTGTTCCCTTGTCACTCCCGAAGTTGACATGAAGTGTGGGAGGAATATTATGACATCATGCGAAATCCTATATATTCATACACTTCAGTGCAGGGTTTCCAACAGTCTGATATGTGTGTGTGGTCTCACATACTCAGGGATAGTAAGTCGTTGATGGGCGTGGCTTTAAGTGATGCGAGCAGGAAGTGATGTTCCCACCATTGAATCCTTCGGGGCATCAAAAGGAGATGGTCTGAACCAGCAGCTGGTCTTATTCTCTGGAACTTGTGGCTTCTCAGATGGTGGTCCTCAAATCAGTAGCCTCTGCATCATAGGAGAGCTGATTAGAAATGCAAACTCGCATGCCCCCACCCCTAGATTCACTGGTTCAGAATCTGCATTTTATCTGAATGTATACTGAAGTTTGAGAAGTGCCCCACTAGGCCTGTCCTGAAGGTAACTCCTACAGGACGCATCAGAGCTGATTTCCAAATATTCAGGAACTTCTCCAGAGCTGGTTCATGGTCATCCTAAGCTTGAAGTTGGTCATGGTAGAAATATTTCTATCGTGGAAATCAGAAATCAGGCATTTTTTAAATTTTTCCTTTCAAGAGCTACTTATTAAATACTTAACAGCACACTCTTGCCTCTCATTGTGACTGGTCTGCCCTTTTAACCAGCAAAACACACCTTTTACTGAGGTGTGATGCTGGGTTTTGACAGTGTCTGGGTTTAGGAGAAACCCCATTGCTTATCATACTGATTTCTCTGTGCTTCCATTTGCTCTTCCCTAAAATGGGAATAATAATGTATTTTCAAAGATTTTATTTATTTATTTTTTAGAGAGGGAAGGGAGAGAGAGCGAGAGAGAGAGAGAGAGAGAGAGAGAGAGAGAGAGATCAATGTGCGGTTGCTGGGGTTCATGGCCTGCAACCTAGGCATGTGCCCTGACTAGGAATCAAACCTGCGATGCCTGCTTTGCAGCCCACGCTCAATCCACTGAGCTACGCCAGCCAGGGCAGGAATAATGATGTTTTCATCATAGTCATAGTAACATGTACATTATAGGGCTATTTTGAAGAGGAGGTATAAATACACACATGTGTGTAACACCTAATGTGTGCAACACCTAATGTGTGCAGGTACACATCGGTCTATAGTCTTTATTGATGACTTACCATATCCAGACATATAGTAAGTGTGTGTGTGTGTATGAGTGTGTGTCTAGCCTGTCTTATTGATGGACCATTACCCAAACATTTCCTAAGTGTTCAGTGTTCACTTCTATGTTTTGCAGAAAATAATATTGGCTTCCCATTCTTAAGGAAATATTTTAAAAACAGAAACTGTTTCAATAAAATGTGAAGCAATAGTACAAGTGATTCAAGAATGTGGCCACATTTGAGGAGGGGGTAATAGGAGTGTTCCAGGTGCTTTGCACAGGGGGCGTGGTGAGAATGGCCAACAGGGAGGCAGAAGGGTCCCCGCAGAGTTGGACTAATTTCTTCCTGGAGGTCTGCCAGGGCTCTGCCACCAACCGTAGGACCCTGGCCAAGTAGTTTCCCCTTTTCTCTGGAAAATGAGGGGGGGGCATTGGAATAGCATTCATCTGCCTTCCATACCCTCTCTGTGGGAGGGGATGTATTTTTCTTGACAAAGCTTTGGGGAAATCAAACACACTCTTCTCTTCACCCAGAACTGGCAGTGAAGAAGGCCCCCTAGTCGATAAGTACTCTGCAGCCACCGTGGCTGGGGTGACGGTGCTGGGTGGGGAGGAGATGCTGTGCTCATGGACTGGATGAGCTAATGAGTCAATGACGTGAAAGCTACCCTAGGTGCGGATTCATTCAGAGATCCTGGACTAGTCAGCGGTCTTGTTCCTGTCCATTGCTCGACTTAAATGTCCTCTCACGCCTCCCCCTCCCCAGCTGGGTAATCACGTCTCAACAGGTAGAGGACACGTCCTCCAGGGAGCCTACCGTAATGCTGCCAGGATGAGCATTCTATCCATCGCTCCGTGTGCCCCCCACTTTTCTCAGACGGTGTTTCACTGAACATTGGAGGTCTATATTTCTTAGTCCTTACCCTTTAGACTCTTTGCTTCCTGGAGGTAAGCTCTCTGACCTGGTTGCCTTTCTATTCCCAGTATTCGGACGCCGTATTATGCTCATCAGATAATTATATAATGAGACAAGAGGCTGTGGTCGGAAAGAGAATTTTGGAGTTAGATTGTCTAGCTTGAAATAATGACCTGCTTATTGGAGGTATTCTTTGCGCAAGTCATTTAACTATTCTGTGCCTCAGTTTTGAACAAAATAGTGCAAGCCTTACTGAGCTTTCTCTAATTGTAAGATATTGTGTTAATGGATGTTATCTTGGGCTCTTGCCCATACTTATTAATCCTTTCTCTCTGACTCCTGAAGTTCTGGCATTGTATGAAATTGTCTCAGGGTCTGTTACTACTTTCTCTCTCATTCTGGCGAGTTCAGGAAGGACACCGATCACGTCACCTTTCATCCTGAGTGCCACTTGATGGCTTCCATCACACAAGTGTCTATTATGAGTATAAATTGGGATTAAACATCCCTATCCCCACAGCATTAACAACACAGCAGGTGCCAGAGTATACTTGCAGAGGATTTGGCACAATTTAAAAACAATGGTACCTTCCAGCTTTTCCTAATAACTTTACCAGGATTGTAATCTTTTAATCCTCTGGGTAGGTATTATTATTATAGTTACTGTTATTGTCTTTAGCTGGTCCCCCGTTAGACAACTGGTGAGTGTAGGTTTTTTTTTTTTTAACTAGAATTCAAATTCCCGGCAGGCTGGTGATGCCCAGAATTAACAATCACACACATCTTAGGACTCTGCCTCTTCACACTCAGTCCAGGGGTCTTGGGCATTCAGGTCTAGCCCACCCTGCAGCAGGGTGTCTTTGTAGCAAGCAGGAAGTCTCCTTTGCCTGAGCAGTGTTGGGACTGAGGCCCCATGACTAGAATGAACCCCACCTTACGCATAAAATGGTCCAGCCCCTTCCTCATCAGCACCACCCCCACCCTCCCACATGCACTGTGGGAAGACTGTGACTGCTTCTCTGGTGCTCCAGGACCTTGCTAACTCCCTCTGCAGCAGTCACACAGCTTACTTCTTCGCTCGTTCATCTCACTTTCTCACCAAAGGCCCCCCAGGGTGGGGACCATGTCAGCACCGCCTTCATAGTTTCGTGAGTGCGTCCCATGTTCTGGCCGCTTTACATGCATCTTATCTCTGAATCTCCCTTCTTCTTGGAGAGTTTTGGAATTATCATTGGCAGAAGTCATTTGGCAGAAGATGAAACAGAAGCTCAGAGAACTCCAGCATGTCTTCCGTCATGACAGGGGACAATGGGAGAGCTGGGATCCAAACCCAGGCTTTCCTGCCCCCACAACACACACTCCGCAGCACTGCCACACTCCTTCCTCAGCGCTGTCCCGGCCCCGCAGACAGGAGAGGTTGTGGCATGGGATGTATGTGCTATCGACGCTTAGTAAATACATGGACTGGCAATTCAGAAATGTTTTAACATGTTGGGATCACTTATCAAGACCTTTAGAGTTTTGCTTTGAAGCCTGCCCAGGCCTGTTCTCACACTAGGATGAGAAGGGGTCCTGGCGGCAATGCGCTGGAAAGGAAGGCTTGACTTCCCCTTGTGTGCCGCTCGCTGTTCCAGGGAAAGTCGGGACGTTGTTCTGAGCTGGTTCCCTATTGAAAGCTTCTCACCTGTTTCCGAAATGGCTGCTGCGAGCGAGGGCTCCTGCGTTCACCTCTAGGG
Source organism: Phyllostomus hastatus (assembly GCF_019186645.2). Classification (NCBI taxonomy): domain Eukaryota; kingdom Metazoa; phylum Chordata; class Mammalia; order Chiroptera; family Phyllostomidae; genus Phyllostomus; species Phyllostomus hastatus. The sequence goes on from NW_025334024.1 coordinate 21,368,860, forward strand.
TGGAGCCACTTTGGGGGTACAGAGTCCTAGGGATTGATCTGAGCCCAGGCAGAATGTGACAAGCAGATCAGATGCCGCTTGCACGGGCAGCAGGAGCTGGGTCTGGCCTCGGCAGCTAGGTTCACTCTGCCCGCCGACTAGCCCCCCACCCAGATGCCAATGGCTTTCTTGCCTTCCCACCCTGAGACAGAATGGCCCCAGGAACCCACAGGTGAAAAAATCCCCCACCTCATTATGTGTGAAAGGAGCCACACCATTGCTAGCGGTGCCCCGAGGAATTATTTTTCCCATTTAATTTAATTCAGCGAGGCTTCTGTCTACGATCTGCCGTGAACATTATTTTTTTTTAAATAATTTTTTTGAGAGGGAAGAAACACGTTTTGCCACACTGAAGGTAAGCAAAAAAAAATGTGTTTGACACCTGAGGTAATGGGGGTATTTTGGGGGGCCCATCCCTTTCCGAATCTCTTCAATTGAAAATTGTATTTTTACTACCTTCTGCTCCCCGGGGAGCTTTTCATCATTTAAATCTCCAGTTCAGCTGTGCATTCGGAACGGGAGTCCTGACGCTGTCCTGATTATGGCGTACAGACCGGACGTTACAGGGTTCCTCTCTGGGAGCGCTCTAATTTTATTCACTCATTATTAGCATCCTGGCGCAGAGTTGCACTCTGCATCCTGGGCTGGACGATCCCTTCTGATGGGTTGTGGCAGCTGAGACTCTCAGAAATTGGGGAAATGTCCCTTCCCATTCTCATGCCTCAATTAAACACACACACACACACACACACACATATGAAAGGCTAGTTTCCTCACATGGTTCAGCATAAAGGGAACTAGAACAGATCTTTACACTGGTAAAGAAAGAAAGAAAAAGAGAGGAAAAGACAGAGGAAAAGAAGGAAGAAGAAAACGGTAGATGCATGCACCCTTTCCAAGAATACAAGAGGGCTTCCTCAGCACACACCCCGACTGGCATTAGAAAGAAAAAAGAATGTGAGACAAGTGAGTGGAAGGGATGGAGAGAAGGAGAGGAAGGCAGGAAGGGAGGAAGGAAAGGAAAGAAAGGAAGGGAGGAAGGGGAGGGAGGAGGGAGAGGGAGGGAGGAAAGAAGAGAGGGAAGGAAAAGCCAATTTCTGTTACTGTAGTCTAAGCCATGTTTGATAAGTCACGTAGATAAAATATTAACACTAAACTCTAAATGAAGCTTGCAGAATACAAGGGCCTGTTACTAGCCCGCTTGCCATGACTCCTCAGATCCACTCCCTTACCTCACGCTCCAAGAAATGGCTGGTGTTCTTCATTTACCTGATTATGAAAAGCCGTGATTTTGTTTTAAAACCTATTTTCAGTGGACTTTTTTTTTTCTCTTTCTTCCCCCTCTTTAAAACATCTTTGCAGGGAATTTCAATGCAAAGGGAAGCCGATGGATCTCGGCCTCAGCAACTCCGCGTAGACGAGGTCCGCGTCGTCCCGTGAGCAGGGGGCAGACCTGTAAAAGCCAACGCGCGGCCCAGCGTGATGAAGCGGATGGCTGCGGACCGGAGGCAGAGCAAGTAATTGTCTCATTTCCGTGGTGATTTGCTTAACTGGTGGGACCATGCCAGAACGGCTCGTGCCAATGCTCCTGGATCTCTGGACCCCTCTAATGATATTATGGATTACTCTCCCCCCTTGCATCTACACGGCTCCGCTGGATCAGTCTCAAGGGGCCGTGAGTGGATCCCGTTTGGAACTAAACAGGCTGAGCGAGGAACAGCGGATTTTGAACCGCTCCAAAAGAGGCTGGGTTTGGAACCAAATGTTTGTCCTGGAAGAGTTTTCTGGACCTGAACCGATTCTCGTTGGCCGGGTAAGCTTTGTTTTTGAGATCCCCGTTTCAGGATCTGTTCCTCGTCTTTCGATCTTAAAGTCAGGCGTGTCACAGCTGCTGACACACTTAGCTGTGAGTCCTTCCGGCCACATGGTTTCTTCGTTTATCTACTGGCTTCCCTAGGAATGTGAATAATCTCGTGGTAACTGGTCTCAGTGGAGACAGGCTGTTCTGGGGAGAAAGCTCGTCTCCCCCATGCCTTCCACCCCATCCTAGCCACAATAACACTTGCGTAATACGCACACAAATAAGATGTTCTGTCTCATTTCGTGCAAGACACCTCTCACTCACAGTGCCTGGAGAGCTATGCGTTTTTTTCCCCCGTTTGAATTCATACCTCCTTGATTCTTAAACTGTTATTACTTTGTTTCATTGTATTTCGAGGCCATGTTTCTCCGATTTCAGGTAGAGTTTCTTCCTTTTGCGTGTTCGTGCTTCGCTGTGTCACTCATTAACCTGGGATTCAGAAAGGGGAATTTCTTGCCTGAAGGCTTGACAGTGCTTTGTACTACAAAGTTCGATAAACTTGGCAGTGGGAACCTCGTTCGTTCACTGTCAGATGGGATCCAATATATAGAATCCAAAGTGTACTGTCGCGGCGTATGTGAGTGCATGTGGTAGCCTGGATTTACATTTGTTTTATTGCTGTTGGCAGGTTAGACGCGTGTTTCTGGTGCAGATCAGGGCTGCCTGCTTCCCAGAGTCACACTGTGGGTTACCCAAGACCATGCGTGTTGACTCCTCAAACCTGTTCATGAGCTTCTGTTCATTTTGACACACAGCAACTTCGCAGGTAGAATTCCAATGACGAGTCTGCCGATGGCTGATTTTCCTGATAAGTCAGTCGCATTCGGAAGTGAATCACGCCAATATTTTTTCGTTTGCCAAATATAGCAATTTAGAAGAAAAATAGGCAAGGATTAAATGTTGATCTTTAAGACTTAAGTTAACTCTTCATTCGTGTTTTGCTGGGAGCTTCTGATTGCTTTTCTGCTTCTACCTTGCAAAGCAAACCGAGCCTGTCCAGGGGCTGTTTTCTCATTTTATATAGTTCTCCTTGGGCAGAGGAGACCTGGGTGAGGAGGTACAAGTCATTCAAAGACCGTTTATTGAACCCTTGCTATGTGCCCAATGCTCTTCTAGGCACACAGCAATGATTCCTGCCTTCAAGGAACTCACATTCTGGCCGGCATTGGGTGTTTTCTATAATAGTGTTGAGTACTGTTATAAAAGCACTTTGTGGGTATAATTCTATTCCAACAATAGTTCCCTCCCCCTCTCTCTGTGCACATGTATGTATACCTTTATTTCATGAGTCCAAAGGACAAAAATCTCTGAAGGAACTTTTTGTATGCCTGACACAAACTCAGGCAGCAGAAGTGACTTGGAGCTATTTATAGTCATAATGCATCCCAGTAGTCTTGCTGTTCCTATATTTGCCAGCAGAAATGTTAATGTGTTTGATTACAGGGCGCTGCCCCAGACCCTACTGAGGATGTTACTTACTGTAGAGTTTTTATACCTTGACATGTTCCTAAATGTGAAAAATTCTGAATTCCAAAACTCATTTGGCCCAGTGGGTTTTGAATAGACTCCTTTTTTAAAATTAATTAATTAATAATTACTTTATTGTTGTTCAATTACAGTTGTCTGCATTTTCCCCTCGCCACTCCCCCCACCCCAGCCAAACCCCCCTCCCCCCTTCCCACTTCCACCCTCCCCCTTGGTTTTGTCCAGTGTCCAGGGTTCCTGGAAACCCATCCCTCCACAGTCCCCTCTCCTCTCCCCTCTGGCTATTGTTAGATTGTTCTTAATTTCAATGTCTCTGGTTATATTTTGTTTGCTTTTTCCTTTTGTTGATGAATACAGACGTCTTGACCAGCATCATTTCTTTTGTAAGTACAGGAACTAAGACTTAGATGGATTAGTAAAGCAAACCAAGATCATAGAGCTAGCAAATGACCTGAGTTTGAATCAGGCTGGAGATTCCCAAAGCCATAGTTTTACCCACCATATCCTATTGTACCTTAGTCACTAGCTTCCACATGTTTAAACTATAATTTGCACTTAAGAGTTACTGAGCATTGAATGTAGAGTCCTTAAATTCTTACTTTCTGGATATTCAGAACTTCTTTAGCCAGCTGAAAGGCAAATCACTTCATACCACATGAATTCTGGATAATTTCAACGTGCATGATCCATAGACATCTTCTCCCTGTTTCTATTAGTTAACTCTTCATGGAGGTACATCATCACACCGATGGTATCTTGTGTAATATAAATAAACAAGTGTTCTATTCCCAGGAGAACTTTTCTCTTTTATCTGAATAGAAGAAGTAATGAAATTGGGTTTTGTTTTGGACTCATAGACTCTGATGACTAAATTCACTTCCATTCTTTGAGTGAAGTAATAGGGGCATTCAGTATCTTTTGTGACTTAGTAACACTCAAGAAATTCATGCTTCTTTGAATGGCAGAAATGTTGCTAATGATCCCCCAGGACTTTGAAATAGCCAAAATACTCGTACATGTAGATGACTGATTTTCTGCATTCTCTCTCTCTCTCCCTTCCTCCCTCCCTCTCTCTCTCTCTCTCTCTCTCTCTCTCTCTCTCCTCTCTCTTCTTTCCTTCATATTCTAATCCTCACCCAAGGACATGATCATTGATTTTAGAGAGATGGGAAGGGAAGGGGACAAAGAGACAAAAAGAGATATTGATGTGAGAAAAAACATTGATTGGTTGCTTCTTGTACGCCCCCAACTGGGGACTGAACCTGCAAACCAGGTATGCGCCCTGACCGGGAATCGAACCCACAGACTTTCAGTGTACGGGACGAAGCACCAACCAGTGGAGCCACCAGGCAAGGGCAATCAATTAGCTCTTTTCCTCTCCCTACCCTGGCTAATTCCCAAACAATTGCTAAATCAGAGCTAAACTTATTTTCTGAATAAACTTTTCCAGAAATACTTCTGATCGTCCGTATTTCCCCTTAAAGAAAAGTGCTCCTGAATTATTACAGCTTAGCCTTCAAGGATCTTGGGCTGTAGTGAAGCCAAAAAGACATCTCAGGTGACTGTTTCTGATTACAAGGCTGGCTGAGTGTGGGGACGATCGTATCGGGGTGCCCACCAGTGCTTCACAGCATTTTAGCTCTGTGCACACTCTTCCACATCCGACTCAGAACCACTTCATCACTGGGCTTCTCCCCAGGAACTGGCTGAGAAGCATTCATTACTTTTGAACACACCTGCTCTTTAAAAGGCCTTCCTGTGAATCTCTATGGCGAGGGCCTTTGGCCCAGCAGACCGAGTTCAAGCTCAAGGGCAGAGCTGTTGTTGAGTGACTGACTCTTCACACATACCCCGACGTCCTCCATCGTGTGCTTTTCCTGTGTTGGGTGGCAGCTGGATGCAGAGAAAGAGCTTACCCTTAGAGATGCACTCCGCAGAGGTTTCAGTATTGGCTTTGCCATTTCCTGGGCGTTAAGCTTGGGAAAGTTACTAACGCTTTAAGGGTTATGCAAGTAGGATACATAATAAGAGTAAATAAAATAATGTATGCATGGTGCCTGCACATAATTATAGCCATGATTATATTAATTGCATGTGTGTGTATGTATAGTTGGAGTGGTGGACAAACTGAAAATTACATCATGAAGTGAGCAAAGCCCTTTCAATTAGCCCTGGTTACTTCAGGGCAAAAGTGATTTTTAGATGTGTCCTGAAGGGGGACTCTCGCTTGTCCTGGAGGGGTGGGGTGGAGTCGGAAGTTAGGTGCCGCAGCTGGACAGAAAGGTCTATGCAGTGCCACAGGGGTAGGGTAGGACTGCTGAGGGGCCCTTGGGTCCAAAGCAATAGAAAAGCCTGTGTATTTCCTGTTGAATTAAAATGAAGTTGAAGCTGAAAGCCGTATTTGTAAAGAAGCCTTCCCTGCCCCATTCTGTCTGAAATACAACTGCCCCATTTTCAGTATTTTATATCCTTTGACCATGCTTTAATTTTAGTTCTTACTGGTGACCATTATCTCATGTTCTCTATTCTTTATCTTGTTTATGATTTTACTAGAATGTGAATTCTACAAAGAAAGGTTGATTTGTCTCCTTTCTTCTTCACCGTGTATCCCCAGGATCTAGAACATGCCCTGCACACAGGAAGTGGTGCTCAGTAAATACTGTGCATGAATTAATGAATTCATGATTTACCTAAGCAATGGAGGAATTTACAAAAGTAAATTCCACCAGATTTAATGCAAACAGCATTTTCAATAAAGAGAACACCGATGCATTGCTTTTGTGCTCGCTCTTTCTTGATAGTGTTTTATAGACCAGCCGGGTAGTTTAAACATTGTTTCAATCTCTTGAATTTAAAAATCTCCCATGGAGGAAGTGACAGTGGACAAGCTGACTTACTAAAACAACTCTCTGTGTGGAGGCTGCAGGCTCCCCTCTCTGGGAACTGTCCCCCTTACCGGCTGGTTACCGGTGGCAGACCAGTGCGGGGTGGGGATTCCATTATCTTCCCATCCGTCTGCAAACTTACATTCATATTTATAGCCCCAAGTACTCCAAGCGTCTTCTTTCCAAAATTCTGCAAATCAAATAGGCTCCAGTTCTCTGTAGATCAGGGCGGTTCAGAGCCTGTTCATAAACACATGCATGCTTAGCATCCCACATGGCCCAGGACCTGCAAGGTTGCCTTTCTCTGCCAGCACGGCCAGGCAATAAGCTGGTGCACCGAGCCCTTACCCTGTATGTTTATTTGTTCTGCTCTCAGGCAAGAGAGAGAGAAAACCCATGGTGGTTTTTATAAATCTTGCAACTGAGACCAAAAAGAGTATCATGGTGATAAAATGTGCACGGGCTCTTTCATAGCGACAGCTTGACAGCATCCTGAGGGCCCTTCACTGGGAGCCACCAGGATGGTCCTTCAAGGCATGCTACAAATATTTGTCAAGCACCTACTATTGGCTAAGCGTTTTCACCTATGGATTCTCAGGTCTGAGCAAACAAATGCATACCTCCTGTCAGGGAGCTAATGCGCTGCTAGGGGAAGACAGACATTAAAAAAATAATTGCGAAAATAATTGCGAGAACAAATATCACATGAACACAGAGATAAGCACTCTGAGATGAAGGAACATGGTTCTGTAGACGCTCGTACAGTGGAAGCTGTCCTATGCTATGGAGTGATGCATAGACATCTTAGGGAAGATGTCCTATGGCATCTTCCCTGAGTGAATAACCTGTGAGCTGAGCAGCCATAACCAGGTGGACCAGGATGTAGGAATAAAAAGAGAGAGCATTCCCAACAGAGGAAGTCACATGTGCAAGAAGCTATTCGAGCAGCCGAGAGAGGGTGGGCGTAACTGGAAGATGGAGAACTGGGGCTGGAACCTTCAGAGTCACAGTGGAGATGTAGGCAAGGCCCTCCTGGAGATCTGGCTTCTTTCTTTCCTCTCTGCTGCGAAGTGGCCAAAAGAGAAAGTCACATGGCTTCTCTTGGCCACGCGTCTTCCCCTGTATTGAATAACTACATAGCGAATTGCAGAATTGTGTTTAAGACACACATCCCTGTGGAGTGGGGGGCGGAGGGAAAGTAATGTTAAAAAAGGTGTGTAACATCTATCAATTTTCGGTCCAAGTTCCTTTGACACTCGTTCTGTGGTTGTGTGATCCTCAGTTCTTCCGACTGCTTTATTTTGAGAACAAATGGGTTTGCTGTCGGGGTGGTCAGAGATCTGTCATAAATCCTCTCTCTTCCATAAATTCTTCTGCTCCCTTTCTGCCCGTCTTCCCTCCTACCTGGGCTTGTGAACAGTTCCTTATTTGGATGTAACTCTCTGGATGGTGCTGCCACATCTATTTATAATTCTCTCCCTCCAAGGCACTGACTCATTTTCTCTCTTTAAATGTGACCTTCTAACCTCCCCTCTCCCCTGTAACTTGGAAATCGTTTGGGTGGTGCTTAGTAGGAAGGACACAGGATGCCAAATAATTACACTGTATTACAGTTTACGGTGTCAGCGGCTGGGAGGAAAATTGCATTTGACATGCCATTATTTTTGCTGGCTGTTTGCATGTTAAGAGCGCTGGGCTACGCAGCCACAGCCAAATTGTCTCTTCGGCCTTGCGAGAACAATTCACTGTCAGTTTTGGGAAGCTTCTGCCTCCTCAGACAGAGCCTTGTGCGCCAATAATTTGGCAGGGATGCAAGTCAGCATCGCGTGTCTCAATCCGGCCCAACGACGAGGCTTGCCTGCTGCTCGCCCAGTGTCCCGAGCTGCAAACAGCAGGCACCCCAGAGCTGTTGGAAATCTTTCGATGCTGATATAAATAAATGGAATAATATTAGTCTTGTAAGTCAGCAGAAACCCTAACCACACACACACACACACTCACACACACACACACACACACACAAATGCACGTGTGCAGTCTATTAGCTGAGTTTCTACGCCAGTCCCTCCCCACTCACCTCGTAAGGAGGTCTTCCTGTAGCCCAGGCCCTCAGCCTGTTCATCTCCTTCCCCAGCATGGGACCAGATGGGAGTACACGTAATCTGTGCTCACCTCCGTAGAGGCCCTGAAAACTAACTCACTCAGACTTCTTGGGAGAGGAGTCCCGCATTTTTTGCAGGTTCTCTTAGGGTCATCTTATTGAGGCAGATCATTTTCCAACTTGAAGCAAACTGAATGTAGCCATAGGTGTATGGGTGATTATGTAAGCTTATTTTATGAATAAGTGGTAATAAGGTAGTCAGTATGAAAATAAAAGAAAATAGAAAATTTGACCCTAGCACAAACTTGAAGCCAAAGGTCACAGGGAAGAATTGGGCAAACAAATGGTTAGCAACTTGAAAGAATTTCGCTGTATAGTTAGTTACGTGACACAGTAGTGTGAATCATTAGAAATTATTAAGATGTATAACCTGGAAACATGATTGCAACAGAGTAAATGTCAGAGGCAAGATGTAAAATATGTATAAAATATAATTCAAAAGTACAAGTGTGATATGAACAGAGTACCTGGCACATATCTATTTATATATGTATGTATGCATAAAATATGTATATGTTCAAACATTTACAAAAATAATGAACCCCTTATGCACCCATCACCATGATCATCCATATTCAACACTCTTCGCTATTCTGCTATTTTTTTAATTACCTCCTTCTCTTGATTGTAAATATTAATGTAAGCAGAATCTTTATTATATCTATAACCACTACATACTGTTTTTGGTGTAAAAAGATATCCCCAATTGAAAATAACTTAAGATCATTACAAAAACCTAAATGTGTGATTATTGCTAATGAATTAATTATATTCCATTAACACGCATTAAAAACAAAATGAGTTAATTCCTGATATTGATTCCTATTAATAACTATACCGCAAGTCAATAAAGCGCAACCTGTAAGAAAGTACATTAATATATTAAAACTTTTTTCCAATATGTATGATTAGATTATCAGGTGTTTTTACTTCATAATTTTTTCTTGCGTGTTATTTCCTAGGATATGCTATTATTGCATTATAAAACAAAATAAAATAGAGGAAAATAAATGACAGTGTTATATTGTTCCATTTTCTTCAAATCAGGGCGATATATTCATAGCAAATTCAGGGGGACCATTATTTAATGTGAAACTCATTTAGTAAATAGAATCTTTATTTTTCAAAAGTACACCTGTAACATACACTTGGAAGGCCATTCTCGTCAATTCACAAATTAAAGTGCTGGAAAATGTAACCATTTTTGTGGAACTATGCAGACAGGAAGAACAGCCACAGCCTAGCTATGCGGCTGCAGGCAAGTCAAACGATTCTCGTTATCACAGGGCAGCCCACGGAGCAACCGGAAATGATGTTATTTCTGATATGGAAGTGGGAACTGTCCTTGGAAACCAGTCGGCCTGCCTGTGGTTTGTAACCGTTCAATAAATGAAAAGTTATTTATGGAATTATGCCATGAAGAAAGAGAAACGTGTTATAGCGTTAACTTGGCTATGCGACTTTTTAAAAACAGTAGTTCCTTTAACATTTCAGCATGTTTTATCTGAACATATTATTTCCATTCGAGTTACTTGACTGCTGTACACACCCACACCCCCCACCCCACGCACACACCCACGCACTTTGGCCTTGTTTGGTCACGCATCCTCTTGTTTCCGGCTAAGTCTCCACGTGTTTTGAAATACAAGGAAGACAGTCTTGTCAACATTGGAAGATCTGGATATTCAGTGAGGATGTGGTATGTTTTCTTATCAGCAGTGGCTTCCTCACCTCACATATCAGAGCATTTGGATGCTGTGTCTGGCAGTGGGGGGGAGAAATAAACACACTGTATTTTCATCCAAAGTGAGGCTCTGCAGACCAGCAGCAGCAGCAGCACCTGGCAGCTAGTTAGGAATGCAGAATGTCATTCACTACCTGTGTCCCCGACTTATGGAACCAGAGGCTGCCTCTTTACCTCTGTCTCTAGGGAAGGCCTTTGCACATGAAAACATTCAAATGAAAATGTGTCATTTTTAAAGAAATCCATCTATCACCAAGCTCGAATCACGTTTTTTGCTCTTCGTAGCAGGCTGAGTCAAGTTTGAATACCACTCAGGGGAAAGGGTCGTGGGACCTGATGTTTGGGAGAGCCCTGGGCAAGGATTTTGGTAGAAGCTGCTGCTTATCTCATTTGAACCCCATGTGGTAGGTGCAGGACACCATAGGCTGTGACATCAATTTGCAAATGGGGCACCGTTCTGCCACAGGTGATGGTGGAGGCAAGAGCCTGTGGACCCCCAACCTTGATGAGTTAACAGAAATTCTTCCCTGCTCAGATCCATGAGCTGTTCTTCCTCTTCTTTCTTCTGCTTCTGCTTCTCCTCTTTTTCTCTTCTGCTTTTCCTTCTCGCCCACCCCTCCTCCTCCTTTTTTCACCCACCCCCACCCCCACATGTATTTACCACAAAGGGCAGATGTGCTCTGAAAGTTGCAGAATATCAAATATCACTGGGCTTCCGCAGGAATCAATAGCGAATCCAAATGAGCTTGATCAGAGAGCTGAGGAGTATTGGGGCAACAGCAGGGAATACAACCCTGGATGCATCTTTCTGTTTCTCTAATCCTAAAAAGCCCACCTGCCTGGCAGCGATCTTTATTGCCATGACTATAAAGTGAAAACCAGGAAACTCATGACGTTGTCCAGGGACATTCAAGTGGTGGGGGAGGAGAAAGGAGGTCTTAATTAACCAAAATAAACAGGTACTATTATTAAGTGTTTACAATAGACACTTTATAAAGTTTGCTTATTTGGTTCTCATAGCCATCCTCTGTTCCTTGCTAGATCGGGAGAGAGTCACTGAAGGGAAGAGTTATTTGCATTAGAAATTATAGTTTAGACAAATAGTTGATAAATGGTGAAGCCAGGAGTCAAACCTGGGCATGGCAATCCCAGTTTGTTCCAGTAGCCATGGCAACACATCAGCTCATGTGAACCCCAGGTGGGCGGTTCTCAGGGAGCTGGGCTGCCACCCCAACTTGCAGCTAAGAAAAGTAGGACTCACTGAATTAAACCAAGGTATGGTCTCGCGACTACAACGTAAACAGTTTAGTGAGATTGGAATAGACACAGCTGCCTATCTAATTGCAGAGCCACCACAGTGATTTCTTTGCACGCATCTTTAAATGCTTTGCTCGTCACAGCCAGAGGTGGATATAAATCGTCTGAGAGAGGAAAAGTGTCCTTGAGACTTATGCATGTGGTGCCTCTTATTTCCTGTCTGGGGAGATGAAGCTTTGACAGTCTGGGCCTGAGCAAGGCCAGGACCATGGGCAAAATGACTGTGGATTGTTCTTCAAATACAGGGGCTAGCGTAGCACCTAACTGTCTTCTTTGCTTTCCCATTTTAAAGTATATATTTAAAATGATTCTGATGATGAAGTAAGAGGAAAATGATGTAGAAGAAGGGACAGCAAAAGGAGGGGAATATTTTTTTGTAATCCTCACCTGAGGAGATGTTTATTGATTTTAGAGAGAGAGGCAGAGGGGAAGAGAGAGAGAGAGAGAGGGAGGGAGAGAGGGAGAGAGAAAGCATTGATATGAGAGAGAAACATTGATCAGCTGCTTCCGGCCCTGACTGGGCAATGAACTGGCAACTTTGGTATGTGCCCTAACCAGGGACCAAACCCACAACCTTTTGGTATACGGGATGATGCTCCATTCACCCGAGCCTCCTGGCCAGGGCAGAAGGAGAATATTTCTATTGAAGATTTCAGGTACCTGGCTACATCCTTTCAACATATTTACACAGAGAGTTCTTCTTTCTCTTTGACAGACGAGAAAATTGACACTTTGCAGTGAAGTACATTCTCACTGGTTAGGTGACTAGAGTGCAATGATTCTAGCTCCTGTCTGAGTTGAGCAGAATCTTTAACTACTTTGAGCAGCAACGTTAAGTCAGAGAGTTCTGGAAGCTTCAGGCATGCCTGGGCAATTTTGCGGGTTCCTTTCAAACTGAGAATCACCAGGACAACAGAAAGAAGAGTGGAACCGTTGAGTGGAAACGGAAACCCTATCCACACAGACAGGAGCTAAAAGAAGACAAAAAGCTCGCGCCTTCCCGTTCATTGAGCAAACTGTGTCCTTGCTGAGTTATTGAGTGCCCATTCCTAGGACGCTTGGGAACGGAGCGGGTGGACAGGATCACAGAGACTCCAGAGTGGGATCTGCAGCTTACTCAGTTCTCTGCAGGGACTTCCCCGGTGCCTCTGCCACCTGCAAGAGTCTTTTCCAAGTGCATGAGTGCACTTCTCTGTTTCATCTCTTCCCTCTGAGCTCTCATCAGGGGGACCTTCCTGAGGACAGTGCTGCTCCTGTCCTCTGCTATTGATGCACTTTGGCCACAGAGAATAACACCCCCCCCCCGCCCCCCTAGCAGATCCTTTGAGGATGTGTGATTTGGTGAAGGAGCCAACCTGGGGATTACAAATGACCGAATCCTGCAACTCCTCAAAGCAAGCCAGACTCTCTAGCCACTCAAAGGCTTTATTTGGAATGTGGCAGGGTTATTTATAGTGGAGTTTTCTTTGCTGTTATTTATTTATTTATTTGTTTAGTGTGCCTCTGGGAACCTGAAAGTAGAAATGAATTTCTCATTGCAGTTTGCCTTTTGTCTTACTTTAGTGTGCCTGTGTGTGTGTGTGTGTGTGTGTGTGTGTGTCCCATTATTTCTCTCTTAGAGCCATGCTGTTTTGACAGAACTCATCCTCTGATTGGGTCCCTGCCTTTGCAGGAACATTTATAATCAGCCTCGTGAGGGGCTTTCAGAAATCATTATACATTTGCAATGGCTGGTCCCATTGATCACGGCCACTGTTTCTCTCGTCTCCTCTGCTTTTCCTGTCATTAGGCTCACACTGTAAAGGTCTTAGGTATTTTTTATAGCTGAAGCCACAGTCCACATCCCAACTAGTCCTTGGGGAATGCGTTTCAATGTTCCGAGCTTCTCTTCCGTACCACAAGTTCGAGAAAACAAGCAGAAAGGAGCCAGGAGATAAAATAATAAACACGGAGACATGCCCCTCCCTGCACCCCACCCCGAACATACAAATACACAAAAACAGAATGAGCTGGCGAGACAGGAGGGAAGAGACAGGAATGACACGGCCGAGCAGCAAAGGGAGAGTGAGACAGAAATCCCGAATTACAGAGAGACAGTCATGTCACCGATGACACAACATAAGAAAGGAGCCTTGAGGCAGAAAACATAGAGAGTGGGGAAGTTTCGTAGGAGCACAGAATTTAAAAAACCCTCAGAGGATCAGAAGCAGCGAGAGAAAAAGAAGGAGGTAGACAATGAGGAGAGAAAAAGCAAACAGGGAGAAGCCAGATGGAGTGGATTTGGGCCCACCGAGTCCACAGGGTTTGCTGTAGCCCCCGGACGCTGGGCTTCTGCACCCCACGGTGCGGCATTTCCGATTACGCAGGCCTGCTTTTCCTAGGAAGGAGGGCCACTGATTCTGACGTGTGCGTGGCCTTTGCTGGACAAGGGTGGCCAGCAGGGACAGGCAGGGCTTCGGGACAATTTGAGCAAAGCTGCAAACATGATGATCTTTCTTCCTTCTAAAGTTTTTCTTTTTCCCAGAGACACAGTTTGGCTTTTAAGTTTATTTACTTCTCTCGTAATGGGTGCTGGAAACTAGATCTTGAGCATTTTACTTCAAATCAGATATGGAGTGTAATAATTTAATAACAGGTCTTTTAGTGAAATCATCACACGGTTCATACTTCCGTCCCATGGCACTGAATTTACTCAGTCAACTATGTCCGTGTATTAAGGAGGTGGAGAAATGAGAAAGGATTATGGGTAAGCCCTTAGACAATTCATGTCTTCTCAGACTCTCTAAAATTATAGAATAGGCTTTTGAACCATTAGAAGAAAAAAACATGTTATTATAGTAGAATTTATATTTCTAGTATAAAAATTTAATTTATGCAAAGAATTTGAAATAATGTGAAATGGCCATAGAGAAGGCTAAAGGTTTCTATTTTTGTACTTTACAGATATATTTGAAGACCTATATGTTTTAATGGCTTGAGAAAGAGTTGGCAAAGTGAATGGTGGAGAATATATACAGGTGGGACCAAGGGAAGTAACACTTCTTCAATACCTGGTGCCTTTCCGGATGTAAAATAATCTCATTTAGCCTTTACTTGGACTGTGAGATAAGACTATGAACATTGCTCCCATGTCCCCTTAACAGATAAGGAAACTCAGGTTCAGAAAGACTTAGTCACTGTCCCAGAGTGGCCATGGCAGTGCGGGGCAGGGACAGGAAGGCAGAAGGAGCTGTGCCTTCTCAGGAGCTGACCCAAACCTGTGCTCCTTCCCACCTCCTCTTGTAAGTCTTTATTTGGTACTTTCGTATGTTATTTGCACATGGGTGTGTTCTTATGGAATAAGGAAACGACTTACCTTTATATGACACAATTGGCTCTTCCAAATATCTCTCTGCATCATCCCAACAACCCAGAGAGCTAAGTAGGGTAAAGAGGTGATCCTGGACCCAAGCTGGAAACCAGGCTCTTAGAGACCCTGTCTGGTGTTTTCTCAAACAACCTCACTGCCTGCCCAAAGTCTTCTTCGAGTCACTCAGCATCGCAGAAGGTACAGTTTCCCTCTGTGGTGACTCACCTTCATGAGGAAGGCTGCTGAGATGACCACGTTTCCAGGTTGCACTGCCGAGCAGGCCCCTTAACACATAGACTCCAAAATCTGACAATGCACCACTGTGACCAGGGAGGGAGGGCCCGGTGATATTAGCTTTTGAGAATACCACGCAGTCCCATGGTATACATGGTCTCCTAAATCCAGGGACTGCACTGCTTTCCTCCTTGCAATGGCAGATGCAGACTGAGAACTGGGTTAGCAACAGACATCCTCCCAGAGGGTGTCCCTGAATGAGGCTTTCAAAGGCGTGTTCTGCCTTGTGAGCTCCTAGCATCTGGTTTCGCCAGATTGTGTCCCTTGACGCAGCCTAGCACTCCTGGTTCTGGGTGATGCATCACCCGGGCCAGGAAACCCCAAATGCAAGAATGCTGGAGAATTGTTTTGTGAAGGTGGGAGGCTGGCCTTTGTAGCTAAGTCTTTGTCTAGGAACATTCACCAGGCTTGGGTCCGGGTGGCAGAAGGTGGAGCATTGCTGTGTCGCTTGGGAGGGCAAGCCCGAGAGAGGCTTTCATCCTATGACCTGACGGAGAAGCTTGGTTGTATTTACAAAGGAACTCCTCAGCCCGGGCGCTGCTCCCTGTGAGGTGATGGCGAAGGAAAAGCCTGCATGTGAGGTGCCTCTCTTCTGAGAGAACTTTTCAGGGAGATGGAGACAGGATGTCTACTTTGGAACTGGGGACTTTGAAAAGTCTTTGCAAATGCATAATCCTCTGGCCCTGCTCGTCAGCAAGTTCCACAAGGTTCCGGCGTTTTCTTTTAGGTTTTCTGGAAGTGTCGGCATAAGGAAAACTTTTCCAACTCATCCAGTATGGGGTTGAGTTTTCATTTTCCCTCCCCTGCAAACAAAGCATTAATGTACCAAATACAGATTTGCCCTTTGGTGTTGAGTTCCACGCTGGCCCAGGCCACCTGAGAGGAACACCAGTCAGAAGGACTACTTTCTTTTGCGCTGGGTAGGAGTCAAAGTGATTCCCTGAAAGAACAATACAGTCGGGTACGACAAAGTGTTCTTGGCATACAAATACAGGCTCGCCACCGTCATAATAGTATGCATTGCAACGAAATATTAAATCTGTAACACCAGGTAAGGAGGTTGCATAAAAGGAATGTTATTAACACATACTTGATAAAAGCTATTACACTGTAGTAACTTAGTGCTATTCACTTGCTATTTTCTGCAAAATTTTGAAAGGAATTGATCTTTCAATTCTTGAACAGGTGAAAAATATCTGTAATTTGAAGTATTCGTTGGAGTAGACGCTAACATTGGCACATTTTTTAAAAGATTTTATTGATTTATTTTTAGAGGGAAGGGAGGGAGGGAGAGAGAGAGAGAGAGAGAAAGATCAATGTGCAGTTGCTGGGGGCCGTGGCCTGCAACCCAGGCATGTGCCCTGACTGGGAATCGAACCTGCGATGCTTTGGTGTGCAGCCCGAGCTCAATCCACTGAGGTACGCCAGCCAGGGCTAACATTGGCACATTTTATAAATATTGAATGGAATGAAACTTTGGATGCATACTTATTTAAGCATTTTTACAGCCCTTCCACACATACATGCCACCCAAACCCCATTTCCACTCAGACACTTAACTTTCCTACTAATGGATAATTATTAGGCTGAATGCTTCTGATGAAGTATTTTTAGATACAGTGAGGGTTAAATGTATTCTCTAAGATAAATTATATTATACATTCACCCAAAATTTGCATTGCCTTTTGTGTTTATGAAAATGAGGTATTTTACAAGAAGTCTAGACTGTTTCACAGGTATTTCTAGTCTGTAGACCTCTCTGAAGAAAACCAGGAAATCTCGTTGCTGTTAAGAATAAAACTAATGGCCAGCATTTTGAACACTTTTATGCCAGCACTTGGATGAACACCATGCCATACCTTCTCTAATGCCTCCAAAATCCTTAGGAAGTACACCCTGTAATATATTTCAATTTATATAGACATAAACAACTTTAATGGGATTGTGTAATTGGCCTAAGGTCAGCCAGCTGAAAGTTGCTGACTCAGATCTCAAACGTCAATATATTTGCTATTAAATTTTGCCCCCAAACTTTGCTACCATATCATCTCTCATAAAAAAAGTTGAAGTTCATGGGTAACGTATTCGTATGTCTATCATTTGATTAAACACACACACACAAGAGAATTCAGAAACTAAGATGACATTCCATGGATTTGTTCACTTTTTACTTTCAAAATCAATACAATTGATTAACTTGTTATTCTGAAGTGCCGACAGATAATTGGACAAAAGTAGATGAATGCACTTAGCAGAATTTTGGGGGGGCATACTGTGTACCATGGCCTTCGCTGAGATGACCCAGGACTCTGGGTGACATAAACATTCCCTGTGAAGCGACAAGGCAGGAGTCTGCAACAGTGAGGTGGCATTCACTCCTTGAAATAAATTTACCTATTTTTAAAAAATAATACCCATTCATCTTCTCAGCAGCAACATTGCTTCCAGCTCACCTGCATTATCCAGATTTCATATCACCCCTGGAAAGGAACTGACAATAAAACCAGCTTGAAATAGGGAGGATTTCTCTCCTCATGACTCTTAACAGAACACATAGCTTGAAGCTAGTGCAACTTTCCGGGCAGGAAGAGAGAGGATCACTATGTAAATCATTAGCGCTGACAAGTTAAGCCTGCAGTCAAAAGCAGAATGTATAGTTTGTGTATTAACCTGAGGCTATTTGTCTCCATGGGGTAACTTTTTGAAAAGAAATCTGTGCAGCAGGTTGATAGTCACACACACACACACACACACACACACACACACACACACAGTATTTTGCTCATGTCATCATGCATTGAACTGAATTCCAAGGTTTGAATGATCCTCAGAGATGTTGATACCCATCTCCCCATCCTGACCCAGAAATCCCAGGTCAACAAGGTGAAGTGAAAATTCCATCCAGAATGAATGTGTTGTTATTTGATAAGCTCCAAGTATATTTGAATTAAGCGTAGGGCTGGGGCTGGGCAATTACCCGAGTTAATCTTCTCCGTGTAGGTGGTCACATCTGGTGTTCCAACCTAACGTTCTCTGTTCGATCCAAATCATTTCCCTACATTTCAGCACGACATATCCCCCTGCATGTGCAATTCCTGTGTTTCTTCACTGCTTATGTTGACGACTCCAAAATCTTTCCCGACCCTCAGTGAACAGCCGTTACCAGGATGTGACCTTGGGGGTGTCATTTAATCATTCAGGCTCGTGGACAATGTTACATGAAATGAATTGATAGGAAAAAGATAGTGCTTAGAACAGTGCATAGCAGTGCCCTGTAGTTGTTAACGATAGTAATGATAATAAAAATAATTATTGTCATTCACCAGCAAGTAACGGGCACCACATTTACTACTAGAATTATTGCTGCTGCTCCTGCAAACACGGTGGAGTTCGTGTCACAAGTATGGCATGAGAAAAAGATATGCTGACTTTCCTCAGCAGCCGTGTGGGAAACGGAGCCCAGAGAGACAAGAAAGGGGCTGAGACTCAGACGTGAGCCCACGGCTTGATTTCTCCTCTGCGCCAGGATAATCTGCTGCCACCTCTTTCTGTTCAGTTTTTGGCAGATTGTGGGTACGTGGTAAATGTGTCTTAGTTGAGATAGCTGTGTATCATTTTTTTTAGAACTTATAAAACCACTTAACAGCACTAGTGGGTGCTAAATAAATGCATGTTCTCTTTTCTTCTGGATGTCTCACATTTGGAAAACCTGAAGAGGTGGAGCATGAGCTGTTTTCAGCCATGTGTTTCTAAGAGAAGAGATTCATTGTGACTAATCTTTTTTTTCCTGAAGGAACATTGAACTCACGCCCTTACAGTTATCTCCGTGAGCACAGTGTGAACATCAGAAACACGTGCAACGTTATATGTATGTACGTGACCTTCTCCGGGGTCCTGGCATATCGTAATCACTGCCTGATGCTTTACACACTTCATCTCATTGAGTTCTCATCATAAACCTAGAATGTGGGTGTTGTGGTCTCCATGCCTGTTGAGAAACGGATATACTCCATGAGGTTAGATAAATGTTCCAACGTAGTGAAGGAAGATCTGGATCTTCTGGCCGCTGACCTTTCTCTCTCTAGCTCCAGAGCTCTGTGTCATTCATCAAGCTGCCTGTTTACCAGCAGCCTGTCACTTCCATGATTTCCTTGCTCCTTTTACAGAGAGTTGCTACCCCGAGGTCTCCACCCTCTGTTTTAATAACCCCAGTCTGAAGGTGTGACGACGTAGCAAAGCTGTGATGAAGTTCTGTTTCAGCCCCAGATCCTTGTGTCTGTGAAAAGTTAGTGTCACTTCTCTGAGCTCACTTTTTTCATCCGTAAAATATTTGGTCATTTAACATTTTGCATTAAGTGAGAGAACATAAGAGAACTACCTCACACAGGATGTTTTATACGTTAGGCACTTGGTACATGGCAGCTACCTTTTTATTTTTCTTAACTCTCCTGATTATTGTTAATAATCTGATCGTGTAGAGGTACCACGAATCATTAAGATTTTCTTTCTTCTAAGGCTGCGCATTGCTTCTGTTTGCTAATGAGACTCTGGTACTAAACTGAATTTATCTGCTTTGTCATGCCCCAGCGTCTTAGTGTTAGCTTCCATATAATATTTATCCTCCTGATTTTTCAGAACCCAATCTTTTTCTTTGTTCTTTATCGGTCTCACTAAATTTTTGGCACAATGAATCATTAGAATAATAGATCTGCTCTTAGAGAAAACAGTCTTTGGAAACAGAAATCAGTTTTGTTCCTAACATCAAACAGGTGAATAGAGCAACTGGAGACTTGAATATCTTTTCCAGATGACAGGTAGCTTCTTTGTGTATGGCAATGCTGCTACCCATCCCTGATGTTTTTTGACATGAGCTAAGGTTGGATAGCTCAGCATTCTCAGCCATGCCAAACAGATGATGGGCATGATTCATTTATTTACAAGATCAGAGCTGAGGCAGCTCAGAAGCAGAAGCAAGACAGGGCTCCATGGAAATCCATACCAACTCTCTCTCTCTCTGGGTACATGGAGGCCTAGCTGAAAACAACATGTAGGTGGGGAAGTCTTAGATTTATAATAGTTCTGGATTAAAATTCTGATTCTGCCGTTGAACTAGCTAGTCAGGGTTATCTGGAGAAACAGAACCGTTAAGATCTCTAGAGATACATGGGAGGAGATTTATTATGAGGGATTGGCGCATGTGATTACAGAGGCTCAGAAGTCCTGTGGTCTGCCGTCTACAAGCTGGAGGCCCAAGAACGCCAGTGAGAAATCCCACTCCAAGCCTGAAGGCGTGGGAACCAAGAGAGTCAATGGGAAAAGGGTTAGTTTGGGTCCTAAGGCCCGAGTACCAGGAATGCCCCTGTCCAAGGGCAGAGACTGGGTGTCCTGACACAAAGGAAAGCAAATTCCCCCTTCTTCCACCTTTCTGTTCTGCCCCAGCCCTCGGTGGGTTGGAGGACGCCCACCTGCATTGGTGGTGAGGGCCATGTGCTTTGCTCAGGCTACTAATTCGCGTGCTAATCTCTCCCAGAAGTGTTGTCACAGACACACCCAGAAAGAACATTTTACCATCTATCTAGGCATTTGTTAGCCCAGTCAAGTGGACACGTGAAATCAGCCATCATAGCCACCAGTTAGCCAGGTGTTCTTGTTGCAGAGAACCTGATCTCTCTGAACTCTTAGTTCACTCATCTGTCTAATGAGGAAAACGACACCATGTAGACATGTAATGAAAAGCTTTCATTACTATGGCCATAGACGGCTATATTTTATTGTGATGTAATTTTAACTTTACATAAAAGTTGGAAGAGCAATACAAGGGTCTTTTTATACTCACCAGTTTACATTTTGATCTACTGGTTTTATCCTTTGCTGCCTACCTACACATATTATATATTTTTTCTGAATCATTTGGGAGTAAGTTGGGGACATTTTGTCTATTACCTTGAAATGCTTCAGTGTATTTTCTGAGCACAGGATAATTAACATAATCAAGAAAGGTAACATCCACACAATATGATTATCCTATCTTCAACCATATAAAATGTTGTCAGTTGTCCCCACAATGATCTTTATAGATGTATGAATTCTTGGTCCAGGTCAAGTGGGCATACTGTGTTTGGTTGTTGTATCTTTTTAGTTTCCTTTGACCTGGAGCGATTTTTTTCAGTCTTTTTGAATTTTATATTGTTGAGGATTATAGGCCAGTTATCCTGCAGAGTTATCTTCACTTTGTGCATCTGCTGATACTCCCTGTGACGGCATGGCACGTGTGTCTGGGTGTCAAACCTGTAGAGGCGATGTCCTCTTCTTTTCTGTGCTTCGTATCAGGAGATGCGTACTATCGATTCGTCTCAATGTTGATGATACACACTTTGCTCACTTGGTTAAGATGGTTTCTGTTAAGTCTTTCCACTGTAAAGCTACTATTTTTCCCCTTACTGATCAATAAGTAATTTGTGGGGAGATACTGTGTGAAAATTTTTATGCCTCATCAGACTTTCACCCAATAGCTTTAGCATCCGTTGGTGATTTTGTAACTGTATTATTCCTTCCATAATTAGTCATTGGGGTTCTACTCTAAGGAGGTCCACGATCACTTGGCAGCTGTTCCCTGTTAGAAGAAAAAGCACAGTAGGAACGAGAGAACATATTGGGGTGTAACAGTCGGTGCACTGACCTTAAGTGCCCAGATAAATAACAGTGTATGGGCACCTGCTGCGTCACTTGATGGCACGTGCTATGTGACACAGGTAGGGCCTCAGAGAAACATGCATTGTGTTCTCAATCCAATAGGATGTCTTAACTTTTACTCCAGACAGTAGACCATAAGTCAGGATTGCGGGACAATGCGGGGGGTGGAGGGATCCCTGATAATCAGCAACGTAGGTGCTAGGAGCCTCTGCATAGGTGGAGGGGTCGGGGTTTGATTTAACATTAGAATTATGAACTGTTTTTAGAAAATCTAGATCTTGAGAACAAAGAGACTAGGAAGTCAGAGAGAGACTATTTAAAAATAATTACAACTCTATGATCATAAAATATTTGAAAAGTATTAACCTTATATATGAAAGAAAACAAAGTGGGGATTGAAGTACCCAATGCTCACAGTTGGTTAGACTGTAGACCTCATCAGGACTCTCAGAACTACCCTCATCACCCTTCTAGAAGCCAGTTTGTCTTTTGAAAATGATCCTATAATTTGAATTATTCTATAAATTATTCTATAATTCTATAATTCCCACCATACCCCAGGTTTAAGTTAAAAATGCCCCTGCTTCTTGGTGATCATCTTACCTAGGTGCGTGTTTCCAGGATCATTTCGGATTTTAGAACGAAAGCTGCTACAGCTTCAGGAAAAATATTAATATTATATGACTTCGTATTTTCCCCAGCAAAGCCTATTGTAGATAAGCCCTCTTAAATGTGCTGTTATGTCTCCCAGGAATGTGCTAATGGTCTTTTAAGAAGGGAAAATGCTAGAGCGTGCCTTGGCTTCACCTGGCGTAGGTTGCCGAGCGTCTTTAAGTGCAGTCCTGCTCCGACAGAGGCGCAGCTGGCCCCACGTGCAGGGCCCGCCCCTCCCTGCAGCGCGGAGAAGAATTGCGCGGTTCAATTAGAAGGCCCGATTCTCCCACCCTGCATTCAGTGGCGGCCCTGACGCTGTTATTTTTATCTCTGCTTCCGGGGATTGGGTTGGATGATCCGTCAGGTCCCTTCTGCTAAGAAACAGAGAACACCCTAGTAAACATTTCCACAGGCCTTGAGTTTTGATGAATTTATCTGCAAGGATGGATTAGGTTTATTTTTCTTTGTCTCCAGGCGAAGGAGACATATGCCTTTAAAGCTGCCTGGCTGGACTGTCTTTTCAGCATGATTAAGGAACACGGGAAACTTTCACACAGGATTAGCATCAGTGGGAGCCGTCTGAGGATGTTATGAATTCGTTTTGCAGGGCCAGTGGATGAGAGGACCAGGCGTGGATGGATTATATCGACCAAGTCGGGCGCGTGAGAGGAAAGCTTGTGAGGCTGAAAGCATTTTTTCCCTCTGTCTTTCTTTTTAATACATCTTTTAATTCGAATTGCCCAAGAATGAGAAAACATAGTATTGAGTATTGTAGCACTCAGTCCGCCTAGAAGAAGCTGTTCTCTTTCAACGCCTCTGAAAGAGGGCTGAGACACAGGGAAGGTAAAAGAACATCAAACACTTCGGCTCCCAGCGTCAGCCCATCTGGGTTCTTAGAACTGGATCATCTTTTGTGGGAAAACAAGAGTCGCTTTCTGTCACCTCTTTGAAAATTTGTTTTATATAGTTTCCTTGTTTCGTTTTTCTTCTCTTCTTGGATAGAGCTGCAGGTAGGTTCAATGCAGGGGCATTCTGTCATTCCTAATCTTTTCCCACGAGAAGTGCTCTCTGCCTCTTGCAGAGAGGGATGCTTTCTCTCTGTGTATACGAGACCTCGTCCCTCTTGAATGAAATGTTCCCCCATGAGCGCTTTGACTGGGAACAGGGCGGGTAGGATGATTTCGTGCAATCACCTCTTTTGAAACTTGGTTCGTTTTTCTTAATCTCCCTCGGACCTACAGTTGGCCTTCAGACAGATCCGACTGCGCAAAGTAAGGTCGGTAGGGCACAATCAGCACTACTACAAGACGGCGGAAGGAAATAGCAACAGGACAGGTGACACTCCGCCGCTTTGCCCAGTGGGTGGTTCCCATGTGCGGAGCAACACAGATCGCAGGAGGAGAGGGGATGCGAAAGAATTGAGGGACATATGCTAACACCGTGGTTCTGAACGTTGAGTGGTCACCGGAGTCACACAGAGAGC
Organism: Phyllostomus hastatus; assembly: GCF_019186645.2. Classification (NCBI taxonomy): domain Eukaryota; kingdom Metazoa; phylum Chordata; class Mammalia; order Chiroptera; family Phyllostomidae; genus Phyllostomus; species Phyllostomus hastatus. Next base: position 21,392,825 of record NW_025334024.1, read on the forward strand.
TTGTTAACGCCAGGTGGTGGGCCCTGGCTCCGGCCTCTGGTTCCATACGTCTGACGTGCGGCAGGAGCATTTGCATTTCTGACAAGTGTCCGTGTGTTGTTGACAGTGCCGGTCTGGGGACCCCAGTTTACATCGCAGGGCTTGAATATGTCCCTAGCATAGATTCATTCTGGTAGCTTTTGGCTACAGTGGGGAGAGCCCTGGATTGGAGTCATAAACCACTTTTTACATTGGGTGAGGCACGCGTTGAATTTGTCTTGGCCTATAATGAGTAAATGATGTGCAATGCCTATTGATAAAGAGACTGATAAGGCACAGTGTTTGCCATTGATAGTTAAGTAGAGGAGACACTCCAGGAACTCCGCGGTCTCCATATAGTGTAGTAAACAATCTAGTAGAAGTCAATACTGGTCGCTGTGCAGACATCGGAGCCACGCAGGACTCAATCTGTACCCGAGGCCTTCAGGCAGGGTGTGCTTCCTGGGAACGGACATCTAAAATGAGGTTGAACACCATGCACGGTTTACCAGACTGAAAGGCAGTATTACAAGGAGGAAGGAGACGGCCGAAGGCCTAAATGAGTGAAATGAAAATGCAGTGTAAAATAATGAACAGTTCGGTAGAAATAGAACCTTCTCCTGAACAGCTTACTTACTTACTGTTCACTTCCCAGCTGTGAGGATTGCTCACTTTTCTTTGAGGTTTACACTGTATTTTGTGTGTGATGGGGCAGAGGGTGATGTCAGACAGTGAAGATTTTACACAAAGGAGTAATGAGGTTAGATTTCCATTATGAATTCTTAAATAAGTTATGATGCATTTATCCTGTAGAATATTATACAGCTGTAAAAAAGGATGAGCCAGTACTACATATGTTATGGTCTGGTCTCTAAAACAAGACAGAGAGTAATGTTCATAAAATAGTCCCATTTGTGTGCAAAGAAGAATGAAAGGAGTTCCTGCATTCGTGGATTCTTGTGTTCACTTTGAATATTTCTTTGCTTTGGACACCAAAGGTACATGCGCCAATGTGAAAAATTGAACTTGACAATAGTAGTTGCCTCTGGCAAGAGGAGTTGGAGGGCAGAAGTGTGTGTTGGGAAGGAGACTATACTTCGCATGCTTTTTGGTACTATTTGACATTTTTTAACATGGGCATATTTTATTTTTTATATTATCACATGTATTTACTCCTACTATTGACAAATCATTTTAGAGTAAAAATATTACCATTATCAATATTTAAAAAAGGAATCCTGGGAGGAAAGGCCGAAAGCAAGGCAGCTGTCTGCTCTTTAAGTTTATGTGTTGCTTAGAGTTAGAAAGAAGGTGGAAGAGAGGACATCGATCTGAGACAGCTATGAAACCCAGGTGTTTTCTGGGGTCACTGTATGCTTATCAAATTTATCTTTAACTTTTGCATTTGTATGTTAAAGAAAATCTACCTTCCCCACCAGAAGGTCAGCTGAGGGCAAGGGATTTATTTTTATGATTTCTTCTGTATGCCCAGGACTTTCTAGGTAGGGGCTTAGTAAATATTGTTAGATGAACAAGCCCCAGGGCGTCAATCCTTTTCCTTTGATGAATTTTAATTTTCTGAACCACATATTAAAAATATGTCCTCCCTCATTTTGGTATAGAGTCTCAGACTGAATATATTTCTTCCCATTCCAGAGCCCCAGATGGGAATATTTCCATTGTATTTCCTGCAGGGTCGACTCACACAAAAGACTTAGCACACATTTGGTTAGAAGCAAGTGGTTGCAGGGTTACATTTAATATATTGACTGGCCAACAAGTTAGAAAAGCATTTCATTATACAGTCTGTTGTCTCTTAAGAAAAGCTTGCTTCTCCAAAGTAGTAGATTTTGGAATTACCAGTTTTTGGAATCATATTGAGAGAGAGAGAGAGAGAGAAGGAAGGAAGAAAGGAAGGAAGGAAGGAAGGTCGGTCTTGGATAAGGAAGGGAAGGAGGGACAAAGGCAGGAAGGAAAGGAAGGAAGGAAGGAGGGAAGGAAGGAAGGAGAGACAGAAGGGAGGGAGGAAGGAGAAAGAAAGAAAGAAAGAAAGAAAGAAAGAAAGAAAGAAAGAAAGAAAGAAAGAAAGAAAGAAAGAAAGAAAGAGAAAGGAAGGAAGGAGGAAGGAAGGAAGGAAGGAAGGAAGGAAGGAAGGAAGGAAGAAAAAAGGAAGGGAGGGAGGGAGGGAGGGAGGGAGGGAGGGAGGGAGGGAGGGAGGGAGGGAAAGGAAAAAGAAAAAAGAAAAGGAAAGAAAAGAAAAGAAGAGAAGATCTTGGATAACTCCCCAGTTTCCTGATTTAGGTAGAAAGTTGAAAGGACTTGATCACCACCTTTATCTCTAACACGTATTGCTTTGGGCAAAACTCTTACTCTCTCAGAAACTCTATCATGTTCACCTGCAAAGTAGATGACCATATATCCTCCTTCTGCCTGCAAATGTCGTTTTAAGTACCAAGTTAAGTGAAATATGTGGAGCATCTTGTAAGCATCCCCATTGCCATAGGAATTTAACACCATGCCATCGCCCACATAAACTGAGTCTTTCCACAATATGCATGAGGTGTACTGAGCACCTAGAAGCTTATGATCGCGAGCATTCCTGCTTCGGCGGGTTTCTGTGGGGACATGAACGCAGAAGTTTGCAGAAAAGGAAAATCTGCAGTACAGATGGGGCTCACAAACGTCCTCACGCTCCAGCCTGGCAGATGGCGGTGCCTTAACCAATGTGCATCTCCTTCCCTTCTGCCCCTGCTTACCCCAAACGACTCAGAGATGTTAATGGTGACAGTTGTAGAAAATTGGATTCCTGAACTTGCCAAGTTGGTTTAGCCTCTGCATATATATACAGATTTTTATCCAAGTACTGTTAGTGAAGACATACTGTTCATGACGTCACAGAGGCCAGGTGTCAAAGCCTGACTCTAAGATGATTCAGCTACTGTGCACCTGCGTATCTAACTCAGCTTCCCCTAGCTGTAAAATGGGAATAACGTCCACTTTATCAGGACATTAGGGAGTTGAGCTAAAAGGTGAATTCCTTGTTAAAGGATTAGCAAAGGATAGGTAAATTGATAAACAAAATGCATGGCATTCGTGATTCAGTGGCCCCTTGTTTTTATCCTTACTTGAGGATATTTCCATTGATTTCCAGAGAGAGAGAGAGGGAGGGAGAGAGAGAGAGAAAGACATTGATGTGAGAAACATTGATCGGTTGCCTCCCGTATGTGCCCCAGCCAGGGGCCAAATCCACAACCCTGGCTGGTGCCCTGACCTGGGATCATACCTGCATACCTGCGACCTTTTGGTTTTCAGGACGATGCTCCAATTAGTTGAGCCACATGGGCCTGGGCAGCGGTCCTTTTCCTAATCCGTTATAATAATAGCTAAGACTAACCCCCATGAAGTAAGAACTTAATGACAACTACTGTGCTGTGCGAAACACTGTGCTAACCATCAAATTTGTGTTTCCTCGTCTTTCAAATGGGAAAAAATACCTATTACCTATCAGTTAATCTTCTAATAAAAAGATTGCATATCCTGCGGATAGCCAAAGGCCCAGCATTTTGAGGTGGTACAGGGATCGGGCCTATTCTTGTTCACCTCTGGAGAGATGGCTTCTGCGTAGCATGTAACATTTACTTTTCTAAGGGCACAGGAAGAAGAATACAGGAGCCTGCACTCTGGTGTGTCGTGAAGACAAAATGCATCCCCTTGGACAAATCACTTAATACCATTAGGATCCTGAGGTTCACGCAGACAGCAGGGAAATCAATGGATTATGGGAAGGACTTAATTCATCTGCATAGAGTGCTTATTTGTCTGAACAGGAATGCAAAAGAAGGACTAGAAGTCAGCCCATGCTTTTCATTCACTCGGCTCTAATGTAATTGAGTACAGCTAATTTATTGCACCACCTCCAGAATCACTCACAGGAGCGAAGGATGGCCGTCTGAACCCTCGGCTGATTCGTAGCTGCAGGACCTGGTGCTTTGGCTGCACAAGCCCACCTCTGGAAAGGATGTTCCAGGAGATTTGAGATGGGGCCCTGGGCACTGCTTTGATCTCTAGACGCTGTACAATGCTCTCCTCTGCCTTCTTGAAGGCATGGCGTTCAAGTCGCTGTGCATCTCAGCATTTTGCCACATCTCGGGAGTTCACCATTCCTTCAAAGCTGGCTGCCCGAACGCTAGCATCAGCTCTTTGCCAGTCACCAGCCTCCCTCGGTAGGGAAACCAATTTCCATCAATCGTGGTATTGATTTATCTGGAATATTTTCAATCACTCTTTGTCTAAAAATAACAACGTATCCATAGCACATAGCGACCCTTGCCAGAAGAGTGCAGACATGTGGAAATAGAGTGGCAGCCTCCCTTGTGTTTTTCTTCTGTCCGCTTTATCATGCCACTTGACTTCAGCTGTTAGGATTTGTCTCCGGGCCCATTCCCTTCCCAGGGTTTGCAGAAGTGTGCGGTTCCTTGCAGGTCTCACGTAATTGAAGGGGCTTTGTCAGTGAGCCCAGACGCAGAGCAAAACAAAAGCGCCAGTGTTTCCAGGAGCTCTATCCAAGTCTTATCTGTACCCTGACCCCTTTATTCTTTCTCTTGCCAAAAAAAGCCAATTCCTTTTAGAATTAAATTATATCGATGCAGTGATCTCATGTGTGAATATTACTGGCCTCAGCAGCTTTCTTTGTCGCTACTCAGCCTAAAATTGGGATTTTCTGGATAACATTTCACAGTCTTAAAGGGGTTTGAGCCGCAGCATTAAAAGTTGCCAGCAAACAGTTGCTCGGCAGCCTTTATTACTTATTTGGATTTATAACAAAATATTTTCAAGGTACCTAATCCGCATTGACAATTTCCCATCTACTTGTTACAACCCATGCAATAAACTGGATTTTACCTGTAAATTCAGTCTTGGTATTTCTTTCATAATGGAGGCTCTGCCATCTGATCCTGAGGAGTGTCTGTTTGTTTGTGTTTGTAGCTCAGGTAAACAGGCCAGGGCAGCTGCCGGGTGTTCAGGAACTGCGGCCTGTTATCAGAAATGGTTTTCCACCATCATTTAAAATATTTACAATTAAAATGCAGGGTTGGTTTAAAGAGCACCTCTCTAATCAAGGATAGAATGTCACATTTTGTATATGCCACTAGGTAATCAGTTGCCTTGCCTACCGATCCTATGCCTGACTACCTAGCTGTGGCTCTGTTTTTGTGGCGCTTTCTCTCTTCGGAAGATAACTCTTTGTGGAACCGCCAGTTAAATTTTAGGACAGACGTTTCTCTGCGGAGGGTTGGTGGGGCACTCCGTTAGGTGTTTTGTCTTGCTTTTTACTGTAACTTCTACTGTTAAAGTTGCTGCCTTTGCCTTTAAGAACAATTTCTCAGAGAAACAAGGACCCAATAAGAGCAATGGCCTGGATCTTCTGCATGTTGTGATGATAGGACATTTTTGTTCGTAGAACAACCTTATTCTCGAAGAATAAATATAAAATAAATTGATCAAAGTCTGGCCTCCTAATGCTATGAAGTTAGAGAGACTTGGACCTTTGACTAGAAATGTAAATGTAGGAAATTTACTACATTTAGGCTTTACTAAATTAGGCTTCCTCTACTTGAAAAGTTGTGAAGATATTACATCCCTCATAAGATTACTGAGAAAATGAAATGAGGCAATTTACAAAAAGTGCCCAACACAAAGTTAACACTTACCAGAGGTTCACTATTAGTACTATTATTAATATAAGAACTAGGAAAGGGTGAACAATTTTTAGAGACTGAGTATTTTTTTAAAGATTTTATTTATTTATTTTTAGAGAGGGAAGGGAGGGAAATAGAGAGAGAGAGAGAAACATCGATGTGCAGTTGCTGGGGGTCATGGCCTGCAACCCTGGCATGTGCCCTGACTGGGAATCGAACCTGCCACACTTTGGTTTGCAGCCCGAGCTCAATCCACTGAGCTACACCAGCCAGGGCAAGAGACTGAGTATTTTTGCCGGTCTAAAATACCGGGCTGATTATAATCCCATACATAGGGAGATTCGTGTTTTTGACATCGGATTGTAATGAGAAGAGCAGGAGACTACAAAATCAGCCTGACATGTACCTGAACCTCCCTTCCAATACCTGCTCGCTAAGCTGCAGTTTTCTGCCCTGCGGAAGGTGGTGTAGTCCTCATCTCTAAGGGTTATTGGTAGGAGTTAGTGGTGATGTCTCCCAACTGTACCAACCCATAGGGAAGACCCAGGACATTTTCAATCCTTTCTATACTGTATTTTAAGCTCCTCATTATGAATTAGTCACAGTGTGTAGATTAGTACAATGGGAACACCTTCTTCCTCCTATGCAACATATTTTGTTTAACTCCCTGGGAGCTGGGAGCAGAAGACACTTGTGTAAGAGCCCAATCTTAGGCCACCCTGCCTTGTTACTTTCCCATTATTGCTGAGAAGGATAGGCAGGCCAGTCTACCTGAGCTTTGTCTCTGAAAATCAGTCACAAAGTGGGAGTTAGAAAACTACATTAAAATGCCAGACGGGAGGGAAGTTGCGGGATTGGGTGAAAATGGTGCAAGGATTAAGAACTACAAATCTGTACTCACAAAATAGTCCCAGGGATGTAAAGTACAGCACAGGGAATATAGTCAATGATATTGTAATAACTATGTATGGTGCCAGGTGGGTACTTGAAATACCGGGGGGAACACTTTGTAAAGTATATGATTATCTAACCGCTATATCGTGTGCATGAAACTAATATAAAATGATATTGCATATAAACTATAATTGAAAAATAAAATGATATGAAATAAGATGCTTCGACAAATTCCCAGTATTTTATATATGGATGCCTCTTCTTTTAATTGTAAATGGCCTTCCCAGGCAAAAGCATTCAAGGTGTGCTTGAGAGCAATTTCACGGCCAGCGGCCCATAGAATCCGTTGTCTCCGCTGACTCTCTCTCTGCTTGCACGCAGTCCTGGGCTCCCTGCCCCCGCCTCCATGGACGCTTCCCCTCTGCTCTACAGAATTACGTCCTGGCCCCGTAACTGTGACGGCCCATTTTTGAACACGTGTCTCCAGTTCTCACTCAGATTCAGTTCTCACAATTCCAGGGATGTGTCACACACACAAAAAATGTTAAGCCCTCATTTAAAGAACAAAATTCAACTGAGTAAACTGTAAAGGTTTATTGGCTTTCTGCAGTGATTTGTCAGCCAGATGGCATCCAACTTGAGCAGACAGAAAGGAGCCTCAAGGAGCTCTGCGTTGCAAGAGGGTTTTATGCACAGACCCAAGTGAGCAGGGACAAGGAGGTTATGCTGGGCCCCTGCTCATTGGCTGGAGCAGGGTCACTCTCCTTATCTGGTGGGCAGGGAAGTCTTGGCGCCAGTCAGGTAGCTTGTGCTGAGCGGCCAAGTGCTGCTGGGTTGGCCTAGGACTTCATTTCCTTTTCGGAGAGAGCGGAGCATAGAAAAGTCAAGAAGTTTTCATTTGCTAAGTTGGGGCTTAGCATGAAGGATTCCATTTTGGGCCTAATCAGGCTATGTTAACACCCCAAATAGCATATATTTTCTCTTTCATTATTACCTATACATGTATAATAAACCTTGCTGCCTTCTTGAGTTATTTCAAGGCAAAGACCCTAAGAAAATTTTCTTGTTACTAGGCACAAACTAGTAGAAATATCTCACCCTGCAAGTAGTTACCCAGGAGATTCAAATATGAAAAGAGTGAAAAGGAAAGAGAAAGTCACATAGGGGAACCCTGGAGTCCAACTTACTTTTGGGGCATTTGTGATATTTCTACTTAATATGCCTTTATTTTTCAGCTCTTCATCTATTAGACTGAGGATAATTATATTCAGCAACAAAGACATTCCATGTAGAAATTTTCAAGAAATGTAACTATTGGGTAATGTAGAAGATAAAGGGGGGGGGAATATACTGAAAATCAGACTTTATTGGGTGTTTTGCTTCTGTGTTTACTTCAAACATGAATGAACTGACTTTCTTTGAGGGTTCTGTCTTGAAGGTATAAGGCATCTCCCTCTAATAAAACCCTCCCCGGTAAGGGGAATGTTCGATATCTATGTTTTCCAACATGGTAGCACCACCTGGTTGTGGATATTGAACTTGTGAAATGTAAGCAGTGTGACTAACTCAATATTTAATTGTATTGAACTTTGACTCATATAAATTTAATTGGCTACTTGCGTCTAGTGACTACAGTTTTGGTGAGCGCAGATCTGGAATGTCTGCTGGCTTTGTCAGAACTTGTCAAACTTGTAAACAGTTAACGTGCATACCTCCCCTTCAGCAGGATTTCAAGCTTCTTATTCACAGGGGAGACAACAGACATCATAAATCATCTCCACATTTGAAAAAAATATTATAGAAATAAAGGTGTGGGAGGTTGCACTAATATCTTTCAAGACTCGTTGTAAAAGCAGTGCACATTGCGGTCCCGCCTTAGTGACAGCCAAGAAGGCAGTAGAACTGGAGAAAAGGGTCCAGAGAGACACTGTCCACGTGCTGAAACTCGACACACAGCAGAAGTAGCATTGCAGGCCCGTGATGAAAGAGAGACCAGTTGATAACTAGCTCAAGGGTGATTGATTATCTATACAAAAATGCTTTTCTACTTCTACCATACACAAAAATTCAATTTCAGATACACAAAGACCTTAAGTATGAAAGGTGTGAGGTCTGGAAGGCATATGAAAGATGGTTTTCATGTCATTTTGGTAGGGAAGCATCTATTAAACAACAAACAATATAAACCTTAAAGGGAAAAATTAATCACTTTTACTGCATAAGATTAGGAGCTTTGGCTTAGCCATCATAAAGTTATAAAAAAGTAAGTGGGGAAAGAAAGTACCTGCTACATGGAACTATCAAAGGATTTTTATTAGAATAGATGACAAATAAGTAAAACGAATGAGTAAGAGACAGGTACAAATGAGCAAAAAAGGCAGAAAAAGAAGCATGTATTACTCATACACATATTAAACGGTACTGAGTTCACTAATTACAAGCACATCAAAAGTTATAGTTAAGTGACTGTGATTGCATGCCCACCCAATAAATTGCAAAAATTAAAAGTTGAACGATACCAGGTGATGAAGATGTTGAGCAAAGTAAGTTCTTAAAATTTATGGGTGATGTGTGACGTCATAAAACGATTTCATAAGACAATTCAATACTCTCTGGGAAAACAGGAACATTGAAGCAGTAGCTATATCTATTACTTAGCGATTTTACTGTGAGGTAAATGCACTATTGACACTCTCTTAGCCACGGGCACCAGAGTTCAAGGGAAAAGCACACATAGGCATTGTTTGTGATGCTAAAATAAAGTGGAAGTAACCCAGGTTTTCATTTACTGTCGAATGGATAGTTTTGGCACTGTCTTACTATAATTTGGTGAAAATGAATGAACTGCAACTTCAGCGGCAGCAGGGGTGAATCTCAAGAACACAGCTGAGCGAAAAGCCAGTCGGAGAAGTACATGTGGGCTTGAGCTCCGATGAAGAGAAAGGTGTATTCAGTACAGAAATCAGGCACTGGTTATGGTTATTAATGAGAGAAGGGAATGCACTGGAGTGTGGTCATATTTGAGGCTTCGAAGATATTAGGATTGCTCTGTTTTTCTATCTGATTGATTAATTCATGAGTGTTCCTTTTGGTATTATCCTTTAACCTTGTTTTTATTGGTTACATGTATATTTTCAGGTAGAGAATTTATTAATAATAAAAATGAATATTAAACAAAACAGAATAAATGCTTTTATGGCAGGATATATAGAAATGTACTTTACTAACCAAGAAGGTCTGGGCTCACTCATAAGCTAGTTTAGATGTCTTTTTTTTTTTTTTAGGCTCAGCTTCAGAGTTCCTAAGACTTCATCTCTTTTAGAAAATTCACTAACTCCTATATGTCATCAGCCTCTAGGATCATGTACAGATAGCTAAAATTGCTGGTGTTCTACCTGGAAATAAGAATGGCTTGTGTCTGTAGAGTGACCACTCTGAATGTGGCATTTTCCAAAGCTGAGCACACATGAATTTATCAAGTCTTTACAACAACTCAAAGAATAGGGTTTTATTATTATTATTATTATTATTATTATTATTATTAATTATCCATCCCATTTCTGCTGGTAAGGAAGGTAAAACTCAGAGTTTAAATATTGCCTGATCTCCCACAGCTCGTAAGGAGAGAAGACTATTACTCAGGCAGTGTGACTTCAGAGGGAGAGCCTCAGCTGCTACGTTGTAATGATCTACTATAAATACACCTTGTAATTTTTATATAAGAAGTGAATTTGGAAATTTCATTACTCAACACATGTTATTAAGCACTTACCATGTACCAGTGGTTATTCTAGAAAATGGCATGGTGACAAGAAAAAGAAAAAAAAAAAGGATAATGCCTCTTTTTCCTGAAAGCCAGGAGCATGCTCAGACAGAAGGAGGGAGGGGAGAAAGAAGAGAGAGGAAAGAAAAAAAAAAAAGAAAGGGGTTATGAAGGAATTTGATGTTCTTGTTACTAACAGAGGGTAATTAAACAGCCTTAGTAGAACAATGTCTTTCATGTTCTGATTTGAAATTATTCCATGACCCGAGATTCTTTATTATATTACTTCCCAGACATCCTTTTTATTTTTAGTTTTTTAAAATTTTTATTTTTTAGAGAGAGAGGAAGTGGGAGGGAGTAGAGAGAGAGAGTTGTATTGTTCCACTTATTTATGCATTCATTGGTTGATTCTTGTATGTGTCTTGACCAGGGATTGAACCTGCAACCTTGGTGTATTGGAACAGAGCTCTAACCAACTGAGCTACCCAGCCAGGGCCCCCAGGCACTCTTAATGCTGTCACTTCTGCCTGGAATTCTTTTCTCATCTCTATCCAACCCCCAAACCCCCCCCCCCCATATACCACCATCATAATATACATCTTTTTAAAGGTTCTTCCCAAATTTTATGTATTCTCTGAAGACTTGCTGCCCCTCAACTCTTGATCTCTGAGAAGAGTAGACATATTACTCCGTGTTCCTGTTGCATTTAGAGATAGACAACAGACTCCGCCCAGTATTATAGAGGCTCTTTCTCTGGACCCCTTAATTGATGATGTGCTTTGACATCCCATGTTCAAGTTTAGATTCCTGCAGACCAACCACATAGAAGCCATGGGACTGAGAAATAGAAATGTTCTTGAGAACTGTAGGCTGAGAAAAACAGTATTGAGTGTGTTACAGTTATAAGAAAATGATGCCACAGCCTGATGAGTAAAGTCAATGTCCTTGACTGTTATCACGTGTTAATATAGTCACAGCAGACATGGTACTATTGGTAATGATTTGCATTCTTCATTAGACAACTTTCCAGATTTCCTTATTTTTGCTGTTAAAAAACTGTAGATCAGTTTGATTCTGTTGCCAAGAGGCATGAATCATAATAGCTAATTTCTCTTTAGCACTTTCCGTGTGTCAGGTACTCTACTGAATATTTTGGATGTATTCTCTCATTTAATCTTTGGCATAGGTAATATTATTACTACTTGCTGTGCAGGTGAAGCGCTGAGCCACAGACAAAGCAACCTGTTCAAGGTCACCTTGCTGGTAAATTGCAGAACTTGTTATCAAACTTAGGTCTTCCTGAATCTAGCTTTTTTGGGGTTCTTTTATATGTTTTATATATGAGAGGAGAGAATAGCTACACTGTATAATTTTATGATATTATGTTTTAACAAAAATGCACGTAATCTAGACAGTGCTCTAATCCAGGAGCTGGGAAGCATTTCCAGATAGGGCTATATAAGTAAATACCGTAAGTCCTGTGGGCCAGGCGACTACTCAGCTCTGCCCCTGGAGAGTGAAAGCCACCACAAACAAATGCCCATGAGTGGGGCAGCTGTGTTCCAACTCATCTTTATTTACAAAAGCAGTGCATGACCATACTCAACTGGGGTGGTAGATTGTAGATCATGGTTTCACAGTTTTATAAATACTCCCATTATTCCTAAAAATAAATAAATACACAAATAAGCAAGCACCCAAGCAAACAATATACATTAAACTAAGAAGGGATATCATGATTATGATGATAAAAAATTTAACATCAGGAAACTGAGGTGAGTAGAATCAAAGTAACTTGAGTGGTATGCTACCTGCATTTTGATGGATCCTTTATCACCTAAAAAAAAGAGAGAGAAAAAAATCAGTGGCTGATGTGGAAAAACCTGGGGGTAGTAAGAAAAATGAACAAAAACACTGTGTATGTTCTCTGTCTTTTATGTTTGTATTAGCATTTTTTTTCTTCTTTTTCTTTGTGCCTATTCCAGTTGATTGATAGAAGCAGATTTGGAAGGTTATGGTTACAAGGATGCTTCAACTAATCCTGGCCCAGTGGGAACGAGTGCCTTGATCGATTAGTGATGCCTGCCATGTGCAGATGAAGGCAGAGGCACCGGGCAAAGTGTTTGCTGATCTTGATCTAGCATGGATGCTGCTCTGTAAATAAAGATTTTCATTTTCCTAGTCAATGGGGGGAACCTCTAATTTGATGACAGGCTCTATTTGGAATTGGGCTAGTCTAACATTTCTCAATTTCACTCTTTACTCTGCTTATGTTCCTTTATCCACAGGGGGCGAGGGAAGCCTTTTGCCCCAATTCTGAAAGTCCCACACGATGTCTCATCTTTGATATCTGAAATGCCTGTTGTGAGAGGCTAAGATTCACAGCAGTGCCTACCTTACCGACGGCACTTCTACTTGGGGCCCATCTTTTCTGGCTCTGGCTCTGGGCTGGGATTCTTGATTTCTCTCCACTTCCTTTTTTTTTTTTTTCAGTCTGAAAGCAAATTGCTTTTCAAAAGTTTGAGGAGGAACTAGAATAGTTTTGGATGGGTTAGAAATGGGGAAAATGGCTCATTTCATGAATAAATATTTGCCTGCGGCTCTCCACCTCGCCGGCTCAAACAGGGATTAAAAGGTAAAGATTGGCAGGAGGGAGGTGAGGAGGCTTTTTAGGCAAAAAAAAAAAAAAAAGCAGCGTGTGTGTTACAGCTCCACACACAGAGAATGCAATTTCCTTTTGTTAAAAGTAAAATCAGCTATAGGTAGCCCTTTGTAACTGCCGGTACAGAAGATCAGTCTAGTGGAAAAAGCGCAGGCTTTGAGCCAAAAATAGCTGAATCTGGATCACTTACAAGAAGTGGGAGCTTGTACTGGTAGCTTAAGGTCCCAGAGGTTCAGTCTCCCCATCTGTGAAATGGGACCAAAGCATGCAAAGTCCCCTGTCCAGAGCCTGCTCTGCAGTTGATAGTCAGCAGTAAACCCTGAGTCTTAGTTTTGCCCTAAAGAAAAATTGAAAATTGACAGGATATGGCTAATTATAAGAAGCCCATCAGAATTATGCAGTTTTGGAACGCTAATTTGAAGCCACGTCTTTAAGCATTTTGTTTGTCTAATATATTTTCCATTTAGGAACATTAGACTACCACCACAATCATCCCCCGACAGCAAAGTAGCCATAGCAGGGGCAGCAAAGCCATCAACGGTAACTTCCCCGTGCATGAACAGTCAGGGAGACAAGTCCGCTTCTTTTCTAAATGGGTCAAGGAAAGTGTGATTTGTGCAGAGAGAAATTCACACACAGGTATAATGAGAACACTGTGTTTCAGAACTGCAAGGCTGATAGGCTCACTAAAACCCTGGCCTGTCTTTTGAAGCCATATTCAGATTTTAATAGACAATTAAAAGAAACTATTGGTGTATACAAAGATAGTATAAAAAAGCATTGTCAAAAAAAAAGCATTATAAATCTGTTGACTCTGAACCTCGGTGGAGTGTGGATATAGGTGGGAAAAGCTTTGTAATGTACTGGGCATAGTTGACATGATTCTGTGCTGGAGTAACAATGTCCACAACAACAAATATAATATGAAAAATAACCAAGAAGGGCTGAAGCTAATATGTCCTGAATGCTTACTAGAGCCGGGCATGTGGCAAGCTCTTTAACAGACTGATTAGAACCTCTGTGCTGTGATTATGGAGAGAAAGGATCAATGAATAAATACGGTCTGTCCGTGAACACACAGTTTACACATGGCAAATCCTGTATCGGAAGCCAGGAGGTCAGAGGCCCGATGGCATTGTTATGGACCGGCGTGGTCTCAAAGGTTACCCTGTGCTTCTGCGCCCTTCCGTTACATGTGAGGAAACTTATCCAGACCCTTCCGCTTCATCTACTAACACTTCTTAATGGGGATTTCTGGGGTATTTTTTTTTCTCCCAAGTTGTCTTTTTCAGTTTCAGACTTTGAAATATTTCATTATCTGTATTATATTTGAACTGATTGCAATTACCCTTAACCTCAAATTTGCCTTTTTCACAAGTAAGGAGTTCTCATTGACAGTTTATGACATCATGTTTTTTTAGGACACATCTGAAAGAAGAGGCACTTCTGTTTGAAGTAGTTGAGAGAAGTCATCGAGGTTAATGGTCTTAGAAAAATGTATTTAGAAAAATACCTCCTTATTATGGAATTTCCCACTAATGATTTTCAAGATCCGTCCTCCCTAGCTGTCTGCCTCACTCGGTCTTTTGTTACTTAGACAGACCCCGGTGAGCATTTATTATGCTGGAGACACTGCTTGGGGCTGGAGCATCAAAGGCAAATCAAGTGTCTCTCAGCCCTGAAGGGGTTGCCACCCCAGCAGCTCTCAGGAGTTTAACTGCTGCCAGAGTGGGAGAAGAGAGAGGAATCCCTGAAAAGAATTTAAGCGACTTATTGTAAGCCCACAGCTGCGTGAGTTCACCTTTTCTTAGACAGATGTCGCCTGCGTCGCGAGGCTGTGTGCTCTTTGCTACGGCGCTGGCTTCTTACATCCCGCAGTTCAAGAACCCATGGACTGCACGTGCTGTAGGTGTTCTGGAAACGGATAGGTATACCGGAGGCCTACATTCTGGAACGTTTAGTCAAATGGATTCATGTGCATTTTTTAGAGGCATGTCAATTGCTTGTTTGTGTGGGCCCCCTAATGATAAGCGCAAGTTTCAGGATTACAAGGTGTTACACTTAAGAGCTCTTTAGCTGCTCGTGTTCTGCTAAGTTTGATTTGCAATTAAGGTCTCCATCAATGCCCACAATGCCATAGATAGACGCTGTTGCGTTCTTGGTGAAGCTATCACCAGTTATAAGCTCTCATTCTGAATACTGTTTCTAACCAGGAATTTTTTGGCTTAGCAGAGGCAACGGCAGATTGTAAAGAGGTTCACAGAATCGATGAGAAATCCAACTGAATCTTAGATAGCCCATTCAGATCCTGAAAAGGTGATTTCTTGGTAATAGCCCTGTTCCCAAAGCTCAATCCTGGATGTCTCAAGTCTCTCCCCAGGTTCATACACAGTGGTAGATTTCCAAGATATCAGGAGAATGTTCAGAAGTTGTGTAGCCTTAGTGAAAGGCGGGGTGGGGTGGCGGGGGAGAGAGAGAGGAGGAAATCTGCTACCCCTCCAAATCAATCTGGACTATTGAAACCAACTGTATATTACTGAAATATAGCTATGAAACCCAGAGAGATTATGATGTGTTTATCGCTACAGAAATATTTGCAGAATGATTTTCATCCCTGTTTTGCCAACTAAGAATTGGAATTCAAGCAACCTCCCCAAGTTGCACAGCTAATAAAAGGCTGAACTAGGTTTTGAAGGAGAATGCTTCAGTATAACATTCTCTCTGCCATGCTTTTTTGAGTCTTAAACACAGGGTGAGCAGTGCAGCCCCAGGAGGCAACTCGGACGAGGGAGTTCTCTCGGGCACTGGAGTGGCCTGATGCACTTCCATCGGTGATATTCCCACTGCTTCTCATCTTCACTCATTAGAAGAAATTCTTTGAACCTATGTTTCCATTCTCCTTGGGGCCTTTCTAGCCCAGATATCTGCTGGAGCCCCTCATTTTACCATCAGTTACCCAGCAGAGTTGGGTAGACACGTGGACTTAATGGGCATTAGAGGACATTGGCCAGATGTTGTCTTTCTTACACTTACCATCTTTGTGACCCTCAGGAAATCAGTCTTCCTGAGCTATCCCTTCCCCTGTATGCAGGAATAATATCCTGAAAAGGAAAGCTTCATAAGTTCAGGGCCAGATCTAATTTTTCTGCCAGTTTTGAGCACTGTGGGAATGAATGAGTGAATGAATGAATGACTCTCTTAATTCAGTCATCGGTAATACAGCTCTTTAATACATTGAAAATGGCTTCTCAAACTTTGGTAATAGATATTTTTCCATGCTATTATATTCATGCTATTTGATCGTTTTTTTCTTAAGTGTTTCCCACCTATTATTTTCACCGTTAGTGCCTGCCACACACCAGTCCCTCTCCTTTGGCTATGGCGTACCCTGGAGCCCCTAGTAGAGGTGGTCATTGCCATCATCTGATAGAAACCCTGAGGGACAGTGAGCACACTTAGCTGAATATCAGGTTGCCCTTGAATTTGAACCTACTCTCTATGTTCATGGCCACTTTTTTTTCTACCCTAGCATTCCTCATCTTACAATAAACAGCACACCTGTATGGGTTTTCCCCTTTGAATTTCCAGGGTCAAATGCTGAGCAGCTTCTTCTTCTTTCCTTTTTTCCCTTTTTTTAAAGAAATACCTATGACAATTTCTGTCCAACTTCATAGACCATCACAGAAGCTCGATAATCTTAAGGAAGACAAAAAGATTTATGGCTTCTTGAGATTGTCTCCTGCTTCTCTGAGAATAAAATGAAATTCTTTGTACCACACTTCAATATACTTGACATCCTTTATTATTTTCAGGTCATACACATCTTTCTTCTTATAAAGACAGTCATCCTACAAGCATTCCCTCATTACTCTTAAGGTCATGCCAGAAAGAATCATAGACTTTTTGTCAACACACTCAGCATAAAGATACAGAACTCCCCCCTTCCCCCCAAAAAACAAAACCCTTGCACATGTTCTTACCCAGAAATCAATGTGCTCATGGGACACTGAGGACGGGGAGACTGGGAGAAATTCGGTGCACTTTGCCATCTGCCCGAGCAGATGGAACTGGGATTGCGTGCTCGCACTCCGCTCTCAGATCCGCTGGATATTATCATCTTGGATGTCATCAGTGCTGGAGTTATCGCCCATGAAAAAGGTACCATTTAAGGCACTGCAAACATGTTCAGGAAGTACTTTGCTGAGAAACGGTGTCTGTATTTTCTATACTATTTAATTTATTTTGCATGCCTTGAGAGTTTAAAAAAAACACACAAGTCATACACTTATCTTTCATACACTTATCTTTCTTTTGAGTATGCTTTCAGACTTCCCGAAAGCTGTGATACCAACAATGGCAGGGCCGTATAATGTTCTGAGTGGCTGGAAACTTTCAGAACTGGGTGTCATGCATTTCATGGTACTTATTGCAGCTTTTCCCACATTACGTCTTGATTTTTGTGAGCTGTCTGTATCCTGAGTTGCCAGGGTTATCAGGACCAGATGCTCTCCTATAGTCAGACCCGTGATCCTTGACTCAGGTTGGTACCCACCCTTATTCTCAGGGAAACACCAGCTTAGTTCAGGGAGAGATATCTGTCTCCACTTAATAAAACATTCCACTATCCAATGGCTGGCTATTGCAAATACAGTATACACCCTCATTCTTCTTCAAAACTCTCTTTTATTGAAAACCAAACATGTTTTCTCATTTCATGAATGCATTTCCTTCTATGGTTCTACTGTTCATAGCCTCTGGAATTATTAAATAGAAGTACCAGCTAGGTACATTACGAGTAGCGTTGGTTAAGTTATTTACTTTCTCTAAACCTCATATTCTTTAATCCAAAATGGGACTAATTTTAATCTATACCATGAAACACTTGTGATGGCTGGTACTTGCCCATTGCTTTCTATATTTTTGACATTGGCTCAGTGACTTGCAAATGATGTGTCTGAGAATAAGGCAAACCTGACAGACAAGACAAAAAGGGGAAATGGGAACTAAGGTCTATTTGAAATATTTGAGATGTGGGCATTAGGTTATGTGAGGTTCTTAATGAACGAACAACTTGAAAACGTGTTAAGTGTAGAATGGTTGGATATCAATTTACAAATTATAAATCTGAGGGCAATTTAGTCTATGATTGGAGACTAAGAAGTTGTGTTCTTTTCTTCAGATCATCATGCAGGATATTATGTCTCTGGGTTTATCTAGTTTTATGACCTCATTTTAGTGGAACACGCTCCAGGTTTCTTAGCAACCTGTGGAAGATTCCTCCGTAGTTCTGTGCATGTGGCTTTACTGGGCCATGAGTTCTGTGATGTAAACGAGAGGTGGGCAGAGCTCCAGGAAATCAAATACATATTATTCAGGATTCTGAATAGATATTTAGTCACCTAGTTGGCTTAACCTAGTGTGAGCATTTCCTAAACCTGTTTCCACCTCTGTGTGCAAAGGCTCATTCGCCCTTGACAAAGCTCTGTATCTTTCTCCACGTGTCATCTCCGCTTTCCTCTCTGAGTGGAAGCCGTAAGGTAGATTGCTTTTGCTAAGCACTCTGGTAAGGTGGTTGCTGACACCTAGATTAACTTTTCCTTCGAACTCAAAGGACAATAAGAAAAGCGATGTCCATTATCACTGAGCATTCTATGTTATTCCTGGAAAGATTCTGATTCTTGAAGGCATGATATGTTTGCTCACAGTTGAATCATATTATTATGGAGAGTGATATTTGGATCATTGTAAGAGCCAGACCCACTTTTAATACATGAGTGAAACACCTACACCCACGTGCACACAATGTGCCCTCGGGAGAGCGCATGTGTCTTGCTAACAGAGTGGAGGAAGCGCATATACTCTAGCTACATGGTTGACCTTGGTCGACCCTCTCTTCTCCTTCTCACCAGCTCTCCCACTGCCTTCAGGAATAATACATGATGCCGACACCATCCACCCAAAACCAAACCTGCCACAAAAACAGAATCCCCCTGCATGATGCCCCCCAGGGAGGGGACAACTTTTTTTTTTAATTTTCCTCTTACTTTGATGCACTTCATTCTTGTTCCTTTCTTGGTTCTGGAGATTCTGCGTTTTTTGTTTGTTTGTTTTTGCTTTTTTTCAGTTGTCTCTGCTTTCTTTCTCATTTCTCTATGCCTTTGAAAATCTGTCTCCAATACCCACTCATAAAAAGAACCATTCTCCAATATCAGCAGTGTCCAAACTTTTGGCGTCCCTGGGCCACACTAGGAAAAGAAGAGTTATCTTGGACCTCCCATTAAATAGACAAACACTAGAGAAAAAAATGTAATCTCATAATGTTTTAAGTGAATTTACGATTTTGTATTGTGCCACACTCATAACCATCCTGGGCTGCATGCAGCCCACGGGCTGCAGGTTGGTTGGACACCTCCGTTTGGATATCTGTTTTCATCCTTCCCTTGAGCTTGGGTCCTGTGTAGATCATGATAAACACACACGCATCTCTAAACCAGGGCTCCCTCTTCAAATTGTCTAAGCCACATGGCTAATGATGGCTCTTCCTAGACTTATCTTAGTGCACTTAAAGTACACGGATTATGACCCTTTTGGATCTGCAGTATCTTAAATTTAGTCATGAGGTGATTTTGTAGAAAATAGTATATATTGCATAGCATGTTTAACATGGAGATACATGCCTTTGAGACATGGTTTGTAGATCAGAGATACTATGTGTGAAATCCTGAGCACATGGCATTGAAGAAAGTTACTATTATTATTAGGATCACAAATTAAGAGAATGGCTTTCTTGCTCTTATAGCATCCATGTATCCATCCTAGGGAAGCATCTTAATTGGAGGCCTTGAATCACATAAGTATGTCTGGGTCAAAAAATTATCTGAAGGTAGGGCCATGCTTAATTCATATTATCATCACATCAGAAGCAAAGACCGAACCTCCATGTGCAATTTTCATATCCATGCCATTGCACTTAGAGGTCACAACATATGGTAATGGGAACAGGAAGGATATTATATACATTCCAGCCCTCCAGTAGCCGAGTACAGAATGGGTCTGTTAGCTGCTCGGTAAGGTTTTAGTAATGAATGAATGGATTGCAAACAGTAACAGATATGAAAAATCACACTTGGACTATTGTATGACACCCCCAAAATTATAGTCTATTAAGAACTGGGAGAGACTTCAGGGGCTATTTCGTACGTTCTGCAGACACCCATGTAGGACCTCTCTGCATGCTGGGTATTCTTCGATGGATTTCAAAACAAAATTTAGACAATATTCAAGGGATCTGCTACAAGCTACATGCAATAGCTCCATTGCCCCAACGGTGTGTGATTACCTGTCTCATTCAGCAGTGTCTCCGAGCTGTAGGTAACTTGAACAAAAGTACATGGACTCCAGAATCAAATCCATGATTCTGTGATTTTGAAGGAGAACACCCTGTACTCTATTCTCCTGATTCACAATTTTGTATTTTATCCTACCATATCACACAGAAGGAGATCCTTTTTAACATCTCAAGGCCTTGAGGAAAGATTCATTTATCCCCAAACCCATGTAATGCTGGATCTGCCACTAGAGTTCACGTTTCCCAGCGATTTACCGTGTGTGTGTCTGTTTACATTCCTAAGTTCTGAGGACTCTCATGTCAGATGCTAATCTTCATGCCCTACCATCCATTTGTATCATTACTGCACATTTCAGCATAAGGGCATTTAACTCGACACACAGCAATGCAACCACACTCATTTTTCTTTCTCCTGAAATATATAACTCTGCCTGGGAAGATTGGTTCTGCTCTGAGCGTGTGTAAATTCAAGCCCTAGATCAGTGGTTCTCAAGAATCTTGGGCTCTGGATATTCTCCTGTGATCTTTTGCCAAGAAAAACAGTCTGTTTGTGGTGCAGGGGTGTGGGGAGACACCCCATCCTTCCGTGGAGCGGAGGGCTCGTTCTAGATGAGCAGACAGCACCCGGGCAGGCTTCATGCCGTCCTCTCAAGCAGCACTGAAGAAAGTGAACTAATGATAGCTGATGCTCCTGAGAGGCGAGCTCCCTCCCGCCGTGCCGCGTTGGAATATGAGTGAGAGCCGTGGGGGCCCGGGCCGAGCCTGACAGAAACAGGTTTTTAACAGCATGAATGTATGAATCCAGTCAGTGCAAATGAGAGTTTATTATGCTTGAAGTCTAAAAACGATGCCTCATTTATTGAATTAAGCTGTAGAAGTTCTATTCAGATATTGTTAAATGATAGTTTTTGCTCTAAAAGCTAGACTTTTCTGTCGGTGTGTCTGCTTACTGGATGGTGTTATTTTATTTTATTTTATTTTATTTTACGTTCTTGCTTAAAAAGAAGAAGAGAGTAAAGATTTGGAGATGGAGCGTGCTGTGACTGCAGCCTAGTAAAACTGGACTTGAAATGCAATTATGACTGACTTTCACCTGCCCCAGGTCTCCCAGCTTTGACATAGCCTGTATCATCTTTAAAGTGGACGTGATGACATAGACTGTAAGACTGGTGCATAAGGGTAGGAAGAGAGAACTTGACTGATAGCGCAATAGGCCAGAGTAAATAAAAGGAGAAGAGAAAACCTACAGAGACATGCGTCATGGAGATAAGTGTTCCTCACACAGCGATTTCTAGACCATGTGCTATAATTCCTAGAACAGATCACGGGAATCTGCATAAGCTATCCTCAAAAGGACCCTTAGTCTAAAGAACCACTGGTTTTAAAGTTGTGCTTTCTGTTTCAATCTGGCTAGAATATAAGTAATATAAATGTTTTAACCCCAGCATGAGATCTCTTACTAGGTTACTAACGGTCAGTATTAACATGTTGGGGGGGAATGTGGTAGAAGGACAAAAATAAACCCTACACGCTGTTTGAAGCCAACCACATGTGGGGTCTTTCAGCATGACTATCTTTCACTATGTATTTGATTTGGGTTAGTATTTGATCCTAAGACTCAGTTTTCTCCTCTCTAAAGTAAGAATGTCCTCATGTAAACCTGATTGCTTTGATGAACAGACGAGATAATGATGGTAAAGGTTCTAGCTTTTCACAGGTGGTGGTTTTAGAATGCCAGCCTTCTACCTATATCCTAAAAATTAATGATTGCTCATTATTTATATCTATACTTGGGAACATAATCAATCTGATTAATGTAATTATGGTTCAACTCAATGTCGTTTTTTGTATTCTTATTTGGTCACAAACTCGATGATGATAAGTTAATTATATAGTTGAATATTTAGGTGCGTGTATGTGTGTCCCCAAATAACCGCACTGTTTTTTTCACTGCCGTATTATATCAGTATATAAGGTGGTTTGCTCTCTAATTGCTAACAGCCCATGTCTGTATATAAGAAGCTTAAGAAATATGTCGACTAGAGCACTGTTTTATATTCTTTTAAAAGCACCATTTTTAATAAAGCGGTTCAGCCTAACAAGGCCCCTATGCAATAAAACCAGCAAACGGGAGTTTTAATTGATTGTTTTTCTTGAATCTTGAAAACATGGCTTTTCATCCCAAGAAGCCAATTTTGCTCACCCTTTAAGAGTGTCCCACTGGCGATCAAGGCATGAGGTGTTCCCAGAACAATTAGCCGTAAGGATTCGGGTGTAGACAGAAGGGTCATTCACAACCATGCATCTTCCATACGTGTTCCGCTAAAGCGCCCCTGCAGACGAGGAGGACGAACCTGCCTCGTGGCCCATTTTCATGAAAGTCTCCGCTTGCAGATGAGCGCACTGGTTGGAAATGCGCTGTGGGCACCATGCTCCCCGAAGGGCACTCAGCCCCCCACCCCGTCCTTGTCAGCGTGTGTCACCGGGAAGGCCAGCAGCTGTGAGATGATCTTGTGTACACATGTGTTTTGGGTCTTCCTTTTGTCCTTCTGCTTTTCTTTTACCATATTTCGCCGTGTATAATGAGCACTTTTTGGCCAAATTTTTGAGGGAAAATTAAGGATATACATGATACATGGGCAGTGCCTGAAATACTTAGTATCTATTCTTGTGTTTTGTAATTATTTGTTATGTAAAATTTCTTGTACCATCATATATTCAAAAATAAATGCTAAAATTCCTTTATAATACCAGAAAACAAGGATCTAAATACAAATAAATAAATAAATAAATAAATAAATAAATGAGTTAAAAAATTAAAACGGAAGATTTTTTTTTCCTGAAAGTTTGGGCCAAAAACGTGGGTACACATTACACACGGCAAAGTATGGTACTTATATAACTGAGTTTATTTGGTAACAGGAGACAGGAGTTCCTCTATGAGGCATCCATCCATGTCATGTGAGTTCACTTGAGAGTTTTTTAAGTTTTTGGAGCAGTTGTGGCTTACTTATCAAAAATTGGGCCCTGGCTGGCGTAGCTCAGTGGATTGAGCATGGGCTGCGAACCAAAGCATCGCAGGTTCGATTCCCAGTCAGGGCACATGCCTGGGTTGCAGGCCACAGCCCCCAGCCACCGCACATTGATGTTTCTCTCTCTTTCTTTCTCCCTCCCTTCCCTCTCTAAAAATAAATAAATAAAATCTTTGAAAAAAAACTTGGATAGCAGAGACTGAACTCAGGATGCCTTGCAGTGACAAATGCTGGAAGTCACCACCGTGTCTTTTGTTGGAGACACTGAATAAACCTGTGTGACCGAGGCTGTGCCCAGCCTTGCACTGGCCCTTGGGTCCCCATAACCCCCACACCACCGTGATTCTCACCTGCAGGGAAAGACGCCTTGCTGTAGACCCTGCCTTTCTGAGGAGGATGTAAGCACATTAATACATTAAGCATCAGGGTGGGAAGTTGTCTGAGGTTGAAACAAACAGGGCGCTGATAGAAAACAGCAAAAGGGTCGGCATGGTTAGGGAGGGAGAGCTTGCTGCAGATGACGCGGCCATCCATGGGCCATTTTAGACATTTAATTAGACTGCGTTGCCACCCAAATGAGGGAATTTGAAGGTACTGTTTCTTTTTTGCATGTTTTGAACACTCTTGCCCTCAACCTCAACCCCGAAGGTCACAGAAAGAACAGCAGCTGTGGGGTTTGGCGGGTGGGGGACCGCGGTTTCACACATGAAGAACGGCATACAGCAAAGGCTTTGAGGAAGACGGAGGTGGGAAGGCAGGAGATATGTACGAGGAACCAAAAGACTTCTGCGGGAGAGGCCAGACTATGCAGTCCAGGTAGACCACTGGAAGGAATTTGGATTTTATTGCTTGTGCACAGGAGAGCCATTGGAGAATTTTAAGTGACAAGGGACCTTAAGTCATTTATATGAAAAAAAAAAACAATCAGTCCATCTTCTATAGAGCTGTGAGGTGTCTCAGGGGAAGACAAAGCTAGCCAGTGAACCATCTGGAAGGGCAAGACTTACCCCGGGAGAGGGCACGGATGACGGTTTGGAGGGGAGAGGGAGTCTGACAGCTTCATTGTGCATTTGGGGGCAGAAGGAGCCCCAGAGAGGGCAGTGATTTGCCCAAGGCCACAGTCAAGACCAGAGCTGGGACCACCGCCAAGCATCCTGTTCCCTTAAGCGCGTGCTCATTGTAGATAGGTGAGGTTTGAAAGACTTTCCAGAGAGAAAGGTCCTAGGGATTAATTGTGCCGACACCGGCTGCTTCTTGTTTGGTCCAGATAAGCCAGACAGAGAGATTTTAAACAACCTTGAAAGTGGGTTTCTAAGTGTTCCTTTACATCTGATTTGTCAGAAGAGTCTCAAAGAAACAACCCCCAAAAATCAATTAACATTACTGGAATATTTGGTCCATTGAATTTCAGAAACTGTGGGAGCTTGGGAAAAAATGTTAGAAATTGGGTAGTTTGTTATTTCCCAAGTCATTTTTCCTTCCTTTGTCTTTCAACCCTTATCACAACAGAGAAGGAAGTCTCGGTTCGATGGTCTTCAGTGAGTGCTGGGAACAGGGACTAACACCGCCCTGGGCTTGCGGCCCACCTTTTGCAGGCAACAGCATGTAGATGGAATTTAATACCGCTGCTTGGTTTTCATTTGAATTTATTTTTTGTGATTGCATTTATTTATGGCCTATGATATAGGTTTTCCATCATAGGAGTGATATATAAAGCTTTCCTTTGAAATAAATTTAAGTAAAAGTCAATTTAAAGACAAAAGTATAAAAAAGATAATACATGGTATGGGCATATAACCCACATAATGCAGCACTTTAGATCCTTGTGCCAGTCACTCAGGGAGGGTCATGGTGGCTCAGCAGTGACACGGGGGGAGGGGGTGCGTGCCAGGGCCCAGCCGTCTGTGGCTGCAGTCCCCGCCCCCTGTTCCCTGCCCTTTCTCTGCTTTGCTTGTTACTCTGGGGGAGGAAACTGTTCCCATGTAGTGAGATACCGCGTAACTGGGCCTTATTTCTCCCATTTCTATAAAGAGAAGAAATGGCATATTCACGCTAACATAGATGTATAGAGAAAGCGGCTCCGGAAACGCACAGGGGGAAGTTATCAACTACCGCCCCGGGCAGGGTTGGGAGGTGGACGTGCAGAAAAGCTTACTTTTACGCCACACAATTTTACACCAGTGTTCCATTTTGCTCTCTTATGCCATACTTGACTCACAAAAACAGGAGAAACAACACATGTTCGGTTTCAGAAGGAAAGGAGCGAAGGACCAATTTTAAGTCCAAGTCCACCAAGCCCAGCAGTATCCGAAACAACGCTGCAGGCTGCAGCCAAGACTGAGCAGCTTGTAGCAGACTGCTCAGCACTCTTCGGATAGCAGCTCCGTGGGGATCACGGCGTGGGGACCGGGAATGCCTAGTGGGGCAAGGGCATGGTCATGGTTATGCCTCAGTGAAAACTCGAGGCCACGCCCACTCACATAGAGACACGCTTCCTTAGTATTTGCATGTTTCCCACGTTTAACAACTTGAACGCACACTGAGTGAGTTTCTGCCCTTTGCAAGGCACCGTTCTAGGCATGGGAATTTAAAACTGCACCAGACGGTCTTGTCTAGCGTGAAGCGGATGACTACATGGGAATGGAAGAGGACTGTACTTGCATAGGTAAGCGCTATGCGTACAGCGGGGTTGGCAGACAAAAGTAATCCAGTTAGAGGTTTCCGCTGCGAGGAAGGAATGTGAAAGGTCTTCCCTTGAGATGGGGTGCAGCTGAACAGGAAGAGACTGTGACAGCAGACGATGGTGCGGGAAGAGAGAGAAGGGGAGCCGCAGGGCTGGAGCCGCAGAACCCGGGAAGGGCTTTGACTAGGAGATGGGGGATGGCGATTCACTGCCCTTGGAGGCTGGGGCTGCGAGGGAGTCACGTGATCCAATGCATGCTCTCCTAAGAGAACATTCTGTCTTCTTTTAGGGGAATGAACTGCAGTGAAGTGGAACCCCATTTGGGCTGGTGCTCTGATATCCTTAAAACTTTCATCTTAGGACTTTAAGGAATGCAGATCCTCAGAGAACATGGTGCAGGAAAAGAGAGGAAAGTGAGGCAGAGGTGTTAAAGCTAGCAGAGAGAGCTCTGACAAAATATGTATTTTTTTAAAGTATGAAGTACACTGCTCAGCTTAACCACAGGGGTCCAGCCCGTCAAGGTTGTGATTGGTGATGGATGATAAAGGAAGGAAGGAATGAGGAAGGAAGGGAGGGATGGAGGGAGGGAGAGGGGAAGGGACGGAGGGAGGAAGGAAAGGAGGAAGCGAGGAGGGGAGGAATGAAGGAAAGAGAGAAACAGGTAAGCAGGTTGAATAAAAAAATGTGCAACAGCTGTGACTTGCAGCAATTCACCCATTCTTTCCGTTGTTTACGCTGCCTTTCTTCCACTACTATTTTTGAGCATTAGGTTATGGGTTCGATACGCCATGATGCACTACTCAGAAAGATCTTCAGTAAACCTTTATCGAGTGTTACAATGCGATAGGCTCTGTGCCGTCGACAGAAAACAAAAACAGGTGATGAGGACTCAGGTTCCGGGGAGTCTGGGCTGGCTTCTTGCACATACAACCCATGGACTTACACAGGTCTCTGTTGCTCAGAAGGACCCCAGGCCTGGACTAACGCTCTGCTGTCACCACCTTGAAATTGTGAGTTTCTGTATTGAGGTCCGATGAAACACAGGAACATGCACGTAAGCAGAAGACCTAGGTGGAAGACAGGAAATAATGTATATTTGATACCTAAATAACAATTTTCTCCTGCCTTTTTCTCCACATTCTCATTGTGTGCTGAGCATCCCCAACTCTGTAGCTGACCTGGCATCAAGGCGTGTGAGAATATGAGCCAGTCATTACAGCAGACCTTGGCATTTCCCACGTGGGAGGTGCCCATGGACAGGCACAGAGAGAAGCACTAGAGATGGACAGAAGTGGGAGGTGCAGGAGCTCAAGGAAGGATTTCAGGAGCGAGTGAGAACCGAGTTGATTTTTGAAGGAAAGTCAAGCGTGGGGCAAATGCGAGAGAGGACTTCAGACAGAAAGAGCAACCGTGTGACGTGTGAATGTGGAAAGTTGTGAGGGAGCTGTGCCTGGGGATGGAAAATTGTCATTAAGGCTGTCGTCCCGGGCATGGCCTGGGAGGTTCTGGCAGCTGGAGATGGAGAGAAATGGTCAGACATGGATCACAGAGGGCCTTCGGCGTCACACTACTAAACAGGGAAGCACATTACCCATGAAATGCTGCTCTTGGGAGATAACCTCCCGATGCCCAGGCAGTCAGAAGGTTTCCAGGGGAATAGAAGTTGTTGTTGAGTGTCCCATGACACTTTTCTGTATATCGTTTCATTGCATTACTTCTTAAGGTTGCCTTGAAGATTTCTAATACTCCGTATCATGATGAAGGAACGGAGGTTGACTCTGTTACTCCCCACAGAGGTGACCTTGGAGAGATTATGTGGGAGACTGAGATTCATGTCAAGTATTTTGAGCCCAGAGCCCATGCACTTCACCTCTGTGTTTTTTTGTTTGTTTGTTTTGTCTTCTATTTTTTTTTTGTTTTGCATCTCTATGGAATGGTCAGTCAATAGCAATGGTTTTCAAGAAACCAACAGAGCTCGGCCTAACTTACACAGATGCATAATTTTACAGTGTTGCTGTCATGGATGAATGTGACGATGCTGCTGTAGCTGTGCTTTGTGTGGCTGCTGTCCTGCCCACCACCACACTCATACAGACAGTTCAACTTCCACAGAGGTCAGAGGGCTCTCAGCACTTCAACCTGTGCAGGTGCTTCTCTTTGGATGGCAGCGACTTCCAAGCACTCTCCTATTTGGCTCAGTCTCTAAGGACCCGCAGGAACTACCGCCAGCGTCCAGAATTGCCCCTGCCTCGAGTACACCGGGTTGGCTTCTCTTTTCCCAGCTTCCTTAATCCTCTGTGCATTTCTATCTATAACCACAGAGATTTCTCAGTTTACTCATCTTCCTTTCCCACTAGAGACAAGGTTTTGGAGGACAGAGACTGTTTTTATTTCTGCGCACCATACTCAGTCCTTGGGACAACCTGTGGTACGGTTGACGCACAGTTATATGTTAGCGCGTGTTACCGTCAGTGGTCCAAGCGGAATTCCCCATGGAGTGGAGCACCTGCTATTAACAGGCAGACATATCGAGTGCCTACTCTGTGGCAGATGCTGTGCTAGGTTTGGGGATTATGAAGATAAAGGAAAAGATGGGTTAAGGATGGATGGGAGGCAGGAGAGGAACTGACTTGCAATATAGCCATCAGCAGAGGTGGGGTTGACATACCATCTGTCACCCGAAAGGTAAGAAACCAACCAACCAACCACCTAAAGTTCATGGCCGAGTATTGCATGTGTTGAGAAAATACCAGTTGCAAAGGATCTGAGTTACAAGAAAAGCTGTCATGTTCAGAAAGTTTGTGTGTCCGGAGCAGAGCAAATAAACATTTAGATGTGTGCACACGCGTGTGTATGTGTTTGTGCTCGTATACCTATAATAAAGTTCTTCACATATATTTGTCCATGGTGTCATTTCCATGCTTAAATGCACTCTCATCTTTTGTACCTGAGCTGGAGGGCTACTTAAATAGTCTGGAGTCGCTTGAAGTCACATTTGCTGGTGTTCTTTTTCACAGAAATGGTGAACCTGACAGATAGGGAGGGTTTTTGATGTGTGCCTTTTAAGCTACACTTTGCTGCTGCTTCTGGCTCTTAAATCGACATTCTTTCTGGCTTCCTTGAAGGGAACAATCAGATAGACTGTAGGTGGTCTTGCTTAGACATTTGAAGCTTTATTCTTAGACAAATACTGCTGGGATATGCTTTGATTCCGGAGAGCAGCTGGAATGTTTCAAGGGGTATGTGAGTGTGTGTGTGTGTGCGCTCCTATGTCGAAGGGGAGGAGAAAAGACTATTAACTTTGATCTCTTGAGTCTCTGATTGTGTAATTAAGAATCAATTGACCAACACCTAATTTGGAATACTAACTTGCTTCTGCTGAAATGATTTGCCAAGCAATATTACATTAACATCTAATCTGCTCTGCACATCAGTCCGAAATACTAAGTTACCCAGGTACACCTGATGTTTTCAATGGAGCACATTGTATTAAACACATGCCTAGTTCACATTCATCAACATGAGGAGTGACCTAGGAACAGGGATTCTTTTGACCACAAGGAGGATGAAAGTGGATCAAAGAGGCAATGTGGATAATCATGCAATGATGAGCTCTCGGGACCCTCCAAACCCTGGCAGCCTGGACCTCCTACCTCAGTACGTAATGGCCCCTCTCTGTGGGTACGGGGTAAAGAAAAGCAATACCAATGAAAGCAGTATTGAAACTGGAATGAGTGGCACCGAACTGAGCATTTCACTTATCTTTGTCTTCCTTTTCTTTCTGTTTTATCCTAAAGAAGTAAAATAACTTCTTCTTGCCAAGCAAGTACAAACTTGTTAAGAAGCACCATAAAAACACTATTCAGGGAGTTGGTATTTTTACTGTAAAAATAGATACTGCTTTGTGCTTATGCAAACTAGGCTTAATTTGCCCCTATAATGTAGGAATTGCATTACCTTAGGTCTACTGTTTGGAAATTAGGTAACATTAAAGGACATAATAAAACACAATGTAAATTTACTCCTCTCTTTCCTTTTTCCTAGATGGATTTTATTAAAATGTAGTGATTAGGTGAATCAATTCCAGATGTTTTTTTTTCCTATGTTTACCTTAGGATTTTACTGTGGGAGTTTTCTGCTTTTTCAGAGACTGTCTTGCCCGATTTAAAAACAAACATACAACACTTCTGTTCTGCAATGAAGACTTTCAAGACATGGGATCCAATTAACTCTATTGTTTTTAACTTTCAGCGTGTAGATATTTATAGATTAAGCGTATATATACCTTTTTGGCAACTAATTTACAGGGTTGATACAGTTATTGTCAATCAAATTATTAAAATACATATGGAAAGTTGTATTAGAGAAATTTAAACACATTTTAATCATTTCTTTTAAGGTATTAGTGTTTATTTGAACATTAACATTAAACCTAAGTGATTGGATATAATTACTCTTAACTTTAATGGTGTTTGTATCAATAAAAGGATTTAAGTTTTCTTAGCATGGCACTCTATATCACTTAGTTTAAGTATGAAATAGTGTTTTCCTATTGTTACCAGGACTATCCCCCTCCTTTTTTTTTTTGGTTTGTCTGTCTGTGTGCACCAGTCCAAAGAAATGCATGAGCAGGAGTTCTCAGTATAGAGAAAAAAAAAGTTTAACATTGAATTGGCCAATCTGGAGGCAGGAAGCTCCTGATCAAAGCCCGACTCTCAGATGGCATGTAGGTTACAGATCATGTAGGGTAAAATCACAAGGCACCATGGGTTAGGGGGTTCGAGGTCATGCTGGGAGCTGATTGGTCAGAGGGGAGGTCAAAGTAATACATAATTTCTTCAGGTCTTGAGGATAGTCCTGAGGTCTGCTCTGGAGTCCCTCTGTCTGGTCCCATGGGAAAGTAGCCAGGGTGTCCTCCACTTTAGGGCTCAGGAACTGAAACATAATTTACATGAGGCTGTGATCTTTAGGTTGCCGGAGGTCTGGACTGATGTCCTCTGCAACCCCTGAGGGTTGCTGATTATCTGGGGGAAGACTAGGTGTCCAGCATGCGGGAGGGGGTGGAGAGGGAGAGAAGGAGAGATGATTTCTAAAACTGAGGTTAAAACTGCATTCAGTCAAATATATAAGGACCCTCGGAGTCACGGTTTCACATGGCACCTTTGTTACCAGGGCTGTCAAGAGTGGGGACATTTCCTGGTCATGTGATTCTTCCAGTAGTACTTATGCATTTACTGTGGAGAGAGCCAAACAGTTTTGAGTTTCCCAGGAGCCCTGTAAGACACATCATTTCAAGATAGTAGGCATTGTAACAGAGATGGCTTGATTTCCTACAGGATATCAAAAACAAAACAAAACAAAAAGAACCTCTTCCTGTTAGGGTTTCCCTGTTCAAACTTATCCATGGTTCTTTGCAACTGCTTTTCAATCATGTTATACTAAAATCTTTCTTATAAGTTGTCAATCAAAAAAAAAAAGACAGAATGAGAAAATAGATGGGAGCTATAAGGCTAGGTCTTGGAGGATATCTGAGTGAAAAGCAAGAATCCTTTAGTTCTGTGAACATCAAATATTCTGCAGTAGAGGATAGCATGGTCTTTATTATGTGGAATTCCACTTCTTATGCGCTTATTAGGTCAGCGGTATTGGTTAGGTTATTTCCCTTTCTCTCTTTCACTTCCTTTTCTATGAAATGGAACCAATACCACTTCAGAAGGTTATTGTTGAAATACGGCAGTGGTTGTTTATTATGTGTTAGTTTTTGAGGTTGTTACTGCCAAGCAGAGTTTATATTTACAGATGTGTACGTTATTGTTTAGATGTTTCATTTCTCGCACAGAGTTTGGGGCTCAATTTTCCACAATCAAATATGATTATGTGAGGCTGGACTCATTGTCACAGGTGTTTTTGTCCTGGAAAATTGTGTAGAGTATTTAACATGGGCCAAGTTTAGTCCCAGGGCTAAGGGCATAAGATGTTTCCAGCGCTGTCCTTGTCCTTGCAGAGAGCACAATATTGAAATCACTGCTGGCACCGGGACTATAGAAATTGTTTCAGTGAAATCCTGAGTAGGGGAGAGGCTTTGAAACCACCGGGGGCTAACACTGTATCTAGCGTTTGATGCCTCCTTTCTCTATAATGGATGAATGAGATGTAGACAATGAACATAGAAATGTGTCCTCCTGGGATGTGGGAAGCCCTGCCCTGAAAAGATTTCAACTTTGTGGAAGACTCCATTCATCAGTGCCTACACAGAGAAGCATCCATTCAAACACGGTGCACACATTGAGATGATTTTATGAAGCTGACCGAGATAACATTACGGGAAATTGGTAGCAGTTACTCTTTCTTCAATTGTCAATGCTTTGACATTTGAAGGAGAATGCCTCTATATAGTAACAGTATGTGCTGAACACATAACACTTAACCAATATCTATTTTTAAAACAGAGAATCTGTCTCGTGCTCAGAGGTTTTGGGGGAGCAGAGCTAGTGTTTATATGCAGAGTGGGGCAAAAGTAAGTTTGCAGTTGTGAGTACGCGAAACACAGACTTTATTTTTGTATTATTATTTATTGATTATTGTCTTGTTTTCCATATGAAAAACTATAAGCCTATTTTTGCCCCACCTTGCATTTGTACCTTTTCACTGTAGTTATTTTTAATGTTCTTTTCATAACATGATGCTAGTCTCCCACTAACAATTGGATACAGTATTTTAAAATTATATTTTCTTTTTTTTTAAAGATTTTATTTATTTATTTTATTTTTAGGGAGGGAAGGGGGAGAGAGAGAGAGAGAGAGAGAGAGAGAGAAACATCAATGTGCGGTTGCTGGGAGTTATGGCCTGCAACCCAGGAATGTACCCTGGCTGGGAATCGAACCTGGGACACTTTGGTTCCCAGCCCGCGCTCAATCCACTGAGCTACGCCAGCCAGGGCTTAAAATTATATTTTCAATAAATATGTATTTTTACTTGAAGAACAGCAAAGTAATGGTATTCTGGTACAGAAAAAGACCAAGTGGAAGGAGGGCAAAAGCAGAAGCATGGAAGCTACCCTGCTCTGTGGAGACTCTCTGTTCTAAACGTGTCTTGGGTGCCTCTGCTTACCAAGTTCCCTCATCTACTCTTGGGGCCCAAACAATCATCTACTCCCGTGAATTGTTAAAAAGGTATCCCAGAGGACTTCCTTGCACCATTTGCTCCCCTTCCCAATCCATACCTCACTATTTATCATAGAGTTGATACGAGTTAATTTGCATGTTGGGCAGATCGTAGAGATTGTGAGAATTCAATGATTTCTCATTGCTTAGAGGAGATGAAATCCCGAGAACCTGTAACAGACACGGCGTGAGTTTGCCCCTACCTCTCTATTCAACCTTCTGTGACCACGCCTCTTCTTCCAAAGTATCTGTGCTCCCCTGATTCTGCCTTCCTTCCGTTTCTTGACGTTTGCATAGGTGGTTCCCTCTGGATTTCTGCACAGGCTTTTCCTTTTAGCTCGGGTTTGACTCCGATGCCGTTCCCACGCCAGCCTGTTAACTCCCAGACTTTCTGCAAATATCGGTCAAATATTTATTTAATTGAGAAGTCTCCCCTGATACCTCTCCATGAAGCCAAAATTGTTTATTAATTTTCACATCCTGCCCAATACTTATCTTTTGTAACACTCAGCAACACAAATACCAAAAGTAAGCACAAGTAAAACCATAAGCCTGTCTCTGAAATCAAACCGTGCATTATTATTTTCTTGGTGTTCACCATTATGTCTTCATCTCTTACTGCATGAAGGGTGCTAAAATATATTTATTTTTGAATTAATTAATGGATTTCTCCTGTGATACTCTTCATCTGTGGTCCAAGTATTTTATTTCTGTGTAAAAAATTCATTCAAGAAACTATAGTTTGTGTGCTTATGATTTAACTCATTAATAATGAGAATAGTTTTTACAAATCTCAAAACAATGTCTTAATTTATCAGACAACTGTTAAACATCAGCTCTGAGGAACTCTGCTTCAGAAGTGACACAGATGAGCAAGAAGACATGCCCCAAACCTTCAGGATGTCCAATAATACCCAGGAGCTGATTGGAGTTGATTCTATTTCTCTGCACATCAAAGTTTTCTACCAGTGAATTCAGTGGATGAATTCCAGCAAAGTTGGCGAATTTCTGTGAAGCCAATCCCATTTTCTCATCGACTTCCATTATTAAATTGGAATTGCATTTCCTTTTGGCAAGAGTACCTGCAGTATTCTCTTGCTTAGCACAGGGGTTCATGGGAAAATCATCTCCCTTTAACGGAGTGAAGAGAGAGGGAGGAGCAAGAGGCATGACGGGACTTGTTGACATCCTACAAAGCAGCCGCGGTTAAAGCATCGTCGCGGTTTAGAAGCTCTTTCAGGCTTTTAGCTTTAGTATAATAAAACGTGAGAATCAGTGTTTCCACACCAGTTGAATGATCTAGAGCAATTTAGTTCGAGTTCCATATTCTTTAAATATGCAAAGATAACATGGGAAGTCTCATACATGAGAAGTCTCATAGGTGAATTGAGAGGATTAAATAAAGGGTATATGTAAATAAAGGGCAAAATGTCTTGCATAAAAGAAGAACTCTTGAATACTTCTTCTTATTATTATTATTAGCAAGGCTAGAGTGTGGAGTGTTGGTGGCTTTAAGATATAAAGAACAATAAATTATAGTTGAATTGTGTTAGGGAGGAAATAAGAAAAAAGTAGTCTTGCATCTTGATGTATGTAACATTATCATTTTCTTGGCACTAAACCATTAAAATCAAAAGCAATGGCGGTGCGGGGATAGACACCCAGTCATAATCTCCATGGCGCTTTGTGCTCATGCCATTTAATCTTTTCAATGTTGATTCAATCAACAACTATGGAATTCTCTGCACATTTACTACATAGAGTAAAATCTGGTACTTGCCTGCAGTATTTCCCTAAAGGTATCTTTCTTAGGAAGAGTTACTTCTTAGCTAAAAAAAACTATTCTATTACCTGTTTTCTCTCTAAAAACTTCTTTCAACACAAAAGTCAGAGAGGGGAAAACAAATCCACTTGGGATCAAAAGTTCTTGCCTTCTGTATTACAACCTGGACCACTTACTGGGGATGCTCTGGAGCTCACCCTTTACAGACAGAAAGTGCATTATCAGTAATCTTGCTATACAGCCTCATTTACAGGTTCCTGGCTGTCTTGACTTCAGGCTAGACATGCTGCAAGAAACTAGGGCACAGGAAGTTCGAGTGTGGTGTTTTGGTTCATGAAGCTTAAGACATCTTAACTCTGACGTTTACCATAGTGCATCCATGAGGGCACTGGTAGATGTCACAAGAAACAGAGTTTCCCGGTGTTGACCTCAGAAGCCATGAGTTAATTATATTTTTCTTTGCTGGGAGGAATCAGAACTTTTAACATGCGAATCTGCTGTCTGTGTCTCCAAATGAGAGATAAGGTCTAGGGTCAACATAGCAGATGATTTTTCCAAAATGCATTTCATCACTTCGTCGTACAGAAGATTTAAAAAAAAAAAACATTCACTTCTTCTGCAACTTCCCCCAAGGGAGGCATATACTCTTCTGCCCTACTTTTTTGTCAAAAATATTGAGAGGTGAGAGAGAACTTAAAAATAAAATACAGCACTGAGCAGTTTGAACATACTCTTGTATTTAGCATTTCCTTGAGAGGGATTCAACACTGCACAGACGCTCTGTCCCTGGGAGCCCGGGCTGTGTTCTGGTTGCATTCTGGTAATACTCGATACATAATGAATGAATAGGGTGTCTAGCAGTGGAAAGACATCATACTAGATGTTAAGATTGGACTGTGTGCTAAACCCTTTTTGGAGGTTTCTTCCAATTTCGTGAATTTTTTAAAGCTGAAAGGATTTGATCAGAAGAATCAGACAAGCAAGAGATCAGAAATCCTCTGAAGCTACTTCTTAACACGCAGGCTTCAGCTAAAATTTTAAACATGGATTATTGTCTTCCCGTTTTATTATGTTAGTCTCTATAGTGTCAGCTGCACGTAAACATCTTCTGAGATCTCCCTCCAATTGGCCGCCATCAAGTCTAGTTCAGTCGTTAATTACCGACTGATTGAAGCGCATGCGATTTTTCACCACGTCACCATTATCAGACAGGGGTTCTTAATGACTAGGTAACCAGGCTGGAAGTGTGGGCAGGAAGGAGTTCATGGGGACTGTTAACTACATGTGATCAAGAGTCCATGTACTCTCAACCACGGAGTTCGACTGTCTCGCTGTCACATAAATTCCATCAGATGAACTTGCCCTTGGATTATTTTCATGTCTTTGTAACATCTATTATTTGATAGCGGAGACATAACAGCCTTTTAAATTGACCAATAGCAATTTGGTGTTGAAATGTTAAAGCCTTTTTTTACACGGTGTGACATTTATTTTAATCACAGACATAACTTACAATACTCTAGAGTAATGAATAAAGCTTCTTGTAAAGAACAAATTCCAGCAAATATGCAGAATGAGGGAAAAACTCGCATCCGTATATTTGGTCTGCAAAGGAGTGAGCTATGTCATTTAGAGGGAACACGTGTATATGTTCTCTCAGATTTACACAACCCCAAACCTGACTTCTATTTTGATTTTCCATTGACTTACATATTCCAGGATGAGAGCATTGTACCTAGAATATGAACTCCTTAAAGACAGGGGCCATATTCTATTCATCATCTCTCTGTGTAACTCCCCTGGAAAATAATAGGGGCTCAATATTTGTTTGTTTAATCTGTGCAACTCTGAAGCAGCTGAATCTAGCTCTGAGTGGCACCGTTATCAAAAATATGTGCTTGGGGAATGATCAGCCTTTTTCTTGACACATTGAATACAATTTCTGTTCAGAAAAGTCATAGTTGCCTTATTTTCTTGTGATCATTGTAATAATCATCATCATATTCAAGCCATACATACTTCAATTTAGAAATAATATGTGCAATAATATTCATGTATGGGGAATAAAGAATAGTTTGGAGTTGTTTCGGTATTGTTTGTGATAGTTTATTAGCGGCCTTGAAATTCTTGACTCTAAGAAACAAAGAACTGGCCCTGGCTGGCATAACTCAGTGGATTGAGCGCGGTCTGCGAACCAGGCATCGCAGGTTTGATTCCCAGTCAGGGCACATGCCTAGGTTGCAGGCCATGGCCCCCAGCAACCACACATTGATGTCTCTCTCTCTCTCTCTCTCTCTCTTTCTCCCTCTCTCTCCCCCTTCCCTCTCAAAAAATAAATAAAATCTTAAAAAAAGAGAAAGAAACAAAGACTGTTTCAAATCCCTCAGCAAGAGAATACTTGATAAACCAGAGAAAATACTCTGCTCCAATCATGGGGGAATCTTCTGCCATGGAAATAGGAGAGTTGAGCTCTTACCTGGAAAACAGGTTATCAGATTTGGCCAATCGTACTTACCCTACAGTCTAATTACAGATCCCAGCTAAATTATTGATCACTTCTCTTCTCTCTAAAGTCTTCACATAAAATGGTTTTGTACCAGCCAAGAAAAGAAGAGAAATATTGTCATTCAGTGCAGCCAGTATTTATCAAGAGGCCAAATTGTGGAGTTGCAGAATCCACAGAGAACTTTATAGTCTCTGCCTCCTTGGACAAGTTATTTCGTGGCACCGAAGGTCAGAAGAATTCTTGCTCCCCCTAAATTGCAGCCTTGTCTTCAGGATCAAGAGGGCTAACATGTGTGAGGGGAAATGGTGGAAGGAAACTAACATGTATTATAAGCTAATTGTGTAGCAAAGAGCGTACCTTTCAAATCTCAGCTTTCTAATCTATCAGTAAGTATGTTGATACCCATCTACGTCAGGGGAAAGAATAGAAGCTTGAACAAGCATCAGCTATTGGAGCTTTCACTCAAGTACTGACACGCCTGATTTTGAAATTTCTTTTTTTCTCTCCCTAAATTGCCTCTCCAGGAATTCTGTAAATAAAAATATTGAAAGCAATTCTTTCTTTAGGATTCTGCTAGGCACCGTGAAGCATACAATTTCCCATTCTAGTGGTTTCCACAACTTCTTATGGATATTATTTTCACTGAACAGAGATTAAAAACTAGAGTTCCCAATTTTGCTCAAACTTTTTGTAGGGTCTGCAGTGGTTTAATTTTTGGATAGGTCTTATACCAAAAGAAGCATCTAGTATCAGAAGTATCACTAGACATGTTACCAGGCTAAAGGAATCCGTTTGAGTGCATTGAAGCCACAAAAGCCTTCCAGGTATTTCTAATCTGTATCCTGGGCTGAGAACCACTATTCATAGATGTAAAAGCATCCGTCTACCTCATTACGTCTGCTAATGTAACTGAGCACCGGCCTTACATACTGAAATACGTTCATTCATCCAATAATGTACTTATTAATGTCTATTTTATGCCAAGCATGGCTATAGACATGTACGACACATGAATAAATAAAAGAAACATAAGTCACAAAAAAGAAAGGTATGAACAGGAGCTTGAAGCAAAGAAAGTAAGGGTTTATTAGTTGAGAAGGTGGCCTACGCCAGGCGACGCAGGTGAACTAATGCTCAAAGACCCGGCTCCAGATGGTTTCCAGGGACTGGGATTACATAGGTGGAAAGTCATCACGACAACTAAAGGAGATGGGGTCATAGTCAGGGTCATGGTCTATACCTATTGGTCGGTGCTAGGGTATGAGCAGCTGTCTAGTGTCACAAGGATGTGGTAGGTGGGGTTGTTCTGGAGCTGAAACAGAGCTGAGGCCTCGACGTAATGTCTAGTTTGACTGAAACTCTGTTATATGTGGTCAAGAGACTGAAGCTTTGTTCCTAAGGTTATCTGACGCTCACCAGGGCCTCATTGTTTTGAGGGCTTAATGATGAAGAGAGTAGACGTGGAAAGGAGAGGGAGGCAGGTGAGTGAGGGTGCCGGAGAGGCCACTTGGAATCAAAAGGAAAGAGAGACGAAAGGTCATATTAATGAAGTTTCTATGCAGTTGCAGAAAGAACCCCTTGTAACCGTCCTTCGAACAGTGGGCCAGTCTTTTGTGACTTGGGATGATTTGGCTTCCGTGTGTGTGGGGGAGGGGGTGGCGGAGGGTGGGGGGCGGGAGGGGTACACTGTGGGTGGTAGATGCTTTAAAGTAGGGAAGTGTCCTCAAAATTTTAGATGCCTTTGACAGTAATTTTGAGGATGCTGAAATCCATTCTGTCTGCAACTTATGAAAATGAGGTGAAATCACAAAGCATCTTTTGATTCAGACACGTTTCTTTTCACATTTTCCAGCCATTCATTCCACAGCCTTCTAAAGGGCTTAGAAAAATAGAGGAAATAATGAAACAAAACAAAACAAAATTTCACCGCGCCTGACAAAGCTGTTGCAAAGCTAGTTCTCTGTAAACAGCTTGTCCTCCACCTTTTAGCAACACACATTTGCACCAGCTGGTTGTTGCTAATTTCTCCTCCGTGTCTTGGAATAGCTCTTTTCCTTGAAGCTAATGTCTCAGCCTTTGCAGATGACTCCCTGAGTTTGGGATTCCTAAAGAAGGTGTTAGGTCTCCTCAATGTTCTGCTCTCTGCCTCTTGTTTAACTCTTCAACAAACTTAGACTTCACGGCTAACCTTTGAGTGGGGAAGCCCCAGAGACTCACATGGCCTGTGAGTTCGGGTGACCTTTGGGGGTGAGACCGATGGCCTGTCAGAGTGGATAAATCTTGACTCCCTAGCTTTCATCGTGCATCTAGGCACACAGTGAAATTGACTTTTTAGCAGGACTATTTGAAGTCCAAGTACTCTGACACCTACTACCTTTTTCTGAGCAGGGGCAAGCTTGAATGGAGAAGCTGACTTTGTGGCCACGTAGATGCAAATTTTATCAACAATAAACAGGGTGTATGTCTCTTGTGCTACTGCATTTAATTTTCACAAGGGTCCTGCCAGCTGGATGCTCACGTGTGTTCTTTAAAAACAACGTAGAAGGAGCTCCGAAAGCTTACACAAGTGCTACTATCACATGGTCTATAGGAGTAAAACCTCAATTTAAATCCACATTGTGAACCTCAAGAGCAAAATTTTCTCCCAGATGAACAACAGTGTCCACTCCTCTATTGCAATAAATCTGATTAAATATGATACACTTGCTGTCCTTTGAACCTATTTTCTTAGCTTTTGGACCATGTTTTCTTTTGTCTTTCCTTATCATTGATGGGACTTTAATTTTACACACATATTTGCATATATATATTTCTATATTAATTATGTATAATATAATGTACATGTATCTTTTACCTTTACAGTTTAATTTCTGTTTGGGTATTATCGACAGACTCCTTCAATTTTAGGAACTTTGTTTAGGAAATGAGGAACTCAGAGCCACCCCTGGCTCGTTGTCCCTATTTTTGGTGCCTTTTGTAGATGTCAATATCATTTAATAAATTCTTTGCATGCATTGCATTCACTCACTCCTCACAGCACCTAATAAATTAGCCACTGGCATTATTCTTGTTTGAAAAGGAGGAGGAAGGCTTAAATAATCTGGAAAAGGTGACACAGCTAATAAGGTCACACTCAGACTGCTGTCCTGCATGCCCAGTGAAAACAGCTCCTCCTCCAATGGTGTTTGAGAATTTAGTATCTTAATGCAACGCCAGTGAGGACTGCATATTCTTTGATAATCAACATTCCGCCACTTTCACTCACTTCTTGCCACTCTGCGCCTTTTAGCCGAGTGCTGCAAACATTTCCCGGGCACGAAAGTGCTGGAGAATGTGGCATTTCATGCTTCACGCCTATTAGCGTCTCAGTCCAACCTCATGGCACTTTGCTGAGCTGATGAGCAATGCTCTCAAAGTCTTCACTTCCCTCATCTGTGGAGGGAGACAATACGGCAGCTCCCCAAAGACGCACACTTTGTACACCGTGAAGCTGGAAGGCAAACCCAGTCCTG
Source organism: Phyllostomus hastatus (assembly GCF_019186645.2). Lineage (NCBI taxonomy): Eukaryota > Metazoa > Chordata > Mammalia > Chiroptera > Phyllostomidae > Phyllostomus > Phyllostomus hastatus. The sequence continues at coordinate 21,433,888 of NW_025334024.1, forward strand.
CCCGATGTCAGAGCATTCACTCTTTACCTTTGTGCTAAGCTGTTTACGTCCTGTGTCTATTTCCATCTCCTTAGGGTCTCCCTCTACAGGTAACTTAATGCTCTTCTTTAGTTGATACCATCCTTGATTCTATTTTTCTTGCTTCTCCCTTCGCTCTTAAGTTGCTTTGAGAATCAGATCAGGCATTCACTTCTATAACATAAACCCTCTCTGATGTTTAGCCCATGGGCTCCGTAATACTCCCAATAATATTATTTTACTTACATAGTCTTACATATTGTCCTACCATCTCCATTAGACTATGAGATCGGAGAAAAGGGGCTATGTCTCGATTGTGTTGTTATTTTTACAAACCCAATATGGAACATGGAAGATAGAATAAAAAGCCATTCAGTACACATCTGTTGAGCGCCTTGCATGTGTGAGTCAAGCCAGTTCTCACCCAGATGTAGCGGCAGGTCATCTGGTATTCGTGGGAGCAACCAGCGTCGACTCGGACTAAAAGGCTACTCTATCAAAAGCGCTGTACCATTTTGACATGAAATTGATCTGCAAACACTTCTCCTGAATCCCAAACTAATCTAAGGGACAGAACATATCCTCTGAATGTTATCTTCCTAAAGTGTCTAGAATCTAGATGACAGAAATTCATGTTCTACCACCACGGTTGTCTCCGTTCCACAGCGCCTGGTATTGGGAACTTAACTCTTGTAGCCGTTGAAGCGCAGGCTGGACGAGACAGTGAAGTCCCCCTGCCATGAAGCTTCTGTTCTAGTGTTTTGGGTTGGGGGAGTAAGAAAATAAACAAGGTGAGGCACAGGGATGCAATATAGAATGACTGGATGGTTACTTTAGTTTGGACTGTCGGGAAAATCTTTCCTGAATAGGAGATTTTTAAGCTAAGACATGAATCAGCCGTGGTGCAATAAGGGGCATGAATGCCACACCTTCAGCAGGGACCAAGGGGGATTTGTTAGAGGAACAGAACCATATGTAGACTGGCTAAGGGAGTGGTGAGCTAGGAGGAGAGTGGTATGAGATGAACTTGGACCAAGTTCATCTCATACCACCAAGGTCAGGTGAAAGGCTCTCCAGGATGGAGATAAGGAGTTTAGCTTGTTTTCTAAATGAGATGGGTGAATACTGAAGGGGCAACACCATGCATTTTGTTGGCATTTCATTGACTTGAGGATGTGGGCAGTCGTGGAGATGAGAAAGTAGACCAGTTCGGGGATATCATTTAGAAGATGAACAAATACTTCTTTCTCTTTGGATGTAGGACTTCTGAGAAGAGGGGCTCAAGGGGAACTTTCGGGTTTTTGCTTTGGACAGTTGGGTAGATCTAGTAAATGAGGAGCAGGCTGTGTAGGTAAGAGAGTTCAAGGCATTGAGAGTTCCGGTTAGGTCTTATACCCAGTGAGGCTCCTTAGAAATATCCACGTGGGAATGTCAAGCACAATGCTGGATATGTGAGTGTCGGGTCTAGAGAAAGATCACTCATTAAACAGGCACTTTCTGGGCCATTGACTTTGAAGACAAGATGAGATCACCTAAGAAGGGTGTGTGCATCATGAGAAGATTAAGAACACTGGCAGAAGCCCTACACTTTTGAAAAGGAGGGCCTGTCAGCAGAGGAGGAGATGCGTAGGGGCCGGGAGAGTGAAATTAGTCTGGGCACCAAAAAAGAGACAGTGTTTCCAGGAGAACAGGACTCTTTGTTTTAATTGCTCTTATCATTATTTCAATTAAAATCGCTTTGGGTCAGAGCAGGAGCTACTTGGAGGCACTCTTGGAAGAAATCTTAACTTTCAAAAAAAAGAAAAAATTAATAAAAGGTATTAGCCATATTTTTAAGTCACCTCTCTGGAAATTTCACCATACAACTCCAACTGTTTTTTATGTCTGTACATGAATAAAATAAGGATGAAAGATGAATGCAGTCTGCCTCAACGGCTTATTTTTCTTGTAGGTTGCGACATAAATATTTGAAAACAGTGTCACATTCCTGTAAAATTACTATGTATTTTTCTTTGCCAAGGTCAACATGATTGAATTCTTTGTGCCTTTAAAATGATACAAGATTAATATACTTACTTGTGATTCCCATTATTTTCCAACATTTTCTCATTATTAGTGTTACTGCTATTATTATTTTTTATGGTCATCGTTTTGCATGTGTTTCTCTCGTCCTTAAGATCTGAGACTCCTTAAAGCTTGAATTTGCAATTCTGAAAAGGTAGACAAAGACGGGGCAGAGGGCATCTGTGGGTGTGTTCCGTGTGGCATCCTTTTGCCAAGAAGTTGATGTTGAACCAGCCATGGTGATCAGACCCACAGGAACAGTAGGGATTCCAGCCTCTGGACTGGGTCTCTTTTACAAGATAGAACAACCCATTAGCACAGCTCTCGCAGCAAGGATGAAAACTCGGGCCCTGTTGAGGCGCACACATACTCAGAAACCAATTCAAGCCAGTAATGAGATCTTTACTGTGCAAATAAATATTAGACAGTGTCAGGAGCACAGAGGGGCTGATCCTGCGGTGACTCATTTAAGTGGCTGTGCATCACTGGACAGGAGAAAGATGTAACAGGAGATAAGAGGTAGGTGTCTTATTTTTAATATATTCTTCATTTATGTAAAAAAAAACCTCCTATGAATTATCCAGGAAATAGAACTTTTGCTTTCCTTCTGGTGCTTAGAATTTGTGATGCGTTAAGAAATATTGAATTAGTAAGAAACTATGCCAAACCAGATAATAAATCTCTTTCATTTCCGTTTGGAAGAGAAGATTTGTGAGCCGGACAGCTCTGGGTTGCATCCTGGTCTCATCACTTAGCCTGTGTGTGCTCCTGCACGAATTTCTCGAATTCTTGGGAGTCTCAGCTTCTTATCTATGCAGTGTGACAACTCATGTTTATGCCCCTGGAAATGGCAGATCTTTTGTTAGTGACAGGTATTTATGACATTGTTTTACGTCTTTCTTCAAATGGCCAAACCTTTAGCCTTTCTCTGTAACTTTATATGTAGCAGGAGAGGCAGGTCATTTGCATAGCCCATCATTTTCAGATTAGGGTAGGGCTTGGTATTTAGCTTTTTTGTATTAAAGTCAATTACAAATGATTTATTAGCTGCTGGGAAAGTGCAATATAAATAGTAAACTTGAAGGTTATAGATAAATTATGTTTTTAATTGGAATGCTAATAAATTATAATGTCACATTATGAAATAAGTAGCTGGATACTTCAAACATCAGAGTAAAAGTCACCTGATGAAAATTTACCCAATGATGGCATAAATTAAATGTAGCTGTCAGAATAAAATCTGCAAAGGAGGAAAAATAATGCTTCCCCATCTCCAAAGACAGTTTATTTGAATTTAGAAGAATGTCTGCAGATCTATACCTTAATAAATCTGGAAGGCCCAGAAATCATTTTTTTCCCTGGGTAAGCTAATACTAAATTTTTTCTCAAGACCCTTTTTCTTTTCTCCTTGAGTTGGGGAAGCCATATTTTGCTGGCACACATTCCCTGAATTGACATCTCTGACTTCACTGTTATTAGAAACAAGTTAAATTGTTATGATAAATGGAAACATTTATTTAACCCTTCGTCTTTCTGGATTCAATAGCAATGCAACATCTTTCTTTAAAAAATATTTTATTTATTTATTTTTAGAGAGGGAAGGGAGGGAGAAAGAGAGAGAGAGAGAGAAACTCAATGTGCGGTTGCTGGGGGTCATGGGCTGTAACCCAGGCATGTGCCCTCACTGGGAATCGAACCTGCGACACTTTGATTTGCAGCCCGCACTCAATCCACTGAGCTACGCCAGCCAGGGCAATGGAACATCTTGAAGAAGCATTCCGAAGGGCACTTGGCAGAGAGTACCACCTCTAGGAAAAGAGCAACTCAGACTCTGAACAGCAGACTAGTCCTCACCCTGCAGGAGATCTTTGTTGATTTTCTCATCTTCCTTGGCTGTCTTTTCTCTAAATGACAGAGGAAATGTTTATATGGTGCCGTGAGATGTAATAGTATAATGACTATCATTTACTAAATGCGTACCAAATAACTGGCACAATGCTAAATATTTTGCATACATCATCTCATTGAGTCTTCACAAACAACCCCAGGAGGTCTGAGCTAGCGGTAGCCTGTTGCCAGGTGAGCCAGCAGCTTCAGATCCCACGTGGTACATAGATATCGAGACCAACACACAAACGACCTACTGCACGCTTCCTCTCAATTCCTCTCAATTCAATTTAGCGCTGCCTTCAGCATGAAAACAGCTTGGGGATGCAAAGCCCTTGGAGGTGATGCTCTTTGGACACTTGAGTGATTTTGCTTACCTGTGATGGTCAAAAAGAGATTACCAGGCAAATGCGTTTCATAGTTTTACTCCCAGTTTAACGATGGACTGGTCATTACTTTACATTTTGATATTACTCCTCATATGTATCATTTACTAACACCGACATCGAGGTGGTTTCTTTGCAATGCTTAGAGACGTGGCCAAGGCACAGGGCCTCTGGCTCTGTGAAGCAAAGCAAAATGGCAGGGATCTGCATCCGTCTCCCACAGATGCCAACAGCGGTGGGGGGTGGGGGGGAGGAGGGCACCTCATTAATATCTCACTGCAAGGAGTAAATACTCCCAATTTTATGGTATTCTTCTCCGCGAATGAACTAACTGCTTCCATCCTGAAATGATGGGTATGCACATGAAACTCGCCTATATTGTAAAATAAGTGCCATTTGGGGTAACTGAGCAATTAATTCATTCCTCATCAACTTGTCTACTGCTACTGATGTGTTATATAGATCTGAGCTTCATTAGGCATCCGTGAGATACACAGTCAATGAAATCTTTTCTCATGTGTTTGGGGAACTTACAAAAAGCTCCAGGACTTTATCTCGATGACGCAATGTGAGGTGTTGGAGCTTCCCAGGGCACCTGCGAACTATGGAATTGCACCATTTGTCACTTTTCAACCACTTTAATTCTATTATATTTAATAATATTTAGCCCTGGCTGGCGTAGCTCAGTGGATTGAGCGTGGGCTGTGAACCAAAGTGTTGCAGGTTCGATTCCCAGTCAGGGCATATGCCTGGGTTGCAGGCCATGACCCCCAGCAACTGCACATTGATTGATGTTTCTCTCTCTCTCTCTCTCTCTCTCTCTCTCTCTCTCTCTCTCTCTCTCTCTCTCTCTTTCCCTTCCCTCTCTAAAAATAAATAAATAAAATCTTTAAAAAAATAATATTTAGTACTTCCAGGGGATCTTCTCCTTTCAAATGGAAATGTTAACTGCTGTAATTAATCCTCCCAACGTTTCTCCATCCTACAAATATAAATAGAAATAAAGCAATTAGGGACAAGTGATTCCTTGATCAAAGGAAACACAATTAGGTGTTCGTCCTCTGACTCAGGACTCCTGGGTTCAGTGAGTGTCTGTAGGAGGTTTTTTCTTTAGGGAAGGAGGCAGTTCACGTCATAGAAATTGCAGCTTATCCCTAATGCTCGGTCAGGTGGGAGAAGATATCTTGTCCCTGTATAGGTGTTGTGGATAAAGTGCTACCTTTATGGAGGTCTGGCGGTTAATGACAGTGTAGGCTCCTCTCCACACTGAACTGCTATGATTTTTTTTTTTATTCTTGAAAATCTTGGCTATAAGGTGTCTGCTTTTGGCTATCTTCTCTGGCTTACATGGCTTTTCTAAGGCCTGGGGAAAGGTGTGTGTAGTGAGAGATGAGGGTGGGGTGGGGTCAGATGCAGGAGCAGCAGGTAGTAAACAGAGAGATGGCTGTTTTGGTGGCGATGTCCCACTTGAAGACATCATCTCTTAGTTGAACTGGATCTCAGATTGGTCAATTTGGTTCTTTCTACACCTTGAACCTGAGCACGTCCTGTTGTCCTTCCATGGTTTCCCTTTGTCCTCAGGAACAAATAGAAGCTCTTTTCCATAGCAAGAAACATGCCACGATCAATCACTTCTTCTTGTTCCCTACGTCTTTGAAGACGGTACGTCCAGGGCCATGTTTTCAAGTTCATGTGTGTAAACATGCCAGTGAAAAAATGCACATTTCATGGAAGCAATAATTGTACTTGGAAAATCACTGCTTTATAGGAAAGCAACATTAACAGTGGTTTTATTTAGAGTAAACAGTACAATCACCCAACAGGCTTTAAAAGTACTGATTCCTGGGTGCCACCCCAGTCCACGAACCCTGAACATGGAGAAGTGGCCCAGGACGTTGGTATGGGACAAAGTCTCCTGGAGAAGAGGGTTTCAGTTTGCACCCACATTTTAAAGCCACTTTAAAATAATGCAACATTGTAATAAAAGATAATAGTAGTAGTTAAGATCAAGGGCTAGGGGATTAAACTACCCTGAAGTTCTTAGTGTGTTCCTAAATGATTTTTTAATTTAAAATTTATTATTTTTCATGTCCTGGCTGGCGTAGTTCAGTGGATTGAGCTTGGGCTGAGAACCAAAGGGTCGCAGGTTTGATTCCCAGTCAGGGCACATGCCTGGGTTGCAGGCCATGACCCCCAGCAACTGCATATTGATGTTTCTCTCTCTCTCTCTCTCTCTCTTTCTCCCTCCCTTCGCTCTCTGACAATAAGTAAATAAAATCTTTTTAAAATTGTATTATTGTTTAATTTAGAACTTAATATTTATTTGGAGACAGAGCAGCGCTTTGGAAATGATCAGCAAAGTAGGACCCCTGGTGGCAGGCCTGAGGTTTGCCTCGAGCAGTTGCGCTTGGACTTGCCCTCTAGCCCACCCTGCTCAGCAGGACAATAGCCTTCAAATTAACACGACCCATCTTCCTTACACACCAGCCAGAGTGGCCATCCGTTCATACTTGAACTTGCCTGTTTGGGAGGCAGTCACCCTTTCCACTCTCGATGGGTTCTCAAATTATTCTTGCCAGCCGCACAGTCCTCTCCCTGATAGACTGTGGGAAATCTAGTGTTTTCCATCTTGTTAAAAAAGTCAATGATGTTTTTACTTACATTTGGCAAAACGAACGTAGAGGCCCTAGGTGTGAGAAGGAAATAAGGCCATGGTATGTGTAGCACAGCGTTGGATAGTATTCAATGTTCGATCCATGCTGGCAGTTATTATTTCCATTTTCAGGGCTAATAACTTCTTACCTGGATGCCTCATAACTCTACACTTCTCTCCTTACTTCTAATTTCTGAAGTGCCATTTGCTTTTCTTACCAGGGAAACATACAAAGTAAGAGCTGACGTATTTCATGTACTTACAATGTAATGGGAGTGGCCTTAAGTCCTTGTGTATATTTAGCTTTTTCATGATTATCATTTATTTTAATCATCATCTGAGGATATATCCATTAATTTCAGAGAGGAGAGAGAAAGAGAGAGAGAGGGAAAGAGGGAGAAATATTGATACAAGAGAGAAAAACAGATCGGTTGCCTCCCATACATGCCCCAACCTGGGATCCAACCTGTAACCTAGGCATGCACCCTGACTGGGAATCAAACCCATGACATTTCTGTTTATGGGATGACGCTCCAACCAGCTAAGCCACACCAGCCAGGGCATATTTGGCTTCTTTAAATCTTATATCTGTGATGTACATTTTAATATTACCCACATTTTAGAGATAAAGGCACCGAGTCACTCAGAGGACACGTACCTTTTGTAGGATGCAGCTGCTATGTGGCGGGTCTAGGATTTGAACTCAGGACATGTGATACCAGAGCTTGTGCTGAGAGCTGTCACAAAACTGATGGTGTCACCCTCCTGAGGTCTAACTAGTGTTATTACTAGTTAGTGTTATTACTGTGTGAATCATCATGACACATTCCTCCTCGAAAGAAGAGCTATTTTCTTCACTGTCTTCTATACAGAGATAAAAACGTGTCTCTGATGCTATATGACAGGGGCCCCCCAAGAAGCACCGAATTGTATTCTGGAGGGCGGGCCCCTTGTAGTACAGACTTCCCCCACCAGGTGGGTTCTAGGAACCTATCTGTATCTGTGTACCAGCTGGTGGTGTTGTGAGAGGCTGCGTTCAGCTTCAGTGAATTTTTTTGAAGACTCTTTTATCGCATTTGCCCATTTCACGATGGGTGATTTATCAGCTCACCTGCCCACCCACACTGAGTGTTTAGCAGTTTTTGACCAAAAACAGCATGACCCCTCTACCCCACCTTCCCTACTCACCCAATCTTGACCTAAGCCACTTTTTTTCTGTTTCCTTGATTTAAAAAAATGTCCTCAAAGGAAAACGTTTTACCAGAATGGAAGAAGTGAAACTAAAAACTGCAGAAGCACTAAAAGGCATCAAAGTTTATGAGTTCAAAAACTGTTTTGAGCAGTGGGGGAAACAAATACCTTGGTAGGTGCACTGCATCAAATGGAGAGCACTTTGAAGATGACTGGGGTCTAAACATGGAAGAGTAAATACACAGTTTTTTTATAAATAAGTTCCGTGTCTTTTTCCCCTTGGGTGCCTCTTAGTACTTCATGCATGCATCTCTCAAAGAGCACGCGGCCCACCGGAGAAGCACAGGCGTGTCTTATTTACTTCCACGTCTTCGGTCCACAGTGGAGCGTCTGACATACACTAGGTGCTCGATGGATGTTAACAAGAGAACCAAAGAGAAAAATGAATAGTTGAACTCATAGGAACTAGCTATCGGAAGGAAGTTCCATTAATGTCTAAAACATATGAGTTGTATTTTATTTTTCCTGTCCCATCAAAGGTATCCAGGTATGAGTTCTCAGTCAGGGTGAGGACGAAGGAAATGTAAATGTCCATTTCCATTCTCAATGCTATATTGCTGAAGTCTAGGAACACCTCTAGAGATACAGGGTGGGGCAAAAGTACGTTTACGGTTGTGAGTGCACAAATCACAGAGTTTATTCTTGAGCTGTTATTCATCCGTTATTTTCACACTAACAGCTGCAAACCTACTTTTGCCCCATCCCATATGTTGTTCAATGACATGCCACTGTCATACGTCACTACTAAGCTTTTCCACTCAGAAGTCGTCCACATAAATCTGTATTGGGGTCTAATGGAAATTTAATGAAAATGTGTAGGTTAATTCATTTCACAAGAAATACTAGGATGGCTGTGTTTTCCTAGTCCAGCACCATACATAAACATCTTAAAGCTCGCTCATGCATCCCAAATAGGATAACTACATCCTGCTTTTACATTCATCGGCTGGTCTGCGGCATACAGCCTGCAACTGCCCTGCTTTTGACTCTTCCACGGTTAGCCTGGAAAATGTGGGAGCGTTCTCATCCATAATGTCATCTAATGCCCCAACCATACATAATCCTCTCCTTCCCTGTAGAGGTGGCCTTCCCCGTGGCCGCAGGTTGAATGCAAAAGAAGGCAGGGTGGTTCATATTAATGTTAACAAATTCAAAACATTTCCAGCAGGCTATGCTCTCAGCACAGTTTGCTCTCTGGACTGCTGACTCTGGGCTTGGCGCGGGATCTCGCTCTGGGGCCACGTCCTGACGTTGCAATTATTGCTGTGGGAGCTGAAGCTCACAGTTTTATCCTCGCCAAGCTCCAGGTGACAATCAGACTTCAATTCTCAGATTTTAGTGCTTGTGATCATCCGGCAATTCTGCGGGCATGTCTTGAATGCCGATAAGATGCTAAGTCTTGTGTTCAGTTCCAGGGATACAAAGATGAGTGGGGTGTGGGCAGGACGTGAGATTCATCCAGGGGAGGGAAGGGACCGTGGTACTGGGAATGAAATAATCGTAACTGCAGCACCCATTCGTCAGCTGCTATATACCAGACATTTCCCTCTTCAAGTTCTGTTATTGACTTTATATGGGGTCCGGCAGAAGTAACGCCTGCGTGAGGGTGGTTGGGAGGACAATGATACAGGTGTACTGATTTGTAGTCCTAATGTGAATATTTCACCCAAACTGTCATACGGTGGTGTTTTGAGTGTGATATGGTTATGTTACAGAATCACATGCTTATGACTGTGTGACGAAACAGGGGCTTTACTGGTGCCAGACCCTGTATTTTTCCCATCTGAAAAGCAGACAGAAAAAGTAAATTGTTTAAGGTTAAGTGAACAACATATGCACCCAATCACACATCGGTGACCTACAACCCATATTCTTAAATGAATGGATGTAAAAGAGCATAGTGTCCTTCCTCAGCCCTAACCTGACGCTTTCCTTTATCACTGTCCCTCAATTTATGCTAAGTATTGATAGTATAAAGCCACCACGTCCCCCAGGGACCAGAGAATCCCTCTGCGGAAAGCAGTGAGCAAAGACTTGAAGGATAGATGGGAGTTTGTTTAGATTTCCACCTGCGTCTCATATTTCCCGGCTCCGCTTCCTTTCTGAACCACGTTGCTCCCCGCGTGCACGGCACCGGCCAGGGGTGGGGTGGGGGGCTGGGGCCTGCGGTATTGATTCAGCAGTCAGGACCTTCGTGGGATAGAGTTTTGGGGTAGACAGCTTGGCTTAGGCACGATATGGACACCAGTTAGTGCTTCTGGGAGGTGTTGGCAGAGGCAACTTATTCATTCTGTCTCCACCTTTGTAGTTTGTGCCTTATGCCGGCACCATGCGACCACCAAGGCTCCGCCGCCGACCCAGCCTGAGGACAGCGCAGGGTTTCTGCCCCATCGGAGGCGGCGGTGTCGCTGCCGTCACAGGTGCGGGTGCATTAGGGGCCCTCTCCACTCTAGAGGAAGATAAACCCATACATTTCGAAATGGTTTTCTCTGTGCCACTTAAAAGTAATTTGTGTCTCTCCCTTTGGGAAATGCAGAACTAATGGGAAATAGACTCAACCATCTGAGAACGTAGAGTAGCAGAAGATTTCCTGGAACATCGTCCCTTTTGCCAATGTCAAACAGCGAAACCCAGCTCCAGGCAGATAAAGTTCAGTAATATTGCCCACTAGCATGTCATGCCAGTAATATTTCTGAAATTTCCCCGTGCCTCTTTATTGTGCAATCGCCTTCATGAAGGCATATTTCTTTCCTTGTTTGCTTGGTTTATGTCGCCAATGTACTCTTTAAAATGCGTTTATTTAATTTTTAAAAATGGCTTTCCCGAGCTCAAAATCACACCCTTTCAATCAGTTCTCCACATTGTAGTTGGAGTGATATTTTAAAAACACCTGTCTGGACATGTTATTCTTCAGCTCTAAATCCTTCGTTCATTTCTTCAAAGCCCTCTGGGGAGAGGTCCAGTGCCCTTCACATTATCTGCAAGATGCCCGCCAGCCTGCACATACCACCGCCTACCAATTCAGCCTCTCCTCCCACACTCTCCTCATTGTCTGTCCTCTGTTCGTCAAATACCATGGACCGTTTCTGATTTCTTAAAATTCCTCCTCTAATATCGGTCCCTTTAGCTCGGTACACAGAGGGGTTGGTTACAGAGAGAAAGAGCTTTGGGCCTGGATTCAAATTGGGCTGTGCAATTTCTCCTGGTCTAGATGGTGGGACATTTCCAATAGAGACCAGGAGGGCTCTTTCTCTGGTGACTGTGAGTAAGAAAGAGGAAAACAACCTCCTCGGTAAATATAACTTTCTTGCCACTGCCCCTCATTGTTGCTTCCAACGAATGGATTCCTGCCTTGCCATTCAAAGTGTGTCCTGTGGGCTCTGTGGCTCCCAGCGCCGTGCCCCCTGGGAGCTTCTTAGACTCTCAGGTCCCGTCATATACCTGCTGAATTGGTATTGCATTTAATGAGCTTCCCCAGGTAATCTGGGTACACACTGGGATATATTTTTTTTTCTATTTTTCCTAGAGTCGGTCGTGTTTTTTAAACTGCTGTATTTTCTGTTGTGGAGTTTAAATCAAGCCATCTGGTTGGGTAGGATGTGTGTCCCTGAGGGTGGGGGACATCTATGACTTACTCATTATGGCATCCCAGGGTTTAGGACGTTACACTGAGTGGCAGTCTAAACTAAAAGAGTAACCAGGCCCGGATATGAGTCGGGACACAGTTGCCACCACGCTGAAGCCACGCTTGCATCCTAATCCTTCTAGCTCTGGGTTGTCACATAGACAGGTGTACTATTCAAGACTCTGTTTATGTCAGAACTCAAATAATTCCAGATTAACTGTCCACAGGGCAGATGTATGGTTCCGTGTGGAGAGTATTTGGGGAAACACAAATTCATCTCACATATATTTTGGAGGATATAAATCCAAGAGCTTTGGATTGCATTTTTGTTTGAATAATGATTTGTTATTTTGTGTGTTTAACGTTGTCTCTAATAGGTCCCAGAGAGCTCTCTTCTAAATTAATGATATGATATGTCATGGAGATTTTCAGACTTTCCCATTATATTTTATAACATCTCATTTCTAATCCCGTTATTGATTAGCTGTGTGTGTGTGTGTGTGTGTGTGTGTGTGTGTGTGTGTGTTCAGCACAAAACCCAGGACCACACATTTAATACAATTGATTTTTTAAAAAAATCTTATAAATGTAGGTTATATTTTTATGCTATTTTTGTTTGACATTTACCACTGTTGCAGTCAGCAAAATCCCTCACAAACTTTCTGATGGACCAAAATGACATTGCGGTTCACAGTTCCTGACAGTGGACGTGGGTGTTTCTAGTATCCAGAAAAAGTAGCACAGTCGTGGGGCCAGGGGCCAGGACAGCTACGCGTCAGTGAGATAGCGTTCTGTGAAGCCAGGTGGTTCCTCATTGGCCCTGACCGAGTGGCTCAGTAGAGCATCGTCCCGAGTACCCAGGTTGCAGATAGGATGCCTGATCAGGGCACCTACAGGAATCAACCAATGAGTGCATAAATGAGTGATTAAGTACAACAATTTGATGCCTCCCTCTCTCTCTTCCTTTTTGTCTCTAAAATCAGTACATTAAAAATTAAAAGAAAAGAAGTTCTCATTTCAACTTTTTCTCATTTTAAATGATACTTTATCTATTATTTATCTCTCGCCATTTTGAATTGGTATAATCAAACGCACAGGAAAAGAAAACATACTCTAATAAATAGTGTTTTTATGTGCTATGATCTCTCAAGCCATGTTATGAGGAATAGCATCAGGAATTTCACCGAGGGTGACATTTAGAGCTTTTTGTTTTGTGTTCTTGCCTTTAAATACCTAGAGACCACTTTTCTTAACTAGAAAAAATTGTAGCTAGAAAACTCCTAATGGTCCATGGAGAAAGGAATGATAAAGTACAAACTCTTGCTTTAGTTGCTATTTTACCAGGATCAAGAAAGGGTTTATGGTTTATTTTTATGGAATAAAAGGTTCGCTCAGTTCTCAACACACATTCTAAGCCCAAAGCAAGTGTCTCCTATGGTCTGTGAGTGATGAATCCAGATTTCCGAAGGTCAAGGCAAGGTTGCAAACTTACCTTCCTTTGGCCATAAAGAAATAAGTTCGTTTCAGACAATTTTCAAGGGTGTAGTGGCAAATAGGCAATCTAATTGTTGTCTAAGCAAAGCCTGGTGACTTAATGTGCCGAGTACAAAGAATCTTAGTCCAGTTATCAAACTGACCGTGTGTTTCGCAACAGTTGGTTAACTTTCATCTAAAGATAATAGGCATTTGAATGTAATCCAATTATATCTCATTTAAAAATACATATGTATATATGTGCAAGCGTGTGTATTTTTTTCTCTAATTTTAGCTAATGTAAACAGGACTCTCTTGGGCAATTATTCCACAATAATACAATTCTTACTTTTACTATTCACACTTCTTTTTTTTTAACTTTAAGCATTTCTCTTTGCTCTTGGTTCTGCATAATGCAAATTTAACTAAGCACTAGCTTTTAAGCAGTCATTTGTAATTATCACTGTGATTGCAAGATGATTCATTATCACCCTGCGGTTTGAATACCACCCCTTGCATACAGTAGTCCTCCTTTATCCATGGTTTTCTTTTCCACTGTTATCCCTTTCTTATCCGTTACCTGCAGTCAAGCATGGTCCAAGACTATTAAATGGAAAATTCTGGAAATACACAGTTCTATGTAGTGTGATGAAGTCTTGTGCTGTTCAGCTCCATTTCTTTCTGGACGTGAATCTTTCCTTTTTCCAGATTATCCACACTGTCTGGATATGCTACTAGGCGTGCATCAGTGGTCATCCTAGAGATCGCTAGGACTGTTCCAGTATCACAGTGCTTTTGTTCCAGTGAGTCTTTTTAATAAAGGCCCCCGTGTGCGAGGGTCGTGATGCTAGCAAGTTGGATATGCCAAAGAAAAGCTGTGAAGTGCTTCTTCTACATGAAAGGTTAAAGTTCTTGACTTAATAAGGAAAAAAATATCTATGGTAAGAACAAATCTTCCATCTGTGAAAATGCCTGGTTTATAAGTTAAACTTTATCATAGGTATGTATGTATAAGCAGAGGCATAGTACATATAGGGTTTGGTACTATTCATGGTTTCAGGCTTCCACTGGGGGTCTCAGAACACAGCCCTTGCAGAAAAGAGGGTGCTGCTGTGTATTTGCTGTGGAACGGATTCATGGAAGGGTTTTGCAAATATTAAACTCACCTATGATTATACTTACTGCATTTTGGCTTGGGGCTTCATCATGTCATTAACATAAGTTTTGTATGTATTAACCTATTGATTTAATAATTGCTTCCCTTCTCATTAAAATATAAGGCATGCCTTTGTCTAGATATTTCCATTAGTGCGCTTATTGGTGATCTCTCCTGGCAAGTTTGGCACAGTAGATTTCTTCCCAAGAATCTGGGATTCATACAGATGAACGGTGATGTTTGGCTGAGAGAGTTGAAAACGAGAGCTCCTAGCTCAGAAAGTCATTGTTGTAGAGCATGGTTAAGGGTGGCAGTTCTGCCGTCAGAAAGGCTGGGTTGGCGTCAAGGCGACTGGATGGATGGCCACAGCCCCACTGTACGCATTAGGGAACGAAGGCTCAGGGTCTCGTACAAGTTCATGTGTAGAAAGTATATAGCAAAGTACCTGACAACGGGTAGAATTTTTTTAAAAGTGAACTGTAAACTGTCCTAAAGAACATTCTAGTCAATTTTTTTTAGCTCAACAAATTGTTCTGCTTCTTCGTAGATGTCCCCTTTCTAAATCTGTCAGGTGCCGTCCTAGAGCCAAATATGTTGGCCTCAGAGAACTCAGAGAGAGAAAGGATATTTTGACAACGTGGCTTATACAACAGCACCTGTACCTTGAATGCCTTCCAAAATGTCCGCCCATCACCCACTTTCAGAGGATGTCTAAAATATAGTGCTACTTCCACTTGCTCGTTTAATAGGATGCTAATGCCAACCTCTCCTATTGGCGGTCATTAGGGTCATTAACATATAGGCCGCTGTTGGAGCCGGCGCGGGATGGGAGGCCACACTCAGGGGCTGGGTGTGCGGCCCTCGTCTCCAGGAGAGTTGGAGGGGAGCTAGCGGGAAGGAACAGAGGGGAGGTCGAATGCAGACACACAATAGATACAATTACCCGGGCCAGCCAAGGGTCTTCGGAAGCACAGGCCGTCTTATCTCTTTTAGAGCTGACCAGGTTCCTTGATGAAAGAGGTAGAATTTTAAAGAGAACATCTGTAATATGCAATTAGCATATACATATGGAGGGCATGCGTTTGAATATCTCAAAAGCAAGGTTCCCTTATCAACAGCAGCGTGTTAAAGCTTGCCCCAGAGAAAAATACATGTATTTAAAAAAATAAAACGAAAACAATGACAGGACTATGTAAACAAGTTGTAGCCTGGGACAAAGTTATGAAAACGGAAGACAAACAGGAGCCAGGATGGAACGTGTCTACCAGAGGGAAAGGGGTCGGGAGAGGGAGAAAGGGGTGGAGGGGGAAAGGAGATTTGACTTTGGGTGGTGAACACCCAATACAATATACCGATGAGGTATTATAGGATTATGCACCCGAAACCTATATAAATTTATTGATGAGTGTCACCCCAATACATTCAATAAAAATTTCACAAACAAAACAAATAGAAGGCAAATGGCATCATTAGTTTAGCTAATACACTAAGTCACACGGTAGAATTGCTATACATCTGTTGTTATTCTATTTGCTAAACAGAGTTTCCATACATTTGAATACCATCAGTTTGCCCCTCAGCCTGCCGGTACCCACTGTGAAGTCTAGAAGCTGATGAGCAGTACGCGTCGGAGTATCCGTAAGATAGACTCACTTATCTTGAGAACGTTGGTCACTGCCGCAGTGTGGGGAGTAGTCATTGTCACCGCAGCATCTTCTGCCTGCAGTACACCCGGCAGCCTTGTGGGCAGCCTCCTGGACTTGGCCATGGAATATCACAGTCAAGTGTTTCCTAGGGCTTTTAATTCCTGGCATTCCGTAATGTAGGTCAGAAAAGTACAACTACTGCATGTAAAGTGCAATTCAGTGGAACTAACTCTACCAACTCTGCGGAAGGCAAGGACTCGAGGTACAAATGACATTGCCCGTGGAGCTCAGGGAGGATGCTTTAGTCCTCGTATGCAGAGCGGTGATTGTCAAATATTTTTAAATAGCCTACCCCTCTTGTCAAACAGTGTCTTACGTAAAAACAATTAAAGCTGATAAGTGTGAAGCTTCAGCACTGTGCCACGGGCCATGCAGGTCCACGGGGCCCCACGTGCTCTGTCTCCGCAGGCACTTCCTGAGGCACTGTCACGAACCCTGCCCCCGGTGCAGACGGAGCTCTGCCTCGGATTTATGTGTAGATCGTGCCGATGACTTCACGTGTGCAGGTGTGTTTAACACCAACTAAGTACAAGTAGAAATAAAACGGTGTTCGTCAAATCAAGACCCTACCTAGGCTGTCGCCTGCCGACACCTACGCACCTCCTATTGTCAGTTAACAGACATGCTCCTGCTTCATGTGCATCTCACACTGACTCTATGGGATACCCTTATTTCTACGGGGAGTAGACGGTGAAGCTTAGAGGAGTAAAGTTATTTGCCTAAACTTGCGTGATATCTATCTAAATCACAAAGCCGATGTTGGGATTGAGAACTAAGTGACTTAGAAGTATTCTTCCTGCATTATGAACGACTGGACAGGTCTCAAGAGTGAAGCTCTCAGACCACAGGAGATAGCTCACGCAATGCCTCCTAATGCGTCTGTTGTTTTTGCCTCTTTATCCTTGAAGTTGTCGTGGAAGATATTCACGGCAGAGTTCAATGGCAGTAGTTAGCCATTTGAAATAAAAGGTGCATAATATCTTAAATGAGACCTTTGTACCCATCTTTTCCTCCCAAATGACACCATTAACTCAGCACACCATAGATGCCAATCTCCAGCGTTGCCATTACTGTTAATGAGGCTCCTGCAGGCTCACAAAGGAAATAATGGAACCTCCTGAATCAAAGTTATGAATCCTTGAATAGTTCTTCCCTGCGACTGAGCACATCGCCTCCCGGGGATTCCTGTTGCATAGCCAACAATTGTTTAAAGGCAGGGTCATTCGTGGGCATGTGCTCCATCTGGCAGGTGTCACAGAAACCTAAGGACATAAAAAGGTCCTTCTACCACCCAACGGTTTTCATCTGCTTGGTGAATTCAAGAGTTGACCCTTCCGAAGAGATAAGTAACAAGGACAGAGATCAGGGTGTTAGTTTGGAAGGCGTTACAAAGACAGAGAGCAAAGCTGTCTATAAATAAATCAGAGACTTCGGAAAAGAATGTGAGTCAGTGGCAACGAACGGTCTGCTGTCAGGCATTCTTGGGTTCAAATATTTGTTCTCCGGGTTGTTATCTTGTGATTTATCTAGTCTGCCAAAGGATCAGTTCTCAACCAGTGTTCATTCTGATTCCTTTTTCCCATACTTACAGCTTAGGGTTTTTTTTTTTTTTCCAATTTGAGAGTCACCAACAAAGTCAGGAGAAAAATATAGAGTCATTATTTATTTGAAATGGAGAAAAAGAATGATCGAGTGATTGTGAAGAAATGCACATGCCCACACACCTGCACACGCCCACACAGCGGCACACGCAGCTTTGGAGTCCAAGACCAAAAGTGCGTGCTCCTGCTTTTTATTAACTCGTGTGTCTTGGAACAAGTTACTTAACTCCTGTGTGTCCCAGATTTCTTAAATGGAAAATGAGAATAATAAAGATGGCCTTGGAGTGTGAGGATGAGGGAATGCATTTAATTAATTAGAGCGGCGCATAGCGCGGGGCTGTTCTGTATGTTTCTAGCTTCCTTTCTCCTCCACGCCTTCTTTTTCTTTCGACTTATTCTGCTAATTCCTGACCTATCCTGGTAAGAGTCATCAGTGAAATAATAATGTTAGAGATATTTTTTTACTGTGTTTACCACCCTCCTTAACTAAAATAAATGCTTCAGAGGTGAAATCATTTATGGGGTAAACACTTGTCTCTGTGATTTTAACATTTTGTGACATGCATTTCCTCTAAGAAACAGTAGGTTGTGCTTTAGCAGATGAATGACCCTAGTTTAGACTCCCCCTGAAGTTCATGCTCCATGGTGCTTTGAAATAAGTGTGAAGTGATTCCTCTGTATTTATACATGACGCATGAGTTATTTCCTAACATGTGCAAATGGCGAAAAATACAAATGAACAAAGTAATGTGATGTCACGTTATTCTCTTTCTCTAGAGCCATCCTAAAGCACAATCTCTAACAAGCAGAAATAATTATTCTCCTCCAAATGGTCATTGGCTTTGGTAAAAAGTGGCCTTGTGTTGTGGAGCTCTTCAATATTGTCCACAATAATACATCAGTAATACATTATGCTGTTGACCGGGATAGGGAGAACCAGTGAATACCCCGATTTCCATGAGCTACTTGAGGTTCCCTTAAAACAGCAACAAAAACAGTTCTTTTTGCCTTGTTATTTAATCAGCCTGGTCGTGTATGATTGGCATTAGACAGTGTTGTCGCCCCACAGTCTCATCTGCCTTAATTGGACCCTAGTGCTTTTCCACGAGAGTAAACGTGGCTCCTTGGTCTGCCTCTGCAATTTCTCTCACACATACATTGTAATTATGTGTGCACCTCCATGTGTGAGACTATAAGCATATGCTATGTATTTCAGTAAGAGTGCTGTCAACACTTCATTTCGGAAGTGTGTTCATTAGGACTGAATAATCCTGTGGGTGCTAACGCAGAGCAGCATCCTGTGCCTGGCTGATACTCACATCACCCAGCACGGCTCGGTCTCATTCTCAAAAGAAGGAATTGTCAGGGAAGGTACCATTAGCAACCCCACAGACGTGGTCTCGTAAGAATGCCTTACAAATCATCCGCCGCAAGGCAACTAACAGCTCTTTATTTTCAATTGCGCCTTGGCCTAAACAGGCAAAAATGTTAGAAATAGGAGGCTGGGTTTTAGTTAGAGTTGTGGCAAATAAAATGACTACATGCCTGGGTACGAATATTTTTAAGTGTTCATAGCTTTTTATTAAAGTGTTTTTAGCTCTTTTTAAAGAAAAATGTAGAGGCTAATATTCATGTATCCTGACGATATTGCTCCAACAATCACCAAGATCCTGTAGAGTGAGGTGCACAATTTTTCACTCGGATTCTCTTTGACTTTCTCATGCACACACAGTGCTGATGCCGGGACTAATTATTATTCTCAGCAACTTTCAGTAGCGAGGGTGAAAGTGAGGGGTGGAGAGGGGACTCGTTATCAAATATCCCAGGCGCCTTGCATCTGGGCAAGCAGGTATCTCTGACTTGATATTTAACTCGGTAAGAACGATCTTCCTTTTGGGTATGAATCAGCTGTCCTCTAACAAGAGCATTAGATGAGAGCCTTTGTGCTGGGCACAGAGTCAAAGCCCTGTAAGTATTTGCTCACTGTGTTGCAAAATAGACTATGTAGATAAATATGAATGACTATATTTCTACGTGAATGAAATGCTGTAGTATTATGGCAATGAATGCTCGAAAGTCCTTATAAAATGTTCAGAGCCTAAAATCGATTATTTCCTAACAGAAACAATCTGAACCATGTATTAAAAATGGCACTTGCCATTATAAAAAGAAAACAGTTCCATGGAGAATAATGTAGAATTTTATTTTTTTAAAAGATTGTATTTATTTATTTTTAGAGAGAGGGGAAGGGAAGGAGAAAGACAGGGAGAGAAACATCATTGTGTGGTCGCCTCTTGTGCCCCCTGGGGACCTGGCTGGCAACCCAGGCATGTTCCCTGACTGGGAATTGAACCGGCGACTCCTTGGTTTGCAGGCACGTGCTCAGTCCAGTAAGCTACACCAGCTAGGGCTAATTTAGAATTTTGAAAAACTCACAGAAATACATTCTTTTTTGTCTCTAGGTAAGTGGTTCTCAGAGTGTGGTGGCTGCACCAAAAATTTGAGCAGTACCTACAAACTTTCTAGAAATGCAATTGTTTGGACCCCACCCCCAAATTGATAACCAGGGTCCAGAAATCTGTGCTTTTGCTCGAGTTTCTGATAGTCATTAAGTATACACTGCTCCAAGCATTCCTATGAATCTCTGTTCTTACCTATTTTCTCTAGCCATCTAGGTAGATTGTCAAGGCTTCATAATAACCTGAGATAATATTTACCTGTGATTTGAGATGAGTACCCAGCATCTCAGAAGAATTGCTTTCATGTGCAAATTATTAAGTTTGCTTCAAAGAAGAACATTTTGGGGCAGAGAACTTGAATATGCTAGCTTGGTGCTTGAATTTGACATATAGCATTTCATTTAATATTTACAAAGTTTCAGAGAAAAAGGAGTTCATTTTCCCATTTGTAAAAAAAACACACAACAAAAAAAGCCTCATATTGAAACCAGATGAGTTTGTCTTTACCCAGGTTACACAAACTTCCCAACCTAAGCTTTTTTTAAAGATTTTATTTATTTATTTTTAGAGAGGGAAGGGAGGGAGAAAGAGAGAGAGAAACATCAATGTGCGGTTGCTGGGGGTCATGGCCTGCAACCCAGGCATGTACCCTGACTGGGAATGAAATCTGCGACACTTTGGTTCGCAGCCCGCACTCAATCCACTGAGCTACGCCAGCCAGGGCCCAACCTAGGTTTTTTGATGCTAACCCTATACTTTTTTTCCAGACCAGCAACTAATGTTTACAATATTAAATTACATTAGTTTTAAAAATAAACTTTATTAAGATACAATTGTATTCAATTTAGATGAGTGGATCTCAAAATTTTTGGTCACAGGATACCTTTTTACTCTTAAAACTCATGAACAGGTGCAAATTTCTAGTCATAAAATAAATCAGTCACGGGATACGGGATACAGTATACAGCACAGGAAATATGGTCAACACACTGTCAACATGGTAGGAAAGGAAAACGACCTTGACCTCCTGGATACTGTGGAAGGGGCTCGGATTCCCAGAGGACTGTGGATAGGGTCTTTCAGACCAGCTGCTCGGGACCGTTCTGGTTCTCCCAGGGCTGCCCTCTACGGTCCTGACGAAGAAGGTTCCTGCAGGCATGGGACAGATCTACAGCTTTGCTTGGAAGCTTTGCTTCTTGCCAGAATTTTTCTCGCACCTGACAACAAAGACTGGCCTGAAATTCAACTGTGGGTGATTTAACGTTAACCACCATGACCACAGCAGCATCTCATGTAGCTCCCCAATACCGCCTCCTCTGCTCCCTAACTGCCAGGTTACACACGCCCAGGCACACACACACACACAGGTAAATAATTTACAAGGCCGAGTTGCATCAAACTTTTATCTCAATATGTGGTCACTTGCAAAAGACCCTCAATCTCACATCCAAAGATAGCTGAGAAGCAATTTATCTCCTTTAATGTAATCACCCCATCATATGACAAAGTGAAATTGATATTTTTTATTGTTCACTGAAACCTTTGAGAAACCTGGCTCCTTTCTTATATCTCTGAAAATCTTTCCTGTTAGTGATAAATTTCCCCAAATTTCTTTTCTCTTCTCAAACACACCACAGTTGAAAGTAAACAAATAGTACATTAAAAAAAAAAACCCTCCCCTAACCCACTCTGTAAATGCTGGTCCTTTTATCACCTCTTCTTACCATGTCTATTATTTTTTGTGTCATAGCTCTTGAATTTCTCATTGCAGATAAAACTAGCAAATCTGATGAGCAGCAAGAAGATTAAAGGGACCGTTCAATCTATTTTTAGTGGCATGGGAGTCCACCAGGCCTGACAAAACTTTTCTTATGATCAGAGCGAGGGAGGCGGTGATTTCCTTCCTTATCACAGTTGCATAGAATCCCGGGAGGAAGAAATGATGTAGAGTAGAGCTTTGTGCTATATTCCAAATTATATATTGAGTAACCATTATGTAGCTAATCAATGTGGTCATATTATTAATGTTAGGTGTGGAGGAATAGGTATTAGTTTAATTTTTTTAGGAAAGGTATGGACAGATGATCATTTGAATGGGTATTTCCCACGGATGGATTCTGCTTTGCAAAGTGTATCTAAATAATCCTCCAGCTTGACATTGTTTTTTGTAAATCCCCCACCTCACCTCCCAACATGAGCCTCCTAGAAAGCTTTTTCTACTGCCACTTGCAGTTCTCTCCCCACCCCCTTCTTGCCAGGGGAGCTTTCTATTATTAAGCTCCTCCCCCAGGGGAGGATGGGGATCTCTAACTCTGAGGTGTTCATTGGGGGGTTGCCGGGGGCCAGAGGTCTTGAGATGCCAGACTTTCATCCCCATTCTGTGCCAGAGTGGTGATCGCTCTTACCTTGACTTGAATTCTCACAAGATTCCTGTTAAACCAACAGGTAATATGTGAAATATATGCTTTTGTAATTTATTTATTTATTTATTGCCAATACTTCTTTAATTTAAGTACAGTTGGCGTACAGCAGCCTATCGGTTTCAGGTGTGCGGCCTAAGGATTCCACATTTTCCCACCTTGCGATGCAACCACCACACTAGGCCTAGTCATCACCTGCCACCGTGCAAAGCGATCACAATATTGACCGTATTCCCCTTCACCTTCTCCACCCCATGCCCCCACCACGCCCCCACCCCCATGACAATCCGCTGGATCTCTGTTTCTTTGTGTCTGAGTTTGCTTTTTTTTTATTTTGTGTTTTCGATTCCACATATTAGGGAAACCATATGGTATTTGTATTTCTCTGTCTAACATGGGTGGACCTGGAGGGTATTATACTAAGTGACATGTATGTTGTTTAAAAAGAATCACTAAACAGGTTATTATTTTGTGAACATTGAAGTCTTTGGTTTCAGGTGGTTTTATTACTATTTTTTTTCTTACGTGTTGTTTTGGCACACAGCAATAAAACAATCGAACATGAGCTTGAGAAGCAGGTACACTTGGATTCAGATTCTTTCTCCATTGCTTGCTGTATGTGATGTTGAGTGATTGCTTATATTTTAATCTTCAGTTTCTTAATCTGGAGATTAATAATGGAGAGTCTAGTGTGTACCTCATAGGGTTGTTGTGATACTTCAGTGAAATAGAAAATGAATGTTTGTAGTATAAGGAAACCCTCAATGTCCTTAAAAACCATATTTTCTCACTGCTGGAGGCTAGAAGTCCAAGGTCAAGGTGTCAGCAGGTTTAGCTGCTCCTGATGCCTCTCCCCTAGGCTTGCTAATGGCTGGCTGCCTTCTCTCTGTGACCTTGTCTCCCCCCTGTGCCCTGGTGTCCCTGGTGTCTCTCTGTGTGTCCAAATTCCTCTTCTTGTAAGGACACCAATTAGAGCGGATGAAGGCCCGTCTTAGCTACATTTTAACATAATCATCTCTTTAATGGCTCAGTCTCCAAACACACTTACATTCAGAGGTGCTGGGGCTTAGGCCTTCCATTTATGCATTTTAAAGGGAAACAGTCCAGCTCATAATAGAGGACTTGAAAGGATTATCTTTGTTTCTGTTTGTCAATGACCTATTTATTGCCCCTATTTACTGTCACTGTCAATGTCCTATTTATTTTCACAAAGTATTAATATTATCAATAAGCAGCCGATTTACAGATTTCCAGCAAACCCATAGGTCTGTTCACAGTGTGAACTCAGGGCACTCCCTGCTTTCAGATCTCCCTTGAAGTCGTGTTGTTGTCATTACTGTCGTTACGGCTGCTCTTTGGGATTTTTCTCAGCAGACTTCCAGGTTGTGCTGGCTGAATGGAACGGAAGTAGATGAATACACATGAACACACACACACACACACACACACACACACACACACACATTCACAGCATTGCAGGCTACGTTATTAGTACAAATTCTGATGATCCGTGGCACGTTAGGTTTCATTTGCAAATATTCACTATAGGGATAATAATACTTGGAAGAGTAGGAGTTCAAAAAAACCTCTACATACCTGCTATCCTTCCAACAATCTGAGATAATATTTTTGATAATGGTGGCAGTGGCCTTGTTAGTGTTGTTTAGCAAGTGGAAACTAAAATAGGGAAAATTTTGTAACTTGTTCATGATCATATCTAATAGCTCTAATGCAGAACAAATCTTCGTGTTCTCATTCACCTAAAAAGAAGGATGTTTGTGAATGTAGTCAGTTAGCCATCATCTCATCCACTCTTTTGGGCACCTATACATATCAAATAAAACAATTTACCTCCCATCCTCCTCTTTCTAATTCTGTTATCAACCCATCCATCCATCCATCCATCCATCCACTCATCCATTCATTAATTGAGTACTCATGCCTGAAACTGGAAAATGAGATAATTTTTGTTAAATCTGAGCTTTGTTCATGACGCTCGGCTTTCTTTCAAGACGCAGAACAGGACAGTTTACGGTGCTCAAGGGGTGGGTGTAGATGACACAGTGACATTATTATTAGGCTTTTTGGTCACCTAAGAAAGATCATTTGCCAATGTCACATCCATTCCAGAGCCCAACTTAAACTCCAGGTGTACGTCTTTAACTTCAATTGCAACATTCTTCCAAGTTCACAGCATTGGATTATCCCACAGTCTCTTCATAAATACAGGATTTCAGAGAGAGAGTACGTGACTGTCACTTGGTTATCCACTGTGCTCTTCCCCACGGTGCTCTTGTCAGTTATTTGGGTAAGAAGATACATCCCATTTGGCCAGTCATTGTGATTACCACATCGGAAATCTATCTCATACTTTTACCGCCTGTTAGTGCTCTGGTGAATGTTCTTTAGAAACATAAAGAACATCGACACAGCGTTGTCTTAACTCTTCCCCCTTTTTCCACAGTACCACCAAATTTTCCACTGTAAACTCACCTTTGGAAAATATCATGAATATTTGTTTTAAATATCCATCTCTGTTTCAAGGCCACTTCTTTGGTTTGAACAGTAATTCTGGGTGTATTTCTTTAGTCCTATTCACCTTGCTTACATGGTGTATTACTGCACTGTGTATTTATTTGGCATAAAATATTCTCCACCCATAGGTCCATCTATCTATTATCTATCTATCTATCTATCTATCTATCTATCTTATTAAGAGAGATAAAAAGTTTAGTTTTTCCAGGAAATTTTTGGAGAGGTTGTGTTGAAAATTAAATATGCACCAGTGATCTTCATATAAGAATCTCTTATAATTTATTGTTGAAATCCCAAAGACTATGTTTACTTTGGTGTAAGGCGGAGAATAGTACTCTGAGACAGAATAATTTGTTTTTTTCAAAACCAATCCTTTAGTGAGAAACTCAATCATTTTTCCAACCTACCCACTCACCACATGTCCATCTGTTTATTCATGCATTGATTCATAGTATTTAATATGCGTTGGAAGGACAGCTAAAAATCTTATTTAGTCAGCCATCACTTTATGTGTTAATTTCTTTATCCTCTCATTCTCCAATAAAACCATCTATCTAATCATCATCTTCCTCTTATCAACCAATTTATCCACCTGTCTGTCCATCCACTCCTCAATCCATTCACCTAAATCTCTATTAGTATTTCTTAATACTATTAGTACTTTCCCACACTCTTGTCCACATAAACATTTATTCAATGACCTTGTACTTCTAGACTTACAGTTACTAAGTAACAAGAAACAAAAACAATCTAACATTAAATGTATTACCATTTTACTTAATAAAGCTGAATAAAAAGAAATAAAAACTTCTACTACCATATTCACTAAATAAGTGAATAAGTACCAGATGTGTGATTCTGTGGTATGCCCAATGTAAAAGGTTCAGCCTGTGTTGTCCCAAGACCATTGAACTTTAAGAAGAGGCATTCTTTTCTTTACTTGAATTTATTGGGGTGGCATGGTTAACAAAATTATACAGGTTTCAGGTGCACAATTCCACAACACATCACCTGTACACTGTACTGTGTGCTCACCACCCCAAGTCAAGTCTCCTTCCATCACCATTGATCCCCCTTTACCCTCCTTTTCTTGTCCTCTTCCCCCTCTCCCCCAGCAATGTGACAAAGGAGGCAAAAACATACACTGGTGTAAATAAAGATAGTTTATCCAATAAATGGTGTTGGAAAATTGGACGGATACATGCAAACAAAATGAAACTAGACCACCTTCTTACACCACACAAAAGAATAAGCTCAAAATGGATTAAAGACTTCAATGTTAGACCTAAAACCAAAAAAAAAAACCCTAGAAGAAAACATAGGGAGT
This sequence comes from Phyllostomus hastatus, assembly GCF_019186645.2. Taxonomy (NCBI): domain Eukaryota; kingdom Metazoa; phylum Chordata; class Mammalia; order Chiroptera; family Phyllostomidae; genus Phyllostomus; species Phyllostomus hastatus. The sequence continues at coordinate 21,460,449 of NW_025334024.1, forward strand.
AAAATCTCAGACATTTCTTGTCACAATATTTGTTTTCTAATATATCTCGGGCAAGGGAGACAAGGGAAAAACTGAACAAATGGTACTACATCAAGCCAAAAAGGTTATCTCCAACAAAGGAAACCAACGACCAAATGAGATGACAGCCAACTGAATGGAAGGACCTATTTGCTGATACATCTGATAAGGGGTTGTTTCCGAAATTAATAAAGAACTTATAACATTCAACACCAGAAAAATTAAGAATACAATTAAAAAATGGGCAAAGGACCCGAATAAGTGACATTATTTTTACTACAAGTCAATGTTGTATGTTGAACCCAGACCCAGAACACATTGTTAGGTATATTTTTCTTGGAAAGCATTTCCCGGTTTGGCAAAACCCACCATTCTCAAATTCAAGCTCCACCAGCACCCATGCATTTTTATTTGAATATCTTAGTTCCTGGAGCTAACAGACGTTTACCTACCTATTGTCTATTGTCACATTTTAACTCTTACAAAAAACCCTGTAGTTGGGGTTATGGAAACCTTTTACAAAGAACCAAACTGAGTTTTGGGGAGGCTAAGTGCATTCCTTGGTATCTTACAGTTTGTTCCGATCTGGCTGTTTCTTATCACGTGTTCACTCCAGGTCCCATGATCTCAGCTACTACTTTGTACATTTTGGCTTGCCTTATGGAAACGTATTGACACCCAAGCCTGCAACATGTAATATATTAATTGGGCTGTTATCAGCACACATAAGAAAAGATACCCAACAAAAGCGGATCCACTGCCTTTTCTTTCTTTTCATTTCTCTTTTCTATAAGTGCTTGTTTAAATGAGGATGTCTCTACCTCAGTACTTCAAGGGAAAATCTGAGAATATGCAATTTAAGCATTCTTGGAGCCTTTTTAAGACCATTTTTTTATAAGATAGGCAAACAATTGATTTTTCTATGGCATCATTATATAATTAATCCATTTAACTCTCCTTTCTCTGAATCTTATCAACAAGGATGACTTGGCTTTGGAATGTTATTTACTATCAATACTTCGCTTTACAAAAATTAGACTAAGTCACTTTCTTTATTGCAGTCTGGCTCAGAGCGATGGATTTGCTGTGGGGTGGATGCATCCCATTGCCAACCTGTAAAGCCGAGGTTGGCACAGAAGATAGCAGCAAATTGGCCAACATCTTGGATGTCAGCTGGGGAAGTCTCTTGGGAAACATCCTGCCATCCTCTCCTTGTCAACATTCTGTCTTAGCATTCTTGTTAGCTGACCATACTGCCTTTTTATTTTCGTATCCGTTCTACTTCAAACTTCCACGGGATGTATCAAGTTCGCAAAAAGTGTCTGCAGTATATGGTTATATACACATGGTTTCTACATGAATATATTAATAATGACTATATTGCCATTTAGGGACTATATTGCCATTTAGGGACGAACCAGAGGACTCTCCATTCTGTGGTCCTTATTTACGGGGACAAGAGGCCCCCAGACTAACTAGGTAAGCTTTCTGGATGGTCTCTATGGAATCATGCTAAAGTGTGTAGGCTCTGGAAGCTGATGTAGCAGGAGGTATCTGGTCCTGTCATTTGTTAATTGTATGAGCTTGAGAAAGTGAGCACTGTATTTACTGAGCCTGAGCCTGTCGTGCATTGGAAATGCCTGACAAGGTGTAGAGCATGAAGCTAGGTCCTGTGTAGATATAGATATGAATTTTAATGAGCATGTGCTATGTGCCAACTGTGATGCTTGTTGGAGATCGTGTCGAGTAATGTACATCGAAGCCCTGCCCTTGTGGAACTTGCCATTTAAAGAAGAAGTGTGAGCCATACATTTCTTTTCCTAGCTGTATTTTCAGGTCTTTGCAGCCAAAAGCAGCATTGCACTTGGACTTGCTTCTGATTTTCTGTTTTTCTGGGCACTTGTCCCCATGGCCAGGTCAATGTGTTCAATACTCATGCTGGCTACTGACACAGAATGCAGAGAACCCACGTCTAAGACAGCAAGATGCTACACATTGTCCTGCTGTGAGATGTTAGGAAATACATTATTTTGTGAGGCAGTCAACATTTTCAGTGTGAGATGTTCCATTTCATCCTTTTACCCAGGGGTCCTTTCTTCATTTGCCTTTCACCTTTTCAGACACATTTAAGGGTATCATGGTTTATATGTGAGTTACTTTGATAACTGTTATTATTTCACAAAGTTATTTCTTATAATGTGTGACGACAAAAGTAATTGAACATTCCCAACTTAATCTTACTAGTATGGTGGGGTGTTATTATGCCTGTTACCTAGCTTGGTGTTATGATATAATTTGTTTCCATAACTGATTAAGAGCAGGGTGGCCGCATGAGAGCTAACTGTGCTGAAATTATTCAGGTTTTCTGTAGTAGTATCATGTTGCAACATATAAAGGCACCTGACAAGTTACATAGCCTGTCATGGCACCCTCTCCCCTCCCACCCATCTACCACCGTCATACGATGCTTTATTTAGCTCTGAGTCCACAGGGACAAGTGGTTTCCTCCATCTGGTCGAATGCAGTGATGGGACCAAACTCTTTCATGAATTGGACCATTTCAGGTCTGCTTTCTTCAGAAGAAGGACTAAAGTTCAAGTCCAACTCCTGATCCTTAGAGAAGAAGGAACTTCACATACATGAAAAGAACTCATATCCTCTGGTTGTTTCTCTTTATTGGCCCTTTTACTCTCCTAGCTGCCTAAATATGTACCTGATGTGGATTGGAATCCTGTATTCTTATCCCCTCAGAGATTTAGGTCAAACCCTTATAATGTGTCAAAGGGCCTGGTGCCGTCTTTGATAGTGAATGGTTGTGACGTAAAGATTCCATTGTCAGCCCCTTCACTGGTAGACTCGTAGCTCATAGCACAGTTTCTCCCCGACAGGCACTAGATACCAAGAATATAGTGCTGAGATGTAACTTCATTCAAGAGGGCTACCTGCGTTCTCCAAGGATGAGCAGATTCATGAAAATGAGACCTTAGTGAGTGACAGAAATTCATGCTGCGGTGACCCCTGGTCATCTCTTTTGGTTCCAAAAGATGGTGATGATGACACTCTTCCGGTAACTTAGCTCCTTCTCTAGAGGAAGACAAGCAGCTTACAAGGAAACTCCCTTACGAAGTCCTCTGGGTAGAGTGGAACTTCAGAATCAGTTCTGACACCAGCGCTGCCAGATTTTCAGATGAGGAAGTGATTTTTCTCTCTAGTTCTCGGAATCCCATTCTTCATCTCCCACTGCAGAGGCAAAGGTGCCCAGGGCGGTAATGAAATCATTCTTTGGTATTAAAATAGGCACTCAGAGGAGACTTCAGCCTCTCAAGGCTCTGCTGTCCTAGGGTGCTTTAGGAATCCTGGGCAAGAAGGAAGGAAAACAGTGTGTACATTTTTAGTTTTAATGTCGCAGGACAGAGATATGGGTGCTATCAAAGACCGGAGTGAGGTGGCACTCTTATTCTGAGAACAATGATGTCTGAGTATGAGGTAATGGTTATCTATCATCCATCTATTACCCATCCATTACCCATCCATTTATCCATCCATCCACTCTTTCATCTACTGTCTCAGTTCTTATGCAGGGTGCTCAAGTTGAATACATGTTTGAGGGGACTCAAGGGCTTTGCCCTTGGAGTGGATCAGATTTTAGCTCATGGGGCCCAACGTTCCTAAAGTCTTTGCTCCCTTTCTAAAATCGTTGTTTTGAAAATCAAGTGAGAAAATGTTCTTTTCTTTCCTTCCTTTCTATCCACCTTACTCCATATTTATTGTGCTTCTAGAATTTGACAGACCCTTGACTAGGCAGGGTGAATACAAAGGAAAAGGAAAATGCAAATGTCTCCTGCCATGACTTTCAGAGTGTGAACTCCTATTTTCATTGGGGGGTGGTATGCAAATATGTGGAAGATGGTGAAGGTATAATTGAACTGATACTCACAATTCAGCTCAGTGATGTAGGAGTCCTGCTTTGATCCCTGAAATTGAGGCTTTCATATAAAATTCTGGGATTGTTTATTGCACACCCGGCACTGTACTTCTTCAGCCAGGCCACCGTGAGTGACCAGAGAGATCGGAGATTCACCTGGTTGTAGACGTGACGTGTTGGGTGCAGGCGGAAGTTGAGAATCAAAATCAAAGCAGCTTTGAGAATCCGTGTCTAAGTTTTCTCTCTGACCCCCTCTTCCTCTCTGATCCCAAGATCTTGGCTTACAGGCACACTCCCACCCCTGTGACGTCGTGAAGACAAAATTATTACTATGTCAGGCTCCTGACTGAGCCTCGTGTTTATGGCCCCTCCCTTGTTGTTGCTTATTTATAATCAGAGCCAGACTCGGCCTCTTGGTTTCAAAATTCTGCATAACATGGTCCTGCCTTGTTTTCTATTCTTACTTCCTGCCGTCTCTCTTCTCCCTCACCTGGACACTTCTTTCATTTCTCTGACTCAGCGAGCCCTGTAGTATCTGGATCGTCACCCCCGCTGTCCCCTGGGTTTGGCGTGCATTTCTTCCCTCCCTGAGATCTGCAGCTTTAATCCTGTCTGCTGTGGGGAGGCTGTTTCTCTCCATCCACAGGGCACTTTCTGGGCGGAGGAAACTTTCCATGCACTCTCACAGCCCCCGTTCTTTCCTCATCATTGCCTCTGGAGCATGTGTGTGAATCTGGGAAATTCAGTCCAGCGCGAGTGCTGTGAAGGTTGTCACTTGCTGATAGTGCATTCTGTGGAAAAGTTTCCTAAAAGTCTCCGAATCTCACTCGTTTCATTGGCGAATGGAGAAATGTGCGAGAATACCGTTCTATTTATCCTTAGAACGTGTTTATCGAGGGATAAGTAGTCAATATATGTAAAGTAATAATAACTACCATTATTATACTTCTAACTGTTCTGTTGTTGGTGCATCATCCCCTGACCAGGGGTCTTTGAGAGCAGAGCGTGTCCGAGCTTTCTATGCACACGCTCTGAGCATGTTTAATACGTGAACGGATGGGTCCTTCTGTATCACAGCCAGACCAAGGAGACTTCCACCCCAGGCCCACTGGCGTGTGGCCTTTGTCCAGCTCTAATGAGCAGAAGCAGCCCTTGGGAGAGACGGTGCTCACACTTCTCGGTGGGGTACAATGTGTGGACATTTGGTACATTTGAGAGTATCTTTGGCCCCGTCATCTCACAAAAAGTGTCCCAAGGTGGGATACGTTGATGGGGCAGGGTCATTTCATTGAAGGGAGCAGATTCTGACAGACTGTGCACCACGAATCCTTCTGAGGTCCAGACCAGGAGTCCTACAAGCATTTGATGCCTGTCAATTGCTCTTCTTGCACAGCCAGACTCCTTCATTTGCAATGTCACATTGGTTACTTGAACAAGCCATGTACAAGAGTGTGTGTGTGTGTGAGAGAGAGATACACAAATAATAGGATGAAACGAATGAACAGAGAAATACAATATTCTATGTTTCAAGGTTACCATTAGCCCAGGGGTGTGGGTTTTACTAAAAATGAATTTTCAGAAGAAAGAAGAAGCCTACAGTGTTTACTTGTTTTTTTTCTTTCCCTGCATTTTCAGGAGGAAGTCTTGGGAACTTGCTTTCACTTAGGTTGCAGCTGGGCTTGTTATCACAGTGTTTTCTGACACTTGTGTATAGTCGAGTGTGACATGAAGTAAAATGACTTTCGTTATTGAGCGCTTAATATGTCCGCCTCCCTTTTTCTCGTTTTCGAATAGATTATAAATTCTTTTTAAATAGAGTTCTAAAATCAGTTCTTCAGGGTAGATGTTTCATCTTCATATTATAGGCAGAATAATGGAAGCTCAAAAAAAAGTGTTATTTTCTCCAGTTTACATAGTTAGAGAGACCTGAATCTTAGCATTGTCTTTTTCTCTTTCAGAACACTGTTTTTCTCTTCTTCTCTCTCAGTTATTTCTAAACACAAGGGACCTCAAAATCTTAGTTAAGATTATAATTATAATTTAATAATTAATAAATATTATAAAAATGTGCCACAAATAAATTCTAACATGATGATAACACTGTTTTGAGGACATAATTTTTAAAAGCACAAATGCTATTGAGAAGTGTAACACACATCAATACCTTCTGTGTCTCAGGAAGGCTTTGTATATTAATGGAAACCTCCAAGAATGATATATTATTCAAATATTCTTTTTTAATAAAAATGCTAATAGACATGTTAAAATGCACATAAATTAAAATGATCATAAATTAGGATTAATATCACATTAATGAATTGTAATCCCACATTCATTAAGATAAAGTGGCATTTCAATATTTGCTCTTGTTAATAAATTTGATACAATAAATGAAGGGGATACATTTTGAGATTCGATAAATAATTGATGTAATCTTAGGCTTTAACTTTTTAAAATATTCAAAAGTAAAGGAGGAGATCTAGATGCATTTGAATGCTTTGTTACTATTTTATGTCTTTTTTATAATCTTTTCTTTTCATTTATTGGAGCGCTAAATACAATTTATTTGGCAAAGAAAGTGATAGAGCCTGTTCTGAATGAACACAGTCCCAAGAGGATACAATGTCTTCTGAGTTTCTAGGCATTTCTTTCCACAAGACAGTTTATTTTTTAAAGGAATAAGTATTTGGAATCTCATGGTGCAATAAGTGGAACTATATTGGTATTTAAATAACTGAGTTAAACTGAAAACATGTGCACTTTGTATGTTCCAACTATAATTCAATGACTTTTTTTAAAAAAGCAAACTAAAAATAAACATTTTTGTTTTATTTTAGTTTATTTTTTAAAAACGGGAGCAATGGAAAATACAAAGAAGCAATGTGCATCAGAACATTCCTGTTTCCCTCTTGAGAGTAAATCAAACATGTTATTTCTTATTTTTTAATCCTCACCTGAGGATATGTCTTTGTTGATTTTAAAGAGAGAGAGGGAGAGACAGAGAGAAACATTAATGTGAGAGAGAAACATTGACTAGTTGCCTCCCATATGCTTCCCAACCTGGAATCGAACCCATAACCTAGTTATGCAAGTGCCTTGACCGGGAATCGAACCTGCAACCTTTTTGGTGAATGGGATGACACTCCAACCAACTGAGCCACCTGGCCAGAGCTAAACTGAACGGTTTAAAGCCAGCGTGGTTCTACACCTATCAAAATGGTTCAGGTGGGGTGTTGTCAGTGAGTACCTGTCGCCATGACCCGAGATGGATCTGGGTCGCTGCTGCAAAGTTCCTACTTTTCTAAGCATTCTTATCTTTGGAAAACGTGCTCCCCTACTCTGGCCTCAGTGTTCTACTTTATAAAAAGGGAATGATTTTCCTGGACCTGAAGAATTGTATGAAACAAAGTAAAAACCTAGGCAAACATAAGATTTTAATGTACACGAGACTATTCGAATTACTTTTGCTTTTGTAGATATAGCAGGCAGATCCGAGTTTAATTCAAGGTCTACCAGGCTTGATTCCAAACTATGAACATTGAGGAGGTTATCATGTCAAACTTCCTTTTTTTCAACTTTCATATGAAATATTTTAATTCATTTATTTTCTGATAAAAATTAAGGGAATTATATGAGAAGTAATTCACAGAGTTCTTGGCATACAAATAGTGATCTATAAAAGGTAGCTAGTAATAACACCTTTAAATAAATGTATTTGTAAATTTAAAAAATCATTTATTTTTGTATTTTTTCCTTCATCTTTTTATCATTCTAAATACATATCAGTTTATACTAAACAGGTCAGAGTATTTTTTAAGCATTCAAACTTAATTTCATTATGTTTTATTTTGATTTATATACATACAGTTGCATAGACTCTTTGTACAACTACTGTTAGCAGAAATGATGAAGTTACAATGAACGTAAAAAGAACCAACCAGATATTCAAGCAGGAGGTGGCTAAAAAAAAAAACAGGTTGCAAATTGCCCCATCACTAACTGATGTCACTTTTCATTTTAGCTACACACAGACCTGGATCCTGGGAGCAAAAAAATCAAGTACATCCTATCTGGTGATGGAGCTGGGACAATCTTTCAGATAAATGATATAACAGGAGATATCCACGCTATCAAAAGACTCGATCGAGAAGAAAAGGCCGAGTACACCCTCACAGCTCAGGCAGTGGACTGGGAGACCAACAAGCCCCTTGAGCCTCCTTCTGAATTTATCATTAAAGTTCAAGACATCAACGACAATGCACCAGAGTTTCTTAATGGGCCCTATCATGCCACCGTGCCGGAGATGTCCATTTTGGGTATGTATGCTTCCAATTTCGCAGAACTATTAGGAGTCATCTTTAAAATAGCCCCTGGCATCAGGGATAGTGTATCGCTGAATAAAAGACATTCATTACTGTCTTATCTCTCATTTGCATTTCCAAATCCCCTTTTTTGGGCTCCGTGCCACAGCTCAATAGCTTTCGTCTCTTAGTAATAGGAACTGGCGAAGCCGTTGTATTAAAATATCTCTTTTTGCCCGACAGTGCTTCAATAGGCTGAATTTGTATGCCTCTCATAGACCCATGGTTGAAGTATTGTTACTGAGGCGGATTTATCAAGATTTGTTCCAATATGCCAGACTAATCCTATTGATATTTGCTTGATGTTTAATTATTTGTTTGTGCATATTCTCAGGCAGATGCAGTGCACAGAGAAACGGGGAAGCGTCTAGGTCTGGAGTCAGCCAGACATTGAATCGGGCTGGTGGGGCGAGTCGAGAGTGGATTAGGAAATCGGTTACCCGAGACTTCCATGCTGTGGCTGACTTACCTTAACTGAACTGTTTTCCAGGAGTGCTACCGTTCCCAAGGGCCCGCTCCCAATGTTTCTGAGCCATTGAAGTGTCTGTGACATTTTACAGAGCAGTGTATATTTCAAGACGTGATTTTCTAGTCCTTCCTTTTTGTTGTTGTTGTTTTGGATCTGCTGCTCTCTCCCCAAACCCTGGCCTTGATCCTGGAAAAACCCCTGATATCACCCAGACTTGATACTAGAGAGCTCTTCCTTATCTGACCAAATTAGCAGGCAGGGTCCAAAATTCAGAGTGCGCAACCGCGGGAGTCATTCTAATGTATGGAATATAGACCCTACTTAGTTTTAAATTACAGCTGGGACCACCTACAAGGATACACACATCAAAATTAAAATGCAACAAAATGACATAAATTCAAACGAAGCAGGAGAACATGATGAGACAAATAAAAACCACACGTAGAGACATAAATTGAAGGCCAGAATTAGTTAAGTAGCTTGGCTGTATGTGATAGCTTCTTTTTTACTCACAATATAGCTTCAGTAGATACACTCACTGCAGCCACAAATCAGAATTGATTGTGAGCTTTCGCATCTCACCCAAGTATCTCTCCTGCCAAAACTCTACTTTGTCTATCTCTTGTGCAAGGAATTCCACTTTTATTAATTCTTTCTTCTTATCAGATCACATGGCTTCTCTATAGATGACTGAAATGACACTGTTTCTAGGGAAACTTGTATGGCTTTTTAGCAGAAAGTTATCTCTCTACTGTTACTATTACCACAAAAAGAAACCCACAAACAAGCAAAAACATCTCCGTGTGTCTACTTCTTTCAAATTCTGACATGCGAACAGAAACCGACAAACACTCGATTTTTTTTTCTTGCTGTTCTTGTTTGACCACTCATTTAGGGCAGAGAACTTGCTTCCTTCATCTCTTTATCTGGATTAGAGCAACATGGTTTTAAAGGGCTGCCGGCACCTACAATACACAAAGAACCCTTTATTTTAATTGCTAACAAATGGTGAAGAGGGACGTTGTTACTTTTTCCTCGTTATCGTGATTTGTACATCTTCGCGGCCAAGTCTCTATCTATTTATTGTAAATGTGTCCGAGGCTTCCATTTCTGTGTATATGAGTCATGTGCCTGCTAACCATTTGGAGAAAGAAGTTGCCCCACTCCAACTTGGGCAGACTCCAAGGTCAACTTCAGCTAAGGAAAGGATTGTAAAGATATTATTAGCTACATTATGCAGCATGTATGTGAACCTATAAATACATAGCATATAATGCTTTCCTATCTAAAAGACGTTTCTTGATTGGAAAGGAGAAGCTAAAAGAAATAACCTACACTAACATACACAGTTATTTTTCTTGAAGGAAATGCCTTGTCTATGACATCTCTTTCAAAAACTGCATGGGCTGTGCTTACAGTTCAAACTATAGGTTGGGAAGTTAAAAAGATAGAGTTTTGAATCCCGGTTTTATCCCTTATTATTTGGCTGACTTTGAAGTTCAGGGAGGTTAAATTATTGCTCGTTTTCCTTAGCTACAATGTGAAGATAATAGTTTCCATCTTGCTTTCATTGTGTGAGAATTGTGTGGTAACATACAAGGTCAAGGTGTGCCAGAAAGTAAACAAGCATGCGATAATTGGTTGTGGTGGTGGTTTCCACAAAATTATTTTTTATTAATCTCTTCCCCACCTTCCCTTATGTATCGATTTTACGCGTGGGGTGTATGGTGGCTGTTTGACTCCAGCCTCTCTGGTTAAAGGAAGCAGAGGCAGCTGCACTATTTTATTGTCAAGTGTGAATTATTCCCTTCATTTCTCACGAAGGTGAATATCAGGATGAAGGTCACTTCTATCTCCTTTCTCTCCTCACTGTGCTCTCCCAGCCTGTCTCTTCCCTCCCCTCCTTCCTCCTTTCATTTTTCTTCCTTCGCTGCTGCAGAAATGCCAGCCCCTGCACCTGTGCATCCCGAGGAATGCCAGCCAGGACCGGGGGAGTTCACTGTGCTGAACATGAGAAATAAAATCCTCATTGAGAAATTTAGCAGTATTAAATTGAAATGAATGTGATATTCAAGAACTGGCTGCCAGTTGACAGGCTGTCAAGACAAAACACACGTATATATTTGCCCAAATGGCAGCTAAATTATTTTAGAAGTATCTTATTTGGGAGCTGGCGATGCAGCTCTTTTATATTCGACTGTGAATTGCAGAACTTGATGAGAATTCACTTTTATGGCAATGCAACAGAAAGTGCGGTGCGTGAACTTGTCTGGTTTTTACCGTGGATACCAGGCTAGCTCTGTTGAAGTTGGTTATTCAATGAAAATTTACCTGTATTTATCGATCTTCAGATAGTTTAAATGGGTATTTCTCAATGCTATTGCATGTTGGAGTGAGGGTTGTTTAACCCTGTTTTTATGTCTACACCTAGGTTTGGGTAAAATAAGCTTTTTATTTGATTTGAAAATGGAACCTCAGATTATATGGCCTGAAATTTGCCTTCTGCTTGCATAAACCATGTAATCGCACTTTCTCTATCTGTCTAATGTGCACAGTAATACCTACCTAACAACCTATGTTTGGGAAAGTCTAATGATTATTTTTAAAGGGATGTTAATTTCTTTCCAACTGTCCATTTGTGAGTCTTACTAGTGTGAATCAAAAAATTGCCTATATGATATACATTGCCTATATAATACAAATGCTCAGGAGCCTTCACTTTATGTTTCACAAATGTGCATACTGGAATGAACTCTATTTTATTCAAAAGCGTATATTACTGAAGGTAGAAGTAAAGAGACGAGAAAGCCAAGTACAGTGTTCTCCCTTCATCTACGGGGGATACATGTCAAGATCCCTAGTGGATGACTGCAACAGGGAATAGTGCTGATCCTTGTACATCCTGTTTTTTTCCTATACATACATTATCTAGGATAAAGTTTGCTTCCTAAATTTGGCACCATAACAGATTAACACCAGTAACTAACAATGAAGTAAAGTGATTATAACAATATACTTTAATAAAAGTGATGTAAATGCAGTCTCTCAAAATATCTGGAATTTTCCACTTGATATTTTCAGACTGCGGTTGACTGCAGCAGCCACAGAAAGCAGCACTGCGGATAAAGGGGGACCGACTTCTGCAGTGCTTAAGCTGGTAGGCATTATTGCATTGTCGAGTACACAGTTATATAAAACATGACTCTCGGGATTCTCCGAGTTTACTTTTAGATTCGTGGCACCTCTAACAACAATTGATACGTAATGAAAAGTTGCTGTATGCCAGAAGCTATGTTAAATGCTTCTAATATCCACAACAATCCTACAACATCGGTAGTGCTCTTCTCTTCCCCACTTCTCATTATTTTTAAATCAGAAAATCGGGGGAAATGATAGCTAATCCAAATCCAGATATTAAGTGGAGGAGCAGGGATTTAAGTCTAGACATCCGACTTTACCTCCTTGGGATTTAACCAGTATGCTCGACTAATCTTTCATAATATCTCCAGGGAACTGGGTTTATGCAAGCACCAAGATCCCGCTGCATATTAATCATCGTTAATGTTTTTCTGAGGTGGAGGTGCTCTAGGGGCCAGCGCGCTTTGCAGACTAAATTGAAGAACACTGGGATGGGATTTGGACAAGGAGAAGTTCAGAGGAAGTTTTATACAACTGTCAAGATAGGAATAGAAGCACTTAAAAAATGTGAGAACAATACATCACCTAGGAATTTAAAACAATGAAATTAAGAAGAACGGGGTGAACAACTGGGGCCGAAGTGCCGTTCATATAATAAAGGAAAAGACTGAAGGGAGTAAACGGGGATCGAGTCTAGATAATGCAAAAGGAGAACGCGCTCTCCGCCAAAAAATAATGATCGAAATAGCAGCAGTTCAAGAGATGACTTAGTCAAAAAATACGTTTAAGAGGCTTATAACTGAAGAGGTTATGAAAGTCAGTACACAATATACAAGCGAACTTACTCTTCTTGAAGAGGAACTCAGCCGAAAGAAAGATGTTCAAATTTGAAAATAATTTCAGGCTCCTTTCTATATGCTATTCTCATTCTTCCATCTTCTCTTATCTTTAATATTATGCCTTTTCTTTGTGACCATGTCTTTTTATGCTAAACATCCTTAAATCCTCATTTGGCAAAAGGCCCGTACAAAATGCATACTACTGCTTTTCAGTTTATTTATTACCTTTCATCTGGAGCACGTTTTATCTTAGAGGAAAGTTGCAAATGCAGCTGTCCAAATCTATTTTCCCCAAACTACTGGAGAGTAAGTGGCTGATAGGGTGCCCTTTGCCATGGGAAGCCAGAGCAAGTCATTCCCACGTGGAGGTTTCTCTACACAGCACAATACAAGCATCAACATGAGGAAGTTCATTTTGCTGCACCATTGCTGTGGAATGCACCACCCTCAGTAAGATATCTCCAGTTGTCCCAACAATGTCCTTTTACAGTAAAAGGATAAAATCCGTGCTGTACCTTGAGTTCACCTGTCTCTCTTCGGTTCTAAAGCAACACCACATGGTTCATTCCATTTTTTCCCTCTTTTTCCAACAGTGAGAAATTTGAGGGGTTTTTTTATGCTCCACATATTTATTATTTGAATAACCTTTGCGCCTTCTGCTCATCCTCTGACTCCTGCGCACAAGTGTTTACCCAGTGTCCCACTGCCCCCTCCCCTCCCTGCCCTTACATGGATCCCTACCTTGCCCAGCCACACCTATGGGCTTTTGCAGTGGAAGGTTCAGACAGCAGACAGACAGTCCAGAGTAGAGGCAGGGACCTATACTACTCTCTACTCTTGTTGTCCTGTATACTTAAGTCACCTCTTGATGTATAATAGACCTATGGCAATGTCTTTCAATAGGTATTCAAAATAGGTTGATTGAAAAGTCGAATTTGATTGATAAACACTGAATTAAAGAAAGCAAAATGCTCGCTATACTTCATTCTCTAAAGTATAAGTGTATCATAATTTAATAATAGATTAGGTTCCTGGACCCAGGTGTGATTTGTGGGTGCGTTTATGTGAGAGGGGGCCTTCCCACACAACACCAAGAAATTCTTGGCCAACTTCATGGTGTCTTACAATTCAGCTCAATTCTGATACTGTCGTCCAGAGACAGCATCAGATTCCACAGGTTGAGGCAGTCCTACCAGGTTATGTACCCACCCCACCCTCGTGTCACAGGCCGGTGACTAGTCCAGGTTGTCACCCGTGCTTGTAACCAAGAGCCTATAAATCGGAGGCCCCCCTAACCCATCTCTGTGGGTTCGATGAATTTGCTACAGTGGCTCACAGAACTCATAGCCATTTGCTAGAAAGGCTCACAGAATTCACTAGGTTATCAGTTTGTTATAAAAGGCTAGAACTAGCCCTGGCTGGCATAGCTCAGTGGATTGAGCTCGGCCTGCAAACCAAAGCATCGCAGGTTCGATTCCCAGTCAGGGCACATGCCTGGGTTGCAGGCCACGGCCCCCAGCAACTACACATTGATGTTTCTCTCTCTCTCTTTCTCCCTCCCTTCCCTCTCTAAAATAAATAAATAAATAAATAAAAATCTTAAGAAAAAAAGGCTAGAACTCAGGACTAGCCAGATAGAAGGGATGCATCAGACAAGGCACACAGGGAGGGGCATGGCACCTCCGTGCCCTCCCCAGGTGCACCGCTCTCCCCAAACCTCCCGTGGTTCACCTCCGGAAGTGCTCTCTGATGCTGTCCCTTCAGCTTTTATGGAGGCTCCATCCCGTGGTTAGGAGTGATTGCCTCATGGGCCACTGACAGTTGATTCCATTGCCAGCCTCTCTCCCTCGCAACCATCTTGATGCAATGCCACATGGTAATTTAGTATGCAATTAAATGGTGAGATTTGCAATTTCTATGGACTGAAATGAAAGTTATAATAGCTATAGCTTACATGGATTATTAGCTTGTTATTCTTGTCACTGTGCAGTACATATGTTAGTCTGATATAAAGGAGATTCCCAAAGTAATAATTAAAGAGATTCATTTTTATAATTATTTTTATTATCAAAGAACAAATTTATGTCACATAAGCTTAAAAGATTAAAAACTGTTCATACTGACAAACTATCTTAAACCTAACATAATTTTTTCTTGTAATTGAGAGGGTGTGGCTTGCTTTCTCTCTCTCAGCTAGATAAGAGAATCCAGCAGATTTCTCTCTTTTAAAGGGGAGAGAGGCAAAGTCAAAAATGTATATTGGTGATTTTGATTATATTTTTTGTCTTATATTTGATTCAGAGTGATGAACAAAATTGAAATTCTTTAGGAAAACATGGGAGGGAAATCATGAAGACTGCAATAAACACCCTCAGAAGCCATCCCTCTGGCCTGCCTGATACGAATGCATGTAACAGCAGTGGTTCCCCCAAACCCTGAGGTGGGGTGAGGACTGGGCAGTTTCTATTCTGCATAAAGAAGCTAAACCTCTACAGGGACGTGTAGACAGTTGGCTTGATAGCTCATTTCTTTTTGGTAATGAGTGATGATCCATTGTCTGGATTTACCATAGTCTGTGTGTTCACCTGCTGAGGGACATCTTGGTTGCTTTTAAGTTTTGGCAATTATGAAGAAAACTTCTATCAACAAACAAACAAATTGCTAGAATATTCAAATGGGAAAGTTACTGGCAATTAACAGTGAGAGGTACCTAAAATGTATTTGTCTTATCAGGGGCATTACATTGCTTCCTCATTTTGACCAGACACAAGGGGGGGTATAATATGGGAATATAAACGAGATTTATTTGAATGCCTTCTGAATGTGAGGAAACTCCTTCCATCAAATTTTACTTTAATGCTTACTCCTCTGTTCTCCCCAAATTGTAAGGTGCAATTTCATCAATCATTGATAGCACAGTAATTTAATTCATCAATTTTATTATCCCTAATGAAACCCTATTTTTAGGGCCTTGCAATTGTTAACTCAGATTTCTGATCTCTTTAAAGTTAAGGTTCTTTAATCCAAATATCAACCCAGAAAAATATGCTGACACAGGTAGAATGGCTTAGGGAATTTTATTGTAAATTTTATATATGCTTCTGTTTCTCTTCAGATCAAATTTTATAGAAATCCAGGTTTTAGTAAGTTGAAAAAAGAGTTAAAATTCTAGAACTATTTGTTACAGGATTGGCTCAGAAGCCTCGGGTTCCATTACCAAGATAGAAAAGATGGATATTTTCCATCAAGAGTGGTATCTCCTCTCATACATTTATTTGGTCTATGAATTTAGGAATTTCAAGTAAGAAGTTGAAATCTTTGAATTATTTTTAGAAGATGAATTCCCAATCACTAGCCAATAAAAATTCTTCAGAATGGTAGAAATCACCAGAAAATATAGTGAAATATCTCATTTGTTTTTACATTTTTCAATATTGACATCACTTTTAATCAATGTGATAGAATACTACATAAAAATGTATTTCCATAAGTTATATATAGGCCTGCAACTTGAACCTACTGAAAACAAATTTAACAATCTCTGCCCCTAACCTCACCCCACAGGGTGAGCAGTTACTCCCTGTGGAATGGGGTTTGTTGCCTCAGCCTAATTTAGAAGCCTGTCTGTCCCATTCATAGGGATCTCATAATTTAAACTGATGTTTCAGAGGATTAAAATTAAAGCATTGACTCAGCGTGAGCGATATCGAAGTGAAGAGGCAACATCGATTTTATATCTCACCCTGTGCCTCTAAACCAGGTCAGCCGATCAATATTCCAATTAAACAATGGTTTACCGGCCTAGGCATAGCAGGTGCTAATGCTAACGTTCTCTTTCTGTCCCTTCAACTTTTCCTCCACCATGTCCCTGCACCCTGCTCATTAGACTTAAACCCGATTTCATTGAATAACAATTTGATTCTCAGTTTGGTTATGGAGGTATTGTCTCTTTAAGTTTTTCAGAAATAGATCTTTTACCCACTCACATTTTGGCTTCTTCCTACTTACGGATTTATTGGTTAAACTTTCTGAAAATTACACCTCACTCCTCTCTACTCGGAGAACTGTCCTATGGCCAACCCTTCCTCCAGATCTACCCGGAACCCTTCGGAGGAAAATGAGATCTGCTTTCTGCTCAAATAATCTTCTGCTACTTCAAATACTGAAACGTATTCTCGCATCAGTAAATCTGCACTTAGCATGAGAAAAAATCAAAACACTCAAGAAAAACTTTGTGTCATAAAGGGAAGGTGGAGGAGCCAAGGAGGGATTCCTCCCAGACAGCCCCACGATCCCGCCGTCTCTCTCGTCTCTTTGTTCTCCTCTGAGATGTGCTATTTTAGGATCCAACACGTGTATTGATTCTAGTGGCAAAGGGCAAATTGTTCTTAAATTATTCAAGCCGTGTCTGTGTGTACAGCTCTGTGAATTAGCATCAACACTTGCAGTGTTAGGAATTTCTTGTTACATAGCCATTGCAGGAAATCACGAATTAGAGGGGCTGAGGAGGGAAAAGCTCGTGGGGTGCAGCCTTCGCCCACATCTGCCCACCGGGCAACGAATCCGCTGCATGTCAGGGCACATCCCCAACACGCGTTTGTGAAATTCTGAAGCCTTGGCCGAAAATGAATGTGGGACACCTTTGTCAGTATATATATTTTTGTGTGTGTATGGCAGCAATTTTCAACGTTTTTCATCTCATGGCATACATAAACTAATTCCTAAAATTCTGTGGCATACCCCAAAATATGTCTTAGGCTGATCTGACAAAAAAAAAGTAGGTATGATTTGGATTCATTCACACCAGGCAGCTATTGTTATATTGGCTGCGGTCATTTTCTTATTTGACAATCCAAGGGAAAAGAAGTCAGTGCGCCTGACCAAGTAGTCAGGTCCTGCATGTTTTAAAAACTCTTGCAGCGTATGGGCTGAAAGTCACTGCCGTCTGGTGTGCTCTTCCGGGAACCCTGCCTCCCAGAGCTGCTGGTGCTTCCTAAATCTCTCTGTGGGTATGAATATTATTCTTTTTTTTTTAAGATTTTATTTATTTATTTTTAGAGAGGGGAAGGAAGGGAGATAGAGAGAGAAAGAAACATCAATGTGAGGTTGTTGGGGGTCATGGCCTGCAACCCAGGCATGTACCCTGACTGGGAATCGAACCTGCGACACTTTGGTTCACAGCCCGCGCTCAATCCACTGAGCTACGCCAGCCAGGGCTCTAATATTATTCTTTAACGTTAATATTTGGCTGTCATGGGCTTCACCGTTGTCCTCCCTGGATTCACTGAACTTTAAAAGTTGCCATTAGATCTTTAGATCCCTGTGGGTGGTGGGAACACAAGGCAATATACTGATCGTGTATCAGAGAAATGTGCACTTGAAACCTATGTGATCCTATTAATTGGTATCGCCCCACAAATTTAATTTAAAAGGTTCTTTTTAGACCCAAGTGCTTTTATTTCTTGGTTGGTTAGCAATCACAGTTTTATGAGATATGTGCCTTTTTTCCCTTATTCTTTTTTACCAATATCTTCACAGAGAGAAAAATAGGGTGAAATTTATGTGGCAAGACAGCTACATGCATAGATAAACAGAGATCAGTACATAGAAAAGGGTAGAGAAGATATGCAAACTATTAAAAGAATGAAGGATAGAGATATGAATGTAGACTTATAGAGAAAAAAGATATAGATTGTGTGTGTATTTGGTATATAATTAGATATCCTAAAAAAGGCAAAAATAGTTACACTGTGAGACTGTCAATGAGACTGTATGGATGGTCTCAGATACATCTTTTATTCTAAGGAGACGAGATTTCATTCCTTGTATCTGTACTTGAAGAGTTTAAAGTCAGCAAAATCATATTTGTGGCCATGTTAGAGATGATCTTATTCATTTTCTTTTTATCAGGGAGCGTGAGACCCAGGAATCTTCTCTTTATAACCATATCAGACTTTTCAGACGTCATCATTATCTACCAATTATGAATCTTTGCAAACCATAAGAGTGGTTTGGGCTCAAGAAATATGATGGAGGAGGGGAGGGTGGAATTCATAAAATAAAGATCTTTGAAATAGGTGTTGAAGCGTTCGTGCGTATTCCTTCTGAAATCCAAAGCAATGTTATTCACTTGAGGCTAGCATAATGAATAATTACTTTATTCCTACATAGTAATTAATATTTAATGTGTTTATGCCAAACACTGTTCATGTGCATTCATTTAATCCTAACAACCCCATGAAGTGAATTCTGTTACTGTCATTTTTAAAAAGAGAAAACAGAGGCATGCAGCCATAACATAGCTTACTCCAGCTGATATTATTGGTAAAACTGAGAGCTTCCCATCAGACCAGGAGGATCACTAACAGTCTGCAGAGTAAGAAGGGAGTTATTACAGGGATCAGACCATTTGCAGTTACTGAGCTGCCAGAGAAATCTAGGCAAAGCTGCTCTCATTGCTTCGGGTGCGGGAAGGAAAGCTGAGGGTGAAGTGGGAGAGGCCCGGAATACAGTGGAATCCAAGACGACAACCTGAAGACCCTGTCTATCTCTCCTCCTCAATTTTCCGTGGCGCGGGTAACCGCAAGAGGAGGGGATGCCTTTCCCATAGGCCTGCACACATATCTAGCGCAGGATTTGGGCAATGGAAGGAACAGGTCCAACAGTTGTTGAAGGAGCTGCGAACTTGGATTCTGCTCTCTGCCAACATGTTGAACTTGAACATCTGCTGAATTTAGCATGAGCTGCCCCAGTACCTAATACCCCGTGCTGACTTTCTATCTGCCTTCTCCACTTCTGTCTTTAAAATCTCAGGCCAAACCTGACCAGCACAATACAGCCTCCCTTGGTGTCCACGAGGGTTTGATCCCAGCATCCACCCACCCCTGCTGCCCAGGATGCCAAAAGCCAGGGATGCTCATGTCCCTTGGCTGGCCGTCCATCGTCCTGGGCTCTGCATCCAAGGATTCAACAAACAGCAGATCCTCAGATGCACAGCCCAAGGCTGACTATATAAGGAAGGGAATTCTGGAAATACCATCCCAGGTTATCTATCTAACTAGGGACAGAAGCCATGACAGATACTATTTATTTAGCTTCCACTGCAGGCTAGGTACTGTGCCAAAACACCAGACGGATTTTTAAAAGGGTGTATTATATATATCAAGTATATAAAGTCAAGTGTAATTATTGTACATTATATATTACACGAGGATTATATAGCATATAGGTCAAGTGTTACTATCACATTTATACTGTACAAATGTAATTAGAATGGATTCATGGTATGAATTGAAGCATGGTCCCCAACATTCTCATATGGAAGCTCTCAGCAACCAGGACCTCAGAATGAAACTCTATCTGAAGGTAGTGCTGTGAAAGAGGTGGTAACTAAGGGAAAAAGGGGACTTACACTGGCTGGCATAGCTCAGTGGACTGAGCGTGGGCTGCAAACCAAAGTGTCGCAGGTTCGATCCCCAGTCAGGGTACATGCCTGGGTTGCAGGCCATGACCCCCAGCAACCGCACATTGATGTCTCTCTCTCTCTCTCTCTCTCTCTCTGTCTCTCTCTCTCTCTGTCTCTCTCTCTCTCTCTCTCCCTCCCTTCCCTCTCTAAAAATAAATAAAATCTTAAAAAAAAAGAGGACTTACAGGCAGGCCCTAACGCAGTCTGACTGGTGTTCTTACATGAAGAAGGGATTTGAATGGACAAAAAGACACCAGGGGCACGTATAAACAGAAGGACAACTGTGTGACGAGGCAGCCAGAAAACAGCCATCTGCAAGTCAAGGACAGAGACCTCAGGAGACATCAACTCAGCCAGCACCTTGCTCTTGGACTTCTAGCCTCCAGGACTCGGAGAAAACACATTTCTCTTGTATAAATCACCCAGTCTGTGGTATTGTTATGGCAACCAGAGCGAACTAATGCAGTTTGACCAAATGAACTTAATTAGGATGTCCTAGAGTCAAAATCCAAAACCGGAGATTTAGCCAATCAGGTACCAATGTTCTCTCTTCTCTAACTGCTGAGCCCCTGAGTCAGCCTTGAGGTAGAGGCATATCTCCGCAGACGTGCTGAGTACAAACATCTGTTTCTGCTCTGGAATGGTTTACAGGGAAGCTGTGTGTTCGAGCATGTAGAACCTCTTGTTTTTTCAGTAAACCTTTTATTTCAGGATAGGTTAACATTTATGAAAAAGTTGTAGAAGAGCACAGAGAGCTCCCACATACTTTGCCACAATTACTAACATTTTATGTCAGTGTAGGACACCCTCGCCAAGATGAAGGAACCCGTATTAATATAGCATTTTAGCAGTTGTGATGAGTACGCGTTAAGTATTTTTGTAGAATTTCTCTCATTTTGGATTTGTTTAATGTTTTGTTCATAAGGAGACTGGGTAAGGTGTTTGGGGAGCAAGACCGCATAGGTAAAAGTGCCATGGTATTACATTATCTCAAGAACATAGTAATAATAGGTTTATACCTGTTGAGGTTAACCTTGACCATGTGGCTGTGGTGTTGTTTGTCAGGTTTCTCTACTATACATTTACTCTGTTTCTCCTCTTTCCATGCTGTATCCTTTGGGTAGAGTTTACTACATGCAGCACAGACATGAAGAGTGGAAGTTACACTCCCCACTCCCCACCTGATCAACCACATTACTCGTTTTCTCCCCTCCCTCCCTCCCTCCCTCCCTCCCTCCCTCCCTCCCTCCCTTCCTTCCTTCCTTCCTTCCTTCCTTCCTTCCTTCTCTCTCTCTCTCTCTCCCCCCCTTCCTCCCTCCCTCCCCCCCTCTTTCTTTCAATATGAACTCAGGTTATTTTATGTTTTATATTTGGGATTAAAATCTAATACAGCTTTATTTCCTTGCTTAATTTTTTTTCACCTTTGACCACTGGGAAATCCTTTGATGGTCTGACATGTATAGATTTTCTTTTTTAGAGGGGGTTTGTTTTTTAGAACTTATTCATTAGTTTCTTGCACTGCATGATGCTCTGTGCTCTTCTTGTATATTCATCACCTCAGTTATAGAATTAGCTATTTCTCCAAAGAGGCCTGTTTTCTTTTATTGGGGTGTTAGAAACCAAAATCTAAGCATTAAGCATACTTGTTGCTACTGGGTTGGTTTTGCTTCTAGGCCGCTCAGCTGACAGAAGGAAGACAAATGCATGTGGGGATACTTGTATACATGCATGTATATGTACACTAATTTATGTGTGTGTGCATAAGCATGCACACATGTGTTCATGTGTATACAAACACATAAATGTATGTATATACACACAATACTGTGTGTGTATGTATATGTACACACGTATATATGGCATGTGCATATGTATATGACATATACATATATGTGACAAAATAATATAACCATATTATAAATATAATTTTGAAATGTACTGAATGGCTTAGGGATAAAAGAAGCAGACAAAAACACATATACACATTTATGTGTATATACATATACAAACACACATATGCAAACACACATATACACACTTATGTGTATATGTATCCCTAAGTCCTAAGTCCTAAGTCCTTCAGTACATTTCAAAAGTATATTTATAATATGGTTATATTATTTGATCAAAATTTGCATTCCATCCTGGGAAATCCCAACATCCTAATTTTAACAAATAGGCATTTTCTAAGATTTTTATTTATTTATTTTTAGAGAGGGAAGGGAGGGAGAGAGAGAGAGAGAGAGAGAGAAACATCAATGTGCGGTTGCTGGGGGTTATGGCCTGCAACCCAGGCATGTACCCTGGCTGGGAATCGAACCTGGGACACTTTGGTTCCCAGCCCGCGCTCCATCCACTGAGCTACGCCAGCCAGGGCTTCCAACATCCTAATTTTTAAAAAAATGCGTATATTAAGGTTCAGTCATTGTTCTGTGAAATTCTAATGGTTTTGATGAATACGTTGTGCCGTATGCCCATCAGTACAGGATCGGATTTGTACTACCTCGAAAACAATCTCTCAATCTTTCCCTATTAAGTTCCCTTTCTCCCTGAGTCCCTAGCAACCACTGATCTGTTTGCTGACTCTGTAATTTTGCATTTTCTAAAAGGTTATGTAAATGGAATGATATAGTACGTAGACCTTTAACTTAGCAATATACACTTAAGATTTGTTTTCACCTGGCTCAGTAGTCCATACCTTTTAACCACTAAATAGTATTTCATTGTATGGATTACCACAGTTTTTATTTCTACTTAATCCATTCACTTACTTAAAGATATTTTGATTACTTTCTGTTTTGTGTGACCACAAACAGACACGGTAAGCACTCACGTACAGGTTCCTGTTTAGACGTACGTTTTCAGCTAAGTAGAGAAGAGAGCTAGGGACATGACTGCCGGATCCTATGGTAGGATTATATTTAGTTGTGTGAGAAATTGTCATTGTTTTAACCAAAATACTGACCACACAGCCCTATCACTGGTATGTAAAATGCTGTAAAGATATCCCGTATTGGCTATCAGGCAAAAAAAAAAAAAAAGAAAAAAAAAGAAAGGACAAACAGTAGGAAACCTGGAATAGAAAGCAATCCGTCAATAGAGAGATGAACAGAAGGACTTGCGTGGGTTCCGGTGACCACCTTCTAAGCGGGAACTATCTTAAAACGTCATATCTCCGTGCTTTGGGGAAACGTTACCCAAGAGGCTTTTATTTGGCCTTTATCTGATTAAAACTGGCCCTCCGGCTCCCATCCTTTGACAATGCTCGGGAGCCCGGGCTGCTGACTCCACGGCCGCTGTGCCAAGCCCTGCTTCGGGGACGTTTGCGGGGAAAGGGAACGAGCACAGGAGTGAGCAGGTTGCCGTCCACAGCCCTCTCCGGAGGATCCCCCTCCTCTGAGGCCGCAGGGAAGACCCTCTGAGTGTCTAACTCGGGGTGTGTTTATTCTCCACGGACTGTCCACCCCTCGTGGATAATAGGGACAGCCGGCCACCATGTACACAAAGTGGCTTCTGTTCTGGGCCACAGATGGACATTTGGCCAAATGTGGTTCAAGTAGCTTAACCCCAGGTGCTCGCCATGAAGACCGAGGTTGTTGAAGACGTATCTTTCCAAGTAGCTCGACATAAAAAGATGAGAACTGAGGTTCCCATTGGGTGAGGTATCAGAGACATGGCCTTTTCATGATTATATATATAGTATACATATAGTATATATTATATATATATATATATATATTAGAGAAACAAAGAAAAGCTACACTTCTCAGAAAAGGGAAGAGATGAAGCAGGCAATAAAGAGAAGAAAAATGAGTCTGTGAGATTTCTTGTTAGGTTCCTTAGTCTCTGGTTCTAGAGACACACTGGGAGTCTCAGATGACTCCCATCTCTGGCCCCCTTCCTGTGCTACTGTGCTACTGTGCTACTTCCACTCATCCGCACACGATGGGTCAGAAGGGGAAGGTCACACTAGACTTCTTAAAGGCAAACATTTCCTAAGACATATGCTATTGTATGTTGCAGGTTCCAGTGGAAAGGAGTTATCCAAATGAATTTTAGCCTATTAGAAAGGGCATACAAAAGGATCTTTCTCCCTGGCTATGTAAACAGTGTATAAAGATGATAACTATTCCCACTCAAATTCTGTGCAGTTTCCCCTTATATGGATCCAGAGAGCAGATTATTCTTCTGGTGTCTCCTTTGTGAGAGATCATGGCTCCCCACGGCAAGGCATGGTAGGGATATTAGTAATATGTGGTGTGCATCTTCATAATACAGCAAGATTAAAAGAGGAAGTTATTTTCCCCTTTAGCTGCCATTGACGGCTGCCTGCATAAAAAACAACGAACTGAGATGTTACATTCCTGGGAAAATTAGAACCAGAGTGCGGGCTGCAATACCCCTCTGTGGGGCTTATGAAAGGATCTGGCTTGTCTTTGAACTGGGAGCAAAAGAGGAATTGCAAAAAGGCGTATTCTCAGTGCGGTCTGAAAAAAGCCTCTTCATGCTGAGTGCAATGCCACTTCTCCGTCCATTTATATTCACAGATCCTAACAATGGATGTGAGATAACCTACAGTCCTGGGTGCTTGGTGCTGTTGAAAATTACTCTGACAGAAAAACCACTGGATCAAGACTGAAAACAAAGGGCAACGTTCATTCCTGAGCATGTCTCTATTGTCCTTTTCCTTACCTTAATAGCATCAGCTGAGTAATGATAATCACCATATATATATATATATATATATGCCTATATATATATAGGCATTGCTTTCCCTAAGTAGTTATCAGGGCTGCTGATACCATCAGGTGATAATGAAAGAATACCAAACAATCCCCCCAGGTTTATGTAAGTATAACAAGTTACAATGTTACAATTAAAGGAAAGGAGAGGGCTGGCATCTGTCCGTCTTTAGAGGATCATGTCTGGAGTCTCCCAGATCCGATCAATGCTACAGAAGTGGGTGGGGAGGGCCTTTTAGGGGGACACCCCACCAGGAAAGTATAAGACCATGTAATGTGAACCCGGCGTTGCCTCCACTGCCTGATTTTGCCCCGAGGGCTTTGGTAAGGTGGGTATTTTGAAGCATAGCCAGCAATTCCTCTTCCTGTTCAGGCTCTTCTTTTCTTGTCCCCACCCCCATCCATCTTTTTAGATTCTGCCTTGAAGAGGAACACCCAAATGGTAAAACGCATATGACAGCACCAGTGCCCATGTTAAGCAGACTCGTGCAATCAGCACCTAAATAGAAAATCAGAACTGTACCGGCCCTGCAAAATTCCTCCGGAAGCCTTCCTCCCGTCACTGTTCCCGTAGATTAGCCAATCTCTTCACTTCTAAAAGCACAGAGAACTGGGGGGCCAGCTTTGTGTTTTTGACAAGTGGGCACACCCCAGTTGCTTTTGCTTTTGTGTCTGGTCTCTGTCTCTCAATACCCCAGACAAGCTGGAAACCAGGTCTGCCAAACGTATTAGATGTGTGAACGAATCAGTGAACGTATCGGTTATTACATTCAATTATCCTGTTCCTCTCATCCCTTCCCATCTTCTCTTTTTCTAATCCTGGCTCTAGAAGGTGACTTTAGTATTTGGTATGTTAGTTCGGGAAGCCTTTCACTGGGAACCTAGCTCAAGGCAGCTAAGTGGGGACCCCCCTGCCAAGGCCAAGGTTGTGTCTCTAGCCCATCACTGGCATCACCTCTTAGTTCTGCCCACGGTCAGTCTGTACCAGGGGGACATCGAACAGGTCTGTGATTGGCCTCAAATGATGAATGTCACCCTTTCCCAGTAGGAATTCACTTATTAAAACTACATTTATTTCAACAAAAATAATATAAAAAGACTCTTTTGCCTCCCCCAGTTTCTTTATTTTTGTTTCAACCCCCATGTTTCCACTTTATCCAGTGTTATTGTAACAGGGTACAGCCAAGAGGGGGGACCCCAAATAGGGATTTGGAATGGGGTCTAGAACTCAAGGTGTCCAGGAAATATTAGGATGTCCTCACCTCCCCCCGCCCCCACAGGTGTGGGTTGGGGGAAGGGACACATGGAGCAGGGCCACTGAGAGCTGTTTTGCATAGCAACAGTTTTGCATAGCAACAGTTTTGCAGTTAACCTCTGATGTGGTCATTTAACATATCTATAACCTTTGACTGATTACATAGATATGTTAAATAGCTGTGGCACTGCTCTGAGCCAGGAGAACGGGAAGTAACTTCCCCACCAAGACATAACTGGGGGGGCAGGTCCCCTGAGTTACAGCACCTGCGTGGGAGCTTGGAGAAGATTGGCTCCATGACATGGGCCCGCACCTGCCCAGACTCACGAGGGCAGCCCAGTAAAGCTGGAAGGATGTGAGAGTGCTGGCAAGTGTAGCCGATTGTGGGAGGAGTCAGAAATGGGGCTGCAGAGGAAACTTGGTGCAGGGATTTAAACCCAGACATGGCAGCCACTGTGGAGAGAAGCACGCAGTTTTGGCAGAGTGGGGACTCCCATGGCCATTGTGCTGAGAGGACCACATGGCTGTGGACATGTAGGGGAACCACGTGGTTTTGGCTGAGTGGGGACTCTCTAGGCCCTGGGGGAGAGAACCACACTGTTCTGGCAGAGGGAGGACCTCCTCAGCTTTAGAAGGGGAAACCACCATCCGGCTTTAGCAGAGATCCCAGTGACACAGCTGATGGTGCTGAGAACCAAGGGAGGCCTACCAGCCGAGATGGATTACTGGGAAGAACTGGGGGCTGCCTGAGCCACAGACTTCCATTTCTTTTCCTGAGATATGGTACCCTGGACTAGGCAAAGGGGGAAGGAAGGACTGTGTGTGTTTGTGGGTGTTTTAAGGGACTTTGGGATTTTGATGAAGACATTAGGTCACTACTTTAAGTCTGTGTAGCATTAAATAAACATTTCCTTTCCTTCTCACGAATCTCTGGCATTGAGAGACGTCTTTCCTCTGGCGGCGGACATAACGAACCTGGGGGGGCTCCTTTCAGTAATAGTATATCGCCCTTTGCCCGCCCCCCACCCGCCCAGGCCCCTCTGTGTTCTGTAACATTATCACAGAATACACTGAACACCCATTTGTGGAGCATCAGCAGTGGAGCCACAGAGATAAAAGCCGTGATTTCAGGTGGACAGACTGCATGGTGAGGAGTAGTTTCCGGAGTCAGTGGGCCTTGTGGCAAATCCTGGCTAATTTTCTTAGAGTGCTGAACCCCCTTCGGTCTCCTGAGATTCACATCCAGACTTGTGTCCGGTGTCAAATATGTCATCAACTGACATGGAACCTTTCATGTTAGAGAAATCTTGATAACGTTATTTATATAAACTGTCATTAAAAAAGGAAACTTTATCTTACTACCTGTACTATAAGTAGAACAATGCCGGAAAAATATAACATTGGATAAATGTAATAAAATGCATTCATATTATTAGATGAATATAGTACAGGCTATAGGTAAATAGAGAAGTAAAATAACTTTGGTATGGATGTCGCTGCCTGCTGGAGGTCCTTGTCCCCAGGCCTGCTTGGCTCTCGCTGCACGAAGCGCTATCAGCAAACGTCAGAACGGTGCTAAACACACCAGCACAAAACTGGGAACCTGCCATTAGTGGAGTCAGAACGGTTGCAAGGAGAATTGAATGGACTCACCTCTGTCACAGTGGATTGAATTCATCAGTGCTGACCTGCGCCCACCTGGGGTTCCCTGCGGGAATGCTTCTCGTATTTCGCAGAGCAACACGTTATGCAAAATGCATGTTCCTGGTTTGACTTATGCCAAGCAAAGCTTTGTACGGTCCCTGTTCTCGCTTAACCAGACCTGCCTCCAACAGGCATGCCGTTGGCACCGCAGATGATAGCCTTACCCTTTGTTCCCAGGACCCCCACCTTCTCTTTTGCTATTTTTTATATTCGCCCACCTAAACTAACCTCTTGTTTCTGACCTTTCCTCTGAGTCCTAGGCCTATAGGACAGACGTGAGACTGAGGGGCCTTCGCAACAACCAGCACACTTAAAACTGAATGTGTGTATTATTGTTGCCGTGTAACATCGCCACAAGCTTCATGGTTTTTGCCAACACACATGTGCTGTCTCATGGTTCCTGTGGGTTGTTCCATTCAAGGGGTCTGCAGGTCCTCTGCTTTAGAGTCTCACCAGGCTGGGACCAAAGCATCGGCCAGGACCGGACTGAGGTCTCATCTGAGTCTCAGTGGGTTACGGACCTGATTCCACGGTTTCCAGGCTGCCATCAGCATTCAGGTCCTCGAGGGTCCCGGTTCCTTTGCTGTGCTGGGGGGCTGCCCTCCTGCCTTGCTGCATGGCCTGTCCATCAGGCAGCTCAGAACACGGCCAGCAAGAGAGAGTGTGTCTGGTGTGACACCACCATCTTGTGGGTCATAATCACAGCTTCACAACCACAGGTGACTGGTCACCTTTGCTGTGTATTTTATTCCTTAGAAGCAAGGCCCAGGTCACGTGTATTATTGATCACCTCCTCTCTGGCTCTACAGTAGCACCGACGACTATTTCCAAAGCCTGGTTTTGAACATGGCTTTCCCTAGCCACACACTTGCCTGTGTCTTTCCATACCTCTTAGAAATAAATGTAAGTGGACCTGAATCATTTTATAATTAATAAGGATCACCCTTTTTCTCTCTGTCTTCTCTCACCACCTTAATCCAAGAAAACTGTTGTATTTCACTGGGACCCCTGCCCAGCCTCCATGCTGGTCACCTGCACTCACTGTTCTCCACACCCTAAAACCTTCTCTGATGCATTCCCTGTTCCAGCGCATCCCCTGCAAACAGGGCTTCAGTGTTTCCCCACCGCTTTTTAGATGTAGTTCAGACTTGAGACCCTGGCTGACTGCGAACTCTCTGCACAACTCACCCATCCGCCCCGTGTTCTCAGGCCGTGTACTCTCCCTCGAAGACCTGCTCTTTGTTCCTCGTGCCTGGAGGCCTCGGAACCTCCACACCTTCCATCCATATGGCCAAGGTGTTTCTACCTCCTGTTCAGCCTTCCCGTCTCAGCTTCTCATCGCGTCCTCTGAGCCTGTGAAAGGTTTCGTCTCATTCCGTCTTTTCCTCCATACAAGTGATAATTGATTAATTACTTGCGTAGTTGTCGGTGCTTGGCTGAAAGCTCCCTGCTGGCAGAGCCTGTGCTTGTGTTGTTCCTTGTTGTCTTCGAGTGCCTGTCCCAGGGCCAAACACGTAGCAGGTATCTCTGAAAATACGTCTGAAACAAACAGACAAAATACGGAAGGCAGGCCTAAGTTAACGAGCAAGGCTCTCTCTGAAGATTTCAGTCGCAAGAAGGGAAACAGACAAATAACCTTTCTGCAAAGAGCTTAGGTGTGCACAGCGTTGCTTTCTCGTGATGTGTGGTCCTCAAAGGTGCCGAGGAAGAGACGGAGAGAGATTCGGCAATGACCGGGGCACAGAACAGTTTGTGAGGATGCTCACGAGTAGCTGGTGCATGGACAGCATCCAAAGAAACCCGGGGTGAAGTAAGCTTCAATGTCTGTTAGAAACATGAGGCCTCTAGGTGTTGAAATTTTATCCAGACCCGTATTGCCTCTCAAAGTGACAAGGCAGCTGATCCTGAGATGTGACAAAGAGGGGATTTCTTTGAGATGATACTGTGTCTTCAGCCTTCCCGCACCAATCGGACTGATGAGAAAGGAGGAAGGCGCTCTCTGCTGAGCTGAAAACACGGTCACGGCTCCCTCATTTGTTTTCTTTTGACTCTCAAGGTTTTCCCTCCTACTTGAAAGAAATCCATCTCCCACCAGAACATTCTTTCCCTTGATGAATCAATAGGAATGAAGGTGATTGTTATTCTTTTAATTTCTGGTCACTAGAGGTAAGAACATTGTGGAAAGCTGGGGAGTAACCGTGTAGGGGTCCCTGTGCAAGGAGACTCATTTGTGTAGGACTTGAACAATGAAATATGAGACTCACTTTATGGTCTTTTATTTTTCCGTGGCTTTAGAAACGTAGGCAGTACATGGGGATGAATACATTATTTTTATTCAGATACAAGGGATCAAAATCTTCAGGCAGTCGTTTAGACAGCATGGCATAAACTAGGATTTAATGCATAACATGAGATGCTGAATGGGTACTCACCTGGGGCGGCAGAGACCGTGTGAACTCCAGGCACTGGATCATGGACCATGGAGGCCACTCGTTAAACATGTAAATTTGGATTCATTGTTTCTCTTCTCTGTGCATCCAATTTATTTTCAAAATGGTGTTTTTTATTGTTATTTTGGGAACTAGTGAACCTGCATGAGTGACTTAGGAGGCATTCAATAACTGAGAAGTAGGAAGTAATAGCATGTATAATGCCTAGGTTAGTGTGTTATTACACACACTGTGCACTTCGTGAATCCACACCATCAACATCGTCATTGTCCTGCCTGCTGTTGTCAACCACCACTGCACTGGGTGATTTCATTTGCTCTCGTGTCCACAACAGCTGTGCCAGGCAGGGTTTTGTTTTTTTTTGTTTGTTTGTTTTCTTCTTTTTCCTTTTTTTTCCCTCCCTCCCTTTCTTCTTCTTTCATGTATTACAAAAATGCAATACAGCGGCGGGCTCAGAGTCTTACAGCAAAACATGCAGTGAAGCTGGGATTCGTTCGACTCTCCAGTCTTACCACAAGCCCCTTAATCTGGCTAAGGCATGATTCTCTACATCCGGAAGGAGCATATCATTGTGTATTTAATATGGGCATGTTGTTATCGTTATCAAAGTCACCACTGCCTTTAAAGTAAATATGGGGCCACTCACTTTCCATTATCCCCAGACTGAAATCTCCGTAGTTACGTTGAAATTCCTAAAACCAGGTGAAATAGTCCAAAGTCCTTCCTTAATTTGGGCATGGCTGATTCAGGGTGCTCCTTGAGCCTTGTTTTTCAGGATACCTTCCCTAGGGATAGAAAATGGAATTCATTACTCAGTCTCCTGCCATTCACTAATACACATAAAATAAATATTCAAAGAGCAGTTCAAGTTCACCTGGTATCTGACTAGACGGTCAGGTCTGTGAAGGCAGGACCGTGGCTCACAGGTCTTTGGCATGGTGTTTGCATGAGTGCCTTGCACACAGCAAGTGCAATACATGTTTGTGTATAATTTTTTTCAGCTGTGACAAAGAAAAACATGTGTAAGAGCTTCATTACAGTCCCCTTTCTTCTTAGTTTTTAATGTGGTGTTTATAAATTGCAGGTTAACGCAGCCTCCAAAAGTATTTCTCTTAATCCTTGAAGGAACGAAATTCTGTAATATTTCCCTGTGCATTCATCCTCTCCCCCCACCCTCTCTCTCTCTCACACGCACACACACACTCACACACACACGCACCTTGTCCCTAGATTCCCTTATTTCTATATGTTACCGTGTACGTGTGTTTGTGTGAGAATTTGTGCGATATATACTGTCTAAGTTGGAGAGAAAATGATGCTTTCTTTCCAAATCAAAGAGGAAAATCTGTGGAGTCTAACAAAAATATCTAGCTTGACTCATACTCTACTCTGAAATATAAATTCTGTCCTGAAGGGAATTCTCTTTTCTGTCTAATGTAGTCTTCTCTCCACGCGTACACACATAGGGGAAAACGTGCAAATTCTAAAGTCTTCATAGAAACATGAGCGATCATTAATATTGTAGTATCTTTGCAAAAAAATGCAGGTGAGAAATTATTTATATTGCTAGCTCTCATTCAAGGCAATCAGGTTCCAAAGGATCGAGTTTCAGCAAATGCCTAGGATGCCTCTGTTTTAATATTGCACATTACCCCTCTGACTTCTGTTCCTTTATGAGTTTGTCAGCACCAGCCATAATATACAGCATTAGGTGGTTCTGTTCTAAGGTGATGAAATTACTGCTTTATGTCGGTGCTTAAGGTAATCGTGTTTGATTTCAATGGGTTTTAGAAATGTAGTAGAAAACGGTGTCTAAAAAGGGACATTATGCTGGTGATGGAGACAGAGGTTTAGATATCAGGGACCTGACACCTAACGTGGGTATTACAATTATCTATGTGGATTTCTTAATGTCTGTATGAGATTTTCATGTTGTAAAACAGTGTCATATATATTTGTTATCCCATTGGTTCTTCATGATATTGCAGTCAAGTGGGTGATGTAAATAAGTAACTTAGACTCAGAGGTTTAGTGACTTGCTCCAAGTCTGTCTGTTCCAGCCATTACCTGTAAGCTCCACATACACTGATCAGCATGCCAGATGGGCATGCCCGGTGGTCTCCACCAAATCTGGGAAAATGACACTCCCATGAGAAGTCAGGAGAAGGGGACGGACAGACACAAATGGAAAGTCAAGCTTAACTTGCTGGTGGTGGCTGATGAGCAGATACTTGTTTAGCGACGAGAAAGGAGAATGTCTTTATTGTGAGAGCATATGTATAAGGGAGTTCTTCTGTGATCTCCTCTCATGGATTTGCTTCTTCCTCTGTCCCCTGACTAAGCATTTAGAAAGAGAAGAGCTAAGCCCAAGCAAGCAGAGGCTACTTCCCTGATAATGGATTAAAGCATGCTTAGACTTCGTTGTGAAGGTTATTTGAAAAGTGTCATGTAAGCAAAATGTCCAGGGTTTTGGTATTTAGTTGTTCCCACACCCTAACATGTGTGGGTGCTTTGTAGAATGATTGGGGGAGCAGGAAGTTGACAGAAGACCCGAGAGGTAGTCCAATCTACTGTGGGAGCTGGGGAAACAGCAGTTGTCAACTGTTAAAGGGTTTGTGAAATTCTGTGCCTGGAAGTTTATGCTTATTTAAATTCTCGTACAAAATATCACAATGTAATTTTAATGACTCTGCTTAAATGTGTTGTAATATATTAATTTTGGAAAAAGTATAAATAGCATGAAAACGCTACTCTATCTTGTATTTCTTAATTTACCATAAAAAAAAACCCTAGCTATTCTGGTCACAACATCCTACCATTTGGCGGTAAGACACTATAATTACTGGAAAGCATTGGGTGAAAACAAGATTTATTAGTTATATCTTTCCTGACACCAAACCGAAAATGTAACACATACTAAAAGGTTACAAAGCATCCGTAGACATATTCCCAGCATTCTTAGCATCAGTATTTTCTATTCAACCTTTGAATACAAAGAAGTTAGGGGAAATTTTCAGTCTACTTGTCTATAAAATTAACAACGTCATAATTGTCTTACTTTACTCAGAAAGTTGTATGGTTACCCAAAGAAGCTGAAGCATTATCTGACACATTCCATGAGTGGCTTCTTTTTTATGTGGACATAGATACCAATGTCGATCAGGTGTAACGGTACTGGCGCTGTTACGGTTACTTTTCACTTAATACACTGGCTCCTGGATTAGCGTGTGCATCCCAAGGTCATGGAGAACCGGTTAAAATACAGTTTCTCAGCCTCACCCTCAGAGTTCATGATGCAGGGGGTCTGGAGTGGACCTGAGAATGTATAGGTTAAACATTTTCCCTGCGGGAGCCTACTGCCGGTGGTCTAGAGACCACACTTTGAGAACTGCTCGCCTTTGTGAGTGACTAGAACACTCCGATTCCCTACCCGGAGCCCCTGATGGTGCGCCAAGGGACTCCGTATACAGAAGTAGACAAGCGTGACGCATTTTTCAGAATATCTGTAAAGCTATTTCATCTTTCATATTTAACAAAATAATGCTGCTCTATATTAAGGAATAAAGTGCAAAAAAACTGCATGATATATTCTGAAAAAAAATACAAGACTTAAGAGTTGTTCCAAGTTTAAAATCGTCTGCTTCTCCCTATGCGATGCGTCACCTGACATGCTGTCAAACTTACTAGAGCATTTTTAAACATGTCCCCCCAAACGTTGTAAAATGAAGGACTCCACAAGGTCCAGTGCCATGTTTGTTTGCCTATCCTTGAATCCCCGGTTCTAGCTTCAGACCTGGCAAGAACAGAGGCTCAACCATTCGATTTAACCTCTCTGTGTTTAGTTGCCACATAAGGAAAATAGAGCCAATCATAGAACCACATCATAGCCCTGGCTGGTGCGGCTCAGTGGATTGAGAGCTGGCCAGCAAACCAAAGGGCTGCCAGTTTGATTCCCAGTCAGGGCACATGCCTGGGTTGCAGGCCAGGTCCCCAGTTGAGAGCATGCAAGAGGCAACCACACACTAATGTTTCTCTCCTGCTCTTTCTCCCTCCCTTCCCCTCTCTCTAAAAATAAATAAATAAAATCTTTTAGAAAATGGTTGGTAAGATAATTTTCCAAGTGGGACTTCTGGTATTGATTGGAGACCGTATTTGAAATTGCCCAGTGTATTAACTGTAGGGACAGCTTTCTCTGTATAGCACAACTAGTTTGTTACAGTGCAGAGACGAGTTGATGCACATGCCATTCTATCTGAAGTCCTTGGTGAAGGTCATCGGGATATTTCATGTGGGACCAGCTCTCAGTAGGAGTCTTCATTACGTGGCCTGTGTGGTTCACGGTTCAGAAGACTTCATTCCTTCTAGAGACAACGCCAGCCTGTGGGGGAGGGGTATGCCAGCCAATAAAGGTGCAGGGGTAAATGCAGCCTACCTCAGGCTTGTTTATGTAGGTAAAGAGTCTACTAGACACTCCGGTGCTTGCCTCAGTAGCTCATCTTTTTATTATTTATCTAATATTAGCAACTGTGTGCATCATGTCTTTCCATGAAAAAACACGCATAGGCGCACAAGCTACTCTCTGTTTGGAGAATTAGAAGTGACTTCATGCCTTGGTACCGCAGAAAAATTGCATCGGTTTAATACTTACAAAAGTGAAGTGTAAGTTGTTGTCTTCAGTAATTTTCCAGGCTCTCCCCGGTAGCTTTTCCGTGGTGGACGCCCAACCTGCCCTAGATTGGACCCTTTGGAATTCAGGTGCTAATTAACTCCTTAGCACTTCTTTGCACAGCCCTAAAAGGAGAGCCTTCTCACTTCTGTGCCTTCTAAGGTGTCTCTTTGAGTCATCTACTAAAAAGAGTTGCGTTCCCCAGTATGTATTGCTTTTGTAATTAAAACTTGAAATAACACAAAATCTTTTGAAGGGTGGAAGCACCCCTTTCTCTCTCTAACTCCCAAACACAACTGTTCCAAGGGCCAGTGTGTTGTGAAGTCGATTTCTTGCCCCCTCCTCTGACTTCTGATTTGGTTTCCATGGGACGGGGCCTGGGGATCGTCTGCATTTTCCATACAGCCTCCTGAGGGGATTCTGGTCCTGGTGGGGGAATCATTCACCGAGAGTAACTGGGCACGTCCCCATTTTCTGACATCTCGTACTTTGTTTGGTAGTTTCAAAATATGCCCAGGGACGGCCTTCAGATTCTGATTCTCAAATTGCTGCTGATTCCTGTGCATTTCAGTCGCACGGGATCAATGTAGCATCGTGCATGTTACGTGGTGCACAGCACCCAGCACACAGCAGCGTGCATCGTACTTCTGACATCAGAACCAGCTCCTGACTGCAGGTCCCGTGTCTGTTGGTTCTGGGAACCCAAGCTCATGACCCAAACATTCACGTTTCCTTCTTGTTTTTGTGGTCAGTACATGTTCTCTTACTTTTCTTTTTTTTCTATTTTGTGCATCCTATTTTATATCTAGCTTTTTCTCCATTTAAATATCTACTATTTACTATTTACCATTTACTATTACTAATAATATTCTGACTGCTCTTAAATATTTATTTGTTCTATCAGAATGTAGCAAAAAAAAAGAGTAAAAGGCTTGCTCATGTTTTAGATGATTTCTTTAGGGTAACCTCCAAACGATGAATGACTAAGTCAAATAATTTGAATATCTATCTATCTATCTATCTGTTTTGTTTGTCTGCCTGTACTATCAGCATGCTCACTATATAATTATGCTACAAATGTAGCCATGGAAAACACATCTGTTACTCAGTTGATGAAAGGATTAAGCAAATATACATATATGTGTGAGTATATACATATATGTATATATATGTGTATATCTGTGTGTGTGTATATTTTCATATGTAGACACAGACTACATTATGGTGATAGCCAGAGGGAAAGGGAAGCAGGTAGGAGCTGGACAGTGGGCAAAGAGGGCACGAATGGGGATGGAAAGAGACTTGACTTTGGGCGTGAGTACACCATGCAGTATGCAGATGCTCTACTGAGCTGTGTACTTCAACTCTATATGGTTTTCTTAACCCATGTCAGCCCAATACATTCAGTAAAAAATAAAAATAAAAATAAGTAAAAAACATTATTGGATACCCATTTATTGCTATTGATTTTTAGGAATCTAAAAATGATCTAAAACTAATCTTAGGGTTTGCATGAGGTCTACATAGCTGTATCAGGTGAATACTTGAGCCAAAAACATAGTGGTTCCTCTATATTTCATAGGAATGATCAGTGTCTAATTAAAAGGACAGATTGATATTTAAATATAAAATATAAATTAAAGATAAACAATGGATTGCAAACTTGGAAGTTAGAATGATATGGAGCTGTAGAAATTTGGGGGTGTTTCCCTTTATGCTTCTCCTCTTTTAGGAGCATCCTGTGTGAAATTTGCATTTCATGATTACCCTGATTCCTAATTATGTTCTTGGGACACCTGGAGGGCTAGTAAAGGCAGCCTCACCTCTTGTATGAAGTTGCTCCGGAGCTGTCTCACCGAGGAATTCAGAAATAAGGAAAGGCCAGATTCCACTGGTTTCTGCATGTCTCCTGGTGCTCCTCATTCCACACATTTATACTCACACATGTACAGAATCCTTGCTGCCACATTTTTCTTTCTGCCTGGAGAACAGCTGTAAAGATATTAATTGTGCTTCAGTTATAAATGGATTGCCAAAAGGGACTGAGCGGGTTATGTATCTCATCAGCAGGCCCTGTCTGGTATAAATAATGAGACAGGAACTTGGTAAATTGGAAATTTGTGATAAAAACGAGATGTGATATTATGAAGTCCTACCAGTTCTTTCTTCTGGACGCATTGATTTTTTAAGGCATTCTGCGAGAATGCTAAATCAATGGTTGTCTGTTACAAAATGTTGGTTAAAAGGACTCTATTACTGGGGTCAACTGCAAATTAGCCCAAAGGGTAAACACAAAGGTAGTAGAAATGTTAAAAGGGGAAAAAAAAACCTCACAGATGTTATAAAATAGAGCTGGAAAGGCACAGATGTTATAAAATTTAACTGGAAAGTGTATGGAGTCTTTTCCCCTCTTTCATGTGAGATTCTTAAATATGGCTAAGTAGGAAGAATTGGAAATGGAGATATAACTGAATTGAGTGAGGTACTTTATTTTATCATTTCAGTTATTTTTGAAACAAAGTTGGTAGTGTAATTGATGTTTTCCAAAATTCTCTGTGTGTCTTTCGGATCTGCTAATTTTTGCTTTTACCTTTTGTTAGTGCCTATCAAACTCATTCTTTCCCAGTATGGTATCATGATTAAAATTTAAGTGCATCTAAATCAAATCAATATCACCAAATGTGTTGCACAAATAAACTGATGTATTTTGAGTTGTTTTCTAAGTGAAACCCAATTTTGGAAGAAGACTTACTTTAATGAAATCACCATTTGGGGATGGGATACAAAAAAACTTCACATACCTCCACACAGGCGCGCATACTGTTCGTTTCTCATGGCAAAGTCAACATTCTGAAATTATAGAATACCCTTGAACTTAATCTACTTGTCATGTCACACCATCAGGGAAGGGTTTATTTACCCACCTTTAACCTGCCCTTCGCTTTCCCCCAGCTGGACGGGAGGCCAATATCCTCTGTGCACACACCGCTTCTTGGACGTGTCTTAGCTACAGGCAGTGCAGTGACATTTCTTTCCAGGCGTCTCCCCCTGGTAGGCTGTGAACTCACCAAAGGCCAGGAAGGACGCGTCTTTATTTTTGATACCCCAGGGCCACGCACAGTTGGGAAGTGTACGGCAATCAATAAACATCTGTAGAATGAGCACAAGATACTCAGGAAGGGAAAGTAAACAGAAAGAAAGATATAAACAAGGAATGAAAGGGCAAGATGAAGAAATAAAACATCAATCTCCCTGCTAATATTTGGTTAAACTACTTAAAGGCACGGCCCACATCACATTCATCGGAGCTTCTTCGGGGCTCACATAAAACCAGTCGGCCCATTTCTCTCTGTTTCACTCTTCCTCGTCTTTGCTTTTTCATCCTCCCAATCTGAAAAACAAACAAACAAACAAACAGACAGACAAAAAACCCTTAAGATGATGGCAAATCCTTAATCGCTTTTAGTAAACTTAATGCCTAGCCTTTCATGTATTCTTTTGTTTTTGCTGGTATTTTAGTTAGGCAGGTAGAGTCTCCGATACATTTTTCCCCAATGGTCTCCAGGCAAACAGGTATCCAGGCCTCACCTATTCTTCCAGTATTTTTGTTTTTCTGCTCTGCTCT
Organism: Phyllostomus hastatus; assembly: GCF_019186645.2. Taxonomy (NCBI): domain Eukaryota; kingdom Metazoa; phylum Chordata; class Mammalia; order Chiroptera; family Phyllostomidae; genus Phyllostomus; species Phyllostomus hastatus. The sequence goes on from NW_025334024.1 coordinate 21,499,106, forward strand.
GCTTGTTTCACATGACTACATTGAACTTCTTCAAGTACAGCTGGAGAAGTCCCTTTCCTTTCGTGCATCTTTCAGGATGCACATAGGGGGAAAGAACATAGGCTCTTAAGTGGCATCCAGGAATTCCTGCATCCAGGAGCGAGCTGGTCACACCAGAGGTACAAAGGATGGGGTTAAAATCCATGCAAATCAGCCCTGACTGGCATAGCTCAGTGGATTGAGCTTAGGCTGCGAAGAAAGCATCACAGGTTTGATTCCCAGTCAGGGCACATGCCTGGGTTGCAGGCCACAGCCCCCAGCAACCACACATTGATGTTTTTTTTCTCTCTCTCCCCCTCCCTTCCCTCTCTAAAAATAAAGGAATTAAATTTTTTTTAAAAAACAGAATTCATGTGACTCAACTTGATTTCAAATCAAATTATTAATTTTCTTTGAGGTGAAGATTCTTTACCAAGGCAAACTTTCTAATGGTAGCCTTCATCACACTGTTGGTTGTTTGTAAGGATTGTATACATGTGGGTTTCTTAGTTGTATGGTTAAGTTTCAGAGAGATGGGTAACCTTGACTGTTTATAGGAAGGTGCCAGAACTTCAGAGTTCAACACTGTAGGTTTGAGGAGAAAATGAGACTGCGTTAGAATAGTACTAAGTGTATGTTTCAATGCATTTATTCAGCTTCTTTGAGTGTGTTTCCCCATCTAAAAAATGAAGATAGCATCCACTTCAGAGGTATATTTGGAGTGTGAAACTACGCAGGGGAAGTTACATAACCCTGCATATTTCATAGAGGATAGTTGGAAATAATTAATGGTAACACTCTCTTTGTCCCAACTAGAATTTGGAATTACGACCAGGTGATATTTCACTCACTCTTTCTAGAATGGAAGCACTGCTTTCATAAGAAGTAAAATTTCATTTAAAATATACTAATACCAGAATACAAATATTATATGCCTCCTCTTTCTAAAAAAAAATAGAGTAAAATACAGTAAGTCAAATGGAGTTTGACTTTAATGCTAGTGTCTTAGATTTTATAATCTAAACCCTGATCATTGGAGATAGCAGTACTCTGTGCCTTAGTTTTGGCTGTTACAAAAAAATTACCATAAACTGGGTAGCTTAAACAATAAACATTTATTTCGCACTATCCTGGAGGCTGGCAAGTCCCAGATCTGGGGGTCTTCGGTGAGATCCTGCTTCTTGCCTTGCAAATGTCTGCCTTCTTGCTGTGTTCTCACCCAGAGGAGAGCAGAGAGAAGCGAGCTCTTGTTTCTCTACTTGGGAGGGCACTAATCCGAATGTGAGAGCTCCACCTTCACGACCTGATTACCTCCCAAAGGTCCCTTCTCCTAACGCTACCCTAACGGGGCTCAGATTTTCAACATGTGAGCGGGGGACGGGCCCAAAAAACACACTCCGTAGTCTCCAGTTTATGATCCCCCCCGCCATAGGAATTAAGGAGCTTCCCTATGTAAGGTTGGTGGAACGCCTAGGAAGAAGTAGTTCAAATTCAAGAAATGCTCTCTACATTTATTTTCTCAAGTTTAAGTTCAATTTCCTCAAGCATATACTAGCAAGGTGAGCAGAAAATCCTTATTCTTATGGATCATAGCAAAATCTACAGGGATGTACTCATCACGAGAAATGATCTACCAGATTTCAAGCTCTATCATCGGGGAGGGAGAGTCTAGCCCTCCGCCATTCCCCTCTGCCTCTGCCATTGGCCACCGCTCCTGCCCTTCACTGCCCAGTGATTCTGCGGATGCGCGCTCTAATGCAATCTCCTGCTCAAGTTCTCTGCCAGGCCTGTGCTTGCCCTCAGGCTGCTCACTCACTCTATGATAAGCTTGTCTTTCATGCTCGGTTTTCACACTTGGGCTTTTGCTGATTAGCCTTCCTGGATGTGACTGCACCCGACCTTGGTGAAGAGTTGTAAACCCTAAACAGGTTGCCGTCTGTCACGGACGGCACTCACCATCTTTGCCCTTCTTCCTAGTCCTGGGAGGGATTTTGTACCTGGGAATGACACTTTCCACCTTCTAAACTCCCCTCCCCCTGCAACCAAATACAGTCGTTAGTCAATAGGAAATTTTTATGGGCTCCTATAAGAGTTTGGTGTCATATTAGCTTTTGTTTATTATAGCTGCAAAAGCAGACCCATTGATAGGAAGACAAGATCATGATTACTGTCCTAAGAAGAGGAAAAATTCCTCTGGCTTCTTGTCTAATTATTTAATTTATGAAATGAGACAAAACAATAGAATCAATGAATAATTTAAAATAGCAGTGGACCAACTTGTCTTATTAATTTCTGAATGTGCCTTCCTAAAGAAAATATTTATTTATTTATTTACTTACTTAATTATTTAGCAAATGTTTACGTGCAAGAGAGCAATGTAAAAATATCAGGCCATGTCTCATGCACTTGAAGGGGTAAAATTTAGAGCCAGTATAGTGTTTGTACAGTGGTTACTAAGACCAGTTTGGGAACCTCTCTGACTGGTTTTGAATACAGGCTTTCTTCCCTTCTCTTTGACTGGAGATCATCGTAACAGGTGCTCAAAGGCTTGTTGCAAAGATTAAATGAGTAAATATTTTATAGCAGACATTATTCTTAGCATTTGTACAACTAGGACAATGTAGGGCTATGCTTATGATGTGAAAATAAGGGATGGGACTACGCTAAGGAGGAATGGATCGTCACCCTGATATACAGGTATTGCAGGTATGACCCCTGGTCAGGGCACATGCAAGAATCAACAGATGAATGCATAAGCGAGAGGAACTACAAATTGATGCCCCTCTCTCTCCCCTTCCCCCCTTTCTCTCTGTCTCTAAAATCAATAAATAAAACAGAAGAAAAAGGAGGAATGGGTTAATTCTGGAGAGGAGGATTCGATGGGAAAGTCAAGAGAATGAGAAAGAATATTGTTTTTCTCTGAAGGGGAAAAATCTGTCTGCACTGCAATTTATATATAAAAGTAAAAGGTGCCCCCAGAGACAGTCAAATAAAGTGATTTTAGAGTTCAGAAGAGGAAACGATGGAATTTAGGAGCGACTACATCTTAATCTGTATCTGAACAAACTAGGGGCAGGGGCTGGAGACGCGGAAGAATGCTCTTGCTGGAGCAAGTGTGTGGGTGAAAGCAATAGTTGGGAAGGTTAGAAAACTCCCATGATGGGAGTGAAAGAGCTGTGCAAAATCCTTTTCTAACTTTCCATTGTCTTTTGATACTCTCCAAACCAATTAACCTCTTTTGTGGGGATTCTTCCTGATTTGTGACCCAACCTCTCAACTTTGACTCCAGAGCATCCTTTTTCTTCCATCTTATCTCGGTATCTTAATCTAATCCAAATCCAATCTCCTCCTGCTGCACCTGGCTTTAGCTGTGTCCGCTGCCCCTCCTGTGTTATCCAGGGTCGTCCTTTCACCTCCACACTTTATCACATCACTTGTTAGTGAAGTGTTTAACTTGCTGCCTGCCCACCAGTCTGCCCTTCAAGAAAGCAAGAATCCTCCTCTGGCGGGGAAGTTTCTTAGGTGCCTGGGAGAAGGCTTGACACCTAGCAGGAGCTCCATGAAGGGCTCCAACAGGAGAGAAGCCCAACCCTCCTCCCATTTAGCCACATTAGGGATGGTGCCAGGGACAGGATGGCATGTTGCCGGGTGAGTTAGTGAATGCCGATTTTTAAAAAGTCTCCTTGAAACCATAGCTCTCTAATGATTGCCCAGGAAAACTTGTGATGTCCAGGACTTCCCTAGAAGCCCAAAGGTGCAGCGGCTCTGACTCAGCCAGGTTTGCAATTCGGTAGAACAGTTACTCATTTTGTCTTTCCCATTTAAGGGGGGGGGATAAAAACTATAACCCACAACTGTGTGAGGTGATGGATGTGTTAATTTATTGGATTGTGGTCATTATTTCACAATGTATACCCATAGCAAATCATCACATGATACACCAATTTAAATGTATCACGATTTTTTTTTCATCAGTTATACCTCCCTTAGTAGAGCTGTGGGTTGGGGCAAGAGAAGCGAGCCACACCCACACTATGGACATTTTTAAAAGTCTGGCTTTTAACTAGATTAATTAAGCTTACTCGTAAGAATAAAAAATATGAACAGCTACTGCAGTAGGTATATGTATTTTTTCTCCTGCATCTTAGCCTCAAATTCCCTTTATCAAACACAACTAAAGTGGTGTGCCCTAGATAGCCCGGGCTGCGGTTCCACTCACTGTCCCCTCCCCCAGGGGTCACTGGGTGTACGTTATCTTTACGAAGCCACAGAATAAAAGTAGGAAGTAGGTGGTATCATTCTCACTTTACATTTTGGTAAACTGAGTCTTTTCTTTTTTTAATTTTTAGAGGAGAAGGGGGGAGAAAGGTAGAGAAACACAACGTGTGGTTGGTTGCCTCTCAAGTGTCCCTACAGGGGATCTGGCCCGCATGTGCCCTGATGGGGCATCGAACTGGCGACCCTTTGGTTCGCAGGCCGGCACTCAATCCACTGAGCCACACCAGCCAGGGCAGTAAACTGAGTCTTAATGTTAAAAAAAAAATCTTGTTTCCTGAGAGTGACAAGTCATTGATATAAAATATGATCTCGGTCTTATAACGTGAACAAAAACTTCTGACATTATAATTGTAGTATGTGTGTGATTCGTTTAACAAAGATTTTCAGTTCCCGGTAGCAGCGCAAAACCGTGCGGAAGCATCGCTAAAATGAACCTCAGGACACAAACTCTAACTCTGCTGCACATCCTTGTACCCACATCTGCCTCGGCACGCCGCACTTAGAGTACACACTAGGCAAGTGGCCTTGCGTGGCTGAATGAATGAGTTTCTGTAATGAAACAGAATGAATGAAGCGTGCACCTCCTGCGATCCTGACACATTGTAGAAGGCTCCCGCGGTGCCCCCGGTAGCATCGTTTTGTAAGTTCAGGACGGAAGAAGCTGCCCATCCAGAGTGCCAATGATGCTGGTTTACTTCTGGAGCATTTAGAGGGTTTCATTCCATAGGTAACCGATGAGCAAAGGCTTGATTGCTGCAAAGAGGCTCCCTAAGGAAAAAAAATATATAAAATATGCTCTTTTCCTTTTGTGTTCTAAAAGAGTCCTTCCGATTCTGGAAGGCTTTATTTATACACACGGAACTGTAAAAACAGACAGCTTATTAGTTTTCACAAGCAGGCCTCCGATCGTCCTCATTATCTGCAAAAGCAGTGGGTAGGCCCGTGTCCCGGTGTTTCTGGGGAGGGTTGCAGAAGGTACTTTTCTCCTGTGCATAGTAAACATGGCTGAGACTTCACAGTTACATGTTTTCCTACAATATTTTCCATCTCTCTCACCCGATGCACATTACAGATGTTCGCCGCAACGATGCACGGATGAAGAGAAGACATCTGTGTGCTCAAATGCATTTTCTGAAGGGTTTAATTGTTCCAGAAACTTTCAGGCTCATTTGAAAAACAACGTGTGAAGTGTGTGTGGTTGTTTCATTAAGTGACAACACTGTTTATCCCTCTAACTGCTTCAGAGCAGAATATGGAACCCGAATTTTATTTCCCTAGCCTATGTCCCAAATCAGAGCGCCAGGGAAAAACGACAGGATCCATTTCCTGGCTGTCCGCTTGCCTGACGCTGCCGTTAAGAATCTGTCCCTTTTCCTGTAATACGTCCCATTTGGAGCGGGCAGCATGTGGTGGCAGCGTTTCACTAGAAGCTGAGTGCTGGCAGGGGAGGAGGACGCCCAGTGCGTAGCAGGGAGGCCTTTGCAACAGCAGAAGCTCATGTGGCGGTTTGGGGTCTCATGGTGCCGCACGATGTGTCTTTAAGAAGAGGTTTCTGAAGTGCAATGGTTAGCACTCTCTGCCCCTTATTCCGCTGGCTTTTCTCAGTCACAAGATTGATCCCCAGCAAGAGGGAAGGATTTGACCTCCTGTTGACACCCTGACACAACTTTCCTCATTAACTAACAGCTATTCAGAGCAGAAGTGCCTAGAAGGGAGGGAATCCTTGTCTTGCTGCTTATGGGTGAAGGGGTACTGTCCACTGCTATTTCCCCCGGAACTTGGTTGGAGAGGAATTCTCCAAACACAGGGTTAAAGAAACCAACTGCAATTTGTACTGACTTATGTTTAAATCCTCTTCATCTTTCAAAGACCCCCTAAAGTGTCCCTTGGAGGGTTGGATACGTGGCATTTGTCCTCTTTCATTAAATAACAAAACTGAAAAAAGTATTGCTGTGACTTAGGCCATCTTTCCCTCTGGGGGATGTACCTGGAGCCCTTCTGGACACGTGGATGTGGGAGACTATGGTGTGTGTTAGAGATGGGAAGAAGAACGCATTGGCTGCTTGCATATATTTCTCTCTACTGCATGTAGGTTCTGATGTAACTGGGGGCAGGGGTGTTGGGAGGAACCACAACAAACAGACAAACAAATAAACCTCGAGAAGTACATGCCAATCAGGTATTTGGATATCTCGGAGCATTGTCCCATAAAACTAAAAAAAACTAATGGATATGTCATGACATTTAAAAAAACTCAGGGCCAGAGGCTTCGGCTTCTAGTAAGCGATAATTTAAATATCAACACGTTGTAGAGGTCCTGGAAAATTATTGCTCTGGTATTCAACAACCACCACAGAGGGTTTCCATGGCAATGCCTGCACGGCACCATTACCCCGTATCACCTAATACTTGGGAAAATTAATAAGGAGGATGAGGGAAGGTGGGGGAAGGGTTGAGTTTTATTAAAATAATCAAGGCAGTTGTGTTGTTGCTAGACCCGTGAGGCCTATGATCTGGGGTGTATGGGGATGTTTAAATAAGACGTCTTCAGAGGATAATGCCAGGCACTTTGCCTGTAGAGTGTACGTACTAAACTTGGATCAGCTAGAAGGTTGAATAAAAAGCCTGAAGATGGCCCAGACCGGAGTGGCTCAGCTGGTTGAGCATCTTCCTGAAAAGCACAAGGTCACTGGTTCGATTCCCAGTCAAGGCACATGCCTGAATTATGGGTTCAGTCCTTCATCAAGACGCATGAGAGAGGCAACGGATTAATATCTCTCTCACACATCAATGTTTCTCTCCTCCTTTCTTCTCCTTAGAAATACATGCATACATATATACATACATATGTTATTCATAGCTTAAAAAGTTTTAAGGTGGTAGTGATCTCTGCTGTTGGCGAGGGCACTGTGGCTGTCTCCCCACCTGCCACTGGAGTGCTTATTCTCAGAAAACATCCTGCAGGGCTGTCTGTGCACACGGGGTTGGTGGTGTTCTCATCATGAGAGTTTTCGCTGTTCCAGCGTGCGCATTTTCACGCTGCACCAAACCTTTGTTTTCCTGCTCGGGTTGTTGGCGCCAGCATTTTTCTTTCTGAGTAATGTGCAGAACCGGTGTGCTGACTTGCTCATAAAAAAGGATAGCCTCGCTAACAGAGCTGCACTGCCCCACACACCCCCAAACGTCTTATTTTCTCGAAGACCTTTTGTCTTGGTCTGTCTGCAGACTGGAACCTCTAACCTGACGGTGTCAAGTTTTTGATGGTTAATTTTGCTCGTAACGTTTGCTTTCATTATGGTGGGGTGGGGGCAGGGTATATGTGTCCCGCTGTTGATGGGCAGAAACTTTAAGGTGTTGTAAGAAGCAGATGCTACTGTGAGTCCTCTGTTTGTTCAAGTCCAAGCAGCACCCTGGCCGGTCTCAACCAAAAAAACTGGAATGCAGAAAAATGGGTCTATTCAAAGCAGAATTCACCTTGGAATGGACGTGTTCCTACTTGACTTGTTACTGGCAGGATGAATTGCGGTGACAGGGATCAGTTTTGTTGACAACAGCTGGAAATACAACAGCTATATTATTATAATAGGATCAGCATCGAGTTGGATTATAATAGGGGCTTTCTTGGAGGGATGGCACAGTGTCAAATTTATAGTCACTCGCTAAATGAGTCTCTTGTATCCTCGACAAAGGGACAAAAACTGTTCCAAATGAAAACACAAACAGAGAATCCTGTTATATTTTGTGGGTATTACTCAGGGTCCCATTTATCGCACAGCAACACTTGCTGCTTTGAAGAAACATTATCCTGCAAGGTTTACACTTTTCAGTTTGCCTCTGCGGTCTGTCGTCCGCATGCATTTCCAGGGAGAAGGCTGTACCGCAGCTTCACGGGAAAGCGTTTCGCCTGCAAGATTAACCTCCAAGCATCCGTTTTCCACCCCCCTCCGGGCAATCACTTGACAAATGCATCCACAAAACCTCCACACGCATCTATTCCCACGTACAGGGGCATCAACAGTCTTGAATCACCATTAGGAGAAATATCCTTGACGGAAAGTCACGCTACCTTTTCATTTCCAGATGGCTCGGGCTGAAAGATGCGGGTTTCCCAGAGGAGCCGCACAGCAGGCGGAAATATCCCGGATGAGGATGTGGGTCAGAGCTGGCCTGAGCTCGGTTGCCGTGCCCAGCCCAGTAGTTCACCTTGGCAAGAGTGTGTGCGGGATTTGCCCGCGCCGGGAGATTGGAATGGCATCCATCCAAATGACATCAAGAAAGTGGCATGGACAATAATGGACCCAGTGCCTGCCTTTGTGCTTATGACGTCAGAACACATTTGATTTTTGAGCCCAGAGCACTTCTGTATCACAGAGGAAATGGACATGAGCGCTGGAAGGATGGGAGAATGGGACATTGTGTTTGTGTGTGGGTGTTTCCTTTGTATGAACACGCTGTTACATTTAGGAGTGTCTTTTTGCCTCGCTCCCCCAAAGTAAGGAAACATCCTACTATGAAAATGATTAGGCAGAACTACACTTATGAGTTGCAACATCTCCACCACTTAAACTTGGTTTATTATTCAGTCTCACACGTGCATACACGTAACGTACCTAGATTTGCGACAGTAAGCTTTCAGAAATATTGTGTTAATAACTCTTCTGTACCCTTTGCATAAATTATTGCATTTAATTATCTCAACAAGCCCAGGATGTAACAATTACTATCGTCTTCTTTTTTTTTTTGGCAGATTAGGGAACTGAAGCTTAGTAATGCTTTGTTACTTGGCTCAGGAAGCGGAATTAGTAAAAGTTGGGAATGTAGTACAAACCAAATGATCTGGTTCAGATGGTTTGACTCTAAATTTACCTTCTCAGCCAGTTTTCTACGCTTAATATTTTCTCATTGGATCCTCATGCAAATCTTTGAGATTTGCAGAATGAAAATTACCATCTTCGTGCGTGAAGAAAACTGACCCACAGAGCATGCGAACGATGGAGATTTGTCTCCTTACTCCCGTCTCAGTGTTCGGTAATGTGGCCACGGGATGCCTCTTGTTATGAGACAGCATCCAGCTGCAGTCATCAGCAAAAGTGGATATGATGATGATCAGTCTTGTGGTAGGAGACTCCCGAGGAGATGTCCCCGCCTCCCATTTTACAGGAAATAGTCTCCATGGTCCTTTATGCAGTAGGAGTGGTCTAAAAAACACTTCACAAACACATCCGAGTAAGAGTTCGTAAAGGAATCACAGTAGAAATTAATGTTCCTGTGGCAAAGAGTGATGTTAACTTTTTTAATCCTCACCTGAGGATGTGTTTATTGATTGGAGAGAGGGTTGGAGAGGAGAGAGAGAGAGAGAGATCAATGTGAGAGAGAAACATTGATCGGTTATCTCCCTTATGTGCCCTGACTGGGGATTGAACCCACAACCCTTTGGTGTGTGGACAACATGCCAACCAACTGAGCCACCTGACCAGGGCCAAAGTTAATTTTTAAACAGTCTGGTACACAGTATGATTATTTAGAATGATAGCTTTGTATAAGAATTGCCTGAGAAGATTTTTGAAAATCCTCTGCCATCATCTTCATCCTGCCATCCCACAGATCTGAAAGGGACCACAGGGGTCAAGGCTAGATTCTGATAAGTAGACGGAGTGGCTACTCCCAGGCTTAGCACGTGGTAATTGCTAGGCCCCTACACACATGATTGTGTTTAACCCTCCTCCACTAGAAGGTCATTTGGGTGACGACAGGGGTCTTGAACTACCTCTTCCATTCTCTTTTTCCAGTACCCAGGCAGTGACTGGATCTGAGCACTCACACTCATTAATTTCACGTCATAATGAGAAGAAAACTTGACTTCATTTTTCTGATAATGTGTTGCGTCGTGGTGGGGGGAAACATTTCTCCTCAAAAAGAAGATCAGAGAAAACACACAACCAAACACAGCAAAACAAAAAAACTGGGGCAGGTCCTTCTGCATGAGAAGGGGTTCCCCCTTCTCATCCGGCTCTGACCTCCGCCACCTCTTTCAGTGGCTCTTGAATTCATTCTTGTATCTTTTTGCAACTAATTTTAGACTCAGAGAAAAGTTGCAAGGAGAGTTCCTGTCTACCCCTCCCTCAGTCTACCCGCCATTGACCATTTTACGTACACTTAGTGCCAGGGCTAGAACAAGAGTGTTCTCACTGAAGTCCATCTTGTCATTCCCTGGTGTCAAGGTTTTATCGCTTCTCATCTGGACTGCGGCCATAACCTCCTAACTGGTCTGGTCGCTAATCGTCTACATCTCTGCCTCCGGTCGAGTCTGGGAGCACGAAGAGAGAGGGGCCCACCGTGCAGGTCTGAGCTCCAAATGAAATGTGCTCCCCATCTTGGCCTTCAAACCCCCCGTCTTTCATTCTCAGCTTGCATCTCCAACCTTAGCTTTGATGGCTGACTTTTCCAGTCCTCTCTCCTGTTAAGAAATTATTTTGGAACTTTGATCTTGCTATGCTCGTCTCACCGGGAAAGTTTTGTGCTCCAGTTCTTTGCCACCCCACAGGGCATTCAAATAACCACACAATTGTCCTTTCACATGCTTACTTTCCCCAGCGAGTTGATGAGCTCCTTGTGAAAGTGAGTCTCGCGTTTGTTTTCATAATGGGGTTCCCAGTGTCTGGTGGAGTGACATTCAGTGTGTTTTACTTCTAACTGTAGCTTTTACAGAACCTGTGAATCATTCTTCTGAGCAGAAATTTCAGAGGTACAGACCTATTAACGGCTCAGGAAATATTATTGTTACATATTTCAGTGTAGCATCCATGATTGAAAATGCGTCAAAGACTTTGACTGGCAAGATCTTGAAACAGCTCTTCCTTATTTCCGTAAGCACAGAAGTGTGCGGCTCCGATCCACCACCGCCCTCCTGCAGCCGAGAAACACGCTTGCCTCCGTGGCCAGTAGTGTTCGTGTAGGTGGCCCAGGGCTGCTCGTCCTTCAGCTGAAGCGAGCTGCCCGGCCCAAGGTCAAGGCTCCCTTCCCAGGGGGGTTCTAGAAACCTGACCTCATTTCCACAACAGCAACCCAGCTCTAGAGTCCCCAGTGGAGGCCACCGAAGCCTTTGTTGTGACGGCATCACGGCCCACGTGCCCCTTCGGCCCAATATTATCCTCTCACCTCCTACATATTGTTGGAAGAGGACCCCCCAATACGAATTCTGCAAGGAATCTCTAGCTCAGAGTCTGCTTTCGGGGAAACTCACCTGGGATGCTTCCTTGCCATTCCTCATGACATTGTTAGACGATTTATTCATCCATCCGCTCATTCCACTAGCAAATATGTATTTGATAATTATCACGTGTCTGACAGTTACTGCATTGGGAAGACACTGGTGCTGCCCTTGTAGAACACGACGCTTGCAGTCGCACCCGAATCCGATTTCTCCCCACTCTCAGCAGTTCCCAGGATTACCCACAGTCTCTTAAAAAGAGTATTTTGCCTTCACTTATAGCTTCGGCTTCACTTTGGCTTACTGCTTATAATTTCTTCCCTGCCTTCTTCTGGTTACACTGTACCTGCCTTGAGCGATTTAACTCAAATGCTACGTCTCTCAGAAAGCTGCTCCCGACCCCCCTGCCTGCGGGACAAAGCGGGGACCCAAATCTGGCGCCATTGCATTGAGCCGAATTTCTCCCCATGGCTCTCTGTCCCCCCACTTCCTTCCCACCGCCAAACTGGAAACTTCTGGCCTCTAGACTTTGCCTTAGTCTATACACTTCATATCCAGCAAACCATATGCGCTTAACTACTGAATGAGGGAATAAACAATAGATAATTCATCTGAAAAAAAGGAAAGATTTTGCTTCTATTTATCCAGAAGGCCTCCTTACCTAAACGTACGGATGAACTGATGGTTCCAATCTCATTGTATATTCTGAGCAATGAAATAAGATGGGTAAAGTATCCCTCTGATATTTCTGGACAGGTTTTACCAGCAGCCATTTTTTATACATATATATTCAGTTGTGCTTTTGCAAAACTTCAGTGCTACATGTTATATTGTATTATTAAGCTTACGTTTCATATTTCTCTGGTATATTTCCTTTTCAATATTCTCTAAGCCCACATGAGTCTGATAGTAGCTTTAAAATGAAAACTACAAAGAAATCTTAAACAATACAGATTCGAAGAGGGCTATCTTTCTATAATACACTGATCCAGCAGCACTCTGTCTCTTAAAAGACTTGAATAAGTTATGATGGAGTAGTTCTCTCCATATCTTTAAAAAGATTTCTTTTCTTCCTTATTGCCACACATGGGTGTCTGTATGATATGCTTAGCAAATTTTAGCTCTTGGCAAAGAATCATGTGTTAATTATTATCTTTCTCACTCTCTCTCCCTTTTTTTTTTTTAGGTACGTCTGTCACAAATGTAACAGCCACTGATGCTGATGACCCAGTTTATGGAAACAGCGCCAAGTTGGTTTACAGTATCTTGGAAGGGCAGCCTTATTTTTCCATTGAGCCTGAAACAGGTCTGTGAGCTAAATTTTGAATTCTATTCACCATGTTATTGCTTCAGGGAAACATTTTTCTTGGGATTTGGATTATGAAATGTTACGGTTAAGTACTTTACTGCCTGTATCAATAATATTTGAATGTGTTATTTCTGTGCAGTGTGAGGCGCTTGGCAAGCCCGACAATCATTTTGATACTGATTAAAACAAATTGCAGCCCCTTTGCACAATATCACCTATTTAACAGATGGCCCGCCACCGTATTTTATCCTGGGGGGAAAAGGGGCCTGTACATCAGGCAGACTTAAGTATCACATTTAAGAATAAATTTAGTTACTATGCATTGATTGGCTGTATGATGCTGGGCTTGTACATCTTTCTAAGTTTCAACCTGCGCATCTGTAAAGTGGGCATGGAACCTACCTCATAGTGTTAGGGTCAAGGTCAGATAAAGCAATAAATATCAGCCATATGGTTTATGACACATGGTAATAATTCAATGGATAGATATTTTATTTGCTATTAGAGTTCTCTTTTGTAAAACAGATACATCTACCCACTAGAGTTTTTATGAAGATATCATTATGTATTCTAATATAATATATTGTTATATTATAGATAACATTTTATTATTACTATTACCAATATTAAACCTGGCCAATATTCTGAGTCTGCTGGTACAGATTTTAGAAACCATAACTTTATAAAATAATAGATATTACAAATGAAAATAAATCTTTTTATTGTTTAATTGTAATAATATACTTGGAGAATAAAGCCATTTTGTTAGACTTTTTATAGCCCACAGGCTATTTTGGTGGCACACTGAAAAACTATCGTAAATAACAATATCTTTTGTGTTTATTCTCCTTCTGCATTTGGTGGTTTAGTCTGCAAATTTCCAAGTAGAAAAATTTAATATACAGCCACACACACATGTAATATCATCTCTCTGATTCATGAGTTTTCAGCATTATTGAGATAAATTTTCATGTTGTACCATGAAGTCAATTATTAATTAAATTAAAAATTTAAAGCCTCTCTTTTCTTGAACTCAAAGAGTGAAATCATCATACATTCAAAAGTGAGAAAAAACGCTTTTGTACATAAATAGGTCATGGCTTAAAGTTGAATTGAGATTTGGAAACAAGAAAGAAAGAACTTCTAAAGTGTATTAATTAGAGGCGTAATTACGTGTCCTTCCTCCGAGAGGGAGGAGTCTGCCGAAAATCCCATCTCCTTTGGGCTCCTCAGTGACCCTGGGGAAGTGGCGGAGCTCTGGGTTTTACAGAAAAAAAAAGTCGGAATATGTCTTATTACTTGGCCAAAGTCACAGTACAGAATTGAGATCAGAATTGAAACTCACAGCCAGGTCCTTACTTTCAAAGCCACTGTAAGATGTATCTGAACTTCACTTTTTAAAAAAATGTTATTCAATTCCAGTTGTCGCCATATCTCCCCCATGACTCTCCCTGCCCTGCCCGCCCGCCCCCCACATTCAATCCTCCCCTCCCCGCTGCCCCACCCCCACCGTTGTCCTTGTCTTTGGGTCCTTTAAACATGTTCCTTGACTTGACCCTTTTCCTTCTTTCTCCTGTTATCCCCCTCTCCCTTCCTTCTGGCCACTGTCAGTTTGTTGTTTATTCCCATGTCTCCGGCTTTATTTTGCTCATTTGTTTGTTTTGTTGATTAGATTCCACTTATAGGGGATCATATGGTATTTGTCTTTCACCGCCTGGCTTATTTCACTCAGCATAATGCTCTCCAGCTTCACTTTCCATGGTCAATAATTATGATGCAGGGGCTTCTGTAAAACAGAAACATGTTGACTGTTTAAGTGGAGTTGAATTATTTTCTCCTTTGCTCCTTGACTATTTGTTCAGTGGGGTCTTTTTTTCATCATTTCCAGTATAACACAGATATTAATCCACCCCATATCCAATCTGCTTCACTCTGTGCCAGACACTGAATTAAACACAAGGAGAAAAAGTCACAAAGGTTAATCTTATCATGCGAGCATCTCACAATCCATTTTGGAAGACAGATTTTTATTTTCAACATAAATAAGAAGTGTGGTGATGTCGTGTAAATAATTCATATCTTGAAAATAAATGACCAGGAGATAGAGATAATATAAGACCTCCCCGCCCTCCACCAACTAAGTTAGAGGACTTGCTGCTTCTGAGTCTCATTGACTTAATGTGGTCATTTGCTTGATGAAGCATTGTCAGCATCACTTAATTAATATT
The DNA here is from genome assembly GCF_019186645.2 of Phyllostomus hastatus. Taxonomy (NCBI): domain Eukaryota; kingdom Metazoa; phylum Chordata; class Mammalia; order Chiroptera; family Phyllostomidae; genus Phyllostomus; species Phyllostomus hastatus. The sequence goes on from NW_025334024.1 coordinate 21,514,149, forward strand.
TACACTTTACCCAGCATATGAGTGTCTGTCTCTACATTCCTTCATTTTGGTTTTATCATTTCTAGTAGGACAGACACAACATTATTTGATTCATATTCTAGGAAGTAAATTCTGGTAGTGTTGTGAAAATTGTAGTGGAGAGAAATGATACTTGACCAATGCACACAGTAGTTGCTCCATAAATACTGGTCGAATGGCGTTGAGTTTTTCCACTAAAGCGGATACACTGCAGAAAGAAATAGAGGCTAAATCAGATAACCAGTAAAGAGTCATCCTGAGTCCTTCCACTGAAACATAAAGGTGCGGGAGTGAGATAGAAGCATGGTGTGACGCTGGTGCAGTGACACTTCAGTGTGCTCCAGGGAAAGCAGAATGTCACTTGTTCCCACAGAGTCTAAGAGGGACTCTATCTGGGAGGCCTTTTCAATCTTTAAAAAACATTGAGATTGGTGTGACTACTGTGTGTGTAGGACACTATACAAAGGGGGACATGACATACCAAAAATAGAATTTATTTATAAAAAATTGGGTATTTATTCTTACATGTGTAAACTTCAGTCACCTTCAAAGTACACTCCATTTGATGCAATACACCTATAGAGATGTTTTTTTTTCCCTCGGCTCAAAGCAGTTTTTGAACTTGTCAATTTTGATGCCCTTTAGTGCGCCTGCCATTTTTTCTGTTTCATGTCTTCCACATCAGCAAAATATTTCCCATGGAAGAGTTTTTTCATCCTGGCAAACAACAAACATCTCTCGGGAAAAGATCAGGTGAATGGGAGGGTGGGGCGAAGGGATCATGCTGTTTTTGGTCAAAAACAGGTGAACACTCAGGGGAGTGTGGGCAGGTGCACTTGCAAATTGCCCATTGTGAAATGGGCAAAGGCTTTGGAAAGTCTTAAAAAAAAATCACTAAAGCCAAACACAGCCTCTCACAACAACGCCAGCTGGCACACTGATACAGATAAGTTCCTAGAATACTCACCTAGCAGAGGAATCCTATACCACAATGGTCCCACCCTACAGAAGATAATTCTGTTTTTTTGGGGGGGTTCTCCCTCATAAGTGCTATGCAGAAACAGATTAAGAACACTTTTATAAAGGTTTGTGTTAGAAAAACAGAAAAATGCACAAAGACCATTGAGCATTTGGCTTTTTCATTTTGTAAGCAAATGGAAAGTGACTAAAGGTGTGTGTCCAGTGTGTTTTCTGGGGAATAGACTCTGATACAGAGTTAGGAGGAAAAGTGGCTCATTGGGGCTTAATGTCCAAAAGATAAAAGTACTGTATTAGTCCATTCTGGCTGCTGTAACAAAATACCATAAACTGCTTGGCTTAAAAAAGGACAGAATTGATTTCTCATAGTTTGGGTGGCTGGAAGTATGAGATCAGGGTGTCAATACGTTCAAGTTTAGGTGAGGGAGGGTTCCTCTGGTTTGCAGATGGCTGACCTTGTATCCTCATGGAAAGAGTGAGCTCACTCTCTGGCCTCTGTTTATATTGGGCAATAATACTCTTCATAAGGGCTTCACCCTCATAATCTAATCACCTCTCAAAGCCCCCACCTCCAAACATCATCACACTGGGGTTTGCGTTTCAGCCTATGGATTTGGGGGCGATGCAAGCATTCAGTTCGCAGTGAGCACGAAACAGGGTTAGGCAGGGAAGCCTGTCAGACGGTGGCGGCAGGTCTGATACCCATGCAAGTTGAGAGGAGAGGAAGCAGGATCGCTCAGTGCTGATTTAACAGCATCTCTGTCAAGCCTCTGGGGTCCCTGGAGCAAAGATATTTTTTAAGGAGTCCCCTGTCACACAACAACGACCAGGCTTTAATCCAGCCCACTGTGCTCGGTCATTGGCTCGGCCGTGTCTGGGAAGAGGAGAGTCTGGGTTCGAATCCTGAAGCCAACCCTGAAGATGCTTCCGGTGTAAGGTGCCAACTAGCCACACTTGTAGGCAAGTTCTTCCTTGAAGAGAAACCAAGCAGGGGGCCTCTGTGGCTGCCAGGACGTGTGGAAAAATGAAAGAGAAAATAACTTTCACCCTGTCAAATCCACGAAGGTGTTAAAAAGAATAATGGGCAGGCTGAGCACATGCTTGGTGAATTACTCAGTCAAAACCTGAGAGCGGCAGTGATCATAGGTTCGTGTAATGAAAATACTTGAAGGCTGTGGATTGAAAACATCAAGAATGTCCACTAATTTTGACCTAGAAATTTAAATTCTAAAAAATAAAGAGTTTCAGGGATGGGCTTAGACTCATGGCATGAGACATGTGTGACTCAGACAGAGTGCCCGACAAGCTGGCCCTCCAGGTGGTGGGTCTGCCCGTGACGCCAGGAAGCAGCACAGCATGACTCCGTCCACAAGTGCTGGGTGAATACCGGTGCACACTGCTACTGATGTGAGGTCACCCCTCAGTTCCTTTCTTTCTTTTTTTTAAAGACCCAGGACAATGACATTTGTATTTGGGCAATAATTTTGAAAGATGATTTCTCGTTAAGTTACAAAATGGGTTTGACTTCATATTTTTAGTATTTGGTTTACAGTGAAACTGAGAGGAAGGTACAGAGATTTCCTGTATATTTGTTGCCTCCAAACATACACGATTTCCTTCAACATCATTATCACTCACCAGAAGGTACACTTTTTACTGAGAATCAACCCGCACTGACACATAAGAATCACTCCAAATCCATTATTTGTCTTAGGGTTCACTTTTTTTTAATCCTCACCCAAGGGTATGGTTTTTTGAATTTTAGAGAGAAAGAGAGAGACAGAGAAACATTGATGTGAGAGAGAAACATGGACCATTTGCCTTTCACACATGCCACAACTGGGGGATGAACCTGCAGTCTAGGTGTGTGCCCTGACTGGGCATTTAGCTGGGAAACTTTTGGTGCATGGGACCATGCTCTAACTAACTGAGCCACCTGGCCAGGGCTGAGGGTTCATTCTTTTTTTTTTAGATTTTATTTATTTATTTCCAGAGATGGGAAGGGAGGGAGAAAGAGAGAGAGAAACATCAATGTGCGGTTGCTGGGGGTCATGGCCTGCAACCCAGGCATGTACCCTGACTGGGAATCGAACCTGCAACACTTCGGGTCGCAGCCCTCGCTCAATCCACTGAGCTATGCCAGCCAGGGAGAGGGTTCATTCTTAATGTTATACACTATATTGGTTTGGACACATGAATAATGACATATGTTCATCGTTATAATATCCATAGTATTTTCAGTGCCCTAAAAATCTTCTGTTCTCTGCTTATTCATTCCTCCAACCTCAACTCCCCCCACCTCCTGACAACTACTAATCTTTTGCCTCTATAGTTTTTATTTTCCAGAGTGTCGTGTAGTTGGAATCGTAAACTATGTAGCCTTTGCAGGTTGCTTTCATTCACTTGGCAGTATGCATGTCGGGTTCCTCCTTGTTTTTTCATGGCTTGAGATCTCATTTCTTTTAAGAGCTAAATAATATTCCATTGTCTGGATATATAACCGTTTATCCATTCACCTCTAGGAGGACATCTTTGCTGGTTCCAAGTTTGGGAAATTATGATAAAGCTGCAATAAACATCTGTGTGCAGGGTTTTATGTGACCATAAGTTTTCAACTCCTTTGGGTAAATGCCAAGGAGCATGATTCCTGAATTGTATTGTAAGGCTATATTTAGTTCTATTTTGCATTCAAACCAGCAGCAAATAGGAGTTTCTGTTGCTCCACATCCTCACCTGCATTTGGTGTAGTCAGTGTTTCAGATTTTGGCCATTCTGACAGGCACACGGTGGCGTAGCATTGTTTCTTTTCTTTTTTTTTTTTCGCGATATTTATTTTGTTTTTATTTATTTATTTTATTTTTTCTATTTTTTATTTTAATCATTGGTAAGTACAGTTTTCTCCCTTTTACTCCCATTCTAGCCCACCCACCCAACCCTCCCCACTTCTCTCCCATTACCACCCTCCCCCTAGCTTTTGTCTATGTGTCCTTTAAGTTTGTTCCTGTAAACCCTACCCATTCTCCCCTGAAATTCCCTCTTCTCTCTCCTCTGGTCACTGTCAGTCTGTCCTCTATTTCAGTGTCTTTGACTATATTTTGCTTGTTTCTTTGTTTTTGTTATTTAGGTTCCTGTTAAAGGTGAGATCATATGGTATTTGTCTTTCACCGCCTGGCTTATTTCGCTTAGCATAATGCTTTCCAGCTCCCTCCAAGCTGTTGCAAAGGATAGGAGCTGCTTCTTTCTTTCTGCTGCATAGAATTCCATTGTGTAAATGTACCATAGTTTTTTGATCCATTCATTTACTGATGGGCATCTAGGTTGCTTCCAGCACTTGGCTATTGTAAATTGTGCTGCTATGAACATCGGGGTGCAAAGGTTCTTTTGTTGGACCTGCATTGTTTCAATTTGCATTTCCCTGATGGCATACCACAGAGAGCATCTGTCTATATTTGTGAAGATGTAAGGCCTGTGTTTAGATCTGTTTGAATGTGGATGTCCAGCATCATTTGTTGAAGACTCTGTCTTTACTCCCTTGCATTGTTTGTGCTTCTTTGACACAGATCTGTTGACTGTATTTATGGGGATTTATTTCTGGGCTCTCAATTCTGCTCTATTGATCTATTTGTCTGTTCTTTCACCAATCCACCCTGTATCGATTACTGTAATTCTCCAGTAAGATTTAAAGTCAAGAAGTGCCAGCATTCCAAATTTCTTCCTCTCCTTTAATGTTACGTGGGCTATTGTGGATCCTGTATCTTTTCTTACAAAATTTGGAATTAGTTTATCATAGCCCATGAAATAATTTGCTGAGATTTTGATTTTGATTGCATTCAATCCAAAGATCAACTTGGGAAGAACTGACATCTTCACAACATTGAATCTTCTTACCCATGAACCTGGCGTATCTCTCTATTTATTTAGTTATTCTTTGATTTCATTGATCAAAGACTTATAGTTTTCCTCATATAGCTTTTGCTCATGTTTTGTTACATGTATACCTAAGTATTTCACTTTGGGTGCTAATGTAAAAGTTACTGTTTTATAATTTTAAATCAATTGTCATTATGTAGAAAAGCAATTGAACTTGTATCCTGCAATCTTGCTGTAATTGCTGTTAGCTCCAGGAGAGTGTGTGTGTGTGTGTGTGTGTCAATTCTTTTGAAATTTCTACACAAATAATCACATCATCTAAAAACAAACAAACAACACTTTTATGTCTTCATTCCCAAACTGTATACCTTTTCTTCTCTTGTCTTCTTGCAGCAGTAAGGGTCTGCAGTACAATGTTGAAAATGAGTCATGAAAGGGGACATCCTCTCTTGTAGCTGATCATAGGGGAAAACTTCAAGTTTCTCTCTTTTAAGTGCGATGTTAGCTAAAGGCCTTTTGTAGATAGTCTCTATCAAGTTGAGAAAGTTTCCTTTGACCAAGAGTTTTATATCCCGAATGGGTGTTGGACTTTGTCAAACACTTTTTCTTCATGTATTGATATAATTATGTGATTTTTTAAAAAATCTGTTGATATGATATAGTATATCAATTAATTTTTGAATGTATGACATCTAACTCCTCTTGTATTTTTTGGATTTGATTTGTTAATATTTTGTTGAGGATTTTTTACATCTATGTTCATGAGATGAATTAGTCTGTAGTTTTTGTGTGTCTCTTTAATGTCATTGTCTGGTTTTGCTATTAAGGTAATGCTGATCTCATAGAATGAGTTAGGAGGTATTCCTTCTAAAAGAGAGAGTACAGAATTGGTATAACTTCTTCATTAGATGTTTGGTAGAATTTACCAGTAAACGCATCTGAGTCTGCCCCCATTTCCTTTTTATAAGATGACTCTGGCCTTACCAGTAAGTGTTAGACCTTAGCTGTAATAACCCATATTATGACAGTGATCATTCCCTTATAGGCTGTGAGACATGAACACATTCATGACAGTCATAAAGAAGGAGACTGTCCGTCAACACTGTCATCAAGCCCTTGATGCCAACATACTTTCAATAAGGGCAAGAAACCAGAGGATAAGAGATAACAAGTCTTTTTTGTGTCTTGTGGTATCCTCACAGGAATGCTAACAACAGAATTCTGGACTTTGGGACAGATAATTTCTCCTGTCCTCTAACTTTTTACATTCCAAATCTACAGAATTAATTTCTGTTGCTGTAACACATTAATCTCTCTACCTCATGGAGAGCTTCTTCTCTTGTTTTAAGGTCAAGCTTAAGACTGTATGAAATCTGCTATTTGTTTCATTTTCTTCTTTGGGTGTATACCATATTTTTCTGACCATAAGACACACCTAGGTTCTAGAGGAGGAGAATAGGAAAAAAAATTTTTAAAGCAAAAAATATGGTAAAATATTTAATAACATAAATAACATAATATTTCACCAATGTAAATGTAAATCGAACCCAACAGTAGTAGCATTAACAACCATTATTCCTCCCAAATTTGGGTGGGGGGAAAAAGTGGGTCTTATAATCCAAAACATACTGTAATGATTGATTATCTTATATATTGACTTATCTATATTGTTAAGCCACTGCTTATGCTAGAGTGCTTAGTGTAGGAAAGAATGGGGGGTCTGTCTGATTGGGTCATTTTATTTCTCCATGCCCAGCAGAGTGTTTGGCAACTGGAAGTCCTTTAATACGTGTTTTAGATAAGAAAGTAGAACAACCAAAGAGAAGAAGCAAAGGAAGAACAGAAGAGGGGAGGAAGGGAGGAGTGAGTGAAACAAAGAAAGGGAAAAGCTTGCACCAGCTCGTAGAGAAGAGGTGTGATGTGCCCTGTGGGGGGCACAACGCGGCTTCTCGTTTATATTCCTACTGTCTGCTGTTCCTCTGATGGGAAGAACACCATTTCAACCCCAGATGTGATTCCTGTTTTGGTTGTTGAGATTTACTTAGGACTGAAATGTTTGCCATTTTCAAGCTTCATACTATGTCTTACGCATCTAGCTGCTGCAATGCTATTCTTGCACTTGCAAAAAGGAGCCTTAAGACTGTGATAAGCTCTTGCCCAGACTTAGTTCTAGATCACAGGTTGAGATAGAAAGGCTCAAGGGCCACGTACACAAGGAAGGAATGGTCACTAATATGTCTTCTTATTTCAGAAGCCCCTGTGATAGTAACAATAACTACAATAAACAAATGGAACATATATTTGTGTTTCTACAGTTCTCTAGATTTGACAGAACACTAAACCACACTGGAGGAAAGAATTACTCTCTCCATGTTGCAAATGAAAAAACTGTGCTTCATAGAGAGTAAGGCAAAATGCCTTCCATCTTTAAATCAAATTCCCTGGCAAATTATAACGACAACAGGAAAAATAAAAACAACAAAAACATAAACAACAAAAACCTCATTTATTGGACACATTATGTTCTTGGCATTGTACTAATGGGTTTGCATGAATTATCAATTTAATTTAGTTTGATTGATGCGGCTCTGTGGGTTGGGCAACATCCTGCAAACTGAAAGGTCGCTGGTTTGATCCCCGGTCAGAGCACATGCCTGGGTTGTGACCAGGTCCTCACTGGGGGGTGTGTGAGAAGGAACAATCAATGTTTCTCTCACACATTGATGTTTTTCTCCCTCTCTTTTTCCCCCTCCCTTCCCCTGTCTCTAACAACTAAATAAAATCTTTAGAAAAATTTAATGTATTCCTCACAATATTTTAAGATAGAGAGTAATGCCATCTCAGTTTTTTAGATAAGAGTACAGAGGGTCAGGATTGACAAATTTCTTGCACAAGATGTTTGATTCAAAGTGAGTCTGTGTGATTTCCAGCTCTCATTTTTCAATGGTGTTCTACACCCCAACCTGACTGCCAAGCAGCGTGGCTCTGCTTGGGGCTGCCATTGCTTCATCCAGGGACCTAGAGCACTTGGAACCAGGCCCAGGTCTCTGTTATACATAGACTCAGAAGGCATTTAGGTGACAGAAAAGATGTAAGACAGTAGTAATTGTAAAATAAATTGTCATTTCTTTGTGAATAGCTTCAAAAGGCTCAAAATAGCTTATTTTGTATTCTATAAATGCTTTTTTTCCTCTTTACCAGCCCCAATACCGTATGTTTGCTTGTAACATTTTAGGCACAGACAGGGAGAGAAGTGGCATTTATTTTAAAAGCACTAATTTGAGGACAGTAGTGAGAAAACAGTTGCAGTCCAGTGTAAGTGATTGAAGATGGAACGCGTAAATGAAATGCAAGGCAAGTGAATAATAAATGCTTAATTATCTAGAAAAAAGCACAGTAAAGTTGCAGGACAGTCTAAACTTTGCTCCAGGCAAGCAAGAGTATGAAAAATGACTTGCTTAAAAATAAACTAACTTAATTCATTGACCTTTATTTTGAAGCTCAGACCATCTTTCTTCATTGAATACAAGGAACGTGTGTCTCAGTGGAACCTGAGAAAATAAGCTTCAGAAAAAATACTCCTTGGTAAAGAAAATCCATGCAATGAATGCTTTCCTTTTAGAAAAATTAAGATAATACATGGAGGCTTCATGGAATGCCTTCACGGAATTGAGTCAATTTTATGCCTTCTGAGTCAAAATGATAAATTACAAACACACAGGGTCTTTTTTAAATCAGAATTGCATAGATTATCATTCCTACTGCCAAGGGGACTGACTGGCTAAAGAATTTTTTTCAGTGCAGACTTTGAAAAGAAATATTCAGATAACTCAGGCAGACCAACAATGCTAAGAGAGGCACTGATAAGTGAGAATGTCTTTGTAACCTACATCAATCTACATTTGGTCAACATTTACACTCTGTAAGTCGTGTTCTCAGTGTTGAGGGTGCAATGTTGTGTGTGATAAATCCTAAAAAGAAATCTATGTGGGCAATCAAACTTGCGTGACAACATAGAACACTCAGAATTCATAGCATAGGGGTGGAGAGGAGTGCCAGCTGAGCAGACTAGTATGAAAAGAAGACAACAAGGAAGCCTTTTTAAAGATGGTCATGCTGAGCCTGGGCTGGCATGGCTCAGTTGGTTGGACTGTTGTCCAGTAGACGGAAGGGTTGCAGGTTCAATTCCCAGTCAGGGCACATGCCCGAGTTACGGTTCAGTCCCAGGTCAGAATGCGTCTGAGAAGGTGGATGATCAATGTTTCTCTCTCACATCGATGCTTCTCTCTATCCTTCTTTCTTCCCCTTCCTCTCTCTCTAACAACAATGAAAAAATGTCCTTGGGTGAGGGGGGAAAAAAGGAGGTCACACCAAAGGCTGTGTCCTGGAATACTGGTGGCACTTTTGACAAGTGATGGTTCAGAATAGGAAAAACTTAATGCATTTCAGCCAGAACGGATCAAGGGATATATGGTCAGAGGAAAAATAAATATTGGGGTGACATTGGGAAAATAGTTTTTACTTCCTGGATGATGTCAGAAGTTTTTACTCTAAGGTATTTTTTTTTCATTGTAAAATAAATGTAGGCTAAAATTTAGAAATCCAAATTCTTTTATTAATTTTCTGCATGACTTTGGATGAGTGCTTTCAGCTCCTGGAACTAAGTCTGCAATTTTAAATGACACTGATAATAACCCTGACCCCTGTGACTCAGTTGGTTGGGCATCATCCTGCAAACTGAAAGGTCACCAGTTCCATTTCCTGTCAGGGCGCATGCCTGGCTTGCAGGTTCGGTCCTCAGTTAAGGCACGTATGAGAGGCAGTCGATCAACGTTTGTCTCTTGCATCGATGTTTCTCTCCTTTTCTCTCTCCCATCCCCTCTCTCTAAAAATAAATAAGTAAAATCATTTAAAAAATAAAACAAACAATAAAACCACTGAAAATAAAACTGTTTCCAATCATTCATAATACTGAAAAAAAGTACTCCATACTTTGAATTTGGTCTTCAAAATTAATAATAACTTTAATATTATTTTTTCTATGTGTATTGTATTTAATGAAACAAAGTGTGATATCCTTGATAGGACATTTCTACTTAGAAAAACCCCAAACTGTTTATTAATAGTAAATCAAAAAGTACTTCAGTGATGTTAATTCCAAGACACCAGTTTCAATTAAAGCCCTTGGATTTGTAGTTGAAAGTTTGACTGAAAGGCAGGAGTGACATGGGGAGGAAGGGAGCTGGTTGACCAGTTGTCTGGAACAGTTATACCACAGGAGATAGGGACTCTTTCTAAGAGCTGGTCAAAACTGAGATATCTCTACCCATCACATGGCTGGCCCACTTATAAAACTCACAGAACACCCCAGATCAGGCCTTCCCATAAAGTGGTGGCCAGGGGTGGGGAAGGAGGAAAGATGACTTTTTCTGTAACACGTGGAGTCTCTTCCATGACTCCTGGGAGAAGAACAGGCATTCTCCCTAGAGAAGCCAGGCAGGACGTGAATAGATAGGTGGATCTGGGAGGGAGCCAGACAGCTTCTCACTGCAGGGATGTCCTCCTAAAGCACTCTTCATCCAGTATCTGTCTTCTTTACACCATGTAGGGGATAGATTTCTATAATTTGTGTGGAAAGAACGTAGGCAGAGAGACAACACACACACACACACACACACACACACACACACACTCAGAACAACCAAGGGGCAGAGGGAATATCAGTGTATAAGTCTATGTTTTTGTTTTTGTTTTTGTTTTTAGATCAAAAGAGAATATAGAGAAAGGTAGTTGCCTGTCTCGTGTTCCTTCCATTCCAGGTAAAAGAAACATCCGTGGATTCTGAGTGAAAAATCATAGGCAGTAACAATTCCATGCCCGTGTCTTGGCATTCTTATTTAATCCCATGCTGTGCGAAGTAGCTGTTTTGAAATATCTTATTAAAGATGAGGAGCATGAGGACCCTTGATGTTTAATGATATGGCCCAAGTCTGACAAAGTTCAGCACATAGAGCTCACAATAAATATTTGTTGAACAAATGAAGGGGTAAATGAATTCATGAGTGAGTAAGAAGAATCTAAAGTGTGTAATTCCACGTGGAACTATATTTAAACCTTCCTGTGCCGTCGCATCCAAACTAGATGATGTTGATGATGATGGTTGCAAAACTTAACTTTAGATATCTAATAGATCAATATTCTAATTGGTTGAATGTGGATACATAGCATCCCCCACAAGTGCTGTCCCTCCCAGTTTTGCTGATGCTCGGGTCCTCATATCCCAGTGAGCACGGCAGCTGACTGCTCACACACACTGCCTTAACAGTCACTTGTTTCCCTGCTTGGAGTCTCTTGTGGGAGGTAGGGTAGGGTGAGTAAGTGTTGTGTTCACATTAATTGTTTTGCGATTACTAAAAATAATCTCCTCGCCCCACGCACATAAAATCATTAAGTATACTTGGGTAAGCGGAATGTAGTGTGACTGTCACTTTCCTTACACCTTTGAACAAATCATTGTTACGCTCAGAGGGAGCCTGCAGTGCTGACCACAGCCAGGGCCGAAGGGATGCATTCTTAGAGAAACCAAGGCCTTTGGAAGTGCGTGATGAATTAAAAGACTGTGAACCACACAGACTCCTGAGTATGTAACACCTGCTGTCACACTGGGGTGCCTGGGGATGGGTTTACGTGGAAGGAAAAGAAGCAAATACTTACTCCCCCAGGACACCCGTCCAACCTGAGCGGACCAGCTCGGTCAGGAACTGTTCCCCAGTTACTGCGCATCACGTCCAGGCGGGATTTGCTTGCAATTTCTGTTTCTATGCTGACACTTCTTCTCTCCTTTGATATATAACTTTGAGTTTCATTTGTACTCCTTCAAAATGACTGGGTGAAGAAGGACAAAGATGTGTTTTCATTGATTTTGCAGGGAAGGGTGGTTTATCTAAGAATATCAAAGTCTTACCAACAAATAAGAGGAGTAAATTTTTGACAACCCTTTATATACTCAAAAATTATATTTATATATATGTACAAATATACACACACACACTCACATATACTACTTTTGGCATTTTTATTTAAGGACAGCAGGTTTTATTGGTATAGTCCCACCACCTCCCCTGTCTTTATGGCCTCACTTACCTTCCCAGCACTTGAGACTACCTAAGGCTATATAGAACATAACACTAGTGCTCAGGAATTGTTTTTAGATGTTGTAGTAAATGTGACTTTAGATATATTTTCCAAAAAGAAGGATTATCTAACTTTTAAAGGTTCTACATTGGAAAACAGAGTTAATATCCTCATGTTGTCTGTGATTACTACATATAATTATGGAAGCTCAGAGAAGGGGGTTACTTAATAGCACACCACTATCCTGTAAGTGGAAGTAGGTCCCGTGTGCAGATTCCCAACCCACGGGGAGGCCGGTAGGAGGAATATACAAACACCCCATCTGTTTCCTTGAAAGTCAGACTCCACAGACATCTCTGTGAAACAATTTCTTGTAGCTAAGGCCTAAAATGTTATCATGTCTCTTCTTAAAAAAATGCTATTGTTTAAAAAGGTGTTTCAACTCTAAGTGCAAAGATCTTATCTAGTTCTCACCATGCCCCCCAATGCCTAGCACTGTGCTGTCTTTTGATATTCCAGAACCACATTATAAATGAACAAATAAACACAATTAACTCAGAGATGAACATGGTGAAAGTATGAGCTTCTTTAAAAGTAGTTAGATGCTGTCAACTTCAGATCCCAAGAAATTTTGGATCTGAAAAATGGATGCTTTTATGATGCTTAGAATACACCTTTGAGTTCTCATATTCAACATGTATCAGCACTTGATTATCTAATTATTTGGGAATAGAAGCAATGGCATTACTAAAAACAGACCAGGGACACAGGATGCTATATAAGAACACCCCACAACACAAACGCATCTTCTCTGGATCGGTTTCTCCTTCCAGAAGCAGTGACTTCTCACTTACCACACTGGTACATAACTCTAGATACTATGAGTATATCCTGTTTCAGAAAATCAAGGGAAGAAAGCTGACCCTTCACTGATCATCTACTGTGTGCCACTTCTTATCATTTTTGTGACCATATAAGTAGGTGCTATGATCATCACTTTGCAAAAGAGAGATCGAAGCTCTGCACAAATTCATTAAATTAAATTAAAGCTACTCAGGTAGTAAAAGTCAGCATGGAATCTTGACCAGATTTGTCGGATTTCAAGCTCTCCTGCATCAGGCTTTCCATCTCCTGATAGAAAGGCGTAGGGAAAGAAAACAGAAACAGTGAGAAGTTGATGAGTCCCGAAAAAGAAGTAAAAGAAGAGGGAGTCTCTAAACATGTCAATGTCCTCCTTTAGATTCATGTTTATTTGCAGCTCAGTAAATAGGTATTTACTGATCACCTCCACATTCAGGAATAGAATGATGCATGGGGTAGGCATGTCCTGACTTCATGGAGTTTCCAGAGCAAGTACAGCGATGTCAGTGTAAATAATTTTATTGAATGCATAATTTTATTATGCATTTTATTATAAATGCACCTTGCTTGCTCTTTTCAAAGTGCCTTGAAGAAAATACGTAAGGGAATGAAATAATTGATTTGATATTGTTGTTGTTGTTATTTGAAGGATTGTGTCAAATTTTTTAAAGGAAAGGGCTAAAATAACAGAACATTCTTGAATAATAATTACTTTAGATGAATGCAAATATGGGTGAGTCAGGAATATTGGATAAGTGGTCTAAAATACAGCTACTTAAAGAGAATAATTTGTCTCTAGAGAATCAGTTCTTCACTTTTTTAAAAACCTGAAAGACTTCCCACTTGGGGTAAAACCCTGACTCTTAAGAAATTTGAGTATAAGAACTGATCAGTATTCTCTTACAGTTAGAAAATTTTGTGGTTACAATATGAAAATAAATGGATATTTCTACCCATACAAGTTTAACAAATATTCATAGAGTGAGTGGATTTTTCGGACTCTTATATGCTTGGTACGATGCTTGGAACTCGTGAAGTGGACATAAGGTTGCAGTTCTCCGAGGCAGGGACTTAGGAGCATGCGGCTATATAAATACCACATTTAAAAAATGATTTAAGAATCACTTTACAATTTGTGATTATTTCCCATAATGTGTAATTTCCCATTCAGAATCTTAAATGTGATTATTTTATTATAAGCTCGGCTTTTTCATATGACCACGAGGAGCAGAAATGTGGAATTCAGTAAATGAATGATTTTAGTGTGCACAAGGTTCACAGGATAGAACTGGGTGGTAAATGTAAGCGTAGCCTTATGTAGCTGTATCTGGAGACTTTCTTTAAAAGTAGTTTCCATGAGTGGTAAAATTTTATTGCGTGTGATAGACTACTGTTGAAACTTTCCTTTCCATCCCATTAACTTTAGTAATGTTGCTGTGGTATTTGTTATCGATTGTAAAAGCTACCTTTGCACCCTGACATCTGTGGATCTCTGTAAACCAGGAATCAAGATCACGTAATTGTGCTATTTCATAACAAATATGTTCAAAAGCTATAAATGAAAATAATAATGACTATATTTACATGATGAAACAAAATGCAAATCTGAAGCCCGGGCTCTCATTCTCAGCAGAGTATAAAGTAGCAGCACCAGACCAAAGTAGTAGTCATAGAAACCAGTACTGTGTACCAGGCCTGGGACAATAAAGCTATACCATTTAGTAACTTGGAAGAGCTGAGAACAAACCTCATTGGTCCTCACTTCCTCCTTTTTGAATCCGGGTCAGGTAAACATGTAGTCCCATGTAGTTCTTATAGGATTAACTTTGCTCTGTCTGTGACTTCAGTCAAGTCACTTGCCTTTGGATGACTTGATATCAAAGTAGCACTGTTATCAATCATGTTCTATGAACTTCACAAAGTCATACAACTGTCCCTACTTATCTGCAGGAAATAGGTTCCAAAACCCCCAGTGGATGCCTGAAACTACAGAAAGCCCCACACCCTCTATATATACATACCATGTTTTTTCCTGCCCATATATACCTATAGAAAGGTTTAACTTATAAGTTAGGCACAGTAAGATATGAACATCAATAACTAATAATGAAATAGAATAGTGTAACAATATACTTTAATAAAAATTATGTAAATGGAGCCCTGGCTGGCATAGCTCAGTGGATTGAGCCTGGGCTGCAAACCAAAGTGTCTCAGGTTCGATTCCCAGTCAGGGTACATGCCTGAGTTGCAGGCCACGACCCCCAGCAACCGCACATTGATGTTTCTCTCTCTCTCTTTCTCCCACCCTTCCCTCTCTAAAAATGAATAAATAAAATCTTTTTAAAAATTATGTAAATGGCTTTGAGACCCTTACAAAGGAAAACAAGGGTTTCTTGAACACAATCACTGTGATACCACACAGCCGATCTAATAAACAAATGGCTACTAAGCAACTAACGGGCAGGGAGCACCTCCAGCAACGGCACGCTGGACAAAGGGCTCGTTCACGTCCCGCGTGGAGGGAAGCCGGATGGCATGAGACTTCCTCGTGCCACTCGGGTGCACAGTTGAAAACTTATACTTGTTTGTTTCTAAAATGTTTTATTTCCTATTCTGGACCAGTGGGGACTGTAGATAACTGAAAATGCAGAAAGGGAAACCGTGGATAAGGGGGAGATTACTGCCTTTTCAAAACCTCTGTCTTACATGGTAACGGAACAAGGTTGTTAATCATCAGGCGGTGAGACAATGTTTGTAGGGGCGGTGCCTGCTGGGGTTTTTATCTCACTCCATGTTTACATATCAGTAGCTATTCTACAATAGTTAAGAGGAAATACCCCCTCACCGTGTTCCATTTCCCATTCATCAGGTATATGAAATTGCAGTAATAAAATATTAGAATTGTCATAATGGAATCTGTTCTAAAATGGCATCACTTTCTATCACATTTGAAAATAGACGTGCGGAAAAAACAGGTTTAAAAACAGCATTTGTCTTATTTACATTTCTTATGAACTCTAAAGTAATGTGCCTCCTACACACTGGCAAGCAGTTATTGAAGACTGTCATCAAAAGTAACTGAAAACTGTGCTGAAAGCAAGCAAAAAGACAAACAGAAGTGCCGCGTCGCATATAAACATTTATTTATAACAAAGCTAAGCCTGTGAATGGTCACCGTGTTTCCGAGAGAAGGTTCCAGCAGGGTGACAGTGTGCTTTACAGTTTCAGCGGAGACAGCGCGGCATGGCCCCCGAAGGCCTGAAGGTGACTGTGGAGTTCAGGTTCGACTCTTCCCTCATACAAAGTTCTCTGCTGGGGTGTCCAACCTTTCAGCATCTCTAAACCACATTGGAAGAAGAATTATCTTGGGCCATGCATTAAATACACAAACACTAATGAAAACAAAAAAAATCTCATAATGTTATAAGTAAATTTATGATTTTGTGTTGGGCCGCATTTCTAGCCATCCTGGGCTGTGTGCGGCCCACGGGCCACAGGTTGGACACCACTGCTAGAGTGTGCCCATCACTGACATATTTCACATTCCCCCGGGCCTATTCTTATCCTAAGGATGGATGATCATAGCTACTTCCAGCGCTCTTTAAAGCCCAGATTTTGATAACATATTTAGTGCACTTGGTCTATAATTTCCACTCTAGCACTTGAGTTCCTCACCTCACAAAGTCAGGGTTTTCATTGAAAGGCATGAACCCAAATGCCACCCCCTTGAATCTTGCATTTCTCATTACTGAGTCTCACCAACGGAAATTGTTGGTAACATAGATCATTGGCTTCAGAATGAATTTGGGTGGAAAATTGAGGTTTTTTCACGTTTAATGCACACACACCAAAAAACCCACCGTTATTATCTTGGTGGAGCAGCCGCTGACTGCAGGCCAGAAGGCCCAGCGGGATGCCTAGCCCCCCCGAGAGGGTGAGTGGGGGATGGCATTTTCAGGGCCAGCTCCCACCCCACCCGCATTCGATCCTGGCTTCTGCATTTTTTGCTGCACCAAATTTTGGCTGTCATGTTGACAAAGAACTGTCTTTCTCCGTGCTGACTGCCAACACCTGTGGCTGAGTCAATCTGTCTCATTTTTCCATGCAACCATTTCAATATGTGTCAAGGTGCTGAAATTTTACATGTGCAAATATTTACGTAAGAGTGAGAAGAGGCACAACAGTAGTCTGATCCTGAGGTATTCAGCCTGTTTCGCAGGCAGAAGGCAATTACACCACTCGTTCCCGGTAGGCAGAGCGGAGCTGCTCTGGGTCTTGAGCCTCCCTCGGCCAGAATGTTCCGCGTACAGATGGAGAAGTGGGGCAAGTGGGCTGTACTCACACCTCCACCCACCTTCAGAAGAGGTGTGCAAGCTTCTCTTGTACGTGTTTACTTTTGTATCAGATCCCTCACAAGCTCCGATGAGAAAAAAAGATATTCATGCTCTGAGTCACTGAAAAATATTAAAATGTGCTGAGAACCTACTGTGCATCGGGAGCTGTTCTAGGGGCCGGGTAAACATTAGTGAACAAGCAAAATCAATGGTTTACTGTCTGTGAGCTGCTGCCAGGATGCATGTGGACAGAGACTTGGACAGCTGGGAAAGGAAGAAGAGGGTGCGAGTGAGGGTGGCTATTACCTGTGTAAAGGCTGGTCAGCTCACTAATAATTTGACATTTGAGTAGAGATATCGCAACACCGTCCCACCGTCTGCGGTGCTCCTGGGATCCAGTAGGTGTTGCGATTCTAACTATGGTGCTGTCCTGTTGTAACACGGAATCATGGGAACCGCTTGTATCCAGTCTTAATGGTGTTTATTGTACCAAAGTGTTCCAGAGACTAGGCGAGGGGTAAGTCATGTATTTGAGGAGTGCAAAAAGACTGGAGCAGGGCCACTTTTACAGAAATGAAGATGCTTAAAGCCTTAGAGAATAATTTTAACAGAAAGGGGCAGGCCAGTTAGATTCCGACGTAAGAACAAAAGCATGTACAGAAAACAAATTCGGTGGGGGAAGTGTTATGATAGAGTGATACGCTCTGAAAGCAGGGTTCGGGAGAAGGGGTGACGGATTTTCATGTCGGTGGGCAGTTGCTCACACCTGCCTCACCTTTGGATTGTGAACTATCCCGCACCAGAGAACTGTGCCTCGTCTGTCTTTGTATCTCCAACTGTTAGCACCGTGCCTGTGTCATTAGCGGTGCTCTCTCAGTGGTCATTGATTTAAGTGGCATTCTTCACATTTTGCAAAAATGAGAAATTAAAGATAGCAGGAGATGGAGGCCTGGATTCTTTTCTCCTGTCCTGCTGTGATAAGAAATTAGAGTTACATTTAAAATATTTTGACAACGTTAGCATAAGTATGAAAGTCCACTATGGAAGAAAGGTGGATTTTATTTATTGTTTCCCGATTTTCTCATATAAGGGTTCTTTGACTATTAAGTTTACTTACAGCAGAAATGGACCTCTGGAATTTCTTCATAAAAACAAGTTGTTTGCAGACATGAAAACAGTGAGGGTTATGAAATTTTATTTGCCTCTAAATATATAAAACAACAACAACAGTTTCATATTTGGGGACTATGAAATGATTAGGCAAGCAGCTATTGAAATAGTGGCCGATAGGTTCAGGATGAATCCACAGCATCCTGTTACAGCTGGACCCCTTTGGGGCTCGTCCTTGGTAACACTTTCCAGGAAAAAAAGAAAGTTAAACATCTTAGTAATTTTCAATACAGTATGCCTTATCTGTTACATAGTATATTTTGATTTGTTCTACAGCTTTTCAGCAAATGTATGTTTTCCACAAGGTTGGACGAGAAAACACACTGTTGCTTCCATCCGTGCTTACCTAGAGAAATGTTGAAATTCGAGCTTAAAAATTCTGAATCCCAACAGAGATACTAGTACTGTGACCCTGAATAAGTCACTTATGAAAGAGTAGGAAAAATATGTCCTCCAGGCCATTTCACACACATCTCCTTAATTTAACACTTTGCTCATCTGAGAATAAAGGGTTTATGTTCTTCATTTAATGCAGCGAAATCATGATAAGAGCAGACAGGTGACTTTTTCGAAGTTCCCCAAAACCTAAATGTCAAATCTGAAAGTCAATTTGTTCTTTTGTCCTAGTCCAAAATGTTTTCTCTGATTCACATTATCTCCCTTAAATATGTTGCACTCATGTGCACATGCAGAGGTTACTTCTTCTAAAATGACACTTGCAGGGAGTGACTGCAACTTTCTCAGATCCCACGGCTCGCATCCTTTGCATTGTGACAAGGTCAAAAACAGGCAAACACACAAACCTCTGATTCTATCATTGCCATGAGGTACTGAGAGTTTGAAGGAATCCATCTTTCAACTGTTGTGGGTATCTCTGCTGCAGAGAATCTTATGCAGTCCCTCCAACCAAGGCTAATCGTGCTTAGCAGATAAGAGGCAATTAGTGAGTGTCCATTAAATTGAATTGGAGGAAGCAGACACATGGAGAAGGTAGAACTTCAACATCCCTTCATTCATATTTGGAGTCCACACACCAAATAGACATTCCCAAGTGGGTATCTTCACTTAGGTCTGCTGGAACGAAGGCATTAGAAAGAAGTACACCACAGAGTAAAAGGAGGAGAGAATGGAGCATGGGAAGAAGTTGATAGGAATCAAGAAAAAAGAAATAGAAGAGAGGGGTCTTATAATTGTTAAAAATCCAGAGCAGGAAAAGAAAGATATCCTTTATTTGTTACCGTTTTAAATTTTAATACAGAGAATGAAAATCACAAGCTACTTGATGTATTTGAAGAAACCGAGCCCTGATGTATTTTGACAACTGTCACGAAGGGAACAATAAATCTGTAAAAATCTGCTCTTCCTTAACCCTCTGTATGTTAACTCCTTATTAACTAGAACAGCTACCTCACGTTCCCTTCCCTTCTGATGATTTTGCCTCCGGCTTGCCTCCCAGGAAGGTCAGCAGGCCTCTTGTTTACACAAGTGTAATTATCTCTTTCCCAGAGGGACTCAGAGATCCCATCCCCTGTGCCTGCCTCTCTGTTATGGGGCGTAAGCATGTCTGGATTTCAACATTCACAGTGGCCTGTGCTAATCATAGTTAAACTTGGCCAGTGCATACGAGAATCACTTATAATGAACAGCCCTCGCTGCTGACATATTTTTATGTCATTTTTATTTATATATTTATTTATATGCTCATTTGTATTTTATTTTTTCTGCAAAGTAAGTAAGAATCACTCCCTCAGGTTTACAAATGAAAAAAAACTGGAACCCGGAAGTTTGCCAGTGGGGTGTGAGCCTCGTTGCCCTATTTTTAGTGGATCTTAAATCCTTAGAATGTAAGGATTGTTATGTTAACCTCCTTTTTTGTCTCCACCCCACACCTTAGCTCCTGACACCATGTTTGATATATAGTAGGTCCTCAGCAAACATTTGTGGAGTGACAGGATTATTCCTTGTCAGCTACTTTGTGACACTGCTTCTTATTCTGTATACAACAGAGCCCAGGACATCTCGTGCCACCTGTCCTTTTTGGTCCACGAAGGGGGGCATGGATTGCATGGGTACAAATAACTTAGGGTGGGAAAGTTTTTTTTTAAATAAATAGGAATGAGAAAAGCTAAAACCTGCGATGATATGCAAGAATGGAAAAGAGGAGCAACTCCTGTACCAGGGAACAGCAGCTGATGGTGTTTCTTGCATAGACCCCGGTATGATTAAGAAGCAATCACACAGCAGCTTTGTTTGAGAAGTGGCAGGAGGAAAGGAGGAAGAGGATTCTATTTTAAGAGATAATGTGCGGGAAAGGAGAAAACGCACTCTGCTGGGAAGACAGACAGCCCGCGGTCCCAAAGCAGAATATATGGTGATTTCAAAAGCAGAACTTGAATAAGGCAACGAAGAGGTCAAGGAGGGTATTGGATTGAAAGGCACAAAAGGAATGATGAGGAGGTTATCTAGGGATAGTGGGGAGACCCGTGCCCCTTGAATTATTGTGGATGAATCAAGTTGTCACAATTGTAAGTGCTTCTCATATGTAACTTTCAATACTTGAACGTTTTTCACTTTTGTATATCTTAATGTCTTATAAACATCTTTGGCTGATAAGGACAAAATTCAGTGTAACCGTGGTAGTGGCAGGAAAGCAGAATATGGTTAAACCCAGTCTGGTTGCTGATACTGACTTGGAAGGGAATGGGGGCCAGTTCTCAGCACATGTTTGATACTCATTGTGGCAGCTAATTAAAGGAAGACCCACCCCTTCTTGGCCAAAGCCCTTGCTGAAGTAGACATGCCCTCTAACCTGTGTTAAAGCAATTGGAAGGAAAGGTTGTCCCTCATCTCTGAGCCTTCAACTGTGATTTTATGAATGGGAACCTTACCCAGCCACACCTACAAATTATTCAGTGATCGTTTGTTGCTGAATATGCAATGACCCATGGGGCAAAGGCATGATTTATTAGCCAGAAATTTCTCTAAAAATTGGAGGTTAAGGATTTAGTTAATTGAGAAAATCTTATCAGCAAAGACAGTCTTTCTGCCAGGATCTCACTCTCTGCATTTTACAGATATTTTAAATCAGGGTGAGTGGGTCAGTTGGAATTTCTTGAGTAATGCACTGAGTTGGTTTGTCTCTCTGGGTTAGAGATTACTCAAAGAAGAACAGCAATGGCTGCCATGGGAAGCTAACAGGCAAACCTACCAAGCAGAGTACTGTGAAGTCAGCGACTCGTGATCATCTAGAAGTTCCAATGCATAGGAGAGACCGGCTGGTAAAACGGGAAATGCTAGGAAGAGCATTAGGTCTATTACGACCTCAACCACAGTGAAGCTCTCAATATAAATCATCTAACCAGAATCACGAAAGTTCCTATTTCTGTATCATTTAGCAGGAACTGTAATTATTACCTATCTGGATGGTTGTGGCATGTAAAGATGAGGTGAGAGTGATAATAATTATAACCTGATACAGGTGAATGTCTGCTTTGCGCCAGACACTACACTAAGCACCTTACATGCATGTAGACTTTGT
Source organism: Phyllostomus hastatus (assembly GCF_019186645.2). Taxonomy (NCBI): domain Eukaryota; kingdom Metazoa; phylum Chordata; class Mammalia; order Chiroptera; family Phyllostomidae; genus Phyllostomus; species Phyllostomus hastatus. The sequence goes on from NW_025334024.1 coordinate 21,536,052, forward strand.
ACCTGTCCAGAGCCTGGCACAAAGAAAGTTCGCCAAGAGTATTTGTGTTTTTATTGTGATTGATCTTCACAATCACCCAGCAATAATATGGTATCAGTGGTAGTTATAGTCTTAGTAATAGTCATCAGCTGATTACTATTCTACTATTGGCTGAGTAGTAACATAATATTCGTTATTAATAGATGTTAATAAATACCATAAATAACATGCCTTATCTTTCTTAATCATCATCTTAAAAACAAAAAACAAGAACTATGTCAAGGTAAACACTATCTCTATGTAGCAGAAGAGAAAAGAAAACCCTGTCCCAAAGACGTCAAAGAATGGGCCCAGGTTAATGATGACACGTGGAAATGGAAGGGCCAGGAAGCAAACCCACTGTGTGATAGCAAGTCCCGGGCCCCCAAAATGCCACGTTCTACTTGTCTATGTCGGCAGGCTGCGATCAACAGGACATGGTGTGTCTGACCAAGGTCTAGGGCCAGGAAGGTCCAACGGGGCAAGAGAGGAATCGGGGCCACTCCAGCATTTCCGGATAACATCGCTCCACTTAAAATTTGAATTTCTATTATGGTCTGTGGACGATGTTACATGCTTTTGCATGTAATGAGAGGTAGGTGTTAAAACCTCTGTTAGACAGACGGGGAGAGGGAGATTCTAAGAGGTGAAAAGAGTTGCGTAACTTCATTCAGACTCAGGTCTCTAGCGGCCTTCTTCATGGGCGGCTGCAAAGCCTGTGTGTGATCTTCTCTCCACCCCTGCCATTCTCCTTCACCTAAGTTCTGAATTGCTGGGAGAAAGCTTCCAATTTTTAGCGACTTTCCCTTTGCTTCTTTAAACCACCCACATTTATTATAAGTGTAATTAGTTATTGGAATTATGGCTTAAGGAGAGAATGGAGCCATCATGTGCTTCACAGAAATAATTCCACTTGATTGAGGATCATCAGTTCTGAATAGGAATAATTGCAAGTATTCCAATGGAACGAGAAATTGGTAGTTGGAGTAGCATCAGTTATTGGCTGGTCATGTGTTGATGCTGGAAACGGGGGTCTGTGCAGAATTGCTTAATAGGGGACTCCAGGAGCGACAGAAGAGACAGCCTATGCACTGAAGTCATTACGCGGTGTGTGTAAAGCCCTGGAGACAGGGCATCATTGTTCATTCACTTACAACTATTTTCTATGCCATTCCCTATGGATATGGGTATAGACATGCATGTGATCCATACAGTGGGTGAGGAAGAAGTTATAGTTATTGAGTCAAAGAATACACAGCATTATGAGACAGGAAATTCACCTGTAAAGAAGCAGGTTATGCACGTGGAGAGACCTGAGAGAGCCTTGTGGTCTAACGTGAAGCTTTGAAGCCTATGGTTCTCGAGCAACAGTTTTCAAACACAAACGGGGAGGGTCATGTAGAGCTAAATATATATAAAATCTAGGAGAGAAAGGTCATGTCTGTTAGACAGACTCATGCTGAGATGCTGTGATAGCATAGAAGGAGATGGTTGGAAAAATACTTGACTCAAGGGAGTAGATTATTTCACTAGCATTTATACCTCAGGTCCTACAGGCGCAGATTTGGAACCTTGCCCAGCACAGTCTGGGTGACACTGCCCAAGACCTTTCTCACTGCTGGACCGGATCCCAAACCCCAAATATTCGTCTGGTAATACATTGTCAGCTAACTAATTTTACCTATAAATATTTTAGGAGAATGTGGACATCATATCTGTATATACGCCAAGAGAAATAGCTAATAAGGGAACTTGAAAAATAACAAGTCAGACTAGGGCATCGTTGGTAAAGCATGTAGATGAAAACTATTGTTTATCATACATTCACCCTCAATTAATTACATTCATGAAATGTTATTAGGATACTTAGCTCATCAGCATTACCCTTTTGTTTGAGTAATGCTGAGATTATCAGAAATATCACAACACCACGCCGTACATTTATACTGAGGCATTTAGTAAATAACCCAAGTGTCGGTTGTGATGTGGATGAAATGCCCAGAGAACCAATGAGAACCCCTGGGTCCTTTAATCTGCAAAGCACACTCACCTCATGGGCATTCGCCAAGGTGTTATGCCCTTCCTCTGGCAAACTGGCATGACCTTAAGACGTGACTCTTGAGATGGCATGGACTAGCCCTTGGGCATTTCTTGAGCCTCGAAGGCTGTGAGACTTAGGTCCAGATCTTGACACCCTCCTCCCCACGTCCTGGCTCTTTTATGTTATAATTGTATCTGAGCGTCTCTGGTCCCTACAGACATGGCGGTTATTAACCTTTATCAAAGTGTCTGCGGTCTCCAGTGCTGAGTCCCCAAAGCAGTTAAGAAAAACTCTATTAGCATTCTTTTCTGTCTTTCTTTTCCCCCCACACTCTCTCCTACCTCCTGTCTTTTCCTTTGTGTTATTTTCTTCTCTCCGACATCGGTTGAGTACTGGTTATGTGTCAGAGATTGCGTTTGGTTCTGGGCATCCGTGGCTGAATGAGACATGATTCCTGTCCACAGTAATGTACTCTCAGGACCGGCTGAAATCATAGGGAAAGTGGTGAAATGGAGGAAAGATATAACAGTGAATGACATGAGGCAGTTTCTAGCAAAGGTTCAATAGATGGAAAAAAAGAGAATAATTGGTTCTACCTAAGAGGGCCTGTTGGCCTCCAAAACATCGGAGTTAGACCTGAAACAGGAATGGGGTTCTAAGAGGTCCCATGAAAGCCACAGATGGTCTAGGCTGTGTTATCCACACAAAGCTGTGGAGGCACCAAGGGGCAAGGAAAGTCCGAAGAAAGGCAAGTATCTTGTGGTGGTGAGCGTTTAGTGTACACATAAATATCAAATCATCGTGGTGTACAGCTGAAACTAAGACAAGTTATATGTCCATTATATGTCAATTATTAAATAGCCGTATGTTGCACACAATGTTATAGTAATAAATGAGTCTGGGCACACATTATGCAAAAAAAATTTGTTACATGGAAACCCCTACAGAGGCGTACCATTCCCTGGCCCCCACCTGAGGATAGTTTTTATTGCTTTTAGAGAGAAGGGAAAAGGGAGAGAAAGAGAAAAATGAATGTGAGAGAGAAACATCCATAGGTTGCCTTCTCATAGCCACCCCATCTGGGGATCGAACCTGCAACCTGGGTATGTGCCCTGATGGAATAAAACCCACAACTTTTGTTTTGTGGGAGGACACTTCATCCAACCGCGCCACACCAGCCAGGGCCGGAGGCGCACCGTTCTGAAATTGGTGAGGAACGTTCACGTCTTATAGAACCACTGAACATAAACTTTGTTACCAATTTTTAAAATAAGTTCACTGTGATCTTTTTTATACAGAATTGATCCCTAAATTTTATTTACATAAACATGTATAAATAGGTATATATTTATAAAAAGTAAATGCAAAGTTATGTATAAATATATATATATATATCTGATGACTGTCTATCTATAGGCACATATATGTATGTACCTGTATGTATTTATAAACATAAATGCAAAAATATGCATATATATATATATCTGTGTAGAGACCTCTACCTATATATAATAATCTCTATGTGTGTATAAAGTAATACATCTGGCTTTTCACCTCGCATGTTATAATACCAAAGTGGAACTCCTGTTGCACAATTAATAACATTTTACACGTGAGATTGGTGAGCCTCAATGAGTTTCAGGGACCCACCCAAGATCACATGGCTGGTACCGCTCCTACCGAGTAAGTTCTCGTCCACCTGCTCCCAGAGCCACCTTCTAACAGGCAGAGACTGTGCTTCTCATCACAGAGTCCTGGGAAGTTTGGGGGGGTGGTGTCAGGGTGCAGCAGGGGCAGGAGGCGACCTTTGATTCCTTTACAAAACACATCACTTTATCTTTACGTATACTCTTTGCCAAATTTTTATAAGCACACTATAATATTAAATAATCTCAACAGGCAATATTTTAAAATAAAATTTAGAAACTGTCAGCATTGTATGTTGCTACAGAAATTTCTTAACTAATTTTAAACATCTCCTTAATACTGTTTACCTTGGATCTATATAACCATAACCACTCATTTACTGTCTGCCTATTGTTACATGCTTAAATCACTTGCCTTTTAAAAATGTCATGCAAGAAATTGTGAGCATTATCTAAAAAAGTGAGAAGGGGAAATTTACAATTCCCTTTGAATAAGTTCTTAGTTTTAAAAATACCAAGTATACAAATAAGCTTTTGCCTACTGATATATTTAACCCATTTGTTTTCTAATTACATTATTATATTTTACAGAAGAACCAGAGGAGATGGGAAATTTAGTTTCCCCAAATACAGGCCAATCTATCACCCATCTATCTAATTCACAGTTCTAGTCACAGAGAAAGGGAAATGCAGGAGATTTTTGTACCCTTTGGAGGCTGAACAGTTTTCAAAAGTGTCACTTTCTCCTTTGTGATACATTTGCACAGGGGCGTAGGCTTGGCTGAAGTTACTATATTGAAGGTATTATTCAGTGATTAGGTGGGCCTGTGCCGAAGCACCTCTGGGTATATACCTTCTACCCCTCATAACTGGTAGAGTTCCCAGAGTTAGCAGAAACTGTGGGTGCAGTATATGACCTTCGCAAACGACATCCCCAGTGAATCTGCACCACTTAATCTTCTCAACAAAAGATCCCTTTTTGTAGACATTAAAATAATAATTGCACGTCGAAAGGGCAAGGATTCGGGGAATGACAAAGCTGGTGGTTTCGCCACCAGGATAATGGGCTCAACGAGTCTTATTCAAAAGAGGAGTCGAGCGCAGCATTTTACAGCCACCGCAGTCTCGGAGAAGCGCAGTCTGAGGGACCCACCAGAAGCGAATTACAGTAATCAGCCTGCGGAATGACAAAGGCGTTCATCAGCGTCTCCTCGCCTTTCTCATGAAGGCTCTCCATCTGGTGATAGCACGGAAATTATACAAAGAAGTCTCACTGATGGATGCAAAATGCTTCTCCAGTGACGATGCCAAAGACAATGGGAAGGGAAAAGAGTACACACACAGGTTGTCAGTGTGGGGGATGCCTGAGACTGGGTTCTAATCAGACGTGCTCTCTGAACGACGAGACACGAGGAGCAGCTGCCTGGCACTTAAAGGAACTCAGGCCAGTCCAGGATTTCAAATCTTCAACTGCTGCATTAGAGAAGTCTCCATTTGACTGAGCCAGTGTAAGATGAAACAGTATCTTTTAAATATGGGAGAAAGAAGCACCAGAAATACGTGAGAAAACTTGTTTCTCAAAATACAGATGATTATTCTATCACGCACCTATTATATCTATCTATCGATCTTCTATCTTTCTATCATTACTCATCACCCATGTATCTAATCCGTAGTTCTAGTCACAGGCTGTTCCCTGTAGGGTGTTGAGTATCAGGACCAGAGCGAGAGGAGACGGCTCCCCCCCGCCCCCCCCCCGACCCCTTCCTGTCTTAATCCTCCTCCCAGGGTTCTCAATCCCCACACCTTCCCATCCCTGCTCCCCAATGCCAGTTTCTGTTGAATTAAATTCACAAAGAATGGACTGTTCTCATTAATTGCTTTTTCTGATTAGATTTTCAAAATGAAGTTCCAGGGAAACTCTTCTAAAATGTATTTGTTTACGTTTCTTTTTCCGAATCGACTCTGCAGTTAATGTTACTGAGGATCCAGCAGGACAGGCTTATCCTCCTGAACACCAATGGTGTTATTGTGGTTTTGTGTTTTCCTTCTCAGCATATGAGAGCCTCCCATGTTCAAGGAAAAAAGTGTCTCCCAAGGATGCCCTGTGATTTCCCCAGGGGTAACCAGTGGAAGGGTCTCAGCCCTGCAACAGTTGCTGAGTTGGAAAGGTGCAACAGCCAGAGATAACAGGTGTGATAGGTCTTCAGCGGATCCACTCCAAGCCACAGCCCGAAACTTCCATTTAAAAATAATACGCTGATTTTTGTTCTTGCGAAGTTATTTAGCAAACGTTTACGTTAGGGAGTTTTACGCACTGGCCCAGAAGAGAGAATGTTCTTACACCGAGTACCATAAACTGAAAGCCCGAATTTGTTGCCAAGTTGGCATAATGGGAGTTTCAACACGATGCTGAAGCTTCTGAACACATCGCTGGGCACTGAGAATGCGTGACTGTGAGCACGTGGGGCGGCCTGGGCACCGCTTCTGCTTGACCGTGACTGTGAACAGAGGGGACACAATTCCTACCGTGGGCCGTGGGAAGCCATTTAAAATGAGCGCCCTCGCACGGTGTTTTATATTTGTTTATTCTGGCAAAGCGTATAGGGAGCTCCCACCAGCCGTTTTAAAAATCCAAGTAGAAAATGGATACACATGCCACTTTAATGGAGTGTTTTAGCAACTTTTTTTTTTTGTCTTCATGGGTCACATTTTTGATTTCTGAAGTCTGACGGGCAAAACAGCCTTATTCCTGTGTTTTCTGCTCTGTGTTGGCTGGTATTTAACACCAAACAATGTATTTTTCTTTTAATTACAGAAGTTCTCTCATCTACAAAGGAAACCGCCTGAAGCTCCTAGCGCTTGGGGAATTTGTGAGCCAAAGGAAATAATTTATGGAGAAGTAAAAGGAAGTTTTCAGGCAGTTTTTAAACTTATAGTTTAGAAGCTTATCAATATGTTGCAATATTTATGCAAGTGGATTGGTCTGTCTTTTGAATAGGAATAAAAAAAAAGTTAAGTAACGTGGATAACTAAGCCCCAACCCAATGGATAAAAAAATAGGACTCAGGGCCCTTGTTGTGTGTGTATATGAGTGTGTGTTTTTTCCATCTTGCCTTCCCAGCCACAGAGTAGAAGGAGAAGAGAAGGAGAACTCTTCCCAGAGTTCCAGAAACTCTGTCTTGGGTTTTCTAATGAGTTACTGCTAGCTGTAAGGTCGAAGCTAGAGGCAGGGGGCGCAGACAAAGCAAGAACCATCCAAGTTCACCCCGTTGTCACTGAAGCCAGTGAAGCATGCGGCAGCCCCCAAGGACCCTTGGAGCCCCTCCCTGCTTGCCTTAGAAACCAGGACACCTTCTGCCGATGTTGCATAAGAAAAGAGGGAGTGTGAAGACTCCCAGATGTGCCGCTTCCCAGCTGGGTCATTCTGAGGAACTAACTGAAGTGAATAGGTATTATTCTCATTGTTAGAGCTAAGGAAACAAATACACGCCCTGCTCATCTCAAGGACTGGTCCTTCGGACAATCCGGACAGTCCGATGCTACTCATTGAAGTACTTCTCATCAGCAGAGGTCTGTGGATAAATGGTGTGCTGGGACCGTGTCTGACACTTGGATAAGGGATTCGTATCCTAAACACATCTTAGAGGATTCCAGCGGGAATGGAGAGATTGAGGAGAGTTTAAGGAACTATTGACTATGGTATGGCCAGATGAAGAGAGACCACCAAGGGACAGTGAAACACCCCAAGCTAGTAAGGGAAGTGCCACCATCATCCCAGGCTTGAAGGAGCGAGGGAAGGGGGCAGTTATTGGACTCCAGGGCTGTGCTCTGGCAGTATCCCAAGACGACAACTGCAGAGAGTCCAAACATGAGATTGAGGCATTTGCAGGCCTGGGGCGGGGGAAGGTATATAACCTCACCCTACTCCATCCTCACATCTTCCAGGGCAGTGATTTCCAACCGTTGACATATATAAATTAATGACTAAAATTCTGCTGACCCGACCAAAAATAGGTATAATTCTGAATTACAAAATAATAATAAAAGTAATTGCCTACCCTTTTAGCTCCAAAGTGACTTCCTAAAAATCAGGTGCCTTCACATGTGTATAAAGATTTCTAGTACTGAGAAGTAACCAATCAGATGCAAACTTATTATGCCACGTGACCAAAGAGATGCAACTCTATTACATGACGTATATGTTTATGGGTCAAGACGGGGCAATGGCACCAGAACGCTATTGTTGCGTTGACTGTTGTCACCTTTTTATTTGACAATCTCAGGGAAAAGAGGTCAGCGCCCCGGACGAAATAGTGAGGTAGTGCATGTTTTCAAAATGCTTAGCTCCACGCCAGTTGAACACGGCTGTCCTAGGCTAATCTGTGATGGTTGAGTCTAACACAAAGCCAGGAAGTGAGCGAGTTAACGGAGGCAACCTGTAAAATGCACTCTCCCCTGACAGGAGGAGGTAAAGGACGCTGGAGAGTGAGTCTGCAGAAGCAACTGGAAAACATCCAGAACTCCAACTACCATCCAGATGAGCACTAAGTAGATTCCGTTTGGGATGGAAAGGGGGGAGGGAAACAGCATTGTGGGGTAACTACTGTGTGCCAAGGCCTTTTCGTGAATAATGTCACATAATCTTAGAATACGCCGGCAAGAGGCTGGCTATTACCTCCATTTGACAGGACACAGTGTGGCATCCTGGTGGGTTTAGTAATTTGTCCATGATCACAAAGCTAGTAAGTGTGAGAATCATATAAAAAACCAAAGTTGCTTGACTTCAGCGTAAGGAGCCTGTTGTAAAGGGACTCAAACTTGTCAATAGAGACGCATCTTAGGTAGTAAGGGGCTGCCTACCTCATCGGTGTAGGGCATGAACGTTTCTGTAATAGATGCAGACCCGTGGAGCAGGCTCATCACGTCATGTCGAAACAAATATCTCCATCACGATGCTTCATTCACATCCTGATATAACTCATAAACGCTAACCCAAGTATGCTGTTTTCAACTGAGCCTCAAAACTGTTTTAATTCCAAGTGTCTGAGAGACACTACAGTTGTTCTTTCATTTACACTCTCATGATATATTATCAACATGATGAGAGTAATACATGCCAGTCTTTTCAGACTGAGAGCGTCGTAAATGTTGTCCTAATGAACCAACCTGAGAGGACTCAAGTGTAGACCTGAACCCAATTTCTTTGAAAAAAATGTTATGGCCTTCATTGAGAAATTATGTCAGTTTCCTCTGATTATTAGAAGCTCAATGTCAAATCTCAAAGTCCCATGGATGACTTTAGTTCACAATGACCTAAACTTCGTAAGCACTCATATAACTGTCATGGGAATAAAACAAATTTCTAATCCTTTCTATTAGAATTGGGCTCATAATGAAGATATGCTGAGTTACAAAAATATACATCCATAGCAGAGTTACCCTATTGGCACCTCATCATAATAATAACTAGGTTTTGCTGTTGTTTTTATTGCTACTTTTTGCTCATATGTTTATTTTCTCCTCAACTATGTCTCACGGTGATGCAAGTCTGAGTGATTGCTATATTTCTTGTTTTCTTTGCTTTCTGTTTTTGTTTATAACCAGGTAAGTGTGAGGTATTGAGTGACATTATAATATAATCAAATCCTTAAACAAACAATTGTAATGAAAGATGTGATGATGTTACCATCGATGTTTTCAAATAAGCATGGATATGGAATTGGATGCTCCCCGAATGGGAGGCTCTGATACAAAAGTTGTGTCAAGGTCTAATGAAGTGCGAGGGAACTCACAGCTCTTCACCGAGCCTGCCCATTGCCTGGCTGGAGCAGATTTCCCTGGGCACTCCTGAGCTTCGCCTGCTACTCAAATGATTCAGGGCCTTGAACTCTTCACACGCCTTTTACAGACAGCTGATTTAATTATAGCGTATGAGTTCCCTACCCCCAAAACCGAATTACAGCTTCAGAAGTGGCTGAGAGCATGGCTCATCTTCAGTTTGAATCAGGCGTCTGTGGTGTGCCTGGGTTAGAAGTAAAGGGGGATTGTGTTTCATCAGGACACTTTTCTTTCACCTGGACCAGAGATATAACACACGTCCATTTAATAGGAATATACTAGGCTACTCATGATAATTTTTCTTACGGGGTTTAAGCAATCTGGAGAGGGGCATCTTATGACAGAGTTAAGTAAAAATGTAGGACATAGAAAAATGTAGTACCGTTATAAGATATCTGATTATTCTTTGAAATGAAAAAATGGAAGTAACTGCAATATCTATTAATATGGGACTAAGTTTCTCATAGTACATTCATAAATGAAGGATAAGAAGTAATGAGTTGGGCCTCTATGTGCTAATAAGAACATATCTCAGACATATTCATTGTGTGAATAAAGTCCCAGAACAATGCCTATACCATGATCATATCTGTGGTGAAGTGTTTATATACACACATGCACATTTGTATGCATTTGCAAGTAATGGCCTTAGAATTATACACATATATTAGTGATATTTACCTATGGAAAAATATAAGGGCAAGAAAAGGACTAAATACAGATTTTCAAAATAAGTTCAGAATCTCTGCACATTTTGAATCTTTAACAAGAAAATTAAATTACTATTACACCGCACAAAAAGGCAGATAGATAAAACCCTAAAAATGTATCAAAAGAAAAAACACTGACATTTTAGCACTGATGATTTTATGTTATTTTATATGATTTGATATTTTGCCCTATTTTTCTTTTTCTGTATCTTCCTATTTTTGTCAAGTATTTATTTATTTGACAATAGAGAAGATATAAGTAGGCAATTAAAATATAAATGCAATTGAACAGTACCTTAGGATTTAGACTCGGGACTGCATTAATTCTGATTGGTGTTTTATTCATCTGAGTTGATCCTAATGTTGCATTTACTTCTTTCATCTGCAATGGAAATGTGAGCTTCAGAATAACTTATCTTTGAACTCAGAGACTTCAGGCTATTTGTGTATTTACTCCTCTCCTAGGGGAATTGGAGTCTATGATAAATTGGAGGATTCTCTTACTTCCAGGATTTTCCTGTGTAGATGAGGCTGTGTCATGATTTATTCTTTAATTTGGTAGGCAACAGTGTACCACGAAGCTGACTTTCAAAGGTCTACTTTCGCAAGTTTATAAAAACATCATAAAATGCATTTTTGCAAGTTATCTACTGCTGTCTATGACTACAACCTTTCTCACTGTTGTCTTCACAAATGCATGCCAGTTCAATGTCAAAAACAAAACCCAAGCAGACAATGATCTGCGTGGGTACTTGTATAGACATATCTGTGTGTATGTGTGTGATTCATATATTTATTTCTGAGTGAGCTCTCTGTCTGAAAGTCATTCTCCCATTTGTTCCCCCAACAGCAATTATAAAAACGGCCCTTCCCAACATGGACAGAGAAGCCAAGGAGGAGTACGTGGTCGTTATCCAAGCCAAAGATATGGGTGGACACTCTGGTGGCCTGTCGGGGACCACGACACTAACAGTGACCCTGACTGATGTTAATGACAACCCTCCAAAATTTGCCCAGAGTAAGTGAATTTATGGCACTGAATGAGGACCTAAATATGATGTTTTCATTGGAGTTTATGTTCTGATTTTCAGCAACATCCACAAAGCCAGATGCAACCACTGAGTACTTAATATATGTAAGGTACGACAATTCATATATGTTCATGACACAACCAACTCTCCTGTTATTCGGTACTAAATGCATCCTCATTTTACAACGTTGAAAGAAGTTGAAGAAAAATTTCTGAAGATCGAGCACGCAGTTTAGTAGTGGAACTGGGAATTGGAACCCGAGTGTGTGACCACAGGATGTATGGTACTACTCTCTTCATGGTACCTTCCATTAACAACATTTGAGAGAATGGCCCTGGCTGGCATAGCTCAGTGGGTTGAGCGTGGGCTGAGAACCAAAGCATCTCAGGTTCAATTCCCAGTCAGGGCACATGCCTGGGTTGCGGGCCAGGTCCCCAGTGGGGGCCACATGAGAGGCAGCCACACATTGATGTTTCTCTCTCTCTCTTTCTCCCTCCCTTCCCCTCTCTAAAAATAAATAAATAAAATCTTTTAAAAAATTTGAGAGAATGATGAAAACACACCCGAGATATTTTTCTATCAATAGTCTCACTTGCTGTATAAAAGAAACTAAATCTCTAGTGCATGAGGTGGAAAAGGCGAATGTGTCATACATTTGCTGCAAAATACATACTTGCCCTCAGCTGCGGAGACAAGAGCAATCATGGACTGTATGCTCCGTGCTGAAGACATGCTCTGCCTCAGAAACCTCAGCTGCATTCTAGGCAGCCGCCACCAGAGAATCAGGGACACGGGCAGTATTTGCCAACTCTTTCTTACTCTGATAGAACGCTTTCCTGTTGAGTATTTGCTGGAGTAACCTGCCACAGAGAGATGTTTGGGGAAGGTCTTTCTGGCATGGAGACTCTTGTCTTGCCATATGAATGAATGATGACAAGGAATTCGCCGAGACAAGGTGAAACCATGAGATTGGGGGATGGGTGTTGCACCTCGAGGAAAAGGGTGTCTGAACACCCCGTGGAAGAAGGGTGCATGCAGGGACAGGCTGAGAATGGATGGAATGTCACTGCCGCTGAAGCACAGGGGCTGGGGAGTGAGGTGAGTCAGGAATTAGCCGTTTTAAGGACCGTGACCTTTATGCTGACACCACTGGGAAGCATTAAAAGACTTGAGTGATAGTATTTGATCCCAGGGAATCGGAGAAAGTGAAATCCGGCCTTTTCCCACTGTCTTCTCCACAGGGCAGCCAGGTAAGGGCTGATTATAATCTTTCATGTCAAAGGGGATAGCAGCCTTGGCAAACTAGGATGGTTGCAGTGGAAATAGGGAAGAGGGGATAGTTGTGATAGGTATTTGAGAGGTAATGGTAACAAAAATCTAAGGATAGATTGCATTTTCAGTTGAGGAGCTGAGTTCTGTTTCCGACATGAGAGATTATTACATGCAGGATGGTGCTTTCGGCTGGGATAGAAACTACCGTAGGAGAACTAGTTTCTGAAAAGACAGAGAAGAGAGGACCCAGAGGATCAGAGGGAAGGAGAGAAGTGGGTCTGGAAAATGACAGAGTTGAGATCCCTTTGAGAACTTATCTTCAGAGATCCCACGGTAAAAAGAACAGAAAGGATACATTTTCATTGAGAAATTTCGCCACTAGCCATTCATGAATCTGACAAGAATGCAACCCTCTTTAACGAAATTATTAGAATGGAGAGTGCCATTTCTCTTATCCTTCCCCAATCTGCTATTTCCTCTCTAGCTGCCATTATAGTTAATGCTCTAATATGCAAGTCTTCTTTCTCAGAAGAATGATTGTTTCAATTCAGCAGTGGCCGATGAGTTTCAGAAGTGTTCCCTTTCTTGGTGGTAATAACTATTAACTGTGATCGCACTGATAGAGATGATGGGTGTGAGCAGAATAGGAATGGATAAAGAAATGTCCCATCTACTTGGTTTCCCAAGGCTCTCTGAATCAGAGCTGGCAGCGACGTGAGGTCCCTTGCTGTCTTATTTACTTGATAAGCATACCTGAATGAATCATCTCACACCTTACCTGGAATATCAAGTTTGAAGGAAACAGAATCATTACACCCGTTATGAGAGAACTGGGAAACTTGTGCTCAACATAATGATTTTCAGTGCCTACCTCATGGCAAAATATTTGGGAAAAACATTTTATTCTCCAGTCCCATTACTTCGTGATTCTAAGGGACATTTTTATGTCATCATTGACTAAAAGTGTGCTAGTGCTAGAAAAAAACCTTACCCATGGTCTGAACTAATCTTGTTACAGTGGGTAAAATGAGCCTTAGTTTATCCAAGGGACCCAGTGATTGAGTTCAAACCACAATTAGGTAATGTTCTCCAGATTTAATTTTTCCTTCTGGGTTTATAGTTCATTGAATGTTGATTTTCCCCTCGTTTTTGTTGCAATGGGACTAACACTTCCTGGTTGTCTGGGTCTGGATTCCCCAGAAACAGGCACTGAGATAAGGATTTGATTATAAGTAGTTTATCTTGTGGAGAGGATGCTGAGACAGGCTGGGGGCGGGGGGTTGAGGGTGCGTGCAAGAGAGAAAGACAGAGGGTCCCTCGCGTGCATCCTCCAGCCCACTACCGCTGTGGGCGGCTGGAGCCACACCCCCTCGGGGCAGCTCGGGAACACTGTAAGTAAACAAGCAAAAAAAAAAAAGAAAAAGTAGAAATGTTACCCTGCCAGGGAAAGCAGGAGGCTGGGGTAGCGTATGCTAACTTGTGTGAGTTTCAGAGGGCTGCTTCTGTCGGGCAGTAATTCTCTGACAGTTCTGGGCTGACAGGCAGGGACCAGAGTGAGTGCTGCAGGCCAGAGAAAACCCTCAGGCAAATCCACGCAGGAGTTGGCAGCGAGGGGCAGGGCAGAGAGGCACTGAAGTGGCGATAGCCAGGGGTTATGGTTCCCGCAGCTTTCCCTGCACCAATGACAAGGAGTAACACTAGGACAACAACTAACTAACGGTGATTCGAATAAAAACGCCGCTAATTAGACGTGTTCGACTGCCCCCGGAGGAGAAGGAACATGCGCTGCAATTGTATTTTGCCTAGAGAGTTTGGAAGGTAGGGTTTCTGGTGTTCAGAGCACTGAGGAAGGACTTTCGTAACAAGAGGAGTGTTTCATGTGTCTGAGCAGCTTGCTGCAGGGCAGAGCAGAAGTTTAGTAATTGGATTTTATCAAAAATGGTCTACGAGTCTGTAAATATAAAGGTAACTTCAAAACTGACTTTCAGTGTGTTACGCATTGCATCTCTCTGTGCTGAAATTAGCTTACTATTTTATGTTGGGCAACAATGACTATCCCCACAGGCGGCCAATGTGATTTTACAGTAAATTGGAAATAACATTCACACAGACTCACTCATATCTTGATCTAACACTGCTCCAACTACATACCTGGTAAACACGTAGTTGAATAAGTTCCATATCTCAGAAGAGTCTTGAAGAAAGATCACTACTTCTTCTGTGAACTCTTTGTCTCTGACTCATTTAAAATATTGTACATTCTGTAGCAAAAGGATTTCTTTTGTCCTTCCACATTTTATTGGTGGCATTTACAGTAGTGCCCAGACCAAAGGAGGTACCCAATAAACGTTTGCTAAATGAATGAATGGATGAATGGAACCCAGGCAATGATCCATTTTTCTCCTCTTTCTTAAGGTCTGTATCACTTCTCAGTCCCTGAAGATGTGGTTCTTGGCACTGCCATAGGCAGGGTGAAGGCCAACGATCAGGACATCGGTGAAAACGCACAATCGTCTTATGACATCATCGATGGAGATGGCACAGCACTGTTTGAAATCACCTCTGATGCACAGGCGCAGGACGGCATTATCAGACTAAGAAAGGTAAGCTAAGGAAGATTTGTTCGTTTTCCAAACACCTCTCCGGAACTTGAGTGTTGAAGTTTGGGGAAGTTGGGTGGACTTCCTGATATAATCTTAGAGCTGATAGAGGTGTCGCTTCCTTAGTTGTGAAAAAACAGGGTTTATTTTATGTTTCAAACTCCTTGGACCCACCTTAATTTGTGTGTATTGATTTTAGAGAGACAGGGGAAGGGAAAGAAAGAGAGAGAAAGAGATTGATTTGCTATACCACTCATTTATGCATTTATTGGTTGATTCTTGTATGTGCCCTGACTGGGGCTCAAACCTGCAACCTTGGTGTATCAGGACAATGGTCTAACCAACTAAGGTACCTACCCAGGGCCCCCCTTGACCCTACTTTACATATCAGCTACAGCTCTGATAGAGTCACCATGGTGGTGGTGGTGTTGGTCTCCCATGTCACCCATTATTTCTCTCCCATCTGTGCCACGCTGCCTTTCCCTAAGCTGCAGGAATCTGTAGAGAAGTCAGACCTTGAAAACCAACCTTTAAGCAGTGAGGTAGACAGATTGGTGGACAGTTCTTCCTCTTTTAAGAAATTATTTTGAGGCATATTATCTATGGTTGAGAAGAATTCCAGGGGGCGGGGGGAAAACTCAGTTGCCTACAGAGGTGGCAAGTTCAGTGGCTTGCAATCCTTCTATTAACCCTCCCCATGTGTGCCCTCACGCTTCCTGGGATATCTCCATGAAGTGCACTGAAGATGTGATTGCAGGCTCTGCTTTCAGGGAAACTCAAAGACAGAAGTAGCATCAGCTCAGGCACTCGGGCTGGTTTGGGGCCCTGGGAGAACAGGGCCAGTCCTATTACCATCGGCTACTCTCCCATGCATCAAACATCCAAGCATCATATTCAATGAAGCTCATCTTTGCCTTGCTGCTGGGTGCAGGGCTACCACCGGAGAAACGTCTCCATTAATAACGTACAAAAGATGCATACAATTTATGACTGCTTTCGCCAGCAACCATTTCTTTGTTGGTTGTGAAAAATTCTGTACAAAGTATTCCATATTTATTTTTCCTCATGATATCTACGTTCATAAAAATGTTTAGAACAGAGAGTTTGTTATTTTTACAGACACAGGCCTTTGCAGGGGAAGACACCTTTTTACTTTCCTCGGGAGTATTTTGTTTAATATTGTTCTACATATCTCTGCCGTGAAGTAGTACAAATTAATTTTAAATAGCGTTGCTTGTTCATGTACAGGAAGAGAGAGGGTGAGCCACACCAGTGGGAGCCCCTAATTTTTCCTTTTTTCCTGATCAGCATCCCATTGGCGTGACTCCAGATTTACTCTGCGATCCTCTGTACGTTGCCCTGGGGTCTGCCCGCCATGTTCAAGCTCTTAAAACCCCCTGTTGAAGAGATATTGGCAATGGGAACCTGGAGTTTTCTTGGCTTTTCTTTTGCATACAAAATAAATGTTAACATCAATTTTGAGAAGAAAAATGGCTGCACTTTATTTACAGCTCTCTGCTGAGTAACACCACCTTTCTACTTGGCTTGAGTTTAGAATGAAGCATTGCGAAGTATTTAAAAACTCATGTTTGAAATAGAGTGCAGTATATTTATACTTGAGTCAATTGTTGAATAACCCAAAGCCACATTTTCCTTGGCTAATGATTCCTAATGTCATTTTTATTGTTATTATGAACTGCTATCCTTTGTTACCATAAGGTGCTTTTATAAACTGAAGCAATTAGCCATTGGCTGTGTTCTTATTCACTGTTATTCATACGCAGAGAAGCACATACTGTACATCTTAACACCACAAACACTCGTGTCTTACTCTAGAGAACACTGGGTAGGAGCCGTGTTTCCATGATTCGTGGGTCCTCGTTTTTGTCTGATCAAATCCTAAGGGCACCAGGATGTTTTGGGGTACATTGTCACTTTGTTGAGAGCCTAGACTTAGGCAGAACATAATCTGTGCTTGCCAGTGTTTCTGAAGAATGTGAAATTGCTGAAGCAGGGATGACTGGCAAAATGCTGATGTCATACTGTCCACTCGCTGGTCCACATACCGCGTAATTTCAGAACAGACAGGGAAGTGCATATGTGTCTCGTTTACTAGAAAACATTCCAAACAAAGTCAAGCCCCACTAGAACCGAATTCCACTACAAAACTCAGCAGAAAATTTTCAAATAAGAATGCATATACAGAGCTTATACAGGAGTCCTGAAAGAGTTCACAGTGATGGCTTGTGTTCCAGCTTCTTTTAAAAAAAAAAGCTGCATTGCAGATTTAAAGTTCTGTTTCTCAGAGGAGGCTGCAATGGAAACCTAAATTGTGTCTTTGAACCTTGACAGATGCACTTTCTTGAAATCTGAGGTATTAGGAGTCGCCGGGAATTGGACTGGAGGGGTTCTGAGGCAGATACGTTTCTGGTCATTTGAGGGGGTTATGTTCTTTTGCCTGGCTATATTTACCTAGGTCATTAAGTAAAGTCTCTGCAGCTCTTCAGGAATGAGTTATTAATCTGTCAGAAATATTGTCAGTAATAGTGCCATGAGGCAATTTCCAAGTGCTTTCAGTGGTGGGTGAGACCTAGGTATCTATATATACCGTGCTCATCCTTTCTGCTAAATATAAACACCAGTACATATGTGCCTGCATACATATTTATTTCTATACCCACCTGCTTCTTAGCACGGAACTCATAACAGAGACCTTCTCTGAATACTCCTCCAAATAACGGACCTCATTTTAGCCACACGATCAATAGAGCAGCAATGCTTTGGAAGTGAAATAAGAAAACACTCTTTGTTGAGATTAGTGCTAAATTATGCTTTAGGATGTCTCCTTGGACTAAACAATGATTATTTCTAGTTCTTCACATTTCACACGCCGTTGCAGAAATGATAAAATATTCTTCTCCGATAGAGATTGTGTCTGATGCTGTCTTATCTCCCACCAGCAGAGGCTCAATTAACTGGCTGATTGGTATGCAGGTCATGTTATCACTGGTAAAATTTGATTATGAATCTGAAGTGAAACTTTGATGGCACAATTCATGACTATGAATATTTTGTGAATTCCAAGTGAAATGAGCAAAACAAAACAGAACAATAGGAGATTAGAGTCACTGGGCTTGTATAAAAAACAGATATCAATAAATGCCTGTAAAATTTACAGGTGGAATGCAGAGCAATGGAGAGGGATCCCATTAAGGCTCACAAATGGGCTTAAAATGCACATGACCATCATCCATCAGCATTACACTCATTTGTTCTTGCTGCTGTGGTCATTAGTGAGAAACATTCGTCTTTGTCATTTCTTTTTTTTTTAAATGGAGAAAAAGTTTATTAGAAAAGCTCACACTTACAGAGCACTGCATTTCTGCTACCCAATACCTTGAATCGTGACCTCTACATTTCGGGGCAGATGATTCTTATGGTAGAGACAACTGACATCAGAGGAACAGTATTCATGTGAACTCATTTGCATTTCAATGTCATTATTCCTAGGTTGACTGTCCAGTTCATTTTCAAGTCCACTCGTTTCTTACTGTCTTGTTCATACGGTTTCAGCATTTCCAGTTCTTCAGTTGTACAGTCTGCGCTCTTCTCTTGACTTTTCCTCTAGTGTTGGTTTGTGTTCACGTGTGGTTTGTAATGTTTTCACATTATGCTACTTGAGTTTTTTTCGTGAAACCTCCATGTTAGGGATGAGGCCATCCCCGCAGACACAAAATAAGGGGTAGGGACCTGAATGACATGGACAGACACGTAAGCCGCATGAACACCGTGCTAAGGCTCTGCACACCCCTCTTTCTGCAGATGAAACTGCCCACATGCCTGTTGATTCTTTCAGCAGCATGCTAAGCAGGCACTGGCCGACAGATTTACAAGTGTCACTCATCTGCAATAGTAGACAAAGAGGAAACAATATAGTTGTCACTCGGAAGTGTCATAAGCACAAACTGGACATGATTTTGAATCTAGGAGATGAGGTGTGTAACTTGCAAGCAAAGAAGGAAACCCTCAAGAGTAAGTGAGCCCAGTGGGACAAAGCTGTTAACATAATAGAACAGAAACCCCGTGACCTTTATCGTGGTATCTCAGTAGGTTAAGAGATGATGAACGTATACACCAGTCAATCCAAAT
The DNA here is from genome assembly GCF_019186645.2 of Phyllostomus hastatus. Classification (NCBI taxonomy): domain Eukaryota; kingdom Metazoa; phylum Chordata; class Mammalia; order Chiroptera; family Phyllostomidae; genus Phyllostomus; species Phyllostomus hastatus. The sequence goes on from NW_025334024.1 coordinate 21,555,360, forward strand.
GAAGATGGTCTTCAAGGCAGCCGTGATAGAATGATACCCAAGGAACTGGTGATCTTGGGCCACAAAAAGGAAACTCAAAAGGGAAAGAGAAAATATGAGAGAAGAAATTAAAAATGGGTTGATCTCATTAACGTGTATAAAGTAGTAATGTTCAGACAATATAGGGATCACAAACCATTGAATCTGCTTCAAGGCGTACCTCATGTTATGCATCTAGTAAGTACTGCTCCTTGAATCACTCAGTTAACACTGTTTTGAAGCTTGCACGGACAAGTTGAGGACCTCAAGGTCAGAGTGGTGGGAAATCTGGGGAAAGCCCCACTTTCTGTGAAGTCCTCCTGCACTATAGGACAATTCATAAATATGTACAAAGAGCAGGGTGCTGGGAAAACTTGATATGGCTATCCAGTCATCTTGGTAGCCATTTTTTAGTAAGATGGTCATTTCAAAGATAGCAAACACTAGATGAGAATATTTTAAAACATCTCTGTCATTTCTTAACAGCCTCTGGACTTTGAGACCAAAAAATCCTATACGCTGAAGGTGGAGGCAGCCAATGTCCACATCGACCCACGTTTCAGCAACGGGGGCCCCTTTAAAGATACAGCAACGGTCAAAATCGTCGTCGAGGATGCGGATGAGCCTCCTGTCTTCTCTTCACCGACTTACCTCCTCGAAGTTCATGAAAATGCTGCTCTGAACTCTGTGATTGGGCAAGTGACCGCTCGTGACCCTGACATCACTTCCAGTCCTATACGGTATGTATCTCTTACTGGCTCCATCAGAGACTAGCGAGGCAGTACAGAATGCACCTGTGTGTGCATCCTATGTGGCTGCCTTCAGGACTGGCCTCGCAGGACCAAAGAGCTGTGGTCAAGCTATGCTCTGTGTGTGTCTGTGTGCATGTGAACATGGGTGCACACACATGTGCATACACATCAACTCAGAGCTACATACAATGCCCGAAACCAGGGATATCGAGATGAAGAAAGCTATTGCTGCTTTGAGAGAGCTCAATGAGAATGCAAAATTGCCTGTGTTTTGTGATCCATTTGGGTGGATCTTTTAAATTATTTTGTTCTTGCTGGTTTTTGCATTTTTTTTCTAGCGTTATGAAAGTGTTGCTGGTTTTTCTTCCTTCTCTTGACAGTTATGGTGAATTATATATAAGAATTTAGAGGTGTAATGTCACTGTCTGAAGACATTAAGAAGCCCCTATCTTATGTCCGTGTTTGGTGTTGGGCTTTGAAACGATCTTTTTATCACTGCATGAGCATTTCTGGTAGATCAGCATATCTGGATTGGCGACTTTCAGACAAAATCTTTCTCTGCCGTTTCAAAAATACCTTTTGTTTAGACTTCACCTGCTGAGAATTTTTTCCCAACATGAGAAATGATCCTTTATGAAGTTTTTCTGCCTTTTCTAGAAATGAGACTCCAAGCTTTTGCTGTTGAACTGCATACAACTTTTCTCTTTGGCCGGTCACCCAAGTGACAGAACAGTGCTCCAGCTAAATAGCTTTTGTTCCCCAAAGAGCACTGCAAATCTATAACTTGTAAGCCGGTCTCCAAGGGTGAAGTGTTGGCTAGTGATGTGTGTGAGTGTGGATTTCAAATATTGTCTTGGAAATGTTTGTTTTTTAAAAATAAAAAAGCAAGAGAAAACCTAATGAAGGAACACAGTTTTAGAGAATTGTCCAGTTACTCTAAAAGTCTGAAGTCAGCTCATACCCAGTCCATTCCCTCGGGTCACAGAAATGTGAGACTAATATCCTTCTAATTACTTTATTCAGGGGAACTCTAAACAAATAAGTGTTCTGCAGATTTTATTTATTTGCTTCTTTTTTTGTGTATTACATTCTCATCCCTCAAAAGAAGTGCTGGAATGATGAGGCTGAGGTGAAACCCAGCAGAATAGTCTGTTCGTGCCCCCGGATAATTTGAGTGTAGACAAAAAGTAATTTTTTTCAGATCCAGAAAAGATATTTGAACTCAAACCATTTCTAAATTCAGGATAATAAAGGCTGTATCCAGTAAGGACACACAAAACAAAAAGCTTCTTTCGAAAGAGCCCAAACTCTAAGAAAGTAAAACGCCACCTGGAGATTGGAGGAATGGTCACTTGTCTACTCTCATTTCTGAAGGAATTCAACAAGCTATCAACACACAGAATTCTCTGCATTTGGCTCAGAGAATTATATCTCTCCAAGGGTCAAGTATTGAATACAAGGGCAAGGAGTAACTAGAAAAATACATTGACAGGGGCATCCATTTTATGCCTAAAATAGTGAAGTTGTGAAATAGATTTATCTTCAAATCACGTTAGAAATTAGAGGCAATGATATTCTTGGAGTGAATGGATCTGCCTCATTTTCATGTTACTCTGCTTCCTATGAAAACAAAGAAAAGAGCAGCAACCACTTTCTGCACATAACCAAGTGCAAGGGCAGAGCGTGAAGAGGATAAGCAAGATTGGCCCAACTGGGAGGCCTGTCAGGGGGCCTGTTTAGGCACTTGATTTGACAAGATTTCTACTCTGGTTAGCAAGGAACACGGGGGGCTCGGGTGTATGCCAAACCAAGCATCCTTCAGGAAAGCGAGGAGTTCTGATACCAGGGCACTCAGGAGTAGACTCCAAACGTGGGACCTACAGTCCCAGCAGCAACGGACTTCCTGCTCAGAGGCGTGTTGTCAATCAGCCAGCAGTGAGGTTTGAGGGACTTTTCATGCCACAGTCCCAGGCAGCTCACAGGGGCAGAACTGGGTGAAAATCCAGGTTCGTCGTCTCCCCACAGGTTTTGAATCCATCCTTTCACTGGTGTTAAAATGGACATTCTCTGATATTAATTCTAACTCACAGGAAATCAAGTGACGATTATCATTGTAGTTGATTGTTGTTATTATTATGGTGGCGATATTTTTACTACTGTGAACTGATATGAAAGGCATGTGTAGAGGAAACGTGGACCCACTTAGTAACAACCGCCCAACTTGAGAGCATTTTGTTTGGGGGCAAATTAAAGGGGACTTGGGGCTGTACTACCAGAAAGAGCTGAGCAGATACAGTACCATCGGATGGCACGGACATATCAGTGCGTGGGTAGATGTCAGGCAGGTACCAGTTCCTTGACATCTGTGGTCCCTCCCAAAGAAGGGGTGCATGCTGTCTCAGAGCATTTACAAGGCGAGCCCCACCCAGTCCGGAATGCAGGTGGAGGAGGGTTTGAGTAGAGAATTCCCTGACTTACCAGAGCAGCGCATGGTTCCTCATGACACTCGCGGACAGATTGAGAGCCATTAACCTTTTAAATCAGAACTAGAGGCCATGGATATTCAGGGAGTTACTGAGTCACAAAGAACGAAGCGTTGTTGTCTCTTTAGGACTATCGTATCTTGTATCCACGACAAGAACACATCCATCTTTTGGTGGAATATTTACTTGACCGTCCAGCAAGAAATAGGCATGTATTGTGTCATAGGTCATGTTAAGACATGCAGTCATTTGTTCTTTGGTCGACTTCCCATAATAAGACTCAGCAACATTTTAGGGCACATCGTCAAGCAGGAAATATTACGTATTTTAAAAGTCCTATACTTAAGCCTGTATCTACATCTGTACATGCATCTAGGTCTCTTAGACTCACTTCCAGGAGGAAATAGAGGCAAAATCCATGCTCTTACCATCTCCCTTCTAGGAACATGAATTAAGCATTTGCTATTTTCTTCAATACTATATATCTTGTGGTAATATAGAATACAATTGTGTACATTATGTGAAAGGTGATGTATTTTGAACTTAGGCTGAGGTTCAGATCCTCTCACTGGTCCTTCCCCGTCTGGCAACTGGTCTCCGGAATTCTTTGAGACTTGGTTTCCTCATCTGTATCTTGGGATAATATCATCTTCGTTACTGGTCACTGAGATCATTAAATCAAGTCACTCAACAAAATATAATAGAAACACCATCAATGTATCGTAAATACAAATTCAAAACCTAGTACTTATTTTAGCAGAGATTCTTCTATTAAAGGTTGCTAAATGGGCACAGAATTACCTGTTTTTTCTTCTTTAATAGTTACAAGCTAAATACTCTAACTTCATTTAATTGAATTTGGCTTCTAATCCTGCTGTAAATATTGTCACTAGTGACTGCTTATTAATATGTGGCCAGGAGATGGTAAATACACCTACTCTATTCTCTAACAGCTCCGTGAGATGATATATACACTATACTACGCATAACCCTCATTTAACAGATGAAGAAACTGAGGCTGAAAACTAACTCATCCAGTTGCATGCAAACAGCCAGGTGTGAGTGCCTTCCTGTGGTGCGTGCCTGGGTTTTGCTGATGACGCAGTTCCTGTCCTCAGTGGCCGCACCACACTCCCTCCCTTTTCCTGTGATCTCTGTGACTCCATCTGGGTCTCTGCAGCTTGGTATGGCTTAGCAGGACCTATTGTAATTGGAATAATGAATTATTCATTCCCTAAATGGCCTCACTCAATCCAGGATGCATTCCTGGAAGGCAGGAAAATACATCAGGTGTCCAGAATGAATCAGAGTGTGGGTGGAGTGTTCTTGGCTCATCCATCCAGTCCCTTTGCATGGGTTCGTTCTTATTGGCTCTGAACCATACTGGGAATAGGAAAAGGGCAAATAATATTATTGCTATTTAATGCATCAGACATGAGTTTCTGTTATTTGTTATTTCATTTAGTTCTTACAAAAGATATTGTGACACGATTCCAGTTTAATGAAGGAGGAAGCCGAGAGTTTGAAAGGATGTGTCTCCTGTGCTTGGTGACTATACCTGGGGGCTGTGGGGCCCGTGTTTAAAGCCAGATCTCTTCTTGCCAACGACCACCATGACTGTGCATGTCCCCCTCGGTTCTGGCATCTTGCCTGAAGTGTAACATGATGACAACCGCCACTTACTGAGTCCATTCTTTGTGGTAGACACTCTGAAATGGTGTCACAGGCAGGAAATTGTTTATATGGAAGGTGAAAACTAGCACAGAGTAGGTATTGAATATAAGTCAATGTTTTCATAGAAACCCGTTCATTTTTTTCCTCTCAATGCCTTTATTTCAATTGTGTATTTGGGGCTGTCATGGCGTTGAGATGGCACGTGTTTTTTTAGATAGTAGCTTCCTATTTCTTTCAGAGCATTCTCCTTGTATAAGACGACGCGCATTGCTGAAGTTAAGAGTGCGAATGACGGCCACTCAGCAGGTGGAGGAGGTTGACACAGGATCGTGGTGGCCACAGAGCTCTGTTGTCCTAATTCCTCTTTTGAATTCAAGTGGCCACTCAACACAAGAGCATTGCTTTTCCCTCCCCCTCCTTCCATTCTGGCAGTTTCATGATTCACCTCAATTACCAGGCTCGCCGTTAATGAGCTCTCTTCCTGAAAACACTCCTTTAAGTCCTGATATGCAATGATGCCAAAGGGGAAATATTTTCTACTGTACAAACCTGGCATTAATTTGGAGGGGAGACTGTGTATTGATTGAGTCTGTCCTCAATCTTACATTGTTGGTGAAGACCTGGTTGTATGTGTGTTTAAATTATGATAAGAACACTTACAGATCAGTGAAGAGGGCAGATACCGTGTTAAGTGCACAATACAGTATTGCTAGCTGTTGACATAGTGTCACACAGTGGAACTCCAGAACATACTCTTATCACTGACTCTCCATATGCAATCCTCAGCAACTGCCCCTGCCCCTGGCAACGGGCATTCTCTTCTTCTGGAACTGCCTATTTTGTATACCTGCTGTAAGTGAAATCACGTGGTATTTGTCTTTTCTGTGACTGCCTCATTTTACTTAGCGTAATAGCCTCCAGGTTCATCTATGTTGTCACACAGTAAAGAATTCTTTTGTTCTTTTTAAGGCTAAATACCGTGGTTTTATACGTATAGCACATTTTCTTTATCTGTCCATGTTGATGGGCATTTAGGTCATTCCCACATCCTCACTATTGTAAATAATTCTGTAATTACCATGTGAGCATGAATATCTCTTTGAGAACCTGATTTTAATTCTTTTCAATAATATCCAAAACTGGGATTGTTAGATCATATACAAGTTCCATTTTTAAGTTTTTAAGAAAGTTACATACTTTTTTTTTGCTAGAGCAATTGTACTATTTTGCATTCCCTCCAATGGTATACAAGAGTCTAGTAAAAGGACTAAGGTTTTTTTAAATAATTAAACATGTCTCCCAATTCAAAAGTATCAACTCTTCCAAGTCATTGTTTTGAAAAACTCATTAGCCTGTTAATTCAACTACCCGTAATTATTTACTTAATTACTTGATATATTTGTTTAGTCACATAACCATTTCTTTATTCATTCACTATGAATATATATGTGTATATATATGTGTGTGTATATATACATATATATATATATATATATAATTTTTAACTTACTTATGTAGTTGTATAAGTAGTATCAATAGAACCCACTTTTTCCCCAGGGAATTTCTACAAAGACAGAGCTTCTGCCCTCTTGGACCTTATTCTTTAGTAAGGAGGCTGGCTGGGTAGCCATGGAAAACCCAGGTCCTTCCCCTTTGTCAAGCTGGCCTTTAATACATGCCATCTGAAAATGAGGACTAAAACTAGGTTATAGAGCTTCAGGGTCACACGGAGGAGGGGATTGCCTAGTTACCCAATGACTTTGAATAGAAGCAAGGATAGCTGTCCAGTGATCTTAAAGGGGGAATATCTCACACCATAGAGAACCTGGTATTACTGCGGAGGATGGACTGTGTGCTTCTAATGTTCTCGCATTTCTTTTCTTCCTTCTCTCTCTCTTTCTCACTATAAAGGAATGCTTTGGGTAGAAAAAGTCTCCTTTTTCTCCTCAAAGGAATAGTACATAATAAGTGATGCAGGGACCTTCAAATTCTGAGACTAGCAGAACTCAAATACTATTATTTATTAAAGCAGTTAGAGCAACCAGCAGAGCAATTAGAGGCAAAAAGCTGAAAACTTGTAGATGGAATTTTTGATACTCAAAGTGCACGCAAGAAAATGTTAAAATGGTTTCTTTAGGCGTAATAACAAAGGCTAGAATGAAATTAACCAGGGAGAAAGAAACAGTTGGAGTTCAGTGAAATATAATAACTGATTCATAACTAAGGGGTTTATTTCATTACATGTGGCTCTAAATAGCATCTTCACTTGCAGTAGGCTCAATAATTGTATCTTCCTATAAATTTTCCATATAGAGCCTGCAAACCAATGTTGAGCAAACCATTTTTTAGAATAGAAAAGTACATTAATGCCTGTTAAATTTGAAAAATAGATACACACTGCCTTCCTCCGAGAGGGGCGTCCCCCTAACTGCCCCCCGAGGAGCTCTGCTGGGACTAAAGGTGTCGTGGCCACTTCCGTGGGAACTCAGGTGTCTTTGTGCTAGGGTCTCCCAGGTAAGTTCATTTGCTAAGCAGCATGGCGCTCTTTAAAAACCCGAGAAGGTAGGCAGCGTGACTCATCATGGAATGCTTTGCGGCTGTGTAGAGCATCTGGGGTGCTGTGTAGGAGGGGGGCTCCCAGGCCCCTGTGCTGCCCTGTGGTCCCCATTCTCCTGCACTGAGCATGTTGCAAATATCATGACGCTTATTCCGATAGGTATCATAGATTATGCATCTTGTTATGACTATATGAGCCCCCTCCCCCTTTTCCTTCCCACAGAACCTGCATGAGGGAAGACCCATGACTTCAGTGAAAACTTTGACTCTATTACATTATATGAGGGGCCAGCTAACTATTGTCCGTGTGCCAGATCTGGCCTACTATGTTTATAAATAAAGTTTTATGGGAACACAGGCTCCCTGATGCTTTTCCACTGTGGAAACGAATAGTTAGGATTTAGAAGGTATGGTCTGCAAGGCCAAAGTTATTTACTTGACATAGAAAAGTTTACAACTTCTAGACTAGACTGACTGATAGGAGTTTGGAGTTGTATCTGAAATTTGAGTAGCTTGTCCTCACATAACTCCGGGATCTAATTCTGACTTAGAAACTCACTAAATGTAAGACTTTAAAGCATATTTTAAACCTGTAGCAGTCAAAGCAATCCTTTGTGTTAGAATTCTGCTTTGTGTGCTGAGAGTTGACTTTTCCAGGCTTGTCATAGTGCCCTTGTGACTTTAGTCCTCATGGGGCCCATGACAGTGTCACTCATGTTGACTTGGCTAGAAAAAACCTGGCTTTATTTTGAGGAAACCCCCATAACTACCATACAGGCTGCAAAAGGACATCCTAAAATATATTGTGATGCTTACCTGCTTGGAGTGTGGAATTCATTAATTTCCTGCAATGAAATTATTATAAAACCCTGTTTTTCTAGACCTCAGTGATTATGGCAATAGTAAGTCTTAGATCTGAGGCTGGTCACTGCCCTAGCCAAACTCTGGTCTCTGCAGTGCAATGTGTTTGCAAATTCTCTGCCTCCAGCAGCTTTGCTCGGACTAAAAAGCATGAGGCGGCAGAAAATAGAATTTCACTTGGAAGAGACTCGCTGTAGTGTGCCCGGCAAACCAACATGCATTCTCTCACAGGGGAGTAGATAGGTAATGACAGTTGCCAGAAATATTTTGTGGATCTTTATTCGTGCATATTTAACATTTTAGTACCATGCCCTTCACGTATATCTCATTTATACTTTATCACATTAACTTCATGTTAACACACAGTGTTCTTATTCCAGTTAAACAAATGTGTTACAGGTTGTTTCCCCTGGAGGTCAATGGGGTTTGAGGGACAAGCTGTTTGTTAGGGATCAGCGCCTGTGAGCAGAAGGGGACAGGAGCAGGATGGGTGGAGCGAGACATCCAGCTGCAGGGCAGTCCCAGCAAAACCTTGGCCCAACCCCTTGGGTCTCTCTGGGATGGCTATGGACGATCAGAGCAGTCCTGCATTGTGCCAAAATGGCACACCTTTATTTGTCTGCTTGCTTAATTTGCAGGTTCCCTCTATAGAAGGGGCTCTCAGTAAATGAGGCGGATGCTTAGGAGCAGTAGCCGGAGGCTGTCTACTGACTGCTGCCCGCTCGGCTCTGACGTCCTTCCTTGAAGGGAGGTCTGTCTGCACAGCCAATCTTGTGCCGATCACGGGTGAGCCCACTGAAACTCCTTACCAGCGATGCCGTGAGACTGCATTCTCACCGCTCGCCATCTAGCTCCCAAACCCTCCTGTTACCCCACCCTCTGGCGTCTTCCCTGAGCAGATGCCTATCTGGCCTGTATTTGGAGATGCAAACACTGAAGCAAAGGGACTTAGCTGAAGTGACATTTGTGTGGCACGGCGTACCTGGGTGGTAATTCTCAAATAGTATCCAACTGCATGGATTAATGAAATATTTCAAAATAAGAGATTTAGGGTGGTAAAAATAGCATAAGAATTTTGAGAGAGTAAATTATTTTGGAAAGTACTGATTTGGTGTTTAACAGTTTTTATTTTATTTTATATTTTATTTTATTTTATTTTATTTTACTTGTATCAATGGGTGAAGTCTCTGTCCCTTCTATAAAATAAAACTTAATAATGTTTATAGTCTGAGAGAAACAAAGATGCTTGCATGAATGGCGTGAGCAGTGTTATCTAACATTATTATACTCAGAAAGCAAAATCAATCCCCTATTTTGCATCCCAACAAAGGGAGATTGACATCCTTATCTGATGTTCAAATATTTATGGGAATCATTTCAGCCGACCTGTTATTTTCCTATGTCTTTCTACATTCTACGTTCTCTATTTCTATAACGTATTATACAACCTTGCTTTTGATGAAGGACAGTCAGATTTGACTTAGTGTTACAAAGGAAAACATAATATTGCATATTTTAAGAAGGGAACATGTTAAACAATGGAGAAATGCCATTTCCATCCATCCATTAAATGTTTACTGGCTTTAAGTCAGTTTGCTGGGGGGTTGGAGTAGGTCTAGTTGAAATGCCTTTCAAATGCGCCACAGGATACAAATCAAGTCCGGGGTACCTACTAGGGTATGTGGACATTCACAGTAAATGAGAATAAGATTTATAAATGTCCTTGAGAAGGGTCAACATCGTGGAAGATGTATTTAACGGTACGAAGGACAGCCAAAGACCCAAACACCCTTCCAAAGACCAGGGTCTGAGGTTGGACAGAACAAGGCTGGCGAAGGAGCAGGGCCCGGAGTGCAGTGAAGCTGGAGGTTCTGTTTATTGGCAAAAGAGGAAGCATGCCTGGATCACCTTTATTAAATGCCAAGTATGTCATGTTGGGCTTTGCACTTGCTTAAATGCACATGACTAGGTTAGACCACGTGGGCACACCGTGTTGTGTTTAGGGATCGGTATTTTTTTAATATTGTTAAAATTAAAAATATATATATTTTATGTATTTATTTTTAGAGAGAGAGGAAGGGGGAGAAAAAGAGGAAGAGAAACATCAATGTGTAGTTGCCTCTCACACACCTCCAACTAGGGACCTGGCCAGCAACCCAGGCATGTGGCCTGATTGGGAATCAAACCAGCAACCTTTTGGTTCTCAGGCCAGCACTAAATACACTGAACCATACCAGCCAGGGCAAGGATGAGTATTTTTGGTCTAACATACTGTTGTCTCCCTAGAAGAAATTACATTTGCTTGCACACTAGAATGATATGCTTATGTTATTACTATTGTAAATTAGACAAGTAAACAAGCTTTTTTTTTATTTCCCTACAAATGCATTTCTAGCCTTAAAAAGTGACTAAGCCACATCTTGTTCACCTATTAATTCCTGGTACTCACTATGAGTCTTTAGTATTTACTAAAGGAGCCTAATTATCCAATTAAAATATCAAAGCAAATATAACTTTATGACATCTTCAAAAATCTGCTTTAATATAGTTATGTAATACTGTTATTATCTCTTGGGTGTGCATGTTTTCCATAAACATTTTTCTAAATAATAAGTTGCTTAGACCAAAATTAGAAAACTTATATAATCAAATACTACTGTCCTCATAGCTATGTAATGTTTAGTAAGAATTGATAATGTGTCAGATACTGTGGTCAGGATAGCATGCTGATCTCACTAACTCTGCAAGTGGGGGAAATGCATATTACTCTAATTTTACAACTACAAACACTGGGAATCAGAACAGTTTGTATGGGCTACTCGAGTCATTTATAGGGAGGATTAAATGAGAAATTAGTGTACAAGGCTTACTCAGCAGAGAGGCTGAAATTAAGAATGCCACAATAAGTATATTCAATATGTAACTAAATCATAGTTCTGGGTGAGGTAGGATGGTCCAGATAATGCCGTATAATGAGGCATCTTCTGCATCTCACACATCTATGTCCTACTGTCCATGTAGCATTTAGCATTTTAAAACCTCCTTTCATATAAAGAAACATCATCGTTGACATAATCGACAGCTCCACAAAGACCTTTAGGGAGTTAATAGATTCTCTTCCTCCTAGATTTCTGCTAACATCCTTAGGTCATTATGGGCTTACGGAAATTCATGGGAGTAGGTCAGGATTGCTGTGACCCTGGAGTGAACGAGCAGTAAGGATCAAGGTCATCATGGGATCTATGATACAAAAGACTCCACCCTCACAGCTCCTAACCTCCCAGCTACAGAAAAGCAAACACCAGAGATACATTTCACTTCGCCACTGCAAGTTCCAGATGTCGCGTATTTCTGGGAAAAGTTATTTTTTGCCAATACTTATGTGAATATTTGTGACCTGTTTGGTATATTTTATTTGGTCATTACATAAGTGGTCATGAGGAGAGAAAATAGAGAAATGTGTCTAAACTGAAAGCAATGTAGGATTACAGAAGGGGTTATGAGCCTTTCACAAGGGTGTTTCTCCAAGATTCCTCCACCTCCTTTACCTCCCACATCCAAATAATCGTGATGTCCTATTGTGTTTTGTTCTTACTCTCTCAGTTACAGTCACCCCATTCTTTGGTCTCCCACCCTTTACCACACACAGATGTGGACGTGATCTCTAACTCAGGTTAGATCTCTGCTGTTCAACATGGTAGCCACTAACCACACGTGTCTCTTCGAATCGACAGCAAGTTAATTTAAATGAACTAATATAAAAATTTCAGTTTCTCAATTACACTAGGTAGATTTCCAGGGCTAAATAACCACATGCAGCTGGTGGTTACCATATTGGACAGTCCAGAACATTTTTCTATATCACAGAACATTCTATGGCGTTCAGCTGTGGTTTAGATCATACCACTTTCCTGTTACGTTTTTTCAAGTGGCTCTCCATTTTTAACGAGTGAAAAAAACTTCCTCAACATGGTCTTAAAATCCCTTCCTGCTGTATCCCTAGTGTCCTTCCCCAACTGAATCTTGAACTTCAACCACCTATCCTTTGTCAAGGTCTCTTCAAAGACACTGAACGTCTTCCTATGTTTTTATGTTCACTATGTATTTTGATTGGAATACTTTTGTAATATTTTATACACCTCAGACCTTTTTTTTCTCCATTAATACATCACTGTAAGCTTTGAAAAGCCTCATGCACCTTTGTTGTCTTTCTCCGCAAGTAGACTCAGTTACAGGAGAGCAACTCCACGTTTGCCTTGGCACCCAGTACAATGTCTTGTATGTAAGAGATACTCGGTAAAGAGTGAGTGAAGGAAAGAGGTGGGGCTGAGATGGGAAGGGAAATGGCAGGATTCTTGTCTATCAGACCTCAGCTATCACCATGCCTAGTTAGGTGCTTTAATATTACAGTTTCCCAAACATTCTCAAACTCAAGATTTTCTACATGAATTTCCTTCTGCCGAGGATGTTCTCCTTATGTATTCCATCTAGAGAAACTCCACTCTTTTTTCCTGCCCCTAGACAGATGCTATATTTTCTTGGTGCCATCTCTGGCCACCCCTCACCCTTTCCCAAGTGCATTTGGAGACCCTTGTTACCCATTGCAATGTAAGTGTGATTCGGTGACAGAGCCTGCCACTTCTTGTTGTACGCAATGAGAAAGTCACACCAATCTGTGCAAGGGGGTTGGGGGGAGTCATTCAAACATTTAGCATCATAATGAACCAAAAGAAGCAGTCATTAACATTATTGGAATTAAATAAAATTAACAACTTTAAATTGAATCCGTTCACAACATCTAACACTGCATTCTTTTCTTCCATCATATTCTTTAGAATTCTCAGTTATGAATGATTATTTTGAAGACTCAGGGAAAAATAGAATTTCTTCAAACATATTATGTAAATATTGAAAAATTGATCATGAGTCCAATTTTACCTGGGATTCACTCTAAAGAAAACAATTTTTTTTGGCTCCATGGCTGCAGAAAGTTACACATGCAATTGTAGCTTTATGACGCTATTTTTCCGAGGTATATGTGGAACAAACTATAAAATACAATGCACACTCCAAGAGTGGGATGTCATATGAATAGACGGATTTGTAATCGGAGATTTCTATAAGTAAAGTAAAGGGTACCTGAGAATGCTTAACACGAGAATATAATAGGAAGGACACTCCTAAGGGAGAGAAGATGAGCACAGACGCAGGTCAGGGGAAGAAGGCCCCGTGGGTGTGGGGAGAGGTGAACTATGAAACCCAGCATCATCTCTCATCTCTTAAGCCTGGACTCTAGGCTCTGTGGAGATACTCATAGTAGTGGGTATTTTGAAAGGGGTGAAGATGGGAATAGATACAAAGAGTTCTGGCATCTTTTTCTAGTGTCACTTGCAAAATTCTGTCTTTCCTAAGGCTTCTAGAGGATGCAAATGGTAGTCCTTGTTTATATCTTTGCATTTCTGGATTTTCACTTCTGCAGTTCCCCCGGGCTTGAAGAGATCACTTACGGATTGAAAAATGGGCTTCTTATTTTATTGATTTGTTTATTCATTTGTTTGTTTATTTACCTAGTGTGAGTCTTGGAGCAACTCATTCACCACTAGGCACCTCTCTGTGAACTGGGTGTTTCCTCTTATTTACGGATAAGACTATGAGATGTGAGTAGTTAGTTCCGTGAGCCCCCACAGGTGAGAGCCCACTGAGGATTCCCAGGTTGTGTGCCCTCCACTCTAAGTGCTGCTGCCGTTGAGAAAGACACGGGCAATCTCACAGAGCACAGTGGCTTCAGAGTCTGCTCTGACACTCCTATCCGTGATGACGTCTTGGGAACATGCACGGTACACTGGATTCTAAAATGTAACTTGTTACTCCAGGTTCGTCGTGTTTAACCCAGTCTGTTTTTCTTTGAAATTATTTTCTGGTAATTGGCTTAAGGAAAAGCCTTATGGTAGAATCTTACCATTAAGGATTGCCCTTCACTGCTGCAGATGTAGCTCTGTCCCAAAATGGAATGATAGGGGCAAAGCAGAGAAATTGAGATCATGGAGTGGATGGTGGCAGCTTAGACAACGAGAGGAAAGCAAGCTGAATCTTGGCAACTAGAGATGGTGGGGGGAGGGGGTGGGCTGTGCTAGTGCGTGTGGGTGCGTGTGTGTGCGTGTGTGCGTGCGTCTGTGGGCTGGAATGGAGCAAGCATCTTCTGAGAACATCCCTAAAAATGGCATTCTTTCGGTTTCTTTTTTTAAAATGTGAATAATCTTTATGTTATTCATTTTAAAATTATAAAAATCTCATTAATTTTTAACTATGATAAAAAAGGTCATCTATTATTCAATAGGAATACAAATTACATATGTTCAGTAGACCTTTGAACCTGCTGTGGTCCGTTCTCGGGACGGAGATTTGGGTCAGAAAAGTTGGTGAAAAGATAAACACGTAAAGTGGTGGCAGAAGTGCAGGCATCTGCTTCCTCACTCGCTCCCACTCCTCAGCCTTAATTTATCACTTAAATGGACATCCGTCTTCTCTATGTTCATTTCCGCTGTTACGAGAACCCAGATAAACTTGTTTAGGGACAGAGGAGCCAGGAGTGAGAGGAATATTAGCTTATGCCTGAGAAGGAACTGGGAATCAGCAGTGGAAGCCTACTGTTTCCAGATAAGTAATAATATTAATTATTTAAATATATACTTATTGAGCACTTATTATGTACCAGACACTGTAAAAGGTGCTTTATGTGTAATCCCTTATTTAAACCTCAAAAAGCCTATTATAACTCCCATTTTACACATGAGGTAACCATGGCCCAGAGAGACTAATAACGCAACTAAGTCATAGCTAGTGAAGTGATTTTCCTTTTACTCATTCTATACAAAGCAGAAAAAAGAAGGGTGTAAGAAGGAAAAGGCACCTAACAAATTTGTGCGTGGTATACATTCGGTGTCTAATGCGTGCTTGTTGACTAGGTGAAGTCAGTATCTGGGGCTGCGCAGCAGTTCTCAGGAGCCTTCATCAGAAAGTCTACCAGGCACTAAAATCTGCAAAATGTCTACAGAGGCGGCAAGGGGCGTTTTGAAACAGTGGAGGTAGATTTTAAGTCGAATTTTAAACTAAGTCATTTTTCCCCCATCAAGTTCTTCCCATTGTGTAATCTTATAATATTATGACATTCTTACCTCTGATCTCACTAAAGGGCTGTATTTATAGCCGATTTTATAAATTCTTATGACTCACCCCATAAAGTCTGTCATGAACTGGAACTTTAAAAGATGAGAAAAATATCCTTGTCTGTGTTAGAGTTATCAGAGTTAAACAATCCTCAAACTTTCCCCCACTGGTTTTATGCTATTTATAACTGTTAAGAAAGTGGCCCTCTCTACCATCCTCCAAGAAGGGAAGTTCATTCCAGTTCTGTTTACTGGGACATGATGATGATGGTGATGATGATGATGAACACGTGTTTATTGCCTACTAACTCCCAGAGACTGGTTTATGCTTTATTTTTAATCTTCACAACCACCCCTGGGAAATGGGTACTCCGTATCTGACCAGTAAAGAAATCCAGGCTCAATGAATTTATGAATTATCTAAGAAATATCAGTATATCCATAATAGAGATAGAATTTATTTCAAATTTGAGGTCTGCATGATACAAATTTAAATAAGGAATTAAACAAACCACTTAAAAAATACCAACTTCCCAAACTCTGTCCTTGCTCTCAGTGCTTCCCTCTGGGCCAGAAGGTCTAGGCCATCGCTGGGCATCAATCAAATAGCCAAGGAGCTTGTCTCAGATTTGAGATCCATGAGTTTTAGTGATTAGACTGACTCTCCTTTGCTGTGGCCTCTGGGAAATCGGGTGATGCATGAATGTGTGAAATATATCAGCAGTGAGATAATAAAATGTCTATAACCCGGCAGTGCCTGCAAAGTTTATCTATGACTATGATGCAGGAAGTGATAATTAATCCTCTGGATATTTCTTAGCTCGTTTAAGAGTCAGAAGCTACGTGATATTTGGAGCAAAACACATGTCTGTTTAGTTCTTTTCCAGTTAAACTTGGAACCTCCTGGGTCTCATCAACCATCATTGTTCCCCAGAAAAATGGCTTTTGGTCTTCTTTCCATAATAAAACAGATTGAAATGCTTTGTAATGAGCACTTTCCCATGCTCAGGATTTGGTTGAGAGCACTGTTTGATCCACGTATGCCTCTGGGTCCTGAAACCCTGTCCGAGTTTCTCTGATCATCCCGGAGACAGGGTGTAGGGTCAGTTTGTGAGTGCCTGGCGCACAGACGCAAGTCGGCTTCTCAGTTTCCTTTGGAGCTCTTTGCTAAATCAGAAGTTATCATTTCATTATGCAATATTTCTCAAGGAATTTGGCAATAAACTATCATCAATAAAATTAAGTACTTTTTAAGTATAATTCCCAACTGTTTAATGATGCTTGTCTTTGGTGGGGAGGGTTTAACATGGATACCTTTTCCCCGTGGTGTTTGCATTGGAAAAGAATGTGAATACCATTTCTAATGAAAAAAGAAATAACTAAAAAAAAAAGAAAAAGAAAAAGAACTAAAAAAAGAAAAGAATTCTCCATCTATTTATCGATCGATCTATCAGATATCCATTTATCTGATATCTGTCTATCTGTCTATCTACTACCTATCTATCCATCCTCCCATGTATCTATCTGGTAATCCATCTATTGTCTCAAGTAGATATAGAAACAAATAAATAGATGCACATACATAAGTAGAGATGCATAATATATGTAAATATATGCTATTTGCAACGAAATCCACTAAAATATTAACACCACAAAACTGTAGGCATAAATTGTGGGGATTTTATTTTTCCTCATGTTCTTATAACATAGTCTCAACTTGATTATATAATAAATTTCATACAAATGTATAAGAAATAAAGTACGCTCAGCACCAATAGCCATGAACCGTGTTTCAAAGTTAGGGTCAATAAATATCAGTGAGTAGAGAGATTTCCTAGGCCCTTCCTAACAGGCCACCTCAACCGTAAAGGCTTTCTTCAGTGCTCCCCTCCTAAAATGGGACTGCTCATGAACTTCGTCTTAGTTTGGGCTGCTGTAGATATGGAATGCTATCGACGGGTGGCTTAAACTACAGCAATTTACTTCTCACTGTCCTGGAGCCTGGAAGTTCAAGATGAAGGCACTCGCAGATTCTGTTGTTGGTGAGAACCAGATTCCTGGTTTGCAGATGGTTGTCTTCCTGTAATATCACTGGCAGAAACCGGAGAAGCATCCTGTATCAGCTCCTTTTTTTTTTTTAAAATAAGATAATTAATCCCATCATTAGGGCCCCAGGCCCATGACCTAATGTAATTATAATTATCAGCCAAAGGACAGACTTATTTAGAAATTCTAGCACATTGGAATTGAGATTTTAATATATGAATTTCAGAGAGGCACAAATATTCAGTCCACAGCACCCTACTTTGGGCCTTCATTCTATCCTGTTTCAGTTACGTTTCTTACACCATATACTTGCTTATCTTTGATATATCATAGCCAAAGCACAGTTCTTGGTTTATAAAAAGGATAAATGCTATGGAACAATAATTCCTATATAATCTTTTTTAAAAGATTTTATTTATTTATTTTTAGAGAGGGAAAGGAGGGAGAGAGAGAGAGAGAGAGAGAGAGAGAGAGAGAGAGAGAGAGAGAGAAACATCAATGTGCAGTTGCTGGGGGCCGTGGCCTGCCACCCAGGCATGTGCCCTGACTGGGAATTGAACCTGTGATGCTTTGGTTCGCAGCCTGCACTCAGTCCATTGAGCTGCGCCAGCCAGGGCCTAATTCCTATATAATCTTAATACTTAGTATAGCTGCAAAGCAGATGGCTCTACACATAAAATGCCATCATGTTGTCTTATTTGAAAATTTTTTTCAGTATAGGAGCTACTAAGAAGTCTATTTAAAATTCTTAGTTTCATAGGATCTAGTATTATAAGACTTTTAAAATATCTATTCCAACTTTAAGAATTGTTACTACTAGATATCAGATACTAGAGAATCCACAACCATCTGATTCCTGTGGACAGAGACTAATAGAAAGCCTAAGTGTATAACTTTACTTAAAATAAAAACAAAACAAATGAACAGCAACAAAAACAAAAGCACTTGCAGGTTGTCTAGTCAAATATAAGTGTAACACAAACACCTATTTCCTTTGAACTGCAATAAATTACACACTGCCTAGCACCATCCTGCTTTGGACTCCAGTTCATTGTTTTATATATTTTGTGGCAACTGCTAATTATCATAAGCTGTCCAATAAATGTGATGGATTATCCAATTAACTCTTCATCAGCATCCATTTTGGAAGATGATACCTATTGGAATTGATGGCAGTTTATGACCTCCATGTTGCATATGTAGCTAATTACTCCTTGGACAATAATTATCAAGTTTCTTGTGCCTCATTCAGTCATTTTGTTTTACAAATTATGATGCCACCGAGTCTCCCAATTCATTTGACTTCACAGTGATGACTCTCCAAGGATTCCTGAAGGTCTGCTGGGGAATGTATGGATGCCATGCACACGGAAGCAGATTACAGATGTCTCTGTTTTGTAGGTTTTCCATCGACCGGCACACTGACCTGGAGAGACAATTCAACATTAACGCAGATGATGGGAAGATAACGTTGGCAACACCCCTGGACAGAGAGTTGAGTGTATGGCACAACATAACGATCATTGCTACTGAAATTAGTAAGTGCCCGGGTTTAATTTCTTCTTTGCGTGACTGGGTTCGCTGTATGTCTAGTGATCACATGATAAATGGTCCCTGTTTTCATTAGATAGTTTGGCACTGGAATGTACTCTATTATTCCGAAGGAGTCTTTGAATGAATCATATCAGCAAGAAATAACTTACATGGCGTTACGTTACTGAGGGTTGCAATATACGTGGGAAGGAAACTTTTTATATCCAAATATTCTTATAACTCATACCTATTATCAATCATTAAAAACAATGTTTTGCATGTTAAAATATAAGGAAAGATTTAGTATAAGAGAGTGGGTGAAAAATAGAACTCAAGGACTATACACTATAATTTAAATAAGCAGACACTAACATATACTTATACAGTAGAGAAACCATCACTCACATATTTGAATTTCACACATACACATATATAGACAGAACCTTCACACTCTCAATACATATTATTTGGAAAGGTGAAATTGTAGATGCTTTTTTCTTTTGGTTTTTAGACTTCAATGTATTTCACACATTCATTATAGAGCCTTTAAAATTGTATCTCCAATGTATTTTTTTAATAAATTATATGCAAAAATGTAAACTTTTTTTGAGAGGACATTCTCGGGTTGTTAAAAGAACGTGTTAATCTTTCCATGTATTTTTGTGCTGGTAGCTTCTTTGATTGCGCTCCTCAGCACTGCTGTGGAGCTTCTAAAGAATGGCTGGATGGTGACAATGGGCGCTGCACTATCTTTGAGAACTTGCACTCTGCCCTAAGATTTTCATTATTATACGAAAACTTGCAAAGGGGAGACGATATTCATTTTACCTCTAAACAAAACACATGTTGCATATTGTCAGATCCAAAAGAGACGTTCAGTTCTTGAGGGAGTTGGGAATCTGAGTAAGGAAATAGAAACTGACATGAGAAAAAAATCCATGGACACACATACAGTGTAGAGGATGTAGATGACAATTATAGGGTGCAGACCCTAAAATGGGCTCTGTGCTCTCTCTGCTTTTTGTATTCACAACTAACGGGAAAACGGGAAATATCTCTGAGACACACTATGGATTTGTTTGTACCAGTGAAAGTAATCCGGACTGTCAGGAAGGACATGGGTTTTTCTTGTTCTGACATGTGGGGAGAATGTCCTCCCCGGGGCCTTAGAAAATGAAAACAAAGCAACACTGTGTGAAAACGTGGACTCAAGAGTGAAGAATGTGTGTTTCTTACAGCAACCTCAAGCGTAGGCACAGAAACGTGCAGTCGAGTTGATACGTAGTTTCAACTCTACCACACAGAGGGGCCTGGAGAGAGGATGAGCTTTGGACACTTGTGTGTTTTTCCCAGATTAGAAGTACCATTTTCTGGTCCTGGCTGGTGTAGCTCAGTGGATTGAGCGCAGGCCTGTGAACCAAAGCATCGCCGGTTTGATTCCCAGTCAGGGCACATGTCTGGGTTGCAGGCCATATTCCCAGTATGGGGGTGTGCTAGAGGCAACCACACACTGATGTTTCACTCCCTCTCTTTCTCCCTCCCTTCCCCATCGCTCTAAAATAAATAAATAAAGTATTTTTAAAAAAGAAGTACCATTTTCCTCCTTAGTGTGTCACAGTGGTAGTTGTTTCCCCTTGTAACATTCAGGGATAAAGCTAACAGCGCATACCACTGGGTGACCTTGCCTTATTAAAAGTGCTAACTATATCTTGAGTGGTGCAAGCATAAAGTTTTTGTGATTTATAATGTTGATGCTGCATGATCACCTTAAGCCTCTGAGAAAACCTCTATCTGTTTAGATTGGTTTAAAGGCTTATCAAAACACTCAAAGGGACCAGTTTTCTTCACAGTCTGTAAATGGTAATTACTTTTAAAAGAACTTTTTTGTGTATTGAATGCAACCTAGTTGAGTTAGCCTTCATCCATGACACTTTTATATGAGATGGATGCTTTCCCTTAAATATTCATCAGGGAGGCCTTGATTAAAAGGATCCATGTACTCCATTTTAAGGGGGAAAAAGATGTGGATAAACAGAGCGGTGGTTAAGACACAATCCAGAAACAAAAGACTCATTTGCAAGAAATCACAGACAAGTAGGAAGACAGACGCAAAAGCTGATGCTGAAGGGTAATGAGCTGTGAATTCCAGGTCAACAGGAGTCCCAACCCCAGGCGGAGAAGACGGGCATTTGTTCATTCACTCGATGATTATTAATTGACTCTAAACTACATGAAGATAGAGCAGTGAGCAAAATAGGCATAAACACAGGTGCTCTTGGAGTTTCCTTTCTCCTGGCACCTGGAAGCCCCGGCACAGGAAAGAGTGAGTGGGAACCTGCTGAGCGACCCATGAAGAATGACACAGAGGTACGGGAGGAGACAATGAGTGCAGTGATTGCAAGCAGTTCCATACGGAAGGCAGGAAAGAAAGCGCCATGGCATGCCTCTCTCCATGGACCTACGGTTATATTTAAACATTATAGCATAATGAATATGAAAAAAATAAGACTTTACGTCTGTCAGTGAAGTAAATATTAAGATTAGTTTTTATCTACTCAAAAGTATATATATTTTTACATTCAGTGTTATTTTGTATTAGTTTCCGGTGTGCGGCATCACGGTTAGACAATCAGGGACTTTACAGAGTGTTGGCCGATACTTCCAGTGCCCCCCCAGCAGTATCCGGAGAAACCCAAAGCACTAACACGAAAGAATACCTGTGCCTGTGTTTCCTGCAGTGTTATTTGCAATCACCGAGGAATAAAAGCAGCCCAAATGCCCATCGATAAATGAGTGAGGAAAAAGGCTGTGGTACATTTACACAATGGAATACTACTCGGCCCTGAAAAAGATGAACTCTTACTATTTGTGACAGCATGAATGAACCTACAGAATCGTATGCTAAGATGGCTAAGATTATTTTTAAAGTGGTACAGTTATTATTATTATTATTATTAATGCAGTATAATCACATTACCAAAAAATTAATACACCAGATAAAATTTTCTATATGGCTTGAGAGAAATCACTCAAATATTTCCCAGATTAAGGTTTACAGGTGGTTCTATAAAAAGAAAAAGTACAGAAAAGCTCTGCCCACATGAACACCATGAATCTGTCCATGAACCATGAAGAATTTAAAATCTATAACCCAACCTTACATCACTCTGTTCTAAAGTGAGAGTTATCTTACCTTTTTAATTAATTAATTCGTGTATTTGTTTTTACTCAGAGATTAAAAACTAAACAAAATGTATAGACATATTTTGGCCAAGAAGCAAGCTTAATTCAGGAAGCCACATCTCAAGAAATGTAAAACTGTAAGCTTTGCTAGCAATCCAATTTTTAAAAAAATTTTTTCATGTCACTTTCTTACATTCAGAAAGATTAAGAGTTCAAAAGAGAACTTTAATTTTTAACTGTGAAATATAAGCTGAGGTGGGCATAAATTTAGAAACTTTAAAGGTGCAATTAAGTCATCTCTTTCTAAATCATGAAAAGAAGTAGAATACGACCACAGAGAATTTAAGAAAAATCGCAGTTACTAAGACAATGGCTTAGTAACTTGTTTTGCCTGGATTTGATTATTTAGCTCATCACATAATATTTACCTTGCAAAGCCACACACCAGGTCTTGGGGAATACACATTAAAGGGAGATTTATTGTATTTGGATGAGATGAATATTTAAAACCACCCAGGACAACAGAACCCCTTAGGGAGAGGTTCTAATAAAGTTAAAGAAATATTTATTCCAGGCAGAACAATTTAAAATTACTCTCAGAACACCGTCTCATCAGGCAAAGATTTAAACAAATGAAATTAAGCTAAAAAAATGGATTTTAGGGAAGTCCATCTGTTAGCTCTTAATGAGAATGAAGATGTTGTCTTTAATCCTCTTGTGTCAGATTCACTTAACTGAGGCTGAGATGCTTCACTGTGTGCCTCTCCCAAGTATTTCACTGGTAATAGATCCAGCTTGCCATCACAATCAACCAGGGCATCTCATTACAGGAGCTGGCTGTTAGATGCCCAGGTGCTAACAAGAGATTGGGCTTATCCAGTGTGTCTCTGCTAAGTGTCTCAGCTAGTGGCAATTCCATCCCCTGCAACTGTAGGGCAGGGGTGCTGGTCACTATGGCGGTGAAGGTTTAAGGTAAATTTAGCTAAGTAAACACCAAAAAAGCATTCTGGGAGCCCTACGATGCATTTAATTCTCACGCCACCCTGCGAAAGTAAGTACTATTACTATGCACATCTTTCAGAAGAGGGAACTCAGACACCGGCTAGGTAACTTGCCCAAGATTTCATAGAGAGCAAGGGTTGGGGCTGGGCATGCAGAACCGGCACCCACACTGTGTAACGGCAGATTCCGTGTTCTGAGATGCCTTCCACAGAAGAAACCTCTTGTAGCTTCTTCGCTTTCCCTCTCCTGCTTACATTGAGCTCTGACACCAGCACTTCCTGTCCTGAAGGAAATGAATGAATTAGGTCTTCTGTGCAGAGCAGAAGACAGGTGCAGGGATGAGAGTGCAGGGGAGAAAAGAACAAGCACGAGTTAGACCGGGCCCTTCTATTCTAACGCCTGTAACCCACAGCAGCAATAGTGGGTCACAGAGCAGAGCTTTGTAACCCACTGCCTAAGGGGCAGAGCAGAGCTTTGGAATTCCCTTCCCATTGCAGAGACCAGGAGTTGAGCGACAGGGAAAAGAGAGAGCACAGAAGAGTACCTGGTAGGGGGAGAGCGTGTTTCACTGAAGAACACAGAGACCTTAACTCTCCCAGCCGATCCAAATCACCAGGGGAACCGTTCAAACCCAACCCACCGCGTCCTGGGGCTTCCCCAGGATTTAACTGCATCCCAGTCCCAAGGCAGGGATTCCGGAAGGCAAGTTTCAAAGGTTCTTCCCGCCTCCTCTCTACCCGCGCCCCCCAGTCAGATGTACATTATACCAACACTGAGAAGGAAGGCAGAGAAAGGTAAGGTGTCCTTTTTCTTTAATTGAATGCATCGGGATGACATTAGTTAATAAAATTATATAGGTTTCGGGTGTAAAATTCTATCATACACCATCTGTATAGTGTATTGTGTGTTCACCGCCCCAGTCAAGTCTCCTTCCGTCACCATTTACCGCCCCCCTTTACCCTGTCCTACCTCCCCTACCTTCCTTTCCCTCTGGAAATCACCATACTGTTGTCTGTGTACGTGTGTTTATTTTATTTTACTCTTTTACTTGCCTAATCACTTCCCCTTCTTTGTTGTCTGCATGTTCTTGTCTTTACTTTTGGGGATTCCCCTGGTGATTGGGTGACGTTCCGCTGAGCTGAGATTGGAGCCGAGTGTCTCAGGTGGCACACAGGATCCCTTTAGGTTGAGCAGGGCAGCCAGAACATGCATGGTTGTAAGGGCAACCATGCATCCCAACCAGAGCGGCAGGGGAGGGGCACCACACTGTGGGGAGGAGTCTCTGCCGCGGCGGTGAGAAGCACTGAATGCCAGTTCTAGGGGGTTCTTCCCAGAGAAATCGGTGATGTGGGATGGAGCGTGGAGTCCATAGCGACACCGTGTCCCTGGGACCAGCCCTTGGCGTCCGCAGAAAGCACACTACTTTTGGTTACCTGAGAGTGTTTTAAAGCAGGAGGCATATAATTGCCCATTAAATTAATCTCTTTCAGTTAGTGGTAATGCACTGCGCTGGCCCACTACAGTGGGCTGCACACAATATTGCACATGAAGCTTTTCACTAATGATGGTTAAATCTCCCAGGGAAAACACTAGTTTGATAGCACTTAAGGAATGTTTCTTCCTGGCAGAGGGCCCAGCTGCCAGAATAATTGCTTTGTCCAACCCAGGATACTTAGGGAAAATATATCTTTATGGGCCACTCATTATTTAGAGAAATCTTAGGTCCTACAGTTGCAGGGAGGTAGCCCCGCCCTGGCCATATAACCTTGGGCAGACACCTAATTTCTCCTTTCTCGCTGTTTTATCATCCCTGTAATGGGAATGACAATTGTTCCTTCTGATCTGGGGTGTAGTGAGAATTGAATTAGCAGTGATAGTGCTTCAGCTCCTCTCTGTCTTCCTCCAGGCCCAACCTGGTGTGTCCTCTCTTTCACCTTCCCTGTCATCTTACTGGTCCTATAGGTAAACTTTCTATCTGTCACTCATTTCTGTCTTTTTTTGTTTTTCCCTCCAAGCCACTTGGGCTTAAGGAGAAAAGGAGCCGGAATAGTAATATAGACACCCCAATTTGTATCAGTTCCCTCGTGTAGTGTAATAAACCATGTCAAAATTTAGTGGCTTAAAAATGATAGACATCTATTTCTCTTGGTCCTGGGAGGCAGCAGGGTAGTTCTTTGGTCTGAACTGGCTTTGCTAAGCTTTCTGGTCAGCGGGTGGCTCGTCTGCGGTTAGATGAGCTAGCCTGGCCTCACTGTATAACAAGCTGGTTAGACCAGGGCATCGGAGTCGGCATAGGTCTTCTCTGCTCCGTGTGGTCTCTCGTGCTCTGATAGGCCAGCTCAACGATGGTGGTGTTCTTAGCATTCCAAGGAGCAATGAAGGACGGGTGAGAAGCACTTCCTCAGTCTCTATTTGTATCATGTTGAATAATGTCACATTGGCTAAAACAAGTAACATTCACAAGACCAAATTCAAAGAGTGAAGAAATGAATGTCACCCATTGATGGGAGGAGTTGGAAATACTATGGCCATTCTTTTTTTTTTTTTTTTCATTTATTTCAGATAAGGATGCTGAATCAGTAAATGACTGTGTGCATGACTGAGAAGTGAGTAACAATCTGTAGCCTACACACAGATACTTCTCAGTCCTTCCTCCAGAATCCTCTCTTCGGTGCAGTGCACGTGCATCAGAATTCTATGTGTCAACCCTTGACGTGTTTGGAAGAAAGCATTAGACACAATATATCTAATAGCCATCAACTGGTTAACTATGGGTTCTTTAGAATTTCAGATTAAATAGCCATTTGTATTACTCATATTAAATCTACTAATGCATTTATACTGTTACAACTACTCACATAAGTGTTAATGTGACCACTAAACTTATTACTATTTCTTGAAACCCATGCTGGGTCAGAGTCCTTTGTTATAGGTTTTCACACATTTTTGCTCTTTTCTATCCACTGACTGGTTGAGACTCATAATTACCATTTATTTGCTTGTGGTTTTGAGAATACATTTACAAAGGAAGAAATAGGTAAAGTCCTTGCTCTAATGAAACAGTTTATTATTGCTTTATTATTGATTACTGTTTGATCCTAAGATACTAACTCAGTGCTTGAGATTCCCAATAAATATTTGCTAAATTAGCGAATGAATAATGGAGTAATATCACTAGACAGTACCCTGATGACTTCTGACTCTAAACGTTGTTCATTGATTGGTGGAAAGGATTTTTGCCCTACTGTATCCCACTCGGGTCTGTATTCAAAGTCCCAGGAAGGCAGGCACATGGGCACAATGGCTTCCGGGATTTTTAAAGCCATTCTTTCCTGAGTGACCAAAGCCGACACATAAAGGGCAGGGGCGGCTGCCCTCTCCTTGTGTGAAAATTGTGGGGCACTGACTGTGTTTACAGGGAAAGACTCCCACGGAATACTAACCGACCCTGGGAGTCAGAGACCACGGGAGAGGCGCTGGTAGGAAGGAGCCTGAGGTCCCCTCTCTCTTCCTCCAAGGAGCCAGGCTTCTGGTCTGAGAACTGTTATTTCTCTTCGCTTCTGAAGAGCCTTGAGGCAAGCTCTGAATCGTGCCAGCACACACTTCATTACCCAACAAGCCTGTTTATCATTTAATCTAATCTGTATTGAACAAGTAGAAGCAGGTTACAAAGCAACAAAGCAAAAGAATGAAAATGCAGCATGTTTTCTGATTACAGAAATCCCTAATCCAAAGCTTAGAAACTGGGGCTAAAAATAGGTACCACTTCCATCTGCATCCAGCCCCACCCACCTAGCCCTTCAGGGCCAGGTCCGGTCATGGCCCTTCAGCCAGAGGGTAGAAATTTAAACTGTGATAACTTGCTTCCATCTCATTTGTGGTGGCAGGGCATTAGTTGCTCTATACCCTCATTTATTATACTGATATTTCTTTTTTCTGGAGCATCTACAGGACAAGGATCCACCTTACATTGCCCAAGGTCAAAAGCAATGCTATTTATCGCAGAATAGCTTGTGCCTGCTCCTTGTATGACTGAAAATGCTATTTACCCAGGAATTCAAATCAACCTAGAACGAAGGCACTGACATTCGTTAGCACCAACCCTGGGCGTTGTGTTGAGCACTTGACAAGCCCTGTTTTATTTCAGCCTCACAGAAAACACACGGGAGAAGGATGAGGAATCCCTCTGAGATGTGGGACAAGCTCCCCAGGCCTCCGTAGCCAGGATTCACAGAGCAGGCTCCCCAAAACGTAATGCCTCCACCTCACACAATAGTAATCTTTCTCTAAAGCTTCATAAATGAACAAATCCCCAGAGCAGATGGGGCTTGGCTCACTTCAGGAAGTATTTCACGTGCAACTACTATGTGTGAAGAGTCGGGCACTTGGAACACAGTAAGATGTGACTCCTTCCTCTTTGAGCCTTAATAGCGAAGCGAAGAAATAGCATGTAGAGCCCTTCCTTTAAGACCTGCATTGGAAACTCTACCGTTTTGTTTCCTTAAAAAAGTTGGTGACTGGGGGTAGAGTGAGCACCCTCCACTGGACAGGAGAGACTCTTGTCTGGAAGAAGTCCTTTGTCAAAGATGCATTTACATCAGGATCATCAAGTAGCAGTGGGCTTTTCTTAGAGCTGTGTTTCCACACTAAGAAATGTCTTATTCAAGAGGAGGAAAGTTCCGAATATCTCCTGAAGACAGGGGAAACCAGGAACAAGGATCTGGTTGGAATGTTAAGTGAAGCAAAGGATGGTTGCCTTTAAATGCCAAATCAAAGAAATTCTCTTATTCTCTCTCTATGTTAAAAGGGGCCCATGAAATACATAGGAATATCAAAATAAGGGAAATTTAGGGCCCCAACTATTAGCATTCGGAATGGGGAGTGGAAGAGATCATGGAGGGGAGGAAGGGATAAGACATGGACAATGGGAGGGAGAAGGATAGGGCTGTGAGCTGGTGAGTCTTCAACTTTGTGGTGCATAAACCACCTGGAGGGTTTGTTAAAACATAAATTTCTAGGCCACTGAATTTGTATTTCTAATGAGTCTCACTGTGGCACGGATGCTGCTGGGCCGGGGACCAAACTTGGAGAACAATTACTGTAATCCCTGCAGTCCTAATTCGGAATACAACTAAAGCCAAGCTAGAGATGGAGTGTGAATGAGCAGAAATTTGCATCGGGTTAAAACTAATGAGCAAAGAGGAGAAGCAACTACTGCTAAGGAGCGTAAGCCTTGGCCGCGAGGATGCGAATGATACATTAAAAGTGTCGCTGCTTGCTGTATGCGAGACAGCGTTGTGGAACTTTCTCTGCCCTTTTGCATGTTTAATTCTCACGACAACTCCATAAATCGGCGTGGTCAGTTCTTTCATCTAATAAAACAAAAACTCCAAAGTTCAAGCTCACCAGATTTAGGTGGCTGAGTCTGGATGAGATCCTAGGTGTGTCTGTCTCTTCAGCTCCATTTCTGAACATTTAGCCTCTATTCTTCTCCGAGGGATAGCCTCGTGCCTGTTGAGATGGGCCACGATTCACGAAAGATGACCTATCATTTCCAGAGTTGAAGAATCTACAGCTTTTCTTCAACTAATTCTTAATAAAAGAAGGTCAAACACAATGACTTATTATTGATAGGCTTTTATCCCCAGTGAAGTAACTGAATGGGGTGAATGGGGGTGGGGGTCAGGGGTCGGTCCAGATGGGGTAATTTATTTAAAATTAACATCTGTGAACTGCCTGTTCCAGAGGAATTTGGATTTGTGAGAGCCTCCAGTTCCTCAGTTGAAAATAAATTAAAGTCTAAATGAGGGGCTGATCCTGAAGTGTGAATGTTCCTGCTACCCACTGAGATGATCCTGGAATAGCGCTGAGGCCTGCCCCACACGCCCACTGTTACAACTTGACAATGAATGCCAAATAGTAGCCTGGAGAAGGAAGACCTGGAACAAAACCGTGGATGACAAGTGCAGCGGGAGAAGGCTCTGACTTCGTAGTCAAATAAATATAGATTCCCACCTAGGTTCCATTTACAGCTATCTACTTGAAAATAAACAATTTCTCCAGAAAAAATCTAATGTATTTATTTACTAGTTAAAATGAAATTTTAATACCAATAGAGAACTAAAACTTGGTTGACGTAGAAGAATGTATGTTTTTATATATACTCTAATAGATTATATTAATATATTGGAGTTATTACACTATAATTTATATATTGTTTTATTATAATAGCACATGATTGAACATAAACATATAGTCTGTATCTATTTCTGCAACATTCACAAAAAGCCTCATCACCTGCTCTTTCAGGTGGGCTGTGATGAGCTGGTTGTTTAAGAGACACGGACATCACGGACATTTTAGAACCTTTTCTGTCTCAGCTTTATTTAACTGCTTTGTTTGGCAAAAAATAAATAAACAACTCTAACACACTGTAAAGAAAACCTGTGGGCTTTTTCTGGCTCTTAAATAAGGCTTGTCATTAGATTCCGTGTTAGGCACAGTCTCCAAGTCTCCTTGCTCGCTCATATTGGAGAATCTCTGGATATAAAAATACCCATACTGAGCCAGCATTTGATTTCCTGCTGAACTGTTTTTCACATTTCCAATATAATTATGTAGCAGTTACAAAGAAAGACTGAACTCCACAGAATACCATAGAAACCCACATTTGTTTATTCAAGAAAATATATGAAAAGCATCTCAGACAGGAACTGGTGACTTCTCAGGGAAACTGGTACCTAAAATAAATCGGAAGATAATATGGATATTTATCAGAAGCGATTGGTTATAAATGGATTTAAAAAGGCAGTTAGATATGCTGCTACAAATGGCCTCTGGCATATAAATAGATCTTAGTGAAAATGGGGAGTACTGAATTAGATATCCTTATTTCGTTTCTGTTTTCTGAATGATTGATTTTGTCCCTGGCAGTGGTGTCCATCAGAAAGAAATGTAAGATCTGCCCTGGCTGGCGTAGCTCAGTGGATTGAGCACGGGTTACGAACCAGTGTCACAGGTTCGATTCCCAGTCAGGGCACATGCCTGGGTTGCAGGCCATGACCCCAGCAACCGCACATTGATGTTTCTCCCTCTCTCTATCTCCCTCCTCTCCCTCTCTAAAAATAAAATAAAAAAATAAAATCTTTAAAAAAAAAAGAAAGAAATGTAAGATCTAATGAAGTAGTCACTAGAAGTACCAAGTAATAATTGATTGAATATACAAAACATTAGTGAGTCAAACCTTTCTGCACATCTTGACTAAGCACTAGGGTCACGGGTTGTTAAAGACCTAGCTCCTGGCCTGGAGGCGGGGCTTCTGTAGAGGAGGGGATGCCTGCTGGACCACAGTCAAGTGTCTAATGGAAGGAGACAGAAAGCATCCAAACAACACATCCAAGGAAGATGCGAGTTCTGTGAAATGCTTCTCCAGTGCCCTTTGCAGTCAGGCTCGATGCTGTCTTAAGACAAGTAAAGAAGAAAAGCAAGGACATCATAGACGACGAAAATAGCATGGATCCAGCCAGGATGTTTTGTGAATTTTGTGATGAAAAGAAGGGACTTGATCCGAGCCCGCTTTAGGCATGGTTATGGTAGCCTCCATTGTATGCACATCTCATCGCCACACAGCCCTTCCATTGTGCTTCAGAAATGTGCAGTAGATTGACAGGAAAATATAAAGGAACGCCTGAGGCATATCTTCTGGTTGCAAAAAGGCCAAAGAAGCTTTCTGTTCTTTGGTGAATCAGGAGAGTTGCATGAAGGCAAAAGAGTAGTGGGCTCTTTGTTAACTTTCTGATGTCCTCTCTTATCTGCAAAACTGAGTAACGTCTGGTGTGACAAGGAGATAAACCGAAATCCGAGATCCTGCTTAATTCCAGGCAGAATGCTAGTCACTGTCTGCAGACACTTGTCTCATTCCGTCCTCATGACACCTTTGCGAAGGACGTGTCTTTGAGCATTCTTTCAGAAATGTGTAAAGCAAGATTCAGGGAAGTCAGAGAACATATATGTATAAGGCCAGAGTTCTAATAAAGTGAGGTTTGTTCACCAGATTTAATGCCAACACTTCAACGCTTTTTACTTTTTGCTGCTTTCTGTAAGCAAGTGTGACAGATGGGCAAAGAGGGTGAATATGCTTTGAAAAACATTAATTGATTGAGACGAATACAGATTTTCCCATGCACCAGTGGTTGCCAGACTTTGTACTAGGTACTCTGTATATAGGAACAAAAAATCACGCGGTCCAATTGCTTACCGTCTAGTTGAGGTAAAAATCATAAAAACGAATAACGGTAGAATAAGGTAGCATATTTATTTTATTCAGTGTAATGGGGACATCTAATTTTAAGAGGCAAGGAGTTGAGAATGATAAAGCAATCTCTTTGGGAGGTTTAGGTTCAATTGTCGGGCCTATCATATCTGTAACTCTGGATGGCCAAGTTCACTTTAGCATGTGGGTGAAATGAGACAGTTTCTCAGTTCCCATTCATCACCAGCTGATGGATCTTCAGTGGCTGCCCCAAAGCACAGTAACAAAGAGCACAGGTTTGGGGTCAGAAAGATACGGGATTCTGAACAGATTACAACATCTGTAAGTCATGAGATCTTAGGCAAAGTAATTATCCTTTGTAAGCCTTGATTTTTTCATTTGTAAGGGGTGGATGATAATGTCTTTCTATATTGTTGTCTATTGTACCTAACAAAGCGATTTTCAACCTTTTTCATCTTATGGCACACTTTAATTATGAAAATTCTGTGGCACGCTAAAAAATATCTAATTTCTTTTTTGCTGATCTGACAAAAGAAAATAGGTATAATTTTGATTCATTCATGCCAGATGGCCATTGTGTTGGCTGTTGTCAGTTTTTTTATTTGACAGTCTGAGGGAAAAGAGGTCAGCTCCCCTGACGAAGTAGTCAGGTATTGCATGTTTTAAAAATTCTTGTTGCACAAGGGTTGAAAATTGCTGACCTAACATAGTGCCTGGTGTTAAAAAAGAAAAATAGAATGGTGGGACTATATGAGGGAAGATCAGGACAGTAGAAAGTTTTGATCCTTTAAGACAGCATATTCAAAGTTTTCTCCAGAGAGACACAAAGTCTTTGAGGTTCTTTCAGGGTTTCCACGGGGTCAAAATGCATTTATAATAATACCAAGATGCTATTTTTCTTTTTCTATTTTGTGCACTTACAAGTGAGAGTGGAGTTTTCCAGAGGCTACAGGTGTATTGATATCATTGCTGAATGGCTAGTGGAGTGTGCCCTTGTGTATTGCTATGGTTTAAATATTAGTTGTAATTTCTAATTGATAAGTATTGAAAGATATAATCCAGTTACAATTGTTTTGGAAATAAGTTTTGAGGGGTTTTTAATAATTTGTAAGTGTATGAACAGGCCTTTAGACCAAGTTTTTTAAACACTGTTGCCTTAGGAAGGCACTTATTTTCTCAATTAAAGGAGGTAATTAGTTGAGATATAGTAATGATAACAATTGATTTTAATAAAACCCAATAAAAACTACATCTTGGCTACCACATCCCTAAAATAATTTATCACTTATAACATGTAGGGTGAATATTGAAAGAAGTAATGCTTATAACAGCTTTAGTAGGATTCTTGGTATAGTGTATATAATAAAAACTCAATAAATGCTGGTGATTGTTAAGAGCAGAATAAAAACAAAGTTAACCCCCAATGGAAATATTTTAACATTCTAATGTACATTTCCAGGATCTCATCAGATAAGGTCGCCCCCTCAAGGGACAGAATTGTTTCAGGCCAGACCAAGACTTGCCTCCTGCACAATCCGTGGCATGAGTGTTTCAGGGAGACATACGAGCAGACAGAGGGAATTGAGAGCATCGCAGAGACAGGGGTTGAGGGGAACCATTCAGTTACCGCCTGAGACAGATGCCCTCTCTCTGAGGACCAAGCCAGAAGCACTCTTGCCTCTAGCAATAGGCAGGTTACCAGAGCATAAGGCCACGGAGATTTAATTACACATCTAACTCCCACTGCTCTCACTCCATGTTTCTCAAGCCACCGTTTTCAGGATTATTTATTCAATTTTAGCAATAGCTGCAATCCGTCGCACTCCCGGCAACAGTGCAGAAGGGTTCCTTTCCTCCACATCCTCTCCAGTCTTCATCGCTTGTTGATTTATTGATGATCGCTGTTCTGACAGGTGTGAAGTGACATCTCATTGTGGTTTTCTTTTTTATAAATGGGAATTCTTTTTTTAAGATTTTATTTATTTATTTTTTAGAGAGGGAAGGGAGGGAGAAAGAGAGAGAGAGAGAGAGAGAGAGAAACATCAATGTGCAGTTGCTGGGGGTCGTGGCCTGCAACCCAGGCATGTGCTCTTACTGGGAATCGAACCTGCAACACTTTGGTTTGCAGCCCAAGCTCAATCCACTGAGCTACGCCAGCCAGGGCTTCATTATGGTTTTAATTTTCATTTCTTTGATGATTAGTGACACTGAGCATCTTTTCATATGTCTATTGACCATCTGCATGTCCTCTTCGGAGAAGGGTCTACCTAGGTCCTTTGCCCATTTTTTAAATTGGATTGTTTGTTTTTTTACTGTTGAGTTATATGGGTTCTTTACAGACGGGTGGTTGCCAAAGGGGAGGAGGGTTGAGGGACTGACTGAGTTAAAAAAGTGAAGGGATTGAGAAGAACAGATTGGTAGTTACATACCAGTCGTGGGGATGTAAAGTACGGCGTAGGAAATACAGTCAATAATATTTTAACAACTGTGCATGATGCCCACTGGGTACTGGAAATATCAGGGGGAAGGAACACTTTGTGAAGTGTATGATTGCTAACCACTATACTGTACACCTGGAACTAATACAAAATGATATTGAATATAAGCTGTAATTTAAAACTTTTTGAAAAGAAAAAGAAAAAGAAATAGCTACAATACAATACGCTGATACCAACAACACACCACCACCAGCTATCATTTCCTCACTTCTTTTAAAAAATATGTTTAGCCCTGGCTGGCGTAGCTCTGTGGATTGAGCATGGGCTGCGAACCAAAGTGTCACAGGTTCAATTCCCAGTCAGGGCACATGCCTGGGTTGCAGGCCAGGGCCCCCAGCAACTGCACATTGATATTTCTCTCTCTCTTTATCCCTCCCTTCCCTCTCTAAAAATAAATAAATAAAATCTTTAAAAAATATTTTTATTGAATTTATTGAGGGTAATATTGGTAAATAAAATTATATAGGTTTAACCTTGGTGTGCTGGGGGTCTGAAACCACTCAGCAAAAGTCCCAGGGCACACCAAGTCTAGCGGTCACCTGCTATGTGCCCTCTGACCTGTGTAGTGGGGTGGGGTCTCATGGAGTCTTCAGGGTGAGGGGAGCAGGGTTTATCGGGCCCAAACACGTCCGGATTTGGCCCTGTGGAAAGAAGGCTGTGCACCAGTTGGTTGTGCAAGGGAAAAATGGCTACGTCCTAGAGCCACACAACTCAGTCTGTCCCAGATTCCCAGGTGCCGAGCTCAGCAGGGTGCGGAAGTCAGGGGGTGGAGCCAGTGGATCTCTCAGGAAGGGGAAGCGGTGGCCAGGTGGCAGGGGACAGGACATTTTCTCATTTCTTGAGCTTACTTTCTTCCTCAGCACGTGACACAGCCTTTGAGTAGAGCGACCCATGTCCTTTACAAAGGTTCACTCTGTGGTTTGGGATCAGATTACCAAAGTTGTGAGAATGGGGAATTTGGGTCGCTACTGTATGTCTCTAGGTTTCGGGGATGTCACAGTGGGGGCTCGATGGAGCCAGACACTGCACTGACATTTGTGTGACACCAGAAACTCTGCCTTCACCAGTGTGCCGCCCTACGGGGCCTTTAGGAGACACTTGATGTTTCCTTGTGAATTAGCGTACTAGTTTTCTCGTTAACCAAGTGTGTTCCGAGAGCTTGGCTGAAGCATGTCTGCGCTGAAGCCACATTCACTGCAGGAAGGAGCTCCCAGACTAAAGTTTCTGTTTCTGCAGAGCTGAGGACAAAAGCTGCAATCTCAGTGGCTCTGCAAAAGTGAATGGTGTTTTGTTTTATTTTATTTTATTTACTTTTTTGTCCTTCCCAAGGGAGAGAAACATCGATCTGTTACCTCTTGTACGCACCCCTACCAACCAGGGACTGGACCTAAACCTAGGCGTGTGCCGTGACCAGTGATCAAGCCCGCAACCTCCTGACTCACGGGCCGATGCTCCAGCCACCTGAGTCACACCGGCCAGAGGAAGGTGGATGATGTTTTAGAAGATTTAGTCACAAAACAGAGGCCCTTCCCTGATAAGAATAACTCTGGCCTCTAGACTTTATTTCTGCTAGTAGTAGGAGTTCCTTACATTTCTATTTTGACGTTATATACTTTGTAAATGGATTCTTTCTTCTTTATCGCACTGAAGCGTCAAAATAACTCTATGAAACTAGGCCAGGGCTGGTGGTATCATTTTGTGTTTTAGGTGATGCTGCCTGAACATGAGAAAGCTTAAGGCGTTTCCTCAGGATCATTCAGCTCGACAGGGCAGAGTCCCTCGGCAGGCCTAAGGATTTTCACGAATTCATAATTAGAATGTGCTTCACTAATATTCATTTTGCCAGAACCGATACACACCAGATCGATTCTAGTGACACACATAGGGGCAATGGTAGGAATGACGGCATCTCTTGTTGGTCACGCTGTGTCTTGCCATCAGTGCCGTGCAGTAGTTATTTTCCTTAAGAAGTGTGTAAGTGGCATCACACACGCTTGCAAATCATGCAGAAATCATCTTGGTAAGCACCTTGAAGAGTGTCGGCATATCAGAAGAAATGAAATTGAGAATATGTATGTTTCCACAGTCTTCAAGGGAGCAAGCTGCCTGCTGGCTTGCTCCTTACAGGGTGTTCCACCTCTGATCCTCCAGGTCGTCCCGTCCAAAGTAAACAGATGCATCTCTGCCATTGTGCATGCTTGTGTCTCGAAGGGATGGTCCTGCCTTTATAGGTTGCAGGATAATTCTGGCCTGAAGCTCCTCCCTGTAACATAAGTAACTCACACAGATAAAGGGGCGTTGACTTCTTTAGCACGGTTTCCTTACATATTATATTGAGACAATAGGCTATGAAGAAAAAAAGGATACACCATTCCCATTTTATAACATTGAAGTGTGTAGAGCTTCAGTGATTCCCTCAAGGTCATTGAATTAGCAACTTATGGAAGAAAAATGTCTACTAAGTCTGTCTTTCTATGTCAATAGACTATATAGCCAAGTCAAGGTCACGCGGACTCTTTGGAGATATCCGGCTTCATTCCAGATATATTCTGGATATGCAGTGACTCTTCTCTCACTCTGACTTCGTCCTTCCCTCCCATGGAATCAGCCTTGGATTTCTCAAAGAAATACAACTAATTTAAAAAATGCATACAGGTCCGTTATTGAAGTAGTAGGTCTGCGCAGATGAAAATCTCAGGTCCTGTTTTATATTTTAAAACAATAGAATTACTTCTCTTATTATAGTTAAAGCCCAGAAGGCAGAAAACAGAATTATCTTGCATTGATTTGAGAGCATTTTAAAATGATTATACTCCTATAGCTATGAGATGTGCAAACATCTGGAAGCAAAAGCCAAAAATGCCCATGGGTAAAAATTAATTTTTACCCACAGACATTTTCCCGCACACAGCCACGCCGACAGATACGTGGGGAGGGCTAGATGAGTATCTCGGCCAATTTCGATGAATTAAAGAAACAGAGCCCTAGCTGTCCACTTACTCAGGCTTTGGGATCATGGAGCTAATGACAGTCATGTCCTTTGAGGACTAGGAGCCAACCTGAGGTGTCCACCTACAACATCTGAAGATCATTCCTCTTTTGGTTTTTCACTTCTCGCACAGGTTTACTATTTTTTCCCAGAAAAAAAGTTTGATTTCTTGGACTTATTGGAGATTTAGCTTTTGGTTTAAGTACTTGGTTTAAACAACGAAAGCCTCCTTAAAAATTACATTCCTACTACATTCATTTTTTAAGATTTTATTTATTTATTTTTAGAGAGGGAAGAGAGGGAGAAAGACAGAGAGAGAGAAACATCATTGTGTGGTTGCTGGGGGCCGTGGCCTGCAACCCAGGTATGTGGCCTGACTGGGAATCAAACCTGCGACACTTTGGTTCGCAGCCCACGCTCAATCCACTGAACTATGCTAGCCAGGGCTACATTCCTACTACATTCTTGTATCTGCCTTATTCACAGAGGCTGGAAGGATCAGGGTTCCACTGGCAGTTTTATTTAAAGGATCCAACGAAGTTAATAGTGATTATCTCTTCATTCATCCAGCTTCCAGCTCCTTACACATATTTCATTAATCCTTGCAGCACTGTTCTGAAGTCTGTAAAGGGCAAGTATTTATTGGACCCATTTTTCAAATGTTGCAAACAAGATAAACTGAGATAGAAAATCATTTTCCTAGGATCGCATAAGAGCTTTGACCAAACCTCTCCATTTTTATGGTTACAGTGTCGCTTTAAAAACATTACAACTGTTAGTTGACTAATTTACATAGAAATTATTTGTTAGACTTTACCATGATGAGGTATTTGTGTATATATGTATATATGTATATATGTATATATGTGTGTATATGTATACATCTACAGATATGTGGCTGTGTTTATGTACTGAGGTGAGGAGGAAAGGGAATGATTTCTACATATCAAAATGAGCAGTGGAGAGCTAAGAATTACTTTACACTAGTTCATCTCTTTGTGTCCTTCATGCCACCAGTTACACTAAAACCCTATGTGTGTCAGTTTTGGCTACTTCCCCCCACCCCCAGTAGCTCCTGAAACAACAGACTGTGCGGACAGAGAATCTCTGGTGTCCTTTGGTGTTGAGACATGAATCTGACACATCTGTGGTCCTGTGTGAAGGTTATTGTGTCATGTCAGTAATCGAAAGTGAATAGTTAGCGATTCCTGTAGATGGTCGTCATTGGCTTTACTTTTCCAAAGACAAATTCAGCCCATTTGGAGCCATTGGAGGGAGAAAAGCATTGAACTTAGGTAGCGCTCTTTGATTGGAGTCTAAAACCTGTTCCTTTCTCAACTGATTCCTCCTGCTGACCTCTTCTTGGTGCCCTTTCTCACTTCCGTCATTGAAGAAGAGTTTGGGGCAGATAGCCTTTTGTTTGAATTCCGCCTGGGCTACATATTTGTTATGTGACTACGGGAAAGTCACCTCGTGTTTCTGAGCTTCAGTGCCTTACTTCATGAAATGTGAATGATAATACCGGTGTCCCAAGAATGTTGTGTGATCTGAAATAGATAAGCTACCATTTTAGCGTGTAGTGCCGTGCTTGGCACGTTGGAATGGGTGATTAATTATATTAGGTATATTAATTCACTTGATTGTTGCATCTTGCTCACCCTAAATTATTCATCTCTGAGTCTCCAGGGGCTAGCAGAAATGAGAACATGATGCTCAGTAATATTAGTCGCTATTATTAAGTATTATTAATGAAGGTCTCCCTCGCTCCATCAGCCATTTATTTTTCTGTTGCAGATATGACCTTATTTATTTATTATTTCACTTCTAAGGATTCTGCGAACTATCCAGAATCCTATTTTCTCACAGCTTTGAAGCATTTTCCAGCCATGCTTCCCTACTAATTCAGCAAAAGGATTAAAAAAGAAAAAAACCCAACCTACCCCGCCCCCATAAAATCTCCAAACCACCTACGCGTTGTGAATTTTGCTATTTTCTTGAAGTTGAACCCCAGGCATAAAAACGGTGACTGATTTTCCACACCGTCAGTTGTGCGTTCAGATAACACTTGATTCTGCCTGTGCGCCTTCACAGTATTGAAGTTTAGGGGGAAATTCAGTCGGGGACAGTCGGGGATTTCCCTTTCAACTCCAGTTTCCCTCCTGACAGTAGGATTTGGTAGCTAACATGCACCTTGTCGACTGGGAGTCTGCGCCCTGGTATGCATGTGGAAGGGCCTATGGGGCCCGGGGTAGAAGGAGGGGGAGATACGGGCTCTCTGCGGCCCTGAAGCCAGAAAAGCGTGGGTGGCATATCTGAGGTTCCCATTACTCCTAACTTAGTGTTCAGGTAGTAATATGATCGGAGCTGCCTGAGCGAACGATGGTATCTGTTCTGACCCTGGCACAGGTGTACACAGCTCCTGACATTCCCTATTGTAAAGGACTGGAAACCAGAACTGGCCCATGAGAGCTAGGCTTAGGAGATGTGGTACATTTACTCAGTAGGATACTACTGGGCCATAAGAAAAAAAGAAAGAAATCTTACCTTTTGTGACAGCATGGAGGACCTGCTCAGTCAGGCCAAATGAGCCAGTCAGAGAAAGAGAAGTATTTGATTTCACTCATATGTGGAGTCTAATAAACAAAATAAACTAACAAACAAAAGAGAGACAGACTCGTAGATGCAGAGAACAGACTGACAGCTGTCAGAGGGAAGGGGGATTGTGGTGCTGGATGAAAAAGGTGAAGGGAGTAAGCAAAGAAAAGAGTACTCATAGATACAAACCGCAGCATGGTGATTACCAGATGGTGATAAGGGGGAAGGAGGGGCGGAAGGGCATAAGGGGGATAAACGGTGACGGAAGGAGACTTGACTTGGGGTGGTTAGTACACAATACAATATACAGATGATGTATTATAGAATTGTACACCTGACACCTATATAATTTTATTAACTAATGTCAGCCCAATACATTCAGTTAAAAAAGAGATGAAGAAAGACTGGACAATATCACAGAGTGTTTATGAACATGGAGGCCATGTTCCTACCATTCTTTTTGGTCCTGTCTGCGTGTGCTGCTCTGTAAGCTACGAGGGTTACTTACGAGATGTGTGATATAATAAGGCAACTTGTTTAACACCCCTGTCCCAGCAGGAAGCTGGGGCCCTACTGTCCTCACTCTCACTAGACGCAGAAGTGCCTTTGGAGGGAGCGCACAAAATAGTTGTTCAGCAAACCCTCCAGGGCAGTGCTTCTCAAGCTTGAATGTGCCTTTGATCTAGTTCATTACCTGACGACGACCTAGTAAAAATGCAGATTTGGACTCGCTAAGTCTGGGGTTCCAATTCTGGCTCTTTCCCAGGCTTTCAGGCAACACGGACATTGCTGGTCAGTAGACTCACTTTGAGTAGCAAGGCTCTGTTCAGGATCTATTTCACAGTTATCACAACCCACCCCCGACCCCCTGACCCCTGCTAGTGCTGCTCACAGCTCAGCATGCCCCACGCCCACACTCACCTGGAAGCTCACTGACCCTTACAGCTTACTGTTTGACCCCAGCCTCAGAGGTTCCGATTTATTGGGTGTGCATTGGAGCCTAAGAATTTGCATATTTAACAAGTTTCCAGTGAACTCATACTTGGACGTACACCTTAAGTTGCAAACTGTTGACCTAACTGAAAACTTCTGTTAACAGTTTTGAAAAACATATTTGGTTTTCCAATATTAGGTGCACAATGATCAGTATGAAGTTGGTTTTTTTCAATTAAATTTTTATTTGAAATAATTGTATATATTAGCTCCCCCTTATCATGTGGGGATACGTTCCCAGATCTGCCCCCCTATGGATACCAATTAGACACACATATACACATATATACACATATATGCATGCATGTATATGATACATTGTATGAAAATATGTCAAGACATGTGTTTTGTGTCATGTCATATTAATTTAGTTTACAAAAGGAATTATGGGCAAATTGTGATTGTGCAAAAGGAGACTTTTTCCTGAAAACATGGTAACTTCAAATTTTTGTTCTTTGAGTATTTTTTCTCTAAAATCTTCCTCTTCTTAAAGATAAACCTGATGAATAAAATAATGTCATTTTTATTTCTTCATATTCATAATTAATATCAACCCAAATTTTGAGTGGGTTTTATTTTACTTTTTAATATTAACATGTCAGGTGCTTTGCTAGATATTTCTTATACTCCCTCGGGTAATTGTGTTTATACCAGTCATGACTAATATGACAAATAATTGATACTACCTGTGAAAACTAAAGCAGACATACTACTTTCATATTTTTAAAGTTTTAAATTCAGAAGGGGACCTGTTAAAATTCTCTTCTAAATATCTATCACTGCTTAGCAAATTATGCCCCAACTTAGTGGCCTAAAACCAACACAACCCATTAATTTGCTCCCGGATCTGTACTTTGGGCAAGGCAAAATTAAGGACAGCTCACTTGCGACCTACTCGGGGTCACCTGGGCTGGCTGAACTGGAAGATGCGCGTGGCTCGCCCAGATGGCTGGAGCACTGACCCTTGTTTCTGTCTTCTCCTCGGGGGCTTCTTCAGGGGGAGACTTCGTATCTGGGTTCCGTAGCGTCTGCATTCCAAAAGTAACAAGAGAGGAGGGTGGAATCTACCTGTTTCTCTTGGCCCGAGGAGCTCAGTACTGACAAAGCTTTACTTCTGTCATTCTCTTAAGCAGAAACAGAGCCCATACTCAGAGAAGGACCCTGAATGTGACGAGTATAGACTACTCTTATGCCATGTTTTAAATCCACCACAAACCACCATTGATCTTAAATTATTTCATTCCTATTAAAAACATTCCACGTTTCAACTCAGGGGTTAAACCAGTACCAGTCCGGGCCTGTTAGGAACTGGACCGCACAGCAGGAGGTGAGCCTGAATGGGATGCACTTGAATCATCTCGAAACCATCCCCCCTACCCCGGTCCGAGGAAAAATTGTCATCCACAGAACCAGTCCCTGGTGCCAACAAGGTCGGGGACCACTGTTTTCACTCGAAATAGGCTCGAGGTCCAGGAACCTGTCAATCTCAATTAGATGCAGGTGCGTTTCTGTGCAGCCAGCCTCTGGAGTACGGTTCTTCTCCGTGGGAAGACCCGTGGGAAAACCAGACTAGCTGCCTGCGCTCCACACGCTCAGAATGGAGCTGGGAGGCAAGGGAAGGGTAGCTTCCCCAGACACCGTGGTTCCTAAAGGCAAAAGCTGGAAATCACGTGGAAGTCACCGGTAAATGGCAAGTCTTGGCTCCATCTGGGAGCAGGTTCCTTCTGCCAAGTACTTCTCTCCAGGACGGAGCTTCCTAGATTCTTGGCCTTACCCGACAGGTTAGTTCGGCGCTCTGAATCACGCCTCTCCTTTTTCATAAACAAATGATGTGTTTGTAGCTGCCATATCTCCTCAATTTTCTTTCTGCCTTTAAATGGTTGAGGGTCTAGGGGCCTCTTTTCATGATTTACTGTCTCTTTTAGCCAAGCCCAATATAGTTTCCGTTAAAGACTTTGTAGGTTTCCTACCAATCAATTTATAATCCACTTCATTAGACCCAAGTTACACTCACAAATCTCTTTATGATGAGCCCTTTTTGACCTTGGAAACCTATTGGAATTGCTTTCCTCTTAAGATTTTTAACAGACAAGCTCTGTGGGACATGCTCTGACCTTGAAATACTTAGAGACTTTTATTCTCAGAAGTCCCCAGGAAGAATCTGGGATCTTTCCAAGATGGTAGCCACAAAGACCATACTGCCCCATTCTGTGTTTGACCTGTGGACTGAAACATCTCTGAATTTGAATGTTATTTTTCTCTGGAGAAGCTGCAAATACAAGCTTTATTTTCAAACCCACCTAGTCTTAGTGAACAAGTTTCTTCTTTACCTAATGTCTTCCCCTTCACATTTTATTTAAAAATTTTGCCTCTGCCTGGAATTTAATGAGATCATCAAATCTGTTAGATACATTTAATTTTTTTCTACATGACCTGCAGGTGACATGGTCAAAAATCTGGCCACTGCATACTAGGGTGTCCTTTCCTCAGATTTTTAACAATACTTCTTTTTCCCTTTACTTCAAGACCTTACCAATAGCTTCTTCAGTGGTGTGTCCAACCATTTGGCATCTCTGCCCACACTGGAACAACAGAGCTGTCTTGGGCCTCACATTAAATACATTGCAACACATAATCACAGAAAAACCTCATAATGTTTCAAGTAAATTTACGATCTTGGGTTGGGCCGCATTCACAGCCATCCTGGGCTGCATGCAGCCCATGGGCTGCAGGTTGGACATCCCTGCGAGTTTAGTCTTTCCACGTTCTCCCTGGAATCCCTTAGGCTTTCACCAAGAACCTTCTCGATCTGTCGAGTTCCTGGTCCCAAAGCCAATGCCACATGTTTTTAAGTTTTCATGACAGTAGCATCATACTTCATGGTGTAAAACAGCCACAGACATTTTATTTTGCTCCCAAATCTGAAAGCTGGGCAGGGCCTGTCAGGGTCAGCTGGTCTCTGCAGAATGCGGCACCAGCGAGGAGAGCTG
Source organism: Phyllostomus hastatus (assembly GCF_019186645.2). NCBI lineage: Eukaryota > Metazoa > Chordata > Mammalia > Chiroptera > Phyllostomidae > Phyllostomus > Phyllostomus hastatus. The sequence continues at coordinate 21,598,971 of NW_025334024.1, forward strand.
ACCATTGCTGACCTCGGGATCCGGGCGCAGCTTCCTTGCATGGCTGGCTGGCAAATTGGTGTCGGCTGACAAGTGCCTTTCCAACCGGCAGCTTGGGCATCTTCGTCGCCTGCGGTCTGTGTTCCAACAGCAAGAATTCCAAGGGAGAAAAGAAGCGAAAGCTGCTAGCTTATTAAGTCTTGAGTGTAGAAACTGACAGTGTGTCCCTTTTTTCAAATGTTGTTGATCAATCAAAGCATGCATTCATGGGGAGGGAACATGTAGCCCACTTTGGAAGGGCAGGCATGTTCAAGAATTTGGGGGTCCTGTTTTTTTGAAATCACCACATTCATTTGGATCATACAAAATCATTGTCACAAAGCACAGTTAAGATAGCCTCAAACTACTTTTAATATCTTACATTATAATATTAAAAGTAGTGGTCTACTAATAATAAATATTAATAAATATTAAATACAGCAAAATGCTTTTAAAATTTCTCATAAGCCCTAAAACTTCAGCATTCTAAAAGCTGTGAGTATCCACGGAGTTTCCGTGTTCCTTCGTAAACTCCTTTAAATGTATTCTTTGTGCTCTATCTTTAGATAAAGCAAGTCCTTGTTTTAAAGCTGTTCTTTACAGTTTAACCAGAAATGTGATCTTGGTATTGTTTTTTATATCCACTAAACCTTTTGTTATTTTTCTGTAAACAATGACAATTAATGACATCTGTCCTACTGAGCGCAGAGGGATCTGTGACAGTCAGTAGGGATGACGTATTGGAAATGAAAACAATAGCAACATGATGAAGACATTCATGCCGGGTCTGTATTTCCTTATTGCAATGACATTTGAATTCGGAAGGCTGGTTATCTAATAAGAGAGGCTGGAGTAGTAAAGTGCCTGTGTCTGCAAGGGCCCAATTATGTGAAATATGGTTGGATGAAAATATTTACGGCATGAGACAAATGTATGCAGACAACAAGCATGAGCTGCCTTTGTCAGACTTTCAGGAGGCTAAGAATCCCATTTCCCAAGCCTAGAGATTCTTTTTTAATTAACTTTATTGGGGCGATATTGATTAATACAATGCAGTAGGTTTCCAAGGCACAGTTCTATGATATCATCTGCATATGGCATCATGTATTTACCACCCGAAGTCAAATTTCTTTCCGTCACCATGCATTTGACCCTCTTCGCCCGCTCTACTACCACCCCCATCTCCCCTTCCCTCCAGTAACTACCACACCATTGACTGTGTCTGTGAGTTCTTGTGTGTTTATCTGTCTTGTTTTTCACTTGTTACTTGCATTTTAATATTCCACATATGAGTAACATTATATGGTTCTTGACTTTTTCTCTCTGCTTTGTTTCACTTAGCATGGCATTCTTGCGATCCATCTTTGTGGTTGCGATTGGCAGTGTTTTCATCTTTGTCATGGCTGAGTAGCATCTCATTGTGTGTATGCACTGCATCTTCTGTATTCAGCCATCATTCAAGGGATGCTCCAGTCTTTTCCTTCTCTTGGCCACCCTGACTAAAGCTGCAGTGAATATAGGTTGCATATATCTTTGCAAATAAATGTTTTCAAATTTTTCAGGTTCTTACTCAAAAGAGGGGTTGCTGGGTTATATGGTGACTCTATTCTCAATTTTTTAAAAAAATCTAGATTTGGTTTTTTCCTGGTGGCTGTACCTGTTTATGTCCCTACCATCAGTGAGCAAGGATTCAGACATTCTTATCCACTGGGACTTTTGTCGGGTTTAATTGTATGTGCTTTTCTCACACACTTTGAGAAATTGTGTGGATGAAGAAAAATGAAGAGAAACTAGAGGTTCAGGCAAAATATGCTTCCCATTTAATCAAATGGCATAGAACAGTGATTTGCAACCCATGTGCCTCAAGAGGCACAGTTATGTGCTGCAAGAATTTTTAAAACATTGCAATACCTGACTGTTTAGTCAGGGGCACTGACCCCTTTTCCCTTAGATTGTCAAATTAAAAACATGCAACAGCAAACACAACAATAGCCATCTGGTGCGAATGAATTAAAATTATACCTACCTTCTTTTGTCAGATCAACAAAAAATGTGTTTATTGGTGTGATGCAGAATTTTAGTAGTTAGTTTATGTGTGCCATGATGTGAAAAAGGTTGAAAATTGCTGGCATAGGACATTATGTTAAATATAACATTATCGGGATGAGAATTTTGGTCTTGATATTATATATGGAATATAGATAGCATTGCAATAATTCAGCATTGAATAATTATATATTACAGCACTGTGTATGTATGTGTATGTTGCTTCTAAAATCAAAAAAAAGAAATTCTGCTCTCATAATGATACTTTGTGATTTCTCTAAGTCTCTAGGAAAGTGTTTTCAATAGTTGTGAAAAGTGAGTTTGCAAGTAGAAAATGACAGACTTATCTTACATATTTGACAACAGAGAAATCTCGCTGGTTATTGGGAATGGAGAAAAGAGGCAACTGGGATAGAAAATGTACAATAAAATCTTTCTATAATATATTATATAGACACAAAAATATGCAAAATATCAGTGGTTTAAGAGACTGGAAATAATAACTTGGGTAAGAACACTCTTCATAAAAATAAAATAAAATTCAGTTATGTTTCCTTGATTAAAAATACAATGTATGAATAATACAGGTAATGCAAAATAAGTGGATGAGAAAACAATTAAATAACAAAAGCACCCACATAATTTTGTTCACAACCTAGAGACAACCCCTCTTACACATTTAATACAGTTCCCTTTGGTATTCTTTTCTGTCACTTTTACTCACTATATATGCAACTTATATGGCCACATTCCCTTGCTATGCAAAACCTTTAGATACATATTACTATGATATTATTCTGTATGACTAGACTATAACTTACGTACATTTTACTTTAATGTGAAAATTTATATAGTTAAATATATGCCATTATCACTATTATTTTGAATCATTTAACTAGAAGAAATGATATAAAACTATGCTACTACTATGAACACACACACATATATAATATAAACACACAGAAAATAGTAACCGTCACGTGATCAATCATTTGCTGATTATTTTAGATACATTTCTTACGACCAGAACTCATTCACTGACCACAGCTGGCGTTGGCCATGCTTTGTGTCCTCCGCTGGGGCCTAACTCCTGTGGATCCCACGTCCGAACTCTTATTAACTGCGTCCCCTGTGAAACTTGACTCCCGATGAGAGTGGTTGCTTGCCTTCTGTTTGTTATGCTACCTTAACTTCTCTTAGAGATATCAGTTACCGATAATGCGTGGCTATGATTTTAAACTTGAAGACAATGTTTTAAAATAAAACACTGTAAAAATCTGTGTATCTCCAAACTGCGTAGCTATGGATATCTTGTATCTACCCAATTTTATCAAAACCCTCGTTGCTTATCCCAGGCCCCTCTGGACCTTTCCTCATGACATTCTCTTTTCCTACTTGATTACCCTGTCATGTCTGGGCATTTCCAAATACTAGTTTTCCTGGAAGGTTCATTCAAATGGTACCTTTGTCTGCAAGCAATACATGTAGCTGCTGCTAGATGAGAATTCAGAGAAGGCATTGACGATCTAATGTATAATTATATTTATTTGTTTATGTGCCTTCTGTTCTTTCCCAGGCAAATGTCACCAAGGGCAGAGGGTACATCTTACAGTTTTCTATAATCCTTGTATCTCATGGCATACAAAGTATCTCATTATAAAATGATAGGCTGAGTTTACTGATGGAGTAAATAATCTTAACAGATACTTTTTGTATATATTACAGGCTTTTTAACCGCCTGCTTATAATATGCTCAATACTATTGTGAAAGGGATAAAATATATCGGTCCATCAATACATGGGAAAAGAAAAGGGCCCAGAATTCTTGCAAAACTTCTGAGGTGGGCGTATATCAGAGGAGAGGTTTCCTGAGGAAATAAAATATCCTCTGGGAACAGCAGTTGGTTGTATACTTTAAAGTTAATAACCCAAGCCTAATTCTTTGTTAAAACCTAGAGTAGTTTTGTCTTACATTATCTCGATTTGGTAATCAAGAAAAAGATGTTGCCTAATTCTTTCCGCAGTCTGTCACGATTATGTGCAAGTCTATTACTACCCCTAAGAAAATAATTTTCTTTGCTAACCATCCAGAAATCTGTGATTGACTGTTCCAAATGTTAGTCGTGTTCTCCCTTCAGAGTCTTTGCAACGACTGTTTCCTGTGCCTGGAATAGATTGCCTCTTGCTACAGTCACGATGAGCTCTCTCTTTGAGTCTTTGTTCAAATAAGCACAACCCTTACTCCGACCAGTACTAGATCTTCTTTCCTCTGCTTTGTTTTTATTAGCTTTTAATCCTTTCAGACATATATTCTAACTTACTTATTGTTATGTATATTGTTCATGAATTCTTCCCCATGGGTAGAATGTTTTAGGCTGTAAATTAATATCTCCCCAACAACTACAAGAGTATTTGGTGATACATATTCAATAGCATTGAATAAATATTTTTTTTAATTCAAAAATATTTATAGCCCTGGCTGGCATAGCTCAATGGATTGAGCGTGGGCTGCGAACCAAAGTATCACAGGTTCAATTCCCAGCCAGGGCACATGCCTGGGTTGCAGGCCACGGCCCCCAGCAACCGCACATTGATGTTTCTCTCTCTCTTTTTCTCCCTCCCTTCCTTCTCTAAAAATAAATAAATAGATAAATCTTTAAAAAAATATTTACTGAATGATGGGATGATTTATTGAATAACAAAAGAAGAGAGAACACATGAACCAGGACTAGGCTATTAACATTTATCATTCGGCTTAAAGAACATTGGCTAAGGCCTAATCACGGTGAATAATTAACTGGTATAATCACATGTTTAGTTTTCATAGACATCTTCAAATATTTGAACTGGAAAAGTCACCAGAACTCAATGTAATAATCTCATGACCTTTCTGTTTTTATAAAGTGTAGCTTGAAGCACAGACAGAGGGCATGTACTTCCTGTTACACACAAACAGTATATTAAAAAAAAATGTATCATTAGTCTCAGCCTGACCCTGCACTGTGGCCCAGAGTTCTTGTCACTGTGCTGTTTTTAGGCAGCTGCTGTCTCAACAGAATTTTACTCATCTTATTCTCTATGGTAATGCGCTCTGCCCATGGGGACCTTTTAATGTATCAATATGGTTCAAAACATGGTTGGGCAGTCTTTGATCTTAGAGGTAGGAGTCTATGTCTCCTGTATGCCGATGGGTTTTTCTCTCTCATACTGCATGTTTTGTCTGTTTGTTTTACTTCTTGTTTTCGTTTTCTAAAGGAGGGAAGGTGAAAGGGATCTGTGGCAAATGATCTGACCCCAGATGTGCTTCTGGGGGAAGACCCTTTCTGTTTGTATACGGCTTTGTAATTCCACATGTGTGCTCTCTGTATCCAGTTAAAATTTAGGGCACATATTCTACAACTGCAAGTGGTTTGGATGCGCTTTGGAATGAGTCACACGTGAATTTCAAGCCTATGTTGCTTGAGTATTTTTTTTGGTTTTTAAGTCCAGGGAAGTGAAATATTTTCTCTATACATTTGTTTTGCCATCTGTATAATGGATACTAAGACAAGCTGAATAGTAAGTACTAGCATGTATCATTATTAGCTTCCTTTTTTCTTTCTCTTCTTTTTCCCTATTAGCCTGGAACTATATTCATTGTTATTCATATGATGAAATGATTTGTTTAATTGCCTTAATACATTAGGTAATTAATTCTTTGTAGTGTTGAGCAAATTCCAACAATTCCCTGAGAAGAAATTATAATGAAGGTTTATGTGCAAGAAATTAAAAGTTACATAATCTTTTTATTCTCACATAGTTGTGAAAAATCACCTTGATAGGCAGTATTTGAGATTACAAAATCCTGAATTGCTCTCGTGCATTTAATTAGAAATAAATATGGATGTTGGGATGAGAAACTACACAGTGAAACTCCTTAGCAGAGGTGGGTTATTTTGGGTGGGGGAACTTCCCAGTGGAGGATTCTGGGAACCACGTCATCACCGAAAATTCAGGCTTTAGTGGGCAGACATTGTGAGGAGGTATATAGTACATCAGAGTCAACCTGATTACAGGAAAAGCAGCGATGTGTGGCGTTGTGAATGCACAACCTGTAACTTCAACGTGGGAACCAGTCGAGGAGGAAAATTATTACAGCGATCACTAATTTAGTTTCACTGAGTCAACTCCACCTGTAACTTAGCCCAGTAAAATCTGGTAGTTAAGCAGAAGTGAGGATAAAAAGCAATGCTTGTTTTAATTTAATGACTACAGCGTCATATATTAAAACCTACTCCACATCTACTGTCTGGTACTTCGCTTGCCCTTCCGCAGCCTTGCTGTACGACAGCACACTTGAAGGTCAGGCACCCATCACCTCGGAAGACTGATCCGTTTTTCTCGTGAGCACCTGTGTTAGAAAGTACTTCCTTCAAGTAAGCCGGAATGTGCCTCGGTGTATAAGCGAGTCTCATTCTCTCCCTTTGCCTGGGAAAATACAGAGTTTCTTGGAAAAAAAAGAAAATGTTTCTAAACCATGGCCTTAGTTCCCTGGAATAATGGCTAAGGGGAAAATGGTGCTTGTAGGATTTGGCACAAGGCAGGTGACAGGACCTCAGAGAAGCTGAGTCAGTAAGGATGGAACTTGAGAGTCTGGAGCAAGATACGACATGACACAAAAACAGACTCTCATAAATTCTTTTTCAATTCTGCAATTTGATTTGTGTTTTCATATATGACCTCTTTCCGTCCCCTGAATAACCCCAACAGGTAGGTATTATTTTAACTTTAAGGAGTCCTACTAAGTGCTGGGTACCGTTTTGTGTGGTGAGTACACCAGTGAACCAAAAAAGACCTAAAATTCTTATCCGAGTGGAATTTATATTCCGTTCTTGATAACCAGGCTTTGCCAAAGGATAATACCTCCTTACCAGTTGAAATCTAGATTTCTACTTCTAGGGGGGATGCTAGGACAAGTTCTTTCTTTCTCGAATCAAAGTGTCCCAGAGAACGTATAGAAATAGAGCAAGCATTGACGCTCTCATCCAAATCCTCACAAGATTGAGGTATAGACAGAGAAGGATTCTTAAGTGAAGGAGGGATTTTCTTACTATATTTTTATCATATTGAGTCTGCTCAAAGCTCTGGAATTTGTTTTTTTTTATATTTTTTCTTCCTAATAAACATTTCTGGGCTCAAACCCAGGCCCATTGAATCAAAGTTTACCACACATTCTGCCATTCACAAGAATTCAGGAAAAACTGCCTAAGCTTTTATTGCAGCTATTTTAAATGAAGCAAATTTACTATCCTACCCCCCAGTCCCTATTGTAGCTTCCACCTTGAATAGCTGGGATTCCATGAACCCATTTGTTCCCTTCATAAAGAAAAGGGAATCAGAAAGAAAATGATATGTTTCCCTCACACAGACTATGCCCTCCTCAAAGCAACAGTTAATAGGAGTGTATGTAGCACGTGCTTGGCCTTTGACCTTTGGAAATCTTCGCTCTGATCTTCCCTCCTTGCCAGCAGGCGTCTGCTGAGAATAAAGACCGTTTTCTGGCAATCACCAAGAAAAAGGAAGCTGGTCTCGTTTTATTTCCATATTGAGGAGGAATGCTCAGATTTTTAAGTAGAGAAAGGAGGGAAGTGATGGTTGAGATAAGGGAGAAATGGAGAAAGGGGGTCAGCACACCTATAACTTGATTCTGCGATGCTGTATGTATCATCTGTATGCAGGAGGGCAAAGAAGTTGGTGGGTGAAATGACACTGACCTACAAGGGCTCCATACACCCTTCCACCCTTTCTCTCTTTCACGTCATCTGGTTGTATTTTGTCCGTTCGTTTCATCTCTACCCGAGCGTCCACACGCCCAGCCCATGGAGGTGACTGTAACCAAATGTGTTTTGTTTGGTGGGCTTTGCTATTTGATCTCTCTCATCCTAGAAGAGGGTCCAGCACTCAGAAAGGAGAAGGTCAATGTTTGTTGATTGGATGGAAGTTGGGACAGTGACTTTTAAAATGACAATGATCTTATGTTAAATGTTTATAGGAGAGGATAATCATGTTACTTTATCCATAGGGTTGTACAAATACGAAAGCATGGCAGCTGAAAGTGTTTTTTCCCTCTCACCCGAGGACATTTATTCCTTGCTTTTAGAGAGAGAGGAAGGGAGAGTGAGAAACATTGATTCAAGGGAGAAGCATCAACTGGCTGTCTTTCGTACATGTCAGAACCAGGGAGTGCCCAGACCGGGGATGGTACACACCCGGACTGGGGATCGGCCGTGCCTGGACCGGGTATCAAACCCTCAACCTCTCAGTCACTGGATGATGCTCCAACCGATTGAGCTACACCAGTCAGGACCGAAAGTGTTTAATAAACAACAATATTTTTAAGACAACAATGATAGTGATGCCACTGCTGAGGCCGGCATGGGTTATTAATGGACTGAGGTTTGGGTTTGCCAGTAGGATTTCACGATCCATTCGATTGTCCTGAGAAAGACATAAAAAGAATGCTCGGAGCTTAGACCCTAATCGTACAATTTTCTGTATCCCTCAGTGCAGCACAGAAAAAGTCAACTAAAGAGGTTCATTCTCCACTGATTGATTCCAGAACCTTGATGGACAAAGTCTCCATCAAGATGATTAATGTTTTAAGGGGTATATGCCAACAGATGGAGAGAAATCAGGTTACTTCTTACTTTGTTCAAAGATGAACCCCAATCACGCCAAGCCGTGTCAGCAAGGAGACTGGCACAACCGAGTGGATTATATGCAAAAGCAAAACTTCAGAGGCCAGCCACGGGACTGAGCATCATGCTTGCAGTGCATTTTTCTCATCTTTTCTTAATAATATGTTGAGAAAAAAATCACTGTTTTGACCTGTTTTTTTTTCTAGACATTAAGGTATTTTGGGTAGCACACAGAGCTTTTTGCCATCTCCATAAGTTCAGGAAAAAAAAAACAACCCTCCAGCAGTTTTTTTCTTTTTTCATTATTATTTGCAATTGTTTTGCTAATGACATTGAGGATTCCAGGACTGGTCTCTGTGTTCCCTCACTTGCTGGACATTTCCTGCCTTTGTCAGCATCTCTGTTGTCTGTATTGCAGATTTGCCTGATGGATTTACTAAGTGCAGGAGGAGCTTATTAACCTTCCTTTAATCTGGCAGAAATTTTAAGTGAGTTTTGTGCAGCTAGCAACTGATTTTTACCTGTAACCAGAGAGAGAGGGAAATTCAGACATCCCGAACTGCACGACGCCATTGTGAACAGGTGCTCTGGTTGCCTCTGCAAACACAATTATTAAAAAAAATACATAGTGCTTCTTATTATTTACAGATGTGCATATTTTACCAAATGTATCTTCTATATCGTTTTTGTTTTATTCAAAGAACAGATAAAATTCTGTGTCTATTTACCGCTCTAATATACATGGATGGACAGATGGTTTTTGTTAGTGCGGTCAGTGACGTGGGCTGTGAAAGAACTCACAAAGAGGAGAAAAGGCAGAGAGTCAAGGTTATTTTGACTTTCCCAAGGGAGGAAAGGGTCTGGGTGTGGAGGTATGCACCAGCCCTGAGGGCTCAGGGCTTTGGGCTTTCATCTGGCAATGGAGCGGTGGGAGAGCAGTGTGTTTCCCTTGGGCCACAGCCTGTTTCCATGTCACCCTCGGGTGCCGGGAGCAGTGTCCAAGGGCTGGTCTTTGTGCTCAGGTGAGTGCTCTGGGATGGTTTCATAGATTCCCGGAGCCTCTGGGCCTTCAGGGCGCCTGCAGTAATTTCCTAGCCCTGAGGATCAAGGCTCATAAAACAATCAGGGTCAGTCATGCTTTACGGGGTCCAGCCAGCTCTGGCAAAGAGGGCCTGAGAAAGGGGCTTTTGTCCTATTAGCTCTGTGGATACAAATGCAGTTGGCAGAAGTAGTGATGTGTAGATGACACTATGTTTGCATTCTCATGTATTAAAGCCATTCAATGGTAACTTCTGAGAATAAATCAACATCATCCATTTGCTTATCGCGTCCTTGACCCCGAGGTGGTGGGTTGGGCTGCCATTCCACCAAACCCCTCTGCTAATCATTTATCTTGAATTATGTATTTGTTTTTTTAACTCAGTAGCTGTCCCAATGAATGCAGAATTTATTGTGGCCAAAGCATAGATTAAGAAAAAGCAGTCTCAAGAGCTCTGTCTGGCTTTGTAGTCAGAGTGTTAAGTGCAGATAACCCAATCTTAATTACCATACATGAATTCTTCTGGGCGCCAACTCATGGAGGATTAGGGTCATTTTACAGTTGTAATATTTTTTCTGTCGTTCAACAAATATAGGGAGACTTACAGTTTAATTTTCTTGGGGAAATAATGAACACGTTATACCCCAATGTGATGGGGGAATAATTAAATATTTTTCTTATGTCTGTGATGGTAGCTTATATCCCACTAATTCTCCCACTGGGAATAACTATAAAATGAGGGGCGTGGGGGACAGTATTTGAAGGCATCCGGGACTGAAGAAGCCAAGATACCGGAGAAAGGAAACCAGTTGAGGTTACTCCTTGACATAGCGCTGCTCATTCCCTTCAGAGCTTTAACTGATTGAACTCACAAGGGCATAGAATCCAAGCAGAAATCAGTGACCCGGAGTGGATGATGCCCTCATCACGGGACTGTGCAGACAAAGCTGCACTTTAGGGCTACCGAGGTGTCCAGAAATTAAGAGGCCAAGTCTATAGTGAAGAGGTCATTGAAGAGAAGCCATCAGAGCATTATGGTGGCTTTTTCCCTGGATACACTTACCAATTGTTAAAATGTGCAGGAGAATGAGGATTTGAAACCTGCCAGATAGCATGTGCTAAGAGGCTAAAAAATGAAACAAATATTTTAGCGATTGAACAGACAAGGATGGGCTCTAGAAGTAAAGGGAAACCAGAAGTGATTATAAATCAGCCCTTACAAATTCTGAGATTTATTCTTGGCAGTAGCAAGGTGATTCATCTTATGCACATCTTCCTGCGAGGAGACAATCAGTTCCTATGTGAAAGAAGGTAGTATCTTTCATTCTCATATCCAAAATTAAGGCCCAGATACAGGAAGGGTGTAACAAACTGGCATAAACAATCAATACATTTTAAAGTTGCTTGCATTGCATATAAAATGTTTGGACATTACTTAAGGCATATTCTAATGAATCAAGGACACATACATGTGTATGCTATTTAAGGTTACCACTAAAATACTGTTAACATGAGATTCTAATATACAAAATAGAATTATTAAAATGTATTGATCCAGAAAGATAGAAAGGAGGGAAAATAAGAAATAACTGATGAAGAAATTTTAAAGATACAATAAAAATTAAAACCCAGATTTATAAACATTCACACTAAATATAGGGAAACTACATCATACTTCAATGAGTAGACATTAATGATCAGACTAGAAAAGAAATGATTTTCAAAAGACTTTTTTAGATTGCTAGTAATGTTCTACATTTCTTATTAAATGTATTGGGTACAAATTTCAAGTGTACAAGTCAGTAAAGCATCATCTGCACACTGCACTGGGCACCCACCACCTCAAGCAAAGTCTCCAAACCCATTTCCTCCACCCCTTTGCCCACCTCCACCCACCACCAGCCCCCTTTCCCTCTGGCCATCACCACACTGTTGACTGTGTCCGTGTGATTACACACACACACACACAAACACACCCCTTTTTGCTTAATCCCTTCACCTTTTTTTTTCAAATCATGTTTCTTATCAGAGGTAAACCTTAACTATAAGAGCACATAAGGGCTGAAAGACTTGAAAAAGAGCTCTGCAAGTTTAAGCCAAAGGAAAGTAGTTCAGCTAGAGATGGAGCAAAAATATTACCAAAAAGATAAAGCAAAATTTCATAGTGTTAAATGATTAAATTCATCAGGAAGATACAAAAATCCTCATCCTGTCCGTGCCTAAGACCATGCTTGCCAAGTGTATGAAGTGAGCAATTGACAGAAGCTAAGGGCAAAATGGACAAATCAGTACTTGTAGAAAAGATTTTAACCTCTAAGTCTCTAGTAACCAAACAACTAGAAGGACAAAAATGATAAGGATGGGAGTGTTTGAATATCATCATTACTAAACTTATCTAATTGAAATGCCAGAAACACAGCATTCAAAAATTTGGGAAAAATCATTGTTGTCAAACACACTTGAAACATTTCCCCAAAATGGTCAGAACGGGGCCATAAAGCAAGTCTCAGCATGGGCAGAGTGTGTTTGGAATTAAACTAGGAATAAATAACAGAAAATTAAATTATCCCCAAGTATTGGACATTAAGCCATAGACTGGCTTCTGAATGATCCATGAAATACAGAGTAAAATCACCAAGGGAATTCATGCAATTTAAAAACAATGGCATGGTCCCACTTGCGGAATACAGCCAATACAGTGCCTGGAGAGAAAACAGCCCTAAGTGTCTATACAAGAGAAGAAAAAAAATGCTAAAAATAAATAATCTAAGGGAGCATCCGCTTAAGACCAGAAGTAAACAGAAAATTTAAAAAGTCATAGAGAGATGAAGATAAATATAGGATTGAATATAGTGAAATTGAAGACACACACAATAGTGAAATCTAGCAAAGCCAAAAAGCTGTTTTCTTTGAAAAGATAAAGTTGATAAAATCTTGCAAGAAAAAGCAGTACAAGTTACCAAGATCAGCAATGATGAAGGAAACATCATTACAGGTTCTATAGATGTTAAAAATAATAAGAATTGGACATCACTAACATATTGATGCCAATAAGGTTTAAAATATATGTGAAATAGGCTACATTGAAAAATGCAGTCTCTCCAAACGGGCATAAATAAGAAAAAGAAAAGTATGTCTATCACTTTCTGTATCAGGTAAATTAAATCCATAATGGCTCATTCTTAACACAGAAATGGTCATGTCCGAATGAACCTCACACAAACTTCATCAGAGAAGTAAAAGAGGGAGCATGTTTCCTTCTTGTCTGGAAGGCAGCATAATCTTAATGCTAAAACTGACAAGAATATTACAAGCAAGAAGAATCAACAGCCTGCTTCATGCTATCCTAAGGAGCATATTAGCGAATCAAAACCATTAATACAAAAATATAATATTGCACCCAGAGAATATAAGGACAGATTATAATACTTGAAAATCTATTGGTATGAATTAAAATATTAAGAGAAAAAACATAAGATCCAGCCTAACAGATGCACAAAATGTTATATACTCATTTCTTTTCCATAAAAAAGCTTTTTGCACACGAGAAATAGAGGAGAACTTAATCTGATAAAGGGAAACTATAAAAAAACCACAGCAAATATCAGACCTAATGGTAAAATATTGAAAGCTTTCTGACTGAGATTGGAAATGAGATAAGGTTGTCTACTATTGCTGCTTCTATTCAATTATACTGAAGGTTTTTGCCAGTACAATCAGATACAAGTAAGAAATAAAAGTAAAAATATGGGAAAGGGAGAAATAAAGTTGTCACTATTCAAAGAGAACATGATTGAGTACCTAAACTTGAAAAAAAGTGTTAAATTTATAAATAATAAGCAAATTTGTGTAATTGTTAGAATTATAGAAAAATTGGATTTTTATTTTCTAACCATTCTCAGAAAATAAAATAAAAATACTGCTTACAATACGAAAGTGACTCCAATTAAGTAGCAACAAAATCTAATGAGCCCTGGCTGGTGTGGCTCAGTGGATTGAGCACCAGCCTGTGAACCAAAAGGTTACCAGTTCGATTCCCGGTCAGGGCACATGCCTGGGTTGGGGGCCAGGTCCCCAGTTGGAGGTGTATGACAGGCAACCAATTGATGGTTCTCCCCCTCTCTTTCTCCCTCTCTTTTCCTCTCTCTAAAAATAAGTAAATAAAAATCTTTTAAAAAATCTAATGAATGATGCTCAAGACCTCTAGTGGAAAACTATAAAACATTACTGAAATTAACTAAGATCCAAATAAATAAATGAAGTACATACAAAGTTCACTATTTGAAGATTTGTATATAAAATGTGTCAATTCTGTTTAAATTTATCTGTAGATTCTTTGCAATATCAATCAGAATTCCAACAGTTTTGTGTATGTGTACACACACATATAATTTGGCAAATAATACTAAAATATGCATAGAAATTAAGAGGAAAAGTAATCAAGAAAATATGTACAAAGAAAAACAAAACTGTTGATCTTACCATACTTATAATTTCAATATATTGAATTTGAGCATTTATTACAGAGAGAGAGTTATTAAGAGAGTATTTTGCATGCATAAAGATAGGAAAATAGAACAATGGAACAGAAAATTCCTGAAACAGGCCTGTGTAAAAATATTCAACTGATTTATGAGAAAGATACCACAGATGGTTTTTCAATTATGTTGATTGTGAATTGGATATCTGTACTAAGTAAAATTGAAACTTAACCTCTCAGACTATCAATATTAGTAATATTCAGGTAAATCAGACTTGTAAATGTCAAAAATAAAATAATATGACTTCTAAAAGGTAACAGAATTCTCATATTCTGAATCAAGCCACACAGAGGGAAAGGTAGTATGATACCCATATCTAGAAAACTCATATTCTTAATATATTTTGTACTATGCATATCAATTGGGAAAATAATAGACAACACAAATTAAAAAATGACAGAAAGTTGAACAGGTACTTCACTAAAGAAAACATCCAACTAGCTAGTAAACATAATGGGTCCTTTACATTTAATCATCAGGATATTGCAAATTAAGATTTCTCTGAGCCCTGGCTCATGTGGCTCAGAGGTTGAGTGCCAGCCTGTGAATCAAAGGGTCTCTGGTTCAATTCCCAGTCTAGGGTACATGCCTGGGCTGCAGGCCAGGTCCCCAGTAAGGGGCATGTGATAAGCAACCATACATTGATGTTTCTCTCCCTCTCTTTCTCCCTTCCCCTCTCTAAAAAAAAATAAATAAAATAAAATAAAAAGATTTCTCTTAAATGCAACTGCACACCTCTGCAGTGGCTAAAATTAAAAATGAATAGTAAATAATTGGCTTTGCCAAGTGTTGTTGGAGATGCACAGCAGCATGAACTTTTGTCCACTGCTGGTCAGAGTGTAAATTGGTACATCCATATGGAAGAGATATTTGGAAACATGCACTGAAACTGAATGTGTGCATAGCCTCTGTTCTTTGAAGTCTATTCCTAAGTATGTAACATACCTAAATTCATATATTTGTGCACCAAGAGAAATGCACCAAATATTTATAATTGCACTTTTCAGAATAGCATGAGACTGAAACAACCCACATATCCGCCAGTAAGAGGATATATAAATTGTGGTATATTTATATAATACAGCTATTTTCTCAACAATGGAAAAGAATGAACTGCAGCAAAATGCAAACATATGAATGAATTTACAAATAGTATGTGGAGCTAAGGAAGCCAGATACAAAAGTGTGTATGTTCTGTTAATTCAATTTTCATAAGGTTCTTGCAGAAGGCAAACTAATATAATATTGAGAAACAGAGGAGGTTGACTTGAAGGACATAATGACCCAGAAAGGGTACATGGGAGACAAGATACCTGGTCATGCCAGGTATCTTGACCTGGGTGGTGCTCACATGGGGATGGTAATTTTATAAACGTATACTAGAATAAAACCTTAAGATCTGTGCACCTTATTGTTTGCAATGGCTTACCTCTACAGAAGCTGACCTCATGCAAACAATTTAAGGGAATCACCCCAAGGATTTTTTAAAAATGTGATGATTATATTTCTAAATATAAATTTACCAATAGAAAGTTCAGTGTTAATAGAATCATCAAGCCTGTCTTTTGATATTGTTTATTAACTGTCTTGCATTGTTCGGAAAGTAATCCATAATTAAATGATGGCATTTTAGAATTATGTTTAACGAGTACTAAACTGAAGAAAGCCTGTGGGGAATAAGCAAGGTGCTTTTTGTTTTCTTTAATGTTTGTTTTTCCCCTTGGCGGTCAGACGGCCTGGACTCTTATTTCAGCTTTGCTGCTTCCTGGCTTCGAGTGGGTACGGGGAGGCTGACCAAAGGTCACAAAATTGGTATCTTTTAGGCTCATTGGATATTTACAAAATGCTACTTCTTTACTGCCTATTAAGGTATGTAATTCAGATAAATTGATTTTAGTTCTTACATACTCTGAAACCACATTCCCATTTGAGAAAACGAAATCTTCATAGTAACCCAATAAACCTAAAGGAGATAATATATAACAGGTCGTGCAATACTTATTGGGTTGTTTACAATATTAATTTCCTTCCCTGTAAAAATGCATGGGCAATTGTGTGTACATGTAAGTACCAGGGGCGCCACTGGCTGCTACAAGCTGATATTGAATGAGCATTTAAACTGAATATTAAATAAATCTATACAATTCCTCTTGAAAGTATGAGTCTCTATAATTAAGATCCTATTATACAAGGGGTTTAAGTTGAATGGCAATAAAAAAAATAATCTCCAGAAATTTAGTTCCTATAATCCTGAATCAATTCTATTTGAAATAATTAAGGGAAAAATTACTGAGGATTTAGTAATGGAAACGTAATGCAATTTGTTGGCAGAATTAGAGATTTTGCAAAGAAGACTTAGATTGCCAATAGGTACCTAGGGAATAATAAACTCATTATAGGAATTTATTTCCTTACCTCTTACAGTATGGAGAAAGATGAGATCTATAAGAAAATTATAAACATCTACTTAAGGCTGTGAAAGGAAGGAAATCGATTTTTGAGTTACCAACGCAGCAGAAGCGATGCACAAACTGGTGAGGCATACCTTTAACAAAACAAACAAAATCCACATGTGCCCATACACATACACACCACAATACAACCAAGCAAAAAAGAATAGAGACAACAGAGGAAAAATTGTCAGCATCATTAAAGAATTAAAACTAGGCCATACTATATAACACATTAATAGAAAAGATCATAGTTCCACATTATTAGTACTAATTTTATTGATAGGCTGTCTTTATATGCATGTAGTTATATGGTATCTTTATTTAGAATGTAACTTAGAGTTGTATGTTTAATACAAACATAGTGTCTTAGAGGTTGATAAAGTCGGTTCTCACCTTGATGGCCCTGAAACTTTTTTCCATTGGACCAAAATGTTACACCCTAAATGGGTGATCTCACTTTCCACGCCCTCAACTCTTGTGAGCTGGAGTGAGGATGATGAGGGTTCACTGTAAACACGTAGGAAAAAGCAGAAGACGGCTTGCTGAGCGGTGATGCCAGATTCCACTACTTCCAGGTTCACTTAAGATGAATGCAGTAAATCAGAGGCCCCCCTTTTCTCCCCATTTAGAAAGCATTTGAAACCACTGTGGCCAGGTAGCATGCTTTCTCAAGTCTGTGGGGAAACATGACAGGGGTCAGCGAGGACTTAACCACAGCCACTCCCGAAGAGTCCTTTTGTCCTGTGAGTTTAAGGAATTGTCAAATACATGTAAGTCCACAATTTTCTCAGGGAAGGAAAGCATCTTTCTGCCTTTCTGGAGAGAGCTACTCCTTGGTTAATAGGAAAACAAAAGCACCTCAGCTTTGCACCTCTGACACCAAAGCCCCCCTGTGATTACAGTTCTGATTTTGTTCTCAACCACTGTGTGACGGTGACTGAGATTTGTAAGGAGTAAAACAGGGTGGCTCCGCTTTTATCATCTGGCTTGCTGGCATTTTCACAATCCTGTAGAAATAAAAAATTCTGAAAATTCTGGTGGTTGATGCTTCCCTCTGTGCACCCTAGAAGACACAAATTCCTTGGTACATATTGGAGGGAGCCAGGAGACTGGGTGTGAACCAGCGCATTCATTACAGCTGCCACAAGAAGGAGAAGGTAAAGCCTAATAAAATACCATAAAGAGAAAAAGCAGTCAACATTATGCCTGATAGCATCCCTACCCTGCTGGTGTTTACTGGTTATCGTATTCTAACTCGTTTGCTAATGAATAACTTTTGAATTGGTAAGCTATCACTAGTGATTTAGAAATTATCCAGCCATTTATGGGCAAAATGAACATCAAAATGTTTGATCTTTAGTCACTAGAGAGCCTAAATCCACTGCTGAAATTATTTTCCATGACCTTGCAAGTCCCCCATCTGTTTTATTATAAATTTCCTAAATTGCTGTCTCCTCGATCACACATTCAATGCACACCTTCCTACTTGATAAACTTCCACTGTACCTCCATCCCCTTATTCAATTATGAATTCTCTTATTTGGCATTCCCCTGTTGATTGTAACTTACTGCTCATGGCTTTCACCCTTCCGCTTATAGGAGGCTTGAGTATTATTTATGGAGCCTCACCAGTACATCTAAATTTGTCAAATCATTTTTCTCCCTGATAGTCTGAAAAGGAGAGGCTGTTTATTTCAATCGATGCCTGTGAAAACAGCAGCTCACGGAAACTAGTTAGAAGCAAATTCCCAAGTCACTTAGACTTGGCACCGCTCCATTACCTTTGATTGTAAAAGGGCAAAATTAATGGGCAATTCATGAGGCCCCGAGACAGAGAGGTGATGGGAAGTCACTATGACTCAAATGGCAGAAGTCGAGGAGCTGATTTCACTAGGTGCCATTCCGGCCTCTTCTTGCATCACATGTAAAACCAGTCTGACTCTTGTGGTCCACTGGAATGGGCTTTTCCTTCTGGATCACTATGTCACATCTCTGGTGTTTAGGAAATTAATCTTTAATGAATGCTAATCAAGTTTCTAATTATAATATCTTTATATGTAATATTTGTGTATCAGATGAAAGGCAAACATTTCGGGGCCAGTCACCAAGGACATGAATAATTTTCTTAGAAGCTTAATTAATGAGTTTTATTGCTCTATCATATCTTTAAAATTTGAACTGCCACCATTTCATTAATTTAGATAAAAGTGAATTTCAGCAGTTAAATATGACATGTGTTGAAAATTATGATAAGTTGCACTAATTTTAATCATGCATGTTCATTTCATAGAGATAGCAGTGATATATTTGGGGGATATTTGAGGGATGTGGGGTAGGAGTTTCTTGTTTATTTTATTGTGTTTATCTTTGTTTCAACACTTTCAAAAAATACCCATAATAGTATCTTGGACACTCATATATTTTAAGAAAACCAAATAAAACAAACGATAACTTCTCTTGCCAATCTGCCTTGTTGCTAACTTTTAATATTGTAAATGTCAAGAAATATTTCATAAGCTCGCCAATGATCTCATGATATAGTTCCTACTCATTAGCATATAACGGAAGACTCTTCTTGATTTGGCCTCCACTTCTGGTCCTGGAGTCACTACCAGCCACTTCTCCAGACCCTCCCACTGCTGGAGCTACTGATTTTGGTGATGGCAGGTCTCTGGGCTTCTGGCCTTTTTCCATGTGGCTGGCTATATCTAAAAGATTTGTCTACCTTTCTTCACTTAGGACATTTCTACTCATTATTTAAAAATCTTCCCTGTGACTATAGAAAAATGTCTCTCCTTTGTATCGTCTTCCACAACACTTTGTAAGGGAATAGTATGTAGGGCAGATGAGGCTACAAACAAACCATTACCATGTGGTATTTTCTTTAGTGCTGTGGATTCATTAACCATAGGATCTTTGTCTTAGTAACTGTCGGAATGCAGAGGTAAATATTTATTAAACAAATAAAGAGAAGAATGATGAAAGAATAAATGAATGAATGACAAAATTCTCAGAAGGGAGTCTGGAGTTATTTAACCTCTGTGAGTTTTCATCTTATAATATTTCAAAAAATGAATTTAAGGAAGAAGCACAACTAAATTCATTTCATGTACCTTTGTTTCCAAGGCCAAGAAGAGGTTTGTAATTGCATCATTTATTCAGCCACAAACATCTTAACTTTTAGGAAGAAGGAATGTAGTAGGTTAAATAGTGGTCCTCAGAAAGGTATGTCCAGGTCCTAACCCCAGGTACCTGTATAAATATGTTGGAAAAGGGTATTTGCAGATGCGATTAAGTTAAATATCTCAGGATGAGATCATCCTCCATTACCTGGGTAGGCCCTAAATCTGGTAACAAGTGTTCGTAAAAGAGTCGATGATCTAGGAAGAAGAAGAGATGGCCTTGTGACGATAGAGAGGGAATCTGGAGTGACGCAGATCCAGCCAAGGAATGCCTTGGCTTCCCCTTGGGGAGTCTTTCTGATTCTTTATGGCCACTAGCTGGCCTACAGTTTTAGCCCAAATCTCCAAGGAATCTACCAACTCTACCAATCTTCTCCCATTTGCCTTTCACAACCTCCATTGTTTTGAGATCATTGATAACATTGAACTCCACATTCCTTTGCAAATGAAGTTAGTTCCCTTATTAGAAATTCAGAGCTCTCTGCTTTATGCTTCTCTCATCCATCCCCAGACAAAACCTGAGCCAAGGCTCTGGAGCAGACAAGTGACACTTCTGCTTTAGGGGCTGAGTGTGTTGTGGCGGGGGGAGGGAGTTAGCCTCAGTCTTCTTGGTTCCTCTCTCAGCAAGAAACCTCCACCTCTGAGCCATGGCCAGGGTGACAGGACTCCAGGATTCTCAGTGACACCTTGCCCAAGGAGTAGGGAGTGAGTGGAAGAAGGCAGCCCTCTTCCCAGAACGTAACCTTCAGCAACCAGTGTCTGGGCAGGATAAGAAATGCTAACATCCCAGCTCTTCTGGGTAGATGGCCCCCAGCTAACTGCTGGGGAGAGACGGAGTCCTGTTTCTCGGTTGCATTAGTCTGGAGTCTATTTCCCATCCTGCTGAGCTGTGAGGGTGGATGGAGTGAGCAGGTCTTAGTTCAAATACTATAGACTTTCTTCGAATGTTTTTGGCTTTTGTTTTCCTGTATGCTCTTAGGATCTTTTCCATGGAATTTGATTTTTTAAAATAATTTTCAGCAGTTTTTCTGGGGGCCAATACAGCACCTTATGCTATCATGCCACAATTATTTTTTTAAAAAGGAATGAGTGGGTATGCATGGCCGTGCTCAGTTGGTTGGAGCATTGCCAAAAGGCTACAGGTTCAATTTCTGGTCAGGACACATACCTGGGTTACAGGTTTGATCCCCAGTCGGGGCACATGCGGGAGGAACAATCAATGTTTCTCTCTCACATCTCTCTCCCTCTCTCTCTCTCTCTCTTTCTTTTTCTCTCTCTTCCCCTTCCTTTCTCTTTTTTTAAAAAAAGAAATAAATAAAAATGAATATTGTGGCAAAAAGCTTTATGGTGGCTTGGGCTGAATCTTGAAGGCAACAAAGAACTCAACAGCCAGAAAGAGGAGGGATTGTATTATACTGAGTTAGGGTAAACTGCCCAGTATGTTTTGTGTAACCTGTAAGGCCACAGAAATTGTAACCGTCTCACCATACTCTAGCATATCACTTTTTAGTGTCAGGATAAACTTTTTAGGTTTTATTTCTTTTAATTATTTTTTATTAACGAGTTTAGAATGTAAACTACTAAATTAAAGGAAAACACCTAGAAATGTATTCAATTAAACTACATAGGAAGACATTAATTTAGTCAATTTCGTGAACAGTTGAGTAAATGTAAAACATACATTAAATTTGTGGTATACATAATATACACAGTTCTTTACAGCTGTGAGAGGTGGATTTCAAACTTGGTTTTAAGGTTTTGATAGGCCAAATGGAAGAAGAATATATAAGCATTTAGAAAAAGCTGATTGTCCATTATATTTAAACAGATTATTTACTTCTAGAGTTGTTGAGAAAGATTAAATATCAGGATCAGAAGAATGTTCTCTGTCATTCATGATCTTCTGAAAGCATTAAGTGACAGCTCCCAATCCCACAGTGCATCCAATGACAGTGAATGCAACGACTAAAACAGATGGCATTATTCTAGGAATCTGGGCCCCTGAGCAGTGAAATACGGCCTTGTCCCAGATACTATTGTATGTACAAGAAAGTGTGTATCACTTTAAAAGTTATCCAAATAGAAAACCTCACGGAGCTTCTTCACCTTCTATGCTTGAATTTTACTATCAGCTGGCCATCAAGATCTAAGAGAAAATTGCAATTAATTGCAAGTGTGAGATTAAGAAAAGAGAAGAGAACAAATTAAGAGCATGGGCCTCGGCATAATTATTCTTTTGCAAAAATGGTGAAAATAAAACTTGCACATGCCTGTTTGTCTGTGGGGTGTTTGCACGTGTGAGCATGTGTTCACATGTGTGAGCGTGTGTTCATGGTCATGTTTAGTGAGAGGGGAAGACAAAGAATATCACATCCAGTAGACTCGACCCAATCAACTGTTGTCTGTGAATCCGGTTCAGTAAGATTAGCCTTTTCTCCATTTCTCAAGGAGCAAAATCATGTTTAAGTAGTACAATAGCTTTTCCTTGTAGTTACAGTTTTCTAAGACTGTGTAGCTATTATTCACTACCTATTACATATCTGGAGTTTATGAAGTCTGTGCTGATCATGAGCTACTTATTAATTAAATGGCTAGAGAGATTGAAGACAAAATATCCAGTAACAGAAGGCTTTTGTCATTATGTACAGACACAAGAATTGGTCTAAGATGGGGAATGGAAAGAATGACTTTTATAAATAAATAAATAACAAATAGTTCTTAAGAGCTGAATACAGATTATTACAAAATAAAGTTCAATTAAAGGGACTCTACTTGGGTGAAATAGTATCATGAGCAAAAATATGTATGTTAAGTTGGGCAGTCTCTCAGAGAAGCTTGCAGGTTATTAGTGCAATTCGTAGAATATAGATAGTGATACAACCCTTTAGATTTATCCAGCTTGGTATTTGATATTTAAATGCAAACTTCAAGTAGAGATCAAACTGGAGATGAATATTTATAACAAGCATATAAGCATTCTTGAGGAAATGGCCGTGATTAGTCACCTTGCAAACAAACAAGCAAAACAAATGCATTTTGGGTTGCAGTTTATCGATAGTATACTGTGAAAAATGGTCATGTTTGGGAGGCCAAAGCTACACCTTGGAGTTAATTTTTAACTGAGTAATCTTGGTAAAGGCATGTGATCCTATGGGTGTCAGTCTCCATCTAAAATACAGGATCCCAATTACCTGCTTCATAGCTCTTGAGTGAGGAGTGGATGAGATACGATTTCGTGAAATACCCCCCACTGTGTTCAGTAAACTGTCATTATTCATGGTGCTAGTGATGTTCATGATTACAAAAAGCAAAGGCTAACGTGCCCTTGACTATGTACCCAAAACTATTGGAGCAC
The DNA here is from genome assembly GCF_019186645.2 of Phyllostomus hastatus. Classification (NCBI taxonomy): domain Eukaryota; kingdom Metazoa; phylum Chordata; class Mammalia; order Chiroptera; family Phyllostomidae; genus Phyllostomus; species Phyllostomus hastatus. Next base: position 21,622,282 of record NW_025334024.1, read on the forward strand.
TTTTAATTTTTGCTCATATAATATTAATCACGACTCTGTAAATAACATATTAAGTTCTTGAGTGTCAATTTCCTCAGGAGTAAAATGGAGTCAAGTAAATCTTGGAGGTGGGAGGAGACAAGGATGGAGCTCCACACCTTGCTCACTGCAAACGCTGTATTTACCCCCTTTCGCTCTCCAGTAGCTGCTCTGGAGTGCGTGGTCAGGCTAAAAGAGATAGACATCTCTAAGCATATAACTATACCTTATTTCAAATACATTATACCTTATTTATCTGCTTTAGTCAAGTAGATAAACCATGAAATATAAGCTCCTTATCTTAGAGTGATGTGCTATGCTTTTTTAAAAAAACTTTTCCATCAAAAGTTGGGAAGTTCTTGCTTCCTCTTTGAATGAAGAATGAATTGCTGTTTTAGACACAAGAGAGTAAAAGAGAAAGGATGTACCAGCTGACACATTTTGGGCCATTGGCTGGATTTGGGGGAAGTGAGGTTATGTTCCATTTTGGAGGTGGTTAGACTTCCACAGGATAATACTCATCCATCCTTAGTTAATCAAATTAGAATGTTGGAGAGTAGCCCTGGTAGTTAACCACATTTAAAACTTGTAGCATTGCCAGTGGGGTTAACCACATATACATTTGTAACATGGCTCTGATCATTTGGTGTGTGTGCTTTAGAAATACTTCCATGTTTAACAGCAAAGACATGAGTATTTGAAGGTTTTAGAGATCTGAATTGAATCAATGATCCAAAAGAAGGTTTGATATATCAAATGGAAGTCTGTTTTCTTCACATTCAAAAGTCAAACACTTTTCCCTTCTCGGCTTGCTTATAAATATTCAGTGCCACAGAAACTCAAATAAATAATTGGCCATCTCTAATGCATTCTGTATAATTTACAAGAGATCAAAAGATTATACAGTCGGAGTCAGACTATTGTATTTACTACAAATGGAAAATCATTACATGGCCCAAGTCAGCAATACATGAATGGGCCAGATTTCTCAGGGTATGTGAGTGTATAACTTTAAATTTAAGGTCTCGAGGATTAAGAAATACATACTAAATTCTCTGCTATTGGAATTGACCTGGAAAACTTAGAAGATTATTATCTGTTTACACCGATGAAAATGTTTATGAAAGCTACTATAGTGAAGTGACTTTGTCTTATCCAAAAAATACCCCAAGTCAAATTTTAATAAAAAATAAAATTTGCAAATGATATAATCCTCCATCTTTAAGATGATTTCTCTTACCGTTGTTAAGGATGCCCTCTTTGCAACTGAGTTGGCTCTGCCCTTGTGCTGGGTTTTTGGTGTTCATCTTTAATAGCTAAGCAGCCAAACAAGTGATGGCACACAATGGGTTATATTCTACCCAAGATAAGCAAAGAGATAAATCTTTCTTGCCTACAGCATTTTTTTTCTTTTGTGTAACAGACTTTCTCAATAAAGTGAAGCTTTCTTCATCAGGGAAAACTTCTAATTATTCAAAGATGGTCTTTATCAGGCAAAGTTCCAGCAAATGGTGTTTGAAATAATAATATATCCTTCTTTTTTTTTTAAGCAGTGAAGCACTTGATATTTTTTTTTCTCATTGGGTAGTCAGAGTTTATAACCACCATGTTGAAAACACCCTAATTAAGAGAAGTTGAAACAGACACACCTGCTTTCAAAAAGAAAGTTGAGTTGCACGTTTACATGAAATGCCCTCAATGCTGATGTTATTTTTTCCTTCCCATAGGGAACCACAGTCAGATATCACGAGTGCCTGTTGCTATTAAAGTGCTGGATGTCAATGACAACGCCCCTGAATTCGCATCCGAATATGAGGCATTTTTATGTGAAAATGGAAAACCCGGCCAAGTAAATATCTCCATGTTGTTAATGCTGCTATGTTTGTATACAACTGTCTCATATTTGATTGACCTGCCTGATAGTGTGCGCTTGCATTATTTACATTCTGCAAAGTCACAGGCGAGAGGCATCCAAACGGAAACGGAGAGGGAGTATTTTTCTGAGACGTTGATTCTCTCTGCTTGTGACCAAATTGGCTCTGGAAGTGGAACAACCTGCTGTGCTGTGAACCCAGAGCCAAAGAACGATCTTAAAATATCTCAGGATATGGATGAGAGCAGGGGAGGCATTAGAGCGATGGGGCCAGAGATGTAACCTTCAAATGACAGGAAGCAAAGGGAAAGCTGGTGGGGAGGGCGCACGCTCGTTCCACGTCGGACGGAGGGATACCTCCTGAGAGTGGAGCCCAGGGCATCCGATTTTGGGGGAGTCGTATGAAGGGGATTTTGAAATCTCTAAAAACATAAGATAACGTAGTTAAACATCAGATAAAGAACATGTTTTGGACACACAACGATAGTCTCTGATAACTGTGTATCGATAGGATTTCTTTTACTTGTCTCATGTAGCATAAATAGGAGGGACAAAGAGAGAGGGAGGGAGGAGGGAGGGAGAGATGTAGGAAGGAAGGAAGGAAGGAAGGAAGGGGGCAGGGAGGAAGGGAGGTTGGGAGGGAGGGCTGGAGGAAGAGAGTTATAAGCAAGAACAAAACGACCCAACCTGCTCTACTCTGAATGTCAAAATGGAAATAGTCTATGTAAAGTTCGGAAAAAACACAAATGTAATAGACGTATTTGCCCAAGGTACCAAAATACTGTATGTTTAAGCAATTTATCGTTTTTCAACTTTCTAATTTATTTCTGGATGGTGACATTTTAATTTAAATAAACAGCAGCTGACAGCATGACACTGGAGTTGTTAATCCAACTATTCTTGTGCCTTACGTGGGTGTTAGGAATTAAACGTCCTGTTTGCTGAGCAGTTTACCTGACAAGAGTCAGATTTGTTCCACCAAAAGAAAGGAACAGCACGGTAGCTTTTATACTTTTATTTATTACGAAAGACCAGTGTGGTACTGTCCTATGAAACAGTGAACCTTCCCCCCTAGATTTCTCTCATATATCTGAAACATTAGCATCCTTTCTACCTACCAAAATAGCACACTCACACACACAGAGTAAAGCTACAACTGTAACAATAAAACTGATTAATTTCAAACATCTAGACATCATAAATGTTGTTATTATCAAAACATTAACCTTTCACAGTGATATAATTTTTTATACTATAAAATGTTTTATAATATTCTAACTTTAGTTCAAATGTTTCTTCATATCCTCATGGGGAATATCCATCTAGCATATGTTTTGAGGACTTCCATCTGTGACCCTTCAAGGAGGGAGTGTGTTTATATATACAGGGTAGGGCAAAAGTAGGGGTGCAGTTGTTTGCCTGGGACATACTATAATAATTAATAAGTAATAATAAAAGAATAAACTGTGTTTCACGTCCACACAACTGTAAACCTACGTTTGCCCCACTCTGTATAAGTATTCCGGGGGTGTATGTGTGTTTCTCTGGCAGTAAATACATTTAGCTAAGTTGGTAGATTGAGTTGGCAGAGAGTTTGATCAAAATATTCGAAATATATGCAGGTCAGTTTCAAGGGCACGTTTGTGTGATCTGCATTCTTGCTGGGGTCATGTAGCCAATCACAGACTCATAAGCCAGCCGCTTTCAATCATACAGAACCATCAAGTGCATTAGAATTTAAATAAAATGCCATTGTTCATGAGGGACTCATCACACAAGTTTAGAGAGTCAATGGCATTGATATTTCAGAAATTCAACATTGGCTTCATTTGTGATATTGACATGCACGCCTTTGGAACTCCAGGAACCTGGAGTTCTACCTGGTGGGTTTTCACCGTTTCCAAGGTTTTAATGATTCCTCAGCAGTTCTGACCGTCAGGGAAAAATCGTGTGGTTTCATCCCCTTTCCTATGCAAGATCAAAATAAAAGAGAAAAGTTGATTCTTTGGTTTATGACTTTTGCAAATCAAAATGACTCCCGGGGAGAGGCGTGTATGCTCTGTGCGTGTCGTTGCACTAGCCTATCCTCAAACGCGTCTGTGCAGGCGTGTTTGTGAGGAGTTTCTTTTACACGAAGAGATCAGATCTTTGGCTGGGCAGCATCATTTCTGGACATGTGACTGACTGGTGTACACATCTGCAGTCATTCATCTCCTGGATGCCCTGATTTCTTTTCCTGGTACTAAGCAGAGCTCATATGTGACTCATTACATCACTCCCAGGTCACTTTCAATGGCTTGAGTATCTCATTTTTATATCTAATGTTTTCCGAGCATTCGTCTTTGTTACCTACACTAGTGTTTACTTATGTAAGTGCCACACAGAGAACACCTTCAGTCATGTCTCCTAACACCGCACAGACCACTGACTCATTTTGAAATCAGAATGTTCATTCTCAAAGAATCACGCACTCATGAAAAGCGAGTGTCAAAAACTGAATCAGCACTAGATTCATAGGCACTCAATAGTTTTCAACAATCATGTCTGCTTTACAACAGCCTCAGAGGAAGGAGCAAGGGGCCTTTGAAATCTGGTTTGCCTGGAAAGTATGGATTTAAGCTAAAGTCAGAGGGGATTAGCTTTCTGGGAGACAATGTAGCTGGAGAACATTAGTAATAATCGAGACCAGCCATTCAGAGTACCCAGTCTCAGAACTTCCCGACCGAGATTGCCTCCAGGGGTTCTTTAAAACATCTCACAAAAGCAAAACCAGTGTCAACATGAACATAGAGAATTCTATTACGTTTGATTCTTTTCCACTGGATGGAACTTATCTAAACAAAGAATCAAAAAAGAAAGAGAGGACAGAAAGAAAGAGAAAGGGAGGAAGGAGGCCAGTTTCTTCTTCTCTGGGTGTACCTTTCCAGTTCATGTTGCATCTGCGCTAAAACGGGCAGGGGGTCACTTTCAAAGTAGAATTGCAAATCATCTCAGCCCCTCCCGTCTCCTCATGATTCTCAAATGGAAGATGACTTTTTCTTGAATTTGCTCCCTTCAGACAGTAACAGCCACCCATGACACAGAGAAGTAGTTCGCATTCCGTATTATACAAAATCAACGTGAATCCCTTCTGATTAGAATCCTCTTCAATATTCCCTCCATTACGTAACGAAAATGTCAGTATGGTATTTTCAGACTATCGGTTAATTTTATATTTAAAATGTTTCAATACTTATAGATAATTTATCTTAAGGCAAAAGATAGAAGATGGCGTCTATTCTTCAGTCTCTAGTCCAATGATGGTATGGTGGAGTTGACTACAAATTACTTGGCCCTCAGCTAACAGGAAGAATGAAAACATGGTCTCTACTTCCTTGAAAGCTCTAATGACCAAGGCCGAAATGAGAGCATGGACTCAGGCTTTCCAAATTAGAAAGCAATATATATGACTGGCCGTTCATGTGTAATAGGATGGTAGGTTGCGGGCAATAAGTGTTCATTGAACACTAACTATACGCCAGGCCTTGGCTTGGTACTGGGGATTTCGTGGAAGCAATGCCCTACACATCAGCCTTTTTCCCTCCTAGAGTTTTCCCTCTGTCAAACACAGCATAAAATTAGAAATGATACAATTGCAAGAAAATACCTCCAACTTTTCTAAGCAGAAAAGAAGATTGAAGAGGTAAAGGAAATGGAGCGATCTTAATGGAGAGACCTCTTAATCCAGGACATGTTCCGCCAGAGACAGGAAACATCTGTCAAGGGCCAAAAAGAAGTCAGGGGGGAATAGCCCTCACTCGGTTGAAAGAGAATGGTAATCTGGTTGGACAGGTGGAGAAACAGGTAACAGATGTGGAGAAGCCATTAACTTCCTTCGCTATGCCTGATAACACCACACTCAAAAAACCAAATGCGGAACAGAGACAGAGAACTTCAGCGACCAGTGTTTGCCGGCGGGCCTTCTGTGATTCTGTTCTCCATCTCTTCTCCTGGATATGGCCGTTGTGGGGTTTCACTTTCCATGCTAGCCTTTTGCTCACCACACATGCAGGATTAGGATAATTTGCTCCAGATAGTTCGCTGACACAGGGATTGGACTAGAAACGTATTTCTAGGAGTGAGTCAAGGTCTCGTGTTTACTCTCAGAGGATATATATTCACTGTTGGAGAATGAGTTAGGCAACAACCTGCTTCAGCTCTTTTTGCTTTGGGAAGGAGATTCCTCTGTTACTATAAATAAATCTAGGGGAGGATAATTCAAGCTTCAGCACCTTCTATAGTAGTTGAGATGCACTATTTAGAATCAAGTTAATTATGTCTGGGTTAAAAAATACTTCTATTTACCTTTTTTAATCTCTTCTTTCTCTGATCAATGCTACAGTATATAAAGTTAGCTTATTATAGAAATATCACAGCCTCCTCCTCCCCCACAAAAAGATAATAGCCTATATTTCTAGATATGTATTTAGCCAATGCTTGGCATGTAATGGATATTCACAGAATTTTAAAATAATGATCGTGATATATTTCATTCAGCAGCAACAGTTATTTCAATAATCAGTTTCTCCGTTATTACCATGGAAACACTCATTCTACCCACAGACATGCAGCACACAAGCTAACCTCTTCAAATGAAAAATCATTCATTTACTTGTTGAACGATATTTACTGTGCATCTACAAGATGCTAAATATTGTAACAAGAACCTGGGGAAAACACTGTGAGGACAAAAACAGGTTCTGTCTAATGGAACTTAATAAGGAAGAGAGATTATTTTAAAAAAATAAAATGAATAAATCACAGGTTTACATTTTGAAAACTGAGTCAAAGAAACATTAATCTAACTAACTAGTCTGAGGGAAACCAAGAAAAAGCAAAGATGTATTTTGTAGAGTGTTGTCAGAGAAAGTTACTCTGTGTACTGGTATCATTTAAGCTGAACCTGAAGGAAGATGGAAAAGGGCCAGGCACGCCAGAGTGGAGCAGGACCTGCTAGCCAACAGCATAAGCTTGTGCAAAGACCGTGAAGGGAGAAAGACCTCGGTTTGTCTGAAGACTTGAAGACATCTGGGGCTGAGCATCAGTGTCCTAAACAAGTAGAATAATAAGTATGCAATAAGCCAGTATGAGATTGGACAGAGAGAGTCTGATGTTTGAATGAAATGTACCCACATACACACACGTGTGCACAATTAATCAGGGGGACCATTAAGAAGGCCGTACGTGCAAAAGATTCACATTAGTCTGGTCTAAGGTGGTGGCAGCAGGGATGGAGAAAAGTGATGACAAAAGTGCACGGATGCAATAATATATACAAATATCTAACATATAGTCATCACTAATCTAGAGTTTGGGGTGGCGATCACATTTTTCAGACATGGGAGCCGAGGCTGGAAAAGAGTAAGGTTCATGCCTGAGGCCAAGGAAAGTGGCAAAGCCAGTTTTCAAAGTCGGTTCTCGAAGGTGCTCAAGTCCCTGCACTTTCTCGAATCTCACCATGCTTCCCGAGGAAGCAGACTCTGACATTCCATTGCCAGTGAGGCACACTTCTTACAAAAATAGTCATGAGAACGAGATTCTGATCAATGTGAGCACTTTCAAAAGAAAACCAAAATCAACTCCTGTGACCAATGACTCACTGTATTCAAATGCATGCCACGAAAACTTAAGTGAAAAGAAATGAAGCTTAACAAGAAAAGATAATTATCTCTTGCTAAACACCAGCAATGAATGAGTTTGCTACTTCACGTATTTATTTTTCAGTTTTTGTTGATCTTTAATAAATGCAAAACAATGGAATGCAATTATGGCATTTTATAGCCTTCATGAAGCAGTAAATATAGGAGAATTAATTTTAACTTTTCTGCCAACAGGCACATTTCAGGACCTATCTGCATACACAAGAGGGAGACGGGATTGGTTTTAAAGCGGATGAAATTGATGGCCTCACCAAAATGCATAAAGTACTGTTTTCATTTTATTTTGGCAGGAGTAAGGAGACGGTAAATTAGCAAAATGCATAAAACAATATTTGAGAAAATCGTATGTAACAAAACCTATTTCAAGAGAGCCAGGAATAGAAAAGTATGACTTTTAGAGCACAACCCTGTCAGGAGGAAAAGCCTAACTTTAAAAACTTTGTGGAAAATTTGAAACTAGAATCACCTCAGTGCGAGTCACAGCTCTACCACTTATATGTTTCTCAATTTTGGGTCCTCAATCTTCATTAATTTCAACTCTCATATTTTAGGGATATGTCATACTTCAAGTGCTCAATAAATCACTGTTATTAGTAGTAGTATCTACTTTAATTAGTCTCAAAGTCAAAAAGCAAAATAGACTTTAGTAGTATTGTCTTTGTTGTTTTTATTGTTGTTGTTGTTATTGCTGTATTTTTATAAGCTCTGATTTGGAGCAAAACACTGTAAGTCCTCCCTAAACGGGTTAATGTAATGGGGCAATCTGTTCCCCTATATTGAACTCTTCTTCTATAAAACATTTCCTTACAAATGCTCCTTGTGAAACATTTACAAGGGTCTTGTCAGGGGTGAAGGAAGTGCTCCTCCTTCATTCCTCCCAATGTGATTGGGTGAGTTCCTATAATTACTCTTTTCAAATCCACCGGAACCAACTTGCAGGAACACACACGCTTTCTAAATCTATTTTGAAGGCACACTGGCAGCCTCCGCCTGCGAAGGTGGCCCCTCTTGTAGGCATCCGTATTCCCCGTGTTCCTTCTGGCCCTCCCCTGAATGAGACTGATGATCCACAGAGAAAATGGTGTAAAGGATTGTTTAAATATTTTGAGTCGTTGCAGATTGATGCGTTCTCTTGGTTTTGCAGTCAACCTACAAGTTACTGAATGATAATTTAGGATAGGAGCCATGTGGGCACCTGCATGCTCCTTTGTTTCCACTGGTCCTTGGAAGCCAAGTTCCTGTGTACACCTTTTTGAAGAAAGTAAAGCAGACACTGGAGAGCAGAAGGTTTTAGGCTTGGCTCTAATGACATAAATTGGGTAAGATCTGGTGCCAAGAGGAGCGGACATGTTATTAGAAGGGCAGAAAAGATAAAGGAGACGGGTTATAACCACAAAACTGTCTAGACATGACACCTTCCCAAGCTCTTCACAAGGTCTTTACCGTGTCTTCCGGGCCTTTGTGACTGAGATGGAGTTTGAGAGGATAGCTTTTCCTGCATTGCGTGCCTGAGAGACACTGGCAGGGCATCGCATGCCAACAAATGGTGTGGTGTCTGGGTGTGTGTGTGTTTGACCTAATAAGTTTAGGAACCACTGTATTAAACAAAGTTAAAAAGTATTGCCTTATGTTGGTTTTGTTTAACTCTGAGATTCCCTTGCATTTATGAATACATATAAATCACCAAAGGACTATACGGTATTTGGCATTTACCAAAGTTGATTATAAAAATCTTTTAAATGTCGTTCAGAGAAGACTACAGAACCAGTGGTAAATGGAACTCAGTTGGCAAACTATTGCTCCAGGAAAATGAACAGGAGGATGCACGTGCAGTCCAGCAACTAATGTTTATGTTAAGGGAGTATCGGGAAGTATCCCCATGGATTAAGAGGGTGCAGAAGATGGAGAAGGTGATAAGAGTGAAAGAGAGTTGAGACCTCAAAGCGATGCTGGAAACTGTGGATATTATCCTATTAATGATGTTTTCAAAGCAAAGCAAATGGTGGAGTGTTTAGGAAAAAAATATTGATCATTTCAGAGGTGTAGTAAAAAACACATAAAACATGCAGAGTCTAGAAAAATAAAACAGGTAGGAGGCAGGAGGGACTGCAAAATCCCAACTTGGTATGAACACATTTAGCAGAAGCCCGTTCTCTGTATTTTCTTACCTCAACTTAGTTTTAGTAAAGGATTGCCACGCAAATGATCAAAAATATCCAAGAACTGTGTATTAAGTGGCTGTGAATGGTGCTTATACTTGAACTATATTATACGGTTTTGAAATAATTGAGAGTAATTGTTATTGTCTGGATTTTAGTATAATTTCTCACATTTCCTTATTTCCTCTCTTTTTTTTCAATTTATCATCAATGTCAAAACCTGCTTTATTTTGTATGCATATTTTTTTTATTTTCCAAGACCCCTCTGTTAGGCAATGCTTCTTAACATTTTTACCTCTCAGTTATGAACACCATTGTGCAAGCTATGGATTTTCCCTCATCGATGGGCATATATAAATACTTTCATGCAATTTTACCTTCTTTTTTTAAATTTATGTGTCATTGGTATACAAACCTACATTGGTTATATTAGTTTCAGGTATAAAATATAGTGATTCAATATTTTTATATACCATACAATGGGATCACCCTATTAATTCTAGTAATCACCTGTCACCATGTAGACATATCATAGTATTATTGACTATGTTCATTTTCCCCCTTTCACCCATTTCCCACCCCCCCCTCTGGTAACCATCCTTTTGGTCTGTGTTTCCATTTTACTTTCAAGTTGAGAGATTTGAACTGCATGGTGCTCATGCATGCATCACCTTTTCCTTTCCCAAGTTGACAACTGCTACTCTAAGAACAGAAGTTAGTTAGCATTTCAGGAAAGCTCATATTGATAATCAGGAATAAATGAGCAATGATAGGCAGAAGAATAAACAGAACACCAAAAATGAGTGCTGTCCTTTCTGCACTGCCTTTGACTTCCTCTACTCTCATTCACCCCCTGAAAGATTTTTTTAAGAAAAAAGAAACTTAAGTTTTACCTCAGAAAGCAATGGAATAGATGTTTCTTCCAGAGCCTTGGGAAACAATCCAAGAGTTGCAATAGGTTAGTCCTCTCTCATCTTGCACACACTCGCCAAGAACTACGATTTCTAAGCCTCCTTTGCTGTGCTGTTAGAATCAGAAAGGAACCTTATACCTATAAAACAAAGTATGTGGGCAGCAAAAATGGTTGAGTTCATCCTTATGCAAAATCTTGAGGGTCTAAGCCCTGAGTTAACCAAAATACATGTACAGAGGGTGTGAATGTCAACAAGATTCTGAGGCCTGACGTATTGGGGCAGGAGGATGCACAGAGCTTGTTATCAGATATATCTGGGATCAGATGGCACATAGAATGTCCTTGACGCACTGTGGTTCTAAGTCTCCTCATACCTAACTTTCAAGGTCATATAAGAATCAGTGATAATTCTAAAACATGCCTAACCTAATTTAGTTATTTAACCATTCATTTATTCCTTTAGACCATAGTTATTAAATAACTACCATGTGCCAGACATTGTTGTAATAGCAGTGAGAGGAGAAAGAAAAAACAAAAATACCAACTCATCACCTACAGAAAAATCAATGAATAACAGACAATAAATTACTCGTAGGGGATATTTTAATAGATCCCATGCTAGTTTAATGGTTGTTAACAAATCATATCATCAAAATTGTGTTTGTTTGCTGCCTACATGCCTTTTAAAAAGTTGCTAATGACAGGAATGGCCTACTGCTATTACATATTTTTGAATTAATGTAAAATAATCTGAAATAAAGTTTAATAAACTCTTCCCATGAGTATCTGACTTCGGTTTAGTGTAATTGAGAAACAATGAAGAGTTCTTTTACAAACAGGGTCCGAATGATGACATGGCCCCACAAGTCTCATTGTTTTTCTGTTTTGTGCCTTAGAAAGGTTATTCCAAGTCAGTAGTCTCTGAAAAACAAATAGAACAATGTGATTCCATGGACATCCAAGAGCAGCCCTGGAATTCCCTTCCTTATCCCAACACCCACTCACGCCTTCTTTTCTGATAGAGATAGACACTAGTTTGCAGCTTCCCCTTAAATTCTTCCACAATAAATTATTAAACATTAGGTTTTTCAATGGTATTCTTTTTTGGTAGAAAGGAAAATATTTTAAGTACATGTTTTATATATACTACTAAAAACTTGTGAACTCTCCAGAATGTTTTTTGCCATATTCATGAAATATTTGCCCAATTACTTACAAATTAATTGATTTCATGATAGCTCACAGTGGGAAATAGGTGTGGTTTCCCTTTGCCATCTCTTCAGTGTGCCTGTAAGACCTTGTGTGAAGGGGTCCTTCCTTGAGTGAATCTGTTCTTCTTCTATTGATTAAAGCTAAGTGTGTTCAGTTGTTACTGCATCAGTGAAAATTTCATCCTTTTGAATATGGATATCTCAATGCATTTTAATAGCATAAAGTCCTTCAAGTGATCTACCAGGCATCTACTTTGAGATAAAATGACCAGACAGTGGCTGTCTGCATTAAAATAAAATGAAGTGTCAGAAATGGTTTAAACCAAAGTCTTAACCATTACCAATTCACAGGATATTTGGAAGTTGATTTAAAGATTTATCATTTCATCACTTTTTCCTCAACACATTATGCACTGAGCATGGTGTGAGGTTGCAATGCAAACTCTCCTAATGAATAGTATTGGGGGGACTCAGAACACCTGTCTCTTCCCTGGGCTCAAACAGTCCTCAGACTTAAGTATGTAGCAGAATCACCTAGAAGACTGTTTAAAAGGTAGATTTCTATGCCCACCCTGAGACTTTGTGGTTGAGTAGGCTTAAAACATTGCATGTATAACTGAGTTACTGGCTTACATAAATGGTGGAAAAATATGTTCATTGTACATGTAATATTTAGACCAAACTTCTGAGATGTGGTATAACAGGTAACTATACGTCTTTCTTTCAGGTAAGATAAATTACTGCATTTTTTTTTGTTTTGATAATGGTGGCTTAATTAATCAAATAGCTCGTGAGATACACCAGCCAGCATGTATGACTCTTTTCCATGCAGATTACTTAGAAATATTAAGAAAGGTATTACATATAGAAACTCTATCCATGAAATATACTATAATAATGCATTTAGTTATGAATGATTCCCACCCCAGAGTATCTAGAAATCTTCTATTTGCCTTTATCCTTTACACGTGCTCACACAATTTAGGGCTTACTTCTTCAACAGACACACCTGGGAACAGAAGCCCTTCTGAAACAAAATTGGGGAAAGGGAGAAGAGGACCCCACATCTGCTCACAAGTAACTTCTTGCCCCTCTAGTCTTTAAAACTGCCTGAAAGAAGGCTCTTATCAAATTCTCCTGTTCAATATTTCTATGCCTAGGCTGTCCACAAAAGAGTTATCAGTGCTGCACAGCTTCTCCCCTGGCACTTTTATTCTTTCATTTTCATAAAACTGGAATCCCGGGGCATCTCTCTGCACTTAAATGTCAAGGCAAATGTGCGAGGTGTTTCTATAGAGCAGCTATAATGGCATTTCCATACAATCTGACGAGGTCGAGGGCCTCTTTGAGTGACATCGAAGTTGTACTTATGAGGGTGCTCTGTCGTTAAATAAATGATAGTGACCCTAAAGGCAAAACAATAATCATGGTGACTAATGTCCTAACACCCCTTGAGCATTTACTATGACCTGGGCACTACGTTAAGAAACTGACATGAATTTACAGCATCAGTAGTCAAAGCAACCCTAACAGAACAGTACTCTCGTTATTTGTAATTTAGGAATGCAAGGACACGGAGCTTCAGAGTTCAGAAAATCCCTTCATGCCATGCCATGAGTAAGAGGTGAAGTTATGGCTTCTATCAAGATGGCTCTATTTCAGGGTGCATCATCTTAATTGACTACTCTGCCCTAACCATGAGTTACATTTTGTGCTATGTTGTATTATTACTCAAGCTAAGCACAATTGCAAGACAGTTCATGGGGTCCTTAACAAAAGTAAAATACCTACAAAGTAAGATATGTTTCATTTAAAAAAATGGAGAAATAGAACGGAGAAGTCATTTCATGCATGCTTCAAGAAACCTTAATGCACTGCTTGTCATATAGCATGTGCTTGATACGATGCAAATCTCCGCGGCTACGGGAAGTGTTCTGAATCTGTGATTCCTGTATTTGTTTAGGTGATGAGGTACAAGGCAATGACGTCGCTTTCCTGAAAAGAAGTGACCCATTGTTTCCTCTTTAATGAAATTGGCAAAGTTGAATGGGATATAATTGTTCAAACAGACATAGTATATTAGGCATCACCGTTAAAATCTCTAAATTTCGTAAATGTAAGACCATTTGCCTATTAATTTTTTATGGTACATTTGATATCACCTTGACTGTCATGCTTCATAAGCGTTTCTTGTAGAAATTGTGTCGTTGTTATTCATAATGAAGTATAAGCTACAATTTTTCTATGTTAGCTATTGCCCAGAGTTTCATATTGAAGTGATTAATATCACAGAATCATAAATATGAATTATTAAGCTAATTCTCTGACATCCCAAGAAATAACTTAGCCCTAAGTTAATGCAGCTTTGCAAATGAAAGAAGCACATTCAACCGGCACCAATTCCGAGTATGCGTATCTATCCAAACAGTTCTCTGTGCAGTGGTAATTCTCCTAATCCCTATAATTTATTCATCTCAGGATACACTCCCAGGCATTGTTTGCATGTGTTATCCACTAGCTGTAAAAACAGTGTTCATTCTTGGGTGGGAACAGATGCAAGTCTTCAGAAAGGTTTGTCGCAGTGATGTTTGTGCCGGAGAATGCTCTATAATATTTGGCAAACATTGGCAACCTGATGAGAAAAATTAAAAAGAAATTGTGAGGATTCAAGATTTCATTCTTTCACCTCCAAAGGCTGTCCCCAAAGCCGTGCTATACTCACTGTAACAATTCCAAATCCCATTCAAGATGCCTGTATATACTCAAATTGGAAAGAAACCTATAATTGTCCAATGGGAATTTTCAAATACCTTTCAATATGCTATGGCAAGCCCCTGACACCACACGGACACAAAGAGAATGACTTTAATTTTCACCAACTAATCAAAACAAGAGGTTTGAAAGTGATGAATGTTTCTTCTCATTCTTGGTACCAACCATCCACGACAATTTAGAAAATTGAGAAAGATTCCTTGGACCAAAAGGGATGTCACTCGACTTTTAAAGGCAGTTCAAACCATGCATGCCATCGGAGATGCTGATGTCAGGTTTTACGTTACAGGTCATTCAGACAGTGAGTGCCATGGACAAGGACGAGCCCAAGAATGGACACTATTTCCTATACAGCCTCCTTCCAGAAATGGCCAACAATCCGAATTTTACCATCAAGAAAAATGAAGGTAAATATATCAGCATTGTGAAACAGGGTAAATTATACATTGGAAAATAAAATGTGAGTTCATAATTTCACTGAAAATATCAATAACATCATTTTTTTCATTCATGAACAGTTAAAATCCAGCTTATTAGCTTCCTGACATGGTAACAGCATCACTTGCTCTTCCCAATATTGAAACAATAGATAAGAAAATTGTGAATTCGGTTGCTAATTTCATACCAAGGCATACTTCAATCATCTTATTAAAAAAAAATAAAGTGGACTGTGAGGTTTAACCCTTATGAAAGTTCCAAGAATTTTGAGATATCTGTTAGGGGAGGGTCTATCTGGCTTATACTTTGCATTTGTTAAGATTTAATTGAATGTTTATAGTCTTTAGGGAAAGCCTAATCTAATTGTGCCTGGTGTGTGGGTACATATTAGAAATACTTGTTTTAAACCTGTACTAGTGTTTACAATAGCACTTAGATCAGAAAATCATTGTCAAAGGACATTCCTTATTTTGGAACTAATATGAACTGATTTTATTAAGTCTTTCACTCATGGAGAACATTTAATGTCTATCATTAGTTCTTAAGAAAAAAACCTGGATTGTTTCCCTTGGCTATAGTCTATTACATATAGAGGTCTTACATTGTTATAAAAAGTCTCTGGAGGGAAGGGGGTTAGGGACTGGGTGAAAAAGGTGAAGGGATTGCAAAGTACAGATTGGTAGTTAGAAAACAGTCGTGAAGATATAAGGTACAACATAGGGAATATAATCAATAATATTGGATTAACTGTGTATGGTGCCAGGTGAGTACTGGAAAAAACACTCTATTTTATCTGTACATTTTTGTTTCCTAAGCTGCTTTCTATTTAACAAGGAATTTTAACTGTTTATTCTGGCTCAGGTGTGTTTAAGTCTTAGTTTTAGCTGTTTAAAATGACTAGCAAAATGGATGTGTTATCTCAGGCTGTCTTATGGCTTTACTATAGGCATTTGTTTAGATTTAGGAATGGTCTATGTAAAAGCTATACTCAAGTAAAAGAATAAAAAGTGGTTCATGGAATTCATTTAGATTATTTTTTTATTTTAATTATATTTTATTGATTATGCTATTTCGCCCGTCCCAATTTTTCTCCCCTTGCTCCCTTCTGCCCAGCATTCCCCACTCCCTCAGGCAGTCCCTACACCATTGTTCATGTCCATGGGTCAGGCGCATAAGTTCTTTGGCTACTCTTTTTCCTGTGCTGTACTTTACATCCCATGGCTATTCTGTAACTACCTATTTGTCCTTATTTATCCCCTCGCCTCTGTGCCCATTCCCCCACCCCCCCAACAATAAGCAACCATCAAAACGTTCTCTTTATCCATTATTCTGTCTCTGTTCTTCTTGTTTGCTTACTATATTTTTTAGATTCAATTGTTGATAGATATGTATTTATTGCCACTTTATTATTCATAGTTTTGATCTTCTTTTTCTCAAATAAGTCCTTTTAACATTTCGTATAATAAGGGTTTGGTAATGATGAAGTCTAGTTTTTTTCTTTCCTGGGAAGCTCTGTATCTGCTCTTCTGTGCTAAATGATAGCTTTGCTGGGTAGAACAGCCTTGGCTGTAGGTCCCTGCTTTTCATGCCTTTGAATATTTCTTGCCAATCCCCTCTAGCCGGCAAGGTTTCTTCTGAGAAATCAGCTGACAGTCTTATGGGAACTCCCCTGTAGGTAACTAAATGCTTCTATCTTGCTAATTTTAAGATTCTCTCTTTATCTTTAACCTTTGGCATTTTAATTGTGCTGTGTCTTGGAGTGGGCCTTTTTGCATCCATCTTGTTTGGGACTCTCTGTGCTTCCTGGACTTGCATGTGTATTTCCTTCACTAAATTAAGGAAATTTCCTTTCATTGTTTTTTTAAATAGATTTCCAATTTCTTGTTCTTTCTCTTCACCTCCTGGCACCCCTATGATTACTGTTGGCAGGTCAATGGGAGGGATTTACCCAGGCCAGTCAGCTGCAAGGGCTGGCTGTGACCGCTAACCACCAACCTCTGCCCCTGTGGAGGATCAGCTGTGCAGGGGCAGGGTGGTGGTGCTCCAGTGTGGTCTGCTGCTGTCCACTGGATGCACAGGCTCTGAAGTTTCCTGGGTGGTGCAGATAAAGGTGAGCCCCCTCCTGTGTTTTGCCTGGGGCCACCCTGCATGAGCTATAAAGCAATTTGAGATGGTTGCTACTTGTGCTTGGCTTGGAGATTCCCAGGTGAAGCCCAGCTGTGAATCTAGGCTGGCTGCTGCTAGTGCTAGCAAGAGGGGCTCACTTAGCAAGAGGTATAGAGGCTGGGGACTCAATGAGGCCAACTGTTGCTTATTTGAGAGAATTTAGGAAGTTGTGAAGCATCAGCTAAGACCAACCATTTATATGGAAAACTTATGGTTAACAGTTTGGGTGGGCCCATAAGTTGGGTGGGATGGAGTCTGGGGATCTCCAGGGTGGGGCAAACAGTGATAGCCAAATTGATAGGGTCTCAGATATGGCACCCACCTGCTGGCCCTGTGGCTCTGTGGAGGGAGGTCTCAGAAAAGGAACAATGGGCTCTGCCTGCCTTTCTGTCTGGGAGAAAGCTGTCCTCCAGCTCTCACCTTGATGCCAGACACTTCAGTTCCTCCCTGTATACCACTGGTGCCTTTCAAGCTGCTACCCCAGTGCTGCAGCTCACAGTGAATGAGTCTGAGTAAGACCATGTGTGGGTTCTTTAAGGGGAACTGCTTGTAACTCCAGAAGTTTCCTCCACTGACTCAATCCCCGCTGGTTTTTGCCGCCAGAAGTTATGTGGACTTATCTTTCTGCCACTGGAACCCTGGGCTGGGGGGCCTGGTGTGGGGCCGGGACTCCTCACTCCCATGATACTCCTCCTGATTTTTATTCACTACATGTGGGTTTGAGACCGCCCATTCTGTATCTCCACCCCTCCTACCAGTCTGGATGGATGTGGTTTCTTTAATTCCATAGTTGTCTGACTTCCATTCAACTCAATTTCTAACAGTTCCAATAGACGATTGTTCTATTTTTACTTATTCATCCCATTGTAACGTTGATGTGGTTGTGTGAGGAGGTGAGCTTATTTACCTGCACTGCCATCATACCAGAAGTCCTGACCTGAGCTATGTGTTATACTCTCTTTCAAGGAGGTAGTGCATTTTGATACAACTTCCTTTGTGAGATAAAAATAACATTTTGCTTCTCTTGTTAAATATATTATGGCCTTACCTTTTAATATAATGCTACTTAGTTTCTGGGGGGATGCTTTGATAAATGTGGATGCATTACAGAAAAGGAAATGAGAAAGTTGTTATAACGATATTCCTCATTTATCTGGCTTCCACTCTCATAAACTCTAAAGAGACAAAATCCTGTTCTTTCTTGTCAGTAATGGAATAGTCATTTGTTTTCTCCCCTAATTAGCAACTCTAATCCAGGTACATTGCCTTTGTTTTTCCGTTAACACTATTTTCCATTACCAAGATTTATTTTTTCTCGAAGTCGCGTAAGTATGGCTAAGATGAAAGTCCCCTCAGAAATTACAAATTAAGCTGACAGTCCATGCATGTGCACTCCATGCTTATTTTGATTGTGAGCTAATAGGTATTGGCCATCATTTTTGCATATAAAATGCCCTACATTTAAAAATTCTCTGTGAGGAAATCCCAAAGGTTCTGAGCTTTTGGAGTTTTCTGTGCTTTCTGCAGTTTCAAGATATGGCCCGTGGAAGGCACTACATAAACATACTTGAATGGGTGAGACATTGTTATTGTGTGTCAGTGAAAGCATGGTTTGGTAATATGTTTATTATTCCCTAAACCCTTTTAAAGAGGACATTTCAGTCCCATAGTGAATGTGTGGCATATGTTTTCTCTAAATTTTAGAACTAGTAGAAAGTAAAAAATTATGCACTTAGGCAACCATGTTTTAGCTCTGTTGTATATATTTCAATAAGCCTGGTAATAGAATATTTAAAGGCATGTGAGTTATCTGTTTTATTTTGGAACTAGAAAACGGAAGCTACAGTTTTGACTTACCACCCAGGTTTGTGTGTGTGTGTGTGTGTGTGTGTGTGAAATAATTGAGAAAAAAAGATGTCAGGGACTGCGAAATTCCTCAGGACAGGAAGCAATATTTGTGTCATGATTATTCATTTTAAGTTATATGTTTATTTATTTTGCAAAGAATGACTATATAATTCATTATTTCAACTAGGACATTTTTTAAGTGAAAGGGGTCTCTATTCATATGTATATTTCTGCCTGTAAAAACCATAAACTAGGACTGTCTTATGGAAAGTAGGACCTATGTTCACTGTGATTATGAATTTAGGACCCAAATAGTCAATATCTCCATAGAATAAGCTATGAGCCCACTGGTCTTTGGAACAGATATGTCAAGTTCATACTCTATCTCCTGTTTCCTTGTACTAGAAATTCATGACTTTTGCTCCATAGACCACTACATTTTGTTATCTGGACAGTTACTGGGAAATATAAAAAGCAATTTCGCTCTTCTTAACATGTGAAAACAAAGTAATGAAAAGTAAGTGTCATATTTTAAAAGTTGGGGATCGATAGAGAACTAGATATCTTATGAGACTGTTACTCCTTGTTATTAATGATGAGAGGACAGATACACGCAAAAGCAAAAGCCAATATAATAGACATTATTTATTTTAAAACTACGGTATATTTTATGTTGAAAACATGGAAGGAATCGAATGGTATAATATGGCTAGACTTGTTTATTTTTCTTTTTACAATGGACTTTAAAATGGTCAGTAGCTGATGTTTCTCCCCAGAGCATCATAATTTACAAGACCCTTCAGACCAGATGAAGGTTAAGATTTTGAGATAGCCCAAGTATTCAAATTTCTAATGGGTGGGTGGATGATCCCCCTTTTAAATTAGATCTTTAAAGGCAATGGTTTCTGTATTTGATGTTTTCTGAGAAACTTGCAGCTGTGTCTTTCAGCTTGAAGTTACTGTGATCTTCTCCTCTCAGATAGATTGGTCCTACTGCAATTTTCAGCCAACTAATTCCAAATCAAAGACAAAATGAGGTAGAAATTAGCTGTCTCTTGTCTCCTACACAGTTGAGTGATTTCACATATAACTCTTGTCTGAATATATGAGAATCATATTTCTGCCAAAATAGGAAGAAAACCTTTAATATGATTAAAGGTGAAAGCCAAGGTCAAAAATGTGATGAGCCATTTATATCACATGTACATACCAAGCAACCATAACACCTTGAATTGTCTAAATTATATGGCCCACACAATGGTTTTTCCATTTGTCTGTTGGGTGAATTTATAAACTAAAGGAGTTTTGCTGACTACTTATCAGTATTTCTTTACTTGTCTATTATTTAAATTGTTGTTCAATTACCATTGTCCCAATTTTTCCTCTGTTGCCCTCCCCCACCCTGCCCACCCCCAGTAGTGGTTCATTCCAACTGGAAAAGTGGAAGATTCTCAACAATTAAATACAACAAGACAGGGAAGATAAATGGACCTTTTACAAGTACACAAACATCTTGCCAAATATTTGAAGACTGCAAAAATCTGACCTTATCCAACCTTCACTTTGTAGGTAAATGATTTGAATGGAATTTCCAGAAAGCAGTCTGGTTTAATGGGAATCTTCAGGTTTTATACTGAAGTGCCCTAGTGCTCATGGTTAATTTGTTCAGGAACTCATGATGAGTGCCGAAACCAATGAGTACTGAACAATTTTTCCTGGAAGAAATCCTCTCTGGTCAGCAGCTTCATGACTCATACAAGTTCGAACAAGTACTATGAGTCCTGAGCAAGAACATTTTTTGTCCTCATCAAAATGCGATGAGTACTTGGGTATGACTGTATTTGAATGAAGTGTAGAGAAAAATGAGGGAAAACATAAAACTCTGCTCTCTAAGGAGGGCTTATGGGAACCAAAAATTAAAAAAAAAAGTAGATAGTAAACTTGACCTTAATTACAGCTTGGTTAGGCTTCAGAAAAGACAGCAAGGGGACCAGAGTTCCTGATGACACTAATATATTTTCTCTTCTTGAGATCTTTCTGACCAAAACTCTATTGATAAGAATCTCATCCTAAAGGCATAATCATGGTAATTGATTTGGATAATATAGTTGTTGACTAGAGCTTTGGAATAAATTTACTTTGGGTTATCTCGATGTCCATAACATGGTCACCTATTGAGGATATAATTCATGTTTTGTTTTTGGGGTTTCCGTTTCAACTGATTGGCTAATTTCAAGCACTATGTGTTTTATGTCGTTTTATCCTCTAGAAGCATTCCTGGCAAGAACACTACCTACAGGCAAGTTATTGTATTTTAAGCCTCAGTTTCCTCATCTGTAGTAGCAGGATAACAATACCCATGTGCCCCCTAAGTGTGCTGCAATCGATATGCATAGCCAAGAGCTTAGACAGTTCTTGGCACTGTGTGAGGCACATAGAAAAACACTCATCAGGAATGGGGCAAGATCCTCATTACACAAACCCACTAATTCCCAGATTCTCCTTCTATGTTCTATGTCCTCCAGCTTATCCTTCTCAACCTGGTATCTTTGCAGCTTTAATTAACCCATTGATTTTTGAAGGTGGTAGAGTATTTCTGAAAGTGGACTCTTTGGCAATTGCAGAAACCCTCGTCCTCACTAGGATCCATTGCAAGAAATCTGCTTAGCAATGTGTTGTAGTCGAAAGAGTTTTATAAGAGAAGGATGAAGGGAACAAAAAAAAAAAAAGAGGAGGAGGAGGAGGAGAAGGTGGGGAAATAATGACAATATTTGCCAGCCACAAAAATAGCCGTAGGATTTCTGGATCTGATTTTGAATACGAAGGCTTTTTATTTTTTCTTTTTCTCATTTGCCAGAATGAAACTCAGCTTTCTCGACATAACGCCTAACCCCAACTTCCAACTCGTTCAGATTGCTTTCCATTCTAGCATATCAAGTTGTTTTAAATCACCCACAATCTTCTGACACACATACGCTGTGGGGATCGTTTTGCATACGCTGAAAAATGAAACAGTCTTCCTTTCCTCTTTTGAATAATGTCAACTGATCTCAGGGTCCTCTTGTCACAAAATGAAAACTCGCTGCCCGAAAACAGAGGTGGATTTCCCTGGTCCCAATCCAGCTGGAGTTGACCCTCTGTCCTCCATCTCTCAGGCTGAGTCCTCCCGAGTTCCTCTCCTGTACTCAGAGAGTGTAGGGGTTCAGGCAGACAGAGTCTTTCTCACAACTGTCTTAAGCCAGCTGTGCCCCATATTGGCTGAACTGGGTCTGACCAGCCTTCCTGATGATCCACATAGCAGAAAGGGCCACCTTGGTAAGCTAATTGTCCTCTCTCTGGCCACCTCTGACCTCCTTACGTGCTTTGATTACTCCAAGCTGCTTTGAAGCTAACAGAGGACTTACTGAAATAGCATGTCTTTCCTCAAGTGGCCTTTACAAAAGCCTCCACCCCTCAGCTAAGCAGATCCATTATTATTGGGTTTCCCAGGCAACCATACCTAAGCAACAAGTGAAAACTGTGCTTTCATAAGGGTGCTAATAAATACCTGTGTTTCCAATTTGCTGATCCTGTCTACCCTGATCACATAATGGGCTTTTCCACAACACCACACGCAGCACTAAACATTGACTTAGAGGTCTTTCTCATCTAAAGTTCAACTCTTACCCGTATGAAGCAGGGCACTCCATCTCAAGGTTGCATCATAAAAAGTAGTGCTCAATTTGCATGAAACGGGAGGTCCAATTGGGATCCCAAATATGCAGAATTGCATTATGCGTACATGATCCAAAAAATATTCTGCCTCAGTTATTCATAATGTATTGTTTATGCTTCCAGCAATGTTCCATTGATAAAAAGTCATTTATGTTTCATTTTGTCGTTTAAACTGTAACTAAGGACAATGTGCAAGCCAGAAGGACAGATCACAGACCTGTACTTCTACTTTCCAAGTCACCTATGACTGTACAGTTTGGTCCCGAAAACTAGATTTTCTTTGCTGTCAGTACTTTTTATAAAGGTCTTGTTATTTTGTATCCTGTCCACATCTTTCTTACTCTTCTTAGAATGTTAGTACCAGAGTACCGTCAGAAGTTAAGAATTTCCTCTGCAAATATTGAAAATCCTAAAATTACTGCTCTGGCCAGACATAGACTGACCCTTAGTGTCTATTTTTCAGTGTGTGTTATGAGAGCAATTTAGTTCTCAGATTACTACCTGCCAGGGATGTAATTTAGATACATGGTACATAGACTTATACATCTAGTTGTCCATCTACTGTTCAAAATAATGAATTGATTAGGAATTTCTCTGTCCATTGGCTAGCAATCGTTTCTGGCCCTTACAGAGCATCCTCATTGTGAAGATTTTGGAAAAAGAAAAGCCAAGAGATAAATTGGCACAGGCTCAGTTATCTTAAAGCTCTCTCAGGTATCTTAAGGATGCCTTGGGACGTAGAGCCCTTCCTTTAAGAATCTTGCTTTCTGAGACTTCTGCTTCAAAACATAAATAAAGGGACCAATTAAACATCAGGAGAAATGTAAAAAATCATTCAGAGAATTTTTTTTTAATTTATCAAATCTTGTTTGGACCATCTTGTTGTGTGTGCCACTAAAAATTATATTATTTACTGATTTATCATCTATTTACAAGCATGAAAATACGCCTTGGGATTTTGTGAGCACCAAATAAACAAGGCACACCAGATAAACAAGACTGTCCTTTGGTAGGCACAAACAAATATTAAAATTGAATGAGGAAAGAAAATGTGCTGTCCTTCTATGCAAACCCTTCTTTTGTAAAAAAAAAAATTAGCATCACACGTTGTTGACAATCATTGCGGCTCCTTTCAGCACCGAGGTTTGCATTCGGAATTCATCTGAGCACTTTATCGGCATGGCATCAGGCATGCGTGACGTTCTGTTCAGGGATGTGACCTGAAGAACGCACACCACACGCTTTTGACCCCTCACTTGATCAAAGATGATAGGGAAGGTGGAGGAATAATTTGCAAATATAAAGGGGATGCTCACATGGGTAAACATTTAAAAAGTTGACTTGATATGAACAAGAATGAACAGAAAAAGAGGCCCCATGGACTGTAGAGCTGTGCAGACTTCACAGGTCAGAGTGTTTAGGGCAGAATCCCAGCTTTTCTGACTATGAACTGGGAGAACTTGCACAAATAACTGGGTAAACTTGACTCTTTACCTGTAAAAATGAAATAACATTTACCCCATGTTGTTTTGAGTAAGAAAATATTAATTTAAGTAACAGTAACAATGTGCCAGGTTCAGTTTTTGGTCAGTTGAAGCTACTCAATCAGCCTTAGTTTCTTTCTTCTCTCCTTCTCCTTCTGCTACAATGTTGTGAACCTTCAGGATCTCTCTCATTCACCCAGAGCAACAACAATAATAATAAGGAACCTAAAATAAAGCATTTGGGTGATAACTATTAATACGCTTCCCTGAGGAGCTAATGACTGAACATGTCTCTAAACATTGGCCATGATTAAAGTGAAGGGAGAGGAAAAATGGGAAAGAAGACTGTTTGTGTAACTTAAGTTGTTCTTCGAATATAACCCTCATTACTGTAATCTGACCAAAGAATAAAAATAAAGAATATCTAAAAATTGTAGATTTCCATAGGACTAGATTTTTTCTATCTAGATCCAATTACATACAGCTCTCATTATATTGGTAAATGGGATATCTGAGAGTTGATAAAATGACAGGAACTAGGAGTTCTTAGTAAACAGCCAGGTTATGAAGTTCCTCAACCCTAAATATAGCATTTAAAGCTTTTTTTAATGTTTTATTTTTTAATCCTCACTCACGAATATGTTTATTGGTTTGAGAGAGAGAAACACTGATTGGTTGCCTCCCATGTGCACCCCACCAGAAATCAAATCTGCAACCTAAGTATGTGTCCTGATGGATCCAACCCACAGCCTTTTGGTGTATGGGACAACACTCCAACCAACTAGGCAACCCTGCCAGAGTTTAAAGAGATTAAAAAATAAATAAAACACTGACAGTGTGCTTTGAAAAATGCAATGATGGTGTATGTCTACCTCTCCAACTTTATTTCTACCACTTTCTACTTTATACCTAGTTATCTTATATACCCCTTATGCAACCTTTGGCTTCAATGTGCGAACCCAGTGATGCTTTTAAAATCCCCCTTTCATTTCCTTTGTCTGGAACATGCATCCTCTGCTACCTCCCTTCTCCATCTAGCTAATTTCCAATCATTCAAAACAAGTGAGGTTCTCCTCATCTGTGGGCAGAGCAGGAGAGTGATTAACAGTTACTGTGAAATGTATTATTTTTTCTTTGCTCTCTAGGACAATGTGCTAATGGCTAAAGCAGACACATGAGTCAAGGAATGTTTCCTCCATGGTCCTCAAGGTTATTAATAACAGGTCACATCTTTACTCACGCATTCAACACCTATTTTTTTTTTTTTTAGTATTTACCATGAACCAAGAACTACTGTGAAAATTGGGAATAAAGCAGTGAATCAAATAGACACCATTTTATTCTCATGTGCAGTGTATTTTTGTTCTCCTAGGACTCAGTCTTATTCCAATTTGAATTTTTAGAGAAGAGTGCTATAATTTAAAATGGATTTTTGTCATACAGTGGAGGAATTCACAGGCTAGCCTGCAAAGTGCTGTGATTTTGGAATGCTTACAT
This sequence comes from Phyllostomus hastatus, assembly GCF_019186645.2. Taxonomy (NCBI): domain Eukaryota; kingdom Metazoa; phylum Chordata; class Mammalia; order Chiroptera; family Phyllostomidae; genus Phyllostomus; species Phyllostomus hastatus. Next base: position 21,648,074 of record NW_025334024.1, read on the forward strand.
ATTCCAACTTCTATACTGCCATAAACAAAGTTTCCTCTTAGACCTTACCCAACTCGTGAAGCTGGTCTTCCAAAAAGAAGAGTTAGGCTTGCATAGATTTCCTGTGTCTCATTTTGACAAGGCATTTGGCTGATCAGGGTGATGATACACACCTGTGGTCATAGACAGCTAATTCTCCACCTGAGTTCCAGATTGCTGTCCTCATTATATCTGAGCTTAGACAAACTCTGTTGGACCATACAGTGCCATGTGTTTCTGGATGCACGGTTAGAGCGTATTGGTGAGCTTTCTCCAAATTCACAGAGATCCATAGACATTAGTGTACTTTGTGCTTCTGCACTGCCATGAGCCAGGGCTGGTGATCTTTTTTTGCAGATGTATTAGAATCCATTATAGTTTTGATTCAAGCCTCATTATATGCAGTTCACGCCTTTTCCATTTCCTGTGCATAGTCGGTTCAGATACCTGTCTGTAAACAGGTTTTCGCTAACCTTCAACGTATAGTGTTTACTGAGGGTCCCAGGCAACAGAAGATGCTGATTTCTGGACATGACATCAGGTTCATTTTCTCACGGTTTTCTATTCTCTCTGTTCTCTAAGGTGCCACCAGAATGAATGTGCTGGTGCACTTTACAGACGGAGATAGTAATTGCTGTCCTTGGACCTTTCTGGGTTACTCATTGCCTTGCTTTCAACCTAGTAGATTGCCTACTAGAATTTTCTCCCTTTATTGCCTGAGTACATTATTCTCAGCCTTTTGAAGGCTGTTTATCATAGGGCAGTTTGAAAGAAAGGGTGATGCTGTACGTGGTATGCTGAGCGTAATCATCCTTCCCTGAGTTTCAGGCATTCACCTGGCCAGTCACTGCTAATTCCATCAAGGCTACACAGCAATTTACTTCCTTCTTGACTTCAGACTCCTCCTGTGCAAAATAAACAGGCTCGTGCTGGGGATATAAGGAGCCATCTATTGTAATATACTGAGTTTGCAAACGCGTGGTATTAGAAGAAAAATCACAAACTTTAAAATCGGGCAAGTCCCACATCTACTGATTAATAAAGATGTGACTTTGAGCAAGGCTTTCAACTGTCCGTAGCAGACAGGGTTTGACAGCATTAAAGCAAAACTGCTGTGAGGAACAAAGGGAAGAGTGTAGGACAAGCACCAAAGGCATTGCCCGGAACTCACGTGATGTGCTATCTACTTTTGTCTTCTTTATCAATCTTCAAAAGAAAGGATGCATATGAAAGTGATTGTTACAATAGAAATTACTGTATCAAATCTCAGATAATTAAATGATATACTTGCACCATAGTATAGGCCCTCTTTCTTAGTATATTTGGGCAGAATTCTGGACATATTAAAGAAACAAATTATTCTCATACACCAAAAGAACTCAATATTAGCATATGACATAAGGTTCTAATAGCTCAGAATTTGCAAGCCTTGCTTATCTTCTCAGGGTAGAGACAAGGACATATAAGAGTTTTGGGAAGATATTCAATCATTTGGTTAAGTTTTGATTTATCAGAAAGATCTCTCAAAGTGCAGCTTGAATAATGTTTTGCAGAAATGAGAGGCACAGTTATGTGTAGAGTTGCCTGTCACAGCTAATACGGAATGGTCAGGTACACAAATAGTTAAAAGTGAAATAGGGAAGAGCCAAAAATGTTTTTCAAAGGCAAGTAAAATGAAACACTTTGTGGAGATTCATTAACTCTATGATCATAAGCCTTTACTTGATTCCCGAAAGAAAATTAATGAGGTAGTTCTTAGTATTTTGAATATACCTACATTCGTTCTTGATGTTTTTCATAGGATAACAAATGGGCCCTACACAGTTAGAAGATTTTTACACACAGACACACACATACAAAGGCTACTAATCGGCCTGGGAGGTAAATTGATATAAACACTATATATATATATATACTAATATGTGTATATATACACATTATATATGTGTGCATATACACACACATGTACATTTATACATGTATAAATTTATTTGTGTGTGTTTATACATATAAATAACATGTTTATTCATTCCATATGGACATTTATTCATATATGTGAATAAAATTATCAGTGCATTTTTTATATCTTAAAAATAAAAAAATAATGTTTGTCATGTTCTAAAACATGTGTTGTGAGTTGACATGAAACTTGCCTTTGTTATAAATATTGGTAGTCTAGAGTTCTATAAAGAAAGTTTTAGAATGGTTAAGAGACAATTATCTAAAATTCATTTATCTTTCCCTCAAAGTAAAACAGAACACTAAAATATATGCAGGTAACTATAAAGTTAAAATGTGATTGCGTTAGGGAGAAATAACTAGAAAACTTATGCCCTTATTTTACTGTTGTTATAACTGAACTGCCTTTCTAAAATAAATATGTATTCCAAATGAATATTTCATTTTGCAAGAACATATTTCAAAGAATAATGTAACATCTCATACCACAGGAATATAACTGCTTATGAAAGAACAAAGTGATCATAAAGATTAGAAAGCATGCTCATGTTTATTTTTAGGGTTTCTATGAGAAGTCCAGTGGTTATTTTAATACAAATCTGCACTCTGTTACCCTAAAAGATCTATTCATCAAATTGCCAGAAATAAAAACAATAGCTACAGTCTATTGACCGCCTATTATTTCAGATAATTTACATTTTTTCTATCTATCCACCTATCACTACATATGAATATTTGAGGTGAGTACTGTTGTCATTTTAGAGATGAGGAAATTGAAGCTCAGATATGGCAATAGATGACCCCAGCACGAGACGCGGCTACCAGCATGCTAAAGCTGCATTCTCACCCGTGACACATCTGCCCTTCAAAGCCTGCACTTTCCTCCTGGAACATTTACTCAGTAAAACTATTGCTATCTTACTTACAGTTTGCAAATAGCTGTGCTTTTTTTTTCAAACCATAGAAAGTAGAAACCATCAGCTAAGTATTAGAGAAGTCCATCACAGCATTAGATGAGTAAAAACTGGAAACATCAAAAAATAAATAAATGCAAATGATCTATTGCAGGTATTGTAGTCTTAGAACACGCAGTAATTATTATACCTACTACTTAACATCTCCTATGTGTAAAGCATGATTTTAGACTGTGTGTGTCTGATCCTCACAACAATCTTTGCAATTCATTGCAATGATGCTGAATTATTAACTTATAAAGCATTAGTTTCCTACATTTAGGAAAACAACAGTGACTCTTGTGTCAGGCTAATAGCTCTGATTCAGCCTTGCACAACTTTCTGCACTACATTTAATGAAGACATATAAAATGTTAATAATGGTACAGAAAATATAAAAAAATGAAAGCCAAAACAACAGAACTGACAATCAGTTTATTGCCCCCATCTGAACATATGTCAATTAATTGAAAAGCTGAAATGTCTAGATTCAAAAAATAATAGCTACGGCAACACCAATATGATGATCCAAAAGTAATCTATCAGAAACAGAACATCTACTTTCCATTAGGTAGGCAGAAAGGCCTGTAGTGGGCCTTTGGTAAAGAAACAATGTGACATTCATCATCAAAATTGAGTACCCATTCCTACATGGGTGTTCCTTTTGCTCTTTCATATCTTCTAAAGCACAGAAACTCATAGACACCAGTTCAACAGAAGGTATCTAATTAATGATAATGGAAAATTGCAAGACAAAACCACCATTTAATCCTGATTATTCATATTTTATTTGTTCCTTGTTATCCCATTTTGATGATCATGTTTAATAACTCAAACATATACACAACACATTGGAAAAGAGAGTACAGATAAATCACTTAGCCTTTTAAAGTGCAAACTGTCTAAAACACATTAAATGAAAAGAAAAGCATTGAGAAATGTTTGCCATTTTCTGGAAATGGAACTTGTTGCAGCACTGTGATTCCACATTAACAGTTTTTACATACCTTTTAGTAAAATGATGTGACATTTAAATGATCTAAAATTCAGGACATGTAAATACTTGACTCCTGACCTAGATCAGTATTCTTTCCATGGATATTTCTAGGGTTATCATGGTACAAAATAGGAACTTAACCTGGGGCATCGGACCTATACATCAATGTAATCTAGTGAACTGTTTACACCAATAAGGCAGTCCCGATGGCCTGACACTACACCATACCACCACATTGCCTCTGCCTCTTTCTGGTCCAAACCTCAGCTCCTGCCTTGAAACTGTAATTTCATCAAATGTAAAATACAGTTGAATTTTGCCATTAATTTATATCCGACTCAAAGAAATGTGTCGTTAAGGAGCTGACAATTAAATACTATATGCCCTCAACTATAAGACATACACCAAGTTTAGAGATACGAAAATATGAAAAAAAGAAAAAGATGCCTGAGAACCAATGAAACACAGTATTCTGGTGAATAACCCGTAAGGAGAATACACTGGCTTATGAACAGAATGAGGAGGAAAGAACCGGAACCTAAGCACAAGGACAGTGCTGGGTGCGATGTTTCTGTCATCCAGGTGGCCGCGCCACTGCAATTCGAGTTATGGATCAACTGTAAATGCTGGAAAGAAGCACATTTCCAAAGACAGTCATCGCTTTTATTATACACTGACTTGCTTAATCCCTTAGCACACTCTCTTCCAAATAAGCAAAGTACCATTAACAAGGAATTACATATTCATTTTTCTCAAAAGCACAATTGCTGATGTGAGAATTGCAAAGGGACCATTTGAAATCCAGATATTGGCTGTACAATGTTCTCCTGGAAATGCGCTTTGTGGGTATGAGCTGGGTCTTTGTTTTTAAGTATAGAACATGGAGTTTTAGCACCACAGAATTTTTCTTACCAGGGTCCTTCCTCCTTAGAAGGGTGGATGGCTATATATAAAAGCAATAGTAGAAGATAGGAAAAAATAGCAAAGGTTTTTAATATTATAATTCAGGTGGACGAAATAAAAGTTGGCAAGGAAAGAAAGAAGCTGGCATCAGGTAATGATGGATTTCATGGATTTAGCTAGCCATATAAAACCTTCCCTGAAATGTATCATATTTTGCCGTGTAAAATGTGCACCCACGTTTTTGGCCCAAACTTTCAGGAAAAAAAATCTCTCATTTTAATGTTTTAATTAAATTATTTATTTATTTATATTTGGATACTTGTTTTTGTATTATAAAGGAACTTTAGCATTTATTTTTAACATATTATGGTACAAGAAATTGAATGTAACAATTACAAAACACAAAAACAGGTAGAAGGTACAAGAAGTTTTATGTACTACTCATGTATATAATGTGCATTCTTATGTTTCCCTCAAAAATTTGGGCAAAATAAGTGCACATTATACATGAAAAACTGTGGTACTGTAAATCTCAACACACTGATTCAAAGAGGAATTCGAAGGGTCAAACTAGAGAGGATGACATGGCAGCAGGAATTTCCAAAAATGTAAAAAAGCAAAACCCCTCTCATTACTTGGACAGAAATGTCGTCACTCGTGGCACTGCTTAGGAGTACCACCCAGCCCGGGTGCCTGTTACTCGGGCTTCCTGTGGCCCCTCAGAAGGGCAAAGATGAAAGAAATAAAGCAGGTTCCAAGGTAGTCATCAGTTCCAGTAGGAGATTCAGTGGAACTCAGGAAACCAATCCCATAACCTGATTAGGAAGATTAGGCACATGGAATCCATAATTTCCTGGTCCGTTCCTGGAAACCCACTCATTAGGCCCATTAGATGTCAGGTTCACAGAAGCAAGACCATTCCCATTTATGTGGTTCTGAGTCTAAGATACTCGGCATACACTAGCGTGTTCTCTTGGAGGGTGAAGAGGGGAAAACGTTATGATGCAAGGAAGATTGGAGAGAAGGGGTAAGGCACGGAGTGGCATAGCTGTGAGTCTGTTATCCTTGATCCCACACAACTTTTATCTCCCTTGGGCTTCGGATACATAAGATTTTCTCAGAGGCAACAATGATGACAGTGAGCACTGGCAAAGGCAGGCAGGCAGGCATGGCAGGGAGGCCACTTCCCACAGACTGGGCTCTGTCTATGGGCTCCGTCTACGGGCTCCGCTACTCGGCAGCTGATATTGGATGAACTCTGGCATCTCTCAGCCTTAGTTTTTTCTTAAAATGGACACACCCAAGCATAACTTACAGCATTGAAAGGACTTAAAAAATTAACTCAGAGTATAATACATGGCCTCAAAGGGAAGATCAATAAATGGTGGCTATATTTAAAGAATGTAAAAGACTCTTGAATAAATGAATGAATGCATTTAACCTGATGTAAAACAAAAAGCTCATGAGTTTACTCTTAGGAAAAAAATAGATGGAGAGAGTACATATACTTATTAAAACATTTGCTTACAAGGAGAAGAAAGCCCCACTTGAGCTACCAGAACTATAAAGGTAAATGGGCCCAAATAGCAAAAGAACAGAATTTAAATGGCTTCTCTACTCACCAGACCTCAGGGCCCCAGGGATGTTACAGGACCCCGTTCTTCCCTTTTCTTTCTCTGTCTTGCCTTCCATGTTTGTTCTCTCCCAAGAGTAAGAAAGAAAGCTTGCAGCAGGAGTAGGTCTATGCAGATCTCACCACTCAGAGTTTGCATAAGAGATCTTTTTTTAATTTTTTATTTTTTAATACATGTAAAAATATTTTTTAAAGATTTATTTATTTATTTTTAGAGAGGGAAGGGAGGGAGAAAGACAGAGAGAGAGAGAGAAACATCAATGTGCAGTTGCTGGGGGCTGTGGCCTGCAACCCAGGAATGTGCCCTGGCTGGGAATCGAACCTACAATGCTTTGGTTCGCAGCCCGAGCTCAATCCACTGAGCTACACCAGCCAGGGCTTTTTTTTTTATTTTTGCCTTTTCTCCCCATCCCAGCCTACCCCACCTCCGTCCCATCCCCCCCCCATTATTGTCCATGTGTCCTTTATAATTGTTCCTGCAAACCCTTCACCCTTTCCCCCTGGAATTCCCTCCCCTCTCCCTGGATGAGAGATCTGTACCCCAGGTTCCATATCAGCTCCTCATTAAAAGGTCCATGTTAGGTCTAGGAGATGAGCATGTGATCAGCTGAGCCACTCTCTGTATTTATGGAGGCAAAGTATTCTCAGGGCTGCTTCTAGAGCTGTGAGAGTTGTTTCCTATTCAAGGTCCCTAGACCTGGGACAAGTGGCAACTGAAAACCAGCCCATACCCCCTTGGGAGCCTGTGACCCCAGTGATGTCTCCTTTGTCTCATTATCAGAGAGTCATTATCTTATCACCACATCCTTGAACTCCTTGAGGCTATGGCTTCCTAAAGGTGTATCCGCCTATTTTATTTTTCAATTACTGTTTATATTCAACATTATTTTGTATTAATTTCAGGTGTACAACATAGTGGTTAGACAATCATACGCTTACAAAGTAACCCCCCTGATATTTCAAGTACCACCTGGCATCATACATAGTTATTATGATATTATTGACTATAGAGGTGAATCCATTTACTGGTTCACACAAATGCAACCATTGGCTAGCCCCAGCCCTGAGACCCCTGCTGGGTCAGCCTGGAGCAGTCCCCACCTCTCACTGGAGGTCAGCAGCTTGATTGACGGTTTCATCACAATCAGAAGACATGGAGGAAGGCCATTTTTAAAAGGAAAGTAGGTTGGAAACCTAAAAAACATGGACAGAATGAGATGATGAGTCACCAACAGTCTAGTAACATCAGCGCTGTGAACGACCTCAGCAGAGGGATTCCTTTATTTCCCTTGGGAAGCTGCTCAGTAAAGAATGACTCGCCCTGTTCAGAAAGTTATGGATTGCAGTTGTCTATTATGTGACTTACATTGCCTTGCATTGCAATATGTCATTGTGAGATGTGACATAATATAATGTAAGTGACAGGCAGCTAAAATTTTACAGCAAGAAAACTTTTTGTTATATCCAGGATCTGCTATCAAATTTGATAGCAGCTATCAATCCATTTTTCCCCCTGCAAATAGATCAAAAATTTGATGTTCATGAAAAGCAGGTCATTTTGAAACATCCACAAACACTTCAGTGCCTGCAAAACTCAGTTACCATAAATCAGTTTAAAAAAAAAAAACCCTAAAAGCCCAACACTCTAAATCTCAAAGCTGCATCAGTCTTAACTCAAACTCTGTTTTTGCTTTCTGAGTACAATATTTTTGCAGTTTGCTTTTGGAGATCATTAAGAATGGATGATCAAGTTAATAATATTTTTCCTAGATCTGACCAGTGGTTCACAACTGAGGTGGTTTTGCAGTCCAGGGGACACTTAGTGATGTCCAGAGATGCCACCACTGGGGAGCAGGTCGGGTATGACTGGCTTCTAGTGGGTAAAGGACAGAGATGCTGCTACATATCCTATGATGCACAGGGCAGTGGCCACAAGCTCGTTCTGCCTAATACCTTGGCATTGCCTCTGGTGCTAGAGGTCATTGTTGAAGTGAATGGGTCCAGATATGGCCATGACCTGGTCTAAAGGTAGCCCAAGTTCAATTTTATTACATCTTGACCTGGTTACTTCCATTCATCCATCCTCAGGACAGGCTGTGGTAATACATCAGTTAAATAGTCAGCTAAATCTTTTGAAGTTAAGGGCAATTAACAGAATCTCTGTGCATAATCTACTAACAGCCTCACTGCGGGTCCAACAGGGACAAGAAGGCAGGATTCTGGTTTCTCGGGTCTCGTTGTACCTCTAGTATACATTTATCTTTGCGGGCTTTGGAAAATGGTTTTTCCTCTCATGCCCCAGTGGTCTCATCTTTGCTATAGGAATTTGCATAGAGCCAAAGTATTCAACTTGCTGGGTTTTTTTTTTAAATAGAGGAATCCTTTTATTAGGCTATACTTTGCAATGTACTCTAATTGTATAGAGCGCATAGATAGGAAGCTTCAGTGGTTGAAACACAGGTGGGGGCCAGGGCCAGAAACCCTGTCCATCTCCCATTGCCCCATCCCCCCCAATATCATAGAACCCAAAATATAACTTGGAAACCAGTGATACCAAAGGCCTCCTCTGGGGGAAATTCACTTGATATTATGAATCATGCCAGGGAATGACACTGGGAAGTCAGTATTGCCCAACATAGAACGATGGTGTGTGGACAGCTTCTTTGGGCTTCCCCTCTGCTGCAGAAAGGCACTTCTGGAAACAATCAGACAGTAATCTATTGTCAGTGTTTGTACCTGACGAAGAGCTATCACTGTCTAGGATTTCCATCCGCCGAGATACAGAGTAGCACCAGAAAAAGCACGTAAGTTATAGATGATGATGGATCCAAAAAAGGGCTCCTAGCTCAGTCACTTACAACCCTGTGGGTCCGTTATTTAAGGTCTGGGTGCCTCTGTTGCTTTATTTGTGAGGCCGGGTTAATAACGCCTCCTACAGAAGTGATCTTGAGGATCAAATGTGATAGCGACGTAAAAGCATTTACCAGAGAGTGTGATGTTTAATAATAGCTATCATTTATTGACTGCTTCGTATTATAATTGCAAGAATTACAGATAATGTGGGTAGAGTGCCTGCCCTGTAGATGATGCCGCGTATACAGTAGCGACTGTTATTATTCAGCTGGAACTAGGGACCAGAAAGAGTCCTGGAAACATTTGTAAAGTGCAGGTGGCTTAATTCCATTCCCTTGTATTGTATCTTATTTCCTTTCACCCATCGTCATGGTGCAGAATCGCCAGGCTACCCCTGGGATCTCAGAGTCTGACTTTGACACTCAATGCACTTTAATTTAGACATGGCATAACAACAGCAACAACATCTGAGTGTCTAGCATTTTTCCATGGGAGATATCTCCATTTTGCAGATGAAGAGACAGAGGCGGAGGTAGGTGATGGACCTCAGCCAAGGTCAATTAAGCCCTGAGTGATGAATCCAAGATCCAAGTCAAGGCAGTCTGCTCCAGAAATTAGTGCGTGGGTCATATAATTGAGAGTTGCCTCGTTGAATGCCTCTTAATAATGAGACCCTGTGGTGGCATAAAACAACAACCCTGTAGTTTAGTCACAGTTCTGTGTGCCAACAAGTTGTGCTGCTGTGCGTAGCTTCCTAGCTCTGGTGTGGGCCGGGCTCCGTGACTCTCACCTTGATTCACTCACATGTGTGAGGCTTTGCTGGGGCAGCTGAGACCTCATTCCAAGTGGTTTCTTCTCCTCTAGAAGATTAATCCAAACTCACGTGGTTTCCCAAACTGAGAGCAGATTCCTCAGGATCTTATGATTTCTAGGCTTGGAACTTATATATGGTCCCCTTTCAGCACATTCTTTTAGCAAATCAAGTCATGAAACCAGCCTATGTTAGGGATGGGAGAAGAGATTACACTCTTTGATAGAAAGAGTAATATGTGTTTTCTGTAGACTACCACTGTCTACCTTCTGTCCATAGTCCTTCCTACTCTTCTCACATTTAAAATATGTTCACTCCATCCCAGGATTCCCTCCAAACCTCTTGCAATTACAATATTAGCTTATCGTGTGCTGGGACAGGTCTGAATGCAGATGAGATTTCTCAGCTTCAGCTTCTCTCAATCAGGAGATTATGAACTGAAAAAAACACATATATGCCCCCATATGTTTCACATGTTGCTGAGTTGGCACCAATTCCTGATGACCCTATTAATCAGTGACATCCACAATGTCCTGTCCTCAACAGCCCTGCTCAGCTCTTGCAGACTCATACTCATGACTTCTTTTATGGAGTCAACCCATCTTATATCAGGTTTGTTTCCTGCTGCTTCCAATTTTTCCCAGTGCCACTGTCTTTTCCGATGAACCCTGCTTTCTCATGATGTACCAAAGTCAGACAGCTTCAATTTCATCATGTTTGCCTCCAGCGATGTTTCAGATTTAACTTGCTCTAAGACCCATTTGTTCATCTTTCTGGTAGTCCAGGGAATCTGTAGGACTCTTGTCCAACACCATATTTCAAATGAGTCCATTTTTTTTCTCTCAGCCTTTTCACTGTCTGACTTTTTTATCTGTACATAGTCACTGGCAACATGACAGAGGGAAGGGCCTTACCTTTGGTCTCTAATGACACATCTTCGTTCTTGGTGATCTTTTCCTAATTCTTCACTTGCTGTCTTCCAAGTCTCAGCCTTCCCTGGACTTCTCGGCCGTAGTCTCTATTTGAATTGATGACCGAACCAAGGTAAACAAAATGGTAAAAATCAAAAAGGATAATTGGACTAGAGCTTCCCATTGTAATAGGGGAGGAATGGGAGCCATGTAGAAGTTACTGGTCCATGTCTATTCTAAAATCCTCCTGGTGACCTGTGGTCAGATCTTCTTATTTCAAGGGTAGGGAATGGGTCTACTCTCTCGGTGTGGGTCCCAGTTCATTGTTTGCTCCTGCTCCTGGTTCTGCCCTCTATGTTTTTGGATCGTCTCTTGGGAAATCTTTTGTTTTTAACAAGAAATATTCCTCATCAGCTGAGTATTCTCATCTGCCAGTTGTCTGAGGCTTCTTTTTAAATTAAAACTGTTTCAGTTCATTTTAGTCATGCCAATGATCCTTTCAATACTTCGTAGGTTCTCCTATGAGTCCAGTTCAGATCCAGCCCATGTCTCCAAACACCACATCTATTATTCTCTTTGAGAAATATCTCTTTTTGCTTTCCATGTGTCAGCCTGCTTTCAGACAATGCTCTAAAGATTTTTTTCTAGCCAAGGTGCTCTATGAAATAACACCTTAAATCTTTCAGATGTTACCAAAGAAAGGGCAGTCACACCCTTTATTTGAACTTTTTTACCTCATGAGAGGGGTTGGCAAACTTTTTCTACAGAGGAATAGGAGATGCTTTGTGGGTTGTATGCTCTTCCTTACATCTATTTGTTGCTGCCTTTCTAGTGAGACAACAGCAAATACCAGTAAATACTACCTAAGCCAATGAGCATGGCTATTTCCAATGAAATTGTTTACAAAAACAGGTGGCAGGCTAGGTTTGGCCCAAGGGTCATGGTTTGCTGACTTCTACTCCAGGTCATTTTATATGCTGAGACCCTTTTACTATTTCAGAGACGGGAACTGAGAAACAATTTTATTTTCTAATCCAGTAAGCCCTATATCCAAAATTCCATTAAATAGTGCTTATAAAATAAATGGGGTTTTTTTTGTTATTATTTTGTTTTAGTTCATCTCTTTCTTCTCTGCCTTATCCCTTGACACTGAAAGAAGCCAGTTGACACTTTTGTCATTTTGCCGGGAAGATAATACACCAACGTCGGCACATTAATTAGGGGCTTAAAAAATATTTGGGTAGCGCTAAATATTTTTCGTTATTGCATAACTCAGGTGACCGCTGTGTAACCAGTGACTACCAGTCTGCTGTAGTGGTTTCCCCACCACTTTCATAGCCTCCACTGAAAAGCTAGTGCTGTCATTGCTGCCTTTCTTGCATTTGTTAAAAGTTTTCTGACCTCTTTCCCAACCTCTGCACTGGCCTGGTCCCCAAGCCAATGCTACACATCTTAGATTTTTCTTTTACTACCACCCCTTTTGAAATACTTATTTTTTTTAACCATTGGTTTTTCTAAGTAACAAACTAACCCCAAACTTAGTAGCCTAAAACAATGAGCTTTTAAAATTTCTTATGATTCTTTATATCTTCTGGGTCATTTTTCATGCCTGGGCTGATTCAGCTAGGGCTGGATGGGCTAACATGGCTTCATCACTGTAATGATAGCTTAATATTAGCTGAGCAATAGGGCTGGTTTAACAATGTGTGTCTCACCATTCAGAAAGCTGGTCCACACTTGTTTACATGGTGTTGGTTGCAAGATGCCGAGGTGCAAGAAAAAGGGGCAAGCACCAAATACCATTGGCCACATTTTCTATTACCCCATTGGTCAAAATAAGACCCATGGTTAATTCCAGATTCAGTATAGGAGGGGATGATTCAGGGGCATAATTAGAGAGAAAATTATTGCAAACATATTTGTACAAAAACATCTACAACCAGCCTACTCATTATTTGGCACCATCTTTCTTCAGAGAAAAACAGATAAAACTTTCTACAGACTAGCTGAAGTTCCTTGCTTGTTCTATTATTTTTGCGTAGGGAGGATGACTTCCAAGGACTTGTTGCTATTGTTGTTTAACCCATGACTGTTTAAAATGCAGTCAAAATACTAGGGGAATCAGGATCTATTCTCTTTCACTCAAGAAAAAACAGTAGTTTCTCATCTTATCTGACAACATCAAGGAACAACTCACAACATGCCAGGTGTATGCACATACTTACTCTTGGGAGGGGGGCACAGGAATTTCAGCACACTCAACCAGGATGTACATGCTTTTCCCATTCTCTCTGAAGGGGGAAATGTGCAAGAGTAGCAAGGTAGTAGACATTCATTGATAGAGATAGATTTGTAGGAAGGAATCCATCAAACTGTAGTAATGATGCATAGCAGGAGTGAGTAACTAAGAGAAATACGTAATGGCTCATAGGCAACCTCACACACTTAGGCTGAAATCTTGGATAGGGAGGATCTTCACAGGACTGGCTATCATTTGCCTTTGGAAATTGAAATTTATGTCAGCAGAATGACAGTCATAAACGCATTGCCTCTTCCCTCTGGATAGGCTAAACTTCCATCACAGTTTGCCAAGTTGGTTCCAGGTGTATGCCAATTGTTCTAGCAGTTCTATAGTTGTTAATGATCACCTCTTTTGTTTCCAGTACATTTGGATGATAAGTTATATGGCCACCAAACCTCTAAGCTATATCTGCAACCCTAGGATGAAAATTACTGATTTTGCTATATATTAATAATTTCCAAGTAGATAACAATATACTGCCCCTGAATACAACTTTATTATCATACACAAAGCAAAAATATTCAGTGACTGTCAGTTCCTGGTAAGGTAGTTAAGAAGGCAGTCAAAGCAGTCAAGAAATGTTGATTGAATTGTTAGATACATTCAATTATGTATTTTTAGCTTATTCAACATGTTTTCTAAGAGTGTTATGACCAACTTATATAGAAACTATGTTTCATGCATTTTTTCTTTTATTCATTCACTCATGTACATTTTTAAAATTGTTCATTGTATTATTTCAATTAACATTTAGTCCCTTTATGCCCCTCTCCCTGCAATCACCATGCTGCTGTCCATGTCTGAGTCCTTTTTCCTTTTCACTCAATCCCTTCACCGCCCCCAGCCTCCTCCCACCTGTCATCCTGCTCTTTATCTATGAGTCTGCCTCTGTTTGGCTTGTCAGTTCAGTTTGTTCATTAGATTCCAGATACAAGTGAAATCATATGGTATTTGTCTTTGTCTGACTGGCTTATTTCAGTTACCATAATATTCTCCAGGTCCATGCATATTGTCACAAAGAGTATAATTTTCTTCTTTTTTATGTCCTTGTAGTATTCCACTGTGTAAATGTCCCATAGTTGTTTTATCCACTCATCTACTGATGAACACGTGGGCTGCTTCCATATCTTGGTGACTGTAAATAATGCTGCAATGAACATAGGGGTGCTTATGTTCTTCTGAATTAGTCTTTTAGGTTCCTTTGAATATACTCCCAGAAGTAGGATAGTTGAGTCAAAAGACCCATTTTTAATTTTTTGAGGTATCTCCATACTGCCTTCCACAGTGACTACGCCAGTCTGCGTTCCCACCAACAGTGCAAAGGGTTCCCCTTTCTCCACATGCTCACTGTCACTTGTTTGTTGATTGATTGATGATAGCCACTCTGCCAGGTATGAGGTGATATCCCATTGTGGTTTTAAGTTGCATTTCTCTGATGATTAATGACATTGAGCATCTTTTCATATGCTATTAGCCATGTGTATGTCCTCTTTGGAAAAGTAACCATTCAGGTCCTTTGCCCGTTTTTTAATTGGGTTGTTTAGTGTTTTGGTGTTGAGTTTTGTAAGTACTTTATACATTTTGGATATTAGCCCCTTATCTGAAGTATCAGTGGCTATGTTCTCCCATTCTGTGGGTTGTCTTTTTATTTTGTTGATGACTTCCTCTGTCATGCAAAAAGTTTTTAGTTTGAACCCTGGCTGGTGTGGCTCAGTGGATTGAGTGTCTGCCTGTGAATAAAAGTGTTCCTGGTTCGATTCCCAGTCAGGGCACATGCCTGGGTTGTGGGCCAGGTCCCCAGTAGGAGTGAACAAGAAGCAGCCACACATTGATGTTTCTCTACCTCTTTTCCTCCTTCCATTCTGTCTAAAAATAAATAAATAAAATCTTTAAAACAAAACAAAAAAAACTTTTTAATTCGATATAGCCCTATTTGTTTATTTTTTCTTTTGTTTCCCTTGCCTGGGGATATATATCCAATAAAATATTGTTACAACTATATTGCTGCCTATGTTTTCTTCTATTCTTTTAGTGGTTTCAGGTCTAACTTTTAAGTCTTTGATAAATTTTGAATTTATTCTTGTGTTTGGTGTAAGAAGGTAGTCTAGTTTCATTTTTTTGCACATATCTATCCAATTTTTCCAACACCATTTATTGAAGAAGGCATCTTTTGCTCATTGTATGTGCTTGCTTCCTCTGTCAAATATTAATTGACTCTAAAGGTATGGGTTTATTTCTGGGTTCTCTATTCTGTTCTATTGGTCTCCATATCTGTTTTTATGCCAGCACCATGCTGTTTGATTACTATAGCCTTATAGTATACTTTGGTATTAGGTAGCATGATCCGTCCAACTTTGTTCTTCTTTCTCAAGATCACTGTTGCTATGCTAACAAGATTCCAATCGCGTACTTCACAGAATTAGAACAAACATTTCAAAAATTTATATGGGACCACAAAGAACTCAGATCCATTTCACAAAAGCTGACTGAGTTCCTGTGGCTCATGAGGAATAGGCAGTATGACAAATGTGGAAGATAAGAGATCTGTGTCATGGTCCCTATTTTCTTTTTTTTAAGATTTTATTTATTTATTTTTAGAGAGGGAAGGGAGGGAGATAAAGAGAGAGAGAGAGAGAAACATCAATGTGTGGTTGCTGGGAGTTATGGCCTGCAACCCAGGCATGTACCCTGGCTGGGAATCGAACCTGCGACACTTTGGTTTGCAGCCTACGCTCAATCCACTGAGCTATGCCAGCCAGGGCATGATCCCTATTTTCAACAGTGCAATTGGAGTTCTTGCCATCTTACCTATTGTTTTGCCTCTCTTAAGTCTGGGGTTTTCAGAAGATACAACAAGATCTCAGACGAAGGAATCTCAATAAGACTGGGGTAAGAAAGGGGAACAAGTGAGGATTTCTAGGAGAAGGAGATATCTGTGCTAAGTTTTGTAAAGATTACTAGGTGGAGAAAGGAGAGACCTACTGGTGCTTCAATCCAAGAGAATAAAACTGGGAAAGAGATTATGCAGAAGTATAACATATGTGTGTGCCAACCACAGAGCCCAGTAATGCAAGCAGAGAAGTTCAGTTCAGCAATGGCTCAGGCATCCCAAAAATAAATGAGGACATTTTCCTTAGCAGAGGCCTTGAGAATAAATACCAATAATCAAGGCAACAAGAAGGACATGAGGTTTGCCTAGAACACAGAAAAGGAGCATGAATATTCAACTCTGAAAGAGGTAAAATTAGGCTAATTCCTCAAGTATACTGATCAAAGTATATGACTGACCCAAGTAAATAAGATTGCGGTTCCTCCAAAACAAAGAGGACAGCTTGACTAGGGCAGCTATATGTATATACATAAGAGGACCCATAATCTCACTGGCACCAGTCGACTGCATATTCAGGGGGCATGCTGGCATTAGTGACTAAAAGTTAGGTTGGAGAGAGACCCAGGGAGATTTAGGAGTACAGGGTGGAGGCAATCAAATAAGGAACAAAGGAGGCAATCCGACAATGACTGTGTATATGCAGTCGGTCTCGAAGGAGGAGTCACCCATGTAAAATAAACTAGCCCTGTTAGGAAAAAAAAAATCCCAGAGATCCCAAACATAAGCTATATAGATATGTCCATTCTATGTCTACACTTTTCTTATATTCAGCAGTGATCTTAGCATAAATATATGGCCCCATTAATGAACATGGTGCTTGGCCTAAGAAAAGAAAAACAAACCAAAAGATAGAAAAGCTGAGTGATTTATTTCAAAGGTTTAATCGATAGCGACTGTAAAGGTGTGTGTGCTTATCGAAGGAGCATAAATATTTCACAGTTCCCATTTCTGCCATCACTGGCCAAACGCTGAAGATCATATCATGCATATTGATGGAAATGGTGTTCTTTCCAACCTTATTTTGCTCATATGAAATAGGAGAGCTTATAGAGATGAGAGAGACCGTTTTAGGATCATCTAGGTGCGAGAAAACTCATTTAGCAAGGCACTTTATAACTGGCCGCCACCGTGCCAGGCTATTCCAGGGTTTCGGAGAGCCAATACTGACAGGATTGCAACACGGATCAATAGAGAATCCAACATTCAAGACAAGAGGGAGAAGCATTATTAACCTTTACAATCTATCTTTATTCCTCCTCCTCAACAATGCCTGCAAGCATTAGATAGGTACATCAGAGACCCCCTTGACCCAGGCAGCTCGGTCTTCTTTAAAATATGGATATTGTACTGCCCACATGCCAGTATAAATCCCTTCTGGTGCATTATTTATTCAGCATGTGTTCAGCACACTTCCTTGTGCCTATATATCCCAAAGAATTTCAATGTTAGTGGGATAGAGCTGAGAATACAGACATAGACAGCCGTAGTTTAGCTGGGTAGCTAACGTGAAATTCAAGTTCCTAGAGAGTGGAAGGCAGACTAGATCAGGGGCTTTTAGGGCATGGTTAGACTGTAACACATATTAGTGGTGTGACCTTGAGCAAGTTAAATGCTCTAAAACTGTCTTTATCTGAAAAAGAAAGGAAAAAAAAACATTAGTGAAACCATCTTTATAAAATTGTGACTTATGTTTATAAACATCTTCTGAAGGACTCAATACCTGTTTTCCCTGTAAAACAAAAATCTGGCTAGTATTATAATCACTGAAGGAAAAATAAATCTGCAATCGTAGTAGACAAATAGTGAACATTGCTTCTCGACTTGTGAAGCAGCGGTTTTACTTTCACTGCCTCATTTGCTTCCCCGCAAACATCCATGAGGAGATAGATACCACTGCGATCCTTAGTTCAGAGCTGCAGCAGCTAAGCGTAGGCAAAGCTGCCTTTAGCTGATTGATGGCACTCAATCGCAAGGCTAATCAGTGGAAATTCCAAGTGGGTGTGCTGGAGTTGGGAAGGAGTTCAAGGGAGAAAATGAGGTTTGGGGTAGAGGTGGGCTAATATGAATTGTGTGCCTATGACGAACCAGGTCCTTTTGTATATTTTATCTCATTGTAGCCTTATGACCTTCCTAAAAGGGAGGTATCACTTGCTCCATTTCACGTAAGAAATGTAAGTTGAGCGATGTGAAGGGGCTTTTTCAAGGTCACAGAAGAGCTAAGATTCAAACCCCAATTATATTGATTCAAAAGCCCTTGACTTACTTAGTATTTCAGTGTAAAATACTGTTTTGGGTAACCAAGAGGATGCTCATTTCTTCAAACTGTCAAGTGAAGCGGAGGACCCTACCTGTGTATTTAGGACAACCTGCCAATCTATGTTTCAATGAATCTCCCTTCACCCTGTCACCCCCACACTCCCCCCCACCCCCCTCTTAGGTCTCTCACCCCTTGTGTTCTGTGCTTTAGGCTGTTACACACGGCAGATGTTCCCGGTGTGTGGCCGGCACACAACACTTGGAATTAGAAGTAAACACAAACTTATAGGAAGTAGCCCCCCTGCCCATTTAACCCCTCCAAACCTACTGCAGGCTTCTGGCTGAAAAAATGTGTAGGCCTAGAATAGGTTCAGGACTTCTTATGACTTTGAAAACTTCACTTTGAAGATGATAAGGACCATTCGAACTGATGTTAAGTGTGGTTTATCCGCTAAAGGCAGAAAGAGAGAAAAGACTTTTTTTTAATGGGTTTCATTTTCTCTGTCAATCAACCTTGAGATCCCTCCACACAGAGTATTCCCTAGCTGGTAAGAGGGTGGAAGGGAGCTCACACTGTGCAAAACTTCATATCCCTTCTGTCATCTCGGTGGAATAATTCTGCAGAAACCCGAACCACAAGGGGAGACTGGCAGTGACCTTCAGCCCCCAGGATGGCTGCATTTGGGGTTATCTCAGACAGTAAGTGCATTCCTTTCCTCCCACCGCTCCATGGTTCATCAACAATATGAAAAAGCAAGCACTTGTCAAAGGAGCAAAATTCATCCTTTTAAAAGTCCTTTCAAAACAAACCGCTGTGCGGAAAAGTCTGGCCCGCCTTGGGTTAGGGGCATCAAGAGAGTTTCTGCTGTGCATGTCTTGACTCCTTAGCGTCATAGGTAAAGAAAGCTGGGATCTTTCATTAGCGTTTCCAAGGACACATAGGCAGTAGTTATCAATATATCCTTGGCTTGCATCTGACCCACACGAGCAAGATACAAATTAGCTGCTCTGACAGAGAGGTTGGACTAATGGAAATAACACGGGCATGCGTTATAATGAGAGGAATGAGTGAATACAAAGAGCTGTGGCCCTCCTGGCTTCTTCCTCTGCTTCCTCCAGCACAGCCTGGAAGTTTCCTGGGGGAAGAGGTCTCGAAGTGTTCAGAACACAAGTTCAGGGCACAGAGAGAGATGGATATGAAGCCCTTCTAGCCAGTTTCACGGGATGAGCTTTTTCACTATTTTTACTCTCACGTGTTCTCATTCGCCAGACAAGGCAAATGATATTCCCCAAAAGAGATGGGAATGGACTGAAGTCTTGCATGGTAAAAGCAGGTATGATAACAGCTAAAGGATATGAAACCTAGAACGGACTCACTACAATTCCTAGTTTATCTACTACACGTATTCCATAGAAGTACTTAGAGTTTACTAAGGCTTAGTACTGTTATTTTCTCCATTTTACAGATGATAAAACCTAAAGCCTGTAAGGATTAACTTGCCCCAGGCACTTAGTTGATAAAGGCAAAGCCAAAGTCAACCCCAAGCAGTCTGACTGTATTTGGCTTGTAGGCACAAGCCAAAACATGGTGTTAGTACGAGTTTCTTGTAGTGGAGATGAGGATAATGACTCCTGGTGGGAAGGTTTGCGTGAGAACAAATGGACTTGTGAGTCTAAGATCATCTTGTAGAATGTTTCCACTGGTAATATCCTTCCCATGACAATCAGCAAGATGTTCATAACATCCTTTAAACTGATGAGAATAGGCTTTAGCATCAGGAATCCCAGATGCTCCGTGCTGTTGCCAAAGGACAGAAAGGCATTTGGAAAGTTATGTAGACTGTCAGAGCCTCGGAGCCCTAGTCTACAAAATGGGTATATGATTATCGTTCCTTCCTTTATGCCAATGTTGGTGGGGCAACATATGTACATGTGCAGTGCATGTTAACTCAGGGCATAGTCTGTGTGAGCTCTGTGAAATGTAGGGCTCTGATCGTTTCTGGCTTTGGAATGAGGCGAGGACTGTCCATTCTCAAATTGGATTTGCCATCGCATTTCCTCCTTTTTTGTTATTGTGGCATGAAAGGAAGAAAGAAAATAAGTCAGCCTAAAATGAATTCATTACAAGCCGGACATACTGTTCAATGCATCACAGCCTTTAAGGAAAGTGCCGACACTATTCTGAAGTTTATGGAACTGAGGGAAAAGCGGTTGTGTAATTCACACACAATTCTATGGTGAGGAGTCCAGGGAGTAGGTCTAGAGGACCCTTCATAAAACCCATTGCCACTGATCTCAGGACAGCTTAGTCACTGGGGAGAAACTCTTTATTTCCTCTCGTTCCAATAGCCATTTGGTTAAGCGTACATTCTGCCTTCAACCCTCAAAAGGACACACACAAGATGCAGAATTGTCCTTGTCATTTCCAAACATACACTGCCTAACCTACAACACATTAATTCCAATAAATGTAAAGAAACACAAACCCCAGCCTTGTCCAGGTTTCCAGCTGCAAGACTGCCAATTAAAAATTTCTCCTTTTCTGTACTCAAGTAGTATTTCCAGCCTAGATAACAATTCGACTGCGGCATCTTTAATACCGTTAATGATTTGATCTTTCTGCAGAGAACTTAAAAGCCTGTTGCAGACAGCGACAGACCCGAGATAGGTAGGTGGAAGGTTACACAGCAGCTGTGTCTAGCGATCTGAATGTATTAAAAAGAGTGGACCAGAATTAAAGGAAGCAGATGAGGGGCACTTACAAAGTAACACTGGTATACAAACCAACTGCTGATTTTTTAAATGAGAACACTGGAATGAGAAAGTGGCTTCGCAATTTCTCTCTGGCTTTATTTTCACTGGCAAAAATCACACAGATAGTTGAGGCAATCAGTACTGGGAACAGGGCCTTGTACAGAGTAGGTGACTAATACATTTGAAAAATGAGGATTCAGGCCAAAAAAAATCCTGCTGTCACGAAAATAGAGTAAGAAAAATGGAAGCATTCTCGCATGAATGGTGATCATTATTTGAATAATTGTCTAAACATCCACATTATCTTTGTGTTTGTAAGCTGTGGCTTTACTTTGGTTTTGAGAATTCAGATTCACTGACACAGAACTGTCCTAACCTGAAGAAAACCTTTTGCTTCAGCTATGTATGACTGAATGCTAGTAACTTCACATTTACTTAATTCCCCCAGAATGGATGGCCCAGGGGGACTAAAACATTCATCTTTCATTCCAGAAACAGTCAAGTCATTTAAGACATGACCCTTGCGCACAAAGGAATTTACCACATAACGCCAATGAACACAGGAGTGATTAATTGAGTTAGTTTCATTTTCAGGGGAGAGAGACAGTTCTGCTTTGATTTAGAGCCACCAATTCTGCCCTAAAAGCCAACAATCATCTTCCAAGTATATGTGGAATCAGGTAAACTCCTTGTATCCACTGATGGGGCAACACCCAGGCAAAACAAAACATAGAAAGGCAATAATAATAACAATAAAACGGCATCATTACTACGTGTCCAGGCTACATTAAGCACTTTGTGCATACACCCTACATCCTGTCATCCTCGCTGTTTGCCTGTGTGGTAAATAAATGACACTATCATCTCCACTTTCTATAAAGGGAAACTGAAATCTCTGTGTTCTGAATAGTCTTATGAAAACTATGTAACACTAAGTATGTGGTCCCCTCTTTTTTTTGGTTATTTTTATTGAATTTATTGGGGTGACTTTGTTAATGAAATTCTATAGGTTTCAAATGTACAATTCTATAATACATCACGTGTACATTGTACGTGTGTTCACCACCCAAAGTCAAGTCTCCTTCCGTCACCATTTATCCCTCCTTTACCCTCTTCTACCTCCCCCCCAACCTCACTTTCCTTCTGGTAATCACTGCACTGTTGTCTGTGTCTATAATTTTTTTTTAAATTTTGCTTAGTCCCTTAACCCTTTTTCATCCAGTCCCACAACCCCACCTCTCTGACAGCTGTCAGTCTGTTCTCTGTGAGCCTGTTTCTATTTTATTTGTTAGTCCGTGGTGTTCATTAGACTCCACGTATGAGTGAAATCACATGGTACTTATCCTTCTCTGATTGGCTAGGTCTCTCCCTACTTGCTCTCCTTTCACTGGCTTCAGATCCACTTCACTCCAGCTGCCCCCAGTCACACCGGCTTCTTCCTTATTGGGCTCACTGAACTCATCATAGGCATCCTCACCTCCCAGTCCTTGAACTTACTGCCCCCCGTCTTGACACACTCTCTTCTACCCCCCACCGCACCCCCATATACCTGTGTGACTGACACACTCATGAGATGCTTCAAATATGCTCAGATGTTCAAATGCGACCTTCACTGAGGAAGCTTTCCTCTCCTCTCCTACATAATCCCTCAAACCTGCTTCCTGTTCCTTTATAGCAATTTCCACTTGCTATGGTCGCTCGCTGCCATTCTCTTGTGCCCAGTTCTCCTCCTGCTTCAACTACATTGGATGACAGTTTTAGATTACGTGCTTCCAACACAGACCCTTGAGAGGAAACCAATCCTTTCCTCTCGAGTATTCTCTGTTTTTGATTCAAAATAGTGTATTGACCAAGGACTCTACCAAGACAACAAAAAACCACTCTGAGAATTTGAAACAGGAAATTTCCTACAAGCCCAAGATGACAAGGCTGATGGAAGGTGCTGGAAAGCCAAAGAAGGAACAGGGAGGCAACTCAAAGCTTGACAACAAAAGGGAGTTACAACCTCTCCTAAGCAGAGAGAATAAGAGCGCATGCAGAATTACTCGATCACAGGGCCTGGGCTTACTAGAAAAGTTAGAATCACAAAAGGCCAATGAGAGGAAGAGGAGCTGAAGCCTCTGAGGGGGTTTTACCTGTTGGGTTAGCACCTCTCCCACTACAGAGCAAAGCACTGGACCTTCAGGAAAGAAATCTGAAAACAAGCAGCCTCAGTAATGTATTAATATGCAGCTTCAGGTTAGAGAGCCTCAATGTAACCTGGCTTCCTTCTTTCATTGCACATGCAGTAGTAAAAACTAATGAAATGTGGGTGATTTCTGCATTCATTATTGTTATTGCATAGCTGTGTTACCTACTAGATAATGAACTCCGTAAAAGCAGCTGAACCTTTTTATTGCTATATCTACAATGCCTAGTTCATAGGAAAAGCTTCAGATTTTCTCAATAAATAGCTGGCGGTGAGTGAATGAGGGAATAATCTGAGATTTAGCAACAAAATGATTTATACCCATTTATACCCATTTTATACCCATTTTATCATCACAATTGAATAATTATTTGTCTATTTTCTAACTTCTTCTAATGTAACAAAGGCAAGAGCATAGAGTTGATCTCAAGTTTTGAGATATTATTGGGTTGGCCAAAAAGATACATTTTTCATGTTTACCAATAACTTTATTGATTTGGATGTTTTGAGAATGTTGGCTATCTCTTGCATGGTATAATGTTGATTGTTCTAAATTAACGTCTTGATTTCACTGATATCAACTTCAGCTGGTGTACCCAATCATGCGGTATCATCATCCAGCAAGAAATCTCCAGCACAAAACTTTGCAAACCACTTTTGACACATTTGATCAATCACAGCACCTTCTCCATACACTGCACTATCTTTTTTTTTTGCATTTCAGTTGCATTTTTACCTTTCTTGAAATAATAAAGCATAATATGCTAAAACATTGCTTATTTTTTCCATCTTCAACATTTAAATGACTGCACAAAAATTCACCAATTTTGATGTTTTTCCATGCACGCTGATACGACAGCTGTCACAGTACAGTCTAACAAAATTGTTTTGAATGGAAGTTAAAGACAACTACGCATTACTAGAGCCATCTTATGGGAAAAAAGAATGAGCTTTTTGGCCAACCCAATATTTTCTAGTCTCCACAAAAGCCCAAGTATTTGTAAGAAAGCAAGAGAAAAAGACAATAGCAAAGACAATTCCATGGAAACTGAAATCATTTCTCGTGGACACCAAGTGAGTCATGGCAAGCTAATCCTGGAGGGGAGCTTTACTCAAAGATGTTTATGTTCTGTGTTCCACGGGCTTTTCTAGAACTACCAGTTACAGGCCCTATCCCTCCTCATAGCTGATGAGGATGATTGAAATAATGCCTTTTATAATGAAATTGCAGCTGAGTAGCCAGAAGCTAAAATGGATTTCAGAATCTTTCCATCTATAAGACCCTTAATGGGAGGACAGCCAGAAATTTGTGTCCAGGAACTCTAAAAAGGTATGAGTGAATGCAGTGCATGATGAACTGAATAATACCTAAGGTTAGCACCACTAGAAAAAATCTTAGTGATATTCAAAGTTTCTTTATACTTTTAAAGAACCCAAGTAGTGATTGGTCTAATGACCCTACCTCTTTCAACATGCTTGTCAGACAATCCTAGATTGTGGTCGGTTGGAAAATATCAAAGAGAGATGGAAATTCAAATTTATACTTCAATGACTACAATCAGAACAACACTGTATTTGAGGGTAGACATGCATCAGATTATGTCATCTGATTCTCATTTGAAAGTATAAATGTCTCCTTGAAAGTTTGGTGAATTAGGTCATGGGTACCATTTAGTGACTTTAGGTTTTTTACTGTGTTATATTTTTTACGTATATGTTTCACTATCTTTAATCTCCCTAAGAGTTCTATGGGTAGTGTGTTATTATTCCATTATTCAATTAAGGGAGTGAAGATTCAAGGAAGTAGAACATCTTGCCCAACTTCACAAAGCTAATAAAGACCAAAAATGTAATTAGAAATAGCATCTAAGTTATTTATGTAACATTTCATTATGGAAAATATCAAAAGTACGTGAAAGCAGACAAAACATGTTATTGAACTCCACATACCCATATCTTACATTTCATAAATTGTTAGCTCATGCCTGAGCTTGTTTCATTTATTCCTTTCCTATTTTTCCCACTTGTACTTCTTTGAAGCAAGTCCCAGATATGAAAACATATAGTATAGTCCTTCTAGGCTCTTTTTAAAAAAATTTTACTGATTGATTTGAGAAAGATAAGAAGAGAAAGAAAGAGAGTGAGAGTGAGAGTGAGAAGGAGAGAGAGAGGGATTTGTTCATCCACTTATTTATGCATTCATTGGTTGACTGTTACATGGGCCCTGACCGGGGATCAAATCCACAACCTTGTTGTATCAGGATGCTTCTCTAACTAACTGAGGTGTTTGGCTAGGGCTTAAGCTCTTTTTTAATGCAACAACTTTTGTACTGATAGATGGAATATTTTAATGCAGAACGAGTTATTAAGGGAAAATGTTAAAATCTACCCATTTAAACCCATTTTCACTTTTAATTGTCACTGGTGATTTACCCATTTCAGCATAGAAGAGGGATTTTTGTTCCAAAAGTTAAGCAAGATCATTATAGAGGTTCCATTGGCTTATGGAACCAGAACAAGATTCACAATGAAACAAATGTACATCAAAAAACACGTGTTGTGTTTCTCTTTAAATGCCTTTGTCTTTAATGTAAGAGTTGTGAGAGAGAACAGTAATCAAGGAAGAACACCATGATTGCAGTGAACTGGAGGATTTAATTGGACATATTATAAGAGGAAAGTAAAAAAAACTGATAAATATTCAACTGTAAATGCATGGTAACAAAAGCAATGCAAGAACTTAAGCAGTACTTCTGCATACTGCTGTGGGTACTGAGATCTTGGCAAACGATTGTCTCAAAGGAAGAATGCAGAGTCATCAGCAGAAAATCCACTTATGATATCCCTTGGGAGCCTTTTGGAACCAGCTCCATTTATCCTTAGTTTTTAAAATATTTTCCATCTTGAATTAGAGAAATAAAATTATATATATTTTTCCTAATAAATAAACTCTCATTGCTTCTGATCACTAAAAAGTAATGAACTGTTGAACATCCACAGAAATTGTTTTCAGTCTTCAACTGCTTCTTGTAAAAAAAAAAAAGAAGACTGTGACTTTTTTCAGAAGATTGGCTTAGATTACATTTTTCACAAAGAAAAAAGTGATTATCATCTTATCATCTTTTCTGTTATAGGACGGCAAGTTAAACAGAAGGATCTACTTATTGAGTTTGTAAATACCTACTTTTTCTAAAATATGGAATATCTTCAAGAGCTTATCCTTCTTTACATAAAGAGATTATTTTCCCAGAGAGTCAGTGAAGGTTTCTACAGTTTTTGCAAAGCAATACACATACTGGCAGGGTGATCCCAATTACCATATGGGACTCACCTCATTTTAGGAGCCACATATTGTCAGCTGTCAATCCATGCACAGTATGCTCGAAGGAGCACTATGTGACTAGGTTCTCGGACACGATATTGACTAGTCTTGCCATCTTCAAAGGGTTAGCATATGCAGCTCCACTGTGTGAATACTAATACGGACACACCAGTATTCTTTTTTGTTCCTTTTTCAAAAATTTAAATAGCTTTTTCATATATAATTTACATTTCATGAAATTCACTTATTTTATGGTGTACTGTAATGATTTTCTAGTAAACTCACAGAGTAACGCAACCATCACTACAATCTGATTTTAGAAGAATTCTATCCTCTCAAAACAATGGATGGATGTATTGAGATGAAGGCTAAAATTCTCCTTCAATTATGTTTCTAAAGCCAATCACAATTTTTGCAATTTTAATTGTCCAGGATTGCAGGTTGTTTAATCCAGCCACTGCTATGTGGTATCATTTCCTGATTTGTATGAAGTTATGGTTGAATGTGGGATCATCACGAAAGAACTTCTAGTCCTAGAAGGGCAGATGTACCTGAATAAGATAAGCCTAAGAGCTCAGTTGAGGACTTTTTAACAAAAGACACCATTTACATTAAATGAGTTTAAAATGGTGGTGGAGGTGGTTGATTGAGAAACACATGAAGAATCCCAGTAAAGAAAAGCATCAGCTCTTTCTATCTCCCTCTCAGAGACACCAGCCACAGGTGATAGCTCTCGTATAGCAGCCACGAATGTTTATACCCTTTTCCATGACCTGTGTGTTCTCTGGGGCAGACGATCAAGAGGTCAGAATTAAGTACACTAGAGTTTCTCTTCCTTCTTGAGGCCATTTCTACATTTTGGGAATGGGATGGAATTTGTACAGTTCATCTGAGTTGTGGAATCTATTGTCACGAAACTGTTTATATCACTGCTTTACTTCATACCTGAAGTTGGTAATGTGTATTTTCTCTTTTGCTTCTTGATTAGTCTAGTTAAGTTTTTATAACAATTATTGATCATTTCCAATGAACACTATTTGACTTCATTAAATTTGTATAGTGTTTGATTACTCTTTCATGAATACTCATATCTTTGTTAAATTCTTTCATCTATACACCCTGGACGTTTTTTTTAAACTCAGATAGATTTGCACTGATTTAGATAGAATATTTCCTTGGAAACCATTTTATATTGCATCTGGATACCATAATAATCTCATATTCCCTCTGGAAACTGCCTCAATGTTCATCCTGAAGAGTCTTAATATACTTCTTATCATATATTTTCTTAGTTTTTACTTTATATTTTACTTTATAATTTACTTTTATTCCAACTTTGAACTCTTCAATGAAAATTCATTATAAAATATGAAAGGATGAAACCCAAATATTCTTAAAAGACAAATACAGCTTTTTGCTTTATCTCAAAGCTAAGGTAACTGATAACCTTACACAGATTAATAATAACCACTATTATTTTAAGTTTTATTACACAGTTTGCACATCACAGACCCTGAAAACACATTTTAGGTGGAATAACATACTGACTCCTCAGACACCTTCTGACACTCAGCTCCCTAATTAGTAATTTGGGCACAATAAGAGTATCTGCTATGACCTTGGGGAAATTACTGGAAAATGCAACCAGGTAAGTAATGTAATTGGAATGCAAACACAATTAAGAGTGAGTCCAGAGCCTGAACATTATCTCATATGATATTCAGAAGCATTCTGAAATACACGTTCTAAAGAAATTACACCTAATATAAGCTATTCAGAAATCAGAACATTGAAAAGGCAACACATTTCCCTAAGTGTCTCTCTCTTTGCTAGCCATCCCTCTGATAGTTCCAGAATGCAGAGAATTTGGTGGCAGAGGTCCTTTCATCCCTGCCCAGGGCCAGGGAGCACCACACACTCCTTGTCAACAGGGGGACGGCGAGCTGGGAAAATCAAATATTATCTTGAGAATATGTTCAAAGACTCATCAAAAGTCCTTTTTATTTTACAAGAAAGTATTAAAATGAAATCATGCATGACTTCAAAATTTATTCAGATTTCTCCATTGCGTTTAACAATGGGGAATTTTATCCGATTACATTTTCAATAAAAGAAGAGTTTGAATGAGTTTGATGTGATTTTTATTTCAATCATAAGGGTGACCTACATGGGTATCTTTTTCTTCAATCGTTTTATTTCTGCTCTCTCCATCTGTATTTAACCTGTTAATATGTGGGTGAATTTGAGGAAAAGCAAATCAGTTTGACCTTTAAGGTAAAGTCATTTTTGTATGATCGAAACAGTGCTCTTTCCTATACTATAAAGAATGTAGTTTTAAGATTCAAAAGCACATGCCATTCCTAGCAACCTGAGAAGAATGATAATGTGACCACTGCTTGAACAATAATTTTATCTACATAACTGCCTTCCATTCTCCAGCCTTCACTGTATATTAGGACTTTGGCCCAGAGATATATGTTTAGCCAAGCTGTTTTAATATAACATATCAAACTTTAAAATGATTCAAGGACAAACACTGGACTTCAGCTCACAGTAGGATGCCACATTTTCTTGCATCATTTCCCGCCTTATTTAGCAACTATTTTACCACTAAAGCAGAAAAGCAGTAATGACGCAGGAAAATCACTCTCAGCCCCTACCCCTGCTGGACTGCAGGACCCAGGACAGCATAGCTGTCCCTGTGGTGCCTGTGAGGCCAGGGGCCAAGTCATTAACCCCTGCTAGCAACTGAGGGGAAAATGGGATAGACTACAGCAGCTCCCAGGCGCCCCAAAGATTTGTATGCACACAAAATGCATTTACAATGCAGATGTCCAAGGCCTATCCCCGGAAGTTCTTACTTAGTTGATTTAGAGTAAAATCCACGAATATGCATTTTTGTAACATGCTCAGATATTTATATCTGATGACTGCCTGAATTTTGCGATGTGCTTCTTTCTGTTTGTGTGAATATTTGCTCAGACACAATGATAATTAAATGGGCTTGAAATTTGGAATGTCAAGATAAACCAGATATATCAGAGCCTAGTATATACTAGGCACTTTATTTTTATTTTTTTAAATTGTTGTTCAAATACAGTTGTCTGCATTTTCCCCTACTACTCCCCACCGCAGCCGCCCCCACCTCCCTCCCCTGATCCCACCCCCTCTTGGTTTTGTCCATGTGTCCTTTATAGTTGTTCCTGAAACCCTTCTAAGAACAAACTGACAGTAACCAGAGGGAAGGTGGGTGGGGATGATGCAAGGGGAAAGGGACACTTTATTTTTAAAGTTAATGTAATAATAAATGCAAGATCGGTGGTATATGCTTCTCTCATTGCATTCTATTTGTGTAGTGTTAGATATACTTTGGACTTCTCAAGGCACTACGTCCAATTTTAAGCTCTTGTTGTACATTAACTCACTCATATGCACTGATGTCTATTATCTATTTATTTAGCAAACCAATTAAAATCATTATTTACTTTATAATCAAGTCTCCATTTCATCTCTGAATTAGATACTCCAAAATCCTAAGGCTATGTGTTCCCATTGCCTCCTTTGTGGGAAGTAGTACATTTTCAGCCTGTTACTGAAGGATAACAGAACTTCTCTACATTGAAAAGGAGGGTCTGAGGTTATTGGATACGAGGGGAGGAGACATACAGAATTATACAGCCACAAAGATGGTGCCAGAAATTGAGCCAGAACAATTTTTGGAAATGGGAAGACGGATTATATATTGTAGTTCCATTATTGATATATTGAGTTTGGACACTGAACATCCAGTTGGGTTATGTCCAATAAGTAAGTGCAGGAGGCAGGAGGCTACAATTTTAGGAGAAAAATACCGTGTGGTATTTGAAGTCAGGTAAGTAAGTGAGATTCAGACAGTTATAAAGAGGTTAGAGACGAGGCTGGGGACAGATGTCATAGAACAGAAACATGGAAGGAGGGGGAAAAGGAGATGCCCTTCTCCCCCCTTAACAGACCAGCCTTTTCCTCTAACTCCAGTTCACATCCCACTCCTTCCCTGAGGCCTTTTCTTGTCTGTACCTATGACAGTAGAAATTTAAATCAAGGAACAAATGGCGTAGGGGACCACAGGATATGGGAGCTTACCCAGAAGACATGGGTCACAATTAGAGAAGAATGGACCATCAAATTGTAGGCTGTTTTCTTCCTTCTTCTGCATCAGAAGCTGCTTAAGATCAGGAATTATATCTTCACTTACCTAACTCTCCATGTGTTCCTTCCACAAAGATTGAGATCCGCACATGGAGACTTCTACAGAGTGACACATAGGGCAGCCAATGAGATGCATTCACGACAGAAGGCAAAATCTCAGTTGGTGAGACAGAAAACCATCCTAGCTGGCTTCGTGGCAGCGTGCTGGGCGGGATGTGTACCACGGAAGACTTTCCTCCGACAGCACTGTCTTGTAGACAATAGGCACTGAAAAACTAAGGAATGAATTAACCGTGTATCGGCATGGATTTGAAGGAAGTTAAGAGGAAGGCATGCATGGATTTGTGCCTTTTTCATGGCTTTCACGTTGTCTCACTTTCATGTATGGAAACAAAAAATCTTCAGGGAGATGCTGGTATCCAACAAAGTAATGACTTTCAGGGCTACTTGACCTCCTCCAAGTCTGTTTAGATAACAAACTGTTTTTGGTGCTTCCTCTCATCCTTATTCTTAGCTCTCTGTTCACTATATTTAATGATTCCGATGTCTTACATACAATGTATACTTCAATGAAACTGCTATTTTAAAACAGTGTTACTCTCTGTTCCACCTACACTATATATCAAATGTGTTAATGAGCACAGATGTATCAGCTCAACTGCAGAATGAATTCATCTCTGACTCCCATTTTCTTAAATATTTAGGGGTATCTATTCAATCAATGGACATGTTGTGGGAAAGTCACTCTTCAACAAATGCTAGCTTTCCATGTCTGGGCTGCTAACCATTAGAGTTTTTTCTGAAATTTTCACAAGAAATTTGACTAATGGCCTTCGTGTTTCTTTGTTTTGTTTTGCTTTGCTTTTGCCTTAACAGTTTGCATACTTTTAAGAAATGACACATTCTTTTCACATCTTCATGAATCCTAGTCTAGAAATATTCTTTTTCAGGTCGGTTGCCACTTGTGAAGGCTTTAAAATTTCCATTCAAACAAAGGAGAAATTGGCTCTTGGTCTAGTTTTCACTTTCTTGGCTTAGTTAATGCAGTTATTCCTCAGATAAAATGAAGGTTGGAGTATTAGGCATCACCCTTCACTCCCCAGGGCCTGGAGTTGATAAATCTGCCCTTCTCCAGGCACTAAGGATCTGCATGAGGTGCATGGAGCGTTTTGAGTAAGAGCCAGCATGCAAATTAAGTGCAGGGTGAAAATAATCAAACTCAGAGACCTTGGACAGTGTGATTGTATCTAGCTCGAAACTTGTACTCTGTGATACTTGAGTTGTTCTCTGGCACCCAAATGGACACCTGGATACTTAATTCAAAGTTATGTCATGCTATGCTACCTTAGGGGTTCGGAATAAGTTGTCCCAAGTTGGATGCTTTTCCACTCTCGCTATGATATGCAGTGCTATGCTGTGTTATGTTGACTCTCAAGATACAGGATTTTGATTGGTAGAGTGCTGTACTGAATATCTTAGTTCCTTCTACAACCCTACATGCTCCCCTACCAAGGTGCCTCTACCACTTGGTTTTCTTGTTGCCTCTGACAAAGGTGTCACGGCATGGAAAAACCTCCCCCATACACTTTTTTCCTTTTTATCTTATCTTTGAGCTTTAATATAACCTTAGAGCCCATTTTCCCTGGTTTTCTGGGGTGACTTTTATTAAGAGGACAGAGAGAATGTGCAGAATACATTAAAGTTGGTTGTAATTCCTAGCTGCCAGCTCAGGAAGCTACTTTCTCTCTCAAAAACCCCATTCTTCAGCCCTGACTGGTGTGGCTGGGTGGATTGATCACTGGCCTATGAACAGAAAGGTTGCTGGTTCAATTCCCAGTCAGGGTACATCCCAGCTGGGGGCATGCAAGAGGCAACCAGTCAATGTTTCTCTCCCTCTCTTTCTTCCTTCCTCCCCTCTTTCTAAAAATAAATAGAATAGAAATCTTAAATAAAAAAACCCTGTTCCTCATATGTAAAATGGGGGTAAAATGCCCTTCCTGCCTCTGTATATCATATTTAATTAGGTTTACTAGTTGTATTAATTTTCTAGCTCCGCTATAACAAATTATCACAAACTAGGAAGAAGCTTATTGTCTCACAGTTCTGGAGTCCAGAAATCTGAAATCGAGGTGTTGGCAAAGCCACATGCCCTCCAGGGACGCTAGAGGAAAATGCAATCTTGGTCTCGTTCATCCTCTGTAGGCTGTCAGCACTGCAAGCCAGTCACGGGATGGCCACACCACACCAGTGTCTGCCTCTGAGGTTGTGTTTCCTCTCCCTTTGCTCTGTGTTAAATCTCCCTCTGCCTCACTCTTACAAAGATGTTCATGTCATTGAACTTGGTGTCCACCCAGTACTCCCAGGTAAACTCCTTGTGTCTGGGTTCTTAGTTTAATTACAACTTCAAAGACCCGTTTCCAAGTAAGGTAACACTCACAGGTTCTAGTGAATGGGACGTGGGCATGCTTTTGGAGGTCACCATTCAGACCACTACACTGAACACCATTTTTATATATGTAACCTAAAACAATGATTTTCTATTGACAACTTAGGAACAGTGTATGTAGCTTCTAAAGGAAATTTAGAAGATTCTTGAGTTTCATAGGTTACTTGATGTGTCCTAAGCTTCATAAAGTACAAGGCACAGCCCACACTCTGTACATTTCCTCTGCAAAATGACAGTCGCTCAGCTATTTATAGGACTACCATGAAATAATTTTTTGTTTTGAAAAGGTTCTAATTCATTCTGTGTATGATAAATCATTGACTAAATCCTAAGTTAGATGTTAGCCTAGGAACTTCCAAAGGAACTAGCAGCATCTTTAAAGCCAAAGTAAATGTTGGACAATATTTAATGGCTAGTTATATTTTGTTATTAAATATTAGGAGATTTGGCAATGAGTCAACACCCAGGTAAACATTGAGATTATTGACATCAGGTGGCACGGTGTCCCTCTAATGAGGAAAACAGGGGGAAAGGTGATGAACTAATTAGGTGGCTCCATGTATCCAGCCGCCCGTTGCAGGCTTACTGCGCGGGCACGCTGTCAGTGAATTACGTGGGCAGTCATGGTGGTGCTGGAGCAAACCAGCTTCACAGAGCCTTAGTTTTTGTGAATTCATTAGAGCCTGACTGTTTCCAGTAAGACTTGGTGTCTAAAGTAATAAACATAGATAAATAAAGTGTAGATGGTACACAATTTGCTTCATATTTCTAGATATCGTATACTATTTATATATGCATCTAATCTGCTGAAAGCTCGTGGGTTTTAATATCTTTATTGCTCTGTCAGGTTTTTATAAATAAGCCACAGATACAACAATGATAAAAACTTACTTAATTAAATCTCTCGTCCACTGAACAGAGTGCCATTTTCCCTTTGTTTTGACCTTCTTGCTATTTTCATTCCATTTCCCTTGAACAAGGAAGTTTGAATTCAATTTGCAAATCAAATACCAGAATACATTTCTCAAAAAAAAGAGAAAGAAAGCATACTAACTATTGATCTCCTCCTCATCTATTCCTTTTTGTCATAAATGTTTGTCTGGCAAGGGCCTTCATTAACTCCCCTCCGTGCTGTTCTTGCTCACATCTGAAATGGTGAACAGAAGCCCTAGCTCCATGATTCCAACAAATGGGACCTAGACTAAAGCAAAAATTCAGCATTGGGGCGACCAAGGGAGATGAAGTATGCTGGAACAAATAGAGAAGTTAGGTTTCCCTGCTTCCTTTTCTCTGAAATAAAAAGAACAATGTGGGAAAAAAACACAGGATATTTAAATAGCAATAATAATGATAACTTTTGTTTTGTTAAATAATACAAAGTAAATACATGGAAGTAAGGAAAGGAGGAGGCAAAGAAGGAAGGAAGTGGGATGATGGTCTGTAGGTTAAAAAAAAAGAATTATACAAATAAAGCTGAAGAATTACCCAGGTAGGCTCAGTCTGTCTCTTTAGATGCACTTTTAATTTTTCATTGACTATGCATATAGAATTAACTAGCAAGTACAGTACTGTTGTGGCTGACTCAGGCTGCTATAACAAAATCCTGAAGACTGGTGGATTAAACAACAATTGTTTCTCACTGTGCTGGAGGTGAGGAAGTCGAAGATCAAGGTGCAGGCAAGGTGTTTCATTCTGAAGTCTTTTCTCTCGGCTGCCTGTGGGGGGGCACCACATTGCTATGTGCTTGTATGACCTCTTCTTTGTGCAGCCGTGGGTGGAGAAAGAGAGAGCCCTCTGGTGTCTCTCCTTAAAAGGACACTAATTGTATAAAGTCAGACCCTACTCTGATGACCTCATTTAACCTTAATGACTTCCTTAGGAGCTCCATCTTCATATACAGTCGCACTGGGTGGGGGGGTGGTGTGTGGGTTAGGGGTTCAACATATTAATGTGGGGGAGGGGCACAAACAACATTCATTCTATAACAAATACTTACTGGCTTATTTACTAAAGGAAACTTTTCTTATAGGGATATTAATACTGTATGAGAGAAGGTCCTTTGATGTCCAACTCTAAATGGTCCAAAAGCTGAATATCAATAAGCAGAGAGGAGAGTCCTCCCAGGCTAGCCACAGGAGATACTTATTCAGACTATGTGCCCCCGTCTGAATGTGAGTCATTCAATTTCAGCTCAGTAAAGAGAGTTCCGGTGTGCACGTCTTTGATATAATGGTATTTCAGTCATTTTGCAACAAATTTTTCCTCTCTGAGCCTTCTCTATTTGAATCTAATCATCCTCCGTTTATTGCTCATGTTACATGATATGAGGAATGCCTAGAGGAAGACTTGGAAACTATCAATATTTCTCTTAAATTTCCACATCGTTTCCAATAGCCCAAAATTGAACTTCCTCAGTGACTTATTTTGAACCACATATAATTCACTATGACAGAATAACGTAGGAGATGTAAAAATGAGACCCACAAAATGTGGCCACTGATTCCATGGCCATTTATTTATTCAGCAAATATTGGCTGAGTACTCAGTATGCATTTAAAATCGGTTATTTGTTACTGAGAAATTGCCTAGTTTATTTCTGTATCACTAGTGTCTACTGTACCCCCCATTGCTTTATCATTTCTTTGCAATAAGACCTGTGATGAAAAATAAAAGATTGTTATAAGGTTACATAACAAATGTATCTGGGGAGCTGGGAGATAATGAGTGAAGGGAATTAGCCACAAAAAAACAAAGATGTAAAGAATGCATAAATACTAACCATTTGGATTAAGGCTAAAGAGGGTAGAGAGATTTCAGGAAGGAGAAAAAGTAAATAGGAAAGCCCTGACAAGAGAAGACCCTCAGTGCAGAAGGGGCTGGGTCAGCTAGAATGCAGAGAGAGAGTGGCGGGGCATAAGCTAGTTAGCAAGGCAGGGAAGAAAGATAAATCTCCAATCTATAATAAAACTTCTAAACGTACTCAGCAAACTTGTAATGAATCCGTTAGTGTTCGGGTCCTTAATCTCGAAAGCATTCCATATACAAGTGGGTTAAGCGACATGACCAATGTCGTTATGAGGAGCTTTGCTCCGTGCCAAATCCTGCGCTGGAGACCGGAAAGAGAGCTGCGCCTAAGGCTAGTCCCCCTGAAGGGGGCTGGGGTTACCCGCTAGTGAGATAATACACGCATTTTACTGAATAGTATCTATTGGTCTCTATAATGTCACAATCATTACATACATGTTTTAAGAGTTAATTTCAAAATGACTACCTTTCAGACAGCCTCTAACAACCTTTGTTAAAAGCCTAACAAGTGCTCTTGAAGAACAAAATGACAAAGGCTAAAAATATAAGTAAATTTTAAAAATAGTCTGTTGTCAGAATATGAAAGAAACTTCATACACAACAGCATAACTGTAATGTACTCTCTGAAATAAAACAAGATTATGCCCTCAAAACTCAGTAAGTCTATGTACCTATCGTTTACCTGGTGGTCTCTTCCTTATTATTTATTTGGTATATAATTTGTGTTACTCAGCCAAGGAGTAAGGAAGACAAGTGTACCCTATTTTAGAAGTATTATCATTTGCAGTACGCCTGGCCCTATTAGTCCACTTCAATTCCCCATCAGCTCTTCCCTTCCATGGTTAGTCATAAACAGAAACACCTGGGTGTGGGGTGTGACGCAAGGTTCTGAAAACGGAGTCGTTCATCCTCCTTGGTATAGTGCTCACAAGGAAAACATTCCAGAGGATGAGAAAACAGGAAAGTCTCTAAAAGGGACATAATGGGGAATACAAATACGTCAACATTTCCTTACCAAGATCATTAGACAACTGGGTGATAAAGTTAAGATATGTTTCCATCACAACGCAACAAAAATACCCCAGATATGCACCAAGTGGACATTCTTCTGGTCACCTGGATGCAAGGCCACCTGGAGAATGCCAATGCTTTCGGCCCAGCCTCTTCTTAAATAGGTCTTGGCACACATTCTTCTATCTTTTGTCAAACACTGTTGTCATCTACTCAACTTCAAGATATTTAATTTTTTTAAATTGTGATGTATATGTCTATGAGCTTTCAGTGATCATTTTATCTTTTTTGTCTTATATACTCTACAGTTTCAGGAAACGGCTGTGTTTTCTCTAGCAAATCATTCTTGGGATATGCTCTTCTGTTTGCTGTGCTCCAAAAGAAATTATGCAATAAATATAGTAAGCAGGATCTGAAGCCATAAGGTGAAACAGGTTAAGATGCAGATATAATAAGATGATAGAACATAGAGATGCATAAGAATAAGAATGACCAAAAAGAAGCTTTTAAAAGAGTGCAATGATAGCACTGAAGCTAGGGATACAGATAGTGAACAGCCAAGTTACTGTCCTTTATATGACTGCCTTTTCCCTTTGAGTCATCAGAAAGTAAATAAAACGAACTAGAGGAAAATTTTAAAAGAACACAATGAGAGTGCATGTAAACAATTTAAAAGTGTGTTTTAATAAATACCATCAATCACTGTTCAAAGTCAAAAGTTGTCTTCCCTTTTTAATTTTTTTAAAGGTTTTATTTATTTTTAGAGAGAGGGGGAGGGAGGGAGAAAGACAGGGAGAGAAACATTGAACAGTTGTCTCTCTTACCTGCCCCAGCTGGGGACGGAACCCACAGCCCAGGCACGTGCCCCGACTGGGAATTGAACAGGCGACCTTTCTGTTCGTGGGATGCCACCC
The DNA here is from genome assembly GCF_019186645.2 of Phyllostomus hastatus. Lineage (NCBI taxonomy): Eukaryota > Metazoa > Chordata > Mammalia > Chiroptera > Phyllostomidae > Phyllostomus > Phyllostomus hastatus. Next base: position 21,686,188 of record NW_025334024.1, read on the forward strand.
ACCACTGAGCCACACCAGCCAGGGCTCTCATTTTTAAATATCATGATCAAAGTACAGGCATCTACCATAACTTATTGTACATAAAATTGTATTAGATGTCATAGTAAGATAAAAAATAAGTAATATTGTATAGGCACTTAAAGCTATAGGTTTTCCTCTAAGCACTGCTTTAACACCATCTCTGATATTTTGACTTGCTGTATTTTCATTTATCTCACCTCACAATATTTTTTAAGTTTCCTTTTGAGCTCTTCTTTGACACATTGGTTATCCAGAAATACATTGTTCACTGTTCATATATTTATGAGCTTCCAAACTTTAAAAATATTAACCTATAATTTTATTTCACATGGCCAGAGAACATACCTAATATTATTTCTATTCTTTTAAATTTATTGAAGTTTATTTTATGGCCTAGTATATGGTCTGCACTGCATAATGTGCCATGTATACTTAAGAAGAAAATTTACTGGGTAGAGGGCTCTATAGACACCTGTTAGGTGTAGTTGATTTATGCTGTTGTTGAAGTCTTCTATGTCCTTATTCTTTTCCCACTTCATTGTTTCATTCATTATTGAAAGTGGGATACTGGGCTATTCAACTATTACTATGGAATCTCTAGGTATTTTATACTCAACAGTATATTATATATATATTGTTTCATGCAGTTGATTTTTAAAACAGCTAAGAAGGGAAAAACTATGTATTTAAACTGTCTTATAACTACATAGTTACTTTTCTGGAAGGTCTTTTTTTTTTAATGTGACTTTTAATTACCATCTATAATTATTTGCTTTCAGTCTGAAGAACTTTTAGTGTTTCTTATAAGGTATTTCAGTTAGGTACAAGTTTTCTCACTTTTTTAAAAATCTGAGATTGTCATATCCTGTTTTTAAAAGATAGCTTATTGAATATATGCTTCTCAAAGTGTTTAAGCTTTGGCTTTAAACACTTTAAATATGTTATCCCACTTCCTTCAGGCCTTTATTGTTTTTTTAGGAATTCAGTTTTCAATCTTATTAAGGTTCCTTTGGATGTGATAAGTCCATTTTTTCTTGCTTTTAAGATGTTGTTCACATCTTTGACTTACAGCTCTTTTTTTACTGTGATGTATCTGTGAATCTCCTTGTGTTTACCATCTTGGGGTTCATTGGGCTTTCTGAACATGTAGACAAATGTTTCAAAATATTTTTTACTGTTTTTTGTTTTTATAGATTTTAAAAATATTTTATTTATTCATTTTAGCTAGGAGAGGGGAGGGAAAAAGAGAAAGAGAGAAACATCAATGTGTGGCTGTTTCTCTCGCGCCCCGACCCACCCACTGGGGACAGGCCTGCAACCCAGGCATGTGCCCTAGACCACGAATCGAACCAGCGACCCCTTGGTCTGCAGGCCAGCACTCAATCCACTGAGCCACACCAGCTAGGGGGAATGTTTCAAAAAATTTTGAAGTTTCCAGTTACATTTTCTTTCTTTCTTCCATTCTGGTACTCTCATTGCACGTTTGTTGGTGTACTTAGTGGTGTCCCACGTTTTTTGGATGCTCTGTTTATTTTTCTTCATTCTTTTTTTCTCTCCATTCTTTATCTTGCATATTTGCTTCCGACCTATCTTCACATTTACCAATGCTTTCTTTTGCCAATTCAAATTTACTGTTTAGCCCTGGCTGGCGTAGTTCAGTGGATTCAGCATGGGCTGCAAACCAAAGTATTGCAGGTTTGATTCCCAGACAGGGTACATGCCTGGGTTGCAGGCCACAGCCCCCAGCAACCACACATTGATGTTTCTCTCTCTCTCTTTCTCCCTCCCTTCCCTCTCTAAAAAGTAAATAAATAAATCTTAAAAAAAATGTAATGTACAAAAAAAATTTACCATTTAGCCACTCTAATTAACTTTTCATTTCACATTGTACTTTTCATTTCATATCGTCATTTGAAGTATGCCTGGTCCTATTATGTCCAGAATAATAGAATTTCCAGAATTTCCATTGTGTTCTTTTAAAAAAAAATTCCTATCAATTTATTGATATTCTCTGCTGGATGTGACATTATAATCATACCTTCCTTTCCTTATTTAATCAGACCTTGCTTTAGTCCATTCAATACCTTTATAATGACTCCTTAGAAATCTTTGATTAATCTGGCATCTGGCTACTCTCATGGACAGTTTCTTTTTGTCTGCTATTTTTTTCTTGTGTATGGGTCATATTTTTCTGTTTCTTTGTGTCTTATAACCTTTTGTTGGGTATTGGAGACAATGTATTTTAGTAAATCTGGATATCAAAGCCCCCCAACACGGGGCTTCTTATTGTTATTTGTTTATTTGATTAACGACCAGCTGGATTATTTTAGAGGAGTTTATTTCCCCTCTGCAGTGGGATCCCAGCCTTGGGTATGCCTCCAGTCAGCCTGGAATGATGGCGGTTTGGGCAGAATTCTCTGTCTCTTTCCCCGACCACGCACCAGTTGTTAAGCCTCGCTAACTGCCAGATTATTTCTGCACTGTTTTCCATTTAGGGGGCCTAGATTGTTCTACAGATGAGTGTAATCAAATGTGGGCCTCTTCCAAAGAGCATTTCCGTTGAGCAGTGGTCCACGTTTGTTCTGATAGAGGTAGACTCCCTATCTCCTTCCCAAGTTCTCTGGCTCTCCATCGAGGCAAGACCCTAAACCACTGGCCCTGGAACTGAATCAGATAGAGACTACATGTACTTTTCGGTGTGACACCTCTACTTTAGAGCAAGCACTTAGTGCTGGGGGACGGCAGCGTCAAGTCCTTTGGACTTGCCCCTCCCAGTGTGGGACCACTGCCCCACGGGCCAGCGCAGCGGTAGCTGGGGCCCCGCCTTTCTCCCTTACATTCCCAGTGGAGCGGCGCCTGGTAGAACCTCTGTTGCACAGGTAGGTGCCTGTGTGAAATAAAAAGGAGCCCCATACCTTGGCCACACTGACCCAAAATGCAGTTTCAGCAACAGGTAGGCAGGAGCAGGGTGGGATCCGCTGACATCCTCTCTCTCCTGTGAAGATAGTCTTCTAACTGCGAGCTGGGGGACAGGAAGCCCTGGTTCGCGGCTGCACTAGTTTCGAGCGGCGTTCCCATCTCACGGAGCTGGTGGAACGGGCGGGTTCTGATCCACACACCACAGTCCCAGTCCCGCCGTTCTTACCAAGCTCTCGTAGACTTTCTTGATTAAATGTTGATTCATGTTTCTTGACGTGCTGTTTGCCTTCAGGGCCATTTAGGGATGTTAAAGAGTTTTCCTCTAAAAAAATCAATAATTAAATACATGAATTTAAAATGTGCTGGTATCTGATGATTTTCTTATGTAAACAATAATGGCAATTTTATTTGGTCAAATGAAATAACTTAATCATTAATCAATACAAACACCAATCAAAAAATAGTTTTTTTTTAAAAAGTGAGATGGCCAATAAGGAGTTGACTTTCCCTGGAGGTGGCAGGGGAGATTTACCAAAACTGACTGATAGTCTACCTTTACACCATCAATAATGTTTCTAGGAGAACAATATATGCGGATGCCAGCAGTAAAAGATACATGTGGGTATGAGTTTAGTGTTAGACCCACCAACGCTTCTCTGCATAACAAAGGAGACAGCTTTGTTCTGCAAGAATCATGTTCCCGCTGCACTTTCTAAATTATCATTATAGATTGCTTTAAAGAGAGAATATACAAAGATAGCTTTCTCATATAAATAATGTCAGTCACCAAAAAGAAAAAAGCCTCGTTGTAATTTTATTCATTGTATCTTGAAGAACAACCCCCATCTTCTGTTTTGAACTGTAGTATATAAAACGGTCCACACATGTCCCTTGCACTAATTAACTGTACTCAAACTTGTCGCACGTTTTCTGCAAACTGAACACAGCTATGTCTTCTATGTCGGGTTTGAGATAATGTTCTCCTCTTTTTAGCCTAGTGGTATTTCCTTCTAGGTCATGGAAATGGAGATTACTGAGCCATTGGTATATCACCGCTTAACTCCATTAGAGACTCCTTTCCACTCTTCAAATCACTAAGTAATGAAGCACAATCACAAGAAACTCAGAAAAAAATGTTCACTGAGACTGTCTTCTTCTGTCTGACTGCTTAATAGTAGGGCATTAGGGGGCCACTTATACCTTAAACAAAGAAAACTAAGTATAATAAATATAATTGATGCATCCGTTTTAGGGAATGTCTGTCATTCTTTGGAAATCTTGGGATAGCACTATGCGGTACAGCAGATTGAACACGCCACCTTGAAGGCATTTGAGCAGACGATCTGTGCGTGGGTCTGAGGATTCTGGAGACAGTAAGATGCTGATGACAGGAACTGGACGGCAATTGTTAGAACCTCTGCCCTTAACATACAACAGTGCGGTAGCCAAATGTTTTGGGGTCTGCAAGCTTCCCAATATTTGCAAAGAAATTCCAACTGAAATAATCATTTTGCTCCTCCAAAATTATATATATTTACCAAAATCATGTTTATTTGTTTGGGGCTGGAAACCCAGTAGGAGGTAATTAGTATTTCCATTTTGAATAGCTATGTGTTTCATGAACAAAATGAGAAAAGAGATTAATAATTAATATATATATATTATGACTATAGTTTGTGAGATAGAGATGAAGGCAACAAAAAACTATATCATTTGGGGTGAAATTAGAGAACCATAAGGCTAACACAGGACCAATGTCTTCTCACTGACAAGTTTTACTTTGAACTAAAATATGCCCTTAATTATCGCTTAAATGTCGTTAAGTGTTGCTTCAGATAACTGATAAGTATCTCCATGTGATTAACTGACATGTGCAAGATGGAACACGTTCTCCTATGACTTCTCATTTTATGCTTTCTTGTGTAATCACTATAGGTCTTCTCCACAACATTTTAATATATGTGTCATATCTCCTCCAACTGGCAATGAATAGGACTTTGTTACTGCAGTATAAATGCTCTGGGGGTGGATGACTTTTTTAGGCACCTGTGGGCATCAAAGTGCATTGTTTTATGTGCCATATTGTCTGTCATGTAGCCTATCTTGGAACACGGAGCTTCTCAAACATGTCTTTCAAATGTGGTGAAATTCTGCCCAACCAATTTTGCATAATCAGGGTACGTGAGCAAAAATTAAACTTATTTATGGGACTTGGGGTAATTTGTGTCTTCTGTAAGAAGAGTATTTTTTTAAATAAAAAAATATGTTGCATTTACAAGATGATGGTAAAACTCCATTAGTTCATCCCAGGCCCCGTTCACTGGGCCTGTTAGGATGTGGAAGTTGTGGTCCAAGCCAACTGGGGAAATGGGCAGAAGGGAGGGAGGGAGGGAGGGCCAAAGAGCCTGAGGGACCAGTGGAGCCGGGACTGTCTTACGTCTGGCAGAGGATTTATGAACTGGAAAAACAAGTGTTGCTTGGGTGGCCATTTTTGAAATGATGCAAACTCTTGTCATTTTCACGTTCTCCAGACAACTCCCTCAGCATTATGGCAAAGCATAATGGATTCAACCGTCAGAAGCAAGAAGTCTATCTTTTACCCATCGTAATCAGCGACAGCGGGAGCCCGCCTCTGAGCAGCACCAGCACCCTGACCATCCGGGTCTGTGGCTGCAGCACGGATGGCGTCGTCCAGTCCTGTAACGTCGAAGCTTATGTCCTTCCGATTGGACTCAGTATGGGCGCCTTAATTGCCATATTAGCATGCATCATTTTGCTGCTAGGTACGTACTTCCTTCACGGCCTAATGGTCACCATTTTTCTGGTTCATAAAGGTTTGGAATTAAGGACAGCAAACCCTGACCAAGCCAGGCACCAGCATTCTTTTGGGAAGAGGAACATTCTTGTTCTTCCCTAAGCTCTGAGGTCAGGAAGAGGCAGGGAGAGTAAAAGCATTGCAATAGTCAATCTCCCAGTTGGAGGGGACTGTCTGGTGCCTTTTTCAACCCCATCACCGATGGAAAAAAATAGATGAGGTGCCACTGTGGTAGAAGGGGGGATGGGCCTTAATGTGGTTTAAAGAGCATCTATAGTAAAGAAGACCTCCAGATCTTCCGGCGTACCCCAGTTTCCTGCAGTAAGGGTTCCCATATGTCCAAAATACTCTTTTATCTAAGCAGTTTGTACATTGGGTTGCTGAGTCCATCCAGTCACACAAAGTTTAGTGAGATAAAAAGAAAACAAGCATGTGTGTGTGTGTGTGTGTGTGTGCGCACGCACGTGCATGTGTGTGTCTTCAAAATTACATTGTTTTCCTCAGATATTTTTGTTGATATTAAAATCAAATAGTATTCACTCAACATTCAGTTCTCATCCTTCACAAAGGTGTTTTGCTTAAATTTCCAAGTCCATGCTATTAAAGCTATACGCTCATAAGTTTTAAAATACTGACCCAATCTCTGAGCCTACAAGGTGTGTGGCTCCTAAAATTGTATGTGACTTTAGCTAACTGTTCTTTCCTGTCTTGTTTCTTTTTTTTTTTCTTTTGCAGTCATCGTGGTGCTGTTCGTTACTCTGCGGCGACATAAAAACGAGCCATTAATCATCAAAGATGATGAAGACGTCCGAGAAAACATCATTCGTTACGATGACGAAGGAGGAGGGGAGGAAGACACCGAGGCTTTCGACATCGCGACTTTACAAAACCCAGACGGAATTAACGGGTTCTTACCCCGCAAGGATATTAAACCAGATTTACAGTTTATGCCAAGGCAAGGGCTTGCTCCGGTTCCGAACGGTGTGGACGTGGATGAATTTATAAACGTGCGGCTCCACGAAGCCGATAACGACCCGACGGCCCCGCCCTATGACTCCATTCAGATTTACGGCTACGAAGGCCGAGGGTCCGTGGCCGGCTCCTTGAGCTCCTTGGAGTCCACCACCTCAGACTCGGACCAGAATTTTGACTACCTCAGTGACTGGGGTCCCCGCTTCAAGAGACTGGGCGAACTTTACTCTGTTGGGGAAAGTGACAAAGAAACTTGACAGTGGATTCTAAGTAAATCGATGGAACTGAGCATTCTGTAATATTCTAGGGTCACTCCCCTTAGATACAACCAATGTGGCTATTTGTTTTAGAGGCAAGTTTAGCACCAACCATCTATAACGCAACTACATTTTAATGTTGAACCAAAAAGTTGACAATAAAAAGCCTATGTTAGGAGGTTCTAAATCTTGTGGAGTGTGAATTAAACTATGTGGAGTGTCTAGAAGTCTTTGGATATTTGATATTGACCTGACCACCGCAGACAAAGATTGGGATCCTAACTGATGCTTAGGAAAAACAAAAAATGGTTTAAAGAGAGGAAAAAATAATCAAAATTAAAAGGTGCTTTCTTAGGAAAAAATGGACTTGCAAGGAATTTGCTGCTGATACGTGTCTTCTGCAAGGATTTTTATAGATGCGAATGGTTTTTTCCCCTTCACTAATAAGGATCCCGCCACACACGATAAAGCAATACTTGGTCGGCTGTACATTCTGACTTTCGGGAGTTTGGGAAGGCCTCCTAGATTACATGGTACGGTGACCGCACATTGTACATAATTGTTGGCCCCACGTGTCAGAGACTGAATAGCATCTTTAAACATTGTGTCGAGCCTTAAAATATTCACATGTTCGTAATCCATTCCACGGTGGGGACTGCCAACTCCGTGGTGGGAGGAGAGAAATCCCATGGAACAGGCTTGTTTTTTGGAAGCAGGATTACTCCTTCCCTCCACCTCACCTTCTTCCACCAGAACACAAAGATAAACTATGTCACTGCATATGAGACAGATGGTTTTATTTGTTTAATCCTCAAAAATAAATATTTTATTGATGTCCATTAATGCTTTTATTTATTAAGGTTGGTAATCTATAGAGTAAGGGACTATATGGAAAAAAGCTAAATTATATCCATTAATAATCCTTTAGATTGTTTTATATAAATATAAATATATATATATACAATGAATGTTTAATACATGTACATTTTGATGAGATGAGTATGGCAGGCAATATTATCAAAAGGGGAACTAATAGTCTCTTTAGCGTAGAAAAGTGTTCAGTGTGACCGGTGATGGCAGGAACAGCATTTTCCCAGAGAAACTTTTGGACTGTTTTCTATTTTGTTCATAATCCTAGTATTTGGTGTTTTTACTACAAGCACAAACATCCGAAAGTATATTGATCCCTGTGAATATTTAAACTCTAGACTTTTAGATGCCTACACGATGCCCTGCCCAATACACACGCTTCAAGTCGCCCCCGGTGTTTGAGAGCAGGAACTGATTTGTACATAATTTTACTGCTTCTGTTTTTAGCACCTCTCCCCTTGATCTTCATGGTGATACACAGGACATCTTAGCCTCCAAAAGAGAACAGCCCTAGAGGATGTGAGCATATTCAATTTGTAATGCAGACCTGACCCTTAGGAGTAGAAAATGTATGATGAAACGGAACTACTACATGCAGATCATTTTAATTTTCTACTTTGCTTTAATGCAATATTGTTTATTTACTCCATGTATTGTATTCAGAGAAACTCCTGTATTGTTTCCTACTTTGTGAAATATATTTTTATAAATACCTTTGTTGTCTTTACTTTTCTTTTCCCCAGTCAGGTGAAGACTCTACTCCTAGAGTCTTCCGGTCTAACTAGGATTGTAGACCATTCAACTAAATTATCCCAGGCATCACCTTTATTGGCAAGAGTCTTTCTCGAAAGAACCAGGGAAGTGAAATGGCTTGGCAATGATCACACAGCAGGATACCAACAAGGAAATTAAAGGGACATGGTGTCTGCTAAGACTAGTCCAGCTGTGACAACGTGACAGCCATGTTCTCCTGGAATCAGACCGTTGAATCAGAGTTAGGAGCAAAAAGTAAAGAAGAGAGGAAGCAGGGTAGAGCAGGAAAAGTTTTCAGATGGGAAAACATAATGTAAAAAATGTAAAAATGTAAGCCCTGGCTGGCGTAGCTCAGTGGATTGAGCGCAGGCTCAAATCCACTGTGAACCAAAGTGTCACAGGTTCGATTCCCAGCCAGGGTACATGCCTGGGTTGCAGGCCACAGCCCCCAGGACACTGATGTTTCTCTCTCTCTCTTTCTCCCTCCCCTCTCTACAAATAAATAAATAAAATCTTTTAAAAGTGTAAAAATGTAGAAGATATAAAAACAAAGGGATTAGAAAGCAGAATTTGGCAAGAGAGCCAGCCGTAGGCAGCATCACAGACCTGACGAGTCTCCGCCAGCCAGCGAGGGGTTCTGAGCGAGGGATCGCTGTTCGAGAAGTCTTCGTGGGCCAAAAACAGGTGGTAGTTCCCCTCCCTACCTGCCTGCGAAGAACATGACTATGGTGATTGAAGGTCAAAGCGATTGCCCCAAATGACTAAGCAAAAACCTACAGACACATTAATGACTGTATGTCCCAACCATCAGTCATTTTCCATTTTTGAAACTTATCCCTGCCCAAGGGTTTTCTGCCGATGCAGAACAACCATGGATTTGCAGCCAAGCGAAACAAAATCATCTCTCTCCGCTTATGTATGTCACAATCCAGGGTTGTCTCTCGTGTCTGGGGAAGTGATGCATCCTGGGTAATTGGACATCGCATGGAGTCAATTCAGCCTCGGCCCCATCTACTAATAGATCAAATCAAATTACCGAAGCCTCTTTTAAACATCCATATATGTATACTCTAGAGTATTAACAGCCCATTCTTTATAATAATCTCTGATGAGTACAGGTATTTAAGATGAAAAGTAATTCATAAAAGATAGTTAAAATATGCTAGACATGAAATTCCAATGTTCATCGTCTCCTACAGACTTGTGATTTCTCGGATATGAACTTTACAATGAAAATGCTTTAGAAAGGAATGCGTGGGTGTTTGCGTGTGTACAAAATAAAAGAAAACTTCGATTCACTGGCCTCGCCAGTGAAACAAGAATGCCCGGAAAGAGCCCAGTGTGTCTTGGGGATAGTTTGTTTAATCAGATGCTTAAAGTAAGACAAGTCTCTGTGTGAGACTGAGAAGTCTCCCAGGAGCAGCCAGATTTCCCACTGAGTCTCAATAGCGTCCTGAGCAACGCTGTGTTTTGGAGAAGGAAACGCGGGTGCTGAGAGCTAAGTAGCCAATTACTCTTTATAGCCACATAAGGACTGGAGGCAAGTAGGCCCTTCCAACAAGTTGTATTATGCGATCACTGGCTTTGCAGGGAATCTCACGAATGTATAACCTTCTGATTGCCTTTTTGATTGAAAGTTCCATCCGAGATCAGGGCAGTGCAACCAGTAATACGATTTCAAAAAATCCCATCACGGGCACTGTAGGAAAGGCTGAGCATGACTGAAATCCCATTTTTGTCAGACAAAAAGATAAGGTGACAGGGAGCATCGCTGTAAAAGCTATATAAATGCACGATTTAAACAGGGATATCAACACCGAAAAAATATGTATGTATGTACACACTCATCTCTCTTTATATAGACACATATATCCAATTAAGCTACCAGGGATTAATTTATATGTGTAGTTTCTTGTCTCACAATCTCACACACCGCCCACACCCCGGAACAGTGGCTTTTTGTTTTCTGACTCTAACCTTGAATTCGAAAGAACTTGGATTGAGGGCGAAGGGTTTTCTTTGAGAACAAAATAATGGCTTATGATACCCAGGATTAGAATTAAATACGTTACACTGTGAAACTGGACTTAGCTGTTTGTGTTTTCTTGTGTCGTTGTGGAGAAAATAATTCTAGAATGTACTTTTCAGGGAATAGTTTTCAGCAGTTTTGTTTTCCTACATGACAATGTGGTTTTATTGGTCGTACCGAGTTTCTTTGCAGAGTGACTCAGTTGGCCAGGCAGTGTAGCACATACTGTCCACACACTCACTGTTCTCTCTTATTGTAGAAAATACAGACTCTGTGATAAGTAGACATTGACGTTTATTATTTTCTTCTTAGTCAACACACATTTACATGTCCCATGGTACACTGTTTTTTACATGGATATACCCTTGATATTAAAGATACTTTAGTCCATGTATTTTTGACCCAACCCTAGTATTTAAAATTCCAGTCCATGCAATTTAAAATCCCCCTGACTTGATGGGTTATCCAAAAGGAAACAATTGTGCCTCCTACATATACTGAGCATCAACCAGCTCAGGAATTAATCTACAGAGGGATGTGGAAAGATTAAATGAGATGGCATCTCCAAACCTGTTTTCTCTATTTATAAAATGGAGCTAAGGAATCTCCTCCAAAACTAATTGTTGAGACCAAGCTGCTGTGGCTCAGTGGGTTGGGCATCATCCTACGAACCAAAAAGTTGTGGGTTCGATTCCCGGTTGGGGCACATGCCTGGGTTGTAGTTCGTTTCCCTTGGGTGCAGTCAAAAGGCAACCAGTCCATGTTCCTCTCTCACATCAGTGTTTCTCACCTTCTCTTTCTGCCTCCCTTCCCCTCTCTCTAAAATCAAAAATAAAATAAAATTAAAAAAAATACTAATTGTTGAAGCATTCTTTGTCAATGGTCTGGTAAATAGGATTCCAATCTAGCTTTACACTTACATTGGTCTGACATTGAAGTCCCAGAACCTGTGACTAAACAACACTCTCTGTGATTATAATGGGAGACTTGCAATGGTAAGAAATAGAAGTTAACTTGCTTGCAGTGATGGAGGAACCGAGGAGGAAGTGAGTGACTTAGAATGGAAGACCCAAGAAACCTGCGTGGAGTTTTCAGAAAAGTTGGAAACGGAAGAATGGGCGCCACAGAAATCAGAGCTTTGCCAACACCCAAAACTAAGGGGGATTTTTTTTTCATAAAGTGCCATGTTTATAAGTTCGTGATACCTTTTTGAACATTCAGAAGGGTCCAGAAAGTGGGAGCTCATAATGTAACAGGGTGCAACTGACAGGGGGGCCCCAAATGGGGATTTTGAATAGGGTCCAGAACTCAAAGTGTCCAGGAAATATTAAGGAGATATATAGGATGTCCTCACCTCCCCCACAGGTGTGAGCTGGGGGAAGGGCCACATGGGGCAGGAACATGCAAAACTGTTTTGTACAGCAACAGCTTTGCAGCTAACCTCTGGGGTCATTTAACACATCTATAACCTTTAACTGGTTGCATAGATATGTTAAATGGCTGTGGCCACACCTTGAGCCAGGGTTGGGGGGGGGGGTAGAAGCGACTTTCACCCAGGATGTAAATGGGGGGCAGCTCCCCCTGGTTACAGCGCCTGCATGAGAGCTTGGAGAAGATTGGCTCCATGACATGGGGCCACACCCGCCCAGACTTACGACGGCAGCCCAGTAAACTTGGAATAATACAGGAATGCTGGCAGGTGTAACTGATTGTAGGAGGAGTCAGAAATGGGGGTGCAGAGGAAGGCTGGCATGGGAATTTAAACCCAGACTTGGCAGCCATGAGAGGAGAGAACCACGTGGCTTTAGCAGAGTGGGGACCCCCGCAGCTTTGGTGAGAGTGAGGACCATGTGGCTTTGGGGTGCTCCCTTTTGCCACATGGCTTAGAAAGCTGGAGAGACTTTGCTTGGAAGAAAGGGGGTGAAAGGACTTTGGCTGGTGGGCCATGAGAAGGCGCCATATGGCTTTGGATTAACTGGAGATTATGGCAGTGACACAGCTAATGGTACTGGGAGCCTGAATCATGGACTTTTGCTTCTTTTCCTGAGATGCAGTACCCCAGATTAGGACAGAGGGAGAAGGAAGGACTGTGTGCATCTGCGGGTATCCTAAAGGACTTTAATATTTTAATGAAAACATTGAGTCACTACTTTAAGTCTGTATAGCTTTAAATAAACATTTCCTTTCCTTTTCACGAATCTCTGGCATTGAGAGACGTCTTTCCTCTGGCAGCGGGCATAGCGAACCTAGCAGGGGGTCCTTTCAGTAGTAGTATATTGCAGCCCCCAGTCTGTTCTGTAACAATAAGATCCACTTCAGTGTACCTGAATTGTAACATGTTGTATGGGTGAAAAAAATATATAATGTTCAGAGACATCTTAAGGATTTTTTCAGAGTTAAAAGTAAACACTCCATAAGCGAGAGAGAGCGGAGTCCAAGTCTGGTCTTCCAGCTCCCAACCAGGGTCGAAAGCAAGTGGTAAGTGTTTTTGTGCGTGTGTGCCAGCTCCCGTGCTTATGGAAGGGTCATCCGGGTCTCGAGGCCAGCAGGCATTTGCTGGAGGAATTGGCGTCTGGTGCTGTTCCCCCCACTGGAGTTGCCTGCCATGAGCTGATGCACATGTTGACTGTAAGTATTACCTCTTGTGGGAATCTTTATTAATGGTGTGCAGCAACCGATCAAGGCCAGGCAGATCCACTTTTGTCTCCGGTAGACGGAAGAAAATGCTCGGAGCCGTGGGGATGCTTGACATGCCTTTATTCACCGGTGGGGGAGCCGCGCATGCCACGAGCTGCACACCTAACTAGTGGGAAGCCCCTACCTACCTGTTTAAGTACTAGAGGGGAGCAAAGCTGGAAAACTGCCAAAACTTCACATAATATACCATAGTTCTGCGCATGTGAGCCCACTTTATGTTACGGGAACAGTTTAGGGGAGCCAGTCTCAAGGCTGTGAGAACACTGGTTATCAGGCCCCTCCGAGGCTATGGGAACACTGCTCCTCTTAGTTACCCAGGCACCTGGGCGAGGAAGCCAGACTGCCTCCACTCACCCTACAATCTACCCCTTCTGGGTTCCTCACCTTACAATCTACACGAGGTTGTCTTCTGCCAGGTCCCTTGGCGAGGAGGGCAGGGCCCTGCACCCGTATCCCACAACAGCAGCAGAGGCTACAGCAACAAGCCTGCAAAACACAGGTGCTGCAGCCCAGGACAGCAAGGATCCACCACTGTTCAGTAGTCAGGGATGCCCACCATTCCCGCAAAGGATCTCCTGCCAGGCTTTCAATGGCAGGGGTCTCAGAGGCTAATGCCCGTAAGGCTCGACTAATACTGTGGTGGACATCAGGGACAGATACACTGCCTTCTGCCCCTACTAGGGCACGCACCCCCCCTCGGGGTTCGGTAAGCATACCTGAAGCCATAAGATTCTGCAAGGCTAGTTTCCTTAATTGATCCACTTCCTCATTTAACTACAAGCTTATAGAATAACAGGTATAATTTAATGCATGAGTAGCATGCAAAGCTAAAGCAGCAATCTCAGTCTCAGTGACTATGGAAGCAGCTCAAGGAGAAAAAACAGCTAATGGGTGATACCACCAGGCAGGACGCTTTACCTGGTGCTGTGCTTTGAACACTTGCCAGGTTGTCGGCCGGGTTTCAAGAGTTTTCTGAACTCAGGCAGGTAAATAAGGCCATCCCCAAGTACAACAAGCAGTCCGATTTCCAGGCAGGTATGGCTACCCATGTGAGCCACACACCCAGAGGGCTCCAATAGGAACTGCAGCCCATGCATCCTCCCGTGTCCCCCAGAAATGCTCTAAAGTCTGAGTATGACACAGGCCAGTTGGAGCCCAGCCCATCTGGGCATGTCCTTCAGAGTTCTCAGTGCAAAGGGGAGCTGGTCCAGCCAGCTCCACGGCCTCAGCTGTGAGCCACCCCGAGTCACCCATACAGAGTAGCCGCTTAATGGCCTGGGCCGGTCACAACGCTGCTTCGCCCCAGCATAGATATCAGTCCCGGTTGCATTCCACAAGGGATGTGCACGGTTCCGCTGGCTCTGAAGCCAAGTGCAGTTTGAGACAGAAGCAGGATAGATGCGCCAAGGGAGGCCGGTCAGCATGCTGAGGGGGAGTTCAGTGCAGACCCAGCACACTGATTGGTTAGCCACTGAAGCATAGGTGTGAACCCAGTCCACTAAGGTGTTACCTAAGGGTGAGAAGACAGAGCAGTTACAGGTGCCAGTACAGGCAATATACCAGCAAGCTTCTGGTCAGCCAATAAAACAGTGGCTGGCAGGGGGTCTTCTGGATGTGAACGCCAGACCTTCCATGCCTCAGCTGGGGGCTCAGCATCTATTTGTCATAACAGGGGAGAACTCATAACGGGCCATAAGGAAATCACAAAGGTGCCATGAAGAAGCATTTCGTGGTCTGCTAGCCCTGGATATGTCATATTTAAGACTGGGGGCCAGGTCCCAATCACCCAGGGCACTATTTGTAAGTTTCTCTCCGCCCCTTGGCCCCAAGGGGCAACAAGAGACACCCAATGCATGTGGTGGGCTTTTATTTCCCAAGGCCACATCCAACTGGCTGTTCGCCCTTGCTCCAGGCCCTCCGGAGCAGGCAGGAGGATATTCCCCTGTTTCCCCATGCCTGGTTTCAGCAAGGCATCCTTAGTCTGTCCCTGCAGCTGAGTGGGAGCAGCAGCGCAGTGGAGCAGTGCTTGCACCGGAGCTGGGCCCCCTCTCCGACTCCTCTCACTGAGAGTCCGGAGGACAGTCCACAAGCATTCTGTCCAACCCCTCAGTGCAGGGGTGGCAGCTGCAGCTCACAGGCCCTGCTTTAAGAGGCCATTGTACTCCTGTTCAATCATTCCAGCAGCTCGGGCATGATGGGTCACGTGAAATTTCCAGTCACTCTGCAGGTCCTGAGCTGACTGTTGTACCAAGGCTCCAGTAAATTGCGTCTCCTGATCACTTTCAATGATTAGGGGTCACCCATAAGCAGCACATAACTGCTCCAGTGCAGCAATTGCTGCTTTCTGATCTGGGTGCCGTGCGGGATAAGCAGCTAAAAGTCCTGTGGCTGCATCCACACCTGTAGTGCAATATGTATACCTCTCTGAACTAGGTAGGGTCCCAATTGCATCCACCTGCCACCGGGTTAGCAGTCCCCATCCCCCAACTACGTGTCCAGAAGTTCCCACAGGCCTTCGAGGATACTCTCGAAAGCAGGATGCTCACAATACAGGTCTCACAAGCTTCCTGTGCCTCTGCTGAGTTGACAGGTAACCCCCAAGTTTTGATAGTGGACCTCATGGTCTTCTGCCCAGCATGTGAGAGGCAACAGTATAGCCACTGGGATACTTCCCTTCCCGAGGGGCTGGCAGGTACCATTTCTAGCCACCACACCTTGGCTAGAGTATCAGCCTCATTATTCCTAGGGGAAGCAAGAGGTGCATGTCTAGTAACGTGATATACAGTGATTTGTTTCTGGTGGCCTAATTCCCATATGTCTTGCTACAAAGCCTGTCCCCACAATGGTCTATGCAAAACCATCCATTTATTTGTGTGCCATGCAGAGATCCATAATGTTAGACCCTGGTACATTGCCTGACTGTCTGTGCAAATAGTCAGGGGCGGGGCTTCATTGACCACCACTATTCCATCAGCAAGGAGTTCAGCCCACTGACTGCTCTGTCCCATACCCATGTCAAACCAGATCATCTCTATTTCCAAGTGAACTGCCACAGCGGTCCACACAGCAGGCTGGCCCCTGCTGGCCACCCCATCAGTCCACCACACATGCTTTCTGGAAGTGGCTAGTGTCCATCTCTTCTACAGGGACAGGAACATTAGATTTCTCTTCCACATAAATAACTGGACCTAACACTTCCTGTAGCTCAGCCCACAAAGGGTTACTGGACAGAGTATTCCTTTGTTGTAGAGAAGCCCCCCACTTATCTAATATGGGTGTCTGAGCCGTCCCACTACGAGGCTTGGCCATCCAGTCCTGGACCCCCCTGCAATGGGTGGGTGGTCCCAACTGTCACGGGGCAGTTCCTGTTATGGCCTCCATGGCCAACAGGGCAGCATTCACAGCAGCCAACTGCTTTTCATTCAAGGAGCACTGTACCCCTGCTCCCTTCCACAGATGGGACCAGAAACCCAAGGGTTGATGAAGCCGTTCTGATCACTGCCACAGACCCCACCCAAAGCCTTCCCATGTCACATGCACATCTAGCTCACAGGGTCTAGCAGGATATTTTCTCCCTCTTCTTGGGAGGCTGGCACAGCCAAATGGCCCTTTAGATGCACAGGACAGACCTTTTTGGGTCACACTCCCGGGGTCTGGACAGTTAACTTAGGCCTGCACCGGACGCCCATGTGCGGGCACAGGGGCTGCACTTGTCACGTGCAGCACCACACACTGCTCGGGTGGGTGCTGGTTGCTGGCGTTACCACTGCATCCCCTCGGGTCACCAGGCCGCTGTTTCTGCGACTCCGGTGACTCCTGTCCCTGTGCCTCCAGGTGCCACTGTCATCTCCTGGGGCCTGACAGGCACTGTGCTAGCCTGCTGCCACCACCACCACCACTGAGGCTCTCTGGCCCTCTCCCTATCAGTGAGCTTTCCGGGTGCCAGTGCCTGCTTCCCCGTCTTGTGCCAGCTCCAGCCTGCTCTCTCGCAGCTTCCCTGGTTGCACAACCAGCTCTAACAGCTTCTACGGCCACCTCTCCTCCTGGAACACTGCTGCAAAGCTCAGTTGCAAGCACTCAGCCTTGACCCACGGGCACAGCAGCCCATGCTGCTGCCTGCAAGGATCTCTGCCTTTTGAGATCAGTGTGCTGGGAGCAGAGCTTGCCAGGTGCTGGTGCCGCTGTTGCCGATGGAGCACCTGCCTGGGCCGGCCCTTGGTCGGTTGTTCTCAGCAACTGTGGTCCACATTTGTGTAGGGCAGGGGAGGGAAGGGGATTCCCAAGCCCAACCTTCCCCCAGGAGCCTCAGGCTGCTGCCCTCCGAGAACTCGGTTCCTTTTCCTCCCACCCTTCCCCCCTGAATAGCTTACTATGAGTGGGGAGGGGCATTGCAGCAGCTCAGCTGCTCAGCGGCTTTTTACCTGGGTGCAGACTCAAGCCTTCAAGGCTTTTTTTTTTTTATCTCTGCCTCCGTGTTCCTGTGAATTTGTCCTGTAGGGAAGTGCAGTCTCCTCTTCAGCCTTCAGGGCTTTCACGCCCTCTCTAGGCTATTGGAACTTCGCTGTCTCAAAGCATAGTCTCTGTCTCTGCTCACAACATTGAAAGGAACACCCAGCCCTCGGCCCCCACGGCCAAAGAGGCACTGGGCTTTCTAGGGTCTTCCCCACCACCCACCGGGCTTTCTCCACTGTGTCTGTGCACCACTGACATAGGGCCAGTCGTGGGGTGGGGGGCCAAGCTGCCAGCAGCCGGACCACCAAATACTGCCTGCGGGTTATCAGCCACTCCAAGCTCCCCCTCTGGGGGTGCAGGCGCCATAGCATTCTGTGACGAATCCTGCCGACTACGCCAATTGTATAGCAGCTGATCAAGGCCAGGCAGATCCACTCTTGCCTTTGGTAGATGGAAGAAAATGCTCAGAGCTGCGGGGATGCTTGACATGCCTTTATTCACAGTGGGCGAGCCACACATACCGAAAGCTGCACGCCTAACTAGTGGGAAGCCCCTACCTGTTTAAGTGCTAGAAAGGAACAAAGACAGAAACCTGCTAAAACCTCATATAACATAACACAGTTCTGCACATGCGAGCCCACTTGGTGTTATGGGAACAGGTTATGGGACCCAGTCTCAAGGCTATGAGAACACTGGTTATCAGGCCCCTCCAAGGCTGTGGGAACACTGCTCCTTTTAAGTTTTCTTTAATTCAGCCCCTGAAGTTGGAGAGCAATTCCATGTGTGTCAAGTCCAACTGTTGTACAAGTGCATGGATGATCTAGGCTCAAGGATGAAGCTACAAATGACCGTGTTGCAAGTAAGCTTAAAAAAGAGACCTTCGTAAATTGCTTTCCTAAAAAACATGTACTAGATCTGATCTATGACAAGTAATACACTTGTCTGGCCTTTTCAAGACCTAGAGTCTAACTGGATAAATTATAGAAGCAAATTAACGATACAACAGCAGATGTGTCTATGCTGTGGAAGAGGTGAGCACAGTTTTATGAAAATACAGAGAAATAAGACCTAACCCTGCCAAGGCACAGTACCTTGCTAGAGATTATGTTACAGTGAATCTTGGAGGGAGCATCTCAGTAGACTTTGAGAATCAGTAGGTAAGGTCAGCTTAGGACCCAGATACTTAAAAATAAATTGTGCTACTGGGTAAGGGACCTCCCAGAAGACTTCACGGCTAGTACTTCTTACCATATAAGACTCTCCATTTGACAAAACTTCCGATACCCTTATTTATTTCACAAATATGTGCCGAGGATTTGTCACTAAACTGGGTGCTGGGAATACAACAATAAGTAAGACAGGAAAGTCTGTTTCTTTAAAGGCCTGGTGGTGGGGGAGAAATGTAGATGAGCAGGATTAAGAAAAAATGACCCTGGCTGGCATAGCTCAGTGGATTGAGGGCGGGCTGTGAACTAAAGCATTGCAGGTTCGATTCCCAGTCAGGGCACATGCCTGGGTTGCAGGTCATGGCCCCCAGCAACCGCACATTGATGTCTCTCTCTCTCTCTCTCTCTTTCTCCCTCCCTTCCCTCTTTAAAAATAAATAAATAAAATCTTAAAAAAATATAATAAAATAATTATTTAAAAATTGAGAGAAGGTGATATGATAGAATAGAATATGCATAGATGGCAAACTAAGTGTTTTACAGGGTGATATTTGAGTTGCCCTGATGAGTGCAAACCATAGCAAAGTTCTTGGAAAAGTTTGTGTTGGTTGTTCTATTATGGCACTGAACAGATGGACATACACAGAAAATAACAATGAGGTCTGGATCTTAGGACGTGGAGGTTACAAAGAGCACAGTATGGTTTGGAGAGCGGGTCAGAGACTACATTACACAAGCCCTTGTCAGCCAGGATAAGATCAGACTCACTTTATATTAAATAGGAAGCACTTGAGGGGACCTAAAGGCAAAGGAATGACCTGGCTTATATTTTTAGAAAGATAACTCTGGAAATGGGATTACAGCAACCAAGAATAAAATCAGGAAACCCAGGTAGGAAACTATTGCAGTAGCCCTAGCCAGAGATTATCTTGACAGTAACTACTGAGGTGGTAATAGAAATAGAAAGAATATATAGAATTTAGATTTATTTTCGACACAAAACCGGCAGTACTGGCAATTGCGTTAAAGCTAAATGAAGGAAGTATTTTTACATTAGGGTTTTTGACTTGAACAACTGTGTGATTGATGGAGCCATTTAGAGAAATTAGGGTGACAGAGAGGATCTGGTTATTAAAAACAATCATCTCGACCCCTCTAATGATCCACAACAGAAGGGATCACAGAAATTACAGCCCTGTAGAAGTTTCCATGTGGGGCATGTGAAGAACCTTCTAGGAAACATCACGACACTTTGATATTTTGTTGGACCAATAGCTGAATCAATAAAGGTCACAAGTGACATGCTTAGTCTCAGGCAGAAAAAGTTCAGCAGACAGATTAGCCTGAATTTTTGCTTTCTAGAAATGTTGTAGGGGAAGGCTCCATATCAGTGAGTTCATTCTTGGCTGGAGTATAATGAATTCACTTATTGGAAATGTTTCTTAATGGAAATGAGGACTGATATCCTGAAATATTTATCTCTGATGATTTTAAATCGGGGGGAGGAGGAGGCACATGTATGTAGCTGTGTTTATAAATATAATATGTTGCCCAGGAAGCATTCGTGAGGAATGTCCTTGCTCTTTGTACTGAATGCTAGTTCTCAAGGAAAGAAGCATTTTGTTTTTGTGGTTTAGCTATAATAAAAACGCCAGGAAAAAAACACACAAACACATTTTGTTTGTTTGTTTGTTTGTTTGTTTATTACCACGCTAAGGTCTGTTGGATGATAGCCTGGTGACAAATCTCTGTCTGTTCCCTATCTTTCATTCCTGTAGGAATAAAGGGTTACAGCCAGTCTTCTGTACCTGCTTTGTGCCGACCCTGGACACCACTGCCGGGTGCCACAGAGGAACAGAACCTTGCTCCAGCTAGTCTGCAATCAGTTTGGTCGTCACCAGGCCTAAGCCCAAACTGTTTGGCGGATTCTAGTGTCTTTGTAAGAAAAGTTAGCAAGCAATTTAAAACGCAGGGTTCACCCAAGAGGGTATTATGCCAAATGAAATAAATCAGACAGAGAACGACAAATAACATATGATGTCACTTATATGTGGAATCTAAAGAATAATATAAATGAGAAAAAAAAACCCAGAAGCATCCCTGGTTGGTGTGGCTCAGTGGACTGAGTGCCGGCCTGCAAACCAAAGCATTGCCAGTTCGATTCTCAGTTGGGGCACATGCCTGGGTGGTGGGCCAGGTTCCCAGTTGAGAGCATGTGAGAGGCAACCATGCATTGATGTTTCTCTCCCTCCCTTCCTTTCTCTCTAGAAATAGATAAATAAAATCTTAAAAAAGAAACAAACAACAACAACAACAACAAAAACCCAGAAGCAGACTGATAGACACAGGGAACAGGCTGCAAGTTGCCAGAGGTGAGGGGCATTGGGGGGAGATGGATGGAAAAGGTGGAGGGATTGAGAAGCACAGACTGGTATTTACAAAATAGTAATGGGGATGTAAAGTACAGCATAGGAAACATACTCAATAATACTATAATAACTACATATGGTGCCAGGTGGGTACTGGAACATTTTGAAAAGTATATGATCGTGTAACCACTATACACCTGAAACTAATACAAAATAATATTGAATATAAGCTGAAATTGAAACAAAATTAAAAAAATAAGTAAATAAAATGCAGGGTCTAAATTTTAGAAGTAGAATTGATCTAAGGAGGCCTAGACGTGGTGGAAGCCATGTGAGTTCAGAGAGTCTGTTTAACTCCATTCCCTGTCTGTTCAGTGAGATCAAGTGGACCATTTTCTGTCAGCCAGGCGGCTTTATCTAACCGCTTAGTTGAATTTTCTTCAATGACACCACTGGCATTAACATAAAAAAGCAGCAAGATGCATTCGCTAAGGCACGTGATCCTCCCTTAGCTAAACTTCCACCAATTCTAGTCCAGGAGCTCGTTTTATTCAAGTGCGATGCATGCACGGAATGACCCCCTGTGACTTCGGAGCAGAATGAGCAGGTAAAACTACTGGACAGGGTCCCTTCCACTTTGGTATAAGCTGGTCCTGAGGGCTGCCAGTTCTCCACGTCTTGAGATTTACCCAGTCTCCAGATTGGGAGAGATGAGGGGTTAAATCGGTGGGAGCCAGTAGTTCTTGACTTTCATGCACTGTAAGGGCCTTCATGGTTTCCACTCTTTGGGAGGTATATTGAAATTGCTCTGCTCATGGGGGTTGAGTGATTCCCATTCTTGGATATAAGGAATTGGCTTTCCATACATTAACTCAAAAGCACTTAATTTTAACTTTTTGTTTAGAGCGAGGCACACACGCCGTGAAGCTACTGACAGGAGCCTTATCCAATCCTCTTGTGTTTCCTGGCTTCATTTGGATAAAGTTCGCTAGGGAGTCTGATTAGCCCTTTTCACCTTTCCTGATGATTGAGGTCTCATCAAGCCGAGTGTAGTACCCACCTGACTCTTAAGGCTTTGGTAACGTCTCTTGTAATCAGAGAGCTAAATGCCGGCCCATTGTCATTCTGTAAAGATTTGGGGAGCCTGAACCTAGGAATAATTTCCTTCAGTCGCGCCTTTATCACTTGAGCTCACGTCTCAGTCCTGGTGGGGAAGGCTCCCGCCCACCCAGAGAGTGCACTGAGAGGTAACTGAATTTCACTGGCACTTTAGGCATGACAGTGACATCCACTGATCTGGCCTCACCCCAGAGATCGGGGGAGGCCGAGGTTCGGGTCCTTGGCATTGCAGGTTGGGCGAGCATTTAGTACCTACTCATTTAGAGCCCTCATACTGTGGCACTGCCACGGTGTTTACCAGGCAGTGGTAAAAGGCTTTCCTGCCACAGTGGCTTCCTTGATGGGCCCACCCAGACAGCACGCACAGCTGCAGTTTTAGGGAATGAGGCTCTCCCATGTTGGTTGGTTAGCCACCCACGATGGGCGAGGTCCTGTCTGAGGCTCTGACTTTCTGTATTATGGAGTTCCCTCTGTGGATATAGTAGGGAGTCACTGGATGGGTTAGGCTTTCCAGGCGGAAGGAGTTATTGCTGGATAACTTCGTTTGAAGCAGCTCTTCTGGCCACCACCACATCTGCCTTACTATTTCTCTGTTTCAGCAACTCCCATTTGGTGTCCCTGACAGGAGATGACAGCAACCTTTTGGTATTGCAGAATGGAGAAAGCGTACCAGGAGTCCTTACAGATGTTCGGGGTCTTTTGACGATTCTAGGGTCCTACTGAGGGCTCTTAACCCAGCCTTTTGAGTGGAGATCCAAGGAGATAGAGCTTCACTTCTGAAGTTCTATTTAGGGTGGCAGTTGCATAGCCTGCCAGCCTTTTACCTTCCTTTATGAAGCTGCTTCTGCCAGTAATCATGCTTTCTCTATGCTTTCTAGGTCTGGCTGGTTGCCGTAGAGTGTATCTATTATTGCTATGCAGCACCGTCCCAGATTTCCCAGCTCAGCTGAGAGTCAAGTGGCTGTGTTTAAAGTGTGGCATGTTTTTATGGTGACAACTGGGTTGTGTGGAAGCAAGGCCTGAGCCTGGATTGATCTCGCAGGTGACAGTCATTCTCTCCGCTAGGAGTTTATCAGGGCTTGAACCTGGTCTGGGGTCCAGTTGGTTCCAGGTTATCCAAAAGTCAATTTTGTTGGCCTCTTTTAAGGGAGTGGCTGTTGTAGCAACTACCCCTAAGGCACAGGTGAAAAACACAAGCCCCCCTCCCCTCCTAATCCTGTCCTCCACCTTGTTTTTTCTGGTCTAGGCACCTTGTTTCTACCCAGAGGCAGGGCTGAGCTCTCCTTAAATGTTAAGGAGTAGTTATACTTATACAAGCCTCAAATTACATTCGGCCCTTGAGGGCAACCTCGAGGCTGATTTTGACACCCCTGCCCTAAGGTAAGGAGGCCATCCTTTGGTTATCTGATCTAGTTGTTCAGATAAACGAGCAATTACCTGGGTCAAAGATCCAGCTGAGTTAAGACCCCACCCCCAGTGCTATTCGTCTCATCAAAAGGCTTTGTTAAACCTGAGCGACCTAAGGCTGGAGATTGAAACAGCTGTCCCTGAGTTCCCAGAAAGCCTTTCCTTGTTCTGAGTCCCATTCAAATTGTTCATTGTCCTTCCCCTTCTGGGGAGGCTTGGCAAAGAAACCGAAATTAAGGATCCAGATATGAGGGAATCCCACCATCACCAAGAACCCTCTAAGTTGTCTGCCTGAGGCTGTAGGGGTGATGGGGCTGGAGAAACTGCAAATGGTCTGTTCATTGTCCTGAAGCAAGCTTCCCTCTCAGTTATGATAAATCCACATAAGTAACTTTTTAAAAAAGATTTTATGTATTTATTTTTAGAGAGGGAAAGGAGGCAGAAAGAGAGAGAGAGAAACATTAATGTGCAATTGCTGGGGGCCGTGGCCTGCAACCCAGGCATGTGCCCTGACTGGGAATCGAACTTGCAACACCTTGGTTCCCAGTCTGCGCTCAATCCACTGAGCTATGCCAGCCAGGCTGCACATAAGCAACTTTTGTCTGGGGTATCTGAGTCTCTTTCCTTGAGGCCTGTATCCCTTATCAGCCAGGTAGTTTAGGGTGGTTGTAGTGTTCCTGACTGGTAATTCTGTAGTCAGGCTATCAATCAATATGTCATCTATATACTGAAGGAGGGTACCCTCCTCCAGGTATAGGTCCCTTAAGTCTTCGGCCAGGGCCTCCCCTAAAAGGATGGGAGAGTTCTGAAAATTCTTGGGGTAAGACCCTTCAGCAGAACTGCCATTTTTATTGAGTAATGGAGGTCTCGCCCCTCAAAGACAAAGCTCTCTCGGGATTCTGGGTCCAAAGGAATACCAGAGAGGGCATCTTTCAGATCTAGGAAAGCACCAAGTTGTATCGGATGGTGGGTGGATAGTAAGGTGTAAGGATTGGGGTCCACCAGGTAGATGTCTTTGGTGGCCTCGTTTACTGCCCTTAAGTCCTGTACTATCCAATACTATTCCATCCTGGGAGGGTAGGGGTGTTCCAGGCTGGCTGGCCCGGCCTTATAAGCCCCTGCTTGATTAGCTCTTGTATTATCGGGGCTATTTCTTCTAAGGCCTCTTGATGCAAGGGATGTTGCTTTTCGTTAGGACAGCTGTGCCCTGGCTTTAATCAGACAATTACTGAGCTAGCCCCTTTGTCCCGTCCTATTGTCCCTGAAGCCCTTGAGCTTGTACATGGACATTTGGTCCTGGTAATTCAACCTCCTCATGTACTGGAGATTCTCTTTGTCCCCCATTATCTAGGAACATGACCAATTTGTTCCTTTTTTCGAAAGGGACATTTACTTCCATTATATTTCCATTCGAATGGATGGTTGCTCCTGGTTTACGCAGTAAATCCCTTCCCAGTAGAAGCATAGGACATTCCAGGATGTACAGAAATGAGTGACTAGTTCCTTTCTGTCCAATTTACAATTAAGGGGTTCAGTGAACTGTTTGCTTTCTGAGTTCCCTGACACTCCCATAATGTTACATTTTTTTACTGATGAGTTTGTTTGGTCTGGTGTTCAAAACCAAGTATGTGGCTTCTGTGTCAAGTAAAAAGTCAACAGCTTTACTCCCTGTGTCTAGTGTGAGCTGGGACTCCTCAAGAGTAATCTGGATTTTCTCAGGAGCCATGTGAAGAGCACCTGGGCCCTAGCAGCCGTTGTCTGTCTGGGCCATCAACAGCTGTGTATCTGAGGGAGTCTGGGAGACACCCCCCACCCCCGCCACCATGGGGGCAGAAGAACATTCACCTTTCCAATGGCCTTCCTTCCTGAATATGGCACAGCTGATTAGCCCCAATTTCTTGGGCCAAGTCATTATTTTCTAACTCTGGTTGGGGCAGACCTGGAGGGGACAAATAAGAGAGGGACAACAGGCCCTGAGGCAAAAAGTTTGAGTAAAGGTGGATATAACGTAGGACCCGCACTGGGGTTCCTACTGGAGTGAGGGAGGGGCGTGGCCAAGGAGCGGGTAGTGGGAATGCCTGGATCAGCGGGAGGTGCTTGCAGCTGAGAAGAGGGAGGAAGACGGAGGAGCCTCACCAGGGGAGTCTAATGCTGTCGAGACAGACTGCTTTTCTTTAAGGATGATGGCAGTGGGCTCTAATTTGCATTGCTCTAGAGGCCCATATCTTGGTACACAGCCATAAAAATCTGAACCTAGGGAATTTCATTTTGTCACATGAAGGTTAGCAAGGCCAACGTGGCCACTGCCCTCAAGGAGCTTTCATTCGGTTGCAGGAGACAGATGAAGGGGAGCAGAGCTGGCCACCCAAAACATGCCTCTTTGGAGTAAGGGTTATTTTAGGCTGATTATTTTTAAGAAATAGCAGACAAAGAAAGCACTGAAAACTCAAGACAAGTTACCATTTTGAAGAGACATTTACATTTATAAGGGAATCTTCAACGGTGTCTTCTTCTCAGTACCGAAAAGAGAAGTTGACTAAATCTCTAGAAACTCTCATCAATGGAGAAGGCATGGATTAAGTGTATATAATAACTGCATTCTGTCAGCAGTCTGTTTAATATTTTAAAAAATCACCTGGACATTGTGTAAAACTTGTTCTCAAATCTATGAGAAGTGTGGCTATTCTCTCTGATAACTAGTAAAATACTGTAACCTGATGTTTTAGCTGCTTCCAAAGTTCTTGGTTCCCGAAATGTTTTACATTTCATTAGTATAATGATAGAGTTTACAGTTATCTACAGTATGTAATTACATCCATTAACAGTAACAGTGCATTTTTACATTAACTATAATGAGAATTAATGGGTGGTTATATGGCTTTTAGACTACAAGGAAAAATTTTGGTACCAATTACTCTAGTGTAGATGAGGATAAATTTATGTAAAAAATTTACTTTGGTAATTCTTTTAGGATATTATGAGAACTTAAGTTCCAGTAACCATAACTTATGAAAATTAGAAAAAAATATATGTTCTTTGATATCCACAAGAAAATATGGACCAAAAGTGTGAGGCTGAGAGAGGCAGGAGGTGGCTGTGGAAACTATATTTCATGGCTCATAAAATCAGAAAGATGTCATAATTTTGAATGGGAGACCAACCACAGTAAGCAAATTCCCTGGCATACATATTATCTATAATAAGGCAAAATGAATTTACACACATCTCAGTGAAATATGGGGGAGTGAGATACTAAAATTCTTCTAGGTGCCTAAGGCTGGTTAAAGGGAAATTAATGTTTAATATAAATTATTACCATCCTGACTAGTGTGGTCCAGTTGATTGGGCATCGTTTCACAAAGCAAAAGGTCAACTGGTTCGATTCCCCATTGGGGCACATGCCTGGGCTGTGGGTTCGGTCCCCAGTTGGAGCATGTACTAGAGATAGCTCATTGATGTTTCTCTCTCACATCGAAGTTTCTTTCCCTCTTTTTCTCCCTCCCTTCCCCTCTCTCTAAAAATAAATAAATAAATCTTTTTTAAAAAGGAAATTATTATTAATTTATGACTTTAAAATACCTTCACAGGTTTACAGGAAGTCTTACTCCTTACCTATCTCCCAATCTCTCAGACTCTCTTTCCCTCCTTCACTCTTAGCTATGTTACTCAAAGTAACTACTCTTGCTTGAAAGTTTTGCAGGTATTTTTTTTCCACTATGGAAAAAGAGAACTTTTTATACATTTTGAATCTTAATTATCTGTTTCACTTAGAATCTTAATTATCTGTTTCACTTTTTAAATCAGCCAATCTTCATGTCAACCACTGTCATTGTTATAGCAAGGGCTATTATCCTCTCCTTCCCCTTTTTTTTTGCACCTGGCAAATATTTGCCTTGGACTCTATTAAGATACATTCTCCTTTCCTCATCTAATTAATCCCTAAGGTGTCTCCATCCTTTCAGATCATAAAAACAGAGGAATAATACCTGAACAACCAATATGTTCAGTAACAATCCTCTGTGTGAATTTGTCTTTCTCTTACCTACCACCTCAGTTAAGAACACAGCAAAATGGAGATACTGAGAACAATCAACGTTCTACCACAGAGGAGATAACCGGCATGCTCAAAATATCCAAATCAATACAGTTACTGATGAAAATGAAAAAAGAAAAAAAGAACACGTCAGCATTATGGAGGAAAGAAAATACCTTGACATTTTCCAAATCTTGACAAAGCACAGAGCATTCAATAATGAGATTTCCATTTGCTCCTGCGTTTCCCACTGCAGGGTCTATAAGGGTTCCATGCAGAGGCTGCCAAGCAGGCCTGAGAGCAGTATTACACACAAGAGCTTCTTGGTGGAGCCAGAAAAAAAACCCCTCTGTCCTCTTTGGAGATCTGAAATGACTCTGCTTGAAGTCTTTGCCGTCATTAGTGGAAAATTCTGTACTTCACATTTGGAGACATGAGCTCAAGGAATGCAGGTTAATGTTCTCTAAATTACATTTATGGTTAGTTCTCAGTCCTAATGTCCTGCCATATTTAGAGTCTCCAAGAACCCTAATTTCTTCCAAAGGGAGCCTAATTGAATCTCTCTTCCAGTTGGTCCCTTGGACACAGATGCTACAGCATGGCGAGACACCTTACACCCCTTCCTTCACCCTCACTGCCTTCCCATGAGTGGTACCCAAACTGGCTTTTCCACCATGAATTAATCAGTAAGCAGTGATCTGAGAGTGATCTGAGATTTCACTTGGGCCTTGTGTGGCACCGTATCTGTTAGATATGTTCTTGATAAAAAAAAATCTGGGCCCATTCCAGGGAGAACTACTTTGAATTCATTCAACAAGCCAGTCTTGCTGAATCTCCTCCCCAGCTGTAGAAAAACAATAAGCTTATGTCAATAATTAGAAAGAGTGACCGTCCAACTCTTCACTAGAGGAGAGGCCAATTCAAAGGTCAGCGGTCAATCAATATTCACGTGGAATTCCAACCAAACAATCTCAGCGTGTAGTTGGAGAGTATTTTTCCTTGCACATGCTCTTTTCCCATCCTGTAGGAAAATATCAAGTGGAGGCTTTATCATTATTGAAATAAAATATTTTGCCTTCTAACAGTGCAAAACTGTCATTGTTGATTTCAAACATAATTAACAGCAAAAAGATTGTGATTTCAACATTAGTCCCCTTTATCCATTTATCCATTCATTCCCTCATTTAACAAGCATTTATTGCCAATTTGTTTTCTGTGGTGGTGGACACTGTTCTAGACAATTGGGTAATATCACTAAACAAAAGAGATATAGTTTCTTCTTTCCCCACTGTTTATAGCATTATGAAGAAAATACACAATAACTATAAAATATTCTGTGGTTGAGTTGTTTATTTACTAAAAGTTAAACTTATTCTTATCTTTATGTCAATATTTTAAAACCTCTCTGGTCTATTTATCCACAAAACTCTACTTTCTTAAAGCACTTGTAAAAGACAAATTGGTGTGTGTGTGTGTGTGTGTGTGTGTGTGTGTGTGTGTGAAGAAGGGGTGACAAAAGTATAGCAATTCACTTAAATTCAGGTATTAGTTAATACATAAACAAGGAAACTAAGAAATAGGGTTCCAGCCATTCTGTCTGACTAAGTCATTCTGTTCTACTATAGGACACTACCTCTCAGAACAATGCCACAGCAATACAGGATTTTTAAAAATATCTTTTTCCTATATATGATATGTTTCTGGATAAGATTAATTACCAATTCTACTTTTTCTTTGTTCTCTTTCTCTCCCTCTCCTTTTTTCTTTCTGTTTTCCTTCTTCCCTCAGTCTTTCTTCCCTTCCTTAAACTTTCCTTTCCTCCAACTTCCCTTCCCTTCTTTTTTCCTTTTCTTTTTTTTTAAGATTTTATTTATTTATTTTTAGAGAGGGAAGGGAGGGAGATAGGGAGAGAGAGAGAAACATCAATGTGCGATTGCTGGGGGCCGTGGCCTGCAACCCAGGCATGTACCCTGACTGGGAATCGAACCTGTAACACTTTGGTTCGCAGCCCGCGCTCAATCCACTGAGCTACGCCAGCCAGGGCTCTTTTTTCCTTTTCTTAAAAATAATAAAATAATAAAAAAGGAAGCTTCAACGTCACTAAGATTAATTTGGTTAAAAATTGTACACAGAACTTCTAGCCAAGATGGAGGTATAAGTGGATACACTGTGCCTCCTCACATAACCCAAAGAAGGACAACAACAAATTAAAAAAAAACAAAAACAACCAGAGCTGTCAGAAAATCGAACTGTATGGAAGTCTGACAACCAAGAAGTTAAAGAAGAAATATCCATCCAGACTGGTAGGAAGGGTGGACATAGGCAGGCGGGGTGGAGAGGACTCGCAGCAGGGCAGCTGGAGGACCGAGGCAGGCAAGGCGGTGGCTGGTGGAACAGGTGAGGTGGTGGCAGACTGGGTGGTCCCACATTCTCAGGCAGATAAACCGGGAAGAACCCAGGATTCCAAGGGCAGGTAAATAAAACCTCAAAACCTCTGACTGAAAAAACCTGTGGGGGTTGAGGCGGCAGTGGGAGGAACTCCCAGCCTCCCAGGAGAGTTCACTGGAGAGACCCGCAGGGCCCTAGAATACACACAAGCCCAGCCACCAGGGAATCAGCACCAGAAGGGGCCAATTTGTGGGTGGCAGGGGAAGTGCCTGAAATCCGGCAGAGAGCTGAATAAGCCTCACTGTTCCCTCTTGGACCCCTCCCCCACATACAGCGTCACAACCCAGCGACATGGGTTGCCCCACCCTGGTGAATACCTAATGCTTCGCCCCTTATATGTAACAGGTGTGCTGAGACAAAAAAATGGCCCAAATGAAAGAAGAGATCAACCCCCCCCAAAAAATACAACTAAGTGATGAAAAGAGAGCCGACCTATTAGATGCACAATTCAAAACACTGGTAATCAGGAAGCTCACAGAAATGGTTGAATATGGTTAGAAAATAGAGGAAAACGTGAAGGCTATGAAAAGTGAAATAAAGGAAACTGTACAGGGAATCAACAGTGATGGGAAGGAAACTGGGACTCAAATCAATGGTTTGGAACAGAAGGAAAAAAGAAACATTCAACCAGAACAGAATGAAGAAACAAGAATTCAAAAAAAGGATAGGAGAGGCTTAGGAACCTCCAGGACATCTTTAAACATTCCAACATCTGAATCATAGGGGTGCCAGAAGGAGAAGAGGAAAAGCAACAAGTGGAAAAGTTATTTGAACAAATAATAAAGGAGAACTTCCCCAATCTGGCAAAGGAAATAGACTTCCAGGAAGTCCAGGAAACTCAGGCAGTCCCAAAGAAGTTGGAGCCAAGGAGGAATACACCAAGGCACATCATAATTACATGACCCAAGATTAAAGAGAAGGATAGAATCTTAAAAGCATCAAGAGAAAAAGAGACAGTTACCTATAAAGGAGTTCCCATAAGACTATTGGCTGATTTCTCAAAAGAAACCTCGGGGTCAAGAAGGGGCTGGAAAGAAGTATTTAAAGAAATGAATGGCAAGGACCTACATCCAATATTACTCTACCCAGCAAAGCTCTCTTTTAGAATGGAAGGGCAGGTAAAGTGCTTCCCAGATAAGGTCAAGTTAAAGGAGTTCTTCATCACCCAGCCCTTATTAAAAGAAGATAAAAATATGAACAGTAAAATGACAACAAACTCACAGCTATTAACAACCAAACCTAAAAAAAAAAAAACCCAGATATTAACAAACTAAGCAAACAACTAGAACAGGAACAGAATCACAGAAACAGAGATCACATGGAGGGTTATCAATGGGGAGGAGAGAAGGCAAAAAGGTACAGAGAATAAGTAACATAAATGGTAGGTAGAAAATAGACAGGGGGAGATTAAGAATAGTATAGGAAATGTAGAAGCCAAAGAACTTATTTGTGTGACCCATGGACATGAACTGAAGGTGGGGGGAATGTGAGTGGGAGGGGGCGTGCAGGGCAAAGGGGAATAAAGGGGGGGGGGAATGAGACAACCGTAATAGCATCATCAATAAAATATATATTTTAAATTGTATAGATATTTTTATTTATATTATTTTGGTTTTGCCAGATTTCCAAGCCTTCTCTTTCACAGAAAAAGAAGTTGAAGAATTTTCTTTTTTTGTTTGTTTCTTGTCTTTATCACATTATTATCCTCACCTCCTCACCCTCTAAACAAAAAATCCTCAGGGGCTCCTCTTTCCTCCAAAGTAAAGTTTGTGCTGAGAATTCTTGGATTTTAGCACTGGGGCTCCGACCTGTACTTAGTTTCACACACACATACGCAAACACACAACAGACACACATTTTCTACTTTGCAGTGAAACTAGAGTTCCACAGATTGTAGAGATCTCCTAACATGGTGTGAGAGTTCATGTGCCATTTCCCTTTCTCTATATTATACATTTTTTAAATAAAATCTCAACCCTTCCTTCCCATCTTATCTTCAGGAGGCCAGTCCAAAAGTGTCTCCTCGTCTGTGTTTTTAAAGTGACTTGCTACCCCACAAAGCATGCAGAAAACTTAGTCTTTGGAAATTGTCTATATACTTGTCTGATAACATATAATCTAGTACTTAAGAGGTGTGGATTAGGGAACAAAATCTATGAAGAAGGTAATCATCTCCTGACGCTACACACACATGTACACACACGTGAACATAGGTGTATTCAACACAGTATCCCTGTTGGACAGCTCCTTCCCCCATCCACACACAGCTAGATACTATGTACAGTGAATGCTTCAGGAAATATTTTGGGGGGGCATGTTTACATTGTTTAGTGAGCCCATGGATCTTCTTTCACTGGGAACCTATCTTAAATAATCTTGTCAGCACAAAATAAATAAAATGATTTTCATATGCAATATAACCACCCTGAAAATTTTCAGGTTTTTACGTTATGTTCCCTAGCTATTTACTACAAGTATATATATGGGTATTAATAGTGTTAGCATGCAATTCGGGGGCCAGAACCTCCCCCCCAAGTCTCTAAAAATATGCCCATAATATAATTACACTAAAATTACTGTCACCTCTTATTAGAAAGCTTCAACTTCCCCTTCATTTTTTGCTCCTTCATTTTTTGCTTAGACTAACCAAATACACATCCAGCTGCTGTGTCACTCTGCTCCTCTTCTTCATACCATCTGGGAACAGTAAAAAAGAAAAGTAAAAATCAGCAAAAGGTCAAGTGACCCACCATATTTTCAAATTTATGCAAAATTTCTCCATAAGTGACATGAACCTGACATTTTCTCAATAAAAGTAATTTTCAAAAACTGTTTTATATAAAGTACAGTAAGACACTGGTGAAATCTGCAACTTCATCTTCCACAAAATGAGGATCCCAATGACTATCAGTTTTACATGAAATATATCAAGTCTATGGCCCAAATTGCTTTTTCAAATTCATCTCCTAATTTCCATGGTTCCTCATTCGTACCTCTATGGTTCTGCATACATACTTTCCTGCTACTTTGAATGCCCCAATTACACCTTGTCCCTCGTGCATCTGTTCAATTCCAGTTCTTCCTCAGAGAACTATGCTGTTGTGAAGGCTTCTCCAAGTCCCAGGACCCCCACTCCCCACAGAGAGAGGGAGAGATGGCTGCAACTGAGACATCGTGGTGGTATATTTCACAGCCAGGTGATACATACCAAAAACAGAATGAGTACAATCAATTATTTCCATTCCTGCTAACTCACTAGACCATTAACTCCTAGAGAAATGAGTCATACTTATTTTCCCGAGACCTAGTAGAGAGCCTCCCAAGTAGTGCACAGAGCATGAGTGTTGGCTTTGCATGAGCAACGCTGCCCTACTTCTCCAATCTCACCACAGACCAGAAGTTCATTGATGAAACTGAGGAATCCAAGTTGTATACTTATCATATCATTTAATACATAGTATTTTAAACAAAACAAAACAAAAACATGCAATGAAATAGGAAAGTATGGCCTTTATACAAAAGAAGATCAGCCAATAAAAACTATCCCTGAGAAGGCCAAAGTTGTACCTCATGGATAGACCTTAAAGGAAGTGGCAAATATGCTTTAAAAACAAAACAAAATCTGCAAAAACCTGAAAACTTCAGTTGCAATATCTTAAATGTAGCATTTAGAAATCTTATGGAAAATACATAAAATTATAGTTCATGTTTTGGAGAACTAAGCTCACAAAGTCACCAACCAATTATAATCTTTTGATCCCCAAAATAAAGGTTAAAACAAGTTCATATTTTCCTTCTGTTCTTTCTTAATTTATATTCATCTGTTCATTTATGCCTACATTAATTTAACAAAAAGACCCCAGCACATTTATTGAGTAGCTACTATATATTAGGACCTGAGGACTCAGTAAAGATGGATATGGTCTCTACCATTTACAATTTAATGGGAAACAATTAGGTTTAAATAAATGAAGCATAGCCTATTGGGATATTTTTGAAATCTGTTAAAGCAATAAATGTAGTCTTGTTAAACTAAGTAAATATCCTGTTGTGCAAGTTTTTCATTTTGTTTTACTATGAAATGATTACATGGTATATAGTTTACAAAGTAGAGCCTAAAACTCCAAGTCCCTAACCCTCAAATTATTGCCTTTCCAAACTCAATTACTAACTCTAAAATGGATTTTACCATTAAGAATTGATCATTATCATCTATAAATACTAGCTGGTTTTTGCCCTTTTCCCTTCTTCTTTTAAAAAGGTACCCCAGCCTTTGCTTCTATCAAAATCTGATTCTGTTACTTCTTAACTATGTAGCCTTGGATGCTTCAGTATTCTCATCTCTGAAATGGCAATGATAGTATCTACCTCACAAGTTGTTCAGAGAATTCAGTAGGCTTATATATGTGGAGCACTTAGCATCAGGCCAACCATATAGCAAGTATTCGACAGGTGTTAAATGCCTGTGTGGGTGTATTTGTCCTGTAAGTCCTGTGATTAGTTTTAGAACTTTTCTTTTATTAAAATTATATTTCATTGATTATGCCATTACAGTGGTCCCGATTTTCCCCCTTTCCCCCCTCCACCCAGCATCCTCCACTCCCTTAGGCAATTCCCACACCATTGTTTACATTCATGAGTCATGCATCTAAGTTCTTCAAATACTTCATTTCCTATGCTGTATTTTACATCCCCATGGCTATTCTGTAACTACCTATTTGTACTTCTTAATCCCTCACCGCTTCAGCCATTCCCCACACCCCCACTCCCATCTGGCAACCATCAAAAATTTCTCAGTATCCATGATTCTGTCTCTATTCTTCTTGTTTGCTTAGGTTTTTTTTTTTTCAATTCAATTGTTGATAGATATGTATTTATTGCCATTTTATTGTTCATATTTTGATCCTATTTTTCTTAAATAAGTCCTTTTAACATTTCATATAATAATGGTTTGGTGATGATGAATTCTTCTGTTTTTTTCTTGTCTGAGAAGTGCTTTATCTGCCCTTCAACGGTAGTTTTGCTAGGTAGAGCAATCTTGCCTATAAGTCCCTGCTTTTCATGACTTTGAATATTTCTTGCCAATCCCTTCTAGCCTGCCAAGTGTCTTTTGAGAAATCAGCTGACAGTCTTATGGGAACTCTGCTGTAGGCAACTAACTTCTTTTCTCTTGTTGCTTTTAAGATCCTCTCTTTATCTTTAACATTTCCATTTTAATTATGATGTGTCTTGGAGTGGGCATCTTTGCATTCATCTTGTCTGGGACTCACTGTACTTCCTGGACTTGTATGTCTATTTCCTTCACCAAATTAGGAAAGTTTTCTTTCACTATTTTTCAAATAGGTTTCCAATTTCTTGCTCTTCTTCTGGAAGCCCTATGATGTGAGTGTTGGTCCTCTGGAAGTTGTCTCAGAGGCTGCTTATATTATCCTCACTTTTTTGGATTCTTTTTTCTTCTCGTTGTTCTGTGTAGCTGTGTTTTGCTTCCTTATGTTCCAAATCAGTGATTAGATTCTCAGCTTCATCCACTCTATTGTTGTTAGCCTATAAATTGTCCTTTATTTCAATTAGTGTATTCTTCATTTCTGGCTGGATCTTTTTTATGCTGCTGAGGTCCACACTAAATTCCTTGAGCATCCTTATAACAAGTGTTTTGAAGTTTGCAACTGATAGATTGCTTATCTCCATTTCCTTTAGCTCTTTTCCAGGAGTTTTGATCTGTTCTTTCAGTTGGGCCATGTTTATTTTCCTCCTCACTTTGGCAGCCTTCCTGTGTTTGTTTCTATGTATTAGGTAGAGCTGCTTTGACTTCATATCTTGGTAGTGTGGCCTAATATAGTAGGTGTCCTGTAGGGTCCCATGGCACAACCTCCCCTATCACCCAAGCTTGGTACTCTTGATGCACCCTCCTGTGTGTGTGCTGAGTACACCCTCCTCTAATAGTTGAGGCTTAGTTGCTATTGGCAGATCAATAGGAGGGATTTACGCAGGCCAGTAAGCTACAAGGATTGGCTGTGATCACTTACCTCCAACCTCCATCCTCTGTGGAGGATCAGTTGTGCAGGGGCAGGGTGGTGTTGCTCCCTTATGGTCTATAGCCACCCACTGGGTGTGCTGCCTTGGTGTGTTTCCTGGGTAGTGCAGGCCAAGTTCAGTCTGCCCCTGTGTTTTGCCCAGGGCCACAGTTCCTGAGCTATAAAGCAATCTGAGATGGCTGCTACTGTGCTGGGCTTTGAGATTCCCAGGCAAAGTCAAACTTGTAAATCTAGGCTGGCTGCTGCTAGTGCTGAGCCTAGGGCTCACTAGGGCAGCTATTGCTTGTTTGTTTTGAGAGGATCTAGGAAGTTGTGTGGTTTGAGCCAAGCCTACCCATTCATATGGAAAAGCAGGTTGGGTGGGCCGGTAAGTGGATGGGGCAGAGTCCCTGGGGATCTCCAAGGCAGGTCAGAGTTAGCCAGGTTGCTGGAGTCTCAGTGTGGCACCGGTTTGCCAGCTCTGTGGCTCTTTTGGAGTTTGGAAGGTTTATAAAAGGGACAATGGCCTCTGCTTGCCTTGATGCATTCAAAGGTCTTCCATTCCAGGCTACTGAGCACCGCTCTCCCCACCCCCGCTCAGCTGCAGGCTCAGCTGTCAGAGTAGGTTGGTTTCCCGAAATTCCTTTGCTGGAACTCCCATCTGGGGGGTTTAGAAAGTGGAAACTACAAAAGAACAATTTGTAAACATGTGTTTCTGTAGCTCTGAACACAATGTGGAGGAACAAAGGGAGTCAGAACTCCCCTATCTAATCTGTGAAATTGTAAAGAAGTCATGACTATTTTAACTTATTTAATTTTGTGAAAATAACACTTGAGTGTAATGTGACTGAGGTTCAGGTTTCCATGTTTTAACATTTTCCTCATTTAGTGACACAAAGACTATAGGAGCACAATTATTTCATACGGGTGTTAGGCATTTTCCTTCAAAATATGTGATGTGAACCATCATTTAATTTGTAGAAAGGTGCTGCTCTGGCTGGCGTAGCTCAGTAGGTTGAGCGCAGGCTGCGAACCAGTGTCACAGGTTCGATTCCCAGTCAGGGCACATGCCTGCGTTGCAGGCCATGGCCCCCAGCAACCACACATTGATGTTTCTCTCTCTCTCTCATTCTCCCTCCCTTCCCTCTCGAAAAATAAATTTAAAAAATTTGTAGAAAGGTGCTTTAAAAAGCCCAGTGGAAAAGGATAGTGAAAAGAGCCTTGGGTAAGGAAACAGAATATATGTTTGTTGTGATTTGTTTTTTTCCTCCACAAAATGCAATGTGTTTGGCAACTTGTACTAAGCACTTCACTTATTGTTGAGGAGATAGGTCATTAAAATGCAACCCCTCCTTTCTAGGAACTCGGTTTCCTGGGGAGATTATAAATGGCACACAGATCCTAGGATATATGAAGTGAAAGATGATATAGAAAGAGATGCTTGCAATAATTTGATGCTGGAACAAACAGCTTTCAAATTTTCACATTGCAGTAAGATAACATGTTGCCAAATGAAATCCCATCCCAGTACCTTGGTTAGTGTTCTGAGAGTTGGGTCTGGAAATGAAAGAAGCCAGCTAGAAATAAGACACTTTGAAATCCTGCCCATGAAATATGCCAGAGAAGGAGTAATTTTCTACATGGGTTCTCTCTTCTCACAGGAAATTTTATTCTCTTTTCTGGGCCTTGGAAACTTCACTTAAAAAAACAATGGATTTAGACAAGAAGTATCTAAAATACCTTTGAGGTTGGACAGTCAAAGTCTACTAAAATCTGTCTCCCAACCTGTTCTATATTTTCAGTATGTTTATCCAGTGTGTTAAATTTCTACCCAATTTATAGAATAAAAATACTCTGCCAGGCCTTAATGCTTACTGAGAAATGTTTGTGAATGGGCACAGAGCTATTGCAAAGGGGAGAAAATCAAACAAATTCAGAGAGACAACATAGAAATATCTAATTCTCAGAGTTTTATGAGTTGTTTTCTTCTAGAAAAGCACTATAAGTCAAGCACATAGTGAGAATGTATAATTTACTTTTTGAAGCTGTTTTGTGAGTGTGGAGAAAAAATTAGCATATGGTTGTAGAAGAGTAAAGAAAAAAAAGAATAATAAAACATGCAGTGTTGTTTTGAGAACTAATTAAGTCAACTTTCCTCCTAAGGGGACCATACAGCTGAGCTCCTTGGCTATGGCTCTTCTTCCATCTGGGTTACTGGTTCAAATCCAGCACACGCTGTTAGCAATCAAAACCCAGTCTAGCAGATCACTTGTTCAGTGTCTGCAGAAACTAAACAGATAGGCAAATGTCAATCTCTTAAGACACAGCTCGTCATCAACTCATACACTGCTCTTGCATTAACAAAAAAAGGCAAGAGAGAAAGTCAACTCAATTCAACCTTATAGTTGAACTTCTCTTTCTTCTAAATCATCAGTAAGGTATCTAACATTGACCAACTTGCTACACTTTGCAGATATTTACTAACTGCCATTGCACATAACAAAATGGCCATGCTGTTCCTTTTACAGAACTTACCATCTAATAGAGAAGGTAAGTGGTAAATGAACTAGGAGGACACGTACTTGCTCATCATGATAGGAACTGGTACTTGGTCAGTGGGTTGGTTATTCTACCACCCACAGTCATTTTCATCCTTTTCTGCCTTGCCCTGTCTCAGTGGGGTTAGGGGTGATAACTGTTGGACAGAAGTATCCAGGCTCCTTTGGATACCAACTGAGTTTGGGACAATGGGAGGCAGCAACCAGAGATTCGAGAGCCTGAGGAAGGAGACGTCAGGGTGTTCCTTTCTCATCTGTTTTCTTGCATGGCTGAGGTTCTGGCAAGGGTTGAATTCCTTTACTTTCTGCCATAGCTCCTTTGAAGCAAATTCTCTTTCAAGGTCCCAGATTGTGTATGGCTCTCGTG
The DNA here is from genome assembly GCF_019186645.2 of Phyllostomus hastatus. Classification (NCBI taxonomy): domain Eukaryota; kingdom Metazoa; phylum Chordata; class Mammalia; order Chiroptera; family Phyllostomidae; genus Phyllostomus; species Phyllostomus hastatus. Next base: position 21,725,454 of record NW_025334024.1, read on the forward strand.
ACATCACTTCTTCCTTTTCCTCTTCAGGTCTGAAGTTGGGGATTCCATCCAGCTGCTGGAAGTGAGCTGCTTTACTGTGCATTGTCCATTTCTTTAAACTGGCTTGTACCTCTGCAAATGTCCCTTCATTAAACGCTCATGAATTACATCATCTCAGTGTTCTCTCTGTTGAAACTTGATGATATGGTTAGCAAAACTAATGTGGTTAAACTGGGAATCAAAAATGAATATTCAAGCTTAAACAAAAATATTGATTTAAACATATAGATTTATACTCAACAGTCTTTCAACGGAAGGAAAATGTATTTCTTGGAATGTGTGCTTATTGATTAGAAGTCAAACTTGCCTTTATTGCATGATTCTCACATATAATGAATGCATCCTGTCCAATTTTCAATTTCAATTTCATCAAAGGGAGAAGGGAACTCGCACTTGTGAAATAAGTACAACATCCATTTGAAACTTCTCCCACTCTTTTATATTGCTTCTTGCTCACCTGAAGTAGGCGTGCTTTTTTTTGCAATGCTCTTTATTGTGTCTTTATAAAATATTCTATTTTGGTTTCATAAGTGCAGCAAGTCTTTCCTTCTGCACTCTAATTAAATATTACATAAACAATAGAATACAGTAAATAATTGCCATGGCAAGTACAAATGGAATTAATGGGGTTGGAGACAAACACATTTGAATAAACAAACAACACAAACAGTGGCATCCAAGTGTCAAGGCATCGCAGGAAAGTCTGTGGGCTGTGCATCTACTTTTTTTACCCAGGAAACGTACAGTGTTTATTAAACCAATATTTTGGTTAATTAGAAAAGGATCATAAGAGTTTTACTGTTTCTATGAACACATATAAATAAAATTACTAAGAATATGAAAGTGTGGAAGTATGTACCTAACAGCCTGGGGGAAGGAAGTCAGGAAGCATTCCCAAAACAAAGAATATGAAAGTTAATCTGTCTGAAGGAGGGGTAGGCTTTTTAAGGCAAAGAGAGATTATTCGTCTAGAAAGAACAACATTAAGACCTTGAGGTACAAAAGGAAACACCAGATGCAGAGCAAAAGAGTAAGTGATTTCAGCCGAGACGTGAAGCCAGGACTCACCACGAGATACAGTATTATGCCCTTCGGCCCGTGTTCTCACCTCTACAATTAGATATTAAAACCCACTTCACGGGGACGAATGGGAGTTAAGTGTGATTGACAGAGACCTGATCAGATCCCTGGGGAGGAAAAGGAGGGCCCTTAGGAGGAGGTTGCCTGAGGCAATGGTAAAGAGTCTAAGAAGGAATTGGCTGAGAAGCTGAATGCCTCCAAATCACATGGAATGATGGGCCAGAAGATTTAAAATAAAAAGGGGGCTCTTGGGGCTCTCTCTTCTTCTAATATGCCTTGATGATTGTGCTGCCGCTGCCTGTATTTCCCAAAGGATGGTATTTTGGATGGATTTTGGATGGGAGAAGAAACCCCAGGTGCAGCCTAGGATTGGGCTGGCTGGGCAGAGGGTGGAAGGGTTCTTCTTTTGGGGTGTTTTAGAGGGGATAAGCTCTGGAGCAGAAGCCTGCCATTCTTCCAAAACTGTGTTGTTTCAGTATCATATGTTGTTTTAGTTTGTAAACTAACCTACAGAAATAAGATAATTAAAAACTAACAGGGGGAAAATGCTAGGAAAACTCAGGTGTTAGAATTTAGCTTTGATTGACAGGCTTAAGTGATTAAAGCTGTAACTAGAGACTTAAAGACTTTAGCTTTAATTGATAAGCTTAAGCGACTGATGCCTGTGGAAAGCTGTTATTCCCAAACTGTGTAGCTTTTGAATAAAGACTCCTTTCCTTTATTGCCAAACCTTTACCTATGCAATTTTGCCTTGAGGGTGGCAGCAGGCTGCAGGACTCCACTTGCTGTTTGGTAACGCCGTGGCTCACGAATAAAGTTCTCAGTAACAGTTGGGTTACTTAAGAAGGTTAATCTACTATTGCTGACATCAAGGAGAATGGGTTTGTCGTACAATGTCATTCAAGTCCAGAAGAGACACACTGTACATGTTATTCAAGTACAACCAGCCCCTGTATAGAATGATGAACATCCCAACTTTGTAGTGAGGTAGCAGCTATTCACTTGGTCATTATTAAATTTGTCATGAATGATGTATTTTTAAATATGAAAAAAAACCCACTATAAGTTTCTACAGATCTGTGGAAAATGTTCATGTTTTCCCTATAATAATGATTATGAGAATTACAACATAATGCCTATGATTTCTCAGAACTGTTTCAATTGTTCATGAGTAGACATATCATAGGTATGCAGAAAATTACATGGTTAAGTGTGACTTGAGTTGGCCCTCTGTCTAACTCTGCTATGTCATCAGTAAAATAAGAGCCGAGTACCTGAGATTCAATCATCCTGGATTTCACTTCTTTGCCGCCCGGCCGTCTCCCCACTGGCCCCTCCTCTGCGCCCACTTTAATTCTCTAGCTGTGAAAAAGGCAATATCCTGCTTGTGATATTGGAATGAAGAAAATCTAACAGGCTTGCGAACTGAAAATTTGTTTTGTTTTGAATTTTAGGGCAATATACTGTGGTTAATTTTTCACTTCTGAAAAATATTGCTCTGTAAAACCTTATAAATTATTCTGAAAAAAAATTTTTCATGCAAATTCCTGTGTTCCTTTTTTTCCCCCAGCATACAATTTGAATATAAGACTTGGTTACTGATTTAAAATTCTTTCAGGTAAAGCTGAAACACCAAGACTCCTGTACAATCTGCTACTTGATGTCCTGTGTTTCTGTAGGTGAGAGAAGGAAAAAAATTACTCCAGGTCCCACCCTTATTCAAAGAGAAGAACCAGGCTAATCTGTTTGGATCAGAATTCCAAGAGATGCAAATCCTACTTAGGATAGGGTGTTATCTCTTAGATACACATACTGAAGAGCTTGCAGATGCACAGATAAGAGGTACTTGATCTTCGCTAGACTTGTCTAGGACTTGGTGTGTAGGTAAAACATCAGTGGTCTTATTTTGATCATTGATGGAGCTCCCTGATGAGCACACTAGAGTTCATTAAACTATTCTCTCTGCCTTTGTGCATGCATGTAATTTTTGATAAGTTTTTTTTTGTTTTTGTTTGTTTGTTTGTTTGAAGTTCGCCCAACCTGGTTTTACCTGGAGTTCTCTCTCACCCCGTGCTGTCTTTGACCAGACACAGCCATCAGATCTCATACTCACTTCTCCCTCCTCTCTTCCTCCAACTGGTGCACTGGCTAGGCAGTCCCCCTCAGCTCTGCAGAGAAGGGAGGTTAACACTGGCTTTAAGTTCTGGGAAATAGCAATGACCTTCTGCCTCAAATCTAAACTGTACGCCTACCCCCATTTGTCTGAGTTCTGCAGTGAGCATTTTCTCCATAATATTAAGAAAATGCAACCGTGTTGCCAACTGGACATGAATCATGATATCTCTCCCATGAGGGTCCCAGAGGGAAGAACAGTAGCTGGGTTGAGGTAAGATCTATATACTGGCCTCTTAGCCTTACCCAAACTAAACATCACCAGACCGTACCATAAACCCTAGCATACCCTGCTTTTATTCATCCCGATGAGAAGTACCACATAGGCAGTCGTAGATGAAAAGGGACCACATACAGAACGTGACAAGTTCAGGGGAGGCCTTTATGACACCCTTGCAAACTCAGAGATCTAAAGTAACCACAAAGGATGGTCTGAAATTAAGACTAATTAACTAAAAGGTCATGGTGGGCAGTCATTGCCCTAAGTTAGAATCTTCTGTGGCAAAAAAAGTCAATCTTTATCTTAATTGAGCCTATTGTCTTTTTGCATCTATGATAACATGCCTTTGGAATGTCAGGTAACTTTCCTTTTTATCTAAACCCGTGGGGCACACCACCACTACACCAGAGCAGAGACCACAAATCCCTTCGTTTGTATTATTATCATGTGAACTGTTGACTGTTACCTATCCTGTACCCACCTGTGTAAAAAACCAAGTATGTGCGTATCATTTTACCTTTTTACCCAAACCCAAAAGTTCCCCACCTTTGCCTTTGCCTGTCTCCCTTATCTATCACCAAAGGATTTCACATAACCCCCTTATGCCTCCTCTTTTGATTGTAATGTATAAAATCAGGCACAAAACTGCCATTTTCCGGAGCGTTTTCTCTGTCTGTTGAGGTTCTACTTCCTGGTAGTTGTCAGTTTGGCTCAAATAAACTCATAGAAATTCTTACAGGTTTGGGTGTTTCTTATGTTGAAACAGTCCAGGTGTGTATCTGAGCCTCATCCGTATGTTCCCTTTCAATAGCCCCAGAGTCACTCAATCCCCACATAGGAATAATTTTTCTTCCATGTAAGTGAGATCTCCTGCCTCTTCTCAATCCCTGCTCACACCTCTTTTAATTCAGAATTGATTATTTCTCATCTGGACAACGTTAAGGGCAAACTTACGAGAATCTTTGCCTCCTGTTAAATACCAGGCTACCCATTCTCCAGATCTTTCTTGGTGGTCGGCGGCTCTCTATAATTCACACATGAACTTCTATTACCTGGAAGAATGTACAAGACTGAGGTTATGTCTATATACATTGTTGGGTACCTTTCCTCTCCTGGTGCTGAAACACATCTTCCTCCAAGAAAGTGATACTATTTCCCATTAGGATACACGTGGCCCTATATACTGTGTCTGGTCAACTAGCAGCACTGCCTGTGATGGGGCACTCAAGTGTCAGAAAATTTTAGTTTAGGTAATAGCTAACAAGTTTAGTAATCAATGTATATAAAAAGCTATTGTTCCAGGAACTGAAGGTGTGACCCACCTTGACTCTAGGAGACCATAGGCAGTCCCACCTTTGTGCCCCGGGAGGACTGCAAGCAATTCAAGATGGTGTCTGAGCCGCTGTGCTCCAGCGGGAGACATGTACCACCCACCATCCACCGCCCAGGACACTAATGAAAGAACTCTGCAGCTTTTATCTGATTAACTTTTCCCCTGAATTCCAAACCTCTTACCTACACTTTTCTTGTGTTTATGAAAGGGTCGGTTTAAAATGGAATTTAAGGCAGTCTGCTGGGTAGATAACCTGCCATTCCCTCAGATTGCAGGCCATCTGAATAAAGCACCCACAAAGATTCAATCTGTGCCCTGGCTGGCATAGCTCAGTGGATTGAGCGTGGGCTGCGAACCAAAGCATCTCAGGTTCGATTCCCAGTCAGTGCACATGCCTGGGTTGTAGGCCAAGGCCCCTAGCAACCGCACATTGATGTTTCTCTCTCTCTCTCTTTCTCCCTCCCTTCCTTCTCTAAAAATAAATAAGTAAAATCTTAAAAAAAAAGATTCAATCCGTGCCTCTGCCTATGGGGTCTGATAGTGCCAGGCAGCACAAACACCAGTTTCACCCGTGCTCCAGTGACAGCGAAATTTGGATCAGACCTCAGCCATGCTTCACCTTTCATGCCTCTCCACTCTCACACTCTTTCCTTCCTCATATTCCTGCGAACACCCAAAACGGTTATTCTGAACCCCATAATTTGTATTATCCCAAGCTCCTTAATGAACAACATAAACTATCAAACAAAATAGAAACAGATTCATAGATCCATAGATACAGGGCACTGACAGCTGTGTGGGGGGAGGTCAGAGGGCTGAGTGGAAAAGGTGAAGGGATGAAGCACAGACAACAGCGTGGTGATTACAAGGGGGAAGGGGTGTGGGAGGAGGTAGAAGAGGGTAAAGCCGGGGGTGGGGGGATAAATCATGATGGAAGGGAACTTGACTTGGGGTGGTGAACACCCAGTATAATACACAGGTGAAGTATTGTAGAATTATACACCTGAGACTTACATAATTTTATTAACCAATGTCACCCTAACACATTTGATAAAAATGAGTCAATATTGAGATGATTTGCACTTCAGTAAGACTAGAAAAATCTTTCATGCATTGGGCAATGATTGTCTGTGTGCATGTGTGTATCTGTTTGCAATTTGGTGCATTAACTTTCCACTGGCCAACTTAACGATTAGAGACTCTTCACTAATCCTTTTGAAAATCTGTTTATTAAGTACAATGTTCTGCGCCACCCAAGGTACAGAAAAAGCTTGTTAGCGTGGCGTGCAGACTCTCTCAGACCTGGCACCCAAGTTCCTCTCTAGCGTCAACTACAGTCATAGCTGGTCCTCCTAATTTAACCTTTGTTACTAATGAACTACACACCCTGCCTTTCGCACCGCTACCCCATTACACCTGCTCTTTTCTCTTTCACTTCTGCCTTCCCTTACCAGCTAACTTCCCCTTACCAGTTTAGACTGAGCTCAGTCAGCGCCTTTTCCAGGCTCCCGATATCTTTGTCCACGCAGTTCCCTCAGGCAGAGATGCCAACAGTCTGCTTTCTTTCATTTGAGTGGTGTGGAAATCTGCCAGGCGAGGCACATGAGTCTCTCAGCAAACAGTAAAAAGTGACTTTGGGAAGTGACATTAGGAGTGGAAGATTCATACCTGAGGCAGATCTTTGATGGTGAAATTTCCTTTGATAAGTAGGAGACAGACACCGCAACAAGCTGGAGTCTTGGAAATAAGGAGAGGTACGAGGGCTACTATTTATTGACCTTGAGCTTCATTCAACAGTGACTTCCTAGTGAGCACTGTCCTGTGCCTGGCAGGGAGCTAGGTAGTGGGGTTTCAGAAGTCAACGAAACACATCCAGCCAAGAGTTTCAAATCACAGAGCTCGCTGACCAGCTGGAAGACAGGTAATTACTCGTCAGCATACTGAAGTGGACAAAGGCTTTGAGAAAGGACACCCTGGAGACATGGAAGAATGTATAAGACTAAGGTGATTTCATTTTTGTTGGGGTATTCCACTGGCCCGTAAGGACTGGCTTCAGAGCTGGAAAAAGTGCTACAAAATATGGAAAGTATTTTTCTGTGGAGACATAGCGTTTAGAACTGAGGTTCACGTTTGCTTACATATGAAAGGAAAGAAGACTGGATTTGAAGACAAAAATGATCAATATAAGACCCAGTTCTGCCACTGCACCACCGAGGAACCTTGAATAAATCACATCAACTCTTTCAACATGAGTTTCCCTGGCTGCAAAATGTGAGCACTGACACCTAACTTGACATATCTAAGGGCTGAGAGAGGCTCAGTTAGGACAATAAAGGGGGAAATACTTTGTAAATCATCAAGAGCTATGTGTATTTTATTATTTGTACTGTTGCTATGTGAGCCAGACTAGGAAATCTGGGACTGAGCAGGTTAAGACTTAGAATAAACATAAATGCCTAAACTAAATGACTTCTAACTTTCAAATCTCCCTGCATTTCCACACCAAAGTTCCTCTTGTTTTAAAGGTTTGGGTTTTTTCTTTTTCTTCCCTGAGAGAATGAGTTTTTAGAAAAAAAATTGTTATTATTAGACTTTGTGTAGGACTCCGGTGGAAAATTGTCCGAGATAAACACGAGTCTGCCGCGGGAACAACCTTGGCTCTGTTTGGGGGCCAGCAGTGGGCACTGGCAATGTTCTGTCCAGCCCCCAACCCAGGGCGCTCTTACCTGTTCTGTGTGCCCGTCTGCAATTTGTGTGTCCCATCTTGTACGGATATCTGCGTTCTTCTTACAGCACAGCTTTTGGCCACTGGAGCTACTTTTGCCTGAAAGCACAGACATCAGAATTGCCTGATGGTTTATGACCCCCCTACCTCCAGCCAAGGAGAGCTCAAAACCAGCGACTCAGACTAGCTCAGAAATATGAAAACCCAACTTCATCTACTAGACTTTGGACACTTCAGCGCTCGACTGGGTATTGGGCTGAGGCCGGGACCGTGTCTAAATTGTTACCTGTTTCTTCTTTTTTACATTTGGCTTCTTCATGCCAAATTTTTCCCATTTTCTCTTGCCCTGCCCCTCCCCCACTATTTTACCTGTTTCTCTTAGGAACGCTGTTTTAATAAATGATCCTCTTTTCTGGGACTGCTTCGGGGAAATCTGACAAAAGAAAAATCCCCTTAATTTTGGGAAGCTTAGGTAGATGTGAACCCCAACACAGATTTGTCTAAGTGGATGGGAGATGATGACTGTAGAATGGAGACCATTATTTTGGTAACAATACAGGCACTACCTCAAACTTTTTCTCGTTTCTGACCATAAGGAATGAAGTCTAACACTATTAGATGTATTTAGGAGTTACTGAGTAACTCTCCTATATTTATCATAACAGGCCATGGGAGCATGTAAGACACAATTTTTGAAACTGCAAGAGGAAACATGTTATTTGACAATAAACAGACTGGAATTTTATGCTGTGCTCGAACATTAATAAATATTACCCTTGTAGTTTGTAAAGTGTGAAAAAACTAACACTTATTAAACACAATTTACTTACTATGCAGGGTGGGGCAAAAGTAGGTTTACAGTTGTTTGTATGGAAAATAACACAGTAATAAATAATGCAAAAATAAACGTTGTGTTTCGCATACTCACAACTATACACCCACTGTTGGCACACCATGTACATTATTGCATTCAATTCTCATTACGAGCCTGTGGACCAGTTATCATTCTCATTTGAAGATGAAGTGAACAGCATGAAAGATACAATAACATACTATGTGACTGATGCACTGCAACCTAATCAACTGTACTTCAAATCCTGAGCTCATTATGTAACCGGAAAAGACACCGGCGTTCGGGCTGCTTGTCACGGCCAAATCCAATAAGCAATGACAGCGACTGAATCTTTTATGGGCACTTTATTCAGATGGCCAGTGATCTGAGAAGATGGTGGGTTCACACCCTAACAAATCATCTTCCCTTCTCTTTCTTGGCCAGATCTTTTATAAGGGGGTGGGGGAGGACAAGCAAGGTGTGGTGAGGGCTTTGAAATTCCTGTTCTCAGCAATTAGCTGTTCCCAAGGTAGGGGGTGGTCACACAAAAGGTCCAGATGTCTCCAACGTGGCCCCAGGTGGTAATCTCTAGCCAGTGCCCCAGGAGGTCAGCTGTTTTCCCCAGGAGCCAGGATGGGCCTTATCTGTAGTTTCTGAAACAAAAGCTTAACATACACATTACTTGCCACACTTACAGCTTTTTACCTTAAGCTAAAATTTTCCAAGTCTCGAGTCCCCTATCAATTATACTATGCCACAGAGTTTTGCTGAGTAGAACACAAGAATCAAAAGATTGATTGATTGATAGATAGATAGATAGATAGATAGATAGATAAGAAAGAGGAAAGGAAAGGAAGGAAGGAAAAAAAGAAAAGCAAATTGCAACAATCTTTTCCAAGTGACTTAATGAAATACTGCATGACAGAAGCTTTGTTTCAGCTCCATTAAACTGGATGGTGCTGCATTTAACCACCGATGTGTGCATGCATGTGCCTCTCAGTATCCTCTTACTTAGTGGTTTTTAGTGTGTGGAAATCTCATTCTCAGGAACCAGTGCTTTTCTGAAACAAAGATCCTCGCAGAGCTGGCTTACAGATAATGTTCTGTGAATGTAAGACATAGTCTCCATTTCCAGTGAAGAACAGTGAATTGATAGGGGACTCAAGGGTTGGAAAATTTTAGTTGAAGGTAAAAAGTTGTAAGTCTAGCAAGTAATCTATATGTTAAAGATTTTGTTTCAGAAACTACAGATAAGGTCCTGGCTTCTGGGAGAAAACGGCTGACCTCCTGGGGCACTGCTAAAGACTACCCCCTGGGGACAACTGGAGGCATCCGGGCCTTTGTGTTCCAGGGAGACACAGCCCCAGCTAACAGCTAACTGCCCAGGACAGGAATGTTGCAGCTTCTTTCACCTAATCCTCCCTGAATCTCAAAGCCCTCACCGCACCTTGTGTATTCCCTGGTATAAAAATGTTGGCCTGGGCTCTGGCTGGCATAGCTCAGTGGATTGAGTGCGGGCTGTGAGCCAAAGTGTCGCAAGTTCAATTCCCAGTCAGGGTACATGCCTGGGTTGCAGGCCATGACCCCCAGCAACCACACATTGATGTTTCTCTCTCTTTCTATCTCCCTCCCTTCCCTCTCTAAAAATAAATAAATGAAATCTTTAAAAAAAATGTTGGTCTGGAAAGAAAAGACAAGATGGTCTGTTAGGGTATGAACCCACCCTCTTCTCAGATCTCCAGCCATCTGAATAAAGTGCCCATAAATATTCAATGGCTGTCATTGCCTATTGGGTTTGGTAGTGACAGACAGACAGCCCAGACACTGGTGTCTTTTCTGGTTTTAAAATGATTGTCACCATTAGTATGCATAAAGATAGCATTAGGTCCAAATCCTAGCTTTGACACCTGTGGGTTATGTGATCTTAGATGAGTGAAACTCTTGTGATCCTGAGATTTCATTATGGATAAAAAGGGCATGATAAAACTCTCAGGGGTTGTTATAATTAAGAGAATATATATGTTTAATTAAGAGAATTAAAAGAAGAATAAGAAGAATGTATGCTAAAGGAATGCTCTTTATTGCACCCTTACTTTTTTAATGAAATTCAGAAATGGATATTACATCATAGTTACTTGTGCTCTGGGTCACATGAAAGACAAGAGGTGTTTTGGGAGACAGGCAAGGTCCTGAGGAAGTTCAGAAGAGGGTAAGGCCACTCCTGCTGGAACTGTCACCCCTTTGGGGAGAAAGGCTTTAGGTAAGGTTTGGCTGAGAATTAGCATAGGGCCAATCCCTGTGTGTTGGTTACTTGGGAGTGTCTTATAATTTCAGCAGATAGTTACCGAACTGGAGGGATGGCTAACAAGCAGCCCATTTCTGTGTGTGTGTGTGTGTGTGTGTGTGTGTGTGTGTGTGTGGAGTTGGGGAGAATTTGCCCCTATCTTTAAGCAATTAGAACAGATACTTAGCATCTATAATCACATTCACAGAACAAAAGCGGGCTTCCTTAGACACATTTTTAGATATTTAAATTTTTAGTAGTTAATTGAAGAGATGAAATCTAACACTCAAAAAAAAAAAAAACCTCTCCGCTTCTTTGATTGTCCACTGAACAAAGGCCAAGAGCAACAAAGAGGAAAAGGCCATTCTTTCAACTCCCTTGAAGTAAAAACCTGTGTATTTTCTGGATTTATTTGAAAAACAAACAAACAAAAAAGAAACCCCAACAACGGAATCAAGCAGAGGGTGAGCAGAGCTTGTTACTCAATGCCTGTGAGGTAGCGGTGCCTTTTCCCATTTAATAACCCATATGGAGAAAGACTTGCCCTTTGTTCTCTTGTTCCTGCAGAAGAGCCCCGACCCTGCTCCAAGATGATCACACCTTGTCTTTGATTCATTTGAAAGACTGTAATTGAGCAACTTCAAACCCCATTGAAAACCTTTCAGTGGTACTCAGAAGGGCCCAAACAAAGAAAGGTTTCTGTTAACTCTTTGTTAAAACAGGGTCTCCTGCCACAAGCTGAAGATGGGCCGGCGCACTTTGGGGTGTCGGGGGGGGGGGGGGGGGAACAGCCCCAGGAACATTTGACCATTTGGAATCTCACACCCATAATTTAATTTTCTTTGCAAAACAACACTAAGGATGAGTTATAGCAGGCCTTTTGTTGCTGGGGTTTTATGATATTAGTAAAAGATAAAGAATGGCCTAAAAGCAGAAATCCTGTTTTTAACCCAAGGTTCTCACTTGGCTTGCAAGCCGATGTCCAGCGATTTCCTTCTCCCAAACAAAATAGTAATAGTCACCCAAACCCCAGGAACCGTGAAATTTGTCAGGGAAAAATAAGGAGGATTCCCCCCCACCACGCCCCCCCCCCACCCCCGCTCCCTTATAATCCCTTCTTTCTGGATCATGAAGGAAGAAAGGAATAGTGCTGTTAGGCTGAGGGGTTCTCTGGGCAGGATTCTTTCTCCAAACACTGCCTTTCTCCCCCTCACATCCCTTCTCTGTTTTCCTAAATGCTTCTTCCTCCTCCTCTCCTAATTCTGGAAGATAACGAAGGCTATCAATCACCCGACACACTGCGGCTGCTCTCCAGACAGTTGGTAATTACATTTATTTACACTGGCTTCAACGGAGTCCGGACACTTTTTATAGGTCTTTGCCCAGAATCACTCTCCTTATTATTGTTTAGTCGATTGCATCATTATTTCTCTTCACTGTAGCAGACATAGATGGCAATTACATACCATTTTTTAAGACCCAGAAAGGGAAAAGAAGAGATTGATGAGTGGTTAACACTCCACAATCATCAGTTTTCTTCCCATAATGTTATGCATAGTTTTAACATAGGTGAGTATTACAGTGTATACATACACACGTATATGTAACATATACCATGATGTTTTTCAGCTATTCTAGAAATGATGTTTGAGATGGTTTTATAATATTGTAACCTAACTAAAATCTGTATGACACTATAATTCATAAGCTAAATTTATCAGAGCTTATTTAACCTGAAAGTCAAATAATCGGTGATTGATCCACAGACTTTGTTATAAAGGCGTATATTACTATCCATGAACTTTTGTTAGTGTGTGTGTGTTAGATGGTGTTTTAGTGGCATGCATGTCTCAAAAATGACTTACTAGCTTTAACACTATGACATTTTTAGGATTCTTAATACATAATTTGATATTGTGATAATGGAGTTTTACTAATATCCACCACATTTCACATAGAACCAACCATGCTATTGCTGTATCTGAGCTAAGCACTGCAGTTGAAATCCCCATGAACAAGCATGCTTTGGGTGATCTTTCACAAATTGTCCTGGTTAATAATTAGATCTCACCTATAAGATACATAGCTTAGTATGATTTGTCAGGTTTATGTAACATTTTGTCTGTATATTCCTATATCATCTTTTTTTTCCCCTTGGAACCCCAACCTTCAAGGAATAAATGATTCTTGTATGTGTACTTTTTCAGAACTTTGACACAGTCATGCGAACACACCATTTTATCAGAAGCCTCTTTACCTGAGCACCCCATGGGGAGCCCCTACTGGCTTCAGTTTTGATACATCCTTCAGAAAATACTAAGTATCACTCGTAACTTGAGGTCCTTAAAAAAGGCTCAGGACAGCAGGGGTCCGGGAGTCAGCCACAGGTGCAGCTCTTTGGGGCGGGATTATCGACCTGTCATTCATTCTGAGTAATATGTGGAGGAGTTTCTTCAGTTCAGTAAGGTCCCACACTGCTTACTGGGACTGGGACAATGGCAAATTAGTACCATTCCATTTTTCCAGTATGCAATGAACTTCACTGTGAGTATGTATATAGGCTTTTGGTTGTCTTTTAAAAGATGCAATGTTGAATATTTAACAAAAATAATAAATGAGCAAATGCCCAGGCGGTATATTGAAAGATAGGAGTCTTAAAGTAGAAGCTCACAAAATACTATTTAAGTGAGTGTTTATCTACCTATTTGTTTCTCTAACTATGGCATAAGATACACTACACACTGGCAAAGCTAGTTACAGACATTCATTCACACTTAACACCTTTATACTGAGAAAGTATTTAAGGTAGGCATCAACTTAAAACACTACAGTTATTTTTTCTGTCTGTTTCTAAGTAATGAACTCAAGAGCTCTTTGAGAAATGAGAGACTATTTTATTTGCCTTATCCCCAGAATTGAGCACAAGTCCAGTCATGTAGTAAGTACTGAGTAAATAGTTTTTGAAATAAATTAAAGGCCACCGGGAAGAATTAAGGAAGGCATTACACATTCTTGCACACACAGGAGGCCTTCCCAAACAAATGATTCTGCAGCCCCAGATTTCAATAATGCTAAGGTTGACAAACCTGGGTCTCGATGAAAGCATGAACGATTTATGAGAAAGAGTTGAATAATTAGTACTTGGTTTTTGATTAAGAGTGATGAATGAAATTGTTGCCATCTTTGGGAGAAGTCATCCAACTTTCCAAAAGACGAGAACAAGAGTAATTGGGTCCAGCTTTTAAAATGTTGCCTCTCTGAAGTGATGAGTCCCCAGGACGCCAGAGCCATCGGCATGTACTTCAAGAATGGTGGCTGTCCCTACCACCGCCCTCTGATGCCACTCTCTGCAGCTGCCCGTGCAGCGAGGCATCCGTGCTCCATGTAATTGCCCATCGAGATGGTACAGAAGCCAGATCTCATAGTGAGTCATGTTGGTCCTTCCCTAGACTCCTGAGGGGAGATGACCTTTTCAGTTCCCAATAAAACATGGTCCTCCATTTTAGCCAGTTTTCAAATTTTCACTGCTTTCCTACATAAAAGAGAATCAGGCTATAAATACTTCATGTTTGATGAAATTGACAAATAGACCCTTCTCAAAGAGTGGATTAGAGCTGCGTCCCTAAAGCTGCATTAATATAAACAGAATCATTTGGTGCTTCTACGATCCAGTCGTCCTAGTATTCAGGTCCTTCTGTTGTGGAGAGATACCTGAGCCTGCTATCCTCCTTTGGTCTTCTGTCTCTTGGAAAATGATCTTGATGACTTTGAACTTTAAACTTGCCTTCAGCCTCCTCACTCACTCCCCTGGAAGTCATTTCCACATTCTGTATACCTCCTAACTGTTGAAGACAGACACTGGCTACATATATTTTATCTTTTTTTTTAAAGCAAGACTTTCTAGACCTCAGTGTTCTGATAGAGCACCTATGACAAATGATGTGATTTTCTTTAAAAATGTTACAACACGGAGTTTGATTTAGCAGCAGACATACAAGTTGCAGTCTTTGGAGAGAGAAGAAAATGAGGATTTGAATCCTAATTCTACACTCTGTTATTGGCTTTGGTGAGGGACATGAAATCTATGAACACCTATGTATTCATGGATAAGACAAGGATAACTGTCCTACCTACTAACAGGGCTGTTTACCCCATAAGGAAAGTATTGAGTGACTTGTAATAAACAACACAGCTGTAAATCACAAACAGGAATACCTACTATGCAGAACTCTATCAGTCGTGGTTCTTCACAGAAACAGAACCAACAGGATGTGTGTATATAAGTGTCTGTAGCATCACTAGATAAGACCCAGCCATACAAGGACCCACAGGATAATAACAACTGTTAACCTTCTGCTTTCAATTTCATTTAATCCAGAAGCAGTGGTTCTACCATATGTAAATAATCAATAGATTAGAAAGTAATTATATATGTGCTTTTACTATCTTTAAATTTCTGTCCTTCCAGCTTCTCGTTTAGAACGCTATCCTCCTATGTACTTTTTTTCTGTCAATTGCTTCCAAAGAGAACATAAATTTCCTTGGCCAGTCTTTCAAGAACTTTTGACTTGAATGTAACAGGCTTTTGTATGCAACATGCACTGAATGTCCATTGTTTGCTGAGTGCTAGATAGTCATTTCCTTCTAACAGCAGACTTAAGGACAATGAGATTCTTTACCTGGAAAATAGGAATGCAGATGCTGAAATGTTGAAGCTTGCTCCAGATTTCTGAACTAATAACCTCACAACCCAGGATTTTTACCCAAATCTGTTTAATTACAGATCCCAAAATACTCTTTTAAGATATCCAGGAAAATGTTCTAAGTTGGAGCCACAGATACTTGGATTTCTAAGTTCCTCAGTTGGTGGAACAGGTAGAAACGATCTCCCAGAAAACTTTCTCAATATAAGACCAAAATATTGCACATGAGTTCAGGATTCAGATAAAGGTAGTTTGGACACTGGAGGCCATGCTCACCAAGGTATTTTTTCTCAGATCTTATATCAGAACCCTCAAAATATTTCCAACCCAAAATATGGGGGAAACTGGCCTGAAAAAAATGTTTTGTCAGTCCCATACCATTGCTTATGTTTTTGCAAGGCAACTTGTACTAATCTAGAGTGTCATTAGGTAAGTTCATCAACTTTCCAGAATGAAATATGGGGGCGTTAAGCTATTTGTTTACATAATGCTGCTACACAAAGGTCCAAAAGATGGAAGAAACACTGTCTGCTGCTTTGAAAACAGATTCTGTTTATTGCAGGTTTGTTTGGGCAACGTGGAGACATACTTTCACAAGCTATGCAGGTACTTCGGCACACAGTTGGAAATTCTGTACTCAAAGTTAGTACAGTAAATTCTCAACAAAACAGGATCTGCGCAAAGAAGGGGGTCTCTGCTTATGGCAGATAACTGTGATTCTTCATCTGGATTAGACATCCAGTTCCAATAATGACCATGGGCAAATAAATAGAACTTTACGTGCTTCCCCTCACAGCAAGGCAATAAGTGTTGACCTCGGCAGGTCATGTGACCAGAAGCTGAGGAGCAAATTGACAAAAGAGACTTGAAGTCACAGTGAATCTACCAGCCTTTGAGTCATGCCAGGTGTCCCTGTCAAGAAATTCTATAGAATGTCATTACTAGAACAATAAGGAGACGGGAGTCAACAGCCAGGCAAAAGGGGTCATTCATGAAAGAAGAGAAGACGACAAGTGAAAATTACAGTTTTGACATTAGTAAGTGGAAATAAATGGGGCGCTCTCAGAATGGTGTTTGTAAGCAGGGAACAGGTAATTGCGTATAATAAATGCCCTGCAATTGTCATTCTTTGGGGGCTGGTGTGCCCTTTCCCTTTTTTATTGCCTCCTTGGGAGAGTGGGGAGATTTGTCTTATTTTCCCTCTTGTCTTTGAACGCTATATGGATATTGAGGCCTCAGGGAAAATAAAAAGTCACTCCTGGAAATTGGAGTCCCCTTTCCCCTGGCAAGAAGAAACAAAACTCCTTTAAAATACATGTTTCTTTCCTCTAGTGTCTGCAATATAATCCCCCAAGTAATTTATTCAAACACACCATTTAGGGTCTTTTTGTTAGGTCCTGTGATGATACGACTTGTCTTTGAGTTGCCTGTTGTTCAGTGGGGGAAACAGAAAAGAGAACCAAGACCTACAAATATCCCATCATGCAACAGACATGGTACCAGACTCTCCTCATGGCATCATCTATTATCAATCACAACCAGCACGAAATTCCAAATCCTAGAGTTTAGACTTAATGTAAGTGTAAAGAATAAAACAAAGATTAAAAATATGAATGCCCTCATGTATCCAATGCCTATGTGACCCACCTTTTCCTAATTAAGGACCTGATAGCATTACTGAGGATATGATTTTGGGCTGGCTGTTTTCATGGTTTCAAGAAGAATGCAGCAATTTTAAAAATTAATTTCAGGGAGAGGTCGACTTGTTCCACTTAGCTATGCATTCATTTGGTTGACTCTTGCATATTCTCTGACCAGGGATCGAACCCACAGCCTTAGCGCCCTGGGATGGCACTCTAATCCACGGAGCCACGGGGCCAGGGTGAATGCAACAATTTTATGTGTCACTTCCAAACATGACAGATTCAAGCAGAAGAAAAGCAGCATTGTCCTGGATAAAAGTCCCTTAGGAGCCTCTGGCATCTTTTCTCATTGGAGAGGTTATGTCTGCAGCATGTTACTAAACCACTCTTTGACAGAACAAATATCATAATTGACTCCAGCAAATAAAGGCTAACTTCCTTAGAGAAAGACTGGACTGCTTGGGGGAGGAAAGATACCTGCAAAAAATTGGGATTTTATAAGGGGGAACGCAGCAGACCTTCTATTCTAGATAGAATAGAACAGAATTCTATTCTAGAATCACTGATTCTTTTAACACTCATGATATAGAGCAGGGATGTCAAACTCATTTTCACCGGGGGCCACATCACAGAGTAACTACTCCTTATGTAAAAAATGTAACTACTCTTTAACTAAGAGACAAGGAGCTCGGTGCTGCCACTGGGCAGAAACAAGGTGCCGGGCCGGATAAAACAAGGCCATCTGGATTCAGCCCATGTTTGCCATGTGTGATATAGAGTCTCTAATACCTCTAATGGCATATGAAACCTAAGCAGAGATAAAATTTGCACACGTCTAATTTAGTCTCCTTACCCATTATATTCTCCTCGGTGGTCTTTCTTGATTCCCCATGATAGTTACAAGCAAAGGTTTGCAGGAAAAGGGGCGGGGGAGGCATGTGATTATGAAATTCTAAATCACCACCTTGGCCCATCAAACATTTGAGGAATCTGTACATGAAAATTTCATGCCTCTCAGACTGTGTGAATTGACTTCAATTCTTCGTGGTTTGCTAGAAACAAACATAACAAGTCCAAAGCTTGTTCACTAAAAATGAAAACTTTATTGGATTCCACAAAAATAGATACGAAGCAGCCGAAATACAATATGTGGTTAACCACAGACAATGCCATCCCTTCTGCTTAGCTCTGATGCCATCTGAAACTTTTTCTGGGCCACTGCTATTCTGTTAGCTCCAGTCCAGTAGCTGACCATTTGAATGAAGAGAATTAATGTGAAGTTAGCATGGTTTTATTTTTTGGGATGAGCTTACACAGATGTAAAGCTTCATTAACCTGTAACGGGTTTATAGTTTGTCCCTTCTCTTGGGGAGGATGAAGGGTTGAGTTTTGTTATATACACTTTGAACAACCAAAGTGTACCATTCAAAGCTAACTCTCAGTCTGAACATGCGCCATAAGCACTTGTCGGCAGGAATGGCAAAAGATGACAAAGTCAAGTCCTCCCTAGCTGGACTTCACCCACTGTCAAAAGGCAAACAGTTAAGCTCAGGTTTACCTCTGTTTAAATTGAGAACTTCCAGATCATATGAAATTCCTTCCATTTTGTAGAAAAATGTCCTAATTTAAAATGGAAGAGAATTGCCCAATGTTATTACAGTCATAAAACAGTAGTGCATTCAGCATGGCCTACGGACTTTTGATATCAGTACAGTGTTGAGGAATGACTATGCTGATTTCAGAACTTCACCGTACCAAGTGAAAAGTGCCGAACAAACTTGGGTTTACATTCTCACTGCTATATTCATGAGTGGTTCTTTGACCTGAGGACAGCACAGTACCTGACTTTTATGGCTGTTGTGCTGATAATGAATAATGCATGTGTAGATTCAATATAGTGATTAGAGTATAAGATATAGGAAGCTTCAAAGAAGCTGTGAATAAAAAAAGAGAGGGTATCATTCAGCACGCTAATCTTGTGGCTGGTGGGCCTCCCTCCTACGTCCTGCCCTTCCCGCTCTGCTGTGTGTGGTGGGGGGACTTCCTCTGGGCAGGCTGCACTTCTCCCCTCTGGGCTGGTCTCTGCCTGATCTCAGTCTTTGGAAACCTCTGTGAAAAGTGGCGACAACAAGAAGAAGTAAAAACGAGGTGCAATATGGTGTCCTCTTTTGGACTCTGGAACAGTGAAAGGACACTGGTGGTGACTGGTGACATCCAAATCAAGTCCGGAGATGAGCTAATGGTAACCTACCACGGTTCTGTTTGTTAATATTAGGGGAAACCTGGTGAAGTTCATGTGGAAACCCTATGTACTCTCTCTGATTTTTTTTCTGTTAAGTCTCAAATTATTAAAAAATGAAACATTTATTTAAAAAATTAGGAAGTACAAAATCAGGATGCTTACCTGCTCCCTTCATCCGTAGGCCTCCCACACAGGGACGTATGTCCCCAGGGCCCTAGTGACCCTCAGTGATGTATGTACCTGCCTCCATTTCCCTCTGAAATGTCATCACTGCTTCCCTATTTTGTTCTTTTAAGCTAGTTTTGGTAAAAGCCTCCTTCTGTTGCCAGTATCTGGCATGCCTTCTGGTTCGCTATTTGGCCTTCCAAGTGCTCATCAATAGAGTCGTTTCCTCCATTATTTCTGTTTTAGAAATTCATAGTAGTGCTATTTTTTCTTGATTGGATCTTGGCTAATGCACGTAAAGGTATCCTTTCTACACACAAAGTCCTTTCTGGGCTCTGATACTATTGACCAAATGAGATTGCAAACCACACTGGGGAGATGAAGGCTAGGTTATGAAGAGTATATCGTGAACTGGGAGTTAAGAATATCGGAAACATCTATTCATGTTATCTGCTTTGGTGACAAGATAAAAAAATATGAAATGTAACAATGGGTTTCTCAGGCCCCATTTAATGGTCTTCTAATAGCTGCTAAGACAAAAATCCCTCTGGATAACATACGTTTATTAGTTCATCATCCTTCAGGATATGAACTTCAGCAATGCAGTATCAGTGCCTTGGACTTTTTACTATTCTTAGGATCTGTTAAGATGGACTCATGGCAACCATAAACCTTGGGGTGATGATCAACCAACAACAATTAGACCCTTTAGCTTTCTGGAAAGCTCACTGGAAATAACTTGCACATTCTCTTTCCATTAGTTGAATATATTCAGTTAAAAATGTAATGAAGATGGTTCATTGATGGGGTGCACTATGAACCAGAAGAGTTAGTTAAAGGAATTCATTAGTCAAAGATATCAGGGTAAGACAGTTTACATGCTCTTCTACATAAGGGGAGTATATCTGACATAAAGCCAAGATAATTCCAAGACTTCCACGAGGACAAGGTAAACAAGACACTATGCAGGTGGTGTCAACAGCTTCACATATGACTGTCCTCCCCCATAATTTTGTTAATCTTAGAACCTGATCCATTGGTCTTACTGAAATGTTCTATATATTATAATTCATTCAATACCCAAATTGCATTCTGTCTCTTTGTATATATTTGTGCTGATAATTATCCACAGCTTAATCTAATGTCTAGCTTCTTATTGGGCATTGTATCCATTGGATGATGTTTGAATGATATTTTATTGTGTTAATCTATTATTGTTGCCATAGCTTGCATATATTGTGTCTCTCCAAATAAAAATGCCATAAATCTCTTCCTAGGACCAAGGCAAATTTCCATATTTCCAATTGCTGGGTTCCCAGAGATCTGGGGTCGACATTCATCAGACAAGTCCTAGGTATCCTTGTCATGGCTGTTTTCTCCTCCCCTAGAGCCTACAAACCATTCCCAATGACCGACACACTAGCAACAGGGGGAAAGTCCAGAGTGGTTCAACCATCAGCACAGCTCCCCGCTGCACATGTGCTCTCTCAGCTAAGGAGCACCCAGTCATGGAGAGAGCCCAGGCTTGGAAATCAGAGTGCCCTCATTGTTATGGCATTAGAAGTGAGACCTAGAGCAAGTCACTATGACCCCCAGTGTCATCTGTGAAATGGCTGAGATTTGATACCTATTACGGATTAAGTAGGGGTAACTTAGAACAACACTTTATACAGTGCTTGAGATATAGCAGGTATTCAGGGATCATCAATTTCCTGTCATCCATATGGAGAATAATCCAATTCATTCTTGGCTCTCTTTTCCTGGATCCAATAAAAAATATAGCTAACAAACATTTAAAACAAGGAAAAACAATAATGCTCCAATAGTAGGATAGCTGGTTTCCCCAAATATCCTACAAGTTTTCATTGTGACAACTTGTAAACATGTCTCTTATGTTTTAAGTACTCTGATGCCTGTGCAGATGTTTGAGCTCAAACCTAAATTCAACTTTTATCTGCTAAATACTTTGGTTTCTTTATTGGGGATTTGGTAGGAAAGGAAGTAGGTATAAAATAATATCATAATGGAAAGACATGTGGAGTCTGACAGATGTGGGTTTGAATTTTGCCTCTGCCAATGATCTGAGAGGCTCTGGGGCATGTCTGTTCATCTGTAAAATTATAATAATAATTATTACTTTACCAGGTGTTTATGATCATGAAGAATTGAATGCAGTCATTGACTTAACAAGGTACAGTCACATTTGGTACCAGTAGGCTCCGTCGTTGGTATTTATTGTTGCTACTATTGAAGCTATTTTCTTGGTTTTTCAGTTTAAGGTGGTCTTGGACCTACAGGGTAGACAGGGAGATATATCCTAGATATTCTGCATCTGATACTGTTTTCTTCTGTCAAAGTCATGGGCTATCACCCCTTCCTCCTACAACTGGCATGTCTCCTCCCCATGCCATTCTCTTCTTAGCCGTTCACATCAAAACTTTCCTGGGTCAGTAGACTACTAGTTCATAATTTCAGTCCTGGGAAAGAATAAAATCTACCATGCCTTTGCTAATTATTATTTTTATTTTTTATATTACAACCCTATTTTTCTAAGCTCCTAATTTCCATTAATTTTCTCTACCTTTACTCTATTTCCTCTGTATTCAATTCCAAGTGTGTCTCACAATTGCTGTTATACAATTGTAGTAAGAACCTAGGGACAGCTGGGAGCCAGTCTACCTAATCTGAACTCCCTAAATGGTCTAATAACCTGCTCTTGCTCCTACATGAAGAAGTGAGTTTGTGGTTTCAATATGACTTCCCATGTGACCACTTCTTCCAGGAATTGTCCTCTTTTTTTCTTTATATTCCCAACTAAGTATTACATCCTTACATAGGTCATAGGTCAGTCATAGTCTCTGTTATCAAGAAATTTTATGTCGTAGAACACATAAGGATACTAAGAGGATACTAAGGGCTTAGAAAGAATATTATATAGAGTTGAAGGGTCTGAGCTTTAGGCTACATCACAACTTATTCACTTCTTCATTAATTCACTAATATCTTTAACAAATATGTTTGAGCAACTCCACATGAGAGAGAACCCATACGTGTTCAGAGGAGAGAGGACAGGACTTGAAATGTAGGATAATTGAATTCATACACTGCTGTATCCTCAGGAAATGGATTTAATTCCTTGAGCATCAATTCCTTAGATTCAAGAAGAAGAATCTGAGGTATTGTATCTCACATGTTTCACAGCATCTGCCACACTGTAGGTGCTTAATTAATGCTGTTCCTCTTTATTTTTTGTTGTTATTTTCTGGCTAATGTGAAATAGATGGGCCCCATTTAGAATGACCACAAAAGCTCTTCATTTTAACATTACGAAAATAAGATGAAAACACCATTGATTTTGTGCTCTATAATTACTATAATTAATTCCCTCTAAGTATTAACAAGGGACTATGGCTCCAATGACCCGGACGACACGTGTGTCAAAAGAGGTCTGTGCCCTCCGAAATAGCAGGTGTATGTTTTGTGTGTAATGGGATTGTTTCTGAGTGAAACTGCAGGCACTTAGAAAGAAAACTGCGGTTGAAATTTGGCAGATGAGTCACTTCTGAGACCTCTGTGTCCACAGAGGATGGATCACAATGATGTAATGGGAAGAGGAAACCTAAGCAAATAGTCTTTTCACCACTGCAGAGAAGGAGAATCATGGTCATAGTATAGCGATACACGAAATAATTATTTTAGCTTTCAAAAGACTGCATTACTAAATAAATAAGAAAATCATAGACAAGCAGAACTCTTGACCGTTGACATCTCACCAGTCTGCCTACAGTCAATAGTTTTTTAAATGTCCATCCTAAGAGGTAAAGATCTGATGATGTGAGAAGAAAGTTAACTCTTTGGATAGACTGTACCTACCACTGAAGACTCTGCATTTCAGTAGTACATGTTGGCTTTCAAAGTATGGAAGCGATGTTGTGCATGCTACAGATTCTGGTTTAGAGGTGTCTGCAGGATTTCAGGTACAGGCAAGTAACAACTCGAGACCCCTCCTTATATATAAATGCTTGAATTAGACAGGGTGGGGCAAAAGTCGGTTTGCAGTTGTGAGTCCACAAAACCCAGTTGATTCCTGTATTATTATTTATTAGTTATTGTATTACTTTCTACACAAACAACTGCAGATCTACTTTGCCCCACTCTGTAAATAGGATAATTAGTTACTTTCTCACATTCGTAATGAAAAAACTGAAAACTCAGATGTTAACAGCAGAAAGAAATGACCGCCCACGGAGCTGGGTGTTCAATAGGAGTAGGTATACCAGATCGCAAAATGCAGCCACGAGGAGCCAGAGCTCTTGTGGGGTGTTTCAGTGTGAAAGGCCATTGGGGAAGACAGGGCTGCCTGGTGGCAGCATCTCTCAGAGGCGACCTAGGAAGCCAAAGGAAAAGTAAGAAATGCGTAACTTCTACCAAGGTGTCTTATGGAACGAAGCATACCAGAAGCCCGAGAAAAGAGGATTCTGGAAAATACAGGTACCCTGAATAAGAGAACAGAGCAATAAAAAGGAAGGTAATAGATTAGAAAGTACACAGACGATTCACTGGCACGCTCTCTCATCCATCTTATAGAGAGGGCTGCAGAGTCGTTAGTAGAACAATTAAATTTGATCCTGACATTATCCTGTCAAAATTTCAATGGCTCTTTATTTCCAGAGTTATTAACTGTTTTGCACGGCCTTATCTCCTGCGTGTCTCCATTTTGCAAATTATACTTTAGCATCACTCCAGTACTTGCTTTTGTAATATTTGCAACCATCGTACAGGCTGCTTACATCCTGTGGTGGACAGGATTCTGTAGACAAATGACTGTTCTCACCTGCAGTCTCATATCAAAGAACTCATCCTCTATGTTTAGTCCATAAGCCAACACAACCACCACATACAAATGCAGGACACTCGTACAAACACAACAGCACATCCTGTGGGTTGTCATTTGGTATGGTCACTGGCCTACAGTAACTGCCTGGTTCATCTCGGTATTTCCTGCACCTAACACCCTGTGAGTGGGGGATCCCCCCCAAAACCTGGAATTTATTTATAAAAAATTGTGTATTTATTCTTGTATGTTTAAGCTTCAGTCACCTTCAAAGTACTCTCCATCTGATGCAATACACCTATAGAGACATTTTTTTCCACCGCTCAGAATAGATTTTGAAGTCATCGACTTTGATGCCTTTTAGTGCTTCTGTAATTTTTTGTTTCACCTCTTCCACATTGGCAAAATGTTTCCCATTGGGGACTTTTTCATCTGGGGAAACAGAAAAAAGTCACTCAGGATGAGATTGGGGGACTAGGGAGGGTGGGGGCATGGGGGTCATGCCATTTTGGTCAAAAACTGCTGAACACTCAGCGCAGTGTGGGTAGTACGCTGGCAAATCACCCATCATGGGGCGGGCAAATGCATTGAAAGAGTCTTCAAAAAAATTCAATGAGGCCAAATGCAGCTTCTCCCAATGCCAGCTGGCACGCTGGCACAGATGGGTTCTAAGGACACGCACCTCGAAGGGAAAGCCTGTCCTACAAGGGGCCTGCCCTCCAGAAGATAATTCTCTTTTATTTTTCGAGGGGCGGTTGGTCATCCATCATATTCGATGTGTGGAAACTTACTACATCTATACAAATAGCTAAATAATGAAGTAAAAAAATGAATAAATTTGAAAGTCCTCACAATGTTCTCTCGAAAAATCTTGTAACTTTTCTTCTTTTTCTCCAACTCCATACTAGGTGTTCTAATTATAATACAATGTGTGAACTCTTGATAATTGGTATTATAAGAAAAAAATGTAAAATTACATTATCATAATAATATCCCAATATATTATTGGAAGTTTCCTTTAAAAGTACACTAAATCATTGTAGATCCACCTGACAACTTTTGCTCTTTTGACAACAGGTTACAAGGTAACAGTTCAATGTGGGTGACCTTCAGGGGCATTCCCCTTGTACTGTATTCTCATGAAAATCAACATTGTCTGAACGACTGGGTAGCACATATGTTTGTGTGTCCACCTGGAATGCATGTCAACATGCCATGCAGAATTCCAATTTCTGGTTAAATATCTCTTTAAAAATTATATGCTTAAGCAAACATTAAGAAGCAACTGAGATGACATTTAAGTCAATCACCTCATTAGCTACCAGCTTTTATAACGGCACACTATTCATAGAAAAAAATACTTTTCATATTCAACATCAAATTTAATTGTCTCGGGGTCTTTGCCATCTGATCAAATGTCTCCTGAGGAGACAAGTCGATGTTTTCCACTAGAAAATATCAAAGCAGGTGATACTCACTGTTGGGTTGTGTTTGTACACGTTTTGTTTTCTTCTCCGTTCTCCTTTTGCCAGGCTAATGATTACAGGAAAAAAATCCTGGCGACATTAAAATCAAACTTCTCTATAAGAATAAATAACTGAAGATAGATTTTGAAAACCTTGCAATTAAAATTCCTGAGCCTCATTTTAATGAATACTTAAGACATTGCTCACCATTTGCTATTTTTTTCCCCTTGACTTTCCAATGTCCTCACAAATGGAGATACAAATCCAGTGTCCATTAAACTACATTTTATTATCTTTAGGTTATTTGACAACAGGTAGTCTTAGCCCATTCAGGCGGCTATATAACTTAAATATGATAGAGTGGGTGGCTTACAAAATAAATTTATTTCCCCCAGTCCCAGAGGCTGGGGAGTACAAGATCAAGGTTCTGGTAGATGTAGTATCTGGGGAGGGCCTACTTCTTCTTCACAGACGACTGTCTTTTTGCTGTACCTTCACATGGCAGAAGGAACAGGGAACCTTTCTTGAGCCTTCCTAGTAAGGGCACTGAACCCATTCTTGATGGCTCCCACTCTCATGACCCAAATCACCTCCCTAAGTTCCCACCTCCCAGTAACATCACTTCAGGGCTTAGACTCTCAATACACCATATGAATTTGGGGCGGGGAGCATATTCAACCTGTCATGAGGACATTTAGTGCCCTTCCACTTGCCCTCTTTCTCAAAAGAGAAAAAATATGTGTTGAACAAAGTGACAGCAGTGTGGGGTCCTTTACTTAAACTGTATCTTATCTCTTTCTTTCTGTTGCGTTCAGAATCACGTATCTTAAAAACTGAAACTGCACACAGACCCAGAGGAATACACTGACTATAAACTAATACATGTCAGGATGGTAGCTAGAGGAAGAATTTGCTAATGAAGGGAGAGAGAAAGGCATTAGCTTACTATCCTTTCTTCTTCTTCTTTTTAAAAAATTTTACTTCAAAATCTGTGAAGCCTTTATTGGCAAGGTCAATGAAAACCTTTCACAGAAGCGGAATGGGAAATGTAGGAATTGTAATCAGAGTGTGTATGTGTGTGTTTGTGAAAGGGGGCGGGGGAAGGAAATGAAACACTTTTCATGCCAACGAAGCATGAAGTATACGATGCTTCATACAGTTTTGATGAGGGGAATAAAAAGGAGAACCACACCAAGGCGCACTGCTGAATGAAGCCTCAACCGGGAACTCTTTCGCTGGGAAGACGAGCAATATTTGACATTTCCCCAAACCCAAAGTTAGAATCCCTTCCAAATAACTGGGCTCTATTCTAGGGACTGTCCCCAAAGAAATCAACATCTGATGTGCAATGTTACCACCTACATATCAGATGCAAAAAGCACAAAGACATACAGCCGAACCGTTCACTTGTTCACGTTTTACAGGGACGACGTATCTCCTTTAAGAGTGTTGACTAAATGATGCCGTTTTCCATTTTTAGATCAATAAAGTCCATCTGGGTCTAAAGACAAAAAGTAATGTGAAAGCTCATCGTTGTTGTTGGTTTTTTTTTTGAAAGACCAAATTAAAGTAATAATTAAAACCCTATAGCTTTTAACAGGATTACAAGCCTTGAAAAATATACAGCATTATCTCCTAGGCTAGGAACGAATAACTCACCTAATTTGTTCCCTATTAAGTCTAACGGACTCTATTGCTTAAGAGCCTTCAGCAAAATGGGGTGGTGGTGTGAGGGGAACTACAAAATATTGTTTCTTTTTTTCTTGAAACATTTTGTAGATTAAGGTAGTGTTTAAAGGCTGCAGGCAGTGGAGGCCAGGGGATTCTGACGAACCCTTTCGCTCTGTAACTAGAAAAATTGAATTAAAGAATTGAAGTTACTGGGAAAACACCAAGTCGGAGAAGGGATTCAGGCATCACCTTTGGGGTGGGAGTACAGGTCTGGAGAGGGAGTCTAGCATTTTGTACTCACTGGGTGCTCACTGGGGTGCTGGGGGTCTCCCAACACCGGCAAAAGGCAAGGGTGGGCAGAGCTTCCCGCAGCTGCGCGTGGGTGGGGACCAACGGGGCTCTGGGCCCCTGCAGAAGCGAGGTTCTGGGCGCACAGTCCTGACTGCATGGCTGCAGTGGGAGGGAACGTCGGAAGGGAACCCTCCAGTGAAAGACAACAGGAATCAACCAGTTTGGAAAACACCTAAAGTCTTCATTGGATTGGAACAACAGGAAGTTATGGGAGCCCACAGACCTACTGCTAGCCAGAAACAAATGTCAATTGCCCCTAGAAAAACGTGTTATCCTCTACAGCTACCAAACCATTTTTACAACGTTTACATATACAAGGCCCAGCACTTAATTTGAAATAGGGAAACATGTTTTTTTTTTTTTAAGAAAACCAGACCACATGGCAGAAGACAAGAACCACCAAAACCAAGTAGAACAAAAACCTAATTTTAAAAAAAAAGACATTTGGAGGATAAAGATAGATAAGACACAGTAGATCAGATACAGCTGAAAGATGCTTGGTGGATTTGAAGAAAAGTCAGGCAAAGCTGTGCAGACTGAGGGCTGTAACGTTAGAAAACAGTTTTATTAACGACTAAGGCTAAACATACGCATACCCTATAAGCCAGGGATTGTACCCTTAGTCCTGCCCATAACAAAACTGTGTATACCCGAATACAGGTTGGGGCTAAAGTAGGCTTACACTTGTTCAAATGGAAAATATTACAATAATTAATAATAATACAAGAATAAACACTGTGTTTTGCATACTCACAATGTAAGTGCACTTTTGCGCCACCCTGTATGCATACATAAAACCATGTACAAGAATAATTATATTAGTATTATTGGTATTTACCAAAAATCTAGACACAAGCTGTCGTGAACGATAGTTTGGAAAATTAAGTGGTAGTATATTTACATAATTAAATAGTATACCATAATAAAAATAGGCAAATAATAAATACACAAACCATCTTGGGTACATATCATAAACATGCTTCTGAACAAATCAGCCGGAAACAAAAAAGGCCATACTATGTGATTTTACTTACATAAACTCAAAACAGAGAAAAAAATCTATCTATATTGAAAATAATATAGCGAGTACTTTGGGAAGAGCTGCAGGAGTGGGTTGGAGGGGCAATTGGGGTTGGGATTTTTAGGGGGCCGGTATGGAGGGAGTACAGTCCATTTGTGAAAAAGCATTGAACTTACCCTTGTGATTTGTGCACTACCCTATGTGTGTTTTGCATGGAGAAAATACAAAAAAAAAAGGTAAATGCAGAAATGTCAAATACAGAAAAAGGCTCTACTTTAGAATATATAAAAATATTCTGCAAAGTAATACAAAGACAGACATCGTAACTTAAACAACGGGCTGAAGATTTGAACGGTTCTTCATTGAAGAGGCTTAGAGTAGGCACTGCATAATTTTTTTTTTGCATTTAAAAATTAAAGAAAAAATACTCAAAGTAGAAACTATGAGGAATCTCAACAACCTTTCTCTTAAGTGGCTATCTTTCCAAGACCCAGAGACCCCACTTCTTTTCATCTAGAATTTTATATCAGAAAACTTTTCTTGCTAATGCTTCTGTCTAGCGTGAACTCTGCTCCAGCACCCTGTCCATGCACCCTTTGTGAAGCACAGATCCAGGGAGGTTCATCTTCACAATATAGGCTGAAAATTCCAGTAAAGCATTTTGAGTGTCCTCCTACATGAAAAATATCAAAGGGGGTGTGGTATCATAGATGGTCAGGGAAAGGACAGAAAGCTGGAGAGATTGGGCAAAACCTGGGGTCAGTCATTAGAAGTAGGATAGATAAGATTTTGTTCCCAATACTTCACCTTTCCCAGTATCCATGCTCTTTACCGTACAATTTTGCCGTCTCTCCTTCTCTATGAAGGGAGGATGTATTTCCCTGTTTCAGTGTGGACCTGGGTTTGTGATGCTATTTAGCAGATGAAATATCAGCACACATAACGTAAGGTGGGGCTTGGAAAGTGCTTGTGCACCATTCAACTCTAGCCTCTTGACTTCTGCCATCACTAAGAGAAGAGGTTTCCTAGACTAGCTTCTATCCCCTTAATCAGTCTGGGCCGCACAAAAATCTCACAAGGCCTAGGGTCACCAGCTGGGCTCAGGCTGGAAGAGCTTCCCCTGTCATGCCCAGAGAGCCATATTCGTGCATGACGGTTAAGTGACTGAGCTTTGGGATGCATCTTGAGGCAGCAACATTGTGGCACTAGCTTATCGACACACAGGTTGGTACAGCCTAACCCTTGTGAAACTACATGGTGACATGTCCTTATAACATATCATAAAGCTTTTAAATCAGTGATCTCATTATAAGCCACCAATACTTGCTTCACATAAGCAGGAAGTCATGGCATTAACTGATTTCACAGATGCATAAACCAAGTCTTAGGTATTTGTCTAAGGCCACAACTCCTATGAGAGCCAGGATTCAAAGCCAAGGTGTCTGATTCTCAGGTTACCACAATTCTATTCCTCTTTGCAGCTTTTTCAAAAATTAGGATGAAGGAACAGGGGGAAGAATAGAAGAAAACGCAATGATCATATAATGTATTCATTCCAAAACAAATTGGATTTCTTCTAAATGTTGGAGTAGATTTACTAACAGAGATGTAAAGGCTAACTTTATTTTTACCTTTTCCATTTTCCATCCTGTCCGTGACCAAAGCCCACAAAGAAATGCACTAGGAACTAAGGATTGGGGAGGAATGCAGAGAAAAAAAATAAAAACCAAAACCCTATAGCTAGATAATCCATAAACTAAACAATCAACTCTTCACTGAAAGCACACGTGTAGACTGAGGTGCCTCTCTAACAGCGAGGCAGTAGGCGATGATGAATGACTGTGAGAAATCAGTGAAGAATCCTTCCTGAGCTCCAAATTGTGCCCTGAATATCAAAATCTGCTGGAACAGGTGACATGTTGCCACAGGTTCTGGGGAGCAGACAGAAGAAATTGCAGATCTGCCAACAATTTATTTCCAAAGACAGAGAGGAATGGTGATGTAGCAATGTCACAAAATAACGCAGCAAGCTTTTTTATTTTTTCGTCTGTCTGAGGAATGGTGAGCCAGGCGGTAGTTTTATTATCTGAGCTACAGAGAAAGACAAAATGCAATAATTAAGAAATCCGAAAACTGTCATAAAAGACAATATAAAGCAGGAAGCTGAACAATTACTTAAAGTGCTCAAATAGTTCAGCTCAGAACTTCACTGCTTTAAATATTTGGGGGGGGGGGGAATGAAGAGTTATCTCAGGAAGGGGGAGACATTAAATTCTTAGAAAAATAAACATGAGTACATAAGAATATTTATTCAGTCATCTGCCAACTGTATATTGCAACCCTACAATGCCCCCAAGCATATATTTTGTAAAGGAAGAAACCTGAAAATAATTATTTACTGCTCTAGGTTCCCAACTTGGGCAATTCCAACGCTGAAATTCCTAAATCCAATAGCCTGATTTTTATTTTTATTTTTAGTTTCTTAAATAAAATCACTCAGAAAATTATCTTGGTCTTCTACTTCCTTTAAAACCTGAATTTTACACCAACGTAAGTGGTCCTTAGGGTGTGGTTGTATCTGTTGTGGCTACTGGTGTGTGTGTGCATGTGTGTACGTGCTCTGACTGAGTGAGATATAGACACACTTGTGTAGCCTCCTTGATGCTGTAGAACTTGAACCAAACTCAGTGCAGCCACGTTCAAGAAAACACAACCAGAAAGGCAGAAATAATATCAAGTCAACTCAAGAGTTTTACTTCCATTTCTGGAGCATGATGTAGAGACTCTTCAAAAATCACCATTATTAAAAATCATTTTTATTGTTCTGTTATAGTTGTTCCAATTTTTCCCCCTTTGCCATCCTCCGACCAGCCCACCCCTCACTCCCACAGTCAATCCCCACACTGTCGTCCATGTCCGTGGGTCATTCATACATGTTCTTTGTCTTGTCCCTTCCCCTTCTTTCCACCATTATCCCCTCCCCCTCGCCTCTGGTCACTGTTAGTCTGTTCCATGATTCCTTGCCTATGGTTCTATTTTGTTCTTTAGTTTATTTTGTTCATTAGGTTTCACTTATAGGTGAAGTCATATGGTACTTGTCTTTCACCGACCGGCTTATTTCACTTAGCATAATATTCTCCAGTTCCATCCACACTATTGCAAAAGGTAGGAGTTCCTTCTTTCTTTCTGCTGTGTAGTATTTCATTGTGTAAATGCACCATAGTTAAAAATTGCCATTTTTTCTCTTCATCCCTTTCCTACAATTCATGGCAACTCCCGTGTGTGTGTGCCTGCTCCAACGATCGCAGTGATCACGTTGCTTCTCTTACCTCTGCTGTCTCCGGATTCTGCAACAAAATACCCACAAGAAACAACTGGCAAAGTACTGTGCAAAGAGTGGTGATGGGAATAAGCAGTGTGGGTGGATAAAGCCGGAATCTTCCTTACAGAAGAGAAAGGATAAAGGCCAGTATTACTCATACCCAAATGATGTTCATCCAGACACATTTAAAAAATTACCCTTTTCCTAAGAGTACGTCAACGTTCATAGTTGTTTCAATAAATGTATCAAAGACCTCTTTTCAGAGACAAAGTGTCTGCTAGCTGACGCATACTGTTTGATAATAAAACTCAGGTATGTCAGACACAACAAATAGCCTTCCTTGACTCTTTTTATAGCTGGAAACCAATTCAGAAGGTGTAACTCATTTATAGGGTTTAAAAAAATTAATGTATAGGGTTTAGTAAACCACTCAAAAAGTTGGGCAGGGAAATGTAATAGAGAATTTAGAAGCATCCTGTCTGATTGAAATTATAAGCGTCCATCTACATAAAACTGACTGACAGATAATAAAACAGGTAATTACCAACAGGGCACCATCAAATGGGGGATAAGATTAAAGAATTGGATTAGAACAGTACCTGTGAAGGCAGAATTTAAACTTTAAAGTGCATTTGTAGCCAGACAAGCAAGCATTTAAAAAGCACTTTTTTATGTACTTCCCTTGTATTAGAAGATAAAATACAGTGAAAAATTTCTTAATTTCTTAAAGTTCAAGGTTTTTCCTAAGTATAAAAAGAACCAAAAGTAGTAAAACAATGTCCACACACAAAAGTGCTGTGCAAATATTGATAAATGCTGTATTTATTCACCAAAAATGGAAGCCAGGAAAATATCTTTCATAGGTAAATGGATAACACAAATTCTGACCTATCCACGCAACGGAATCTTATTCAGGGATGAAGCGAGCCATGATGCCACACACAAACACAGTTGAATCGTAACTGCATAATGCTCAGCGAAGAAAGCCAGTCTGAAAAGGCTACATATTGTATGCTTCCATTGATCAGGCATTCTGAAAAAGGCAAAATTGTAGAGATATAAACCTATCAACTGTGGTTACTAGGGATCAGGAGGGAGACGAGGTGAAGTAGGTGAAACACAGGATGTTTTTAAGGGTGGAGAAACTAGTCTATGTAATGCTGTACTGTGATACGTGACGCTATACTTGTAAAATTGTATTGCCGATACATGATGCTATACTTGTAAAATCTGTAGAAATTGACAGCAAAAGAGTGAACTTTAATGTCTGCATATTAAAACAAAATTTTTGAGGAGGTTGGGGGACACCAGGATAGAATGTGGAATGGGACCAAGGAGTCAAATTGTAGTAGAAACATATTAAACAACTTCATTAAAGGGGTAGAAAAGGATTCTGGCCACAGTAGCTTTGAAGGGAAGTAGAGTCTGTAAAACTAAAGGCAGGCAGTACTTACTGTCCGTGAACATTGTACCATAGTTGATAAAGTTTCCCTCCCCGCCTCCAGTGGTATGGATTAACATGTCTGAAAACACTATACACCATATATGTACTGGAATTGAATATTAAATGAATGGCTGGTAAATGGCAAGATCCAGGTTTCTGACCACTGGACTTGGAGATTACCATAAGCAAGGAAAGCAGGTATGATGAGCCATATAGGAAGAGTTAGAGTTGGAGACATCAGCATAAACTCCTGTTTGGTTTAATATAGATTTAGACATATTTATTGATATAAGATCCTAGAAGCAACAACATCCCAGTAACAATGAGCACATCCAGTGTACAGAACTCTGTTTCTGACACCATTGTCCAAAAGAGGACCCAGAGTAACCTTGGAGAAATGGCTGATTCTAAGTCCTAGGGAAGGAAATGCACAAGATGAACTTGGGGAACCTTACCATGCCAGAAAAAAAGTATTTGACCGAGAGACATTGGAGTTAGCTGGAAGAGCTCCCAATGGCAACATTCAGATATTCTGAACAACGTAAATAAAGTTTTAGATTATAACCCAAAGTATAAAATAAGTGTCCATGAGTACATAAATAAATAGTAGAATAAAAAATTAACAAATGGGAGAGAAGAAAATAGCCTCTCAAGGTAGTGAAACATATCGCCCCCCACACACACCTGGACCAATGCTAACATTAACAGTGATGAGTCATGTTAATGGTATGGGGACTTGATATGATATGGTGAGAATCACACTTCACCACTATCCATTTCCTCCTCCAAATCAGTCTCCAGTTTGCTGATGAGAAATAACAGAGAAATCCTGGCTTAAGAACATTCTGCAAAATACCTGATTTGTTCTCCTCACAACTTTCAAGGTTATCAAAAATAAGAAAAATCTCAGAAACTTGCAGCCTAGGGGAACCTACAGACCTGCTAACTAAATGTAATGTGCTATCTTGGCTAGGATCCAGGAACAGAAAACAAAAAGCAGGTAAGAATTGTTGAAATATGAATGAATTATGGACTTTCATGATTAACTGTGACAAATTTGTCTTAATAATGGATGATGTTAATAAGAGTGAAAAGTATATGGAACTGACTATGATCATCTTGAATTTGCTTAAATTTAAAACTGTTACAAAAAATCTTAAAACTATAGAAGATTTCTTAGGAATATTTTTTAACTTAATAAGCATAACCCAATGCCAGACACTAAGAGAATCCAGGAACTCTCTCTTATAACATTGGACAATTTGATTTTACAATCTCTCACATCCTCTCAATACTAGCCATAAATTTTATGACAGTGGAATGTATCTTATTTGTCTTTATATCCTCATAGTATCTAGCACATTATTTTGTAAATATAAGTGCTCAAAAGGTTTTGGTAGAATTGAAGTCACATATATTAATGGTTCCATAGAAATAAGTAATGAATAAATTGACAACAAAATGAACATGAGTATTCATAACTACTGTAAAAAGTCAGGTGCATCATTCATTCTAAGAGAATTTGTTGAACACATAATATGGATTTAGTGGTCAGCTGCTATAACTAATGTTTACTGCAGACTAAAGGGAGAAGATTAAATTTCAACTAGTACTTGGTGTTTGACACACAGTAGAAGAGCACTTCCATAGGCTCTCAAAAAGAACCTTGCGTTTAAGACTCAAGATTGCCAATATTATTGGTAGGAATAGGTGTACTATGTGTGTTCACAGTGCTGGAATAAATGCTTATTCAAATTAAAACACAGTAAACCTTTAATATGCATCCACTTAAAAGTCACCATTCCTGCTTTGAGACATGACTTTAAAGATGTATAGTATAAAACCAGTTTGAGAAAAGTCAGTGTCCTACCTGTAAAATTGGAAATTGCTACTTGGTTGGTGAGAAGAGTTCACTTTGACAATTTGGGGGCCTAGCTAAATACCCAACATTTTCATCTCAAACTAGTATTGTTCTTTTGTATTAAATAGTCACAGTACACACCATACCCTCCATGTATAAATTGCCTTCTAGCTTATTTCAGTATTTTTAATCTTTATTATATTTTTTTCCATTACCATTTAGCCCCCTTATACCCTCCTGCCCCTAGCAATCACCACACTGCTTTCCATGTCCATGAGTCCTTTTTCCTTTCTGCTCAATCCCTCCGTCTCCTAACCTCCCCCATCCTTAGCTGTCATCCTGCTCTCTATGAGTCTGTCTCTGTTTTGCTTGTTAGTTCAATTTGTTCATTTGATTCCACATATGAGTGAAATCATAGGTATTTGTCTTTCTCTTACTAGCATATTTCACTTAGCATAATGTTCTCCTGTCACAAAGGCTAAAACTGTCATCTCTTTTAAATTTTTAAAATAAATTTCTAAGATTTCATTTATTTATTTATGGAGTAGGGGGAAGGGAGGGAGAAATAGAGGGAGAGAAACATAGATGTGCGGGAGAAATATCCATTGGTTGCATCTTGCACACCCCCAACTGGGACCTGGCCTACCACCCAGGCATGTAGTAGGACCTGGAATCAAACCAGCAACCTTTTGGTTTGCAGGCCAGCACTCAATCCAGTGAGCCACACCAGTCAGGATAAATCTTCCTTCTTTTTTATGGTCGTGTAGTATTCCACTGTGTAAATGTCCCATAGTTGTTTTATCCACTCATCTACTGGTGGACACAGGCTGCTTCCACATCTTGGCGATTGTAAACAACACGCCAATGAATATAGGGGTGCATATGTTCTTTTGAAGTAGTGTTTTGGGTTCCTTCAGCTATATTACCAGAAGTGGGATTGCTGGTCAAAAGGCAGGTCCATTTTTAATGTTTTGAGGTACCTCCATACTGCTTTCCACCAGTCTGTATCCCCACCAACAATGTACTAGGGTTCCCTTTTCTGCACATCCTTGCCAGCATTTGCTGTTTGTTGATTTATTGATGATAGCAATTCTGACCAGTGTTAGATGATATCTCATTGTGATTTTAATTTGCATTTCTCTGGTGATTAGTGACGTTGAGCAACTTTTCATATGTCTATTGGCATCTGTATGTCTTCTTTTATTAACCAATGTCACCCCAATAAATTCGAGAAAAAACAAGAATATATAAATAATTTTAGAAAGTTAAAATAAAAACAAACAAACAAATAAAGTGAAGCTTAGCAGGAAAGGAGCCTGAATTCGCTCTTCTCTCACTGAACAGTCCCCTCTGTGCAAAGCCCAACTGCAAATAAAGGGCAAGAGCCCAGTTGACACAGTCTATAGGTGCTGGCTTTCTGAGGCCCAGAACAAGGTCAGAAAAGCTTAGACAGTGGATCGGGAGGGGCAAACAAACAAAAACAACCCCCCCAGCACATTGTATATTCACAAATGTGTATATTCAAGTTCTCATTTTTATTCCACCAGGAATATTAATGCTCTGCTCTGAGAAGAATATACAGTCCCAAACGGATAAGGAGTTCCATGCTGGAATATGGTGGGAGATAATATTGTTAAAAATGGGACCAGAGACTTCTTTAATCTTTAAATACCCTGCGTGATAAGCCTTTTAAACACTTCATTTTTAAAATGGGGAAGTGTAGACCTAAAGCAGTGACTTGTAAAAATGTAGGTCTAGTAAGGGAAAGTGCTCAATTCTAAATACAGCAAAGCAATCTCCCCGGGCCCTCCGCTATCTCTCCACCTGTTAATGGAGTATCTTACAGAACTGACGAAAGAATTTACACTTTCATAGAGAAACATTCATTTTGAGGTTAGTCCTTCAGAATACCTCTTTTCAGGCAATCTATGGCTATTTTAGATAAATGCAGTAGTGACATAGAAAGAAATATGTGGAAATGTTTTAGACTACCATCTTAGGCTAGTGTTCTTCCGATACTTTATTTCTTGGACAGAATGTGGGGTTTCCACTAAAATGTTTAATACAGATGCTTTAACTTAAAAAGGTACACATATATGCATGAATGTTTTCATATGGATGTGTGCTTATATGTATATTTCACTATGTTAAAAATAAACAAATTGGCCCTGGCTGGTGTAGCTCAGTGGATTGAGTGCAGGCTGCGAACCAGAATGTCACAGGTTCGATTCCCAGTTAGGGTACATGCCTGGGTTGCAGGCCATGACCCCCAGCAACCACACATTGATGTTTCTCTCTCTCTATCTATCTCCCTCCCTTCCCTCTCTAAAAATAAATAAATAAAATCTTTAGAAAAAGAATTAATTAAAAAAATAAACAAATCGCACCATAAAGCAGAATAAAAACATGTTAATTTCCTTTAAAAATAGGCACAAGCAAATAGCATGTGACACGGACTTCATTCATCGCAACAGTATTCACAGTGGGAGGTGGACAGCTAACTAAACAATTCCCAGAGCTGGACGGACTTCCAGTCACCCCCCAACCCCCACCATTCTGCATATGAGAAAATTCAGGAGGTTCGGTTAACAAAACAGGACTCTTTTTTGAGAATGAAAACTGAAGTTTTCAAAGCTTTTGCCAGGATCAGAAGCTAAAGTAAAAAAAAAAATAAATAATAATGAAAGCGTTGGCTGGGCCACAGGGTAGAAAATGTGAACACAGAGAAACCAGCTCAGCAGCGAGAGGAGTGAATTGCAGCCGAGCAGAGTCACGTGTGAGAAAAATGAGACCTGAGACAGCGGAGGGAGCTTCGAGGTGCTTTCTGGTTCTGGCCCCTCTGAACCCTGCTTATGCTTCTGTTTCTCCGGGCATTCTGTCCTGAACCACATTCTCACATGAGTAACTGAGTAAGTTTCCATGACTTAGTAGTTTCGGTATTAAAATAGAGTTGACTGGTACAGGCATTCTCTGTGTCCCCATATGACATTTTTCCTCATATCCCGAATTTCCGTTACAGTAAACTTAATATGGCACCTCTAAACATGTCTGGGTTTTGTGAGAGCTCTACAGCATGTAATAGAAACCCCAGAAAAAAACACATATTGTAGACACATCCACACAAAGCAGAAGTGACTTCTATGAATGGAATATTGGACCCAGAGATTCCCTCCTGTGAATTTTGGTCCATCAACTGCAAGTCTTTTCTAAAACCTGAAGAACTCGTGTGTGTATTTATGTTTTATTGCTTTATTGTTTTTCTCCACTCTTGCATTGCGGTGTCCTAAACAAAATTTCTGAATACAGACCCTCTGTAGGAGTATGGCCACAGATTCCATGGGCCTTCATGTTTCTAACATCTTGTGATCACAGTGAAGGTTCCAGAGCTCTCATGAACTCTCAAGAGCAATCAGAAATCCAAGTTGCGAGGAGTGCCACTACTCAGTACAGCCAGGGTCTAAGAAATATTAACGTTTTGGAAAGTCTCAACCATCTGCTGTCAAGAAAAGGCTTCGCATTCTGGGTCCTTTGACTCATCCCCTGGGTCTCTACTCACAGATGACATGGTGGTGTATAAAGTGTGACACACTCTTAAAATCCAATTTTCTATTAAATTGCAAAAAATGAAAATAAGTGAAAGAAACATGGGGGAAAAGGAATGCTAGCCTCGAGACCTTAAGGATTCTTAAGATACTTTTTCAAGTATCTTCCTTTTCTCTTAAAAATTTCACTAACGATCAAAGGCTAAGAGAGGGAAAAGCAATTTCCCCAGGGTCACACAGCTAATTATATGACTGAATAGGTCTCCGGTCCCTCGTATCTGGCTTTAGGGTGCGACAAATCAGAAAACACACGAGGCCTAAACCAGGCCCGATGTCCAGCACAGGTGCCAATTGGCTCAAATGTTTAGATCAATCAGTCGGCGGCTCCCTGCCTAGAGCGACAGTTGCTCAGAAGTCTGTGGCTAAAATGCACCCAGTGACGCGGCTTTGTTTCTGTTTCTGCTTTGCTTCCCCCCCCCCCCCATTGTCATTGAACCATTTTTACTTGGTCCCATTACTGAAAAATAGATGGATTGCCCATAAAATTCTGGATTTCTGGCCTCACTGAGATGAATGCACATTGTCAACCGGGGGCCAGCATTGCTGGCTTTGAGGTGTAGCCACTCTCTTCAGACAGGAAATGCATGATTTAGGTCCCCTCTGCTCCCAGCCTGCTCCATCCATTTCAGTTACTTGCCTGGCACTGACGTTTGATATTCCCTCAGGTTTCATATCACCAACTCCGTGTCACATGGGTGTTGCTTTGAAAAGACTCACTTTGCCTTTCCACATGGAGCGCTTATGCATACAGTACACCATATTATCCAACGTGTCAGGGGCCTTGGGAGTCAGACCGCTTTGATTCAGATTCTGGCTTTACCACTTCCTAGTTGTGTGAGCACAGGCAAGCTTTTTAACAACTCTTGCCTCAGTTTTCTCATCTACAAAATGGGGTTGGAAATACTACTATTGTGAGCATTCATTGAGTTCATAAAAAATACATTTGCCAGAAAATGACCCCTGTTCTTTTACATGTGTGTTCGCTATCACTATGTTATCTCCTTAGATCTGCCTATTGTCCCATGAAACACAAATGTGATTCATGAAGTAAAGTCAATATGGAAAACTCTCGAGTCACATGTATAGACTTTGTTTTACTTGAAGGACATGCTTTTTTTAGGTTACAGAATGATCCTTCATTGGTAGTTTCCTTCCTGATTATCGACTGTATTATGTCTAATAAGTATATTATGACTTTAATATCTTTGTTCCTACACTCTGATATGATAACAACTTTAGAAGATAAAATAAGAAATAAACCTGTTCTCTATTTCAGTGTCTTAGGTTATATTTTACTTGTTTGTTTGTTTTGTTGTTTAGGTTCCTGTTAAAGGTGAGATCATATGGTATTTGTCTTTCACCACCTGGCTTATTTCACTTAGCATAATGCTCTCCAGTTCCATCCATGCTGTCACAAAGGGTAGGAGCTCCTTCTTTCTTTCTGCTGCATAGAATTCCATCATGTAAATGTACCATAGTTTTTTGATCCATTCATTTACTGATGGGCACCGAGGTTGCTCCTAGCACTTGGCTATTGTAAATTGTGCTGCTATGAACATTGGGATGCATAGGTTCTTTTGGATTGGTGTTTCAGGGTTCTTAGGATATAATCCCAGCAGTGGAATTGCTGGGTCAAAAGGCAGATCCATTTGTAGTTTTCTGAGAAAATTCCATACTGTTCTCCATAGTGATTGTACCAGTCTGCTATCCTACCAACAGTGCATTAGGGTTCCCTTTTCTCCACAAAATATAACTAAAGACACTGAAATAGAGAACAGGCTGACAGTGACCAGAAGGGTGAGGGAAAGGAATTTCAGGGGAAAAGGGGGAGGGTTTGCAGGAACAAGTATAAAGGACACAAGGACAATAACAAGGGGTGGAGTGGAAATGGGAGGGAGGTGGGGAGGACTGGGAGGGTGGGCTGGGATGGGGGTAAAAGGCAGAAAACTATTTGAACAACAATAAACATAAAAATAAAAAACATAAAAATATAATAAACCAATTAGGGATAAATCAAATGAATTGGTTTATTCCTTGTTTCTTTCTCTTTTGTCTTATTTCTTGTTTCCTTTTCTTCCATATAAGACACCAAATATGGAAAGTATCTGATATCAAAACAAAGGTAATCTCATCCTGTGCCCGCTGCAGACAAAACTAATGCATCATCATACTCTTTCCCAAAGAGTTTAGATCTGACCATACGACCCTCATCAGAGTGGTTCAAAAAGCTACTACTATATTGTTGCAGGTGACCCATCTACTGAAAATGATTATTTAGTTATTTCCCTATCTGTTAACTGTACTTCCATTTTGCCATACAATTTCAAAATCTAAGAGCTGTCATCGTTTCCTTTCTCTCCTGGGACAGAGCATCAGCTTCAATATCCTGCCCACTATACGTCTACAGAATCTTTGGAAGTTGTCACCTCCTCCCGGGTTTTCATTGCCATTGTCTTGGTTGAAGCTGTCCTTGCCTGTCACTTGGGTAGGAGCACTGGCTTCCTAAGCTTCCCTGCCACAAGTCCCTTTCTGGAGATTCTACTTGATGGATTTTTCTAAGAGCACAGGTTGAATCGTGTCCCCTGCAGGGTCTATTCTCTTCCCAACACAGTACAGTCCTGTTCTCCCAATATCAAACACCTCCCGTGCTCCATAACCTCATCTCTGACTGTCTTTGGGTCTAGCACTGTTGCTGAACTCAGTTTCCTCAAAGTGATTTCTAATTTCTGTGCTCCTTGTTTGCTCATGGCATGTTTATCGCCACATTTAAAATAAATACTCATCTGTCTAATACCAACCCCTCTCTAAAGTACCTGAAGCACTTTTATTTAGTAAAAATCATATATTCTATGGATTTCTATAGTGTTCTGTATATATCTCCTCATAAATAATCATATACCATATTGTGTCACATATGCTACTTGTATGTGACTTATTAAACTCTAGCAAGGAAGAAACTGTACGTTAGCAAGTACTTTTGAATACCCATTTTGTCCATATCACATTCATAAGATACCATTTTAATGGACTTAGGATTCTCAGCTATTATAATGAAAGGTAGTTCATAAAGCAAGATACCAATCGGGCAGTGAACTCAGTATGTCTTTATCAAACAGAGTTGGGCACTCAAATCACCAGAAAGTCAAGACACGTCTCAGCTAGATGATGGGTTCACCACTGTAGAGGATGTTGCCCTGTTCTAGTGAATCAGAGAGGCAACCCTCAGGGCTGCTTTTGGGGAGTTACAACCAATACAATACGCAAAGCTTGGGAAAACAACAACATCAAACGGTTCACTTCAGTGTTGTCTTCAGACTGACAAGATTTTTCTTAGCTTGACAAATTTTAGCAGTCTACTTCCTTCCTAGCTTTGCAGTGCATTGTAAGCATAGGATATCCATTCAATTGTCTTTCTATAGATCAGTCATTACAGATATTTGAACACTTCCACTATCTAGTACTTAAAATGTTAATTCATCCTTGCCCAGCAGCAACTGAAACATCTGGCACTATTCTAAGTGAAGTCACTGGTGCAGCTCGCCTTCTGAATGGGAATGTGAGGGGCTGAGCTGGAGGGCAAACCAGTGGTATGTGTGACAAAAAGTGGGTGCAGTGGAAAAAGGAAGGAGGGATTTTTGCAACATGCTTCCTATAAAAATGGCTGGAACATTCCATAGATTATTATTTCATTCGCAAATGATGTTCATCCACTTTAAGTAACAGTTTGAAACTTTGACCTATGCTTATTGAAAAAGTCAAATTATTTTTTGATGGTGATGAGGACTAAAGAACCACATGGTGGCAATTTGTCTTTCTCAATTTATGTGGATTGTTGCCACACCCCAAATTGAATACTTAAGTCTTACTCCACTATAAAAGCTTTAGGTATTACTGTTAAGAACACTGGATGCTCATGATCACAGGGAGAAGGAAATAGGAACACATTAATATAAAAGGTATGAGATATTGTATATGACATTAAAAATAAGAATTGTTTTGTCAACAACTCCCAAATCCACACTTTCACTTAAGAGAGACACATTCAGTAAGAGACATGATTGTTCATACAACACATATCAGAAGTCTTGTGACCTAAGGTTTGGAATTCCTATAAAACTTACTAAGAAAAATAATTCTATACTCAGAGGTAAAGGATAGTCTTTCAGAGGTAAATGATAGTCTTTCTAAAATAAGAAAGGAGCTTCTTTACAGCTCTGTCCCTACCCTTTTCAGTGTTGGTGTCAAAAATTACATCTTTATATATAGATTATATGCTCAAAAACATAAACTAACTTTTAAATGCATTAGCCTTTCAAATTATGAAAAAAACAAGAGTTGGAGCAACACACCAAAGTTACAGTAATACTAGCTTTTTCAATAACAATTGTATTTTTTTGTTAAATGCTTTAGTCTCTGACATCATGTAAAAACAAAAGTGCAATTACAAACCATTGTCACAATAATACTACCTCCTGTACTGGCCCACGTGTTTACCTTTTTTGTGATCTTATTTCCCCATGCAGCTTTAATTACTGTCTAGTGTGCTTTCATTCCACCTTGCAGACTCCCTTGAGCATTTCTTACAGGGCAGGTAGAGTGGATACAAACTCTCTCATCTTTTGTTTATCTGTGAATGTCTTAATTTCTCCCTCACTTTTGAAGAAGGGTAGTTTTGCCAGGTATAATATTCTTGGTTGACAGATTATTTTCTTTTAGCATTTTGAATATATTGGATCACTATCTTCTGGCTTCTAAAATTTCTCGTGAGAAATGGGATGATACTTATAGAGGATTCCTTGTATTTGATAAATTGCTTCTCTCTTCCTGCTTTCTTTTCTCTTTTTTATTGCATTTTTTCCATTAGCATTTTCTCCCCTTACACTCCCCCCCTCCCCGCCCCGCCACCCTGCAATCACCACACTGTTCTCTATGTCCATGAATCCTTTTTCCTTTTGGCTCAATCCTTCCACCTCCTAACCCCAGTCCCCCAAGGCCGTGAGCCTGCTCTCTATCTATGAGTCAGTCTCTTATTTTGCTTGTCAGTTCAGATTGTTCATCAGATTCCACATGTGAGTGAAATCATATGGTATTTGTCTTTCTCTCACTAGCTTATTTCAGTTAGCATTGTTTTCTCTGGTCCATCCATGCTGTCATAAAGGGTAAATTTTTCTTCTTTTTTACAACTGAGCCATATTCCATTGTGTAAATGTGCCAGAGTCATTTTATTATATACTGATGGACACTTGGTCTGCCTCCATATCTTGGCAATTGTAAATAAAACTGAAATGAACATAGGGGTGCTTATGTTATTTTGAATTAATGTTTTGGGTTTCTTTAGATATATTCCCAGAAGTGGAGTGACTGGGTCATAAGGCAATTCCATTTTTAAAATGTTGAGGTGTCTTCCATACTGCTTTCCACAGTGGCTGTACCACTCTGCATTCCCATCAACTGTGCAAAAGGGTTCCCCTTGCTCCACATCCTTGCCGGCTCTTGTTTGTTGATTTATTGATGATGGCCATTCTGACCGTTGTGAGGTTACATCTCATGTGGTTTCAATTTGCATTTCTCTGATAATTATTGACATTGAGTATCTTTTCATACGTCTATTGGCCATATGTCCTCTTTGGAGAAGTGTTTATTCGGGTCCTTTTGCAACTTTTTAAAAATATATTTTATTGATTATGCTATTACAGTTGTCCCATTTTCCCCTTCACTCCCCTCCACCCTGCACACCCTCT
Organism: Phyllostomus hastatus; assembly: GCF_019186645.2. Classification (NCBI taxonomy): domain Eukaryota; kingdom Metazoa; phylum Chordata; class Mammalia; order Chiroptera; family Phyllostomidae; genus Phyllostomus; species Phyllostomus hastatus. Next base: position 21,770,205 of record NW_025334024.1, read on the forward strand.
CCCACCCACATTCCTTCCCTTTAGTTTATGTCCACGTGTCATAAATTCTTTAGCTTCCACATTTCCCATACTATTCTTGCCCTCCGCCTGTCTATTTTCTACCTACCATCTATGCTACTTAGTCTATCTCCTCCTTCCACTCCCCTGTTGCTATCCCTCCATGTGACCTCCATTTCTGTGGTTCTGTTCCTGTTCTATTTGTTTGCTTACTTTACTTTTGTTTTAGGTGTGGGACTCAAATCAATGGAGTGAACCAGAAGGAAGAAACAAACCTTCCCCTCACTATTGGTTCCGTGTACATTTTCCTTTATTTCACTTAGTGTAGCCTTCATTTTTTCATCCAATTTGCTACCAAATTCGACCAATTCTGTGAGCATTCTGATCACCAGTGCTTTCAACTGTGCATCTGATAGGTTAGCTCTCTCTTTGTTGCTTAGTTGTATTTGTTCTGGAGCTTTGATCTGTTTTTTTCTTTGGACCATTTTTTTTTTTGTCTTGATGCACCTGTTACATAGTAAGGGTGGAGCCTTAGGTATTCACCAGGGTGGGGCAACCCACGTCGCTGTGTGTGATGCTGTATGTGGAGGAGGGTCCAAGAGGGAACAATGGTGCCAGCTCCGCTCTCTGCTGGATTTCAGTCACTTCTGCCACTTCCCCCAAGCAAACTGGGCCCTTCTGGTGCTGATTCCCATGTGGGTGGGCTTTTGTATGTTCTAGGATCCTGTGGGTCTCTCCAATGAACTCTCCTGTGAGGATGGGAGTTTCTCCCGGCACCTCAACCTCCACAGGTGTTTTCAATCGGTATTTATTTCCTGGCACTGGGACCCTGAGTTGCGCTGTCTGTCTCACTCTCCAGTTTTACCTGGTTTATCTGTGTTTGAATGTGGGACTGCCCGGTCCACCAGCCACCTTGCATGCCACACCTATCCACAATCTGCCGTTTCGCTTGGTCCACCCGCTGCCACCCTGCACCTGGGGTCCACCAGCCACCGCTTTTTTTACCATGACCCCTCTCTGCCTGTCTGCCCCTCCTACTGGTCTGGATGAATGTGTCTATTTTAACTCCTTAGTTGTTGGACTTCCATACAGTTCAATTTTCTGTCAGTACTGGTTGTTTTTTTGTTTTGAAATTTTTATTGTCCTTATTTTGGTTGTGCGAGGAGGCACAGTATGTCTACCTATGCCTCCATCTTGGCTGGAAGTCCTCTTCCAACTTTTTAATTGGATTGTCTGCTTCTTGGTATTGAGTTTTATAAGTTCAACATTCCCTTTTTCTTTGACTTTTAAAAGTTTGATTATAATGTGTCTCGTGGTAGGTCTCTTTGAGCTCATCTTTGAGTTCATTGAGCTCCTTGGATGTGTTTATTCATGTTATTCATCAAATATGAGAAATTTTTAGCCATTATATCCTCAAATATTTTTTCTGACACTTTTCCTCTCTCTTCTTCTTCTGAAACTCCCACAATGTATACATTGACTCTCTTGATGATGTTCTAACATCTCTTGGGTTCTGTTTAACTTTTCTTCAATTGTTTTTCTTTCTGTGGCTCAGACTCAATAATTCCTACTGTCTCATTTCAGAGTCCACTGATATTTTCTTCCGTCTGATCAAATCTGCCTCTGAATCTCTCTAGTGGAATTTTCATTCAGCTATTGTACTTTTCAAATTGACAACTGTCAGATGGGATGGGTGTTGGGGAATGGGTTAACAAAGGTGAAGGGATTAAACAAAAATATATATATTCACCAATATATATACACACACAATAGTATGTTGATAGAGAAAAGGAGGAGTGAGGGAAGGTGGAAGTGCATGAGATGGGGATGGAAAGAGACTTCACTTTGGGCAATGCATGCATGATGCAGCATGCAGATGCTTTTTGAGTTGTATGGTTTTATTAATCAATGTCACCCCAATAATTTTTTTAAAAGAGAGACAGCCAGGGGCAGAGAGAGGTCTCTATCTTTCCTTTAACTCTACTTACCATCCCAAACATGAAGTTACAAGTTCCCTACCTAGACAGGCCTGACTTGTACTTGTACAATTTAGCAACCTCAGTAGAAAAGAACTAACCTTTTTAGTAGCTCCAATGGTGATCTGAAATTGTGCTCCTTCAATCTCACGAGTTTCGCATGTCTACCTCTGAACCAATTCACAAAGAGCAGGAGGGTGTAAAAACAGGTCCAGAGCTGAGACCAGTTACATGGCTTAAGGGTGGAGAAGTCACTGTTCCCTAAGGAAAATTGGGGTTTTATCCCCAGCATAAAGGGAATTGGGTGCTGATTGAGTATAGGTGTACAGACAGGCTCCCTGCTTCCATGTCATTGTAGTTGTGATGGAACCTGTTCTCCCTGAGCACATTCTCCAAAACACTGCTCTTTCAATAATTATTCATGTTAGATGGATGATTTTTAACTTGTGATGGAAAGATAACAGATAAAGCACTTTGAAAGCAAGACGATGAGACTGATAGAGTAGTTAGTCACAAGGTGGGACTCTACAGGGCAGCTGCCCAGTGCCCAGCGGCCTGCAGCGCTGACCCCACCCCCAGCACCTCCAGGTTTCAGAAGCTGAACCAGGACACTCCCTTCCTTCGCTGTTCCTTTTCTAGTACCCTCTGTCCCTTCCTCTGCATCACAAAGATGAGCACCTCCCGAAACACTGCTAATTAGCAGGAATAGGTCTATTTAACAATAACTGTAATTAGTGCTAATTACCTTCCCCTAGGCTCCCCAGGTTAAAGAGAGTTCCTTATTATTATTGTTATTATTGTATCACAACCGGAAAAGATGAAGAGATCAAATATTCTCGAGAGGCCTTCCTGTCTGGGAGTTAAAGCTTGAATTTCTTCAACGTGTACATCTGTACACATATGTCTATGTTTATGTACGCAGAATGACAGATTCACACTCACACATGGTTGCACACAGGCACACATGCTTTTTTTTAAAACAGGATTTCTTAATTATTCAGAAGGAGAGGAGCTGCTTCAGGTTCTGAAGCAGGTAATTCAACTAACTTATGACACCATAACACTTACTCTAATTTACATTTTACAAATAAGCCTAAATATATCCTCCCTGGAGCTGCAACAGTAATTCAGTTTATGCTCACTGTGGAACTTAAGGTAACATGCTCTTTCTGAGGTTAGAAATTATGCTTAATGTATGCAACGTTTCTCTTTTGTAATGCTAATTAAAACAAAGACTGAAGCAGGGAACAGATTCAGGTTATTTATGTCGCACTACCTGCAATGCCCTCCATTTTCATCAAAACCAAGTACCAAACTGGCTTCTGCCTGCACAGAGAGCGGTATCGTCGTTCCCTCCATTTTTACAGGTGACACGTTTAAAAGGGAAGGTTTGAATGGAATGTTAACTGAGTGTCAATTGTCAGGTTTAGTCCAGCACCTTCTAGATATGTCACATTGAAAATATGTTTAAATACTCAATACCAGTTTTAATGGTGAACCTAAATGTCTGCCTATTTACTGCTTAAAATGAGAACTTGACTGTCATCCTTTAGCATGATGTAATAGAAACAGCCCTGGCTTGGGAGGAAAAACGAAGTCCCTGGTACTGATAGGGGACTCAAGACTTGGAAAATTTTAGCTTAAGGTAAGAAGTTATAAGTCTAGCAAAGACTGTGTATGTTAAGCTTTTGTTTCAGAAACTACAGATAAGGCCCATCCGGGCTCCTGGGAAAAGAGGCCGACCTCCTGGGGCACTGGCTAGAGATTACCGCCTGGGGGCCTGTTGGAGACATCCAGGCCTTTTGTGTGACCACCCCTCCACCCTTGGGAAGAGCTAACTTCGAGAACAGGAAGGCTGCAGCTTTGCTCACCTAATCCTCCCTAAATTTCAAAGCCCTCACCTCACCTTGCTTGTCCTCCCCCAGCCCCTTGTAAAAGATCTGGCCAGGAAAGAGAAGGGAAGATGGTTTGTTAGGGTATGAACCCGCCATCTTCTCAGATCACCGGCCATCTGAATAAAGCACCCATAAAAGATTCAATCACTGTCATTGCTTATTGGATTTGGTGGTGACAGGCAGCCCAAACGCTGATGTCTTTTCCGGTTACAGTACTGATACTTTTGTTTTTCAGTTAAACCAGAGATTTGGAATGGATAGGATGTGACCATGTGCATGAAATACCTCCCCTATCATTAAACCAAGGAATTATTGACACGGCATTGCCACTTTCAAAAAATGGAATGAGCAAGTCATTTCCTTCTGGGTTTTTCCGGAGAGCCTGACTTTCAAAAGTGTCATGAAGTACTATGGCACCCAGGCTTCTGCCACCCCTAACACAGAGGGCACCGATGTCTTCAGATGAGCAACCGGAATGAAGCTGTTCTCCCAGCTGGCACTGCAGCCCAGGCAGAGCCGGCCACAGGCAGCGTCTGCAGAGGGGTGTGCATCTGAGCGCTGCGGACCCCGCTATGGCTCCGCTCTGCCTGTGGCGCAGTGATCAAAAACATGCTCTGCCTGAAAAAAAAAAAAAAAACCCTTAAAACTAGACATTTGCTTTAATGTTGGCTAAATGTATCTTCTCCACTTCCCAAAAATAGAATAGATGGTGGAGAACCCTATGTATGGATTTAACCAGTGGTATTCTAGGGACTGACACAGAATATCTCATGCCCATCAAAATCTGGTGGGGGAACGAAATCCATCATCAGAGTGGTTTCTGGGTCATTAGAATCAATACTGGTAGCAACGTTGGTGGTGGCGGTGATGGTACGGATAGTAAGAGCGGTGATAGTACTATTATTAGCAGCAGCAGTAGCAGCTAATTGGTCCAAATGACAGGTTATTCTTTTAGTGATACATTTTGTAATAAATCTTGGTAGGAATCTTCCCAGATAGCAGAAATTCCCCATTCTCTCTTACTGGTTTCCTTCATTTGCTTGATTGAGTCCCTTTATCCACATTGCATATTAAATCTCACACACAAGCTCTAGACACAGTTTCTATCTTCACCTCTGATCCAAGATATTTTTCTAGCTAGAAATTAAGAATTTGGGCTATGAAATATTGCAATATGCTTTCTCCTAGAGAGTCAAAACTCATGTTTTATTTGGGGGATATTTTTTTCTTGTGGGCTGAATGGCAGAATTGGGAAAGATTTCATGATTTCTAGCTTCTCTTCCTAATTCTGTCTCCATTCCTGCTCCTGAATTCCATAAGATATCTTAATAATAATAATTGCATTTTGAATTTTTTTAAAAATAGCTTAGTTGTTTTTTATGACTTAGAGAGAAAAAAAACCCCAAAACACCTCAACTAATGAATGCAGTTGATTTAAGCAACATGGTATCTTATAAACTATATTATTATTATTTACTTTGTGGAATAGGCTAAGGCTTTCTCAATAATGCTTTCTCATCCTTTATAAGAATGCAAGGTAGGAACATTTTTCAAGTTGTATAATAAGCAAACATCTAGACTATGAAAATTTTATATAAGTAGGTAAGATTAGATTCTGGAGCTTAATCAGATAAGGCTTATTTCTTTCACAATGCTGCTTTACAAAACTGTAGGAAGCACTCTATTTCATTTCATCAAATGCCTTACAACTCCTGACTTCACTGAGAGTATAAAGACACCACAAATGGGCTACTTAAACATTCAAACTAGGATGAAGAAAGAGCAGTTGACATAATCTGTCATCTTGCCCAAATATAAAATTTGGTTTTAATTACACTAATTAGAAAATAGGCTTTAGGAACTGTGCAAAATTTACAACAGGATAGCAACATAAACTTTTTATGTTTCCTAATCAGACAGAGAACTGTGAAATTCCCCATGGGTGCCATTGCTAATTCATAAGCCTCATACTTATAAACGTATGTTAGCTCTTGTTCAAAAAAAAAAAAATGCATGCTTGCGTTTCTCTACGGGTCACACAGGGATTCAAGGATGAGTATCCAAATAGACTCTGCTGGTGTGTGTTCCCGCTGCCCACAGAATTCTCTGCAGGGCAGAAGTTCTTTCACTGGGGACCCAAGGCTGCCCCCCTAGGGAACAGCTGCCAAGTTCTGATGTGTGGGTCACCGGCCAGCAGTGATCACGGAACGCTGCGGATGGCTCGACGAAACGTGAGAAAAAACATGCACAGAGACAAACTAGTTTCTGTGGAGAAGTAGGGATGGAATGGCCACCCCCTCTAGTGGGGAGTGCGCCGATTTACCATCCAAACCTGCTTTTATTGGGCTCGTTTTGCATAATAATTCAGTTGAAGTACAGTACTCACTAGGGGGAAGTAAGGAACAATTGATAACAAGGAACTCTGCTGGTCTATTTTGAGTTGGGGTCAAAGAGCTGTAAGACTTTGAGGAACAAATTAACTTCCTCCTTGGACCCTTCTCATTTAACTGAGAGCATTCTAGACAAAGAAGGTTTCACAGTAATTTACATGTTCTTTCTTAAGCCTGATCACCTGGGGAATCCACCCTTTTCAGCCCAGAGCTGCACCACCCTGTCATTGTTTCAGGCTTAGGTGAGCAAGGGAACTAAGGCAACCAAGAGATAAGGAGATTTTCTCCCAGACGGTGAGAACTCAGGGCTATGTCAAAGCCGAGAAGCAAGGGTCCATCACTCCCTTTTGCTGCAGCCCCCCAAGTCCTTCTTTTGGGGGGCCTCCCACGTGATCATGCCTGTCTTAGGTCATTCCCTCCTTGGGGAATCTTACCCATCTTTGGCTAACCGACCAAGCTTTGGGGTTCAGTTATGAATGAAGCAGCAGAAATAGCACTCCTGCCAGGGAGATAAGCTTTTGTCTCCTCGCTGGCTTACAGTTCCAAGGGTGTTCCCTTAGCCTTAGCCTAGGCGGGGGTTACAGCTTCTGATACCAGGCAGGGCAGTTCCCAACAAAGTTCTGAACACACGATTTTGTTCTTACAACCAGGCAGAGGAGTGCACCTGGAATTTAGTGGGCAAAAGCCAGGGTTGCCGCTAAACCTCCTACAAGGAACAGGGTGGTTCTGCACAAGAAAGAGGTCCTCCACCTAAAATGTTAACAGCACTGAGGGTGTGGGAGCTCTGCTGTTGGGGGTCCCATATCCTCAATACATCTTTCAGTTGTTTTGATTGATGGCTGAGTGAGATGTGAAGCCTCTATCGTGCAGTTGACTGGGAGAGCTCACAGATAGAGGACTTCATGGTGTTATCTGGTGTGGGCCTCTTGGAAGATCAGGGCACTCCAAATTTAAAAAAAAAGTTTTTTTTTATCAAGTTGCTTCTTGCATAGGTTTTTGTAATTGATCCCAGAAGAAGAAGCAGGGTGTTTTTTTTCCCCCTGTAGGTTTAATGATGGCTACTGAAAATTCCTAGCAACAAAGTGAGAAGAGCTAGTATTTTAAAATTGTTTTCATAGAATAGCATGCATTTGTCTCCAAGAACTTAACAGGTTTTTGTTAATTAGATATGTTAAAACGTCTTCAATGTAAGAAAAACAGGTAATTTTAGACACGGAAGTTACGTCTCACGATGAAACAGCCAGCAGGGCCCTGAAATAACTACTGCAAAGAAAGTCATTTCGTTGCGCGATGCTTGAAGTGGAATGGCCCCACGCGAGAACGTGTGGTTTTCCTGTGAAACCTCAAGCAGGAGCTGCCTCTGCCCATTGAAAGGAGAAACTATAGCCCTTCCCAAGGGACTGCGTGGCAGCCACCATTGATTGTGACAGAGAAGGTGACGCACAAAGACAAATATTTCAGCACACAAAATCGAGGAAGCACGGTGAAGCATTCCCAGCCTTGTAAGCAAAACAGCCAACTCGGACTTCTTAAAGCATTATTGGAAGGAAGCAGCGTCTCCATGGTAATGAAGTGACAGTGTTTACATTTAAAGAGACCTGTACTCTTATACTGGTCACTTTGTGGTGTAAGTGTGCCATTTGCAGATAATTCTTGGCCTGTGCTAAGGCTCAGAAATGTAAGAAAACCCGTGTCACTAAAAACAGATACATAGGATAAATGAGCCAGTGGGGGACACACACTGTCTCCTCATCCTCACAACCATTGTTTGGACTCAGGCGCTTATCCTCTCTTACTAAAAGTCTTGAACAATATGATCTAAAATGGCATCTCTCTCTCTTGCTCCCTCTCTCATAGACACACATAATACACACAATTACAACTTTAAATTGAACGCGATTCTGAAAATCAAAAATAAACATTAGTTCTCAAGCACACCATTCTAATAAATTATGTTTCTACATCTTTCACTTCATTTCGTTATTCCTGTTCGAACAGTGTGGTAATCGAACAATATAATTGTTAGTTCTAAGTTGTCCTCTCATATATAATAACATTTCTATTTGATTTATAATCTTCATTACCAGAGTTTTTATCAGCACAGTACAATTTTCAATATAGTTAACATGTCACAAATTCACTGCTAATAAGAATGTTTTTAGGAACCCTTGCTTATTACTTTGTTCTCAGTGTTTTTAGATAAGATGCTCACTGCAGTGTAACTTACTCTGAGCAATTAAGGATGCTTCCAAGAATTTGCCAGCAGCTCATCAGAATTACATGGTGAACATATGAAACTAGCCCACCCCCAATTTCATGGAAATAACCAAACTACTCTCCCAAAATGTAGCAGCTAACACTAGATTCTAGTAATGCATGAAGATGTGTTTTAGAGTATTTTCATGTGCACTTAGTGTTGCCTTTGTGATGAACTTTTATTAACTTATAATGATGCACTGTCCACTTGTCTGTTAAACTGGAGTTTTGCATTGTAAACCTGATGGTTAGGTGTATCTTAGAAAGGCTCATCCTTGTGTATATTCAGAATTTAGTCAGCCACATTTCTGTTTTGTGATTATTCATAAAACATGGCTGAGGGTGACTTATGGGCAAGACTCAGCAATAGCCATACAGAGAGGAAACGTATGTAGTCTCTGTCTTCCATGAGTTTGTAACTGGTAGAAAAAACACAAGTGGCATGTTCAAATAATGATGATAATGTGAAATGTGATAAAGGACAGACCAGAGAGGTTACAGCAATGTAACTTTAGCATCCAGAAGTAAAATAGCGAAAGCTTCAGGAAGTCGCGGCATTTCAGCAGGCCACGAGGAAGGAATTACCTAGGGAAGGAAGACAGGTGTGTGCAAGGTGGAGCCATTGGAGCAAAGGCACGAAGGTAGAAAACACAGAGCAGCATTTCTAGTGGGGGAAGAAAACCTGTACCCTTCAAAATTATAGTGAACATTGTGTGGGTATTTGTGCACTTTTCGTAAGTGGCCCAGACGTTTCCATCAGATTTTCAGAGCTGTCACTGACTGCACCACCTTTAATAAAAAAGAAAATAATAAAAAATAAAAAATGAAGCTGGAAGCAACGGATAGAAGAGGGAGGGAATTATAAAGGTAAGCATACATTACTCAGTTTACACGTAAGTGGGAATAGGATTATCTTATAATACCCTACATCTTGAGTTTATTTTAATATCAGCATCTTGATTTTAATATTACTCTTTGGGAAGCTAGAGTGAAACTCATTTTTTGGAAGGATTAACATCTTATGCATGATAACTCTGTTTTTTCCCCTTTAAAACTCTCTCACTTCTCTTTTTTACTTTTTAATATAAATCTTTTGAAATAGAACTGGAACCCAACCCTAGTCCTATGAAGAAGAACACTTATTTCTTATACATTCCATATACATATAGTATATGTTATATATATTATATATGTTATGTATATATATACATATATATACATATATTCCCATTTTAGAAATTAGAACACTAACATCAAAATAAGTGAAGAACTTCGGGATTGTACAACGATGCAGTTGCAAGATGGGACTTATCTTTGGAAATATGTCACCTATTCCATTCTCCTCACACTCTATCACCCGCCCCGATGGTAAATGTACTTGGAGTTGCATGGTTGGGAATGCGGGGCTTCAGGGCAGGTGAGGGTCACTGCAAAGCTACCTCTCCCCACTCCCGGTCCTTACACTCGCACTCCCCGATCCTCCCCCTTTCCCTACTCTTCCGTGCATGCCGCTTCTCCGTTGCCTTGTTCTATTTATTTTTTGGCATTGTCAAAAAAGTCATTTCATTTTTTTACTGTAGTACAAAACCTAACAGGAGAACTACCCTCTTAACACAATTTTAAGTGCGCATGCGGTGTTGTTAAGTATAGGCACAAAGGTGTACAGCAGATCGCTAGGCCTTGCTCCTTTTGTGTAAGTGGAACTTCACAGTGTTGAACGGCTACCGCTCCCGCCCCCGGCGGCCACCTTTCCACTCTCTGCTTCTCTGACTTGGACTAGTTAGATACCTCGTATTAGTGAAGCCGGGCAGCATTCATCCACATGTGACTGGCTCATTTCACTGAGCATGGTGTCCTCCGGTTTCATCCGTGTTGTAGCATGGGTCGGGGTTTTCTAAGGCTGAATAATACCCCATTGTGTGTATATAACATTTTTTAATGTATTTATTTGAGAGAGAGATGTATTTGTTCTTTACTTATTTGTGCATTCATTTGTTGTTTCTTGTATGTGCCCTGACCGGGAATTGAACCTGCAGCCCTGCTGAATGGGGACAACACTCTCACCCATTGAGATGCCCAGCCAAGGCTATAACACTTTCTTTATCCACTCACCCATCAATGGGCATTTAAGAAAACAATTGCATTGATTAACATGGCGCGATACTGGCATAGAGATATCTGGTTTCTTAAAAGACATTTCAGTCTCGTTTCTCTTCTCTTCCCCTCGACCACGCTGTTTGGCAGTTGATGATTAAATGTCCCAAGGTAGATTTTCTGTTGTAAAATGCCTGTCCTAGAACATCAATTTCTCTTCCATGTTAGTATTCCTGGAAACTAACATGATGTATCTCTTTGTACTTTGGATGTGGACTAGATTCCAGGTATTGCATTTCTTTTTTTGAACTAAGAGCTAAGCAAAGGAAAGGGGAAAAGGAAGAGACTGATGTGCCGTTGAGGAATATAATGGAAACACAATGACTCATTTCTGAAGTGTCTCAAATATAATAAGCAGAAGTTGTCTCTTGACAATTTAATAATGCAGAATAGAACAACTTGGTAAAATTGTCACTGGAAAATGGAAAATTAGGGTTTTATAAAAAATATTGTATGATCTTGATTATTATTCCGATCTAATACGAATTCACGAGCTTTTTAGCAGCCTGGGAATTTCGAATGCTTGTCTTTTGTTGATTGTCAAAGAAATTCAGCTTTTCCACCGGTATCTGTCAATACCTGGAGCAAGACATGAAGGCTTCTTCAGTATTCCGTTTACGATCGTAGCTGTGGTTTTCTCCTCGAGTTTCTTTTTACATTTTCTTGGGAAAGAAAACAACTATTTCATATGCTTTAAAATATAGGGTGTTCAGATAGCCTGTCAAAATTCATTGGAAAATGTTGATAGAAGAGACCAACTCCTTTTCACCACTTGTAAGAGTGCTGGTGATAGAAGAATAGCTGAATTTCACTCAGATTTCCCCACAATGAGGACCAGATAAGAAGGTTTCATGTCAGACTGCAAGGGGAAACAGCCCTGAGTGAGGCTTCTCGACACACTGTGACAAGTTAGGTGTCACAAAAGAGTTAGGTACACCTACATGAAAAGTTAACCATCATAGGAATTGGGCTATGTATATAGCTGGTGTGTCATTAAGCCCCACATAGGGTGAGTGACTTGCTCTGGTTCGCTGGGGTTTTCCCAGTTTGGAACTGAATGCCCCACGTCCTGAGAATACCCTCAGTTTGGGGCAAATCAGGACAGTTGGTTATGTTAGCTCCACACGAAATATAAACTCAAGCATCATATAGGCTTAAGAAAAGGCAAAGAATAAGTCTTTTCTCATGGAGACTAGAGAGGAGACCAGAGAATCCAAAGAACCCTCTTTACAGCTTGAATAAATAGTTATAGCCAAAGACACTGAAATAGAGAACAGGATGACAGCGGTCAGAGGGGAGAGTGGAGGGAATTTCAGGGGAATTTCAGGGGAGAATGGGAAGGGTTTACAGGAACAAGTATAAAGGACACATGGACAAAAACTAGGGGGGATGGAAATGGGAGGGAGGTGGAGAGGGAGGGGTGGATGGGCTGGGATGGGAGTAAAGGACAGAAAACTGTACTTGAACAATGATTGAAATAAAATTTAAAAAATAGTTATGTGAACATGATCTATCACTCTTATAACAACATTGTGTCATAGATATCACCTCAGTTTTATGAATTAAACCATGTTGATAATTATGCCTAAGGGGCCACAGTTTGTACGGAGAGCAAATTCTCAAACATGAGTACCTCGAATGCCGTTCCATGAACAAAGTATATCCATCTTCCTGGCCTCGGCAATGGAGGCACGAAGCAGACCCAATCAATATGAAGTCATCTCAAAAAACAAAAACAAAAGCAAAAACAAAAACTAAAACAAAACAGCTGTCTTTGTAGCTTTGGTAATTAAAGTGAAAATTCTGGGCAGCCTGAAGTTCAAGTCCATGAACTTCATGCCAATGATAGGGATGGGAAAATAATACTATAAGCTCCATTATTTTTATCTCCCAAACCGCAACATTTGAAGGAAGGCACAGGGTATTCCTAAAATATGGCTATTTTTTTCCTAAGCTGTGCTTGAAACTCGACCACCTCTCACCCCTTTCGCATCATCAGCCTTACCTTAAGTCTCTGTGTCTACTCTCCCTCTTCAACAGTCTCTACTCCTCACAGTATCCAGAGCGAATCCTTAAAAGCATGAGCAGATCAAGGCACCTCCTCCCAAGCCCCTAGTGACTTCCATTTGCACTTGGCATGAATTCAAGCCCTAAAAGCTGGCACAAGCACCCTCTTTCCTCTTCCACTTCATATCTTGCATGGTTGCCTTTTCCCATAATGTTCCAGCCGTGCTGGTTCCTCAGACAGACCAAAGCTACACCCTCCCCTCCGAACATCTGACCTGCTGCTTGCCTTGAGACAGTCTCCCTCCAAATCTCCATCTTATTAGGCCCCTCCTACCATCCAGGACACAGAGTATGGGTCACCTCACCAGCCGGGTATCCTGACAACCTTTTCTAGAGTCTCCATTCCTTTGATCGGTTCATCTTATTCTTATCAGAAATGTTTTATTAAGTAACAAATAAGATGATTTTTGATAGTGAAATTTCATTTCACTAGCAAGTATTCTCCGAAAGCAGAAAATGTGACTATCTTCTTCCAAGCACTGGGGGTTCAAGGGTTAATCATGTCTTGCAATACTCAATATTAAATATTAATGCAATTACTGAAGTAGGAATGTCAAATACATCCTAGAGGGTATGCCCATGTGATGTATCACAAGTGAAAAGGACCAGATGAATGGATAGTGGTAATGACATTGGGCAGTGTTGACTGCACGTGTCTAACTGCCTTTGGGGGAAGGGAGGCTATGCCTCTTTGCCCAGTTTACATGGCTCTTTGTGAGCCCGTACTCCCAGTTAGTTGAATTATATTTTTTCTCCTAGGAATACAGATCTGGTCGGAGACACACAGGTACAGAATGCAGTTTAAAACAACCATTTGACGGAAGTGAAAGTAGCAGAAACTCCTGGGCTAGCGAGCATCTTCTTTCAGATGCCCCAACTTTTCACTGTGTGTCTTTTTCCCGTGCAAGCTTATCAGAGTTGTTTCTGTTGCTAAGAACCGAAAGACTGCCGCCAATAAGGGAGGAATGTGACAGCAAGGGCTCTTGGGGAGGCGGAGCGATTGACACCCCAGAAAAGCTGAGCTGGAGTAACAGCTGAACTGTTGGAATGTTGCCAGGGGTGCTCCGATCACTCTAGCAGATGTTTGGATGGTGTAAGTAGGGTCCGTACTTCTGTGGGCAAAGTTGATTTAAAGGGACGTGAGCGGTGGGCAGTGGAAGGTGTGACAATGGCTTCTAGACACTGCCTGATGCACTAACATTTTTTAAAAAGGAAAATAAAGGTAAAAATATAAAGAAGAAAATCTTGTTTTGAAAGTTCTTGTGATCTTTTGTTTTTTAAATCACTCTGACATTTTTCTTAAGTGAATTTCTCCTCAGGTATTCTATTCACATTTTAAATAACCCAGGTATGCAACGATCTCTACATTGCACCCCTAAAAATGTATGCTACACAATCAAAATGGGGTTCCTTGGAATGCAACTCAAACTTCCATTCTTCTCCTTGATATGTGTGTGTTTCCCAGGAGCCTGTATGATTTGGGTCAATCGATTATTGACACTTAATATCTCTGTTCTTCCGATGGGGATTTGATATAAGCAGAGCCCAGTTAGAACAAAGGCAGTTTCATTACACTAGATAATTACATTTTTAGATATAATTGTCTCCATTGGGATCATATGAAAACAAAGCAGCAGAAATACGCAAAAGCTAAGGATAGCCTTCTATTAATTGAGGAGAAGATTTTTAATAGAAAAAATTCTCCAATAAAATGTTCCCTTGAATAATGCATCCATGAAGCAATGGTTTTCCTTCTGCTTTTTATTTACCCCTCTTACATTCTTATTCAGTGTGGCCCAGTACTGAGTGGTTTAACCCTGTTAAAGCTATTAACATTGTTACACAATTCACTTAGATCTAGTTCCTTTTATATGCATGCCTCCCTTTGTGATTGTGACACGGAAGATTATTGACCTTCAACGTCAGGAACAACAACTCACATTTGAATAGTGTTCGTTGGTTAACAATTTGCACTCAGTTCTATTCACTCAGCTGCTTCTGTGCTGCAAACTGTGTTCAATAGTAGTGTGTTCATTTTACAGGTAAAGAAAATAAGGCTCTAGACCAAGTTCATGTCATTAGCAAATGAAAGAGCAGGGATTTGATGCATGTCGGCAGGATCTCAAAGTCCACGTGCTTTCCCCAAAAATCCTAGATTAGAAAAATCATGGACATAGGAGGCTACATGACTTTTGGGGAGAGAAAAGACTGCTCGATGAACCAATTCCTCTCCCTCCTCCACTCCGGAAAAAAATAAGTTGCTATTTTGCATTATAATAGTTAACCCATTGTCCTTGTAAGGACTCTGATCTGAAGGTCCCACCAAGAAATACCTTTTTTCCAAATAGACTCAGGACTCTCATTTTTGTCTCATCTATTCTTGCTACTAGTGCTCTTACTATTATTTTTATGATGAAGTGGGTACAATATTAAAAGGTGGGTGTTTTCTCACGATACTCAGACACGAGGACAAATATTTCATACCTGCGTGACTGACAGGCAGCTGAGACCTGGGAAGCGCGTCACGTCTGCACGCCCTCCTCAGCCCCGCTGCTTCCGATCTCCAGGCCGAGTCTTGGCACACGGCAGCTGCTAGCGGGTCTGGCCAACAGAACAGTAATCCTGAATGTTATAAATAGGTTGTTTGATCACAATATTGACAAGCTAATTGAAAAATATATATCCTACTGTTTCGCTGTGTGCTAGCCGGTGAAATAAGACAGAAACCCCAAGGAATCACAGAAGGCTTTATATGACCTGCCACTTTGACTTATGTAAGTGCATTACCCCTGTGAACGAAAGGCGTTGTGTATTTTTAGTTTCTTATTTTCCCCCATCAATTTGGTCTATGAGGCAACTGTAAACAACACATGTTGAAAGGACAAAAAAGGTTGTTAGAACTTTCTCAGCTTAAGTCTTCATCTGGGCTCTTAAAGAGGCAGAGAGTAAAAATTCGGATGCATCTGCACCTCTCCCACATCCGCACAGCACAGCCATGGGCGTGCCTATGGTTGTGGATGAATACGGTACCGAAGCTACTAGTGAACAAAATCGACATCGTTTAGTAGGTTGGGGCCTCGGGAAGCATTCCTCATCTTCTGCCATCCTAATTGATTAATGATTAATTATCCACATTATAAAGCGTGCCTTATAAAAGTGGAATTTGTTGACTGTTTCAGTCTGTCATCAGGAAACATGCTGAGTACAATTTGGGACAAAGCACTGGAGAAGTGTCAAACCTGAAATACGACCAAAAGACAGGCATGCTCACGGAGTCCCCACACACCTTCCTCTCACAGTGGGGACCACAGAGGAGCAAAACAGACACATTATTGGGTTTCTCTAAGCTACAGGTTCTTTTCCTGCCAACTCGGGATAAATTATATTTACTTCAAGTCTTGTCAATAGAAAAACAACAACAACACTCCAACTGCATCATCTAGTTCCTGACTTCTCAATCTCTGAGTTGTGCCTAACTAACTCTAAACCTTCCCTTTCATTTCAGCATATCACAGTGTTATCTTAAATTAATAATTTTAAATTTTAGGGGGCACAGATTGCGATCCTTCCCCCAAACTTCTTGCCCGTATTGTCTCATAGTAGAGACTACTAAAATATTCATTCATTTGTCTTTACCAGTACCTGAGAAAAATGTTACGTGTATTTTACCACTGTAATGAGTATTTTAAGAAGGGCAGGAGAAACGGAAAAAGAGAGAGAAATTGATTTCCTGACTTCTTTCCAAAGCAATTGAATTTGCAGGAGGTGGAGATAGTCAATGGCAGGCAGTCTGAGAGAATAAGATACAAATTCATTTTTACAGAAACCTCTCAGTTGGATCAGTGATTTCCAAGGTCAGCTTCACAGTTGGAAAAACTTAGGCCCAAATAAGGGAATTGGCACCTTTGGGGTCACAGTGATGAAGCCAAGTGCCGACAGAATCAACACTCCAACCCTGTCTCCAGACCGCCTATCTCAAGTTCATTCCGTGGAGCGCATGCCTGGGGTGGTCCTTGTAGCTGTTTCTTCCCGGCTCCTTCTCTGGGACGTAACTGCAGGCTGAACATCTGGAACCCTCTTTGCACCTTTCCCTTGAGTTTCTCATAAACAGAAACCGAGACCCATTTTTTTACACATCTGTAATTACAAGGCGAAGGAGGGGAGGTGTTAATACCTATACTATGTGAGATAGAGACACCGTTAATTACTTTTTACGTGAGCGAGGTAAGGCTTAGTCAACTTAAGAAAATCACCTACATTCAGAAAGCTCAGAAATTATAGCTGGGATCACAAATAATCTGAATGCCCTCAACATCGGTGTCACTTTGTCAACACCGTGAGGCTCCCGGTGAAGGACACGGCTCACTGCACGTATCACTTCGAGGAACAAAAGACTATTGAAACTGGGATTTAAAACCCCAAAAGCCCCGATATTCTTCACCTGAAGGTCCCTCAATGGTCATTGATACCTGGGTGTCAGAGTTCGATTTTAGAATTAGTTTTGTCCAAATCTAAATCATATATTGGTTTGCTTAAACAATCTCTGTCCTGAGATTGGAAAAAATCTAGCTCTGTATACATGTTGTTTGGGGGGTCTCTACCTCTGTTTCTCACCCCAGTTGTCCATCAGCTATAGCCCACAGTTCCCCCCACCCCAACTGCATGGAATTCATGTTAAAAGCAAGAAGATGAGAAAAGACAATATACCTTAGAGTACCGAGTCCAGATTTTTCCCAAATGAAAATGGTCAAACATGAATTTCCATGCGAAACAAGTATGCCAGGAGCAGGAACACGACAGGAAAGTCAATTAAGACAAATACTTTCCCAAGTCTCATTCTCTGAGTGTTAGACAACTGTCAGTCCATCTACTCCTGAACAGAAGCAGAGAATTGTTTGATCCATGAATAGTAATGTCCTAACTCCCAAGGAAAAGGAAAGTCAAACTCTGTGACCTCTCAGGCCCCGCAAGGGCGTGTGACTTGCCCGAGCCACACAAGGGCACATCTTTCTCTCACTCTGGATGGTAAAATGGGGTCTAACGAAGTCCCCGGCTTTCTGCTCTTGATCTTATGAAAAACTCTTTCCACAGAAGCAAAAGCTTACAAATGTACCTTGGATCAGATCATCCTTCTTCTCAAAACCCTCTAGAGACACAAGGGGCAGCGCAGGGAATAGTCAACAGTATCCTAACAAGGGCATACAGGGCCAGGTGACTACTTGAAACATCAGGGGGACCACTCTGTAAAACACATGATTGTCTAACTGCTGTGCCGTACACCAAAAACTAATGCAAGGTAATGCGGAATGTAAACTGTAATTGAAAAATTAAAAAAAAATAAAGCAGATCACTTGTCACATTCAGAAAACATTAAGGTCATACTCCTGCAATGTCTACAATGTGTGACAACTTGACCCTTGAACTGTTCCTTGACCTCTTCTCTAGCGTCCCACCTGCTTCCCCAGGCCCCAGCACACTGACCCCCTCTCTCACGCAGCACACGGGCTGGACCCCGGCCTGGAGCCCTTCACCCGCTCATCTCCCTCCCAGGACAGTCTCCCCAGATCCCTCCATCCCTGGTTCCTCGCACCCAGTCCCTGCTCCCAAGTTCCTGCCTCAAGGAGTGCACTCCTGTCCACCTTATGACCTCCCCTTACAAAATGTAAGAAAGTACCCATGATATTATAAAAGCCATCGTACCCATACTTAAGTATGTAGGTTAGTAGTGTTAAGTACATCCACACTGTTGTGGAAACAGTCTCCGAAAGTTTTGCATCTTGTGCAACTGAAACTCTACACCCATGAAACAACAATTCCCCATTCCCCCCTCTCTTCGGCCCTGGGCAGCCATCATTCTGCTTTCTGTCTCTACGTGTTTGACTGCTTTGAGTAGTCACTTGGCTTTTTGTGACTGGCTTATTTCACTTAGCATTAATCCTCAAGGTTCCTCCTTGTGGCATGGGCCAACATTTCCTTCCTTTTTCAGGCTGAATTAATATTTTATTGTACGTATATGCCATAGTGTGTTTGTCCACTCATCTGTCATTGAACATTTGGGTTATCCCAACTTTTGACTATTGTGAACAAGACTGCTATGAACATGGGCCTATTGGGAAACTTGTTTTCAATTCTTTTTTTTTTATTGTTGTTCAAGTACAGTGGTCTCCATTTTCCCGCCACCACTTTCTCCCAACCCACCCCCCCACCCTCAATACTTCCCCCCTTTGGCTTTGTCCGTGGGTCCTTTATTATGTTCATCAATGACCCTTCCTTTTCTTTCCCCTGTTAGATTGAGCACTGGCCTGGGAACTGAAAGGTTGCTATGTTTTCAGTTCTTTAGACCAAGAAGTGAGTCGTTGGGTCACGAGGTAGTTCCAACATTTTTCAGGAGCTGTCACGCTGTTGCCCACAGTGGCTGCCCCACCTGACGTTCCCACCAACCCTTGTGCATAAGGCTTCCTGTTTCTTTACATCCCCACTGACGGTTATTACTTTCTTTTTTTTAAGATTTTATTTATTTATTTTTAGAGAGGGAAGGGAGGGAGATAGAGAGAGAGAAACATCAGTGTGCGGTTGCTGGGGGTCATGGCCCACAACCCAGGCATGTACCCTGACTGGGAATTGAACCTGCGACACTTTGGTTCACAGCTCAAGCTCAATCCACTGAGCTACGCCAGCCAGGGTGATTATTACTTTCTATTTTTGTGATAGCAGCCCTTCTAGTGCATGTGAGGTGATATCTCGTTAGGATTCTGAATTTTTCCCCCTCGTGATTAGTGCTATTAGTGATATTCAATATGTTTGTTGTCCATTTGTATACCTTCTTTGGAGAAATGTCTATTCAAGTCCTTTTCAACATCTTAATATTCTATGTCTAATATGGGTAAATTTAGGTCGTTTATAATGTTCCCCTGTTATACTTAGTGATGCGATCATGCCATTGCACATAAATATTGATTGATAATTCCGATTTTGCCCTGAGGAAAAAAAATTCTTAACAGAAGAATTACAAAACCAGGTTAAGATATATGGACATTTTATACATGTCTACTAAATATCCTAATTTGAAGTTTTATGCTAAATGTCCTGACTCACTAGGATGCCTTTTGTTCTGTGTAGTTTGGCTTTAGTATCTCTGATAATGGGCAAAATGTGGTGCTGAGAGACTTCTCAGGAGCTGACATTCACACATCAATCCATTCTGTGTTTGTGACAGTTACTTAGACACCGTATCTAAATAAAACACTGGGATTCAACCCCACCATCACCTGGAGACAGTAATGACTGATACCTTTTGAAATGGTCACGTGGCCTCTTTAGTTTTGAATCAGGACAAAGCCAGAGAGAGACTGATTCCAATGCAGTGTTGAGAACTCACAGAGAATCTGAGTATTATTCATTAATTTTCTTCAGCAACTTAGGAGTTGAACTTGTGTGTTTGGAGCATACTTCCCAGTACTGTTCCAGAATTCCCTGTGGCACTAAGAGAGGAATTAAAAATCAGCCATGGACAAAGCAGTGATATTATAATATAACCGAGCTCATGATGTCTGTAAAAATAACTCATGGCTATTTCACTCTTCTTTTGATTTTCATAATGCCTTATGCAGCTGTTGGTCTGCAGCCAAGGCAATGAAGAGTTCAAGTCGCTTACGTAAACTCCACAGATGCTGGCTGGGATTTTTCCCCACAGAAGCGTGTCTTCCTAAACCTAAGCCTCGGTGTTTTCATCTGCCAAAGTGAAAAATGCCCCGAGCTCCATAGATGCTTTTACCTTTTGATCTCTCAAATGTGTCAAGTTTATTTCTTTCACCTTGCAGTCAGGGCATGCTTTTAAACATAGATAATGTGAACTTCAAATTATTAATGACTTTGGGCTTGACAAACATTAGTATTATTGAATTTTTGGAGCTTCCATGCTACCAGTAATATTGATGAAATAACTAGTTATTCCTTCCCTCCGGCATAGAGTAAGAAAACCAAGGATAAGCACATCAGAAGATGCGTGGCACAGACGCTGTTCTTTCCTGTACCCAGTACCTCTCCTTCCCTCTCCTCTCTCTCTCTTTTAATTGTGGTAAGAACAAATAAGCTCGTTCCTTATTTGCATGGTTTTATGATAATTACATGATCCACCTTCTGGGAAAACCATGAACTGAGCTGGGTAAAGCTGTTGTTGGTCTAGAATTGCTCTCTGGCCAAAGCACCCAATTCATAAGCCAAGAATAGACATGGAAGAGAGACAATGACAGCAGCGGCCATGACACTGCCCATAGTCACAACCTTTATGACTTTAACTTCTCCCTTTGATCCCATGTTTTACTTAGGCAGCTTTCTTATCGTCCCAGTCCATCTTTGCCTAGATCTATTTTTCAAGTTCCTTTTTTCTTCATCTAATTCTTAGAGCTACCATTGATTACTTAATACCCTTGTTCTTCTCGCCCTTACCTTTCATTCCCCTTCTGAGTATATTGTTCTGTGTGCTCATGCAAAGCAACGTAATCCTTTCTTGCTTAGTTCCGTATCATCATCTGTCACATGTTGCCAACAAGTCAAAATATCTTTGTGGAAGAGGGATAGAGACTATAAATTATTTACAACATGGGTATGG
This sequence comes from Phyllostomus hastatus, assembly GCF_019186645.2. NCBI lineage: Eukaryota > Metazoa > Chordata > Mammalia > Chiroptera > Phyllostomidae > Phyllostomus > Phyllostomus hastatus. The sequence continues at coordinate 21,791,551 of NW_025334024.1, forward strand.
TGAAAATGGTGGTGATGGTGGTGATAGTTGTGGTGGTGGCAGGGAGATGATAATGCTTATATGTTATATGATTGAAAATTATATTTAAAGAGTGAATGTAACTAAAGCTACTTTACTCAAAGATTGTCTGTATACAAATGTAAGGAACTTTATTTGGAGCTGATGGTTTAAGGTGCACCAGTAAACAGAAAAGTCGAAGACCCTGAGCTGATTGTTTACGACCTATATAGATCTTAGGTAAGATAGATAAAGCAATATGTGAGAAAAAGGATGCATTAAAACTAATGTATGTTATTTCCTAAGTTCACTTCCTACCCATCCTCTCTCCAACCTGTTTTTCTTCAAACAGGTGGTATGTTTTTGGGAAAGCCATGTTATCTTGTGGACCTTTATTTCTCCATCTGTAAAATGTGAGTATTGAGCTGCATTCATAATTCTCCAGCTGAGTTCACTAAAATCACAAAGGATTTTGCAATAGAGTAGGTCATTAGATTTTTTTCAGGGTCAAGAGACATTATATGTAAGATCCCATAAACTATAAAACTCTTATAAAAAACAACAATACACTTGGAAACTACTAGACTAGGTAGCCTTCTCACGCTGAGTCCACGGCCCTACTCTTTTCCTTCTACCTCTCATTGCATTTAGCTACTAATGTTCATGATAGTTGCAGGAAATCGAGAAAATATGAACTTCTGGTTAGCTACTCTTTTCTTTCTTTTTTAACTGCTAATACATATTTCTATGCTACAATTACCTGTGTAACTTACAAATCAGCTGGGGCTTTTTGGCCCTTTTTTGTTGGTATATCTGCTAAATTACCTCTTTTAATCGCTATAGAAATCCAAAGCTCTTCAGTGGCTAGATTTTAGCAAACAAATGTTGAGCAGAGAACGGGGAAGGGTAGGGAGCTGTCTTCCCTGACCCCTCTGCTTGTCCCAGCACGTGTGTGCAGTTTCTGTTCTGAAAAGTCCCAAGTGCTATCCTTTCCTCAGATCCCTTCGAAATCCTGTTTCACAGAGGGCCCCGTGTAGGGTCATATATTTTACAGAATACAGAAGTATGGACTTCTGCCGGCCTTGTGGGAGTTGGGCCATATACAATAGGCTGGCATCACAACCACCGCAACTCTGAAATGCACGTTAAGTGTGTGGCCTTTAAAATAGACTTTGGCAATTGCATCATGGAAACCAACTATTTTCCAGTCATCACTGCCTGCAGAAGATGTCCTCCTCACTCTCTTGCCCCACTTCTCCTCTTTCCTCACTCCCACACCGATGACCAGGGAGCTAGGAGAGTCTTCTTACTCAGTAAGGAACACTCATTCCTTCCCCTGGCACTGTCTCCGCTACCATCTGCTCTGGGCCCACCTTCACGCACCCAAACTTAGCAGAAGCGGAGAGTGCCCATTTAACAGGGTCTACTCTCCGATGAAACACGCTGGTGGGAAGGAACCATGTTGTTTTTATTTTATGTATTTCTTTATCCTAAGTTCTTCTAGGACAAATCGATACATGATGATGATCATTCACATCAGTCGTCTGGGTATTATTTTATATGGGTCATGTTTCTAGTATGTACACTTTGGTGCGACTCATTATGTAAATGTGTGTTTCCAATAGTGTGCCACAGCCCTCTGGTGTCCCCATGTTTCTTTTAATGACCCTGTTTCCCGGTCTCAAATGATTCAGAACTTTAAATGGGCATTCAAATGCTATGTCAAATCCATTTGTAAAACCTTTATTCGGTTTAACAGCAGCGAATCATAAGTTTGCCTTGGTTTAACCTATCGATTTAAGGCTCATTGAGATAAGGAATGACAAAGCTGAAAGAGAAGGCCTTTCTTTCCTTTGAAAACACTTACCAAATCAAGTGCTCAGCTGTTTCCTCATTGCAGACGGCTTTGGAAATGTCAGGCAAGTTCGACTGTCAAAGCCATCAAAAATACTGCTGAAATTGCGCAGGAAACAACGACCGCCTTGGGAAAACACAATAAGCTGTAGGACCCAGGAGGCTGCTTTTCCTGTAAGAAGGAAAATAAATTTTGAAAGGGCGAGGTTGGAGAGCCAGGTCCTCTGCGGGAAGTTTACAGATTCTGCAGTTGTGCTGAGAAACAATACACGGCCGGAACACGGCCGTCTTGTCATGGCATCCCTGCTTCTAGGAGACCCCTGTGTCCAGCCTACTCTGCCCATCTCTGCCAGCCATACCCTCCCTAAAAACCCAGAAAGCCTCAGCTTGTCTTTCCTAAAAATCTTCAATGGCTTTTGGGTGGAGAGGTGCGCTGCTCTGGTGCAAAGATCGGCATTTGGGTGACAGAAACAGTTCAGTTCAGAAGGCTGGATGTAATTGTATCAGATGAACATAAGAAAATAATTACAGTGCTGGTGAGGATGTGGAGAAAAGGGAACCCTAGTGCACTGTTGGGAAGGCAGACTGGTGCAGCCACTGTGGGAAACAGTATGGAATTCCCTCAAAAAATTAAAAATGGAACTGCCTTAATTTTGACCCAGTGATTCCACTGCTGGGATTATACCCTAAGAACCCTGAACAATCAATTCAAAAGAACCTGTGCTCCCCAATGTTCATAGCAGCATTGTTTATAATAGCCAACTGTTGGAAACAGCCTAAGTGCCCATCAGTAAATGAGTGGATCAAAAAACTCTGATATATTTACATAATGAAATATTACAGAGCAGAAAGAAAGAACTGCTACCTTTTGCAACAGCATGGAGGAAGTGGAGAATATTATGCTAAGTATTAAGCCCGTAGGTAAAAGACATACCACATGATCTCCCCTAAAAGAGGAATCCGATGAACAAAATAAGCTAACAAGCAAAATAGAACCAGAGACATGGATACATGGAGCAGACTGGCAGTGGCCAGAGGGGAGAGGGAGGGGGCAATGGTGGAAAGAAGGGGAAGGGGCTAGTTAAAGCACATGTCTGACTAACTCATGGTCATGGACAACCGTGTGGGGGCTGACTGTGGGAGTGGGGGTTGGGGCTGGGTGGAGGAGGGCAAAGGGGGGAAATGGGGATCGCTGTAATAGAAAAACAATAGAAAAATGAAGGAAAAATACAAAGAAAATAGTTATCCAGGTGCCTTGGGTATCTCAGATCTCTCCTGAAACAGCAGAGTCTAAGACAAGGCCTTAGCTCCTATTGCGGCAACTGGGGCTCCATCCTTCCGGCTGCTTTGGTTAACTTGAAAGGTGGATTTGGCCAAATGGTTTGATTTTTTCTACCTAGAGAAGCTAAGGCCTAGACATGGGAAAGTCTCCTATGGGAATGCTGATCGGATTTCTTGTGCTTTTGACAATCTTACATAAGTTTATATTTTAATTCCTAAATGTTCTTTCTTAGAACATATTGGCAGTTGAGTCATATTTGACAAATGCTTATACTCTAGTAAATATAACTGAGCTGATAGGCTTCTTCAAAAACTCTTTTTCTCCCACGTGTGCCTGAGGGAAATTATCTTAGAAGGGAAATAGTAGTCTCTAAGGAGACAGAGCTATATCCTAAATGTTGAACTGTAGCAACGATTTTTAAACAAACTTAGAATAAGCTGACAACTCTCCGCTTCTTCCTGGTTTCCCCAGTAGGTCAGTCCCAGTCTCTGAGGTTTGATCTAATGACAACGACTCTCCCCGCCTTCCGACTTTCATTGCAGAGTACTTTGATGCTTCCAGAAAGAAGGCAGTGGAAATGGCCCTGTAGTGGTGACCAAAAAAATGCTTTCGACGTGCCTGCTATGATAGTTGGGCACAAACTAAGAGCTGGGTACACATAAATGTTATCATTTAATCTTTATCACCATCATTATTACTCTTGAGATTTATATCTGTAGTTCTCTTTTAGCAAATGGCTACTGATCTCCATTGACAAGTTATAGAACCCACCCCCACAACACACACACACACACACACACCCCATTCCCAGAGTTTAATGACATTCATTGAGGTTTGGTGAAGATTTGGTCCTGAGAATGGCACAGGTTTATAACCTATCAGCTGTAGGCTTGGTAGCTTCATTTATTTGGGGCTCAGTTTCCTCAGAAGATAAAATGAGGCATTTGGGAAAGGAGCTATTTTATTGTACTTTGGTCCCTTGTCCAGCGTTCCATGATGTCAGGGGGTTGTCTCCAGGGAGGTGAGGAAGATTCGTACCTTTACTTCCCATTCATCCTGAAGTTCTCTGATTTATCCCCTCAACTTTTACGAACTAATTACTCGCAAGAGCTCTTCCTTGTATGAACTATAATAAAAATGACTTAAGAAAAATGTTAGTCCTTGCATAAAATGAAACAGACATTAAATTAAAAGGCAGGACATCCGTTCATTTCACATCAAGCTTTTGAAGATGTTCCCAATGAGCTGTAGAGATTGTGATGATGACGAAAATTGGGACAAATCTTGATTTCCATAATTGACCTTCCTTGTCTCTCTCTCGTCTCTCTAGCCATGGGCCTCTCTAGTCCCTATTGTCTGCCTGACCTGGGCCAAAACTTCCGATTGTGACACCAGGAAGTCCCATCAGCTGATGGCTCAACTCGGTCTCCAGAGGAATCTTTGCCTCTTCAAACAGACTTATCCAGGAGAAAAGAGTGACAGCTGTGGCTATATGATGAAATATAATAAGATAATGACATATAATAGCTATCACTTATTGAGAACTTAATTTATATTAGAGATTGTATTCATATTTGCATCCATTATTTCTGTAAATTGTTAAAACAAACCAGTGCATAATGAAATAAGGCCAAAGGGTTTGTTTGAACCATGGGGCCATCTTTACAGAAAGGCACCAAAAGACTGTGTGAAAATACGGGGTCATAGGATCTAAAGTGTGCTGAGCACATATTATATGCAAACTGGTAGATAAGAGGCCTTTGACCTAACTTACCTTTCTCAATCTCAGACAACCCTTCGAGGTGTAGTATTACCAGTTCCCATTTTCTAGACTAGACATATCAGTCTCAGAGAAATTAAGTAATTCGCTCAAGATCACATGTTCATGAAGCTCAGTTGGGATTACAGAGTTGTAATTAAGTATCTCTGGCCTCTTCCAGTTCAGAAACAGTCGCAGGGGCACAGTGCTTTCCACCCAGGACAGTGATTCTCAGCTGGTGTGGCACAGGAATTTTTAAAACTTGCACTACCTGACTATTTAATCGGGGGCACTGACCTCTTTTCCCTTAGACTGTCACATTTAAAAAAATGACAACAGCCAACACAACAGTAGCCATTCAGTGTGAATGAATCGAAATCCTAACTATTTTATTTGGTCAGATAGGCAAAAAATATAGTTTGGGTGCACTGCAGAATTTTAGTCATTGGTTTATGTATGCCATGAGATAAAGAAAGTTTGAGGATCTGTGAGCAAGGGGGAGAATTTTCCTTCATGGAGACTTGAGGACACAGGGAGGGTTTTCTCAGGGAAGCCAGACACAGAATCACTTGCTCTGAGGGTCACATCATGTAATTTCCAAGGCAGACGAAAAGGACTAGTGATCAGAGGTTATTTCATGGAACTGATGTAACCAGCGAAGGTGGTAATGACAAAAGCAAAACTATTGTATTTGAATATAATGAAATGGATATGACCTAAACAAGCCTTTAGTTTCCTTATATGTCATATGTTTCTTTGTTTTCCCCCAGAATGCAAGAAGAAAATGGAGCTTATTTCTTTTGTCAAACCATTTTTCTCCAGGTCAGAAAACCAATCTCAGACTGGAGGCAGTTTTCTGGGAGCAGGTAAACCAGTGTTACAGGTTACCGAGGATTTTGGAATCCTATTTTTTTCTACTAATGTAGTCTGCAGAAGGAAAAATGGATACATCAAAAAAACTAAAACGGCAGATAAGGAAGGAGGGAGGGAGGGAAGGAGAGAGAGAGAGAGAGATAGCGAGAATATAACTTCAAAAAAGAAAGAAATCTTCCTACTGAGAACCTTGAGGGTTCAGGGAATGAAGTGTTAATAAGGAGGCATCTGCTGAGGACAGCTGGCAGCCCAGCAGAAAGGGAAACAGAGGCTTCTGGTGTCAGAAAAAGAAATATTATTAATAATAATAATAATAATAATAATAATAAACCCTCTTAGTTCCGTGCTTCCATTTTGTATGTATTCCCGTTTTCAGTGAGACTAAAGTTTCACACACCTTTCACCTTCATGCATTCCTCCTCATGACATTTTGGTAAGAAAAAGATGTCATCAAAAGCGTGAATTCATAATCAGATGCTATAGATAGCAAGCATTCCCAGAAGTATCAGGAGGAGAAATGTTACATTAAATAGAGGTTTTTTAGACATTGTAGCTAGAAGCCACTGAACAAGCATGCTGACAGAAGTCTGCCCTCATCAGGGTATCATGAGGAGAAGAAAGCTTCCCTTCACAAAACCGCACTGTCTTCTGAGACTATTGTCAGGAATATTCCTGCCAGTCACCGGCACAGAAGCGAACTCTTTCCCTTCCACTCACAGACCCTTAGGTTTCACGGTCACTAAGGCGAAGTCGCCTTAGGGTCCTCCCAGTCCCTGTATCCTGATAATACCCTCCTCAAGCAAAATTTTGATTAGCAACTTTTCTCTTCTATCACTTTAATTATTTATTGCAGGAAATTTGACAGATGAATACATTTTTTAAAAGACGTACATAGCCCTGGCTGGTGTGACTCAGTGGATTGAGCACTGGCCTTCGAACCAAAAAGTTCGATTCCCAGGCAGGGCACATGCCTGGGTTGCAGGTCTGGTCCCTATCAGGGGGTGTGTGAGAGGCAACCACACACCGATGTTTCTCTCCATCTCTTTCTCTCTCCCTTCCCCTCTCTCTAAAAAGTAAATAAATACAATATTTATTGTATGTATTTAAACACAATACAATTTAAACTGTATTGTATTTAAAAAAACATGTACAAAAATAGAAATCAATTGGAATATGGCTACAGAGGCTCTCTGCAGAGGGGCACGGACACCATAAACTCTCACTCTGGCACTGGCATCCAGTTCATGATGGTATTACTTACTGAGGGTGAAGCGAGACCTCCTTTGAGTGAGTGTCCAGCAGCCTTTGTAAATTTGTACTTGCTCATGATTGCCCCTCTCTTTTAATGCTAGGTCAAGAGAAAGGTGTCCATGTTCCAAGAATTTCTGAGTGATCGCGGGAGCTTTTTCAAACATGCTTGCTTTTTATTTGTGCCCTTTCTTCTGCTTTAATGGCCTGGGCCTGGCTGCTGCAAGCTAACAACTTAATCACAGGGTCTGTTGATGCATCTGCCCTTCTGGCATTGTCGATGCACTCCCTGGGGATTCTCTCACGTGCATGGGGGGCGGGGCTTGACATGCATGGTCGAGAACCCCCTAGAGTTGAAGGCCTCTCTAGGTAAATATTAAATAATTCTCTGTGGAAGGAAGATGTCTGGAGAGGCTAGAGACTGCCCTCTGGAGACTGCAGTCTGGCTGCTGAGACCCGTATGGGGCCTTGGGAGGGCCTGGGTGTTCCAGAATGCAGACGCACTTCTGTCTTTAAAGGACGGTGTCCAGGGTCCCGGGGCCCGTGTCGGAGGACTGGTTCTACTGCCAACAGGTACCTCAGGGTGTTGCAGGAACAACATCCACTGAACTGTCATTGAAATTCTTTTTGTGTGTTTTTAAAGATTTTATTTATTTATTTTTAGAGAGAGGGAGAGAGGAGAGAAAGAAAGGGAGAGAAGCATCAATGGGTGGTTGCCTCTTGTGTGCCCCCTACTGGGGACCTGGCCTGCAAACCAGACGTGTGCCACGACTGGGAATTGAACCAGAGACCCTTTGGTTCGCAGGCCAGCGCTCAGTCCACTGAGCCACACCAGCCAGGGCTGCAACTGAAATTCTTGATCATTCTTGAACCTTTCTTAAACCTCTGCTGGCCCAGCGAGAGAACCCTGCTAGCTGGAGGCCTCTGTGGTTGGGCCAGGAAGGGTCCTTTTGGCTTCAGGGAGCCTGGGTTCAGCTAGTGTGTCCAAGAGGTTGTTGTGTTGGCAGCCCATGAACAGATGGCAACGCACAAAGAGGTGGCCCTGACTTTGTCACAAGGCATCTGAAAGTTCTGAGCAACATGACCACTTTCTCTGAGCACAGCATGATATCTAAAAACCAAGTCTTTTTCCTAGGTTGCCATCGACTTTTGGTTTCTTTGTTTCAGATGACGTCTGTCTCTCCAAGGGGCTGAGTCCCTATGCAAATTAAATGGTGGGCAGGTCCATCATACCTCTGTCCTATCCAGGCTGTTTTTGGAATTATCTAGGCACCAAGACAGCTCAAACTATCACCTTTTTTTCCCCAGATTCTACCTAAAGACATACAGTATAGATAAACAGAGAAAGAGACACATAGAGACTAGGAATGGAGTCCCCAAAGTACATGAATATATCAATATTTCCAACATTATCCATGAAGAAGACACATGGCTATGGACTCAAATTACCTTAGTGCTTGACAGTGGAGAGAAAAATGGCAGGGTCACATTGCCATAGCAACCATGAAGTGATGTGCCTGAACTAATGCTCTTTGTTCTGATTCCATCATTGCTGAGATCCTGTCCATTTGCTATACCCCACCCCACCTCAATCTTCTCCCCTGCCAATCATATGCTAAATACGTTCCTGGGTATAGAGGGTACAGCAATGAATTCAACAGACCATGAAGTTCCTACTTTCACGAAACCTGCATTCTTAGAAACAAAGCAAACCATCAACAAATAAATACATAACGTTAGATTGTGACCCACACAATGGAGAGCAAGGACATGTTGCAAGGGGGGGTAAGAATGCTGAAGGGCAAGGGGCTGCTGTTTTACGTGGGGCCCTGGAGGAAGACTTCACCAATGGGGTCGGGGGCATGTTAACAGTGAGCTGAAGAAGGGAGCTCTTTCTAACGTCTCATGCAGAGGGAACAGCACATACAGAGACCATGAAGTGGGAAAGAGCCCAAGGATTTCTGGCAACCGAAAAGAAAAATAGTGTCAACAACTAGGAGTGAATAAGGAACCAAGAGACAAAGTGGGAAATAAGGTCAGAAAGCAGCTGAAGGCCCAGCATGGGGGCGGCATTTGATCATTGTAAATACATTGCTTTTACTCCAACTGAGATGAAAAGAGACTTTGGAGGATCAGTTGGACAGCGGAGTGACATGATTTCATTTACATTTTTAACAGACTCATTCTTTCTAGGAATTTGACCAACAGGCCACAGAGAAACAAAGTAGGAGATATAATGAAGGGGCAATAAAAGTTTTTATTGTGTGGAACTTAAAAGCATTTTTATGTGAGCTTGGAGCAAATCCACTAGAGGAGAGAGGGGTGTTGGGTTTTAGGATGCAGCCAAGGAATAGGGGAATTTCAACAGTGATGAAAATTAGACAAAGGAAGGGTTAGAATCTAGTACGCTGGGGGAAGACATCGACTTACATGAGCAGTGAGAAAATCAGCCTAAGTTATTAGGAGAGGATGCAAATGAATAACATAAGGATGAACACACAGGGTTCGGCCATGTGCAAGTTCTTGCTTTTTCTTGATGACATAGGAATCAAGATTATTAGCTGAGAATGAGGATTAGGAAGGTCACCTAGGTTTTTGCATCTGTCCTCTTCCTTTGTCCAAGTTCTCTGAGGCCACAGTCTACAGGGTACACAGCAGACCCTGCCTGCCCTATTTCTGCTTCAGCTCTGGGGTATCCACACTCCCTAACAGGGTGCAAGCATGGGACCAGTCTGCTCCGGAAAAGTCAATGGTTCTTGCCCTGCAGTCAGAGTATGAAACTTTTAACACCAAGTGATTTTTTTTTCAGTCAGAAGTGCCTAACCTTCTTTAACTGTTCTCCGCAGAAGCAATCAGATCCAAATTCATATCTTTAGAAAAGTTGTGTTCCTCTTTCTTCCAGTGAACCAAGCACGTAAGAAGCATTCTTACGATACAACAGTCTGCTAAGCCACACAAAACCAGACCATTATTATTTGTGTCCTTGTAGGTATTTTACCCTTTAAATGGTGATACTATCATTTTAATTAAAGCTGAGGTTTCTTCAGCACTCAATTCAAAGAAAGACTGCAAGGCCCCATTCCACAATAGAAACGAAATCCTCAGTCCACAAGGAAACAAAATGCATGTACGGAGGCAGAGCTGGGAAAGTTTCAAAATGTGATGGTGAGAGATTGGTGTCATGCACGCAGAACAAAAAAGATACTCCCAGAACTATGAAAATGATACTAATAAAATTCACTTTATGAAGTATAAGATGCGATACAGGAGAAGCTAAAAAGTGGGAGCTGTATACAGAATGACATAGATATAGAAAATCTTAGCCTACCTTTTAAAAAAATCTGAGAGATTTAATTAATATGCCTATGGCATACACATGGAGGTGCTACAATCTTTAATCTACAGAATACTGCAAAATAATTAACACAGACCAGGGTTTTGCAAAATGGCATTATTAACAGTTGGAGCTGGAAACTTTGTTGTTAGAAGCTGTTCTCCACTTGCCTGTCCTGTACCCAGTGGGTATCAGTAGACCCTCCTCTTACTGGAATAAGCAACAGTGTCACCAGACATTGACCAGCATCCATTTGGAGGCCAACATCAACATCATCCCTGGTTGAAAACCACTGATACAGGCAAAGTGCCCAGCATGGTGCCTGGTGATATTTCTTACTCTAGAAAAAAATATTATAAAAGTAATAAAAATAGACCTTTTCCCCAATTCTAACACAATAAAGCATGGATTTTTTTTTTTTTAATAACACCGGGCTGGCAGTGACAAGTGGGGGAGGTTGCCTTGAGCCCAGACTGTGACCCACACTGAGTTCATTCCTCGGGCTCTTCCTTACTTCAAGGATGATCGAGTCCACATTCGATTCGAATGACAGAATTGAACGTAGGACCCTTCAACCAAGGACTTGTCCTCACTTCTCCCATGAGTTCTCTTTGACATTGTGCTGGTGACAGATATTGCCTAGAGAGGCTACTGTATTTTGCCACCCGTGATATGCATTGTTTTGCTCAGATTGTTGAGGGAAAAATAAGGACGCGTATTTTGCATGAGTTTAATGATTACAAACCATGGGTATAATGATTCCATGCGTAGTGCACATAAAAACGTGAGTGTGCATTATAAACAGCAAAAAAAACCCCTAGTGATATAGATTTTATTAACATATTGACACAATTATCAACGTTATCAGATAATGTACGAGGGGTTATTTATCTAACACTGTGTACTTCCAAGTGTCCCTAACACCTCTCAGCAAATTCATGTGTGTTAGGCATGTGTGTCCAGCATAATTCATACCTGGATTATTTTGGGGGGAAGTGTCTATGGATCTCCTTGGGTTCTGAATAGATCAGTAATACGGTTTCCATATTAGCCTTGGAGAAGAACTTGGGTTAGAAATCGCGGGCCTCTTTTGAGCATCAGTGCACTGATACGCTAGTTCTACAAAGATGTTTACACCTTTGTCAGTTTTTAGACCTTTCCAAATTTTGCTGCAAAAGCTTTTATGTTTTATGAATCACGAATGAATCACACAAAGACGGACGTGTTTAAAGGTAAGTCAGCAGGTTCAGGGCAACAAGAATATATTTTTCAAAAGCCAGTCCTCTGATCTCCCTTTCCGAAAACCCCATTTCTCCCTGTCCCTGTTTGAAAAAGCCTGGCTTTGATACAGGTGGCCGCACAGGAAGGAAGAGACTCGCTCACTGGCAGTAGCTGCCTGTAACTTGCTGCAGTTTGCACATCAGATTTGCTCTACATGCTGGAGGCTCTAACTGGGTCAGATCATTTTTGCTTTCTTGAATTTCAAATGTGAACACTTCATTAGAGGACATTTAATTAAGGTTCTCATCCTAGACATTTGTGACAGCTGGGTATTTTTGCACTACTTAATCCACGACATTCCCTTTCAGTGTACTTGTTACGTGAATGATGTGTCTTACTCTTCCAGCATTTCTGTGAAGCATTTCAAATTCCATTAGTGTTTCATTACCGAATCTGCCTAAGTTTTGATTAACCCCATTTTCAATAAATCAGCACTCTTTTTTGATTCCTGCGGATGCCTATGGCCTCACATGATGTACAATGTACTACAGTCAAAGCAGAAGTGAAATATCAAAAAATCTTGGTGCTGGAGAGCAAGCTAACACTTTTAACCCCAACCACGGGCTGAACAGAAGTCTCATTTTTACTTTAGGGCAATTCTGTGCTATAGTTATTAGCAACCCCATTTTAAAGGTGAGAAAACTAAGGTTCAAAGGAATACTCGCTAGTTAGTTCTGAAGAGAGAAGCAAAATTACAATCTCTGGGTCACCAGAGCACATACTTTTTCTCACATTATTTTGAGCTATTTCAAAAGAGAGAAGAAAATAATAAAAGGGTCCTTGTTAGAAAAATAAAGGTCAGGAACCACAGGACCATCTGGCTGTGCTCTTCCAAACCCATGGAGTTTATTAAATAATAATTGACTACCAATTTATTATTAATCAAAAGCACATATAACCCACAAATCTTAGCCTTTTTTTGTTTACATAAGAAAGCCAAAGTTTTCAGGCTTAATTCAAATAAGAGCACACATATTAACAAGAATATGAGGATGCTTTGGCTTGGACAGGAATTTTCCCACTTCTATGATTCTGAAAATCTGTTTTTAAAAATAGGGTAAAAAAGGCTTGTTATTATACTTAGCGATTATTTTTTAGGAATTCTAGAACTCAATTTGGAACCAATGGCTGGTTGACCCTCTGATTTGAGTGAATAAATCTTATTTTCACTAAATACCACCAGAGAAATTAAAGGCAGAGCCAGAATTAAAACCTATGTCTTCTGCCCCCTGGATCATTATTCTTATGATTACTTTGTCTCTTTGCCTCTTCATTCATGACCCAAATAGTATCTAACATTACACCCATTTCATTTCTTGAACCTTGCTTCCCTATACATCATTTTCGCAAGAAGTCTTAGTAGAAAAATCTGAGAGAGCGGAAAGGTCATAACTCGCTAAGGAAAGCTTAGATATTTTCACTCATTTTGCTTAAGACAGTTTAAATAAGATGTCTTTCTCTGATGAATTAAAGAGTCTACTAATTTTAGAAAGACATACAGAATAAAATAGAAATAAGGAGAGTGTGAGAGATTTATTGGCTTATATAAGCCAATGAAAGACAGTTTGCTTCTGGCCCACTTGGACCCAGGTGACCCGATCATGTGCTCAGGGCTCTGCATCCCCTTCTGCATTTCCTGGAGGTTTCTTCTGTGTAGAATTCATTCTGAACTGGCCTTACTCATGCCATTTGGAAGATGACCCAAAACAGTACCATGTTGAAGTGGTTCTTGGAACTTTCCTTCCTAGAATTAGGTGTCCTTTGAAGAGTACTGCTCTAGTCCGGTTTACCATGCTTATACGCATAGGGTGACCATTACGAGGGTTACATTAACAGAGCTGAAATCTGATGTTCAAAGGCATTGGGTGATTCGTACATGATCACACACTGAGTCAACGGAGCCAGGCATTAAACAGGAAAAAATTTAATGGACGATCCTCTTAGACATTACCCTATACAAGTATCTTTTCACGAGTTTTTGTGTAAATGCAATCCTCTTTGTCAAAGCATGTAAATATACTTCACTTCATAGGCTATACCACACTATTTTTTCAAGTACCATGTTTTACTTAGATGGAAAAAAATCCCGAAGACAATCTAAATGTTCATAAATAGATAACGATTACAAACAATGAGTGTCCCTATACATTTACTGTCAGCAATGGGCAAAGAAGTCTGTTAAGATCAAATAGTATCTGAAGATTTACCCACACAAAGGCTCTATACACTTAAAATTTCCTCAGTTACCTTCTGAAAAGTTGAATAAAGATACATCATCAGCATTGATGCATGACAATTTATGTTTCGGCGTATCTGCTACAACACTAGATATTGAACAGCATCTGCCTTCCATTGAACATATTAGTTGGCTTAATTTGGAAAAGTAGAATAATTGTAGGTTTCTAAAATAGATGTCTCACTGAAATACTGATTTAATAGTCTCATCAATAAGTAACTCTTCATAGAAGACAAACAAAATGCCTTATAATTTTTTTTTTTACTAACAGACTGGGAAACTCTTTCAAAATTCTTGAGAGCTTCCACTGACATGCTTGTCTATGGTATGTGATTTTTCTCACAAGTACAACAAGAAGCAAGTAAATATCACCTAAACATCCCCTTTCAAATAAAACAGCATAAAGTAGAAGTAGAAACAAATGAAATTTCCTTTTAGACAGAGGCAAGCTGTCTGCCCAGAATCTGACCTTTCTTCTGAATTTTCTTCTTATGTTACCCCAGAGGGTGACATATGAAAGAGGAAGAATTTTTTCAGAAGCATGGTGAGGGTCAGGGGTCATAGTCACGTCTAAGCCAGATAGACACCAGACAGCCTCTTTATATCCATAAAACATCTGTTTCTAGCCATGTATTTGAATTGAAAGTATAAAAAATAATTCCTGTAAACCACATTGATATCAAAATATGTCACAAAGCTTTGTCTTACGCCTTGTGCCAAAGAGCTTAATATATGCACCTTAGGATGTATGGAGAGAGTCAAGATTTGAGAGACCAGTTACCACATATTAGCTGTATTTGGAAAAGTCCTGAGTTATATTGATTCCTTGAATTTTCTAAGACTACCTGCTGAATAACATTATGCACATGTTTTTGAAAAAGAAAAACATGTATCTTATAAAGTAGAAGATCATTGTCAACAGCAACAAATAATGATTTGTTTCCCTAATTTATTTCATACTTCTTCAGATTTGGAAATAAAACAGATAGGTGTGCTTTAGGCAATTTAAGCTGTGTGTGTGTGTGTGTGTGTGTGTGTGTGTGTGTAAAATAAACAATTCCTGGTTGAATGTAAAGCTGTGAGACATTCATCAAAGCATGTTTATGAATACAAATAAAGACGAAGACTGTCTTTTGTACACTGGCTCTGGACTAAGACAGAAAAACCAAAACTAGTCACCATGATTAAAATGATCCTATAGGAGTAGTAGCCAAAATACCCTTTTACCTTGGAGAGACTTAGGTCTTGAATTTCCCTTTGTCTCTTAATATTCTAAGTGTCAGAATAAAACAATTTCAAGAGCTGAAGTGGGGCAGGTAGCAGGGGGCAGTGTCAAGAACAAGGGCCAAAATCAAGCACGAAGGGAGGGTCCTACATTCCTCCACTGAATGAAACCAAATCACCAATGAGACAAAAAAAGTCAGATTTCAAGCAACAGAACCATCTCCTGGGTTTGGTATCTAGCATGGCTTCATCAGCCTTAACATCCCTGTTAAAACTGAGACGCGAGTGTCAAATAGTGTCACATCCCAGTCTCTTGAAATAAATGCCCTGTCTGCCAAGGCTCCAGCCCCTTCAATGTCATTATTTTACTAGTCTCGTTGGCTGCTTTTCTACACGGTCTGACAAAACCATTACAAAAGGGAGGAGACAGAAGAGGAAAAGACATGACGACATGAAAATATGATGCTATTTTATTGTTGTTGAAGTTGCTATGTGTTTATTCTGTCAGGCATCATGTCAAACACCTAACTACTACAATATGCCAATTCCCAGATGCTCGCCCTCTGTGAAACCCAGCCCCAGCACTCACTGCTTGGGCATTCATGGGCTAAATGCACTTCACGTCTGCTGTCGGATGGAGCTAAGTCTATCCCAGTGATGACCCTTGTGGGGGCGTGAGAGATAATAATTCTACAAAGCGTTGACATTTACTCAGCTTCTAGTGTTCCAAGAATTGCGCTGAATCCTAACTGCTGTTCACAGTGATAATAATTAGTCTGTGAGGCAGATGTTATTGTCCTCATTTTGTAAGTGAAGAAATGACAGCCAAGGAGTTTCAAGTGATTTGGCCTGAGTCGCCATGAAAATGAGTGATTAAGATTGCATGGGAATCCAACTCAAGTGTTGATTCCCTAAAACTAAAACCCTCATCCTCGATAAGATATTTTATCAGCTCAATGCCCAGGATATTTCCTGGATTGTGCAAAAAATCATTATACACACCTGTAGGAAGGTAGTTCCGTGTCAATATATATTTATTGTCATTGGACAGGAAAAGAGGCCGAAGCTACCATGTCATTTCTCAAATATAATCCTTTTTAAACTTTCTCTTTGTTAAGGGTTTTGGAAATATTGAATGCTTTCCATATTATCACTAAATTATATTACTAGATAAGTGGATACAGGGTATTAACAAATATGGGGAAATCATGTAATGGATTCATGTACTATTAATGCACTAATGGATGTGCCAAGCTATTATTGTCATTCAAATTGATAGGGCATTTTCTCTTTAATGGCTTTGAGTGTTCATCTCCTTGAGAAGTTTAGATCCAGGCTAATGTTTTAATATAAGTCCTTCCTGTTGATATTTCACAATTAAAGGAAAAATGCTCTGTGACTAATGTGTTTAAAAGGTAGTGAACAGTATCTTATGAAAATAATAAGTCACAATTTAGGAGCATCTGTGTTTGCTGACTTGCAATTATCAAGGTAAATTAATATTTAATTAGGGGGCATAGCTTGATCTGTGATTTAGAAACACCTTAGTTATATACCAAGGGGAATGGAGGAACTATAGTAATGGATAGTCAAGCTTTACTTTTTAGGTGAAACAAGTATTTCAGAAGTATTAGAATAAAAGAGGAACAGCAACAGGGAAAAAAGAGAGACATAGAAGTTATTTCTAAATTGGTTTAATCTGTTCTCATCTAGTATCTCTAACTAACCGTAAAAGTTTGAGTGTTGTCATCCTAAAGCTACTCTCTATCAGAATATGCCAATGGGTTTATTTTTCTTATTTTGACTCTATCAGTCACATTGTACATTGATCATTATTAAAACATTGGTTAGATGTGATGTGATATAAACTGAAATATTTAGACAAATAGGTTCTCTCTCTTGGTTTGTATTTAAGAAGAAATCATCTTTATTTCTGAAGGAAAAATCTGTACCTGAGCTTATTTTATAAAACCCAGATTTCTTTGAAAAACTCATAGGAGAACCAACTACAGTATTATTTCAGAATATTGGTAAAGAATATTTATTGGTAAAGAGCTTGAAATAATGTTTGGGTAAATTAAATAATTTGAGACTTATATAATTTCAAAAATGAGAATTGCATCTGTTATACATAATCTCCTTAAATTAGCTATGTATAGCTGATTTAATTCCCTAGTTTAGTTGATTTATAATAATTTTCTTATGGGATGAAGGAGTTCATAAGATATTGTGATTTAAATATTTAGTAAAATACAGAAGAATCAACATTCCCTTTAATACATAACACTTTTCTTTAAGATTAGTGGATATAAAAGCATTTCCCCAACAGGCAGCAAATGTTTAAATTAATGTTATCATAATCAAAGACGCTTAAAACCTTCTCCATGCACATTAGAAGTGCCAACCTTTTTTTCCTTTGCCCATTCAAATCTACCCTCACAGTTGACCACCTTGGTATTCTTTTAAATAGTTTAAACTTAATGAGAGATTTCAAGATATGACACTGTGTCCAAGTTAAATTTGAGAGAAGCACTGAGAAGTATCTTAGTTTCAATAGGTTTATGAATTGAAACAATGGGAAGTAAAGGAGTTTAATATATTGAGAATACATCACACAGGCATCGAGTCCCTGGAAAGTTCGTTACAAAGAGCAGGACGACAGACACTGAGGTGAGGCTTTCGTGAGGGTCTCTGTGTCTGAGCCTCCTGCAGTCACATACTTGGCAAGGGCTCCCTCTTACCAGGACTGATTTAGAAAACCACGTGACTAGATCAGACATGTGATCTCATAATCAGGAATTCTTTTGCACATTACAAAGTGGGAAGTTGTTTCTCAAGGTCTGACTTGTCCGGTAGCACTTGGTTAGGTGTTGGGGACACAGAGATACATATCTAACACCGTGCTCTGATAGACCTTAACCTCTCATGGAGGAAAACGACAAGAAAATCAACCACCTGCAAACATCATAGTCACCAAGCTAATAGTCAATTAAGAACAAAAGCTCTAGAAGTCTGCTCTGGATTCTAGAGGAAATTAGTCTTGACTCAACCACATATGCTTGGCTGTCTTGACCTTGAACAGTGTACCAGTTAGGAAACAGAATCCATGCTAGATCAACAGTAGGAATTTAATATTCATGACTCATTGCAAAGGTGTTTGAAATGCTGACAGGACAATAGGACCAATGAGGTAACCAAGAGATTAGTATCAGCGGGAAGCTATTATTACCCTATGATTTGGGGGAAGAAAAGGAAAGGTGGCGTTCTCACAGCTCAGCAGCTGAAGCCATTTGACCTGAATGCAATAATAGAAGAAGGGAACATTAAGTAGGCAGTATGCCACTGAAGACTGCAGTCACTTCGAAGTAGTGCCATATAGAGAGAAGAAGGGGGACTCTACTGGCTTCTCCTACTTTACAGAAAGAATTAGAAAACAGTTGGAAAGGGAGACTAGGGAACGTAAATTTCAAAATGCTCTCCAACATCCAAGACAGAAAAAGTATGTGGAAAGTACCAGAAAAACAGAAATATATGACCATGACTCTCTAATTTCTATTTAAAAAAACATATAGGGGTTTGAAAAATTTTTTACTAAAGGTATATTTTAAAATAATACTTCAAAGCAGGATTCCATTATTTATAGATTTTTAAATCAGGAATACTTGATTCATTTTATTATTAAGACTTACTAGGATCATGGTGATCATTATGATTTATTAATGATCAGGATTTATTTATTTATGGTGGGTGATTTTATTGTAAATGTATGCATAGCATGAATACACAAAAGCACAGTTTCTCTTTAATATTTACCAACGACCAGTTGGTAAAGGTCTTCAGGTAATTTGAATATGAAGTCCCATTATCCTTTTAAGTTCTTACTTTTTGTAATCATTGCCTTTCATTCTTTCTCTGGTCTCCTCAGTTGTTTCCACAGAACAGGTCTGTTTTTGTTTGATTTTAGATGAAAGTACATATTCCTTTCATTTGCGAAGTACTGTATTATGCTTCAATATTGGACAGTTTGTGAACACAATAAAACACTGCTGTAAAGAACTGGGGCAGATGAATTGTGTTCTAATTCCATCCCTAACTTTCTTTCCTAGGGTTTTAACTTTAAAAAATGTACATAAACTTTCTAAGAGTAATTTCTCATCTCCACGTTGTCAATGCTGATGTGAGTATTAACAGAGAAACAGGCATATAAAACTGAGAAGAACCTACCACACATCACCACCACCACCAATAGTCATAATATTTTGCTTTTGGTTATGATAAAAATATTGATTCTGACTCTCTTAAAATTTTAGTGTACAGTAGAGTGGTGTTAACTATAAGAAAAAGGTAATACAACAGATCTCAACAATTCTTTTTTTATTTTGCATGACACTACAGATCAAACAGCAGCTCCCCATTTCTCCCTTCTCCCAGCTCCTGGCAACAGCATTCTACTCCGTGTTTCTATGAATTTGACTACATTAAATATCTCATATCAGCAGAACCAGGTAGTATTTGTGCTCCTGTGACAGGCCTATTCACTTAGCGTAATGTTCTCAAGGTTAGTTGTTGTGTGTGGAAGAATTCTCTTACTTAGTATGTCTAACTAACATTCCATTGTATGTGTATGCCACAGCTTCTTTATCAATCCATCTGTCTGTGGACATTTAGGTCATTTCCACATCTGAGCTAGTATATGTAAAGCTGCAATGAACATGGTAGTGCAAATACCTCTGTGAGATTCTGATTTCAATTAATTTGGATTAATACTCAGAAGTGAGATGCTAGATCATATGACAGTTTAAAACAATTTTTTAAACAATCCCCATACTGTTTTCCTTAGCAACTATACCAATGTACATCCCTACCAACAGTGGCAAGGGTTCCAATTTCTCCACATCTTCACCAATATTTGTCATTTATTTATTTATTTACTTACTTACTTACTTATTTGAGAATGAACACCCTAAGAGGTTCAAGGCTATGTCCCATTGTGGTCGATTTGCATTTTCCTGATGATTAGTGTTTGGGATCTTTTCATATACCTATGGCCATTTGTATGTCATCCTTGGACAAATGTCTACTTAAGTCCATTGCTCATTTTTAATTGGATTATTATTTCATTGAGTCATTGGCCACCAGTTCTCCTTCTTGTTTTTTCTATAACCATGTATTATATTGACCCTCCAACAGTGTTCCATGTTAGCACCATGGACCTGCTTGGTAGTTTTGTTACTATCGAGCCTAATCCTGGCTCAGAACTTTTGCAGTTGCTGTTTCTTGTGTATATAAAGTCTCCCTCAGACATCCACATAGCTTGTTTTCTCACTTTCTTAAAGTTTTTTTCTAAAAAAGTAACTTTATCAACAAGTTAAGTAATTTATGAGGCATGCCATGGCACACTAAGTATTTATCTAGAATAATGAGGAACATTTCTGTGTGATATGGGTACTAATATAGAAAGGTCCCTAACATTTACTGTTAAGTTTTTTTTTAATCAAGGGTAAAAAAAATGTGTAATACACTGGTCTAACATTTTTCTTTAAAAAAAGAGTAGGGTTACTAATCTTATTAGCTTTTACACACATAAAAACAGATCTTAGAGGAATAAAAAAGACACTAATGATCTCTCAGAAGAAGAGTAAACACTGGGCAGAAGGGAGACATGGGTAATGTGGAGGCATTTGAGTGCATTAATTAACAAACAAAATATAATGCAATGTCACATTATTAAGGTTTTTTTTCTGATCAACATGAATAAATTCTCTAGTTTCCTTTCAATGTGTTAATTTTCCTCACAGAACTTACTGCCAATAAATAGACAATGAACAAACAAGAGTGAGCATCACTCTTGACGAGCAGGTGAGTTGGAGGAGGACAAAGTGTTGACTACGTTGGCATCTACTATATATTCATGCCCCAAATAATGCCCAGAATGTATTCACGTCTCAATTAAACATATTAAAAGAGGAAGTATAAAAATACTGATAACGAATTCATTGTGTATCATGAGGATTAAATGAGCTAACATATAGGAAGTTCCCGCACATAAAATAGTTGTTCAATGAATGTTAAAATGCCTCTTCTCATCAGAGGGTACAAAGACTTGGACTCTCTTGTGATGACAAGCACAAGTCCTAAGTAGTAATAATGAAGAAAAAAGTTCAGGCAGACAGAATCGATCCATTCTCTGACTCACAGATATAAAGGTCGAATAGGCCAGAAATTTGTAGTCAGACCTCATCTACGTGATGCTGGCATCTCCCCACTAAGCCATCTTCCTTCAGTCACAAGAAGTTTGGCCTTGGACAGCATGATTTCTTATTCCTTTGCCAAAGATATTTCTGTTTCTCAGAGTGTAAGCTCTAGCTGAAGCTCTATAATTTGTCTAGATCAGGGATTTAGGCAAGAATAGATACAGAAGATAGTTTGATGACCACCAATAATCCTTCCTTCTGTGGATGGGCACACCATTGCATTCTTCAAGGAGTGGAGTCTATTTCCGGCCTAATAACTGGTTGGGCCAAAAGAATGTGGCCATTGTAACATTGTGCCAATTTTGGTTTAGCCTATCCGAGGTAGGGAGCTTCTGGTTTTGTTCTCTTGGAAACCAATCACCATAGTTCACTGAATGATAAGAGGTCACACATGAGAAAGTAAGAGAGGTCACATGGACAACAGGTAAAGCTCCTCAGATGGCTGTCAGCACCCGTGTCTCGGACATGTGAGTGAGGTCACCTTGAACATTACAGGCCTGGCCAAGTTCATAGACAGATGAAGTCATCCATATGAGCGACCCCCAACTGTAGTACAAGTAGGACAGAATCATCTAGCTGAATTCAGCCAACCTAAAGGATTATTAGAAACGATAAAGCCTTATTATTATTTTGATTTACTGTGAAGCAATAAATAACTGAGACAGCAGAGCTGTTCACATTCTCAGGGTGCAGTGGGGTCAGCTGCAGGATGAGCGTGAGGATGGGAACACAGGCATTTCCTGTGTGGAAGCTGAGACCCTGCCTATCCATCCTTTTCGTTAGAACTCTCCCTCTTGGTGAGGAGAGGCTTTGTATCATGCAGAGAATATTTACCAAAATTCACTGTGGCAGTAAAACTAATATAATTCATGGTGTCATCTTCTCTTTTGTACACTTTATTAAGTAGGCTTTATTTGACATCTGCATTAGGAAAATGACATGATAAAATCTGGGTGACCTTTCTGATTTTGTATAGGGTTGCTCTCATCAGCTTCTCTCGGTTCTTGAAAAGGTCATCATCACTTGTACTGTGGGATCAGCTAGTAATATATGAATATATGCTTTGTAGGCTGAGGAATTATCCATAAATCAAAACACATAAACATTAGGAAAATAGAGTTTATAGCTATCTGAAGCAACTTGTGGGAGATGGATATGCTAGTTTTACATAGATTTATTGTCTGCCGGTAACTACAGGAGAATAATGATATGAATCTAAAATGCTATCTTTTTTGATGCACAGCCATGTTGAGCAATGGGATATAGTGGGGGCCACTGGAGTAAACTCAAGCTGCCTGGATTGGAGTGCAAATTCTAACCCTGATTCCATGACCGGAAACAAAGCCCTTCACCTCTGTGAGTTGAATGCTCTTTGTGTACACATGGAGATAAATGTCCTTTCCAGGCCTAACAATAGGAAGGCTGTGAAAATCAGCTGCAATACTGTTCAAAACGTTTGTGAACCACAGAGCTCTTTATGTCAAAACTTGCCCAAAATTAATGAATGTTTTGGGTTCAACACACTGTGTGTGTGTGTGTGTGTGTGTGTGTGTGTGTGTGTTAGGGGTGATGGTAGGCAGAGCTGGACTTGAACCTGATCTCCACTGTTTGACCCCCAGCTGAACCTAAGTTCCACTCTGTGGATTTCTTGAACTGAAATATGGGATAATGTCATGGCTATGGTGGGGCTTCACTGAGGCAAAGCTTGTTCAGGATTCTCCCCCTTTCCCCTGAATACTCAGAGTCTCTTCTCTGCCCTTCTCTTCATTGTTCTGTGTCCCCACAGGCTGACCTCTATGCAGTATGCAGTCTGGGCTCCCCATGAAATTGGCTTCTTGTTAGGTTACTGGGAACCACTCATAGGAGACTGTCCAACAGGAGGAAAGGGAGGTCGGGTTTTTGTGCTTTTCTTTCTTTCTTTTTTTTTCCCTTCTGGTGGTGCCTGAATTCCTCCAAGGCTGAGACTTGTGCCAGGAGCTCCTTTTCCACTCTTCCAGCTCTCACCGCCCTGCAGCCTGTCCTTTGCTCCCCAGGCTTCCCGGTGTTCAGTGCTTCTCACCGGCAGCCTCGGTGCCTTGCCATCCCTTCTTTGTTCATCAACTCTTTAAATGCTTTTCATTTTAGACATAACTTCTTTGTGAACCTTTTCCATCTTGTTCTTGGCAGGACTCCAAAGTGCCAATCACATACTAATATCTAAAAGCTGTTAGCACATATTATTATAGTAATTGCAATACTTTCGGTACAAAAAAGTCTGACCTTTATGAACCTGCTCTTACATTTCTTTTCCTTCTAATTTTTATATTGCTTTTTGGAAGGGGATCATTAGATACATGAAATCGTTAGGAAAAGGAAAACAGAGGCCTTGATTTGTGGAATATAAACAGAGGAAGAAAGAAGTCAGGGGAGATCATTGTCTTCAAGGAACTGGACAGAGAGGCTGAGCTCAGGACAGCTCAGACAGTGCAGATGATTCGTGGGGCCGATTTCTGAGCATGCGTGATGGCCATAAACCAGTGCTGCTATTGTAGTAGTTTGACCCCAAGCCCAAGTGTCCATTTCATTCGCACCAATACTCGATTGGGCATCTGAGCGGGGACATATCACAAGCCAAACTCTGCCTCTTCAGAGGCCAGCCCCGTGGGCATGACGGGTGTGGTTGAACTACTCGTATATCTCTCTGGCTCACTCTATTAAAGTGCCTTACCTTTCTCTGAGCCTTTGTTGAGTTTCTGTAAGTCATTCTAAAAGGTTATTAAAAGCAATGATTGTCTTCATAATGCCCCTCATTCCCCAAGTAGAAACAGAAATTTAGCTAACAGATATTCAGACAAAAATATTCAGTAATATTTAGCTAACAAGTTTATTAGATAGTAAGATAGATAAGATTATAATAACATGGTGTATTTTTTCCCTGAATATTTTAAATTTTACTTCACTTTGAATGGCTTTCCATTACAACCCTATTAAGAAAGAAATAAACCTCTGATCTTTGTTCAAGTTCTTTTTTCCAGGCCACTACCCTGCTGTTGCCATGGGTTTTTCAGTCAATGTTTTCTTTAGGGGATATAATTTTCAGTGTCTCTACCACCAAACCCCCAATCTTCCCCCAAATGCCCATTAAATATCATCCAAAGCATTTTATTTTGATCTACCCACATTTCAGCTGCTTTCTCTTTGTTTGCATCTGAAATGGGGCAGATATCTTGTTTACCAGAGAACACAGGGAAGTGAATTCACTTATTGATTGACATTATCAACCAGTCAGACATACACTGCAGCAGGCAAAATTGCTTTTTTTGTGCTGTTGTCTGACAAACTTTAACAGAGAAAGTGATGTACTTTTGCCAGGCAGGGCTACTATACAAGCAGGTAATGGGTCTTAGAAATGCTGCAAACATTAATGGTGTTAGATCAATAATATTACTAATACAGGTAAAATGCTCTTACATATATTATTAAGATCTTGCTCAGAATGGAGGGGCTCAAAGGATTATGAACGTACAAGTAATTGCTATATCATTGGTACAAAAAAATGCTAATGGAAATCCTGTCATACAACAGGCTGTGTGTATTATTTTTTTTCAGGATTTTATAAAGAGTGGTTTTGTGTTAATGCATGACACAGACCTTCAATTCTTCCATCATAGTCTCAGCTTTCTCCCAAACACTAGCCAACTCAGAAGGCCGAAGATGCTACTATTTCTCTCCTCATTCATTACTTGTGAAAAGTCTCTCATGAAGCTAAAGACAAAGAATAGTGTAAGTACTCATTATTATCCATCATTTTCTAAATATTTAATACACTGATTAAATAAAACTGGCCTGAATACCTTCATCTCAGCGGAGTGTAGCATTAAGTGTTAGCTCCAGGGAACACTGTAGATTGCCACAGAAAGTTCTGTATTTACTAATGGATTCCAAAGGTAAAGGAATATGTCCTTTCCATGCAGTTAGTAAAATATGAGCTAGACCACTTCAGTGTGTTAAAAGAATGTTACTCAAAGGCAGTTGTTTCAGTTAAATTAGTCTTTATAAGTTCGCTTTAGAGAAAACGTATACATAGATGATAAAAATTTAGGTAGACGGATGGAGAGCTCAATAGCTATGATAGGAACCCTGATTCTAATTGTGTAGCTCTCTTTCCCCAACTCATTCGTTTACACATTTCTATTGCTTTTAGCATTTAATACTAGGTTTTCTTTTTTGGTTGTTGTTGAAATTCTGTCTCATTGATGAAAAATAAAAGTAAAGAAAGGAAGGAAAGAAGGGAAGGAGGGAAGAAGGAAAGAGGCTGAAAAAAGCAAAGAGAAAGGAAGAAAAAGGAAGGAGGAAAGAAGAAAGAAGGAAAGGAAGGAAGGGAGGAAGGAAGGAAGGAAGGGAAGAAGGAAGGAAAGTTGGCAGGCAAAAATTCACTTAGTCATGAATCTGGAAACACAGACCAGTTATCGGCAAAGTCTTACGGATTTTCTGGAAGAACTTCTTCAAAACTTGTATTCAATTCTATTTCTAGCTCAAGCAACTTGAGCTCTGTATTCCTGGTATCAATTTTAGCTTGTGCAAAATACAGCTGTCTAATTGCTCTCTGAGAGAGAAAAAAATACAGTTTTTCCCTCAAATTTCTGATGATCTCCATTGGTTTCTAATCCTGTCACATCTTTATTTAAAAAGTGCATCCCTTTTGTCTGTCCTAATAGTTAGATGAATTTGTTATTGGAATAGATTTCTATTATTTGAAGATTCTAAATTAAGGAGTTTATGATACAAAAGAGTACACTGCTGTTGGTAGAAATGGGAAATAATTTTTCAACTTTTCAGAACTCTCATTCTATAAAATACCAATGTAGATAAGAGTCCAGGTAAGGCAGTAGTATGAGAAGACAAATTACTCCGTGGGGCTGGAGTAATTCAGAACTCAGCTTTCAGAATCGATGTGTTGACCCATATACATGCCAAACTTATTTAAGGTAAACCTACTTCCCATCAGTAAGCCCACGTCAACTACAGAGATCTCCAATGCAGAGACGTGGCAACACATAATTTCAGGTGCAAACAGGGAAGACATCAAAATCAATGACCAGATTTTAGGAAGGAACAGTGATAACAGGTGTGCAAAGATAGAAAGACAAATATATGGTCAATCTGTAAGTAGACTGGCAGGAGAGCTGACCACTTACGGGGATGAGAACTGCCAGAATATCACACGTATTTATATAGACTTTGTGGTCACTGGGGAAGGTTACACCTGGAGGGCATTTAAAGGCACAGCCAAGAATCATGCTCTCGAATGACTTGTCTTGTTTATATTTATATTTATCTTCGCACTTATGTATGTCATCTTAGTCCATATCAAATTCATTCTGGAAATAGTAAAGAAATATATTTGAAATGAGAATCCAACTATGAAGCTTATTCATTGTCAGCACTGGAAGAAGGAGGATTCCTGCACTGAAGGAGCTGGGATCCGCAGACGTGGCCCTGACGCCACTGGCCAGCGAGGTCTAGATCTAGAGGGAAACACGATGGTCCGCAGATCTTTTGTCACAAAGTAAAGGAAATAGATGGGGACACTTCCAAATCTTGAATTATACTAAAAAACTGATTCAAGGGTAGAAAATTCTTTATCAAACAATATACCATAGAAATGTCTAAAATACCTTTCTTGAGTATTGAGAAGTGATAAAACAAATGAATAATTAATGACAATGATTTTTATGGTGTGGGTACCTTGCGTGTATTATTCCATTTAATTCTCAAATAATGGCCGTGACAGACATCTGAATGGTATCACCGTTTTTAAAGGTGAAGCAACTCATTTTCCCTAAGGTCACCTTCTGCCTGAGGGTGTGGAGCTGATACATGAAACTGAGCATGGTTCACACCAAAGCTCAAGGACTGTACATCTACTTTGTAAGTTCAAGTTCAAAAAAATGCCCATCTTTGCTAGTATGGAAAAAGATGATTTGAAAGGTTGGAAACTTTTTAGTCAATCTAGTAACTAGATATGTTTTAAGGATAAGTTGAAAGACAAAGAAATTACCTGTCTTTTATATTTTAAAATAATAACTTTATCTGCATGATCCAGCTTTAATTTGCATACATACATTAATACCAATAGCTTATTTCTGGAATGGAATTTAGCATAGTATCAGGAGAATACATACAATATTTCCTTTCCTCCGTACCCCACATGGGGCCATTTTGGAACCAATAATGCATTTAAGTGTTTGTAATTATTAAGGGTGTCCAGGGACAATTGCCACTTCACAGAATTACTCTCTTTCTACAATCTTCTAAATGTTGTTAGTCTCATTACTTTAATTATTTTTGTAATTGATTCCTGAATTTTGTCATCACATAATTTAATTAATGATTCTATTGATAACTCCATGTTGTTAAGAGTATTTTTAAAATAACCTTTCAGTTTGGGCAAATTCTGGGTTAGAGTTTTTTTGTTTAATAATTACGAAATTTGTACCCAGAGCACAAGAACAACCCTTGGGCGATTTTCAGTTCTCGCCAAGTAGATAGCATTGGAAGAACTCTGAGCGTGGATCTAGTGGAACGCTTCTCCAGTGATTAAAACATCAGTGAAGATGACTCTCTACCCCTGCTCTGATGGTTAAAAAGGAGAGCAAAGATAATCACAGCCCAGCAGTAACCCTAACCATTCAATAGCTGCCTCTTCTAGGTAGGTTTATATCTGGGAGGAGGAGACTAACAGTTGTTTTCTTTTCAAAGCATGTATCTGCTCATGTCCTTTCCTTGCTTAAACCCTTTGCGTATCTTGCCATTGCACCAAAGATGGAGCTGAAAATACTTAGCGACCATCGCAGGCTGTGCCTCATCCAGCCCCTGCCTACCTCTTTACACTGATGCTCTGTCTCTCTGCCTTCTGGTTACAGAGTCTTTCAGTCCCTCATTCATGCTCCTACTACGCCTTTTGGAACCAGGGCATTTGTATTCATGTTGCCTCTGCCCAGAAATCCCTGTTCTCAGTGAGTCACTGTGTTTACCCTTTCAAAGTGAAATCATCTTTAAACACATATAATTCCAGCTTTCTTATTATTAACCTCTGAGCACCATGTGTACCTCATTTGTAGCGATTAGAATTACAGCTTCATGTGTATGTGTGATGATTCAATTAAAACGTCTCCCTCATTAGACTGTGAGCTGTATGGGTGCAAAGACCACGTCTGTTTCTACTCACCAATGTGTTCCAGCAATTATCATAAAGCACAGCCCATTTTGAGTACTCTACAGATTCATATAAATGAATGGATGAATGGATGAATGGATGAATGAATGAATGAATGAATGAATATCGAGTAAATGTTAGCATAGCCTAAGAATAGTACAGCACAACAAATATAATCTAGTTGAATTGAATTGAAGGTTAATGTAACATGTGCTTTAGAGACAGAAACAACTGTTCAAGTGATGCCTCTTCAATTTGACAATTATCTCATTTGCAGAGTGAGCATATTATCAAATGGGGCAATTCTGAGGATTAAATGAGTTAATTTTGTCACTGGGCCTCAACCGAATTTAGCCAATTAAGGAAATGCTGACAAACAAGTGATTTATTAATTTATTCGATATGTACTTATTGAACACACATTATATACCTATTAGGCTTTGCGTTCTGGGGGTGAAAGCAAAGCTCTTCAGGGCTATTTCCCGCATTCACAGAGCTTCACTGAGTCGGTCCTGACTGCAATACCACCTGAGCCACAAAAAGCTAAAAGAAATCTGTGAGCCAGCTTGAAATCATGTAAAACTACAATACTTTAGATTTGTATACATGATGGTTATTACCCATCATGCCTTTATATTGTGATGGAATTTTATATTTTAACTTTTGACATCCAGGGGCTCTGTGAGTGGAGATCCACAAACTTAAGTCTGTCATTATGATCCTACAGGTTTATGTCTGAATGGCTCTTATTAAAATTTACTTAGCAAACACTTAGTGGGTTTTTTGTTTTCTTTTAGGTCCTCTTGGTTGAATGGCTACCTCTTGATGCAGTGACTCCTTACTAAAAAGAGTGAGAAAGTGATGAGTCGTGTGAATGATTTGCAACAGATGACTGAAAAATGGAGCGACCCAGATGTAGAGTACAAAAACTACGCCTCACCGGCAGGAGTTCAGCTTGGAGTCACGGCACTTGATCTGCCTGTGGAATGTTCTGAGCGGAAGGAAGGAAGAGAGTCTGAAAGGTAGAGAGGGCGGTGGGATGCACGGCCCACTTTATAAGTGGAGCTTCCGCGCCCTGGAAAGGAGCTGATTATACAACTGATTCTTTTCTGTTTGTTGAGCAAAAAACGATTTTGAACATGAATCTTAAACTATATTTTGGGTGACAGTCTGATAGTATTTATATACATGCATTCAGGCAAAGGAAAACATGAGATCTGGGGCTTTGAAAACAGCATTTCAGATGAGGTTAAAAAAGGGAAATATTGGTTACTTAATTAATTGTACCAGGCAGTGCATGAAGAACCACCTACGATCCCAACAGCCGAAAGACATGCATATTATTTTCTTTCCATTTCATGAATAAGAAAATTAAGGGTCAAGGATAATAAGTAACTTGTATAAATAACACGGTCAATTAATTATAAAACCAATTATTTATTAATTGGTTTTCTGGGCTAGAATATCACCTCCATGAACACTAAAACACCTCCATGTTTAAATCACTAAAAAAGTTCTCAGAACTTCCCACATGGCAACAACAAAACAGGTGCTTAAAGTATATTCTTGAATTAATGAACTCTTTTATATATTTTAAGGACTCACTACAAATTATGATTGCAAAATGATATAAAGGGGTTCTAAATTGTTCACAGAAGAAAACCCAGGATTATAACTCATAATGTGACAACTTTGCTTTATAAAGCCGTGTCCTCATAAATGTTTATTAAGGGGGATGTTTTCAATTTTTCAGATGAGGGAGTGGAGGGAGGCTCAGTGACTTGTCCAAGGCAGAGGCTCTGCTATGAACCAGAGAGTTCCCAGACTTTTCATACCCAGCAACGGCATTTGGGCAGCACTAAGCTCTCTTTTCACCGAGGGATCCGAGAGGACCCTGAAGCCAGCCCCTTTCTCCTATGAGGAACGGGAAGAGGCATCTCAGAAACACGTGAAGACACTTCCACTGTTGGCAGAACACCTGCAACGCACGTCTGAGACGATGCTGAATAACACAAGCTTTGCAGTCCAAGGAGAAGACCTTGCAGCTTGATTTTATGGTTTGCTAATTGCATGAATGGAGAAAAATGACTTCTATTCCTTAAGCCTTAATCTCTTCACTTATAATATATAGATAATATATCCATAATATGTAGATAATAATAATCACCTTATAGGGCTATTGTTAGCATTAACAGTTAATATTAATAAATAGCCTAGTGCACTTACTAAACTTTGACTTTTGCAGCTACATCTATAAACATAAATCTCAGCATATAAATTCAAAAATGTATTTATAATTCTAGTGGTACTCAAAATATTCCCTGATTCATGTTTTAACTTTATGAACGTATTTATTTTTAAATTATAGTTGGCATACATTTTTCTTGATTCTTTATTTATAATATTAACAGCCTGGGAGCAAGGTAGCTATCCTCAGAATACAGAACACAGAAGCATTTATGCATGTTATTATTTATATTGCATATCTATAAGATATATTACCAATATAGATATTTCTATATCAAAAGGTATTTCAAGATACATAGTTTCATGCATTTTGCATAAATGCATCTTGAAATACATTTTGATATAGAGATATCAATTTTAATAATATATCTTACAAACATACTCTCTCTGTATATATATATATATATATATATATATATATATATATATATATATATATATACATATGCAAAAATTTATTTTAAACCTATGACCCACAGAATACAGCAATAGCATCATGAAGTGGCCCACACCTAAAAACCATCCAGGTAATGACCCATTGGCCAGAGCGAGTAACATGACCAAGGCCAGCATCTGTGCGAGAAGGGAGTGTACACAGCTGTATACATGGAAAATGCAGGGAGGCCACTGATTATTGTGACTGTATTTGCAAACCATCTACCTCTTAGGAACGTCAAAAATAATAACACCTACCTCACAGTTTTTTGAAGATTAAGCAAAATAAAGTGTAAAAATGCTGAGGACAGGACATGACTTGGGAGTTAACATTTATTAAACCGTTATATTGGAGCTAATGTTGCTAATGAGAAATGGAAGATATTTTAGCTGCAAAAGAGAAGAAAAGCAGAACATAAGCATTGCCTTCATATGTGCATAATTAATCACTCGTAAACGTCCTAACCTTCCACATTTCTGCTTTTGGCATCTGGAAGCAAACAAAGGGAGGGTGCAACTTTTCAAACACTATCAGAAAACACAGCATAAATGCTGGCTTTCATATGAGTTACCTTACGTTTTCAATCTGTGGTCAACAGCTTATGCCAGAGACTGAGAATGCACTTAGATGATTACAGAACTGATTTTCCACCCTTGGATGTAATTGTAACGCTAACTAGAACGTGACTATAAAAATATTTGCCTTTTAGGAATACAACAAGAAACCCACGTCCATCTGGGAGGTTGAGGAGAGGATTCACGAAAGGAGGGAAAGTTAGGGTGAGGCGAACGGGCCCCTGAAAATCCTCGTTTATCCCATTTTCATCTATCCCACTGGTGCTCACACGAGGAGATGTTTGGAAGCATGGAGATGGATTGGAGGTAGAATGAGCACAAATTCCTTGGGATTACCATCCAGGTGTGTTGGGAAAACAAGGAGAATTTTCTATGGAAAAACAGGAGTTGTTTGCAGAGACCAATAGGCCTTTTATTTTCAAGTCTGGAGAGACAGAGATGGAAAGGAGGCATTTATTTACTAGGTACTAAACTATTTATGAATAAAGCCAATACCTTTCAATTTTTCCATCCAGGACTTGACAGATACGGTCAAAAGCCAATACTCAGTGCTCTTGTCAGAACACAAAGCGTTCAATTAAAGGGAAGCCCCCAGCTTGTGGTAGCAGAATGGCAACACCTGACTCAGACCTACCACAACTGATCTCTTGCCACACCCAACCTCCCTGCGTAATTTATGCAGCTTGTATTTTGTGAATGCATAGATTAGGCTCCAAACTTTTTATCTGGAGGGTCTTACATGGCCAATCCGGTGGTCCTCTTTCCCACATCAGGGCTACAAACTCGTCTTCCCTTAAGTACTCTTTACTAAAGGTGAGTCGTGGACTTTTCCTGCCCTTGCTAAGGAATTAGATCAGCCCTCCCTTCAGTGTTACCCGAGTAAGTTTTCCTTCATACTGCAAGTGACTAATCACAAAGAACGATTCTGTAATCCCTTAAATGATGACTCCTCTTCATTATGTGCTTGCTTTCAGAAGTGCTTTTTAAAGACGAAAATAAAAAACACCGGGTTTCTGTCTTATGAACAATATCTTGGGGTTGGGAGTAAAGCCCCTGTTTGTGGGGGGGGGGGGTAGGGTTTGATGCCAAGTTAGGAAGTAAAACCTTGAGTCAGAATTCTTTATTAACTGCTCTACGAGGAATCACATTAGCTTTATCATTTAGGATTCAGAGGCCATGCTATGCATTATACAATATCTAAAATACATTTCCCCATGCGAAGTCCCATTAAAATGTATGACGCAAGGAGGGGGCCGTGGGCAGATGGAGGAGAACACAGGAGGGATAAATGGTGACGGAAGGAGACTTGACTTGGGGTGGTGAGCACACACCACAGTGTACAGATGACGTGTTGTGGAACTGTGCACCTAAAACCTGTATAATTTGTTTCCCAATGTCACCCCAATAAATTCAATAAGAGGTTAATTCAGTAAAATGTAATAAATGACAATAAATAAAATACATTTTAAAAAGTCAATAAAAAGGGAAAATTCAGGATGCAAGGAGGTGGCCTCATAAAATTATGCACTCATTTTCTCATAATGAGCCATGGCAGTTGAGATGATGTTGATCAGGTAGTTTTGGGTACGACTCAAGATATTGTGTCTGTGGGAGACTTATTCAGGAGAGGTTTTTGTAGCCTACCTGATGCTGAAATTGTCCTCATGTGTATTAATTTTCCTCTCTGTAACAAGAAGTCTCCTCCCTTTAACATGACATCCATATGACCTTATAATTATGTATGATTGCATTAAATGACTCAAAATAATGTTTCCATCTGCTAATGAGTATTTGACCTTCAGTCAAGGGATTGGCACAAACACGCTACAGTAGGCAACAACAGTGGCCAAGGCACCCACAGCTCCACTGAATATGAAATACTGTATCCCTCCGCTGTAGAGGACGATGGTTCTCTTACTAGTACTACAGGAATCCCAGTCCAGACTCCCACCCCTTTCCCAACATGTAATTTGAGGGATTGGGGTGGGGATAATGAACAGATACCCACACAAATAGATTTTAGTTTTGAGTTCCTAATACAGGATTCAGTGATTTGTACATAAGTGATGGAAAAGTAGTCTTCTGGAAGGATCTTTAAGACCATCCCCCAGGTAAAGCCCAAGTATGAGGAGGAAGGTAGATCAATGAAATCATCACTTTGGATCATGTCACTAAAAAAGGAAAAAGAGAAGAAAAACCAAACCAGCAACAACAAAAACAGTGCCTCTTGTGTAGAGAAACTTTAATTTGATTATGGGATTTTGAAAGCCATTCCTGTCAGGTCCCCATGATTGGTTTTGATTAGAACAGTCCAAATCAGGACAGCAGTCCTACCCAGAACCTACTATGTGCCAGGCCATGTATGCAGGAGTTAGTAAGGATACCACAATGGATAAGAAGGTTGTGGGTTCTTTTGTTCTGTTTTGTTTTTGCCATCAAATGACTCACATTCTCATAGTAAGCCGTGCAGAGTGCATTGCTTTCAAAAACCAGTTCCAGTAGTTTTCTAAAAACCACCTGTCTTCAATTTGGTGACCTCCGTAATAACTGTGCTAATAGCATCTCCAAATTCTCGGCTCGCCCTTTATGGCTTTCGTGTGAGTCTGGATAGTAGCTTAAAAAAACCACCCAGATAAACACTTACTAACCAGTTTAAGAGTATAGCAAAACAAAGTGCTAACTATTTCTGCTCTGCATTTAGGTCATGACTAGAAACTATGTGATATTGGTCATTTTATTTTAACATATTAGTCTTTTGTCTCTTTACCATCAAATGGAGACAATGACGAACTCAGAGTGTTGCTTATTCGACAGAATGTTATTAATGCCTTCTATGGTTCAGGCACCACGTTGGTCTCTAAGATGCACCTGTGTTATAAAATTGATACTGTTCCTGCCTCAGGAAGTGTATGCTCTTATGATTATACATATAGGGTGCCTCTTTGTAGCCAGCAAACATTTTAGACACGAATAGGCTTTCCTTACTTTGTCTGCTTCTTAAAGACTCATCTGATGGCAAAAAAAAATTCTTAGGTCTCATTCTCTTCACGGATACCAAGAAATCATTTATTACATATTATATATGTTAATTGTTTAAAAATTACTCCCTCGTTCAGTGATTCCTATTCCTTCTCATTTTTTTCTTGGAATAATGAAAACTGACTTATCAAGTAGATCAGATTTCTAGCATAGACTTAGAATCAGTAAATACATTTGTCACCTATGTTTTCTATGCAAGACTGGTCCATTTGAAGCATGCTGATCTTGGCCTTTCTGAAAATAAGACAGGAAGGAGAGACGAGATAAAGGACTGAGCCAGATCAAGGGCAAGTCCACAGAATTCTGCTCAGCTGCTCAGTGATCACCTTACCTTGACATTAGGGTCATCACCTTTCTCTTTTGACCCAGAAACAGCTTGCCATTGGCCCTGATCGCCACCTTTCTTTAAGGGCCTAGTCCTTACATTTTGCTTCCTTACACAAATATCCAGAAGAAGGCCAAGACAGATTTTCCTCACAGGAGACCTCAAGTTTCCCCCCTTACTTTAAGAAACTAGTCTTCTGAGAGACGCCACATGAGCAGCCTCAGCCAATGGACGCTGCGGGCACATTCTGCACCTCAAAAAACCTCTGCTGTCAGAGCTCAGAACTATGCAATTTTAAAGTGACCAATGGTATTCTAATAACCAGTTGAGATTTGTCACTTGATTTTTAATTTAAAAAATAATCTCAAGGGAATGATGCCGAGTAAAAAAAAAGCCAGTCTCACAAGGTGACATAACGTAGGTCTCCATTTATATAACATTTTTGAAATAACAAAATCATAGAGGTGGAGAACAAAGTAGTGGTTGCCAGGTGTTAGGGACGGGGTGGGTGGGTGCACCTACCTACACAGGGGCAGCACAAAGGGGTCTGTGGCGAGGGGGTAGTTCTGCACGTGGATTGTGCCAGAGTTATGTAAATCAATACATGCAGTAAAATTGCGTGGTTTTGTGAATCCACAAATTAATCCCAGTAAATTCGATTAAAAATAAAAAATAAATTTTGATTGTATAGAAATATGGGCATGCGAATTCTCCATCTCTCTCTCTCTCTCATACACACACACACACACACACACACAGAGTAAAAGGTGAACTCTGAGTAAGTTTCCTGAACTGCACTAATATTTATTTCCTGGATTTGATATTTTATTAGAGTATCAAGAGCTGTTTCCACTGGGTAAAGCATACCCGAGACCTCTTGTATATTTTCTTACAACTTTCCACGAATCAACAATTATTCCAAAACAAAAAGTTAAAATAAAAAAAAAGAGCAAAAATGCCCATTGGAGGAAGAGCAAAAAATAATAAAGCAGAAAATATTAGAAACAAAACCTCCTTGTTCTTTGTAATCCCTTTGACTAGGCAACTGACTGTAGGGATGACTGCAAACCATGCCCACCATCCTGGACATAAATTAAATTGTTCTCTGTAACCCTACTCATGCTATAACTTCTGAATTTCCCCAGTGCTGCTGACATCTCGGAGAACCCATTTATTCAAGTCACAGCCCGCTAATAACTATTCAACGCATACTAATGCTACAGAATAAAATTCTATGGAGAAAAACATGCAATTTATGACCCAGTCTCAGACAGATGGTCTGAATGATTATCCCCAAAAGGTTCAGCTCCGGGACAAGATCAATTGCCAGAGCAAATATACATGGTGCTTTAAACCTCACTCAGCTCTACTGCGCAAAAATGGATATAGAAAAACCATCCAGCATCGAATATAGCTCATGCTTGCCCCCATTAAAAACAGGTCTCAACATCCAGGGATGTGGGTCTCTTTCATGAATGCAGGAGGATAAAGAGAACTTAATTAATGGCACGACAGGTGTGAAAATATTGCGGTGTGATGGGAAGCACATGGCGTTTTCAACTGTGCAACCAAAGACTTGGCAGGGATTGCCCAGGTCCACTGCCAGCGATGCTCCCCTCTGTGCCTGCGGGCTGTGCCAGCTGGAAACCCGGCCTGTGCTGTCTGCCTGCTTTTCCCCAAGCGGGGAGACTGGCTCTGCTGTCGGACTCTGCTCAAGCTCACACAAATGAACCTCGCCTGGGTCGCAGGCAATCAATAATTCAGCGTGTTGAAAATGGTTAAAAGCACCATCCTGAATGGGAGAAATAGGGGAATTTGTTATTCGTTTATTTAAGCAGCTTTCACTGGATGGTGTGCTCCCCAGGAAAACGGCCCTGCTCTCCAGCGGCACAGAAGCTTCATCATAACAAGAGGTTTTTCTACTCCGTGTTAATTTTTATCAATAACATTGACCACGGCAGGCTCATCTTTCTGCAGTGGTTGACACAGTTGCTTACGTTTCCACTTCCTTCAATGTCTTCTCTTCTGTACTTAGTGTCAAAAGACTTTATAGAAAACTTTTTCTCATTTGATAAACTCTCCTACGCTACCTCTCTCTGTATTTTACAAGAGTTTGAAATTGAGAGAAAAATGGAGATGGCAGGAGAGAGTTCCCACACACCTGATACTCTTTCTCTTGTTGATGAATGTTGTATGACTGTGAAATGATTGCCATGATTAATGAATCAACACAGACACATTATTATTAAGTAAAGTTCATACCTTTTTTCTGGTTTTTAAGTTCAGACCTAACATCCTGGAGTCCTGTGACCTCTTAAATGATTTTTTTAAAATTTGCATACATCAAGGGTCAGTCTTTGTGTTATAAAGTTCTACTAGTTTCAATTTAAAAAAGTAAAAATACTTGCATCATTTTTTTCTCCTGAACAGCGCCATCAAATGTTTCACCACCCTAATAATCCGCTGTGCATTGCAAATTCAACACCATCCCCAGCTCCACTGTACCCAGTGGTTTCTTTACTGTCTCTAAAGCACACTTTTTCTGGGATATGATAAACAATGAGACTTTATGGTATGTAGCCTTTTTAGACTGACTTCTATCACGAGGGCGGTGTGCAAAGAAGACTATACACACCTTACTGTAGCTTGAAGCCCTTTTTTTTTTTAAGATTTTATTTATTTATTTTTAGAGAGGAAAGGGAGGAAGATAGAGAGAGAGAGAAACATCAATGTACGGTTGCTGGGGGTTATGGCCTGTAACCCAGGCATCTGCCCTGGCTGGGAATCAAACCTGGGACACTGGTTCGCAGCCCGCACTCAGTCCCCTGAGCTATGCCAGCCAGGGCTCAAAGCTGTTTTCTTTTTATCACTGAATATCGCTCCATTGTATGGGAGTTGTTCTTCATTCATTCACCCATTCAAAGACACTTTACTCCTTCGATTTTCTGCTGATTGGGGGCAAATATTCACATGCAGATTTTGTGTGAACATAACTTTTCAAATAAGATGAGGGTGCGATTGCTCAATTGTATTGGAAATCTTGCGTAGTTTTGTAGGAGGCTGCCACACTGCGTCCCACAGTTAACGTGTCACTGTGTGTTTCTACCGGTAATGAGGAAGGGTGCCTGCTGCTCACACCCTCGGCAGCTGGCACTGCCACTGATTGTAACGCTTAGTCCTTCTCTTAGGTGTGCTGCTGGCATCACTAGTATTTTTTTTTTAATTTCCAATTCTCTAAAGAAATATGATGTTGGAGCATCTTTTCATATGTTTATTTGCAATCTTTCTTTTTTGGGGGTAAGATATCTCTTCTGAATGTTCCAGTTTTAAAAATAGAATGTTTTCTCACTTTCAAGTTTTAAGAGTTTATTGCATTCATCAGTGCCCTTAACGTTTTAAACAGACATGTTAAATTGCTTCTCTGATAACTCCACAAATTGGGTCATATGTAAGTGCAGTTCTGGTCATCGCTTTGTCTGTTCAGATTTTATTTTCTCTTTCTTTTAGCCCGTCTTTGAACAGTTTTGCTGAAAACTGACATGTTGTATCAAGTAATTAGAGATGAGGTACATAGACCTTTCGTATTTTTATATTCTTCTGGCTAAGAGTTGGGGTAACAATGATGGTTTTTGTAGTTATGGGTGCAGGAGGCTTCCGCTTCCTCTGCTAACTTGGGGTTGTGTTCATTTGCTTCCTCTGTGTCTTCAGGGCTCCCCTGTGGACTCCTCCTTGGAGAGAGCCTGTGTCATGTGGCCCTTTCATCCACCACCCACTGCGAATACGCTGGATCTCTGCTGTCACAGCTGTAAGGTGCTGGGGCGGGGGCATTCTACAACTGTCCAATGGAATCCCTGTCTTTTAGCAGACCTGCATGCATCTCACGGTTTGCACCTGCAGTGTTTCTACATTAGTGAACTTTTTTTCTTCTGACCTTAATTTCCTTTCCTGGATGTAGCATTTCCAATCTTTTTTTTTTAACTTCTTTACTCCTATTGAGTGGGTCTCATTTTCTCTCTTGCACCACACGGATGTGTAGCTGCGGTTGGAGTGGAAACAGGAGCCCTTCCTCTTTAGTTCCGACAAGGCTGTGGCAAACTTCTGTTGTG
Source organism: Phyllostomus hastatus (assembly GCF_019186645.2). Taxonomy (NCBI): domain Eukaryota; kingdom Metazoa; phylum Chordata; class Mammalia; order Chiroptera; family Phyllostomidae; genus Phyllostomus; species Phyllostomus hastatus. The sequence goes on from NW_025334024.1 coordinate 21,830,819, forward strand.
CTTTCCTGCCCCTAGACAGTGGGCCTTTGTGATAAGGAGGGGTCTGAGCATAGTTTTCAATAACTTCTTTTTTCTCCCCCAACCCTTCTACTCCAGTACCTCCCCATCATCAGTCACCAAGGGGTCTTTCTTGAATGTTCACTATGAGACACTAGTGGGCTTCCTAGAGACAAAGGCTATAAAAGTGTGGAAACTCCTAAAAATGTGTCCCTGAGAGTTTCTCACTGGCAAGTTAGTTCACATGCATCCAGCAGCAACTTGTCAGAAATCAGCAGTCAATTGTACTTACCAGTTTCGGCCCCACTGGCACTCTCGGGGCCCACCCGTGGTCTCCGGGTCTGGGAGGGGCAGCAGTATCAGTCCGGGTCTAGTGCTGCAGTATCAGTGCTCAGACTGGCACAGAAGACATTGTTGGTTTTCGATATGGCCATCTGTTCCTTGCTGTAAGGACAGAATGGACAATTCTAAGTTTTTTTTCATGGGGAAGGTGAATCTAGAAACTCATTCTTTTTTTTTCTGGCTTTTTTACTTCCCATTGGATATATGTAACACTGAAGTCACGACAAGCCTTCTCGCCTTATGGTATTTCATGTTCACTCTAACAGGTTTAATCCTCTTAACCTGATCGACTGTCTCGTACGCATAGAGCTAACATTTTCATTCTATTTCCACCAAGTGTTCTAGCCTCTGGTTTCAGCTGCCTTGAATAATAGATACCCAGGAATAAAATCCTACTGATACCTTTAAGTCTGATGTCCAAAAGTAGACTCATAGCCTTCTATGAAAGCCTATCCTTCTTCCCAACTTTCTTATTTGTATTAACAGAATACGTTCATCCCCAGGACCCATGTTCTGATCCTCAGCTTCATTTTGGGATTTGTGTTACGAAAGGGACAGAGAAGCCAGATTGCTCTATAAACTTAGACCATCGTGCCTGCAACAGCCCTACAGGCAGTGGGGCTTATCTACTTCTTTCTAAGTCCCTGTTCCAATTTCCCATGATCTGTAGCCTTTAACTCTTAGAGTACCCCCAGGTGAGCTCTGGGTCACTCCCTGGCTCTCTGGGTTTCCTTGTCCCCTTTCGAGCCATTCCCAGCCGACTTGCCTGGCCATGAAGACCGCTGGCAGCTTAGAGAAGAAGAGAAAGTGGTCAGAGATTTGGAATCCAAACTGTCAGCATTACCTTGCTCAGAATCTCACTCTTTTTGTGTCTCCCTTCCCTCTGCTGCCCTTTTAGGGGTCTCAGGCCTCCCGGCACCTAATTCCCATAATGCAAATTGCTTGATTTTCCATACCTTCCACCCTCCCTACCTGTATTAGTGCTATCTCACTACGTGAAATAGATAGCTTCCCCTTAATATGTACAAACTACCCTCTTTACCCACCCAATTCAAATGCCTCCTCATCTGAGAGCTTTCCTTGACCATCCATTCAAGAAGTAATTTCTCTAGGTTAACATATTTTCTAGAGCATATATTATTTTGTAACATAGCTCTGGGACTAGTCTTTTCCCTCTTATCAGGGAAGCTCCTGAAAAATAAGGATTTTTTCTGTCTCGTATCTGTATTATTCACGTATCTGTCTCATACCACTGTAGCATCTTCGGTGCGCCTTGTATGCACTCAAAACAATTTCGAAAGATGAATAAATTATAGACTAAAATTACACTTGTATAACTTTAAAACCAAATCTGAAATTGGAAACAATGACAAATATTAAGTATCACAGCTGAAATAAAGGAACAACAATAACAACAATACAAAATAAAACAAACCCCAGAGGGTTTTCAGGCTGTGAATGCCTCAGCTAAATTGCCTAAACTTAAGTTCTATTTACCATCCAACTTTCGAAATGTTGAATCATGTTTAACCCTGTGATATGTGATGTCACATTTCTGAAGGCGTTTATGGTGACTCTTTGTTTTGAAACATAATCAAGTATTTGGAAGTCTATAGCAGAAAACGTTTTTGGGAGTCGTGCGGTAGAGGAGGAAATATATATCTCTAAACTGCAAAGAAATGTGTCAAGTCTTTAAAGAATATTTCGTGATGTGAAGAATAACTGCAGTTCGAGGGCATTCCTGGAGGACGGCAGCAAGCTCATTAAAAACATCGCATGACTAAGACTATGGTTTGTGATTTTCTCATTAACTTGTCTCGACAACATGGACCCCAGGCGGGTGTGTCGGCGAGGGGAGGAGTCGCCCTTGCCCATTCTTCAAGACAGATGTGAGAAAAAAAACTTGGTAATATTCTAACACAACTTTTAAGGAGATGCACAGCCTTCATTCAAAATCTGTTTGAATTCCATTTATTCAAGTCAGGTTAATAAAAACCGGAGAATATCTATGGGTTTATCAAATGGGCACCTATAAGTAGTGGCAGCTAGTGATTATTGGCAACCAGTCCATTGCTGTGCTGTTAGCACACCTTAAACTTTTTATCATGGTAAATTATAGCAATTAAATGTTGTTCTGGAAATGATGTCCTCGGTAGAAACCATCCCCCTGGCAATGGCATTCTTTACGTATAACTTAGACCTAAATTTATATTAAAAGGTAACTTGCTTATCTAAAGAATTAATCATTTATTTCTTCCAAAAGAAATATATGTATATCAAAAAATTACATGGTAAATTGTACTGTTTGTGGATATTTCAGTTTTATTAAAATTCATATAGTTACTAAAAAATATCAACCGGTGTTTTATAACATCTGAAAATTGTTATTTTAATATTAAAAATGCAGGTAAAATTTCATAGACCAGAAAGAACTTATACAGATTATGTATGTAGGGCTCTTCAAGCTCACCAGATGCATGTGAGGGAGAAAGCTGTGGGCACGATGCCATAAGTGGGCACAAGAATAAACAAAAGTAAATATTCTTGTTCTCACGACTTAGGAATAACAGATGACGGCCAGCTTGATGCAGGCAGTACCGAGGCCTGCCAAGGTGAATACAGATAGATGAGGCGTGGTGAAATTGCATTCATATATTTTCCCATGCCTGTGATTATTTGCTGATTTACCGTTGTCAAACTCCGGTGCTCATTCATTTAATCACAAGTCCCTCGTGACATACTCTGAGGTGATCACTCATGAGAATCTGGGGAGTGCCAGGGGCCCTAAAAACCACAGTGAGTGAGTGTTCTTGGGGGCTCCTTGAAGAGCGATGGATTTACACTCCTCAAATGGGTCTGATGGGAAAATGAGGCTAGGAGCCATGGGTGTCTGTAGATTTTCAGAGAGTGAGATGCCTTTTGGCAGACTGGGTAAGGTTTGTGTTTCTCAAGAGAGTCCTGGAACTAGGAAGTTTCAGAGGGCCTGTGGCCAGAGCGTGGGCAGGTGAGTCTGCACCCCATCCCCCACCTCCACCCACCCCTACATTTCAGCAGGGATTGAAAAGAGGTCCTCACATCCAAAGATGGGTCCCACTACATGTGAAATACACAAACAGCAAGCTGTCATAAAAATATATCTACATCATACAGATACCAAAGTTTTGTTTAAGACCTGTCAATCTGATGTTTACAGTGAGGGAATGAATGTCCTTCTAAAACCTTGCATTGCAGACTACGGCATTTCAGTCGGATCGTTAAGGATTCACGTTGCCTGTGATACAGTCTTGTTGCTGGTTCCCATCCTTTTCATCCAAAGTCATCCTCTCAACATTGTCAAACTTTCTTTATAAACCACAGATCCAGGGATATTCTACCCAATATTTGTGGCAGATAGTTTTTAGGATTTCTTGCAAACACCTTAGCTCATCACTTCAGAAAGAATGTTTCTCAGAATGAAAAATCCATGGGATATTTGGGAGGCATCGGACTAACAAAGTTAAAGTGTTTGCATAAGCCTTTCAGAATTTTTCACATGATAATATACCTTGTGAAAATCCAAGAGGAAAGGGATGAGGTATACATAAACACCACTGCACATTATTCAAAACTTCGTAGGACTCAGTATTTGAGTCGTATACCCCAAAGATAGTAAGTCACAATTTGTTCTCTTCAGCCCTAATGCATCATCAATTCATGAAATGAGATATATGCAAACTCAGTAAGTGCTCAATAACTATTAGTTATTATTCAATGATACACCTCTTTACCCTTTGTTTATTTTTAGAAACATGTTTAATTATTTTGATTGCACTGTACATGCATGAAGTGTGTAATTCTTAACTATGGTTTGGTCTCCCACTTTCCTCTCCATCTCCTTTGGCCTTCCCTTCCATCTCCTTCCTATCCATATACGTTTCTTTGAATCCCTATACAGCATTCAAATTCCTTCCTGACTTAGGGTCTTCATGCATGCTGTCTTTTCAGCCTAGATCATCCTATAGGTCTACATCTTCTCTTTGCCTGGTTAATCCCTATCATACTTCCAGTCTCAGCTCCACATCTGCCTTCTTAGGGAGGTTTCTATACTGCAGTACTTGACCACACGACGTTCGTCATGCACGTCTCTTTCCTATCACCATACCAGTAATTACTAACTGTGTAATCATAGCAGTCTTACATAGAATTTTTCTGTACAAGCTCTGCAGGGAAGATGACATTGTGTTCTATTGACCACTATATTTTTAGAGCGAGCATAAGAACGGATACATAGTGGATGGTTTATAAACATTTACTGAAAGACCAAAAATAGAGGTGGGTAAACTGGTTAACAGAAATGATCTAAAATAAATCTAATCCAAGACTAGAGACAAACTCATACCCTTAAGGCTTGAGGGTTCTGAAGCCCATTGTCCAAACAAACTCTATGTTGATAGAATAATTTTCTACTGTGACAATATTTAGTAGAGTTTTATGTTGTAAGTGCCTCTCAGATGTTTTCATTTAACTTCATTGAAGAAAATCACCTTGGCTAGAAGGTACTGGCAAAAAATATCCAAAGTGGTAAAAAGCAAGGACCTACAGCCAAGATGACTCTATCCAGCAAAGTTAGCATTTAGAAAGGAAGGGCAAATAAGGTGCTTCCCAGAGAAGGTAAAGCTAAAGGAGTTTATCATCACCAAGCCATTATTACATGAAATGTTAAAGGGACTTATTTAAGAAAAAGAAGGTCAAAATTATGAACATTAAAATGGCAACAAATTCGCAACTATCAACAAACTGAATCTGAGAAACAAACTAAGCAAACAAGCAGAACAGGAACCAAATCACAGAAATGAAGATCATTTGGAGGGTTGTCATCTGGGAGGGAGAGGGAGGAGAATGGGGGGAAAGGTGCAGGGATTAAGAAGCATAATTAGTAGGTACAACACAGACAGAGAACGGGTATAGGAAATAGAGAAGCCAAAGAACTTATGTGCATGACCCATGGGCATGAAATAAGTGGGGAGAATTGCTGGAGGACATGGGGATACTGGGTGGAGGGGGACAGAGGGGGGAAAGTTGGAACAACTGTAATCATATAATCAATAAAATATATTTAAAAACAAGAAAAGAAAATCACCTTCATTCCCTAACAGAGCCTTTTTTCAGTGCTTTCAGTGTTTGAAACCTTGACAGGCACTTGCCTTTCTTTTTTTTTTTTCTTCACCCTTCTTGTCTGTCTGCAGGCCGATTTCTGATGTATTCCAAACACTTTCCTTCCATTCATATTTTTCAAGTGAGATGTCTTCTTATTCGTGATGACTTTCACTCCTCATTTACTCTTTCAATTTTCTTGCACAAATGCTCAGGGAAATCTATATTTTTCTATTTGAAACGTATTTTACCCATTTAGATAAAAATCTCTTCTTATATCTCCCATAGAAAGCACCATATTGCCTTTTATTCTGCTTTTGAAGATTTGTTTTCCTTTGCCTTGAACCTTTTTTTCCCAAAACAAAAAGTATAAAGATTCATTTTATCTTGCTTGGGAGCAACAAAAGACATCCTTAAACTCCAGAGGTGTGTTTTTGCTGAAATTTACCTGGGCCCCTTTTTTGGTATTTTAAGTTAAAAGGATTGTTTGTCTCTGTTTGTCCTTAAGTGGGGGAAATACCCTAAAGCATCAAAGCCCAAGTCACAAAGTTTTAAATTTAGTTTCCCCAGGGGAGTTGACACTCACCATCTAAATGCGGTATTTTTATGCAGGAAAACGTGGAAACAGTTGACGAGCTACCTGGAGCCAGATTGTGGGGACGCAGCCTCAGGCTCCTGCTTTCTGTCTCCGCTGTGAGGATGGCACCAGGCAGTTAATTACAGAGAACGTTTTAATAGTGATTTACCTTGGCCAAATTCACTGGGAAACAATAGTCCCCTGGTAATTCTGGGCTCTTAGAATGAAGTCATTGCAAGTTCTCCTGGCTGCCGACGTGTATTAAAAGCTCTGTAGACAATTAGTAAAGGAAATACTTTGTGTTTTATTAAAGGAAATACTTCAGGATAAAGTTAATGTATCTTGATTGCAGCTGATGTAAAAATAAACCTATATTTAGTAAGAAATATAAATAATAAGAGGAAAACAGAAATGACTCATAATCTATTCATCTACCCGCATTGATTACAACAACATAACTATTTTTTAAAACACAAAAATGTATCACTTTATGCTCCCCTCTCCCCTCTCTCCTCCACAGGCCACGTTATGGATGCAATTTTGCATTGTTGTCCCATTTTTAAAAGAATTATATATTGTGACCCTTTCTTATATCAAGTATCTCACAGAATAAGGAAACAAAAATAAGTCAATACACCTCCAAAATTCTTACAAATGAAGTTTCTACCCTTCATCTATATCTGCCCCATTTTCCCTTAACCTAATTATTTATGAAATTTAGAAGACGTTTCCCATTATCTTTATCTCTACTAGAATTCTATGTAAAGAGACAAATGGTACTTTCATGAGCTTTTTAAAACCACAATTATTTAAATAAATGGCATATCCAAGATAACTTACAGATGCTATGAAATAAGTCTTTCTAAGTGCAAAGTGAAGATTAACATTGACCATTTGTCAGGCAAAGAGGGTTTGGGTTATGGTAAGGACAGGTTTTTTTAGACATGTATTTCTAAATACATTTCCAAAACATTTAAACCAGCACTGCCCGTATGAACCACACATGAATGTCTAAGAGTCTTAGTGCTTATGTATAAAAAAATAAAAAGTAACAGTAAATTTTTAAAATAATATTTAATCCCAATGATAGGGGACTCATGAGTTGGAAAATTTTAGTTTAAGGTAAAAAGTTATAAGCTTAGCACATAATGTTTATGTTAAAGCTTTTGTTTCAGAAACTACAGATAAGGCCCATTCTGGATCCTGGGAAAACAGCCGACGCCCTGGGGCACTGCTAAAGGTTACCCCCTGGGGACAGCTGGAAGCATCCGGGCCTTTGTGCTCCAGGGAGAGACAGAGGACCACCCTCCCCTGGGAACACCTAACTGCCCATGGCAGGAATGTTGCAGCTTCTTTCACCTAATCCTCCCTGAATCTCAAAGCCCTCCCCGCACCTTGTTTATTCTCTGGTATAAAACTGTTGGCCTGGAAAGAAAAGACAAGATGGTCTGTTAGGGTATGAACCTGCCCTCTTCTCAGATCTCCGGCCATCTGGATAAAGCGTCCATAAATATTCAATCGCTGTCATTGCCTGTTGTGTTTGGTAGTGACAGGCAGCCTGAATGCTGGTGTCTTTCTGGCTTCACCAATACTCTAAAATTCTCTATTTAAGCATGTAATCAATATTAAAAATTATTAACGAGATATTGTTTGAACGAAGTCCTTCAAACTGGTGTGTATTTTACCCTCATAACACCCCTCACTGTGAACTGGCCACGATTTAATTGTTCAGTAGCAACATGTGGCTCATAGCAACCATACTGGACCATATAAATACATATTTTTTAATGTGGATAAATCTATCTGATGGCAAAAAAGCACGATAAGCCTCTCCAAAATAAAATTTGACATTTGAAAAGTGAAATATTTTTTGATATCTCCACAGTTTTTATCCAAAAAGTGGTCCTTTCTATTCTTATATCAAGTGACAGTGTCCCTGTACCCGGAAAGGACACCAGTGTTCGGGCTGCCTGTCACTACCAATAAGCAATGACAGTGATTGAATCTTATTCAGATGGCTGGCGATCCAAGAAGGTGGCAGAGTCATACTCTGACAAACCATCTTCCCTTCTCTTTCCTGGCCAGATCTTTTATAAGAGAGTAGGGGAGGACAAACAAGGTGTGGTGAGGGCTTTGAGATTCAGAAGCTGCAACATTCCTGTCCTGGGCAGTTAGCTGATCCCAAGGGGGAGGGGTGGTTGTCTGCTCTCCCAGGGAACAGAGGTTCAGATGTCCCCAGGCAGTAATCTTCTATCAGTGCCCCAGGAGGTTGGCTGTTTTTCCCAGGAGCCAAGACTGGGCCTTATCTGCAGTTTCTGAAACAAAAGCTTTAACACACACATTACTTGCAAGACTTATAAATTTTTACCTCAAACTAAAATTTTCCAAGTCTTGAGTCTGCTATCATTCCTTTAAGCCCAATCAGATCATATCTGACAATATTAATCATCTTTAACTCATACACACCCGCTGTAAAACTTCCTTTGTAATGTTACTCTTTAGATTTTAAAAGTTTACATTTATTATTAAAAAGAGATCACTGCCGGATTTAGAAAATATTTTGTTATTAAAGCAATACAGTTCTGTGAAGTAAAATGCAAAAATGTTAAGTTCAAAGACAATCTAGAATTACCATGGAAATTACGTTTAGATTTTTACCAAAACCAATTTGTCAAAAACAAACAACGCCAAATATCTCCCTTTGTCTATGATTATTTTGCTGGAATTTACAACTGTAAAGACAGAAAATAAAAAAAGAAGAGAGGTTGTGCACTTTTCTCTTCTTTTAATTGGAGACAATAAGGAACCTGAAAACGGTTAAGATAATACTAGACCACATGAAGCACTACTGATTATAGACTTTCAAAGTTCAACAACTAAGCATACTCTCACTGTGTTACCTAACCCTTAACATTTCCTCCAACCTTCATTGTTCTCACATAAATAGTGTTTGCATTTGCCCAGCTGAACGGGGAGGTAAGGGACAGTGTGCGCAGGGGTGGGTAAAGTAGGCTTACAGTTGTAAGTACATGAACCACAGTTTATTCTTGTATTATTCATTAATTATTCTATTATTTACTTGTACTACAACCGTAAGTCTACTTGGGCCCACCCCTACATAATGATAGACTTATATATACTTATTATGTAACTTCTCTGAGCTTCAGTCAGTTTCTTTCTCTGCACAGTGGGCTGGTCACCTTCTTGAATTACATTTATTTGACATATGTAACTTGAATCTTTACTAAGTGTCTATTAAAATCTTGATTAAAGGTTTAAACAAAATTCAAGATGTCCCACCTCGGCTCCATTTTTTCAACTAATTTCCCCCCCCCAAATTTAGCAGACTTTCCCCATTATCTTTATCTATACATGAAATCAACTGAAAGATAAAAGAATGACACTTTGATACCCGGCTAGATGTATTTGAGATGAGGATTTAATTAGAAGATGGAATGGAAAATTCTTTTAGACATGCATAATGCTGTGCGAATGTGAGGATTATTTTTGTAAAAAAAAAACATGTTCTACAATTTGGAGACCAAGAAAATGTGTTACCCTTCTGTCTTTCGCCTTCCTTTGCCTACCATTAGGCTTTCCAAACTAGGAAGAAACGTGTGTGTTTCACGCAAAGTGAATAGTGAGAAAGTAGTTTCCTCTTCCTTGCATGAGTTTCACATTTTGCAGCACCCGACACTAAACAACTTGACTCCCATGTCTGCTCGAGTTGATCCGTGCTCAGGCCTGATTATTCCAAAATTTCTTGTTGCTGAAATATCATGTCAATTGCTGTCTTCCGGGGGGAAAATGTATGCTGGAATTACAACATCACCTTCGAAAGCAAGTGTGCGATTTCTTTTGCAAAGGGAAGTTGTGCCGCTGGGAAGCGAGGGCTCCACCGTGTTCTTGATTGAAGGTGTGTCTGTTTGCAAAGCTTGTTATTAACTCTGCTCCGAGTGCAGAGAGAGCTGGGGGAAACCCGAGCATGCCTCTGTATGTGTTTACCGTATTGAGTCAATTTGCATTCATAAAGATCTAAAGCTAGCAAATTAATTTGCGAGGTGACTTGTTTGAGTGAAGGCCTTTAAACGCCCTCAGGAGAGCTATTCTGAAATCACCGAACAGAAGGCACTTCCTTGAGAAGGTGTGTTGTGTCTGAAATCTCAGCAGCCGTCAAGGGTCAGTTTCTGAAGTGAGGACTGCCTCCTTGCGGAACGCCATTTGACAAAGAAGTGAGCAGGTCGCTGAGTAATGATGACGCATCATCCTCGGGGAAGATCAAAGAGTGGCCCTAACACGGTCTCCGCAGCCAGAGACAAAGATTCTTTCATTTACTATTTTAATAAATACTTAATATGCATCCATCACGTGCTGGTCCATATGCTAGACTCGGGGAAAAGAGCAGAATCAAACTATGTCATGCCCTGTCTCCATCAAATGTGTATGCTAACAGGTATTCAAATGCATGAAATAATTTTTGGTAGAATTGCTAAGAAGAAAATCAACAGGTAATGCCATAGAGTAAGAAGAAAAGTTCTACTGTTTTAAATTTTTTATTGTGCAAACAGCACTTAATATGAAATCTACCATCAACAAAATTTCAAGTCTATAACACAGTACGGTTAACCAAAGGCACGAAGTTGCACAGCAGACTTCTAGAACTCATTCGTCTTGTGCAAGAAAGTGTGTACCCATTGAACATCAATTCTCCATTTCCATCCCCCCAACCCCCTGGTCCCTGGCAACCACCATTCTACTTTCACTTTCTAAGAGTTTGATGTTTTTTTGGGAACCTCATATAAGTGGAACCGTAGAGTATTTGCCCTTCCGTGACTGGCTTATTCTACGGAAGGCTTTATATTTATAACCCCTATCAGGGTTAGTCAATTAAGGTTTTGCTGAAGAAGTCTCAATGTTATTAAGAAACCAGGAAAGCAAATGGGAACCCTAGGAAGAGTGTTATCCACAGGGGACTCACAAAATCACTGAGGTGAGAAAGAGCTTCACATATTTAATAATCAGTTGAGAGATGATCACTTCAGGCCCTGCTTTAAGTTGAGAATTAAATAAAAATCCAATACATGCTAATTAAATGATTTTTTTTCTGCAGGGAGGTTTGTTTTAGTAGCATCCTTCCATCTACCATGGGTTGAATGGTTTGCGGTGAGACGACAGTGGGAAAAGAAGATCGAGAAGTTGTCTATGACAGTGGTCCAGATGGGTGGCAGTGGCAGCTCGGACCAGGCTGGCCGCCATGAAGGTGGAGCAGGGTGGATGTTTCAAAGTGTGGTTGCAACAAACAGATAAAGAATTGGCAGTGGAGGGGAAAGACAGGAAGAGATCAAAAGAACTCATGGGGATTGTGATGAGCAATTGAGTAAGTGGCGATAGTATTTATTGGGTGAAGGCTCTAGGAGGAAGAGTCTTGGAGAATAGAAATCAAATGCCATTGTGGACCTATTAATTTTGAGGTAGCTGTTTTATGTTGCTACTAGATATCTAAATGTGAAGTGAGGAAGGGAGGTGGTCCTCAGAGACAGAGGACTTGGAAGCGATTCATGTTCACAACAGAAGAACACACTGTTTGATAGTCAGTAGTGTTACCTGACTACTGTTACCTGTGTGGGTAGAATTCAGTGCATGATGAGTCCTGAGTAAGGCTTAATAAATACTGACCTGTTTACGGGCGCCAAAAGTTTTGAGTGCAGTACTTTTCAGGGGACAATATTCAAAACGAGGTAGAATCTCCCCTCACAAGCAATATATCTATTGAAACTATGTGTGGGTGGGGACCACACCTCTCCCAGGCACGAATGCTGCATCAAGGTCCAACTCAGGACTTGAGGCTTCAGTTGCTGCTCAGAAGCTATTCATGGAATAAATTACACGAAGGCAGGTTGTCTCAGAGAGCAATACTCAAACCATCACATTTCTCCCTTTGTTGGGAGACAAATTTAGGATTGAATGTTACAGAAATTAAATTATGTATGTCTCATCCTCTTTTTCCTCCACTGTTAAAGGCTACTTGAAGTAACATCAGAGAGCCTGTAAAGGAAATCGAGAAGATGGATATTGCTGATCATAAACTAATATCACCAGCAGGCCTTCTCCTGGACTGGTCAGGTAGAGGTTTTCTGAAAATAACCAGGAAGAGAAGAGCTGAGTAGACTTGGCTTCCTGCTCAGGTATTGCTGGCTGCTGCTCAGATCCTCCAGGATGCTCCTGCTTCTTCAGTGTGATTTTCAGAAACCAAAGTTCAAGAGTCCTCCCCCTGTGGAGTCGTTCCCTCAAAGGGAGGCTCGCTCAGTCCACGGGTACTGCTTAGGCTCAGAGGACACATGGGAAATCTCTCGTTACTCCAGCTCATCACCTTGGTTTATGTGTTTATAATCTGATTGCATCTTTGGGAGGAAAAAAAAAACCTCTCCAAATTTGATGAACTGCACTATTCGCCCACATGCTGGAGTTTCCAGGGGTCGCTTCTGACCATCAGAGAGGACGTGGGTTAGAACAGGGCACGGGACCCCAAAGGCAGTGCGGTCTGTGTCACACTCAGTTGGCACCTGCCCAAAGGAGGGATTTTCTCTGCGTGGACAGTCGGAGGTCTTCCGGGACTGATGTTTCCAGAGATCCTAAGAACCTCCTCTGGATGAGCAATTGTGTCTGCCCTTAACTAGTCACCTAGAGGACTCTAGAACATTTTCAAGTGTAGATTAAATGCATTACAAGAAAACTATTGAAATAAGGATACACAAAAACTTGTCAAGGATTACTTGAGAAAAAGGACACGACTGGGATATTCTCATTCTGGAGTTTTACTTTTAAAGGCCTTTGGTTTATTACCTTACTCATGTACCTATTTATTTATTTAATTTAAAATATCTATTGAGCTCTTACTAAATGTAGGCAGCAAGCAAAGAGAATCTTGAGAACCCCCGTATTTCCGGCAACTTTCTCGCTGCAACTATCCTTCTGAATATAACAGAATGTGTTCATAATTTCTCCCCCTTTCTTAAAAAGAACACAGCAAGTTCTGTTTCTGTTATTATTAGCATCAGAGGCTTATGTAAGGGATGCATTAAAATCACACCCAAATACAACCACTGACAGTCTGTGACAATCTAATTGCATTTCTGCCACCCCAGAGAAGCTATTTGTTGTCCCCAATAATTATGCCATAAATTAACCACCAACTAGAAAGACAGTTTTAAACTCAACCTCTTTCCAATGTAAAAAGCAGGTCTTTGGTGCTAAACACATTACTAGGACAACTAAGTGTTGTTAGACAAGTGAAACGTGTCTTTCCTTCCCACTTCATACTACTCAGTATGATCAAAGAGGGCGTCAGGAGGCAGATTGGCTGCAGCGGAAGCACTAACCATGGGACAGTGTTGGGGGACACTGTCTGAGCTCCTTCTCTGTCGGTAACTGCCCTCGCGGTGTCAGAGAACACAGAAGAAGTTACAAATGAAGCAGCTAAGAAATTACTGCCTCTCATCTTTCAAGTGAGGAGAGACAGTGCAGCAGGGCAGTGGTTCAGAGCGTGGGCTTCTGAAAGCATGTGAGTTTGATTCCAGTCGCTCGCTTTCTAGAGCTGCCCTGCTCAATGGAGAAACCACCAGCCACGTGTGGTTATGGAAGGGCTCAGGGATGTGGGTGACAGTGTGGTGATTATGGGGGAGGGGGAGGGACGGGTGGAGGTGGGAGAAGGTATAAGGGGGTCCATGGTAATGGAACAATACAACAATAAATAGATAATTAAAATAAAATAAGTAAAAATTTAAAAGCGAGTTGCAGGCTCACACCAGTCGCATTTCAAGCGCTTCCCCATTGAACATTCCCATCATCACAGAAGGCTCTGCTGCTCAGCCCTGTGCTACGGCCTTCAGTTTTCGTTTCCACAGCCGACATTCTCGCTCAGCCCGTCCTCAACTCCAGGCCCGGGGGGGACCGGCGCCCTTTCTCCTTCCACTTGGCTCCGCTAGAATTTCTTCTTCCTTCGGAAGCCACGGACATCATTTTCCAATTTAAGTCAGATCATGCTATCCTCTTCCATAGTTTGTATATTAGAATAAAATCCAAGCTCATTACTGTGCTCATATACATCTTTCTTACCTTCTGTCCTTCCATTCCGTATTTAAATACTCCATACCCCCACCCCTCACTGCTTTCCAGCTACAATGGCTTCTTTCTGGTCTTGGAATGCTCCATGACTTAAGAATTTTGCCTCGAAATTCCCATTACTATTAATGCTCTTCCCCTCTATGGTTATATGATTTACTTCTTGTGTTCAATCAAATCTTAAAATACGGTTAATTTCTCCTGGAAGGCCCTCCACAGCCACTTATTTATACTCTGGCATTTGAATTTCTTATGTAGCCTTTACTATTACCTGCAAATTTTGATTATTCACTTATTTTCTTGATTATTGTTTGTCCTTAAGCACTGTAATATAATCACCATGAAAGCAGGGTTCTTATACGTGTGTATCTTTTATTCTGCGCCAAACCCTCAAGTGCCTAGTCAATTGTCTGGCTTAGACAGGAGTTCTAGAATTTTAAATGATGAAATTTTAACTGCAGAAGACCTCTCTGAGCCACTAAAAGTTTTTGACACATTATTTAATTCTCACAATTTTCTTCTAAAGGAGGTAATAATGATACCTTTGTTTTAAAGATGGGGAAGCTTCTTAGGCAACATTAAGCACTCTTTACATGGTTAATAAGTGCAAGTGTATAGCAATTCCTCTGGACTCCCTAGCCAATGCCGCTGTTGGAAACTTTATGAAACAGAAAATCTGGCCATTGTTAAGGAAGCAGAAGTGGAACGAACGTTCGGAGTAACTAGGTGAATATCTCCTTGACATGAATGGCTTACACTTAGCTTCTGTTTCCTCTGTCCACCTGGTTCCTTCTGGCACATACCTGACCCAGAGGTGACCTGAGTTGACCAGTCCAAGCCCCGCCAAGCTGATCAGGGAACTTATCCACCAGAGAAGGTGCATTTTGAGATCCAAATGAGGATGACTAGACAACACCATAGACAAGACAGCACAAGATGAGAACATGGTTGAAATTTTCTATAGGACTCTCTTCCTTATAAAGGTTTAATCCTACACGGCTACGCATAAAATCTCTGACCAGTTGGATGAGTTACTCCTCCTTTTTGAGGCACGAAATGTTTTATGTGTGTTGGTTTATAGACATGACTGTGAGATGATGAAGCTCATTAGAAAGGCACACTTAAATAGTTATAATACAAAAAATACCCATGTTTGACTGTTTTTACATATGAGAGACAGTAAAATATTTTCTAAGGAGAAAATGGAATCATGTTGAGGAACAATGACTGGTTGGATCCAATTCTCACGTGCACAATACAAAGACCCACCCGTCCAAGCTGCTGAATGCTCAGTTTTCACCTTCTGATGATTTTGTGCATGGAGGGAGTTGATTTTGATACCATTTGCTGGATTTACTGAACAAGCCAACCTTCTCCAAGGAGTGTATATTTTAAAGAGGAAATGGCCAACCATCCCATTGGTCTCTCCAACTCTGACATGACATAGGTTGGAACTGACCATAGTTGGGGGAAGACAGAGACGGGTCTGGCCTGCCTAGTGAGAAACCGAAATCAATGCTGCTACGTTTTGTGCTAAGTGAGCGTTAACTTCGTAAGATCACTAAGGCAGCGATTTTCAAGCTCTTTCATCTCATGGCACACACAAACTAATTACTAAAATTCTGTGACACACCAAAAAATATATGTTTTGCCAATCTGATAAAAAATAGGTATAATTTTGACTCATTCACCTCAAATGGCTATTGTTGTGTTGGCTGTTGTCATTTTTTTATTTGACAGTCTAAGGGGTAAAAAGGTCAGTGCCCCTGATTAAATAAATAGTCAGGTACTGCACGTTTTAAATTAAAGTTCCTACAGGTTGAAAATCACTGCAGTAAGGCGATGCCTCGGACTTTGTCAAATATATAAGGGCCACATTAGGCAGCAGAACAATGGCAAGAAAACACACTGGAGAAGAAATAGAGAGACTGGTGGTTGAGTTTGTTTTGTTTTGTTTTGTTTTGTTTTGTTTTGTTGTTGTTGTTAAGAGATGTGTTATTTGCCATGAACTAGTGCTCCCGCCTCAGCCTGCTTTTATCTAATGATTCTATATTTGGACTAACTCTGCCTGATGGCCCCCAAACCCCTAAGGCCACAATCTGCTCATCATTTCCCAAGTATAGTACATGTTTTTCCACTTCTCTAGTTTCTTCAGGCAAAACCGTCTGCTTAGATTTTTCATTTCCACATTCGTGGTCTAAGGTGAGCCTGGGAGGGACATTAGGTGGCAACCTTTAAAGAAACGGAAGAGACAGGTGTTTTCTGTCCTATCATATGGAAATCAGACTTCCTCTAGCTTTCTACCATAGTATGACAACAGCTCTAGTGCCTCGTTGATCAACAGTTATCGAATGCCTACTATGTGCTCCATGAATATGCTGTTAAGACTTACTGTTACCAATAAGCAGTGTTTTACTCACAGGAGTTTATGAGTTACTGAAGGTTATGGAGCACATCTAACTCACTTTTGTTTTCAATTGCCCACGGCTTCCAGGGCCAGCCCCTAAGTATATTAGGAGCTCAATGTTTATGAAGTAAACAGAAGCGTGATCCATCAACTTCAAAGTGAATCTTGAGCCAGAAGCAACCCAAGAAACTTCTTGACAGAAAATAAACAACTCAGATCCACCGCAAACTGTGGCCAAAACAGACGCTTCACTTTCAGGAACAGTCAATCTGTGTCATACATTTGCACAAATCTCCGGAATCAAAAAAGTGACTCCCGGTATGATACCTCCCCTACAGGATTAAGCCGAGCCAAATTGATTTGAGTCCCTGGCCAAGTGGGGGCCTTCCTGCAGGGTGGGAGGAGCTGAGGACATTGAGAAGCTTTTGATCAGCCTGAGAGTCAACTTAGGAAGCGAAACAGGGAGGAGATCATGTTTGTTAGGCGGCTTACGGGTAGATGGGCAGCCACATGGCTTGATGGGATAAAAAGGAATCATTCTAACACCACCATCCCCCTCACCTCAAAGAGATTTTCCCACCTACATCACAGGGCTGGGCTACCTTCCAGGAGCTTGGTTCACCGGGCTGTATGTCTGTTGACTCTTGCATGGAAAAGGTATTCATGCTAAGACTAGAATCACATTAATATATTGATATGGTTATAAATATAGATATAGATTGGTATAGTTATGGCTATGAATATAGATACTCTAGATATTGTCTGGTTATCTGTAGGTCAGTGATGAATATACACTGGAGTTTGTTAGATCATTCATGGAATTGTTAATACGGATATTATCCAGATAATGGATATCTGAAGGTCATAAAGTGAACATTTTGAAGAAACATCTTATATAGGTGTTTTAATACATTTTTAGAACATAAACATTATAATTCATAGTGACTTTTATGTTTTATTGTCCTCTTGAATATGCCATATATGTGGCCAATTAACCTCTTCTTAAACACAAAACATAGCCATCAATGCAACGAAAATATATATATGTGTGTGTGTTTGTGTATATATATGTGTATATATAGATATGCGCACATATATACACACACCATTTCTTTAGGTGTTCCATTCATTTCCTTTGAAGCCTTCAATTTACATGTTTAGCTAAAATCTTTTTCTAGATAACCCATGTCTATTGACTTTAATGATTCAGTTTTTAATTTTATTTAAAAGAAGTTTTCTTCACAAGATGGCACATGAAATATTAAAACACCCCTCAATTCTTTACCAAATGATGTTCTTTCTGCCCATTAGAACACACCCCACCCCCACCCAGTGCACAGGAAAAGTTTATCAAATACGGTAGATCATATGAAATTGCCAGTTGGTGACCATATTTTTACTTTCAAAGTCAACAACTGTATATGGTTCAACTTATTATTGGTAACATGTATAGTCATCTATTATATTCAAGTAGTAATGACAGGATAAATGCACTATTAACTCCAAGATGATTATTTTTTGTAGTAAAGCCAGTACGTTATCACCGATTAGGCTTAGAAGAACAGTAATATAATGTCTACAAGGTATAGACTTAAAGGGAGGAAGGAGCTGTTTACTCTCTCAGCTTTGGAAAGGCTGTCCAAGATGCTCAATAGGAATATCCACCTAGGCATGTGGCCTGACTGGGAATCGAACCTGTGACCTTTTGGTTTGTGGGATGATGCTTGACCAACAGACACACCAGCCAGGGCTCCACATATTGGGTGTTGAAGAAAGAATACAAGTTTACTAGGGAGACGGCAAAGTGAACGGCATATACAAATGAATGAAAGCATAAAAGTCAGTGAGGTGAAATCAGCAACTAAAAGCAGCTTAGTTTTGTGGTAGCAAATAGGTCAGATGTGTGTGTGTTCAGTTTAGAGTTGTGGACTATAAAACTGGGGAGACCATCCAGGACCAGATTTTGTAATGTTTTATATGTTATATTCTGGAGGTTCATGTAGTTGGGGCTATAAATGTCCTTTGCACTAAGACTGAGACTTTATCCAACAGAATGGTCTAATGGACAACTCTGTAGGGTTGGGTTAGGGAATAAAGGAGATGGAGAAAGAAGGAATATTTAGAGAACATTTGCATATAATTCACACTAACATGATTTCCTTCCAAGGGAAGAAACACTGGGGGTGGGCAGAAAAAGTGATGGGTTTAGGTAATCTGCAGAAAGTAACATAGCAGAGCTTGATGCGATTGTTTATCAGGAATAAAATGGAGAGAGCATTTCTAGATAAAGCTCTGGCCTGGCTGAAGTGACACAGCAAATGGCACTGTTGTTCCTTGAAATAAGAAATACCATGGCAGGCGGTGGGGGGGGGGCAGGGGGCGGGGCAGTGTGTTAACAAGGCGATGACATCGAGGTCTTCAGTGTCAACATCCTGGAATCCTCCTCACCATACCCACACCTCTCCCACAAAGGAATCCTATTGGACAACCATTCATTTAGATTTGGCACTTATGCTTGCGGAATTAAAGGAATATCAGCATTTTGCACGGATCAAGAGAACCTATGTAGTGAGGTGAGGATTTAGATCCATTCACAGATTAAAACAAGAAATGAGTGCCAAAATAATCATCATTGAGATCATTCTCATTCTTCAGAACTTTAAACCTGTGCATGAACAAAAAATTGACTTCTATCATATAATTTAAGAGAAAAATAATAACTTTTTCTCTGGATGCTGAGAATAAGTGGGTTAGTTCGGGCTGTTGGAAAGAGGATTGAAAATTCTAACAGATGTATTACCAAAATATTTCAAGAGCAAGGAATATTGAAATTTAAGGGGGAGAAGATGGCAGACAACTAATATTCATCAAGTACCCACTGTAAAATCTTGAACTTCACATTGAAAACTTATATAAACTAAAAAAATAGCAAAGGTGATTACACTTATTTTACATACTTAAACAACATTGTAGAAAATCATTTTAAAAGTGCTTTCTGATTTTAACTGGCTTTATTTATTAGGTTTCATTTGTTGGGTACTCTACGTGCCATGGTAGACAGCCTCTAAAACAGAACAGCGATCCCATCTCCAAGGGAGGCTTGCCCTTGTGTGGTGTCCTCCCCACGACTGGGACCTAGATGCAGTGACTCTCCCATTGAACAGAACACAGAAGTGATGCTATGCCACATCTGAGGTTGGGTTACACGAGGACTCTTGCTCCTGTCCAGGTTGCTCTGTGCGCGCTGCTTCTCACTCTTTGGGCTCTTCTTTCTCTCTCTCGGATTATTCACCCTGGGAGCAGTGAGGGGTCCTGTTGTGAGTCGCTCTGTGGAGAAACCCACGCGAAGAACGGGGCTGCCATTCCAACAGCAAGGAAAGAAGTCCTGCCAACAGCCACCCAAGTGAGGTCGGAAGCTCATTCTCTAATCCCAGTCAAATCTTCAGATTATCGTAACCACCACCCACCCTTTAACGCCAACCTCAGAGCAATCCTGAGTCAGAATCACTCATAGGGGCAATTCCTAGATTTCTGACCCTCAGAAAGTTGGTGAAATGCCCTGGCTGGCATAGCTCAGTGGATTGAGCACAGGCTGCGAACCAAAGTGCCGCAGGTTCGATTCCCAGTCAGGGTACATGCCTGGGTTGCAGGCCATGACCCCCAGCAACTGCACATTGATGATTCTCTCTCTCTTTCTCCCTCCCTTCCCTCTCTAAAAATAAAATCTTAAAAAAAACGAAACTTGGTGAAATAATGTTTGCAGTTGTTTAAGCTGCTAAATTTTGGCAAAATTTACGACAAATGATACCTCTAATATACACGAATGAGTTCATTTTATACTTAAAAGTGTTTGCTACAGATATTAACATCCCCACTTTATAGAAGTGACTGAAACCCATCTAGGCGAAACAATGATTGAGATTCAAGCCCCATCTCGTCTGGCTCCTAATTCTTACCATGAGACCCAAATGCCTTCTGGGAACGCAGGGCTCTCTCGAACTAATTGTAGTAATTCGGATGTCTATGAACACCTACTTCCTTGGTTTTATTTCTGACCATTTCCTGATCACTCGTGCACAGACAATCTTGTTAAGACGAGGTGCTAACACACTGTGCAGCTGCTTCAAGCAACCTGCTGCTTCGCGTGCAGCTGGGAACTAACTTTCCCAGCAAGCTCTGATTAGCATTTTGATCTTGACAAGCACTTTTCCTCTCGGAATGCCAGTGCAGGAGTGATTGTTGTCGCTGCCAGGCTTCAGGTCTCTACTGTACGCACACGCCGTGGCTCACCTCTGCTTGCTGAAAACACCCGATCTGCCGCTGACACGCTCCGAATGGAAGCCCTGGCCCCTTATTTGCCGCCATGGGCCCCCCTTGATGGAAAGCAGTCCCATGCAGCTTGTGCACAGTATGAACTTGGAAAGTGGGGTTGGGACTGGCACTCGAGTCCCTATCTGTGTGCTTGGTGCTTATGATATATTAACTTATCTCATACACGCCTGACAAAGTTTGTGAGGATTACTTTACTACCTTGATCCCAAGAGGCAGAGAAAGTCACTTTTCCATGTTTACAAATGATTGATCTGAGTTTATCTGACTCATCTCTAAGATGGGAAGAAATAACGCCATTAATTGCTGTTGTCCTGTGACCTGTGAAACGTAACAGTGCACCTAGCAGCACACCAACATGCTGTGTGAACTCACTGCTTCTTTTATTTTTCTTCTTTCTTTTAAAAGGTTATTTACCTTTCTACAAAGAATTATGTTTACTACCAAATAAGCCTCCCCAAAATGTGTACGTGGGGGTACAGCATATTGAGCAACCGCTATGGGTGAAGGGGGTTTGTAATGGAACAAAAATAGGAGGGTCAGCTGCCTGCTGCCACAAAAGCTGAATTCATAAGGCAGATGCTGGTTTTATTCAGGTGCTGTGTGATCTGGGAGGCAGACTCCCATCTCAAAGCCCACCTCCTCAGGCAGGTTGTGGAAAAAGTCCAACCGTCTTCAGTGAGACCAAAAACAAAAGCCAGTGTCCACAGGTCCTGCTCCATTTTAAAGGACAGTCCTTTAGAGCCCATGGGTGGCTAGGCAGTTTTAGTCCCCATCCAGGTCAGTTGGCTTATTCCCAGCTGCTGTCCATTTCAGGCTCCCTCCCGGAGGCCATGTGGGCTGCTCGAGCCTCAAGGTCATGTATTCCTGGGATAGCATGTGATCACCCTGGAAACTGCATTACCCAATGCGGGAGAGGGAGAGACTTCGTCCTGGAGGTCATGGCTGTGTGGCTGCTAGGGGCACATGGTCCAGGGAGAGAACAGGCAAATACTCAGTGCAGTACAGGTCATGAACCAGAGAGAGAGAGTGTAATATCCCCTTTGATCCCCTGGGATTATATTAGTTTAGGTGTGGCATCTCTGACCCCGCTCATGGGGTCTACGGCTTTGTAGCTGAAACAAAAGAAATTCACACGGACTACCAAATCTTGTGGAAGAAAGGGGCCAGCGGCTTCTCCCTCAAGGGGAGCAAAAATCTCAGCCCTCTCTCCAATGAGCTTTTATTGTCTTACCAGGGTCCTCATTAACAATGCACAGGCTTGCTTTAGGTGGTTACCTTATACAGAAAACAAAGGAGAGGATGCTGGTAATCACATCACAGAAGAGGGGTATTTGCAAATGAAAAGGCAAAAGTGGTTGAACCGGTTACACTGGTCCTTGGAAGGTTTAGCACGGATTTTAGGAAGTTATTTTGCAGTAAATGTTTGCCACAGGGGGCTGGGCCCACGCCACGCAGGATGATCTACTACATCCGTGGGATAGACCAAGTGTTTTCTCAAAATGACCAATCAACTTCCCAAACTTTCACTCGCTTCTGGTGGGTCCACCTCCCAACTAATCCCTTCCTTCCCCAGGCTAGACTGACAGGCCTCTTTGGTCCTGCACCTTGCCCTGCACCATCTTGAATTCTGTGGCTCATGTGCCTGCCTTCCGCTGGTCCCACTCTAATCTGGTACTGAAGGGTTGGGGGAGGAGTTTTTTATAAAGTATCTTGCTAGTTTTTCATGCATCAGTGTAAGAACCTCCCCCTGCTACCATCTTGGCTAATGGGGGAGACTCCCTGGTGCTCCAGATAGTCTACCAAGGCTATCTACCAAGGCTGCCCTTTAAAACGGACCTCTCTTCTATTTGAGTGCAATAATAGCTATTATTTATTGATAACTCACTATGTCCTGGATACTTTATCTCTCATTCTCACATCAGCTCTTCCAGATAACATATAGTTTCTCTGTCTACAAATGAAGATGAGGATTTAGATAAATGTCCCCAAATCATAGACAATCAATAGTTCTTAGGACATAAAGAATAAGTTTTCATTTTTTCATCCCTGACACAGAACCTTGCTCACTGTATGTGGCTACTAGTCGTATTACTGATAAAAAAACCAGAAAGGATGAAGTCAGAATAAATAAAGTACTAAAAAAAAAATAAAGCCAGGAGGAAATTATTTTAATAAAATAAAAGGAGAGATAAAGTATTCTGTTCATGAGTGAATTTTATAGAGGAGTTGCAGGAAAAATAATAAACCTTGCTCCATCAGGCATAGGTAGCAAAAATTATAATCACAGTGCTCACTATGAAGTAGTTATTTCTCCATAAGGGTTGTTCACAAGGATTTCAAAAGATAAATCTGTCCTAAGCAGTGTCTTTACATCTATTGTGCGTGTGAGGCTTCTAAGGTTTAGAGAAGCTAAATAACTTGCCAAAGGCACACAATGAAAAATCAAAGGAGCGTGGATTTGCTGAGGATTCTGACTTCTAGGCCATTATCTTCGGGACTCAACAACGCTGACCCCTGTCAAGTGCTGATGTTTCTTATCAAGGGATGTTCGAGAATGCGAGGGGTTAGGACTCAATATTAAAGTTAATGACATAGAGAAAGATGAGGACGTTTTGTCAAAGATGAGGAAGAGGACTTCATTACATAATCAAAACTGTGTCCTGTTAGCTGGGCACTGAGTGTTTTACTAAAAAAATCATACAATTTTTTTTTCACAACTGAGAAATAGTGGTGAACTATCATTAATACAGCATGCCAATACAAGAGAATACTTTGGCTGAATAGCTTGAGGCATAGCATTTTAATTCAGGTGGATATATGGTTCTATAAAAGTCACTACACGGTATTATAGTTCATAAATATATATTTAATACATAATAATAAGAAATTAATGATCAGTACATGGTGGGTTCAAGGTTATTGTTTTATCCCCCTGGCCTGCAATTCTTCTGAGTCGATTTCAGTGCTAATTCAATCAGCTGTGTTGGTTCATATCAGTGGCGTACGTGGAACACACATTCAAGATGAAAAGAAATAAAAAAAGTCACCTGATCATTGCTTGGAGTGACATTGAAAGGGAGCCTGCTCTGAAGCTTTATAATTATTCTTCATTGGACGAAGGTAATACTGGTTAGGTAACTATATTAATGGTTTCTACTTTGCTAATCATCTCAATGACAGACTTACGTTTCTATAACCTTGTGGCTGAGAATTGCTATGGCTTAAGGTTACCATTTGAAGCAATAGCATCGTGGCAAGTATCCTGGGTTTGAAGTTTAGAACAAATGCTGTGACTCTTATAACTCTACTTCGACTATGTGCACGGTGCCCAGATAAAATAGAGAATCCTGGTGAAATTTCAACCTTAGATAAACACCAAATAGTAATTTTTGTTTTATTTTGTAAGAATATTCAAACTGTGATATAGGGCAGGGTTACACTAAAAATTATTTATTGTTTATCTGAAATTCAAGTTTAAATGGGTATCCTCTGTTTTTATTTTTTGCCAAGTGTGAGTTTGAGAAAATTCCTGGACTAAAATGTTTTCAACTGAATACTGTAGGTAAATAATTAACCACTGCCTACCTCACAGACTTATTGAGGAAATTAAATTGTGGATCAGCTTTCAACGCTCATGTCAGTGGCTGTGTCAACAAATTTGGACTTATACCATTACCTTAAATAGCACATTAAATAATCCTTACTCTAGACTATGACATTCTTTGTCCCACTGATATAACCTTCCATTTAATTAAGATAAAAGATACATCTAAATGGATAAAATGATAAAATGGGGTTGCAAAATGCTCTTTAGGTATAGCACATGCCAGTGAGTCTACAGGATGATAATTGGTCAAACTATCTCTAATTTTTAACATAGTTCCTTGCGCAGAGGAGGTGCTTTGTAGATGTTTGTTTTTTAATGTTCAGTTATATCAACGAAAACTAAGCGCATCAAATAAGAGAGATGGTGGGATATATTTGTTCAATAATGTGGCTATTAGCAGTCACCTAGTCAAGTCAAGCCTGTAGACAGAATGAAAAAAATAGTGGTTCCTCAACCAAACACGCTGAATTAACTCAGTATTCCCATTAAAACTTGGGCAAAGAGAATAACTTAGAAAACAAAATCAGCCAATCTGAGGCTTTTGAGTTTTCCAAACTCAGAAGCGTTAGCAAAACCTAGCCTATTGCTTACACAGTAAGATGACAGGAAACAGACAGATTCAAGTCATCTTTGTGTTATGATCCAATTGGTCCATGTTTACATAGATAGAAGCCGAGGATGGTGCGGATGTCAGCAAAATGTTAAATAACCTTTCATGTGCATTTCTATTGCAGTGTCGTTGGAATCTGGGGTCTCCTTCTGGTCACAATTAAATCCTTTAAAATTCTATCAGCCTGAACTATTTTGCATGAACTTTAGATTTAATTTTAAAGATCTTTCTTTTGTGGGAAAATGCTGAAGTCAATAAACACTCTGAATATTGAAGAGCAGTAGGAGCCAGGCTGGTAATAAGAGCTTAAGTTAGTTTTCCAGTGGACCTTGCAGAATTTAAATAATTAAATTGTATTGTTCTTTGATGAGTGGATGCTATGTCTCAAACTCGCCTGTCAGCTAAAATTTATTTTTCAAGTAGGGCGAAAGACCACAAAAGTGTTATTCGTTGCTACAACCATTTGAACATTTTTCAAGCATATTTGTAAAACTACAGAGCTAATTCAATAATTCATTGAAATTATCATAAAAGTTCAGCAAATCATGCATTGCATTCAGACCCTGATATATGCTAGATTTCCTGTTTTCACGTGTCAGCAGCTTTATAACTATAATCATTTGAATTTCAAATGATAAATTTATATCTACCATAGCCCTCGAATGCATAAAAAATGACAAAAGGGCACCCGTTAGAGAAATTTCAAAAGAATTGTGCATTTTGTAATTTGATGCATGTAACGCAATCCATGATCCACCAGGGTTTGCGCTGTGCCAGGCTCTCGTCTGTGCCCAGCACGAGACAACAACAGAGATGAGCTTCTCTGAGTCGTGAACCAGCGGCTCCCTGGTAGGCAGTGCTCTCCACGCTGCGTCAGAAGGGGTGCATATGTAACACTCCGTAGGGCTCTGTGGGCTTAATTACTCAGTTAGGCTTTGGCAGAATGAGATGAAAGAGATGCCAAGTGAAGTGAGGAGAAGAACTCTAGACCCATCTCCACCGAGTTAGAGAATTCATGGAAATATTACTGCACAGCCAAGCAGAAAGCTATATTGTTCGTACTTGGGGATGTCTTATTGCCATATGTCGCTCTTACTGAGTCCATTGCCTTTTCATTAATATCTTCCCCCAAAGTAATTACTGTGTGATTTGAATTTTCAATAAACGTTCCCTGTCAAGGTCCAATAAGAAAGGCATATATAGCTCTGGCTGGATGGGTCAGTTGGTTGGAGTGTCATCCCATACACCCAAAGGTTGCAGGTTCGATTCCAGGTCAGAGCACATACCTAGCTTGCAGGTTCAGTCCTGGTTGGGGTGAACACAAAAAGCAACTGAACAATGTTTCTCTCTCACATTTCTCTCTCTCACATTTCTCCCTCTCTCTCTCTCTCTCTCTCTCTCCCCCCTCTCTCTTTCCCCCCCCACCCCCATCTCTCTCTTTCCCCCCACATCCCCATCTCTCTCTCCCTTCCTTCCTCTCTCTAAATTTCAATAAACATATCCGGTAAGAATTTTTTTAAAGGGCATGTATAAACAGTTGCTGTTAACAGGTCGTTCCCTCAGCACTGCTACATGTTAGAATTCTCAGGAACAGGGATTAAATCCCATTAGCACAGTACCCCAAGTACTTAGACTAGAAAGATGGCATGAGTGAATTATCACATGAGAGTGGCTTACAGGACCACAAATAGCGGGGTCTGAATCCCAGTTAACTACAAACTTTGTGTGCAGTGAAGTTAACTTAAATGCCCAAGTTTCAGTATGTCTTGGTGTAAGCAGCATATGAGAATGGAGACATGATGAGAATTAGAAAGCACTAATATGATGGGGGCACGTGGCACATTCATCCAATGCAAACGCTCATACGGTTCACCCCTCTCTCTCCGGCCTCTGTTTTCACCTCCACAGAGGCTGTTGCTCTGACTGTTTCCTTCCATTCTAACCACATTATCACAACAAGCCCAAAAGGCATGCCTCCAGAGTTTGTGGCTTTTGATTTTAGGCTACCAGTTCATGCCAGGATCTTGCATGAAGTTACGTAATTCCTACTTATCTTACACATGGACGTTCAGCACAGCTAGGCCAGGAGCTCCATCACAGACTACACAATGACTTAGAGATAAAAGGAAGTCTGGAACTGTGTCCCCAATCCCTCCCTTAAAATAGACATATAGAATTGCTCCAGGGAAAATATCCCTTCTTTTCTGACCCTCAAACAAGACGGTCGTTAAGTCAAATGCTTGGCATCAGAAGTGCTAAGGCTGCCTACAAAACTTTGTAAAACTCTGTATGTACACAGGCAATTGAAAACTTTTAAATATTTATTGAGCTACTATGTAATTTCATATGCATTCTACATGGCATTTTTAATCAATCAATCACATGAAATAGTTTAATAACTCATCTGTAGTGTAGTACCAGAAACTGAACTTGAACAAATTAGATAACTTATATACAGGGTCTGGCAGAGTAAGGCTCGCTTGAGTGTGGTTGGTAGGGTACCTGAATGTCTCGCACGAGATGGACAGCAATTTGAACATTTCACCTAAAATGTCATGTGGTGTGTTTGAGTGTGATATTGTCATGTTACAGAATTACATACTTATGATTTTGTAGTAAACCATTTTATAATAAAAAAGGGGTGTTATTTGTGCCAGACCCTGTACATAAACACCCTGCATAGTGCTTAACAACGATTAGGTCTTCAACAGTTCATTGTCAGATTGAGTCTTCGCTTTCTTGCTTCCTTGATTTAAAAAAACACTGCAAAACAACAACACACAAAATATACATTCTAAAAAAATAGAATACACCAAGACAAAAGTCTTCAGAAATGGCTGCTCCCGCAAAACTGAGCTGCCCTGCAGAGGAAGGGCAGACGCTGCTATTTCCTCCGTGCGCACAACGGTTGCTTAGAACCCGTGGGGCTGACGCCCCAGGCAGTCTGTCTCGGGGATGATGCACCCCGGGTGCAGACGCAGACTCCTCTCGATTTCTGTTTTGTTCGGGTGGTTGCTTCGTTTTATGTTTCTCCCTTTGGAAATCCCTACGCTCA
Organism: Phyllostomus hastatus; assembly: GCF_019186645.2. NCBI lineage: Eukaryota > Metazoa > Chordata > Mammalia > Chiroptera > Phyllostomidae > Phyllostomus > Phyllostomus hastatus. The sequence continues at coordinate 21,859,000 of NW_025334024.1, forward strand.
TCTGCTTCAGCAAGAAGCCCACTGAGCATTAACGTGGAAGGGAATCATTTCCTGAGTTGTGGAGCCCTTGAGTGAAGTGCGGGGAATCGCAGGGCCTACAGACGCTGGAGGGAAGGACGGAAGCGTATCCACATCTGCGCCAGCGCAGGGTGGGAGAAGATAAATCAGTGACGAGTAGCCGAATGGAGACAGGTTGGCGTGATGGCATTTAAGCCAAAGTCACCGTGTGCTGCCTCCAGAATTTGCCAAGATTTTCATCGCCTCCCCCAGCAACATTTTTTTTTCACATTTATATACAGCTTAGGTTGTAGCAAGTGAGAAGATTGGTATTTGAAACTATGAATGACTTCTTAAAGGGCAAATAGGAGACACTAGGTTTTCCTGTAAGGAGTCTGGCTTCATGATTTAGAAGTGGAAATAGGTTTAGTTAATTAGAGTGCCTGCTGTCCCCCCTTCTTCAAAGAAGAGCAGAGGCTTTGATAAGAATGTGCTTCTGTCCTCAGCGAACGCACTAAGCGTGTCTGGGGATGTGCTGCCAGGACGTCCCCATCTGGTCCAGCAGTCACAGGCCAGCCTGTGGTGCCCGCTGCCTTCCTGCATCTCCTGGGGCTGTTGCGCTGGACTTTCGCTCTGGAACTGTCAGCTAGTGCGACACTCTGCGGCCACCTTTGACCCGCGTCCCTAATCCATTCTGACACATTCCAGGCTGTCGCACTGGATCATTCTCTCCGGTTCATCGCACACCATTGGAGCCAACAACCGGCACGTCCTTTTTTTTCCATCTGTGTGTTCTAGTTTAGGCTGGGTCAGGAGAGATGTCACTGTTCCGCTGCGTCACTCCTGACAGCTCTCTGATTTCCAGCTTTTAGCTTGATAAACACTGACTTGCAAAGACCTGAAGTTGAGTGACAGATATACTGGTAAATTCAGCATTGGGAGACTATTTCTGTTTGTTTACTGGCTTAGAAGGACACTGGAATGCCCTTTGCAATGTAGGCTACCTCTCTCCCATCAAACCACCTTTCCACCTTCCTGCACATTACAAATTATTGTTGTTATTATCATTAGCCATTCTTCAAGGCTCATTTCCAATGCCACCTGCTTTGAAAAGCTTTCCCCAATTGCCCCACAGCAAATGAAGATCAATCACTCCTATGTCAGTGCTAAGCAATTTAACCCTGTGTATTTCCTTTATGTCATCCTTTGCAACAATACAAGGATTTACTTACTGAGTGTGTTCTCCGTCTCAGCACATTAGGAATTAGATACCTGGTGGTGAGCAAGTGACCTGTTAGAACTCTCCATCCAGTAGGGGGCCCACAGCATAAGACACATGAGTATAAAGGAAATAAAACAGCTCGAAGGAGAGAATTATTCATTATCCCTCATGGGGTCAGGACAAGTCACATGGGCAGAGAGGGCAGTGGTTACAAGTACAAACAGACCTGAGTTTGAATTCCCATCCCAACAGTTACTAGAGGCTCAGTCCCAAGCAAGCTGTTCAATGGATTTGGCCTGATGTGTACTCATCACCGAATGGTGATAGTAATAAGTAAGCAGTGTGCACATTCTGAGCATGAAATGTCAGAGTTAAATGAGATCATGAATGTTAAGCATTGAGCACCACATCTAAAAAATAAATGGAATATGCTTGCTTTATGCCTGTGGAGGAATGGAGCCATACCAAAATGAGGACACTAATAATAATTCTGGTAGGGCATGGAGAGCCCATAAATGTACATGTGTGGGGGGCGGAGGGGTATGGGTTTACTCAGCATAAACAGAATAACCAAAATCCAAGGATGCCCCCTTGGGGAATATGTATGTGTATGAAGGGCACATGCAATGTGATGAAAGAGTGGAAACAAGACCGCTCTTTTATAAAGAGCGACTATGGAAGCGCTCAGTGATAAGCTAACATTTGTGCAGAGATAAGCAGGAACAGAAGGAGTGAGATAGAGCAGTACGTGCAAATGCCCTGCTGCTGAGACTGGGCTAAAACACCGGTGCCAGGTGTAGAACGAATAAAGAGGAGAGCTGTAGCAGATGCAGCCAGACGTGTAACGGAGCCAAGGTCAGGGTGAAGGTTAGCCGTAGACACATCATGTAACACCTTGAAGATGAAAGCATATACTCTTTCTGGTATGGGAACTCACTGAGGGGTTTTCTAGGGAGGAGTGGCCCACGATTTACATCAAGATCATTATGGCTGTTTTGTGGGAATGAAGGGTATTTAGTGAGGGTACACTGACAGAGCCTGTACCAGGTCTTTGCTGTGTGATATTGGACAAACTAACGTGTCCACATTTCAGTGGCTGTATCTGCAAATGGGGACATTGACATCCTAATCTACCTGACTGGAGTGTTGCTGATGCACGTGATCTTGTAGTTCAAGTTCTAGTCTAACTTTGGAGAGAGAGGTGATGGCAAAGTCTGAGTGAGCTAAAAATAAAAGGTAAATAACCATGGGGACAAAACATACATATTCCTCTGTGTATTTTTTTTTTGTTCTTGGAGTTAACTACAATTTTTTTAAAGACTCATGAGCAAACAGATTATCTAGGTAGGGCCACATTTTCAGCCTGGTCTCGAGTGTTTATACATTTAATATTTATTTAACAGGCAATCTATAGCTAGTTAATTAGATAGCATGCTTAATATCTCATTTTCTTTAGTTGTATGGGTAAATGCTAATTAAATTCCTGAACATTCCTCACAAGTGTAATGTAATAATAGGAACACCGTCACACACTTATTGGTTCTGCAGATTTGAATTAATTACATTGCGAGTAGATTTATCTCTCATATATTTATACCTCAATAGGTGTTCTTCCCTGACAATCATGGGGGATTTAATTTCCAAACCACCACCTTATTAATTCTTAATTAAATATGTTTAGTAGAAGTTTAATACGGAAGCTCTAGTTAGTGATACTTCTTCCACACATCTGGATTTTGAAATTCATTTTGCTTTATGCTGCTAAAAGAGAGTCAGGACAATTAATAAGGTAATAAAAGAGACTACAGAATGCAATTTGGAGGCAAGCCAGGCAACCTGCTACTGGGCTTTGTCAGCACCTTGGGGGGCATCTCTTAATGTTCAGTCTGCCGTTTGCCTCGTACTCTACCTCTGGACATGAGATTATCTATATCTCTGCATTTTTCACTTTTACTGTTTCTCTCCATCCTCACTGATACTGTTGCCTTAATTCCAGCTTTGTCATCTCTCACCTGAGCCGCTTTAACAGCCTTCTCTTCACAGTCTACCCGCTGAGTCTAACCTGTTCCATCCATTCTGCACACAGCTACCAGAGCGATTTTTCATGCATCCGAATTACAAGCTTGTCATTCCTCTCCCGGAATGCTTTATCTCCAGAAGAGAGTTCAAATTCTTTACCAATGACAGGTGACATCTTCCTGCTTCCCCTGCAATCTCATGCTTCACATTTTCCCCCCATCGCTCACCAAACCAGGCTGTTAGATGAAATTCCCAAAGCAAGGAGTGCTTCCACGTGTCTGCTCAGACCGTCCACTCCCTTTCCCGGTTAACTCTTAACCCATCAGTCTGTGGACAAAGAAGGGCCACATACGAAAGCTGACAAACTCGGGAGAGGCCTGTGTGAGGGCTTTGTAACTCAGAGACCTAAAGTAAACACATAGGATGATGTGGAATGAAAACTTTCTAACTAAAAGCAGGTCAAGGCGGACAGTCCTGGCGGGCTAGAATCTTTCCTGACAAAAGACCATCTTTCTCTTAATCGAGCCTGTCAATTGTCTTGTTGCATCTACAGTAACACACCTTTGCAAAGTCCTATTTCCTTTTGCCGGACCTCTCAAAGCACAGGCACCGCAGCAGAGGGAGACCACAAATCCTCTCCATGTTATTGTTGTCACGTTCATTGTCGACAGGTAACTACCCTATACTCACCTATGTAAAAGAAGCATGTGTCTATCATTTTACTTTTTATCCAATTCCGATCCCGGAGGTTTCCCTGCTGTGCATTCTCCTGCCTCCCTACTCTGTCACCAATGGACTTCGTATAATCCACTTAGTCTTCACTTTTGATTGTAATGTGTAAAATAAGGTGCACAACTGCCATTCTCCAGAGCATTTTCTCAGTCCATTGAAGTTTTTCTTCCCAGCAATTGTCACTTTGGCTCAAATAAATTCATAAAAATATTTACAGGGTGGGATGTTTCTTATGTCGACAACTTAAAACTCAGGTGTATGCTTATTGAGTAAAGAATCGTATATTTGTGTTGATTCTGAATTACTTAACGTCAAGTCCCTTTTACTTTTCTGGGGCGACAACTCCCAGGATACAAACTGTCAGAAGAAGGGGAAGTTGGTCCTTCCTCTCATGACCAATGTGCTCTTCCCTGTGTTCCTGGAGTCCTTCGTTCTGTCACTGAAATGATCCCACATGTTTCTGTTTCCTCATGTGTCGCTCCCCTTGCACCCGGAGATGGCCTATGTACTTCCTACATTCATTCAGTATCCATTTGCTGAATCCCCACTTAAACACTAGGCACCAAGCCTCCTGAATGCTGGAGGAAAGGTGGATCCCACTGCAGAAAAGTGGACATGGACACAGATAAACGGGAGTCCTAAGACGAACCCCATACAGACCCCGGGGCAGGGCTGAACGCAAGGTCCCTGGAGGCAGACCGCCGAGTGAGCGGAGAGCTTGAATAGCTCTAAACCTGAACCCTTCATCCGAAACGGGATCAGAGGAGTGCTCAGCGGGGCTACGAGGACGGCACAAAATAATCCGGGGAAAGCACCTGGATGAGTTACTCATCCAAGCTGTTTGGAAAGTGCCTGCCTCAACCATCTGATGAGTTGGGAGAAATATTATATTTTCTTAAAAGGAAGAAAAAAGTGCATAGAGTAGACACATCCATATTAGTTTCCTATAATAACTTATTTATACTGTAAGTGAGAAAACAGAGGTTCAGTGTCTTCTTTCAAAGCAAACAGTGTGTAACAAAGATAACAATGCTTGTCTTTTTATTTCCTTACCAATAAATAATAAAGGCACAGGATGTATACATAAATAGGGAGAAATACATAGAGCCTGCGGTTTCTTCCATCAATTTCACCTTCTCCTAGATTGATAGAGAATTTACATTCTATGTGATGGTATTGATGATTGCAATAGCATGAACATTTGGAAGAAAATTAGGTATTTCAAAGGGAGTAATAGCAAGCAATGATAACAATTTGTAAGTGTGTATGTCTACATGGCTAAGTTATGCTTCTTTTTTTTTTTGGCAAAAATTCACATGATCAGAGAGCTGAAGAGCTAGGAGAGGGAAAAGGGCAAGATTGGTTTCAGATAGTTTTGTCAATAAAAATGCCCCCAGGCCTTTGCAATCTCAAAATAAATCTCTCTCAAGGGTTATTGTGTTCGGCACTGAGGCTTGGTAGGAAAGTAAGGACCTGCATTGTAATGAAAGGAAACAGAAGCTGAAAGAGAGGAAATCAACCCGCCAGGACCGCAGACTGAGGCAGAACTGGGACGGCCACTCGGAGTTTCTGTTGTTTAATACAAGGCTCTTCCTACTTCACCATCCCCAGACCTTTCCTCCCTCTTTTCTCACCAGCTCTTCGGAAAATATCCATTTTAGCCATCTGCTGAGCTGGAGAGGCTTTTTGTGTGTACGACTTTGAATAATTTAAACATTAAGACCCTCTTGAAGACGTTATTCAGAATTTAACAAAAAAAGCCCCCATTTCTACTTAACAATAAAGTAATAATACTTTATTGTCCATTAGTGAAGGATCCACTGTGTTCTTTGCTGACAGCTTTCACATAGAGAGGGAATCCTGGCCTCTGAGTGTGGAATTACTGTGCCAATTGTTCTTCAACAACTTAAGGTCCCTTGAAAATCAGGGGGACTCCTCTCCTCCTGGCCACTCTGATGAACCAATTTTTTTTAGATGATCAATTATCTTCAGCCCTTCGCTGATTTTGCCTCCATCTTTCTGGGTTTGGGCTAAGGCTTGTATTTGATCTCTCCAAAATCCATTCCATGGTTTGGTTCTTTGGCCTTACCCTGTGTCTAAACCATGGTTGGTAACAATATTTTACCTGAGCTTGTCCTTGTTTCTGCTCAGATGAGTGTCTGCTCCCCTACGTCTAAATTCCCTGGTCCTCATCTTTACCCCTGTCGATCTGTGATGAGAGAAGAGCACATCTATGTGGTCAATGTGAATTGCATCATGTATTAAGGGCAGGGGAGGAATCCTACCTGTGTGTCCTGACAGCCCTGTGATTAGAACCAATGGAATGCCAGGGATATCCATCTCGTCTTTGCGTCATTATTCCATGTAAGCCTTCTTTTCTTTTTATACATACTCTAAACTCCAGATAATCTGAACTGGTACTGCTTTTTTTAAGCAAGGGTTCTCAAACTGGAACATGCATCAGAATTACCTCGAGGGTTTGTTAACATAGATTACTGGGGCCCTACTCCCATGGGTTCTCATTACACGGATTTGGGAGGAACCTAAGAATGTGTGTTTCTAACAAGTTTCCAGACGGGGTGGACACTGCTGGGCTAGCTGAGCACACTTTCAGGGCCACTGTTCTACACACAGCTTGTTCCTGTTCACCTGTGAGTGATGATCTTCACCTGACACATCTTGGAACTCCATCGCCACAACATCACACCAAGTTAGCCACTAAAATTCACTACATGCTGTGTTCGTTCATCTGTTTATTTATGGAACGTGTACTGAGGTCCTACTGTAGATGAGGCAATGAACTGGGTCTGTGGCCACAGGGAGATGAGGTTACAAAGCCATCCCCAACCTTTCCAACTGGACTGGCATCTTCTTCCTCATAGCTGACTACTGTCCTCTGTGCAAGTTCACGCTTGAGAAGGATTGCTTCACCACACTATGAACTCCTTCACGTAAAAACTCAAATATTCAGCTGTGATTGTCCTAAAATACTACATAGCAAAGTGTCTCATCCTGGGGTGGAAGAGGAAGGAGAGAAAAAGGCAAAACATCACTGCCATGATTTGTTGAGATTTACTTAGTGCTTGACATGAGCTCATTTAATCTTTACAACAGAAAGTAACTAATGATCGCCTGTTGTATCGAATCAAATTGGTTTTGCTTGAGTTTATTCTGGAATAAAGGCAAACTGCAAGCATCTCATCAAAATTCTAGAGGAGGTAGAAGATATCTAAAATCCTTATACAAAGACCTTGCTTTTGAAATTACATTTAGTTCTCTTAAGAAGCACAGTAATTATTATTGACAGTAGTCACCCTTTATGGAGCATTGTGTGGATCACAGTTGGGTGTTTTATTTGATGGATTTGGCTATGATGGGCAATTGAGAAAATGTTAGGACCCAACCTGTTTAATCAGGAAAGTAAAATGACAAACTCAGGCTCATGCAGCTTTGGGTGCGAAAACTAAATAATCAAATGGTCAGCAAAGAAAATTCATTTTTTTGACTAATTAAATATCTAGCATTAAGCAACCTCTGGAGACCAATCTAATTTTTACTGTTGTATGAGATGAACTTTTACCTAAAACTCTGGTTGTAGACTTCATCACCCCCCAAATCGGAAATATGAGGTCTTTTCAGAAGGTATCCAGCCATGCAACATGAAAAATGGAGACATTTACTGAAGAAGATACAAGAAACATTGTACACAGAACAATGACGCCTCAGTCCCCTTCAAAGTTGGCACCTTGGGACCTCACACAGTTCTCCCAATCGCCATCAGCTGCCCTGTCATATTTTCCTGAACCTCATGGATAGTCTGAAATCACTTCCCTTTCAAAGGTGATTTTAGTTTTTGGAAAAGCCAGTATTCACAGGGTGCTAAATCTGGGCTATAGGGGGTGCTGAGTCACCTGGGTGATTTGCTGTTTTGCCAAAACCATTCTGCATGAGATATGATGCATAAGGAGGTGGTTGTTGCGATGAAGCTGCCAATCACCAGTTGCCCTTAGCTGTGGCCTTCTGAATCATCCAGATAGTTTCTGCAGAGAAATGTTCAAGCTTAATGCAAAATTTGGTACAGATTCATTGCTCTGCTTACTCAGTCATTTTGCATGTGACAGCCACACAGTACACATGCTCATTCAACAGCATCTACCACCCCCACCGACTAGTACAGTGAAATGGTCCTTGTTCAGGTTGCACATTCCAGTCCACTCTCTTTGGCTTCCAGGCTCATCAATGTCATGCAAACTGTTGTTGTTATATTAAAAATGGCTGGACTTTTTCTGGATAGACCTCAGATATAAGTCAAAGTTGTCATCACCTAGCTCAATGGTTAGCAGTTTTTTTTTTTTTCAAAGATTTTATTTATTTATTTTTAGAGGGAGAGGAAAAGAGGGAGAAGGAGAGGGAAAGAAACAGCAGTGTGTGGTTGCCTCTAGCATGCGCCCCTTCTGGGGTGTGGTGCACATGCTGGGCCCATGCCCTGATTGGGAATCAAACAGGCAACCCTTTGGTTCCCAGGCCAGCACTCAATCCACTGAGCCACACCAGCCGGTGCTGGTTAGCAGTTCTTAATGGTGATGGGAGGATGTTATTTGCCTCCTAGGGACATAGGGATTCCTATGTCACAACTAAGGATGTGGGTTCTACTGGCATCTAGTAGACAGAAACCAGGGATGTTGTTAAACACCCTATGTGAACACGATAGCGCCACTCACACAATTATCTGGCCATTGGTGTCAAGAGCTCTGACGTGGAAAACTATGGTCTAACTTGATGCATTACACAAAATAGACATAAAGAGGACATTTATTGAATAAAATAATTTGCATGCAGAAAAGTACTTCTGAAGAACTATTACATATGAATTAAAACTTTCTATTATGAGAATTTAAATGGCTGGATCAAAGACACACAGGTAAGTCCTAGAGTCATAGCTTGAATCTACTTTCTGGTTTAATGGCTTATGTCTTACCCAGAATGCAACACACCGACACCCACTGCTGACTGACAGCAATATTCTCTTCCATGCGGAGTGCTGTGATTAAGCAGGTAAGATGTGGAGTCAGATTTCTTGTGGTTTAATCTTGACTCCACTGCTTTCTAATTTTATGACTAGTTATCCATCTTCTCCTATTCCTCCCCCTCCTTCTTATCTGCTTTCTTTTGTCTCAGAATTATAATCTGTTAAATGGAAATCATAATGTTTAATTCTCAGAATAGCATCAAAGCCTGTCACATAATTTCCGGCACATAAAAATAATGAACAATTTTTTAGCATAAACCGTAGGTCATTTCATATGACCAATGTGTCCAATACTTCTTGTGTCTGACTCCCCTCTTCTTAGTGAACTTTTGAATTCTAGCTTTGGTTATGGCTAATAGCGTGCAGCCACCTAAAAGTACAAAATTTTAAAAACAAACCTCAGAGAGCATTTGAGTAATAATAGAGTAGGAGCCATTAGGTAAGACTCTATACTCTGTCTCAAGGGCTGACAATTCTGAGGCACGTGCTCCGTTCCTCAGAGTTGACCCTTCAGAACCGAGCCTTTGTTGCCAACAGTGCGGACCAACTTAGTAATGCATCTTTGCACTAGATTTTCTTCCTCAATGTCAGCTCATTCTTTTCCTCCACTGTTCTTTCTTGGAATCACTTCTCGATAATAATCTACTGGACAAAAGCCCTTATCTCAAGAATGTATTACTGTGGGGAAAAAAGGCTAAAACTCAAGGCTTCGCCTTTTTTCTTTCCACCATGTTAAAATTCAGACCTGATGAGTTAGCTTGTCGAATGTCTTAAACAGCCAACTAACAGAAAAAAATGTTGTAACATGAATGATGGCAATGGTATTAGCCCCCATGTTTAGATTATGAAGCATGTTTCTCTTTGCTAAAAAAAAGAAAATTTGGAAAAACTCTAGATGTCGCTATTCACAAAGCCCCTATATTAAGTATTAATTATCACACAGAACTATGAAAAGACACAAAATTTCCCTGTTTAGTAAAAATAATAATAGAATATATTCATTTCTGGAAATAAAAGAAGAAACTGTAAAACAAACATATCATGTATATATATTAAGTAAGCAAGTGGTACAACCCAAATTTCCCATTCATCATTCGCTTCTGTGTGATCGTGTAATGTTTGCGTATTTCCCCACTTGCTAGGGTGATCCAAGAGCACTATGTGTCTGTATGATGAAAGTTGGGAATGAATAATACAAGGTTCTACTTAGGTAAATTGAAAAGCAGCATCGTTTGGTCATGAAGGAACCCGTGTTTACTAACTTTCAGGAAGTTCTGAGGTCACTGGGAACAAGCACCTGTTCACATTCATTCATTCATTCATTCATTCAGAACTCGGTAAGGTGAGACCATCCATTCCAAGTCTGGCAAAAAAGCACTCAACCAAGGTCAAGTGAGATAGATGCATCTCCTGTTCAGGATATTGGACTGTAGAGACAAGAATGGTTTGCATCCTAAATTCAGGATATTAGTGAAAGAATAAAAATATTAAATTCCAACAAAATCCAGATATAGTAATGAATGTCAAGTTTCGTAAAAAATGATTTAAAATATTTGGGGAAAAATATTTATTATCAAAACACAGTTCAGAAAGCATCATTAAAAACCTGAAAGCTTGGTTTAATTTAGGAACACAAAAGAGAAATATACCAAAGAAGAACTCAGGCAGTTCTTTGCTGATCGTTAATAAATATTTGGAAATTGAAAATCCGCTGCGTTTAAGCATAACATTTTTTAAAGAATGCTAACTTTTGCAAAATTTAAGAAAGAAAATTATAAAATTAAGTCAGAGAGTTAATGCTTGAATGGGAGAAAATCTTAGTTATCTGGCCTGTTTGTCTTGTTCTTTGTTGGCAAAAGAAACATCCAAACCTGGAGAGAATTTTTTGTAAGAGCCTGTTTGAGTAAAATGGATGAAATATGCCAGGGAGCACAATCTCAAATGCTCTAGAGAACAACAGTTTTTCAGCTTCTTTTATGCATTTAAAATTAAAGGGGGGTTCTAAGGAAGACTGGAGAAAGTGAGGCAGAGACTGGACTCCAGAATAGTTAACAAGATTACGTGTTCCCTTCAAGGTCGTTTCAAAGACCTGTTACCCTAGGTCTTTAAAATAGAAAGAAAAATGGACAAGAAAAATGGACAGGGCTGGTTTAAAACCTTTCCCTAAACAAGTTATACATATGGGGCCATGCCCTGTATAGTTAAGAATCCATGGTCAGATCACCCCATGGGGTTACTCTCCATAGAACCCCCTTTCTTCCCCACCCATTTTACAGGTGAGAAAACAAGTCTAACAGAGTGACTTTCCCGAGGTAACGACGCCTAGCTTGGGACTGGAGCTCAGGTTTTCAGAGTCCCACTGAGCAGTGTTCTTGCTGCTACATGAAATAAATTGGATTAACTGGAGACTCGAGCAGGTGCCTTTCTATCGCCCTCCACTGCTCCATCACACCCCCTCCATCCTCGCCCTTCCACCTTTCCGTCAAGTCTTCCTGAGGACCACTCTCGCTGCCTTCCACTGCCCTGTGCAACGCTTGCTCAAAGCCCAAGCACAACCCGCTGATGGGAGCTGCAGGACTGAATGTTTCCAGGATGCCTGGGGCTGTGTTTGGTTATTGATGCTCAGGGGAGCATGAGCTGCACTCTTTCTGAAATGGACTGATGAGGACAACAAGCTTTTACTGAAGTGGCATTTCCTTCCCCGAGGGAACTGCAGGAGGTATGTGAAATATGAAAGGATTACTTCATTTTATTTACTTATTTACTTATGCTTTTTTACAACCTGTGGCCATTGCCTCCTCTCATCAAACTCTGACCCACATATTCAATTAGAGAGAGTTACGGGAAGTCTGTTCTTTTTTTTTTTTTTTTTTTTTTTGAGCTTCACCTGCAGGGTAAGAATAAATGTTGGCCAGAAATCAAAGACAGAGCAAACACCCTCAGCTCAAATTACTTTGAGTCCATATTTCTATTAAATTTCCAGTAAAGTATGCTTAATAAATCACAGCATTTGAAATTAATTGTTTCAATGAGGCATTTAATTTTGCACAATCCATTGCTCTGGGTGTATATTAGCTAAATATTTATGAGTTGATTATTTCCAAAGCAGTCAGATTGTTAAGGGTGGAAGATAACTATCTTCCCGTATGATTTGCTCAAGAATATTTTTCTAAGTGATTACTAAAATGTCAAAGTTGTAAGGAACGTGTGTGTGTGTTTTACACAAAATGAAGTATAATGTGTTAGGTTTTTAATTAATATCCCTGGCTTTTTCATAAAATGTGACAGTTGAAAGCTATCTCCTACATCCCTATCCATCCAGTTCCTAGAACTTAACAGCTGAGAGAGCCCTTCTGCCAGCAAAACAGCGGATCATTGGGACGTAGTCAATCAACCCAAACCCAGAGCAGCAACCCAGCTCAAGACTGAACAACCAGCCAGGTGTAGTGACCATAAAGTACTTAAAAAGTAGAAGCAGCAAAAGAAATGACTATGCCCAAATGTATCATTTTCCAGCCATTGATTATTGGTGGATATATAATGGGAAATGTAAGGTAAAGGTAAACACTTACTGATAAATCTGGTAGACACTCTTGCTGATAGCTGCTTTGTGAGGTTATAGAGGTCATGACCTTTTTCTAATTCCTTCTGTCTGTCATTGCAAATTCTTCAGGGGTAATAAAAATGTTGCCTGTTAATACTCTAGTTTTTGTTGAGAAACATTGACTTAGTGTCTGGATTTAAATATATTTTTAGGAATTGATATAAAGGGGGGTTGTGTTAAAAGGATGGATGAACACCTGGCTGGCATAGCCCAGTGAATTGAGCACGGGCTGCAAACCAAAATGTCACAGGTTCGATTCCCAGTCAGGGCACATGCCTGGGTTGCAGGCCATGACCCCCAGCAACCGCACATTGATGTTTCTCTCCCTTTCTCTTTCTCCCTCCTTTCCCTCTCTAAAAATAAATAAATAAAATCTTTAAAAGAAAAGGATGGATGAACAAATTCATGGAAAAGATGAAGGCAGCCAGTAGATTAAAAAGTGATGGCAAAATAAAGAGAATATGCCCTGGCTGGTATGGCTCAGTGTATTGAGTGCAGGCCTTTGAACCAAAGGGTTACCAGTTCGAGTCCCAGTCAGGACACATGCCTGGGTTGTGGGTCAGGTCCCTGGTTGGTCGCTGTGAGGCAAACACACACTGATGTTTCTCTCTCTCTCTTTCTCCTTCCCTTCCCTAAAAATAAATAAATAAAATCTTAAATAAAAAGAGAGATGCTTTTTTTTCTTCCAAGATTATTCTCTTAATTTTTTAAAGATTTTATTTATTTATTTTTAGAGAAGGGAAGGGAAGGAGAAAGAAAGGGAGAGAAACATCAATGTGTGGTTGCCTCTCGCATGCCCCCTATTGGAGGCCTGGCCTGCAACCCATGAATGTGCCCTAAACTGGGTATCAAACCAGCAACCCTTTCATTGCTGGCTGACACTCAATCCATTGAGCCATACCAAGCAGGGCCAAAAAATAAAAAATAAAAATACACACACCATCTCTCATGTGCATAATTCAGACTATCAATTTATGAAGGTAGAATGTAAAATACACTTAGGAAAACAAAATTTAAAGACCAACAATGTTTAAGGTACAGAATAAAAGACAAGAGCTAGAAATATTTCCAGTTTCTTCTCTCTTTTCTGTAGCAGAGATAGATACCTGACAACCATTGACAAAATGATGAAAATATCTTACACATTTTTAAACTAAAAGATGAATGTGCACTTTGTAATCATGATCCGAATGCTAAGACATTTTAACTTTTGATCTGTGTACTTCCTTCCAATAATGAAGGTTCCCACTATGACCCATGTGGAAACTTGGGGTACATCCTAAGTATCTCCTCCTTTTTCTCAACCTCCAAAAAGAGATCATTAATTCACATATAATTTACTTCCTAAAGCTATTTCCTGTTTGTCCTCTGTTTGTCCACAAGTACTGCCATAGTGCGGGTCTTCATTATTTTTTCCTGTCCATGTTTTTCACCTGGGCTTGTATGATACCCTTCTCACTGGCTTCCTTACCACCTAATTCACCATCACTCCCCCACGTGCCCATGCTCCCAGAGGAGCCTCTCTAAACACCTAGATAGTTTGCTCAGAGCTTTCATGGATGCCTCACGGATAACAGTGGAAAATGTGGAAAGTTCAGCACAGTGCACATGACCCCTGAGGCCTGGCCGCAGTTTCTAGACTCGTCCCCATCATTCATCTGCCCACTCCATGTTCAAGGTAATCAAACTTGAGACATTTCTTAGCTCTTCCTTGTTCTACGCATCCGTGACTTTGCACAGGTTAATTCCTCAAGCTTGAAGTCCTTCTCATTCTTTTTTTGCCTGGTAAATTCCTTTTTTTCCTTTAGGATTTATTCCATGAATAACGTGTGTCTACTGTAAAGTATTTCTTGATCCTGAACACACCCATAATCCCCCCCACCTCTTTCATTGGCTCCCTTTGTACCTATCTTTACTGTTTTCAGTGTTATATCTACACAGACTCCTCTCTCCTTATAAGTGAGTAGCGCAGTCACAAGCAAGTCACTTAATTTCTCTGCAAATTATTTCCAAGCAGGTGTAACAATACATGAGTTATCTAAAAATCACAGACCCTGTGTTAAAAACATCAAGTAAAGCATCTATAGTATGGAGTGATTCTTACTCGATAGTGTTAACTTTGATGAATGAGAGACGAGCAGTCTCCCTTGAAATTCATTTTTCCTGCAAAGTGATACAAGTATTTAACTGTTTATATTTCCTAAAATAATTTTCAATTTGAGAAAGACATTGTTTTTAATATTCCTCATACCAGAAAAGAAACATGGCTATCTCTTTGCTATAAATAATAGTGCATGTGTTTCATAATATTTCATCTATAAATTTGTGTATTACTCTTTTTTTCCAAGGAAAGGTGATCTTGTGTAATATTTGCTGTCTTTAGTGATTAAAACTAAGCTTACATAGATCTCACACTATCTAAGAATTTCATTAGTTTATCCATCTATTCATTTTACATTCATCAAAAGACATGCATGTGATTTGTTTAGGTCACCTATTTTGACTTCCAGGTATGTTAGAAAACATCTAAAATGTCCATATTCCTTGCCTACAAAATGGGCAACTATGATTAAAAGGAAAACGTGTCTTAACTTCTCTTATTGCCTACATTAATTATTAGGAAATTAGCATTTTCTCTTTGATAGCACTTGTGTTGTCTTCCTTACCCAATTAAATAGAGATCTTTATACATAAATATACTTACATTAGAGATATAATAGGCACTATAACATTTTAAACTTAGTATGTACTTATTGATTAATTAATTAATGGAAGCAAACATTATTTTAATAACAACTATGTGCCAGGCATTTTGCTAGGCATGAAGACTCAAAGTAATACATGGGAACTGCCCTGAAGCATCTCCCAGGAAGCTCAAGGAGATAAATAGGTTGTCATACAATTATTTAACCTAACACAGCACGTTATTGGAGGACTGTGTGTTGGGGTGCGGGGGAGTGTACGGAAGGTTAGGGAAGTCAGCCCAGAGAGGAAACACGTTTCATCTGGTCATGAGATCTGGGTCTTGAATGTGTGAGGGTTTCAGACAGGTCAAATATTCTAGAAAAGGAGATTGCATATATATGTTCACGAAGTTTAGACATCCTGTGGTACAAGCGTGGTACTATGAACAAACCATTATTTTTCAGGCTGTTAGAACTCCTTTTAAAAACATTGCCCCAAAAACTCATTGAAATCTAACTGCGCTGTCTAGGCTGGCACAGGGGAGGCAAACAGGAGCCCGGGAGCAGACACGCCTGTCTGTAGGAACGGCCACATTTGTAAGAACTCAGAACTCCCCTGACCTACGTGAGTCACATGTCCCCCACCTAAACCTCACTTTAATAATCTGATACAAAGCTGTGTAGTAACACCTAACTGGCTTAGCTTTCATGGGACTCAAATGAGGCAATCTATGAAGACCATTCATGAAGTGCAATGTCAAAATGAGCATTCAACAAATACCGGTCCCCTTCTCCTGACTGCTCACCAGCCATACCAAGTGGAATTTGTTGCTATGAAGCCATTAAAATGTGTCCCCAGGAATGCTCCTGGAAAACACCTGTTCTTCTTACTCAGATGTGTGGTATACCTTTTACATTGTACATGGAACTCACATTCACGATCCCACAGTTGGTGAAGGTCTTGATCACTTACTTCTGGTTAGGAAACTCCTGAGTTATCTGTGATATCTGTGAACCAGCACGTCCCCCACGCTTTTAAGGAGAGTAGCTCTAGTAGCAATTCCTGATGTTCATTCCTTCAGTGTGTAACTATATGAAGGATGGATTTGTAGGCTTTTCATCAAGTTAGAATTCTGGACAGAAATTATAGGGTAGATGTTCCCAGTGACATCTTTGGAATCAGCAATCAAAGACAAATTAGTTTATTGTCATTGTTATAAAAAAAATCAACTTTGGCCTCCCGTGATCCCAGTGCAGTGAAGAGAGGCTGACAGTTGTTTATCTCACAAACACACGGAGCACACCCTGCCTTTCATCTTGCCACACTTTGGCTGTCACCGGCAGACATTTGTTATCTGCGGGAAGAAAGAGATTACCTTAAGCATGGCTTTTACGATGATTAATGTGAGGAATAATCATTGAAGGGTACAGTTTCACAAAGGAAACAAATGTCTGTCTTTATGGATTATTGAAAATCATAATGTTTCATCTTCTGTAGGAAAATGAAATGATCAAATACCAGTTTGCCTTATTCAAAGGAAATGCAGATACCATTTAGATAGAGTCAGTGTTCATCCATAAAGTGGGCGAAGCATTATATGGTATTCGTGCGTGCATTAAGCCTAGTGAACAAGAGGCGTTGTGCCAGAGAGGACAGGGTTGGAAGCAGAGTCAAGCAAATGTGCTTGGAGCTCTTGATGTGTCAGTAGACATGACTTTCATGGTGATTTTTTAAAAAGCTTTACATTTATAAAGCACTTACACACCCATGATTTCACTTGACCTTCTTAAGATTCACCCAGATAAAAGTGGGTGCTTTTCTTTGCTACACGTTCATTTTATCATCAAGTCCTGGCTGCTCTCTATCTCCAAAACACAAACCCGAGTCCAGACACTTCGTGTTTCCTTTAATACCACCTTAGTCAAAGCTTTCTCATGGCTCACCTGGAATGCGGGTCTCCTAACAGGTCTTTTTATCTGAATCAATGAAATCTGTTCTCCACATAAAAGCCAGAGTAATCCTTCTAAAGAATAAATTACACCATGTCTTTTTCCCCCAGTCATTGTTTAAACTAGTTAGCAGCTTCGCACTGAACTTAGAATAAAGTCTGTATTCTGAATGAAGGCCTCTTACTTGATCTGATCTGGAGCCCCCAGGCACACGCTAGCCTACAGCCCTTGGCCTAGTGGGTCCTCCTTGCTCCACCCCCAGGCCTTCCAGGGAACCTCCAGGACTCCACTAACGCTCTTTTCGAGGCCATTTATATATTCCCTATGTTTCCTGAATGTTCCTCCAGCTTCTGCTTACCATCCAATTCCCAAACCACATGTTTTAAGTTTCATTATGGTGGCACCCTGCTTCCAGGTGCCAACATATCTTTCTGTTATCTCATGCTCTGGAATGAATCACCATGAGATGTGGTGGCTTAAGACAGAAACAGCACTTAATTGGCTCAAGACTCTCTAATCTGGCCCAGAGTTAGCAGAGACTTATTTACCTTTGACGTCAACTCGGGCAGCTAGTCCAACCGAGCCAGTGCACCGCTGGGGCGAGAATCGTCAGGAGACTCTCATTCGAGTGAGTACTGCTGGTCCAGGAAGATTACAGATGACTGAAACGGGAACAGTTGGGATTCTCTGGGCACATTCTTCTATCTCTAAGAAAAATCTCCATGTGATCTCTTTGCGTGGTCACTTCTGTACAGCTCGACTTCTGGCCTGGGGCTTCAGGACCACCAAGGTGTATGATTCCAGCCTCAGCCTTTGAGCCGAGATAGCAAGTCTTGTGATTTTCAGCATGTAAATTTTAGGGTAATTCTCTATGTAGTAAAAGATACGTAAACGTGTTACCATGAATACAGCTCATTCTTTTCATAATATACATGTTAAGAGAGCCACATGGGTTCATAAATGGTTTGAAAACATTATGATTGAAACCGGTAGGCAGCTCATTTGGATGAGTCTTTTACCTGCATGTACACCCCAGATCTCCATCCACAGGCAGCTTTATGGAGGTATCCTTGACATGCCATAATCCTCACGTATTCGAACTGTACAGTCTGATCAGTTTTGCTACTTGAATGCCTCTGTGAAACTACCATCATAATCAATAATGAAGGAATCAGTCAGCCCCCCACATTCCTCATTGTAATCTCTCCCCCTCTCCTTCTTGCCCCACCCTATGAGCAGCCCACGATGTGCTGTCACTTCACATTAACTTTCACTTTTAGAGTTTTGCAGAGAGAAATCATACTTGATGTGTTACTTTCTGTTGGTCTTCTTTTGGTGAGCACTTATTTTTAAATCCATTGAAGTATCAATAGCTTATTTGTATTGTTGAGTAGTATTTCTTTGTAAGCATACAGTGTAATTTCTTTGTCCATTCATCTGTTGATGGACATCTGTGTTGCTCGAAGTCTGGGGCTATAGCAAATGGCACTGCTCCAAACGCTGGTAGAATGTAGAGTGTTTATGTGAATATGTACTTTTATCTCTCCTGAGTAACTACATTGGATTAAAACAGCTAGGTCACATAGTAGACAAATGTTTAGCAGTTCAAGAAACTGCCAAAATGTTCTCTAAGTAGTTGTATCATTTTATATTTCAATCACTGGTGTATGGCAGCTTCCATTTTTCCATATTCTCATCAATAGTCAGGATGGTCAGTCTTACTAATTTCAGCCATTTCAGACAGGGCGTAGTGGTCTTGATTTCCATTTCTCTAATTGCTCATTATTTTTGCAGTCATTACATGTGCCTTTCTGTCTGTATATTTTGTTTTTCATAGCCATGTCCTTATATCTATTCAAATATTTTAACCATCTTTAATTGGGTTGTTTGTCTTATTGAATTATAAGTGCTGTTTATACATTCCAGATGTACCACTCAAGTCTTTTATGAATAAATCTCTTTCAAAAAATGTTCTTTTTTTCTAGGCACTATATCAAAACGGGAGAAAAAGTGAGAAGCCCTAGCTAGCATTCACTCAGATCCTGTGCTCTCTCTGGTGAAAAGTTACAATTACCTAGAGAAAATGTAAAGAAAAATCTGATGCTCAGGGCCCACTCAGTGCAATTAAGTCAGAATCTCTCAGGATGGGGCAAGAGCCTATGCCTTTTTATTTTTAATTACCCAGGCATTTTACGGACGCTCTTGGTAGAGAACCCACCTTGGGTATCAAGGTCACTACTAGGATAAATGAGACAAAACAAATGCAGAGACGTGATAAAGCAATGGATAGAGGTGAGAAGAGGAGAGGCTAGGATTCCAGTCAATGTCGACCTCCAAAGACTTTGCTTTTATTCCTTCTCATTGTGCTTAAAGTAGGATAAAACCTTCCCTGTGAAAGCGATGTAGGGAAACGTGTCTGAGTTCAGTATCAAGGACAGCAGGGGCGTTCAGACGCAGTTAAAGAACGATGCCCCAATTTCGCACACAGTAGTCACTCAGTAAGTATTCTCTAAATACTAAAAAAAAATGTGGGAAGAAAGAAGACCATGTCTGGCAGCCTCAGACACAGCTTCTCCCCATTCTAATGACACCTCTCCCTTGAAGATTCCAGCCTCATGCCTTTCTTGGGCTTAACAAGAAAACAGGCCTTTCGCTCCTGTCTCCTCTAATCTGCCCGTCACTTGCTCAGTGTGTGGAATCCCCCTGACAGTGAGGGACGCCTCTTGGTAGGACGGGCTGCATAATTTGGTGGGGAGAAAATCTCGTTGTATATTAGATACAATTTATCATCTGCTTAAAATAGGTCAGCACACAGACCCACTTACCAAGAACGCCCCCTCTTCTCTGCCCATTCGAATCCTGCCTGCATTTTCAAACCCAGATCCAGTCCCATCTTTTTAAAAGCTCCCTCTGACCCCTGTCTAAATCCCATTGTAATTATTGTCACTGCCACTCACAGAGTAATCTATCATGAGCTGCCTGGTAGCATCTATTCTACTATTTTCTCCAACAGTTATTTTATATTCTACATTATTTTTAAACTACCAGAATGCTGATGTCTCATCCGTCCCTCAATCATTGCATGGAATCTATCCCTGTTGGGTGTCAAGGGCTGGGTGATACATTAATGCCACAGTGGAAAGGCTGGACATATAAAAAGGGCTCACTTCTACATAGTATCAGATCACATAAATCAGGGAACATTTTTAGGGGAAAACTGAGAAACAGTCTCCTATGAAATGGCTGATCTTAAAAATTTGTCAAGAGATGTTTTGCTGAATTGGCTTGACAAGTGCTGGTAGAGCACAGATTGTATCACCATAGCCAAGGAAAGGGTGGGTCAACAGATGATGCACTGAGTTCCAGCGGGGAAATTGTGAAGTCCGGGTTGCAGACATGTATCCACTATGGAGATTCCAGGTACTGTTCCGAGAGCCTGATGCAACCAGCATCCCTTGGTCTGATCCCAGGCATGCCAAGGAGCTTTCCGATGATGGTAGGACTTCTGGAGTTGGTCCATACGCACGGGGAAATTATCCAGAGAAATCATTTCAATGACCATACTGCCTTGTCACCTACTCCTACGTAAGACTTCTAACACAATTCACCATCTGTCCCCTATTTATGTCTCTGGCTTTATTCCTCATTCCCTTTTTCATCATTCTATAGTACCACGAAGTCTCTTTTTGTTCCCTGAAGATGCTCTGCTGTTTAGGGATGCGAGTTGTCCTCTCGGCCTGAAACATAGCTCTATGGCTTATCTCCATTTCTTAATGGTGAGATTACACAAAATGTTCTTCTTGGTTTTACCTTGAGCAGTGCTGTCCCGCTGAGCAGCGAAGGCAGAGCGGACGGCAGTGGGATGACAAGGCAACAGAAGGCAGGGCCGTTTCCAGGGACCACTGTGCCCCGCAGGCAAGACTCAGATTTTCCCATGAAAAATGAAAAGGTATTGAAGGACTCCAGGGAAGGGAAGAACACATGTTTCTTCTTTGACTTTCTGTAGGGAATGCTTGGTGTGGGTCAGGACTGAATATAAGAAGTTAGCGCTGGCTGGTGTGGCTCAGCGGATTGAGTGCCAGCCTGAGGACCAAAGGGTCGCTGGTTCAATTCCCAGTGAAGACACTTGCCTGGGGTGTGGATAGGGTCCCAGTTGGGGGCATGTGAGAGGCAACCATGCATCGGTGTTTCTCTCCCTCTTTTTCTCCCTCTCTTCCCCTCTCTCTAAATAAATAAAATATTTTTAAAGGAGGTAGTTAGAAAGTTATTGCCACAAAGGGGAAAAGTAATGGTAGTCTGGATGAGGACAGTGGCCACAGAGATGAAGAACTGGTATGGAGCCAACATATACTTACTGAGTGAAAGCAGAGGGCCTTAGTAATTGAGTGCGTTCAGAACAGCTGGGTTGGAACTGATGCCGTACAGAACAGAAACAGACCCATTGTCTGATCCTCATCTTGAGAAGGAAAAAAGTACTATTTGAATGGCTGTGGGTTTTCACCTATTACAAACTCAAATGATATTTCTTGAATCGGTTTCCTCAAAGCGTAGCAGTAACCATTCACAATGCACCTCTCTCCTTCCTGTTGGTAAAGGAACAAGATGCCTCACACCATGCACTGTGTAATCATTCTCACAGATCCTCGTGTTGACATCCCTGAGACTTTTCCGAGCATTGGTTAAATGCTTTAACTGTCTACAGTAATTGGCTTCAAGAACTTGAACACATCAATATTAATGGAGAAATTAGGCACTGACGTTCCTTTACCAAAAGAATAATGATAAAAATAAATCCAAGGGGTATAGTGTAACATGTGCTAACGAGAGAGAGAGCAATGGTCGGAGTGTGGTGCTCAGTCTCCTGTGATGCTGATTAATGGATGTGTGCGCTTCCGATTGAAATGCAGAGCCAGGCGTGTCCCCGAAAACGAGATCTATGGTGAAGGAAGATGAGGACCACATGCTCTAACGACTTCGGTTTCTTCTGGATCTAAGGACTACCGGGGTCTCTCTCCAGTACTCAAAGGATTGGGGAGATCAGAGTCTATCAAACACACTACAAAATGCACAAGAGATTGTTGCAAACACAAAGTTGATCACGCTAAGATGTGGTTATCCTGGGTAAACAACCATAGGCCGACTACAGGATTTTGAAAGAAAATTGGAAAAATGCTAAAGAAAGAATGTAATCTCTGAGGGAGAAAATGTTGAGATGTTTGGTTTCTTTCACTTCTTGCCCAATAAAGGAAGGTGGGTGACAAATCGTTATTCATATAAAGAGAAGTTCTCGATCACATCGCCAGGTTCCTATTAAAGCTCCAAAGTTAAATTTTGCCAGTGCATTTCTAAGACAGTCAAACTCACAGAAGCAGAGAGTAGAGCAGTGATTGCAAGGGGTCAGGGTCGGGAAGGGGTAGCGGGGTACACAGTTTCGGTGATGGAAGGTTAGTAAGTCCTGGTCTGTACACAGTGTAGTGCCTGTAGCTAGCAACACTACATTGTATATTTAAAATTTCATAAGGTGGTAGACCTTATATTAAGTGTTCTTATAATAATGATGATAATAATAATAATAATAATAATAATAATAATGGGGATGCGAGGAAACTTTGGAAGGTGATAAAATATCTATGGCCTTGATTAAGAAACAAATAATATCAGAATAATTTTAGTGCGTAGTTTTCTTGCCTTGGCCTTCACTTTAGACATTACTATCCCTTATTGATTTATTTTTTGTAGGCGTTTAAATAAGGAAACCGAAAGTTGTAAGGTTCCAGATACAGCTAGTTGCATTGGAAGGTATCCTTCCTATCCTTCAGTTCTTATCCGCCAGACTCTGGCCAATTCCTTCGCCTCTCCACCTCCGTGTACGTGAAGGATGGGAAGGGTTCACATCCTTCCATCAGAAATGCTGCATGAGCCCTGGCTGGCGTAGCTCAGTGGATTGAGCGTGGGCTGGGAACCAAAGTGTCCCAGGTTCGATTCCCAGCTAGGGTACATTACTGGGTTGCAGGCCATAACCCCCAGCAACCGCACATTGATGCTTCTCTCTCTCTCTCTTTCTCTCCCCCCCCCACTCCCTTCCCTCCCTAAAAATAAATAAATAAAAATCTTAAAAGAAAAAAAAAAAGAAATGTTGCATGGATCACGGACTTTAAAAGGGAAGTCAGGTACGCAGCCTCTCTTCCTGCTCCGTCAGGTGAAGAGAAACCTTTCAATTCAATCTCGAGTTACCTGGAAACTCTTCTCTGCGGCATGTTAATTGACTGTTTCAAAGGATATTGCTTCAGAAAAAAAAAAAAAGCAGAATAAATGTTCTAGCTGCTGACCATCCCTGCATTATCACCTTAAGCTTAACTTAATCAGACTGAGCCACTTGTCAGAAGTTTTGACCTTCAGAGAGAACATTGTTTCTGTCTTCAGTCAACCATACGTATTTCTTATTGAATGTCAGATATCAGAGAAAGAAAGGTAAATTGTTCAAACTCAGCATGTGGCCTGTAAATACTCTTGACTCAGTCTATGGACTATTTTGTGCAAGGAAAAGATAGGTTAAATTAGAGTAATTTTCATAATAGCATATTAATATTAATAGACTTGTTCTGATTCTTTAAAGTTTGCATAGTAATTTCACAAACATTATGAGGTCTAGTCCATTAGGAAGGTCCCGATTCTCAAATTTCTCATCTTCAGAAAGGAGAGACTTGAGTTATACAAGAAGAAAATATACTGTATCTCAAATGCTGCAAGGCCACAGAAAAGTCAAGAAAAATCAGGAGCATGCATATGACATGACCCAAAATAGGGACAGACTGAAGGTCTTTTGTGCCATTTACTTCACAAATAAAGACATGGAGAAAATGCCATCATATTTCCAGGGCAGCTGGTCCTTTATAATGCTAGCCATTCCAGCAGAAGTTGGACGAGCCCAGGACAGGCTCTTGGGGAGGGAGCATCTCAACCGTTCATGTGAGCCGGGTAGCTTCTAAAGATCAGGCAGAGCTTGAGAAGGAAATTCTTCCTCTAAGTCCAGATCGAGAGATCCATCCTCAATGTCAAGTTGCCTTCAGACCAGCTAACGCTGCTTCCTACAACGGAACCTCCTTTATACGCACTCTTTCTCCCAGGGCTCTGCTAGGTGTAGAAAACATGGAGTGAGGGCAATAAAAGAGGGTGAGGGGAATGGAAAATACTAGCACCTGCCGAGTATCCTGTCCTGTTTTATATGTTTTATGCCAAGTGCAGAGCGTATTAGCATATAGCGCCTTGCACACAGCACGCAGTGAGTGATGATTCTGTTGTTATTGTCCTAATTATTATATCTTTCAGTACCAGTGTTTCTCAAAGCATGGCCCTACATAATCTGCAATAGAATGGCCTAGAATGCTTGTTACAAAGCAGATTCCTGAGCTCCAATCAGGACTACTAAATCAGAATCTCACTGGGCAAGGCCTAAGTGTCTGTATTTTTAACAAATATAACACTGGTTCAAACTACCAATGGAAAAGCACTATTTTATATGCCAGGAATTTTAGAAATTTTGTTTGTTTCATTTGATCCTGGCAAAAAAAAAAAAATCTGATTTTACAGGAGAGAAAATGGGGACTCGAACCGTTCGTATAAATCCATAGAGAACTGATATCGCACCACAGTTCTGCTTGACTTCAAGCCCTGGGTACTTTGAACTATTTGAAGCAGTGAGTTGTGACAAAAACAAAAAACAAACAAAAAAAACCCCCACATGATCCTGGGAATTACTGATGGGGAGGGTCTTGGCTATTGCTCCAACACAACCAGACAGACAGGAGGAAAGAGATCAGCGTCGTGGAGAATGCCCACTGCATCGGGGCTGAGGAAGTCCCCGATGTAGTGTTCGTTGAGGAAGCAAACACTAGCTGGATCTCTCAGTCCCCCACATTTACATGGCAAACCTTACTTCAAAGTCACCCTGGAAAATTACATGACATTTTTATCACAGTCATTTTCAGACTGGGTCATTATCTCTAAGCAAACATTTGTAGCGCACTCTGAACAGACACATAGATCAGGCAGGCAGTAAATTGAGCTAGCAAATGCAGGGGGAGACATTTCCACAATCTTTTTGGGGTTGTCAATCAAGAGATGGTGGTGATAAGGAAACGAGGGATAGAAATGTCAGAGAAAAAAATGTAACCAACTGACAATCCTAGTTATCTACCCAAGGAATGGAGACTGGAGCCTGGCATTTCAGCTATATGGGTTGTTCCTCTCGGTATAAATGACTAGTATGTGGGAGATAATTCTAAAATGTCTATTCTAAACTGGCATCTCAGGTCTTCTATGTATTAGTTGTTTAACTTTGGCCAATGTACTCAACCTCTTTGGACCCGACTTGCTTTACGGGCACATGGCATAGCTTACTTCTGTACCATGTATAAATTTTGCAGGCTTTTTTTTGCATTTGTTTGGTTGCTTGTTTTTGTTTTGTACAATTTATCATTCTGCCTAGTAGATGGGAAACACTTGGCCTGGACCTTCGACCTTCCTGAGCCGACCTCCTCTTACCTAGGTGAATGTCCATCACGTCTTTCTAGGCTAGGTTGACACCTGGACCAGGATCTGCTCTCAAGGTCAGCCTATGTTGTCACATTCATCAAAAGAGTCTGAAGAAAAAGATATGTATTTAGAGCTAGAAGGTCTAAGTTCAAAACCTGATTTCATCCATTATTCTCTGTGTGATATTAGACAGGTCGTATACCCTGTCGGAGCCTTACTTTCTTCAACGTGAAAGAGAGTTAATGATATTTCACTTGCAGGCTTTCATGTCATACGTAAGAGCAACCCGTAAAACTGTTGTTGAGCATAGCGCCTAAAATATATGCTCCGATTGTCACCTGTGTATCTTTCTGGCACTTCTACTCTTTTAAAATAACAAGCCATAGTTACTCCCTAAAAGCAAAGGCACTTGCGTTTTATGAACTTAGGTGAAAATAAAACCTCCTTTTCTTGTCTGCCCAGTCTCTCCTAGAAGAGATTTGCAGATACAGTAGCTTCAGCTTCTTTCCACTATTTTTTTCTCTCTCTCTCTCTAGTGGATATTGCCGTAACCTATTGCCGAGTGTTGACATTGTACAAATGATTCCAAGATAGTAATTTATGGTGTGCTGGGCACATTTATTTTAGATGTCCGATGAAACAAGGTGTCAACAGTTTATCAATATCAAACAAAAGGATATAGATCCATCTTTTCGGAAACGCAGCTGCATATTCCCAAGGTGAGCCCACGGAGTGTAAGGAGC
Organism: Phyllostomus hastatus; assembly: GCF_019186645.2. NCBI lineage: Eukaryota > Metazoa > Chordata > Mammalia > Chiroptera > Phyllostomidae > Phyllostomus > Phyllostomus hastatus. The sequence goes on from NW_025334024.1 coordinate 21,885,515, forward strand.
TGAAGGGGTGCAGAAGAACCCGCTCCTGGTTGAACGGCAGAGCCTAGAGGAGCTCTGTGAGTACATACCGGGCTCCAATATTTCACACACAACGTGTTATTTTATTCGACAGCATTTATTGATGTTTACCTGGGTCTGAGCAGAAGGCTAGTAGTGTTGGTGGCTGGGACGACGGAGGGGATGTGACATGACCGCAAACATCAAGGCACTCATATTTCACTAAAGCAGAAAGACCTCTAAGCTGATCATTGATTGGAGCCTTGGGTACCAAGGAAAGGAAGGCAGGAGGTAAAGCAGATGAAAGGAGAAGGGACAGATCCCCCCGGGGCCCTGTTCCTGGGGCCAGAAGCACACGGATGGGCACGCTAGTCACATTGGCTACGTTGTTGCTGTCACAGAGCTTGTCCTTGGCCATGAGGCCTGGTAGCAGATGGGTAAGTATGCAATTAACTGCCATGATTTTGAATCATTTAAAATATGTAAGGAAAACACACACAGGTTGAAAGGATTAAACACTTTATCTGGGGTGGTCAGGGAAGGCCATGACCATCGGAGGGACTAAGGGACCTAACTAAGGTCATCAGAGGCATTTAGTAAATCTTCAGGCAGACCCAGATACGGCACTGCTTTTACTCACCCTTTCTCTTCGAACAGATGAATGGGCACGCCCTGCATTGTTTTCCCCTTTTCCTGAAGATGAAGTTTGGGATAGGCAAATCGCGGGGAGTGTAGGGATGTATAACAATAAGGAAACAAGAAAATGTCCATCTATACTCGACAGTTTATTTCACTGGGATTTATTAAAAGAGATCTTTGTCATTGATCAAAAGTCTATTTTTTTAAAAAAATATTTATCAAGACTTAACTCGGTTATGTTTATTATATGGTTGTTAAGGTCTCAAATGTTTTTCCAAATCAATGTGAATTTAATAAAAATGCAAAACAATAAAACAAAACAAAACCTTAGCTGGTTTGCTTCAAATCCTTATTTATACTATGAAGAGGATACTGTTCAGAGTTCAATTTAGTGAATTTGGGGCAGGAAGGATCTCACATGTGTGAAAGCAACCAGTGAGGAGGGTAGGCTGGGACCGAGAACCAGAAAGATGTCACAGAGGTGACTGTCAGGTAGCAGTGGGGGTTAAGCTGAAACATCACATGGTTTTGATGGACCTTAAATCCCACCTAGCCAGGACACGGTCATCCCGGTACGCACAGGTCACGTGAAAGGCAGATCCCATGGACCGCACTCACATTCTGGCATTATTATTGCCCCAATAGCCATGGAGGTTGCACTGGGTTGAATCGTCCTCTCCCTCCCCCAAATCTGTGTTCACCTGGAAACGGTGACCTTATTTGGACATAGGGTCTTTATAGATATAATCAAGTTAAAATGAAGTCACACTGAATTAGGGCAGGGCTTAATCAATTGACTCTTGTCTTATAAGGTAGGGGAGATTTGGCTGTGGACACAGAGGGGAGAAGGCCACACGAGGATGGACACTCGGGAGTCACTCATCTGCAAGGACTGCTGGGAACTGTCAGAAGCTGGAAAGAGGCGAGGGAGGATTCTCCCCACCCGGAGCCTTTACAGAGAGCACCGTCTTGCCAGCATGTTCCTTTCCCACACCCGGCCTCCAGAACTAGCAGAGAAAAACACCTTGATTACTTCAGACCACCTGATTGGAGTACTCTGTAACAACAGATAAAGAGCGCTAGTGCCGGGCCAGTAGGTCTCCTGGCATAGAGCTAGCCGCTGTTACACGCCTGCGATTCCAGGCATCGGAGGGGTACTCAAGAAGGGGCCTCCTCTCTATTGATCTCCTGGAAGGCCTTGACCATCAAAACCTCTTCTCTACTCTTTGAGCGCTGACCTTGCAACGCCAGTCTGTTTTCTACGCATCCCATGAAGCATTGCCTATCGATACATCCAGAAGGGATCTCTTCCTCTGAACTCCTGCTTCATATTGATTTCTTCTTTCCAAAGACAAATTCTTACAAACTTTGTGAGTTAGTCTTGCCACCAGTGTCCCTTTGGAACATAGATCCTATGGGCTGGTTTGGCGCTTCCATGAATCATTCAGGGAGATTTCATAAGGTGTCTACTACATGCCAGATACTGTGCTGGATATAGAAGGTGTCAGATAAATAAAATAGTCACTAAATGGTTTTACGACTTTTATGCTCATGCCCAGATTACCCCCCATGCCACAGTTACATGCACTTAAGAGTAACTAAATAATCAGTGTAGCACTTACTTATTTGCTACTCCCCCCCAGACAGGGAGACATCACGCAGAATCATTAGACCCGAGTCGAAACCAGGCTCTGTCAGACCGCATTTTGTGGCTGAGAGCACGGCTCTTAGCATTTCCGAGTCTCATCTTACTGACTTCTCAGGCAGAGATCACAAAATCTGCTTTTGTGGAGTTGATGTGAAGATTCACTGATACAGTCATTGGAATGCAATTCAACACACAGTCGCTCCCCTTCAGGCTCCCAGGGACGGTCACCCCTTGATCACAGAATGGCTTTTTCCTGCTTCCACCTGCTCCTTGGGCACACACTCGCGTGTGCGAGCACGCGCACACACAGCTCCTGGGGTACCAATGATTCCTTCTGACCCCGTTCTGGCAACCGAATTCTCTCTCATAAGAACATCCTAGAAGGCTAGTATCAGATACTGACTTAAAAAAAAAAAAGGTAGAGAAGGCAGGTGAAAGGGAACAATGATCTTTTGAGCAAAGTCAGCTGGAATCATTAGACTGGGTCACAGAAGAGCATTGAACGTTCAGTTGTTCTCAGGTGTATCGATTCCCCCCACCCTGAGGCCCTTCTGCCGGGCCCAGTGGGCAGCTGACCTCCAGCAGCCCCTTCTGCAGTTTAATAACTGTCGATTCCTCACATTTTGCACAAAATATGAGTTTGGGGGATGGAGAGTGAACACTGAAAAACTCGCCGTCTCTTCCTCCCTAATAACCTTGCGGTGCCTCTGCAGACCGAGTTCGTGGGCACGGACACTAATGAAAGAGGAGCCGGTGGCATCATAAATACTCCGGAGGGTCAAATAGGGTGGGGATTCCTGGCATTGCATCTAATTAAGCTTCACAATGGAGGGAAGCGGCTACCATTACACCTCTGCCCTCTTCCACAAATAGACATTCAATTTACGAGTCTTTCCAAAGCCCAGCCCTGCCTCTCTGTGGCTTCGAGATGAGTTTTCTATTTTCTGTATCCGTGCAACTTTTTAAGTCGTTTACCTTCTTCTTGCCTTTGCCTTCACCTTCAGCCCAATCCTGGGACAGACAATAGAACACGCACTTGGGAGTCTCCCCCACTGTGGTCGTAATTCTGTTTCTGGTTGCTTGGCAACTCTGTGGGCAGTTTGCCGAATTGTTTATTCTTTTTCAGTCACTCGATGAGTTCTAACTTACTGCTGACTATATTCCAGGCACTGAGTTGTATGTCAGGAGAGAGGACATTTATGCCCTTACCCTCAAGAAGTCACCAGTCTAATGGGAAAGGATTAGAGAAGTCACATTTGGAAAATGGCATAAGGATTCCCCAGAAAAAATATACTTATGAGTGTTCATCACATGTCAGGCATCCCATTTTTTCCCAGTGATCTTCTGAAGCAGGAGATTACTATTCCACTCTATAGATAAGGCACCCAAGGTTCGGAGATGTTAAATAATTCAGGTATAGTGCTTCAATTAAGAATATGAATTTAGCCCTGGCTGGCATAGCTCAGTGGATTGAGCACGGGCTGGGAACCAAAGTGTCCCAGGTTCGATTCCCAGCCAGGGTACATGCCTGGGTTGCAAGCCATAACCCCCAGCAACCACACATTGATGTTTCTCTCTCTCTCTCTCTCTCTCTCTCTCTCTCTCTCTCTCTCTCTCTCTCCCTCCCTTCCCTCTCTAAAAATAAATAAATAAAATCTTAAAAAAAAGAATATGAATTTATTTTTGCTTATTTTTTAAAGGGGAGAGAGAGAGATTTGCTGTTCCACCTATTTATTCACTCACTGGTTGATTCTTAACATGGGCCCTGACTGGGGATTGAACTTACAACCTTGGTGTATCAGAAGGATGCTCTAACCACATAAGCTGCCCAGCCAGGGCAATAGGAATGTGATTTAAAGTCTTGTAATGCTGAATAAACCCTCCTCTACCTTTTATAAGCTCTAAGACATTGACCAATTAATTCCCATTTATTTTCACAAAAGAGTTGATTTTCCTTCGTTACAATGACAGGGATGGAATTTGTAATTCCATTCTCAGTTTCCCTTTGGACATGTTTTCTCTTCCCAGCTCCATGTTCATCATCATCCCTCTCTCAGTTACGAGGTTCTCTGTGCACGGTGCACAGGCCAAGAATGGCCACTCCTGCCTTGAGTGGGTTGCGATGCCAAGCACGAGACACTGTGCACAGTCTCTTAGGCTCAGCCCCTGGTCTTCCCTCTGGAAATGAGACAAGGCAGAATCTTTAATTTACTAATATATAAATGAGGTTGTTACGAGTTGAGTTGTACCAGCCAAAGATATATTCAAGTCCTAACTACTGGAACCAGTGATTGTGGCCTTAGTTTGGAAATAGGGTCTTTGGGGCTGCATTCCAGTTAAAATGAGGCTATCAAGGTAAGCCCTAATCCAATGGGGCGTAGTGTTCCTTCAATAGGAAGGGCCGAATGAAAACAGAGACGCACAGGGAGGACGCCATGTGTTGTAGCTACAAGGAAAGCCAAAGATCCAGGGGCCACCCCTAGAAGGTGGGAAGAGGCAAGAAAGGATTTCCTGCAGACTCTCAGAGGGCACATACTCCTGAGAACATGTGACTTCAGACATGTCACCTCCAGAACTGTGAGGGCATGAACTGCTGTTGTTTGTGGCCACCCAGTTTGTGGTACTTTGTTGTCGCAGACCTAGCAAACTAATACCGAAGCACTCAAACATTTCTCAAGAAAGCCATCATTTGGACGTAGATCATGGTATGGTGATCGCTTCAAACAGTTATGGCATTTGTTGTGGCTCCCTGAGCCTTTTATTGCTGCATATAATTTGCCAAGTACTGTCACTATAGAACCATAAAATATTTCAGCAGAAAGCAATGTGTTAGTCACCATTATGACTCATTTGTATTAGCTATGAAGAAATCCAGATCCCGAGGGAAGAAGAGGCTGCATTAGGATCAGAACCGGAAAAGGTTTCAGTTCCTCCTTCTCCCAAGCCTGTGACTCCTTCATCAGCCTGTTTCTTCGGCTCTTCTAATCCCTCCTGTTCTTAAAATAGAATTCAGTGCCCCAAATCCAAACATAGCATTGAACTATCTCCTACACATGTATAAAACGATTCCTGGGTAAAACAGTGTAATTCCACTTGATTATACCATATACAAAACTAAACTCAAAATGGGCTAAAGACTTACACATAAGACCTGAAACCATAAAAGTCCTAGAAGAAAACTTAGGCAGTAAACTCTTTGACATTGATCTCAGCAATATCTTTTTACCTATGTCTCCTTGGGCAAGGGAAACAGAAGAAAAAATAAGCGGAAGTACATCTAACTAAAATTTGTTTTGCACAGTGAGGGAAAACCATCAACAACATAAAAAAAAACCTATTGAATGGGAGTGGATATTCACAAATAATGCATCCAATAAGTGGTTAGTATACAAATTATATAAGGGACTCATACAACTTAATATCAAAAAGTGGACATACAGACAGCAGATGGACATATGAAAAGATGTTCAATGTCACTAACTCAGAGAAATGCAAATTAAAACCACAACAACATGTCACCTCACAACTGTGAGAATGTCTATCATCAAAAAATTCAACCAGGAGCAAGTTCTCGCAAGGACACAGAGAACAGGGAACCATCACATGCTGTTGTGGAATTATACATTGGCATAGTCACTATGGAAAATAGTATGGAGAATCCTCAAAATACTAAAATTTGAGCTGCTACTATATAATCCAGCAATTCCACTTCGGGGTATTTACTTGAAGGAAACAAAACAGTAATTTGAAAAGATAGATGCACCTCTATGTTCGCTGCCACATCACTTACAATAGCCAAGATACGGAAGCAACCCAGGTGTGCCCACCGATGGATGTGTAGATAAAGAATATGCGATACATATGTGCAATGGAATATTACTTGGCAATAAAAAAGGATGAAATCTTGCCACTTATGACAACTTGGATGGACCAAGAGGGTATTATGCCAAGTGAAAGAAGTCAGAGAAAGACAAATACCACATTATTTTTTAAAAATTTTTAAAGATTTTATTTATTTATTTTTAGAGAGGGAAGGGAGGGAGAAAGAGAGAGAGAGAGAAACATCAATGTGTGGTTACTGGGGGTCATGGCCCCCCAGGGCATGTCAGGCATGTGCCCTGACTGGGAATCGAACCTGCGATGCTTTGGTTCGCAGCCCACGTTCAATCCACTGAGCTATGCCAGCCAGAGCTCACATTATTCCCTTTATATGTAGAATTAATAAAACATGAATAAAAAAACAGAAACAGACCTACAGCTGTAGAGGACAGTCTGATGGATACCACAGGAGAGCAGGTCAGGGAAGGGAGAAACACTGCCCCAGTCTATACAATCCTCACGTGTTATGCACAATCGTATACAAGTGCATAGTATTCTACATAGTTCCCCACAAAAACAACAGTGTAACACTTCTAAATGATGGGTGGATTTAAAAAACAACTGTAATTTCGGGAAAAATAAATTTGGCAATTTTGCCTTTAAAATAGATGATTTATGTACAGAGACTTTTTCAAATGTTTAGAAGTAGTAAAACACTTATACAAAAACTAACTGCAACAACACTTTAATCACTAAAGCTGTTAATAAATTCACAAAACCATAATTCCAGATATGTTAATATTCTTAATGTGTGTGTCAATGAACTTGTATAAACAATCTACTGAATGCTATGTGATATGGTAATTGACATATATGATTCGGAAAAATGTATAAAAATCTTGCATGAAAATAAATAAAAATTAAATAACATGATACTCATACTCTCTGCCATCAGACCATTGCTTAAAAGAAATACAAAAATTTTAGCAACCTATGGCAAAATAAATAATTTAATATACTATAACCAAGACTGTACATTACAAAATTTGTCAATGTGAATTAAGAACATTAAAATGTGCACATGTTTTGTCCCTATAACTCTAGCTCAATAAGTGTATGTCCAGTGAAAAAATGTACTATTATAATCCCTTGACCCCAAAATGTTTACCTATTATTTTTAAAATGTGATTAAATATAAATACATTTTTAGCAACATGGGAAATTTTAAGTATGCTATATGATAGGACACTATGTGGTCATTAAAAATATTCATAAATATTTCTAATAGCTTAGAATGCTTGAGTTATGGTACTAAGTATAACAAGGAAGGGTAAAAATAAAATTGTAATAACTAAACTATGCATATTTAAACACATTACAAAAAGATACAAAAAATTAAACTTCCCCAACTACTGCTATAAATTTAGTACCATCCTCCTCCCAGACCAAGACAATTCTATATATAGAGAGAGAGAATAGAGAAAAAGAAATTCGTATATATAGATATATGAATTGAGAAAAAGAAGTATTGTAACCCAGTTTCTTTTCCCCTCTCCATCCAAAGAATTCGTTCTATTCTTAGAAAACAGAAGTTACCAAGTAGTGACAGAATAGAGAATTATGTGTGACTACAAGAGGAGAGGTTGAAGCTAGCCAGACGGGTTTGGACAAGAACAGGCACCTGTGTGGTGTGACCCGTGCAGAAGGTTCAGCTGAGGAAGAGGGCTGTATCTCTTCAGGGCATGAGCTCTCTCTCTTCATCACTGCTCACTCCCTCTTGACTTTGGCAAACTGTTGCTCTCTCATGTGAACCAAAAGTTTTCAGCTCGATCTGACAAATTGTTGTAAGATTTTGCTATCCCCACCCTGACAATTCATCCAGCGGTTAAGAGACCATGGACCCAAATGAGTCCATTTGAGTATGTTCTGGGTTTTTAAAGTAGAACTTGAAAAGGCAGTCACTGTTTGTAGTGACAGAAGCTTAAAACCATGACGTTGTGCGTGGATGTGTGTGTGTTGGCAGCTCTGCTTCCGAACAGGGCCCAGGGGAGAAGCTGGGGTTCGGTAGCAGGGGATGATGCCAGCAGACGCCAGGAGGCAGGGGCTCATGCCAGGGAAGGCCTGGCAGGATTCTCAGCTCTGTAGAAAGTAGTACGTTTGCCCTTCATGTTGTACAGTTATGGAACCTTCAGTTCAGTCAGAAACTCTACTGTCTTTCTTATGAGAACCTCTATTTCCTTAAACTGACTTAACTCTGGTTTCCTTATACTATGACACAAAAGGTAGGCATCGTGAAGAAAAATAAAGTTGTAAAGATAACCCTGTGTCCTGGAACAGGCTGAGATGTACACAAAGACTGCAGCGCAGGAGATGATGGTAAGAGAAAAAACCAGAGAGATGGCCCAGAACCAGATGTCAAAGGACTTTGATTGTTATTCTTAACAATGAGAGATGTCACCCGTAACCAGCACAGAATTCTGATAGACTTTCCGCCGAGGACTGGCAAGATTGATTTGTGTTTTCAGAAGTACCACTCCAGTGGAGGTGTGGAGAAATTGTTCGTATGTGGCAAAACCAAAAGCAGCAGTCTAGCTTGGAACCTATTATAACGGTTACTGAGAGTGACAATGACGGCTGGAACTAGGGGTGCACCATAAGGAATACAGAAGAGGCAGCTAGGAATAGTGTCATGTAACTGGGCCATATAGATGCAGCCAGGTAGATTTTTCTGAGTCTGATCATCTATTCCCAAGCCGTATTTCAAGAGAACAATTTAGGGAAATTTCCCTTAAGTTGAATTATTATCGCTAAGCTATAAAAACTCAACAGGGGGTAAGGGGAAGTGGAAGAGAGTAAACGGGGTAAATGGTGATGAAAAGAGACTTGTCTTGGGGTGGTGAACACACAACACAATATAAGGATGATGTGTTATAGTATAGTTCACCTGAAACTTATATAAATTTATTAACCAATGTCACCCCCAATAAATTTTTTTAAAAAGTGAACAAAATCTCCATTTTCATATTAGTAGTCACAGAACAGAGATTTCTTTCCCATGGCGGACTCACAGTAAGTCTACTTAAATCTTGCTGGGATTGACACATCTGAAATGAATAATCATTTTGTATTGTTGGACTGGTAATCAAGAAGGAATGTCACCTCCCGCACGAAGAACAATTATGAAAACTACAAACAGATCTTCGAAGATGTTTCAACAGCTAGTTAAAAATCAATGACGAATGAAATCCACTTCCTTCTGTGGCCCATCTTCCTCCACCTGCTGACAGCTCTAAACAACATTGTCACAACATTGCTGAAGGAATCACATTAGTTTCTAATTTAAAGGGACTTGTTCTAGCAAAGTAATCACTAAGCCTCCAACTACACCAGTCTCCAAGAGCTCCTGATTTTCCCAAGTGGGTAGGAGGGGCTGCCTCAGCAGGGGGCCCTGGCCCTGGCCTGGCAGTTCAGAGAATTGCATGACCTTCATTCTTGGAGAGGAAATTGCAGTTTTGAAAAGCACATCTACGGAAAGAGCCTGCACTCACAGTGCAATCATGTGTACCGGGTCACCTCTATCATTCCCCTCCAATAGCACGGATTTCTCGGAAGAAATGACAATAACCAAGCAAAATGGTTAAGAAGATATTTTGCCAAAACATAATGGACCCAGCTGCAATCATATCCCTGATTACTCGTTATTAGTAGCTTCCTTCCTGCCCTTTTCCGTGGGTGCCGTCAAGGCCATAAAGGCCCCTGAGTGATATGTATTTCGATTTCGTATTTGTTCAGATCTTTTTCAAACAGACAAAAAAAAAAAGAATTTCAATCCTAAATGTCCATTAAAAACAAACAACGAAAAACATTTTTTTTGCTTATTTCCTGATTTTCTCTCCACTCAGCACAACTGTCTCAGCAAATGGAAACTGGATTTAGGAATCTGATGACCTGCATTTGAAGAGTGACTGTGTACGGCGTGTTTTGGGATGATCTGTGTGTGTGTGTGCCTCAGTTTCCTCATCTGTAACCGTAGCATAATAACTGTGTGGAGACCATTGACATTGTTGTAGGGGTGCAGCATGAGGTGGCCATTGTAAACCAGAAGCATTTTCCCTGTGCACTGGGATGAACAATGGTTGCCTTCAATGGGGCGGTCGCGCTCGCTATTGTAACTACAGTTTGGGCCCCCAGTAGCATTTCATTACGTCTTTGATACAGGTCAGTGTGGGACGTTTGGATTTCATCTGGTAGACAATGAAAAGCCATCTCACCTCCTAAACACGGATGTTTATGCCAAAATGACCGTAACAGGCTCTAACGTTGATAGCAAAGCCTGTCACCTGGAGGCACGCAGACCAGCCAAGAGGCTGTTGTGACAACCCAGGCAAACAGAGTTAAGGACCTAGTTAGAGTGATAGGACCGGATAGCAAAGGAAGGATGCATGTAAGAGATCATTTGATAGAATTTGATAACTATCTCATAGCATCAAGGGAGCTAGAAAATTAACTTTGACATATCATGATGCCCTCAGTCATTCCCATGGTGCCCAGTACACGGCACCAGGAACTGAAATGCGTGCTAAATTGTGAAAGTGCCTATCAGGTGTTTGGTCAAGCAACTGTTTCAGTGGGAGAACTTTCTGAGCAATTCCTTTACAAGGACACGGACTTCAGCGAGACACCATTTCTGCCCACCTCTCCTACTTTTGTTGGACAGGAAGTTTATAAAAACAGAAAGAAGATTTGCTTTCACATCAGGTCATCATTTATTATCCACGTTTTCATCAAGTTAGTTTATTTTAGAGTGGAAATTTGATGTCGTTCACAATAGATCTCAGCCAAGGGAGGAGGGGGAGAGGAGTCACAGCACATGCGAAGCAATTCAGAGAGGGTTTTCCTGGAGATAAATATTTGTAAAGTAATTATAGATCTGTCATCAACACCGCTGTAATTTACTGTCAATCACCACACTGATGATAGGATCACATCTTCCGAGGTACAACTGCAGTTCACTGCAATTATCTCCAGGATAGATCTCCATGCTCGAAGACCCCCAGCTTAGCATTATTTTGAAATAAAATTCAAAAATGGACACTTCCATGCCAATGCCCAAGGATGGGGGTCATCCAAAGATTTCTAAACCTATTTCTTTTTCCTGTGGCTGAGGGTTAGCAGTCAATTGTTAGAAACAGGTGTTGCTATTTCCACCACATTCTGGCCTTTCCTGATATAATTCACCTGAATGACCAATTTGGGCTAGAGGTAGAGAACTTCAGTTAAAAGTTAAATATTTGACCAAGACAGGCCAAATGTTTAGTTGGATTCAAAAGAATTTTGAGTGTAAATGTGCTGGATACTGGATTTAAATCAGAGATCCTTTCGATTTTCTCAAACCAACGTCTCTGTCAACTGTCCCTTTTTCTTCATCCCTGTTGCTGCTGCTTGTTCATCAGTCACTGGGGCTACTCGGCAGCTTCCTACATGATTTTTCTGCTTTTCTGTTTACCAATCCATGCACTATTTCATTTTTGCTAAAATTCAAAAAAGTTTTCATGCCATTCATTGGTATAACTATGTCACATAATACCTGATTGCCCTCATGATCTGAACTGTCGTAACTATTCCATATTTGTAATAAGGGTAAAAGGAAATTGAGATACGGTCTACCTTTGTTACTAATATCTTGTAGTGAGACTTTACATGTTGAAGTGTTTTTTTTTCTATTTTCTTGCCTAAGGGTTATTGTGGACACCTGTTCATATTTCTTTTAGATTCCTGAAGAGAGAACAACAGCTTCTCTCTCTGTAAGACACGAAATGTGCTGGTACAGGAAGAGATCTCCGAGCTGTGTGTTGAATACGTAGAAGGTTTAAGTTTTGTTAATCAGGAAAATAACAGCATGAGCAAAGCACAGAGATTATGAAAGGATCAGCATGATTGAGAAAGAATGAACATTTTATTTAAACCTTGGAGGGTGTCCTTTAGAGCCTGCTGTCATATGGAAAAAGATTTTGCAAGCCAACCTGAAGATTTTGTACTCCTAATGGGTAGAATTCAGAGAGAACAAAAGCGTCTGGCATCCCTATATGCATTGCCTAAAGCTCGCTCTGACCACAGCGTGAAGAATGCATTGAGGAGAGAGAGGAACCGGAATGATGCAATAGGCAGTGTGAGTAGATATTTTTACTTAAGTTGTCCGGTGTCCAATATTTCCCACCCCCTGTTTAGAGGACTTCCCATTCTGTGAATATTCCAGAGATGTATGCCATTCTGATCTAGAATCTGATAAGGGAGAGAAATCTTCCTCCTTTGAGTCCCATGTCAGTCAAAGCTCAACTCTTAACTTAAGCTCAGACACAAGGATACTCCAGCCTGGACTTTGAATCTTAAATGAGTCAGAGAGTCAAAGGGACAGTTGAGATCCTCCCTCAAATATTTCAGAACCATGCAGGCAGTGACGGTGGGAACACCCCATGGGTGGTGCCTGCAGCTCTAGTGACAGAGATCTTGCCCTTGGAAGGTCACTGTTCTGCCTTTAACTTTCCCAGTCTGGGCTTTCTGCCTCTTACCAATTTTGGAGCAACAAGCACCGCTAGTCTGATTTACCTTTTTCTAGGCTAAGCTTGTTTTCTGTTGCTTGCAACTTTCAGCCAGGAGCAATTGAGAGTCCATTGCAAAGCAGTGAACATAAAGAGCAGAGGCAATATTTGAGGCACAGGCTTAAAATAAACCAGACCAGACGACATGGCTACATGGGTGCATTATTTGTATAACATGCAATGTTTGCATCATCCTAAAACGTACATGTGGCCTTATTCATTGTGTTCTTTTTTGTGCCTCTGCGTTTAGGAGGACCTCATACAAAGGATGTCATTGCATGCAACTGTATTCTTCACTGTGCTCCACATGTATTTCCCCAACACAGGTTCCGGCCACCTATTCGATCCGTCTGTTTTCTGGTAGCAAGAGTAGTGCTTGGCTCTCCAGGAAATGCTAAGAACTGTGTGAAGGTAAACAAATATCCAACTGGCGAGCTGGGAGGTTTTCCTGGAGAGCAGAGGGCAACCATGTGGGAAAAGAATCTTGGAGACCGGTTAACTGTACTATGCAGTATTTATGCTGCCGTGTAGTGAAGGGAAGATAAATAAGTAAACAGAGAGATGGAAAACCAGCCTACCGTATCAGGTTGTGACTGATTGGAGCTCTGATGGCCAGGCCCTGGGAGAGCAACGCTGGAACTTGACCTGGTGCGTGCAGTTCAGCGCCTTGCTTTTTCCCAACCCCCACACACTGCAAACTAACCCAACAGATTTGATAGGTAGATTCTCAACCACTTTATCTACACTGCAAGGGTTGGGGATCTGGGGAGGTGACAAAGATGGCTTTTACAATAAGAGGGAAGAAAGTGATTTCATTCCAAAAGACTTTGCAGAAAACTACGAAAGACTGCATCAGGCATTTGCCACCTGCACAAAGCTAACAGACCTTTGGTTAACACTTACTAGGCTCCAGGAATTGTGCTGCGCCCTTTCTGTGCATTGTCTTGTAGAATCCTCAAAATAGTCCTAGGAGTTGTTATCACTATTGTCTCCATGTCATGCACAACTGAACTGAGGCCAATTTGACTCTATAGTCGATCTCTTTTTCTTTAATGTTATTTACTAATTGATTTTAGAGAGAGAGGAAGGGAAAGACAAAGGGAAACATAAATTTGTTGTTCCACTTATTTGTGTCTTCATTGGTTGATTCTTGTATGTGCCCTGACCAGGAACCGAACCCAAAGCCTTGACATATCAGGATGGTGTGCTTACCAACTGAGCTACCTGGCCAGGGTTCTTCAACTTACTTTTATGAGTACTTGATCGATCATGTACTTGCAGAGCGATGGGAGGATGGAAAGTTAATATTGTTTCAATAAGAAAAGAAATTTCCACTTTAAACTCTATAGCCTTTTCTCCAGTCACTGTTTCCAGATATAGCCACTAGCCAATATGTCATTTCATTAATCTGTGATGCCTTTAACAGAGATGAGTATAATGAATGCAGTCTTCCTTAAAAATAAGAACTTAATTTGAAATTGACCTCAAGGTTTCATTTGCTCTCTCAGACATAGTGATTTTGGTTTGAGTTATGTAATTTTCTTAGTCCCAGGAAATGGTTCATGTTTCCCGCACTCTAACTGTGAGAAAAGAAGACAGAAAAACAGAAGGATAAGGGGGAGGAGGCAAAAAGTTAGAGATGTGGGCTGGAGCTCAAAACCCTGTTACACCAATATTGTTCAAATCACTCGTCTTCTTAAATAGCATAAACGTATTAGATTACCTGGTCATGAAAACATAATAAATAGCTCTGGAAGGCTTTACAAAGCCCATCTACAAAAGTAATGTACTCTGAAATGATGATGGAACTCATTGCCATCCGTCATGTGGCGTGTTCATGAAGGACATCCAAATTTTAATTAGCTTATGCTAAATGGCTTTAGTATCAATTCAGGCGAAATGTGACACTTGGTAGAAGTGTGTGGATGGCCTCTAGGAATAATAACTCCCAGAACAGAAACTCCAAGAGAATAGTTTCACCCAAGGACATGGATTCTGATAGGAATCAGGAAACCATGGGGTAACAGGACAAGGGGGAGACAAACAAAGTCAGAGGCAATAATTTATTGCCCCTTTGGTGGAAGCAAATTCAAGGCATCACCGTCCCATATGAAATAAAATAATTATCACTCTAAATAATCACACACACACACACACACTCATCATACTCACATAAAAAAGCGATGTATGAAGATGTACCACACTGTGAGTTCTGCAAAAGTAAGTACTGTATTTCTACATCTATTAACTATGATGCTTTGAACAATAATTTGCTTACCCCCAGGGATATCACATGTGTAAAAAGCCTAGGTTTTCAGTGCAGAGAAGGTGAAAATAAGATTGGGGTCCCTCCACTCACTCTGGGAATATGGGTTTATGCAAGTCGCTTCTCTGAGTTTTTTTTAATTGAGATATAGTTGACATATATCAATTAATAAATAAATCAGATGTTAGATGAAAAGATTAATACATTTTTGTGGCCGCCTTGTAGAAATTCAGAGTTTACTAGAAGAACAAAATTGTTGGCAGAATTTTCTTCTTAAGGCTGAATAATATTTAATTGTATGTACATAACACCTATTCTTTATCCATTTATCGGTTGAAGGACATTCAAGTTGTTTCCAAATCTTGGCTATTGTGGATAAAATGTAGAACAGTGCAGGAGTGAAAGAGAACAGTACGGAGGTGGTTTTAAAAATTAAAAATAAAAGCCATTATGAAGGAGCTTTTATATTGTTATGTTCTCTGTGGTTTTCTCTTATCTGTTAGTGAGAACAAGAGAAAAGGAGAGAGAGAGTGAGAAAGAGAAAAGAGAGAGAGAGATCGAATGAACAATGCCTAATATATATTTGGATCATCTGTGTGATAAGCAGATCAGGTTTCTGAGTTCACGGTGCTACTGAGCTTCTCCTTAGCCACAAGAATGCAGATAAGTCCTGCCTCCTCTGTACTTTCATTTACCGACCCCTAATGATGATATCATTGTTGCCTTTCTCTCCACCTTTGGGATGATCACATGAGATAAACCCAGGATACTACTTCTGGGATGCAATTTAGTGTTTACTAAACACTTTTCTGGCACGCTGTGATTGCTCCCCACCTGCTTGGGTATAATGGCAGAGACCAGCCAAAATGCCTATCAGAGGTTTGCTTTCGCCTGTGTGAGGAGTTAAAATATGACCACTGAGATTGCCTGCTGAGACTATCAAAACAAATATTTACTTAGGCTAGTGATGATCAATGCCTTCTGAGTAATCTGTAAAGTGAGTTCAACACTCCGAACAAAGCCGAGGCTCTGAAACTAACCCAAACAGCATTCCTTAAGGCACTCCCCCACCCACATAATCGCTTGTCTGCCGCTGCAATTTTCACAATACAACAATCATTTATATTCACTTATGTATTTTGCTGTTGACTGCATGGCGGTACAATGAGTTGGGGTAAAAGGAAGCCACGGTAATAAGAGTTCATCAAACATCCATAATTGCGCGGTTTTAAAAAAGAAAGCATCTAAGGCGAGTCTTACCACCACGCCCATTCATGAGCTGTCAGAAGCTGTCAACGGCAAGGCCTGGAAACTGGAAGTGAGGCCAAGTTCACTCTAGTCTTGGCTGTTAACTAGTCAGGGATCCTAAGCAAATTCTTAAAATTCCAAGGGGAAAGAAGGAAGTCAAGGAGAAATGTGCTATTGCCTTGTCTCACAGAGGAGTTTAAAACACTCCTGTAATAAGGTCAAGGACTCTCAATGCAAAACAGAAGACCTAGAAGCTAGAAGACAGATTCGGTGAATCTGCTTCAAACCTCCCTTTGGGGACATGACTCTGAACAAGACCTCAGCACTGAGGTCTCATGAGGATTGTGAAGACAGGCTAAAATTGGAGAGGTAATGGACCTGGAACACAGTTTTTTACGGCCTTTTCTTTTACGTACTCAGTTGGGACCAGTTAGGTCTCATTGGGTCTTAGTGTTAAAATCCCTGGATGAAGGGATCAGGCTCTCTCCGGCCACTGATCTGTTCCATTGAATGTAGCCATAACATCTGCCAAAAAATTCAGTCCCGAGCCACTTCAAGACAGAAAGGTTCAAGGCACAGAAAGAGTGAAGTCTTACTTTTGCTGATTCTTTCACATGACAAGATTCACGGGTTGGACCCCCAGTGCATAAGTCACTCATTCTGCCACAGTACTCCTCCTGAGAGATTCTGGGGGTACTGGTCTGGAAGCTCTCACCCTCTGTGATAATACTGGAGCCAAACTGGTGCGGTGAACGACTTTTTGGGATTGGCAGCATTCCATAATCGCCCAATGAAATCTCGCTTCTTTAATGAGCCTATGTCCCAGGCTATGACCTTCACCGATGGTTCTCCATGTTTATAGATTTTTGCCTGTTTGTTTCCCTTGCTCACTAGTCCCTTCCTTGGCTGCAGTGTTTCCAACATCTTGTTTCCTGAAGCCCTGTCCCTAGGGGACACGTGTCTCTGTTGGATGGGACAAAAAACACTGGATAGGTCTGGTCTAGGAGCCAATCTCTTCCCCCAGTGAGGACACAGCTCTGGAAAGTCTTTTATCTGAGGAGCAATTCTTTGTTGTAGAGAAGGCTCTGGGCGTGTCTTATAGATATTACTTTTCTCACCAAGGGGTCGGAGCCACAGGGGGGCTCGCTCTTGGTTCTTCATGGTGAGAACCTGGAGATAAAACCCATGAAAGTGTGAAGGTCCTTCGTAAACTGTGGCTGCCAGGAGCTTCCCACTATTCAGCCAAGTTCACGGTCAGACTCCAGCAACTGGTCAAAATTATGATGTAAATGTTCTCACCACTGTGTGGCCCTGGCAACTTCTGCTCCATTTAGATGGGTACCCAGTGCTGGGTCTCCCTGCACATCCCATCCCTCCATATGTCAGCAGTTTGCCCTGTGGCTTCGGTTCACCTATGGGCCCAGTACAAGTCATTACATTGTGAGCGTCCAGGAATTCTTACAGGATGGGAGTGAAGACACCCAAGTTCTTTCCCTGTTGGAGCTGAAACTGAAACCTCGCATTTTTTCCTTAAGAGAACTCTCTTGCTATAAAGTTCTACATTGGGTTTTTTTTCATTCCTTCTACAGCTTTATAAATATACTCTTATAAAGATATTGACCTCAAAATTTTGATTGCTTGTTTATTTCCTGAATCAATAAATACACTGTGCAAGGCAGATACAGGGGACAAGGAAATGCTTCCTCACCATTTATGACTAATTTATATACTTTTGAAGCATCTGTTCCTGAAATTCTATATAGAGACATTTAATAAATTAAATTGCCGAAATGCCATTTTCAGCAACTTAAGAAAGACAGGGAGAAAATATTGTGCTGGAGCAGAATTTTCAAAAGTGTCAATATATTAGAGGAAACATGGCAAAACAAACAAACAAATGAAAACCAGAGGGGCCAGAGAGAATTGCTTCTCTGCCAATCGACAGGGCAGGGCTCAGAAAGGCTCAGAGATCCCAGGTAATTAGTATAAAACAGTAGGTATTGGAGAGTTTGTATCCAAATCCCCTCAGATCTCAATATCTTATATGAGATTGCTTTGTATGTTCCTTGAACTGTAGGGAGGTTCTGAGTCACTAAAAGTTGTGGGTGTCATTTTTTTTTTTTTGGTGGGGGATTTTTGTTCTTGTTTGGTTTGGCTTTATTTTTAATAGACTCTGTAACCACTCCCTCCCCTTACTGATAGCAAGTTACTGGGACCATTCCCATGAAGGGACTGCTCTAGGCTATATGGGGGGAGAGCTTATACCTGCCAATACATCTTTTGGTAACGTAACTGTGTAGGGATGCCGTGGTTGTGGTAGGTGCTTTGTATGCAGCACAGGTGGCAAAACAAGGCCCACGGGCAAAATCTGGCCCTCCACCTTGTTTCTACCCGGCAGCAGAGTTGAGCTGTTGCTTAACTTTTAAGGAGAAGTTACATTTACACAGTCCTAAAGTTACATTCGGCCCTTTGAAGGCAACTGCGAGGCTGATGTGGCCCCCGGTGAACGTGAGTTTGACGCCCCTGGCGTACAGTCAGAAGTGCTGGGAAGATAGCTCTTGCTTCTTTTGTTCTAAGAGACAGTGCAAAAGCCACACCTTATGTCATATTTTAATGACCTTTTTTGGTTTATTTTGGTCAGTCGTGCATCAGCTAGTCATAAATCAGACAAGATAACACGCTGACACTTCCAATTGCATCTCAAGAAAAAAAATTAAAACAAGTACAAATGTGTGTGTGTCTTGGGTGGTAACGCATGTTAAGACAGCATTGTAAATTTTCCAAATATGTCGCATAGTTATAGGAATAGCTGAAGCTATATTAATTCTTTAAGAAAAGTACAAAATCGATAAAGTGGATGAATGAGAAAGCAGGAGATGATTTAAACTCTTCTCTCTTTTCTCTCTCTCTGATTTCGCACTTGTAACAAAGACAGCACTGCACTACGATATTAAAATTTTGGCCCTGCCTGCTTCATCCGCACACACCAGTGCACAGAAAAAATAGCCAACAAGAGCTGAGTTCAGCGAACTGCATTCTTGATCACACAGATTTTGAAGCTTCTCACTGGAATTTGGCAGTTTGGCTTCTAAGTCACTGCCCAGTATTGCCCTCAATTTACATAATAATTGACTCCTTAATTCACTTCTTCTGAATTGCACACCATTCGGAGTAGCATAAGATCTCGGGGCCACTGCGTCCCTCCCACCTGGGACGTGAGTCATCCCCGTGTCCAGTTTCCACGCAGGACATGATGTCTGCCCCGTACTCCCCAAGTAGCCCTCTTGGCTATTGGATTGGTGGATGCAGTATCACTGTGCTTGTGTTCAAGCAACGCTCACTTTATGTATTAACACCACATTCACCAATATTTATTATAGTATATTGTCAGAATTATTTTATTTTATCATTAGTTATTGTTAATCTCACTGTATCTGATTGATACATTAAACTTTATCATAGGTATGTATATGGAGGAACACAACAGAGTACCTATAGGATTTGGTACTATCCATGGTTTCAGGCATCCACTGAGGGTCCGGGAATGTATCCCCTGTGGCTAGGAGGGAGACTACTGTATTTGTTACTTAAACCACCCAGTCTAAGGTAGTTTTGTTCTAGCAGTCTGAACAGTCTAAAGTAGTTGATATACCACATTTTGCTTTTCTTCGTTTGTTGTGATGCAGATGGATTTAAGAATCCGTTTGAGGTTGGAAGTATTCCATCTTCATACACACACACACACACACACACACACACACACACACACATATTTTTGGAGAGTTTAAGAAGAATTGGCATTGAGTTTTCTTTCAATGTTTGGTAAAATTCACCCATGAAGCCATGTGGTCCTGGGATTTTCAGTGTTTGGAAAATTTGTATTACTGATTTAATCTCCTTATTCGTTTATTAGCGTATCCAGACTTTCTTTTTCTAATTCAGTATTGGTAGGTTGTGTGTTTCCAAGAATTTTTCTATTTTATTCTAGGTTGTCCAGTTTTCTGGCATGGAATTGTTCATAATGGTCCCTACGATCCTTTCCATTCCTGAGACATCTGTTTTAATGTCTCTTCTATTGATTTCTTGGAGTTCTCTCTCCTCCTTTCTCCCTTCTCTCTCTCTCTCTCTCTCTCTCTCTCTCTCCCCACCCCAATAGTCTAGCTACACGTTTGCCAATTATTTTTCCATAAAATCAACTAAATATTTTTACTATAGGAGACTGTATAGCCTATGTTTAGCAAATTTTTGAAAATGTGCAAACAGCGCATTCTCTGGTACTTGGCTGGTATCTTGCTGGTATTGTAACCCAATTTCCTTGCATGTGGGGAGTTACACAACCAGCCAACCAGACACATCTCTGCCAGTCTTTGCAGTTTGGCTCTGGGCTGGGGTACTTCTTCAGCATTTCACTTGTGAGCGCCTGGAGACTGGCCTGAAGTGAAAGCTGAGGGACTTCTCATGGATGCTTTGACATACATGGGTGCTCTTGAATGTCCTAGCATCCCAAAGAATTCCCCAGCTTTTTCTTTTGCGCCTTGTGCCATCTACTGTATATCTCATTCATAATCCTTTGTCCCAGGCATGTATGAGTTGTTAGTTCATCTTGCAGTTTTTCAAGAGCTGCCCGCTGCCTTTCCCGCATGGGTTCCCAGACAGCTGGAACAAAGGCAAGAGCCTTGCTCCATCACCCAGGGAGCCTCCCTCCCCCTAAACCCGTCCCGAGAAGCTGCATCAGTCGCACTGATCTGTGAATAAGATTTACTCTGCTCCCTCCAGAATTGGGAATCAGGATCCCACACTGGGTCTGTGGGTTGCTCTTTTAGGATTGACACCATTCGGGTGCAGGGAGGTTGAAGCAAAGACAAGTAGGAAACTCCAGGAAGCTTTCTACCCATTTCATTTGCCTCCTTTTTGATTCAGTGTTCACTTGGTTGCTGTGGACCTTTGACTGTTTACCAAACTTTTGATAAAGTTGGTTCTGACAGGTTTTTCTTTTTTTTTTCATTGTTTTTGATGTTTCTATAGGCAGATGGGGCCTTGGGCGACCTTTCCTGCATTTTCCTGACATCTCCGTCATGTAGATATTTTTACCTATTTATTTTAAAATTTATACTTAAAGAAGGGTTACAAAGGTAATTGAAAGGACTCTCATGTCAACTTTTCCTAATATCCACATGTTGATTTCTTTTGACCACGCATACAAAAGGCAGGGTCTTATTAGAAATGAGAGCAAAATATGAAGACACTGTGTTTCCACATATAATACTGGAAGTAGAGGAGTGGCACAGAAATAAGGGAACTGCAGCAAAAATGAGCCCAAAGCTCACACTGTGTCAAGGTGCTTGTTATCCCTAAGAACATTTAAGACACCGCAAGTGCATCTTCACTACCTTCATTAACCCTATTCAGTTGTCCGGGCCGTCAGTCACGTTCTGAAACTACAGTTGAACAACAGACCATGTGAAAAAATAATGTGAATTTTTAAAATATATTTTTGGTATATTTATAATTATTTTAAATGCATACATATTCATATTCTCTTTCTTATATCTCAGACATTACTTTCAAAGTAAATTTTAGCAAAACACATGTGATATGCCATCTACTATATTTATTACTTATTTTAACAGAAGGAATCCCATGAATTTTAAACTTGTTTCAAAGCATGAAGTTTTAAAGATTTACGAAATAGAATCAAAATGATTTTGATGAAGTCTAAGTGTAACAAAGATAAAAATTCTTTAAAGCAAAGGTCCTGACTTCATTATACAAGTTTAAACATTAAGAAATTGATGTCTGTGTGTGTGTGTATTTAGACAATGAAATATATATTTCCTAAATAATATTGGATGGTTACAAATTAGGTAATCATAAT
This sequence comes from Phyllostomus hastatus, assembly GCF_019186645.2. Lineage (NCBI taxonomy): Eukaryota > Metazoa > Chordata > Mammalia > Chiroptera > Phyllostomidae > Phyllostomus > Phyllostomus hastatus. The sequence goes on from NW_025334024.1 coordinate 21,907,606, forward strand.
TTGCTAAAAAATTCTCCTTTTAACTATTTAAAGTTACCAAAAATGCATAAATCACTTGAATTAATAGTAATATATTCTTTTCTATAATTAAGATGTTTTTGATTATGTAATTTTACCACTGCCCTAGATTCAATGAAGAAATTCAAAGAAATTTGATATATGATAGTGTCATTGAGACCTTTAATCCTAACACTAATATATCTGCAATCTGTAATATGTAGGACATGATGAAATATTGTGGCGTATTTTGATTTTCTTTGGTAGTCTCTTTTGCATTCTTGTCACATCAATTTAGCTGAATTGCATGTTTTATGATAATCCATATAGTATACTAAATTTCATCATGTTTATTACTGAATTAAAATGAAATGAATATTGAGTTAAATTGTTGAAGGGAAACATGCATACTCAAATTGAGACATATATTAAAAGGTTATTAAAGAAAATCAATATTAATTTCCTTCTGGGTTTGAAATTCTAGGGAAATTTAATAAATATCTTCTTGTCAGGTTTATTCATTTTATGTATTATTAGTGCAGAGGTTTGGAGTCAACCAGGTCTAATTTTATATTAAGCAGCATATCTACCTTCTTTGAGAGTCAGTTTCCTCATTTGTAAACTTAAGAAAAAACTTCTAATATTAAATAATACTAAGAGGAGCAAATTTTAGTATTTAATTAAATAGCGGCCTTAGGCCCTGGCTGGTGTAGCTCAGTGGATTGAGCGTGGGCTGTGAACCAAAGTGTTGCAGGTTCGATTCCCAGTCAGGGTACATGCCTGGGTTGCAGGCCATGACCCCCAGCAACTGCACATTGATGTTTCTCTCTCTCTATCTCCCTCCCTTCCCTCTCTAAAAAGAAATAAATAAAATATTTTAAAAAATAGTGGCCTTAGCATGCTGAAAAGTGTTGCATATTGAGAGTCAGAGAGGGAGATGATCACACATTGTAGGTCAGAGTGGAAGACGGAAAATGTTCAGAGTGAGAAATAACTCACCTTTCCTACCAGAAAATCAAAACAATGGCCAAGGTTGAACTTAAGACTCCAACAGAAGCATTTAGCAATAATTAGAGAGTGCACATAGATTTTAAACACACGGATAGATAGGCGGAGCTGCACGTACAAGGCCACCATCTATCTATCACACTCTAACTACAGTGCAGTACGACTGGAATTTAATAACAAAACAAAACACAGCATTCAAATGAACCTTACATGATTTGTACCAGAATTCCATAAAACGAGTGTTTAAACATACCTAATGTAGGAAACAGTGGTCAGATTCATGGAGGTGTTGTTGTTCCTCGGTTTCCTGGCACTGAGGAGCTAAGTGATGCCCTGCCCTACCTCCTATTCTGCCCGTCCTGGGCCAGTTAGCAAAATCCAAGATGGCACCCCTCTGAGTCTGAGCAAAGACCCAGACAACCTGTACTAAACCTATACATAAATAAAGTAAAACAACTGAGTTTTAATAGCACATTTATTATATCCCAGTATAACCTATTCTATTCTTTAATACAAAGTTTCGTGACAGAGAGAGGGAGAGAATAGGAAGGAAGGAAGGAAGGAAGGAAGGAAGGAAGGAAGGAAGGAAGGAAGGAAGGAGGGGGGGGTAAGTGAGGAGAATCACCATGACATGACATATTTAGAAATGTGTTCTAATCAAAGATAAGACACATTGCTAGGGCTTTGCCCAATCCAGATAATATTTACAATCAAGCCTTGATATGGGCCACTGGACTCATTTCCAGCACCTAAATTTGCAGAAGGAATGAATGAATACAATTATCTGTGACATGTTTCTTGTCTCTAGTCTTTGGCAGTGCCTAATCTCTGGCTATGTTTTACTCAACGCAGGTAAACAGTTGCTTATAACTTCCTGGGTGTCTTAACTTGCACTGGAGCACAAAATTTCACTAATGCATGAGTTTGTGCTAGCTTTTATTTTTAATGGAATTTATTGGGGTGACATTGGTTAATAAAATTATATAACTTTCAGGTGTACAATTCTATAATACATCATCTGTACATGGTATTGTGTTCAGGTTTGTTAGTAGTCTTGGTCTTTCTCAGGACTGATGAGAGAAAAACCATATATTCATTCATCCATTTGTTCATCCATCTGTTCATTCATTAAATCATTTATTCATCCAATTAATATTCAGTGAATATAACCCATGTTTCAGACACAGTGTTAGCTTTTAATTTTTAAATATCTTTTTTCATTTTTCCATTCCATAAATTGGGAATAATTTAATGGCTAAGGATCCAGTAATATTAAGTCTTTTCAGAAACCGCTATAAAAGAATATTATAAAAATTCATGGCTGATGGTTTTAGTCGCAGTTCAATAACATGTACTGCCACTTTGAAATAAATCTAAAATGCCATTTACATTACATTAATTTGATTGCACCTAACCATATTCTGAACACTTGATTTATAGGAGAAATGTTTTTGAATTGTTTTCGTGTTACAAGAGGTGCCTCTAAGCCAATCAATGCAAATTGACTTCTTTATATGTTTACTTTCCCCCCAGTGCATACTACAGTGAACCATATTTATACTAATTGGTGCATTTAGATAAGCTTGTACTTACATTTTATGTAACACTAGTCAGTGAACAGTGAATATGTACACTCTTCACAGATACATTGCTGTAATGTCAAAACGAGATCATTACATAAAAAATAAAAATAATGCACCACAAACTTTAAATAGATATCCTCAAAGGGGCCATGGAATACAAATATTTTAGCTATTTTATTTGACTATTAAACATATTAAAATATCTTTTCCTGGGAGGGGCATTTATCTGTCAAGAAAGTCATATTCATTTTATCTCAGTGGCACCGATAACAATCAATGGGAGAGTAATTTGGGTAAGAGCAAGGTGCTTAAAGTGCAAAAAATTATGACTTGTGCTCTTATACAGCAGCCATGTCCCCAGGTGCAAAGGGCTGTACCTTCCTTAAAAATTAGGGAATGGTGTGTTGGAAAAGGAGGTTGTGATGAGAGAGCATCATGTCTCCACACAGCCAGGACTTCTAACTCAGTGCATAATAGCTGCTGAAAATGACCGGGACCACACGTGCCTGGTTTCCCACAAACTTGACAGAGAAAATGCTGGACCTGCACACTATGCTTCCAGGGTGAATTCAGTTCCGTAAGGGGTTTCTTATGCCCTAATTATCAATACTTATCTAGTGGTTATTTCCTGTTATTTTACCCGAGTGAGGTTCATGCAGACTGAAGTGTATTACTGGTTTCTCTATGAGAAATTCTCTTGTCCTTGGACATGCTAGGGAGTTTGAATTTTCAGGATCAAGTCTGTTAGCAGTCTTGGTCTTCCTCAGGACAGTGTGCTGACTGATAAGAGAAAAGCCATTGGGTCAGTCATCCATTCGTTCATCCATCCATTCACTCATTAAATCAGTTATTCGCCCAGCTAATACTGAGTGAATATTGCCCGTGTTTCAGACACGGCGTTAGTTGATGTGTGTATCAACCATGGCAGTGGATTTATGAGGGGAATCAACTCTGCAGCAGTAATAGAAGCTAAGGAAAAGTCACCTGAAGGATTCTGAATATTTTGAAGACTAAAAAGGAGAAATGAATAACTGAATCTCAGAAAGGATGAAAACTAAGCCATTATGTGGCAGAAGCTTGTGTCTTAAGGAGGATGCTTTATCCTCAAAATGAGTTTCAGTGGTCTCTGTTGTTTGTCAGTACAATTCTAACCAACTTCCCTTGGGGCATGCACCCACTGCTCAGATGTTGGGGCTCGGGGGGAAGAGTGGGCAGTGCAGCTGACCAGACATGTTTAGAGTAGTGGTAGGAAATAGATAAAGATACACATATACACAGACATACATACATGCATAATATTTATATGTATGTATTGTATGCACATATGTGTATATATAGTATTATATCTATGCATATATACGCAAAGATCTGTTACATATTGTATATCATAGAATATATACTATACAAGGTCTGGAAAAAGTCCAGCCATTATTAGTATAAGAGGAACAGTTTGCATGACACTGATATAGCCAGGCAGCCAAGGAGAGTGGACTGAAATGTGCATGTGTGAACAATGATGACTTTACTGTACTAGGCAGAAGGGGGCGATGGACACCATTGAGTGAGCATGTGTACTGTGTGGCTGCCACATTCCAGATGACTGAGCGAGTAGAGTGATGAATCTGCATCAGATTTTGCATTAAATTTGCATACTCCTCTGTGAAAACTATTCTGGTGATTCAGGAGGCTGCAGCTATGGGCAACTGGTGAATGACAGCTTCATCACGACAATACTCCCACTCATGCATCACATCTTGTGCAGAATTTTTTTGGCAAAACATCAAATCACCCAGGTGACTCAGCCCCCCTACAGCCCAGATTTGGTGCCCTGCAACTTCTGGCTTTCTCCAAAATGAAAATCACCCTTGAAAGGGAAGAGATTTCAGATCATCAATGAGATTCACAGAAATATGATGGGGCAGCTGATGGCAATTGAGAGAACTGTGTGAGGTCCCAACATACCTACTTTGAAGGGGACAGAGGCATCATTGTCCTATGTACAATGTTTCTTGTATCTTGTATCTTCTTCAATAAATGTCTCTATTTTTCATAGTGCATGGATGGATACTTTCTGGACAGACTTCATATACACTATACACATATATTTTGTACATAGGTATACTATATATAACAATGCATACTATATGCATATATAACATATATGTTATACTATATAACATTTGTATACACTACATTACATAGTATATTTCCTCCCTTCTTCCCCCTTCTCACCCCACTGTCTCTCCCTCCATACCTTTTATGTCATTTAATTACTAAACACTAACTCCACTCTTACATATGCCAAGAAATAGGTTAAGTTTTGTGAAAGATATGGAAGTTAGAATAGCTCATGCCTAAGAGAGAAATGAACCAGAAACAAGTAATTAAAACCCACCATCATTTCTGTTAATTACAGAGATGTCCAAGGAGTTATGAGAGCACAGGAAGATAATGGCATCAACACCAGTCCCAGATCATGGTAGATCGACGTGATGGGACCAAACAAGATAATACACAAATAGTCAGTTTGTAATTGAGGTTATATGTGAGAAATTTAGTCAAGAAGAAGCATTGCCCAAAGAAAAGTAATGGTATGTTTCCTACTTACTACTAATAATGTATTCATCTAAATGAATTTCTCTTTTCTATTTTGCTACTGGAAACTCCAGGTTAAATATGAGGCTATAATGAATTATGTATCTTTGTTATATTTCCCTGATTTGTGATGATTTTTTAATATGTTTAAAATGAAATATTCCCTGATTTTGGCACACCTTATTTTCATAAAAGCAAATAAAATGTATTTGTATTTATTAAGTGGGTTCCATTATTCATGTGGTAAATATTACTTAAACAAAAACTTTTAACTATCAAAAATTGCATATAAATTCACATTACATATTGCATATATAAAATATAACATATTTTATATTAATTTACAAGCCATTTCAATTAATTTACTCTTAGTTTTAAAAATATTGCATTATCTATTAGAAACAGAAGTTGGGGGGATCCCATTTACTAGAGCAACAGGAAAAATAAAATACTTAGGAATAAACTAAGAACTATACTCAGAAATCTATTGAACCCTGAAAAAAGAAATTAAGGAAGACACAAATAAATGGAAGCACATACTTTGCTCATGGATTAGAAGTATGAACATCACTAAAATGTCCACACTACCCAAAGTAACCTAGAGATTCAATGCAATTTCTATCAAAATACCAATGGCACATTTCACAGATATAGAACAAATATTTCAAAAATTTATGTGGAACCACAAACAACTCCAAATAACTACAGCAGTTTTGAGAAGAACAAAGTAGAAGGGACCACAATATCTGATACCAAACTATATTACAAGCCTCCTATAATCAAAACAGCCTGGTACTGGCATAAAAAGAGACACATAGACCAATGGAACAGAATAGAGCCCAGAAATAAACCCATGTCTCTATGGTCAATTAATATTTGACAAAGGGGACAGGAGCATCAAATGGAGTAAAAACAGCCTCCTCAATAAATGGTATTGGGAGATCTGGACAGCTATGTGCAAAAAAATGAAACTAGACTAACTTATACCATACATCAAAATAAACTCAAAGTGGACAAAAGACTAAAATCTAAGTAATGACACCATAAAAGTCCTAGAGGAGAGCACAGGCAGGAAAATTTCAGATATTCCATGGAGCAATATTTTCACTGACACATTCCTAGGGCAAGGGACATAAAGAATAAACAGATGGGACTGCATCAAATAAAAAAAAAAAAGCTTCTGCACAGCTAAAGAAAACATCAACAAAATGTAAAGGAAACCCTTGGACAAGGGTTTGATCTCAAAAATATATAAAGAACTCACACGACTCCACACCAGGAAGACAAACAACCCAATTAAAAAATGGGCAAAGGATCTGAATAGACACTTCTCCAAGAAGGACATACAGAGGGCCCATAGACACATGTAAAAATGCTCAGTATCGCTAGCCATCAGAGAGATGCAAATTAAAACCACAATGACATATCACTCCACACCAGTCAGAATGACTGCCATTAACAAATCAACAAACAATAAGTGTTGGTGAGGTTGTGGAGATAAGGCAACCCCAGTGCACTGTTGCTGGGAATGCAGACTGGTGCAGCCACTGTGGAAAACAGTATAGAATTTCCTCCAACAACTGAAAATGGAACTACCTTTCGATCCAGTGATCCCCACTGCTGGGATTATACCCTAAGAATCTGGAAACACCAATTCAAAAGAACCTATGTGTCCCAATGTCCATAGCAGCATTGTTTACAATAGCCAAGTGCTGGAAACAGCCTCAGTGTCCATCAGTAAATGAGTAGATCAAAAAACTGTGGTTCGTTTACACAGTGGAATATTAAGCAGCAGAAAGAAGGAGCTCCTACTCTTGGAACTGGAGAGTATTATGCTAAGCAAAATAAGTCAGGTGGCGAAAGACAAATACTATATAATCTCACGTATAATTGGAATCTAATCAACAAAAGAAACAAATGAGCAAAATAAAACCACAGCCATGGAAATAAAGAACAAACTGGCAGTGGTCAGAGGGGAGGGGTGGGGGGAATAATGGGAGAAAGAAGGGGAAGGGGCAAATGAAGCAACACGAATAGAGGATCGTGGGTGAGGACAATCGGGTGGGGATTGACTGTGGGAGGGGGGTGGGGAGGTGGCAGTGGGGCGGGGCAGGGGAGAGAAGTGGAAAAAAAGGTGGGACAATGGTAACTGAACAATAATGATAAAAAAAGAAAATGAGAAAATATTGGATTATTTTAAAATAACATGAAAGAGAATGTACAACAAGTCTACAAATAAAAAATTATACCCTCAGTTATGGAAAAAGATTCAGACAAAGCCTGCATTCCAGTCTCAGACAAAGAACAGATACTCTCCTCTGTGAATGATCGCTCTTGTTCTTTCACTTCATCACCACCTGACTTTGGTGTCAAGAAGGCATCCACATTAATAAGTTTCCAGCCTGACTTGCTGTGAGAAGTAATTATCTAAAAGATACTTTTTGTTTTCACATAAGGGGTGGCAGCTGGCCTACGTGGCACAATGTGAGTTATGTGGTGATACATTAGGGAGCTGTCACTGGTTGTAACTTTAAAAAATAAATGTTATGTAGGTATTCCAAATAAGCACTTTATGTTACTGATTGCTTATTGAAAAGTAGTAAATACATTGACAATCATTCATCCTCAATTTCAGAATCGATTTGGAGGGAAAGTAAACTAGAAATGAAGTATATGATTAATATTAATCTAAAAACTAGCTTAACATGTGATGTCCTTTCCAACTCAATTCATCTCTAGTGATTTTTTTCTCTGAAAACAGAACACAAATTAACCTTATTATGCTACACCAGAAATAACCAGGACAATATAACAAACCTGTGAAATAGTCTTAGTAATTTAAAAGCAGAAATAATTTTAGTAGTCAGCTGACATATTTATGCAGCAAGAAGTATAATTAAAACATGACATCAATCTCCTCCCATCTCCATTCATCTCCCCTTTACCCTTGATGAACATTCAACACTACATACAGATGATGTGTTAAAGAATTAAATACCTGAAACCTACATCGTTTTATTAATTAATGTCACCCCAATGCATTCAATTTAAAAACGATTACATTAATTACGATGGGAGGTACAAGAAAAAATAAGAGTTTATAAACTACAGTTGTTAACAGATTATCTGATGTTTAAAAAGTTATAATACCTCTCTGGGTCTCACATTTTAATATGTAAAATGGGATTGAGTAATCCCCTATAGCTCACATTGAAAAAAAGGCCTTTAAAATATGAAGATGCAGGTTGAGAATGAAATAACCATTTCAGTTTGAATTGTACCACACAGTGGAGGACCAAGCTAAACTATATTTTGATAGGTACCAACTAGTTCCTATTAAAAATGTAATGAAAAAAGAGAATGAAAGAATAGACATGTTACAGACTATGCAAAGGGAATAATCCCTATTTCTAATTTAATTTAGACAGAACTTTGAAAATGTACAAATGTAATTACCTATTTGTTAGATGTTACAGCGATGGGATATTTAATAAGAGATTTGCTCTCAAATAGGTCAGTATTCACAATGGAGAAACAACAATTGTGTTAATCACTATTTGCATTTATGTTTGTTTTGATTTGCACTAAGTGCAATTACATTCAAAGAAAAAAAAAGGAGTGTAACTGAAGTAGGGAATACATGGTGAGGAAAGGAAAATCAGAAGGGTGAAATTTGAGAAAAATACTACTAGATTTGTATTTCTCTCCTTCAAAATTATTAATCTTTTCCATTATTTATGTGACTGTCAATCCACTTTGAAAAGTCAAAATTGATACTTTTATGTGATTATTGTTTCCTTTTTGTCTTTTAAAACAATATATTCAGATAAAATATAATTCCTTAAATTTCCCAAACAAATATAGCTAGTATAGTTCAGAACTGCATATCACTGGAACCACTAAGAATTTAAAATATGGGATTTAGCTAAATTTCATGGTAACGCAGTAGACTAAAAAACACGAAATTGCTAAAAATTATATTTTTAATATATTGCCCAAATTCTGCAGTTCTCTTATGCATCTAGCTTTCTCTCAAGATGAATCCTCTCACTCTTAATGCACATGAAGGAATGCTATTTTAAATCTGGTTCCTATGATCATTTTGAAGCTTATTTTCTTTTTGAAGTAATCAAACTGGGGAAGAGCGAACACACAAAGTATAATAATGCATACAATTTTTCTTCTGTGAATTATTTCAGAAGGGGTCTCTTACAAGAAGACAAGGCTCTACCAGCAAAATCAAATGTTAAATGTTTACATAAACTTGCGGCAGGGCTACAGCTCTTTGGCTCCTGGGCTTAATTTGGCATTTAATTTAGTATTTACTTTAATCTTACTTCAGGCCCCAGTGGATACGGCATAGCTTGTCTTCATTTTAATTGTATGAACTGAGGGGCACATGAAGTGACAATAGTCACTTCATGCCTATAATTATTAAGTTGCAATGACTGCTTTGTCATAAGTCATTAAACATAATGTACAAGACAGGCAAAATAGGAGGTCTTCCTTTTTCTGCACTTGAGGGGCTTTGTGTGAATGTGCAAGAACATAAAGAGAAATCATAAGAAAGATACACTTGTAGACCCAAATTAGAGGCATTGCTGTCATTTTTTTTTCTCATATGAGTAAGGAAAATGAAGGAGTAAGAAAAGAGTGACCTCATCTACTTTCTGTATCTGTTTTGTACTTGAGGAGACCACTCTAAAAATTATGTAAGATTTATACAATTATACTAAATGAAAACACAAGTACAAATCCAACATAAAGTGTATCTACATTTTGTATTTCTAATAAAATTCATGTAAAAAGGAAAGTTTTTATGACCCTGGGTTAACAGGATATGTGAATAAGTGACTTCATAAAGTAACAAACACCCTAGTTACTACACATGATACTTAGAAAGCACAAGGAAGATAAAGAACAATAAGAAAGTGAGGATGGTAACTTCACATAACATGATACAGGATGCTGGAAGGTGAAAAATTTGTCAAAGGGGATCAGAGTTCTTTGAAGACCTATGTTGTGAATGCATTTAAGGCATCCTTGTAGAAATATTTAATAGCGTATTCAAGGTTTTAGAGAGACAGCAATGAAAATTAGAAGCCATTAGGGTATAATCCCAGCAGTGGAATTGTTGGGTCAAAAGGCAGATCCATTTTTAGTTTTCTGAGAAAATTCCATACTGTGCACCCCAATGTTCATAGCAGCACAATTTACAATAGCCAAGTGCTGGAAGCAACCTAGGTGCCCATCAGTAAATGAATGGATCAAAAAACTATGGTACATTTACACAATGGAATTCTATGCAGCAGAAAGAAAGAAGGAGCTCCTACCCTTTGCAACAGCATGGATGGAACTGGAAAGCATTATGCTAAGCAAAATAAGCCAGGTGGTGAAAGACAAATTCCATACATCTCACCTTTAACAGGAACCTAAACAACAAAACAAGTGAACAAGCAAAATATAACCTAAGACACTGAAATAGAGAACAGGTTGACAGTGACCAGAGCGGAGAGGGGAGGGACTTTCAGGGGAATTTCAGGGGAAAGGGGAAGGGTTTGCAGGAACAAGTATAAAGGACACATGCACAAAAACTAGGGTGGGTGGAAATGGGAGGGAGGTGGGGAGGGGTTGGTGGGTGGGCTGGGATGGGAGTAAAGGACAGAAAACTGTCCTTAAAATAAAATTAGAAAAATAATAATAATAATAAAGGAAGTAACAGTTGTAAATAAAATATTTTACTAAGTTTAAAATAAATTAGAAGCCATTAACTTGAAGCTGGAAATGAAGTCCATGACACTGAATGGGATTGCCCAGGCAAGAATTTCTTACTAAAATTAAAAGATTACAGTAGGAGGTATTGAGACAAAGCTGATTAGAAAGACTTGTACTGGAAACTATATGAACCTGGTGCCCAAAGGTGATATAAGACCAGGTACTGACCATCTTTAAAAAATGCCAAATGAACAGAAACCAGAGAGCCACTCAGCTGTTTGAAAATACTGAATCTGGGCGCGTCCTGGCTCATTAGAGCTGTTGTGCAGAATTAAGGGGGAAAGCATGTTTGGGAGGTTCCGATAAATAATGTATCTCTGAAAGGGATCTGATTGCACATCCAGAAGTCAAGTGTGAGAACATCCAGTATTCTCAAATGTGCAAAGTCAAACATGATAGCTAAGAAAATAAGTAGAAAAGAATCGTTCTACTCCATAGGACGCGACAGGCTGGAATGGAAAGGGAACCAAGTAAGCTCAAAATTGAAAAGAATAAAAAAGGACAATGAAATAATGTGAACAAAGAGGAGAAGCAAACATACAATAAAATTCATGATAGCTACGTGTAAGAATCACATAATTAGTACCCACTTGGGAGTCATAAAGGGTAAAATAGATAGGAAATAAAGAATCTCTCCCAAAATGAATGTAGGAAAATCATCATTTTGAAAGAGTAATTCTGTCCATTAGATTGAAGATCAGAGAAGCAACACAAAGGTAATTAGTTTTTTCAAAAATCAAACCAGGCCAAAAAAAATTTTTAAAGGGAGCAGAGAGTATACAAGATATAACAAAAGGAAACTTTCTGGAATTTTTATAATCTTTAAGGTAGATAAACATTTACATTGTTTATTATAGTTGAGTCAAAGTTAATAAATAAAGAGCCTTGTGCCTTATTCTGATGTTATATCAAAACCCAAAAATAATATATTGCATGAGAGTCAAAGTGTAAATAAGAAAATGCTGTCACATTTTTTTGCATCACTAGGTTCTGAAATTAATACTGAAATGTCTCAGGAGTGATTTTTTCTTTTGCTACTTACTACTGACACCATCATAAACACACATTTTTTTCATTCATACAAAAGTGATCTTACTGTACACATTATTCTATATTTTAGAGTTTTAAGTAAAAGTAATTATCCAAGAATTGTATTTACAGGCAAGTTACATTTCAAAAGCAAGAAAATTATTCTCTGGTATTCAAGACTTTGTATTAGGAAGGTGTGCTTTTTATAAAGAAAACTTAAAGATACACTCTGACTCACCAAAAATAAGTAACTGTTAGCTATTCAAAATGGGTAACTTATGTGAAATTTAAGTGGTTGACACATTTCTTTTAAAACTAGACAATATATGTGCCTCAAGGAGCTGGTATTATTTGGAGACAATGACTCAGATGTGTGTGCTGATTGTTATGGGCCTTGATTTATAGGCGTAACCAGCTAGTAAAAATGGTAGCAATTAATTCCCACTGAAAAGTGCAGAGATCAGTAGACTAAATTACTAAAAGATACACACACACACACACACGCACACACACCCATCATTATATTCCAGATTGAGTATCTCATTCAAATTAAATATATTTGGTAAAACTAGGTGTAAAATAACTCTCTTTTAAAAATGGAAAAAAAAAGTACAAAAAAAGCCATATAAAATGAAATTTGCTATTTGTTTTGGTAAGTGTTCTCTCCTATTTAGTTAGCCATTAATAGATAGTTTTCAAGATGTGCTACCCACACTTCAGAACCTGGATATAGGTTGATAACTTGATTCTTTGAAAATAACATTCACTCAAAAAATTTTTTCAAAATGTTTACAACTTTCAGAACTTTTCTGAAGAAAGGCTTATGTCAATAATTTGCAACAGAATCCTTATTGGGATGGTCTAAACTAGCAATTGTTCATACTAGGTTGTTTTTTTAAAAGTCTGCAATTTGTTATTTTCCTGTAATCTACATGAAGAAAAAATACCACATAAGTAAATTATATGCCTAGTTATATTTATTTTCAAAAGTCACATTTCTTTGAAATCCTCCCCACATTGGACATGAAACTGAAAAATCTGATTAACTTAAAAACATTGTTTCAAATTCTAGCAATGTGCATGAAGTTGTTTGTAATGTGCAAAAAATGTTTTTTTCCAAAATATTTCATAGAAGTCCTAAAATAACAGTAACTTTTATGCATTTATTTCAGGCTTGTTTGGTCAGGTGAAATAGATTGGCACTGATACAGATAAGAAAAGCTATCATAATTGCAGCGATTTCACAGATCTTCACTTTTAGTTTTTAGGACATTATAATGGCAGTCTGCAGAGGGATTAAGATGATTAACATGCTTCCGCTAGTGAACAGCACACAATCTGTTGGGAAATTGGATTAAACACTTTACACCTCTGGCCCAGTGAGTTTACACGTCTCTGAAACTTACCCTTTAAACAACAGACACTCCAAAAGTAGAGAGAGGAAAGATAGCAAGGAATTTGGGCATTTAAAAAAAAAAGGCAACTATAGAACAAACAAGTGCTGTTAGACAATTACACGAAAGAAAAATGGGGATCCTCCTAGCGTTCTCCAACCAGCCAAGTCACCTCCTTCCCCTCCCTGGGGAGCAGCTGCTCCGTGCTGCCTGCTGGGATTCTGTGAATGGACTGTAACTTCAGAACTGTTACAACAGCCTGTGCTACTGTTCTCCATCTTATGCCTATGGACTTTACTTTCTTACATGGAACGAAAGTCCATCTTCCAGTGATTTCAATTCACAGATTCTGTCCTATTTCTCTAACACTCAAGTCTAATTCTATTACAAATTTAGTAACTGAGGAAAAATAGAGTTCCGACTCAGATGAAAGGCGATGAAGGTAGATCGTCATTGTCCATCAATCTTCTCTAGTTCCCTTGTACTGCCTTGGGGTGGAAGGAGATGTTTTACTGGTGTCTAGGAGACACTCAACATTCCCTTTGCACCCATATCTAGGAGTGGCGACACTCCTGTGTTCTTGCTTCTGCTCCAGGGCTGAGAAGTTAAGAAAACTGACCCATGTTCTGAAAGCTTAAAAACTAGTTGGAGGTAGAGAGACAGTGTAACTAAGAGGGGAGAAGAATCCCAGTTCACTAGGAATAACTTTTTGAAGACCCCAAATAGTGCTCAGAAAGCTGTACCGAAATAAAGATGTTCTTGATTACTCCAGAAACAAGCATTGTATTAATTTTATTCTCAAACTTTACTGAATAAAATAAAATCATCTGAGCTTCTTACTAAAAATACAGATCCTGAAACCCCCAATTCGAGATTCTGGTGTAATACATCTTTGTTGGAATGCAAGAATCTATTTATACACTTGACCCTTGAAAAACACGGGGATAGGAATGTTGATTCCTATGCAGACTGAAATCCAGGTTTAAATTTTGACTCCCCCAAAACATAAGTTGTCCCTTAGTATTTGCAGGAAGTTGGCCTTCCACGGGTACTCAAATCCATGGATGCTCAAGTCCGCTATATAAAATGGTGTGCAGGGGTGCCCAAACTTTGGGCATTTCTGGGCCACACTGGAAGAAGAAAAGTTGTCTTGGGCCACACATGAAGTACACAAACACTAATGAAAACTGATGAGCAGAAGAAAAGGCTTTAAGTAAATTTACGATTCTGTGTTGGGCTGCATTCATAGCCATCCTTGGCTATGTGGCCCATGGACTGTGGGTTGGACACCCAGCACAGCAATGCACACAGCTAACCCTCCACGTCTGCAGAGCCATAACCATGAATGGAAAACAGTACAGGCATTTACTTAAAAAAATCCATGTATAAGTGGAACCATGCAGTTCAAATTCACGTTATTCAAGGGTTGGCTTAGTGGGTCCTCTCCATCCCTAAGCAATTCTGACATAATTAACCTGCCACTTAATTTAGGAAAATGCTTTTCTAACAGGTACAGATCTCTCATAAGTTATATAACCCCTTGTGTTTTTCTGAAGGGGTGCAGAGTCGGAATGAAGGTAGGTGGGAGAGTTTTTTCAGGACAGGTTAGAGATACTACTCTTCTTAAAGGGAGCCTTCCAGGAAAGGGGCAAACACTAGTTATCCCCTTTATTTTTAGGTCGGTTATGAAGTTGTTACGTTAATAAGAATGAATAAATTTTTATATAAACGTTTTCTGACACTCTACTCAATGGTAATTTTTTTCTGACTCCTACTAAACCACCCCATTTTCTTTACCTTTATAGCTTCCAGCAGGTAGTTACAAATAATAATTACAGCTCCCGCAGTAAAGATCATTCAAATTCAATCAACTTCTTACCAAATCCTAAATGTGATCTCTTTGGTTTCCTGTTGTTGCTTGGTTACGTTTCCTGTTTGCCCAAGTGAATTCTGATTACGGCAGTACAATGTGGGCACGAGGTGAGCATGCTCAGATATCTACAAAGCAAGACTTTTGACAGTATAGATATACGCGTATGTGCTGCCCCTCAGTTTTGCTTTCCAAATGGAAAGTTGAAATGAACTTCTATTTCTTTTCCAGTGTCACTGCATATCAAAAAATATACCCCTACTGCCCGATTCTAGACATACAGTTGATTACAGAGATGTAGTGTCCCTCCTTCCATTTTTCATCTCTTCTTTAGGTCTATCTTTCTTTGCCTTTTCTCTCCTTCCTGCCTACCCCCTTTACCTTCATAATTACCAGTAACAGCATCGGCGGTGGCTGTGTGAACTTGGACACATTGCTTGATTCATACACGCACCAGGTTTCCTGAATTAAAGCATAGATAATAATAAGAGCAACGCTGTAGCACAATTGTGAGATCTAAATGAGTCAGTGTCTGCCTGGTGCTTAGAACAGCGCCTGGTACATGGCAAGGATGCTGTCTGTTTGCCATTATGACTACTTTCTTTCAACAAAATCTTTTTAGAAGGAAGCATTAAGGACTTTAACTAAAGTATTTGTACAGGCTGCCTATCTCTATTCCTGTTTCACATCTGATTTTGATATCGCCACACAAGGAATAAACATGTTCTAAGTGGATTGAGATTATGTACAACTCAGAAACCGCAATTATCATGGTGAAGCCAGAAGAGAGAAAAGCTGATGACACAGACTTTAGGTGCCAGTTTTACTGACTCCCCAGGCATGCCTGGACTGGACATCACATCACAGAGAATCAAGCCTGAGCTGACCCCTGACAGTGCAAATACACAGCTTCTGTGCAGCCGACCTGAATAGAAACATATTTCATCTCCACTGGCAAGGCCTTGTGCATCCTGAATGGATTAAGAATGATAAAAAAGATCAGTTTATTTAAATTTTAGCACATATGTTAAAAATATATCCTATAGGATGTTATAATACCCACCGAGTATAATAATAGTAATAAGAGCAATAACTTTAATATGAATAAGATAATATTCATTGAGAACGCACTGGGTCTAAGCAGCGTTCTTTCTGTGCTGAATGACCCTTTAATTATAATTCGAACTGTGACGTTTTTCCAATGAGAGAACATACTGTTTACAGTTACTCCAGGACCACCTTGTGCAGAGTGGGATACGTGAGGGCCTCGCTCCTGCTTTGTCTGGTGGAGTCCACACGCACCCTGGCAGAGGAGCTATCCTCAGTCCTTCTATGCAGACACCCCATAGCTTGCCTAAGGTCCCAGGGAGTCTGCGTTGCTGTCTCCCCCATCTGTCAGACCCTACACCTGCAGTGCTGACCCTGGTACTCCACCGACCCTGCCAACAGGGTTCTGCAGGAGAAGGTCATTCTCTGTTTTTCTCTTTGCCTATCTAGCGGATTCTGTCACATCTGTACACACACTATCCCCACATCTGTTTTTCAGATTGAATGAGCAGAGCTGAAAAGCTCACAGTAGCCATGCCTGGCCTCCACCATGGTTTTTTCTTAAATATCTTGGGCTCTAACACTAAGCTGGTTTATGCTGTAAATCTAATTAGTTTGTTTTGTTTTTGTGTTTAAAGAAAACAAGTAAATGAAGCTGATATTGAACCTCGATGCCTGCGGTATCGAATCGGGACCAGAAGTTGGAAGATCACGGCACCGTCTATTAATCAGCATTGGCTCCATTCGCCAACTGCACGCGGATTCCCCTCCGGTCATAACAGAGTGGGATTCTGCATTTCTTTCTTTTTTTAATTATTATTTTATTAATCATTGTTCATATACAGTTTTTTCCTTTTTACTCCCAATCCAGTCCCCCCTCCCACCCTCCCCACTTCCTTCCCATTACCACCCTCCCCTTAGTCTATGACCATGTGTCCTTTAAGTTTGTTCCTGTGAACCCTTCCCACTGTCCCCCTTAAATTCCCTCTTCTCTCCCCTCTGGTCACCATCAGCCTGTCCTCTATTTCAGTGTCTTTGGTTATATTTTGCTGTTTCTTTGTTTTGTTATTTAGGTTCCTGTTAAAGGTGAGATCATATGGTATTTGTCTTTCACTGCCTGGCTTGTACAGCGTGGATGGAGCTGGAAAACATGCTAAGCGAAACAAGCCAGGATTCTGCACTTCCATGCCAGCCTGTGAGCCTCTGCTAATTGCTATGAGCCCATAAAGTCGTGTTCCTCCGTTCTTGGAAATTTTCGTTCCTAGACGTTACTTGTTTCTTTTTATTTCTCCTTCAGAGACTTTGTAAAAGTTTGTTTTCAAAATTTTATAGTTGATTGTATGTTAGGCATTTGAGAAGTCTATCTCTAGCAAAAGATACACATTTTTACATGTTGAAAATATATGAGTAAGTATCATTTTAAAAAGCAATTAGATTTAATGACACTTTTGTATTGAATTTACTGGGATGACATTGGTTAATAAAATTATATAGGTTTTAGGTGTACAATTCTATAATACATCATTTGTATATTGTATCGTGCATTCACCACCCCAAGTCACATCTTTCATCACCATTTATCCCCCCTTTACCCTCTTATATTTCCCTACTCCCTTTCCCCCCAGTAATCACTATACTCTTGTCTGTCTATGAGGGTTTTTTTGCTTAATCTCTTCCCTTTTTCACTGCACCCCAAATCCCCCTCCCCTCTGAGAGCTGTCAGCCTGTACTATAGCTACGAGTCTATTTCTGTTTTGTTTAATTGTCTTAATATCTGAGGGTTATATTTGAAAAGTTGTTAAAAATAGCTCTGGAATAGAAACCAATAGACTTAGGTTTCACTTTGTTTTATTAACAGGATATAGACATGGGTTCGAATCTCAATGCTGCCACTTCTTAGTTGCAGGACCTTGAGAAAAGTAACTTAAAACTAATCTCTGGGTTGCCTTTCTCTCATACACATCAAATGGATAATATTAGAAATCTACCTGGTAGGGTTGCTGTTGACATGAAATGACGGGGATAAATATTTTCAAAAGATGTATCTGCTAAAGGATTTTACTCAAAATATACAAGCCACTCTTAAAACTCAAAAATAAACACAACCCCAATTCAAAAGGGGGCAGAAGACTTTAATAGGCACCTCACCAAAGAACATACTCAGGTGGAAAATATGCACATGAAACGATGGCCCACAGCACACATCGCTGGGGAATACAAATTCAAACGACAATGAGAAACCACTACACCTATTAGAATGGCCAAAGCCCAGAACAAGACATCATCAAACGTTGACAAGGATGCGCAGCAACAGGATCTCCCATTCATTGCCAGTGGGAATGCAAAATGGCACAGCTTCTTTGGAATACAGTCTCCCGGCTTCTTATACAACCAAACACACTCTCATGATACGAGTCAGCAATTCTGCTCCTTGATATTTTCACAAGAGAGTTGAAAACAACAGGGGAAAAAACGGAAAGGGCCAAATGAAGGAGGAAGTATAAGGGACGCGTGGACAGATACAATGGGGGAGAGGATTGAGTGTGGGAGGTAGGGGGTAGGTAGCACCAGGGAGAGTAATGGGAGGAAATGGGGACAACAGTAATGGAAAACCAATAAAAATTTTTTTAAAAAGAAAACATATGTCCAAACAAACAAACAAAAATCCCTGCATGCAAAGGCGTGTAGCAGATTTTTTTCATAATTGCCAAAACTCAGAAGCAATCGAGAAGTCTTTCAGCAGGGGGAGTGGGTAAATAAATTGTAGCACATGCACACAATGGAATGTTATTCAACACTAAAGAGAATGTAGCTGTCCTGGCTGGCGTCGTAGCTCAGTGGATTGAGCGCAGGCTTCGACCCAAAGCATCGCAGGTTTGATTCCCAGTCAGGGTACATGCCTGGGTTGCAGGCCACAGCCCCCAGCAACCACATATTGATGTTTCTCTCTCTCTCCCTTTATCTCCCTCCCTTCCCTCTCTAAACATAAATAAATAAAATCTTTTTAAAAAGTAGCTGTTGACCTATGGAAAAGATATGATGAGGCTTAAATGTATGTATTACTAAGTGAAAAAAGCCAATCTGAAAAGTCTATATCAAATATCTGATATTCTAGAAAAGGCAAAACAATGAAGACAGTAAAAAAAAAAACAATGTTTGTTGGGGACAGTGGGGTGGGAGGCGGGGTGAAACGGCAGAGTGCAGAGGATTCTTGGGCCAGTGAAGCTATTTTGTACGATGCCGTAATGATGGATACACGTTATTACACGTTTGTCAAAATACACAGAATGTACAACGCCAAGAGTGAACTGTGAAGTCAACTATGGACTTGAGGCGATACTGACTTTTCAGTGGAGATTCACCAATCGCAGCAAATGTCTCGCTCTGGGAGAAGTTGTTAATGAGGAGGCTGTACACGCGTGGGAGCAGCAAGTATAAGGAAAGTCCCTGTGCCTTCCAATCAATTTTGCTGTACACCTAAAACTGCTCTAAACATTAAGTTTATTACAAATATTAAGTGGGATTTTAAAAATATTTCACCTTTATTGAGATATAGTTGACATATAAAATTG
Organism: Phyllostomus hastatus; assembly: GCF_019186645.2. Taxonomy (NCBI): domain Eukaryota; kingdom Metazoa; phylum Chordata; class Mammalia; order Chiroptera; family Phyllostomidae; genus Phyllostomus; species Phyllostomus hastatus. Next base: position 21,927,476 of record NW_025334024.1, read on the forward strand.
CAAGATCTGTAAAGTGCACAATGTGAGGATTTGATACACATATCCATCGTGAAAGGACTTCCTCCCATTGAGTTAATTAACACATCGCTTCTGGTCGCGTGTGCCAGCCTCAGCGTGGCACTGCAGTACTCAGTCAGTATCTCCTTGGCTTGCCAAAATAGCCGCCTGCCATTTCCTCCCGAGGGCACTGAGCGGGGTGGAGGTACCAGGAAGTTACTATCCTCCAGACATCAGCCCTCAGCTACCAACAGAAGGGAATCCAAGTGTACATGCCTTAATGTCCTCACTTCTTGGGAGGAACACCTCTGAGGAGCATGCCATCAGTTGTACCAGAGAATGAACCCCAATTTCCCATAAGGGGAACCTGCTCATTAGCACCTTGCACATCGACTTCCTTCTCTTCCTTAATTTCCTCCCTCTCCTGCTGGTGCTTCAGGGATCATTGACCAAATCAATGGCTCGCATTCAATCTGTATCTCAGCATTTACTTCTGTGGGAATCCACCCTAGGACAATGTAATAAGTGCTTCATCAAACAGTGAGTCACTCTTAGCGCCTTATAGGAATCTTTCAGCTGTCTAACCAACAACAAGCATGGTGAAGCTAATCTTCAGGTAGCTGGAGGCTGAGCACGCTCACACATTATCTCATTTAATCATTACAAAAAGCTTTATGGGGAAGGTACACAATTTATCCCCACTTTACAAAAAGCAAGGCAAAGCACAAGGAGATGTGAGTAAAATTGCCAGTACCACACAGCTACTACATGACGGTCAGGATTTCAACTCAGTTTATTCCGAAATCCATGCCCTTATACTCGTCCTACACTTTCCCCCATGGCATCTCCCACTGCTATCCTATAACATTAGTTCTGTACACACCAGCCAGCCTACCACTTGGATGCCTCATCTCAGTAGAAATCAGACCAAATGGTATCCCTTTTCTGGGCAACGGTCATCCATTTCGTGTAAGATTTGCCACGATGATGTCATAAGGGCTTCATATAGAAACCTCATTTCCCCTTTACAACTCGAGGTAAGTTGTGATTGTGGTTCACGAGCCTTGGCCTCCCTTTAAGCACTGCAGCATGACTAAATCAATAACTGGACTGTGGGCGCGCACACGTAAGAACATTTAAATTGAATAGCCAAGAATGGTCAGGGTGTTCTCTCCCTCAGTGCATGTTTCCATACAGGACCCCAGAATAACCAGTTGGGGGGCAGGTAAGACTGATCTCTTTCTTTATATTTCAAGCCATTGTTGTAAACAGTAAAGATTAAGAAATGATAAACAGCTAGTAGTATTATTTATTCATAAATAAAAAATAAATAGTACACTATTTTCATTGTATCCATAAATTTATATTTTAAGGCACCAAAACTCCAAGCATTTAGTGTCATGAAAACATCATAGATGGTTTGCTATACTTCTTTTAAAGAAAGCCTTTTGAAGAGACATCACACTCTTCAAAAGATGTGGGGCTCATCAGAACCCCCCAAGACATTCTGGAAAAGTTTATGCATATAAAAATCAGAGACACAGAAAAAAAATCCTTCTAGATAGAACAGAAGACTTAAAAAAAAACTTGGTGATATTTAGAAAGAGAAAAGCAAAGGCACAGAGAAGTTACGTGACCTCCTCAAGGTCACAAAGGGAGTTAGTGGCAGAGCCAGGAACAGTGGCCAACACTTTTGGACTCATTGTCCGATGCTCAATCCACCATACTTGACTCTCTCCACGGCGTGCAATTTGCTTCTTAGCTCAAGTCACTCAGATGGGCTCTTTGGCAAAGGGGGCCGTTCAAGAAAGCAGGCTTCTTTCCTCCCAAAGTCTCCCCCGTAGCAGGTCCAGTAGGGGGGTTGCCTGCCCTGTCAGTCAGCCACAGCCTACCCACAGAGATACTCCATTGCGGGGGGGTGGGCTCGGAGTGCCCACTGAGCATGTTAATCCTTAACTTACACAGTTTTTTGGTATAGAACATCTGTGGGTTCCGAGAGTGAGCAGATGGCGCGGAGCTGTGCCAGACTCAGCACCTCTCTCCTCCAAACTACGTTCCTCCCTTAGCATCCACAGACGATGGCAAGAGGGACTCTGGGCTTCTGCAAAGCAAAGGAGCAGAACTGTGGGCAAGGATTGTCTTGAAAAGGACAATTTCGTACCCAACTTCTCTTACCTCTTTTATTAATGTGCACTAAACTTGTGCCATCCTCAATTTCCTGAGGTCGCCTAGCTGCGGGAGCATATGGCCAGTGGAATACAGACTCATTTTATTGGAGAAGTCACTTTTCTCTATTGATATTCTTTTAATTATATTCTCAAGACATACCTGTTGGAAACTTTTAGGGTTGTGTACTAAAGAATGATTGCCAGCAGGATACCTTTAAAATGTGTTTATAATTAATTACTTCATGCTACTGAATCGCAGTTGGAATAAGATAAAATCTCAGTCCAATATTTGTTAACGAGGTAGAACTATTTTTCTTACTTTAGACAAAATAAAACACAAACCTTCAAGAACTATTATAAATAGTGTCCTCTATGTGCATGTGAGGGGAAATGGTTAAAAAGAGCCATTTTATTCTCCATTTTTAAAAATGTGGTTATTTATTTTCTGCTTAAAGTAAAATTAAAACAAAATGCTGAATTAAAAATTCACATTTTGTCACTAACACTGACCTTCAAAATAACAAATCGCTTGCAAGTCTCACTGTCCTATTAGCAAAGAAACATCATGGGAGCATTTGGGGAACTTGATGTGGAAAGCAAAAATCCAAACGTTGGAACTAGGAAATCACGACTCCGCATCGCCAGGCCAACTGAACTTCTAACCTCCTTCCATCCCATTCCCTCAGTGCCTATTGAACACTCAATCCAAACCGGGCTGAGCTGGGCATACTCAGCTGTCCATCCACGAGTCTTCCTTTCCTGCGTGTTTCCTTTACGACTCCCAGGAACACTCCACTCACGGCACTTCTCTTCTGACATTTCTGGTCAGCAAAGGCGTGGAGGGGGTTCCCCACAGCAAGCAATTCTCCAGGACACAGCTGGACAGCTGGGTGCAGTTTCACTCCTTGGAGACAAGGTCAGATCCCACAGGTTGAGGGCTCAGTCCGACAGGGCTGCAACGCCCTCCCACTTCCGAGCCTGAGGCCCGTCCAGGTTATCAGCTGAGCTTTTGACTAACTGGCTCTAGATAGGTTCCAACGATCCCCTCTTGAGTTTGATTCATTTGCTAGAGCAGCTCACAAAACTCAGGGAAAAAATTAACTTACATTTATGGGGTGTATTGTAAAAAGATGAGAAAGGATAAAGAGGAACATCCAGATGTAGAGAACTAGGTGTGTAGGTAGAAAGGGGGCGGAGCTTCCAAATGTCCTCCCGCGGGGATGCTCTGCCAGCACCTCCGCCAGTCCTGGAACAAGGAGGCCCTTTGTCCCCGCCCTTTCGGGGTTTTTATGGAGGCCACTGACCATTGATTCAAGCTGCAGCCTCCGCCCCTCCCTGGAGGTTGGGGGCGGGGATAGACTGAAGTGAGATAGTAACAGCTTTAAAAAATAACGCGTGCTTCAGAGAGAGCATCTGGGAAATCGGTATTTGGAAGTGTTTCTATTTGGCAAGGTTTTGTTACTGAAAACTGTGTTAAATGTGTCACAAAAACTCTGTTACCTTTACCATTAAAAACCCTGGAAATAGAATTTCCTAACCACCTTGCATCCCTTCCAGGAGCTTGTCTGTGTTGAACTTGTGTGTCAAAAACATGAAGACACATCATTTTCTGATTAGGTTGCAGAGATAAGTGATTTCACAAGGGAAGCTGACATTTAGTGCCCTAATTTCAGCAAAAAGCTCGCTATTGGTGGATAAGTTTGACAAATCTAAAGACCACAATGAAGAAAACTCAGTCAAGAGTACATTTCTACAGTTTGAATCTCTTTAAAAAATAATTTTTGGAGTTATGGAAGCCACTAAAAATAGAATAATTTTGGTATAAAGTCTTGTTCTTAATTCAAATTACTAAACCAAGATTTTCAAAAACAATAAATTCATTTTTGTGAAATGACTGCCACTAAAATATTAATAATTCTTCTACTGGGAGCCAGGTTTTCTATGCTACCTTAATAAAATAAATTAAAATAGTTGAAAATTTTATTCATTTCACTGTCAATGTGATAATATGGTAATTATATATAATTAGAAATATATATATGAGTCTATGCTACTTTTTTCTTTGCTTTTACTAAGAGACATATGGTAAAATTGTTGATATTAATATGACTAAGTTGGTACTAGTGGAAGTGATGATAAATTGTTAAATTCACAACACCATTAATGGATACCAGTTAGGGTGTAAAGAGAAAAGGTTCAGAGTAACTCCTAGGGATCAGACTTGAACAAGCGTCTCTTACGAAAATCGTTTTAACCCAAGTAGGAACATGGTTTTGTTGGCGTGTGCGTGTGTGTGCACACACCTGGAAGGGGACTATCAATCCTTACCTTTTTGACGTGTTAAGGTTGACACGTTTACTAGATATCCTAATCAAGATCTGCAGTGGGTACTTAAGGGGACAACCCTGCGCCAGGTGTGGGGTCAGGAATCGATGAGTCGACATGTGATTCGTCAGTATCCAACACAGAAGGAGGTTTCCTTGGTCACGTGTGCCGAAAGAATAGAGGGCCAAGGACTGGCTCTGGGGGGTTCCAGCGTTTGGAGGTCAGGAAGTTCTAGGGCGGGCGGCCTAAAAGATGGCAATGAACAGGCCAGTGATGCAGAGGGAAAGCTTGAAGTGTGTTGTACACTCAAAGCCAAGTGACAGATTGCTTCACGGAGGAAGAGTTTTGGTCAAATGCTGATGAGAGGTTGGATGGAGAGAGCTAGCAACAGGATTTTGCAAGCCTGAGGTCACAGGTGTTCTTGACAGAGGTAATTCGGTGGAGGGGGTCGAAGGAAAGCCTGGCCGGAGTGGACCAAAGGGAGGAGGACAGAGAGCTGGCAGTATAGGTGGCTTTTCCTGGAATTTTGTTTTAAAGGTGCATAGGAATCCCCCTTCACCACTCTCCATCCATGAACTGTTTCAGATTGCCTGCAGCCTACCAAATACTCTGTCACTTGGTTTCTTTGGCTCTGCACATGCTGTGTACATTGTTTTAGGAAACATCATTCCTTTCCCTTTACTCGTGATGCACCGTCTACTCTACACAAGAATGATTTCCTAGCAAATGTTTAGCTATCCTCAAAGACTCAGAAGAGATGGGACGTATCTCACTGGTCTAATCCACTCCTAAAGCATAGTAACTTTTGTCCTTAAGATCCCATAGCTAACTTCATGGAGACATTCTTTATAACAAATCTCATTGCTTCTTTGTTATTCTAGTCTCTTAGTGAGCCTGTGATTTTCCCAAAAGCATTGACTGGGTCCTTTATCTCTTCTGTGCCTGATACTAAGCAAATCCTCCACGTGATCAAGTATTCACCAACCACATTTTCTTGAGATTCGAATCAATAAACCTTCTAAAGATAAATAAGTGAATAAAAACAAATACCAATGAAAGCACTTGGCTATATCAGAATGATAGCAAATTAAAAAGTAACGTAATGGAATTTAACTTTGTCAGAATCATTAGTAATTTCTATTGTTGGAATCTATCAAAAAAGTCGAGCAAAAAGTAGGAAAGAGAGTGAGAAAGAGAAAAACAGACAGGACAGAGAGAGAGAGAGAGAACAGGTTTAGAAAGAAGACAAAACAAAGCATATTTTGTGAGATGATCAAAGTTTTCTGCTGAACCTCAAAGCAATCACAGAATTAAATGAGCTATGCCCTAGTTTTCTTATTGTGTAAAATCTGTGCTGCATTCTCCCAGCGTGTGAGCAGCTCTAAAGAAATTCCTTAGGTGCTCTCGAAATCCATATTAATATCACGTACCAGTTTGCCTCATTTGGGTCCTTCTGTTTTTGACCCTGATGACACACTAATGGCCAGAGAAGTCCCTGTCACTCCCCAAAACAGCCGACATTTCCGCTGAGGAACAGGAAAAGGGGCTGGGCATTTAGATTTTTTATTCTGTTCTTATGCCCACAGATCTGACCTGGCCCTTTGCCCTAAAGCATTTCCATCCACTTATCTCTGTGGAATACAAAACTGTTGGAGGCTGGGAGGAATAAGAGAATATTTTATTTAGATACAATGCTAGATGCATAAGTATTTCAGAATGCTCTCTGGTTTACGCAAACATACCAGATAGGGAGACAGAGATGCTATATGCTAAGTGCTTTACATACATTCAGTTTATCACATCAGAACTTGAAGTGGATATTGTGATTATTTTTCAAAAACACACTGAGACTTGGAGAGAATAAACCACTAAAAATGTAACAGTCTAAGGAGCAGAGGCAATGGGCTTAAATCCCGTTCTGTCTAGACTGCAACTCATACTCTCCGCATTAAGTCATGTGGGTGCTATTGTGAGTAATGCAATTTTTTTTTCTCAAAGTTCACATTAAGGGGCAGGGTTAGGGTGGCAGAAGACTGCATGCCATTTCTTTAGTTTGATATCCTCTTCAGTGATACAGAATATCTTGAAAATGGGGGATTTGAATTTGAATTCGAACTTTTACAGGGAGATTCACAATTCATACTTTCACAGGCCTATTTATAGTCATTTTAAAGAAAAATCAAATTCAATCACTTACTTGGAATTTTGGCACCTTTTCAGACTATTGTGTCACTGTGAGTATGAATAAATGTCTGTTTTTATACTTAAACCTAACCATTAATGCACTAAAAACTAAGCTTTATTACCTAACTACAAATTGAATATCACTTATAGTAAGTAACTAACATTCAGTATTGACTTGAGTGAGACCAAAAACAAGAGAAGGAAAGATGTCACCTCTTCCTTTCCAAAAACACATCTGTAAAATAGGCTAACTATAAACTGTATCATATGACACTTAAAATGCCTTTATTTCCTCAAGGTAATCATCGTCGGAAGGCATTGTTGTTTTGAAAATAACAATGATAGTGTAATTTGTCAATAACATAATTAAATCATAGGCAAAGACAGAAACAACACAACTCCAATCTATTGGAGTCGTTACCCTCATATCCAAATGCACCTTTAAAAAGTTAGTTCCTAGTGTACTACTCATAGTAGGACATTGAAAAGAAGAAAAACCATGGAACAGATTGGACTCAAATTTCTCTTCTCTGGTGCATCCCTATGACACTTGGCTAATTGTATGTTTTTGTAGCTTGCTCAATGCCAACATGTAAAATTTGCTTATATGGGTTCACCTGCTATGGAGAAAGACATTTCTTCCATTTTCTATTTTTGGATTTTTAATTTCTACCATGCAGAAAATGCTCAATAAATGTTTGTTAAATATTCATTAAAATGCATTACAGGAATAGATCTGAATTGACATGAAACAATAAAGTTGTTAGGAATAGTTCTTCAGAGAAACTGTGAATTACATGCTAATGCGTTTAAAAACTCTCATCAATTCCCTATTGCCTGCCAAGGAGAGGCCGAGAAAGGACATCTCGGAAGGCGCGTGTGCTGTAAGATAGGAGCACTGGTTACAACGGGCAAAACGGATGGCAGGAGTGAGAGCCTGAGCTGCAGCAGACCACTTAGGAGTCTATTAAAATACTCAATAGGAGAGGGGATACAGCCCCGAGGTAGGGTAGTGGTGGTGAAATAGGAGTTATATTCTTCAGGTAGAATAGGTAGGATATGGCCACTAATTAGATACAGTAGTGCCATATAGATGGTGACTATTTTTTTGAACTTGAGTGATCCAGAGGCTAGTGAGAAAAAAAAATGAAGAAGAAAGGAAGGAAGGAAAGAACAGTTCTGGGGAGATAAGATTCTTTCCACTCTACTTACATATTCTTAATGACTTTTCTAGGCACTGCATATGTACCTTGGTAATGCATGCTGCTATCTTCTTTAAATAAAAGTGATGTAATTTGGGCTCATTTCCTTTAATTTTATCTGCGGTGAAGGCTGACAATAATTGCTCGGCTTCCATTTCATCCTCTCAAAAAGTGTGTTCAGGTTAGCCTTTCACAGTCTCTCGGCCATTCTAAATTCTAGCTGCACTACCTATCAGGCTTCCATTATCTGATGCAGTCATCGTGATCTGCATACTTCGGCCTCATTTAGCTTGAGGTATTGAAAAAAAAAGCTGTTTGGGGAAAGGTGGACAAAAATGTAGGCTGACCTCTATGAGAGTGAGACAATCCTCCTGAAGGTATGGCGTTCTAAGATTTGGGACCACGGCTGTGGTGTTCACAGGTCACTATTGTCACAGTTAATTCATAAACCTGAATGTTCTTTAGGGGTAGAAATTAATGCTGCTCTTCTTAAAAATTCTTCCTTTAATTATTTGGGGGGTACAAGGTGCAGAGCAGCACCCTCTAGTGGATAGCGCCTTACTCAAACCATCCCTTCCTCAGAAGTCATTGCTGGCTTTCCGGACTGAGGCAAGGCAACTATTATACCTTGGTATTCCCCTCCTTCATAGCGTTTGCCACAACTGACAATTGTTTCCATGTGCATAACTATTTGATTAAAATTTGCTTTTTTTACCAGACTATACCTTCATGATATTATATCTGCTTTTTTACTCAATGCTATGTTTATAATGCTTACTATAAGCCCTGGAAAATCAAAAATGCCCAACAAGTATGCCATGAATGAGTGAAAGGGGCTAAGAAATTAATTCAACGTGGGAGATACTTCTGAATCTAAAATATATGATTCCACTGTTCCATTTACCTGTAGGAAACTGATTTGTTACCCTATCAGGACATTTTGGGGTATTCAGTTTTCAAAATCTGCTTTATAAATGAAGAAAGTATATATTATAAGAATCTCATATGTATATGTTATTTCAGTAATGACCTTAGCACAAGCACAAGATAAGACAGAGATTAAGTCTCATGGAAGAAATGTTATCTCTGAATTAGAGCTGCCAGCAAGCTTCAAAGGAATATGGAATGAATTGTTGATCTACTTTTACACATGACATAGTTTGTTACATTTATTTTTAGAGATTGTTATTTTCTAACTGCACAATAATTTATTGCTATTTGCATAACAGAAGTATTTGCCTGCCTGCCTCCTTGATTTTCTATCCAGATTGGGGATTATTAATATTTAGTCATACTTAAGATGGATGCTTTGACACTGAGTATAAATGTGAAGTATATATTCCCATTGGAAGTTTTTGTTTTCACCATTCCCACACGATAGATAGCCCTTGTCCAATCTATAACACTCCCTGCCCTTTCAAAATTTTGATACTGGAGCTTAAGTGCAAAAATCAGTGAAAAAAATCTCAGAAATCGGGTAGAGAGAGATCAAGCAAAAAAGACAGAAGGGAAAGGACTCATGGACACTCAGCGACAATCACTCAGTGCGGTGACTGTGAGGTAGAGGGGGCAGGTGGAAGGGGGTATAGTGGGGATACATGGTCATAGAGAAAATACAATAAAAAATAATGTGAAAAATAAATAAAAGAAAGAAAAAACTAGAAAAGGAAAAGAAAAAATACATATGTGCTTTGCAGCTTCCACACACCCAGGGCAATGCCTGACAGAGCCAGCCAACGCTTAACAGATGGATGCGCAGTGAAGGACCAGGGACCAAAAGTTACTCTCAATTGCTAGGAATTTTATAAGATCAATAGCATAACTGCCTCGCTCAACTTTCTTACTCTTAATTTACATAACAATTTTATGCTTGGTCGAAGGACATTTTCTAATGAATTCAATTTAAATGAAATTAAGTAATTATCAAGTCTTTAAAATTTCCTAAGCATTGTGTTGAGCACAAAAGTTTTTCTTTAATTTTAGAATTATGCAGTGTATCACAACTAAGTAGATGAATATACACATCACCTACTCTGGGCCCTGTGGCTTTCACATGAACTTTTCTTTCTGTATGAATTTCAAAATCAGTAAAATAACAACCTCTCCCTCCCCAGAAAGGTGGGAGAGGGTTTTGAGCACCTGGTACAATGATACACTGACTATTCTTTCAGGAGACCATGTAGACTAGAAGATGCACACTTTCTTGCGTGTTCTTGCTTACCGAGTATGGTGATGGGGAGATACTAGATGCTGAAATGCAGGGAATAGGTAGAATGGACTAGAAATGTGGAGACAGAACCCCCTATAAGGCTTCAGAAAATAAGTAATATTCGCAAGGCCCTCCCTGAAGACTGACAGCCAGCCACCAAGAGGGTTCCCTGGATACTGGACAGCGTGCACCCCCGACTAGACTACCCTAAGTCCTAGCAGTGAGCAGTTGATACCAGACATTAAATTTTCAAGTTTCCTTTCCCTGGAGGGTTCTTCTTTTGATTCTAGAAACTCTCCCAAACTTGTCTTTTGGGAGTCTTCCATTATAAAACTTGGTTGGCATATAGTTCTAAGTGCAATGAAAAAAAAATCCCTTTGACCATTTATATTACTGACATGAATTGAGGGTGCATTCTCTCTTTACTGTACTTTTTAATTTCCTTGAAGACAGAGTGCATGTATTATTCATCCTTATGTTCCTTATACCCAACATGATGTCTAGAACTTTGAAGGTGCTCAGTAATGAGAGCTGAATGACTAAACTATATTATTAATAGTTCCCCTTTGGTTGAACATTTAAATTATATAAAGTGCTATGCTAGCACATTACCGGGTGCATGATACCTCATTTTTAGTTTCCTAGCATGATTTAATGTGTTATTTCCTCCCTTTCACATAAGCAATAAGGGATTCTTAGAAAAATTCCATTGCATAATGCAACCTTGGACGCGGAATAGATCGGCAGGATATCTGGGTGTTTTAGTTTGAGTTATTTTGGTTTGAGTTCCATAATAGCTGTCTCTACTCTGTTATCATAAAAACAAATGGTACACATTTTAGGTAGCATTATTTTAAAAGGCACTCTGGGAACAACTGGGGTTTAAAGTCAGTAATCAGAGTTTAAATCGGTTTGTCCCATGGTATTTTGATACTCTAGGGGAAAGTCCCTTCATTTCTTTCAGTATCAGGGCTTTTTTGTAATCTATAAAAATGGAGATAATTTCTACCTTACAGAGTTTTGTGATAAGTTGGTATACTTAACATGCCCACCACAATGTTTAATACAAAGTAGGCCCCAAATAAATGGCATTATACATATCGAGTACTTTTGCTGATATATTTTAAAAGTTTAAGGTAATATTAAAAAATAAATCAAAACAACACCAAGAACGGCAAACTTCTGCACCATATTTTAAAATGCACTGAAGACTGAAGAAAACTACCACTCTTTTTTCTTCACTGTTTTTAAAGTCAACTTGGCATTTACTTTGGAGGTTTGAAGCACTGTAAATAAATTACATCCAATAATTTTAAAGTAGGTAGTTCAGTTTATGCACAGATATAGTTTGACCTTTTTAAAAAAATTTAATTGGATGTGTGTATGATATGCCTACCACGCTTTCTTAATAAAAGCTGGGGAAAGGGCAGTTCACACAGTGCTGGTCATGATATGATTAAATAAGATTCTTGTGAACTGTCACAGTCTAGTGGATGGGACATGCTTAACGATATTACCCCGAGAAAGGTATGATTACCCAGAAAGTGGCACCATTGCCACATTTCTGTACCAAATTTTAAGATGAAAATTTAGCCAGGAAGGTGTTGCTCATGACCAAAGGGGCAGAGTCAAAATTCTCTCGCAGCCCTGACTTCACTTGGTTGAACGTTGTCCTGCAAAGCAAAAGGTTGCCGGTTCAATTCCCAGTCAGGGCACATGCCTGGGTTGCCCGCATGGGGGCGTGCCAGAGGCAACCAATTGTTTTTCTGGTAGACGTTCCTCTCCCTCCCCTTCTCCCTCCCTTCCCCCATCTCTCTCTAAAAATAAATAAATAAATTCTTTAAAAAATCTCTTGCATCAGAGTAGAAAATGGAAGGTCAAAAAACCTTAAAAAATACAGTAGGGTAGAAATTCAAGAACTGTACAAATAGAACCAAAACATTCTCCCGCAAAATGCAACCAGCCAGCCACCCCGATAGAACTACAGAGTTAAGGAAGGCAAAGCCTCCTGAGGAATAGTGTAGCGGAAAGATGAAAGACAACATGTATTTGGGGCAACATTCCTGGGGCTGACCTTCTCTTCTGACGAAATATGGAATCCTAATGTAAACAATCAAGGGGGCCAGGTAGTTCAGAGCAGCAAAGTATCTGAAAGTCGGGCCACTGAAAGAAAAGGAACAAGACAGAGCACTTCATTCTATAAACCGAAATTAGCTCAAGGTTCTTATCCATTTTTAATGACAAGGGAATTAGAAAACAGTACCAGAATCAACTTACACAATTTGAAATTTGTAAGACAAGTACACATGTGAGATGCCTGTAAAGTATAAAGCATAAAGTGCTATATACAGGTATGCCCTGCTTTTTGAAAGTTCACTTTATAGCCATTTTGTGTTTACAGAAGACCCACATTAGTACTACCTGTTTTCTCCAGCCAACGGCAAGGCTAAGAGAATTTTCACTTTTGCGCAAAAAAAAGGTGAAGAGTGAAACTAGCATTAGCATTTGCTTTGCAGAAGCCCATCCCATACAGAGGCAGCGGTACCCCAAGCTGCACAAGTGACGACACTCCCAAGTTTCGTCCCTCAGACCCACACTCAGCATCTCAGCATCAGGCTGCCGGAGCTGTGACCCTTGTCTGTGAGCAAGTGTGCTTTATCCCGACTTAGGCTGAGCATCCGCCAGCAAGATGTGTCCTAAGGTATCAGAAAAGCTTCAAAGAGCTCACAAGGGTGTTACCCCCTTAGCATAAAATTGGACATAATTAAACATTTCCATCACGGTGAATGAAACAAAGACCTTGTAGGAGCATTGAACTACCTGGGTTCCTCATTCCTACTATTTGCACAGAGTAAGAATACATTTTGAAAGTTTCCAAAGCTGCAATTGGTTCTGCTTGCAGCAAAACGGGTCCCTTTTAGTCAGCGCCCAGTAATGGATAAAACACGGAAGGTCTAAGCCTTGAGCGGATCGATGGATGTAAAAAGCACTGCATCTACTTGTCACATGATTCCTGCTTTTAGCATATGTTAGTGTTATTTTAGGTTTTATGTGCTATTTGGTATGACTTATTAGGTTATTTTTTAGGTCTGGGAACACCCAAAATGTTTCCTATATAAATGAATGTTAATTGGTTCTTTGGTTTATGCCATTTCGGCTCAGGAAAGGTTTCATAGGACTGTTCTGCTTTCAGATGGTGAGGGAAACCTGTATGTTGTTTGGGTAGTTGTTAACAAAGAATTTTAGTTTTAATATTCTAGGCTGAAGAGCTCATCTGGGAAGCCACACAGATAAATAATCTATCGACTAGATTAAATGTGAAAAGTTATGCACAATGCACTGTCAGCCTCCCAGGATAATGTTGTACTAGCCTTATTTAATATGATCAGCCTATGCCTCAGGAGAAGAGAGAGAGAGAGAAAAAAAGAGAATAAATTCTCTTTATAAAAATGAAAAAGAATAAAAATAAAGGAGATCTTTTCTTCAGAAATATAGTTTAAACATAACTAAATTACCTCTGGAAAACATCCAAAATTGGACTTTTCAAATTTATTTACCAAAACCCTATGTTTATCTTCTTAGTATGATGAAGCAGCCAGGTCTTTTTTTCTAAACAGAAAAATTCTTCTCTATGATAGTCTTCCTTCACACTAAATTTAGCATTTAGTTTGAACCCAGAAATGCCGTCACAGGGCTACACACTCCTACCTACAGACCCCATGGTTTTCCTTCAGCGGAAACCACTGCGGCGGTGGCGCACAGACACAAACACCCCCAGTAGCAGAACGAGGGGTTAGCTCATTATCATGGGATGAAGTTCATTTCCAGCTACTCATTTCTGTTGTGTGGAAGCATGGTGCTCTCCTGAGCTCCTTGGCACAGATCCACAGAGGAAATAAAAATTCAACTGCGTGTGCTGTTAGTCAAAAACTCAGGCCATTTTCTGTTCACCAGACCTCAGAGCCAAAAGTATCCATAAGCACAAAATAGCCAGGCAATTCGGTGATCTAACTGAAGTTTTATTCCACCATTAATGACTTCCATTACTTCTATAACATATTTTTGAGTGATTTATATTCCAGGACTTATCTTAGCCAGGGCTTAGAAGGTCCCCGTGTACAAAGAGCTTCTAGTTCGTTGGGAAATAAAATAAAGCCAAAATGAAAAAGGCGTTTGAAATGTATCATAATGATAACAAAGGAAATTAGAGGGTGGACATGAACTTTAGGTGTTGCAGAGGTAAAGAAGATATTCTGCAGAATGTCAAGAAAATTTAGGATACCTCTAGGATTGAGGGACATCGGACAAGTACACAGGCTGGTCTTTTCATCCGGAAGAAAAGTCAGGACAGAGAGCCGAAGGGACTCCAGCACAATCGAAGTGGGAGATGAAGATAAAGATGAGGTAGATTTGGGGAAGGGCGTATTCATATCAAAGCCCCTCCAAGAGCAGATCCCTAATTTCTACTTCTGTCTGTAGATGGGAAATGGACAGCTATGAAGGGCTTTTTAAGTAATTTAAAATGTTGCAAACACAAATATGATCACGTTGTTGGAGAGGACCGAGGCAGGCTGATTATACTGGTCAGATGACGTCAGCGGGTGCAGCAGCATTCCCAGTGCGTGGACGCGGTGATTTCAACTGGGGTTGTGATGGTGAGGGTGGACACTGTTCAAATGACTTGAGAGGGGGTGTGGGATTGATCAATGAACTTTAGGGATTTTCTTGGTCTACATGCAAAGTGTAGGCGAATGTTCTAGTTTAGGGTGAGGACAAGAGCGTGTGTAGTGACGTCATCTAACGTCATACTCGATAGACTTGACAGGAAGTATCCAATCTTACCGTGACCTCAGTGACACCGCTCTTCTACCGGCCTTGACAATGCCAAGGACTACCGAGGTAGTTTCTTAACCACAGAGCACCAGAGATACAGCCTGGCATGGAGAATCCTGCTAGATCACAGGGAACTCCTCCAGGCTCCGAGCAGAATCACTGAAGGTGGTGGCATCGGAACTGCTCCAGGCTCCTGTAATTGAACTCATCATTCATTCCCTATCTTTCTCATTCTGCTGCACGACACTCTCCCACTCCTTCATTTTGCTCTAGTTATGCTATCTTGCTATTCCTGAAACAAATTTACACACTCAGCAATTACCATTTAATTTTCGTTTCTGCCGCTACTTTTTTTCCTTATCCTCTATTATTTTCATTAGCAGCATTTCTTACTACTTGAGATAGTATATGTTGATTTGTCCATTTATTTTATGTCTCTCTCACCAACAGCCCCCTCCTTCCCAGGCAATGTGATCTAAATGAGACCAAATAATATAATGATTTCCCTTCTAAATCTTTGCAGAATGAGAGAAGGAAGGGAAGGATGGAAGAAGACAAGAAGAGGGCAGGCAGGAAGAAAGAAAACAGCAGAAAAAGGGAGAAATGCAACAAGAATTTTTTTACTGTAAGGTGTTTTGTATAGTAGATTTAGTGTGGTCATGAAGTAGGAATGTTGTCTTCACTGTTAAATATATTTGTTTCCAATATAAAAGAATCGAAGATAATCACATGCCATTAATACTAAACAGTCTGTGAAATCTCTCTTATTTACTCACACAGCCACTTCCCCTTATTGAACATGCAAGCTTCTATAGATCAGGGATAATTTTTCCATTAACTTTGCAATGAGAAAATCCAGATTATTAAATAAATAATTATTTCTTTAATTAAATTGCAGTGTGGTGTTCTTTAAGAAACAGAAAGTAATTTGAGGTATAAAATTTTTCTCCATATTTATACTACAGTAAACAAGTAGACCATGGTAATACGTAGCACTAAATAGCTGCCATTTATTGATTAACTAATAGTCGTCAGACAGCATACTAGCTGCTATATGCATGTCGACATATTCCTTTCTCAAAATAAAACTTTTAGCCTGGCTGGCGTAGCTCAGTGGATTGAGAGCGGGCTGCGAACCAAAGTGTCACAGGTTTGATTCCCAGTCAGGGTACATGCCTGGGTTGCAGGCCATGATCCCCAGCAACCACACATTGATGTTTCTCTCTCTCTCTCTTTCTCCCTCCCTTCCCTCTCTAAAAAGTAAATAAATAAAATCTTTAAAAAATAAAAAAATAAAACTTTTAAAATGATAACATACGAATTTCAAAGATGAAGAAAAGACAGTTGACAGAAAAATGACAATTTAATAGGGTTCACTAATAGCACAATTGAAATTTGAACCTAGGTGCCTTTATTTCCAGTGTCTATATTGTATTCAATGTGCAGTACTTGGTCTTTTTCTGTTTTGTCATTGTAGATGTGGGTAAAGCAGGTTTATTCTGATTAATTCAACAAACATTTACCAAGTGTGATCACATACACCTGCTTGCTTGCATATTGAGCTATCTGACAATTTATTTATTTATTTTGTTCCCCCTTTTAAGCTGTTGTCCTTCCTTTTTCAGAAAAAAAAGATTTATTCCATTCAGTAAGATTTAATTAATTTTAAAATAAGTGAGAAAAATGAAGTAGGAGACTGAAGTGTGACTAACAAAGATGGTGTTGGAATAAGCTCATGATGCTACATAATACAGAGTCTGCTAAACTTACTCAAGGCTGGCCAAGAATTAATCTCTAAATCATGTCTAATAGTCACTGAGCTGACATGAATTTGCTACAACATTTGCAGTTGGTAATATGAGAGAAAAAATTCCAAAACAAAACAAAATGACATTTGTGGTAAGTATCATTATTCTCAATGATGAGAACTGAAAATTCTCCATGATTAGCATCCTTTTTGGCCATTAGTAGTCACCTAACAAAGACTCAGTGAATGAACCGCTGAAACCATAAACAGCTGCTTCTAGTGTGCACAAGGATTTCTTTGAGCTCTTTCACGTGAAGGCCTTCAACACAGTTAATGGCATCCTGCCAAACTTTGATTTACTCCATGCAGTTATGTAGTGATTGAAA
Source organism: Phyllostomus hastatus (assembly GCF_019186645.2). Classification (NCBI taxonomy): domain Eukaryota; kingdom Metazoa; phylum Chordata; class Mammalia; order Chiroptera; family Phyllostomidae; genus Phyllostomus; species Phyllostomus hastatus. Next base: position 21,944,527 of record NW_025334024.1, read on the forward strand.
TCAGTGTTGACCATCTAAGATCCTTGAAGTTTTAATTTGCAAATAAATTTTAGGACACATAGGAGAACATTTCAATTATGTGTCAGACAGTGTGCAAAGTAATAAGCAAATAGGTCTGGATGTTACCTTGTGTAGTTCACAACCAAAGGAAAGAAAAACACATGTAATAAAAGAAACGTAAAAGAGTGAAAAGGGCAACAATGAGGTGTATGTAAGATACAAGGATAACCAGCAAAAATCACATGTCAGAACTGGATTAATAGGATCACAGATATCACATTAATACCATATTCTTAGTCAGGCTCAAGTAGGTTTTGCTTCTGCAACAAACACCCTCCCACCCCAATCTCCTTTTTAATATAATAAACTTTATTTCACACTTATGTTCCATGTCCAACAGATTTTGGTTGGTGGCACTGGTTTTTATGTATGGTCTTATGAGTGGTTTCTAGACTCTTGTGTGGTCCCCCAGATCAGATCACTGCCTCTTGGGGTTCACACCTTTGTGACACTCTTCTCTTGAGTAGGTGAGGGAACTGCAGTTTTCACCCAATCAACAGAGTATGGAAAAGGTGACAATATGTCACTTCCACTATTAGGTTGTATTATTGAAAGACTCTATTTTCCTAGGTACTTTATTTTTCTTGTTGCTATATGAAATGGGATTTTCTTCCTGATTTTTGTTTCTGATATTTCATTTTTGGTGTACAAAAATGTGTCTTTGACTTCTAAGTATTGACTTTTGCCCACTGTTTTGCCAAATGCACTTATTAGATCAAGTAGTTTTTTCCTGGAATCAACAGGATTTCCTATGGACACTGTCATGTCATCTGTAAACAATGACAGTTTTGCTTCCTCCTTTCCAATTTAGATGCCTTTGATTTCTTTTTATTGTCTGATTGCTGTAGCTAGGACTTCCAATACTATATTGAATAGAAGTAGTGAAAGTGGGCATCCTTGTCTTATTCCTGATCTTAGTGGGAAAGCTTTTAGCTTTTGCCCATTGAGTATGATGTTGGCTATAGGACTCTCATATATGGCCTTTAATACATTGAGGAATGCTCCCTCTATTTCCACTTTGCTGAGTGTTTTTATCATAAATAAGTGTTGTACCTTATCAAATCTTTTTCTGCATCTATTGATATGATCATGTGATTTTTGTCTTTCCTTTTGTTTATGTGATGTATTATGTCTATTGATTTGTGAATAGTGTACCATCTTTGCCTCCCTGGGATAAATCCTACTTGATCATGGTGTATGCTCTTTTAAAAACTATGGTACATTTACACAATGGAATACTATGCAGCAGAAAGAAAGAAGGAGCTCCTACCCTTTGTGACAGCATGGATGGAACTGGAGAGCATTATGCTTAGTGAAATAAGCCAGGTGGTAAAAGACAAATACCATATAATCTCACTTTTAAGTGGAACCTAATCAACAAAACAAACAAGCAAGGAAAATATAACCAGAGACATTGAAATTAAGAACAAATGGACAGTACCCAGAGGGGAGGTGGGAGGAGGTAATGGGGGGAAAGGGGTAGGGTTTTCAGGACACATGGAAAACTATAAAGGACACATGGAAAAAAACAAGGTGGGGGGTGGAAGCAGGGGAGGGAGGTGGGGATGGCTGAGGTGAGGGGGAGTGATGGGGCGTAAATGCAGATAACTCTACTTGAACAAAAAATAATTTTTAAAATGATTAAATAAAACATTTTTTAAAAAGAAAGACTTCATTTTGCTAACAGATTGTTTTCTATTGACTGTCTTTGCTGACTTGATGAAGTCAGTGTCAAAGTCGGGAAAGCACAAGGAGAAGGAACTGTGGGAAGCTTCTAGAAACCGCAGGTAGCTTCTAAGAGCTGAAGAGGGCCTCGATCAACAGCCAGAAGAAACCTGAACTTTCAGTTCTGCAGCTGCAAAGGAAATAAATTCTGCCAACAACCTGCATGAGCTTGGAAATGGATTCTTCCCAACTCTACCCTCCACATGAGAATGCAGCGCAGTGGGAACCTGGATTGCAGACCATTGAGGTTCTAAGCAGATAACTCAATTCAGCCTAGTTCAGACCCCTGATCCACAGAAACTGTGAGATAATGGATATGTGTTGTTTTAAGTCAATAAACATGTGGCAATTTGTTATCAGTATCAAAAACTTTCTCTGAATAGGTGCTTTCTCTGATCTTACAACAGGAAAGTTACAATAGTATTTCATGTTACTGATTCCAGATACATCCATTCAGAGGCAATATATAGTTTATTATCAGACTAAGTTACCTGGTCATGTATGATACCAAAAGGATGAGAAAGGGCATTTCTGCCATATACCTATAAGAGGAAAAGAACTAGATTATATTTGTAAATAGCACTAGTGACAACCACATATTTTATAGTGTTCAATTTTCTGTTAAACAACACATAAGCTGTGATGGAAATAAAATTATCTTAAATTAATAAAACAGAGAAAGAATTACTAGTGATAAATCAAAGTTTTTCTGACAGCCACACTTCTTCACTAAATCTATATTTAAAATTTTCCTGAGATTAAGTGGAATCAATATTCCCATAACAGAAAGGCATCATAAAAAAAGAACAAATATCTGTTAACCATGGTAAACACTTTCACAAATAAGTATTTTACTAATAAATAGTAGGCTAATGCTACTCATTAGAATTCATTATTATATTTTCCCATTATCTCAGCAAACACATCTAACATATTTTTAAAAAGCAGTGCCAAACTTAGATCCTCATTTTCCCCCTTAACCATATATCTCAAGATAAAATAAATTTCAGCAAATAAAAGGAAATGCCTCTCTTGTAAAGGAGATCAATTTTTGGTTCCCTAATTATCAGTCAATTTGACCTTCGAGTTCAGTATTTATTTTTCACCTTGATTTTCAAAAAACAGTTCCAACCTAACAAGTACATAGATCTTATTTATAGTCTATCTACCTGAACCCATACTGGTGTTTTGACCTTGATTCTTCATTCTGCTTCAAGAAAGCTCGAATGACATAGATGTCTACTCTCACTACAGTAGAGCCACCTATCTCATGCTTAGCTGAACTCAAGAATGGATTTGAAGCATCTTTAGTCAAGGTTTGGTGCTCGAAAGACTTTCCTTTCCAAGATCAACATCGTAAAATTGGTGTAAAAAAGCCTCCCATAACATAACACAAATGTGTGTACAGGAAAGGTGCATAGGATGAGAAAGCTTAATGTATACTTTCACCCCTTTTAGTAAGGAATCATCTACTTGCTTATTGAGAAAAATGAAAATTACCAACGTGAATAAGTATATATACTTGGCCCTGAATGTTCAAGGTTGGGGGCTGGGTGAAAAAGGTGAAGGGATTAAGCAAAAAGGAAAAAAAAAAAGCAAAAGCAAGCAAACAAACAAACAAAAACACCTCGTAGGTATAAGCAACAGTGTGGTGGTTACGAGAGGGAAGTGGGTTGGAGCAGGTAGAAGAGAGTGTGGGGTGGATAAATGGTGACACAAGGAGACTTGACTGGGGGCGGTGAGCACACAGTACAATATACAGATGACATATGATAGAATTGTACACCTGAAACCTATAGAATTACATTAACAATGTCGCCCCAATAAATTCAATAAAAATTTTTCAAAAGATATATCCTACACTCTTATGAAGCTTACAGCCCATAAGAAAAATTAAAGTGACATGATGTTATAATGATATTTTTTAGGTGCAGGCACAGTCACTGATAGAGAGCATCAGCTAATTAGGAAGCACAAACTCAATCGTGAAAGAGTGAGAGATTGATCCAGGTGAAAGATTCATCATGGAATAGTTCCTAAAGGGTTTTAAAATAACAAAATAATAAAACCTTTTATAATTAGTATTTTGGGGTAGCTACTATTTTCATGACCTCTGCTAAAATTTTTAAGTAAATCTGAAGTTAAGATTATAATGAGCCTTAATAAGTAAAAGGTGCCAGCACACAAATAAGAATATTGAGGCTTAGAGAGACCCAGGAAGCCAATGGAGATAATCTAGTAGTGGCAGCAGTAGTGGCAGAGTTCAGCTTTCCAAAAGAGGAGATTTTAATTTCTTGACCATCCCACCTCAAAAAGGGTAAATGAGAGCCTGCAAGAGGACAGTGTAGAGTGTTCCAACACAAAGGCAGGCAGCAGTAACAAATACCATGGTAGAAGCCACTCAGAATGGCTGGAGGTTAGAATAAAATTAAGGAGGTAGAAGCATGGTTATAAGCACAGCTGAGTTTGTTCATGGTCTCATAATGGCATGACATGCAATTTGGCCTCAATCAGGAAACTAAGTACAAAGTGCTGAATTATGAAGATATAAAAAAAGCAGTATTTATGACAGCAAACACCTTAAAATTTAGAGAAGGCGAAAATAGTGGGTTTAACCTCAATTTGTCAGTATAATAATGCAGCACTATATTGGAGATTAGCGTGAAGAAGAAAAGTAGCAAAGACAATACTACTGGTGATGAAAGAGCACAAAGAAGAGAGCACAGAGACATTATCTGGAATTATTTGTACCACTTCAGGCAGAATACTGATCTACTCAGGCCTCCATAGTAAGATCCCAGCTTTAAGTTCTACATGAGGGAAATTTAGCTTAGATGGTGAGTAATCATGCACTGTCATTAGAACTTGTGGTGCTCACTTCCATGATAAATTATATTTCTCTCTCAACAAATACTACTAATAATCAAACCTAAAAACCAAGTCCCAAAATACACAAAACGAAACTGATACATCTGAAAGGAGAAACAATTCAATGACAACAGAGGATATTTTAATACTTCACTTTCAATAATAAATACAACAATTAGAAGATTTAAAAAAATACAAAACTTGAAGAATACTGAACAACCAACTACAACTTTTCCATCTGATTTATTTCAATTAGTATAATGCCCTCAAGCCCCATCCATGTTGTTACGAATGGCATGTTTCATGTTTTTTATGGCTGAGTGGTTTTCCGTTATATAGATCCATTCATTTTTTGATGAACACTTAGATTGTTTTTATAATTTGGTTATTGTAAAACTGTATTATTTCACTCACATGTGAAAAATAAAACAAAAAAAAAGTAACAAAGGAACTAACTAAACAAAAGAAACCTGAACTCAGACACAGACAATGAAATGGTGGTTACCAGAGGGGGATTGAGGGGCTGGGCCAATTGGGTAAATGGGGTCAAATATATGGTGGTAGATGGGAACTAGCCTTTTGGTGGGGAGCACTCAATGGAGTATGTAGATATTGAACCCTAATGTTGCATACCTAAAATGTATATAATGTTATTAACCAATGGTACCTCAATGCATTTAAAAAATAAATCAGGAAAAGCACAGCTAAATCTCACAGACCTCTACAGAATTCTTCTCCCAACAACAGCACATTTTTCTCAAGTTTATAGGGAACACTCTCCAGATAGATCACATATTAGGCCATAAAACAAGTCTCAGCAAATTTAGAATGATTGAAATTATACGAAGTATGTTTTTCTAAGAAAATTACACTGGGAATCAATGTAAAGGAATACTTGAAAAATTCACAATATATGGAAATTGAGTAATACACATCTAAGTAGTAAATGTGTTGGTGGAGAAATCACAGGAAAATTTGAAAATACTGTGAGATGAATAAAAACCAAAATAGAATGTATCAAACCTTATGGGATTAAGCCACAGAAGTGCTTAGGGGGAAATTTATAGCTCTATATCTGTATTAAAAAAGAAGAATGATCTCAAATCAATAATCTAATCTTCAGGCTTAAAAAGATAAAGATGAGCAAACTAAATTCAAAGCAATCAAAAAGATGGAAGTCATCAATATTAGAATGGCTATAACAAAAAGATAGGGAAACAAGAGAAGCAAAGAAACGAAAAATTTGGTTCTTTGAATAGAATAAAAAATCAGTAAGTTTCAGCTATACTCATGACAAAAAAGATAGGGAGGGAGTGGGAGAGAGAGAAAGTGAGAGAGAGGGGAAAAGACTTTAACCAAGAATGAAAGAGAGAGTGTTGCCAGCAAAGAACTATAAGAAGGGATTATAAGGAACTATTTTAAACAATGATGTGCCAACATGCTAAGAGAATCTAGGTGAAATGAAAAATTCCTAGGAAAATTGGCTACCAATCCTGACTCAAGGAAAAAAAACAAGTCTTCATAAACTTATACGAATAAAGTCCAGAATCGGACAACTTCATTTATGAAAGAAATTAATACCAATCCTTCACTATCTTTTCCACAAAGTAGAAAAGGAAGTGAGTTGAATATATCTCAACTCACTCCATGAAGGCCAATATTAAGCTTTTGCCAGAACCAGACAGACATTTCAGGAAAAGGAAACTCCAAAGCAATATCTCCTAGAAATACTAGTGCAAAAATAATCAGCAAAATACTAGCAAACCCAAACCAGCAACAGTGATAAAAAAAACCCCCACAAATTAAGTGGGAGTTATTCAAGAAATGCATAGTGAAATGCATTCAATATATGCATAAAAATGTAGAAATGGAGGATGGAGTGGGAAGAAGAAAGGAAGGAAGAAAGGGAGGGAGAGAGGAAACAAAAAGAAATTGGTCTGGAGTATGGTAAGTTTCAAAAAATGTGCATCCTTAGTAGAAGCTGAAACACTCAATTAACAACAGTTTAATGAACGAACAATCCAACTGTTTGTTAAGCACTTCAGGAGCTCAGTGTTGCTATTTAAATACATATACTTTCACAGCTACCCATACAGTCATTCTGAGTAGTCAAAATACTATACATAAATCCTTACAGCAATTACACTTTTAACTATCATTTTCAATTGAAATGGAAAGCTTTCTTCCATAGACTTAAGACATACTTTCAGCAAAGTTTTACTAGGGCAAACACCGATGAAATGTTTTAGACAGAATGATGTTTTACAAAGTAGTCACCAATGGCTATTGTTTGCTCAAAAAAGAGAAATCAATAAGGTGGTAAATGTCCTACTACCATTTGACCATATTATCATGGATACAAATGGTGCTGTTTGACAGGGAGAAATAAAACCAGTCCCTTCAATATGAGATGTGTTTATATATTCCCTTCCCATAAGTCCTTGCTAAGCTTTCAGCAACTTGTATACTGAGGAAAGGCTCTTTGCTAGAACAGGGTGCCATTCTTACTTGAACGTGAGGTATTTAAGTTTAAGGTCAATTATTTGCACTTCCAGTTCAATTAAGAGGACATGGCCTCATAGTTTAATTTACAACAGCTAGTTAAACTCCCGAGAAAGTATTTCAGAGTGCCTAAATATCAATTAGTCATTGGGGAAAATAGAAAGAGGCAGCCAAGTTTAAATAACTATCAGATTAGCACACACATCACACATACTACTTTATTAACTCATTAGTAAAGTACTTAGAATAAAGAACGGATGGTGTTTTCTAAACTGTATAAACATTCTAGGAAAATGTAAGAATTAGGTGAAACACATACTGTATTGACAAGTAAACTAAAGAAGAACATGATCTTCTGGACAGCTTTCTGTGGGATTTAAGAAAAAGAATGCACCCTGGCTGGTGTAGCTCAGTGGATTGAGCATGGGCTGTGAATCAAAGTGTCACAGGTTCGATTCCCAGTCAGGGCTCATGCCTGGGTTGCAGGCCACAGCCCCCAGCAACCGCACATCGATGTTTCTCTCTCTCTTTCTCCCTTCCTCCCCTCTCTAAAAATAAATAAATAAATTCTTTTAAAAAAGAATGCATTCTAGTTATTTTGTACAGACTTGATTACAGCATTTATGTCCATATTTTAATTTTTACCATATCAATATTTTAATAGCTCACATAATTTGTGATTCAAAGGAGAAAAGGGAAGAAGGTATCATAAATAATAGCAGCTACCATTTGATTGACACCCTCATGCACTAGACATTGGGCTTAGTTAATCTGTATAACACTTAAAAAATAATTTCTCACAACTCACACAATTATAGTTTATATGATTTATATATATATATATATACATATATATATATATATATCAGAATTTTACGATCATAAGATAGCAAGCATAGACAATACTAGCCTAGATAAAGTATGAGATGCCTTCAAGATGCATCATCTGTGCATCTTTAATCCTAGGGCTTTCTTTGGTTTCGTATAGGATAAACCTCTCAAACCCATTTCACGGTGTAGTTGTATGTGTCATTCTATAGTATTGGCCAAAATGTTTAGATAAAGATCCACCAAAATGGCAAAGGGACGAGTGTGTGCCTGTGACCTCCTGGACCTCAGTGAGTGAGAGCTTTCCTTCAGAATCTAGGCAGAGGAGGCACGTCCCAGGACAATACTCTCTTCTCTGGAAGCATCCAAGTGCTTCTTGGGGGGCGGGGAGGGGGGAGTTATACCTCCAAGTGCATAAATCATGGAACTTCCTTTTGTGGCACTAAAATTTCTTATTGATTTAAGGGTTTGCTTTAGGGGGAAATGTGACAGTGTCAGGACAAGTGTGGGTATCATGTGAAAAGTGCATATTTACTTTGCTCTTTGGGAAACAATGCTGTGTTGTTATGACAACTGCTACACGACAGTGTCGTTTTGAATATACATTTGTACATACACATACACACATAAACTCACTTGTATTTTCGTATACATGCAAACAATTCAAAGAGCATTTGGATTCCTAGGCACAGATCATTCATGTGAGCAGACAACAGAAAAATTATGGGGAGAAATATTTGTTTTTCCTTCTCACTGAAAATTAATTGAATCGACAAGGACCTCAAGATGAATTCTTTTAATGTAGGTATTAGCCATTCAAATGTAAGGGTTTAGAAAATGAAGGGTTGAAACAGGTAATGAGCTTAATACGCATAATGATATTGGAGTCCTACCTGCAAAATAGGGTGTAACCCTTACATTAAAAAAGAAAGATGAAGTTTGAAATTACAGAAGAGTTTAAGGGACTTCAACGGTCACTTTTTTCAGAAATTTTTACTTGAAATATGCTGCAATCTAAAGATACACATCTTTTATCTTTTTAATATTTTCTATTATCCTCAAACTACTTGTTGTCTTACAATTTCATAATTTATTTATTGATTTGCTTTTATATGAAATAGATTGATATGAAAAGGAAATTCTGTATTACTAGAGTAAATAAAAGACCCAATATTACTTGTCATAAAGATAAAGCAACTGCAAGAGGAAATGCATAATTTCTCCCATCTATGTACCATCAAATATAATCTCTTGTAAAGCTAGTGAAGTTTTAATATCCTGGAAAGACTTCAATCAGCTCTATAGCATCCTCAACAAGTGTCTACTTGATCACTACCCCCACAGACACAGAACTTATTATATGCAAGAAAACTCATTTGTCAAATAAAATATTCTACTCTATATGAAGCACAGTGCAATTTACACCTCAAATTAGAAGTCATAGTAGCTCCTTCAAAGTTTTCTTTTACGTAAATAGGTCTTTCAATGAGACTTATTCTCATTTTGAGAATTCTCATTATTCTCTCAATTAAATTGTGCATGTGCCTTTTTAAAAAATTTCTGCCATGGCCATGCTAGGTTTTAAGAACAAAAAACTTTCAATGAACAGTCAATGCCCTCACAGCTTTTATTGACGGGTCCTGGTGGGGTTAAGGCAAACCAGATTTTCATGAGTACAAGCAGAGAATTCAGTGGGAGCAAGCGAAAGCAGTCCTACAGTCTGCTTTTGTGATTTCCTGAATTGTAGAGTGGAGACAGAATTGGTGTTGAGATGAGAAACAAAAGTTTGGCAAGTGAACAAGTGGTAGGAAATGTCTCCAGGAAGGGAAGCACTATATAGAATCGTGCAGAGGGGGAGGGACCCAGGCCTGTGCATAATGGCTGGAGCATCAATTTTGAGGACAGGAAAGTGGGAAGGAAGACTTTGTAGGTGGTGAGGCTCGCCTTGAAGGTAGAATGAAAGACGGCAAAGGCATTGTTTCTTAGACAATACACTCAGAGGTTATCTTTCAGACAGTGGGGAGTCCCTGTGATATTAAGAAGGAGAGGGATATGATTCAATGTGTGTTCTAGAAAGGGAAAAATGACAGAAATGTGTATAATGGGATGGAGAGTTTTAAAACTCAGAGTAGAATAAGAAAAATGGTGTGGCCTAGAGTTACATAATGTGTCCAATTAGCTTAGTGGGAAGAGAAGACTGGGAGTTAACAAGGGGAGAAAAGACAAGGTTTATCAGTCATCCAATACCTGAGTAAGAGAAGATAAGAAAGCAGGCTTGCGGGTACATTTTTCACATGGGTAACTAGCAATAGGAAGAGAAAACGTGAGGCTACCTAAGGATAGGCCGAGTTTAAGTTTTCTGAGGTATATGGTCTGGATACAGGCCTAACCTTCTTAGGAAATGCCAGATCTAGATGTATGGGTTTGAGATGGAACAGTCTTAAGATATTTGTTGCAGTTTTGATGTGTCAGTTTGAGAAGAGAGTAACACTACCAGAATTTGAAAAAACATGGATATTAAAAAGAAGATAAGATAAAGCAGAAGAGTGAATTCTAGCAGCATAGTTTACTACTAAAATTCCTGCTCATTCATTTTCAAATAAAAATGGTGGCTTAATGGAGAATTCCAACCAAGGGAAGAGCGGAAGGATTTCTACATAATTTGGTCCTGGGCAGTTCTCAGGTGACTCATGGGGGCAGTTTTAGAGACATAGTGGGGGAGGTTGGACAAAAGCAAGTGAAGAAAATGAAAGCAGAGGGCTGCTTCTCAAAGCTAACCTAAAATTTAAAGGCAAAAAGATGAGTTGATGGCTGGAAAAGAATCTCCACCAACAACAAGAGGCAAAGGCGACTGCGTCTTTGTCTCTTGAAAGAGCGTGACCCAGAGGACAGTACAATATCCCCAGGAAGACTATATGGAAAAATCATCTCCAGTAAGAGGAGCATTCCTCCCTGTTTCCGCCTATAATTCATTATTTTCTATTCTCTCAGTCCTACAACCTACAGCTTGAGGACCACTGCCCAGAGACAGTCACAAAGCTACTGGGAAATAAATTTGGACACCAAACATAAAATCATTTTTTTAACTTTTTACGTAACTCTGCTTTTTCCCAGCATTGTTTGAGCACATGGCCCTTGACTCAGGACAAGCCCTGCCAACAAACGGTCTGGGAAGCATTCTTTGGAAAATGTCAGTCTACACACACCGTTCAATGACACCTTACGTAAACAGAACTTTGGCATGCAAAAGGGGACGGAATGCTATTAAATATTGATCCCCATGCCTTATGTTTAGTGTAATACATTTCCATCGGAAAAGGTAGACATTTCCCATTTCAGCAGTAATTCTCAGACCCTCTACCATCTGACTGTGTATGGGTAATCGCTTCATATACAATATTATCCTCCACGTGGAATTCACAAGCTGGTTTGAGCACTGTATTATGTTGTTATTTGTTTACTAGCTGGTCCTTGTTGTTCCAGTGTAGGAGCTTATGTCATTAGTTTTCTTTGGTGTACATTCGGCAAGTTATGATAGGGAATATGGAGAGCCTGCTAGACACCAGACTCTAGGCTAACCACTTTTCAGGTCACAGTTTATTTATTCTTTCGAAGAACACTATGCATTATATACTATCATGACTCCTGCTTTGTGGTTAAAGAATCTAAAAGGGTAATTCATCTGCACAATGCCCATCAGGTAGACAGGGGCCAGAGAGACCTGACTCAGGAGCACACATTTTCAACTACAATTCTTTACTACTGCTTGTGTGTTCATCCGGAGAGAAGCTGAAAAGTTGCTCAATCAATGCTAATTCCCTGAATGACTGATGTTGCTCCAGCATGGTCATTTCTTTTTGCTCATTTTTAGCCTCCTGAGAAAGTCAATTGGCTCAGACTTCTACCCGATGCTTTATCGAGGTCTGAGCATTATTACAAAATCACAGAGAAACTGCACTTACAAAGAAATCTTTGTTAAATGGTTTTCTCCCTTGTCAAGAAATGACTTTGGATACAGTACACAGGTTTTATGGTTTTCTTAACTCTTTGGCGTGATATAAATTCAATTTCACGTTTACAAAGTATTCCAGATAGTACTTTCTAAAATGAATATTACCTAGGTGGGCTTGTTAAAACCACTTGGCCTTCAGTTTTCTACTTCCCTGGAAAGAAAACCATAACCTGTAGGAATGACTGCCTGTTGAGTGATGCGGCTGTGGAATTCTACAATAATCCTGTTATTCTTACACCACGAGCTATTTCTACGCAGTGCGCTGTACCTGTATATTATCCTTACAATGCAAAATCCCATTAAAGTCAATGGTGCATGTATCCATTTCATTTCAATGTGACTTTGTATAATAAAAATAAAATATAGTGACAAGAATACATAATGAGTTGCCTGCCAACACTGTTCAAAGAACAATTAAATAACCGAGGACGTGAGAAATTACCTTAGCACAAAGGATGTATCCACAAATAGATTCCTGTTAATTTAGGGTATGCCCCAAATTATACACAATTGCTGAAGACTTTCTTTGTCCAAAAAGCATCAAAATACCCCACAGGGCTGATTAATAACATTCCCCACCTTAGTATAAAAATGTCAAAACATACTACCCATTTTTCTTGTAGTTTCTTGACAATTGCTGTGCACCCTTAAGTGACAAAATCTATGCAATATGTGTCATGAGTTATATTTAATTTTTTAAGTAAAATAAATTCTCCTTTACCTTGCAATCAACAATGTAGTAATTAACCGAATACATTTTAATGGTTTCAGAATACTTTCCTGTTCTTTCCAGCTATTTTTTCCTCTAGCACAGAGAAGATATTTTAATATTTAAATTTCTTTTTCTTTTCCAGACACTTAGTTATTCCCAGTGAATGCCTACTCTGGAAAGGGGGACGGTAGGGAAGAGCAGCAGAATATGATTTAACAGGTGAAACAAAACAAATATTAAAGGTAGTTTATAATGAAGTACTGAAATTCATTAGATGTTGAATGGCCAAATTTTAAAATCTGATTTATTACCTGTCTTATTCATTTTAAAAAAGTCTATTGAATACCAGTTATGTGTCCTCCTGCATGATGTCCCATTAAAGAAATCCACTTTCCCCTGGCTGGTGTAGCTCAGTGGATTGAGCGCCGGCTGCGAACCAAAGTGTCGCAAGTTCGATTCCCAGCCAGGGTACATGCCTGGGTTGTAGGCCATGAACCCCAGCAACTGCATATTAATGTTTCTCTCTCTCTCTCTATCTCCCTCCCTTCCCTCTCTAAAAAAAAAAAAAAGAAGAAGAAATCCACTTTCTAGGACAGTGGCCCACGTTTCCCACATTACATTCTCCAAAACAGTTCCCTGGTGTTTTGTCATTCACTGATTATCTTCTCAAACACCACAGTTCATTTGAAAAAAACCTTGAGCTTTGGAGCCAGTTCAGGCATTTTTATGCTGTCTGACCTCGTGTAATTTATCACCTCTGGGCCTTATCATCCTCAAACATTCAAAGCTGTTCACCTTTATCTCATGAGCTATTTATTAAGCTGTTGATTTTTTTTAAAGGTGTATGTAAAGCATTTGTGTCATAGTAGGACTTCAACGAATATCAGTTACCCTTCCTGTGTACCATTTGCAAATACGAAATAGGTCTTTTGTTATATAGTACTTCCTCAATAAAGCAGTAAACATTTTGACTTTCAGGACTATTCATATTTCTTTTACATTGTATGGGTCTTACTGGACACTGTAGCTTCTGTTACTTCATCCTTCTTGGATAATGTGATATTAAGATACAATAAGGATTTGCTCTTTATCCCTGGTTTCTGACACAGAGCTCCTGGGAATTTCTTGAGGGATAGGGATAAGAGGAGTGTTGTTTGTTATTTGTAATAAGCACCTTCCAGCCACACTAGAGTGTATGCTAATGAAGTCACTCTTTCTGGGCCAATGGGGCCTGTTTAACAAAGGGACCATTCCTGTGATTAGAGGCATGGACTTTCAAACACCTACTCCTGACCTCCTGAGAATAAAGAGGAGCTAGAGATTGAGTCGAATCACCAATGGCAAGTGATTTCATCAAGATTGTCTTTGTAACAGAATCTAAAAATAACCACCACCACAACAACAACAAAATGACTAAGTTCAGAGGGCTTCCAGGTTGGCGAACACATCCACATGTCAGGAGGTGACATGCTCCAAACTGCATGGGGACAAAATCTCCTGCACTTGGTCCCTTCTGGACTTCATGTTATGGACCTCTTTATCAGACAGTTCATGTGTACCTTTTTAATATCATGTATAAAATATCATAGTAAGCGAAGTCTTTTCCTAAGTTCTGTGAGCAATCTCATCAAACTATTCGATCTGAGAAGGGAGCCTTGGGGACCCCCAATTTAGAACCAGTTGGTCAGAAGTACCACATGACAACCTGGGGCTTGTGACTGATATCTGAAGTTGGAGACACTTTTGGGGACAAAGCCCTTAACCTGTAGGGTGTGCATTAGCTCCAGGCAGAACAAAGTTGGACTCTCAAATCCCTATTTCAAAACTCACTGCAAAGATATAGTAATCAAGTCAGCATGGATCTGGAATAAGGAGAGACTTATAGATCGATGGAATAGAATTATGAGTCCAGAAATAAACCTTTATACTTATGGTCAATTGATTTTCAACAATGAAGTCAAGACAATCTAATGGAGTGAGAAGAATCTTTTCAACAAATAGTACTGGGACAAATAGCTATCTACGTATGAACGAATGAAGTCCCCAAACCATACACAAAAATTTATTGAAAATTGATCATACATATAAAGGTAAAAGCTAAAACTATAAATTTTTAAAAGAAAACATAGAAGTGATCTTTTGCGATCTTGGTTAGGTAAAGGTTTCTCATCAAAGACAACAACACTGCAAGTGACAACAGAAGAAAATTTGGACTTTATCATAATTAAAAACTTTGTGTTTCAAAATACGCCGTAAAGACAGTGAGAAGATGACCCACAAAATGTGAGTGAATATTTGCAGATCAAAGATTTGATAAGGGTCTGGTGTTTCAATTATGTGCAAAGAAATTTTACAACAAAAATACCCAATTTAAGAACCAGCAAAGGATGAAAATAAACATTCCTCCAAAGAAGATAAGCAATGTCTACAAGCACATGAAAAGATGCTGCACATCATTAGTTCCCAGGAAAATGTAAACCAAACCCACAAGATCTCACTGAACACCCACAGGATGGAAATAGAAAAAATAATGAAAATGAATGTGTGCTCAAGGATATGGAGGGATTGGAACGCTCATACATTCCTGGAGGGAATATGAAATCACACACCTAATGTGGAAAAGTAGTTGATAGTTCCTCAATAAGTTACACATATATTTCTATGACCTAGCAATTCCACATCTAGGTAAATTCATACACAAATGTTTATGGCAGCACTATTCATAATAGTTAAAATATGGAAACAACTTAAATGTTCATAAACTGATGAATAGCTAAACAAAAGGTGGTATGTCCTTGCCATGGAATATTATTCAGCCATGAACAGAGCCGAACAACAGATGTTTGCTATAGTATGGATAATCGTTGAAACTGTTATGCTAATGAAGGGAAACCAATCACAAAAGGCCATCTGTTGTATGATTTCATTTATAAATCTATAAAGACAAAAGATGAGTAGGTGGTTTTCAAGGACCGAAAGGTGGAGAGAGTTCAGGGGAAAAAGGGAGTTGGACAAATTGCACAGTCTGAGGAAACGGTTCCCACAAGAGTGCCTTACATCAGACACCCACTCCAAACGTGTCGGGGGTGTCTCAGGACCACCCTCGCCTCAGGACATCTGGCTGCACATTTGGAGGTTCCTATTGCCACCCTCAGGTTTGACAGTTTGCTAAAATAATCACAGAACTCTGGAAACACTCTACTTTTGACAAGAGTTACATTATACGAGATGACGAGATGCATCACCATTAGTAAAATGAAGAGATGCAAACGGTAGCAAATGCTGGGGGTCTATGAAGCTCTTCTTCATCCTCTTCTTGGATGCCTGGTTGGTGTTACCTCTTCCTGGCTGAAGTCTGCGACGAGACCGGAAGACTGCTGCCAACCTGGAAAGCTCATCCAAGATGAGAGCGCCCAAGGTGTCCACTGGGGCTTCCTCTCGCACGACCTGCATGACTGCCCTCCTCTCCCCACCCTCCTGAAGGTTCAGGCTGGTACCTTGAGTCTCTGGCTCCTCTGGAAGTTCAAGCTGATATAATGTACCCCTCACCCCCCACCATTAATCACTTTGATAGACTGTCCCGTGGCCAAGTCCCCAAACAATCAGACTCTCCTGTCGAGTAAAAAATTATCAGGACCCAGACATCACATCCGAGTAAGTTGAGGGAAAGGCCAGACTTCTTTACAGATAAAGTTAATTTTTCATTGCTTGGTGTATGGGAGTTTCTCGCTGGGGTGACAGAAATGCTCTTAAATTGATTTTAGTGATGGTCACACAGCCCTGTGAACAAAGTAAACATGCACAATGGGTGAAATGTATGTCGTGTGAGTTATATCTCAGTGAAACTGTATAAAATAGAGATCAATCCATTTTGGTTGGAGTGGTCTTATCTAATTTGCTGACAGCGCTGCACTTTTAAGTTCTTATCACCCCAGTTTGCATTTTCATTATTTAAGCTTTTATGATCATCAGCAACAATCTGTCAATGTTCTCTTGCTTTTTTGCATCTCCCAAGCTCAAAATGTAGCTCCATTTCTCTATATACAGAAAGAAGTAATAGCCAACTTACTTATTTTCCTAATATCCTTCTTATTCTCAGGGCTGAACAGTTTATGGGGAGCCCTAAAAACACTATGCTTATTTCCTGTGTTAAGATACTCCTTCAAAGGTACCTCAGAAGGTGGCAAAGAGCAGCCTTTGAGAGATGGGAAACTTGAAGCAATTCAGCAAAGGAGTGTGTCTGTCAATGAGCTCCAAATGGAAGAGAAGAAGTTGGACTTCAAGTTCAGGCCTCCCGCAGTAACTGTTGCTGGAAGAATGAAACCTACTTATTAGGGAGAAATGGGAGAAAAGGGAGAAGTGAGGGGCAGGGCAGGGGTGTTCCCTCTAGTCCAGAATAGCCCTATTGCCAGCATGCTGTCTGTAGCTTAGTTCTAGGAAACTAGAATTAATACAAAATCTCAGAGACAGGAACAGTCTCTTTGCAGCTTGAGTAAATGTGAGAACAATGGAAAAACAGTTGGTGAGATTTCTCAGGGATGTGAAAGGAAAAAATAACATCCAAGGAGCCTCCACACTATGCACTGAACACAGCAGAGTGGAGAGACTGGGTGCCTAGTGCTCCGGTTTGGGAGACCAGCTGTATCCGCTGTGGGCTGAATCTTGGCTATTTCACTCTCAGTGTGACTTTAAAAAATTCACTATTTTTAAGCCTTAGTTTCAATACCTGCAAATTGAAAATAAAAATGCACACCTTACATGCTTCATTAGAATAAAACAAGGAAGGTGATATAGGAAATATGTGCATCACCTTAGATATGCAATATATGGGCATCTTGATATCTGTATTTACTAATATCAGTAGTAAAACCACCTCATGTAACAATCTTGTCAAGGTAGGAAGTAGTTCTGTTTTTCCAAAGAGTGTGATAGGCATGATAACATGGAGAAAGAATTACACTATAGTAAATAATAATAATAATAATAATAATAATAATAATAATAATAATAATAATAATTTAATTCTATTTATGAAATGTTCTAGACTTTAATATTTTATATGTACATATATACAAATCCCTTCAAAATCAAGCCAAAATTAAGATGTAGATAATGACCATAATTTTTTTTCATTTCAAATGACATTTAACATTAAACTAGAAAACACAAAAAAAAGAAAGATACTTTGTTTCATTTTGCTTTTCATCCAGATTCATCTGTAAATATTTTTTAAATAATAATCACAGAATTTGGATTCAGTATGTACTAGATTAAATCTCTATGGCATTTATAAATAAAGAAAGCCAATCAAGACCAGAAATGTTTAGAGATGTTTTTGTAACTTTGACTGTTGGATAATTCATTACAACAAAGACTAGTGAGTGAGGTTTTAATTATCTTCAGAAGAAACTTTTAATCAAGATAAAAGCTCCATAAATGTACTAATTTGACAGTTGATGACATAAGCAATTAACTATTCAGAACAACATCTACTGTTTTAGGTGGGATAATTTTATCATCAAACAAAAGGTGATGTTGTGGTGTATTCGTTCACTGCATACTGTGTATTTCAACTCTACACTGGAAAACAAATAAGCTAAAAAGGAGCCAGTGTTCATTCTGATTTCATAGCATTAAATTTTAAGATGTTTTAGAATTGTTAAAAACAAGAGATTAAGAGGCTGATAAAGCACTGAAATTTTATGAATATATCAATTAAACTTAATAGCTAAAGAAAGAAAATAATTTCATCCCAGGTTAAGTAAAAATAGCAACGTCATTGCTTCAGAATTATTTTGTAATCAAGGAGAAGTGGCTGAATGGTAGAGTTCAAGAAAGGCTCATTGTAAACTATGAGACGCATGTCACTGTTGACTTTCATTTGTGTATTTCTGATTTATTCCTAAAACTACTTGGACCCACTACTACACATAAATCAGAGTTGCTGAGATTTTATAGTATAAGGTTTTCTATAAAACTGATACAATTCTTCCTTAAATGGTTACTGGCTAATTCCTTTTTGAAAAAGGAAAGGGAAGAAAGGGGAATGGAATGGAGGGAAGGGAAGGGAAGGGAAGGGAAGGGAAGGGAAGGGAAGGGAAGGGAAGGGAAGGGAAGGGACAGAGGAAAGAATGAGGGAGAGAGGGAAGCTAGTTAGTAACTTGTTACTTTTTGTCAGTATATTTTAATAGAATTGAGTGAAACCATTCAGGGAACGCACATATAAATACTTTCTGAAGTTTATCTTACATATACCTAATAGCTTGTTTACATATACACACTGTCTTGCACACCAGTCTGAATCAGAAAATGCTCTCAAAGGTAGAAACACAATGGAGAGGCACCATTAACTCCCACGTATGTCTAACTTCCAAACTCTCAGCTTAGTAGGATGAGTCCTCAACCTGAAAACGAAGACTTTACATGTTTAGGAAATGTTCATTGAAATGTTCATAGTAGGATGAGCTCTCAACATGAAAATGAAGACTTTACATGTTTAGTAAATGTTCATTGAACAAATGTTCAAATGTTCATTAAGGGAGAGAAAAATACATTATTTTTCACTTGGTTCTTTGTTCTCTCTTAATCAATAGAGGCCAAGAACATTCCCCAACCCCCACCCTCATTTTCCCAACAACCTTAAATCTCCCTCCTTCAAATCACACATATGCCCAGCCCCTAACAACTTGTCTTTGTTGACTCTAACTTACTTTACATTTTGGAAGAAAAGTGGCAAGAATGTTATTACATAGAAAGCACATGTTATAAAAAAAGAATGGGCAAGAAGCATCATTCATAACTTTCATTAATATAACTGAAGATAAATGAGAAGCCAAACAGGTCCTAATTTGTCAGTGGAATCTGTCTCCTCCCCCCAGACCCCCCCCCCCACCATTGTCTTTTCCTTTATACACATATACACACACATACAGAGAAGATTCATGTATAGAACCCATTTCATTATCCAGACCCCTCTGCCCACCATAGCCCCCCATTGTTCTGGTTGACCCCTACAACCAGGGAAATGACAGTGGTGTAACTGAAGTAAGAGAAGCTAATTTTTTATGTGGTTTAATATTCCTGCAAAGCAAACATAGTTGAAAACATATATGGTCATCAGTAGATGACTGGATAAAAAAGATAATGGTATATATACAATGGAATATTACTTAGCAATGAAAAAGAATGCAATATTTCCATTTGTGGCAACATGGATAGCTCTAGAGAGTATTGTGCTAGTGAAATAGGTCAGATGGAGAAAGACAAGTACTGTATGATTTCATTTATGTGTTGAATCTAAAAAACAAAGCAATTAATTAAAAAATAAACAGAAGAAGACTCATAGATACAGGGGAAAAACTGACGGTTGCCTGATTGGTCAGGGGTAGGGAATGACTGAAAAAGGTAAAGGGGATGAAGAGGTAAAAACTTCCAGTTATAAATAAGATATAATATTGCCTGCCAACTATGCTTTAACAGAAAATTTTTAAAAATTAAAAACATATATGGAATGTGTTTTACCTACTTATATTTTTAGAAATACAAAATCAGCATTTTTCTATGACTATATGTATGTATATATATATGTGTGTGTATACGTGTGTGTGTGTGTGTGTGTGTGTGTGTGTATGGCGTGTGTCGACGCCATTGTCGACATCCATATTCAACCCCCTCCTTTCTGAACACAGATTAAGGAATGGCAGATAGTGCCAAGTTGTGTGAAACATGTCCCCCGTTGCAGTCACATCTTTCTTCCTTCTCATCCTCTTTGGCAGCCTTCCCCAGCAGCTGTGTTGGCAATGGTGACAAAGCCTATCAAATACAGGGAGCTAATGAGCTTTTAAGAACTTCCATATGATCTCACCTTTAACAGGAACCTAAATAACAAAACAAAGAAACAGCAAAATATAACCAAAGACACTGAAATAGAGGACAGGCTGACGGTAACCGGAGGGGAGAGAAGAGGGAATTTAAGGGGACAGTGGGAAGGGTTCACAGGAACAAACTTAAAGGACACATGGTCATAAACTAAGGGGAGGGTGGTAATGGGAGGGAAGTGGGGAGGGTGGGAGGGGGGACTGGATTGGGAGTAAAAAGGAGAAAACTGTATTTGAACAATGATTAAAAGAAAAAAAAAAGAACTTCCCTGTTAGGGTACTTATCATTGGTTTTGTCCTCACCTACCTGTCTCAGAAGTTTATGAATGAACCTCCCTCCTTCCCTAAGCAAAGCCCCTGGGAGTTCTAAGCAGGAAGGTGGGGTTTTCTTTTGTTATGCAAATTGATTCACAGAGCTTGGGGCTGTGTCCTGACTCGGTGGGGTCAGAAGATAGGTACACCGGGAAATGCTTGAGCACCTGAGATGAAGTGTCATTCCAAATGAGGGTTTTATTTCTCAGAAACAAAAAGAGTCAAATAAAATATTTATGGAGTTTGTATTACAAGCCATCAGCAAGAATAGAGTTCCAGTGTGTCCCCTTCTCTTCTGAAATTTTCCTACTTTCCCCACCTTGTGGCAAAGTGTCTAAGCATTTCCTCAAATCAATTATTTAGAGTAGATCACTTCTTACATACTTTAAAATGTACGCGTGTGTGAAACCTTTCCCAAATATTGAATGGATTTTGTGAGAAATCTCCGTTATGAGAACTTCAGATCAAGTACAGGTGTTTGGCAACCAGGGACTGCTATTCCTCAATTAATCCTTCTTTTTCCACTACCCTATCAGTCAGTCTCCATGGAGGCCACTGATAAAATAAGTAGACCTAGTACTTCACTTAACATGTGGAAGCTGTTACTTGAGTAGTGTTATCTGAGAAGTATTAGTGAGGATAAAGGTCCACTTATCCTGTAAGTCATTCTTTAAAAAAATGCAGAAAAAACTATAAGTTCTCTAGGGACAAAAAAAAAATACGAAGAAGAATGTTTTATTGATTCTCAGGATAATACAGGATCAACCTGCAGGGAGAGCAAGGTTCGCTGCCAGAATGAAGACAGGACTCCAGAGGGAGAAATAGCAGAGTGGTAGCAACGTCTTAGGTGTTGTCAGGGGAAGAGAGGAAACCAAAGAAAAGTAGGATTCTCCAACATGTAGAAGTGGGCTCACTGGACAAATAAATGGCCTAATGGGTAAAACATGCTCCACACTGTTTATGTGTTCAAATTTTTAATACTTTTTTCTTGTAATAGATTATTTTTATATAAAATAGGGCAACTTAGTTGCCTAGGGCAACTAAGAAGTCACAAATATTTTCTAAAACTCTAAGTAGAGTCACGAGCTAAGGAGAATGACGAGAACTCTGAGTCCAAAAGTCAGTTGATCAGCTCATCAACAACAATACCTAACAGACTTAACTTCATTAGAATTTGCAAGAGAGCAACATTGACTCAGAATTTCTCCAGCTGAAACCAGAAGTCAGTGTTCATGCTGCCTGTCACTCCCAGAACCAATAAGTGGAGACAAGGAGTGAGTCTTTATGGGAGCTTTATTTAGATAACTGTCCATGTGAAAAGAGGCAGGTTATGTACCCTTGAAAACCTTCTTAGCATCTCATTTCAAGTTGACCTTCTTATAAGGAAGAGAAAAGGTATGTAAGGGGTTTGGGAAAAGATTAATTGGCTAAAAGTTGCAGTCTGGTGGTGATTTTTCTACTATTTCTTTATCTGTTGATCAACAATTCTTTATCTGTAGCTGCGGTATTTCCTCCCTGGAGCATAATGGCAGGGATACCACCTCCATCATTTCCAGACAAAGGTTGAATTAACCCTAGAATAACAGCTTTCCACCCACATACATCACTTAAGTTTATCAACTAAAGCTAAAAACCTTAACTCTTGAGCTACTGTATCACAACTATGGGCATCAATGTTATGATTCTGGGAACTTTCTAGTTAGCAAAGGACAATAGATGAGAATTAATTGCACTTCACTCAGTGTTTTGTATTTGAAATGTGTCAAAATAATAAGTACACTACTTGGTGCTCTAATGGTCTAATTTAATTTGAGGGGAGACTAACTTATTTATAAGATTTTACTTGTGTCTCCTAAGCCATTATTTTGTTGTTGCCTTTTATTTGTTGTTTTGTTGTATTTGTTTTCACAATGCCTAGGGTAAACCAGAACTATGTTTTTTTTCTGAGGATTTTTGGCATCTTAATCTTTGGTGTGTTTCTGCAGCCAAGGTTATACAACTTCCTTATTGGGTTAACTTGCATTATATACATAAAAATTATAGGTATTCATGAAATATAGCTATTATTACTTTTTATTACCTTATTTAGATAGCCAGGAATAATATCATCAACATTGTAGAATATTAAGTAAATTCACTGGTGGAGTGCAGAATTGCACAAGACCAGATATTCAATATCCTATAACTTTAATATTCTATAATTTTTAGCTCAACAGCAACTTAGGTACTGTACTGATTCTTTTCTTATATTCACTGAAATGAGTAATTGACTTCTCTGAAACTCTGTTTGCCAACAGAGAAATAAGATGAGTATTTATCAACATGTCTGTTGTGGGATAAACATGGGATAATGCATTTACATTTAATCCTCAAATATCCCTTGTGAAAGGATTACTTTCACCCCATTTTATAGCTGTGAGCAGTGGAATACAAATAAATGACAGACTTTCTGAGGCTGGACCCTGATCTTCCTCCAAAGATCATATTTTTTTTCTCTTTGCTGCAAATTG
The DNA here is from genome assembly GCF_019186645.2 of Phyllostomus hastatus. Taxonomy (NCBI): domain Eukaryota; kingdom Metazoa; phylum Chordata; class Mammalia; order Chiroptera; family Phyllostomidae; genus Phyllostomus; species Phyllostomus hastatus. Next base: position 21,967,933 of record NW_025334024.1, read on the forward strand.
AAGCATAGAACACATTGCAAGAAGTTAGTTTCGAAAAATTTTGGATGAGAACTTAAGGAGATAAAACATGAGTTAAATAATTTATTACTTCTCTAGATTAAAATGACAGAAAGAGCACTGATTACTTGAAAAGGACCCGCGGTGTAGAAACCATGTGATTCCACGTGCCTAGGAAATGCTTGATATGTAGTTGTCAAATCAATGGGAGATTTGGTTTGAAACTGATCTTGGTCCAACAGATCAAGTGCAGAGATCAGAAATCTCCAGGGATAGGAAGCAATAGTCCATTTTTTAAAAAATTTTTCACTATGTTTTAAAGTCTTCTCCTTCACAGCTCAAGTGATTCTTATCATTATCCACATCCAAGAAATATTAAAGGCCTTAAGATTTCAAAAGTGGTCCGGTTTGGGGAAAGTTTGATTACAGGCCAAAAGCAGAATGCCATGTGGGGATTCAGCTGCTTGGGCAGCTTTCCAGAAAAGCTTACACCTGGATTGCCATATGTTTCCATGTAGCCAGTGAGTTACTGTGCAGAAAATTAAACATGCGTAAAAACAGGAGAGTGGCCGTCAAAGCAGGAGGTTCACAGATACTGTCATAATGATCAATATATGGATATCAGGAGTAGAGGCAACTATTTAAAATGTGTTCAAGTTTAGTACACACATTTTAACATTACAATATTTTAAAGCAGTGTTTGTTATTTTCTTTTTTAAGTAGTCTAAAGTGACATAAAAGGAGCGTGACCATGGCAGCCAGTGGTAATTCAGGACCATAGATGGGGAAGCTGTAGTCCTAGATAGACCTCTATTTCCCTACCTTCCTAAAGTGCAGTGTGTGTGCGTGTGCGCACACACGTGTGTGTATGCACATTCCTTTAAATAACAACCAACCATGTTCTTTCTTCCCTAAAAAAGTGACAATTTCTCTCTGGGGCAAATGGAATTCTGTTTAGAGAAACTCCTTTATACAGAGCATTGATCATTAAAAATATCCCTCTAGTCCTGCCTAGAATGGCTCAGTTGCTTGGGTGTCATTCCACAAACCAAAAGGTTGCAGGGTTGAGTCCTGGTCAGGCCACATGTCCAGGTTGTGGGTTCAGTCCCCAGTGTGGACATGTGTAGAAGGCAACCTATCTATGTTTCTCACATAGATATTTCCCTCCCTTCCCTTCTCTCCAGAATAATTTTTAAAAACATCCCTTTATGCCCCATCATGTCTTAACAGGAAAGAAAAGGACATAAAATTTTCCAATATTATAACAAGAGTCAAGGGATTGGTGGTAGGTACCTAGCATGGCTGATGAGTTAGTGTTGAGTGACAGGGTAACCAGAAGATGTTGAATAGAATTGCTTAATTGTTTAACACTCTCTGCAATGCCAAACCGTAACCCTCACTCACTGTACTCTATCCCAATCCTGTGTGCAAGCATGCACACATGTGCACATGCACTACACAACACACAACACCATCAAGGCTACTTATTACAGTTTTAGTCAACATGGAATTGTATACCAAATTGTTCTCAATAAATGCAGCAATTCTTTATGAAAACATGAAGGGTTTCAACTTGCTCTTTTCAGAAGTCACCAGAAGGTTCGAAAGGGGCAATGGGGGTTGGAGCCTGACTGAACTAAAGAATTTAGGGGAAAATGGAAATTGCAGAAGAAGGTGACCAAATAAAATGCTAGCTCTCTAAAAATGCTGGAGACATTACAGCTCCAAGACAGATGAAGCCTTACGCTGGTTTTACTCCAATCTTACAGGATAAAGTAAGCCCAGCGAGCTGGGTGCCTTAAAGCTTTCCAGGTGACTAGTCTGTTTTTAATACAAATTTGCTTATTAATTTCTGACCAGAGATTAAAAATGATAATATCCAACAACTAAATTAATAAATAATTCATAATACCACTCAACTTTCATTTTTAATTTTATAAAATATGTCAAAACGCCCTGGCTGGCATAGCTCAGTGGATTGTATGGTCTGAGAACCAAAGTGTCGCAGGTTCGACTCACAGTCAGGGCACATGCCTGGGTTGCAGTCCCTGACCCCCAGCAACCGCACATTGATGTTTCTCTCTCTCTCTCTCTCTCTCTCTCTCTCTCTCTCTCTCTCTCTCTCTCTCTCCTCCCTTCCCTCTCTAAAAATAAATAAGTAAATATGTCAAAACATTTTTTTGAGGCAGTCATAGCATGTGAGGAAAGGCAATGCATTTAGACTTAAGTTTTGAAATCAGATCTTTTGAGTCCTGTATCCACCTTGGACAAGGTAGTTAAAGTCTTGGAACTGTGATGTCTTCAGTTATAAAATGTAGAAATAATGAGGATGCTATAAGAATATGTGAACACCAAATGAAATGAAGTAAATGTACATAAAATGATCTAGCACATTGCACAGCACTGAGAGTTATTCATATTTGTTAACTGACTTGAGCTAAGTAGGTATTTATTAAGATCATAAAACTAAAAGGACATGAACATATATAAATTTATGCCTATGTATATGTATAGATGTGCATATTCATGTGTATTTTATATACATATCAAACATATAAATACACACACGTGCATATATATAATAGATGTATTTTATACATGTAATATCATCCCCCTCCTGCTGCTGCAGAGAAAATAAATAAGGTGCTCTACTAGTCAAATAAATCTTTCAACAAACACTCAGAAAATACGATGGAAAACACGTTTCATGGTAGCAATTTTTCATCATTAATAAGTAATAGAATTACTCATGTCCATTCAGCATGCTAAATGGCATTGATTACTGAAGTGCTCACGTTACCAGAAAAATAATATACCCATTAAATGGGTGGGTGGGGGCAGGGAAAGAAGGCGAAGAAAGGGAGTCTTGAGTGATGCTTCTGTTTTAGCAGCACAGAATTCAGAACGGAGGCTCCCTTAGGGTCTTTTGCTTGGGTTAGTGAGAACTTGCTCAAGTTCCTCTATTTGCCTGCATTAGACTAGGCCTAAACCTTAATATTTAATCAGGAGGAAAGGGTGGGGTGATGCCGTGGTCCAGGAACTTCCTCCCTAAGAGGAGGATTTGCGATGAAGCTAAAGAAGTTTCAGCCTCAGCACTTTATTTGTTCGCCCTTGAACAACGTGTTCTCATGACCACATCTTTCTGTAAAACATTAGAAAGTCCACAATTGGAATCACAAATGTTAAGCGTACTCTTCCTTTCCAGTTTGACTTCCTTAATGCAGGTATTATTGGAGAGGCCATGGAAAGGTATTTGCTGTACGAACTCGAACCATTGACACTGACCCAGCTAACTACCTACACGACCACGGATTTATTATTTGTACATCTGCACAACAAAACTTTACTTCTCAATCACCATGAATTTTTCTATTCTAGGGAAGTCTTTCCCAGGATGGTAAGAGTTATAAATTACTCCATTGTTAGTTTCAAGTTCGCCCCCCACGATTTAAGTGAACATCCAACTGTTTGGTTGGGGAGATAGTCACTTGCAAAGATTCTTCAAATTTGGCTTCAAATGCCCCATCTTGCTCTGTCCATCAATCTAAGCTACTATATAATGACCCGTATTCAATTTTAATCAAACCACACATGGAAAGATTAATCTTGAACTAGCCTCCAAAACCTTATATCCACACAGATTTCTTCTTAGCCTTATTACTAGATTATTTTGATGGTATATTTATGAAACTAGCATTTTCAATAGGAATCTAGTTAAGGGGAAGTTGAATTGGGAATACTTTGAATTTGGGTGTAATTGTTATATTTATGTAATTTTTAATTGCTTCTATGTCTGGTGCAATTGTTGCTGGCTGTGCTGGTATTAGAGTAACTTCTGGAAACTCTCCTCTCTTCTGTGCTAAGTCGGGCAGGGTTGTGGCAAGAAAGGGAGAATCTGGAGGTCCTATCATTCTATACATATTCCAGGTGGCACACTTGTGTGGATAATGAAAGAGAGGAAAGATGAAAGATGTTTCTGGGGAAGCTACTCTGTGGAAACATTTTCAACCATCAGATATGCCCAATGGAAGGCAAAAGATTCAGATTTCATTAGTATCTAGTCAAAAAGTAAGTTCTTTCAAATCAAAAGTAGACTAATAACACAACCTATAGATTTCCGGATGAACCATGAATTTCAATTCAAAAAGTATTTAAGATTAGTTATTACACAGGAGAAATTAGAAATGCCCTGAACATTTAAAGTTTATATACAAAAACAACTGATATAGTTTCCCCCAAATTTGACAACAATCCTCAATACTTACATGATGTTATTGATAATAGTTACAAAGCATAAAGAAACCTTCTGCATTATCAATAATTTAACAAAAATTATCAACCATTGTTCAGGAAAGACTAATTTAACTTTTCTGGTCTCTCAAATAAAAATCACCCACAACAATTATAGCCAAAAACAGGCAAAAAGTATATAGTGAAAATTGTAGGAAAAAAAAAAAGATTGTAGAAAAGTGTGTCAGTTATTTGATAGAAATATTATATTACCTTTTCCATAGACTTTGTGATGTTTGTAGTTTGTATAAGGGGTTTTGCTGTTGCTGTCATTTGTTGTTTTTTACTTTTCATCTGTATTTTCTTGTGACAAGTTTTCCGATACTAAATCAGCCATGTACCTACTTCTCTGCTGGTGAACCCTGGGGTCCTGCTTCCTCTTCAAGACGCACAGATTTAATTACGTAGGTTAGGAAAGTAGGAAGAATACAATGAGAGAAGGGAGGGGGTTGCATTTTTAGCTTTATTACTCGTTTGCTGTGCAATATTAGGCAAGTTATTGAATCTCTCCAAGCCTTTATTTTCACACCTGAAACAAGGGATTATGTTCTCCCACTTCATTGTGCTGGTTAAGAATCAAAAGTACTGCCCTGGCTGGCGTAGCTCAGTGGATTGAGCTCGGGCTGTGAACCGAAGTGTCGCAGGTTTGATTCCCAGTCAGGGCACATGTCTGGGTTGCAGGCCCCAGCCCCCAGCAACCACACATTGATGTTTCTCTCTCTCTCTCTTTCTCCCTCCCTTCCCTCTCTAAAAATAAATAAATAAAATCTTTAAAAAAAAGAATCAAAAGTACTAAGAATATAGGAAATAATACTTTTTAATAATTGTTCCATGACCTTTTTCACTGGCATGTCTCCTCAGGAGAATCCACGGGCCCCAACTGAGATTCCGCCCCCTCTCCTGCAAACAAATGACTTGGTAATTATTCTCGAGGTGAAGTGCACTAGAATTGGTGTTAGTCCATTCTAAAAATAACTTAGCCCCTGTCTCACTCTCTGCCGAACGCTTTCAAAGAAATCACAGAATGTCTGCACTTTGTGTCTATAAAGAAAAGAGGAAACCAAACAATACAATTTAAAATAGAAATTGCATCATTTTGTTGGAAAGTATTTCCACTGAATACGTACTATTCACAATAAATAGGCTCTTTTCCATGACCTGATTACTTAGTTAAGCCTTTTATATTACATTAAAAGAACATTGTCCAAAAGGCTTACTCAACTTGACTACATTGATTTTTAGTATTAGAAAAGCAATTGTAAATGAAATCTCTGCTGCGAACCACACCAGGAGCTGGAGGTACATGTGACCACCCTGTTCCTGGGCTGAAAGGTGGCCCTGTGCTGACCACATCCCAGGATGGGATCTCCAAAAGAGGCATGCTTAGTCTGCAGGTTAGGGCAAAAAATTAAATTAAAAAGTAAAATAATAGGCCAGGTCTGCTCTGCTGAACAGAGTGTTACGGTCTCACACTGGGGTTTGGGGACCAAATCCAACTCCTTTTGCTTTGGCTTGGCCATAACACCTTGGGGGCCTCATAATATTAAAAACAAAACAAAACAAACAAGCATGAATGCTTATGTTTTGTCAACATTTAAAAATTGTGAGATTTCACACACTAATCTGTCTTTCTTCAATACCTGGATATTCCAATGTCTGCCCCCATTTGACCCTCCCCCAACCACGGCTCCTTCTGATGTCTGGAAGGCTCGGAGTAGCAACTGGCCCTGTCAAACTCCTCCTTGCTCTTGCATTCTTCTAAGAAAGTCCAGAGCACTTTCTGAGAGCATGTACTTTTATTTGCACAGTCCTTGTAGAATTCATTCAAAAAAACATTTATTGGGTGTCTATGGTACAATCATACACTGTTTTAGGAAAGCAAAGGGGATACCCGAACATGCTTCTTGTCCTCACGGATCTTAAAATTCAATGAAAAGAGCAATGTAAGGAGTTAAATAGGAATTCAGGCATCGGTTCTGTTGTGATTCGTGATCACTTTTATCAATCCAATGAAAGTGAAAGAATACAGGAGGATCAGAAAGTCTCTGCAAGAGACCTCCCAGGGCACACCAGGAGGGTTCAGTGATGGTGTGAGTGGGGAGGGGAGGCTAATTTTTATAGATGAAGGAGTCGGGACTAGACCAATACTTCCCATCTGCCTAATGATCAGAATTACATGAGGAGCTCTTCAGAAATGCATGCTAGTAGGAAAGGAGCCATGAAGAGGAGAAAGAATGCTCATCAGAAGTGCAAGGTATGTGAGCTGCGACTCCTGGGCTCACACTCACTGCTGCCCAATCCTTTCAGCTGGAGGTGATCCTGATGGCCACAAAAGCGGGTGTGAGATAAAGACAGGCACTTCCAGGATGATTGATAGCCTGTTTTATGGGCTGTCTGTCTTCTGCAACAAAAACAACTAATTTACATTTCATTCAGCTGTTAGGCATCTAATTTAGACATGAGTCAAAATAAACACACTTTTTTGAAACTTTCACAAAAACATATGCCTACTTTGATATTTTCATGCCTCTACTGAGTTTTTCAAAATAGTAATATATGGTGGCATTATCACAAAAATCACTGGAAAAGAAGGGTCCCTTTGAGAGTCTTGTACATGCTCCTTGGTGTGACAAACAAGATGGTCCTTGAATGAACTGTCGAAGGCTCTAGTTGTATGAACAAGTATGTCAGTAATAACAATCACTATTATTCTTGGTATGACTATTTGAAAGGCTACAAGTCTGGCAATGTGTAAGACAATTAATATTGAGGTCACTAAAACACATTTCCCAAAGTACATTGTTAATACTAATTTTAAAAGAATTTTTATTCTTACTATGTTACTTCCTATAGGCAGAAAGTAACTATGAAATCAATACAATGCATAACACACAAATACACCCTTCTTTAGCTTAACTCTTTGAATGTGATGTTTGCCCTTCTTTTCTTTCTTTTCTTTTCTCTTTTCTTTTCTCCTTTTATTTTTTCTTTTCCTTTCCTTTCCTTTCCTTTCCTTTCCTTTCCTTTCCTTTCCCTTCTTTCCTTCCTTCCTTCCTTCCTTCCTTCCTTCCTTCCTTCCTTCCTTCCTTCCTTTCTCTCTTCCTTTCTCTTCTTGGTTTCTTCCTCCTTCTCCTCTATGTCTTCATACAAGTAAAGATTGGCAAGTAAGATACTTAACATCATATCACCTTAAACTGTACTTTATCTTTGACATCATCAGAAACATGAAACCAAAGAAAAGTGATTCCCTTGCTGCATTTAGCAATGTTATTTGATTTTTTAATTTGTGTCTTATCAATACCACCTCACAAAATACCAGGGGAGGAATGCACATGCTGTCCAGCTAGTAAAACATACTGACCTACTATCTATCTCTTTATCTGTAGAGCTTGGTGACCAAAAATGCCAAGAGGGTGGCTAAAGTTGAATCACTGGCATAAGAACGAGTAGATTTAAGTCTTATTCAGTGAATTTCAATCCTCACTGATAATTAGAATCAGCTAGAAAAATTCCAAAAAATAGAATTGTCCTGGCTTCCCCTCCCCTAGGAAATTCTGATTCAACTGTTCTCACTGGGTCTTGTCTTTGGCATTTTTTCAAAAATTCCACTTGTCTAGTTTCAGTTCTGCCTTCATCTCAAGATCTGTCCTTGAATGCATTATTGCTCTTACTCTCTTAGTCCCAGTATTCTGACTTAAAGGACATTTGAATCGATTATGAACTCTCAGTATTGACTATTAGAATCAATTTGAAAGTGCTTCAAATTGCAGAATCTCCAAAATTTAGGATCAGCGACCATATGTGTGTGTGTGTGTGTGTGTGTGTGTGTGTGTGTGTGTGTGTGTATCTGCCTAGGTGTACAGTAGCCTAGGTTTGATTTTCAAATGTGATAATCTTGGGTTCTTTAGCATGAAGGTCTATCTCACTGAAATGCCCACAGAGCAAATAATTAAAACCCAGGTTGCAATTGTTGAAAAAATGACCTATGCTGAGTAATGTAATCACTCTAAGTAGAATACACCTGTGACATAAAAGTTACCTCTGATTGATGTGGCTGTCATTCAGTTCTACATCATTTTTTGGAAGTCCTCTGTGTTCTAATTTGACATGTTAAATCTTATTTATTGTCAATAATTCAAAAACAAAGGTGAAAATCTGACTGTTTGTTAGCTACATTTTCTCTTTTGATTTTGGACCAGGGGACAGGCGGCAAGATTGGAAGACAGATGCTCAACTTTAGAGCGTGCTGTATATCTAGGCCAGATCTGGGCCAGAAGCCATGACCTGAACTTGCCGATAAACATCCATGCTCTCCCCATAGAAGTCCCTTAAACTGTGAGGTATCAAAGCATCAGGAACACACATGCTGGTTAATTTCAGAATAGTCTGAAGTGGTAGTGAAAAAATACACGTTTCACAAACAGTTTAATCCCAAGCCAAAACTGGTGATACTAGGAAAGAATTCAAGCAGCACAAAAGGGCATGATGAAGCATTTGCTATAGATGAGTAAGATGGAAATGAGATAGCTACTGAGGCACAGCAGAGAAAGCCCTGGGTTCCCGGAGGCAGAAAGATCAGCTCCACCCTACAGCTAATCACTTGACTGATGAGGTGCTTAACCCCATTGAAGATGGCTTGCTAGCCACCGTGATTTCTCCAAGGAAGAAGATGTAGACTCAACTCACATCCACTTTGATGGTTATAGTATCCTTACGGGACAGGAGACCAAGGGGATACGATATACAATTACCAAAAGGGCCCCCACTAGGTTCGATTGTCCACTGTGGTAGCAAAGACATCTCTCAATGCCAGAGATTTGTGAAAAGGAAAGGAAATGTTTATTTAAAGCTATACAGACTTAAAATAGTGACCTAATGTCTTCATTAAAATATCAAAGTCCTTTTGGATACCCACAGATACCCACAGCGCTTCCTTACCCCCTGCCCTAATTTGGGGTATCTCAGGAAAAGAAGGAAACGTTGGTGATTTAGGCTCCTGACACCAACAGCTGTGTCGCCATCCAGGCAGGATCTCCAATTAATCCAAAGCTGTGTGGCACCTTCTCATGGCCTACTGGCAAGAGTTCTTTGTACCCATTTCTCAGGCAAAGTCTCTCCTGCTTCCCAGGCCATGTGGCCAAAGGAGCACCCCAAAGCCGCGTAGTCCTCTTCCACCAAAGCTGGAGGGGTTCCCACTCTGGCCAAAACTACATGGTTCTTCTCGGCAAAGCTGCAGGGAGCGGAGATTGCCACTCTACCAAAGCCTACTGGCAGTTCTCCTGCTAAAGCCGTGTGGTGATTCTCTCTACCCAAGCTGCAGGGATCCCCATTCTGGCAAAGCCACATGGTTCCTCTCACATGGCTGCGGGGGTCCCCACTCTGGTAGGGAGTGGTAAGCGCCTGGGCTCTCTCCAATGGCTGCCGTGTCATGTCTGGGTTTTAAATCCCTGCACCAATCCTCCTCTGCAGCCCCTTTTCCAACTCCTCCCACAATTGGCTACACTTGCTGGCTCTCCTGTATCCTTCCAGCTTTACTGGGCTGCCATTGCGTGTATGGGCAGGTGTGGCCCCATGGCATGGAACCAATCATTTCCAAGCTCTCACGCAGGCGCTGTAACTTGGGGGACCTGCCCCCCCCAGTTGCATTTTGGGTGGAAGTGACTCCCTTTTCCCTGGCTCAAAGCATGGCCACAGCTATTTAACATAACTATGAAACCAGTTAAAGGTTATAGATATGTTAAATGACCACACCAGAGGTTAGCTGCAAACCTGTGGCTGTACAAAACAGCCCTGCATGTTCCTGCTCCATGTATCCCTTCCCCCAACTCACACCTGTGGGGGGAGGAGTGAGGACATCCTAATATTTCCTGAAAACCTTGAGTTCTGGACCGCATTCCAAATCCCTATTTGGGGCACCCCTCTTGGCTGCATCCTGTATCAGTACGAATTGCTTATTAAACAAATACATATTGTCTTGTCAGTTTGTACAGCTTATCCTTACCACTAGACTCTTCCTCCTTAAAGGGAATGAACATTTTTTGCAGCATTAATTTAACAAACTAGGTGTTAAATACACCTGTGTGTCAAGCCCCAGACTGGTCACTGAAAGTTTACTGGAGATTTACAAATATCCATGGTTTCTAGTCACAGGGAGCTTACAGAGGGGTACCTATGGTAGGTTCTGGAACATTCACAATGTGCATATGGAGTCACAGGACTGCTGGATTAACTGAAGTGTCCCATATGGTTTATCCCATGACTTTAACTTGTAAGACAAATAGAGGGACACCTGCGTGTCAGCTCTATCCACAGAGCAAGGTCGGCTTCTGGGACAGAAATATGGGCTAATGATAAATGGCTGGGTCTGGACTTGAGGGGTGCTGGGGGGCACTGTAGGACCGATGTAAGCATGTTTCTTTTCTTTTCTTTCTTTATTAATGACCTGATAAATTTGAGTAAACAGTACGGTAGTCGAATTGGCAGATGGTGCTGCACATGGATCGGTCTGAAAGCATTTGAACCAATGCAACCAGAAACTAGAAGTTTAGCGGAAATGAGATAATTAGAAGACAATGTGTTAAGACACACCTGAGGGTATGAAAATGTGTTATACAATTGAATTGGAGAGAGAACTGCCCAGGGGTAGAAAATGCCCAGAAGCAACTTGACATCAAAAGGAAAGCATTGGATTCACATATTTGTAAGAGCTTGAGATTCAGGGCTAATTTCGCCTTTAAAGCCACAGTTTTGCGGCTTATTCTTTATTACTGAAATACATGCATTATCTGCACCAGGGAAGTAACATACGCTTGGCAAAAATAAAAATAAAAATCACAAGTATGGTGACTAGGATGCGGGGATTAATAAAAGAGTCCTTGATAGTGAAAAGTTAAGATCATTAACTTCACCTCTTAAAAAATAAGTGCTTCACAGTTTTACTAACAAAAGAAAGATATGATTGCCGATGAGCTCAGGCTTGGTTTACCTTATTAGTTAATAGAGAGTTAATATTATTCCGGACCAAAGCAAACGTATTTGATGTGCTTGTTAATCCGTGTGGCCAAACTGAAGTGAATATCATAGGGGACTCAAGACTTGGAAAATTTTAACTTAAGGAAAAAATTCAAAGTCTAGCAAATAGTGTGTATGTTAAAGCTTTTGTTTCAGAAACTACAGATAAGGCCCATGCGGGCTCCCGGGAAAACAGCTGACCTCCTGGGGCATTGTCTAGAGATTACCCGCTGGGGACAACTGGAGGCATCCGGGCCTTTGTGTTCCAGGGAGAGACAGACCACCACCCTCCCCTGGGAAGAGCTAACTGCCCAAGACAGGAATGCTGCAACTTCTGAATCTCAAAGCCCTCACCTCACCTTGTTTATTGCCCCATTATAAAAAGCCTGCCTGGCCTGAAAGAGAAGGCAAGATGGTTTGTTAGAGTATGAACCCACAATCCTCTCAGATCCCCGGCCATCTGAATAAAGCTCCCATAAACGATTCAATCGCTGTCATTGCTCATTGGGTTTGGGAGTGGCAGGCAGCCTGAACGCTGGTGTCTTTTCCGGTTTCAAATATTTAATTTTTGGTGGAATGATAAAATATTTTAATTAAATTAATTCCTCTCAAAGAACCTGCAATCACCTGGTAAGCATTAGGAAAAGGTGTTCAGAGTTGTAGAGATTCTGACAGCCTAAATTTTTAACCCAATATGTACCACTAGCTGTTTAATTTACATTGGGTAATTTTGAAATTAATGACTCATCTATAAAATTATGAAAATTTCACCTATCTCATTTTTTTCCAAATGTCCTATGAGATAATGTATATATAACTCTTAGCAAAGGACTTAAGACAAAGTCTGTTATTAATTAACTGTTATCTTATGATTATCAGTGTTGACATCTTAGGGCCTTTATAATTAGAACCTTGCTGTTAATTTACTTACAAATACCTTGTTACCCCAAATTTCAGACTTATTCTTCATTATCTGCTAATAAGAGTTTTATGCACATAATAGGTTTATGTATCGTATAAGTGTGCTTGCATGTATATCTCTCTGAAAGTGTATATCCCACTGTTTCACATTTTCTCCATTTCTGTATATATCTATTTTCCCATTGGGATTAGGGTCCCACTTTATCTTATTTCAATGTTTTCATGTTGATGGTCCTTAATTAAGAAAGTAATTACCCTAGCTAACAGCTAGCTCAAATTCTGAAAATTTAAGGAGAGAACTCCTAATTATTTTGTTTCACATTACGGAGACATCAAACCAAATCAATCATTATCCTCTTTTTTCCTCCTTCCCCTCCTTTTCCCTCTCCCTCTCTTTTTCAGTCTTCTTCTCCTCCAGTTTGCCCTTCTTTCTCTTCTTCTCCTCTTCCTTCCTCCTGTCCTTCCTCCCCCTCCGTCTCCTAAGTCTTTATCAGATTCTACACTTTTCTTCGAGTCCACACTTAAGTTAATTGCATGCACTAGGTGGCTCATTATTCCCCTCGGACATTTAGTGAGGCTTCAAATGTACTTGACTATGTGTCTAGATCCTATTCATTCTCTCATCTATTGTGCTTAAATCATTACATTCTAATAATTTAGGTTACAGAAATTCTTGAAACTTATTAAGATAATACTCACTTTTATTATTTTAGAGTGTCTTGTCTGTTTTTGATGATCTGGCATCACCTTTATGTCAGGTACACATAAAGAGCTGTTCTGAGATACTGAGTGGCATTATAAGTAAATGTATAGTGTATTTTCCATTTGTTTTTATGGTTTTTAAATGCCTTTTATTAAAATTATTTAATTTTCTACATAAAGATCTAGCTATCTCCTATAGATTTATTCCTAGTTTCTTATTGTTTTTGTCAACATTTTAAGTGACATCTTTTCAAAATTATATTTTTGCTGCTAAATGAGACATGACTATTTTATATTGCTGTATTCTGTAATCTTTCTGAAATCCATAATTAGTTCCAATACTTTAGGATTTTTGCAATTCTATATAGAGGAAGTAGTAGCCACCTAACCAAATTACCAGATTAAAAACAGACTATTAAAAGTGACAATTTTTAAGGCAGTAGAAACCAAATGGCCTTTAGAAAATTGCGTGTGTGTATGTGTGTGTGTGATATGTGATAAAGTTTTGTTTCTTCCTTCCCCATCTTCTCACTACTTTCTTTTGTCTTGTCTTATTGCTTGGGACTTTCAGCCCAACATAAAATAAAGAGGTGAAGTGGGCATTCTTGGTTAGTTATAAGTTATGAAGAAAATGTTTCTAACCCAATGAGAATAATTTCTTGTTTAAATTGATCTGGTTAAAGATATGCGCTTCTATCCCAACATGATAAATACATGTTGAAATTTATCAAATATTCTTTCTAAATCTATTTAGATTGTAATTTATTATCCTATTAAGAGGTCAATATGGTGAATCACACTAGTATATTGTCATTAAATTGTCATATTTGAATTTTTGTGGGAATAAATACTAATTGGTCATAATAAACTAGATTTGGTATATCAAACCAAATCTATTGATCTATTAAAAAATATCCTCTAAGGGAATTTTGTGTTTCTCTACCTAAGTGAGGTTGAGTTTCTTTTGCTGTTTTACTTGGTATTGGTGGTAAGATGACGATGGTATCTTGACAATAAAAAATGCTAAATATTGCCAACATAAAATTTCTGGTGTTCAGTACATGATCAGGCATTCAATATTGCCCTTTATGCTTTTTTTTTCTCCTGTAAAAGAAAAAGGGTTAGCAAAACCTACTGCTCACGGTGTTTGCTGGGATTAAATAAAATAGTGTATGTACAAGTGCCTAAGGCAGCATTTGGCACATTAGAGGATTCATTAAATGCCAGCTCACTTGCCCTTTCCCCTTGGCTGTGTGTTTTTGAAAAGAGGCAGGAAAGACAGGCCTGGCAGAAAGCTTTTTTTATGAAGCCTGCTTAAAACAGTCATCCACACTGAAGTCGGTGAATGTGTTTAGTTTCCATTCAAAATGTTACTTTCAGAAATATACAGAGTTCATTTGCATAATCACTCTCCAGGCTAGGAATCTGTCCCTGAGGGGGTGTCATTATTTAAATCTAAGTCAGGTTATTATCTGTCTTCATGCTGAGCTGCTGGCCTGTGCTTCCTCACCTTCCCCGGGAGGGCTGCAGCTGCATCCCTCTGAATGGGACCTTGACTGGTAGCTACAGTACAGGGTGGGTTAGGGCAAAAGGCAGTGTGTCCAAGTGGAAAGAGCATGGACTCAAGAGTAATCAAGATGACGTTCAAATCCCAGCCCCACTACCCACTTGGGGGAATGGCTTAACCACTTCTGAAATGCGAACGGTGAGGTTGTTGAAAAGTTTAACTAATGTTGTATAGATTACAAGTACCCTTCTAACTCAAGATGTAAACTCTAATTGTATGAGCCTTTGCGTTCGCTGCTGTCTCTGTCTATTGGGAAGAGAGAGTATATATCAGGAAAGAACCAAAGACAGATTGGGGAAAAGGGAGCTGGCAGTGGCAAAAACAAATAAGTAATTAATTAAAAAGATTAATTTATAGAGAAGAAAAGCTTACCTTTACAGGGAAAGACAGTAAACACGATAGTCTAAAGTTAAGGGACACAGCAAAGGACGGTGTTAGATTTCTCATCAGATGCTGTGGGAAGGAAGATAGGAAAAATGCTTTGTTGGGAGAGAGAAGGATACACTTGACTATGGGGAAAACTGGAATGGAGGTGGCAGTTTGAGAAGACGATGATAAAACATGAAATATTTTAAGCATTTACCGGAGGAGGACTATGTGCCAGAAACAATGAGATGAAGAGATCACACGAGTTGTTGTTTGTGTCCTTCTTGGCAAGCTGGAACACCTCTTAGCTGATTTTATAATACTAAGACTCTTTGCTATGGGTGAGGTACCACGTCTACTTTATGCTGGAGCAAACAGTTTCAGACACATGAAGCAGTTGGTCCCAGACTGTTGAGCTCCAATGTGCTGGAGCTGAATTCTCACCCAAGACCAGCTCATTGGAAACACTGCCACTATGCTACACGCCTCCCTCTCAGGAAGTTAACCGTGCGAGGTCTTCCACATTTTAAGACTCTTATGGTGCCCACTATAGCTTATGAAATTTGTTGGTGAACCTGCGATGGATTCCTGGAAGAGGATACTTAGAGCACACTGACCGTGGGAAACGGTGTTAATGGCAATCAAGTATAAACTCGCTGCAGATGGATGACCATCATGGATACTCCTGACAGAAAAGAGGGAAATCCAGTTCATCGTATAAATGATGGCACGGTTTCTTCATCATTACACATCCTGTTTCATTCCACAGTCCACAGAGGGTTCCAGGAATAAAAAGCAATATAGACACTCCTCTGTCCTTCAGGACTGTGTTCTTTACTATAGGAGCCACTAGACATCCGTAGTTATTTAAAGGTACATTCATTAAATAGAATTAAACATTAATTTCTTCAGTCTTATTGAGCTGTATTTAAAGTGCATACCAGTCCCAAGTACCTAGTATTGACCATATTGGCCATAACAGCTATAGAACATGCCTATCATCACACGATGTTCTATTGGAAGCCTGAATTAGAAGCTCCTGGTTAAGATTTAGGTTGGAGTTAAGATATTCGACGTAGAGCCACTACTGCCTCCGATGTTTCCGGCTAACTGTCTGCCAGTATGACCTGTGGGTTTTCATCCTCAGAGTAATCACTTGAAGAGAGAATATTGGATGGAGAGACCAAGGCTCACCGTATTAAAGTAATTTATCCAAGGGCTGCTAAATGCTAGAGCCTAGATTCAAACGCAAGTATATCTAACCTCAGAGCCCCGGCTCTGAGGCTGTGGGTAATACTTCTCACACCTAAAGTACAGTGTAGCACATGGAATCATTGTATTGTGTGCAAATTATGACTGTATAACAGAGAGCTGAGATTGCTTGGGGGAATTTTCCACCAAAGAAAGAGTAATAAGGAAAGGTTTTGAGATGTAAATACAATTTGGTTGGGTAGACAAGATGAGGAAGGGAAATAACAGAGTAGAGAGTACAACAAGATGCCTAGGACTGCCTTCTCAGGCCAGTCCAATTTTACATCCTTTGTTGTTGAGATTTTCCAGGATGTATGTTCTGGGCTTCTACTGTGTGGTTGGCACTGTGCCAGACCTGTGGTTACAAACTTTGGTAAAAGGTTGTCATACTCTTTGGAAGCTCAGCGTTTGCAGAGAACATGTCTTGGCCAAGAAAACAATTTAGGACAACACTACATCAAGTTGTATTTCATATTAAACCTTAACCATCCGATGCTGTAGCCACAGACTCTGATAGAAAAAAATATGGGGGCCCACTTTTTATTCAAAGAAAAAATGGTTTTATCCTGATCCCTGATTTTCATTGCCTTAACCCAGTGAAGGAGTTAAATATAACTGTTAAGAGTCTGCACTGGAAAAAGTAAACCTTACCTTAAATACAATATCTACCATGTACTACATGTGCAACTTTGTGGAAATAAAAACTTTTCTAAATACTTTCACAGTTTGAGGAATGAGGATACCCATATTCTCATCTAGGTGCCCTCTTGAATATTTCACACGTTCATTGTACAACATGCTCAGCGCAGGTTTGGGTCCATGGTGTAAACTGAATGAATGAAAGCTGTCACTTCCACTGGGAAGGGGCACAGGTGAGCAGTTCTCACTGCACAAATCTTCCTCAGAGGTGGTATCTCCGCACGGCATTTCTTCCTTCCTTTTTCTCTTACTACAGTATCTCTTTCCTCAAAACCTCATAGTGATGATGAGGGTGTCGACAGTGATATTATTAGCCAGCATTTTAACATTTCGACCCAATCTCCAGTGCCACAGGAGACAGAACATTACTTGATAGTTACGGAGACCGTCATTGGCACAGCTCCTCACAACTGGGCTGCCGAATCCTCAAGTCACCTATTCACACGCTGGGGCGAAACAGTAAGCAGAGCAAGAATTTTACTTCTCATGCGTTTTGCAATTTGTGTGGGGGAAAAAAGTACGCTTTTGTAAAATTAAACTGCCCAGGTCTACTTCATCACAAAAGATCCTATTGCCCAAACCCCGGCAGCTCTCTGCCCGTTCTGCCCGAGTCCACACGGAACATCCAAAATGAGGTCACACACTGGCGTTGCTATAGAGGAAACTGCTTAGTTATCTCAATGCTCCCTCAAATCTCTCCCCATTTTTTCTGGTGACCTTAAGCCTGTCCCTGATATTTTAATAACAGAACTATTTTCACGGTGGTCCTGAGAGCAGAAGAGCTACCTGTTTGCTCAAAAGCAACACGGCCTGTTCAAACTTAGTGGGCAAAACTAAATGTGATTTTTTTTCCAGGCTTAATGTGTTTTTTTCCAGAAAGCTAGACCCTTGCTATGAGTTCTACACTTTGGTTTTACGGCATTAAATTTTTATGAGTTAATTTTCATCAGTTTCTAAATTCAAGCAGCAATTTCAGTAATAGTATATGTGCTTCATGAACAACAAGTACATATGCATGAGGTTGCTTGATCAGGAAAACTTAACGTTAGATTTTCTGTGATTCTCTTCTAAACGAAATTTTTCTTAGGATGGTATCATTGTAAGAACTCTATTGTGCCTGACATTTTTTTTCTTGTACTGCTCAATGATGCTACATTTAGCTTCAAATGATTAAATTAAACTATGTAATTATGTAACCAGAATATATTCTCTGAAACCTACTAAGGTTAAAATCCATTTACAAATATAGCTTATACTAGAATATCAGCTGAGCTTCAATTGACTTTATTAATTATCATCCATAAAACAGACTGCGTAAGTAAATCCATCTAATTGACAAATACCCTGCATAAGAACATTTTCAGTGTATTTATTCAATTATTGTTGCTAGAGGTAGCAAAAATAACACTGCCATTTTATGTTGTATCTAGTTTTTCTGGGACGTTTGGTTATTCTAGACATTCCGAATAGCATTATGAAATAAGACACGTGAGGCTGAAAGAGAGAGAATTCTCAGCAACTGAGCAGCTCACTTTTGCTCTCCTTTCACGGGTCCCGCTACTTCTTCCATTTCGACTTCTAAAGCCCCCCCCGCCCCCCGCCCCGGGCAGCAGCGGTCCCTGGCACGGGGCGAACGGGTGCCTAGGACTCGGGGTGTTACTGAGACGGTGGACTTGCATCGCTGAAACGAGCCAATTTCTAGGCAAACCAGCAGGTTGGTCTCGTGTGATCTAACAGTGCAGGAGTGGGCGTTCCTCTACCCACTCAGTATTTATTGTGAAAATATTTTGTAGGAGTTTCTGAATAAGAGAGGTACAGATAATTTCTATAATGGATTTCTTTGAGAGAATGGCACGTTTTAAACTGATAGAGAGAGGAGTCATAAGGCATTAAAAACCACTTTTATAATAACCTGAAATACCTCCGCCGAAGCCTGTTTTAACTAAGCCATTGCAAGGGACGGCGGTGCCAGTGGTTCCCACGGCTCAACGAAGCCCGTGACCAATTTGCCCTTGCTCAGCGCGCGCTAGCGCCTCGATCTAAGAATGCAAAACGGAGAGTGATTATGGATTAAATAACAGTGAATACCCCCCTCAGCTGTCCCTTGAAAAAGGATTAAAGGTCTGATGAGAATTCAGTAAAATGTGATTGATAAAGAAATTTCATAATTTCTGTTATACGTGCAACATGTTTAGGTAATAGCTAGAATTTTACTGAAAACGTTATACCAGAACATGTCAAATCTCTAGGAATTCCATCATGTGTGGCTTTATCCCGTCATATTCAGTGACATTCCTAATAACAACAGATGGGCCTTTTGTACAGGGACGAATTTCAGAATTTTTCTAGATTAAAAAAATAGACATTACTTCTCCCATGCCAAGGAGGGCAGGAGTGAGGGAGCGATGGAGTGAGGGATTTAATTCGAGTGCACTATTTGAGGCTTATGAGAGTTTAACAGATGATACGGGAATGCATTTGCCAAAGGTAGGATTACTAACACATTTTTAAAATAAACCGTTTCAATTTTAGAACAATTTAGATTTACAACAAAATTGTAAAGACAGTGTAAAGAGTTTCCACATACCCCACAGCCGGGTTCCCTTACTGTTAACGACTTACATTAGTATGGAGACAGAGCTGTTACAATTTACAAACCAATACTGACACCCCTTGTGAGGTAAAGTCCATGTTTTATTCATATTTCCTTAATTTTAATCTAATGTCCCTTTTCTGTGCCAGGACCTCATCTAGGATGTCAAATCACATTTAAGTGCTGTGTCTTCTTAAACTTGCCTTGTTTTTAATGACCTTGGTGGTCTGAGGAACACTGGTCAAGTTATTTTGTAGAATCCTCCTTCATTGGGATTTGCCTTACATTTCTCTCATGATTAGACTGGAGTTTGTTTTAGGGGGTGTTATGGGTTTCTGGGAGGAAGGCCACAGAGGTAAACTTCCGTATTTATCACATCATTTCAAAGGTACACACTATCATAGAGACATAACTTTTGGTATTGACCTTGGCCATCTGACTGAGGTAATGTTGACCCAGTTTTTCCAGTGGAAAGTTGCCCCTCCCCCCACCTTTGGTTCTGCATTCTTTCGAAGGAAGTCACTACGAGGAGTCTTCACTAAGAGTGAGGAGGTACATTCCGTCTCCTTGGGGAAGAAGTACTTACACTAGTTATTTGGAATTCTTTTGCAAGAGAGATGTTTCTAACTCCCTTCTCCACTTACTTATTTATTCAATCATTTTTTCATATCAATATGGACTCAATGAATACATTCATTTTATAATTTAGCTTATAACCTAGAACTATGTGGTTGCTCAAATTCTCCAGCTTTGGTTACTGAGATCACTTGCAATTGGCCTGTGTGTTTCAACCTCCACCATTAGTGTGCATGTGTCTCTATGCTCTTATTTTCTGACACTATGCAAGGGGGAACCCCCCAAAATCAGAATTATCTTCTGGATGGAGGGCCCCTGTACTACAGGCTTCCCGTTCTAGGTGAGTGTTCTGGGAAATCATCCATATCACTGTACCAGCTGGTGTTGTTGTGAGAGGCAGTGTTCGGCTTCAGTGAATTTTTTTGAAGACTCATTCAATGCATTTGCCCATTTCATCATGGGTGATTTACAAGTGCACCTGCCCACACTGTGCTGAGTGTTCATCAGTTTTTTTACCAAAAATGGTATGACCCCTTGCCCCACCCTCCCTATTTACCCAATCTCACCCCAACTGACATATTTTGTTTGTTTCCCTGGAAGAAAAAAAGTCCTCAAAGAGAAACATTTTGCCAATGTGAAAGAGGTGAAAGAAAACATGGCAGAATCACTAAAAGGCAACAAAATTTATGAGTTCAAAAACTGTTTTGAGCAGTGGAAAAAAGTCTAGCTGGGTGTATTGCATCAATAGAGAGTACTTTGAAGGTCACTGAAGGTCACTGAAGGTCACTGAAGTTTAAACATGTAATAATAATATACAATTTTTTATAAATAAATTCTGGGTTTTGCAATCCATGATAAAAGTGTCTTTGTCAACTAAAGTATAGTGCTTATGTATACTTCCTTTACTTCTAGTTTCAGAGATTCCACTCATTTCTGAAATTACTCATTTCCTAATGAGGAATGTTTCCATCATCCTTCATTAAGGTGGTGTCACATATGTTAATGCAGTTCTGTTGTTTGGGCATATAATTCATTCCATCACAAATCCCTCCCACTTCCTAAATTATATTTGAACTAGCCTATATTAACTTGCTTGCTATTATTACTAATTTTTAATCTTCCCATTCCTTGGGGTATAAAGTTGTTTGGGCTTCAACAAATGCACGGAGTCATGGATCCTCCATGACAGTATCATGCAGAATAGTTTTATTGCCCTAGAGGTTCCCTGGGCTTCGTCTGTTCTACCCTCCGCTCTCTCTACTTGAAGCCCTGACAACCACCATCTTTTCATTGTATTTGCAGATTGGCCTTTCCCAGAACATCACATAATTGTAATGATATATCATGTAGCCTTTTCAGCCCAGCTTCTTTTCCTTAACAATGCGCATTTAAGTCTATCCATGGCTTTGCATGGCATTTTAACTCATTTCTTTTTATCATTAAATAATACTCTATTTGTATAAAAGTACTAAAGTTTGTTTATGCACTTAGTTATTAAAGGACATTTTGGTTTCTTTCACGTCTTTGCATTATTCATAAAAGTGCTATAAAACTTTGCATGCAAGTTTCTGTGTGTATGTAAGTTTTCAAATCAGTTACACAGATAGCTGGGAGGGCAATTGCTGGGTCATGTGCTAAGACTATGTTTAGCTTTGTGAGAAGCTACCCAACTGTGTTTCCAAGGGTCTGTTCCGTTTTACATTCTCACTTGCCTGTTCTGCCATCTTCTCACCCAAATTTGATAGTGTAAATTTGTTGGATTTTAGCAATTCTAACAGGGGATGGTGGTATCTCGTTGTTCTTTTAATGTGCATTTCCTAAAGACAAATTATGTTGAGACTATTTTTATGTTTATTTGCCATCTATATACATTATTTTGTGAGATGCTTGTTCAGATCCGTTGTCTATTTTTTAGTTGGGTTGTTTGTTTTCTTACTGTTGAGCTTTAAGAGTTCTATGTATATTTTATAAAAAATCTTTGTCTGATATGTCTGCCTTTTCTCCCTATCTGAGCTTGTTTTTTCCATTACCTAGCCATGTTTTTACAGAGGAATACTTTTTCAATTTTGATAAAATCCAACTTAGTCATTTTTCTTCTTATATTATGTTTTTGGTGTCACACCTAAGCTCACTCACCTAGATTTTTGCCTGCATCATTTCCAGGAGAAGAAGAAGACATTACATAATTTGATGTCTAAATCTCAGTCTATTAGCGAGCCTGCATCCCTGTGATGTAAACGTTACAAGTGTTTATACCCTTGAGTGAGATTAGATGGTTAGAATGAACTGGGGTTGGAGAAATGCCTTCTCCCATGTAGAATAAAGGCTCTAGTAAGATAAAGTCTTTTCTCATAGCATAAACCTGCTTATGGAAAACACATGGGCATATTTCACAAGGATTGTTCTTCCCATCTTCCCATGAGGGGCTTTTCTTGGTTCTTCATTGTGAGAACCTGCCGGGGTCCTTGGAGGTAAAATGTACAAAGGTGTGGGCGCACCCTGCTGAAGTTGCAGTGCCCAGAACCTCTTCCCTTTCCTGCTGGGTTGCACTCAGCCTCCAGAAACTCTTCAAAGTCAGTGCTCTAGTGTTCTTATCACTTCCAACTTCAGAAATTTTTGTTCCAAGTAAGCAGACTCACTCAACGTGACTGTCTCTCTTGATACTGGGGTGACAGTTTGCCCTGTGACTTCTACCCTCTAAAGCCCCCCCGCCTCCCAAGTAGGTGAAATTCAGGTATTTCAGCTTTTCTCTTATTGTAAGGTTGAGACTGACAAATTCCAAGCTTTATACCTGCTGGAGGCCAAAGCTGAGGACTCTTGGGTTAGAGAAAAATTTAGATATGAAAAAGCCAAATGGTTTCTTTCCCCTGAAGCAGAACCTAAGAAAAGGAATCCCACTGAAATAAGTTATGCAAGAGTTGATTCCAGAAAGTTCTGGCATGCATGGGAGCAGAAACGTGAGACAGGGAAGTGCAGAAAAACGAAATCAGGGTGTGAAATAAACAGATTTCCATGGCAGGCAAGCAGGTCTTACCTGCTAAGATCTTTGGTATGTTAGGTGAAACGTAGAGGCAAGAAGAACAGCAGCTATGAACCAATTATTATTTGTCATTGATTGGAATGTGCTCCTCAGGATTTTGCAGAGAAAGTCCTCAAGCAGAAAACACACGTGATGACAGGATGAGGCCATCGCCCCACAGAATAGGGGGAGGGGCACTGATGGCCTTTACTACACCCAGTTTCATAGAGATGGATTCCAGTGCATGGTACACACACACACAATAAGTGAGTGTGGCCCGTGCTAAATCTCTAGAATATTCTCACTCTTGTGTTCTTTCCACTCTATTCTCTTTATCCTCTTTACCAAATAATTGTCATCCCAAGAAAATAGAGTACTCCCACAGCTCCACAAAATTCTTCTCTTTTTTTTACCATGTATTAGTATCTTTTTTTTGTACCATGTATTCCTCTTTCTTTTTTTTTTTTAGCATGTATTAAATGCATTGGGGATACATTCGTTCAGAGAGTCATACAGGTTTCGGTTGTACATTTCTATGACACATGATCTGCACATCACATTGTGTGCCCGCCACCCAAAGTCAAATCACCTTCCATCGCCATATAATTGGCCAAAATCCCTCTTTCTTGACAGTCTGTTCAGAGGTTAGCCAGTCTTGTACAAGAGATGAGGGTCCTGCTGGTCCTGCAGTGGGACCCTGCCACGAGTAGCCAGGGGGCAGCTATGGGAAGCAGGTAGCTCGCACGGCACTGGTCCTGGGCTCATCACTAGGAAGGACTCGCGGCTTTGAGGATGACGCAGCTGGGGAGGGATGGTGATCACGCTGTCTCCCTCGTCCCCTGAAAGTGCCCTCCTCACCAAGGTATCTCTTAGAAATCATTTCCATTTGTAAGCTTCGCTGATTTTCCATCTGAAGTGGTAAGTATTCAACGTGCGGTTCTTCTAAGAACTTCTATTAAAATAAAACTTTCTATTTAAATTATCTCAAAATATATTCATTTGAATTGTTGAGAATTTAATTCCGACTGTTCTCTAGGTGCGGAGGACATGGGTGGAAAGAATTAATATTCAAAGTGTCCCTAGAGTCACTGAAGTACAGAAATCTATTATTTCCTCTTTATTTCCCACAATTACACACTCCCTAAAAGTCATGTTAAGTCTTTGTCCCTGTCCATCGTGCTCATTGCTACTTCTCTTTTCATTCTGGAGTAAAACTTTCTCTTCTGATTGCAGAGCTGTGAAATGAAAGATTCTCCTTGGCCTGATTAGTATACAGTAGGAACGGTATGGGGTGCACTCACATGCCTAGCTTCTGTTCTAATCTGCTACTTGAGCATGGGTTACTCTCTTAAGTCACAGGTGGCTCTGGGTAAGTTACTTCACCCATCCAAGCATCAGTTTAATTATTTACGAAGTAGGAGAAACAATAGACTTTACCGTGTAAATGACATACTACGTGCTCAATGAAGTTTGCTCTTAGAGAATTCCATAGGCCTGACTGAATGTGTTCGCCAATTACACACTCATTTCACGATGTTCCCTCATTCCAACCTTAAACACAATCGCCAGTACCACCACCGTCTCAGAAAAGCTATAGAGACAGCCTTTTGTTGTCATCATTTCAAAAAGTACCTGTTTTAATACACAGATTTGATTCTTAAAATTAAAGTATATTTAGAGCTAGTGCGTGATCTCCAAATTCTCCTCTCCCCTGCCTATATACTCCTAGACTTCCAAATATAATTAACTCATTTGTGGCATAGAAAACATTGATAACTTTTTTGAAAATATGTAAAGTGACATTTCTTCTAGCTTTTGTCAGTTGTAGCTTTACATAAAATAAATTAAAACCACTTAACCTCCTCGAATGTCCCTAAGACAAACCAGCCCAGAAATACACCCACTTGTACTGACTGCATCATTTTGACTTCCTATTGCATTGTTTCCGAGTTGGACTCATTGCTAATGCAGAACTTGGCAGACTGTTCATTAAGTTTATAGCTGGCTGAGATCATGCGTTTGCTTTGCATGAATCTGGTTGAGAGGGGAAAAAAAAACCCTAAGTGATATTTGTCAAATTCATGAAATTTTCATAAGAGTAAATAAACCCCCCATTTTTGCTTGGTAAGTATTTTACTTCTTGGTCCAATGGTCCCTTGATGTGAAAATCATTGGTACAATCATTAGTGAAAGTTTTTCTTTGGTTGGGGCACATTATTGGGCAATTTAGATAACCATAAAATCAAAATAATTATTTCTCACTGAAGTAGACCCTTTTGCTCCAAGGGATGTGCATGTATGCTTTAACTTAGGAGTCCAAAAACTTTGTACATTAGAGTAAAATTCATGGTGTATCAGACCTTGGGAATTTTCTCTTCTCTTTGGCAACATTTCCTGGGCATCGTAGGTCAGTGATTTGATACATAAATTATGTATTTGGTCCCAGAAATCAAATGGGGGCACTTGCCCGTGTCTTTTTTCCTACCTATCTAACTACTTATAAGACCTCCACTCGTCTGAGGGTTTATGAAAAATATATAGTGCAGAAAACCCCTACATATTCAGCTTTTTGTTCCTTAGCAACCATCCCCACCAGGAATTCAACCAAAATTTAGAAAATGTAAGACATGTATGTATTCACTGCACATGTCACAGAGTCCTTGTCTTAGAACAAGTCCCTGCAGTCAGAACCTATTACTGGTTGTTTATTTCATTTGCTGCTTTCTTTTAATTATGCAGTGATATTACCCAGCTCCACTTTATGTTATTGGATACCAGTGGGACTTGCTACAAGACTGGCCAAATGCAAAGGCCTTCACTGCCTGTCCTTCACCAGCTGAGTGAAATACCCCTGCTCTTTGCTTTCATGGCAGCTTCTGCTGGACTTTATGGTAGAACTTATTACCCTGTATCGTTACTCCCTCCCTCCCTCGCTATCCCTCCCTCCCTCCTTTCCTTTCTTCCTTCCCTCCGTGACCTCCTTTGGCATGTGAGTGGTCTCTTTGTTTAATGTTCCTGCAGTAGGTAACCAGATTCCACGGACTTGGGAGTTTAAAATAGTTATTATCTGTGCACTTGAATAAAGCAACTCTTAGGGCCCTTCTTGTAGTTATATTTACAAGTAGATGAAATGAATGCTAATTCGATGTGTAAAAAGTGGTTTTGTTTTTAATATGGCTTTGATGTATTTCTATTTGAAATGGGAGAGGAAACTTTGGCTTTTATGAAATGCTTCATTGTTTTTCTTTTTTTAAGCTATATATCTGTATCTACCCTCTTTGAAGCAAAACATAAAAATGAAAAATTATGTTTGACCAAGTTACTGAAAACTTGAAGCTAGCGACAATAATACTAACAGCAACAGTGGTGACATAAATACCAATAACCACAAGTGCCCTGGACCGTGGACCCTCTGTCCCCACACACGCCCAGCCTGCCCCATTCCGAACACCCCCCACCAGAACAGCACCTTTCATGCAACTGACGAACCGACACTGACACATCATGGGCACCCAGAATCCACTGTTCACGTTAGGGTTCACTCTTGGTGGTGTTCATTCCGTAGCTGTGGGATAATTTATAATGACATGTACCCACGATTAGAGTATCATACCGACCAGTTTCACTGCTCCAAATCCACAATATTACATATGACTTTTATATAAGATTTAATATAAGATTTTAAACTATGCACAGCCATGAAATATACCTATGCTGTCATACACACGTGCATAGGGTAAGTATGTCCTATCAGTTTTAGTCCATGGTTGGTTGTGGCATATTCTGATGCAGTATCGTTTACACACACATCCACAGAGCAGAAGGTATTTTTCATCTTTGTATCCCTGGTGATAAGCAGGGGGCCTGGCAGAACTATGAACCTCATGATGTATGCTTTCAATTAAAACCAACAATAGCCTATTTAACAGCAAAAGCAAATATTTCTTTGCACGCGTTCTATTTTGCTGCCGTTGTTAATAAATGCACCTTGTAACTGACAGAATTTAGGAGAACCTCACTGGAGAGAAAGACCGCGCTACAGGTAGGTTTTTATCAGAAAATAGCACAGCGGGTGACGAAGGAGACAAACCGACAGGCCATTCCTACCCTCATTTGCCTGGACTCTCAGTTCTGAGGGACCTCTCTCAGTTTCTAAGTCAACACAAATCAAACATCATTGCATTAGTTTGTCCTTTATGTTTCACTGCCCAAGTATCACTCTGTTACCCAGTGTCCTTTGCGCTCCAGCTAGAAGCTTTTCATCTCAGCATCTAAGGCAGCTACAGGATAGTCCTGATAGGAGAGCTCAAACTCATCACAATGGTACCCAGAGCTAAGGTCATTCTAGCTTCTAAATGCCAATTGTTCTGCCAGCATTCTCCATTCACAAACACTGTAAAGGCCAAGCTGATGCAGCATTTAGTGCAAGAACCAGACATACCCTCATTAATTAAATACCCCAAGTTAAGGTATCATTAGAAAAAGGGGAAAAAGCCCTACAGGAAGTGAAACATAAGAATTGCCTTATGGGAGGGTGAGTGAAGACTCTTAGATTATGGTGGACTATATAAAAGCAGATTGGAAAAGGCACCAAATCTAGGTGCCAATCCAGGGCCTATGTCTACTTCTTTCCCCAGCACCTTGTCTTGCATGAATAAGACCTTCGCTCTTCTCTAAAGAGTCACATGTCAGTTTTTCTCTAAAGGTTCTTTCCCAGCTCAGATGCTTAGACACCTTCTATAAACTTACTAGAAGGAAATATATTTATATTTCATTGTTTCCATTTATATCTCAGGCCCAATAAGTACTCATTTTATGTTTTCTTTTAACCATTTCCCCTCAGGGCATCCAGTTGCCTCTCTATTAATTTCTTTATGCTGTTCACATCTTCTCCCAGAACATGTTTTCCCACTGCAGTTGTTTGGCTATCAGGGGTTCATTATAACATAAATGGACAGAGCATGTCAGAGTGGATTTTGGAAACACATTTTCTGGTGTTCTGTGCTTGTTAGCTGTTCTCCAGGTGTGCGGGTAATTCCTCCAGTATTGAAACCACGTGAAGGGCCTTTGACTTAGCACCAGCGGCAGAAGCCGAGTGGAGAACACAGACGCTTCTGCACTGGGCTGAGTGTCCCGGGCCCCTACCAAGAGAGTGCATTTACCATGCAGAAGCCTTTGTGTCTCCAGGGAAGTCATTTTCCAAAAAAGCACATTTGCTTGAGGTGCATGTTTAAAGGATACGTGGGGACCCAAATGTCACCATCAGGCTTTACAATGCAAAACAAAACAAAAATAACATTCCCCTGAGTGTGTTTTGGGGTCACTAGGGTTCCTGAAAAGATTTCCTAGTTTAGGGTTTTGTGAGCTCTTGGTAGTGTGCAGCCCCTCAGGGCACACACAGCGGGCACACTTGGTACTCCGCCGAAGGACACATTGCTCGACTGTGTCTTTTCTCACTCACACGTGGGGCAGGAGCCTGTGGTTTGCTGACATTGTTGTGGTTACGGAAGGAAACGGGGGCTAATTTTTATCTAGTGCCCGTAACGTGTCAGGGACTGTATGAAATGCTCTGCGATGCCCATGTAATTGTAGACTCGCTTCGTCTCTCTGTAGTAGGTGTGTCATTTTGGAGGTAAGAACACTAAGCCATATTGACATTAAGTAATATGTCACAGGGTTACACAGCTAGTAAATGTCAACGTGGGGACTAACGAATCACGATAGCAACTAAACTTGTCTTCCAAGTATTGACACTGGGTTCCAAAACACTGGTGTGTGACTTACAAAATGTCCTTTAATGACGTTATGGAAAGATAACAGACTTGAAAATCATAAAGAAAGAAAGGCCCAGAATCAATGTTCTCTATTTCCTGAGGGAGAAGATCATATACATATACACATATGCAATGCATAAATATATCTGTGCAAAGAATAATAATAATAATACAGGCTTATGTACTACTGTGGATGAATAGTACATCCAGCCAGTTCAATTGTTTTAAGTGATGTAAAGAACTTTCCCTTAATAACACTGGTGGCCACCATTATAACTATGGCAATAGATGAAATTGAGAATGCTAAAAGAGTTCCATGGTGTGTTTGATAGCAAATTTAAATATACAGGGTGGGGTAAAGTACATTTGCAGTTGTCCATATAGAAAATAATACAATAATCAATAAATAACACAAGAATAAACTCTGTGTTTCACATACTCACAACTGTGAACCTACTTTTGCCACATCTTGTATTCATGTTTAAATATATGATGAAATTTGTATTGCATTTAATGTGACTAAGTGTTATATGCTTATATTCAAATTATATACTTTAATTTGGATCTTGTGGGTTACAGAAAGGCAGGGCTGTGCTTATTTTTCTTGAACTTCATTACTGAAAGCTAATGATCTTCTATTCTATTTTATTACACCCTGCAGTTTTTTGAGAAACCCATAATTTCTAAGTAGCACCACTAATTAACTAGATGCTGCTGTTTGCATACAAATAATAGTTACTGTAATTCTGTTCATCTTTATATAAGAAACAGAGTACATTGCAATGATCAATTCCCTTTCAATTTGATAAACTGGCTTTCTAAAACTCCCCAGGAGTAGCATATTAGATAAGGCATATAAGAGTGGCTTTTTTTTTAAATTTGTGTGAGTGAGCATTGGCGAGGATATAGGCATAAGGTACTATAGGGGGTCTAGGTTCAATACCATCTAAGCTTAAGTTTTGAGGGGAGGGTGTGCATGGAAGGACAGCGTTCCTAAGGGGTACTTCTAGACCTCATCAGCAGAGTCAGTATTAATTGGTGCTACTTGCTGCTGGCATGAATGTTGTGGGTCTTGTGTAAATAAGAAAAGGAAGCTCTTAAAATTCTGATTTCAACTCATGACTTAGAATTTAATGAAACCATTCAAGTTCAGCACTTTAATCTCACAAATTGGTTTATCACAGCCTAGTGGCCACTTCTTGTTTTATAATAAGCACAACAAAATAATATCTATGAACACTTAGAAAATTAAACCAAGGGAAGTATACGCAATTCTGAGCTCATTAGAAACAATTCATACTTTCATCTGTCTCATTAGAGAGGTTTTTATAAACTAAAAAAAAGTACTTTTATATCGGTGTTTTTTAAAATACTCAGGCCTTCGGTGAGAGCAAAGTTCTCTCATTATTCCCAAACAATATGCATGTATTTTTTTAAAGCACAACTTGAATGAGGAGAAAAGCAGAGCAATGAAGAAATTTTGAGCAGTGAGGCTATGATAAGACAAATAACTGCTTTCCAGTATCGAGACAATTTTCAGGGAATCCTGGTGAATTATAACTCAGATTTAATTCCATATTTCCAGGACCTTGCATCTGAAAGAAGCATAATTGACATTCTGGACAAAAATCATGAGGTCAAGAATTAAAAACAAAAGACCAACACGGTATTTGTTAATGCCCATTGCTCAGTCTAATAAGAAAAAAAATTGCCATATCAAATCTTACATTTGGGCTTTAACAGCAGGTATAGGAAACTGTCTTCTGTGTTTTTGTCACATAAAATAAAATGAAGGTCTCAGGTGAAGGTAGAGGTAGACATGCTTCACCTCTTTGCAAAACCATAGGAAGAATTACAACCAGATCTCAAAATGAGTAACACCCAGAGCTATCAGAAAATTGGGCTATATGGAAGTACAACAACCAAGGATATTAGGGAGACACATTCATTCAGATGGGTGGCTTTTCTACATATTCCATACTACTAAGACAGGGAGTAAAAGCAGCTCTACTGAATACACAGAAATGAACATAAGGAGGCTGCCAAATTGAGGAGACAAAGAAAAATGGCCCAAATGAAAGAACAGAACAATACCCCAGAAAAAGATCTAAGTGAAATAGAGATAGCCAACCTATCAGATGCAAAGTTCAAAGCACTGGTTATCAGGATACTCAGAGAACTCCTTGAATGTGGCAAAAATAAAAAATAAAAAAAGAATTGAAGGTCACGCTAAATGAAATGAAGAGGAATCTATAGGAAACCAACAGAGAAGGGAAGGGACCTGGAATTCAAACCAATAATATGGAACATAAGGAAGAGAGAAACATTCAACCAGAACAAAAAGAAGAAGAATTAAAAAAAAAATAAGGATAGGCTGAGGAACCTCTGGGACATCTTTAAACCTGCAACATCCAAATCATAGGTGTACCAGAAGGAGAAGAGGAAGAGCAAGAAATTAAAAACTTATTTGAAAAAATAATGAAAGAAAACTCCCCTAATTTAGTAAAGAAAATATACAAATCCAGAAAGCACAGAGCCCAAAATAAGCTGGACCCAAAGAGGATCACACCAAGACACATCATAATCAAAATCCCAAAGTTTAAATATAAAGAGAGAATCTTAAAAGCAACAAGAGAAAAGCAGAAAGTTGCCTATAAAGGAGTTCCCATAGCCACAAGGGTGTCAAGCTCATGCTCACCAGGGCCACATCAGACTTGAGGTTGCCTCCAAAGGGCTGCTGTAATTTTAGGACTGTATAAATGTAACTACTCCTTAACAGTTAAGCAAGAGCTCGGTGTTGCTGCTAGGTAGAAACAAGGTGCTGGGCCGGATGAAACAAGGTGGAGGGCCGGAATCGGCCTACGGGCCTTGTGTTTGCCACCTGTGCCATAAAGCTATCAACAGATTCCTTAAGAGAAACTTTGCAGGCAAGAAGGGACCAGCAAGACGTACCCAAAGTGATGAAAACAAGGACCTACAACTTAAATCACTCTATCCCGCAAAACCATCATTTAGAATGGAAGGGCAGATAAAGTGCTCCCCAGACAAGGTAAAGCTAAAGGAGTTCATCACCACCAAGCCATCGTTACAAGAAATGTTAAAGGGGCAAAGAAAAAGAAGATCACAACCATGAACATTAAAAAAGGTAACAAATGTACAGTTATCAATAACTGAATCTAAACAAACAAACAAAAAACTAAGCAAACCACCAAAACAGGAACAGAATCACAGATATGGAGATCATTTGGAGGGTTATTAGCTGGAGGGGTGAGGAGGGGAGAATGGGGAAATGGTACAGGGGTTACGAAGCGTCATTGGTAGGAACAAAATTAGACGGGGAAGTTAAGAGGAGCATAGGGAATGGAGAAGTCAGAGGACTTACACACAAGACCCATGGACATGAATTAAGGGGGGATTGCTGGAGGGAAGGGGGTACTGGGAAGAGGAGGGCAAAGGGGGAAAATTTGGGATAACTATGATAGCATAATCAATAAAATACACTTAAAAATAAAATAAAAAGGGTACGTTTGTGTACGTGTGTATTAAAACAGTCAGGTACAAGGTAAAAAAGATTAAATCAGGGTCTGACTTTAAGAAACATTTCTAAATGGTGTCTGTTTCTCACTCGGCTTTACAACGGGCACCGCCATCTCCATCTGGGTTATTTTTACAGCTTTGATCCTAATACTAACAAGCAACATAATTGAAGCCTGAGGATGGCTTGAGGGCTCACCTTAATATTCTTCATCGTGAGTTTGTTTGAGCTGGAATATCACTGAAAAACTTGGCATTTGATAGAAGAGTCCAAATGTTTATGGAGTTCCAACTCTACCTTGTAAACAATTGACTGAAGTGCGTTGAATCACAGTCCCCTCTTCCGCCACTCACTCGTGGGCTGCAGTGGCCCTCTTGGGACACGGCAGTGTTTTGGGAGAGGAATCGCAATTCTCATCTGTGTGGACTTTCGCAGAAGAGTGAACCGGCTTTACGTTTAGTTTCCCCTAATTGCAATTCATTTTCCTCCTTTGTGGGCTTAGCTCTTCCATCGTAAGGCGGTTGAGGAAGGAAGGGATGGGAAGTGCTGTCCATTCCCTCGTTCAGGTCCAGACCCCAGACATTACCCAGCTTTCTGACCTCACGTTACCCATTCCGCTCCACTCTGGTAACGTTACCCCATTGTCTGGTAACAATACCCCATTTCCTTTCAGGGACCTAGTGCACCCCCATCGTGAGCTGCTACCAAGTGTTACATTCCCCTCAAATAAGGACTGGGTAAATAAAGGTGTGGACACTCCATGTCCCTCTCCTAGAAATATGAATTCTGAGAAGAATTATCTATGCACAGTTGTTTTGTTTTACCGTTACTGAATTGCCATAATTCTGCCCTTTTCTTTCTGCTGCGGGTTCTTATAGTCATCCTGGGTCCTCTCCAGGCTCTTCAGCATCCCGTCCCTTCTGCGAGTTCCTCGATATTCTTGCTACACATGCCTGTGCAGCCAGAACTGGTATCTGCTACTTGCACCCAAGGAATCCTAACTAACACAGGCCAGATAACATGAATTAATAATGATACACCTCGAGGTCAGTCACAATCATAGGATTCTTACCAACAAAAGGATCTCAAGCTATTACTTGCATCAAATTACATTGGCACCTGAAGTAAATAGATTCATCATCCCAGGAAAGCTAATGGTACCCTTTACCTCTGATAGTATAAGGTGTTCGGAGTCTATTGACTGGACCCCGGATAAGTCTGCAGTTCACTGCTGGCCTTGTCCTTCCTGGTCCCTTACCATGATCTCCATGCAACAAATCCTAGCTCGTTACTGAAGCGTCACAACAGCTCTTCATACATCAATGGAGCACTGCCTGACTAGTATAAGCAAACTAAAGGGAGGGAGGAATGAGGCAGAAAGAAGAAAGCTACACCCAGCATTTGCCTTGAAAAATTACATAACTTATCTTTTTTAACCTATATATGTGTACATACACATATATCTATCTTGAGTGTAAAAAAAATAAGTGACTGAAGTTTGCAACCTTCATTGAATACTTTGCAATAAAGTATCTCAGAGAATATATTTTATAGACAATTGTTAATATGTGAACTTCATTCACCTTCTTCTATTCCAAACCACTTCTTCAAGTGTCATTTTTTTTCTTGCCCAGATTTAGATAATCTGCAAAACAGGAAAGCAGGATAAAGACTCCCAATTTTAACTATTCACTGTATATTAGAATAAAGTTAAGACAGATTGCTTACCTTGTTATATACAGGGTCTGGCACAAATAATGCCTCTTTTCTATTATAAAATCTTTTATTAAAAATCATAAGCATGTAATTCTGTAACATAACAATATCACATTCAGGTACACCATATGACATTTTAGGTGAAATATTCAAATTAAAAACTATAAACTATCACACCCATATTATTACCCTACCAACCACACTCTAGCAGGCCTTCCTTGTGCCAGACCCTGTAGACAGACATTTTTTCTAAAACCACTCACTTCTGCAAAATGTAAAGAATGCCAATCCATAGTGGAGTAGGGTAGGCCCTTAATTCATTATGACCGGTGTCCTTTGGGAAGAGTAGGGGAGACACAGAGATGAGTACACCCAGGAGAAAGAATGCCACGTGACATTGGAGCCAGAGATTGGAGTAATGTAGCTGCAGGTCAAAGACCACCAACGACGGCCAGCAGACACCAGAAATTCACAGAAAGGTCTGGGACAGACTCTTCGCTTCTGCCATTCAGACAGAACGTGGCCCCGACAACACCCTCATTTTAGCCTTCTAGCTCTCAGAACTGTGAAGTAATGCATTCCGTTTCACCCAGAAATGTTTTAAGCCACCTGGTTTGGAACACTTTTTTATGGCAACACTAGGAAACCAACAGAGTCTATTTCCATGCATTAATTCATGCACTTATTTTCTCAACATATTGTTATGGGTTCCACTATAATCCAGACGTAGGGCATTATGAGTTCCCAAATGAATAATGCGGGGCTCCCATTCTCCAGAATCCAGACAGGGAAAGACAAGTACCATGTGACTTCACTTAACACGTGGGATCTAAAATGAATGAACAAACAAACTAGACACAGACGCATGACTTCAGAGGACTGATGGTGGCCAGAGGGGAGGGGTTTGGAGGGCTGAGTGGAAAAGGTGAAGGGATCAAGAAGTACCAACTGATAGTCCCATAATAGTCCCTGATGTAGATTACAACATAGAGAATACAGTTAATGTCATTGTCATAACTATGTATGGAACCAGGTGGGTACTTGAAATATCTAGGTGGACCACTCTGTAAAGTCCGTGATTGTCTAACTGCTATGCTGTACACCTGAAACTAATACAAAATAATATTGACTGTGAACTGTAATAAACAAATAAAATGAATAAAATAAAGTATTTTTTAAAAAGAATTCCCAATGCATGGTCTTTCCCCAGTGCCAACAGACACTTAAAATAATAAATGACACATGACGCAGGAGGTAAAAAGCAGAGGATGCCAGACTGCAAGAAACTATCTGAGTGATAAAGGCTTTCCCGGCTGGGCATTGGCGGTGACTCCTAAAGAATCAACAAGCCAGGCAATCAATGAGTGAATGCAAATGAGGCGTAGATATCTCACCCACCTTGACACGAGAAGAAATTTCAGCCCTAATGTCAGAAAAAACGTTAGAAAGGATGATTCCAAGAGATCTCGACAAATAAGCAGGTGAGGAGGAGAATCCATATGGCAGGTAAAGGAGCACATTCAAGCATAAGGAAGTGGGAAATCACGCGATTCTTTGAGGGGGCTGTAAAGAATTCAGTGTGACTAGAGCACAGGATACATACGGTGTGTGGGGTGGGCTTGGTGGGGATGTGCCTAAGAAGAAAAAGAAGAAAACTTGAAGAGATGGATGTGTTGCTAAGGAATACAGATTTGTATCCTGAAGGTCACAGGTGTCACTAGATATTTTAAACAGGGGATGGCAGTGGCGTATTTACATCGTGAAGAATCCTATTTTCTCAATGAATCTTTACCATTCGGATGGATGCTGCTCTCCTGGAATATTAATGGGGTGGGTGGGCGATCAGCCAGGGCCTCTGCTGCTTGTCAATAGCTGTCTTTTTGTGCTTGTGTTGGCTGCATTTTAAAATTTCCAAGCACAGCGTCAGCTTCCTCACTAACTTTACCCAAGGATATAGATGACTTGAAGTTGTTCATCATTCCATTACTAGAATTCCATCTCCATTTCTGGCCGTAGATTCTTGTCCCTTTCGATTAAATCTCCCAGATCCTTGTCTATTCTATTCCTCACAAAATGGGTGGGACAGAAAGATGGAATGGAAGCCAGATAATTTGGAGACAGTGTATAAATTTGCCTAGGAAATAGTGTACTACATCAAACACATCCCTACATAACCCATCGTGCATTATTGGTAATAAATAAGTTACTAAGTAAATATTAATTCATTAAATAATTATGATAAATATATAAATATGAATTTGCTAAACACATGTGCCTACTGTGTGCTATACACACCTGGCAAGAGCCAGAGGAATTTGTCATATGTGAAGGTGACGTGGGTGTCATTGGGAAGTCTGCCCGGGACTGAAAGCCTGCCGTTGCTCTAAGATGTCGCCTGGGACCATGTCATCAATCTAGCCACATCTCCTCAATGGCCGTGAAGCCGATCAGTCCGGTTTCCCTGCGAATGAAAGGAACGGGCTCCCGGCTCTATTTCCGCCCTGTCAAAATAGCTGTCAAGCCTCGCTATTGCCTTCCTACGAGGCTTTAATCTGCTCCAAGCTCCCTGACACATTATGAGGAGAGAACCTGTTTTCTCCGTCACCTTTCCTTTCTCGGGCTGGGTCTGCACCAGAACATCTTTGCTTTGGTTAAGACGGAGCAGACTTGCTAGGGAAGCCGCTGTTCTTATCCTTGCTACCAGTTGTCTGCCTTCATCGTCTCGGTCCCCCATGTCCCGAGGCTCGCTGCATGCTGCCCCCTCTGAAAGGGGGACCTCGTGTATCTCCTTGCACAACTTATTTTCATCGCCTCTGTGAAGTAGTTGATCCCTCAAGGAGAAAATACTTCAACATTACACCTTTTAATGCCTGCTATATCCTTGTCATGCATTTTATTTGTTGCTGCCGTCTCTTCTTCCTGTGGGACGGTAAACTCTCTGATGACAAAAATTGCACTCCGGCAGTAATATTACTAACGCCCAAAACAAGAACATCCGTGGGCTGCATGTTCCAGGCCAGACACCAGACTAAATTCCTTTCTGTGTGTCGTGTTGTAGTATCCTCACAGCAAACTTGACGTTGTTTTTGTTTGTTTGTTTGTTTGTTTTTCATTATTTTTTAAAACAGTATAGAGGACTTTAGGAATGTGTACAAGCGCATGCAGCCTCCATGTGATGGGGTGTAGACTTAACTCCAGTCCAACGAATCCCAACACCTTCTCTCTTTACCTCTGAGTTCTGCTTCTGCTTCTGATCCCTGATAATAATGTACATTTGCTAAGCAGCATTTATTTCTCTGAAAAAAAGTTTATTGTATATGCAAATCAATAGATATCTTGCCCAAACTAGTTTAGAATAAGGATCCTGCACTTGGAAAGGCACACCTGAAACATTTTACTACAATGACAAGGGCAGCTTTGACGGCCTGAATCAGTCCTCACAGAAACCCACTTGGTAAACTAATTTGGTTGCTCCTTATTTATTTTCAATTCATGTTTTGCTGTTTTTATTGTATTTTTTCCATTACCATTTATTCTCTCCTGTACTCTCTTCCACCAACACCTCTTCTTGAAAAGAAACATTGATATCTCATAATTTTTGTCTGTTTATTTCTCTGTCTGGGTGTGTGCATGTTAAGCAGGGATTTCTTCTTAAGGTTCAGTCAAAGCTTATAGCTCATCAGTGTATTCTGTTTTCTAGGATACAGGCATGGTGTAGGAATTGGCAAGGATGACTGAGTCTACCTTAAGTCAGCATTGCTTGGAAGGCTAGGAGGGGCCTGTTCTCCCCACGTGCTGTCACACCCAGACAGGAAGCCTTCAACCGCGGTAGTCACATGCTTCCTGATGAAACACAGCGCTGACATCAGGAAAATAACCAAGACGAGAGATGTGCAGACCGATGGAGTCAGAGCACCTGGATCAGGTGATCCACGAAAGTTCACCTACCTCTGGAATCACGGTGATGTCTACGGATACATTTCCTCACGGTTTAAGTCCACTGATTTGGGTTGTCTATTACAAAAAGCATCCTAATAGACATGCTTGGAGAGACGGAATTCATACTCACTCTGCTGCACGTCAGTCATCAGATTTGGACTTAACCTCACTGGATTTCAACAGCTCCTCATCAAACAGGACTGCATTTCTATCTCAATTGGTTGCTGTGAGCATGAGCTATGATAACATACATTAAACACTCATAAGACAATCTGTGGCCATGTAACCAATTAATTGGTTGATATTAATTAAGCTACTTAGCTGTTCTGTCTCTTATCTCTTACCACATGAAAAAAATAATGAAGCCAACGAACGCTATTGGGTACATGCAATGTCCCCAGCGCTGTACCAGGGACATTGCTTTATCAACTCAATCCCAATTACAGCTCTATGAGATGCCTTCTATTCTCCTTTTCATAGACGAGAAAATGGTAGTTCAAGGATGTTAAGTTTCCCAGAACCCTGCGGAACACTTACTTATTCTGTGTCAACCATTAACTGTGACAGTAATATCTGGCACAATAGAAAATATTTGAAAAATCGTTTACTGAAATAAAAGTATTCCAGTGAATATTGGCCTTTCAGATTATGCAGCCAAAGGAAGGTACATGTTATTTTCAAAATCTTCTGATAAAAATTAAAATTAGTCAAATAAGTTAATTTCCAAGTGAGAGCTGCTCTAATATTATGGAAAAACATTTTGAGTGGAGAAAGTCATTTACAAGCCAGAAGTTTATGGGAAAGTCACCTATTCACTCTTAGCCTCTATATTTATTCCTTTATAAAACAGGGATAATAATCAAATTCCAGTTCACCCCTGCAATGACCAGCCAAGAAGACGTTGCACATACAATATAGAGCAAAGGTCCAGGGACATCTGAGTACTCAATAAATATTAGCTATTATCATAATTGCTATATTTATTACCACGCAAGTCTGAGCTCCTAGTACCACTCTTTGAGCAAAACAAAATATTTCTGAATACAATGAAAGTGAAAAAGAAAACTTGCCATCCTGTATTAAACAATCATTGGCTATACTTTGTTCTTGTAGAAGCAAAAGATTTGAAAGGATTCTTGGAAAACATCTAACTGTAGAAATATTATTTTATCCATGAAAGAGATAGCAAACTATGTAGAAAAAGAAAAAAAAAACTAAGCACATAAACTGTTTTCTTTGAAGAGTACTTTTGACATGTCGGACTTATTTTTTCACCAACATTTTACGGCAAAATTCCTTTTACATTTCAGTTTCCTCAGTGGTAGCGCTGCCGCCAAAGTATGTGTTGAATTCCGTTGAGTTTTATTGAAAACATACATTGCACACACCATTTTCTAAATAAGGGGGCAATGGAGAAAAATAGAAATCCCATAGATCTTACCACGCTGCCTCATGCTCAGATGCATTTAGGTGGATTGTGCAGCATTCTTTAAAAAGCTAAAACTGTATGCTTGTTGGAATCATCTGAGTTTATCTTGCATACTCTTTCAGCTTTTGTGTTTGTCTTTTCTTTCCTTTTTATTGAATGTATTGGGGCAACACTGGTTAACAAAATTATATAGGTTTCAGGTGCACAATTCCACGACACATCATCTGCACACTGTATCATGTGTCCACCACCCCCAAGTCAGGTCTCCCTCCATCACCATTTAAGGGGTTACACCCTCCTCTCCCTCCCCCATCCCTCTACCCCTGGCAATCCCCACACGGTTGTCTGTGTCTATGAGTTTTTTTTCTCTCTTTTTTTTCCTTTTTTCTTAATCTTTCCACTCCCTCAACCCCCCGTCCCATAGCTGTCAGCCTGCTCTCTGGCTATAGGTCTGCCTCTATTTTGCCTGATAGTTCAGTCTGTTCATTAGATTTCAAATGTAAGTGAAATCATATGCTACTTGTCTTTCTCTAACTGGCTTATTGTTTTCGTTCTTAAAGAATCTTCCTGGCATCTGTATTTTCAGAATCGGGCAGACTTCTTATCACAGATGCTTAACAAAAGTCCTCCATTAGATGGAATAGAAGACTAGTACTAAAATTCTTTTTTTAAACTTTTCGACATGACTTTTGGAATCCACACAGGCCAAAGGCCCGCAGAAATTCTGCCCTGAGTTCCATCTTGGTCTTCACTTTTCCTTCCCTATTGACAGACTTGATGTGATCCGCACTTTCCTAGGACACAGTCTATTTCAGGGGCATCCTCTCAGAGAAGAGTTTTTTGACAATGCAAAACTCGCCTCCCATTGTCCAAAGTGAACACTCAAAAACTACATTGCTTAATGCATTTCAGAAACAGCTGATTTGTAAGAACAAATCCCAGCCTTTCCAGATGAAGCTTCTTTTAAAAGTGATTTCTGCCACCATGATGAGAGTCATGCTCATTCCTGTCTTGTGGTTTGCGCTGGCCGGGCGGCTCACCCGCCCTCCCCGGGTGAGCACGTGCGGTTTCTGCTTCTGAAGGGGGTTGGCCAAGGTCCCTGAGCACGAGTGAGGACCTGCCATCTCCGACACAAAATTATCAGTGTGAGTGACCTCTCATCGCATCTCATCTTCTACCCGGGATGATTTTAAAGACTCGTGTGGTTTTCAGTCCCATATGGAAGCTGATGACTCACACCTGTTTGTTTGTTGTTGTTGTTTTTTTCCCCTATGCCTGGCTTGCTCGTCTCCTGAGTCATAGACCCATATTCATTAACTCCATCTCCAAATTCACCATTAACCAAGCAGGAGTCAAAAACAGTTAAAGATACACTTTACTCCTATTTGTAAAAAGTTCTTAAGGGCACCAACAAATAACAGAAGAAATATGTCCTCAAATGATCCTATATGGCTCTTTCTTATTGGATTCTTACTCCCTTTTTGCTCAAAGTTCTGTAGGTTCCACCTCTGAAGTATATTTC
The DNA here is from genome assembly GCF_019186645.2 of Phyllostomus hastatus. NCBI lineage: Eukaryota > Metazoa > Chordata > Mammalia > Chiroptera > Phyllostomidae > Phyllostomus > Phyllostomus hastatus. Next base: position 22,008,840 of record NW_025334024.1, read on the forward strand.
AATGCTATGAACCTTATTCCTCACACAAATATGATATCCTGTCTGATCCTTGCAACAAATCTGTGGAAGATGCGTTTGTATTTCTTATCAAAAAGAAAATTGAAGTGTGTCTGAGCTCTTTCAGCTAATAAGTGGCAAACTTCCTATTTGGTCTCAAGTCTGGCTGAGACCACAGAGGACACAGTCCATTATGCAACCTAAGGAACTGCCTTGAAATGGCCAAATCCCTTCCTTGCTTGGAGGTGATTACAGTTTTCTTCCCAAGAAAATTAAAGAGATACATGCCCCCATGACCCAGGCATCCCTAGGAAGGAAACCAGTCTGTTCTACATATTCCAGGGGCTGCTGAATTTTTTGTGCTCTACTAGAAGGTCGCTATAATTCCTCACTAGCTATCAATTGTTTGACAATGAGTGCCATCAATCAGCCTGTAACTTTCATTGCCAAATGCATTCTATTTTTATATACCCATGAACTCGCACATTTGCCGGTGACAGGAAGCAGTCTTTCTCTATAGGATAAACAATGAATTGTGTGTTTCATCTGAAATAGATTATTTTACAACATATTATTCAGAAATATCTTTTGCCACAGACCAAAAAAGGCTTTGAAAAAAAATGTAATATATTCCTCCTTAAAAACTAGTTTTCCTATGAAGGTTGGCTGCGGAGAGCAGATTGAAAAAAAAATGCCTTCTATTCTGCCATTTTATAAAATATGTCTCAGCAAATAGTCATAAATCTGTCAGATATTGCAACCCAGTTTGGTATTATATACTAGGAAAATGAACTCAATAGCAATATAATCTTACTTTCCAATATAACTGAACTTGGGGAAAATATCTCAGGAAGAAAGCAGGCATAGAGAGCAAATAAAATCTAAGCACCGCAGATATAAAGTTTATGATAGCATATACAACTTTGGATATTGGTGTTTTCCTTTTATTAATTCCAACTCAAACCCTCAATCATATCCTTCTTTTTAATTTGGTTCAGCACTTTTTCTTTTCTCTGAGGAAAGTGAAATGATCTTTTATGATATTTTATCTATTTTGTGTTTGTTTGGGCTTATCCTCCCATTTGAAAAATTACTGAGGCCCTATTTAGATATTAACCTACTTATGCAAACACCGTTTCCACAGTGTCGACTCACTGGTCTCCATATCACAGAGATTTATTGATTTCCATTGGCTGCAAACCAGGTATTGTGTTTTCATTTATCAAATAGGAAATTTAACTGAAAGGTGAACAGTGGAGGTTCAAGTTGTTGCTTGCGGTGTTTAAGAGTTTCAGCTCTTCACCTGCCTTTCTTTAATGAGAAGACAGACAAATACATTTAGCCCATTCAATTTGTCCACTCGTCTGACTTTTAAAAGATTATTCTTGTTGAAGAGAATGTGCTCATTTTGGGTTTTTCTAACCTAAGTCTTTGGAGAAGGATCATCAAGTGATGGACTGAAAGGAAATAAAGTTGATTGTGTTTTTTAAAAAAATATCTGTGGCATTCATGAATACTATAACAGCATATAGTAAATAGAAGTCAGTATGTTACAGAGAACAGAATATTAAAGGAAAGACTAAAATATGGTTACAGTCTCTGAAAGGAGGATGCTGGCTATGTTACATACTAATCATAGAAAAACAGCTTCTTAGTGATCTAGAATACAGTGTAGTAAACTTTAATTTGACTTCCCATGCTTTTTACAATGTAGTGGTTTATTTGCTTTTAAGATAATGTGCAAAAGGAAAGAAAAACCATGATGGATAACAGAAGAAACACTACAGACCGTTAAAGACAAGAGAGAGGCAAAAGTAGGATGAGAATCCTGGATGCAATTTTTCAATGATGATGATGTAGACCTAAAATAACTATTATAGCAGTCAAGGAGGAAGAAGGAAAGAATAAAAAAAAAAAGAAAAAATGAGAGATCTCTACCAGAAGAGTCAAGGAATAAAAGGAAAATTCAGACATAGACTAGAAATGCCAAATGATCATCAAGAAAGCACATCATCTGGCCAAGGAAAAAAACGAAGGGAAGGTAGAAACAGTGTACTGAAAATCCATCCACAAGAGACCAAAGGATGGAGGAAAACAGGAAGAGCCCTATGAGAAAGGACCATCAATTCTAGAAGTGAAATGATACCTTCCCTGAACACACTGGGAAGAAATAAATCACCAGAGGTAAATGGGATACTAACAGGATTATTTCAAGCCACAGAGACGGAATCTGTTGAAATCCTAACAGGAATATGTCAACAAATGTGGAAAACAGAACAATGGACTATAGGTTGGACACATCCTATATACATTGCAATTTTCAAGAAGGGAGATGCCAAGGAAGGCTGTAACTCTAGGACCACTGCCCTGATTTCCCACCCAAGTGAAGTGACACTCAAGATGATGCCACAAAGCCTCCTTTGTTCCTCTTGTATTAAAGTATATTTAATTGATTATGCTATTACGGTTGTCCCGTTTTTTTCCTCCCCTTTACTCCCCTCCACCCCCCTCCCACCAGCACTCCCTCACTTGGTTCATGTCCATGGGTCATACATGTAAGTTCTTTGGCTTCTCCATTTCCTATACGATTCTTAACCTCCCCCTGTCTATTTTGAATGAGAAGCATTATGCTTCTTATTCCCTCTACCTTTTCCTCTTCCTTGGAGCAAGAAATCCTGGGGGTTCAAGCTGGATTCAGAAAAGGAAGATGTACTCAAGCTCCAATTGTGAACATTTTGGACACGGGAGTGCTCCGAAGAAGTTCAGAAGGAGGTCCGTCTACGTTTTATAGACTACAGTAAAGCCCTTGACTGTGCGGAATACAAAAAGCTCCAGGTTTCTCTGAAAAAAGAAATGAGTGTCCCTCTGCACTTGATTATCTGGATGTGTAACCTGTATTGTGGACAGGAAGCCGCTGTCAGGACAGACTGGGGAGACAGAATCACTTCCTAAAGGCAAAGGTGGTGCCAGACAAGGGTGCATTCTATCTCCCTACTTATTTGATGTATATACAGAACATTGTCTATATTGAAAAACTGGGTTAAACTCAGAGGAAGAAGAGGAAACATAGAAAAATATCAATCATTTAAGGTATGCAGGTGACACCATCTTACTGGCAGAGCCCAGCAGAGCTCTGAAGGGACTTCTGATGGGAGCGAAACAGGAAAGTGCCAAAGCAGAAGCAGGGCGGCGTTTAAAAGTCAAGACGACCAAATGCATGACTGCAGAAGAAATGCACGACTTTAACGTGGAGAATGAAGGCATCAACATTGTCAAACATTTGGATTACTTCGGGTCAGTCATCAATTCACATGAAGAAAGCAGCTAAGAGATCAAGAGAAGGCTGAGACTCAGAAGGGCAGCAAGGGAAGAATTAGGGAAGACCACCGAGAACAAAGGAGTGGCAATGGAGACCAAGGCTAAGACCCTCCAGACCTTTGTGTTCCCAGTCACTATGTACAGATGTGAAAGCTGGATGATGAAGAGAGCTGATTGGAAAAAGAATTTTTTTCATTGGGTATACGGTCTTGGGGGAGAGCTCTGTGGATTCCCTGGACCATCGGCAAGGTGAACAAGTGGGTCCCAGAGCAAAGGAGGCCTGAACCATCTCTGGGGGCAAAAATGGCGAAACTGAAGCTGCCCTTCTTTCAGCACTTCATGAGAAAGTGGGGTTCTTCGGGAAAGACGTTAATACCGGGAAATCAGAAGGCGGCAGGAGGAGGGGAAGCGCAAATGTGAGGTGGACTGAATAAGCCACAGGCATGAGTCTACAGGACCTGGCAGGGCTGTCACCAACAGGAGACTGGACATCACAGGGTCACTGGAGTCGGAGCCGACTCAACGGCATGTGACACACACTCATCACTGATGAGGACTCCACTCCCCCCGCCACCCCAGCCCCTGTGTTCTACTCAGAATAAATTTCTTCCAATTAAAAAGAAAGTCAAGTCTCTCCATGTGCAAGGCTCTATGCCTGCTGCACTCTTTGCATAGGTCATTGTTGCTTTTCCATACGCTCCCCACTGTGTTCTCCACGCGATCAGAAGTGAAACAGCTTCTCCACAAAGCCTTGATCAGAGGCCCTGTCTTCACTCCCAGGATGCCGTGCGTCCCCTCTCCTGGCCTCATGGCATGATAATATAAGTTCTCATTTAATTATCTGGGTTTCCCAAAGCCCAAGAAAGAAACCATAGTTGCCTTGCTCAGTGTTAAATATGATCATACCATGTATGTTTCTCATTCCACCAAGAGGAAGCATTTCAGATGGACGACAGGACATTAGAGAATTCATGTAGTATGAAGATGTATAGGAAGTGCTGAGGAATAATAAGAATCTTATGTTGTCTGGACAGGAAAAAATTTAGTATATTAGGTGTAAAATTTACCTGAGGGTTATATTATAATGTACCATAAATGCCAATATAAACACTTTGAACTTAAACCTGTAGGCAGTGGGATACAATTGCATACCATCAGTCTGGGCAATGTGTTTTGAAATTCAAAACGAAAATCATAAACATGCTACATTTTGAAGTGTGCATGGATATAAAATGGAAAAGAATTAAAAAATGACATGTAAAGCAAAAATTACATTAATATTTATGTTAATATTAATATTTAAGAAGCAGAGGAAATTAGCATCAATGAAGCACCAAGTATGTGACAGGTATTTTGTAATGCATTGTCTTCTTAATGCTCACTGCTTCTTTCTGGAACAATTCAGTGTCTTTTTAATATGGAAAAATTAAGGTTGGGGGATATTATGAACACTAGCTTCACCAAGTTCAAGTGCAGGGTTCCATTCCTCCTTATCTGTAAAGGCCTAGAACACATCCTAGAGCTCATTACAGAACAGTCCACTATTTTTATAGATTTGGTTTAGCAAACATCTCATGCAGTCCCCAACAATCACAAAGGTGGGTAGGATGGTTTTCTTATTTCTAAAATATGGATAATATATATCTTGGTTCAGGCAGCCATAAAAAAAAAAACACCATAGACTTGGTGACTTAAAAAATGTAATTTATTTTATCCCAGTCCTGGAGGCTGACAGTCTGAGATTAGTCTTCAAGGCCAGTTCTGGGGAGGGCTCTCTGCGCTTCCGCCCGAGAAGGGTGCACGCCTTCTCACTGTGCGTCCCCACGGCCTTTCCTCCTTGCATGTGCGTGGCCCCACTCTCGTGACCCATCCAACCCTATTTACCCACCCCCCCAAAGCCTCTCCTCAAAACACTATCACATTGTGGGTTAAGGCTTCAGCATATGAATGGGGGGAGGAGGATGCATTCTCTCTAAAATAATATATAAAACTGTATGAAATTTATCCAAAGACATTGTGCTGGTTTGGAGAGTATACCCAAAATCTATGTCCTTCCTGGAACCTCAGGATGTGAACTTATTTGGAAATGTGGTCCTACAGGTGTCATTAGTTAAGATGAGGTCTTACTGGAACAGGATGGACCCTTAATCCGATATAACTAGTGTGTTCATAGGATGAGCAGAAGAGACACAGAGGCAGACGTCCACACAGAGAGGCAGGGAGGCAGAGACTGGAGTGATGCGGTGATGCTTCTGCAAACCAGTAACTGCTGGCTGACCCAGGAAGCTAAGAGAGAGCATGACCTTGATGGTAACCTGATTTCACACTCAACCTCCAGAATTGTGTGAAAATAAACTACCTTAGTTTTAAATTATCCAGCTGGTGGTAATCTGTCACAGTAGCCTTAAGGAAGTAATACACAACTAACAGGGCTTCTAAATGCAGCCTATATCAATATATTGGCATAGCCCATACTAAAAACATATGGATTATTTGCCATAAAACAATAAGGATAATGCCAATTATTCTTTTTGTTATCTCTGCTCTTTACATCTTTATCCTTGATTATAAAATTCATATGCAAGAGCTACCATTTGACCTTATTACAACTACTGAATCTAAAGTGAAACGTATTTTTCTAAGATGGAGAATCTGGTTAAATAGTTTAAAATAGAACATTAAACATGATTTCTTCCCTAGTAAAGCTCAGCTATTGGCTATTTTAACATTAAGTGCCTTTCTTTAACAACTACCAATTTACACCAGTATTTTCAATACCATAAGGATTCTTAAAATTAGAAAGGTAAAGGGCAACAAAATCAACACCTTTATTTATATGTTCTAAATTCTAAGCACCTGTGGTATCTCGATATATTTTTTCCTATATGCAGTGGAAGGAGCAAATAGAATTCTAGAGTTTTATTAACCCTTCCTTTAGCCTTCCAAGGTGTCTCACACATAAGGATGTGATAATGGTTTTGAAAAACCATCACTTCTGTATGTTTACATTTTATACCAAAGAAGCTTTCTGAAAGGTTCAGTTTCAAATGAAGAAGCATAATTCTGGTCACCCACTCCCAAAAAGGTAATAAATCTGAGTGGATGGTGGGGTGAGGAGTCTGTTGGAACTCTCCGTACTGTCTAATCAATTTTTCTATAAACCTGAAACAGCTCCCCAAAAGAGAGACTATTATTTTTAAAGGGTATTGGATGTCAGGATATATAGGACCCAATTCAGGGCAATTAAATCCTATCTTCTCAAGTCAGGGCCCCAAAGTCACCAGCACTATTTTAAAGCTATGTGGAATGTACGTTTGTGCAGCTATGTTGAGAAACCATGTCATGGATGACCCTTGCCAGACACTATTTACTGGGTCACATGGGTCAGGTACTTGAAGATAGGTAAGGCATTTTGTTTTTGCCTTTGTGTAACATATACCTGCTCTGCTGCTTCAATAGCTCATGGTTTGCAAACAATATGTTTAGCAAAAAAATAGATACATTTACATGTGTTGTAGATTCAATGAAAGTTATTTTGGACCCTTATCTTTCCTTGGAAACAATTTTCCTTGATATCATGTTTCAGTTGGTAAAAGAAATTGCTCACTAAGTTGAGATTTTTCAGTAGGTGACGAATTGAATGTAGCACGAGTCTTATCGATAGTCACTTGACTGAGGAGACTTGGAATAGAAAAACATACGTCTTTTCCAGGATGGTTTCTTTAAAATCATTAAAGGGCCTGGCTTCCTTGAGATATGGAGCTCACTAACATTGCTGTATGAGTGAGTGGAGGAGAAAGATGAAAACAGTATTTACACCGTTGCTAATAACATGATCATCTACTAGATAAAAGAAATACTCCACTGGGAAAAGACTATTGTACTAAGAAAATCTTTGTTTTAAAGTATGACATTTTTATATATTAAAATTAAAAATTTGATTATATATTAACAAGATTTTACTAGACATAAAACATAAAAACTTGAAATAAAGCTAAGTAATACGTTTAATTAAATTTAATAATCTTGTTCTAAAAATAAAATATGGCTTTATGGAGCAATATAAAAGTCAGTTTTATTAATTTCAGAGATAATACACAATTCCAAATGTGAAACAATATGTTTTAGTGAGCCAGTTCTTCCAGATTAATCTAAATATTGATACAATTCTCTAGTAAATGGCATTTTGAAATTTTTTTGAGTTTTTTCAAAGTGATTCAATAGTTTATCTTAAAGATAAAATGGTTGTGGTGGCCAATATAAAAAAATGTGACTACTAAGATGACTGCCTTAATAACCTCCCTTTCTGTTTTTCTTTAAAAATCTGGTGTTAAGGGTTAAACATTTTTGTAAAAATTGAATTCCCAGAGACACACGCTATCTTCAGGCCAAGGCAGATTATTAAAGTAAAATATTCTTTATTCTACCCTGCTTAGTGTGGCTCAGTGGATTGAGCGCTGGCCTGAGAACCAAAGCATCACCAGTTGGATTCCCAATCAGGGCACATGCCTGGGTTTTGGTCCAGGTCCCCAGCAGGGGGCGTGTGAGAGGCAACCACACATTGATGTTTCTCTCCCTCTCTTCTTCCCTCTCTCCCCTCTCTCTAAAAAAATTATTATCTAAAAACTTTTTAAAAAAATTCTATTTATTCCTCTATGTATTATCATTATTTTTCTAATTTGTATATATTTTCTACGAATTTCCTTGAACGCTACCAAAGGACTGCCACAGCAGAGCTACTAGGGAGACTGGTGCTCAGAGAGAAGAAATGGGGCCATGAACTATGTCAAGCTGACCTGTGAAAACAGAGCCTGTGGGTATGCAGACGATGGCCTTTGGACACACTCATTTTCTCTGGTTTCTTCTGCAAATGCAGATGAAATTTTGAAATATTTGGGGGAAGGATAATGCAAGAGGCACTGGGCTGGAAATCTGTGGCTCTGGATTTCCTCCCAGCTACAGCTCTTGCTTTATCTTTCCGGCCTCCGTCTCTCTGCCTCCAGCGAGAGTACTGGGAGTCCGTAAGTCCACACGTGTTTGCCGTCATCATGAATGATGCCGTTCGCCCCCTTTGAAGTTGGATTTCATGATAAGTAGGTAGAATGACTTTGACATTTAGATGTATTTAATGATAGCATAAATACTGGTTTGAACTATATTTCAAAGTTTCTATTAAATCGAAGCCTGAAATGTATAGCAGTTTCTGTGAACGTGTGAGTGTCTCCCTCCCATTCTAAATACTAAAGAATCAGTTAAGTATCACCAAATGAGAGCAGCAGTGTAACTCATTCTGGGAAAAAAATCTAACTTACAAAATTGTAATGCATTATTGATCCCTCTGGGCATTTTTACAATTGGCTATAGAGGCAGAATTGCCAGTGACAGCAGCAAGATAGTCAAGATACATACATGAGAATGTAGAGGACCAGCACTCTTCGAGTGAAGCAAAATTCAAATGCAATTAGTTTTTTTAAATTGGGATTAGGGTAGATAAGCCATCTACCCCCAACCTCGTGATACATAGGTGAAGAAAACGGACCTTGAAATGTCCAGTCGCAGATGACATTAAAAAATAATAATAAAGAAAAAATATTTGGCATTACTTCTTTCTTATGTATGAAATATTTTCTAAAATATCACTTGTAATGACTGCCTAGTATTTTATCATATGCTATGCCAATAATGTATATGTATAAATCTTATTATGGTCGTCTGGAACACTTTTAATTCCCTGCTATTAAAATAAAAACCAGGAAGGTCTTTTATAGAAACACTCATCCATATTCAGAGATGTTTCTTAAAATAAATTCCTAAGTAACAAAATGAATAAAAAATACTGTTATTTAAGAATAGAATCCCTCCACATGCTGTCAATGGAGAGATCTGCCTTTTTAAAAATAAAATGTTTAATAAACCATTAGGGGGCAAAATCCTGATGGACACATGGAGGGTCATGCTGTCAGCTTCCACTGAGTGCCTGAGCTGTGCCAGTGCCCTGGTGCCGGAGGTAAAGGGGGAGACTGGGGAAGAGCGTGGGGAAAGGTGAAGTGAAGGTCTTGCCCCTGGAAGACTGGCATGGCTGGAAGGATGGGAGTACAAGTTCAGGGAACTATCCAGCTGGAGAGTTTTTCATCAATTACCGGCTTTGCAAAGCCTCTCCCTCATGCCTATTAATGAATCTTTCTTGATAGCTTCGTCGACTAACTGGTGGATTTCTATTTCCTCTTTGATAGATGTGGAAACGAGGACTCAGGAAAGTCAAAGATCAAGGACAGTGTAAGTAATTAGAGCATGACTGCTCCTCTCTCACTGTGATGGCAAAGGTTCAGATTTTTGTGATGTCACTGTCTACCTTACTCTTCTTTATTTTAAAACCACAGTTGTCACTACCAAAAGGAATCCACATTTACAATGGCCACAACTTTGAACGCACTACTTAGCATTTAATAAATGGAAGTCACTATTATCACTAAGTGCTGGGCCTATACTCCGGCTGCCTCCTTTTATTGCATTATTCCATCCTCATAAAAATATTGTTTGGTATATTTACTTTAGTATTATAAATCAAGGTACCGTGAGTTCAGAATAAAGGTTATGTGTTCTTGCTTACACAGCTGAGTGTGAATAGAAACTCATATTCATCCCACTATGCTGTGAGGTCTCTCAAGCGCTAGATCAGCAAACTACTTTTTAAACTTTTTAAAGAATGAAGAGGGCATGGCAATGGGGAAGTTTAAGAGAAAGCATTAAGTAACCGCATCGTTCCAAGAGCTGGTTTTTTTCCTTTAACTATATTTTATTGATTATGCTATTATAGTTGTTCTGATTTTTCCCTTTTGGCCCCCCTCCACCCAGCAACCCCCACTCCCTCAGGCAATCCCCCCACCATTGTTCATGTCCGTGGGTCGTGTCTAGAAGTCCTTTGGCTACTCCACTTCCTACACTGGACTTTACATCCCCATTCTGTAACTACCTACTTGTACTTCTTAATCCCCTCACCTCTTCACCCATTCTCCTACACCTCCCTCCCATCTGCAACCTTCTGGTTACTAACTTCTTTTCTCTTACTGCTTTTAAGAGTCTCTTTTTATCTTTAACCTTTGGCATTTTAATTATAGTGTGTCTTGGAGTGGGCCTCCTTGAATCCATCTTGTTTGGGACTTTCTGGACTTGCATATCTATTTCCTTCACCAAATTAGGAAAGTTTTCTTTTACTATATTTTCAAATAGATTTCAAATTTCTTGCACTTCTTCTTCTTCTTCTGGCACCTCTATGATGCAAATGTTGGACCTCTTGAAGTCGTCCCAGGGGCTGCTTATATTATCCTCATTTTTTAAAATTATTTTTTCTTCTCGTTGTTCTGCGTGGTTGTTTTTTGCTTCCTTATGTTCCAAATCATCTATTTGATTCTCATCTCCATGCATTCTACTGTTGTTTCCCTGTAAATTGTTCTTTATTTCAATTAGTGAATCCTTCATTTCTGATTGGATCTTTTTCATTGTGCTGAGATCCTCACCAAGTTCCCTGAGTACCCTTATAACCAGTGTTTTGAACTCTATCTGATAGATAGCTTATCTCCATTTCATTTAGCTAATTTTCCAGAGTTTTGATCTGTCTTCTCATTGGGGCCACGTCTCTTCGTCTCCTTGTTTTGGCAGCCTCCCTGTGCTTGTTTCTATGTATTAGGTAGCACTGCTCTGACTCCCTGTCTTGGTAGCATGGACTAAATAGTAGATGTCCTGTAGAGTCCAGTGGTACAGCCCCCCCCCCCCCCACCATCGCTCAGGCTCAGTACTGAAGGTGCACCCTTTGTGTGGGCTGAATGCACCCTCCTTTTGTAGTTGAGGCTTGGTTGCTGTCGGCAGGTCAAAGAGCCTTTTAAAATGGCAACTTCTTTCTTTTTTAATTTTTACACTTTTATATCTGATGCCTGTGTTCTGATATAATAAAAGGTAAATACGAAAGAAAAGGAGCTCATTATAAACCTGATATGTGCCAGTGACTAGAACCCAGACCATCATTTTCTTTTTGGTGATTAACCTCATCTAAATGCATAGCACCCTAGGAGACGAGAGGTGGCTTGCCAAGAATCACACAGCTTTTCAATACTGAATGCAATATTCAAACTCGAAATCGACTACTTCCTAGGCCAGCACTCTTTTAGCTTTCCTATTTGTGCTATGATAACATCAGGGGAAGTTATGACTACTGCAAATGGTCTTACTTATCTCTCCCCCTGCAAAGTAAAACTGGCCTGGTTTCAAAGTCATCCAGAGAGACAAGGGAGGAATGACGCCATCACCGGGCATCTACCTTCCCCAACAGGAGGAGGTCTGCTCACAAAGAATGTATGATACTTGACATCCAACTGCCATCGGGAAGCCCTGCATTAATAAAGACCTGAAGATCTGTAACTTGCCTGGAGGCTTAAGTGGTTAATATAGAAGTCATTATTTCATGGAGAAAGAAATGCTCTCTTCAACCAGTGCATCAGATTTATATATCTAAGGGACACATTGTGCGGGCACCCAAGGGCAAGGCGAAATGGTTCAGCAAAAGAGTAAAAATGCCACTGCAATTTTCAGAAGATAAATCAAGCAAATTGTCCCATTACCCATTAAATTTTAGAACTGGTGTTCAATTTGGGGAATAATTCAGAATATCTAAGATAACAGAGCAGAGAAAAGGAGCATAACCCTTTTGCCCTTCTATTCTATTTACCAGCATTCGAATTTCCCACAATCAGCAAGTCCCTGCTTCAACAGAGTTTGCAAACAAAGGCAGGCCCATGGACCTCGGGACTGAGAGCACAGAACCTAAAATATTAATTCAGGAGCTGCAACCTGCCAGACCAAAGGCAACGCGGATGGGTTTTATTGACCTACTTTGTTGACCCACGCAAGGTGGGCATCGTCAATATTTTAAAATGTATATTTCGTGAATAAAAAAGATTTCATAAAAGGAATTTGAATAGTCAACTTATTTTTTTCTATGTTTTCAAATCTAGCCTCAAATCCAGGATCAGCCAGTTGGGAGGAGTCTAAGAGGAGCATGCTAGTTATTTTGTTTTCCTTTTCTTTCTTTTCTTTTTAAATATTCACCTTGTTGTTCTCTTCAACCCCTTTCTCCTATCCCTACTGTTAGGCAGCTAATTCTTTCTCGAGTAGAGATGAGATACAAAGAAGAGTTCAAAATACTTTTTCCATGAGCTATTGTAATTTTTACTGAAAACTTCTTAATTTGTCAAATATTGAAACACTGGTTCTCTTTAAGGTGAATTATTTGATAGATTCCTTAGCTTTCCCCAAGACCCTAACCCCAACTGTAATTGCTCAGATGGCTGCTTATTAATCCCAGGTGCAGACCGACCCCATGCTCAGCTACCTTGCCTATCCACACATTATGCATGGCCTTGCTCCACTTCAAGGTGAGACAGACCTGGCCCCTGCAAACCCCCTCTCCAGCGAAGGGAAGTTTGTAGTAGAGCTCACCCTCAGTAGACCCCTTCCTCTCTTTGTTGTTGTTCTACTTCAGAAACTTAGTGTTTCATCTTTTCACCATTCTCATTTTTTTAAGATTTTATTTATTTATTTTTAGAGAGGGAAGGGAGGGAGAAAGAGAGAGAGAGAGAGAGAAACATCAATGTGCGGTTGCTGGGGGCCATGGCCTGCAACCCAGGCATGTACCCTGACTGGGAATCGAACCTGCGACACTTTGGTTCGCAGCCCGCGCTCAATCCACTGAGCTACGCCAGCCAAGGCACCATTAGCATTTTTAATAGATGTTTGAGGTGGCATGACTTGACTCTCAAATTCCAGCTAAGTTGTTCTCAGAAGACCCCCTCACGTGACCCGGAGGAGGAAGGAAACAAGGATGATTTTCTTCAATACAACATTCTCTCCGATCTCCTTCCTTTATTAATATAAATAATAGCACCTAATTCTGAGTGGTTTTCCCATGTTAGACACTGTTATAATTAAGCATAGTAATTTACTCCTCAGGATAATCTGAGGAAGTGGGCATGGGCGTTATACCTATTCTACAAACATGAAAACTGAGGTTTTGCAAATGAGAGTGAATTAATGAAAGCTACTGAGTTAACAGAGGAACAGAGTGGGTAATTCACTCTGCAGCTAACTAATCACAACATACTGATCAGAATCACATTCCCGTACTGTTTTTTTTTTTTTTTTTGCCTCCAACACCCATGGAGGATCATCTGGTATTTGCAATTATTTTATGTGCTAGGAAATAAAACGAACACATAGTGCGATCCTGCTTTTTAAAAAGACATTTTATTAAGAGCACTGAGGATTGTTTTCTTTAATCAGCATGAAATGAGAGCATTATTATTATTCCCAATTTATGGCTGAAAAACGAAGGCTAAGAGAGATGCAACAGCTTGTGAATGTCGAGAGCGAGGAGGCGGCGGAGCCGAAGCTCAGAGCCTGGGCTTCCGACAGCATGGCCCCTCACCCTGCTCTGCCCTGCCTCCTTCTAGAATGCCGCGGAGTCACTGATTTAGGACAGTACGTGCAACGAGTTCTTCCACCGTCCCTCAGAAAATTTAAGAGTCCATTAAGATGTGGTGAATATATCAGTTTTATTTGAAGCTTTACTTCAATTATATGAGAGCAGGTTATATGAGAAATGGAAATCTTTATTGGACTACTGAGGGCAAGGTGAAAAGTATATTTCAGTGTATCGTATATATATATGGTATAAATATATCTACATGATTAACTGCTTTAATAAGTTTTATAATGATCATTATTGTAACACATGGCATTATCCTATATCATATGATAAAACACTGTGTTGGAATGTTTTATGTTATCGCGGCTAATTCCTCCAGAACAACAGGATGTCATATTAGTGCGTGAGTTAGAACTGCATTAATTGTTCAGTGAATCCCTGCCTCTTCCATAACAACTGGCATTCGGTAACTTAGCCATATTCATTTTGCTGCCGTAGAAACCTTGAAAAATACAGGTGTAATACCGAGTACGTCCCTGCGGCAGATGCTGTTGGCTGCCCACTCTGCAACCACTTCCCTCCTAATTTCTTGCCAGCAGAAACTGATGGGAGTCAGGATTCAGTTAGAGAAACATTCTAGGAAGGTACGTGTGAAACATAATTGGTATAACATGCACACCTTTCTTTCGTGAAGATACCGGTGGCCTTGTGATACAGTTGGGTAAGTGTAAAGAAGATAATATCTTCTATGAAGATTGGAGATAGATTTTTCTTTCATCCCAGCAAGAAAACACACGCGTGAGGAGAAACCACTGGGGAGACCTCTGTCCCTTTTTCCTGTTTGGAACGTGTCTGTTTGAGAAAGTGGTGCTGCAGGGGAGGCAGCATCCTTGTGTCTTCGGGGCGAGAGCCGCAGCACAACGGTCACCCTGAGCACAGTACAGGAGCGTGACAGTAGGACCCAGGCTCTTGATTAAGCTACTGCATGAATTTGGAATCACCTGACCCCTTCTTTCTTGGTTTATGCTAAACTCGTTGTCTTTATGGATTTATTCATCATGATCCTAGTATGTATACTGTTACCTGCAGATAAACGCTCTGGCCCACGCCCTAACTTGTGGAAAGCCAAATAATAGTCTCTCAAGATGTCCACATCCCGATCCCAGAACTTAGGAAACTCTTACTTTGCATGGAAAAGGGGGCTTTGGAGATGTAATTAAGGTGAGGGATCTTGAGATGGGAGAGGATCTTAGATGGTCTAGGTGGGCCCGATCCACTTATGAATCCTTGAAAGTAGAGAATGTGCTCCAGGCGGTAATCACAGGGAGATGTGAGGAAAGCAGAGAGGTCTGCGAGATGCAGAGTTGCTGGCCTGGAAGAGGGAGAAGGAGGTCCAAGAGCCAAGGAACGTGGACAGCCTCCAGCAGCAGGAAAAAGTAAAGAAACAGATGCTTCCCTTGAGGATACAGGAAGGAGCACGCTCTTGACACCGCCTTGATTTTAGCCTGATGAGACTCACTAAGTTCTGGAGTTCCAACCTACTGAACTATAGGAGAATACATGTGTGTTGTTTTAAGACACCAAGGTTGTAGATACGTGCTATGTCGGCACACAGAATACTAACAGAATTGCTAATGCTGAACAGTTTCGCTGAGGGAAAAAATACATCAGGATGGTACTCAGAGAGGATGTGGGTTGGTAACTACCTAATGGTCAAGGGATCATCTTCAGACTTGGAAACATAACCATCACTCTTCCAATCCATGGATACGGGATCTGTAGTGGATATCTACATCCTTTTAACAACAATTTGCAAAGACTATACAAAGATGTTAACCTTTGAATAAGAGTCTCCCCAAGCCACCAGTGCCAAAGATAATTTTGCACTCAGCTGAAACATGGGGAATAAAATTAGTATGGTTGACAATCTGTAGGCAGGTAAATTCATCTTTGTTAAACATTCATGATGGCACTAATAAACTTGATCCTTGAGCATGGTTGTGGGTTCAAGGGCACATGAATCATGTATTTGTATTCTGGCTATACCTGATAGAGCAGTCTCAAGTGCAACAAAGCATTTCAGCTCTATGCCTCTGTTTCTACATCTGTGAAATAGGTTGGTGTTACTGGCAAGGGGTGTGGTTATGGCTACCTAAGATAATGCATATAAAGTAGCTGACGCATAGTAGCTTCTTCACCTAAAATTCTCCTCTTAAGCAATGACTCAAGTCATTTTTAAAACAATTATATGAACTCTTTTTTTTCCAATTAGATCTAAGTAGAGGGCCAGTAGATAAACAGATAGATCTTCCTCCTTCCTAACAAACTGTCCTATTGGCTACTCTGTTACTTCTGTGAATTCTGTGTAATGTTAAAAAATATTTTGTCCTCCTGGCTGGTATAGCTCAGAGGACTGAGTGCCAGCCTGCGAATGATAGGGTCGGCAGTCTGATTCCCAGTCAGGACACATGCCTGAGTTGCAGGCCAGGTCCCCAGAGGGGGTGTGGCATGCAAAAGACAACCACACATTGGTGTTTCTCTCCCTTTCTCCCTCCCTTCCCCTCTCTCTAAAAATAAAGAAAATATTTTAAAAAATATTTTGTCCTAAAAAATAGAAATGTCAATTGACTTTTAACATGATGATCACTTGAATTTATGGAGCGTGTGTATCCTTTGGAGAATATGAGGATGTCTTATGTAGCATAAAGCAACTTATGCAGTCTAAAATTTGCTCATTGGAAGGGGGTCGTAGCGTCTTTCTATACGGCACATTTTTGGTAATTTAGAAGACAAGCAATACTATGTTGCCTTGTACAGACACAAACACACATAGACCCACAGTTATTTTCTTTGTTAATCTTTGGGTGTTTAAGAAGACAGTCAAGTGTGGGAAACATTATAGAAAAATGTTTCAGCCTAACTGAATATATGAAAATAAATATGATGATAATCGTGAGTCATCTTGAGAAGATAAAATATAGGTGAAGATTATTATAAGCTAAGTGCCAAAAGAGAGATACACAGCTATTTACTGACTTTTGGAATAGGAATAGGCTCTCTTTCTTAATTAATTCTTGCTTTTTTCTTTTTTTTTTTTTGCTTTCTTTTAAAACAATTTACTGTCTGTTGTGATGTTTTTAGGTTTATTCTTAATTATTTTTGTCTTTTAACTCTCACTTCTCCCTACTGTCAGAACATCTGCTCGTCATCATTTATCTCCCTTGCTAATCTGATGTCACTGACTTTCATGTCGCCACTCAAAATAATCACAATAGCTTTGCCTGCCTGTAAAACAAGGAGAAGTGGGCTCTGAGAGAGGCTAGAACAAGCTTATAAAATGCCCTGACAAATTAGCTCCTCAGGAGCCTGTCTCTCTTCCTGGGCTGGGCCGTGCAAATGTGTTGAACTGGAGTTGTCCATGCAGGTCATTCAATCTTTTCCGTGCCAAACACTGAGGCAGATTCTCAGACTCCGTCAGCTCCTCTCCCGATCACAAGCCGCACTGCAGTGAAGCCCAGCGGGGGAACTTGCCTCGAGGTCCACGGCTACCTTGCAGGCACCAGACCTGTAGAGAGCCCTGTAGCCAGTTGCCAGGGAGCAGCGGATGAGGAAACGGGAGAACTGGGCTCCTCGGTCCTCCCAGCTTCTCACTAATTAACCTCTCACTAATTAGAAATGCCATTTTTAATTACCATCATTCCCCTCTTGAAATGTGGTGAAAGCTGACTCTGGAAGGCTCTGGGGTTCCATTATGTTACAACAGCTGTAAATTACCTAGGTGATTACTATGGCCTCTTCCGACGCCCTGGGGGCCCGCTCTCCCTGGGGAGCAACCACGTCAAACAGGAGCTCGGCATCATGGGATGGAGCACACGTTTTCAAGATCTAACTTAATAAAAGGATCTGAGACAACGAGAGCTTTGCTCTGAATCTGGTGCGCCAGATGGTTCCCAGAGGAAGGCTGGGCCTCACCTGGCACAGACGGCAACCCTGACCTTCCTGAAATGCTGTCACGTGATGACACGCCCAGTGTCATCCTGGCCTTAAACACCTTTGTGCTGCCTGCCTGGTATGAGTTTTGTCCTCCAAGGAAGGAACAGGGGTGTACTCTGTGTGACACACCTTGTGCCTACCCTTGCCGGCTCACCCTGTACCGCGGTCCACCTTCTTCATGTCTTCCATTCACACTTGTCTTCCAGTGGAGAATCCCAAGTTCTCACCCTCCTGGCCTTTTAACCACTGCGTTCTCTCATGTGCGAAGCTCCACCTGCCCCCTCGGCATGTTGAATTCCCACCTAGCCTTCTAATTTCATCTCAGGAAAGTCTTCAATTCCCAGATTGACCAATTCCCACTTTATTGTGCTCCCATGCTTACCCCTTTCAATATTTGATTAATTTTTTAATCAAAAATTGTTTTCCAAATCAATCATAAGCTCCACATAGCCAGACACCAGAACAGTTTTGGTTCTGGTATTTGTAGGACGAATGTTCTGTTTGATGAAAGCTTAGGCTGAATTAATATTGTTGAATTAATTAGTGACTTAATAATTTGGATGCTTGCTCAATTGCCACGTGTTCTCCTGCCATCAGCACTCGAGGAGAGAAAAGGCATTTATGACTTGCCTGCCCGCTCATCAGAGATTGTCTTTTCCATATAGATGTCTTCCAGAGATTTTGTTTTCCTGTTACTGTTAAGGATGTTCACATATTTTTTCATTGCTTTTCTTGTTCTTTTCAAATCTGAGTTCAAATGTGTTTGGGAAATCAATATTTTTTTTTGCTAGGTTTATGGACTATAATGTAATGATTCAGGCATAGGGGATGGATTTATGGTTAGCAAATTTGGATAAAAATTATCTCCCTCCCACTCTAAACATATGAGTGCTCAGGATCCCAGTTTCCTGACCTGTTAAGAGGGAAAATTACATGGTAAAGGTGTTTATCCCAGGAAAAAGTACACTATGAACAAGTGACAATAGGTCAACTTTCAGGAAAGTGCCTGGTACGTGAGTGTTCAGCAAACCCCATTCCCTGGAGAAGGAGAATAAAGACACAGACCAGCAATCTGCATCAGCTGCTGTGGTAGGAAGATCACCACCACCAGCCATGCCCACACCCCAATCCATGGAACCCGTGGATACGTTGGGTTACACGGCAAGGGGGCAATTTGGTTGCCATTCAGCTGAACTTGAAATACAAAGATTATCTTGGGTGATGTAGGTGGGCTGACTGTAATTACAATGGTTCTTTTAATGTGGAAGAGGGAGGCAGAAGCGTCAATGCCAGAGTGACGTAATGTGAGAGAGATCATTGGCTTTGAAAATGGGAAGTGGGCCATGAACCAAAGGAAGTGGGCAATCTCTAAAAGCTTGAAAAGATAAGAAAAAGGATTTTCTTCTAGAGCCTCCAGGAAAAACACAGCCAGGCCAACACTTTGATTTTTAGCCTGAGACCCATGTCATCTTTTTGATCTCCAGGACTGTAAGATAGTGAATTTGCCTTGTTTTAAACTATTAAGTTTGTGGTATTTTGTTATAGCAGCAACTGAAACTAATACAATGATTATCATCATTAGCAGCAATAGCCTCTCTCTTGCCCCCCATATATATACACAAGCTTATATCTATAAGCTTGTATGTGTTTTTATAAATTCATATTTATAATCCAAAGCACACAAAGAAACACATGTCCACAAGGTGGAGGGACACTTAGATTGTAAAACAAAATGAAAAGTCCAGGTGCTAGGAGCAGGTGTGAGGCAGAGTGAACTTACTCTCCTGAGCAAGCCCAAGCCTGCACCATTGTCATTAGACTGTGCGCTGTGGTGCTAATTTTCTAGTGGCATCACTTTCCCATTATCAACCTCATTTCCTCTCCCAGAAGGGGCTTGCCTCCACCTTAGAGGTCAGTCTCAGCTGCAGAAATGTGCCCCTCATACTGGAGAGGTCACCATGAGCAGAAGGGAGATGCCATTAGCTGGACACATCTGCTTTCCAGGTGCTGGCTGGCGAATTCTAGACTTGGCTCCTAGGTGCAAAGTGACATGTGCCATCAGTGAATAAATAGACCGGAGAGAATGAAATAGAATTGATACTGGCCGGATGTCAGCCTCATATTCTAAAAGACGAAAGAATAATAATAGACAGAGGGGGACTTAAACATTGCTCAGCCTTATTGAATAATTCCATTCTTCCCTTGGTTGCCTGCAGATGGAGAATTTCAGACACAGTTCAAGGTTTGAAGGGCACAGTGGCTGGGACACACCACATGATCAATAAGTGTTTATTAAACTAATATACTCTGAGTCTTTTATATAATAAAAAACTGAGGGGAAAAAGAAAACATTGGATATAATAAGCATCTTCTATACCCCTTTTGTTTCTACATCTTCTCATATTTGTGACTTTTATTATAAAAATAATTAAATTCGGATGTTGGGTCTGGGTTTATAAGTGCAATTTGACAATTCTCTATATGATTAATTGTATTAGATTTTTATTTGTTGCTAAATATACTTTCTTAAATATAGTTTTCTCTATATAAATTAGTTTTTAACCAAAAACATTGTATATTTTCAGATGCCATTTTTATAGCAGTGTGGCTTCTTTTTGGAAATAGAAAATCACCTCACCCAAATCACATGGTAAAAATTACCAAATGGAAAAGAAAAACTTGAACCTGCCAATCTCATCATTCTGACTAACCAGTTGTTTTTGTATATTTTCTGATCCCCAAATAGTGAATACAATTATAACCGAAGAACAGGTTCAAATATTTTATTTTCTAAGAATTTACTATGAGAAGCTTCAAACATATAGAAAACTTGAAAGAATTTTATAGTAAACACATGTTCCTACCACCTGGATTCTATTATGAATATTTTGGATAGTTGTGTTAAACACTATTTATTCATCCATCCACCATAGGTTCCAATCTATATATTCTTCTCTTTTCATTTTGTAGTGTTTTTCCATGTAGGTGCAATTTCTTCACTATCATTTATATTTGTGTATAAGTGGCTTTCTTATTAAGTAAACTCAAATTTTCTTTTAAATTTCTATCATAAATGATGTATTGAATTTAGGAATAATTACATTTACACATAGAATTGCTTTTCAATTATACTTAATGAATATTTATCAAGAACCAATTATGTGCCAGTCATTGTTAGGAGCTGTGGCTATAAAGATGGATAAAACAGCCCTTTCCATCAGGAGTCCCCAACTGGTAGGAGCGATCCCCATTTAATTGTATTACTTCATATAAGACAACAGGATGATTACAGCAGTAAAGATATGTATAAGGTTCAGATATAAGCCAGAAAACAATATCATTAACCTTTTCTAATCTGACTGGAGAGCACTTCACAGGAAATTTAACATCTTTTTATAAAATTAAATATCCTGGGGTGACATTGGTTAACAGAATTACATAGCTTTCAAGTGTACAATTCTCTAATACACCACCTATATATTGCATTGTGAGTCCACCACCCAACCAAGGTCAAATCTCTTTCTGTTACCCTACACTTGAGATCTTAATTTCATAAAATGCAGTGGCAAAAGTGTTCCCTTCCTTACCCAAATAGTGATCTGCATTCCCCACCTCGTCTCACCTTCATTCTTGTTTAAAGACTACAGTTCATTCAATAATCCATGGGTTGAACAGTTCCAGCCACACTCCCAGCTTCAGAAGGTGGTAAATGAGAATCTGTCCAAGCCAATCAGGATAGGCCATTTCCGTCAACAATGATAAACTGAGATCCTGACTTGTATCGCAATTCTGGACAATGAGACCCCATTGCAAAGTTGCTAAAGAGCTTCTGGGGAAGGTTTCCCTTACTGTAATATTCAAGAAGGAATGATTCTCATTGGTGGCATGTGGTACTTGGAACTGGGACATGCATCTTGGGACCTTAATAAAACCTTGTTTCTATCTTCTGCATATTCTCCCTAGGAAAGGGGTAGGAATCTGAGTCCTTGATGATGTCCATGGAATCAATATAGCTTAATCAATTCTGTAATACTGACTACTTCTAGCCTTACTATTATATACCATAACACATCTCTTTGTTGCTTAATACATTTAGAGTTGGATGACTGCCACAGCACATGTAAAAGCCTTCTACTTAAAACAAACATATCTGTTTAATGGGCAGAGAAGAATTTGGCTGGTATTCTAGGGAGTATTCTAGGTAGAAGGATGCCGGAAATCAAGAGAGAGAGAGATCTGTTTCTAGAAATGTTAAATGGCCCTCAGTGCCTTAGTCTCTAAAACAGAAAGGGGGCAGAGAGAAAGGAAAGAGGAGAGTTGAGGGCAAGAATCATTATTCCAGTACACAGTAGGGTGAAACTTGTTGTCACATTCATGTGATCAAAGGTAAAATACATCTGGCTTGGGGCTTCTTAAATAGCCTACTATCTTGAAAATGACACAATTATTGCCCTCATGATTTTTCCTTAGCCTGAAAATTTCAGTGTTATTATAGCTCTGATACCAGATCATAAAATGTTAAATGAGTGACTCAGTAATTTCTTCTTCAAAGGAGAGTACGTTCTTATCATATTAAGCCTACAAAATCAGCATACACTCTGCCTATATAATCCATCAGGGTGACATGATCACTGAGCACTATTTTTTCCCAGAAAAATACCGAAGGATAATGGAGAGCAATATTCTATAATACAAATATCATCATGGAGAGGTAGACAGAGGTCATGAATCAAGTTCCAGGCCTTCTACATATTTGTATGATCTCAGTCGAGTTAGTTAAATGTCCTGTATTTTATTTCTTTATTGAAAAAGTATTGGCTAATAAACACCCTTGGGAAAACAAGCAGTTCGTGAGAAAATGGTGCACACAGGGTAGGCGGTATCAATGATATGCCCGCCTTTTCATCATTTTTCATTTCTTGTCTCAGTGAAAATTATGAATTGATGGGGTCACACCAGAGTGA
The DNA here is from genome assembly GCF_019186645.2 of Phyllostomus hastatus. Lineage (NCBI taxonomy): Eukaryota > Metazoa > Chordata > Mammalia > Chiroptera > Phyllostomidae > Phyllostomus > Phyllostomus hastatus. The sequence continues at coordinate 22,031,589 of NW_025334024.1, forward strand.
AGACCTTGTCTTTGGAAAAAAAAACCAAAGCCCACCGCCTGAATATTACAGATATCGGACTAGACATCTTTGCATAAATTCATGTCTAATGGTATTCACTGTGTGGCAACTGCAGTGTGATGAAAAATAATATAGAGACCTGAGTTAGAACTCAGAATCTCTTTTAGAGGAAAAATAACATTGTTTACTTAACAAATCTCTGCCTCAGTTTTGACGTGCTTAAGACATGACATGCTTTATTGATGCTTAAAGGGGAATATCTATGGCAAGCTCTTTTCCTAAGTAGATGTTCAAGTGGGCGGATCAGGGTTCATCTCAGAGCTGGCGGAGCAAACACTGGAATTCAATGTACACCTCCCAAACGCTGTCTCGGGAGGTCTGAGAGGAAGGTAAGCAAGCAGGTGGAGCAGACCAAGCATATTAAGCATGAGTAGGATGGGTTTTCTTCAGTTCTATTGTAGCATTTTCCCTTTTTAAGAAGTATGCTATTTTTATCCTCCTGGTTTCAGATGAATAAAACATAGGGAGTTCAGGTGACTTGACATAATTGTAATAATACAATTACGTACTTATCAGAGAGAATCATTGTTTAAGAGGTGGAGATGAGAGAGAGAGAGAGAAATAGAGAGAGAGAGAGATTATTCTTACTGCTTTCAAGTTCCTTGCCAAGAGAATTACCTATAGAAAGTTCTGTTTAAAAGCAACGAGAAGCAGCTCCTAGCTCCTACCTCCTTTTCAAGTAGCTTTGTCAAATACCTCTTGGGATGAGACTTATCTGCTCCAATAGGAAAGTTGCCATGTTTCTTGATCTTTGGAAAAATGTTCTCTATGGGACTTGATATATCAACGTGGCTTCAAGAATCTCAAAACCTCTGTGGACATAACAAGAGAGCTGTGTATGTGAGTGTTTGTGCATGTGGGCGGGGCTTCCCTCTTCTCACTGCCCACATAGCGTTTCCACGGGCATATTATGGCATAAACTGAAAAGTATTTTTTTCTATTTTCCCTGACAGAGAGTAAATATAAGGATATCACCATTTTTTAGCTGACACTTTTGTATAAAAATAGCAATTTTTAGGACTTGGTTTCTGTGTTTGAATTCTGACTGCATTTTTTGACGATTTCGTAGGCCAAATAAATCACCAACAATATCACCTGTAGAAATCTACTTATTGCTATTCAGTCCTTTGCTTTCTTCCACAGAGGATGTGAGGTCGCCTTTGGGTTATTTTAAAAGGGAATATAATTTAACTACAAGCAAATTATTGTGTCTCTGAAAGGTACTGATGTTACCTTGTTATCTAAATATTCAACAAAATGTGCTCCAAAAGAAATTTCTCAAATGCCTACAATGTGCCAGGCATTGTGTTCAAAAGTAATGCCTGGTAAATGTTAAGGATCTTAGTATCAGTGACCAAGTTCAATACTATTTATCACATTGAACACTCTTAAAAACAGGTGAGCTGAATGCATCTACTCCATTTTGCAAAGGAAAGTAATCCTCAAAAATACACGTTTCAAGTAAGTGCATTAATGTCTATTTTGTAAATAGGCAAACTCACTTGCCCCAGGTCAAATAAATGATAAAATTGAATCTAGGTTTATGAACAAGAGTCTTATGCTCTAAAATAATACACCATCCTGCCTAATAACATGCCTTGGCCAGGCATTGTCAAAACAGTTTGCAAACACATTTTGGGTATTCACAATGCCCGTGAGGACCCGAAAGGACACAGAGAAATGGAATGAGGCAAAGTTCCCACACTCAAGATATCCACAGGTCGGTGGGGTACAGATACTGCTCAGCTCTTATTCAGATCAACAAAGGTATGACTGAAGTCAGTTTTATTCACGGAGGAAGGCGTGCCATAGACACAGAATCCTGAATCTTCCATTGCAGCTCTTCTGAAACTGTGTTTTGTGCAACATTAGTTCCGATAGGAGATGGTCTCGGGTGAGCACCCTAGAAGCAGATCCTGAGATACAGATTTCTGAGCAGCCCAGGCAAGACGCTGAGCACAGTCTGAACAGAAAGGGGGCTGAGGGAAACAGGACAGGGAAGAGGACACGGCAAAGTGGAGCTGCGGTTCTGCCTGGAGTCCAGCCCCAGCCTGATGTCCCAGGGAGCTCTGGTGTGGAAAGGGTGCCACTGGGTTTACACGGCTTGGGGCAAGAAGCTGGACTTCTGCTCTCCTGGATCAGTCAGTCATTGGATCTAAAGGTAACCGGCAGTCTTCAAGTAAACATTTAAGAACCGGCTCTCAAACAGAGTGCCCTTAGTTTATAAACTTTGACAATTCTCATGGTGCAAACGCTCCTCTATGACTGATCTCCAGCTAGCACCACTCAACATCACCGATGCTGAGCTGGGAAGTGCACAGGAGCCACTCACAAGCTGGTGTGAGTGGGATCCAGTGCACCCATGGGTGTCACCACCTGGGCATTTCTGAGAGAGGGGGCTTCTAGGCCATTATTCTGTTGTCAGTGAACATACTAATCACGAGAAAAGTGGTTACAGAATAAACACAGAAAGGAAGCTTTAAGTTGCAGAGAGAAGTCCTATCACATGCCAGGGATTTCGATATGTTAGCAAGAGAAAATACTTGTGGATATTTGAGAAGAGAAGTTCAGTCTAATGTAATATTTCAGGATAATCATTCTTACACTTTAATGGATGTCAGAACAACCAGATATACTTACTAACATGCAGACTCCCAGACCCCACCAGTAAATATTCTGATTCTTTAAGTCTGAGATAGATCCTCTAAACATATATTATTATTATATGTTCAAAGCAGAGTAAGTGTCGGTGGGCAACCCATGGTCCAAACAAGCAAATTTAAAGAGTGAGTATAGTGACAGGCATACATTGGGACTATCTCCAGTAAATCGATATGTCCGGTATCTTGGTTAGAATTCCTCCACACACAGGGCCAAGACAAAGACTTGGGGCCGGAGAGTTGGCTGGGCAGAACCACAGGGATGGAGCGGGTGGAGACGAGGATGGAGAGAAAATGTTGCTGAGCTGATTCATGCTACGGGTAGCTCAATCCCACTGGGAAGCTCCAACCTTGCTGCTTTAGGAACATTCTGATGAATTTTGAATGAGTTTGAAGTGGTACCATTTTGGAGACCATTATAAATCGCAATGTTCTTAGTAAAGGTGATGAGAAAAATCATTAATCTATCAATAAGGAAATCATTAACTCAAAAGGAAAAGGTTGCAAGGGGAGAAAATGTTTCTCACTGGAATGGAATGGGCTACAAGTAGCAATAAATACAAATATGCAAGTCTGATTGCTGAAGAAAGGATAGAGGTCGAGATTTGGTAAATATCTACATAGGCTTGACAGATAAAGCCCCAAACGAATGGAATCACTGCCCAGGAAAGCAAGCCCTCTGAGTTCCTGATGCACAAAAGAATGAGACAAATAAAATTGTTGTTTTAATCCTCTGTGGAAACAAAAACATTTGGGAAAGGGAACTGGACACAGGAAACCAGCAACAGGGTTTCCTGTGTCCAGGGGAGAAGAGACATGAGGACACATCAGCCATCTTCACTTATTTGCAGGGGGTGGGGCATGCAGCTGGGAGTCCAGTTTGCTTTGAATTTTTGACCAACAGGAAAGAGGGAGAATCGGCAACTACTAATTAAAAGCACTGGAAGAAGAGATTGTGTCCTGCTTCCTAGGTCAGGCAGAAACCACAACTTGTAGACACTATAAAAACAGCCTCAGGACAGGGTCTGACAGTGTTTGTGTTCCTTCTGGTTGATTGTGGCTCCCTGGGAGGGTTGTGTGCTCAGAGAGGGCATAGGTTCTTCTGAAGCCCAACAGTTTATGAGAGCAGATACGGATCGGTCATTAAAGAAACTCAACCTTGGGTCATGGTATCAAGCCACTTGCTCAAGGGAAGATGGTAGGAGCTCTGTCTTTAACGGTAGTATGTGCAGAAGCCAAGGCATTGACAAAGGCCGCCACTTGAGTGCTGCAGGAGATGTTGGATCCATAAGTGACCTTTGAGTATGCAAGCAACTGGGGATCTGAAAGAACATGGCGAGTTTTCTCGTTGACCAGCAATCGCAGCTCTTTAGCCAAGGGGATAAACATGGACCAGCGAATCTGTTTCTAAAGCTAAAAACAGGGACGGAGAACAACAGTTTTATTCCTGATTTTTTTATAACTCAGGCTTCAGTTGGTGCAAATCAAACAGAATATGAAGGCACGCCTCTGACTTATGGATGTCTTATGTAAAACAAACAATCCTGTGAATAAGATACCACAGAGATTGTACTGTCATCATTTTCCAGTTGTCCTGGAAGAAGGACGGTGACGCCTAGGAGTATTAACTTCTGCCTCCTTCTCTCCATCTGGAACCTGATACTCTATTGAATTTTAGCAGATGCAGAGTAGTTCCTAGTCAGGGTGTGAACCTTCTCGATTTGAATTTCAGGACAAGAACGTGTTATGCCTTCACAGCATGTTTGGTGGAATGCTTGGGTTCATGCATCACTCTGGTAATTGACTAGATGTGTGGTCTTAAGTAAAATATAATACTATGGACTTCATTTTCCCCATTTTTAGAATAGGTGATGCTAATACCTGTTATTGCAGGGTTATAGTAAGTAAGGCATTCATCACATCATTGATGCAAAGCACCCACAATGCCTGAATCATAATTCTCACTATGGAGTATGCATTCAGACCTTAAGGTAGTCTTACTATTGGTCCCCAGACATCTTTATAACACAGAATGTGATATAAAATTATTTCCATCATACACTACAAGCACAAAATCAAGGTTGTCACAGTGGCTCCTAGTTTACCTGTATGATTACCTGAGAGATAATAAAAAAAACAAAGGAGGGAATAGGAGAAAGAATATGAAATAGGTTGGAAGACAAAGGAAAGAAGGAAATATGTTTGGGTGACAAAATGAAATCTTCATGTGGGTCACTTGCAGGGGATGAATGCACCTAGGTTTTAGGGCCCGAGGTCACCCACTATGCTGTTATGCCCCTGTGATGGCATTTTCAAGGGGAGCTTTAGAAGCTGAGACCTTCATGTCCCAGCCCGAGGACACTGAGAGCCCAGCATATACATATGCATATACATATACATATACATATGCATATGCATACACATATACTACCAAGGTGCCTGTTAGATTGTAATTCTATTTGATGAAGTCAGTTAATACCATGTTTAGTTTGAAAGACTATGGAAAACAAAGCTTGTTCATCACTTTTGGAAGACCTTTGCCTTGGACAAATAGAAATGGGAGGTTGCAGTGGGTTGAAGAGTAGTCTCTCCAAATCCATGCCTACCCAGAAGCTGAGAATGTAACCATGCCTGAAAATAAGCTAAAACTTTTCCCTTCATTGTTTATATTGTAAAGTTCTAAACACAATGCTGTGGATTCCTGTCTGAGTCACTGAGTGTGAATTACCCTAAGACATTATCCTCTAATTTGGCAGCACTTGGTGTTTATCGTGTTCTTTGTGCGCTAGTTCCGAGCATGTCTAAGGAAACAAAACTGTGGTGAGGTGTAATTTGTCCTTTTTTCCTCCATGCTGTAATTCTTTCTGAACACCTACTTTGGTGGTAGAACTTTTGAAACATGCAATTTTATATTGCAAAATGGCTTATGATGATTTCATGTCTTATTCTTTCTCCTGGACTTGAGTGTTGTATCTATAAAACGTTTCTGATATACTCAAAATCTGGGATCTAGTGCCCAATTTCCTGGGTTTCTGAAGTTTTTTAGATATTATATTCTACTATTGCTTCATCCAATACACCTAGCAATAATTGACATAGCCATCATTTAAGAATGAGTTTTTTTGTGGCGTAAAAGAAAACAACTTACCTTGGCTTAATAGAATAGGAATGTATTGTTTCTCAGGTAATGGGACTTCTGGAGTGAAGCAACTGTTTATTCAATGGCTGGAGAGCGTAGGAGGAGATCATGTGACCATGTGGAGGAGGCCATCATATCTATGTTAGCGCCCCAAAGGAGGACAGGGGTGCCAGGCAAAAGCTGCGTGTCAATTGAATGCAATCCTTTCAAGGGCTTTACTTAACCCCGACCACATGGCTAAAATTCGGCCACAGGATCAACCTTAGCTACAAGGGAAACTAAGCACCCTTCAGCAAGTTGCTTCCTTATACAAAACGTGGGTTCAGTTGTTACAGATGAAAGGAAGGCTGGTTACTGGGTGGGCAGCTCACAGTGTCTGCTTCATGATTCATCGAGCGGATATGCACCGAGCAGTAACATAGCACAGAACCAAAATGCTGAATAAAAAAGAAATTTTAAGCTCACCGTTGCACCCCAATCCTGAATTGTATCCAAATTCAGAAAGTAAACTGGGGTAACAGGATGCTTTCAGTCTTCCACATATATAGATAAATTAATTTACATTTATGTGTACATATATGAATTATTTTATATATAAAAGAAGAGCTATACAATTCGAGGTAGTTTTTGAGGTTGAGTATTGCTTACTTCATCAAATCTCCTGATGCCAAGAAAATACTATTAATCATATTAGTTTAAAACTGTTGCATTAGCAAAATATCTAATGGGTTGCATGGTAGATTCATTAGCGATTTCTCCTTATTATCGATTATCTTTCAGAATCTAACCATGATGATGCAACGGACTCAAACCCATTATTAAGTGGCTGCAGGCAAATGGAAACAACGTGCCCTCGTGCCCATTAAACATAATTACTGACCAATCATAAATCATTGACTAAAAAAATCTGGTGCCTGATGGAGGTTTTATATTTTAATCCTCTCCCCTTATGAGGAAACCGAGGCAGGACAGAGAAGTGGCATCGCTCAGGCCAAACGACCCATCTGCACCATAACTAGCAGTAAAATAAAGTCCCCGGCCTTCGGAGATCCGTTTCTGCCACATCAAGGGCCAGTTACCTTATCCTCAAATCCTCTTCTCCTTTTCTGTATTTATTTCTATTAGTGATACCATCGTCATATCACCAGTTGGGAAACTGCTGATCAAGATTCTCAAAGACCGTAATTTTTTTTCAGACACAGATTATGAGATATTTTAACAGAATTTAAACGTTAAACATAGATCTAGAGGCAGAGGATAAATATGGCCTCCTTTCAAAGTATTTTCTGAGCTGTGCAATGTCAAACTTTTTACCGAAGCAGTACCAGGTGACACATTTGTTATTGCGCGTGTATGTATTTTTTGGAAAAAGTAATATTTCAGGTAGAAAATTTAGGGTTCTTGGGCTTCCTCCACCCCAAACTCCACCTACAGTACAAATGTCACACTTGTATTTACACATATGCACAGACCTGCGCATCCCCGAGTATGGATGTCTCACTATGTAACAGAGTAGGCAGGGGATGAATCTTGTATTGTTTGGGGAAATCTATAAGGTATTTAAAATTCTATTTTCTCTCTCTTTTTTTACCGCCCCCCCAACGTCCCCCCTGTTTCTAATATGATAGAGTAACATTGAATCTAATCATAAGAAAATTATTTAGAAAAATATTAAAATTCTACACAAAACAAAATGTTCAGGACAATAAATACATAAGATGGTGTTAAAAATATTTGCAGATGTATTGCACTGCATTATTATAAACAATATTTCAATTTAATTGATAAGTAGAACGAACTCTAGGTTAAACCAGAGAAGATCCACTTATTATTTATCCAATATCATGCAAGAATTATTCGAAGCACAAAGCAGAACATATAAAATGCAAAATTGTTTTTGATGTTTAAATCTTTCTGACTGCAAACTTATTTTAAAACGGAATTATCAAAAGTGTGTGCCTTGATTTCAGGGTTGGCTAAAAATAAAACAGGTCTTTAAAGTCTGTCACCATCGTTTTTTGTCAAACTGCTAGAGATGGTCCAGTTAATTTTGTTTCTGGAGTTCAATTTTTTTTTTCCTGAGAAGAAAACACACTCATGTCTAAATAACTCAAACCGTGCACTACACGTTGTAATTATTTAATCAACTGTATCACATCACATTCAGCTACATGCATTACATGTCATGCACTGCACATGCGAGTTATATTCTGGAAATGCCCAGAGAATCATCAGGAATGGATGTGTAGTCCACTAGAATGTTTTAACAAACTTAATTTGCTTTAGATGCTTAATAAATAGGCAAGTGTGGCCTGACTGGTGTGGTTCAGTGGATTGAGCACCCGCCTTCGAACCAACGGGTTGTCGTTTTGATTCCCAGGCAGAGCATATGCTTGGATTGCGGGCCAGGTCCCCAGTTGGGGGCACATGAGAAACACTGATGTTTCTCTCCCTTTCTTTCTCCCTCCCTTCCCCATTGTCTGAAAATAAATAAGTGAAATCTTTAAAAAAATAAATGGGCAAATATATTTTACCCATGTTATCATTCTCAGTGACAATCTCAACATGTAGTGGGGTTCTGGGATTAGAATTTCGCGGATCACTGACCCAGATAACAATTAGCTCTTATCAATGATGCTCATTAATGTAAATGTGACCCACCCAACACAGTCACTCTGTTTGCTCCCCAGTACTTCCCAGGAGACCCCCTTTTACTATTTCTGGAAAACACTCAAAGATGCCTTTTTAGAAGAAATAGTATGGGATTTTTTTTTCCATTGTAGAAATGTCTATTAAAGGTGTCCAGATAAATTTAATAACATGACTTAGATGAGTTAAATTTAAAAGGTCACTGCTAAAGCATATGAATTAGTAAATTTATATCATTACAGGAACATTGTCTCAGACTGTGTATTAATCGTGTAACTGTACCAGGTACTATGGAAGCTCTCACGATTAATAGCTCTTGAAAGGATAAAAGCCTTAAAAGCTAGGACAACTATCAACACGGTGTTAAAGAAATATCTCTTACTGCACCGCAGTGTTCAATGGTGGCACATTTTCCAAAGAGTACAGAAAAAGTTAAGAACACCGATGTGAGATGAATGCGTGCGCTGACAGGAGAAACACCACTCCATGAGCACCTACCACAGTTACATTATCAGGCACTGAACTGCATACCTGCATGTGTCTATGACAAGAGGTAAATAGCATAGACAGAGAAGAACAGTTTGGGGCCAATTATTTCATCTCACCAAGTGTCACACGGGAAGCACACCAGGGATCTGAAGATTGAACCTAACTCTAGCGTTTACTCTGTCCTATTATTTTTCTCCAAATATGGCATCCAGATGTGCTCCATTATATGGCAGAGCCCATGCTTTAAGCATGACATGATCATGTGTTAACCTGGGTTAAGCCGGAGTTTGTATTAATTTCATCAGAGCTTGATCACCCTTGTGGTCAGACTGAGGCACTCTTAAAAAGAGAACTGAGGGAATTAGAAGAGTTTTGTCCTACATTGTAGATTCCTCAACCCCTGTTTACGCAATCGATTTTTTTTTTACATCGCGAAAGACCTAACTCACCCTTTTTGTGTTTGTCTTCTTAATGGAATACACGAAGTTGCAAGTACAATTTTGAGATGTATAATTTAGCTGACTTTATCTAATTATGTGGCAAATAACCCAGCTCTTAAAAACCTCATGAGAATATTTTAAGACGTGTTCTTGTTTGGCTATATATCACAATTCAGAGTCATTACCATAAATTCATGTTTCTCTTCTATTTTACTGTCTTGTTGGCCAAACCTAGTAAGATAAAGAGCTATCAAAGGAATCCAACACAACTTAAGCAGTGATAATAGAGATTTGGAGTCATCCCAAAAGAAAGTAAAATTAGCATTGATCACAATAACCCCTGCAACAAGATAGATTTTTGTGATAAAATATAGTGACCTGAAAGATACTTCTTCTTCCTAGATCAATGATATTCTTTAAAGTAATAAAGGTTTCCTTGAATTATCCTCGCTCTTCCACATCTAGCCTGCCACATGTATGAATCACTTTCAGATACTTCTTTGCTAGTGAATACTATCCCTCATTTACATGCCTTGAAGTGTGTATGATCAGTGTAAGAGGGCTTACTTCTTGTGGGATTCAGTTCATCCTGATGGCCTGTGATTGTCAAGATTCAACCCATCCAATCCTAAAAATCCCAGTAGAGTCCCATCTACAAGAGTGAAGGATGACGGACGTGAGATGAACTTCACAGTGAAAAATAGAGATGATGTAGAATTTAAATAACGTGTTTCTTAGGTGTGTTTGTTTTCTTCACAGCAAACTATTTAAAATATACATGTTTTTGAAAACCAAAACTGGAGTCGATCATTTTGGAAAGGAGTTTGAGCCTCATGGACTTAATCAACAACATGCTGACACTGATAGTAAGTGATGAGTTTGCTGAACTTAGCCATGAATTTAGATTCCCCTTCATCACCTCCTCTACCTTGTTCTTCTGTTAAGAAGAAGGATACTAGACCTGGCTGGTGTAGCTCAGTGGATTGAGCACAGGCTGTGAACCAAAGTGTCACAGGTTTGATTCCCAGTCAGGGCACATGCCTGGGTTGCAGTCCACGGCCCCCAGCAACCGCACATTGATGTTTCTCTCTCTCTCTCTTTCTCCCTCCCTTCCCTCTCTAAAAATAAATAAATAAAATCTTTAGAAGAGGAAGAAGAAGAAGAAGAAGAAGAAGAAGAAGAAGAAGAAGAAGAAGAAGAAGAAGAAGAAGAAGAAGAAGAAGAAGAATTGTGGACCATGCATATTTAGATACTAATTAGACACAGAAATAAAAGTTACGGTTTTGGGTGTGAGGAGGCAAAATTCTCTCTCGCTCTCTCTTCCATCCCCCCAAATTCTCAGTGTAGTACTTTTGGATTTTTTTAGATTGTTCCTTTCTTGGTGTTATTCTCTGCCAGCGATTTTCTACCCATGTGCCACAAGAATTTTTAAAACATACAGAACCAACTATTCAGTCAGGGGCACTGACTTCTTTTCCTTTATATTGTCAAATTATAAAATGACAACAGCCAACACAATAATAGCTGTCTGATGTGAATGAATCAAAATTATTCCTATTTTTGTCAGATCCACAAAAATGTAATTTTTTGTGTGCTGCAGAGTTTTAGCAATTAGTTTATTGTGTGCCATGAGATGAAAAAGGCTGAAAAGTCACTGTATTATGCAGTAAAATGTGATGTGTGTGAAGCCGCCACTTGCACATCAAGGATCTTACCTAAGAATATGAAAATTCTGAGGACCTTCTCAAGATTTCACTGAGAAACCTTCTTTTCTTGGCATGTTTATCTTTGGGTTTATTTTCTAGACAAACATATCACTGAATAAGAGATTGCACAGGCTATATGTCCTAGGAGTAAGATAAATGAACAAAACAACAAGAAAAAGCAGCCTTTGATTATACAGGTCCTGCTCTGATAATAAACACCTAGGTTGTCTCAGTCTTGTCAAACAACGCTTCCCTAACCATATTTAATGAATTCATTCTCGTGTGCTAATGAGCTAGTGCAACTCTGGGTATGGATCCCTAAGTATAAAATTAGCTAGCAAATAGGTAAGGACTGTTAAAAATGTTAAAAACTCCATGTTCACTCTACTTATTTTTTACACCAATGTACACTCCTGATACAATGTTTGAGCAACTCTTGAAGTCCCTTTGCCAATAGGTAGACATGTTTTGGAGAGAGAATAGAGACATTGACCGTGAACTAGTCATCTGATGCACCACAGAGCTTGGGTCTCTATAAGCTTGATGCTGTATCAAAATGAATAAAAAGTATGATATTCACACTCAGACTTTATTTAGGATGGAAGGTATATCTTAAAGAGATGGAAAATTGAGGTTGTGGTTAGGTACAAAGCTATTTTATATTTGTTGTTAGGGGCAATATTTTGGTTAGTGTGATTTCCCAGAATTTCCATGAAATCCTACCTTGGGAATACTAGACAACTAGCAGAATAATATGGTATCACCAAGAACTTTTGATCACAGTTATTGAACAAAACTGACCTTTCTCTTGCCTTTCTCTCAATATCAACAAAAATAAAGATATTTTTATGACATATGTTAAAGACATGGGCTTTATATCTTATGTATTCATACTTTCCTGATTATGCTAAGTACTGTATTTGGTACTGGGAATACAGAGGTAGGAAAGAGAACATCTCTTTCTAAGAAGCATGTAGTCTATTTCTTGAACAAAGTAGCTCCAATAAAATGCAAAGAGGAAAGAGATAAACAGAATGAATAGGATGAGATCACAGGAAAGGGTTCTCACTGCATCTCACAAAGCCTCAGGCAAAGCCTCACAGAGTAAAAGATGCCTGAATGTGTTGTGAAGGAGGCATTGAAATTCTCCAAGTAGGAAAGAATGGGAAATCCCTCCATAGAGACCATGCAAACTGTCAACAGGCATTGGATGTGAGAGACAATTGAATATTTGGGCAAGTCTGGGTCAAGGTGCATAAAATGCTCAGAAAAGTATCTGGCACTAAGTCATTGCTTACTAAATACTTGCTACTGGTAATGTCCTTAATATTACTATGTCATGGGTAGTAGCAGTCATTTATTTTTCTTCAAAACCCTATGAGTCACATGCATTTTATAACTCTTTTACAAAGGAGAAAATTGAGGTATGGATATTATTAGGTAGGTGATCCAAAATCACATAGATGATTAGTGGGGGATTGGGGTAAGAACTCAAGCTATTGATAGTTTAGTGTGGCTCAACTTCTGGACTCACATAGGAGAGCTGTTGGAAAAGCTTTGATTATGAGAGATTTTAGATGACAGTATAAGGATGTTGCCCATAGATCACAGAGTTTCTCAAAGGTATTGCATAGCTGTGTACGATCTGATTTATACTAAAGTAGGGGAGGAATAAGGCAGTGAGACCAGCTTGGAAGCTATGGCAGTGCACTGAGGTAGAATTTATGAGAGTCTGAACTAAGATAAGAGCTATGACAAATAAGAGGAAACATCTTTAGAGGTAATGTAGATTTAAGTATTGAGAATTTAGATTATATGTCAAAAGTGACAACCATTAACCATGCTGGGGACTCTGAAGCTGAGACGTGTCTTATATTTTTAAGGACATAGGGGCACTTATTCCTGGAGGAGTGTTTTGGCTTTCAAACAAAATTAAAAATAAACCATCAAACAAAATACTAGTAGTGAATGCCTGGGTAATTCAGTGTGTGAAATCATTTTTTTTCCTGAATTTGAAAAACATCTTAATCCATTCTCCAATTTTTAAGAAACTATATTTGTTAAAAATTGTTTTGAGGATATATGTGTGTGTGTGTATACATATATATATAAAATTGCATTGAAACATTTTTGGAAGGATAGGGAGCAGTGTGAATTAACATGAGAACAAATTTCCTGACTTTTTACTTAATAAACTCAAAAAAATACATACCCTTTCCTAAAAGAAAAATATATATTTATATAAAAGAAATATGATTCCAATGTACTTCATCAACTATTTAAAGATTGGAGCATCTTTAAATGTTTTTTTTTTCCAAATGACAAACAGATAAAATGTAGGTTCGCATAGGTAGGTACATTTTGATTTATGGGAGTGTAAATCAGTTATATTTTTTAGAAAAATATCTTGAGTGGATATTACTAAATCATGTTACTAATCATAGTGCATTATTATCAAAGACTTGCTTGTCTGCCTCTCTGACCAGAATACAATGGCATTATTATTACCAAGAAGAGGAACTGGCCCTCTTCAACTTTGGATCAGCAGTGGTGGGCTGAGACTGCCAGCCAGCCAGCAGTAAAGCCATATTGTATTAAGCACTCAAACACCCTTATTAAATGAAAGCATAAAACTTGATGAAAGAAAAAAATGAATGAGCCCTCTTTTATACCATAATGGTATACATAGTTAAGTTCGTACTACGAGTAACCAAGGCAATATGAAGTAAAGGAAAACAATGAGTGATCGATGGTCCAAGTTCTTAATTAGTTTTTCATTAGAAAAAGTAATATCGCTAGTAACGATACTATGTATTATAAAATAATAAGTACTTGATAAATATGTATATATTTACATGGATTATTTTATAACATCCTATTAAATATTCTAAATAAATGAGGCCATAATTTCTCTTTAAAACACTAACACCATAAGTATTTATTAAAGAGGGTTTATCACTATGGAAAGACTAATAACTAAAACATAAAGGGCCATAAGTAATTAAAAGTAGGTGGATTAGTTTATAAGATGATATGAAGAAGAACCATTCACATATATTGGACAACTTATTGCATAGAAATTAAGAGCACAAGCTCACAGGTGGAGATCAGGCTGACACTTAATTTCCCTAACAGCTGCCATGTGGTTCATTACTTATCCTCATGTTGGAGAAACTGAGGCTTACTTGACTTTGAGTGGTGAACACACAGTACAATATACAGACGATGTGTTATGGAAATGTACCCGTGAGGCCTATATTGTTTATTAGCCAATGTCACACCAATAAATTGAATTAAAATGTTTAAAAGGAAACAGTCTGTCCTCTCTACAGCAAAACAAATGAAACTAAACAAAAGGCTAAGCATAGGGACTGGGGTAGCTATTGTGGTTGACTTCCCAGATCTCATCTTAATAATGGCTGTTACCCCTGGTGCTGAGCACATTATCCCCAGAAGTGACTGCAGAGATTGGCTTAGTCACTGAGAGCCATCTAGCCAGAGGTAACCAGTGTCAGCACATGCACATGCATATTAAGACCTAGTCATCTTGGGACAACATGCAAGGATTATGACTCTGGAACTCTCTGCGGCTCAGCCAAGGCTATAATTCTGCTTACATTGAAGCTTAAGTTCTCCCTTTTCCTTCCTGCTTTCCTCTCCCACTTCCACAGGTGCTGATCCCTTGGGCATTCCTTAACAACCATCCTGTGGGCTGGATTCAGCACAGAGTCTGCTTTGGGGGGAACTGAACCTGTAACGGTTGGTATCAGACATTTTCTAATAAGATGTCTAATAAGATGTCTAAAGAAGACGGTAAGGCAAGGTTCGGAGTTGGAGCATTTGGCAGTGAGGATCTTATCAGTGATGGTCAGGGAGGCACAGCTGGCCTGTGGAATGAGAGCCACCTGTTAAAACTTATTTCCTAAAAACATGATACTTGTGGTGGGCTACTCTAAATAAGTTTAAAGAGAAGAATTTTTATAGAAAGATGGTAAGAAATAGATTAGAATGCTCAGATGCGTGGTAGAGACACACACATGATAATCACGTGCAACAGGATGCCTTGAGTACCGCATTTCCCAAGGCCCCTGTGAGTGTACAGGTTGATGGGGCACACCCATCACTGGTGTCTCTTCTCTATTTGCCAGGCTTGATGCTAGGAGAGTCTACGACAGAATTAAGGCCCCTGATATCAGTAAGGATAACAAAATCTCCAGCCCCCCAAAGTCCAGGATGCTTCAGCATCTATCTACGTGGGGACAATTATCTTAATTCTGAGCAAGTTTCCAGTGGCCAGGGCAGGGGAGCAGAGCTGATGTAAATAGAGTTAGACATATATTTAATAGAACACAGAATCCCTGCTGGCTTAGATGGGTGCAGAAAAGGGCATTACTCGATCCATACAATCACAAAAACATTAAGGATGAGCAGTTAGGAGGCTGAGGGCAGTGAACCCAATAAAATATCATGATCCCTTGACCACTTTCTTAACTGAAGACAGGTTTCTGACACAGAATCCAGGAACTAAAGGAGAGGCTGGATTCCCAGGATAACAAATCCTACAAAATTACATCAGTTATACACTCCCAGTCCCCACAGTAGGTCCTCAAATGGACCTACAGCAACATGCTTGAGTGAACTGCATGATAGGTGAGTGGGGAGTTCCAAGCATTTTCTGAACTGTTGGACACAGATTCAGGTTGACATTGACACTGAGACACAACACTGTTTAATGTGGGGACATAAAGAAACCAAGAAATAAATGGGATTCTGGCCGAGGTCCTGCATGCAGAGAGTCTACTCGGACCACAGACAAAGGGTCGTCATGTGTCACATTCCCTAGAGCATGATTGGAACCAACATCTTGCAAATCAGCGCAGCATCGACACTGGATCTTCAGTGTGTGGTGTGCAAGTTAAAACAGTGGGGAAGACCAAAAGGAAGCTTTGAAAAAAACGTATCCACGCTAAGAGAGCAAATACAATAAAACATTACATTTTGGAGAGGTTGCAAAAAAAATTCTGCCATTCT
This sequence comes from Phyllostomus hastatus, assembly GCF_019186645.2. Taxonomy (NCBI): domain Eukaryota; kingdom Metazoa; phylum Chordata; class Mammalia; order Chiroptera; family Phyllostomidae; genus Phyllostomus; species Phyllostomus hastatus. The sequence goes on from NW_025334024.1 coordinate 22,047,763, forward strand.
TTAAGATCTAAAGAATGAAGGGGTGGTGGTGTTTTTTACACTTCCAATATTTGATGTATCAGGACCCTAATAAAAATAATATCCTGAAGAAGAAAAGTAGACGACTTCACCCTCAACCCAGTAGTAATTTTGATTTCAGATGCAGTGCCAAAGGTGGCATTTTATATGAAAATTTACTAGTAAAGTGTGATTTGGTATTCTGAAAGAATTAAATATCCCCCTTGCGCTCCAATAAATAAAACAAGGCTTTGCAAGTTTTAATATCCTGTGGCTGAAATAATTCTAGAATCAGAAAAGTTGTCACCAATTGAGATTTCCCATTGTCTACTCTTCTAACTGACCCCAGTGAATTTGCTACATGTGACATTTAAGGCACCCTAAGTATGTATGTGTATTCATGTGCTTCTTTACACTCTCAGGCACTTTTGTTTCCGTTTGTATTCTTCTTGATGAATGTAGCCAAGTTTACACTATGTGGGGGGAAATGCACCTAGTTCGGACTGACATAGAAACTCACCCAAAATTCAATGCTTAAGTAACTGCTTTTCTAGTGTAGGGAGCATTCAGAAGCAGGCTATGCTCAGAGAGACAATACTTACAGAGGTTTGCTGGCTGGATGCACAGTTTGAAGTAGTAGAAAATCTATCGCTAAGTAAAGTCAGGTCATCTGAGAGTCATGCTCTCAGTACAGTATATTCTGATTAATGACTTTTAATGGATTTGGCACTGAGTTGGAGCCAATGGCTCTTATGGTGAAATATTATAGATATACTTACTTGAAACTGAGCACTGTTTATTATAAAGGTGTTATGGGAGATATTGTTCATTAATTGAACATTGTCCTACTTAGAAGAAATCTCTCTCAGATATGAATGTCCCGAATAGCTGGCCACTCATTATTTTTACTCTTATGGTTAATCTTCTCATTGATCATGACAGTCTCTGCACAGTCTGCCCTGGGTGTCTGAGTGCTGAGAGCAGGGGAAAGAGAGAGCGAGAAAGAAAATGAGGGCGCACACACATGCATGAGGGAATCTGGAAATATGTGCAAGACATACGTTTAATACACCTACCAAAATGCCCCATGGTTGTCTCTACGTTCTTCTTTATATCTGTTTGTGTGATAATGGAAGAAATTCATGATGAATGATAATTGTGGGAAAAAAGCCCTAGAATTCACTGTTTTAGAAGTATCATAAATTTGCCTTTATAAATGAAAATAAGTGAATAACAAGAGCCTGTCACATACTAGCACGCATGCTCCTACACTAACATAACTGAGTAGAAAGATGGGAAAAAATAAGCCAAGTAGATATTTCAGTGTTCACTTGTGTCCATACGCCCTAGCTAAAAGTCAACACCTGGCTATTGGCAAAATATTTTCCCCAGAAGCACAACGTTGTTTGCATGAGGATAACCAATTTGTATTAAAACTCCCACCAAAGGAATATTTCTCAGGAACCTAGCAGTCCAGGGCAGCAAATGGTTTCTGTACTATAAAGACATGGTTTTACAAGGAGGAAGTCACGCCGGCTTAAATTCGACACGCACGTATGGCATGTGTGGTTTCAGGGCGACCACACAGGAGGGCACCGCAGCCTGCTAGACGGACTACTGGTTGGAAACCTTGGTGGAGTCAGAGAGTAAAGAAAATTGAGAATGACTTGGGGTGTGAATGAGTATTTAAAGTCAGAAATATATGTTGAGAGCTTCCAAGATTCTGCAGTGTGTGTGCGTGTGTGTGTGTGTGTGTGTGCGTGCGCGTGCATCCTCCTCATTGACCCAGTCACTGAGCTGTTGAAATAAACCCATGTTTGTGGAGTTGAAAATTTGGAATTGGCCCTGGCTAGTGTGGCTCTGTGGGTTGAGTGTCAGCCTGCCAAATGAAAGGTTGTTGGGTCAATTCCCGGTCAGGGCACATGCCTGGGTTGTGGGCCAGGTTCCCAGTTGGGGATATGTAAGAGGCAACCATTCGATGTTTCTCTCACACACTGATGTTTACCTCCCTCATTTTCTCCCTCCCTCCCCTCTCTCTAAAAATATATAAATAAACTGTTTTAAAAAATGTGGAATTGAATTGGCATAGTAACAACCATGACCAACTACTACTATAAATAAACCCTCTTTTTCTTTTCATTAAAGCCACTTGTAGGGCAGTGTCAGAAGTTTAGGAGGTAGAGAAAAGCATTGCCAACACATAAGAATTTTCTCTTCATACTCATCAAAAAAAGGAAATATCATGTGAATGATCATTTAAATGGGTCAGATTTAGTTTTGCACATCATGTAATCCCAAGACCTAAAGGCTGCATTTAAAGCAAAACAAACTACCTTTTTCCTGAGCTTTAAAATTCTTAATGAATCCTTACAGAGCTATAAAATACAATTGTACTTAGTCTGTAATTTTATTCACTACATGTATTTTTCTATAAACATGGTATAGTATACATAAAAAAGCAAGTTATCTTTATTTGCAATATAACGAATCCCCCCAAAGTCTGAAATATATACTTCTTTTGTCTTTCCTGCTGGTGCCAACTTATATGCTATTTTAAGCAGAGAAACATCTGCTTTTACTCATTATGTTGTTCTCAAACCTAACATTGGTCAATACTAATGTGCACAAATAGATACGAAGAGAACATCACAGTTGGTAGATGAATGACACATTAAGCTACTGAACATATGACTGTCATATACAGTCGTATTCAAAACCCGAGCTTCACGAGAATAATGAGAGAAGCTGACTGGAATTATATATGTAACTCATGTGAAACTGTGAAACTATTTTTGTGGATGAAATAGTATAAGTAGATGTGGGTGGCTGTGAATTATTATACATTTCCACTTAAGATCTGGTTGTAACAAGTAACTCGAGCAAGCAGATTAGTAGCATATAATAAGATCTCTGTGCTTCCAAAACAAAACAACCATTCGTAAAAATTATCTTATTTACATTGCTCTATTATACCAGTCAGCTAGAGGAGACTGCTATCATTTTTAATAAATAATACTAGCTTTACTGGTGTGGCAATAGATACAGTGCTATTTATGACTTTGGATCTAGACACAAGATAATTGCTTAGCTTTAGTTTCTATGACTTCTCCAAGCATTAAGCTAGATTGAAGCTCATATTATAGTACTGACAAATGAGTCAACAGACAAAACCACATTGATGTAAATCAAAATTACTGTGTATAAGACAACATTTGCCTGTAAACTTTGCCTAGCATTCTGAAAGAACTCTTTCTTTAATTTAGGAATTTTTTTTACTACCAGAACATACAAGGTAACCTTGAAAATAGCCGCAGAAAACATTGTCATACAACAAACATTTATTGCTCATCGCCTATAATTATGGTACACATGCACAATAGTTACCTAACAAATATTGCACAACAGGGAGACTTTTTGGTCTTATTGCCACTGAAATAACAATTTTGGAAATATTTAGTTGCATGAGGCTAAGCTAATATGTGACTATATTTGCAGAAGATTTGGAATAATGATGAAAACCCACAATGCTCAACTGAATACTTTCACAAGTAATAAAAGAGGTGAGCTAGGGAGCTGCTGACAATCATCACATTGCTTTATTCTCATAACCACTCTAACTGGGAGGATCAAATTTACCATCCGTAATTGATCTAAAAGTAAGAAATCTCCTGGAAAAATTCTATAAGGAACGTGCAAATCCTTTCTGGGGAAAAGAAGCATAAAACATTACTGAGGAATACAAAAGAAGACAAATGCATGGAGAAATAGTCCAAATTCATGAATAAGAAAATGCTGCATTGTTAGAATGACATTCCTCTAAATTAAATTCTGTCATTCTTTTATTCCTAAGAAGTTCTTTGGGAATTTCATTGCTAGCACATCGTATTTTTGTGTTTTTATCACTGTATAAAAGTGTGAGAAATATCTGAATAAGAAAACATGAAGGCTAAATGTCGCATTGTCAGACCTTAAAATGTATGATCAATATAAATAATTATAAATTATTTAAAACTGTCTACAAAAATATGTTAATGAAACAGAATATAAGTTCTTTTCAAAACAGTCAGGTGTGTCTGGGTATATTATAAAGGTAGAACTCTAAATCAGTAAATAAAGAATGGGTTATTCAACAGTTAGAAAGTTTTAGAATATTTGGAAAAATACATTTACTATATTTATACTATAATGCACTTCAGATGATTTTAAGGATTAAATAAAAAAATACAAAACTCTCACTAAATAATAGTGTTTTTTTGTTTAGTGATAAACTATCTGGAAAATCAACAACTTATTTTAATAATATTCATTTGCATAAATAATTAAAATAGGTCTATACCTAGAACTAGAATTATATGTCTAAAACTAGAATAAAATTCAACTCAAATGAGAAATTAGAAGAATAGATGACACATATAAATAAATAATTCTTATAAAATAATAACACACAACTGTTCAATGCTGGAAATGTCTTTAGAGTAAAAAAAATGAAAAAACTTCACCCAAAGATAATAAATGGTAGCTATTCTTTTTCTTCCTCAAACAGTTCTCTGTTTCTCTGCAGCCAGGAAATGTTCACTTCTGCAAACTCATGTGCTTAGATTAATATATTAGACAATTGTGTGGGTTTTCTATTGCTGCCATAACAAATAACAAATTCAATGGCTTTAATCAATGCAGACGTATCGTCTTACATTTATGGAGTTGAGAAGTCAGAAATGGGCCTCGCTGGGCTGAAGCCCAGGCGTCAACAGGTCCGCCTTCCTTCTGCGGGCTCCAGGGGACGAGCTCCCCCTGCCCCTTCTCGGCGTCTAAAGCCCGGCTGACACCCTCAGCCAATGGAAGACGGAGATGAACTCCAAGGCCAGAAGCAGATCCCCTTCAAATCTCTCTCTGACTCAGACTTTTTCTTCTGCATTCTCCTTACACTTGAAAGGCCCCTCCCTGTTATATTGATCCCACCATATAAGTCTGCACAATCTCTCACCTCAGGCCTTCGCCTCAATCATGCCTGCGACCTCTCTTTGCCGTGTAAAAGGCAACACCAGCGAATGCTCCAGGATTGGGACATGGACATCCTGGGCTGGGCGGCGTTATTCTGCCTCCCACAATTTAATAAACGTATTAGTATGTTTAGGGTGATTTAAATATATCTTACTGTCTTTTCATTTTCTGTACAAAGAATACACAATGGTTTTGTTACATTACATAACAGAAAAAAAAGGGAAAAATCCAAGTTGAAAAAAATGCCCTAGGTTGGATGTTCCGAATGTTGCTTGTTCTGATAACTCAGTGTATTTCAATGGACAAGTCACTTCAAAGCTATGCTATTCAATTTCCCAATATAAAACTAGGAAGTTTAACCTCTAAAGACTTACAGCTTTCACCCAAGGACTGAAAACCTGAATAGCACTCTTTGGCTTTAAGAGGTTGTTCCGACTGGGTTGGCAGCGTCGGCAGAAAAGCAAGCTAATGTTCTCCCACAGAACACTAAAGGCACTTTCAAAGTTGTAGCTAAGTCTGCCGGGTGTTATTTGGAATGCTTTCTCTCTGTTTTCCATGTTCGCTTGTATTCTGGATAATTAAAATCCGCATATAATACAAACTTCATTTACTCAGACGACACTTACACAGCAACTAGTTTATGTTAGACACGGCGTTAGGGGATTGCTTCTACGCCATAAGTGTTATAAATAAAGCAAACGTATTCTGTTGAAAGATAAGCACAGAGATGAAACAGATACATTTGCATCCCAGGAGAATTTAAACTTCAGCTGGGCACAGGGAACAGCTACCTCCCCAAAGGCAGAGATTGCCTTTTCAGGCTCTGTAACTCCGGGTCCCTCTACACCCTGTCTTCCTTGCCTTCCAAGACGCCTTTCTACGTGGTTGAAGCTTAAAAGGAAGTCAAAGGATACTTGCTCGCCTACCTTTGGTCTCAAAAGCCAATGAACCATTTGACATATCCACTTGGATGTACAAAAGGAAAATCCTAACACAACATGCCCCAAATCCATTCCTTCAATCATAATTTTTTTTTCTCTTCACCACCAGTCCTCTCTTGGGATTTCTAACTTCAGTGGATGACCCTGTGATCATGTAGCCAGAAACCTATGAGATCCTTGATATTTCATCTCTCTCACCCACTCCATCAGTCAGGGGACCAGCAGGAAACAGATGGCATGCTCATTAGAATAAGTCTAAAATATATTTAATGATGGTAGTCTTTCTGAAGGGTGGCCAGTGGAGAGCTACCATAAGGAAGGGTACAGTATCCTGGGGCTCTTTACCACCTTGACCGTGAAAGAGCCACTGGAATCCACAGAGAGTCCTATCGATTTGTCCCATTAGGAAAGCAGGCAAGAAGGCAGCCACCGAAGGTGACTCTGTGGGGAGGTAGCCAGGGAATGCATATCCTTACCTGACTATTTTAAGTCCTGTTTTCCTGTTGATGCTCCCTGTTAGCTGGACCCAACCAGAAGCCAAAGACCAGAGAGCCAATGTTGTGGTCTACACAGATCTACCTCCCACAGACAGAAGGAGGGCGGGAAGACGAGACAGTGAATCTCAGGAGCAAACTGAGTAAGCAATGGCTGGTCACTCTCTCTGCCACCAAAGCTTGTAAATACATATATGTAATCTGTCACTTCCTTCCTATCTTCCCGATCACCACCACTGTCATAATGTACTTATTTTTAAAAAAAATTCTAATTACTTTCCATTTATTATTTGGACCCCTCCAGATAGGCCAGAAGAAGCACTTCAAAATGACTGTATAATCATGTCCTCTCCCACATTTAAAAATACAGCAATATTTTCCTAGCAGCATTAAAATAAAGGTCAGAATTATTGACATGAACCCTCCCTGGAAGATCTTTTATTTCCTCATTACCTACCTAACTCCTCACTTTCCTTCAGAGCCTTCTTATTCAGTCTTCACTTCCTCTTCCGAGTCATCCTGCTCTTTCTGACAAATGATCCAGTTATTCATATTCATAGCATGATCTAGTTCTACCTGTAATATTTCTTATTCTTGCATTGTAACATGTATTTGAAGGATTCCTGGTTTCTCCCACAATACTAAAACTGTAGCTCTGTGTTATTTTGGCCTAACAGTGCATCTTCAGTGTCTACTAGAGAGCCTGGCACATACTATAGACATAATGAATTTGTCTTGAATGAATGAATGCCATTCTGTAATATTTTTAATTTTATCATTTGAGCTTCTATAAAATCATAATACTTATTAAATGGTGGTTATAAGGTGGTTAAATTTAGGACAAAATTCTTGGATGATATTGTTGCAAATAATAAATAACATTTTCTATTTTTCTTTTAAAAATACTTAATTTTGTAGACAATACTTTCAATTTTTTAATGTGTTCAGAATACCTTCATTTCTGTGACTGTTTAGATGAAAATATTTTCTAGAGTGCAAAGAGATTCTAAGAATAAGTTAAACTTATGTAAGACACTTCAATGAATAAGGAGATTTTTATTTCATTTGAGAATTCCTGAAGATAAAAGACACTGTGTTTCCATCAACAGTGTTATTATCTACAAAGACTGTATTGTGGAAATGGATTAAAAAATTCTTTGAGATCTCCTTTTATATATACTAAGGAGTAAAAGGCTGCACACACTGGAGATCTCTATTGTAATTTAAAGAAATGTTGACATCCTATTAAGAAAGAAGAACCAAAAAGATCTAGTCAGAATATTCAGCTCGATGTTCAAGATTAGAACAGAGGACAAACACCTGATCCTGGTTTCTAAATATTTAAAAAATATATCTTTTTATTTATTTTTAAGAAAATGTATCCCTAACAATTGGACTGTATTTCATGGGAGAGAGAAAAAGGTCAAGTATAAGATTAAATTCACAAACCATATAAGGGGGAAAAAAGGAAGAGATGGAAATTATTTCTGTGCTCCTACCACTATCACACACTTTCACTAGCACAAAGTTTCGGTAAGATTCTCGCCTCTGTCTTTTCACTCCTCACACAGCAGGAACCACTTTCTAAAGAGGGGAGTCTGGAAACCATACGAAGGTCTCTCTCCCTCTCTTCTGACCAGTTTTATCCATCATCTTGTCACATGTGTGTTTTTGATGGCATGTTATTGACAGAAAGGGAAAGCTCTCAAAGAACTGGAGGAATTCCTGGAAGCTAAACACAAGATCTACCCCATTACCCAATCTGAAAATTATGTCTCATCTCTCTTCACAAAACGTAGATGGTTCACAACTCTTGGTTTCCATTAGGGAGAACCCCAATGCGCTACTCACAGTCCGACACTGTAAAGTGAGGCATATTATTCTTGACCTGAGGGTGTGTTTTATGCACTGAAGGAAAATAAAAATAATGTTTTAAACGTTTAAAAATATTAATATTAATAATACATAACACATATGGTGCATTCTAAAAGACAATGAAATGCCTGTGTAACCAGATAGGTGAAGCAAAAATCTCTTTGCAGTGCCTCAATGACATTATTTTATCCCTTTTCTAAAAAGCAAAGCTGAAAGAAACCATCACAAAAAAAGACAGAAATCTATGAAGGTATGGGTTGTGGGATATAAATACTTGCACATCTTAGAATAATTATACAGAATCAAAATAGGAATTTACAAACCCCAATATTGTTGTAAAATTTAACTTTTATTTACACTTTTTTTTTGCTCATAAGAAGATAAAAAAATTCAATAGAGCTGATATCTTCTGAAAATTCTAGCTAACGGTACATTTGAATCTAAAAGTTAATTATCTTGACTTCAACTCCATCTTTATTCCATTGTCTTTTCAAATTTCGACATTTTCTTGTTGTCTGGCCCTACATATTTTTTTACAATATTAACACCTTTACCAGTAGACTTGGAACCTGAGTGAAAGTGTCTTAGACCTCAGATGTATGTCTCTTGCCACCCATTCTTTTCTTTTTATTCTCACCTGAGGATATTTTTCATTACTGTAAGAGAGAAAGAGAGAGAGAGAGAGAGAGAGAGAGAGAGAGAGAGAGAGAGAGAGAGAGAGAGACAGGAAGGAAGGAAGGGATGGGGTAAAGAGAGAGATAAACATGGATATGAGAGAAAAATAACAATCATTCATTTGCCTCACGCATGTGCCCTGACTGGGAATGGAACCTGCAGCCTGGGTATGTGTCCTGACCGGGAATCAAACCTGCTCCCCTTTGGGCTATGGGACTACACTCCACTCGACTGAGCCCCACCAGCCAGGTCTCCATCCATTCTATATACTCAGCTGGAGAAAAATATCTCAAAAGAAAACAAAAATGTTACATTGCATGAGGCAGACCTACTTTAAATTCAAGAAGACCAATATGAAAGACAGGAGTATTTGCTTCAAATAATTATTATCCAGAGGAAACACGGGAGGAAAGAGGAAAATTTACACCTTCAAGAACATTTGATTTTCATTTAATTTTTAAATATGTATTCTCCCCAAATGTAGAAAAACAGTATTTAATTATTCGCAAAACAGAGATTAGGGTACACGTGCCCAGTGTTCAAGGCAACAAGAGGCATTCAGAGCTGAGGACAGCTTTGTGCTCACGAAGCCCCTAAAAAAGTGAATACTATTAAACATATGCAGAGGATTTGTTCTAATTGTATATTTACAAATGTAAGGGGGAGACTGCAAAGAGTTAAATAAAAGGAATTAAAAATAATCGCTACCAGTGCTTTAAGTACATTTAATTAAATATAAGTAGCAGATTGCGTTTCTCAAAGACCTAGCCTCAAACAAGCAAACCATATAATTTGATTCTTTCATTTGTGCTTGGTTTCTATCCCAAGGCCCCAGTTCCTCACGGCAGTGAATGTAACATCTTGCCATTGTGGAGTAAGCTGCCTCATGTCTTGTCCTCCAGGGGACTGACTATAATTCCTGGCAATAGTGTGACTCAGCCACATCCATTCCGCCCCAGGTATAGTAGACGGGTATGATACAACCATTGTCCCCTTGTCTAGGGGGTGGTTTAGGAAAGGGTGTGTGAATTCTTTCTGGCTGAAGAAGCATGAGGTAGAGGTCTCCGGGGGTGAGGAGCTTTTGGTAATGGTTTTCTCGCTGCTAAAGAGTTAAAAAGGACCAGCCCTCTTGCCTTCCTCTGGCTTTTGGTGTTTGTGGTGGTGATACAGGATACGGCTGTACCCAACTTGACGCTACATGGGAGTCAAAACCAAGCCCCACAAAAGGGCAGTGCCAAGGAAAACTCAGAATCAGAAGGACAGCCCTGGCTTTACCACTGAGGCCATTTCTACCCCCAGATTTCTCATGAAGTTAAAAGCAATAAAATTGTTTATTACTTTATATAGTTTGAACCCTTTATAGCAGGAGCTAAACTTAATTTCTAGCCGAGGAAATTGATGCTTAGCAAATGGATATGACTTTCTCCTCCAAACCACAGCACACATTCAGGAAGCAAGACACCAGTACAGGTGTTTGACCCACAAAATGTCAACGACTTCCTATACAGTGCCTTGTTTTTTTAATATCAGTCATTGCGGAGCTTACAGTTCCTACAGCATGGTCTCATAAAATTTAAATCAGTCATTATCTGAGACCAACAGTCGGATTCTAGGCCCTCCTCTGACTTATTAAGTAAAGTTTTGGAAATACAATTGGAAAATCGTATTTTTGGAAACCGGTTATGCCATCTCTGAAATGAGAACCTAGAGAAGAGGATCTATAATGTTGAGTCTAACTCCCCTCCCTGAATAACTCCGTTGGGATTTAAGAAGAGAAAACCAAAAATGCCGAATATTTTACATCCCTTGAAGCTCCAAATATAGATTCTGGCTTCTTTGCCCACCATCCTTTCCCCCATTTGTCCTCGGTCAGAATATATTAAAATGGAAGCCCGAGAATGCTTATTACTGATGATGCACACAAAAATTACTAAAATAATGTGAACAAGCGTAAATTGTGTTTTTCTTCGGAACATTAGCTCTTTTAAAGAGCAATTTCCATTTTAGCTGGCTTCCTTGTGTTATCCTGGAGTTTGTGTAATTATATACAAGGAACAAAAAAGCATGCCAGTCTTAGCATCCATAACAAATGATGAGTGTGTTCGCTTCTAAAAAAAAAATTGCCCTCTGAATTTATAGTAACAGCCTTTCTTCAGTTGACACTTTAAAACTTGTTTTGAATAATTAACAATTAAAATCTCCAAGTCAACACTAAAATATTAATAACTGTGTTCAATTATTTGGTTAATGCAATATTTTCTATTCTTCTTTTCCTTCAATAATAACACACTCATAGCCTTAACTTCCTGATAATTTGTGTGAACTCTTGGAGGTTTTAGTTCTCAGAGGTACACAATTAATTTTCAAATTGAGTATATTAAAATTCATTATAAACATGCATTTTGGGGTTCCTTTTTCCGAATATGTTTCTTAATGTGTAGTGTCTAATGCAATAGCAACTGTTCCTAAAACATTCTGCAGGTGATAGAAGTAGGTGTTGCAGGGATTAAAATAAAGAAAAACTGGTTTGGTTCACAGAGTCAATCCAATTGATTTGGGGATTTTTTCATTGTCAGTATGTTGGAGCAGGTTGTTTATTTTCTATTAAAATAATGAAAACTCTACAAGGATGTAAGCATTGTAAGTTTCTTGGGACCCTTTAATTGGGCTATTTTTAAGTATATGTGTTAAAGGTAACTTTGTTGGATCAGTCTACTAAATCTTACAGTATTATATGGCTTGGGTCATCATCATCATCATCCTCCTCCTCCTCTTCTTCATAATACAAAGCAACAACTATGAGCGTTTATGAAAGATTTACAATGTGTCAGACTTGTGCTAAAAGCTGTAGGGCTTCATCTATGCAGACCTAAGTTATAGGGCTAGGTTTAACTCTGTTGTATGGCTACCAAGCTTGGTGGGATTGTCTATTACTGTTTTTTCTCCCTTTGTCAAGGTTCGAGTTCATTGGTAAGTTTCAACATTTGTAAAATACGGTTAACTAAAATGCTGTACAATTTGCCTTTTTGGTATCACATAGTAGGCTCAAAAGTTGAATTTTCAGGGAAAGAGTCTTTGATTCTTTATATTAGAATAGGTCACGCTACCCTACAGTCCCCATAGCGCCCTCTACAGATTTCACTAAGACACTTCACATCGTTTCAATAACACAGCTGATAGCAATCTCCCCATAGACATGGAAGCTCCATAATGAATAGGGATTTTTGCTTTTGCTTCCAAATTCCACTACTTGGTTCACAGATATAACTTTATCATGTGACAGATCCAAGATTTAGATTCTTAACAGAGTTGCCATATTCCTGTTCTAAAAATAATAATGATGATAATATGTTTCGAGCATAATTGACATTTATTGAGTATTCAAACTATGCAAGGAACTAGGCTAAATGTGATATGCATTCTCTTATTCAACTCAAGATAAGCCTATGAGGTAGGCTCGTACAGAGGAGGAAACAGGTTCGGGGACCATAAGCATCTCACTTCATGGCGAACAGGTAGTAGATAGCAGAAATGGGAGATCATGAAAACTCTCACCAAAAAAAAAGGGGGTAAAACTTTTTGTTGTCAATCAACTCCAATAAAATAAATAATGATAGGTCAATTAAAGGGTGTGAAGAAGAAGTTTCATGAACAGCTCATATGATAACCACTTTAATTTTAAGGTGGAAAGAATGTTGTATTTTCTGGTAAATTGGGTGGGTCTTAATAAAGTCCCCCCTACCACAGACGGCTGACTCTAAGACTTTAAATGTAAAAAAAAAAATTTCCTTAGCACAGAGTATGTGATTTCAGACAGGGTATATGGACAGTAAATGCTACATTCTGTCATTCTGCTTGGAGAGAGTCATGGCCTGAGATTTATCTTTTAGCTCACACCCCACCGCCACCTCCTCACTTTGTTCTGAAGGGGTCTCTCACCTTAGCTAAATGCTTTCATAATCCTGACCCCGCTTCCCTCCTGATTTCAGCCTTCTGAAATTCCACTGCTGCTCATCGTGCCCTTTGCTTAACTTAGGCAGCTCAATTTAACTGTCTCCATTATCTTTTGTTCTGAATCGATGCATCAGAATGTAAAAACATGTACATAACAGTAATGAGAAAAAGATAGAAGAAAGTTAGTCTTTTTTTTTCTGCAGATTTATTTTTACTGATAGTTTGGTTGTTAGAATGCTTTCCTGCTGTGATGACCTCAGTTCAAGCACTTTGAAGAGCCATCCTTAAATGAACCAAGAATGCGAGTCATCAGTAGAAGGACTTCCAGTGTGCTGTTACTGATAGTGCTTCCTGATCTGAAGCTATAGTCTTGGTTCTGTGTGCGTAGTTTAGATCTTTGCTTCTTTTTCTCCTTTCTTTTTTTAAATCTTTGCTTGGGGATATGTTTATTGATGAGAGAGAGAGAGAGAGAGAGAGAGAGAGAGAGAGAGAGAGAGAGAGACAGATATCAGTGTGAAGAGAAATGTCAGTCTGTTGGCTGTCTCCATATGCGCCCCGACCAGGATTAAACCCGCAGCCTAGGTGTGTGCCCTGACCAGGATGGAACCTAAAACCTTTTGGTGCATGGGATGGTGTTCTTTCAACTGAGCCACCCAGCCAGGGCATAGATCTTTGCTTCTTTTTTTTTCTGGATGTATATCTGCTCAAATGTCATATTTTTCAGGTATGCTGATTTTTTTCTGATTTGAACCTACATATTCTGGTTAATGGTTTACACTCCCTTGTCTAGAATAGTATAACTAATTACCCTAAGACAGCTCTACCAATAAAAAGTTAGTGCCCCTTTAAATTTAATCCAATGCTCTCTCTCTCTGAGGATTACTTTAAAATATCACATCACTACCTTATCAGCAAATACACGCACCCACACACATGCACACACAACCTCCCTCCTTAAGTCAAGCTTGGTACCCTGCCTTTAAGACACTGATCAACTTAGTAGACATGTTGTTAAACACCAAATCAGTTACCTCCTAGCAAATAGGGTATGGATAAAAATGTAAAGGTATGCTTTCAAAGATATTTCTCGACTTATCATCATTGGTATGAGAAAAAACAAAAACATGCTAGACTATCACAAAAGAAAAAAAATGACCTACAGTTCACTACAGACAATTTGTTGCCTCTTACTTGTGTCTCTCCTCTGAGTAATATTATTAGCTTGACAGTGTTCAGCATTAATTCACAAAGCATCCAAAGGTGAGTGCTTTTTCACTCCAGGGATCACTTTTAAAATGTTTGCTCATTTGGCAGATGCATCAAAACCCATAAATAAATTCAATAAAGGACATTTGAGACCTCTATTGTAAAAATTGAGAATATTGAAATAAATGAAGTAAATATAAGTATTGTGAATTATACCATTCCAATGGATTTTAAAACATAGTCTTAACAGATTGATTCTCTTCAAATTGATCTATAGACTCAACACAAATCTAAATATCCAATGTGGTTTTATTTAATTAGCAATCTGATTCTAGAATTTACAGGAAAATGGAAAAGACACAGAATAGGTGTGATGGGCAGAATTCTAAAGTCGTTCCCCAAATTTCCACCCCTTGGTGTGCCAAACCTTTGCTTGTGGGTGGATTTGTGACTATGATTGATTTTATACCTTGGATTATATTATGTTACCCGGCAAAAGAAAAGGGATTTTACAGTTGTAATAAAGGCATTATCGCGTATGACTGAGTCACGTGGGAGATTATCCTGGGTGGGCCTGACCTAATCAGGTGAGCCCTTCAGAGGGTCTGGACCATTCCCGAAGGAAGATCTCTGACACGTGTGAGTATTTGAGGGCATATGGAGGGCACTACCTGTCCAGAAGCCGGTGAAGGTTTCTCAGAGCTGAGACTAATCTTTGGCTACATAGCCAGCAAGAAAACAGGGGTTCAGCCATACAACCACAAAAGATAAAAATTTTTTCCAAAAATGTGAACGAGCTTAGAAGGCAGACTCTGAGCTCCAGATGAGAGCGCAGTCCCAGCAGACCTTTGATTTCATCCCTGAGACGCTGAGAGGAGGATCCAGTCATGCTTTGCTCAGGCGTCTGACTTAAAGAAATTGTCAAATAATAAATGAATATTTTAAGCCACTAAGGTCCTGATCATTTGTCATGGAGCAAAATAAAACTAGTACAACAAACACAATTTTGGAAAGTAATAGCAAAGTTGGAGAATATATACTATCTGATTTGAAGACTTATCAAACCACAGTAATCTAGACCGTTTTGTATTGCTAAGAAGCTATGTGCAATGATCAATGAAATAGAATAAGAAGGCCTGAACCAGACTTAGACGTACAGCAAATTGATTTTTGACAAGGATTCCAAGGTCATTTAATGGAGAATGATATTCTTTTCAACAAATGGTGCTGAACCAAACGGATATCCATATGAAAAATATAAACCTTGGCCATTTATAGTACACTGTAAAACTTCTAGAAGATAAGACAGTAGAAAAAATCTTAGTGACATTTGCTTAGGCAAAAGATTTGATAAATAGGACAACGAAGACACAAAACGAAAACAAATTAGTCATAAATTGGACTTCAAAATAAAAAAATTTAGCTCAGTGAAAGGAACTGTTAGGAACATGAAAGTGAAAGCCACTGGATAGGATAAAATATTTACAAACTATTTCAAGAAACTATGTATGTTGAGAATATAAAAATAACCTATACAATGCAATTACAGGTAAACAAAAATCCAATTTAAAAGACAAGCACATTTTGGATACAGACAATAACCTGTAATAACGGGAAACAAGCACATGAAATAATGTTCATTATCATTCATCATTAGGGGAAACTACATTAAAACTACACGGAAGTGCAATTGCATACCCGAGAGAGCTAAATTTGAGAAAGCTAGCCACACCAAGTCCTGGCAAGTATGTGGAACAACTGGAACTCTCGTGTGTTACTGGTAACCATGTAAAACAATACAACCACTCTGAAAAATCGTTTGCACTTTCTTAAAACACGAACCATACACCTACCACTCAAGCTGGTCATCGCATTCACGCATGCTTCCTCAAGAGAAACAAAGATGGGCCCTGGTTAGCATAGCTCAGTGGATTGAGCACGGGCTACGAACCAAAGCATTGCAGGTTCGATTCCCAGCTAGGGTACATGCCTGGGTTGCAGGCCACAGCCCCCAGCAACTGCACACTGATGTTTCTCTCTCTCTCTCTCTTTCTCCCTCCCTTCCCTCTCTAAAAATAAATAAATAAAATCTTAAAAAAAAAGAGAGAAACAAAGATGCATGTCAACCCAAAGATTTTCACGTGATTGAAACAGCGACTTTCTAATATATATACTTTATTAACACATATATTTCTCATGACTGTTCTTGAACACCTGACGACACAGGTTTTGTCTGTTACCATCTGCCCTTTCCGCTGCCACCCCATCCCCAGCAGAGAAGGAACTGGAAAAATGATGTCCTCACAAAGCCAGTGTCCCCGCTAAAGTTCTCTCATTAACTTCCAGGAGGAATGCAACTGACTGAATAAAGAACACAAATACTTCAGGCAAGAAAGGCATTTGATTCCGCAGTTGAGGAATTTGTGGTGCCTTAGCCACGTTCACACATATTAAGGCATAATTAATATAAAGTGGTTGTGTAGGCAACAGGTTATTTCGAGTGCCATGCTCCATGATTATTTTTTCTCTTCCTCTTCCCTTAAATTAAATGACTTCTTCTCTGCTATGTGGAGTTTAATGTTGTGGGGGAACTACCACACTAACGCTTCTACATAATGATATTTACATCGACGGGATCCTGATGCACATACTTTAGAAAGTTTTCGAGACTGTAGGTGGAGCTGGATATTTAAGATCTAAAAAAAAGTCAAGTTCATTATCATAAATTTCAGTGTATATATAATCTTGTTGTTATTGACTCTTCTGCCTTTAATTAAATTGTTTTTTCACTATACCTCCTCTTCACCTAGTAGGCTTGAAAAACATGCCAATTTCTTCCACTTTGTTTATGTGTTTAAAGCTACCACATACGTTTTAGTAAGTCACTCAATCTTTGTACTTTTCAAATTCAATTAAGTTGAAAGCTTTCTCTAGTTTGATAAGAGACAACGGCTGGAAGTTAATGCCTTACAGAAAAATGTTACAAGGACAAAATATCATTTAATAGAGAAAGAGGAAAACATCTTTATTTAACAGACAATCGAGTGAGGTTTTTCAAATATGCCATCAATTACATAGAAGATGTGATTTAAAATCATGTGGCTTCAAATGCCTCTCCTTTGTACACAATACGAGAATGACCTTATCTTTAATTCTGCATAAAGATTTTTAAACAGCACATTTTCTGCAGAGGCATGTTAATAGTCAGCAATTCTAAAAAGGACTTCAACTTTGTAACAACATATAATAATTTTGTGTTCACAGAAATGATAAGGTGGAGTATAATTTTTACTACTTGTATTGGAAATTAGGACAATATTTTTGGTGCAAAACCTTCTCAGAATATGTTCAAATGCCCTATTTTTCTCCACCTACCCTGAGAGGTCTGCTTAATGTCTGCTTAGCTAACATTTCAAGTCAAGAAATAAGTTTTAACTCGAACTCTTTGTCAAACACGATGATGCATCCTGCAGATAGGTTTATGACTATCATCATAATCCCCAAGGAACTCGCAGCCTAAGAAGCACAACAGGTTCACACTTACTACTAGGAAGATTACAAAGGGTATTATTACAGAGTTATACAAATCCACAAGGAAGAATAGATATGTATAGAAATGCTTACAGTCAAGTTATGACTTCAGGGTTCGATTGGTAAGTATAGAGAGTTACTTTAACTGGGAGAACTGGCATGAACAAAGCGTAGAGACAGGCTTGATGGAGCTGAGTCCTGGCGATGACTGGAATAGAAAACAGGTAAGTCTGTGGAGGGGGTGAGCCTGGGCAGGTAGGGCGGGACTTGGCTGGAAATGGCATGAGGCTCACGGGGAACCGTCTGTACTTCAAAACATCTGTCGCACTGGTGCAGAGTATATGCCTAAACTTAATTATTGATGTAAAACTTTTTCTGAATCACAAATCACAACATGTAGGAAAAAAGAGTAACATATTTCAGAAAGCAGTGGAGTGACCATGAGAATTGGAAATGGCGAAGGGAATGGAAATGAGTGTCCAGATACGAGAAGATATGGGGACTGCAGAAATGCTAGGACCTACAGGTTTTACGGAACTTTTCTGTTGTACCGCAAACTCTGACCCTTCCAGGGAAGATTTAAGAAGTAACAATGTGGAGATTACTTTTGTCTTTTTCTATGAAGTACCAATCGTTGAGTCTGTTTAATCTAACGAGTAATTTCAATGATCTCTTACAACCCTTTATTGTATATATATCCCAACTCCTCAGCGATTGTTTGGGATTATTTCATTTTTGTTTTGTTTTAATTTATCCTTCAGTGGCTCATGTTTTCCAAGCTTGTGGGGTGTTAATGGTGATCTGTTGTTAGCATGCATCTTCCTTTATAAGAACATGCACACACATACACTACATTTATGCGTCTTACATTTTTTGCCGAAAATAATTATTTCCCATTTAAGCAGGTTACATGATACTATTTTCCATCGGGAAATTTTAGCTTTGAACATAAAATCATCTCTGTAAATCCAATAATAATTTTCTTGGCTAACTGTGCATCATATCTGAAGGGAAGAAAATAAATAACATGAAATTGTGATTCATACCAACAATCATTAGAATAAATCAAACATTTATCCTGCCCATCCTCAGTCAATCTTTCATTTACTTATTGTCTATATGTTAGTCAAAGGAATTCCACTTAATACGGTGTTTGTTTAAAGATAGTATCTTTCACAGTACTGAGAGTGAACAATTATATCTTTGTTTCCTTACTTGATTGAGATATCAAAACTCAAAAAAAATACCTAAGCAATGTGGAGTAAGACATTTCTCCAGTCTTAGATAAAGTAAATGGACAAAACAACACCTGAATTCCCTTTTATCTCAAAAAAATCCTTCTCCCTTAGTGTGGTTTTCTCTTTAACTTTGAAAAGAGGATTTTTAACAATTGTGTTCTAGTGATTCTTTTGGATCTGATACTTTAATGGGGAGCCATATTTATCCCCTAAATTAGTTCTCAAGAGTCAGAAAGTAACAACTCGTATGCTTTTCTGCTTTAATTGGTTGTGTGTGTGTGTGTGTGTGTGTGTGTGTGAGAGAGAGAGAGAGAGAGAGAGAGAGAGAGAGAGAGAGAGAGAGAGAGAGAGAGAGAGAGAGAGAGAGAGAAGGGTTTAAGCATCAACGTTTGCATTCTGTCTCTAAAACCTGAAAGGCAGCAAGAGGGAAAGGGGAAACCTTTGCAATTTATAATGAATTAAAGTTCACTAACTGAAGATCCATACTTAATTGCTTTGGTATCTTTAGTTTCTTCATGCAACTCTGGGTACTCTCCAGCATTTATATGTCATCCATCTATATTTAAAAAATGTGATTTAATGATCACAAGAAGTCTTCAAGGTAAAATTCTTAGATACATTTCACAGATAGAAATCTGAGGCCGAGAGAAGTGGTTATGTGCCCTCAGATTCAAAGCTCATAGGTGGTAGAGTTAGGTTAGGAATCCCAATGTTTTGCTTCACCCTGTTTCAACTACTTATTTCCCAGTGCATGTAACAAGGCAGTAAAGCATCCAGTCATAACATAATTAAGACCAATCATTTCATCCCATATCCTTTGCATTACTTGATTCCACTGTTGCCAAAAACATCCCCATTTCGCCTCTGCAGTTCTGAACTCATATCACCTCTGGTACTTCCGGACGTAGTACTGAAGGTAACCAACATGTCCCAGTGTGCCCTGGGACTTCCTTGCTTTTAGTGTGAAAAGTCCTGTACTCCATGCCTCCCCCATGCCTGGTGTGCAACTGTCCTGGTTTTAACATGGAAACGTCTGCATCCTGACACTGCAATTGGTATCACGCAAAACCAGGTGGGCTGTCACTTTAAATAACCATAAATGCAGATATTGTCTTCCCTTTAGAGGCTGTGGATTGGCTGACTCCATTGTCTTAACAATCTTGTATTTGGGCACAAAGGCATATGCTACGGTAAAGGCTGGCCCTGCGACACAGGTCTGGGACCCCAGACATTTGGAGAAATCAGCCCCAATTCGGAGGGAAGCTGCACTCCGGTTCCTTTAGAAAACAGGAATGATATCAATTGAATAAGTTCAAGTCTAGCATTCATTTAGTTCACTTGCTTTTCTACCCTAATTTATAGTAGGCATTTGATGATTTAGAGAATGCCAGATTTTAAGTGCTGAGTGGAGAAACATGGGAGAAAGTTGTGTTTCTACAACATCTGGAGAAACAAATATTTTCTCCCTGTTTATTTTCACTCTCCTTTTCGAATTCAATAATATTTGCTTTCTTGCTGGAATAAGATGAGCTGGAGAATAATGAGAATGCAAGTTAGTTTTACCTTGAGAAATGCTTCAGGGGAAACAATTCTAACACTGAAGCTGAGAATTGTAAAGTTTATTAAATAATTCTGCTTTCGATGAAACCATCAATAGCTGAGTGTTTTAAAAACATTGCTAGCCATCACTCAATAAGGATAATATGTCTCGCATAACTCGGAGAAACAAACCTCATTTTAAATTTCTGCTGAGCAAATTATTTGGATTAAATTATTTAAACATGCTCTTCTAAATCGTTTTATTAAAACTGCATATGATATTTACATTATGCCCATAGCATAAGAAAAAAGTTATGAATAAAGATGTCCAATCCTTAGTTTACATAATTTACCCCTCCCAGTGAAATAATGTATGTTTGTCTAGGAAAAGCTCAGTTTCTTCCAAAATAGACAAAATTATTAGGTATTTAATATTTTAGTTCAGGAAGGGAACTTATATTTAATAAGATCAGAGAAGGTACTATCTTAGAAAATTTACCCAGTTATTTTATGGAAATGTTTGCAGAATGGGGTTTAATAGTCGAATAAAATAGAGTAAGGAAATTGTAGGCCTGTGTCCTAAATTCACCTTTAACGCTGACTTGCCTGTTGATCTTAGCCAGTTTTCTTAAATTCCCTGATTTATTTAGACAGAGGAACTTAGGTGTCTTTAAACTTAATCAGTGACTGATTATATAATTTCTTTTCAGGTGTTAAATAAAGAGATTATATTCAGAATTGAGGAAAGACACTTGAAATTATTAAACATTCAACTATGTCATATTCCCCTGGAGAGGAATTTACAACCATATAAAAGATCATCACTCTTTCACGCTTTTCTCCATGGCATCAATATTTTAAATTCTGAAATTAAAATGTATGTAAAAGTTGATTTATCTATAGTAAATATTCATTAATTTTTAAAAAGATTTTATTTATTAATTTTTTTTTCGAGAGGGGAGGGAGGGAGAAAGAGAGAGAGAGAGAGAGAGAGAAACATCAATGTGCGGTTGCTGGGGGTCATGGCCTGCAACGCAGGCATGTGCCCTGACTGAGAATCAAATCTGTGACACTTTGGTTCGCAGCCTGAGCTCAATCCACTGAGCTACTCCAGCCAGGGCTGATTTTTAAAAAATCTTTATTGTATTTTTTCCATTACCAGTTAGCCCCCTTATACCCCCCTTCCCCCCATGATCACCACACTGTTGCTCACATCCATGAGTTCTTTCTCCTTTTTGCTGGATCCCCAGCCTTTAACCCCCACCCCTTCGCTGTCAGCCTGCTCTCCATCTAGGGTTCTGTCTCTGTTTTGCTTGTTGGTGCAGTTCGTTCATTAGATTCCACACATGAGTGAAACCATATGGTATTTGTCTTTCTCTGGCTGGCTTATTTCAGTTAGCATAATGGTCTCCAGGTCCATCCATGCTGTCACGAAGGGTAAAATTTTCTTCTTTGTTATAAGCCAGTAATATTTCATTGTGTTAATGTCCTATAGTTGTTTTATCTAGTCATCTACTGGTGGACACTTGGGCTGCTTCCATATCTTGGCGATTGTAAATAACACTGCATTGAACACAGGGGTGCTTATGTTCTTTCGAATTAGTGCTTTGGGTTCCTTCGGGTATATGCCCAGAAGTGGGGTTGCTGGGTCAAAAGGCAGATCCGTTTTTAATTTTTGGAGGTATCTCCATATTGCTTCTATTCATTGACTTAAATGCTGATTTATCTGTAGTAAATATTCATTGATGATTGTATTTTATATTTTAAAGGTAATATTCTTAAAAATTCCTTTACCTTTATGGTATTCACTCAAGAAGCAGCCGATATTTAGGATCTGCTGGGTCTCCAATACCCAGCTAAGAGTGGGAACCTAGAGAACATATTTTAGCTGTTTTAGGAGCTCAGGTGTCAGTGGGCAAGACAACTGGGATTCCCTGGCTTTTCCCTTTGATGAGACATATTGAGACAAGTTCCAGAAAATTATAGAACTAAGCAACAAATGGGCCCTTTCCTAGCAAACCATTGAAACGTTAGATTGTCATTGTGAATAAAACAGCAGCTGCTTGATTACAAACAGCACCATTTGGTAGACTTCTATGAACATTAAACAAAGAATAACCCATTTGATTTCTTCATCTTTCTAAACAAGGTTTGAATTTCTGCTTTCAGTTGTGTTCTGTGCCAATAAAATAAACGGAGGGTGTCCCTTAATAAAAGGCACACAGCAATCTTATCATCTTCTGAAAGATCCTCTTCAGCTTAGGAAACATTAAATGAGTTGTTCTAATAAATTGTGGTATCAGCATTCATTCACTCAGTCAGCCAAGAAATACCTCACTCACCAATTTTGCATTCAGTACTATGTTACAGAGCAGTAAACACAACGTGGCCCCTGATCTCAGAGAACTTAAAGTCAAATCAAGCTAGTTTATATTCAGGTAAACAAATCCCTGGCAGATGACCTGATTTATCCAAAGTCCCACAGCTGATGTCAGTTCTGGGTCTTGAACCTTTGTCTCTTGACTTCCACATTCATGTCCTTTCTAAGGTCCCATGTGATTCTTGTCTCATCATTTTAAAATCACAGATTGGGCCCTGGCTGCTGTAGCTCAGCGGGTTGATACCAGCCTGCGAACCAGAGTCACCGGTTGGATTCCTAATCAGGGCACATGCCTGGGTTGCGGACCAGGTCTCAATAGGGGATGCACGAGAGCTAACCAACCACACATCGATGTTTCTCTCCCTTTCTTTCTCCCTCACTTCCCGTCTGTCTAAAAAATAAATAAAATATTTTTTAAAAAATCACAGTTTGGGCATTATATGACATAAAATAGTCTTTCCTTGAGAAACTTGGAATACAGATAATGCTTATATGTGATTTTTTTCAACAAGAATATTTGCAATAGAAGCTGTAGGATAGGAATGCAAAAATATATTCTTCCCTGCACAAGTCCCTCAGCATCACTGGGACTTACTCATGTGCATCCAGCAAAGACCACACTGGAATGGAAGCCAAGTGACAGCTGGTGTGCAATTTTTATAGTCATTGTCAAATCTAAAATCCCCTAAATAAGAATGTAAAATTAACTTACAATTAGAACTATATATTCCCTCACAGGAACTCTCAGAGGTGTGGGGAGGAAGGCATATCCTGTAGACATAACTTGGTTGAAATGATTATACATTATTTTCATAATTTGCATTTTCCCATTTGGTAGCACAACCTGGCTTCCTTAGAAGTATTCATTTGTGTACACTCCTTTCACACGATGGTTATTTGCTTTCCTTTGGGGGTCTAAATGAAGATAAAATAACTCATTCTCATCTCAAATCACTGCTGCTTTCAATCTTCCTATATGTGCTGTAGCATAACTGTTCAGTATTAAGGTTGGCATTTAAAGTATTTAAGATTGACTGAAAGTGTTCAGAAAGGATAAAAGCTTAGTGAACTAATTCAGGAAAACATCATATTTATCAGAGCCAATTTCTGTAGCTTGACATTTTATGATTTACTTCTAAGCTGCTAAAATAGCTTAAGAAACCTTTTCCTCCTGGTCTGTCTGATTTTTTTTCCCCTGTATTCTGTCTAATCCTGCCTGAAATTTGTGCAATTAATATCGAGGCAGGCATCAAATCCACTGACAATGATCAGCCAGGAATTATGCCTGATGAGGAAGAGCTTCATGCTTTACCTGCCTGTCAGTTTCAGGATAACTACACCAGAGAGGTTCTGGAAACCGGAGATACTAGTGAGCTTCTGGGATGCAATCAATTTTATACAGGACATGCTTCTCCCTCCCCTGGACACCTTCCAGCTCTGAGATTTTTATTTAAAGGTTCTTACGTGAATATCTTTCAAAGGAAACATCAGGTAGAATTTACTCTTCAGATTAGAGTCAGAAAAAAAATGGAATTAAAGCTTTGGCTTGATGATACTCGAATAATTTACCGAGTCCTCACTGAGGTCTCACATAAAAGGTTCCCAAGGGGGTTCCCAGAAGGAAATCAGAACCAGTCACAGCAATGAAGCTAAAACCCACTCCCCCACTTATGTTATCCTCCAAGAGCAATGCAACAGATTTTCATGAAAACAATGACTGTTAAGTCATCTCATCAAGTTTTCAGATTGTGTTACCTCTTCAAGATTGTACCAAGTTCCGCCTACCGCCTAAGTGCTTATTTTATATGCTCTATGAAAATTATACTTCAAAGAATAAAGGAGGCCAAATGTTGATCTTCTCAGAATGATATTTGTATCTACATCTACTCTCTGAATAATTTATATCATTTACAGAATTATAGGTATATTGTCTCAGATTTTATGATTTTCCAAATTATCTATTATTTATCCATCTTCAATTAAATACCATTCATTTTACAAACAAATGTCGGTACTTAAAATCATTTAATCCTTGACAGCTACAAGGTAAATAATTTCTGTTCTTATATGAAGGAGAAACTGATTCAGAGAAGCGATTTGGTAAATGTCACAAAACTAGTTAATGGCAGAGCTGAAATTCAGAAGTGGATCTAATAGATTTCAAATATAATCTATTATGTTTCGGACTTCTTCCTCGCTTCACATCCAGTCCCCATGGGTCTCAGCTAGCAGGTTTGTGTAAAATTGCACCGTATATATGTTAGGAGCTAGACTGTGCAAGGTTCGAAAACTTCACATTCAGAATAACTTTCTGTAGAACAGGGATGGTCAATATATCATAAATTGCCAGGGATATTACATGAGACAGGTAATATGAATAGAATATGCTTAGCACAGTGCCTGACATGTTGGAAATTTTCATTAAATGCCAAGTGATATTATTTTTTCAACTTTCTTGAAATATATATATATATTTAAGGTGTACAATTTGATGTTTTGATATATGTCTACATTGTGAAATAGTCACAACTATTTAGCTAATAACATATCTAATGTGATAGTATTTTAATGATAGTGGAAAGATTTTGATCTTAGGGCCAAAATTGTTCTTCCCAATCATTTCCATCTGCACTTATTTTTAAATTTTTTAAAAAAATTATTCCTTTTTAGAGAGAGGGGAGGGAGGGAGAAAGAGAGGGAGAGAAACAGCAGTGCATGAGAGAAACATTGACTGGTTGTCTCTCACACACCCTCGACTGGGGACCTGACCCACAACCCAGGCATGTGCCCCCACGTCGGAACTCTACTTTTTTCTGTGTCCCTCTGCTTTGAATAACTACACTGCACTACCAGGGAAATAAAAATGATCTCATATTCTCAATAATAATACCCATAATGACAGCAACAGCATCTAATATTTAAGGTGCTTTACTCTTAGTAGAGAACGCTTCTGTTTTATACAGAGGGAGTCATTTTGTCGCCACAACAATGTGATAAAAATAAGATTTATCATTGTCCCCATTGAGACATATTGAAACTTTGCCCAAGTGTCGCAGCTAGTAAGTGGCAGACTCATGGTTGAACCAGGGCAATCTGGCTGGAGAGACAATAAATTTGATCACAGGAAGATGGTGGAAAGGCTTCTGTTACAGTTGTATGACTGATTGTAGCTATTATTACATAGCAGTATTGAATTGTTACTAATTGTCCCTGAAATTGATTTTCACTAATGCAACTATTATAAACTATTTAAGATTATGTCCCTCGTGAATTTATCATAGAACTAATGTGTTATGAAGGGTACAGACAGGAAAAGAACTTGGTTTTAATAAAGACACCCAACACTTTCAATACTGTGTGAACCATGCCCCTAGCTCCCCTGTACAAAGCATGGAACCTCGGAACGTCAGAGTCTACTGTTTCCTATCATGGGCAAATACTCAGAATGGATTTGCTCTGAGGACCTTATTTCATGGAGAAATACAACCTGTTGAA
The DNA here is from genome assembly GCF_019186645.2 of Phyllostomus hastatus. Lineage (NCBI taxonomy): Eukaryota > Metazoa > Chordata > Mammalia > Chiroptera > Phyllostomidae > Phyllostomus > Phyllostomus hastatus. The sequence goes on from NW_025334024.1 coordinate 22,074,089, forward strand.
ATGGACGCTGTTCGGATTTTCTTCTTTTTTTAAATCACAACTCCTTGCAGAGGACGTTTGTTGAAATACCATCATGGAGTTATAGGCTGCTGAGAAAGGTGGGACAACTCTCATACGTATGCAACTGACCAACGCCACGTCATTGCACTCTTTCAGGCCACGCATGGACGTAGCCTCCAAATAACGCTGGCCGCCCCTGGTCAACAGTTTAGAAACAATGCACGTAAGAACACAAAACAAAACACGTGGTTTTCATCCCTTATTTAATTCAAAACTCTCCTTTCACCACTCGTTTCAAGATTTTTTTAATGAGGCGATTGTTTTTAAGTGGGACTAGATCAGAAAACTTCCTGCACCGTTGGGTTGGTTCTTGTTATGACTACTGAAGACAGACAGTGTTCCCACAAAAGATGCCCAGGAGAGCACCTTTTCCGGGTTTAATTCACAACAGCCGCATGCGATGCTATTAGGGTGTGCTTATAATTCAAGGCTGCAAACCTGCAGTCATTTAATTGATAAACACTCCCCTTTAAGTCACTTTCTCTTATAAATTCACTTGTCATTTTATACATTGGCTGGTGTGACACAAGGATGGCTTGATCTGTTGTCCCATTTATAGCAGGTAGAATGGGGTTACGATTTGTTAAGTTCATTTTTGGAGTTTGGAAATTCTAATCTTTGAAGTTCAATAAGTTTCTTCAGTAAATTTGTGGTCTACAGGCTGTCAGCTTTTGGGGAGCTGAAACATTTACCCCTTCTCCTTCCTTAAACTGATCTCACCCTGAGAACAAGCTGCAAACTACTCATCGTCCTTATGAAATTTTAATAATTTGAAAATTTCCTTGATGCAGCAGTTTCTAAGAACTTGAAGCTGAGTAAACGAAATGAAGGCACCTTATTTTCCTCTGCTCAGATTACAGAATAAGAATAAATGAGCAAAACGAAAGATCTGATCCTAAATCCACTTGCCTCACAATCCAAAAAGATTAGGGCAAATATTGTCTTAAATTTGTAACATTCTTTTATCTATCTTGAACAGTTTCATAGCTGATCTCAATATTGCACAAAAAACTCCCCAACAGAAGCTTTTAGTTGAACAAAACGTGGCACTTATACCTGGCGCTTATCACCAGGTGATTATTTTTTCCTTTATGTAACTTCCCAATCACTTTGAAAATAAAACCCAGAAGTGCTCCGTAAATTCATGAACACTGACCCCATTTTTACAAGATACGTTATTCGCAAAATGTCCAATGACTCCCTGGAAACTGCTGAAATCAGTTAAATCAATAATGTGAATTTTAAACAATCTCTTAATATGTATTTATATATGAATCACAAGTTACCAAGATACTTTAGTATTTTTAGGTCAATAATATTTACTCTTACAAGAGTAAAATATTTTTAAGTGATTCATATATTTAAGCATTCACTGCTATTCCTCTCCAAAATCAATCATAATACCATCACAGATTTTGTTTTCTTTCAACTTTGAGGCACTTTCTATTTTCTCTCTCAAATGCTTATTTCTAATATAATTTTCTCAACATCTATTGATTATGGATGTTTCCTGGGGTTGGCAAAGACCTAACTGGATTCCCATTAGCTCGAGTGGTCAAGGTTTATTCCAGAAAGATATCTATTCTGTGTGTTACAGGAAGCTGGATGGGGGTGCCAAGCATTCATTGACCAGCCACTTGATTATAGAGGCCTTTGGTATGCAATGCAGATTGTTAAAATGTTAATGCATTCAATTATGGTCTTTCAAAAGATCTAAATGGAAACTTTGGAAATGTATGTATTTCCTGGGTTTCTAGTTTCCAAATGCCATTGGTTGGCTATCGGAAATTAATTGAAGTTGAATATAAATGAAAACTAATTCCACAGTGTTGCCAGATCCCAAGCCAAGGGACTTGCCGTGAATTGTGATGACTGATTGTGAAGAGTATCTGTTTCTAAATGAGACACTCTACGTGGGCATCAAATTAAATTAGTTGAACATCTATAATGAGAACTAACTAGTGCTAGGCACAGCAGAGTTTAATAAAAAAAAATTACTAAAAGTTATTCTTTGCCTACAGGCATCTCAGAATCATTGGTCATGGTCTTCAAAAATGGGTGCATGTCTGGGGGTCACGCACCCCAACTTGTCTGTGTGCAGATAAAAAAGAAAATGAGTCAAATTCAGGGTGACATGAAGCATTGCCCATCATGAAGGCCACACTAATTTTAGTGGGCAACCCCCATACACATTGACTATTTCTTATCTCAAATACTTGCATCCTTCTAATATGTATTTATACATGAATCTGAGCATTTTCTGTAACCTCAGGAGCATGTTTCAAAGTTTAAAAATTGATTCTCAAGCTATGACAGTGAATGGTGTGTGGAGGGGGTTATGAGTGTTAACCTGAGTATGTGTGTGTGTTTACCAAGTGTGAACGTGTGTGTATGTGTCGTGTGTGTTGTGTTGTAGGCAGATAGCACACAGTTGCTTCTGTCACACCGGGGAGGACAGAACTCCAGTGGGCTAAAAGACATCGGTGTGTGCAACACCTTCACACCAAATACTCAGGTATACATTTTCTTAACAGTCAGGAAGTCTCTAGATGTCTGATACGAACATTTTCCAAAGTGTTTTCAAGTCATTTCCACTTGCATCTTTCCTAGAGAAAATAGAACACCTTCACACTTTCCCAATATTCTTAAAAAAATAAATAAGTTTCATGCCGACTTTAAGTTCTTCACTACAAATGTATAAAAGCTATTTTGGCATGTTCTCATGTTATGAAAATATATTTATATTTTTACCAAAATATGCTTATAGCTTTGAATGACTTCCGAAGTGCAAAGCATGTTCATAGAAGGTGGTATATTGGTAGTGTTTTTTAGTTTAAAAAGAAAGAGTTGGTTTTGTGTTTGAGTCATATCAGAACTAAAAACCTAGGGAAAATATTCGAAGTTGAGAGTGAAGATATTTAGTGTGGTAATCACACCATTAATACAATTCAGAGAACAGAGCCATTTATAAAAACAGTCACACCAAACTGCGTGTTATAAAAATAACTTCATTTGGAAAATGAAAATAATATTCTATCTTTTAGAGATTAACATATGTTGGACATTAGACTAGCAAATTATTTAAAAATTGGTTGTTAGTTCATTTTGTTCCTTCAATTCCACGCATGAGTAAAATCATATGGTACTTGTCTTTCTCTGACTGGCTTATTTTACTTAGTATAATGTTCTCCAGGTCCATGTACACTGTCACAAAGGGTGAGATTTTTCCTTCTTTTTTATGTCAGAGTAACGCATGATACAGTATACAGAGAAAATGCTGTGAATTTGTGCATCCAGAGCCTGTATAGCTGTGTTGAGTGTGGCCCCAATAAATTCAATGAAAAGGAAAAACTAAATAAATAAAATTTGATAAGTAATTGAGAGATCTTTTATAGTCTCATTCCGTTTTGAAGACACATTATTCTCCATTCTGAAACAATTATTTACATATGTTAATCATATGGCTGTATCAATTTTGATTTGATAATGTCACACACAAATTGGCCAATAATTTCGATCAATGTGTTTTTCAACAGGACAATTTACTTCAAAATGCTGTCAGTCTTCAAATGGTAAAGTGAATTTATGTGTCATTTAAATCACTGCTTGATAAAAAGGCAAGATTTTTTAGACTGAGTTGTTGGTTTTGTAAGCCAGGCAATGTTTGAATATTGCTCTTAGAAGGTTTTAATATTTTGGGGGTCTCATATTCTAAATCACACTATTTGGGTCTTAAGGACTTCACTAAGTTGAAGATTAACACTATGAAAAGTGACACTGAATTTTTAAAAATATGTGTAGGGAAATAAAGAGGTATAAACATAAAAGAAAGAATAAAAACAGGAGCCCTGCTTTGATTTCTTGATATGCCCTAATTAGTATTGATTAGGAAAAGGAGAAATTAATGGTGTGCGCAGGAGTAGGAAGAAGTGAAGGATTTCCCCCCCATTCGGCCATGAAATTGATAGAGGACACTCCAGCAAGGTCACACCTGGGGCATGGAATGGCGCTCCTTAGAAAGCTGATGGAAGGAGGAGAAAGTTCAATAGGGGGTTATGCTGCACTGAATACATTAAATAGACATTCCCTCACATCTCTTCTCTTAATCACTCTGGGATCCAAAAAAAGGACTTCAGCATCCTTAATATTCAAACTTTTCCATTTTAAACTTGCCACATTGCCACCAGTACCATGACATAGACAAAGGGTAGTTTTTTTTTTTTCTACAAAGATCCTGCCATCCCAAGATTGTACTTGTTCATCCTCCAACCCACTGAAGTCTGGGCAGACAACACGGTGCTGAATGTAAAGTCATCAAAGAGAAAATAGGTAGGGGCCTCAGCGCGGTTAGCGAACCTGAACCTGCTGGCTCTACTTGAGCAAACTAAGACTCCGTTTGAGTAACTTCACATTGTGCTGATAATGATGTGAGAAATGTTATTTCCCATGAAGAATATTTTGAAACTATCACCGATTCTCATTTCCTTTCTCCCATTGATTTAGCCATTTTTCCTCCATGATTTGGTTCTTCCAAATCTTCACTTTATCTCCTTTGACCAAAATTGCTATGACAAATACACTGGACGCCAACAGTTCATTTCCTTTGATTTAGCCAGTAATCACATTGGAATCATAGGACTCACCGAAAATGTAGGTGTGTTTGTTTCCTAAGTACTGTGACCTGAATGTGGAAAGGAAAAGCAGTGAAGAATGATTGCATCTAACAGTGATAGGCTTACAGTACTTGTCTACATTTAGAAAGGTTTCCTCTTTTTTACTATCCTATGATATTAATACATAGTTATTAATCCATCAACAGCAGCAAACACTGGGTCTAACATCTCCTATGTGAAATATTACTTTTGATGTTTTGCTAGCATTGCAGATGGCTCTGAGTTCTCTCGCTTGCCAACTAAGGGTTGAGGACAAGGGTGGGGAAGAGCAGGGTGTGAGTAAGACGTTTACTCTTTCCACTTATTTTTGTTACAGAGGAGAATGGTTAAGTTGCTACAGAGCAAGAGATATTCCTGAAGCAAAAACAGTTCAGTATTAAAATGAAAGCACAGATAACTGGGAGGAAATGGAATAGGCTGTTGAGAAAAATTTCTGACATGTAGATGCAACTTTAAATTTAGAAATAAAGTGGCAATCACAAGGCAACATACCAACAGAAAGGTTACAGAAGGTCTATTTTCCAAAGAAGCTGCCAAGAGTACTTCCAGGAAATGTGACAAACTGACAAAGTCTCTATTAATATTGAAAATTATACAAATCAGTAAGAAAAATACCCAGAATTCAAGACATAAAGTAGAAAAACACCTGAACAGTCTGTTTACAAAGAAAAAATATTAAGTAGTTATCAAGTGTATGGATAAAGATTTCTATCTTAACAGTAATCAAAGAAAAGAAGACATAAATAAGTATAATGTATCCCTATTAGACTGGCAAATGTTTTACGCTTATACATGTATTATCTATTATATATTTCATGTATAAAATAAATTGTATAATAGTATAATGTAATAATATATGTAATATATTTTGTTATAATTATGTCACATACAGATATAAAAACACATATGTAACTAATACCCTCAAGCATAAGAGAAAAACGGTATCTATTTTCTTAAGTATTATTGTTGCCAGTAATGTCATTTCAGAGAATTAAATCTAAATTCAAAGTTCTATGTATTAATATATACTTTTGCAGTATAACTAATAATGGTAAACAACTGATTTATTCAACAATAGAGCAAAGGTTACAGTGATCCAATACATTTTACATCTCTATCAAAATCGTAGTCTGGTCTAGGCTTCCCCTTGCCACGTGCCGTCACTTGACCCTCACCCTTGGTCTGATGACCCGCAGAGGAGGTGGGAGTACGTCCTAAAGAAGGCACGTGTCTTGAAAAGTGAGGCTCTGCATCCCCTTCCACTAAGGGAATGGAGAGGGCCCTCGTCTTCATCCAGGAGAAGCAACATGCCTCTGCGGCATAGAAAGTGCAGGGAAGTCTGGAGAGTCAAGACCTGCGAGTGAGTCAACAGAGACGTTTTCATTTCAGATCTCACAGTCCCAGTCATTCTCAATCAATAAATCTGACCTGGGAACCGCACACATACTGGTTTTCAGAATCCAGCATTCTTTGGGAGCTCTGTGGTCTTTATAATTAAGTTTCCAACTCAATCCTCAGCTTTTTCTGAGCCCAAACGCTAGGCAATTAAAATCTCCTGTATATGCTGCTACAGAAGAATTTCGGCTTTTTGAACTTAGTTTTTAATTGGTGATTTGGTGGCTAATTTCTCACATACTTCCTTATAGTTCTCCTCTACATTGGTAACTCCAAGCAAGAGGCATACGATACTGTAGCACCTGTCATTACAAGATCACTGTGCCTGAGATATCACATCTGCCAGAGTTGTTTCCTTCCACAATATCCCAGCTCAGTTTACCATGGGGTTGGGGGGGGGGGCAGTTTCCATATTTGCACCTCTGTAGCTGGCCAGATGATGTCAGGACACTGCCATGATGTGTCTACCGCACCAGCTGGGCAGCATGTACCTGCACTTCCAAATCTCATTCTTAACATGCAAAGAACATGCACAACTCAACAGTTCAAAGGCAAACAGTCCAATTAAAAATAGTAAATGAGCACATGAAAAGATGTTCAACATCCTTAGTTATTAGGAATATGCAAATCAAAACCACACTGATAGTGCATTTTGCCATGTATAATGCACATTTTTGGCTCTATTTTGGGGGAAAATATAAAGATGCACATTATACATGGGAATGATGATTACATACCTTGGGTATACTAATGGGTACAACAATCCCATGTGTAACATGCACAGACATGTGGGTGTGCAATATACATGGCAAAATATAGTACGACTTCATACCTACTAGGATCTCCACCCTCAAAACACAGCAAACAACAAGTGTTGGCAAGGATGTGAAGAAACTGGAACACTCACATAACATTACCGGTTGCAAATGATGCAGGTACCATGAAAACAGTTTGGCTTTTTCTCAACAGGTTAAAATTAGAATTCTAACTGAGAAATTCTTTACCTAGATATATACCCACAATAACTGAAAATGGGTTTTCAAACAAAACCTTGCACATGAATGCTCAAAGCAGCACTATTCACAAGAGCCAAAAGGTAGAGACAACCCAAATGTTCATCCATGGATTAATGGATAAACAAAGTGTGGTATATCCACGCCATAGAATGTTATGTAGCCATAAAAAGGAATGAAGTATCAATACACGTCACAACATGAATAAATCTTGAAAATATTACGCTAAGTAAAAGAAGCCAGATGCAAAAGGCTACCTATTTTATGATTCCATTTGAATAAAGTGTTGGGGATAGGTAAACCCACAGAGCCAGGAAGCAGATTAGTGACGGCTGGAGACTGCAGGGCGCGGAAAATGAGCAACTGCTGCCTCGTCAGGACAGGGTTTCCCTTCAGGGTGACGATAATGATCCGGAACTAGAGAGCGGCGGTATTGGCACAACATAGTGAAGGCACTTTATAGCACTGGATCGTGCATCTTAAAATGATGAAAGTGGCACATTTTATTTTATGTGTACTTAATTACAAAAGATAAAATTCCATTCTAGATTCTACCTCCTGGGATCAACGTTCTTACATCCTATTCCTCGTAAGACCGACGTGGAGGCACAGACGCAGCTTTTGGACATTTCTCGGAGGGAAAGAGCTGCTGAGAACAACTGGGACGGAGTGAGAGAGCCAGTACTGAAGAGAGGGAGGAGCTGAGCTTTGCCGTTGCCAAGGAAGCCTTGGGGAATCCCACAAGTTGCTCCAGGAACGGGACAGTCCCTCAGATATTTTACAATCAGGGCAGACTCTGGTCAGATCTTCATACTTGAATTCCTAGCAGATGCAGGCTGTTCCCAGAGAGGGGACGTAGGGGTGGGTAAAGCTACACACTTTGGCCCAAGGCAATTTCCTGGGGAGGGATGCAGCTGTGAAGTATTAGCCTCCAGTATTGGTAGCTGTGGACATAGGTGCCTTTGCCTTGGAGAGGAGAGTCTGGCTGGTGCACCACAGTATCCGTAAGGCAGAAATCTGTCTAGTGCCTCAACATACCAACTCGCTGCATGAAACACGCTTAAGGATAGAATTCCATTCGGACAATTATCCCAACAGTCTTTCCAGTAGAATCCCTGGCTTGTGTTAAACATCACCAACACCCTGATCTTTTTGCCATTTTGGTAAATTGAATGTTTTGAAACAGAGATTCTTATCTTAGGTGTTTATACTTAGGTGGTCTGCATATCATGGATTTTCAGGTTTGCTCTAATTGCAAACCGTCTCTCTCAAGATCCCTATAACTTCTCGGCAAACCTTCCTTTATGTGTCCACTATTCAATTAAATCATTGGCCAAATGTAAATAAATAAGTTCTCGGCTCCCATTGGATCCCCTTACCCTACTTTTTGCTCTTCCCAGCTTCATGGCAGTTTTTCTTACTAACGTCAGCATCCGTGGCTACCGGATCCCTCGTGGGAAGACTTGGAGTGCTTTGAAATCGAAGTTCCCTTGGAGTCTGCTAAAGACGGGCGTTGTAATGTGGAGGTTTTCGTGCTGTTGGCTCGGTTCACATCAAGGTACCACCGACCCTACAGACCTCCCCTGTGGGTCGCACTGAAGCTCCCCTCTGCGGGATTGCCAGCGGAGTGAGGGGAAACAGATCAGGGAACGCAAGAGAACCCACAAGTACACGATTGCAGGCAGTTGCCCTAGAAACTCCTCCTCAGTGAACGAATCAGCTTGCGCTTGGATCTCATCTCAGCTTCCACAGCCGCGAGTCTACCCCAAGGCACTCACGGTTCATAACTGCACTCCGCCGACAACTAATAACTGCCTAAATGTTTCGCGAACATTTTCATGTATGCCCCTGGGCAGGACGACTCCACGCCTAAGGTTACAGGGGAAACAGTCTTCGGTGCAATGATCAACTCCCTGAAATCTGGTTAAAAACAGTTTAACGATCGCTTCCCTGTGTGGAACAAGAGACGGTTTTCCTGATTTCTTCACAAACACAAAATAGCGTTTGATATGGATGGCTTCATATTGGCTACACGAAATGTAGACTGGAGAAAAAAAGGTGGTTTTTTTTTGTTTGTTTGTTTGTTTTTATGGTGGTGGGGTTTTCTATTTTTCTCTTGCATCCATGACTTTCTGCTCAAAAGAGAAACGTGGTTTATGTCTTCAAGTGCTCCATGCAGGACACTCATTGCCTGTCCCCCACGTTGTCCTCAGGGGCACCTTCACAGCGGCGTCCTGGAAGAAAGGTCCCGAGACACGTTGGCCAAGGGAAAATGTGGGGAAGGCGACAGCCTTCCCAATGGGCAGCTTCAGCCTCGCGCAGAACGAAGAGTGAAGGAGATTGGGGGGTCGGCCTGCAGATCAAGCGCCCTAGGTTCATTTCGCTGAAGCCCCAGAGATGGAAATTTCACTTCTGGCTGTGTAAGGAAAACCAACCAAGACAATGGCATTTTCACTCTCCTAAGCAGTTTAGCCAGATCAATACGGGAAGGACTGCTGCTTCTCGGTGGCTGAGCTGAGCCTTAATTAAAGACTTTGCTCTCGGAGGCTGACGTGCCCGCCACCTTCGTGACGATGGGAGTATTGAGTTTCTCTTTCAAAAATTTAGAGCGAGGACAACATCATCATGGCAAACACGGCTGAGGATGATTTTTTTTAAATCCATAAACTAGTTTTTGTTCAAGTTTTTTTTCTAAAGTAGATTTAAGGTCTGCGTGAAAATACCCCTGTGGTTTTCTTTCGCCTCATGAATAAAGTCATGATACCATAATATAGCCAAGAAGTCCCCTTTAATCTTGCTCTTTCTTTTTATTATTTTCCTTTTTTGCTGATCCTGCAAAATATGTATGTTAGGATCCAGCCACGTCAAGCAACTATTTTTTCTGAAACTCAGAATTTTTTTTTCTCACAGCATGCTGATTCTTCTGCTTGTGATACTTTCCCCTACTCTCTAACTTAGCCTGCTAACCCAGTTCGAGTATCACCTCCTCCAGCAAGCCTTCCTTTGGGTTTCTTTCCAAGGTCACTATTGTGGCCGTCTTCTTCTATTTGTTCTGTAGAAAACTATAGGGGTATAACATGAAACACTTCATCTCCTGAGCTTTGCTAATAGCTGGCTGAAGAAAGAAAGTTCATTTTTCTACTTTGAATTCCTGATGCTTGGCAAAATCATTAAACAGAGTGAGTGCTAAATATGTGTTTGTATAATTATTGAATTATTGAATGTATTTGATTATTCAAAAATTTACTATTTGAGCTGATACATACTTTGAAATCAAAATGATCACTCTGTGTTGTGTGTGTCTTTTGAAAGTGCATAATTATGAAATGTGGTTCTTCAGGAGGTAAATTAAATGGCTGTTTGGAGAAAGGTATTTCCTAGAAATATATCCCTTGGAATTAGTCTTTTGAAAGTGAATATATAAAATCATTTCTTTCTGAGACAACATCATCCCCAGGAATAAGAAACCAATATTTCTAGAATCCTCTTGTAGGGTTTTTAAAATTATCAGTACTTGAAATTTTATCTCAGCCCTTACGAAGATTGCATTAGCATAAAATGTCTTCTTTTGATTTAATATATTCTCTGAAAGGGAAAATATTCACCAGAATGAAGAGGTGGGATAGGAAATTATTACCTGCCAGGTGACAAACAGTACTTTACACTGATGAGAAAGGTTTTTTTATTTTATTTTATTTTAATGCAAATTACAAAATTTGAGTTGACACTCAATCCTTTTGAGGGAAAAAATTGCAAAATTCAAATGAATATCCACTATTAAAGTAATAGAGCTGTTTGAATTGTAGCAAATTGCAAATCCAAAATTAACATGTTCCTTTTTTTGAAATGTTGCCTGCATTATTACGTTTCGTCAACTCACGTCTGTACCATGATTCAGCACAATTCAGGTTCCTTAAACTAGAAGATAATAACACTTGCTACTTTTGATGATTCTTTGGATTAGTGGGCTGAGGATCTAGGTAACAAAAATGATTTTCTTGATTATAGGGAGGAATTTTGTAAATTATAATTAAGCAGATCTTTGTCTTGAAAGAGTCCTTACCTCTTTGACCCAGTAACAATTCATTAAATGATTCTGTTTTTTATTGCTATGTCTTCACAGTTATCACAGCATTCCAATTACAAACCAAACCCAAAGATGCTTATTCTTAAGGATATTAAATTTTCTAAAATAGATAATAATAAATTTAGGTATCAGGGATCATTCTCCAAATGTTTGCACTATGCATGCATCTCACAGTTTGCCACTGATTAAACACATTCAAAATCGGTAGAAATACTGGTATTTATCAAGAAACGACACTGAGGCAGGGACCCTTCACTGGTCATCAGAAACACTCAATTGCTAAAGAAACTGTCACTGTGGCAATGGAGTACTTTTGTGCCTACCATTAATTGAATTTTATGACAATGGTACTTCCTCTGCTCAAAACCAGTCAATGGATTATCATTGCACATTTTAACTGCTTACCGAGGTCTGTGAAATTCTGCAAAACGGAGCCTTTGTGGCCCACCCTACCTTCCTTATGCATGATCTGCATCCCACACTCAGCCCCAGTCTGCATTCCTTCCTTTACATGCACTACGCCCTTCCTGGCCCCAGGACCCACGCAGCCACGGATCTGTGGTTTCCTCCACAAAGGGATGACCCAGCCCCTCTCCGCTTTCTTGTTCTGATTTAAATGCCATCTCCTCAGAGAGGCTGCCGGGAACACTTTTTCCAAAACACTCTTCCCCTGACAAACCCCTGATTTTCTTCATTTCAGCCATCAACGTTCCCTTCATAGGAATGTCTTAATTTGTAATGACTGTGCTACTATTTTTTTAACATTTAAGATGTTTTTAAAACATTGGGGTGGGGGGAAGCACCTTTATTAGAATATGGATTGTCTAAGACTGGACTATATCAGTGTGCCCTCCATGAAAACCTCAAAGTACCATCAAAATACATATATGATGTTTGAATGAGTAAGTGTATTTTGTTTGTGAATCAACTTTTTTTCAGTGTCTTAGTTATTGATAGCTATAGAACAAACCACTCAACATGTACTTAGTACAACAATGACAAGCTGATTATCTGTCACGGTGCCTGTGGGTGAGAAACTTGGCGATTTGACTCCACGGTTTGTTTGGGGTCTCTCCTGAGGTTCCAATCAGCTGGGGGCTGGGACGGCAGTCATTTGGGCCTGGGGTAATTCCAAGGGGGCTCCCTCACACGACTGGCAAGGCTGGGCTGACTTGTGGCCGGAGCGTCAGTCACACCCCACGTGAAGCTCTTCGAGCATCCTCGTGTGAGGTGACAGCCATGTTCCCCGATGCTCCAGTGGCCGTCACATTTCCTTATATAAATGCATCAAACCAGCGCTCTGTACATCTTAAATTTACACAACACTGTGTGTCCATTATATCTTAATTAAAAAAAAAATGTGGGGACAAAAGAAATTAGACACCATTACTCCTGCCATAGCTTCTTGGTTACCAGGCCAGCCTGCACTTGGTGTGCGAGGCTCCTGCACAGGAGCGGGGGTGCTGGGAGTCAAGGGTGCCTGAAGGTCCCCTGGGGGTCTGGCTGTCACACAGGCTGCGATTCGCTCCTCATTATCACAGCTTGGAGCCTCCTCTGGTCTCCTCTTTTTTTATACCAACATCCAAAATACCCCTTCCTACCTGCACCCCGTTCGGTTCTTTACTCCCTGTGACGGACACTTCTGATTCATTTTCTACGCCCTGCTGAACCGTCTTCACTTTGTCAGAACATCATCAGACCTAAGGTCAATCAGTAATTGCCAACATTGCGCATGACCTCGGATGCCTCATCTTCTGACCCTTCCTCCTCTCTTGTTCTCTCCCTCTTGCCCTCCCTCCCTCTCTCACACGCGTACACACACATACTCACCCAGGTAGTCTGACTAGACAGCCTCCGACTGTCTGTCACAGGCAGTTTCGCAGCTAGATTTTAAATGTAACTCTAAGTGAGTGAGAAAAAACTGTGGGCCAAAATCATTGCATTGCTCAAAACGTACAATAAATTATTTATCCGTGCTTAGCCTGATTATTAGTATACCAGGATTTTTTTTAAAAAACAAAGTGATTCCTTTTCATCTGCCTTTCTCTGACTCTAGATTCTATTAGATACTCACTCATAAGATCCTTAATGGCGAACTTCCTCGTTCTGTATCATGTTTTCAAGGAGTGAGACGGCTTATTTTAGCCAGGTTTAAAATCCATTTAAGATTCATGTATGCTGAGTTCTAGACAAAACACTAACCTTTTGGTGTTTGGCCTTAACTTTGTCAAACATAACTTACTGCCTTAAAAAAAAGTTTTAAATGTTAATTAAAAACACTCAAAGTGTCGTAGTCAAAAAATAGTCCTGAACTTAGACCTGTTCTCGCCTACAAAATGATGAATTACAGTACGAAGCATATGGATTAAATGTCTCTGCAAATTTAATGTGAATTTAAAAATTAGTCAGTATTTGGAAAACACATCTGCGTTTTGATAAATTAACTAGTGGAAACGCTGGGGCATAATCTAATGCAAATGGCAGTCGGTTCCAATTCCTCAGATCAAAATCGAGAGCATATACTCAGACTATATACTCGCGATGTTCCAGATTTTTCCCCAGGATTTCAAAGATTAATGGGAGCCAAAGGAAGCTGATATCGTCAGGTAAGACAGTTGGTGTCATGAAATTAACCCTGTGCCATTTTCCATCAAAACAACCTCAGGAAGTGAACAATGAACACAAACCTAAGTCCCAGATTACCCCTTTTTGGGATTGTAGAGATGATTGAAAATGTGGAACATTTGGTCTTCTGCGGGGAAACGAATCCATAAATCACTATAATTTTTATTGGTTTATGATGTATACTCTATATTCTTCCAAAAGGGATTTACATTGGTTCATATTAAAAGATATATACAATTGAACTAAAGCAAGCCAACAGAATTGTATAAGAACACCTGTTTTCCTAATACTTGTATAGAATTTTTCAAGCATTCATTAAATAAAAATTGATTGTTATTTTATTATGTGCCTAGCATGGTATGGACAGGTATAAAAATAACAAAACTGCCTTTTTAATTCAGCGGGAGAAAAAGATAGTAGATACAGATTATGTTTGCCCTGCATGTAACTACTTCATATAATAAGATGCCATAGGTTTTATCTAAATATACGAGATAATAAAGTTTGAAATGACAATATTCACCCTGGCTGAGGAAAAGAAAAAGAGAAAATAAAACAAACGCATTGTCTCAGAGCCTACTATCATTTGACTTCATGCTCATTTTTCATCTGAAATAAATCATCTGAGTTGCACAGTGATTGGTACCTCCTTTGCAAATAAATATTATTTTTCCAAAGGCCACTCCAGAGAGATTAGAGATCGACATGGATTCATTTTTCTCTTATAATGGAAAGTACCGGCTTTACACAACTATCAGATGCCAAGACAGAATGGGGGGATGAAGGACCTTGTCTTCCACCTCCTGCCCCCGCTCCTCTATGCACGTGCAAATTTCAGATCGTCCTCATTCTTCTGACAGGTGCGCTGAAGACACTTGAATGTTGGACTCTGTTCCTAATGTAAAATGGTCTGCAGTGAGCAATTCAGCCAAAATCTTTTGCGCAAAGAAACCTATCTTTCAAATACCAGAGCAGTACAGGATTAGTGATTCTCAGCAGAGGTATAAGAATTAATCTCACTCAAGGTATTATAACTAGCATCTGCCAGAGAGGGATAAGAAATGAATTCATGATAGCTAATTCTTCCATGACTATCTTAAATTTCTTCTCCTCACACCGACCTCCTACTCCTGTCCTTCCTTTTAACTCTTTGAATTGTTCTTTGCTCTTTGAATGGCTGCAATTTATGGAGTCTAGGGAAGCCCCAGGAAGTCAATAGCTTTGAATCCATGGCACCTCCTGAACTCCATAATAACAAGACCTCTATAGTCACTTCATTCATAGCTTCACTCTTGAACTCTCACCCTCAACCTATTCTTCCCTCAACTCTTCCTGTCTCCACTTTACTACTTATTTTCCAGGGTTAGGCCTGGTATTGAAACGGACTCAGTAGATACTTACATGACTTTAGGAACACAGACTTGACTCTTTTACAAGAAAACAAAATGCTACTTCTAATCAAGGGTTATCCTCCTCCTGGTTTGATCCAACCTTAAGGCTCTTGTATTCTCACAGTACTGCTGTCTCACAAGAGTCAAAAATTGGGAACATTGGAGAAAAAAGTCACAATTCATGATAATATATGTGGAGGAAAATGGAGGGAAAACTCCACTCATGTAAAGTTATTTACATGAAATTGCAATTCAAGTTATGAATAAGGATAAAACTAAAGTGTTTCTTTCTAATTTGGGCTTCTCTGTGGCTTTCATAAACAATACTTCATCTATTAAAAACTATTCCAACTCTGTTTGATATCATATCAGCAAAGGATCCTCTTCTTGAAATTTAGCCTATTCTCATCTACTATTTTAATTTCACTCAAGACATTTTATATTCCTAGATAAGCAAAGGGTAATTCTGGAGTGAAAATAATATAAATTTTTATTTTTTTAAAATAGAACAAAACCCCATGCCAGAAAAGTCATAGACTCTGCCCTTAAAATGACTCTGTTTGTCAAAACACTGAATATTTTCACATTGGGCTTTTCAATTTTGCGGTGCTTCGTTATTTTAGATTTTTATTTTTCTTTGACTGAATATTTTCATGTTATTGCAAACATTTCAAAACTAGCATTATAACATAAAATCGTAATTACCACCTTTTCAACACATAAATGTGTTATTTCCATTTAAATTCCTAACATGTCTTCTCCAATTTGTTCCGTCTTCCACAATGAATACCACTACTTCCAAACCCCAGTAAAAATAAAAAATCTAAGCATTTCATATGAAATGTGAGTTCTTTGTTCATACTGCCAGAGAAGTTTTTGATAGACACCTATTTACTGACGCATGCTGTGAGAAGACAGAGTCAGAAGTGATTCTGAAGGCAGGGACCCAATCTTCCCTTCTTCACCATAATGGCAGAAACCTATCATTGTCCATCCAAGTGCCTTCACTGGAGGAGCTAATAAATCTTCATTAAGTACGTACTCTAGGTGACATACTTCATTTACTATCCATTAAAATGTGTAGAGCCCCCAAAGCATCCTTGCTTTCTCCATGGTTACACTGATTCTAATTAGAAGTTGCTAAGGCATAACTTCCCATCACATTATTGCCTAAAAACAGGTGATGGAAAATCATAGGACCAGCAGAATTGTTAAGGCCAATCCCGGGATTTTCCTCACGTGCTTCCCAGTTTATTCAGTTTTCATATTCATTCCTACCATGCCCAGTACCTGCCTCCACAGCCTATTTGTGGTGCTCCACCTGGACCTTTGTTTTCTGTACGTTGCCTTCTCAGTCTTAACCCCACCTTTTTAAAGACTTTGGACTCTTATTAAATCTCTGCTGTTCCTGCTCCAGACAAACTCGGTAGAATATTCCATTCTATATTTTTCTTCTTTGGCCTCCACTGTTGTCTCTCACTTACAGATGCATTTTAACCATTGGTGAAGGCGGAGACACCTGGAGGCGATGAGTTAGCGTGCTCTGCACATCCTACCAGTGCACAGACAGCCTGGAAGATCCCTGTGTATTTTTTATAAAATTGTATATACTTTTCTCCAATCTAAATTTTGTCATACTCTATTTATCCAGCCTGCACGTTTCTAATGGCATTGTTGAAGGAAAAGCTGAAGGAAAGCTGTTGGCAAACCGCGCTGTGCACCTAATACGAACAATGGAGAGAGTGTTATGAGACTCATTGACTCCTCTTCCAAAACCATTATTTCCTAATTCCAGTTAAAACAATGCCAAAGTCTACCTCTATTTCTAGCATCTCTATCTCCACTCTGTAATCTATATCGATATCATCTGCCTTTTTTTGGGGTCCAGGATCAAGACTTTACAACAGCAAAGTTTCACAACAAAATTCAGCCACTGAGGAAAATTCCAATGGTGGGAGGTAGCACAGCATGGTGGAATCAGGCCAGTTTGCATTTAAATGGGCCTGACTCAAATCTGCCTCAATCTCTGAGTAACATTAGCAACTTTACCAACTGATTCTCTGAGCATGGGTGCATGGAGAAACCAAGAAAAATAGTACTTAGTTTACAAGGTTTCTATATGTAATGAATGATGTAATGGTACAAACCACAAAATAATACTCTGTCATGTGGTTGGTGCTGAATATACGTTAGTTTTGATAACTATAACCCATGGAGACAATAGCACCTAAAACTGAGAAATCTCTGTCAGTCAGACACTCTTCTAAAAATGTTCCAGCCAACAATTCAAAATGGCAGATAATATTATTATTGCCAAAGAAACCCAGATCACTAAAGGGTTAGGCAGTTTGCCCAACCAGAGTCTAAGACAGTAACCAAGGGGCAGAGGCAGGATTCAGAGCAAGGCCGGTAGACTCTCTTCACGATGACTTGGTGCAGCTGCTCATCTTTGAAAAGTTAGTAAATGTGGGAAGTGCGTAAGGAAAAAGGCTAGTGTTTGTAACAGGCTCTGAAACTTGGCAAAATTACACAGGAACACTGACTCTTGCTTAACTAGAATTATTTATAACAGGTTCAGCAAATGCAATCCAGCAGTTATGTTTATCACACAAATACTGACTTTTACAGGGACTGGGCACTGAATTGTGTCACATTGATTCAAATGAGAAAGATTAGTTCTCATCTCAGCTCAATTAAGTGCAAAGAGGCCCCCAATACTTGGTTTACGATACTGGTTTGAGGCATGTAGACAGAATAAACTGGAAGTTGATTGAAGTTTATGGAAAGGAATTAGCAATAAAGTGATTTAATCAAAGTTTATTAAAAATAAATGATGTTAATTAAGGCTTTTGATAGATATGAAAATTAATTAAATTAACAGAAAAGTTGCATTTAATGGGGATTAAATTGGATACCACTAAAACGGAATAAAATCCATTAGAAAATGGATAGGTGAGTGTTTGAATTTAGAGCTATTAAAACTATTCAATGCCTAAAGTAATTCATTATTGCAGAGAGATGTGCCCAGTACTTTCCAAATTCATACAAGTGTGTGTTTCCTGTAAATCTACTTATACAGGAAAAAGGATAACTTTAAATTGATGAAAATTTTGGATCAGATTGAATAGATTAAACTATTTTAAAAAGAGGCAAATTTCTATATGACTTGGAAAAATATTCTAAATGTTTCCATTATAAACATTTCTCTTATCTAATCCCTTATAAAGGCAAAAGTTTAAAAGTTAGCCATATTTGCAATTACAATAACTTTACCTACATTAGATCTTCTTCTTCATTCCATCATTTTTTTTTGCCACCAGAGATAAAATTTAATTTCTAATATTTTTTCTTAGCCCATAAAATCTGAGTTTCTCCCTATAGGCTTAAATTAAGAGATATTTGATCAAAGCAAGAAAATCTCAGATAATGATTGAAGATCACAGATCTAGTCTTATGAACTTACAGGAGTTTAGGCTAAGGTGTCAAGCATCGTGTCTTGCGTCTTGGGTTTATTATAAGCTAGCTATGTGATATTGGACAGTTAACATCTTGTATGTCCTTGTTTATAATCTGAAATACACAACACATGCTCTCCCAAGGTCAATTAGGAGAAATATAGTCAGTGAAATATTATATAAGACCTAACCTGAGGCCTTGCCCATAAGAAGTTACTTCTTTAATGTTACCTCCCAATTTCTCTCCTGGGGATGTGAACTAGAACCAAATTTGTGTCTTTCTTCCCTAGTGCCGCTTATATCTATTCAAATGATAAGGGTATTAGAAATGCTTCATGAACAGGTAAGCCCTCCTGACAAAAGTGGGGTTTTTCTCTGCATTAAGAGGGACAGTAAGTCAAGCTGAATCAGGAATAATGGAAAAGTGGCGTCCCTGAAGGCATGAGTATCGACAGTAAGCTGGGGGCATGATGGGTATTTTCAGCTTTCAGATCATTTTCCTCTCGTTAACTGATGTCTTAGTATGGAATCTACTGAAAGCAGAGCCAAAGAGAGGAAGGTGCGTTCAGACAGATTTTCATTTCAGAGGTGACCACGGAAACTCAGAGCGAGGCTGCACAGTCAGGCCAGGACAGTGGCAAAGCGCATAGCGTGTATGTTATAATGGGGTCCACGTTAATAAGCTGTTAGCCTCTCTGAACAACTGGATTCATTCTGGCTGGGCGTCCTCTGAAGAGCTGCAGAGGAGAAATCATAACGTGCCCTTCTCATGTATCCATCAAAGCTTGGCGGCAACCGAAGCCTGGGCCGCCATGGTTGAGGGATCTCCCTGGGGGAATAAATTCCCTATGCGTTCAGGCCGTCCCTGCTCAAGAACTGAGCAAGTTTCCACAGCTTCAGAGAATGATCTAGGGCAGCAAAGCTGAGACCTCGCAGGTGCCTCAGTGAGATACCATCGGTGTGTACACAGGAATTCCCCTTCAGCTGCAGCTAAGGAAAGAGGTGTGTGCTGTTTAACATTTAACACCAGGAAATCTTATTGCAAAACAAAAATTATAGCTCTTCTTAAAAAAACAAAAGCCAGGGCATCAATGTTCTTGAATTAATGTAATAATAGAAATGAGGACAGTGACAATCATTATAGCTAACCTTTACTATTCACTACTATATGCCAAGTACTGCTTTAAGTAGACTCGCACTCTGCATCAAATCCTCACAGACGCAGCCCTAATTTTCCAAGCTGAAAACCTGTTTATGCCCCCACCTTCCCTAACTCAGTAAATATCTACCCCAATATGCAGTTTCCTTGACCAAAAATCTTTGCTTCACCTTCAACTCATCCTGTTTCATGTGGGTAAATCTAGCTGGCTTTATCTTCAAGTCCATCCTGAAACTAACTAACCACTTCTCATCTCCTTCACCATTACCACCTTGTCTCAAGCAACCATCAGCTGCAGCCTGGTCGAGAGAGAGGGAGGTTGGGGGGCAGGGAGAGAGAGAGAGAGAGAGAGAGAGAGAGAGAGGGAAATGGCGACCACTGGGTTTCCAGGCAGTTCAGTCCAAAGCCCTAAATAATCTACATCTACCTACTGACAGTACTGACAGCAGTCAGAGACTATGGAAGAGTTACTACTATGCCTCCAAATCCATGTGCCCAGAGACCTACACACGGAACCGTTTCTTTCTCAAAGAAGCCCGATGCATTGCAGAACACACCCACTGGATTCTTACTGGACAGGGAGCTTTGGTTTCTCAACTAGATCATAAACCCCCTCTAAGCCAATGCCTGGCATTGTAAGCACTGCTCAAATCTGCTTCAATTTGTATAACTCATTTGAAGCCATCGCACGAAATATTTTAGCTCTCGCTGCCCTCTGCTTAGGAGATGGCTGTTGGCCTACGTCTGATAGCTGGCTCGCAAAGGGGCCTGAATCTGCAGTGGGTTTTATAGCGGCAATGTCTGACTTGACACTCATTATGAAATAAACCCATTTGCAACAATACCATGAAAACCAAATCACAAAGAGGCGGCTTTTTAAACAACATACTGTCTCTAGGAGAAAGTTTTGTAATGAGGTGTCTATGATGTGCTAATTCAGTAACATTTAAATTGCATTGATCTGTTGTGAACAAAATGCAGAGACTGCTGTTTCTTCAGTCTACCTGAGTGTGATAGCTGGAATTTTATTTGAGCCTGCGCTATAGAATGTAGTCACCCAAAGCCTCAAATATGCTATCCAAATACTATTTTTCTCTCTTTTATCTTGACAGTTATAATTGTAGTGTGCCTTTGAGGACAAATGTGTCAGGTGGCCCTTCCCCCAAGTGTTGTACATTCTCTGCTGCCCCCTACTAGAGTAGGACACGGGCAGTTGTATCCACAACTGTGCTTTACCAATCATACAGACTCAAATTTGCTTTAAAGGAGCAACTCATTTATTCCACATTATTTTGTACAACACACAGTCCCTTCTTCTCTCTTTTGATTCCATCTTTCATATACTGTTGGGCATTAGATGGTTGCATGTGAATTGTAAGTTCAGTTCCGTGTGTATGTCCTTTTTATCAAATGCTTAGGTTGTTGCTGAAGAAAAAAAGAACATGCAATGCTTTTCAAACCCAGGTATCTTCTGTTACTTACTGCCATCGGATCGAACTTCGTCAATCGATGGACTGCAGTGCTACAAGAGGAGAAACTTGTGTTTTGATTTGTGTCCATATGTTCATTAGTGTATTATGGTGCCTAACATAGTGCTTTGAACGTAATGCGAGCTCAATAACTACATGTACAAGGGTGTGTCCGGAAAGTATCCACCCATGCACTATGAAAAACAGAGACATTTATTGGAGAAGGTACAAGACACAAGGAACATTGTACATAGAACAATGATGACTCGGTTGCCTTCAAAGTCGGCACCTTGGGACCTCACATGGTTCTCCCAATCTCCATCAGCTGCCCCATCACATCTTCCTGAATCTTATTTATTGACAGTCCAAAATCTCTTCCCTTTGCAAGGTGATTTTAATCTTGGGAAAAGCCAGAAGTTGCAGGACACCAAAAAACTGTACATGAGATGTGATTCATGAGCAGGTGCGTTGTTGTGATGAAGCTGTCAATCACCATTTGCCCATAGATACAGCCATCTGAACCATCCAAATAGTTTCTGCAAAAGCTTAATGCAAACTTTGGTGCAGATTCGTTGCTCTACTTGCTCAGTCATTTTGAATGTGACAGCCACACAGTACCCATGCTCACTCAATGGCTTCTGCCACCCCCACTGACTAGTACAGTGAAATCATCATTGCTCATGCACGTGCATTCCAGTCCACTCTCCTTGGCTGCCAGACTACATAGATTTTGTGCAAACTGTTCTGATTATGTTAACAATGGCTGGACTTTTCCTGGACAGACTTCATCATATATAGTAAATTAACCGGTAGAGCTGTAAATGCCAGTGAGTAGCTCGGCAGATCCCACTTCTCCATGGTAATGGGACGCTACCCAAGGTTGTCAGTATTTATAAAAAACTAGAGTGGTAAGGCTAGTTTTGTTTAGTACACAGAATAAAATTTGGGATTGAATTCTTAAAGAATTATTAAACATTCTTAAAGAATCTACTACTAATAATAGTAGCAACACAAATACAGAACCCTTTATGATATGAAAAGAACTTGTTTATAAAATTATGTTTCTATTTTAAAGTTCTTGGTATTATATCTAAATCTTCTACCATAAATGTGTAGTACTTCTTTCCCTATAAAATCTCTATGAGTGCCCTGATTAAATGTTATCCCTCTCCTCTACATTTATACAACTAGAGGAAATAATACAACTTGTCTATGGGAAGCTCACTGGGACTACAGAAATTTTCTTAATTATAATATGTGCTAGGTACTATGCACATTTCATATGCTAATTCATCACATTTAGATACTAAAAGCAACTGAAATCTATAACAGTAATGCAAGCATTATCAGTCAACTAAAAACCTACTATAATATGTATTGAAAACAGAGGCTTTTTCTTGGACTGTCAATTTTCAGTTTATTTTTCTACCTCTTTTCTATTTAAGAGCTCTATAAGCTAACAACTATGAACAGCAAAGCAATACAAATTTTTGGTAGAAATTGCAATAATGTAAAAAAAAAAAAAGTTCAAACCCTAATATATCTCCCTCTCTCTCTAACACATACGACAACATCATGATCACCATCTGGAATATTCCGCACCATGGCTTATTCCATTTTAATTTTTTTATAAAGGACAAAATGACTAATGTTGTACAACCTTTGTTCTCTTGGCTACAGTAGCTACATCTGAACACCACAAAGGAGTATTTGTTCCATAGATTTTTCTATGAGAATTATGTAAGCTAATACACATAATACATTTTAAATATCATAATCCTTAATTATTACATAGATTTTTATATGGATAAGTGGATATTTTTATCCGCAAAGTTTTTTGTTTATCTACAATATACTGTGAAGACTTTTTTCATGTCTTTAAAAATCTTTTTTTAAAATGTCATTTTAATGGTTGCCTAGTGATACATCATAAAAACATATAATTTCAACCAATGTTTTATTGATGGGTTTTTATATAGTTTCTAAATTTTGGCTGTCATAATTATTGCTGTAATGAATAATCTTAGAAATAAATGTCTGTAACTCTTTTTTCCTTCAGGATGCTTTTGAACTGATACATGTACCAAGAACACCTCCCCCCAAAGTATGGAAACATCGTTTTCTCTCCTGTTGTTATAACATAATACTATTATTTTTAGCTTGATAATTAAGGACTACTGTCTTGATTACACAATTCATCCTTTTAAAGAGTTCTAATTAGTTTAAAAATATTTGGCAACATTTTGTGTCTGACAGTGTGAGAGAAAAAAGAGAAATGAGAAAGAGGGAATGTAAAAATGAGATTTTTTTGAGCATTCACCTTTTTATGTGATCATAGTAATTTTAGCAACTATGACGTAATACTGGTTGTGGAAACAGTGGTGGTCTTTAGTGCTGGTCATGAAAATAAGACTAATAGGTAATAACAGCTAACATTTACTCAGAGCTGTCTATGTGCTTAAATCTTCACACCTATTAATCTCACGTAGTACCCTCACAGTCCTAACTGGTAGGCCAATTTAAAAAAAACTAAACTGATTCTGAAAGGCTTATTTATATTTAAGTAACTTCCTTAAAATCCACACTGATTAAGTGGTTAAAGCAGGATTCTAACCCAGGCAGTTTTATTTTGGGGGGTGAAATTGATATTTTAATTTTGCATTAAATTTATTTAGGTGACGGTGAATAAAATGATACAGGTTTCAAGTGTCCAATCCTATGATACATCGTCTGTATTTTGCATTGTGTACCCACCACCCAAAGTCACATCTACTTCCATGACCACATTATACTTGACCCCCATCCCTCCGGCAATCACCATCCATATTCTCCGACCATAATGTTAACCCAGGCGGTTTGACTAAAGCCCTCCACTTGAATGAAGGATTTCTGTAGGTGGTGGAGCTATCAACCTTGTCATTTACATAGGAGATGCGTGTTTTCTAACTGTTTTGCTTATTATTTTAGTAATTTTTACATACAGAAGATTTTTCAATAGGAATTTTGTTTCCCCTTAGATTTTGGAACATTCTTCCATTTTGGGGGGGGGGGGGAGAAGCAGGAGGGGGTTATTTTTTGTGGGCAATGAGGGCATTTAAATGTGTGCCTTTATTTCTAGATGACCCACCTTAGTTTATGCTGCTGCCTGCTATTCATTTTGAAGACTGTCTTCAGATTTATTTTGTGAAATAATATTAAAAGATGTATGATGATCCCTTTCTGCTTCCACTTGATTTGGGAGATCTACCACAATTTGATTAGCCTCTCCTGATCCTTCCTCTTAGTTCTCCTTGAAGCTTATGTTGTTGTTATATACCACGTTCCCCCACACGCCAGTAGTGTGGATGCACTGTCAGTGGGTTCCGACTGCAAACACATGGAGCTTTTCTAAAAGGAGTTTCTTCTGTCTGTGCCTGCCCAGCCCGCATGCGTGGCAAGTGGGAAGGGCCAGGGAGGAACCATCCATCAATCACAGGGAAAATTAGCGGATGAATGACCCAGTTCCCCATCTCTTAGATAAAATAACAGTTCATCTCAAGAGCCCTACTTGTCAACAGAAATCATGAGCAAATAATACGCCTCTTATGGATTTTATTCTCCTGTCTCATTTCTTAATTCTCCGATAGGTGCTCCCTGTACCCCACCTCCCAACAATCTGTATTCAAATACTCTCACAGTCTGCTTCTGGGAGAACCTAAGCCCAGACAAGCTTCTTCCAGGCATGGTCATGACCTTCTCCCCTGTATTTGACACATCCTATATTCCTCCTTCAATTTGCTTAGTGCCATGATTACTAGGCCCTCAGGAGATTGCTTCTTTCCCCAAGGATGCTTCAGCCTGACGCAGTGGGACCTGCCCCTTTGGCTACTTTCTCATGGCAAAGCTCACTAGTCTCACACCCTAAGGTTTTGGCCTCTTGCTCCACCTCTGTATTTGGATGAAAGGTCACATCACTGAGCTTGGGATACACATCCCAAGTGTCTAGGAAGGAGTCAGTTGATATACCCTAAGTTGCAGGAATGACATCCCCTTGGGATGAACTTGAACACACGAGAAGTAGAAGACGGGGTAGATTCAGACAGATTACATGTGTTGGGATCACTTATAAAATAATCAAAGGCATTTGACAAAGACTTGGTGATGCTATTTCTAAGAGACTGACATTTCTTCCCTTGAGTTACTTAAGAACGAACCTAAAGGAAATGATTCTTGGCATCCATTGTGGGCCGGCCACGATATGAGGTATTGAATGAATTATAAAAGAATCATGAGTCAGAGGGTGGAGAATTTATTGCAAATGGCACTGGCCTAAACTAAGAAACCTATTATCGAAGTGTTTAAGCTCCTCAGAGTGCTTCCTTCTGCTTTCATTTTAAATTCTTATTGTGAAGAATGAAAATTCTTCACAATGGGATGAAAATTCTTATTGTGAAGAAAGCTAACTATGGAAATGAATAAAATGCAATGTAAATTGCCCACAGGTAATTTTTGCTAATACTTTGCTATATGTTACATGCTTACAATAATTGTTCACTATCTGTATACATACAAAGGAGTTCCATCATTTCACATCAGCTTTTCAATCTGACTTACCTTTCCTGATACATGCTACGTAGTATCTGCATAGTATTTCTTCTACTGGGCATGTATTAATTGGTTAAACTAATAAGATATTGTTGGGCTTTTAAGAGTGTTCTCCATTTTTCATACGAAAACCACTGTGATAAATAGCCTTGTAAAACACATAAATTTACACAGCAATAATTAGTTCTAAAGATGAGTTTTTCTTTCTTTTGAGGGTTGACTGTGACAGAAATTATTAATCCTGCATGAAAAAGGCAATATAGCATAATAATGACATTAAGAAAAATTCTAACAGAGCTTTCATTAATTTTGTGCATTTTCTTCCAGATTTTCTGGGTTTTTTTTTCACATGGCTATGGTGATGAGGAAAACTATTTTTAACATGATTTTTTTCATTTACTATTTTCTCTTATGTAATTCCAACGTTGCTAGAGGTCCTTGATTGCTACTATTCTTAGTGTAGGCACCATATTTAATTAAAGGTATAGGTCATGACCTATAACTATTCCTTCACTGTAAGAATATTTACACATAAGAATATATATATTCTTACACTGTAAGAATATATATACATACATATGTATATATATCAAAGTATAATCAAGGTATATACACCCAGAATGCTTGTTTTTCAGTGTTAATCATTGGTTTTCTGTTCCAACATCAGTCACCAATTACAAATCCAAGTTACACAAGGGTTAACAAGTGAGAACAGTCTTACTCCAATTCCTTCTAAAGGCAGGTGACAGCGGTACTCTATTCCCTCAGTGTGACCTGAGCAAGTTGATTTAACTTTATATTGGATATTGGGCTAATGTTGTCCAGGAAAATCATTTGTCCTTCTCAGTGGGGAGGGACGCAGACCAGCGAATGCATTTATTTCTATCCTTTATCAAACAATGGTATAACCCTGCGCAGCTGTTGACTCAGAAGCATTTGCTATGTGCACTGGGAGAGCCAATGAAACAGCCACAGTCTGTTATCATCTATCTTGATTTAAAAGGAAGATGCCATTTCTAGGATAGACCCGAAATGTCACTTTGTTTACCAAGTCCAGCCTTTTGCAAACTGCCTGAGTGACAAGGAAGTTGACTAAAGTTTATTGACCATTTGAATTCTTTGATATTGTTAGGCAATTTACACAGAGTAATTATAATAGCATGCCTGTGGAAAATGTGGCCCAGACACCTTTTATCCTAAAAGCAAAGTTGTATTTCTAAAATTTTTAACTCCAAGTCATAAGCTAGTGAATGCAGAATTAGCTTTAAAATCTATTTTAATTCTTCAATAAATATGTTGTATATAAAGTGTTCTGTATGCTACAGACATCCCTGAGACAGGCATGATAAAAGGTGTGTTTTTTTTTCCTTCATGATTTTATAGTCTAGGCATCTCTACCACATGGCATTGCTTACTTCAAAGTACATAATAGAGGCATTTCTCCAACAATTTATTTTCTAAACTGGATCCAATATAATGCCTGGGAGAATGAACACTGCCTGAAATTAAAATCAGATAACATCTACTGATCATGAACACGGAATGGGCATTATGTACCTACTGTACAAAGAGCTCCACACATAATACCCAATCACTTAGTTAATTGACAAAGACATGGTAGGCTTTTTTTTTTCTTTCAGGAATTCAGCCTAAAATCACGGGAGTGACTATACACAGGGAAACACTAAAGAGGAGCGTAAGTCTTCCTAAACAAGTGGCTCAAGAAGAACTCCTCCCATTCCACTGACCATCCAGCAGTGCAGAGGAGGTCGACCCTTCCACCGAAGCCTGGGTCCATGTTGGCACGGGTGTCTTTTGCAATTGGAGACGACATCCTTGGACTGGGAACTTTTTAACTTTCATCTGTTGTTTTATAATTCAGTCCGTATTTATAAACAAAGGCAGAACAGCCATCTGTCTGAGACCAAGCTCTGGGTCTAGATTCAGATTGCCTGGGTCTCAGGAATAACTTTCAAAAGGAGACTGGAAGGCAGACAACTTTGCCTTTAGTCAAGATGCCAAAGTTAAGGCAAGCAACTCCCCAGGAAGCCTGAGCATTCGGTTTCTCTGTTTCCATTAAGTCCCACTGAAGATTGTTTCAGGGTTTACTTGTTGAAATGAACAAAAAGCTAGTAATTTTTTTTTAAAAAAAGTAAGGTAAGAAGTAATCACCTCGCTGCATAAGCTGGAGCACACATCACATCGGAGTAAGTGAGGGCGCCTTCTTTGTAAAGTGGGGGGTGCAGGCCCTTGGACCACACGTCCTTAGAAGGTCGGCCAATAATTCCTTTGTCTGAGTGAAGGGGTGTGCTCTCAGCTTTTACATTTTCTGATATCAAAGGACAGTGTGTACAACCTGTTGGGTAGGAAGGAGGACAGTGTGGTTCTAGATCCATGTGACAGAGGAGGCTCCAACCAGTCCTGGCCAGCCCCCTTGGAATTTACATACTACAAACTCCACTCAGACATGGGTAAAAGTCAGGTATGAGCTTCAGAAGGTGTGGGAGTCCTCTCACTAATAATAATAATAATAATAATAATAATAATAATAATAATAATAATAATAATGTGTTGGAGCATACTAATCCTAACTCCCGACCAGCAGGGATATACAACTATAATGGACAGGGTTTTATCATATTAGGGTCCAGAAAAAAAGAGAAGCTTTGGGGGAAAGGGCTTCTGGAAATGGCTAAAAATACCTGAGAAGGCCCTGGGTGGTGTGGTTCAGTGGATTGAGCGCTGACTTGTGAACCAAAGGGTCACTGGTTTGATTCCCAGTCAGGGCACATGCCTGGGCTGTGGGTCAGGTCCTCAGTAGGGGGTGCTCTGGAGGCAACCACACATTATTGTTTCTCTCCCTCTCTTTCTCCCTTCCCCTCTCTAAAAATGAATAAAATCTTTAAAAAAAAAAAAAAACCTGAGATACAGCGCATGCGGTGTGTCAAGTAATTTTAAAACAGGAGATTTGAAGAGAGAGAATGTGATTATAGTCACTATCCTCAGCTTGGGACGCCGCACTTCTTTTCAAATGGGCCTTACTTTGTTCCAGATATTTCTGGAACTTCCCTCTGAGATGAGTTTTATCGCTTCTGACTGCAGATTGGTCAGACCCAGCTTGATTCTCCATCAGTTTTACAGACAGGGCACCCTGTGGCTAGGCTTTATTTCCGAAAGTCGTGTCTTCCTCAGGGAACTAAAACTCTTTTTCCCCAAACACTCAAAGTAATAGACTGCAGTCTCTGAAGAGAATTGGCCTTCATTTTGCCCTTTACACGTAAAGCAATTAGGTGTTAAAACACAATCCGGTGTAGGAGATAAACGTTACCTTTTCCATTAGAAGGAGATTTTTAAATTTTGGATCTTCAAAAGCAAACCTTTTGAAAACAGAGGGAAATTAATATATTTGAGTGTCTGTGTTATGAGATATATATTAAGCCATAGCATTCACTTAGGTCAGTTTTTAAACATTTTCCTGTCTCTGCCTTGCAAAGACATATGAAAAAAGTATTATCTCCAGGTTTAACAAGTCAAACAATTTAAAGAAGGCCACAGAACAATGAGTAATGTAAGACTGAGTCTCTCTGTTTAAATGCAATTTTCACTCCACCACATGACATTGCCCTATGAACCATTGTCATTTTTATCTCACATGCATTTAGTATTTATTAGGGACTTTTTTCTTACACTATACTAATATCACAAGAAAGAGATCTACGTGAAACCTCCACAATTAGTCTTAACTCGACTAAAACAGCCTTTTGGGCGACGTTCATTTTAAACTTATTTCAAAAACTACAAAAAAAAAAGAATTTATAATTCTTAAAAAGAATGAGTAACTAAGTCTTGGCTTTATGGGATATTTCAAGACATACAAAACCTATTATAGAAGATACAAGACAATCTGAAAAATTCTTTCTAATTCCAAGATATAGCATTAACAATATTTGAATTATAATCCCTTCAGTAGAAACTATTTTCCTGGAATCCTTCCATAGTCAGTCAGTGAGCAAGCAATTTATTTGTGAATTTCACAGGATGTGGAGATTCCTTGGCATTGATCACTAAGCTTTGTGTGTGTGACATGCACTTCTGTGTATGCTACTAAAATAAAATCAAACAAATGAATGACAAAGAATACAAAACTTAACACCAAACAAAGAAACAACCCAATTAAAAATGGGCGAAGGACCTGAACAGACACTTCTCCAAAGAGGACATACAGATGCCAATAGACATATGAAAAGATGCTCAATGTCACTAATCATCAGAGAAATATAAATTAAAACCACAATGAGCTATCATTTCACAACTGTCAGAATGGCTAGTGTCAATTAATCAACAAAAAACAAGTTTTTTTTGTTTTTGTTTTTGTCCTGGGGAGGATGTGGAGAAAGGGGAACTTTTTGCCTAATTGGTGGGAATGAAGGTTAGTGCAGCCATTGTAGAAAGCAGTGTGGAGATACTTCAAAAAGTTAAAAATGGATCTGCCTTTTGACCCAGAGATCCCACTTCTGGGAATCTGAAAGAACCCTATCTGAAAGAACTCAAAACACTAATGTGAAGGAACATAAACATCCCTTTGTTTATTGTAGCATTATTTACAACTGCCAAGATATGGAAGCATCCCAAGTGTCCATCAATAGACGAGTGGATAAAACAACAATGGGAAATTTAGACAATGGGATACTACTGGGCCATAAAAAAAGAAAAAAATGTTACCCTTTGCAACAGTATGGGCAGACATGGAGAACATGATGCTAAGTGAAATAAACCAGGCAAGCAAGTCAAACACCATAGGCTTTCAGTTATATGTGGAATCTAGTGAACAACCTGAACCAACAAGCAAAATAGAAACAGACTCAGAGACAGAGAACGGATGACAGCTAAGGGTGGAGGAGGCAGAGTTGGGGGTGGGGGAATTGAGCAAAAAGGAAAAGGGACTCATGGACACGGACACCATTGCAGGGGGCAGGGAGTGTAAGGGGACTAAACAGTCATGGAAAAACACAATAATGAAATAAAGAATAAAGAAAAACAATAACTGTCTTCCCACTTCACAAAATGCTAAGGAGAGAGAATTATTTAACCTCTCTGCCTGTTACCAGACCTTATTGCACTGGCTGGGATACACAACAGAGAAAAGAGTAGCAGAATCTAAGAACCAAATTTCCCCTCATAAAAAAATGAAATACAGAAAAAATAGAGTACTAAGCAAATGAAGGAAGAAAGTCAAGGAGGGGGGAAATATCAGAACCCAGAGGATTATTACAAGGTCCTCCTGTATTCGGTGCCTCCCCATATGTTGTCATTTCAAGGTCATTCACCATAAAAATCTGCACTGATCTCTACTCATGGGGACAGGAATCCAGGGGTATGCACTGCATAGTCCTCCACTTTGGAAGGACCATTTCACCGTGCGTTTTGTGTGTTTACACGAGAGAAGCCCCAGTGGGACTGAGCCCCACAAGCCCACTACGGTGACTAGTCCAATACCCTTCATTGCCTTTCTGTCTCTGGATCACGGTCCTGCCTCCCTGTTTGCATTCTCGGGTTACCTCTGAATAAACTGTCTATGTCCCCGTCTGTGTCTCAGCTTCTGCTTTCAATAAAACCCTAAACTAAGAAAAACACCAGCCCTTTGAAGACAGGGACCTTATCGTGCTGCCCCCTGTGCTGAGTCGTAGCTCCAGAGGGAATACAGTAGGGGTAAATACTTGTTTGGTGATAAGCAGTCACTGGTGATAGCCCACAGGGTCAGAGACGGGAATAAATCATACTAATTGAAATTGCCTTTACATCCCACGAGAAACCTGTGCACGAGCACACATAAGGTTATACCGAGGAGACAGTTTGTACTTCTGCTCTCTGAACTGAGCACGCCGGGCTAGGAGATGCTTGGATGCTCATGGAATGTTTACACTCAGCCACCTCTGTGGGTACCATATTGCTTCGAAACATTCTTTGAAAGTCCATACTGATGATAAGGCCTGAATTCACTGTGAAATTGTCCTACTCTAGTTTGCTCAATGAGTAGGTGCTCCCCAAAAGTGATTCTTAAGTTGACTTTTTCAGTAACTGTGCAGAATATAATGAGGTGCCTGGGACTTTGACAGACTGGCGGACACTGTGAATGATGCACTAGAGGAAAGTCTTTCAAATTTCATAACCTGCTATAATCTTTATAAAGATTCGAAGTGCACTAAGGAAGATGGTGGCAATATTAACATCGGAAACACTGTTTCCCTGACCTGTAATTTTTAACTATTCCTCCTTTAATTAAAACTAACATAATCATAACTACAAAGAAGAAAAAATGAACATGTCTATGTTAATTGAATGATGCAATAACAGCCATAGGACTTGCATAGGCAAATAAGGAGTAAAAAATATGGCATTTGTTCCTCTGCCTGTTCTCAAAAATAAGTAATATCCTAATGGCTTATTCACTTTGTATACTATGAGAAAGATGATGTGCAGGAAAGAAGGGTTTCTTACAGCCAAAGCAGATCTTAGTTGGAAATGAGGATAAAGAGGACTGGACAAATAATTCAGCCTATGATATGGTTTTATTTTTCAAAATAAAATGTACAGGTACAGAATGACTAAAGCCTCCACGTCCTGAGAAGATTTGTAACAGAAAGGCCCTTAATTAATCTATGTTGTCATAGCAACCCAATGTGTAGCCATAGATAGTGAAAATAAATGTGGCATTTATATATTCAGTCTCTCAATGGCATGTGATCATTATAAACACCCATTTACATATGTGTATTTAACTACTTGGGGTATTATACATGTATGTGTATATAACTGTGACGTTTATTTTCCCTAAAACTCTTCCCAAACTTCAGGCAGCTGATCAGGATCGCTTTGGTGTTCACAACTATCCTATGTTTTTCACTGTAGAACCCCACCCCTCACGCTGCATTGTGGGTGGTCACTTAATCGATATTGCTCATCTATGGGTTGTGAGCTTTGGAAGAGCAGGTGTGATGTCTCATGAACACCAAGGGGAAGTGGCACATTTTGTTGAGGGTCTAAAATTGGCAAGAAACCAATGTTCATGAAGCTACAAGTGTAGAACCATTTCTCAATAGCCCAAACCGCCTACGTCTGGTAGACTATGTTACAGTAAAGATGGCTTTTCTTGCAGCGCATTGTTATTGTTTAAGACAATTCAAAAAGGCATTGTAGGTGACAAACAGAATTAACACTTCTTGACACGGGCAGTCTGTCCCAAAGGATCTAGAGAACTTCGAAATGCTGTGGAAGGCAGGAAGCTTTTATAGGATAGAGAACAAGAAACAAAAAGGAGAAAATCAAAGTCAAGGGTACAGAGCCCAGAGTTGGCTTGACATTGAAGACCAGCCGAGCGGATCTACTGAGCTTATGGTGAAGCAGGGCATTTACAGGGACACAAACGTTACCGAAGTTCTGGCTTGCTGAAGTGGTACTCAGGCAGGGGCGGCCCCGTGGTGGGCCTGAAAGCTTATTTCAGTGCTATGATGATGATGATCATGTCACTGCCATCGCTACAACTTCTAGTACTATGGCTTCTACCACAGCTACTTCTAGATTCAAGAGTTGTCTTGAATTTGGGGCTGTCTTATAAAATCTGTATTTTTGCAATGAAAAGATATCCGTACTCCAATGTTCATTGCAGCTTTACTTACCATAGGCGAGATACAGAAGCAACCCATTTTCCATGCATAGATGAATGGATAAAGAAGGTGCAGTACATACGTACAATGGAATATTAGGCCCCAATAAAAAAGGATAAAATCTTGCAATTTCTGACAAGATGCATGGATCTAGGGCAGGAATGTCCAACTCATTTTCACTGAGGGCCACATTGGCCTTGTGGTTGCCTTCAAAGGGTCGAATGTAATTTTAGGACTGTATAAATGTAACTAATCTTTAACTAGGGGCAAGGAGCTTGGCACTGCCACTGGGTAGAAACTAGGTACCCGGCCAGATCAAACAAGGTGGAGGGCCGGATTTGGCCCTCGGGCCTTGTGTTTGCCACCTGTGCTCTAGAGGATATTATGCTAAGTGAAATAAATGAGGCAGAGAAAGAAAAATACAGTGCGGTTTCACTTCTGTGCAGAATCTAAAAACCAACAACAGAAATAAATAAAACAAAACAAAAACAGACTCACAGAAATAGACACCAAAGGGATGGTTACCAGCGGGAGGGTGTGGGGAGATGGGTAGAAAGGGAAAGCAGAATATAGTCACTAATATTGTGATAAGTTTCCATGGTGACAGATACTTACTAGATCTAGGGGGGCGATCACATCGTAAGGTATAAAAATGTCGAACCACTATATTAACTATATTGTACTACTAAAATTAATATTACCAATATAAGATTGTATACCAAATAAACTTAAATTAAAATATCTAAAAATGTTTGTATTGTTAAATGCTAGATAGATTCCCGTAAGCAAAGTGAGGTGCTCACCCCAGGGTTGCTGCCTGGGGGTCATATGTGACCGAGGAAACTACAGATCGGATGTCACTTCTTCACTCTAAGGTCCACATTCTCTGAGAAAAGACAATGCATTCAACTGTATTATAAGCTTTATTTTTTTATCTTTATATTTGGGAAGTTCATTATCATTGGTTCAACACATATACCTGATGTATATATGTTAATTGTGTTCATGGAAAACTCTACATAATAATACTGATGAATTAATAAAGAGCACCAATATAACCTGTGAGATAGGATTACTTATTGAATTTTATATTTTGGTGTAGGATAATCTGATTTTTAGTATTAATTTTTTGGACACTAAGAAGCCACGTGATGTCAACCATTTGTGTCCTTTCTTCCAAAGAAGAGTTTTATTTCATTCCTTCATTCAGACAGTTACTGAGAACCTTCTACGTCTCAGTCACCATTCCGGGAGCGAAATAATGAGTAAAATTAGGCAGAATCACATCTTTCGGAAGCTATGATGTGCTGGGAGAGAATGACAGTTATAAACATATGATGATTTTCTGAGATGAGTGGTGTGGGGAAATGAGAGGCTGTGTCACATTGCTTTGTTTTTATAAATCTCAGTGTTCACCCTCAGATCCCCGGGGAGAGACTGGTGAGTGAGATGAGTTAAAACAGCCATAAAGAACTTGAAGACATGCCTTGGGGGAATGAGCATGATAGATGGTCGCTGATCTACAGCCTCAGTGACAAGAGGACACCAGTGGGGCTTTGGCAGTTGGAAGGTGGAAGAAATTACTCAGCTTCAGTCGCTTGTCGCCTTGCCAGAAAGCCAGCCTAGCGATGCCAGAGCACATGTTTTTCCAAAAAGAAATGTGAAATTGTGACATTTTCTGCCCTTTCATGATTGGGAACACATTATTATTTTTAATCACAGCATGAGCCAACATTTTGTGACTCGAAGGAAATGAGGCACCGTGCTGTGTCTGGCCCCCGGGGTCTTCCAGTCTGTGGCCTCGGCAATAAATCCAGAGAGATTAAAGTGGGAAGAAAGGGGAGGATGGAGGCCGTGTTCTTTAGGCGCCAAAGGGAGAGAAGGAGGCTTTGCATCCCCGTGGCGGCCAGGCCACGGAGTCACGGAGGGTGGGTGTGCGAGTGTGTGCGAGTGTGGGCGGGAGTGCTGGTGTTGCATAAATGTTTGTGTAGTTCGATGTCAACTTTCAGAGACCCCGAGTCCCTGTGATCTTTCTTGGAAGAGCGGGAGTCATGTCGATAGAAAGAGTACCCATCACACAGTCAAGTACTTGGGCTCCAGCCAAGAATGATGAATGACTCAGTTTCCAGAG
Source organism: Phyllostomus hastatus (assembly GCF_019186645.2). Lineage (NCBI taxonomy): Eukaryota > Metazoa > Chordata > Mammalia > Chiroptera > Phyllostomidae > Phyllostomus > Phyllostomus hastatus. The sequence continues at coordinate 22,109,795 of NW_025334024.1, forward strand.
GCCACACGCGGAGAGTAGAAGAAACTGCAAAATTAGAACTATTGCATTTCATACCAATCTTGGAAAAATGGACATTTGTGATTAAATTGAATCTAATTCAGAGGGATAAGGGGCTGTTGCATCAAGGACCCTGGCAATATGCCTGCCAGTCGCACATAGTTTTGCTCATGCGCTACTTACCACATGTACACGGTGTCCATGCTATCTGGTCCCAGTTTTATAGAAGTGGAGAGTGAACGTAGGGTGCTTAAGTTTTATGTAGTGTCCCAGGCCAGCTAGTGTCAAGCAGACCTGAATTTGAGCCCCAGACCTGACGCTGATGAAGGCGGCAGCACAGCTTGGGGCTGAGACCCAGGGTTTCCACTGTGTGGAGAGTGGAACCTTCACTTCCAAGTAAGAAGCTCTGTGTTAGGACGCAAATCCACCGTTTACTAGTCGCTTATCCCCATCAGGGGCGTCAAACTCATTTTCACCAGGGGTGACATCAGCCTCGTGGTTGCCTTCGAAGGGCTGAGTGTAGTTTCAACTCCTTAACCATTGAGAAGTAGTTACATTTGTACTGTCCTAAAATCATTTCGGCCCTTTGAAGGCAACCGTGAGGCTGATGTGCCCCCCCCCCCCCCGCAGTGAAAATGAGTTGGACACCCCTAACCCTAGATTAATCAGGCCACGGTCTCTGCCTCCAGTCCTCAATATTTTCAAGTCTAAAATGAGTATAACATCAAAGTTCTTTGGGGCTTGAAGGACATCTAAAAACACATCTTAAACTGCAAAGCATTCGAGAAATATGAGCTATTATCATCAGTGATGCTAAAAACGGTTGCAGAAGATTAAAGTGTTCAATAAAAACAGTCCATTTACCAACAGTAAATAAAGAATCAGAAAGCTGTTTACATCACGATACATTTCACTGCCCTTGGCGTGGCTAACATGGTGAATTCACAGCAATTCAGGTACCATTAATACTGGCATCGCACATAGGATAAAAGGGTCTCCGATGTTTTACTTACCTACCCCAACCCTGGACTGATTTAAAGCCGGTGAGAGCATGGCCAGGAATTTAAAGAGTCCGACTAATTTGAAGCTTCCTCTACCTTTTTAAGCCAAATTATCTCTTATCCTTAATTTAAGCTGTGAAAGTAGCTCTGAATACATCCTAGACTCCTCAGCTCTGGTGCTGTGTTTTTCTAGGCAATAGTAATGTTAACTGAATGGTGCTAGGTTCCTTTGACACTAATTTCACTGTATATGAGTACCTCGAGGTGCTAATTCTGTAACTGTCATCAAAGACATGCAAAGTCCAATGGGCATAAAGAGTAGGGTGACCTAAACATGAATGAAATCAAAAAGCTTGCCAATAGGAAGAGAAACACTGTTAATGTCCATCATAGATCGAGCAATGTCAGCGCGCTAAAACAAAACCGGGCTCAGAATCAGCATTTTTACTGTTGAGTCAGCATTTGAGGCAGTCATATTAGCTATGACACTTCAGTATATTTACAATTGAGCGATAAAGCAAAAGACCACATTTCAACATATTATTTAAAATTTCCTTTACTAATTATAAACAACAAGCGTACGCTGATGGAAAAACGGGTATAGTTTTGTCTGTCCCCCAAATGGGGTCAGGACATGTATATTAAAAAATCTCATGACTTTGAACAGAAAAAAGCAGACACTATGACATGGGTTAGTTACACTTACATGAAAATTGCTTTTATCATTTTTTGTTTTTAGCAGACTCGTCATTCCACTGCAGAGTTAGGCCTCCATTCCTTAACAGGCATTTTATGATCGAAATTAAACTCGGCAGATGGCTTTGTTAGTACTAAAACAAAATATAACCTCGCCCTATTTTTGTGGCCACCTTTTTTCCCATTTGAGTGGAATACAAATAGTATGCTGGAATTTTACACAGTGGCCAACAGTCGTCTTAGGGTATATCTTCTTCGCTTTGGTCCTCAGCACTGCCTTTCCATTGATCTCATTCACGATTCTCTTTCCGGGGGTTCTAGCTGCTTTTATGAGCCCTATGTTATCTAGCCATCCCCTGTTACACAGAACTGCAAGCATTGCCCTGCTGGGAAACCAAAGTTAAGCAAGCATTTGCTCATCCTATAAATACAAAGTGATAAAACTGACTATCTCAGCTTCATCATATAAATGCAAATTGGAAGGAAACACTAAAAACAAAGCTTGTCTCAAACCGCTTCCCGTCTATAGGATAGCGATTACTTAATAATTTCCTGCTGACTGGGGAACCCTTTAAAACTGTTTTTGCCATATCCATTCGCTTACTTGTTGCTTGCACGTTACTGAGTGCTTCCTCCTTTGACGTCCTCACGCGTGGTGCCAACACTGGTGTGGTCTCAGTGCCTGTGTCTGTTTAATAGGAGAGGACCGGGGGGACGCTTTGATCTCTGCACCTGCACTTGAAGTGTGCGGGGATCAAAGGATGCCCCAGTCACCATTGAGTCAACTGCACAGAAAAATCATTTCATTTCAAAGCACCTATTTGAATATCCTAAAAATACATGCCACATTTAACATTTCTAGAAGCAACATAGGAAGAAAAACACATATTTTATTTATAAAACGTGACCCTCTCCAAGTAGCTTCGTCTAAAAATTCACGCATAAAAAAATTTCAAGACTTCCTGTCATAGACACATTTCCTACTTAAAGTTATGGCATTATACATAACTTAGAATACTTCTGAATACTAAATTAATAACAGAATAAATAGTAACACAGGGTATGGTTACGATTCTGAATGTGTAAAGAAGAAAACTATGAAATGTTTTCTCCCCCTAGATCAGCTGGAGAGGCGAGAGCCCAGGATTCAGGGCCAGAGGGAAAGGCAAGGTTAATCCTGCCACTTTCTTTGCTTCTTAGTAGCCATGTGACCTTAGACAAGTGCCTCTCTCAATTCTGGTTTCCTCATCTCTTTTGTTTTATCCATGACTTTATGGAGAAATCATTCATATACAATAAATTGCATCCATTTAAAGTGCATCAACTGGATGCGATTCCATCATTTTCACATGTCAGTGAGACCTCCACCGAAATCAAGACAGAACATTTCCATCACTTGTGAAGGCTTCTCGTGGTCTCTGAAATGCATCCCTCCTTCGCCCTCTGCAACAGGTAGCCGGTGCTCTGCAGTCTGACACCAGGGATGAGGTCATAATTCATTGTAAGCTGGATATTGTGTGTCTGACCTCTCTCGCTCAGCATAAAGATTTTAAAACCCATCACTGTTTTGTGCCACTAGTTCTGGTTTTCTATTTTTGCTTCTTATTTTTGAGTCGTATTCCACTGTATGGCTAGACTTCATTTTGTTTTTCCATTTACCTGGTGATGAATGCTTATGTTCTTTTCACTTGCCTCAGGCTCTAGCTGTTGTGAATGAAGCTGCTATAGACATTTACCTACAAATCTTTGCGTAAAATGTTTCCATTTCTCTGGGGTACATGCCTTAGATTGGAAGTCTGATGGCGTGTACTTAATACTTCTGATTACCTTGCAGAGTTTTATTATTACTAGAAATAGTAAATGGAGATGATCTCGCATGGTGCCTGACACCCTGTAGCAACTGAACAGGTGGAATTATTATCATTCATGGTTTTAAAACACACTGCTCTAAGTTTCTGCACCAAATATGGCATTATAGAGCAAGTCACTGTATTGACAAGATTTCAGGTATAAACCAACATTTTTTTTCTTACAAAAGCCTTATAGTCTGAGCTACGTTTGCTTGTATTGTCTCAGCTATTTAAATTGCGGGCCAAAGTGCTTCATAGTGAAGAATTAGATGTCAATTCTCCTGAAACGTACTCGTACTGCTCCCATTATGAGTTAAAATAACTCTGGCTGGAGCCGCAAAAACCGGATCTGAATTCTCTATCCAGAACTCAAGTCTGTTCTCTAAAAGCAAGAATTTCATCTAGTAAATCTGGTGTGATTCATACCTACATGAAAAGGTGTGTTATTCGCTAAAGACGGCGTCTTGCTGCTGTGGGAACTGAGATCAAACTCTAATTTTCCTTTGTCCGATGACCAGGATGAAATCCATCAGATGGTGTTGTTCAAATTAAAAGAGAGAAAAAAAAATCACCTCCCTTTGTTTCTTCTTTAATTTTATTTGAAAAGACCAAAAAATAGTAATCAGGCAGAACTGCATATCAAGAAAATTTTGTCACCTCTCAGATGAATTTTTGATTTGATGGTGGCTGCCAACCTTAATTTTTTTCTAAGACAACAAAATATACTAAAAGTGTCTTTCGGCATACATGACCACTGTTAGCTCATAATTAGTCATCATAGATCTAAACATGTACCTACGCCTCTGCCATACCCAGGTTTCAGGAATCTGGATTGGGACAAATGGATGGTGAGGCAAGTAAGGGGGTGAAAATGGAATTATTACTACCAAGCACCTACCGATAAAATCCAATCCGACTCCCTTGCTTACAGGTACTAGTAGACCACACTGTCTCGGTTCATACTCAAAACCTTTTCCTTCCCATGGGACCCTCACAGCTGAGTGCTTCTTAACTTTTCTGAGGATCAGAATGAGGCTGGGACTTGACCTGAATTGCTCCTCAGAAAATGTAGCAGCATGAGTCCGCTTTTTAACCCTACATCAAACAGGACTTTCAATTTCAAGTGATAAAAACCTAGTTCCAACCCAATGAAATGGACTGATACACGTAAACAGTTTCAAACGTAGCTCAGGCCAGGGTTATCAGGTTCCACATTCAGCTTCTCTCCATCTTTTGGATTCTGGCATTGGCGTTATGTTACTTTTCCCATGTTTCTATGCCTTTGTTTCCTTCTGGAAAGGGCACCTGCGTTCTTTACCTGAGGAAATCACCACCTCCCTGATCTTTGTCCACGGGGTGTGAATGAGCTTCACATCAAGCCCCATAATCAGCACTGAACACATAATCTAAACATAGCTCACCTGGGTACGAATCCAGCCTTCCAGCCACAGCAACTGGTTCTGGAATGAAAATATTTCCCAAGGCACGGCTGTGAGATTTAATTCTGAGACTCACTTTGAAACAGCCAGGAGGATACAAGCTCTTTTCGGGTTGCTGAGAAAAGAGCATAAAAGTGTGGGCTGATGACCCTGATTTTCCCATCAAGCAAGGGGGGATGGGAAGGTGCTTGACAATAGCTCCAGCACAACGGATGGAAGAGGAAAGAGACGAAAAGAGTGCAAAACTGGGCTCCCCCATTATGTTCCGACCCCCTTACAAGCGCTCCCGCTCTCTCCTGCTTTAAATAGCACCACCTGTGGCGCCTGCAGCTGATACAAATTCATTCTGCTGATACTGTGTTCCATAGGCAGCTTTTGACTTACCTAGTTCTTACAGTCTGCAATTCTTGCCAGGCCTGTGTCTTGGAACCCCTCAAACACTTGTCCCTTGTCACTGTGAGAGGTCCACCTAGGGCTGCGTGCCGGTCTCTGACACAGTCACTGCTGTCAGGGCACGAAATAGTCTAATTGGCCAGCTGCATAAATGACCCCAGTAGGGAGTGGGGTGGGACAGAAATTGCAACAGTGTAATTTTAACAGGGAGCATTTGGAGGGACAGGACACAATGGAAAAGCGAGTGAAGCGAGGAAGGGAAGCAGGAAGGGGTGATTTCCCACAGCAAGATGGAGGATTTTCTCACCAGTCTGAAGAGGCAGGGACTCTAGTTAGAAATAATGATATGTATGTCCTACTACTGCAAACTTGGAATTTATATAAAATATTAACCATAATGCTTACTTTGTCTATTCTGTATAATATTTTGCAAGTGAAATGAAAGCAAAATTTAATGGACAACTAAAGCTGGTAAAAAAAATTTATAAGAATATAGTTGAAAAACTTAGTTTATTCTGTATATTTACTTCCATAGCCATGGAATATTTTTTGTGTAACTATCTCATGTTTTTTATTAACAAGTTCAGCAAGCCATATTTGAGAACATCTCTTCAGGAGTGTCTACAATGAAAACCCCATATCCAAATACCAAAAAACGTGCTTTCTTTTAGATACCCTCTATGAATAAATACAAATTTTATTTGTGTTAATATTTTCTGTAAGAAATGATAGCTTATGCAGTTAAATGGCTCTTCCTTTATCTCAGTTTTTTCCCAAATTATAAGCAAATTATAGCATTTTTTCTTCCTTTCTTTCTTTCTCTCTTTCTTTAATCTAAATTTTGGCCTATAGTTGAAAAATATTTAGTAACAAATACTGTTTTGGAGTATAAAGTACACACGAATTCCTTTGAAATATTATGCTTGGTTTTCCTAGCTCCTAGCGCACTGTAGGCATTCAATAAATATTTGCGGAATGTCGAATGAATGAAGCCTAGAATTACTGTGACCGTGGCTTTCAGTAAAAGATACGGTACATTTGCATAGGCCATTTTCTCCAGAAAGTTCGGGGATTGTCTCGACTGCTCTTTATTTCTAAGTGCAAAGTATCTCTAAAGGAGATCCAGTACTTATTTAGAAATGCATAACCACCTCCTTTGAACTCTGTCACTTGAAATTGCTTCCCTCCTCTTAACACTTACAGTCCTCAAATCTCATTTTAAATTCAGTGGCAGAGAAATAAAATAGGGCTTAACATTCTTGCAGACCTAAGCTTTTGTGCCTATGTCGGGCTCAGGTTTCTCTCTTCATTTCTTTCTTTCTTCCTCTTTCACACTGCCCTCGGTTTGTTTGTTTTGTTTTTGCGGGGACCAGGCTTTTATCCGCTGCCTGAGTGCGGGAGCTCTTGCTGCTTCTCACTCAGGCGTATAAATGAACCACAAGCCTTGGGATGAAGATACAAAGGAATAATGGCCTCACAGTGTAATCTCAGCACAAAGGATGCAGAGGCTGATTGTACTTTCATGTGTCTAACCCCATGCCCCCGCCCCCCACAAATGCTTCAGTGGCACTAAGGAAAGAACTGGAACGTCCATGCTCTAGACTCCCAGTGCGCCCTATTCATTCCTCTGCCACGGAACTGGCTGTGTTCATTATGACTGCCGTATTCACATGGCTGTTTCTCCACTGTCCTGTAAGGTCCTGCAGAAGTCTTAGCCACCCTACCATATGGCAAGGTCTTAGATGAAGGAAGGCATGCTACTTCCAATTCATCGTGAAAAGCATTCATTAGCACTGGTCACCCAAATTTGGCTCTCATTGAGAATGGGACCCATTTCTAAGGATTCTTTCTTTTCTCCTTCAGTATTTCCAATTTTTAAGAGTCCATGGAGGCAATGAATGCAATCCAGTTTCAGGAACGAAGATCATTTTTTTTCAACAAAATGTTATAATAAAAAATTACTTTAGTTAACTTTGTTCCATGTAATACCAGGGTGGTACATTAGATAATGGACACATTACATCAACAGACATATACCCTCTGCAAAAATCAAAACCAAATGTTTTCCTCACATGCTCAGTTATCGGGTCTCTACCACTGGCTCCCAAACCAAACCCGTAGGACCAGTTCAGAAATTAGACACACATCTTGAAACTGGATCTGATTTATTTATACCACCTGCCCTACACATTTCCTGCAATCTCCTAAGCTTCCCTGATTCTTGACCAGGAAACATGACCAGGTTCAAGTGCAACCATAATTCTCAGGCTGAGCCTGGGTACCGTGACTTTAACTTGATCACTTCTCGTTTGTCAGAGACAGAAAGAGAGGAGAGATGGTTTCCTTGATTGTAACATCGCAATCCTGGACCTCATTTATTCAGAAGATATTTAATAAAATTTTACCAAGTTCAAGTAAACATGTGGCACAGGAAGATGAATAATCCACGGACGGCAACTTGAGAAAAGAGATGACTTCTCTAGTAGAGAAATAAAAAAGAAGTTCAAGTGTCCGTGGTTGCATTCTGCCTAAAATTATAGTTGAAAACTACCATAAAAGAGGTACTAACAATGCATTATGTGGGAAGGATGCCATTGCTTGCAACTGAAAAACCTAGGAGAGCTGTCATTTTACCCGGATCTCAAAATACTCGCAGAGCTGTGATGAAAGAGAGCAGGGAGGGACCCTGGGGATGAAACCAGGGCACACACAGGCCTGAGGATGGGAGTGCGCGGATGCAGACAAAAGAACTCAAAACATACATTAAGTTAGAGAAGATGGTGCACTGTAGTATCCATTGCTTAAATGGTCTTTTTTTTAACCTAATTGCATGCGACAACCAAAATGCTCAATGACTATTACCGATTAATTCAAAATTATAAAATAGATTCAAAGGTAATTGGTGTTATCTCTCTTCCAACAGCTACAGGAAAAGAATGCTTATTTTTGCTGGTGTTTTAATAACCAGAAATGGGTGTGACCCTTGTTTTGGTGGGGGTGGCTGGCAAATAGGAAGTCCAGACTCTTGTAACTCTTGAGGTGGCATTAGAACTACTGTCCTTATTTTCCCAATTCACAGGGATCCAGTTTTAATGACTGACTCAAACTCCAAGCCCTCATTGGATTAAGGGTATGAGCTTTCTCCTTGGTACTGTTATGTTCGGGAAGAAGGCGTGAATGAATGAATCCCTGCGAATCAGATGGGAGGTACAGCATCCTGCAGTGCCGTGGAAGAGAGTTCTTGCTCCCTGCAAGGGAGAGGCTCAGGAAGCCCTCTTTTCTCAATGGTTGAAACTTAGTAGGAAATGTAGGCTCAACTGCCACTGACCACACTTTGGACTTCAGTCAACATTATAGAACTCAATGAAAAAAAAAACAAACCACTGTGGCTTTAATCACAAAACTAAGCTGCTCACTGAACCTACAGAAACTTGCTGCACTTTAGGACTTCAAACCATGTATGCTTTTTTAGGGAAGGATATCACCATTGGCAGATACAGTGAATTAAAGTCAAGCTTCCAAGTTATTGTAATTGAAATCGTTCTTACTGGAAGAGCCACGGAAACAACAATGTCAATATCATTGAAAAGAAACAAGCAAACAAAGCCCCCAAATAGGGAAGGAATGAGAGGCTACGTGAATGTCAAGGTTCTGATTAGCTTGAGGGAGACGGAGACGAAAATGCAGCTTGTCGTTTCTGCCAGAAGCAGGTTCAGGGCTTCGTGTTTATCCGCAGTGCATTAATATTTTACAACAGTGCTCTCCATGTATTTTTCTTTAAATAACTAAACTATTTTAGATCAGGGTGAAGGACACATGATTGCAAGCCACCTTATTACTCTGTGTTGTTTAGGATGGTAGTCCTGAGCCACATGTAGCTCCTGGGCACAGAAAGTGTGGCGAGTCCAGAGTGAGGTGAGTTCGACGTATAAAATGTACATCCGACCTCAAAGATTCAGCACAAAAAAGTGTAAAATAATCTACAAAGTTTGACAGTGATCACACGCCAAAATGATATTTTAAAACATTGCATTTGATAAAATGTTGTATAGTAAAATCATTTCACATGATTCTTTTTTTATTTTTAAAATGTGACTATTAGGAAATTTGAACTCTCTCGTGTGAATCGTGTAACATTTCTTACTGGTCTTCACTAGTATGGATTTTCTTTATTTAAAATATTCCATAATTAAAGCATTTAACATGAAATTAAAAGTCTGTTTTACTTAGAATTCTCTTTATACAGAAAATATTTTATTGTAAAAGTTAATAATGGAAAACTCCATCAATTTGTGCATAACTATTATATTTCATCCATCTCCTCTCCCCTGACCAGAGGAAAAACTCTATTTTAGAGATTTGGAGTGATAAGTAACACATTTTCCAACTCTTTTTTACTGCTTCATAATGATAGAGTGAAGGAGAAATAGTGGTAAGCTCCTCTTTTTACCCTGTGCTCATATAATAAAAATCTACTCATTAGCTGGGTTTTTAATTACTTTCATTAGATCTTCTTGATGTCCCCTGACCTTCCTGATTCTCATTACTGTTTTGAAGCCCAAAGACTAAGAGTTTTAACCTTGGGCCAAGTCATCCATGAGATAGCTCATAATTCCAGGAAATTATAATAATTATGATAAGATGGGTATATATATTTTTCTATAATGATCCTTAAGAATTGTGTTAATATTAATTTTTATGACTATCATAATCACACAACAATAAATTTTTCTTATCATGCCCTTAAGCTCACAAATCTTAATTGAAAATCTTTAATTTAATTGCTAATTAAATTCATGAAGTATTTTCCTAAACCATAATTAGAATGTTTACTAAAAATTCTACACTGAAGACATAAAGAACAGTAAAAAGAAAATAACTGTCCATAACCCCATCAATCAAGACATAATTAACATTCTCTAATATTCTTTTTAATCAATGCATGCATATATTTATATTGTTTTTAAGATCAATGTTATATAGTTATGAATTTCTATAATATTCATTAGCATCATTACAAAATGTGCCTAGTATGTTAATGCATGGGTGTACCAGAGACTTTCATTTTAAGAGATGGAAATGAGATAAAAAACTTTAAATTATTTAAACATAGTCATACAAATGTATGCCTGCAACTGAGGTTTGCTGATTCCACTAATTTTGAGAGAAGCCCAATGATTTTTTTTAAATCTAATCATGAAAGGCTATAATTAAATTTGACCCTATTTTGGCCAAGCAAGTAGTAATTTAGGCCTCTTTCATTCAATAAATCTGAAATAAATATAGAAAACAGTAGATATATCTACGTTGATGATACTGAGCAGGGATATCAATAAAATTATTGAATGATCAAATACCTTTTCTCTGACATTAAACAAAAGATAACTTATCAAATTTTGCCAAGCATTTATTTAACTGGATTATAGAAGCATTAAATGTTAATAGAGGATATTATGAATTATGACCAAATAATGTTGTTACCTTTTTCCACTGTACTTAGTTGATTTGAAGAGATATTTTTAGGGTATTTATTGTATAATTAATGCCTCTCACATTTTAGCACTCAATGTTGTGTATATTTATGGTGATCTGGTAACATGGAAAGTCAAGGAGACTGCAGTGTGGAGTAGAGGAAAACATTTTTTCATTGAGTCCACGTCTAGGTACCATGCTCAAATCTGGGGACTTAATTAAATTAAGCAGCATATTTTCCAATGAAAAGTGAAATATGATTCATAATTGTCAAATGGTTGTAAAAATTTGAGGTAAAAATATAAAATGCCCACATTATCTGGTACAGATGAGATGTTCACCCAGTACTATGACTAAATTTTTGTTACTGAAGCATTATTGCCAAATTATTGGGGAAAAGATCCCAAGCTTATTTCTTCACCAAAGACAAACTTTAGTATTATTCGTGTCTCATAACCTCAGAGATGTAGCAAAAAATATTTTTTGGAGTTGCTTCTTCAGGTTTCATTTCAATTCACAGACTAAACTTCAGATATCATTCCCTCTCTCTCTCTCTCCTCCTTTCTCCTAGCACTTCTCCTGCTCCATAGAAACCGATTTGGTTTTTGAACCAGTTATAAGAATGATCTATCTGTAGCTTTATTCTGGAGGAATATATTAGGTCTTTATTATTTTCAAAGCCAAGCATCCAAGAATCCATCTACAATAATACACGTTTTGTCCCACTATATTTCTGATATATTGGCACATTAAATAGAGAGTGAGGAGACTCTTTTTCAAGGACTCACTTATGTATAAAAAATGGACAGAGGAATTTATGGGGAAATTCAAGGACTGTAAACAAAGAACAAATAAATGGTAAGCTTTTCTTATATCGAAAGTTAGCCTAACCCGAATTAGGTACAACATTCATCTTACTATTATAGATTGAATATCATTCAAATGCTCAAACTGTTATTTGGCTGAACACATTCTTTCCACAGGCTAATATCTAATATCCTTCTTTCTCTAAACTTACTAAATATCATTCGTAAGTATAAACACATACTTAAGAGGTAGCTATGTGTTAGTAGCCATGACATGTGACCTGGATAAGTTTGATGACACATGTCCTACCAAATAGCCTATGAAGCCTTCACAGAGAGAAACATAAAGGGTTAAAAATTATAGTACAGAGAAATAAACACTGTAAATGGGAGTCAGTGAAGAGCCTGTAGGAACATAGAGAAAGGACATGTAACCCACTCTTAAGAAATCAATGAAGACACTCAAGAAATAGCTATGTAAGTCACACTTTAAATGACAAAGCTCGACATCCAAGTGAGCAGAGAATGAGAAATTGGGCATTCACGATAAAAGAAGTAATAAGTATAAATGCCTAAACAAAAGTTTGGTGCTTTGGGAAAATGTGTTTGATGATATGCAATCATGAAATTGGAGGTGGAGGATGTTGAGAAATAAGGCAGAGGGAAAGAAAAAGACCGGATCATAGAATTATAGCTTTGGTAAGTCACAGAAAGAGAACTCCATCAAGTCAGGGCCATAGAACATAAAGGATTCAGAAAGGAGTGAAGGATTCAGGAAGGAGTGTAGCATAAAAAGTATCCACCAAATTTATACTGTGAATGCAACATGGAAAAGGCTGTAAAAAGAGGTGGTAGAAGAAAAACATGATAAAAAAAAAACTGGTTGCAATTTCAATGAAATTCCAAGCAAAGTTGTCAATGAATTAAGCAAGTATGAAAGAGATATGAAAGAAGTAGAGACATTTAAAAAATGGTAAAGAGAATAAAATAGGCTAGAAGTGCTGGATTAGATGTTGTCTTCTCCCTTCACCTTAGCCACACTCTTGAAATAAGTGGTTTGGCCAATTAAATAGGTGGATGGTGGCTTAACAGTGTAATAGCAGCAAAACTGCAGGTGTAGAAGGGGCTGAGGGCCCTGAGTCCAAAAAGTCCCAGTTCAGAAGCTGGTTAGTGGCAGACATAAGACCTTGCTTTATCTGCCAGTCACTGAAGAGAATGCAGAGATACATAAGCAAGTCCCTATCCCAGGAAACCTCACGAAGCATTTATCATGTTTCAAAAGGCACTTCATAGCAACAAATGAAAAGAGACTCAGAGAATGCATAATAAATTTGAGTTGGGAATAATTTGGCTTAATCACCTTAAATGATCTATTTCAATAACTATCAGAGCATTATATCAGAAGCCAAACAAGCACAGCACATAATGAAACACACACACACATACATGCACTCCGAGTGGATCTGGGGTCTGATGCCTGCCATACACCACTAGATAGTAGCCGTTCAACCAAAATCGTTCATGCACTTTCAGTGGGTCTCAATCCGTTAAAAGCAGGTAATTAGAATTATTCACAGATACTTTGAAACCATGAATAATTCATTCCTACACATCAATAAAAGAGTTATTGAATATTTTTGTTCTTTGATTTCTATTTCAATAAAACAGCTTATGCTGTGGCACTGTCGTGGGACCAGACTTTCTAAATATGTCAAATAAAAACGATCCCAAGAGGACGGAAAATGTTCAGCGAGACTAAGATCTTTCTAGAAGCTCCATTTGTATAAAAGCATTTCAGGGTTAAATATTTTACAAATATTCTACACCTATATATATACCAATTGTAATGCATTTTAAGTTCTAGCTATATAGATATTTTTAGTCCTAACTGGATATTTCTTATGCAAACCGTTCTGAAAGTTGCTATACATATATATTCATTCATATGCATGTTTTACAATATGTATATATAGTATTTAAAATACAATACTATAAAAGATGACTTCAGTATACTTGGAAAAAATTGAGATTCAATATTAGCACTTCAATAGGTTAAAAGCAATCTATGATTGAATGAAAAATATAGACTTTAAAACTGTATTTAAGAATTTTATTTCATTGGATAATAATAAAGTGATTGAGTGCTATAAGATAAAACATGCCAGATGGCTAATTTCTGAATTTTCAAAATGAAATTTTTTTGTCGGATAATCTGAGAAAATATAGCAACCAAAAAATTTTAATGCAATTATATGGAAATTAGCTTAACATTTTTGCAACAATATTATAACCAAAGTTGACATTTCTCGTACATCTATGGTAATGATAGGATATCCTCCTTTATAGGAATTTTGATATTACAAGTATTTTATCCAAAAAGCCAATAAAGAATATATTATGTTCTGGGAATAAAAATCTTAAATAACCTGTTGGCAATAGAGAAACTTATATGGTGAATGATTTCTATGAACCACAAAACTCCAAAAATTTATTTTTTATAAGACACTGCGTTAGCACTCTCTCCTTCTCTCTCTCACACACACATGAATACACACAAATAACACAAATACACGAGTACTATTTTTTGCACATACACCTATGTGCATAGCGTGTGTATTTATACACATGTAATCTCAGGTGGGCTTCTGTGTGTGCATATACGTATCATCTGTGGAGCTGTTAAAACTTGATTATTTGGGGAAAACCAATTATGAAATACCTAAATGTGCAATTAAAATTTTTAATAAACACTTGGAAGAAATAAACAGCACTCTCAGCAAAATGTGGAATGAATACATGCGGGGAAAGCCATAGCGAAGGGGTCCCAGGCAGGTAGGTAATTCTAAACGGAGGGCGGTCTTGAACGGGCAAACTGAGCGTCACTGCTCGTTTCCATTTAGCATATGCAGACCGATTCAAGCAGTGTGCGGGTTCAACACTGGGAAATTCTTAAAACCAAAACTGACTTGAACAGGAACATCAATGAGATCAAACATCACTGTTGAAGTGTATGGTTCTTCACGTGTTCCCAGTTTCAGCAGGAAGCAAAGAGACTAGGGTTTGTGAGGTAGAGTGACAGTCACGCAGCTGACTATTGTCCATGTACGAAGGGCTGTATTTCTCCTATGACTTACATGAGCAGTTTGCTGTTAATTCTCTAACCACGTGAAATAAGTCCTAATTGGGCTATGTGTATTAGAGATTTGTGGGAAAACAACAATTTGCATTTAACCCTCTTCCTGGCATTAATTTACTAGCCTGAATTACCTATGACCAGGTTATACTCCAATTTCATTCCTCACCGCCATGAATATTGTGGAAACAAAATTTGCCTCTTCTTGCCAGTAAGCTAATTTGCTCACAGTAGGGTTCTCTGGGTCGAGGTCAGCTCAATTCCCCTTATCATTCTCCAACACAACATGCACAGTGTGCTTCTCCGGTGAGTCAGACACATTTATTTTCCAATGTTGGTGGTATTTTTCCAATTAAACGTGAATTGAAAAAGCCTATTCTCCCATTCCTTTTTTACCATCTTTCAAAATTATTTCTAATACCTGTCCTCTTTGGCTGCAACGATGTCCTTGAGTGAGAAACAAGAAACTCTCTGCGGCTCCGAGGAAATGGGGCAATGGAGAGGAGAAGTGACTGAAGACTTGGAAGAGCCAGGATCGGTAAGGGGTGGGAGTGGCCAGACAGAACGACCCACGCTTAGGACTGACTGTCTAATGAGAGGGACACAATTGCAGACATTTTGTCCAGTGGCTGCCGTAAACTCAGAGCTACGGAATCCGGCAATCCCAAATGTCCTAGGAAGTGACCCTAAGAGAAAGTAGCATATTTTCTTCTTCAGAATGGCTGCAAAACCATTAGCGATCCAACCTCTTTCTCTAGAACCTTCCCATGCCCGTCAAAGGGGAAAATACACATTCCTTCCTCTAGGTATGTTTCTGCCTCCACAGGCAGGGTCTGAAACTATGTGACAACCTTGGCTAGGCTGGGAAAGGTTCTAGAAAGGCAGAAGCTACTTCTACCTGTCTCTAATAAACTAATCTTTGTAACCCAATAACCATTATGCAGAGCCTGGATCACACGAAGAGTTACCTAGGCGGATATTCCGGGTGACAGACTGGGCTAAGTTTCCAGCCGACAGTCAGCATTCGTTGTTAAACATGTTAAGGGAACAAGGCTTCAGAGGGTTGCACACCACAGATTCCAACCCCACCCAGCCATGGAGTCTTCCAGCTGAAATCACAGATACAGGGGAGCAGAAATAAAATCATCTCTGCTGTGCCGCGGTGGAATTTATAGAATCCAGGGGCATGATAAATGGTTGAGCTATGCTGCTAGATTTGGAGGGTATTTGTTATGTAGCAATAGGAATTCAGAGAAAAAGGGAAAGAGGGGGATACAACTTCTCTGTCTCTGGCATGGGGCAGATGAATTGTGTATGTTTTATGAGGCGAGGCCAGTATATCTTGATATGTTCCAAAATGCCACGCAGTGAAGTTACGTTGGACAGCGCTGAGGTGGACCAGGCAGGTATTTGGAATGTTGGTCCTGAGTACACAGGACGAGGTCCCTGTTAGCCCTTTTGAGCTCCCGAGCTTGGTAAAAATGAACAACTGTTTTGCACAGTGAAAGCAAACACAATATCCATGAGTCCAGACCCATATAAACAAATAATGGAATAAATAAATAAGGCAGAGGAGACAAGGCCTTCACGCAGAAGAATGTCAAAGAGTTGGTATATTTAACCATAAAGCAGGTGAAGCTTGACTCTCTACCCTGTAACGGTGGGCACCTAGTGACTTCCTTCTCAAAAGTACTGGATGTGTTGAACTGTAATCGGACAATAAAATTAAAAATAATCAATATTCTCTAAAAAGGGAATGTAAGCGATTGCGGCTGGGATGCAGAAAAAGAGAGACTGCATCGCATCTAGGCGGTGGAAGGAAGATCGTCTGGGCGGGGCCGCTAACGCTTGAAGTGCCTTTATCTTAAGAAGTCAGTCATCCGCCAAACACCCGCCGCCGCCGTGGGACTAGCGGAGGATTTCCAGCCGGACGTGACTGACGTGCAAGCCTGGGGGTTCTCTCTCATTTCGTCCTGCTCCTCTCCTGAGGTCCTCCTCCGAGTAAAGCTTTCACGGCTCTAACAACAAACCACGTGAGGAAGTGAAGTGCCAATATTCAGCCGAACAATTTTAAAGAATAAAAGGCAGTGTCGCAGGTTCGATTCCCAGCCAGGGTACATGCCTGGGTTGCAGGCCATAACCCCCAGCAATCGCACATTGATGTTTCTCTCTCTCTCTATCTCCCTCCCTTCCCTCTCTAAAAATAAATAAATAAAATCTTTAAAAAAAAGAAATAATTAAAAAAAAGAATAAAAGGCGTTGGAGGTAAGAGTAAACGACTGAAGTTGACTTCTACTGATAGAGGGACCCGCCCGGGCCACCTCTCTTGTTGCCTGTGGCCCATGTGTTGAATGAGAGAGCCCCTCTCCGGGTTTTAGCGAAGAGAAGCGACATTGGCACGAAATCAGACTTTTGCAGGCGGTGCAGGACAGATGCACACTGGGTGTGTGTGATTGCTGGGGAGCTCCGTGAGGAGAGAGACAAATGGGAGCGAGCTGCTGAGAATAATCAGAGCGGAAGGGGGGTTAGCAGAGGGCTGGACAAGCTCGGCAAAGCTCAACTCATTGCCTCTGAGAGTTCAAACCTCTCAAGAAAGGAGTTTCGCATATTGATTTCCTCATTCCTCTGCCTAGTGGCCTGGATTGCTAATTATGGGTGGATGTCCTAGTCTCTGGCGAGACACATGCTGAAGACTCAGACAGCAGCTGTGCCCTTGCCCCATCCACCATGCGCACACGCATGCACACACGCACACACACACACACACACACACACTGTTGTACGCAAAAGGTGTCAGGCCTTAAAATAGATTTTCTTACTCTATCCCTGAGCATTTTATTAGATGTTTGTTTTCCTTTATTTCTAAGATATTATCAGTGCACTTTAGAATCTTTTGTAATTAAATTTTTATCAGCATCCCTGTCTGCAGGATAACCACTATGTTAAATTTAGTGTTTATCGTTCTTAAGCATGTACAAACATATTACCAGTATTTTGACTGCTTTAAGTTTATGTAATACTGTAGGTAGTATTTTGTTACTTCTTAAATGCATGGCATTATATGGGATTATCCATACTGATGTGTTTTATTTTAACTAGGACCAGTATTTCTATTTTGTAATTATACAAGAATTTAATTATAAATTTACTGTTAATGAGCAGAGAAGTTTCATATCCTTTATCTCTAATATGCTCTCTTCTAAAATTCAATCATGATGATATTAATATTGTCATGGTGGCTATGTCTGCTTAGTGTTTGCACAGATCATGTCTTTTTCAACCCTATATTTTAATCTCCTTTTGTAATGCACAATACTGTGTCTCTTATAAACACCAACATATTATATATTTTAAAATCCAAATCAGATCATGTCTGGCCCTAATTAGTAATATTATTCTATGCATTTTTAAAAAAGATTTTATTTATTTCTTTGTAGAGAGAGGGGAAGGGAGGGAGAAAGAGAGGGAGAGAAACATCAATGTGAGGTTCCCTGTCATGCGCCCCCTACTGGGGACCTGGCCTGAAACCCAGGCATGTGCCCTGACTGGGAATTGAACGGGCGACCCTTCGGTTCGCAGGCTGGCAATCAATCCACTGAGCCACACCAGCCAGGGCCTATTCTAATTATACTTAGAATTGTTTGCATTTTTAGACTGAAAACACCAAACAGTAGAGATTTTCTTTATCATTCTTTGCCTTCACTGTTTTCTCTTATATTTTCTATCGATTTAAAATTTCATCGTTCTTCTTTATTTCCATCTATAGATTCTAAAAGTTTGAATTTCTATTCTTTAGAGAATAACTTGCATTAAATAACACATTCACGTATAAATTTTTCCAACAAACCCATTCATTTAGTATTTCTAAGCTTGACCAAAACAGGTCATTTTAGCTTATTTTTAGCACTGGGAAATGTCTATTTGCTGTTGTTATCTAGAACTTTATTTTAGCCGTTTTTTAAACATGAAAACTATTAGTGCATTTAGTTCTGCTCAGTTCTCTCCTAACTTTACCTGACTTGCTTCCGAATTTCTTTTTGTTCCCATTCAGGTTTATCATTTAACATTTCTTTCAGTGAAAATTTCTGGATGGATCTCCTTTAGCTAACTTTGAAAATTCATTGAGTTTTCAAACTTTCATCTGTCTTTTATTCTTCCCTAGCTCAAAAAATAATGCTATTCCCTTCTGATATCCATTACTGTTAATGAGAAGTTTGCTGTTATTCTACTTAACTGGAACAACATCCTATAAAAACTTAAGCTTTTCTGTGATCTGTAGCTTTGCTAGGATGTCTAGGCCAAGATTTCTTCTTGTTTACATTGAGTTGGACTCAGGGAGTCTCCCTGAGGACCCGTGCCTTCCCTCCCTGCTGAAAGGGGGACCAAACCTCCTCCCCCGTGTTGCTTCTACACCCTTTCCGTGATTTTCTCTTTCCAAAACCCTGCCAGGTGTGGGAGTTTCGGTTGATCCTTCCTTGCTCCAATGTTCTTATCCTTTTTTATTTTAAATATTTCTCGGCCTTTTTGAGTCGAGTTCTGGATGATTCTTCAGTACTCTCTTAAAAATCGCCATATCTCTCATTAACTATTCAATTCACAGTTACTTATTATACTCGCATGAATAGTCAATTATATAATTATATACACTATATAGGAGGGGTGTCAAACTCATTATCACCGGAGGCCCCATCAGCCTCGCAGTTGCCTTCAAAGGGCCGAATGTTATTTCAATTCCTTACCAGTTAAGGAGCAGTTACATTTAGACAGTCCTAAAATTATTTTGGCCCTTGGAAGGCAACCGCAAAGCTGATGGGGCCCCTGGCAAAAATGAGTTTGACACCCTGGCTATATAGTATATATGTTTTTAAGATTGCTAACTGGCATTTTTTCTTCCCTTTCCCCTGCTTTTGCATTTCATTTTCCCCCTTCACAGTTTCGTTTCTGTCTTTTATTTTATTTATAACATCTCATTCTTTCATGGGTAGGGTTTCTCCATTAACTGACTTCATCCAATTTTACTTATCTCCCTTTTCTGAGTTTCTAGCAGAGCACTGGGCCTGTAATAAAGATAAAAAAATATTGTCCCCCTAAATTTTAACAATTGTGTCTATCCCTAGGGTGTTTCTAATAAACACAGAGGGTTTTCCACGAACAAACTCATTCACTTAATACTTTGATCTGCCTATTTTTTCACTATTCATCATCTGTTGGACAGAGGTCTGTCCATACCAGTGAAGACACAGGTGGCAGAAATTCACCTTTAACCTACTTGTTCTTTTCATTCAGATCTTCCACGGCACGGCTACGTTACTGAGGTGAATCTGTTGAATGTCTCTCAGCCTCAGGTTCCTTCTTAATGGGATGAACTAGAAATACCTCCTTCCCGCATTTTCATGAGAAACGTGCCAACAGCAGACAGACAGACACAAGGCTGGTTCCTTTCCTTTCACGTCATTACCACGTTTATTTGCCCTAGGGCCTGCATTTGGGACCTAGAATAAAGGGCTACAAAAGTCGGACCACTGACCTCCATCATCAACAGTTCAACATGTTTAACGGAATACTTGAGGTTGCCGCCCAACTGTCTCATCTTTCTGATTCTCAAGTTATCACCCACGAAGCACAGAGACTGACCTCTTTGCACGTACTGGGTGGAAGCATCTGTGTGAGTGGGAAGCTGAGAAAGGGGACGGATGCAGGGAGGCTTTCTGTAAAGCTGTCCCTTATCGTCACACTCACTCGGTGACGGGGGCTTGGGAGACTCTAATTTTGATATACTGAGTAAACGCCCCGCTGACACATGCAAACATGTGAGATGAGACCCAGCATACACTCAGTGATTCTCTTAGCAAATATTTCGCGAGCCCCTTCCATGTGCTACACACATTGCTCCAGATTCTGGAAATACAGAAGTAAATGACTCCAGTTTTTACCTAGCTATAAAAGCTACTTTCCCCCTCCTAACGGTCATCAAGAGTTCTCCCGCAGGAGGAAATCCCTGGGGCTTTGGTGGGAAGGAGCTGGCGGTGAAACTGCACTCGGTTCTTGCTAGATCAGGCAGCGCACTTCTAGACGACATCGGTAGGAGAAGGTGGTCGTGGTAAACACACACTTTCTCCTTTCACGAGCTTCCCTGGCCGTTTCCCATGTAAAATAGCAGAATACGTTTTTATGTCACTCTATTGAGTCATATTTTAAAACAAACAAGAACATTCTCGGGACCGTGTGCTCTGAGAGCCCGGGACTCGAAGAGTATTTCTCGGAACAAGGGAACTTGTTTCCGGATGAAGGTGGACTGAGCTGCCATATGAAGGCCGTTTTCAAAATCTTGAAGATGTGGTACAAGGGAGATTAGAAATAATCTATATGCTCCTGCGGAGCATGATTAAAATTAACATTTGCCAGTAGCAATACCTTCAGGATAAAATGCAAAACAGCTCGTTAGCACAGCGATTCTGCAAGTATTGTTTCTGGACAAGGATCATCAGGATCAATTAGGGATCTGATAAAAATGTAAATTCTCAATTTTACACTGAATCAGAGCCTCTGGAGGGGGGTGCGGCCCGGCAATCTGTGTTCTAACAAGCTCCCGAGGTGTTTATTTTAAAATGTGTTTCCAGCTTTATTGAGACATAATGGACACATACAACACTGTGTAAGTTTGCCGTGTACACCATGATCCACGTGTGTATTGTAAAATGATTACCACAACAAGCCTAGCTAGCACATGGCTCATCTCATACAGCCACTATTTGGTTACTGTGGTGGCAGTGAGAATCTTTAAGATCTACTCTTTTAGCAACTTTCAAGCATATACGATACAGCATCGTTAACTATAGTCACCGTCCCGCACATGCGATCCGACACACAGGTTCTGCTGTGGATACACACTAGGATAAGCACGTGCATGTATTTTACAAACAAAATCCTATAGAGCTTTTGCAACAACTCTATGAATGAAGCACTATATGGAGATTATACTGTTATCATCTCCATTTTACAAATGGGGGACACGGAGTAAGGAGAAGCTTAATGATTGCCCGGGACAACACAGATAGGAAATAGTGGCATGACCCAGCATTCGGACCTCAAGAGTTCGTGTTTTCAAAAACCACCTGGGAACTGCTATCAATCCATTGGATTGCTATGCAGTCCAAGTTTATCAAATCTTGCCTCTTCCCAGCGCTGTGTAAATGTATCTGTTTCCAATAACTTGCCATTTTTCTCTGAGCCCACACCTAGTTACAACTGTCAATCTTTCCACGCGACCCAAATACTCCCTAGGGAGTTAGTCACAGTGTTCTGATATTCACATTTGCGAGTACTTTTCCATCTACCACACTCAACTTCCAGTATTGGTTTCTCTTTTTAAAAATAAGTACATTATCTCCACTGGCTTACGTGTTTCACGTATTCAGTTAGTAACTCTTACCTTCTTTCCCCTAGAAACTGCCCCAGCAGGCTTATCCTCTCTCGGGTGACATTGACAGTCGTTCTGTCTGCAGTTCCTCAGCTGGCTTAGATTTGCAATGAGAAAGTACCCAAGCAGGATGTCCAAGGCCATCGAGGGGGAAGAAGAAGGTGACACTAAGCGTGGAAGGCTTGAAAAAAACCTGACTTCTTCCTAGAAGTCGCTGCTGTTCAAAGCCCATGATAAAGATTTTTCAGAGTGTTTTTTTCTATCCCAGATTTTTTCTGGGCCCCATTTGACCATGAAATGTGTTGGCTAGTGAAATGCATGTTCTAAATGGTTCGACAGTTTCCTGAACTAATAGGTCTATGGTATCAAACATTATGCCGATTCAGTCAAACCCTTGGTTAAAAAGCAATCAAAACCATGAAACAGAAGTTTGTAAACAGACTGCTAGATGGTGCAGTGATTAATCTTGTTTTTCTGGAAAGATATCAGAAAAATATTCTGAGAGTTCAAGGAACAGGGAACCATGTTACTGTATGTATGTCCTTTGACTTTTGACCCATGACCTTTGCTTTGAATTTCTCTGGTATAGTCCTTAATAGAACTCTTGCTCCATATTACCCATTTGGACAATGTCACATATTTCTTATCCTGAGAGAATGGGAAATTCTTGAATCTAAAAGATTGTATTTCTCACTGAAACCTGCTGTCAGTACACAGGCCTCATATTTTTATCCTGAAACCTCATTTGTTTTCTCTCTCATTCCATAGAGAAACCTAAGCTCTGATTAGCCTGAACTTTCAAAAAATCCATAAAATGTGTACTGACCATTCTTGTTTTGTTTTAATCTGTGTTTACCACGCATACTTTTACCAAAACCCTCAACAACTCTCTCAGCTAAAATTCTTATATAACCTTTGCATCTAAAAATATTCAATTTTGATATATCGACTATGGATATCTGTTTCTCATTGATGTCTTATACATTCTGCTTTGCAAAAAAAACAAGGGTGAGAACACTTATAATACTTAAAATATACTACTAGCTCACCATAAAAAAAGGGTTCATTAATTAGTTCATTCTTCTACTCATGCATGCTTTTGTTTAACAAATACTTCTTCATGCTTCATCATTTTTGCAATATTTTGCTCGCCATAGGTGGAGATCATGAATCAAATCAAACTCAGCCCTGGCTTCATGAAGTTTACAGTTAATGTGATAGACAAATATTTATTGATCAGAGCAAGAAACAAAATTTCCAAAATTAGTATTATTAAAATATGGATTATAGGGGCCGTGAGAGTATATATAATTGGAATTTTAGAACATCAGAAAAATCTAGGGTGGTGTATGTGAGGGAAATGATAGTGTAATGCAAAGGCACAATTAGACAAAGATGGGGGAAATATTGCAGGGGAGGGAAACGGCAGAACATGAAGCAGCAGAGTGTCCGGAAAGTGAGTGACCGAGGACAGCCAGGGGGACTGGGAGGCAGAGCGAGGGAAGGACAATGTAAAAGGTAAGGCGAGAGAAACCAGACCAAACTTAACTCTGGAGACTACGTACAGGTTTCACCTTGATTCTGAGAAATTCGAATGGGAAACAATCCAAGCGTTTTAAGCAATGACGGGAAATGAGGTGATGACAACTTTGTTTCAGAAAGATCACTTAAAGTGTAAAAAGCATTGCAGAGCAGTCAAGGTGGATGTAAGTGACAGGTGAGGAGGGCACTGGAACACCTCACCAGACTCACAGGATCCGGATAACTATGTGAGATAATAAAGACCTTAGGCAAGTCCCAGGTTCATTGCACAGGATCGATGTCCATCTCCTTCTAGTGTTGCCGCTCTCAATAATAAAGCCACACATATTGTTGGGTGAACCTTTAACAAACAAATTTTACATTTCTCTCAACTCGCATACTAACAGTGTTAATTAAAAAATACCTGTTTAGGCTTGAGATTTGAAACAATAAACACAAAGATGAATTTAAAGTAACTGTTCTGCAACAGGTGTACAATAATTTGATATAAGAGTTGTTTTCAGCCCTGGCTGGCGTAGCTCAGTGGATTGAGCGCAGGCTGTGAACCAAAGTGTCGCAGGTTCGATTCTCAGCCAGGGTACATGCCTGGGTTGCAGGCCACGACCCCCAGCAACCGCACGTTGATGTTTCTGTCTCTCTCTCTATCTCCCTCCCTTCCCTCTCTAAAAAAAATAAATAAATAAAATGTTTTAAAAAAAGAAAAAAGAAAAAAAAAGAGTTATTTCTTTTGGCTCTTTATGACATTATGATCAGACTGTTCCCAAACTTTAAAAAGCAAACTTTAAAAAAAAATTAAAAGTGCTGTGAACAATTAATTCCCCATCATATTGAGCAACCTTTTATTTTTATTTTCTTATCCTTTTACCACACATTTTTAAACTAAAAGGTATACTGGCTTTTTGAATTTTAACCTTAAGCCTATTTTAGTCTGTTGAAGAAAAGGTACAATATCTTAAGGATTTTCAGAGGGAGAGGGAGAGTAAGTACCCCTGGGGGGAAAATGGGGAATGAGAGGCACCTGGAGGTGTTCCAAATGTGCATTTTCTTAATAATTAGCACATCACACACCTAGTTAGCATCTCATAAATAATCATAGACTATGTATTTAACGAATCGCTTTACTTTGCACTGTCAGAGGTTAACGGGAAAGCAAAATGGTTTGCTTATTTTAAAAACGAGACAGAGTTATTCCTCAGGTACACTCTGGCTA
Source organism: Phyllostomus hastatus (assembly GCF_019186645.2). Taxonomy (NCBI): domain Eukaryota; kingdom Metazoa; phylum Chordata; class Mammalia; order Chiroptera; family Phyllostomidae; genus Phyllostomus; species Phyllostomus hastatus. The sequence goes on from NW_025334024.1 coordinate 22,134,754, forward strand.
AAAATAATGAAAGGCAGCAAATAAGCATCGATCACACTCGTTTTAAAAACAGTGATAGCAATGGATGTATATGTGTATGTATCTGTCACATCTGTCAAAACAGCCTATATTTACATATGCTAGAAAATCGCTATCTCTATACATTTATGTGGTGACAAGCGTATGAATATGCATGCATCCTGTGATTGTGCATTTGATTTCTAATCCAAGCCTTTCTGTCAAAATCTTGTCCCAAGTTGCATTTTGATGGTGTGCATTTCTCCTCTTTTTCCCTCTACAGGAGAAGAGGCTCGTACCAAAGTGAGGGATCGATAGCGTTTGTACCTGTATTTCTCAACAAGGACAAAGTGTTTCTATAGCATCTCTTGAAATCATGATTCTGAGAGAAAATACATTTTTCAAGCATGCTAACCATATTAAGTAGACATTTTTTTGTTAAGTTAGAGGCCCTCTCCGACGGCTAAAATGATATTGGATGTTCACGCAAATAGAGTGAGTTTTCTCTGATGTGCAACAACCCAGCCACTGACAGGGGATGTCTCGACTAGGGGTTCTTTGGGGGTGACGGGAGAGAAAGGGCTTTTGACAAGTGCCCTGAGCTGAGACATTAACAAATACGTATCCACACGGGGCAGTCAGAATATGCACTGTTTGTGATGGGGCGCAGGGAATCTCGGGAAGTGCAACTTGTCACTTCTGCCAGAGCACCTGTGAGCAACGCACAAGCAAGAGACGCACAAGCAGGGAATGGGAGAGGAAGCCTTGCTTCTCCTCACCTAGCTCCCCCGCTACCCACCCCCCACCCACGCAGGCCGCTGCACTGGGCACTTTATTTAAGTCGCTGTCCATCTGTAAGGTCTTTCTCTCCTCTTCTTCCCCAGCCCTTTAAAGATAATTTCCAATACAAACTCACTTTACCCTCATCAAATCTCTGCTAAAGCATGAAATAGGAACATCTGATTTCTTTTTGTGATGGTACATTATTTTTAATGTAATTAACTCTACAGAATACTTCCACTCGGGGCGATCCATTTTGGTTTTTTTTAAAAGCCTACACTGGAAATCGAGACATTTTAATCATGCCTGTTTCATTCCCTGTTGTTCGTAGCCCAGACCACGGTGAGGGCCACACATAAGAAAATGAAGGGAATAATGGGAATTTATCAATACATCAAGCTATTTTCTTGCAGTTAACTTCTATTAGCACATTATCACTCTGCAAGAGAAGTGACTATTTTTCTACATTTGTTGGTCCTCTTTTTCTTTCAACACAACATTATTTAGACTAGTGTGGCATATAGGAGACTGCAGAAAACACCGCCGTGATTGAATGAGAGGTTGTAGGAGGTTTGGGACAGAGGGTTCTGAGACACCCCCGCCCACCTGGCTCTGCTTCGGTGTCTGTGTCAGCAGCTTTAGGAGTTTGCAGTGGCTTGCTGAATGTCAGGAAGTAAGACAATAGAGCAGCTCATTTTTATGCATTTGACAGTTTAGAAAGCATATTTACAGCTACTTTATTATTATTTCAAAATTATTTTTAGAGCTGTTTTAGGTTCACATCCGAATAGAGAGGAAGGCACAGAGGTCTCACGTATACCCCCTACCTGCACACAGGCCTGACCTGCCCCCCCATGACCAACACCCCCCACCAGAGCAGTGCATTGGTTCCAACGGATGAACTGACAGCCACACATTATAATAACCCGAAGTCGTAGTTTATCTGAGCCATCACTCTTGGTTTTGTACTTCTGTGGGTTTAGACAAATACAGAGGTAGGCAAAGGTAGGTTTAGAGTAGTGAGAACGTGAAACAGAGTTTATTCTTGTGTGATAATTTATTGGTCATGGCATTATTTTGCATACAAACAACTCTAAACCTACTTTTGCCCCACCCTGTACGATGACGCGTACCTGTCATTATAGTATCATACACAGTGTTTTCACCGCCCTGAACATCCTCTGCACACCACCTGTTCTCTCCTTAACATTGCCTGTTCCCTGTGGGTCCCCACGGGACATTCACTGCCCACTATCCACGTAATTTCCTCACCATGAAGTACAACATTAGCTCTATCCGTTCTTTATCAAGGTCAGAGGCAAGAAAGTTCTCCTCTATTCCTCACTAATGCATTTAGTTTTCTTGGGGAGGTTGTTTTGTTTTTGTCTTTGTTTTTTCATTTTTTTTTCATAAACTAGAGCTGGCTTTTGTCATGTGCTTCTTCTGCATTTATGAATACAATCATATTAGTTCTTTGCCTTCACCTGATAATATGACGGCTGACATTATTGGTTTTCAAATGTGAAACCAGCCTTGCATATCTGGGATAAATCCTCCTTGTTTGTGGTGTAGAATTCTTTTCATGTATTGTGGGGCTCAATTTGCTAATGTTTTATTGAGGATTTCTGCATCTATGTTCAGAAGAGATACTGGTCTGTAGCTTTTGTTTATTGTAATGTCTTTGTTGAGTATCCTCCTGGCTACTCCCCTTCTGTATCTGAAAGAGCGATAGAGAACATGTATAATATCTCCCTGGAATATTTGGTAGAATTCACCAGTGAATGTTTCTAGGTGTGGTGATTTCTATTTTGGAAGGTTATTAATCATTGATTCAATTTATTTAATACATATATAGACCTATTCTGAATGTCTGTTTCTTTTGGCAAATGTGTCTTTCAAGAATTTGGTCCATTTTATCCAAGTGACCAAATTCGTGGACTTCGAGTTATTCATAGCATTCTTTTATGTTTCTTTTGATGACCATGGGATCGGTAATAATGTCCTCTCTTTCATTCCTGATATTAGTAATCTGTGTCCCCTGTCCAGTCTGGCTTTTTCCTCCAATATTTACTGTGGGAAACAGGTCCAGCCCCTGGAGGTAAATCTCACCGTATCTCACACCCCTCTCCCCATGAATGGGTGCTACTAGGGCCCCTAACCCTCAGACAACCACTGTTCAGGCTTCCCTAGCCTGACACTGGTTCCCACAGTGGTTTCTACTTAGGGGGCACTGCTCTGGTAAACTGGGGCTCCCTGTGGCAGCCCGTGTCTCTCTGCAGGCTTGGAGGCCCCCAATGCACTCGTGTCCCCATCTCTCATGGCTCCAGGAAGGGGTACTGAGTTTCCAGTCTGTTCAGCTTTGTATTTGTCTTAGGGTGCAGAGGCAATTCCCAAGCTCCTCAGATGCAGAACCAGAAACCCCCTTATTCATTTTGCTACTTGATTCTCCAAAAAAAAATCATGGCTTAGTCTGCAAACTTTAAAATGGGAAAATTGAGTTTGAGATGCTGTGAAATGTGTCCTCGGCCATGAAACTGTTACGGATCTAAACTGGAACTAGATGAATATCAGTGCTCATTCTCCCTCATCTTCTTGCTCATTCAGCTTTTTCCTATCTCTTATTCTATGGTTTCCATAATTTATCCATTCATGGTTTCTCTGACACTAGCATTCAGCAAATATTAGGTACCTGCAATTATATAGAAATTGTGCCACTTGCGACAAATAGTGAGCAAAATATAGCAGGACCTCGATAATACTGGAGCTTATAGTTTAATGGAGAAAAGAATTATGCCAAATATAAAATCACACAAAGAAGTATGAAAGTACAATTATGGTAAGTTTCTATAATAAGTGCATGCCAAGTATTCTTCTAACCATTTTGAATATTTTTATTGTTTACATTTTACAAAACCACCGAGAAATACCATAAATATTACCTCTATTTCACACCTATCTCCCCACACCCCACACGTAAGACTTTAACATAAAACATGTCACACATCGTATAGCTATGAACTCTGTCTAACTGCAGAATCCCTATTTTCCATGAACACCACACCACTTTTTGGGGTAGTAGAAAGTCCAGGCAGATAGAACCACGCAGCTCAGCCATCACTCTGTTCAATTTCACCTTTGGCGCTGAGGTTCAGTGATGTGTGGTTGGTTCTCTCTCCCCACTCCCGGCCAGAGGCAGCCTGCTGTGGCTGCATGAGCTGAGGAGGAAAAGATCTGAAAGCATCACAGGAAGTGACCTTATCAGAAAAGCAATTACGTGGAAAGTCATAATAAGTGTGTTAAGACGCCAAAATCAGTGGAATTAAACCAAATTGTTCCAAAGTGTAAAGAACACAGAAATCTATCTGTGCCAAAATTTTGAGCAAATATTTCCACTCCACAGAAGTAATACTGTTGAAAACGGAGAACGATTTATAGCCAGGATGTCATTTGATGTCAGATATACTTATATTTTCAGGTATTTTTTTTGAAGCGCTGGAGAATATGGTAAATTATACCAAGTCCCACCAGTAGAGAACCAGAGAGCCAGTGACAGCACATGTACAAGGTTGTCATCTAGTGGTGACAGGCAAGCTGCAGGCTTGTGACCCAAAGGGGTATCCGCAGCAACACTCCTTCCCACCTTTTCCCTCTTCTTTATGAACTTGAAACATCTGTTACATAATGGCTTAATTTTTTAAAGAGAAAATGATGCATCACTTGTCTCTCTTTATTTCCTCCTATACAATAATACTCAGTCTCATTTTTTTTTAAAAAAAAAGGTAGTCGAGGAATACCGATTTCAAGATTGTTTATATTCCATAAAAATCTTGAACATTTATCATTCTTATTTAGATAATGGGAAGTAATAACATGCCTTCTTGGAAAGAGAGAATTCAGCATCATCACATTACACTACCCAGAGAGCACAGAAGATAAATTTTAGCATTTGTCAGTGTTACTCACCACCCAGGCATATTTCATTAGCTATTGTCAGAGGCACAGAAAACTGCCAATCACATTAACTAACTTCTTTTAAAAGCCACTCAGCTGAGTTTAATTGTGATTAAGTATATTTGAACTGAAGGAACATTAAATATACAAATGCCTCCTGGCAATCTTTTCAGAGTCTGTGGTGAACAACAGTTTTTGCTCAATGGGAAGAAACTTTTCAATGTATTCCAAAAATAAAATAAAATAAATCAATGCGCCCATTTGGTTGCATTCAGGACAGTGAATTTTGATTGCTCTTTGCAGGGAAATAACAAAAGGAAATGTTCTGCCCTGATAGGGCAAATAAGTTAGGAATGCTCCCTTTTACCTCTCGTCAGGAACCTCGAAGAGCCTAGATTCTTCTGTTCAGGTCTTGTCTAGCACTGCAGAAAGTGAACCAAGTAAAAATCACAAGTTCCACGCACATTGCTTATTTTCCACCTAGTTCTATCTTTGACACTGCTGATTTTACTGTTCACATTATCAATAACTCTCCCTGCACCTTCTCTAGACAGAATAACTGGGTACACATTGCTCTAAGTTCTTCCTTGTCCTTCCTCAACTCATTCTCCCCCAGGGAAAAGGAAAATATGAATGGGGTTTCACTCTGTAGGGTGTGTCTTGCAGAGGAAATGCTTCTGGGATCGTCCGGGGGAGTTTTGGGGAGGTGGTGATGTTGGCGGGGGAAGGACCTGATCGGGTCTCTGAGAGGGGACGTCATAGCCCCCATTCAACATACATCATAGGATCGCAGCAGCTCCCGTATCTTGTTTCTCTGGGGAGAATTCCTTTAAGCAAATGGTTCCATAGCAAACATTCAGCATCATGAGTACAAAGAATAAAGCCCAAAGTTTATATGCTCAGACTCCTAATTGATTTTCATTCATTCCCTCTCTTTCTCTCACCCACCCCTCTTTCACACAACACACACACACACACACACACACACACACAATTCTTTCTTCAACACACATTTCCTAATACTTCAGGTTGCTACTCATTTGGTATTTCATTCTCGAACAGTTCAGAATTGCCACAATACAATGATGTTTCTTATCTGCACCTTGGAACCTATTATTCTCATTACCTGTAATTAGCAAATGCCTTCATCGTGTATCGCTTTGCATACCTAATTGATGTCTATGTATGTACCTCTGGACCTGGCTACCAATGCATTGGTCACTTTGTTTTCAAAAATACATTCCTTATGCATGTAGATAAAATGAGTCATTCTGTCCCTTCTATTTCCTGGTTTAAAAAATATCAGTGTGACTATTACATGGTTTATTATTTATCTGTTTGTATCACTTCATATGATAAACATTCTGCAAAGATATTATTTTAGGCCTTTGATTAAGTACTCGTCTAGTTTTGCTCAATGACTTTTTCTTAAGCTGAATTTAAAGACAGATGTTTCTCTTTTTCAAGAAAAGACATTGCTTTGGACTCCCGAAGGGGCCAAACAGTCACTTTATTTTTGACGGGGCAACAACCCTCCAAAGCAGGGGCAGGGACCAAGGCGGGAGTCCATCAGTGCTCGCTTCCATGCTCCCAAGTGACGGCATTCGGTCAGCGCCACCTTCTGCGTCAGAAGGTTTGGGAGGTGCCCATCGGACACCATCAGCTTATACACTACCAGGTTCATCAAGAGGATATTGAGTTAACCTTGGGAACTGCGTAACATCACTAAGTTCTGGAGGAGAATAATCATTATAATAATTGCAATAATGACCTGCTGTAATCACAGAAACACTGATAGACTGTGATGGTTTAAGGGGGAGACGACCACGGTCCCCTGGCCTCTCACTCATGCTGGATGGAACGTGTCGTGATCACTGCCGCTAGTCACCTTCCTGGTGCGGAAGGGTAGGGCTCTCTTCTACTTTTTCCGAAGTGTGTATCCCTATCTCCCCTCCCCTCCCATCCCGATTTTAGGATCATGCACAGCTTGGATCATACGGAGACTTGTACCAGATTCATGCCATCAGAAAGGCCCCATATTAGAAGAAAAGTTTTTCTCAGAAAGCGTTAGGTTGGAGGAAACTGAAAAGCCGAGAGAAACTTCGGCTCCATCAAGGAGAAAGCCAGATGGAACTGCGTGGCTGAAAATAATCCCTGGCGGTGGGGAAAGGTGGGGGGGAAACAAAGCAGCGTGTGTTGGAAGAAGTAGAAAGAGATTGGGGAGAAACGGGAGAAGCAGCGTTGGAAAAGGAAACCTGGAATGACCGTATGTGTTTGCGTCTAGAGGGTCCCACTGGGGACTCAGGGGGAGACGCAGCTTTTCGCATCACAGTCTGAATTGGGTCTTTGCTTATCTTCCAATAATTACGTTCTCCTCCTGGCAGCAAAATGTACCTCCTAACTACTACATAACTAAATAGTTTCAGAGAACACAAAAATGGAAAAGATAATCATAATGAGCCAGAAGTTAAGATCTATGAATCCTGCTTTTCAAATAACGTGTTCCTTCTCTTTCCAAAGTACATATGAAATTCAATATACATCGTTCAAATTTTTAGAAGTGCATATATCTCCACATTATATCTTCTTTATTTATAAAATACTTATACATACATTTTAGTTAAAAATACAAGCTGTTTGGAATAACAGGTTGAATAATTACCTGGTGATTCTACTCAGAGATAGGTAATCTTATTAATCCAGATTCATTAAAAATATCCTCCCTCTTTTAAAAATAAAACAAAAACAAAAGCACAACTCTCCATTTTGTACAAGGTGCAGACTCGAGGAGATTTTATACCTCATCTGTGGTGAATGTAATCTTTTTTCCTTGTCTTTAAAACACCAGAGGGAATTACAGGAATCATTGGTTCACTGATTAGTACAAGCAATGGACCTAAATTATACTCAAAATCAGTTCTCTGAAGGGCTTTTATGGGTGGTCATTATTTGAGTGCAAATGAATTTGTTAGCCATTTGGTGGTTGTTAGCCACCATAAAGTAGGACAGACATGGAGTCCTGGACAAATTCACCCCCAGGGTAGAAATTTAAAAAGAGAAAGAGAAGCATGTTGTTCGGGGACAATGTACTCCAGTCCCACCTCGCGCCCGTTCATAAACAGAGGGGCTTTTTTTATAGGTCACACGCACCAGCCTTGAACACACCCTCTACAACGCACAGACTCAGAAACGTCCTCTTAAGGCTGGCCAGGCAGGCCATCTACTTAGAAATGAAGGGCAAGAGTTTTGATTACCTTCTAGGGATACATTAAATTGGTAAATGCCACGAGCATAGTCCCCACTAAAGGGGACGGTCGGTCACTTGAACTTATCCCCATTGCCCCCCTACGCTGCTATGATTTTCTGGAAACTCTATGGCCTTCCCACTGATCTTTGAGAGGAAGATTCTATATAGCCAGACAGTCAAAAATAGGGAAAATGTCTTGTCTATAAATATTTGCGACTTTCCACTTTGCACATGATGGAGAGGGCCTTGAAGACACTGCTATTTCTTAGCTGACTCAGTTGGTGGAGTATTGTTTTGCAAACCGACATAGCACCAGTTCGATTCCCAGTCACGGCACCAGCCTGGGCTGAGGGTTTGGTCCCAGGTCGGGGTGTGTATGGAATGCAACTGGTCAGTGTTTCTCTCTCACATCGATGTTTCTCTCTCTCTCTCTCTCTCTCTCTCTCTCTTTCTTTCTTCCTCCTTTCCCCTCTCTCTAAAATCAATATTTTAAAACATTTTTAAAAAGGATTCTACTGTTTAAGAATCAATATGCTTGGGAGACACATAGGAAAAAGGTAAACTTAGAGTAACTTCAGGAAAGATAAACTGATTATATGTTAAACAATAACTTAATCAACTATATGATTTAAGCAACAAGTGCAAAGTTCCATTTGGCATTTTTCCAGACTAAGTGTAGCAAATAGCTTAACACATGATGCGCACACATAGTACATATTCCATATATTGATATTAAATATTGTCGTTGAAGCCTTAACTGGTGGGCTGTTTTGGCTGAATCGATAGCCTGGTCTCGAGGGACAAACTGTGAAGGGTTCAGAAACCCTGTCTCAGTAGAAACCGGCGGAAACAGATCAGTGATGTCTGTCACAGAGAAAAGAGAGTGATGAAACCCAGGGCTGTCTGACGCAACTAGAATCTGGGAAGGTGGACAACAGGTGAAAATTTATTTCAAGAGAGTGTGACTGCTTTCTACGTAGAAACATGGCAGACTTGTGCCAAACACAGTCCTATGCCATAGTCTGAATCAAGGTAACATCACCGCTGCCACATGGGAAGCTCACATCAGGTGTCTTAGGAACACAGAATAGAAGACTCCGTATCTGCTGGACGAGTCTCAGCAGTGTTTCAGAGTAGAGGAAACTTTTGATTGACTCTGGAAGGCAGAAACTGGATAGGCAGGAGTCGTGAATTTGAGGCAACCCCGCCCCTGCGCACCACCACTGGATGTGCAAAAATCACAATATCAGGGAAAAAACGTATTTAGGAAACTTTAAACAGATGAACTTTTAGGCAGCATGAAATGTGAGGAGGCCCCTGTCAGTACTGGGCCTGAACAGGTGGACCACGGCAGGACCATAATAAGTACACGGTCAGCAATGTTGAACCGGTCTCCGTGGCTGCCCACGGTATCCCACCGAAGAAAAGTGAACTTGAACGAGCACGATTATACTTGCGGTTTCACAGAACTTATCAGGCTGCCCTTGTTGGTGTCTCCCTCATTCCTGGCTCTTGTATTTACTGGTATCCAGTTTGCAATTTCCAGGTTCTCTTCATGATTTTTAGATTCTCACACCTGGATTGGACCTGGTTACGCTGCACACACAATACTGTGTTTGAGATCACAGGAAAAAAAATCGCTTTCACATCGATTCATTGTCCTCATGCCAGATGCACCTGATTTTTATCTCCACCCAGTTCCCCCAGCAGGCAGAGACTACTTTCATCCGGCTTGCTCATCTCGTCCCTCCACAATTCCCTCCCCTACGTTTGATTTAGGGACACATTACTATGAATTGGACGGGTCTGTGCCGAAATGCCATCTTTGCCCGGGCACATTCTGAAAAGCTTTCTATGTGGGGCCTGCCATGAAAAACAAGAGTAGACAGAACAACTAATGAAGGGAACCCAAAGGCGGAGCCACACAAATCCATTTTGCGCTTCCTTTTCTTTTCCGATGCGTCTTCATTTATATTTCAATACTCTGTCTCAGATTAATTTTGGAGACTATATGTCCATGTCAAAATCCTTTGGATGGGCCCAAATAAAAGCAAATGAAAATGAAGATGGCTGTTGCTAGGCAGCCGTATGTATGGATTTTAAGCTTGATGGGAATTTCAAGGCACTTCTTCCTCATCATTCTTAATGGGACCTAGAATTAGTCGCCAGCCAAGCTTCCGTTTCTGAGTTCAGTTAGCTGTTATGTCCACCTGTTTTTGCTTTGCTCTTTTTTTTGTTTGAGCTAGGAATGTGGGAAAGTTGGGAGTCGGGCACATTTTCTTTCATCTGTTTTGTGAACTTGGGCAGGTACTTGGCTTCTGTAAGCCTAAATCCCCCTGCTCTACAACTCCAAAATGGTGTGGTGAGGTCTCAGGAAGAATATATATGATAAGACTCATACCGTGATGACTATTTTTAGCTATCCAATTGCTACATGTTAGACACCCTAAGGACAAAAGGGGCAAAGAGCAATGTGAGAATATTCCCTAACTCTAGCGGAAATTGTTAAGGGACTACTTGAGACAGACATGAGGAAGAACCACGGTAAAAAGAATGCGTTGTGTCATGAACATAGAGCTACATGTGTGGGAAAGCAGACAGACCAGCGATCGCGACAGGAAGTACAACAAAGCCAAGTTCAGGTCATCGTGACAGAAACAGGCACTACAATCACAGGTGCTCAATTACTGGATGAAAAACAACTGGATAGAAAAGATGAGAAAACGGAAATGCGCAAGTGCACTGAGTCAAAACTTGACTCACACTCAGGGTGAGCTTGTTCCGGGCGGTTCCTAGGCCTCGCTTTCTGAAACGGGGCTGCGTGTTCTCTCCAGGAGGGAGCCGCAGGTCTGTGCGTCTGCTGAACTGGCCCGACCACCGCACGGCCTGTGCCGGGAAGCGCCAGAGGGCTAGATTCTATTTCTTACAGTGAGGCGTTTTAGAAATGTTCTCCCAGATACCTTCGGGAGGAAATGCACCTATTTTCTTTCATTTTAGAAACTCAGAGAAACCTCTGCAGGTCGGGTGAGTCCCCGGGGGAAATGCAATGGTAATGGAAATGCTCTTGCGCATCCGTCTTTGTAAATATTTGTGTGGGGTTTTTTTTGTGTGTGGTTTATGATGTGTTTAGTGTTCCCGGGCTATCTGAAGTCAAATTATAATTTGAAATGTGTTCCCATAGAAAAATTGTCCCTAAGTTACGATAAATTATCAGAAACTTGCTTATGTGAAAATGCAATTTTCTCTGTCCCTACATGTCATTAGGCATTGATTGATACCTCCCCGCTCCGCGGCGGCGAAGAGACAGGGAGAAAAATGTATCCCGCATACGATGCTCTTCACGCATTTATTACTTAATTTAATCCTCATAATAAGACTTTAAGACCAAATGTTGTCAGCATTTTGTAGAAGGGAAGACAAGCTTGGAATCAGGGCGATTAAGTAATATGAGAATTTGAAGAGCTGTGGCTGACATGCAATATCAGGTCGGTCTAAATGGAAGAACTGCATTGACTCAACCAACAGCAACAAACCTTTGAAAAGCACTGAGGTTTTGGGCCCAATAAAAGGGACTTATGAGCCTTGGCTGGTGTGGCTCAGTGGATTGAGCACTGGCCTACGAACCAAAGGGTCGCAGGCTCGATTCCCAGTCAGGGCACATGCCTGGGTTGTGGGCCAGGTCCCCGGTAGGGGATGCACAAGAGGCAACCACACACTGATGTTTCTCTCCCGCTCTTTCTCTCTCCCTTCCCCTCTCTCTAAAGATAAATAAAACATAATTTAAAAAAGGACTTATAAGGGAGCCTTGACTTCGAGAAGATTTTAGTCTACAAGAAAAAATGAGTTCCCTTTTGCTGTGAGTTTTGAGAAGTCAAATCAAAAGTTGACTTGCAATCCATAAATATATTTTACTTTATAATAGTTACTCAACAAATTATTAATGTATACATGTAACATAAAATTCCCTTGTGACATATATTCTAGACATTACTTATTTTCATTTTAGGTGGTGCAATTTTGATGAAACATATGAATATATACACATAAACATATGTATGTATAAGTATATGCAGATGAGACTTCATGTATATAAAACTCACAGACAGTACTGAAACTATAAAACTTCGGGTTCATTTGATACCAGCTTCTTAAACAAGTCTCTCTCATCCAAGTGTTCTTTTGTGCCATTTCAGTGGCAGTCGGCAATGAGGTTAGGAACAAGAAATGGCACCCTAGCTCCACTTCATTCTGAGTAACTACACTCTTCCTGTTTCCCTGAGAACGGGACGCGGCCCAGAGGCCAGCAGCACACACCGACCCTGCGTGTGTGTTCGGGACTCGCCAGCTCAGCCTGCTCCCGGCCAAGCTCATCCTTGTCTCCTCCGGTCCGACTCTTTCTCCTGCCTTCCGCAGACCTATTATTTACTCCCACACTTTCACTTGGGCTCAGCGAAACCTCTTCTGCACCACAAAGAAAAATCCTCATCCATCCAGCTTCCGCCCGCCTACACTTTCACTGCAACACGTTCTTGCCACAGTCTGGGTGAAAGGCAACCCCTTGAACTCCTGAGTCATAGGGCAAGTGATAGTAGAAAATATCCAGTATCAGGTTAGACATCAGGCAAATGGAAAGAAACAAGGTTAAATGAGCATATCAAGTGTGAGACATAACTTTAAAATTTTCTTAAAGATTGTATTTATTTATTTTTAGAGAGGGAAGGGAAGGAGAAAGAGAGAGAGAGAGAAACATCAATGTGCGGTTGCTGGGGGCCGTGGCCTGCAACCCAGGTATGTGGCCTGACTGGGAATCGAACCTGCAACACTTTGGTTTGCAGCCCGCACTCAATCCACTGAGCTATGCCAGCCAGGGCTAACTTTAAAAAATTTTTAAATAATAATAGACACAATGTGAATATGAGAATCAAGGGGATTCTAATATTCGAATTCTAAGGCTCACTTCTGAGACGGACGTCTGTGCCTTGGTCTGCAGCATCCTCCTTGGGGAGCCGCATGCTCCCTCATCCTCGTCCACTTCTCAGCCCTCCCCGGATGCTCCTTCTCATCGCTATTTTTTGTTGAGCCAGAATAAAATGAAATAATGCTACTGTAGTAGTTAATTCTGTTGTACACTTGCTATGGTTTAGAGACTATGCTAAATTATACATAACATACAATCTTATCCTCTCTCTGTTCCTTTAATTTGCACAGAAATTAACTATGAACTGTGCATGACGCCACACCACGGTATAGATAAGAAAGTGGGGACTCAGAGAGGAGATGTTATGGGCTGAGCTGTGCCCCCCACACAATTCGTATGTTTCAGTACTAACCCTCAGTACCTTACACTGTGGCTATATTTGGATATAGGGTCCTGGAAGAAGTCAGGTTAAATTGATGCCACGAGGTGGGTTCAATATGACCGGTGCCCTTACAAGAACAGGAAAATACAACCCAGGAATACAAAGGCAAGACGGATGTGAAAACTCTGGGAGAAGGCAGCCATCCACAAGCCAAGGACCCCTCCTTGGAGGGGTCCAGAAGAAAGCAGCCTTATCCACATGACACACTGATCTCAAACTTCTAACCTCCAGAACGTGGGAAAATAAATGTCCGGCATTTGGTCCCCCCCTCACCCCCAGTGTGCGGTACTTTGTTTTGGCAGCCCTAACAAACTAACAGGTGGCATGAATTTTCCAAAATGCTAAGTAATCAGCTTCCTGATTCCGTTTTGCATGCCATTGTAAGACTCCAACTTTACATTTAGACATCTAACGCCTACAGTTTTCTGTATCATTTTTATTGGTAGCAGGGTACTGCAACATCTGATGAAAGGGTACTTGATGATACTTTTTGGAAGAGTATGCCTTTAAAAGAAGAAAACTGATCCGGATTTTGCATCTCATTGTCTCTATCTAGCTCTGTGCCTCCTATGTAGAAACATATGAATGAATAGCAAACCTGTAGTAATATGTAGAGAATGAAGGTGGATCCCATTTCCTTTACGACCCTCCTCCATTTGGTCATGCTGAATGTAAATGTATTATTTTTCTCTTTCTGATATTATTTTAAGATTTTTTTATTTATTTATAGAGCAAGGGGGAAGTAGGGGGAACAAGAGGCAGAGAAACGTTGATGTGAGAGAGAAACTTCAATCAGTTGCCTTTCGCATGCACCTCGACCGGGGACCAAACATGCAACCTAGGTGTATGCTCTGACCAGGAATTGAACCAGCAACCATTTGCTTTGTGGGATGACCCCCAACCAACTGAGCCACACTGTTTAGGACCCCCTTCTGACATTAGGTCTTGTGTTTTAATCATTCTTAACCAAGGGCAAGTAGTGGACATTTGCCCATGTCTGGAGACATTTTTTTAAATTGTCCTCATCAGTGATTGGGGTGGTCCTGGCATCTAATGAGTAGGGACGAGGGTGCTATAAATCATCCTATATACAGAACAGCCCCTCACAGTGAATAAACTGTCTAGCCCCAAGTATCAATAGGGCCAAGGATGAAAACATAGGGTTTATGTGGTTTATATGGTATGCGATACACACTTTTTTTCTTTAGAATACTTCCAAAGCACACAGCACCTCCATCACACTTCATGTCATCACACTATGACCAGATACATACAATGACGAGCTTGGAAGGATGTGATGGTCCTTCCATTTCGGGGGACCCTTTCTTCCCAAGGAGTCCACTTCATGTATCGCACATGCATGGGTGCATGATGAGAGAAGGGAGAATTACAGGCTCAGGCCGAAAGGAACTCAAACATGCTTCTCTGAACAATTGGGCCTGGTTCTGTGAGGGTGTCCAAATGCTGGAGGAGGTGAAGACCCCTGTGCTAGGGAAGCCATCTGCTTCCCCCCATGACATGACTAATGATGTGGAGCTCCTGGATGTCCTGATCGGATTCTCAGTTCAGCTCAGCAATCTGCGAAACGCACGTGGGGGCTGGCTCAGTCCCGTCTGCCCAGCAGCAGCGACAGCTCCAGAAAAAGGGTCCGAGTCACGCGCCTTCAGGCTCCTTGCAGGAAAATATGTCAAGAACAACTTACGCCGGGTTTTATGCTCTTCGTTCTGTTTCTTCCAACAGTAATTAGAGCTGGTAGCGATTGCCAAGATTCAGAGCCATTATGCCACGTTAAGACAAATAATTTGAGGACGAGACACATGGTTTATACTAATAAAAAATAATTTGAGAAGTATTGGCTCTGTTTTATTGAATAGCATGCAGGACTTGGAGAGATTAAGTACTAGTTGAGAATGGTAATCAAGATATCAATCGTGCGCAGCTGGACTCTATTCTTTTTCGGCAAAATAACAGTTTGTTGGAAAGCTGTGCCGGAGATTACTCCTTAGGGAATGTGTCTTTTCCACTTGAAAGAGATTAGGGAGTGACGGGGTTGGTGTAACTGACATGCGTGAGTTTGGACGCTATCTAGTCATCATCTAATTTACTCCTCGGATTGTAGCAGTCATAGAAATGGATATTACTGTCTTTCTAGAACGAAGACACTCTGTCCAGGGAGCCTCACGCAGTGACTGGCATAGAGGAGCAGTTCAGGTACACATCTGTCGACTGAATGAATGAGTGGAGACACACAAGGGTGAAGGAAAGTTGTCAAATTAAACAAAAAATAAAGATCTGCTAGGGTTTAAACCCATGCTAGAACTCCTGAACCATGTGAAACAACAATCCTCAGTGGAAAATAAAATAGAGATTGTATCAGTTCACTGTTGATATATAAACAATAACGTCAAAGCTAGATGGCTTAACATGGCAACATTTTATTTTTTCTGTTTATTGAATGTATTGGGGTGACACTGGTTAATAAAATTATACAGGTTTCAGGTGTATGATTCCATAACGCATCATCTATATGTTGTGCTGTGTGCTCACCACCCCAAGTCAAGTCTCCTTCCGCCACCATTCACCACCCACCCCCCGCAGCAATCTATTTAGTTCTCATGTTGGGGGAGGGGCAATTTCAACAGTGCTCAGCCATGCAGTTCATATGTAGCATCCCCGCAAATGTTTCTGGTCAACTGTAGGTCAGGTAGGTGGCTCTGCTGACCTTGGCTGAGATAATCCACTGGACTCAAAATGGTCACGATGTCCCTAACATTATATTCCACTGATCAAAACAAGGACGGAGACCAGAACAGACTCAGGGGGTGAGGAGATACACTCTTCCTCTTGGTGGAGCAGCTTCAAAGTGACAGAAAAGGGAGCAAATACAGAAAGCAGAGTGACGGCCTTAGAAGGAAACAAGGAAACCAATGAATCCATCTCCCCTTATTTGTGGATCATGGTTTATTACATCAAGCACAATTTTATCTGCTTAATTATTTGAGACAGAAGTCAGAAGACTATATTGTAAAGGGGTATACGTTCTTTTAAATTTCTGCTCATGGATTAACTATGTTCCAAGAGTTGGCATAAGTAAACAGGCCCGGCCAAGAGCCAGAAACGGTCTCCACAATAGGACGAGCTGCAAGCAGCAGGTCAGATTTCGGAAGCACTGGCTGCAAAAACTCAATTATTTAAATCAAAACCCTAATGCAGATGATCAAATAAGTGGTTGACAGTATTTGATCTGGAGCATAAGGAACCATCTGCTCTTTATAAGCTAAAGCTTAGTAATAAATGCAGTCAACCATGGGCAGATTTAAAATTCAAATGTGAGTTGCATTGTCTGGCCTTAATTCTAATGCAATTCAGAGTCTTAATTTCTATATTATACTGTGGATTATCTGCACAGAAAAAAAAACTCATTGAGTTTTTATCAAAATTTTCCACCTGAGATCTAAATTTTGTCTTCTGAGGGAACAGGATGCCCCATATTCAACTAAAAAGGCAACTGTGAAGACTAATGCTTTCTTAATCCTCATCCTTCCTTAAGCATTTCGGAGTGTCTCTGTTAGCTGGGAGAGGAAGGTTCTCTCTCTCTCTCTCTTCTTTCCTCCCTGCACTCCCTCCTTCTGTCTTCCTTCCCTCCCCTGCCCAACCTCCCCCACTAAATAAATTAAGGAAATATATTTTTTAAAGATTTTATTTACTTATTCTTTAGAGAGGGAAGGGAGGGAGAAAGAGAGAGAGAGAGAAACATCAATGTGCGGTTGCTGGGGTCTGTGGCCTGCAACCCAGGTATGTGCCCTGACTGGGAATCAAACCTACGACACTTTGGTTTGCAGCCCGCGCTCAATCCACTGAGTTACGCCAGCCAGGGCAGGAAATATATTTTTAAGGATGTCTGTTTATCGATTTAAGAAAATAAGAGTAATTTCCTTATTCCCTGAAGTTTTCAACAATATACTACATTTAAAGAATATGTCTCCTGTGGATCAATATTTGAAAACCCTACAATATTTAAAAACATTACATTGGTGTTTCTAAAAGCTTATCTTAGTGGACTGATAAGGCTTAAAATAATTCTTTGGCTCTAGATATAGGATAATAACTTAAAATTGAGGATATTTTTAATTTCAAAGGGAAGTTGGATGGGCCATCTTCATTTTTTAGCATTTGCATTAAAATTGTGAAATTCTAGTTTGGGGGGGATATTTGGGGAGAAAAAAAGGAAGAATATCTGAAATGAAAAGTATTTTAAATTAATACTGGGAGAGGAAAATTATATGAATATTGAAACTAATGAACAGGCCTCCACGTTTGAACCATCAAAATAATGTATTTTCTATTTTTTTTTGTTTTCCAGTTAAATGAGGTATAATTTTTTTTAATTCCCCTAAGAGTTTATTTGTTTGGGGTTTTTTTTTTTTTTGTCAAAGCAAAGGTACAATTCCTCCTCCCATATCTTAGCAGGAGGTAATTGATGAGACTGCATAGGAAGAAAAGATGTATTTGGGAATTTAGAAGCTAGAGCAAGTTAGGGTTATGAGTTTCAGGAACTTCAGACTTCTCCCAGACTAGGCTTTGTGGTCCAATGTAACATTGAAAAGTCATTCTAAAACTTCTGGTTTCAAAGAGTCTGTGACCAGTAGGCATTCTATTCAGGTTCACGCACGATAGCACAACCTTGACATTGGACCACACCATAGTTTGACACAACCAGCCACTGGCTTCCCAAAAATGTTGTTTTACAGATGCTGTGGGGGAGGAAAAGGTTTCCCCCCAACTCTCTTAGGGTCTCTGGATGTGTCTGGAAATTAAACTGGTCATTTTAACAGGAGAAAAGCGTATACATTCACATAAGTTTAAATGACATGAGAACCTCCATAAGGAAGCAAAGACTGGAAGAAACAGTTAGACTTGAGTACTTTCAGAGCAGGCAGCCCTGTAGAGATCTAACATGTTACGGAGGATGAGGTAAGTGTCGTAAACTGGGGGAAACTTAACAAGGCCTGTTCATTAGGATTCTCCCAGAATCCTTTTGTTTTGGAATATAAGGATGCACCTTTTCTCTGGGTAGAGAGAGGACCCCCTCACATGACGGGCTTTATGCCTCAAGAGAAAAAGGGCGAGAAGGTCAAAGTGACCGTCCTACTTCTGCAGCTTTCTCACAATCCTCCACCTTAAAATAGTTAACACACCAAGGTGACATAATCTGGGGTGGTGTGTCCTGAACTCTATCAATGCTTCTATTTATATTTCCTTAAAGAAACATAAAAGTAACCTGGAAGGGTAAAAACAAAGAAAATAGAAGAGTACATGTGTATCTGGTTCTAAGCAACACAAGGAAAATTTAGATTCCAACTACGTCGACACTCTAAAAGCAGTTAAAGAGTATGGTTTTACGTGACTGGAAGCCAGCACTTACATGATATTAGACATGGCTCCAGTGAGGTAGGGATCAGACTGAAGCTACATGCCCGTGTGCAAAAGGGCCAGTTTGCCCGGATCTCAGTCATGATGCAGCTCCTTGCCAAGTCTCTAGGACCAGCCGAGGATGGTGTGGTGCTCACGATTAGTGCTCCAGATAAGGCCAGATTCCCTTCCTTCTCCCTACCTACTTTCCATCAATTTAACTAGAAAGAAAATAATTGTGCCGATGGTAAAAATAATTAATATCAACAAATAACGTTATGACCATTCTTCTCCCATGCCAGGATTCCCTACTGGGTAACCAAACTTTACTACTGAAATTTGTACGATGACTGACTATAGTAGTTTCTTTGGGAGAATTCATTCAGATCAGTAAATCCATGCCAGTATTGCTCTCTGCCTTAGCTCAGATAACATTTCCAGCTATGTGACAACCTGACGTGGCCAGGACTTTGAGTTGTAAATTGCATATTTTGAAGCAGGGTTATTTCTAGGATAGTTTTATATCATAAATATCAACACAAGCCTGGGGTAGTTCACAAGTTTTGTTTAGGCCACAAATTATTTCATTACATGTTTAGTAATGAAACCTTTTATATGCATCATCAAAGTATATTAAAAGTGTAATTACTTAAGATAATGAGTACAACTTGCCTTTAGCTAAAACAAAAAAAAAGATGGAGTAGTATTAGAAAAATAGGAGAGGGGAGAGAAGGAGGAAGACATGAATTTTGGATGCTAATTTTCTTTTGGCTTCATATTTTCTGACTCTAACTTCCTTCCTCCCAACCTTCCAGCTTTACTTTTCAAGCTATGCTAATTTTTAGGTGTACACATCTACATGCCACCTAAATAGAAGTTATACATTAATACAAAAGCTATTTGATCATTTTAAATTGGAAATAATATCTTGCAGTTGCTGAGTGGGACACACTGTTCAGTGGCAAATTATGAACGCTACGGCACGAACACGCAGGTGCAGGATTGTGGTGAAACTGAGTGTGAGTGAGACTGATCTCGTGGGGAGCAGCTGGCCAGAGTTGGAGGATGGATATGAGAGGCCCACAAGTTCACGCTCTCAAAGGTGGTCATAGTGAGAAAGCGTGACAATGACAATGTGAATACGTCAACTTTAACTCAAAACTGTTGACGCATGTCTGATCCAGGATACTTACTCTAGCAGAAGTAGACAATAGTTTGTGATTGTGACCTAGAAACGCACAGCTGAGGAAGGATTGCTGTATTTGCACGGCTTCAAAGAGAATCGAGTTAAAATGCCACCGTTTACGGCGTGTAATCAAACAACTCATTCACTCATCACCAGCCTGGCTCTTGTTGTAGCTGCTGCTTCTGGAGCCCATTCTAGGCAGGCTCTAAGTAGGTTTGTGTATGTACAACCTGCATCCTGGCCCCAGGTGCTTGTCCTCACCTAGCCTGACGCTTTCTTTGGTGATGTTTGAGGTGTAGGGGAAGTCTTTGCTCCCACATATCCAAAACCCGGAAGCGAGGGTGGGAATGAATGCCCCATGGTTCAGTCACTGACAGATGGAAGATCAATGTGGGTAGACTCATTCTTTTCCATCCTAATAGACTAATCCATGAGTTCCTGTAATCGGTCCTGCTTAGTGGACCAGCTTTATAAAGGCAAAAATTCTGTTGGATTTTCCTCCATCATTAGCCCTGTCCCTGCTTCTTTTATTTTTAACTTTTTAAAATGTATTGATTTGAGAGAGGAGGGAGAGAAAGAAAGAGAGAGAGAGAGAGAGAGAAATTTGTTGGTCTACTTACTTATACAATCATTGATTGATTCTTATATGTGTCCTGATCGGGGATTGAACCTGCAACCTTGGTATAATGGGATAAAGCTCTAGCCAACAGAGCTCCCACGTCAGGGCTGTCCCTGCTTCGTCATATGGAATTGTATTTCCTTTAAAAACATCACCTACAACGCAATTTCCTAGAAATCAGAAACTGAGGCAAAAATATTTCCTCCTATAAAGTGAACATGCACTTATAACCAAATACGCTATTTCATTAGATTGTAACATTATGTGTTGGTTCTCCAAGGGGTTTGTAACTAAGGCTGTTAAAAATTATATGGCCTTTTGCTCCATAAAACTATGAAAATATACGTGAAAGACAGCATCAAAATTTAAAATATGCAGGTAATATGATCTAGTTTAAGGTCCTATCTAACATACTATTATTTTGTATTCAGCTTCTTGAGGTCTGCTCAGCTTTTTGTACATCCAAGAATTCCATTTTCAATTAAGAAAAGAACACCTACAAATTTTAATGGAATTAATTGTGAAACAATGGACTCCCTTACTGGCGATAACTTTTATCAAGGATAATTGAAGTGGTATAAATCAAAAAGGAATTAATAAACCTCTTCACTCTGAAACCATTCAATGGTAGTGCTTCATATGCCAAAAATAATTCATATTAGAGATTCAGTCTCAAAGATAACTAATTGTTTACCACTTCCCCCTATTTCTTCCAAAAGCAGCATATACATTTCATTGTAGGGCTGGAACAAAACATTTTATTTTTCATGTTTGGCAAAACTATAAATATTCATAACTACACAGCTGTCAGAAAAGCAGAACTGAAAGTGTTTAAACCACAAAGGAGGAACAATTCCTTGAGTAGTCCTTGAAGAAATCGCACTGTGTGTTCCATCCAATTGTTCTAGCATTTCAGCTAAAATTCCTGACCTTCAATAAATAAATAGCGTCCACCTAATGAAGAATATTCAAAGAACAAAAAACATTCATCTTTGAAAAACTATTTTGCCTTTCCTCTGAGGAACCGTTTCTGACTGCACCATCATTCTGATCTGGCTTTTTTATAATTCTGATTTTTGTTTTGCTTTCAAATTGCTTTTAGATGTCAAGTTTTTTTGTTGTTGCGTTGTTTTCCTTTCCTTGGTTCCCCTCGTTTCCTTTTCCATACAATTAGCAGGAATGCTTTGTTGTAAAAGCTTTTTTACCTAATCAAAGGATACTGAAGGTTTAGAAAGAATTGTCACAAAACTAATCAAGGTCCTGCTTTCAATGCAGCCTCACCACAAAGCAGTGTGACCTATACCCCAAAGTTCAGATTCTATGGGCATGTCAGCATGTAGGCAACAAGAATCTTAAAGCAGAATGATAAGACAGCACCCCTGCATCAAAAAAAAACAAAAAATGAAAGTGTAACCTGAAGTTAAAATTTGTAAAAAAATTTTATATCTTTGATTTTAGAGAGAAGGGAATGTAGGGAGAAAGAGAGGGAGAGAAACATTGATTGATTGCCTCTTGAATGCACCCTGACTGGGGCCCGAACCCACAACCCAAGCATGTGCCCTGACCGGAAATCTAACCGAAGACCTTTTACTTTGTGGGATGATGCCTGACCAACAGAACCACACCTATCAGGGCAGTATATATATATACATATATATATATGTGTGTGTGTGTGTGTGTGTGTGTGTGTGTGTATTTTTAATTAATACTACTAGGTCTATCACCTGACCTTATTTTGAGACTTCTGTTTTATGACTTTTTCCCTAGATTTACCAATGGCAGACAACTTTCATATGACATCAAAGCTGAAAGAGCCTTGGAAATCAACCAACCCATGCAGAGCCCTCTGAGGCCTTGAGAGACAAAGCAAATTGCTCATGGGCACCCACTGCTAGTTAGACAAGATTGCCTTCTGTGGCTTCATTCTTAAATATAAGAAATGTTTCCCTTGAAACATCTGGAGCTTCCTTTAATGGTATTTAAATTATACGTCTGCAACCAGGAGTCTCGAATCACAATCTTGAAACCAAACATGATTTGTAAAGAGCTCATGATTACAAGATCAAAAAGACTACATTAATATGACATCAGCTCATTAATTTGTACCTTCACTCCTGCCCTCCTGCAATTTAAAAATAGCTCCACTGATTATGGCAAGGTTTTCTTCCTTTTGAAATAAAAGCGGGGGGAGAGTGTAATTGAATTTTCCAGTATTATCTTTGATGAACATTTAGAAGCTCAGGGCCAAATTTGAGCTGGGAGAGTTTCAATTCATTTGGACAAAACTGGAGAAGAACGCAGACCTCAGGAAGGATGTGCATTAAATGAGCTGATGTATATTTCAAAAGTTACTGTCCAGGGGTTATTTCAGGGCAAACATGGGCAGGTACTTGACATTTTACTTTTTCTTTTGGCTTCTTCGTGCTTCTCAGGTCTTCCTGAGAACTCTGAACAAATACGACACAATGCTTGAAATTCTAGGTTCTAATGAGTGAATCTGTTTCACAGATAGCTCAGTAATCTGATCGGCTTGATTTACGTGGAGCCCTTTGGAAAAAAATTTCAAACATTTTTAGGGGAAGATGATTTTTGTTTGCTGCTATTTTAAGACAAAGTTAATTACTTTATTTGTATGTAAGGGATATCTCAAGAGAACTTTCCTATGTAGGTCAGGGAACTCTGAAGGCTTGCAACGTTTTCATCATTTCATTATTTCTACTGTTTTTTATCTGACAGAACAAATTCTTTACCAGGATGATGGCCATTGCTGTTTTGTCTACTTTGAAAAGTCCTTCAGCCTGTCTCTTCATGACCGGCTTTTTCTCAAATGCCACCTACTCCCAGAGGCCTTTGCTGACTGCCATATGCAGGCGATCTGCAATTTCCAGCC
The DNA here is from genome assembly GCF_019186645.2 of Phyllostomus hastatus. Lineage (NCBI taxonomy): Eukaryota > Metazoa > Chordata > Mammalia > Chiroptera > Phyllostomidae > Phyllostomus > Phyllostomus hastatus. Next base: position 22,158,196 of record NW_025334024.1, read on the forward strand.
CAGGCATTTTCTCGAATGGAAGAGTCGTGTTCTTATCTTTCCACTGTTCATCTGTACGTCTCATGATCTCCCTAGACCGCGTCTTCCATGTGCACTGGTATATTCTGAGTGCCTAGACAGATGTCTGATATGCAAATGTGTGTTGAAGAAATGCAGGCATCTCCAGGGGCTATTGCTAGAGTGCTCGCTGCTCTGGAAAAGGTGGGTGGGGCATAATTTTGCAAGTTAGGGCATAAAGAAAATTATAGGATGAAAATATTTTTCTTACCTCTCCTTTCAAGGATACTCTACAAGCACTCTAATATTCTAAATAGTCTATTCAACAGACAATAATAGCAACAGCTATAATTTATTGAGCATTTACCAGTATAAATATTTTGGATATGTTAACTCAATGAGGAAAAAAAGAATGGAATAGATAATTATCCATATTTTATAGGTGAAGACACTGACATACGGAGAGCTACAGTGCCTTGGACTTACCTTTGGTCATTCGCCTGTTAGATGGCAAAGCTCTAGAACCCATGTAGTTACATACTTTATTACTATGTTTCTTGTAACTAAGACAAACATAGTAAACATATAAATTTGAAATCAGAGTCAATGACAATGAATACCGTGATCTTTTTGTTATATGATTTTCCATTTTTTCTATTAACATAATGAGCTCAGTGGTAAAAAATCACAGAGAATAGAGCTGCACTCTGGAACTTTCATCAAGGAAGCTACTGCCAATTCTAGTTCAATATGAATGGCTATAAGAAGCGGTTAATAGACCTAGAAAGTGAGAGTCATACAGTTTGACTATCTTGAGATGGGACGTTAATATTGGCCAAGGGGCCAGCCAACCTAGGGTGATCCCATAGGAAAAAAGTCAGTAGGGTGAGTACCTTGTCTTACAATGGATTAGCTAAACATTAGATCTTGAAACTAGGGTCCATGTGTAAGTGGTTTATTAACAAAATGCTCCCAAGAGAAAGCAGAAATGGAGTAGGGGAATGAAGTCAAACAAGGACACAATTTCAGAGAAAGTTCCATCTTTTGCAAGAACCTGCAGGGAAGTGTGAGGTATAAATTATGTCCCACAGAGTTTGTGATGTCTCAGGGCAGAAGAATTGGGCTTTCCTACTGCTGTGATAATTAGCCATTCGTTATGGGTCAAACATAAGTACATACATTCTTAAATATGTTCTTCTTTTATATACATAGGATTGTATTAGTTTGCCAGGGCTGCTATAACAAAATGCCACTGACTGGGCAACTTAAATAATAGAAATCTCTTTCCTCACAGTTCTGGATGTAGAAGTCCAAGATCAAGGTGTTGGAAGATTCAACTCCTCCTAAAGCCTCTCTCTTTGGCTTGAAGATGGCTGCCTTCTTGCTGTGCCCACACACGGCCTTTCTTTCGTGTTTCTGCACCCCTGGTGTCTCATTTTGTGTCCAAACTTCCTCTTCTTGTAAGGATACCATTCTGAGTGGATTATAGCCCATCTCAATGGCCTCAGTGTAACTTAATTCCCACCTTAAAGGCCCCACATCCATGTGCAGTCACATTCTGAGGTACTGGGGGGTTACAGCCTTGACACAGGAGTTTGGGGAATCACAATTCAACCCAGAACTCCAGTCAATTTGGCTCTATTAGCCCTAAGACAGCCCTGCAAAGAAAGTCACAGATGCCAGCCCCGTAAAGCAAAAACACACTTAAGCTGAGACTAGACACAATAATAGTGTAAGGACATGTGAATATCTGGGCAGAGACCAACAGTCAGTGTCTGCCATGTTGCAGTGCAATTTGAACCCTACCTAGAGCTACGGCAGACCCCGCGTGCTGAAAGCACATTCCTCAACCAGACCGTCAGAACAGCAGACGACAGCTGGTGGTTCTGGCATTCCCACACCACACACACTTCTGACCAGCAGCTTACAAATCTTGGGAGCTGGCTACCTCTCAGGTTTGACAATTCACTAGAATGACTCCAAGACTCAGGCAGCGCCCTACTGATGATTCCGGTTTTATTACAAAGGAGATAAATCGGGACAGGGCAAGAAGAAACGAAATGCACAGTAAGAGGTAAGGGAGGGTCCTGAACATGGCGCTATAACGCTCTCACCATGTGGAAACAGAACTTGTCACCCTCCAGGACCATTACGTGTTCCCCAACGAGGGAGCTCACCCAAGCTTCAGATGTCCAGGATTTTTATTAGTTTTTTTTTCATTGCATAGGTAGCATTCATTGAATCATTTGCCACATGCCTAAACTCAATCTTTGACCCTCCTACCCTAGGCAGAGGTTGGGAGGTCAGGCTGATATTGGTTGGCTCAAAAATCCAACCCTCTAGTCACAGGTTGATCTTTCCATCATGGCCACACCCTTCCTGACTGTCTAGTGACCCACCTCTCTAGGGGTTTACCATTGAGTTACTTTATTAGCAAAAACCCAGGTGTGGTCCCACCATGAATAACAGAGATACTCCTGTCACTATGAAGAGGATTTAGAATTTTCCTCCCAAGAACTCAGAACAAAGGCCAGATCAATTCTTTATTATAAAAACAGTAACCCAACATCAACCTCCTACCTCCGTCTGATCTTCTGCCAGAGCTCCCCAAAGAACCAAACGAACAGTTAACCACATAAATGTAGTCTTGGAAATCGGGGGAAAAGGCAGAAGATATCAATGAATTTTTATTTAAAGTAAACAGTATTTTTTTAAAAAAAAAATGAAAAGCCCAAGGCACCTGGTAGGAGGAGATCAAATGACTAGAGATGTGAAGAAAGTGATGATGCATTCCATGTTTCCATTGATTATCCAGAAGCTCTTTGATATATCATTTAGCTGACTATTGACTCCAGTTTTAGGATGATGAAATTCAGACCTAAAGACCTATATTACTTTTGACTTAAAAGATTATGGTTTCATGGAGTCTGTAATTTGCATTTAGCCACTGTTATTAATACAAATCACTAACCTAGGAAGCACTTTTGGTACAGATTTACTCTGGCTACTGGATTACGCGACCAAGACCACAAGGAGCCTAAAGGAAATAGCCACAGTTTGACAAGGCGGTAGCAATATGAAGGTATTATGTATGGACCTCTAAAAGCTGCCGGCTCAAACCTCCAAAAACAGATCTGAAAGAATAGTAATGTGTTGTTCAGTTAATGCCATCAGTTTTTCTCTCTATACCTCGGTATTCTTCCTGGGTGAGGTCTCTGGAAAAAATGGCAATCCCATCACCATTCAACTGAAATGGCAATTGCTGTAAATAGTTCTATAAAACAGGAACATAACTGAGATAATGATGACATCATCTGAACGATACTCCCGTGATGAATAGAACTGTGTGTTCTCCATAATCAGGAACCTCCTTCAGCATCTCAGCACAGTGGCGGGATTTAGTTGGTGCTAAAGAATCTCTGGATAGATGACAGTTCCCTTACTGGGACTGCAGACAATGTGATTTAACTTCCTGAGCGTCAGTGTTCTTGTTAGTAAGTTGAGGAGCATGATACTGTCTTTAGAGGTGTATTATAGAGATTAATTCAGGCCATATATAATGAAAATTCACCTCACTTTAAAGAGCTATACCAAAAGGAATCATGGAACTCAAAGTAGACTTCTGAGCAATGACAGTGGAATGTCTTAAGTACCATTCCTTGCCCCTCACCCTCCTTGTTCCCCCTGGGCCTCTCTTCTTCAAACCATCACCCCAGCCCTCCACCAAACTGCACTCCCGTGTGAGCCAGTCACAGGGACAGTGTTCTAGAGTCAGTGATTTAAGTGAGCATGCCCTCTTGACACGTTCTCTGCCTCGGTATGTTTGGTGGCCGCTTGTCAGAAAAGGGTTATTTAAAAACAGAATAAGGTATAGTCAATGACTTAATAAGGCCTGGTGACGATAGTAGGCAAAAGGATGAGAAGTATTTTGCTTTTATATGCTCCTGCAATTTTCAAAACTTCCAAAAAAGGCTCACATTACTTTTCTTATTTAAAAAAAAAGCTTTATGAATCTATTATACAAGTAGCATTCTTCAGTGGAATTTTCAGGGAACATTTTATGACTTTAAATACAAAGATGGCCAATAGGATGCTTTGAGGCCAAATAAGCACAAGTTGGAGAGGGGAAACACAGTTAATTGAACAAATTATTCTTGCATATTTTTCATCAGGAGTTTCTTTCATCCTGATTGTCCAAAGAGAATATTAGAACTGCACAAAATGCAACAATGTGACTTGTGCATAATCAAAAGGCCTCGCACAGAAGCCTATGAATTCCTGCTGGCTGAGCTCTGGGTATGTGTGGGAGGGCTCCAGAGACTGTCTGCAGGTAGCTTATTATGTTGCCTTCTATTTAGACGTCCAAGCTAATGGTGCATACCACTTTAATGAGTAAATGAAAGCCTATATAAAATAAATGGTCCATCAAATGAGAAAAAAAGAAGCTACATTAACAGGTATTAATGTATCTTTAGCATTGAATGGACTCAGTCTTGTACATATTCTTACAATTTCTTGGAAACTCCCAAAGGGAGCCAACTTTCTTCCCTCATTCATTTTAACCTCTATATGGTGATAATCCATCATTATGAAAGCAAGCATCTGAAATGACTGTAATAACCTCTTACAAAGCCTTGCCTATCACCCATATAAATGATAAGTTTGATACTGCTGATGATTGAATTGAGAGAGGAGGAAATAAATTTAAATTTTCCAAATGGTTACTTTAAAAAACCTGCTATATATTGACATTTGAATAGAAATGAATTAAATGGAACAATATACTTTATTATGTGCATTTCTAAATTATAAATCTCAAACCAGTTCTACAAAATCAATATAATTATTCCCATTCAAAATTGAGAAAATTGAGATAAAAGAAATACCAAAATTGGCCAAGGTCATACAGAAATAAATGATTGATCTAGCTTTCCAATGTGAAACCATGTCTGTCAGATTTCTAATATTTATTCATCGATTTCCATTTTAAAACCACAAATGAGCAAATCATTCATCATTTCTTTGATGGTGTAAAAAGAACGTGGTTTTCTATAAGCCAAGTTCTGTGCTAAGAATTTTACATGCATTTTCTCATCAGGTAGGTATGTGCACTCAGTTTCACATACCTACCTTTATGGTAGGTTATTTGGCATACCACAGGGGTGTCCAACTCATTTTCACCAGGGGCCACATCAGCCCCCGGTTGCCAAATGTAATTTCAACTCCTTAACAGTTAAGAAGTAATACATTTATACAGTCCTAAATTTATTTCAGCCCCTTGAAGGCAGCTGTGAGGCTGATGAAAATGAGTTTGACTCCCCTGGCTTACCACATTCTCAATGGAGGTGAGGAAGGTGTCTCTTATTATAGTCACATCTTTCACTATCTGGAAAGTGGATGAATGAATGAACGAATGAGTGAGCAAATTAATAGATGGTATAGTTGAAGCCATTAAGGCTACCTGATTTAACTATAAATTCCATGCAGATTGAAGATAAGCTTACCTTTATCATTTCAGATTGTACCACGAGTAATCATATCTGATAGTTGGTACTTAGCTCATGGACTTTGGTAGGCCAGAATTGAGATCAACAAGAGAAGTAGGTCATGTTGTTGACAAATATGATTACTCAACAGCCATGTGTGTTTGGGAAAATAATACATCTCAATTTAATCCTAACCCTATGGTCATCTTAATGTACTTCTTAACATTTGTTGACATGCTCCTCCACCGACCATGCAGTTACTACATTAGCCATTCACTTCCATTTGAAAAAACACAATACACTGTCACCTTCCACTCTCTACGAATCCTTCTCTTTCAATCTGGACTATCATTTCCTTTCCTTTTACCTAATATTCTTTCCTTTGGAAACATATCCCAGTCTTTATTCTCTTTTCCTGATCTATGTTCCCTTAGCATCTTATTCAAGTAGAGTCCTTACCCTAGTGTATAATGGTCTTCATTTCTTTATCTATATTTCCCTCCACTATGCAAGCCAATTGAGGACGAAGATAATAGCTGGTTGATCATTCCATCCCTACTCGTTGAAAATATTAAGAATTTAAAATTACATTGAAGGTCTTACTGTAGTCTACAAAATAAACAACACGGTGCTGGCTTTATTAAAGCTCCCTACATAATTGCTGCCAACATACCTAGGATATTTCTATGGGGCAAAAAGGAGATGCATCTCCCCTGTGTGAGTACTAGCACATTCTCCCTTAGAGCCTCCAGCAAGGACTGAAGCCCCGTCATTACCTGGGTTTTAACTCAGTGAGATCTGTGTCAGACTTTGGACCTACAGAGCTGTAAGATGACAAACTTGTCCTGCCTATGCTGCTAAGGATGTCATAATTTGTGATGGCAGCAACAGAAAACTAAGATCTGATCACAATTTTTATTTCATCGGAGTGTCTTTGTTGATCTCACTCCTGGACTGTTCGCTTCTTGAAAGCATGTCTGAGGCCCCTGACTTGCGTCTACAGTAGCCATGAGAGCTAGAATGTTTGACTCTAAAATGAAAAGAAACCTGTATGCTGTGTGATCCAGTGTTACACCTTAAATCTCAGCTGAAACATTCTGCCATTCCAGTGATGAGAATATCTCTAGTGCTTGAGAATTCATCATCTACAGAATACCTTCTGTTTTTATGAATCCACTATCTATTGAGGCAATCCCCATGTAGTCTTTGGAAGTTGCTGTCAGGGAAAAAAACACGGGTCAATATAAAGAGAGATTTCTAATTCCATTCATTGATAAATGACCTAGTTTTGCTACTTAGAATAAGCTAAGTCGCTTTCCGTTACTCTTATGGGAACTGCTAATATTTCCCTCCAAAAGCCCTGTCTCTAGTCTAAGCATAACCTGTAGGTCATTGGCTTCTGAACTATCATCCTGCTAATATATCTTTGGGTACTCTTCATTTTGGTACTGACTCTTGTAAGTTTCATATGCAGTGTTAGGACAACCCTGCAGAATACTTTTATGGGAAAATAGATTATGAAAAAAATGGATTTTTTTTTACCACAGGCAATATGTAAAATGAATCTTGGAAAATATGAGGAAAATATTCTTTAGCAGAATCATAATGATCTTTGTAAGAGTTAAAATGCAACCTACCCCATGCAGCTAGAGGAAGAGAATCAGCCAGATGATAAATGTAGTTAGCAGATACCATGGATGATAGCTTGGAAAAGGATGACAGCAATAAAGAAAGAGATAAGCAGTAAAATTTGGGATACATTTTGATAGTATAACGAGAAGTTGCTGATGGATTAGATGTGTGAATGATCGAAGGCATCAGAGATGAGTTCAAGTTCTAAGAACTGAATCTTCTAAAAGGTAGAATTGCCATTTACTGATGCAGAGTGTCACACAGCATGATTATGTTTGGGGGAAAAAATCTAAAAAAAAGGGTTCTGAATATGTTCTTTTTGAAATATCCTTTAGCAATCCAAGTGGAAGCATACAAAAAGAAGTTGGATGCATTACACAGAGAAATGTCCAGGCTAGAGACATAAAGTTGTAAGCTGTCAGTGCGTGGAAGGCTCTTTTTCAGCCATGAAAATGGAAGTGGAACTTAGGGAGGAGTTACAAATGCCTCCATCCTTGACACTATAATACTTAGGTATTTGGAGATGAGGAGAAACCAGAAAAGGATGTAGAGAAACAGCATCTAGTCAAAAGGGCAGCCAAGAGAGAGTTTTGTACTAGAAGTCAACAGAAACAAGTATTTAGAAAAAAAATAAATGATTGGCCCTGCCCGGTGAGCCTCAGTTGGTTGGGCATTGTCTTGCAAACTGAAAAGCCCCGGGTTTGATTCCAGGTCAGGGCACACGCCTGAGGTGCTGGTCTGGTCTTCGGCCGGGGCATGTACAGAAGGCAACCCATTGATGCTTCCGTCTCCCGTCAATGTTTTTCTCTCTCCCTTACCCTCTCTCTAAAATCAAGAAGCATGTCCTCTGGTGAGGATAAAAATAATAAATAATAAAAAAATGAGTGATTGATGGATGATGATCGATCAAATAAAAATAAATGAAAATTAATCATCAGAATTGACATTACAAGGTTGATTGCAAGAGGTTTCTCACTGAAACTGTGGGGTGAATGGCTCATTGAAGTTGGATGCATTACACAGAGAAAGAGATTAAGAGGGGTTCAGAGATGATTGGAAGCAATGAGTTAGATAGCAACAGAAGTTGAAAATCTTCAATTATATTAAGTTTAAAGAGAGAAGATAAATAGTGTGGTAATGGGAGGGAGATAAAGTATGTAGAGACACTATTTCTCATTGTAAATTAAAGAAATTATGGCTCCTTTGAATGCCACCGAGAATTAGCTGAAAAGGAGGGTGGACTAATGATGGAGAGAGAGAGGCAGGGTGACTGCGGAGGGACATGTTTGTGTATTTAAATAGTGAGAGGAGATGGGAATTGGTGCATCAGTGAAGGGGTTCGCCTCAGGACAGATAGGATTTTAATCACAGTCACAGGATGAAAAATACAGGACATGCTGATACATGCAAAGAACTGGCAGATATGGGGTCCCCAGCCTGTGAAAATAATCTGCAAATTCCTTAAAATTTCTCAGTGAAATAGGAACCCAGGTCAAAACGAGAGTGAGGATTAAAGGTAGAGCAAAGCGGAGAGGCTGTGAAATGATTGTCTTGGATGATGGGATAATGATGGGATTAGGATTGCTAGGCAGCCCACTTGAGACTAGAGTAAGGGATGTAAAGAGCATTTCTTGGCTATTTATTTTTTATTCATTCATTTACTCATTAAGATTTACTTGAAAGAAGATAAGAAAGAAAAAAATTTAATTATTTATTTTCTCGTGATTCACATGATTTGATACGAAATATCCCATATCTGGATCCGTACCTGCTTCTCAACCCTGCTCCTCAAACTTAAACAGAGGAAAGAATATTCTCAGTCATTACTTGCGAGAAGTTGTATTGCCCATCGAATCAGGTATCTGCGAAATCTAATCCCAGATCTACCCTTCACCTGCTGTGTGACCTTGGATACTTCATCTCTCCGAGTCTTCCCTTCCCAATAGGTTCTGCGGAGATTTTAAAAAATGTAAGAATGAGATAATAAAAATACTGAAGTCATGTGATTCTTTCTACTGTTAATTCTTGTTTCCCAAGTGATTTTCTTGGCAGTTTAATATGCTTTACCATTTGTGAAGACTTTAGAAATTCCCCAATTTCTCCCTACTCCTAAAACCTAAAACATTTTAGATAACATTTACTACAGCAGTTTACAGGGAAAAAAAAGCAAAGAATGGGATGTTCACCCCAAGGCACAATGAAATCCGTGCAGACGGGAATCTGGTATTACCTATTTTGTATCATAAAACCTAACTGAAACACACACACATCCCATAATCTATAATTAACATTTGAATCCTGAGAGGGAGAAAAGGATGAAAAAAGGGGAGGGAATCACCAAATCCAGGAACTTTAAAATTAGTTGTAGAATCTAAGTTCAAGTAAGCACTTGAAAAGATAGTTAACGTTACTGTGCTTTGAGATTTTCAAAGGTAAAAGTGGGATGATAAATAATAAAATGATATACATATACGGTTGTACGTGTGTGTGTGTGTGTGAGAGAGAGAGAGAGAGAGAGAGAGGATCGTGAATAAAGAAGCATTTCCAATAATTTTCAAACACCTTTGAAGAGTAAAAACGACCCAGTTGAGCACCACTGTTCCAGTGATTCTTCAACTTCAAAGTCACCCGAGGCACAGGGGTCGAGGACCACCCCCAGGCTTGCCGACTCAGTAGGTGCGGGCTGGATCCCCAGACTTTGTATGTCTAATAAGTTCCCAGGTGGCGTTAACGCTGTTGGCCCAGGGCCACACTTTGAGCCAGCCTGCTTTAGACAGTCGCCTGTGAGCCCAACTCCGGGTTCAGTCCCTCACACGTGACATACTCAGCTCTCTGTCACTGCAGGCGCACTGCTGAGGCTTTTCCCCCTCGGCTGCCGCCTTCAGAAGGCAAGGACCCTGCACAGGTGAAGAAAAGGACACGAGGCTGCTACTCGCATCCTCTACCTCCAGATACGACCTTCTTCCCCCTGCCAGGAATGACATACAGGTGATCCCCTGCATAGGAGGCAAGCAACAGAGTCCCTCCCAGCTGACTCCAGAGATGTTACCCTCTCCTTTGCCAAGGAGTCTTCCTTACATGTAAACTAGCTATGCCAGCTCCCTGCTTCCAAACCATCATTTGTGGACACCTACTAGACAGAGTCTAAACTCTCTTTTCCTGAGCCCCACCATTCTCCCGGCTGCAAGGCTGCTGCGTCTGTTTTCTCATTCCCCCTTGGCACACGGCCCTCTCATTGAACTGCGGGTAAATAAGAGACACGAGAATGGAAATGAAAATCCTTAAGTGCTAATCCAATGTTGCTAATATATTAGGAGTGTGACTCTGCATAAGCCTCTTATCCCAATTTGACTGATTAAAAGATGGAGTCATCTGAGGGTTAATGACACAAATCTTGTTATATAGGAGCCCGTAAGTGAGCCTTCATACTCATTATCTCATTTGATTCACATGAACTATATAAACATGTCAGGTGGCTACCTATTCCATTTCATTTCCCACTTTTAATTTGCTTCTATTGCCCTACTGTATGAGTATTAGGAGATGCACATTTTTTTTTTTGCAACGTAAACCAAGTCTTTCTTGCTCTCCTAAAAAAGACACAATAACCTGAAGTTCTATCTGCCCGACCGAGCTCAAGGCCAGTTCTGTGCCATACCTTCCTCCCTGCAAAGACTCAAGTGCTAAGAGAATGCACAGAAGCAGTAATGTCAAGGCCCGGGGAAAAGTTTTAAAATTTTCATGCATGAAGATGTCCTCTCCCCAGTCTATGGAAAGGCACATAAAACTTAATTCTCATTCCAGACAGCTTTGAAATGAAATAGTTAGACATCCAGAGGCAGATGAGAGAAACAAATGGATTGGACTTATTTATTCTCAACATCTAAGTATGATTAAAAAAGGACCCACTGTTTGGGAAGGGAAACAACTGCCCACTCCATGGTCTCGCTTTGCCTTCCTGAGTCCGTGTGCAGCATACAGAGAAAAATGGAAACAAACAGGTCAAGCTGATAAAGCTGACCAGCTCAGTGTGTTTTTTCCCCTGTTGTCATAGTTAAGTACCAGGCACGTGACCCATGCATGGAGCCCACTGTAGACTCGCTTCACCGACCACACATCCCCTTCCCCAGCAACCTAACCATGCATTTCACCCTACTCTCCATTTCTAGACATGACTTGCGTGCCCAGTCCCTTAATCCCGTATGGATTTTGACCCACGATCTGCTGACCTTCCTAGTTTATCTGCACAATTCCAGAATTTTCTGCCTGTAGGTCTAGCCTCTAAGTTTTCATTGTACCCAGCCTGGCCCTGATATTCAGAATTCTGAGATCTACCTTGTATCCTTCATTTACCACCAGGCAACTAGCTCTTAGAGCAGATTTGTAATTCACCATTGATCCTCTGGAATCGGCTCCAATACCAATTACAGGTATCCATACTTTACACTTAGTATTCTCAGAATAAGGAAGAACCCACTCTGTAACTATGCACAATACCTATGACTACAGGCAGACACACACACCGTAATTTTCCATGTCTGCTAACCATCAGTATACCTTCCCCCATCTGAGCATCGGAATGGCACTGACATTCTGACTTGCTCAAATAAAAACTCCACACTCATTCTTCTGACCCATTTGTTGGAGGAGGCAGAGACGGGGAGAGCTCTAACACTGATGCGCGATCGAACCCACAGGTGCGCTGCATGAAATGAGAAAGACTCATATCAGGCTTTCTTTGAACTCATAGACACGGAAGATCTACACCTTTTTATCATTTTACTTGTTTTCACTGAAAAATTTTCACTCCCATGTTCTGTATGAAGAATATCAGGAGATTATCAATTTCGCTGGGAGAAAGGTACCTAGAACTATAGGGCAGATAAGAAAGTAATTTTATAATTAATCAAACTAATAAGCTAGTATATTTTTTAAATGCATCTATGTATATGTCTAGGCATTCATATACAATTGGGGAACATGCTATAAACATGGGTGTCTTGTAGTAGTGTCGACATAAAAAGTGTTGCCAGACACCTTTTGGTGCCATAATAGGCACCCTCTGCTCCATCCAGAATTATAGTTTCCCTCAGACCGCAGCTGGCTTGATCATTTATGCCCCCATTAACTTTTCAAGCCTTTCTTTTAAATCTCCTTTATAATGTATTCATCCATTCCTTGGCTACAAAGGAATCTCAAGAATGTCTTCAGCTTTCCACCTGTTATTTTCCAATACCAGATTCTGTACCCCGCTCTGGGAACCCCCGAAAGTTTTCAAGGCATGTGCGACGCCTCCAAATCTCCCTTCATTTCCTGGAGCTGAGGTGCAACTATCATTAGGAAGGCAATATCTGAAAAGGAACAAGGCCCATCTGAAGTACACTGGCTTGTGCTTATGGTAAAAAAACTTGCTGATTTTAGCCCTGGCTGGCATAGCTCAGTGAATTGAGTGCAGGCTGTGAACCAAAGCATAGCAGGTTCAATTCCCAGTCAGGGCACATGCCTGGGTTGCAGGCTACCGGCCCCCAGCAACTGCACATGGATGTTTCTCTCTCTCTCTTTCTCCCTCCCTTCCCTCTCTAAAAATAAACAAATAAAATCTTTTTAAAAATCTTAAAAAATAAAAAATATATATTTAAAAAAAATTTGCTGATTTTTTAAAAATAAAAACGTTTAGCATCATTTTAATATATAAGAAGAGCAAAGATGTTAGTACTTGGGAAGGCTTCATAAATGTGGGGTCAGGAAGTATATGGGAAATATCTGTATGTTCTGCTCAATTTTGCTGTGAATTTATAACTGTTCTAAAGAGTCAAGTCTTATAAAAATAATTAAAAAGCAACTTTGAAAAGTTTTAAAGAACATAAACAAGAATTAGAACCATGTGCATCTCAAATCTGATTTGGATCTTGAGGAATTACCTGTCTTAATTTAACAGGGAAGCCATAGTGAAAGTTTATACGAAAAGAAAAACAGATAGAAACCAACATCTCAGAGATGGTAACTGAGGACTTAAATATCCAAGTACAAAATAATCTCTTTTGTGTACTTTTCTTTCTTTGTGCTTTTCTCCGTTTATCTTTGAATGATGCTCCAATTCTCTCGGCTTTTACCATGTCTCTCCAGATAGTGAAGGAAGGGACATGGGGGTTTAATTTTTTAATCCCAACAATACGGAAAACTCCCCTGGTATCCATATATTGACCCCAAGGAAGAACATTGGAAATCTACATGCTTGGGCAGCGTGTCCACTCTTGGGCCAATCATTTTAGCCAGAGTCGGGCATGTTGTGATTACCCAGAGCTCTGTCACACGCCTAAACTTGTGCCCTAGATGAGGGTCCGATGCCTCAGAGAATATGAAAGTATCAGAAATGCAGAACAGCTCAGCTACCGTACCACAGGTCACTACATCCACTTGCCGTCCCTGGGAAAGTTACTGAAGCTGAGTGCTTCCGGACCCTCATCAGGGAAATGGTTAAGATCATTTTTTAAAATGAATATCAGAAGTGTGGTATTTGGGGCTCATCAAATTCCAAAATATGAGCATAATATAGTTTCCTCTGTACAATGTGTTTACAACCCTAAGCAGAAAACGAATAAATCACCGAAATGGGACGTCTGGACATTAAGTCAGAATTGATCCTTAACTTAAGGGCCTCCCTCTGGAATACTTAACGTCTGCTTCATTGTGAAGTACACCCACATGTCAGTAAGTTTCTTAATGTTATATTTTTGGGAAAATAGGCAAACCTGTAAATGTTAGTTTTGCAAATGTTAATACAGTCATGCACTGCATAATGATGTTTTGGTCACCCTATGGACCACACACACAATGGGGGTTCCACAAGGTCACAACGGAGCTGAAAAATTCCTGTCATCTGGAAACATCACAGCAACAGTCTAGAGCATCCAGCCTTGATATTTGGTGTCCAGGGGTGTCCAACCTGCAGCCCCTGGGCCGTAGGCATCCCAGCATGGCTGTGAAAGGGGCCCAACACGAAATCATAAATTTACTTTAAAAATTATGAGGTTTTTTATTATTATGTTTCACAATGTATTTAATGTGTGGCTCAAGACAACTCTTCCTCTTTCAGTGTGCCCCAGAGATACAAAAATGTTGGACACCCCTGGATACCATCTAGGTTTGTGTAAGTGCACCCTAGGATGTTCACACAATGACGTCACCTAACAGTGCATCTAGTACCTTCCAATGCCTAGAAGATGTCCCCACTGTTAAGTTGCACATGATTATAGTAATAGATTACCATTGTAGAACATTAATGAGAACTGCAAGATTAAAATACTCTTTTTTTTCTAAGATTTTATTTATTTCTTTTTATACAGAGGGGGAAAGGAGGGAGAAGGAGCGGGAGAGAAACATCAGTGTGTGGTTGCCTCTCATACGCCCCCAAATGGGGACCTGGCCTGCAACCCAGGCATGTGCCCTGACTGGGAATCAAACTGGTGACCCTTTGGTTCACAAGCTGGCACTCAATCCACTGAGCCACACCAGCCAGGGCTTTAGATTAAAATAGTCTTAAGTAAATGGGTTCGAGGAGACCTGCTCCCACCTTGTCTATCTCTAGAGCAAAGAAAGCTGCAGACGCAGTTTCAGGCAGGGCCTCTCCAGAAGGCTGGTCTGTGGTCCAGCTGGACAGCAGGTGCTACAAGAGGCAGGGAAGGCCCCTTGTGGCCAGGGCAGCAGGCAATGCACAGCCCAGGTCCAAGCTGTCTGGAGCCCCTGTTTTGATTATTCCAGTTTCTATAATCACTTCTCTCTGAGAAAGAAGCTCTCTTTTTTTGTTGTTGATCTCACTGAATTATTGTTTGGGTTTTTGTTTTTCTTTTTTGAATAACACTGTGTGTTAACAATGTTTACACTGCGTGTGACAGAATACAGATTCTGAATTTTGACAGAATATAAATAAGGTCAGTGTTTGTTGATACCTTGTGCTAGAGATACCAACACATGCATACAAACCGTGAAAATATGCAGCATAAAATAATTTGTCTTTTCAACAAGCAGCTGCAGCTATGTGAGTTCAGTGACGCCAAGCCATTCTTTCCTGATTTCTTTCCTCTGATGGTGTATCCATCCTGTTTATAAGAGGGGTGTGGAATGTGTAAAATTAACTGAATGCAAAATACTTATAACTTGTTTTCTTTCTTTTATCAAGTGAAGGCAACTTTCCCTATTGTAGGGATAAATGTGACAATATCCAGGATCATGTAAAACCAAATATTAAAAGATATCGTTTTAATGTTGTTATTACTATAATGAATGCCATATGCTTTTGTGTACTTACGTTTATACTCTCCCCTATTGCTTCTGGGTAATGTTCTCGTGTCACTGTGTATCACAAATATAAATCAATTTCTGCCCTGGCTGGTGTGGCTCAGTGGATTGAGTGTGGACTGCAAACAAAAGGGTTGCTGGTTCGATTCCCAGTCTAGAGCACATGCCTGGATTGCGAGCTAGGTCCCCAGTAGGGGACACAAGAGAAGCAACCACACACTGATGTTTCTCTTCCTCTCTTTCTCCCTCTCTTCTCCTCTCTAAAAATATATAAATAAAATCTTTTAAAAATTAAGTCCATTTCTATTTTGTTGTTAATACCAGCATCTCCCTTCCCTTTATACAAAAATCTGTACTCTTAGGATAATTTGGCATGTAAAGTTTTAGGGGCTTTTACTGATGTAATATAATATTATCTGGACATCATAGGAATTTCAATATGTATATTACAAACCTATCTGAAAAGTGCCCATTCTGAATAAGCTTACTGGAACAAAGAGAAAATAGTCTTCAGTATTTTATTAAGGCCTTATGTTCATAAGGCCTTCCACTATTGGGAACTCCCATTCCCACATCCATAATAGTCCAAGACATTGTGAAGGGCAGGATATCACTGCCATCTTCACTTTGAATCCATGAGTTTATTTCAGAATATCTCTTACCTTTATTTTTTTAAAGATTTTTTAATTTATTTTTAGAGAGGGAAGGGAGGGAGAAAGAGAGAGAGAGAGAGAAACATCAATGTGCGGTTGCTGGGGGCCGTGGCCTGCAACCCAGGCATGTGCCCTGACTGGGAATCGAACCTGTGATGCTTTGGTTCACAGCTCGCACTCAATCCACTGAGCTATGCCAGCCACGTCTCTTACCTTTATTTAATGAAAGGCCTTGTAATATTTAACATGATATATTGGCTCCAAATCTATCTCATGGTCCCTTCCACCATGCATCTTCCATGTACAACTTGAATAAAAATACTTTTGCATAGATGCTGCATACGAAAGAAAATGTATAAAAAAGACTGCTCATGATTGCAAGGATATTTTATATAATAGAATAGGGCAGGTTTGATGATACAAGGTTAATCATGGTATTGCTGAATCATGGGGAGTTGTGGAAGAAAGAAACTAATGGTAACAGTTTTGGTGTCTTACGACATCCATGAGGGATGCTGAAAATAGGCCAGCCTATCCTTAACAAATGTATTGCTACATATGAGTAAACACATAAAATGCGCAAATAAATCTGTTATGCTGTATATTTGCACCCAGGGAGCACCATTTTTACCCAAGGGGCATTCTTGCAGAAAGAATTGGAGTACAAAAATATGAGATTTTTTGTCTTCATGTTATAGCCCATATAAGGTCTTAGAAGGCAATACATCATAGTTGTTTTTTTTTTAATCCAAATTACACAAATGACTTCTATCTCTACTGGGCAACCACACAGAAGGAATGCCTTGGCCCTGCTCTCAAACTAGAGGCAAATGTGCATTTGGCATTACCCTAACGATACTGGCCACCCTGTTTCGGAAGCTCCCTTGAGGAGTATTAATGTGCCTTGTTTTATGTGACGTCAGAAAGTGGAATGAGGCCCGTAAGGGAGACGTTACAAAGTAAAGTTAAAACATCCGGGGTTTGAAAGGAAAGCGGCGTCTGTCCGAGGAACCCATCTTATTCCGTTCTGACTTGCTTATTATCCTCCACGCTGTCTTAAACTTTAATCGAGGCTTTTTATCAAGTATTCGAGTAAAACTCTTTCCCCCTTATCCTCTGACCAGACTAAAGTAGAGGAAGTACACACTGAAATTTCAGTAGTCTTCCATAAAAATGAATGCAGGCTTTCATGCCTTGGAGGTTTTTTTGCCCACAAGGCCGAAAAATTATTTAAAAGTTTCAGTGAGAAGTTAAATGTGTCTAATGAGAGACATTAATAATATTGACAAAATAATGAATCTTCTTACCTAAGCCCCAGTACCAGAGGGTTAACCATCTCAAACCAACTCTCTTGAAATCCCTGCTTGCCTCAAATCCTTTTTGAAAATCAAGTAATTAAATTATACACAAACAGGTCAACTTTTCAAATCCCGTATTTTTATCGGCGAGGAAAGCAAAATGAAAGTCTCTCTCTCTCCATGCACAGAATCAGGATATTATTAAACTATTTGGCTGGACATCATCTGTGCAGAGAGACAGCAATGGAAGAAAGAAACCACAGGTCTTGGATCTAGATTGTGTCATGTTATTTTTCTATCTTTCTTTTTTACCCGCACAAGTCCTGAATAACCTACTTCAACTCTAAGAAACTTTACAGGGTAGTTATGTGGATTAACTGGAAATAAATAAATGCTCACTTGTTTTTTTTTCTTTTAACACCACAAACAACACACACACACACACACACACACACACACACACACACACACACAATTCCTGTAGCCATAAAACATTCACATAGTTTTTGTAAGCACCACATGTATACCAGCGCTGAGAATACTCAGTGCAGATACAGAAGTTGATTTAATACATCTACGTATTTTTCTTTTTTAAAAAAGTTGGGAAATACATAAAATAAAGTAGCCACCTCTCAATACACGTTGCTATAGATTTCTCTAGTAACAGATAGTTGGGAGGTAGGGGTGGGTGGGGCTGGGCGGAGGAAGGGGTTGAGGGGACATGTGGAGACAACTGTGCTTAAACAATAAAAACCAGTTAAAAAGATTTTTAAAAATCCCTCTAGATACATTTCCCCCTTCAAAAGGTAGTTAATATTCTGATTGGTATTATCATCAATGACTTTGTCTCTTCTTGAAAACCATGCAGATGAAAATAAAAAATATGTGCTCTTATGTGCATAGTGTTTTTGCTTAGTACTTGTGAAATTCGTTATATGTGTATATTGGCATTTTTTTCTTTTTCTTTTCTTGCTGAGAAGTAACATTACTACTTGACCCCAATCCATACTTGACTGTTTTGGAGACTGACGAAGTGTGGCTAGACTTCCCGCTGGCTAGCTGCCTTCTATCCTTGCTCCCAGCACTCGGAGAAGTCTATTTCTTCCGGACGCTCTCTGCTATTTCATCACGGTGCGCATGAGGTTTGATGTCTCATTGCCCTGATTACCAGAAACACCTCTCTCTCTGTTCATGTTTTATCACCTCAAGCTCCATCAATTTACAAAGGAAAACATGTTTTTATTTCCTTGATTATTTATCTCAATTCCTCCCCCATTCTACTTTTTACTAGTTAATGCAACATCATCGCCTGACTCAACAGAACGATCCTGAATCAAGTTTGAAGTATAAGCATCGTACAAAACGAACCTGTTATACTATGATCTATCATCAAATCACACGTATGCCAAGGCTAAGAAGAATATGGCAGCTGATGGTGGAAATGGGCGGAAGCTACAAATTTAACCAAGAGTTAGGAGAGCACAGTTCACCGATAATAAGCCTTTTCTTAAAATCCACGTCTTCCAAATTCAGCCTGAGAATCCCAGAAGGGCCTCGTGGCAGAGTAATTTTTTTAATGTTTCAGATGAACTCTCTAAACAACTTGTTTTAATTGGAGGACGTTCCCCTAAGGAACACTTAAACCACACTGAGGAACTTCAGCCTCGGAACCTGCCATTTGCTGAGGAAGCTGCAATTAATCCCCTTTCCTCCTGGAGGCACTACTTAACACGGCAAAGAAAGAAATCTCTTCCGATGAGAAACAGTGAACTTGAAGAAACTGACCATCGAACTGGACCACACTTTCTTCTGAAATATTTTTTGTGTTGACTCTGGATAGATCCTTCCATTGAAAGAGGAATCTCAGGTTAACAGATTTGAATAGCTGTCTTACTCCACTGGTATGTATAATGAGCAGGAGAAAGATGATGTACAACGAAGGAACTGATTGATTTGATGTCACTAGGGAGTTTCACAAACCTGAAGTCATTATTTTCTCCTTTGCTTGCTGTTCATTAACCTACAGGTAGTGTAACAGAGGTAAGTGAGCAAAACTTCGAAGATGTTTCCTCTTAAAATCATTGGTAGGAAGGGAAACGATTTTCTTAAAATATTTTTATAGCCTATAATCATTGTATCAGATAAGGCTTCTAAAAATCAGCACAAATAACTGAGTAATGACAGCTACTGTTTATTGAACAATTATTGTATGTCGGGGACTCTGCTTTGTACTCCAAAAACATGAAAGTATTAAATTGTCACTATAATCTTGTGATGTGTCAACCCGCATTTTACCTTAAAAGGAAGAGATTAAACAGAAATATCAAGTAAAATATCAGAGATCACAAGCTTACACAAACAGTGCATGTCAGGGGTAGACTCTGTTTTGTTCTGGTTTCAGAAGCTCTGTCCGATGTCCTGCAATCTAACCAGAGTTACATCTCCATGACTTTTTTCCCCCATTAATATATCCATTGGAATGAATTACGATTATAGCAAACAGGAATGAAAATTAATTGTACTCTTATGTCATTGATACAAAGTAATTATAATAATGTTAACATGCTGATGAAAAATTTTAAGACTAATTTAGCACTACTTTGTCACCTATATAACAGGACCCATGTCTCATGCAAAATTAACCACAAGTTAATATGGTGTCAGAATACAAGTATGTATGAACAAGTGGAAATTTTTCAGAGATTTGTCACAAATGTGTCAGAAAAATCTGAGGACCTTTAAAATGTATAGGACAGAAAAAATAGTACACAAAGGAAAATATAAAGAGAGAAGGGAAGGGAAGGGAAGGGAAGGGAAGGGAAGGGAAGGGAAGGGAAGGGAAGGGAAGGGAAGGGAAGGAGATGGCATGAAACATTTATTAATGACCATTATTCCAGGTCGGGCAAGCAGCAGGTGGCAGAGCTAGGATTTGAATCTAAGCTGTACTATCCCCAAACTTGAAAGAGATGCAAGGTCCCAGCCTAGATCCTTTGCTCCCAGCCCAATCCTCAAACTAGGTTTAGAAAGTCAGAACTAAATAATCTGTGTTTGTAAGAACACGATTAAACTATTTTCAGCAATGGAACGGAACCCCCTGGTACTGCCTGCATCGTTCCAGTCAAGAGGCCACTGAAATGCAGGAGGACATCTCTGGAGCACACGCCTCCTATCACCCTGGATGAGTCCGGTTTCCAAAACTAGAAAGACAATGAGATCTTTCAAGGCCTGCTGTTCAGTGACAGCTCTGTGTCTGCCATCTGTAGTACAGATTCTACAACACAGAGTAGTTACTACATGTTTGTTCAGTGGACGACTAAAAGAAATTAATGAGTGAAAAGACTAACTTAGTTTTTTCAGAACTCAAGACCTCAGGATATAGTCCCAGAATAAGGAGATCGAATTCCAGAGTCACTGTGATCATCCCACTCATGTTTCAAAAAGCCATGCACACCTTTCAGACTCTCATTAAAGCTTAGCATTTTACCCATTTTCTATAACCGAAGACACTAAATTCCTCTCTTCCTTTCGGCTCTTACCTCCCACTGGTGCGCCGTCTTCACGGAAGCCAGAGTTAATTTTCCAAAGCACACTCAGATGGAGTTACCTGCTTTCTTTCAAATGCTCAAAGTTCTCAGGATAAATTCAAACTCCTTATCCAGACCTTCAAGGTCCTCAGGAAGCTTCGTCACACCGTCATCCCCAAGTGCCATTCCCAGCCCTGTGCTCACCTAACACGAGCTACAGACTGTGTTCTGAATGGCCTCACCTTTAGCCTTTGCATGAGCTGCTCCCTCGGTTGGAAATGACCATCGGTCCCTCACGCCCTGCCTTTGCCTGAGCTATCCCTATGCTGTCCTCAACTCGCAATTGCTTTCTCCGACCTCGAGTGGGTCTAGGCCATCTCTTTGCGGTGCTGCCTGTCACTCTCAGATAATTTATCTCCCACCATATCATAAATTAGTTATTTATTTATCGCTACTTACCTCCAGGAAACACCCTGAGGGCAGAAAGAGTTTTTACAATTTTCGTTTTATTGTTTTATTTCCATTTTGCAACACAGCTAACCCAGCACATAGTAGGTAGTCAACAAAGGTCACGTGATCAGATACAACAGCACAAAACCACAAAGGTGCTAACAGCTCATCAAGAGTGCAGCCTCCTGCTTGGTGGCCTCCTGAGAACGGAGCTGAAAGTTCTGTTAGAAACTTGCTCTCCGCTTTGATTCTCAGTGTCCAGTTCAAAATAATCCATGGATTATTTTTCCTTCTTCCAGTCCCTCTCCCTTGGGCCCTTATGCAAGAAAAATGACTGTCGTGGTCTCTACTCTCCTCAGCCCAATGTGGGCAGAAATCCCGAGAATAAAGCGACAGGTCACCCGCCGCACAGATCAGCACAGCCCATGCACCGCACTCTCGAATATGGCTACTCACGTCCCCAGATCCTTGCACCACTATGCATAGGGGTGCATGGTCAGCGCCTCTGCCCACTCCCGTATGCGTACTCAGGACACATAACAGGAACTTCTAATGCCGTAAAACAGATGGAGAAAGCTGTTCAGTTAGGAATTTGTATTGTTTAGGTAGGTCTATGGATATGTGAAAGGTAGCACCAAAACTCATTAGTAAGAACAGCTACCGTGTATCGGATACCAATTAAACAACAATCCCTAAACGAAGAGCTCTCTCTGCCAGAGCCTATTAAGTTTTCACTCCCTGTCTACAAAGTAGATGTCATCTCACCCACATTACAAGTAAGAAAATAGTGTGCTGGGAGTTCAAGGAACCAGCCTAACTGTGGGAGGCCGCTCTGCGTGGCATGGGCCCAGCTCCCACTGGGAGATGCAAAGGACCCATGCCCATGGATAGGTTTTCCCTGTGGAGAATCAGGCCTGCAATGTACCTAGGCCACTATGAGTCTTGCTTTTTGTTAAAACTCCCTCACCCTGAATTGAGGACATTTACTGCAAAGCAACTTCCTAAAAACCATGCTAAACCTTCCAAGGATGAGTGTAACCAGTCCAACTACTTTTGCCTTTTCATTTGCAAATATTCCTCTTCTGTGGTGTGATTAGCAGCATTGGCTCCCTTGTTTTCTGTAAAAGGTAACCACCTAAAGCAAATCTGTGATTAGTAAATGAGGACCATCTTGTAATGGGCGGGGAAACCCAATAAAGGCCTGTCATAGCAGAGGCCGAGGCTTTTGCTCCCCTTGAGAGAAAAGCCATGCTGTCCCTTTTCCTCCACAGGACTTGGTAGTCTGTGTGAATGTCTCATTTCATCTATAATGATGCAGGGACACTGAGGGCCGGTGTCTGCATCACCTAACGTCCCACAGCCAGGAGGGACAGAGGTGGGGCTGGAACACAGGCTGCATCAGCCCCTCGCTCTGAGAACTGCAATGTCATTGTGTTGATCAAAGGGCAAGGAAGACAGGAAGGTACATTGTTTGTCTGCATTGACCTGTAGGCGTTTGGACTGACAGTCGTTTGCTCAAAATCATTCACCTGTCTGGAGCAGCTGAGAAAAAAATGTAAACAGGGCAACAAAGTAAAGGAAATATTCTAGCACAGTGTTGGACGACGAAAGGAAGAGTAGCTACATTTAAATGAAGTAGGGAAGAGGATAGTGTGAAATGGCATATATAAGTGCCTTTTTAAAGTCACTGAAGGCCAGTAAGTCACATGTACATTGCCCCCATGGAGGAAGAAAAATGAATGACTTGCAGCATAGCAACCAGGAAAATCGTAGGAACTGCACTCACAGTTTGCAGGTATCTCCACACTCTCCACGTAATGTAAGATCCACTGCTATCTGGCGGGTCCTTGACATTGCTGATGGGCTGCAAGTCACCTGCATCCTGGACTTCTATCCGTCTGATGTGCTCAGTGTCTCCATTTCCACCATTAAAGTCTGTCTCCATGTAAAGTATGTTGAGTAAACATTCCACAGAAATGTCTTGCTTGCTCTCATCAAATTTCAGAGGCCACCTGTAAAGAAATATGTTTCTCTTTTGTCCACTGCTATCCACATGACCATTGTTACCAGACATAAATTATAGTGCTGGTCACAATTTCAATGGAATTCATAAACTAAATAAGGAGAAGCCAGTCTTCTATCATTAATGAACAATAATTAATTATCCTGACCCACTACTGTCTTTTAGTTTTGCATCAAAAGAAAAATTGGGAGGCAAGGGATTCCCCTCAATTATCTGACTGGTTAGTATGGCCTTTGTCGATCATACTGCTGTGCCTCACAAGGACCGATCTGGCCACCCCATGACAGCCTGAGACCCACCCCCAGCGGGGTCTCCCAGTTGGCTGTGCAGAAGTGCTGTCCTGAAGGGGGCAGGAACACAGGGGCATGCGATGACCGCAGGTCGCTCTGTGCAGGGGAAGACACAAGGGACCCAGGGCTGGTAGAAGTCCAGCTGCAGACTCCAGAGCAAGAGGAGTAGTTGCAGGACTGTGGTTAGTGGCTCCCTTGGAGGAACGCAAACTACAAGTGATGTTGAGAGGGTGCGCCCTGAGCACACCTTCCTGCAGAGGCTCTGCCAGAAGACGCTGCTCCCCCACCTGCCAGAGAAGCGGGAGCCAGGAGAGGTCCTGACAGGTGTGGTGAGGATGTTATGAAGGAGACACAAAGAGCTGTCTTCATAAAGATAGCCCTGAGCGGCAAACCCCTGCTCCTGTACTACACGTTGTGATACAGCCACACAGAGGAAATGATCAATGCCACAGCGAGGAAACTGGGGTAACAACTGTACAAGAGGGTATACTGTGCTCAAGTACATACTGATGTTTGAGACCAAGTGTAACCAGATCAGCCACCGAGATGTGATCCCGCTGTACAGCTGCGCAGTCAGGCCCTAACAGTGACTGTGGGCTTAAGGTGCCATCGTGTCCAGCCGGGACCTTGTGCTACCCCATGCGACGCTACTGGCTGGATAACTGCAAACTAGCTTAACAAAACCTTAGAGCTAATTAGGTGGCCCCCACTGAAGTCCTTAAAATGCATCCAGGATAATGAAAAGCAGGCATTGGGCCTGAAGTTTGCCAATAGTGGATCTTTTTGCCTTCCAGCTGTGTCCTTTTTCAGGTACAAAAGATCATTGTTTACTGGAAAAGCCTCCTCCTTTACCTCAGAGGCTATTGGGGGAGGGTTGCAGAGCCCCCAGGCCAGCTGCACACCCAATGGGGATCTGGGCTCTGGGGGGCCCAGAGCTCAGTGATGAGCCTTTGCAAAGACTCCAGAAGATAGGACCAAGACGCTTGGGAGAACCGCTACAAGCAGGTCCTCCCATGGACTGGGGAGGACAAGCCAACCCTAATACCATCCTTTTACTGGTCCTCAGCATTCTCTGGAACTGTTGAGGGTGAGAAAAAAGAAAAAGGCTATAGCAGCCCAATGGGCTGACAACAGTTCTTCCCCCAACAGAAAACACCAACCTCAAAGTCATCTGGTTGTCCAGTCCTACCGCAAAGGAGTCTGGGTTGTCTCAAAAATTGGAGAGGAATCTTATGAAAACTTGTTCAAGGTCTTCAAGTAACAGCCCCCAAAGGATTAGAATTTCAAAGCCCAGCCAACTGCACAGACTAGTCTTAGGTTCTATAAGTAAGAGAATCCAGAAGATTGACTCTTTCCTGCAGCCCAAACAAAGGTCTCAAGTTCTGAACATTTAGACACAGCAGGACTGGCTCTTCAGAGCCCACTGTGCCTCATGCGGTCCAGGGCTGAACCTCCTACGTGAGGCCCCAGAGAACTGCATGGAGCTCAGCAGAGTGTGCTGGGGGGCTGGCCATCGCATCGCGGGCGCCGCCATGTCTGCACCTGAGGTCCCACTGACCTTGGAGTCCCATCAGAAGAACAGAGCCGGAGCATGAGGACCAGAGTGTCTCCAGCTTAGAGTCTCTTCATTTTAAGCAAATCTAAGCAAATCAACAACTCTGCAGGAAAAGAACAATTTGAGACGAATGTACCCCTTCCTCTAAAAAATGTCTTCTGGCGTCGAGGTATACAACTATAAACTCAAACCCACGCTGCCCAGAGAGTTTGAGAGACGTACTCAAAAATTAACTGTTCCTACTCGATAATCTCCTTCTCCCCAGTGTCTTCCTTCCTTCCTTATCCCTCAGCTGCAGTGGCTGGGTGGTGAATGTTAGAAGTAACTTTTGAAAAGGTTAAAACATGTGAAGCTGTTTCGATGAATCGTGAATCTGTTGATTTCTTTTTATTTTTTTTTGCCTCCGCTCGAAACTATGCTGGGTATACTCATAACATGGGATGACTGCTAACGGGTTAAAATGAAAGTCTTATTTTGGTTGCTAGTGAAATAGGTTTTTGTGCTCATTAGACAATTTTAGAAGGTGCTAATTGCAATTCTCTGTAGGTACTTCCCTGCTGCTGCCCTCCTGAGCAGTAGATGTTTCGGTGATATTGTTTCAAGAAATTTCAGGGAGCCTTCCACCCCTTCAGACTCACAGCACACGGGGCGCAGGAGACTCACGCACACGGCCACACCCAGACTCCTGTTCACAGGCTCACACAAGCCCCGCCCAGCCCCCACCTGGAGCGTGGCTGTAATGCTGCTCCACAGTACATGCGTCTTTGCTGTTCAATGACATTATCAATCGGTTTCCCACAGGGAAATTATGTTACTACACAGTGGGTGACAAAGTATGAAAATGGCAATGTTTTAGTGGACCTAGATGGCAGCACGATATAAAAGAAAGACAATGAACTTTAAAATCAGACAGCCTTGGGCATGAATCCTTACGGCACGCATCGAGGATACCCGACTAGGTACCATTATACGTTTGATTCCTCGGTTGCAATTATTGAATCAGATGCCACATCTGAAGCCCCTAGTACTGAACAAAAATAGGACGTGAGTAGGTTACATCCCTCCTTTCCATTCAGTTAAATTTATGTGGTTGGCATGCCATGGCCTATGGGGGGGCCGGTAAAAGAGAATAAATGTATTCAGTTGAAGTTGACAAATCAGAAACGGAATCTACCAATTCCAGGGATTTTCTGCATTGGAATATGCCTTAGATAACTGTTTTTGAGAGCTAAATAATTGCCAAAATATATGATTGTTTTCTTGAATTATATGCTTTCCCCCTCTCCCCCGCTGTTTTGGAGGAGCTAAAGACCACTTTTTAAAAACTGTAGTGGAATAATGCAAACGCCATCAGCAGAATCTCAAACCTGTCATATCTGCCACCTTTAACACTTCTTTAGCTATTATAATAATACAGAAATGAAATTATGGTAAGAACTCACTTTCTAACCCATGTTTCTCCCACCTTCACAACCAAATTATCCCTCACACAACTGCTAGTTACTGCATAATAACATTGCCATTTCTCTTGCCTATGAGCCCCAACATTTTTTCATGTCAGAGTGCATGTGAAATATGATATGGGTGTGGCCTGTTAGGTTAAAGGGTGAGACTGCTGTAGGTGCTATTTGTGGGCAACCTCGAGGGCTAAAATAATTTGGGGGAGTATATATTTTTCCCAGGGCTATTGTATTTGAGCATTATTGTCCCCAACTTCCCTCAATAATTATTATAATGTAAAGAATCCACAAAACACTAATAGGAGTTAACATACAGTGGCCATCACACATGTGTTAGGTATGTGTGATGCATTGTCTTATTTCATCCCCCCACTTCACCGATGAGGAAAATGAAGCATGTCGGTTACCTGTAGCCCTAAGATGCTCATGTATTCTGTTCTCCTCTCTAGACTAAGATGTCCAAGACATCGATCTAAGAATTGAACTCAGGAAGATTACTGAGCTCTCTCTAAAACTTTTTTTTTTAACCCATAGCAGTTGTTACTGAGTTCCTTCACTATCTCATGCCCTCCCTTTGCCAGTATTTCACTCTATCAGATTATCGTTTAAACAATGGTTCCTGGAGCTAAACACAGCGTGTCAGACATGTCCCATTCCAATCAGAGCCCAGATGTCTAAAAATGGCAGCCTGAGCACCCCGTTAATTTCCCTGCTAGGGATGGCAAATCTGACCCAGATCCTGCTCTTCCTCAAACAATTCCTTTCTCTCAGAGTCACCTGTTAAACAACACCTTCCCCATCCTTTATCACTGTTTCTTTTTTTATGGGCTTACTGGAATTCCTTAAATTGCTGAAATGTCAGTGGACTTCATATGGATATTGCACACCAATCCCAATTATAATGAAGCATGTGAATCCTATTTCTATTATTTAACTCAGTCACTTATCTCATTTCCTGGCCGCGTGAAAATGGGGTCGTCTTACACTGTGGCATTATGCAAATCATCCACAAATACGCCAAAGATGTCAGGACCAATAACACAGCCTATCAGATTCACAGGCCACCTCCCACTTCTTCTGGAATTAGCATGCGTGTACGAGTATATTATATAAAACCAGAATGGGAAAACCAGAATGGCAATCCAGTGCTTTCTTCTCAACTGTGAAATAATATCAGCAACCAAGAATACTGCGTGATTTTCAAGGACAAACAACAGAATTAACCAATGTCTTTTAATAAAGTATGTACGTGGAAAATTAAAGCAATTGCAAACAGAAGGCAAGGAAAAGAGATTGAGAGTAATCACACCACATTTGTACTACTTATCTGTGAGGGATGTTACTGAAAGGTGTTAAAATATTAATTCAGTCAATCCCCTTAATTATAGATAATACTGCTTTAAGAACAATGACTAAAGAGGCAACAGTGGAGAAAAGTGTTGCTCAACAAAGTGATAAGTAACAAATGTGATAAAATCCTCAGTCATTATTTTTAATCCTTGATCCTCAGATTTAGGGTGATTTTTTAATGAGTGTTGAATTTTATTTGAATTGTTCACTTTAGTACAAGAAATGTTTTAAAGGATCTTGCTTTTCAAACGCAATAAAATAAAAAGATAAAAGGACTTTGATATTCAGCTTTGAAAAAGATTTAAAGAACATTATAATAAAATAAAGAAGGCATTAACAATGTGTATGAAGGCAGATTAAGGAAAATATATATATTCATCTCCATTGGAAAGAAGGCTAAATTATTCTCCAATTTTTTTTCATCCAGATCATGTGACTATAGTTAGGTCAAAAAAAAAAAAATGAGTTACTGGCAATAGTGAGTGGCTCTCTAGTCTAATGAAAAAGACCATTTTCATCATATTGACCTCATCTTGAATCCTGTTTTAGGCACTGAGCTATGTAGACACTTCTGAGCATCAATTTCTGCCATCCACAAAATGGGTATGATAATATCTTGAAACACAGGGTTTTTGATATAAAAAAAATTATGTATCCATGCTCCAAATGCACTAGTGGTTCCTAGTGCAATCTAAACCCCTTAGCAAGGCTTACAAGACACCACATGACCCGGCCCCACCCTCCACATGGTTCAGCCAAACTGTTCCCTGTGAGTCTCTCACACACGTTTGCTCCTTTCTAGCATATCTGTAGCATTGTTTCCCACTGCTTGAGACCTCTCTGGGGATCTGTGTCTGCCTGGTCTCTTCTTTTTTTTTTAATTATTTTTAGAGGGGGGTTAGAGAGAGAAACATCGATTGGTTGCCTCTCACATGCCCCCAGCTGGGAACCTGGCCCAAAACTCATGCCTGTGCCCTGACTGGGAATTGAACCAGCAACCTTTTGGTCCACAGGCCAGCACTCAGTCCACTGAGCCACACCAGCCAGGGCTGCCTGGTCTTGTCTTACGATTCACATTTCCACTGACCATTTCAGGTACATCTTCTAATCTGCAATGTAAATCAGTGATTCCTACTCCATCATCTTATTTTCTTTATTTATTGCCTGCTTATTTTTTTTCAGAGGGATTACCAAAATCTCTAGATTATCAGCTCTGTCAGAGAACTTGCCTATCTATCTCCTTCATTCTTTGTCCTCAGAGTAAACATATAAAAATGCTTAGTACATTTTGGTCAAATATCTCAGATTACTATAGGCATGCTTGTAGAATGAATATGAGTTTCCCTCCCCTTCTATTTGAATTTTCTAGCTGTATAATAATGCCTTTATAATCATGCAGCTACAATGTAGAGAACCAATATAGTGAGAATATAAGGAGATAATAAATTAAAAGGGGAAAGTATACACACACACGCAGACATCCTCAGGGGCCCTGAGCGCGCAAGTCTTGAGCAGGTTATGAGTGTTTTAAGAAAGCTGATTTGATTCCTTGTGTACTCTTAGTCCCTTGAATGCTAACATGACGTGGTTGGGGAAGATAATCTCTAAAATCTATATATACTTTTCCTTTGTAAAATCTATACCATGTTTGAACAAGAGGAAATCGAGCCAAACAAAGTAATTTAAGTGTAGGTTGAGATCATCAATATATCTAATCTGTATTCTGGAGATTCTGTAAAGTTAGAGGAGCCCCCTTTCAGATTTTTTTTATTTTTAAGTCTCCTTTATAAGCTTGCTTTCCCTGACTTTTCCATTAAGGCGGGTGAGTGTTAGTTTACTTCTTCAACACGGGACTGGATTTCTTGTTTTTTCATCTGCCTCGCATCTCCTCCTGAGATTTCTCCCCATCTCACTCGCTGTATATTTTGAGGCATCAGATGTCACTTTGACTAAACATCATTCACCCCCCTTCATGAGAAGCTTCTCCCATTATCAATGTCTCCCACTACATGTGTCAACGGAGCCTCCACCGACACACCACTATCACCCAAACCCCACAGCTTACATTAGCCTGCACTACTGCTGTCTTAAACCCTTCCGACAACAACGTATGCCATATATCCAGAAGCATCATCCCATTCACAGAATGCATCCCCTTCCCAAGAGGAGGCTGCCTCTCATTCCCAAACAAAACAGATGTCCTCTCTCCCTCTGTCTAGGCCAGACACTCACGCCTGAAAGGATGGTGGGGCAAGAGATTGTTACATGCTTTCCTTGATTAAATGAGCTGTAAGGCAGGGGTGTCAAATTCATGTTCACCGGGGGCCACATCAGCCTCGCGGTTGCCTTCAAAGGGCCGAATGTAATTTTAGGGCTGTATAAATGTAACTACTCCTTAACAGTGAAGCGAGAAACAAGGTGCCTGGCTGGATGAAACAAGGTGGAGGGCTGGAGTTGGCCCATGGGCCTTGTGTTTGCCACCTGTGCTGCATGGCTGGTAGCCTGGTATTAGCACATAAAGAGAACTACATGTGCATAAACTCAACCCTGAGGAAGGCAGGTCCGAGCAGTGGAAGGATGAGAGATTCTTGGACAAAATATTTGAGTGCCTAGTTTCATTCAGTTGTGAAGGCAAGAACAAATACATACTTTTTAGTTTCATAATGTAGTGAACTCCCACTCACCTGTAGTTCTTTCCACTTGTTCTATTTTGAGTTGGGTTTTTCTCACTGGCAATCAGAAACTTAACCAACATAACCCTCCTCCCTTTCACTCTCTAGTATCACTTTGGCCTCATTTAACACTCCAGAGGATATAATTATTGTTGTTCAGATTTATAGTAACATGAGTAATTTTTATATTGGATATGTGCTATAATATTCAATCTTTTCTTTGCTGTCATAATATGGACATTTCTATATGTCCCCAAAAATGTGCCCTGACCTTTTTCCCAGTAGTCACAGGGATATGCTCTAGCATCACCTAAATGCTTTTAAAAACCTCAAAATGAAACAAACCGCCACCATCTCCACAAAACACATTTGACCTGGTTCATGAGGTTTACTGAGCTTCTCTCACTTTTGCAAATTCTCAGCTCTTCTTATCAACCAAAAGGCTGAGAAGTAAAGTAGGTGTCTATTTTGTAGGTGAAATTCACTTCCTTTTTAACCATAAACTGTTTTCTATTCACTGGTTCATTTATTTTCTCAACAAATATTTAACAGATATCAACTATAAACCAAGGATTATGCTGCATTTCAGGTTGCAAATAAAAACAAATGTGGCAATTATAAAAAAAAATGACAGTTGTTCAGAATTACCAAAGATGATCCAGGAATGAAATCCACTTTCCACTCCTCTAACAACTTAAAAAAAAACTTATTTTTTGATATTGTGACACTGTGGTATCTGTTCTTGGGTAGATGGGAGGAAAATCTGTATTCTTCTTGGGAATAAAAAAGAGTGCTCAAACATCAGTTTACCCAGAGGGAGGGTGCGGAATCAGCACCAGTGTGTGCAATATCTCAAGAAGACACACAAAAAAATCACCCTCACTTACTGGAACTCAGCCATGAAGGCACATTTACCTCATCAAAGAAAGCATTTAACAATTAAGCTTCTCTTTAAAAACATCCATCTTTACTAATCGAGAAAAGGATTCCCAACAACATTTGATAATAATAGCGCTGCAGGCTTCAATCAACTTTTAAGAAAAGTGCTGAGTTTTTTTTTTAGTGAGTGACACCCAAATGTACATTTGTTCAATGCTTGTGCTAAATATGAAAAGACCTTGGCCCTCGCCTCATATTAGCACCCAGCCTGCTCTGTGACTTCTGGCAAATCCTCACCCTTTGGACCTTAGAGTTCAACTACTCCAAGCATCTTATTTTCAATGTGCAAGGAATAACACTTCACATTTTGTTAAAATTGAGAAGCTTACTCACATAGAACTAAATTCCAAGAATGCAAACAGAGATGCATAATGACGGCTATTATCATTAGCCATACAGACCTGAGGTTCACTCATTCATTCATTCATTTTTACTATTTTCATTCATTCAGTCCACCCATGTATTTCATTTATGCTGGATTTAAAAAAGCCAACTTTTTAAAAAGATTTTATTTATTTTTAGAGAGGGAAGGGAGGGAGATAGATAGATAGATAGATACATAGATAGATAGATACATAGATACATAGATAGAGAGAGAGAAACATAATGTGCGGTTGCTGGGGGTCATGGCCTGCAACCCAGGCATGTACCCTGACTGGGAATCAAACCTGCGACACTTTGGTTCGCAGCCCACACTCAATCCACTGAGCTACACCAGCCAGGAAAAGCCAACTTTTTTTCTGTAAAGGAGCAGATGATAAATACCAGTCTTTGCAGACTATATAGTCCCTGCCACAACGATCCCATTGCACTATTGTAATAGGAAAGCAGCCACAGACAGAACATGAACAAATAGCTGTAGTCATGTTACAAGAACTTTATTTACAGGAACAGGTAGACGTTGACTTTGCCCAAGAGCTGTAAGACTCACTCCTGCCCTGAACAAAAAACAAGACACAATTTGAACTGAGCAACTGGCACTATGGCCATGTTGTCACAGTGATTATTCTGTTCAACCCTCACAAAAAAATATCCATTCATTCCACGTGCACAATGTGGCAGAAAATCAGACACAACTTCCACACTCTCACCGATTTTAATTTTTTGTGTAGCAATTCAACAAATAGATATAAAATAAGTAAGTTATCCGAAGTGAAAGCAGAGTCGCGGCATCAAAAGGGGTGGGGTGCTCCTTCAGAGATCGACCCTGCAGTTGTCTGGGGTAAGGTGACACTCCGGCAGAGATCTGAATGAAGTGAGGACACACTCCAAACAGATATCTGAAGAGGAGCATTTCAGGAACAAGAAAGAGAAAGTGAGAAAACGTTCAGGACTTGAATGGGAGCATGCTTGCTGTGTTGTAGGAACAATCAGGAAGTTAATACGAGAGGAGTGAGGTCAGCGAGACAGCCCCATGAGAAGTTCCCTGCCCCACTCAACGGCACTAATTTGACATCTGCCCACAGACAGACGCACACTGTGAGAGCTTGAAGGTATAGATGTGAGACTGGGAAACTCAGGGCAGGTGCTCCAAGACCAACGCGAGAACTACCGTGGGAAGTCTCAACCCACCAGGGTCCCCGGTACGATTCTGTACCCATGAATTCGAGGCTACAGCCCTGTTTGGCCATGACACTGTCACCAATAAGACACACCAAGGGACCTGGGAGGTGGCACACACGTCTCCACTCGAAAGCATAGGACCCTGAAACAGCTATGGGGCTGGGATTCAGCCCCTTTAGTCACACTGGAGGGCCAGAGACCCACAATAAACATGTCTAGTGAGACTGGGTTAACGTTGAACATTTTCATCTGCTATAATCCTTGGTCCTTCTTTCAGAATAATACTAATGATGAACGTTACTAACATTATGTTAAATTCCTTTGAGTAGTTACGTGAAATTCCACAAAACCATGGAATTCCTGCAAGGCAGGTATTGTACTCATTATTCGTTATGAAAGCAAGCTCAGCAGAACTAACATGTACTAAGCTTCACAGATAATAAATGTTGGAGCCAATATTTGGCACTAAAGCCAGCACTGTTCGAAATAAGCTGTTGCATCAGGCATGATGTGTTTTTAAGCACAAGTCAGTTTTGCCACTTGGTACTTTTACTAATATTAATTATTGCCCTATAAACTAATAAGTGCTCAATAGATGGTAGCTTCTACTACTATTATTACTATAATAATTATGATTAGAAAATTGCATTTTGGGAATTCATAAGACTTTTATGTATTTGATTACTTGTTTTTCTTTATATTTGAAGAAAAATGTCATATTTGTAGCCACAAGAATCCAGGGTACAGACATAGATCTGATATCATAATACACCTAACTAGAATCTAGGTCTAATCATACTTTGACTTTTCTATAAAAAGATCTCCATCCCTCCGTGTTATACTGCAATGGTCAGCATTAACCAAAAGTGTGTTTATTTTGCAGCAACTTGTCTGGGAGAGTTAAGTGTCAGCTCAGCTTCATTGTCAAATGCCTTGCAATTCCTTGCTTGTGGTTTGGGGATTTTTTGTTTTTGTTTTTGTTTTTACTGTATAGCTTCCAAGTGTAATTTCTGGCATTGTCCAAAAATTCTGCTCGTTAAACATTCTTTGATAATGTATTTTTCCCTTAATACACGGTATGGTCTTCTTTTTGTAACCAAAAACCAAAACTGTCCCGTACCCAACAGCAGGGCTTAGTATCTGGCAAAGTCTCGATAAAGTCATCGCTGAAGCTGAACATATAATGCAGGGCCTCTGGGTTTCAGAGTAGATGATGAAAATGTGCAGAGCATTCTGGGCTGCTTATGCTTTCCTCAAACAATCGAAACTCTTAAGTATCACCAAACTAATTTTTGTTGTTCTCCCGATTTCTGTTTTCAAGCATTTCTAAGCTAGAAGAAAAAATGGAGTTCTAAAATCGAATGTACATACTGCAGCGATTCCAGTGAATCTTTCGTATCCTTAATTTATAGCTAATACCCAACCAATAGCAATGAAAAGGAATATGCATTTCTCTTTTAACAAGCCTTCAGAGTTCTTTAAAGGGTAGAATTAATAATCAAATTAGATGTGTTTATTCTTTATATGTATTTCACACATTTACCTTGAGAAACTGAATATTTTCTTCATTTTTATAATCCTGACTCTCTCCAAATGTGGCTTACACATTTTAAAGGGACTTGATCAAACATCTATTGAATCAGCATTAAAAATTTATTTATTTTTTAATTTCTATAAAACCCTCTTTCAGATTCAGTACTAAATGGTAAACTATTGAGTTGCTATTGAGAAATGTTCTTCAAAGGAGTGTGAGTTTCTTGTAAAATCATATTGGACAGAACTCATGATTGCTTTGCTATATATTGAAACATTATATCTTACATATCACTATGTGATAGATTATATTGACAAAAATATGCATAATTTAGGTGTTATTAAAAACAAGAAATGCAAAATTTATCATCTGAATTACAACTTATCCCGCAAAAGAACAATTCCTTGGAATGTAGATGACTAACACAACGTATTAGGCATAATATATTTAAACAAAAATGTATTATTTTTCAACCAAGCTTTCTCAAAGACAGCAAGTTAAGATTCTAGAGAAGAAAGTGTTGAAATGTAGAGGCATGCGTATCATATTAAATTGCATTTGAAATTGCAACCCAGGACTTTGGGAAGTATTTTAATTTTAATCTCTTCACCTCGTTTTGTTCTTTTTCATAAACTATTCCGTCAGTGGTAGCTCCAGCATACATATGAAACTTTCAAGACAAGGCTAGAGAACCCAAAGAAACAGCTTTCAATTCTTACCACAATTTGGTAAGCACAAACCACCCTTTAAACACTTTTAAAAAGAAGGAGCTGGAGTCATTCAAAAGTTCACCTTATATCCTTGCTCAGCTTCAATGACCACGAAGAGTATTAAAGATACATCGACTACAAGATAAACATGTGTTTCTTAAGCAAATAAATTATATCGAGGAAGTATGGGCTGGCAAGAATCAAATTATTTGAAAGGACAGGGGATGCTTGTTTTTTTTTTAATATGACATAAGAGAATTATGTACCAATGATATTACATTTTCCATCAGGAAGAGTCACTTTTACATGTTCTTATATCCCATTTTAAGAAAAGAGGTCACGTCGGGTGCATTTTCATCACACCGAATGGCTTCGTCATGGCCCACGTCCTGGGTCTGTCGGAAAAATAATGGAGAGGGTGAACACTTTCCGCTCTGGAACTGAACAAACTGTTAGGATTCTTGCCTTCTTTATTCTTTTTCTTCATCTTTTGTCAGGATGTGTTCTGTGTTCAGAGAGGTCAAGAGCCTGAGCGCACTGCAGCGTCCTGTTGCCTTCCTGAAACCTTCCCGGCCTATTGAAACACGCCGAGGGCACCGCCAGGCAAAGGGACATTTCGTTCCTCCCCAGCACTACGAGCAAAGGCCGTCGCTGCAGCGTTCCCCAGAAAGCAAATCCGTTCCTACCCTTTCTACTGAACAGGTTCTGCACTAATCTTTATGAAATGCATTTTGACACTCTCTCTTTGAGCAATCTCACTCCAAACTGCTGACAAGGTAGCCCAGCAGGTGATACTTTCTGATTTGCATGGACTGTGGGAAAAACAATCAGAAAGGCTCCCCGGAGGTTCGGCAGCTTGGGAGCCCATCGTGTGAACCTGCAGAGTCTCAGCTGCGTGTCGCGTCTTAGTCCTCAGAGAAGCTTGATAAATGTAACAGGGGGTCGTGGGGAGTATTCCTATGAGTGTGGTACTATTCTAAGAGCTGTTTATGATATGGTTAGACAATGTCTTATTTTTCCTGAGGATGATTTATAATCTAAACTTAGCTGACAATAGTTGTATAATGCATCTCAATACAGAGCATAAAATAGCTATTTATTGGTAATATTTTATGAGGTACAATAACCAAATTTCCCAATCATACAATCAGTGACTTAGCCTTCAAAGTACTCTTTCTATCATTTGTGACACTTGATCCATACAAAAAACTTTTATAAGAAAATGCAAATTAGATTTTATTGCTATAGCCTTGATAAAACACCTTTTGTAGAGAAAAATGCAACTGTTTGAAATTGAGACTGTCCGTGAAAATGCAGAATGTCATTTGGTGCTGATGATTCAGAAATCGAATTGGGGCAGACCCGTCAGGCCCGCATCTGGAGATTAGCATTTGGTCAAGAAATGAAATGAGGAAAAGTTGGTCAAGAAATGAAAAAGATAAGATAGGAGCCCTGGCTGGCATAGCTCAGTGGATTGAGCTCGGGCTGCGAACCAAAGTGTCGCAGGTTTGATTCCCAGTCAAGGTACATGCCTAGGTTGCAGGCCATGACCCCCAGCAACCGCACATTGATGTTTCTCTCTCTCTTTCTCCCTCCCTTCCCTCTCTAAAAATAAATAAATAAAATCTTTAAAAAATTTTAAAAAATAAGATAGGGGAAACAAAGATGAAGTGAAAAGAAGAGTAACAGGAGAGAGAAATACCAATTTGAAGAGGGTGAAAAAATACATGTGGCCATGAAAGCTACAGTTGGGTTAAAGTGTCCCCAAAGCCAATGTAAGGCTCCGGACTGTGATGACAGATGATGGGCTTGACACTGCACCGCCCAGAGCCACTCCCCTCCCCGTTTAAGGACCCCTAGGTCCTGCTCCTGAGGGTCCTGTGTAGCAGCATCTTTCACCTCTCAGCCCCTTCAGGGGTTTCCTTTGCTACAGAGAATCGGTCATATGCACCACACATACCATGACAGATCAATGTGGGGCTATAAAAGGCTGACCTTGGCCTCTTTGGGGACAGCTCTGAAGGAGCTTGCTGTGTGGGTGGGCCACAGCTCCTGTGACAAGTGCACCCTGCTGTCCGTCCTGCTCCTGCTTCCCTCCCACACGGGCTGGCTCCGCGTTATTCTTTAGTACAAACATCGTGCGTACTAAATTCCATCTCAGAGCTAGCGCCCCTGGGAACCCTACTTGCGACCCCACAGGGAACTGAAAAAAAAAAAAAAGATACTCGGCAAATATGTTACTTGGCAAAGTAAACTTTGCTTATTTAGCTTAACTTTAAAGAATACAATGCTCTTAAAAATACAACATTTTATAAGCAAGGAAGGGAATGCCATAGGTTGGCAAATAGGGAAAGCTATTTATTCTTTCAAATTATATTACACGTGGGGAGAGAAATGGCTCAACGATTAGCTGTCTCATCTCCTTCAATTGTTCAACTGCTTTCCAAAATAGTTCAGTGTGTTTTCTGAAAATGAATAAGTCCACCTCAATTACTAGTACCTTAATTTTAAAATCGCTGCAGAGTTTAGACTCTGCTTGTGACTTCCCAGATCTCCGGTAAGTCATAGCCTGTTTCTTATCAGATTATACCATAACTTGGCAGTTAGCGGTGTTTTAGACAACTCCTGCATGTAAATACATATTCCTCTTGTCCTTATTTCAAAAGGTGGCATGGGATGTATAAAACATCACAGCCCTCAAAGTAAGGGAAACTTGAGTTTAAATGTAGAATTTCCCACTAATTAGTTATAAAACATTTATCAAAGTCCTGCTATTATAATGCTTTAGACTTCCATCCTAAGGCAGGTGAAAGTAGCTTACATAAGTCACTGATAACCCCATAGACCAAAGGTGAAAACTACTCTTTGTCTGGTTTAAAACATGTTAAAATCAAAACCAACAATGAACTAAGCAAACAACTAAAACAGGAACAGAATCACAGAAATGGAAATCCTATGGAGGGTTATCAGTAGAGAGAGGGAGAATGGGGGAAAGGTACAGGGAATAAGAAGCATAAATGGTAGGTACAGAATAGACAGGGGGAGGTTAAGAATAGGTACACAATAGACGGGGGGAGTACGGAAAAGGGAAAAGCCAAAGAACTTACATGTGTGACCCATGGACATGAACTAAGCTGGGGGAATGATGGTGGTGAAGGGGGAGTACAGGGCAGAGGGGAATAAAAGGGAGAAAAAAATGGGACAACTGTAACAGCATAATCAATAAAATATATTAAAAATTAAAACATGTTAATATACGAGTAATAGGGAGGGCTCTATGGAGAAGCATTCTGAAATTGTATCTGATTTTATTCATTTTTCTAAAGAAAAACACATATAATAGCACTCAGTGGTTTGTTGAAGCTGACCTGTATAGCCTTGCCAATTATCATATAATCAGGAAGTGTGTGACCTGGTTGTGAAACAGAAACATTATTTTAAAAAATACAACTGAACAATTATGTTACAAACGAAGGTAAAAACTATCAAAATTTATTGCATCTTAATCACTTTACTGCATTGTCATAACACTCTCGAGGTTATTTACATCGATCGTTGTCCGTATAGTGGAAATCTGTGCTCCAAATGCCACTGTGCCATTCTCTCCAACTCTGTGCTTGATGGCACCATCCTGGAGCTTGCAATTGGCCATTGCAGGATCATGTACACCCTGGGAACCCACAAATGCTACAGACCAGGGCGCCTCTCCAACCTGCACTGCAAGCCAACTGTTAGAAAATGTAAAGTGTTTCCTACGTAAGTAAGATATCTGGGTACGTGCTTAACTCATAGTAAACCCTTATATTCCCAACAAGCCTATTGAAGTAGCTGCTACCATCACCTCCTTCTGCAGATGAAGAACCTAGGGCAGGTTGTTTAACCTTCGGTGCCTGTGGGCCACACGCTACAACAGGTAGAGCCAGGATCTGAATGCGGGCCAACCTCGCCTCACAGACTGCCCCAGCTCGCATCGGTCTGTTTGTTTCATAAGGGCAGTTGTTGATGACGCCTGCCTGGGAAGGTGAACTGAAGGGCAGCCAGGGCCATATTATTGTAGGCAGCCTACGTGAATGGCACTCTCTAGGCGTGTGCAGAGCACAGTCTGGCGTGTTACAGGTGGCAATCTGTGTTTCTGTCTCAGCATCTGAAAAATGTAGACAGCCACTTCTGCCTAAGGGAGGCTGAAATCCGACAAAATGTGCAAAGCACTTAGCACTGTGTCTGCTACATGGCAAGTCCCTTAATCTTCGTTGTTGTTTTTATATTATTCTGTTACATGTATTTTGGAGATGATCATTTTGTATAATGATAGTGAGTTTGCGGAAGCAATGATTTTCTTGCAAATGAAACAGAGCAAGAATAAAAATGCTAAAGAAGAGTAAGAAGTATAGGAGGCAGGAAAGGAAAGGGAGGTCAGGAAAGGGATAATGATGGGGAAATAATGAGTATGGACAACATGAAAAACCAGAGACTACACATGAAGCAACAAGAAAAATGAAGCAGCAGCACAGGATACTATACTAAATGTCTGAATAATCTTAATGCGGATAATATTATTATTAATAAATTGCAAGATAACTTAGAATCGGGGCAGATAACTCAGTCTCCTTATAGCACCTACTATTATAACTCTGTCCTGATACTCCTGTAATGCATTTATATGTGGTTGCCAAGATAGACTGCGACTTTTTGAAAGCAGGAACTTTATGTCTGATCAAATTTTTATCACTTCGCACTTTCTGCAACATAGAACTCAATAAAAGTTGAAGTTAAATATTAAAATTTGAAACATTTAAATCAATATGCCATCTGTCTTGTGAATTTTCCATAACATGAATACATTTTAAAAAATCATATACTCTCATTATCTCTGAAATTCATTTTGTGATGATTTAGAAGTTGATGACTATTCTATAAAATGTGCTGAAAATAATATCCATTTTATGGCATATAATTCAAAATTAATTTTTATTGTAAGGCTTTGCCCTAAGTAATGATCTCACAAAGCCGAAAAGAAGAGCTGGCAGAAATACTTGCTGTGCCTCTAAGTTGGTGGTTGCCTGCAGATCCATTCTGCTCAAATTAATTTAGGTCCTCTGGCACATTTTTACTAAGCATCACACTATTAAAAATGTAAAATATGCCAAACCAGCTATTGAGAGGCAAGTCTTCCAGTATGAGCTGCACTTAAGCTTTTATCAGTACATAATTATG
The DNA here is from genome assembly GCF_019186645.2 of Phyllostomus hastatus. Taxonomy (NCBI): domain Eukaryota; kingdom Metazoa; phylum Chordata; class Mammalia; order Chiroptera; family Phyllostomidae; genus Phyllostomus; species Phyllostomus hastatus. The sequence goes on from NW_025334024.1 coordinate 22,198,844, forward strand.
AAATATATGATAAATGGAAAACATCAATATAAACATCATTATTGCATAACATCCGCAGCAGGATAAAAGGGGATTTCTCATAAGTCCAGAGGAGAATTTATGACTATTTTTTTAAGATTTTTATTTATTTATTTTTTAGAGAGGGAAGGGAGGGAGAAAGAGAGAGAGAAACATCAATGTGCGGTTGCTGGGGGTTATGGCCTGCAACCCAGGCGTGTACCCTGGCTGGGAATCGAACCTGCGACACTTTGGTCCACAGCCCACGCTCAATCCACTGAGCTATGCCAGCCAGGGCGAGAATTTATGATTATTAATTACTGAGGTATATGTCATAGAAATATCCTTGTCATTGTGTTCCCAGGTTCTGCCTGACACTTCCGTCTGTCATAGTCAGTGGAGGGACCTGTCTGCAATGGGCGGGAGTGGGGACCAGCATGGGGATCAGCAGGCTTTCCTTGCGTATCGTCATATGACTTCTACCCATACCCTGACAACTGATGTTCTGAATTAAGAACTTTCATTATAATTAAAATTTCAGCGCACAGTTATTTAAATCATCTGAGATATACAAGACCCTACGCTAGATGCAAGAGACACAATGCTGCATTCAGTTACTCATTCATTCAACAGCAAAAAATGGTGACTGCATCAACACCATCCGGATAGGATGCTAGGTTCTGGGATTGTGAAGGTCGTCAAGACACCCCCCTTTCTTCGAGGAGCTAAGTCGGACAAGACCCTCCTGTCAACAGAAGGCCACACAGCTCAGGGGACAGAGAGTGTCCAACAGAGTTAGACATGCCTTTTATCCCTCAACTCGTCTACCTATTAGAGGTGTAATATAAATCAGATAACCATAACAGAATTGCTTTTTCATCTTTAAAAATGGTGTAATGCCTAACTCATGGGATGGTTGTGAGCGTCAAATCAGATACATTGAGAATCTAGCACAGTGTTTGACACATCACAGACGTGGAGTCGACGTCATTATTGATCATCTCCTCATCAGCAGTTCCATAGCATTTATGCCAGTGTTATTGTAAACACATTTTGTATCAATATATGACATGGTGTTTATTAATCCTCATATGATATGTGATGTATTTTCCCTAAAGATATTTCTTTCAAATATTCATATATCATTTTCACCATCCACCTGTGGCTTGATTTAAGAGTTTTCTTATGATCTTAAGATTCAGAGAAATAAAATGTCCTCTGAGTATAAGATTCTTATTATACTACTTAATGGAAAACTTCATTTCAATGAAACAGCATACTACTCTATAATTGTTTAAATGACAAGAAATACAGATTATCAGCCCATTTGGCGACTTACAGGTAGGTGTTATTTGGGTGAAAGGGGGTGACTATTAGGGAAAGAAAATATCTTAATTTGACGATGCCATAAATTTTAAAAAATATTTTATTTATTCATTTTTAGAGAGGGGAGGGAGGGAGAAAGAGAAGGAGAGAAACATCAATGTGTGGTTGCCTCTTGCATGCCCCCTACTGGGGACCTGGCCCACAAACCAGGCATGTGCCCTGACTGGGAATCGAACTGGAGACCCTTTGGTTCACAGCCCGTGCTCAATCCACTGAGCCACACCAGCCAGGGCATGAAGATGCCATAAATTTAATGAAGCAGAAGAACCTATTTTTCCTATTTGGGGAAGTTAAATTGATATAGAGCAGGGAGGACAGAGGAACACTGAATAAATTATGTGCATGTGTATCTTCTATTTATTACGCATGAGGCTAAGCACCCACCGAGTGGATATATGAGGACAGTAACAAGTAAGATACATGGCTTTGCCCTTAATTTGCTATGAGCAAGATGAAAAACATGAGGAAGTAGGCAGCTGAGCATGAGTTCTTAAAAACCCACATGGCATTTGTTCCAGGTCACTTGATGAGTTAACAGAGCCACTTTTAAGCCCAACTCTGTGAGTGTAGCGTCTTTTCTTTGGAAAAATCACTGCTTTGAAACCAGGCATCAACTTATAGGTAGAACAGGACTAAAGAAATAAATCTAGTGTTGCTACATTAAGAAGTTTTAACAATCATAGGTGCACCGCCCATTGCAACCCCATAAGAATAAATTAAATTCCCAAGTGTATATCTGAAACATATTTTTGGTGTAAATGGTAAAGTCTAATTGGTAGCGGGCTGAATTGTGACCTGTTTTTTTGCATAATTTGCGATGTTTTATTTTTACTTAGTTATTTTCAGAAATGGATTACAGATAAGCATCTATTCAACTTCTGAGACTTGCCTTTCTTCCCATGGCTGGCAGCACGTGTACCTGGCTTCCTGTGCTATGACACCCGATGTAAAATGCATAAGGCCAGCTTGAGCCTTTTTAAAAAAAATGAGTCACGCCTAAATGGGCCAACACTTTAATTGGAGAGGAGGAGAGCTTTGGATGCTATGCTTCGTATTGCTCAGTGTTTCTGGATGACTAAGAATGGTGCACGAAGCTTTTCTATTCAGTCGTCCTCAGGAAGCGCCCGTCAGACTCAATTCCTCTCCCTCCAATTCTAATTGTTAATTCATGTGTAAATACTAATCCACCTCGAGAAGCGGCGGTGAATGTTATCCGATCTACCTTGCAGGGTGTGTGGTGAACTAAAGCTCTGTAATACATTCAAAGATCAACTGTGGTTTTCTCTGTTATTAGCGCATCCCCCTGCTCTATTAGCAGAGAAGAGAAACAGCTCAGGCTGGACTGTCGGGCACATCGGCTTCTCCTCATTTGTGCTGGTATCTTTCTGTTGGCACTATTTGCTTTGGTTTATCACCTGCAGCAAGCAGATTAGTCAACCCCATTAGCTGGAGTCTAAAACTGCAATCAAATTTTCTTTGACCAGGGGAACAGCCACACGCGAGAGCATGTGCCACGGATGGGACCCGAGTGTCCCACTGCAGGGAAAACCCTGGGTAGGACGGCTCGAGGGTGGTGTACCAAGGGTTCCAAAACAAACACAATAGCAAATGACTTTCAAAAGTCAATATTATCTCATAAAAACCAAGCAAGTCTTCACTGTAAGAAATGAATTTGATTTGAGTATTTGGAAAGAAAGGAGTCCGAACCTGATAAATAGAAGCTTGGATTGCCCGTTGGTGGCTTGGGGGAGGTTGTAGAGTTAGTGTAGTGAGGTTTAAGACCCAATATGAATCTCTACAGACTGTGGAGTATTGTGGAGTCGGTCAGACTCCTCTATAATGGTCTCTTTAGGATGGAAAAGTAACCCTAGACCTTTACTTCATAGTCAGTGAAAGTCAATGTTGAACTCATCAGATAAACAAAAACAATTCCTCTACTTCAGCTTGTATTACTAAGAATTCATAATCTCCTAAACATTATACATTTTCAAATGGAATACTTCCAAAAGTCTATTGCACTGTAAGTTTTTAAACCAAAACTGTACCACAAGGAAGACACATCATTTATATTCCAACAAACAGTGTTTTAGTTACATTGTTGTGGGAAAACTTCTTATAGAAGTGAGGTTGAGATTTAAGGAAATGAGGGCTTCCAGATAAATAGGAAGCTATTAATAATTTTAGATCTACTATTTAATTACATGCCTCCAGCCTGAGAGCTGCACTCGTATTGTATAATGCTATTTTAAGGATAAAATTTTCAACCTCTGATAACGTTAGTTGTTTATGCGGAGTGAAGAAGCCCTTTAGAATTGAGCTCAATTATTTGTCCTTTGGGCTTGAGAGATAAAATTAAATCCTTCCAAAATGTCACTTTTTCTCAAATAAATGTAAGAGTTTTTACATTCAAACTAACAAGCTCACTTTGCATTCTGGTTCGATGGGAATATGTTCATTCTACCAGCTAACGTTATCCTTGAGATAACAATTCAAAGTGATTGCACCTCTTATCTTGAGAAATATTACTTGATTAGTCAATAAATGTCAATTTGGATGAAATTTAGATACAAGTTCAAAGGCAGGATTGATCTGTTGTTAATCCTTTATGTTAACAATTGTTGGGAAGGGGGTGGCAAAAATGTCTGTTATTCAATACTTGATTCTCGGGTTGTCTAGATAAGATACAAAAATGGCATACTAATTCTGACAATTCTGCTAAATGTGCCTTGCCTAAATCCTGAGAATTCAAAAACACAAACACAGAAAACTCAACAATAAGCGGTTTCAACCTAAAAATACCCAACATAGGACTAAATCAAAATGTGCATCTTGCTTTATGATGAAAAACATTGCTGACGATTCCAACTGCCACTTTCCCCCGTTCAGACCATTGCAGAAATAATAGTCAATGGATATACATTGCCGCACAAGCGGAGATCATTTTTAAAATCTGTGTCCAAATCACCTAGGTTGCTCGCTAAAATGCAATATTACAGATCAAACCTAAACCAACAGATTCAGTACCTTCAGACAAAAGAGCTGAGAAATCTCCATTTCAATCACCTCTGCAGGTGACTTGTGTATACATTCAAGATTGAGGTCCACTGAGATAGTTATTTGAAAAAGAAAATATAGATTTTGCTATAACTACTTGCTTCGCTTATTGGAAACCCTCCCTACTCTCTCTCTGGCCATTATGAGAAAGGGGGAGTCATACATTATTCATGCCCCGACCAACCACATGTGGTTGCGGGAGTTCATTTGTTTCCACTCGGTCTTGTTTTCTGACAATTGTAGTCAAGGTTTCCCATTTTCCCAAGACCTGTTTTAGCTGTATCACACCACTTTTGATGTGGAGTGCTTTTCTTGTGATTAAATTCTAAATATTGCTCAACGCTGCTGGCTTCTTGATATGTAACTCGAAATGCAGTTGCAAGCAGAAACCGTTTTCAAATAGTTGTTAGAAGTAACTGGAATAATGCTATTGCTATTGCACTTCAAGTATATTGGAGTTTGAATAAGGTTTCGGCTGTTGTCTGCAATCCCAAAGACTCGGCCACCCAAAATTTTATAGAATAAACTAAAAATTAAAAAAGAACAAGTACTTGCAAAAATATTTCTTATAACACACTAAGATTTCAAATTTGATGCCTGTTTACATTGGTGACGACTGCCTTTATTAGACAAAACCATATCATATTGCAGCTTTGTGAACATTTGAATGCTGATGCTAGTCGTTTTAGTACATATTTTCTTTAGATAGCTACACGGAGCTATACTAACTGCCCTCCCCCAGAAAAACAGCTAAAATTTTTCCTTTATAAATTTTCTTCCCATGCTCTTGACTTGCTAAGCCAACATAACAGACCACAAAATTAAGTCGACAGCAATTGTAATTTGGTGCATTTAACCTTGCTAGGTATTCTTAAAAGTTTGAGAATCTCCCTGGCTGGTGTGGCTCAGTGGATTGAGTGCTGGCCTGTGACCCAAAAGTTTGCCAGTTCGATTCCCAGTAAGGGCACATGCCTGGATTGCGGGCCAGGTCCCCACTTGGGGGAGTATGAGAGGCAACCGATAGATGTATCTCTCGAACACTGATGTTTCTCTCCCTCTCTTTCTTCCTCCCTTTCTCTCTCTCTAAAAATAAAATCCTTAAAACAAAGTTTGAGAACAGCTAGTAAGTGACAAGGAAAGTCATTTTTGGGCAGAGAAGTGGTTCTCCTAATACTGGACATATCCCGCAGTCAGCACGGATCCTTCAGGAATAGCTCAGAATTTAACAGAACTAGGTAAAAAAATTGCCCTGAGTGCTGAGCTACTAATAATGAAATACAGTAGCCCCACCTCCCTTTATCCACAGGGGACACCTTCTAAGGCCACCAGCAGACGTCTGAAAGCATAGATAGTACCCAACCCTATATATACTATGTTTTTGCCTATACATACATATCTATTACAAAGTTTAATTTATAAATAAAACACAGTAAGGAATTAACACTAATACTAATAATGAAATAGAACATATATAACAAATTACAAGTATACTGTAATAAATGTTATGTGAATGTGCTCTGCCTCTTAAAAATGTAATTTTTGAAAATTTTCTGCCCATACATATAATGCTTTCCCCACCTTAACTATGAAGCGTGGCTGTAACTTCTCAGTTTGAAATGCTACAGAAGAACTGGTACACATTTCTTTTCCCTTCTTTATAATATCACAGATAGAATATTTGTTCTTACTGTAGCTCTCAGCAAACTCAGCATACAATTTTTCTTGTTGAGAACTTTCAACTTTTCACATAAAGGAAGCATGTTATGGCTTTTCTTTGGCATATTGAAACTGCCAGCACCACTACTCTTGCACTTTGGGCCCATTATTAAGTAAAATAAGGGGACTGGAACAGAGGAACCGTGATATTGTGACAGTCGATCTCACAATGATTGATGCTAAGTGACTAAGAAGTGAGGACCATCTACAGAGTGGAGACACTCTACCAAATGATGATTCATGCCGCTGGTGGAATGGAACAGGATGGCTCAAGGTTTCATCATACCACTCAGAATGGTGCACAATTTCAATTACAAGTACATAAATTATTTATTTCTGGAATTTTCCATTTAATAGTTTTGGACTGTGGTTGACTGTGGGTGAACTGAAGCCTCATACAGCAAAAACATGGCTAAGGGGTGTTCCTGGATCCACTTTGTTGCGCGTGGGTCACCGGCCAGCAGTGACCACGGAACGCTGTGGATGGCTCGCCGAAACACACGCGAGAAAAAACAACACATGCACAGAGACAAACTAGTTTCTGTGGGGAAGTAGGGACGAAATGGCCACCCCCCCTAGTGGGGAGCGTGCCGATTTACCGTCCGTACCTGCTTTTATTAGGCTCATGCTGCATAATAATTCAGGTAAAGTACAGTACTCATTAGGGGAAGTAAGGAACTATAGAAGACAAAGAACTCTGCTGGTCTATTGAGTTAGGGGTCTAAGAGCTGTAAGACTGAGGAACAAACTAACTTCCTCCTAAGACCCTTCTCATTCAACTGAGAGCATTCTAAACAAAGAAGGTTTCACAGTAATTTACATGTTCTTTCTTAGGCCTGATCACCCCGGGAATCCGCACTTCTCAGTACCGAGCTGTACTACCCTGTCATTGTTTCAGGCTTAGGTGGAGCAAGGGAACTAAGGCAACCAAGAGATAAGGAGATTTTCTCCCAGACACTGAGAACTCAGGCTGTGTCAGAGCCGAGGAGCGAGGGTCCATCACCCCCTTTTGCTGCAGCCCCCCCCCCAAGTCCTTCTTTTGGGGGGCCTCCCAAAGTGATCGTGCCTGGCTTAGGTCGTTCCCCCTGTGGGGAATCTTACCCGTCTTTGGCTAACCGACCAAGCTTTTGGGGGTTCAGTCATGAATAAAGCAGCAGAAGCAGCACTCCTGCCAGGAAGACAAGCTTTTGTCTCCTTGCCGGCTTACGGTTCCAAGGGCGTTCCCTTAGCTTTAGCCTAGGCGGGGGTTTCAGCCTCTGATACCAGTCAGGGCGGTTTCCAACACCACTTAAAATATTTCTTCTAGTTAGTAAATTTATAATCTTTTAAATTAGTTATACTTCAATCTTCTAATCCACAGATGCCAAATAAAAGCATGAGGGCATTTTTTGATTTTTATTCATTGAGAGGCTAAACTGTGTCGATACATCAAACTACATAATTGTTACACTCAAAATTCAGGAAAGGAAAATACCAATTGTTCACTGGTCATATGCAAAATGCATAAGAATGTATGAACACCAGAACTGATAATAAACGCATCAGAATTGATTAATACCAACTTCTCATTGGAACACAAGGTTCTGAAGGCCAGGACATTGGACACAGCCCCACGTTACTAGAAGTCAGCCATGGATAGCTACGATTTAGTCATCAGTTCTGTAGTTAAAGGTCAAGAACTCACACCTGAATAAACTGCCGCTTCTGAAGTCCTATAATTCTCTGCATTCCTCATTCATTCCCCTAACCCTATATAGAGATGATCAGTTTGATATTCCAGAGAGATTATTCCTTTAGTTCAACATCTCTTTAATTTGAAAGCAACATGAATTCATTATTTTTTATTATTTGAAGTGTTGGATGGTGTCTCTTCTTTAATAACACCAAAACTACAATAACTATATGGGCACTTATATTTCAAGGGGCACAAGTTATACTTGGCTGATCTTGCATGGTAAAGGAGTATATTTTTGTTGAAGCAATCATTAAACCAGGAAATCCAATTAGGATGAGCTCTTACACCTACAAACGTGTGCACACACACAAAATTCCCATCGTCAGAAAACATAGTTCTTCTCCAATTAAACCAAATATTAGAGCCAGATGTTTAAAGAAAAAAATGAAAGGAAGTGAATATTGTTTAGTATGCATCAGAGTTAAAGGTATGACTATCATGTTTAAAACTTGCTTTTAGTCAAAAACACTAGAAAAGGAAAAAGGGGAGAAAAAAAGGAGTCCAGATTAATGTTTTCTTGGATAATCATTTGTTTCTTTTTAGTGTCTATACCACAATTTTCTGCTGTGAATTCTTTTTTTGGGAGAGTTATATTTTCCAATAGAACATCTAAAGGCCAGAATCTTCTGTTAAATGTACCACACACTGAGACGAGAGGCACAACCAATTCGTATATAAACCTTTGTTCATCGTACTGAGTATTTGATATTTACCCTGGGACATGGTAACATGATGAACATGTGTATGTTTGTGGAAAGAACAATAATTATCTGTGGATAGTGATGTACAAGAGATTAGAAGGGAAACTTAAAACTTCCATTGGAAGGGGTCTCTGTTCTTCCATAAATTATGTACATGCAACAACTAATAGACTTACACGCGCCATATCTGGACAGTTACATTACGACTACCTAGGACTTCATACCATTTATGGCTATTTGTATAAAATAAATCTAGGGACAAAGATGAGGATCTTTCAATGTGTAATGTAATTTTAAACTATTCTGGAAACATTTACATGGATGATTATATTGAACTTTGTAGGGATATGATAGAATATATTAGTATCCATGTAGATTATATTTTAATGCATGTTCCTTTATCAATTACTTTATAAGAAGGCAATCTTAAATTCTCTTCAGATGTATCTACTGTCACTAAATAAAATAAAAAGAAGTAAAAAAATAAAACTTCAAAATGAAAAAATAAAAAGAATCATATTTATTGGACATAAAAACAAACTTCTGAGTATGTTGTCAACCTATCCTCACAACAACCCAGGAGGTAACTCCTAGCATTTCTGTTTAATGGACAATCCAAAAGAGAAACAGAAAAACAAAAAACCCGATAATAAGATAAAAATAAAAGGAGTCCTGACATACTGACACCAGTGAAAATGGTGGAGAAGGAACCACCAAAAATCTTCTTCCTTAAAGCACCATCCGGTTTCTAACAATACATTAAGAGACAAATTGAAAACTGAAAAGCAGTATGGTCTGTATAGAGGGTGGAGAAAAGTATCAATACAAACTCCTTCAGAAAGCCTAGATGCTAGACATAGTAGATAAACATCTTAAAATAGATGTTTTAAATGTGGCAAATGAGATGAGGAAGAATATAAAAATACTGTATTCCCAAATGGAAAATATAAACATAGAGGATGAAATTATTAAAAAAAGGATCAGGTGGAAATTCTGAAGTTGAAATTCACAGGGATTGTAATGAAAATAAATTACTAGAGAGGCTCAATAACAAATTTGAGCAGGCAGAAAAATGAATCAGTAGTGAAGGTAGAATAGATTAATTGAGATTACCTAGTCTGAGAAACAGAAAGGAAATACTTTAAGGTGAGTGAAAATATAGAGGAAATATATTAGAATTTATGGGATAAAGCTAAGCAGTGTACATAGAGAAGATTGCAGCTATGAATACTTAAATCAAAAAGAAGATTTTTGAACTAATAACCTAATCTCCTACCTTAAAAGAACTAGAAGAACATACTAAAACCAAAGCAAGAAGAAGTAATTATAAATATTAAATCAGAAATACATTAACTGGCAACTAGGAAAACAATATAGAAATTCAGAACTCCAGTGCTGAAAAAAATTGGCAAATCATTAGTGAGCATGAACAACAAAAGAGAAAACTCAAATTTCTAAAATTAGAAATAAAGGGCATTAGTAATGACCATACATAAATTGAATTATGACATACTATAGTACATATAATTTTTCATATCAATTATAAATATATAATGAGATAACTATATGGGCACTACAAATAAGTAGTGAAGTACAAATTTGTTGTGAATACTACAAATAAGTGCATATCAACAAATAACCTAGATGAAAAGAACGAATTTTTATAGACACTTAATTGCCAAAATGAGTCAATAAGAACATGAAAATCTGAATACACTGATAACATGCAGAAAATTTAAATTGGTAATCAAAAAACTTTCCCTCCCACACACACACAAAAGCCAAGGACAAGATGGCTTCCTGGTGAAATCTGCTAAATATATAAGAAGAATTAACAGAAGTGTTCAAAATCAACAACAGGCAAATAATATGAACACATATTTCTCCAAAGAAGATATACAAATGGCCGATAATCACATGAAAAGATGTCCAACACCCTTAGTCTTTCAGTGAATGCAAATCCAAACCCATTGTGACACCATATCACACCCACTGGACCGCTATAATCAAAACACAAACAGAAACAAGTGTTGGTGAGGATGCAGAGAAACTGGAGTGCTCATGCATGCCTGGTCAGGCTGGCAAATGAAGTCGCTTTGAAAAACCATTTGACAGTTCCTCAGTGTGCAGATGGTACACAGGTAGTCGTGCACCTGCAACCTGTAAGATTTCATTAGCCAGTGTCACCCCAATAAATGCAATAACAAGGAAAAACAAGTTAAACATAGAGTTGCCATATGATCTTGGAATTCTTTACCTAAGCTTACACATATACCCAAGAGTACATGTACGAAAACAGATAAATGGGACAAATCTTTGACAGGATGAGGGACTTATGACAGTGCTCTGTACAAATGTGATTATTTAACTGAGGGTTTTAAGATAAATGCTCTTTATCAAGCAGTTTCTCAGAGAAGAGAAAGAGAACTAAATTTACAAACTGTCACCAATTGAAGCCCCTGTGATTATTCAATGAAATCACAGCTTTATATAAAAAGTACACTGCATTCTAACACATTAACTGGAAAAGGGATAAAGATAAGCTTCCTAATACGCACATCCTATGCACCCCAATGTTCATAGTGCCATTTACAATAGCCAAGTGCTGGAAACAGCCTAAGTGCCCATCAATAAATGAGTGGATCGCAAAAACGTAGTACATTTGCACAATGGAATACTACGCAGCAGAAAGAAGGAGCTCCTACCCTTTGTGACATCATGGATGGATCTAGACAGCATTATGCAAAGGGAAATAAGGCAGGCAGTGAAAGACAAATACCATATGATCTCACCTATAAGTGTAACCTAATCAACAAAACAAACAAGCAAGCAAAATATAACCAGAAACATTGAAATAAAGCACAAACTGACAGTAACCAGAGGGGTGTGGGAGGGGGATAGTGGGTGCTAGAAGGGAAAGGGTCATCCAGGAACATGTATGAAAGACCGATGAACAAAGACAATGGGGGAGGGTAGGACTGAGTGTAGAAGGAGGGGGTGGGTGGGGCGGGGGAAAGTGGTGGGGGGAAGATGGGACAACTGTAGTTGAACAACAGTAAAAAAAAAGAAACACGATATTTTTTTCTCCATTACATTTTTGGCTACATTAAGATCAGACAAAAAAGAGAAAGCTATGGGACAAAGATTTTACAGTGTGCATCATCTGTATAGTTAACCATACATCTGTGAACTACTATATCAAGATGATTATTTATGTCCATTCATTTCACCTCAATATTGACCAAAATAGCCTTAATGTTCCCCCTCAACTTGATTAACCTTTAGACAGGTTTCTTCCCCATTATATCCTCTGACCTCCCTTTTCGTAGACCATTAAACTTGAGAGAATTGCTCTTACTGTCATAAGTTCTTTCTCTGCCCCTGTGAGTTGTAAATATTCTTGCAACCCAGGAAAAGTCTTTCTCAAGGACATGGAGACCATCCCTCTGAAATGTAACTGTGAAGACATATAGCATCCCTATCTCCCAGCTCTGGAAGGATAGCAGCCTCACTTCAATAAGCATCAGTTAGCAAACACATACACACCTATCACATTCATCAACCTCCTCCCTGACATACTCCGGTACTTTTCCATGAGCCCACCCCAGTGCTTAGAAATCCCCCTGCTTTCTCTTTTAACAAAGTTGAGTTTTTTCTCTCTCCTCAGTTGCAATGGTCTACAACAAAGTTTTTGTTGCCATCTTTAATGAGTGTCTGGTGCAACAATCTTGAACAATATGAACAGACATCTATAGAAATAAAATAGAAACCAAGAGGTAATAATGTGAAACCAGAAATGGTATGTCGGTGTGCAAAATGTTTTCTGGAAGAAATAAATAAAATGAATACGAATTTACTAAAAAGCTGATCAGCATTAACCAGTTCATAATCCAAGGCACATAAAAACAGGGAGGGCCTTAGAAATAATAGAATGGGCTGGGCAACAGGCCCACGAAAACATTCACAGTCGAGGTCGAAATGATTGGAAGCAAGATCTGGCAGAGCTGAAGTCGTGGCTGGCATGCAGTTTGGAGGGACCACAGTAGGACTGAAAGGTCAATAATCTTAGGCCTGGACATTAAGAGTTAAGATTTTCATATAGGCTTACACCAAGGGGAGTGAGATCAGGAGGTTGGAAGCAGCCTTGTCAATTTTGACCTGCTGCTACAGGTATTAAAAAAAAAAGAAAACAAGAAAAAGAAAGATGAATTTTATTTAGTATATTTCTTGCATTCGTATGTGACATATTTCATATTTCTCTGGTACTATGGTACATGTTACGGTACTTTCTGCAGAAAGTATCTCCAACTGTTCAGTGCTAGTGGACAAGAGGAAAATTGATCTCTGTGTACTGGTGTGGTGTCTCACAGCCTTGCTAACTGCACTCACTATCTCTTAGATTATTTTTTATGGATTCCCTGAGATTCCCTACATGAAAAATCATGCCAACTGTGGACAGTTTTAATTTTTACTTTCCAATCTCTATGACTTTTATTTTATTGAATCATCTAGGGTTTTCTTGTACTATTGTACTGCTACATTTGTAACCTGAAAAATAGAGCCCGCACTGGTATCGATTCTATGAGACAAAAAGAGAGAAAAAATAGTAATGGGGATGCTATGCACACACGTCAGTGCACTGGGGCCTTTGCGCCGGTTTTTCTGGCTGGGAAGATGGGTTTTATCTCGGAGTTTGAATTGTCTGCTTCCTCCGCCTGCACTTGAGGGCCGGGGTGTCTCTTCTGGGCACAAGTAGGAGAGATCAGGGAGGGATAAAGAGGTAGAAAAAAATGGAGATTTTCTTTGCATTCTCCATCTTCCCGGGGCCCACCCTCCTGGTCCTCTAACAAGAAATATGAATATTTCCCTCAGCGTAACCGATACCCATGCTACTTAATAACAAGATGCCTCTGTTCAACCTCTGGAAACAGTCTGAGAGGAATGTATACCAAAAAAAGTGGGAAACTTTTCTTGTGTACGTCTTTTCTCAAAGTTTGACTCCCTTCCCAAATATGCCTGTTCCCAAATTTTCAAGTAGTTGTGTTTGGTCCAGAACTTTTTGGTTTTAACCACTGGGAGAAAGAGGCTGGGTGATCCTACTCCATCTTGAGAGGATTAGACATTTTGATTAAAAAAAAAAGTAAAATGTTTGCAAACCCTCTACAAATTCTTTAAGGAAATAAAGAGAAAACATTATTCAATGTGTCATATGAAGCTAATATAGCTTTGAACACAGGATTTTAAAAAGATCACTACTTAAAAATTCCACACCAACCTAAATCATGAGTTTACATGTTTATATTTATATGTAACTTATATAATGGATTAATGTAGCATTAATAGATATGAAGATTTATCATTCATGATTGAAAAAATCTTAAAAATAAACTGATGGTAAATAAGTACATACTACAAAGTTTAAAATCAGCATGATGTTTTAATAAATTTATGAACATGCAAGGCACATATGGAAATATGCAAAATATATGAACATAAATAATACAAAACACCAAACTACAGGTGGGGAAAACTTTGTAAAGAATATGGTAGTCTAATCACTATGGTGCACCAGAAACCAATACAAAGTATCAGAATAATAGAAAAGAAGTACATAACAAAGCATAAAAATATTAACAGTGATGATCTCTGCGTGGAAGAAATACAAAGGATTGTAAGAAAATATCATGAACATTTGTCCCTTTTTTGCCACTCCTTTTTCTAATTTTCAACAATATACTGGGATTGATTGTATAAAAGAAACATACAAAAATTTAACATATTGATAAATGAAAGATGTTTTGAAAAGTTTTAAGGCCCATTCATTTTCTTAAACAGGAACAAGTAGCAGTATATGTTCCTGTGCTTCTGAATTTTAAAGTGAGCACATTTAGCCCTGGCTGGTGTGGCTCAGTGGATTGAGTGCCAGCCTGTGGACCAAAGGGTTGCTGGTTCAATTCCCAGTCAGGGCACGTGCCTGGGTTGTGGACCAGGTCCCCAGTTGGGGGCGTGCAAGAAGCAACCACACATCAATGTATCTCTCCCTTTCTTTCTCCCCGCCCTTCTTCTCTCTCTAAAAACAAATAAATAAAATCTTTGAAAAATAAATAATAAATAAATGGAGTACATTTATACTAACTTCATCCCCATACCCTGGATATTGAATGATTAATGAAACAAACATTGTATTTTACAATAATTATGTGCCTTTTTGAATTTGAATACGTTCTTTTATAAAGGCTTTGTTTCGTTTCTTGGGGTTTTTAGTAGCTTGTATGAGAGCCAGGCAGCGGGTCAGTTAGCACTGACAGTGGATTGATGCAGAATGGCCTGGGTTCCAGTAGGAGCTGTTTCCCCTCCTCTGCGAGCAGTCTTAAATTTGCTTCACATTCTTGCCGATGACTCCTATAACCTCTGAGCCGAATGGTTTATCTCACTCCACTTAGTAACCACACCTCAGCGCTTGAAAAAGTATTAGCTAGCTAAGAACCATGTGATGTCACTCATATGTAGGATATAGAGCTGAAACACACAGACACAGACAACAGTATGGAGGTTACCAGAGGGAAAAGGGAGGTGGTAAAGGGGTACAAGTATTTGGTGACGGGAGATGATTTGACTTTGGGTGGTGGGCCCACCGTGCAACATACAGACCATTTATCATAGAAGTGTACACTTGAAGCCTATGTAATCTTATTAACCAATGTCACCCCAATGAATTTAATAAGATAAATAAATAAAAGGCCCATCTCAAAAAAGAAAAACAATTGGCAACCTTGGAATTCCTGAGAAGGGCAAGTGTGGCTGGAAGACAGGTATGAGGGCAAGACTTGCTTTTCACAGCACACCCCTTAAATCTTTTGAATTCTGTACAGGGTGCATATTTTACCCACTTGAAATGAACTTTAAAGTAACAGACTGATGGGGAGAGAGAAGGAGGAAGAGAGAGAATGAAAATAATCCAGTAACTAATGACTCATTGAGTAGAAAAATATGAATGGGTGGGAAACTCAAGAAGGGTAAGCAGGTAACAATATTTACCAAGATGTGAATGGCATAAAGTTGAAATAATGTGAGCACTAGCTTGGAAATCAGAGTGATTACTTTCATTGTTACACATACATACATATATATATATAATATACTATGAAGTATATATTATATACACATACATTATTATGCATATAAAAATATGATTTCCTATCTCACAAGGCTCTTGAACGTTAAATGTGCTAATTCATGCAAATGTGAGCTGCTAAATACTGGTTTTAGCTATCATTATGGTTACTATTACATATTATGCACATTAAATGAAAAGTTCTGCTCTTACTGGATTGACCAGCTCATGGGGTCCGCGTCATTATGGATGAAATGAGACATTCACATGGATTACGGAATCCAATGGAGGAAAAGGGACAGCATGGCTTTTCTCTCAAGGGGAGCAAAAGCCTCAGCCCTTGCTCCCATGAGCTTTTATTA
This sequence comes from Phyllostomus hastatus, assembly GCF_019186645.2. Lineage (NCBI taxonomy): Eukaryota > Metazoa > Chordata > Mammalia > Chiroptera > Phyllostomidae > Phyllostomus > Phyllostomus hastatus. The sequence continues at coordinate 22,214,909 of NW_025334024.1, forward strand.
TTGTCTCACTGGGCACATTACAAGAAGGTCCTCATTAACTACACACAGGCTTGCTTTAGGTGGTTACCTTATACAGAAAACAAAGGAGCCAATACTGCTAATCACAACACAGAAGAGGGATATTTGCAAATGAAAAGGCAAAAGTAGTTGAACCGGTTACACTCATCCTTGGAAGGTTTAGCATGGTTTTTAGGAAGTTGCTTTGCAGTAAATGTCCTCAATTCAGGGTGAGGGAATTTTAGCAAAGAGCAAGACTCATAGCGGCCTAGGTACATTGCAGGCCTGATTCCCCACAGGAGAACCTATCTGTGGGCATGGGTGCTGTGCATCTCCCAGTGGGAGCTGGGCCCACGCCACACAGAACAGTCTACTACACTGGATTACATTATTCTACATAGAGTTGCTCCTGTAAAAAGCACCTCGATCATAACCAGGAGCAATAATTTTGAGTATCTGCTCTTCCTTTCTCTTTCTCTGGTGGCTTCATGATTAGGTGCTTCTGTCTATGACCAGCACTCATCAGGGGCTCTTCAATTTAGTTTCTATTCTTCAGAAGAAGCACTGCCTTCTTTTTAAGGTGCTCCACAGCACTCTCACCCCAAGAAAAATTTATATTTGACAAATACACTATCCTTTAGGGTGATCTAAAACATACACATACCCCAAAGGTGTCACAGAAGCACGTCCTCACCAACCCCAACCTCACACACACACGCATTGTAGAAATACTCGATATATTTAAGTGAATCTAGAATTCTTTGTTTCTTTATTTCTCTATGCTTTAATGTCAACTATGATAAAATTGTGATGTTGGTAACAGTCACAGAGTTCATAGAGTTTGTAATATGAAATACTTTCCAGCCCATGAAACTCTTGAAACAGTTTTACTTTATTTTTATTGGGTTGTAATCATGGCTAAATGAAAGACTATCATGGTATTATATATTAAAAATAAAGCATACTTACACACATATCATATGTTATATTAAAATAAGCAATTACAAGGAAGATTGTTTAAGTTGCCCAAATGTTAATAGTGGTTCCATTACATAGAGGAATCGAGATGATTTTATATTTTTCTTCTTTCTTTTTATCACAGATTTATTTATTCTATTATATATTCTATGGGTGTAATAATATACTGAAAAATATAATATTACATACTTTTCAATATGTTATTACATATTTTTCCAAAAGTTTTAAGGCAAATTTTACTTTAAAACATATATGGCCACCACACAGGAAAGACCCAGGATATTTGTTAACTGGTTTTGTTGCTGTGATTTAATAATGTCAAAAATCCCATTAGATTTGACTAATGCTTTTAAGTGAAAATCTTATTTTTTATTTTAATTTCCCCCCAAAGCAAAGAACACATTAAAACAGTGGTGGCGGGGAAGGATTGAATGCGGGGGGCAGTGGGCGGGTAAGGCAGGGGAGAGTAATGGTGAAAAATGGAGACAACTGTTAAAAAAATAAAAATAGAGTGGAAATAGAAAAACACATTAATTTTCAATCCATGAAACTATTACTATTCTAGATAAAAGGCGAAGTCACTGGGATATTTCAAATGGGAGGTGAAATAACCTTGAGAGATCAGTTGCCTGTCTGTTCAAATTTGTTGAATTTGGGTTTATATTGAGAAGCTTCACAATATCAAAATCCCCTCAGAATTCCCCTAGAGTATAACTTTTTTTTATAGTCATAACAACTAGATCCACAACTTCAGAGGAATGGAAAACTGTCTTATTCCCATCAAACTCCAGGACCCAAAATTGAGTGAGTTACATAGCAGGACTTTCATGTTATGCCAATAACTGTTTCTGATTTCCACTGATGGTAGTTTTGGAATAATAAAGTCAAAGCAAGTGATTTAATAACATAGCTAAATAGACTCATTAGAAATATAATGAGAATGAATAAAAAGAATTTTTGGTTGTAGACATATTTTGTCCAGAGTCTTGGATTTGAATTATAGAAACATACATAATCAATCATAGAAAGTTTTAATACAAATTTCTAAAGAATGCATTCAAAATATTGTTAATTGCTGAGTGCTTGTTACATCTTGATTTAGGATTGAGATGTGATATATTTAAAATACTGGGGGCAGCAATTTAGCTTTAGTAAAAAAGAGGTTAACTATTTTGTTTAAAACAAAATGTTCCAAATTTTATAAAAGTGAAAAGCTTAAATGAAATAAAGCATTTGGCTTTTGTCCTCTGCAGTATGTGTAATAATAGCCTTAACTGCAGTATTGCTTACTAGTAAATATTTATTAGCCTAAATTTATTTATTGGAAATAATCAGAATTTTTAAAGATTTTCCATAAAATTATATAGTCCAATCTTTGATAGTTTTAAGTATTAAAGCTTGAGGTTGCTATTCTAACTACAATTATCCTTATAACTACAATTATTGCTGAAAACAATTATAAACTGAAGCAAAATTTGAGAAGTGATGAATCAGTATACTATATATACTTAAATGTTCTCAGGAGGCCAATTAATGCTGACCCTCCAACCTCCAGATCTATATTTGAACAACGCTAGTTGTTTAAACATATCTAACAGGATGGGATTTTTCGTCCCCACTAAGTATGTGTTTATTGCACCCTCCGCTGGAACAGAAAACCGGAAGAATTTGAAAGCATGTATGATTCCTCTGGCTTCCAGTTGACAACTGGCAGCAATATGTACCTACATTACGTATGCACATCAGCCAAGCAGTGCAACTTATCTGCTTTTCCTTTACAGTGCACCATTTCCATTTGGATTCTGCATCTCAGTGGCTCTGCCTCTGACGTCCTGTCTCGCGGGCATCATTTAAAGTGACAAGCCTAAAAATTATGGCTCTCCTTCTGTCTATCCTTGTAATGGCTAAAAAACCCCATATCTGTTCCCCAGTTTTCTCTGATCAATAAAAATGCGCAAAATAGGAATTATCCTCTTCCCCTAAACTGGTGAGGAAAATCAGGGGGCTGAGGAACACTAAACAAGTTATGGACAAAGCAAACTCTTTCTTAGCAGCTCAGTGCCAAGAGGGATTAGATCACTGGTTAGACATGGACAGACTCTAGTTTTGGTGGTAGATCATTTGCTAGATTTGAAAGGATCCCATTCTCTTTAATCTCCGAGTTGAAAGGGACACCATTTTACTAAAATGCTAAGGAGATCAATGGGTTCCAGACCTGTGTTTGCCAACCATCTGCAGTAAAGCAATTACACACCATCATTCCATTTGGCTTTAAATCATAATCATTTGTCGCATGAAAATAACTTGGCTTTTCTTCCTTCTACAGTCTCTGCCTTAATGGTCCTGAGATTACATAGCAGCATTCAGTATGGTTTCAGGATAGAAACAATGAAAACAGCACGGGAAATGTATATACTTTACATGAAGTTAAATAATATTGATTACCTTCTATGTCAGAATTAGAAGAAAAAGCTTTGGAAATATTTCAATTAGCTACATAGTATTAGATTTCATGGATGTCTCAGAATGCATTTAAATAATGTCATACATTTGGACAGTTGGGCTAATTCCAATTTTTTATCGCTGTATAAAATACAGCAAAGAACATCCTAAAACATAACACTTCTATGTTCATTTCCATTTCCCAAGGATAAATTGCTAGCAGTGAAATTTGTGTCAAGCAGTATGCAAATTTTTAAGACACTGGCAATTCCATACAGAGCTGGTAAGAAAGCAATCCGACTCCATTTTCATTGAGGAGCATTGACAATATGTGTACAATTTCTTCCACCTTTTACAATAATTTATCTTTCTGTATATATGTTACAATTTGCAATTTAGCTGAAGTGTTGAGATCTAGGTCACCTCACATTTGAAAAAGTAGTTATTTTTGTAATTTATGCCAAAGCAGCGAAAACTCCATGAATAAGTGGTTAATGAAATAGACTCTTCATCTTCCTTGACTATTCAGTGCAAGTTTTATTACAATTATACCAATCACTTCCGTAGTCTAAAATTAGCAGAGGCTCATCAAGATTAGAATGAGAGCAGGGGTTCTGTATATTTCAAGTGTGTGTCTGACACACCTGCTGTCAAAAGAGTGACAGCCAGATGATGTGGATGGAACCCAGCATCTCATGTCGCCATTAGTGAAGATGGCTAATTGTTCCTCCAAGATTAGGGATATTGTTCTGTTTGTAAACTAGTGACACCGTGTTTGCAAATAACTTCAAATCTACTTTACACAGCCTGAATCTTCCAAACCCCATTGCAAATTCCCGCATGATAATTAGTGAAGTGGGAAGAGTACAGAATGTTCCTAGGACCTTTCCCAAAATAGTATCTTCCAGGTTACTGGAACACAATAGACTCTTGATGGAGGAGATTGTTTTGACACTTCATTTTTGTTATTGGCATTTTTCAACACGATCGTGATGGAGAATCTGAATTGTTAAAGATGCGGTAAACCAACTGACGCTGAAACAGAGAATTACCTCAAGTAGTGCATATAGTATCAGAAAGATCTCAAGTTCTGTTGGGTTGCCTTTGAAAATATAAAATACCCTTTTCTTTTTCTCTTAACTTTAAATCATTTTTAATGGGTTACCTCAGTGCATCATTTGGATTCATGATAAGATACCCTGTAATGTTTTCTAGTATTAACATTTTCCACATTCGTTTTATCGTTAAATGTGCATTGTGAGTGGACTTTTGAAATTTATCAAGTGAAGGACAGAAAATGTTATTTTAATAATATATTACTATACACTGAGTAAACTTGAACCCTTTAGATTGCAACTGCACCAGGTGGTTTTCTTATCATGTACGATTTTTTTTAGAGAAAAACGCTTTTTCTCACCACTGCACCATGGACATGTACGTTTTTAACTACGGAATCCGGCTCATTCTAGTGTGTTATAAAGAAGTTAATAAAATGATCCAAATAAACAAGAGACATCTTGATCCCCAAGACATAAAACAAACTAGTCTGAGTCACTTTTTTTTTACTACAAAAGCACATCTGCTTCTGTAATAAAACAACATAAAATTTTCATCAGCAACCTGCACATAGGTCAAATAGTAGAGACTTTGAAAATGCCCCGTGAGTTCTTTTGAAATTCAGAAAGTGTCCTATGAAAATTAAGCTTGCTGGTGACAGAGCGCTGGCTTGGGAAATGATCCAGAACCCCACCGCTCCCCCTGCCCTGCGTGGTCTTAAAGCAGAAGAAAACGACCTACCAGGGGTTTGTCACTCCCTGGTCCACAGGCGCCTTTGTCGTTAAAGCTTTTGCTATTCATGTAAAGGACAGAAAAGGCAAGCCTGATTATCTCCGGTACACTTGCAGTCTGATTTTAAGTGACCACTTTTCATCATGAGTTTATGAAATCTTTAAGAGAAGCTGTGAAGGAATGCAATAAATTCCAGAAATAAAGCTGTCTCCGGCACCCCATAGATCCCAGTGGATATAATTTCAGAGAACTGAGTTACTGCTCAGGACAGCCAAGATGCTCTTAATGCTCCTATGTGTAGCCCCAAATACTCTGATTTACGGTTCTAAAGGGAATAAAGCCTTCTGGTTCATACAAGAAAGAAACAAAAGCTACGAACAAAATCTGTGATTTAGTTCGTACAATATTGTGTGGCTTCCTGAATCTCTCAAAATAGCACAGGGAGCAGCTGAAGTAGGTTTACAGTTGTGAGGACATGAAACACAGAATTTATTCTTGGATTAGTATTTACTAATTATTATATTATTTTCCATACCAAAACCTGTAAACCTATTTTTGCCACACCCTACGTATGCAGGATCTATCAAAAGATAATGATCACATTATCTGAGTTCCATAGTAACTGAGTAACTAGCTGAAGGTTTATGTTCATGAATGAAAAAGAACTCAATGACACTTATGCCAAGTTTATTTAAATTGATCAATACATTCAAATTGATCTCAGTTAAAATCTCAAGATTTCTAAAGGAACCCGATATTGTGATTTCATCATTGACATGGAAATATTCTTTTAAAAATTGTGAAAACAATTTTAAAGAATTACAAAAAGATGGACACATCCTAACAGATTAAAATGGGGGGGGGGGTGGGTATAGTAATTAAAATACTGTGGCATTGTAATGGCAGGTATATCAGAACTTGAACTGTGCAGTTTAAAAAAGCAGACAAGAGATAAATGCAGCATTTCAAATAAATGGAAGGGAAATGCAATAAAAAATAAGTTGTGTTAAAATAATTAACAATACATTTATAAAAGAATAAGGATAGGCCTGTAGCTCCCAAAATTCAAAAACTCTAAAAAAAAGTACAAATGGAAACACATTGGATATAAATTATTAATGTCATATATACATAATGAATAATAAAAACAAAATATATATAAATATATTCTATATAATAATATATATTTATTAAGTGTACTTTCATCTGTACCTTGCTTGTATGAGGAGGACCCCCAAAACACCAGAATTATCTTCTGGAGTGTGGACCTCTTGCAGTATAGCCTTCCCCCACTGGCTGAGCATTCTAGAAACACATCTGTATCTGGGTACCAACTGGCATTGTTGTGAGAGGCTGCGTTCAGCTTCAGTGAATTTTTTTGAAGACCCTTTCATAGCATTTGCCCATTTCATGATGGCTGATTTACAAGTGTATCTGCCCACACTGTGCTGAGTGTGCAGCAGTTTTTGACCAAAAACAGCATGACCCCTGTGCCCCACCCTCCCTATTCACAGGATCTTGCCCTAAGTGACTTTTTTGTTGTTTTCCCAGATGAAAAAGGTCATCAAAGAAACTTTTTATACAGAAGCACCAAAAGGCATTAAAACTGACAAGTTCAAAAACCTTTTTAAGTAGTGGAAGAACACCTAGATAGGCATATTGCATCAAATGGAGAGTACTTTGAAGGTAACTGAAGTTCAATTTTTCATAAAGAAATTCTAGGTTTTTAGGTCCCCCCTCATATATGTGTATATATAAATATTATGTATATGTTATAAGTATATTTTGCATATATAATTTTTGGAGATATTCATCTATCTCTATCTATATCTGTCTTTATCTATAGAGAAAATATAGTATAATACCATTCTACCTTTGTATTAGACAAAGCCTTATTAAAGAAGTGACAAATGAACACCAAAAAGAGAAAAAATATTAAGTAAAAAAGATTAAATGTTTTGGATATAAAAACAGACATATACATTTATAAATAAAACCATAGAAGTCGGTGGAATAGAAACTATTATAATAATCTTCTACAAATTCCTAAAAAACAAATGATCAACTTGAAAAGATTACAAATAATTTTAAGGTATTTACATCATCAATACATATAAAATATACTGAAATGAAAAATAAACATGATATGGTTTTTCACTCAGACTAGCAGACATCACAAAGAATAATATAAAATATTGGGAAGAAATGAATAGTCTCATACTCTTAGTAACAGAGTAAATTGGTACTGACTTTTGGAGGGATACTGAGGAACAGTATTAAATGTGTGTGTCATTTTATTCAGAAATTCTTCTTCTAGGTGCATACTTAAGAATACATTTGCATGTATACTTTAAGAAGCATATACAAGAAAGCTAATTAAACCATTAGCCTAGCAATAAAAAAATCAGAAATAATCTTAGATGCCCATATTGGGACAGTAGTTAAATTTAAATTTATCTACATTATATTTATATTTAATTTATTATATATAAATATTTAATTTGCATTTAATATATTATGTATATATTTCATGCAAATTTGCATTCGTTTAGAGTAGCACAAAACATGAGATTAATTTGTTCATCTGAAATGGTATTTGGAAAATATTTTTAAAAAACAGTATGTTCTGAATTGCATAATTTATAATAAGCAAATAAAATGTACCTATAAATGTACACATATTTACTTGATACGCCAATAAATAGTGATTAATTTGGGGAAAGAAAAAGTGATGTTAGGAGCTGTGAGTAGAAGAATGAAGAGGGAATTTTATTTCCTTTTTTTTAAATAAAAGGAGCATGTTTTCATATCTCTTGTGAAAACAATTATCCCTATTGCCTTAGTCTTCTGTCATTTCAACTCTTCTTCCCTTTTTTAACCCCTAACATTTTCTCTTTAAGTCTGCAAGGAAACAGGGATCTGAGTCCTGCAACTTCAAGGAAATGGGTTCTGTCAACAGACGGAGTGGGTTTGGAAACAGGCTCTTCCCCGGGGCCAACAGGTAAGTGCTCAGCCTGGGGGACACCCTGATTTCTGCCATGGGAGACCCTGAGCAGAGAACCCGACTGAGCCCACAAAAACTTCTGACCCACAGAGATGCCAGAAGGTCTGGGTATTGTTTTAAGCCACTAAGTTTGTGGTAGTTTGTTACATAGCAATAGAAAACGAATACACCATCAGAATAAAAAATCTCACCCCAAATGTACATTCTTCTTCTTTACGCCTTTTCTTATGTTAATGGCAGAGATTTCAGTATTGCCTAGATCTATGGTTTGGATCCCACCTCCTGCTTCTGTCTTAGAAATCCCGATTGCTGGTCTACCTCCAACCTATTTCTAACCGCTGTCGGTCTCACCCGCACATGAACGTACTCAAGACTATTTTAACTATTCTCCACTCACGACACATCCTTCCTTCTGTTAGTAGCCTGTTTCATGTTTCATTTACAGCTCATTCTTCATTCCAGACCTCTCGCTTCAATTTCAGGCCCATACATCAAACTCTCTTCCAGAGAGCTCTCTTTGGATGTCCTACAGGCAGCTCTAACTCAATAGACCCAAAGCAGAACTCATCTATTCCTGCTGTCTTTTAATCTCAGTGAGTGGCACCAACATCCATCCAAATGATCAAGCAAAAAACCCATACATCACAGTTCTCTCTGCTTTCATCCCCTGAACCTAATAACTTACCATCCTCTGTTGATTATGTACTCTGGAAAATCCTGACTACCTTCATTGCTCTCCACCTTCTCTGCCATTCTTATGATGCAAACCATCATTTATCACCTGTATAAACTCACCCAAACTCCTAAGTCATCTACCTTCCAAAACTTAGCCCTCCTAGAATACTTTCACCACACTGGATCCAAAGTAAAATTTCTACATCAAGTATTTGGTCATGTGACTGTGATCACTTATTTAACATCCAAAAATGTTCTAAATGCTTGATGTTTTAATTGATCAAATTCTTACTACAGCTTGCTTGACAGACGAGGAAACTGAAGTCTGAAGAGGTTAACTTGCCCAGATCAAATACCAGGAAAGATCAACTATTAATTTTGCCTCTCTAGTTACCTGTCTCGGTGCCCCATACTAGTTAATTTTTCAGTATTTTCATTTCACAGTCTTTACAGAGTTTTTTTTTAAAGATTTTACTTATTTATTTTTCAAGAGAGGTAAAGGGAGGAAGAGAGGGAGAGAAACATCAATGTGTAGTTGCCTCTCACACGCCCCCTACTGGGGACATGGCTCACAAACCAGGCATATGCCCTGACTGGGAATTGAACCAGTGACCCTTTGGTTCACAGGCTGGTGCACAACCCACTGAGCCACACCAGCCAGGGTTCATTTCACAGTCTTCACAAAAAGAAGGTAAACAAAGGCTACACAAACTCCCCAAACTAGTTTATTGACAAATAGTGATTAAAGCTCAAGTTAGCACTCTCTATCTCATTTGAATATCACAACAAACTTGGTGACATTCATAAGAGAGAAAATAAATATCAAAGAGCTTGCCTGGCTTGGAAAGTGTCCCATTACTAGATTACAGCATAGCCAAGGTGGAGGGAAAAAAACAGGGTGTTTTTCCATGAAACTCCATGCCACGCTTATTTAATTATTTCACAATTGTTTATGGAGCACTTGTTATGAGCAAAGCATTATAAGAGGGTCCTGGGGTAAAGATTGGTGAATTAGACAGACTTGTTTCTTCTACTTATAATGCTTAATTTTTGCATTATAAGTAGAAGAAGGTAAGGAGAGAAGATGATGAACAAATATTTTAATAGTTAATTACGCTTCATTAAATTGTACAAAAGATGTATAGTACATGCAAAAAGAGTGGCTTGACATGACTTGGTCTGAGAAAGTTCCCTAAATAAAATGACATTTTAAATAAGCTGTAAAAGGTGGGTAGGATAATGTTGACCATAGCTCCAGAATAATTCATCTCATTTAAATGCTGCTAATGTCGGCATTGGCTGAGCAGCCAGTGTGACTGCTGATCGGAGGCAGGGGCTACATAATCTCAAATTAGAGACCTAAAACGTCAGTCAGTTCAGGACAATGCGCGCACCATCTTAATAACTGAATTTTACCGAACTGGTGAAAGGGTGTTTTCTGAATGTCTGCACGCAGATCATTACTGTTCAAATTAACCTTAACCTGCTAAATAATTATGAGGCGTGGACCTCATGTGCAAGGTACCTCTTCACTCTTTGTGGAGAGAAGATGAACACAGGTTAAGCAATTTAAGAACAATATCACATATTGCAAGCACTGCGGTCGAAAGAGCGTGGTAACAGACAGCTCTTGTTCAAACATGCCACTTTTGCTTGGCTGAATACTTTCCCACACCAACTAGTTGATTTTTGGCCCTTTTGTTAATGGCATTTCCTTTGATGCGGGCATTCCACCTTATCCCGTGCGGCTGGCTCTTGGTCTCCGTCCAACTGCTGCTCATTAGCTGTCGGTGGCTCCCAGCAACCTAGAGGGAGGACGGGCTGGTTGAAGCCTGTCATCCAGGAGACTGTCTCATCTCTTTTCAGTTCTGTTTAATCTCTAAAGAACTCCAGGTTTTGTGGAACTGCTGTAGTCACCGTTGTTCACTTGCTCACAAGGTCGTGTATTCAATTCCGGGGCAGCTCAGGTCTTTTTGTCCCTCGCTTGTGTCTTTGAGCCTCCGCTATCAGGAGAGCACACAATAGCGGCGTACAGAAAGTTATTTTTTTCCTGTTTATTTCCATTTTCAATGAAAGCTTTGAAAAAATATACCTCATTTAACTTCTACCCCTCAATGTACATTGGATAACAACCTATGAAGTGTAAGTTCATTGGGTAAATATATATTAAATCTGTTTGTTTTGATGATTCCTCACTTAAAAAATAATCACTGCTTCGTTTTGAGGGTCAAAAAGCAGGTATAAATACAGAAATGACCGGAACAAAGCAAGTTTTTAAATAAGTCATTAAATACAAAGTTTTGCAGCAAGGTGTCCTCTGACTTTTGACAGATGGGGGGACTGCTGACTTTTCTTTCTAGGCCTTAGCTTAAATCACTTCACCGGCAAAGACGTTTCCGAGCACTGTAGACCTGCTGTGTTCTCCTTAATAGTCCCCTGTAGAACTCTGTTCTTTTCCATCTCAGTCTGCATTTATCCAGCATATACATGGTCTATCCAGAAAAAGCCCAACCATTGTTAATACAACAAGAATGGTTTGCATGACACTGATGTAACCTGGCAGCCAAGGAGACTGGACTGGAATGAGCATGTGTGAACAATGACAACTTCACTGTACTAGTCAGTGGAGGCAGTAGATGCTGTTGAGTGAGCACATGTACTGTGTGGTTGTGACATGCAAAATGACTGAGCAAGTAGAGCAATGAATCTGCACCAAAGCTTGCATTAAGCTTGAACATTCCTCTGTAGCAACTACTGGGATGATTCAGAAGGCTGCAGCTATGGGCAACTGTGACTGGCAGCTCCAACACAACAATGTGCCCATTCATGCATTACATCTTGTGCAGAGCTATTTGGTACAAGATCAAATCACCCAGGTGACTCAGCTCCACTATGGCCCAGATTGGGCATCCTGCAACTTCTGGTTTTTCTCCAAACTCAAATCACTTTTGGAAAGGAAGAGATTTCACACTGTTGATGAGATTCAGGAAAATACAACAGGGCAGCTAATGCCGATTGGGAGAACTATGTGAGGTCTCAAGGTGTCTACTCTGAAGGGGACTGAGGCATCATTGTCCTATGTACAATGTTTCTCACATCTTGTATCTTCTTCAGTAAATGTCTCTATTTTTCATACTACATGGCTGGATACCTTCTTGACAGACTATATATTTTAATTTTTATAAAACATAAATAAATATATATTTGTAATTGCATGTATATCCCCTGTGCCAGAATAATTCCATAGGACAATTATAACATTTGTTTATAACTTTTCTGTGCCCAGCCCTATCAGACTCTAGCCTTTAATAGGAACTCAGTGTATTTTCAATGAGTGAATAGAAAAGAACTGCAACTTATTATGGTTTACATGGAAGAACCCATTGGGCATGAAAGCCCAGTTCTATTTGGGGAGCAGAAAACAAACAACAAAAAGAAAGAAAAGAAAGAAAGGAAAGAAAGGAAAGAAAGGAAGGAAGGGAGGAAGGAAGGAAAGAAGAGGGAGGGAGGGAGGAAAAAAAGACCTGGTAATGTGATTCTCCAGTTCTGGATTTCAGATTTTCTTAATTTTTGAAATTAAGGGATCAGAAGTACAGAAAGCCCTTCCAGGGTTTGTGATCCCATGCACCCACCCTTGCTGCTTTGCACGGAGCTTCCTGGCTCTTTCCACAGACAGCTTCGAAAGGTAAAGAAAAACTATTGTACTTGTTTATCATTCTCTAACTTTTTCTCTGAAAGTGAAACAAATATCTCATTAAACTACTGGAAAAATTTTGGGACATTATGGACGAACATTATGGAGTTCAAAAATATTTCCTATTGAACTTCACACCCTCCCTCAGTTGTGTAAAGATAAGCCTAACAGATAGAAAATAATAAAAAAGAAGGAAATAGAAAACCGCAATCCATATTTTAAAATATAACAAAGCTTTACATGGTTTGAAATTTTAAGTGCGCCATTGTTAAAATTTAAGTTAAAATCATTTGTTTTTTTAGAGTTAAGCTCCATATTTAACTTTAAGAAATAGATCTTCTCCTCTGGCTTTTAAGAATGACAATAATTAAAACACGACTTTTAATAATATATCTTTAGTTAACGTAAAATGTTCCCTTTAGAGTACTGAATGTGCCACTTTACTATACGATTATACAGTTGCTATGGAAATCACCAAAATGTCATCTGTTTTGTTTATCCTAATGTTCCGAAGTAACAGGCGTATCTCACAAGTTGACACATCCGTACTTGGCCTTAAGCAATGGTTACTTCAAATAAGAAATACAGAGGATGGAAATGTCCTAGTTGAAAATCAAAAGCCAACAATGCATTATTAATATCAATATGTGATTAAAATAATTTTGGAAGAGAATGAGGCTTGTGCTTTTTTGAGGGGAACCAGCATTATGACATTTTCCAGCATTAAGAAAGATGGTATTACGTGATGGACAGATGGGAAAGTCTCGGTCCTGAAGTCATCTATGGTGACCTTTTTCAATATTGGCTGCAAATCCATCAAACTCTACAGTGGTAGAGCTACTAATGAGCTCCTAATTAGGAACTAGTCAGCCATATTAATACTATGCAACATTCCCAAAGCCTGTCAATGAGGAGAAAAGAAAAAACATCCACTATCCTGAATTAAAGGGTTATTGATGTCTGTTCAAATAGGTGACCTTTGCAACAGTGGCTACATTTTCCTTTTGGAAAGGTGGTTCCAGTTTCTAAAATCATAGAGACTGATGGTCCTGCAAATACTGAAAGGACTAAGTTCTAAAGTACATGGAGTATTTACTGCCATAAAATACACCCTGTCTAAATGTGTCCCTTTTTCAGTATTTCAGTTTGTTCATTCTTTCAAAAGATATCCAATATCATTGTTTAGTGTTAATATATGTCTATATAATTAAACATATAATTAGAAAAGGGAAAAAAGTTCATATGTTTTGTTTTGGTGAAAGCCATTTCATTCCATTTCAAACCTGAGATTTTAAGGGGTAAAGGCATTTTCTTTGACGTTAGTTTAGAATGCATCAATTCCTCAAAAACCGAACAAACATCGAACAGCAGCGCTTACATGGAAATGCTAAACTCAGTATTTAAGATAGTTAGAAAAAGAGAGATCAGTTCATTTTCCTTAGGATGGCCACTGGACAGAAGTGGAAAACTGTTACCCATAATCTCTCTTCTCACCTTCCCCCCAGTGGAACATCTCACATACCCTCCATGAACATTGGTTACTTTACCATAAAAACATGTCAGACCGATACACAAAGGGCCGAAAAGTTGTGGAGTGGCAAAGTTACAGAGAAGCCTCTCAATGAGTATATGTTTTTTTATAAAATGACAAGGCAGCAAAATAGTTAACAAGGAAGAAAAAGAACAGGAAAGAAGGAAGTGCTTTCGTGTCAGATGACTAGGGGAGATTCAGCGTATCTCACTTCGGTACATTCAGTTCTTGGCTCAAAAGGTAAAGTTAGAAACACAAGTAGTGGCAGGTGTTTTGGAATGACCAGCAATGCTGAATTATTAAAGTGAACGATATAAAGGGGACCCCCAAAGATCCCACAAAACTATCTTCTGGAGGGCAGGCCCTGTGTAGTATCGGTTTGCCCCGCTGGGTGAGTGTGCTAGGGACCCACCTGCATCAGTGTACCAGCTGGCATTGCTACGAGAGGCTGTGTGGGACTTCAGCGAATTTTTTTTAAGACTCTTTCATCACAACTGCCCCTTTCATGATGGGTGATTTACAAGTGCACCTGCCCCACACCACGCTGAGTGTTCAGCAGTTTTTGACCAAAATCATCATGACCCCCATCCTCCACTCTCCCTAATTACCCAATCTCGCCCTGAGTGACTTCTTTTTGTTTCCCCAAAAGAAAAAGTCCTCAAAGAAAAACATTTTGCCAATGGGGAAGAGGTGAAACAAAAAAACAGCAGAAGCACTGAAAGGCATCAAAACAGACAAGTTCAAAACTGTTTTGAGCAGTGGAAAAAATATCTTGATAGGTGTATTGCATCAAATGGAGAGCACTTGGAGGATGACTAAAGTTTAAGCATGTAACAATAAATACATAATTTTTATAAAGAAAATCTGGGGATTTTTTGGGTCCCCCCTCGTATTCAATGAATGTCTGTTGTGATTTTTGCATTCCTCAATAAACTTTGAAAGACATTGTTTCCAAAAGAAAAGTTTATTTTGTCTAATGCATTTTTAAATACTCATTCATGCTTTATCTTGAAATGTATTTTTAATGAAAATTAAATCCTTAAATAACATACACTACACACACTCATACCTTCATGAATGCTAGTGAGTTACATTACTTTTTTTTATTATCTTTATCACCATCCAGTAATTAAAATGGCTTTACCTTCAGGCTCTAAAGAGAAAGCTTATAGTCAAGAAGTGTAGGGTGGGGAAAAGCATCTAACCACAGAATTGTATTGGCATTGTTCTCCTAGCAGCCAATTCAAAGCAAGCCTATAGACCTTATCGAATATCAGATGCTAAGGACTTTTAAGCCATATTTCTGACAAGAAAAAGCACGGTTCCCTCCTATTCACTAAAATGAGGTTCCAGAAAGTACGTAAGAAACCAGCTGTGCGGAGTGAATGAAGATACAAGCAGGAAGAGAAACTGGAGAATCTTCCAGCCTAATGATGAACCTGGCAATTAACTCTTCCCCTTCTAGCCTCCCATGAAGGAGGCCTTAATACTCCCCGTGAACTCCTCTAAGAGCTAAGGTCTAAGAGTCTCCAGCCCCTTGCCGGGCATAGCTCTACTTGGAGCCACGCAGGACCTGTTGGTGTTGTCATAGCTATGGAGGCCGTTTCAGTACCTGAACAGAACTTCATTCTCTGGTTTGCTTTCTGACCTTGACACGCCCCATGAAAGATGCTGAGCTGACCACCGATTTGACTCTTGGCAGACAGCACTTCTCTCCTGTCCGCACTGTTGCATTTCCACTGGAAGAGGCTGACCAGCTTAAATTTGAACACCACGCTCAGGCATGAGATCAGAGAGAACCAGGTTTCAAATTCTGTGCTTTTACTAGAGCATTGTGGAGAACCTCATTGGCTTCACTTCCCTGAAAAGTGAAACGAGAAAGAGGACCGTCATCCTCAAAGTGGCTGGTGCAGAGTGACAGCTCAATGCAGGCTCAACAATGGAGTGACATCGTTAGTGTCACGTCCCTTCGAGGTGCGCCACTGCATTCTCCATATGGCTTCTGCTGCGGACTGGGAGTACCAAGCTTCACTCGGGCCTTTCTTCCTCGCCCGGGCTGGTGTGACACTTCCTCAGTCCCTGATTCTTCGCCAGTGCTGGCAACGTCCTTTGCTCCCTTCCGCCCCACGCCCACACACTCCTCGGGCAAGCCCACTCTGACCCTTCATCCCTCGAGGGTTACAAAAAGATCGCAATCTGAAGACAGACTTTTTTCCACAACAGACATTTCCTGAATGTGCTCTCCACACTGATTTCACACACGCGTGCGCACACACACACGCACACGCACACAGAAAAGACTTTATTAGCTTCACAACCAGGCTACACCTTGGTTCTGCGTGTGACCTCTAACTGAATCACAGGTTGGGCACGTTAGTCAGTCTGAAGAAAACTTGCACGTTAGAGGTACAATGTTTGAATTTGATAGGGTGTTGTCGCCACACCATTATAGTGAATGTTTCTGTGCAAAACCAATAAATATTTTATTTTATTTTTAAAAATAAGCCTGTAATATAAATATATTTGAACTGCCATTGGAATGGGGCTGCTGTTTATTGATTCTCGGTCAGCCAGCACGTAGGCGAAAAGCAGATGGCATGTTCCAACCTGGGAATTTGAAAAGGATTTCATAAAAGGGCTACTGCAAGGCTCTGGGCAGGAGGGAGGGACACCAAAAGGGACAGCGAGCTAGTGGGATTAGAAAGTGGGGAGATGGTCCATTGTCAACCACAGGCTTAGAGGCAGGAGTGGGGAGCCGTCCCATAACCCACAACTGGACAGCTGATTGGACAGGACTGCTACTCACTTCAGCCACCAACCTGGTCTTGGGAAGCAGCAGGCTTGAGAGAGTGCTAGAGAGGAGGAAGCAAGAGAAGTAAACACCTGACCTCATCTGCTCCCTCCTTCCCATCTCCAGCTCATACTTCCTGCAGCTAAGCCCAACCGAAAGGAGGAGGCCAAGAGAGTCCCTCACGGAGAAGATAGTGGGTCTGGAGGGGTGAACAGAGGCTGCTGTGCACAGCTCTAATTCATTGTCGTTGAAAATATATTTCCAGAAATACACATATTTGACACACTGCATTAAAACTTTAAATGATTAATGAATTCTGATTCCATCTTCACGTGGTAAGAAGAAAAACAAGAATCAGTCCTTTAAGTGATGTTATATTAGACTGTAACTATTAATGAGAATAAAGTAAAAATACACATAGATAACCAGTTCATTGAACATCTCTGGGAGGGAATTTAAAATATTAATTGGAACAACCTTAAAGGTAATGATGAAAATGCACTTTTTAAAAACTGTTTATTAAGGGAGTTAAAATGTGGGCACAATGAATGCAACAGTGTCTTAATTTTAGCTTTTCAAACTTTCTAGGGATTTGTAGGTTACAGATGGTACAGGTTATTTTGTTCTCCAGCAGTGTTACTGCATAAATTCTACAATGACAGTGTTCTCTGACCATCATGAGACAGAACCCTAATCAACCCCTGCCTTATATTTCACTAACATTGGCTTCTTCATATTGGTGGACAGGTGACTGAGTGTGGGGGTTAGATCAAATATATTAAACTAGGAAATTATCCATTTATTCTTTAACAAATTTAGAACCCAGGTTAATATCACTCCAGTCTCAGAGCATGTGGTATTTAAACCAGACTCCAGTTTCTAGGGGATGTAACACAAATTACTTTTAAAATCTTTTTTTAAGATTTTATTTATTTATTTTTAGAGAGGGAAGGGAGGGAGAAAGAGAGAGAGAGAGAAAGATCAATGTGCGGTTGCTGGGGGCCATGGCCTGCAACCCAGGCATATGCCCTGACTGGGAATCGAACCTGCGATGCTTTGGTTCACAGCTTGCGCTCAATCCACTGAGCTATGCCAGCCAGGGCCACAAATTACCTTTAGAAAATAAAAATGTTTAAATGGTCATTATTGTTCAGTTAATATTATTGCCAAATACGCATGGTAATGATAGTGATGCCAGACTACTGATACTTTTAGAACAAGACCACAGCACTTGAAGTTAATGTAAATGAATGAGCAAACTTGCCTAATAACTACTCTATGAATTTCAAACATATGTTCTACTTAGAGATTCAGGAGTCTGGCTGGATTTTTTTCTCCAATCATATTCCATTTTTTAAAAAAAACATGGGACTGAAGAATGAACCCAAATGCCTAAGCAAAAATAAAATATAGATTAGATTCTTGTATATCAAAACAGCCAAACATTAAAAAGAAAGTTGAGAGAAGCCCACTCTTTCATATCCAAGCCAGATGCGAGCCTGTCTGACTCCCCGCAACTGTGTGTCTTGCTGGAAAATAAACTCCAAGCAGCTTGCAAAAAATAATAGATAAAAAGACAAAATAAATGTTAAAAATTGAATAGAGGCATAGAAAAGGGAAAATAAAATGTAGGAATATCTGATTCCTAGAACAGGGATGATGTTTACTACAAACCAGCAGCAAAGCTCTAACAAGAGCTGAGTTACTGATGCGGTCTATCTCTGTCCTCAAGAGAGACTGCCCAGGGCTATTGGAATGGCCGTATGCGATAGCAGGTGCCTGAGTCTGGGATGCCTGCCTCTGCGTTACCTAGTACTAAGTGTATGGACCTTCTTTCCCCTTGTGCTTCCAGACACTGTAATTGTCAGTGAGGGCAAACAGGACTCAACGTATACAGGTCTCAAAGTAGCTCATATAGGTCACTTTTCAAGCACTGAGGGAATGTCAGGGGAGTAAGGGGGCATTAGAGGTACAGAAAAACAGGGACCAAGAAAGCGACCACCACCTGTGATTATACAAGTAATCTTAGAAATTTTCTGAGAAAGGCTCCCAAGAACCCTTTTGTGGAGAAGGTATCCTCAAACATACACACGGAAGAGCAAACGATGATGACTGACAGCAATGCCGCCTCACTGTAGGGGCCGGGCTGTGTTGAATTAGTGCTGACCGTTTGTTGAGCACTTACTCTGGGGCAGGCGCTGAACAGGCACTCCTGTAACACTTGCTCTACAGTTGGGGGGACAAAAATGTGGAGAGGTTAAATGATCTTGCCCAAGTGACACAGCTGCTCTGGGGCAGAGTGGATACATAAACCTAGGAAATTGTGTTCTTAGCCAAATAGTATGCTATTTTTGTCTATAAAGGAACAAAATGAATGAATGAATGAATGAAGACATTAATGATCAGATCACGAGATGAAGAAATGTCTGTGTTCTTCCTCACTACTAAAGATTTATTTAATAAGAACAACTTATATTCTTCGTTTTCTTTGGGTGATTGATAGGGTTGGTGTTAAGTCACTATTGAAAAAGCAAGATATGTCATAACGTAATATGCTTATCCGCTGTGCAAATGAGCACGGCCAGCATTTATTCACGCAGGAGATGTTGTGAGCCTCGCACTGTGCGCGCATCATTACTGTGTTTCACCATCCTGTGGTTGTAAGCCATTTTTTAATTTTTCCTACGAAGAAGCTGAGGTACAGATATGCGGAATAACTTGCCTCAGACCACGTGGTTTGATGGAAACAGTCACGTAGTCAACCTTTAATAGGACCCAAAGCCTTTGTGTGTTTCTTCTAAGATGTGTCGGATCCGGTACCTGAACAGTGTGGTGCCGGGACAGAGGCGGACGAGCCAAGTGGAATCAATTTGTATGTGTCCTTGGAAAATGATCAAAGCACGCAGGAAGAGTGCTGGATTTGAACTTCTAAAGGGACTGCTATGTAATCACTTGGTTGTTCTAACTTTGGAATTGAGGAGATCGTGTCAAAAAAAAAAAGAATGAAATTTATTTTCAAAGTCGCTGAAAGCTCCCAATGTTCAAAGCAAAAGTTCTGCATTTGACTTCAGAACTAGCAATTCACAGAGCAGATGCGTCTCGGGGCTCCTTTCACTATTCCTCCACCTCTCGCCCCTTTCTCCTTAAGGAAAGAAAGAAGGTGATTGTTCTGTGGGAATCTAAAAATTCTTTTTTCGCACTGGTACTAAAATCTCAATAATTCTTACTGCTGTTTAGGGACTTTCAGTTCTCAGAGAAGGGATCTGGCCAAGTGTGTTTTTGCTTTTGTAGTGAAGCAAATGATAAAATGTAACAAGTTGGAGGGGAAACCATTTCACTTTCTTAACAAAGGAAGACAATGGAATGTTGGGCAATTTGTCTAATACCTTATTGAAGGTCTATGTGCCTGTGTAGAGTAATACAATGCCCTTGACCTGATGGGCACTGCCGCTTGTATGGGCTACAGAGACATCCACGGTGGGGATTGTCTCCACCATTTTCACTGCGAGCTGGATCAGAGGGCACTCCTATTGCAGCGACGGTATTATTTCCGTGTGCCCATCCACCATCAACACATAAGCAGCCCTGAGTTCCTGCTCTGTGATGCTCAAGGCACTAAGAACGAGAATAAATCAGAGCCCTGGATTAGATACTAACAACATGGATGAACAATTAATCCTCACCGTGAAAAAATTAAGTTATTTAACAGTCATAGTGTCAAACTTACATGGGACTGAAAGGTGGACCACATCAGTTATTAGTGGAAGCAGCAGAAGTATGGTATTGGTAGTAAAATAAATAGTGATAAACAATATGTAAGTGCTTACAGCATGATTTTGCATTGGTTACATATTTAATGCTCTGTCGATACAGGGAATAATAGCTCACTTGTGCTGGCTAAGCAAATGTGTCCTGTAGACTTCCAACTTCAGGAAGTTCTGGTGGCTGCCTATTGAAATTCATCACCACCTTTGTATGAGGCCACACCTGCTCTGGGCCGCTCCCCATCAATACTGAGTGGCTGAAAAACACTGAGGACGTATTCCCAGGAGAGATGGGGCTCCTCTGTCGGACAGCTTTGGCTTTGCTAGACCTTCCTGAACAGTACGGCTGTTTATAACGCTCTTGTCCTACTTCAACTCCCTCATTCTTTTACGTCCCTGAATTGCATCTGTGGCCTCCCAATCTTTTCTTCCTCCTTCCCTATTTTTTCCTCACACAGGTATTTTCTGTAATAAAATCCTCACCTGTTTCATCCAGTCTGGTTTATGCCTCTTAGAAGACATGCACTAACATATTATTCTTATTTTACTGAAAGAGCCAGACAATGAATCCTGTACATGTGGATGAGAGAGCCAGAGACCAGAGTGTCTCAAAATAAAGTCGTTGATAATTTAGCATTTCAACAAGCAATCATTTTTTTCCTAGTATTTTCGGTCTACCAGGTTTTGAAATGCTGAAAATATCCATTTTACATTCCAACTCTTCAATCTTTCCCTGATAATGAAAGAAAAAGGTTTGGACCCTTAGGCAAGATGCTGGAGTTATTGCTTTTAAGTTTTCTTCCAATACTTTCTGTGAAATACACCTCAGAAGATATAGTTCAGCACAATAACCTAACTATGATAAAAATCTCTGCTGTGTTGAAAGTTGCCCCAAATCGTAGAATGTTACACACCGCTCAGTGAGAACTACCAACCAAAGACATGATTTGAAAGAAAATATTTAGCTCTCCAGGTGCAAGATTTATATAATTTCCAAGCTAACCCTTTCTTTTGAAAGGTCAAGAGGTGAGATGATTTGGCCACACATTATCTCACTAATTATCTCGCTGAATGCCCTCAACTTCTCCCTGCACTGTCCTCACCTCTCCTTGGAGCGGAGATCTCTTTGTAAATTGCTCCGGCACTTGGTTCCGTCAATTATGTTCAAACAACTCTTCATTCCCCTGTAAGCATACTGAGGGGAATGTCATTTGGGAGCAAGATCTTTTGATCTCTTTGGAGTCACTTGTGCATTTCACCTTTCTGACGACCCTGCCCACATCTCCTGCCCACCTTCCTTTTTTTCGTTGACGAAATCTTTCCTACCATTTATTTGGGAAGAATAAATATGTTCACTGACCTGTTTGAACTATCAGATATTTCTTCTAACACCTGTAAAGATCTATGCTAGTATATTGATGGGAGAAGAAAGGGATACTGTATGGTGGCTTGCCAGGTACTTTCAAAGAAGATTAAAAGATTCATAAGGAAAAAATTGACTTTACTTCCCTGTGAGAACTTACACATTCTATAACCTTAATAAAAAGAAAAATGGACTCTTATGTGTCATTGATAATGGTTCATATAAATATCCCAAATCTAAGTATAATATTTGTCACATTATCATAATTACATAGGTGACTACCGATTAAACAATTTACCATGTGAGTGCAGTGGGGGCCAGAAGAGGGTCTGCTGGCCTCATCCACAAAGTCACCGTTCAGTTGTTGAGAGTCAAATATCACTAATAATTAAAAACCCATGGCTACGCCGCGAGTCAATGTACGGGCAAATGTAAAAACAGACTATATCTTTGCAACAATTTTTATTTGTATGGAAATATTCTTTCCTCTAAATTTAATTGTATAATTTGCATTTTAAAGGTGTTGTATTAAGTGGGCATATTTAAACACATACTAAATGGATCATATAAGTGAATAGTCTCTATATTGAAGTGCTCTAGTTAAAGAGGTTTTCTGGGAATAGCTCGAGTGTTTTTAGTTTCTTGCAACTGAAGTGATGGAGGTAGCTATTGCCTTCTTTTAGACATACAAATTTCAGGGTGGTTAGAAACTCTGGGGACTGCAGTTGAAAACTAATTGCCCTAAAACCAGCTTCATTATCTCAGATGAATTGCATGGCTCTCCCCTCTCTCCCTGATGCTTGCTTCTCTTTATCTCCCTTCTCTGGCTCTGGCTTTCATTTTTACTCTCTCCCCGGCTTATCCTGTTTTCAGACAGTCCAGCGTGAATGCCAGTGCCAAGAAGACGTATCAGAGATCCCCTGCCCACTGCGAACCGGCTCTTGTTATTAATCAGCCCGCTGTACAGAGAAGGACAGAAATCATATGATATGAATACATTCACCTTGATCTGCTCATGTAACATGGGCTGAGATTTAGTATAATTCCCACCAGAAAAGGGGCTGTTGAGAAAAACAAATTTTATATAAGTCACTTCACATGGGAACATGTCGATCTTTATTTTAATATCTTCTTTTATGTCTCATGCCTTTTATTTAAAATAATAACAAAGTATAACATACAAAACCTCCTGCCATATTTTAAGCTTTTGGAAATAGAACACTCGCCTTCTTACCTACTTTAAACTTTTTAAAATCACCCCCTGGTATTTTTCCTCTCTCACCAATTCCTCATCTTCAATTAGTCTTCCCTTCATCTACCCATCTCTTCCTTCAATAGTGCAACAGGGAAGAATATAAGAAACTGTCATGTGACTGAAGTTATCAGGGTTGCTTAGCACTCAAAGGAGTATGGTTTCCACAGAAGTTCTAGGAAGCTAAACTTTTACATTTATAGGCAATTAACTGCTTTAAATAACACATGGGTAGTTCAATACCTAATATACACCAACAAATAAATATTTTATAAATTATACAATTGTTTTGACTCAGTTGAGCTGGGTTTTATAAAATATAATGACCAAAACATAGTAATAATAACTAGTGATATGCTGAAGAAGTTCCTTGATAGAATCATTAAAAGTACAATCTGCACAATAACTTCTCCCCCAAAAGCTCTCATTGAGATTTGGACCCAAAGAGACAAAATCACCAGAGAGTTTTAAGATGCTTAAAGGAATCTCTATTATCTTACCCAAGCAAAATGAAAAGATAAAAACCAGGAAATCAGAGGATGAATGCAAGCCAATGTTCAAAGATCCAGGAGGGCAAAAGGAAGCTGGACCCAAATGTGGAGAGACAAAAAAACATGAATTTTGATATCACTGTTCAAGCTACAAATACTGCTAGTATTCGAACTCTTCTGATATAAATATAATTATCACTGGTTAAAAAACATAATAATATCTAATGAAAAAGAATAGCCTAAAATATAAGGTCAAACAGCTATTAATCTAGGTGAATTCTGTTTTAAGTTGGAGCATATGATTAGATATTTGTGTTAATACCACCCTGTACGTAGTAAATAGGTGCTCAATAAACACTGGTTAAGTTACAGGGTTGATCTTACTATAAGACAAAAATTATGGTATGGATTTATGTGCATTCTCCCATGTAACCACCCCACTTGCTTTGATTATGACCCCGTTCTATAGAAGAGGAAGCCTAGTTTAGAAAGGATAATTATAGTTCAAGCCACAGAGCTAGCAGGTAGCAGAGTTAAAATCAGAACTTAAACAACCTGATGCCCAAACTCGTGGTATTAACTATTATGGTCTACCGATTCCTGGAAAGCCTTACAACTGTATGGTCTTTAAGCTTGCACTGTCTAATGAAAATGCAATGTGGGTCACATGCACAATGAAAATTTTTCTGGAAACCATATTACAATGGTAAATGGAGGAAACTAAAATAATTTTAGTAATACACTGAACTGATATCTAAAATGATTTCATTCCTAGATGCAACCAATATAAAACATTAATGAAATATTATGCATTCATTTTTTCGACTAAGTCTTTGAAATCCAATGTATATTTTATCTTCCATCCCATCTCCGTCGGCGCTACCCACACTGGAAGTGATTGACAGTCACCTGACAGGGTAGCTCTAAGCTTAGTGCGTGTGTGTGTGTATGTGTGTGTGTGTATGTGTGTTTGGGCTTCAGTCCTTTCCTCAGGCATGAACTTTAAAACCCCAGCGTTTGGTAATTACCTCTGTTTTCAGAATCATGTAAGGCAGCCAGAGTAAATAAGGCACTATTTTGTGTGTGAGCATGTGTGGTGTGTATGTCTAAAGCTTTAGTCCCAGCCTTGCTGTGGTGCCCCTTTTCTGCAGGGTTTTGACAGCACCCCCAGAGGGCTCCTCAGAGCCGCTCCCCTCACCTGCTTTCACAGTGATGGCTCCTCCCTGTGAACCCCCGGCCGCGTGAAGTCCAGAATAAGCCAGGGACCTGATGATAACCTTCAGTGACAATTACTCTCCTCGTGCAGCTCCCTACCGAGCAACTGCAACTTCCCCCTGTAAGATGACTTTGGTCTTTGGGAGGACACTAACTAAAATTTGTGAAATGATGACGTTAGAAAATATTGGATAGGGGCTACCTAGGAGCACTAGACTGCCTTTGCAAAAAGTGGACACTTTACTCTTTTTAAGAGAGAATCTGTAACTACTTCAGATGATAAAAGCTATGGCTATTACACCATCTGTGAAAGTGGGCTAAGCAGGCAAATAAATGAAAACTAAGGCAATTATTTAAATTATCCATAAAACATGATTTTCAAAAGATGAATTAAAGACCTGTCTCAAATCTTTCTTAAACAAATGACTAAGCAATGAAAAAGACTATTGCTAATATATTTAAACAAGTTTTTTTTTTAATTAAATCAAGTATGGCTTATAGTACAGTTCCTACAGTGGGAGACAGAAGCCTGGAACACAGAAGTTCTCAAACCATATAGAGGTTTTTTGGACATCTCGTGTGTGGGCACCCAACAATCTGGGTATTACCGAACGCAAGGGGGGCCCAATATACTTCTACTGAAAGGAACCCCCCCAGGTTCGCTATGTCCACCACCTTATAGGAAAGACATCTCTCAATGCCAGAGATTCGTGAAAAGGAAAGGAAATGTTTATTTAATGCTGTACAGACTTACAGTAGTGACCTAATGCCTTCATCAAAATCCTAAAGTCCCTTAAAACACCCACAGATACACACAGTCCTTCCTTCCCCCCTTTGCCTAGTCTGGGGTACCGTATCTCAGGAAAAGAAATAGAAGTCCGTGGCTCAGGCAGCCCCCAGGTTCTTCCCAGTAATCCGTCTCAGCTGGTAGGCCTCCCTCAGTTCCTGGCACCATCAGCTGTGTCCCCTGGAGCTCTG
This sequence comes from Phyllostomus hastatus, assembly GCF_019186645.2. NCBI lineage: Eukaryota > Metazoa > Chordata > Mammalia > Chiroptera > Phyllostomidae > Phyllostomus > Phyllostomus hastatus. Next base: position 22,240,872 of record NW_025334024.1, read on the forward strand.
CTAAAGGCACGTGGTTCTCTCACATGTCCACAGCTGCATGGTGGTCCTCTCGGCACAATGGCCGTGGGAATATCCACTCAGCCAAAACCATGTGGTCCCTCCCAGGGCTACTGTGTCTCGGTTTAAATCCCAATGCCAATCTTCTTCTGCAGCCCCATTTACGACTCCTCCTACAATTGGCTACACCTGCCAGCACTCTCATATCCTTCCAGCTTTACTGGGCTGCCATCATGAGTCTGGGCAGGCATGGCCCCATGTCATGGAGCCAATCTTCCCCAAGCTCCCACCCAGGCGCTGTAACTTGGGGGACCTGCCCCCCAGTTATATCTTGGTGGGGAAGTTACTTCCATCCCCCTGGCTCAGAGCCTGGCCACAGCTATGTAATATATCTATGCAACCAGTTAAAGGTTATAGATATATTAAATGACCACCCCAGAGGTTAGCTGCAAAGCTGTTGCTATGCAAAACAGCTCTCAGTGGCCCTGCTCCATGTGTCCCTTCCCCCAACCCACACCTGTGGGGGAAGAGTGAGGACATCCTAGTATTTCCTGGACACCCTGAGTTCTGGACCCCATTCCAAATCCCAATTTGGGGCTCCCCTCTTGGCTGCACCCTGGAACATGGGGGGTTTGTTTTGTTTCATTTTGTTTTGTTTTCTGGAGGTTTGCTTTTTGTTTTGGATTTTTAAAACTTTCTCATCAATAACTGGTCTAATAACAACACTAAGTCTTTTTTCTTCTCAGCCATGTACCACATTAGGCAATGGATTTACAACGGTCAGGGTAGAGATGCAGACTTTGTTCTCGTGGAATTTGAAGCCTAGGTGGAATTAAAAAAAAAAGAAAACCCTTTAAAACTGTTGCACAAATTACGACGCAAAAGGACTTTAAATAATTACAAACTGAGATGAGTATTTTGAAGGGCAAGTAATGCATTTTTAAGAAGACTTTGGTGATGAAATCCAACCCAAAATAAAGAACTCAGAAAAAGCTCCCCAAAGAACTGACATTTGAGCAGACATGAATAATGTAAGAATTAACTAGGTAACGGAGAGAAGGATAATAGAGAGAGATAAGAGACAAGCAATTCCAAGTGGAAGGGAGAGGCCTGCAAAACAGAGCCCGGGGTTGTAGATATTTAAAGATGTGAGAGGAAGGCAGAAAGTGATGTGTCATGAAGGCTGGAGAGTAAAGATGTCAGACCCCGTACACGGAGGGCCCTGCCAAAGAGCAGTATTTTTGACTTCACGGTAACACCAGTACGATAGCTTGAAATGCTCTTTGCTTCTTTTTTTTTACTTTTTGAATCTGAAGTGCCTATACACTTGCCTATCTGTCCTGAGGAAAAAAAAAGTAGAAATTAATTAAATGCAAATCCCTGTAAGGATAAGGCAAGGGTTCGCTCGTTTATTCATCTGTTCATTCCGTGTAGCAAATACTAGAATGCAAGACGTGGGCTGGGAACTGGGGGTGCAGCCGTGGAGAAGACAAAGTACTGGGGTTGATTGAATTGACCTGCAAAAAGGTGTCCTCTGCGCCGTTTGAAAGCTGTGTGATTTGGAAGGCAAAGAAGTATTCTATTACCATAATAGAAGAGGTCTCAAGAACTTATTAAAAGGCAGTTAGCTTTCTCTTCCCTGCAAATGAGGACAAAGTCCCTTTATGATACACAGATGGTAAATTTGCACTCTGAGTTTCCCATTTAAAAAAAAATTCTTGAAGAATTACTACATCTATGTGTCTTAATTGTAAGAGACTATACTACGTACTGTAATGCACGCTATAACTTTAGTCAAGCAGTACGGAGCATTGGCCATTATACAAAACAAAGCAGCAGTGTTTTCTAATTGACTCTTTGATCAATGATATTAATTGCACCAGGTCCATCTCAGAAACATTTTTTTAAAGTCTTCCCCCAGCCTAAAGTCACAGCGAGTTTTTGTATTTAAGCTAAGCTATCCATAAACCAGTTACATTGTTTTTGTGGTTAGTTTTCCAGACTGAACCACAATTTGCAAGAATTGTGAGCCCAGGTGCTCAAAATGGTAGCATGTGATGATTTAACGAAAAGCATCAGGTTTTAACCCAACTTTGTTGGTGATATTTGGCAATCTTCAGTTTTACTTACCCGAACAATTAAGGGGCACCCGTTTCTGTCACAAAGCCCATTAAGTTATTTGAAGGCAAACAAGATTGTTTTCTGTGTTCCAGGAAAGGAAGGAGAAAGTAGGACACTTCCATAAGCAAATTAAGGAAAATGTCAGGAGATGGGACATGTCTGCCAGTCCTGGAAGGAAGAGTGAAATCCGCCAGAGTTCAGGGAGCAGGCAGAGCTCAGCTTCAGCCAGCAGTAATTGGGAAGCATCAATGTGGGAATGGCAAGGCCGCCTTTATTATGCAAGTATACTAGTGATGTGCTACTCCTCAATTAAATGAAACATTTAGTTTTTCAGAAACACATATTTTCTCTAGAATGTGTAAAACTGCAGTATGCTCCGAGATGCTTTAGAGAATTAAAATTAATGGAAAATACACCATCCGAAGGTATTTCTGCTCAAACCAAGGAAACATCCTAGCTGAGCTGTCCAGCAGAGAGAAGGTAGCTTCCGGAGGTTTTAGATACTGAAGATAGTCAAGAAAAGATGGGTCAATGGCCTATGAAAAAAGATGTATATCAAGTTCAATGAGTTAACCTCAGAATCTATCCCAAACGGAGAACTTGATATGTTTTCATTTTTAAGGGCAGCTTTTTCTGAAGGGGTGGAGGGACATTTTCTTAAAATATTGTGTAGGTTTTAAATATAATTTTTCATTGCTTAAATTTTTAATAATTTCCACAATCCAAAGTATGTAGGAGGCATAAGCAGAGAAGTTCTAGAAATCGGTGTCTGATGTTGCAACCCACTGGAAAACCTAAAAATGGTACACTTTGTGTTTCAGAAGCATGCTGCCATATTTCATCAGTGAAAGAACAGTACAGACCCAATGAATAAGGAGAAATTAATTTTTGGAGGTTAGTAATGCAATAAAAAATTTAATTTGATTTACTTTAACTCAAATTGCTCCAAGATATAGTGGAAACAATGGGGAATGATACTTTTCCAGAAGATTTAGTCACTGTAAATGACAAAATATATCCTTGTAGATGCTGTAAATGGCAATTTGTTAGTAATGACACCTAAACATTGAAACATTATACAATTAAGTTCCAAACTTTAAAACAATTTCATTATGTGAACTCTTAAATAGCAAACAACATTTTTTTAAGAAAAGGAAAACCTGTCCTTTCTAAATAATCACTAAAGTAAACAAATTATAAAAGTCAGAAGACGGGGCGAAAGCTCAGTCCATAGCTCATTCCGCGTGAACGCTGTCGGGCAAGACCAGCGAGGGAATGGGACTTTCCTAAGGCCACACAAAGACCTCGCCCCAAAGGGGGACCGGAATGGAAATATCGAAGTTCTTAGCCCCCATGGAATAGGCTTTATGCTTCTTCACTGCGAGATTTATTAAAGTCATTAATCTGTATCATGAATCAACAAAGGAGACTGAGAAACATAAAGGCACCGAATTTCTCTCATTGGAGCCCCGAGCACTTCCTTATTTTATTATCAGTACTAGTACTGTTGTGTAGGACATCTATTAGTCTCTTAGTTAATAACTTGTTTCAGAGCACAGTGTGGGGAGTGGCTGAGAGGTGGACATACCAGAAATAACTCTGACCCAGCCCTGCGTATTACCCAGTTCACAAGCGTTTTCTACTGACAGACATTACTAGACCTGATCAGAACGATTATGGCTAAAATTCCGTGATTCCCTAATTTCTCAGTTCCATTGTTCCATCCTTCCCTGAGTCTCCTTGTCATTCTCAGTTCCCAGGTTCAATCACAAAACAGTATTCAATGTTTAATTAAAATAACTCTATAAACAGTCATTTCTTAAAAGAAAGGGTGCAGTAAACTGACTGGTTAGTCCTTTTAGAGGTCAAATATTTTTTTTCTACAAATCCCAATACAACTATATGTAAATTAAGTAGTCTTAAGCAAGGCAGGTAAATGCTTTAACATTGTGCATTTAAATTTTTCATCTCTCAATTTGAGATAGTGACATATACACACTCTTATGGTTTTGTAAATAATGACATAAAATAAGGTACAAGAAATGCTTATGGCAGTCCTAGCACATAGTAGGCACTCAGATGTAGTAGCTATAAAAATTCTCTGCACAATGCTAAACCAACTAGTTGAAAAAGTCTTCTAACTTCGTATTTTTAACTGATACCAATGCATGATTTGGGGAAAAAATGTATGTCAAAAATACTTTCAGTTTAATTTTGGGAATGTGTTAGAAATAGCAATGAACTTATGCATGGCTGATGGGTAAAATTAGTTATGTCTCTAATTTGGTTGAGAAAGCTGGTATCTATCAAAATATTTCTTCCCATCTCAGCTGAACACACTGCTACTTTTTTTTGCAAAAACACACAATGTATCTGCCATGGAAATTAGCATATTTTCAGTATCTATTGTAAAAGAAATAAGGCCAGTTGGAACATCAGGAAGGTAATCAGGCATCATTCTTATAAAACAATGTTCAAAACGCTTGCCCTGTTTGTTTTTGCTCAGCTTATATCACAAGTCAGATGTGTGGCTCAAGTAAGTGAACTCATTATAGGTCCATGCTTGTGCGTGGGTAGACGGAACTTCTGTTTTAAGGAAGTTAGCAAAAGTGGGTAAATACTAGAGAAAAAGTGAAACTAAGCAACAGATATGTGTGAAAGAAGAGAGAGAGAAGTATCCAGGCTGGAGGACAGAGGTTAAAGTGAGTCATGACCTGAGGTGGCCATTGGGGATCATCTGGGACACATTTTGATTTGCTGGATGGAAAACTGACAACCAGGAAAAGACGCAGCCGATCTAAGCTTGCACAACTACATACTGAGATCTGTGCATTGGTGGTCAAAAGGCACTGTTTACGCAGCATGTTGGGTACCAGACAATCTTCGGGTCCTTCCATTGCTTCACATCCTTCAACCCATTAATCCCGCATTTTCTTCTTACTGTGACCATAATGGTTCTATTCTTCTCTGTTCCAGATTTCCCCATAACATTTTTAACCATCAGGAATATTAATTTTTCCTTATTCTAATTTCCTCTCTCCTTTCACCAGAATATAAATTGCATGAAAATGTATTTTTTGTCTGTTTTCTCACTAATATATTCATATCCTCACAGCCTATAACAACATATGGAAAACCTTAAGGGCCCGATAAATATTTGTTACTGAATAAATGAAGTGCAGAGAATGAGAATAAGAAAATTTGAGTGGTGCAAACACTAGTTAATGTCCTTCACAAGCCTGTAACCTTAGCTGAGTTACCACCTCTCTGCCTCTCCGCTGCCTTTCCCATGAAATCTGATGGAAGCCCTGTGCTACGAAGAGTGATCTAAAGATGGGAGAGTCCCATTTACCAGCCAGACTGGTCCAGTTAAGCAGGATAATCAGGAGCTGATGCAACAAGGCAGCCATCTAGCTAGTATTTCCAATGTTGTTGTGAAGATTAAGTAATGGCTACAAAGGGTCAAACAAAATAGGTAGTCAATGAATATTAAAGGAGAAAGAGAGCTGACTCTCCTTCTGACCACTTCCTTTGAAGGTAAAATATTAAATGGATTTATATACTATATATTATATGCATCCCACATATATCCCATACATATCTCACACACACACACACACACACACACACACACACACACACACACACGGTTGGACAACTAAGTCCCAGAGAGGGGGAAATAGTTCTGCAAAAGCACCTACTGTCGCCTTATTTTTCTTGCCATTCTCCCACACTAATTCTCAGTTAAAATAAGACTCCTTGCTTGCATGTCTGGATTTAACAGAGAAGTTAGTTCTGCTATCTTGCACAAAGTGTTTTGTGATAATTGGTAATAAGGCTGGCATTATAAATAGGGAGTAATAGCTGTCTGATCTTGCTGCCTAATATTATAGCTTTTTGGTGTTCATTCTATTAGACTGAGCAATGTGCTCTCTCTCTCTCTCTCTCTCTCTGTCTCATAAAAAGACACAGCATTTTTATTATAAGCAAACAAAACCATCTTTGCAATGCTTTTTCCTAAGGTCTCCAAAGTTCTCTTTCATTTTCTCTCAACCAAAACAAATAAACAAAGAAAAAAACCATAAGAGGTACATATTGCCCCATTTGTCAGTTGAAAAAATAGGAAAGGAGCAAAAAGATGAAAACTTACCCTGGAACAATCAAAAACCAATAAGAGATTTGGAGTAAAGATTTGACTTCATGTATTCCTGACTCAAAGTCCATGTTTTTACACCACTCACTCTGCTATATTAGGAGCATTTGCTTGTCAGGTAAAATCAGGGGTGAACGCAAGGACAAAAGTGGCAGAAAGATCTTGGTTGGAATGACTCCCAAGGGGTTCCAGGTGTGCTCCAGGACCACAGAGGACCAGACAGGACAGGAGGCAGCCGAGCATGCTGATGTCTCTAAACTGTCCTGTCCTGACCTCCAGCCTGTAACCATGCCCGGTTCTGCTCCCTTCTCCCCGCAGTCATTTCCTATACCGCGCTGTTTCTAACCTCAGTTCACCTTCAGGCTTCATCTTGGTGTTGGGGAAAGTTTCATCACCCTTGTACAGCTTCATTCTTACCCTGTGGATTCTGCTTCCAGCCTGCTCGGGTACTATTTATGTACAATGTGGGTCATGTCGGGAAAGAGTTTTACATGTGAGAGCTAACAGACAAAAATTCAGAGCCATCCATTAAGATACCACTGAGTTACGTATTTAATACCATGTCCCAGCGTTCCCCACAAGATTAAGCATCAGTCACATGGCGTGTTAGCTTGCTTGAGAATGAACCCTTGTTCGATTGCCATTGCTTCATCATTTCCCACCGCCCCTTCAGCGTTTCCTGGAATTACCTCCCAAATATACTACTCGCACTTGATTTTTTGTATCTGAGTAGTTGGCTTCTAGGGGAACCCAAACTAGGTTTTAAAGCTTTTTTTTTCTGCACCACCCTCTCCCTACACACACATACTCTATGAAGGCCACAAAATGCAACTTCAGAATTAAATCTTAAAAGTCTCACTTCATCTCCATATCTCCTCTCCTGCCTCAGGAGCAGACTCTCATATCATACCTCTCCCACGTTAACTTCAGTAAAACAGAGTCTGTGATGTCGCCTAAAGCTCTTATCTCCCTGTTGCCTAGAAAGTGGGTCCTAATTACACCGGGCCTAAGACATTCATCGCTGATAATCTGGCCCGCAACTGGACTGTCACAAATACCCCTTCTGTCATGTGGCAGACTAACTACGCTTTGTACATACCAGTGACTTTCAGGATTTAATGCCATCATTCTCTCTAATGACGATTCTATCCATTCTTTCTGCTTTTCCTGCTAACTCCAAAGATTTCTCCAGAACCGATCTCCAACCTCCTGATGTTAGTATAGACAGGCATTAGTGTTCTGTGTACCCGCAGCCTTCTGTCCGTAGCCTAGTGCATCAATGGTCATTTCCTAGTGCAATAGGAAATGACCATTTCCTATTGGTTTGGACTCTCCTGCACTGGTAACATCTCAGCACAGAGGCGATGATCAGTCAAGGCATAATGTGCAGCACGACCCTTTTTTCTTCCCTAATACTTTTAAATCTAAAAATTTCTCAATATGGAACCCTTGTATTAATAACACACACACACACATATGTGTGCGTATATATATAGTGAGTACATATACATATACATACATACACACCAGAGTGGCTCAGTTGGTTGGGGTGTCATCCAGTAACTGAACAGCTACAGGTTTGATTCCTTGTCATAGCACATGCCTAGGTTGCATATTTGGTCCCCTGTCCAGATGCCTGTGATCCCCAGGTGGGGAATGTCCACAAGGCAACCAACTGATGCTTCCCTGTCTCATCGATGTCTCTCTCTAGCCCTCCCTCTCTCTCTAAAAAGCAATGAAAACATGTCCTCAGGTGAGGCTAAATATATATACAGAAAATTTGAAAGCTCCACCCTCCTAACTAGACCCTTAGAGAAAGCTGCATACAGCTAAAAGCAGATTAACCTACTTCACAATTTTGCCTCTGGCCAGCCCTGGCTCGAATTTCTACCAGATGGGAGAGAATTTGACTTAAATCAATATGAAATCAGGATATAAATCTGTACTCTTTATGTTTAACTAAATCTTCATTGGTTAACATCTTAGCAACCAATTTTGAGCTGTAAAAAGCTGACTTTATGGAAAAAAAAAGACATTGAGTATAGAGAAGACAGTGTGAACACCAAATGCTATAGGATCTCGGAAACTAACGACATCAAAATAACCAATCGGACGAAGGAGACTTGTCAGAAAAGGTGGTGGTTATCTAATTACAAACTGGCAAAGCCTATTAAGCTATTTGTACATGTGAGATTGGTATACAATGCCATGCAAAGTTCAAAAGAATGTAATATCTTTGTGTTACATACCAGGTAGGACTGAAATGTGGAATTATGGAGGATAAAAAGGCCCTTCGGAAAGTTTCAATTCACACCCAGTCAAACCTGGCCAAACTGCTGAAGGTTCAAAGCTGATAGACAAACCTTTACTCATAGCTTTAATTAATGCCACGGACCTTTGCGGAGTGAAAATTCTGCCACCTAATTAAGATGAGTCTTTATTCATTTTTTTTCCTAGACAGCTGAGATTCAGATTTTAGAAGCTAATGCTAAAGATTGCCTGACCTTTGGCGATACAGCCCGTCCATTTTAAGCTCGGAGCTTTCAGAGGAGCTGAACAGATGACGGGACTCGGGGGTCATCTGCGAAGAAGCAGGCTGATTGCCCAACGGAGTTTGCTTCAGACAGTTCCCCTTTGTGAAGAATGTCTCCTTAGGTGGCAGTATCCCTGCACGCCAGACCTTCAGGGCCAGGACAACTCCTCAATCACACCACTCCAACCACGCTTGTACACGGACACTAGGAATAGAACCGATTGCCCACATGTGTAACTCTTCGCCTACACACAGCTATATAAATACTTGTTTCCCCCAACTTAGCAGTACAAGTACATATTCTGTCTCATGTGGCTGTCACTTCACCCTTTGCACAGCAGACATTTAATGACGGCGTACTATATTCCAAATCCTGGGACAGAAACGTGAATAGCTATGCTTCCTGACATCTAGTGATTTCACTGCAAGGGAGGAGAGGACTACGCATGTGCTAAGTGTGATAATAAAGCATATGCACATACTGTGTGAGTACGTAAGCCATCCTGAGTTGTGTGTGACCGTGAATACCTGAAAATGATCCAAAGAGAATGTTACAATTAAACCTAGCTTTAGATAGAAGTTTACAGTTGGAAAAGGAAAGTGGGGTAGGCATGAGTGAGGGTGATAAGTTGCTTAGGATGTTTTAAAAATGGCTGGTGATTTTCCTAAAGCTGCGAGAAAGGTGTTAGGAGCTAGAATGAGAAGACTCTGCCACAACAAGGCCAGCAGTAAAGATTAGGCAACGGCGAAGAGTTACAAAAAACGAGGAGCACTCAATTGTATCTGTATAAATTTAGAGAAGGTAATTCAATGCTGGAATGAGGAAATGGGAGGAGCTGGAGGGAATACAAAATAAGACCAGTCATTTAGAAGGACATTATAATACTTGAGTGAGTGAAAAGGAAAGCTTAAAAACTTCCAATTACACCAAGGACGGAAGGAAGAGGAACTGTTCAGGAGAATTACAAAGCGGGACAAATCTGCAGATACTCACTGAATGGAGATGGAAACATAAATACAAATGGTACTGCCACCAGTTACTCCAAAATATAGTAACCCTGGGCCCACAAAACGGGGGAGGGCCTTTTATTTTTTTTTATTTCACTTAAGTCTTCATTCTTCATCACTACAAGATGCTTTCTCTTCCTTTATGGATTAAAAAATAACTTGAAAAAAATGTGTCCAGCGATGCCAGGATTAAAATCCAGGTTTTTCTGAGCCCGAATCTTTCTCTCGAGCCACCATACTGCCTTCTGATCTTAAAATAGGTTAATTTAAAGATCGACATGCGGTAATTTTGCCATTGGGTATGGAGTACTCAAGATAATTAAATTAGCATAGTGTTTCTCTTTACATCCAACCACTCGCTTCACTTGTCAGGCAGAGAAGGTGGAGTTTTTAATAGATCACCGCGTTTCACATGGAGAAGTTGGCTCCTTCACTCAAGCAACCTGATAATTATCTCCAAATCTCTCCCAATTCCCTGAGCCTAGGTATTTCCTTTAGGTATTAAGAACATAACCTGGTCTCTTTTTACTTTGTTTTTGACACTATTCAGTGAGATGGGAAGCAGTGTCATATGAATCTGCAGAAAATTAAAAAGCTCTGAAATCAAGCTTTCCAACCCCATACTCAAAACATACACGCAGCATTTGCGATATAAAGTATAACAAACACTTGCAAGGAATGTTTGTGGATGAGAAATACATAATTTCGAGAATGGTTTGATAGAAGTATTTTTTAAATGGAATAACAAGTTTCTGCATTTTTTTAAAAGAAAACGATTATTTTTAAGATTTCTCCCCCATGTCACACAAATATTTCCAAGTAGAGAATTATCCATCTTAGGCAATATTATTATTATCTTTTCAATATAATCTATGACACAAGATATTCTAATTGTACCTCTTTGTTTAAATTAAAAAGAGGGAGCAGGTAAAGGGCTGATGAAAAAGGTGAAGGGATTAAAAAAAAACAAAAAACCTCAGAGACAGACAACAGTATGGTGATTACCAGAGGGAAATGGGGGTAGGGGGATGAGGAAGAGGGGAAAGCAAGGAGGGGGCTATAAATGGTGATGAAAGGAGGCACGGCTTGGAGTGGTGAACACACAATAAAATATACATATGATGCGTCAGAGAATTGCACACCTGCATCCTATGTAATTTCATTAACCAATGGCACCTTAATAAATTCAATTAAAATAAAATGAAAAGTTAAAAAAAAAAGATAAACAGAGAATGCCATTACTGAACTCATCTACTGTTTCCATGCTGCCCCTACTAGCCATCCCATGAATTGTCACTCAAGATTTTGGGTTGATAGTATATTCTGGGTGACAAGAGAATATAAAAAGAGGGTCTACATCTTTGGCAAACATTAAAACCTAGGGCATCAGGGATCACATTATTCAATACCCCTTACATGAGTATCGTCAGGACAGATTATTCTCCTGGACAGGAATGTGTTACTCTCTCCTGACCAACGCATGAACTTCATTTTAGTAGCAAATGAAAAGCATTAAGATTCAATCTTCACTTTAGCTATAACTGCTATCAGTTTCTAATTATTATTTAATCTGCCATTTTAAATCAATCTCTCTCCCCCTCCTTCCTATCTCCATAATTATTTTCCATCTCAACTCTCCATGCATTAATATTACTATTCAGAGGCCACAGGATTTTGGCTCAAATTCTCTCAATTATCAGCTGTTAACTCTCAGGGCCCTTTGGGAAGCCAAAGTACTAAGCATTGCTTCAGTTTATAATTTATAGAAAGAAAATAAGGTAAGCTTTATAAATCTTACCCCGAATTCTATATTTTATTTATATTTATACTCCAATGGCTACTTGTAAACTCTTACCCTAAGGATAGGAGACAACGGTCTGGAAAGCTGAAGACTTAGCCCTTTGCCTTGGAGGTTTTGCTGTGGGTATCAGGCAATGTCCACATATGGGCTTATTTTTATTTATGCTGCATGAAATCTGGTGTGTCTCTTCACTCTGTGTATCCATTCTTATCATTTTTTTCTGTTATTGCCTCTCCTATATTATCTTTTCACTACATATGAAGTCCTACAAGAAAATTTAAGATTATGTAGGGGAAGAAAAATAAACTTCTCTCCACTCTTGCAGATTCTTAGCTGAGATCCCCCTGCCCCTTGTAATAACAGACGGATTAACAGGAGAAAAACAAACCAAAGTTTAATTACATGTATACCTCCTCTACACATGGGAGATACCCAGGAACACTGAGTAACTCCCTGAACTTGGCCCTTAAATATCAGCCCCAGCTAAAGACAAATGAAGACTTGGGAAGATGTTGCGGGCAGGGAGCCAGTTACTGGAGGTGGCCAGAAAAGCACAGTAAACAAGAGAAAGGTCGTTATGCAGATTTAAATCACGGCCCTTCCCATTGGCAAGAGTGTCTCAGATTTAGTCAATCTCCTCCTCCTGTTTGAGAGAGGAAGACACCTTGCAAATGGAGATTTTCCTGGGAAAGAAACGGTCCCTCACAAAAGCATAACTGATTCTCAGCTTTCAGAGCTACTCCTGTGTCTGTTTCTTTTTTTTATTTTAATCATTGTTCAAGTACAGTTTTCTGTCCTTTGCTCCCATCCCAGCCCACCCACCTATCCCTCTCCTCCTCCCTCCCATTTCCACGCCCCCTAGTTTTTGTCCATGCATCTTTTTATACTTGTTCCTGCATACCTTTACCCTTTTCCCCTGAAATTCCCTCCCCTCTCCCTTCTGGTCTCTGTCAGCCTGCTCTCTATTTCAGATCCTGTGTCTGTTTCTTAAAACTAATCCGCCTAAAAGTCCTTAGGCCAATGAGGCATGTTTTGGGTGGCAAATCCTGCTCCCCTTCAATTATTTCATTCTCTTTTCCAATTTCCCAATTTCTCTTTTATGTTTCCACATTTTTCATCTCTTTCCTTCTTGTGAGTGATATCTTCAAGTCCAGCAGACACTTAATTCTCCATATTTATCTTTAATCTAACGTTGAATGTTGCTATTGACTCTTTGCAGTCATCGTTTTCATTTCTAAAAGTTTCTATATCAAAAGTCCATTTTATTCTTCACAGAAATCTGTTCTTCCCTCAAGAATTCTGCTTCTCTTTAAACATTTTTAATGAAATATTCAAACAAAGACAATCTCTCTGAGGCTGTTGCTTCCTCCCTAATCGTGGGGTGAGAATTTCCATGGATTGCTGTGGTGCCTCCTGCATTTCCAATATAAGGTCCCAGAGGGAATCCTTCCTTAGGAATCCATTCAACTTGGTCATGGACACGTTCTTATAGAGTGGTTTCACCTTTGTCACTGCACACCTGTCACGTTTTGAATTAAATTTTGTTTATTGTCAACATGAGATCCCCAGCACCACATAGTTAATAGGGATGAAGAATTCAAAACCTGTTACAGAGCCAGTGCAGAGTCTTTTTCCTAAACATTGATCTATTTTTTTCCGTTCACAGCACCAGTTATTAACTCATTTCTTTCCATAGTACGGCCAGTGTGTGAGTTCTTCAGATTTTCTTTGTGTGGGTAGGAAGGACTCCAGAGGCCTCTGTTCCCATCACACATGGGCCTGAGATCTGCTCTTCTGTCTTTGGTCAGAAATCAATAATACACCAGGCCCGAAAGAGTATGTCTCTCCATAACAATTTGACTGTTCAGATTGAATTATCTTTCATCTCTGTTAAAAGATACATGTTTTCAATGGGTAAAATTGTGACTCATACAGATAAAAAATGTGTTAAATATTTTATTTAACTCATTACTTAATAAATAAACCTGACTCACAGATGTTACAATAGGTTCCAAGGAGCAACTAAAGAAGAAAGCACATGTAGAACAAAAAAAATTGGCATCGATTTACATAGAAATGCAAAACTATCTTTTTCCGTAAGGGGAGGGGAGTCAATTTAACTTCCACTGAAAGAATATACCTACATATTTACAGACCAGGATCATTATTCATTTATATCCAGTTTCTACAATTTATAGGATTTTCAAATAGCTCAAAAGCAAAGAGAGGTTAGAATCAGACAGCATAGAAGAGTGTATTTAATGGAGACCTTCACTAATCTTTTGTGTTTCCTTCAAATTTGCTTACATCTTAATTTTAGTTTCTTCTGACTTCTACACTGCTAGACACTTGTTTTCTTGTTTGCAAGCTTGAATGAGCAATTTAAAAATGCATTTTATCTAGTCTAACTGTGGACTTCTTGCAGAAAAATATCTGAAGTCAACTTAGTCTACCATATTAACTAGACTTGATTATTCCTCATTTTTAAACTCTTCATCTGTTTTTGTGGTAAAAATTTCACTCTGTTCTCCTATGCACATGTGGACTTGATCTTCTATGTCTTCATTGAATTTTTCCCCAGGTCTAACTTTTGGCAGCACTTTCTAGGTTTTTGATCTTGGTGTTCGTTCAGTGTATATCTCTGCCTATATTTTTAACTGCTTTCTCCATACTGATGACCCGGAAATTGACTCCTGAATCTAATGGCTGCTTCAGGCACTTCCTTCCACCTGTGCAGTGGGTATCATCTAATAGGCATCCCCCCGGCAGCTCAAATTTGCAAAGACCAACCCCGAATTCATCAAACATCTTCTACCCACCCCTCCAGCACAATTTCCAAAGTCATTCCTCTTCCTGCACATTCTCTGTCTCATATTTTGATATTGCAATACAATTAGTCATTCAACTTAGAATCCTAAAAATCGTCCTTAACATCTCTCTCCCCTCTACTTCCAAATCAATTATTCCATCTTAATATCTCTTAAAATCATATTTAATTTTTTTTCTTTAGTGTCCTTTCTTGAGGTGATAGTTTTTTATATTTCTGGGGTTTTTTTGGAGGAAATTATACTAACTACCATACTAGCTCTTATTTCTAACCAATGATAATCCATTATCTACTTTGCTCAACAAAATCTTTTTAAAATGTGTATTGTAGCATATCAATATACAAGGCATTCATACAGATCACCAGCAGTAAGTCAGTCAGTCAATAAATAAATAACTTAAAAATGGGCAAAGACTTGCATGGACAATTCTTCCAAAGAGGAGATACAACTAGCCCATGATAACATAAAACATGTTCAACATTATTAATGTTCAGGGAAATGAAAATCAAAACCACAATGAAATATCATTTCACTTTATTAGAATATCTATTGTCAAAAAGAAAAACGATAAATGCTGACAGGCTGTGGAGAATAGGGAACCCTTATACACTGTTGGTGAGAACACAAACTTGTAAGTCACTATAAAATATACCATGTAGGTTCAAGAAATTGAACTCCCACGTGATGCAGCAATCACACTACCAGGTGTGTATAACCACAGGACAGAAAACTGTTGTCTTGAAGAGATACCTGTACTGCCAAATTCATTGGAACATTATTCACAATAGCCACGGCATAGCAACAACCACAGTGCTCGTCAACAGAACAGACCAATAAAATAGGAGATAGATGCGGGTACAGATAATGGAAAAGTGTGCAGCCTTAAAGAGTAAGAAAATTCTGCCATTTGAGAAAACATGGAAGAATATGAAGGGCATTCCATTACATGAAGTCAAGAAAGAAAGATAAATACAGCACAGTCTCACATATGTGCAATCTAAATTTTAAAAGTCGAACTCATTGAAGCAGAGTAAAAATGTGTTTGCAGGGGGAAGGGTGTGGGGGGAATAGGGAGAGGTTGGTAGAGGGTACAAACTTCCAGCTACGAGATGAATAATTTCTGAGGATCTAATGAATGCCATGGCAGCTACAGTGGATAACACCGCCTTCTGTAACTGCGGTTCACTAGGAGAGTAGAACTTAAACGTTATTGCACACAAAACAATAAATATGTGAGGTGATGCAAGTGTCAGTTAACGCGATGAGGGGGATCTATGCACAGTGTTTATGCATTGAATTATCACTTTGTACACTTTAAATACACTACAAATTTTGGTCAGTTAAACCTCAATAAAACTGAACAAGAAAAGACATGCTAGTCAGCACTGGGAAAGGCCACAGACCGGAGTCCTGCTGGTGACTCAGCTGCAGCACTCCCCAGCTGCGTGCACTTGGACAAGAGAAGAAAGTGCTCTCACCTTCATTTCCAAACTCCCTCAGTGGGGATAGAAACAGAATGTCTGGGGATACTCAGGTAAAATCTGATTGAAACTCGGAAGCATGTCCCCAGAAAATAACAAACAATGTATAAAAAGAGACTATTACTACAAATGTTTAATTTATATAGAAAAGCAAACTTACATTATATAAATATGCATTTTTTTAGCTTATCCATTTTAAGTTCCTGTGTTTATTTACTTCATCCCAGTCAATTCTCTTGCCTTAACTCTGCACATAGCATTCAGTGATAAAGTATACCCACCATATTTTCCTCCATGACGCAAAGTTCTGTAGAGGTTTATACCATGTACATCCATATATATAAGTTTTTCGATTGCACATTTTTTGAAGTTTTACAACAGTACCACCATGTTATTTACATGGTGCTACTTTTTCACTCGGAACTAACTTACAGATATTTCATAGTCATCTGAGATAGGTCGCACACCTTTATCTCACATTTTATTTTCCATTGGCCTTATGAATATACTCCAGATCTAGCATTGCATGTTGATCTTATGATATTTTTGGCAAAATGAATATTTTGTTATTAAAAAAGATGAATAAGATCTATTCATCTAATGTATAACATGGTGACTGTAGCTGATAATATTGTATTATATAATTGAAATGTGCTAAAATTTTAGAACTCATGTTCTTATTGCACCCCCCCCAAATATTAAAAATTGCTAGTGTTTTGCCCTAACAGGTGTGGCTCAGTTGGTAGGGCACTGAAAGGTTACCGGTTTGGTTCCGGTCAGGGCGTGTGGCTGGGATGCAGGCCTGGTCCCCGGTTGGGGTGTGCGTGAGAGGCAACCAATCAATGTTTCACATATTGATGCTTCTCCTCCTTTCTCCCTCCCTTACCCTCTAAGAATAAATAAAATCCTTTACAAATTTATAAGTGATTTATGTATTTAACAAACACTAAGAAAAGGTATGAGTCTCTGTTCTGTAATGTGTTCTTTATAGTTTTAATAGTACTTCATGTTATAATAGTTCTCCCTCAAATAGCATAAAGCTTGTACTCAGTCAGTTCTGTGCCTAAGGCGCAGGTAGCAAACACAAGGCCCGCGGGCCGAATCCGGCCCTCCACCTTGCTTTGTCTGGCTCGGCACCTTGTTTCTACCCAGAGGCAGCGCTGAGCTCTCTCTTAACAATTAAGGAGTTGTACATTTATATAGTCCTAAAATTACATTCAGCCCTTTGAAGGCAACCATGCGGCTGATGTGGCCCCCAGTGAAAATGAGTTTGACACCCCTGGAAGGGTTTCTATCAGTGATCACTAAATGGGTGGATTCATTAGAATCATCTGAAGAGTGTGTATAAATACACATATTGCATTTACATACCCAAATATCCACAGAATACAATATCAATATTCAAAAACTAATTAGCAAGCAATCCAAAAACGACAGTTTAGGTTAAAAACCACATAATCACAATTATTCAATAAAGCACATTCACAAATCAGTAAAAGTAAATCGAATATTCAGTAATAAAGTTAACAAAAGCATGCCAAATTTTCATACTGGAAACTACAAATATAAGATTGAGAAAAATTAAAGAAGACTAAAATTAATGGAGAGACGTGCCGTGTTCATGGAATGAGAGACGTAAGGGTCGTAAAAGGCCAACTTCGCCTTTTAAATGATCGAGTCCGAGCAATCAGAATCAACGCACCAGCAGGATTTTAAAAAGAAGTGGAGAATCTAAAGCCCTGGCTGGCATAGCTCAGTGGAGTGAGCGTGGGTGCGAACCAAAGTATCACTGGTTCGATTCCCAGTCAGGGCACATGCCTGGGTTGCAGGCCACGGCCCCTAGCAACCGCACATTGATGTTTCTCTCTCTTTCTCTCTCTCCCTCCCTTCCCTCTCTAAAAATAAATAAATAAGATCTTTAAAAAAAAAAAGAAGTGGAGAATCTCATTCTAAAACTGACAGGACAGTTCAAAGGACCTGAAATAGTCAAAATAATATAACTAAAAAGAACAGTGACAAAGGACTACTTTTTCTGGTTCAAGGACTTACTATAAAGCTACAGTAACAGAAACATTTTCGTGTTGGCACCATAAGAGCAGATGGATCGATGGAACCGAATTTTACGTCCAGAAGTAGTCTCACACATAAATGTCAGAATAATAATGGACAAAGGATAGTCTTTCTAATAAATGATGTTGAAATAACTGGATATCCATATAGAGATAATCTTGACCCATTCATCAACTTTTATACAAAAATGAATATAAAATGGAAATAGATCTAAATGTAAGGGCAAAAGCCATACAATTTCTTTAAAAAATACATAGTAGAAAATGCCCATAATCTTGAGTTATGTAGCATGTCTTGAATTGGAAACAAAAAGTATAAATCTTAAGAGAAAAATTCAACTTCATCCAAATTAGGACTTTTGTTAATGGTTAATGTACAGACACAAAGAAAAAATGTTAAGGTAAGACATAGACTGGATTATATATGTATTATAGTATATATTATATATTATGTATTATATAATATATATGACAGAGGATTTAAATTCAGACTGCATAAAGAATTCTTATCTCAATCATAAGAAAGTCACACAATTTGAAAAATAAAGATAAATAAAAGATTTGAGCAGAATGCAACTTAAATAAAAAAATGTAATACCAATATAGACCTACTTGAATAAATAGAATTAGAAACACTCAAAATACTAAAGTGAGGACATAGAATTAGTGCCTTCACTATAATGCTTGGAGGCATTCAAAATGACAACATCAACTTAGGAAATTAGCTTCTTTTCATTCTTTCCCATTCCTACCATGAAAGTCAATAATTACCAGCCTAAGAAGGTACTATAGAGGAATAAAATCATGGCCACACAAAGACTTGTATGTAAATGTTTACAGCAGCATTACCCGTAATAGCCAGAAAATGTAAACAAGCTAATACTCATCAACTAGAGAATGGACAAGTGAAATGTGGTGCACGTACACAGTGGAATACCACTCAGTAATAAGGATGTACAAACTCTTAGTCAATGCAATAATCTGGCTAAATCTAAAAAATATGATAAGTGAAAGATACAAAAGGCTATGTACTGTATGATTCTATTTATATGAAAGTTCTACAAAGATGAAAGTAAGACACAGAAGAAAATAGGTGGCTGACTTAAACTGGGGTCAGTTGAAGAGTGGCGTGAGGCTGTTTGAGGGGACGCTGGAAGTCTTCTACATTTTGATTGTGTTAGTGACTATGGCTATTGTCACTGAACAGAACACATCAAACTCTACACGTGTAATGGTTATATTTTTATGCATGTAAATATCCACTTACAAAGCTTTAGAAAGTGCATTCAGTTGTCCCTAAAATATTTGGCACCAAAATTATATTCATGATTTTAATTCTGAAGTCGTTAGCCTTAGAATTCCCAAATGTTCCTTTTGCCTGGTATCTGTGGGGAAAGTGCCTTCTTCTCACCGCCCATTAATCACCTCACCCCTGAAAAGTGATACTGCTGTGAATCATACTCCCATCTCTACCAACACAGTCTCTGAATTGGGATGAGACATGTCATCTTTTTGAATAGTTAATCTGTTTTATTATGTATGCAAAATGGTTCACCATGTAATGTCCAATGGTCCTTCCAAGTCTAAGTGTCTAATAAAAATAAGAGTGTTAGAAGAATCAATCTTGGAAACATTTTTCTTAACAGAAAAATCTCCCCAAATTTGAAACAAGATCCTTTGGAGATACGGCTTTCTTCTGCTTTGATGACCTCATTTCTTTGCTTGCTTTCATCTGTCCGTATTGCATATGTACCTGGAAACTGGAAATTTAGCTTGCAACAATGGATATAAAGAGGGTTCCCATCAGCTCGATCAGCTCATTCTCTGGGTATTGGAAAATAACCACTCTTCCCTTAGAAGTAGGACTGAAATTATTGAAAATATACCGATAGGAACAAAGAAAAGAAAAGCTACATTTTAGCAATAGGCAGATAGAACCCTTTGCACTCGGAGAATATCCTGAAGTCTATTTACTCAAAGGCAGTCCCACTTGTCAGCTTCACCATGACTTTACACATTTTAATTCTGAAATCAAACTTTTTCACTCATATTAATACCCACCTTAAAAAATAAGAGATATCTATAGATAGAAAGATTATATGTGTACCTATATCTCGCATTGAAAGAGAGAGAGAGAGAAATAAAAAGGGAGGGAGGGAGGGAGGGAGGGAGGAGGAAGGAAGGAAGGAAGGAAGGAAGGAAGGAAGGAAGGAAGGAAGGAAAGAAGGAAGGGCCTTAAAAACAGAAGATCTCCCATCATAGTGGGGTGAAAATGTGTCCCCAAAGAAATTAATATCGTTTTCAGTAACACGATGAAACACTTTTAATTAGCTACATTATATTTTAAGGTATCAAACAGAGCATGATACCTTACAAAAAAGCACATGTAGGACAATGTACATCTAATCAATGGGTTAAATAAATTTCCAGGGCCTTCTATGACCCACCCCAGCAACCAACTTCTCTGTTTGTGCCTTGTTCTTTATGAGCACATTTTTTTCCTCAACAGCTAGCCTATCTTCCTCTTAAGATCTATAGATCTTTCAAAAGACAAACCAAATGTTACCCTTTTCTATCTGAAAGCTGCCCTATTATTCCAATAGAAAGTAATTACTCTTGCTCCAGAATCATAAGCAATTTGTCTAAGCCGCTCTTATGGTACTTACCTTTTTCTGATTTATTGAGTTATTAGTATAAATCATTTTAGCAGCTTTGTTTCAATAATCAATCAACATCCCTGGATATGGCAAAATTTTATTTTTTTTTGTGGCAAGAATTGTATGATATGCCAAAATTCATTCATGATAAAAGCTCTCAGAAATCTACAGACAGAAGGGAACTACTTCAAATTTAGTAATGAATACCTAACAAAAATGCTGCAGCTAACGTCATACTCTTAGGAGTACCTTGAAGCTTTCTCTGTAAGACCAGGTGCAAGGCAAGAAGCTTCCCCTTCATCACTCTTTTTCAACATTATACTGGAAGTTCTGGCTAAAGCAATAAGAAGAAAAAGGAAATGAAAGGTATTCTTAGTGGGAAGGAATAAAACTGTCTTTCTTTGTAATGGATGGCATGGTCACCTGAGTAGATAATCTGAAAGAACAGACACACACACACACACACACACACACAAATATTAAAATGTTATTGCAGTTTTGGAAGCACTTCCTAAAACTGGGACATTTGAATATCTTGGACTAATTTTTATTGGTTAGGTTTGCTGCAATAACAAGCCACCCCAAAACTTAGCAAGTCAAAAAAAAAAAAAAACAGCCAGTTATTTAGCTCGTGGTTCTCTGAGTCTCCATCTTGGCTACGATCAGCTGGGCAGGTCTTTAGGTTTGGTAGGTTTGGGCCTGACTCGGCGGTGCTAGGTACATGTTTACAACTGTGGTCACTTGCTGGGTGGCCTGGGGACTGGAACTGGAGGGTTGGCAGGACTGGGACTTTCCTCCATTTGGCCTCTCGTCCCCCAGCAGTCCCCCAGCAAGCTTGCCTTGCTTTGTTTTCATGGCGATCAAAGGATTCCAAGAGCAGCCCGCCCCCACCCCCCATGGAAGCTGCGGGGTCCCTCGAGGGTTGGGCTGGGGATTCTCACACCATCAGGACCTCACAAGGCCGGTCCTACTTAAGGGGTGAGGAAACAGACTCCATCTGTTTCAGAACTCCACTGGAGAAGGTATAGTATTGTGGCCATTTTGTAATTACCTGTAATTATAAAGTGATACTCAACAACATAATTATTGAATTATGCTCAGAACAGAGATGGAAATCATACCATTGTTTCGTAGCCAAATCATGATATTTTTGGTGACAGAGAATTAACTTTTACAATAAAGATCATATTAATTATCAAAGCGATTTAAAAAGCGTCTATGTTTTTAACTTCAGAGTACTGGGTATGGATACCAGTTCCTTTGACACAACCCTTCCCCATGAAAATTAAATCATTCCCCTTTTCCAATTTTTGTCATGATAATCTCTAACATGACACAGCTCCCATCATAAAATTATGTTTTCCTATTCCATTTTTGAAAATAGCCACCTTTTAGCTTTTCTATTACGTATATGAGAAAAAATGGCAAATGCTTTAAATTTGTATCTGATCAACATCAAATGTGGTCAAATGATTACATTTGTGCTTTTCTATGCCATTTTCACATGGCAGTATTTTTCAATGTAAGCCTGCATGAAGATTTTGGCTTCTGATTTCCTGCAAAATTTATGCTGCATATGTCCTTGTTGCTTCCCTCGATACATTCTTTGGATTCATTCCTAAGTGTTTGCCTTAAACAGATTGCACTTCATGAATTCTTCAAAAGGTCATCCAGCTTATATGCCTTTAGACCAAGACATGGAGTGGGCCACACCATTTCTACTATGTATAAGCTCTTTGAAATTACACTTACATCACCTTTATACACTAAGTTTATTTAGCTATGAAATAGCAAACCTGCTATCTCCTTCATATGATTTTGTTGTGAAAGTAAGAGAGAGCACATGAAAATTCTGGCCTTATATTGAGTATGTGTTCTGTTTATTAGCTGTTTCCTTCCTTTATCCCTTTCATTCCTGTTTTTTGACCATTTTCCAGCTCTTCCAGTCCAATTCAGGTATCTATGGTATAGAAGCTACTCACAGAAAGATGCCCTCAACAATGACTCAAAAATTCCGTGCCGCACTCACGGCTGGAGTTATGGGTTCCACATCGAGAAAATCCCAGTCGCATACTTATCCTGGAGACTATGTGAGGCGCTTTGTTGTGGATAGAAAGGAGAAGCGTGTGGGATCAGAATAATCATGATAATAACAGTGATGATGATACTAAGATAATAGCTTCATTCTGACATTTACTACATACAACCGCCATCTCAGGGATCCCCTATTTTTACTCCCATTTTAGAGACAGACACTGAGCCTCAGAGAGGCTGAGTTGCCTGGAGAAACAATAGCTGTTCAGAGAGGGAACAAGAATTTCACACTCCCCATGCCTGGCTCTTACTCATTGCTTCATAGCATAAAAATGAAGGCAGTGATGAATTTTCTCCTGATTCCCTGGAATTAACTCTGTCACTGAATCATTTTTACGACTTTTTCATTGAAAGCTTTGTACATGTTTCTAGAGTTGAGTGATATTCAGATGTAACAGAAAACACGAATTAGAGAGAAAACACTGCACCTATCTTTGGATCCTACGTAAATTAGGGCTAATTGAGTCTAGTAAAATTGGGATGCAGACACGCAGTGATGATAATGGGATTCGGTGGACATACGTTCTGGACTCTAGAGAATGGGGTGACAGGTGGCAATTATCATTAGTGACTTTTGAATAAAGATGTTGGAGTCCTCTCACTCATTAGACCAAACAGTTCAACGGTCATTAGAAGGAGCCATAAAAAGCCCTGAAATACCATCAGAAAGAGGGTAATGGTTATTACTGTAGCAACCTATTATTTCCATATTGGTGGCATGATAAAGAAATCAACATCACACATTACTCTCCATCAGCTGTGGTGTTTAATAACTGGTGACCGTGGTCACCAATCAAACTGGGAACAGTTTCGATCCCTTTACTGAAACTCACGTGGCTCACACAGCTTCCTTTTCCAACTGTGACTTTAATTTGAATATCATCAGGAGCAAGTCAGGACAGATCTGCTGTCAATCACTCTACAAGTCTGGTCCACGCTGGAGGAATACACACTGTGAAAGCATTCACCAGGAAAAGGAGACTGGAATTTTACAGTCGTGGTTTGTTACAAATCTCTCAGGAACGAGAACACAGATGTGGTTGTCGCTTTTTGTTTTTCTTACCCACCGGTTGTAAAGAGAACACGTGGAGCTTTGTGGAAGAGTAATATATCACCTCATGAGGAAAACACCACCCAGATTCCGTGCTAAGAGAGGAAACTCTGTAGACTACACAGTAAATTAAAAGATGTAAAAACTCTACTAGAGGACATTAGGCTTAAGGAAACAAATTCTCATTATTTTGAATAAGACTTTGAATCCTTAAAGTCTGACCTAAATGACAATTATAATTGGATATTTACAATGAAAAATATGTAGAAAACCTACAAGCAATAAGTCAGTAATTATGCACTTGCTAAAAACATGTGCTTGGCATTTTTTTTTAAATTCCCTAATTAAATTCTAATTAGGATGTGCAGTGGAGTGTTAATTTTTTGCTAGCTATACCTCCAGGGCATTTTTCTTTACACCTTCAGGAGCCTAAGCTTATTCAGATATGTAAGAGATAATTATCAATAGAAAGGACCACAGCACTGCTGGCGTGGAGAATTGCTTATGTGTGGTTTCTGCCTCTGCCTAAACAGCCCAGGGGAACTGTGTGTGACTGTGAACTTTCCTTAGCTGCCCGATAGATGGATGACTGTCTCTGCATCCTCCAACCAGGGCTTTCCTTCCAAAAATAGGGAGGAACAGAGAAACATGCATAGCTGCTCAGTGAATCTGAATACAGAGTGGCCAACCAATCGGGCGCATTCAAACATTTGCTCTCACATAGCAACTCAGGGCGCAAATACTAAATCACGTGTTTCAGTTTCAGAATCCATGCAGTCCACTTTAACTTGAAGTCCACACATTACAATTCCAATGATGGAACTGGCCACTCTTCTCCTTAATTGCTCTCCCAAGGTTTTCTTGGAGCTTTCTCTTTTTTTTTTTCTAAGATTTTATTTATTTAGTTTTAGAGAGGGAAGGGAGAAAGAAAGACAGAGAGAGAGAGAGAGATAAACATCAATGTGAGGTTGCTGGGGGCTGTGGCCTGCAACCCAGGCATGTGCCCTGGCTGGGAATCGAACGTGCGACACTTTGGTTCGCAACCTGCACTCCATCCACTGAGCTACACCAGCCAGGGCTGGAGCTTTCTAACCAATGTATTTCTACATTGCCAAATGCTACTTAGACTTTCTTTTCAAGCTATCATCCTAAGTGCCAAAAATGTTGATCACCTTATATATAGCAGGAAGAGGCTAAGATAGAAAGCAGTCTATATTTCCCTAAACGTTGGGTCATGAACCAAAAAAAGGAAACTACAAATGCCTATGAGGGCCAAGCGTTTTTACATTGACTTCTCAACACGAATCAGTGAGTGGTGGCATCTGAATTGTCCACAGAATTCTTAAACTCATGGATTTAAGGATTACCCAAAGACCCACAACTAGTAGCCAACAGAGTCAGGATTTGAATTTATGATTCTGAGTTGTTAGGAGGCTGAATCGTGTTCTTCAATATTCTAAATTCACTTTCACCAACCTCACTTATCCAACAGAAAACACAGTAAGAGAATCCCGCCCGCCTCCCAGGTGACACTCCCGTAGTTTTTTTGCATTTCACTTCTGTGCCTGATTTCAATAAACCCTTCAGTACACTCATTTTTTTTTTAAATCGCAGTTTCCTCTCAGTTTGGTCTCCTTCAGTAACAGTCGACAGCAACTGTCAACAGATGTGAGAGTTTACAGATCATTAAATTCTCCTCCACACGGCCCCCTCCGAAATGCCCAGGGTCACAGAACCACCTCTTTCCCATCTGAAAGGATTGGTTTTAGAACAGTTTTTGCTCGAAAGTACTAACTTAGTCAATTGTCTGTAATGTGCAATTAACCTGAACAACTCCGAGATAGAGGCCGCGGTGCAGTCAATTACACCTGGGTTCCTCTTTGCACCTGTCTTCTATCTTCCTGTCTACTGGGCTGCCTACCTTCCCTGAGAGACCTTCACTGAGCCACCTAAAGGCTGCGGGACAGAAGGCTCTTCGGCAAACTTTATAACGGAGCACATTTTGTTTGAGAAAAATCACGGGGAAGAAGCATCCTGCCGGTTCAAGTATCGGCCCCTCACCCTCTGCTCCACAGACACACACACACACACACACACCCCCTCTACAACATGATATTCTCTCTGTGTGAAATGCACTTCTTTCCAGTATGTTCGACTGAAGAAATGGAAAATGAGTTATCCATAAAACCCTAGTTTAACTTTCATTCTTATAAGAAATTTCATCCTGATTTACCCAACGACATTAATTATGTGCTACCTGAATTCTACCTGTACTTCACGCATGCCACAAGAACTAAAGGTTAGCACTTTTTAGGGCCTTAACTTTTACCCCTCTTATCCCTTTCTTTTTGCTCCAAAATGCAGGAACTGTGTCATCACCACTGAGGGGTCTCCAGCACATAGTACAGTGCCCGACTTACATTTGTTATATTAGCATGCTTGCTAATTCACTTTCACAGCTTTTAAAAATGTATCCAGCATTTACTATGGACCTGTACCTTCTAAGATACACCCTCCCCCAATGGCTCTGCCTTTTGGGATCTCTGTCCTCATGTTAGCCCTTGCCCTTGAGTGAGGGTATACCTAGAGATCAATAAACAGAAGACAGCAAAAATAATGAGACTTCTCCTCCATGATTAGGTTTCTCAGTACAGAGACTTCCACATTGGTGACACCCTCTCTTTCTTTTCTGGCTTTGATGAAGCAAGGTGCCATGCTGGCCGATGTAGCAAAGAACTTTTGGCCACACAGCCAAGAGTCTGCAAGGAACTGAATCTTCCCAATAACCCTGTGAGTAAGCTCGGGTCTACATCTTTTCCCAGCCAGTCCTTCAGATAAAAGTACAACCCTTCTTAATACCCTGATTGCAGCTTCGTGAGACTCTAAGACAGAGGAGCAGATAAGCTACACCAGAATTCCTACTGTAAGGAATTCCTATGGCTGTGGATTAAACCACCAAGATTTGGGATAATTCATTATGCAATAATACAAAACTAGTACAGTGTTCACATTTTATTAAGCGTTATAACGTAGTTATGAGCAAAATAGAGATCTCTTTTCTTTCAGTGCTCCATTCTAGTGACCGAGTAAAAATTGCCTCATTATCTAAATTTAGAAAGAGCTCTGTATTCTATGTATATGAAGCCCTTTTCAAATGGTATTTCAGGTATTTATTGCCCTATAACAAACTACCCTAAAACTTAGTGATTTAAGACAACAAGGATGAATGACTTCTCATGATACCCTCAGTCGGCGTGGGATCCCCTGCTGGTTTTGCCTGGGGTTGCTCATGTCCAATACCTGCATTCGCAAGGCTGGAAGGTCCGAGATGATCTCAGTCCCATGTCTGGCTGCCTGTGGGTCCTGGCAATCAACTAGGGTGCCTCAGTTCTTTCCACATAAGTCTCTTTTCCTACAGCAAGTTGGACTGGATTTCTTATGTGGCAGCTCCAACTCAGTATTCCAAGGGGCAAGACACAATACACAAATATCTTTGAAGCTTCTGCTTGCAATGTGCTTGCTGACGTCCCATGGGCCAAAACCAGTAGTATGGCCAACTCCAGAGTGAATGTGGGGGCAAATACACAAGCTTGTGGTTACGTGCAGTCATGATGTATTGAATGCCATTGCTGGAAGAATCCACAATAAATAGTGTCGTCGTTTAGATTAACAGAGGAAGTCCTAGAATGCTGTAGCTTAAAAGAACCTTAGGGGACATGCAGTTCAATCCCCTCATTATATAAACAAGGGAGCGGATATGATTGAAACAAAATAATTATCTAAGTAAAGAACAGAGTGGATGTTAAAATTCAGATTCTTTTTTAAGTCGGTCATATCGTCTTTGCTCTACAGGGTACATGACTTGATTGTCAACCTCAAACCATACAAAGAACTTTGCAAAGGAGCAGGTCATGCCGTGCCACTCTGGGTTGCAGAATACAACTCCCAAACACCTGATCCCTTTTCCTTTTCCCAGGGTTATTTGAGTGCAAAAATGTGTTAGCTCTCTGGTAATCAGAAACTTCGTCTATCACATACTATTCTACAATGTGCCAGTTATTTGAGGGGTCACTACTATAAAACTGCTAAATAATGAATCATCTCCCACTGGCAATGAGCATCTAGTGATCTAAATCATCCAATTCATATCGGCCGACTTCCGGTGCAGTTAGCCAAACAGGGAGACCACATCCCACTAAACACCTGACTTTTCAACTTCTCCGGGATTATTTGTATTAGTTTAAACTACCATTTCTCCATACTGTCTCTGCTAAAATAAACTTGGCCAGGCTTGGGTGCAGGTCAGCATGTGACTTTTGTTATGCGGGTAAATGCTCCTGATTTTCTAAGCCTGGACTTCTGTGGTTCTTATTTTCTGAGCTTTCATTCGTGATGATTTTTTGCATATAGCTGCTGGAGAATGCAGAAGTGAATCTTCCCAAGAATACACCTGTCTCGTTAAATTATTCCCAGGTTGATATCCATGCACATGATCCTGTCTGGTCTCTAATGATAGGGTTCATATTCGAGGACCGGGGGGACAGCGGCGTTCTGCTTTCAGCGCATGCTATTCCCGCTATTTTTCTTGTAGTCTGATATTCACATTGCAGAAAAGACATGATCATCACTGAAGAAATTCAGTGACATTTCTATTTGACATTATGTTTAAAAAGCTCACTCACCAACTGCTATTTTTTTACTACTAATTTCATTTGATTTTAGGGCAAGTATTTTCTCTTGGAAGCCCATTTTTCCTGTGTATTCTGTAATATGTACTGTCAATCTCGCAGGTTTTTTCTGAAATTTTGTATGCTCTTCTGAATCTTCGGTGAGGAAGCCAGAATGAGGGATTTAGCCAGAATTGTTTTTAAGTGCCAGTTTTATCACTTCCTCAGCGTTTAATTTTGATCATACCTTTTTACTTTTTTAAATGTTGTATTTATCTACTTCTTTGTAAAATGAGAAATTTACCCAAAAGAAAAAATGTTTTTAAATATATAAAAGTTCTTTTACCTTAAGTAGCTTGCAAACTATAAAATTTCTACCAGTGATAATTGCTTGAGATAATATCCCTTTTGAATACCATTTATTGCTCTTTATTCTAATATTGTTTTCTATAGCATGCTTTCTCATAGCGATTGTATCTTATTTACCTTTATATCCCTGATAGAGTATACAATATTAAGTGTTCCAAATAATGACATGTTATATCTGATACTTAGAGAAACCCCTATGAGGTAGGGATACATTACTGTTTTCATTTGTCAGATTAAGAAACTGGATCTCAGAAAAGAAAAGTGAGAAATCCAAGATTGTAAAATGAGTAAATCTTTCACAAGGGGGTTGAAGCTGGACTTCTCAACTCCCAGCCCACATCCCCCCAGAGCGCTGTGGGATGTTTATTCCTGTGAGAGGGAGCCCTCCCAGGGAGGGGTGAGCTGCACATCCCAGAAGACACGCGGGGTGAAGTCAGAGATGTCCCACCCTGATGGAAAATTGAAGATTATTCTATCAGTATGTAAAACGGACAGATCTAAAAGTAGATTGAAGATACATATTTATATTATCTGAAATACTAATAAAGTAATGATAAAATGGTTTTTAATGGCTTACTACTCAAAATAAAAAAAAGTAAGGTGGTATGTTTTCTAAGGCGTATTGTGTAGCTTCTTGCCTCCTTAACCTAGTATCTTTTCGCTGACTTGCCTGTTTCAAATAATATGTACTATGTTCTCATCATAAACACGAAAAAGACTTCCCAGGCTTGCCTGGAAGATATGTAAAGGTAGACTAAAAATATTTTTTTAAAAGTTAAAACCTATAAAAAAATTAATCTATGTTGTAATCTCAAAATGTTTCCTCTTCCTACTTTGGGTCCTGTATTATCTATGAAATAGTCTTCAATACAATGCATCCATAAAGCAATAAGAAAATGTTACAAAAAGTGATAAAACAAAAAATAATTTTAACAGTAGAATTAAGATAAACATAAATTAATTAAATTTGGAAGGCAGAACCAATAAAATCTTCTAATTTCATCATGAAGACAAAACTTTTGAGAGCGGAAAACAGAGAAAGAACTCAGGATATACAATGTCTTACAAATATTTATTCTAAAAGCAAAGAACAAGGAAAAAATAGGAGTCAATAATTAAGAAAAGAAAGATAGAAGGGATTCCCCAGAGTTAAAGAACACCAGTCATCAAAATTAAAAGGCTGCCTAGTAACTGAAATGGTTCATGCCTAGACACCATTGCATAATCGCAGAATCACAGGGGATACAGTAAATATTTTAAATTACCCGGACTAGAGGTAGGTGTGAAGTGGGACAGTAATAGGTCGCTTACAAATACACCAGAATGTTAGAACAGAACAGAAAAGGGTGTCAAATATTTTAAGGATTAAATGATGCTCAATTTACAATCACATACTTATTTAAACTAACAAACACGCAAGTTGAGATAAATGCATCTTCATGTATATGAGGACTTACACACTCGGACACTTCCACTAATAACACCATTCCTTAGAAAGTAATTTGAGAACTTATTCTAGTAAAAAAAGAAGAGGAAAAGAATATAAGGGATCTAAAGAACAATAGTTCAAAACACAAAAACTAATAAAAGAAACTCCTAGGATGAAGCAGGTAGGGCAGTCATAAGGAGTCATCAGGCCACGTGGTCGTTACTGGAGGAAAAGCAGGAAGGGGACAGGTAGGAGAAGGCAGTGGGAGTAAATGATGACAAAAAGAGACTTCTAATGTGGGCGGTGAGCGCACGGTGTGGTATGCAGATGCTGTGTTACAGAGCTGTGCACTTGGAACCTGGGGACCAGTGTCACCCCAATAGATTCAATTTAAATTTTTTTTAAAAGTGTAATCAAGCCAGAGCAAAACAGAAGATTGTAGAGATTCAAAACCAACTCACACTGGCTGGCATTTGGAATAAGATTACATATAGTTATTGATGGCACTGATTATTTTTCAACTGACAGACTCAACCTGTAAGTACATTGTTTAGGGCTTAAATGTGTTACAGAAGAGTAATCCTGTAACGTGTGGTGTCACATACAAGGAAGTAAATTAGGGATAAAGGTAGACACACAAAAGACAAGAACTGGAAAGTGAATAAAACAGACAACTGTGGGAGCCGGTAGATAGGTCCTAATATTTTCAACTTAATAAAGGGAGGCATCAAAACATTCTAGCTACTAAAGACAAATAAGATGTGTTTTATTGAAAAGATACAAGCTCAGCAACACAGCAACAACTACAATGAATCTGGGGGGAGCAAGAAAACAGAGGCCACGCTGTGAGTTCTATCCTTATTTTAGGGCAGAATAATCTATCAGTTATGAAAAACATTGAACATCAAGAAACTCAGTATTATCGGAGCAGACACTGTCAGCCCCTTTCCCATAGTCCTCTGGGCTGTTCTGTTGTCCTCTGCTCCAGAGAGAGAACTGCCACCTGCTTGTCTGTGCTCAGCACTCTCACCTGAGGCTGCTCTGCCCACTGCCGGGACAGGAGGGAACTACAAAGAAATTGACCCTCCACCCCGGGCAGAGCTCACCGCTGCCTGACTGATGGAGGAAGGTGTCCAAATAGCCCACCTCCTTCCATCAGCACGTGGGGTGTTTCTGAGGTGTGTGTTAGATATTTTTCCTGTAAGATTAACCTCTACTCCCTCATTACGGTGACTCAACTTATATTAGCTGTCTTTCCTTCCCTGGGTCTCTTCCTCATTTTCTCTTAAAAAAAAAAAACTACTTGCATTTCACTCCTTGTCTCAGGATCTGCTTCTGGGAGAGATCTAAATTAAGACATGCTTGTAGATATGAAATCAATCCACCAGAATTAAAATGATTTATCCACTGCAGATGAGAAGTAAGGTGAAGGACAAAGTTTTGCATTGTAAGCCCTTCAGTATCATTTGACTCTTAATAAATACTCCTATTTTGATGTATGGATAGATAGTTATTGACAGATGACAAAGATAGTAGGTAGGTAGGTAGATAGGTCGGTCGCAGGAAGGTCTATAATCACATGTGTTAATTAATCCAGACAGTTTATAAAAACCACTGAGAGAATTAAGCCCGTAGTTGACCAATTCGAAGTGTCCCCCAAACACCAATGCCACCAGGCAGGGCAGATGACATATGACTCATTCACCATGTTTTCTTTTTCCTGCATCTGAGGTATCCATGCCAACAAGAGGAATAATAGGCGAATGTGGCACCGGAGAAATTTCTGAGCTCACAACACAGTTTACCCTGTAGCGCTCAATACCCTTCAAACTGTTTCTTATTAAATGTTCGTTATGTTTTCAGTACAGGCTCCTGCCAAAATCCAGCTCAGTTCCTCTTTCATGTGTTGCCAGAAAAAATCAAAACCATAACATCTTCCTCTGTCATCCTGATATTTCTGAATTTCTTGCTGACCGAGACACACACAGCTCGCTGACTGCGTCACGTTCGCCTGATTCTACTGACTTAGTCTGTTTCACTCACACTGATGCAATGCAAACTACTTCCAAACACCCTTGCTGTTGGCTTATGTATTTTCCTCTGGCAATCCTTCATCCAAGCACATTTTACATACTTCTCACTTAACCTAATAAATATCTACGCTCCAGAATGATAGTTTTATCTTCTAATCAATATTAAAATATAGTCTTCTCATATTTT
Source organism: Phyllostomus hastatus (assembly GCF_019186645.2). Classification (NCBI taxonomy): domain Eukaryota; kingdom Metazoa; phylum Chordata; class Mammalia; order Chiroptera; family Phyllostomidae; genus Phyllostomus; species Phyllostomus hastatus. The sequence goes on from NW_025334024.1 coordinate 22,273,350, forward strand.
ATGTTAACATTGATTTTCAAAAAACAAATGAGCCAGTCTCTCAGGGACCCCTCCCAACTCTCATACCCCGGGCATGCAGCAATATACAGGTGTATTAGCTGTATATTACATGCAGGTATATTACCTGTCTAGAGGTGTTGAAACCCAGTTTGAAAACTATAGATCACAAGGTCCTTATGCAAAAATAGTCCTTGTTCTTTTGAGTAAGTTTAAGATGTTACAAACTTTATGTCTGGCTGATGGATTCCAAGTTGTTACAAATACATGGAAACTTGCAAGACACTTACACAAGCAGGTTGGATCTTGGTGGGCTTCTGAATGATGTTCTGTTGCCAACAGCTTGGCGTTGCATAAACACCGAATTTTTCACTGAGAATTGTCTTCACTGTACAGCATTGCTTTTAAATTTTACTCAACTCATTTTGTGTGTGTCACACCGCAGTCAATTGACCGCCCCCACCAGTGACCTCATTGCTGATAAAAATCATCACCTTAACTTGATCATCAATCTGATGAAACATTCTAGCAGGGAGACCGTTTTCTCCTTAGGTAACAGAAGCTCCCTTAATGCCAAGACCCCCACATTTTTGCTGAAATCATGCTGAGAAGAAGACATTAGGAAATCAGGAGAGACACAGACCCAGTCTTGAGGATCTTTCAGAACTAGACACACAGGCTGACAGTAATTAATAAAAATATACGATCCTTGTAGAGGTAAAAAAGAATCGTGGCACGCAATAATAATGGGTCTAGAAGATCAGGGAACTTCTCTGAGACCTGCAGGAGAAAGAGACATTACCCAAAGGAAGTGGAGAGTGCTGCTGATGGCACGAACGATGTTCTGAGGAAGAGAAACCACACGGGCCAAGAGAGGATCATAGACCAGAGACTGAAGACCAACATACGGCAGCCAAGTATATTTTGTTTGAATAGCACAGTATTTTGTTTCTTTTTTTTCTATGAGCCATTAGCCAATATTTAAATGCAACAGCACAGAAAATGCTGCGTATCTGCTTTCATTTGGGATATCGGAAGGGGGACTATTAGAGCCACATCCCTAGCACGGCACAGACTGGCTGAGCAGCCCCAGGCCGCATTAGAGGGCCACCCCCGCTCCCTCTGGCCACAGTCCACGCGCCCCACTGTGTATTCATGGACAAGCTCGCCTGGGCAATTGCATTGGCAACTGCCGCTCTGGTGCATGCGTGCCATGAAAGGGAGACTTTAGTCTAGTTCCTGTCACCACAGTGTCCTCATTGGAGAACCCAGAACTTGAAGTGAGCTTAAAAAAAAAAACAAAAACAAGCAAAAAGGAAAACCTCTACTCAAATGTGAGGGACACAGAATAAAACCTAGCCTTATTCACCACATAAAAATGACTAATAAGACCTAACAGAATCTCAATAAACACTTGTCTATATTTATGTAGGGGGATAAAAAGACCTTGACATCTGCTTTCTTTTGGTCAATGTATACCAATCGATATTTAAACAGACACCTTTAAGAAAAACATGGCATTCCCTGCCACTGGAACCTTAAAATTCTCATTTGAAAACTAAACCCAAAGCTCTACCTAGAGATTCCTGCATTTTCATACATACTACTCTCCTCACATGGTCAAAATGAGGTGTGTTGCCATAGAGAAATATGGCATTTTAGAGAAAGATGTGCTATAAAGAAGACAGGAAGGTAAAAACACACAACTAAATAAGCATCCAAATAAACTTTTATTTTTATCTATTCTGTAATAACAAGACAAAAAATATTTGTATGTATTTTCAAATACGATTCTTAAAATACATCATGATCCATTTGATCTTGGGATCAAATAGAATCTACTGATCTGCCGAAATTATGGGCTCATGTACCTAATATTACAATATTTGAAAAATATAACCTGATTTGGAATATAGCATACTAATAAGTTTATGGTGGGCCAATTTATTAACTATGGAGGAAAAAGGAAACAAATTATTACACACACATAAAAGTTATAAAACACTTCCAAATCATAGACATGTTATACTTTTTCATTCACATTTTAAGAAATATAATTACATTACCCCCTCGATCATATTTTTAATAAATTAACTTATATAAAGTATGTTAAAAATACTAACAAAAACATGGCTTATGACCTTTTTTTTTCCCTGTGCAGATGGGGTGATATTTTCAAAACAATAACTAGAAGGTGTTCATCTCTTGCTAAATCGTTTTCAACGAACTCCTGCAGCTCTGAGCCCAAGTCCGGACACATCACCATGGTCCTAATAACCCAGTCCTGGTCTGTTACGGCCTCTCCCTCCAACACCGCGCCCCACACCCCGCCCCCAACACCCACAAGCTGTGCTGCAGCCGCACTGGCACCTCTCTGCCCCTCACAGGCATCCGACCTTGTTCTGTCACCAGGAATCTGTGCCTGCTGTCTCCTCAACCCGGAATGTTTCTTGAAACACCTTCCCAAGTCTAATGTGTTGTTACCTTTACCATCCCAGCTCACATGCCACCTCTCAGTGTCAGGAACCCAACCCGGACTGAATAAAGACATGCATTTTGTAGGTCGCCATGCCAATGCGGGCCATGTTCGCTCTGAGAAGCGTGCTCTGCCTTTTCCCTGCCCTGCTACAGAGAGAGGTCTGGGATTGTGGAGTTTTGATGGCTGGTTTTCCCAGTTCCCAGGTCAGCTGGCTTCGGACCGGACGTGGAAAACGGAAGGCACCCACAGGGCTGGAAGTCAAAGGAGAGAGATGGCAGGCAGCATTTCCGGACGTGGGCATGTCTGCGTGTGGCTCTGGCACCTGCAGACAGGCCTGGGCGGTTCCAGCTTCCTCCTGCCTCTGGGGCTCCTGTTTCTGATAACAGAGCCTGCTCTCTCGGTCTCTCCGAGAAACCCAGTGCCTTGACTGTTAACCCAGCTCAAACTTTAACTTGGTTTGTTTTTAATTCTCCACCTTCAAAGGTGGTGAGCTCCGGTCCCAAAAAGGTTCTTTTCTGAAATTTCTCATGAATGATCTCTGTCCTGTGAAGGCAGAGAAGTTGACATGTTGCTTTCTCCATGGGCAACTCCTCAAAAGACCTGCAGACCACAGCAATGCAACTACAGCGTTCTCTCTGCCATATGAAGAGGCCCATTTCCTTAGAACAGGGTTCTTCGCATGTTATCTCTAAGATCACTTTCAGTATTAAAAAAAAGAATTCCATGTTTAATGCATCTAACTTTGGCTTTTGTCCAAAACTGTGATTAAGAACCAGCTAAATGATGTCTGAATCCTGTGGTTATCCTTTGGAAATACTAATTTCCTCAGGAATAAATTGTGCACATAAAAAATAAAGCCACTCATTCATTCCTCTAATGACTTTTTTGGGACACAGCCAGCTCCGCTGCCTTGCTCGGTCTTGCTTGTATCAAGATGTGAATTTCAATGTTGCGCCTTCAATAATTTGTTTCAATTGTTGACTCTATGTCCTGATCCTAATTGTCCACGGAGACATCCACAATGCAGTTACACTCTCTGTATTCTCCCACAAACATGCCCTTGCCTTCCAGACTCCTGGCATCTCTGTGACCCTAGACATCGATACACATTGATGCTATGCAGAGTAAAATAAAGGTTCAATTTAAGAATTCAATGTATCAGGATAGGTTACTATCAAAGCATAAAGTGTTTTATAACTCTGATGTGGGGATACTTTCAATGTGCAAAACACATAAGGTGAAAAGGTCATCTGCTTTTGAACTGAATTTGGGGAGTGACAGGAGAAAGAGCCCAACGTGCAGGGAGGGAAAGTCCTCTTCCTCTCCTTCCTTTGCTTCTAGTTTTTGCTTTACTGAAATCACATTTACTCTGGTTCTTCAGGCCTCTCTTCCTCTTCTTCTTCTTCTTCTTTTTTTTCTTTTGCGAAAGAGACTCTCTGAGTATCTTAAAACGGGACCCAGCCCTTCTGGGATATCTCCACCCTAGTCATCCCCCTTAAAAGCCACTGATACTCAGAGGGTTGGCATTTTAACATATTTCCAAACATTTTTCCCCTTTAAGTGATTTCATTATGTTCCCCTTTACCATTATCTCAAGAGCAGACACTGCCACCCCCCTCACCTCCCATCAGTACTCATCTTTCTGATAAGACTCCCCTGTTCCTTCCTTATTTCCAGTGGCCATCTGGTCCTTTCCGGTACCTTTTCCATGTACATGCTCAGAATTAAAGTAATGTAGATATCCTGGGTTTGGCATCCTGACTGATGCCTGTTGATACTGCTGAATCTCCCGTGCACCAATGCAAAAGTACTTATTACACACATATGCACTTTCACAGACTTCAAAATACCTGTGGGTCTCTATTCAGTACAAGGTTCTTAATGGTCCTTATTTATGCCCCAGGGATAGGGGTACACCATTTAAACCTCGCCAGTTACAAAAGTGAGCTGGGCGAGAGAGATGCTGGCCAGGGGCTGGAGTCCTGCAAGAACAAATGAAGGCCCCACACGGCAAGTGTGCAGCCACACTCCCTCCGCGCTGTCTCCTTGGCTGCATGTGTCTGAGGCTCGCCAACCAAAATGCGGGTAAGTGACCTAATGTTTGTTCAGCTTCATCCTATGAAGAGTTAACTAATGAACATCGAAGTTCGAGTCACCCCCCCTCAACCCCTGGACGGTGTCCGGAATCCCTCACCAGTGGGGAGAGGGGCAAGCACAGCATTTTGTACGTGGACCTTAGATGTGTATAATCATGTGAGTTTATATTATTAATGGGAACTCACACATTTTTAATAGGAACTGATATTTTTAAATTTATTTATTTTTTTAAAATTGCCACCAAGGACATATGTTTCCACTGCTTCTTTTTAGAGAGAGAAGAAGGTGGGGAGAGATGTCATGGTGAGGGAGAACAGCCAGAGGCTGCCTACCACGTGTGCTCCCAACCGAGGATCGAACCTGCAACCTGGGTACGTGCTCTGACCAGCGATTAAACCCACAACCCTTCCGTGCACAGGATGCTGCTCCAACCAACTGAGCCACACCAGCCAGGGCTGATACATAGATGGTTTTCTTCTTAGGCAAGTAGGTATAATAACGGGGATTATCACAGTGATACTACTTCTGTCCAGAGGGTCCTAACTAATCCTTGACTTTCACTGGGGAAACATCTGTCAGGAGTTTGAGGGCATTCAGCCCAAATACTGCTCTTTATTGTAAACCGTTCAAGTGATACTCTTCTGGAGTTAAACAGAGAGAAGCGGCCCACCTCTGGGGACAGATGGGGAAGGCCAGGGGCCCCTCCTTGCAACTGAGGAAACCTAACTCAGAGTGACGCCCTGTGGTATCATTTGGTGCTTTCCCCCGCTTCTGCTTGTGTCGCATGTTTCCCTTTTACTCTTGATCTTCTTTGGAAACAAAATTCAAGGGATTAAACGAGAATATCCAGGAAGTCAATTATTTTGACGATGGCAAGAAATCCCGGCACCTTCTGACTTCAGGATGTATTATGTAATATGGCCTGTTAGGAAATAACACATTTTAAAGGCCGTACCAGTCCATCTATTTCACTTCTCAATTTAGGCAACTGAGGCTTAAAAATAATAGCACTCTTCTAATTTTACATTACTAATAAGCAGTACCGAGGGGATACAAGTCCAGATATTCCCAATTTTTAGATGGTTGCTCACTTTTTTGCCTCATATCGATACATTTATAAACAAAGGTAGAAGCAATTATGAAAAAATCTTGTATTGGCTTTGTGATCCCATAGACAAAGGCTGGGTATAAAAATAAGCATCACGTTTTGTTTCCAATAATAACCAACTTCAGAGGAAACCATTTCTGCTGTATCTTTTTTTTTAATAACACAATTTAGGGGATTTCTGTCAAGCCAGAGAAAGATATAGTAAAGCAGGCTTTCCTTCCATCCCAAACCACAACAAAGAAGTGAATCATGAATAGAAATGTTAACATCAAAAGTACCCACTGAAAAGTAATAACACTACAACCAGATAAGGTCATTTACATGAGTATTTCATAAAGGTTTTCCTCCTGAGATTCCTATACGATCTCTCTCTTCTAAGCTTTGATTTTTTTTAATTTAAAGGAAAGTATAGTGATTAGTTGCATTGCCTTTGAGAACCAGATACATATTTATGAAAAAATGTCTAAGTATATCTGTGTAGAGATAATGTACGGGGAGAGCACAGAGATTCAGAATCATAATCTCATTTCTGCAGGGTGCATCTATTGCACCAGGAACCTACCGTAGTTCTTTTGAAATGTGGGCACATTAGCTGCATTAACATTTGACTCTGATTTGCAGCTTTTGTATTTCAGGTGCCTCAAAAAAATCTTCCTGATTGTTGCCCGCTTTCATGAGCAAGAATACCTGTGGTGTCGCTGACTCAGGCTGATTCAAGCACACAGCATATAGCTTCAGGTTGCAGTGGGATGTGGTGTTGCATCCTCTGGTTATCCCAACAAGAAGTCCCAACATTCTTGTCAAGATCCCCAAAGTGACCACATTTTGCCTTTTCGCTATTTGCTTCTACTCCATGCCAGGTTCAGTAAGCATTCTGTTATGTATCCGCTGTCATGGCCAACTTGTCCTGTGATATTCCTCCCCTACACCCTTCTTCAACTGGTTGGAGCTAGGAGTATAATTACCTTTTCCAGGTTGACCTATTTCACTTTGGGGGGTATCTGAGGAACTGTCCTAGTTGCCCATCCATTCTGTTTGAAACGACTTCCTGATCTGCTCCAGCTCAGTCCCCAAGGCCAATGCCAGCAGCACCTCTCTGGACTCTTTAGGTCACTAATCAAGCCGCCCAGACCTCCTCCTGGAAGGAGGCAGACTGTTGAATTCACGTGGGTAGAACTACGCTTTTCTGCAAAACGAGGCTGTAGGAGGGAAAGAAAATTTTCGGAAACCACTGGAGGAGGATCAGCAACACTTCCTCAAATCCTAGAGCACACCGAGATTTCCCGAGCACAACCTGGTGCCAGCTGGTAGCCAATGAGCCAAATGCACTGTGTACGTGTTGTGGCATTTTCCCAAAATGTCCATATCAACACATTCCACATCCCATACGCTCCTCTTACAGTGTAATGTTGAGATGACTCTACCGAGAGATGGGAGTTGCATTCTTTCTCCACCAACTGAGAAGACCTTCATCATTTGAATGACTAAGACCATCTCAGTCATTAGAATGTGGCAGAATTGATGCTGAATGACTGACTACACTCATTCATAAGAGATGACATGGCCCCTGGTAGCTCTGTGGAGACATTTGCCATGAGCTGCCCTGGGCTGATGTGTAAGAATGCTGGCTTCTTGAAGCTGCCTTGTTTCTGAGACCGTGTGAGGAGGCAGCGAGATCCACAGAGATGCTTTGAGGACTCCACCTGGTTAGAGCCTCCAGCGACTTGACCTTTCCCAGACCACACATACACACTACACGTGAGTACACTCGTCTTCACATGATGCTAGTCCCCTGCTTTCCAGTCACACCGGTAAAATTTACATTTCACGAGCAAAATAAATGTTGTTAAAAACTACTAAACTTGGGGATTTGGTTTGTTATGAAGGCATAGTAACTAGGACAGACACATTCTCTGGTATTCCCAGTATTTGCAGAAATTTAATTAGCTGCCAACCAAATTTGCATTGCACTTCAAAATCTCAATATTCAGTTACTTGAAAGGTCAGAAGACCTGTCAGCATTGAGCTGATATTCCAACACAGCAATTCTCGGTTGGAGATGAGTAGATCTGCCCCTTTCAATGAGGTCTACATTTTCAGCTTCAACACACTCCCTACCATGGCCAGCCAACTTCATTCGGCTACATCTTCTGCCTGGTCACTTTTAGCATTCAAATTTGCACCCTGAAATGGGGTGTACGACCCTCCATCCTTCACTTCACATATACATTTTTTTAAGATTTTATTTATTTTTAGAGAGATGAAGGGAGGGAGAAAGTGAGAAAAACATCAATGTGTGGTTGCCTCTCGCATGCCCTCTACTGGGGACCTGGCCCGCAACCTAGGCCCTGACTGGGAATCGAACCCACAACCCTTTGGTTCACAGGCCAGCACTCAGTCCACTGAGCCACACCAGCCAGGACCACTTCACATAAAAATTTAAGGCAATAAAATAAGCAATTGCATTAGGGTATAGATGCAGATTCTGGATGACCTACAGTAATTAAATGCTTAACTTATAGGTAATGCTCAGCTAATACTAAAATTTACATTTAAAGAGCACTTTTTGGTGTAAGTCTGTTTAATTTTGTAGACACAACAATCTAATGTTGAATGGGGAGTTGAAAAATAGCAGTATTTTCCATGTTTAAGAAGCCAAGGCTTATCTAAGTCACAGAGAGAGAATGAGACTCCAACATCTATTCTATATAAAAAATAGAATGTCTCATGAATTCCTCCAATATTTCCTGGGTGCTGCTTCTACGCCCCTTCCTTTGCCATGCATATTTATTTTAATAAATTCATCTGATTGACTGGGTTTGGCCAAAGACCTTTCTTCCCTTCACAGCTGTTTCAAGCAAATATTTACTGATCTGTCTGATTTCTGCTCTTCTAGAAAAAGAGATTCTGAGAACAACTGTCACCTGGGGAAACGTGTCAGGAACCTAAGTCACAGCAGCATGGGGGGGGGGCGGGGATGGAAGGACAATGCCAGCTGAGATGGTTGTCTCAGAGAGAAGGAAGACATTTCCAAATGAAGAAAGCAACAAAATAGCCACACGGTCCATTCCAAACGATCACTGCTCTGCAGACTCAAAGGGAGACCAGTAAAACATCAGAAAGGAAATGCGGGGCTCATCAGAAGAATCAAGCAAAAGGGAGACCTGGAGAAATAGTTGGGAGGCAAGAGATGATCCTGTCAACTGTCTTTTCCATGATAGCTGTAGAGCAAACAGCCTTGGAGGATAAAGGTGCTACCAGAGCAGAGGGAAGATTTGTTTCCTGACCAGCATAATAAAGATAATGTTCCCTCGAGGGCAAAAGTTGAGCAGGTTTACCAGCAGCTCCCTTACAAGACTAGGGTTTCTTAAGCTTGGGTGACCTCAGTTGTGATGCAGCTCACCGTATGTGCAATAGGCCACTCTGCCTCATTCCCACAGTGCTTGTGGACCAGGGGAACGGGCTCGAACATGAAGTTCATGCAGCCTGCTGTGCCGTAAGTGGCAAAGATTTTGGTCTCTGATCCAGGAGCCCCGTGGCTTCTGTCAGCATCTATGCAACTGTGGCAGGCTTACACGTTAGTTTGCAAGCAGAGGGACACTGCAGAAGGAGCATGCAGGGGTATTTCCTGTGCGCTTAGAAAGCATAGTCCAAGAAAGTGCCCAAGACCAAGGGGATATCTCGTGAGAAAGAAGTAGTGATAGTTGCTATGATTTCTCTCTCTTACAATAGGAAAAGGAAAGGGCGTCCAGATGGTAGAGTCCTTTCTGTCACCTTTGAGTCCTGCCCAATGGACACTCCCAGGTTCACTATGTGTCAACAGGCTGAGGTATGCATTTTGGATTCAAAGGTAAATGTAAACTCTTTTTTCCTGCCACTGGCTTCAAATCCAGTGCACAAGAACATTACATTTATATATCCTCGTCACAAAGCAAGTGACAAGAAGTGCTACAAAAAGTGGCACAGAGGAGACACGGAAGGATTCCGAGAAGCAGATCTTTGACAGTTGGGTGTACGAGAGAAATCCAGTCAGAATGAGCAGCTGAAGGCAAGACTGAGATGTAATATGCAACCCAAATGTTAAGTGTTTGCATGCGTGTCATCATGGGAAAATGGAGAAGTTCCTCACAGAACCCTCGAAGGCAAGGATGACAAAAGCTTTGAAGGTCCGACCCAGCTCTGGTTCCGAGAAGCCTGGCTCACTTGAGGGAAGAGGAGAGAAAGAGGCCAGCTTCCAGAGCCTTGGACACACACTTCAGTGGCAAACGCCCCTCTGTTCACAGCGGTAGTCTGGGTCCTTTACTTACGTGGAAGAAAACAGAGGTGGAACAAGAGAAACCAATACCTTTCTGAAAGTTATGTAGCCAGTAAGTGGCAGAGCTGATTTGCAAACTGGGTGTCGTGGACTGAACTGGCCCCCCACCAATCCATGTGCTGAAGCCCTAACCTTCAATGAGGCTATATCTGAAGGTAGGGGGTAAAGTTAACCTTCAGGAGGTAAAATTAAAGGAGGCCATAAGGCTAGGGCCCTAATCCAATAGGGCTGGTGTCTTTATAAGAAGAGGCAGATACCAGGATTCTTGTGCACAGAGTAGACCGTGTAAAGACACAATGAGAAGGCAGTGGGCCATCTGCAACCCAGGATGAAACACGTCATCAGAAACCAACCCCGCTGCTACCTTGATCTTAGACTTAAGTCTCTAGAACTATGAGACAGTAAGTGTCTCTCGCTACCCGGTGGGTGGAAATCTGTTAGGAGAGGCCAAAAAAAAAAAAAACAGCCCCAAAAACAAATGCACTATGGCCTCCATCTGTGTGCTCACAGCTTTTCCCTGCGCCACGCTGCCTTTCATGATGGTTATGAAGATGTCCTCAACTATAAATGCATTCAAGTCCATCAAAAAGTTACTCTTATCCGCGTTTGAGTTTTGCAGGGAAAAGGATAAAAGTAACCTATCAACTCGTTTCTCATTTTCGGAGGTTATTTTCTTTATTTACTGCTGGATAATGAAATAATAAAAGCGCTCCAAGCACTTTTTAGTTGGTTATGAAGAGAAATCAATACCGCTTTTTGTTTCGCAAAGGAAAGGCACGAAAGGACGCCGAGGTATTAAACACAAGTGGATTGCCTCGTTATTTGCGAGGGGTTGCTAACAATTGAATTACTATTTTAATGTCATAACATGGCAGCGCTGAAGATTACCTTTCACATCTAATCATGCCATTTACATGGAAGTGGGAAAGTGCTCCTGAAGTGGCCAAATGCTGTTCACTGGATGGATCACAATAGCCCTAGAAATTGCTCCAGAGGAAAAATAATCAGATTCCTCGCCAGGCTTTGGGGAAAGGTTAATGTCTCTTCATTAAAAAAAAAAAGCACACACAAAAAGCATGTGTGTGTGTGTGTGTGTGTGTGTGTGTGTGTGTATGGCAGCTTGTGGCAATAAAAAATACCATGAATCCAGGCACTGATTCTTGGCTCCAATCTTCCATGTTTTAAAGTTACACGTTCTTGGTTTTGCCACCGGTAAGACTGGAGTTATAGTTAAAAGCACTAGTACATCTAAGAACACTATGCCCCACACATTTACATAAATGTTTATGTATCAGATCATCAAAAAAACCTTTGAGTGAGCTACTAGTTTCATCATCCTCATTGTGTAGATAAGAGTGTTGAGGCACAAAGAGTGTGTAATTTGCCCATGGTTGCGAAGTGGCAGAACAAGCATTCAAGAACAAGCTTAGCTACCTCTGTGGAGAGGCAATCTGCTACTATCACTAAAGCTCCTACTATGTGCCTCAAAGAAACTTCATGAGCCACAATGTACAGTAGTCCCCCCTAACCCATGGTTTCGCTTTCCACAGATTCCGTTCCCCACAGTCAACCATGGTCCAAAAATAAATTCAAGAAACAAACAATTCACACATCCTAAATTCTGTGCTCTTGGGAGCAGTGAGATGAAACTGTGCGCCATCCCGCTGTGTCCGGCCCAAGAGGTGAATCATCCTTCCGTCTGAAGAATCCACACTGTATACGCTTCCTGCTCATCAGTCACTTAGCGGCCTTCCTGGTTATCAGATCGACCGTCGTAGTATCACAGCGCTTGTGTTCCAGGGACCTGGGCAATGGCACCCAAGTGCTAGAATAGCGATGCTGCCAATTCAAATAGGCCAAGGGGAATCTATGCAGTGCTTCCTCTAAGTGAAAGGTGGATGCAGTACAGTATGAGAGAGAGACTACATTCATACAACTTTTATTACAGTGTATTGTTATAACTGCTCTATTTTATTATTGTTGTTGTTCATCTCTTACTATGCCTAATTTATAAATTTAACTTCATCACTGGTATGTATGGATAGGAGAAACATAGCACACACAGGGCTCTGTACCGTCTGTGGTTTCAGGCATGACCTGCGGGTCATGAAAGGTACGCCCCGGAGACAGAGGAGGGGCTGCTATACATTTACAGCCAGGCAGGTCGCCTCTCTGGCTCCAGGCTACTTCTGCAGGCCCTGTTCACCAAGTCTTCGTCCCACTCCTCTGTCGCATCGAATATACATTCACCAAACACACTAGATTAGTTTGTGATGCCCTCTAGGTTTTTTTTTTTGGATTGCCTATTCGTTCCACTCCTCCAGGAGTCCTTTCTGAACTCCGTCCAAGAGTCCGGTTTTGCACCTTCATTCCCAACAACATTCTGGTCCCTCTCTCTCAGGGGATGTATGTCGTGATATAATTACTGGTCCCTCTCTCTCAGGGGATGTATGTTGTGATATAATTAGTTATTCACTTACTTGTCTTTCCTCCTGAAACCTAAACCACTGCAAGACCATCTCTTTTTCCAACACGCCTTGCATCAAAGTACAAAAGATCTTTGAAGCTTGTTAGAAAGGAGCCATGCACCCAGTCCAGACACACACGATCGGAATCTCTGATGCGAGAGCACCAAGCCTGAGGCCCCTGACCCTGGGTTTTGCATCTACGGTGTCCTGCCTCCTACTTTTCTATGAAGCTGCAGGAGTGAAGGCGCAACCAAGCTCCTATCCAACTGAAGATGTACCCGGAGTTCATTCCTGGGGCCCCTGTCCAACTGAAGATGTACCCGGAGTTCATTCCTGGCGCCCCAGTAATGAATGGCTCTGGCTCCCGCCAGGATCGTCCAGGGACATCAGAGCTCTCTCACTGGTGTGGTGTCGCCATGGGGGTCCTTTACCAAGGTCTGTCTTTCCTGCATCATGTCCTGATTAGGGAAACTCTTCATCTTTCAGAACTCAGTTCACCTACATTTCCCCTCTAAAGGCATTCCTGATTTTCCAAGAGCTGACTGGAACAGAGTGCTTAGATCTCTGAGTGCTACAGCGTGTATCTTCCCTCTGAGACTGTAACAGTGCTAACGTTAGGGGCGCTACTGTATTCCTCAAAACTGGTAGAGTCGCATACCTGGTAGGCACTTTCAATGCTCATCAATGCCTACATCTGTGCATGCAAATGCCTCTGGTATTAAATCAGAATCCTGATGTTTTTATGGCCAACAGCATTTCCGAGAGGTCAGTGTATGCATGATACTATTGTCCATTATTTTGAATATAACCCCTGCCTCTGTCATGTAAAACGTATATGTTTGTTGTTAATATATTTACCTTTCCTCGACCTAGGCCTGCAGAACTCAGAATTGCTACCAATGTGGTTACGACAATGTAGTAACACTAATATTTAAATCTACTAATCTTCACCGTATAACGTTGATTTGCCAGATGTACCACTTTGAGGATTTATTTCTCTTAAGAGTCAGTTTTAAAGTTTTGGAATTCTTATTTCTGTTTTTCCCTCTTGATTAGCATCGTATAATTTATTATTATTATTATTATTTTATTATTATTATTATTATTGCTTAAAAATAAGGCAGACTTTCTATAGATTTACTCAAGTCACATACTTTTAAAAGCTTACTTTTATGCAAAAAATATTATAAAACAAATTTTGGGGATTTTTTTAAACATAAGAAAGAAAAGAAAGAAAGAAACTGAAATTATGAAATGCAGGGATCTAACCCGGAGACTAGCTGAGTGATCTTCACACATCAGAGGTCTCTTTCTCTTAGGACGATATTGTCTTTAAAATGTTAAGTAGTTAATTTTATATGTAACCGATGTTTTTTTGTGTGTCTAAATTCCCCTGACCCTCTTAAAGTACAAAGTAGCAAGGCATCCCCCCAGCTTTAGTTCAAGGACTTGAATAAACTTGACTCAGGCACAGTGGCAGCAGCGTGGAATTCCCCTACTAAACCGTAACTCCCAGGAGACCACTCTGAATGAAATGAGGGGGCGATTTCATCACAGGTACTTTTTCTAGAAGACCACTTCACAGAATGACTGAGAAGAGGATGACGAGGTAGCGAAAAGCATGAATTTCAGAGTCAGCTGGATGGAACCACCACCTTCCTCATTGTATAATCCGTGTGACCTCTGTTGAACGACTCAGCCTTGCTCACCTCACCATCTTTATTTATAAACAGAGATAACGCCCGCTTGAAAATTATGTTAAAGATTAGTGTCATGATAGGTATCCAATGGTTAGAACATAACTGACACTCACTAGGCATTCATCCTCACATCTTGCTGTTTAAGAGGCAGCTACAGAAGGAGAGCCAACTTGAGGAGTGTGGATTCAGACTCCTTGGTCTGGGAGCCAATGCAGTACTCATCATACCGACACAGGAACTCACGAATCTATGAGAGCTGCGTAGACGTTGGCGTCCCATCTCAGGCACGAGCAGCAGCCCAGCTTCATGAGGACCATATGGGAGACGCTGCAATTTTCTTCAAGTATTTCTACCATTTGATGGCCCCCACAGAGTGAGGTCTCATCAGGTGTCAAGAACTCAGATGAGCTTTCCGCATATATGATCACTTGGACCGGGCCACCACCCTGTCGGGCGGTCATTAACATATTCACTCGGGATGCGGGAGATGAAAGTTAAGAGAGTTCCATAAATCTGCCCAGAGCCAGATGGCCACTCGGAGGAAAAACTTTGTATCTGATTATAAAATAATGTCCTTAAAATTAAGCAGCTTAAGTTAAATGAGTTCCTTTGTAAATTCCAACTTGATTTGAATATTCTAAATATATACTGTCTACTATCTACAGGGAACTATAGTAGAAGCAATAGAAGATAATAAAAGACGTGAAACTAGTTATAAGTGCCTCACGATGTGTATATGTGTATACGTGGGCATGTGAGTATGTGCGCATGTAAATACGCATACGCTGCAGTATAATTGACTCAGGAAGCGATATTTATTAACCACCTAACGTGGTCAAGACGGTTCACAAGAAATGGGAACCTATTGTTGAAGATGGTCCTAGCCTTGCCCTCACAAAGCAATTGTCACGAGTATCATTTTTCACACAAAATATATGACACTGTATGAGGCATGGAAAAACTGTGTGTGCAAGGAAGACAGAGAATGGGGCAGGGTCTGAGGATGGGACAAAGTGGACAGGCAACTTTCTAGTCTAAGACAACTGGGTAATATGTTCAGAATCAGCCCCTTCCAAACCATCTAGGGCCCTAACACGACACCCCCCCAAAAGGTATGTCTACCATTTTTCATTGAACATCTATCATACCAACTTTATACTAGTTGCTTTCCATTAGTTTTTATGCTTCTTACACGGCTACACAAGGTGAGTATTTATGCCCTCATTATTTCTGTCTCTGTCTGTAAGGATCTTCTGAGTAGCTAGTCTGTGAAATACTTAAGGTCTAAGAACGCATCTTATCCTTGGAGACTTTGCACATTATACAGTCTCAGAAACTATTTTAAATATGTTTAAATTCTCTTTAATATTAGATTAACTTTCTCCAGGAGATCTATGTTATCATTTTAAGAATATTTCCAAATATTCTAATATCACTTGTCCTATTTGTCCCACAAGATTGAAGCACAGATTCATTTGTAGTGAGTGGAAAAGTGGGACCGGTCTTTCTCCCCATAGTGACTAGCCCACTAAGACCGAGACCAGAGAACTTCCACTAACACCACCCAGGATTAAGGTAGCTGCCGTCGATGGGAGAGATGTTGTTCAGGTCCTCCAGTCAGATGGCAGGTATGTGTATACAGATTGAAAGTTTTGAGGAAAGATAGTTTATGTAGAAAAGATAAGATCTTAGCGATAACAAGATGAATTCTAAGCATAAACTTAACCATCTGTGTATCTATAAACACACACAAACATATATCATGATCTAAATTTAGAAAATAAAGATATAAAGTAAAAATAAAATTAAAGCTACTAGCACAATATAAAATTATTTATACATATGTAGACAATCCAAATTTAGGAAAACGAGACACATCCTGTGTGTGTGTGTGTGTGTGAGAGAGAGAGAGAGAGAGAGAGAGAGAGAGAGAGAGAGAGAGAGAGAGAGAGAGAGGGAGAAACAATGACCACTTCTGGTTGACAGAACATAAGGCAGTTTAATTATGTAAAGTTCTTTCAATATTTACATATCTGTAAAAAGCTGTTAGCTTTAATAATTGAGGAAAATAAGCATTATCTAAACAAATACATTATTTTATTAGACAAAGAGTCGAAGTGTTTTTGTGTGTTGGTATCTTCTTATTTCACTTCAATATATGTGTTTTTGTTAGTAGATGGATTCTATTGGACAATTTTGCAATTTTTGCTATTTTACCGAAGACAGACAGCAAGAGCTGGAAATGGACTTCAACTGAGCCTGCCCGATTGGTTAAATAGGCTCAATTACCACAGAAAAATAACTCAGGTGACCTTTTTAATTAATCTTTGCTCTTTACATTTACAGCATTGGCCTCAACACTAAATTATGTTTAATTTACATTAAATTGTGTATCATATACCAAACGGTTCCGGAATAATTGGATATCACATGGTATGCAGCCTCCTCTCTCCAGTTATTTCAGGATTTTATTTCAGCAACTGATTCAGATGCCTGGATCTCAAAGAACTGCTTATCCTGGCATATCCCTGTGGTATTATGTTTCTCCAAAGTTGTCACACACACAAAAAAATCACCTGCATAATATATTTAGTAAGATTTCAAGTCCTGACGCCAACATATTTAGATTAAGGAGCCTTGGGCAGAACCACTGAATCTTCATTTTTACAATGCTTCATGAATTCTGAGGCAAACGGTCTGGTGAAATTCATAGGTAGTGACTATTCCTTTCTCAATGTTTACCTGATAATAGAGGCCCCGTATGGATTGATAATCAAAAGAAAATCTAATTCAAATTTGGTCTCACAATACAAGGCCATTTATTCATTCCATTAGTGATCGCAGAAATTGCACTTTTGCAGAATTGGCTGGTTTCCTCCTTATTCCGGAGGTCTGTCTTCAAGAAGAAAAAGCATTGTCGGGCATCTAAAAAACAACCACACTTTGTAAAGCGACCTCCGAAGAAAAATCACGTAAGTAGGGTGAAGGAACATTTCTGACAAGCCACTCTTCGCAGACACTGAAGTCGGTAACGCGCAGACCTAGAAATACAGGTCAAATCTCCTCTACAACCTCCTCCCAATTAAAATGCCAATGTTCTCTAAGTGGTCTTTTAATCAAGCATCATTTGAGGCATTTTTTAAAATATCTACTGTGCACAAATCACTGTGGGAGCTTGAAGGAGCGTTAGACAAAGCTCATAAAAGCTCAGAAAGAGAAGCCCTTAGACTTCGATAAGCTATGTTTGAGAGTGACATTGCACTGATTACCTACGTGAATGTGAACCCTCTTCCACGCTTTGTTCTAACATACAAAATGTAGATATTCATGCCTTCTTTAAAAGTGACTTCAAGTCCTGGCTGGTGTGGCTCAGTGGATTGAGTGCTGGCCTGTGAACTGAAGGGTCTCTGGTTCGATTCCCAGTCAGGGTACGTGCCTGGGTTGCAGACCAGGTCCCCAGTTGGGGGCACATGAGAGGCAACCACACATTGATGTTTCTCTCTTCTTCTTCCTCCCTTCCTCTCTCTCTAAAAATAAATACAATCTTTAAAAAAATAAAAAAAATAAAAAATAGTGACTTCATCCACACAAATATGCGCAATTGATTTTTGACGAAAGTGCAAACCAATTCCATGGAAAAAGGAGAGCCTTTTTAAAAGATGATCCTGGAGCTACTGGACATCCAAAGGAAGGTAAAATGAGCTCAACCTACCCTCACATCTTAGACAGCAATCAACTCAAAATGGATCATGGGCTTAAGTGCAAAACAGCAAATGTGAAGTTGTAACTTTATTAGAAAGGGAAGATTTAGGGAAAAATCTTCAGGATGGAAGCCGAGGTAAAAGCATAACCCATGATAGCAAAACAAGACACTGGACCTTATCAGCATTAAAAACTTGCTTCACAAAAGACCCTAAAAAGGGAATTTAAAGACGAGCTACAGAGGAAGGATATTTACAAACCACCTAGTTAACAATGGAGTAGTTCTAGAATGCATGACTCTTACAACTGAAAAGAAGAGCACCTATGACATACACGTACACAGTCTGATCAAAACATGGGAAACACACATGGAACATTTCACTGAGAAGGGTACACAGTTGACAAAGAAACACACAAAAGTCATGCTCAACTTCATTATCCACCAGAGAAACGCAGATTAAAACCACAACAATCTATCAGAATGACTAAATAAAAAATGATAAACCGAATGCAGACAAGAATATGGAGGAAACAGATTACTTATACATTGATGGATGGTCAAGAATGTAAAATGATGAAGCTGCTATGTAAAATGTTACGGCAGTTTCTTGTACACCTAAATATGTAAGTGTACATATCACAGAAAGCAGAAATTGCACTCTCACACATTTTTTCCAGAGAAATAAAAACTTACGTGCAGCGGTATTTGTAATAACCAATAACTGGAAACAACCCAGGCATCCTTCAATGGGTTAAGGCTTATTCAAACTATGGTACACTCACACTGTGGACTATTGCTCAGAAATATTTTTTAAAAAGAACAAACTACTGATAAATGCAGCAACTTGAATGAATCTCAGAGGAATTTAGACAGGTTACATGTTGGATTATTCCATTCTTAAAACATTTTTTAAAAGGTAAAATTATAAAAATGGAGAAGAAATTACTCGGTGGTTGCCGTGATTATCAATAGTGAGCATGGAAGAGAGGGGGTGGGACCATAAAAGGGTGAGTCCAGGGACCCTCGCTGTGGGGACAGTGGCCTTCTAGACACACGTGTCAATGCCAGTATCCTGATTGCAGACCAGGGCAGAGCGGCAGAGTTTTGCAAGACGCCCACATTGGGGAAATGTGGTAAAGACCACACAGGAGTTCTGGGAATAATGTCTCCTAGCTGTGCATGTGCATCTACAGTCATCTCCACATTTTAAAAATGCTTAGTTTTAGGAAAAAGTGATTCTTGACTATTCTATAGAAAAAACAAAAATTAAAATGGTTTTGAAAGGAGAAGAGCCTCCGTAGTCCTGGTAAATGATTTTGAACAGGAGTTGCCCAATAAAGTTGACCTCATATCACAATTTTTGAAAACATGTTATTTCAGCAAGCACTCCTGGGGAAACGTCTGCATGGGAGCTGTGAAAAAGCGCCGCTCAGATCTCCCTTCCAGAAAGGACCCTCTGTCCCAGGGCATGAGTGTGCCCAGCCCCCAGCCTCCACCTGCTGAATAAGCTCAGGATCACCTGCACTTACCCGCAAAGGCCCGTCTGAGAGAGGTACTGGGTCTTGGCTATTCCTGTCCAACCCTGGGCTCATGCAGTGGGCAATAGTTGCTTTGGCATGCTCCCCTCCACCCTCCCTCTCAAGTAAAATGTCAAGACCTACACTGTCATCTGAGGTTCTTCCCGTCTGGTCCTGCTTCCCTTCCTCTTACTTCTCAAAATTAAGGATCTGCATCTTAGCGTGGAGCTTTCCTGATCTGACTTCCTCTGACTTTTATCTTTTGAAAACATTACACGCCCCCTAAAAAAACAGTCCTTTGCGTTCCCTGCCCCACCTCAGCCCCTTCTCCCCGGAGGACTCAGGTAACGTGGTGTGTTCTAATATGGTTTCTTCTGTGGTCAGAGTTGCTTCAGATCCCTAAAGAGCCACGCACCTCAACTCTCCAGTTGTTTGTACTTATGCATTTTGGATGAGTAGCACGTGAATGAATTTCTATATATGTCCTTTTATAAGTTTCATGTACTTATCCCTATGCATGTCTATTCCAAAACCACTCTTCCCCACAAAGGCAGCTATGCGGGTATATTTAGTGCCCGTCTTTTTGATGCACTGTATTAAGAGAAAGAATACATGTTATTGTTTCAGGGAAGTGAGTGCATTTCATTAATACGGTCTCAAGATGCGCATCTTGGAGTGAAAATGACGCTCTCACTAATTTTATAAGCAATTGCTGCCTCAAAGGTAACCAGAAATAGAAAGTTGGTCTTCGGTCTGTTAAAAGTTAGCTTTCTAGGCCAGGCTGCTTCTTCCATTGTTAACCATGGATGGTTTTCCTGTTTTTGTCCTTCACTTTCATGCCAGATGTCTCTCGAGGAAAATACTAAACATTCTCTGCTCTTGTCCATAGTACAACTAGCACTTGGACCTACTGCCAATTTTTTTTGTATTCTCTTGGTTTTTGTAAGTATACTTTATTTTTATTTATTTATTTTTGCATTTTAACTGTATTTTCCCATTACCATTTGTCCCCTATATACCCTGTCCCCCCTGCAATCACCACACTGCTGTCCATGGCCATGAGTCCTTTTTCCTTTTTGCTCCATCCCTCCACCCCCTCACCCCCAACCCCGCATCAGTCACCCTGCTCTCTATCTGTGAGTCTGTCTCTATTTTGCTGTTTAAAGTCTGCTATTAATTGAATCAGATCTTGGATTTCACTTTAAACGAAGCCGACTTTGCTAAGAGTTCTGCATGGTCTTTGATAAAGAGACTGCTGATTTTCAACTTTTATTATAACCTATTTTTTTTCTGTCAAAATGTCTTTTAATATGGACTGTTTTTAATCTCTTTAAATTAATGAATCTCATTAAATGGCTCTTAAGTAAATCATTTTGATAATGGTTGACAGATTTTTTTTTACTCAAAATGGAAAGTATAAGATAGTTTCTTTTTTCAAACGGAAGACTAAAATATCATTCCTAAACTGCATTTACGTGTGTGTGTGTGTGTGTGTGTGTGTGTGTCTCCCCAATGAATACTCCCCAGGGCTGGTTTCCTGCGTCTGTTACCAAAGAGGGATTTAGTCATTCAGAAAAGGAAAAAAGAGAAAAACCTAGATACACATCAAAGAGCAAGAGACCAGGGACAGAGTAGGAAATGCTTATAGTTTTGGTCCGTTACACTGTTTCATCAACTTTGTGTCTAGCCTTGTACCTTTTATGGCTGTCTTTTATATAGGGACCAGTTGTATTTTATTAAAGTGTGGTTTAACTGCAAGCTAATTCTTAAGACACATTCCTAGAAGTCCTTGAGTCTGACATGTGCCCCCGTGCAGTACTGAGGACACAATACTTTTTATATTATCTGTTTTTATTTGTACGCTCTAACCCACCTGGAGTACATCTTGTTAAAAGTGTAAGAACATACACTACGCCATGATCACCAGGCCAGACTAGAGGTGGGGGTGAAGGGGTGAGTCACAAATTTGAGTTATTCTACACAGCATTTTTAAGCAATAACAGCTTTAAACAGAACGTTCACATTTTTTAATGTCATAGCCCTCCACTGTTCTTCACTTTTTCCTCCAATTATCTCCATCGCTTCCAAAATGCATGTGCCTCTCACACAGCATAACCATAGCAGGTGAAAACACTATGCTTAAGAAAACAAAATTACCAACCGAAATGCCCAGAGATACATGATACTTCGGAAATATCGGTGGGGAAGGGGTGGAAGGAAGGGTTACAAGGGAAGCCAGGAAAAGAGGGCCACCAGGGGTAGCAGAAAGAAGATACAGGAAGGTCATCTTTGCATTCCACGAGGCCTGCTTCTACATCTGCCTTTCAGCGTGATATTCCTAGGACACAGGATGCACTAAATAAATCTTATTTGGTTGAGTGAAATAAGAGACTGAAAGAATGAGAAAGGCAACAAACTGTTCTAGAAATCAAAGCATGCTGATAGTCCTACTTGTGAGTGTGTTGCGGGGGAACAGAGAGAGGGAGAGAAGTTGCTGTTTTGCACCACAGCTCATGCTAAGCAGTAACACTCGGAAAACAGTAGGTAGGCACCTGTTCGGTATTTTATGCATCTTATAAGAGGAAATAATAGTGCTATATGTACCGGTTACTCCCCCACACCTCACACCACAAAATATAGAGATTCACTACCTGGCAGCTAGCTGTAAGGCCAGCACAGGAGAGACGAAACCATTCCTTATTATCTTAATAATACTGTCCCTGTCAAGGTTCTGGGTCTTCAGTCCAGCAATTACCGCAAGTGGACATAGTTTATTATCTTAGACAAAGTAGAAGAAGAAAAATCAAGCTTATGAAAAGAATGAGGGAGACGGAGCCCTCTTTGCCTGTAACTGTGACATTGTCGAAGAGCCCTTGCCTGACAGGATCCTGGTGCCAGGTTGTCCTGGTCCACGTCTCACAGTTCTGGGATGGCAGGGGCCACCTTGGCTGAGTGGGGGAAGGGAATTCCAGCAGCCTGTTTGAGGGACTGTTCTACCACAGCTCTGATCGACTGAGTGGGGCATTGGGCTTAGGAGACTGAGGGAGGTTTTCACAGGGTCAGAGCCACCTGGGCATCAGCCAGTTTTCAAAGATGGCCACAGGTATATATGAACTGAATCAGGGCAAAAGAAGCCACGTGTGTTATTTTCAGATATCAGGCTGTATTTTCAAGTGGCTCCGTTAAGGGGACATGGGTAAGTCTAACTGAGAGAATACAGAGAATGCTCCAGTTGACTAGAGAACCCTGAGCAACAAAACCTGTAGTTTTCAACATTGATCTTAATCCATTATTAATTCTGTGTCTCAGAGGGGGGAAATGCAATAATTAAGAGAAGCTTCACATTTCTTATTCATAGAGCTTTCCAATCACATACTCACATACAGTTTCTCAAAAAGTACTCAGCGAAGAAATGGCCTTATCCTAAAGGCTGCGTTTCTATTTGCAGAAAGGGAAAAAATAAAAGGCAAATCTCTCATCTGCCCTTGGAGTTTTCACAGCATAAACTGTCATCCGTTTTTTTTTTCCTGTTCCCTCGGGTAATAGGGTATCAGGAGTCCGTTAAACACCCCAAGACTTTTAAATAATATATTCATGAGACTTCTAATAACAAAACTTGAAAGTTAAAGAGGAAACTACGTGGATAGGACGTACATGGCAAGGAACGGAGAGTGGGGGCACCCTACCAAAGGCCTCACCAAGAAGGGGCTTTATCACCCATCACGCTTGGACTTCAGCCTTTGGCTGCACTTGGGACACGGTGTGGTACAGGCACCCCCTCCGTCTCAGGCAGCAGGGATGACCTCCACACAGGGCAGGCCGAATGACCTCCTGTGACCCAGCGAATTGACAAAAAGCATTGAGAGAAAATGTCCACTTGAAATTATTTTTTAATAAATGTATTTTCCAAATCCTTTAGCTCTGAATTTTTTTAAAAATATTTTTTGTTATTTAAACTACTTTTTAATTCTCCCTACATGTTACTTACTTCCTCTGGGGGAAAAAAAACTTTCTGTAAAGGTCTCTGGAATGAATCTTAATCTTCTGAGATCAAGGGTGTGCAAACCACAGCCCACAGCCAAATCCCTCCTCAGCCTGTTTGTGTACAGCCTAGGAGCTAAGAATGTTTTACATTTTTAAATGTTTACATTTTCAAAGGTTATATAAATGTCTGGTAGCCTCTAATTTGCTATTTGGCACTTTATAGAAAAAAAAATTGCCACTCTGGTTCTAGATCATTATCCTTCACTCGCATATGTCTAAATATGATACACACAGACTCGGAGGAACCCAAAGTCACGGCAGGGCAAAATCATGTTGCAGTTTGCCTTTCTTTGTTGCCTGTGAACTATTCTGTCTAATATTACTACCTCTGAAAATACTATCTCATTTAGGGCATCAACACGTTGGAATGAAAAGGATGCATCATTGAAAGAATAAACTCTTTTTGCAACACATGGATGAACACGAAGCCACAGACTCACGGAAATTTAGAGCTAGGTGTTGTGAAAATTTTCTCCTCCTCCACTTCAGGGTCTAATATTCTACAAACCCTCCCTCCACACCCATTCCTCCTTCCTGGCTGCATGGGAAAGTCTAGTTTCTTGGCAAAAGAAGGCGCCTTTCCTTCAATGCACCATGGGTTTCTTGAACAGAAATGCTAATTGATTTTCTTATAACTAATAGCCAGTTAATATCAGAACCAGGCCCAGGGCTGGGTTCCAGATCTACCTATGCTCAACTCTCTCTCCAGGATGCCATGAACCTATATTCATCTTGCCTCTGTGAGGTTACCCGTCCATCATCCCATCTACCCATGCCTAGTGACCTGGGAAATGCCTAGGAATGGCCACTCTCACATTCATGGGTGGTGGCTCTGGTGATGGAGTTTAGGATAACTGTATGTCCTTCTTTATGCCTTTTATTTTTTTTTTTTTGCAGTCAGGGGTGTGTGCATTGCCTGCAATGAGTATCTTTCAATGGATCTGTATTGAAAAGAATGAGTCACCAAGGAGCGTGTTTCAAGGAGCTTGTGTGGTCCGGGGGATTTGTGACAAGCTCTCTGGCAGTAAGGAAGGATGGGAAGCCCAAACAAGAAATGAAAATGGCATGGTGTCATTTAACATAGATAGACATTTCCACTGCCGAGAGAGAGAGAGAGAGAGGGAGAGAGAGAGGGAGAGAGAGAACACACTGAGGATGTTTAAGCTTTGTATGTGTGTCTTATTGAAAGTTGGGAAGAGGGTGGGTAAACCATTTGCTCTTTATCTCGCTATTTGATTCTGTCAAATCCTCACACCCCTCTTGCAAAATTGATACAAGGGCTTTCATTGGTAAAAGAGAGAGTGCTACACATCAGAGAGGTTAACTAACCTGTTGAGGTCACCCAGCCTTTAAATGGCAGAAATAGGGCTCACACTCAGACCTGAGTGTTGCTAAACCTTGTACGATGTAAATAATAACAATTCCTTTAACTTTTTTTATTGATTGATTGGAGAGACAGAGACAGAGAGATGAATTTGTCACTCCACTTACTTATACACCCAGTGGTTGGTTCTTGCGTGTGCCCTGCCCAGAGATCAAATCAGCAACTTTGGCATATTGGGCTAACACTGATCAATGGAGCTGCCCGGCAGGGCCAGTAACGCCAATTTCTATTGAGAGGGTGATGCATATTCCTTTCAGAAAATTTAAGAAATTCAGGTGAAAAGCGAAGTCGAAATGACTTTTACTCCACCATTTACGGTAGCTTTCTGGGTCTGTACTGCAGGCTATTTCCATCCAGCACACCACCTCTCTTCCTTCAAGATGAAGAACCTCATTTCCAAGAGCCTCATGGTAAGATTGGACCAAAAAGCAATAGTGTTCCTTGGGTACCTCACAGCTTTAAAATCCTATGATTTTATGCTTTGAAGCGATTTTGCTTTCAATTTTTAATGCTCTTAATGGGAAAAAATGAGGCAGATTTCCGTGAAGAATTCAGGTCTTCCTGCACAGGGGTGACATGCAGCTGGGTAAGGCCTCTCGGTGTAGCTCCCTCAACATCCCATCCGTTCATCGTTTCCGGGATGGACTTACTTTCATGGGCCCTGGACACGTAGCTACATCACCTGCCTCTGCCTCTGTGTAGGGTGCTTCTTGCAGGGAATACAGGGGAAGGAAGCTAGCTTAGGAAGATGATAACATTCGTGAGCATTAAAGTAAATCTGTCGAATATAAAACTGTGGACCAGCTGGGGAACCTTAAGAAGTTACTGGAACCTCAAGAAGTTATTGGTCTAGATGCCAGTAGCTACTAGACTGATATGAAGGCGGAAGCAGTGGTTAATCAGGCACCTCCACTTTGGATATTCAGGTGGTGTGACTTGCAGTATTTTTTTTCCTCCTGCCTCCTGACTCCGGCGCTGACAGAAAGATTAGAAAGTTACATAATTGCATTAGGATAACAAGGCAGTTCAGGCAGAGGCTGATACCCTGGCAGTATTTTTAGAATGATTCGGAGGAGCTGCCATTACCATCTCATAGAGAGCTGTCTTCATTTGTCAGAAGGGACAGAGAGAAGTGAACTCATCATCTCTTTTTCAGATTACTGGGTACTTGAAAGATGGGTGAGAAGACGTAACATGAAGTTCAAGGCGTTCGGAAAATAAGGACATCGTGAACACCCTTACAATGACCTACATATTTTTGTTCTTCTTGTCAAGCACAAGATCTGTATTATTTCACTTGGAGCCTTTATATCTTCGGCTCCAAATTTCCCCTCGTTCCCTGGCCCTCTCATTTTTTTCTCACCTTCTCATCTCTCTCGCACACACACACACAGAGGCAGAGAGAGAGGGAGTCACGTAGACACACACAGACATACAGTGACAAACACACACAGACATATACCCCCAAAGAGGTACATAGATATAGATACACCCTAGATGACCACTTTATTTTCCTTGAACTCTGACATATAATATATATATATATATATGTATGTATGTATGTATGTATGTATATATGCACAATAGCCTCAGTCATGTTTCCAAACTATAATTTTCTATTTCTTTCAGTCCCCATTTCACCATCTACAAAATTAGGATGAAAGTGCCATCCAACCAGAATGGTGATTAAAGTCTGAAAGAGTTAAAGCCTTTTGAATTGAAAGTGGTAGAAATTCATGGTGTCCTCTCTTACGTATATATGGGAGATTTTCTGTGGTGCAGTGCACTGGGTGGACAGAAATGGCAGGACCTTTGGGATATGGGCAAGAAGGGCTTAGATACCATCGAGATCCTCTGGTTTCTCTATCTAGCTATCTATCTATCTATCTATCTATCTATCTATCATCTATCTCTATCTCTGGGTGTGCATCACACATCTGTTTCTCTGCCCTGGGGAAGGCTCTTCCCAGAAAACAATGTGAGAGGTCATGCAATCCGATAGCAGTTCACTGTAGATTTCAAGGAGGCTTCCATAAAAGAAAAAGCATTGACAAATTCTCCTTTGCTATTTTCCCTTTGCCCTTTTCGGGGTCTGCTCTAATCTCTGAGGTCATCTTCCCCAGGAAACCATTAGCAACCATTGCCATTCCTGACCTTTTCCTTCTCTGACATGTGGAAATAGCATAAAAGGTAGGAAGAAATAAGATGGTGAATTTTATTCACTGGAAATCAGATGAACATCCTCCCGGAAAGAACAACGAGAGAGACAATAATGGCATGTCCTCGGTTGTGTCCTCCTTGAAGAGGGAGGAAAGAGAGGACAGCTGGAGTTTTAAGGTGGTTGATGGTCCAAGAGTGACTTAATAGGGCTGGTGAGTAAGAAAAAAAAAACTCCCTGTGGCCAGACCAGAATGGAAGGAGGAGGTAAGAAACTGACCAGCAGGGTGCTAAGGAAGGGGCATAAAGATCGGAGACAGACAGAGATTGACCAGAAAGTTACAGAAAGGCCTTTTCTGGGTGCTGAGCACAGTTCTTCTCGCATCCAAAGAATACAACAAGCTCACCAGTTTTTGAGAATGCCCATACTAAATCTTTGTACTAATTCTGACGTTTTGGATTTTCTTTTTTGTACACATAGTAATGAATGAGCCAAGAGAAAGCGTGGCCACATCCAGGCACATATGTGATATCTTATCTTCCCTGCGAACCATGGCATTCTTGAGAGCATGGTCTTCTTCTGATTTAATATTATATATCCGTTCTACAGGCCTAAGGAAGGCCTGGACGTAACCGGTTCTCGGCGTTCGTTTTGTGAAACGAAACATGAACAGAGGAGGAGAAATATGAGAGGACAGAGTGAGAAGAGAAGCCGAAGGACACAGCGGAGACGAGAAAGAAAGGACGGGGCGACATTGTGTCCTCCGTTTCTCCCTGGAGCAGAACAAAGGGAGAACCCATGCCATTCCTGGCCACCGCACTGGTGTTTTAGCCTTGAACCTGCCTTCATATCCTCCTTTTCCAGCATTTCCAAAAGAAAAGCAGACCTGTTCCACGATTCGCTTTCAGTTTCTTTGTCACCGGGCTAACTGTCCCATTGATTCTATTTTTACTTGACAAGCTTGGCTCCTTCGCCACCCAGCTGTTTCTGCCCGGCCCCCGGTGATTCCACTGGCACGTACTCAGCCTCCCTCTTGCTGGGGTCACATTCCTGCCACACGGCTCTTTTGGCAACTGGAGAGTTGAGCCACTTTCCAAGCAGAAGCTGTTTCCAGGCCAGATGTTTAGACGAGTACATATATTTCTGGCCAAGCATCATCTTTAAAAATACCAAGATATATATATTTTTTAAAAATCCTGTCTTCCAAAGCAGAAGCCAGAAATGAAAGGGGATTCCAGGTGGTATGGAGTAGTGGTTGAACTTGTTGGTTGAGTTGGAGAAAGGGATCTGGTGCAGCACCTGTAGGTTCCAGCCCTGGCTAATCCTTGGATTTCAGCTTGTGTTACATGGAGCTGACTCACCCGAAGGTCCCTCGTCTCTGTATTTTCAGTGTCTGACACAGTGCCTGCTACACAGTAAGGGCTCAGGAAGGGCTGAGTGGTTGAAAACATGTGTGAAGGAAAGCCCGCCTTTCCTATTTGATTGTGATTTTGTGATGGTAAACAGAAAATGCAGGACCAGCACAAAGAACACCGCTTTCTTATTGCAAAGTCTTTTACTACAAAATCATAACCATGTAATTTTGTAACATCACACCCAAGCATACCACATGACATTTTAGGAGAAATGTTCATATTAAAACTATAAATCATTATGCCCATATTATTACCCTACCCACTACACTTAAGCAGGCATTACTTCTGCGAGATCCTCTATAACAGATTATAGTTGAAATCTCAAAAATATATACTTAGAGTAGGGGAGAGACTATAACCCAGAGACAAGTTATTTTTATTACCATATGTACCTCTTACTTTGAAAGAACTAATAATGTGTATATATAAGAGGCAATACACTTGCCCTATATAATAGGAAGATTTCACAAATCTCACAAAACTCAGACCAAGGAATGGGGAAGGGCCTATAGCAAAGCATATAGTTGGTAAGTAGAAGAACTGACTAGCATAATTTAATGAGGGTTTTCGTAAAACACTCAGGAGCAGTCCCCTTCCTTAGATGGATGGGTTTTCTTTAAATTCCAACATCGAGCTAAAATATCAAGCATCCAGCTCTTCTTGGGATGGGGAAAGGTTCCCTGACAATCACTGAGTCAGTCCCTCTACCAGCTTTCTCCGCCAGGTCGGGGCCTCCCTCCCACAGCAGCTGGTGTGGGAATTGTCACAAATGAATGGTGATTAAATTTCGCTCTGCCCTCAAAGACGACAAGTCAGAAAACGCTGGCTGAGGCAATAAGTTGGAAGGCAGATACACGTCCTGGAGAGTCCCCTGTGCCCCAGACACAGTCTGAGGGGGGCGGGGCTAGAGGCGGGGAGTGGAGTGGGCACAGCCACCTTCTATAGCGAACTCGCATCTCTCCCGGGGCAGACCCACAAACACAGGTGACAATGTGCGACAGGCGGTTTGGCGAAAGCCCACAAGCGATGCTGTGGGAACATCAGAGAAGGGACTCAGCTATTTATGCGATTTGAAAGCTGGGTGACAGAAGCAGATGATGAGGAAAGACCCGATGCAAAGCTGGGGGCCGAGTAAACAAGGCAACAGCCGCCCCCAGCGGTGCCCAGACGCCCGAACGACCAGGTCCCTGCGATTCCTGAGGGGATCCTGCGTGACCGCTCTGCCCTTTAGAGCTGCGTTTTGGAGACAAAGTTTCCTACAGAATTTATAGCGCCTTTTCCTGGTGGAAAGAAATGTGGGCTTCCACATCTCTAACGTCGAATAAATCACAGGAGTAATATCCTACGCAAGATTTGGGGATGATAAATAACTTGTATGTTTGGGGAGACCTGAAGATGAAGTGTGGGGAAGAGTTAGATAAAATTAAGCTGGAATGTTCAGGAATATCGCTTGACATGTTGAGAATAATAGTTTGACTTTCCTTCATAATCAACGTGTGAAAATGGCATACATATGTCATAAGCGTTCAGGTTTTATTTGCTTTTTTCTGGGTGCTAGGATATAAATCAATTTTTATTCGGTCTATAATATAAAAAATATGTATTACACAAATGCTGGGTAGGATACTATCAAAGGCTTGTATGTAAGGGACATTAGAGAAAAAAAAAAGACCAACAGGGAGAAACTAGTCAGATATACTATTGTGAGTTGAAACAGCATAAAAAACTTAGGTCTCTTCAAATTAAAAAAAGTTTCATTGATACAAAACGATGAGTTATTTTGGGGGAGCCATGTATAATAAGGCTTGCTGAGAATACAGCCCTCATTAAAACGACCCCCAGCTGCTAATGCTTGTTTCTGGTGCCCGAGTCAAAGGATGGGAGTCATCCAGCAAATCCACACTGGAGCCATATCTAAATGACAACTGTCTGATGCTAAAGCTTAAGTGCAGTGATTATGCAAAAATGACCTTTATGCTCACAAATATGGTAATTCTGCATAAATGACACTCCTGCCCAGATTTAGTCACAAGTAAATATTTTCTAATGTAAACCCAGGCCCCAAGTCAAGCCAAGATACCCGTTCGATGTTAAATTGTTCTATTGCTCTTTGTAAAGCAATTCTGTGCATTTTGAAGAACCTTATCTTCTCCCTTAACTTTGGATAGAGGAATTTTTTTACCTTGGCCTGATTCAACCTTTGTGGCAAAACTCTCCAGGCAGTTGCTTTCCTGCCATCTGGATTTAAGTGTTTCAGAGGAGAAGTCTGGGGCCAGTGCGTTGTTTTGTGTTGCTTTTGTTATTTTTCTTTTTGACGAAATGTATGTAGGGCATTGTCTTCCTTATAATAAACATTAAAAGTATTTGTCAGGGTATGCATTCATTCTTTTCAGTTAATTGCTTAATTTCTTTAAGTTTGTATATCTAAATTTTGTTCAGCTTAAGAAAAACACTTTAAATTATTTGCGGCACCAATTTTTCCCCAGAAAGTTCAGAGATTTTATTTCATTGTTAAGTATTCTAACTGTAGATTTTTTTTCTAATGTCCTTATTAAACTGAGGAATTTTCCTTTCATATGGAGTTGCTGAGAGTTGAACTTTATAATTTTTTTAAATTTTTAAAGTTTTATTTATTTATTTTTAGAGACAGGGAGGGAGAGAGAGGGGGAGAGAAACATCGATGTGAGAGAGAACCATCAATCGGCTGCCTCTTGTAAGCGCCCGGACCGGGGACTGAAACTGCATCCCAGGCCTGTGCGCCGAGCGGAAACGCCACTGGAGAGCTTTCGTGTTGTGCGATGATGCCCAGCCAACGGAGCCACACAGGTCGGGGTCAAAATATTGTTTTAATCTATTAAGGTGATGACTTTTTTCTTTATTCTGTTGATTTCATAACTTTATATTATTTAATTTGTCTAATGTGGAACCAGTCTTGCGTTACTGCATAAACCCAACTTTAATGTCTTCCTAGATGTGGTTACTCGTGATTCGGGGCAGATTTTTGCATGTGTGCTCCTGAGGGATTCTAGGCTGTCATTTCTTTTTTTTTCCTGTCCTTTTCAAATTGTAGTATCCGATTTATTCTGTTGTTTTTATGAAAATAGATGGTAAGAGTTCCCCTTCTCCTCCATGTTTTAGAAGAGAATTGGGCAGAACCACTATTATTTCTGTCTATAGTATCACATAGGATTCACCTACAAAACCACCCAGGCTTTCATTCTTTACTCCTAGGAAAGTTTTTTGGTTACAAATATGACTTCTTTAACAGATACACAGCTTGCATAGTCAATAATATGGCACTAACTATGAATGGTGCCGAGCAGATACTGGCAATATTGGGGGGAACATACTGTAAAGTACACAGTTGTCTAACCATTATGCTGAACACCTGAAACCAATACAAAATATTATGTGCAAACTATAATCAAAAAATAAAAGTAAAAAAAAATAAATGTGCAGCCTTTCAGATTTCTTCTTGCATTAGTTTGGGTATTTGTGTTTTTTTTAAAGAGTTGGGGTTAAGACATTCTGCATTTTTAAGCATCTTATACTAAATTTGGGGAATATTGAAAGAATGCATAGAAAATATCATTATCCATGGGGGAAAAAAAAGAGGAATTATTTCTGGGAGAGAACTGTCCTTGTTTCGGATGATTTGCAAGGAAAGCAGGAGCCAATTCGGGTCCGGGCACCACAGCCTCAGCGTCCCGCACCCAGGCAGTGACGGGTATGCTTTGCTTCTGCCTCCTTCTATCGCACCTGAGATGCTGTGCTGGCTTCTGAGAGCCTCCTATGAAGACAAGCATCTACTAAATTTAGAGCATGCAAATTAAAATCTCTGAGAGGAAAGCAGAAAACTCAATCAGTGACACATCCAGCTTTCTAGACAGCGTAGGCCCCGCTGGAGAGTACGTACATCCTCTGTCTTCAAAGGGCAGTCTAGCTGGTGGCTGCCAACTTTATGGAAAGAAGCAAGAAATCGGACCATCACCAAGGAGAGGACGGGGCTGTCATGTGGACTCTGTCTTTGAGTGACCATTTTGAGAAATGCGAAGATCACGTAGAAATATACTTTAGGATAATTAAAAATAAATAAGATTTAGGTCACTAGAGGGAGTATAATTTTTAGATTCAAGCACATGCATGTCCATAAAGTAGGAGGAAGATCTAAAGTATTCTGTTTTAGGAATCAAGTGATGCACAGAATATTAATCATGACAGTGAGTATTTACTTATATAGCATTTATTCTGTGGTAGATGATTCAGAGCATTTAATTCTCAACGTGCGATATAGGTGCCCTGTTATACTGAATGTTTGAGAAAAGCAAAACTCGAAAAGGTTCGAATAAATTAACCCCACATAGGTTCCAGGTAGTAGAGTTGACATTTAACCGGTGTGCTGGATGGAGACATCTCTTCGTGGCTCCCAAAATCCATTGTGTACCCCTCTTCCAATTCTGCACTCGGCAGCAGCATCTTGGTAGCCTAGACTTACCCCTGAGGCAATTTTTTTGGAACCACAAATGTTGGGAAATGGTACAAATCAATCCTTCTCCAAGAGCTTTAAATCAGTTAACCATGCCAATTACTTATCAATCCACCATTGATTCAACCTGCACAGGCTGCCCTAAAGATTGTGCTCTTAACCAGTATTTTATATGAGAATTAAAAACCCCAAAATAAGACAGGACTTTTTGAACAGTCAATGCATAGTACAGAAGGAGAGGGTGCCTTAGCCTCCTCTGACTTGAGATATTTAAACAGACCATAGGCAACTACCGTTTGGAGCTGCAGCAGAGAATTCAAATATTAGGTAGAGCGGTTGGAATTCTCCATTCTAGAACCACATGCCTTTCTTTATATATTAAGAGTCTACCAAAATGGCATTAATGTTAACGTTAACTTAGATTTGAATATTCTCACTGAAATAAGCAAAATTTAAGTTGCTTAAGTGTGAGCCAATATTGCATGGCTTCATATACACCATATTTAAAAATACACCATTTTTCAGAATTGAGAAACAACTCTAGAAACCTTGAAGTTTCGCTTCAGCCGAGAAAGCTGACTCATACACCAAATTAAACATCCCCCTAAAAATGCCGCCCAGAGTCTGCAAGGGTCACCTTATTTCCGGGGTGCGTATTTCAGAGCAGCGTGACATTTTCTTGGAGTCTTGTTTGATGTTGTGAAATATTGCACGAAAATTGAAGTTAAGGTTCACAAAGTTTAGAGCTTACTCCTTTAAGAAGGAATACATATCGCAGCTTTGGCCCTGTGTACAAAATGAAGGCCCCAGAGTACAGGCATAATGTTGTTTAATAAAGGCCAATTTACATTCACACTGTGCTCCCTGACTCACCGGAGAGGGGTTGGGGCAGAGGAAAAAGGAACAAAAAGTTTCTCTGATCATAACATGACGTATAACTAGTCTACTTTGGAACACGAGGGAGCATTAGGGTGAAACACAGAACGTTCTCTGATGACTAGAGTTTCCGACCAGGGAAGCTCCGGGCTGGGCCAGTGGGCGGGCTCCTCGGGTGAAACGCTGAGAAGTGCCCTTTGATGCGCCCCACCACGGTGACAAGTGCACTCCAGCCTCGCTCGCTCCCACTTGAAGTCTCTCCAGGTTAGTGCTTTGAACAGGAGTTCACCACTGACCTTGGCCGCTAGGATCTGCAGGAAGCTGACGGCAGTCATTAGCAGCTCCTCACAATCTGCTTCTGTCCGTGTTTCCTGAGGATGAGTGTGTCTCTTTTCCTTCTGTCACTTGTCATTTATGTTCTTGCACTGAATACACTGTCACAATCACATGTGACAGATCCAAGATGAACTCTGTCACTTAAAAACTAGCTTTCCATTGTCTGCAAACTTTCCAGATGATGTTGTTTGGATTTTTCTTTTGAAATGATTAAATGTTGTCAACAAGTTGATGTTGAAAATTATGAAGTATTGTTTTTTCTCTTTTCCAAAATGGACAGAGAGAAAAGATGTAGAAGGGACACATGAAGAAGGACAGAAAGAATAAAAAACAAGAGCAGACATATCATATGAATGAATTATATTGTATATTTGCTAAGCACTATGCTAAATGATTAAATATATGTTTTCCCTTTCTATCCCCTTGGCAACTAACCTTTTGTTCTTAGTTCTTTTATCTCCCCTGCAGCATTACTGAGGTATAAACACTACACCAAAAACTGCACCTGCTGAGTGTAAACTAAATGGTGGGTTGGTAGGTAAGTATACACTCATGTTACCACCAGCACAGTCGCAATAATAAACATATCTACCATCTCTAAAAGTCTCTGTTCCTCTTTGGAGAGTAAGGGTAAAAACACTTAAGATGAGAACTACCCACCTAACAAGTTTTCAAACTCAAAATGCCTTATTTTTCAGTACAGGCACTACATCGTTCAGCACATCTCTGGAACTTTGTTATCTTGTATAACTCTAAGTTTATAGCATCTCTCTCTCCCCAGCTCCCTAGTAACCACCACTCTGCTGTCTGCGTCTGCACATCTGATATCTTAGATGACTCATAAAACAGGAATCATGCGGAATCATTCGTCCCTCTGTAAATGACTTATTTCACTTGTCATAATGCCTTCCGACTGTATCCATGTTGTCACAAACCGTAGAATTTCACTATTTTTAAGGCTAAAAAATATTTCATTTTATGCATATCCCACATTTTCTTTATCCATTCACCCATCACTGACACTTGGGCTGTCTCTGCACCTTGGCTATTGTGACTGACGCCGCAATGAGTATGGGGACGCAGACATCTCTGTGGGGTCCTGATTTCAGTTCTTTCGGATAAATACCCAGCAGTGGGATCACTGGATCATATGGTAATTCTAGTTTTAATTTTCTAGGAATCTCCATATTGCTTTCCACAGTGAACTACACCATTGTACATTCCCACCAAGAGTGTAAAAGGGTTCTAGTTTCTCTACAACCTCACCAACACTTATTTTTTTAACTAATAGTCAACCTAATAGGTGTGAAGTGATGCCTCATTCTGGTTTTGATTTGCATTTCCCTGATGATTCGTGATGTTGAGTACCTTTCCATATACCTCTTGGCCATTTGTATATTCTCTTTGGGGAAACGCCTACAGTCCACGGTTGTGCCCACGGTTGTATGCTTTTGTAAGATAAGGGTAGGGAGGCTCAGGGTCACTAAGAGACTTGCCAGTGTTACACAAACAGTACTAACTGTGCATTAAGGAAGTAAATAATTGTTTCACAACAATAACTCCTAGATGTGCCGAAAATAAAACTTCCATTTTTACTTTTAGAAAAGTTTGAACTTTAACAACTGATCTGTGAAAGCAATCGTATCTGAACATTGAATTTTAAAGACTGTAAACAATATGGAGCTGTTCTCACTCTTCCATTCAAACAAACAAGCAAACAAACGAAGAAACAAACAAAAACAAAGCATATTTTACAACAAATCCAAGAGTCATGTTCAATTTTGAGCCTTAAATTTCAGGGGAGTAGTCTTCCATATGTATTTGCTGGATCCAAAAGAGAGAAATGCACCCCTGTTGAAGTCTACGTGATTAGTACAAAGAACATCTGGAGAGAAATGCAATCAAGTCAGAAACACACTAATTACCTGGTAAAACTGTCAGAAAATATCTTTAGGCCTCACAGTCATAGGAGAACAGGCCTAATTCCATGGCCAAGATGAAGTCTCTGTCTCTTCCTGCAGGAACCCTCAAACATCTTTCTCTTCTGTTTTTTTTATACTTGATAACTTTATCCTCTGTCTGGAACCAAACTCTGTTGCAGAGTGGGGAAAAAGTTCCTTCCCTTCCTATACACACTCGGCTGACTTGATGTATCAATAAACTACCTAACATGCTTGTGTTGGCCCCATCCTAGGTTTTAGCATAACTCACTATGAAAATAGAGACAAGAAGTAACCAGAACACAAATGAAGAAATGGTAGACCTAAGAATTATTCAGGAGGTCCTTAATGTTTTTCAGGTTCAGTGGTATGCATACTACACTCTATAGAGTATAATGGCACCCTTTAAATGATTTTTTATACATTGTATTTGATAGGGTAAATGGTTTTGAATATATTGCATTAGAACTTTCAAAGAGCAACAGGTGAAAGATCATTTTATTTTGCCACCTGAGGGTGCAGTCTGCCATCCAACATTTTGATTTAGCCTACCCCAATCTTTTTACCAGTTCGTCAGAATTTGATTGAGCAATTAATAAACAGTTTATTACATATTAACCTTCTTAATTTATAAAATGGAGTGAGAAGTAAGACCAGTTATGGTACTATAATACAAGAGCTATCACGTCCTGTGGATACCAAAGAAGCTGATGTATAAAGGATGAACAAAAGCATGCCTACAATGATGAATTCTGTCACCATCATTTGTTCATTTAACTTCAGTAGACAAAGTAAGTGTTGAAATAAAAAGACTACTTAGAAGTTTCACAATCATTTTCGTTCTCTGGGATGGTATGGCATGTTTATTGCCCAACCTTCACAATTTCAGCTGTTACTGTACATTTTTCATGACATAATTTTTCGAACGTGCATGCAATAAAGAGATAAAAAGTGATTTCAACTTGTATTTATCTTGTGACATGGACACCTTAAGCCCCATCTACCTATGTAGCTGATTCTGCTTCCTAAGGCAGGGTTTACCGAAGCCACCGTCCCCCGCCATCCGGACTGCTACGGGAACAGTGACGTCGGTGACCAGCTGCCAAGACAGCACTGCTGGTGAGCACAGCAATAAACACTAATGTCAGTAACATCTCTGTGCGGAGACACAGATGGATTATCCAGTGGGATCCTTACCCTAATACTAGCTCAATATTACAAATGAGCACCGAGCTGACATTACAAAGTGCTTCAAGAACTTTCCACATAGTGGGTAAGCGATGGAACGCACACAAAAAATCCATGTTTCTCTAAAACCAGAGTTTCAGCTCTTACCTACCACATACAGATTCCGTTATACTGAAACTACTCATTGTGTATAAGTAATGTATGCTTGTAGAACAGAGAGTTTTTCCATTGTCGCCAGCACCACCGCCATCATCACTTTCTCTCATATTATCATCCTCATCTGCTGGTGTAGGGGCAGGCAAAAGTAGGGTCACAGCAGTTTGTATAAAAGGTAATACAATAATTAATAAATAATAACATGAGAATAAACTCTGTTTCCTAGAATCCAACTGTAATCCATCCCTGTAAATTAGATATTTAATTATCTCTTTAAAAAGTATCTTTTTAATATATATTTACATATGTAATTGATACATATTTTAGGATATATATCATATAAATTATAGATAGATACATAAAAGGTGTACACACAGCTTGGGGAATGCTCAGACAGTATTAGCATCCAGGTGGCCACACCCCGTATCACAAAACAGATTTCAAGAACCCTGCCCCACGCCCCTCCCCATCACTACTCCTTCTCTTCTTCAAAGGCAATCCCTAATCTGACTCAGCCATCAGAGATACATTTTATCTGTATTTGAAATTAATAATAAAAGAAACTACGGCTTACGGAGTATTCCTTGTCTATTTTACATCTGGTTTATTTTACCTGTTATTATATTTGCAAAATTCTTAAAAGTTCTGGCGCATAGTAGTAATTTATTCATTTTCATTGTGTAGTCTTTCCTTGTACAAATGAACCACTATTTACATGTATCCAGTGTACTTGAGTCAACACATGGGTGGTCTCATGACTCGGGCCCATAAAATCAGTGATATTATGGCTTTCTCTGCAGACACGCATCAGTGCACACGGGTGGGCTTTTCTTGGGTCTGTACCTGGTAATACAAAGGTTGGTCAGAGTGTCAGCCTAAGGGCGGCTTTACTAAAATGCTGCCAGCTTTCCTGCATGGTTAAACAATCTACACTGCCACCTGGAATGCGTCAGGGTTTTCATTCATTGTTCGTCCTTCTCGTGAGTATGTGTCCTTTTCCGTTTCTCTTCAATTAGACTTAAATATTTCTTCTGAGTTTGTCATAGACATTTCGTGGATAAAGTTTGAGTTACTGCAACTGAAAAAAAAAAACCTAAAGCAAATTTTTATTAAAAGAATTAAGCAGGTGTTGTGTGGAGGTTTTAGCAATCAAACAGCCAAAAGCAAGTAGAACAAATTCAAATGCGTGCACTTCTGAGCACCCTGAACAGCCATCTAAAATATAATGTCCCAGCGACCACGTAGGGAATGAGAATGAGCAGAGAGTGGCTTTGGCATGACTGTGTAACCCCAACAATTTTGTTCCACCAGAGAGCATCTGTGTCTTTAACGGAGTGAGAGAGAATTACAGAATTACATGGCGGGCTTGCTTCCCTCCTAGCTGTCATTCCCCAAGAAAGACATCTAACCCAAGGTCATTTTCATATCACAAGTCCACACTGCAGTTCCCATTCAGATCCAATTACCTAAAATTTCCAGGTCTTTCACTCGTTTGTAGTTCTTTTCCCGGTCATAGCCACGTATTTATATTTTAGTCTCAGAACAACAGGGATTCACTGGAAGACTTGGAAAGGTCAGATTTTCCAGCAGAGGTTTCATGAAGGCAAATGGCTTAGTTAGAACCTTGGATGTCGGACGTGAGCACTGAAGGTAGGTGAGACCTGCAGGTTCTTTCCCGCAACAGCTTTCCAGGTTCTGGCTTTCACCAGTCTTCATTCACTGCAGCTTCGGCCGTGTTTGATGATTTGGAGTCAGTCTCTCTTACAAACTTCTGTGGCTGTTTTTTCATTTGTGTTTATTACCCACATGTAAAATTTTACCCTTGAATTTCTCTTTTTTTTCCACCACAGATTTTATGACTTTTTTATGGCATCCAACGACTTGGCCTTTAATTTCCTTTGGCTGGAATTGTGCCATTTTATAGATTCCTAGCCCTGGGCGAATCTAGGATTCGAGAAGCCTTCTTTCTCTCTTATTCGCATCCCACGATATTCTTTCTGTAACACTTATCCTCAAATTGGTTTTCCATGTCAGTAAACAAAGCAGAGAGATGACAATTTGAGGAACAGACGAAAAAGACAGGCAACCATCCATTTTTAGTTTCCAGAGAGATTTTTGTGCTGAAGTTACAAGAGTTCATTATTTAAGACAAATTAAGATCTATAAAATTGCATTCCATCTCAATGTACGGGCATGGTATTGGCAACCGTAGATATATAAAATAAAAAATAAAGTTACATTTTCCTTTGGCTCGTAGAAAAGCTGTTCAAATGGTAATAAGCTGGAATTATCGTTTTTTAAAAGATCTCTTATTTTCCTGTAAAATTGCAGCAGCTGCTTTAAAAATGTATTTCTATCTCTCAGAGAAAAATGATCCATCATTATGGCTGAGAATTTTTTAACCTAATCTAATGACGGTAACCCTTCTCTTATGTTATAAAATAATGGGCTGATTTTAAAACATCTATTTATAAGTATTTTTTACATCAAGATATATTACATGAATTTAAAGCTTCCAAATTATAAATGATTTTCTCTTAAAAAACATTAAGCACACAGACAGTAACAGCATTTCTCTAAAGTTTAATTTTTACTCTAGTGGTTGGTTAGGAAATTAAACCTCAACACTGAGCAACTTTTGTTTTTAATTAGTTCCTTTGCAGTTCTGGATTTTTGCCAGATGATCAAAAGGTCTCCCTTCATGCAAAAATATGAAACTGTTTTTACATGTGAAAGAGTAACTGTAAAACTTGGCTCATGGCTTCTTTTCCATGATTTTCTACCTTTCCACTAATATACAACTAAATTTCTGCATAACTGTCCTGTTCCCTATATAAAGCCCCATTACTTCCCTCGTGTTTAGAAGCTTAATTTTTTTAAGATTTTATTTATTTATCCTTAGAGAGGGAAGGGAGGGAGAGAGAGAGAGAGAGAGAGAGAGAGAGAGAGAGAGAGAGAGAGAGAGAGAGAGAGAGAGAGAGAGAGAAACATCAATGTGCGGTTGCTGGGGGTTATGGCCTGCAACCCAGGCATGTATCCTGGCTGGGAATCGAACCTGCGACACTTTGGTTCGCAGCCCGTGCTCAATCCACTGAGCTACGCCAGCCAGGGCTTAGAAGCTTAATTTTTTATTACAGGTAGCATTAGGACAATTACGTAATTTCTAAAATAGTCATATAACCTTTGAGTGTTTCTAAGATTGGCTTATTTATGGTTTGAGATCTTTCCGTCGCTATGACCCCATTGCATTCTTAGGTACAGGACTAGCTGCATCCATTGAGTTTGTAAAAAACTCCTCTGTCATCACTGCTCTTCCCGTTTCTAGATCTTCACGTGCTCACTCTCGGCTAGATGCCGAACTGTGTCTCCTGCACCAAAACCCCCCTGCCTCATCCGTCTGTTACTTTGGCAGTGGAGCTGTCTTTTCAGCATCGTATTTAGTGACATGGACCTTGGAGTAAGTCAGCTGTGGGTGTGACTCCCGAGGCCACATTCTAGCCTTGAGCTTGACTTACCTTACATAACTGTCCTGGCCCCTCAGTCTCTAAATTAGGGAAACGGGACCAATAAGGACACATAACCCAGAGCTGAGAGGATAACCCCAAGCTAAGTGAACGAAGCGTTTATCACACACAGTGCCTATCAAATGGTGGCCGGTCACAGGAAGAGTATTATGTCTCTAGTTCTGCCCGGTGGTCTCTGCCAAGAGGCCGTGGGTTCCCTGAGAACAGGGAAGATATTTCTGCCTTTGTTTTTCTTAGCTTCATTAAATATGATGGAGCTGACCTAAAATAGAAGCTCAACAGATGATTTTATTGAAAGTCTGTGCAATTCAACTAAGTAATAAGGATCACCTCACTGTTCTGTATTCCTATCCTTAATCCTACTGAAATTCTGCATCTTCATTGCATTTGTCATGGCCTCCTTGGGATCCTCTCTTGTTTGGAGACTCCTTTTTTCTTGATGTCATCGTTCCTGAGATTATATCTTACGGCCTGTATGAGACGGGCAATGGCACCATTTAGATTCATTCATTCAATGTATTCTAACATGTAATCGCCACACAGCAGCCAGTTAAGTGGAACTACACCTATCGCTGAATTCGGTCCAATAGTCTGATTGAAAAAACCCAGTCCTCCGTCGGCCTTCGAGTTTGCCATTCTCCTTCCCTCCTGTGTAATTTATTTCAGCTTTCTAATGAGCGGCCAGAGTTAGAAAGGATTCCTTGTTTAATAGATGAATCACTATGAAACAATGGTTTGCCCTTTTAAAGCCAAGTGATGGAAAATTCACTACCTGCTAAGGCATTTTTTTGTATTTCTCCTAAAAAGTTTTCCTTAGTTGAGCTGCTTTCTACTGGAAGAAGTTTCCTTCTGATAGTTTGGATCCTACCTTTTGGTGAGCCTGCTTCCTTCCTGAAGAGGAGATTTCAGCTATTTAAAGGTAGCTCTTGCTTACTCCCTGAGATGATCTCATTAAAAAAAATTATTTCTTTCTGTTATGTTTTATAAAGTTTAATCTTTTAAATGATTCTCTAAATGATAATTGTTGGGCAAATTCTTTCTGTGTTCTTGTGAATGACCATACCCACACCTCACAGTAGTGTGGACTGTCCAAAGTGGAAAATTTGTGCAAAATATTCTCTAGGCATCAAAGCTCCAAATTACTTTCAGGCCAATCTAGTCGACCATCCGTGTTGGGTTTTGATAAAATTGCTATCAACTGAAATCTTAACACCCTTTATTATTTGTTTCTGATACTCACTTCTCTCCCACCTCGAAACTACTAGCAGACATATGTTTTCTCCTATTAAATTTGATTGCTAATTTCTGACTTGTTCTTTTAGTACACTGCCAAGGTACTGTGGATCCTGATTTCACCACAATCTGAAATACAATAATTTTCCTTGTCAGTCTCCAAAACATTTGTTTGCCACCTCTGGAATTACTTCTTATTCCAACTACCTGTAACCAAACTTGTCCAAATTTATAGCATTCCTAAAACCACAACACATCTAAAATATCTCTCACTTTTCATGCAAAAATGCTGTTATTTCCAAATTTTAAGATATAAATGTAAATGTCTCATTTTAAAATATATGAGTGTATATTATCTGAAATTTGTAATGCTCTTTTCCATCCCATTTACACAATAATTCCTTCAATGCACCACTGAAAAGACATAATTATTGAGGTTTTTTTCCACTTTAATTTTATCCAAGAGTATGTTAGAAAGATGTGTATGGGAGAAACCCCCCCCCCAAAAAAAAACAGAATTATCTTCTGGAGGGTGGGCCTGTTGTCGTGCAGGCTTGCCCCACTAGGTGACCTAACCCATCTGTATCAGTCTGCCAGCTGCCATTGTTATGAGAGGCTGTGTTCAGCTTCGGCGAATTTTTTCTGAAGACTCTTTCTACACGTTTGCCCATTTCATGATGAGTGGTTTACAAGTGCACTTGCCCACGCTGTGCTGAGTGTTCAGCAGTTTTTGACCCAAAAGGGCATGACCCCTGTGCCCCACCCTCCCTATTCACCAGATCTCGCCCCGAGCGTTTTTTTTTTATTGCTGCTTCCCCAGGTGAAAAAAAAAATCCTCAAAGGGAAATGTTTTGCTGATGTGGAAGAGGTCAGACAACAAATGGTAGAAGCAATAAAAGGCATCAAAATCAACAAGTTCAAAACCTGTTTGAGCAGGGGGAAAAACGTCTCAATAGGTGTACTTCATCTAATGGAGAGAACTTTGAAGGTGGCTGAAGTTTAAACAGGTAAGAAGAAATACACAGTTTTTTATAAATAAATTCTGTTTTGTGTTCCCCTCTTGTATTTTATAGGAACACACTAATTGTTAACTTTTTCCTTTTTAAAATTAAGTATAATTTTCTAATAACATCATTTGCTTCAATTATTACAAGTTACATGTTATGTTATTATTATAGTCTCCATAATTTATAAACGCTTAAATTTCAATTAGTAACTAATTCCTGACATAAAACATTTCACAATATTCAGAAAGTCAGGCTGAATTTTTGTTTTGTTGTTATTTTAATCCATGTGGTAGGGGAGAAAAAGCAGAAGTATAAATTCTCCTTGACTTTGCATTTGCCTCGGTTTGTTTCAGAAGCCATCCATTTCCGACTCTGACGCTTCCTTCCTCGCTGTACAGTTTGCTGGATCCTACTCATCTCCACAGCTGCACCTGGGCTCACACCCCTATCACGGGCCCCTGCACAGAGCCAGCATTCCCCAACCAGTCCTTTTGCGACACTACTGTGGGCTTCGTTTGTTTGTTCGTTTGCTTGTTTGTTCTGTATCCAGTTTGGTGGGAAATGATGTCGTTGCTTCTAATCCACGGCCTCTTCTTGATTTCCTGCCAGACACACAATGATTTTTTTTCATTGAGTTTACTCATCTCGAGTATATTTACGTTGACATAAAAACTGAGCAGAAACTACAGAGTTCCCATTGCCTCTCCCCCAAACTTGGCACATGGGTTCCCCTATTATGAACATTTTGCCTTAGTGCAGTATGTTATTTACAATTGATTGATTAAGACCGATACGTTATTATGAAGTAAATCCCATAACTTATATTAGGACTCCCACTTCGCATTGCACAGTTCCACGGGCTTTGATAAATGCAAGTCAGGTCTTCACCACGACAGCATCACACAGAATAGACCCAGCGCCCTAAGAGCTTCGGTTCCCCATTGATCCGGTCCCTCTCTCCTGGTGATCACTGAGCTTCTCTATAGTCTGGCCTTTTCCAAACTGTCATATGATTGGAATCACGGCACGGAGTCATTTCAGATTAGCTTCTCAGAAATATGTATTAAGGCTTCTGCACATCTTTTTACAGCTTGAAAGCTCTTTTTTTTTAAATCACTAAATATTTGACTGTATGACATCCTTGGCTTATGCGTTCAACTATTGAAGAACGTCTCGGTTACTTCCAAGTCTTGGCT
Source organism: Phyllostomus hastatus (assembly GCF_019186645.2). Classification (NCBI taxonomy): domain Eukaryota; kingdom Metazoa; phylum Chordata; class Mammalia; order Chiroptera; family Phyllostomidae; genus Phyllostomus; species Phyllostomus hastatus. The sequence goes on from NW_025334024.1 coordinate 22,317,677, forward strand.
ATTATAAGTGATGCTGCAATAAATATTCACGTACCTGGTTTTGGAGACATGAGTTTCCCACTCATTAGTATAAATATCTAACTGCTATATCACATGTTAAAACTGTTTAACTTGGTAAAAAAATTGCCAAACTATCTTCTCGTGTAGCTTACAAAAAGCAATGAATAAGAATTCCTATTCTCTGCATCCCCTCCTGCATTTGGTATTGTCCGAGTTCTGGAATTTGGCCATTCTAATAAGCGTGTAGTGGTATCTCACTGCTGTTTTAATTTGCAGGTCCCTAATGACATAGGATGTGGAGCATCTTTTCAGATGCTTATTTGCCATCTGTATATCTCCTCTGGTCAACAGCCTGTTCAGACTTTGCCCATAGCGTATCAGGTCATTTGTTTTCTTATTGTAGACTTGCAAATGTCTTGGGGATACACTCAAGGCAAAATCATTTCTAAAGCACACTCCCGTCAGTAGTCCCGGTCTGTCCTTCCTTGAAAGGCTCTTTCGATATTATATACACTTCTATTAAAATGCCGGCAGCGACTGACTGCAAACATCTGCTCACATGTTTTGCCTCCTTTATGGATGTAAAGTCTTTCAGAAGAGAAGTGTTTCTGTATCCTCAGCCACGTGTGTTGCCAGACAGAGAAGCATTCAATAAATGACTTTGAGTGGGTGTCATTACTGAGTTCAGCTGAAGCAGACTCCATAGCTAGTTGTCTAAGACACTGTCTCAAGCAGACAGGGCAAAATTCCCCACTTCAAAAACACAAGAGGAATTATTGGTGGTTTTTCCAGAAAGAAAGAAAACATTTGACCCGTCTATCAGATATTTTTAAAAATATGAGTTCCTTTGTTTTTATTTTACCTCTAGTTTCTTAACAGCTGGAGTACCTGGAGTTCCATTTTCGCTGTATCATTCGCACACAAAAATCCATTCCCTTTAGCCTGAACCTTTCTCAAGGCTCAGGATAAAGAAGGGTTTAAGCATTTATTGATCAGTTCCTGCTAGTCAGTAATCAATTCTAATGGGGGATATGAAGACAGTGTAGAATCATTGTAACCTTCTTGAAGAGATTCAATTAAAAAAATAAACACTATCATTGTCATTAGTTTAATTCATAGATGTAGATATAGAGATAGAAAAATGGATGATTTTGATGATAGATGATAATTTGGGGGAGTGAGAAGGTAAATTTAGCAATATCAGTGTAGCATACACTGAGAAAGTGTATGCTTTTTCTGACCCAGAATGCACTTCTTGGTGTTCACTGTTTGTTGACTCTCACAGTAACTATATACATTATTTGTAATTGCAAAACACATGAAATAATGCAAATGACCACCAATGTCTTCATGTGACAGAATGCTATATACCAGATGAAATACATACATACACACATACTCTAGGCATCAATGTGAACAGATCTCAAGAACTATGTTAGGTGAAAATTGAAGTTGCAAAATAAAATGTGCAAAATGATATAATGTATTTTCATTAGCAATCAGTATATTTGGTCTATACATGAATATGTGTTGTAAAATATATATTAAAAATTGGCTGGCAAGATACAGACCATATTCAAACTAGCATGCCCATGTGGCAATGTGATTGAGAAATATTTAAAAGGAAACTTGAACTTTCTCTCTAACATGTGTGTTAAATTTTAAATGCTCTGAAGTTAACATTATCAAACATTAAGGTTTTAAGAAGCATAGATGGTTATTATATTCTTTTTCTATGTTTAATTATAAATTGTTTTAATTGTAAATGTAAATATTTGCGGGAAACTTCATAGGCTATTAAACTGATTTAGGAAACAGAATTTTAGAAGCACCTCAGTGAAAACTTAGTCACCAGAGGAATGATCAAGATCAGCTCAAGGGAAAGAAGCAGCAGATCCAGAGACGAGTGGCCAAGTATATGACAATATGGAAGCAGAGATGGTAAAACATGCTGGAGAAAGTGCCTTATGACGCAGAGCACTTTGAAAAGGAAATCTTACTTCCTTGGGTCTTGCTTCTCTCCTGTAAAGTGATGGGCATAAAGAGATGTATCTATTATAGGTCTTCCCACTTTAAAATATGATGAATGGTCCTCTACACATGTTCTACATGGTGTTTTACCAATCCTTCCAATTCTTTTTTTTAAAATTTTGATACTATTATGTAAGAAAAGAAAGAAAAACTATTCTAATGTAAATCATTGGTTGCTACTCAATAGCTCTTTCCTTTTCTTTCTGAAGGGAGAGCAATGGTAGAACTGGAAAATCAGCTACTTTTTTTTTCTTCAGATTTCATTAAACTGAGCCAGCCGCGGACCAACGCTGGCCAATGAGATGTAAAGGAACATCTGTTGGGAGACGGGAGCTTCTGAGAGAGGATCTCCCTTCTTCCCCTCTCTCCCTGTGTGGATGCTGCTGGAGCTACACAGCAGAACCGCTTGTGACCACACAGGGGCAAGTTCACGCACAAAATGTTAGCTCATGACATGGTCTGTCTGTGTTCGGTCACCATTGGCTTGATCCCCTTCCTCCAGGCTGATGTAGTGAAATCACCAATATTCTCTACTCCCTCAGTTATTGTTATTCTTTTACTTGCAGCCAAGAGCATCTTCATGGTTCTGTATATGTTCTCTTAATTTTTTTCCACTGCTAGCCATTACGTTCTTTTTAGTCACATGGCCCATATTTTAAATGCCTCCGTATTACTAGATGTTTGAGACTAGAAAACAAAATAAGCTACCTAGTAGTGTTTGTTTTATTTAGATATAAATGTAGGATAATGGGACTTCATACTGTTTGAAATGTAGATCAAGAAAAAAATCTCATTGTATCATTTGTCATAATCCTTGGTACAAAGTAACATTTCAGTACAGAGGAAGTGTCCCTATCTGAGTGACCGAAGGATGAGGAGACAGAGCAAAGTTAGCTCGTGCCAGTGCATCCAGACAGCTGGGGGCACTTCAAGGAGCGGGTCTACTGTGGTACCAGAGGGCAAAAGCACAAGGAAAAACAATACAAGAAAAACACAGGGTGTAAAGACAGCAGTGTGTGGGAAGAGAACCACTAAGCAAGTTGGTGTTTCCCCGATGCCATTCCCCCGTTACATGAAACTTTAGACACAGCAATCACACACATTTCCCTTGACTTCCTTAGTTAGTTGTGCTAAACCCAGAGAGTGTAAACTCTCGGAATTTGCTGTTCTCCTTTTAAACAATGAATAGCAATGCATAGGGTTAACCTAAGGATAAATGAAATCTGGGAGAGAGACGGAAAGAGAGTGAGCATTTAGACTAACTCGTATGTTACAGGCATTCAATTGTGTTGCAGGTAAGACTTTTGGTTTCATTATTACAATCATTGTATATTCAGGTATACACTTGTTACTCTTGATTCCTTTGAGCACAGTGGGGTGCTGAATGAGAACATGAGAACCAAATAATAAAAATATACGTTAAATTGGATGAGTTAAGTCATAATTTGGAATTCCTCCAAGCAGCACACACATGACGGGCACCCTCATGTAATAAACATCATTTTACGTACCAGACTTAAAAGGAGTTTCAATCCCCGAGCACAGGAAGCTGGGAGTAGAGCTTCAGACTCCAGGAAAAATCTCAGCCTCCCATTCTCCCACTCTTTATTTTTCTCATCATTCCCCTTTTCCCCTCACAGTCATCTCTACTGAGAACCAAGGGCTGGCTAGGATAGGACGGCGCTCCTTTACTCACTCAAGTCACACAGTCAAGTGCAACCAAGGACTGTCTCCTACTCCTGACCCTCCTGCTATTGTCTGGCCCTCCTATGCAGAAGCAGCATCTGTCTCCGCTCTGATACCCAACACACTTGACTCAGGCCTTTTAAATGTAATTTGTCACATACGACTATGTACTACAATTGTTTTGATGCATTTTCTTTCTTTTCCCAAAAGAGAGAATATAAGCATGACCCCTTCACTATCATTTTTAAGCTCTGCCCTTTGTCGCACTGAACGGTGCACAATTGGAAGGTCAGTGTGTATTTGTTAGAACAGGAACACATACACCTAAAGGGACTTGATGATGATAATAACTAGACTGTATTAAATAGGTAAAATGTACAAGCCGCTGCGCTGGGTGCTTACAAAACTTGTGCAATGAATTATTCAAAAGATATACACAAGCCATGATTACTCTTTTTACAGAAAATAAAGTCACATAAATTATTAGCAAGAAATCTCGAATTCACATTTTAAAAAGAAAAAAACCTTAGAGAATATAAACAGTTTTGACCACATCACACAGTGAGGACATGAATTTGTCATTTCAAATGTTTCTCTTCGAAGTTATCAGATATCTAATTTAAATCATCGTATTTCTTAAAACAAATTTATCATCTCATATAACTAAAAAGTTCAGAGGTCTGTCTTGGGGAACACTTTGATATGAAGTTTTATGATATGAGCTGACTCACTTCTCTGGAAATATCTTGACTATGCCATTCTGCAGGTGAAGGCTTCTTCATCACAATGTCTGCCTCATGACAGCAAATGGCTGCAGATGACCAGACCTCACATCTGCATGCCATTCCACTCAGAGATAAATGAACTAATTATAAAGAACATCTCTTATTACTAAAAGAATAATAAGGAAGAAGCTGGACTAGAAAGCTCTAGAAAACATCTCTGCTTCCCAGATCAGGATAGCTGCCCATATTTGCAAATGTCCGAGATGACTTTCACCTCTGGCAGAGAAGGTAGGGCCAATCCAAACCGTTTGATGAACATAAACTGGGGGTGAATGGATTTCCCCCCAAAAAAAAAGTCAGGGCACAGCATACGGGGCTCATTGTAACAGAAAAGCAGGGGCTGAGTCATGTGACATCAAAGTCCATCTTCTTTCAAATTCCCCTGTGTGGCTCCCACTCTGTTACAGCTGGGAAAGGTCATTTCTCGTTAGCCGTCCAAAGCACTGTGCAGGAATTTTCAGAGCCTTTAGCAGTGCATATAGGTACAAGTATTGACTCCAAACTTCTCTCTTTTCCAAAACTCTGCCCTTCTTTTCTTAGGATATATTGCCTGTGTTTTTTCCAGCCAAGCCATCCGTCAGCTGCCTGGATCGCATGAGTGCAGCTCAAATGCAATGCCAAACAAATCAGCAGAATAGCTGTCAGGACTTCACTAGAAATAATATTAGCCTTGTCTGTTCATACTGAGAGCAGAATGGAAGTGACACAAATAAAATGTAATGGGATAAAATATATTGCTCAATGTACAGGAACAAGGAACTATTGGTTGACAATTTTTTTCTCCCCTCACTGTATTTCAATAGTTTCTCTATCATTTTTGACAGTGCTAGTTAACTAAGTGCTTACAGCTGTGTCAAGCACATAGTAGGAGCACAATAAATGCATTTTAAGGACTGAATAAATGAATGGGTTCATTAAATCAGACCCAACAAACCAGTTATCGAATATGGACTTAGCAATGCAGAATCTTGTATTTGGAAAATAATCTTGGTTTAAAAGCCATCTGATCCATCTAGTTTTCCTGAAAATAAATCCTTTCCACTGAGTTCCTGATGTGGAGTCCTTGTGCTGCTAGTTGAATATGTCTACAAAGAAAATTCATACCACACAGATCACTTCATTCCTGGGGCATACAGAGATACATATCTGAGAGTTTCTCATCTTAAAGAAATGCTCCTTGTGGCTTCCACAACAGTGAAACTATCCAAGGTGGACCGCAGAGATTAGAAAAGTATGAAGAAAATTGGATAAGCCAATACTACTGTCCTTGGATCTATAGAATGTCTATATGCTCTGGGAATTAATAGCACATGACACAATTTTAAGCAAAAGGAAAATACGACACTTGAAACCTGAAGTTTTACTTTGACACAGTTCTCTCTTGATAACTAGGGTTTTTGAAAATTGAAATGAAAAGGACGTTAATAAGCTTTTGGAGTGTGAACTATGTCCACAGTATTGCTTTGCATTTCATGGACAAAAATCTCTTTCCATCATTGCAATGTTACCGCCAAGTAGGTGTTGCTCGTAACTCCATTCTCAGAGGCATCAGGTGTAGGAAATTCAGTTCAAGTGACTGCCTTGAACCTCCGCCTGGAGAGAAAGCCCCTGCCTGACACCTACATGCACTGCCTTTCAGCTATGTTTATCATTTTTTCCCCTAAAATGCATCAGAAAAAAAACCCCAAAATCTAGAGATATTCTTGGCGACAGATTCATGCCATGGGTTCTGCTCTAACATTTAACATCCGTGATACTGTTTGCTGAGCGAAGAGAAATGCTAAGATTCCACCAAATGTTTACTGAGTAGATTATTCTGGATGGCCTTCTGTTGAAAAGTTTAAAATTAAAAATAGAACACGATTCCCTATTTGTGCCCCGCCAGACTGTGTGGGAGCAGCAACCCAGGTTGCCGGCAAGGCTTCCGAAGCTCTCCGAGCGAGGCAATGCGTCTTCTTCGCCCCCGATGTTAACGCCCTCTCTCCGCTCCTTTCAGAACAGAAAAGAGTAACGAATAGCTTCAATAGCTGCCCCTTTTCATCGCTTCAACTGTGAATAAACTCCGTTTGTCTTTCATCCGTCAGCATCTACGGACGGCCACCTAGGGCCGCATGGTGTTGCAACTGTTGCTTTCAGGGAATTACCGCGGACGTGATCTATGGTGGTAAAGGAGCGAGGATGGGGTCCTGGGGGACGGTAACTAGGTCCCTCGGTTCTCCACATGTACTCTGGGCTTCTCACTTTCAGGGAACGTGGCTGCAGTTGCATTATGTGTCAGGAGGAAATGAGAGTGCTCTTCTCTCCTCTGACAGAACGGGGCAGTGGGACTTTGCCTGGGAAGGAGGTGGAAGGAGATAAAGCATTTCCTTGCCTCTTGCTCTGTCTAGCTAGGGGAAAGCACGCGCCCTGGTGCAAGGCAGCGCTGTGGATTCTGCAGCAAATATGCAGTCTGCTGTGCAGACGAGAGACATACTGGAGCCAGCGCCAGAATTGGGGACAGACAGGCCTGGCTTTAATTCCCACCTCCGCCACTTGCTGGCTGTGTGACCTAAGACGTGGAAAGAAAGGTCTTGAACCTCAGTTTTCCCCACTGTAAGATGGGACAGTATTAGCCTGTCTCGCAGAGTTGCTGTGAGAAAAACGCTGCCAGATTTAGCAAATTAAAACACAAAGAGCTCTTTGTTAAATTTGAATTGCAGACATACAACAAAAAAAATTGGCGGTATAAGTATATCCCAAATATTGCCTGAGACATACTTAAACCAGACATTATGTGTTGTTTACCAGAAACTCAGATTTAAAAGGGTGTCCTGTAATTTATATTGCAACTCCCTGGAAAAGTAGAGCACCTGCTAGCAAGCACCATGCTTCACACAGATTTGTCGCTCCACAGAATTATTCCCCCTTCACCTCGTGGGTTTTGGTTTTATGTTCCACACAAGGACTCGTCTTTCAACCACTGAATGAGCCAACGTTTAATGTTGTTTCCTTTGAACCCACAGATTAGCAGAGTGTCTCACGTTCTCTTTGGTGATGGCTAACTAAAGGATTTCCTCCACCTGCCATCGAAGATTCCAGGAAAGTTCAAGGTATCGAGGTTGAATCTCTTTCAGTAACTGATATAGGAAGTCAATTCATTTGTCAACTATAATATATAAATCAGTATGACTTGAGTGTATGCTGTACTATTTTCTGTGTAGACACAGGAAGAAATTGCAAAGGATAACTTTCCATTCTTTTTTTTTGTTTATTTTTTTATTGTCATTCTTGAAACAATACTCTGAGCCAAATACTGAGAGTATAAATAACTTTTCTTTTTGTCTTCTGATAGTACAAAGATGTTTTCCTTGTAGTAATATTTGCTCATTTTTATTGTAAATATGGTTGGTTCATCATTTACATTTTTCTATTCCTACTCAGTAATAACTTTTGAGGGGGATTTTGACTTTGGCCTATGTTCGCCTCAAATAAAGTTCTGTCAAAGAAAGTACCGTATGATTTCACTCGTCTGTGGAACCTAGTGGACAAAGTAGAGGCAGACCCGTGTATAGAAAGCAGGCTGACAGCTGTTGAGGGTAGGAGGCTGGATGGACTGAATGAAAAGAAAAAAAGAAAAAAAACTCATGTACGTGGGGAAACTGTGGTGACTGCCGGGGGGAGCAGGGGCGAAGGAGGTGGAGGCAGGTGTAGGGGAGTGAATGGTGATGGAGGGAGACTCGGCTTGGGGTGGTGAACACACAGTACAGCGCACAGATGACGTGTTGTAGAATCTTGCACCTAAAACCTATATAATTTTCTTACCTAGGATAACTCTCCATTTCATAGTTGGAGAAAGTGAGGCACTGAGTGCATCATTGAATGATTTGCTCACAAAAGCCCCACCCCTCAGGAGGTAGAACGAAAATGAAAGTAAAATTCTGTGGATTCTAATCCAATATTAGTATTTTTATGTTAGTCACAGGTTGAGGTAAGGAGGCAATACGAGAGAATATGTGGAATTATTTGGACACCTTCAGGAAAAAAAGGAGTAAACTGAAAACATTGTGATTACATTGAAACTAAATCTATTTGTCATAACTAAGTCCATTTTCCATCATTCTAATGTTAAGAGGAAGAGCAAGTAAGTGACACTTAAACAGCATTTAAATTAGGTTAATGTTCAGAAAGGTTAACAGTATGAAATGTAGCTGTAATTTTCACTTGACAGCTGACGTCTAGCCTTCTACGTGTTATTAAATTCAATTAAAAACATTCCCTCTGTTACCAAAAGAAAATTGTATAAAGGATAATTACTAGAAAAACGTGCCTTTATTTTTAATGTTTACCTATTAAATGTAACAAACACGACAATAGAGGTGCATTCGATTTATTTACGACCCATAGGCAAGTTAATATTACACTATGTTGATGCTATAAAAAAGAATATTTAAAATTCTTGTGGCCCTTCAACATCAGGCTACATAAATGCTACGTGCTTGGTGTGGGCCTCGATCCCTGTCCCTGTTTGCATTCCATTGTGTAAGAGCAGTGTGTAAGCTATAACTTTTACTTGGCTTATAATTAATCTCTGCTTATGTTAAAAAATAATACTGACATCATAAACCCAGATGTTACAATAGGAGCCATTTCTTCCAGGTACCTACAATGACATCTCCTGGGTTCTAGGCATTTTCTGCCATCCAGATGTTTTTAAGGAAATGAAATAGTCAACGGTATTCTACTAATGCCAAATGATTATTGCCATGTTTCCTTCCTTTCCATCCAAATGTTTCACCTTTTTGTTTTTCTGAAGGCGCTGTGACGTCCACAGGAGGAAGTCCATGGCTTTCATTTTGATTTATAGGTAGGATGATAGAAGTTTAGTCTCCTAGCTTGCTGCCCACTCCGCTGACAGAATATAACCTACAGCATCTGTTCAAAGACAGATTACCCATAGCTGGATATAGTTTGATTTTAGTAAACACAGCCTGCGGTGTGAGCACACTGAATTTAGACTCCAGTTGCACAGAATAGGAAAGTACGAATATTCCAATATGCAGTATGTTTTCAAATTAACTCTATGCCCAAGGTCTTTGTTTTGTTTGCTGCTCCATCCTTGGGAAGTTACATTCACAGCACATGATGGTCAATACACACTCTAAACATATCGATGGAATATTTAGCCTCAATGCAAATGTTATGACACGAATTCACTCACAGAATAGTTTTCATGAATTTCCCGTGCCTGGCAGGCACTGCGGTCAGGACGAAGTCCACAACGGTCTTAACCTTTATCGGGTTTTTAATCTAGTGTGGAAAATAGACCAATAAACTTGCAAATTACAAATAATGATGCAACTTACAATAGGAAAAGGGCAGGATGCTATGAAATAATATGATTGAGTATGAGGAAAGGCTTCTCTAAGGAAGTAATTCATAACTTCAGGCCCTAAAGAAAGAGTAGAAGGAAGACTGCTCTTGTCAGAAGACTCTGAAGACTTGAAGGTACTTGGCCCCAGGGTGGTGGTGCTGATGATCAAAGACGAGGTAAGATCTTTCTGAGTCTCATAGGCCATTAAGCCAAACCTTTGGAAAGTGAATAGCAGGAGAATGATAGATTGGTGTATGTGCTCCCTTTCGCTGCTGTGGATAGAGAATGCACTGCAGTTGGCAAAGACGGGAGCAGCAGAAACAACACAGGGGCTGCTTGGGGTGGTGCAGTGGCAGTGGAGATGGAGAGGAATGGACTGTTTGAGATGCGCATGCATTCATTTTTCTAAGCGGATTAGTGAGTAGCAGACGGAACCTTTGAGTGACCCCAGAGAGGTTGAAAGGATAGACATACTGAAAACCAAAATATTAAAAAAAATCCTCTAGACTTCTGGTCAAGAAGGAGCAGTAGGTAAATATGCTTTGCTTCCTCACACAACCATGGAAAGAATTACAACAAACCTCAAAACAAATAACACCCGGAACCATCAGAGAATCCAGCTGCATGGAAGTCCCACAACCAAGGATTTAAAGAAGCCACATTCATGTAGATGGGCAGGAGGGGTGGAGTTGCAGAGATGGCCCAAGAGGTGTGGGGACATGGTGTGGTGAGGAGAAGTGGCGGCAGAGGAACAGGCTGCCCACATTCACACGTGGTGGATAAAAATTGCAAGAGCTACCTCGGGAGTGAGGGATCCCACACCCAGGCAAAACCACACAGTCCAGGGCTCCAGCACCAGGAAGATAAGTCCACATAACTTCTCACTGTAAAAGCCAGTGGGGGTTGGAGCAGCAGAAGAAACTGCTGGATTTCCAGGAGACTCTACTTAGGGACCACAGGGACTTAAAACATATGCCAACCCACCCTCTCTGGGATTCAGCAGCCAGGCAACAGCAGGAAAGGTGCCAGTCACCCAGGGAAACAGCTGGAAGGGCATCCGTAGCACCAGGCGAGTGCCAGGCTGACAGATAGAAGCCAGGCATCAGCACTGTCGCCTCTCTTAGCCCTCCCGCACACAGAGCCACAAAGAGATGAAGTGGGTTGTCCTGCCCTGGTGATTATCTAAGGTTCCACCCCAGACAGTGTACAGGAGCCTTTTCTACAATAGACCATGCCTCTAAAACAGGGAGTCAAAGCAGCTCTACCTAATACACAGAAACAAACACAGGATGGCTGCCAAATTGAGGAGACAAAGATATATGGCCCAAATGAAAGAACAGAACAAAAAAACCCAGAAAAAGAACTAAATGAAACAGAGATACCAACCTCTCAGGCATACAGTTCAAAACACTGGTGATCAAGATGTTCAAAGAATTCATTGAGGAGAGCAACAAAACAAAAAAGACCTAGGAAGAAACAAAGGCTACATAGAGTGAAATAAAGAAAAATCTACAGGAACTAGCAGCAGAGAAGATGAAGCCAGGATTCAAATCAACACTTTGGAATATAAGGAAGACATAAGCATTCAACCAGAACAGCAAGAAGAAAAAATAATTTTAAAAAAGGAGGATAGTATAAGGTGTTTTCGAGACATCTCCAAACATACCAATACCCAATCATAAGGGATGCCAGAAGGAGAAGAGGAAGAGCAATAAATTAAAAACTTATTTCAAAAAATAATGAAAGAAAACTGCCCTAATTTGGGAAAGGAAATAGACATTCAAGTCCAGGAAGCACAGAGTCCCAAACAAATTGGACCCAAAGAGGACCACACCAAGACACATAATTAAAATGCCAAAGGTTAAAGATAAAAAGAGAATCTTGAAAGCTGCAAGAGAAATGCAGAGAGTGACCTTCAAAGGTGTTCTCATAAAACTGTCAGCTGATTTCTCAAAGGAAACTACAGGCTAGAAGGGTTGGCGAGATATAGTCAAAGTGAGGAAAAGAAAGGACCTGCAAACCCAGATAACTCTATCCAGCAAAGCTGTCATTTAGACAGGAAGGACAGCTAAAGCTAAAGGAGTTCATTAGCACCAAGATATTATTACATGAATTGTTAAAGGGACTTATTTAAGAAAACGAAAATCAAAACTATGAACATTAAAATTGGCAACAAATTCACAGCTATCAACAACTGAATCTAAAAAAACAAACTAAGCAAACAACCAGAACAGAAACAGAATCAAAGATATGGAGATCACATGAATGGTTATCAGAGGGGAGGGGAGGGGGAGAATGGGGGAAAAGATACAGGGAATAAGTAGCATAAATGGTAGGTACAAAATAGATGGGGGTGTTAAGAATAGTATAGGAAATGGAGAAGCCAAAGAACTTATATGCATGACCCATGGATATGAACTAAGGGGAGATATTGCTGGAGGGAACGGGGGTACCAGGAAGAGGGGGTATAGGGGGAAAATTGAGACAACTGTAACAGCATAATTAATAAAATATATTTTTGAAAATCCTCCAACCATAGACACAGACAACACTCTATTATGCATACGGACTCAAAGACAAATTTTCTTTGTGATACACCATGCAGCTGATATCTCTGCCCTGGAAAATCCATAGAATGGACAGGCAAGGTCAGCTAGAGGTCATTTATCATCATTTCTGAAAAATGTCAGGTAAGTTTTATGTACCGCTAAGAACTCATTACCTTCCCGGGAAACATAAGAATCACATGGCAATGTGTAGAAATAAAACTTAGATCAGAAGATTAGCAGGCATGGAGGAAAAGTGGTCAGATATATACATACACCTAGATGCTATTTGTGAATGTCACTGTCACCAACAGAATGCTGCAGGGGTGCACCGGCCATCACAAAAGGGCATTCATTCAATTAAGAAGCCATGTGGTGAGTATTCACACCACCCACCACATCTACCCGATAGCCTGCAGAGCTCTCACCTGACTTTTTCCCCGGCCGCTGAACCCAGTTGGAAAGTAAAGTAATTGACATTTCCTTTCTGATCTCTTCTTTCCCCAAGAAAGATGTGTAGACAACTGTGACTGGAAAGAATTTAGGACACCTTATTTATCTACTTAGGACAACATGGCTGAAAGAAAACTCTTGCCTCTGCCCAAATAAACTTTTCTAAAAGCCTCCCTAAAACAAGGTTAGAGACACTCTATGTAATCCCTAATAACTGCCAGTGGAGATTCATCAGAACAAAAGTAAACATCAAAAGCTATTGCCACCATCTGTTTTGCTAACGTCCCAGCCATAGCAGTCTCTGGCCCTTAAACAAATGGAGAGGTGAATCTCGGACAATGCCTCCCACACTAGCAGCCGGGGCACAAAGGAAAATAATTCAAACGTGGCTCCTTTTCCCAGGCAGTTTATGGTCCTGTCTCTCAGCCACCATGAAAGAAAGGTGATTCCTCTACATTGATTCCCAACATTTATTTGCTATTTTTCTGAAACAACCATTTCCTCCCCTCTACCGCCCACCCCCACCCCCCCCCCACAATTTCTTAACAAAATTTCCATCCACAGATCTTTCTCTGGCTTCTTGATCAACATCACTCATGTGAATTAGGATATAAAAGAAGATATAAATTAGGGTGCAGTCTTAAGAGAAAGGCCAGGTCGTCGGTCAGTGGCCAGACGCAGTGGAGGTCATTTAGAATCAGCAGTTATCAGGCTACACGAGGAGGCGTTAACCAGAGAGTCAGGCTGCAGAGAGGAAATAAAGGGAGAAATAAAAAGCGTGGAGGAGCTGTTGAAACACAATTGTAAGCAACGTGACGCAACTGCGAACAGCTGAGAAATCATAGTAGTATGAAAGACCTGCTGGGCGTATCCAAGGGAAGGAACGGCTTTTTTTCCTTCGAACAAGCATTTGCCTATGTTGGCAATTACCATTGGATCTGAGGGCTGGGACTGAAAAAGCATGTTTACACGCCACTTAAAGCCTGTTGAAGATGAGAAAAGAAAACTGTCCATTATTGATATAAGTAGTGATTATCATAATGACAACAGCAAAACAACATTGCCATTACTCACTTTTTTCATGAAGGTCATCTTATTCTTCATTGAAATACGCATTTCACTACATGCTCTTTTTATATTATTTCATATTATGTGAAACACTTCTATTCAAAGTGGCTTGTGCAAAAGGAAGAATGCGTTTCCTTGTGGAACTGAACGGCTTCAGGGATGGCTGATTCCAGGCACACAGCCTGTTTACAAAGTCAATGTCCGCAGAACAAACATAGGTTTTCTCTCCTGTCTTTCATGGGTGCTCCGCCCACAGAAGCTTTTCCCCTCCTATAGGCAGAAGCTCCAGGCAGCTCCAGAGAGCAAACCTACCTTCTCATTGAGCTTCCAAGAAAGCTCCCCAGTTCTATTCATTGAAAGTGCTGCAACTGAATTCCAGTAGCTTTGATTGTCCTTTCATGAAAGGACACTCAACTACTTGACACTTAGTCAATGCCTTGGTGGCCTGGACTGATGTGGACCCCTTGCTGCAGAATCCCAAATCAAAGGAAAGGGGGTTCAACATGAACACTGGAATGCTGCTATTAGAATTTTGGTAGGTAGTTGCTGGGTAGATGGAGATCTCCTTTATACTTGATTGGAAATAAAATACAGAAGAGGAGTTTGGGGCTTAGATTTGGAGGATACTAAATCTAGACCAGGAGTCACAGCTTATGAAACACCTACATGCAAAAGGAACCACAGAGCACTCCCTTATAAAGCATGGAGTTAAAACAAGAGTGAAGAAGGTGAAAGGAATTAAAAATCTTCCTGCCAAAGTCTGCTTGTTTTCATGAGGTTATCAGGAAATGAGGTCCACGTAAACACGGCTCATTGTATTGAGGAAGGAAGGATGGAGAGAAAAGGAGTAAATGGGTATTGTATCATTTTAGCATCCATTTGGAGGTGAGAAAATAGATCAGAGGTGCAATGTCATGCCCCTAAGTAACCCAGCCAATAAGTGTTAAGCTAGACTGTGCACCTGGACTTGGTTGATTCTAAAGCGATTTCTAAAAGAAAAGGCCCCTAACATCCATGTCCTACTAAACTAAAGTAGAAATAATGTTTGGCTCAGAAATTTATATTGATGTGTCTTTCAAAGATAAAATGTTCAAAATCATCAGAAAATTCTCAGGTGGCTATCACCTGTAAAAAAAATGCATAATATTATGACAAATTCATCCTAGTTATGAAAAAAATGTATAATAAGGTAGAAAAATTAGCCATCTATATTCTAACGAAAAAGATTACTGGTTAGTGATGTTTGTGTTTGTACGAATCAATACATTGGTTTAAAGATGTAGAAACATTTAAGTATTTTTAACTTTTTAAAAAATGTTCCTTTTTCTTGCATTTATTGGCGTGACACTGGCTAACAAAATTATACAGGTTTCAGGTGCACAGTTCTGCAAACAGAACTCAGACGGAAGAGGGGTGGAGTCGCGCTGTGCCTCATAATGCCGTAAATTGACAGTGAGGATTTGAATGTTTAAAAGCTGAACGCGCTGGAAAATGCCAGGGGTATAATTATTTGGAATCCGTTGCTGCCTCACACGGCACAGCATTCAGTCTCTCCCCTCCCCATCTTTTTGTGGCTAATGTGAGGGAATATTTGAAATGTGAAAAATAACCTTTTCTTTCTATCCCTGATGGTGTTACCATATGGCATCAGCATTTGGTTCCATCCTTTTCACCCTCCTACTATTTATTTATTTTAATCACTGCTTGTGATTAGTAAAAAGAAGGGCTCTTCGAGTTTATTCCTGGCTACACGCTCCCTCCCAGTTCGACCCCGGACCATTCCATCTCCTTTACCTGCCCAGACGGCCCTGTTTCAATGAGCTCAGTGGCATTCACCTGTTGAAGGAATCCCTTAGAAATGATCGTTCCTCATATTTTAAGAGACTTTCTATTATCTGTGGATTTTTTTTCTCCCCAAGTTCCAAAACCATCTGTGTCTTCTCATTTATGACCAAGACTTGGAGTTTTTAAATTTGCTCAGAGCTGATGAAACACAGCATCTGGATTTCAATGGAAGGAGGAAGGCTCATTTGAATGCTTGTTAATGACCCTGGACCACAATGAGATCAAATTGTAGAACATTTTTTTTATGAGTTGAGTGCAAATGAATTAGAAACATGTGGATTAAATTTTTCTTAAACCTCCAAGGAAATTTAAATATTAAGGAAAAGTGCTTTGCAAACTGCCTCTTGGCTTCTGCCAAAGTCAGAACACTTGGGAAAAAAAAGAGAAAGTGGGTGATATTTATTGAATCTAAATGCATCCAGCATTTTCTTCTGTCGTGCAGAAAGGACATTTTGATCTTTGAATAAAACAGAAGAGATCCAAAGGTTTGCAAGTTTCATATCCAATCATGCTTAGCCTTTGGTCTCAAAGAAGCATATTCCTAGAAGTCCAACCAATCTTCCCTTGTTTTTTATTGCTACTCCTTTTGTTTGTTTAGCAATAGCCCAAAATACTAAGTGAATGACATCATTGCACTGATGTGGCACAAGATCTGTCACTCGTGTCACGTGCTCTATTTTAAGGATGGAAGACACTGGTTAGTAAAGATTTGCCGCAGATTCACACGTATGGAAGTCTTTATAGTTCAAGTCAACTGTATGTTGTTGGGTTTTAGAGAGCTGTTCTGATTCATGGAAAATAAAGCTTCCCCACACCTTGGACACCTATTTGTCACTTAAGCACTCATTTCATGGCCAATACTGTCAAAACAACATGCGTGCTTCGTGTGTGTGTGTGTGTGTGTGTGTGCAATTGTAGGAAGGGTGTGTAAAAAGTGTTACTAATGCTTCAACTCTCTACACCTGACCTGAGGCCCCCGAACATAAAGAAGGACTAATTCTTCAATTATTTGCAGGGACAATGCTGCCGGGACCGTGAACCTGAGTGAAGTCCCTGCCAATGACAGCTCCGGAGAGGGCGGAAGGAGGGGAGCAATCATTGGCACGGGAACTGCAGTTTTCCCTATGTCCCAAGTAGGAAGCAGCTTCAGTGGTCCTCTGCCGGTGACCACGAAGTCTGGCAGGGAGGAGGAGTAATCCTCCCCTCCTGCCCCTTCCTCAGAGCACCTCGATCTGCTCTCATCCTGAGGATAACCAATGTCAGGACAGGTCTGCAACCTGCCTCATCACCGCTGCTAATAACAGATTCCCGCCTGGAGACAGCGCCGGGAGCACCGTTTTAAATCGTCTCTTCAGGCACAGAATGGTTTTGTAAAGCAGACTCCAACACTGAGGCAAACATTCACAAACGTGCCAGCAATAACTCCAGAAGTCACTTGATGGCATTAAGACGAAACCTTACTACTGACAACTTCCCCCTCCCCCTCCACCACCTCTTGCCATTTAGCATAAGACCTTCGGAGACATCCTTGTACTACCTGTCTCTCTACTCAGGAAAATCACTAGAAGTTGTTCGTGGGAACAAGAAAAGAAGTCTTGCGGACACCCCTGTTCTTGGAGAAAACAGGAGAGCTGTCTAGCTGAGGAGGGTGGGCAGTGAGTCAAAGGAGCCCCCCCCTCCCCAAATTACGAAAGAGATGAGAGAGGGCATCTCGGAGAAGAAGGATGTGACTTGTGAATAATGAAACTGGTGTTTAAAATTCGGCATGAACAGAACGACAAATAGGCCTGCTCATCCTCTGCCTCACCTGGGGGACATCTCCCAAGATGTCAAAGTGCAAGGTTCGCAGCCTCCCCCGACCACTGGTAGGAAGTCCTGGAAGACCAAGTGTCAGAGCAGAGCCCGGTTCAGATGATCAGTTGAACCTGGGGGCTGTGCCTCCGTGAGGGGTGAGTGAGAAGCCTGGAGAGATGAGGTCGGGGAGTAGAAAACGCCTCCCCCTAGAGAGCTGAGAAGCGGGAAGGGCCCCCGCCCTCACGAGTTTTAGTAACACTCGTCCTGTTCACGCGTCTGCTGGGAGCCTGTGCTGGCTGGTAACAAAAGAACAACTCAAGTGCTGCACAACAGTCCTGACCGGCTACCGTGCAGGGACGGACTTCATTAACACGCTTCCTAAAGCATCTGAAAGGATGCATTTCCCTTTCTTTTGCCGCCCAGGGGAATTCATTCGAGGAAAGCTGTGTTTGTTTTCATTTCCATTTTATGAAACCTCTCTGCTGCTCAGACTTGAACAACACGGGCTTTGTTAGAGTGAATGGATACAATGTGAGTGCCAGATCTTAACGGTTCCCGATTCCTAATCCTGATTCCTAACCACATTTTCCCTCGTGAGAACACACAGGAGAAAACTTCTGTCTTTGCTGCCAGGGAGCTGTAGAGTGGTTCCCAAAGAATGTTCCTTTGGAAAAGTGGCTTTCCATGATTTGCTTAAGCTTTCCATCTTTAACACTAGACAATGGCAACCTATAAAGTTTTTCATATATACATCAAATCTGAAATTGGCAAATGTAATTCACTGGCAAATATCTCTACCGGTGAAAACATGAACAAGCAAGCAATGAATGAATGTTAGCAGGAACATTGAAATAATTCGTAAAAATAATCCACACACCATCCTTCCCCTCCATGTGAAGAGTCTAATAGACACCTAACAATATCATTTTACTATTAAGACCATCACATATTCGAATTATGGAATAAAGTATGTTAATACTGCAATGGCAGAGTCAGAGAAATGTGATTCATTGCAATGATTCCAAAATCTATATAAATATAAGGCTTTCATGTATTCATTCCTTTTTTGAGCAATCATTCACTAAAGAACACAGTACCTGAAGAAGACTCCAAATAATCGGAGAGGCAATGTCTAACTTTTATTGGCCACTAATTACGGCAACTACTGGCTACACACTACATGTTCCCTGATTTAATTATTAGAACAATGCTATAAGGGAGATACCATGATGTTGGGAACCGCCCTGACTGGTATCAGAGGCTGAAACCCCCGCCTAGCTAAGGCTAAGGGAACACCCTTGGAACCGTAAGCCGGCAAGGAGATAAAAGCTTGTCTTCCTGGCAGGAATGCTGCTTCTGCTGCTTTATTCATGACTGAACCCCAAAAAGCTTGGTCGGTTAGCCAAAGATGGGTAAGATTCCCCACGGGGGAAACGACCTAAGCCAGGCACGATCACTTTGGGAGGCCCCCCCAAAAGAAGGACTTGGGGGGCTGCAGCAAAAGGGGGTGATGGACCCTCGCTCCTCAGCTTTGACATAGCCTGAGTTCTCAGCGTCTGGGAGAAAATCTCCTTATCTCTCAGTTGCCTTAGTTCCCTTGCTCCACCTAAGCCTGAAACAATGACAGGGTGGTGCAGCTCGGTACTGAGAAGTGCAGATTCCCCAGGGTGATCAGGCCTAAGAAAGAATATGTAAATTACTGTGAAACCTTCTTTGTTTAGAATGCTCTCAGTTGAATGAGAAGGGTCTTAGGAGGAAGTTAGTTTATTCCTCAGTCTTACAGCTCTTTGACCCCCAACTCAATAGACCGGCAGAGTTCTATGTTTTCTATAGTTCCTTACTTCCCCCTAATGAGTACTGTACTTTACCTGAATTATTATGCAAAATGAGCCTAATAAAAGCAGGTATGGACGGTAAATCAGGGCGCTCCCCACTAGGGGGGGTGGCCATTTCGTCCCTACTTCCCCACAGAAACTAGTTTGTCTCTGTGCATGTGTGGTTTTCTCTCGCGTGTTTATTGTCGAGCCATCCACAGCGTTCCGTGGTCACTGCTGGCCGGTGACCCACGCGCAACACCATGATTAGCCCTCATTTACAGATGAGAAAACTGAGGCACATAGAGTTTCAATAGGTCACCTAAGGCCACACTAGCAGGAATGATTGCAGTCAGGAGTTAAATTCAAATGATCTCCAGAACTGTCAGTTCCCATGCCCTCATGCCTTGGAGGCGGGGATCTG
Source organism: Phyllostomus hastatus (assembly GCF_019186645.2). Taxonomy (NCBI): domain Eukaryota; kingdom Metazoa; phylum Chordata; class Mammalia; order Chiroptera; family Phyllostomidae; genus Phyllostomus; species Phyllostomus hastatus. The sequence goes on from NW_025334024.1 coordinate 22,337,473, forward strand.
AAACTTACCACTCCTTCTTCATACGCGGAGCTTACACCACAGAAAATACAGATGGCCAAATATCGGAGTTGCAGCTGCCTCCACTTTGCAGCTAGAGAGCCCCTTTCAGGCATCTAATCTAAAACATGTAATTTCTTGTGCAGTGGGTGCTGCTGGTGGCCTGGGCTGTGCACGGTTATATGAGGGGTCTCAGCAGGACAAGGCTGTGTGTGTCGACTGATACATAATTATAGTTATGCTATTCAGGGCGCCCCCTGCTCTCCTCCTGATCCGCCCATAATCAACTTAGCAGCTGTGGCGATTATCTGACATACTTTTATGAATACCTAAATGGATCGCATTTTTGTGAGATGCCTGTTATCTGGATTCATTTTTTTAGAAAGCCTTTTGCGTTCTGCTCTAGCTGGAGAGCATCTGCTCGAGCTGGAGACCTCCAGCACCATCGCATACAACTTTATTATTGTTTCTTCCCAGTAAACATTTTGACGCTGTGAAAAGATATCGGATAGGAGATCGGCTTTCACTTTTCAGATTTTTTTTAAAAAATTCAACCTGCACAAAGAGAGAGACAAAGCAAAAAAAGAAGGAGCTACTTTTCATGATTTATTCATTAAGTTCCCAATAGAAAAGGAGAGACCGATCCACAAGGCTTCTACTTCTTATGCATCCAGCAAAGGCCAAGGGCGCTTTTCAGCCCAGATACAACCTCTTCCACGAAGACCGCCCTGCCCATCCCTACCCGTGCCGTGATGGTGATTGCTGCCTCGTGCCTACTTCCTCTCTCAGGGCCTCCCTGCTCTGTGGTGCATGCTGTCTGTCTCTCTTCCCAGACTGAGACTTTCTTGGAGGTAGTAGTAGATGTATCTTATCTCTCCTCAGGTCCCTTGTTCTGCCCCCAAAACCTGGCAAGTTAGTACAACTCAAAAAAAGATTGTTTACACAAAGGATAGAAAGCAACCTCCTGTAGACACGATGTCTCCAAATGTTTTCTGTGAATTATTCTCCTGAAATTTTACATGTGTGATGTGTTGAAGGTTTGCAAGCAGAAGCAGAAAAAACGTAAAGAAAATTACATAGTATTTATTTATTGTAATCTTGCGATCTGCCAGTTCTTCTGCAAAGTGTGTTTCAAGGACTATCTTCCAACACGCTCCTAAGACGAGAACGTTCATCGGCCACAGCTGGCAGAACGGAAAGCTGAGACCTGCTGAGGGGAAAAGGCTGGTCTAAGAAGGGGCAGCATGCTCCAAGGCATGGGACCAGCTGCCAAGCGGCCTCTAAGCCCCCCCTCTCAGCCCCCACGCAGGGTGGGGCAAAAGCACATTTACAGTCGTGAGCACGCAAAACACAGAGTTCATTCTTGTATTATCACTTATTACGTATTGTAGTATTTTCCACACGAACAACTGGAAGCCGACTTTTGCCCCACTCTGTGCCTACTCCCTCCCTGGGAAATAGCGACACTTGGGGTGTCTAAACCCAGCAGAGGAGCTTGACAGGAAGCCAAGGTCAGGGTCACTAAGCAAGAACTTCAAAGGCAGTACAGGTGTGGAAGGAAAAGACAGCCACGGTGGGACCTCCACCGAGCAGGAACCAGACCCACGGACAGAAGGTGGAACCCGCCGACACATCTCTTCTTTGGTGGCGGCTGTGGACGTCCCCTGTGCACCGTGCCCGCGTCCTGCGCCAGCCACTGGCACGCAGCCAAAGGAGATGCGGCACAAACCCTGTCGGGTCTCGCAGTTCAATGGACTTCTACTCTCGGGCTGCACCGCGCCGTATGCCAGCCACCAGCTCCCTGTGGCCGCTTAATTTAAATTGAAATTAAAACTAAGTAAAACTGAAACATCCAGCTCCTCTGCCTCTCTCCCCACACTGCAAACGCTCAATAGCCACAGGTGGCCAGCAGTCACCGTGCAGAACAGGGCCCACATAGTATGGTTTCTGATTGGCAGAAAGCTTCACGGGGCACTGGCATTAAAGAACTGCACGTAAGAGTGAGAACCCTTCAATCAGAGAGGCAAATGCTGGCTGTGCCTCTGTGGGCAGAGCACGAACCTCCCTACACCTCCGTTTCTCATTCCTCTACCTGTTAAATGAATATAACTACAACACTTGTTTTTGAGAGTCATTGGAAGGATTGTTTACATTAATATAAATATGTTGAGCACCCACTTAGTCTATACGTGCTCAACAATGCTGGGTTTTAAAGTCATTGCCATTGGTATCACTGAGGATAAGTTAGTTATATCTCTGAAAGCATGTGATTTGGTTTTGACATAAACCCTGAAAGACCAGGACCCCCTTTCCAGCTTACAGATGAGAGCACATAATTCTAGGAGAAATTAGCCACACAAGTCAGGTTCACTCGAGTGGTATATCAAACACAGTTCGTGCCCAATGCTTGGGCTCCTGACACCTGCTTCCCGACTCTGCCACAGATCTGTTGGCATTTATGTACTAAATGTGATAACACATGTTATAATTTATATAATAAAATTTTATTATATTTTTAAAGATATTATTTATTTATTTTTAGGGAGGGAAGGGAGGGAGATAGATAGAGAGAGAGAGAGAGAGAGAGAGAAAGAAACATCAATGTGCATTTGCTGGGGGCCGTGGCCTGCAACCCAGGCATGTGCCCTGGCTGGGAATTGAACCTGTGATACTTTGGTTCGCAGCCCACGCTCAATCCACTGAGCTATGCCAGCCAGGACTAAATTTTATTTATTATATAAGTGAGCAATATGATAAATAATAACAAATGAAGAAAAGCACTCCAGAAACAAACACTATTCGAGTGACTTACAGAGAAGAGAGTTACTCAAACTGGGCTCGGCTGCAGCAGAGGCTATTGAAAGAAGACTTGACCACCCATATCTTTTCCACTGTATTTGCCGGTTAATGGGCTGACTTCATCCAGCACGGAAACACGGGGGTCACAGTTAGATGTCTGGGATAGGTCCCCTCAATGGAAGGCACTGGGAAGGGGTAATAAAGAAGCCCAGAGGGTCTTTTATAGAACAGTGAAAAAACGATCCCTCGGGTGCATAAGAGAGACTCCATAGGTCTGCTTTGAAATGATCTTAAAGTTATTCATTGAGTGAGATGTTAGGCATTTTAAATCATTGCATGGATGGAGAAACGGAAACTCACCTATAGACATAGATTGGTAACTCAGTGTTGTTTAACTTAACTAAGACACTGCATTAGAAAGTATTGTGCTACCAGAACCACCACACACACATTATTCATTCGAGTGATAATTGTGTTTGCTCCTCATAGAAAACTATTTAGATATTGTTTTACTACTGAACTTTCTTACATGTGGATTAATGAATACAGTACGGAATTATTGTGGTCCTATTCTCATCCTGGGACTTCAGACTTATATGAATACGTATAGAAGCAAAAAGAAAAAAAACAAAGCAGAGCAAAACAACAGCAATGAGTTAATAGGTAGGTTTGATTCTGCCACTTGTTAGTTGTGTTAACATTGATGGTTCTGCTACTTGTTAGCTGTGTTAACATAACCACATTATTCAACGTGCTGAGGCTCTGTATTTCTATTGGGATAATTTCACCTGCCTCTATTTCTTTTTCTTTTTCTTCTTCTTTTTCTTTTAGTGAGGATTAATCTAAATCCTCCTCCTCATTAGTGAGATGATAGATATGGAGCACTTAATACATTGCATATGTTGTATTTCATAATTAGAAACTATAATTATGAAGAATTGTATTATAATATGTGACCTTCACGAAAACCTTATAAGGTAGGTATGATTATCTCTTATCTGCAGGTGGCAAAGCTGAGTCTACAGCTTTGGCTGTAGCCAAATCTACAACAGCATGTCCAAGTTCAAAACTGGCAAAATGATGCCTAGTAAAATTGACTACTTATACCCAGGTCTGCCATATACCTTCCATTGCTGTTAAAATAACACTAAATATTGCTACAGGCAATGTTTAAAACATTTTAATTTGTTACTGAAAAAAATGATATGTAAATTCTGATTGCAGATAAGGAGTGAAATATAAAAAAAATAAACCCTATATGCTGATTACTCCAAATGTACATGTCTTGCCCAGATCTCTACCCTGAACTCTGAACTTGTACCCAAATGTCTCCATGACACCTAGGTTTGAAAGTCTAATTATCATCTCAAAGTTAATATTCCTAAAACTCCTGATCTTATCATCGTCTGACCTCCCCCTCTGCTCTTGTTTTTTTCTCTCTCTCCACATGGAAATTCTACCCCACCCATTGCCCAGGCAACGCCCTGACTTCTTTCTCTTAGACCCCACGTCCAGTTACTTAGAAAGTTTGACCAAGGCTACCATCAAACTGTATCAAAAATCCAATTGTTCTACACTTCCCAACTCATCACCCTACATCTTTCCTTTAATCTGTTCTCAGGAAAGAAGCCAGAATGACTCTCTCATCTCTTTGAAAGAAAAAGCCGAAGTCCTTCTGATAATCTATAAAGCCCTTTATTACCGAACACTCCTTCATCAGCCCTTTAGCCTCAAATCGCAGGACTGACTGCCCGCTTACTCCAGTCTGTCCTGGTCCCCACCGTGCGCCACCAACAACCAAGACACGCTCCTATGTCAGTGCTCCGTATGCGTCGTTTCCTCTGCCTTGAACACCCTCTTCTCCACTGCCAGTGAGATCAAAATCACACCCTCTTTGAGTCTTTGCTCATACTTTCTCACTGAGCATCTCCCCGACACCTTGCTTGAAATTACAATCCCTTCTCCCCATACGCACACTCCTTACTCTTCCCCCCAGTCTTATTTTTCTCCATCACATATGCTGGTCCCCTATGGAGACAGGATAAGATGTGATGGGAGAGAAAAACATAGGCTAAAACATGATATGACATTTATTCTCCGTTGGCCCTTACTAGAGCTTAATCTCTTTGAGGGCTGAAATTTGTATCTGTTTTGTAAACATCTTTCTCCACAATACCTAGTAGAATATATGTGTTTAATAAGTATTTGTTAAGTGAATGAATGAAACAAACATGGGAAAAAAGGTATTGCAGTAATATTTTATTCTCCCTATTTTTCTTTTTTATATGAGCAATAATTGTTTATATTTTAAATGTTATGTTTACTTACATGGTAGATTTTCTTTTAGGAGCTCTGCTTTTGCAAGCATTGAAAGAATAAAAAAAAGTCACTGTTGGAAAACAGACATTTAATGATAGATGTAGTAATAGTTAATGGTTTACTAGCAGTGGTGGTAGCAACAGCGGAGCAATCATTCGTCGAGGCCTTTTATGAATCACAGACCATGACTGGGCCGTTTTTATTGTTGGTTTATTTAACCCTCAGAAAATCCCAATGGAATGTCCATAATTAACAGAGATGGAAACTGACATTCAGGGCTTTAGATAATTGCCTCAATTAACTACACTAGTAACTAGTAACGGAAACGTTGGAATGTTAATGCTGACAATTCCTTATCCACATAGTTCACAGCATCTTCCTTTCCAAACAGGAAGGTACAATATATTGGAAATGATTTAGTTTGCTCAGTACATACTTGTTAATACAACTGGCTATCGTATGGATTAAACGTAATCAGAAGGATCACAGTTTCTCCATATACTTACTACAGCAAGGTTTTAAAAACAAGTCTCAGCTTTCAAGTGAACTCCTCTCTTTTGATTTACCAATACCTTATTCTTTGTGCATCTGTATTTTTTTTTCTTTCGCTAAAGGCCCTGTAGGGTAAGCAAGTGACTCTTTATACAGCCTGACTTTCTTTCTCGAGAGCGGTCATGCTGCCTTAAAAAGGGCTCATCACTGCTCCTTCCCTTTCTTGAGCTGTGTTTGCTGGACCCCTCGGGGAAGGTTTTGAAATTCTGACACTTTGTGTAAGGGCAGTGTGTTTGCCCCAAAACATTCTTTGTTGGGGAGGCTGAGGACTTTTTTTATTTACTTACGGACACAGCATGGTTTACAGCCTCCCAGAGTGAGGACATGGAAGAGGAAAATAAAAGCAAAATCGAAACCAGCTAGTTGGTCAAATATAACTTTAGTTTGTGAAAAAAAGAACATGGGGAGACTTGGAAAAAGAACACACCTTAGGAATTAATCAGTGCTTGAGGGAAAGGATATCTATGGAGCATCTGCGGTGTGCCAAACCTTGCATAAACTGCCGAGTACCTTTGATAACACGTCTTTGCAACAAATCACCGATATAGATGTTATCCCCACATTAAAAGAAAATTTTTAAGGGGAAACATGGATATTGAAAAGAGTTTAAATAACTTACTCAAAATGAACTAACTAAATGTCTTCGTTTTGAAAGTCGTGAGCTTCCAGATTCAAGGACGGGAATAGAAGTCGGGAGAATGCTGGAGGCAAGGACAGTGTTTGCTGGAATGCGGTTACGACGCCCCTCTTTTTCAAACACTCAGTAGGTTTTGCTTTTCCTCTATGCCCTTCCTACCCCAGTCATACTATTATCATCCTATTTTTCTAGGATTTGGGAAGTGGAATCCTTCAAAAAGTAATCCTAATGAAACCCTGCTGTTGCTGATCAAATACATGCCATTTGCTTAGTAACAATCATCTTTCTATCAACTGTCAATTCATCACATTTATCCTGCTAAAGTTCCCTAAAACGTAAGCTAAGACCAAGATGGAGTCAAGTTTTCACTAACAACGACAGACACAACTAGTGGGCAAAAGTTGATGAAATGTATCTCATGTCACAGTAGGCAGCACAGGACAGCGATGGCTGAGCCAGTGGAACTCTAGGACTACCCCCAGGGCTGTGACCTAGGAGGGTTTCCAGACTGCAGCCCTGAGAACCCAGAAGACCCATCAGAGCCCAGCACCCTCACTGAGCTGGGGGCATGCAGCGGAGAGTCTGGCGAGTGCAGTGTAAGCCCTAAAATGAAGACCCAGTATCATGTGCTGCCTTTATCCCTGGTGAATCCAAGAAGGCCCTCAATGGTATAACCACAGTTACCCTCCCACCCCTGCTCCCACAGATAAGGTACTGTGGCCAGCAGCCTTCCTCATCAAGGGGATCAGGCAGAGTTTTATTGTAGATTTTCCTTGAGCAGTGAATCTCAGCTCCCTGGCAGCTCAGGAAATTGTTGTACAAGCCAGTCACAGCCTCTTTCAGACACTGGGGGTCACCACCCCCTCTTAATACTGCGAAACCTGCCCCCATGGCCCCTGGCTATCTTCTCTGCTCCCAAACGCCACCCCCATGTGGCATATACTGTGCTCCTCCTACAGACTTCGAGTATATGTGACTAACGATTTGTGACTATGTTCGGTATCCTTTGTCCTGTGTTGGGTGACATGTGTTAGTTATCCTTAAAACTCTAGAGTGCAAGCTCCCTCCTCACGGATGGGGTGAACAGGAGGTGTTTAAAAGAGGGAGGTCAAGGTGGGGAAGGTTTGCAGGTCAAAACCCTGGAGAGACATGATCCGCAGAGAAAAAAAAATAATTCCATGTGAGCCCCGCCAAGCATTGCCTCAAGTGCAGGGAAAGAACCATGCAACCAAAAATGCACAGTCTCACATTTCACAGGAAATCAGGGAAACTACTTAGAAAACTCACTGGAATCCTAGGAGTGGGATAAAATTCTATGTAGACTAGTCTAACTTAATGCTACTTTGCATAGCTTAGAAGTGAGGGACCTCAAGAGGATTTCTCCTTTTTCCAAGTAACTGTGTTCCAGGATAAAGATCCATAAATATTCATTTATGTATGTATGTATGTATGTATGTATGTATGTATTATCCAGCAACAGGAAAGTTAAAAGTCACGACATATGAGATAAGAAAAAACTACCAGGTAAGCAAAGAATCAAAAGTTATGCCCCATCAAGAAAAACCAATTTATAGAAACAGACCAAGAAACATTCCAGATCACAGAATTACTAAACAAAACATTAAAACTCTTATGATCATATTTCTATATGTTCAAGAAGAAAGGGAAAATATTAAGCATGTTAACATAAATAATATTAAAACATGGAACTTCCATACATGAAAACTATAATATGTGATGTAAAGTAAAATTCCACTGGTTTGCATTAACCTCAGAGTAGATGCTTCAGAAGAAAAAAAAATGAGTGAAACTGAAGACATAACAACAGAATCTGTCCAAAGTAGACCACAGCGAGACGAAAGACTGGGGGAAAAGATATATCAGCCATGAGCTCCGGAACAACTTCAAATGGACTACCATATGTGTAACTGGAGCCAGAGAAAAATAATTTGGAGAGGGGGTAAATCAAAGAAAAATAATTGAGAAAATAATGGCTGAATTTTTACCAAATTTGATAAAAACTATAACCCCAAATCCAAGAAACTCAACAAATCCAAAACACAGAAAAGATGAACAATACAAAAACAACCTTAAATTGCAAATATATATATACACACACATATGATAAAGAAAATATCTTAAAAGCAGCTGGACAGAGATATGTTTTAAACCAAAGCAAGAGGAGAAGAATATTAGATTTCTCTTCTCTGTCTCTAAATCTGTTTCTATTTTTTCATTAGTTTACTTTGTTCATTAGATTCCACCTGTGGGTGGAAAAGGTGAAGAGATTACAACACCCACCTCATAGACACAGCAGCAGCATGGTGATCTCAGGAGGGAAAGAGGGGTAGGGGGAGGTAGGAGAGGGCAGAGTGGGGATAAATGGTGACACAAGGAGACTTGACTTGGGGTGGTGGACATACAGTACGATATACAGATGACATATTATAGAATTGGACACCTGAAACCTATATAATTTTATTAACCAATGTCACCCCAATGAATTCAGTAAGTTACATTTTTTAAAAGAATAATAATTTCCTCAACCTAAACAATGCGAATCAGAAGAGAATGGAGCAACAACTCTACTGAAGGAAAACACTGTCAATCTAGAATTTACAGCACAGTAAAACAAGCCTCCAAAAATGAAGATGAAATAAAGACTTCCTTGAATATGTAAATGTTAAAGAATGCATCACCAGCAGATGTATGCTACAAAAAAAATGCTAAAGAACTTTTTTGTGCAAAATGAAAATTATACCAGGTAGAAATACATATCTATAGACAAAGCAATTAAGGGCAATCAAAATTATTTAAAATGTGGGTAATTATAGTACATTCTCTCTGCTTTTTAATCTCCATAAAATTAATTGAATATGTATAGTAAACAATAATAACAAGGTATTGTGAGACTTATATTTGGAAGTTAAATGTATGGCATCAATCTTGCAAAGGCCAGTGGGGGAGAGGGGGCAATAAAGTATATGTTATCGTGGTCTTATGCTATATGTGAAGTCAAATAATATTACCAAAGTTACAAGTTAAAGGGTATTAATTAGGAGAGAAAGGAAAGTTTTTCCTTTATTGTGCCCTTACACTTTATACTTTCCTGATTTATAATGTAGTCTTTTTCTTCAATCATACACATGGATGGTATTCTGTAGACCCAATCTAAATTCCACTTTCTGTTATAAATTGATAAGCCAGTTCCAATAAAGTGAAAGGCTCATTAAACTGTACAGTGTACATGACTGAAGGCATGAAATAAAACTGCATTTATCCATATTTGAAATTTTTCTTGTTATTGCTTTTATTGATTTAGAAGCCCAATTTAGAAGCACAATCTGCCTACCCATTCCTCATCAAAATCTCTTTGGAATCCTCATGAAAATTCCGTTTTAATGATATGCCTACTTCTGTTTTTAAATCCAAGGAGAAAAGCATATGATTTGGATAAACAGACGACTCGATTGACTCTTTGCACTTTTTAAATGCAGCTACGGGTTCAATGGTACTACTGAAGACGATCTGTTTGGGTTTTTTAAATCCAGAAATAAGTGCTTATGTCGAAACCACCTGGTAGGCTCTTGCTCATTTCTTCGTAATTGACAGAAATTATGTTTATTATTACTTCGCAAAAAAAGAGAATTACTATTCCCTTAGGGCTAGCTACAGGAATAAGATAGCAAAGCCTTCTTCGTCTTTTGTTTCTTTATAGACGATAGTGCAACTACCGCATCAGTGCCTATTCCAGTGAAATACGACAAAACTTTGGATAAGGGAGACTTATCATACAGAGATATAAAATTAGCTTCAGGTATGCATGTTTTGGGGAAAAAAGGGAGAAAAAAAAGCTATCCCAGGGAGAAACTGACAGTAGAAGAAATCTCTCTCTTTCTACCCTTTCATCCAATTTATTGAGTACACGTATGTGCCCTCGTCTGTCCCACATTCCAAATACAAACTCCTTACTGTCAGGCTATTTGTGGCAACTATCACTGTCGCCGCCTTCAGAGATTCTAAGGACCCTTTATTGCCTGAATGACATATAAATTATCTTTCTTAAAGTAAATCTCCAAAAATTGCTAAAGGGTAATCTAGGTATTGAAACTAACAATAAATATTAGTAATATTAACATAATTCAGAATGACTTTTGATAGAGGTTTCAGTAAACACAGATTCTGAGATTTATTCACAGACAGCTACTTACCTTCAGATAATAAGAAAATTCAATGAGATCCTTAGAAAGAAATTACCGTGATCTCTATCTGGTTTTCTCCCTACATGTATTTTAAGATGGAATTGCAGAGAATTAAGAAATGTTGTCTGAACCAGGGGATGAGCATTTCGAGTTTAAAATTAATTATAGATGGCTTCTACAGAATAAATCTGTGACTATATGATAAAGGAAAAAAAATTTATATTTTCTTTAGTGTATTATTTGGCTTTACATTCCTTTAACCCAACCTTCCACAACAAATACACATATCTACACACTCAGTGTTTTAAGTGTATTTTTTTTTAACGGATCGAATGTACAAGACAGTTAACTTAGTCACAGTAGTCAATACAAACCTAGGATAAAAGTATTGAACTTTTCCAGATGAAATCATCATTGACCTTCTGATAAACCTCGCTTTGCTCCTTAAAATATAGATCTGCCAAGCCAAAAATATGATGTGATTTACTTGGTTATTATCTAGTAAACATGTTATCAAAATTTACATTCTAATTAAAGATAACAACAACCAAAAAAACAACTAATCTGAAAGCCGCATACTGGTCTCCAGGATGATTTCAAAAAGTACTAAAAAGCGAAAAACAAGCAGATGAACATAAGAAAGAGTATTTACCAAATTCCATAGAGTAAGTGAAGATAATAAAAAAAAGATGAAAAATCAAATTTCAAAAAGGTGTTTTCCCTTTATTTAATAATATAAAAAACCATCCAAGTTGTGAGTAGTACGCTAGCTTCTGGGTCCTAGCACATCCCCTACTTATTTATTAGTTTATTTTGTTAATAGCAGCACAAATTTCTAGAAGCCTCACACATTCAGAGAACTAAGTCCACGAGGCCATGAGGGTTACGACGCGCATGCGTAGAATTTGATCTATCCAGAGCGAGGCTCCACTCTCAACTTCCCAGCTAACAAAACACTGCAAGGGGGAAGGAAGGAGACGACAGGCCCAGGAAAGCCAGGGCAGAACAGTGGGGGAGACGCACTTTAAACACAGAATTCTAGAAGGGTGACACTACGTGTGTGATAGAGTCTGAAGACCTGGCCTTCAACAACGGAGACAGAATCCTCCACATCAACTGTTTGTGGGTGTGATCACCAAACTAGCACCCCACGGAGCACTGTTAGATGGTGTGAAATTAGTATTTGAGTGTGAACTTTATGTATGTCTGTGTATTATGTATGCATATGTATTTATGTATATACACACATGTATGTGTATAGATGCATCATTATGTACATATATACACATGTGTGTATTCATTCAACCTGGGGGAAGGAATTAGACAGAATATCTAAATTTGGGTTACCCTTGATTCAACTACATAGAAAATTCTCACAAACACTGGACATGTTTAGCGTTACATATGCAAAGATCATTAGGAGTGAGAATTTAGTGGCCGTTGAACAAAAGTACTCCAGGTGAATCATTCGACCTAGCTGATGTTAATTAGTCCCTTTCTGTCCAGGGCTTTTATATTTGCTCTACACTCTGAAACATCCTTTGTCGCATAGTGTTGTGCAAGTCATCCAGATACATTTCACAAGCGTTCTCTCGCCACCCTGTTTGGAGACCCCGGCTTTGTTCTGCTGCAAGCACTCTCCCACGTGACTCTGCAGCAACTAGTGCGTAGTACTCCCACCACGTAAAAACGCCTCAGACAAACAAACACACACACAAAAAATGTTGCTTTGCTGAACTGACCTGCCTTCCTCCAAAATGTAGCCTTTTTTCAGAGCAGGGATTTCTACAATCTTATTTATTGAATAGAGTCTCTCTACTCAACCCCTTTTAGGTAACTAGTAAATGTTGATTGAATGATAGCACTCAGAATTTAGGACAAGTTTTCTACAGCATCACTTTTCCCAAATACGACTACAAATATTGGTTGAGATCAAATGTGCCCAAATGTGTAATGAGGATTCCAAGTGTTTTACTGAGTGCTAACCTAACTGTGACTATAGGTAGGGGGCTGAATGGGGTGTATAGGAGGTTTCAAAAACGATTAGTTGTTTCTTGATGAGAAACTGAGAAGAACCATTAGCCAATGGTGTCAAGAAATGAGTGCCGGAATCAGAAGTAAACTGCTCCTTTTCTGCTCTGGTCTTCCCTCGTCTTCTCAATGTGTCCCACAGTATTATGCTGCCCAGGGGTGCCCTACACTTGGTTTCTTCCCTGCTGCAGAAACCTTGCCAGCATTGCTTATGCCTGATCTTACAATAGCTCCAAATATTCCTCAAGTTTCAAAAGTTTATCAGTGGATTGTTACCCAAATTTGCTCTAACAGCATCCTTGGCCACCCACTCCTATGTATTCTTTCTGTCAAACAGAGTGATTTTCAACTCGTCTTGCACATTAGCGTCCACTGGGGAGCTTTCAAAACTAATATTGCCTGAGCCCCATCTCAGACCATTAAATCAGAAGCTCTGAGGGTGGGGCTGCACTATATCATTGTTAAAACTCCCCAGGCAATTATAATGTGCAGCCAAGGTTTAGATCAACCGCTTTACACTGAATGCCAGGCTCAGCATTTCTTCTCTTTCTGTCATGCCATCATGATCATAATGTGGATATTCTACTCCTCTGGTGCCAATTGCCATTTCCAAGGCAAATCTCAGCCAATAAAGAGTGCCCCACAATGAAGAAACATAAATACCGCAATGCACCATATATATAAGTATGTGCGCCTGAGGCATTACCCATGGTGAGGTGTTTTATTTTCTAACAATTTACTCGTACATCCATGCATCTCATACACTGAACTATCCGTACATCCATGCGTAACTCTAGGCCACTCCGAGACGTTGTGGTTCGGACAAGAGCTACCTACCCCACATCTTTTCAAGTGAGACCCCCCCCCACACACACACACACACAAAATTCTAAAGGCCTCTTCCAAAAGTGGTCTCAGGGAATATCTATAGATGAATTCTTGAAGCAGATTTGAATGGGACTGCTTCATTGTAATTGCAGAAAATTTGCCTAATGTCTTCATGGGTGGAGAATATTTCATTGCAATCAGTAGTCTGCTGGTATCCTCTCAGCTTTTCTACTAGAACAACATTTTTACGACAGAGACGTTACTTCTTACAATCTCCTGTTATTATTAAAGTATGGATAGGTAAAATATTTCCAAATGTATTCGTATCATTGCCAATATAAAATATTTATATATTCAAGATGTACTTGAAAACGCGGCCATTGTAATACATAACAAAACAAACTTAAAAACGTTTGAAATAACGACACTTAAGAGAAAACTACCACAATAGTAAAGACTGTTTAACCAACCTCCAGCCTGAGTTCCCTTCCCTGGCGGTAGCCCAGAAAAGCTCAGGGTATGTTTTGCCAGAGACAAATACATACAAACAAATAACTGCTGTGAGTATGTTGAACATAGTTTTCTTTTGTTTGTTTGTTTTTGTGTTTTTTTACGCTCTTTCTCCTTTGCCATCGGTGATTTCTTCAGGGCCATGGCGTCTACAAGCCCTCTGCCGCTGGGTCCTTGCAGAGCTTAGTGTGGGAGCACTGGAACCTGCCAGAAAGCCCACAGAGGAGCACATCTGGCAATGCAACACCAGAGAGAAACTGTAGGACACGTTACCCCTTTACTGCTCTAAGCACCGCCCTGGACGTGTTTGATGAGTCCCGGACCGCTGCCGTGCTGGGCGGGCAGGTGCGGGGTATGAGGAGGCGGGGAGACCACAGCAAACTCGTCCTTCGGAGCTGGAACTACAACTGCCTGGATCCGCCCCTGTGATTGTTTTCCAAAATTGCCTCCACGGAGTCTCCTGCTGCCCCCTCCCTGCTACTCTAGAGGGGGCAAGACCTGAGCTAGGAACCGGGGGCAGAAAGGGAGGAAGGGGTGATGACCCTCCGGGCAGCGACACGAGGGAGGGACAGTCCCTGGGCCTGTGGGCCACAGACCAGCTGTATAAAAAGAGCAGGTGATGCGGGTTTAACACGTGCAGGGGCCCACCTGTGGGTCCTGATGCCGGACGTGCAGCCTCCACAACTGTCCTGCGTGCAAGGCCGCGCGGGGAGCGAGCCCGGACTCGCCTCCTCCCAAGCACACGCTGGATCCGAAGCTACATGGGGAACGACTTCCTCTGAAAACAACTTGTAACCGATCCACGCCTACACAGCCCAAGAGAGAGAGAAGAACCCACTTCCCGCCCTACACCACCCGGGCAGGCACGGTGACTCAGTCCGGAGGAAACGGAAAACACCGAGAGTCTCCTTGAGGGCCCCAGGGTGTCAGTCCCACAAGGGGCACCCCAGCTTCTAAGACCTGCCCCTGAAAGGCGAGTCCCCAGAACACCAAACTTTGAAAACCAACAGGGCTCCAGTCCGGAGACCCCCAAGGTTAATACAATGAACTGAGAAAGGGCTGTCAAGGCCCCGGTGGGGCGGACTTACCGGCCAGGGCTCAGCCCGGAGGCAGCAGACCTGGGGGATGCAGAAGTTCTGGGACTGAGGAGGCTCCTTGGCTGACCTTAAGGCATCTGCCCCGCCGGAGCGCCAGGCAGCCTGCTGAACGCACATGCAGGGCCTGCGTGCCCGAATTCTGCCCGGAGGCCTCCACCAGCAGGTGGGCGCCGGCTCTGCTCTGGGCTCCCGAGGCCCTCGTGCAGGCACGTTCCACCCGGGAAGCCCCACGCTGAGACCTTAAGTGGGCAGGCGGCTGCTGCCTCTCGGCCCCGTGAAAGGGCAAAGGAAGGCCTCCTCTTGCTGGACTCAAAACCTCAAGGCCTCAGCAGCTATACGTAAAACTATGTACTGTCTTGTTAAGTGTAGAGAGGCTGAAAAAAATGATTTCAATAAGTATACAAACCACAAGGAACTGATTTCTGTAGGTTCTGCAGGGCGACCAGTTTACTTGGTATTTTATAGCTAATTGTAGGACTTGGGTCAATGTGGAGTTAGCACAGGTTTTTCCCATTTGTCCGGTTCATTTGATCATCTAGAAAAGACCCCCAGAATGTGTCCCAGGATGTTTCCCAGACTTGTGTGACTGGAACCTTTGTTCTCGTCACTTTGAGAAAGGCCGGGCCTTGTTGACAGGACAGTCGCATGTCCCTTGGTCAGCACTGGGCAAGATTCCTGGGACCCGAGACCCTCCCAGCTCCCTCAGCTTCTTCCAGAGCAGCCCGGCCCATTGTTCTGGTGTCATCGGTCAGCGGCTTTTGAGTCAAGAAGCTTCCTGTGAGGGGGCAGCTGCTATTTTACCCTAAATGCAAATTGTTACACTGCAAATTGCCAATGTTATGAACCAATGTCACCCCAATACATTTAATGAAAAAAAATCAATAAAACATTTGAAATTAAAAAATTTTGCATGCTCTCTCTCAAAAAAATGTCTTCTTTCTATGCCCCTGGATGAATCACATCTCCTCCCCCCTAGCCACCCTAGCCCACTTGCCTCCCACACTGACCCCATTCCCACCTCCTCCTGCCAGTGCCCTCCCCCAGTGGTGCCCTCCTCCCTCCCATTTGGACCACCGTCCTTCCCTCCACCCACTGCCCCTGGCCCCAGATGGGAGGCCCAGGCAGTCCCAGCCCATCCTCTCAGCAGGGAGGGGCAGGACACAGTGCTCCATAACTTGGCTCCCCTGTCCATCAAGAACCAGGGTGTGTTCGAGCCCGGTCCACCAGCCTCACCCAGGTCAAGACCCTGAAGCCAGAAGTGCTGACCAGCCTGGCCAGGGAATCGGAACAGCCCTACAGTCCTATGGGAATTCCAGACCTACATTGGCGGCATGGGCAAGGACTTGTGGCAGCCCCAGTCCAGGCCACTGGATGCTGTGCTGCTAACACAGGCTGAGTGGGTGACACCTGCCCTAATGGGCTGGTGCAGCCACTGCCCCATTGCAATGAGCTTGTGGTTGCAGCTTCTGTGTTCGAAGCTACTGCATATGTGGCTGGCACAGAGAGCTCATCAAACCTTTGGCAAAGCGCACAGACAACATCCAGGTGCCAGGGGCCCAAGCCAGCATCCTGTGGCTGAGCACTGAGTACTATGAACCTGTCCCTAAGACTGCACCTGATGACCCAAGAAAAACGGCCAAGCCCTTCACAGCAGAGGATGCCATCCACCTGATCAACGCTCAACAGACCAAGCTGCTGACTCAGTACGTGCTAGGTCGGGCCAAGTACGATCAGAACTGTGATAACCATTCCTACTTCAGCCGGCAGCTCATCATCCCTTCTGAGCGGGGTCGGGCCCTCAGCCCCAGTCTTGAAGTCATCCTTCAAAGAATGAGACCACTTCCAGCTGCACTCACTGTCCTACCTGCTCAATGCCAAGGCCACAGACTACCAGGAGCTCTCAGGCTGGCCGGAGAAAGCGCAACATGCAGGTGAGTGAGTGGACTAAAGTCTTGCATTTCAAGAAGAGGAAAGAGAGGAGAAACCCAGCTTGAGGAAGAGGAGAAAGGGAGGAGCACTGAGAGTGAACAGAGTGAGGAGCCAGGTGGAAGAGGAAGAGGAAGAACACGCCAGAGGCACAAGGAGAAGGCCCAAACTCAGATGCGGGCAGCAGGTCTGGTTGTAGCTCACAGAGTTGGAGGGGGAAGTGGGTGTAAATGACCTTCTGGAGGAAATAAACACCTCCCAGCAGCAAAAGTGTCCCTGCTGCCATGGAGGTCTCCCTGCTTGACCTAGAAAACTGCACCCCTCCCAGTGTCCAGCCTGGGTAGCCCCGCATGGGTGCATCCAGCAGTCTGGCTGCTGACCTGGATAGCCTGACACTCACAGACTCTCTCGTGGTGCCCTCCTGCTGTGTCCTGTGTGAGGTATTGGGAGGCAGGGGCTGCTGTGCACTTCACCTTCAGCCGCCTGCCATGCTCCACACACCCCACGTGGTGTTGTACATACCCACTTCTCCAGCAACTCTGACACTCTCACCAAGGGCCTGCGTGTCGGGACCCCTAACCTGCCTGCTGGCATCAGCATCTAGGAATTTCCTGGAATAGAGTCCCTGGCACCAGGAGAATCTGCCACTGCTGTGATGGCATTGACTTCTGTGACTCAATGTCACAGAAACCGTCTTCCTAGGCAACCACCTTCCGACTGTGTACCCAAACCTAACAGTTCCCTGTTTCGTCTCCATTCAGGTACCCGCTGGGGAGTGGACGGCCCTGTTGTTCATGAGAATGAGTTAAAGAAGGAACAGGAACAGCTGATGACAGGAATGAGACCACAGATACCTGTCAGAGTGACCACACTGGGTTGCAGAAAGTGTCTGCCACTGCCAACTTGGGGCGTGTCCCCGTGTGGGACATCTGATGAGAACAGGTTTGCAGTGGGGACACTGACCAGGGGACGTCTGGCCCTGCTGACTCTGGATGCCCAGCACACTGGAGCTGGCCATTAACAGGAAGAAGATAGGGATGGGTGGGTACCCATCCCTGATGGTGAAGAACATGGGACAGGCCTTGACCCACTAGCTTCCAAGCTCTGTGACCTCACTGACCCCACCTGTCCCTCCCTAATGACATCTAGGCTATTATCCCCTGTCTCTTTCTTTTCCTCTTATATCACACTCCACATGTCCGATAGCATCCAGAGGGGCCTCTCTCTGGTCAGCACCAGTCTCTCCCCACGGGTCCCTCAGTGACCTGCACACAAGGAGGTAGCCTCTGTTCCTTTCAGCCCTCCCAGCTCCTGTAGCTATTTATGTAGCAAAATCTCAGTAAAATGTCTTCTTCCTAATCCAGTGGTACCTTGGTCCTCATCGTTAATTTGTTCTGAACTCATATGAGTGCCGAAACCCACGAGTACTGAGCGGTGAAGCACTTTGTCTTGCAGGCAGCATCGTGACGTGCATGAGTTCTAGCAAGAGCAAGGGGGTGTGAGCAATCGTCTAGGGCTGAAACATTTTTTTTCCTCGTCAAAATGCGACACGTACAGCGTTCGATGAGCTCTGAAGCCGACGAGTACTGAAGTATGACTGTACATATACTAGACCCATGTTATGCATATGATAGGTGTTCACTAGATTTAATGTGATCACTTTGCGACATACAAATATCAAATCATTACATTGTACACCTGAAACTAATGTTATATGTAAGTTACAACTCAATTAAAACAAATCAATAGGTAAGTGAATAAATAAATAAAATGTGCATTTTGGAGCTCTAGTCCAGGAATATTAAATCAGAATATCTGGGAGTGAGCCTGGAAATCTTCATTTTAAAGGCGTCCAAGATGATTCTAAAGCATAAAGGTTGAAAACAGCTAAGGTCCAATTTAGACGCCTCTTGGTTTAGCTGTCCCCCTTTCTGTCCTGGGCTCTTCCGCACCACACCAGCCCTTCAGAAGGGACCTCCGTTAGCTGGGACTGAGGTGCCAAAAGAAATCACTTAACAGCAAATGAACTGAAATCTCTGGAGCCTGCTTATTTTATAGTTGGTAACAGTCAACCCAAGGAGTTTCTACTGAAACTCAATCCAGGAGAAGCGGTTCTGGAAACTCCAGGAAGAGTGGAATTTCTGACCTTAAGAGGTTTAGATAAGAGACAAAGCTACACAGAGAAGTTATGTGAATAGGAAAAAATCTAACCACTCTTAACTTGGGCAATTGTCTTCACTTCTACCTCTACTTGACTGTGGATATAAAAACTCTGAATAAAGTCTTCGAACCTCTAGTCTAGGTTCCCCATTAAATATTCTAAATGCATAACTATGATACAGTCTCTAGAAATTTCTTGTATCTGTTCTGTATATAAAGATATGATATTCTGAAATTTCAAGGTATGTCTAGTTTCAAATAACCTGGATCATTTTCTCACACCATTAAAACATTAAAAAAATTCTATCACTTTGAAATCTTTTGTACTGCTTTTGTACTCAAAAGTAATGCAAGGCAGCTGTTACTTTATTTTTTCCTTTACTAATTCAAAGTCATACATTGAGATTATATATATCCTGGGATCCTAAAGATAGGTAAAACTTGACCCCTATTCTCACGGACCACAGCATAAGAGATAAAGCAAATATATACATGACCATGTGCCTCAGTTTGGGGGGTGGGAGGCAGGGAAAATGCTCACTATATAGAATGTATCTTGTCCCCTTTGCTTGGCAGACGATGATGATTTTATTTTATTTTTTTAAAGATTTTATTTATTTATTTTTAGAGAGGGAAGGGAGGGAGGGACGGAGGGAGAGAGAGAGAGAAAGAGAGAGAGAGATATCAATGTGCGGTTGCTGGGGGTTGTACCCTGGCTGGGAATCGAACCTGCGACACTTTGGTTCGCAGCCCGCGCTCAATCCACTGAGCTACACCAGCCAGGGCTACGATGATGATTTTAGAACGCCTGAGAAGTGACTACACAGGAGGCAGTTCTGTGCAAGTTGGGTGGAGAGGGCGCGCGTGTTTGAAGCCGGCAAGAATGTGAGTAGACCACAGATAAGGCAAGGAATCTTATTTTAGCAATGAGGAGGCAAAGGGCTTATAATGATCCACTCAGTGAAAAGAATGAGCTCCTTAAATAGTCACTATCTGACACGGTTTTTCCATTTGATAACTGAATCAATTGTGACACAGGAGGGTCGAGGGCAGGGCTGAGGAAAGGAGGCAGGAGAGCGCTCCACACAGAACAAAAACCGGGCTAGAGAACAGAGTGGCTTTGCCCACCCACCGGAGAGATGTCATTTGAGTATGAAAGTGCCCATCAAAGAATTTGCAGCACGGAATCCTGGGAGGCCTTCGTGTGTCACCCGGGCTCCTTCTCCCGGCCGTGGCAGGAGCCTCAGATGCTAATTGCCACCACGAGGCCCTAGATTCACACACTGGATGCTATGACATCACCCTGGAAATAGACAAGGAGATTGGGGAAGACAGATCTCTCCGGTCTCACTGTGAGACTACAGGGAAGCAAACCCAAAGCGAACCTGACAACTTTCCCTTTAATTGATTTAAATTAGGAATTCCTCCAACTTCCAAACTGTTTTCTAATTAAGTTCGATATGAGTGATGGCCCATAGTGTAGACGGTTGAAAGGTGAGTTTCTCAAATAATAATGAAGCAGGAATGGGATCCAGTTTTGTGGAGCAGTCATCCACGCTATTCGGATGACAACTTTCAGCATTTTGGGGGGTGGTGATTAGCTTATTTTAGGTTTTAATAAAACAATAACTCCCACTCAAAAAAAAAGCCTCCCAAATGATAAGGCTCATCTTTAAAATAGCTTTAATGAGATTTATTTTTATTCATTTTAATAATTTATGTGTGCTCATGAAAAAATATTTGGCATATAGAAAATAGAAAAATGGGGGGAAATAGCACCCATCGTATCAGACCTAGTCACTGATAAAAATCAACCTTTTCAGTATACTTCTTTCATGCTTTATATTTCAACCTGTACATAGCTTTAGGATCATACTAAATCCTGTATATATAAAGTATATTATCTTGTCACGTAATATAAAGAAAATTTGTTTCCATGAAATTACAATATTTGAAAAGATAAATTTAAATCTTCCATGTTATTTCTTCATATAAATCATGCATAATTGGTCCATTTCTATCCTTTGGATCATAAGTGGCATTCCCAAAGTGTTCAGTATTTTGAACAAGGCTATGTACTATGGAGATTAATGTGGATGTTTTAACTGTATATTGTTTTATTATTTTTTATTTGTTGACTTCTCAGGATGACTTTTCGGTTCATATTAAAATAAAATAAAGTGAAACTATAGTAAGACTCCAATTTGAAGTATAAATATAACATGACATATTAGTAATAATAATATTTTCCCATGCTAGAAAAGTGAATAAATGCAATACATTTCTCATTCTATATATCTCTCTCGGAATCCTCTCATACATGTATTGACCCAAGAGGGATTTTCATTTGTATTTACTTTCAACCTTCTGACCTTGGTTTCATTGATTACAAAATAAGGTCACTATTCCCTATTGTATTGCATCTTTATGTGGATTACAAGATAATTATATGTAAATTAAATATCATAATGCCTAGCATTTGGTAGATGCTCATTAAAATGTATTTCTACCAGGTCACCTTTCTCTTAATTGATACAAATTATGCATGGCATAATCTATCATTTTTCAGTTGGGGCAATAGAACCATCTACTGCTTTAGCATTTGTGAGAAAAGGGCAAAACCTAAGAAAGTCTCCATTTTGGAAGCTTAAAAGGAATTGATAGATTTATTTCCCTCAACAATGCCCCTTATTTTAGAGAGGATCCATCCAGTGAGAAGCAGAGGAGAATCTCTCTTCTGATCACTGTTGTAGGGCGATGGCAGCTGTGCTTTTTAAACCCGTGGCTGGCAGAGAGAATAGGGAATGACATTTTAGTACCCTCACCTTGGAACCAAATGGAGTGTTTGAAGCAAATGCAGAGGGGCGTATTAAAAACGTCTCGCGCCCTGGCTGGCATAGCTCGGTGGATTGAGCATGGGCTGGGAACCAAAGCATCGCAGGTTCAATTCCCAGTCAGGGTACATGCCTGGGTTGCAGGCCACGGCCCCCAGCAAATGCACATTGATGTTTCTCTTTCTCTCTCTTTCTCCCTCCCTTCCCTCTCTAAAAATAAATCAATAAAATCTTTAATAAAAAAAAGAAAGAGTTCGTTACTGTTAAAAAAACGTCTCGCAAACCAAGCCTTTATTAGATTTCTACAGGACTGTGAAGCTGTCGGGATTTGTTTAGCTAATGAACTTTAACTTGTTAAAATTTTAACGGAGGCTACTTTTGCTACATTTCAAAGAATTCATAATATTCCTTTTATTATTTGTTTCCTGTGTTCGAAAAGATGGTTTCACATGAATATTGATCACTTAATAACGTAAGGGCATTTATCCACCTGTGACTCTCCATTCTCCCCTCCCCCAGTGCAGCCGTATGTTTCCATTCTAGCAGACTGCATCTGTCCTCCATTACTTGGAGTCTGTGACTTATTCCAGGGAGAGTGAGGCACACAGGTATTGAGGAAGGGAACTGGAGGTAAAGAGGAGAGAATAGCATCTGTCAGTTGGGAGAAGAAGGTGAAGTTGTTGAAATGGTTGTACATTTATGGAAGCACTTTGCTAAGAAGTTGGGTTATATTACCTTACTCAGTGCCCATTATAGGGTTACAAGATAGTAATTATTTTCATATCCATCTTGCAGATGAGGAAACTGAGCCTTAACAAGGTTAACTAGCTTAATAAATGAACACCACTGGCATGCTTCCCGTAAGCCCTTGCTATTCATTGAAAATAATGGCCATGAGACAGCTTGATAAAGTTTCTTGAAAGAACCTATAAGGTTCTTGAGTTTTCATCTTATAGATGAGGACACCAAACTGAGAGAAGTTAATGAATTTCCTTCAGTCCACGTAGCTAAGTAACATACAGGGATTTCATCACAGATATCTAAACTTGATCTTAAATCTATTCCACAGTTCTTGACTCTATAATGTATCTTCTATGGTACTTGTCTGTTACTGGGTATTACAAGTGATATAAAAATAATAAAATGTGGCATTTCCCCTCTATATGCTTATTCTTATGAGGAGAAATAGATTTGATATTAAAAATGTCTAGTGTATAGAGTGATAATGGTCACCAGATAAAAACAACGGAGAACTAGGAGGTAGGGTGGGGGGGGAAGGGTTTGAAAGACCTGGATACGGAATGGGCTGGTCTCCAGCCACCATTTTAAAAGAATGATGCTCTTAATTTGGCCCACAGGAATACAACACAACTTGAATACTTTGGTCTCCATCTATTAAGAGATTAGAATAATATGGATAATAATTGTTCTGAAATTTACCTTAGGATTATTTAAAAAAAAAACAGATTTGCTGAAAACTCTCAGAGTAAAAAAACACAAAAATGACCATGATGGGTCTTCATGTAGTTGATATTTTTAATTATTTGGGGAAACATTTAAAATAATTTGCATATTACATTTCTTTCAATGTAGAAATTACCTTTGAAAAAATGTTAATTATATGATAAGTCTAAGAAGTGCAGTTTGTATGATCCCCTGATTGTTAATAGGATTTTACTTTCCTGATTATACCAACTTGTATTTTTGAAAGGATAAAATTTGGGGAGTTATTCAGACCTGTTTAATCTCTGTCTCTTCTACTTGCTTGCTTTGTCTGTAAATCTTCTGAAACTGTTTTTTTCATTTGCAAATAAAGAAGGCTTCTTATTCTGGGGATTAGTGGATTAAATACAATATATATAAAAAGTAGGCTGGTTTCTAATTTCTAACAGACACTTAGCTAATGTTTATTTCCTCTTCTTCAAGTAAAATACCTGCTCTTATGCCTGGGATGGAATGAGTACCCAAAACCAAAGCCTCCCCTATGTCTCTCACTGTTAATAAGTAAGTTAATAGATAACTGATTGTGTGTATTTCTTTAGTTGTTACAGGTTTGATTTCCAAGCAGAGGCTGAAGCACGCTTTCTTCCCCTTCCTGCCCTCATTATCATCGTGACAAGGACAAAAAAGTTTCCTCATTCTCTCCTCACTGTGTCAGCTGTGAACTGTAAGAAGCACCAGTGATAGACCAAACAAAACACACATCAGCAATGATTTGTAAATAATGAAGTTATCGTTGCAATTAAAGACCAGCTCAGCCATGAAGGCACTGGTTCTAAGTATAACGAATAAATGAGGCAGTCGGCTAATATTTAACTTTCGTTTCCTGGCAAGCAGAATATAAGTAGTTTTTAAAACTTCATTGGAGGAGAGTGAGTGTTGGACGTATTTATCTTCGGGCAAGAAAAATAAAACTACTGGGAGAAGAGATGAAAACTACCTGTAGGGACAGAAGGACGGAGGAGGGTACTTGGACCACAAACGTAGGTGACCTAGAAATTCACTAGTGCCGTGATCTGGCAGAAGTTTAAGGAGGGAAGAAATAATCACTTAAGTGTTCTTGGCCTTTGAGAGAGAATGTCATTTGTGTTCTTTGGCGGACTTCTTTACAAAAGAATCGTGTAACTGTCGAAATACATATGTGAGTTGATCTTCCCAGTGCGATTTTGAGTGTCATAGAGTGAGAGCGAAAGAAGCGGCATGAATGGAGATGGAGAACTGACCTGGTTCTGTGCATTTTGTATTTACGATGATGGCATGAAGTCAATACACTTGAGAAAACTGAGACTCAGATATATCTGACAGATTATTCAAGGTCACAGGGGTCTCAGGGTTAAATGCAAAGGCTAGCATCTAGGTATCAGTTTTCCAGTGCCCTGCTTTGCCTCCAGGAAAGAGGTCAAAGGGATCTGGTCTAATTCGCCATTGGCTCCCCATCTTCCCTTCTCCCTTTCGAAGACATAAGTGCTTACATCACAGAGATCAGGAGTTTACTAAATACTTAAGTACAAGAGTCCCCAACACCCAATCAACAAATGCACCAGTCAAATAGATTGAAGGCTTCTTGTAAATCCTGAGAACAAGTAAGATCGATTTCTTTAGTGAATTTTCAATATGGATACAGTACAGTATGATTTATTATAGTCATAATCCTGCCCATTATGTCCACATAGCTCACTTATTTCTATAATTTTCTCATTTTAATACATTTTTTCAATAAGAGGCCCATATCCCCAGTTCCGATGTGCATGCAAACTTGTTGGGTGGGGACCACTTCGTACAGTGTCCGAGCCCCCCACAGTCGGCGGGAAGGCATGCTGTCATCGTTGTGTGTTTAGTGCAGAACACTGACTTACACGATGCCGCGATGAATACATGTTGCATCAGGTGTGTCTTCTATGTTGAAACGGTTATTCCACACAAAATCAGCGTCTCTCCTGGGTGCAGGTGTGTCGGAGAAGCTTCTTGACAACAATCCACAGGTGACCTGAACAGGTCCAGTTAGCGCTGCCTTCTGAACCACTGGACGGGGCTGATGTGGCGGCTGCCACTAAGAGCCTGGCTGCTTCAGAAATCTTTCAAAAGGTTAATGCAATGACCAAGTTTTCCATGATCCATGGGATATAAATACGAATGCGTGCCATGCCCATCACCACAATGATGCTGGGCTGGTTGTTCCCAGAATAGAAACGTTGTCAGGTGTAGATTAATTTGAATAGGAATTAGTGGCTACTAAATAGATTGTTGTTGACAGGTAACATTGTGAGAATCAAATATTCTCAGGTTTCTGTTTGTAACTTAGAGCGATGTCTATATCTATTTATACCAATAGCTCATTAATTTATTCATATTTTATTTAAAGAGTCAGCTTTCTGTCATGTGGAGGACTTTTTAAAAAATCGATTGAATACTACTATAGGTAAGTCACTATGCTAGGTACGTGACATCCTTTCAATCAAATTCTTCAGTATCGGTATGGAACACAAACTAGGGTTCTTATTGTGTATTAGAGGAAATGAAAAATAGCAAAGACTAAATAAAGTGCTGCTACAGGATACAAGGAGGTGGTGAGGAATGGAATAGATATTTGAAAAGTAACTATTATTTATTGTTTCTCTGCTGGGTGCCAGGTGCTTCCTGAGGGGCTGTCATATAACGTCTCCGGCCCTGCACACAGAGATATGCCTTTTAATTAAATGGAATTTATCGGTTTCTTTTTCATACACAGAAAATTCATCAGATAATTATCAGCCCAGGGTATTATGTTGCATTATGATAATCTGGCAACATGGGGAGCGTACAGGAGGGAAGGATCTCCAGTAGTTTTTCTAGAGATATCTGTTTTAGCTATTAACATTTATGGCTTTACTAGCTGATTGCAGCTTAAACTTGTAAACTTTTTGATGCTTGAAACAGTCTGTCATAAACAGCCATTTTGGAAGGTCCCTTTTAGGCACACGAGAGAGTTTGCTGTGAATTGAAAGCAACTATATTTGTCTGTACCCTAAATCGCTCTAATTTAACTGCCAGAAAAATTATCAAAGCAGGAGATACGTCAACCATGGATGGGTCAGTGACAATGTCCTCTCTCAGAAATACGCTCCCCACTCAGAGATTAAATCCATGAGAATTTTTTTTTATTGTCTGTTGTTCTGTGTTACAAACTTCAAATGTTAGGCCCTCCGCCAAGAGAATAAACATGTCCCGTTTATCCGTAGGCAATCAGTCCCAGCGTCCTTCATGGGTGGCTTAGTCCCGGCTGCGGCAATCAGGTGTCCATTTGAACTTGAATTACAGGCCCCGTGGTGAAAGGTCGGAGTGGCATCCATTTGGCCGTCAATCTTCCCCGCTCAGTCCATTCGCCTTCGTTAAGCAGGAGGGAAGCTTTACGTCCCTGCCGCTCGGTGCCCTCTCCCGGACACCAGCTCTCAAGGCCCAGCTCACCCCCATTCCGCGCACGCCAGCTCTCACACTTCCCCATTAACACTCACGATGTTCATGCCTGAAAGCCTGTTTTGGTTCAGTCTTTAGCACTGTGACAGCCAAAGAGTATTTTTTGATATTATAACAGGTAAACGTTTATTGACATAAAAAAAATCCAGAGAATATTTTTAGTTTCTCTCAAATGGAAGAATGAGCCCGCGACTTTGGAAGAGGTGGGGTATGTGTTGAACATCAAACTAATGTTAGCAAGTGACAGGGAGAGTGATTTGTGCTCTTTGTAAGTTGCCTTACATAACCTTCAAAAGTCATGTTTGAAGTTGGTATCAATATCTTTACTTAACAGATAAGAGACCTTTTATGTAAAAGCTAAGTTAGTTAAATAATTACTGGAACGTGGATAATGGTGAACTGGAATTTGAATATATTGGGTTGGCCAAAAAGTTTGTTTAGTGTTTTTCCCCCATATGATGGTTCTGGTAGCACATAATTGTCTTTAACTTCCTTTGAAACAATTTTATATTGAAACAAGATTGTATTGTGACAGCTATCACATCAGTGTGCATTTTAAGAAGGCTTACAAAAATTGGTGAATTTGGGGACACCCATTTTAGTATTGGAGATGAGAAAGAATATGCAACAGTTGCAGTGTAATATGCTGTATTATTTCAATAAATGTAGAAAAGAAACTGAAACAAAAAAATGACTTGTGCAGCGTATAGAGAAGGTGTGGTGACTGGTCGAATGTGTCAAAAGTGGTTTGTGAAGTTTCTTGGTACTGTTGACATTTTGGCTAAGTAACTCTTTGATGTGGGGCTGTCTTATGCGTTGGAAGGTGTTTAGCAGCACCCTTGGACTCTACCTGTTGGAAGCCAATAGCAGGAGATAGCCGACATACTTAAAATGTCCAAATCAATGAAGTCATTGGTGAAAATGAAAAATGTGTCTTTTATTCTACATAAAAAACTAAATGGACTTTTTGGCCAACTCACTATTTCTAGCTTGCTCCAAAAAATATATTTTTCAATTCAATGCAGCAACTCTGGGAAGATGTAAACATAAGAAAGAATGAAAAACAAAGATTGCCCCTTGCTTCCCCAGAGCTCAAATGCTCCTACTCAAAGTAGAGAGCAATGCATCTAGAAGGTTCAGACTCCAAAAGGAGAAACTGTATCATCAGATACAGACCCAAGGTCCCATCATGATCTTCGTAATCAGGATATTCTTATACTTCATGTATTTGGAATATGTATTGTGATGTCTGCTTCATATATAGAAATACTGAATTATCTGATAGATAATTGTGTTAAATGTTCTGGATACCCCTTGCTTGTTCCTCAAGATCATCTCTCTGTCCTTCATAATTCCTCCTTGTCTCACAGGTCTGACTTATCCGGATTGTATCACAAGGCCTCCTTGCCCCCTGGAGTCCACCGGGTACATCCAACGGAGGGCCTGGCTGTATACTCAAGGGTGGGAAGACATAGGGATCATGGGTGTTTACATTCTTAGCTCCCTCCCCGCTGAACCTAAGTTTGGAAGTGTGTATATGGTCATTTTCCAAAGGCCACCTGTTTTGTTTGGGGTCTCTCTCCTAGTCACCTCTCAGGCCTAAAGACAAGAATCCTGTTATTTCTATACCCAGGGTGATTCGCCATACTTTGCTCATGTCCTATCATCTTAATGACACGTTTATAAACAGTTCTTTCATTAAACTGCCTTTTGAGTGTATTGTCCTTTTTTAGGCTGGAACCCTAATTCAATTACTATAAAGACCTTAGATGCAGTTGAAGAGACAAACTCGGACAAACTGTTACATTCCTAATAAACCCCCCCAAAAAGAAAACGATGGGATGATATGGTCACCAACTAAGGGAATTGCCTCTGGGAAATTACTCTACACAGTTTCCCCTCTTGTCATAAATACAGTAGATAGACAGGCATGCTGCCCTCAACGAATAACACGAGTTCCTTTGAAAAGCCTAATTAAATCTATAGAGAACTTCCCATCGGTTACACATTTTTAACCCCCAATAAATCCCAGTCTCACATTGTCCCAGTACTTGCACAACACGGGTTTGTGTTTAAAAATAGAGTCCAGCAAATAAAAGTAATAACAGAAAGATCCCAAAGATTAACTTGCATCTCTCAGAGAATATTAAAAGAGATCTAGAGAATATTAAAAGAGATCTAATTAATATTTCAAAGCAACCCTTCATCATATATACTTTATTTACACCCAAATTATCTCTCTGCCCAGCAGTGCCCCATCCATTCAGCCATTCGCCATAAAAAGCTTTCCTTCCATTTCCAGCCTATGCAGGGCTTAACTTTTTCTACCTATTTCTATTTCTTCCTGCTTCTCTATTCTCGTCTCTTCCATTCTCCCTCATTGTTCGCCTGTTATAAATTTCCTACTATGTCACTCAAGATTGTACTCAAAGATGCTCTCACTCACATGGGTGGAGGAAAGAGAAGATGACTGGCGATAATCTAAACAGAGTGTCTTTTCTCCTTTCAGTGGGCAGTGTGCTGTGGTGTCCGGAGGGCGTCAGGCATGGAACAAATGCTTCTATGTCATGGGGCGCCTTCATGGAAATGCTCGACACTCAGAAAGGAATGGGCTTCAAATTTAAAATCAATGGGCAAAGTAAAACAATTTTTAACAGAAAGAAAAATTAAAGGTGGAGCCCTGGCTGGGTGGCTCAGCTGTCTGGGGCATCACCCCATACAGCAAAAGGTTACGGGTTGGATCCCCGGTCAGGGCACATACCTGGGTTGTGGGTTCAAGACCCTGTCAGAGCACTTACAGTAGTCAGACATTGATGTTTCTCTCTCACATGGATGTTTCTATCTCTCTCTGTCTCTTCCTCTCTCTCTAAAATCAATATGTATATCCTCAGGTGAGGATTAAAACAAAATATTAAAAGTAGAGAAGAAATATCTCAGAAAGCCCAGACATAGCCATTGGTAACATTCTGATAAATGTGTACTATAAATTATTATATATTATTTTATATATGTATATATCCTTTGTGTATACACACATGCATATATAATGTTTGCTTTAACCTATCTGTCATTTTATATGATTCAAAATAAGATTTTTAATTGTTTTAAAAATACTCCATTTTAAGGCTTAAAATAATTTGCCAATTTCCCTCTTAGATTCAAATAACTATTAGAGGTTATTTCAGTTTTTAAACACTATAACTGTTATTAAACTCAAACATTTTTCCACATCTTTGATCACTTCCCTGACAGATTGTTAGACAGAGATGTACTAGGTCAAATATTAGAAAATTTTGTCTCCTGATTTACACTACCATAGGAATTTCTAGAGAGATGGAATCCATTCACACTTCTACCAGCAAGATATAACTAAGACTGTTTCTCTATAAAATCTCCAGCAATTTATCAAGTGCTAGTTAAATAAGTAAGAAATGGCACATTGTTCTTTCCATTTGCATCAGTATGAAGTTTATTATGCATTTCACAAGGTTATTGACTACTTGTATTACCGATTTATAAACTCTACCATTAATATCCTTTGCCTATTTTACTATTGACAAAATTTTTATTAAATTTTATAGTGCTTCAAATTAGGGTATTATTTCCTTGTCATTACTTCTGCATTTTTACATTTTTGCAATTTTCTATTACGAAGACATTTTTTAGCATCTAACTTTTTACCCAAATATGTTTTTTAAGAATTTTATCATAACTATTATCCATTATTATTATTGCTCCCAAATGTGTGTGTGTGCTTGTCTGTATTTATATTTTTATAGATGTTATCTATTTTACATATAAACTTTTTACCAAAGCATTACTGATACAAAATATGAAAGAATATAATTCGATCTCTAAGTTTCCCCTAAGTTGTAGAATTATTTTATATCATTTGTTGGATTATCTTTCAATAGTCTCCTTGATTGTGAAAGTTCTCCCCCTGTTCCTTAAAAATTAGCAAATGCTTCTGTGTATCTCAAATAAGCCAAAGCCCTGCTTGGTCTGTTCCATTGACCAATTTGGCATTCCCCAGCAGCAGGTAGATTCGAGTCCTCTCCCCTTACTCACTTGTTCTGTAACATCCTTCAGGAAGGTCTGAAATACTTTTCACACATATTCTACTGCTCAGACTATGCCACTTGCTCTTAACGTTGTATCTCATGAAGAAAAGAAAACCCACCCTGTAGGCCTGCCATCCCAAAGTTAGCGTGTTTCAGCCTTTTCACTGCCCTGGGTCAGGGGACCCCTGAAACACGGTCCCTTCGCTCATCAACTATACTCTCTAATGGAGGTGGCTTAGGAGTAGTTGTGCTCACCAATGAGGGGGGAATTACAGTTGCCCGATCAGCATAGCCCATCCTTCCTTTTAGGGAAGCTAGAAAGAGCCTACTCATTGGTCGGGTCTTAATCTACATGGTCATTTTCTCTAGAAGTCCTCAACACTGCCATAGACTAGGTTAAAAATAGGCCAGATAGCATATTCTCCATATTCTTACCTACAATGACCTATTCGATAACCTTCTTCCATATTAGACTGGAAGCTCTCTGAGGTCAAGGGCCGTGTCTGATTCATCTGTGTATTAAGTGCATGTGTTTCATTTCTTTATAAAGAAATACCATGGCTAGATTTTTTTGATAAGGGTAAGCACAGAGACCTATAAGTGAAAACGAAAGTAAACCTATTTTGTTCATACAAATAAATAAAAATAAAATAAAAAGTCATCATGCTGAAAATAAAAACAGGACTTTTTGCACATTTGCATGGCATCACATCAATTACAAGAAAGTATTTGGGCCTATAAGTGGAGCATATACAATATTAATTCTTTGCTAATTAATTTTATGCAAATATTCTGTAACAGGAGCATTAGGGAATGGGTTGTCTCATTATTTTCACCACAAATGTTAAAAGGGAATCTACAATGCAAATACTCTTCCAGAACTCTGAACTGAGTCCAAATGTTCTCTTAGAGGGCAGTACAGCAGACGTGCCCTCGGTCATGAAGACTCCAATGCGTGGCCATTGAGAAAGAGGAGGGATTTAGGAGTAAATTCACAACAGACAGATTGCTTCTCATGCCTTTCACTTCATATGTAAAACAATATCATATCACAAAATGAACCATTAGAAGCCAGAGAATGGAGAATATGGAAAATAGATTCCTGCACCAGGCCAAGAAACAGGTGTGTGTGTGTGTGTGCGCGTGCATACAATGTGTGGAATCTAGATATCTACTCCTCTCTGCTGTGTGTGCTAGATGTATTTAGAACCACAGAAAGTTCTGAGAAAGGTGTCCCTGGTGTTTTAGGCACAATGACACTCCAAAGATGCTGTTTTAGGATCATAAACTAAGGAACCCATATCTAAACTCACGTTTAGGTGAACATATCTAAACAGTGCAATCTCACACACATATTTGTCTGTGTTTGTTTTCCAGTGATTAACCCCTGGGCATTCCAAACTGGAAGTGGAAGGCAGCTTACAAAGACGATCCAGTGACTGTCGACTTGGGTAAACACAATTTAGTAATTCAGCGTCACTGTGACGAAGCAATACTCCAAGCCCTAACCTCATAACCTGACCCATCTTCTTCTTTCCTGGGGCTGTGCACATAGTAACCTTCATAAGGCTATGTTATCCCTCTATTTCTCCCTACTTCCTGGATGCTGTTTCTAATCTCTCCATCTTTGGATTTATAGTTTACCCTGAAACACTGTGTCCCATCCAGTTTCCATTTTTTCTTTTGCTTGCACATTCTTTTTTACATTGTTTGAACCATAGCACCATCATTTCCTAGTTGCATGAACTTACAAATCTCTCTTAAACCATCTTAACCTCAATTTTACCACCTGCAAAATTGGTAATGTGCACATTATCCCACCCTCCCCCCCCAAAAAAATTCCAGTATAAACACCTAGGCAATTTGAGGTAGTGAATGAAGGGTAAATTTGAATAATTTGCCCTCCATCTCTACTGGAATACTACAACAACTCTACCTTCACAAATCCCCATTTCTTCATCAGTAGTGACCATTCCCACCCCAGGGCACGGGGGGATGCGGTGGGGATGGAGCTGGGGGTGGGGAGCAAAAATCGCCTGATGGCACATACTCAAAATTCATTACAAAAATAATAAATCCAGAGTGAATCCTGAATCCAGAGAACATAGAAAGGTAGAAATAATAAAGCCACATACATTTTTAAAAAAACAACAATGAAGGTGATCAGCTAAATCTAAAACTGGTTCTTCAATAAAACTAAAAAATGGAATAGCCCCTGCTAAATGTATCAGTGATGGAAGAGAGCAAGAACAGAACTGAACAGTGCAACTGAAAGGGGCCCCTGGAACACCTTGGTGACTCAGAGAAGATTTTCGGACACAAGCTTTTGCTAATCACTTTAAAACATATTTTTATCCCTAAAAACATTTTTAAATTTTTCTTTCATGAATACAGATTCAATTTTTTAAAAATGTATATATTTATAATTATTGAAGAAAAATAATAGAAATAATACTCTCACAAAAAAACAAAAAGCGCCAAAGCCGAATTGTGAGATAGGTAAAAATTTTGACTCTGCTGCCATTTTTTTGTCCAAACTAGTATTATCAGCAACAACTGAAACTTCAGATATAGAGACACAGGCATTAGTCAGAGTGAAATTTTGTGGGGAGATGATTTGCATCATCACAATTAGTCATAGTGAAATTTTGAGGGCGATAAAGTAAATGAATTAAACTGAACACTATTCTAACTAGTTAGTTACCACTGTCTCTTGTCATGAGACACAGGCTAAGTCATTCCAAAGCTAAGAAAAACCACAACACCTTCTATTTCATAAAAAGGTTGAGTGAAGCATTACCTCAACCCTCATAGTAGTTAACATTTAAATAAATAATTTAAGAGAAGAAACAGGAAGTGATGACATATTCTCCCTAAGCAAAGGGAATAAGTGTTATTGTAAAATATATAAATGAATGGAGGGAAATGGAGGAGGAATGTGAGAGACACTAAACGAAGATGAATTTAAGGAAAAATTCCACAGAGGAGTTTTGATTGATTGCTGTGGATTAAATTGTGTCCAGCCCTGGCTGGCGTAGCTCAGTGGATTGAGCGCGGGCTGCGAACCAAAGCATCGCAGGTTTAATTCCCAGTCAGGTCACATGCCTGGGTTGCAGGCCACGGCCCCCAGCAACCGCACATTGATGTTTCTCTCTCTCTCTCTTTCTCCCTCCCTTCCCTCTCTAAAAATAAATAAATAAAAATCTTTTCAAAAAAGACTGTTTTTAAATAAAATAAAAATAAATAAGTACATCGTGTCCCTATGTTGAAGCCTTCACCACCAATATGCATATTTGGAGATAAGATCTCTGGGAGATAATTAAGGTTAAATGAGAGCATAAGAGTGAGGCCCTAATCCAGCAGGATTAGTGTCCCGTAAGAGGGGGAAGAGGCCCGGGCTCCCTCTCACATCTGAGAGAAGAGACCTCATGTGAACACCTGTGTTGCCAAGAACTACACCAAGAACTTCGGTCTTGGATGTCCCAGCCTCCAGGACTGTGAGAAATGCATTCCTGTTATCTGAGCCACCCGATCTCTGGTATTTTGTTGTGGCAGCTCCAGCTGACTAATAAGTACACCTGTCAAAACTGTCCAAGGTGACAGGAGAAAATGTGTCAAATGACCCTGAGTTCCGGTGGGTGGGAAAGGAGGAGGCATCAAGTTGAGGGAGACGAGAGATGTTGAGAGAGTCCACAGAAGAGTAAATCTGGGAGGATTCCTAGGGACCCCAGTTTCAGCTGCTTCATTTTACAGTAAAGGAATCTAAGACCCAACTTTGCTCAAGGTTATACATAAAGCCAGTGGCAGAGTCATGGAAGGCACTTGGATGTTCTCCGTGTGACCAGGGACCCATTTCTCTGGAAATGCTACAGCAGTGTGGCAGCATCTTTGCTGAGAATAATTCTACTTTCCTCTACACTCATGTGAAGTTCCCTCCTTACTGACGCTCCCGAAACAGCCTGAGGCCTCCAAGGAAGCACTTGATTAATTACTGAGAACCATCAAACTCTGCGGTGACGTCCCCCAGGCCAAGGCTGCCTTTCTGCCTGAAACGCGAATCTCGGTGAAGGTCTGACACGCGCCGTGTTTTCTGACATTCCGGGCTGCGTGGCCCTCTGCCTGGGGATGAGTCAGTGGGAAGAAGGTTGACTTGAACAAATAAGACACAGCTTCCCCACCAGCGAGCCTGCTGTTGCTGTTGTTTCCAATCCTCCAAACGGGGGATCGTCCATATGCTCACCTACCACTGCCCCAGTACAATACCAAAGAATGAAAAAAGAAGTGGAAGAAGCAGGAGCCAGTGGAAGTAAAGAGCAGGGCTAGCATTAAGACCTGTCAGGCAACAGGGAAAGGCAAGAACTGTATCAGGAAGGCGTGGAACCCTTGGGCCTGCACACTGCTATTGTAAGGACTGAGTTTCTGTTTCCCCTCTTCCCCACGCAATGCCAAACGTAGTCCGAAAACACAGAAAACCACATCTGAGTATCACTCAATGATTCTCAAACTCATAAAAGTTGAAACTAATAATAATAATATGCCATCCGACAATGACACAAGGGTAATAAGGTGCATTTAACACACGGATTTCTGAACACATCCAACTTTGCCCCCTGGCTGTTGTCTCACTTAGAAACACTCATGAAGGTCTTCAAAGTGTCTATATCCTCTGCATGGTAACTTTAAAATAACATTAGGGAAACTGGACATATCGAAAAATAGAGGAAACAAAGTCTATTGGTAACATGACACTGTGTTGTCCTTATGTCCTGTTGCAGATATGAAGACTTTGGCTGTCACCTTGCCGTATTCATCAAATTGCACCAACGCAAAGCTTCATGTGGTTGGCTCTTAGCCAATGGTAGAGCATGGAGGGGTTACGGGGGAGGCACCTGGTGAGATGAAATGCCTTCAGTGACTGATCTTAGCTGGAGGACTCCCCAGTGACTTTGCTGAAACTCTCTGAGGCCCGTGCTGCAGGCTGAGAATTTTTCCTGACACAATTCCCCTTCCTTCTGTCTCTTGCTGGAGTCAGGGCTGCATTTTACTCTGAAGATCCTCCCCGTCTTCTCCTGCCGCCGTGCCCAGTCAACCTCTAGTCTGTTTCTCAGGAACTCAAACTAGTACAAGTAAGAATATCCAAGAGCCAGTTCAAGGTGGCAACAGAGGACAATCCCGAAGTCACCTCCTCCCACTGGCATCTAATCTGCAGCTGCACATGGAACAATTTCATCTGAAAAAAAACTCTAATGGAATGACTGACTCTTTCACAGCAAGCAACCCAGAAACACAAAACACATCGGAGCAGGTAGGGAAGTTTGAGATACAATCTCCCGAGAAACCACACCCCCACACCTCGTGGCAGCCCAACATTCGGAGGGGACTCAGGACTCAGAGCTTCTCCTGAGAAGCAAAGGGTTTGTACCCCACCGTGGGCACCCCGACTATTAAGACCTGCACTTGACAGCAGACCCCCAAATATCTAGTTTTGAAAACGAGTGGGACTTGTGTGCATGGGGCAGGGGAGCGGGGCTGCGTAAACTGAGAAGGGGCTGTGAAAGGCTGTGCCCAGGCTGGCTGAGCACCCCAGGGCTCAGC
The DNA here is from genome assembly GCF_019186645.2 of Phyllostomus hastatus. Classification (NCBI taxonomy): domain Eukaryota; kingdom Metazoa; phylum Chordata; class Mammalia; order Chiroptera; family Phyllostomidae; genus Phyllostomus; species Phyllostomus hastatus. The sequence goes on from NW_025334024.1 coordinate 22,373,974, forward strand.
GCAGACCACCAGCCTCAGAAAACAGCTCTGACTTCACGTCAAAGAGACTCGTTTGCTAATTTCCAGGCATTGGGCGGAGGCACTAGGGCCTGGGATACTCTCCTGAGAAAACCGGTGGCTCCATCTCGCCCCTCTCCTTATGCCTTGCTAAAGCTGGGGGAAACATCCCTTTAGCCCCTTTTTCCCTTTTATTGGTTTATTTTGTGTTTTGGGAGGGTGACATGTCTGTCCTCCCACCTCTGCCTCACTCTAGAGTGCTGGCATGCCCCAGAGGGAAGCCTCTACGCTCCTCTGGGGTCCGGCTGCAGCCCGGGGGGGCACCCCTTGATCCCCTGGCTCTGGAGGCCGGGGGTCGGGGGGGTATGCCTTCCCTGCATCTTGAATTGCTAAAAAGGGTGTTTGTTAGACATCAATAATGGGACATTGTCTTAAAATACACAGTCCATAATTGAATCAGAACATGTATTAATTATTTGTTATGTGACAAGGCATTCCTAGGATTTATAGTTCATAAAGCACACCTTAGAAAACAATGTTAAAGTAACATTTCTTAAATGCCAACACTTTTTTATGCCTTGTATATTATGTTTGTGATAATAAAATTTACTGTTTCATGTACAACTATGAAGTTGCACATGAACTTAACAGCTGTGTCCTTATTGTCATAACATCCCCGCATGCCCCAAGATCCAACAAAGATCCTTGCACGTAGTAAGAGCTCAATAAATATCTCCTTCTATGGGTTGACTCAATTCTAATTCCTGATCTCTTCTGATTAGTTGTTATAAAATCAGCATTATCACTAATAAAATAATTCAAGAGATACAGCATTCTTAAGAAATACATTAGTTTTTTACATACCTGATGATTACTAAAAGACCCCCACTTTCATTAATCATCAGGTATGTAGCAAGCCACACAGTGAGATGGGATTCTCCTGGCACTGCTGATACTTCACAAAGATCTCACCAGACATTTAAATGTGTGCGTGATTAAATAAACGGACGTATGGCTTACGTAAGTCCTGTGATTTAAATGTGTACATCGGAAAATAGGCAGGGTGACAACATGCCATGAAATATTTGCCTCACAAATCAGAACTGTGAATGGTAATCCATGAAAACAAAGACATGCTAAAGATATGTTTCATTCTATAAACTCGGCGTCTGGATTGACTTCCAATGCCTGTTTATTCCGGCTTCGTTTCTGCACGTGTCTGTCCCCTATCCTGCTCACAGAACTGAGCGGAGGCACACTTGCGTGAACACAGCTGAACAATGCCCCTCTTGCTCAGACTGCTGGACCGTTAGCCCATTTAAAACTTGAATGTGTAAAAACAAATTCAACAGAACCAAACACAGCCCTATTAAAAGGATTTAATTATGTCAGCAGCATGGTATTTATTTGTCCCAGTAACCATTAGGAGATGATAGATATTTCTTTTATTAATATGGCATGAACACGCTGAATAAATGACATTTGGAAAGTAATTAACATCATTTCCACAGTTAATATCTTTTCGCATAGCGTGAGGATGGCGCCTCTTGATCTGCCCTCGTGATATGTGACATCCTTATTTTATAACAGATGTACCACTGCTTCGCAAGTTTCTTCTGTTATCACACTTTTGCAGTTCAAATTATGCACAGCACGAACACAGAGGCAAAAGGCAGGGCTATTCAAACAGCTGTTCAAGACAGCACTTTACGGAGGTTGCAAAGCAATCCCATCCCATTTTTATTTAAGATCCAAGAATGTTACGGCCAGGAATCAGACTAATTTACCCATTATTTTTGACATTTTAAAACAAACAACATCATTAGGAAAAGAATTTGGTCATTTCCTTATTTTGCATCTAATTTCACATGTTGCTTCTTGTTTCATTTGAATAATTTACAGGAATTCTATCCCCTTGTAACATAACCTGTCATTTTCCAGGTTTGATAAAATCATTCAATAATAACTACTTTGGGCCAAAATCATCCTTCTATATCCTTCTGTTAATAACTTACTTTCAATTGAATCTTTTGGTCATACCTGAAAGAGAAACTGAACATCACCTTGTTCTACGAATTTCTGTAACCCATAAAGGGCTGGTCAGATCTAGTCATGAAAACTCTATTTATTTCGATCGCTGGATTGGTTTTCTGAGTTATGCATGTGTCAGTGTTGTGGTTTTTATTCACTTATTTTCTTCATTGAACATCTAAGTCTGACTACTCTAAATCAATTGGCGTTGGGCGCTTGGTACACTGTAGTGAAAAAGACATATGAGCTTCCCACCCTCTGGAGGCTTATATTTGGGAGACATGAAGATATAATTATAACTTGGAATTAATTCACAGAAAAAAAAAAAGAGCAGGGAAAGGAAATAGAGGTGACCTGTTCGGATAAAAGCACCTCCTCCGAGATGGTCAGGTGAGACGGGACAGAGGGCGCAGGCGCGGGGGGAACCGGCTCGTGGGAGTGGAGGAGGAGCCTGGTGAGTGCTGACAGCAGGGAGTGGCAGCACCGGCACCGGGGCTGGAGATCGAGCCGAAGAGGGAGCTAGAGCCAGATCGCGCGGGATCTCGTAGATCCACACCGTGGTTTATTCAGGTAAAACCGAAAGGAATTACCTCGGCAGCCTGCGTTTTCCCTCCCTAAGTCCTGTTTGGTTATGTTGCCCATGTTACTCCAGGGAGTACGTGGTGTCTGGGAGTGGATTCCCACCAGCATCCCACCCAGGGGAACACTGTGACTCGGGGACAAGAGTGTCGTTCCGAGAGGTAGCAGTGATCTTACGTGATCGTTGAAGATCGTCCTTCTTGTCGGCTCTGGGTATGTCAGAACGTTGCACTGCGGCTAAATAGTGCCCTTTCCACTTAAAACGCAAAGTGTTTTCATAATATCTTTGTAATATCTTTGAATATCTTTCATAATATCTTAGAAAAACAGGTCTGTTAATGTAAGGTTTGCATGTAATAATCCTGTACTTTGATGTCCATATATGCACATATATATGTGAAAAAAATAATTACGTGGGGAAAAGGCGTGTCAGCATAACTGAGTTTATGGAAGATAAATTAAGATTACATGCGTATTTATCTCGCCCAGTCCTGGACTTATATTTAGTAAATATTAATTTATTTCCTTCATCTTTTATGTGGCAGGCACTGGATTAGACACTTTATTTGTATCTTGTATGAGACAGTAAGTTTATTTCTCATTCATCCACATAAGAATGGGTGATAACAAATTATTTTCAAGTCTCAAAAATCAGATCATTTTTATACAGGGGTGGGCAAAAGTAGGTTTACAGTTGTAAGTACACGAAACACAGTTTATTCTTATATTATTGTTTATTTATTTATTAATTATTGTCTTTTTCCATATGAACAACTATAAACCTATTTTTGCTCACCCCTCTGTAAAGGAAAGTGTATTGAAGACTGGAAATATAAGCTAAGATGAAATATTTACACAGCAAGATTTTATAAGTTTCTAAAGGAGTTCTGTGAGCAATTGCATGCCCATAATTTAGATGACTTCCACAACTGACTTGGGGTATTATGCAGGGTGGGGCTAAAGTGGGTTAACCATTGTGAGCATGCGAAACACGAGTTCATAAAACTGTTATCATAATCATAACCTGCTAGTCTTCCCCCACGCGAATAACCACAAACCTGCTTTTGCCCCACCCTGTACCTAGGAGATTTTTACAACAGCCTGGTAAAACACTCATTTTTTCCCTACCTGTAATCTCGTGTCTATCATCTAAGGCAATGGTTCTCAACCTTGGCTGCTCGCGAGGATCACCGGAGAGCACCTAACATCTCCATGACCGGGCCTCTTCTGAGGTCGACCAAACCATCATCTCAAGGTCAGGGGTGCTGGCCTGTCTACTCTGAAAGCTCCCAGGGTGATTCCAGCTGGGCAGGCGGGGTTGAGAACCTCTGTGCTAGGGTACTCTGTAGAGTGATGTGAGGTTATCTGAAAGGATGCATGTACTTAGCTTTTCAGAAAATGCATTTCCCTTTTGAGATCCTGCTCTGCTTTCCAGTCTTCAAAGAATTAGCAGCTGTGTTGTGAAGCCCTTCCATTTGGCATAGCCTTTGCAATTTAATTTTCTTTGTGCATAGCTTGATTTTTAAAAAGATTTTATTTATTTACTTTTAAAGAGACGGGGAAAGGGGAGAAAGAGAGGGGGAAAAACATCAGTGTACAAGATGTGTCTAAATTGGTTGCCTCTCAAACACCCCCAGCTGGGGACCTGGCCCAAAATCCAGGCATGTGCCCAACTGGGAATCAACCTTTCAATTTGCAGGCCAGTGCTCAGTCCACGGAGCCACACCATCCAGGGTTCTATGCATATCTTTATTGTGGCTCTTACAGAACTGGTCATTGGTAATGGAAGAGACAATACAATACTAAACTCTGCATCTAGAAGGTAAGTTATTTCAAGTTTCTTCAGGGCAGGGAGCTAGTAGATAAACAGACAGATAGACAAGCAGATAGAGGTATACAGATAAATAATCTGTGAAGTAAATGTAGGGTTTGATATTCTCCTGGAATTTAATGAAATTGATTTTGAATTCAATAAGCAGTTTATGTAAAGGTATGCATTTCCTTAAAAAGTAACAAAGGAACTTTGTCTCTTAAACACAACGATGCTCAATAAATGTGGGGTGATCATTTTTATGGCATCTGTAATGTTAACATATATTTCACTGCATATTAAATGCTAGGAGTTATAACATATTCATTGTTTCAGAAAAACCGTTCCGACAGGGAGACGAGGCAGTGACCTTGTAATACAGATGCTTTTGTCGTAGGCACTGGAGAAAGGAGTAGGTTTTGAAAACAAAGTGGTGTGTGGAGTTTCACTGGGAAACATAGATTCTGAAATCTGACAATCATTTGCTGCTTATCTTCTCCTTTTGCATCTGCTTCTCTATTTATGTTTTCGTGAGATTTGTCATTGAAGTCACATAAGCAACATTCTCCACCATTTCCTTCGATATCTAAAGGTGTGTTGGTATTGATTCTATGTAACTATAGCTTCATAATGACACATGCAAGTCCATGACCTAACCTTCTCTTCCCACACAGTTTATCACTGATGACGCAGGAGAACGGCCTCTGTGTCAATGACAACCTTACCTTGGAGTTTGGATCGAGTAGGAAAGACAAAGGACAGAGCTGGGAAGTGCCCACACGTAATGCCCTCAAAGACTTCCCTTCACCTAGTCGCTGCTGTGGTGTCTTCTACATTATTAAGATTTTTTTTAAAGCTACATTTTTTTCAAAAAAAATTGCAAAGAAAGCATGAAATTAAATGTGAAAATCACTAAAAAAGTTTTTTTAAATAAATATTTTACAGGCAGTGGTATATGCCTATTGAGCACTTGGAATTTGGCTCACTCAAGTGAGACTAAATTTTTAATTTCATTTAATATTAATTAATGTGAATTATAAGACTCATGTGGCTAAGGCAGCCATATCGGAGAGTGCAGATTTTAACTCGGGCCGCACTTTGAACCCCTAAGTCACTGCATCAGAAACACCCAATCCATTACTGAATACCTGCCTGTAGGATACCTGCAGTGATCGGCTTTGTTTCGGAAGAAAAAAAAAGTCTCCTTATAGTTTCCTCTAATTAATTTCAGCACACTCTGCTGGAACCACATCCAGAAATTCAAAGACGGCACTTCTGTGACATTGCAGCTGTCCTAATTAATGTCCTAATCTAGTATTTTACTCTCCAGTCCAACAGATCCTTTTTATCGAGCATCTCTCTCGCTTTATGTGAGGGTCTAGTTCTAGCAGACTCCAGCATGTAAGCTGGCAGATGTGGATTGCAAACCCAGCTGCTCCTTTGCTTACAATATTTCCCAGAAAAATTCAACCCTAGTGTTATCTTCTGTGAAATAGGTATAATGGTAACTCTCATATTTTGTTGCCAAGGAATAAGAAATATATCATCACAGTAACTAGGATGTAACAGAGAGTGAAATTGTAATTCTCTCCTGTTTGTAATATCTTCTAGTTCTGTCTTGTTGGCTTGTATGCCTCTTAACGTTGGATCCACAATACAAGTTAGAACACAGTGTTTCCTGTGTACTTTTATAAGCATTTGGCCATGGGCACAAAGGATAACTTTCTAAATATTTGACCTGACACACTGATATGATTCTGGGAAAAATATTTAACTGTTCTTTCCCCTCAGTAAAAGACAGAAAGGGAATTGCTGTGGTAACAAGTTCGATATTACTAAACTTTCACAAGAACAGGCATTGTAGGATTTATTGAAGTCATCTCGTCTACCACATTCTTGAGTTACTTGTTCCCAACTGCAATAATTTATTATCTACAGGGTCCCCACTGTTACTGAGGGGGGAAAATGGAGTTTTATATCAATACACCACAGACAGCTTATTCACTTGCCTCCCAGAAATTGTTCATTACTTCTAAGAGGAAGGAGTGGCTGAAAAGATGTGTAGGTTTCCCCAGATGTCGTTTTTAAAACTACAAACTGCTCCACCTGGACATAAAAGTACACATAAAAAAAAGGGTAAAAATGGAATGCTTCTGAAGTGAAGGACAAGTATATATCTTGAGCCATGTTTGTGACTGTACGGCTAAGTTTAAGAAGGAAGGAAGGAAGGAAGGAAGGAAGGGAGGGAGGGAGGGAGGGAGGGAGGGAGGGAGGGAGGGAGGGAGGAAGGAAACAGATATATATGTTAGGAAGTATGCTACACTCCAAAAGAACTATGTGAGTTTTCTACCTTATTATACAAGCAGAAATTGGAGGAGTATGTGAGGAAATAGACACTTAGGCTATAGGAGAATGGTGGCAGAAACATAAAAATTTTTTCTACACTAAATTACTTTTGCACCTTTGTTCAAGATTCATCAATGGGCTATGTACGGCTCGCTCTCTGGACCCTAGTAGGGCCATTATGCTCTCTGTGTATCTTGACACTAACCACCTTTTCCTGATTGCTGTTTTGAATTGAGGAAGTATAGGTCTTCCACATTTGTTGTTCTTATTCAAAGTTGTGCTGGATATTCTAAGTTCTTTGCATTTCCATATGGATTTTAGAATCAGCCTTTTGTTTTCTGGAAAACCCCTGTTGGGATTCTGAATGAGATTATGTTGACTGTATAATACAGTTAAGGACAATTGGAGTCTTCTGATCTGCAAATATGGTATATCTCTCCTTCAATTGAGTTGTTTTTTCCTTTCAAAAATGTTTTGTAGTTTTCCATTTCCTGGAATCGCATGCAGCTTGTCAGTTTTATTGCTGAGTATTTTTTATACTGGTTCAGCACAAATAACACCCCTTTTTAATTACGAAATCATAAGCATGCAATTCTGTAACATAACAATATCACACTCAAGCACACCATATGACATTTTAGGTGAAATGTTCACATTGAAACTATAAATTATTCACCCCTGTTATTATTGCCCTACCAACCACACTCAAGCAGGTGTTACTTCTGCCAGACCCTGTATTTCATGTGGTTGTAAGAGGTATTTTTATTTTAAGTTTGTTATTTCTTTACCAGTATAAGAAATGCAATTGATTCTTGTATTTTATCTTGCATACTAAAATGCTTCTAAATTCATTTATTGTTCCTAGAATTTGCCTTTTTAGATTTCTTAGGATTTCTTCCTTACAAGATTATGCTGTCTGCTAATAAAAAATTTCTGTTTCTTATCCAGTCTTGACAATTTTTTTTCACATCTGAGTACACTGGAGATCTGAGCATAGTGTTTAACAGAAGTGGTGTGAGTGTTCAGTCTTGCTTTGTTGCTGATCTTAGGAGCAAAAGCATTCCATCTTTTACTGTTGAAGTGTGTTACCTGTAGGCCGTTTTCAGGATGTATGTTATCCGATTAAGGTGATTTTTTGTTATTCCTAGTTTATGTAAGTATCCTGACACCAACATATGTTAGATTTTGTTAAATGCTTTTCTGTATCATTTAAATGATATGATTCTATTTTGTCTCCTTCGTTAGCTTCTTAGCTATATTTCTGTTTTGCTTTATTTTAGTGTTTCATTGAGGGTATATAGTATGCCACTTCATTTTCAGTGTGAGCACCTTAAAAATCTATATCCATTTCTCAGCCGACCCTCAAGTTTTGTACTACTGTTTTCATATGTGTTAGATCATCACGTGTTATAAACATCATGATATGTTGTTACTAGTTTTGCTTTAAAGAGACGGTTATTTTTTAAATAAATTTAAATAATTAAAAAAGCCTTAGCATGTAGTTCCCATTCCTAATGCTCTTCATTTGTTTGTGTACGTCCATAGTTCTACCCGACATCAAGTGCTTCCACCTGAAGGATGGTGGGAAAAGATGAAGATACTTTATTTTGTCTTACAGTTCAGGTCTGCTGGAAATAAATTCTTTTATTTTTTTTCTAGGCCAGAAGTATCTTATTTGATCTTTATTTTTTATTTTTAATTAATTAATTTTTCCCATCACTTTTCCCCCCAATACTATCTTCTACCTCAACCCCCTACCCCTGCAATCACCATACTGTGGTCCATGTCCATGAGTTCTTTTTTTTTTTTTTTTTTCTCTTTCTCTCTACACCCCCATCCTTCCCCAGGGCTGTCAGCCTGCTCTCTATCTATGAATCTGTCTCTATTTTGCTTGTTAGTTCAGTTTGTTCATTAGATTCCACACATGAGTGAAATCATATGGTATTTGTCTTTCTCTGACTGGTTTATTTCACTGAGCATAATGTTCTCCAGAAAGAGAGTTTCTTTTACTATAAAATTTTGGTTGACAGGCATGTCTGTGTGTGTGTGTGTGTGTGTGTGTGTGTGTGTGTTTCAGTACTCTAAATATACTGTTCCACTTTTTGTTGTCTTGCATTGTTTTTGCACATTACAATGTTACTCTTATCTTTGTTTCTCTGTATTATGCCTCTGGTTGCTTGTATAAGGCTTTCTCTTTATACTAGTTTTAAACAATGTGCTTGCAATTTGCATTTGTGTAGTTTTCTTCTTGTTTCTTAGTTCACCGAGAATCTTTAGTCTGTGGATTTATAGTTCTCAATAAATTTGAAATCTTTCAACAACTATTATTGCAAAGTTTTTGTTTTAGTGTTTCCCTTCCCTTTCTGTTTCTTCAACAATGCCAACTGCACATGTAATCATCACCTCAGTTTGTCCCATGACCACAAATGCCCTGTTCATTCCTGTCTAGTATTAGTTTCCGTCGTGTGTCATTTTAGATCATTCTGATTGCTATATGTCTTTAATGTCCATCATATCTTCTGCAATGTCTAATCTGTGCTTAAACCATTCCTTATACTTTCATCTCACAAATTATAATTTTCATCTTTAGAGGTTTTGTTTGGGTTTTGAATTTTGTATGCCTTGTCTCTACATGTTTAATATTTCTCTACCTTTTTAAACATATGGAATACAGTTATGTTAATTGTTTTAATGTCTTTATGTACTAAATTTATAATCTGTCATTTCTGGGTCCATTTTAATCAGTTATATTTTTTCTCATCATGAGTTATAGTTTCTTAACATTTTGCATGCCTGGACATTTTCACTGGACTCCAGACACTATTCATTTTACTTTTTGTGGCATGATGGGTATTCTGGTATTTCTAAAAATATTATTTTCTTTTTGTCTGGGTGCAGTTAAGATATAAGAGAACAGTTTTATCTTATTAATACTCTGTATAAATTTGTTTTATAGGAATTTATATACTTTGTAGAACTTGACTGTTTTTTTAAGGGAGCGATGGGAAGTTGGATTCCTATTATTCCATCCATTCAGAAGGAAAGTACATATAGTTTTCACAGAGACAAAAAAGCATTAGTTTCAACCCAATGCCAAGATATTTCTTGAATAAAATATATACAATCTAACTAAAAATCTGCACAAATTAAAGAGATACCAAAAAAATGGTTTCATGCAATGCCTTACATATTGAGTGCACATTACACTCAATAAATATAAATTATAGTTATAAAAACTAACAATAAAGATAATAAGCAATAGTAGACCATGATGAGAAAGCTAAAAAAGCTCAGTAAATACTAGAAATAAAAGAATAACGGAAAATAAAGACTATAAACTAGAAGAACCATTAATGTATAGATGGCACAGAGCATCTTATTAAGAAAATAAGAATAAAAGGGAAAAAAATAAAACCCATCAATGGAAATATAGAAAATAATAAATAGAATTTGAGCTCTGGCTGGCCCAGCTCAGTTGGCTGGGCATCCTCCCACAAAGCTAAAAATCGAATCGCCAGTTCAATTCCCAGTTGGGGCGCATACCTGGGTGGCAGGTGTGGTCTCAGCTGGGGCACGTGTGGGAGGCAAACCATTGATGTTTTTCCTACATACCAACATTTCTCTCCTTCCCTTTCTCCCTATCTTCTCCTCTCTCTAAAATAAAGTTATAAAGGAGAATTTGATAAAAGGAATTAAGCACAGAAGAAAAGCAAAGATAAGCAGGCATGTTAGAAAAGCAAACACAGAAAGAGAAAACAAAACAATAGACAGACACGCAGACATACACAACACTACTAAATAGATCCAAGAAGGTTTCTCAAATTAAAATGTAAATTTTCATGTCGAAAGGACAAACCGGGAAATGTTGGTACAATATGTTGATTGTCAGACACATTGCAGTAGAATTATTAAGCTTTGATGAAATAGAATATAATCTATTAAAGCAAAAAGCTGCAATCACTGCACGAGAGAAACTCAGGCCGGCATCAGATTATTTTTTAGAAGACACAATGTCAGGAGAAATCAGGTAATGTATTTAAGCCAGAATATTATTACCTTGTTAGTACCATATTATACTAGATATTATTAGTGCTATTCCACTACTCTTACTACCAGAAAATATCTAATCAAAAGCAGAAATAGAGTTAAGTAAAGCAATCTGGGTAAACGACCAAGGTTATCTGATGACTCTCCAAGGGTAATTTGACTGTCCTGTTTCACAGATGAAGATGCAGTGGCTCTGATGAATTTCCCAAACAAACTGCCCCGCATATGAGCTCATGAATGTCCACAGCTGGAATTTTTTCTTGGGCTCTCCAACTACAACACGCAAGGGTTTTCCGGGAAGTCTCTGGGAACCTTCGTAAGCACACGGGCCGGGACAGAAAAAGCACACTGTAGTGGTTTCCTAGGGCTGCTGTAATAAAGTCCCACCGACTGGGTATCTTAAAACAACCCAAACGTATCCTCCGACAGTTCTGAAGGCCAGAAGTCGGAAATCAAGGTACTGGCAGGGTTGGTTTTTTTCCCCCCAGGGCTCTGAAGGAGAATCTATTTCATGTCTTCCTCCTGGCTTCTGGCAACAGTGAGCAATCTTTGAGTTTCCTGGCCTGTAAATGCATTGCTTCAATCTCTGCCGCTAATGGCACATGGCTTTATTCTGCTTCTCTCTTTTCACAGGGGCTGAATTTCTGTAAGGGCACCGGTCCTATTGAAATAGGGGCCCACCCTACTCCAGCATAACCTCGTCTTAACGTAAACAATTAGACCTGCACCAATTCTATTGACTGATAAGATCACATATCACATTCTGAGCCATTGACAGTCAGGATGTCCATGTATCTTTCTTAGGAGACACATTACTATCTGAACATGATAGAAATAAATGCCCCCCCCCCAACTCCTAAGCCTCACAGGGTCAAATCAGAGGACAGCACCCGAAAAGGTGATTAATCTTTACAAAAGGCAAGGTGAAAATAAATAGGTCCTTGGCTTCAAGAAGAAAAGGTTATTTTTAAACAGCAGAACTTTAATGCAGTGCTTATATTTTATTAATAATAAATGATTAATGCAGATTGCTTTCTTCCAAATAAATTATCAGAATGTGTTATAACAGATGTGAATAAATCATGAGTTGTCTGCACCAATATCGGGAGTATAATACATTATATTTAAATATTAGTTATGTGTCTGAAATAGGGGTGAGGACTCAATTGTAATATATTAACCACTATTTCTATCAATGAGTTATTAATTATTGAAATTCAGCATGTTCTGAAATGACTTTCTAGATGTTTCATTGTGTAAAGCAAGTATTGATATTGATTTAATTTTCTCTTTTCCTTTTAGTGGCATATAATTGAATTGGGGAAATATCATCTATAACAATTAGAGATAGTCTAAAACATCAGCAAGAATAGAAAAGTTATCATACTATTTGTTTTCCTTCCTACTAAGAAATGAAATTGCTTATTCAAATGATTTTAATCATCCTCTTAATGGAAATATGTTTACATGATGAGAATAAAGCAGCAGAATGATCATCATCTAATTATCATTGTCGTCATCATCATCATCGATACTATTTTTTGTGCAGGCTTTGTGCCAGGCATTGAGAAGAGTGCTGTAAAATGTTTTATCCAACCTCAAAATAGTCTTAAAATGAGCTGCTATTATGCTTTCCATTTCACACCTGAAAAAAACCTGAGTTTTAGAGATGTTAAAAAAATAAGGCTTTTCTAGAACATCGTTAACAGGTAAGAGGCAGGATTCTAATTCAGCAAGTCCCCCATGGGGAGGTGCTGGGCTTCACAACAAAGAAACGTGGAAAAATCCTGCTGCTGTGTGAGCTTCGTAGCTTCATCAAATTCCTTGAGGTCCTCAACTGTAACCTGAAGGTATTAGAGGTAATGACTAATGTGTGTAGTACATATAGCCATCCTGTTCTTAGTGCCAGACATACACATACTAACTCATTTAATTCTCAAAACAACACCATGTGGGAGATCCCATCCTCCTTCCCAGATGGAAAAAACAGACACATAGATGCTAAGTAACATTTCCGGGCTTATTCAGCAATAGTTGTACTAAAATTTGAAACTGAATCCTAGTTGCAAAACCTTTGCTCCTAACAATGTACTCTACTGTCCTATGACTGTGTGTGATGTTTATTTTTAAAGATTTTATTTATTTAATTTTGGAGAGAGGGGAAGGGAGGGAGAAAGAGAGGGAGAAAAACTTCAGTTGCCTCTCTCACTTCCTCGGACTGGGGACCAAACCAGCAACCCAGGCAGGTGCCCTGACAGGGGATCAAACAAGGGACCCCTTTACTGTGAGAGAGACGCCCAACCAACCAAGCCACACCGCTCAGGGCTGTATGCAGGTGTGTCAATAGCAGCTTCCCAGTCTGCCCCAGCTCTGAGCGCCTGTGACTCTGTTTTACACCTGCCATTTCTTTTTGACTGTGGCTACATCCTTGCTCAGTCTCCTAAGAGCATTTTAAGGCAACTTGTCCTTCAAGCTCTTGTGTAAAAGAAACAACTTTTGGGAAACACTAACCAAGCACAGAGAATTTCTTTTTTTTAACGAATGTCCCAAATTAGTGATGATGAGTCAAGCAACTGTCCCAAAGCATGTCTAGTCCAGGTTCTCCACAGGGGCTTCCTGCATCCTCCTTGCTTCTTCATCTCCATCACACTCGGCACGACTCGCAGGCCTCAGTCTGGTCCGGCTGATGGCGTGCCACACGCATGCGTTTTGCCCTCCTCTTGTGCCTTCAGTACCTTGGCTCATAACTGTCACAATCCCAAGTTCTAATACCAGAAAGAATCAACAGGGGGCCTGGGGACTTCTGGAAGGATGGAGGAATCACATAAGTGTAATCTGCTGATTATATCTAGTTGTGTGGTAAAAAAAATATGATATTTCTATTTTGCATTTTAAACTGGTGCTCTTAATATTATTTCATTACAGGTTTAACTTGTAGCTGGGCACCAAGTCCATTGTACCTTTTCCCTGGATCTACTACGGACATACTTTTACCATTTACGCTGGTTGTCCTGTGGCAAGCCGTGTTATGTAAGCAGAATTGATGCTCACCACGACCAGGAAGCGCTCACAGAACTCTCCACGGATCCTTGATGGTTTTTTTGTTTGTTGCCTGAGTGAAACGTGGGATATTGGTTTTGTTGAAAGTGGCAAAGCCATTGGAGAAAATGGACCTAGCTCCTTCAATTTTCTGCTTGGCAAATTGCCTGATCATTTTGTTTTTAGGTGAAGACTAATAAACATAGGAGGGGGGACCCCAGAAAAGTGGAATTATCATCTGCAGGGCGGGGCCCTTTTAGTATAGGGTTCCCCGGCTAGGTGAATGTTCTAGGAAGCCATCTGGACCAGCGTACCAGTGTAAGAAGTTACGTTTGGCTTCAGTGAATTTTTCTGAAGATTCTTTCAACACATTTGCCCATTTCACGATGGGTGATTTACGAGTGTGTCTGCCCACACTGTGCTGAGTGTTCAGCAGTTTTTAACCAGAAATAACATGACCCCCATGCCCCACCCTCCCTATTCACCTGACCTTGCCCCAAGAAACTCTTTTTTTTGTTTCCCTCGGATGAAAAAAAGCTCTCAAAGGGAAATACTTTGCCAACGTGGAAGAGGCAAAACAAAAAACGGCAGAAGCATTAAAAGGCATCAAGTTGACAAGTTCAAACACTGTTTTGAGCAGTGGGAAAAACATCTTGATAGGTGTATTGCATCACATGGGGCGTACTTGGAAGGTGACTGAAGTTTAAACATGTAAGAATAAATATATGGATTTTTATAAATAAATTCCGAGTTTTGAGGGGCGTCCCCTTGTATATCTACTTTTGAGGCATGTGTCACAGTAGCCAATGTTACCCTAAATAATGCACAAACTTAAAAACAATAGATAAGCAGTTGGAAGTGACCAGTGTTGAAAAGCGGCTGGAGGGACACAGGCATGCCGGCTGCCTCCCAGCTAAACTCAGCTTTCACGTGTGCAGTTTTCTGCTAAGCTCCCCAGCTTCATCTCACTGCAGTCTTTTCTCTCAGGTCCACTACACTCAAAGAGCATCTTTAAAAATATGCATCTAATTCTTCATTCTACATTCTCTATTTTGTGGGTCCAGAGTGTTCTTTCCCTGTACCGTTTAGTGGCTAGCTCCTTCTTTAGCTACTGGGTGTGCTGATAAATGTGAAGGTGGCACAAACTGGTGCCAAAGGCCAGGCTGCAAAAAGCTGGTTGGAGTTAAATGCTCAGCCTCCAGAGCTGTGTCGTCCAGTACGGAAACTGCTCGCCACACGTGATTATTTCCTCTGCTACAGTAGCCACATGCATGTGCTTAATAGCTACCTGGGTCTTGTGGCTACCATATTGGACAGAAAAGTGTAAACACTGCCATCATGACAGATAATTCTGTGAAAGAGTACTGCTCTCAAGATGGACTTGGGAATTCAAACAATTGACTTTGCCTCCCTATGTCTCTGTTTTCCAGATATCGCAGATACTATTGATATTAAATGAGACACTGGATATAAAATACTTAAAGCAGTGCCTAGTGGTCAATTGATGCTCAAAGATTGTTAGCTTTTATTTTTATCTCCAAGTACACTTCACGGGGTACTATAATGCTCTTCCAATGGTTTCAATCTTGAGTGGCTTGGACTAACCTATAATTTTTTAACAAACCTTCCTTCCTGTTCTCCTGTTCTTATTTCCTGTCCCCCCCCCTTTCCTCAGATCTGATATTTAACCCCACTTCTGGCTACCATTTGTATTTTCACTGGTGAAAAGAATTTGAAACCATTTCTGGCTCAGCTGTTCCAGAATGCTTTAGGTAAACTTTTTTTTTCCAGTTAAAGTTCTGATTCCAAGTTCCAAAACTAAAACCGTTAGTAGATTCTCCAAAATAATAATGACAACAATAATCACTCCTAAGGAGAGAAGACTCTTAGTTACATGCAAACCCAAACCGCCTTTGAACACTACTGTCCACCAGCCCCAGAACCCAGGGAGGAGTGAGCCACGGGGATTAACCCAGAGGGGAGCAAGAATGAGTGGGTTCCCCCCTGCACACAGGGCGCAGAGAGCAGAGAGGCAGGAGTCTCCTCACCTTTTCATGAGTCATGGGATCCCTGGTCCCACTTTGCCACCTTACACCGATGTCCCGGCTCCACATCGGATTCCAAAAGATATCATTAAAATAATTTGATCTAGCCCTGGCTGGCGTGGCTCAGTGGATTGAGCTCAGGCTATGAACCAAAGTGTCGCAGGTTCGATTCCCAGTCAGGGCACATGCCTGGGTTGCAGGCCACAGCCCCCAGCAACCGCACATGGATGTTTCTCTCTCTCTCTTTCTCCCTCCCTTCCCTCTCTAAAAGTAAATAAATAAATAAATCTTAAAAAAATAATAATAATTTGACCCACAGTTTATTTCCAGCTGCTCAGGTGGTACTAGAGAGAACACCCTATGAACCACTATTTTATCATCTGCCTGGACATAGCCGTGGTTGTTATAGAAACAGTGCAGTGTTTAGTGGGTGTGCCTTTCCAATTCGGATGCAGCTAAACAATCCTTTAAATCATATCACTAAAAGCCAAACCCTTTCTTGCACTTGAATATATTACCCGCACCTGTATTTTGTTTATGCTTCAGCAATGTTGTATCATCCTGTCCAGGACGGAGAGCATGCAGAGGGCCATTGAATGACCCCAGAGTGAGAGAGTCTTGTTCATAAGATGGATTATCCTGGGCACCTCTAGGAATGTCACATTCCTTCCTAACTGGTCAGGCCCCGGACAGCAGATAAGCTATTACCACAAATAATAAACACAATCAATGATCATTTCTACCATGTATTTAGTGCCCTACAAGTTAAGCACATTTTTTTGGTCTTGACCAATGACAAAATTATACCTACCCATCTTTAAGTGTTGACAGAATAAGAGGTCATTCATTTCAAAGGAATGGGAATTAGCTTAGACAAGTTAAGAAATTCACAGTAGGTTGTACCCCTCCCTAGTAGTAAGAACAGCTGAATTTGAGTTCCAACACCGTCAAGTCCAAGTTCATGCTTTAGAGACCTGGCTAAGGGTAAAGCTTTCCCAGTCAATACAAAGGGGTGGTAATCAGTCTTGTTAAGGCAGATCCCTAGGACAGGGTGTAGGTTTCGATCTCAAAATGCTTAATGACTGCCTAAAGAACTCCTTATGATTTCCTAATTATAAATCTGTTGCGAGTGAAGCCCAGAAATGCGCATTTTTATCAAGCCGACAAGGTTAAATTGCCTGTCTTGTCTTTGAGAGACCAAGCCCTAGAGAATTCCACTGTGTGGACCACGTGGGCTCAAGGGAAGTCGATTTTCAGAGGTTGAGCTGGCCTACTAAGACGAGCAAGGTTCATTTTCTATAGGCGTTTTAAAATAGGAAAAGGATACAGGAAGCAGGGGTTTCTAACTCTCTGAAACCGAGAGATAACGTGTATGAAAAGGAAACCTTCATTCATTCGCCCAGCAAGGGCTGACGCTGCGCAGGGAGGGCGCTACTTGTTGGGCTTACATATGGGTCTCGTGGAAATCAAAAGAATAACACAGAGGAGCTGAATTCCGTAAGCTGAGACGAGTGAGGGCTGTAATAATGGGTGTGGAAGACCACAGGCAGAACCTCAAGGCATTGGCTTGCCTCCATCTCCTGGGGAACGCCCCCCCACCCCGAAAGTTGTGCTAAGCCGTCGGCAGACCCCCCCCGCCCAACCCACTCCCTGAGCTCAGAAGAGCGAGGCTGCTACCAGTCATATCAGGATCTGTGGGGCCCTGAGGATGGTCTGACCTGGTTTCGCATTCCTGCCTCTAACGGTGGTGCAACCTTGTCGAATTGACTTAATCTCTCTGCGTTGTAATTTTCTTCTTGGGATAATATGGATAATAACATTATTTATCACCCAGGGTTTTGTGATGCTTGAATAAGTACACATTTATTATCTCATTGAATCATTACTTCAATGTACTTAGAAGAGCTCTTTGAAATAAAATGGAAAATGGGGCCAAGCATAAACCCTATTTTCTTCTCCCTCCATATTAACCTCTTAAATTACTTCATCTAATCATGAGATCTTAAATAACATTACTATCCTGGTGACTCCCTTGAACTTTACACTAAATATTCAACTTTCCATTAAAATCTCATCACAGGTTACTTAACAGTTATCTTAAAACTAATATATCTCTCAAGTTAATACACCCAAACGCAGACTGTTGATTTCTATCACTTCGTAGCACTCTTCTAAATTATTAGCATCTTAGTAAATAGGGCCATAATTCAGGCAAAATAACATTTGATCTTGATTCCTCTCTTTTCACCTTACACTGTTTTCCATCCCTCTGCAAATCCTGTCAGGTCTATCTTTAAAATGTACGCCAGATCGGACTGCTTTTCCCTGGCTCTGTGCCCCATCCAAGCCACCACTGATGTTCCCGTTTCAACTCCTGACACCAGACAAAGTGTCTCCTTCACTGAACAACCAAATGGTTCAATCATTGAACCATTAAAGTCAGTATGTCGCCATCCTACTGAAAATCTTCCCACACCTTCATATCCCGGTTAAAAATAAAATCCAATGTATTTATGCTAACCTACCTTTCTAAATACAACCTGGACCCTGACTACCTCTCTGATGTTATCATTGCCACACGGCCCTCATTTCCAAGTGCCCAATGCTTCTCGCCATTCTCCCAGTGAGCAGAGAGGTGCTCTTTGCCACCAGAGCATCTTCACACGTGCTGCTATCTCCGTTTTGATCTTTCATGTTATTTGTATCTCTTTTCACACGCTCCCTTCTTAAAAGGGCTTTCCGTGGGCCCCTCTATAGGAAATAAAATATCTTCTATCTGTTACATTCCATTCTTTCACCCTACTAGGTGTTTTTCCTTTGACATGTTTCTGATTTTTTAAAAATTTTATTGGGCCTGGCTGGCATAGCTCAGTGGATTGAGTTCAGGTTACGAACCAGGTATTGCAGGTTCGATTCCCAGTCAGAGCACATGCCTAGGTTGCAGGCCATGGCCCCCAGCAACTGCACATTGATGTTTCTCTCTCTCTTTCTCTCTCTCTTCCTCTCTCTCTCGCCCTTCCCTCTCTAAAAAATAAAAAAATAAAAAAAAATAAAAAAAATTTATTGACGTTATTGGTTAATAAAATTACACAGGTGGCAGGCGTACAGTTCTACAGTACATCATCTGTATATTGTATCGCGTGTTCGCCACCCCAAGTGAAGTCTCTACTCGATTTCTTTTTATTACACTTAACACTGCAGTTATCTAAATGTCTCCTCTTTAAATCCATGTGCCTTTGTCATCACAAGCTCATGAATGCAAAAACAATGTCTGCTTGGTTTCTGCTCTGTCTTCAGAACCCACATACGTTTTAGTACATGCAGAGTAGGTACTTTAAGTGATGTTGAATATAAACATAAACACGTTGATATAAAACGGTACTAAGTATGTAGCATAGACACCAGAAAAGTGACAGATACAATTCCCTGCATCTTCTCCAGCTCCTTCCCTACATTAAACTACTTCTTGTTTTCTAAAATCACTGTGACTTTTCGTGCCTCCTTTTTTTTGAGCAAGCTCTTTCTTCAGCTCGGTCTTCGGAAGGGCATTACCATCTGTGTTCAAGATTCAGATGAAGTCTCTCTTCCCCTCTGCGAGCATCTTAGCTGACTTCAGCCAGAAAAAAAAAATGAAATGGAAAAACAAAATCCACAACATTTCCAATATCATCCAACAAAACAAAGTAAGAAATGGGTATAGGCCCCAGATAATGGGAAAAAATTGTGTGCGGGAGGGGTACGGAAGCAGGGGATGTGAGCTTGAAACAGCAGTCTCTTCTATTATTAAAAAGCATTTATTTGTCCTTGTGCATTTTTGATAGAACTATGAACCATCAGCTTTTTTTTATTTCACGATCCTATAGATTTTCTACAAATCTACCACAATGAAAACATTTATATTTCATCATTACCAATTCCACAGGGAGCTCTCTTTTATATATCCTCTCAATTTCATTACATAATTAAAATGGGGAAGCAGCCCCGGGGAAATGAGAAAATATGCTAGGATATACCTATGTTAAGTAAATATGTAGAAGGTGTATTTTTACTGAATGGTTTCGATTACTTGAGCTTATTTTTTAAAAATATGCCTAATGACCTGACATAGATAATTACTGAAACTTGCACATTAATATCCTTTGAATGGTAATTATATTTTAATTAAAATGCCAAAGTGATCAAAATGTAAAAAAAAGCTATTTACCGTGTGGAGTCTAAACAATGAAACAAATGGCAGAAAGGACTTAAATTTTTATGATGTTTTTCTAGTAATGCTGCAAAGTGATATTGAGAGCAATTATTATTTTTTCCCAAAATACGGTAATACACAAATAGAAGCAAATTAAATCTACCACTCAGCAAATTTCATTTGCCATGGGGAGATTAATATGAAAAGGGCCTCTGAATTTTTATCAGAGCAGAAAACTTAATAGGATATTTCAAAAATTCAGCGCTGGCTGGCTTGAGGATAGATAATGGAATTTTGCAGCTTAAATCTGGAGGTCACAATTTCAAAAATGCCCCAAGTTGGCAGTGACTAAAAGGCGTTACTATCTGATGCCTATGTGAAATGATTTACTGCTTTCACTCTGATGGTTACCAGATAGGGATCTAATACTGTCCGGAAAACTGGAGCTAATTGGCCCAATTGCCGGAGTTCAAGGACTGAAAATGGAATCATAGGCTCGTTCTGTCCTTGGTTGCTTCCCCGTGATGGGGAAGACAGCTGTGTGGTCGATCTGGACCTGCGCTGGATTTTGACGTAGATACATCTAAGGTTAGTCTTGGCAGCTCATGCTTTCACCCTGCAGGGATCTTGAAATCTGACTTAGGAGGCTGGGGACAGCGTGCCCTGCTCCCTGTGTACCTGGAAGGAAGCCGGTGCAGATGAGACGGTGCTGTCAGAGGGTCTGGTGTCCCGTGGACAGAGGACTTGCCCACGGCCAGAGGAATCGAGGGCGCGTTGGTATGGCTGCTCCTGTCATGGCCCCGTTTGCACAAAACTGACTCAGCACCGAAGATGGGTATGGGGGCGGAGCAACGGGAGTCAGATAGACGTGTGAATTTAGGGACGAACACTAACCACTTCACCATCCTCAAGTAAAACGGTGGATATATGTTGGCACTGGCCCAGAGACAGGGTCCTGGACTCAAATTCTGGTTTCAACGTGACATAACTGTACAACGTTCGTCGTGTTGCTTATCTTGACCTCATACGACTGTAGTGAGATTAAAAGTGTTGCTGGTCGAGTCTGGCACAGAATAAGCACCGAATAATGCTGCTTATAACACATTTGTATAACAAATGAATAGTAGCTACTATTGCTGGTGTTATTGTTACCCTTCAACACCCATCCTGCAAAAACTACATCCTAGCCTGGTTATGGGGGTCAACAGACATAAAGAAAATATGGAATCCGTGATGTTCTATGCACATTCAAGGTGTGAACGATGATAAGAGCATCCAGTTTATTCTTACGCACTATCATGTGTTCTGTGTCAAATACATCTTATCCCCGAGATTTCAGACAATGGCATCAGAGACCAGCGAGCATTCCAGGCAGGGAAGAAGGCAGAGGTAAACAGGAAGAGGGTTAAAGAGAAGCTTGCAGGCAATTTTTCAGAAACATGAGACCTATCACTGCCCCAAGCAGCTCTGCTCACGCTCTGGGGTAGCACCATCGCCAGGTCACCGAGCACTTTTTGTACACGCTGTGTATCAGAGCCCGTGGGTATTAAATTATTTCATCCAGCAGTCCTGTAACTTTGCAGCTCCCTGTGGGTCTTCTAATCTCAGCTTATGTTCACCCATCGAGCCATGATTGCTGGCAGGGTTATTACTATTTCTCATTATACTATCTCCAAGTCCTCTTTCATCCCTTTGCTAAAATTGCTCCACTGAGAATATTTTTTTAACTCAAATTGAATTTCCTTTCTGACTCCCCACCATGATGTCATAGAGTTCCAGGTTCCTAAAGAGCTCTTGAAAATGCTAAGTGAAAAACAAGTGTGTGAGTCCAGCAAGGTTTGTTTATTTGGGGGAAAGGTAACTTTGTATTTTCCATCTATTCTTTATGTATTAACCAAAGTCCCAGGCCAGGTTCTGCAGGAGGTGTGTGGACACACCCACACACGTCTAGTGTGGTAGGGAATAAGGAGCCAGCTCAATACATTCTGTTGTTCTAAATCCATAATGTTTTTTTTGAATAAAAGAAAATTGAAATGAGAGGCTGTTTGAACTGCAGCTTTCAATTCATTGGTCTTGCTCTTCTCTACCATCCTCAGCCCAGATCTTCTTGGTTTTGGTTTTTGGTTTTGGGGGCTTCTTGACTTGACACTCTTTATTTTTTATTTTGTTTTTCAATTATAGTTTGCATTCACTATTATTTTGTACTGGTTTCAGGTGGACAGCATAGTGAATTGGCATTCTTACTGTAGGATAATTTCCCACACGTGGTGAAAAACCAGAAACAGTGCACCAGTGGCACATTCTGCACTGAGTGGCCGGCCCATCGAGTCCTCCTTCGGCAGATAGAAGAGCTGAGCTTCCTGCCTGGCATTTTATGTCCAGAGATGCTCTCCTAGTATTTCTCATCAGACATGATGTTGGCCTCGTGAACGTTCTCAGCTCCTGACAACTCGAAGAAGCAGGTCCTAGTCAGAGGAAAACACCTAACTGCCCCACTAACTCTTCTTCAGACCTGGAAACTGACCACAAGGTTCAAATCTTGAGCCAGGAGACTTGGACATATGGAAACAGAAGAAGTTTCCATATGTACAGGAATACAGGGGCTTTGGAATTTCTAGGATGTTCTTCTGAGTAACATGATGATGTTAGGAAACCAAGGCATTTTGCAGAAAATTTTAGACTTATAGTTACCAAACTAGAATGTGTAGTTTTTTGCATCATATCCTAAGGACAAAAACAAACTAACATGTAAACAACAACAACAACAACAAAATCTCTTCCCAAGAAAGATTAACAGCTGATTGCAATGTCCAGGGCAGCTGGGCTATTCCTATTCCCCACCATAGTGTATCTATTGCCTTATAGAGCTCCTAGCGCAGACTAGGAACTCAAATAAATTCTGTTTGTTGAACAGAAAGGAGGAAGGACAGGTAATAGCCACAGACACGATCTCAAATCTCCTGAGCCTGTGGAGGAGATAAGAACAGGTCCACGTGCTGTCTGCCGGGACAGGACGCAAAGCTCCAGACCCCTTTCTCGTGCCCTGTGATCACTACAATGTACGGTAACATCGAGAACACACACTTTCTAGGGTCTCTCTTTCTAGGGATATTCCCTTGCTGCACCACTAAGTATAACTTAGTCTGAACAGAAGATTCTGTCCGTACTCACTCCCATTTCCAGGCAAGTATACTTAAGTAGGACGGGGGGCACATCGAAACTTCTAACCGTCCACCAATCACCATCTTATTAGAAAGCTCTGACTTCTAAAAGATCTAGTCCCAACCTCCCTCACATAGTTCATATTTACCACAAACTTCCTACTTATGTGCCAGGAACGACTCCAAAACTCGTAACGTGATAATTCACAGAATCCTCTTACGTTGCAATGTGTCTGTTATTAGCAGTCACCCGCCTGCAAGAGGGGAAGGAGGCTCAGAAAAGCTTAATTGGATACCTATCTGCTAGGAGCCAATCATTATTTTCAGAAGTGCTAAAACAAAAATGAACGCTACATGGTCTTCCCTCAAGGCATTCTTATTTTATTGGGAGAGACGGACATATATTTGTCTCACGAAGTTTGTGAAGATGACATTTGGGCTTACCTCTGGGAGTTGTCATGAGAAATAAGTACAAATGAGGCATGTACGTGACTAGCACAAATAAATTTCTTAACGATTATGTGATAGAAATGATTATTGTTACCGGTAAGTTGATTATTTCCACAAACATGGAAATGAATTGTCTGCGAATGAATCGGAGTAGCCATCACAAGGCAGATGGATGGGAGACGACCAGTTAGGAATGAGCAGGCCCTGTCCCGGCACTGGTGCAGAAAGTACCTCATCCCGACAGCTAGAATGGCGTGTGCAGTGGGCATCAGAGCAAAACTGAACTTGTTGCAAAACACTGACCTCCGGGCCAGACACATGGACACAGCCCCTTCCCGTCGACCACCCCAAGACCAGTGTCCCTCAGCAGAAGATGAATTACACAATTTGGATCATTGATCACGCGGAGATTTGTTGTCAGCTTGACTTTTTAGATTTGCCAGGTATTAGAAGGGCTTATTTATAGAAAGCAGATGGCTTTTTGTCATTTAATTCACTGAAATTTACTTAGTATGACGAAGGGAGAAATCAAGCTGGCTCCATGATAAAAGCTTTCTAAATACATTAGCTCGCGGAGTGGACTGCAGAAGGACAAATAGAAGACTGCTTTTACAATGAATTAGGCTCCTTTTGTGTCTCAGACGAGATAAGACCAAAGTGCTCCTCAGTGAATGATAACACGAGTGGAAGCAATTTCAGAACTGGCTTTATCAAAAGCCGAATCCTCTCCCTGTCCCGTTGGCCACAGTCCTGCCTTCCTGCCCTCCGAGGTGCCCTCACTGCTTCCCGAGGATGGCTCAGGTTCAAGCAGCTGGGCCTTGTTGCAAATCCGAGACCCCTTCCATTTCGGTTCTTAGATCTCTGCCTTGTTTACATACGTTTTTATTTTTGTTTTCAAACAGAACTCCAACTGGCTGCCCTTTTTTCTGGCATTACAAAGCACCACAGCTTTTTTTTTCAGTAATATAGATTCTGCATCCTTTCAAATGCTGCCCAAATTATTCTATTCGTACAACTGTTACTATTTTAGTCTGTATTTCATTGTGACATCCCCCTCCCCCCCCTCTCTCTATATATCACTCCATCTATCATCTATCTATCTATCTATCCATCCAGATGAGTGCATTATTTCTACTCTGTTGGTCTCTGTCTCTCCTTTCTGCCTTGGCCCCCTTTTCCGTTCTCCTGGCCATCCCATACCTGACGGGCACTATTTAAGGGTGACGGGAAGTGTGATCTTTGGAGACAATAGTTTTGTGTTCTGACTGTAGTACTTTTATCGATGACTCATAGATTTTATCAAAGTGTGTTTTTCTCTGTCTAATCTGTAAATAGTTCTCCATACCTCCTGGGTGTATAGATTGTTATGAGGCATAAATAATATAGAGCAGGCAAACAGCGCCTGGAACTAGGGACTTATTACTGTCATTGCCGTTTTCCTTCAGTATGCGTCGTGAAAACCTCTAACTGGTTCCCACATGGTAAGTATCAGGGATACAAAGACAGAAGACCCACCATGTCTTTCCTGAAGGAGCTCACTCCCTAGGTCTTGACGAGCTGGAAGGAACACTAATTTAAAATAACAGATATCCCTGAGCAGGAAGAAAGATAATAAGGCATGAAAGACAATGTTTCCATCCTTTCAAGAAACAACTGTTGAGCTCTTCTGTTTGCAAGGGAAGGTGATGGTGTCCAAACCCGCCTACGCTTCACGGCCGGAGTCGCTTGTTTGGAAACCAGCACTGAACCAGGAGACATCCCAAAAATCTCTCTCATCTCTGGCAGAGACACAGGAGGAAGGTATAAAAGAATCTCCTCCTGGCTTGTCCTATGATTGATACAGTGGGGGGGGGGAGGGAATCCATGAAGATGCTTAATAATCATGCACTTTCAAAACCTGACAGTGCTCGGGTAAGAAGTAATAAGCCTCTTTCAGGAAAAGGCAGAGGTCAACTATGATGGGCAATGCTCCGTATGTGTTCCAGAGCTCCCAGAGAGTCAGCCGAGCCTTAGCCAAGCCCGAATCACATTTGGATTTCTCCGTGTGTTCACCCCTGCCTCTTTCTCCTTTCCTTTGCCGGGTTTGATGGCTAGTACACACCGTTCACACTGATTTCCATTCAGCTTCTGGAGAATCCAGCCAGTCGCCGCAGAATTGAAATACGGGAAGTCATGACCATTCATTTGATACAGAACACACTTTTCCAAGTACATTTCTATATGTCCTGCAAAGATATATCTTATTTATAACAAGCATGTTCTTCGTAGTCTTTATCTCTAAATGAACGGCAGAGCAGACACGCATAGTTCATTTTTTTCCTCATTGGAAGATGCCGGGACAATGTACAAGCCACGGGCCTCGTATGCTCACGGGTGTTACCAGAAATCCCGGAGCAGCCCTCAAGGTGTTTTCCTTGCGTCCAGAGTTTATTCGTTCACTTCTTCCTCTAAACGCCAGCACAGTCACTCAGAAAGGCAATTCTGTTTAGGTCATTCTCCCACTCCGAACTCTCCAGTGGCGTTCTGGGTATTCGTCACAGTAACTGGCTGTAAGACCCTGGAAGAACTCCGTTTCCCTATTTCTGCAGTCTCATTTTTTCATCATGAAGACTTCTATGAGGTTCTTCCTCATCTTTCTCAACTAGTCTCACTGTACTTACCCTTTCCAATAACCAATCTGTCCCTCTCTCTCTCTTTCTTTCTCTCCCCCGACTCCCACCCAAAGTATGCGTGGCCTGTACAATTGCCTTTGACTAGGATGCCCTTGCCTTTTCCTTCTCGGTGGGCCCACTCATTCATCAGGTTTTAGATCCAACACCCTTCCTCCAGGAAGTCTTTCTGACAGGTGGAATCACCCACTGCAACCAACAAACAAGGCAGCAAACCTAGGTCCATAGCAGAGTATGAGTTTTGCGTTATTTTTTCCTCCCCATTCAGTTTTTAAGAGAGTCTAGTAACGTTTAAAATACTTTATCCTTGGGCTTCCTGTTATGTCTGGTGCTTTGATAGATGTGTTCCCCCCCCCCCTTAATGATGGAGTGACTTGACTCATCGCATATCCCGCAGCAAAAAGCCCTAAGGGATGGTGACCTCACAGCACCCTCATTTGTCGAGTCTTTTCATCCCAGAACGATTTCTGTAGATTCTCAAATTAGACGGAAAATTTCTAAGAGTCCCTGAAGTCTGGGGCTCGTCACAAGAGGATTAGCACCAAGACGCAGCGCTGATGGCACCAAGGGTGGATGATTATAGCCCTGGCACATCAAAAGGGGACTCGAGAGTGAACACAGGTTTAGCCTCCTGAGATTTGTTGAAGGAACGTCAACACCCCCTTGTCAATCTTGATAAAGGTCAGGCTACGAGAAATAAAAGCAAGTACCATTTAACCCAGTAGGTAGCACACCTATACCTCCATTTCCTCTAGAGCCTAAGAATATAAATAGTTGAAAGAGGGTTCAGAGAAATGAACTGATCCAGAACACAGTAACATATCATTATCTGCCTGCCACCAGGTATCAGCATCTTTCATGACTCTTTTTTTTTTCCCTTTTCTTGCTCCTGTAAGAATAATGAAGTGACAGCTCATTTTTCCAAGTCTCCTAGATTTACCTTTTCCTTAGAAATGTTCTCTAGTTCCTAAAGGCCAAAAGAAAAAAAAAAAAAGAAAAAGAAAATCCACCCATTGTTTACATAAAATTACACAGCCCTTCCAAGTTTTTAAAGAAGGAGTAAAGTGAGCGGAAGGAGAGGGCGTGAATGTCCTCATCCCAAGGCAGCTCCTGCTGTGTGTCTCGTCTTTGTGAATTTCCCGGAAACATGGGTGTCCGCACCTCGGTCATCTCCAGGTCATGGCAGGAGTGTACTTTCAGATACCCCCTGTCCCAAACCCAAAAACAGATCAGAGACATAGAACCCAAACTTAAGTACCTTTATTGTAGGCGAACATGAGTTCTCTCTATGCTCCGATCATATTCAGGGGTCAGCCGATCGCAACCCATAGGACAGGCCCGCAGGCAGCAGTTTTTGTGAATAAAGCTTTATTGTAACACAGTCGTGGCCATTCGTGTATGTATTGTCTATTGTTGCATTCACTGCAAAGGCAAAGTTGCGTGGCGTGGCTGAGACAGATTTTGTCATGCAAAGCCCAAAACAAACGGGCTCTTTGTAGAAAATGTTTGCTGATCCCTGCCACTTAATGGAGCCCTTTTAGATAACTTAAATATGGGGCCATAAACCTGAAGAATGGTCAGATAGTAATTTTATTATTTCCTTTAATGAACAAGGGAGTCCCTTGCCTTCTTGTCACTATCTAATTCACTCCCTGAGGGATAGTTGTGGTCTTAGAGCATTCAGTTTTTCTCAGCTTGGTCTTATATTTTCTGATTTTATGCATTTTTAATATCTTATATTATTGGAAGTCTGACCTTTATATACAGGAATCATTATAGTAGCTAAATAATGGCAAAATAAAAAGTGAAAAAAATGCAAAATGTTTTGTTTCTAAGCAATAATGTAATAGATTTAAAAAGACCCAGAGAGAGCCACATAAATTTCTACACAAAAATTTTAAACTGCATATTATTTGGCACCAACAGTGAATATGGACAGAATGTACAAAAAATTGCAAACTGAATTAAAATTAAATGATAAATTTGCCAAGTTGCCAACACACCTTTGAGAGGCGAATGGATTTCAGTCACCCCAGCAGAGCCTTGGTTCTCTGTACAATGCCCACCCGGACCTCTCCGCAAAGCTCTCAAGGATCCACTGTTTGGGGTGAGACAATGGAAGCAAGACAAAGAAGGACTATTTCCAGGAGCCAAGAGGACTTTCATGGAAGAGCATTTGCAGCCTTAGTGTGGTAAACAGAAGAGGGCAAGAATGATGAATCGTTCACTGCGAACAGAAAGTCATATCCATAGCTTCTCTCTAAAAATTTACTAATTACTGTAATGCCCGCTAGCTTAACAATAGACACTTAATAAATGTTCACTAAACAAAGGGCTACATGTACTATGTGGTTATAAGTGTACAAAGCAATAAAGTCCCCAATCAACTTATTGAAGGTAGTGGGTATTTATCCATTTAAGGATGCTTCCACCATAAATCAAAGGTTAAATTTTCTCTAAAAAATGTTTAAAAAAATATTAATACAGTAGAGATGAATGAAGAAGAATGGCTTTGTAAACACTATATATGTGATGGTAATTTTGCGGTTGTTTCTTCTCTCTGGGCCTTGCTATTAATTTGCACAAAGATAAAAACATACATACAAACTCACAAACCTGTGTGGTTGTCAGATTAAGTCCCCACACCGACCCTCACGATGCTCGAGCCCAAATCTCAGGAACCTGTGAATGTGTTGCCTTTCATGGCAAAAGTACTTTGCAGATGTGATTTCGCCTAAGGACCTGAGACAGGGCGGGGGAGGAGTCTTCCAAAGGATTCAGGTGAAGGCCGTCTAAAAACATGAATCCTTGAACGCAGAGCACTTTCCCAGGTGTGGTCGGAGGATGGTGTGACTGCAGCAGAAAGGCTCAGAAAGGTGCAGCGTCGCTGGCTTTGAAGACGGAGGGAGGAGGCCATGAGCCGAGGGGTGTGGGCAGGCTCCGGAGAGGGAAAAGGCAGAGAACCAGACGCTCCTCCAAAGCTTCCAGAGGAAGGCAGCCCTGCTGACACCCGGGGTTCAGCCCAGGGCGACTGGAGTCGTGTTTCTGATCGGTAAGACTGTCAGTAAATGCATTTGTTTCAGGCCACCAAGTTTACAGTAATCAGTTGCAACAGCAGCAGTAGGAAACCAAGAGGATGAGCCAGCATTTGAACCCTGTATGTTTTACATGCAGGCATGTACATCCTGTCTCGTTTGTAAAATGAAAATATCTGATAACCTGCTACCCACATTCCCTGCGTGGAAACATCCACGTGGAGTTGAGTCATATCATGCGGGCACACAATCACAAAAAACATCAGCTCCTCTCTTCGAAAATGACTCCCAGCAGCCCGCACATTAAGGTAACCTGCAAGACCCCTGTGGAATTTAAGTCAGAATCTCATCTGGCCATTATTGACGTGTTTAACTTAAATGTGTGAAAAGGGTAACTGCACTATTCCCAACCCTGTGAGACTATGTTTGCAAGGATGCAGTGAGCACTAAGAGTAAGGGGTGCCTGGAGGGGGGTGTGGACGTGTTTGACACAGTATGCACGGCCACTTGTGATGTTTGCCGAGCGAGTGTGCTCAAACACACCTTCTCCTTTGCACCATCATCCATGTCGAGATCAAGTTTAGTAGCTGGTTGAACACGCCACGCCCTTTCCTGACTTACTGGCATTGAGTACACTCTTCCCTCTACATAGGATGTTCTTTCCTGTCTCTCAGACTTGCCAATCCCCATTCGAGACTAAGATGCCATGCTGCCTGTATGTTCTCAGAAGCAGCAGCATGCCACTGAATCCCAAACTCGATTTCTTCCTCTTTCCTCACTGATGAACGGGTTTACGTTTCACAATGATAGGCTCAAATAAAGTGCTGGTATTCTAATAACTTCTTTACTGGTTATTACTTTATTTTATTCATATATGCACTTATTTCTTCACAGATATTTACTCAGCATCTTTTTTATGCTAGACATGGTATAGGGCACCAGTGACAGGGTTATGAATAAATAAAGACAGACCATTCCATCCTGAAGCTTAAGGCAGAATCTGTCACTCATGTAATGCCCACCCCACTTCTTTGTAAGTATGGAGCTCAACCCAGTGCCTGAGATACAAGCTATCCGGTAAATATGTGAATGAAAGGAAGGATGAAAAAGAGTGAGAAAACTGGAGAAGAAAAGTGCAAAGAGAGGAAAGAAGAAGGTATTAAAAATAGGAAGACAGGGAGGGAAGAAAAGGGAATGAGTTTTCTGAATACCAAGTTCTCCCAAACAAAATCTGGGCTCCAGGTGGCCCTGGGAAAGAGGAATACGCAAGTTTCTCTAGAATATTCCTAGTTGCCATCTTGACAGAAATTTATTTTTATTTTAGAATATCAGAGAGTTGCAAGTGCAATGTTCTACAGGCGCTCCCACTGACTTTTTCTGGTAGCAAAGGGGAGTGAGTGAGAACCTCCAGCGGCTTCACCAAACCAGAAGAATGAAATTTAAGTCTCTGGATTTATTGGAAAAATTCATGTAAATTTTATTTCTACGCATAACGTAGCCATGTTAGTTTAAATATAAAGAAACGTTAGTGTTTCCATCAAATCTGCTAGTAAAATTCGTGCTCTAGGAAACTGCACCTATTGTTACTTTATATTGTCCATTCCTCCCAGCACACCGCTGCTGGGAACCGCCCTGACTGGTATCAGTAGCTGAAACCCCCACCTAGGCTAAGGCTAAGGGAACGCCCTTGGAACTGTAAGCCGGCAAGGAGACAAAAGCTTATCTTCCTGGCAGGAATGCTGCTTCTGCTGCTTTATTCATAACTGAACCCCAAAAAGCTTGGTCGGTTAGCCAAAGATGGGTAAGATTCCCCACGGGGAACGACCTAAGACAGGCACGATGACTTTGGGAGGCCCCCCAAAAGAAGAACTTGGGGGGCTGCAGCAAAAGGGGGTGATGGACCCTCGCTCCTCGGCTTTGACATAGCCTGAGTTCTCAGCATCGGGGGGAAAACCTCCTTGTCTCCCAGTTGCCTTAGTTCCCTTGCTCCACCTAAGCCTGAAACAATGACAGGCTGGTGCAGCTCGGTACTGAGAAGTGCGGATTCCCCAGGGTGATCAGGCCTAAGAAAGAACATGTAAATTACTGTGAAACCTTCTTTGTCTAGAATGCTCTCAGTTGAATGAGAGGAGTCTTAGGAGGAAGTTATTTTGTTCCTCAATCTTACAGCTCTTTGACCCCCAATTCAATAGACCGGCAGAGTTCTTTGTTTTCTATAGTTCCTTACTTCCCCCTAATGAGTACTGTACTTTACCTGAATTATTATGCAAAATGAGCCCAATAAAAGCAGGTATGGACAGTAAATCAGTGCGCTCCCCACTAGGGGGGGTGGCCATTTCGTCCCTACTTCCCCACAGAAACTAGTCTGTCTCTGTGCATGTGTTTTTTCTCCCGTGTTTATCGTCGAGCCATCCACAGCGTTCCGTGGTCACTGCTGGCCGGTGACCCATGCGCAACACACTGCCACCTGCTGGTAGTGACATGGGCCAGCTTGAGGGCAGTGACTGGGGAACAGCAGGGTCCTGAGGTCACTGAAAGTGAGGTTCATGGTGAATGTCACCGGAAATGGGCAGCCCTGCCACTGACCATGTACCATGGGGAGAGGCCCACACTCACTGAGTATCGTGTGTCCTTTCTCTGTATGCCTGGAGTCCTTCCCACATTGTAAAACAGCAATGACTATTTAAGAAGTTCCATTGTGGCTGTTTCTAAATCACTTAATCACATGTATTTTCCTTTTCATAGTCTTCAGGGCATACTAAAGTGCCTCTTACGTAACATCATCAATCTGCTCAACCTTCCCTTTTCAAAGATGGACTTTTTTCATCACTTAAAGTACCTCATTTGTTTTAACTTAATATCTAATATCAAGCATTTCTCTGATTTAAGTGATAGCAATGTTTACAACCAGATGGCAGTTAGAGTTCGAGGTGTAAATCCAGGGAATATGTTGCCAAGTTAATACAATAAAATAGCAGGGACTGTAAAAAAAATCAAAAACAACAACAACAACAAAAAACCCCTTAATGAGTGGAAATACAGATAGAGATAGAGTTAGATAAAGGAACAGATATATCATGCCTTACATATTTCTTTTTTAAGTTTACGGACATTCATAGGAAATGGAAGAGTTCTCATTTATCTGGAATGAAAGGCTCTTGAAGTAGCAGTTTAAATGGATAGTACTAAAAATCTAAGCATACAAGCACATACACATGTGAATGATGATGTTTCAATTCACTGGAATAGGTCTGCCATTGTTATTTTGCTCAACTGAATGTCATACATACATGAGGGTTAACCACAAAACCTACTTTGCATGGGTTTAGTGAACAGCTTCCTAACGTGTCTGAGAGCTGTTTTCCAAAAGACAGGGAAACCGCTCATTCCCATGATTCAGGTAACTCAGCCTGAGAGCTGCTCTCCTTCCGTCAGGAGAAGGGATGTCACCAAGCCCCCCCCACGGAGAGAAGGGATTAGTAGCAGACGATTCCCTGTGTGTGAAACAGAGCATGTCCCTGACCCGCTAAAATTGCTTGAACAAGCCAAAAAAAAAAAAAAAAGAAAAAGAGTATACATCCAGAATAATAAAACTAGTATTTTTTTTACGTTTAAATAGGTGCAGAGGGCTATCAGCATCTCTGTCTGAAATAAATATGATAATTATCAGCTTTTACATTAACAAGCGCTCAGTCAGACATGAATCAATTCATGCAGCAAACGTTTATTAACCTCCTCCATTGTTTTAGGGGCTGATGGCCCAGCAGGGATCCAGACAGAAAAATAGCCCCTTTCTTAGGCAGGAGTCTCGCTGGCGCAATATAAATCCAAAAGATCACAGAGAGGCGATCTTTTTTTTTTTTTTTTTTTTTTTTTGGTTAAAGGGCTGTGAAGGAAAATGAAGCAGAGTGTAGAACTATGGTGTGTTAAGAAAACAGACTCTTCCATGCAGGTTTGTCTGGAAGAGGTGGCAGTTGAGTGTTACAAATAAACAAAGGGAGCCGTGTAAATAAATACCAAGAACGTTATTCTGTGCAGAAGGACCGATAAGCTCGTCCTACCCAACGAGGAGCGAGAACCACGGAGAGGCACGAATAAGAACAAATGTGGTAAGCGATACATCCAGAAATAGGCCCCAGGCCACAAAGATCCCTGAGGGGTTGTAGGTGAGGAACAGTGTGGAAATTCTTTGGAGTTACTTGAGCAGCAACATTTCTTGACCTTATTTATGATTAAAAAGAAATCACACCGATTGGGAAAAAACAGAACTAAGGTAACAGTTTGAAGGCAGGCAAGAAGTTAGGAGAAGCGTGATGAGTCCAGAAAACAAGGAAAGGCGAGATGTTGTCAATAGCTGTGCACACACATGTGGTGAAGGGGTCAGGTTTAGGAAATGTTTTCAATGTAAAAACATCAAGGTTGCTGGCGCCTTGGAGGCGAAGAGTGAGGAAAGAGTGGAAACTGGGATGATACGGGTATTTGATTTAAATAGCTGTGGGAATACTGGTGACGTTTACTGGACGGAGAAAGTGTAGGATGACTGATGGAGGGGCGTAAAGAATCCAGAGTTCTGTTTGGCAGCTCCGAAATGTGAGATGCAATTAGCCATCCACGGGGAGATGGGGGTGGTTAGTCGGAGAGTTAATCTGGAGGGAATGCGAGAGGTTAAAGGTGGAGATATGCATTTCGATGTTGTCAACATATGGTTCATATTTACAGTAATTGGTCCGGATGATGACAGTTCTGAACTGAAAGTTCATTTAGAGCAGAGAGACAAAGATTGATTCCGGATCCACTCCACCACTTAGATGTCAGGAACAGGAGTTATTACAGTTTTACTGCGATCTGGCTCATCAAGCTCTACATCTTCATTAATAACCATCCTTTCAAAGGGTTCGGGGAGAAGCTTAATTAGAGCATTTAGACTGATCAAAAGTTCATATTATAGTCTAAAACGTCACGGGTGGAAAGAGGCTTATAGTCGCTTATGGTTCTTCTACTATATCTGACTCACCTGCACCAATATCCCGTTAGTTTCTTGCATCATTTCTATAGGATAATTGACAAAGTCCCTACTGGGTAGCTGAGCAACACTTGGGATAGAGGTTACGGCTTCTATTATTTAACATTTTTTGTCTTCATCGATACTAACAACAGGAAGAAATCTTGGATCACTTTTTGTTCAACAACAAAGATTCCAGATGATAAGACTGATTCTGATGTCGTGTAAATCAGTGTTTAACTCTGATTGTGTCCTGACTACGGAAAGATGCAAGACCCAGGTTTTTCAGTTCCCATCGCTGTTGTCTGATCAAACACAAAAGGGATATTAGGTTGCTATAGAAGAAGAGAATGAAGATCAAATAAGCTGCCCACCATTTACTTGCCTCTTCTGATTACACGAGACTTGATAAGTTCCAATGATATTATATTTATCTGGTATTTTGGGAGGTCTACTATGTATCTGATGCTAGTGATAGAGAAAAAGATATAGTCCCAGCTCTGAAGGGGCCGAGGGTCAAATAGATCATAGATGCAAGAAAATGCAACAGTATTTAAAATGCTCTCCATGTATGGCTACAGGAACTGTGAGCAGATGATACACAGGAAGATGCCCAGTTCAATTCTTGCCCCTTCTTCCCAGAGTATATTGTACTCCCTGATCACATGGTATCAAAGAACAGACAGAACATTCTAAGATGGGAAGAGGTGCCACACTTGCCAAGGTTGTTGGCTTTATGTTACTTTTTATCAATGAAGACAATCTGTACAGGCTAGAAAAATATATAATGATTAACACACTAACAGTCAGCATACTGAGCATTGACTGTGTGCCAAGTAAGTTATTAATGATTCTGTAAAGCAAGCTTCGGAGTTTAGAATCTTCTGTACGATGAAGCAGAGGGCGTACACAGAGGTGAGCTGTTTTCCCAAGGTCGGAGTCGAGGCTCCGAGCCAGTGCGTCCGACCTCAGAGGCTGACACACGCTTAACTCTGACTCCTAACCAGAGGGTGAGCACGTAGAAACTACAGCTTATAAGGAATCAATAAAATGAGTCATGCTGGCTCGTATTCAGGTTAAACATCCTGACAGCATCTGAGCTGGTGAGGATCCTATGGTTAAAACATTTACACACCTACAATAACACAAAGTGTTTTTTCCTGCACTAGACATGCTGCGTGACTCCAGACAGTAAAGCAAAGCATAAGATATCAAAGTTACAGGGCAGAATTTATCTAATAAAAGGCATGTATTTATTTTAAAAAATTTTAAAAACTCCTCAGTCATTAGATAATAAGCAAACTAAATAACCAGAATTGTTCAATTGCATGTTGTCTCCCACAACGATGACTGACTCAATTAATAGGTTTTGCTGTGAAAGTGTTTAAGAAATAGAAAATGTATAATTACATTTCAACTAAGCTTTATCACCTAGAATAAAAACTAACTGCAACACTTTAATACTTCTGGCCAAGCTAGGACCTAGAGCCATCCACAGAAAAATACTTCAGTAGAGTATAGTCTTGGCTTTCTTCCAAGAAAAAAAAGGTTAAAAATGATTTGAAACAAATTTTTATAGACTACTGGTACAATGGACTACAGGTTACATAAAGTCTCTGAATATCTGCTTTTTTCACCTGTAATATAAGAAGAAGAATGCCTCTCTTACAGAAATATCATACGGGCCGAGTTAATTCACACATAACACCACCCACAGTTTCTGCTAAATATTTTCGTGTTATGTATGTAAATGAATAACAGAGCACATACTTAGTGACAATTTTTTAAGGGTGAGCAAAGAGAGAATGGTACCTCTACTGGCATAAGCTTGCCATTAATTTGGTCAGCGAGTTTCTAATTTACTTTGTCAGTTTTGTAAATTTGTAACAGAAAATGATACTAAAATGTATCGAATACAGGACAATGCACTTGAAAGGAAAGAATGAACTCAGCACACAAAAGCGACCGCAGTTAACGTAGCAGCGTACGTCCCTGCGGATTTATCATGCTTTGACCTCTTTCCCCGATGCAGAGACTGTCCGTTATCCCCGGCCCACGGCCCACCGAGTACTTTACACAAAGCCTCGCCGCAACCAGTCCTATATCTTCATGTCGGACAGAACTCGAGTTGACAGATACGGGAAATGGCCTGTGTTTTTTCTGCAGCCTACACTCACAGATGTGTATTTGATTTAGTTTTGTAAGTTCAAGGAATCTAAGGAGCATGCATAAATAACCTACAAAAACTTCAGTTCATGGCATACAAAGAGCCTGGCTTTTTTTACGGGCCTGAGGAGCACAACATACAATGGGGTTAAAGGAAGCAGTCCCCTTTTTAAGCCAGGAGGTCCAGGCTTTCCTTCTGGAAACTTTGTTTTCAGGTGGGAGATCCCTAGGCACCTGTTATTAACTCACTTGAGGATTTCCTCTGGTAAATTATATAAGTTTTGTATTTTCCATCTTTTGCATTTCTGAACGTTCCTGAACTGGTTCTTCAGAATTAGAAGCATGTGCGTTAGTTATTTGCATTCATAACATGAAATAGTTCAAGGGCGAATGGGAAACACTGCTTTATATTACAGAGTACCGAGGTGCTCATTTCTCCATCATCATAAAAGAATCAAAATGATCTCTGGATTCCTTCACAGCTCCAGAATTCACATGCCAGGACACCGATATCATGTCTATTTTATTAAAACCTGACCGAGCGCACCAGCCAAGATAATTGTTCATACCTCCAGAATTTCTATTCATGTTTATCCACAATGGGTGCAAGCAGCACGCAAAATAAATGAGGAATGACGCCACGAGTGTCTTTAAAGGGATCTCAGAAGGGAATCAGCAGAGAGGGCTCATGAAAGTTGGATGAGCCGTATATTATCTGTGCAGATACTACAGCGGTCAGAGCACTGAGTAGGCCGCGCTCCGCACCGGCCCAAATGATACATTTGTCACATCATGAGGTTTTCACTTGGAATGGGAAAGTTAATCCTGCCCTTACTGTCACTCTTTCAGGATGCGTTTGTCTTTAATGGTGCCGTTCACACGGAAAGTCTCTACATATGTTCACGATTCTTTGAAGCCAGCCCTTTGTACGGAAATGTCAAGCGTCTACGCGATCTTCGTGTCCACCCACTAGCATTGTTTTCTTAGCTTGAGTAGGGCTCGATTTCCTAATGCCATTCAGATTCCTTCTGTCACGGTGTTACGAATGAATATCGAAACTGAAGACAGAAAATGAAGTGCCCAAGACAAGGGCAAGAGGTTAAAACAGTAGCATCTTTAAAAATTCCCATAAAACATATCTTTCAGCCTAGGAGTCATATGGTGAAATGAAAGAGGGAGAGGACCCCCACTTAGAAAGGCTCCCCCCCCAATTAGCATGGGTCAGTCAGGGCCGAGGGGAAAATGCATGATGATGCTCAGACAGTGGAATGAAGGTGCTATTCATGAACTGCAAGGTTAGCAAAATCTGTAAGGGGCTACCTACACACGTTTATTGTATTATTATTGTTTGTGTCTTTGTCCCTTTGGGAATGTAAAGGATACGGTTTTGTAGAAACAGAAGGTCAGTGCTGGAAAAAAATTAGACATAATTTAGTCCAGCCTCTTCTTTTAAAGATGAAGATGCTGCAGCCCTAAGAGGTCAAGGGCATCGTGTCGACTCACATCACCTGGAAGCGTGGGAATGAGGACAGCAATCTCCTGTCTCCCGGTGTCACTCCTCCCATTTTCTTCTGTCCTGTGAACTGAGTGACCCACAGATCACGCACATGCTTAAAGGAAACTTCAGAGATGACACCCTGAAGATTTGGTTGACCCCACTACTGATGACAAATGGTTTTGAGTATCTCAACCATTTTCAGACTGCATTCTCATGGTGTATCACAAGTGAGGTAATCTGCTAACAGTTTGAATGTATAACCACTGCCCTGGAGTTAGGCATTCTTAACTTCAAGTCCAAGATCTGTAACTTCTATTTATGTGACCTTGAACAAATTGCTTGATTTCTCTGTGCCTGGATTGGCTCATGCGGAAAATGTGCATTATCATATTCCCAAATTCATAAAGCTGTTGTGATGCTTAAAAGTGTGCACACGAAGTGTTTATTGAACTATCTAGCCCGAAGTTAGCCCTCAATATATAGTAGCAGCCATTATTATTAGTTATCATTCTTAACAATAATAAAAAGATCTTCCATTGCCTTGGATGCAGCCCATCAGACTGATGAATTTGTCTACCTTCTACAAGAGTGTGGTTTCCATGCAGGGACAATGAAAAGTCTTAAAGAGAGATCAGTCAATTCTCCTACAATAAATGAGCACACACCAAAAGATTCGCTGTCTCATTGGCTTCAAATATCCAGGCAGAAGGTCTGTTTTGACATACTAGATTCCAAATCCTTCTGCAGTCGTGTAAAGTCCAGCCCAATGAAAACCACACTGTAGGTCATGGTCATTGTCAGGGCCCCTAACCACCAAATAGAACTGTAGCTCAGAGCAGAATTTGAGCTAAGAAACAAACAATTGATTGATTTACAAATAACCTGAGGTCCAGAACTTAATTTGTAAGTAACTCGGGGACTTAACTATCCCCATGAGAACTACTGACCGGTGGAATCATAAAATAATCATCATAGCAACCATTCATAATGAAGATAGGCCAATAGTTAGTTTCCTTTCTCAGTGGAGACCCTGCCATAGTGTGCTTTTAACGATGTCGTCTTTGATTAATATGTACATTATGTACAATTTATTGGTCACTTGCTCAGCAGAAGCTTTCCAAAGAAAGATTGCACTCAGTGATGTTTCACCAGTTCCATCTCCATAAAACGTATCTCAATCGCAAGCCGGACAATACAAGACTAATGAACACTGGCCCGCAGATGTGCCTGCCGAGCTGGTACACGGAGAAAATTTTTACGACTTAGTTCCTGGAAAATAAATTCACCTGTGACTCCTCACAGACTCTCTGGATGGGCATTTAAACTCTCTCCCCAAGGCCCTCTTCCCATATTACAACATCAACACATCCGTCTTGGGAGTTAATAAATAAAACCTGATGAGGACCACGTTAACATTTATGTTGGGCTTAAATAAAACATGAAACTAACATCGTGAAGGACTCTGCGTTCAGCAAGGCGGCATTCACTCCACGCTACTCGAGAATTATTCATGAAGCTTCAGTGCTCCTCCAGATTTTTGTTGTTTATATCTGCTTGCACTTGAAGTCCTTCCTTGCAATGACTGTTTTTAGGTATTCCGTCTACTAGCTAGGAAGTGTGCAATAACAGGAAGAAACAGTTTGAGCCCCTAATGATATCTAAGTGCCTTAATTGCTTGACAATCTTCCTTCCTGATTGTTAACTATCTCTGTTGGGATGGGGAGGGTGTTGCTGGAAGGAAACGGCAAAAGGGAAAGGTTTACATTTAGAAAAAGCGGATTAACCAGATCTTAGGAAAGCTAAGGCTAATAATCTCGTTGGTTCAAAGGTCAGTCAAGTCTGAGTTATTTTCTAATGATTTTGTCACTCGTGACATGGCTTTACCTTTAAGCAAAGACCCAGGGAATGGATACCCACTGGCCAAGGTTTATTAGCATCCATCCTCAAAGCTTCTTGCCCATTTGTGGAAGAGAAAGCCATCCTTTTCCTTGGATTTTTCTCCTCTATGCTCACAAGTTTTTCAGTCTCATGGAGAAGGCGAATGAGATCAACCGACCCACTCCAGCACCCTTCAGCCCTGCAGTGGCTCAGGCCCACCTGGTCTCTGAGAATTGCTAGTGAAGAAAGCTTTCTCTCCCAATAAATAACGTTCCTCTTCCCCTAGGAATTCTTCGTGGTCGAATTTGCTAAGTCAGAAACCAAGGACTCCTCAGTGCAAACAGACCGTTATATCTATTTCTTCAGGGGTTTATAAATAGTTTTTAAAGCACTTCCACACACATTTTCTCATTTGAAAATAATGAACATTTAGTTCCACTGAAAGGGTATGTTAGCCCGGGAAAGAGACTGTCGTGGATCTGACATTTATGGGATTTCACGCAGGGCAGAAATTAGCATGAAGACGCCAAGGCTGTTCAAGTGTGTAAGACTCATAGTCCATAATCAGAGACAGGGTGTCATTTGTATTTACACGCAAGCAGAACGGGAAATGCTGATCGTGAAACATTCAGCAACATTATTTCTCTCTCTCTCTATCTTTTTTAACGTGGTCATGCATTTTTAACTCTGGTAATATCCAAAACAATTCATGCAAATTGAAAAGATGGAAGCCGTTTTGACCCAAACTATACACTAGTTAATTAAAAAGAGAGAGAAAAAATAGAATACCAAGCATATGTAAAATAGTTCTTTCAGTTGGAGTGTTTTATTCAGTTTGAAATTACAGTGTTTAATAAAGGGAGGGTAGACTAAAGCAATTTTTGTAATTAAATATGTATCATGGTATTTATTTTTTCTGATAACATGTAGCTTTTCCCCTATGACACTAAATTCTTTTTATCATTTGTCATACCTAATTTCTATATCACAGTGCTAACCCTTTTTTATAAAGAAAGTAGCCATTGTATTTTAAAAAAAAACAGACACTACACTTAAAAGATTTTGTTTGTCAGGAAGAAAGTGGCAAATATGTTTCTCTATGCCTTAAATCTATATATCCTTTATAGTTTAAATGAAAATATGTATGCTATCAAAAAATGTTTAAGGACCTTATTCTGAGAAAATATGATTTTGAATATGGTTTAGATAATCTCTTTAAAGTACACATTTCGAGGGAACAAAACATGTATTCAGAAAATATGCACAGTTCATAAATGGACCAAGTCAATTCATTCTTAAGGCATATCCTTAATCCACTTGTTTAAACACAATACAGGTCAAATTTGAACATTGCTGGTACCTCAAAAGCTTCCTTCATGCACCATCCTAGTCACACCTATGTCATCTCCCCATTGATTAATTTTGCCTGTTTTAAAAATGTATAGCAATGGAATGATACAATGTGATTAGATTTAAACATTTCCCTTGAACGTTATATTTGTGATACTCATCAATGCCATGACGTACAGAATACAGCAATGGTTTGATTACCGCTTCACTGTCATTTGTTTCCAGCTCAAGATACTAAGAGCAATCTCATGTGAATATGTATTTCATGGACTTGATTGCATTTCTGCTGGGTATACCCTTTGTTTCAATTTTGGTCATTCTGGTGGGTGTATGATGTCTGTCTAGGTAAAGTCCAGCCCTCATTAATATAATGAGAATGGTTTGTGTGACGTGGATGTAACCTGGCAGCCAAGGAGAGTGGACTGGAGTGTGCATGTGTGTGAACAGTGACAACTTCACTGTACTAGTCAGGGGTGGCCATTGAGTGAGCATGTGGCAATGACATTCAAAATGACTGAGGGAGTAGAGCTACATATCTGCATCCAATTTTGCGTTAAGCTTCAACATTCCTCCATGGAAACTATTCAGATGATTCAGAAGGTTTTCAGGGACGATGCAATGAGTGCAGTGCAATAAATGTGTGGCGCAAATGCTTCAAAGATGGTCGAGAATCTACTGAAAGCGACCCACATTCTGGAGGGCCTGGAACAAGCAGAACACCTGAGAATGTTGAACGTGTACAGCCTGCAATCAACAAAGATCGGCGACTGACAGTGTGAGAACGAGGGATTCTCGCACTATCAGTTGATCCGGGAATTCCAAAAACTACTGTGTCTGAGATATGGACACAGGATCTTGGCATGAAACGTGTCATGGCAAAATTCATTCCATGGCTTCTGCTACCAGAGAAGCAGCAATATCGTGCGGCAGTTGCTAATGACTGGATTTAAACTGCTACCAATGAACCAGATTTCCTCAAGAAGGTCATAACCGGGGATGAATCATAGGTCTATGGCTGTGGTTCAGGGGCAAGGCCCAGTCATCCCAATGCAAGCTTCCCGGTTCCTTACACCCAAAGAAGGTGTGGCAAAGTTGCAGCAAGATGAAGACCATGTTAAGCGCTTTTTGATCGGGAAGGTGTTGTCCATCGTGAGTACACCCACCAGGTCAAACAATTAGTAAGAAGCACAGCCTCAGTGTTCTTCGTCAGCTGAAAGATGCAACGTCATGAAAACCGCCGCAGCCATGGGCAACTGATGGGTGGCTTCGTCACGACAATGCTCCCACGTAGGTATCACATGTTGTGCACTTTTTGACAAAACAAATCACCCAGGCGACTCAGCGCCCTTACAACCCAGATTTGGTGCCCTGTGACTTCTGGCTTTTCCCAAAACTAAAATCACCTTTGAAAGGGAAGAGATTTCAGACTGTTGGTGAGATTTGGGAAAATATGACAGGGAAGCTCATGGCGATCCCATCAAAGGATTTTGCAGAGTGCTTTGAACAGTGGAAGAGATGCTGGCAGAACTGTGTGAGGTCCCAGGGTGACTACTTTGAAGGGGATTGAGGCATCACTGTCCTACATACAGTGTTTCTTGTATCTTGTATCTTCTTCAGTAAATGTCTCTGTTTTTCACAGTGCATGGCTGGCTACTTTCTGGACAGGCTCGTGTATTATACCTGTGTATGGCTTTAATTCACATGCCCCTACTGACATAATGTTAGATACTTTCTTGGGTAAGTTTCCTGATGAAGACTTAGCCTTTGTATTGGATTGCCTATCTTTTCCTAATTGAATTAGCAGAGCACATTGATAGAAAAATTTATAAGTTGATTGCAAGGCATGTAGATAGTTGAGTACATAGAAAACTGACAGATTGACAGACAGATAGTGATATAACCTTATGTATTCCTGGTAATATTCTTTTTTTCTGAAATCTATTTTCTCTGATGTTAACATAACCACTTTGGCTTTTTTTTAATTAATTGGGGGATAGTACCTCTTTTTTTTATTCTTTCACTTTTAACTTGTCTTTCTAAAGTGGAATTTTTGTTTTTGGTAGACAGTTTATAGTTCGGTCTTGGTTTTCCTCTTTTAAGTCAAATCTGACACTCTACTTTTAAATAGGGTCTTAAAACCATTTATATTGAAGGTATTATATAGTTAGGATTTAATCTACTATCTTCCTCTTTCATTACTATATCAGATTTGCTTTTGCTCCATTTAAATTTTTGATCAATGACCATTTTATTATTAACCCTCTATTTTTAATTAAAAAAATTTTTAATAGATGTCTTTGCTATGTCTTCATTTTCACTCATTTTTTTGGTAACATCTAACATGCTGATCATCATATTCATTGTATTTTCCACTTTAAATACTATAGATTTCTTCTCTAAAGTTTTATTTCAGTCTATTTTTTGTATCTTTACACATTCAATCATTTGTCTAGTTTCCTGATCATATGAAATAGCGTTTTAATAATTTTTTACAGCATTACTCAATTAATTCTATCATCCATGTCATATCTTGGCTAGTTTCATTTGATTTTACTCTTAATTAGTTGTATCTTCCTGCTTCTTAACATGCATCATTAGTATTTTAATGGTGATATAGACATTGTAAATTTTATCTTATTTATTGGTGGTTATTTTTGTATCACTTTAGAAATGCTGTGATGAGGTTACTCAGAACAGGATGGTCTTCTAAGATTTTCTTTTAACCTTTTTATATGTGAGGCTGGCAAGTACTTATTCTAGAACTGATTTTCATTCACTGCCTCTGTGGTATCGGCACTTCACTCGATGCCCTGCACATTATGAGGTTTGTCACTCTGGCTGGTGGGAAAAGGCTTTATTCCTGGTACCATGGAGTCTCTGGGCATTGTTCCCTCGGAATCTTTTTAATGGTTCCACCCCAGCCTTAATTTGTTTCCTCGAATTTGTGTAGTATTGCTACTCAAGGATACAAGAGGAACCCTCTGCCAATTTCTGGAGGTCTACCTCTGCGCAGCTCTCTCCTTCCTGCTATTCTTCCCTGCGAACTCCAGCTGTCTCTGCTCCCCAGATTCCACCCCAGTCCCCCCAACTCCAGGACCCTCCCTGGCAGCTCTTCCTGAACTCTTCCCCCTTTCTCTGTGACCTGGAAACTTTCTACAGGCAGTGAGCCCGGGCTCAGGCAGGATCGCCTTGTTTTCCCTGTCGTTGGTAGGGCTGGCCTGCATTGTCTGAGTTTGGCTAAAACCAGAGGTCTCTTATCTAGTAGTGTTTCCTAAAGGCTGGCCATTTGGGGTAAACACAACAGTTTTTGTAGAAATACCATTTATATCCAGAACAGGACACACACCTTCTTCTGGTAGTGTGGAGGATCGATCGATCTGTTGATTTGTGTTTGGATTTCAGTTTTCATTAGTAAG
The DNA here is from genome assembly GCF_019186645.2 of Phyllostomus hastatus. Taxonomy (NCBI): domain Eukaryota; kingdom Metazoa; phylum Chordata; class Mammalia; order Chiroptera; family Phyllostomidae; genus Phyllostomus; species Phyllostomus hastatus. The sequence goes on from NW_025334024.1 coordinate 22,418,682, forward strand.
GGTCAGTTCACTACAATTTTCAAACGACTTCAGAGTGAACTCTCGAGGCTCCTTTAGGAGGCTATAGGTTCTGAGCGTCTGAATATTTTTTCCCAGCCACGGCTGTCATCTCAACGTCTGGTGGTGAGTAATAACAGAGAGTGTCAGGAACCTAGAGGAAGCAAGGCCTTGCACGATGAGGGAGGCAGAGGGCTCCTGGAGTGCAAAGGGTGTGAGAATGGAAGAGAAAATGGCTCAGATGTTAGGGTAGAAGTCTGCGGGCACAGCGGTCTTTCAGAAGCGGTCTAGACACCCTGGGCCTGACACAGTACCTTTCCCAGTCCCACGCGTTCTTCCCAGCACGGGCCGAAGAGAGTCGTCAGGTAAGCGTAGATTGTCCTTTCTCTCCCTGGCTCCTAGGGATTCCAAATGGCTGTCAGCTCATGCTTCAACTTTGAAAATGCATTAAAAGTTAAACTGTCCTTTTTCTTGTTACCCACATGTATAGTGATTTTCTTCTTTCTCCCACGGCTTTGGCAAGGGTGACAACAGCCACTGGTTTGTTCTCTCCGACGATGGACTCAACACTCTCTCCATTTTAGTTCTTTATTTCGTCAGTTGTGCAGCTCTCTGCTGGTATTCATAAACACACTTTTGTAGGTTATCCAGCAAATGCTCACTGCTAAGGTAGGAGTACTTTTTTCCTGCAGCTTCTAGATCCTAAGAGAAAACTTAAGTCTATACCTAGGATTTTTTAAAATTTTCTGTTTTTAATTTTATTTTTCAGTGACAGTTTATATTCAATATTATTTTGCATTATTTTCAGGTGTGCCGTATAGCGGTCAGACAACTATGCCTCGGTGTATATAGAAAAATACAATCTGATCTCGCTTTAACTATGTATACCCTGCCTCCAAGAAAACTTTATATTTACTAATATCCAAGCAAAGATATCACACATTCAGGTTATGTCTTCTTGAGAGGGTTTTCCCTTTAACTGGCAATTCTTTTTCATTTCCTAGAACCAGATCGATATAATCCCCTCATTGAAGCCAGGCTTTATTCCACAATCAAAAGCAGTTACTGCATTAAGGTATCCATTTGCTGTTTACTTTGGACCAAGTACCGCTGTTAGAACACCTCCATGAATAAAACAAACATTTCTGTACTCATGAGTCTTATGTTCTAGTGGGGAAGGAAGAAAATAAACATACGATGAAATATAAAAGAAGTTTGTGAGAACAGAAGAAAGTGGAGAGCAGGCAGGAGACAGGACATGCTGAAGGGACGGGACGGGTAGGAGTGTTCCACATGGGAGCAGGTCAGGCCTCCTTGAGAAGGTGGCACTTATGTAAAGACCTGCAAGAGCTGAGGGGCTGAACCAAGTGAACAGCTAAGGAAGAGCAGATTCAGCCGAGAGGCACGCTGCTCAAGGAGCGCAAGGCGGGAATCCAGGTGCCATGTCTGAGGAACAGCAAAGATGCTCTTACGGAGTGAGTATAGGAGGAGTAGGAGATGGGAATCATAAAGCTGTATGGAGAAAACAATTGCACACGGCTTTATGCCTGAGTAAACTGTGAGCCATGCAAAATTTCAAGGAATAACACGGTCTACCTTACATTATCAAAGGATAAGGTTGGCTGTTCCCAAAGAATGCTCACCTTCATTTTCATACTTAACACAATTAAATTGTCATGCTGAATCTTGTTATCCCTGGACCCTAGACCGAAGTTCTCAAGAATAAGAACATGTTTTATTGGTCTTTGTATCCGTACGTATGAGCCAGTACACACCCAGGACCATGCATGTGGCCAGTACATTCAGATGTAGATTTAATGACAAAATACTGCCTGTCCAGGATGTGTCAGGAGCAGAGAGATGCTGTTGCACATGAACTCGCCTCACGATAGAGGTCAGTGGTAACAACGCACACACGGGTCCAGCGCACACTCTGTCTGCGTGGTTCTTTCACTCACCTTTGGGTGGCCTCAGATAATCCTCTTCTGCTGCAAAGTCCTAACCTGGACAAAATATATATATATATATATATATATATATATATATATATATATATATATATATCTTCCCACCTAAAGCCCCGACATAATTTGAATGAAATTGAGAATGAAGACAAAAAAAATTAAGCTCTATGAAGGCCAGTCATAACTGAAAGTTTATGTGTATTTCAATGCTTCTATGTTTTCACAAGAATCCTAAAAAGCTGGGTAATATTTGTTCCATTTTAATAACGAAAATGCTAACACGATTCAAAAATTAGCATTTGAACCCAAAGTTATCACTTTCACAATTTCAACGCCTTTTTGCTTCATCACTCCATCAGCAGGAGGTCATTATGCACACATTGTAGGAAATTTACACAACTGCATTATAGAGATATGCATCTTGACATATATTCACAGAACTAAGTACACATTTGAAAAAAACATTATCGCCATATTTAGGAAAACTCCCTTGTATTGAAAAATAATGTTTTGCGGCCAAGGATGAGATTGTGGCGTATCCAGAGAACTGAACTTTAGCAGCTTATTTTCCTCCATCTGGAAATCCTGACTACTTCAGGAAGATCCCATATCAATTTCTCACTTTGGCTTAATGTGCCTCTTAGAATGCTTTGAACGATACATGGGGCTTTAAATTGCAACCTTGGTTCTTTTTATCTTCTCATAGTAGAAATAAGCCTCAGCCATTTTTCTTCCTCCCTGTCTCTGCCTGCTACCGGACTGCTCTTGCCGTCCAAGGCTATTCTCACCTAAAGAATAGTGCCCATCACTTCCTCAAATGACTCTGGCGAGGGGCAGATCGAAAAGATGTATAAGAACAATTCCAACCAACACTGAATGTGCAGACAAGTAGATAAACAGATGCGTACCTCCATGCCTACATGCATGTACTGGGTAGGCTGTTTGTGTGTGCGTTTGTGTGTTTGCCCATAGCTGTTAAAAATTTTACACTCCAAGAACAAGATAAATTGAAATTAGAAGCCCAACTGTGCTATCGTTTCAGCATCATGAACATCAGCAAGTGACAAGCACCCTAAAACTCGGTCTTCACATCAGTATGATGGAAATAATGATGCCATCTGTAGAAGGTATGGCGAGGATATAATGATAGAGTAAAATCAAAAGCAACAGTGGAAGCTAAAAGTACTCATATAAACGTAGCACCTTTCTAACACTTCATGTCTAATTATGACCTTTGTGTTAATATCTGGCACATTCACGTGCAACTTGAACCAACTTTAGTAAGTTTAAATGCAACATAAGGGGCCAATATCGAATCAATTTTCATAAGGAAGCATTGTAATACAATCATTCAGCCAACAGGGTGTAAAATTCCTTTGTTTTCACAAAATCTCTGCTATAATCTGAAAATCTCATCAAGAGTGGCACTGTAGCCCTGGCTGGCATAGCTCAGTGGATTGAGCATGGGCTGCGAACCAAAGCGTCGCAGGTTCCATTCCCAGTCAGGCCACATACCTGGGTTGCAGGCCAGGTCCCCAGCAACCATACATTGATGTTTCTCTCTCTCTCTCATTCTCACTCACTCCCTTCCCTCTCTAAAAATAAATAAATAAAATCTTGAAAAAAAAGACAGAGAAAATTGACTAAAATATTTTTTTAAAAGAGTGGCACTGTATTGCCATTTTAAAGGAACTTGCTTCTAAACCCTCCTTCTTGATTCTTTCCAATTTGCTGTGATGCATGCATCTGTCCATGGTGATGGGAAGCCATGCCAATAGGTGGGCGGAGGTGGGCCGCACATCGATCTCTGTGACATGCCATTAGCCTCTCCTTCCACTTAATCCTACCTGACGAGTCTTGACCAGTCCAATTTTCCCACTGAAGACACGGTGTTGAATAGAATCAGAACGCCCCTGCTCTCGCATCATGTTTTACGCTGAAGCAGAGTCAGATTCTTTCGAACTCTTTCCATTTGGGGTCATCTGAACAAATTCTCAGTTCCTCTTTAATTCGGACATGTGATGGGGAACCAAACATCCCTCCTAGCCTGGGTAACATGTGTCAGTCCACCCTCTAGAAAGGTGCTCACTAAACCATTTTGTAGATTTGTTCAGAACGCTAGAGATCTGGAATGGTTATCTTGTTGTTCACAGCAGCATTATGAATTTCTATTTTATTTTATTTTTTTAAAGATTTTATTTATTTATTTTTAGAGAGGGAAGGGAGGGAGAAAGAGAGAGAGAGAGAAACATCAATGTGCAGTTCCTGGGGGCTGTGGCCTGCAACCCAGGCATGTGCCCTGACTGGGAATTGAACCTGCGACACTTTGATTCACAGCCCGCACTCAATGCACTGAGCTATGCCAGCCAGGGCTGAATTTCTATTTTAAAACATCATTCTAGTTCCATCGATGGGAAAAAGGAGTCCATTCATTTTGAAATTTCATTTTTTCCCTTAAATCAATATATGGTAGGGATAAGGAAGTTCTAGTGACCGGGGATCAACTCCTTCCAACAGAAAATCTCAGCAACTTTTGTTTACATTGATTTTTTTTGCCTACTAAAATGATGTTTCAGTCATAAAATTAAACATCTATTTATAAACAGACATCAACATGCCCCTAACCACCAATTCTGCCATTCTTCAGGGCTTCAGAGGAGAAAGTTTATTAGGGAAATAAGAGAGTAAATTTTATCAGAAATATATACCACTGAGAAATAAACACAGTATAACTCACAGCATTAATATATATCTAACAAATATTAGAATTCTATTTCTTTCCCTGTTCTTCCCTCTTCCTTTTTCCCCTATGTATTAAGCGCACTGTATTTTTTAATGTCTACAATAAGCATCTGGGGTAGCATTCGTTAATGCTTTCTATACATGAAGAAAATAAGGCAGAAAAAAGCAGCAACAAATAACTTTTAGCGATGCTATATATATAAAATATTTTGACTTCTGCCTGTTTCATATGGCCCCAGGATAGTGAAGGCAGCTCTGAGAATTTTATTCACCATTTCCAGGGACCTTTCATTTTCACTGCCTGAAAAAGCTCCTTTGCAAAATATCAGTGAAACTCTTACCAACACTAAGATAACCACCGCAGGTAACTGACTGGTAATGGCACAAAGGGAGATCAATGAGCAAACACAGTGATGGTTTGCATATGTTTGCATGGTGGTAGGGGTGAGTGTGAGAGTGTGTGTGTGTGTCTATGGGTGGGGAAGTGTGTACACTGCAATCTTCACTGGCATTCCATTGAATAAATGGCAGGGCACACAAGACACTTTACCCTGCAAATTCCCCTCAATCTCTGCCATCATTCCCACTCTACTGTTTGGGACTGATTCAACACACCTTCTTTTGGGATCAGAAATCATGGCTCTCGCCAACCCTTGTGTCAGACCTTCCCTCCATTGTGCCCATGGGAAACTTACCCGAAATGCCACGTTCCTTCTGAAGTTTCCCTTGAATTGTGCATTGGTTTCCTCTGGCCTCTGCAACACATGAACACAAATTTACTGGCTTTGGACAACATAAACTTATTACCTGAGAGTTTCTGCAGTCAGAAGCCTCACGGGGCTACAATCAAGGTGTTAGGAGGGCAGCTTTCCTTCTGGAAGTCTTGAAGGAGAATTTGTTTCCCTGGCTCTTGTGTAGTCCAGAGTCTGCCTGCAGCCTTTGGCCGGGGGCCATTTGCTCCCTGTTTCCTGCCAGCTGTGTATCATCCTCAGCTATCGCTCTGATTCTGACCCACTCAGAAAACCCATTGCAATTGGGTTAAATCCACAAGAATAATCATGGATTATCTTCCCATCTCAGTACCCTTGATTTAATCATGTCTGCAAAGTGCAAGGCTCTTTGACGTGTGAGGGAATGCATTCACGGGTACTGGGGATTAGGAGATAAACATCTTTGGGGAGGGGCCGCATCCTACCTATCACTGATGGAAAGCAACCTCCTCTCCCGCATATTTCCATGTGTTCACATTGCTTTTACATTTTACAATATAGACTTATCTACTTTTTTGTTGTGATATCATTTCATCTCTTCCTTTAAAAGGTAGAATCCCAGAAGACATTAAAATCTTCTCTCTTCAACTCTATTTACAGATACTGAGGATACTGCTGCCTCTCGGACACCTTTTGATTCCCGCAACAGCCAGCGTGGGTTTAGTTTATTAAATTAAACTTGCAAGTGTTGAGAGAGACCGTATTAAGCTCTGAGTCAGGCAGAGTAACAGAAGCAACAGATAACAGAATTACTTTGTTAAGTGGTTTGTTTTTGTTGTTGCCGTTCCCAGAGAGGACAAGATCGGCGACAACCTGAGCTGGAGCTGCGGTCTTTGACCAAAACAAAGTCTACAAAGTAAGTCTGGGAGTTTGGAGCCTCCCCTGGACTGAGTGATTTTCTAGAACAGGATGCATTCAAATTTTGAGAGACAAGTACCTATCGTGGGAAGAAAAGAGAAAGGAGACATTTAAGTGCCTTGTGTTAAATCCTGGTTGCCTTCTAAGATCATCCCCGTGAGCAGAGGGATAGTTGTGCTTCTGTCTCACACAGAAGGATTCCAGCTGTCTTCAAACTGTAGCCCAAACCACTGACAACAGTGAACGTGTTGAGGTCTATCATTAGAGTGAAGGAAGGACTCATTGTTATGATAATAATATCTCTGTTTTTACTTGTTGGAAGGGTGGACAGTTGTATTCACTCTGAGACTATGGTTTGGGGAGATAACACAGAATACAATACATGGTTTCTTCAAATTCAGAAAAAAAAATAAAGTTGAGTTTTTCCATTAACTGTGGTTATCACCATGCCTACAACCCATGAGCATTTCAAAGGCTTAGAGAAATATCTTGGACGTTAAAAAAAAGCCAGAAAACAAGAAAAAAAATAAAGGAGTTACTGCAAGGTGAAATATATCCTGTCTGGAGGAACTACAGACACAACGTTTTTAGGTTCAAATCCTTGTACTGTTTATTTCAAAGATTAAACCTCATGACTTCCCTAAGAGGTATTCATTAATAGCCTCAATTTTCAAATACAGATATTAGGAAAAAGAGGTTAATAACATAGAAAACACAAAAACACAAATATGAATTAAATATTTAAATGTCAAAAAACACAACACTAATAAAACTCATTTATCTTTAAATATATAAATTGTTGAAATAGCTATTACAACGCACCCAGGACATTGAAGATACCTTGTAGGTTAAGTTTTCTGATTTTGCAATAACCACTAAGTGGGCACTACGTTTGCTAAGGCGGTATCCTCAAGTTTAAATTAAATAAGTTACTCATGACCAAATTATTATAAAACCAAACTATATAAAGTCTTCCAATTTTTCAATAAAGACTGGTGCTTTAAAGCTTTAAAATATATTTGATGCAAGTTCAGAACATTGAAAATAAACTGTCTGACTAGTGCCGACACTGACAGTTCAGGCCCTAGTGAAGCCATGAAGGAAAAATTCCCTCACGGACACAGACCATAGTGTGGCAGTTACCGGAGGGAAGGCAGGCAGCAGAGGTAGAAGAAGAGGGTATGGGGGGGATAAATGGTGATGGAAGGGGACTTGACTCGGGATGGTAAACACACAGTGTAATATACCAATGGTGCATTATAGAACTGTATGCCAGAAACCTACATAATTTTATTAGCCCATGTAATTCCAATACATTTGTTGGGAACCGCCCTGACTGGTATCAGAGGCTGAAACCCCCGCCTAGCTAAGGCTAAGGGAACGCCCTTGGAACCGTGAGCCAGCAAGGAGACAAAAGCTTATCTCCCTGGCAGGAATGCTGCTTCTGCTGCTGAACCCCCAAAAAGCTTGGTCGGTTAGCCAAAGACGGGTAAGATTCCCCACGGGGGAATGACCTAAGCCAGGCACGATCACTTTGGGAGGCCCCCCCAAAAGAAGGACTTGGGGGGCTGCAGCAAAAGGGGGTGATGGGCCCTCGCTCCTCGGCTTTGACATAGCCTGAGTTCTCATCATCTGGGAGAAAATCTCCTTATCTCTTGGTTACCTAGTTCCCTTGCTCCACCTAAGCCTGAAACAATGACAGGCTGGTGCAGCTCGGTACTGAGAAGTGCGGATTCCCCAGGGTGATCAGGCCTAAGAAAGAATATGTAAATTACTGTGAAACCTTCTTTGTTTAGAATGCTCTCAGTTGAATGAGAAGGGTCTTAGGAGGAAGTTATTTTGTTCCTCAGTCTTACAGCTCTTTGACCCCCCAACTCAATAGACCGGCAGAGTTCTATGTTTTCTATAGTTCCTTACTTCCCCCTAATATGTACTGTACTTTGCCTGAATTATTATGCAGAATGAGCCTAATAAAAGCAGGTATGGACTGTAAATCAGCGCGCTCCCCACTAGGGGGGGTGGCCATTTCGTCCCTACTTCTCCACAGAAACTAGTCTGTCTCTGTGCATGTGTCGTTTTTTCTCGCGTGTTTATCGTCGAGCCATCCACAGCGTTCCGTGGTCACTGCTGGCCGGTGACCCACGCGCAACATACATTCAATTAAAAGATTAAAAAAATTAAAAAAATAATAAAGCATATAGTGGGGAAAAAATAAAACCTACTTCTTTCCTAGGAAATGTATTTTTATTCATATTATTATTTTTTAACGACTACTTAATAACCTGGTATTCATCAGTTAACCAAATCTAGTAACGTTGAATCTCAGTTAGTAAGGCTGAAGCCCAATTGCCAAGGAGTAGAATTCTGGACAAAGGAAAACAGCGCTTGACACGGAGACACAACGCTAGGTTTCCGTATAAAAAGGTGTGACTGCAGTTCATGTGCCAGCTAGCCTGGGCCACGGTGCCCAGATAGTAAAACACACTCCTGTTTCTGCGAAGTGTTCTCAGATGAGATTAATGTTGACATCGGTGGACTTCGGGGATAGGAGAGTGTCCCCTGACGTGGTGGGCCTCATCCAACCAGATGAAAGGCTTCACTGAACAAAGAAGGGCTCCCCGGAGCAAGACAATTCTGCCAGCAGATCATCTTTGAGGTTAAACTGCAGATTTTGGATTTACCAGTCCTCATAACCCTAGGAACCGATTTCTTTGAATAAATCTCCAAAATACTGGATTGTTGCTATTTGTCTAAAGGATTCTGATAAACACCAAGGAAGAAAGGAAGGATTCATAGTCCAGAAATAAATGAAATAGCAGAGAAAATACTGAGTCACAAATAAGACACATTATCAAGAGTGGTTCACGTCCTGAGGATGGAAATGAACCCGCATGGGTGAGGTTAGTCTCCTTAAACTAGTATCTTTTAGCTACGAAGTATGTACTACTTCCTTCAAAACTTAACCCCCGTAGCCTACCTAGGAGAGAGTCCTCATCCTCCTCAACGTCCAGGAATGATAGTGAGGCTGAAAAGTGAAGTCATACACAGTCGCAAGCGAACACAACATGTTTGGGAAATGAATACATTGGAACTCCAGTTTTGTTTTTCAGTCTACTACCTAGCACCTCGGGCCTAATCTGATGAACCCCCACTCACCCACCCAATGCTACCCCTACCAGTTACCCAGATGAATAGGTATCAAGCTCCTATGTCGTGGACGAACCGTTACATTCAACTCCAAGTGCACAGCTCATATGCTTTCCAGTTGAGGGCCCCTAATACATTTGCACATCACCACGAGTTCATGTGATATAATTCATGTAAAGAGTCATCAGTAGAAGTGCCAGGTATACCATTCGGGCATAATTTATACGCACTTCTAAACCCTTGCACGCGTAACAAAGTTAGGGATGGAACATTAGCATGCTGGGGGCATCTCACACCTGCAGCCATCACGCTGTGTTGCCGGAGTGGAGAGAACCTTCTCCAGCCGCCACCCCCCTCGTGGCTGCGGCGTATCACTTGGATGATTCTGTGGCTCGTTGTAACCCACTATGTATGTTAGTATACCTCCAGGAATAAGTTGTCATTCGATTTATTCGTTGGAGTGTCTTGCATTTTTCAATGGTAGGGAAAATTTTATATTGACATATCCGGGGTTTTTATTGAAGTTATATTAGTCCTATCTATCAGAGATATGCTAGAAAATCTATAACTTCCCCCGGAATGTCGCCCCTGTGAGCAATTCTGTTTATGAAGTGCAATCTTCGAAGGCAGGCGTAGGGCCTCGTGATTCATTTTTCAGCCTATGTGATGTTTAATGATTTTGTCAAAATAAAAACTAATACACAGTTCTATGTCCATCATCAAATTATGCGATTCAAGTTACAGCTTAGGCCATGAGAAAAGACATCCAGATATGGAGGCCCGAGGAGCAGAAAATTGCTCTGGTCTATACAAGTCTCCTTCCTCTTTTGACACAGAGAGCCATAGTGGGTAAGAAGTTATTTGGTTTATTATTACACTGGGAGGTTTTTTATAACGGAGTAATGACACTGTTTCATTATGTCAAACATGTAGATCTCTGCCTAGAGTATACTGCTGGGCCAGAAACATGATTATTAAAAAAAAATGAAACCATATAAAACAAGAGGAAAAAAGGCTGAAAGGTCTTTATCGCCTTGTTTAAACCAATCTTAAATCCCATTTTCTAAACTACTAAACAGTAACTCCCAAACACATTCATTTTCCTTAACCATCACCGTCAGCATATTAAGAATTCTTTCAAGTTACGTATGTGTTTGCGTGTGTCTGGTGTGAGTGTACGCGTGCAGGGGGCATTTTAAAGGGCTGAATATAATTCACGTTCTGTTTTTGTCTGTTTTTTACATGTTGTTTTCTTAAGAATTAAATATTGTTACATAAGGTCAAAAGGGGAAGCTTTAGTAATAAAAAAAAGAAGAAATAATATGGTCTTTTGTTTGGAGGATGTGATTTCCGCAAAGAAGGTTAATGTTGGTTGTCTGGATAGCACAATTCACGAAGCAGCTCTCACGATAAGTCAATTTCAGAATTGATGAAAAGCAACCTTACTTTTTATGTAGGGTTAATTTTCCAAGATTCCTTTACTGCCTCTTCACACAGGATGAGGCATGTAATAGTTGGCAATAATCCTTTCAAGATCTTTTTTTTTTTTACCCCTCTGACACATACAGGGCTTTGAACCTACTGTGAAACCCCCACAGGAATTAAACAAGGGTCACTGGAAAGGGGAAGGGTCATCAAGGAACATGTATAAAGGACACGTGGACAAAGCCAATGGGAGATAGGATTGAGGGAGAGAGGTGGGGATAGGTGGGGTGAGGGGGAGGGGTGGGGGGAAAACGGAGACAACTGTACTTGAACCACAATTTTAAAAAAGGAAAAAGCCCTGGCTAGTGTGGCTCAGTGGATTGAGTGCCGGCCTGTTAACTAAAGAGTCACCGGTTTGATTCCCAGTCAGGGCGCATGCCTGGGTTGCAGCCCAGGTCCCTGGTTGGCAGCATGCAAGAGGCAACCACACGTTGATGTTTCTCTCCCTCTCTTTCTCCCTCCCTTCCCCTCTCTCTAAAAATAAATAAATAAAATGTTTTTTTAAAAAAGAGAAAGGCTGTAGCTCAGTGGATTGAGCGCAGGCTGGGAACCAAAGTGTCCCAGGTCCGATTCCCAGCCAGGGTACATTCCTGGGTTGCAGGCCATAACCCCCAGCAACCACACATTGATGTTTCTCTCTCTCTCCCCCTCCCTTCCCTCTCTAAAAATAAATAAATAAAATCTTTAAAAAAAAGAGAGAAAGGTATCAGAACCTATGTTGAGAGGTCTCATGACCATTCATGAAGACAGTTTTATTTCAATATTCTGAGAAAGCAGATGAAGCTCAGAATGATTCCAAGACTAGCCCCCAACCCCACAGTTAATTCATGGGGAGTTTAGACGCATGCTCAGGCTTGTGAGATTCATAGACCTCTGTTCTTTATGGAATACCCCACAGCCCCTGGAAGTTGCAGAATGCCAGCTACAATGGGGTGAAATCACAGACACGTGTCAGATTCAGCATTGATCCCTAGAAGGTTCAGCACAAAGAACTGACCCTCTTCTGCATGCGAGACCTTGCTGTTAATCATTTTGCTTTTTTCTCAAACACCAACCAAAACTCAGAAAACATGGGTCACGTGGGAAGGTAATTCACATCCCCAGTGGTGGGTCTGCATCGAAGATTCGCCTCTAATGCCATCCTAACCAAAGCTTGCTACTACCTTTCAGAGCTTATCTAGAGAAAGCAGAGAGTATTAAAAAGAGAATCTCAGGATTTTGTCATGAATACTGTGGCTTAAGTAGAATGAAATGTTGAGGATCCTGGCATATAAAAGCTGCCACACAAGTGATTTAATGGGTCAGAGGGTTTCATAACAAATCACTGAAAGGAATAAAAAAGAATCATCAGTTCAAGTGAAACACTACAACAAAGGGCATGAAACAAATGGATACCAATGTAGGAAGAGGACAATACCAGAGGAACTGGTCTGAAAGGGAAAGGCTACAGAACATAAGTTCCAGCAGAAGTTTTTTCTGCACTAGACACCCAACCCACAGATTTCAGCTCCGTGAGTTTCAAAAACGTACTGTCTTCAACATAGACCATTCCGCTAAAAGTGTGAGGGATACTCAAAGTTGTTTCACGCGGTAGACAGGTGCTGAAACCACGGGCTACTACTGCTCTGCGCAGAGGGTGACTTCATCTCCCATCCGTTTCCACGTGTTCTCCTAACATTAATAAAGAAGCCTCGGTTTTATATTAACACGTCTTTAGCACTTTATTAGCACTTGTTAATTCCTCCTGTGTAGTAACATAAAGTCTCCTTTTAAGATACATTTATTTACATTAAAAGGGTGTCAGCTGAAAGGAAGATAAGTACAGACTTCACACAGGTATGGGGAAAATCATGAGAGTGTAATCCAGTCATTTGACTTGAGAAGAGGTGTACATCTGGAGAAGAGGGAGGTGGGGCGGTAAACTACGTGAGCCCATCGGCGAAAGTTCGAGAACTAGTCCATCTCTGATCGTCTCTGAGATCTGTGAGAGGGAGGGAATGGTCCTGGAGAGACACCCCGGAGGGCCAGCTTGTGCGGGAAATAACAGCTTCGCATTTGCATCCACATAATCCGACCCTTCCCACAAGAGCAAGCCCTGGACACAAGGTAAATGAGACAGGAGTCCCGACCACCTCCCTCCCCAGCATCACAGTGGGGCTGTTCTTGTTTTTCCATCTTTCATTGAAATTTTTTGGAGCGAGAAACTTTTGGGGACAGTTCTATTAGCCAAATTTCTCTCAAGCGCGGACGGCCTTTCTGTACCACGTGGTCCCTTGGAGGATCATTAATCACTCTTTCCACAATATATTCTGAAGAGCCATCTCTCCCTGGAGTATGAAATGCTCTCCATGTGAAATGCGCTCTGTTCTTTCCATCATTCCTTAGCTTTCCCTTCACCGTCATCACTGAAGGAGCTCCAATTTGCCCATATCTTTAAAGCGTCACAGCGAGAACTGAATCCACTCTTTTAGGTCTAGCAGTATTTTGGGAATCAGTACACAGATACCATCCCCTGAGCACTAGTAAAGAAATTTTTCTTTATTTTGTTCTAGCCCAAGATCATACCAGCTTTGTGTGTTCTATCCGGGACTCCGAATGCGATGATGGCGAGTTGTTTTCTTAAAAAGGGTGGCTAGTGAACACAACTTAAGCAATCATTTCTTTTAAGCTTGTATAATTAGAAAGCTGACAAAAAGAGCACCCTCTGCTATAAACACACAGCCTTTACCAATATTCTCTATATGCCTAAGGAAATATAAAGATACCAAGGAAGGGGCATATTAATAGTAATATGCTAGAATTATTGGTTATATAGTTTTCTATTTTTCATGAGAATTTTTAAGAAGAACTCATACAGCCTGAGAGAGGGATTCCAAAGATTTGGTTTCCAAATAATTAAAAAAAAATAACTTCTTAATTTTCTTTACACCAATTCCTTCCTGTCCCAACATAGCATCACCACTCACAGGTAGGGGGTGATGTCATCATGTTACTGGTGACGTCGGGGGAGAGGACAGCTTGGGCAGAGAAATCAGTTTAGATGAAGCATTCACCCTTTGTCAGGACATATGTCCCCAATACTACCGGTGGCCGGAGACTGCAAATCCGTTCTTACGTTCAACCTCAAAAAGTACAAAGCTCTAATTTTCTATCAGAGGAAGACAGCTCCCCATTATTTCTAACTATCCATTTATTTATAAATGGCTGTAACTGAGTGCTGGTTCTGGAGATCAGTGTCTTTATCCTTGGGCAGCTGATCAATTAGCAGAGTAAAAATAACAGAAGTCACGGGTGTACAGAAGGTTAGGCGACATTCAAAGCCGTTCTTCTTCAAAGAACTCTCCTCCAGATGAAGCCAGTCCCTCCATGTCAATTTGCATACAAACCCCCTGGGGGATCTTTTTCAAATGCAGGCATTGATTTCCGCTTGTGGGGTGAAACCTAAGCGTCTGCATTTCTCATAAACTTTTCTTTCTAAAAACAGGGCCACTGGTCCATAGACAACACTTGATTGTGAAGGGGCTAACAGAAAATTGGAAACTTAGAAGTTCCCTATACTTGCCTCCAATTCTATCTTAATGTTAGACCACCTTTCGCTTACTTATAAACATGCATGGTGCGTCTGCAATGTTCCAGGCTCTGCTTTAGCTGATGGGCATTCAGCCCTGATTTCTTCCCAATGCCCTTTAAGTTTAGGTTTAGACAAAGCAGGTCTCTACTGGAAGACCTCGCTGCAGTAGGGCGAGTATGCCTAGTACAGCTTTGACCTTAAAGTGAAGGGCAAGGACCGTGAGAGTTGGAAATACTTCACTTTGAAAGCTGGCTCTGTCACCTAGTCACCTTGCCCCCTTGGGCAGATTAAACTCCGAGCCTCAGTTTTCTCCTCTACGCTGAATTGAATGAGGAATTAAAAGACATAATGTTTGTAAAGCATTAGTACAGTGCCTGCCTGACATGAGCAATATTTCTAAAAATATGTCAGTTGTTACTAGTCTTGCTCCAGTTCTGGTATTTACTGAGCCATAGGTAAACTGTGGGCAACGACATTCTTAGAGGTCACCTATGAGGGGCTGGGACAGAGGGGACTAACAAATAATAGTACTGGCAAATTCCAAAAGTAGGTCCTAGAGGCACTCATTTTTGCATTCCAGGGATCTCCGTGAGTGTCAACATTGATCTCTCTGCAATGGCAAGCACGTCTGTACTGCACTGGAGCCACTACGACGGACAAGCCTGCATTCCCTACAAGCAGTGGAATGGGATGCACAGGAGAGGGTCCAGGATACCAAGTCATCCATCGAGATTTCATGAAGTATATACAGCTCCCCCAGAAAGGCTAACAAGAGGCTCCTAAAGCAAATCAAGCCTGAAACCTTGCTGGAGGCAAAAATGACGAAACTGAACTTGTCCCACTTGGGCCACGATATGAGAAGGCAGGGTTCTTCGGAACAGACAGTGATGCTGGGAACATAGAAGGTAGCAGGGAAAGAGGAAGACCCACTATGACTCCTTAAAAGGAGCCATAGGTGTGTGTCTACAGGAGCTGAGCAGGGCTGCTGAGGACAGGACCCTGTGGGTGTCACTCATTCATAGGGTCACGACGGTGTGTAACACATGTAGAGCTCCAGGAGCACTGCAGGCTCCCCCGGCTGTGGGTGAAATGCTGTGGGGACAGTGTGAACCTCAGAAGGCACGGGACGGTCCTAATGCCAGAGGGCCGCCTTGGAAGGAGGAAGGATGAGAGATGGAAGAGCTCATGTCAAGGGAGAGGAGGGCTTGGCTCTCAGATCCTTCCAATAAGCCAGCTGTTGAGATCCTTCCACTAATCCAGTTGCTGACCCACCAAGTCACCAGCGTGAAACCCTGAAAGGTTTCCTGGATCTGAGGGAACCTGATCTAAGAGGAGAGATGTGAAAGTCGTTCTCTGGTGGAATGAACAGTAAAAGAATCTCACCCAAGCCCCCGTATTCAACAGTGATGCCAATCGACTATTTGAATCAGGAAGCACCTCCTTGTTCTCTGCTGTGTTGCCTGCTTGCCTGAGATGCACTCAGTTCTAGGGGGTATTAAAATGTCATAGTGTTTAGATTACAGGGAGAGAAATATGTGGTCAAACCAGAGCCTGGGAAAATAATGTAAGAATATGAATCAAAAGGAATGCCCATTTATTATTTCAGAGGGAAGTTAGAAATCACAGTCAAGGGACAAGAACTATGATAACTTCACATAATTCTGAAATACTAGTTACTTCCTCACATTATAATTTTCTCATATCCTTTTACTTTCCCTATTAATCAAAGTCTAATTAAAAAAAAAAGGCCCATGTGCTTGTCTGTTTGGGTGGCCACAGGAAGAAGGAGCCAAGCACTATGTCCTGATCTAAACCCAGGCTGGAAGGGTAGGCAGGAAGAGACAAGGCAAGCGTGAGTGACGCAAAGGACAGACAGGTAAACTGGGGGGAAATCAATCAGGTCAAACACCTGCAGGCAGTAGGAGAAACCCAGAAGCCATCTCTGTCCCGGGAAAGGGTCCTAGCCGGAGAGGGCCTTTGTTGTTTTTAGAAAGCGGCTTCCACAGAGCTGAGAGCCTGCCCTGAGCAGCCTGGCAGACCAGAGATGAGGAAGGAGGCCAACTATTTCTGGCGGCAGCCACCCGAGTTCCTTCCACAGGCCCGACTAGGAAAGACACATTTGCGAGAACCAGCTTCTGCTCTTGTCCCCCTCTGCCTTCCTGATCTTCCAGTGGAGGACAGCATGGGAGGAGCGGGGGAGACTGTGACCGCGTGGTGCCATGTCAGAGCACAAGGCAAGTGTCGGCCCCCCTGAAGAGGGTGCCTCTCCCCCATTCCCGTGCATTAACCATACACGACCACAGCCTGTGTACACGGGCATTGATAAAACTTCCATATTACTTCCTTCTGATCATCACCCTGAGTGAACTACTGTTCCCTGGGGTGACTCTCCCTGTTTTTAGTTGCAACCAACATGAAATGAGTGAAAAAAAATAGAAAAAAAAAGACATTGCAATTTTTATGGACGCTTCTGAAAATGTTGTGTCCTCAGTTGGAAACATCGAAGAGGTCATTCTGCTTCCTGCCTCCCTATGATACACCACGTCCATGCTTGTTCACGTCTGCCCTTTTTCACGGTTTCATCTGGATGCGGTCCAAGTGGAGGGTGAGACGCCACCTTCACAGTACATCGAGGTCCAGGGGAGACATGCGAATGGATACAATGCGGTTCCATAACGACATGTAAATCGACTCACACAATGCACTTGAATGCGCTGTGTAGGAAGCGCCCCTCTTTTCCTCCCCGGTGTTTATAATCTACATTTTTTAAAGCACCACCAAAGAAAATGCCACCCTCATTATAAAACAGAAAGGGATAGTCTAGAAAAGATGTCTGAAATGAAATTACACTGATGCATAAACAACTGTGTTTTATTTCTTTTACTGCCTGCACTCTAAAATTTTATTTCTGCACTCCAGGCAGATTCTCTCTGCGAGGGGAAAAAATACAGTCACAGTGGCCTCGTGGTTCACCAAGGCCCCATAATCACCACCTATGGGACAACGTGTCAGACTCGGAAACAAGTTTTCCCATCAGGAATTTAGTTTGGACTGGACAAACTCCAACCTCCTTTTCCTATCTCTTCATCCCTCTCAATGATGGACACAGGCTCTATCATAGCCTTAACTGATTTTTCAAACATCGTATGCTCATAAACTTAATAGCCTAATGTTTTATTGAGTTAAAACATAGTAATAATTACGGCTTCTAGCAAATATAATGGAAAATATTCATAACACCTTTTGCAAGATTCTTTAGAACTGACACACCACTTCCACCTTGGTTTTCCATTTTATCCTCTGGCTGATGGAAATAAATGATGCGATCCCCTTGTGCAGGGAGGGGACACGGAGTTGCTTGAGGTCAAACAGCTACTATATGAAGAAACGAAACGGCAGAATCCTAACTTGTCCAACGAGCTAATAGTTGTCTTGTGCATTATCTCAACCTCTTTCAGAAAGTGTCATAAAGCAGGCGCTTGAAAATACTCATTCCACAGATAAGGAAATATCCTTTCTACAGATTAAACAAGAATGACAACCACAAAGTCATTGGTTCATTCAACTAATAATATTTAAAGGAGATGTAAATTTCACTTGCTTTTATTCTAAACTTGAGGTTCTTTTCTCTCCACCATAGGGAGAGGTGATTATATTTCTTCTCATCATGTTAAGGATCAGGAACGAACAAACAATTCGTGGAGCAGTGGAATGCAGTGACTACGAATACCAATACTGAAATCAGATTTTCCTAGTGAAAATGCCAATTCTACCAGCTTGTCCTTGAGGCAGTTTACCCAGGCTGTCTGTTTTAACATTCTTGCCTACACAATGGGACTAAATATAGATACGCTCACAGGGACACTATAAATAACCTATGAGATACTCAATGTAAGCAGCTGACACAGTGTCTGAATAGTATACAGTCAATAAAAAATTCACTGTGAGAGGCATGATAATAATTGTTCTTTCTATTTTCCCTCCAGCACAGTCTAGAACCTAGTACCATTGAGGATTTAAGCCAGCGTCTTGATTTCTATGCCCCTTTGTTGAACCTTTGTTGAAGAGAGACCGTATTGTGTCCCTATATTGTTCCTGATAATGTATAATCTCAAGGACTTGGAGAGGTTAACATAACCGAATGATGTTTGCTGAGAGAAAATTCTGGACTAAACGGGAATGAAAGACTGTATGTCAGGCCCCATCATCTGTGTGAGTCCATTGTCTACAGGGAGTCCAGCGCTCCCTATGGTCATGTTTTTTTAATAAAATTTACAAAGACATTTTAACCTCAGTTAGTTAAGATCATGTTTCTTTCCTTCCAAACACCCTTTTTATCTCACTTTCCCAATTGGCGTTGAGGTGTCCTGCGGACATGTCTGGGATCCAGCTAACTGGAAAGTCTTTCGGGAGTAGGTGGGTTGGGAAGGACGTAGTTACATGGTTCGGTTCCTCTGTGTGTGTGGTGGGCACTGCTAGCTGCCTCAGCGTGGGGGCTCCGGAGGTTAACCCCCCTCCCGCAGCCGCTGCGTCCCGCTGACGGCGTCAGGGTGCAAACACGAGCTGTGGCCTCCGGCACCAGAATCATGAGAGAGAGGGGAAAAATGATTTGAAAGGTAAAGCTTGCTGGTGGAATATTCTTTCAACAAACACGTGTAACGTTTAAAAACAAAAGGATATAGTTGTCATTGAAGTCTAGTCAAACCAGTGTTTAGTCCATCGATGTCAGGATTTCCCTTTTTATGACTAACAGTGTATTGTGGATAGATAGATACATAGATACATACATACATACATAGACAGATACATAGATCGGTATATAGATAGATCTCACATTTTCTTCATTTATTCATCCATCGAGGACATTGAGGTGTTTCTATATTTTGAACAGTGTACCCAATGCTGTGATGAACGTGGGAGGGAGTAAAAATACCCCTTCACCATCCTGATGTAAGCTCCTTAGGATACGTGCCCAGAAGTGGGATTGCAGATGGTATGATGGTTTTGTTTTTAATTTTGTAAAGAATCACCATACTGTTTTCCCTAACTGCTGTACTAATTCACATTCCCCACAGCAGAGTATAGGAGTTCCCTTTTCTCTGTATTCTTTCCAGCACTGGTTATAGTTTCTGTTTTTGATAATAGTCATTCTAACAGATACGAGGTGATCTCTCATCGTGGTTTTGATTTGCATTTTCCTGTTGATTACAGATGTTGAGGATTTTTTCATGTATTTGACAGTCACCTGCATTTCTTCTTTTAAAAGTCTATATTTAAGTTCTTTGCTCATTTTTAATCAGGTTATTTGTACTTTTGGTATGAAGCTGTGTAAGCTTTTGTACACCATATTTGGATATTAACCCCTTATTGGTTGTCTGGTTTGCAAGTATTTGTTCCAGTTCCATAGGCTGCTGTTCCTTTTGTTGATTGTTGTGGTGGTTTGGAGTTTGTTTGTTTGTTTGTTCATTCCTTTTTTAGTTTGATGTAATACAACTTGTCCATTTTTGCTTTTGTTGCCTGTGCTTTTTTTGTCCTGTCCAAAGAATTATTGTCAAGACCAATGCTAAGATTTTCCCTATGTTTTCAGGTCTTATGTTTAATATTTTAATCCACTTTGAGTTGACTTTTGTACATAATGTAAGATAGGTCTAATTTCACTGTTTTCATACAGATGTAGTTTTGCTACTGCCATTTGTTGAAAACTATATTTGCATTGTGTATTTTGGCGCCCTGTTGAGAATCAGCTGACTGTAAATCCACAGCTTTATTTCTGGGTTTTCTATTCTGTTCTATTGATCAATGTATCTGTTTTTATGCCAGTCCCATACATTTTTGATCACTGTAGTTTTGTAATATAATTTGAAGTCAGAAAGTGTGGTGTCTCCAGCTTGGATCTTCTTGATTAAGGTCACTTTGGTTATTTAGGGTCTTTTGTGGTTCCATATGAATTTTTGTTTCTTTTTCCTATTTATGTAAAAAATGAAGCTTTTTTAAAAAGAAAAATGTAACATTTTGTAATAAACAACAAGAAACCCATATGAATATGTAGCTTTTTTGCTTAAACATCGTCCTTGACTTCCTGTCACCATAGTTTAAACAAAGATGCTTCTTATTCAAGTTTCTGATTCTCGTTTTAAACTTAATTTTTCTCATTTCTCTTCTTATGCTAACACACTAAGATTAGGCAGTGAGTAAGTTCCATAGTTGCTTAAACTTACCATAACATTTCACGTAGGTTTCACATCTTAGTTCATGGTGCTCCTCACCCATTTGATGTCTTCCTCCCACTTGGCACACCTGAGAAAACAACAAGAATATGTTGAAAGTCTAGCTCGACATTCAACTGCTCTGGAAATAGGCTGGCAACCCACCAGGTATATTATGTCTTTTTTCTATAATGCCAATAACTTTTCTGAGTGCAATGCTTTATTGTCCCTATTTGTTCATACCAGACTTTTCTCCTATATCAAAATTCTCTTATGTGCTTGAACCACATAAACTCTGTGTTTATAGAGTTAACATTGTAGTTAATCCACAGTATGTACTCATTTAAAGCTAACTGATTTATACTTGGCCTATAGGATGTTTTTTTAGCAGCCATATTCCTCTGCCTGAAGGGCCAGATAGCTCATTGTAAAAAGTTTTTTTCATAACAAACTTTATACAAGTGCATCAGACAAGCCATATTTTTGACAACTGGACAGGGACACAAATAAATGTCTCTGACTGTAGGCCATTTTGATGTTGGAAGTTTCTTGCCAGCAATGTTCCCAATTAATGTTCAAGAAAAGCCATTTGTTTTGGACAATCATGTCAATGATATGTTTGTTTCATAAGAATGATAACATTTGACTCTACGGAGATAGAAACAGACAGAGAGAAGACAATAGAATAAAAGCTGTTTTCATCTGTCTGGTTTTGAATATGAAATATACATCAAGGGTAGTGTTTGAGGACTGTTTGGCTTCCTGGATAGTTATGCCTGTTACACAACCAAGAAAATAAACAGGATAAACAACCAAAACTCTGCAGAGAAAAGGACAAGTCCAAGAAACTGGTAAACATACATTACTTACTTTATTTTATATACAACACATATGATTAATATTTTATAAATATGAATGTGAACATATGTGCATGTGTGTGCTTCCATGTGACAGGCATGAGGTTAATTAGTTTGTATGTAAAAGCGCCATTATATCTCACAACACTCTCGTAAGGCTGACCTCATTATTTCCCGGCTGTAAAAATTCAAGCTCAGAGAAAGATGAAAATATTTAAATTTTGATTCTCTTGATTTCAAAACCCAAGTTATAGTCTAGTAAATACTAATAACCACAGTAATAACATCAAAAACAATCACAAAGCACAACACCAATCAACAGTATGTACTCATCCACAGTATGCACAGTATCCATACTATAACCTAAAAAACTTCTAATACTCATTGAACTCTCATCGTATGCTCATCTTTAATGCTACGGATGTACAACACAGTCAGATTCTCACCCTCACCCCATGAACTTGGGTTCCCCTTTGATAGAGGCCCAGAGCACACATGTACAATGCCTAAGAGTTACCCAGCCTTTGCATCACAGAGCTGGGGTGGTAAGAACCCCAGCACCTCATACCTATGTTCCAGTGTAGTTTGCATGTGTGATAGCATGCATGTAACATCCGTAAGCTTACATGTACCCAGCTGTATACCAATTAACAGTTACATTGGGACATTTTACAGACAATGTGCTAAGTAAATGCTACTGCTGTGACAACACGGCAGGACTGGACATCACTCCCACCAAGGCTCACTCTATCCTCTGACAATTCCGCAATGCCTTTGCTCCACAATGTCGTGACTCCAGTGCCACAGATCTTTGAAAGCGTTAGGTTTCACCTATCTGTCTCAGGTCTACTTGACAGGAGGTTACATGGATTCCCATGTCTTTTAAAATAAGCCCTTCTCTCTTAGCATGGTGTCAGTGCATACATGAACGAGGCAGGATGGATATGTGTAGGGAGTACAAGCAGGGGTGTTGTAGCCGGGTTTGAATTCGATTTTACTGTATTAGACACTTCGTATGCATTATGGTTTTATTTCTTGAATACTATGTCAATGAATTAGAAATGAGTATTCCCATTCTAAAGATAAAGAGCCCAATTCTTCGTAAGGTTAATTAACTTCCAAGATCAGTGAGCTATTGAGCTCTGCAGATTAAAAAGAACAGAAATGTATAACTCTAATATCTCTGCTCATAACTACCAGGCCATATTACTCATCTTTCTTCTTATGTGTCTGACGTATGAGGGTCATTCGTTCCTGTGAATGAACCAAGAATACCATGGGGCCAAAATACAAATAATGTCAGGCAAGTGGAAGAGATAATTTATTATGGCCATACCCCTTTTCCCAAGATGAGTGTTATTTGTATCTTAGATAAGAGAAAGCCACAAGGAGAGTTTCCTGGCATCGACTGTGCCATTAGAATAAGAACAACTCATTTGGGGCTTCTTAACAACATTCAATTTCTATTTCTATACCTGTGTTTGTTAAGATGTGACTGTAATTTTGATGCTACGGTAAATGATACCTCTCTTCAAAAGAAAACAGATCCAACCTGGCACTAAGTTGGACATAACCATTTCATCGAATCTATATTGTTCTCTTCCTAATTATCATTCATCTCCTGATGGCAGATTTTGGGGGGGAGGAGAGAAAAGATGTCAACTCATAGCTGAGAGATACAATTGGGGAATAAGTTATTGAAATAATTCAAGCACTCTGGTATGGAACAAAAGGTATTACTTAGGAGAGATCTGGGGTATGTAGAAAGAAGCACTGGACATAGTTCTTGCATATTCACTTGTTTAATTTTTCCTGCCCAAAAGTGGTTTGAAGACTAAATCTCTCTTTCTCTCCCTGTGGATGTATACACACGCCTGCATGTGTACAAATGCACATGCGTACACACAACTTTTATAAAAATCTTAACTACTCACCACATAGGTTGTTTGTCTGCCACAAACAGGGACACACTCAAATAAGGGGAAAACTCCATCACATACATTATTTATTCCTGGAACTACGCGGCACAAGGCTTCAGCCCCACGTTTCTGTTTGATTTCTGTTCCTGTTGTTTTGGTTTTTATGTTCGCTTTTTGCTTGTTTGCTTCCTTCCCATCAGCCATCTGTACTCATCTTTAAAAACCATTACAGACCCTACCGCTGTTCTCTCTGATCTGCTCCAGGTTTGGAAATCAGAAGAGCAAACCTGCCCGCTCCACCTCCTGGAGAGATACTTCCTGTACAGCTCTCACGTGACCACACACGGGGGGGCCTCATGTTGCACTGAAAGCACCTGAGGTGTCTCTGCCCTTACAGAAGGAAACTCTGGTCTGGGAGGCAGTGGATATGAGAGAATTACACAAAAGGAATAACAGCGGTGGTAAGTAGAAAGGATGATAACACCACCGATGCATAGGGTAGGGAAAATGGACCTAGCTATGGAACTGTGTCTGAAGAAACAGTTACTATTAAAGTGAACATGTATAGACTTGGGCATACATAATGATCACAATCGGGAAGGGCTCTTTCCCAGCCCCTGGTCCAGGAAAGTGAGACGCAAAGAAGACATAACCTCTGCGGTGCCGTTCTCCTAACACCGGCTGCTCAGCGCACTGAGGGGCTCGCTTTTCCCCCCGCTCCGTTTCTGTCCCCAGCCTTTACACCACTGCCCGTGGGCAACATTTCACAACTTAAATTATCTATTTGGTTAATAAGAATTAGTTTGCTTTTTTGTTATATATACATGTACACGTACATGTACAAATACATATATATAAAAAATGTACATTTATATAATATACACATATAAATATATAGTATGCTTTACACAGCAGCATATTTTTGTTATATACATATTTTTAAGTTACAAATATGTATGTATAATGATCATATATCTAAACTTTAAAAATATGTTCTGCGTGCATGTCTATGATGGCCTTCTACGTAACTGCTAGAGAGATGAACGAGGAACACACGTTCCGGCTAACTTTTCCCCTCTCTCCTTTCTCCTGCTCGTCCCAGCGACAAAGTGCAAATTCTGGAGTTGACGCGGTGGACTTAGAAGGCTGAGCTCCACTGTGCAGAATTTATGTGAACTCGGACACTTAACTTCTTCATGCCTGAGTGCCCCTGTCTACAAAGAAGGGATACACACTGTGACTTCCTTATTGGGGTGTTGTAGGGCTGAAATGAAAAGGCTTCTGGCACACAGTGACCGTGTCGTACACAGGGCCATCCTCGCCGCTCGGATCTCAGCACGCCCGCTGGCCCATGTTCACTGTTACCGTGCACCCTCTGGCCGAGCTGGCCTCCTCTGATGCTTCACTGGGTGTTCTCGTGGCTTCGTTTCCTTCCCACAGTTAGCACAGACTTCTTGATACTGGAGCCTTCATCTTATTCTTAGAACTACACACATCCTCCGGAAACTTAGGTGTAACAGATTCCCTTACTCATCTCTCACTTGTGTTGGTATTCCCTCACTTGGTGCCAGTTCCTGAGATCCAGTGATCAAAAAACGTAGTTCGAGTGTAACATTCTCCTCCTTCAACAGCTGTGAATGATCAATACGTGTCGTCTCGAGGCAACAGAAATGTTGCCATTGTTGATGACCCCCACAGATGGCCGGCTTCACGGGGTACACGTTGAGAACACTTCAGAACCTCAGACAGAAACCTCTCTTTTTTGGTAGAGAGAGTTATGAAGGAAAAGATTTGGTTATAGCACATATTTACCTGGGAGATGTGAGTGCGTGCTTTTGTTTTGGATTTTGTCACTTTGTGACCTGCGTTGTTTGTGCTGATGATTCCTTCCGAGAGGGACCATGAGTGGCTTCCAGCTGGAAGAGAGAGAGAGAGAGAGAGAGAGAGAGAGAGAGAGAGAGAGAGAGAAACAGTTTGCAAGCAAAAAATCTGGGCATTTTCTTGACTGGCATGCACATGCTTGCAACTATTTAAGTCTTGATGTCTCAACACGAAAGTCTTTCCTGCTATAAATAATAGATTTTTTAAAATCACAAAAATCTAGCCTTTGTCTGTAAGAATCTATGTTCTCTATTCCCTATTATGAAAAATGTCAGGGATGGAATGGACCTCATAAGAGAGTGAAGTCTAAAATCTTTTTAGATAGTTGTGTATTGCATAGAGACCGCACACATCAATGACTTCAGCAAATTCTTGAGAAATGAAATTGAGAAGAAGCAATAACGGGTAAAGGGCAAGCTAGGAATGGATAAACATATTGTTAGGTACCTGGTGATGTGTGGCTTTTGCCTTTGGAGGATGAGAAGGGCTCCATCATCATCGTTGTTATTGTTGTTGTTGTTGTTGTTGTTATTACAATGGCTAAGCCTTACTGAGTACCTACTATGTGAACAGCACTGTAATATGTGGGATAGCCACAAATTCTCTCTCCCGGGGATACTGTGAGAAGAATACTAACTTCATCATCTTGCATATGCAGGTATACTAAACACAAAGACATTAAATAACCTGCCCAAGGTCAAACAATCCTTACAGAACTGCGATCACAAACCAGACTTTCTTACTCCAAACCCTAGTCCTTAGTCACCAGACCCCATCCTCATGGAGGTATCAGATTTATATTATTTTGAACATTGACAAACATACACTGTAAATAGACGCCCAAGTCCATAGGAATAAAACTCAAGGACAGAATTTACCATACTGCAAAAATTTCTTTAAAAGATGCTGGAGGCAATAATAACGTTTGATCACATATATTTTGTATTAAGTAACTTAGTTGTTCATGTCCCTTGAGAAAAGATTATTCTTGCTATTTTAACCAATACACATTATTTATCAAGGCAAAGGTTTTATAATCAGAATTTTGCTAAATTATACAAAGCGGTATACCTGAATCAAGCTACAGCTTGTGTATACAAGTTTCTTCAAATATAAAATCACATGGAAAAGCATGAGAATTTCACCACCAAAATAAAAGAATATTGTAAGCATTACCTTCTGCCTGGTACTCACTCCATTTCAATATTTTGCAAACATGTCAAACACAGCCTTATGGTATTTGATAAGCTTAGAGTTTATCAGGGTAATGCGTGAATAATTAGAAGATACTTTTATAAGTGAGTGAACGTATATAATTGGTATTGATTAAAAAATAATTATTTACCAATTTTTAGTACCTACCAGGTATCCATGCCACATAACTTGCTTTAAAACTATTGCCTTATTTAATATTCTCAGTAATATCAAAATTCCATTTGGTACTCTGGGAGAGAAATACCTTTGCAGAAGACTCAGGTGTGGCAGTGTTTGCAGAAGGCTTCACGAATGAGATGTTGCTAGAACTGAGTTGTGCAAGGTGAACAGAATCAAACATGACAAGCAGAAAAGGCTTCCAGAAGAAGGCAACAGCGAGCGCAAAGAGTCCTGGCGGTGTGAGGGGGCACCGGGCAACTGCAGAGACTGTGTCTGCAGCTTACAGGGGTCACGCGTCACGTCAAAGAGCTTAGATGTCCCCCCGAAGGTAATGAGGAGACAGGGAACCTCTGGAAGAGGCAGTGATCTGGTGATGTTTGTGTTTTGGAAATATCTCCTTGCAAGAGAAAAATAAGTCTACTGATGAAACAATTGATATGAAGGAGCCAAAGAATGAAAATCTGACGCAGAGAGTTAGTACCATATCTCTGTAGGTCATACCTACTTTCCTAAGTTACATTTGTTTTGTATATCATAAGAACCAGCGCTGAAAGATGAATACCATATGATCTCACTTACAAGAGGAATCTAATGAACAAAATACACTAATGGGCAAAACAGAACCAGAGGCATGGAAACCTGGAATTGACAGTGAACAGAGGGGTGGGGGAGGGTGATAATGGTGGAAAGAAGGGGAAGGGTCTAGTCAAACAACAGGTACATGCAGGTATACTAGAGCATAAAGAAATTCAATAACCTGCCCAAGGTCAAACAATCCTTATAGAACTGTGATCACAAATCAAACTTTCTTACTCTGGGACCTTGCCCTTAGTCCCCAGACCCCACCCTCACAGAGGTATCGTCTTGACCCACAGACAAAATCAACAGTGTGGGGACTGACTGTGGGAGCGGGGGTGGGATGGGCAGAGGAGGGCAAAGGGGGAAAAACTGAGACAACTATAATAGAATAACAACAAATTTTAAAAAAGAATTAGCACAGAATGAGGACATGAGACTCAGAGGTCCCCAGGGCAGTTTTTAAAATAATACTCATGACTGAAAATGCCTTTGGGAGACTGACACCAGCTCAATCCCTTGTCTAGTTGTTAAGTATCTTTAACTGAAGCACATTGTACATATAGCAAAGTGTTCAAATGTTAAGTATTCATCTTACATTTCCTTGTAGGCATCCAAGATGACATCAGGACAAGGTATGTAAGGCTTTGTTCATTAGAAGTAATGAAAATATAAATTAATTAAAAGTATCTTCCAGTGGTCTATTTATCACCTCCCATGTATATAACCTTATGGACTGAGTTGTATGGGAAGCAGAGACATTACTTATATTTAGCAGAGCAAGCTCCTCCATAAACTCAGGTGCAGCTGGGCAGTGTTCGCCAACAGCAGACAGAATGAATATGGAAATTATATATATATATTATATATATATAAAATATATAGTACTTCTATACATATATAAATATATACATTTTATAAAGATACCACATATCTTTACCTAGTTTGTTTAGAACTAAAGTTAGTGTTAGACAGGTGTACCTCTGTATGCATCAACTATTCATGGGGCTTGTTGAGAAAATTCCAACCGAAAACATTGATTGCACAGCTCATCCCCGACGATGTCTGACCTGCTCGTGCTGGAGAAAACAATGACTCCCAAGGGCTGTAATCATAACCCCCCTTTTACATCCTTGGGCTTTGGCAGGGCGGGGTTGGAGAACACTCTACGATTATAAATTTTTGGCAATTTTGGCTTCTGTGTCTAATGTTTAGGATCCTCATCCCCACCCAGGCCCCAAGGATAGTGTAGTTTTCTTATTTCTACTAGTAAATCTTACTTGGAATACTCGATTAGGGAAGAAAGTTGTTAATTTGAGGGAAAATACTTGTGTTTAAATTGATAAATAATTTATATTGCCTTCAAAGGAGATAAAAATATCATTGAATACTTTTCTGTAGAATAGATAACTTTTGACAAGATGGACTCTAGCAGATTCTGGTATATGGAATGTTGTGGAAGATATTTTATAAATAACTTCAGTAATATATATTCTGATCAACAGCACTGAAATTCAATGAACAAACTTCATTTAGTATCTTAAATATTCAAATATTTCTAGAAATGCACCTCAGGTATCCTGCCTAGCTATATAGTTTGCATGAACTTGGACAACAGTTTCCATGGCTTTAGTATTCAAACCGGAAACTAACCTTGAGACATTTCCCATCCTTCAGACCATATTGGGTTTTCCAGACCCACCACCTGTGAAAGAAGTAGTCACCTGGAGCCATACCTATGACCATCAGCCAGTTTTCTGCTCTTCCTGCGGCCATTGATTTATTACCCCATGTCCTTCTCACCTCCCTGTGTCCATGGCTTAGGTCACCTGACTTGATGATGCCTCTCACCTGAGAACAAGTGCATTCCCCTGAAACTTGAGTTTGGACTCAGCTATGAGTACTGATTTGAAAAAACCATCAATCTCTGACCCTCTTCCCACAAGGCAGTGGGGCTATCTCCTTTCCTCTGGAATCTCAGCCACCATTAGTGACTAGCTCACAGATGACAGAAAACAACAGAAGGTACTTGGGTAGCATCTGAGGCTGGCTCAGTAGAAGTCATGCACTTACTGCCTGATTTTCTGAAACACTGGTTTGCGGACCCCTAGTCCCCGTGGAAGAAGTCCAACTACCCCGAAGCTGGAAAGACCAAGTTCAGGCACCCTGTTCCACAGTCCCAAGCGATGCTGTGTTCCAGCCACCTCAACTCAGATCAGACATATGAGTGAAGAAGTCAGCTTGAAGGGAAATCCTGCAGCCCAGCTATCCAAGTTGCCATCTGTTTTAGTCCCCTCAGATGAGGAGCAGACATCACACAGCAGAGAAGAACCATCCCTCCTCTGCCTTTTCCAATCACCCAGCCAGGAGAACCTGAGAGACCACAGAATAGTTTTGTTGTGGTATTTTCTTTACATCACCAAGTTTTGGTAAAACCTTTTTCACAGCGATAGATCACTAGAAAACCATGTGCCCGCTTTGGTTGTGGAGATAGGAATGGAAGTGATGGTGGTGCCATTTACAAGCCTAGACCTCCAGAGGTTTTGCTCATGCAATCTGGTTTCCCCATACTATTGCCATTGCTAGAGCTGGAACATGGCCCGGCTAACCTAATGTTCCAGGGGGGGTGCAGAGTATGAGGAGCAGGCATGTGTCCACCATGCAGGGAGGAGCCAGGCTCACCTGTCCCCGCAGTCTGAGGCACAGCCCCCCAACAGTGTCCAGGCTGGACCAGCAAATAACCGGGCAACCTACAGACTCATGAAAAAAGAAGAAATAATCATAGTTTCAAACAACCTGTTTTGGTGTAGTTGATCATGCAGGAAAGGGAACCAAAACACCCTAAAATTCCTTCTGCCACTTATCACAGTTAGCAGGTTGTTTCTCATTAAACAACAAGGCCAGTCCGTCATGTCCTTTCCCCGGGAGGACTTTGAAATTTTGGCAGCTCCCACTCAGGCCCCCACTGCTAGCCTATCTTCCATGTGCCGTAGTCCTAGGTCTTTCCCACAGTTGACTTCCGTTATGAAATGGAATCAAAGTCTACAGAGTATAGTGTTGGGAGTCACCAGAATGACTAAAGAATGGACCTTCTTTTGTCTCCCACTGTAGTACTTCCAGTCTCCTGCTTTGTACCCCGAACTTTAACCAAGTTATTTCTCAATGATTTCTCAAAGTCTCTAAGCACTCTTTCATAAGCACTCACTTGGTTTCCTTTAAAGGTAAAGGCGATCTTTCTTCCAAAAACATCCTTTTCTTTTTAAGCTAAAATATGCACAAACGCACTGCATGGTTCTAAATGCACCCCCCGCCCCATGATGGGAGCGTTTCAGGATTATTTCCTTTGCCATCTGTTCCTCGGAAAATGATGGAGACGGCAAAGTTCAGGGCTGTACAGACGTGTTGGCTGACGGCATCACTATTTCTTGCTCACATACAGCCCTCCAAAGCTCAAAATCACATTTGCCACTCCATTCCAACTGCAAATGCCAGATGGAGAACTGAAATGTGATGGAGCAAGATGTTTAATTCCATTTCAAATGTTTAATAACTTCCATTCGTACATAAAAGATTATAAAATTAACGTAAGGTACAGAAGTCAGGAAATATGGGCGCATTAGGGCAGAATCCGTAGAATACAATTTTATAAATGCCTGGAGTATCTGAAAGGAATATCATCAACATTATGAAATGGAAATCCTGGGGAAGATCCTTGAGAATACCTATTGAATTTCATAGACACTGAAACAGACTCGAGGTTAAAATGCGGCGTAACTCTACCCAGTTCAATTATGCAGCAAAGCTGGGGCTTGATTTGAAGTAGGCATCACCTGACTTTTCTTCCTAAATTCCACTACAAAGAGGTGAAAATAAAGAGAAAAAGAAGAAGGGGCAGTATAGACTGGAAAAACTAGAACAGTGAAGAATAAAGTAGAAAAATAACATTGTCAATCAAAAATGAAAGGCAAATGGACGGGGGGACCTCCCTGTGGAGAGGAGTGTGGTCATGTAAACACTGAACTTTGGTTTTCCCTCCAAAAAGTTTCCACATTTATTTACATACATTTCCCCCTGACCCCTGCGTGTCTCATTTTATTCTCCAAGAATTTTCTTAAAAAAGAAGATGATTCACTTAAGTCACTATGGGTGGGAGAGGCTATAAGACATGAATTCCTTTTCCAGAATCTTGATTCAAAAGTAGACATTCCGATGCTAAAATCCATGGTTTTCTTGTTTCTCTGCCATACCCACAACAGAGGACAGAAAAAGGGCAAAGCAGGGCCTGGTAGAAGCAACCACATAGAACTGCATTAAAGTATATACTTGCAGGTCAGCACAATGGAATTCAATATTTTGCTTCACCACCTACGTGCTGTTTCACCTTGAGCAACCTATTTCACCACTCTGTGCTTCTGTTTCCCCATCTCTCAACTGAGGGTTATTATAAGGACCGAATAGTGTAATTCTGTTAAAGCAACTGGCATACCTTACATAGCATATAGATGTATAGATACTTAGTTTAAAATGTTATACAATAGTGTGCAAACAGAGAAAACTTTGCTCAGAAACAGACAAAATCAACCAACTAACCAAACAAGCCAAAACAAAACAAAAAAAAAAAATTTAAGCACCCTTTGCCATAGTACCAGTAGCTTTTCCTCACATCCTACCCGTGGTGCTGAAGCTAGCATCTGTGGCAGTTATCTAACACTTTGATGCTTCTATAATTCTATAACTGTTCTATAAATTCCAAAGCTTGTTGTGCCACAGCTATGAGACTTTGGGCCCTGTAGTTAATGGGGGCTGAGTTCCTGCATGCGTGGTGTCAGGCTACTGCAGTCAGAGTAACACTTAAAACACAACGGGCTTGACACAGTCGAGTTTGTCATGCAGTGGGGTTTCTGTTCATGCAAAATGCAAACGTGTTTAAGAAAATCTGTCACTTGTGGGTATGGTCAACTGGGATATCATTATGTAACAGAGTGCAGCCAAGAGGGGAGCCCCAAATAGGGATTTGTAATAGGGCCCAGAAGAGCTTGGAGATAATTGGCTCCACACCACAGGGCCGCACCTGCCCAGAATGCTGGCAGCTGTGGCCAATTGTGGGAGGAGCCAGAAATGGGGCTGCAGAGGAAGATTGGCGCCGGGATTTAAACGGAGGCACAGCAGCCATTGGGTGTCTCTCTTTTTGGGACCACACGTCTGTTTAGGACCACGCGGCTTTGGTGTCTTGGTTGGGACCATGAGGCCTGGGTGAGAGTCAGGACCACGAGGCTTTGGAAGTGCTCCCTTTTGCCACGTGGAGGGTGCTGGGAGGACTGTGTGCACTTGTGGGGAACTTTAGTTTGTGTTATTTCAAATGAATAATAAATTCCTTTCCTTTTCTCAAATCTCTGACATTGAGAGACGTCTTTCCTCTGGCGGCGGACATAATGAACCTGGGGGGTTGCTTTCGGGTAATAGCATACTGCCTCAGCTGCCCTTGCTCCGCCCCCTTTTTGTACTGTAACAATTACCTGGCATGTATTAGAATGTTTGCATCTGCAATTTGTAAGTTTTGGAACTCCTTAGTTTCTAGAAGAGAAGATGACACATACAAGGTGTAAATACCTTCCTTTTGAATGGCTCTCCTGTTTATTGTATCCCTTTATAATTTAAAGACTGAGCAGGCTAATAACAAAGGATAATGTTGGGAAGAGACCAGTAACATTTGAAGTTTGTATTCTGCCATTAGTCTCTGCCTAATGTGTTAGCTATAGACTCCAAATTTCCGTCTCTTCTGAGGCTGAAACTTTAGAGACTAGGGTCCAGGGACTCACATATTCTAGCCACTAAGTGAAGGGGAAATGCTGAGTCATGGTTAAGAAAGCTGCCAGGTCTCGGTTGCAAGAAATCACTGAGTCAAGTTTTCATAAAAATTCTGAGTCACATTTTCTGTGAAAGTGCTGAGTCATGGCAATGAAAATCACTGAGCCATGTTTTTCTTAAAATGCTGAGTCATGGTGATGGAAATGGTTGGGTCATGTCTCTGTAAAAATCCCGAGTCATGGCTACAGAAACAGTCGTAATCACAGAGAATTTAAACAGTTTTCTCAAGGTCATGGGCTACTAAATGTTGAGACTAACATGAACCACATGGATTCGTGAAGCAACTGCCCATCCTCTTAACCATTACTGTCTACTGGTTAAGATATGAATAGTATAGTATTATTTATGGGGACAGTGGTTTCAGCTACAATGCAGAGAGGCATTTAGCCATGCTCAATAAAGACCAATTCTACCCTTGGTGTAGCTCAGTTGGTTGGAGCATCATCCCATACACTAAAAGGTCGTGGGTTCGATTCCCAGTTAGGGCACATGCCTAGACTGCAGGTTTCACTCCAGGTTGAGACACATATTGCAAAGAGATTGATGTTTCTCTCTCTCTAAAATCAATAAACATATTTTTAAAATGTTTTTTTTAAAAAGACTAATTCTGCTGAGTTTCCTTCATAGCAAAGTTTTTAATATCTGTGTATCTCAGAATTTATTATTAACATATTTCAGTCTTTTGTTTATTATATTTATACATTCATAAACTTTCATGTTTCTTACCTTAAATCTACTATTTGCATATCTACTTTTTGGATTTTGTTGGCATTATCATTGTCAACATCGTAGATAATATGTATTAAGCACTTGCCAAGTATCAGATGCAAACTCACAAATTTATAATAATTAGCATATTTAATATTATTACAACCCAAATTGATGGGTACAATGATCATACCTATTTTACAAATGAGGAAATTGAAGCTCAGAGTGCTGTATACCTTTCCCAAATCATCACAGTTACCAAGGAACAGCCAGCGAACTAACCCAGGTCAGTGTACACCCCTAATTCTAGTGAAGAATTGCACATTTGGAGCCTGTTGCAATATTTTGCACATTTAAAATTGCACATTTTCCCCACTGCAATATTGCCTGGGGAAAAGGCTGATCCTTCTATCCAACTGTGGTTTTCAACCTGCAAACAGGTAATTTCCTCTTTAAGTCATAACAAATATGCCAGTTATTAAGAACACATAACTTTCTCTGTGTCCAAATGCATTCACTGCATTTTCTTCTAGCGGGGTGAGAAGCATGCACTGAAATCTCCCCCATTCGATGCTTCACACAGCAGCCCTGATTCCTTGCTTTACCTGTGCCCCTCCCTTTAAGTGCTGCACCTAATGTCACAAGCAAGGGAAGAAGCAGGAGAATACGGACTGGCACTGAATAAAGAGGGAAAAATGAGAGCAAGGAATAGTCTTTGCCAGCAATAGAAATTGCAAAGTCTAAATGGGAATTTAAACTCCCTTTTACCTCCCAGCGAACAAACGCACCACTTTTAACACTCTTCCTTAACATCTTAAATCTTAGAAGCTTGGCATCATTAAGGGTCCCCATGCAACAGTCCTTCAAAAGAAATTATGCTCTATCTAGGAAACAGTGACAAATACTAGATCCAGTACTCTCAGTCTAGTCACATCACTGCCTTGGGATGCAATGGTGTTGTCTGCTTCGATTCAGACTGCGTCTCCCTGCATCACATGCTAGTAGACTGTTTATCTTCTTCAATGGTGGCTCAGTATTAGACGGAGAGCTATAAAGAATTTATTCTATACTTCCTCCCCAAAATCTTTTCTGGTAAAAACATTAGCGCCTTGTTTTATTTAATGTCAGGACTTCTTCCCTGTCTTGTTGCTCATTCTTCTTGCGTGATGACTGTTTTATTTCCTCTGCCCTGAGGAAGGAAAGAATTTCCAAGGTGACAATCATCAGGTACGGCGTCTCCCATAACTCATGTCCAAGATGGAAGTGTGTTAATAAGCATCCCCTAGATTCCTATAAAATTGTAATTTATCCGTAGCAAGTACACATTCTCTTCTAGAAGAAATTATTTGCTTAACCGTAGTCATTTCCCTTCCTCTTCCTTCCTTTGGGCAGAAATTGATTCCCGTCCTAGAGACTGAAATGTTGGATCTTTTCTTTATGTGCTGTATCTGCAGCTAAGAGGCATCAGG
This sequence comes from Phyllostomus hastatus, assembly GCF_019186645.2. Taxonomy (NCBI): domain Eukaryota; kingdom Metazoa; phylum Chordata; class Mammalia; order Chiroptera; family Phyllostomidae; genus Phyllostomus; species Phyllostomus hastatus. Next base: position 22,454,074 of record NW_025334024.1, read on the forward strand.
CAGCAAAGTCCTGAGCAATGAGACATAACAAAAGTCTGCTGAGGGTTTGAGAGAAAGATTTCCTCCCCTAATGCACACATAGCCTCAGGAAGCATCCCATTGTCTTCCGTTGTCTCTTGGGAAGAGATGTGTATGGGTCTGTGACCATCTTGCCACCAGGGGTTTACAAGACTGGGAAGGAGCCATCAACGTGCGAGCATAAGAGAGACCAAGACAAACTTCAGACGTTAATGGCATTAGTGAGCCATTGGGCTAATGTTGCAATTGCCTCTCTCCAGACTTCTTAATGTGTGAATAATTAGCCACCTTTATTATAGAAACCATTTTCAGGTTTCAAGGAATATTTTTCCCCTTCCAGCCAAAAGCATAGTCACTCAGGTCCCTGTATGTCCCAGGTGGTACAAATACATCAGGAAGATGACAGCAATGACCTCTATTGTTATGAAGTCTCAGGCATAACTCTTCTAAAACTACCACGTGGTCAGTGAGCCTTAATCACCATTAATCTTTGATCCTGACCATTTTTGGCCTTCAAACATCAAATCTATGGAAAAAGGGAAGAGTAATCATATATTGCTCTTTGGCCTCAACATAATCATAGGTTTTAGAGATTAGAATATTGGACATCTTTTGGGATCATCATTCTACCTACTATACTATTTTATATATATATAAATATACTATTATATATAAAATATACTATTTTATTTTATGCCAAAGAATAATAACAATATATTTTTGTAAAAAATAAGCATCGTAAATGTAAATTGATAAGTTATAAACAATAACAACTAAAACACTAAAATCACTAGAATAACGATAAGTAAATGACAGTCTTTCAATTGTTTCATTGAGAACATTCTTGGGTTTGCAAGTAGCTGGGTTATAACTGAGAAGCAGAGGATGTGGGCCCTTGTTGTGCCTTCACTTCTCTATGGAATGAGACAAGGATTATTCTAATGTTAGTACGAATAGGTATAAATAAAGGGAGTCAGAGGTAAGGGAGCCCTTCAGTTGATTACCTGTCAAGCCCAGACATGCAATTACATTTTAATTTTTTAAGTTTTTCTTTTCTGTTCCAATACTTGGTTTGTTCCTGTCTTGTGGCATAGTTGACTCTCCCCAAGTTCAGCTCCCACAATGCTCCCACTAAAGCCAACATCGATGAGGCCACTGGGGAACTAGAGTTTCAACCCAGTTCTGCCACTTGTCCACTGCAATCCCCTGGTCAGCTTACTTTCTGTCTCTGAGATTCAGTCCACCCATATGTAAAAACGGATGAATACGACTCCATCCGTCACTTATCAGATAAGAACCACAGTGGCAGATGGCACATGTATAAAATACCTGTTAACCCTCATAATCATTATCTCCGTTTTAGCAATAAAAAAAGCTGAGGCTCAGAAAAGGTACGTAGTATTTCCTAAATTAATCCAGCCTGTACATAATAAAATAACCTAACATATTATCGCATATACAAAATAGTCTCATATAATAAAGTATAAAATTCATTTAATGATCACAGTGTCATCCCACCATTCAAATGTAAATGAATGTGAATATTTAGAAATATAAACTTGCATAAAATGCATAAGTCATGTCTCTGCAGTAAAGTCATTCTAATGCCATAAATCTCGAATGATATGTTCAGAAGCGAGGGTCGCAGAAGTCTCCGTCTCCCAACCTGCTGAGAACTTGCTGCAGGTAGATTTTTGCTCTGATTAAATTAAGACCTGCCCCAACACAGGGGCCGAGTCGATCTGAGAGTCCATGTCAGTTACCGCTTTCAGCTCTTTGGATGTAACTTTTATTTTTTTCACCCAGCATACAGACTTCTTTTCATCTCTGTAGAAAGTTAATAGCAGCTCTTGGATCAAACACATCCATGTTATAGACTAAAGTGTTCAGAAAACGTAGCTACAAGAATAAAAAAAATAATCTGAAGAAAACCACATCTGAACATCTATATCATAAGCCGCGGGTTAAAATTAAATTACTGAAGGCTCAACTGGGCATTATTAGCTGTTGCAGGATTTCTGTTCGTGCTTGTCCCATTCCACCATGCCCACTCTTCCTCCACCTGCATGAGAGCCCGCCTGTCTGTTATTTAAATATTAATCAAAGGTAGTAATTACAGAGCATTCCAGGTCCCACATCCTACACTAATTGAGTTTTTTAGGGTTTCTCATTTTTTCTTAACAAGCTTATAAAGTAGGTACTATTATTGAACAAATTTTGCAATTAAAGGGACAGAGGCTCAGAGAAGCTGACAAGATGTGGGGCAGCCGAGTGTTCTCATCTGAGAGCTCAGGCTGCATATAGCTTCATCTTAGCAGAAAAATGTCATCCTGCTGAACGGAGAAGCACTATTTTCTTTTCGGTTTCTTTCTCCACCATTGCGATCCCTTTGAGAAGGTGACACTGTTTCTTTATCTTTTTCTCCCCATCTTTCACTGACCATGACCGCATTTTTTTTACAGCAGGTGAACAATGAACTATTTTAAAATTAACCAGTCATTCTAGATGGAAAAGGAAACTCCGTCTGGAGACTCATCTCACCAGGTTTGTCATCATCCTCATTGGCTATCACCATCACCCCCCACCCCCAGCAAAATAATGATCCTAACAGTTCACAGCAGATTCTTACACTGAGTAACACACAATTTAAAATAGGTAAGAAAGCAATGATAGCTGGGACACTAGCTATTTTTAGCTAAATATTGATTTCAGAATCCATTGGTTAACATTTGTTAAGTATTTAATTCCTGCGTGCGTCTGAAGTATCTTAGTCCCCCCACTGCCTTCTATCCTTCAACTGCTTTTCATGAATCAAGTTTCTAAAACTCTTGGTCCTCCTGAGGAGCTGTCGTTTTAATTGGTATAAATGATACTTAAATAATAGTGTATTACTTCTTGCATGTTCAGTGGGAATTGCTTTCATGGCTCATCCATTCATCTGTACTGACATCAGGTATGTAAGTATTGAAAGCGTCACCTAAGCCAAGCACTGAGCATATGCTGATAACTAAAACAGAAAACATTGTTGCCTGGTAGGAAGCTTTAATTTCATTAACAGATTAATATTATATAGAGAAAATTCTAAGAAGCTGAGCAGACTCAGTGTCAAGAGTTGAAGAACTGGCTCCTGTATTATGAACAGAATCAAAACACCTTGAGGAAGAGTAATATTATGACACAGAATTTTTGGTTGATGAGCTTTAGGAGTTCTTGCTCTTATCTGAGCCTGTCCACTTAGATTTTACTGCGATAACATGAAATAATTTTGTTGAATGAACCAATTTAATTCAAAACATAAACATATTGTTTGTGTTGCTTTGCTTTGGCACAACCAGTTGTAATTTAATATTTACATTTACCTCCATGACATTCCTGCCCGCCTCCCAAAACTAAATAAAACCATCTCAGACTTGGTCAGTGTGCTTTGCACTAAATTTTTTTAAAATGTCCATTTTTACTTTTCTTCTTCCAAATATTGTTCCATTTTTCTCTGCTTTAAAGTCAATCCGATAGATATTGACATTTGTCCTTTCCAAATTGACCATGAGATAAATGTTTTCGCCATGATCTCCCTGCCTTTGCTTTTATTTATTGGCATCCAGATTCCACCTGACTGATTATAGATTGTTTGTCCCCTACCTGTTATTTAAAAGCACATATTTCTACATAGTGGATTTCCTAAGTGACAGTTGATTTCAATCAATTTTATTTCGCTCATTTTTAATTTCCTTCATGCCTAGCCTTGAAAAAAAAATCCAATACAATATTTTGTGCTATGTCACTTGAAAACTTGCAAGCTGATTAAGCTGTGACCACACAGCCACTTGCAAAATTTCTACTTTCCCTCAAGTGTAGGATACCCAGGAGACAGTCCTCGGTAATTCTCAAGGAAAGACAATATGATACAGTAAAAAGAAAAAAGGACTCACAAGATCCAGATACATTCGAATCATGCCATTTTCCAACTTAAATCCTTCCATGATTCCCCTGTGGACCACAGATGAAAGCCTCATCTCCTTAGCAATGTAGGTGAGGCCACCACGAGGTCGATTTCAGGGCCATCTTCTCTCCTTCTCAATCTTGACAGATTTCTTCTAGCTCTGGTACAGGTCTTCATGTTCCCCTCCCCTTGTTCTTTTTTTAAAAGATTTTATTTATTTATTTATTTATTTTTAGAGAGAGAAGGGAAGGAGAAAGAGAGAGAGAGAGAGAGAGAAACATCAATGTGCGGTTGCTGGAGGCCGTGGCCTGCAACCTAAGCAAGTAACTTGACTGGGAATCGAACCTGCAATGCCTGGTTCGCAGCCCACACTCAATCCACTGAGCTACTCCAGCCAGGGCTACCCTTGTTCCTTTTTATACTTGCTTCTCCCTCTCCGTGGAAATCTCCTGCCAGGATAACTCATACTCCCTCTTCAAGCTTAAGCTTAGACATCACTTCCATCTTAGTGACGTCTGTTCACCAGAGGATTTCCCAAACTTGCACAAAAAAGCATCTCGAGAAAATTGTAAACCTACAGATTTCCAGGTTTACTAAACGAGTATTTCCAGCATGCCCGAGATTTGTCTGAATCAGGTATGGTGAGACATGCTGACATGGAAATGTTTGGCGTTAAGAAAGAGTTTTTAGCACATGCCTAGGTTGCAGGCCACAGCCCCCAGCAACCGCACATTGATGTTTCTCTCTCTTTTTCCCTCCCTTCCCTCTCTAAAAAATAAATAAATAAAATCTTTATTAAAAAAAGAGAAAAAAAAGAGAGTTTTTAGACTCACAGACCCCCAGACACAGAGGGCTGGGGCAAGCGAGCAGGGGCAAGCAGGGAGGCATCTAGGTCATTCAGAGGTAGAGGGAATGAGGGAAACATGTGCGAGAGTCTGTCTTTACTGTGATTTTCACGAGAAGGAGGGGAGAAGCAGGCTCATCAGGTCTAGGATTGCTGGTTTGAGTAGGCTGAGTGCAGTGCTAAGCTACAGGAGCTGCCTCTCATAGTTTGGCACCAGGCCTAGCGGACCCTGACCGGGAGTGAGAGCTTCATAGAGCGGTGGTTGGCAGTACCTGCTCTGGATTGGCTGTTTTGCATTTGAAGGGTGTGCTCCCAGGCCAGCTGTCTGCCATGGCTGGGAATCAGCTACCCTTGCGAGGGGCAGGCCCTCCAGTATCAGCAAGCCTCCAAGGGGTCAAAACATCAGAAAATAAGGAGAACAAACATGATTAGTGCAATCAGCTCCTTTAAGGAGATACAGTAAGCACCCAGGTGGAGTTCCAGTCCTAATAAGGGTTGGCAGAGGAGCTTATACGGAAATAATCTTCCTCTAGATGACAATGATGAACTTTCAAGAGCAGAAAAAAGCTGGATGAAATTTGGCCCTTGAAAGAAGGTATATCACAGGACAAAAATCAAACTGAACTAACAAGGACAGACTCATAGATGGAGGGCAGGATGACAGCTAGGGTGGTGGTGAGGTTAGGGAGTGGAGGGATTGAGAAAAATGAAAAGGGATTCATGCACATGGACAGCAGCGGTGTGACTGCAGGAGGTAGTACATAGCAATGGAAAAAATATACTAAAGATTAAATTTAAAAAAGAGTCTTTCACCTGATGGTTCTCCTGGCTTGCATTGCGTGGGGCAGCTTTAACTCAAGATGATTTACAAGATTAAAAATGGTACTGGGTTTATAAATACCCATTGCTGGCACACAACTCGTTAATTGACTTCACATGTTTACCTTTTATCCTGTGACCTTGGTACCCTTACTCATTAGTTCTAGGAGATTTGTGGTTGTTAGATTCCTCGGGATTTTCTATATGGACAACCATGTCATTTGCAAACAGGGACATGTTTATTGCTTCCTTTTCGGTCTGCAAGTATTTATTTTCCTCCTCTTATTGCAGTGGCTAGAGAGTCGATCACTGTGCTGAAAGCAGATGAGGGTGGACGCACTTTGCTTCTCATCTTAGAGGGAAAGTATTCAGTCTTTCACTGTTAATAACGCTAGTCATAAGTTTTAACTATAGGGCTTTTTAAATAAGCGCTCTTTATCAAGGTGAGCTAGCTGCCCTCTATTCCTCACTCCTAAATGCAGAATGTTGCAGAAAGTTTTTTTTTAATCCTAAGTGTGTATAAGAATTCGTTAATTGATAGACCTCTTTTTTCTTTAGTCTGTTGATATGGTGGATTACATTGATTGATTTTAGAATGTTGAACCAGCTGTGCGTATCTGAAATAAATCCCACTTGGTCATGGCATGTAATTGTTTTTATACACTGCTTTATACACAATTTGCCACTCATTTGCCGACAGTTTTGTATCTATGTTCATGAGAGACATTGTTCTTATTGATTTATAGTTTTCTTTCTTTTGTTTCTCATTTTTTAAACACTGTCTTTGGTTTTAGCCCCAAGGTACTACTGATTTCATAAAATGACTTGAGACGTGTTCTCCTTTTCAAATGCTTCTTCCTTCTTCTCATTACATGACTTGATTTTTCCTTTCACATATTTGCCTAGACCACGACTATTAGGAATCCAAAGAAGAACCAAAGTCCTAGATAAAAATCAAAGAGTTGGAACAATTTCTAATAACAGTATAAGGTCAGCCTCATTATCCTACTCAGCACTTCACTGAATCGTATTATTACAGAACCAGCCAGTGCTGCTCTGGGTTAGCTCTGGGGTCCGACTGCTCTCCCTCTGCCAAGAAGTGTGACTCCCACTGCAAGAGTTTGATGACAAAGGAAAAGGGTTGTTTACTTAAGCGGTAGATTTCCATCATTAAGTCCCGCTCCCTTTAAAACCACCCAAACACTCATAGTGCTACTTCCCCTTGCCAACCCAGGCCACTTTCAGAATAGACCACTGAGAAGTACCGTCTTCCAGGAAAGCAGAAATCTGCCGATCAGCCTTCACAGTTCAGCTCCAAGCAACCCGCACAAACACGGGTGGCTTGGCAGGTCCCCTGCTGCACCGCCAGCTCTGGCGACTCACCGAACTCCCAACTTTCAGACCTCCTGTCACTCCAGACTTCACGTCTCTCCCTTCTCTGTGGTAGCCTGCCCAAATTTAAATGCTCGGCCCAGAACTTCCTGTGTGTCCTCCTATCCAGACTTCCCTATGGAGCATTAGTGTCCACCATTTTTGCCAGTTCCCCGTATCTTTCATCATCTTTTGGCTGCCATCTTTAGTCAGGGCAAAAGTTCCCAGAGACACATGGGCATCCAGGTGGGCATCAGCCCCCTACCTCTCATGCAGGTGCAATACGAGCCCCTCAACCCATTATGTCACAAGCCACTGAGCGTTTTCACACAGTCAGTACACAATTCATCTGAGTGGCAGCCCTCTTCCCTTCAGGAAGGCATGGCTATTGATTTGCCTTTGTTATGCAATCTTAAACTCTTCCCTTCCCCCAGCCAAGGACTGCAGGGATTACACTCTGCCCCACCCCCTCCCACCCTCCAGCCCCGCAAGCAATATTAAGAAACCTCAAATCTGTACAACTGTAACTGAAAGTCTGACTCTTTTACTTAAGGCACTGCACCCCAAAATATGTAGTGTGTGCTGCTTAGGTTTAGGTACCTTGTACACATGCTGTCTTGAAAAAGCAAAAATTCCTGTCTTTTTCGGGTTCCTGGTAAATTATCTCATCCTCATTCAGCGATTTCTACCTCCAGATGCCTCACTGTTGCGGACGGTTTTCTAGCGAACGCATCTGCAGCGGCAGAGATCAGGCAGTTGTGTCTGAGTCAGTTATGTGGCTAAATGGATAATGGACTGTCTGGGTTGCCTGGGTCTTCTGAATGTCAATTTTTCCTGCGTCAAATTCCCGAGTAATGTATTCATCTCTTGCCCCTGTTGATAGCATTTCGGCTGCAGTCCACTCACATAACTGCCATCTAGTTAAGGAGAGGGGGCCAAAGCGTCACATTCTGATTTACCTGTGGAGACGAGTCTGAATTGAAAGGGTGCTTGTGTTTTTGTCATTCACTTTGTAAGGTAGCAATAATATATTGCTTCTCTGTTTTAATTTTTCTTATTTTCCTTTTCGGCATCACAAACATTTGTTACCATTATGGTGCTTACATATGTTTTTATGAGCTGGCAAGGACTTCAGCTGTTAGCTAAACTGCTCTAATATGCCAGAAAACCACACCCCTATTTTGGAAGCATTAAACAAATTGAAAAGATGTCTTTATTGGAAGTCAAAGCTCAAGTACTCATTAGCCCACACGCTCCCCTCTGCCAGAGGTATATTTTGTTTCAGTAGTGGCCACAAGTGTGGGCAGAAATCACTCTGATTTATTGTGTGATAGAAATTTCTGATTCCTCTCCTGTCTCTGCATGAAACCAATCTCCTTAGAAAGACCATCTGAATCTGGGAAATAAAAGGCAAATGTAAATATGAGTAGAAGTTAAAACTCTTGCTATGAGTAGGAAATCATAAATTATGCAGCCTGAAAATTCATTATATTGTTTTTGTCACCAATCTCCTGAGCATATTACAAAAAATAAAATCTAGGAAAATAAGAGAAAATGAGATTTAAAACAGCAAAAATTCCTCTACAAGAAAATTGGGTTTATTGTAGCATTTCCTAAGGAGATCGCCTCAATGCAAAATGCACTTCTTGAACAGTAACTTTTAGATAGGTATTAGCTGAAAGACATGGCTAGTATTTTTACTTTGGTTAGCTTATAAATTGTTTGACTTCCAAAAGATTCATTCTTTCCTCACTTATCAGAAAGTATTTATGATCGTTTAAGGGAAACAATTTATTGCAGGAAGAGCAAGTGTTCCTTGCAAATACACAAGGATTTAAATTCCACTGGATGTCTTTTCAAGCTCTTCAACAGATATGGTGACAGAAGGTGTGCGTTTTAAATGTTCTAGTTTACATTTAAACTAGATGTATACATCGATTGATTGATTCACTCACTAATCCACGAAGCTGCATTTGAATGCCACTGCAGACAATTTCAGTCACTGTCATGTGCTCTAGAGTAAGTTACCTTAGCTCTCAGAATTTTAGTATTCTCCACCGAAAACTGGACATGATGACTCTTTTTTTTAAGTTAGGTAATTTGTACTCTTTTTTAAAAAAAAGATTTTATTTATTTATTTTTAGAGAGGGAAGGGAGGGAGAAAGAGGGAGAAATATCAATGTGCGGTTGCTGGGAGCCGTGGCCTGCAACCCAGGCATATGCCCTGACTGGGAATCGAACCTGCAATGCTTTGGTTCAGCAGCCCACGCTCAATCCACTGAGCTATGCCTGCCAGGGCTTGACATGATGACTCTTAAACTTCCAAACCTATAGAGTTCTGTGAGGACCAATTTTGACTGTGAGTTTCAACTTGCATTTTAACTGTTGAGGTGCTGTCCTAGGATGGTGGGGATGAGGAAAAAAGAGAAAGATATGAACTGTGGGGCTGATGGAATGTTTGCAGGGTTCCTTTGCCTGCTCTTTTCTAGCTATGATTACCGTGTTAGACTCTTACAGTTAGAATATCAGACATTTGTTACGCTCAGAGAACACAAGGGTTGTTTCAAATGAAGAAGCGTCAGCACTGCTGTCACTCCGATTTACCTTCCTTTTGTGCCGTGGAGAACCAAGAACATCCCCTACACAGCAACATCCCAGTCACAGTTTTGCTGATGTCAAAGGGGACAGAAGCATCTTTAAGCCACAATATCTACATTTGGAATGAGAGTATGACGTCGTTTTCCTTGGGCATCATTTAGACGCAATACTTTAAGATTCTCTTCTCTTACTCAAGGTGAAAAAATACAGCATGAGTGCTGGCTTCCTGGCTCAGAAGCTGAAAACCTGTTCTGGTTGGGGATCCGGGCAAGTCAAGCGGGTTCTGCCTGAAGAGGGAGATGAAACCAAAGAGCCCCATGGATGTCGTGTGAAACGTACTTGTTGACCATGCTCTAGATTTGGCCTTCCCAGACTTCATGTTCACACACACCATCCAGCTGTTATGTTTAATATCTAGCGTTGCCTTTTGATTCCTTCTTACGGTTTTCATCTTTCTGCTGCCCCTAGCCACTCATTCTGGTATGTTGTCTCCTTGTTTTACATTAGTGTTTTTAATATATTCAACAGTTACTGAGTAATATTCTGTTTGATTATTACAAAATCTGTATCATATCTGAGTCTAGTTCTGATGCTTGTTTTGTCTCTTGAGAATGTTTTCATATTGACCTGTTAATGTTATTTGCAATTTTTTATTGAAAGCTGAACATAGTAATTTGAACAATGAAACTTAAGTAGGCTTTGGTGGGGGGACGTATGTTAATGCAGCTAGGAGTTAGTCTGGGTTTAATAACCGCTGTAGCTGAATGTACCTGAGGTTTCAAAGTCCTCTAGTGTTGTTGTCTCCCTTGTTTTTGGACTTCCCTAGAACTTGGTCCTGAGATATAGTCCACACTCCATAGATCTTTTAACTATAATTCACAATTATTCAACTGGAGCCCGCTGGTAGGCTGATTAGGTAAGGAGGAAGGGAGCATTCTCGTAATCTTATGATTGAATCTCGGTTTGTAGCATCCTGTGTTTCTGGGCTTTGGTCCTCACAGGTGTATCTTAGCATTCCTTCAGCTTAGGTAAGACAGGAAGGTGAAGGGGGATGGAGTTGGAGAAATGTCTTTACCCTAATGTAAAGTAAGATTCCGGTAAATTCTCTGACCCCAGATTGGGCTGTTGTTACAAAGCATGCGCTGTGCATAGTTCCCAAGTGTTACTCTTCTCCTATTCTTGCCAGAGCCACAGGGGACTTACCTTGACATTATACCAAGAAACTCAGTGGATTTTCTGAAGACAGAAACTACCAACTCAGCTGGAGCTTCTCCTACTCATGCTGGTTTTCACTCCGCCCAGGAGGGCCCCCCAGGCTTTTCATTGTGCCTGGGGGCCTGGTTAGAAAGTGATAGCTTTAGGCTCCCTGCACTAATGCACACATCCTGTGGCTAGGGCCCTATCTAGCAAAGTGGTAACCGAAAACACCTGTGGGGGTGCTGTCAGCAGCATGCCATCCGGCTGCAACACCACTGCCAACATACACTGGTCCAGTTTTGTAACTGAGGCTTGAATGGGATCAGGCCAGGAGACTCTGACAAGCTCCATTGAATAGGGGGGCCACCTTCCTAGACTGAGCGCTCTTTTCTGTCTGGGAAATATTATCTGTCTGCATCCATTCATGGTTCAGGCTGCCTTGGAGTCTAAGAAGATAAAAGAGGAGACAAACAGCTAACTATTTGCCTTATGAGTCATCATTTGAGTATTGATTCTCCTATCTTGTCCGCCGGCTCTTATTTAATCTTCAGAATTCTCTAAAGTGTCTGCATTTTCTGTGAGTGGCAATCGGACAGAGGGCAGGGGTGAATGTCCTTTATCCATTCTGACCCTTCTGAGCCTCTTTTTGAAATGGCGATTACTTTTCCCACTCAGGACTGTCCTGTTGTTCCACTTGATTAGAGCTTAGAGAATCTCAGAGTCATCTGATTTTATCCATATTTTGACAGTTGGACCCAACACTGGGGGGAAAAAAAACAAGAAATTCCCCCCTTCTCCCATAAACACATTATCTGGTGGTAAATAAGAGACTATATTTTCCCCATATTTTATGTCATACCAAATTGGTCTCTGAAGTATATTTGGATTGCTTTTTTAAAATCTCAAACATCTTCAATAATGTCCCCCCCCAACTTTCCAGGTAAAAATTATAATATTCCTCATATTTTGAGGGCCTTTTCTACTCTCCCTACATCAGCCTGAAGCAAATTCTTACTGTTAATAAAAGGAAGAAGTTTGGGATTTTCATCTTCACCAGAGTGCACATCTAAAACATAAACCTCTTATTATTGAGAATATTGATAACTTCCTATAAAAGAACTATGAAATAGATGAAATGCATAGAAAGAGATTGATGTTTGTAATATTAACAAAGACATTCCCTCCTATTGAAACGAGCATGAAAAAAGAGTATTCAATCCTGCTGCAGAAACAAAAAATAATAACTGCAACCAATATTTGAGTCCCTACTCTGCTAAAAACTGAAAAGGTTCTGCGTGGATGCCATCTTTTCTGTCCTCTCCAAACTGAAGCTTTGAATAATTAAGTCATGTGTTCATCATATAGAGAATTAATATTAGAGAAATAAGTCAAATATATTTCCTATGGATTACATTTTAAGTTTGTATGCTTTCTATTTTTTCTATAATGTTGATATTTTAAGAATATCACACACACACAATTAATTATCTGGCACATTGCCAAAAGTTACTTAGGCAAGAGATATTCTAATTATGTGTTCATTTGTTTAAATCTTTCTGTTGTTGCTGCTGTTGTTATTGTTGTTGAGATTGTTAAGCACTATACTGAGAAAATCTCCTTGGTGTCATTCCACCCAGGATTGCAAAACCACTTCCCTTTTCTGTCTCCTCCATGGTGGGTGAGCATCCTAGCTGCCTGCAGTTCTGTTTGGGAGTGGGCCAACAATCTGTATCTTTTAAAGGAAATTAAAAATAAGATTCCCAGGCGATATGCTGGTCCGTCAATTTGGAAACTCCTGACTTCGAGGTTATTAATATGAGATCTATGGATACAATTGAGATTATCTCTGACTTTGGATGGAAAATAAAATACATTATCCTTCAACTGAAAGCTTGCATTTCCTTCAAGTAGGAATTTAGACAGAAAATATTATCAAGGCTCTGTCCCTAGTAAAAACCACTGATATTTTTATACCTGTGTTCTTCCTGTTAGATCGCAGATGTGTAGATAACTATAAAGATCATTGTCATTATTTTAAAATTACGACTGCTATCACAGCTAGACCAGGGTATATAATACTTCAGTTAAAAGTAATGCATATGGCCCTAGCCTGTGTAGCTCAGTTGGTTGGAGTGTCATCCCATAACCGAAAGGTTGAGTGTTCAATTCTCAGTTAGGGCATACCTACGTTACAGGTTCGATCCCCAATCCGGGTGTGCACATTCCCTGGTCTGGGTATGGAGACAACCAGATGATGTTTCTCTCTCATATCGATGCTTCTCTCTCTCCTTCCTCTGTAAAAGCAATGAAAAAAATATCCTTGGATGAGGATTTAAAGAATAATAATGCATATGATTAAATTACTAATTTGCATTTTTAATTATTTTGATCAATGCATTTGACATCATCGGTTTCTTTTGTAATCCTATGTATTTTCTTTTTTGTATTTCTTGAGTATCCTGGAAAGGGGTCTTTAGATTTCAGCACACGGCTCATGAGGCCCAGGATGCAAAATGTGTATGACCTATTGTAGAGGTTATTCTACCAACTGAATGAAGTGGCAATTTGACAATGTGGGACAGAAATGGCAACATGACCATACTGTCATTTCTAATATTTCTTTACAGTAAATACTTCACGTTTGCATCTCATTTTTATGTTCTTCCACCAAACCTCGAACTTTCTGTAGCCACTCAGCGTAAGTGTACTGGATGGACTCTGTAGCTACTCACTGTAAGTGCATTGAAAGGATAGTACATGACAGATATTTTATACTATTATTAAATTTTGAGAAAAAGATACAGAGGAAAAAGGTAAGAGATAAAAAATAATTGAAGATGAAGAGAAGAAAATTAATAGAGAATAAAATAGGGAAAAAATAATTAAAACCAAGAGATAGATGTCTTCCACGCCCCTCTTCTTCAACTCAATAGCTTTAAACTTCCCATTCTCCTGCTTCTCACAATCACTAGGGAAATAGCCACCCAGCAGCTCCTTTGCCCCTGAGCTCATATGTGTACTAAGTTATATTGGTTCACAATTGAAGTATATCCAAAATTCTGTGTTTTAAAACTAACTCTCTTTTCCCCATGAATAGTGACTCTTTTTAATAACAAAGTCAATTTGGAAAGGTCAATAAATAAGTTCATATATGTTTATAAGTTATGTATTGTATTTATGTAATGGTTTAGTTCTAATTCCTTTGCAGACTTGTCTTCATGTTTGAAATCCTAAATATCCACCTCTCGAGTCTCTGAAGAATTTAACGTAGCAATTTAGTATGATACTATTCTAATTTTCATGCAGAGAACAAATAATTTTCAACCTCCTGTGACAGAGATTTCATTTATCCTGCTCCCTTGTTAGGAAAAAAAAGAGAAGTCACTAACTATAATGTCTAAAGCCTTCAAGAAGATTTTTCTCCATGTGAAATTCTAATGGAATAAAAGATTATTGCTGCCCAAAGTAGCTTCATTTCAATTTATGAGAAATAATAAGTCAATCATTAAAATGGAAACTATGCATGAATAAAATCAAGAGACAAGAACTGTGACAACCTTTTTAAGTAAACTTTGTACCAATCCTCAAAATCCCAACACTTATTGTTTATGCAGTAGGTGTTTTTGTACAGCCTTGTATTGAGCCTCCCTAATTACACCATGGTGGCATTACAATTCATATGTAAACAGAAACATAAAATCGGGTTTATCCCGTGTAGCGATCTGTACGAGCAAACATCCTTCACAGCCCTGCTGTTGGCAAGTCCCCCGGGGGGCTCAGGCATTCTGTTTTTCTTTCCTTCACCTTCAGCAACCTGATGGCTCAGGTTGCTGACAAAGCTGATTCAGGGCAGGCTATGCTGCTCCTGGAGCCTGTTTACAAAGCTTTAACATCTGGGAAAGAGGTAGCTTCACTGCGGGTCTTCCTGTGCCCCTGACTCGATGACATTCGTGCATCCCTCACTACCTCAGGCCAGGATTATGTTTGGATTCTATGAATTGTATAGACACGCTATATTTTGTTGTCTGTCTGCCTTTATTTCCCAAAACGACAATGCTGAATTGTTTTAAGGCAGGCTATGAAAACAGGTTCTGGCCTAAAACGCCGAGGCTGAAAACACAGCCTATGGGTTATACACAAGTCGCGTGATGAATACAGAATTTTGAGTGGTGTTTAAGTATCGGCCCCTCTTAATCTCTGCTCCTTCTGCTTGTTCTCTTCTCTTAGGAACATTGAAGCCTGAAAAAGTGGCCTTCCATTTTCTTTGTTTATTTGTTTGTTTGGGGTTTTTTTTTAGCATTATGCCAATCTACCAAATATTTGGAATCACCTAAAATCAGTTTTATTTTGACTTCCTGGAGGCAAACTTTTAATAAAATGAGCACTGTTAGAGCTTAGTAAGAAAATGCCACTGATGAGGTAGTGCCGCTCTGTCCCTGGCTGCCCAGCAAATGCACATCCCTTTGGGCAGCACATCCGGGTCCTCTGGCCGCAGGTGCAGGCACGTTTCCCTGCGCGGCACCAGTTCCAGGGCCCTATGACCTGTCCACGGCACCTGGACCGGAGATGGACATGCGCCTGTAGCACGGCCAGCTAGAATCTTTTTCAATACTAGTTACAAATATCACTTATAAAGTGTCCTAGTATTCTTTTTATCATGAAATACGGGAAATGTGCATGTTTGTCTGGGATG
The DNA here is from genome assembly GCF_019186645.2 of Phyllostomus hastatus. Taxonomy (NCBI): domain Eukaryota; kingdom Metazoa; phylum Chordata; class Mammalia; order Chiroptera; family Phyllostomidae; genus Phyllostomus; species Phyllostomus hastatus. Next base: position 22,469,554 of record NW_025334024.1, read on the forward strand.
TATGGGATGAACTGAACGTATGAATGTCTTTAAGGTAGTTTATCACCTCCATTATCAAGCATGCCTTTGAACGACAACAGACCCATCCTAAGCATCTATGTAAAGAAAGGAAACTTCTGCTACCTAGGGCTGAAGCATAAAGTGCAGTATCAAGTGAGGCATTAGTAAGAAAAGTCTCAGGATTTGCAAGAGTTGGGAATGGCAGTTAAAGTAACTCAAATAACTCAAAAATTTAGAAATGCGTGTAACTTGAAGTAGCTTTTTCTTTGGAATGGCTTAATTAATGGGAAATAAGTTTATTTCATGGGAATTAATAGCTTATTTAATGGGAAATTCTCAATCTATTTAATCTTTATAAATAGCTATATGTATTGAAATATCTTTGTTTAGATCCATAGTTTTTCAAAATAACCATTGAGCTTTTTTTTTTGGATATTCTTCTAAGTACCTAATTCATAGTATAAACTATAAGGGATTCATTAAGCATACCAACCAATAAATCTAATAAAATTATGTTTTTATTCTCACATCTGCATTTACTATTCTGATTTTTTTGCAATTACCTGTCAACTCCTATTTTTTTATTTTTCATTTATTTTATTTATTTATTTTCAGAGAGAGGGAAAGGGAGGGGGAAAGAGAAGGAGTGACACATCAATGTGTAGTTGCCTCTCATATGCCCCCACCAGGGACCTGGTCCACAACCCAAGCACGTGCCCTGACTGAGAATCAAATTGATCACCCTTTGGTTCTCAGGCTGGCACTCAATCCACTGAGCCACACCAGCCAGGGCTCAACTTCTATTGAAAAATTGAAGCAAATTAAGTATAAAGAGGAAAAACACTAATTTTTAGATTTACTCATAGAGGAAGGAAAGAGTAAGAACCAGTTACCCCCATAATTAAGAAAAATAGACACTCTACTAAGCAGTTATTCTCTGGAGTCAGTTATCTAGTTGGGGTGACCAGATTGGGCAGACTAATCAATCTTTGCCAAATAATCGTATGGACTCATGATTGTAATGGCATACTTTAAAAAAAGAAAATTCATAAAGCTCAAACTGTAGGAAAATACTTTTATCATTTTTTGAAGTTACAGTACAACTAATATGAAAAGAGGTTTCTTTTCTATTAAGAAATAGAAAGCAGATGAAAACTTTTAAGTTTGGAACAAATAAATTACATTTTTATACGTGTTTAATAAAATCCAAAGAACTAGCACACTCAAGAAATTTGACTTAAAGCCCTGGCTGGTGTAGCTCAGTGGATTGAGCGTGGGCTGGGAACCAAAGTGTCCCAGGTTCGATTCCCAGCCAGGGTACATGTCTGGGTTGCAGGCCATAACCCCCAGCAACCACACATTGATGTTTCTCTCTGTCTTTCTCTATCTCTCTACCTCTATCTCCCTCCCTTCCCTCTCTAAAAATAAATAAATAAAATCTTTAAAAAAAAAAAGAAATTTGACTTAAATATTTAGACACAAACGAAGTAAAAAGTATTGTCAAAGTCTTATGCTTTTAGACAAATTCCTGAATATTATTGATGAACAAGGCCTACAATAAATAATCTCTGTAATTGTTTGGATGGCTGGGTAATAAAAGTGATGCCTCTTAGACATTTGTACTTCAAATTCCAGGCGATTATTGTGCCTTGCTATAGAAATGTAACATGCAATATATTACCCTAGAAACATTCATCCTATAATAAGTGAGAAATTTGTACAGTGTTAGAAATATAAACTCTTCATAGATCTCACTGAACTATATGATTTACATTTCATCTACAGACTCAGCAGACGCTATTGCAATGTCTCTCTGATGTAACATACGCAATAAAGGGTGATGGATGTATACTACCTCTGATTTGGCCTGTGAAGTAAAAGGGGAGAAAAAAGGCCCTTGACTAGAAGATGGAAGGAAGAGGAAAATAGGTTTTAAGAACAATTATTTTTTTTAAAGATTTTATTTATTTATTTTTTAGAGAGGGAAGGGAGGGAGAAAGAGAGAGAGAAACATCAATGTGCAGTTGCTGGGGGTTATGGCCTGCAACCCAGGCATGTACCCTGACTGGGAATCGAACCTGCGACACTAAGATCAATTATTTAATAATTTGTTTAATCTGTATAAACAGCAGAATGATAAGTTGCTTCCATAGAAAGGAACAAATCTGTAAGTCCCTATATAGGTATCCACAGGGGAGTTTCTTTCAGTTCTGCAGCTCCAGTTTGGACAACAGATCGGGCCATGTTTATCGGAGCACATCAGTCCCGAGTCTCTGAGGGCTCAGAGGCTCCAAATGGAATTGAATCAACTTCATTACAAGAAAATGAAGTTTATAACCGTTTATCTGTGTAATGAGCTTTCCCTTCTTCATCATTGTAGAATGTAAGCAAAAAGGCAAATCTTGGTCTACCACATGCCCTCAGCCCCCGCCGTTCCCCAAGATCCAGAAAGACGAGAGAGCAGCTCTGTGGTAACAGCAAGGAACCATGGTTCCCCACGGCAACCATGAAGAAGCATCACCTGTATGATGATACCTTTCCTGCTGTGAAGATAATTATATATGTTTTCCGGGCTTCGGGAGACTGCATCAGTCTTTCATCATTGTATGTCTGCGAATTACCGGACATACAGAACATGTTCAATTATGTGTGTTCAAAAGGACATGGTAAAATATCTCAAGAAGAAAAATCAACTGTTATATATAACTGATATGTACACACATATGGTGTATACATACATGTACACATCTATGGCATATACACATACATGTACACATATATCATTTACTCTGTTTCTTCATTCATCTGTGCATTTTCCACCATTCATTATTAGCTGCAATACTTGACGAGTTTAAGTCATGCAAAAATACCAAGTTGTCATTTTCCATGACAATCTGGTTCACCTAGCACCTGACTGTGTCTCCTAGGGAGGTTCATATTTTCTTCTTTTTTAACATATTTGTATAAGTCAAACAGAAACATCAAACCAATTCCTTTTCCTTTTATTTAGTATTCAGGGCTAAGTAAAATGTGCCTCCAATTCCTTTTTAATGCCTTCATTTTTATGCAGTCATCTCTATGTGATTTAGTCATCTTTTCAGAACAATATTCCAAGGACAATATTTTTCAAAGTTCAAGTACAGCAAAGAGAAAAACATGCGTGACTTCTTTACTTGAAGATTTGTGACACATTTAATTTATGGAGCCATTTTAGGGGGAATGAAAGCCCCATGACCCTAAAGAATCACTACTGTTTTCAGCACACGGTGTTACTTTAATAATGACTAATTACATTAATAGTCCTCACATCGTTCAACCATGAAATTATACATCTCTCTCCTTCTCTTAGCCTCTTTGACCAGAATGGTTCAATAGCCTGATAATTTTACAAACCCCATCAGCAATATTCAGAATTTATGGTATCTTAATTGAATTAATTCAATAAATAAAATATAATTCCAGTCGATGACATTCTGCATCAGCACTTCATACTCTTCGGTGTGTTTAAAGAATTGATTTTTGGAAAGAATGCAATCTGCTGTTGATGGTCTGTATTGGTGTTGATGATCTATATAGTTCTAAAGAAACTATGTATTTTGCTACTGAAGTATTTCAAAGCTCCTTTTAATGACTTCAGTATTTTCTGCTGGCATATATTTACAATATGTAAAAACTCCCACACCCTCTTCTTTTCTCTCTAAGCTTTCACCCTTGAGAACTTTATCTAGTAATACTTCTTCTACCATCATGGAGATGACTCCCATCTCCAGGCCTCTGCTAGGTATGTCTAGTTTCAATCCTCTTCCAGTTAGTTCTAATTGGGTACACCATCCCAAGATCCAAGTCAAGATACTAGGAAAAAAATAAATTCCCACAAATCATGTCTTCCTCCAGGCTTCCTAAGACTAATCACGAAGGTTGCAACCTTGGGGTAGTCGATTCTTTTCTCTTCCTCTGTTCTCTCCCTTTATCATTGCATCTTTGGTACGATAAACACATTCAGCCACTTGCCAAATTCCCTTGACTTCTTTCTCATTAATTAAAATCACTGCATTTGCCCTCCTTTTTCTCTCGCCTGGCCAAATGTGATGATGTCTTCCCCACACCCTACCTCTTCTCTTCCTGTTTCAGGGTGCTAGAAGCATTTTCCTAATGCAAAGCAGTAATCATGCCCCAACCGGTAGAGAGAGTTGTTGGTGAGGGGTCAGGCTCACACTGGAGCAAGGCAGAAACTCCGTCTTTTACAATTTAATACAACTCAACTACTCTAATAACACCTGTCATAGTCACCCTGCAAACACGGGAGGGACACTCCCACCCTCCACACACACACCAAGTGTGTATAAAAAGATGTATTACATATGTAACGGAGATGTCTAGGAAGAACAGGGAAGTCCTCTCAAGCTGATCCAAAATGGCTGGAGAGCCAGGGAAGGAGATGGGCTCTGGGTTTTTACTGCAGTAGGGAGTGGGGGAGGGGCATGAGAGTTCAACTTGGCTGCAGGGCCTTTGGCTTAAACCTCCTGCTGGTGTCAGGCAAGTCAAATAAAGCTCTGCTGAGTTCTTTTCCTTTGCTGGGTAGGCCTGTGTTTTAGTTTTTGTTATTAGTTTTTAACCTTCACCCACAGATATGTTTATTGATTTGAGAGAGACATCAATGTGAAAGAGACACTTTGATGAGTTGCTTCCTATACATGCCCCTGGGGATCGAACCCACAACTTAGGTCTGTGTCCTGAATGGGAATCAAACCCACAAGCTTTTGGTGTGCAGAATGACTCTCCAACCAACTGAGCCACCCAGCCAGGGCGAATGTGCCTATGTTTTAGATGAAGTTCTGGAAATATTTCAAAAACGGTGTCTTTTCACTTGGGAGTGCTTTTAAATGGCTACGTTCCCCTTGGTTCCTTTTACTTGCACCCTGGCCAAACTTGAGGAGCTTTGTCTCCAGTCTTTATTGTAAGAACCTGCAGGGCTTCTGCAGAAACAACCCATGAACGTGCAATGGCCTCCCGTAGGCTGGCTCCCGCAGTGTCTAAATTTCAGGCTAGTCCACAGTCAACATCTAGCAATTCCGTTTAAGTGTTCCTGCCAATAACTGGCTCTGGCAGCTTCTGTTCCTGGTAACCTCCTGTTCTCTGAATTAGCCGGTTTCTCCGATTTTGGGGTGGTGATTTACTGTGTGACCTCAATTCTCTGATGGATATAAGAAAGGTCAATAGTTTTCAGTTTTCTGGCACTTTTGTTGTTGTTGCTGTTGCAAAGGTGAGAATAATGACGTCCAAGATCTTTACATGTTGGAGCAGAACTTGGAATTCTGGGTAAATATTTTTACGTTACCCCTGTGACTTATTAGACCAGTTCATTCATTTATCCATTCATTATTATATTGATCTCTTGTCAACAAATTAATCAAGAAAGCAAACAAGCAGACATGTATAAGTTGTTAGTATGAGGCCACAGGATTTTCTGAGGGTAGGGCTATAGAAATGAATGCTAAGCTACAGATTTAAATACAAATTTATCTCCTCGGTAGACTTCCTGCTTGTAAGCAGGAACTCTGATAAGTCCACGGGATGGATACATTCCTGGTCACTTGGAAGCAAATAACCTGTACCTGACTCGGTCCTAAGTAATGAGAAATATCTTCTTTTTTATTAAAAGATTTTATTTATTTATTTTTAGAGAGGGAAGGGAGAGAGAAAGAGGGAGAGAGAGAGAGAGAAACATCAATGTGCGATTGCTGGGGGCTGTGGCCTGCAACCCAGGTATGTGGCCTGACTGGGAATCAAACCTGCGACACTTTGGTTCACAGCCCGCACTCAATCCACTGAGCTACACCAGCCAGGGCGAGAAATATCTTCTTGGAATAAGAACGTCTAACATGAGTGCGATCATGCCCGGAGTTAGTCGAGCCAACAAGGGACAGATTGAGTGACAGGCACAAAGATCAAGAGACAAGGCAAAATTGGTGGGAAAGATACGGAGGATAATGTAGCCTAACCTTTATCCTCAACAGCATTCACCAGCGATCACTGTCCCCTAAATATGTAAACAAACATATTATTATACATGTGGAAAGAAATTAAAACATACCTGGGCATCCACTCAAATAAGAATGACCTTTCTGTGCAAAATTCCCTCTGTAGTAATTAAAAGCATGTATCCTACCACCAGTAACGTAATCCATAGTAAGCCTCCAAAAAAAACAAACAGTCCCACATTCATTAAGAAGAGATTACCAACAGTAAGATACTCATGGCCTTACTTTCTGATCAGTCACATGCAAAACACTTTAAAAAAAGGCAACCAACACACCAGGAAAATAGTACATCTCAAAAAAACATCATCATCTTTTACTTCATAACTTCAGGTTCGCTCTCAGAGTGTGTATTACAACATTGCAGGGTTTTACAATGCAAATCAGCAGCAACTCTACAAGGTCCTTCCTGTGTAAATGTCTTCAGATGCATAATCAAGCACAGAGAATCAAAAATATGCCCTGTTTGTTACACAGAGCAGGAAAGAAGTGTTTGCTCAGATAGATTCTGGGCACCATCTGGGAGGCAAGTGCCTGGTTTTGCAACAGATTGCATAATTTTCCTGTCGAATCTGGAGAAAAGCCTTAACTGTTTTAATAGAGAGTTGATTTTACGTGCCTTTAATCTTCATTTCGGTTTGTCTTAAAGGTAATCCATATGGTTGAATGGTGGAAGTAGTCGTTAGCTTAACACGGTATTCAGGCTTTCATCTTTCCGTGGGAGACATGCAATATTTCACCTTATAGAGAGTTAGTTTTCATTGCACATGGCAATTAATCTTTTTACCAGCCAAGCATCTACTGCATATGTATGCTATTTGATTGATTATATTAGAAATTTAACGTTACAGTTCATACATTAGTAATAGTTCAATATCACACGTACCAAGGACTCCACCACCAAGAACAGGAGCGGGGCAAGAGCGGCACACAGTAGCACCTGGAGCAGGAAGGATGACCTTGGCAGGGAGGAACTGCTTCATCCACAATGCAGAAATCCTAGAGCACAGTTCGTCTTATTGGAAGCTCTATGTGGAACTTGGGCCTGAAGAGCAGGCACATGGATTCCTAACAGGTAATTTCCAAATAGAAGAGACTGTTGGAATACGCTTTTATGTACCTGCCTCTACACACCTTTCTTGGCAGATGCTAGAAAGGAAAGCACTTTGGCATTGTGTGGTAATAGATACAATTAAAAACTGAAACAGATTAGCAGAGTTGGGTATTTACATGGAAAGTGTTGCTCATAATTGCATTCTAGTGATAGCTTCTGAGGTGGAAGAAAAGTGGAAGAGCTCTGTGGCATTGAGCTAAATTCTTTTCAGGCGTGAGACTTGCACACCTGCTAGAAAATGTAACCCATAGGATTCTACATTTACACAGAGAGGGAGAGTTGAGGCAAAAAAAAATTTTCCATTATTTATCACACAGGAAGCCAGATGTTAGCCATGAAATTTCAAATATGTTATCAAATATAATCTCCCTAATCTTCAAGCTGAGAATGTTAGACTTCCATTGAGCACTGGAAGAAATTTGAGACTGAAGTATGTAAGCACATTCCTAAGCTCATAAAATGTGAAGTGGAAGTTACAAGATTTCGAAAAGAGAAATCCACAATCCAGACGTCTTTGCCTGTAGTCCTCTTCCCTATGCCACCTTGGTTTTCCTAGCAAAGCAAATATCATCCTCCCCACAAGTCACACCATCAGGTGGCCCCAAGGACAAGCAAAAGGTACACGTGGGTAGCTTAATTAAAGGGTACAGTACAGTAACCAAAAAAAAGTAGAAAATATAAAATAGAGAATTGTGGATGAGAAATGAAAGCAAGACAAAGCTGAGGTCATTGTAGTAACAAAATTTTTTGTAATGCAGCATTTTAAAAATGAAGTATATTGTAGGTTGTACAATAAACACTTCTTAACACTTCTTAAACACTTCAGGGGTTTATAGCCTTTGCTTTATAATTTTGTAATATCCTCCCTCTCTGAGCCCAAGTTCAGCTGGGTGGTTTGCTTTGGGCCATCTGAGTCTTAACAAGCTTTGTGCAAAGGGAAGGTAAAAAGATTGATAATTGGGTCTGTTCACTCTTTTCTATCACCACTAGAAGGAAATGCCCCACGATCCCAGGAGGAAGGTGACAGACACCTGGACCAAAGGTGAGTCACTCCAATGATGCCAGTGAGGGCCATTTTACTCAGCTAACAGCTCGCCAGTGCCCAGACATCTGAGTAAACCAAACCAAAAACAGGAGAGTTGCCCAGCTGACCATCCCTACTATTTAGGCAACAATACTGACGATGCCCTTGAGATTTGGGGTTATTTTTTACACCACAGCATTGTGACAATAGATGTTTGATATATTAAAATGATAAATGCCACCATTTTTTAAGCATCATTACTATCGTAGTCCCCTTCGTTTTAGGTAGTTCTGTTATCTCTCCTAGTTTATCTCCAGAAATTTCTGCTTTCCTGCAGATGTACAGTGTGGCCTTTGCTATAGAGATACAGAGATAGCAATAACTGCTACAGAATCACTGTGGATTGTGGCCTTTAACAAATTCAGCCCAAACTTATCTCTGGGTCCAGGATGATGCTTATTTTGATTGACTTAAGCTCATCAGGACCCACATCTAGAAATGAGGATGTGCAAAATTGCTTGATTGGAAAATATATGTTACTGCTAAGGGAAAAAAAGAGGAACGAATACAAAAAAGATACTAATAAATGGGTAGCAGAGAACTGAATAAATGAATAGACAAATGATTAAACAAATACATGGTTTATTTTTAAATTTATTTTTAATATTTTTCCATTACCATTTACCCCCCCATACCTCCTCCCCCCACCCCCACAATCATCACACTGTTGTCCACGTCCTTGAGTCCTTTTTCCATTCTGATCAATTCCTCTACCCTCTAATCCCCCCGCCACAGAGCTGTCAGCCTGCTCTCTATCCATGAGTCCGTCTCTATTTCACTTGTTAGTGCAGTTTGTTCATTAGATTCCACATATGAGTGAAATCGTATGGTACTTGTCTTTCTCTGACTGGCTTATTTCACGTAGCATCATGTTCTCCAGGTCCATCCATCCTGTTGCAAAGGGTAACATTTTCTTCTTTTTTTATGGCCAAGTAGTATTCTATTGTGTAAATGTCCCATAGTTGTTGTTTTGTTTGTTTGGTTGGTTGGTTGGTTGGTTTTTTAGCTACTGATAGACACATGGGCTGCTTCTAAATCTTAGCTATTATAAATAACACTGCAATGAACATGGTGGGGGGGATGCTTATTTTCTTTTGAATTAGTGTTTTGGGTTTCTTTGTATAAATTCCCAGAAGTGGAATTACTGGGTCAAAGGCAGTTCCATTTTTAATTTTTTGAGGTGTCTCCACCCTGCTCTCCACAGCAGCTGCACCCATCTGCATTCCCAGAAATAGAGCACTAGCATTCCCCTTTGTCCTCACCCTCGCCAGCACTTGTTGTTTGGTGACTTATCAACGGTAGCCATTCTGGCAGGTGTGAGGTGATACCTCATTATGGTTTCAACTTGCATTTCTCTGATGATTCGTGACATTGAGCACCCTTTCATATGTCTATTGGTCATCTGTATGTCCTCTTTGGAGAAGTGTCTATTCAGGTCCTTTGTCCATTTTTTCATTGGATTATTTGATTTTTTTCATGTTGAGTTTTATAAGTGCAGAAAACATGTTCAGCTCACAAAATATTAGTTTTGTCCTTTAAGAACCATTTGAGTATGGTCTGCTAAATATCGGTCATAATTACTGAAGTATAATTGGTTAAACAAGTTTTTACTTTGATGCATTAAACAGCCATGATATTCAGTGATAAGGCATGCAATTTACTTAATATATTTTATGTAAACTTTATGCTTTTTTAAAGGGTTGACATTATAGCTTAGAGTCTAGAAAACAGTGTTTCCTCTGCCAGAATGGGGATGTGTATTAATTTGGGTATTTAATGTAGAAGGCAGTCTACTGAGGAAAGCTTTTGCAGTCTATTTAAACGTGTTTTAATTTGAATCCCAAGTCATTCTTTGTGTCTATAACGTGGAACTGCTTAATAATCTGTAGCAATAAAGCAAAGATTTGGGGACAGATTGGTTTCTGAAGCCCCTCCTGAATGCATACACAGACCACCCAATGGTTACACACACAGTTCGTAGCAGCAAATGAAAGAGAATGATGGACACAAGTCACTTAGCATGCATCATTCAAATTATCAGTCTAACAGCCAGCTTTCAATGTATGTTGAGCTAAAATAGTAAAATCTAATCGTTAACAGTCAAATCTTATTAATCAATCCTGTGCCTAATTATTCAATAATTTGCCAGCCCTGTTAATAGTCAAACAAAGGGGTCTATCAAAATATAATATCAGACTGACATAATGAAATGGATTTCTGCTTGGTGATAAATCTCCATTTAATATTAACTGCATAGAATGAAGAGGAGTTCAATCTGGGATTGATTTGAAAGCTGTGTTCAGATCATCAGATCGCGGTATATGGGGAGATGCTGCCCACAGTGGAGAGTGACGAAAGAGAAGAGCATTCTTCACGTTTATAATGCTGTCTTCTTCACGTCAAAGAGAGCCCTGCTCCAAGCTGTTCAGAATGGGGAAACCAAGAAACCCTTGGAGATTACATTTAAAAAGTGGCTACGTGGTCTGGTTACCAACAGTCTAGAGTCTGTGGAGTTCCACTGATGGAAACCATTAGTGGGGCCTACACAGGGCCCAAGATCCAGAGTCTGAATGATGAACAGGACCATAAAGTTCAGTAAAGTGGGAGATGCTACCCTCTCCCAAGACGGTCAGCGGTGGAAGAAAAAATAAATGCAGCCCACGGCATCTGCCGAATGCAAAAAGACTTACTCGTGTGCCTTTTAGGTAGCAGGCGTGTGGAATTTAAATGGCTTAAGGTTCCTGGCAGGTCTTCAAAATATAAATTCAAAAACAATGCATGTTAGCTCATGTTTCTTGTACATTGTGTACACTACAGGTCAGGGATCTTCAGTTATTTTCCACGTATTGATTTGTTTGTATTTTACAACTAGTTTATGAATTGAAAACCAAGCTTGTCCTATTTTACAGGTGCAAATCCACCACACAGAGAGTTTAAGCGACACCTCCAAGGTCAATTAGCAGCCAGTACACCAAGCAACTGGGATTGCATTCCAGGCACTTGAGCATTAGGACCCAGACTCTGAATGTAGAAGTTTATCCTTATGCTCTACAGTTCAACAAGTTGCACTCTGAGACATTTAAACCCCCTTGTGTCAGTCGGAAAGCCAGGACAGGCTTCTGTTTGCCAAGCCCTTCACTGTAAACGAGCTTTTACGTTGGATTTCACAACATCCCGGGGGAGAAGGGAGGGCAGTAAGAACCACAAAGCTTAAGTGGGTGCTCCAAGGCAATATAACTAGCTTCCCTCTCCCTCTCCCTCTCTCCCTCCCTCCCTCCCTCTCTCTCTCTCTCTCTGCATTTTGATAGTTTACTTATTTACATATGACTTTGGTCCAGGCATATTTATATTTATGGTTTTCACATAGGCAGGACTCAGTGTTATCAGACTAGGCCGCAGTCCGGAACTCGCGTGAGGTGTCCAGAACATGGTAGGCTCTACTTCTGCTCGGACGCCACAAATATCTGCCTTCTCTGCCCAAGGAGTCAGAGGACTGGCTGTAAACTGTAAGTCAGCGCATCCTTTTCACTCCTCCTCTTTATGAACCTCAGGCTCCGTCGGCGTAAACTCAACGGGCATATTAGGATGATCTTTAAGACACGTTAGATTTGAACATCTTCAGTGGTTATAAATGCATTTCCTAATGTGCAGGTGGAAACTCAGTGGTAAATATTCAGCAAGTACTGAAAAGGCAAAATAAGGGAAGATACTCTTTTAATAGGATGTGTTCAAATGCACTTGGTATAACAAAAAGCTTCCCAGAGAAGGCATGGGTCACCATCACCCCAAGGCTACAACGCTGTGTCGGTCTAGTTGGAACTGCTAGGGTTCCAACTAGAAAGTAGACAATCTCCCGCAAGCAAAGTCCACTGAACATTTTAGTTATTTCATGAAGCAAAGACAGGTACAGGTTGATATTTTAGCAAGCTGAAACTGAAGGATGCAGGATTAAGTGGCAATTTGATTTTAAAGGCCTGGAAAGGGCACTGTGATCTCTCCTGGAAAGACACTAATCACTGAGGACCATCATGATTGCTGTTTGATCATTTTAATACGTAAGCGTGCCTGATTAGAATGTAAGGGGCATCTTGATTATTTCTGAAGCCAACTTAACATTTATGGAGTACTTCCCGGGGCCAGGCTCTGGGCTGGTTGCTTTGCAGATGATATCCTACTTAATCCTCATGGCAACTTTGGAAGATGGGTTTCATTAGCTAGCAAAAGGCTTAGATGTTAGTGAAAAGAACATGAGATTTGGAATCAGATGGACTTGGATTCAAAATTTTCCAGTCCTGATTTTTTGTTGAGTAGCTTTCCTAGGTAGAAGAGTCATACAAATTGGACAGATGCTTTCTCATTTTAGACTTAGGTATATATTTGAGGTTGTGTGTGTCTTTTTCAAAATATATATTCTGTTAGTCCACATATTTTAGTGTCTCCACATTTAACAAAGAGATACTAAAGCTGTTGGGAAAGCTGCAGATAAAATATGGGTGGAAAAGAGGGAGGATATTTAGAATTTAATTTAAAACCTTTTAAAAAGAGAGATTCTTTTTTTCAATTAAAATTTCTGGCATTTTGAAGCCCTTATTTCAAGCCTTGATTATGAAGCATCACACTGAAATTGGTCTATCATGAAGGGCAGTATGACTCAGGGTAGGTTAAATTGTAATGAGATAACAACCAACTCAACATTTTAGAGACAAAATACAACGCAGCTTCATTTCCTTTCCACAAAGGGTTAGTTGTGTGTTGGAAGATTCTCCAGGGCAACGCTTCTCTAAGTGATGAAAACCCGGCGTGGCACCCTCAAACCCACTCATTCCCAGGTTAGGAAGAGCATGGAGACCAACAGGTAGGGGCATGGGGCGCCCCTGGAAGTTACTCACATCGCTTTCCCATTTCACCGATGAGCCGAGAGAGGACTGTGCCTAACTTCAGCGTGGCAGGGAAATACACGCCTTCCATCCGGGAGAAGTTCGTGGGGAGTGAGAGGGTATCCCTGAGCTGTTGTAGAATAGACATGTCTATCACTTCTCGTGCATTTGTCATTTTTCTAAGAAAATATTGTCAGCCCTGGCTGGCGTAGCTCAGTGCATTAAGTGCGGGCTGCGAACCAAAGTGTCGCAGGTTCGATTCCCAGTCAGGCCACATACCTGGGTTGCAGGCCACAGCCCCCAGCAACCGCACATTGATGTTTCTCTCTCTCTCTCTCTTTCTCTCTCCCTTCCCTCTCTAAAAATAAATAAATAAAACCTTAAAATAAAACAATAATGGAGGAAAAAAATATTGTCAGGGGTATACTTCCTACACAAGCTTTTTTTTTAAAGATTTTATTTATTTATTTATTTATTTATTTATAGAGAGGGAAAGGAGGGAGAGGGAGGGAGAGAGAGAGAAAGAGAGAGGGAGAGAGAGAGAGAAACATCAATGTGCGGTTGCTGGAGGTCATGGCCTGCAACCTAGGCATGCACCCTGACTGGGAATGGAACCTGCAACACTGGTTCGCAGACCGCACTCAATCCACTGAACTACGCCAGCCAGGGCATAGCTTTTTTTTTTTATATTGTTGTTCAGTTACAGTTGTCCCACTCCCCCCCCCCAGTTCTTTCCTTTCACTAATGAGAACTACAATATCAAAATCTGAAGAAAAATGGAACAGAGGTTGGCCTCTAGTTCATTAAATTACACAAAAAAGCAAAAAAATCAGAAAGTCTATCTGGCACAGCCTGTGTTCCCAAGCCATGAATTTCCAATGCCTCTGAAAGTCCTCCCGAAAGTTATAAGGTGAACCAACCAGCAGACTGCTGATAACTGACAGGCAAACCTCCCTGAGAGTCCGCCTGCCTGCACGTAGAATTTCCTGCCAGGGATGAACGTGACATTGCAATTGCAATGCTCTTTCCTCCATGCATTTCTGTCAGCACACTTTCAACAAGAAAATGGAATGATTTAAAAGTACTTGAAAATGCACCATATTCGGTAGAACATTATAATATAGAAGATCCTTCAATAATATATTAAGTGAAACAGGTCGCTTTATTATCACCATGAATGTCAAAAGGATGCAGTGTGGTGTTTAATGTGATTCGGTGAGTGATGAGTTGGTAACATCATAGTCCCTCAGAGAAAATAAATAGGATACCGGGAAATTTGTAAAAAGGCTCATCATTTCCAATAACATTATATTCAAGTATAAAACAGAGCAATAGAAATGAATCTAAATGTAGATACATATTTTGTCTCCAGTATAAATGTCTCTTGGAAAATAAATTGAAAAGTCAAGAAGATATTACTTGACAGAATAATGTAAAAATTCAGAAATATAACATGAAAAACAACTTTTTCTCATATTTCTTAAAAGAGCAAAAATGTTTGATTATGGAAAAAACTGTAATTGATCATCAGCACATATATTTAAACTTTTTTTTATTTTAATCATTGTTCAAGTACAGTTTTCTCCCTTTTACTCCCATTCCAGCCCACCCACCCAATCCTCCCCACTTCCCTCCCCTTACCACCCTCCCCCTAGTTTTTGTCCATGTGTCCTTTAAATTTGTTCCAGTAAACCCTTCCCATTCTCCCCTGAAATTCCCTCTTCTCTCCCCTCTGGTCACTGTCAGCCTGTCCTCTATTTAAGTATCTTTGGTTATATTCTGCTTGTTTCTTTGTTTTGTTGTTTAGGTTCCTGTTAGAGGTGAGATCATATGGTATTTACCTTAAAAATAATCAGGACAATACAACCTCACAAAGGCATTATGAGGGTTAAAACGCAGGAAGATGTTATGTGCATCACAATCCCTATTGCCTAGTGTATGTCAGTCTGCATCTTGGATTGAAAGCTGGATAAGCCTCAAAATATAAATCCTGGGAATTCTGACTTAGAAATTGTCTAACTATGTCTTTTTAGAAGCTTAAAAGGTGATTCAATATAGGACTTCTGAAGTGTGTTAGGCCCTGAAAGATTTTTGAAATCATATACCTGCATGATAACTTCCCCAAAATCTGCAGGTGTGTGTGTGTGTGTGTGTGTGTAACTCATAAGATATACATGAGTTCAAAGTCTTCATCAAACCACATCTGTGGATCTTTAGCAATCCCTGCCCCTCACGTCAAAGACTACTATATTATTTTATGAAATAATAATTTTGCTTGTCTTCTCCAATATAGATTGTGATAAACTATACAATTGACTGTAAGCATTCTCCATAATAGCCATAAAAAGAAACCACCAGAATGTTGATGGCGAATAAATCAGTATTCTGTTTAGTGAAGTGGATATGAGAATAGTTCAACATGCCACCTATTTATTCCAGTACTTTGAAATGCATTAAATATAGTACAGGTACTATCAATTAAAGTGTCTGAAAATTAATTACAACAAGGAGCAGAATCATTCAACTAATCACAGCCAGATCTAAATAAATTAGTTCTTAATCATAGCTTTGAAAGAAGAGAAGAAGAAAGCAACCTCAAGATGTCAAATTGCCTTCCCCTGGGTGGAGAGATAATGAAACATACAATAAGTCAAGAGTTTAACTCAGATTTGTTCATATGACCATCATAAAGTTTTAATAATAATATTTCCCCAATCTGGCCTTTTCACGTAATTGTTCACTGTTCAATAAAGGGACGTATTTGCCAAAGCTCCTGTGCAAGCCACTAACCAGCAGTCAAGAGATGATGGTGACATATATGCTCTCCAGCTCAGACACATTTGACCCCCAGCCTGAGCTGGGGTTGGAGGGTTCTTTTCCACAGCATCACATGTGGAGGTGCTTCTCCTCTGCATTCTGTCTTTACAGAAAGACAGGAAAAAGCTATTCCAATATCTTTTCACATGTAAGGAACTGACACATACCAGAAATTTTGTTCCCTAGGTTCCACAAAAGTAAGCTTATTGCTGCCTTTTAAGGAGAAGGAATAACAAATTTGCAGTTAACTAGCCCTGTGTTGAATGAATCCTGGCCTTCCCACTCACTAGCTGTATGACTGGTCCAATGACTTAAGCTCTCCGAATATCAGTTTTCTCCGTGAGGAGTCAAATAAGAAATGGAATCTCATAGGGTTGATGAGAATATTAATTCAGATGACCTTCACAGCACCTCGGTAATATGCAATGTTATTAGTATTGATAGTTTAGTATTGATGGTATTTGAATATCTCTTTACTGAAACATTTATGCTTATGGTTTTAATTGTTCCAGACATCCTGTCTCTGCACTTAAGCTACTGCTCACAGTGGAACAGAGTGTGTGGAACATTTGGATGTGAATAAGGGATACATTCCTTCGGCTTACAGTGCTGATATTCCACTATTTTTATCTATTATGAACACCCCAGAAAATACAACTAAATCAAACTCACAGACACAGACAACAGTACGGGTGTTAGCAGAGGAGAAGGGGGTGGGGGGAGGATGAAGAGGGTGAAGGGTGTCGAATAGATGGTGACGGAAGGAGACTAGACTTTGGGTGGTGAGCATGCAATGCAATATGGAGGGGATGCGTTACAGAACTGTACATCTGAAACTTGTATAATGTTATTTACCGATGGCACCCCAATAAATTCAATTTTCACAAAAGAGAATATTACAATAAAAAGGTGGTAAGGTTGGGGACTGTCTGGGCTCATGCGTTAGAACAACTGCTGTAAGACTCTGCTCATAACCCCAGAACACGCCTATTCACCTGTGCCTTCGAACCAGCACTCAAGCAGTTTCTATGTTATCCATTTTCCATACCAGATCCATTCCGTAAAGAACTGATCTGAGCGCAAATGTGATCATAGTTCCCGCAGCTTAAAACCCTTTCTTTTACTTTCCAGTAAAGTCCAAACATCTTAACAGTGCTTACAAAACCCTTCATGATTAGGCTCAAGCTTGTTCCGATAGCTTCCACTCACAGCCCTCTATCTCCCGTAGTCTGTGCTACATTGTACGTGAACGGGACCTCATCTCTTATGAAGTGAGGCCCTTGGTGGCTCTCCCCCGCAGGCCCACTCAGTGCCTGCTGGCTTGGATTTGTTCTTCAGGTTGTGTGCTGCTCCTCCTTCCCCGAACGACACACCTTGGTTAGGTATGCAGATAGAACATCCTCCATGTAACTTCTCAGAAGAAGATGGGGATCTTCTACCTGGTACTGGAATTATTCACATATTTAATTTTCCCCATCTGACCATAAGAGCAGAAACTGTTTTACTCAGGACTGTATCCCCAATATGTATAAAAGTGCCTGGGTATAAAATACATGCTTGAAAATAAAACAAATAGCATTGCAAATTTATGGTTATTGTCTGAATTTTTCTCTGTATTTTGAGCTTTTTAATAACAAGAATATTTTCCATGATTAATGTGAAAGATTTGTATGAAACAGAATCCTGTGGCAATTTCTATGAAGGCGGGAACCCTGTCTGACTTTGCTTTTATGTCGCTCGATACCCAATATACAACCTGGCTAATAGCAAGGACCAGATCAGCATATATTGAACAACAAATGAATTAACGTTCTTTAGACATGTAGGGCCCAGAGAATAATGAAAATACCAAGCTGCCCTCTACTAACATATATTAGGTAGTTCACAGACACTTACTCGAGACAAGAATGAATAAGGATATATTAATGACAACCTACTGAATAAGCCTTCCCATAACTGTCTCAACTCTGAGTGATCTAAATTACTACCTCATGATTATTTTGGACTATTAGAGATGCAGGAATATTCAATTCCTCCCTCATTCATTAGTCATGTGTTTCTTCTTTTTAAAGAAAAAGTAAAACAAATGGTCTTCATTAACTTCAGGGTAAAACAGAGGGGTGCATTTTTTGAGCTTGTGTGAGTGTGTACGTGTCATTGTTCTACTCTGATATCCAGGCTTATCTGAAAATATCCCAAAGGGTTACTTGGCATTGGCTAAGAAATTATACTCAAAGTAAATTTTAAAATGATTCATTTTTGTCATCTCAAGAAATGAGCTGTAATGATGTTCCCTTGTATTTGTGCATTAATCTTCATCATTGTTAGTTAATTGTATACATTTTTGGCTCCGGAACAAGAAACATTTTAGGAAGACAAATTGCTTCTTTTTCTGCAAAATATTATATAGATCTTTTCTTTAAAAAAAAGTCTGGCTAGTTTGTACTTGTGAGGGATTATAGAAAATTGTTACTTAGGGACCTAATGGGATCTATGTCTGAGCTGGAGATTGAAGAAGAAATGGAAGCGAAGGAGCGGGTCTCAGGTCTCTTCCAGGAATCACTGAAAGATGATAGATAGATAGATAGCAAGTTAATTAACAATAATTCAATACTGTAACAACGTGGGAAGGTGATTCTTGGCTCGAAATACTGGTAAGTCTAAGAACAAGTCCAGGTTGGGGCATATCGGAATCAAGAGGTAAAATGATTCCATTGAGACTCAGCTGAGCAGCACCCTGCTGCACTAACTTTATCATCAGGAAGCCTCACTCCACCTAAGCTACCTGGATGCCGAACAAGTTACAACTCTGGATCCCAAAACAGTGTGACCATCCCTCTCTTCCCTAGAATTTGAATGCCAAATCACAGTGAAGGTGCTTTATGTTTTGCTGTCATTCCCACAAGCAACAGAGACAGTATCATGTGATGGGGCAGTCTAGGTCGTGATGGTGATTGGAGGGAAGGGGGAACATGGTTGATAACCTCCATGAGGATCAGTCTTCAAAAAATATCAGTGATTTAAGAAATCTAAGGAGTGATTTGCATTAGATTAGCTCAAAGGACAGATTATTTAATGCACTGAAAGTTTAGAAAGGGGGACACCAGACTCATCCAACTCATCCAAGTTCAAAGAAAGCAAGTTTGTTTTCGTCTATTTTACGTATTGGGCATCTACAGAAGACTTTTATCATGGAGATGGAAGCATTTCTTTTGAAACCTCTAACATCGACTAGTTTAGGGTTCACGGCGAGTTTGAGGATTTTGTTTCTGAGAGGTGAGGACAGTGTCAACAGCAGTCAGGAAAGAAAACTGGTAGAGAGGTTAGCAGATGATCTTCCTAAAATGAAATCATACTCATTTGGGTAATTATTACTAGTAAGTGAATAAAAGTGGCAAGATAGTACAAAAGAGCAGAGATTACACAGCTAGCACCCGCATTGAATAACCTTTTGAAGTCATGATGAATTGCCCAAGAACAAAAAAAAAAAAAAAAACACCCATGCATTTGTAATCCTTTGTTTGCTTAATGCTGCCTTTGGGGGATCCTGAATACAGGAGTAAACAAGTTTCTCAGAGATGGGACATTGAGTTTTTACTGTTTCAAGAAGCTGCATGTTCTGGGAAGACACTGGCTGGTCATGAATTACTATTGGATGGCTGCAGAGCAGGGGGAAGAAGATCATCAAGACGGTGACCTCCCCCATTAACTCTCCTCTTCATTTGAGAGCATCATTGTATTGGGTTTCACCTTCAATATATGTCCTGCTAGTGCCCAGCGAGTGAGTAATTCATCTCACTATGCCATAGACGATGATAACATTGATAATAGAGATTTTTCAAGCACCTGCTAGGAAATAATAACTGGCACTGTATTAAGCATTCATCAACCCAAATACATGTTCTTTTTATATTTTTTTAATTAGAAAGCTTAGGGTAGAGAGGTTAAGCACCTTACTAAATTCAAATGGCTAATGAAATTCAGCTGATGCCAAAGTTAATACTTTTTCCCTTCACAGTACAGGATTTTCTACTCAATTCTTTTTTTAATAACCAGAATGATTCCTACATAGAACAAAAAAACTAAAGTAATAGAGTTTCCATTTTTTTTAGTCTTGCGCATTCTCTTCCTCTTAACTAATTTTCTCATGCCATCAAATGGGATTCGGAGATACAGGACTAGAGTAATTTCAAATATTTCTCTCCAACTCTTCCGAGACATTGCTTGCTAAAAATAGTCTAGGCAAATGTTTTAAGTTCTTTGGCCAGGAACTTATCTTCCCTTCAGAAAGAATTCCGTAGTGATCCATATGGAGTTGGATTATCCTCTGCTAATTCTTTGTACTGTGAATGACACTGGGTGTACCCGTTGTAAGAAACTACAAGGACTATTTTGTTTTGAGGACAACTCCTTTGGGGAAACAGCAAGGTGGAGCTGATGAGTAAGAGAGAAAATTCTCTTTCACGCCGATGACAATACCATCCTACTCACACCATCAATTTTCCTCCAGGAAAGCACTTCAGTGGACTTAGTCATTGTAAGGACATTTGAAACGACTACAAGTCTGCTTTAAAGGCGGCTCATAGAATCCACATACAAAACTGCTTCCTGTACTTTAAATATAACTCTAGAGAAAGTACTTTTCAAAGGTAATTTTTCTGACCATGGAACGGTGGTTTCTAAATTTGAGTGAAAGGCGCCTCAGGGACTGAGTAGCAGAGACTCCTTTGTCTTAAGCCAGAAGAATCGGACAGTGACATCGAAAGTGAAGCATTGTCCGCGTTAGGACTCACAGACATCATTTCTGATGGCAAGAACATTTGGTGCTGAATTCTAAATGGATGCTGAGTGACAGAACGTCTCCCCTATCTCTGCCACTTACGGACAACTATCACAAGCTCAATTTGCTTAATCAGAACATTTCATGCGCCATCCCACAAAAAGGCAGGTGCCTTCCAATGAGCAGTGGCCAACAGCACTTCTGAGAAATATAAAAACCGGTCTGCCTTCGCCGCACCAGTTCTTCGGCCAACTATACATTGGGGAAATTAATTCTTGAAGCAAAAGATTTCATTACATTCATAACCACAAATATTGTTCTTCGATATAAACTGCCCAGCTCACTTGACTCGGCGACCTTTAATTTCGATATATCTAATAGATTTATAATATGTTCTGGGAAGAAGCCTTTTTTTCCCCCTTTCATAAATTGCTCTTTCAACTTCTTGAATATCAGATGAATGTTAAGTCCTTCCAGAGATATCTGAGAAGGCGAGGACTTTATGTATTTTGTAAGTTAGGCTTCCAACCTGCCTCATAAGTGTGGGATATCATGGACTGTCAGTGTTGGGAGGGATCACAGTAGTGACTCAGTCTGATCGGACAGTGTGTCCCTCCCACTGGACGGTGACACAGGCACAAAAACCATGTTCAATTAACCCTTAACTTCCCAATGCCTGGTAAAGAGCCTTCTTTGTAATACGTCTTAATTATATAATAACTCAGAGTCTTCCAAAAAGGGGTGCCTTTACCACCCAAGGTGTAAGACTATTTTAGGAAGTATTTGGACCAGTGTCTGTATGTTACTTCCTAGGTTTTAACATACCTTTAATATTTATTACTTTCTTTTTCAATTAGACATAAAAAGCATAAAATCATGAATTTAAAATAAATAGCAAACTTAAAGAAAATGTAGCAAACAAACAAAGTGTATGTGATATAACTGGTAGCAAAAACTGTGAAGGGTGGAAACGGGAGAACAATACGAGTCTGTTCTACTCGGCGCTTGGGTCCCCACGTTCTGTCCCTTTGTTATCATGCCACCAATTGCCGAGGGCTTTATTATTTTAATAATGTTACTATTATCATTCTTGTTGTTATCTTACAGAAACACACAATGTGATTTTATGAAAATATGATTTTATAGTGTATTCATTTTTTTTCTCAACCAGAACTGTAGGATTGTTCTTACTATGGAGCTGAGTTCTGCCATCCGCTGTAATTTTGTTATGATTTTCATACTTTTATCTCTTTATCCTCTGACATTTCTTTTCTTAGCTTCATATGGTTATGATCCAAAAAGCAGCTTTGAAGGATAATTTTTCAAAGATTTCAGTATTATTGTTCATAAAAGGCTCTTCCGAGCGTGTTGGGGGCCAGAAAGAAGGGGTGTTGGATTTGAAATAGAACCAGCAATTAGAAAGTATTAATTTTCTGGATCTTTTTCACATTTAGAGTAGCAAATCATTTTATGTCTTTATTTATCTACTTATTTACTCATTTTTTATCTTCTAAGACACATTCAAAGATGTCCTCACATCATTCTCTTTCATCACACCCAAGGTCTGTGTGTGGTACTTTGAAACGAATAATAAAGGATTCTTAGGAATGCAGTTTTCCTCTTGTAGAAACTGGACACGCCGGCTGTGAAACCCGATCCCGTCATTGTTTCTGACATTCATTTTCATTTTCATTTTGGAATATTATTACACGCGTGCTCATTCTGCTGCCAGGTTTGGGAGCAGAGAAGACTGTGAATGCATTCAACCTTCCACGGAGCAGGAATTAGGCAGTTGCTGCCTGTCTGAAATCACTAGCAGGAGGAGAACGTGTCTTTGTGTTTTTCCAGAGCAGATGATTTAACAGGGCTGTGATTTTTTTCCTTCTATTATCTTTTAAATGAATGGGAACAATGGATATAGGTATACTCCCCTTGGCCGCCATAAAACACCTAAACAGCCTCAGCCCTTGCGGTGTTCGAAGACAGACAGAGGTTCTGTTAGGGAAGCTGAGCGCTGGCTGATTAGCCTGGTCTTAATGTGTTTAGGTATTTGAAACAATGTGTGAATTGAGCGCACATTTTTGCTTTGGTGCCTCTAAAACATAATGCTCTCTACACTCACATCCGTGTATTATTAAGAAATGTCCAGAAGAAGATTGCTGAGGTTGATTAAGCTGAAGATGAAATGTCTCTGGCGATTTGTAAAAAGAACTTACTCCCACAAATTGTTTGCCTCTACTTTTTTTTTAGGATTTTATTTATTTATTTTTAGAGAGGGAAGGGAGGGAGAAAGAGAGAGAGAGAGAAACATCCTGCGGTTGCTGGGGGTCATGGCCTGCAACCCAGGAATGTACCCAGGCTGGGAATCGAACCTGTGACACTTTGGTTCGCAGCCTGCGCTCAATCCACTGAGCTACGCTAGCCAGGGCTTGCCTCCACTTTTTAACTCCTTATTTGGGGACCTCATGAGTGACTAATCCAAATGAGTATGTCTACTTATTTACTCCTAAATAAGGAGTAAAGTAATTCCTACCTTGGTTTACTCACAGGCTACTGGCTATACATAAGAAATTGGATTATATAGTGTTCACAAAACAATTCAATGATTAACAACATTAATTTCTCATTGGCTTCCTATAATAGAATTTCAGATTATTGTGAGATATTTTACATTAAACCCAAGGATTCAATCATTTGGGTATAGTTAAATCCCCTTGAATAAAAGGAGAATGGTAAGATTTTGGGGGCAAGATAAACCTGTTCTATACCTTAATTGTGGAAGTAGTTACCCCACTGTGTACATTTGTCAACATTGATACAACTATATACAAAAATGTTGGGTATTCCTGTACATAAATTATATCTTAATAAATGACTAAAGAGAATAAATGACCACTTTCATTTCAAAATATTATCACAAATGTTTGTAAGTTGTGTCTCAATTTCTCTTTGCATTTTTTCTTTAGCCAATCTTATTAAAATTTCATCCCCACTGATACACTGAAGACCTCAGCAAGAATGTTTTCAATGAACACCGTTTGGCAAAATCAGTGGTCATTTATCAATTCTCATCTTATGTGACATTTCCTCCTCATTTAACTGATATTTAAAAGAAAACCACCAAGTTTCTTCACTTTGCTTCATTTCCAAGATACTGCATTTTTCTCCCTCAACATTCCTTCTGCCCTACAGCTTCTTTCCAGGAACTGCTCTCCTTCATGCCAGTCTCATGACTTGAGACTTAGCAAACATAAGTGTATGTTCTCTCTCTCTCCCCTCCCTCCCCCCCACTGTACATAGGTAGATACATAATAGATACATACATACATACATACTCTAGTTTCTCTTCAGATCATATAAATCTTTCACATTTTACATAGGTAGATACATAATAGATACATACATACATACATAGATCAATATATGACTTGGTGTTCTCTGAACTTCCTAGATTTGTGTTTTGATGCCTGCCATTATCAAATGGGAAAATTCTGTCATTATTGTTTCAAATAACTCGATCTCATTTTTTAATGTTTTCCCCCAATACATGTATGTTATGCCTTTTGTAGTTGTCCAATAGCTGTTGGATATTCCATTCTGTTTTTTTTCTTCTGGTTTTGGAAGTTTCAAAGGAAATATCCTCAAGCTTGGAGATTCCTTTCTCAGCCGCACCGTCTCCTCCCAAGCGCATCAATGGCTGTCCTCATTTCTGTCACAGTGCTTTGATCGCTAGCAGTTCTCCTCGGCTCTTCCCTGGACCCCCCAGCCCTGCTTCCTTGCCCATCGGCTACTGCACGTCTGCTTGAACCATTAGAGGCCCTCATTGTGGCCGCCTTAGCTTCACTCCTGCTCCGGGGATTCCAACCTCCCTGCCACATCCCAGTCTCATTCCAATGCTTCCTCTAATGTCTCTTCAGACTTGTTTTATTTCTCATTTTACTTTTTAATACACCTTTTAATTATTTCTTCAGACCTGGACATGATGAGCTGGGTAAAATAAAGTGCTGTCAATGAGGCTTCAGAAATGTAGCGGTAAGATGTTGGGGGAGAAGCGTTCGATAGTCCTATGATTAGGTCTCAGTCTACTGGTGAGCCTTCTGATTCTTAAGGAGAGATAGCTTCCTCTCTCTGCTCTCAGTAGGAATAAATGAGTCAATTAGTTTTCTCTGCTTCACCACCATCAGGTTTTGTGACCATTTTCTATTTGTTGATCACTTGGCAGTTTTTTTTCCTTTTCTACAAGAATATTCCAGCATTTACTTTAAGTCCTGCATAGCTCCTCATCTCCAGAGATTCACCTCCTCCTCGTTTCCAACTTTAACATCTGTGTGAATATCTGCTTCACTGCAAATCCAACACAGTTCTGATCTGCTGAGTACTGTTTACTACCCCAAGCCCTCACCCGGATACTCCAAAGAGATATGCATTATGATCGTGGCGCATGGAGGAGATGAGATGCACCCCAACACTCAGGAGTCCTTAATTACAACTTGCAAACATCCCTTTTCTCCCCTTTATGTAGTTTACCACTTTAAAATGCCCCAAAAGATTCCTTTGCCATAATAAGTCTTCATTAATAAGATGCCGGCATCATGGAAAACTACATAGTGCAGGGCTACTTAGAGAGAAATAGAACCACAAGTGGGACTTCTCCTGTTCACCACGCAGAACGCAAAGTGAAGCACGGGGTGCAGAATGCTGGCGTGGACCCTCCTCTTGAAGAACGTAGAGCTGTCCATTGACTGCAGGCCATTTCCTCCCGTGGTAGTTTACTCAGAACCCAGGCATCTCTCGGCGCAGTACCAAATGCATCGTCCCGGCAAGCAGGAGACTGGGTATCACCCCTGGTTCTGCAACATTTGTCCGGTTGTCGAGAATCCACTAAGTTGACTTTCATGTTCAACTTCTATTCTCCTTTCCACAATCTATATTTTATTTTTATATTCTATGATCTTTATTTTTCATTTCTAGCTCAATATTATTTAATAAATGTCTTCTTCTGTTAAGCCCACTCCAGTCCTGGATGGGTCAAATATGGAAAACATTATAAAGTGGAAGTGGCTGCTGTCCTTAAATCTAGTGGAGGGTCTAACATGGAGCAGGAAGTAGACAATTTACATGACAATTTATATACGTTGCAGTACAGCATGTTATATCCATCACTCCAGGAAGTAAAGCTCTTTTGGCCATTTTACAAGTAAGAAAATAGAGACAAACAGTGACTTTTCCAGGTTGACAGCTCGAGTTACTCATTAAAATCAGGTCGAAGCACAGCATTTGTGTGCTTTTTAGCTTCACTGTGCTGAAGCTAACAAAGTACCCAAATCTCGTCCAAATCCTTACTGTCTCTGCCGCACGGGCACGTGGATTAGAAGCTTTGTAACTCCACTCTTCTCTAACCCTTTCATTATAAATGCATGTGTCCTTGGTTGAATGTCACATTCCACTGATTCATGAAGTTCTACTGTGATACCTGGCATCCACATTGCCAAAAATTTATGACATTTTTCCCCCTTGTTTGCCATGCAGCGCAACTGGATGTACTATGTCAGGAGTGACTAGTGGTTAGTAAATCAATTTCCTTGTGTTTCTGAACCCACTGGCCCAGATTCCTTTCCACTCCCACACTGTTCAAGACCCATCAGTCAAGTACCGCGTCCATGCTCCCACCTCCAACCCCACTGCTGTTGACTGGCCGGGCCCAAGCCCATGGCTGCAGGCTCCTGGCCAGTTCCCGGACCTGCAGCCTCTTTCCTCTTCGTGCCAATGGTACGACTCCTTTAGTACAGTGTGCCTGGTCTCTGTCATTGCAATGATTCCTCGTCCAAGTAATTCCATGGCTCTTTATTACCCTCAGAGAAAGAAAAACATCCACTCCACGTTCTGATGTGTGGCTATTTCTGCAGCCTCATCACCTGTGACTTCCTCCTACCATCCCCTATCCCCCCACCACTGCCCAGTCTCATCTCTATGGCCATTTTACTGTGTTGCTCTTCGTATGCCTGGAATTTCTCATCTCTTTTCTTCATCTACTCCTACTCTGTCTCCAAAATGCAACTCAAGCATCAGTTTTCCTTGAAGGCTTCCTTATTCTTCTCATACCTCCCAGTTCCAACTGTATTAGGTGTTGCAATGTGTTACTTCTATAAAGATTTTACTTTTAATAATGCATCGATCATATACTATAGTCATGGAGTGGTCTTTTTCCACCCAAACACTCTGAGCAACAAGAAGATAAATGTGTCAATTTTATTACTGCCTTTTAAATTTACACAGCACTTCTTATGTGCCAGGTAGTGTTTCAAAATATTTTCCAAATATTAACTCGGTGACTTATGAAGCAAGGGCTATTATTATCCACGTTACACAAATTGAGACAAAAATCAGGTAGGTAGCTTGCCCAAGATCCCTCAGCTACTACATGGTATCCTAAGACAGTGTGGCTCCAGACTGTTCTTTTAATGCGAATCTATACCACACAGCTGTGTTCGTAATATCTAACTATGCGCTTGGCAAAAAGTAGGTGTTCAATGAGCATTTCTTTTTTTTAAAGTATATTTTATTGATTATGTTATTACAGTTGTCCCAATTTTTCCCCCATTGCCCGCCTCCACCCACTACCCCCCTTCTCTCCAGCAATTCCCCCCTTAGTTCATGTCCATGGGCTATGCAGATAAGCTCTTTGGCTTCTCCATGTCCTATACTGTTCTTAACAACCCCCTGTTTATTTTGTGCCTACCAGTTGTGTTCCTTAGTCCTTGTACCTTTTCCCCATTCTTCCTCTTTCCCCACCCTGGGGATAACGCTCCCTGTGATCTCCATATCTATGATTCTATTCCTGTTCTGCTTGTTGGCTTAGTTTGTTTTTGTTTTTTAGATTCAGTTACTGATAGTTGTAAACTTGTTGCTATTTTAATGTTCATAGTTTTTTATCTTCTTTTTCTTAAATGAGTCCCCTTAACATTTCATGTAATGATGGCTTGATGATGACAAATTCCTTTCACTTTACCTTGTCTGGGAAGCATTTAATCTGCCCTTCCATTCTAAATGATAGCTTTGTTGGGTACAGTAATCTTAGTGTTAGACACTTGCTTTTTATCACTTTGAATACTTCTTTCCAGCCCCTTCTTACCTGCAAGGTTTCTTTTGAGAAATCAGCTGACAGGCTTATGGGCACTCCTTTGTAGGTAACTGTGCTCTTCTCTTGCAGCTTTTAAGATTCTCTCTTTATCTTTAATCTTTGGAATTTTGATTATGATGTGTCTTGGTGTGGGCCTCTTTAGGTTCAACTTGTATTTCTATTCAGTCAAAAATGCAACATTAAATGTTTAACTGTACGATCAAAATGTTAGATTCAGACAACAAAAACCACCCTTCAACTGAGCACGACTTCTTTTGGAATGCACTTCAAATTCTTCAAAAAACTCTTTGTCATTCAAAAGGAAAAGCAGAGAAAAGGAAAATGGCAACATTATCTCTACACGTAATAAAAACAGCTCAACCTTGGAGAGATACACCAACGAGTGAAAACTCTGAATGTCTCCAAATCTGTTTCAAGTGCTTGAGGGCATTGAAATAGCAAAGAGCTCCCACCACCCTTCTTTCTGTTTTCAAAGAGCATTTGTGGGTACTGATGGCTGCCACTGTGCCTTTTTGCTGGTTCTTTGTGGGCACCCCGCCTCTGGGGTGAGGCGGCTCAGGAGAAGAAGCTGCTCTGAACTCGATCACCATGCGCGCTCACGGTGAGAAAAGCTAACTGGGACGCCCGCAAATGTCATGTCCATCGGCATTCACACCTGGGCGGCGTTCCCTGTCTCCTGTGAGGGCGAGGGTTCGAGAGTCCGCCCAGAACAAACTAAACAGAATAGAACTGAAATGCTACAAAGTACTGAATGCTTTTCTTTCTTTCTTTTTTTTTTAAGTTATCATCCTGTGACTTCTAGAAAGAGGAAAGTTTAATTTCAGATGAAGAAATAGGCATGTTTGTCTACTTTTTCCTGTTTAAAAAAGTGAAATCAAATAGCACATGTAAGATTTGTTAAGGGTTCCGGGCTGGAAATTTTCAACGGGAGTAGTTTTGTTAAGTGGTATGACAAATTACAGTAGGTTTGTATTAATGACGATAGCCATGATTGATCTGAAAGTCACTACAGAGTAATTGAATTCTAACAACCACTCCGAATGACAGTTGTCGTTCATGTACCTTTATTATATATAAGGAAGCGGAGCCTCCCTGGACTAAATATCCTAGTACAGCCAGGATATAGCTGCCGTTTTGTCCGATTTTAACGCACATATTAAATGATCGCCTCTCTCTCTTGGAATAGTTTACTCCAGTTATGTATGTGTGATGTGTGTTGGTGTGAGTGTAGGACTTGGTTGAAGAAATGTGGGTACATAGGGAAGCCCCGTTGTGTGTGGTCACTCAAGGAATCACATTCCTGAGGGAGGGAAGAAGAAAAAAATCTCCCAGAAATCTGTTTGGAGCCAAGAAGGCCTTTGGTGCCTTCAGGCAGATACTCCCCTTCGTGCGAGAAGAAGGGAGAGACGTGAATGTGAGTGACAGCCCCTCTGCCACAGGCCACACGGACTCATATATGGAAGAAGCGCTGTAGCAGAGACGGCGGCGGCGGTGGTGGTGATAGTAACAGGGTAGCAGCATTGATATTATCAGGAGACCTCATATGCCAGTGACCACAGGAATCACTCTACATTTCTTTTCTCGTTTCTTCATCGAAGCAATGTAAGGACGAGGCACCGTTGTCATCCTTGATTTGCAGAGAAGGAATGGATGGCTTGCTGTCCTAACAAAGCCAGGTAAGTAGCTGGCCCCACGGTGTCTGCTGCTGTCTTCCAATGCGGGGGTGCGCCCCGAGTATGGTGGGACAGCCGTTCCACTGCTTAGCTTGTGTTACGGGGCACGACTGAATTCAAGAAACAGAGGTTACTGAGGGGCGTGACCTAATGGCGTGAACCCTGAAAAAGAGCAAGGCTCTTCCTGAAGACAGTATCTGATGAAGGAGAAGGACTTGGCGTGCGGGAACTTCTGTTTCTGGGTTGGAAGAGGAATGGGGCGGCGTGGAGAGGAAGGCAGGCAGGGCCCAGGAGCGGAAGGCAGCCTCAGGCTGACAGCCAGCGGGGAAGTGGGACCTCAGAGCCACAGCAGCGAGGAGCTGAGTTCTCCCATCGTCACCTGGGGCTGAAAGGCTCACCTTGGCCTTAAGATGAGAGTCTGACTGAGACCTTGATTTCAGGTTTGCTGAAACCCTGGCCTGAGATTATATTCATACTGGGCCCAGACTTTGGACAGAAGTATGAGCTAATAAATGGCCATTATTTTAAGCCACTAAGTTTATGCTTGACTTTTTAATGCCCCATTGAAAAATGTACAGTAAGTCCTCACTTAACATCACTGACAGGTTCTCGGAAACTGCAACTTTAAATGAAACAACATGGTAAAATCAATTTTATAATAGGATACCAACATAAACAAGATTTAAGTTTGGGGGGCCTATTTCTGGTCATAGAAACCTCACCAAACTTCTCAATAAAGACCCAAAACACTTTTCATATTAGACATTGAAGTCAATGTGAGCTATACATACATTTCAGGAAAATTAATAAAAATAAGTCAGATAATTCTTTTCCAACCCACTTACTCCTGTTCTGGCGACAGATGGCCAGAATCTCTCCCAGCAGCTCAGGGCATGAGGTGGGTCTCCAACCTGGGGCAGGACACCACCCACTGCCACTCACACACCCACCCGCGCTCAGACTGAGGCAACTGAGACGCACCAGCAAACCCAGTGTGCACAGCCGTGGGGTGTGGAGAAAACCACGCAGACACGGGCAGAATGTGCAAACTCCACACAGATAGTGACCCCGGCCGGGAATCGATTTCATTTTCCCTCATCAGTGCTACGGTGAAATCACTTTGAATGGAACAACATTATTCGAGGACACGCTGTCTACAATAGGTCACATACTAATTAAGTTGGAGAGAGTATAAATCTTAACACGACTGTAGAACTCTTCAACCATCGGAAAAGAACACGGACATAAACATGAGTCTAAAAGAACCGATTCAGTAAAACTCCTATAAGACATTTCGAATGTAAACAGGCACCGCTTCAGTCTTGCGATACCAGGTAGAACATTCAGAAAAACTAAGAGGTAGTGAGGCAGGTTAGCAAGAAACTAGGAAAATTCCTTGGCGAGTGGAGTGAGGCAACTGAGACAAATTGTTCAACAAACAGCCGAACAGCTGAGCAATGAACAGGCAGCTAATTTATCACAAGACCCCATCCTCCTCACTGACGATGCCTAAGAGCAGATGGTTTCAATCACCTTCGTCAGGGATGTAGACAACCTACAACAGTCAGATCCAGACTCAACCACAACGGAGGGAGAACTGCTCAGACAGGCCCCCAGGCCCCGCTGTGCACTCATTTTCATACATCAACACACTATAACACACCTGGGAATCTAACGCATAGTTTATGGAGACTCTCCCTGGGACCTCCCCTAAAATTCCCACCTACAGATGATAGCTAAAACCCTTCGAGATAAGGAATGCCAGTCCATGCTCTGTGAGCATGCCCACACTTCCGTTTCTCGGGTGGGCACTCAGCTTGTGCTATCCTAAACTCTAAGGATCTCGACAAGACTCGCAGCTAGGGAACCAGAGGGCAGTGGCAGCTCGTCCTGGGCCAACCGCCTGATGTCCAAGGGCCCCTCTTTGGCCTCACTGCCCTAAGCTTTAATCAACTCACATTCACTTTTACCTGGACTTGCGTCTTGAATTTTTCATGCACAAGTTAAGAACCTGGAGTTCCCCTCACACATGAAAGGTCCCGGATGGTGCTGGGGCAGGGCCGGTGCCCTGGTGCATAAGTGGTCCGTCCGGTAATAGGGGGGTCAGGATAAAAGAGAAGCTCTGGGCGACTAACTGCTCCCAAGATGGTCTCGTGGGTGGGTGTTTTAGGCTTAAGCAGCCTAAGGAAACAAATTGATATGCCTTGGGCAGGACCACTGGTGACCACCCCAGGGGACAGATGTCATGCCCAGAAGCAGAGAATGGCTTTAGGGGATGCAGGTGCCTCGGCAGCCTCCATGCCTCGGGCGCTATGCCCTTGGAAACAGCCAGTTGCTTGCTCATGGTGGACAGCGGTGAGACCGTGGCCTTTCCGCTTCTGAAATAGTCCGGGTGGCCCCTGATGCAAGCCTTCGGGTGTGCTTCTCCCTCCGACAGAAATGCGTCGCCCTCGGTTCTCTGGCCATTTTCATTGTCCTCTTCCCCATACCAACTTAACGATCTCCTCAAGAAAATGTATGCAATCACCTTATTAAATCTTGTTTCTCTGCTTTTTCTCAAGCACCCTATCTCGGTCCTTCGTAGAACTTATCCCACCTTGTATTTTTTTCACTTGTTTGTTTACTTTTTTAAGTTGTTTCTGACTACTAATACTGCTATTCATAAAATAATAACCAACCATTTGTGAATTTCTCGGGTGACAATAAAGATCCCACCTTAAGCCTCACAAAGTATCTGGAGAGTTGGGGACAATGGCAGCCCCATGCTGGAGACGCTGAAGGAAGAAGGAGTGAGGTGAGAGACCACACAGTATTATACAGCAGGTAGCAGGGAGCTACCCCGGATGAAGACTCAGGGAGCCTGAGTTCCTGTTACTTATCAGGATGCCTTCGCACAAGATAGGAGACCACGCATGCCTAGCAAGTGGCACACCTAGCAGGCAGGACAGGGACCCACAGAAGTCACTCAAAGAGGATTTGTGGAAAGTAAACATGAATGCATGCACAGCAACAGGGACGAAGCTGGGTTGCCCTTACTTAGCTTTTAGGGTAGGACTAAATACAATAATGAAATGTAATAAGGGATTTCAAAAAGATAAAAGGAGAAGGAGAAGGAGGGGAGGCTATGACTATGGTGGCCACCCCAGTCTGACCATGAATTATTGGGTTAGCCAAAATGTTTGTGTGGCTTTTTTCCATAAAAGACACATTTTTCATTATCATCAATAAAGTTATTGATGTGAATATTTTGAGTATGTTGATCATCTCCCATGTGGTATAAAATTGACTATTCTCAAACAATGTCTTGATTTGATTGCTATCAAGGTCAACTGATCTACCCCACCTTGGAGCTACGTACAGCAAGAAATCTCCAGCATGAAACTCTGCAAACCACTTTTCACACATTCAGTCAGTTACAGCACCTTCCCCATACTCTGCACCAATCTTTGTTGTGTGTGTTTCAATTGTGTTTTTACATTTCTTGAAATAATAAAGCATAATATGCTAAAAATGTCACGTTTTTTCAATCTTCAATATTAAAATGGCTACACAAAAATTCACCAATTTTTATGTTTTTTTAATGCATACTGATATGACAGCTGTCACAATACAATCTAACAAAATTGTTTCAAATGAAGTTAAAGACAACTACACACTACTAGAGCCATCTTTCAGAAAAAAGAACGAACAAACTTTTTGGCCAACCCAATAAAATTACCCAAAGTTGCAGCTTTACACCAGACCTTCAGAATTCTTGTCCCATGTGGTTGAGGGGGTGGGGAAAATGGACAGTGCATTTTTTAAATCTCACCAGATGACTTGGATGATGGGCCATCTACACTCTAGTGTGTGAACATCATGAGGTATTTCTGGCAACTACTGAAAATAGAGCAAAAACCCCAGTGCTTTATTAACTGGAGTGTATACCCCCCCCACACACACACTCTTTACCGGTAAAACTGTTATTTCTTCTAGCTATGCATCATCAGTCCAGAGAAACAGCAGGATAGAGAAAATTATATTAATTCAGCTTTATTTTCTGGAGAGGGTCTTACACTTATAAATATCCCCTAAATACCTGGAATTATGTGAAGAGAATATATATATATATATATATATATATACACACATATATACAGGATAATATAGTATCTGAGAGAGTATATATATTTTTTTTCTCCCTCTCTCTCTCTCTTTCTCTCTCAGTTAAATACTATAGTATCACCATTGCAACTTGCCCACAGACAGACAGCTGGTCAGTGGCAAAGCTAAGATTAGACTTAGGGCACCCGAAGCTTAAGTCAAGCTTCTGTCTACATAATGCGAACCTACCCATCCTTAAAAACCAGTGCATCGAAGTTCTTGAGGGGTGAACAAATCTTGCTGGGCAGAGGCAGCACACACATGCACAAACACACACAGACTCAGAAGACACATTGGGGGAACTGTAATGGGTTCAGTATGTTTAGACTTCAGGGTGTAACATTACAAATGAGTGGTGAGAAATGAGAATGATGAATCAGAGAAGAGAGAGCTTGGGAATGCCCAGTGACAGACCATGAAACCTGTCTGCATGACGGACGGCTGACAGTGTCTTCGGTGTCCAGCCAGGGCCAACGTCATAGCACCAAAGCTAACTCTACCCATATGCTCAACTCTCGTAATAGCCTGGAATGTCACATGGAAATTTAGGACAGAGAGGAACTGTGAGTTCTTGTGTGTAATAAAGGGCTTTTCCTACGATGTAGATTAAATATTTGGTCTTCTTATTATATTTTCCTGAGTGGTTCAAATAGCTGCAAGGTTAAACTTTTGATACAGAAGAAAATATAAACCCAGCCAAAGGTAATTCCATTTCGGAAGAAAAGTGTGTGAATCTATAGATCTTTTTATGTTTAAAATTTAACTTGGATTTACCAAGGGTGATTTTTATCTAAGAAACTGTAAGTAGAATCATCTCTGCTCCTGCCAATGCCAAGGAAAGCGCACTGGACTGGGCCCCTTCAGTGGGTGCTCAGCTGGAGTCTTCTCTCAGTGCCGCCATTGTGACAACAGAAGTATTACTCTGCACCTTCCCCCAGGTACTTTTCAACCGAAACCTAATTTTCACATACATATATCTTAAAATCCCTCCCTAAGACCCATCTGGATGAAGAAATTATGCAAGGGTATACAAATGCATCATATACGTATAATTCTGCAGGAGCATTCTTATGACCAAACCTGAACTCAAATGAGCCATATGGGGGTGTCCAACCTGTGACCCGTGGGCTGCATGCAGCCCAGGATGGCTAAGAGTGCGGTTCGACACAAAATGGTAAATTTAATAAATACATTATGAGATTTTTTTTGTTATTATGTGTTGTAATGTAATTATTAACACGTGGCCCAAGGTAACTCTTCTTCTTTCAGTGTGGCCCAGAGATGCCAAAAGGTTGGACACCCCTGCACCACCACTAATCCATGTACACTCTCTTGTTATTATCCTCTACACTGAACAGGAAAAGGAAGCAAAATAAACTACAATACCTAACTCATGCTAAAAATTAGATTATATACCATGAAATAATGTAAACAAAGTAGAACAATATTGTGATGTGGAATATTTTGATATCTAGGAGTGCCTACTTTTCTTTTTAAAATGCAAATTAATCTTGAATGTCATTTAATTAAGACGTTACAGTAAAACATCCCCAAAAGAGCAGAGAAACATAGGAGCATTTCCACAGAGGGAGGGTGTGAGACGGCAAGGGGGAAAGACCAGAAGGGACCACACCTTGGCACGTACCATGGCCTGAAGGCACTTGTCTCCAGGGCCAGTGTCACTGTTCTGTCAGAGTGTGTTTAGCTGCCTTTCCCCCTCTGGGGAATGAAGTTCATCCAACTTTCAGATGGAAGGAAAATGCCGCGGGGAGGTAACGCAGCAGCGCAGGGCAGCACACAGAGGGAGCGCTCCTCTCCGTCTGGAGTACCCGGGCCCCAGCAGGCAGTTAACAAGCACTCCTGAATGGGCGCGATGAATAACGTGCTCAGGGAGGTCATTTTCTCATCATCCCGTGACAGAGACATGTTTCCCTTCCAAACTTCGAAATGTGTACGAGCACTACAGATTAATTTGAGAATAAATAAGTGTACTGACAAAAATCACTACCCTCTGTGCTATCCACGTATCATAATACTGTCCCATACTTATTTTTCAAAACTGGGATCATATCGTATATTCTACTTTATAGCCTTCCCCCCGCCCCTTATTGATCTTTCTGTTCACACACACGTGCGCCCACACATGTATATATACATATAAATTCAGGTATAATTGACATATAGCCTTCATTTCAGGTGTGTAGCATAATGATTTGTTATTTGTATATATAGGGTGGGGCAAAAATAGAAATAGTTGTTTGTATGAAAACTAATAATTAAACATAATACAAGAATAAACTCTGTTCTTTACATACTCAGAACAGTAAGCCTACTTTGTCCCCACCGTGTATCACAAAATGATCAACACAATGTCACTGACACCTATTACCATACATAGTCACAAAAAAACTTCTTTTCTTGTGATGAAAACTTTTAAGATCTGCTCTCTTAGCAAGTTTCAAATACACAATACAGTATTGACTTGATTTATCATCGTTCTTCCTGTCCAATATCAAGAGAGACATCTGGTGGAACAAGCACCTTTTCCAACATGAGCTATTATTTCAAATGCTTACTGAGAATCTAATGGTGGACAATAAAGTGCTGGGTTCTACCAATGGAGGCTAAAGGCAGAAGCTCCCTCTTCACAGACGTGTAAGACAGCTGTGCAAATTCACGTGCAACAATGCACTGCAGTGAGACATGAAATTACAGAAGTATGGTAGAGCAGAGGGGGTGAGTCATTTGGTCTGGGATTCCTCCTAGCTCAAATTTAACAAATCCATGGGAAAGATTCTCATTGGTCCATGTTGTATCAGCTGTACACCTTGAACTTGACAATGGCATGAGCTTGGACCATGTCTTCACTCCCTGGATTATATCAACAGGCAGCAGCTACTGTTCTTATCAGACAGCTACAGATGGGAAAGAGTGACTCTCAAAATGACAAGGGTGTTGTTTCCGGGAAAACCAGGGTGGGTTCATGGCCAAACAAATTTTATATGCGCTGTTACATCTCTAGAAAAGGATCTAACAGGATGCAGTTAAATTTCACCTATAGTAAAAATCCATGAAAATACTTTGTTTATAGCCTCCCACTTTTACTGGACCATGTATGGCGGTTTTAAAGCAACAGAGGCTAAAGCTGTCTTGTAAGGAGTGGTGATGTATTTAAGACAGTTGTGTACACACTCTTTCCTTCTCAGACCCAGCAGCTCATGAAAAAAAAAAAACCCACAAAAGATTTCTATATCATGTTCATACTTGCTCATCTTTCGGTTTTCAACCGGGAAAGAATCTCAGAACAGATCTTACTTTTCATTCAACTCCTTGTGAGGGAGATATATTGAAGGTTTTCCAGAAATGGAAAATTTTCCTGAATTTGTGTTTGCCTTTGTGATCACTCGGTGTGGTGTAGCTAACACACACCGAGGGGAATGAGGTCAAGAGGCAGATCTGAGTTCAAGTACAAAGGTAGAGGTTAAACTCTGAAACATGGCTCCTAGTCTCCCTCAAATGAACTGCTCCACACTCTCCCACATCCCCCACTGCCACCATAATCTGGGCATCTTTTTCTTCCCATCACACTCTTTCAACAAACACACAAATTTGTTGAGGACCTTCTATGTTCCTAGCACACTTCTAGGCAATGATAAGATGAAGAATATATAAAGCGTACTTACTGTTGGGGGTGGCGAGGGATGACGTCTTTGTGTAAATGTGACATTCTAAAAGAAGGCTACTAAGAACAGTAATACAGCGAGGAAAGCAGCTAAGGGAATAAGGCTAAAGAGTGGGAAGTGGACATAAAAGAGATAGTTCCAAGGAATGATTTGCTAAGGAAGCAACTTTGGAGCAGGAACCCAAAGGAAAGTAGGGATCCCAACATGCAAATAAGTGAAAGAAAATACGTATAATTGAATGAGTGCTACAGATTCGATGTGCTTGACATATTGCAAAAAAAGATAAGCAGGTCAGTTCAGCAGGAGCAGAATGAAAAAGGTGGAGACAGGTGTGAGAGAAAAAAATATACCACATCTTTAATCATTCAATATATGATCGCAGCATTGGCTGGCGATTCTTACGTTAAGTATGCTGGAGAGGAGAGTACAAAGCATGCCTCCCTGGTTTTGAGAAACTTGTGGTATATTTGGGAAGATAAAAGTTAAACATATATGAAACAAGGGCAAACAATTTCAGAGACCATGATGATGTTCAGAGCAAACGCTAAGTACTGCTTGGAAAGATTAATCGATGACGCCAGGGGACCAGGGAGCTTTGCTGCAAAAGTGGAACCTGAGACGCATGGAATTGAAAACTCGGCAGGAGAAGCATGGGCACCGGAGGACGTCGTGGAAGAATAATGCACTAAATACTCTTCGGTGAAAGACAGGGTTCAGTATAAGATGGACCAGTGACAGTCAGACCCGTTATTCATTCAGCTAAATGCAGGGGCGTCATTAAGTCCTTGTGTAGCGCTTGTTTGTTTCAGCATAATTATCAACAGTATTATATTCCATTCTCACCAGTGTTCTGGTCTGGATGATAAATTATATAATCATCCTAGCAAAAGATGATATCTTGTCAATGCAGACTGGAATCCAGGCATGCAAGTATAAGAACTTTTACCCACACTGAGAACAGGTTCTAAACATAAAAGCTGGGAGTAAATATGAGACAACTTGAATCATTCAAGTATTAGTGATAACATTTGCAAACTTTTATCAGCGAGTCCCGTACCATAAGATCCAACAAAAATTTCTGAAAGATCCTTTACTTTTTAACTTGGTAGTCTGCACTATGGCTAGATGGTGCTGGTAATTCATGACATAATCATAGAAATATTAAGTGGCAACATTTTTTCTTGTTTATATCTACAATAATCTATTAAATACTTTGACAGAGAGGAGACTTCATCCTCCAAGTAAGGTATTTTAGAATGTAAATTCCTTCCAAAATTTCCTTTGGCAAAGAGCAAAATGGTGACCTGTATTTGCTTCGTGAAACGTAACAGTAGACACGCTCTTTTGCTTTTATTTTTGTGAAAGGTTAGTAGGAAAAAAAAAGGAGCTTATGAATAAGTGAATGTATCTGACAACCGAGTTAATGAGCTCTCGGATCTTATTTTGATCAATGAGTCATGCAGGAACCTTTGTTTAGACCTTGTCTAATCAATGAACTATTTTGTAAAACAAGAAACAGAGATTTGAGGGCATTGGGTTAATTTTTAAATTTAACCCATCAGGTAGAGAAAGATCTGCAAAGATTTGAGGGTTTTCAGTAGAAGCTCTTTAGAGGAGTGTGTAGTAATTACAGAGCGTACCCAGCTTTCCAAAACTTCCGCATGTTCTGTTTCTGTTCATCCGAATTTAATACTTGGCCTCTGTCCCATTGGCATTAAACCTCTTGTAATTTTGCTTACTTGCCCAGCAGCAAGTAAGCCTAAAAGAACCTCTGGCTGGCGTAGCTCAGTGGATTGAGCACAGGCTGTGAACCAAAGTGTCACAGGTTCGATTCCCAGCCAGGGTACATTCCTGGGTTGCAGGCCATAACCCCAGCAACCGCACATTGATGTTTCTCTCTCTCTCTCTATCTCCCCCCTTCCTTCCCTCTCTAAAAATAAATAAATAAAATCTTTAAAAAAAAAAGAAGCTTAGGTAGCAATGAATAAGATCAGACCGAGATTGGCTTTGATTATGCGGGTCTCAGTCCTCTCGGTTATGCAGTGCGGGCACCCAGTTATAGCTCTCGAGTCCTCTTGCCAGCTCTATTTCTTGATAAAGACCTAAGACCCCATTAAAAAACATAGCAATCTATGTTACAGAACACTGCATCTCTAAAGGAAACTTAACCCAATTTGAAATGTTGTGCTTAAGAAGAGCCCCATGTTCAACTGCTAATATGCCTGACTTTTAACTATTAAAAAGAAATAATTTTTTCAACCTATGATGTGGCCCCCACTAAGTGTGAGATAGAAACTATTTAGGGAATCATATGTTTTCAGAGTTGAATATGATTTTAGATATTGTCATGGGTCACATGAAATATTACATATCTGTCAGGATTAACTAAATTGTTCAACTCTGAAAAGCAATTCAATTTATGGATTCATTAATTCATTTAGGTGTCTGTCCACCCATCTATCCAGTCACCCAACTATCCAATGAACCATGCTTCATGTTAAATATATTAGACATGTTGCTTACAGTACGTGGCATTTAGGAACACATAAGGGGCACTGAGATTTAGTAAGACCTACTCTGCATCAGAATCTTTACAGTACTTATTAAAGAGGCTATAGGAATAATTAGGGGTTATTAAAAATTAGTCACTATGTGCCAGGAAAATACATAATGCTTATATTAGTTCATTGTTTGGAACTGAAATGAAAACACACACACACACACACACACACACACACGGCCCTAGAACATAGGACACTCAGCTCTGCGTTATGCCCCTTGCACTTCACCATGAAGTTTCACAAAGAGAAATTTCTTTTTTTTTTTAAATATTTTATTTATTTATTTTTAGAGAGGGAAGGGAGGGCGATAGAGAGAGAGAGAGAGAGAGACATCGATGTGTGGTTGCTGGGGTTTATGGCCTGCAACCCAGGAATGTACCCTGGCTGGGAATTGAACCTGGGACACTTTGGTTCCCAGCCCGCGCTCAATCCACTGAGCTACGCCAGCCAGGGCGAGAAATTTCAATACCACATGATGCAGGCACTGACACACAGACTCGCGATGCATCCCGAAGGCTTCATGCTCTGAAAGATGACAGATCAACGTGTAGCAGGGTAGCAGAGTCCTCAGAACTGGATAGGAACAGGCATGGATTAACCTGACCCAAAAAGTCATTTCTACAAGTTACAGTGATGGACGTGCCACTGGTGGGGCAATGTATTCTCTGCTGTGGGGATTTAGGGATGTCGGTCTGGACTTAACAAACTCGTCCTGTTAGATTATGCAATGATATCTCACGGTTTCTAAACCACTCCATGCTTTCCTCTGAAACTGAGTTTCCCTTAGCTTATGTCCTAATCCCTTTTCTAAAATGCTGTGAAGTCACACATTTTATAGAGAAAAAGAAAAGTAAATGGGCATTTTAGAAAATGACACTCTGATACGTGCTAGCTGTGACACCAAACTTCTATGGACCGGGCATCCTTTCCTACCAATGGAAGGTGCTGAGTAAAATGAGGAATTGCCAACTAGTGTCCCACTTGTTAAATATCAATCCCTAATCCTTTCATTAGTCAGAACTGTATTTTACTGCTACAAAGTTCAACCCAAAGGTTCTTAGTTTGGCTTGCATTCTCTAGTTTAGCACAAGCTCCATCACTAACATCCATTCTGTTGTACATAATATCGTGTGTCATCCCGTCTCCATTACCTAACTTCATCTCCAACCAAACCCCTTCCCTGCCTCCAGCCACGTGGCTGTAGCTCCACTTGGCTCTTTATTGTTCTATGACTTTACCTTGCATGCTTCTGCCTTGGAGTCTGCACAGAATTCTAATTCTGTTTCTAATGCTCTTCCTCCATATACCTGTCAGGCAGGATAGTAAGAAGCTTGAAATCTTTGGCAAGTGGAATGGGGAAACTGAGACAGGCGGTCAATTCAAACTGGCCCCATCCAGCACCCTGACTCACCTGCCTTCTTCTCCCTTGCAAGATTACTCCCTTAAGCATGAGGCCCTCAGGACAATTTGCTCAGCATCAAATAACCTTAAGAACAAGATGCCTCAGGTCTGTGGACCACAGAGAGGGAGTTTTTGTCAAATTAGAGATAACATCTAGGCCTCAGTTGTGTTTCAGCTCTAGGCCCAGAAAAGAAGCAAAACCAGATGCAGCGACGCCATGGCTGACATTTGAGACCAGCAGCAATGACTAACGACGGCCACTGTACCAACCAATCAGGAGAGACCAGGCCCCTGAAAGCAGAGTACAGATCCTGTTCCCCCACAGCTCCTGACAAGGGGGCTGGGGAGGGAAAAGCGGATGCTGTGGTTTAAGATACTTTGCAGCACCATGGCCAATGGAAAGCTGGGTCTTTCCCGAAAGGAAGCTGTGCTACTGCCTGGGGCAAGACTTTCAGAATGTAGGTGACTCTGATGCCTGTAGCTGGGGGGTTTGGGCAAGTATCAACCCGTCCTATGGCACACCTTAAATCTACACAATGTTGTATGTTAAATATCTCAATAAAGCTGGGGAAAAAATGTGAATCTCCTCACTCCAGATCTTTCTTACTCTCCTTTTATTTTTTTTTTATTTTTCTATGAGCTGTTTTATCAAAACATCCACTCCTGACGTGAAATTCCTCCTGAATTTTTTACTAGTTCTCGCCTTTACTTAAATACTAGACATTTTCTTCTTATGTTTTAAATTATGCAGTCAGCTCTGCCTAATCACAGGGATGTGTTCCATAACGGTGCTCAGATCAAAAGGACTTGATTCGAATTCGAGCTCTATGTTTTACAAATTTGGTTCAGTGCCAGCTCTGAGCCTCAGTCCTCTATCTCAGAAAATGAAAAGCACCGATTGCATGATATCATATGGTATTTTGAGCATCAACCATACTCACTCATGGTAAACTAAAAAAATACTTATTATTTTTATTAAATGCTTGGTTGTCACCCATATAGAAAGTCAAGAGAGGTTTACGCATGTTTTCCGAATTCTCAGAATTCTTTAAAAAGCTCCTGACCTAGACTGAGTTTATCCTATTAAGTTATTCACTGTTCCTATAAATCTATGAATAGATTATTACCTCAGGACCTGGTGCACCATTCGATCTCCAGAAATGTAAAGCAAGGACATCAGAAATTTTCTTTCAAGTTTAAATTAAGCATTTGAAACTAGTAGTACATCAAGGCAATGAAAGAAGAGGAGACAAACCTTTCCGCCAAAGTGATTTTACTTTGAAATGGTCTGCACTCCCGTGATTGTTTTCAGGGAAAGACAAAGTCAGGTAGAGGGCACAGCATTTGAAGAGACCACCAGGGACGCTTCCAAGTTTGGAAAGTTAATAATCGGAAGCTTCAAAACGCATCTGAACGAATCCTCACACCGCCTTCTGAATAGTCACAGACAATGCCAGAGTTTCACATTCAATAGTCACAGATAATGACAGTGGCAAGAAGGTTTTTGTTAAGGCCGGCATACTCATCTTCTTACTGAGGTTGCAATGCTGTGTTAGTGTTATTATCGTTGTTGTTACTGTACCTATTATTATATTATATTGAAAATCACTGGGAAAAAAGTCCCGAAACAAAGAGATGGCATGTGAGAACTTTAAACGTGAACAATTCTTACAGATGGATCCCCTACCTCAAAGTAGACATTTCTAGAATACTTAAATAAATTCAAGGATCTCTAGCTGGGAATTCTGTGACACCTTTTTTGGGGGTAATCTTCAGGCAAGTGCGTCTTAATAAAACCGTAACTGGAGAACATGATGTCCAATTTGGATCAGTGTAGAGAATGCCTTTCCCACACAGCCTGAGCTCTCGGCTGAGGACTTTCACCATTGGAAAAGTCTTTAAAAAATCTCTATATTATTTTTATAAGCCCCATGTATTAGAAAGTAAGTGCTATGTTAAATGTAGATCAGATACCATGTAAAGTCATTCAACTCTTAATTTATTTTATATACATTGAGCACTGGGCTAGATGCTAGGGGTGTGTAAAAAAATGGAAGAGAAGGCATATACTCTATCTTCAAAGAGCTCCCAATTTATTAAAGCAAGTGATGAATACATATGTATTAATAACAGAATGTGATCAAGAAGCTACTAAAGTGGATTATTTTAGCTGAATTAGAGTTGAGAAGTTTGGTAACATGAATTGCCACCCTAAGTATAGACATAGAATAGCATGGTTTAAATTTCAGATTTAAAGAAACCTATTGAAGCTCAAAGGTTTTCACCTCTAGTATCTTATAAAAAAATAATAAACGCTTGGAAGAAATGTCACCAACAGAAAGAGAGAGAACCTAATGCAGTAGCACTCAACACCTGGTGCCTGGGGAAAGGAAGACAGAACCTGGAATGAAGAGGAGGGTTTGGATGTCATCTGGAAGGCAAAGTGGTGAGCTGAAGTGCTCAGGGAATTCTCACTAATTAGTAGGTGGTCTTATCTTCTTGTTTTCCCTCCCAACTTAGAAGTCATAGAAACTATCACTAAGGCAAAAAGAGTGAAATAGGAAGAGCGGACATATTGAAGAAGAAAATGACCAAAATGAATGGAACTGTACACCCTTGCTCCCATATGTTAAAGCTGATTTAGGGTCTAATACATACTGTTGCGTCACAAATACTCTTCCAGGAGAACAGGACGCATGCGTGGCCACACAGTCCATACCTTGCCCTCATCAGTGCTCCCTCAGCACCCTGGGCCCACTCTCACCCCATTCATTTAACTTAGGAATAGAAAAGTTGATAAAATACAAAAAGAGGCCCTGGCTGGCGGAGCTCAGTGGAATGAGCGCGGGCTGGGAACCAAAGTGTCCCAGGTTCAATTCCCAGCCAGGGTACATGTCTGGGTTGCAGGCCATAACCCCCAGCAACCGCACATTGATGTTTCTCTCTCTCTCTCTCTATCTCCCTCCCTTCCCTCTCTAAAAATAAATAAATAAAATCTTTTTAAAAAATACAAAAAGAGCTCTCATGAGCTATGCAAAATAAAATTTTTAAAAACCTGTTTTTATATATAGCGTGTACCACAACTCTCTGTGTTATCAAAACTCATGGACTGTCTACAAGGAGTCACTGTATAGTAATTAAGATGAAAATAAACTCTATGACGAATCTATACCCAAACTTAAATCGAGGCATGGCGAGAACAAAAAAGGAATGTGCCATGTAAATAAGAGTGAAAGAGCATAATCTAAAATAAACCCTTGCTTGCAATTCCTTAAAATAGTGGTATAGCATGGAACAACTTGTTAAGAACTTGAATTCAGTAAAGTGTTACAACAACCAAATAAAACAGAAAGGAAAGGCACAGCCTGAATGAAACACACAAGAGAACAAATGTTTTCATTTTGCAACTAATAAATTTTAAAATATGCAAACAACGGAATGTAGAGCCTAAACCTAAATTACTGACACTGGAGTAATCGTGAATGCAGATGAAAATAACAGTAAGACAATTACAGATAAGTTAATAGATTTGGAAGATGTCATGATTCAACATAAGGTCATTGGAACTTCTGAAGTGAAATATCTACACACAGTGTGGAGACTTTATGTAATCATATGATACAAGGTGTGTGGCTGAAAAGAAAGACTAATTGAATGTATAGGTAAAA
Organism: Phyllostomus hastatus; assembly: GCF_019186645.2. Classification (NCBI taxonomy): domain Eukaryota; kingdom Metazoa; phylum Chordata; class Mammalia; order Chiroptera; family Phyllostomidae; genus Phyllostomus; species Phyllostomus hastatus. The sequence continues at coordinate 22,514,534 of NW_025334024.1, forward strand.
AGAACACAGAGTGTTTTTTAATCGATTAAAAAACCATTCTGACAGGTGTGAGGTGATATCTCACTGTGGTTTTAATTTGCATTTCTCTGATGGCTAGCGATATTGAGCATCTTTTCATATGTCTATTGACTAATCTCAAAAAATTAAAACAAAACTGCCTTATATGACCCAGCAATTCCTCTTCTGGAAATATAGCCAAAGAAACCCAAAACACTGATTTGGAGGAACATGCACACTGCTATGTTCACTGCAGCATACTTTACAATTGCCAAGATTTGGAAGCACCCCAAGTGCCCATCCATAAATGAGGAGATAAAAAAGTTGTGGTACATTTGCACGATAGAATACTACTTGGCCATCCAAAAGAAGAAAATCTTACCCTTTGCAACAGCATGGATGGACCTGGAGAGCATTATGTTAGGTGAGGTCAGTCAGTCAGAAAAAGACAACTTAATAATTTTTAAAACTTACGTTGTATTGAGGTAACAGTGATTTCTAACATTATATAAGTTTCAGGGCATGCGACATTATAAATCAACATCTGTATGTACCACATCACATTCACCACAACACTGAGGCCCTTGGTCCATTTCTTCCTCCCTCCCCACCACCCCTTTCCCCCTTGGGTAACTGCTCATCTGTTGTCTGCCTTTGGAAGTTTGTTTTTTGTTTTGTTTTGTTTGTTTTGTTTTTATAGTCCACACACAAATCAAATCATGTGGTATTTGTGTTTTTCTGTCTCATGTATTTCACTTAGCACAATACTCTCAAGGTCCTTACATGTTGTCACAAATGTCAGGATTTCACCATTTTTATAGCTTTGTAGTATTACATAGGGAGTGTGTGTGTGTGTGTGTGTACATCTCACATCTTCTGCATCCATTCATCTGTGAATGGACACTTAGGTTGTTCCCATTTCTTGGCTATTGTAAATAATGCTGCAATAAATATAGGGGTGCATATGTTTTTTCAAATTAGTGTTTCTGCATTCTTTGGATGAATATCCAGAAGAGGGATAGCTGGATGATATGGTAGTTCTATTCTTAATTTTTTGAAGAATCTCTATACTGTTTTCTACAGTGACTGTACTAATTTACCTTCCCACCAGTGGTATACCAGGGTTTCCTTTTTCCTACATCCTCTCCAATACTTGATGTTTTTTTTTGTCTTTTTGATGATAGCCAGTCTAACACATGTGAAGTGATATCTCATTGTGGTTTTGAACTGCATTCTCTAACAGCAATGCTGAATGTATTTTCATGTGCCTGTTGGCCATCCGCATATCAACTTAATTTTTTTTATAAAGACTGTTCTTTTTTTTTTTTTAGATTTTATTTATTTATTTTTAGCGAGGGAAGGGAGGGAGGAAGAGAGAGAGAGAGAAACATCAATGTGTGTGGTTGCTGGGGGTTATGGCCTGCAACCCAGGAATGTACACTGGCTGAGAATCGAACCTGGGACACTTTGGTTCCTAGCCCGCGCTCCATCCACTGAGCTACGCCAGCCAGGGCCAACTTAATATTTTTTAAAGATTTTATTTATTTCCTGGCTGGCATAGCTCAGTGGATTGAGCACGGGCTGGGAACCAAAGTGTGGCAGGTTCGATTCTTAGTCAGAGTACATGCCTGGGTTGCAGGCCATGACCCCCAGCAACTGCACATTGATGTTTCTCTCTCTCTCTCTCTCTCTCTCTCTATCTATCTATCTATCTCCCTCCCTCCCTTCCCTCTCTAAAAATAAATAAATAAAATCTTTGGGGGAAAAAAAAGACAATTCTTCAAAAAAAAGATTTTATTTCTTTATTTTTAGAGGGAGAAATATCATTGTGTGGTTGCCTCTCCCACTCCCCTTACTGGGGACTTGGCCTGCAACCCAAGCATGTGCCCTGACTGGGAATCGAACCGGCAACCCTTTGGTTTGCAGGCCCATGCTCAATCCACAGAGCTACATCAGCCAGGGCTAATCTTTTCATTCTATAAAAATAAATAGAAATAATTTTTCCCTTAAAAGCAACATTTTTAACAACAAAAACACAGAAAGCGTATATGCAAATACATTAACAGTTGTTAATTCTTGTTGCTGGGAATATAGCTGTTATTTTTTTTCCAAGACGTGTTTCCATTTAAATATGGAAGATTTAGAATAAAGCAATTGTAGTATGTTAAGTTTGTAATGAGCTCTTTATCCAAATAAATTATTCAGAGGCTTTAGATTAGGTACAGATAAATTTAAATTTAGATTCTACTTTGTGCTTACTCTATGTGGAAATGTGGCAAGATCCTTAAAGCTCTCACAAGTTCATTTTCTTAATCTACAACACAGAGGTTATCGTGTATCCCTGACGCTTTTGTTATGAGGACAAATAACAGAAAAATAATTAACCCAATGCTTGGCATGGAGGGAAACCACAGTAAGTGGCATTCCTTTCCCTTATGTTTCATTTTTCTCTTACAGTAAATTTATGGTACCTAAATTGCGTAATTATGTTCATTTAAATATTGCATATGCATAATGACTGTGCGGCCACTGTACAAAAACTTATATGATATAGTTAAAATAATTCATTGAACTTGAGGCATGGAAGTAAAATTGATTGCATTTCTTCCCCCAAATTCCACCATTTGCAGCAAGAAGTTATATGATTTTATTAAAGTACAAAACATGAAAGTGGGCATTTAACAGGAGGAAATCCATGGTGCTTTTAGAATTAAGAATTAATATCTCCCATCTCATCTTCTCCCTCCATTCCTCCAGCCCCACTACACAGCCCCTCCTATACACATCATTGATGAACAACTGCAGGGGGAATGAAGAAACACTAACCTATAGCCAGATCTGTCAAAATAAATAAACGAAGACACCCTTTCCTTGATAACTCCTGCAACGTGATAGAAGGTTATCTACTGTAAACTACGTAATGAACTATCACCGAGCCCATATTGATGTGCCCAGGCCTAGGAGATCACAAAGGCGTGTGGCGGAAGCCAGCCCATGTGGAGAGGGATTGCCAGACTTAGCAAACAGCGTTAAAGGTCACTCAATCAAATTTGCATTTCTGATCAACAACACGTAATATTTTGTACAGCCTGTCGCAAGCATTGCATATATTTTATCGAGCCCTCCTGTTCATCTAGGGTAGGATTCGCTCCACGGATGGGCGGGGGGAGCCGGGCTGCCCGTGCAGTGAGAGGAAGGAGAGGCTAGACAGGCAGAAACGCAACAATCAGAGAGAGACAGCAGGTACAGTATGTTTCCGGAACCCCCAGCGGCTGTGCACCTGAAACAGCTGTGTGGAGGAGGGTGGGAAAGGAGGGCCCTGGAGAGTATTTGGAGCTAGGATTTACAGCCTTGCCAGGGAGCTGGTGTCGAGCAGGCCAGGGGCGCGGCTAGTGCCGTTCTTTGGAAAGTAACTGACTTTCAGAGTCTCCCACAGCTCGTGGCGAAAGGGCGCCCAAGGATTCCAAGGCATCTGTGAGAGCCAAAGTGAAGTCGGCATTTGTTCAGCATTTATCATTTATTATTTTAACCTTATTTATTCCCAAGCCTTTATGGATCAAAGACGATACTACTTTGCCTGTGTGCCCAGTGATGTTGGCGTAAAATTAAGCAAAATGCCTCTCTCTTTTGATTCAAGAAATCGATCACTTGAGAACACTGTGCAAAGCTTTTCCTTGTCAGATTATAAGACAAAAACTTGCTTTAGGTCTTTATCATAATATGTGGTAGCCAAGTTCAGAGTGTACAGCCTGAGCATGCAGACCTGGATTCGAATCCTTATCCACTCACTAGTTGTTTGACCTTGAAAAACCGACTTTAAAAAAATCTCAAGTTTTTGTTTTTCAATGGGATAAACAACTAAGCTTCACTGAAAAGGTCATTTTGAAAAACTAATGACATAAAACATGGAAAGTCGTTGGCGACAGTATTTGGCACAAAGAATGTTAATTATTACTTTGGTGCTGTGGGAAAATCTTGGTAGTAAAGGGTCAAGGGGGTCAATTAGTTGGTGACAGAAGAAGACTTGACTTTGGGTGGTGAGAACATGATACAATATGCAGATGACACATTATAGAATTGTACAGTAGAAGCTTATAATTTCATTAGACAATGTCACCCCAATACATTTCACAAAATCATTTTAAAAACCTTGGCTTTTGAAATCAATTCATTATCCTAGTTCTTTAAGTTGATTGGTTCTTGTCCATTTATTTCAACTTCCTGAGATTCAGTTTCTCATTTTTTAAAGGCATGATTATTTCCAAATTATTACTGGCTTCTGGGGAAGCGTAAGCTAATTTACATAAATGCTTGCTATCCTGATGTACACCTAATAGGTTCTTTATATTACATATTAACTCATTCACTCATTTAACAAATATTTATTTAGTGCCTACTATCTATCAGGTAAGGTGAACAAAACCGTACTCACTATTTGAACTCCTATCACGTGGGATTCAGACATTCATTAGTGCAATTAGTTGATTTATATGATTTATGAACAGAAACAATTGCTTTAAAAGAAAGAAGCCTCACCCTGGCTGGCGTAGCTCAGTGGATTGAGTGCGGGCTGGGAACCAAAGTGTCGCAGGTTCGATTCCCAGTCAGGGCACATGCCTGGGTTGCAGGCATGACCCCCTGGGTTGCAGGCATGACCCCCAGCAACCGCACACTGATGTTTCTCTCTCTCTCTCTCTCTCTCTCTCTCTATCTCTCTATCTCCCTCCCTTCCCTCTCTAAAAATAAATAAATAAAATCTTAAAAAAAAAAAGAAAGAAAGAAGCCTTGCTTAGGATGGGAAGACCAGGCCACACTGCCCTTAGGAATGTACATCCCTTCTCTCTCTGAACCAGGTTTCTCATCCGGAAATCAAAGACATTTTAAAATGTCAGTGGCAGGCTTGGGGATACAGCACAAGTTTCCTGATTCCAGGTCTTCAGCTCTTTCATAATCCGGCAAGGTAGTTCCTAGGCTTCCATCCCTATCTGTACATACAATGAGGAAGGTGAGGGGCGGGCGGTGGGGTGGGGGGAGGCGATCTCTATAGCAACCTAGAGTCTAAGAATCCTTGAACCTATCCCTGTTACAAAGTGAAATTTGTAGGGAAACCCCACGAGGGGAGTTTTACTTATTTTATCCCAAAGCATCTTTGGTCTCAACACATATGCTGCCATATGGGACATATTTAGAACATGCATTAGGAGAAGAATCATTAGTCTCCCGTCATAGAGGAAAGAGAATAGACCCAGAGGATAAATACTTTAAAACCGAAGTAAAAGACTTTTTGAAATAAATCTGCCAAAGACAAGTTGAAGGGAAATAAACTGGAGCTCATTTGAAGAAAATCAAATAAAATGAACAATTAATTCACCTGTAAAGCTGTATAGACATGGGTGTATTAGGGGAAGAGATTGCATCTAATCTCAGAAGGGTGGGGAGGGAGAACGCAATCATGCATATTAACAGAAGTACCCAAGCAGGATTTCTTCTTTATTACAGCAAGGAAAAGTATTGCAGATTTAAAAATCTTAGATCCCTGCAAATGGTGATTCATTCTCAATTCTGATGACTTTCATTTTGTCCTTAAGCACCAGATACACATAAAAAAAAAAGACTACAGGGGCCCTGAATAGCTGGCTAGAGTTTTAGGGGACTGCAGAAAAATGAGAGAAAACTGAGGAATAGGAATGCAGAAGAAAAGGCATCAGGGGAGAGAAGGCAGAGCTGTTGAGGTCTCAGACCACTAGGGGAAAGATCCCCCTTCATGAATGCAGCAAATTCCTGAAGCTCTGTCTCCTTAAGAGATCCAACTTCTGCACACGTTTCAACACTACAAAACCTCCAACACAAGCCACCTTCGTCTCTGGTGTAGATCACTGACACGGCTTCTAGCTTGTTTGTTCGCACACCCCCCGCCCAACAAAGTACACGTTCCGCACCGAAACCTAGAACACAAACAGAGGGAGAGAGAGGGGTCTGGGCGAGAGGAGATGGAGGGATTAGCATGAACCCCAGGCACAGACGACCATGTGGTCACGGCCAGAGGGAAGGGAAGGGGGGGACAAGGAGGAGGAGGTACGGGGACATCTGTCATAGCGTAAACACAAAAACAAGGTAAAATAAAAAATATATCCGTTTCCCTATTTAAAACGTTCCAGCATCCCATAACATTTAGGAAAAAGATAACCCAAAGTCTTTTCCACGGGATAAAATCAGTAAGGGCCTGTCCCTTCCCCGATCTGTCTCCTCTCGCGGGTCACCCTCACCCACATCCCCTTAGTTTTCACGTGTTCCTCTGTTCCTATCAGTACCTTGGGGGGTTGTGCTGTGCCTTCCCCTTTCCTGGAATACACCTTTGCTCAGATCTCTAGTCAAACATCATCTTTTAAGTCAGTCCTATTAAATACTCACACCACCCACCTCCTCTTTCTCTTCCACTCGTCTGTTTCGTTTCTCTCCACAGCATGTATCACAACATGGCATTATTCTCACGTCCTTCTCTCTGCCCCACTCCGGAGGAAACCCCATGAAGGCTAGGACTGGTCTTCCTGCTTTCACAGCAAAATCCCTAGTAGCTAGAACACTGCACAAGACAGCTTAGGAAAATAGATATATTTGAATAATTAGGAAATCATTCCCATCATTCACTTGACAGATAGTGAGAGAGAATTCAGTGCATGCCACAGCCTACGGCAGGTTCTGGGCTACACTGATGCGAGCAGAGGGGTGAACCCTCAGGAGGCTTTCAATCTAGTGTGTGAGATAGACCGCGTTGATATTATTGTACCAATTTTCAAAGATTATGACAGTGGTGCGGGCAGAAAGGGGCTAAGAGCTAGGTTGGAAAGAAGTCTTTCTTGAGGGAAGGACGCTTGAGAGAAACCTACTGAATAAATAAGACTGAGCTGATAAAGTTAATCAGAAGTGAAGCAGAGCATCCCAGACAGAAGAGATAAAATACAAATAAAAATAAGCTGTGTGACAAAGAGAACAGGGAATGCATCCTGCATCGGCATCTGAAAGGAGGCAAGAGTGGACAGAACACAGAGGACCAGGAGGAAGAATGTGGTGCGGGATGAGCAGTCTAGTGAACCTAATCAGTGCAACAAAGAGCCAGAAGCTTAGTGGCTTAAGACAGCAGTAGCATTTATTTTGATAATGAATCTACTATTTGGTCAGGACTCATAAAGAGCTCTCCCTGCGGCTGGAGGGTGGGAGGGGGCGTGGCTATGCTCAGAGGTGCGATTCAACAGCTGGAGGCCGGAAGCATCCTGCTCACACCCAGCAGACTTTGCTGGCTGTCAGTGAGAGCTGAGCTGGGCTGTTAGCTGGAACACAATGCCTGTGGCTTCTCCAGGGGGCTGCTTAGCTTCCTTCTAGCCTGGTGACTGCATTTCTCGGGAGTAAGTGCTTAAGAGAACGAGGTGGAAGCACTGAGCATTTGAATGATCCAGCATTGCTTGGACATCATTGATTGATCAATGGGGTCACAAAATCAGTCCAGTTTCAAAGGAAGGATGCATGCATTGCATGACTCAAGAGTGTAAACATCACATTAAGAGAACGTCCTATGGGATGAAGCATGTTGTGGCTATCATCTTTGGAAAAATATAATCCGCCACAATGAAGCTGCACACAGAGGTAGAGGCGAACTGAGCAGAACCTGGAAGTCAACTTTAACTTTTGTCTGTATCCATAAAGAAGTGGGGTGTCAGGTAGGTGCTTATGATGACTATTTTGGGTGCCGGGCGGAAATAGAAAGAAGCGAGCGGTTTCATGAGATATTTATTTAAAAAATAAAAATCACCCAGGCTTGGCATCAGATTGATTACGAGGATGGAGGAGAGATAGGAATGTAAGTGAATTATATATCTATCTCCTCATCACAAAATCTAGGCATACTTCACCTGCATGTTATAAACAGACCTTGACTTTCTCAATCATTTTAGTGAAAAGACAGTCATCCCTTTGTTCATTCATCTGCCCAATCATTTATTCAACAATTTTTAAAAAGATTTTATTTATTTATTTTTAGAGAGGGAAGGGAAGGAGATAGAGAGAAACATCAATGTGCAGTTGCTGGGAGTCATGGCCTGCAACCCAGGCATATACCCTGACTGGGAATCGAACCTGCGACACTTTGGTTCACAACCCGCACTCAATCCACTGAGCTACGCCAGCCAGGGCCCATTTATTCAACAATTTTTAAAAGAGTACCAAGACACAAACAATGTATATACCACAAAGTGAAGATTATCATGTCAGGGCAAGTGACCTCAAAAAATGTACAGTCTAGCGACTGGGGCACATTGTCCTGTGCCCCTTGGGACATCCAGTGCAGACTCTACCAAAGCACATAAACCATGACTACCACAAACGGGACGCATGTGTCCCCGAGGCTGTGGCTAGGGAAAGCGGCGCAGATGCGAACAGGTCTGCTGGTTTCCGGGGGTAATTTGACAACTTTCACACACCGAGAGGATGGCAGACTCACATATCAGAAGTGTCCGTCTCAGGGCTCCACACTCAGTTTTATTTGATCTTTCTTATGCCCCTTCAAGGCCAAGGAAGCCAAAGCTAGAAGGTGACTGGCAATGCTTTACTTTCTTTAAGGAAGAAATGCGTTTGATTTGTCAACCTTTGTGGCAGGGCCACAGTCTAAGACCTGGGCTATTTCCTACCTAATTCCAACTCTTAAGCCTCTCCACGTGGGAATGCTGCCCCCAGGGGCTCTGTGGGAGTACCCTTCTCATCGGGCACTCCCACCAGCGTCCCTGACCACGATGGGGGAGGGTGCTCAGACCGGGAATCGTGGGCCACCGTTCTCCCCCTCCTAGTGTGGCCAATGGCCAAATCAGACTCTTGGTAAAGATTTTTCTCCCACAATGGTGTCCTGATAGGCTCGTATGTATAGATCTACGTAAAAACATCCATCATACCACCAACAGACACAGCAACATACCAAGTAATGTGTAGCAACACAACCGATATTTTGAATTTTATCAAAATGGTTCAGAGCTCTGTCTGCTTTAAATATAGGAATATTGCTAAGCTTCAAACTAATGATGCCTAAAAATGAGGCTAGGAATTATGACAAATTTTTTGTAAGGATTAGAGTTAATACAGGTAAATGACTTAGCAGTGCCATTCTAGGCTAAGATTTTTTAATTGGCAGTTAATATTTATATTCTTATAATAGTAACAGGAATTTCAATTACCCAGAACAGGTAAGATCACGAATGTGTGTTCTTGTATCGTTCCCTCTCCAGATAGCTAGATCGATAGGTACACGGAATGCAATGCAAGAAGTTAGATTAAGAAAGTGGACGTGAACCAAGCATAACTGAAAAATAAATGTTTTAAAAGAGGACCTCATACATTAATAGGAGACAAAATATCCTGAAAAAATTCCATATCTATTGGTGAATATATAGAATCCACAGATTCTATGGAATCTATAAAATCTGCAGGGCATAAACCTCAATTGTTCATTTCTCTTATCATTTCTCTTTGATCGCTCTCTGCAGCCAGAACAAGTTTTCTCTGAGAGTAAGTAGCCAGTTACGAGGAATAAATACCATGCTCGTTGAGTCTGTTAGGAAGTATAAATATGTAAAAGACAACTTCAGCAATGAAATGGCTAAATTCTTATTGCACAAGAAATGTTCAAATAGTTTGAATCTCTTGCATCAAGAAATATGAGTATCTTTTAAAAATAAAAGAAGCTGTTCATTGACACCATAGTCAAAACAATAAAGGTTTTATGCCGGAATGTCTTTACCAATACAGAGAGGAAAAGGTGCTCCATGCAGCTATATTTGGAACTGCTCTAGAGGTTTACGACCCCTTTAAACACACAGGAGAAGTTGTTATTCAACAGTTGTGTTTCTAGGATGACAGCTACTTAAAATAAGGTGACTCACTCTTAGAATATACCGGGTAATTACCTGGATCCCCCTACTATAGGAAGGTGTTAATTATACAAGCTAATTAGCGACCTGTTTGAGGAAGATCTAATCATACGGGTTTTCATTTATGGGCATTTCTGTCCTCCATAGGCTCTGTGGAGAGAACCTTCTAGCCACTGTGATTATTACCATTATATTATTTTTACTGCTTTTCCCATTCAAAGGATGATCACAGAAAGTCAACAATGTAGTTAATTTGCTCTAGCAAATGGAAAATGCAAGATAATATTATTTCCTTATGAGTTAGAAACTACTGAAGAATATAACTGCAGGTTCTAAAAGTTTAGTGTGGCATCTAAATAGCAATCCCTGTTTTGCACATCTCAACTTTCCTATTTCCTCGGAAAACACAGAACATATTAAACTGATAATACAGTCACAAGTTAATGCAGAAAGTATAAAATTCTTCCAAACCAGATCCTTGTAAACTTTGTCTGACATCCCTACAGTTCACCTTGGAATCTGAGTGAATGGAACACTTACTTTTTTCCTGGATCAGTACTGGAGGAAAATACTCTAGTTTGTACAAAAAATAGGATACCTTAGTCCTCTGTAACTCACCTTTTATTCCCTGAGCCAGAAACCCCATTTTTTTTACTAGTCAGAATGTTTTCTACGTGTCTCCCTGTGATGAAGTTACCAGTTTTGACATGACTCTAGTATATTACTTCTCCCAGGACCGACTCTGTCATTACCCTTTTTTTTCTATATCAAAATATGAACTGCTGATTGCCAAAAATAATACCCATGATATAGGAGGTCATGGATGATAATTCATCATATTGGGAAGTAGAAAAATCATCAAATAAATTGTAGATGTGGAAATCTCTAGGAAAAATTAAGGCAGGGTTTTTACTTTTAAAATATTCTAGGTTGAACATTTTAGAGGACCAAGAAATAAGTTCAGGATAATATACTTCGATGTGTGAAACTATCGTAATTCATTAACTGATGCACTGAAAATAACCAAAAACCTTTATTCACAATCCAACAACCTCTCTATAGATCTGAAAGGAAGGGAGAATTGTAAAAACAAGTTGACAATAACCAGTGTCTTAACATGGTTCACTCCAAAATCAGAACTTGCAAAGGGGAAATTTAGTATTCATTTGGGAAAAAATACCACAGCTCAAGAACAAGGAGCTACCGAAAGGGAAACAGGGAAGAAAAAAGGCAAGTGTACTTCATTAAGCTGGTTGGTGAGCCTGAGCAGCTGGAGCTGGATGTTATCAGGGCCTTTTGAAGAATACAAAGTAGCCCTTTCACAATTAACCAATGGAAGGCGAAGCCTTATCTTTTGGCTGTTCTTTCCCATTTCGGGGGATGTTATTGCAGAGTGTCAACCACCTGACAGTTCTGAGTCATGACATGTCATGGGCATTTAGGAAGCCCGAAGACAGGGAGCAAGACTCAGGAGGGAGGGAAAAGAGCAAAGGGAGGCGGGGCCACATGGAACTTGATCTCCCGCTAGAATCAGAGGTGAGGGCAAAAGACGCATCCGCCGTAAATCAGGATCAAGGTGGATCCACACACCTGTAGACACAATTGACTCAGAGGGATCACTCCTCAATCCCTGCAGAGCAAGTGGATGGGAAAAAACCATGAGCCCTCTGAATGTGATAAATGGTATAGCATATCATCATAAAGACTCACACAACCATATCATTCAACCAAGATTATAATTACAACTAGAAGAAAATGTAGGGATCTGTCTGACATTTCCCTAAGAATCCCCAAATGCCTCAGTCACTGTGAAATGTATTTTCTCTCTTCAGCACTTTGTGGTGGTGGAGGAAAAATGGTAAGGGAACCGAAAATGCAACAGAAGAATTTATATATGCAAACAGACAGTAAAAGAAGCTGACACGGCATCAAATCGGAGTGGTAGCATAGAAGATAAACAAAGGAGCTCTCCCAGGAAATAAGCAAAAATGTGAAAGGGATGTAAAGGAAGGAAGGTGGCGGGGGGAGAGCTGTATCCTACACAATCGTCACTGCTCTATTGCAACTCTGGACCATGCAGCCCAGGTTCAAGTACAGCCACAGGAGTAAAGTGGCCTGCATCTCTGAGTCACGATTTGGAAGAGAAATACTCAGAGGAATTGTCTGAATCACACTGTAGCAACGAAAACAAAATTCATTTATTACCTTAAGCCATGGAGGTTTCCTCTGTCTCTCCTTCTCTTTCCTTCTGTGCATTCTTCCTATTTTCCTTTCTATGTACTGGTCACTGCAGAGTAGCCTACCCTGTTCTGAGTAATCCAGAAGCAGAAAACTAGTAGTGGTTCTACACCAATTCACTAATATCTTTGTTAGCTCAATTTTCGCACGCTAAGGTTATATTTGTTACAGAACACTTGCTGTAGTGAAGAAAAATGTGATTATGTATGTATATATCAGAATTTTCCACCTGATTTCTGAAGATCTGTATTAATCTTGACAGTAGATAGAAATGATTGCTCACCCACCAATTCCAATTGTAATAAGCATGTTCAGATTATATACTTTCCCAACCCCCACATATGCTAGTTAAACAAAGGTCTTACAAAAATGTTAAAATGACTGGAAAGGAATTCTGAGATACTATTTATTTCAGAATAAATTAAAATCAAAGCTAAACAGCAGGAGATAGAAGGAAAACCATCATTGCCTATCAAGAAAAGACATCATAATGGAGGTAAAAGCCATACATCATTATGTAACAAAATATTGACTCAACATAAATGAAGTAAAAGCTCTTTGAAAACGGAATACGCCTTCAAAACAACTCTCTCAGCTTTGGACAGATCAAGTAACTCAAAATGAAGCTGTAGAGGTTTTGAGTAATTTAATTAAAAGGGCTGCAATACATGAATAAAATGTAACCAAACATTAATAAACGTGAAAGTACACGACTAATACCAAGGGCTGTTCCCTTAAAAAAACGTAATTTCTATCAGCTGCGTTGTAGATGCTGCGTCTCCTGCAGTGAAGCAGCATTGAAACACGAGAGTGAACAGGGTGAGAACACTTTTTTGAGGGACTCCAACTAATTGTTGTTTTAGCCTTTAAAGGTTTCCTATTGTCCCTGGACAAATTCCAGATCCTTCCTAGGATTTTAAAGTCCCTGCAGGCTGGCTGGTATGAAGAGCATTTTTTCAGCTACCTGGCCAAGGCGTAAGGCTTTCCGTCAGGAAGAGTGGCGTGCATTAGGCTGAGCTAGAGAGATGTGGACAATAAGGATTGGCTGTACGCCATTGAGAAAGAGTAGACAGATGCGGCATCTTAAAACACTAGAAGTAAATGCGAATGTCAGAGCTATAGGAATTCAGTTTTGCATCTACTGTTAGCATGTGCCTTAGCAACACCTGGCCGTTTTATAGAATGTTCTCATCGGATCCCTTCTCCTTCGGAAAGTCAGTCCATCACCATCTGCATCAGAACAGGAAATGAACTTCAGAAATTGCCCTCGAACACAACAAGGGAACAAAGTGAATCAGAGTCTGGCCGGCCAACTGTTTTCAGGAGACGTGAGACGGAGAGGTGGCACCCAGAAGAAACACAAGGAAGCTGGTTGGCTTGTGAGGCCAGAACTGCGATCAGCATTGCAGCGAGGAAACCGGAGGGCTGAGGTCTCTCTTACCTCTGCCTCTGCAGCGTTGGGGAACTGAGCCACATGGATAAACAGAGAAAAACGACACGGGTCACAGTCCCTGAGATGAGAGGGACAGCACCAAGTGCAATCAGGGTCACTGTAGGTTGGAGAAAAACTCTCAAAAATAGCAGTTGTTAGTTGCAAGCAGTGCCATTAGAAGCCAGTATCTGTTAGTCCCCGGATAATCCCAGATCAGAGGTGAGAGGGCTGGAATCTGAGGGTAGGAGGTTGCCATGGGGATCTCCCCTAGGAACACGTCTGGTTGAAACAGCCCCTGCTTTTAGTGCTGAACCTGGTCAACAGGTGCGTACTATACTCCCCTGAAAGCCAGCCACCTGATATTATGGGGCAATTCTCTTTTTTTTTTTTTTTTTTTCAAAAAATTAGCGAATATCATCAGTATGGGTGGAAGAGCAATAATTTTAGATGACTGTGTAGTACCCACTGCCATAGCTGATATCTATGTAAGACATTTGCCAAATAAATAGGAACGGATATTATTAGTTGAAAAGTTGTGTCATTAGTCCTGTATATTTACACATAAGCATTGAGAAACTTTCTCAGATTCAAGTAGATTTGAAAGGGATCTTAGAGATGACCGATCTGAGCCAATAATGTAAGAATCTCCCTCAAAACAGGCGTTTACTACTGTTCATTTTTACCCTTGTCGAAGACACTCACATCTCCTTCTTTTGCTTCTCCTACCACAAACCACTCTCCACAGGATAATCACAGTATTTTGAAAACACAGTTCATGCCACTCTTCCTTTTAAAACCTTTAAAGTTTGCCCTGGCTGGTGTGGCTCAGCTGGTTGGAGCGTCGTCCCAGAACTGAAAGTTTGTGGGTTTCATCCCCGGTCTGGGTACCTATGGTTGCTGGTAGAGGCACACACAGGAGGCGACCAATCAATGCTTCTCTCTCGCATCTTTCTTCCTTCCCTTCTCTCTTCCACTCTCTCTAAAAGCAGTGGAAAACATGTTCTTGGATGAGGATAAGTAAAATAACACTTAAAGTGTCCTGTTATCATTTGGTTGAGATTAAGCGCTGCTTATGGCCTGTGAAGTCACATAAGATCTTGCACTCACGGATGAGGTCTCCAACTCACCAGCGCCAACCCCCTTTGCTGAGCACACAGTAGGCACGTGGGCTTCCTCTGGTTTCATGAGCCTCAAGCCCTCTCGCAAGATCTGCATTTGTACCTGCTGCTACCTTTTCCTTTTTAAAAAAAGAGTTTATTTATTTTATTTTTAGAGAGAGGGGAAGGGAAGGAGAAAGAAAGGGAAAGAAACATTGATGTGTGGTTGCTTCTCATGTGCCCACTCCTGGGAACCTGGCTCAACACCCAGGCATGTGCCCTAGTCTGGGAATTGAACCGGCGACCCTTTGGTTCACAGGCCTGCACTCAATCCACTGAGCTATGCCAGCCAAGGTGTTACCTTTTCTTAGAAAGCCCTTTTGCTGGCTGTTGAAATTACTGGCTCCTTCTCACCCTTGGCATATCAGTTTAAAAATCACATTTGAAGTTCCCCTCTCCCACTTTGTATGTGGCCATGATCGCATTATTGTGTTTACAGAATGCAGTAAATATTTTACATGCATTAGAAAGACTCCTTCCCTTAGTCCTGCTTACTTAGTGACCCTGTTCCCCATTAGAATTTGAGCCCCATGAGGTAAGCAACTATGTCTTACTTGTTAACTACTGAATCTCAGTGTTTATAGTAGCACCTGGTATAAGGTTCTCACTCTATTTATTGAGTGAATAAATGGATGTATAAATTAGTCAAAAATGATTAGTTGCTGATCCTTGCCTGTGGAACTAATATCATCAGGCATATGGCATCTTTTGACAATATAAAACTTAAAATCGGTAAGGGTTAGTAGCTAAAGGGCGATATCTGTGGGAAGCACAGCTCAAGCAGTTGTTCCAAATTCTGTTGCTCTTAGTATCGCCTTCCCTTCAAGGAGGCTCTCATCCGATTTTCTATTTCTTGTACCACCACTGTCTCCTGGCACATTCTGTGCACTTTTTAAAGACATGCATAAAGAGTAGGCAAAATCCCCATGGAATATTTTCTCTTTAGTGCTTTTGATAGCTCTGCTGAGATAAACTGGAACTTGGTTTCGGTCCACGAATAAGGTTAATGAAAGAGATACATACAGAGTGGACACGATATAAAACTGTGTCTAAATTAGACACGGTGCTTCTGTGAACACTAACTTTGGGAGTTCATTGCCCTTACTCTTCATGTGCTCTCCGATGAAAGTAGGGAGGGAGAGGGCGAGAAAGAAGGAGACAGAGAGAGAGAGACATTGGGAAAGAGAATACAAAGCTACTAAGATGAGTTCTCCTCCTTTAATGGTTAGTTTTTCCCTCTTTCGTTAAGGTCTAAGAGACGCATCTCTTAGCTGAATACCCAGTGACAAAGACAAAGATATGCTGGTTTATTCACCATGTGTGCAAGTAATCATAACCTACTGGAATTTTTAAAAGCAATAACTGCATGCAGTCATTGAAACACGCATGGAATTGTCCCAAATAAAACACTTGTTTATTTCTAATTGTTAGTAAATGCTCAAAGCATATTGCTGACAGACTAGAGAATTTTCTAAGTGCCAAGCATGATGGAAACATGTATAAACCAAACAAGCAAACCTTTATGGAATTTCAAGTCTAAGGAAGTGGCAGACATTTAACAAACAGAAATCACCATTTTGACACTAGGTTAGATTCAGTTCAAACCATAGGAGTTGGCTGCAATTATTTGTTCACGGTGCTTGGTGCTGGTCCTGCAGAGATAGGAATGAGTGTGGCAGAGACCCAGAGATCAGAAAACTCCGCCCACTGTGAAGACTCTCTGAGGGCAGGGATCTGTGTGTGTCCACGTTATGTAAATAGCAACATGGTTCAGAAGATCAAAATTTTGCTCTCTTTGACTGTGAGGAAGGTCCCAAAGAAGAGGGCACATGGGAGAGTGGTTTTTTTAAGACTTTATTTATTTATTTTTAGAGAGGGAAGGGAGGGAGAAAGAGAGAGAGAGAAACATCAATGTGCAGTTGCTGGGGGTCATGGCCTGCACCCCAGGCATGTACCCTGACTTGGAATCGAACCTGCGACACTTTGGTTCGCAGCCCACGCTCAATCCACTGAGCTACGCCAGCCAGGGCTGGGAGAGTGTTTTTTAAGACAACAAAAGAAGTTTCCCAGTTGGGCAAAGATGGCGCTGACTGAGGGGCTGGGGGTGTCGAGCAGTGAGTGGATACCCAGAGAATGTAATTTCCATCGTGCTTCTCATGACCTCTGCCACTAATCCAAGTCCCTGTGACTGATATTTTGGTAAACTCATGATCCAATTTCTCCATATATATAAATAAACGTTAGTTCCCCTTGAAAAGATCCTTGTACTAACTTCTGAAGCTTTTTGAACGTGTTTGTAAAGCAACACAGGGGCAGTGTTATTTTCTAGCTTCTGCATGTGGAAATCAGTCTTCTCAAATCTCATAATAGTATATTTCTTTTTTTCTTATTTAATAGTTATTTTTGCCCTCTAGTACACTAGGGAGCTATTTGTGTGATGCATCCTGTTTTCTCAATGAGAGGAACAGGCCATTGAAATCAAGACATGCCTCAGATGTCTTTGTACCCTAGTGCTTGTTACAGGGACTATCTCGTTTAGGCACACAAAAATAAAATAAGCAAACAAACCCTGACTTTGGAATTGAGAGAGTTCTTAGGAGAGCTTCTATATTAATCTGCAGTCTTTGGTGAGCAAGGGCCAGAAACTGAGCTCAGAGAGCTGAAGTAAACATGAACTGATTGAGTCATGCAACTTCCAAGTCAGAGACAAAGCTAGCTTAGGTATGGCTGGAGCCAGAGGCTCTGACGGTTCCATCAGCGGCTCCACAGTTCTCTCTCCTTGTCATCTTTGCTTCCCTTTCTCTATTGGCCTCTCCCTGGAGAGAAACGTTCTCCAGGAAGGGGGAAAGGTGGCTGCTGACAATTCCAAGCCAAGTATCTTAACATCTTTCAACTCAGCATAGAACTTACACCTATCAAATAGCAAGTGGTCTCTCATCCATGCTCCTGTGGTCACATGTCCTGTTTGTACCAATCTCTGAGCTAGAAAGATGAGGTCATCAGTTGGACAGGGGTGAGGCAGGGCACTGCACCGACGATCTCACCAGCAGGACCACACCGTTGCGGAAAGACCAATTCTCCAAAGAAGAGACACTGACAGGCAGGTCAAATGTTTCCATCTCACACAACCCACGTTGTGTCCTGATAAGTGAATATCTGGTTAGTAACGCCCAAGTCTCTGTTTTAAAACATCCAAGGCCCAAGAAGACACTATATAGAGATTATACCTAGACATTTGACTGTGGTGGTTGTTACTTGACTAATTCTTCTCTATGGGACATTTTCCTGGGACATTTACTTGTTAATAACTTAACAAACTAAAGGCTTTGAGACGAGTTCACTTTGTCTCCTTCAGTTTTAAAATGTAATGAAGCCACGGCTTTTGTCAACCATCGCTTTTCACGCCTTAAGTCTTTAACCCTACCAGCTGATAATTAATTTCACAGCTCCAGCACAGCCATCTCGGCTTCCGATGAAAGAATCCGGGTATCTCTAACATGAAGTTGACAAGGAGGCAGGGCAAGCGTAATCATTATTTCACAGGTGTTTGTATTTTTCTACTTTCGTGAGCCTTGTGAATGTATTTACATGACAATTTGAAAATTACATTTGCGCTGCAATGGCTCTTAGACTGCGAAATACAGGGGGGGCCTGGGGACTCTCGGAGCTGGTAATGGGAAGGCCGGCGGAGCTGACACCCGGACACGGCCACCTTCTCAGGAGAGACAAACAGAGCGGAGGAATGGAAAGGAAGCTGTCAGTAGGAACTAGAGGGAAGAAAAATAAGGAAACCTGCAGAGTACACAAAAGGAGACCGAAAAAATAAAGGAGTTAATTAACAAAAAGGTGACATCCAAACACTTGCAAACACAAGTGGGCAGTACTATACACCAAGGCGTGGGAAGATTAAATAAGCAGGCAAACTTGGAGATCACAGTCTAATATCGCCACAAATAAGACAATCTTATCAGCCGTGAGAACTGTCAGGGGGAAAAAATCGTTAGCTGAGATGAGGCTCCAGAGCCACTGGAGCTGGAAACATGCATTGGTCATTACAGACTTTTCTTCAGCCTTTCATAAAACGCAAGCCCTTCTCCGGGTCCTGTCTCCTGTATTCATATCGTGCCTAGCACAAGTATCTGTCTTAAAGAAATAGAGATATTTGAGACTTTGAGCCTCCTGGGTCTTAGCCTACTCCTCTTTTGCTGAAGTTTCTCTTCTGCGTGACATCATTTGTTGAGCGACATCTCAGTGTGGTACTCAACAGGCATCTTCTCATGACATCCTCAGGATGCGGAGAAGGTTGACACGCTTATCTCCCTTCTTGGGAGAAAACCAGAGGCTCTTGGAGGTTAATCATCATGTACTGTGCATATGAAGGGAGAACAACTAAAGAGGAGTGAAGTTTTCTTTTATTCCGATGATTCAAAAGGTCCAATAAGTGACACCCTGCTTTGGGAGGTAGTGGAACTTCCCTCGCTAAAGATGTATTGGATTACAAAGCCTTGTCAGGGATGCTTTTGAGGAAATTCCTGTGTTTGTAGGGCTATTGCGATAGCTTATCTCTGAGGCCCTTTCAATGGAAATGCTCTTGATTCCAAAATAACACCCAGCCCTTAATTATGAAACCATTACTTGCCATTTGTAAGACTGACTAATAATATTTAACACACACACACACACACGTTTCTTCTAACTTTCCCTTGAAATCAAGGAGCAATTTGACCTGACAACTCAAAAACTAATAATGTCTCTTTCCAGGCAAAGGTACAACAGAGCAGAATTACTGAAAATAATACTAATTATGTGAAAATGTGAACATATGTCAAGAATGCTGGTATTTTATTCACTCTCCAGTGTTTGCAGCCTGTAGTCAATGCCTTTCTTCTGGTCTTCGCAGCAATTACCATAATCAAAGCGCTCCACTGTGTGGCAGGCCTATCTTTTAGTGCATTTTCTATATTAATTATTTATACTTTACAGCCCTGTAATGTCAGCCCCATTATCATCTTCATTTTACATGAGAAAACAGAGGTACGGAGTTGTTTAATATCTTTCCCAGCTGCCTAGCTGGTGGTGATCAGTGGGGGCGGTTTCTATGAATGAAGATGCTGTGCTCATAACTGCTACACCTGTTTCTAAAACTTCAGCAGGCATCAGAATCACCCAATGAGCTGCTTTAAACCATGGAGTGCTATGTCTCAACCCCAGCGTCTGTGGTGCAATAGGTCCAGGGTGGGAATTTGCTTTTCTAACAAGTCCCAGCTGCTGTTGCTGCCACAGGCCCAGGGATCGCACTTGAAGATCCGCTGTGCTGTTATTGTACACTGCCTCTTTTACTCAAGTTCTCCCATACTCTCTTGAATGGTGATAGAGAGGCTCCAGTTAGAGCAAAGACTGAAACTAGAGATAAGGAGATCTGTGACAGCAGGGAAGACATGACATACTGTGCACCATTGTCCCGGAGCACTGTATGCAGAGAAACATGACGGACTGGCTGGGTGAGCCTCTGGACGCTTGTATCGCGTGGGACTGTATGTTGTACCGAGTGAGAACATAACCTAGTGCTGTGTGTGGGGAGTATTTTCCACAAAAGCATTTTGTTTGAAAAGAACCTGAGTTCATAGAAGGAGCAAAGAGTCTAAAGGAGGAATCCAGGTTCAAGGGCAAGAGTTGCAGTTTAAAATGCGTGATAAACCCACATGTTCACAAACATGTCCACTCAAAGCACAACAGAAACAGTGGCAGTGAAGCAAAGGGGCAAGGTGATTGACCATCAGCACTGCAATGACAGGTGGGATTGTTGGTCCCCGGAAGGGTCCAGGAGTGGGCTCATCTTCTGTGTCATCGTATTTAATGTAGGGTCCCAATACAGGAGTCGGCGGGTTGATGTTTTATATACAGGAATGGGAAACACCAAGAAAAAAAATCTATCAGAGAGAAAGTTATTCTAACACAACTCAACCTGGAAATAGTTAAAAAATAACAACTTTCAATCCTGGCTACGGAAATTTATCACACACAAGGCACCGGTGCACCGCTTTTCCTCATCCCTCTGTTTACACAACTGAGCATGCCCATCCCTATCTCTGCTGGGTCACGTCATTCTGAGACGGCAGGCTTGTCAAAGCGTGGCAGGACCGAGTGACGGCGGGTACAGACGCACGCGTGGAGCCACGTGGATCGGGAACATCTACCGCTTCAAAGAACCATACACCTGACAACATTTAAACGGATCACTGCTTCGTGAAAAGAATTAGAAACACGTTAGTAAAAATAATGTGAACCAAATAGACAGCAAGGAAACAGAATATTCTTAAAATTGATAATTAACTGAAAATTGATTTGTTTGACTCAGGTGTGAAGGATTGAAGAGAGAGAATTTTGACAGGTTTTGTAACATCATATGTTATAATAATGAAAAAGGGACAAAATAAATACTCACTAAGTGGTTACACCCTTCTACGTGCTAGGGTGTTCAAGGCACTGTTTTAATTTTTATGACAGCCTTTAGATGTTATTAATGTTGTTATTATTACTGTTATGATTATTAAGTGCACTAAAGTTTAAGAATACCAGTGGCAGAGAAGCCAAATTCAAGGTCAAAAATTCAAAACAAAGGTCCAAATTCAAAGAATTTATTCTCTATTTGTCTAGCTAACTTTTAAGATGGTTTCTAGATTTTGGGGTAAAAAAATTATAAATATCTGGAAACTTCTTGGTACAGAGCCATCATTCTGTCTATAGTATTAGTTATAATCATCTTTCTTCAGAACATGACATATTTATTAGTGATTCATTGAGGCTGAACAAATGTACTAATGTGTACATGGGCATAGGGTCTTCTCTTCCCATCTATTGTGCGTGCACATGGGCACACATACATACACATATATATACATGTTTATAAATATACATATGAAGAACACCAGAGATCAACTCTATATGCAATTGATTGAATATATTGTATATTTGCTGATAGTATAGAATAATAGAATAATACAGAATAATAGATAGAATAATAGAATAATATTATTCTAGAATAATAGAATAGATCAATAGAAGTAGAATAGAATAATAGGAAGATCTAAATAATAGCAATTGATAGAATAATAGAAATATCTAAATAAAATGGAATGTTTGCTAAGAGCAAAGATTATATTTGCAAAGAAGTCTTGGAATTTCCTTTTTAAAAGTTTTTTTTAAATGATAGTTATTTACTTTATTAAGCATCTACTTTATCCCCAACATTGATATGAGCTGCAAACAAAAACAATTCAAAGACCACACTCTCTAGTGGGGGAGAAAGCACAATCACAAACTGCAGGGCGAAAAACTGTGTAACAAAAATAGTCCAAGGACGCTTACAAGTCGAGAAGTGTCCCCTAAACCAAAGGATGACCAGAGAAGTGTCTCAGAGGATATGATGCTCCAATAAGATTTTGCAGAAAAGGGGGAGTTAGGCCAAGAAGGTAAGGAGAGGAAAATCGCTTCAGACAGAAAGACCAGGTTTAAAACACTGAGCATGGCAGCATTTGGCTGATTTTCATGTTTTGCAAGAAGCTCTGGACCATGGAACATCAGCTGCTTCCACATGAATTTATAATTCCACAGTCAAGTTATTGTCGATAAAGTTGGCTGTCTTTTAAATTAACCAAGCTTTCAATTAAAATGAATTTAGATACCTTTCATGTGCAAATGCGAAGCGAATATACTCTTGAGGTACAGCATCAATGTTGCCAAGTCCTACGTGGTCACGGCAATTTTTTCTTCTCGAGCAGCTCTCCGTTCCCGAGACTACAAAGGCTCCCAAGGGGAGAGCCTGCCTTACGTACACCCGGGAAACGTGGGCTCTCCTCCTAACCTGAGATGTTCTGAGGCCCCAGAAGTCCCGGGCTGGGAGTCAGAACGTCTGGATGTGAGTCTGCAAATAAACGGCTAATACCAAATGTGAGTTTTTAGACTTCCTTTCTCTGAGATCTGTTTCGTCATTAAAAACTGGACAATTTCTAAGGTCTTTTCTAAATGAGTGCCCCACAAGGAAAGACTCTACTTCACTACACGGTCACTTCTAGGCACCCGACCATCTCCCCAGTCAGAAAGTCCTCCGTCCCTAATTGTCGACAAGGTTTACATCGATAACAAATTCATTGTTATGTCTAAGGCATACTTTTAAATAGGCCTTCTTGAACGATTTCACTCTACTTTATCACCTTTCCACACATTAACCAATGTTAAATAAAATGTGAAACAAATCTGGGTGGTTTTTAGCTTTGAAGTCAAAGTATGAAGCCAGGTACAATACTGTTATCTGCTGTTCTCGAGGACAATCGTAAATGAGATGTCACATCGAAGTGCTATTGTGCCTCTGAGAAGAGGAACCGATTGTAATCATGCCATAGAACAAGAAGTCCTTCTCAGGGAGAAGAATGCAGTCTCACTGCAACACCTTAGACACGTTTTGTTTCCGATGCTTTCCTTGCAGAACGCACAGGGAAAATACCCGAGCTCCGGCATCCCTTGCATGCCTGTCTATAAATCACCATAATTAATATGACTAACAGCATACACAATCTCAAACCAAACAGGAATGGTGATTGAGTGGCCAGTGTACCTTTTCATTTAAAGAAAGGTTTCTCAGCTTAGTACTACTGACATCTTGGGCCAGATAATAACGCTTTTTTAAAAAGTTTATTTTGGGGTGGGTATTGGGGGACTTGTATTTGCCTCCCCTGCTTAGAGGCCAGTAACACCTACCCAGTGGTAAGAACCAAAAATGTCTCCAGACATTAAACAATGTGCCCAAGGGAGAAAAATTGCCCCAGCCGAGAACCACTGATTCAAAATAAACTCATTATATCTAGATTATATAATATGCCCCTTCCGCCCCGCCCAAAGTTTAGCAAACTTTCATGGTGTTTTATGACAGGTTCTTGTAAATATTTTCCCTACGTTTCATTACAGTCTTCCATCTGAGCACACATTTCCAGAATACAATCATGAAACGTGCATGAGTGAGATGAAAGGTTTTATTAATTACCTCTTTCTCCTCAACCACACTGAATGCAGAAGTTAACAGAATGCTTCTTCCTTTTTCCAGGTTTTCTTCCAATCCCAGATCAATGACTTTCAGCCGTGAGGGATTCGCTACCTGATGAGGGGACTTACTATGGTTTTTGAAAGCTCCAGTTTTCAGAGCTCTCTCCTATATTGAGTTGGAGCGTGTCCACACATCACTTTAAATGATGACCTCGGAAGAGAGACTAGAAGCTGCTACTTCCACATTTTAAATATGTTCTCCTTGTGTTCTGTCCCCCACTGTGCCTGGCACAATAGTCTAAACCTTTATTACGAAGCAAACAAAACAAAGCAAAATCTTGTCCCTCGATTACTGCAATGCTTTCTTAACGGGTTCCATTGACTTTATTCTTTCTACCTCCCAACTTATTGTCCACCCACACGTCCAATTCATCCTTTTTAGTGATATAATTTTCACCCCCTGCTAAAAACCTCCTAAAGCTCTTTCTTGCTATTCAGAGAGGAGCTCACACTTTCAATCAGGATACTCAGTAATCCGAGACAGACTTGTATGAGTCCAGTGGGGCCCCAGGGGACCGTTTTTCAACTCTCTGGCCCATCGCATAAGGCCAGTCTCCTTTCTTCTCATCGCCCTCTTGCTTAACTCCTGTACCCCTCTCTCTGTCTTTGTCACTCTGAGCGGGAGCATTCCACAATGACACCCCTATTCTGATATTCAGTTTATTCTTATACAATGGTGCTAACTGGAACTCTAAATCCATCTACTTCATAAACATCCTCTCTACTACAGTCCGTAACATCTACTGTGATTTGTCACTGTTCTCCAGCGTCCATATAAACACGATGCCTTCATTTGGTTCACGTGCAATTCGTGTCACTCACATTTTCTCTCCCTCCCCTTCCTCCTTCCCTTCCCCAGCCCGGAACCAGCTACACTGTGATCGCAGAATCCCCGCTGCCTGCTTTGAAATCACCATTCCGTTCAAATGCCTGGACCTGGTGGAAGTCACAGACAGGAACTGCGTTTACTTTTCTGGAAGACCAGAAGTGGAAAATTATCACTTGAAAACAGTTGTTACTTTTTAGGACCTTTCAAGAAAGCACTACAATGAATTCCAGCTGTTCATTTGTGTGTACAAACTTATGTAACTGTTGCTTTATCAACATAAACATATGTTGGAAAATGGGTTGCTTTGTTTACTTATATGCACATGTGTTTGTTTGGGGGCTTTGGAAGAATGACATTATACCTTTCGAACACTGACTTGCCACATGACCTTGCGCAAGTGGAGTTTAAATTCATTTGTTGGGAGCAAAAAACATGATTATAAGATTACTGAAACCACATTAAGCTGGGCAGCTCTACCGCTTACTGGTCTCACAAAGTAATTGTTTTGCAAGCAGTAGAAACCTACCCATCCTCCCTCCGCTTTCTCGGTTTATTCAAGCATCTGTCCCTTCCCTCTGCGGCTCGGGGCTCATGTCCCAGACGCAGCTCAGCAGTTCGAGGTGACTGTTCTAAGTAATGACAGTGCTCCGGTTCTCTCTATGGAGCCATGCATGGTCATGTGACCCTGTAAGCATCTGTCGAAGGAGCTCTGGGCAAGATTAAGTCACTCCTGACATGAAATCCTAGAAAAAAAGAATAGTCCCTTTTGCCCCAGAATACCTGATATTTACACTGGGAACGTGGATCATCTTTGGCTTCCTTAGGGGAGTGAAGGGAAGTGACATAAGCAAAAAAAATCACATGTTGTTGATGGTAGGAAAGAGCCAAGGAATGAAGTTGACGTAACTGAGTTGCTCAGTCACCCTCACGAACCCTGCCTGCGGCTGGTGCTGCCAACTCTCCTGACCGCCCCTCCCCACCAGTACCCACCCTCCCCTCTTCCTTTTAGAATAACATTTACTTCAGTTTTATCAGGCCAAACGCTTTCACAGATAGGATTGACCTTGAGAATGAATCCTTGAAAACAATGTGAACAGACTTGACCTGTGTCCAACTCTCAAATTGCCTCTTTAAAAGGCGAATTCTTTGTTTGGTTCTTCTTCTTGTTCCCCTCACCAGTGGCTAGAATATATATGTGGGTCCAATGGGCCAGAAATGAACAGAAGAATGATGACAATATATATGGAACGCTGCAGCAGTGAGACAGAAACAACTTCTGTGGGGATGACTTTATGGAGCAAAGCCACACACCTGCTCTGATTGGTCCACCTATGTATCGTCCATCTACAACTCAGGACATTGATCCTGACCTTGTTTAGCCATTGTATTTTGGGGTCTCCTTTTTACAACAGCTTAACTTATCGCCAACTAATACCGTGCTTCTACAAGACTCTTTCCTTCCTGAGGTAATATATTCCTTTTTCATTTAAGTCACTTTGAATAGTGAACTTCTGTTTCTAGCTGCCAAAGACTTTTTAATTGGTACAACCAAAGTTCACATCTGTGGCCCGTCTGTGAACAAATGCAAAATACAGCCTTTACAAGACAACCATTGAAAGTTAATGTCTAGAGGTCATTTCAAGGTGCGTTTAATCCAAATATGCTCAGGAATTGAGAATTTTTTTTAAAAAATGCACTGGGTTCACATTTTAAGATTTTCTAACTGCATTCCTTCATGAATAATGGAAATAAGAGTGAGTGTAAATGTACTAGAAAATCTAAGAAGAATTGAGAAAAACTTGAACAACTCTTCAAAGGGGTGAGTACTGTGGGAAAGTCATTATGATTCCAAATTCAAGATCCAGGGAGATTAGAGGATCCTTTGAATCACTGCTGGGACAGCCCCGTGGGACGCATGAACTAACCAACTTAAATTGTCAAGGTGAGGCTAAACGGCTCTTTCAAGTGATGGAGGTGACGAGCTGCGTGCTGTCGCTTGGGCTGATGGGGAGACAATCTCAGCGACTCCACTCCATCACCTGAAGAGTCAGACGGCCCCTGGGATGCGCTCCAGCTGTGACCACTCAGGGCTCCCTTGCCCACCCTGTGCTTCCCTTTCGGCAGTCTGAGGAGCTTCGGGGCTGCCTGTGCTACGGAGCAAATGGCTTATGTTTGTGAGAAGAGAGTCTTTAGAAATGATCAGTCTGTCCAAGTGGCACATATTAACATAGTTAACAGATGTATCACACCCACATACGGAGACAAACAATGAACTATATTTGGAATATAAATATGAATGTGTGCTGGTACCGTTAAGAATCACTACAGATTTTATGTACAGCAGAAGGAAGGAAGGAAGGAAGGAAGGAAGGAAGGAAGGAAGGACCGTCCTGATTAGGAGCTGAACCAATGTAGAGACACTATGAGAAACAGAAATATTTATGTTGTAGGAAGAGAACACCCGCCACCCCCCTACACACACAACAGAATTCTGGTCTAAATGCCCAGAGACTAATTTGCTTAATGCGATGAGTCATAAAATTCCAGAAAGGGGAGAGCTTTAGCTGGTTGGTGTTGTCAGTTTTCTATGCTGTTGACCTAAATCTTTTGGGAAATAGTACACACAGCATTCTAAATCAGAAACATGAATAAAACTATGCATTATCAAATCTCAACTTGTTTGAAATTTTGAATGTTAAAAAAGGTAAACATCAGAGTGCTGAACATGTTCCAGAAACATCTCTAAGTATTTTAAGTGTATCATCTAATGCAATAAGCCCTACTGTTATTATCCTTACTTAACACACGATTTCTAAACAGTCTGAGGAGGTTTCCCTAGCATAAACAGTGATCTAAAAGCCAAACTCTGATGAACTATCTTCAAAGCATTAACTCTTAACTTAAGCCTACCAGGTAATGCAATATTATGCATGTCATCATACATGTCAGCAATAAACCAGTTGAGATAACATTACTAAATGAGCATTTACCCATGCTGATTCAAGAGAAAGAAAAATATATCACTTTGTGCTTAATAGCTTCATAATAAAAGTCTATAAAGTCTAAAAACCCTCCAAATAACAAGAGTGTGCTAACATATTAGGACCTTTTCTATTTATAACTCTAACTTCCTATAATATTCATATCCCAGTTTTGATATTTCAAAAATATATAAATGTCAAAAATTATAAATTATTGGCTAGTAAAATAGTTATGAGCCATAAAATATGTCCCACCTCATGGAATAAAAGTTAATCAAGTACAAAAGAGATAATGACAGCCCTGGCTGGCGTAGCTCAGTGGATTGAGCTCGGGCTGCAAACCAAAGCATCGCAGGTTCAATTCCCAGTCAGGGCACATACCGGGGTTGCAGGCCACGGCCCCCAGCAACCACACATTGATGTTTCTCCCTCTCTCTCTTTCTCCCTCCCTTCCCTCTCTAAAAATAAATAAATAAAATCTTTTTAAAAATCTTAAAGAGATAATGACAAAATTAAGACAAAATAAAAAGAAAATATATCATTATTTTGCTTTTTTTTTTGCTTTTGTAAAGAATCTATGAATCTCACATAAGAGAAAATGTTATAGAATATGATCACATGCAAAAGCAATTACAGAAACGGTGGTCAGAAATGAAAGAGGGAGTGGTTGGTAAGGCTGCACTGCAGTCAGTGAGGTGGTCCAATCCTCTCTCCTAACATGACCTAGATGTCAGCACAAAAAGGTAATCATCCCAAAAGGCTTGCAGATCCTTTCAAGGCTTGGGTTCTAGAAAGTTTAGTGAAAGGATGGTAGGTTTGATCTTTTCTATATATTTCCTGATTTACGTTTTGGAAGCCATAAAATCTATTTGTTCTTAAAACCCGTATATAAAAGCTGTTTCAACATAACATTATTGCCAGCTACTTTTTTTTTTGGTAGTACATCAGTTTATAGAAGATTTGGACACATGTTTAAGTGTGGGATCTTCACTTGTGTGAATTTACCTGATTAGATAACAGTATAGTCTTTAGCAGGCATCCGAAATATGTTTATGCTACAGAAATTTATTTGGACCAAGGATTTATTTGTAAATGCACATCCAACCATTTGTACATAGACGCATTCACTGCCATGAGAAATAGGAAGCATTTTTGAGACATATTGTCATGAATCCAAAATAGTCCCTGCAAACAATATAATGCAGGACCAATCTGTATTAAAACCGAGTTTAACACGTAGGAGGATGAGGGTGGGAAAGAGGGCATTTGGACAATTTGGAAGGACATGTCATCTCAATAAATCCTCGAGCTGTTAATTCCTAGACGTTGGAAGGGAGGAGAGATAACCAGGCTGAGAGGACAGCATGAACAAAGGCACAGGGAGTGGAATGAGCCCTCACCTGAACACACCAGAAGGGGGACACGACCAAGCCACTTCTCCCAGCTCACAGCACCAGGTTGGAAAACTTCAACATCGCCTCTATTGCAATTATTTTAATTTATCGTTCTTGTTTTTTGATTAGTCAACTGGTTTCCAGATCCTTATTACCATTTTGTGTTTGCTAACATTTGCTAACATGTTTGTAATTTACCTTCTTCTTCATTCCTTCTTACATCTCACACCACTTGCCTGTCATCTCCTTCCTCCTGCTTTCTCACTGTCTTTGCAGACCTACGAGCTAAGTTTCACTTTGGATTTACTTTCACATGAGTGCTGAGACAAGCTTTTGCATCATTCAATGTCCTGTTTATTCCTAATGGAAATGTAGAATGTGTCCATTTTTGTCAGTGTGATGCCTTCGTCTTTTTAACTTTTGGATAGATAGATGGCGAAGAGAATAAACGCTAAAATCTCAAACCCATAAGCAATAGTTCTAACTACAAGTCGAATGACATTATTCCACACACTGAATCCCAACTAATGAGGTCCTATGGAATCATACATGTGGCTGTTCAATCTAATCCTTTAAAAACAAACCTGTTCATTAGAAAAATACAATAAAAATTAACCAACGTGAAGCAAGGACTTAAGGATCTGCTGCAGGCTTCCCTCAAGAATGACTTTCTGGAAAGGTCTGAAATCTTTGGAATGCAGAGTGACAAGAGAAGGAAGCCTACCAGAGGCGGAGATGATTATGGAGGTAACTGGCAGGACAGAAGATGAAGGATCACCACCAAACCAGTGGAATATAATGCAGCTAAGGCTTGAAAAGTACAGGTCATGAACTATTTTATTTCATTGGAGGCACTTCCTGCACGGGCCGCCTTTTGAGTGCCTCCACCAGAGACACTTTTCAAAAGATTTGCATATTAACTGCGTTATCGCTTAGCTCAAAAATACATGAGTTCATGTACATATAACATAGTACACTTAGCACGACAAGATAATGATGCGAGATAATTCTCTTAAGAACAGTTTCCTTTCAAATTAAACCTCCGAACACTTACAATAAGTATTTCATTTGTAAATTGCTACTTCTTAGACATGCCCTGTTACAGTATGTCTTGAACCTCTTCCAAATTGCTCAGCCTATGCTGAGACATCGGGAAAACCTAACCTGTTGAGTCATAGAGGGCTTTTTAATTAATCACTGTTGAAAATGAAGCAGTATTTTATTCTTAATTTTATTCCCATTTTCTAACTGTCATGCATGCCTACAATACAGAAGATTGCCTGAGAAGCAGGAAAATAACTATCAAATATCTCCCTGGTGATCAACATCACCAATTCTATAAAACAACACACATAATAATAATACATTAATAATAATGTAACCATCTTTTAATGGTATTATCATCATTATGTTAAAACCAAATTATTACTGAATTCTAATTATTGTTATCATCCTATTATACTTTTTACAAATTACTTTTTAATTCTTTTGGCATGAATTCTGTGATGCCTTTTTCATGGCTAAATAATGAAAAATTTATTTCTTATAAGACAATTCTTGAAATTTCTTCATTCGACACACGTAGTGACAACTGCAAGACTACTGGTCAGTATGTGGGCTCCAAAGGCGTGAATTTGAAACTTCTCCAGGGACTGAAAAGCTAAAACAATTTCTCTAATAATTCTCTATATCAATAGATCTTTCTCTATACCAAAACATCGCAATAATCTCAATATATACTTGTAAAATATAAACTATGAAATGCTTTAAAGAAATCACATTTTAGAGTCAAATGGTTACATGCTGACCTAATGGTTCAGAAATCTTAGGTTTTGCAAATTAATTTTCTTTTTCAAATGTCAGGTATCAGTTCCTCCCAGAGCTGTTCATGATGTTGCTCATGACACTGGTAACTGGGTAATGGCTAAATGCTAAATGTGGCATTAGCTCTTTCTAGAAATTTCCTTGGAACAAGAGTGCTCAAGCCAAATCTAAAATTTACTTCCCCACCTCCTGAAGAATGAATCTACACAATGCTAACAACAAGAGCAAAACCATCATAACCATTACAACTACTATCATTCATTACCCATTAACAACATGTCAAATAATGTCATAACCTCTACACAAAGATTTTCCAGTTGAATTAATTGTTTCTCTTTCCATCGCTTTTTCTTTCTTTCTCTTTGCCTTTCCTCCTTCATTGTAGAGCCATAGGTCTAAGACAAAGGATATAGTAGTAAGCAAGAGTTACCGCCCTCAGGAAACTTACATTCCTTTGTGAAGAGTGGGAGAGGTAGGGGAGCAGACAATAAAAAATCAATAGACACACCAATATAAAGTAACACATAAACCAATGCATGACTTTAGTTAGTGTGTAAGAGCTAGTAAGTCAACACAACTAGGAAATTTTCTAGTAAGCACCTACTTGTAAAGGAATATATCAAGCAGGGTGGTTCTTCAGATGGATCGCCAGGAAAGGTCTTCACAGAGACATATTATTGGAGGTGCGTCATATATTTGGCAAAGGACCGAGAAAGAAATTTCTCGGAAGAAATTTCTTGGAAGAAGGAACAGCAGAAGAGAACCTTTGAGGTGAGAATAAGCCCGATGCGTTAGGGGGAAAGCAAGACCAGCGTGGTAAGATCACTGTGTTGGGAGTAATAGTCAGGAACCCACTGTACAGAATTGTGAAGACTACAGGTCAAAGTTTACGTTTTACTGCCAAACAGCCATATCCACCTACAATCTTTTAAATCAAAGGTACCAAGGTCATGTCTGCATTCACTTTAATATGTATTATAATAATACTCCTAATGATCTCTTAAAATTTATAAAATGTAGGAATAAAGCATTTGGTTTTCAAAACAGACCTGGTTATAATCTCTGAGTTGTACACGTGGAAATGGAGTTTGAAAGACTAGCCTAAGATTAAGAAACTACTGAAGTTTAAACCTATGACAAAAACCTAGATTTTTGGACTGCTTGCATTCTTTTCACTACATGAAGCTGAACTTTTGCTTTGCATTCCAGATCAAAATTTAAAAACATGAAAATATGCATTTGGAACTGATTTAAGCTGAGGGGACTAAAAAATAACATTTTATCAGTGTTACAAATATGAATATGCTTATAACATTGACTCAACACCAGGTGATCAATGTCTAGAAAACTTTTATCTCCAGACTGCACACCCAATACAAATTGTGGATAAAAAATGTTATTGGGATAAAATATTGTACAAGTCTCTCTTTTTTTTTTTGCACATATTGTAATTCAGAAAAGATGCCAGATTGCGTGGAACTTGGGGTATTGATGTTTTAATGAGTACATAGACTGTTTTCTCTAGTGGAGCACATCCAATTAAATTTAGCATTCAGTCATTTCCTAAAGGGACAGTCTGCAGCTTCTAAATGATTGCACTTTCCTCCGCTGTCTATCTCCCCACCCCCACTTACAGATGCCAGTGTGATGACTTGTTTGTTTTTCTAAGGAGCGCTGAATATTTCACTGGAACACACATTCGTGGAAGAGAAGCGAGGGTCGACCTTATATAATAGCTCTTCTGGTTTTTCTCAGATCTCCCTAGCCCTTCCTTTTTGTTTACCTTTCTTCCTCGGGTTTGAAAAATTCAAATTCCTTAGGATTCAGCCTTTACCTCTTTCTGTTTCATTTGTTCATTTAGTCAATATGCCATTAATTCATCACATAATCAAATACTTATTGAGTGCCTATCATGTGCCAGTGAGTGAGGGAAAAAATCCCCATTTTCCTGGAATTTTATAATTTATTATGGTGAAATAAAGATAAAAAAGTAAATGATAATAGACATAAAGAGGTCATCACTATGAGGTAAAAAAAATACATAAACCATAAAACGCTTAAAGGAGACAAATACATTTTGGAATTTTCAATGTCAAGGGTAATAATTCAGAAATCTTAGGTTTTAAAATTAATTTTCTTCTCCAAATTTCAGGTATTAGGGGATAAAATAAAAGAGGCAGGGAGGGGGGAAGTCATTTGATTAGAGTGATCATAAAAGGCATTTGTGATAAGTTAACATCTTCACAGAGAGCTGAATGAATGGGAAACAAGACATAGCAAGGCACTGAGAAATAATCTCCCAAGGAGATGTAACGGAAAGTGTAAATTGTTATGACACAGATGAATTGAGCGTCTCCTAGCAAGGACAAGAAGACCAGTGTTTCTGGGAGAAAATGAGCAAAGAGGGAAGGGGTGCAGGCGAGGTCAGGAAGACAGGGCGGCCGAGAAGACGACGGAGGTGAGCGGGCACCAGGCCAGGTGTGGACTGATCCAGTCCTGCCGCCCCACTGGGGGGTGTGAATGGGAGATTGATATGATCTGATTTCCAGCGTTACAAAGATTGCCCTGACTTCCCGGTGGGGAATATCCTGCACACGTACACGCGTGGAGGGGGGAATACACGCTGGCAGAGAAGTTATTTCAGTCATCCAGGAGAGAAATTATTGTTGTTTGGACTAGGATGTTTATTCCAAAGCTGAAATATGTGGCCGGTTCGAGATCGATTTTTAAATCAGAGCATAGACGACGCGATTTTGGACCGGAGGAAATATCTGTGAGAGAGTGATGAAGGATGGCACGTGTGTTTTTGAAAATCACAAGGAAATGGTGATGCTATTTATTGAGGTGGGACAAACCTCACAAGAAATAGGATTTGGGCTTGTGGAGGTAGGAGTGGTCTTCTGTGCAGACATCATGATATTTTCCCTCTTTTTAAACTGGGAGAAGCCAGATGTGTATTTTATATTTATATGGAAATACGGGACCGGCAATGGATACACAAAGCTGGTGGTCAGAGGAGAGGACTCTTGCCTCTTGAATTCTACTTTGCCTCACTGTGAAGACTTCTTCAGGCTCACTTCCTTTTGAATGAAACAGTGCCCAGAGGTGTGGGCCCTTATATTCAGACATTCGAAGAGTCTGGTTTTACATTTAAAAAAAATGTCATGGGCCAATGAAACATGCATGACATCCTCCTACACTGAACAAGAATGAGGAGGGTCATGTTTCTGAGTTTTGGATTTCCCCCAACTTGTAATTTGATGGCAGACATACGTGACCCATGAAGTCCAATCAAAGGACTCCTTTCTCCAAGATGTTTATGCTTACTGTCTTTTCTCATGTCCTCAGACATCACTGACTAACTTACAAAGAAATTAATCAGAATTCAAGCTGAAACTTCCACACCCCTGTCATCCAAACATTCACGGGAATGCTTCTATGCCCTAAAGAATTTATTTAACATAACATAGATAAGGATAAAAAACACAATAAAACGAATTAAACTTGTGATTTTTCTTTGTCTTTCTTATTTAATTGTGCCTGTTTTGTGTGAACATGGATATACTTGGGTTTGGAGGATCTTTCAAGAATATTTACTGCAGCCCAGTTAAGCCTGGAAGCCCAAAAATGACAAGAAAGCTGAAAGGGGTTGGAAGGTGTGGGTGAGCTAAGTGGGGGGCCGACTCTCTTGGTCACTGCACGTGTGACCAAAAAAAGAGCAGTTTTTTTGGATCAAAATCACTTCTGAGTCTGATCTGTTTTTGAAAGCTTCCTGCAAAGCAATTTAATACAATCCCTTGGTAGTATAATTACAGCACTATCTACAACACAGTAAAATAAACCTATACACCTTAATCCATCCCCATACAAATATCCTTACTAACGAAATCACGAAAGACGAGTAAGAACTAGGTACAATGGCAGGCTACGCTCAAAAAGGGTGTCGGTTCCACACAAGTTCTCCATGGGTCTCTCAAATATTATGCTATTTACGCAATTACAATCAGCTACTATTCTTAGGGGTTAAAGGGCCCCAGCAAAATAAGCGGAGATACTGCTTCAGTAAAGACGGCTCAATCAGTCTGAAATGTTTCTGCTTGTTCAGGAGGATGGCAGACTCGGATCTGCAGAGCAGACAATGGAGCTTCATTAGAGATCCTGATTTTACAGCTCGTTATGTGATTGTCGCACAGATGCCTCCTGTCCTGATCTGGCCGCTGTGAGTTCTGCGTTCCTCCTGGGTAGCCGACACTGCACCCCGCCAGAAAAGGGAGGCACGCCCAGCCTTTCACGTTACTTCCGAGAGGAGAGATGGGGAATATTGTAAAGAATACAAATTTTCTGGTCAAAAGGAGAGTTCTTTCGGGAAACAATAGCAGGTAAAAAGTGGGACCAACAGGGGCAGATGGACACAGAGAAGAATAAGGAGAAAACCCAATACAAATCACGAGGACCTCCGCCTTGATTTCTTTGTGTGTCATTACAGATACCACCGAAACATCATCACGCCCTTTCTCAAAGGTGCGAGGTGTCCCATGTCCAGCTCCCACAACAGCCCAAACCTGCTTAGGCGAGCTCACTCAAGGAAAAAAATGTTTCAGTTCATACAGAGGCTGATAGTCAATAAAAATACCCATCTATGTTTTCCAACATTAAATGGCTCCCCATAAAAGGTCTCTGGGTCCCTGGGTAGTTTTGCTTTTGGCAGCTGCCCTATTCCTACTCATAAGCCTGGATTAAATGGAGAGAGGAAATATGCAAGAGGCCCACTAGACATAAATGCAGACGCTTTCAGAGGGCAGCCAAGGTTGTATGCAGCCGGGAAAACAGTACTAAATAACAGTGCGAATATTGAGGCAGGAGTTAAAAGGGAAGAGAAAACAATGTTTCATACACAGAAATGAACACAGGCAGGATGGAATGTAATACAAAAATGAATTTCAAGCAAAGCGCTCAGAACCAGGGCTGTATTTTCCTGTTTATGCCTCCTAGAGGAAGACTGTGATAGCAGCTGATGGTGACGACATAGAACGTGGCCAGGGGTGGAACGAAATTCTAAACGGAGGACAAACCCTGTCGTGAAAGCAGCCCTTACAGTATGTACAAAGGGGCCAAACACCGGGCAGGGATTTACTCAGGAGACACCCGTTTCCTACCTGAAGGAAGCCAAGGAGACTCCTCGCCACAGCCAAGGTTGCCAATGTGTCCTGTTTTCCCAGCAGGATTTCCGACCTCTGAGGTTCTTGATGGGGTAGCTTCTCCCTTAGATTGTAAGGCATCTTGGCATCCAGAACGTCCCCACCAGTGGAACACTTTGGAAGTTAACAATAGGCTTTCATTTCTCAAGGGCATTTACTATCACTTTCAGAAAAAAAAAAGCTTTTGTATCAGACACACGCATCTATCACATGTTCGATATGAGAGACTCCCTGTAGACACTGTGCTCAGTATTGGGCAGCTGTGCTGGGCATTTTGGAAGATTCTGTGGTCAAACCCATGGACTTATTGTACAAGCAGCACAGAACGTATAAGCTTAGAAGGACTGAAATGATGGTTTAGTAGACCCTGGAGGTTCAGGAGAAGAAAGAAGTTGGGGCTGGATGACCTAAACCCAGAAACTAAGGTTAAGAATTAGTGGTTCACCTCTATCCACAGGTGGGTCTCTGTGTTCATCTTCATGCCTCTCTTTACCTTTAATAACTGCTGGGACACCTGAAGGATTATTTTGTCATGATATTAAAGGCATTCTCCCCCATCTTGCTTATATACATTAAACTGTATTTCCCCTTCAAAAATTATTCAGGCATTAGCTCTCTGCCCTTTCCACTTCCGCAGGGGAAAGAAATCATGCTTTTAGAGGTTTCTATTTACATTGTGTATCTTTCAGATGCTTATATGGTGGTGACTTCACCAAACTGAGTTGTTCCTTAGTCTGACTTCTATCTTATCTTTGTCTGCTTAGCACTTAGCATTGTTCTTAGAACTGAGAGGATGCTCAGGAAACTTACATAAAATGTATTTTGAGTTGGACCACACAATGCACATACAGATCACTTTTCAGATCCCATTTCTGATACAAGATCGCAAAGACCAAAGGTTGCATTTTCAATCAATAACCTGGGCACATTCATCGACTTTGTAGCCAGTAATCTTGACCGTTCACAGTTACAGAGCACGTTATTATTTGTGATTCTATGTTCTCCCTAAATCAGGCTCACTGGGCGACTCGCTTGCGTGCCCAACCTTCACCGCAGGCTTCTCTCTAGCCCTTTCTGCCTGGAAAAGTCTCAGCAAAAAAAAAGGGTGTTTAAGGAGGCCATAAAAAATAAAATATCACATCACATTCACAAGGAGTGTTTATTACTGTGACACGACAGACCTATTCTCTCTCCCTCACAAAAACCTGTCTTCTTTTGAGGATATATTCACAAATGTCAATTCAGCTATTAACTTTTTATGTCAGAAATATGTTGTACTAAATAAATACAACAACAGGAAGAATACTGCTACTAATAATACAAGTGTAAGCTCCTGGAATTATTCAGTTCCAATGCAAACACAAAACGACAAAAGCGACAGCAAACCACACCAAAAGTCGGTTGCAGGGTGAGTTGGTGAGAAGGACATTTTCAAGTTACCTGGGCCCAGAGGCTCAAGATTTCTCCAGGAGCAAGTTTTCTTGCTGAGTTATTCTATCATGTAAATTGAGAATCTGTGCAGATGTTAGGTGGCTAGATTTCTAGATAGTATCCTTCATTCAAAATGTAAAGTCACATGCCACTTGAGAGCACTGAGACCTTCTATGCTAGGAGAGTTTCAGACCTTTTCGTGACCACCCTCAAAATAAGGAGGCCAGCTTCATATCATCGAGTGTTTTCCAACATTGACACTTGTGTGGTTCTGAACTATGGCAATAATGTACTTAGAGGGTGAGCATGGTACAGAAATCTGAATCACCCTAAAAGTTTGACCATCACAGTGCCAACTGAATACCTCTTATCTGTACCGTCAGTGAAACACAGCGTTTTAATGTTGACATGGAAATCTGTTCCTTCTTTTGAAGGCTGCATTTTCATGTTCAGAAGGATGGATAATATTACAAATAATGGCCAACAGCCATAGAAGGCTGCCGTTATATACTTAAAACTTAGCCTGCACTTGGAACTCCTCCACATAAGCTGTATCCGTGGATCCTGCATGCCAAGGTAATAATAAGCACCCTAGAAAACTAGGTGTCTGGCCAACTGTGTCAGTGCTGAGCGCAGGGCCCTCGGGAAGGGAACGCATGATATTCCTGCAAAGGGTATCAGTTACACTTCCCGGCTGTACCTCCCCAAACCCTTTGCTGCCAGGGTAGGTGGATATCCAACTGCGTAAATCACCTTTTACTATTTTTTTAAATTCATCTAGCATTTTATTATGGGCTGCCGTACAGTCTTTTCCTAGTCTTGCGGTCCAGAGTTACGGCGGGTTACAGGCACATCACCAGGTTGCTCTACTCCTCTGAGAGCATCCCTAAATAGACTGACTATGGTTTGAACGTAGTCATAAAATATGTATAGGACTTAGAATACAAGTATTTTATAGTATGAAGAAGAGAAAGAGGACTATTCATCTAAGTCAGATTGAGGCCGTCCTAAATATAGGAGCTGGTAAGTAACTAATTGATTTTTGCCATTAGAAAGTAGATAGAACGAACCTTTTACTATTGATCGAGCAACAATGCTATTTATTCTAAATATAACAATTATTAGAATTGATAAGTGCATAAAGCGTTTCTCTAGGACATATCTAAAGAAGATTGAACACAGTCTCACTAGAAATACATGATCACATACACAGTCCCTCACACATTTAAAGACTTGAGAACTGATCATATACCCCAGACAGTGATAACCTTTACAGATACCTCCGTAAGAAGAATGCAATACTTTTCCTCAAGGAAGGTACTTCATTGCTATTGTTCCTTGAAGACACATTGTGTGTGAGAGTGTGTGCTCATCTGCATACGTGGGCACACGTTTCTCAAGGGTGCGTCACTGTGTGTGATGATGCAGTGGGAGGTTTTGCAGTCAGATGACCTAACTTTGATCCCACAGCTCCATCCTTAAGAGTTAACTATCCTTTGCTTACGTAATTGACTTTAGAACCTAACAGGACAAGTGGAAGATGAGAATGGCTAACCAGCGGTGTTTTGCCTGTGAACATTCCCTGAGGCGAGCTGTGCTGCTTCGGAGGTTTATACTTATGATCGGAACAAACTACCTTTAACATCACCACCACGCGTGCACTTTCTTTTCTACCATCTTTTCTCTGTGAAACCTCTTGTACAGCCTTTAGAGAGAAACCTCTCCAGTTTCGGCACTAATGTGTTGCCTATTCACAACTGCAAGTGTTTCCTCTGGCAGAAATGAAATCCTTGTTTAGTGACCTGGGTCACTAAAAACAGTCCCTTCTGCCACTTCAAAGTATTCTTGATCTACCTAGGGAGCTTTGTAACCATTGCCTAAAAATCGAGGAACATACGAAAAATGCCAGCGGAAAAGCCAGTTGCCCGTTCCTGGCTGCACCGCAAGCATGATGCGGAATATCCAGGAAACTGACGTGAATGACGCAAGGACTGGAACTCACAGTGCTCGGCAGTCTACAATACTTTTAAAGAGATCGCTAAGACCTTTACCTGAGAGTAGACATCTTTTGATGAGGGCAACCTAAGACCTGTTTAAAATCAATAATGTCTGCTGCTTTATTCTTTGAACGTGAAGTCTGTAAATGTAGAATAATCACTCAAAGTTACACCAATTACACATGACTATACGTAGATGAGGCACTGACTCTACCCTCCCCCAACCCCCGAGACAACTCACTTGAGCATGAAAGTCAATTTACATTTTTTTCCATTCAAGAAATGGAATTTTCATTTTGTGTCATATTCATAAAAAAAACTCATATATAACTCAGCAGGGTACTCACATGTGCTTAGAAACAATATTAGGTATGGGAATTACCTTTTGTACCATAAAGACAAAATTACTCACTGAGAAATAAGATTTTAAAGGATCTTCAGGAAGCAAAGAAGGAAAAAAAAAGGCGCAGAATCTCATCAGAGACTGAGACTGTTGTATTGTTCAAGTGCAGACTCCTGTATCAATCTTACATCTCTACTCAGGCTCTGGCTCTCCCAAGAGCGGGAAGGGCTCTTAGATCTTAATGAAGATGTGTTGCGCAGGGAGCCTTGGGGCTAGAAATACGAGTTCAAATCCCGCAAACAGTTTCTCAGGAACAAAGGTAGGGAAAATTTGGCATCGAGCGATTATGGATACAGGTGCAGTTAAAGCAAAGTACATTCACTGAATATGATACCATCAGCATTTTCTATGTCATTATTATACCTTCAAGAGTGTAATTCTAATCATCGCATAATATTTTATACAGTCAATGCCCCGTGGGCTACTTCACTAATTCCCAGCTGAAGACATTTCCATTTTCTCCTCTATTCTGTACTGCAGGAAAACATGTTGCAATAAACTCCTTTGCATTTCATCATCTCCCCTTTCCCCACACCCTTTATGTACTCAAAATATTTTTTGTGGTTTATATTCACATAAATATTTATTAGGTCAGTGTGTAAATACAGTACAGTGTGGGATAAAAGTAGGTTTGGAGTTATGAGTATACCCAATGGAGTTTTTCTTGTGTTGTTATTTATTGGTTCTTATATTATTTTCAACTGTACAAACAACTGTAAGTCCACTTTTGCCCCACGTTTTATTTTTGAGCTCTTGTTTGTACTGCCAAGTTGCTTACCAAATAGATTATTAAAAAGCAACTTTATTTTTTAAAATATATTATTTATTTATTTTTAGAGAGAGGGGAAGGGAGGGCAAAAGACAGGAAGAGAAAGACCAATGTGTGGTTGCCTCTCACACGCCCCCCCACTGGGGACCTGGCCCACAACACAGGCATGTGCCCTGACTGGGAATCGAACCGGTGACCCTTTGGTTCCCAGGCTGGCATTCAATCCACTGAGCCACACCAGTCAGGGCTAAAAATGTAGCTTTATAAAAGAGTGATTATTTCTCTCCATCTTTGCAAGCACTGGCTATCATTTTTTTAAAGCTTTAAATTAACCTAAATTGTCAGCAACATGACTGGCATTTATTAAGGGTGGGGATATTGTGGAAATGGACCTCACATCTGGACTTCTCAGTGATTTGCTCACCTCTGCTGAAACGGTCAGAGTAGAAAAAAAGCTTGAAAGAGCATCATGCAAATTCTACGACTTCCTTTTCCTTTGCATTATTAATATATAACTGACAAATCATAATATATTTAAATGCACAGTATGGTAATGTGATATCCATATGCATTGTGAAATAACTCCCACAACCCTTTTGTGTTATAGCTTAAGACTGAGGCACACAATGAGGCCACGTTCTCCAGGATACCTGAGCACTGGTGGCTGCCTTTGCCTCCCCAACATTTTTTCCTAATCCAAAGAAGTATTTCCATAAAGAATGGTAGAAACTGAATACAATGTGAGAAGCATCTCTGAGTTTGTCAGGGATCGATGAAATATGTGCATACATAATTTTTAAAAAATTGAAAATCAGTTATCTGTAAAATTGTCATGTGCTTATGCAGCGTTGTATTGCAATATAGTCCCTAAAAGCTTATCATATATAGCCATGAAGTGCCGATTCCAGACAATAAAATAGCTGCTTAAAAATCAATATTATACAGATTCTCGAAGTCAGCATAATTTGGTGGAATAAACACAAGCTTTGGCATTTATACAAGTCTGAATTCAAAATATGGTTCAGCTGCATGCTAGCTTTCTAATTTTAAGAAAATTCTCTAACCTTTCTAAAGCTACGTGTGAAAACCTCCAGGGCATGGAAGGTGCACAATAGAAGAGGATAAAGCATGAAGAGTGGGCTAGATAATCCACCAACATGTCTAATAGTTATCGAGTGACAATTATACTCCACATCAAAGAAGGGCTCTACCATTGAGTCGCTATAGCTGTAGTTATGGGATTAGATCCAGCACAGTGGCCAAGACGTATCTCTGAACTTACATGTCACAAACGGAGGAAATGCAAATTTTAACAGCCCTGGAATTGATACGTAGTCGGAAGCTACTAACAAATGTGCAATATAATTAGCAGCTCTTGCAAATAGAGTTTCATAGCTGCCATGCCACGTATTTCTGGGGACTACTTCAGCTACTAACAATGAGATCATTGAAGCATTCTTTGGACGAACTGGCAGGTGAGTCTGACAATATAATTACACTGAGAAAGTGAGGTCTCAATTCTCAAGGAAGGTAATTCAGAGAGTTTCATGCTGGGAGAAGAGAAACTGGTTCAGCTAAAGGGGGCAATGGGGAAATGAATTTATGTGGTGAAGATGTCATTCATTCATATACCCTGTCATTTCTGAAATCTACGGGCCAGCTGGGGTTGACTGGGCACGGAAATCTCTTGAGCTGCAGTATGTGAGTGTGATATGTTTCTCACACAAACTTCTTCCTTTCTGGAGGGAAAGATATAATGATGAGTAGCAAGGCTACTCATTTTCTTGTAGGATGGAGATGAACAAAACAAGGAAATATTTAGATAGAGGATGAAGTAGTCATTATCTGTTAGCTTAAATGCACTACCTAAAATTAAGAAGTGCAATGAAGAGAAACTGAAAATGAACTAGAGTATCCAAGTGTACTCTTCTGACAACTCCAGTCAGAGGTTAGAGGATCTTCATCCATCCATCCATTCATTCATTCATTCATTCATTTACCTTCATTGAAGGGATGCTATGTGTGTGGTGTTAATAATTCAGAGACAATATCTAACCCTGAAGGGATCTTGTCTGGGGCAGAAGACCAATGAGGAAAAAAGAAGTCCTGTGCAGTGAAATCAATGCTATAATCGAGGCTTTACAAACTGTCAGTGGAAGAAGTTTGGTAGCCCTAGCTAGACCGCCATTTTATGTTCAACTAAAAAAGATTTTAATCAACATTTACAGATCACCTGCTATATGTAAAAAAAAAGTCTTTCTGCTGTGGATAGAAACCATCCGCCCACTCAAGAATGTCGTCTGTACACAAGATGGAGAGATAGCAGGAATCAATCAATTATGAAAACACTTTTATATTATACTGCACAGATACGTGCAGCCCACGTATTCAAGGAAGAGAATTCTTTCCACCTTCCTTCGCTGGACATTGTGTGCCACCGTGTCATAGTTCGGGTCTCTCTCTGCTGACCTTGGCTCCACCAGTCAACAGTGTCGTTCAAATGTTGGGTCCAGAACTGAAGGTGATGCTTTTCAGGAGACTTCGATATCCCCCCACACCAAGGAGGTTCAGTAGCATAGAAACAATGGCAACAGGTGGAAAGCAACCAGCATAGGTTGACCCCAGACTAAGTTGTTATGGGTTTCTGTTCTCACCTTTTAGATATGTTGTCTGAAAGTGAGGCGTGAAGGAGAATTTTCCTCTAAGACTCAAATGGCTTTAGGGAACATTTTTAAAAATGCAAGTAATTTTACACACAAGCAAGGCTCTTACGGCCTTTCGCTCTCTTGTAGGAATTAAACTCGCAATATGAAAAGTTCACCTGTCTATTTTTTCCTGTTTCTAAAACCTCACCAAAGCACAGAGGCTCGGTAGGACGCATCCCGTTGGTGCTGCCCCACTAACCTCTCCGCGCCTGTCTAATGCTCCGCCGCTCCCTGCTCTCAAGTTGCTCAGATGCCGTCCTCACTGGCACTGTTTCTAAGAATTGCCCTCCAATCTCTAGCCTAGAAAGGGTGGCTGATATCCCGAGGCTTTTTCAGGGATTGTTTCTCAGTTTAAATAAAACATTATTGTATTTCTGTCCACCTATACTCCTGGGCGTATGCAGATAATGCTACCCTGATGCTTGTCTCAAAAAAAAAAAAAAAAAAGAACCTTGCAGTTTTCTTTGCTGCCTCAGGTGAGGTTTCATTTCATTGGTTGCCCTCTCTGGTTTGACAGGAATAAACTCGCTTCCATAGTGCACGCTGTTATATGGTCCCTCATGCCCCTTGTCTGTGTTATGGTCAGTTGGATTAGAAAAAATCACAGGTCTCCAAAACTAGTTAGGGAAAATTCCATTTTTATGAGTGCTTGCTAGCGCTAACATGGGATTTCTTGGCTATATTAGTATCGCTTGCCTACCTGCAGAGTTGGGCAAAGCCAGAGGCATAGCCGTGGGCAGGCATCCGAGTGGTCACTGGAACAGTGAGGTCCATGAGATTACACCAGGCTTCGGGCACAATTGTCTTGCAACCACACAGTGGGAGAAAAAGCCAATATCGACCTTGGCTGAACTTTTCCTTGAGCCACGTCCGGAGGAAGGGTGAGAGCCCCGCTCCACTGGTAAGCAATCAGTATGCACCCAGGCCTGCTGATCATGCACACCGTGGGGACCGCAGGGCAACACCGGCCCACTGAGGTCACGTCCAGCGTTGAGATGTGAAGATATCAAGGAGTGACTTCACACATTATTACATAAAGATACATGGAAGGAACGGAAGATCAGCCTGGAGAAGGTAAGTCTCAGAGGAGATGCAGTGGTCACCTTCAAACACTGGAAGGTTTGAGATTGACACAGTAAGTAAATAAAAATAAATA
Source organism: Phyllostomus hastatus (assembly GCF_019186645.2). Taxonomy (NCBI): domain Eukaryota; kingdom Metazoa; phylum Chordata; class Mammalia; order Chiroptera; family Phyllostomidae; genus Phyllostomus; species Phyllostomus hastatus. Next base: position 22,559,055 of record NW_025334024.1, read on the forward strand.
AGTAAATAAGGACTTCATTGGTGTCCTCAGTGGAAGGCTAAAGAATCGAATTATTTCTCCAAATAAAAAATGATTTCTAACAAGGAGAAGCCAGGAACTCAAAAGAGCCTGGATTCCTGGTCATTGAAGGTATTGGAGTGCACGTGCCATAGAAATTCAAAGGTCAGACGGCTGTGGGGGTCACAAGAGGACCTTGGTATACCGGGCCCTGAAATTCTACTATTCTGTATTTCTAAGTAATCATATGTCGTAATGACCTACGTCCCAATGACAAGATTACTGCTACCAACACTCCAACTAGCAATCTTCTGGAAGTGGACCTTGAGACTCAGATTTGCAAGCCAGTAGTTTACATGGTAAGCGCAGGAGGGATGTTGACAGGAAGTGGGGAAGTGACATAGGGAAGGGAGGTAGCCAAAAAAGCATACTTTACTAAGGCACCTAACTGTGGCCAGCTGGAGCCTGATCTCAGAAGGGAACAGTTAGGTACCTGAGTCAAACTCAGGCTTCAGACATGCCCCGTGAACAAGAGAACTGAAGCGTGCACGTGCCATCAGCTGAGGGTGGCTCCAGTGTGGCATCACTCCCCTGGCCCTCTGGGCTGCTGTGCACAGGGGCAAGGCTACTCCCCTGGTTGCTAAAAGAAGCGCCAGCCCCAACAAGCAGATTCTGGGCGTGGGCGGTAAACACAGTGAAGAGGGAGGGGTCTGGACGAGGCACCAGCAAGTCTTCCATTACCGCTCTTCTACGTCGCGTCTGTGTACGTCTCAGGTTCTGACTTCCTGAAGCCCAGACAGGGGTGGACAGTAGCCCCAGTCCCCTAGAACCATGAGTTTCCTTCCTGCGGTCACTCTGTGCTCTGGTGTTACCATGCCACACCCACAGTCTTGTGACAAAACAGGGGCCAGACACCTGCACATAGAGGAATGAGGCCCAATGCGGAGATCCAAGTAATGATCGCCTTAAAGAATATCTTGTCGCCGATACTGTACTTTAAAAATAATTCAGTATTCTCTATCCTTTTCTCCAACGAGGTTAAAGATTAAAATAAGAATATTTTAAAACTTTGTGATCGGACCTGGCTGGCATAGCTCAGTGGATAGAGCGCGGGCTGTGAACCAAAGTGTGGCAGGTTCAATTCCCAGTCAGGGCACATGCCTGGGTTGCAGGCCCTAACTCCCAGCAACCGCACATTGATGTCTCTCTCTCTCTCTCTCTCTCTCTATTTCCCTCCCTTCCCTCTCTAAAAATGAATACATAAAATCTTAAAAAAAAGATCAACTCCTTAAAATTAAAAAACTCTGTGATCGAAAGTATCAAAGAAATTAACAACATATTGCTGTATTTTTCTTCTCCTTTTCTCTCTCACTCTCTCTTATGCAAATACACACAGCACACATGCCCCACACACACACAAACACACACATTAATTAAATTTATATGAGAAAAAGGTGATTGGAAATGAGTTCAGCCAATCAAGTCTACTTACATATAAGAAACCAACATATATCTAAGCCCCAGAAAGACATGCAAACTACAAGCAGTAGACTTTTGAGATCAGAGTATGCCCATAGAATTTTGTTTGGAGTTTTTATTCAATGAAAACAGACGTTTAATTTCCCATTTAAAAAAAATGACTAATATCGAATGTCTGGTACATATGTTAATTTGTAGTGATTGCCAAGATCATCCCTAGGAGAAAAACCCAAGTGAAGAACAGCATGTCTATTCTCCCAGTTGTATGAGAAAATATAAACATGCGCTTATATACTCATAACTAATCTCACATGGAGATTATATTTCTAAAAACACCTTAGAAATTTTCTTCTACTTTTTGTTTCGAAACTTAGCTAAAATTTCCAAAACGGTACCTATGAGTTTTTCTGGAATAATTCCAGGCCAAATACTCCCAAACCCCTGAATAATTAAAAGTATTTTCTTTCAACAAGGATATTCTCCTACATAGCATGAGAGAACCATAAAAATTAGGACACTAATTTTGCTACCTTGTTACCACTTCCGTCCTAAGATACTTCAAGTTTCACCAATGTCCTTTGAAAGTTCTGTCGGTTTCCAGCAAACACCCTTCTTAGCAGAGTTTTCAATCCAGAGGTGAAATTGCCTTTCGTTTCCGTATCCTCATCAGCCTCCTTGGATCCAGAACACGCCCTCAGTCTGTTCTTGGCTTTTACGGACACAGTTCTTTTAAAGGCAGTTACATTGCAGGCTTTCCCTCAGTTTCAGTTCGTCGAAGGCTTCCTCTGTAGGAGAATTAGGTGACGCGTCTTTGGCAATGCCACAGTAGTAACACGCTATTTCCGTTGCCTCCTCTCAGATGCCGCTGAGTTTCAGTGCAGTCCTTCATCACCGGTACTGCTAATTTTGATTCAGTGGGTATTGTCTGACTTTTTCACCATACAGTTATTTTACCATTATAAATAATAAATATTCAGGGTAGTATGAGATTATGCAAAGTCCGTTCCTCATGAAAGTCTCAATTTATTAATGTATATATTTATTTTACAGTGATCTTGTGAACTCATTGTATTCCACGGGTTTTAATACATTACTTGCATTATTTAATGGGATGCTGAAATTCATTCAGATTTGGCATCTGTGTTATTTTTATAGGCCCTCCTCATTCTTACATTCTGGCATACTGTCTGGCTCATTTTTTTCCCGCTTCGGCCTTGGATTTGACCATTTTTCCGAGGAGCCCTAACTCTATTTAGTAGAAAGTCATGCTGAGAACCCATGATCTCAGCCCTCGACATGCTCTTTGCTATTGGGTGTTACAGCACACGGGATTTTTCCGTAGGTGGGGCTGGAAATACATTTATGTATACACACCAATACATGCACACAAATTCCACATCTATATTTATATCCATTATTTAATTGTATCTATCTATCTATCTATTGAAAACTGTAAGTTCATATCGATATCTCATTTTCCAATTTGACTCCAGGGCAGATCACAGTGCTCTCCCTTTCTGCATCTGAAACAGCCTTATCTGACCATGGGAAACCAGGCTGCCACTATACATAATATATCACTTATTGATCAGTGCTCTATAAGTAACAAGTAACCGGTCTCCCCCCAGGTCTCCCTATCGCCCACGTGTGCGGTGGGGACCCTGCTCATCTGTCCCCACACGCGCATGTTCTACTCCCCTCCCTCTTGGACCCTTCCATCCACATGAAGTAGCCTCCCTACCGCTGCCTCCATTTTGCGATGGCTCCAATCAATACACTGAACCTCTGGGGTGTCTGCCTGGCTTGGCCTCACCTAATGATTTTAGATAACCATCCAGGAAAGAAAGAGAAAGGAAAAGGAGGGGACGAGCTAAGGAACTCTTCGTTGCAGTTGCCACTAGAGAAGTGAATTGAGTATTTAAAAATGAGAGGGTGCTTTTATTTATTTTACTGTATACCCTTTCTTAGTATGCCCTATACTAAGATAGGCTATGATCCCCTATGAATGACACCCTATATCATGTGTCCAATTTAAAAGGTATGTGAAAAGACTTTGATGGGTGAATAAATGTAATCTAAACATTTTAATTGATAAACTGGAATCATTTTGTTCTGAATACATAGTTACAGAACAATGTTCTTACAGTCTTGCTTATAACCAACTGTGAATGTTTCAGTTCATGAAAGAAAGAAAGAAAAGAAAAGAAAAGAAAAGAAAAGAAAAGAAAAGAAAAGAAAAGAAAACCTGCAAATTGTACCACTAAGAACTCAGTAACGAAAGAGCATGGCCTCCAAATCAGTCACCCTTAACACTGATGCAAAGCCTGCAGGAAGGTACAAAGGGCTGTGCAAATACGAGGTATTGTTCCTATTCAATACAGACTCCTAAAGCATCTAGCTCACGTGGACCTTCCATAATGATACTAAGTAGGCAGTGGACATTATTCAATTCTCAACAGTTCCCGTCAGTTGGGCTCCAGGATCCAAGCACGGTTGGTTCCTCAGGAATGACACCCTGCGTAGCTCTTCAGAGTCAAAGGGGTCCAACGCTGCAGTATTTTCACCTTGACCGCTACCCGGGCTCTCTCTATGTTGTACGACTGTTGTGTGAGAAATGAAACCCTCTCCAGAAATAAGAAACTGCTAACACCAAAAAATGAAGTGCCTAAGAGATATCTGCCATGAGAGAAAAAAATTTATAAATATTCATATTTCATAGAGCAATCAAGATGTTGATGTTAATATTAGAGCAATAACTTTAATTGTATTTCAGCAAACGGATGCCAATTAAGAAACAAATTATCTCATAGAAGCATATCTTGCACACAGTTTTGCCCTGGAGGTAAGCCGAGGGCTATGCCAGCTTCCTGAATTGTAATGCACACGTGAACACCTCCCAAATTATTAAAATTAAAAATAAGCATTTAAAGGGCTTTAAAATATGCCCCCAAAATCAATGACAGCTGCCTGCTTGCTGGGGAAAGCAGAGTATTTTCTCCCACAGATGGGAAAAAAAAAACAGCTCTAAGGAAAAGTAAAGGAGGGCTATTTAGGCTGTTCCTTCAGTGATGATGGATTTGTGACACCCATGTTGTTTCTGATAAAGCACTCAGCATTGTAAATTACCATGCAAACCTCATCTGAACTTTCTAAACTCTTTAAAACTCCGCCATCTCGAAAATAAGGAGCTTTTGCTTCTGATTTCTCAGTGCCGCACTGGAAAAGTTCTGCGGTGAAAATCCAACAGGGTAAGAGATAGGCATCAAAAGATGACTGTTCAAAGAAGCTTGGAGAGGCTAGGAAATAGCTGATTTTTCATGGTCTCCAGAAACCCTAAGGCCTCTAATTCTGCTGTAATATCTCCCAGATGTGAAGGCTCATAGGACAGAGCAGGCTGTGTCCTCTGAATGCACCCTGTAGAATCACCTAGGCCAGGGAGCCCTTGAGCATCCCAGGAACAAGTCCCCCGTTTGAGCTTTCTCCTTATTGCCACGGCGAGCTGTGCACATTCTTGCAGCTACATGGATCATGTTGCAATATTAGTGTTCGGGCTTTGACGGGCTCCCTTCAGAAGGCGGAAGCAGCTCACAGGACATAAGCTTTACTGTCTGTTTAGAGAAACTCAGTCGAGTATAGCTCAGATGTCAGCTGGGATCTCCCTGGCTCATTCGGTTTTATGACGGCTGCCTGGAATGCCCATCCATGTTCGTGATGCGGAGAAGCCTGAGTCCACCCCTCCATACAGGGAAGTTCCTAGGGACTTTTTTTTTTACGGAACCTTTTGTTTCTGAGTTCACACCTCGCCATGTGTTACATAGATCCTGATTCCTACATAGGCTTCGACGCACATTTTTCTGTGAATAGGGCCGACCTGACTGAGGTAGCTTTGTGTTTGGATATCCAAACCCAATCAAAATCTTACCTTAGACAATCCTGTCTCAGAATAACCTCGCCAAAATCGTGGTCAAGGGTTGTCCTTACATGCTCCCCTGGTCCCCCTCCTTTTTTTCTGTTTGGCTGTACTCTTTACTGCCAGCACCCACACTGGAGAGCGACAAATGGATTTCCCTATCTCTCTTGAACAGTTTTAATCTTCAAATTTTTCTAATAAGCTGACCCTGCCTATCAAACCCTGGACACAGTTATCAGCTGTTTTATTTTCACCAAAGACTGTTACCCATTGGCCGGAGAGGAAAAAATAAAAAACATTGTTAATCTCCTCTGCCCAGAGATGTGATACATAAAGGCTAGTCTACAACAAGGTGGAGGTGAGAATTCAATGCATTAGAAGAATAAATAGTGAAATAACATATTGAGTATGTAGCTGGATAAATTCTAGGCTCTGTTTGCCCAGCTCAAATTTACATAATTGTGCAATCACTGCTTATACTGTGGAAACACTAATCTGCATTGGAAATTAGAAGTCACAGACATGTCCGTAGCCTAGGATTAATCCATCTCCAAGTTAGGACTTTCCACATGCTAATGGTCTCACTGCTGAAACCATTAAGCAAGGACTATGCTGGAAATAGTGGTGGAGCAGTGAGGTTGCTAAGGCTAAAATTATGTGATAAAAACAAAGGCTGAAAACGTTTTCCACATTCACGTCCCTTCCTTCTCTGGTAATGTAATTTCTAGGTACAGGTGTGAAGAACTTTTGTTTTGTTATTAATTAATTAATCTAGAGAGAAAAACATTTCCAGAATTTTGATTTGCCTTCAAAACAATAAAAACAAACATTCTAGTGATTGCTGAGCAATCTTTGCAAAATTCTGAGTTTTACCTTCTATCTTAAGTGTTGGATCAACCAAGAATATCTTTGGCACATCCGCCCAAGACCTGAGGCAATTTGGAAGTTGAAGTCCAGGCTGCGGCTAGCTCCCATCCTGATGGGTTTTCAGTCCAGGCTCCACAATGAGATTGATGTCGGCTCCCTGTCAATTTTTAAGACACGTCCTTTTGCAGGAATACCTGCACCGAAAATGCATCGTTGCTACTAACTTGTCAAAGAGGCCTTTCAAATTGCTTCAGAAGGCAATCCGACCTCCCGTGGGATGAAATACCTGAAGGCCGCGGCTGTACAGCCTGTCTGCCCTGCTGCACACAGACTGACCGGGACGGCAATTCCATGGACGGCTCAGCGTATTGTAGGGAAAGACCCGATGAGATGTAACCTCCTGCCTCCGCTAATATCTTTCTTTCACAGTAGCCTGCCTGCCGCTCATCTGGATCTTATGTCCGTGGACGTGGATTAAGTCAGTCACCAGGTTTACGGATTGTGCTGACTGGAAAAGGTTGGGAAGCTTTAAAACCAGACCTGCGATTCCAAATCCGAGTTGTTTTCCTGAAGATAGCCAACTGCGAATGACCCCTTCACACAGGCTTTCTCTGAGGCATAAAATTGAATGTACTGAGATGCTTGGTACTTATACTTAGTTAATTGTGGGTGCAATCAGCCAATTGAGGATACAATTAGACACTGCAATTAGCTGCTGTGGTCCAAATTATTAGAGAGAGGCAAAAACAGTAGGCCCGGCCAAAGCCTCTTTAAAGCTGCAGGCCTGTGGCTGAAATCACGGAGGAAGGTCATTCAAATGCATGTATCCCCGAAGCCAAAGAGGAAACGGGAAAATAGCATGAGACAAAACCTACTGGTAGAACACTAGAATAATAATGGTATTATTTCACATGTATGTGTGTCTATAGTTTACAGTTTACAAATCTGCTATCAAGGCATTTTATCATATGCTTGTTTTACCTGAAAGATGTCCATTTAAACTATGTATTATAAATTGCAGCATATAATTTTGAAGCAAAGATAGAAACAAGTCCCTCCCACTAGCATACACCATGTAGCAGATGTCAAATGTTCGCTCTGGTACTATAATCCCGCAACTGTATGAGGCAAAAAGAATGAGTATTGACCAGCCACCTCCCAGAAGCCAAGGTGTGCCCTGGACGGTTGACAAGTGATGTTACCTGCCATCCCCCTATCAGCCCCATGTGAGCGATGCGGCTCCTCTTTTTACAGACGCAGAACGGAGCCTCCGTCGAGTTAATGATTTGACGAAGCTCGACACCACTGGTAACGGGCAAGCTGAAGTCCACCTGACCTCAAGGCCTCTATCCTCAAAGTTAGGGCCTTCTGAACATGTGCTTTAGTTTCTGTAAGATTTGAATAATGCCAAATCTGACGCCGGAGAGCATAGTTTGAACTGGGGTCTAAACTCCGGGAAAACGCCCATCACCTAATAAACGTTGGTCTGAGAGGCACTTAGAAATGGATCCCTTGACTCGGTGAGAGACGGGGGAGATACGGACCAACGCTTTACTCACCAAGATTCTACGACAAACATGATCATAACTCACGTATATGTATTGTTATGGTTCCCACAGATGGGGGTGGGCCACTTTGATGATTTGCCGGTGAGTTCTTCTAAAGAATTTTAATTTTGAATCGCGTCTTTGTTTCAGCATTTAATTGTATTCTGTTTTAAAAAACCACCAAAAACAGTCAAAAGAGGGGAAAAGATAAATGGTCATATGGAATTCAGTGCTTTTTAATTGCAGGAATCCATTCACTTTGTAATATCAGTGTAACAATTCCTTAATGAAATGGAATTATTTCTTTTAAAATTGACTTAATTAATGATTCAATTTATATTAGATTGTTTTTTATAATTCAATTTTAGCTCTAATAATAAAGTTTAGAGTTTCTTTAAAAAAAGAGAATTTTAAAACCATTAAAATCTAAACTTCTTTGAAATGGAAGTTTAAACGGGAGGAAAAAAGATGGGTTTAGTTAAGACACTCAAGAGTTTTACTACTCTATTTTATTTAAGGAAAAATGTAATAATTTTATATTATAATTAATTTCAGGGTTTTAAAAATCCAATTATTTCCTGAATAAGCTACTAACTACATTTCCTTATGTAAGAAGGGAACTGAATGGCTTAGAAAAAAATGGCTCCATAGTGTTTAATGGGGTTTTTGTTAGTTAGTGAATCCCAGCCTTCGCGACCTGCCAGGCTCTCAGAACGGCTCACGTTAAACCCACCTTCCATTCTGCCTAAGCCCAGGCCCAGGCCGCAAATCCGATCCCCTGTGTGTAAGGGCTTGCGCATAACGCTAGTTCACTAAATAGTTACGGAGAAGATTAAAGGGGTTAATTCACTTTCTCACTGAGTCTCCCTAAGAAGTATGTATTGCCTGTAAGCTGGCGGCGGTCTCCCAGACACTTCAAAGGCTTGCAATACACCTGGAAATCTCCGCATAGGAAGAAAAATAGTGGTAAAAGGCCCACGTGTTTTTAAGTGCCCTCACCCTCGGGAAGGTCCTGCATTTACAGATAGAAGGTGTGTGCTCGTTTATCGCAAGTATGTGGAAATCAGAATAACTGTAATATTCAGTTATTTATCATTCATCATTAATCATCTCTATGTTAGTTTCCAATTGCTGCTGGAACAAATCACCAGAAATTTAGAGGCTTAACCAACGCAAATTTGTTCTTTCACAGTTCTGGAGCTCGGATGTCTAAAATGAGTGGGCAAGGCTCATTCCTTACGGAAGCTTTAGGGAGAATCGATCTCCTTAATGTTTTCCAGCTTCGAGATGCTGCCCACACCCTCCACCCTCTGCTTCCAATGTCCATCTCCTTCTCGGACTCGGACCCTCCCACCTCTTTCTTATAAAGACCCTTTTGATGTTGTTGGGCCCTCCCCCCAAACACAAGATAATCTCTTCATCCCAAAATCTGTCATTTATTCACATCCACAAAGTCCGTACTGAGAGGTTTCGGGGCCTGGGGTGTGCATGTCTTTGGAGAGCGATCATTCAGCCGTTCACAATTTTACATAGAATCCATTTGATTAGCAGCTGTTTCCACATATGGTAAAGACAAGAGGGCAGGAAACAATTTTTTCCACCTCTTCTTTTTAACTGCTTCCCCCTATCCTGACATACCTAAACCTGTACGTGCTTTTGCTTGTACACATGTTGGGAACCACCCTGACTGGTATCAGAAGCTGAAACCCCCGCCTAGCTAAGGCTAAGGGAACGCCCTTGGAACCGTAAGCCGGCAAGGAGATAAAAGCTTATCTTCCTGGCAGGAAAGCTGCTTCTGCTGCTTTATTCATGACTGAACCCCCAAAAAGCTTGGTCGATTAGCCAAAGACGGGTAAGATTCCCCATGGGGGAACGACCTAAGACTGGCACGATCACTTTGGGAGGCCCCCCAAAAGAAGGACTTGGGGGGCTGCGGCAAAAGGGGGTGATGGACCCTCGCTCCTCGGCTTTGACATAGCCTGAGTTCTCAGCTCTGGGGTAAAACCTCCTTGCCTCTCAGTTGCCTTAGTTCCCTTGCTCCACCTAAGCCTGAAACAATGACAGGGTGGTGCAGCTCAGTACTGAGAAGTGCGGATTCCCCAGGGTGATCAGGCCTAAGAAAGAACATGTAAATTACTGTGAAACCTTCTTTGTTTAGAATGCTCTCAGTTGAATGAGAAGGGTCTTAGGAGGAAGTTATTTTGTTCCTCAGTCTTACAGCTCTTTGACCCCCAACTCAATAGACCGGCAAAGTTCTTTGTTTTCTATGATTCCTTACTTCCCCCTAATGAGTACTGTACTTTACCTGAATTATTATGCAAAATGAGCCTAATAAAAGCAGGTATGGACGGTAAATCAGCGCGCTCCCCACTAGGGGGAGTGGCCATTTCGTCCCTACTTCCCCACAGAAACTAGTTTGTCTCTGTGCATGTGTGTTTTTTCTCGCGTGTTTCGGCGAGCCATCTGCAGCGTTCCGTGGTCACTGCTGGCCGGTGACCCACGTGTAACATACACACACACACACACACACAGAGGAACATTCATACCGACACATTCACATAACATGTAATCACATAAAGTTCTCAATTCCACCCTAGAAAAGTGACAGTCTCTTTTAAAGACTTGAGCTTTTTCCTGATCTATAAGGCAGCATATTTGGAGGGAAAAAGATACATTGATAGCATTAGCATTCTGTATATATCAAAGACCCCACCTTCCCAACACATACACCTTCCAAATGGTAAAAGATGGAGAAAAGAGAAAGCGAGAGAAGTGAAAGTAAAATTCCGCCCACCGTACCTTGTTACCTGAAGCCCCCCAGAACAAATTCAAACTCTGTTAGTTTACAGGATTCAAGTTCTGCAGCCCTGATGTAGTTTATTTCATGTATCACCTGCTCCCTTTCCTTTCCCCTGTTAATCCCATGTCTTTTGAAAGAAGCAAGGAAAGCAAGAGCCAACTTTTTTATTCTATCTCTTACCTTGCTAACCAGAAAAATACTGTCTCTGGGGGCCATTTAGTGGAGCTGGTTCTCTTGGCCTTGACAAAGAGTTTCATTTATAGTAAAATATAGCCACTCCACAGACGGGTTGTCTTTCTGGATCTCTCTTCCCTGCCCACTAAAATCCCCTTCTCCCCTCCCCAGGCCTGGAGCAGTTGACAGACCAAGGAACAGGTAGAGGTCAAAATCTACACTCTGCTTCCAAAAAAGCAGATTAGAAAATGTGGTTTATTTTAAATCAGGGCTGCTACCCCCTCACTTCTGCAAGTGAAACTTCAAAGTCAGCCCACAAAAGGCTGCTGTGACTTTATTGCTCAGCTTACCTCAGATATTAGCAATAAAAAGTGGGGGAGGGGAAACAAGCTGGTGTGAGAGTGCCCAAGTTCTTCTCTCCAAGTCACCAATCAGATGAATTACTCTCTTCCCCAAGGGAACAGTTAGCGGTAATTTGTGAGAAGCTGGAATTAACTTCCAGCTTCACGGGAAATTAAATGGATACGTCCTCCTTTTGGAAACAATACAGGTTGGGGGGAAAGGTACTTTTCCTCTTAAACTGAGGGAAATTTTCTTTCCAAAGCAGATAAGATGAGGGCTAATTACTTTCAACCAGCTCTATTAGCAAAAAATGTCTTCTAAAGCCCACTATAATGAAACAATTTTAAATTGCTGTATGGCCAAGCAGGAAAAAAAAACAGTGAACTAAGGTAACATGAGGAGACCAAGTAGAGTTGGGAAATATTCAGAAGATGAACTTGTTTGGCAGAGGGGTCAGCATGGTTTAGGGGAGTCAACGGAACTAAAGGAAAAGGGTTTGGGATTGACAGATAGATCCCAGCCGGCCTGTAAACTCTTTCAGGGGAGATACTAAGGATTATTCCATTTGCATATCTGACTCTTGGCAGAGTACCCAACACACAGTAGGCACTTCATGCCTGTCAATTATTTCACAAGAAAGCTCCAAGAGCTCAACTTGATCGGAATATTTCACTGAGTGAGAAACAAGCCGCTCACCAGCATGAGAACTCAAACCTAAACCTGGTATGAAGTCGAGAGGCGAGGCCGTCACGGCGTGGCTTACGAAGCGAAAATGAGGACGCCGTCTAACCTTTACAATGATTGGTGTTTAAAGTCAGGGTTTGCAGAACGGGGGAGAGGACTGGTTAACTAACAGTGACCATCCTGTCCCACTTCAGGAAGATGACTTAGGTCCGTTTGTGACTATCAGAAGCCTGCGCAAGAAATAGCCTAAGTTTCGCTTACATTCATGAAATACTCTAGAGCTAGCTTTGCCTGGCGTGAGTGGTTTTGACTGTTCCGGGGATTCTCAAGTCTGATCTTCGCTTTATTTTATTGTAAGAGTTGGCAGGCCTTACATATTGCCTTTACCTTCCGAGGCCCTGGTTTCCTGTTTTGTACACAGTAGATAGATTCCCCAAAGCCCTGCCCTCTCTAAACACTTCTTCTTTATTTTCAGTGAGTCTTCCTTTTCCTCTCCCTGACCAGACTCCGCAAGAAATTATTTTGCTCTCTTCTGGATGGTATTCTAACACAATGTTTTTAAATGGCTTTCACCTCGTTAGCAAGCTCCCAATGAGCCCTTTCATATATACTGCTTAGCTGCCCAGATTCCCTGAGTTCCAGGGGAGAAAATACTTCTGAAGAAAATCCCGGGCTGGGTTTCACGTATTCTTAATCCTGTCTACACGAGCAGCCATAGTTAGATAATTTCAAAAGCGTACGCCTTCAGGTTTCCAGCTGTTAATATTTGCACACCAGACAACCACCCTTAATACCACTGCTGGTTTATTGACGTAAACTCTTCGCTTCCCACAGCTTGTAATTGAATCCCCCCACTGCTTAATTGGAAATGGAATGGCTCCACAACCAGATTTGAAACATCTTCTGGAGCTGGTAGGAACATCAGCACTGCCTTTTAAAAATAAAAATTATATCATTAGCTGTGTTAAGTGAAGATTGGTGTTCTGTTGAATATCAGGAAACGAGGGCACCCCAGGACTGTCAGAAGACAGAGCAATTAGCGTGCCTTCGGTTTTACAGTGCGTGCGGGGAAGGCCTCCTTCCTCACCCGAAGCACCAGGGCTGCAGCTGAATTCGTGTGCGCCCTGCAAAGGTCCCTGGGTTTGCACTCTTCTGATGCTCTTAAAAAGTGTTTCCCCTTGCACTTACTCACACAGCCTTGGACCCAAAATTACATTCAAAATCTTAGCTAACAAACAATTATTGAGCCCTTATTCCAAGCCAGGCACGTGGGCATGGGAGATAAATAGTGTAGGCGAGAAAATAAAAGGGGAAAAAAAATGAGAAGGTAAATTATATGTTGTTTATGTAATATAAATGAACATATACACGTTTCAATTATATCAAACTACACAGAGAAAATCATCTTTGATTAATAATAAATGAAAAACTAAATGATTACAAAAGGGAATGGGTAAAATAAATTGTGGTTATCTATGGTGAAGTATTGCGCAGACAACAAAATAATTTCACAGCATACGTAATGCCATGGGAGTATGTAAGCAGAGGAGTACAGTACAACTTAACATATGTTACTTTAAATATATGTTAATGTATCACAGAAAGATTGTGGAAATCATACATCAGTGTGTGCACAGGGTTTATCTATATCTAAGAGCACTGATATTTTTATATAAATTCTCCTCTACTAATTTGTTTTAAATGATTATTCTTTTTTTTAAGATTTTATTTATTTATTTTTAGAGAGGGAAGGGAGGGAGAAAGAGAGAAAGAGAAACATCAATGTGCGGTTGCTGGGGGCCATGGCCTGCAACCCAGGCATGTGCCCTGACTGGGAATCAAACCTGCATCACTTTGGTTCATAGCCCACGCTCAATCCACTGAGCTACAACAGCCAGGTAAATGATTATTCTTTATATATTTGTGAGAAAATATTTTAGGACACAATTTGTTAATATTGTGTTGTAAAATGTGGTTATACGCCTCAGGTGCCCACCAGGCCTTGCCAGCATGCCCACACGCCACCCACCTCCCCGTCCTTCCCCAAGGGTGGTCCCACGGTGTGACGCCCGCATGCCACCCACCTCCCCGTCCCTCCCCAAGGGCGGTCCCATGGTGTGACTGGGTATGAGAGAGCCTGGGCTCCGGAGTCAGTCCTCTTGGTTTAATGTTCTGCCCCAGGCACTTAATTAATTGTATAACCTAGGAGAAACTAACACGCAAACCCTAACGACTAGTGAGAAAATGTTATCTCCATTATACATATATGGAAAATAGGTGGCATTTATTATTTTAAAAGCGTTTAGTGGATTGCCTGGCCTTTTAATACTAACAGGTAGCCTGTATTGAGCATTTACCGTTTCCCGGTTTCTCTCCTCTCCACACATCACATCCTTCCTCATTTCACAGTCGACTCCCTCACCTGGTCTCCTTTCTGGGGCACCTAGGTGGGGTGCACTCTGCTGTCGACAGGTCAGTGTCCAGTCCCGGATGTTCCTTACAAAGACCCCCATGCACCAAGTCTGCCGCTCTGGCGAACTGGAGGCAGTCACTCACTCTTCACCAACTTCTCATGCCATCAGAAGCCTCATGCATTCGGGTGTCTCCATGGCTGTCCGACTCTGCCCTTCTGTCTCCGCAGACAGTGTCCAGCCCCAGTGCCCTTCTGTGGCAGAGGCACACCTGCAGAGTCTGCCTGCGCCCCGCCTCTCCCGTCACTGTGCCTTCTGCTTGAGGGACCCTTCTCGCTGAGAGCTGAATGGCTCCTTCTGTTCTCACAGGTGCCAGATCTAACGCTGTCTCCTGGGGGATGCCTTCCATGACTGCACTATTCAAAATGCTGGGGGGGGCGGGTGTTGTCTCTTCACCATGTTTTACTTTCATTACAGCTCTAATGACTAATTCAAATGATAGTATTTATTTGAGGAGTCAGGCACTATACAGGTTCAATCAATGCTAGTTAATTAATTAACCAATTCATTCGGGTTGACACCCCACATGTTTAAGAAGAGTTACCACAAGATCCGAAAGAGATAATGCATTGTGCCCCCAGGAATTTGTTCAAATTCTCTCTAGTCACGTGGCCAAAGGAGAACTTTCCTGCAAGGCATTCTCTCCCCGGCAGCCTAGAGTGAGCAGGGCAGTCCCAGCCCCAGAGGGAACGGCTGCCCCTTCCAGAACAGCCTGCCTCTCATCCTCAGGCCCTGCACTAACATGAAGAGTCCCTCCCTGCTGCTGAGGCTCTCGGAGAAGCCGCGGTGCCCCGTTCAGCACCGCGGTGGCCAGCTGCTCTGGATGCTCAGGTGAGAGACCAGTGGTCTGCTGCGGGACACTCGTGTACACCTGCAAGAGCTCCGACAGGGTGGCACAGGTGGCTGGAAGACCATTGCCTTAGGTCCGATTGCTTGGGAAAGAGATCTGGCAAGTCTTCTTTGAGAAGAGACACGGAGGTGAGATCTGAAGGGTGGGGAAGAGTTAACTAGACGTATGGCAAGAGTGACAGGAGGCTCCAGCCTTCCAGGAAGGGGGCGGCGTGTGCACATGCCCTGGGCGGAAGGATAGGGATGTGTAAGCATAGGACTGCTCGTAGGTCTGCGGAAGAGAGACCCTGCCTTGGGCCCCAAGAAGGTGACCAACTTGTTCCAGTTTGGGCGTGGCTTTTAATCCTTGAATTTCCTAAATCTGGGAAACCCCCTACTCCTGGGCTAACCAGGGCCTGGTCCTCCTCCCGCAGTGCCTCTCTCAACAGAATAAGGTGTGTCCAGGGCCAAGGAGACAGGCCACCTGAGGGCATCCCCTTCTAGACCTTGCTGTAGGTATGAGGGCCCCCAGAATTCCCTTCCCTAAAGGCCCCGAGTATGCTTTGGAAATCTTCTGTGTGCCTCTTGCTGGAGCCTGCCTTTTAGAAGAGGAATTATGTCACCAGCATGTACATCCCTTAGTCTGTGGGACAGAAAAGTGCAGCTACTTGTGGGTGTTATGAACAGTGCTTGGGCATGCAGGCTGGATTTTGCACATGCTCATATGAGCCGCGTGTGGTGCAGAGCAGAGCCGGAGCTGGGATGGTCTGGCACCTGGGGCCTGGCTTGAAGGGGCCTGAAGTTCCCAAATTCCCAATTCAGTTTCCAGATCATTATAAAGGGATGTCTTCCATAAGATGCAGCACACACATGCATTTCACTGTCTGGTAGCCTGCTGTATGCCTTTTACTTGTTTAGATATCTGGTATATAGCCTTCCATGGGTACTACTGTTCTGGGCTTCTCAATGTTAGGGGTGTGTGTGTGTGTGTGTGTAGGTAACTAAGAAAGAAAATAGCTCAGGATGAACCAAAGAACCATAAAAGCAAGAAGAAGAATAATGCCCAATAATTTTCAAACACTTTCGTAACACTCAGCTGTGCATCCCGAACCTGCCTTCACCACTGACGGACTCGCCATCACAGCTGCTCGGAGCAGCCCTGGCTGGGAACTGCTTTCTGCTACGGAGAGCTGCCTTACCCAGAAGACAGGACGTCACCCGGATTCAGGACAATCCAGAACATTCCTCATGCCCTGAGCTCCCTTTGGGGTTGGCAGAGACCTACTCCCGACTGTGTTACAGCCCAGCTCCTCACACTGCCCGGGCCTGCGTCCTGGCCTCTCTCCCTGGGTGCAGGTCCCTTAGCGTCATTGACCAGTAGTCTTCCTTCATGTCCATCTGTCTCACAGTCAGCTTTCCTGAAAGCCCCCTAGTCTCGGTGCTCATTAGGACGGTTGTATTATGACGCAGGCTCTGTCTGACCATTTTCTGTAGACCATTGCATTGCCTCTCACAACCCTCTGAGGAAGGAGGCGCCCTTATGAACACTCATTTCAGAAATGATGGAGCTGAAGAAATGACTGAAGATCGGACGGCAAGACAGCAGCATGAATTTCCAGTATTGGCTCGCTTTTCAACCCTTCTACGGCGATAGAAGGCACTCTTTATCATTTGAAATTGTATTTTCATTCACCACTTATGCCTCTGTCATTTTTATGGCAGTTAATTCGGGGGAGATTCATCGGGATCCATTCAAGATTGTAGTTTGACTGTGGTGTCTAATCAATGTTTTCGGTCTATAAAAGCTCATATAGCTATCATTTCTACAATATGCACAATGGGAAAGGAAGTGGCCCAGCATCTTGATGGGGTCTAGAAGAAAGAAAAAATGATGAGGCATAGTGTTTAAAAGGTAGAAAGCTGGATGTATTGGGTCAGACCCTGTGTTGAGTTCTATAAGGCAAGAGCCCTGGACACCCACAGCTGCCCGGCTGGCAGGACCGTGGTCGTGAGAGCTCACAGCTCTGATAACACTAAGGGCTTCAAGCCCGAAGGAGTGGCAGACCTGTTCTCGGGCTGACGTTCCTCCTAAATGAACTCCCTGTTTGTGTGTGGCTTCCTAATCACCTCTGTAGCCAGAAACTATTCCGTTGTCTTCTTTTGTGTGCGTGTAGAGAAGGAGTGGGAAAATAGTAGGTTGATAATTTATGAAGTAATTTATGTCGGTTTCCGATGGGATGTGGCATTTAACAGGCGTTTTTATGAATGAGGAGAGGTGAGTGAAGTTGATTTGCTGGTTTGTTTTGCTCGCAACTCCCGGGCACATCACGCCCTCTCATTCTCACCTCTTGGCCCTCACTGGAGGTATTTCCTCTGTTGGAAGCACCCGTAAGCTCAGGCTGCTAATGCCAACTCTTCCTGAAAAGGAGCGAGGTTCAGCTCATTCATGACAGCTCCTTCCCTATTCGTTGAATCCTCCCTGCCTTGTGGAGGTGGAGGGTACGGCTGCCCTTTCACAAGCCCTTGGAATACAAGGGCTAAATCCGCTTTTGCCAACTTCACTCTCAAATGGTTCAACTTTTCTGAGCCTCCATCTCCTCATTGATAAAATGGTGATACACACTCCTATCCTAAAGGGTAGCTCTAATTGTTTTAGTGATTTTCACAAACTCCTGGTTCTGGCAGATTCTCGCACAATTTTAACGCTTTTCCTTCTGCACCTAATTCAATTCAAAACCCCTATTTATGGGATTGCAAGAGGATGGTGGCCTGGGAAGAAGGATCCATCTTTCACAATCCAATCTCTATTCTTCTATCAGTCAGGGAATGTAGCCAAACTGATTCTGTTTGGCCAAAAAGCCGAATCATATCCCTGTTCCTTTGCAGATAAAAGTGCAGCCTGAGGGATACCACCTGGTTAATAATAGCGTTTTTCTGGAGTGAGTTAGTAATGGTATAGCCTAATGCTCTTTTAGGTAAGGAAGTATGCATTTTCCCTGCTTTAAGAACCTGGCAATGAGAGAAAGAGAGAAAATGAAGAATACAGGTTCATCCAACCAGGTCTTTCTCATCCAAGAAACATGCCCGGGCAGGCTGCTCCAACCACCTGGCTCCCTCCTGACGTCTGGAAAAAAATCTTCCCCGGTTCAAGACGTGCCACTGAGTATTTTTTAGAGTCCAATACTTTGTCTTCACCCTCCTGGCCTCGCAGAGAGGGCTCTCTGCAATCGGATGTAGTTGTGAGCGCACTGAAAAACAATAGCGTTAGACACCAGGGAAAATGATGTACTATTCAACAACAGTCCTCTGTCATCTGCCGGCTTTGTGATTGGAAATGAGGTGGGGAGCAGTTTCCCAAACAGTGTCTATTACTGAGCAGATGTATAAGAATCAAAGGGAAAGTGGTTGCCAGGGAGACGAGACACTCGTGCCAACTCTGTCGCAGACGAATCGTAAAGCGTCTCCAGGGGGCATTGTGTAGCCACCAGCACAGACAGGAACGCAGCCAAGCCAGGCATCCAGATGTTGCCCTTGGAACCGGGCACCCATTTCAGGGGCTGGCATCTGCCTCCCGCCAAACGGAACGTGTGTGGCGCATCTGCTCGCTACAGAAACTTAGCACACACTAAAAGCAGAGGAAAGGTTGCCGTAAAAGAACGATTTGGCACTGTTCGTGGCAAAGGCATTAAATATTAGATGCCTCTCCTGTTTACCCTAAGCTCATCGCTGCATTGCTGCTTCCTAACTCACAACCCACCCATAACCCACCTCTCAGCAGTTTCCATTCCGTTCATCTGAGAGCGATCCTGTTTGCAAACAATCCCTGAATAATTTACAGTTGACCTAAGTGCAGAAGACCGTGAAGGAGAAAGAAAGTTGGAGTGAACAAGTTTCTCTAATTGATCGAACAAAATACAGCCTTTACTTTATAGCTCTTAAAGAAGACATAGTGTACATTTGTGTTTGAGACTCTGCTATTAAATTACTATCTCCAAAAAAAAAAAAAAACCAGAGTGAATGACAAGGTAAGTGTTTATGTTCATGTTCATCTATTCTCACTTGGACTTGGAGGAGAGTTTTGAATGATAAGTTACGGCATTTTAAGATCTCAAGAACTTTTTCGTGACTAAAGTTCAACGAGGCATCGGCGAAGTGTGTGCTTTATCTGATTCTCTATGTGGGCCATGCATTTCCACCTCTTACAAGACTTCTTCGCTTATTTTATATGCTATTCTTAACATATCTTTTAACAGTTGATTAGAACTTTTTTAAATTTGAGCCCACTGAGGCCCAGAGAGATTTAAAGGTTTCTTCAAAATCAAAGCAATAATAAATGAGACAACAAGATGTGTATTGCTAAATGAAAGTTCTTTATTCTCTGCATTAAAAAGACTATCCTTAGATTTTGAGAAACAATGATCAAAACTTCTTCCTTACCCACACATGAATGGAAAGATTTTAGTTGGTGTATTCAATGAGACCCTTCCTACTTATATGAACTTGCTGTTGCCAAGTAACAAATTGTCACCAATTTAGTAGCTTAAAACAATGCCCATTATTGCACAATTTCTGTGGGTCACGAGTCTGGGCACAGCATGGCTGCACTGGGTTCCCTGCGTAGAATCTAATGAGGCAGATAGCAGGGTGTCGGCTATGCTGCATTCTGGAGGTTCTGAACATGAACTCCCAGGTTCAACCTGATTGTTGGTGGAATCCAGTTTTTCGAAGGTGTAAGCGGGGTTGGAGGACTCCATTTCCTTGCTGGCTATCCACCGAGAGCCACCCCCGTGCCTTGCAGGCTGACACAGTCCTCCCACGCGCCCCCTGCAGGCTCAAAGCAGCAATAGCATGTCAAATCTCTCAGGCTTCAAGAGCCTGCCTCCCCACCTTCTGCCTCCCTAGTCTGCCTTTTAAAGGGCTCGTCAGATTCTATCAGGCTCAACTGAAGAACCTTCATATCTTAAGATCAACTGACTGGGAGCTTTCATTACAACGGCAGAGTCCTTGGATTGGTGTTTGATTAAATAACCAGTGTTCAAGTATCTTGGCTAGAAAGGGGCACCTTTCCACTTCTGCCTGAAACACTACTCAAACTGCGGTCTTCAGAGGAGCAGCACTGGCCGTCAGCTGGGAGCTCGCTAAAAATGCAGACGTCAGACCTCACCCCAGGTCTACTGAAGCAGAAATGTATCAAATCGACAGATTCACGTGCATATCAATGAGGAGCACTTGCTTAGATTGTAGTTATTGGGGTTTTTTCTTTCCCTTTTTATTTTTTTTGTAGCAGACAAGGAGTTGGTGGAAACCAAAAGCAGAGCATTCAGTTCTTTATTCCATCTTGTGAGTGTGTCTTCTCTCCCTTTCTGACACGGGCAAACGGGGCCAGAAAAGGCCAAAGGTAGCTACCTGGATCATGGCCTGAAAGTGTAAGCAGAGCTGTGTCCCGCTGAGCCGAAGCAAAGGGACTTTTTAAAAGAGAGTTTGCAGTGGAGCTTCTGATAGCTTATTCCTCCGTAGCCTTTAGCGTCTTTAGTGGTGCTTCCTCGCTGCTGAGAGTGGACAATCTTTATAAAGAATATTATGGAAACTTTTAGTGTTTGTTTATGGTGCATGGTTGAAAAGTTTGAAACTTTAAATGAAAACAGATCCCTCTGCAGAGCAAGGATAATAGTTAGAAGATGAAAATCAATTTTGTTTTAGATGGAGGAAATTATGCACCATCCGATGGTTATGATATGTTGCATTATTTACAATGCATCTCACAGGGGCCAGATTTCCAAGAGTGGATATTGATTTCACGTCCACTTAGCTATAGACAGAGATGGGACCATAAGGCAATCCAAGTACTGTTGGTCAGGAGTTTTAAACATAGGCTTCGGCTCCCAGGGCTAGCCAACCGACCGGGAGTGTGGAGAAAGAATTGACGGCACCTCCACTTGGTGCCAGCGTGCTCGCAATGTGACGCCTCCTTGATCCTGGGTATGATGTAGGGTAATGTACACAAGAAGTAATGAAAGAGTGGTGAGTTCATAGTCCTGCTTGGGCTTCTGTAGCTAATGACCAAATGGACAGTTGCTGAGAAACAAGGGAGGGCTGAGATCATGAAGTGTTTAAATTTAGAATGTGGCTCTGTATCTAGAGTGGAGGGGTATTGGGAGGCATTGGATGCGGGAAGAAGCCACTGAGGCTTTTAACAGTTTAGATCCAGAAATATCTAGAATATATTTTAAAGGAGGGATGACTCATTGCATATGCTATGAAAGACTATATACTGCCTTACATTAAAATGGCACTATTATTCCTGTTATATATAGTAGGTGTGCTGGAATTTTCTCATGCTTTATATGAAGCATAATGGAAATTTCATTTCTGATTTTCTCCCTAATGATCATGTGCCCAAAACTAAAATAGGAATGTGGCTCTAATATGACTAGTACTGATACCGAGCTCATGTTATTACATTTAATAAGCACATATTGAGTGCCATCTCTTTGCCAGATAGATGTCAGGTGCTATGCATAAAAAAATAAATAAGTCTTTATGACAAGAAGCTTGCTGTCTGGTGATACAGAGGGTCATGCAGATAGTTACCAGATAATCCGGTGTGAGTACCAAGAGATACAAAGAAATCACTCTGTGGCTATAGGAGGGGAATGACCCGATGGGAAAGGCGAGATGGGAGAACGAGTCAGACTTCACAAGAGGACACTTTGATGTGTCTTCAAGGATAATAATAGTAGGGAAGGGACGCTGCAAAGTAAAATGACACGGGTAAAGAAAAGACATTCGGAAAATGAGTCTTAGTACAAAAGAGCTGCCGCAGCTCTACAGATTAGTAAGTAGATGGAGACAAATCACGAAAAAAAGTAACAAAAAAATTAATTGTTGGATGATAACATCTGAAAAAGTGCTTTATAAATTCTAGTGTTATGTAGATAGTCTGCTCGTTGTTTCAGGACTGTAGCCCCCATCCTGCTGGGAGGTAGCAGGCGGCGTTATCCGCACTTTGCGGATGAAGACGTGATTGATGGTCCATGGAGGCGCAAGGATTTGCTCAGGCTTTTGGAGCAAGGCGATGTCAGGGACTCCAAGTCTGCTGTTTCTGCTGTCAAATGACCTTCCACAAAATGAAGCTCTTCATTCCGTCTTCCTGGCTATTGCTTTCTGGTTAATTCCTGGAGTTTCAAACCTGGATGCATGGATTAACAAACATAGAGTACGGAGCATAGTATTTGCTCCTAGAAATCAATGAGTTGATGTAAGGGCCTTTTTCTTCTAAGGAGTTGCATTGCCACCACCCCCAATAAACTCTCCATTTGTTAAGCTGTGACGCCATCAAAACCTCTACCATTCTCCTGGACCAGCTCCCTCCCAGCTAGAGGTCTAAGTCAATCATGCTTAGAAACGTCTTCACCAGTCCTTTGCTCTAAAATCTAAAATGGTTTGTTAATAATAATGATGAACACTTATGAGAATATAATGTGTAGTAATCTCCTAGCTGGTTTTTATACATTATTACTGTTTAATATTAAAAACAATCTCTGTGAGGTAGGCAACCTTATCAACCCTGTCTTCAGGTGTAAAAGCCAAAAGAGTGACAAGGTCAAGTTTATTGACACAATAAAAAGAGGCAGGGTTCTGATTCCTACCAGTCCGTTTGCACTACACCTGTTCTCAGCCCCCAAACTCCAGCTACCTCCTGCAGCAAGCCAATTGCCCAAACGATGAAAATAAGAAGTATTTATTGAATACGCAGAGTGGAAATGACACAGATGTGGAAGGTATAAACTTTGTCTTTCCTGGTTTTGATTTGGGCCAGGGAAGATAGAATTGCATACACTGAAAATGAAACGTTTTGCATTTCGGGAAAGCTGTAGAATGTTTCCTGAATAAAATAATTTTTTTCTTTTTCTTTTTTTTTATTTCTCTTTATCCTTTCTTTTTTTTTTTTAATATGGAAGCTCAGAATCAATTCCGTGGCTACAGTCATTTTAGGGAGCAAGTATTATCCTTCCCCTCGGTGGCAGCAAATATGATCATTAGGCTGAAATTGCCCTTACATTCCCGGTCGTTTCCTAGTGCGGTGGGATGTAAGCTTGCTCATTACATTACAAAATGGAATGTGTGAAGTTTGCCCAAGTTTGGCTCTGGAGTTTACATCAGAGAGCTGTGATTACACAATATTTAGACTGAAGCTAAAATCGACATTTTCTTAGAATATGTCAAGATTAGATTAAACTGCTTCCCAAAATAAACAAAGACTAAGCAAATCCCAATCAGCTTTAAAGTCTGAAAATAGACTTTTGACGTCGTAGGCAAAACGTATGATACATGCGGCAGCTCCAATACCCGATTCGCAGCCACAGCAAAGGCTGCCCAATCTTGAAAGTTGGCGCCCGAATCTAGCAGCCTCAAGTCCCGGGGAAAGCTCATAGCCGGCGGGTGCGCAGCAGTACGGGCCTGGGAGCTGTTCCAATACGAGGAAACGACTCCTTGCTACAGCGAAGATCAGGTCCTGTGTTGCCATTTCTCATTTCTCCCACATTTGATTCTTTATGTAAATTTAAAATTCCATCCATTGTGGTTTTTCTTCCGTAACAGTACGAAGTGGCGTAGTGATTCTCAAAAGCCAGTCCCTCCCAGGCCGATTCCTGGCCCCACCCACAGAGATTCTGTAGTCAGGAAGATGCCGCCCAGGCAGGGACACCCCATGAATGACACCCCCCAAGTCTGCGCAAATGCACTGGAGCCGGGAATCTGCTTCCACAGGCGGGTCTGCCATACGGGGCCGGCGCACGGTGTTTTGACAGACATACACGGAGCAAACCACAATGGCTTTGCAATCAGAATGGCTTGGGTTTGGGTCTCGAGTTAGAGTCTTGGGTCCTGCCTGTCGACAGCTCCTGGGCTCTGGCAAGAAAGTCTCTTAACCCCCTGGCAGCCTCAATTCGTTCATTTGTTGAAAAGAGACAAAAATATTGACTTGGAAGGACTGTTTGGAACATGAAAGTTAATGCATGTGTTGTGCTTATATACAGCAAGTACTCAAAAAACAGTTCATTCAAATATTGCTAAGGTTTAAAAAATGAAAAAGGATAGTGATGACAACAGTCCGATTCCATGGTGCGCAGTACCACACTCTCTTATCTGAAACAAATGAATACAGCCCTCCAACTGTACTGCCTTCCCACCCCAAGCACACGCGTACACATACATTGAAAAAAAAAAGTTGTAAACTATGTTCTGATCTCTAAGGGGCCAGGCATCCCTCATTCCTTTGGGAATAAGGAGCCCGAGTTCAAATTCCACCAACACCCACATCGTACTAGTTAAAATTGAGCACTCCCTAGTTGAAAAGTAATGACATGCTTAGGGACTACCGGATCCCTCTCATAATTCTACACCCGCCTCTGCGTGGTCTACGCCCACCCCTCCTGTGCCGGATAACGGGGTGCACAACTCAGGTCGTGAATCTGCAAGCTACACCATACGTTAAGAGAAAGCATTTTAAATGCAGGTTTTGAAAAACACAAATTCAGGACTGTTTTCCCACTTTATGATTTTTAAAATAATAGTTAACTATCATGACTGTCTCAATTAAGATGGCAAAAAAATAAGATTTTTTAATACAATAAATGTTAAGTGCTGTCTATAAGCCAAAATCAATGCCAGTGGACTGTATATAACAGAACAGGAAGCATGGGCGTCCTCGTTCTCCCTGAGCAGTCAGACGGAGAGAGGATACCGCGTGAAGCATACTGTATGTGTATATATGTGTGTGTGTATATATGTATATACATATATACATAACTAAATATATTCACCACTGCTGTGGCAAATTAACCCAGGACTTTAGGGGCGTATAAAACAGCAAGAACACCGTACTTTGGGAACATCAGAAAGCAGAGTCCTTTATAAAGTGACGTGATGGAGGAGCGGAGGGACGCCCTAAGAGTTTTATTGTTTGAGAGCCGACGTTTGGGAAGAGACCGCCACAAGTGTCTTTTCTGTCACGAGTCAGTGACAAAAAATGTGCCATGCAAACACTTCTGGTTTTGTTTTAATCTCCACAGCAGATTTATAAGCCCAACTGTCTAAGCAAGGTGGAAGAGAAGAAAAACTAGTGTTAGTTTCTTTGGTTTGGACACTCCCTTCCTAAAGGAAAGCAAAGTGACAAATAAAACAAACCATTTGCGTGCTTAATGAGAACATTATGTCCTGTTATCCAGGCACGTACCTCTAGTAACAGTGGCCAAAAACACTCACCACCAAGTGCAATTCACTATAGTTCACCTAGTAACCAGAATGGCATGCCCTAATGGAGAAAAATCAGACCTTTTTAAAAAAGTAGTTTATGGTAGTCCTCCCCTACCTGCCAGGGATGCATTCCAAGACCTCCAGGGAGTCCTGAAGCCACAAATAGTACCAAACCCTCTATATACTGTGTTTTCCCCTATACATGCACATCTACGGTGAAGTTTAATGTATAAATTAGGCACAATAGTAGGTTAACAACAATGACTAGTGATATAACCTGACACATGATAACAATGTACTCTAATAAAAGTTATGTGACTGCGGTGACCTTCCCTTCAAAATATCTTATTGCACCGTACTCCCCCTTCTCTTGGGAAGACGTGAGATGACAAAATGCCAAACCCATGTATCCCCGCATCTGAGCACCGGTCCCTTACTGCAGTAAAAGGCTTGCTGTCACTCCCTTCAGGGGAGCCCGGGCCACAGCCTCCCAGCAGGCCCCCCGTTTCTGGCGCAGCACACTGGCCTCAGCCGGAACACGCTGCTGCTGGCGTCCTCCCCCCTCAAATGCGGTGCCCTTCCATCTTCACCAAGCCCTTGGCACTCACTGCAGCCGTGACCTTGGCAATCTGAGGTGCAACAGCAACACCAGCATGAGTTTCTTTTTCCTGCCTCATAACTTCATGGAGAGATGATTCATTCTTACTGTAGATCTCAGCAACCTTAGCAGACAGTCTACAGCTTCTCCTGGACAGAGCCGAATGACCAGTGCCACTACCCTCGCTCACTGGGGCCCTAATAAGGAAAACACGGGCCACTCCAACAGGAGGGCTGTGAGGCCACGACAGCCAATCCGACAACCAAGACGGCTGCTGAGTGACTGACGGGCAGAGAGCACCCACACCGCAGAGACGCTGGACAAAGAGGTGATTCCCAACCCCGGGCAGGGTGGAGCCTGAGACATCCCACGATTTCACCTCGATACTCAGAACAGCATGCAATTTAAAACTGAAGAGTTGCTTATTTCTGGGGGAGTTTTCCCGCCTGCCATGGTTTGGGGGTGATAGACTCACAAGAAAGGGAGATAACTCAACTTCCCAGAGCCGTGTCCTGCCTAGGACAATGGGAATAGGTCTAGCAGGAGCCAGGAAGGGACCTGTTACACCACATCCTCCGTTGTGATGCTCAGTGAGTACCTGTGAGAGAGCCCCCTCCTGCCTAAAGAGACACCTTCTCACCCGGTCCAGCCTGTGGAGTCTGACTTATGTTTGCCTCTTCTCACAAGTTCACGTGACCCCCCAGGGTCAGGCCATGTAGTAAGGATTCGTAATTTCAGTAATTCCGAAGAAGGGTTACACACTCTTCTGCTATTTCCATGTAAAACTGCTATTCATAATATACAGATGAATGGGAAAATTCGTGCTAATCATTTAAGATTTTAATTCTCCTTTACTTAGAAAAGCACTGTCTAGAAAATTTTAAAAAATAAAATAGGTAGAGAGGGCAAAACCATGGAAAAACATTTTTGTGTACCTTCAATCTTACTTTATCCTGCTTTTTGAACAAAGGAGTCTACATTTTTTTAAATTTTTTGCTAAGACCTGCAAATTATGTAGCCAGCCCTGCTCCGACCTGAAACTGGCTCCCTTAGGGTCAGAGCCCTTGCTTTCTCCTCTTGCTATTCCTCCTCTAACATAACACATGGCATTTACCAGGTACTCCAATGCTTTTAGAGATAATGTACATTAATTTAATTTCATACATGTGTGTGCATGCATGCGACTGTGTAACACCTGAATATCTACATGTGTATGTTTATGCACTTATATAGTATAAATTAGTATAAATATATACTTGAGACATATCATGATATGTGAAGTAGAATGCATAGATACAAAATATTTAGAAAACTGATTTTCAAACATTTTGGTGCTTCTGTTACCATTCTGAATTAAGAGACTACAGCTTCAGTCCCTCTGAATTTGAAAGGTAATTAATCCAAATGCTAATTTAGCCTATACTACATTTTTAAAAACTACAAAAAGTGAATTAATATTAGGTAAGCGAATTCATCGCATTATAAGCTTTCAGAACATGCCAAGTGTCAGCACCTTTCTATGAGAAATGAGTCCGATTTATACCAAACAGCACTTATTTGTGAAAAATCTTGAACTGACTTTTCATCGTTTGTAATTTGATTCCGTGTGAAAGCTAAGATGGATACGAACACTCTCAGGATTTTTGGTTTGTCTGCTTTCCAAGTGCTTATCATTTTTTTTAACACCTGTGGCTAAACGTAGACAAAATAGAATTTGGTATAAGCAGATGTCTTTTAATATGAATTTTTCCAGAACATTAAGTGCTAAGTAGTTTTTTTTTCTGCAAGCAACACTTTCATTTATTTAAAAAGAAGGGACTGTGTTTAATGGTGAATGCGTCTAGATGTACCAACAGGCAGTCACCTACACACAGAGACACACAAATTCACACACACAAACATACACACGAAGGCACACGGGGAGGGCACAGAGGCATACATACGTCTGGGCAGACACACGAATACATGTGCATTAACAAATACACACATATAGACATGCGTACACACATGACACAAACACACACAGGCTATATGTAGAGACACAAGCTTACACGTACAGACACATATACATCTGCGTGCACAAGCACAGCTCATATACACCAATTTACACATATGGGGTGGGGGAGACGCTCAAAAACACAATGGAATTATCTCTGGAGGGCAGGCCCCTTGCACTACTGGCTTCTCCCACTAGGTGAGTGTTCTAGGAACCTGCCTGTATCAGTGAACTAGCCTGCGTTGTTGTGAGAGGATGCGTTCGGCTTCAGCGAAATTTTTGAAGACTCTTTCCACCTCTTTGCCCATTTGATGATGGCTGATTTACGAGCTCACCTGGCCACACTGCACTGAGTGTTCTGCAGTTTTTGACCAAAAACATCATGACCCCCCCCGCCCCACCCTCCCTATTCACCTGATCTCGCCCAGAGCAACTTTTTTGTTTCTCCAGGTGAACAAAGTCCTCCAAGGAAAACGTTTTGCCGATGTGGAAGAGATGAAACAAATAACAGCAGAATCACCACGGGGTGTCAAAATCAATGAGTTCAAACACTGTTTTGAGCAGTGGAAAAAACATCTCGATGGGTGTATTGTAGCAAATGGAGAGTACTTGGAAGGTGACTGAAGTTTAAACATGTAAGAAAAAATACACAGTTTTTTATAAACAAATTCAGGGTGGGTTTTTTTTGGTCCCCTCATATGACAACGCACAGGAGCACATACACACACCTGCAGATACCGTATATACAAACACAAACGCAGGCATGCAGACACACACACTCCCTCTTGAAACTCTTCTGTCATTATTAGCCTTTGTAGTTGAACAGACTTGTTTGGGGGGGAAGGATAAAAGCAAGACAGAGTGCTTCATCAAAAGAGAGGGATACAAAAGAAAAATTAGAAAATCATTACCTATACAAGAAAAAACAAACTAGTACCCTTCCTCTCTGATAGTTAAGGCATTTTAGCTAAGTATGTAAATAAATGTTTCCTGTGCATCTATGTAAATGCCACAGTCCACATGAAGTGAGCCCCACGTGAACAAGGATGTACAGACCAGCCTTTGCCTCATTCTCTCAGTACACTGTAAATTTATTGCAGAATTGTGGCAGTACCATGACGTGTCACTGAAGTTCAGAGGGGGTACCAATATCTTTAAGGAAGATAAGACATGTCCCATGAACACTTATTTCTCACCCATACTCTATGTGCTGTTGTTGTTTCGGCAAATATAAAGACAAACGCACGTCTTGAGAAACTGCAGAAAACTTCATCTGACAGTTCTCTCCTGTGCCCCCTCCTCTCTGCCATTCGAATTGTTTGTTGGCCTTGTTTTGACTGGTGTCTGTCTGTGTGTGTGTGTGCTTTTTTTTATTTTATAACACCTTGTTTTACACAGGCAATATTCAAGAAAAGAAGGCTAGTATATTTTCACAGATGATATCAAAGTCCCAATATTAGACAAGGATGTGCAGATCTCGAACAGCGCTCTAATGGACAAGAAGGATTAAAAAGCACATCGATTCT
Source organism: Phyllostomus hastatus (assembly GCF_019186645.2). Classification (NCBI taxonomy): domain Eukaryota; kingdom Metazoa; phylum Chordata; class Mammalia; order Chiroptera; family Phyllostomidae; genus Phyllostomus; species Phyllostomus hastatus. The sequence goes on from NW_025334024.1 coordinate 22,588,531, forward strand.
GCCCTTGCTGGTGTAGCTCAGTGGATTGAGTGTGGACTGCGAACCAAAGCATCACAGGTTCGATTCCCAGTCAGGGCACATGCCTGGGTCACAGGCCATAGCCCCCAGCAACCACACATTGATGTTTCTCTCTCTCTTTCTCCCTCCCTTCCATCTCTAAAAAAAAATTAATCTTTAAAAAAAAAGCACATTGCTTCTTCCCCCTCCCCCTGCTTTGCAGAGCATGGGGTTCGAGTTCAAGGAGATAGAATGGCACTGGGTTCCATAGAAGGCCATCATTAATCTATGAATATGGATTATGGTTTCTGCTACTCAGCAGTGCAAACTCTTTTCAATACTCTAACCACCAAAATATACACATGCACATCCCAATACCCCACTTGAAACATGGGGAGAATAATTAAGTCCTTAATGAGCTGCTACAAAAGTACCTCGATCTGGAAGTGCATATGGAAACAAATAGAATCATTAATCTGAAATATTTACCAGCAATGCCTGGCATTTGAAGCTCTGGACAAAGTTTATTTAAAACTCAAATAAAATAAATAACATTTTTCCTACTAACCTCAGAGGTTAAAAATTCTTCTAAAATATTCTTTGGTTATCCATCCTTAATTTTAAGGTGAAAAATCTAGCAGTAAAATTACTTATTTTTTCACTTTTTTCCCCTTACACGAAGCTTTGCCAAACTGTATTTACACATCACACACACACACACACACACACACCACCTATTCTTAACTAGCATTAGGATTCTCATTCAACCGATGTTAGTAAAGCACTAGCAATGTGTCAAACATTTCCTTTACCTTGGGTGGTTGTCCTGAGCATTAAATGAGAAAAGATTGTACCCACTGCCATACTGATCACACAAACGGAATATCTGAAGTGCAAAGAAATGACACTTCCCACCCACCCATCGCCTTTCCACATAATTTACCCCAAATCCTGTCTCCTACCCCAAATCACGCACACACACACACACACACACACACACACTTTCTCACACTCTACACCCACCCGTCCTGACTTAGTCACCGAGTCTCTGAGAGAACGTGGGCCAGTGACACCTGGCAGGGTGCTCTGCCTTCAGTTACCTGACACCTGGAACATCTCCTGCTACCCAATTCCTCGTGCCTCGCCGTCAATGCCTGCCATGCTTCTACTTCGGGGAAGTTCTCGCTGACACACAGAGGCAAGTTTCAGTTCTCTAGCTCACAATGAGGTCCTCCCTTACTGTAATTCTGCCTCTTATGCAAACGGTTGTTCTTAGAAGAGTCACTGGAAACCATCATCCTCCTACCCGTACATGTAAGCTTCTCGGCACCAACGGCATGTCATGCTAGGTGCTTAGTGTGTGTCATAAATGAACCAATGGCAGGCCAGCTCAGAGTCACAGGAGCACAACTCAAGTTTGTACCAATTTACACTATTTTGTTGTTGCTGCTGCTAAATAACCATAGCAGAGTGACCTTGATACTGCAATTCTTACTTTTGCTTCTTCCTTTTCAACTGATGTTTTCTCTCCACTAAAAGGGACCTGCTGTTTGGAGAAGAAAGAGTCCCTGGTCTCATAATAATTCTCCACGTGCTGGAGGAGCTTGTAATGGGGTCCTGGATCACATATAATGTCGCTGACCTTTACTAACTCTATTGCGAGCATCCACAGGAATCGTCCACAGAATTTGAGCAAGTCAAAATAAAAGTCTGTTCACTTAGTTCCAACCTACATTTTGAAGGGTGATTAGCAGTAATATTTAATTTTCCATGTGTCTGCTTTCCTTCCTAAATAATGACTGTTTACTCATGCTAGTAAATAAATAAGTAAAATTATTAAAGGGTAAAATGGCATCTCTTTTCTTGCCCAAACACTCACCAATCCTGAACTATGGCTTGAAAGGCAATCTATTGTTTTGATGAATATGGTATGAATATTGTATGGACTACTTGGGAGACACGAGTTGGGATCATTGATAAGCTCACAATGATTTTCCTTCCATTGTTAAAATTTTGAAGACTCTATGTTCAGGTAAGTCAGGTTGCACCTGCCAGGGGAGATTTACAACCCAAGATGGTCAATAACCCATCCCCTCCCCACAGAGATTTGCTCAGACTATCGGCACAAGACCTGAGCCAGCCTGCCTTGTCCCTGTCTCCCTGGGCAGAAAAAGATGCCCTGTCGTTGGGCAAAATGCCCCCTGTCCGCATTTGCTTTGGAGAGAAACTGGAGGTCAAAACGGGAAAAGAGGGAGAGGAGAAAAAAGAGAATGGCAAAGTTATTGTTTTTGACATGCTTCATGGAAGCATGACCTCCCTAGCTTTTTCCTTAGGTAACGCTCAAATAAACAGTGAGATCCCCCTTTGCAGTCCCAGCAGCAGGAACCAAACTCCATCCAGCACCTTATCATCCAAAGTGTGGTCTGTGGACCAGGAACACGGACATCACCTGGGAGGTCTCACTCCACAGCAGAGTCCCAGGCCCCACTGCAAAGCTGCTAAACCAGAGTCTGCATTGGAAAGGAAACCCCCAGGGTTTTCTGTGCGCATGGAAGACCGAGCGGCACCCACAGGGCTGCACGGGTTCCCCACGTCTGTGCACGGTTCACACCGGCCTTTTACCCAACCACAGGGCCTCGGAAACGTGTTTTCTCTGGCTTGAATACTCTCTATTTCTCTTCACCTGGTCAATTTACCTTTCAACTTCAGGTCTCAGGTCAAGGGTCAAGTGTCACTTCATCACAGGCATCTTCCTGTGTAAGGTGAAAAGCCCCTTTTGTACATCTTCGCATTATGGGAAATTTTCAAGTAAACGTGAAGCATATTAAGCTTCATGAGTCATTAGTAACGGATTCTCTTTCTTACCGTTGCCTTCCTAGTACCTAGATAGGCACAGACTATATCCTCGACATGTATGTGTTGAATGAGTAAATGCATGGATAAATACTGGGACACTTCTACAGATAAAGAAACTGAAATCCAGAGGAGTTGACTGATGAACCACATGTCATCTAGAAAGTGGTGCATCTGAGTTTACAATCCCAGTTACTGCCCCGATGTCTCAAAATGGTATCTCTGAATTCTCCTTGTTTCCCCTACAATTTGTTCACCCAAACTGAGAAAATTAGAAGCAAAGCAGATACTGGATGGGAAAAACTGCTACCTTGATAATCCATGGAAATGAGAGCAACTTTTTTCTCAAGCACCGTTTTTTCTTCAGTCAGAGACACTGAGGAATATCCTGAAGCAGAATGCATGGTCGGAATGATAAGAGCATGTCCGTTACCAGGTGATGGCCCTTTTGTGTAGTTGCCCTGTTCTTCGGCTGCAGAAAAAAACGACACGTCGTGGATCAGCGTGGGACTGCATCACGTGATAAGCTCTGACAGTCTGGCAAGTAGGAAGCCCCCCACACGTGGGGACCGAGATGATCACCTGATGGATACATTCATGGTAGACCTCTCGGATACGGAATGGCTTCAATTTATCAAAATAAACTTTATAGCCCTTCTGTTTGGAGGTGCAATGCAGTCCTTACGATTGGAAGTTTTTTATCAGCAGAACCATGTAGAGTAGAGCTCATGAACATTTAAAGCAGTGGTCATTCTGGTATGCTTTGGCATAAAGTGGATGCAAAGGGATAGACATTATCTATTCATTCATTCATTCATTCATTTATCTGCAGTGCATCTGAACAACCCCTATACTGTTACACTTACCAACTGGACATCAAAATTCACCACCTGCTATGAATTATTCCTAAGCATTCCTATGCTTATTATAGACAATATCCCAGATGATTCCATCTTGCCCAGCATAGACCCTCATTTTCTGAAGTGTACATTATTGTCCCAGCTTCTGAATTGCTGTTTTGTATCACAATAACAGCCCTGTGTTTGTGTTTCCTTTGAACTTGGATATCATGCCACGAATACTGTTTTCAAAACACTCTCTTTAGACATGACTAAATTTGTTATTTTTTGATTTCTCCATTCAATTATTGGCTTTGTGCATGCAAGATGCCACACATTGCTAGATGCTGAAAAGATGAAAACACGACACGCTCGCTCCTGTGCATGTAATTAAATGGTATTTAATAGGCGTTATTGTGTAATGACAACACAATGAGGTGTTTCTATGGAGACGTGGATTGCCTCTGGATTTGTTGACACAGCCCCGGAGAGAGCAGTGCCTACCCCAGGACCCAGCCTGAACATCAGCCTCCTTTCTCTGCTTGTGTCTCACCTCCGGCCCCGTGACACTGTGCTTTAACTTTACGGCAACTCGTTAGGCCACCTGTGCGCTCCCTTCGCGTCGTTTGCTTGCCTCTGCTCATACATTTGCAGAAAGAGAAAATTGCGAAGTTCTGCTCTGTTTGTAACTCCCACCAGATATTAAATATCTTGATGGAAGTGCTTGGTCTCCATTTATCTTCACAGCCCTGGTATCTAACACCGTGTCGTCCGTTCAGATCTGCTCGGTAAATGCTGAAGTCACTGGCTCATTGGGTACATGCAAAACAAGCTTTAAGTATCATTTTCTTCCAGCGGAACTCAAAATAGGATTAACTTTGTCATCCCTCAGAAATGAAGCCATTTCTAATATGCCTTCAGTGAATGAGAAGAGGGGGAAAAAAACATTTTGCGAATTACAATGACTTGACAGCTGCTCGCCAAACAATACCATGTTAATTTCCAGCGTTGCACACATGGCTAAATGCAAGATCCCTTAATCCCAGGTCCCATTTAATGCTAGCCTCATTGTCTCTGTCCCCTCACTGTATCACTTACAGAAATCACCAGTGGCTGCGTGCTCTCTTTAAACCTTATTATTGCCAGAGAAGTCGTGGGCTAGGTTAATGCAGATCCGCTTCCCAGAGGTCTGTTCAAATGGATTTAAGTTCTTTATTTTGAGTGATTGACTTTGAGAAATCCGCTTCTTTATCAGTTTCTACCAGAGAAACAGAACTTCTCAGGCGTGACGGCACACTAGCCACATATTCTTGAGTTCTACAGGCGTAACCACGTTTAAAGATACTGAGATTAATGTGGCCTTTTTTGAGGAGGCATAATCAGAAGACTCTGTGTGTTGGGGCCATTGAGACAGTGTGTCAGGGGTTTAAATGACCGGCTCCCAAAAACCTGCATTTGGGGGGACTTTTCCAAGCAAATTCTCGAAGTTTCACTCATGCCACGGTGATTCTTTTGTTCTTGGCTTCCTGTATCCAACAAATGATTGCCTTCAAAGGAAAGGGAAGGGCAAGTCTTTCTTGAAGGGGCTCTTTGATTTTTGTACAAAATGAAACTGTTATCTTATTTTTGAAAACTGAATAACCTGCTCAGGAAAATTAAAGATATTTTTCAAATACAGATGATGAGTGACATGAAATACAGTTTAATAGAGAAGAGGAATGCTAATTGCAATTGAGCTAGCATTTTGGTGAGTATTATTCTTTATGCCCATTCTCATCTAAATAAAGGGATTGGAACAATTCATAGCTTTTGCTATACAAAGCTATTTTTTATGCATTTGTTTATCTTGGCTCTTTTACAAAAGTCAGATATCAGTAGGCATTTTAGAAATCACTGACAGAGCACATCTCGGAAAGGCGATGTGGCTGGGAAATTGTGGGCCCAAAAAGACACTCTGAGCACATACTTCCCACAAAGGCTAACCTGTACCTCCGACTCCTGAAGGTCTTTCCCTGGGCACTACTTAGGCTCCAGAACACAAGACAATTCAAGAAGCATGTCAGATCATGCAGGTGACAAGAGGGAAAACAGAGCTGTGGTCCTCATAAGGTCATTAAAGGGGATGTCATGATTTTCTGAATCCTATTAAGGTTCATTCTTCACTGAGACTCAGAATAATGGGGAAGAGTAGGAGAAGCACTACTATTCATGCCAGTTCAGAGCACTGTGCAGAGGGAAACAAGAGAGACTAGTCAGGAGGAACCCAACTGTGCCCATTCCTGTGAGAGAAAACCACAAGCAACTGAAAGGAAAAGGGGGACACCATTAGCAAGCTCACTCTTGTGTGCTTGTAATAATTGATAAAGCTATAGCTTGGAACTTGTACTTGAATCATCTATAGGCATATGTACAACCTGCTTAGTGTGTACAATTCTGTACATAACATATGCACAATTATGCATTGTGTATATATGGGCATACATATGTGTACATATTTGGAAAGTATCTCTAAATTATATATATATATATATACAATCTATACTTACATAAACATATAATATGTATATAGAATTTGAAGGGGCTCCAAAATGACAGCAAATAGGACCAAAGATGTGCTTCTGTGCGTTCCCCTTTACGGTTCATGGTCTCATCCCAGCCGACCTCAACTTTCCAGCCTTCACTGTCTCTCTGCAAAATGAACCTGGATCCTCTGAGCCGTATGGGACCATCTGAAGTCCTGGGTGTGTATTTGGGCATCTTATTGCGGTTTCTGCTCTCCGAATGTAGCTCACCTTATCCATCTGGCAGGTGTCCATTCACCTGGACGACTGAAATCCAATGCTATTTCTTTTAGAGAGCCATCACTAACTCCTTACACCCATGAACAGCCATGTTCTCAGTTCTCCGCTAGCTGCTCTCTCAGGCTGCCTCCCCAAAACTCACCCTGTCTTTGAAAGTATGTATTCATTTACCCAGAATCTTCACCTTTATAGACTAGGAGACCCGGGAGGGCAAGGAACACGTATCATTGATGTTTCCTCCCAAATAACTAGTACTGCATTCTAGGTGCAGATTCTAGATTCTTGGATGCACCCAATTTTACTAAGATTGCTGTGTAAATGGGCTACTGTATACTATATTTTCCTTTTTAGGGTTCTTTTAACCATTCCTTTGTGGTAAGTGCCATTTCCTCACAGTTTAGGCTACATCATCCTCAGAAGCATAAACTTTTACCAAGAAATTGTGTAAGGTTGTAATGAGGACCTGTGTGAGCCCCCAAATTCTTTGCCCATACAGTCCCTCAAAGACATTATGTAGGCGTGATTCTTCATCTTTGACATTACTGGACTGAATCCAGAAGTAGAAAATAAGGAAATCGTTTCCCCTAGAGAGGATTACAGGCTTGCTTGTACTTGGAAATGCTCACCAAACCTTCCTTTTTTTTAAATCAATTGTACAAATCTTCTACCCTAGTAATCTAGACTACGCTGAGCTTTCTTAGGAATTGCATAACCCAGTGTCCTGGGTAGACAGCAAATGCGTCTGCCTTAGGTGGAGCAGACAGAGCCTGCGTGCGGCACAGCGGAGCGGAGAGAACCGCAGAGCTCCTGTGATAGAGCCCAAAGGGTGGACGGCAGCAGTTTCCCACCCCGCCCATCCCATCCGTGCTTTCGCTTTCCGCAGCTTCGGTGACACATGGTCAATCGCGGTCCCAAAATATTAAGTGGCAAATTCTAAAAATATATAATTCATAAGCTGTAAGTTGTGTGCCATTCTCAGGAACATCATACAATCTGATTCTGTTTCGCTCCATCCCACCCAAGACATAAATCATCCCAGTGTATAGCATATCCACACTGCACATACCACCTGCCAGGGAGTCAATTAGCTACTGTCTGGGCTATTAGATCGGTTATGAGAGAGAGAGAGAGAGAGAGAGACCACGTTCACATAACTTTCATTAAAGTATATTGTTACAGTTGTTCTATCTATTGTTATTGTGATTAGTTATTGTTCACTTCTTACTGTGCCTAATTTATAAATAGAACTTTGTCCTAGGTATGTATGTATAGAAAAAAACATAATACATACAAGATTCAGTACTATCTGCAGTTTCAGCCATCCACTGGGGGATCTTTAAACATGTTCCCCTCAGGTGAGGGAAGACTACTCTATGTTGGCTTTTGTTTTTTACTTTCTTTTTTATATGTTTTTAAAGATTTTATTTATTTATTTTAGAGAGAGGGGGAAGGAGCGAGAAAGAGAGGGAGAGAAACATCAGTGTGAGGTTGCCTCTCTCGTGCACCCCATACTGGGGACCTGGCCCGAAACCCAGGCAAGTACCTGGGAATCGAACCAGTGACCCTTTGATTCACAGGCCGGCACTCAATCCACTGAGCCACACCAGCCAGGGCTGTTTTTAACTTTCTTAAGCTTTGCTTTTATCTTCTATCACATAATAACTGGATGAGTATTAGTAATAAAATACATGTAAGTAGCCAAAAATTATGTAGCCCATGACAGATGATCAATAAATATTGAGTTTCTTACCTCTACCTTATTATACTTGTTTATTTTTTGTCCACTTATCCTCTTATGTATTTATTGTTTCATCCTTTTATCCATGCATCATTCCATAATCCTACCACCTTCAATCCACATACACATCGAGCACCTTTTATACTATGGGTAACCTCGCTAAGTGTTATAGAGAGATGACAATGACAAATGATTCCTGCCATTAAGAAGATCCCAGCCCAGTGGGGATGACCTCCACACGATTCACAAAATAGAAACAGCTTTTGTTACATGAGAGAAATTAACGAAGTACTATTGAGTACAATGGAGAATAGCTGTCAGGAATGAGAAGCATTTGATAAATTTAACCTATGCTTCAGAGTCCATGAACCACACTGAGCACTTAAGTTATTTCATGTAGTCCTGATAACAATAATTACTCCATAGAATTATGCTCATTTTAGAGATAAAGAGTCTGAAGCTGAAACAAGTTAGGTGGTCAAAGTCAAATTGTATATAGGAGATCTTAAACTTGGCCCCCAAGTTAGTTCTTGTTACCACTGTGCCGCCACCTTTATGGACAGAGGGTAGAGGCAGACGGTTCGAGGCAGATGCTAAGAGCATGAGGGCACAAAAGTAACCTACGGCAGAGCTGCGTTCCCCAGTTTCATATTTACATTGCAGGAAAGAGAGAAAGACCTTGAATACATAATGATGAGTGACAGCCTCTGCTCACTAGGAAAGTAACCAGGTTCCTGAGAGTGGTGACAAGACGACTGAACAGCGGACGGGGGAGGCCGACTAAGAGACGGGAGCCCCACTGAAGCCGCCATACAGGGTTGGCTGTCTTGCTAATAATGGGTATTCTCTGACTGCACACGGACCGTCGCCCGATTGTACTTTGTTGAGAGAAGCAAATTCAGATGAGCAGTGCCTTTTCTGTTGTTGAAGATGTTTGGGGCACGAGCAATAATGTCTGTGGCGTGTAATGAGAAAGAACAATGTGCGCAACATTATTTCAGCTAGCACCACTCTGAGCACTATTCTCAAGTGAAAGCGACTGATTTCTCTGTGTCTTGTATTCTGTATTAAAAGTTATTCTTTGGTCTTCCTTCCTTCCTTCCTTCCTTGCTTCCTTTCTTCCTTCCTTCCTTCTTTTCCTCCCTCCCTTCCTTCCTTCCTTCCTATATAAATTCTGTCCCACAATCACAAGGTGGGACTGAATAAGGTAGGCTAGGGAGGGTCAGGGCCCGAGGGGTGAGAGGGACCCACGGATGGCCGGGCAGGGGCGGGGGTGGAGGGGGAGGAGATCACCAGCACGGGAGGTAGGGGAGGGGTGGCAGAGGTGACTTCACACAGGATGTCAGAGCTCAGCGGGTGCAGGAGGGATCTATGCGGGCGTGCAGAGATCGGTCACAGAATCCCGGCAGAGGACAGTGTGGAGTCTCACAAACACCACTTGAACTAAGTAACCAACATTATTTCTCCCAAATGGGACAACCTGAAACTATGCATTACCTGATAGGAGGAAGTGGCAAGGACGTGGTACTATTTCTGTCATTCCTACCCCAAACACTGCATAACAGAAATCCTATCACGAGAAAATATCAAATAAACCCAAATTGACAGAGATTCTAGAAAACAACTGACCTATAATCTTCAAAAGCAATGAGGTCATGAAAGTCAAGCAAAGAGTGGGGACTTCCACAGACTGAAAGAGATAAAGGACATAGGACAGCTAAACGTAACATACGGTCCTGGACTGGATCCTCTTGCTGTGAGGGCATTACTGGCACAATACGCTAAACTTGAATTGCGTCTTGCATTTTTAAAAAAGGGATCAATTTCAAATGTCTGGTTTTAATAGTTACATTGTAGCAATATAAGAGGAAATCTTGGTTGTAGAGAATATACTCTTCAGTGATACATCCTGTCTGGAACTTGCTCTCAAACAGTTCAAGAAAAAGAAATTGTATTGTTCTAACAGCTTTTTGGTAAATGCAAATAGCTTCATAATAAAAAAGAGTTTTAATCTGTCATTAAATGTCTGATCTCCAATGTGTTATATATCTCCTATTTGAACACACATACCTGGGGTTCAAATTGAAATCTATCTTTTAGCAGTTGTTTGATATAAAGCAGTTGTGGAAACTCCATACATTTGTAGTTTCATGAAAAAATTACAATACCTCAGTGTCGCAGGTTCGATCCCCAGTCAGGGTACATGCCTGGGTTGCAGGCCATGACCCCCAGCAACCGCACATTGATGTTTCTCTCTCTCTGTCTCCCTTCCTTCCCTCTCTGAAAATAAATAAAATCTTTAAAAAAAAGATGTCAAAGAAGCTTAGTACATTTAAAAAAAAGAAAAAATTACAATCCCTCATAAGTTTCATGTGAGAATTAAGGTCTTAGCACGTGAAAAGTGTGGCAAGAGTGCTTGACACAAAAGCACTAAGTCCGTTTGGCTATTATTATTATTATTATTCCTATTATTATTTTATTTTTCATTTCAATTTAGGGACTTAAGAAGAAATAAGCTGGGATTTGCAGTCCTAGAAACCTGGGTTCCCATCATCACTATTTAGCTAGGGGGGCCAGAGAAAGTTCCTTAACTTTGCGAAGTCTCATTGTTTTCCACCAACTCCTGTAAGCATTCTTCTTTGCTTACTAAATCCTATCTTTTTTAAAATATTTATTTGTTTGTTTTTAGAGAGAGGGGCAGGGAGAGAGAAAGAGAGGGAGAGAAACATCAATGTGTGGTTGCCTCTTGTGTACCCCCTACTGGGGACCTGGCCTGCAACCCGGGCGTGTGCCCTGAGAATTGAACCAGCGATTTGGTTCACAGGCTGGCACTCAATCCACTGAGCCAACCAGCCAGGGTCCTAAATCTTATCTCCACCAGTCTTCTCTTTGTTCCTCAAAAGTATCACATTATTTCCAGCTCCAAAAAATCATACATGCCCTCTTCCTAGAACATACCTCTGCTCTTTACTGGATGACTCTACTACTTCAGAGTCCTGCTTAAAGTTCAGTCCTCAGTAGTCCCTGATCATTAAGCTATTCTCTTCCCTAGGTATCTACTTTTTATAGGACTTATTGAAATTTGATTTGTTTTTTCTTTTTTTATTGTTGCATCTTACCCTAGACAAAAATCTCCTCGAGCTCAGTGTTTAGGTCTGGTCCTGTTGTAGCCTCCATTGTGTGCCCAGGATGCAGCACCGTGCTCAGCACATAGTAGGTTCTCTCCAAATAATTGTAGGATGAATGAACGTGTGAGTGAGCTGAGCACAGCACCCAGAGCTTGAGATCCATCGCATAGACTCTGCAGCAACCTCACAATACTGACAGCAGGATAGGTATTAATATCACTATTACCGTGAACACAGTCTTGCTCCTTACCCCAGGCAAACATCAAAAGTGTCAGTAGATCTTGACAATGCTCAAAGAGAAACTAATTATTTTCAGGTACTAAATATGCAGGCAATTGAGTAAAGGTGCCTTACCGAAATTAAGAAGACAATGCTGGATGCAAATTTTCAGTACCTACTAAAAAGTAAATGATTACTTCTGAAGAAAATAATTGCTTTGGCACTAAATGTAGCTGTTATTTATGTCGCATTATTTATAATACTGATGTGCATAATATTCCTCCAATCCTACTATAAATTAAAACTCAGGAATATATTAGCCACAGGCACTTACAAGAAGATGTGTTTACAGTTGACACACTGCGGATTGTAACAATAGGGACTTTTCTTAGAGATGAAGATATTTTATGGAAAAAAGCGAAAAAAGCCTCATCATTGTCACAATGGAGGAATAGTTAACCAATGGCCAAGTTAAATGCTAGGAAAATATGGTAACGATTTTCAGTCACTTAGCTTTAGTCACATAATCTTAGATGAGAATAATGTGTAAATAATAGCAAATGGACATTTCAACCAGAAAAACGTGCCTCAAACTCCAGCCTCTTGCATAGAAGCTTTAAAAGTCAGGGCAGATTACTCAATAAAGTAAGTTCAACTTCCTCATCTATAAAATGAGGATAAAAATAACACCGTAGGGAGTTGTTTTGGGGAATGACAGAGTGTGTGGCACAGTGTAATGACAGCTGTCTTGCTCTGCCTGGGCCGCTGTAAGCATACACTCCGGATGGGAGCTCGTAAACAAAGGAACTGACTTCTCCACGCTTCGGAGGCTGGGAGTCTGAGATCAGGGCGCCACCGTGGTCAGCGTCTGACGCAGCCCCCTCTGGGCGGCAGACTGCTGACTTCTCCTTGTGCCCTCACAGGGTAGGAGGAACCTGGGGCTCTGCGGGGCCTCTTTCATCCAAGAGCATGAATCCCAATAATGGGGGCTCCACATTTTTACCCCAATCACCTCCCAAAGGCCCTGCCTCCAGACACCATCAGTGTGGGGGTGAGGATTTTAACACATGCATTTTGGGGGGACACAAACATTCAGACCTTAACAACAGCCATATAGAAAACATGTCCCATGTGATAATGATGATGATGATGATGATGATGGAGACATGATTTTGTTTGGGATGAAACTATTTAATCCTTGTTAATGAGGTCAGTGGTGTAGCTATGAACAATACTTAGCAGGGGTTTCAATGTACTGGCCCGTTATTTAGTGTTAAGAGGGAAGGGAAGGATCTGATGTTACTTGGTGACTATGTCGCCGGACGCAGTGGAAATGGAAGCAAGGTGAATAAGATGACAATGCCAAGGGCGCCCTTTAGATTCACCTGGTCATGGAGGGCATCGTCCCAGCAGGAGTTCGAGCAGAAGCCTCAATCCCCCACCTAAAAAGACCGGAGGTAGGCACGGGATGTGAGGACAGAGCGAGATGGCGTGCCCTGCCCCCGTTTATCAGATTTTATTATTGGCAACATGTCCCTGATAAGGACATCGATACTTAGAGCGATTTAGCAACGTACCTTTAAAAACTCAGAGCTAGGTCAATGATGAACCTGGACCAAGGATGTAACAAATTGCTCAACGGTTTCCTCCTCTGATAAAACCAACAGGGAGCCTTGATTCCTATGCTTCCCGTGGCAGGAGCCAGCGATGCTGGGGGACAACATCCACCTGTAATGGGGTCCTTGCACTGAACAGGGTGCCTGTGAGGGGAAACGCCTTCTCCGGGCGTCTCCAAAACAGAGAGCCGAAATGCCCCTGGAGAACAAGGGTCTGCCTGCGCGGCTCGTCAGTGGCGTCGGCCAGGCCTCATTTAACCGGCCAGAATCCAGACGCAGGTCCACCCACTGTCTCTGCTGCGCGGCGGCCCCTGCCTGAGGCCCCTTTGGACGCTGCGTCGACTCTGTTTTGCTTCTCCCTTCTCGTGATGGAAATGTCTTGGAGCAAGAACTGTAATAACAACAGTTATTGCTGCCACGGCTGCTGCTGAATATTGAATATTTATGTGTCAGGCAGTAGGCTAGATGCTTTCGATACATTATCTCTAACCCTGAATACAAACCTGGAAGTGGAAATTATTATCCGCCTTTCACAGAGGTAAAGGATATTGTCCCACGTCACCGAGTCACAAGGATGAAACCACGGGGTTAATTCAGATCCGCCTGGCTCCAACCACAGCACAACACAGGCAGGTTTATCATCATCCGAGTACTTTCTACTCTCATTATTACGAGGGCAATTAAAAGCTAACAGATACTTTGGTGGTTCACAATTAGTCATTATTCTGTTACTCTAACAGCACCTCGGATTTACATTGTGTGGCCCGCATGTGCATTTTATGGGGTTTACTTCACCGGTCCTCACCCCAGTCTCGTGGTTCTCACATGTAGCTCCCCCGCCCCACCCTGCAGTACTTGGGCCATCTAAGTGCATTCAGACTTTGGGGGCTGAGGTTGTCGGTGTTTATGTTCACCATTTTTCTTGGATCAGGGCATTGGCTGACGGAAATAATACCCTATTCAACCTAACGAGGCCTAAGATAAAGAAGCAGAAAAGCTTCTATGTATTCTTTCTTTTTCCCCATGTTGTTACCCTTTCGCACAGCTGAATATCAGTTAAGATCCCCTGTTATAATCTAACTGAGACCTCGGAGACAGCATTTGGAGTTTCCCTCCCCCAAGGGGGTTCTATGACAGCCTTGGGAACTGGCTTGTTCTGCTTTAGCCAACACTATCATTATAGCTTTCTGCTAGCCCATCCAACTTTCCTGTTGTCTCCTTAATGTAAGAAAAAAAGTGCCTTTTCTGCTAACCAGCAAGTGGCCAAAAAAACCACTTTTCCATGCATTAGATCAAAGTTGACCAACAGATTTTAGGTGCAGTCTCAAAACAGTTTCACCAGGGGGCGACATCAGCTTGCCTGGTGTGGGGGCAAAACTAGAACGTGAAGAAAGGTGCCCACCATCAGCCCAGGGGCAGGTGGCTCAAGGAGGGACCACAGTGATTCAAGGGGTCATGAGGTGTTCACTGAAATTACTTAGTGACTTTCACATTAAAAATAAATATCATCTGTCCCTGGCTGGCATAGCTCAGTGGATTGAGCGCGGGCTGCGAACCAAAGTGTCGCAGGTTCAATTCCCAGTCAGGGTACATGCCTGGGTTGCAGGCCATGACCCCCAGCAACCACATATTGATGTTTCTCTCTTTCTTTCTTTCTCCCTCCCTTCCCTCTCTAAAAATAAATAATAAAAATAAAATCTTTAAAAAAAATAAGTATCATCTAGCAGGTAACATCTATAGTGATCTGGCTCAAAGGGATCTACCTTCACTTTTTGCTGCCCTTCATTTTTTTTCAACAGTAGTGGCGGTTTGAAAGGAATGAGAACACTGGAAGCAATCACGAGCATCACCTGGCGCCCAGGATCTGGCTGCTTCGGTGGGATGGAGATGCTAATGAGCAGTCGGTGTCCACAAAAGCCTCGCCTCAGTATAATGAGAGATGAGTCAACCAGATTGCATCGCCCCTTGAACGTGTGCATTCGAATCCTCCCTCCCTACAATGCAGCTCTTTCCAAGTGACACATTCTACAGCAGGCCAATAACTCATTTCTGCCTTCCTGGAGGTTTCTGTCCCTATCTCCGAACCCAAAATGCTTGGCTCATAAATATTAACATTGTGTGAGTGCGGGATCTAAGGCCAATTTGAGTCGTCGAGATTGGGATGTGATGTGACTTGAACAGAGTAATGAAGTCATTGTGAGTCCAGGGATGGAAATGAGTTTTGCAGAAGAAATCATCTGAAACGGAGCCCAAAGTAAGTGACCACCCTTGGTTTCTTTGCGCTCCAAATAAGGAAAATCACAATGAAAATGCTAGGCCCACTTTCACAGCCTCAGAATGGGATACTGACCCCTTCGAGCTCCCTGGTTTTTCTCCTCCAAAATCACAAGCTTAGCCTTTTCAGAATAAATGCCTAACACACACGAGCTGTTATTATTAACATCCCTCCACACCTTGTTTCAAAAAGCTTCACCAAAACTCATGATTGTTTTTACTCACCCTGTTACTTCACTTTCCTACAAACTGCAGAGGTGGGACTTGAACTCTGAGCCGCTGGAGTCCGGGGCTGGGGATCTGAACCACGGCTTCAAGTGAACACGGTGTGGGCAACCACAGGGAAGGGAAGGCACTGTTCTGTCCCTCGCTCTGCGAGGCTCCGCTTTGCTGTTGAGAGAATCATCGTGAATTCACATTCCTCCCAGCTTAATGATGACACACATCATTAGCCTCAAATACAGAAACTTAAACTATTTTTACATGCTTCTTTGGCAGAAGAAGATGCCGCATTAGACACCTTCGAGGCGGTATTTGCGAGCGGCACACATTTGCTATCTCTAAACGTATCTGTATTGATGGGCTTTGACTACGTAACGCTTTAAGGTAATTAAACCACAAAAACTCATTGGAATAATGTTTAGGGCTGACTTAAACCCTTAAAAGCCATTAGCTGTTAAATGCCAAGTTGCTCTGAGTCTCCGTCTGCATGAAATTGAATCATATTTGAAAGGTTTTGTAGGCTAGCGGCAAGATTCATAAAATCCCAACAGCTTTACAGCTTTCCTCACAAACCGGAAAATCTGAGGGAGGCAGGGGGAGAGCTGGATGTGGGAGGGGAAACAGCATGCGATTTTTTCCTCCACCGTTTCCCTGGAATTTTCAGCTAATGAACCCTGTTTTGCCTCTACATGGTTAAAGTGCAAATGTCCACGTACCATCCAATTCAAATAAAAGGGGATAGTGGTGCGATACTCACAGGGATGGGCACACAGTGGGGGGAGAGATGGATAAGGCACCAACCCTGCCCTCAAGCAGCTTCGGACTCAAGAGAGACAGGCAGGTAAGCGAATAATATGCAGTGTGCTGGGGTACGCACAGCGATCCAGGACGACCGTGCAAAGCAGGAAGGAGAGGATCTGAGCGGGGCCCAGGGAGATTTCGTGGAAGAGGTTATGACTGAGCTGTATTTAGAAGGCTAATGCAGTTACCAGGCAGAGAAGTGCAGCAAAGCATGTCTCACACACAAACACAGTCAAAAACACACTGGAAAAAAAGTCATGGGCCTTGGCTGGTGTGGCTCAGTGGACTGAGCTCCAGCCTGTGAACCCAAAGGTTGCTGGTTCGATTCCTGGTCCAGTTGCAGGCTGGGTCCCCAGTTGGGGGGTTGGGTGTGAAAGGTAGTTGATGAGTGTGTCTCTCACACACTTGAGTTTCCCTTCCTCTCTTTCTCTATCCCGTTCCCTCTCTCTGAAAGTAAATAAATTTAAAAAAAAACCTTTAATAATAAAAAATGTAATGGTATTTTTCACTCGGATTCAGATTTCAAACAGAGTATCCCATACATGAACACACACACATTTTGACTTTTAAACGTCCGGCATTCTTATAAAGATTATGTGATCACCTGCAGACCCTGCTCATAGAAGTCTCTCTCCGTGGATGAAAATGTTTTTGTCACGGAAGGTCATGCATGGCACACGCAGAACCCTGCTCCTCCTGGTCACTGCAGTGGCCCCTCCACCACCAGGGCTGCGGGTGCGAACCTTTCTAACCTGTCTGGCCTCCTGCAGCCCCCTCCTCTGATCACTCAGGACCCACC
The DNA here is from genome assembly GCF_019186645.2 of Phyllostomus hastatus. Classification (NCBI taxonomy): domain Eukaryota; kingdom Metazoa; phylum Chordata; class Mammalia; order Chiroptera; family Phyllostomidae; genus Phyllostomus; species Phyllostomus hastatus. The sequence continues at coordinate 22,605,818 of NW_025334024.1, forward strand.
TGGTACCTAGACCTCACAGTCTTCAGTCCCCTATTCAGATAGACATGGCGAAGCCCATTTCAGATAGAGTCACAGGCAAAGAACACAGCCATTGTTCATAGTACTGGTTTGATGGAAGTGTATCAATTTCAGTCAGTGTATTGTAAGAACCTGCTGTATATGTAAGGGACAGGGGTGTGCTAGAAAGTATATATGTATATGGACTGAAATGCAGGTTCCCCTAAATAGTTTCACATTTTTCTCAGAGATTTAGTGGGTGTATTCTCAATGGAAAACTAGAAATATTAATATTTACTTCTTATGATTGTGATGTGCATTAAATAAAATAATGCATATGGATATATATAAAATACCTATAATATAGGGAATGCTTGTAAGAGCTACATAGTAAATATTTCTTCCTTTAGTTAATGCTTTAAGTTATTAGATGGGCTAAATAAGTCAATGACTTCCCACTGTCTAATGAAGAAAAGGTGACCAGAATTTATTACACAAGTCCAGTCTTCTACCTAATACCTTCTGACAGCCCTTGGTCTACATGTGCTTCCACAGAATGCACTGTATCTCAGCAGAAGTGGCTGAGCGAGCTTCCCCCGCGCATGTGGTTGAACCTTCTCTCATTCTACTGCCCAAGTCTGTTACAAAATATTGAAGAACGCATTGAACAAGTTGTTTTTGCTCCTGCAGCCCCCTCCTCTGACCACTCGAGACCCAACTGGGGCTATTGCACTTAGCCAAGAAGTGAGCTCAAGGTGCTCCCATTGTTGTTTTGTTCTACTTTTAATCCTCCCGCCAACGGTCTAGGATAGAAGCTTATCTTCTTTTTATTAAGATCCCTGAGTCTTAGAGGAAATAAATTGTTTAAGAGTTCTGATAATGATTTCCGCTGAGTTCAGGTTAAAGCATGTCCCAGGGATTCCCTGGGGTCCTCAAGGTGAAACAGGGCCACCTTGGTCGCCTAACCCCAGAGCCCCCACTGACATTTATCTTAGGATAATGGTACACAAGTGGCAGACAGCTCAACAACCCAGCTATCTAAACTCCATAGCAACCACCCTTTAACCTGCACCACAGCACCTTCTTTATCACTGGCAGAATCACGGTCATGCACGATCGTCAACTTTATGTGTTGGTTGTTTACCATCTGTTTCACATCTCTGCACGTACGTTCCTTGTCACCAGTGCCCTTGTCAATAATGTCTAACATTTGAATTCTTGCTATGTTCCAGTTACTGTGCTTGGGAAAATAGACAAACAGTTGGTGAATATACAAGGGTCATTAAATGGGACAATTTAAAATAATTTTAAACCCCCAAATGCCATGAAATACCACACCCTTGTTGGTTGGTAACATCTCCACTGCACAAGGGCTCTGAAACGACATGTAGCCACTACTCCTGCTATGAACAGTCTCCTGCTATTAGTTATCAAATACTTATTCATACTTAACGCTATACAGCTATTACCACACTAATCCTCCTAGAATGTCTATGACACAGTGTTGTCATTTCCCCTTTCCCTTCCATTCACAGATAGGAAAACTGAGGTGCATGGAACTGAAGGGAATTTGAAAGAACAGGTGATGGGAAACAGGTCTGGAGGAAGTAACCCGGGCAAATGGCAATGACGAAGAAAAACAGTGATGGATTCAGGACTTCCACTGGAAGCACGGTTCACGTGGTGCTTTGAGACAGTAAGAGTTACTAAGTTTAACATAAAGATTTTATAACCCAATATGACTGGGAATACCATAGGTAAACAAAGGTGAGGGCTTGTCAGTAGCACCATTTTTTTTCCAGATAATGTAAATATCTGATACATGTCTATTTCGTTCTCCGAGCAAACCTTTTTCTTTTTCACAGAGCATTTCATGGATAAAATATTACGAACAAAACACTTTACTACAACGTAATCATCTCAAGAAGGATTAAGCAAATGGCAGCTTCTGGACTGAACTCGGTTTGCTGCCTGTTTTCGTAAATCGAGCTGCGTGATAATAGTCATTCCCAGTTGCTTACATGTTGTCTATGGCTGCGTCGGGACGACAACAGCAGAGTTGAGACGTTACAACAGAGACCTCGGCGTCTGCAAAGCCTGACACATTTGCTCTCTGGCTCTTCAAAGAAAAGGTTTGCCAAGCCCCGATTCTTAGGATAAAATTGCCAGAACTTTCAAGTCAAGTACATGTAATGAATAGCATGAAGGAACAAAACAGACCTCAAAAATTCAGCCGCTTACTGGGGCCAGGCAGAGAGGACGAGAGCGCGGAGCGGACTAGGGGTAAAGTGACAGAGTGGCCGGCTGCAGCTGGAGGGAGAGTGGACCCTTCTTAAAGGGGGCAGCCTCTTCACGGGTGAAGCCATGTAGAAGTCTGGGCCTAAGGTTGCCAAATCTGCTAATTTTTTTCACCAAAAAATAATGATTTCTATGTATCTGTAAACTATTATGATTATTTAGGGTTTGTTTTGAATATTGGGAGCTAAAGAAAACACAGGTGTGTATGGACCAGAGCCAATCAAGGGCCAGGTTGTAAACTCGTCTAAAGAGAATGCCAGGTGACTGGCTTGTTTAATTAGGTGATGCTATTGCTTTCATTAAATGTAATTATGTCTATAAACTGTCCAACCAGTTCCTAGTCTTTGCTGTGCATCCTTCAGCATTCTCCAAATATGTAAGCACTACCACCACCCCTACAACTACTAATGATAGTAATAACAGTAATAACAACAGGTATGGTTTTAGACCTTTTTTGTTTGGTTTGGTTTTTTTAATTGAGGAGTGAGTAGGACATGGGAATGAATACTTAACTGACTTTGTAGTATGCCGATATCTTAGAGTAATGAAAAAATCAGGGATTTTTCTAGTCATAAAATCAGGAAAGAAATTATTTCACCTCGCCTAGGGTAGGGGTGAGGAAAGATGGTGTTTTCAGCAAAATGAATTGACTGGAAGAAAGTATGGAGGGCGGGGAAGGACCTCGGCCTGAAAATACTTCAGCATTGGGAGAAAGACAGAAGCAAAGCGATCGGGAGAGGAAATGTGACAACTAAATGAGAGGATGTGATCAATTTAAAACCGTGATGGTAACCAAAGCTAAGAGGTGCCAGGGATACAGTCAGGCTTCTTTCAACAAACAAAAACGTTTTCAGCCAATGAATGACAACCAAGACTTTACAATGTCCAATCAGAAGTGCAAAGAAATAAGAGCAAGGATCTCTACCCTTTCTAATCTATGTCATCTTGTTGGTAAAATATTTTGATTAGAATTGAAATGAAGCTGGTATTAGGGGGGAAAATGTGCTTTTCAAATGAATAATCTGCCCAATAATAGAGTTGAAGTATTTGAACCCAATATGAATGTGTGTGTGACTTACATGTATATATATGCATATACTTATGTATATGTATACGTATGTGTAGATAGACATGTAAACTGCGTATGTTTTCATTTTGCCGGTGAGAAATACTGTCCCTATGATGTCTACAAGAAGTACATGAGCAAAAAAGAAGGTTCTGGTTGAAATGAAACCCTTCTCCATAAACAACATTACTGACTCCGGCTCTACCCATGGAGAAGCAGAGGATTTAGTTTACTTCGCAAAAGGCTTTAAACATGAAAATGGCAGAACCTTGGCCAACCACATTTTGTTTTATCGAATTTTAAAGTGTCCACCGTCATTGCTAAAATATAGGTGTTTTTATACTTATGCTAAATGACACAGAGTTGGTATGGCAGCACTCAATATTTCAACCTTCACCCCGGGGTGGAGGAGCAGTGTGAATCCCTAAAAATAGTGTTGTCGGCACTGTCTTCCTGCCTTCGTAGTACTGACTTTCATCAGGTGAGACGGAGGGTGTTTTTGCCATTCTAGAATCCCTCTCACTGCCATCCGTGATAGGCGATCCGATCACAGACGGGATGTAGGCGGGCGCTCCCATCAGACAGCTGGCATGGCTGCACTCCATCACCCTTTCTCCGTGACCACCAACTGACGCATCTGCTTTCTCCTCTATTTGAATAAAACCCAAACTTGCGCCAATCTGCGAATGTGATGACACAATGTTTAAAATGTAAATCGTTACAATAGAATTTGAATGTGAGTCTCGCAGGTAGGGTGGATTTAAGTAAACATGTTATTGATGAACTTCGCCTGAGCACAGTCTCGTTGTGCTTTCACTCGGGCACCTCGCAATCTGGAATGATCACTGTTCCAGCTCTTGTACGAAGTCAAGGTTCAACACGCCATTATATTAAGACTGTTACCTTGAAAATTGGGTTCTTAAAAGCTTTTGAAAACAAAGGTCTTAAACGTGTGTTGTGAAATTTTACCAGGTAATGAGTTTCAAAAATTCTTTTCCATGAATGTGTTTGCCCTCGGTGTGGCACTTATCAAGAGAAGAAAATCCTATCATCACCACTAAATCCTTCTTAGAGTTCTCATTGATCACAGCCTTAGAACAAGATTATTTTAAAAAATAGTCCTACACGGAGATACCATGGAAGAGATTGCGGGAAATCTCAACACTCCATTTTAGATTAAATCTAGTGCATTTTCAGACTCAAATTTCACCCCATTGATAAAGATGGATTATCAGTGATCGCCTCTTAAGGACAAACAATGACTATTGCTTCTTATAGCTGTAGCCCAAATACCATAACCTTTCCCTTCTGTATTAAAAATCCCATATTGGATCTATTTGTTATTTAGCTGAATAATTCAACTCTTGTGACTTTTAAAGAATCCAGTATTGACTCGGGAAGAAGCCATCTACCTAGGAGTAAGATTGTATTTTTCATCGTGATTGAATTGAAAGCTTTGCTACTGTTGTTACCAGTTTAAAACTAACAGAACAGAAAAGCTGAATTTTAAGTTGGCTTTTGATGGTGATAATGGGTAAATAATTTTGTTTAATTAAGGTACTTTTAAATTGGGAGAAAAGTCACTTAGGAAGATATTTTCTGCTTCACTCTAAAATTTTGTTACTTCTGGATCAGAAGTGTTCCTGTTCACAAATCTTCAAAGATACATTCTCGCCATTGTTGCTGTGTTGCCATATGTTGGTATTCATAACCCAAAAATCCAAGCAAGATTCACTTTCTGATAAAACAGTATTTGTTCTTAGATCAAAGAATCATTTACACATGGAAGGACCCTTTAGCACCAGTACTATGCAACACTGTAATACAGGAAACAACCTGTTAACCCCTATTATACACTACACTTGATAGTTTTAGAAGCATGAATAAAAGCAGTTAAGACAGTCACCTACGGCGACCCTGTCTTTTTCCAGGTTGGGGAGACACAGAGACTCCAGTGAATTGTCAGGTGTCAACTGGAGGTGGAAATCCAGATGTTGGGAAATCTCTCAATTGCCTGGGGTTTTGTTTTTGTTTTGCTCACTTTGTTTGTTTGTTTGTTTTGCGAGAAGCAGGTGCTAGCAGAGGATTTGCTTGGAAGCGATTTACAAGGGAAAATCCCTCTGGCGGGGGGAAAAAATGGGGAGGGAAGATCAAGCACCATCAGACCCCAATGCAGGTTAACTCCTGTGGAGTACAGAGGGAAGAGAAAAATGGCTACAGATGTCTTAGACTGCTGTGCTGTTCTGAAAAAGTTTTTGCTAAACCCAATAATAAGACCTGGAGCCAAGGCTGCCAATCAATCAGAGGAGGCCCCTGTCTCCCAGCAACCAGCCTGCTTAGCCATTGGCTAGAGCTGTTTGTGCATATAAAAGCTGTGAAGTAACAGAGTGTAGCAGCAGAAGCCATTACTCAAGTATGCCTCCTGCAATTGAGAAGACAGCAATACTTTCGGTAGTGATGATAATGATAAATAACAAGATTGGTGATTATTAGTAAGTGTCTTCCGTTCACTAGTCATTCTAATAGCCATTTTACTTGCGTGAATGCTGAAGGTCTCATTAGGTAACCAGGGGTTAATTTCTTTCCAATTTTTAAAAGATAATATAGACCCAGGCTCTGTGCAAGATCACTCACTCTGCTAATAAGTATCAAGTCATTTAACTCCTCCAAACCTTATTTCCTAATATGCATATCTGAAGGTAGATAATAGCACCTACTCTCAAGCGCCACCAGAATTCAATGGTACTATAACTTGGACTAAGGTCCCTATATCTACCCGCTGCTTTTACAGACACCTAACTTCCCACTTCCTATTAGATCTCAATGGCATGGCCCTGTTCACTCACTCAGTATTTTCTGAGGAACCCCCTTGCAGAAGCCCCTGTGAGAGTCTCGGCTACTTGCATACTAATCTGTCGTTGTCTTTGACTAGAGATCAATGCTGTAGTGCAGAAGTTAAGAGAATCAATGTTACAGCCCAAACACCTAATTCAGCTTCCCTCTGTCTGACCTCTAAGTAACCCTTCTCTGACTGAAACAAGCCAGCTGTGGGGGTTTCCACTTCCTTTTTCTAAACCTCAGTTTCCTCATCTCATATAAAGAGGACTGATGAGCCCAATCCTGTAAGGATTAAATAAAATAAGTGTATGGAAAATGCCTATATGGTAGGAAAATGGGGACTGTTACTGTAATTATTATTACTACGTCATTTGTCAAAACAGCACTCCATGGCAGTGCTCTGGGCTGCTGTCTCCAGCTCGACCTTGAAGTTGAGCCTTGTCCTCTTGGTCACTCTGGTGAAGACACAGGTGTTGCTCATCAGTAAGGTCACTGGAGAGAGAGGAGCTGCCCCCAGGCTGAGTCACCAAGACAACCACAGTCTATCCTCAAACATCCTCACACTCACAAGGCTAATGGCAGATGGCCTCATATGTAGTGGCTCCGTCCCCCATTTTGGAAAAATGAAAATCCTTCCCAGAATTAAGTTGTAATAAAAGCACCCAAGATTTATACATTGAACAAAAAAAAATGGTTGAAGAAAACTGGTAGTCCAGAGACCTAAAATCCATAAATTGAATCTAACTATGGCTGATTTCTGAGAATTTCTCCCTCACAGGGAACAAGGAGAGTAATATCCATTTATGTGAAACAGAAAATTGGCTGCTTTTGGAGATTTTTTAATTCTTGTGAAAAATCCAATTGGTTTACATTGCAAAAGGTTTTTTGAGCACCTACCCTATTTGCTTTTCCATAAATGCATTACATTTTGAATAGCTAAATAAACCTTGAATACATACGGGGACCGAGGCACAACGAGAAATGTACAACCCTAAACCCATTCGCTCTCCTTCCCGTGCCCAATTTTACCACCGTATAATGAGAATAAATATTGAAATGAGATTCAATGTCCCAAATTCCTCCCCCGTCGGGGGTGTCTTTCATTGCTTCAGTTACCAATTCCCACGGTTTAAGGAATAGGTGTCCGAACAAAACAGCTCCTCACCTCACCTCACCCCTCTTTCACGCTCTCTCTGTGTACCGTTACAATCTTCATGACGGCACTAATCATAAATTCTACTCATTGTATTTTTAGTATAATCTCTACTCAAATGCAAGTGCCAGGATGACAGAATTTAGGTATCCCTGCTTTTCTCCCCGGTCCCTAATGCCGACCCGCGCCTCCGACACCAAGAACACAAACACTTTCTGGGAGGAAGGGTGCACCATGAGACAATAAGCAAGGGAGGGAAGGAAGTAAAAGCAAGCAATGACAGAGAGGAGAAAAGAAGAGAGTCACAAAGGAGGAAGAAAGCATTCAAAGAGGAAAAGAGAAATAATTCGAGCCTCACCCCGTGTCCTGGGCGGCTGAACTATTTCCTGAGGAGTCCCCATTAAACCTGCTGTGTCGCATTTTAACCATCCGAACTTCCTCTCTCAGCCCTGCCATCCTTGCTCCATTGCCTGCCAAGTCACACTGCGGAAACCGTCTTCTTCTCCACGTGCTATTAATCCCAGGCCACTGTGGTAGCAGAATTTACTAACGGTTCGCCATAGCAGACGGGGATTCTTAAAGGTGGGAAACCCTTACGTGAAACATCAGACTCCGCTGTTCCTGCAGGCTGACGGATGTTTCCCACACAATTTGTCCTGAGTAACTGTCGTTTCTTTTCTATCTTTCCTATCTCCTCTCATCTCTTTACTCCCCGAGATCCCAGGAAATGCCACTTCACCCCCAGCCCGGTGTGTCATGCGGAGCATTGCAGGTCTCGCTCCTCCCAGTCCCGCTTCTCCGTTCATTTCTCTTCCTGCTGCAGAGACACTGCTTACTCCCTCCTAATGTATTCACATCTTACCTCGTTTGACAGAGGCTTTGTCGTATTGCAGGACTGCCTGCAATGAAAACAAATAAATAAAAATAAAACTGTAGGGACAACATACACAAAGGATTAGGATGAATTCCATTTTGTTCAACCAGAGTCAGACATGGGGAGTTGGGGAGCAAATGAGTTAAAATGAGATAGTAAGACCAGAAAAAGTATATGTTAGAGAAAGGAGGGCGTGAGGCGGTGGTAAAAGGTAAAGAGGGTCAAATATTTGACTTAGTGCGTGGGCAACAGTGCAATATACAGATGATGTATCATAGAAATGTGCACTTGGAACCTATATAATTTTAGTCACCAATGTCACCTCCATAAATTTAATTAAAAATAAAAGTTAAAAGAAAAAGAATGTGAGCTCTACACTTGGGTTGAGTGATGAATAAAGCACCAGAATAACATACTTAGAATAAGTCTTTTAGATGCTCAGTTAACCTGAGTATTGGGCCCTGAGCCTTCAGGCACCCCAGATTTAAAGAGAAACATGGCTAGTTTATAAGTCTTATTTTCCACATGCAGTAAACAGACCAGCTCCTTGGGGAGAAGCAAAGCTTTCCCTAACACTTAACTCTAAAATGACATTTTATGTGCAAAAATATTGAGAAATAATCAACAGAGGCCAGAGACGTTAGCTCAGAGGCAAGGTTCCAGGCGAATAAACTTATGAATAAGAGTGACTGGCAAGTTCATGGGCAGGAGAGAGCCCGCTGACATAAGAATGGGAGTGTCAGCAGGAGATGGGTGCCTGGTGGTCACAGGTCCCTGGAGGAGAGAGAGTTAGAGTGAGCGGTCAACAGTCCCTTCCGCCTTCTTGCTGATCCCTCCAGGCCCCTACCTTTCTCGTGCTTCTGTTTAAGGGTTGAATTTCCTTATATTTACATCCTCCAGATGGTTCACTGCAACCTCCTCACTGAGCCACAATCACATATATCGGAACCAGGGGCAGACAGAGCTCTGGGCTAGGACTTTAATGTGCCACTCACCGAAACAGCTATTTCCCTTAATGGTCTCTATCCAAAGAACAGCCCAGTGAAGGTGACACTGGCTATTAACCTATTCTGAGAGTGGGAGGCCCGCACGAATGATGCCTGAATTGTTTCTCAAGAACAATTTGGGTGTGAATAGAAACTGCAAAATAGGCTCTGTCACCCACGGATAAAAGATCCCCGCCATACACACATACAGAAGTTATTCCTCAAGATTCCCTAGTTAAGCGAGCAGGCTTATAACCATGAGCAGATACGTAGATGAGGGCGATTTTTCAAACCAGTGAAACAAAAGTAACAGGCTTTACCACTGATTGTGTTTATTAAATCGCTCAGCATGACATTGTTAATAGTCTCAAAAAAACAATTTGGGTGTGCAAAGTGACCCAGAATAGAGCCTATTATGATGCCTAAACTGTTTTAAATATCCAGTGACTTTTTTTTTATGAGTTGCCCTTCAAGGAAAGAGACTTTAAAGGCGTGGGAGGTAGCTTTCCTCCTGCCTCCATCGCAGACACCCATGGCTTCCCAGGGCACATAGGTCAAAAGGACACATCTCAGCCTCATCTTAGGTCTGTATTCCTGAAGGGAAAAATGTGTGTGTGTGCACATATACTATATATCCATGTATGATATGTATTTGTACATATAAATGCACAGACCCTGTAATATACGGACATGCACATATACACGGTTATATGTATGTGTGTGTATTTGCACCTTCACTGGTTCTGCAATGATTATTGACTCAGCAAAGGGTTACAAATGATGGCAGCATTTGGAAATATTTTTTTGGTTTAGGAATATACCTAAGGCATTAGGAGCAAACCCCTGACATGAGTGCCAGAGACAGTTTTAAGTCAAAACATGTCAGGAAGTAGGAAATTCATCGAAAGGGAAAGTGGGAGGCGAGGGGAGGAAGAAGATAATGTTTGGGAAATGGCAAACATCTCGCAGAGTCGGAGCTGCGGGGAAGCCCCGCGCCCCGTGAGCACGCGTGCTGAAACTCGCAGCCTTCTCCCAGGGAGGTGCAGGGACCCGAGCCCACAGCCCTGGGGAAGCCGGACACGGGCCACAGATGAGGGGGAGGAGAAGAGCAAAGGTCAAGAAGACACGAGCACTTATTATGCGCACAGGGTATGGCCAGATGTTTGCTGGCATGTCAAATATATTATCTCCTGTAATGTATGTGATAAACTTCTACTCTGAAATCCCCGATCTCTTAATACAATTTTGTAACTTGTAAATGCAAAATCTGACCTGACCTACAACATTTTGTGGTCGCACCTGACATGAAAGGATATTAAGTCAACTGTAGTATTTAAAAAACCTGTCTTAATATCCAAACTATGATTGGATTATTAATGTCAGTGCTAAATATTATGAAACATACACTCAATATTATTTTTCTAAAATCAGGAAAACATTCTGGATTCTGAAGGTTTGACAGCAAGAGTTTAGACTAGAGATTGTGGCCCTTTTTTACTAATGGTAAACTCACCATATGTGATATCTATTTTTATGCTTTTTTGAATATTTGCTCATTTAGCCCCCATTATACCCTATTTGAGGTCAATGTGATGATTCTTCTCCATATAAAGATCTATAAGGCTTATTGCCGATTATTTACTGGCTTACATTTACACAGCTTACAAACAAACATCAAGAATGTCTTTCTGACTTTAAATGTCATTCTAAACTCTGGAATGCTTATCACATTTGCACAATGGAATACTACGCAGCAGAAAGAAAGAAGGGACTTGCACCCTTCGCAGCCACATGGATGGAAATGGAGAGCATTATGCTAAGTGAAATAAGCTGGGTTGTGAAAGACTAATACTGTGTGATCTCACCTGTAAGTGGAACCTAATAAAAAAAAAAAAAACAACGAGCAAAATAGAACCAGAGACATGGAAATAAAGAACAAACTGACAGTGACCAGAGGAGGGGGGAGGGGATAACGAAGGAAAGAAGGGGAAGTCCTTGATACATCAAGGAACATGTACAAAGGGCCCATGGTAATGGACTATGGGGTGGGGGGAGGGACCGAATGAGGAATCGGGGAGGTGGGTGGAGCAGGGGAGAGCAACTCAGGAAAATTTTGGACAACTGTAATTGAACAACAATAAAAAAAGAGAAAAGCGTTCACATGAGCATAAATACAGGAGGAAAAATCAAGAAAAATATCAAACAAAAGTCTATTTCTCTGATGTCAGTTTTTAAGAACAATAATCCAATCGGCCCCAAATTTGGGTGGCTTTTTTTTTGAGAGCACAAAAAAAATAATTAATAACATTATAAAATAAAATACTTTTCAACATTTGGTTAGGTCACTCTCCCAGGGGTACTAGAAGTTTGGATTTGGGGTCCCTAAATCAGCTTTGTAAAAACAGCATCTCTCATTGCCCTTTGACCCCAAAGATTTCAACCTGAACTAGAACCCAACCAATGCTGAATGACACTCACGTGTTCCCACATCCCCATAGACTGTGATAAATGTGAACCCATCAGCACCCCGGCTGAAACTCCCCACTCACATGAAAGCCATTCACCAAATACATACATTGAATGTGTCAATGTTACTTAATTGATAATACATTTATTTGGCTCTATCATTTAAAACTCTATCATAAAGCCGTAATAAATTGCAGAACTTTTCACAGAGAAGTTGCAAAAGCCCCCGCAAGCTATTATCAACAGGGCCTGCGTGGGCAGCAGCCTCAAGGCGGCATCTCCTCAGAGGAGCCTGGTCACGTGGCGGGGATAAACTGAGGCATACTGAGCATTTTAAGAATTTGCTGAAGTAAAAATCCATTAGAATGGGGCAGCGGAAAACCAGAAGTGGATAGGAGCATTCTGCAGACGGGGGGGACTTGTAGAGACAAATCTGACTGGTCACAGCCCAAAGCTGGTTGGCTGTTTGTGACTGGTTGTGAGAAGCCTTTTGATCGTGTCACCCTGAGGCACTTACAGGCTTACGTTTTGGTTAGCTCACTAGGCTGCTAGGACAGTAGGGCCACCTCCGATGGCCTCCTTGTTTAATTCATTTAACAGGCGAGGTACATTCTCTGTTTCCGTAAGTGAACTGCATGCAACACACGCGCGCACAGAGAGAAGTGAGACAATCCATCTGTACTTTTAAGTAGAAATAAGACAGTTCTGATTTCTTCCAAAGGAAATCAAATGCTTAACAAGTTGGTGTGTAGCAGAACACACAGCATTCGGCAGTCATCAATTGTGCTAAATACACGGCATTAAATTAATTGCAAGTTATGTAGCCTCTTTATAGGATGTATATTCAAATGCTAGAGAATGGGATTTTCCCTTCTGTATTCCAATGGTTTGCTTGGCCGTATAATCCAATTAAACATAGAATGTTCAGCCATCTCTGCCTAGAAAAACACCCACGTTTAGTAATCCAAAATCATATGGCAATGGTGATCACCCTCCCACACACAGTGCAATGTGCCAATTTAGAAAGACAATGGGTATTCCATACAATGGCATTTCTAAGTTGGTAGCACTCACAAGAATAAATAAAAGCATAAACTCTACAGCTGTTTAGACAGAGGAGGCAACAAGGGAACTGGTTATCCATTCATTCCTTGTTAGCATAGAACGATTGCTTTGCCACTGGGTTAGACCATTTCCTTTGTCTTATTTATATTGACTTTAACAGTCTTGTCATTATTTTTTTTTCAGGATATAATATAGGCCCTACATTAAGGGACAACTCTAATAAGTCATATGCAATTGGGATTTGTCACTGTGCCAAGGAAAATTTGCATGAGACTTTTAAAAAGTCTAGCTAAGGTAGCTGTGGTTCCAAAATGTTATGAGCAGGAGCTTTATCTTTTGCTAGGAGGCATGCCCATATGTTGTTACTATGTTTCTCTTCTACTTTTACATTAGAAAAATATTTTAAATTGCAAGTTGTAGGTCACCAGCGATGTCCAGAGCATGAAGGTGCCTCCACGAATCCCTTTCCAGGAGACATTTGTCCCCCAAAAATTATCCCCATAATTTTATTTTTCTGTATCTCCAAACAACGTAACATGCTAATGTAAAGCCAACACCAATTACAAATAAAAATAATTTCATTTTTTATCATTTTTAATCTCAACTCAGTCAATGATTCTATTTTCTTTTTAAGTCTTTAAGAAATCAGTGCCACTCATACTTCAAAATATTTGTACTTGCTTTTGTATTTGCCATTTAAATTTTTCCCTCAGAATTTTGCCCTTTAGCTTTAGCTGAATATTTAATTCTTTCACTTGATTTTTTTCACAAAAACAATTTGAAGCCAAGCCTTTTAAAAATATTTGTTTTCTAAACAATGTATTACTGAACTTGTATTTATTCTTTTTACCCCAGGTTCTGTGCCAAAGAGTTATTCCTTCCAGTCAAACCTGTTGGATGGAAATACCAATTAAGAGTTTAAATTTATTTTAATCAAATAAATATGAATTATACCTTTTCCTTTGCATTTAAACACACTGCCATATATTTCCATGTTCAATGCATACTCGAAAAGCAAGAGCCAGCTGTGTCGAGTGCTTTGCACGAATCCCCGTGTTAAGTGATCATGTGTAGTGTTTCACTGAATTTCCAGAAAAACCTAACATTTGGGTACCAAAGTTATCCAGTTTACAAATCAGAAGCTACATATAGAGCAGTTAAATAATTTACCCTGGGCTACACAGTGGTAAAAACTAGGGTTGCTAGATTAAATGATGGGTGTCTAGTTCAATTTTCATTGTATTTAAACAAAAAAAAACACATTTAAAAAAATACATAAATATATCCATGCAGTATTATCGACACACTTATACTAAAAAAAGAAGAAAAAGCCATTTGTTTCTACTGAATTCAAATTTAACTGGGTGTCCTGTACTTTTATTTGCTAAATCTGCCAACCCTACTAAGGAAAGTAATTTGAGTACAGGCCAGCCTCATTCTGGATGGGTAGTCAGTATCCATCTCTGCCAATACCCTTCTGTTCAGAAAACATCCGATATTCATGTGTGACTCAGAGTTTTAAAAAAATATTTTTTACTTCCTATATTCTAGTTTATTTTTGTTTTCCATCAGAGAATGATCCCAGTGAGGCAATTATCTAAGTACTGTACTTTTTTAAAAAATATAAAATTATTCTACATTCTAGCTGTAAAACAGGTAAGAACTCAGCAGGGTGAGGATAATGGCTGAGTAAAAAAGATGAAGACACGTTTTAACTTTAATCTTCACTTTCTCTCCACTCGAAACTGCACCTGCCCACACAGCACACGGCGGAGTGGACACACGGCAGGAAGCCGGCGCTCCAGCTGAAGGCAGGCGGTCGACACTCCCCGACACCGTCCTAGGGTTCCCAACAAACCTAACATTCTAGCGTCATATTCTTCCCTTCGGAAAGCAGATCACTGCAGCTAGGGGAGGTGGGTTAAGTAATTTGTCCCAAACATGAACATTATTTGCAGAGCTCAAATCTGTGGTTATTTAAGTCTAATGAGTATGCTTATTTCTATTTTTCATTCACTCAATGGATATTATGCGTGAATTGAGGGCCTGTCCTGTGCTGGGCACCAGTCTAGGCCCTAAAGATACCAGGTGAACAAAGTGGACAAGTAAGTGTATCAGGGACTATGTGGGTTTCTTACCGCCGATGTGACAGACGCACGACCGTACAGTTCTGAAGGTGGAAGGTCCAAAATGGGTTTCGCCGGGATACGATGAGGGAGTGAGCAGGACTGTGTTTTCTCTAGCAGCTCTAGAAAAGAATTCATGTCTTTGCTTTTGCCAGCTTCTGGAGGCTCCCTGTATTGCTGGGTTGGAAGCCCCTTGCGTCAAACATCGGCAGTGGCCAGCCCCATCGGCCCTCGGGACATCGCTCTGACCCTGACTCTTCTGCCTCCCTTTTCCACTTACAGTGACGCTTGTGATGACACTGGGCCACCTGAATAGTCCAAGAGAACCTCCTCATGACAAAGGCCGCCAATCAGAATCTCAGTTACACCTGTACCCTTAATTCTTCCTTTCCCAATAACCTCACACATCCACAGGTAGCTGGCATTAGGAGGTGGACATCTTTTTCTTAATTGAATTTATTGGGGTGACATTGGCTAATAAAATTATGTAAGTTTCGAGTGTATGTTTCTATAATATATCACCCGTATAGTATATTGAGTGTTCACCTAAAGTCATGTCTCCTTCTGCCACCATTTATCCCTTTACTCTATCTCCTTCCACCCCACTTTTCTTCTGGTAATCACCATACTGTTGTCTGTGTCTATAAGTCTTTTTTTTTTTTTGCTTAGTATCTTCACCTTTATCTCCCGACTCCCTAATCTCCATCCCCTCTGGCAGCTGTCAGTATGTTCTCTGTATCTGTGGCTCTGTTTCTATTTTGTTTGTTAGTTTATTTTGTTCATTAGATTCCACCTATGAATGAAATCCTATGGTACTTGTCTTTCTCTGACGGGCTCATTTTACTTAGCATAATAATCTCCAGGTCCATCATGCTGTCATGAAAAGTGCTTCTTTTATGGCCAACTAGTATTCCATTGTGCAAATGTACCACAGTTTTTTTAACCACTCATCTACTCATAAACACGTGGGCTGCTTCCAAATCTCAGCCATTGTAAATAGCACTGCAATGAACATAGCGGTGCATATACAGAATGTGGACATCTCTGGGGTACCTTTATTCTGCCCACTATAGGGACTTTCATTATGAAGTATGGAGAATGACAATGTAATTGTTACCATGATCTAAACGAATTTCAGCCAATACTCTTCATCAAGATAAAAATAAGATACATTTGAAATAGAAAAATATAAATCAGACAGAAGGTGAATTGAAAGTGAGAAGGCATGATGGTGTGGGCAATTTCAGTGCAGATATGCAAGAGATCTCTGAGAACCAATGACAGAGGAGTTAAGTGATATCCAAAGAAAGGGTACTCCCACGGAAGGATTAAGAAGTACCAAAGCCATAACTAGAACGAGTCTGGAGTGTCCTTAAAACAGAAGGAGGGCAGAAAGACAGCGATTTGAGGAAAAGGATTAGAATGAGAGTAATATTCAGACTCCTTAACACAGTTTACACGGTTTCAAGAGAGCTGAGCCCTGCCTGTTCTCCGCTCTTCCCTACGGTCATTGGAAAGGTTTCTGCAGCGTTTGCTCAGCTCTGTCGTCTTCCCAAAAGTTCACTTTGCCTGCTTCGTGGAGAAGGAGCTATAACGGACAAGAAAGGAGTTAGGGAAATACACTGGGAGGTGTTTAAAGGGGCTCATGGGTGAGACAGTGGTAGCATCGGAGAGGGAGAGCAGGGGTGCGTGGGAAGTATTCTTTGGAGGTAAATTCCTCAGTGGAGTGTCTCAACCTTGGAACTATTGACATTCTGAGACAGATCATTCTTTGTGTGAGGCATTGTTCTGTGCATTGTTGAGAACCGCTGATGATGGATGAGGCGAAGGATGATGCACAGGTGCGGGAAGTGGAGGAATCCAGGGTAGCTCCTGGGCATCTGGCTTTCCTAAGTGAAATTGTGTCATTTCTTTCCTATTGTTCTCAGTGTGCTGACAGCTGGTTTTTTATATTAATCATACGACTGGTGACAATGACGCCTTTAAGAGGATCTGAAGGAGAATAGTTTGTAAGAAACGCTTAAAACACTTTTTAAAAAGTACTTTCCTAAGAATAAAACGGTACCCTTGACTCTCTGAAAGTGAAATTTTACAAGCCTCTTTCCTCAAACACAAAATAACCAGTTTGGGTTCTATTATGTGTAAGGTGATTATATTTCTAACCTCTTATCTCTGAGCTCCAGATTCGTTTTAAAGGGAACTCACTTTGATTCGGTGATAGAAGTGGATCTCAGAGGGAAACAGTCAAAATATATACTTGATAAAATGTACTATATACAGAACAAGAAGACCACAGTGGGCTATGCCCACATGAAGCACACATCTCTAATAAACACCCGTTTTCACCTTTAAATAGTACTGATCATTGTTGACATGTAATTACATGACCTATCACCATAACTTGATTGGAAATTCCTCTCCGACATAGACCACATTTTATTTTCCTTTTTATCCACACTTGCAGCCACATAGGTTGTCGTAGTGGATATTCACTGATTTTGTTTATGCAAAATAGCTCAGACTCACCCAATCATCCTTGACTTAGCTGAAATCCTATTTTAACTCATGTCATTCCACAGGAGCTTGCCAATCAAGGTACCAAAGCTTCCTAGACTCAGGACTGCATCCATTGTAACCTTCTGGCCAGTAGGTTTGGCCCACTTTAGAGCTTCTGTCTATCCTTGGACCAATCAGCAGTCTCCGAGTTTTCCCCTCATAATTATTATTTTTATTTGAGGTTTGAATAGTATGAGCAGAAAGGATGGGACACTGAGCTTAAAGCCCCTGGATGCAGAATCCCTGCGCTGTGAGAATGCTGGCCTGAAGGAGCATCGAACATTCAAAGAGAAAACAAGAGTTACAAGGTCTGTGCTTTTCTGAAGTCGTCACTAAGACTGGATCCTTTCCAGGTCAGGTGAGCCAACACATTCCTCCTGATTCGGTTTGTTTTGAGTCAAGTTAGCATTTCTTGCCAAAAAAAAGTACTGCCTGATACAGTAGGTGGTTAAAAGAAGTTTATTGATGGTTTCAGTCAGAGTTTTGGGTGTAACACGTGTGTTTCCCTCTCTTTCTGAACTGGTTGGGAAAAATATATAACAAAATCATTTAAAAGAAATACCACACAAAACGTCTTATTTATAAGGACAACATAAACAGGAATATTTTTAAAGGTGATACGACTTAGGAGATAAGAACAGGGGACTGAATGGGAGTAGACTCACTCTCTAGAGTTTACCTGGAACCCATTCATTCATTGGAATCTTGAGGAATGGCCCCCTCGTGAGAACAAAGCTGGCAAACACTTTGAAGATATCAAAGCTGAGAAAGGATATCACCCGAATCACACAGAGCTTAAAGGATAAAAATTTATTGAGTAATAATTAAATTATCACTCGTTCATTTATTCATTCAACAATTGCTTTCAGAGTACACATAATATGCAAAGAACTGATTAGATTATACAGACATGAAAATTTTTTTAAAAAATCTTTGTCTTCAAAGGGTCTCACTTCTCAACTATAAACCCTACAGAGGCAGGTAAGTAATGCAAACTGGGAATACCGTCCATTTACAAGACAAGAAGAAACAGTGGCAGATTAAGAGAATTTGGGAACTGAAGTTCTTAAAACATTCAGTGTTAGTTTTGGTTTCTTGTTTTGTTGTTGGTGGTGGTGGTGCTGGTGGTTTTTTTTTTGGGGGGGTGGGTTATGTCTAGGGACTGGAAAGAGCCTGTTTAACCTATGGGATCTCCGGTGTTCAAACTCTGTCTTTAATAATTAGGCAAAAAAATTAGTATCATGTAAAAGGTTCTACGGGAAGAGGAATATGTAGAATTCACTCCTAAGTGGCACCCTAGAAGAAGCCATATCTGAATGTTAAAGAAAGAGTAGACATTACCCAGGCAAGTGGAGAAGACAATGCTAGACCCACAGAAGCATACGTTCTAGGGCCTGGAAGTTGGGAAGTCTAGGAACACTCGGACCATGCAAGAGCTTTCACGGGGCTGGAAACTAGTCTCGGGGGATGATGATAAATGAAACCACGGAGTTCGGCTTATTAGCAAGGCTGTGTCCAAACCTGTGTGCTCTTTGGTGGAACAGTTTAATCTTCAACCTGACACATTTAACAATAAGAAATAAAACAAAGAAAACCAAGGTACATCTTATGCAGCTGAGTGCAGACTTGCAACACACTATTGTCTCAAGAGGTGTTCTTCTGCTGGCTAAGCCTCTCGTGTTGGGTACAAAACAGCATTGTCAAATGTAAGCTTGAGTCCAGCAGGAAAAATTAGGATACTCGAGAGTCCCAGTTAATTACTAAAACTGCATAAACCCAGACACTTGCTTACCGGACAATGTATACAGAGAATGCCCATAAGCCTTTTACTGTAAATATAAATTTGGGCTAAGCACATTAATAGAACTGATAGGAATTTTTTTTAAATATGAAGTTTAAAGAGAGACAAAAGAAGAAGAAGAAGAAGGAGGAGGAGGAGGAGGAGGAGGAGAAGGAGAAGGAGAAGGAGAAGGACAGAATATTTCCCAGGCTAGATTCTTTTCTTTTTACTTTCTGCTTAACTAAATCCTGATTATACTCAACATATCAGAAGCTCTTTGAGGGCAGAAACAATTCAAAATTTTTCCTTCTACTCTCAATGTATTGAACAGTAGTGCTGAAAGCCTACCCCTTACATGTGTTCAATCAATATTTAGGCAAATTGAACACGGTAGTAGTTACCTACTGTTGCATAAAAATTACCTCCCGAAATTAATAGTCTGAAACAACAAAATTTGTTATTGCACCATTTCTTCAGGTTGGGAATCTTTGAGTGACTTGGCTAGTGGATCTGGGTTAGGATCTCCTGAAGGCATCAAAGTGTTAGCAGAGGTAACAGTCATCTCAAAGCTCAACTGGGGAGGACACAGATCCAATTTCATTCATGGGGCGTTGACAGGCCAGACAACACTCACTCCCAAGTTCATGCACACGGCCTCTCCACAAGGCTGCCTTACATCCCGATAGCTGACTTCCTCAAAGCACACAGTCCAGGAGAGAATGTGAGAGAACATCCAGCGTGAAAGCCACAGTCCTTTATGAACTCATCTCAGAAGTGACAGCTCATCGTTTCTGGCATATCCTATGCATTACAATTAAGTCGATCACTCTAGCCCACGCTCAAGGGCAAGAGGTTACACAAGGGCACGAATCCCAGGAAATGAGGTTCATGTCCGGCCATCTTTGAGTTTGCCTACCGCAAACATTTTAATAAGAAGCTGAGAAAAAGAACACATTGCTACTCTGAATAAAACTGGAGTACTCTTACTGAGGAAGAAGCTGGTAGTGGATAAGGCAAATGAAATCACTGTCTATTGAGCAACTGTGCAGAAGGTCATACACTGTGAGATGTGATTTTACCTCATGACTCCTAAAATCATCGGTAAAATCAACCTCAAAATGGCTAGGGTGCTCACAAATTTTTACGGTAGAAATCAGTGGAACAAGTGACTTTTATACATAATTTTCTCATGGTATGAAAGCAAATCAGATAAGAGAACATAGAAGTATACAGGTAGAGGCAACAATAAGGTAGCATATTCCAGGAACTCAAAGAAATTTGGGAGAGATACAGGAAATCATGTGGCTGGGGAATTAGAGTTCAAGTTCATTGTAGCCGGATCTGAGTAGCACAGAGAGTTTCATGCTTTCTTAGGTGCATATCTACTTGTGAGATTCTACTTCAATGTCCATTTCTCCTGCTAGACAGGAAAGAAGCTGCATGGTGCAATGGGCTGTATTTCACTAACCAATGAAGTGGAATTGAGAATTAGATTTTTGGAGAAGGGAAAAAAAAACTGAAATAATCAAGGACTTCCTTGGTTTTTCTGGTTCTCAGAACACTGCCAGATACAGAGCATACCCTCTGTTTATTTTTTTTGGAGGGGGGGAGTAAAAGAAGCAATAAAGATATGTGTTTACGTATCTCGTCTCTGCAGTGAAGATATCTACTGCTTTATGACTGCTTCCCTTCCGAAGGCAGTAGCTGCAGGCCATTCCATTAACCACCATCGCCTCCCACCGCCAAAACACACATCGCCTCCTGACAAATTGCAGGGAAAACTATACGGGACTTGGCATAATAAGCTTACTCAAAAGGATGATTTGCAGCCCAATCATCCTCTCACAATAAGAGTTATAGAGAGAAGCAATTAGTTGAAGTCAGCAAAGTACAGAAGTAGAAGAGAGAGAGGATGCCTCACTTAGCTGCCTGAACAGTAAAACACTAGAATAGGTACCGGTAGGACAGTAGATGACTAAACCTTGAATTTTATGTGAATAATTACAAGAGAGACACTAACTTTAGAGATGAGATTCTACTTCTTAGTGAAAATTGACTGTGGCTATCAAGGCTGTTTAGTTTGTTCCTTCCTTTTCTTCTTTTTTAATCCTGTGATCCCATTAACATTACATTTTCATTACCTAAGCTAAAAGAGTGTGTCTTTGGCTCTTGACATTTTGTATATAAATTAGTATTATTGAAGCCCTATATTTCTTAAGAGCAAAGGTCAGATTACATTCTTTGGGAGAACTTTCTTTTTTCTAAGATTTTATTTATTTATTTTTAGAGAGGGAAGGGAGGGAGACAGAGAGAGAGGAACATCAATGTGCGGTTGCTGGGGGGTCATGGCCTGCAACCCAGGCATGTACCCTGGCTGGGAATCAAACCTGCAATGCTTTGGTTCTCAGCCCATGCTCAATCCACTGAGCTACGCCAGCCAGGGCCGGGAGAACTTTCTTTCATCCTCTTGTCTTCCAGCAAGTTGTTCCCACAGGAAGTTCTTTACAGTCCACACTCCATAGTGCCCTCACAAGGGAAGGCAGTGCCCTGGTCTGGTTCCCTGTGCTGTGTTTACTACATAGCACAGTTCCTGGAATGTTGTCGGTCTTAATAAATATTCATCAAGTGACTGTTTAATGAATTGGCATCATTTTCAAAGCTTCATTATAAACAGGATATGAATTTTCATTCTCTCCTGCCTTGACTTAATAGTTCAAATTCCTTTAATAAATCATGCATTGCATAAAAATTCTGTCACTAAAGACAAAGATACATCATATGTTGTTGCTTCTTTCCTTTTATTTCCTTTTTATGAGCCATTGATGCTTTTCTGCTTCGACAATGATGGTACTTTCCCTCAAACTTTCCATGAAATTGAGAATCAGATTTTTGGAGAAGAAAAAAAAATACTGAAATAAGCACAAATATTCTTGGATTTTCAGTTTTGTTTGGGAGGATGAGAGAGTATATGTGATAAGCTTAACCTTAACCGTAGAGGTTATATATCTTCTCTTTGTAAGTAAATGTGCCCCACGCCTCCAGTGCCCATTCTACATCCACCCCATCTAACTGGTCGCTGCTAACCCCACTACGGCCGCAACAAGCCAGCTTCCCACAGCGGGGACCTGATGGCCCTCCTCCCTGCGCTCCATCGCTTAATTCTCCACCTGCCCTCAGTGGTCTTTTCTCAAAACACATCTTCTAATCTCTGCCAAGGACTTAGACAATCCCGTCTAGAAGAGAGCTGACATACTTTTCGTCATGGTTCTTAGAGAAAACAGAACCAACAGTGTGCGTGCGCGTGCGTGTGCGTGTGTGTGAATACATGCATGTATATGTGTATGTGTGTATATATGTATGTATATGTGTATGTATATATGTGTGTGTGCATATATATAAGAACTTCATACTTATTTACTATAAGGAATTGGATCGCATGATCATGGAGGCCAGCAAGTTCAAAGTCTCAGAGCTAATGCCCCCATTTCAGCCCCAAGGCCAGTAGCTGCTGTGGAACCAGGAAGAGCCACGGTCTCTTGTCTAAGGTTAGACTGCACATTGGTTTTCCATCGCTGCCTGGTTTCCACCCTTTAAACTTTCTTCTCATCCCCCCATGACCTTGCCATTTCCTAAAATAAATTATTTACACTAAATATCCCAAGCTCTGCTTTCCTGGAGGAGGGGGCAGGCTAATATAATAAGATCATCAGAACATTCTTTTTTCTTTCCCAACCTTGTTATGATTCAAAATAAAAATTGTATGTATTCAGATTGCTTCCAAAAAAAGCAACTATGTACGGTGATGGATGTATTAATTAACTTGATTGTGGTAATCATTTGCACAATGTATACTCATAGGTATATTAAATCATTGTGTTGTATGCCCTAAAAAGTTTTTTTTTCATATTCATCCTGATAACAACACAAAATATCTGATATACAACACATTCTGGTCTCCCCAGTGCTCACTGCTAAACAGGATCTTTGGGACTCATTTGCAAACATCTGCGAAGGGAGGTTTGCGTACAGAGGCGGTCACTCCCACAGTTCTTGTCTACACCACAGGCTTCCTCAAGGCAGAGCAGTAAGCATCTGTTTTGTTCAGAGCTGATTCTCAAATGTCAGACATGTTGAATGAAAGGCCAAAAAGGTAGCAGAGTAGCTAGAGTTCTGGGAATCAGGACTTTCTCGCTTTAAATCCCAAGTTAATCCCCAGCCGCCTCTACTACTGTTTGTAGGGAACTGTTCCGTGGCTCGTTTTACTTCTACCCTTAGGTGTAGCCCATAAACCTCAGATTTAGATGACATCACAAGAGTAGAATTATGGTACCAGTGAATACATATGTCCATCCTATTAAAATTAATCGGAAATAGAAAACCGATCCTCAACTACAAAACAGAAAGCAAAAACAATACTCTATGCTCTGAAATGACAGACAATCCAAAATGACATGCTGTATTAACTTACATGCAGACCCACAATCTAATAAGCAATCACACTAAATTAGCATATACTGTAGTTTTTTGGACCACATGGACACACCTAAGTTTTAGAGGAGGAAAATGGGAAAATTTTGAAGCAACAAATGGGGTAAAATATTTAATAACATAAATAACATACTATTTCACCAATGTAAATGTGAACAGAATTCAACAGCAGCATTAACAACCACTATTTGTCCCAAATTTGGGACAGGGGGTTCGTCTTATAGCCCGAAAAATATGGTAAACCCTTCAGAGGGCTAGTTCCTACTTTTAGTTGTATCTTGTTGGCTGCGCCTCTAGTGGGAGTATATTGCTTATTAGTACGCAGATTAACCAGGTTCAATTAGCTCCTAGAAATTTCCTCTGATTTTAACAAAAGCCAATCCGAGCCTATTAGCAGCATTCAATAATTAGTGTCACTGCGCCACATTAATGTGATTATAATTCAGATCAAAGATTTAAGGCTTCAGAGAATTGTTAACACATTTGGTTAGATCTTTCGAACTATTTTTTAAATAATTTTTTAAATGAATCTGAGTTATGATTTTAGGAATGCTTGAAATCCAGGAGTTTTATGTCTGGGAAACTGATGATAAAGACTGAAGTCAATATGCTGAAAGAATAAATATATTCCTTTTGAAAGAGAAGACAAGTTGAAAGAAGATAATGCCGAGATTAAAATTCCATACAAAGTTCGATTCATTGCATCTATTTCTTCCTGTCCCACTCACGAAGGCCTGTGGTTGTGGAACATCAAAAAGGCTTCATCGAACATTGATTAAGATTAAGAGTTTCGAAGTCTGATTCTGTGTGTTTACATATTGACTTTTTTTCCTAGTAGTTCTGCAGCCATGACCAAGGTACTTAGACTCCCTGTACTGTTTAAGGACTGCATGCTAGTGTTTCTCCTAAATGTACAACATTGGAGCCTCAACCCTAAATGTGATGGCATTTGCAGATGGGGCCTTGGGACGTACACAAGGTTAGATGGGGCCCTGGTAATGAGGTTAGCGCCCTTATAAGAAGAGACAGAGACAGGCCGCTATCTTTTTCCCAGAGCACTTCCACTGAAAGGTCACGTGAGCACCGTGGGCAAACCGACGGGAGAGCTCTCACCAGAAACCGCCCTGAGCTCAGACTGTCAGCCTCCAGAGCTGTGAGGAAGTAACTGTCCGTTGTTTGAGCCCTGTCTGTAGAATCTTGCGATGGCAACTCAAACCAACTAAGTATTTCAGATTCCTCATCTCTACAGTGGGGTCAGCAATGGGCTGTTCTCTACCTCTGGTATCAATGCAGGAATGAATTAAGACAAGTGGGAATAGTATTTAATACGAAGCAAAAAGTAGCATATCAGCTTTAACTGCTGTTTTTTCTTAGTAATAGGTTTGGAGCTAATTTCTGCCTTTGAAATGTGTATCTACTTTAAAAGGCAGACGGCTTCAGAACTGGGGTATACAAAGTCTCTGATTTTCCTCTTACAGAGGAGATGGGATCCTTGGCTTTGTTTTCAAATTCTACAGGGTCTGAGAATGCCGAGGTCTATAAATAAAACCCCTTGAGTTAAGCCTTCATATATGACTTCTAACTGGATTTTCCTATCCACTGTTATATCCAGCAGGTCAACATGTTATATCAAAAAAAAACAAACATTCCAATAACATTGAGGAGATGCAGTGAAACGGAGCAGACCAGAGATGATTTTTCTTGGCATTGTGCAGATTTTCAGATGAGAAATTAGAGCTACAGATGCTTACCCCAAGCAAGAAAACACACAGGGAATGTATACGATGTGAGCCAACTCATCCTGGGGCATCGACTCTGAAACTCCTGACAAAATGGCATCATGCATTAAGTTACATTCTTCTGGAGAGGGGATGACACAGAGCGTACCTTGACAGTCCATCAGGTAAACGTGAGTGTCATTTAGCGGTCTATTTCCCAATGAGTGGCACGCTACATCTCAATAAAATAAGAATGCAGGCTGGGCTGTCAATCATCCCGCGCCTTCTCGGTTTCAAAGGGGCTTGTCTCATCTGTGATAGCTTGGAGAAAATTGCTCTTCTTCTTAATAGATGAAAAGTTTAGAGCATCCAGTAGCACAACCCAGAATGCCGTCCAAAAACACATTCTGCACTGAATGTGGAATTTGGGACAGTTGAGCTGACTTTTTTCCTTAACAAATTAAGGGAACCATGCCCACGATAAATTTGTATTTATCTTGCTTCTTGGGATATCTGTGGTAGGCAGAGAAATAGTCCCGTAGCTATCACTCATAGCTTCCCCCTTGCTAGTCTTCAACCACAGAAGCTGGGAAATGCCGTTTGTTAATCCTGTGGCCTCTCTTAAAACTGTAAGTGGCCAAGCACCAGTTTGGGCTAGAAAGCCCAGGAGGAGTTCTGCTGGAGCAGAGAATAAAAGGCAAGTTGTACTGCTGGAAATGGGACCTTTTTTTCCTGCTTCTTCCACCCACACACCTTCCTGCCTTTAAAAGTACGTGTGGCCCTGGCCAGTGTGGCTCCATTGGTTGGGGGACATCATGCACACCAAAAGCTTGTTTGATTGCCAGTCAGGGCACATTCCTGGGTTGTGGGTTCAGTCCCTGGCCAGGGACTGAACGGTAATC
Organism: Phyllostomus hastatus; assembly: GCF_019186645.2. Classification (NCBI taxonomy): domain Eukaryota; kingdom Metazoa; phylum Chordata; class Mammalia; order Chiroptera; family Phyllostomidae; genus Phyllostomus; species Phyllostomus hastatus. The sequence continues at coordinate 22,632,131 of NW_025334024.1, forward strand.
AATGTTGCCTTTGTGTTTCTCTCTCACATCGATGTTTCTCTTCCTTGCTCTTTCCCTTCCCCTTCCTCTAAAAAACTGTCTCTCTTTTCCTCTCTCTCTAATAGCAATGGCAGGGGCTGGGGAAGTTCTTGGATAAGGACTAAGAAAAAACAATTTAGAAAAAAAGTACACATGATGTCTACAGCTGCAGCAGCCATCTTGTGACCATGAGGCAACTGGTCCACCAGTCAACGAATACATATTTTGTATATGTTTTACACTCTAGATTCTTATAATAAAGTAAGCTGGAGCACAGAAAATGTTAAGAAAATCATAAGGTTCTTCTGCAAGTTTTTGTCAAGTTCTCACAAATCTCAAAAGACTTTTCCGGTGGATTTATTGAAAAAGACCCATGAAGAACTGAATATATGCAGTTCAATCACGTGTTGTTCAAGGGCCAACTGTACAGTTTATCGTGATCGCTTTATCAATCACCAATGTTGTAAGAAGACTACAGCTATCAATGCCGTATAATATACACCACAGTAACTACTTTTGCAAAACCTTATGACTTGAGAGGAAATCCCCACCCCGTTCCCAGTGGATATAGAATATGTGAACACAGAATACCAGAAAATGCTCGGGGTGACAGTTGTCTCAGTGTGCCCAGGTATGGGGGGGTCCCTTAAACATGGTCCTTTCTGTGCCAAAATTTGAATAGTCTTGGGAAAACCCAAATTGTTGGTCACCCCAAAGGTGATAACAATTGGGATTGGGGTTGGGATTAATCCATGAGTTTCTCTTCTCAAGAATATGGCCACCCTCAACCTAAAGGAGAAGGAAAAAAAAAACATTTCAGGGGTACTGGCCAAGCAAAAAAGTGTGTAAAATTAGCAAATATGATGAACAGAAGGGCAGGATCTGGGTCCCTCTTCAAACAGTGTTAAGAGTTCAAACAAGACGCAGCGAACACTGGGAGACGGTAAATGTTTCTCTGCAGACCCTGGCGGCTCTCTGCGGCGTCCTCACCGGCAGGTGGCAGGGCTTCTCAAAGGGCCGCAGGTACTGGAGCCTTACTCATTTATTTATTTAGCTTGACCAGAGAAAGGATAGGAGTCTTTTTCCCATTCCTCTACTTTGGTATCTTAAAGCTCCCTATACGTGAAAACACATTTTCTTACTTTCTGTCCCATGCTGATAAGTGGGACTTCAAGGGGGGAAAACATTCACACATTTCAATTATTATGATATTTAAGGGAGCATTTTAACCTCTTTTCCAAGGTTTACCTGCCGCAAATATGAGAGCGATTTTAATTCCCCTCTTTCTTACAGTCTAGTGTTCATATCCTAATCCTTATTATATTGCCATGAAATTACTAAAAGAACATCATAACAATTTTGTGTGTATTCTAAATATACCAGATAAGCCGTTAGCATTAATGCAGCTGAGATTTTATTATATTTCTTCCCCGAAAGAATGGAAATGAGTTTACTTGATATGAGATGAGGGTTTCGTATAACTGTTAGGATTAGGCAATGTTGGAAATAAGAAATCTTAATGGGGAAAAAAATTGCTAAAGTTTTATTCAGCTGAAATACGTGGACTTCAATAATAAGCTTGGAGCAGCTGGTCTGATCTGGCCTTCTTCGGCAGCATAACTGACAGAGTGCTACATGTGTCCTTGTCCCCGGGGGACCCCACCTGAGTCCATGAGGTGGGCGCACAGTCTTTGACTAGTCCTCTGCAACCCTATACACAGCCTCTCCATAATTAAACTTGTTCAGCCTTTTCACTGGAGAATCTTAGGGCATAGTATGTGGGATGTGACTACAGATCTCTCTTTAAAGAGCCACTCAAATATACAGACAAGGAGAAACTCAGCATAGCGAACACCTCAAAACATTACTTTTCTTTATTCCATGCTTAAGAGGAAAGAAGGACCGCCTGATTGTAAGTGACTTACGGACTTTGAAATCAGAAACATCCAGGGTTGGCTCCTTGCTCCGTCCTGTAATTGAGGGACCTGAGATGATGCTCTGGGTTGTTGGGAAATGGGATAGCAATGCCTCTCTTAGTGTGTGCCTGGACAGCCGGCAAAATCTCCTCAACTCCGAAGGCCAAGACCCTTTCACTAGGTAACACTGCATCCAATTAAAATGTGTCGTGATGGATAATAGCATTTTCCAAAGTAATGAAAGTCCAGTCTGGTAGTTCTACCGCCTAGTCTTCCTGAGGGTCATGCAGTTCTCCTGATGAGACCGATGATGAGATACGGTTGGGATGGGGGGGGGGTGTGGTTAATAAATACCTTACATTTCAACGTTGAACTTGGAGGTGGGCTCTAGTATTAAAAAGTTTTAACTTGAACATAGACAGCCCTTTGGGAAAATATTCAGTAAGACAAATTCCCTTGTTTTAAAAAAATCCAAACCTATTGTTTTCCTTCTTTACTCCAGATACCTGCCGTCCCCTCTGCAGCTACTGGTACTTATACACGTAAGTGTAAGTGTTGTTGTGGATGTACATGTTCACTTCCTCTGGGCCAGAAAACCTAACTGTGGAAATGCTGGATCATCATGTAGATGTAGGGTTAACTGGATGACAAACTTCCAACCAGCGTGAAGACCAGAGAGCTAACATTTTCTGAGGACTGGAGAAGGGCAGACACCGCACTGTGGGCTTTAGGTCGGCTATTCCGCCCAACCTTTAACACCGTGAGCTGGGTTCGCTTTTATCCGTGGTTTACGGCACAGCGAGTTGACATTTACAGAGGGTCAGAAGCGTGCCCCAGATCCCACTGCTAGCTAGTGCCGCCGTAGGCGTCTGAGGCCAGCTCTCCTTGCATAGACACAGTCATGGGCTGGGGACCGAGACCTAGTTCTTGCCCCAGATCTGCTCACCCATGAAACACGGGGGTTCAATTAGGACCAAGACTCCAGCCTAAGTTGTTTTCAGTAAAGTCACTCAGTGGGCCAGAGGAAGCCCTCTTTTTATTATCTACAGAAATGTGCCCATTTGTCCCGGGTGCCCTTGAGGAGTGACAGGTTAAAGTCAAAGGAAGAGAATATCGCAGTGTTATGTTTTCTGGAGCCAGCGGAGGCAGTCAGTCAGTCTCTGCTCGGCTCTTCTGCACGGCCCAGCACGCACGCGACCACCCTACAATTAACCTATCTGAATTAGGCTTCCCATTACTATTGAAGGAAGCTGGCAGTACCCTCTGGGTGTTCTCCATCAGGGGCTGAGTTAAGCATGCATTTACATGTAAATGGTCTCCTTTCCTCCTCCTTCTCAGCCTGCTAATGAAATATTTTGCACTGCTGTGCAGGCCGCTCCATACACATTCCGAACAGGAAAATGCTTGTGATGAAAAGGAAAAATTAAAGCAAGACTACACATTAAATAATAGCCCTTGGAGGTAGCCATTCACCTTCTACTTTCCATTTACTCTATGATCCAGTGTGTATATGAGCACCTGCTGAGGGCTGGAGGGTAGGCCGGGCCCTAGAGAGATAGTCCTCAGCTGGGGGGGGGGGGGGGCTTACTGCATCCTAAGGGAGCCGATCATTCGTATTTGTGGCAATAATTTTTTTAATTTTTTAAATTATAAATGGTGGTGAGCAGAGGGAAAGATAAAGACAGGTAGCTGAGAGAGCAATTAACAGGGAACTCTGACCTAGTCTGAGGGCACGAGATATCCCCGAGGAAACTGCAAGGCAGGTAACTACTGCAAAGCTGTCAGAATGAAACGCAGCAGCACTGCGAGCTGTTAATGAGCGCTCGCCACGTGAGGGCCCGGCTCGGCTCTAAGCACACTGCATGCCTCACCGCCACAGACTTGGGAGGCTGGTACTGTGATGTCCAACATTGCACGCAGGTGGGCGTGTGGGGCCAGGGTTCCAGCCCAGGCTGCCCGACTCTGGCGTGTGCACACTCAGACACTGAAGAACCACACCACTCTGGTCTCCCCCCCACCTCTGACATCTCTCTCTCCCCAGAACTCACTCCCGGTTTCCCGCACGTTCCCGTCCGAGATTATGTGTTGAGCTCCAGGAACTGGAAGTTAACAGATGACATAATGGCTCCGTTTGCTTTCTAAGAATTACTTCTTTTGTTTTAAAGATTTTATTTATTTTTAGAGAGAGGGAACATTTTAAAATTAACTATGTGGCTACATTTTATTTCTATCGGACAGCATGGTTTTAGAATGTTTTCCACCGACCATTAGCATTGCAAATCTTCACCCAACCTCATTCAGGTTCAAATTTGACATGAGCTTTAGGAACAGAGATAATTCATTGAGAACCAAAAGTCTATCAAATTGGTTTGCAAGGGATTCTCCGTGCGGGGTAAACAAGCTAAGGTACAGAGAAGCGGAAAGGGAACTAAAGCTTCGCAGGGATGTGTCCAGGTTCACTGGGATCCCGAGATTCAAGAACTGCGTCAGTGGCAGAAGAAACTGCGCGAAGACAAGCACATCCACACGAGCGTCAAAATTTCCTGGGCCAAAACAAGAACCGAAAAGCTGGTTGTTTGATGGGACTACCTTTGGATGTCTGGGAATTGTGAGTTAGCACAATGGTACATGCCAGTTCCTATTTCAAACACGGGACGCCACTGTCTCCAGGAATACCCTTCCCACCCGTCAGACGGCGCATCCTGCTGCGGACCCAGAGACTGATTTCCAGCAGCTCCCGCGGCCCTCCTCCAAAAGCAGTCGGGGTTCACAGCCAGTCCCCAAGGAGGTTCTTAAAACATGCAGATGGCACTGCCGGTGTTTTTGGTAATTCCGCCTTCAGCTCCTCGCATGCCCTGCCTGGTCTTCTACAAAGTGTAATTTTTTCAACTCCACAGCCTTCTCTTAAGTGACCTCCCATCACATCACCATCTAATCTGGCCCAGAGATTTTTTCATTAGGTTTCATTACAGGAAGTTACAGCTTCACTGCACGGCTGTGCTCTCCGCGGGGACTTTCCGCTGACACTATTTCAAGAAATTAGGCGATCAGAAAGGGCCTCAGTAGCAGCCCCCCTACCCCCCCACCCCCCTGCCCCATCACTATGTCAGGTTTTCAAGCCAAATCAAAAGGAAGAAACTGTGTGTGAGATCCAAAGTGTGCCAAAAGGTCCAAAGACACTTTATTACACCAATAAAGATGATAATCATGATACTACATCAGAGCAAAAAGTACGTGTTTTGAAAAAATTGATTTGTGCATCCATTCTTTAAGTGTATATTGGGTCATGGACCCACTATCTCCCAGGCCTGTTATCATGGGGAGAAAATACTTTTTGTACCTTTTTCATTGGTTACACAACGGTGAAGAGATGCTGGAGGACATTTGTCTAAATGAGTACCAAAACTTTATATGTTCTCCTACATAAAGAACAGTCAACATTTATATCTCTGGAGCGGTACGTACGTAACTTACATAGAATTTTACTAACTGGATCCCCGTAGAGACCCCAGCTCTCCCTCGGGTCCTCCTAAGCAGAGGCCCCAGGATATTTTCATATTCAAAGACCACAGACTCATTTCCGAAAGTAGCGCTAATACAAAATGTACAAAAGGTTACCTGAGTGAATAGAGAGATCATACTGCATGCCATTCACCAGGCAAAACTATACAAATGTTCTACTTTATCATCTTTCTTTTTTCGTCTTTCCTCTTCTTAGCAGCTGTTATTTGGACTGTCACTCATGCTTTCTCTCTGTCTCTGTCATTCTCTGTTTCTGTGTGTGTGTGTGTCTGACACTCTCTCACTTTCCACCCACCACCTACCCACACTTTCTCCACTTCCCTTCTTTTCTCCCACCTCCTCCTCCTTTCCTGGAGCTGTGCCACCGGGTCACAGAAGTCCCCTTCCACATATAAAGCAGCGTGCTCCTCGTTCTGCATCTCTCCTTGGCCCCTCGGTCCCAGGCAGCTCCCACTTTGCCCAACAGGGCATCTCTCCTGCCCTCCAACATCCTCAGAAGATAAAAAAAGGTAGTGGATATTGTTCTTTATCCTTACTATTTTTTCTTGTCATATCATTTCTTTTACCACCTTCATTTTAAAAACTACAGTTATATTGGTAACTCCACAGAATCCTATGAAGAAGTATGTTTAAAGGTAGCAGCGTAACTTTAAACATATAGTGGGCATGTGATACAATATGCAGATGATGTATTATAGAGTTGTACACCTGAAACCTATATGGTTTCACTGACCAATGTCACCCCAATAAATTCAATAGAGAAGAAAAATAAATATCATGGTAGAATAGTAAGTTGAAAACCTGTGGTGCCCATTTATAAAGGTTTAGTTACTATTTACTAATGAGACTCTCCTTTTGGAAATATGATAGTGGATCTATAAAACTTTCTAGATCTGTATGACTCAGCATTTACCATCAAGAATGCAAATGGAGCGCTGGCTGGTGTGGCTCAGTGGACTGAGTGCTGGCCTGTGAACCAAAGGGTCACCAGTTCGATTCCCAGTCAGGGCACATGTCTGGGTTGTGGGCCAGGTCCACCTTAGGGGGCGTGCAAGAGGCAACCACACGTTGATGTTTCTCTCTCTCTCTCCTTCTTCTTTTCCCCTCTCAAAAAGTAAATAAATAAAATCTTTTTTTAAAAAAAGAATAGAAGTGGCTTTCTCTACAATGCTTTCCTGATAAATGACAAGTTGATATTGTTGCTAATAAAAATATCAATTCAGGAAGTGAGCATTGATTGAGAAACACATTTTTGTGAACTAACGTTTGAAAATTACCCGTTTTCCATTTACTTCAAAAGTAACAGCCCAAATTTTCCATTTTCTCTAAATTCATCTTCCCAATTTCTGAAATAGTGCAGACACTGTAACACAGTCAGCTGCTACGTTAACTGGTACTAAATTGAACACTGTAATCTAATACAACAAAGATATTCTTTACTTCCCTAAAGACATGCCTTTCTCATTCCCTCAGACATGTTTTGGGATTCAACAAACTTCTGGTGTGGATAGAAACAACCTGGTTTTACTGTACTGTAAAGGGGAAAAAATGGTAAATAATTCCAAACCAAGTAGTGTGGTATTTTTTTTTCACAGCTGGAATACTAGTTTTTATTACAGCTCAACTGGCATTGCAAATTAAAATTCATCTCTGTTTGTTAAACTGCTACTGAAAATGGCTTCTACCAACTGTTACAGTTGAATATTCTGTTGTGGCGTATGCATTCAGTAGGAATGGTTAAAGAGTATGAATATTTAAAAACAAGTACACAGATAGCACTTTTTCTCCCATTGGCTTTCCACCGTGGACTAACTGAATTACATTTTGAGTCTGTGGTCAAATTTGGCTGAATTTTCACTGGTGATAAGGCACCTGTTGACTGAATTCATTAAATAGTCTTTACAGGTTCGTTAGAGCTGTAGTTCCTGATCACAGGCAAGCAGCCCCACTTTGCTATCGCTTCCCCATCACATCCCCCCGCAGACTTGCCACTGAGAGAAACCAACCTTGCCCACACAACGACGTCAACACAAAAAGGACCCTTTCCTTTTTCTTCGTGCATGTTATGTTTATTTTTCTTGTGCACAAAAGCCTGCAGACTATTGTGAATGAATTACATATCTTGCATTTGAATACTCACCATGCTAAGGTTATGTGTGCTTATGACCCTTTTATTTTATGTATTAAAGGAATAAAACAAAGAAAAGTACTCAGTGTAATAATAGATCTGCATAGAAAAATCAGAATATTAGCTTTTCCTTTAAGACCAATAATCCTAATTACTTTCTTTAGGAAATCTTTACTGACACCCCAGACAGAGTAAATCATACTCTAATCTGAGTTACTCTGGGTCTCCTGAATAATTCTGTTGTTATCCTTACTACAGCGGTTATTAAACTTCTGGTTTATATGTCTATCAAAGAGGTAAAATCATGGAATGTGTCCTACACTCCATTATACCCAGAATCCTCAGCATAGTTTCCCTGATTCAATAGGCCCCCATCTCTACTGAAATACTGAAGTAAGATTTTTATACTTGTGCCCCGGCTGGCATAGCTCAGTGGATTGAGCTCAGGCTGTGAACCAAAGTGTCCCAGGTTCGATTCCCAGTCAGGGTACATGCCTGGGTTGCAGGCCATGACCCCCAGCAACCGCACATTGATGTTTTTCTCTCTCTCTCTTTCTCCCTTCCTTCCCTATCTAAAAATAAATAAATAAAATCTTTTAAAAAATTTTAAAAATACTTTAAAAAAATATTTTTATACTTGTGTGAACCATAAGGAAAAATAGTAAAAATGCAGCTGAATTATTCTAGCTAAAACTCCTTGTTCTTACTCAAACTTGAAGTCATGATTTAAGTTTATTTTATTTTCCCCATTTAAATAACCTCTCTTTTCTTAAGAAAATAGAACTCCATAGGTGATAAGTCATTTAAAATTAAAGGTAATCTCATGTTCCTTTTTTATGATTTTCATACATTAACTTCAAAAGAAGAGACAATAATAACTTATAAACCTTCAATTGAGAAAAAGTACTTAGGTTTAAAGACACGGGGTCATAATCTTGCTTCAGAAAAAAAAAGTGGTTACAATTAACCAGTATTTTTGCAGGATCATCAGAATCACAATCCATCTACTATTTTATAGAACAAAGACATTCTGCCTCATTATGTAGATTGTTTCTTAAAAACCAGATACTTCCTAAGCATTTAACATTGAGAAGGGTACAATGCATGTCTAATTTATAACCCATTCATTTTTCAGTGTTTTATCCTAAGACATGACACAAAAAAAAGACAAAAAAGGAGAAACCTTTGTGATAGTTATATAGCCACCAGTAAGAAAAATGTGCACCTTTCCTTTTTAAAATATCTTGCTAGAACAACATCTTCACCCAGCATTTATCCTCTTAGCTGTCTTAATCATATTGTCCATTGTGAATTCCAAGAAAAAACGTACAACTGGTATCCTCAGTAAAATGCCACCTGTCTGGCAACTAGCTTGCTACTTGCTACTCAAGCCCTGGATCACTGGATGTAGTCTGTGGATCATTGGGAGTAGCAAGCAGCATTGAAACATTGCTTCATGTTAGGGAAACTGAGGAACACCGAAGTCATACGACAAACAGAAGCTTACAAAAAATTTGCTGCAGTAGCACATTTTGATGATTCTGGGACCATGATATTTGGCAGAGCCAAGAAGTGAGCTTTAAGTTAATTTGCTAAAGAAGGCTTATATTCTTTACATATTCTTTAGACATTATTTATAAAGAATGTTTATATTCCATTAGGTAGAAGAGAATGGTTAGTGCTAACAGTATTTCTTTTGGGGGGTTCATTTCTTTATTTTACAGAAGCTTAAATATTTTATTGTTGTATTGCAGCTGTCCCAATTTTTCCCCCTTTGCCCTCCTCCACCCAGTCCACCCCGCACTCCCACAGTCAGTCCCCACACCACTGTCCATGCCCGTGGGTCATTCTTACATGTTCTTTGACCAGTCCCTTCCCCTTCTTTCCACCTGTATTTCATTTTTTTTAAAGAGTAACATATATTTCTTAAGCCTGGAGCAAATGAATTTTTCAGCATTAATATTTTTCTACTAGTGGGTAAATACTTTCCCATCCATCATATTTCATTGAATTTTTTTTAAAGTGGCATTTTTACTGCTTGCCAACTGGGAAATAGTGGGCCCAGTGTGGAGGGTTCTTTTTTCTTCTCCGTCTTTTTTTAAGACTGAAATAAAGCATTCTGAGGAGTTAGTTGCAACTTCCTAACTTCATAAAGTCAGATAATCATGTCACATCTGAAAGGTAAAAAATAAAGAACATTCTGTAGTTGGAACAAAAGCGGAATTATTGCTTTATTAAGGACTATAATAAGTGTAGTTTGAATCCTAGGTGGGGATTTCATATGATTATCTTCAGGGTATATTAGATAAGCATCTTCAAGTCTGTGCTTTGAAGTACCATCTCTAATCTCGGCATGAATTCTTAACAAGATTTTCACATCATTGTTTTTAATGCTGTTGAAACTGTGCCTACATAGAGGTAGTGACATATATAACACACAAATCTTCCTTATAAAAATTGTTATACATAAGGCAATGGTGGCATGGTGCTAGAGCAGACATGCTGGGGGTGGGGGGACAAGGACACTGAGCTTTGTATGGGGACAGAATATGCCACCCCAAAATATGCCGCTTTGGCATATTGAAAAACAAGTCATTATGTAAAAGCTCTCTGACCTCCCTCTATCTGGCTAAAAGCAGAAAATACACTTTAAAAGGTGTGCCCCTCTCCTCCCTACCAGGAAGGACCAAAGTTAATCATACAAGAGCATTTTAACCATTTATCGGCACCAAAGAAATATGCAAAATAAACACTCAGAACCAGCCTTTATCTACCATTATTTCCTACACATTTGCCTACTCACAGTTTGCAGCCCTGAAATTTCAAAATCCTTTTGCTTTGTCTTGTCCCATCTCAAAATATTCGTTGTTTCTTCGCTGAGATGCTACTGAACCCCAGGTTCTAACAGGCCCCTTGCATTATCCATCTCCGAGTATTCCCTCCTGTGAGTAAACGTGACACCTGCTAATAACCTTCTACTTTATCTCTTTTTAATCTGCCTTTTGCCAGTCCAACTTACAAGCCTTCAGCCACGGAACCTAGGAGGGTGGTAGAAAAAATAAATGTTCCTCTCTTACAGCATCACTTGATTAGGGGTACATACAGTTTCACTTGAAAATAAAACTGCCATGCCTTATCTTTGTTAAGCTTTTTCTATAATCTCCGTATCCTGTCTGATGTTCTGCTGACTCTTCCGCAAGTTATATTATCTGCCATCCCATCTACTCGTGTACTATTTTCTACTCGAAAACTATTTATTGAATCTATTGGCTGGGACAGTACTTTTCCTAAAGGAGCTCAGAGAAGTGAAGATTTGGTGACTAATACAAATCGAGGTATACTTGCAAATTATGGTCACGATTTGGAAGAAAGCAAGAGGGGTCTCGTGAAAGGAGAGAACAAGGAGATGTGACCAGTGTGAATACAGAGAAGGAGGAATCCTTAGATATAGTTAACCTAAGGAAATGAAATAAAAACTGAGTTCCGTGTTCTACGTTCTGTACGACATGGTAGCTACTCACTACATGTGCCTGTTGAGCACTGCAAATGGAGCCTGTGTAAGTGAAGAAACTGATGTTTAATTTTACTCAAATGCAATCGATTTAAACAGCCACAAGTAGCCAGTGCTGTCACCTGGTCCCATACATACATGGCATTCCCCTATTCCTTGGTGTTGTGCGTACTTGCCTTTCCCCCAGATACAAATGGGTTTGGTTAAAACTCTAGTCCAGGAAGCTACTCATGAAAAAAGGGAGACACAAATTATGACTGAAGAGAAACTGAGCCTTTCCACCCTGCCACTTAAATAGAGGCATCTCGACTGTCATCTTAGAGAGACCGTCAGAAGGACACGGAGGTAGAGGAGGAGGGGGAAAGGGAAAGAAAGAGTAAGGTGTCTCCCGATAGTGTCACGGAGCCTCTCTCTAACTCTGAGTAAGAGACCTGGTGATGTAGCCCAGTTAGCTCATTGTTCTCCTGTCTACAAGTGCAAATTTAACTTAGCAATGAGGTCAGAGAATACAAAAAGTTACTCCCAGACTCTCACAATGTTGAATTTCAAGCGTCTCTCCAGTCAAAGCTGTGAAGGCAGACTTCGCTGGAACACAGCTCTAAGGCCACCTGGAACAGAAGCCTCCCTGCCAATGTCTCGGATAATAATTACTCTTGTCTATGTGCACAGTGATTTTTGAGGGTCCTACCTCTTTCGTCTATGCTTTGCTGTCCAAATTAAAACTTGAATAATGTCTTTGCAAAGAAAAAAGCCTTCTTTTTAATAAATTATACAAAGAATTAGAATAAGAAAGCTATACATAAAAATTAGCTCAGGGATACTCTGATGTACATCACCTTAGGTATAACACTCTGGTCTTCTCTTGCAGTTTTATAAATCAGCAAATTTCACAGGTCCAGAAGTTGTCATTAAATACATTCATCTACATTAGTGGCATTAGGTGGTTGTGTTATGAGAAGTGCTAGGGTTCGGGGGCCACTGGCAGAAGGTGGTGTTAATGAAGCCTCATTCTATCCTTGCCAGGAAGAACCTATAATATTAAGTAGTTTCTTTATTAATGTATTAATAATCCATTATATTAACTATTAATATTCATCAGTGACTTACTGAATTCATTCATCATTAATTAATCTGTTAAGGTTTGTGGTGGATACAGAGTGCGCAGGGGTGACGAAGTTCAGGTTCACAGCAGAAAAACAGGCGGCCATGGGAAGAGTGAGATGGTGCGCGATCCCCTCCTAGCACAGAGAATGGTCTCCCACCACAGACCAGAAACAGGGGGGCCACTCATGGTGTTCATACCTGGGGCAGTGAAACCTGAAGTGAACTCTGGGAGGGTGGGGGACAGAGCGAGTGGGGATTTTTATGCAAAATAAACAAGTTATGCAAAAACAGAGAGGAGAGAGAGGGACCACATTTTATTTAGATTCTAGTGAGCAGGCAGGACAAAAGGAGAAGGAGGTGAATTTGGAGATGTAGGAGAGACTGCATGCCAATGTAAACCCTTGGAGAGCTAATGAAAACGCTTGTCAGTAGCACTCAGGGGCTTGGTGTTTATCCTGAAAGGTACTGTGTGGAAGGCATATTTATTTTTGCCCGTCTAGCAGCATTTCTTTCATCATCCAAACCATGGTGTGCTGGCAACACTCTCAGACATGAGCCATGAGAATTTCAGACCTTCACACTTTGAGATCCTTGGGGAACCCGCCAGTGGAAGCCTCCGATAATTATTTTGATACCTGAGCTTGACGGAAATATTTGACTGCTACCAGTATGTTTAGTAACTCTGGGAAGCAGAACTCTCATATTTGCAAACAAAGGGCCCACAGATGGGAACAATAGGATACAACTTTACGATATCATGAAATATAAAGAAAGCTCTTCTCAGAGCTGCGTAGAATGAAACAAATAGCTTTCCTTGAGAGGGGGTTCTCAGCCTTATGGCCCAGGTGCCATTTAGCTGGATCTTAACAAAGGGATGCAATCTATCCATCCATCCATCCACCCACCCACCCATCCATCCATCTATCCATCCATCCATCCATCCACCTACCCATCCATCCATCCATCCACCCACCCATCCATCCATCCACCCACCCATCCACCCATCCATCCATCCACCTACCATCCATCCATCCATCCACCCACCCATCCATCTTTTTCAAAGTAGAAAGAGTAAGCCCTTCTAAAGAAGCGTCACATGCAAAGGCATCTATCTACTCGTCAAAGAGATGGGCATCTAGTGATATTATCCTCTAGGAAATGAAGAGCCTAGGCAAATGTTTGTAAAAGGGAATGACATACATTGTGTTTTGTAAATGTAGCTCCTGTGGAAGTATGGAAATTGACATATTAAACAGAAGCTATTGATAAAGGATAGATTTTTAAAGTAAAGATGAAATATAATGAAGAATGGTCTACTGGTTCTTTACATGGGGGGATTGTATCAAAAATAGTTTGGCCTTATACTCAACAGCACAGATGTTTGGATCTCACTCAAATTCTGTTAAGTTTAATGTCATAGATTAATTCTTAGGAGGCTAAAGCAATGGCAGATTTAATGATACAAATGACCAAATTAGTGACATTTCTAAGTTTGTTACATTGAGGATCCATTTATATTGCCAATGTTTTAATCCCTTCATATATACCAAACATTTTCCTAAATATTGAATACAAAGGTAGTAAGTTATGATCTTTGTCCCAAATAATTTTATATCATTTTTCTCACAATATGGTCCATAGACAATCTTCATCAGAAACATGAACTTGATAAAACACACATTCCTACAATCCCAACCCAGACCTAAAGAATCCAAATCTCAGCAGAGTGAGGAAAAATTGGAATCCGCAGGTGCCTCATGTCTGCCTGATACATGCTAACTCGAAGAATAATTGGTTCAACATGATGACAGATAGGATCTGGGGGTAAAAGTTGAGATGTATCAAAGTTGTTGCACCTGATACTTAGAGAAAAAAGGGACATAATCATTCTAATAACTGAAATCGAGATTAGTGAGAAGATAAAATACTGTGAAGTAGTCACAACTAGATGAATCCAGGAGGCTCTGGGAAATAGATGTGTGTCATTTAGGAAACTGGAAATAGATATTGGAGAGTCATCAGCACAAAGATGATCACTGAAATGACAGAAGCTGGTAATATTCCTCAAGAGGCATTTTCTTGAGGAAAGTAAGATTTAATTTTTTAAATACTGAGGAAAACTCACACTCCAAAGCAGAGAACGCAATTAGAAGCAAGGAGCAAATGAGGCATTTCAAAGTTACGTCCATTAACCTTTGAAGAGCTGATCTGTCCTCAGCCCAGGTCAGATTCAGAAGCTCCCAGCACGGGCCCAAGGCGGGATTCCCATCATCTACACCACCATCTGTGCTGGCTTCTTTCTCTACCGCGTTCCCTCCTGTGGGTCCCGTTATACTTCCCGCCCCTGCCGACCTCCCATTCTCTCAGGCCCATTAGCTCTAGCGCATCGAGGAGCCACTCTCTCCCAGTGAATAAATCTAGCTCGGGCCCTCTCTCTCCTTGATCCAAGTGTGCCTCATGCCCACACATCCACAGATCACTAGGACTGGGAGAGTAACATATGGTGACTGTCTCAAGTCACTCAGGACTCATCCACAGAATCAGAGGTAAGGGGGACTCCCACCAACCACCACCAAATCTTACGACCTGAGATTCAAAGGGAGGAGAGACCTCAAAGAAAATCTGCAATAACCTTAGAAAGTAGAAATGGAGATTAAATGGTCAAAGAGAGAAAAAAAATATCAGCTTCCCTGGGTTTTAATGCCATGCACACAGCTCACTGTTGGAGAAATATAACTTCCTTGTCTTTGTGAAAATCGGGATATCACTTCTCTGCCTTCAGTCCTCCTGCTCCTCCTTCACGCGCTATTTTCTTCAAAGATCAGCGGTTTGGCAATTTCATTTCCGACTTATTTCAATACCCTGGGAAGTCACAAATCCTGACTGGGGTCCCTGAACTCATTTAAGACCTCTATTTTGGTGTCGTTATAATGTATACACACATCTGACTGTGAGAGGCATTAACTATAACTTCTCATTTCCATAATCATTCAAAGTTTGCATTGTACAAAATAAGACTCACTGATTTTTTTAACTTCTCTCTGTGCTTTGTCCACGGAAGAATAGTGTTTAAAGGGCAGCCGTAGATAATTCACACAGGAAAGGTCGTGAGGGTGGAGGAGGAAGAAGGATGGAGTTGCTCATAAAAGAAGGCAAGTGATACTGAGTCAAGGCTATTTGAATGTAAAGACATTGAATAATGAGTGGGAAGAGAGAGAACTTTTGATTGCAAAAATATAGAGATATAGATAAGAAATATATATATTACATACATACCTTAAATGTTGGACTATTACAGAGTTATTAAAAAGTAAACATTATAAAAGAAAAAATAATTTTAGTCATGGAAAAATACTGTCTAGCATTCTATTTGCAATAAAATTATAGGGCATGTGCATGTTATACTTGATATTGGGTTGGCCAAAAAGTGGTGTTTTTTTACCCCCTACCATGGCTCTAGTGGTGCTTAGTCATCTTTAACTTCATTTGAAGCAGTTTTTTCAGATTGTATTGTGACAGCGGTCATATCAGTGTGCATTAAAAAAATTATAGTCGCAGGTTCGATTCCCAGTCAGGGTACATGCCTGGGTTGCAGGCCATGACCCCCAGCAACCGCACATTGATGTTTCTCTCTCTATCTATCTCCCTCCCTTCCCTTTCTAAAAATAAATCAGTAAAATTTTAAAAAAATGTTTTTAATTATAAAAAAATTATCAAAGCTGGTAAATTTTTGTGCAGTCATTTTAATATTGAAGAAGGAAAAAGATACACAACATTTCTGGCCTATTATGCCTTATTATTTCAACAAAGGGAAAAACACAACTGAAGTAGGAAAAAAAAACTGTGCAGTGTGTGGAAAAGGCGCTGTGACTGATCAAACCTGTCAAAGTGGTTTGCGAAGTGTCTTGGTACTATTGACTGTCGGCCAAACAACTCTCTGCTGTGGGGCTGTCCTATGCATTGGAAGAGGTTTAGCAGCACCCTGGCCTCTGCCCACTGGAAGCCAATAGCAGGAGATAGCTGATGCACTCAAAATATTCAAATTAATAAAGTTATTGGTAAAAACTCCAAATAATACATGTAGATACTCCTCATCTAGGAGGTGGGGCTTCACCCCTCCCCCACTGACATTGAACTAGATTTATGATTGGCTTCCATTGGATTGCATAGGGAAAGAAAAAACAGTAATTTCATGGTGGAAGAACCTGGCACATACCATCTCAACCACGTGAGGCCCCATGGAGATCATGCATCCCTGATCTGATATCATGAGAAGGCCACTCTGCCTCTGTGATATTCTTTCAAAAAGGCACAGCTCTGACTTAATCATAAAACTTAGAAAAGCCCAAATTGGTGGGGGACGGGCATCATTCTAGGAACTATCTGACCAGTCAGGAATCCCTACAACTGTCGAGGTCACAAATACCAGAAAAACTGAGTAACTTCACAGACCAGAGGACACTAAACACATTGTATGCGGGAAACGTAGTTATACGTTTTACGTTGCCTGGTAGTAGAGCGCGCGATAAAAACTACCCGCAAACAGTGTGTAAAGAGACCTAACTACTTAAGGCAAGAAATATGCTCACTGAGATCCTAGACCAAAAGAGGACTTAAATGGAGAAACTGGTGACATCTAAATGAAGTCTGGGATTTACGTAATATTAATGCACTGAGGTTTTGACAAATGTACTTCAGTATTCTAAAATATTAACAAGGGGAGACATTAAATGAGAGGTATATGCAATTGTCCGTAATACCCTTATAAGTATTTCACAAATCTAAAATTATTCTAAAATAACAAGATTTATTTTTTAAGATGGCGACTTGACTTGGGGTGATGAACACACAATACAATGTACAGATGATGTGTTATAGACGGTGCACCTGAAACTTACATAACTTTATTAACCAACATCACCCCTCTAAAGCCAATATAAGTAAATGAATAGATAGAGAGATAAATAAATAAATAAAATACCCCCCCCACACACACACATACTTCCACATTCTCCCTCTGAGCAGTAGTGCCCTGAGTTGAGAAGACTGTTAGACTAAGCTTTTAAAAATGCCAAATCGTGTCACTTCCCTGCCAAAATTCTTATATGATCATCGCCCTTCTCCCCCATAGTCATCACCTAAGACCCACATTCCATGGTTTTTAACAACGTTAAAAACTGCTCCTAGCCCTGGCTGGCATAGCTCAGTGGATTGAGCGCGGGCTGCAAACCAAAGCATCACAGGTTCGATTCCCAGTCAGGGCACATGCCTGGTTGCAGGCCACGGCCCTGAGCAACCACACATTGATGTTTCTCTCTCTCTCTCTCTCTCTCTCTCTCTCTCTCTCTCTCCTTCTCCCTCCCTTCCCTCTCTAAAAATAAATAAATAAAATCTTTTTTTTTAAAGTTTAAAAAACCAGCTCCTCCCTCTCTCCTTCACTTCAGATGCCCTTCCCTTCCCTCACCCACCCAGTGGTGTGCATTTCCCCCGGTGCCTCTGCTGTTTCGGCTTCCATAGCCTCACAGGACCTACTATCCTGAGAGTGGACGTGATTTAGCGACAGATTACAATGACGATCTATCTGAGCTTAAGAAAGATTACAGGGGCCAAGGAGAATGGCTATTTGTGCTTATTTCAGTTACTCCCCGCTACCTACAACAGTCACCCTGTATGGCAGAATCTTTTGATCAGAGGTCTGCTCACGGAGATTACCGCTGGCTTGAAAATGGCCTGTGATGCCCCGGCAATGAACTAGAGGCGAAGCAGCCCACAGTGTGTGCGTTATCAGGCCTCAACATTCTACAGCTCAGCAACGTTCGCAGTGACGCTGGACAGATGGCTCTCAGAAATAATACACTTAATTTAAGCATCTGATTGTTATGATCGTGACGAACAGGTTTAGCCTCTCAGTAGATGGGAGCCAAAACATCATGCTGTGGGCAATAACAGGAGGGTTTGGTTTTGTCTGTTTGAAGGACGTTATTTAGTAGGATATATTGCTTTATTATCGTCGTATCCTCTCTGATTCAGAAGGAATTTAAATCTTCATAGAGTCAATGTAACATTCACATTTACAGAGTATCAAAATAAGATGGATTGCCTCGCCATCATGTTTTTGAAGTAGAATTTTAATATGAGCCCCAAGGTCTTAGTAAATACTTTTCTTGCACTCTCAGCCTATGATTTCTGCTAAAACAATTCCATTTAAATAAATACCTAGTTGAATAAAAGTTAATGTTCATGGAATGGGGAATTATTTGTTGTTTGTAAACACTATAGTATATTTCCATTAAATATTAAAATTAATTTTCAAAATATGTCAATATGTTTCCACCTCAAAGTGTCAAAGGTGTAGAATTATTGACTGCCAATGTTCAGCTATGGAGAAATCTATTTCCAGGTTGCAAAAACCCAGAAGGCAGAGAAAGAAATGCAGGAGAAGTATGTGCTGACACTCCTCCTGGAAAAGCTAAAGGTGTAGCATGACTAAATAGAGTCTGTATTAGAGAAATGAAAATTCAATGCTTTTAACCCATGTTAAGATTGTTTATAGCTACAAACAATCATTTAGAATGTCGAATATATAAAAAAAAAAACAGTAAAGGAGCAAGTTTCAAATTTCCAGGGAAGCGTTATCTTCTTCTCTCCCAGTGTTGGTAAACTCATACCCCCTCCCTTACAGGGAGGCGTCTACTCTGCCAGCAAAGTGTCACCGAACACTGAGAGCCCCATTAAAGACCAGGGAGCTATACAATCCATTACATCATCCCCTGCGCTGTTCCTTCTGCAGGTATCCTCCTGGTGTTCACGAAGTTTCTGTCTCCCCAG
The DNA here is from genome assembly GCF_019186645.2 of Phyllostomus hastatus. NCBI lineage: Eukaryota > Metazoa > Chordata > Mammalia > Chiroptera > Phyllostomidae > Phyllostomus > Phyllostomus hastatus. Next base: position 22,651,158 of record NW_025334024.1, read on the forward strand.
CTAATTCACCGGGAACTTCCAGCCCTGCCGATCTTTAACCATAATGCTGCCCCATCAGAAAAACAGGGGGTTAAAGAAGACAAAGCCTGTACCAGAAACACTTCACCAGAAGGAACAATTAAAATTTTTAAAAATGTACAAAAACAAAGAGTTTTTCTTTTAGTAATGGCAGAAAAGCTGGGGTTGGGCTCATCATCTAATAGATTAGTTATAAACCTTGGCAAAAAAAATAAAAACAACTCTATGAATGCACTGGAGAAAGAGAAAAGTGGTCAGAAACTGAAGGGAAAAATGACACTGAGTTAGTTTCATGTTTATGTAGCCCAAGTGCTCATCCCAGTCCACCCAGGACTGTGTGGCTAGCTCGCATTCAAGCACAAATCCACAGCCTTTGTGTCTTGAGAGGTGAGTGGATGGAGTCTGCGGCTGCCCGTGTGTGTGGAGTTTGACAGAGAAATCTCCGAACGACGGAAACCACAGAAGAGGATCTTCATAAACCTGCTTAAAAACTCTACTCAAACCCATGGCGAAGTCCTGAAACTGGGCATGCTAAGCCGGGAACCCACCGTGTTTTCCAGCAGAAGCAGTTACCGGGAGACTGGGAGGAAAACAAACAAAACTACAACTACAAAAACCACCTGGTATTTCATCTGCTGCCTGCCCACTTCAAAGAAGATACACTTTGGGGTTTGAGTACAGCCATGGAGATTTTTTAAGACAGCTAGACCAAAGCTGACACTGTTCAAAAAAAGGAGAACTGACCTCTAGAGCCTCTCTTGTGAACAATTTTTGGAAAATAGTAAACTTTCACAGAAACATAAGAATGTAATCCATAGTCAAGAGAAAAAAATAAAGGATAAAAACTGACAACTAGAAGCCCCAGATGTTAGTCATTGCAGACAAGAACTTTAAAGTAGCTCTCACAAATACATGCAGTATATCAAAGAGAAGGTAGCCAAAATAAATAAACAGATAAGCAATAACAAAAGAAAAATAGAAACAATAAAAACAGAGAAAAGCGCTATGGAAATTCTAGACATATATAATACAATATCTGAATTCACAAAAAAATTTCTGCCCGAGCTTAATGCTAGATTTGGGATAGTAGGGGAAAAAAGGGTCAGTGAATTGTAAAATAGATCAATACAAATATAAATTACTCAATCCAAAAAAAAACAAAAAGAAATATTTACAGAAAAAGAACAGCTCCTCACTGACTATAAGAACACATTAAACTCTCTAAAATATACGTAATTTGAGCCCTAAAAGATAAGAGAGAACAAATGGAATTGAAAAAAATAAAGAACTTGGTGGAATTATAGGTTAAAAATTTCCCAAATTTTGTAAAAGACAATAACTTATAAAAACACAGAAGTCATCACACACGAAGCAAGAGAACCAGAAAGGCAGTTATACTTGGGTACATTAAGAGTCAAAGATGAAAAACCAAAGGGGGAAACCTTGAAAGCCCTGTGAAAAGTAAAATTACATTATATCCATTATGTACCTCATACCAGCAACAATGTGGAACAGGACTGCCTTCTCATCAGAATAGAAGAGTAGCTGGAAGACAACAGAATGGCATCTTCACAGTGCTAAATGTGTAAATACTGGCCAAGCGAAAATTCCAGATCCTAAAAAATTCATTTACCCTTCAAAAATAAAGGTAAATGAAAGCCATTTTACAATAAACAGAGAATTCACCACAACTGACTTACTAAAAAAAAAATACTAAAGGACAGTTTTCTGGCTGAAAGGAAATGATACTGTATGAAAACATGGATCTAAAAAGAAAAAAAAAAACATGAAGAATACCAGGAATGGCAAATATGTGTATAAATGTAAGACATAACACATCTTCTACTTGCTACACAAGATGTATGCTTAATAATTACTGTAAGAAACAAATGCAGTATCATGGAGTTTATAAACGGTCAGATCTCCTATATTGTGCATGATAAAAACAGCACAAAGAATGTGGAACAAAGAGAAATAGACTGTTACGAAGTCTTTAGCATTTGATATGACATAGTAGCACAATATTAATTCTAAATGGACTGTGATGCATTCAGGGTAAATATTTGAAGCAACCACCTAAATAATTATACAAAGCTATGTACCTTTGGAGCTATCCAACCGTGCTCAAATAATAAAAACAAAATTAAAACTATTATATTTTTCAAAGCTCCGGTATATAGCAATGACTATGTACCAGATAAACGTCCTTATGAAAATGAACAGAAAGAAAACCAAATAGTGAGAAAATGAAGAATATGGCAGAGAAGAGGCAGCTGCTCTCTGCCTCAAACAGTTACTCAGGACGTAGTGAAAAGTCACTAACATTTATTTAATCTACAGACTCCCGTGGTTAATAAAGCCAACAAAAGAGGCCATGAGGTCATTATGTCATGGGAAGGAAATTGCTGACATAACATTTCTTTCTGCAAATAACTGGGAATTTCAAAGAAAAAAATAATCTTGGGGAAGCAAAAGGAGAGCCACCAATGAGGGTCAGGTTCTGGATGTGGCTCAGAATCTTGGGGAAAAAATGTTTTGAGAAAGGATGTGGGTAATATTATTCCTATTATGGAAGTGAACTTGAGCAAGACTCACTGAGGTGACATGTGATTTATAAAGTGGATGCAAAGCTACATATCATGAAGTAAACAGAATGACACATATAAACATGTAGTGCAGAATACAGATGGTTATTTATGTAAAGAACACTTTGAGGAGAAAATTAGGAAGGCAAGTGGAAACAATTCACAACCTGAGATAGTCCTATGTCAATACTGATTATTGAAAAAAGCCGACCTGATATTTTAGTACAAGTTGGTAACTCTCTCTCTCTCTGCCACACTCTCCTCTTTCCCTCCATAAAACTCTAGCTGTAAGTTTCAAAAAGTGACATGCTTTGTTCCCCAGCTAACTCACTAATTTGTGCAGAGAATTATTTTTGAAGATTCAGCAAAGAAATCATGTTAAACAACTGAGCACAGTGCATGGAACATTATATTAATTAACCAAAGGGTTGTTAGATCATTAGTTATTTCATCATCATTATTATCAGTAACAGCAGTGGCAGCAGCCTCTGTATAGGAGAGAACATACACAATTAGCCAGAAGTAGAAATGAGAATGTCTTTATTCATTGACAATAGTTACTAAGGAACTACTACAAACCAGTCCCATCTTGTCTGAAAAATATGGCCGCACGTGTGGTGGGGTAAGCAGGTAGACAGTCATACTTGACTAATGAAAGACAACAAGAACCCAAATAGAGAAGGTTCTCACCAACTCTTTAAGAAAGAAATATAACGATCATACCATACGGCATTTGGACTTGTTTTCCTATAATACGACCAGACCCAGGTAGAGGATTTGCCATTCTCACTTAGTCAGCAGACTACCCTTCTCTTCCAACTCTGGTTCCTGCCAATACTCACTTCTTCACCCAACATAGTAATTACCCAAATACGCTTTTGGAACATTGACACCATGTTTAGAATGAAATGGGTTGGAGGGGAAGCATAAGAGTAATAATTACTTAAATTCCAATAAGTTCCAAAACCCTATGTATCACCTTATTTAATTATCACAACACTTAGAGGCAGAAATGAGCGTCCTCATTTTACAGATTAGGAAATCAGACATCAGAGAGGTTCAGAATCTTGCCGGAGGCCACACAGTGAGTAGGCAAAGGAACGAGGGGGAACGCGGTCTGTGGAAGGCCTGATTTCTATCTGATTTCCACTCTGGCAGCATTTCCTCTCCAACCCAGGAGAGACGCCATCCATGCCTTTGAGCCGTAATGCAAAACTATTGAGTCATGTCGGTGGTTAAGTATTTGAACCTTTATAGCAAAGTTCACTGGATGCGTAATTAACAGAGATTAGCTCATCAAAGTCCTAATGATAACCTAACTGTGGCAGTGTTTTACTGCTTACAAAGCGCTTTCAGGTAATTATGTAATTTGATTCTTAAAACGATGACCTGTGGCAGAGATTTCCCCCCTAACTTTACAGGTGAAGAAATCAAGGCTCAAAGAAACGTATTGACCCTCCCCCAAATCACTGAACCTCGAAAGGAGTCAAGCCAAGAAAGGAATGGATTCTAGCGCAGTATATCTTGTATTCCCTAAACACAGCCTGCGCCCCTTTCCAACGGGGCAAGATGATGGAGGGCGGAGTTCGCAGGAGTCCTCCCCCTGTTCAGAAATTGCCTCTGGTACGTTCCTTGGGTGGATAATTACCCCTTCACCTGCAAACTGAGATCCTAGTTATGATTCTGGTCTCTTCTCCGTGGAAAATACATTGCAAAGGCCACTGCATTGCCCTGAGAATGCAGATTTAGATCTGACATTGTTCATGCCATTTACAACCTGGGAACGCTTTTGTGACCTTAAAGAAAACACTGAGAGCATTGTCAACTATCAACTCCCATCCATACTTTTACAACACACTGCAGAGGAACCTTTTTTGTATGTTTCACTAAAAAGCCTGTGCATTTTAGCTTATGGAGCAATTTTACTCTCTATGTTGCACACTTTATAGTAGGTTTCTTCTGCTCATTAACACAACACACACACACAGAACAGGCAAAACAAAAAAACAAAAAACCCTAAGCATTTTATCTTCTAGTTTGATTTCCAAGACTTATTTCAAAGAATTGGCATAATGTTAAAGTAACAGAAAATGCTAGAAGGAACGGTGACAGAAGAATCAAGTAACAAAGGGAATTTGATATCTACCTCTCTGTGTTTTTGCCTGACAAAATAAAATTGCTAATTGGTGGATTTGAATTTTAGAAACAGGTAAATCCCAATTGAACAAAATAAGCCTTGTTTCAAAGAAAGAACAGGAAGAAGAAAGGAAGAAGGGAGGGAGGGAGGGAGAATTTAATTTTATTTAGAATGAGAATGCTCTGATACATTTTGTGCTTTAAAGACTGTTCACAAAAAGATACGTCCTGGTACTTGACCCTCTTGAGAGCAGTATGAGTCAGAAGAATGGATGAAATTGAGTGCTTCAGATTTGGGTTTTATATTCAGGTCTATCTAATCAATTGGGGGACTTGAATAAAATCATAAATGTTCTAAGCCTTCAGTTGCTGATCTACAAGTAGAAAAAAATCTCATCTTCTTTTGTACTATTGTTAAGAAGATTCAATGTATGAAATAACAGATTCCATTACTGACTGGATCGTATTTATTTAGTACATCCTTGAATTATGTGTAATGATTAAAGAGTAATTATCTCTTTTGCAACACACATAACAGAGGAAGAACGCTAAAAATGTATGAAGAATTCCTACAGATATATGCAAAGATAGCTGATTTTTTTAAATATGCAAAATACATCATGGGCAGTTAACAGAAAAAAAATAGATGTACACATATTCCCTCATTGGGAATCAAGGAAATTCAAGTTAAAATCATGAGGAGGTTGCTTTTGTACAGAGCTTGTGGATTCAACACATGCATGAATTGTTTCTTCCTCCAAAACCTGTGTCGTGGAAGTAACGGCACAACAACAACAAAAGATACATGCTCACAGGGCAGAGAGAACAGATAAAGAAAGCAGCTGATTGCTGCTAATGGAGGAAGGGTTCCGTAAAAGATTGCATGTTGAGTTCTAAGCTTCCCTAATAGCTCTCAGGGTACCAGCCAAAGGCTTTATCTGCCAAACTGAAGAACAGAAATGTCTTCTCTGAGGAACTAGCCAGCTCAAGCGAAAAAACTGAAACTGCTAGGATTCGAAGTTCCCAAACCAGGTCGCCCTCAAGGGCATCCTACATGAAATAAGTCCCTTCCAGAGCTTGCCCTTCTCTTATTATGAGGGAAAAAGCCAACAATGACCAGACTTGTGAAAGTTTTCTAGCACGAGTAACAGAAGCCAAAACATGCAAAACATATAAAGACAGACAGGACAGAGGTCATTATGACAAAGGCAACTGGAAGAAAAGAAGCTATATGTGGGGAAGAAAACTTAAAATAACTATTGCTCATGTCTCCAGAGAGAAAGAGGAGGAGACTCACAGACTTGCTCTCCCTGCAGCAGAGAGTGGCGAAGAGAGGGCCCTGGAAGGAACGGAGCACGTTCCGTTTCGGAAGCTAAAGGGAACTCTCCCCATCACCATCACCACGAGCAGAAAATCCCCCCCACAACGCCACGACTTGGCCAACAGAATGGCAATACTGCTACAGACAGAGACAATGAGGGGCGTTTTCTAAGTTACGTTACAGCTGGAAAGAAACACATACACAAACATGCAGACGTATACAATTCTCTAGAGTCTATAAGCACAGAGAAAATAAAAACTGAAATGAAAGCATAAGCTAGTCACTAATTTACTATACACATGTTGTTTCTTTGTCTTGGATGATAGGAGGAGTAAAGACTTTGAGGCTGTGGAATTGAATCCCAGCTCTGCCCCTTGACCCCTCAGTGCAGTTGAGCAAACCAACTTCACCAAACCTTCCTTTCTTTATCCAGGGAACGGAACAGTAAAACAGAGTCTACAGAATTACTGTGAGTATCCAAAAATAATGCAAAAACACAAGGTTTGGGGTAAAGTGCTTGGTCCAAAGTAGAAATTAAATCATTATCAGTTTTATTAATATAGTAAAATACATGGAGTTCCTATTGCACTGTGGTGGTTCAGCCATTCTCCTCAAATATTTTCCTTATTACTTTGTCATTTAAAAACCTCCCCAGTTACATATTTGTATCCATTGATTGATATATATATATCTACATACACATATATATGTATCTAAATAGAGACTGAGCTACACATACAGAGATAGAGCTGTATGTGTATGTAGCTGTAACTACATATACATATATATTGGCCGATTAATTAATCAGTCAAAAGAGAAAGCTGCAGGAAGCCCACCTTACTGTAGACGTCCAATTTCTATTTCCCAGAATGAAAGTAAATAGGAAAACAGCTCCCCTTAGAGAGTTCCGGCTTTATAATTCTGTTTCTATTTCTAAGTATTAATACCTTACAATTTAAAGGTTCAATGGCCCTCAAGTTTGTGCTTCTATTTTAGGATGTTTAAATGTTCGCTGCGTGATCCGAAGACCTACTGTAATAATTGACTGCGTGGGAAGGAAGGATATAAACTAGAAGAGGAACAGGAACCGAATCAGGCACTCAAAAACATTCCAGCAGCAAAGATTGCTCTGCTGTGCCAGATCAAAGCATGTCTTGCAAACATTCCCTTCTACTCGAAATTGCCGGGGAACACGTGCCTGCATTTTACATTCTTCGAGTGCACCCAGATTACGTTCTGAAAAAGCATCAGGATCTCTGGTTCCAGCCATTCGGTTCCTGGTGGGTGTTGTGTCTTTTTTCCTCCATTCACCAGCCAGATACCTGCAGCCGGTGGTAAAGTCATGAACCACAAAGCTGAATGAAAAAGCATGTGGGTTATAATTCAGTCCACGTTTCATCGTGCCTGGAGCAATTAGGCCTGTGGACAACCACTTGATCAAACAATAAAGTTGGAATGCATTCTTTCTCATTCCAGGACCTAGACAAACTCATCTTTGAACTGGAGCAAGAGATCACTGAGGCCTGCCTTTTAGCATTAATGCCAAAATGTTTTGATTGGGGTTTTTTGTTTAATGGAAAGTCTTCTAAGGCACTGAATTCCTTCAAATCTTTGGTGATAAGAAGCCTGGACTAGTTCAGGCGGGACTAGCTCCTCTCAGCAAAGGTGCTCTGGCTCCTGCAGAAAGGTGGTATGAACGGTGATAAGTAAACATTTATTGCCAAGTACAGCGTGGGAGCTTTACACAGATTAGTGTGTCTAATGCTCACGACCCCATGAACAAAGCAGTAAACTCTTCATCCTCCGGAGAGGAACAGGGAGGCCGCAAGACAAGAAAAGAAACGATCAGATCCATCCATAAAGGCAGTGGGGCTGCGCGCACTGTGCGTTCATCCAGACCCACCTTCTCTGTTTACAGGGCTCCAGCCTCTGTGTTCCAGCTTTCCCTGCCCCTGGGTCTGGTGGCGCAATGAACCTCTGGCCAATAGAATGGGAACAGAAATACTGTGAATTTATCCAGGTGGACCTGTTCGAAAAGGGGGCCCTTCACAGTCCAAGTCTGAATGAAGGATGTGCCCAGTCCATTCAAAAATGGACCCACAAGAGACTCCCCGCCCGAAGTCTTGCACTGATGAAAGAAGGCACATCATAAAAATTTTGAGTAGGAAATCAACGTTTTAAAAAGATTTTATTTACTTATTTTTAGAGAGAGGGGAAGGGAGGGAGAAAGAGAGGGAGAGAAGCATCAATGTGTAGTTGCCTCTCGCCTGGCCCCCACTGGGGACCTGGCCTGCAACCCAGGCATGTGCCCTGACTGGGAATCCAACCGGTGACCCTTTGGTTCGCAGCCCGAGTTCAATCCACTGAGCTACACCAGCCAGGGCAGAAATCAGAGGGACGTTGCAGGGCTGGGTGAAAAAGGTGGAGAGATTAAGAAGTATAAATTGGTATTTACAAAATAGTCACAGAGATGTAAAGTACAGCATGGGGAATAGTCACTAATAGTGTCATAACTGTGCAGGGTGCCAGGTGGGTGCTAGAATTATTGCGGGGATCACCTCGTGAATTCTATAATCATCCAACCACTGTGCTGTACACCCGCAACTAATATAAAATAACATTAAATGCCAACTGTAATTTAAAAATAAATTTAAAACTAAAGTAAAATAAATAAAATGTGCCTTAATATATTGATGTTTATTTTTTCACTAGCTCTATAATATTCATGTAAATTCTAGCTGCCTTCAGGGGTGTAACTGCGTGCTGAACTCTGTGTGATTCTGGAGAACGAGATGTTAACCACTGCACTGCACCGCACCGTTCTTAAGCCCGGTGAATAAATGTATCCCCCTCGGTAGAATTTTGAACCCTTGCTTCATACCGTCCCGTTTTCCCACTGTCTTGTCATTGTGTTGATTGGGGGCATCATTTAGTGACTTACCCTGACTGTATCTCCACTAAAAATATAGATACATATTTACTATTTGGGAAATCATAAATGTTATATTTTGAAGGCAAGGGAGCAGGGGAGTCATTGTTTGGGAACCTTTGTTTTGAGCTTTGGGTACTTGGAGATTAATGACTCCCGCAATCTGCCAAATCTGATAAAGTCTACGCAGACTTATGCTCCCCAAGTGCGTGTAAATATAATATTTTGCATAAAACCTCAGGGCCCACAGAAATGGATTTAGGGCCCTGACACATGTAATGTCGTATAATTCAGAAGGGTGGCCCAGCAGCGGTTTTATTACCCTCATTTTACAGATGACCAAACACGAGATACATGCGGTTCGTGACTCACCAAAGCTCACACATTTGGTAGAGGGCAGAATCAGGATTTACATTCGAGACAATTTTACTCCACATTCATGCCCTTTTGACTACTTAGGCGTCCTCAGCCCCCGCGGTATGGTGAAATATTGCTCATTTTCTCGCAACTAACTCCCAACTACTCTCTCAAACATGAAATTCGGGAAAATATGCCAGCCTTTACCATTCACGGTATCTACCATTCACGCAATTGTGCCAAGCGTGCGTGTGTGAAAGACAGGCTAATGGAAAGGTGGAGACCGAGATACAGGAAGATTGAGAAAGCTACTCCCTTCATAAATTATTACATAAGCAACTGCCTTTAGGTCACATTTGTTTTTCTATCCAAGAATCATACAGAAAACTACTAGTAAAGCTAACAAAAAGTAGCCTCCTGGGCTTATTCCTGAAGTTGACCCACTCTCCGGCCGTAAGAAGCACTGTCGAGATATCAAGTGCCTGGCTCTCCTTAGCATCTGGTGGCTCCAGGGAGAAGTTTCTCCTATCATGAATTCTTTTCTTTCTTTGCCTTCCTACGCCCCACCCACCTCACTGAACACATGCTCCGTCCAATGATCAGCCCCTCCCACCGAAACAAAATAAAGTGAATAAACAATAAAAGAACTCACAGTTTCCTCTTTTGCTGTGGGAATAAAAACAGTGTGAGGGGATCAAAGCACCCCCTATAGATCCAGGTTGTGATAAATAATTGCTATTAAGGGTTGTGCAATTATTTATCTGGGCCTTATTTTGCTTATTGTACTTTGTCCCCCAATAGATTGTCCTCCAAGAAGACAGTGGCTGTCATCTCTCTTATTTTTTGTGTGTGTTCTCTATACCAGCACCTCCTAACACAGAGCAGATATGTAATATTTGTTAAATAACTGAACAGTGGTGGCTTTTCCCCAATTCAGGGAATTAGGGAAATCCCTAACAATGATAGAGCAAGGTCTCCAGTTTGCATTATTCCTGAACAGCTTCTGCACACCTCACACAATTATGTTGCTAAGAATCTGCCTAATGACACGAGCCTGGTGGGTCTCAGGCTCATGAGAAACACCATGTGTAGGCAGCATAGGCCACACACACATTCTCAATGGTGTTACCCCCCTCCTCAGGGGCGGCTGAGCTGGGGAAGGGCAGATGACATCGCTGAGCGGCACTCGGAGGTGCCTGTCTCGGTTCTGCACTGAGAACATCTGCTTCTCTGTACTCCTCGCCGCAGCAATTCCTCTCCAGCTGGGAGACAAGCACCAAAGGCTCGGTCCTCCACCAGAGCAGGGAGGCTCTTTCTGCCAATTCAAACGCTGTCACAGGAAGCGGGCAGACAACTGATTAGTTAGAACTCGGTGGCGTACTCCGTCCCAGCTGTTGCTGGACCAGCACTGTGCCTTTGTTTTCACATCTGAAGTTTTTAAAAATAGCGAGACTAGCCTATTCTCTTGGTCTCGGTGTCTTAATTAAAGCCTCTATCATCGACACCTAGCAGGAAGCACAGAAATCTTTCTGTTGGGAAGACCCGACTTTGAATCAAGGCTCCTCCATTTATTGATGCTGATACATAAGATTCTTCAATACCTCATATCTCAGAAGCAGCTGCCTTGCTTATAAAATGGCAATAAGTTCGATCGGCATCCTAGGCTGCTGCTGTAAAAGATTCATCTTCCTCTCTTTACCCACCTCATTATATCGCGAGAGGTATCGAATTATATCGCAAGAACATCTCATTATCTCATTGGGCGTGCATCTCAAACTGTCCACAGACCACCTGCAGAGAATTGCCCACTGCCCAGGTAATCCCAGTGCATACTAAAGATGGTTATAAATTATATGATCAACTTAAATCCCAGATTGCACTGACTTGGTCGCAGACAGTAGGTATCTCTTTCCTATTCTGGGAGTTCCTATTCCTAGTCCTATTATGTTCCTTAAAATCTCACATGATCAGGAAATTTGGGGATGAGTTTTCTTTGGGGTCATAAAACTGTGTGAGAACTCCACAGAGGCAGTGGTGCAGCATTGTAAATGGAAGAAATGCCACTGACTGTACACTTTAAAATGGTTAACTTTGTGTTTTGTGAATTTCACCTCTTTTTTTAAGCAAAATTAATGTCAGCAGCTTGGAAGCAGATATCTGTGTTACTGGAGAAGCCCCCTTTTAGAAAATGCAGCATTAGCAGCACTTTGGATGGCACAAAGGACGATGCCCAATGATAATAAATGGACATCAACAACTCAATACATTTGCAGACAGCGTCAAAGGGCCTGCCTCCATGTGTGAAGATATTCAGTAGATAACTTAATCCTAGTACATTTCTTACCCCCACCACCCACATACAAGTAATATATTTTTTAGTTACAAAAGTCTAAAGTAGACTTCTACAATAAGTTTTAAAAATTATCCTAATGTAATAGGGTGCAGCCAAGAGGGGGACCCCAAATAGGGATTTGGAATGGAGTCCAGAACTCAGGGTGTCCAGGAAATATTAGGATGCCCTCACCCCCACCCACAGGTGTGGGTTGGGGGAAGGGACACATGGAGCAGGACCATTGAGAGCTATTTTGCATAGCAACAGCTTTGCAGCTAATCTCTGGCATGGTCTTTTAATATATCTATAACCTTTAACTGGTTGCATAGATATGCTAAATAGCTATGGTCATGCTCTGAGCCAGGGGGATGGAAGTAACTTCCCCACCAAGACGTAACTGGGAATCAGTTCCCTTGAGTTGCAGTGCCTGTGTGGGAGTTTGGAGAAGATTGGCTCCATGATACGGGGCCATACCTGCCCAGACATACGATGGCAGCCCAGTAAAGCTGGAAGGATATGAGAGTGCTGGCAGGTGTAACTGATTGTGGGAGGAGTTGGAAATGGGGCTGCAGAGGAAGATTGGCTGCGGGGATTTAAACCCAGATGCAGCAGCCATTAGGGAGAGAACCATGCGGTTTTGGCTGAGTGGAGACTCCCGAAGCCATTGTGCAGAAAGGATCATGTGGCTGTGGCAATAGAAAGGACAGCCACTCAGCTTTGCCAGAGTGGAGACCCTCATAGCTTTAGAAGGGGGAACCACCACCCAGCTTTAGCAGAGATCCTGGCGACACAGCTGATGGTGCTGGGAACCGAGGGAGGCCTACCAGCTGAGACGGATTACTGGGAAGAACCGGGGGCTGCCTGAGCCACGGACTTCTATTTCTTTTCCTGAGATATGGTGCCCCAGACTGAACAAAGGGGGAAGGAAGGACTGTGTGTGTTTGTGGGTGTTTTAAAGGACTTTGGGATTTTGATGAATACATTAGGTCACTACTTTAAGTTTGTGTAGCATTAAATAAACATTTCCTTTCCTCTTCACGAATCTCTGGCATTGAGAGATGTCTTTCCTCTGGCAGTGGACATAACGAACCTGGGGGTTCCTTTTGGGTAATAGTATATCGCCCCTCAGCCCCCTCCCCATTGTTCTGTAACACTAACTGTTAGAAAGCATGGTGCTATGGGATAATTGATAACGTATTTCTTTATATTGGTCTGTAAAATTGTGGAGCATCTTACAATTAATGTGGTCTTGAGTTTAGTGAATGACAGTAGATAACACGATAATATCACTTTACTTTCAACAGGTACTTTTTATGGTGACCCATTCATCCACTTACTCTCATTAATCAAGGCTTTGGAATGTGCAATGCTGAATTCAGAACACAAATGGTTAAAAGGCTTGCAGTGACAAATGTAAAGGATATTTGATCAAAAAGGATTTATAGTCAACCTCAAGAAACACTACTTTTCAAAAGTTCGCCCTCATGTAAGCGACACAAGAACCTAGGAGCAACACTATAAACTAAGGACTATTGTAGAGGCAGTTGTAGGGTATGATTTGGGTACAAAACAATGATGACCCCCTCTCACAAATTTATAGGGGGCTCTGTAGAAGCAATAGTATTTGAGCAGCATCTTGCAGGACGCACAGGAGTTTTGAGTTTATCACCATAGAATAAATAACACAGGGAGGCCATTCCAGCCAGAGGCAGAAGCACCTTAAAAGGACCAAGGGGAAAAGGGATGAAGCAACTTGTTAAGAGGAAAGGGGGCGGGTAGAAAGAAGGGAGAGGAGCAGGAGACCAGACCTGAAGCCAAAACAAGAATCTTTGAAAATACAGGATTTCTGGATATCATATTAATAATCATGTTCTTACCCAGCCCTGCGAACAGAAAGTTGAATGCACTAGGCCACATCAGTAATCTTTAGTGATCCCTCTGATAAACCATATTTGATAAAGTATCAGGACCTAAGAAAAGTTTAAACTTTAGCCTTTAACCAGGCATCTTATCTTTGCCATCTCTAACTCCTCTAATTTACAAAAAAAAAAAGTCGAAATGCTAATCCGATGCAGTAGCTCTCATTATGGAAGATACATTTTGGTCCAGGGACCACATCCAACACACATACACAAGGATCTTTCCAACAACATAGTCACATGCTCACTTAAAAACAGAAAGAAAAAAAAAAAACATGAAAAGTCAGTAAAATCTGAAATCACACCAAAAAGAAATGTCACCTCATAGAAGTTCGATTAAATTTACATCATTACAAAGCAACAACGCCACTGAAGCCAATGTCTAAGGTTTTATCATTCACTCACTTAAATATGTATTGAGTAAACGCTCTGGCTATTCATGTGGATTAATTACTTAAAAACTTTTATGTATCTTGTAAAGTACACTTTTCTAATTTCCATAAGCTAGTGACTGATTAAAGCCAAATGTATCATGGCCCCATGAATGCGACCCTGAATTACCTTGGCTAATTGTGTGTGTGTGTATGTAAGTGGTTAATCTAGAAAAGCAGGGGATAAAACATCTATTATTTTTGTTACAACTTGTCTTAGCAACAGCGTAGAATATATTCCAGGGAACGTGTCTTGACTCATATCAGAAACAATGCCATCTTTGTCATAATCCTATGATACCTGGTTTTGAGAGTGCAGAAAATAATAAACTACTGCCCCTATAACTCCTTTAGAAATATTATTATTGAGCCCTAACAGTATGTCCCTTTACTGGAAAGCCGAGACTCACTGGAAGATGCGGTTAAATTATCAAAGAAAAAGTGTTTGTAATATATGTGCTCTTGTCCTTAATATTAATATTGACTTTCATCCAGACATATAAACATGTTTAACTTAACTTAGAATCAATGCTGTTATTTTATCATCAGTTCTGTGAATTTGGTGTCCAGCACATTCCAATTCACTTTCCCACTCATCTCCCTTTTCTTTACACCATAAATTTTGCACAGATCGTTTTGGATTAACCTTTTCATCCCCAGATCCTACTGCTCCCCAAGCATGGAGAAGCCTCTTGATAACTGTTCCAACCGGTGAAAAGAGAAGGAAAGAGGAGGTGTACCCATGAGTGACTGAGTGAACATGAACATGTCCGTCAGTAAATAAATAAATGAATGGCCAACTGTCCTTACAAAATTCACCTAATTCTAAAAGGTCGTAGCATTTTTATTTCCATCACACAGGAGTTAGAACCTTGGAGAATTTGAGTGATAAAATATTGCACACTATTATTATTGTCAAGAAATATGCCCTGGCTGGTGTAGCTCAGTGGATTGAGCGCGAGCTGCAAACCAAAGCGTCGTGGGTTTGATTCCCAGTCAGGGCGCATGCCTGGGTTGCAGGCCACGGCCCCCAGCAACCGCACGTTGATGTTTCTCTCTCTCTCTCTCCCTTCCCTCTCTAAAAATAATAAATTAAATCTTGTAAAAAAAGAAATATGATGCACCAGCCATTCTGCTGAGTACCCTTTGTGATTTTTAGGGTGTTGGGGGTGGGTTCCCCTCAGCCACTTAAAATCTACATAAGAAGGGCTTAAATCAAGGTGCCCATATGGTTATTTTATAAACTGTGACAAATGTGGAAGTGAAAATGGGTATCGTTCATAATGTTCTAGGACTACAGAATTCAACCAGGATTCTCCCAAGAAAATTGGCACATCATATTGCCCTCGCTTAAATATCCATTTCATGGGTTAGGAATTTCCAAACACCTTCACATGGCGCATTAGAGACTCCATGTTCACTCTGACTCTGTGTTCTGGACCTCTCGTTTCCATGTGAAGGAGAAACTAAGTGTGAATTTGGGGCAAATGTAAAAAGGAATGGCACCTCCACAAAGCAGAGCAGACTAATGATTTGGGGTAGAGTTGAAAAGGAAATTTTATTTAGCAAAGCACAACCAAGAAGCGTGAGCTGAACATCAAGCATTGAGGATTTAAATGGACTCACCAGCAAATGTCCCCCTGCCTCTTCCCCGACTTCAGAACTTCTCTAACTCATTCTTGTCCCTTCCCTTTCCCCCTTTCGTCTCTGTAGGGGCAAAAACACTCCTCCTGTCTATTTTTGTACATGTAGTTTTACCATCCCTCACTTACCTGTATTTGTGAAACCCCTTCATTGTCTTACCTGGTATTCCAAAGGCAGTGTTTCTTACCTCTAAAGCCCAACAATGCCTGTCTTCTAGAAAATGCGAAGTCGATGTTACATTACATTTCAAGGTGTCAGCATGATTGAAAACATTTTTGACAATAACTTGTAAATACCTGCCACTTCTAATACACTGCACGGGGAAACCAGGGTACCTGCGTGCCGCACCTAAGCCCTTGCCTACGCTTCCGGTAGATACCTGAGGGCGTATTTCTTTACTGTTCCTTACAGCTTTCTGTCTTGTGTCTGGGGTTTTTGTCCCCAGCTGATTCCTGGAGGGACCTCCTCCTCCCAACCTTCAAAACACTGCAGTGCTTTTACATGATAATTCTGAAACTGCGGTACAAATGCTCTTGAACTTGCCTAGGGCCCAGTCGGGGTTTGCTCTCTTCTCATTGGATTTGCACCTTAACCATTTGTTCCCCCTTGATAAATTACTAATCCGTATGTGACCAGTGACAGGAAATCAGCCTGAACTAGAATAAACAACAACAACAACAATCTATGCTGGTCAGTAGAGCGTACGCATTGGATTTGAAAAGTTGAGGGTCTGGGGTAGATTCAGGGCCTTGGATGATGTCAGAAACTGCCCTGGATCCATATTTGATTCACTCGTCTCTCCCTGTGTCAAGTTCATTCTCGGGGTGAAAATGGTGTTCAGATGACTATGGAAGCATCGTCCTCACACCCTCCCAGGTGGGGGTGCCTCTCTTAAAAGTGATCCTCTTTTCACTAGTTCCCGCCAAAGCCATGAATTTCACTCTAGTTTTGTTTCCTCGACTTCTGTGCACACCAGTCACTGGAGCCATCGCTGTGTGCAGCAGTATTTGGGTCTCGGGCCTGCCTGGCCTGCTCACGGCCTCCGGGCCTGAGGCTGCTCCCCGTCAGCACAGAATGGACGGAGAAGAGTGTGGCTCTTTGCACAACGGAAAGAGAGGGTGGAAGGTACACACAGCAAGTGTCTTCCACACTCACTTTTTGTGATTATTTTATCCTTCCTCACTTTTTTTGACATCCCTCCTAATATCTCTTCCCTGCATATTATTCCTTTTCTTTTTTTCCACCAAGCTATAGGGCCACACTCTGGAAGTCATTAATGCAGAGTCCTGTGGGGGGACACTATGGGTAGAAGAAAGGAGTCAATTTCCCAGTTCAATCCACCCGTCACCTCTTTCTCTAACATACAAATATCGAAACAGAAGAATTTTGTACGATGTTCACGGGGTAACACGTTACAAAGTAGGCACTCAATAAATACCTGTTGATAGATTTTAAATCCCACTAAACCACTTCCTCAGAGCCCCTTTAGCGCAATTAATATCTTTACAAGAAAGGACAAATCCGCAGAGCAATGCTGAAAAGAATAGATGGATTTTGTATATAGCTTAGTCTATAATCTTCAAGATACATATTGCTTGGAGAGGTACTCCAGGTGGTTTGTCATTCCCATCGTGTCTCTTTAGCATCAGCAAGGGACAGGATGGGGAAAAGAACAGAATGTGCCACTAAATATTACAACAACAAACACTACGATTTCCTAGAAAAACTGGGAGTATCAATTTGTTTTCTATTTTTAAGATTCTTAAAGCAAGTTGGCTTCATAAAGATTGAGAGGGTGTTTTTATTCTTTTGCTTATGTTTGATGGAGTAAGGCAAGCGTAAAAGAAACCACTTTCTTTGTGGCAACTGGGAGTGGAGTGCCTCCTAACACAGGTGCGTTTGAGTATGCAGAGAAGTAAGGCCACACCCCAGGTCCCCTCTGTGCTGGCAGTATGTCCCCAGGAGTCTCTTTCCCCACGGTGGCCCTCGAATCCCTCACCTGTGCAAGCAGGGAGGCAATCATAGCTACTTTGACACAGTTATTATAAGGCTCACATGCATGATATTACTGTCTCTTCTTTTTATTTGCAATAGGTTAACATAGTAGTTAAAAACACATGCTTGAGTGGTAGGTTTCCCTGGTCACAGTCTCAGTTCCAACTCCTATCAGCTGGGTGATCTTTGGAAGATCGTGTAGGACATGTGTACAATAGATTTCTATTTGTGAATAAAGGAAATATATGTATGTACCTGCTTAGGGCAATTCTGAAAGGGCAGACCAAAACGTGTCCAATATGGCAGCCTTGCAATAGGTGGCTAAATGAAAACCCAGAGAGAATATGTCAAAATTTTTTAAATCAATTTCAAAACTATAAATCAAACGACAATAACAATAAAGAGACAAGAGAGTGGGCATTGATAATAATTCTGCACGAGACATAAAGGCCTCTTTCCTTATGTTCTTCGGCTTACGGAAGAGCAGTAGACAAAATTGGGTTTTGCTTTCTTTATCATTAATCTCTAAAATCTTGGATAAATTACATATGGCTTCTGTTTATTTCTGTAAAATTGAGAATAATGATACCTATATCCTGAAATCATTATAAAGGGTCGGTAAGAAAAATCCTTATAAAAATCTTAGCATAGTGACTAATAAACATCAATACTGCTTTACCGGTAACTTCTGCCATTGTCATCGAGAAGCCCAAATCACACACTGATGCCACATCCAGAAGGGACCTGTCATAGCGTCTCCCTTCCTTCCCTAGAAGGGACGTGCTGAGTTTCCCCGAAGTTTACTCAATAGAGTGCGAATAGAGTTGTGTTTTTTTCCAATGATTGCGGTGACATTGGTTAATAAAGTTATACAGATTTAAATGTATGATTCTGTAACACATCATCTGTATATTGTATTGTGTGTTCACCACTCCAAGTTGAGTCTCTTTCTCTCCCCTTTACCACCCCCACCCCTTTCCCTCTGGTAATCGCCACACTGTTAGCTGTGTTTGAGGGGTGTTTTTAGTCCTTCCCTTTTTTTATCCAGCCCCCCAGCCCCCTTCCCCTCTACAGCTGTCAGTCTGTTCTCGGGCATCTACGAGTCTGCCTCTATGTTGTTTATTTTGTTCGTTGGATCCTAATGAGCACCCTCTGCCAGTTCTCTCCGTGCAGTCTGAGCGATGTGTGTACCTCAGGGTAGAATCTTCTGCCCCGCCAGCATTTAGGGTTGGTTCTGTGTCACTCCGTGACTGGTCAGTGGAGTAGTAGTAAACAGGTTCATTTTGAAAGTGTTTTTTTTATAATTTATTGATTGATTTGAGAGAAAGGAAGGGAGAAGGAGGAAAGAGACACACACAGAGAGAGAGACACATTAATTTGTTGTTCCACTTAAACAGGCATTCGTTGGGTGATTCTAATATGGTATGTGCCCTGACTGGGGATCGAACCTGCAACCTTGGCATATCAAATGATGTTCTAACCAACTGTGCTACCCAGCCAGGGCAAACAGGTTCATTTCAAAGAACTCCTTTTAGAAGGGCTCCAGCAAAAAAGCAATTTTTCTTTGGCCACGGATACATTCAAAACCTCCCAGAAACACACGTGGCAGAAACTCTGCAGAGCTCTCGTGTCTGTGGAGTGGATGCTAACAGGAAACCTTATGTAACGTGTACTCTGTTTTCCTCCAGAATAATATTGTCTGCCTTTCTGGGGCTGTTCCCCCTTTCCTCTCGCTGCCTTTGTGATGCGCCGGAGGAAGAGGGCTGAAACAGTGTCATCCTGAGTCGCCCGCATTAACCACCACATGTCTCTGCACATGGCAGCCTAACCCGAGGCCCAGACAGCACAGGTGGTTGTCGAAACCACAAAGCAAATGCTCCTCTGTTTTTTAAAACATTGTAACCACAAGAGTAGTTATCATCATTATTCCCCTTGGGGACCATTGACCTGGAAGCAAATCATTGTGAAAAGGCCCACACCACAAATATAGAAAGCACTCCCTTTAAGTAGGAAAAAAAAGGCCACATATGAAAAAGAGCATTTACTGATGGTTATTGCTCACCATAACATTTGCAGTATGGAATTTAGATTCGACTTTGAACTCTTTTCTTCTGACCTTGTTATGGTTAATAACCAAAAGTGGCCCTTGGCTTTATAAGCATTTAAAATGAGTGTGTTTCTTCCCAGAAAGGGTTTTTATTTTCCATAAAAGAATATCTCTGGCCCTGACCAGGTGGCTTCGTTGGTTGGAGTGTCACCCTGTAACACCAAAAGGCTGTGGGTTCAGCTCCCAGGCAGGGCACGTGTCAGAGGCTACCGATCTCTCTGTCTCTCTCTCTCTTCTCCTGCCCCTTCCTCTCTCTCTTTATCTCTCTCTAAAATCAATAAACATACCCTTGAGTGAGGATTTTTTTAAAAATTTTAAAGAAATATCTCTGAACCTGCTCCATTTAATACACCGTGGTGTGTATTGCCTATCAACCTTTACTTTGGCGGAAAGTACATGCGGGCTTAAGAGACAGAAAACTGTGTGTTTGAATCTTAACACTGATGATCGTGGGTTACAGTGGTGTACCTGGGTAAACAAGTTATTAAATTAAATAAGGGGGAGGAGAACACATTATATATATATACATATTTATATTTATAGGTATTTCTGTTATCCATTATGAGGAATTAGTTCACATGATTATATATGCTGAGAATTCCCACAATCCACCACCTTCAAGCTGAAGCGCCGGCAAAACCAGTGGTATGATACCAGTGGCATCATTCAGTCCAAGCCACAGTCCTGAGAAGTAGAGCTGCCCCTGATCCCCATCTAAGGGCAGGAGAAGATGCAATGAGATGTCCCAGCTTATCCAAGGAAGCAGAGAGAAAAAGGGGGCAAATTCTGCCTTCCTTTACCTATTGATATATTCAGGTCCTCAGCAAATTGGATCCCCACACACTGGGGAGAGCAAACTACTGAGTCCACTGGTTCAAGTCTAAAGCCATCCAGAAACACCCTCATACACACGCCCAGAAATAACACTGAGTCTGGGCGTCCCACGGTCAGGCAGGTTAGCATATAAAATTGACCATCACACACGGATATTGGTGCAGTTGCCATTGAAGGTGGATCCCCACTTGTTTCTAGGAGCTTCCAAAGTAATTTCAGAGGAAGGCAGTCCAGACAACAATCTTCCTCTTCAGTGCAGCCCTTCTTGTGATGTTCTGGAAAATACTTTCTCCTCACATATACCCATGCCTTAATCCCTAAAACCTTTACATGTTACCCCATTTGTTTTGTTTTGTTTTTTAATGGTGTTTGCAGCCCTGGCCAGTTGGCTCAGTTGGTGGGAGTGTTGTCCCACACACCAAAAGTCTGCAGGTTTGATTCCCGGTCAGTTTGTGTGTTCAACCCCCTAGTCGGGAGCTTCTAGGAGGCAGCCAATCAATGTTTTTCTCTCACATCTATGTTTCTCTCCCCTGTCCCCTTTTATTGCCCTCTAAAATCAATGGATATATCCTCTGGTGAGGAATTAAAAAAATAAATAAAATAATAAAATAAAATAAATAAAATAAAATAAAATAAAATAGTTTTAAAAAATAAGTAACTAAATGGTCTTTGCAGATGTGATTCAGCTAAGAATCTTCGAATGAGGAAATAAACCCGAATGATGAGCTGGGTCCTAAGCGTTGTCAACAGTATTCTGCTAAGACAGGTGCAGAGGGAGCTCACACGGACAAAAGGGGAGAGAACATACATACAAAGGAAACAGCCGGAACTGAGAGGCAGAGATTCAGATGAGGTGCCCATAAGCCAGTTTAGGGATTCCAGGGAAATGCAGCCCAGCAGACCCTTTGATTCTGGCTAATTGATACTGATTTTGGACTTCTGTGCACAAAAACTGTGACAGAAGAAATCTATGGTTTTTTTAGCACTAAACTTGTAGTAATTGGTTAGGATTATTTATACACACACACACACACACACACACACACATTTGGAAGACCAAATATATTATATATATATTATATATTATATATATAAAATACTCAGCCAAGAAAAATTTTGTATTGCTTTTACAGAGAGAGTAAGGGAGAGAGAGAACCATCCATGTAAGAGAGAAGCATTGATCGGTCCCCCTCCCGTCCACACCCAGACCGAGGATCAGCGCCCGGACCAGCACATTTTCAGAGGCCACCATCCGGACCAGGGATCAAACCGCAACCTAGGTACAGGCCCTGACCAGGAACAGAACCTGCAGCCTTTTGGTTACTGGACGATGCTCCAACCAACTAAACCACACCAGTCAAGGCAGAAAGACCAAATATATTTGAGAAACGTATTTTGGTTATCTGACTACCAAGCATATATTTCACTTAAAATCAGAATATAATAGCCAAAAAAAGGGGCTGCTGTCCCTGACAAACTCAGGAAGTCTCAAAATCAACAAATTACCCGATAAAGTGCTCCTGGCTCCAGACCCACCTTCTGGGCCATAATCTGTAACGGAAGAGTGACTGGAAACACCATGCCCTGCCTCTACCACCTCACCCGTTCCAAACCAACTCAGGCTTATTCAGTGGGCAGAATCCAAACACAGTTGCACCTCTGACTGCCAGGGAATCTGGGAAATGTAGTTTTCAACTTTTCCATCTTGGCATGCTTAAAAAGGGCTAGCACAGAATTTAAGCAAGTTGGTTTTCAGTTTCTACCTTTCTGAAGAAAAAGATATTAAGTATACTTGCATAGCCTTTACTGTAGTTGAGTGTAGGAAGAAGACATGGGGATCTTCAGTGCATTCAGAGGTTATAGTCTGACCATGAAAATCCTTTGGTATAAACAGAAAATGGGCTTTAAGCAGACAGGCGTACACAATAGAGAGAGAGAACAGGAGGAGAGGGGAGGGGGGAAGGAGGGAGGAGGCAGGAGAGAGAAAATGAGTGTGAATGAATGGATACTGAGCACCTGTACTATGTGAGCCACCTTACTTAATTCTGTAACCCCCACTCAAGATGGCAATAACTGTCCCCATACTCCCATCACAGAAATGAAAAAACTGAGGCTTGGGCCAGTGTTACAACCTCTCAACATTCAAAACACCCAATGGATTCCATTTTAGGATATCTCAAAATCCCAATGATGCCATTTTAGGATGTCTCAGGTCTCTTGGTACTCTGGGACCTCAGGTCACCTTTTTTGATGAAGTCATGAAAGGCATGGGTGCGGGCATAACACCCCGACATTTATGCCGCTCTCGCTGGCTCAGTAGCTCAACAGCATGAAGCTAAGGTTGCATATGGGACATAATCTACTTCTTTGTAAAGTCCCTGAATTAAACCAAGGAACACAGAAATGTGTGCATACTCCCAATTCCCACAAGTGAACCTTCAGAAAGGTGCATTCCCCGCAGAATCATTCCACTTATTCTGGAAATATTAATAGATGAAAAGAAAAGCTGAAAATAATAAAAGCTTAAGTGGAGACACTTGAAAGTCCACGTGAGGAGAGGAAATTTATCCAAGAGACTTGGAAAGAAAAAAGTGAAAATGCAATTGCCTTTTGACCCTGCAATTCCACTGCTGGGATTACATCCTAAGAACCCTGAAACACCTATTCAAAAGAACCTATGCACCCCACTGTTCATAGTAGCATTTTTTACAATAGCCAAGTGCTAGAAACAGCCTAAATTCCTATTGGTAAATAAGTAAATCAAAAAATTGTGGCACATTTACACAATAGAATACTATGCCACAGAAAGAAGGAAGGAGCTCCTACCCTTTACAATAGCGTGGATGGAACTACAGAGCATTATGCTGAGTGAAATAAGCCAGGCAGTGAAAGACAAACACCATGTGATCTCACCTATAAGTGGAACGTAATCAACAAAACAAACAAGTGAGCAAAATAGAACCGGAGACATGGAAATAAAGAACAGTCTGACAGTGACCAGACAGGAGCAGAGAGGAGGATAGTGGGGGAGAAAAAGGAGGGAGCAAGTCAAAGAACATGCGTCAAGGACCCGTGGGGAAGGATTGGGGGGGGGGGGGATTGAATGTGGGACTAGGGGTGGGCAGCGCAGGGGAGAGCAGTGAGGGGAAAATGGGGACAACTGTAACTGAACAATAATTTAAAAATTAAGTAAATCTACACCTATATCTACATAATACTTGTTCACAATCTGCAAGTATCATTCAGAACCCACAGAACAATTTTGAACTGACCCAACTTCTCACGCCATTGCGGAACAGATGAAGTCAGATGTGGCGGAGGGAAGGGCCTTGGAGGGGAACTCCTGCAGAAAGCACCTGGAGACAAAAATTTCAGCCCAGCTGAAGCCAGACAGAAAGTGATCATATATGACCAGTTGGAAAAGAGGGCCTTCCATGTTCCTTGAGACAGACACAACTGTTACTTTCTCCTACTCTAGATGTAAATCCTGAATGAAAGTACTTACTTAGACTCAGACCTGAAATTTCCAAATGCTTAGTAACAATCAACAAATTGTAAAATGTATGTCCTGCAGGATGAATTCTTGAAAAACTAATAAAATTATCAAAAGAAAACTGCCTATAGAACTTGGTGAACACACAATATTTTTTAATTTATGTAGCAGACATCATGTATTTATTGAGGTTTCATTTAATTATGGTAAATATATGTGTAAATAATAGTTTTTACATATATGTGTAAATATATGTGTAAATAACAGTTTAGAACAAAAAATAGAACCAAATGATGTTCTAATATCTTAAATACATTTAAAATCAATTTTACAAGTAACAAGCATTTGACTTTAAGAAACCCTTATCAGAGGATGCAATTATTAAAAGCAAATCTTTTCAAACTGTTAGCCTGGGATTTATTTCCCTGGTTTTTAATGTACAGTTTAGACTTCCTTATTTTCAATTCCTATGCATTTTTTGGTGCCAGTTGTTCGTACGTCAGTCCACATAGTCTTTCTTAGTATTTTCCCCTTTCATTGCACAAAATAGATGGACTTATCTCTCTGCCTGTGTCCTCAGTTCATCTCAGTGTTCTGGGAGATAAGATGAGAGGCCTTGATCCCCCTGCTGTGAGAACAAGACCTCAATCTCTCACTGTCTTGATTTAATCAGGTCCCTATTTCAGCTGCCACAAAGCTGTCAACAAAAGAAAATAAGCTATCCCCCCATCAAGGGGTTAAATTGGATTTCACAGTGTACGGAGGCTCTTCTGCACAAAATTCCACCTGCACCTCCATCAGGCAAATTACTTCTGACTTTTAATTTATTTCTCTAGGAAATGGAAAGGTATGGCATAACCAAAGTCAACAGGGAATAAAGTCAAGGTGTAATCAGGTGCTCTCCAATCGCAGGCTCCCTCCCTTGTCAGCTTTAATAGGTTCTCAGAACACACAATTTATAGAAGGCACGGCATGTCCTCTCTGTTCTGAGTTTTATTTTGGACTTGTCTAGTGAATGGCCCCCAAAAGTGACAGCTAATGTGCGCTGGATGAAACAGGTCCTTGGAGATGTGTATATTGTGCCCTGGCGTTTCGTCTGAGAGTTTGCAAAATAAGATTAGAAATTGAACTGGACTTTGGGCTTCCAAACGTATAGTACCAAAACTGGAGAGAAAATCTGATGGAGTTGATGGCAATATTATAGATGTTGCCCTAGCTGGTGTGGCTCAGTGGATTGAGGACCGACCTGTAGATCAAGGGGTTGCCGGTTCAGTTCCTGAACCCGGGTGGGCCTGGATCCCCAGCTGGGTGTGTGCAGGAGGCAACTGACTGATGTTTCACTCGCACATCAGTGTTTCTCTCCCTCTCTTTCTCCCTTCTTTCCCCTCTTTCTAATAAATAAATAAAATCTTTTTTAAAAAGATTATGGATGTCAAGTAGAGGGGTGCATTTTGAAAACCCAGGAAATATATATTTTAGATGAGGTTACTGATTTGTGATCAAATCAATTTAGCCATGAATTGTTGAATAATTTGACTAATATGGTTTAATATAGTTCCTCTCCCAGAATATAACTACATATGAAGATAGTTCTGTGATTTTATTTCACGAGGCATATTTTAAGGGATGGAAAAATGTATATAAATTCATAACTCCAAGAATACATGGCTACAGGGAAACTGGCAAGCTTTTTTGTTTAAGAGATTAAAAGCCAAAAAATGTTTTTAAGATACAAATTTAATAAGTGTGTAGGGAATGCATCTTTAATGAAGAAAAATGAATAATTATGAAAAATTTCATTTTCATTATAAAGAGTTAGTGATTTGTGGGCAGATTCCTCTTTACTGATATTATTTAACATTTAATTTAAGCAAGCTTTGAACTGAATTTTATACCCTCAAAAGAGTTCAGCTCCTTTTCCATTGTAAAAAAAAAAACTGTTGATTAATTTCATATTTCTATTAAGAAAATTCTGAATAATGAGCTCAAGGATATTCACTTCTTGGAGAATGAGGGAAAGGCTACTAGGCAGGAAGAAGTATTTTAAGCTATTAATAAATTGTTTTAAGCTGTAAATCCTTTTGGATCACAGGCTGCTCAATCCACTGAGCCACACCAGCCAAGCCACACATGTGTATTCTTTTAAATCTAGATAGGATAATAAAAGTTAAGATACCATACAAGCCACTTGTGATAGAAAAGTTTTGACCACAAAGTTTACATTATAACCAGTCCAATGAACATTGGTTTTTGGTCTTACATTAACAAATCACTAACCCACAACATTGAAGTATATGCCCATAGAGTTCTTCCCATTCTATTCCCCTGGGTTTTGTATGAGAACAAATGAGCAAGCCGCTTTGAACATTCTGGAAAAAAATAGCCATTTATAGAAACCAAATTGATATTAGATCGGAAAGTATCTAAGCCAGTCTCCTCCATCTTCCTCTCTCTCAACTATAAGAAAAATGTTTGCTTTCCCCTTTAAGTTCCTTCCGTTCTTTGTATGATGATCCGGCTCTCTTTTCCACCAGGTTTATCCATAAGCCTTTTCGCTTGAATCTGTTCATCTCGTTTGCAATCCAGAAGACAGAAAGCAATTGCACTAAGTCCCTCACTTAAGTCTCTTTGCATACAAATGGCACCTTGCAGGCCTGATTTACATTACCCAAGCAGGTTTTCTCTGGGAAATTCACTTTCCCTGAAACTCGAGTGTGGGTGTCAATTTTCATCAGGGGTGAATCCATTAGTCTCCTTCATTTCCTGATTACTCTGGGCTTTATCAAGTAGAGGGGATTTAACTTGCCTGAAAGATAAGCAATCCATCCATTTCTCTAGATATGGTAAATTTTCTCTCTAGATCTAGCCAGACAATCACAAAGCCAGGACCCTGGGCCAAAATCTTTTAGCTTCTGATGGAACGGCTTTTGCTAAATTGCGCTTTGCTGTTCATGGATTTGTCTGGAAGGACGTTACGAGTCAGTGTTAGGGAAACGTAAAAGTTTGTCAACAACGTGTTTTCTGCCATAGTGCTCGGCGTGTGTCCACGGCACGCTGGTGAACTGGGAGGTGTGCAAATGATGGGTTCACTCAGTCTTTGGTGACACACGGCAAAACCTCAGGGCTCATCTCTTCTGGCTAAGAGCCACCTCGTCTGTGTTACCACCGTGCACCTCAAAAATACGACACTGTCCCTCTGCTCCAACAACGTGGAGAAGGTTGGGGACATTGCTACGAGAGTTTTGGAACAAGCACGTCAGCACACTTCCTAAATACCTGGTTTTTCTGTGTCCTGTAGAATTTGGATTTTATAAGGGGCCTTGATGGCTCCCTCGGGATCCTTGGCATTTCAGAAGCAAACTTCACATTGGCAACCCAGCTCTGGCTGCCGTCGGTCTGAAAGGACACAGTTTGAAGTTTGATCTTAACCCCCCTTTGTGTCATGCCTTTGCATTTATGTTTATTTTACCTTCACTACAAATTCATCCTCTGTGTGTGTGTCTCCATGGATATGTGTTTGGGCATGTTTCTTTTCTTTCTACATCATGTGTCACTACAAATCTCATTGAGAACACGTGAGACTTGGGGATAATATGATATACAAAAAATGTAATATACATATACATATGAGATCATTGATGATTTATGAAACAAAATAGTCTCAATTTCATCTCAGGTCAATTTGACATGTGGTGAAATTCTAAATATCACTTTTTGAAACAGCATTTCCAATAACAAAACTAAGAATGTAAAACTAAGTAAAAAGGGAACTCTTTAACACAAGAATAAGGGACCCTTCTATTGTTAAGTCCAGGCAATTTGCTCAGTTAATCAAACTTAAATAAAATCACTGCTGAGAAGGGACAGTAAAGCAAAGGAAAAAAATGCTATTATTGGGCCAGACCTCCAGCACTCCGCTGGGAACAGAGCTACTGATTTTCCATGACGGGGGGAAGCAGATACATTTGTTGAGGGAAACCAGTGATTCAGAAACTTTATTTGCTTGCCATTGACTTTTTTCCCAACCACCCCGTGAAGTGTTATTACCCACATTGCACAAATGAAGGAACTAAGGCTCGCAGAGTTTCAGCATCGTGTTCAAGAGAATAGAGCACAGAAGTGGCACAGCCAGGATCCAAACCACAGGGGCAGTATCATGCCCGCTATTAACAGTCATCTCTAATAAGTCCATGACCAATCTTAAATCACTTGATTTCTCAGTGGGGGCCAGTTAAGGAGACAGCTGGCCACTTCGGTCTGGAGAAGATGGTTGTATCAATGACCCAGCAGGAAAGAGGCCCCCGATCACAGCAGAGCTGAGTTTGATATTCCACGTCCTGAGGCCGACAGAAAAGGAGCACAGCAGTACAAACTCAGAAATGACCGGCGAGGGGAATGTGACGGTGCGGGTGAGGCACGTGCCCTGCTTCCCAAAGTGCCCGGATGTCATTTTCGAACACTAATAGGAATTGTGTGAAATGCTTATTGGATTTTTGTACCTGTGTTCTCTCTGTCTGGATTGGTTTCAGCCTAACTCCATCCACTGGCCCAGTAATTATCCTGCCTTCTATTTTCCAATATGTATTCATTCAGCCATGGCTTACAGAAAAAAACCTCCTTCCTGTATGCTAAGTGGACCACTAACTGCTAGTGACTCAGAAATGGGCAAGATGAAACTTTTATGATCATAGTGCTTACAGTTTTGTGGGGAAATACATTTCTTTGGGCTTTTATTTTATTTTATTTTTTTTTGCTTGCTGCCAACGTCTCTTATGCATAGTTCTGTCATAGCACTTCACAGACTGTGGCAGTTGCTTTGTTTTTGTTTTGTGTTTTTAATGAGAGCCTCTTCCTTGGACCATCTTAATTCCTGGGGATTCAGCAATGTGCAAGACACAAACTCGGCCCTTCAGAAAGTCAGAGTGCTTGGCTCCTAGGTGATAAATGCAGGCTAACAGTATGAATGAATGAATAAAAGAATGAATGGACATTTAGAATGGTCATTTACAAACAACTTGCTGTTTGGAAAAATTAAGGAACAGAAAGTTCAGATAGCGGTGTGGTGGTATATGGCTCCAATTTTGTGATGAAAATGGGAAGAAAAGCCTTCTAAACATTTCTATGTGCACTTATCCAAAAGGTAAGCCTGGTGCAGGGGCTGGGGGAAGTGTGGAAAGCCTGTTTAAAAGCTGGAGCAGAATCGTGGGCATGTTGGCGTCAGGGCGGATGGTCCAACTCCCCTTGACCACTTTCATGTATGCAGTGACTGGGAGCCGTTTCGACTCCCTGAGACGCTACCAGACAGACTGGGTGGAACTACTCCGTGCAGATGCAGAACTGGCTTTGGAGCGAGCTACCACGGCTACTGAAGCCTGAAGGAGTGGGAGACCCCCAGGAATCCGTTTCAAGCTTGAGAATAGCTGAAGGCTTGAAACCGGAAAAGCTGGAGTTCGCGCTGCCTGTCACCCACCAGCCCCGAAAAGCAAAGACGGGGATTGAGAATCCTTATGGGAACTTTATGCAGACGGTCGGTGGTCTGAGAAGGCAGCAGGTCTGCACCCTAACGGATCATCTTATATTCCATTTTTAGAATGGCCCTTTTTATAAGGAGAACCAAGTGTAGGGAAGGGGGTTGGAATTCAAGAAAAAGTTAATTGGGTTAAAAAAGCCCTGGGCATCCACGCCCTGGGTGGTGGTCTTTATCAGAGTCCTGGGTGGTGGGCTCTCCCCCTGGAGCACAGTGACTCAGACACCATCTTGAATTGCTCGCCATCCTCCCGGGGCACAAAGGTGGGACTGTTTATTGGCTCCTGGAGTCAGGGTGGGTCACACCTTCAGTCCCCAGAACAAGAGCTTTTATGTGCATTGATTACTAAGCTTATTAGCTACATCCTAAACTCAAATTTTCCAACTTTCCAGCCCCCCATCAGGGTCCCGTGCAGAAATGCGGGTTACCAGCTTGATTAGCACTGTGCGCACTTATCTATTTATTTCGTGATTATTTTCCAGATTCCTCCACCAAGGCTCTGCGGACCCAGTTTCGGGAAGCATTTCTTCACGCTGGCTGGGCGTGTGCTGCGTGCGTCACTAGACTAACAGATGTCCGCAGACTCTTGAAGCATGCCACCAAAAAAAAAAAAGTGGGTTTCCAAAGAACACTTTCTCTTTTCCATCTTGAGAGAGAGCCACAAAGCTTCTTCTCTGCATCGCTAATGAAGGCAGTGCTTTATATTAAAGGTTTCCTGCTGGGGAGCTATCAACTGCAGAACCAGCCTCCGCTTTCAAGTGTTAATAATCATCAGCTCCGCGTTCCCAGGGCTGAGGCCAGCTCCTCTGTCCTCTTCAGGGGCTCGAGCCCCGGGCTCTGTGTGGGGCTGGCATTCTGGCAACTGTCAGACCCTAGAGATCTTCCTCTACACTAAAGAGTTGACTTGCTCGAAAGTCACTCTCACCTGACCTGTTTGCCGCGCGCAATCCAGATCTCAGTACCTCACCCTTTCTGCACAGGGATGTCTGATTTGAGAATCTGTGAGTGCCGCCGGGGTAGGAAAGAGGGCCGGGAAGGCTTGGAGTCAGCAGCACCTGGGTTCCAGCGGAGGCTGGTCTATTACTAGGTGTCATACATCGGCTGTTTGGTACCTCCCATGGGGATAGTACCTCCACCATGGCAGGGCTCATTCATCCCATCTCCAGGGGTATACTGAGCAACGATTTGGGGCCAAGCACCCTGGCAGGAGGCAGGTATACGTTGATGAATAAACATTTAGGGTATTTGCCTCGCGGAGCTTGTGGGGAGTGGGGTGAGGGTGGGGGAAGGCAAGCAGTGTAGATATAAACATCCAGAAACCCAGTGACAAACTGCAATAACTGTACTGTTACAGAACAAGGCCAAGGGGGGTACGATATACTATTACCGAAAGGACCCCCCCACTAGGTTCGCATTGTCTGCCGCCATGTCTCTCAATGCCAGAGATTCGTGAAAAGGCAAGGAAATGTTTATTTAAAACTATACAGATGTACAGTAGTGACCTAATGTCTTCATTAAAATATCAAAGTCCTCTGGGATACCCACAGACGCACACAGTCCTTCCTTCTCCCTCTGCCCTAATTTGGGGTACCGTATCTCAGGAAAAGAAGTACATTCAGGCTCCCAACACCATCAGCTGTGTTGTCGTTCACGATCAAGCAGCATGGCTCTCCTCTGCAAAGCTGTAGGGGTCTGCCGCTCTGGCCAAAACCGCATGGTTCTTCTCCCCACCAAAGCTGCAGGGGTCCCCATTCTGGCAAAAGCCGTGTGGTTCTCCTTCCTATTGCCACAGCCTCATGGTTCTCTCCCCAATGGCTGCCACATCTAGGTTTAAATCCTCGAGCCAACCCTCCTTTGCATCCCCATTTCTGACTCCTCCCACAATCGGTTACACTTGCCAGCACTCCTATATCCTTCCAGCTTTACTGGGCTGCCATTGTGAGTATGGGCAGACATGGCCCCATGGCGTGGAGCCAATCATCTCCAGGCTCTCACGCAGGTGCTGTAACCAGGGGGAGCTGCCTCCCAGTTACAACTTGGGTGGAAGTCACTCCCTTCTCCCTGGCTCAAAGCATGGCCACAGCTGTTTAACATATCTATGCAACCAGTTAAAGGTTATAGATATGTTAAATGACCACACCAGAGGTTAGTACAAAGCTGTTGCTGTAGAAAACAGCCCTGCATGTTCCTGGGCCATGTGTCCCTTCCCCCAACTCACACCTGTGGGGGGAAGGGGTGAGGACATCCTAATATTTCCTGGACACCTTGAGTTCTGGACCCCATTCCAAATCCCTATTTGGGGCCCCCCTCTTGGCTGCAGCCTGTTACAATATGAAACAAACAAAAGTTATTTGGTGAAAGATATGAAAGATAAAGGAGAAGACTGGGATACCTCGGTAGAATGGCAGAGTCTTCCTGGTGAGGTAACTCAGGGGAGTCGACTCAAGCAAGCAAAGAGCTGGAGGGAGTACGTCAAATAGAGAAAAACAAGGGTAAGGTGGTGAGTTAGGGAGAACGTCCCCAGGAGGCCAGGGGCCTTGGGGGAAAGCACAACGTGTGCAGAGTTCAGCAGGAGCCCCATCATGCATGGCCTAAGTGGCCAGAGACAAGAATTTGGGTTTGATTCTACAGGGAATGGAAAATTATTGAGGGAGAAAAGCATGTCCCAATTATAAGAATTATGTATGGGATGATAGTTTCTGGGGCATAACAGGTGCCCTGTAAATTGTAGTGGTTCTTTAGAAATCATGAGTCACAGTGTGAATAAGCTCCCAGTCCCAGAATGTGACAGAATAACAGACTTGACTGGGAATAGAACTCATGGAATTATGGAGGGCTGCATCAACTGAAGGGCCCAAATCTATATAACAGCCAAGTTCCTGGACCTTAAGAATAGTATTTCCTCCATGGAGTGGAAAAAATGGTTAAAAGACAGAATTTGCCTAAATGCGATAGGAAAATAAGTGTTTGATACACATTGAATGAAATAAATTTTTTTTTGAACAAAAAGTGTTTACAGGCATGATCAACTTGTACTCTTTAAGGAACAGAAATTCCCTCCATGCTGATCTGGTGGTCGGTATTTCTAACTGAACGTTTGCCGAGGAAGAAGGTACGGCTCAGAATGGTTAAGTACCCTTTCCCATGGCTGGGGAACCCGGGCGCCGGGAAGTCAACAGAAGCCACACGAGTGTCCCTCGTATTTGTAACTGTCATTTCCTGCATGGTGGAGCTCCGCTACTTCTCTTTTGAAAGAGAACACAGTCTCACTAGTACAAAAACTAGGTAATTAAATGTAAAGTCACCAACTGTTGACAGCAGATAAAAGATCACAAAAGTGAAATATTTAATACAACCTCAACTACCACGGAACTAAAAACCAAGTCACATGCATTTTCATAGAAACAGAAGCTAAACGTGTTTTAAAATTAACTGGGGGACCCAACTAGAAATTCAATCTAATGCCACACCACCTCTGAAGTAGAATGCAGTGATACTGTGAAGGTACTCTTCAAAGGCCCCCAGAGAACTCTCTAGTTTAGTTCTGTTTCTGGATTCAGCAAGCCTGTCTCACTTTGTCATCCTAGTTAGACACAATAATAATGTTAGTAACCATGCTCTACCAGTACGCAGTAAGCTGCAATTTGAAAATACAGTACAAAGGAAAATGATCATCAAAATAACTGAGGAAAAAAAACTTGCTGCTCTTGAATCAGAAATCCTAGTTCAGCCACAGGCACAGCTTAGGACCCTGTTCAGCAGAGCACTGGCCGGCATCGCTGTTTCCTGCTTCCCCTCGACTACAAACCGTGAGCAGTCTTCCCTCTCCTAAGGTGACAGATGCGAAAACGCTTCTGAAACACCATGGTCGTGCTTACTGAGCTACACTGTATGGAGCTAATTCACTTTTTAAAAGCAATTCACTTAAGGGGGCAATGAAAAGTCATGTGAAATACAAATGTCAGCAATAAATTAAGTAGATAGAGCCACACATTGTTCCATCAAATAATCAACTCCCAGCTGATCTCCTTATTGGTTTCCCCCACCCCCATTTTCTTGTCTTTCCAATCACAGGTATCAGAGATGCGTTTCTTTGTGAAAGCCAGCAGGTGGCTCTCTGGTGTACAGTTGCAAAAAGTGCAACTTCCAACTTCCCCTTACTTCAGTTCGAAAGTTTATGATCATTTTGAAAAGGGACATCTTGAAAATTCATATAAAACCAGTGTTAACGTCATATCACTGCCCTCCCTTGCCCAATTTAGGGCACCAATTTTAACACGAAAAACGTGCGTAGTTTTTGTTCAAAAGGACACGTCAACGAGCTGGAATGAATTTTTTGCCACCCTGCCCGCTTCACACAGGGAAGCAGCTTGGTTTTCCCTTCCCAGGGTAAACAGCATCCATGAGAACAAACAAGTGACAACGGGCAAATCAGACCAAGAAAACAAAGGTGGATAACTTTAGAACGGCCTAAAATGGCTTTGTGCTTTCGGAAGACCACTATCAATACGCCAGATGACTGGTAAATTTACTATTAACTTATTTTTATATAATATTATCTGTATTACATTCATTTCATAAATCCCCCCCACCCCAACTTTTGAGCCAAATTCTACTGAGGTCTTTGTAATATACATTCAGGCAAACTCCCAGTCCTGAATCACGGATAAGCATGCAGCTCCTGATAAGTAGTTAATATCCTCAGGTTTCGTAGGTATTTCATGCCGTGGTAACTACTCAGTTGAACACATTATACTAAGAATCAAGTTGGTGGCTTGTGAGGTATTAATCTAAGGGAATAGATGATGATATTGTGCCACAGATGTCTGATTTGAAGCACAAGTTGCTGTTTGGGTGGAAGTTGTTGTAAAGATCTTTATTGTTTAGCTTTTTAAACATAACTGAATAAAACGGGTCATCTCCAGGCACTTGTTTTTGCCCACGGAACTGTATTCCCTGTAAACATGGGTTTTGAGGAATGGAATCATACAATTTGGAGAGTTACCCAAGGCTTACAACTGAATGAACTAATTACTTCTCATGGCTTTAAAGTTAATTGTCACTCGAGGCTCCATGATCATATATAGTTTAACATCAAAAGCAAAGTGGCGAATGTTAAAAATCATTTTTAAAAACCCTACCTGTCACCCAAATTTGAAACGAATCAGGTTGTTTGGTATTATTCTCTCTGTAAAAGGAAAAATTAACCACCCTGGATTTTAAGATAGGAACCTTAAAAGATGGAAAAAGGGAGGGGGAATCCCCCAAAGACCCAGGATTCCCACCTATTCATGAAAGCTGAAGTGTTACAGCTATAGACAACCTGTTATTTTTTTTTAAAAGATCCGCCACCATGCTATTAAAATAGGGTGTCACCCACCGCCTGTGTGCTCAGGACTGCAGTATCAATATTATACACCAAACTATTACCCAGGCTCTCCCTCCTCACCCAGGCACCTAAGAATTATATAGCACATGTCTGTAAACTCGGTCTTAATCGCAAACAAAAGCCTTCTTTTCCCTCCTACTGTCTACAAAAAAAGACAAAGAACAACTATAAGAGCAAATTAAGTCTGCGGTGCCTCAGTCAAAACAGAAAGGGTTTTGAGGTTGATTCAGGTCAGATTTTACTGAGACCTCTATGGCTCAAAATGTGTGTGAACCAGGGAACAGAAAATGACCAGATTTCTCCTCACTCTGCTCACCACACACACACACACACACACACACACACACAGGCTACAGGCATGCACACGCCTCTTCTTTTCTGAAATTTTATTTTCTTTCACTTGTCTAGAGGGATTTATGCTACTCCACTCAATGGTAGTTATCACATGCGAATCTTCCCGAAATCTAAAATGCAAAGGGTCCCCCCAGTGCACAGTGAAAAGGGAAAGCTTATCTGCGTCTGACAGGTGACACGCACCTCCCTGCACCACCCCACTCCTGCTCTTAGGCGCCACGTTCCACGTGTCCTCGGAGGCTCTAAGAGCCACTGTCAGTCTGTCCCCTACCTCCCGCCAGTGGCAGTCAATCCCTGCTGCCTTCCCGCTGTGCTAAATCACTCAGTTCCTCTCCAAGCAACACCTCTCATTGATCTCTCCAGAGGGGATGCTTCTGCCAATGTTGACTCAACTCGGAGGGGGAGAGCCGCCCGTGCAGCTGGAGGAGGAAGGCTGGCGGAGGCTCCCCCGAAAACAACACACCTCTCCGTTTTCCTTGGCACGAAAAGCAATCACGCCCCCCCTGCCCCTGCCACTGAGCAAACTTCTGCCAAGCTGGTGAGTGATTCCAACCTGAAGGCAAGAAGGGCAAGCAGAAAGCCAGTTGAGTGGCACGGCACAACACAACTGTTGTTTTTTTCCTTTTGTCTCTGCACTGTTCGCCTGCCCCCAAGAGAATCTAAATTCCAGCTGCCCTCACTTACCACATGCTGCTTGGATTCTAAACCTGGAGAATTCAGACTCACGAAAAGCACCGCTGCTACTCAAAACACCTTTCCCAAAGCAGTGATTTTCTAACCCATGACTGTTTACAAAGGCATCGTTTAACAATGTTTATAAGTCATAAAACATGCATTGGGCTGATGTATGAGTTTGCATCTTTAGAGGAACTAGAATTGCAAACAAACACAAAAAAGTGCAGGGAGAGAGAAAAGAAAAACATTCTAACAGATGTGTTCACTGCTGAAGAGAACACACAACATGTGCTGCAAAATAAAAGGGCCAGTTGGCGACATAAAACATCTTGGCATCTGCCTGAGCGTTGTAACCACAGTGAAATAGTGATATGGACCATAGAATTCAAGTTCTTCTGGGTGACTCTGTTTTGAAAAACTTTTTTTTTCTTGCGCTATGGAGTCGTTCTTGTTTGTCAAAGACATTTTGTGAACAACCTGCTTTTTGACATTGCATGATTGGCTCATTTTCAAAAATGTAGATGCAAAAAAAAAAAAAAGGTAACATCCATTAGTTCCAAGCAAGGCATAAATTTGACATCTTAAATGAACAGAGAACAGATCACGCAGGTCAGATCCATGGATAGAAGGTGTATTAGGGAAACATGTGTAGATTGAAGGTCGCTGAAACATGAGGCTGAGTTTTAACATTAACCTTGTCTTTTATTTAACATACAGGGTCCAGCAGAAGGGACGCCCACTTGAGTGTGGTTGGTAGGGTAATAATATGGGTGTAATAATTTATAGTTTTAATTCGAACGCTTCACCTAAAATGTCACATGGTGTGCCTGAGTGTGATATTGTTAGGTTATAGAATGACATGTTTATGATTCTGTAATAAAAGATTTTGTAATAAAACAGGGGCGTTATTTGTGCCAGGCCTTGCATGATGGGGTTGGTTATTTTCAGAAGGGCTGACATCATAAAAGTCAGCTCCAAAGTGCAGCTGACACTGAGCAAGGCGTGCCTAAACAGTGGCAATAAACCTTGTCCAAAAAAAGATGGTGGGGGCGGGCAAAAAGGAGGAGGTCTTGATGAAACACAATAAGGACAACGCAAGGAGCATAACACTGGCTGAGGTTGTCTACCTCAACTCCCAAACTGTGGAGATGGATGTAACAGGGTGTGAAAGGAACTCGGCCATCCTGCAGAAGAAACTCATGCCCAGACATTAACATTTTGCAGTATGATACCAGAGAATCAATCCCTGAAATTCACCTCCCATTTAAAGACTCTCTCTGATTATTCTGCCATCACTGCGGTGGCCCCGGAGGACCGTGCCACGGTGGACCGTCTGCCCAGATGAGGCCAGCAGCACTGCTTCCGACTTTTCTGCTGCACAGCTGAGGTCAGAGCAGTAAGTTACGCCACACTCAATATTCTAATTAATGAAAAAAAAAGGATGTGAGAGGAACGAGGAAAACTCAGCTGGGTTTTCTGGTTTATTATGTGCAATGGACTTAGGTTTTGCTTGGTGTGCCCTGCAGTACAATTTATGTCCCTGTTGCCACAAAGTGGAGGCCAAGTTTTTAAGGGCCGTGAAAGAAATCCTAAGTGCAAGGAGTTCCTCCCAACCTCCCAGGTACCTTCTTCGGTGCCTGAGAACGACCCCCTACGGTGATCACCGCAGTGAGAATGGACGCCCTCATTAGATTTCCCTGAACTTGACTCAATAGTGCTCGCTCTTTTTCCTGTGGTCTGAAAGGAAAGACTTATCAAAAGACAGTGTAGTGATTCCAACTAAAAACTGCACAGAGCACAGGAAAAAAAAGCAATATGATTCAAATACTTGAGGACATCTGCCATCAGCACCAGCCCTCACGTTTTCACTGATTGACCACTGTAAGTAGCCTTTGAATTAAGCACGGGTGTTCCACTTGCACCACAGAAGACTGTTTTTGCTCTCCCCATACATTTTTACCATGAGGAGCAGCAATGTTGAAAATTCCACGGAAAGCAGGATTTTTAATCAATAAAATAATTTAAATTGAATATGCACAAGCTATTTGTTACTTATGCTGCGGACTGAGCTGCAGTCTTTGCTTCAGTTGTTCAGTAAGGTTAACCTCCTGAATCCTGCCCACCTGGGCCACTGACGGTGCTACGTGCCTCTTCTCGTTAAGTTCGTGACTACGTTCTGGGCCCCCGAGACCAAAATAAGATAATGTCAGGGTAGAATTCTTCTCGGAATACAGTCAGTGCGCCTTCCCTTGCCACGGTGCTCAACAGCCCCCTGCACCCATCACGCGATGGGAGAAGAGGATGTAGAACACGACCTGTCACCCGGACCACACGGGAGAACATGGCATTATCTGTTCACCGGAAGTGAGGTGGTGTGCACTTCGGGCCGTCAAAGGGAAAACAAACAACATCAGGTCATCTCACAGAGAAACGGAGGCCTCGAAACTGCATTCATGATAGCATTAAAGAGGGAGAAATTGTTCCCAAATTGCTCTCTCTCTCTGTTTGCTGGAGGGAGGGGTTGGTATAGCGGTTCTGAGGTCCCTTTACCCACAGACCAGAAGGCTTGCTGGAGAAAGCCCCCCTCACCGTGCCCACCGTCCACAAACCATAGCAAAGCTACCCTCTAGCTCCAGAAGGCCTGCGAGCACCCACGGAGGCTGACAGAGCCCCGTGTTCTAATGCACTGTTCAGTTCTAGACCGTTCTGTAGGGTGTTTAAGCCTTGCAGGCTGGTTTACTCTTAAGGCCCACTCGATGTGACAGCAGGGCGACAATTAGTACAATCTGTGACATGCAGACACCTGTCCATTGGGAACTGGACTGGAACCGTCCGTTTCCTGGGGCTGCGGAGTGGGGAGTCACTATGGTGAAGGGAAAGCTTCCAGGCCCCGCCGCGCAGGGCCAGTTGGGATCAGTGGTGAGAAACAGAAAAAAACTGCTTTTACAAATCCCAGTACTACATTCTCCTTAGCTTCATTATGTGGTCCCACAAGGGCAGCAATGGTGTGCCTACCGTGGGCTTTCATCGTAGGGCTCTTACCTGATGCCTTTTGAAAGTTACAGGTGTTCATCTCAGAAGGAGGTGAGGCCGTTTTCTCATCAAGAACAGCCACTTCCTAGGAAATCACTTTTCGCCTGCTTAAAAAATTATGTGATTCACACGTTGAATTCGGTGTTCTTCCTTACTCCTGCTATGTTTTTCTTTTAACTTTCAAGTTTATAGGCAGTTCTGTGAGTTGGAGCACTGGCTTAGATTCACGTAACCACCACTGCAATCAGGATGGCGAGGACACCCTGAAGAATTCCACGGGGCTCCACGTTTGCTTTCAAACGCCCGCCCTGCCCCAGAGTCTGTCTGGCAGCACTCACTGCTGTCTGTTCCTATGGTGCTGCCTTTTCGGAAGCATCGCACAAATGAATTCACACGGTGTATAACCTTGTGAGTCTGGCTTCTTTCACTTAGCAGAACGCATTTGGAGATCTAGCCATGTTGTTTATGTATCAATAGTTCATTCTTTACTGGCGAGCCATGCACCATTCCCTGCAGGGCCCATGGTTCATAAAGTCACACGCTCAAGGACATTTTGGTCACTTCCAGCGTCTGGCTGTTATAAATAATGCCGCTATAGCACTTGTATATTTTTAGATACATTTTTCCTGGATAAAGACCTAGGAGTGAGGTATAAATTTAGCATTTGGCTGTTAACTATTTGTTTTTATCCACAGGTAAGCAGATGGATAGATACTGACTGTTTATACATAATTCCTCTATAAGCATTTTATTTCTAAGTACATGTTTGTTCTAAGGATGGCCAGACAATGAGGACCCAGAGACGAATATACATTGTATAGTAAATCAGTGCGTGAGTGCATAAAGATAAGCAGTATTTCCGTTTCCTAGGGCTGCTGTGTGAACGGCTTAAAACTACAGACAGCGTTCTCTCGTGGTTCTAGAGCCTGCAAGTCCAACATCAGGGTGTCAGCATTTCCGTGACCCCTCTTAGACTCTGAGTCCTTGCTGTCCTCTTCCTAGCTTCTGGTGGTAGCTGCCAGTCTTTGGCTCTTCTTGGCTTCCAGTTGTAGCTTTAATCTCTGCCCCCCTCCTATCTTCCACGGTCTTCTCAGGACACCAGACATGTTGGATCAAAGACTTGCCCGACTCCAGGATGAACTTATCGAAACTATATCTGCAGAGACTCCGTTTCCAAATCAGATCACTTTCCGAGGTACTGAAGGTTAGAACCTTTTAAGAGACACAGTTCAACCTTTAAAACCAGGGACAGAATGTAGCAGGTGCTGACCACTAACCAAGCACTGTGCTTGGTGGGGAGGATAGAATGAACGGTCAGCTGACAGAGCGAGGCTCTGTGTCTCACAGACTCTAGAGCCCAGTGGGAAGGGTAGACTTTCATACAATTATTACGGAGAATCTGTTTATGAAAGCATGGTCCTTCATAGAAGAAGCAGATGATGAGGCTCTGGGAATGAAAACAAGGGGCCCTACCTTGGCCCAGTGTTTAGAGAATGTTTCTCTGAAGAAGCAACTTATAAGATGAAGCCAGAGGCCCAAATGGTGTTACATAACAAAGGGGTGGGGGGGAGGACGGTATCCCTCACAGAGGGAAAAGCATAGCAAAAGGACCGGGAAGCCGGAGGGAATATTGTGTTCCAGAGACTCAGCATAAGAGTGTGAAGGAAGAGTGTCAGGACATGCAGGCCAGTCGGCAGAGGGTTGATTACACAGATCTTTGTAGACCTGGCTTGGATTTTGGGTCACATCTTAAGAGCAATAGGAACTCATTGAAAAGTTTTGTTCCAGAGGGTGGCAAGACCAGAGATTCATTTACAAAGGTCCCCTGCTCTGCGGAGGACGGATCGGGTGGAGACAAAATAAATTTTAAGCGCAACAAGTAGTGTATTCAACTGCTTAAAAGAAGCTATGGTAGCGGTTTAGGTCAGAGCGCTGTCCATGGACATTAAGAGATGAGGTTGTGGTTGAGAAATATGTCAGATGCTCGCTTGGGAAGAATCAGATCTAGTATGAGGATAAGGGACAAAGAAATATCTCAGAAAACTTACATTTCCAGAATGAGCTGGTAGGTGAGTGTAAGTGCCTTTAACTGATGTAAGGAGCACCAGCGCACATTCAGATTCAAGGCGTGGGATGCACCAGACTTCCATCTGTGACCTACCAGGTTTTAAGTATCTAGGAGATAGCTATCCAAATGATTATATAAAGCCAATAATTGGATATAAACCTCTATAAATATCTAAGCTGAGCACATAAATTTTGAGTCATCGGCATATAGATGGTACCTTAACAAGAGTGAATAAAATTATCTAGGCGAGGAGTACGGAATTAGAAAGCTAACACTGAGCCCCAAGGAACCCCATCCTTAAAAGGTCAGGCAAAGAGGAGGTTCTGGGAGGGAACACTGAAGAAAGCTGGCATCTTTGTGGATAAATACAATCCCAGAATAGAGCTGGAGGTGGGCGCCGAGGGCGGGGGAAAATGGATGCAGCAGGAACCGCAGAAACAAAGGGCAAGTCTGCAGAAAGTTGAGTTCAGAACATATGGTGAGTTGGCTGATCAGGCTGAAGCACGGGATGTATCGACTGAAGCAACGAGAGGGAAGCCTTGGCTCAAACGCTCACTTTTTATCTAACCGGCAGTTTTCAGGAAAATCACTTTAGAACAGACTGTTCAATGAACTTCCTCGCCAGCAGTCCTTAGGGTACGGGGTGGGGCATGGCCACGGGACGTCATTCAGATTTTACTTCAACCACGTACACTGTTTTAACAGAATAGGACTTGGTCCTACTCCTCATATTCTTTTTAGGAGCTTACATCTCACACCTTCTTCTTAGGCAAGTGGGTGCTTTTATTTACTCACAATGAAATGGATACTAAAAATGAATAATATAAATATGGCATTTTAACTTGAAAGTGGATGCCCCTGCCCGCCACCCCCATCACATCAGCTCAGTGAGCAGGACAATCCATCCCGCTGAGCTGTGCTCACACTGTGGCTTTGGAAGCAAAGTAAGTGATCGCTAGTGTTTGAAAAACTATTTATATATGTATGTATATGTATGTGTATGTGCATGTGTATATGTATATATAGTGCATGTATATGTATGTGTATGTGTATATATAGTGTGTGTATATGTATGTGTATGTGTATATATAGTGTATGTATATGTATGTGTATGTGTATGTGTATGTGTATATCTAGTGTATGTATATATATAGTATATGTTTATGTGTGTGTATATATATATAGTAGTGTGTGTGTTTTTCCTCCTAATTACACCAACATTTCCTTAAAAGGCAATCTTGAGTAACACCCAGTTAAGGAACCCTTTAAAAAATGTGGTAATCAACTGCCGGTTTCATTTCTAGCTGTAACACTCACTTTCTAATTGTCTAAGGGTTGCTTCTCCTGTTCCGCCGAGCCAGCGCAGGCCACCTCGGAAATCAGTCAAGAGTGGGAACCCTCTCAGTCCCCAGCACAGCGACCGGAGACATTAACTACAGTGGCAACCTAATTGTAATGTAATTCCAGTAATACACACAGTTAGCACCGAGCACAATTTAGGGTTCCCTGCCTGGAGTTGCAGGGAAGCCATGCTGCTATTGTAATGAACCCACTGTTTCGCTGCTCCACTTCTAGTCCTTCGTTTTATTACTCGGGATGAGTTCCTCGGTTGTTTCTAAAACTTCTCCAAGAAAAAGAAGCAATAACGACTCTGTATGCCATTATCATATTATTTGGGAAGACTTCACACATGTGAGCCCTCACCAGCTGTTTCATAGCTCATTGCTGTGCTTTTTGCATGGGTTATGTAACTTCATCAGCTCAACAGCGCTATGGGTAGCTACTGTTGTTAAAGTTCAAGTTTAAATAACTGGACCAGAGTTACACACAGCTCATACACACCAGTGGGCGGAGGTGGCAGGATTCAGACCGATGTCAGTGTGACCCCAGAGCCTACACTATGGTTACTATCTTGTGTTTTTCACATTCACTAGAAGTTACATGTTCATTTGCCTTCTCAACTA
Source organism: Phyllostomus hastatus (assembly GCF_019186645.2). Lineage (NCBI taxonomy): Eukaryota > Metazoa > Chordata > Mammalia > Chiroptera > Phyllostomidae > Phyllostomus > Phyllostomus hastatus. The sequence goes on from NW_025334024.1 coordinate 22,694,269, forward strand.
GAGCATATGTTTTTCAGGAGCTCGGCTTTTTTGTAAGGTACTTTGCATTCTCAGCAAATAACCAATGTCTGTGTGGAGAAAGGGGAAAAATTCAAAAGGAAAAAGAACAAGAAAAAAGAGAAAAGAAAGAGAGAGAGGAAGGAAGGAAGGAAGGAAGGAAGGAAGGAAGGAAGGAAGGAAGGAAGGAAGGAAGAGAAAAAGGAAGAGAGGAAAGGAAGGAGGGAGGGAAGGAGGGAGGGGAAAAAACAAAAGCAATAGTAGTACAAACTGGAATGTCTGAATCTATAGTGAGAAATCTATATCAAAAGAATATAAGTTTGAAAAAAAAATAAAAATAAATTGTGAGGTATAGGCATTTTCATTCATTTTGCCATGAACTTGTATGATTATCAGAAAAATAACTAATATTTCTCTTAAGTGCCTGAGGTCTTAAAATACTGATTTATACTAATTCCAGCCTATTCATCTAGAGGGAGAGGTTGTGTGGAATGAAATATCGAATACATAGCACAGATTTGAATCTTGTTTCCACCACTTCCTAGCTAAGGGATCTTAATTGCTTAAACTGAGCCTCAAATTCAACTTCTATAAAACAGATTTGAGGTTATATACTTTATAAAGTTTTAGTGACCATTCTTAAATAAGATAGACAACTTGAGCTTTTTCACCCTAGAACAGCGCCTGTCCTGCTTTGTTCCCCTACAGCCTCGAGAGCTTCCAGAGCAGAGCCCACGTCGCAGGATGTCACTGCCTCCCCGCCGTGCACTTGGAGGTTGACCCCACAGCCATGCAGAGGGGCGAGTGGTGTGACCCCTACCTTACAGAGGTAGAAACAGACCATGGCCACACGGAACGCTCACAATGTGAAACAAGCGCAAAAGCAATGGTGGCCCTGGCTGGTATAGCTCAGTGGAGTGAGCTCGGGCTGCGAACCAAAGTGTCGCAGGTTCAATTCCCAGTCAGGGCACATGCCTGGGTTGCAGGCCATGACCCCCAGCAACTGCACATCGATGTTTCTCTCTATCTTCCTCTCTTCCCTCTCTAAAAATAAATAAAATCTTTAAAAAAAATAAAAATTGAAATGTATAAAAAAAAAGCAATGGTGAATATTTATTATGCACTTCTATTATGCAAAGTATTTTATTTTGTCATCTCACAGACTCCAACTCATGGTGTGATTGTTTTTCTCATTTTACAGAAGAGAAGGTTGAGTATTAGAAAAATTAGTAAGTATGTTCAGGAGCAAAGCTGGCAAGAGATAAAGCAGGGATCGAGTCCAAGGCTTTCTACTGCATATCCCATACTCGTGTTCAGTACGGGATGTCCTCTCTCGGACCCAAACGTGGCCAGTGACTTTCAGGAAGTTGGTGACAGGAACACAGTTAGAATTCTATTTCATGTTTTCCAGATATTTTTCTATATCTCTGACCATCTCTCAGTCTATATTTTCAGCACATTAATTAGTAAATGTATTTGTTACTTACAAATTACTCCCAAAACATAGAAGCTTAGAACAAAATAACCATCTATCATCTCAGAGTTTCTGTGGGTGGGGAATTCGGAAATGGCCGACAGAGGACGTTCGGCACAGGGTATCACCTGAGGTTGCGGCCCTGGGGTTGGCCGGGGCTCAGTCCTCTGATTATTTAGCCGCGCCTGGCAATCTGCTTCCAAGGGGGCACACTGGCGTGGGCGAGCAGCTGGTGCTGGCTGCTGGCAGGGGGCCCGCTTGTCCCCGTGGGAGTCGTTCCACGGGCTGCTTGTGAGTCCTTTGTCTTTCCTCGGGGTGAGCATCTTTCTGCCATCCCCCATCCCCCTCCACACACTCCTTTCTTTTCTTTTTTAAAGATTTTATTTATTTATTTATTTTTAGAGAGGGGAGGGAGGGAGAAAAAGAGAGAGAGAGAGAGAGAGACATCAATGTGCAGTTGCTGGGGGCCATGGCCTGCAACCCAGGCATGTGCCCTGACTGGGAATCGAACCTGCGATGCTTTGGTTCGCAGCCCATGCTCAATCCACTGAGCTACGCCAGCCAGGGCCACACACTCTTTTCTTACCTGTGAAAACTGACAGAGAAACCAACAGGAAGTACATTGTGTTGACTGATCCTTTCTCAGGAAATGGCTGCGTCCAAGAAGGGAGGTCAAGCGAACAGGCGTAGCTCCCAGTGGTCCCCGGGTTTACTAACAGCGCCCCAGCGCTCTCCACGTAACACGGTAGTTTTATTTGAAGCTTTCAGTTGACTCGCCTAAGACTCCTGTGAAATGGAGACCACGACGTATCTTTATGCCCATTTTAGAGATAAGATTTATGCAGTTGGAAGGAAGAGAAGCAACTTGGATCTAGCACCAGACCATGCGTTGCTGCACACGTTTTAACAGAAGCCCCCCAGTCTCCAAGGCCACGTGTCTGTTCACACTCGGGTGGACTTTCAGGTCTTTTGTGGAAGAGATCGCTCTCCACGTAAAAGCCTAGGTGGCGTCACACGCGAAAACTTGAGACGCCCCTGGGGCCCCGCCCCTCACCCCCACACCACTCCGGGAGGGATGCATCTGACTCCTGCAGGGCTCTCAGAAACCCAGCTCGAAACCTCCTCGCTCCTCAGGAAACTGCTCCGGCAGAAGCCCTATCACCTTGCAGCACAGTCCAAAGGCACTCGGCAGCTCAGAAAGAAAAACACAGTCGCCTCCATCCGTCACTCGTGAAAGGCAGGAAAACAACGGGACGGGTGTCCCGAGCACCTTGGCCTGCACCACGGTGCTGCGGTTGACGGCACGGCTAATAGGAGCAGGGGAGAGCAAATGCCCCACTGTGTATCATGTCAGCGGCCTGAGTCTTGATAGATAAATGTCACTTTTATGAAGTTGATGGGTCAGCCATCAGGGAAGGCCTCCGCTGTGTCTGCAGAAAAGATTCCCATGCCACCCCGGACGGCTGGGCGCGAAGATAAGTACAGCCAACACCTGTGCTCAAGGGAAGGCGTGCGGCTGATCATTAGTGAAGGGGTCAGAAGAGTCCTTCCGTTCACAGGATGAAGAATGAGGTTCGAGAAGCGTTTATGGCTTCCCTTCGCAGGGCACTTTCTATCTGTTAGTGCAGGCAAGGCCTCATTGATCTTTCCCCAGCAGTTATTTATTCCCTCCTCTTCAGAGGAGGAAGATGAAGGGCGCAGGTGCTTTGTCATTTCCCAAAGCATCTGAGCAGTGCAGTGCTTTCTAAATAAGAAAACCAATAGTCATTTTCTTCCGGGCTGCCCACTCCATTTTGCTCCCCCTGGATAGGCGAGGGCTGCCTCTTGGGCAGCGAGATGGGGCAGGGCTTTGGGAATGTGTCTGAGGTTTTAAAATTTGGGTTTGGTTCATTTCCTTGGGGGTCTGCACTTTTGTATGGGAGCTGCTCACAGCTCCGCAAAACAGAGCGCACCCCTCCACTTCCATGATGATTCCCTCACCTTCTGTGGATGTGTCTCCCCTTTCTTTCTCTGAGCAACTGCTTTAATGGTCAGGGGGCCCATGTCTGTAACAGAATGGTTAGAGCAGGGGTGTCAAACTCATTTTCATGGGGGGCCCCATCAGCCTCGAGGTTGCCTTGAAAAGGCCAGATGTAATTTGAGGACTGTATAAATGTAACTACTCCTTAACTAGGGGCAAGGAGCTCAGTGCTGCTGCTGGGTAGAAACAAGGTACTGGGCCAGATTAAACAAGGTGGAGGACCGGATTCAGCCCGCAGGCCTTGTGTTTGCCACCTGTGAACCAGAGCATGAAGTACCGTCGGCGTTAGGAAGTCCCACCGTCTATTCCCAGTTCTAGCACTGCTCAGATGTGTGACATGGGGACAGGTGTGTGACTTGGGGACAGGTGCATGCTTCTTTGTTCCTCAGCATCCCTCCCTCCCCACAAAAACAGCAACAACAGTGCTGACTTCCTGAGATTGCTGTGAGAGGTGCTGCAGTGAACTTAGTACACAGTGAGCACTCAGTAAGTCAGTGCAGAGTAACAGTGATCAATTGCCATTTAAATATAATTAATAATAATAACCACACTAACCATTCAAAGCTCATCGCTTTTTCCGCAGGGTATCTTCCCTTCCTCAGTAGTAGCTGTATTCAGATGCCTTTCTCCGGGCCTGGCTGGTAGCTTGATCTCACCTTCCCTACAGAATTATGATGGCAAATTCTTACACCTCTCTTTTCCTTTAGGTTTTCAACAGCTAGACTCGAGGCGTACACTTCTGCTCAGCATTTTAAGCTCTTAGCACCTAACAGAGTGCCTGCAACAGGGTGAACACTCGGTAAATGTTTAGTGACATAGTTTCTTTTTCACTTTCTTCACACACATCAATCGTGTCAATAAGCACTTAATAACCTGAGTGAGCTCCAAGCACCGAGGTGCTGGAGCTGCGGGTAGGGCTTACACATGGACTCGGGAATGATTGTCTGAATGGAGAAATGTATTTGTAAATGGACAGCTTCAATACCATGTAGTGATTTTTGGGTCCAGTGATGCCCAGGGGGCCGTGGGAACATACAGAGAGTGCCTGCAGCCCAGAGTGAGGATGTAGGAAGAAAGTATTAGGAAGGCGGGCAGTGAGGGGAGACTCCCCGAGGAAGCCCTGGAAGTTAGGCAGCGTTTGGGGCAGGTACAGAGGGCAGGGAGGGGCTGAGTGTTACCTGCAGGCAGAGAACGGCCTCCGCAAAGGAAACAGAAAGCGGCATAGCTTATGTACAGTACATCCCCAAGTTCAAGCTCCCCCACTCATCAACGTCAAGGCAGGGGTAGAGGATGAGCCTAGAGGCTGGGCAGAGCCCAAGTCCCGGAGAACCTCGAACATCATGCTGGCAAAAGGCCAAAAGCCCAGGAGCAGTACAATGAGATGCATTTTTAAAGCAACTCGGCCCTGCCTTCTTGGCCAAGTACTTAATATAAGAGGATGACCTGTATATTAAATTCCTCCCCCTAAAGTAGCATCAGTAGTATTCAGCCGGGAGAGCAATTGAGGTTTTGGTATTCAGAGTGCATGCAGCTCCCATCGTGCAACACCGTGCAGGTCGGAGCCACAAAGCAGAGGAAATGACAAAGTACCTGGGTAGCAAATTGCCTCAGTAGGCAGGGAAAATGGAGCATGAAGTTGGAATTGTTGCTAACCTGTCACAAAGTACATGACTAGGAAGAAAAGTTAGCTACGGTGAGGTTACGGGAGAATGTCAGCACGGAGGGATGAGAAGGAGACACGCGTGGTCCAAGGCAGCATCGGCGCAAACCCACCATTAAGGCAGCGTGAACCGCACCGTCGTCCTTGTTCCGTGTGTGGCACTCACTCAGAATTAGAGATGTGCACTGCATCCTCAGATCTGATTGTTGTGATGGATGCACCCACAGGAGGATTTTCTTCCACGGTGCCTCTTCCTAAAACACCTATTGATGAGCCTTTTAATGAGGATTACGAGAAAACTTTTAAATGCACTTTCTCAGCTTGAAACTGCGCGGTTTTAAAATTCTGATCTGTGGCATTAATAAATATGTGTTCATTTTCTAGACTTTTTCTAGGCAGTACCCTGATACTAAAGGGTCTTGGGAAGAATACAGACAAAATTAGAGTCCTATGGTACACCTGATTTGCTAGAGATTCTCATCATTTCAAAATGCAACTAATATAGGGTAAGTTACTGTGATACATTGCACACTGTGCTATACACGTTTTTACTTTAACTTGATTTGGTATCACAGCTTGTCATCCCCATGAATCATGAGGTGCAGGGAAGTTACGTGACTGGCCCATGCCACCAAGCTAGTCACTGGTGGAGAGGTAATTGGACTTGACTTTTCTTTGATTCCAACAGCTGCGTTTCACCAATATATGGCACTTGGTGTTACTGCGGCAGACCCAGGAGGCAAAATTAGGACAGGGTGGCCTCGGAAGACGTCAGTCCCTTTCTGTGAAGAGCTATCCCCAGACACATCCCCCACACGAGTGACTCTGAGACTGCCTTCGGTCACCATGCAAGCCTGAATACAAACCAGACTCCATGGCTGAGAACTTCTGGTCTACGGAGCCATTGGCATCTCCCACCTGGACCAATGCAAATGCACCCAAATACGTCACCTGCATTCACTGTTACTTTCCCCCCACAACCTACGCTTCCTAAGGAAGCCACAGTGAACTCCTTAAAATATGAAACAAATCTACCAAACGGTCCTCATCATCCTGGTTTTTAAACAGTTATTTGTTTATAGGTCTCAGTGTAAAACCAGAATTCTTCATTAGAAGATCCGTGAGGCCCTGCTGTAAGCCGGCAGCTGCCTCCCTCTTCGTGTCTGAGTGGCGACCGCAGCGGCTTCCCTTCCACTTCTCGGACGGACTCCGTTCCTCCTGCAGGGAGATCCTGCACGCGCAGTCCTCTCTGTCTGCAAAGGTAAGTCCCACTCAACATGCAGATCTAAGTCAACCTGCACTTGGCCGCCTGCCCATCACTTTCTGCCTCACCTCTCAGTCCAGGTCACTTCTTTTAATGTTTGCTTTCACTGACTCCAGCCCCTCTCCCTCCCTGCACTCACTTCAGTTTATATTACAGCCTAACAGCATAGAATGTGATGAGTGTGGCTCACCAACCGGACTGTAAGTCCATACAAGAACCTTTCTGTCTGGTTGACCATTACGTCTCAGCCTATCAGAGAATCTGGCGGATATTTTTGAATAAATGAGTGAACTTCAAAAATCAGAAATCTCTTCCTAGAAAAGAGTTGTAGCAAAAGACCAAGTTCTCTGAAGTCGCATCTTTGTTGAAGCCCTCCTGGCACTAACGAGCTGGGCGTACTTGGATACCGGTATGTACTAATTTACTTCACTCTGCCGATATCACTTGAGTTACAACTCGTCCCGGGTCCTAGACCAAATGGTAGAGATATGACAATAAGCAAGAGAGATGAGTCCCTGACTCATGGTATTTACATAGTGAGGATTTCAGGTTTTTCTCCTTTGCTTTAAATTGAGCTTTCTATTGAGAAAATTATAGACACATAAGCAGTTGTAAAAAAAAATAATAATAACACAAAGAGATTCTGTGTAAACTTTACCCAGTTTCTCCGAACGGTAACATTTTGCAAATCTATAGTATAATATCACAACTAGAATGTTGACATCGATATTGGGTTATAAACAAATAATTACAAGTGGAATAAACATTAAGAAGGGAAAAGTTCAGAAACTGAAAGCGCCCCTAAATAGCGGAAACAAAGAGAATCAAGTGGAGGGGACACATGAATGAGTCTGCAGAGTTAGGTGCACGCTGTACCTAACTCTGTACCTAACGCTGTACCTAACTCCCGCACGGTCATGCGGGATCTTGTAAACAACACACAGGATTTGGGACTATGTCCAATGTGCAATGGAGAGCCGCTGCAGATTTTAGCAAAGAAGAGAGGTAAATGCAGAAGGATGATCATGGTCCTCATGAGTAGCACAGTAGAATGTCCCATGTCCGATTTCAAAGACTACACATCTCTTTATCTATCTCACAGAATAAAGGTCTCTTTAAAGAGGAAAACACGATGCTCTGACAATCTAGCCTCAACCTACACTTACTTAAACCTTTAGGTGCATATTGAGTACATTGAAGGTTATTTTCTCACATTCACTAATTTTGAGCCCACTCTCCTTGGCCATATGAAGAAAATCCTGCTGTCTCTCCCCTAGGTTGGAATGGAGGAATTCCAACTTAGGACATTCTCTTGAAAAAAGGGTAAGGAATTAGGGTGCAATGCTTGTTCCGATGTTCCCCAACCTCTGTCTAGGGTAGAAAAAATTCGAGGAATAGTAACCTTTGGAAGAAGGAGATATTATGATATACTTCCAATGTTTAATTTTAAATGTCTATTGGGAATACTAATCAGAAGTTAAAGAAAAGAATGAAGTATTGGTGCATGCTGCAACATGGATGAACCAGGAAAACTCATATTGTCTGATCCCATTTATACTAAATCTAGAGAGACTCAAAACAAATCTTCGGTTGCCTAGGGAGGGAGAGTTTACTATAAACTGGCATAGGGGACCATACTGGGATGACTAAAATCTAAAACTGGATTATGGCAATAGTTGAGTATCTTAGTAAACATTTAAAAAGTCTTTGTTACACGTTTCTAATTAGTACTTTATGGTAAGTAAGCTCTCCGCAATAAATTGGTTAAAAAAGTACCTCATGTAAAAGAATATAGAATAGAAAATCAAGAGGTGCCTTTCTGATGAGACAAACCATCATTTGTTTTGCATTCCGTACATCAGAAATGGCACCACTGTCCCTGCTCTCCTCGAGGCACCTCTCCATTTTTCCTGTGGGGACCCATTCGTTTGTCCCCACTGTTCTGTAGGACATGGCTACCTTCTCCGAACGGCTATTCCTGGTCCATTGCTGGAACATAGATTTTCTGTTGTTTGTCCATTGACTTTTTAATTCTTAAGTTCTTGACAATGGGAAGTCAATATGTACTACGGTTTCAAAATACCAGATGAGCCCAACAGAAACTCGGTGCTTGCTGGGTCTGAGTGAAATCTGATAGGGGTGGACGGGTGGTTGGTTAACATTGTCGTCAAAAGGCAGAACAGAACGATCTTCATTGAACTTTCTTTCAAACGTGGTTAAGGCAGATGCTTACGGCCTCTGCTTCCCTTCCTCAGGCCCAGATGAGCAAGTGGGCTCACAGCAGGATGGCAATTCTTTCCCGTTCCCTAAAGAACCACGGCAGCAGCTCCAAACTGCAGGTAACAAGCGTTGCTTGGAGGATCTTAGGAATAAAAGGAAGAGGAACAGCCCGACCCTGTAAATCTGGGATTCCCGAAGTGGGATGCTCCGAGAAGCAGCAGCATAACGTGGGGAACACAGTAAAAATGCATTTTCTTGGATCACACCTGAGGTTTGCAGAATCAGAAAGTGTGGGGACGGGAGCCAGAACTTCACATATTGAAAAGCTTCCCCGGTGATTCTCATCCTTGCTGAGGTCTGAGAACTGCTTCTGTGAGCACAGGCACGCGGTACGGGCATCAGCCAGATGTGTGCGACACGTTGAACTTTTCGGAGCCTCGGTGTCTTTGTCAGTAAAATGGGGATGACAGAATCTGTTTGTTTCCTATGGCTCTCGTAACATGACATCAAGAATTTAGCAGCTTAAACAGCACAGTTGTATTATCTCACAGCAGGGCTGAGCTAGTTTCTCTACTTGGGATCTCACAGGGTCGATATTAAGGTATCTGCCATTTAGCTACTTATCCTGAAGCTCCTTAGGGAAGAATACATTTTTAAACTCATTCAGGTTGCAGTCAGAATTCAATTCTCTGGGCTTGTTGGGCTGAGGATCCCAGCCCGTCCATCTTCAAAACCAGCAGCGGAGCATCAGATGCTTTGAATCTCCCTGGCTCTCCATCTGGCCTTCCTCTTTCGGAGAAAGCCAAAAGAAGTTCTCTGCTTTGGAGATCACATGATTAATCGGACCACCCACGTAAGCTAGCATAACCTCCCTATGATGGAATCGACTTTCTAGTAACCGCAATTGCATATGCAAAGTCTCGTTGCTACTGTAAGATAACGTACTTGCAGCTATGGTATCTCATTTGATTCCCAGTGTAGAGACTCCTTGGGAGCCATGGCTCTGCCTACTGCAGAGTTCATCTCGTGGGTCTCAAGAGATCTCTGCGGAGGAAGGGCTGGGACATGGGAGGCTCATTAAACACCAGCTTTGGTGATTCCTTGAGAGAACCAGTGACAGACTGAGAGCTGTCTTTTCTTAAAGGGTTGCAATGAAGCCTTTTAGGTGATTATTATAGTTTAGTTTTTGGACTTCTAGAAGCATTTCTCTCTGAGCGTAGGCTAATGTGTGGATATGACTATAAACAGTTGGGTGGGAAAAAAGTCAGTGCCATGACAACTATAAGATTTATTGTTGGACTGACGGTTCATATGACAGGATAAGGTCACAGAAGAGACTAAGAGGTCCAGAACGGGCTCTAGGCTCTGTCAGGTTTTAGAGTTAGATTTTCACTGGTCAACAGTGAGAGGTGATTCGGCCTGCAGACCTGTGCTTTCTACTGCCCAGTCTCACCTGGGTATTACTCAATTATGCCTTCAGAACCAATTATTGGCAGTAGAAATAATTTACTCTGTAATCTTCTTTTAAACACTTTATAAATAGCTAATCAATGCAATGTACACATGAATAACAACACTGAAAATAAAAAATAGAATGAAGAACATATTGTAAAATGTAAAAATTTTGTCCTCTCCCAGTCTACCATCTAGATATAGGTATTCCCCAGAGGGAACCAATTTTAATTTAAAAATATTTTTAACCCTCACTCAAGGATATTTTTTCATTGTCTTTAGAGAGAGGAAGGAGAGGAGAACAAGAGGAAAAGGAAAAGAGAGGAAGGGAGGGAGGGGGGAGGGAGAGAGAGAGAGAAACATCAGTGTAAGAGAGAAACACCTATTGGTTGCCTCCCATACGCACCCTGACTAAAGAGCGAACCTTCAGCCTAGGCGTGGGCCCTGACCGGGAATCAAATCTGCAACCGTTCAGTGTACAGGACAACGCTCCACCCTACTGAGCCACACTGGCCAGCACCAATTTTAATTTAAAAACAAAATTTTTGCTTCTATTTACCACTCGAGAGTTTCTTCTTAAACCCCAAGTCAGATACTTTCATCAGGCAAAGGCTAATTTCTACTGTGACAATGGCAGAGACAAATGCCCCGAGTCCTTTCTAAATGCCCTGGAAAACCATCTTCCTCTGGTCTCTGTGATTCCTTTCCAAAGGTTTTCAGGAACCACTATAAAGGGCACATGGAGGAAACCAAAGGGGAGGGTGGAAGCAAGGGAGGGAGGGGGGTTTGAAGGGGGTGGGGAGAAAATACAGACAACTGTAATTGAATAATAAAACAATCTAAATAAAAATATAAAATAAACAAACATACTTACAAAACATGCTTTCTATGAAATGAATGAGGCCTTTAATTTTTTCTTCCAAATACAAAACCACAAAGGAAACCGTGTTCCAGTATAGGATGGCTTTCTTCTGAAAAGGTTCACAGAGATTGCATTGTTTTCATAGTTGTGTATGTTTTATGGACTCCATGCAAAAAATGTACAGATATGTGTCCGGAAAAAAAATGCATTCAACTTTGAGGCGAATGTTAAGGAGGAACTTCTTGAGCTCGTGGTATTTTCCTAACATTTTGCTTCAGTGTGCTCTCCCTGGCGATTTGAATATCTGCATTCCTCTTTTGATTGACAGTAAAATTGTTCCAGTCTTAACAAATATTTACTAAGCACCTCTGAATGCTACAGTTCTTTTTTTCTAAGCAAAGTTTATAGCTAAGAAGGCTCAGAAAATCCTTGACCTTGTGTGGTTTATACTTAGTACCCAGAGATGTCATGGTAGGATAGGAAACAAAAAAAACCTCTAGGAGTCTCCTGACTCCCAGCATCTTAATCCAATTCCAGACCCGCTGCCCGCCATTGGGCTCCTACAGGTTAAGTGGTTACTCTCTCTCTCTGACTTTTTAATCCTCCGACTGGAAGAATCGTTAAGACTATCTCCTACTTTCAGGGAAGCACCCCGTAAAGAGAAAATAAAATATCTAAAGCAGGTCCTAGGCTGTTTTAGGAAGCATGGGAAGCTTTTTCTTAAGAAAAAGAAATCTAAGAAAAACAGGCATTTGTCAAAAAGCCGAAAGTATAAAAGGACTGAGAACGGCACTGATGTGAATGCCCACTGACAGGAAGGGACCTGACGGATATTAAAGGCTGTAACGGAAGGAAGCCTATAAGGTGCAAAGTCACGTACAGACCGTCTCCTGTGGATACGGCACTGTGCCTGCAGCGTGTGGCACGGACAAGTCTGGTTTTGGCATGGATGTGGGTGAGACTCTAGGCAGGCTGCATTTGGCAAGAAGGACTTTCTCCTTTCTACTCTCAAGGACATTTTGCAGAGGCTGTATAATTTGGCAACCCAAGCCCATTATAGTTGCCAGCTCCTTGGGTACTGTTGCCGGCTCCACGCCAATCATTACAGTTGATGAATCAGGCAGTGGAAGTCACATCCTCGAGCCTGCGTTAATGGGTGTGTATCTGGATATGGAAGAAACCACAGACGGAAAACCCTGACTTTCTTGGACCCCAAGGGAAGCCTGGGGTCACGGCAGTCTACACAATCTGTTTTCTAGCCTGCACTCCCTTTTCTTACTGAAATAATGACTTATTTTATAGATGTCCAGAGGGGGAAAGTGATAGTCCCAAGTGCCCCTGATAGGGGACTCAAGACTTGGAAAATTTTAGCTTAAGGTAAAAAGCTGTAAGTCTAGCAAGTAATGTGCATGTTAAGCTTTTGTTTCAGAAACTACAGATAAGGCCCATCCTGGCTCCCGGGAAAAGCAGCCGACCTCCTGGGGCACTGGCTAGAGATTACTACCTGGGGACAAGTTGGAGGCAACCAGGCCTTTTGTGTGGAACCCCCCCCCCCCTTGGGAACAGGTAACTGCGGAGAACAGGAAGGCTGCAGCTTTGCTCGCCTAATCCTCCCTGAATTTCAAAGCCCTCACCACACCCTGCTTGTCCTCCCCCACCCCCTTACAAAAGATCTGGCCAGGAAAGAGAAGACAAGATAGTTTGTTAGGGTATGAACCTGCCATCTTCTCTGATCGCCGGCCATCTGAATAAAGCGCCCATAAAAGATTCAATTGCTGTCATTGCCTATTGGATTTGGTAGTGACAGGCAGCCCGAACGCCGGCATCTTTTCCGGTTACACCCCCAGGAAGGCAGAAACCTAGGACTGGATGCGTAGGTAGCCATAACTTTTTGAGCTCTCCTATAAGCGAACACCAAAAGAAGAATAAAGAAAGATCCATCTACCAGTTATCACCTTTTACTACTGATGAGCCTCCTTCCTCATAGGCATTCAAGTATTTATAATTTCATCTTTCACTATCGGTGCTTATTTCTTCTTCCCACACTGAACCGCACACACATGCTAAGATAGCAAATCTGGGGAGGTGACCCCGAGACATGAAGGAAGTGCGCCACCCGTTTTTGAGAAACGGTGACATGCAAGCCCTTCCCTTCCGCTCTGTCCTCTCTCTGTTTTCACCGAGCATCAGAGAAGCGTCCCATCAGAGCTGGAGACCCACACTGATGAACGCGTAGTTCCAGCGCCCGCGCTGCTGTCTCCTGATTATAATTGAGTCACTTACCCAAATCTGAGTAAAGGCAGGAAATCAACCGTTTGTGATGAATAATTCCCGCAAATTGGACGCAGGACTACATGTTACAAATGCGGATCCGGTGATAGTTCGGATTCCCGAGAAGAACCCTACAGGTAGGGAGGGGTATTATGTGATTCTGCCCAACAACATCCATTATGTAGACGAGGGGGAGTGCGTGTCCCAGTGGGTGTGGAGGAGTCTCGGCTCTCCCCTGTTGGCTTGCTGTCCTGTTTAGTGGTTTGTCCCAGACAAAAATATCTCGGTTCCAAAGAGAAACGATACATACATCCTGTACAAAGTACATACGAGGCAGTGCGGCCCTTTAGAACTTGCTTAGGTCGAGAGACAGACAGTCTGAATTGTTATCCTGATAAAAGTTTTTATTTTTTAACTTCTCTGGAGTTCTGCTTCCTCGTGAGCAACATGTGAAAAAAAAACCAAAAACGTAGCTCTGATTCCGCGTTAAGACTTTGGTAATAATGAACTACATCCTGCATGCACAATACCTGAAACACTATCTGGTGTGAATGGTTTTCAGCAATAGGACACATAAAAGCCCATTGAAAACACAATAAAACAAAACCAAAAGTAAACCCTATATCCTCTTTTGGGGGATTTGCCTTAGGAAAGAAATGCTATTTACCTTTCAAATGCACACAAGCTGCAACCCGCCCCCCTAAAAAAATGCACAACGTGACATTTGTAAGAGTAGTTTTATAAGTAGAAAAGGATACACATACATTAAATCAAATACTGGGTAAGGGTCAGGGCATTTCTGGCCAAGCAGTGCAAAGGGACCCGTTCCCTGGAAACCGTGCCTGCCAACTCTGCGCCCCGATAATCCCGGCTCTGCTGTTCATTCCCTTCTCTCCGCTCCCTAGGAGCCGGAAGGAGCCGGAGCGTGGCTGCTTCTCCACACTCCCCTGCCAGGCACGGGTGGATGCATGAGCTGCTGCAATTAGACACGGCTCCAGCCCTCCGTGATAGCTGTGAGCCACCCCCGGAGAGCAGGATGCGTGCTCTCGAGGCTTTAGCTTTCTCGCGCAATGATAAACAACGCTCAGCTCCTTCGAAGGGAGACCCACAGAGGTTTATTGGGCTCAGAGCCCAAGTCCGTCAGCCCTTAGATACCCCCTTTTCCTCAGCAACTTCTTTCTTCTTTTCTCCTGAGAAGTCAATAGCTTATCACTGTTTCTCAGCCAAATGCAACCTTTCAACTATCGCCTGCAATGCTAATAACTGTGTACAAGCTTGTTCCTACTCTGAAGAGCCACATATATAGTTAATATCAAACACCCATGATTCTTTTTTTTCTGTTAAACATAGAATGCCACTTGAAACATACTTCAATGATAGGTATTATAGAATCTTCCGAACATATTTTATCTAGATAAATATGCATTTCTGGAGTGTAAGCCTATTGCAACTTTTTATGTATATATTTTGAAGAGTCTTCTATATGACGATAGCTATACCAAAAAAGCTATATATTAAAAGAATTTTAAACAAACATATCAGTTACTCTATTTTGGGGATTAACATATGTGAAGTAAAAATATTTAGATAAGAGTCTAGCCCTGGTTGGTGTGGGTCAGTGGAATTAGTGCTGTCCTGAGAACCAAAGGGTCACTCGTTCGATTCCCAGTTAAGACACATGCCTGGGTTGTGAGCCAGGCCCCCAGTAGGGGGCATGTAAGAGGCAACCACATACTGATGCTTCTCTTCCTCTTTCTCCCCCACTTCCCCTCTCTTTGAAAAATAAACGAAAATCTTAAAAAAGTAAGATTTTTATATTCATCTTTAGATAAAAATCAGCCATCCTTCTAAAGATATGGAAATCCCATTTGAAAGAAAGTATGAATTATTGACCCTTAACACCCATGTATTTGTGCATGCATATATACATATGTGTATATAGATAAATATGCATGCAGACAGAGCACATCCACAGATTGAACCATTCACCCTTTCCAGCCCAATAATCATCCTGTAATTGCCATCCAGTTTCCCCCAAGTTCTGCAACCTCTACAGCAACACACCCGGGGTCAGATTACAAAATCCTGAAAAGGAAAAATTCTGAGAGGAAGGAGAACAGTCTCCCAGCCAAGGAGCACCAGGTCTAACACTGCATATAAAAAGCTGCAGTGAGTGTAAGGGGTAGATGACAGCACAATTGACTTTGACAACACAATTGTCCAAACAAAATGAATGACACTCCTTTCCTACTCTATCTTCCCACAACTCCACGGCCAAACCATCGTCAAATGTTGTCCCCTCTCCCTTGCAAAATGTATGCTAAGACCTCGTCGAAGTTGCCATCATTCCACGTTTCTTCATTTGCTGCCCTGCTTCTGTTCTTAACCCTCTGTCGGCTACTTCCAACGGGACACACAGACTGATCCCTTCCAAACAGATGCTAAAGATGTGTCCATAGCTGCCTGTTCTACTGCAGGGTAGGCCTCCAAGTAAGGTTGCTTGATTTAGCAAATGGAAATACAGAACGCATAGTTAAAACACAACGCTTGTTCTGAACTTCAGCAAAACCCACCTCCTGGGTGTTCCTGTATGTCCATGGCACTCCATGCATGTCCGCTGCCTGGGAGGGAGGGGGTCTGGGTTGAGGGACAGGCTCAAGTGTCTCCTTATCAGAGACACCTTTTTGTGACAGCTGATAATAATAATAAAAAAGGCATCAGAATGTCTCCTTCAATTAAAATGTATAAAGAGGGTAAGGGGGGCGATAAATGGTGATGGAAGGAGACTCAACTTGGGGTGGTGGACACATAATACAACATACAGATGATGTATTATAGAATTGTACACTTGAAACTGATATAATTTTATTAACCAATGCCACCCCTGTAAATGCAATACAAATAAAATAAATTAAAATAAAATATATAGCTCCTCTTAGGCAGACAACTTGATTTCTTACTGCCATGCCACTAGAATATTATACATAAAATGTTTTTGTCAGAGTAGGTACCCAATAACTATTTAATGAACAAAATGTTTTTAAGAGTTTCCAGTATTGCATACACAGTGGAAATGCAGCTGGGCTCTTCCATATCTGTGGGCTCTGCCTCTGTGGATATGGAGGGCCAACTAAGGGACTTGGGCACCCACAAATTTGGGGGCCTGGAACCAGTCCCTTGAGGATGCCAGGAGGTGACTCTGATAAAAGCTTCAGTGCAACGCCCAGGGTTGCATCTCGCGGAGGTGGCAGAGCTATCATCAGAAGCAATCAAACCCAGCCTCTTGACCACTATTCATTTCGTTATGTTTTAAGGGGGAAACGATAGTATTTTCCTCTCCTGTCTTGATCTTTGTTGTTTATTATGTATAAAAACATGATTATTTCTCTGTGATAAACAACACATGAACTGAATTTTCTATCTTTACTCCTTGTATATAATGCTGTTGCCTTTATGGGCTTCACTTTTCTGATAATTCAAGTGGATTAGAAAAGAAGAAAGCGGTGATGATGGTTATTGTTTATGGGGAGCATCGACAGCTCTGACATCCAAGCAAAACGATTCACACCGTCTAACATGACAATCGTTCCCATACATACCGCTCCCCCACCGCTGCCTGCCACCAGCCCGCCGGAAACTCATCAGAATGGGAAGGAGAGAGAGGCAAAGTGGGGACACATTAGTACAGCTCCATAATCGTGATACAGAAAGCATGCTGTTAAACCAATTTCTGAGTAGATATTTCAAAATATTCTGGCACAAAAGTCAAAGTTAGATTTTTCATTGACCACGTGAGGAAGCTTAACTCCCTGTCATATCCGTGTGATTTATCTGCAAAATAAAAACTGTAGTCAGTTAACTACTTCCCTGTGCACACACCCCATAAAGGAGCTTAACTGATGTCAAGGAAGTCTCTTCTACCTGAACACCTCCCAGAGAGAGGCGGAATGTTGAGTTCTCCTTGAAGGCCTAAATGTGGCTGACAGAAAATATTCCCTTTTTATTAGTCATTTCCTGAAGAGCAATGATATGAAAGAAAGAGAAAATAATTCATGGTTTTCACTTAACTGGGAAAACACTGAGGAATGGAAGATTTCCTTAATCACTGAAGGAAAATAGGAGAGAAAGATCTGGTCTTCCTGCTTTCCATCCACGGCTGCACGCATTGGAGAACCAGGATTCAAGCAAGGTACTAGGCAAAGGATAACGCCCCCAAGGAACTAAACACAAATATATTTTAAAAATCAACCTAACTACATCTTGAAGAAAATACATTTTTGTTACAGACATAGACTTATTTTTGTGCAAGAAATAAGTGTAACGGGAGAAGCAAGTGAATATAGCCCTCTCTTAGAGATGCTATTGGTGCCCCCAGAAGAACATTTGACTGAGTGATGCACCTATCCTATAGGACTGTTTTACGAAGAACAAAAGGTAATACACGTAAAGCATACTGTGTAGTGCTTCACATCTATCTCACACTCAATAATTAATATAGTAGTTATTTTTATGTCCTATCTGACATGAGGTTTCTGCAGTACAGAGTGTTCGGGTACGCCAGTTCTTGTGAGGGCACAAGGTCTTTGATAACTTCTCACCGGGATCTAATTCCCACTTACCCTCAGCTTCTGGCCTCAGCCACGTGTGGTTTGTATAAAAGCCACATTGCATCGTGGCAGGCAACAGGCATGGGGCTGCGGGGTTTCTCACTAGAGCCAGGACCATCTCTACTTCACCAGCACAGATCACCATGGGCTGTATATTGTCCTTTAAGAAGCTCTCATCTAGCTAAACTCAGTTTTTTAGAAACATAGCATTTATATTGTATTAGTTCTTATAAGTAATCTAGAGATGATTCAAAGCATATGAGAGTATATGAGAGGTTACACGCAAATATGGTACCACTTTGTATCAGGAACTTGAGCGTCTGTGGACTATGGTATTTGTGGCGGGTCCTGGAGCCAGTTCGCCTTGGATATTGAGCAACAACCACATGTTAGAATCCCAGTCAGTCCAGCTAGACTCTATTTTTTTATATTTTTTTAAGATTTTCTTTATTTTTAAAGAAGGAAAGGAAGGGAGAATGAGAAGGAGAGAAACATCACTGTGTGGTTGCCTCTTGAGCACCCCCTACTGGGAACCTGGCCCACAACCCAGTCATATGCCCTGACTGGGAATCAAACCAGCGACCCTTTGGTTTGCAGGCCAGCACTCAAGCCACTGAGCCACACCAGCCAGGGTGGAGGACTCAACATTTTTTGATACCTTTACTTAAAAGCAAAAGATTGTATAAAATTGTCTTCAAGATGAATAAGCTGTTGAACACTGTATTGGATAGAATTACCTTTGTCCACCATTCCAATATTTAGGAGTATCTATCATATAAACATTGATTTTGCAATAAAATGTGTTGGGCTATTTGTGGTCCGGGGACCACACATTCATCTTCACCCGTGCGATGCCGTGCCAGTGGTGCCAGACCTATTCCAGTTGCCCATCCACGTCCATCTGCTACTTTGCCTCCTTCAGTCCTCCACCCAGGGCAGCCAGTCTTCATAAAGCACATCAACGGTTCTCTTTGCTTCCCGTTCAATTTGGCTAATGGGGTTCCCCATCAGGGACCAAGGGATGTTAGCAGGACAGCGAGGTCACGTTATTTCTTGTCCAGCACTTCCCCTATCAGTGTAGCTTGTGCTGGCTGTGCCACAGGTCAACCGGGGTCACTACTTTCCGAGGGGCGTCCTGTACAGCAGTATTTTCCAAATATTAACATTCACATGTCTACAAATCACCTTGGATGCTTATGAGAATGCGGTTCTAATTCTCAGGTCTAAGTGTAAACCAGAGATTTTTCCTTTCTGTTTAGCTTCAAGGTGCGATTCTATGACCCACATTTTGACTCACAAAATGTTCTTCGACTGCCTCTTCCTGATTTCTGACGTTGCCACATCCCTCTGATCCGGGGATGGAAACATCACAGTCGCTGCTAATTTGAAGGTTTTCGATACCCTTTGAGGTCTCCTACAGCAGTCAGATACTTTTAAGCATTTCCTTTGGTTGAAAACCCAAGCTTCCTGAATTAACTGGGAGAGACCTTCCGATATGCATGTGCTTAACACATAGTAAGAATTTCAGTAAATATTCATGATATCAATCTCTAAATAATTGTATTAGACTGTGAAGGTGGAAGGTCTTTTTTCATATATTCTGCCATATATGTATCAAAAACCCAAAATACCTCATTTGAAGGCATGAGAAATAACTTGACTTTTATGAGTTAGAGATCAGTGGAGACTTCAAAACTAAGTAACATCCCTCATTTAATAACGATGTTCAACATAATGGCACGAAAATGTAGTGCCATGGTGAAAGAGGCAGTTATGTATCGAATCTGCATAATTTAGAAAGAATTTGACATTTTCTTAGCATGGGAACAAAACAGTAGAAAACCACACCAGTTGGCATCAAACCAGTAGTTTGGGAAATAATATGGCATCCCAGAAAGGAGTCATTATTAAACTTCTATCCGATATTCAAAGACAGCTGAACTATAACATATGCTATCTAAGGGGATTACTTTCCTTCACAGTATGTATTTAATTAACATTAACATTTATGAAACTTGGAAATGCTAAGCATATGTATTTGTTTTAAAAAGCCTTAGGTTATCTAAATTATTCTCATCTACTAGCAAATGTCCATTGATGACTTGGTATGGAAAGTCAGAATGGGAAGAGAGTTGAATTTATTCAACAAGGTCATGTGCTCAGGGATGTTTCTCTTTTGCCTTAAATTGAGTTCCTTTTTCTGAAGCAAAGTTATGCAGTATATACCACGTCAGCAGGGCACAAACTCTAAGTCCTCTGCTTAGAGTACTTATGCACTGAGGGCAGACAGACCAAAAAAACAAACAAACCTTGGATTTATCTTCTGGGGGGCAGACTTTTGTAGTGCAGGCTTCCCCTGCTAGGGGAGTGTTCTAGGAACCCATCTGTACCAGTGTACTAGCTGGAGGTGTTGTGAGAGCCTGCGTTCAGTTTAATGAATTTTTTTGAAGACTCTCAGTGTGTTTGCCCATTTCATGACGGGTGATTTACAGGCACATCTGCCCACACAGTGCTGAGTGTGCAGCAGTTTTTGACCAAAAAATGGCATGACCCCTGTGCCCCACCCTCCCTATTCACCCAATCTCACCCCAAGCAACTTTCTTTGTTTCCCTGGATGAAAAAAAGTCCTCAAAGGGAAAAGTTCTTGCTGATGTGAAAGAGGTGAAACAAACTGCAGAGGCACTACAAGGCATCGAAATCAACGAGTTCAAAAACTGTTCTGAGCAGTGCAAAAAATGCCTTGATGGGGGTATTGCATCAAATGGAGAGTACTTGGAAAGTGACTGAAGTTTAAACATGTAAGAATAAATACACAGTTCTTTATAAACAAACTCCAGGATTTTGGGGTCCCCCCTCACATGTCAGGATGTCATCACTCTTCCTAGGATGGATGTTCAATGTCACCAACTTTCCACCAAAGGGCTGGCTGCTCTTGAAGGAGGCTACTACGTCAGGGACACAGTGCGGGTCCCCTTTGCTGGCAGGTTGAACATTCAGCAGCAGCCAAATCAGACTTGAGGGAACCCATGCCATGAAGCCCACCTTGAGCATTCACCGGTCAAGGGCACTTCTCTACCACGATGACTACTCCATTCATAAACTAATCCACGAGCAGTGGGTGGCCAAAGACAGAGGGGCGTGCTAACGTCAACCAAGTCACCTTATTCTTTCACACACTATCTCCTTTTGTGGTGGATACTCTCTGGTACGCATTAACCATGTGATAGAAGATCCCCACACTTTGTGCCAACTTTTTAAAGCCTATTTATATGCCTTATGCCATGACCTCCTAACAAAATAGAGCAAAGGAGGCATACTGGAGAGTAGCTGAAACTTCCATGAGAAGCAAGAGGGGCAAAGAGATGCCTTTCGGCCATGAAATTCTGGCTGCTGGCACTTTTGTTTTATCTTTCGTGACAACGAGCATTTACACAGCTGCAGAAACCTTCTGGTGGAACAGTGCGGGACTGACTTGGCTCATTCAGATTCATCTGCAAGTGCGACTGGATAGGGAGACAGGGAGATGAGTTCCAGGGGTGGGTGTGTGGGTGCTGGGAAATGCCCCAGTTCTGACAAAGCCTGGGGGTCTGTAATATGGGGCGATGCCTTTGAGAAACGTGAAGATGGTTGAATCTAGAATTTGATGAGTGACAGGGATGTAAAGTTTGGTGGAGATCTGTTTTTGAAAAGTTCAGGGAACCTGGGCATGATCTGGTCTTTGAGGATAACAGGATAATTCTTTACTCAGTATGTTAAGAGCACCTAACGGAAAAATACAGATGGTGCTCACACCTGGTATTCAAGAGACCTTTCTTTCCATAATTATCTCACTTGGTATATTCCCTAATATTATTCTTGGTAATTGGTACAGTATTGTTGCATTCATTTTGAAATGTGTTTTTGAGCTTCAGATATACTAAACCACAGCTTCAGCTGCTTTAATTTTTTTTCCTTCCCTTCTGGAAGTTAATAATGCCTCTGAAAGAGCAATTAAACTAAAAAATAAAGCTTCATTTTGAAGAATAAGCAGCTTGCAACCTGGTTTAATGCTGAGATGGCACTAATAACCCAGCACTTATGATCTAAGGGAGAAAATGAAAAGTCTTTATTATTTCCCCAAACACCGGAACAAGCAGGGCCTAAAGACACAGCACTGCCATTTACTGCATTAGATAACGTGCATTTTGTACATGAAATGCTTACTTCGGAGCACTGTACTCCCCACTTTAGTGATTTGGCTAAACAGTTAATGTGATCTCCAAACATAAAGAGCTCCAATGTCACTTCAAGACTCAAACGCTGGGTGGAAAGGTGAGAGGAACGGAGAAACCAGCAGAGCCAGCGGCGCGGCCTCTACTCCGAGGTCCACGACAGGGCATGCATCCTCATTGGATTCAACCCCGAGGAAATCACCTTGGCATTTTAAGGCAGGGCTGTTCTAAGAAAGCCTTCCTCCCAATTCCAGCTCTGCTCTCCACGAGGCTGAGGGTGAGGCGGGCAGGTGGTTTCGGCAAAACAGAAGCGGAGCTTGGCTTCCGAGGGAGGGGGGGAGTCACGGCCTGCTTCCCTACTGGCCCCAAGAAATCAGACCCACTCTTGTAGTTGGAATACTCCTCTTGGTTTTAGGGTCAGAGGAAAGGCTTGCACAGGCTTTAGGTCCCAGAAATAAGGACCTCTTTGTTCCGTTCCACCCGTGGAATTGGAGACTGCTATTCCGGAGAGAAAGCGCCATATTTCATGTAAAAGCCATATTAAAGAACTGACTTGTAGTTAATAAAATGGCTATCCTAGCTCCCGAGCATTTATCAACAACACTGATGGCAGCAAGAGGGGGCCGCTCTGCCCACCTCCCAGACGGTGGTGCTCCGGAGTTGCGTGGGTGGGCGACGGTGTCTCTTGAAAGACGGCCGCGTGGCCCTAATTATCACACAGACCCTCGGGACAAGCAGCGCTGCTTTGATTTTGAGTCCAGAGAAAAATATATAACACTTGTTCTCTTTCCCGAAAAACATTCATGCTTAATATTAATAAGTGGGGGGAATTTATACCTTACGCCGCTCTCTCTCCCAGTTTTCCCCTCTTGGCTGCTAGGAGCTGAGCTCCCTTTGAAGCCCGTTTTATTCCAGGTGCTTTCTAAAGGCTATCCCTTCCCTCCCTCCTTGAGCTCAAGTCTAGTTGTACCCAAATAATGACGACTTTTCTCAAAGGACAAGCTTTTAGGTTTTAACTTCTTTGTAGTGAAAGTCAACTTTCAGCTTTTGTTTATATGAAAAAGTACTCATTTACATTTTTGAAACTGGCAAAGCTCTTGGAAGGACTATAAGAGCAAAAGCAGGACGTAGGAAGTCCTGGAACAGGAAGAAAAAAGGGAAGGGAACTTCTCGTGCAAATGTTAAGTCACTACTCCGGGAACTGCCTTATCCTGCCTCTTCCTTCTGTTTTCCAGGCCGCCTAACGAGGCAGGAGACTTTTAACTCCATCTGCGGAGAGAAGACAGCTTACGAAGGAACAAAAGTGAAGCTTGCAGAAAACACCTGATCTAGCACAGGCGGAGATCCTTTTTGGAGAGCTGGACGGTAAATTACAATGTTAAAAAACAAGTACACGTATTTGGACCCAACAATTTATTTCTGGAATCTAAACAAAAGAAACGCTTCTGTACGTGCTCAGACTGAGGGGCACGCATGGACACTGCTGAATTGATTTACTATTTTATTATTATTCAATAAGAAAGAAGCCCACAAGTAATGTAGGGTCAGGATTAAATAAATTCTTGTATATATCCATATTAGGGAATTTTATACATAGTATAGTAGCTCTGTATGAAATCAAAGACCCTTATGCTGAATGGGAAATACCATAGAGAAAATAACTACATACATAAATAGCATGGCAAAATCCCCTTTTGCCACTCCCCCAAAATATACATACTGAACTGTTTTTCTGTAAGTAGTCACCTATTAGTAGAGGAGTTAGGAGTAATGGGATTAGAGGAGAGAAATGTTCACTTTCTATTCCATACATCTCTAACTTTGGAATGATTATGGTATGCATATATTTTCATATTTCTTATACAATTTATAACTTTTTAGATATTTTTAAATTGATGAAATGTATTAATTTATTGTCAATAAAGTACCAGCTAAAATTTTAATGCAATATATTTACTGAGTACAATATTGTTACTATGTTTAGTAGTATTTTTCTATGCTAGAATATTCCAATATATTTTGATACTTGATTAAATATAAATTTTTAAAAATTCATATTGCCGTGTTAATTAAACTTTTAAATTTTGAAATAATTGTAGATTCACATGGAAGCAAATAAACTGCTTCTCCCCTCAGACTTTTGTACATCACTATTGTTAAGTCAGATTTCCTCCATCCGAGGCTTCTGAAATTTATATTTTGAACCCAAAATTTCATTTTTCAATAAATGCTAGCTGTTATTATTTACCTTTTGAAAAAAAAATAAAAAAGAATACAGAGAAATTTCCTATGTTTCCTCAAAGTTTCATAGCGCTATGATTTGCATTAAGTTTCTATCCACCTTGTGTTAGTTTATAAAGAAGATATGCATCTTCGGTCAATGTTCTGCACCCTGCCCTGGACGTCCAATTCCTCCAAAACATTTTTTGAAAGGCTGTCCTTCCTCCACTGAATTGCCCTTGCATCTTCATAAGAGAGAGTCAGCCGGGCCTGTTTGTGGGGGTCCGCATCTGCATCCTCTTCTCGGCTCCTCTGACCTGTGGGTCTAGCTCTCTGCCAATATCACGCACTCTTGATTATTGCAGCTACATAACAATTCTCCCAATTAGGTACACTGATTCCTCCCACTTTATTTTTCTAAAATTATTTCTCAAAAGTTATTTTTTGTTAGTCTAGCTTCTTTTCTTGCCATGTATTTTAAAATGATCGTGTTTATGTTCACGAATAATATTGCTGATATTTTGACAGGAATTGTATTCAACATTCATTGACTTGGAGGAACTGACGTCTGTACTGTGTTGTCTTCCGATCCAGGAACATGGTGCTTCTCTCCATTTATGTAGAGCTTTGATTTCCTTCAGATCGGAAATTCTCTGCAGAGACTAAAATCGTGGTCATTGTCAGGCTCACTGCATTTGTTCCTCCTGTCTCTCAAAAACTGCTGTTTTGTTTTTTGTTCCTTTGGTTGTTTTTGTTTTTGCTTGTTTCAGATGGTAGGGTACATTTGTTCCCTCTTCATCTTAGACAGAAGAGGAAGTCTCTTCAAATAATTTTAGTTACCTAATGTGTATTCATTTTAAATTGCTGGCAAGATGAAAAAAAAAACTAACCAACAAGCAAAACCTGATTTGAAATAGGCAGGATGAATATTTCATAAAAATAAATCCCAGAGATTTATGATTTCAAGCATTCTTTATTAGATTAAATTCCATTTAGTCACATAAATATCCTTCAATTTTCATTACTCTTGCACTCAGGAAGGACACACCTATTTTTTTATTTCTTTTCAACCTAGGTGTCTGAAAGTTGGAGTTCAGATAATAAACATTATAATTCTTGTGTCCATGGCTCTAATCATTCTTACTGTGAAGTTACTGAGCACTTACCATGACCTAGCAATGTGCTATGTAGTGAATTACACGGGGTTACAATACGAATCCCCACACTGACCATTGCATGTTGGTGAATCATAATGTCCACCACATAAAAGAAGTGAAAAAATCGAGGTGAAGTAGCTCACGTTAGACTAAAAACCCAGACACCCGACTCAAGAACCCATGCAAGGTCCACCATGAAAAACTGTATTAGCATCAGAGTTTGCTTGGAGACACAGGGGAAACCTTGACTGTCCTGTCTGTTTCTACACTCACGCCTGCTGGGGGTACTACCGCCGGAAATGGTCGGACTTACCACATCGTTGATTCTTTGCCAAGAAGGCATTCTTACTGTTTTCTCCTCAAGAGGGAAATATTAGGCCATTCTGTTACCAGTAAAAACCAGTGACTATTTCGCCAGATATTACCCCACCTGCCCTACTGGTCCCTCCCTTGTTAAAGGAAGACTACCCTAAACTTTTCCACCAAATTTGGACGAAGTGCTTGTTAAGGACGCTGGGCAAGGGGTTGCGTGTGGGTGTCCTCATTTCACACACTTTGCTTCCTCTAGTTGGGAAGCCTGGATAACAACAGACCGTGACTTGGGCATGGAGTCCTTTCCAAGTTAACAGTCACCCTGAGAAACCCACTGAAGTTTCCACAGCAAACCAAAAAAACATGGCAAGAGTCAAGTTCCATATGTACGTGTATTTGGGTCAAAGGTAGAGACACAAGTAAGAGTAGAAAACCTAACGTGGGTTGATTCAGAACTGTTAAAGCAGGAATGTGTAGCTTCTGAAAGAGTCCTCCCACGCCCCCCCTCCCCAATCATGAGCACACTCTGCTCACTAAGGTAACTCCCCTGTAACCAGGGACCCCTGCCGGGGTAGCCAGGGAGGAAAGGTAATTCATCCATTGTTAAATGAGATACTACTTTTTGTTGTTGTTTTTTTGCATCTGGTTTTGGGCTGTTCTTCTGACAAAGCATAACTCTGACCTGTGGTCAGCGTGCAAGTGCTAATATCGCTACTGTTCAAGGTGCATGACCGAAAAGAATGTGGTTTATAAGAAACATTAATTGAAGACAAGAGGTGGGAGGTAAGAAAACATTCTACTCTTGGCTTAACCGGAAACCCCAGCTACACATAATGTGTATCAAAGAGGAACTTAAAAACCTTCCCCGAAGAAAACCCAGGCCCAGATGATGGCTGCATTTATGAAGTCTACCAAATATTTAAATATCAATTAATACCATTTTCTATACAAATTATTTCAAAACATCGCAGAAAACATTTTGCAACTCACTCTGTGAGGACAGTATCACAGATACTAAAACCTGACAAAAACATCACAAGAAAATAAAACCACACTCGAAAATCTCTAACATATATACGGGTGCAGAAATCCTCAGAAGCTAGTAATTCAAACACAGCAATGCTCAAAGGGAATATACATGATGACCCAGTGCTATTTCTCCCAGGAACAGAAGGTTTGTTTAACACCCAAAACTCAATTAATGTAATGTATATTGATAGAGTAAAGAATGGTTTATGAAATTCCACATACTTTCAAGATATATTTTATGACCTTAGATTAGGAAATAGTTTCTTAGATATGACACCAAATGCTCAAGTAGCAAAAAAATAGATAAATTGGATTTATCAAAATTAAGAACTGTACACCAAAGAATAGCATGAAGAAAGTGATAAACAGGTACAGTCTGGAACAATGCATTTGCCACCACGTAACTAATGAATGAATGGTTCCGGATTATACAAAACCTGTTACTAATAAAGCGTAAAAAGACAAATGACCTAATTAAAAGTGGGCAAAATATCTGAACAGATATTTCTCCCAGGAAGAGAGATACACATGATGTCATTAGACCTTGAGGAAATTCAGATCTGCATCACAATGAGATTCCGCTTCACAATCACTAGGACGGCTAGAATCCAAAAGACAGACAAGCACAGGTGAGGAAGAGGGGCTACTGGAAGTCTACAACAGCGCTGCTAGGGTTGTAAAATGCCACAGCCAGGTTAGGGAGAGTATATCGGTTTCTCAAAACGTTAAACAAAGACTTCCTATAGGACCCAGCAATTCCACTTCTGTGTATCTAACCCCAAAATAAAAACATATGTCCCAACAAATTATGCGTGAATATTCATGGAATCATTATTCATAGTGGCTGAAAAGTATAAATGACCTAAATAGCCACCAAAGGCTGAGTAGATTAACAATGTGGGGTGCTTCTAACCAGTGCCATACAAACAGATGAAGTGCTGGTTCATTCCACACCGTGGAGAGACCTTGAAAACTCTACGCCAAGTAAAGGAATCCTGTCCCATTAGAACCAATAGTACATGACTCAGTGTATACGACCTGGGCGGAACACACGCTCCATAGGGACGCATAGTAGATCAGCATTTGCCTTGGGCTGGGTGGGTTGGAGGGAAAGGGGAAGTAGGTTACTAAAGCATCCATAAATAGAAGAGTAAAATTATAGAACTTTTAGAAAAAATGTAGGAGTAGACCTTATGACTATATTAGGTAACTACTGCCTAGATACGATGCCGTCTTAGATATGATGCCTAGATACGATGGCGTTTCTCTTCAGTGATGAAATACTCTAGAACTGATTTGGAGGACCATCACACAACCCTACATACACTAAACATTAATTTGTACAATATAAATACGCAAATTTATGGTATTTGAAATATAGCTCAGTAAAACCATTAAAATAACATTTTAAAGATTTCTTTTATAATAAACAGATCCATAAATCTCTATCTAAGAATGACTACGGCAAATAGGTAAAATATTCTGACTAGGTGAAAAATATATATGTGAGTATATTAAGGCAACTATGTATTTCATGTAAAATATACTAAATAAATCAGCTGCATCTTTCATTTTATCCTTCTATTTATTTTATTTTATTTTTTAGAGTTCTTTTTTTAAAGACTTTATTTATTTATTTATTTATTTATTTATTTATTTATTTATTTATTTTTAGAGGAAGGGGAAAGAAGGGAGAAAGGGAAGGAGAGAAACATCAATGTGTGGCTGCCCTTCACGCTCCCCCCACTGGGGGCCTGGCCTACAACCCAGGCACGTGCCCTGACTGGGAATCGAACCAGCAACCCTTTGGTTTGCAGGCTGGCACTCAAACCAGTGAGCTACTACAGCCAGGGTCTTCTATTTTTTTTTAATCCTGTTTTTAATGGCTTGGTCAGATAGAATTACTTCTTCTAAATTTTGTCATTCTCACCTTCTATGTTGGCCTCTACCTATTTAGTGACATAAACACAGAGCTCCAGACACTTTGCTTAAATACACAGATCTGATTTCGTGTGACCAGAGGTAACAACTGCCTTGGATTTACAAGTTAATCCGAACCACTCCTGGGCCAGTTCTCGCAAACCTTGTCTACCCACAGAAAGTGCAGAAGACTTAACAAAAGGGGACCGAAGATTTTAATTCATGCCCATGCCACATGGCATGCCTTCCAGTCTCTTTTAAAGCTCAAGCTTGTATTTTTTCTCTTTGGTTTAAGAACTCCGGCATGGGAATTTTCTCTCTAAAAAGGAAAAAGGCATGATAATTAAAATATTATCTAAATCAGAACTTCTCCTGGGGAACAAGAAAACATTCTACAATTGTAGCGTATCAGAATGATCGTTTGTCGTTAGAAGAAATTCTTTTTAAAAAAATTATAGTTAACTAGCCCTGGCTGGTGTAGTTCAGTGGACTGAGCGTGGGCTGTGAACCAAAGTGTCGCAGCTTCGATTCCCAGTCAGGGTACATGCCTGGGTTGTGGGCCATGACCCCCAGCAACCGCACATTGATGTCTCTCTCTCTCTCTCTCTCTCTCTCTCTCCCTTCCCTCTCTAAAAATAAATAAAATCTTTAAAAAAATGAATAGTTAACTCATGACTAAGTAGTAATTTTTTTAAATGTTAAATAGATGAAGGAATAAAACTAGCCTGTTGCTTTTACCATTGCACGCACGGATAATAAAACAATAAATGCTTTTGCATTTGCAAATATCTTGGTGGAGATGTGTGGCGGTGGGAACATTCAATAACAAAAACGATAACAACAAAATATCAGTTTGTTGGGCAACAAAGAATCGAGGAAAACATCAGTGTTTTTTCTCTCTGTCCTTGGGTGATCAGAGTTAAGGTGTAACATGTTCTTCAAACCATCTGCGAGAGAGAAGGTGCCATGTATGGAATGAAGTGTGTTTAAATGAATCCTCCAAGGACACTGCTATTCCTTAGTGACTTTCCCTATGCGTTCCCTATTATTTCTCAGTCCTAAACGCAGCCCAGAGGGTTCAGGGTCCGAGGGTGAGTTTTGAAGCTCCAAAGCTTCATCTCAAGATCTGTGTCTCGCCTACTAATCATGTCCTGTGAAGCCTGACAGATTATTTCACATTACGGAATTTTCATTTTGCCAAGTCTAAAGATCCTCTCTACTTTCATGCTCTACGATGCTCTGACCTGCTGTCACTGATGTTTATAAAAAAATGTACCCATATAGGCCAAATAATCTAGTTCTACTTGTGTAAACAAAGAGAAATACCTAAAGGAGTGCTATCACTTTAGGCGTGCTCAATATACTTCACAGAATGTAATGGGAAGTAAATATAATTAAAATGGATTTCCAATTCTGGTGGAGACAAGAGTTATGGATAGCCTACACACACTCTAGCCACAAACAACTATATCAATGGGTAGAATGTACAAAGCAGCCATTTGTAGGAACTGACACGTGGAGCAGAAATACGTGATGGGGGCACCGTATCTACCCCGGGTTCTCTCTGTTTGGGGGCATGTCCCAAACTTTGTCACAGAGATGTGTCGGCCAAAGGATAGATTCATTGGGAAGGAGAAACAGATCAGTTTAGGATTGTTGAAAAAGCAGAAATTCATGGGGTAGAGGAAGAGGCACAGATAGCTACATAATGATTTCCTTGAGTCCTTGGATGAATAGTGAGTTCCATAAAGCCAATCAACAGTGGCATGGAAATATTACCCTCTCCCCCTCCCCACAAAATAAAACAACCTTCATAAGCCCATAACTAGACCGATTAAGAAAAAAGAGAAAAAAAAAACACAGCATCAGAAAAGAAGGCTGCTGCATCAATACTGAAACTGTATTTATGAACATGATGCCTATAATCTGAAAACTCATATAAAAACAGTTATTGAAAAACAAATTAAATAAGTGATGCAAGAAGAAGTAATTAATAACCATATTTTCAAACATATAAAAAATTTTAAATTAATAATCTTTCCACAAAGAAATCTTCAGGTATAGATGGCTTCACTATTTGAATTCTAGAAAAAGTAATGGAAGAAATAGTATCAATCTTACACTAAGAAAACAATGGAAGAGGGAACTCATTCTATTTAATTTAATGAGGTCAGCATAACCCTGATAGGAAAACTAAACAAGGCTATAATAAGCAAATAAAGTTCCAAGCTAATAACCTCAGACACAATTAACAAAATATTAGCAAGTTGATTTCAACAACGTGTAAAAAGAAAAATATATTATGACCAACTTGGTTTATCTCTAAATGGTAGTCTGTTTTACATGTGCAAGTCAATTAATATAATTCACTACATTGACAGAATAAAGGATAAATTAACATGGTTATATCAATAAATGTGGAAAACCCTTTGACAAAATTTAATTCATATTTACAGTAAAATATCTCATAGCAAAGCAGCAAAAAAAAAAAAAGAGGGGGTGGGACTTCCTCAATCACACAAGAACATCTATGAACTACAACAATTCTACCGTGAATATCATATTTGAAATTACCCCTATTGCTTTTCATTTCAACTTATGAACAACACTATGAAATAAGTTATAATTTTTCCCCATGCTGCAAGGGATAAAATTAAGAGTTGGACAAGTCACGTTCCCTGCCCTAAGTCACACAGCATAGAAATTAAGAAGTCGGGATTCAAACTCAGTTCTAATGTCGCCCAAACACAGCAATTAGGGTAAAGTGATCAGCGGGCTTGTCATAAAATCATCTGTGGAATTGTTAGTATTAATTCAACATTTCTTTTTTTCATCGAGTCTAAGGAAATTCAGTTATAATGGAGCCATTCACCACAGTTACAATTTCATCATAACTAACACAAGCTAATATTCTCCATAAAATTACTACCATGAATTAACTTTATGTCTGTAGAAAATGGGATTGTATGTAATTACTGATTTTCATTCACAATAAAATAAGCAAATTATCTTCACCAACATAAATGCACCATAAATTGTTTTCAGGCATAATGAAGAAATGAATTTCTGAAAGAAATATGAGCCAACTCTGCCAAATTAGTGTAAATGATAGCCCCTTTAAAATTAGGGCATGTTATTGCAATTCGCAAATGTTATCCTCTTAATGGTTATATTATTTTGGGAGACCAATAATCCTCTTTGCTGATGTTCCATTTCTGGAGTATTGACAAATTTTACCCATTTTAATATCAAAATGTCATCACATGTATATGTGAATGATTTACTGTTTTCAAGATCAGATTCCTCATAATGAAGTGTCATCCACGAGTGTAACATAATGACATCTTAATTGAGAGGTGATGCTTTGGCAAATAAAACAGAAAGCTTTTATTTTATTTTTTTTTAGATTTCTGAGTTTGTTGACAATTTTCAGCCGAGCATACTTTCCATTCAAAAGATGGCTCTAACATATGGCCACTTGCATTTCATCTGAGCGAGTGAAAATAACCTTCACTACATGACATTTAAAATCAAATAGAAAAACCAGCCTCATTTCAGCATAGTATTTCATAACAATTATATATCACATTTTGCATAAGAATGCAACATCTGCATCATAAAATTCAGATATAATACACGTGGTGATCATTTTACTGCGAAACTCTCGTGTTATCTAACAAAAAGGATCATCTATGGTATAGAGCCAATTCTAGTTAACTAGTAGCACTCAATTAAAATGTTTCTAAAGTAAACTTTCATTGAACTCAGAGTAGCTATCAGTGATTTGATTTTTCCATTCAGTGAATTAGCCAGTAAGATGCTCCTTCACTGCACGCTCAGTTAGCAAAAGACATGCGTGATCAAGTTCCTGTCACTTTGCTAGTATTTCTCCAGCATTTATTTCTCTGATTTCCCTTAAAATAAAAGTATATATCTTTATCTCTGTCTCTCCATCTATCTATCCATCTGATAGACACTGTATTAAGCACTGGGTAACACCCACTTAAAACAATACCTCTAGGAACAGTGTGTTTAAAATAGCACACATATTAGCATATTTTGAAATGTTTTTATAAAAGTAGATGTATATCACTATAATGCATATAAATGTATAAATTGTGATCACCCCAATAAAACTCAAAACATCATTCCAAGGGATTGTTCCTAAATTGGACAATGGAGAAAATTGTGCAACAGCGTAATTCTCTTAAAATAGCAAAAATGCAGACTGTTATAAAAATTTTGTTTTAATGAAATAGTAATTTCATGACAAGAAATTTAATTTTGTAAAGGCAAAAAGAGATCCCGGAGAAATGTACATTTTGGTTATATTTTCTTTTTTTTAAGATTTTATTAATTTATTTTTAGAGAGGGAAGGGAGGGAGAAAGAGAGAGAGAGAAACATCAATGTGCAGTTGCTGGGGGCTGTGGCCTGCAACCCAGGCATGTGCCCTGACTGGGAATCAAAACTGCGGTTATATTTTCTTTTACAGTCTGTTTACGTGGATATGGACACCAAGAAGGGGCTTCCCCTGTGAATCACGACAATAATTACTAGGCATCTCCATTGCCTTTTTAGTAGCTACCTTTTCCTTTGTGAGTAGGAGCTGTATTTACTAATTAACCAAATCTTATTCTCCAAGTCTCTATTTTAATTGGAATTCCCCCTCCTAACCCAGCACATGCATGTTGATTTTAAACCCATCATAGGGCCAAGATCCAAAATAATCACAGTAAGTTGTAATGAAGAAAGAAAAAGAGCAGGGATAAATTTAACAGGTGGATAGATGTCGAGACTCCCTTTTATGTTTGATGTCCCTCCTCATCATTGTCCATGAACATCACACGAGAAGCCTCCTCTACCACACTGCTGGGGGGGGGGGCGGGGATCTGGAGTTTCTGCGGAGCTGTGGAGGCGCTGCGGACGGAGCTGGAGTGTTCAGAGGACGCCTGTGTCTGGCATCTTGCTCGCCCTGCGATGCGCTCACCTTGCACGGTGTGAAAGAAGGCGGTGGGGCTCATCCCAAGCCCTGGCTCTGCTAATCAGCTGCCTCTGTGACCTCATTTGAATTCATTAGGCTCTCTAGTTTCCTGAATAGAAACTTAAAAATTAGAATATCGAGTCTTTACAGTGTTTGTCAGAGTTAAAAAAGGTAATGACCTTAGTTGGTATATATGCACACATATAACCACTTATTGGGCATCTCTATGGCCTAGATGCAACTTGACTATCTTTGCCTTTTATATAAAAAAAAAAACCAGAATTAGTCGGAAAGCAAGCAAAAGTTCCCGAGGTCCTACAGCTAGTAAAGCCAGAATGAGAAGAAAAATGAGGCATCCAAAGCAACACTGAAGTTAGAAATACAGCCCTGGCTGGTGTGGCTCAGTGGACTGAGCACAGGCCCATGAAGCTTAAGGTCACTGGTTCGGTTCCCAGTCAGGACACATGACATGCCTGGGTTGTGGGCCAGGTCCCCAGTTGGGAGCATGTGAGAGGCAACTGATCGATGTATGTCTCACACATCCATGTTTCTCTCCTTCCTTTTCCGTCTCTCTAAAAATAAATAAATAAAATCTTTTTAAAAACTTAGAAATACATAAAAAAATATTTGCTCATTCGAAGAAGGCAAGTATGGGAGAGCTGTCTTTTTTCACGTCTCTGTAACACTGACAGTCCTCCGAACACTTGTCTCGTTCCTCGTGCTTCTTTGTAAGTGCTAATAATCCCTCCTTCCGAAGCGGCCGTCTTGGCCCACCCTGAACGTTTTGTTTGCTTGGTTAACAATTAGAGCTGTCCGGTAATTCTACTGTGCCCCTCACGAGGGAGAGAGTCCTCGTCTCTGACAGCTTCCAAAGAGCAGACTGATAGAACTTGTTTTAGGAAAGGAAAAAAAAAAAGTCCATTTCTTCTGAAAACCTACAAGTGACATGTTGATGCATGACACTGAGGAACTGCAAAGAAACCTGTCACGTTTTTTTTTCTTTGCAAACTGAAAGTTTTCTGTTGTGTTTCCCCCGCAGCCCTACCCATCGGGAGGCTCTGAAAACAGAGATGAATGAAGGCAAGACAGCACAGCACACACACGTGCGTGTGTACACACACACACACACACAATGAAAAGCAGTCTGGGAAATGAGAAAGCTCTTGTGTCAGGAACTAACAACAAGAGGGTTAAATCAGCTTTAGCAAAGTGCTGTGGCAGAAAGAACAGGAAGCCAGAATGAATACCTTTTTCTGAGGGGAGAGGTAGGGAAAGGAACAAACATTTCAGTACCCACTATGTGCCAGAGGCCGTGCGTTCAACATTTTATCCAAAGTTTCTGGTTTAATTCTTCTAAAACTTTGGAGGTAGGTGTTCCATTCTTTTTTTTTTTTTTCCTTTTCTTTTAATCCTCACCTGAGCACATGCTTCAAGGGAGGAGAAGGGAAGGAGAATGGGAGGGAGAAAAACGTCCATGTGAGAAAGAAACATGGATTGGCTGTCTCTCACACACACCCTGACTGGGGACCACACCCATGACCTTTCCGGTTACAGGATGGTACTCCAACCAACTGGGCCACACCAGCCAGGGTGGCGGTGCAGTCTTTAACAAAAAGGAGGAAACCACCCCCCCCCGAGACTGGAGAAGTTAAGTAATATGCTTAAGTCAAAGTTAGGGAAAAATAGAGCTGGGATTCAGACCAAAGTATGTCTGATTTCAAAGTTCATGCTTGTTCTCTGACATCTGTCTTTCCCAGTCCACCCCCTGGTTTCAACACCTTGCCACTTGAGACCTTAAATTTGTAATTTGTTAATATCCTGGTTCTCAGTTCTTTCCTTTGACTTCTGCTCTCTAACCTCAGATTTGACTGGGAAATCTCTTTGGATTTGGAAACAAGACTGAACTTCATGACGCTTGCTTTTTCTGTACCATTCTTCCTCATTCGTGTGACTTTGGAAAAGGACCAAGAGTTCGTTTTAATTTCTCCTGTGACCTTTGCAAATGATTTCGTTCTAGGTGGCCTTGACTGAGGTAGCTGAAGTATAACCCTTTGCCATTGCTTTGTGAAGCAAGGACAATTCTGCAGACTGCATGGGGATTGTGATGAGTAAAAAAAAAAAAATTTTAAATAGAACAAATAAGTGCTCATCATGACCGACAGGAACAATATGCTGTTTGCCCCCACGCAA
This sequence comes from Phyllostomus hastatus, assembly GCF_019186645.2. Classification (NCBI taxonomy): domain Eukaryota; kingdom Metazoa; phylum Chordata; class Mammalia; order Chiroptera; family Phyllostomidae; genus Phyllostomus; species Phyllostomus hastatus. The sequence goes on from NW_025334024.1 coordinate 22,730,117, forward strand.
GAGAAGACGCTGCTGGCACGTTATGTCGGGACAAACGGGAGGACGGCGAGGGAAGAGAATCAGCACATGCACACCCAGAACAGTGGACACTCACAGTATTGCACCAGAATCTGAAAGGGTTCATTCTTTATCTGTGTTTTCCCTCTTTACGAAATCTACAATGTGAAATTCATTTGTAACTTTACTATTTTTCTTAATGCCGTTGGTGATTATAAAGCAAACACATTTGACTTTAAGTTCAAGCCTATATGTTTCAATCTCCTATCAGCTAAAAACAAACACGGGTTACAATGAGAGCTGCATTCTTGAGAGGAATTAAGTCTTGTCTCCAGAGGATCAAGACTATTTCTGAAATTTACCTGTAACACAATAGAGCTAGAAAAGCACAGGGAAAATACCTGCACTTTATTTAATTTCAACATAAATGCAATACACAGAAGAAAATGACAAGCAACGATTACACATAGGTATAAAAAGGAAGTGTTTCTATTTCATATAAACAGAAATTTCACACAATTTTGAAGAACTGCCGTGGACCTTTTGCCCCTACCTCTTTATACTCGGGGGTAAGATGTCGAGAGAATTTCATTTTCACACGCGGCACAATTTCACTAAAATATCCCGCCAAGCATTTGTGATTCTAATTTGATGACATTCTAATATGAGGACTACAAAAAGCAGCAATACAAAAATGACGATAATTTGGTCTTCCCCAAATTTAGAATGTTAACATTTTTCTTAGCCTTTCATCACCATAAAACATTGATGGTAAAGACAACCCACTGAATGAGAGAAGACATTTGACAGTGATACATCTGATAAGGGGTTAATACCCAACACAGGTAAGGAACTCATACAACTAACTTAACACCAAAAAAAAACAATCTATTAAAAAAATAATCTGAGAACCCGAACAAGATTTCTTCAAAGAGGACAAAAAGCTGGCCAATAGACATGTGAAAAATGCTCAACAACACTAATCATCAGAGAAAGACGAAGTAAAACGACAATGAGACATCACCTCACACCTCTCAGAATGCTGTCCTCAATAAACCCACAAGGACAGGTGCTGGTGAGGATGTGGATAGAAGGGAATCTCATGCACTGTTGGTGGGAATGCAGACTGCTGCAGCCACTATAAAAAACAGTGTGGAGGTTCCTCAAAAAATTAGAAATGTAACTACTTCATGACACAGCAATTCACCTTCTGGGAGTTCATCTGAAGAATGCAAAACACTAATTCTAAAAGATACATGCCTCACCATTCATCCCCCCATGCCCTCCTCCAGCTCCCCCCACCTTCCCTTCCACCCAGGCAATCTCCACACTGTTGTCCGTGTCCATGAGTTTTTCTGTTTTATTTTCCTTTTTTGCTCCATCCCTCCACCCTCCCTCCCAGCCCCCAAGGCACCCCCACACCTGCCAGATAGCCGTCAGTCTGCTCTCCATCTACCTAGTCTGTCTTTCACTTGTTAGTTCATTTTGCTCATTGCATTCCACATGAGTGAAATCATATGGTGCTGATGAGCTTATTTCACCCACATAATGCTTTCCAGGTGAAAAAAGGTATATGCGCTCCTACGTTCCTTGCAGCATTATTTACAACAGCAAAGATACAGACATACCTTTGTCCATCAATAGACGAATGGACAAAGAAGTTGTACATACATACAGTGGAATATGATTCCGTCATAAAAATAATGACATCTTGCCATTTGTGACAACATGGTGGACCTAGAGGGTAAGTCTGCCAGAGAAAGACAGATACCAAATAATTTCACTTATATGTGGTAACAAAACGAATGAACAAACAAAATAGAAACAAACTCATACATACAGAGAACAAGGTTCCCAGACTGGAAAGGGGCAGGAGATGGGTGAAAAGGTGAAAAGAATCAGGAATGAGGAAGCACAGACTCCGGTTATGAAAATAGTCACACGGATGTAGAGTACAGCATAGGGAACACAGTCAGTAATGTTGTCACACCTCTATCGTATCCTGCCGGATGGACATAGAATTTCCGGGGGCTCACTCTGGAAGGTACATACATGTCCAAGCACCATGCTGTAAAACTGAAATGAATGTACTAGTGTATGTCAATAGTAATTGAAAACTAAATTCAAAAACATCAACTTAGAGTTTCACAGAGGCTGCCAGGAGGAGGGAATCAGTGAACATGTAGCTGTCCCCTTCCTTTGAGTAGACCTCCATGTACAGATAGTGGACACAGGTCACCCAAGTGCATGCCAGCACTGTTCAAAGCTGTCTATAAAATTCTTCTATTATGTGTTCATAGTAACTAGAAAATCCAGATTTGGTTATGGATGGATGTTCTCATCTGTTCACCCTCTTCCAGGACACTTATCCTCCCTCTCTGTGGTAATGAATGGTGCCAAGGTTTGAGCAAATAACAGAATGGACAATCTCAGGTTTCTCCTTGTGCCGGAGATAAGAATCAGGACCAGCCTCTGTTGGCAAAAACCACACGCCACAGCCAATGAGTGTTTGGAAGAGGGAGACTGACAGATCGTCAGTGCTGAATCACAGTGAAAGTCTAAGAGGGATTTTTAGACTTCCACTCTTTTTTTAATTAAATCATTGTCATTTTTTCATGATATTAGGTGCCTGAAGCTACTATAATGTTTCTCTCTCTCCTGTCACTCCACCTGCCAATGTGCAGGGCTAAAATTACTCCCAGCTTCATCCAAAGGAAACCCGTGTGTACAAGAATGACCGATGGACAAAGAGGGCCAGAGTTCAGACGGTGACCTCTGAATAAATTGATGGGTGACCCTGGGGATAAGGCACAAGCTTTTGTTGTACCACCCTTAGAAGATTTCACAATTCAATGGGCACCGTCTAACACTGCTGCAGTCCATGACATTTCACAGGGTGCCAATCTCATGAGTTTGACCTTTTATACTTGACAAATATTCGTTTTTAAGTTTAATCCTTGCAATGACTCCATGCAGTAGATACTCCTATAGATCCAATTTCACAGATAAGAGAAATGATATTCAGAATGGTTAAGTGAGCTGTTGGATGTCATATTGAGGGTAAGGTGTTGAACTAGTTGTACCTCTATGCCTCCACATAGGAAGGAAGAATTCTGTGAGAGAGAGACAGAGAGACAGACAGAGAGAGAGAGAGAGAGAGAGAGAGAGAGAGAGAGAGAGAGCATGCGCAGTGCTTACCTTGGACCAAAGTCCACAGTATGTTATAAGGACATCCAGTAAAGAAAGCCTCTGATTCATAAAAGTCTGAATGTCACCTGGGGGTGCAAGTTGCTTGGCTTAAATTTATTGTTTATATAGCTCAGGCCAGATATTTCTGCAGACTGGGAGAAGAGACAGGAAAATTTTGCTCTCTTTTTCTTCATTCTACACAGGTGAAAAAATGCCTCTATAGACAGATGGACAGCTAGCTGTCAGAGGGGGGCGGCTGGGGGCTGGATGAAAGAAGGTGAAGGGATTAATAAAATATATACAACACATAGACACAGACAATAGTGTGGGGATAGCCAGGGGGAAATTGGGGTGGGGGGATGGGTGGAGGCAGGCAAAGGAGGGGAAATATAAATGGAAAGTGACTTTGCTTGGGGCGATGGGCACCCAACGCGCTGTGTGGGTGGTGTCTTGTTGAGCTGTGCACCTGAAACCTGTATAATTTTGTGAACCAATGTCAGCCAAATAAATTCAATTTTAAAAAAAGAAAGAAAATGCTTCTCTGCACTTAGGCAGAAAGCAAAGCTCTTCCAGCCTCCAGCACCCAAGACCCATGGCCTTTAATTGAATGGCAGAAAAATAGTACTAGGTAGCTTTTGCCATTTTTAATGTGAGAAAACACTCAGAATATTTAAGGAACTCTCCAAGGAAACAGAACTAGTTATGAAAGAGCAAGAATCCAAATACAGATATTTGTGATCTCACAGACCAGCTCTTTGCCACTAAATAACAGGAATTACAGTCACAAATTGTGGTTATTACTATAAGCAAATGTTATAGAATATTTTTTTTAAATCTCTGCCCCCTCCTGTGAAAAGTATTCCTTCTTGGAGTAAGCATTCTAACACTCGTATAATTAATAGAGGGAAAAGCTAGCTCTTAGCACCATTTCTACCAGAGCTTCCTGGTTGACAGCCTTCCCTTCAAGTCTGACCAGAACAAAAGTTGAGAAGGAAAATGGTTTAATCCACCCATTTGACCATTTGAAGGAATTACCTTGAGAAATAAGCAGCTCATTGTACGATATTCTACACTTTGGAAAATGAACAGTAGTGAATCCTTTGAGTGAGAGATTTCCTCCCCCGACAAATGTGATCTTAAGTGACTTGTGAACAAGAAATCAGACGTTTTTCTGAAGCTGCTATTCCCGTCTTCTGAAGAAGTCCCACTGACCTTTGTAATATTTGCTTAAGGTTTATAAGACACTTCCTTTTTCTGGGATTAAAGACATGAAACTGATCGGTGGGTTTATCATCATATTAATATCTATTACCCAATCCCTCATCAAAAATAAGGACGGTGTCCAGTGTTCCCTGCTGATTTTGTTTCCTTAACAGTATATTTTATCACAGAAAATAAGGACAAAAACAGAGCTACGAAAGAGGTGGTGTGTGAGTGACAGATTGTAGGATAAAACACCATAATCAGTGAAAATGTATTGTTTAGGGAAAGTAAATTCCTTCAGTTTCCGGTGGCCGCTTTAATCACCTGAATGAAATAACAGTATGCAAATACTAGTTCCAGAGCCTGACAAGGCTGTCACTTTCTCTTATCGGAGGTGGTGCTTTATCACAAAGCAGTGGAAAGAAAAAAGGAAATGAGGTGGAAAATATTGTTATAGGATTTTTAGTGTACTTGGATAGAAACTACAGACAACTGTTAAAACGACCATAGTTAAGAGGAAATGTGCGTAATGAACCATAAAGTGAAATACGCAAGGCAGAGAAATATTTCTGGTAATACGCACATACGCTCAAACGTACATTTTACTCAGGTACAGTGGCATTGAAAAGGGGGCTGGGCTCTGCAGAGACGAAGATCAGGCAGTAAGCATTGCCACCTGTTCACACGACAGGTGCTTTGTAGCACTTTCTAAGGGGTTGTCCTGTGTCACATAGCAGTGACTGCACTTCATCTTCTTTCCTCCCCACCTTCTCCGCTTGCCCCCCCGCCTTCTCTCTCACTCTCTCCCTTTTTGCATTGGCTTCCAGGAAGCACGGCGTATGATACACTGAGCAAATGACTCCGTTCCACCTTCTGGTACAATGATCACTTTTCTATTACTGTTACTTGTCTTCCTGTTTCTCACTGAATCTCTGTATACATTTACAGCGGTATGAGAGTAGTTTCACCACAACCAATTTCAAAGACCTTACAGAGAAGCACATGGTTGATTCTAAGCAAACATGAAGTAGGTACGAGAGTCAAATAATGTCTACAAAAATTCTCTGGACATAGCTGGGTAGCGATTTGGTTCTTTTGCCCTTACGCAGCAGTTGTCAACCAGTATGTTGCAAGAATTTGGAAACCATGCCATCCCTAACTATTTAGTCAGGGGCACCGACCTCTTTCCCCTTAGATGGCCCAATTAAAAAATGACAACAGCCCACACAGCGATAGCCACCCAGTGTGAAGGAATTGAAATGACACCTATTTTTCTTTCAGATAGCCAAGAAATACACTCTCTGGTATGCCGCAGAACTGCAGTAATTAGCTGAGGTGTGCCGTGTGGTGGAGAAGGCTGAAAATTTCCACTCTTATCTCCTCCTCTTTGCTGACTGAACATGGAAGGAGGTGGTGTCAACAGTGAGCTCGGGATAGGTTTTGTGTGGAAAATCATTGCTAACAATGTTTTTGGCGCGTACATGCGGAGCGACGTGGGCTGTATTGATTATCATCGCACCGTGTGCTCTGTGCAAGCCTTGCTATTATTTTTCGGGCTCTGTCAGGGGAAAATGAAAATGTTTCTATCACAGAAATATGCCCATCATGAGGCTATGTACAATATTTGTCTCTCCAGACAATATTTTGAGGTTTGCGTGGAATAAATATTTAATACCTCAAAGGAAAGAGCATTGAATTAGAAATGCTTATTGCGGTATGCCAAATACTCTCTTTTGATGTGAGTGTTGCTACAGATGGCTGACACTGGACTTTTCCTCTAGTTGATTCTTTTAGTTTTGAGTAGTTTTAACTATATATTTTTTTTGGTTTGAAGTATGTGTTGGGAGGGTTAGGAGAAAATTACAATCTTACTAAAGGGTTTGTTAAACCTAAAAAGGATCCGAGAGAAGAGGACAGAGCTCACTCTGGAACAGGTAGAGTTGTCCTTTACTCATGTATCGGCAGGTGAGGCTACCTGGGGAAAGGTGTCATAGGAGGTGCTGCCGTGCTTCTAAACAGGAAGAAAAGAAGGAGAGAGATAAAACTTCTATAGTAATAAAGACTGAGCTTTTTGGCCGAACAGTTGGCAAATCTTTCTTGCCTCGGAGAACGTGGAAAGCAGGGGCCCTGCAACACCTTTAACTTGAACTCTGAGTGGAATTGGACCCCACAGGCTTTAAACCCTTAGCGGTCCACGTGAGAAGACTCTGGAAGGAAGGGCACTTCACCCTCAGACGTGTCTGTCTTGCAGGGGTCAGAGGCCTGAGTGCTCCTCCGGGGTGGGCTGTCACTTTTCTTAGAAAACAGTTTGAATTGCCCTTTTAGGGGGCAAAATGTGAAGGCAGCCAGCTCCTCTGCAGGGAGCTCTTACCTCCACTGGGAGCTCATCTGTCTTCTGCTGCTCATGGGTACCGGGGCGGGGGGGGTGGGGGGGGTGGGTGTGTGTGTGTGTGTGTGTGTGTGTGTGTGTTCGTTCTATGCATATAGGGCCCAGCACAAATAATGCCCCTGTTCCATTACAAACTCTTTTACTACAAAGCCATAAGCATGTAACTCTGTAACATAACAAGATTAAACTCAAGTACCCCATATGACATTTTAGGTGAAGTGCTCCAATTAAAACTATAAATTGTTACAGGCATATTATTACCCTACCAACCACACGCAAGCATGGGCTCCTTCTGCCGGACCGTGTAGACCATGAAGATATTTTTGTTTGCTTTTTCATAGGCATATATACATTTACTAACTAGCCATTGAATAGCAAGCAAGTATAGAAGTAACAGTGTACATGACCCATTCTTAGGGCGGCCATGTTCTTTGTTATCCAAACCTAGACACGTTTCACAGCACCATAAGACACTACTAGCAATTATACTGGGGCAGCAGTGGAACTGAGGGTTCCTTGGGTGTGTAGTCCCCCTAACTGTGGTTTGTTGAATGTGAGTTTTCATCTGGGATTGTAAAAATTAATAACCAGAAACCTCATTTAAGTTGGGGTCGGGAGGGCCCGCAGAGGGCGCTCTCGTGCCCTGTGTTGACCGCGGAGTCCCACGGGAAGAACTCCGTTGCCAACAGCTCCCCCAACTACCTCTTCTCCCCGAGAGAAGCGCTTCCTCTCCTGTGTTGCTTGGGACTTACACGTGGTCCACCGCTAGACCACAGGTCCCAAACTGCAATTTTTGTTGTTCCCTAAGAAGTCCAATTTTGCTGGAGAAACACCTGTCCGTCCATTTGTTTAAGGTCGACATGATGCAGTCAACACTTTAAGGAGAGGTTTAAACAAAGCAAATGCCGAGACTCCAGAGGCAGGATTTTGTGACCCTTTTCGCTGACAGCATTCCAGACGGTGTGGCTGCCTGGGCTGGTTCAGGCCTTAGCCCACGCTGTCATGCCCCAGGGTGGAGCATCTCTCTAAGGTGCTGCTCTTAAAGTTAAAGTGCATGTAAATAACTTGGGAGTCATGTTAAAGTACAGACTCGGGCTCGCTCACCGTGTGGGAGGGCCTGGCATTCTGCATCTTTGGCAAGCTCCCAGGTTGCGTGCGCTCTGCTGGTCTCCAAACCCCGCACCGAACAGAAAATCTCCCAGTTATTTTAGCCAGTTCCGTAAATCTTGTTTATCTCTAGTTTTGTCATTGTCAACTCATTTCATAACACCGCTTCCTAAGATGGCACTGGATACGCCAGTAAAACTCCACGTCAGATATGCAACTAACTCATGAACGAGGCGTTCCCTGTGGATAAGGGGAAAGAATTTGAGAAGAGCTTTTGTACACCACCTCTGGAGTACGCATCTCAAAAGGAGAGTTTTTTTTTTAAAGTATGCCTTGTCTATGGCCTGCTTTAAATCACACTTCCTCCCAGAAAGAATTTGAGTTTGTTCTTGTTTTCCAGTTCCTGTCTCTCAACCAGAAACGGGCTCACTCTCTGTCTGCGTTCTGCTTTCCCTTTAGAAGGTGACACCATCCACTGTCTTCCATCGCACTTCTGAGGTTGCAAGACCAACCGTGCCCTTCTCTTCAGAAAAATGTCTCAACAACAATGAACACCTCCTGTTAAGATGAGAATTCAGATACCTCCATGGTTGGGTCTTACACTGAAAGAGGTGAAGAGCGGAGAAGTTGGAGGGGTGGGGTGGTCATGAGACCACCACTGCGGGTGAGAGGGGCGCCAGTCACTGCCTCCCTGTGAAGGGGCAGTCCATCAGCAGACGTTGGTTACGTGCATTACACAGCCACAGCTTTGGGGCTCTGCCCACAGTGGCGATGCTTTTTCACCAGCCCTTTCTCTTACAGAATCTAAAGTAACCTGAGAACTGACTCCATTTATCTTTTCATTTGAATACTCTGGAGCATACTATTAATAACGTTTTTTTCTGCTTAGGACCTTGTAAGCACTAGGGTACTGAAAAAACGAATGTTAAGTCAGCTTCGTATACCTCCCACCCCCCACACATGCACAGCCAGTTAAAGCAGCTGGGAACTCTTCAAAAGCAGTATCCCCTTCCTAGAAAAAGCCATTCTGTTTGACATGGTGTGTCCCCAGCCACTCCTGTGTGCCTAGAGTGACCTACACACCCTTCGACACACCCACGTGCTTCTCAGAAAAGGAAAACACACACATACAGAAATTTCTACACAGGGTACACAGAGTCGAGACCAGGAAATTTGTTAACTTCCTTATTCAGCAAATATTTAGTTGAAACAGAAATAACAGGAACATTTTCATTCCAGACAATTCAAAATAACATTACAATAAAACAAAAGGTGAAATAATGTTAAAGATTCGGAGGGTGCGCCTTAGTCCAGTTTGACCTGACTGTCAGAACCGAGCAGATTAACAGTCTGCACTAACCACTGAACATCATCATCTAACTTACATCAGGATGCTTGACTCCTCCTTCCTTCCTTATTTTCTGAAAGTAGCATATCAGATGTAACATACCTAATTGACTCACCATCGCCTAGATCTGGGATTTCTAAACTTTTTTTCATCAGGCCCTCGTTAGCAAAATACGTCAGCCTGTAGCGTCAATTTATATCTATTGATTTGTAAATAACAGATAAGGACTTCTGTACTAACATATCCTATATAAGGTAACATATGCAGAAAATAAAACATTTTAAAAGATGACACATCTATAAAAACAAATGCTAACACTTTTTCCCCACAACCCAGTAAAATGTATTTGTCATCTCACTTTGGCTCAGAAGATACTATCTAGCATCTGAACCTTAGCTTTCCAGGTCTCATGTGAAATACAGGACTCGCAGATACTGCTCTAGCCCTACCTCCTGTCCATCTCGTCATTCCAGATAAACATGCTTTCCCTTCCATGAGAGCGCTGGCCTGGGTCCGGAGCAAAAGGGACACTCCCTGTGTCACCCTCAGCGGGAATAACTCTTGAATAACAGGACATTTGGCAAAGATCGCTTAGAACATTTTCAGCTGTAAAAAAGGTTTTCCACATTTGCAAACAGCCAGGACCTAAAAAATTATGTGCTGTAAATAAAGGCTACCTCTAGGGTCTTCTCTCTCCTGCAAACAACCCAGGGCAGCTCTCACCATCCGTGACACCTGCAGGATGTAACAGAAGACTGTTCTAGGAAGGCAGGAAAGGGCCACGTGGAGCAGTGTCTGGAAAAGCAATTTTCTTATACTTTTCGCCCAGATGAAAAATGTGAGTAATGGCACATCAGAATATTTCAGATGAGTATCTTATTTCACAGTCTTTAAAATTTTTTTAAAAACCACAATAATTCAAATGCAGTCACTTTCTACAAATGTCATGCAATAGGTAAAATTTTACCTATGGGTGCCTTACATACTTTAGGAAGGAACGTTAGTCTGAAAATAGAATAAACTTTAAGAACACGGTACTTCGAAAAAGATCTTCCTGTGATCATCACCAACCAAGAGCACATTTTACATTAATCGCTTGTCTCAGTCCAGACCATCTGCCTCCCCAGATGTGATGAATGCCGGCATTCTTATTGCTATGTCCGCAATAGCTCAAATTCGGTCTGAAAGAAACTCTGCTCAAAGCCTTATTACAGGATCAGCCTGTGAGTGGTGGAACAAACGTTAAGATTCCTCTTATCAGAGTCCCTCTCCGTGAAAAATTTGTGTTTGTTTCCATGTAGCTGAGTGCAAGCTCCACAGAGAGGCGTTTGGTACTTGCATAGCTGCATCGCGCATCCTTCTCTCACTATCCAACTTGTGCATGTGTACGTGCTGTTATCCAATGGGGGACCCCCCCAAATGGAATTAACTTCTGGAGGGAGGGCCCCCTCTAGAACAGGCTTCCCCAACTAAGTGAGTGTTCTGTGAACCCATCTGAATTGGTGTGCCTGCTGGCATTGTTGTGAGAGGCTGTGTTCGGTTTGAGCAAATTTTTTTAACTTTTTTTTTTAAAGATTTTGTTTATTTTTACAGAGAGGGGAAGGGAGGGAGAGAGGGAGAGAAACATCCATGTGAAGTTGCCTCTCACGTGCCCCCTCACTGGGGACCTGGCCTGCAACCCAGGCATGTGCCCTGACTAGGAATTGAATCAGCAACCCTTTGGTTCACTGGCTGGTGCTCAATCCGCTGAGCCTCACCAGCCAGGCCACTGAAGACTCTTTCAGTGCATTTGCCCATTTCACGATGGGCAACTTATGAGAGCACCTGCCCACACCACGCTGAGAGTTCAGTAGTTTTTGACCAAAAATGGCATGACCCCCATGCCCTGCCCTCCCTAATCACCTGATTTCACCCCAGGTGACTTTTTTTTTAGTTTCCCCCAGATGAAAAAGTCCTCCAGGGGGAATGTTTTGCCAATGTGGAAGAAGCGAAACAAAAAATCGGCAGAAGCACTGAAAGGCATCGATCAAAATCATGAGTTCAAAAACTGCTGTGAGCCGTGGAAGAAACATCTCAATACATGTACAAGGGGACTAAAGTCTACACATGTAAAAATAAACACAGTTTTTTGTCAATGAAATCGATGTTGGGGGAGTATACCCCCTCGTACAACGTGACTGTCCAGCAATTCGATGTGGCATTAAAATTCACATAGGCTTTGACACTGAGTGACCCTTTGGTTTCCGACAACCTTATCGGATACACAGGCAGTCACCACGAGCTCCGTTCGAAGCTGAGAAAACTGAGCCTTGCAGGCTGGCCAGGATTACACCTGTGACTGTCACCGCCGTGGCCCTCTGCCCTTTCTTGGTGGGCATCAGCTCTCTGGCCATCGCACACAGGCCGAACTGCTTCCCTCCCTGCGTCTCTCTCTTTGTGAAGCCGGACACTTCCTGAGGGAGAAGTGTCCCCGTGCTCCCGCTGGGCGCGTGCGCCTCGTCTTCAATGTCTCATCACCAAGAAAATGTTTCCTTCTACCCCAGACCTGCTTACGTCCCTCTCTGTGCTCTTACACTTTCTTCCTTTTAAAAGTAATTATAATACAAAATGATAAAAAGACATGTACGTCCCCCAGTAGAAAGCAGATGCCAGGAAAACAGAGATTTTGCCTAACCTGATGGCCAAATTCAAAATAGGGTTCATTTCTTAGTATTGATCGAGAGGTTCATTACCAGGGGCTGTGCTAGCAGAACAACCCTGTACTCACAGACGGGAAATGGGAGGCTTCCCCTCACGGAGTGGTCTGTTCCCTGCAGCAAGCGACATGGAGAGTGTAAACTATCTCACTTCAGCCAACACTTGGGTACTGTGGAATTGGCAAGGAACCTTGGAAACTAGGTAGGCCTGAGATGTCACCCCCGAGGGGTGGCATTAGCCTATGTGGCATTAGACCACTTCCACTCCAGGAGGGTGACGCACCAACTCCACCACGACAGAAGCTCCTGCTCCCAAGGTTCCCCAGACGTATCTCTCCATCTGGCTGTCCAGCTCTATCCTCTATCACACCATCCCAAACTGGTAAAGGTGTTTCCCTGGATTCTGCCAGGCGCCCTAGCAAATTAATCTCTGACCTACAGCTGGTGGGTGAGAAGCACAGTGGCTAATCCGGGCTTGCCACTGGCACCTGAGGTGTGGGGAGGGGCTGGCAGGGCAGGGATCCCCGAGCCCTTGACCTGTGGGATCTGACGCCATCCCAGGTAGACCATGTCAGAACGGGGCGAAACTGTGGACACCCGGCTGGCGCGGCAGGGAATTGCTTAGTGTGGGGAAAGAACTCCGTGCGTGTGCATCTGGTGCCCAGAAGTGTCAGCAATGAGGGGATTTTATGTAAACAGTGAAGAAGACATACAGGGAACACACACAGTGGTTAAGAACTGGGTTTTCCCTGTCCTGGAAGGAAAATCTGATTTTTTAAAATTATACACAAGAAACTGCTCATATGTCCATCTGCAAAAAGAGGAATAAAGTGTGTTATATCCACCCAGTGGAACTCCATGCAGGAATGTGAATACACCTTCTAGAACTGCACAAAAACATGGATAAATTTCACACACGCAATGCTCACCGAAAGAATCTAGACAAAGACAGAACACATGCTATGATCCTAATATAAATTACAAAACTAGCTGAAACCAATTTACGTTGTTAAAAGGCGGGACGATACTGGAAACCCCTGAGAAAGGACCGGTGACTGGAGGACCGCGGGGCGGCTCGGGAGACAGCAACCACGTTGTTCCTGAACTGCGTGCCGGATGCAGAGACTGCGCTGAGTTTGCGAAGCCCCACAGAGCTGTAAACCAATACACACTATTCGGCGTGTTCATGGCCTGAAGCAAAACAAACATTCCCTAATGCTGCTCCTGCGTTTTTAAAAAGTTGAGACTGTGTTGATCATGAACTTTTTTACATGAGGGTTAATCTTAAGATACATCCTGCATTGAAATATTTACTTGAACACCGAATGTTTGGGCACCCCCTTAAATTCTGTGCTGGAGTCCAGTGATGTCCTGACCCCACCCGAGACCAGGCCACGGGCTCCCTAAGCAAGGAGTGGAAGCCACAGGGCCGAATGACGTGACACCACTGAGCCAGAGGCACAGAGACAATTCCTTTCTCTTGGAAGTGTTTTTCTTCAGCAGTTCTAGATCTTTCTACGACCACTACTTTCCCTTCTATATGGTCAAACACCACAGAATGAGTCGCACAATCTTCCATGACCTACCTAGCCAAGTCACACAGTACATTTCCATAAGGAAATGAAAAAAACCAAAAACCCCAAATTAACACCCAATAAACCCAAGGACCTTCTTCCTCAAGACTTTATAACTCCCACCTGTTGAGCATGTATTACAGGCGGTCACGGTGCTAGTCACGAAGTATATATCAAGTAATCCTAATTCTCTAAATAATCTTATCACCGGTGGGATAATCCCTACTTTCATAACGAAGTAAAGAGAATCAAAATCACTGTGTCTTCCCCAAAAGCACACAGCTAGGAAATGTTGAGGCCATAAACGACCATCATATGTGTATCTAACTTTATGGTACATTTTTCCCCATTAAGCCTCCCTGACTTTACAGCCCGAAGTACAGCCGAGAGTTCAGCCAAGAATACAGCCGATACTGGCACCCACGAGTGCAGTTAGCAGGCGCTTAATAAGTGGGACTCAGCAAATGTTTCTCAATCAGTTTGGTTAAACTCAGGAAGATATAAAGTTAAATTCTACTAGGTCACAATTTTATTTACTTCTGTATCCCCAGTGCCCAAAACAGTACCTGGCACGCCACAGGTGCTCCTAAAATATGTGTAATTACATTTTCAAATTAGAGAGATGTTTGTCAAAGTCTGGTCCCTGCAAAGGGAGACTCAACCAAATGTCGAAGTGAAGATTTTTTTCCTTTAAATGTCAGCAACTCAAGGAAATTTAGTTTGAATAAGGTCCAAGATTAGAACAGCTTTGTAAAAAAACAAACAAACAAAAAAAAAAACAACGAAATCTATTACTCCATTTTTTTTTCAAAGAAATTTTCATTTTAAAGCCATCAACCATTTCCCGAGATTAATTATCTTCCTCGGGAGAGATAACGATAAAAGTCAGTTATCGAAAAGAGTCGCAAAGTGTGTGATTTTTAATTATTGCCTTATGTGATTTTTTTTGGTGCCGTTTCTTCAGTGGTAAGCTGTATTTAATGTAAGGGGGTTCTTTCGACACTTGAGAAGTTTGGCAAGCAGTTTTGCCACTCTTTCTGCCTTTTCTTTTTGCTTTCGGGGGGCCTGCTTCTGAGGAACAGAAGCTGGAACGTCTCCCTTTTGGGAGCGGACCAGAGAGCAGGTGTGGACTGACCATACAAGGAGTGGCCGACGCTTCGTAGGGCTAACACCTTCCCGACAGAATGATCATGTCTCCTGCCCATCGATCACTGACATGAGCAAAATAAAGCCAGCTTGATAGAGCAGTATCTCGTGATAAATACCTTCCCTTGAAACTTCCCATCTTTGCTCCTACACTCGTATATTGATAAATGATGTTCCTTCGCTTTGATGCTTTTTCTCTGGGCAGGAGGCCCACTGTCCTGTGACAGCACCCCACTGAATCCACCACACTACCTAGGTGTTTAAGGCAGTGTTCAAAGTCTCCCCTGTCTCCTTAGATTGCCAGTGAGATCAATAAACACTGAGAGATAGCCCCAAATTTAGAAGGGCAGCTGCCCGCCTGCCTCTAATGGAACCAGGTACCAAGATACCTGTTTTTCAGCGATACTTTCTGCTCTTTATAGCCAAGAGCAAAATCATGGGTTAATATCAGGATCCTTGCCTTTCTTAGCCAGTTTCACAGGTCGGAGGTGAACGTGAACTCAGGCTAAGCTTCCATCTTGAGTGGCCTCTTCCCTTATTAGAGTGAGAAGAGCAATGCGTGTCGCTTGAACAATTTAGTAACGCAATAGCAACCAACTGTTGGAAGTGATGCGGTCTTTTTAATGGAGGCTCATAGTTTTTCATGTACTATCCTGCTTCTTCATAAGTCAGCCTTTGATATCTTCTCAATGAGTTTAAGTCATTTCTTATATAAATGCTGCATTAGTTAGCTCTTGCTGTTTAAAAAAAAAAAGCCACTACCAAAATCTGTAGCCTTAAAGAGTAGTATTTACTATTGCACATGACTCCATGGGTCCTCGGGGTTGGTCTGGGCTGGGTTCAGTCATGTGTCAGTGGCCAGTCGGCTGGGGGCTCACTGGCCTCGAACGACTTCACTGTGGATTGGAGGGCACTCAGCTAGGGCAATGGGGCTAACTGGACCTCTTGTCTCTAGTCATCCCACAGACTAGCTTCACTTGTTGACATGGCAATAATCAGGTTCCCAGGGAGTAGGAGGGGAGTAAGAGGAAGTACAAGTCTACTCACAGCACCTGACGCATCTGTCCACCAGAACCTATCACAAAGCCAGCAAAGACCCAGGCGATGGGAACCACGTGCTACCTTTTCTTGGGCGGAGATTCAAGGTCACCTACGGGGAAAGGAGAAAAGGTGATATAGCCAGTTTTGTAATCAATCTATGATCAATTCAAGATCCGCCAAATAGTCAAATACATTTGCTTGAATTTAAAAATAAAGATTACCAACTTTAACACTTCTGAGAAAGCAGTCCAATGAAATGCTTTCATTTATGCAAACTCTTTTTTATATCACTGATGGATGTGTTTTAATGATTGGATATCTGTTCGCTGGAAAGCAACATGTTTGGATTTGAACCCTTCAACATAAATTTCTGTGTTTATGGTATCCTTCCAAATTCATATAAAAGAATTTTTTATTGTACTATCACTAGATTAAAAATCTAGGGTCTTAAGTTCACTGTATTTTGGAGTAACAATGACACAATACACGATTTCATATAACATCAACCTTGTTGTAAAATGTGATATGTTCATATATTATATAAGGCAAAGTGAATAGCATATCTGCTTAATTTGGTCACCATCCTGGTGCTTTTGGTTGGCCTTTAGGAAGATCTTTACAGAGACCCCACACAGAAACTGTTTAAAAACATAAAAATATCAAGGAATTTAGAAATATTAATGTAAGCAAAACATGCTTAAAACTATTTGGTCTATAAAAGCAGTAAATAATGTATCTAAAGAATGACTCAAGTATCTGATATTCATCACTCAGGACACAGTAGTATTTTCACGTTAGAGGTGAGCATTATATTCATCACCTTTTGGAGGCGAGCATGTACTTTTGAATGAGTTCTGTGAGCAACACACATGTATCACTCTGGCATATTTCTCATATTTATTTTTAACCAGTAAATAGTCTCATACTCTACTGGCAAAAAGAGCCTGACGTTTTACCATTTACCAGCTTTTGTTCTTATTTGTGTAGGCTGCATTGTTCTCTGCCCATTTATCCTTCAGGGAGAGCTTGTTTGCCAATGAAAACTACACTATTATGTTAATGGATGGAAAATAGGTGAGTAATGTTATTTCCCATGTTTACTGAGAATGACACGCACTTCAGTAAAACATGAGAGATGATGCGAACCTCAAGGTTCCGATTACCTGGAAGTGGAAATACAAGAAGCCAGTGTATTGCAAGGAATTGAAGAATGAAATAATTGTTTAAATGTTTAACGGCTTAATTACTGCATTCTGTATTTCCATCATTTTTTACTTTAAGTGGGCTTGTAAAAACTTCAAGTATTAATATTGAATTTTCATGGTTCACTACCAAGAGAAGTAACTCTATTCAATGTATGATAAATTTTTATTTTGTATTTTATTTGCTCCTCTGAAAACAAGTCATCTGCAAATGGCGAAGCAAACTTCTGATGGGGTGATAAAAATTGCCTACAGACAGGGAAGACCAATTCAGGACACCATCACACCCATCACCATCACGAACCTGTGCCTAATTGAGGGTTTTTAGTGGGAAAAAATGTATATATCTAGAGAAGAATGCTAGGGGCGCTTGCTGTAGTGACAGTCTCTTAAAGACCTTCAACTATGCTTTTTGCATTATTGTGAAGATTATACTTATACAATAGTTACAAAGTGTTTCAGAGAGTGTGTACCCAAATGTGTGCTGAAAACAGTGGAAATAATGTTATCACTATCATTATTCAAATCATTATTATCTTTAAATTATTTTGCTTTGTTAAGAACTTCATGATGTTCAACTTCTTACAAAAGTACTATGAAGGGCATTTTAATTGATCTATCCATAGCTATGTTAACTCCTAACCACATACATGGTTCTTAAAAAATTTTTTAACTTTGTTTATTGATTATAGAGAGGGGGAGAGGAGGAAAGAGGGGGCAGAGGGAGGGGGAGAGAGAGACAGAGAAACATCGCTATGAGAGAGAAACATGGATTGGTTGCCTCCCACACCCACCCCAACTAGGGATCAAACCTGCCCTGGTATGTGCCCTGACTGGGAATTGAACCCCCACCCTTTTGGCGTACAGAACAACGCTCCACCCAACCGAGCCACACCAACTAGGGCTCCACATAGATGTTCTTGTTGAAACTGATGTAAGCAAATTCCCCAAGTACACTCTAATCATAAAGTAGCCCATCCATGAAGAGACCCAATGATGCCACATCTTCAGCTAATACTCCCTGTGCTCAGCTGCTTTCAAAGCCCTATCACAAATTTTCGAGCGTGACACACAGAGCTGAAAAGTTTTCTTTTCAAAGGAAACAAGCACCCCCTACGCTCTGGCTCTGCGCTGCGAGACTTACTTTGGCAGTCAGCGCCGTATAGAGAGCCACCAGCAGGGAAGCCGCGAATGCCCCATTCAATCTCTGCCATTGTCCCTCTTCAGCTTCGCAAATAATCCTTTCTCTGGGATGAAAAATGAGACGCCAGTGCGCTGCCCCGCATCCTTTAAGAGCTGACCACTGGCATGTCTCTTAGGGGGAAGGATCTGTAAGAGGAGAAACTGTGCTTATCGAACTTGCTTCGCACAGGGCGTGCACGGAAGCAGAGCTAAAAGAGATACTTCATCGATACTGGCGGAGCATGATCATTTGAGAGGTGAAGGAAAATCCATGAGGATTTCCTTGGAAAAGCCTGAACCATCAGAAACAAGACATCAACTTAGAGCTTAATCTGTTGTAACACATTTATAAGAAAATTATGTTCTTAAGTACTGCTCTATCCAGTCAGCAACGTTTTAATACCACAGGAAGCTGGGCATTGTGCTTGTTGCCTGAAATAGAAATATGGTTAAGACACCCATTCTGCTCTGGGGGAGCGCTCTAATAGGGGAACGGTCTAGGGTGGCAATTGCTGGTGTGCTTGTCTTTTAACATATTCAAGGGAAAACAAGAACGTAATTTAAACTTAAATATATCAAGAAAAACTTAAGTCCAGGTTGCATGTAAATCAGATGAAGGCAATTACTTTATGCTCTACTAATTTGACATAAACATGCAAGAATCCATTAGAAAATACATATTTTTTTATATTTTTAAAACTGTGTAAAGAACATTTAACATGAGATCTAATCACTTAACAAATTTTTATGTACAAGTTAGTAGTGTTAACCATAGGCACGATGTTACACGGTGGATCTCCAGAACTTAATAATCTTGGGTAACTGAAGCATATTTTCTTTTGCCTAAGTTCAAGGGTTTGATCTTATGGTGAAAGGAGAGCCTTTGAAATCAAGGTCAAAAGTGTTCCTACAAATAGCCAAATATATATCAATAAGTGTTTTTAGAGAATTTAAAAACATGCATTTTGCATATTTAAAACATTAATCTATGATCCGGCAAGCACAAGGCTTCAATATTTTAAGCATCAACCCTTCGTATTCTTTCAGGGTCACTCTCCTATGCTCCAGGACCATGACCCCCAAAGCAGCCCAGCCTGTGCGTACACAGGCTATAATTCTACAAAGATCACACTGACCTATTATCTTTTAAGACAAAAATGTTCAAAAACATACTTTAGCAACATCTGGGTGAGGTTAGGGGTGTGGAGTAATTTGAACCTCCTCAAAGATGAGGTCCATGGTCCATGTTCTGTATGCTTTGCTTAGTAAGACTTACTCTTCTCCCTCATTAAGTTGGTTGACTGCTCACTCTTCAGAAAAACCAAAGAAAAAATGTCTCCCTGTCTGTCTTTCTATATGTAATACATAATATATTTCATAGCATTGCATTAAAAACTTCCATATGATTTATTTCAATAAATTTATAAATTTTCTCCCTAATAAAAGTTCAGATGAAGTTTCAGTTGCATAAAATTGAACAATGACAAATAATATTAGCTGAAGCAAAATCAACGTCTGTTTTCCTCTCATGCAGAATGAGTCAGAACATGGTCGGTCCAGGGCGGGTTTGCCGGCTTCACTGCGATACCAGGCACTGAAGCTGGGCCCTTTTTCTGCTCTGACATTCTAGTGCTTTCAGTCTACTTTTAAAGACACTACATGATTCAAGATGAATGCTGGAATTCCAATCATTAATACCAGTCATTCCTTCTTTTCCTTTTTAAGGATATGTTCATTGATTTGAGAGAGAAAACAGGAGAGAAAGAGTAACATTGATGTAAGACAGAACATCAATCAATTGCCTCCCATACATGCCCCGACCGGAGATCGAACCCACAACCTCGGTATGTGCCCTGACGGGGAATCAAACCTGTAACCTTTTGGTGTATGAGAGGACACTCCAACCAACTGAGCCTCCCGGCCAGGGCAGTACCAGTCTTCCCTTCTGTGAGAAGGCACAGAAGAAGGGACAAAGCAGAGGCAAAGAGATCTGCTCCCACTTGAGTCAGAACCATTCATCTTCAACCTTCACAGAAATCTCACAACACATTTCAACTTATCATATTAGCCAGAACATAATATCTTGGCCATAAGGGGGAAGGGGCACATTTTACCCCTGAATAATATCAGAGTTGTGTTCCTAAAAAGGAAGTAGAGAATGAAAAAAAAAAAAAGACTTGGTGATAGAAAACTGGCTGACTCTGTCCCAACAGACTTAAACCAAGTACTAAAGAGAAGGGTGCTGAAGTTAATGGTTAAGTTCAGTGGCTCTTTTCTCTGCTCACTCATTCTTTCAGGCAACCAGTAATATTATGGGTCATTGTAGCTGTGCTACATATACACCATCCTAGGTATAAGAAAGTGGTATCTACCAGTGAAACACCGCGCTTGCTTTCACTGCTTCTGGTGAACTGAAGGAGTTTGACTAGGGAACAGGAAAACGGGCTGCAATATCACACGGTCTAGGGCTGGGCAAGGACAGTCTGTGGAGAGCAAGCAGAAAAGACCTCTTCAGTGTAGATTCCAGTTACTCCTGGAAAGCTCTGGCTGATGAAAGGGTAAGATGACTGGGAGCTGGCCAAGTGAGATCAGGAAATGCAAAGAGTGTTCAGCACAGGGACGACTCGTGGGACAACTTGTGGGACAACAGAAGGCCACAGAGATCATGGCATTGGAGGGATTTCAAGTTCGACTCAACTGCTGTCCTAAGGGTTGTGACAACGTACATGGCAACAGGAAAGGCAGAGATGTACATAGCACTCGGTGAACCTTTGAGCTGTCTCTGTTCTTGTTTTTTCAGAGGAAGGGCAGTCGCTGAATGGGGCAAACACAAGAACGACTAGATCGGTTTTCAACAGACATAGGGCAGAGTGCAGAACCAATGGACAGTAGAATGGGCCCACTAATTAAACACCTCCCATGCTTTTCCACATTCTCTTTTGCAAATAAGATGATCATATTTTCTGAATCCAGATTTAGAAAACATCATAGAAAACAGTTGACGCTGTATCTATCTTAGAAAATACAGGCTCATTTTTTCCATATTTATTGAAGAGCTTTACTTCGCATGATATGTGTACTATTTGAAATCATATGTAGGATTTATCACCACTCCTAAATTTAATTTAGTTTCAAAAATAATTTCCATATCTTTAATGAGCTACGTAAATCACCTCTGAGAACACAGAGACTAATATTCTTTGTGGAGCTGCTGAGAGAATGATACCCATGAAAGGAAGCTATGCTAATGAGCAAATTGTACCGGAATATCCTTTTCATGGTATGTTTTTCATTATTTTAATCAAGCAAGTGACAAAGAGAGTCCTCAAACTTATTGTGCAACAGCAGCAGCAACACCTGCAGAAAAATGAGGACTGGGACAGAGAACAAATGTAAAGCTTCGGGTGTGGTAAAACGAGCCATATTTCAGCAGGACTGGAAACAGTTCCTGAGCACGACAATAGAAAAGTCTATATTGTCATTCACAACGATTAAGCATATAAGTATAACCGACCCTGCAATCCAGTCAACATAATCCCTGCCTCTTAGTTGTCTGGGGTTAAAAACATGAGAAGAAAAAAATGATGATTTCATTAGAAAATATTTTGTTCAGAGAGAATTATTAATCAGAGAAAAAAGTGTCCTCAACCGAAAGAAAGGAAAAAAATGTTCTCACTAAAGTGGAATAATTTTTCTATTAATTATTCCCATTGAGACTTCCTCAGTGACACAAAAACGTACATGCTTATACACCAGATCATTATAATGTCCCCAAGAGTGACACATTATGAGGCTTATTTAATATCTGTTCTGGTATCACAGCATCGGGCTATTTTGAAAAGAGTCCTTTATCTCTAAGAAATGATAAAAGAGATAGACATTAAGGAAGTAGCTAATGACTTCAGAAAAAAATAAGTTACAAAGTATGAATGGTCCTTAATAGTTTGATATAAGAAAGGTACTTAATTTTGGACCTGCCCATGCAACTCACTATGTGATATCACACCAAGCTAAACATCCAATAATCCTCTAGCCCCTCGCAGCCAGCCTTTGCTCACCTGAAAAAAATATAAAGGACACTGATGCCACCTCCCTTAATTTAGCAATTTCCTTTTCTTCCCTTCTTCAAATAATTAAGTTAGGAATCTGAAAAGTTTGTACGTGTATTCCATTCCAGAGCACTATCAGAAATCTTTAGCATCATATGTGAACTGGAAAACAGGACTTCCATGCCTTGCAAACCCCAAACTGAAATTTCAACGCAAACAGTTGATGAAGGAGCTATTTTAAAACATAAATCTTGTGAATATGCAAACCTTTATATAGTCACTTTCTATCTTCTTCACAATCCCAATACAAGGTATACCAACAGGAGAGCTGACATTCTATGCGCGCAGAAATGTAGAAATTTGGATGAATCAGCCATCGAAGCAGCTGTTTAGGACCCTTTTGTAATAAGCACACCTCAACAAATGTAATTTGTATTCACACACATTATTAATCTATTCCAATCACTTTCTAAGTGTGTATTTTAATTGTAGGTCCTGGGAAAATGTATATGATTGAATAGAGAGAAGAATGATAAACTATGCAAAAGGGAAAATAGTATATGCAAAAATGTTCTTAGAAATCATAGAAGAAAAACCATTTTCTGAATTATGTGTACATAGGGAAAGCTCCCAGGAAGCCCTTACCCACCCTCTGTTCCAGCTAGCCATCCCAATCTATTTATGTATTTTTTTAAATGTTGATAATTAAGCAAAAAAAAAATTTTAATGTTGACTGATTTGACTACGCCTGGTCCTTTCCTAATGCTGAGTCTACAGAACAAAGACCTGAAGAAATCTCTCACAACTGGGGCATTTTAGATCGGATTAAATCCATAAGTATCCTCATCTATAAAAAGAAAATTGAATATTTTCTCAGATAATTTCTAGTATCCTAGCTGACTGAACCAGGTAGGTTGTCTGTGTCTAGGAATTTACCCATTTCTTCTAGGTTATCCCATGTGTCGGCATGGAGGCTGGCTTTGTTACATCCAGTGTCCCTATATATTTCTGACTGAATGTGGAAAACTACCCTGGGAATTTATTTGAGTCTCTTTTGAGAAGTTTGGTTTCTTCATGGAATTAAAAAAAAAATCATCTTTCCTGCACCTGGGTGTAAGTGGAATCTCAGCAGAAGAATATCTATCCGGAACTTGACAATGAGTGTATTTAAGAATATTAACCCATGAATGACAAGTCAAGTTGTTGTGACAGCTAGACATTGGTCCCTAGGTTCTAAAACTAAATATCAGATATTGCCTAAAAGATAACTAATGTCTGATTCATGGTATTTATTTAAAACAGCTGTGAACATTCACATTAAACCATAAAAACAACATTTATCTTGGGCTCTCTCCACACAGCCAAGGGAATGAGGCAACTGAACGCTCACACAAGTTCCTGCACTGAGTTTTAAAAGTAAACTTTGATTGCTTATAAATCCCTTAAACCATAAAGTATGCTCTGGGGTGTTCTCTCCAAAGGCTTAAATAATTATTTTTAAAAGAATAAAAGTTCATTTTAAAGGGCAAAGTCATTAAGACAAGAAAAGCGATGCACAAGCGGGCATCGGTGGTGGGGAGGCAAAATGAATTGTGCTGGGGAAAGAGAACCAGGAACACGCACAGGACTTCGGGATCGTCTGGGGCCGTGGCCGTGAAGGTGGGAGCAAAACACAGATGTGAGTCTGATGTCCACGGATAACGTCGGTTCAAGGGGTGGAGCCTGCAATAGTATTAGAACTATAGCGCCTGAGACTAGTCTGAAAAAGGCATCTGTTAGCAGTCATTTTTGAAGGGGTTCAACGTTAAAAGACTGAAGAAGTCCCATTGACCTTGGCATTTAGGTATGGCAACTATTCTTATCTTTTTCTACTGGAAAACAAATAATGGTTGATTTGAAATCTCTGAAAAATAAATGCCATTGATGTACCCGCTGATGCGCGTGTTAGCTCTATCTCCTTCATTTTTCTCTCCTATTCAAGAAAGTACTACAGCAAGACAAGTGTGACAGAGTGGCGAGAAGGTCTCACTTTTGTATCAATGAGTTACAGGAAGAAATAATTTCACATCGGTACTGTTACCACTAATCATCACATCTCTCAACATCCACCTCACTAATAAAATAATACCAAAGTTGTAAATCTTTAAAATACAAGAAAAACAGTTCTGTTGGAAGAGCCACTGAAGAGGTGGCCAATTCAAAAAGAACAAAGGAAGATCCAATAACTGAGCATGGCAATGGCCAAATCAGAGGAAGTTCAGCAGGCCAAGGGCAATAACTTCTTCTGAGGTTAAGCCACTGTGTAAAGAATTGTGTATGTTTCAGGTTATATATGGTTCATCTAGATCACCCTGGCTGGGTCAGAGCAGTACCTGGAAATATCGTCCTGTTATTTTCCAGGTATATCTGGTGGAAAGAGACTTTCTGTGTAGCTAGAACATAGCAGGGTCAAGAGGGAGAGCTTTAAGCAGGTATCTGAAGGATGAATTTAACAAGTACAGCAATGATGGGACACTGATCAAGGAAGCCCAGTGACAGCAGAGACTGCAGCGCACAGCAGGAACCTAATAAGGACATGTTAACTAATGAAGCCTCGGAGTTTAACAACAAGAGATGCAACAGCATTGCTACAGCAGCCAATTTGTTTGAATGCTGGAAAAGCTAGGCTTTCTTAATGAATACTTCTTTCTGAGAGACTTAGAATGTCATAGTTCAAAATTCAGACTGCAGCATGGATTGGCCACTTATTTAGTCAATGAACTTGAGTGAATTATTTAAGTTCCAAGAGCCTCACTTTCTTCAAAAAAACAGCTGCTTTAATTTCTAACATGTATGTAAGGTACTTAACAGAATTCCTGACACAGAGGAAACATTCAGTAAGTGAATGTTGCTCTGTCGATGCACAAAGTTGCTAATAGAGCAGAGGATAGGATTTATGTCTCCTGCATCCATCACTATACATTTGTCAAACTATTATTTACTGACTTTTCATACATGACACATATCAATTGCATGTATGTTATTCTTAATATCACAGCATACGCCTGCATATCAATTTCCTATCAGCATTGGTGTGTAACATTAAATAGCACTACAACCAGCTCGTTTTTTCAGTAATACTCTGATTATAATTTCTGAACATTTCAATTCATCAATGTTAAAGATAATTTCCTCCCCTCATAAAATATTAACATCCTTTTCTGTGTGACTGAGAAATGTCTTCCAGCAACTTCTTCCTGTCATTAATTAAAATAATGAGTGGTGTAATATTAAATGTGTAATTCTCTGACAAGCACTCAGGTGTTTGCCGAGAAGTCCCTTTCTACCAAAAACATCTGGAAAATAATGTGGTAAACAAAAAAGCTGATACTTGAATATACTACAGGGCAATCCCCAAGTCTAGGTAGGCAAAGTGCCAAACTGGCAAAGCTTGTTCTCCTGGCACGGTGCCGCGGCTTCCTCATTTCTCTTTTCTCGATGTGTTTGATGAGGGTTTCGCTCAGCCCCTCTTCATTTCCACGGCCTTCCTTATCCGACCAGAAAATGCCAACAGACACGTTCTAACACAGGACAGCTCTTCTCCTTCCCACAGGGAGTGTCTCACACAAACGCAGCCATCATAAATATTTTAGTTACTTCGATAGACTCGGGCACAGCCACAGTGAGTAAAAATAGCTGCGTGACTCCTGCCCTCGCAGTAAAAGTGAATTGTCGCTGCTCATTGGTTGTATGTCCTCTGCGAGAGGCATTTGAATGGGCACTCGGGTCCCTTCCCAAGAGGCTGGAGTCCCTCCCTTCCTTTCCCCCTTCTCTCAACTTTGTGTCTCAAGATGTTGTACAGTAAGTATGGTAAGAGTTTGAAGCTTTAAAACTCAGTCATCCAACACTTTTTGAAATGAGTTAATTGATTTGTTCACGACTTGACTATTCCGACTCCCAGCCGCGTGGTGTTTTACACTTTGTGAAAGGCTGGCGTAGTCTTAACACATTTGATCCTCAGAGGTACCTCAAGAAGGATTAATTTCCCCACTTTTCTATTGACAAAATGAAGCTCAGAAAGAGAACTGATTCCTGCCAAAAACGACAAAGAGAAAGTACACATGTGCTTATTAAAATGCAAAATTTGAGTAAGATCATCATTCTGCATATTAGATACACATAATTGGAAAAACAAAATCCAGGAGCAAGGAAGGGAAATAGTAAGCATATGAAAACAGCATATAGACTTTCACATTGTATTCAAATATTTTTCAACCATCCACTCTCAGGTGAAATGTCATTAAAGAAAACATTTATTTTTATTTGACAGAAATAAAAAAGTCTTCAATGACATTTTGCCTGGGAGTTAGTGGGTGAGAAATACTTAAATATGACATAGAATATTTAAAGATGATTATAGGATATTAAATATGATACTTTGTACAAAACACGGCCTTTGTCTTTGTCTGACATAACGCTCTCTAGGGAACTTTATTTGGACTGTAGGTTGTCTATTGGGGCGTGTTCTCCAGAATAATGTGAAGGGAATAAAAGCTATAAAGCCTTTGAAATAGAAACTTTAGCTAATCTCATTCCATGTTGTCCTGAATTAAAGGCAAAGGACCCAGGACTTCGTGCCCCAAACCGGCCTGTTGTTGAGGCAGTCTGACTCTGAGGACTGGGTTATAACCTTGGGCAAAGCATCTTCCTATGGCTGAAAGCAAGTCACCGAAAGTGATTCGGCTGTCAGCTGTCACCAGCCAGCACACCCAGCAGGTGGAAGAAGGAGTGAATGCCTTGGTCCTAGAGGGCAGTCTGGGTAGAACAGCACAGCATCCACACTAGCCCGGAAGGCCATTCTACGCTCTTCTTGACCTGAGACAAATCCTATTTATCCTTCAAAATCCAGGCCAAATAGCATTGCCTCTGTGAATCCTCTGTAATCACTCACTACAGTTATTCTCACCATCACTGTTCCATTATATCGTATTTTATGTCTCTAACATAATATTTATCACAAGCCTCACTCGTCTGTGAGTTCCATGATGATGGGTCTGTATCTTATTTATTACTCTCTCTCCAGTGCCCGGCACAGCACCACGCTACAGTAACTAATAAATACTGAATTAAAAGCCCACACCAAGCCAGCAGCACGAGGGTCCTCTTCTGAATGCTCCCCTCCTTCTGACCTTGTTGACGGAGTGAGAATTAAGCCCTATACATATATAACTGGAGAAGAGCTGCTGATGTTCTGCCCTGAGGTTCTTGCATAAAACATTTTGTTGAGGAAGGATTTATATCGTTTATACTCAGAGGAGGAAGTGAAGTAAAATAAGAGACAGCTGCGGGAAGGATTGCATACACCTCAAAATTAAGTGAGCTGAATGCCAACCCAGGCACCGCCAGGTTCTGTTCGGGAGATGTGAGAAGGTACTAGCTCTCTGTGTACTACGGTTTCTTAGGAAATACGGTATGCGATTTCATCAGAGAGGTTCTGGGCTACAAGGAGACTTGTAGAACTTTCAATGCTCTACATCACCAGAATGAAGTGAAAAGGGCTAAAGGTGCTTTATGAAACAGTACCTTTTTAGAAAAAAAAGGTTTTAGTCATTTACAGCTGAAATGGATATGTGCAGCAATCTTAGGCAAAATAAATCGAGTCACAGAGTCAACAATGAAAGAAAATGGAAATTCAAAAACTTTAGGTATATCGCCCAAGTCAGTTCATCTGTGCAGGGGCACAATGTAAAACCAAAGACTAGATATTCCAATATACCTAAAATTAATCTTAAGTGCATCCTTTTTCCCCTAATACTGTCTCCTAGAAACCTCATCATTGTGTTATGATTTTATCTGTCTCTACTGGGTCTGGACAAATCTGTGGAAGGATGGGCCAGCCCACGTTGTTATTAGATATTTCTCAGCATCAGTTTTTGCTGCCAACCAAAGATATTTCAGAAACCAACTAGAATATTCTGTGTTTAAATACCAATTATAATTTTTGAGTTTTGTTTTTTCTTAAAGAGGTACATGTCCACGGCCTTAGCATTTTAGCAGACAAATCAGTAGTAACTTCACTGTAGAGAAAACTCACTGCACTTCAAATAACTAAAGTTAATATCACCAATATCAGGACTAATTCACATCTTGTACTTTATGATATGAAACACTAAAAATGGCCCAACAATATCTCCTTGGTGTTCCTTTAAGTAATGCCAATATATGAATCTAATAAGACAAATTGGACAAGTCCATATTTAAGACATACTTCGAAATAACTATCCAGTACTCTTCTAAATGATCAGGGTCAATACATATAAAGAAGGACCAAAAAAGTTGTTACCAATTAAAGGGAGTAAAGGCAATGAACACTTCCTGTGATGTGTCATTCTAGATTACCCAGGAATACCTGCACAAGTTATTACTGGGAAAACTCACAAAATTGAAAAGTGGTGCCCAGCATACATGCCAAATAAGCAAGTGGCATCATAAGCATAATGTCCATATGGATCTTCACACAATAATTTTTTAAAATTAACCTATGTATTTATTTTAGAGACAGTGTAAGGGAAAGAGAAGGAAAGGCAGAGAAACATCACTGTGTGCTTTACTTCCCATGTGCCCCCCAGAGGGGGCCTGGCCTACAACCCAGGCATGTGCCTTCACTGGGAATCGAACCAGCCCACACTCAATCCACTGAGCTACACTGTCCAGGGCTATCACAGATGTTTTAGAAAGAACATGGAACAGGCTGAAAACTAGCAGAGGAAAGGGGGAAGGGAGGAATGGTGGGAAGAAGGGGAAGGGATTGGCACAGAGCACGTATGAATGACCCATGGACAACAGTGTGAGGACTGACATGGGAGTGCGAAGGGCGGGGACTGGGATAGCTCTAATAGAATAAACAAGAATAAAACACAAGAAAGAAGCATTTTCTATTGTCCCCATTTTTTTTACAACTTGATGGCTGTTAAACCTCCTTAAATCCTCTTTGAAGTCAGAGTAAAATAAAATATTTTAAAATCCTAGTATTTATTGCCATATTGCTTGGGACTCTAAATTTAAATAGCTTTCTTACCTCCTTAAGAGATCTTAGTCCCCAACACTTCTTCTATTCTGGTCTCTTTCTGTCTTTCTCTTTCATTCTCTTCTCCCAATTTCTCTTTTAGCAAATAATCATCAATGACTTCTTTCACCGTTCCAGAGTTCTACATTCCCTTTCTTCTTCAGAGTGAATGGCTTATTTAAACAACCCAGTCCTGCCTCCTGTCAGATCTTGGACTGGTATCCTCTAATCTTTCCGGCTTCCAGTTAAAGAGCACATTCCCAAGAAGGAGATTTATGACCTATAGACCATGTCTTCCTCCTTTGCCTAATGTCCCAACACTAACTAGCACTCACTGCACATTTCATTGCAACTACTTGTTAAATTTTGCCTTCCACACTGGGATATAAATGATATCAAGGCGAGTACTACCACCTTAGCTGTTTCATTCACTGTGTCCCCATTATCACTTGGTATCGCATACAAGAATTCAGTATTTACTTGGGTGATGATGAATACATACCTGAATATATGGATGAATAGATGGGTGGATAAAAAGGTGAATGTATAAATGCACATCTACCAGGTACCAATAATATTGTAGATCATATAGAGGTGGAATACAGCAAGGAATGGGATTTGGCCCCTTATCTTCAGATATGGAAAATTTAGATCAAGAGATACACGCATACAAGACTAAAGCTATGTCAGGGGAGGAAAACGCATGCTGCTTTAAAGCATGTGAGTGAAGAGTTGCTGGGAGGTGCAAAGGGAAGAGTGAGTGCCCCGGAGCACCAGGCAAGGAATCACAGAGGGAATGAATCTGAATTCAGTCGTGAAGAAAGAATAGGAAACTGATAAATATAGTGGGAGGAGAAACACTCTCCCAAGCTATAGCGCTAGGGTGTCCAACCCGTGGCCCAGGATGGCTGTGAACGTGGCCCAACACAAAATTGTAAATTTCCTTAAAACAATACAAGATCTTTTTGTGATTTCATGTCACAATGTATTTAATGTGGGGCCCAAGGCAACTCTTCTCCTTCCAGTGTGGCCCAGAGATGCCAAAAGGTTGGCCATCCCTGAGAGCATTGGTCAAAGGTTACGTAGTCTGTTTAGGCTCCATTGGAATAGAGTTCTGTAAAATGATTTAATCAGGAAAAACATGGGCATGAAACAGAACTTGGATGGTTTTAGCAATGAGGCAAAAGAGTTCAGAATTTAGACTGTAGAAAATAGGAATCCATAAAATACTTTTGAGGAAATTAATCAGCTTTTTAAGCACCGTAACTAGCAGCAGAGTGGAGCATTCCCCACAGAGACTGAAAACAACCCAATGAAATAGGAAGCTGTTTAAATAATGATGGCAAGGAATGCCGATAAATGTAATGCCATGTCAAAAGAATCCATTAATATAAAGTTTATATGCATTATTATACTTGAATGGCCATTCTCAATGTCATTGTAATATACACTGCAATATACATACCAACTTAGATGTAAGATTGATATGCTTATAGAAAAAGCACCAAATTGAATTTACTAAAATTTATATCCGAAAATCAAATTTGCAAGGAGACACATATTCAAACATAGATTGAGGCAACTGAGCTCATTATAGATAGTTACCCACTAATTAGATCAGTACTAAGTTTATATTTCTGTCTATGGTTGATACCTAGGAAGGTTCTACTGTATCAAAATTTGCCTTTAATACCATTACAACTTGTTTTTGAAACATTAGCCCATAAGCTAAAATGACATGTCACATTTGTAGCTTGAAATTTTTAGTGACATATATATTGATTTGGAAATGTATTTATTTAGCTTTTGATGGTACGTGTTTTCTAGGTTATTGATGGGGGATACTAAAGAGAATGTGATTGAAATGGCTGTTTATTTTGAGGTCCTGGTTGTTTTTATCTGTTTGTTTCATCCTGATTAAGCTGCAGCTTGTGTTAACCTTGGTGAATGCATGTCTTTTTCCTGATTTCATGGCAATTGCCTGCAGCTTCAATCTGCTTCTCGTGTTGTGACAGCTTATAAAAAAAACAACAGCACTAACAAACCAGAACCAAAGTCAGCTAGGGAGGAGGAGATGAAAAGGAAATGAGACATGGGAGATTTTCATCTCACTGAATTTCACGGACTAAATGTGTCCCTCCCAGATTCCTATGCTGAAGCCCTGACTTCAAATATGATGGTGTTAGAAGGGGCCTTTGGGAGAAAACGAGGTTTTGGTGTCGTCATGAGAGTGGGACCCACATAACAGGATTAGCACCTTTATAAAAAGTGGGAGAGCGAGGGAAAAGGCACCAAGAAAAGGCCCTGTTAGGACAACACAGGAAGGCAGCTGTCTGGAAGCCAGAAGGAGGACTCTCTGCTGGCACTTTGACCTTGGACTTTCCAGCTCCAGACCTCTATGAATTAATGAAATGCCTGTCGTTTCCACCACCCAGCCTATGGCATGTTGTCACAGCAGCCGAGCTAAGACAGTGGGCCTATTGTATATTATGATAACCCATAGCCCCCTTTCCAAAAGCAATCTTGTCCTCTTACAGCTACTCATTTTGGTTTTATCTACAGAACAAGGTCAGAATGGGATGTTCAGTGACAACAGGTTTTCTAAGTGTCACCAGCTGTAAAATGGACATATAGCTTAACTAACAAGTCATAAGTTAAAACAGAACAGCAAAAATGTTTTCTTCAGGTTCTGCTGCTTAAAAGTGTGGTGGACAAAATAGTTGTTTAGGGTGTTCCAGCAGCTTGCACGCGCTCCTCATATAGGGCCTCTTTGGTGTCCAGTCTCACCCGTGTCTTGGGGACACTTGTGTATGAGAACGGCCCAGGCTACACAGGGGAGAGGGTCATTGTTCATTAACTGTGAGGAATCCCAACCTGAGCTGGGGAAACAGCGTGGTCAAGGTGAGGAATGACCAGAAAATTTCTGGAGAGAAGCTAAGGTAGAAATGGAGGCAGAGGCTCCTCCTACCAATTACAAAGAGTGAAAAAGGTAAAAAAGAATAAACAATAAGTACCTGTCTTAGGAACCACAGGGATTAGGTGCAACATAAATTAGATTGAAAGGACTATCCCCAAAGAATAGTCAAAAAGACTTAACTTACGCGTAGGTCAGAATTTCCCAGAAACTTGATGTTCTCCTAGTACATTGGAGCTCAACGCATATGTTCTCATAAAAGAATTCCTGAAATTAGGTTAATTTTCTTTTCAAAAAATCACTTGGCAGCCCTAACCATCCCCTCCCCCATCCTTTCTGAAATCTTCTCTTTCCTTGGTGGTGTACAACGGTTTATGTTATTTTAGATGCAAGTTCCATATGTCTCTGGAATTTCCTGTGAGTGTCAGATTTGAGTTTCTTTGCTTAGAAATAATCTGTTTAGTTTACTTTCCTGTATGGTAGGTTATCTCCTGGGTTTCCTTCCAGAGAATATTTTATTGTGTTTGTTTCAGTTGTGGGTTTTTTCTTTGTTTACGGTTTACTTTCCGTGGGAATACCACATTATTACCTCTCTTGAAATGTTTGGATTCTACCGCTGTGTTAATTTGAGTTCTTGCCTAATTTCTCGAAACTTAATGATATCTCAAGAAGAAAATAAAATCTAGCATCGTCTTATTCGTAGGATCTCAGCACATTCTGAGGTCAGAATGTCTCTCTGGAGGTCAGATCTCCAGCATCCTCAATTCCACAGACATTATGAGAGCCACGAGGTCAATCTCCTGTCTACTTCACTCAACAGTGTTAACCCTCAGGACCTGCCACTCCGAAATAGTGCGACAGGAGCTTGCATTCACTACCAGTGTCTACGCCAAGCAATCACAAACAAAGTGTGAGTTAAGATCAGCTCTCTGGTCTTAAACCATCTTCACCGGGGTCCATAATAGCTACTTCATATGCAATGACGAAGGAAAAGGAAACACATGTTGTTAAGTGTCTAGTGGATTTCCTGGGATATATTAGGCACTGGATACCTGTGGGTATGAGTGCCGCCACTGCTGCTGCAA
The DNA here is from genome assembly GCF_019186645.2 of Phyllostomus hastatus. Taxonomy (NCBI): domain Eukaryota; kingdom Metazoa; phylum Chordata; class Mammalia; order Chiroptera; family Phyllostomidae; genus Phyllostomus; species Phyllostomus hastatus. Next base: position 22,763,284 of record NW_025334024.1, read on the forward strand.
CCAGAGTAGGTATGCTTTAAGAAAAACGAGATGCCCATTATAATGGGGATGTAATGGGGGAATGATTCTAGACTTAGAAACATGGGTATCAGCAGGAAAAACCACTGAAAAGCAGTTGGATCTATAATATTATAGATGATTTAGTATTATTATTATGAAATGAAGTCAAAAGTTCATAAGACGAAGATTTATGTGACTACTTAGCAAACCTTCTTTTGCATCCTTAATACGCACTGGGAAGAGTCACTTCATCATGGTCTTATTACTGATAAAATAAGATCAAGGTCATTTAGAAAATAAATTGTAAACCTAGCTCAACATTAATTAGTTTCAGAAGACAATGAGGCATGCATGTCACTTGGAAAGGTTTCCATTTAAAATTGTTCATATTTTAGGAATTAAAAATGCAATTAGGTGCAACAATTTAGAAAACGGAGAGGGAGAATTCCCTAAACATGGAGGCCCAAAGAGAATGGCACATGTGAAGAGAGAGAGAAAGTCTCCAGTTGGCCGCCTGCACTTCTTCCTACCTGCTCTGCCTGACTGCCTGGTAGTCAGGCACCAGGTCACAGGTGGAAGGCATCGAGGGCCATTATACAATGTAAATGTTTATAATAAATCATGATTACTGGCACACCTGTGGTACGTAACTTTGTGAGGTGATGCGGCAAAGATGCCGAAAACGCTTGATGCAGAAAGCAAGAAATAAAACTCTCTCTCTCATTTTCTAACCCACCATTAGTTGGGATCCAATTCATAGGTTTCATTACTTGGAACAGCCGCTGGAGAAGCTGGGAAGGGAGAGCCGGTCTCCAACGTGTTCTCCCTCCTCCAGCCACCTCCCCAGCTCTCAACGGAGGTTCCCAGGGTCCCCAGGGACCACAGCTTCGGTCATCCCCTGGCCGTTAGGCTTTGTTCTCAAAATAGATCCATTACGTCTTTCCTTGGCCAATCAAAAACTATAATTAACAAGTCAAAAGTTATGATTAATTATCATAGAATCTAAGTCAACAATCTTGGCAAAGTCTCCCAATATTAAATAGACATCATTACTATTACTGTATCACAAATCATTTAATTTGCTTCCTTAGCTGTGTGTTTCGCATTCCCCTTCGTGATGCCCCAGAAACTCGGTCCAAGGTTACATGTGACAGCAGGCCTGAGGTTGGCCCCGTCCGTACAATTGGGGAGATTCTCTGGGGACCAACATCACTGAGGTGAAGGATCCTGGCTTTAAAACCGATGTTTGCACTACGTAAGATGAGTAGAAAACTGTGTGTTTGAACAGCCTGACTGTATTCTTCTTTCCACCGCCCTACTCATAGCGTTTATGTTATTGAGATGTGTTTCAATCTTATGCTAATGAGTAAATTGGGAAAGATTTTCTGAAGTGGCAGCTGTATTACAAGAATATTTTTGAAGGACTGTTTTAATTAAAATCCATAATATTCCCCTGGGTACCACTGAACATTGGAGACATCTGAATACGAATGGCGCATGTCTGAATGCATGGGTTTTATTTTTCCTTCTTCCCTTAATGGACGTAGAAAAGGTGCCCGGTCCCTGGTGTGCACGACCCCTGGGTTGGTTAAAGAAGGGTTAGGGCCGACATGGCTCATCCCCTACAAGTGCGGAGAGTTTTTAAGACAAACCTTGTGGGTATTCGTACCATTCTCAATTTTATCATTTCACACTCAGTCTCGTTTTCCATTTGTTCTAATTTCTCCATCCACTCATTTTAAATTTCATTTTATTTTACCTGTTGGTGTATAGCAAGAAGCATAAATGTTCTATCAATATTTTCCATTTATTAAAAAATTCCTTAAGCCTTTGCCTAAACCTCTTGCACCTCTTCCCATCAAGCAAACATACTGAACGATAAAATGTATCCCCCAGATCACCTCGCTTTCCACCCTCTGAAAAAATAAGATCTGTGACGTAACAAAGGAACGGTGTCTCAGTTGTGGAAATTCTCAGGGACAGATGCTCGGAATAGAACTCCGCCAGATCTAATCATATTTAATTATTTTCCCCCAACTCTCAAAGTTTGAAACGAAATTCACTGACGGGTCAAAGGTACTGACAAAGGAATCAACAAGCGCTGTATGATCCAGTGAGAACGGACGTTGCTCAAGTTTTGAGAGAGAGGAAAATCTTTACCCCATGAGCTTAGTGAGGAGGACACACAGCTTGAGGATACACCACCAAGGAATGAATGAGCCCGAGGACCGGAAGTCTGACAGAGAGCACAGCATGTTAATGAGCTCCAGCCTCATGCTCACCCTCAACCAGGTAGTCTGGGAAGATCTGCCTGGTGTCCCTTTCTCTGGTTCCTCGTCAATGAATCACTCACGCTGCTGCCAGAGGGTCATGATATTCCACGTTTCCGTTCCTCGTCACCTACAGGACGAAGTCCAGACTGTTATTTGCTGGCACTCAAGGCCACCCCATAATGGGCCCAAAGTGACTGTTCTAGCTTTCTAGTCAGATACTTTGCCACGTTGCTGTCTAAATAAATCATGCAATTACAAGTTTCTTTGGATTGGTCTTTGTTTTTTTTTGTTTTTATTTTGGACAGATTTGTCTTTCATCGCAAAGTATCCTTTCCATCATGCTCTGTCCACTCAAATCTCACTCAGCCTTCAGAACACAACTCTGATGGAAAACGCCCTCGGAAGCCTGCCTGTGTGTTAAGTCTGTGTCTTCACGTATGGAGCTTGCACTCTGACTGTGAAAGATAATAATCAGGTGTCTGAGAGCCCAGAACTTTTACAGATAAAGAACTAAACCAAAAGATTAAGTGGGGATACTATCTGTATTTAGTACCAAGAATTACTTGGAGAATTTAAAAGGACAATATATGTTAAGCCCATAGTACTTGATAAATATTAATTACACGGTAAATATTTATGCTAGTCAGTGACAGTTTATGACCTCTAAACATGGGGCCTCTGGCTCGGAGAGCAACTGTGCACAGGTGAGCGTACGTGTGCAGAGGTATCATGCTTCTTTAATACCACAAACCGTGTGTTTCCAGATTGATTGCCTTAGTCTCGTGGCCTCTTCGAGACTCACTCTCAGCAAATGAAAATACTGAGCTCCTTTACACCGTGTTTCAGAGGCAGCTGCGAGATCCATCCAAGTCGGAAGACGGAGATACAGATGGTCGTGAAAGAAGGTAGAATTAAGCAGTGCAGAGCTTACAGCGCTTACCAAGCCACAGGAAGTGGCTAGCATAAGATGGAATTTATCAGATTTGTTTGGAGTTTTGACTTTGCCATATGGGTTCAGACAAAACTGAAATGCAAAACAGAATTCTAAATCATTCGAAGCTGTGAATGGAAATTGCCAAGTTTTGCAGTCTCGACTACGAGACGGCGAGACCATGGGAGGGAACGGAGGCACCCTGCACGAAGGAAACGATCTCGGTCTCTTGCCTTCATATTTATACGTAGGGGCTACAAGGATGATATAAGCGAGGGTGAAAAAAAAAAACACGGGAGAAAGCTTTCTTCTTCAGCCGCACGGGGACTGAGGTGTGCTGGGAAGAGAGAGGGGGTGGCGAAGGCTAAAAGGGGTCAAACACGGGGTGGCGGAAGGAGATCTGACTGAGGGGGTGGGCACACGGTGCGAGGCTTGTCCCGATGTTTCCCCCTTTGCCCTCCTCCGTCCAGCCCACCCCCCGCTCCCTCGGCCAATCCCCACGCTATTGTCCATATTCATGGATCGTTCATACGTGTTCTTTGCACCCTTCCCCTCCTTCCTACCATCCCCCACCTTTCCTCTGGCAGCTGCCAGTCTGTTCCCTGTTTCCGTGTCTCTGGTTGTTTTGCTCATTAGTTTATTTTATTAAAAAATGAGGGTGTGCATGTGGTTCCCGTCATTCTATCATTCCCTAGTTGTGATATTCTAGGAAAATTTTAGTTCAGCCAGTACTACTAGTACGTCTTCTTTGATTTCAATGCCTTGATGAATTTGGTGATCTGAAAATTAAGTGATAGTTGAGTTTTGGGAGGTCCCTGGGGGCCTTATCATTAGCCTGGCATGCAATGTTTTAAAAGTGCAGCAATATGTATACACATATGCTCCTATATACTTCCCTAGCAAAACAAAAAATCAAGTGATACCAGATTTTACATATTGGCACACAACACAACTTTTTTATTACCAATATCACAGACTTTAAAAATTTTCAGTAAATGAAGATTGCATGTCTCCTAAATACATGTAAACACACATGCATGCACACACATACATAATTTCTAATTTATAGATATAATTATTTGTTTTATAGATTATTAATAGTTTATTATAATAAACACTGAAAATTTTTTTTACATTCTTCAAGTGGCACAGGTCAATGTGTCTATCTACATAGTTTCTTTGTTTGCTATTTAAACAGTTAATAAAGTTTTACTTTGAAATGAGTTTTAGATTTAATCAGAGAAGAGTTGCCAGAATATCAGGTGAAGGTCCCTCTACAGCCCACAGGCGGTCTTTCCTCTTGTTACCATGTCCCATCAGTGTGCCGCCTGTGAACTACCATCGCTAAGTAATGAGTCACTGGTCATCTTCTCTTCAGAGCCCCTCAGTTTTATGTTTTTTTTTTAAACTTTGACTTTGAGATAATGATAGATTTATGCGCACTTACACAAACTAAGAGAAAGATCTTGTGTATCATCTCTCATTTTCATTCCACAGTGATACCCTGAAAATCCTCAGAATAATGGCACAACCAGGATATTGATGTTTTGAGTCAAGACACAGAGCGTGCCCATCACCACGAGGACCCCTCACATTATTCTTTCATCAACACAACCCCTTTTCTCGTACTCACGCCCCCTTGTTGCCACTAGCAACCGACATTTGTTCTCTATTTCTATAATTTTGTCATTCTGAGAATGTATCATAACAAATCATAATAGAGAGACTTTGGGATTGGCTTTTTTAAGAAGTCCCAATTATTCTCCGGAAATTTATCCAGATTATTACATATTATCTATCGCTTATTTCATTTTGTTGCTGAGTGGTAGCTCATGACCAGAATGTGCCACATTTTACTCGTCCATTACAGGGTATCCGCCTGGTCTGGTTCCAGTTTGGAGACGTTATGGATAAAACTACTCTGCATTTGTGTTCAGATTTTCTCAGAACAGAACGTCTCTCTCTGGGATAAATGTCCAGGAGTGCAGTGGCTGGGTTGGATGCTTAGTTTTCTCAGGGGTTGTACAACTGTTTCCCAGAACGAACATACCGTTCTCATCAGCAGTGCACGAGGCATCCAGCATCTCGGCACCCCCATCGGCTGGCATTTGTTGTCAGTGTTTTCACCGTGAGGCCTTCTGATAGGTGTGTGGAAATATCTCACTGTGGTGTGAACACGCAGCTCCACAATAGCTAATTAGTTGGAAATTTTTTTTCATGTGCTCATTTGCCATCTGTATATCATCTCTGGTAAAATGTCTCTTCATGACTTTTGCCCATTTTTTAATTGGGTTGTTTGCTTTGCACTGTTGAGTTTTGAGATTTCTTCGTACATTTGAGATTCCAGTCTTTGGTTGGTTATGTGGTTTACAAATGTTTTCTCACATTTTCGTGCTTCTATTTTCATCGGCTTAACTTCCTTTTTTTTTCCACAGCAAAAGCCAGAGCTTAATGGAATCCAAAATATCAACTTTCGCTTTTGCAGATTGTGCTTTTGATGTCCAGCCTAACAACTCTTTGCCTAGGTTGATATCTCAAAGATTTGCTCTCTCTTTCTGTTACGTATGGTAGTTTGACATTTTTACAACAGTGACAGCTGTTATTATCTTCATTGCAAACAGGCACAATAACAAACTTTTTCAATGAAAATCCATGGGATCTTAAACTTCATGTATTTTTTAATGTAGTATTCAATTACAGTTTACATTCAACGTTATTTTGTACTCGTTTTATATATACAACATAGAGGTTAGCAATTGTATACTTTACAAACTTTATATGTATTTTATTAATAGAGTCTTGCTTTAATGCACTGTATTTTTTAACATTTTATTTATTTATTTTTAGAGAGGGAAGAGAGGGAAAAGGAGAGAGAGAGAGAAACATCAATGTGTGGTTGCTGGGGGTCATGGCCTGCAACCCAGGCATGTACCCTGGCTGGGAATCCAACCTGCGACACTTTGGTTCACAGCCCACCCTCAATCCACTGAGCTATGCCAGCCAAGGGAATGCACTGTATTTTGAAAAATCTTATTGAATTTACTGGGGTGATATTGCTTAATAAAATTATGTACATTTCAAGTGTCCAGTTCTACAACCCATCATCTGTGCACTGTACTGCATGTCCGCCACCCAAAGCCAAGTCTCCTTCCATCACCCTTTCCCCACGTTTACCCTCTTTTAACTGCCTTCCCACCCCCCTTTCCCTCTGGTAGTCACTGTACTGTTGTCTGTGTCTATGGGTCTTATTCATTTATTTATTTACTTATTTACTTACTTATTTTTGCTTAATCCCTTCAATTTTTTGCCCAGGACCCTTCCCCTCTGACAGCTGTCAGTTGTTCTCTGTTTCTATGAATCTATTTCTATTTTTTTGTTCCTAATTTATTTTGTTCATTAGAATCCACGAATGAATGAAATCATATAGTACTTGTTTTTCTCTGACTGGCTTATTTTATTTAGCATAATGTTCTCCAGGTTCATCCATGCTGTTGCAAAAGGTAAGATTTCCTTTTTGTTTGTTTGTTTGTTTTTACAGCCGAGTAGTATTCAACTGTGTAAATTACCACAACTTTTTTACCCACTCATCTACTGATGGGCGCTTGGGTTGCTTCCATAGCTTAGCTATTGCAAATGTCACTCCGGTGAACACAGGGATGTATTCCTTTGCTGTGCAAAAACTTTTTAGTGTGATGTAGTCCCATTTGTTTATTTCTTTTCTTTTGCTTTCCTTGCCTGGGGAGACATACAGAAAAAAATACTGCTTCCTTGAGATTTTTCTTATTTCTTGAGATAGGCCTGCAATACCGCAAATTTCCTTCTTAGGGCTGCTATTGCTGTGTTCCACAGATTTTGCATTGTTGTACTCTCTCTTTCATTTTTTTTAACTCTGTGTCTGGTAAATTGCTTGCCTCCATTTCATTTAGCTTTTTTTTTTCCTGGAGATTTCTCTTGTTCTTTCATTTGGGGCCTGTTTCTTTGTCTCCCTTTTTTGTGTTGGTTTCAATGGGTTAGGTAGTTCTGCTATGTCTCCTGGTCTTGCTAGGGTAGCCCTGTGTAGTGCATGTCCTGGTAGACCCAATGGCACAGTGCCCTTAGTCATCTGAGGTGGGCGCTCCAGGAATGTATCTTGTGAGAGTTATGTGAGCCATTCTGTTGCAATGGAGTCTTGACTGCTGTGGACCATTTTGTGTGGGATCAACCCTCAGGCTGGGTGACTGTGACGGTTGACCCTGGCCACAACTACAAGCTGCTGTGCAGGTGTTCACCACACTAAGTTGAATTTGCCTCAGCAGGGTCAGGTGCCTGACAAGATCTCCCTTCACATATGCTGCTTGAGAAGCTAATTGGATCCTGCTCTGTTGTCGTCTGAAACTGTGTGTCTTCTGGGGTATTTTGAGAGGGACTCTGCAGTCCATCAATGTCAGACACTGCCTATGACTGGCCCTGGGCAACCTGTTTGGAGTTACGAAGTGATCCACAGCCTGTGGCTGCCTCTGGTGGGCTTTGGTGTGCGTGAGAAAGACCAAACTGTGCACACCAAGCGTGGCTTCTACCAGCAGCAAGGCCCAGGGCAGGTCATCAAAGGCCCAAAGCACCCTGAGATCTGCCTCCACCTGCCGCCGCCTGCCAGTTGCCTATTAGGCTCAGTCATTAAAAGAGCCTTTGGCAGTACTTGAGTTGCATTAGGTAGGTTCTCAGGGAGTCACCAGGTAGGGGTGAGTGGTGTTCACCAGACTGATACGGGTTCAAACTTGTGCCAGCACGGGGTCTGTGACCACTCAGCAGAAGTCCCAGGGTATACCAAGTCTAGCTGCCACTCGCCAGGTGCCCAGAGACCTCTGTGCTGGGGCAGGTTCTCAGCAAGTTGTCAGGGTGAAGCCAGGAGAGTTTCTCAGGCCCAGACAGACCACGATTTGGCCTGTGAAGGAAAGGGTCTGCACCGGGTGGCATGTGAGGGAGCAATGACCTTGGTTCTAGAGCCACGTCATTTAGTCCGTCCCAGATGCTGCCAGGCCTCTGAGCTTAGCAGGGTGGGGCCCCTGGGGGTCAAGAAGTTGGGGCTGGTGGATCTCCTGTGAGGGGGAGGTGCTGGTCAGGTTTGGGAGGAAGGTGGGGGCGGTGATCCCTGCCATAGAGCTACACAACTCAGTCTGTCTCAGATTCACACAGACTTCCCTGGCAGGGCAGGGCCACCAGGAGTGAGAAGGGCAGAGCTGCTGGGAGTCCAGAAGGTGGGGCTAGTGTATCTCCCGTGAGGGAGAGGCACTGGTCAGGTTCATGGGAAAGTGGGGGAAACTGTCCTTGCTCCAAAGTCACACAACTTAGTCACCACCTGAGTCTCCCTGGACTTCTACAGCCCCTGCCCAAGCAGCTGACTCCAGCAGGTCATGAGATCTACAAGGTGGATTTACAGGGAAGGGGTGGCTATTGCACTCCCCGAAGCGAATGCCCTACGGAGAGGAGTGCTCCACTCAAGAAAGTGGCAATAGCCCCACCCTCAGGTGTCTGTGGCATCTGCAGTGTGGGGGAGGGACTTAGCATAAGGATACTGGCAGCTGCCCCCTTTCTTCTCTCCCCAGAGCTACGAACCCCAGTCTCTCCTCACACAACTCTAGTCTCCTCTAGTCTGGTTATAGGCTGCCAGAGCCCAGTGTGAGTGGCTGTGAATAAGATTCTGTGGGTTGGCCCTTTAAGAGGGCACCTGTGTCTCTAGCAGACTCCTGTCTCTCCCTGGTGGACAGAAACCCCACTGACGTTCACAGCTACATGTTACGTGGGTACCTCTTCCTGGCTGTGGTGTTCTGGACTGCAGAGCCCAGCATGGGATGGAGACGCAAGAGTTTTCAGGAGGAACCTCTGCAGATGAGATATCCCTCCAGAATCTCAGCTGTCACCCATGGGAGCAGGGCCAGTCCCTTCCACGGCTCCACCCTTCCTACCAGTCTGAATGTGGCTTCTTCTGTAAATCCTTCATTATAAGAATAAATAAATAAATAAATACTCATAAGGGGGTTTAGGAAAAAAAAATTCTTTTGTTTAAACTTGTTTGGAATTCTTTGTTTCCTGATTTTTAAAAACAATTCTAGAATACGCACACATCTTTTTTTTTTTTTACCGCCTCTTCCCCATTTCTCGTCTCCATTTCCCAGCCATTTGATTACACACGTACACAAGACTTCAGCTCATCCTCACTGGGTTACTCAGGGTGATTGTTCTGTATGTTAGTGTAATTCCAGTTTGGTCCTGGGAGGAGGTGAATATCCCCTCCACCTACTGTGCTGCCACCTCAGATCTCTTCATCCAGTTTTTAAACACACCCAATACCACAAGATGTCCTGGGTTTGGGATACACATTCACGGAATTTATATCAACAAATGAGAGTCAGAATTGCACAGTGGGATTGCTGCAAGAATGTTAGAAAAATATCATCATTAGAATTATACATTTTAGAGTCCACCAAGAATTCCAGTCTGAGGGTCAGAATGAAGCCAGACAGTTCCTGCATTAGTATGATGATAAATGGCTTCACCCTAAGAGGATTCCACTACAGCACTGAAAGTGCATTGCATTATGGCAAGAGGGAAATGTCAAAACTACTTCCCGGATTTGAGGAGAAAATGAGCCACATCATATGTCTTGGTCAGCCTGTCTTTTTATCGAATCTCTGAATATTGACTATTCTTATGCTGCCAAAAATGCATTTCTTTCCAAGGGTCCTAAGGACATAATCTTGACAATTTCTGAAATCACAGGTTTTACCCTTTAACATTGAAAATTCTTATACACTGATCCAGTTCAATCTACCTGACAGAATAAGCCAATCTTGAAAGCACAGACCTTAGGAAGGACCTTAGATAGGTTATAAGCTATTCTGCTCCCCAATGCCAGACCAGGAGCAATGCAAGAAACTGTGCCTCTTGTCTTTCCCTCAGGGCTAAAACTGTGAATGACAGTTCCTAGATCATATTCTAAACTCTCAGTTAATTCAAGTGGCTGTGAAGACAGTTGATACTTTGGTTACCTGGAAGTAAACAGAAAACCCATTTATTTACTACAGCCATCTTTTGGGAATTCTAGGTCACAAAATTCAACGTTTCTCTGAGGGATGAGGACCAGGAATAGCTCTAAGTGAAATTCTCATCATGCAGGACTTTGCAAAAATAAGATTTCCAACCTAACTTTCTGCCAGGACATATTTACTGGGAATCTCTTCTGTGTTTTTCTACCTACTACCCCTTTCATCCTCATAACTTCACTCTGAAGGGAGGTTTGCTGAGGTGTTAGACTTGCTAAACCAGGGTTCCCATTCAGATCTCTCTGTACTTGCCTCTCAGGTGTTTTCTACTAGAAACCCACTGTATTCCTGGGCTGTTCTTTCTTCGTTGAAGTTCGGGTCCCAATGTCCCATCAGCCAAATTGATAATGCTTTTGAAGAGATTTTGAAAGGAGCACAGTGCATCCCTGTGGCCAGGATGGTAAACAGCAGGAATCAAACTCCGATTTTTAAGAACAAGTGAAAATTGAGCAGCATGTAATACTGTCAGTCTTTAGAACACTTGAAATACGCTGTCTGTAGACGAAGATCTCAGGAACTGAAAACAGTTCCCTTTCCAGAGGTTTAGTTTTTTACAAACCTTTTGGTTCTTGGGGTGTGCATGGACGTGCATTTTGCAGTGTTAGTTTTTGCTTATTTGTTGTTGTTTCTAGCATGTCCAATGTGACAAAACATAATATAAGAATGGTTATATGCATAGTCTCATTTAACCTTCACGAGGGCCCCAGGAGATCAGTGCCGTTAGTTGCCACCACTCACTCTACAACAGAGAAAACAGAAAACGCTCTGAAACAACCCTGGGAAGGGATGGAGCCAGGATTCGAGCCCAGAATGCCGGACACCAAGCCTGGAAAATGAATTACTCTCTGCATTCATATCATCAGCTTTCTTTCTACTCCATGCGAAAGACAGAGACAATGTGGGTATTTGTAATACAAAACTAATCAAGACTTTGCTCGCATATTTGATGTAATTGATTACTGATGGCATCTCTTGAACCTCAGTTTTCATGCAGATGTCGACTAGCTTAACCCAAGGCAAATGCACACCCCCTGCAGCCCTCCAGAGCATCTTGAAGGACTTTTTGAACTCATCCTTGTCTTATTTCCTTTACTCATCTGTAGAATTTCCAGACCAGACTCTCAGAAGTTTCTTCCACCCTTAAGTAGAAACCCACCTTTGGAGTCAATGGGACTTGGTAATGCAGTGGTTCAGAACAAGTCACCCAAGGGGTGCCTCTGTGGTATGTGGGCTGTTTTGAGCACAAGACAACCAAGAGAAACTTCTGCACCCCCTCCTCATGCACACACCCCTTAACCACCTAGAAGAATTTGAATTAGAGACCTTGCCCATAATAAGAGATTAGAGAAAACCTTTTGACCTACCTATAAAGCAGCACGAACTTCTAATCACTGAACATCTGTTCTTCTCCTCCTGCAATGAGCTTCCCTCTCTCTGAATCTACCTAAGATGGTTCTTAGCTCAGAATATCACATCTACTTCATTTTTCCTTTTTTTTTGTTGTTGAACCTCTCATGTATTCACATACATATTAAATTTGGGCGTTTTCTCTTGCCAATCTGTCTCATATCTATTTGTTCATCAGACCAGCCTCAAGAACCTTGAGAGTAAAGGAAAGTCTCTGCGTCTCCCACAGCAATGTCCTACTCATCGACTGAAATCATTTTGTGATATTGTTCCACTATTAGATACTTGAACTGTTTGTCAAAGCAAGTAAGATAGCACCCTATTTCTGGGAAGGAGACTGAAAAACAAAACAACTACCCTAGGAGCCCATCTTGAGCAAAGGGAAGGAGCAGCTGTTATTTCACCTGAACAGGCATTCCAGGAGAGGTCAGGCGGCGCTAGACTGCTCAACCTACCTCTTCACCACTCCAGACCTGGTCCTCGGCCCAGCAGCACCGGCATTGCCTGGGGGCCTATTAGAAGTTCAGCGTCTCGGCTTCTACCCCACACCTACTGAATCAGAATCTGCATAATATTAACAGTTCCTTGGGTAGTCTGTCGGCACATTGCAGATTGAGAAGGACAGTTTCAGGGAGCCCTGCCTACCTTAGGTGATTTTTACTAGTTAGCCTACCTCAAAAGTATAAATAAATCCACGAAATGCAGTTTGATTGCTATTCTTCTTTTCTCCGTAAGAACTCTGGGATTCTCCGACCCAGGGGAGGGAAATGGTTAAGACACCACACAGGTAATTATTTCACGGACTTACTTCAGCATTTGTTATGACATTTCTCGTGTATGTGATTGTGTGGTATAGCTTTTCCAAACTGGTAAGCTGATACAGGAGAATGTCATGCCTAAACACTATTTTATTTTGAAGATATTTTCTAAGTATGCACTTGTCTCTTCTTCACAAACAAGGGTGTTTCTTTAAGAACAGGGTACAAGGAGATGTGAGACAAATGTTACAGAACTGAGGAGGAAAGAATGGTTTAGAGAAAAAAAATCAGAAATATTTGACCGACGCTTCAGATAAAATGGAGGGCAGCAGATTAAACCGGGGGCACAGAATTCAAAGAATCATAGACTATAGCCACGTCTTAGCTGCAAAGAAACTACATATGCATTTGCTTTAGGGCCCACTCATGGCCCAAGTCACCCAGAGTGCTCAAGTGTCCAGCCTGAAGACGCACAGCCCATGAATAGTAAAACCGTCTCCATTTTCTAGGCCACCAGCTCTGTTGTTATGGAAACCATCCAGTTCTCTCAACTGCCAATTTCACTGCAGTGTTAAGTGCTAGGAAATCAAGTAACAAATGAATAGCTGCACTAATTCAGCCAGACGTAAAGTGTTACTTGGTATTTTTTTCCCTTCCTTTATTGCCTTATTTTTGCCCCAATTTATTATTCTCTTTGTCAAGTTTTCATCTAATCTTTTGATTTCCCTTATTTTCCCCTCTGGCTGTCATTCCTGATATCCCTTCTACTTGTAAAGACATTTGTGTAAGGATTTTGGCTGAAACAACCATCTCAGTCAAAAAGGCCGCCCTAGCAACCCCTCGCGATAATCCACTGTATTAAGAGATCAGTGGATTCTGCCACTTCCAGTGCAGCCTAGGGATCAGGCACTGTGAAATGTGCTTTAAAGGGTTTTTTAATTTTTTTAATTTAATTCTCAATCACATTTCTATAGATAACAAAAATGAAGGTCAGAGAAGTTCATCATTAGATGACGTTGGGCTGCTCACTGAAGCGGTGGGTTCAGAACTCAAACCCCGGTCTTAATGCGCCAAGAAATGTATGCAGTTATGATGCAAAGAGTGTCTTATGATTTCGTTTAATAATATGAGTCTGCACACGGTCCCTCTGCCAGGCCTCTGTAGGCTCTGAATTTATGAATAGATAAGGGAAACCTTGAGAGCACAAGAGCCTATCTCCATTTGACCATTTCCATCTCATTAGAATTTTAAACACATTAATTACCAATTAGACAAATCTAGATGGCAATCGCAGAGATTTCATTGACTCAGTATCGTTTATTGCAGAGAGAGGCTCATCACTTGGAAATGACCATTAAGTTATGAGAAATGTTTTGGGTTTGGAAGAAAAAATTAAAAGGTGGTCCCTAGGAGTGATACTAAAAAAATAAATGTAGCTGAGACTCTCAGGGTTACTGAACACTGATACAGGCAAAACAGCCTTCCCACAGGGTACCGTGTATGCAGCTTTACAGCAGGAATTCTTGGTAAAGAGATCACAATACTAGCAAGATCTTTGGATATTTTATGACCTTAGTGTAAGTTTAATGGCCTGCGAATGCTGGTTTTCTAATGCCTACTCAGAATTACAAATTGATTTTCAAAGGTCTTTTTATTTTTTTGTTCGTTTTTACTGTCTTTTATGGGAGAGATATACTACGTACCTCTAGAGCCCGTCTTTCTCTCTGTCTACCTGTCTCTATAACATACGAACACCACAGAGAGACACAGAATAATAAATTTCATTACCAATGTTATAAAGCAAAGAAATGGTAGCTGGTTTTTTTTTCAATGTTTACTGAGAGCTTATGTGTCAGAAGTTTATACATTAATATTAACAAGACTAGTGAGTATATCTGAAAAGGGATAGTTTCCATTTCTATCAGCCTTTATAAAATCACCAGGGCAGAGCTAAACAGACGGAGTTTTTTGTGAGGGGTCCCGGTCTGCTTGAGTCATGTGGAAAAGACTCCACTAGTTCATGGCCTTGACTTTAATTTCTTGCCAAATAGTCTTCAGGAACCAGAAATTTTTAATTGAGAAGCAAATGTTGAAAGTCACCTTTACAAACAAACATTTTAAAAATATACAGAGAATGTATATGAAATGTGCTTTTTTTAATCCCTTGGTGTAAGAATCACAAAAACCGATCTTGCATTTTAATCTGTGATGTTTCTGCTCCAAGTTCTAATGGAAGTGTGGTCTTTTTAACACTACAGGACTCATATCTGAAAACACTGAAACTTCCCAGCAACGATGTTCAAAGAGCTCTCTAAACAGTGTCTTTTTCATTATAAATTTTGCATGTAAACACTTTGCATGTGCTGATTTAATGAGGCCATTCAGTGCTTTCTTAATACCACTAAACCCCCCCCCCCCAAGGACTCATTTGATTGCTCAGAAATATCTTTAATTCACTTGCATTTACTAATTCGGGGAACCATGAGGATACTTTCTGAGCCCACACTAAATTCCTTATGGTAAGCCCCGGGGACAGGGCAATAAACAAGACAAATGTGGTCCTTGCCTTCACTGAGCTTGTAATCCACCGGCTAGAAGAGATTGTTGAGGAAGTAATCACAAGGACAGGGCATTTAACAGAGAAGTTCAAGGCACAGTGCAAATATAAATATTTTATACATTATCCAATGGGCATATATCAAAGTTTTATATAGAAAGTGGTATATAAACATTTTTAATTAACAAAAGAACCAGAAATTGGTTCAAATGAGAATTTAATTTATAGAGCTTCATATTTTCTATCAAAATGTATTGATAAAAATGAAACAAAATTTATTTCATTACTATGAACGGGAATAATTTGCATTGCTTTGGACAGGAAGCATTTTCAGTACTATCCGTTTTCTTCTATTCTACGTGGCTGTGATGTAGCCTAGTCTGTCAAAGACAATTAAAGACACCCCTGACCTGAGTGTGCCCTGGAGGGTTCACCAGATAACGTCCAGCACTCCTCCTAAAGGACACCCTGTGATCTTTTTGCCCGTTCCCAGGTCTTTGACAGGATGGCCAGAGAAAAGGCTTGGAATGATTGGGGCAAATGGATAGTCACCACATCCGGGTAAACATTAACCGGAAGGCACAGTATGGGCACTGCAGGGAGGAGCAGAATCTCAAAGCAAGGGGATGGTGATCTGATCACGCACAGACTGAAACACAAGTTTAGAACATAGGTCACCTCGCTTTTGTTTCCAGGAAAGGTCCCGACAAAGTCCATCCTTCCTTATCATTGAGCATACCAGCCCATGACTTTGTGTCCATGATCTTCATCTATTAATATGCAACTACTGAGTTTTCCAATGCAATTTCGGTGGGAAGGTTAATATTATGTGTCTACTTAACTGAGCCATGGAGCGCCAGGTACTTGGTCAAACATTATTCTGCGGGATCATATGAGGGTACTTCTGCAGAACGAACATTTAACCATAGACGAAGCAGACTGCCCTCCCTAATATGGGGGTGGGTTTCATCCTTTCAACTGAACGTCTGAATAGAACAAAAAGCTGAGCCTCCCCCAAATAAGAAGCAATTTCCTCTTGACGGATTAGCTTGAGCTGAGACATTATTTTCTTCTGGCTTCAGACTAGAACTGAACCATCAGTTTCTTCCCGGGTCTTGGGCCCACCACCCTTCAGACTGGAGCTATACGACCTGCCCCCCTGCCCCCGGACTTCAGCTGGCAGACTCCAATGGCTGGGTCTCGTCAGCCTCCACGTTCGTGTGACTCAACTTCATATACACAGGCTCCAGCACACACAACACCCCTTTTCATTACAAAACCTTGTACTACAAAATCACAAGCATGTAATTCTGTAATAGAACAATATCATACTCAAGCATACCCTATGACATTTTAGGTGAAATGTGCAAATTAAAACTATAAATTATTACATCCATATTATTATCCTACCGACCATACCCAAGCAATCAAGCAGGCCTTACATCAGCCGGACCCTGTGTATAAAACACCATAGCCCTGACTGGCGTAGCTCAGTGGATTGAGCACAGGCTATGAACCAAAGTGTCGCAGGTTCGATTCCCAGCCAGGGTACATGCCTGGGTTGCAGGCCATGACCCCCAGCAACCGTACATGGATGTTTCTCTCTCTCTCTCTTTCTCCCTCCTTTCCCTCTCTAAAAATAAATAAATAAAATCTTTAAAAAAAAATAAAATAAAAAATAAAACACCATAGCTAGAACACCATTTAGTGTTCTCTTGAATACCAGATAAAAAGTTGAAACTTCAGTTCCACTCTAGAGATGACATTGAAGTTTTCTCTCTGTGTGTATATATTTTTTAACTTATATTTATGCTTGTTTATGTAGTATGGAAAAAAATATGTACATCATGCATTTAAAATTCCTTAATAATATAGAACATGCATAGCCATTAAAATAATGTGGATCATAATTTATTCAACAATTCTCCTTTAGTTGCATTTTTAGATTAAAAATTTTCTAACCCTGGCTGACATGTCTTAGTGGATTGAATACCAGCCTGCCAACCAAAGGGTTGCTGGTTCGATTCCCAGTCAGAGTACATGCCTGGGATGTGGGCCTGGTGCCCAGTGGGAGGTGCGACAGGCAACCACATGCTGACGTTTCTCTCCCTGTTTCCCTCCCTTCTCCTCCCTCTAACAATAAATGAATAAAATCTTTAAATTTTTTTCTATTATTGTGATAATATCCTTATATGTACATATTTGCTTATACATATGTAAATCTATTTATTGATAATAACTGAAACAAAAGAATGTAGATTTTTAACTGATTTGATGCTTAACTGTCAATTAACATTGTGTTTGCATCTTTTGTCTTCACTTTCTTCAATATTAATTGGTATAGATTTTTATTTCAAAACACTCTCTCTTCTTGCTTCTAAAAACAAGTGAAGATTTCTTAGCTTATAGAACACCTCATGTCCCATTATGATTAGGGCCTAGCAGAAAAAAATGCCTTTGAGAGAACATTTTTTCTCCTTATCTTTCTGTTGGTGGGGGAAAAGAAAAATCATGAAGGATGTGAATGTTAATAATTCAGAAGAATGCAGAAGGGAGAAAAATATGTTGCTTAATTTTCAATGAAAGGGATAGGTGCATAACCACCAGATATACTTCGCTGGCTACAAGGAAGGCCATTTAAATCATTCATACCACAGAACTACAGATCATTTTCTTATCCCCTCCTGAATGGTGTTTTACGACCTCAGCCACTTGAGAACTAACTCTGGGAAGCATTCAGCAAAAAAGTAAGATAAGAAGGTGTTCATCTTTAGAACACAATTTTGAAAGTGTTTGGAGACAACAAAACAGATGAATGCTTGGCATGGGTAATGTGTGACTGTGCTTTCTTGTACAGGGACATTGGTATGAGATTGTTTTTAAAAATCACTCAATATGTGAGTGCCCTGTAATTATAGGCAGTAGGTAATGTACATGTTCTCTTTGGTTATAAATTAAATTAATGGGCTCTACAAATGTACATTTTCCAGATGGTTGGAGTTAATGCAGAATTTTCAATTTATCTCAGTCCCACCACTCTGTCTTCATTTTTTATCCTTTCTCAGTCACATGGACTCCCTGAGTGGAATGACAGCACCACAGACAATTGGGGGGGTGGGGCCATTCATTGCCCCTGTTCTGTCTGTACCTAAAAATGATTTGATATGACTTAACAATATTAAGAAAGGAATTTGGCCAAGTAAGAGGCAGAGCATTGTCTAGGGAGCAGGAATGTAGGATCTCTTGCATTACTTATTATTCTTAATTATAGTTATGTGCTTCCTAGAAACCAGTATCAAAAGAAGAGTTTGTTGAATCATATGAGTCTCATTTTCTCAGGGGAGAAAATACGCAGTATTAGGGAGCATGTGTATATTTTGCTGAAAGTGAAGTCTAGAAAAACGTATTCACCAACCCTCATTTAAGAAATACTGGATAGTACTGTGGTTTAAATGTGTCCTCCCAAATCCCTAATTGAAATCCTAACCCCCAAGGTTGACGCATTAGGAGAGGGGCCTTGGGGAGCTAATTAGATCATGAGGACAGAGCTCTCGAGAATGGGATGAGCCCCTTATGCGTGAGCCCCTACAGAGATCCCCTGCCCCTTCCTTCACGGTGGGACATGGTGAGAAGACACAGCAGTGAACCAGAAAGACGGCCTTCACCAGAACACAACCATGTTCCCCCCACAGTCTTGGCCTTCCTTCCAGAACAATGACGGCATTTTTTAAAAAAATTTTTATGAACCCCCTAGTTTATGCTATTTTGTTATAGCAACTTGAATAAACCAAAATATGTAGGCTTCTTAGAATGTTCCGTGTACACTATCCAAGTTGTCTGAGAATAAAGACAGTTTTGTTTCTTTCCTTCCCATCTGCACGCCACTCGTTTTTTTCATCCTGTGCTTCCGCGCTGGTGCGGTCTCCCTGTGTGATGTTGAGTGGGAGTGAGAAAGGGACACAACTTTGCTTTGGTCTTCGGTCAAAAGCACTTAGCTGTGCACTATAAAGTATAATGTTTAGCAGAAGTGTGTTTTTCTTTATTGCGTTTCCTTATTGAATTGAGAACATTCCTCCTATTCCTAGTTTGCTGACAGTTTTATCATAAATCCATGTGGAACTCTATTAAATGCTTTTCGGCCTTTGAGATAATCACATGGTTCTTTTCTTTAATTTTGTTCATATTAGTTAAGTACCTTAATTGATTTCCAAATGTTGAATCCAACTTGCATTTCCTGAATAAACCTAACTTGGTCATGATGAATTATCCATTTTACATAATGCTGAATTTCAGCTTGCTAATATTGTGTTAGTTTTTTATATCTGTGTTCCCGACAGATGTTGGTTTATATCTTTTTCCATTTTTGTAACATCTTTGTTTGGGTATCATGGTTATGGTGGTCTCATAAATAAGTTAGAAAAAAATCTGTCTAGATTTGTTTTCTGATGAATAGAAGTGTAATAGTCTTTTTTCAAGTGTTTGGCAGAACTCACTGGGAGAGCCATCTAAGCCTAGCACTTTCTTTATGAAAAGATTTTTATGTATGAATTAAATCTCTGTAGAGATAACATAATTCAAATTTTATATTCCTGAATCAGTTTTGGGAAAAATCACACTTCTCAAGGAATTGATTAATCTGGGCTCTCCAATATGTTGGCATAAAGCTGTTGACAATATTCTGAAATGATTCCCTCTATGTCTCTAGGATGTTGAGTGACACCTCTTCTTCCATTCCTAGCAATGATTTTGTCTTGTCATTTCCTTCATCAGCCTGTCGAAAGGATTATCAATTGTATGGATTTACTCAAACTTCTGTTTTTATTGATTATGTCACTGTCTGCCCATGTTCTTTATATTGCTAATTATCAATCTTATCTTTTATATTTGCTTTTACTTATTCCCATTTTAATTTACTTTTTCTAGCTTCCTAACATGAAAGACTGTATCATTCATCTTAGCCATTTTTATATTTTAGCACGTGGGCTTCCATGTTCCCTATAAGCCCTGCTAGCTGCATCACACACGTCCTAACACGCTGCATTTCTCTTTTCATTCAGTTTTAAAATATTCTCTAATGCTTCTGAGTTCTTCCCTTTGACCCATAGGTTATTTAGAAGTCTGTTGTTTAATTTCCAAATATATAAAGATTTTCCAGATAGCTTGCTGCTATTGATTTCTATTTTAATTATGTTGTGGTGAAAGAATACGTCGGGCGTTCTTTCCGTCCTTTTCATTTTGTCGGGACTTACTTTGTAACCAAAACCGCACTCCAGCTCAGCAAATGTGTGTGAAAAGAATGTGCACTTTCCTGTCATTTTGTGGCACTTCTACAAATGCCACTCCAAGCTAGTTAATAATATTCCTCAGTCTTCCATATCCTAGAGATGTCAATTATTTCATATTAGTTAACAGTATTCACATCTTCTGTCTCCTTTTTCCTTGTCTGTTTTCACATCAGTTTCTAAGACAGGCATATGAAGTATCCATTATGAGTGCCTGTTTCTCCTTCCTCTCTTATCAGCACGCACCGCATGCACTTCGAAGCCCCGTTATACGTGCGTGCAGGGTGAGCCTGTGTCTTTGAGATGAACTGACTCCTTTATCACGATAAAGTGCGGAATTTTACTCCGGACAATACTCCTTTTCCCGCTGTCTGCTTTTTATATTCACAGAGCTGCGTCAACTGTCTCCTGATTAGTGCTTCTATCATTTACTTCTTGAAACCTTTATTTTTAAGCTGTTCTTATTTTCTACTTAAAATGAGCTCTTATAAAAAGCATACAGTTTATTCCTGTTCCATATCCTAACAGTTTATAGCTTCTGCTTTTTCTTTGGAGTGTGTAAACAACTGTTGTGGTTACTTTCTTGTTGTTTGGTTTTATATGTGCCAGGCATTCTGCTTTTTTCTACTTTCTTACTTTCTTTTGGACTAAAAGTAAGGAAATACTCATGCATACGTATGTATACATTTCATTTTATAGCAATAACTGGGAAATCATCTATTCCTGTTTGCTTTGTTTTTTGTGGTTGCTGTAAGTTTTATAAGTTTCATTAATTTACTACAATCCACATTTCAAATATTAAAATAATTTCCTTACACTGCACATACCTTATAACAGTACATACTTCCACTTTCCTCATTCTGCCTCTGTGCTAGTATTTTATATGCTTTATTTCTATATGTTAGAAATCTCATACCATATTATTTGTGCTTTACATAGGTCAATGATCTCTAAAATGAATTTAATTAGAAAAACCCTTGTATCAGCCTCATAATCACCACCTCTGATACATTTATTTGTGTATATAAAAGTTGCAATGTGTAATTTTCCTTAAGTAAAAAACTTTCCTTAATATTTCTTATAACACTGCTGGTAATAAATCCCCTCATCTTTCATTTGTCCCAAAAAGTCTCTATTTCACCTTAAGTTTCGAATGACATTTTTCCTGGGTTCCCAGCCTCAATTCTCCCCCCACTTTCCCACAATTCTAGCCCCTTTCCATAGCGTGCGGGATATTCTGTTTGCCTCTTGAATCCACCCCACCTTTCAAGCCCCAGAAGGCTGAGCATTATGGACGGTGTACAAGGCGCCCTTGGCCTCTGACCTCCTCAAATGATACACACAGACACTCAATTCTAATCCCGGTCAAAAATTCCCAAAGGTGACCTGAGAGCGTGCTAACTATACATCTTCTCGCCATGCCTGAGTCTCCAGGACCTGGCTGACCACGGCTACTACTTCTTGCCAACTAACACAAACTCACCTGCTTTACTGATTTAAAATTATTCCTCTTTCCACCGTGAGAATATGATGGACAGTTCTAACCACAGATTAACATATACAAATCTCCTTAAAATATATTCCCTATGTGCATTTATTAAATATTATTTTAAAATGATATATGATTATTTTGATCAAAATCTCAAAGCAAATTCTAGTGGCTGTTGTGTGTGCATGCTCTACATCTACAAACTAAACTCTGCTTTTCTCTGCACAGCCATGCAAGGATGTTTGTTTCTGGTTTCTTGGTTTCAGCATTCAAGGATTTCATGCTCTGATCAAATAGCACAAGAGTAACTGGTACTATTTCACACAACAGAACAATTCTTACACAGCTCGAGGTGATTCGGTAAATGAGAAAGTATGAGGTGATTATAACCCCTGATTACACCTGAAAATGATGGGAGGAATACCAACAATGATTTCTTTCTAAAAAGAAAAATAACATTGCATGGGTTGTTACAAGTTCAGAGGTAAAACGGTGGCATGTTGCACATGGTGATACATTTACAGCTTTCAGATCCAATTCTACACCGACAGTCGGCACCCACGCTGTCATTCCTTCACCGCTGAACTGTAACGCTGGGAGACTGGGAGTCAAGGAGGAAGCTCAAGTTCAAATAGAGTGGGCCCTGTCTGATGGCCACACACAGCCGCTCTCTCTTTGGCACTCACTACTCAATGGTGTTTGTGAGGCAAACGCGACTAGAAATGTGATTTCTTATCTGACATATTTAGAGATTAAATTCTCGAGCTGTCTGTGATAGAAATGCCCTTACGGCTGCCTTTGATCAGTTTTTATCAAATAATATACAAACATTCTCTTCCCTTCCTAGGTCTAATGAGTTGATGTGAAGAAATAATTCAAAATATTTCAACCACTCTTGCTTCCTGAGATAGTATTTAATCACTGGCTTATACCTTGAGTAATGAAAATGATTTTGCTCTTAAAAAATTACTAAAGCGCTTAATAAGTATCACACAACACTATGCATTCAATCATCCTCATATACAACCTTCTAAGCATCTTTATACAATATATAATAATTCATTTTTTGCTCACCATTGTCACCTTGAGCCTAGCACAGTACCAGGTACAAAGAAATCACTCATTAAAATTTGCTGGGAGGATGAACCAATCAATTTTAAAAATTATAAAACTTCTCTCTACCATCCCACTTGTTATTCCCTGTACTTCTCCCCTTTCTCCAATTTTGTTAATTGATTGGGAAGGATGGGGGAAGTAGGAGCAGAAAAAGGATAAAAAGAAAAGCTACCCTACTATTTTCAGCACTTGTAGCTTAGAAAATAATGTTTTTATATTTAGCACAGGGCTATTACAATACATGTGTTAAGACTGGCATCTATGTGTAAGTGAACTATATCCCCAAATGAATACAGTTCAATGCATAAAGCAACATATTTTCAGACAAATACCCATGACGACTTGAAGCAACAGAGGCAGAATCAGCATGTCAAACCAGACTAACCAATTAGAATATATTTCTTTGATGAGACCTTTAGGTAAGGACGACTGTACTCTTTTTACTTCACCTCATACAAAACCCCCTTGTTAATTCAGAGATTAAAATAGAGGCTGTGTGAATGCCTTTCTCAGTCAGAAGGGGAAGGGGACGTGGTGGGCATAATGGACATGACTGGCCCCTAGAGCCAGACAGCCCGAGTTCACACCCTGACTCCCATTTGCTGACCATAGGACCCTGCTCAGCCCACCCAGAAGCATTGGTCTGAACATTGAAGTTAATACATAACAACATCAAACTCAGTTCTTTCATACTGGGGGTTCTCTGTGGGAAACTATTTTTCCCAGGAAATTCTAATTTAAACGTGTGTGTGTGTGTGTGTGTGTGTGTGTGTGTGTGTGAGAGAGAGACCATGCCATAGTTTGTTGCTTATTTTTTCAGTTTTCCAAAAATAATCATAATTGTATTACTCCGAGATGAAACCCAATTGAAGAACTAATTGCTCAAATGCCTCTGGGAAATATTACGTTTCCTTGCCCCTAAGTCTCTGCGGATGGGTTTGACTTGGTATTCTCATTGGCTAAGAGGGGTGACAAGGGAGAAACGAAAGATAAGGAGAACTTGCTGCATCCTCTGGATGCCGGGAGGCTGAGAGCAAGTTTTCTGTGTACAGATGGAGCGCCCACTGAAAACGTGGCCTTTCCAATATTTATTTTGAAATGAAACATTGCAGCACATAAAAAAGCCAGAAAAAATAAGTTTTTTGAAAACACAAGCATTTAAAACAAATATGTCTCTTGCTTCAGCAAAGACTCAATAGCCTAAATGTTATAATTGCTTTTAAGTGCCAAGGAAGTTGGAGAAATAAAAGATAAAATGACAGGGACTGCTTCCCTCATGAAAAGTCATTCTTGTAGTAATGCAGTAAACAAAGGAGCTCATATAGTTCTGTTCATCTGTGAAAAACACTTTATAGCAAAGATGTCTCTGTGATAAGAATTAATTAAGATCAACCATCTGGTTGGAGGAGGTTTTCTCTGAAAAAAGAAGGAAAAATATCCTTGAAACGTTTTTAAAAGGTAACAGTCATTAAATATAGAAAAGTAAATAATATTGTTTTGATTAGTTTAGTTACAAAGGTGTATGTTTACGAAAGAATGAAGTTACCTAGCAAGGATGAATGAAATAAATAACTATCTATATATCACATGTGGTTTATATTATCATTGTAGTAACTTTTAATTTAGACTTTTAAATGGAATACATGGGGCTTTGAACACTTTTGTGTTGAGAATTAAACTTTTATCCATCTCTTCCCCAAATCCCACACAGAAGTAAACTTCTGGGGTCTTCCTGTACTATCATTTTGATCCTATCTTTCTTGAATTCTACTGATAATTACACAGAAGAATCATCGAACAACCTCCATCATCATGAAATTCTTCTGTGTCCTTCATTTTAAACCTTCATGACACAGCAACATTATTCCAATCCTATTAGTAAAGTTGATTACAATTTTCAGAAGGACGACGTTGCTGGCCTAGTGTTGCATATATATATATGCTGCACCTGAGTGTGTTCCTGCAGTACGTTCATGGATACAATCAGGCAAGAGCGGGTAATTGGCTTCACAATCCTGCATTCTTTCCATTCCACAAAACAGACCTGGATTTTAATCTCTGTGTCATCTACTGGCCACGTAGCCTTCAACTGTTGCTCGTGATCATCTCACTAGAAGGGTATAACATGTTGAGCCCAGGGCATGGCCAGGAGCAGACACCCAATCAATGATAGCCATCCAGCAGAAGCAGGTCCTTAGAAGGACCTTTTCAAGGAAATGTACAGTCATGTTTCCGGGCCTCGAGAATGAAGAAGTCGTGAAATAAAGAAGTCTTGTCCGCTTATGGTGAACAAGGCATGGCTGCATGAAGGGGCACGGACGCACTCATACACACATGCGCAGGTTGTCTCATTCAATGTAAGATGGGCTGCACTTCACTAACACTGCTTTTAAAATTATGTGAAAGATTTTAATACTTATCATGCTACCAACAAAAGGCAAATCCAGCACCTATTTCCACAAAATCTACCCACAGCTTCGAGGGAAACAAGCTGGCTCTTTCAGAGACGTGGTTTTATGTGAAGTGTATATTCCAGATAGTGACAACCCAGCAACTTCTAACGGTTCATTAATAGACCATAGAGTTTCCTGGACAGACGTGTTTTGGGGGTTTAGGGTTTTTCTTTTCTCGTATTCTACAGGATTTCCCTGTCAAAAAGATTGAGCCGATGAATGCTCAGGTGAAACAGGTGACTGTGAGGTTCCTGGCATTATGCCCACCACACGAATGTTCCAGGTACTGCAGACAGGTAAATACTCACTGGAAGAGGTTGAGGTGTGAGTACCTGAAGTGGTGTGATGGAAACTGAAGCATCTTTGGGATAAATTACTGTCTATCATTCCATCAGGTGGGGCCCAATCAGGAAGCAGAGATTACATCATTCATTTTAACAGAGAAGACTTCACTTCCTATCAACTGTTGTTAACTAGATGTTGGCAGACTGAAGCAGAAGAAGGGAATACTGAGGTACCAGTTTCGGAAGCAGACACCAGCGCTTGGGATGGGGGAAGCCAGGCAAGGGGCAGGAATTATTAGGGCCTAGAAGCCTGAGGGCAGGGCCCTGCGTAGCTGACACTCGGGCCTCTGAGTGACGGCACTGGCCAGATGTGGCCGAGTGTCAGAGCTCAGAGGAAGGCCCAGGGCCACGGAATCCTGGTGGGTGTCAACAGGCTGGTCCTGCTACCTCTGAAGAGGGGGGTGACGAAGCTGATCCTACAAGTGTTGGGAAATCCACAGACTAGAATCTGGCTGGGTTGACAGTGACAGAAACAGAAAGCAATGAGGGAAGACACAGAATCCACCTTCCTCGTCCTCTTTCAGCCTTTTAGCCTCCCTCTGAGAGGCAGAGCCTACCTGGGAGTCGCCTGGCCACGGTGCAATGTTATGTAGGCCTGAGAGAGTGCGGCTTACTGCCGGAAACATCACAACCAGTATGGTTTGATTTTGAGGATAATTACATTGCTTCTCTACTAAATATTTAGAGATGAAATAGTAAAAAAAAAGAAAAAGAAATGCTTTGAAATAAAATGGAAAAACTTAAAAGATAAGAGTGGCCATGAGGGGTGATTAGAGGGTGGAGCACGTACGTAAAGGAAGAATTTATACATGGAGGCCCAGGCAGTGGGCCCTTCCTTATTGTGTCCACCCAGAATAGCACCCTGCTCTTCTCACACGGACCTTTGCTCCTCATTAGATTTGATGTGGTTTGGGGATCAGGGGTGACAGGGGGTGCTGCCGTTTCCATGCATAGTATACATTATTCTGAATAAAAATCTTCACCTAACTCAGTCAAAATAATGTACTCCCATAGACCCAGTCGATCAAGCAATCGGTGTTCATTTTGTAATCTTAATTATCACCATAACCATCACCATCGCCCCATCATCAGCACCATTGTCACCACCACCACCATCATCTCTGTTGTCCTCATCATCATCGCCATCATTTCAGTTATTCGCAATGAGAGAACTACACTGAGCATCAGTTTCTCTCTGTTGGGGAAGAAGATGTGAACACGAGTGCTGGGCAGCCATGTGTCCGTGTGCACAGAAGAAGCTGATCAGAGGACGAACCCAACTGGGGAAGGCACAGCCAGGAGAAGAAGGGGGAGCAACTTGGTGGATTAGACCCCCGAAACCATCCTGTTCCCTTCCAGTTCCTATGATCTGGTGACTGAAAAATACATTCCGCCTGAAGAATCTAGTCTGACTTTGGGTTTTCTCCTCCGAGCCGGCACCCTCATGAGTGCAGGGCATCCTCCCCGGCTGGAACCCTGCAGACTTCTATTACAAAGTCTGTGAAACACACCCTCCCCTTCCAACACTCTTTTCATGGACTCACACGTGACGTTCTCATTTGTGGGGAGACTAAACTATTTAAAGAATAACTTTAATTTTGCTGTCATTTATAATAAAAAAAAATCCTTCACAAGTTCCAATACTGTAAAATTTTTGTGAGTTACTGAAAACAAAAAATCATGGCATATTAACATCCTGTCTGAAAACTGCATCCAAACTATTCATGCATCTCTCTTTATTTTGTTTTCTCTCCACTGGGAATGCTCTGCTCCTTCTTTCCCTCCACCTGCACTCAAGCTCTGAACTGACTTCTGAAACACGCATAAAATGTCCATATACTCTTCCATGCCGTCTCCTGGGATTCCTTTTCTTAAGGCTGGAATGCATCCGTCTTCTCACCTCTCATGCTATTTCATCATAAAAGGTGGGAAGTATTTCAAAAGTTAGCTAGATATTTGCATATGGCCTCTCCCTCTCACGAAACTGCAAGCTTCTAGAGTGCGGATGTGAGTTTGAGTCCCTGTTACCTCCCATAATTAAAATAATGCTGGCCAGGTAATAAACATATCCAGGCAGACTAGCCTCGTAACTTATCTATTTTTATGTGCCTTGAACATTTTCTAAGCATACGGAGCCTAGTTTTTATTTGTTGTTTTCTTTGGATTTTGCTATGATTGTTGCCCATGAATCTAAACTGGATAAAGATTATTCTTGTAATTTGAAGATTAGAAACCACATCCCTATTTTAAAAGTTGCATCTACTATTATTCTTTTTCTTTCTCTGTTATCACCCTCTCCTATTCCAGCTGTCCCCAGATTCCCTCAACCATCTCTAAACTGCTTATTATCCCTATTGCCCAGGTTGTTTGAAAGGCCTCCGAAAACTTTTAAATAATTGGCAAGGGTTGTTCTTGCTCCTGGACATATGCAACATCTTCATTATCAAAGTC
The DNA here is from genome assembly GCF_019186645.2 of Phyllostomus hastatus. NCBI lineage: Eukaryota > Metazoa > Chordata > Mammalia > Chiroptera > Phyllostomidae > Phyllostomus > Phyllostomus hastatus. The sequence goes on from NW_025334024.1 coordinate 22,791,424, forward strand.
GTTATTTTATTATTAATTGATTAACTAACAACACAGTAAAAGTCATGGTGTTTTTAATCACCTCTGTTCCTTACAATGTTTCGCCTAGTTAATTTCTTTCCCCAGCAGTTCAGCAGGCTGTTGGCTTTCACTGATTTCAGTGTCATTCAACTTATTCATGTCCATCCCTTGAGAAATGTGTCATGCGGTGATTTGTCATTTTCCTGGTGCTCCAGCCTGAAATATGTGCATTGTGATGCTGGAGTTCAAAGGGAGCTACTGGGCGGTGAGCGAGCCTTGCTGAACCTTTAGCTCATACATCTCCACCTGGCTCGGCTCTCCTGGCATTTAAAGCTCAGGTTCAATCCTGCTGAAAATTCTTATTTATTATTCAGGAAGTGCTCACCTCAAAGAAAAGACCTTTCATGTTGCATTCCTCTCTGAAAAGGGCAATTATTGGGATTTAGAAGACAAGCTTCTTGTGTACTGATAGAAAACAAACTTTGAAGTCAAGAAGAGGCAGGGTCATTTTTTAGTTCTTGGATCCTCTTACGGCGTAGTGGGCAACGCAGAGAGTGAAACAAGACGATAAACACCTATTAACACTTTGGCCCATGGTAGATCCTCAATAACTAATGAGGATTGCTATTTAATTTTAGTGATTTGGCCAAATACCATATTTTTCTTTTTCTTCTTTACATCCTCTGGTCTTTGATTCTCAATATTTAGCAGGGTTATTAGGTGACCTTTTCCAACAGAATAGTACCAATCACGATGAAAGATGATAACCTGAAAGCTTTTTCTTTCCTGAAATGACTAAACTGTCTCCTGGGAGTCTTTAAGCAGATTTCAATCAGTCAGTACCCATCTTCAACTTTAACACTCCTTAGAAGATACAGGGTATAGAATAAAAATCACTTCTAAACCTAAGAATGAATGTAACATTGTTTAATATCTAATGTTTCAAATGTATTTATTTTCATAAAAGCATTTTAATGTTGAAAGTCCTATTTCAAAAGACCCTTTACTCTTAATCTGTGTTTTCCAGACTTTATAAGCAAACCCTCCAGCTCTCTAAAGAGACTTTGCTGCATTGAGATTGTTTTTCATTCCACCCTTTGTTTCAAAATACATTCCAGGCTGTGACATTGAAACTTCTAAAACTGCTTTATTGGGTTGTAATGCATATACAAAAAAAACTGTACCTACTTAATTTACACAATGTGATGAGTCTGGACGTATGCAAATACCCGTGATGCCACTACCACAAACGAGGTAATAGATATATATGACACCTTCACAAGTGTCTCTGTATCCCTTTGGGGCATTAGCTTTATCTAGGTATAATTGATATACCAAAAAATGACACAGTTTGATCAGTTTGGCCATATGCACATGCCTGAGAAACTGTCACTACAACCAACATACGAGACATATCCATCATCAATGAAAGGTTCATTGTGCCCCCTTCTTTGTGTGTGTGTGTGTGTGTGTGTGTGTGTGTGTGAAAAACACTTCACATGAGATCAACTCTATTAATAAAGGAAGTGCCCCACACAGTGAGGTTAACTACAGCCATTGTGTTGCAGAGCAGATGTCTAGAACATATTCATCTTGCAAAACTGAAACTTTATACCCAGTGAACAGCTCCCCATTTCCCACTTTTCTCAGCCGACAGTAACGTTTCCATTCTCAGCTTCTGTGCGTTTGACTGTACAAGCGGAATTAGTCATTATCTGTACTTCTGTAACTGGCTTATTCCACTTCGCATAATGTCCTCCAGGTTCAGCCACACTGTCACAAATGGCAGAATATTCTTCTTCATTAAGGCTGAAAAGAATTCTATTGTGTGCACATAAGGCATTTTCTCCATCTAGTCATCCACCTAGGTGCACGTTTAGGCTGCTCCCCTGTCTTGGGTATTGTGAATGACTTCCAGGGACAAAGGCGTGCAGCTATCTCTCTGAGATCTTATTTGAATTCTTTTGGGTATGTACTCAGAAGCAGGTGAATCATGACAGTAATTCCAATTTTAATCTTTTGAGAAGCCTCTACACCACTTTTCGCAGTGGCTGTGCTAACTTACATTCCAACAGTAGTGCATAAGGATTCCAGTGTCTCTGGGTCCTCACCAGCACTTGCCTGGTTTTCTAATAATAGTCAACGTAACAGGTGTGAGGTGGCATTTCTCTGCAGGTTTCACTTGAACTTCCCTGATGATTAGTGATCTTGAGCACCTTCTAATATACCTGTTGGCCATCCGTTGTATAGGTGTTCTTTGAAGAAATGTCTATTCGAGTCTTTTGATCATTTTTAATCAGATTATGTGTTTCTCTATTGACTTGTAGGAGTTCCTTATATGTTTTTGGATATCAGTCTTTTATCAGTTATGTGGTTTGCAGAATTCCTCCTTTCTTTCGGTTCTCTTTGAACTGTTGACTATTTTCTTTACAGAAGCTTTTCATTTTGAGGTTGTCGCACTTGTCAAATTTTGCTTCTGTTTCTCATGTGTTTGGTGTTATATCCAAGAAATCATTGCCAAATCCAATGTCTTAAAGCTTTCCTCCTATGTTTCTTCAAGGAATTTTATAGTATCAGGTTTATGTTTAAGTTTTTAATAGGTGTTGAGTGGATTTTTATACACAGTATAGGCTAAGAGTCCAGTTACATCCTTTGGCCTGGGGATGTCCTTTATTCCCAATACCACTTGTTAGAGACTAACCTCGTAGTGTATTCTTGGCCTTGTTGAACATCAGTTGACTGTTTATGTGTAGGTTTATTTCTGGGCTCTCCATTCTGTTACATTGGTCTATGTATCTGGTTTCATGACAGTGCCATACTTTTGATTATAATAGCTCTGTAATATAATTTGAAGTCAGGAAGAATGGTGCCTCCAATTTTTTTCTTTTTTCTCAAAATTACTTTGGATATTTGTAGTCTTTGGGGCTCCCATATAAATTTTAGGATTTTTTTTCTATTCTGGTAAAAAAAAATTACATTGATATTTTGATAGGTATTACATTAAGTCTCTAGATTGCTTTTTAGCTGTATGGATATTTTAGCAATATTACATCTTCCCGTCCATCAATAAGACATCTTTTTAAGTTATTTGTGTCTTCTAAATTTCTTTCATCAATTATTTGTAGTTTTCAGTGTACAAGTATTTCACCTCTTTTGTTCAATTTATTCCTGAGTATTCTTTTGTTTTTGATGCTATTGTAAATGGAATTGTTCTCTTAATTTCCTTTGTGGATAGTTTCTTGTAGTAGTACAGAAAAACAACTAATTTTTGTATGCTGATTTTGTATCCTACAACTTTTTTATTTTGATCACTTGGTCTAACAGTGTATTGGAGGAGTCTTTAGAATTTTCTGCATGTAAGATCATGGCATCTGCAGAGGTAATTTTACTGTTACTTTTCCTGTGTGGATGACATTTTCTTCTCATACTTGCCTAATTGTTCTGGCTAGGATTCCCAGTACTATGCTGAATAGGAATAGTAATATTGGCCATCTTTGCTTTGTTCCTGATATTAGAGGAAAAGCTTTTAGCTTTTCACTTTTAAATATTTTGTTCAGTGTAGGATTGTCATATATGACCTTTATTATATTGAAGTAAATTTATTTTAAAACTAGTTGATTGAGGGTTTTTATGATGAAAGTGTGGTGTTAAATGCTTTTTCTACATCTATTGAGAAGATTATGTAAATTTGTCCTTCATTCTGTTAACGTGGTGTATCATATCAACTGATTTGCATATATTGAACCGGACTTGCACCTAAGGGATAAATGACACTTGGTTTATAAGCTGTTGAATTTGGATTGTTAATGTTTTGTTGAGAATTTTTGCATCAGAGATACTGACCGGTGCTTATTCTTTTTTTTTTTTTTTTTGTAGTTTGTCTGGTTTTCATATCAGGGAAATGCTGGCCACATAAAATACATTTGGAAATATTCCTTCTTTCTTAATATTTCTGAAATCACTTAAGAAGAATTAGTTTAAATTCTTCTTTAAATATTTGGTAGAATTCACTAATAAAGCCACCTGGTCCTGAGATTTTCCAGAGTTAAAAATGATTTACATACCACAGTATTCTCTGTTTATTTACATATTTGCCTTTACTAATTAGTTTTGTATTTTTGTTTACGTGTTGCTGTTGGGTGTCCTCTGATTTCTACTGGAAGGACTCCCTTTAGTACTTCTTGTAAAGCAAGTCTAATGGTGCTGAACCCTCTCAGCTTTTGTTTGTCTGGGAAAGTTGTCGTTTCTCCTTCATTTTTGAAGGACACTTCTGTTCAGTATAGTGTTCCTGGTTGGAAATCCTTTCAGTGTTTGAATGTATCACATGTCATCCTTCTGGCCTGTGAGCTTTCTGCTGATAAATCTACTGATAATCTTCTAGGGCCTCCCTTGTCCATTATAAGTCACTCTTCTCTTGCTGATTTCAAAATTCTTTGTTTTTCATTAGATTTTGACAATGTGATTATAATGTCTGTGTAGACTTCTTTGAGTTAGTCTCTTCTGGGATTTTGTGGCGGGCGGGGGGGGGGGCTTCAGAAATCTGATGTCCATTTCTCTCCACAGATTTGGGATGTTTCCAACAACTATTTCTAAAAATAAGCATTCTGTTCCTTTCTTTTCTCTTTCTGGGACTCCCAGAAGGCACATATTGTTTTCTTTGTTGTATTCAGTAATTCCCTTAGGTTTTCTTCAGTCTTTTTAACTTTTACTCTTTAACTGGATAATTTCAAATGACTTGTCTTTCAGTATTCTAATTATTTCTTCTGCTTCAAGTCTGGTGAACATCTAACTCCAGTGAATTATTTAGTTAAATTATTGTGTTCTTCTCCATAATTCCTGTTTATGTGTCCTTTATTATTTCTCTCTCTTTAGCTTCTCAATTATTCATGTATCGATTTCCTGATTTTATTTAGTCATGCATCCCCATTCTCAGTAACTCACTGAACTTCAAGATGATTATTTTGAATACTTTGCCAAGCATGTCATAGATCTCCAACTTATTTAAGGTCGTGTTACTGGAGATTTATTTTATTATCATGTTTTTCTGATTCTTCCTGTTTCTTGTAGCTTCCCCTTGATGTCAGCACATTTGAAGAAATGGCTGCCTCTCCTCATTTTTATGGCCTGGTTTTGCCTGAGAAAGAACTTCACCAGTCCATCTGCCTATAGATCCTGGGCCTTTGTTTCTTACCTTCCCCAAAAGTCCAGTCTGGTTTTGTTTTTGTTTTCCAGGAACCCTTAATCTCCTGTCTCTCTGGTGTCGTGTCAGTTTCTGCAGAGCACTCAGGGAATTGGGTCAGAAACTGGCTCCCAAGCAAGCAGCACACTGAAATCCTGAGGACAATGGAACTGCACCCCACTCCTCCCTCACCCCAGAGGGGAAGCCTTTCCAATACTCAGAGCCAAGCTGCCCACGCACAGTGGCGCCCTTCCCCCCAGCTGCTCCAGGTACCCACACTATGCCTGTTCTTTCAGTTCTCTGTGTATGACCGACAGAAGCCGGCCCTCCAGGAGCACCCTGCAAGTCCGGGGAGTGCAACAAAACGCTGAGAATGTTGAACATTGAGTCCATTATTGCCCATCACCCTCTGCTGGGAGGAGCCACAATCTTTCTCAGCCCTGAGCTCTGTGGCTTGTGACAGGGCCTGTCAGAGGTAAAATTAATTTGCTGTCTCACCCAGTCCGGTGCAGCTGATCTCATTTTTGTGCTCATCTGGCATACTGCAACTTCTTAACTAGGATCTGAACTTCTCATCAAGGGCTTTTGTTTCCTTATATTGTTGTTCAATTAGTGTAGCTGGGAGAGAATGAAGGCTGGGACCTCCTATTCTTCCACCTTGCTGACATCTCTGTGACATTAAAACTTGTGGCCTGTGCATAACCACTCTTTTAGGAAAGGCGAACCAACTCCAAAGATGACAGAGTATATTCTGAAGCACAGAGGACCATCTTGCGGGGTTTTCTTTTTTCTTTTTGGATTTTATGTTGCATGGTAAGCATCCCCAAATCGGATGACATTTGTTGATTTGTGCAATTGCCAGATGCCTCTTCCTAAAGGGTAGGACCACTGACTCCTCCTCCAGGCAAATTACATTTAGGTTAGGTTATTACTGATTATAGTATTTAGGTTATTTATGGTAAAAATGAAAGAAGACTCTAAGTAAAAATTCAGTTACAAGGTTGAGCCATCAAATACCATGACATTTGCATGTAAAATTATGGACAAGAACTCAGAAATGGAATGTTAGCATGACCACCATCAATTTGGTTTTCCTCTCCCCTTAGTGTACTTACTGTACTAAAAATTGCCTGCTAGCTAGTCGCCTTGCCTCTAGCTTTGACCTAGTTAGAGGCACATTGCCCATAAGACTTCTTGCATGTACTCTCTGAAAAACAACTCTGAGCACGTCATTTTTCTTCTTCATTTTTTCTTCTTCCACCATCCAGTGCTTTTGTGATTTCCAAGAGGAGACGGGCTGTTCTTCATCATAGTCTACAATGTTTCCCCACTTCCTGGTCTCTGCTTCCCTATCCATCTCCGTACTTTATTTTCACCTCCTACCACTTCATCATCGCTCTAAAAATGTAAGTCAGAGCTCGTGAATCCTCTTGCTGCTCTCTCGGCCTGGAAGCCGTATCCCCTTCAAGGATGGTTTATTACTTTACTTCTTTTTGCATCTTAATTCCTGCTGTTGCATGAAAAATTTCAGGTCTCGCTTCTTCCAGAAAGCCTTCTCCGGATGCCCCAAGATGGCCTTCATGTCCATCATCAATGTCTGACATAACTTGGAAACTTCTAAGACTGTGGGAAACACTGTGTTTTTGTCTGTTTCTCCCCTTGCTCCCCTGCCGGACTCTCTGTCTTAAAAGAGAGGGAATGTTTTATGTTTAAGTTTGTTTCCCTGCTCCCCGCACACTGTTATACCACAGCCCTCAGTTAGTAAGTTTTTGCTTAAGAACTGTGGATAGCAGAAAAATGAATACAATTTAAAAACCCGCCTCTGAGTCCTGCTAAGTCTGTTCAACAAATGGGCTACCACAGTGTCACTGCTGCCTTGTTGTTGCATTACTGACATAGCTTCCTAATTCCTCTTCCATTCTTCTCCCCTTGAATCCAGCTCCTTGTAGGCATCCCTACAGACAAGTCTTCCAAAATCACAGGTAAAGGGCACTAAGTGAGCAAGGTTCTACAGGTTGGGCTAATGTGTATAAAGTTTAGTTCAGATATTCTAAATCACAGGATGAAGCACTGATTCCTTACTTGATTTTAAGATATTCTATGATATGGCCCTGCTTTCCTGAAACCATATTCTAAGTCTGCAACTTACATGCTTTTCTTTGGATTTTCCCTTTATCCGATATCCCTCTCTGCATCTCAGCCCATCATTTTTTACTGATATTCTTCCCCATGTATTGACGTGTCAGCTGAAGACCAGCTGATCTGGACTCTGCCCCACCTGTCTCTTACACACCTTTTGTGACTGCTACATCCCTCTCATGGTGATGGAGAGGCGAGAGAAAGTTTGAGACACAATGGTAAGAGCCCCAAATCTGCATTTTCAAGAGGGTAAACACAGAGCAGTGTGAGTAGAGTGCCTACCGCCACAAAATGTCATCCTGACACACACATGAAGCACGCAGCTCACTCGAGATGAGTGTTATGAAGGAGGGAACAATGGAACTGGGCTTAAGTGTGCAGGATTCTAGAGAGAGCAGATCGGGAAACTGATACCTGAGAGCAAATTTCCACGTGCTTAATGAAAACTGATCTAAATTGGAAAGAATACATCTTACTACATTGATTTGCAGGGTGGGCATGAGCAATGTTATTTGCAGTTCAGAAAACAAAGAGTCTCACAACTTTCTTTGGTTTTTATAATTCACTTTATTCTCTAGCTTAGGTAACTCTCTAAATTTTCTATCGACATGGTCCTGATACTCTCCTATCCAGGAAGAATGATATGATGGAGAAAGAACTGTACTTAAAGCAACCAAACCCCAAATGAAACACCGCCCTGATTGCTATTTTGGGCAGGTCGGTTCGCTTCCTGGTGAACTTTATTTCCTCAGCCACTGAGTGAAGATAATTATACAGGGTTGCTGTGCCGTTAAACACCTTCCTGTGTGTGCAAAAGCTTCAGAAATGAGTAGAGCATTATGCAAATACAAAAGCCTCTCACATCGCAGTAAACCTGAGTGTGATATGGTCCTGCTGGCTTTATTGGCCAATAAGTGCTGTGGCTTGACTACGTATAAAGAGAACTAGGGAAATACGTTACTAACCGATTTTAGCACCCTCATCACCAAGGTCGGAGTCGTAGCCTAGACAGACTGCTGCCATCTCATGAAGAGTTAGGGGACTACAGGGATGTTAGGGAGGTCCATTTGCGGCAGCAGCTCTCAAGGATGTGCTGATCGTGCATGTAGTGCGAAAAGATACAGGAATGTAATTCTGCATAATTGTACAACCTAGACAGAGCATCTTTGATGTATCATCATTATCACAGTATAATTTTCTATCTTTAAAACATCATGATAAATAATATTAAAATATTATATGTGTAATTACTATTTATAAATAGTATTTATAATTAGAATTTTAGCTATTTATTATATATACACATTTAATTTATAGATTTATACTATTAAAAATACAATGTTATAAAGACTTGAAAGTATAAACTCCTAGAAGGAACAGGCAGTAAAACCTCAGACATTTCTCTTAGTAATATTATTTTATATATCACCTTGAGCAAGGGAAATAAAAATAATAAACAAAAGGGACCACATCAAACTAAAATGGCTTTTCACAGCAAAAGGAACCATCAACAAAATGGAAAGGCAACCCACTAAATGCAGAACACATGTACTGATGATACATCTGATAAGGGGTTAATACCCCAAATGCATAGAGCTCATAAAACTCAACATCAAAAACCAAACAACCCAATTAAAAAATGGGCAAAGGTCCTGAAAGGACACTTCTCCAAAGAAGACACACAGAGGGCCCACAGACCTATGAAAAGACACTCAACGTCACTAATCCTCAGAGAGATGCACATTAAAACCACAATGAGATGTCACTTCACACCCCTCAGAAATGCTATCATCAACAAAACAAAAACAAGTGTTGGCAAGGATGAAGGAAAGGGACCCCCTGACACTGTCGGTGAGAATGCAGATCGGTGCAGACACTGTGGAAAGCAGTACGGAGTTTCCTCAAAAAAATTAAAAACGGAACTGCCGCATGAGCCAGTGATTCCACTTCTGGGTATACATCTGAAGAAACCCAGAACCCCAGTTCCAAAGAACACAAGCACCCCTACGTTCACTGCGGCGCTGCTCCCAATAGCCGGGCTCTGGAAGCAGCCCAGGTGCCTGTCAACACACAAGTGGGTTAAAAAGCTGTGGCGCTCACTTACTATGGAATATTACTCGGCCATGAAAACAAACGAAACTTTACCATTTGCAACAGCATGGACGGACCTACGGGGTATTATGTTAAATGAAGGGAAGTCAGTCAGAGCAGGACAAATACTAAACGATTTCACTTGTATGTGGAATCTAAGGAACAATCCAGACATACAAACAAGCAGAACAGAAGCTGACTCATAGAGAGAACAGACTGATGATTACCAGAGCGAGAGTGGGTGGGGGGTGGGGGGCTGGGTACAAAAGGTGAAAAGATTAAGTTTATGTACAATTATATATTGGTAGTTACAAAATAGTCATGGGGATGTAAAGTACAACATAGGAAATATAGCCAATCACATTGTCATGACAGTGTGTTTGAAAAAATACATAAAAATTGCTCATTGAAAAAAAATGTTGAATAAAATAATAGCAATGAATAATTATCACCATTTATTAAATATTACATATGTGCTGGGTCCTCTAATAAACATAGATAACCCTTATATTGACCCAGTTAGTCATGAGTTATTATCTATAATTACAGTTTGAAAAAACAGAGGCCTAAAACGTTTAAGGAGCCCCTGTAGTTAAATGACCAAGCTAAAACTTGAGGCCAGGTTGTCTGGCTGCTAAGCCCACGCTTTCAAAACACTGAGAACTAACTCTCCCTCCCTCTGTTTCTCTCTCCCATTAAAATATGTAAACCAAATCCCCTGAAAATTATGCAGCACTAATTTTAACAGAATATCACTTTTAATAGTTAACATTCGATGCTGACCCCTATAATTTATGAAACACATTGGCACATGAGGGGGTACCCCCAAAATAAGGAATTTATTTATAAAAAAATGTGTACTGATTCTTACATGTTTAAACTTTAGTCACCTTCAAAGTACTGTCCATCTGATGCAATACCCCTACTGAGACATTTTTTTCACTGCTGAAATTGTTTTTTAACTCCTCGACTTTGATGCCTATTAGTGCTTCTGCCATTTTTTGTTTCACCCTTCCACACTGGCAAAACATTTCCCTTGGAGGGATTTCTTTGATCCAAGGAAACAAAAAGAAGTTGCTCGGAACAAGATTGGGTGAGTAGGGAGGGTGGGGTACGGGGTCATACCATTTTGGTCAAAAACTGCTGCACACTCAGCACAGTTGCAGGCAGATGTGCTTGTAAATCGCCCATCATGAAATGGCAAGCACATTGAAAGAATCTTCAAACAAAATGTCACTAACGCCGAACACAGCCTCTCACAACACCACCAGCTGGTACACTGACACAGATGGGTTCCTAGAACACTCCCCTGGAGGGGGAAGCCTGTACTACAAGGGGCCTGCCCTCCAGAACTAATTCTGGTTTTGGGGGCAGGGGCCCCCCTCCTTGTACAGCTCTCGGGGAATACTGATGCGGTGAAATATCAACAAAGGAGAAGATACGGATGTATATTCCTGATAATGTTTCCGCTAAAGCTCTGTATTAATTGGTAAACATTACACATGGCATACGGTTCCATTCCGATGCAGCTCTGAGATCTTTTCACTAGAGAAAACGGCAAGTTGAAGCAATGGGCTCTGCTGAGATGACGTCTTTGACCAGTGATTTCTAGGACTGCTCTCTGGTCCCCCGTCTGTTTCACATTTTATTTTGTGTCTCAGGCCACTTGTTTTATCTGCAACATCCAAGGTGATATCCTCGTCGTCGGCATATTCTACAGTCATTCACTGTTTATAAATGTCCACAGAAGCTCCCAATTGCACTCACTCAGCCTGTTGCAAACCAGTTACCATAAACACCTACGCTGAGCTGACTTTCCAGCGTCTGGTCTGAGAAAAACGTCTGCTGAGATTTACCTTCTCCCTGTGCTCCAGTGCCCACTGTTCTGAGAACCGTCTGATGTGGAAGTGGCTGCTGCAGAATCCGACCGGAGCAAGAATGACCTCCAAGTTGTGTGTGACCTAAAATAGGCTCCCCTGCCGAACAAAGATACTGACACTTACGTTTCTTCCCACATTGCGATATCAAACACGCTGTTTGGCGGCAGCCCCCTGTGGCTACGCCGGGCAGCCATTTCACGCACGAGTCTTTGTAGCAAACCTATTCGAGTGCTGCTTATCTCGTTCTTTGGTTGGTAAATGCCCGACCAAAGGGATGAATTCTTCCAGACATAAGCTGACATGTCCTCATACACTCATCTGTTGTTTTATTGAGCGTAATGAACCATGACAGAATTTGTAATCTTTCAGATTTAAACTAAGGACTACCCTTTTTTAAAAAAAATTACATATTTAAATTACATCCTCAAATAAGATATGCCAATCACAAGACAATCATTCTAAAAGACATTCATACAAAAATGACAAATATCTGTATTTAATGAATAAGAACCAGTATCTCAGCAAAACAGAGGGCCAAGAACATCAAAGATTCATCTCTGGTAATTTGGTGCTGAATTAGCGGCCGAAGAATATCGCTATCAGCTGAGCAGCGTAGTGTCCTTAGTGAAAAGCTTGTCAGGACCAATACAATCAAATACACAACTGATACAGGGAATCTTGACCCTACATCTCAAACACCACACTGGGCCTCTCCCACCCAGAGCCAGGTAATTAATTAATCTCAGCGGAAGAATGTCTGACAGCCTGTAATTAACAACACGTGCACCTACACACGCGCGTCCTCGCTGCGGTAACCATGCAGAGGGTGATTAGTGGAGGCAGATTGCCAGCACCCTTCCTGGTCGTTGCTTCCTCTACCCCCAACTCCCTCTGCCTACCCCACCCCCACATTCCTTGACATGTATTACACAGAATCTTTTCCATCAAAGCATAAAACATCTATTTTCTCCAAAAGATAAACACTATGTTCATATCTTGAGTAGTAAAGTGAATCTCAGAGCAAGTTTCATTTAGGCTTAATAATGCAACGCATGTTAAAATGCTCATAAAATGCATATTTCACGTATTTCATTTTTTAAATGTTTTGCTTTTTTTAACTTTTGAAGTACAGGCAGACCTCAGATTATTGTGCTTTATTCCATTTCATAGGTGTTGCGTTTTTTATATATTGAAGGAAAAACCCTTCACCAGCAAAAAGGATTATGATGGGCTTTAACTACAGTGGTCTGGAATCAAACCTGTAATTTCTGAGTGATCCCTGTATTTGAGAAGTGGCGCTTAGAAGCATGTACAAAAGATGCAACAAGTTTGCTTTCTTTCAGATCTTGGCCTGGCACCTCTATAATGCAGTCAGCTCAGTAAAATAATCAAGTAAGTGGAAAGTCAGCCAAAGTGTTGTATGTAGGCAATAGCATAAGGCTATTGTTAAATCAAAACTTTTAACTTGGCTTTCTTCTTTGCTGTACAACTTTGGACAGGGTACTTAGCTGCTCTGCAATTGTTTTTACCTCTTCCATGAAAAGAAGCTATAAAATGCTAATGTTTTGCACACATAGTCAGAGATATTTAAGTATGTATATTAACTGTAAGTATTTATGAACGGACATTTCACCAAAAAGGATGCACATGGCACAAAAGCACACAACACTATGTGCAATATCATAAGCTGCTAGGGTGATGCAAGTTAAACCATGATGGAAAATATCGTTTAGAGTTAACAGAATGTTTTGCCCCCTAATTGTCAACTAAGTGTGACTCAATCTTTGGTCAATTTATTGACTCATCAATTGGTTGATTCATTCATTCAAAAATAATTTCTGCCCTGGTCAGGTGGCTCAGTTGGTTAAAACACCATCCCCATATGCCAAAAAGGTTGCGAGTTTGGTTCCCAGGCACATACCTGGGTTGCAGGTTCCCATTGGGATGCATACGAGAGGCAACCCATCGATGTTTCCCGCTCACATTGATACTTCTCTCTCCCTCTCTCTCCCTCTGTTTTTCTCAAGTCAACACACACATCCTCAGGTAAGGATTAAAAAAAAATAGTAATATTTCCTGTCTACTACACTCTTGGAATGTGACTGAACTGTTTATTTTATACAGGTTTTGCCAGTATAGAATACGCAATTGTTTTTCAAATACCTTCTTCACTGCTTATTGAAAAGGAGCCAGGGAGAGGAACCGTTAGAGAACTAGAGCAGGACACGGGAAGGAGCATTCAGCTCTAACCACGTGGTTTAGGGAAAGCTTTCCAAAGGGAGTGGCATTGAAATTGAGAATGGAACAGCTGGCAGGAGACACTTAAAAGTCATACAAAAAAATTCAAAATTATTAGCCATCCCAACAGTGGTAATAAGTGGAATCTAGGTGCCTACCAAAGTGAGGTGCTGTATAAAAGAACAGAGTAATAACATTTAAAAAAAAGGATCTGGTTTTGTCTGGCATTTCCACCTGCACCTCCTCGAGGGGCAGAGACAAGAAAGCTTTGTAATTAGTGAAAAGGCAGGCAAGAATTAAGGGGAACAGAACAGGAAAGTATTTTTGGTAAGTTCCAGAGATGGGACGGCCAAGTTCAGAGCCATTTTATTCACAGATTTCCGGTGTTCATTACCAAGAGCACAAGGGCTTTTTAAAAAGGGCCTGAGGCCAGACTAAAATGTGCTTTTATGTGTTTACTTACTTTCCTTTCACTTTCAAAAATTAAGTAGTATTGGCACTATTTTGGAGGCATCCATGTTTCCAAAGGAAAAGAATATTTATATATTTGTTGTCATAATTCCTAATACCTGTTTTCTTAAAGCCAGAAAATGTAGTCTTTCAGAGAGCATTATTGCAGTCTCAGCAAATGATTTATTGTTGACATGTCTTTCATTTTGGAAAAACTTTGAGGAAACTATAAGGTAAATAAAAATGCTTAACTTTGTAAATGGGTGTAAACACATGTAAGATGGTATATATTGTGCTAAACTATTAGCAAATGATTATTTGTTTGCAGAGGTGCAGAAGAATGTTGGGGTTGTCAGCTTAAAACTATGCACTGAAGAAAGACAAATAAGGAAACATTATTTTGTTAAATTGAAGTATAAAACTATAGGTAGTGAGAAGTAATTTTATTGTTTTCCATTATTCTGACTGTAATATTAATGCAAAGAGCAACTAACTTAACGAAACATTTTTCTGTAAAAATAGCTCAGTGAAGTAGTTCTCTTAGGAAGAATTTGCTTTGAACTTACCATTATTTAATTAAATGGAACTTGTTTAAAATAATTGCATTCTGAACTGAGATTTTCTTTTAAGTTGTCCACACCAATCCGGAGCTTAGATCTTCCTAAACTCACAGATCTACACATTTTTGTACATTCTGCTGTAACACACACAAAAAAAAATGTTTCTAATTTCAGGGTCATTATTTCCTTCTTTTCTTTATTTTCTCTTTAATTAGGGAATAAAGATAGAATTTTTCATGACAGCAACCCGGCAGACTTAAGATATCTTTCACACGTTTACAAATATGTTGAAACGCTGGATAAACTACTTGAAAAATATTTAAAATTAGCTTGCGAAAAAGGAGGGAGTCCCCAAGTTGACAGAAACAATGAGGTGACTGCAAACCGGAACTGGAGGACTTGAACTGATCTGGTGCTGCATGTGTGTGTGTGTGTTTCTGTGTGTGTGTCCGTGTGTGTGTGTGTGTGTGTGTGTGTGCGCGCGCGCACCCAATGGCAAGGGACATGTAGAAGTTGGGGGTGAGTGGCTGGTCTTGGTATCCCTATGGCTTGAAATTTCATGTCAGATTAGTCTTAAATCACATCTTAAATTTTAAGAAAAGAAAGCATTATTTTATTTATTTTTTATTCTCACCCAAGGACATGTTTATTGATCTTTAGAGAGTGGGGGGAGAGAGAGGGGGAGGGAGAAAGAGAGAGAGGGAGCGAGATAATAGGTATGAGAGAGAAACATCAATTGGCCACCTCTTGCAAGTGCCTGGACTGGGGACCATACTCGCAACCTAGGCATGTGCCCCGACCAGGAATCAAATCCACAATCTTTTGGTTTATGGGTCCATAGTCTAACCAGCTGAACCATACTGCCAGGTAAGAAGGCATTACTTTAAAAAGCCACATTTAAAAAAAAAAAAGAATAATATAGAACTTCAGGAAATGAATATGTCTATCTCTAGCATATGAAAAACTGAATAAAAAAGTTTATTAACATATTCAACTTAGTTGAAGAATCACTGAACTGTGAAATCCTTCGCAAGACTTTATCTACAGTTCAGCACAGAGAATATTCAAAAGGGGTTTAGACACATTAAAAATTAGATACCTAATATATTTAATCCCAGAAGGAGAAAAGAGAAAGAAAGATGCAATATTCAAAAGTGACTGTGGCAGTGTGAGAGATGTCCTCAAATTCCTTGACCTTCCTCCCAGGATGGGGTGGAGTCCATTACTCCCACTGAACATCCATCACTGTTTTGAGCAACAGTCAAGGGAAGCCACCTTGGTACCTAGTGTTCGGTCCCCTGCTGGCTGGGAACCACGAGCTGCCATATAAGAAATCCAGCACTGTGCTGAAGATCTTATATGGAGGAAATTTTTTTTAAATATATTTTTTAAGATTTTATTTATTTATTCTTAGAGAGGGAAGGGAGGGAGATAGAGAGAGAGAGAAACATCAATGTGCGGTTGCTGGGGGCTATGGCTTGCAACCCAGGCATGTACCCTGGCTGGGAATCGAACCTGTGACACTTTGGTTCGTAGCCCACGCTCAATCCACTGAGCTACGCCAGCCAGGGCTGGAGGAAACTTTTATAAAGAGGATGAGTGGCCTGGTGGAGGCCTTCAAATCATCCCAACCAAGGCACGAGCCCGCTTGGACCCTCCAGGTCAGACCAGCCTCCGGCTGTGCACCATTGGGTGACCTCGCTAAGCCACACAGAGCAGAGGCACCCCCCAGCTGAGCCCCGAGGGACTTAGGAAACACTAAATCCTTAAAAGTTCACGGTCTAAAAGTTTACAGCTTGAGGTCATTTTCCAGGCAGCAATAGTGAGCTGGAAACAGAAATAATGGCTGAAAATTTTCCAAAATGAAAATGTGAATCCTTAAAGAATCACATCAAATCCCTAGCAAGAGAAATAAAAACAATGTCTACCTGGACTAGTCATTTTGAATATCAGAACACAAGGACAAAGTAAGTATGCTGCTTTTTGTTTTTGTGGGGGTTTTTTCTTTAAGTATTTTTAGGGTGTAGACACCACTCTTTTTTTTTCTTTAAATGTTAAAGGGAGATCTTCAATAAAGCAAAAGAGGACAGATTATGTACAAATGAACAATTCTATAAATTTTGGATATTAACTCCTCATCAGATGAATCACTGGCAAATATGCTTTCCTAGTCAGTGGGTTGTCTTTTTGATTTGTTCGTGGTTTCCACAGAACTGAATACCAAAAAGAAAAAAATCAACCCAATTAAAAAATGGATGAAGAACCTGAATAGGCCTTTTTCCAAAAAAGACATACAGATGGCCCACAGACATATAAAGAGATGTTCAATATCACTAATCATCAGAGAAATGCAACAAAATAAACTGGCAAAATAGAAACAGACCCACAGATAGAGAGAACGGACTGACAGCTGTCAGAGGGGAGGGTGTTGCATGGCTGGGAGAAAAAGGTGAAGGGATTTAAAACAGAAAGAAGGAAAAACTATATCTACTTCTAAATCCTGTATCTACCTTTCCTCACACCAGCCTTTGTAATTTAATCAACTTGAATATACCAATAAAACAATGTCGACAATTAAAAAACACACAATGAAATACCACCTCGCACTTAACAGAATGGCTATCACAATAAATCAAAAACAACAAGTGCTGGAGAGGATGTGGAGAAAAGGGGACCCTTGTGCACTGCTGGTGGGAATGCAGACTGGTGCAGCCACTGCGGAAAACAGTATGGAGTTAAAGATTAAAAACAGAACTGCCTTATCGCCCAGTGATTCCACTTCTGGGAATATATCCAAAGAAACCCAACACACTAATCTGAAAGAGTGTATGCACTCCTCTGTTCGCTGCAGGGTTCCTTACAAAAGCCAACACTCGGGAGCAGCCCAAATGCCCATAGGTGGATGAGTGGGCCTGGAGAACATGACGCTAAGTGAAATAAGCCAGTCAGGGAATGACAAGCACCACGTGATTTCACTCGTATGTGGAATGTAATGAACCAAATAAACTAAAAAGGGAAACAGAAACAGACCCATAGAGACAGAGAACAGACTGACAGCTGTCAGAGGGGAGGGGTGTAGGGGGCTGGGTGGAAAAGTGAAGGGAAAAAGAACTCATAGACACAAACTACACTACAGCAGGGTGCCTACCCCAGGGAAAGGGGTTTGGGGGCAAGTAAAAGAGGGTAAAGGGGGATAAATGGTGATGGAAGGAGACTTGACTTTGGGTGGTGAGCGTACAATACTGTATAGAGATGATGTGTTACAGAATTGTACACCTGACACCTGTATAAGTTTCTTAACCAATATCGCACCAATAGATTCAATTAAAAAATTCAAAGATGGAAGGCAGATTCCTTAACGACACCAAAATAAACAGGAAGGATTGGCATATTGTCCTCCAAGTGATGCGAGCATTTGTCAACCTAGAACTCTACACCCTACCAAGTAACCATTCAAGATGGAGAGCAAAATGGAGACAACTGTTGTCTTGACTTAGAATATTTACCACTAAAAAGCATCTCTGAAAGAACCCCTAAAGTATAGACTACAGTGTAAAGGATATGAAACTCTAAAGCAGGGGTGTCCAACCTACAGCCCACAGGCCACATGCAGCCCAGGATAGCTATGGATGAGGCCCAATACAAAATCATAAACTTACTTAAAATATTGAGATTTTTTGTGTGAGGACACGTCGCTATGTATTTCATGTGTGGCCCAAGGCAACTCTTCCTCTTCCGGTGTGGCCCAGAGAGGCCAAGACTTTGGACACCCCTGCTGTAAAGGAAATAGAGCCCTGACTGGCGTGGTTCAGTTGCTGGGCATCGTCCCTCAAGTCAAAAGGTTGCTGGTTCGATTCCTGGTCAGGGCACATGTCCGTATGTTTCTCTCTTACATCAGTATTTCTCTCCCTCTCTTTCTCCCTCCTTTCCCCTCTCTCTAAATATAAATAAATAATTGTTAAAAGGAAAAAGGGATGCATAAGACACTCAGAGAAAGCAAATAGCACTATCTACCACTGAGGAAAAAAACAGTCACAAGTAAAAATAAATATCTTTTTTATGTTTCCAGAGTCATCATTAGTAAATGAGCATTTACACGTGATAATTGTTAATATTCCCTGACACTTTCTGCATGAGATATCATATTTCATCTCATTTAAAGCTCTCAGCACCCGATGAAGTGTTTATTAATATTTTCACTCAACACAGAAGGAAACAGGGAATAAATGACAAAATTTAGACAACCAGTAAGTTGTAAAAATGGAGTTGGGATTGATGCAGCAATCGCAGAGATACTGAGCAGACTTTTTAGCTACATATGCTCTTGCATATTCTTTCATATTCTTTGTTTACCTTTGAACGTTCCTTCTAAGTAACCTAGATAACTTACCTCTTCCTGTTCCCTTTCTCACTCCTAACACCCCCACCTTCCCCTTCCCACCAAAAGCCACTGATCCCACCCTGGTTCCATACAAAAAGGTGCTCACTCTGAAAACAGAGCTACCAGTCGGCAGAACAAGTATTCTATAACAAACAATGATTGTGAAATGTTCAAGTACAAATCACCCTGCAATGGAATCCTGGGTGGTCACATAATTATATCTGTCTGAAGGGCAGAAATGTTAGCGGCTATGTATTTAGCAGGAGAAGTATTGCCACTCTGATTTTACAGAAGAGAAAAATAAAGCCCAGGCAAGCTACCTAACCAAACCAAGATCACAGAACCATTTAAAAAACAATAATAAAAGAGATTCAAAAACAATGTCCTATATCTCTGACAATAACACATCATCTACCACCCATGTCACCTCTCAGATTGGACTTGGCTGCCAGGAGCGACTGGCCGTGTCCTAGAAAGGCACGGCACGCACCCAAGTGGAAACAATTCCAAACGGTTTTAGCCAACATTTTTGTATTGATCACTTACAATTTTCTGCCCCACGAATTATCACTTTACACAGGTTCTATCATTGGGCACACCTCTGGAACACAGAGAAGAGGTAACTTGTGTCGAAGTAAAAAACAAGAACCAATACCTGCTTGTGGAACGTGGAGATGTGACTTGTGTTGAAGGTGGGGGGGGCGGGAGTTCTGGGGAGTATTCAGGCCACACACACCCCGCCTGCTAATTTTTCTGAAAAGAACGGTGGAACTTCTGATGAAACCAGTGAAAGCTAATTATTGTAAGGACGTTGTTAAGGGAGGCAAAATGGAGTGGCAGGGTGGGGGAGGAACACTAAACCTAAAGCTAGGAGAACGAGGTTTAATCTAACTGAACTCTTCCACTTGTACCACACTGCCCATCTGAGGCTTTACTTCTTGGCCTATGTTGTACAAAACCACGCCCACATTTAGGGCGTCTGTGAGTGCAGGGCACAAGGGAACAGGGAGACCATGAAAATGAAACCACATGGCATAGAATACAGCACCCGTCGTAGTCACTTAAAATACCCCATGAATGGTTTACTGACTGAAAATTAACTAAATTGTTTGACAAGGGAAGCTAGTAAAAAAAATGTGGGCATAATGAACACCAGCATTAAACCAGTCTATTTTAAGAACTGGTCATTTACTCCCATACAGGAAGAGAAAAATGTGCTTACTCATTGAACTTTGTTACCATTTTTCCTATTAATTGTAATGCCATCTATTATGTATTCAGTGATTCCTTTTAATGGTTATTTGGCTTACTATTAGATGTACTGTATTATTAATGGCGGATGGTCGATTTTTTAGGGATTTTGTTTCATTTAAGAGTTTGGGGTCACATGGCATGTTCCTGGGGGAGACACCAGAGTGCTGTATATGTTGTGTACAGAGAACAAGTGTTTCTCTCAGCAGGGGCTTTACTGCGGATACTGTCAATCTTTGTAAGAACTAAGAGTTGGGCCCTGACTGGCGTGGCTCAGTTGGTTGGGTGTCATTCTGCAAAGTGTAAAGTTGACCGTTGGAGTCTCACTTGAGGTGTGTTTGAGAGGCAACCGATCGATATTTCTCTCTCACACCCATGTTTCTCTACCTCTCCTTATCCCTCCCTCCCCCTCTCCAAAAATAAGTAAATAAAATGTTTTTAAAAAGAACTAACAGTTGGGTGAGTCATACATCTAACACCATTTTCCAGTCATCATCACAGTTGGAAACTAAAAACTGGCCATTGAAATAAACATCATCTCCCAGAGAACTAAGAAAAATTCTCCCCCAGTGGTAGTTGGCACATTGCTTCTTAGTGAATCTTTAAAAATAATCTTTTGAGATAAGAAACTATCCCATAAAAAGGAAAGCTCATAAGTGTGACAATGATTTATGAAGACTAAGATCTTGACTTCCAACTGTACCTGAAGACTACAGCAAATATTTCGGTTAAAAGGTGTTCTGCTTACTAAGTTTTTATTCACTTGTTTTCTCTTCCATTTGTTTATTTTTCACACTGGACTGAGGTATGCGAAATGGACTCCTGAAGAAGATGGCAAGTCGATGGAACTTTCCTCTTGTTACATTTGTTGTCTTTTCGGGCATTTGGTTTCTTCCGTGAGGGGAAAACAGAAGGAAGGGGGAGATATTCCAAATCCCTATGGAAGGACGCGGTTTGCAATGGCCGATTCACTTGCAATTCCAGAAACTGTGAGTGATTCAAGCTGGAGGAAACAACACCTTTGGTGAGGGGCTAGAAGTAAGGTCAGAAAACTGTGCGGTGAGACATCACAGAGGAACTTTTGTGCTAAATTCAGAAGTTTGAAATTCATTCTGAAAATTACACAGAGGTATAGGAGGGGATGCATTGGTTTCCTATTGCAATCAGTGGCTTTACACTACACAACTGTATTTCTGGACACGTCTGAAGGTCAAAATCAGCCTCAAAGTGTCAGCTCATTCCTTGTGGAGGCTCTGAGAGGAGAATCCATTTTCTTGCCTTTTTCACAGCCTAGAGCCTGCCTGAATTTCTAGATTCGTGACCCTGTGCTCACATCACTCCTGCCTCTTGCTTCCATGATCTCCTCTTCTGCTACTGACTCTGATCCCCCTGTGTCTCCGCACAAGCGCCCCTGTGATCACACTGGACCCCCTGGACAATGGGGGATAATCTCCCCACCGAGACGCTTCATTCAGTCACGTGGGCCAAGTCCCCTCTACCATGTGGGGTATTCACAGACGTGGGGAATTAGAACATGACACAATGCTGGATTCTAATTATAGGAACCTATGTGAAATGTTTTGACAAAGGAAAATGCATCCCCTTAAGTTCTACTTGTGGTATTTAGTTACCTATCTCATATATGTATTTCATTGAACTTCAGCTGATTTGAGACATCAAACTCTCTCCACGGGGAGGCGCCCAGCTTTTCTCCTAAACGTGTAATTTTCCACTTGAAAAAACACTTGCCCCTTCAGGGAGTTACATAGTCTCTTCTCCCGGTAGTTCCTTATTTTATTTACCTGGTCAAATAGCCAACAAAACATTTTCTCATGCTGTATTAGACATAAGTGAAGTTCAGGCATTCAGTTGGCCCAACTACCACAAGATAATTAGAAAATATTTTCTAGCAAAGCAACTAATAGCAGCTCTTACTGAGCCATAAGCCACCTGTTTGGCATAATCAATCAAATTAGCTCCTAGAATAGAGACCAATTATTTTCTTAAACACAATGTATTTCAAAAGTGTTTGCATTCTGCACTTGGCACCATCGTAAAATATTGGAAGAAAGGAATCCAAATCTTGCTGCCTACGTTTGCTAATTGTTCCACTCTGGAGTCACTTAAGCATGGAAAAGGAAACGTGCTTTCCCTCTTACTGGTCCTTCGGTGAGCAGCATAAAATTGAGTGTGGCAGGTTCTGATTCTTTGGATTTTTATTTGTCCAAAATGCGCAAAAATGAAGCGATCAGACATGTTCCAATTACATGAATATTATATAGAAGCTAGTGGCATCTTTCCAATCAAGTAATTTCTTCGACAGGCAGAATGGACTTAGTTAGAGGGGAAATGCTATTTCAGTGCCATTTTTTTTCTTCCCTCATTTATGCCCAAAGCATATTGTATGAAGAGATATCACGCCATGGCCCTGGTAATAGTTCTGCTGTAGACAATTTCCACCTGACTGCATTTCTATTACTGGGACTAACCTTCAACTCAAGGACAGAATTCACAATCTATAAAGAATAGAGAAGAAAGAGGGCTCCCACATATGTCCAGAATTCTAACTGTGTGAAGTATGGGCAAATTGGATAACTTGGAAAGTGAACACATCCTTTTGGGAGTCATCCTTACAGAAAGGGTTGCAGGATTGTCGCTCGCCCTAAAAGTTTTCCCTCGATGTGCTGTTATTTTTCTCAAGTGTCCTATGTATAGGAGACAGTTCCCTGATGCGTCCTCCAGGACATGGAGAATCAGGCTCAGTCTGGCCAGAAGAGGCTGACAGGGAGAAATCTAGGCAGCGAGAGGCTCTGTCAAGGAATAAAGGCTGGTTGGTTTTGGCGACTTGGCTCAGACCGACCAGAGAGTGATTCAGGAAATTGCCGCAACGTGGAAGCATTAAAGAAGCATAAAACCACATTTAAGCAAGCAGCACCACGTATCCAGGAGCTGACCCTGGGAGGCCTGGCCTTTACTATGTAACCTCTTCAAAGTAAATTAGTACACCTGTGCTTCCTTTGCCTCATTTTTAAAACAAGTGATTTGAATTGCTTGATTCATAGATTCCGCTCAACTCCAAGCCTCCCTGCCTGAGAGAGGAATGGAAGTAGTAAGCACAAGATACAAGAAGCTGACCTGAACACTGGGCAGACGATGTGGGCCTGCAACTCTCTCCTGCCCTGTCATGCACTGGGTACGGCAGCACTCACATGGCCTCTTCCAGCCAGAGGACAAGAAGGGAAACAGTCACTATGTTCTTTTAAATCCATGTTGTAGAAGAGTGCAGGTCCTCATACAGTGTCAGGTCCTGCCATTCATTCATGCATCCATTCATCCATTTATCCACCCATTCATCCTCCACCAATATACCCACTCAGTCAACATGTTCTCTGTGCTTAATATTTTCAGGCTCTGTGTAAACACTGTAAATACACTGCTAAACAACACAGGCCAGTTCCTGCCTCGTGCAAGACAGTGCAAATCAAGGAACATGTATTAATAAACACACAATTAATTACCCTTGTGAGAAGTGCCATTCAGGAAAGAACAGAGCGATAACAATGTAGAGCAAGCATAGACTCGATGATCCACACAGAAACTAGCCTTCTTATGTAAAAGAGGTTGGAGATACAAGTTGATTAAAAGGTCAAGAAGTAAATTTATTTTTCAGTGTTCAATCATTCGATCTGTTTGCAAGACCATATTATCACCACGATGTTAACACTACCAGCTTCTGAATAATAAATAACTGAATTTGGAAAACTCCCCCATGCCTGTTATATCTGCCAAAGAAGTCTTGGGAAGGATTGGCCCGCGCGAAGTCACACAGAAGCACAGTAACCTTTGGTCCCAAATTGGTCTTCCAAACACACCGGGACAGTGAAGAGCAACAGCAACAACTACATCCTGAACAAACAGAATCAGCCTTTGTTTGGCAGAGAATCGCATGCAGTCTTAAAGCTATCGAGACTCCAAACCCATACATTGGAATTAAGAATAAAGAGGGGTGAGTAGTGAAATACTAAAGAGGAAACTTAGCTTCCCTTCCAATGAGATTATGCAGTTATGATCCGAATATCCCACTCGGGACCAAACCAGCTGTCCTGGTTTGTCTGGGACTAGGATGTTCCTAAATGCAGGACTTCTGTTGCAAAAAAATAAAAAATAAAAAATAAAAGGTGCAGCAAGTTTTGGGAAAGTTGAGGAGCATTGTTTTTCTACACATCTTCTGTAAAGTAATAATAATGTGAGACTTCTATAATGTAAGGTTCTAAACTTCTTTCATTCCTGCTTTCCGAACATTGGCAAGCCATGCATTACGGCCACCCAGCATTTGGAAAAGGATTTGGAAAAGGTTTCTTTCAGAAACCACTAATATGTGAATGAAGTTCTGTTTTTGCCAGGGGTTATTTGCCCAGAGTAGTACCAAGAAACAAATGGCTTCTCTAATGGCTACATACACAAGCTGTAGCCATTAGAGAGCTTGATTTCCACCTCCCACAGCACGCATAATTCAGAGGCGACAGTAAGTAGCCACATGTACCCACCGGCTATTCCCAGTATGCTCTGCCCGACTGGCACCGAAGTCAGGTGCTGTTTCTAACTCCACTTCTTAGTCTTCTCCACCCAAAGTGACTTAGCTAGAAAATGTCAGCGTCACCATGAGTTAACCTTTCTGAGCCTGTTGACTCAAGTTTTACTCAAACCCTGTCCTTCATTTGTTTTTTCCTGCCTAGAATGGCATAGGCTTTTGCTTTTGCTGATCTCCAGGTTGCACTAGAGTTTCCTTTTGGCTTCTTAGCAGTTCTGTCACCCATATAACAAATTCCCAGCACTTCCTCTACTGTGTCTTATGTACTTTTAGTGGATTTTGTTTTCCTGGTCGTGCTCTGGCTAATATGAGGGGTTTCTATGTCACAGAGGCATGCTTTTTAAATACTAATGCGTTATTATTCTCACATAGAATTCCACACATGAAAAGGATCTTGGAGATTGCTTCGTCGAGCAGTCAGACTGCAATGTCTGACAAGAAAAGGGGGAGAGCCAAATGGGTCAAGACGTGAAATTCTTACCGTTGCTTCAACAAGAGCATTGTCAATAGTTGCCTGCTTACTAGTACTGGTTCTCTGCCATTAAAAAGGGTGTTCTCTAGATGCATTTGTTTCCCTTAATATTGCAGAGAAGGTCAAAATAAGGACTGCCTTATTTTTTTCCAATTCACTTTCCACTACATCCTTTCAGATTCAGCGATCTTTTATTTATTGAATAGATCCTGGTCTTCTCCCCACACCCAAGCATCATAACGGACTTCACCCACACTGTTTTGCTGTACCTTTTCATCGACCCTTTCAAGGTAGAAGTGTTACTTCAGAAACTGAGGTTCAGAAAGGTAAAGTGGCTTGCCTACACCTCACAGTAAATGAGCACCCAAAATCAGGATTCAGCACCAGATTAAGGTCTTTCCACAGCACAGTCCTGCTTGCCTTGATGATTAAATGCTTATCTGATCTTACAGGCACAAAAGGAGTTTCAGGGAGTAAATAACATTTTTAATTGCAGAGATGCCAAATAAAAAACAAGTGAATGTGCCTTTTAGCAAGAACTTAATCTAACGCCTGATCTTACCCTGACCCAGTAACTGTTGCCAACTCTGTTGTTGTTTTTAAAACAATGTCTTAAAAATATGCCATTGTTCCCAAGGTGCAGGATGAATATTAGCATCCATAAACTTTTCTCTAGAATACACCTTTCTCACAAATTATTCCACATGAGCTTCTCTATTAGTATCATAACCCTCATCGTCCTCCTCTCCAAAATAATTCAATGTACAAGCTCTGTCTGATGAGAGAAAGAATAGGCAAAAAAATCTTTAACAGATTCACATTTGGGAGGGAAAACCAATTAAAGGTGATCTCTGAACCAGGACTGCCAACATGGGATGAGATACATAACAGATCAGCCCAAGACAGACGACAGGTGAAGTGCTGAAAATGGGACTGTGAGAGCCGTAACAACAGTCTGATGCGCATAATTCATTTTTCCCGTGGAGCCCTGCCCATCTGCTGTAGCTCAATTGAGTATCAGGAGATGGAAGGAGACCATCATTCATTAACTCACCAAACTCCTTCAGGGCCCAGCTTCTCCTTTTTGTTCTGGCACCAAAGACTTGGAAACCATTAGTATCACTCTATGGGATTCCGAGCTTTCCAGGCTAGGATCTAATCAGCTTCTCATCCAAAGGGAGCAGAGGTGTAAAGAGCTTTATACACAAAGCAAAGAGTGTCTAACATTTGTTAAAGCTCCCAAGAGCTGCTGCTCCTTGTCTGGGATGGATTACAACCATGAAAACACGGGCCTAATCCTCACGTTCTTGGAAACAGTCCTCTCAGGCTTCATTTCCCCTGTTTGTGCCAATTCTATAGGCTCGGGCACATTGTTGACACTGAGGACTTCTAGTCAGTTTGAAATCACTGCTCAAAGGAATTTCTGAACTGTAACGCTCACCCAGAATAAGCAGATGGCTTTCGTCTAATTCTGCATGCTATGTAGGTCAAGATGTTTATCCAAGGATGATTTGTATTGAGGTGTCCTTAATCAACTATTCCTTTGTATTCTAGAAATAGTGTTGTGTCTCTCCTTCATTTAATCATGTATTCATTTGACAATGATTGTTTTCTGTGCATGGGCATTAGGAGTTCAGTAAACACAAAGACCCAGACCCTGTCTTGAATGAGTTCAAGTTCTTGTCACAGCAAAAATGTGCATTATTTTCCCCTTTCAGGACCGTCCTGCTCTCTAAATCTCTGACTCCTAAGCCCTGCCCCCATTCCTGAGCTCTGCCTGCGTGAACTATAGACTCCAATGGGAAAGGTGACCACGTCTGATTTTGCTCTCTAGTTATTTATCCCCAGTCCCGTAAGTGCCTGTCACATAGTAGGCACTCGCAAATAATTTAATTATTTATTGAAAAAAATTACTTGATCAAGCCAACAGTTTTCTGTTTCTGTGAACTCTGCTTCACTCGAAGAAACCACTGGCTAGATGCTTCTAAGAGTGCATGCTTAACTTCTAGAAGCTAGCTGGGCTTGCAAAATACAGACTTCTGGAAGAAGGGACATACATGCCTTAACCATGTTGGGGACCCCTTCCATTTTAAATGCCTATCATTGGCAATCTCTGCATTCTAGTTTTTGACAGATTTTCACTTTGACCCATGGACAAAGAGTAGTAATACTATAACAAGTAAAATACATTTTAGTAACATTTTTTCTTTTGTCAAAAACTAAACACCATACACAAATATGGCATATTTAAATACCGGATTTTTCTCTGCAATTGTTACAAATCTAAATAGAAAAGGCTTGGTTTGAATGTTACTTTCTTACAGTTTTAAAAATAATTACCCTTATTCTTATGTTAAAAATATAAATGTAAGCCCTAGCTGGCGTAGCTCAGTGGATTGAGCGCGGGGTGCAAACCGAAGTGTCGCAGGTTTGATTCCCAGTCAGGGCACATGCCTGGGTTGCAGGCCATGACCCCCAGCAACCGCACATTGATGTTTCTCTCTCTCTCTCTCTCTTCCTCCCTTCCCGCTCTAAAAATAAATAAAATCTTTATATATATATATATATATATATATATATATATATATAGGTTAAAAGTATACAGTGTGGTGAAACTTGATGAATGTGTAAACCCTTGTAACTCTCAGTCAGATGCAGGTATAGCACATTTCTATCAACTCCAGTTTCCCCTTGAAATATCTCAGAGAGGAAGCCATTCTTCTGTTCTGATACTTCATATAAACGGAGTCATACAGGAGTATCAGACAGGAACAATAAGTATACATATGCTAACCTTGCTCTTTTAATGCTTTATTAACATGCCATCTCTATAGCCACTGGATTATTAATCAGTAGACCGAGTTTGCCAGCTTTTATCTCAGAGATATTAGAATGCACAAAATAATCTTCTCCATTGCTGCTCTGGTTAATCTATTTATTTTCACTTTGCTTTTTTAAAACTTTTTTATTGTTCAAGTACAGTTATTTTTAAAGAACAAATCAACACTGGTTTTTTAAATGAAATAAATGTATTGTATTAAATGAAGGAAGAATAGGGCATGGGAGAATCTCTCAATGTCTTTGGGTAAAACGTGGATACAGAATTTTCTGGAGAATGCGTTTCTTGAATCTAACTCTTCTCATTAGGGAGTCTTATGTAAAACTGGGATGGTTGGCCAGAGAACAACACCTTGCTTTCCAACAGGACACTGGACAAATACTATGGTTTAGCTGTAATTTTCAAAAGCAGGTTAGAACTATAAAGATTTCAGGAGCTGCTGGTGAATGGCAGAAATTCTACAGCTCTGACGGTTGTATTTAAATATGTCTACCAAGATTCTTAAGAACGGAAGCTTACCCACAGTTGGAAGGCCGCAAGTCCTGCCTTCCTGCCAGGAACCCTAACAAACTGAAAGCTTCCGCATGGCCCACACACAATGGCCAGGATTAGTGGAAGTTAGATTATCGCACTTGCCATTGCTTTGCTGAAGAGCCAATCAATTGAGAGAACAATATTATAGGAGTTATTTACATGGATCTAAATCATTTGGTCCATAAACAAATGACTAATGACCTGTCTGTCCGGGAGATTAGACACTAAGCTGCTGTCCCACAAGCGCAAATTTAGTCTGTGTGTTGGAGAAGTTACGTTTGGTAGAGTGAAACAAAGGAGATCCCTCTTGCCATGTTTGCTCAAGACCATTTAGTAGGACGTTTCGAAGGTCCTTTTAAAACAGTTTCTTGTTTTTTAAACAAGGAAGCAGCTCTGAAGAAAGCAGGTCCTTGGGCAGCCCGCCTCCCACTTTGTACAGAGCTGCCAAACTACTCCTGTGGATTGAAACTTAAGGCCTGGACTTCACCGGACTCTATGCACCGGTCCAAAGACCCAAACACAGGTAATGCAGGAGGTAATGCCAAGCATGTAACTTTGTTCATGTTAAAGGTCAGCGAAAGTAGAGAGGACCTTTTCCCAGGATATTGGAGAAAGAAGAACAATTGGGAAGGGAAGTACAGAGAGATAGTCAATCCGGTAGTACAGTGGTTAGAGTAGACAACTCTCAAGGGACCAACAGTTGGTACCTCTGTGCTTTAAAAATACACAGATTGATTATCTGCAATGGGCACTGCACTAAACTAAGTACTAGTGATGTAAAGACTCACTCCCTGGCACCAAGGAGCTTACGGCCTCATTAAAGGGGCTTTCCAGCTTTCTAAAAGCTCTGAAGATTTAGTGGGGCCTATACGGTCACTGCCTGAGTTTCTCCTTTCTGAGTGAAGATACGTCCTGACAGGGTCTGAATTTGACCCCACAGCCAAATCCACCAGCAAAGTGTTGATGTGTATGTGTCCCCCTATTTCGAGCCTCACCACTTTAACCACCTTCCTTGACAGAGCTACCATCACCTCTCACTTCACTAACATGAAACAGCTTCTAGCTGGTCTGCCAGTTCCTACCCTGCCCCTCTGCTCTCAAAACAACAATGAAGGTGTCCCGTGACTAATGCCAGCAGATGGGAACAGGCCAAGCGACAGGATGCTGAAGCAAGCAGGGGAGACGAGCTCGGTGCTCACGCACTCACTGCATGATCGCCATGCTCCCGAGTTTTCTGTTTTTCATTTCACAGCATGTACCACTAAAAACGTGGCGATGACAAGGTAATAGAAGGATGATTAGCTTTAATGCACTCCCTTTCATGTTTGTCGTTAGAGCAAATATGAACTAATTTGTACCCTTAGCTATTTTTCTTTTCTATGCATTTTGTAACAAATGTGAAAATTGCTGGTATAAGTGCAATCAATCAATTGAAATAAATGCAAGTTGAGTTGAATGAATCTTTAACAAATTTTCATGCGGCTACTCTTCTTGGTAAAAATTGTTAGCAATTTCTATGTTAACATAAATACTGTAGAATCCTGGGAACTCCAGGTTCCGGTAGCTGACATGGATTTTTTGATTAAGCGAGTGAATCAAATAACAGCAAACCAAGTTAGCAAACAATTGGTGGTACAGAACAAAGAAATTACATAAAGCTGCTTTTTCTGTTATCCACACCACAGCTAATCAATATCTTGAAATGACTTGGCCAATTGTAAGATGGTCTTGGAAGCCAGTAACTCTAAATATGTACCCACACAGTATTTACTATTTTTATTTAGGGATCTATTTCTGGATATCCTTTAAATGGTATGAAATAATCAGGATGATTAATAGAGTATCAAATTTAATGATATGCTAATGCATCAGTAGTCAATGCCTTGAGCCAATTTGCAAGGTAGATACAAGTATAAATTGGCTAAAGCTTTCACTAATGAAAATTATATACACACAACCTGTTTGATTTAGGGATAACAGAGGGAGAAATTTGGAAATCAGAACATATTATAAAACTCATTCTGATTTTTTCTTATTTAATAATGTATTCTAATTCATTGAAAATATATGCTTTTATATTATGTTTATGAATAATTAGAAATCAGAGCCTTGGTTATAATCCAAACACATGTACCATCTAGAAACATTTATACCTCAAAAGTTCCTAGCATCACCTCACCTAATAATACTGCACGCTTAATTCCCCATACATGGCTCCAATAGCTAGAAATAAATGCGGAGTTTCAGCTCCAACAATGAAAGATTATGAAAGTCTCTGCCTACACCCATACAACAAGAAAAAGCTGGACCAACTTACACTCAAATACCTTTTTTTTTTTGCACCTATCAAAAACCTGAGGTTGCAGAGTTAAATGCCACTCTAAAATCTGGAGACAGAGATGCATCCAGAAAGACAGCTGTGATTGTTTACCTGGAACAGACGCTGCTGGAGCCATAAACCGGTGGGAACACCTATATACAATAGAATATCTTTCAACAATAAAAGGAGTGTGCTATCAAGTCACACAAAGACATGGGGGAATTTTAAATGCATATTGCTAATTGAAAGAAGTCAGCCTGAAAAGGTTGCATGCTGTATGGCCTCATTTATGTAACCTTCTGGCAAAAGCAAAACTACAGAGATGAGAAACAGATCAGTTGTTGGCCCAGATTTGGAGGTTGAGGCAAACAGGTGAAGAAAACGGTAATGTTTACGGCAGTAACTCTATTCTGTATGACACTGTAATGGTGGATACATGACAATATGCACTTTCTCAAGGGCACGGAACTTCAAACACAAAGAGTGAACCTTAAGGAAGTTGGGCTATAAAAGTGGAATGGAAAATATAGTATTCCATTGTGCAAATGTACCACAGTTTTATAATCCACTCATTTACTGATAGGCACTGAGGCTGTTTTCAGCACTTGGCTATTGTAAATCATGCTATGAACATTAGGGTGCATAGGTTCTTCTGAATTGGTGATTCAGGATTCTTAGGGTATAGTCCCAGCGGTGGGATCACTCTCTTTCTCTTAATTTCCATATCATTATATAGGTTATTTTTGTCTCGATGGATGAATGATTTCCTTGAATAGTTACAAAATTTGCTAAAGTAATATGTCCTTCACTTCCATTTAATGCTTAGGGACAAAATTACTGACACAAATAAATGTAGTCCCAAGATATTTAAAAACATAAAATATTTTTATGTGGTATACTCAATTCGTGAAATAAATTGTAAATAGAAACATCAGCACTTAAATTTTGCACGTGTCTGAAATGACATATATTCTTAATATATTCAGATACGGTTCATTCCTTAGTGGGGCATTCTTTAAGACGGTTTACTCAATACTTCTGGATTTCCTTCCAAATGGTAGAATTGTATGTCACTATCTTTTGAAGTTAATGTGGCCAGGAGCTCAAAACAGGCCAATGAATCATGAGTGGAAATGATGGGTTTGACTTCTAGGCGGAAACCTCAGGAGTTCGGGGTTAATTTTTCTGCCTTGGCAATCGCGAGAGCACAGCCAGACACCGAATCTAGTTCACAATGGACCGCTGGAGGAGGGCGACCAAGGGCCGAGTCCAGCACGTACCATGAGCAAGCACCACGTCTTTGTCACTTGAACCCACTGAGGTTTTCGGTGTCGTTACTGCAGCATAATTTAACCTGTCCTGGCAGATATAGTTATTATCTTTATTGCTAAAAAGAAAAAGGAAGAGGGGGAGAGAAAAGGAGGCAGTATATGGTTCATAGTTTCAGGAGCAATATATTATAAAAGAAAACATCAAATATCAAATGCATATAATTAAACATGCCATAATGTGATGTGCTATTTTCCTTTAAAAACTCATTTTCCCAGATTGAAGGGCAAGTAACAGTCATCTGTCAACAAGCTGTCACTTTGATCGGGTTAAAAAAAAAGCTAATTATTAATGTTACTCAGAATCCTATCTTCTATGTTCTCGTATGACTCCAATCAAAAATTTTAAAATTATACTGGTCAAAAATAGAGATATGATAACATGACAGCTGAAGGTACCTAAATATTAAGACTGATAAAGTTCAAAAAGTTACGTGTGTTTGAAAAATGCACAACTTTTGAAATAAGCATCAACTTCCCAGGAGGGAATATAGGCATTTTTGCTTACTAGGTATACCAATATAAATTGCATTTGAAGGAAATAAGACCACAGGGTTGGAAAGGTCTGCTTTCATTCCCTTCACTGTCAGGTAGGTCCATATGACAAGCTCTGGCCAATAAAGTGTGAGCAAATTTGATATACCGTATTTTTTGGAGTATAAGACTCACTCCACCCGAATTTGGGAGGAAAATGGCCGGAATGTAGCTTACCTGGCTCACTGTTGGGGTGGGGGGGGGGGGCAGCAGCCTATGTTATTCATGTTATTAAATATTTTACCACATTTTTTGCTTCAAAATTTTTTTTCTTATTTTCCTCCTCTAAAACCTAGGTGTGTCTTATGGTCCAGTGTATCTTACAGCCCAAAAAACTCGGTACATTATTTTCAGGCTGAAGAACTATAAAGCCTATGCTTGCTTTTTCAGTGTTTCTCCCCAGCTCTGGCAATTAAAGAGACTCCATGTTCCAGGGAGCACGGATGACAGGCGGCAGGTCTCTGCCAGGAACCCCCTGTCTCTGCCGGTCCCCTTACACTCACCTGACACCTCAGCGAACTGCCCCTGCTTGAACTTCCCTTGAGTTACACTCATTTAAACCCGTCACCTGTTTCTGGTTGGGCCCCTGACTTGAGAATCAGACTAGGTCCCAGAGTGTCATGTAAACAGAAAAGAACCGCCACCACCCACCACCACCGTTGGCCTATGAAGCAAATAACATTAAGAAGAAATAAACTTCATATATTGAGCCACTGAGATTTGGGGATTGCTTGTTAAGTCCCTAGAACCCCTTTCATCATGACAAATACATCTATCAGAATAGATAAAATGTCCCACGTACCTGCTTTTGTAAGAATCCCCTCCAGGAGAGACTGGTCAAGAGTAGACACAAAGGGGAAAAAGGCCAAAAAAAGGGACTACTTCAGGATAGCGTTAGCCTGGATTCTCAGGGGGATTCCGGAATGTCAATGACACCTCCGAGTTTGCACCAACTGAGGCAGTTCCAGTTTTGTGCTGAACACTCACTGATTACAGTTTTTCTTAAGTGTCTGGAAATGCTAAAAAATATAGACAGATGCGGGGGGGAGGGGGGGAGAGAGAGACAGAGAGAGAGAGATCGTGCACACTAGAGCTAGAGCTAGAGCTTTGGTGGTTGGTCACAATATGATTGAAATTTTTTTCCGTAGATATTGAAAGTGAAAAGATCAATAAGCCAAGACTCGAGATGTTCTGGCTTTTGTCTGTCCTCTTGCACTTGAATCTACTCTCTGCCTCACTCACTGTATTCCAGAGACACTGGCTTTCTCCTGCTCTCTGAGCGTGCCAAGTTTAATCCCACCCCAGGTCTCTGCTCACGCTCTTCCCCCCTCTTACGTTCTCCCTGTGGGGGGCCTTGTGTTCGGATCTTCACTCACGTGTCACCACTTTATGAGAATAACCGTCATCAGGGCAAAAGGGACAAAAGAGAGGAGAGTAACATTAGATTGAGAGACCTTTCTTATTGCTAAAACATGCTACAATTTCATTTATTTTTAAGGACATATTGCCATATTAAGTTCTTTATTTTTCAGCCTCCTCTAAAAAAATAAGGTAGAGAATAGACCTTTCTTGCCCACTACTATATCCATGGCCCATAGAATAGTGCCCAGCACACACTGGGTATTAACCAATAAATGTGAGAAAGGAAGAGATACAGAAGAAAAGGACTTTCAAAATTATATTTCAAAAAATGCCTTCAAAAACGTTTTTCTCATTTGTTAGTCTTGGGTCATTTGCATTCTGTATTGAGTCTGCATAAATTAGTTTTCTTGCTGGGAGTTAAAATGTTATCTAGTTTGCTCTTTGAGAAACAATAGAGAGAGATGAAATGGAGATGGCATTTGGCCAGGAGTCCCTCTTTTGAGTCTTTCCAGGGCGACATGGACGCAACGGATGGGGCAGGGCAGGGGAAAACTTTATTACTGGTTGACATTTTGTCCCCGCAGCCCTGTGAAGAATGCTGGCGATACAGACTGGAACAATTGGAGAAGTCACTTATTAATCTGCTTTGAAGGCTTATGTAAACCAGAATAAGAAAGGTCAAAAGGAGATTTTTGTTAATTTCCACCCCAGTGAATAGACACAATCACCAAGTCGGCATTGTCAAGAAAGAGAAAGACTAGACAGCAATACAACTGCGATGCTTGGTAAGAACTGATAGTTTGAAAAACTGTGTTTTCCTTTCTACCATCATCATAATCCGTGCTTACTACCCCTTTGCTTACCTGCCTTTTTGAAAGAAAGAAACAGTTTCTTAAGAGAGAGGGACACTGCCCCCTCCCCTCAAAAAAAAACAAAACAGATTTCTAGGTTTTCTCCTTGTTGGAACAAACTTTAAACCTAAACCCTACAGAGATAATAGAATAGTAAGGTTTTACCAAGGTTAATGATCTCATGCATCTCTATTTTTTTCGTGCAATAAGGAAAGTCCAAAATGGCCCAAGTAGGGGAAAACAACTGGAAATTCTTCCAGAACAGTAAGACAATAGCATTATTCAATATTTCTTTTAATGACAAAATCACACAAGGACACAGAGACAGAATAAGGGATGATTCGTAGTATGAGCTTGCGATCCCCCCTCAGGGAACGAAGCTCCCTAGTCCCCTCGACTCAGGTGGGAGGCCGAACAGACAGACCTTGGCCAGACCACCTGTGCCAGGGGAACTCGGACCTCGACCATCACTCGAGGCCAAACCAGCCGCTTCGTTCTAAGTCCCAACTTCCCTGCTTGCCTCCCTGTCAACACAGGGCCAACCAGAGAAAGCCAAATACACCCGAGTCATCACTTAAGACACCTACCACTAGTGAGCCCACCTCCAGCTTCCCCACCCTAACTGCTTTCTATTGAAGAACTACCTGAGCCTCCGCTCTTTTTGACTCTAAAGCTCTTCCGCGTCCTCTCCTGCTCGTGAGCCTCTGCCAGGCTCAAGGGATGACAGCTGACGCTCCCACCATGGTAGGTTCTGAATAAACGGTGTCTTCTGTTTCTTTGCTTTTGGGTGGCCTTCCTTTATTGCCACAAAAGAAAAAAACAAAATAAGGCACACATGACCTTTACCCCCATGCACAATGAGAGGTGAAAAGTGCTGTGACAGCATTATACTTCCTAGGAAAGAACTTCTTGTCTTATTGGCAAGGATTGGTGCCTTAAAACTCCTTGAGATTTCCATTAACTCCCTCCAATCACAATAGGCTTAAAATCAAAAGAATAAATAAAAATGACTGTTCACATTATTGTTAACAAATAGCAAGAGGAGATAGCACTATTGCTTTGCTCGACAGGTTTCCTGACTTTTGTAGGGGGGCAGGGAGGATTTTACCACCCCAATATTAATCAAGGGAATTATGGAAAGACTGTGACCACTATCTGCTTCTTAATAAGCAAGCTTCTATAAAATGTGTGAGACAAAAAATAACCCTTATTCCTTTGAATCCCCTGTCTCATCCCCTCCATCAGCAGCTCCACTAATGCTTTTGTAACATACCTTCCAAATTCCCAATTCTTCTGTCACATTGGAAATGAAAGTATACACACTCAGTTGCTTTTAAGTGATTGTGGGCCAAAGGGGCTGCTTCAGATCCTGTAAGAGGCGCAATTTAAAAGTCATCAAGCTTTCCACATGCACAAATGGGCCACTTCTTAGCATGGAGCTAGAAACTTCACTGAATGCTCTTTCCATTGCACAATTTAATCACCTCAATGAAATTCTACCTAGACAAATAGTTATGCCCTATTCATTAACATGCGAACAACAGTGTGTATAAGGCAGGTTTAGCGACTTCCTATCTACGAGGTCATGAGGGAGCTGAGAGGGGAAACCACGTCTCCTTGGCCCCAGACTAGTCTTAAGCAAAACTCAGTATGTTGAAACTCTTCTTAGAAAAGAGCATGTTACAGAGATATATGCAACACAGTGGTGCAAACTTTTTCCAAATCTGGGGAGTGATCTCAGCTCGTTATTGTTTAAAACACCTCTCCAGGGCTGCTAGAGCATTGTCGAGGACGGAAGAACCGGGAGACGGAGCTTCCACCGGGCTTAGCGTCTTCTGTTCTCTTCTAATTTCATGGGAAGTGAAGTGAATCTGATCTGCTCACTAAAGCTTACTGTAACACAGTTTGGATGGTAAAAAGTACAATTTCAAATGCTTCAAAAAGTCAAGGACCAGCTTCATAGCCGGCCTTTCTAGAAAGAAAAAAAAAGGAGCCTGAGGCAAAGCTTCAGGTGCAGCAGAGCCTGCGAGCTGTGACCCAGGGCAGCGAGAGGAAGAGGGAGAGCAGACACAACGCGGTACCCCGCTGAACTCGCCACGTCAGGACTGCAGCTGTGTGCGGCGTCACTGTGCCTGGGAACAGTCCTCTGGGACTGCAAGAGAGAAGAATCGCTCTTGCAGTCCTTTCCCACCTTCAGTGACTCATCAGTCCCAGCTTGCCCCTCTAGGTATTAACATTCCCTCACTTCCAGGCTTGGCAGCCTGACCCCTCCGGGTTTGCTTCTGGAGGAATCCATTTCCCCGAGTCCCACAGTTTAGCTCCTCCTGCAGATCGGAGAGTGTGGGGGCAGGGGAAGCTCTACTGTCCTCAAGGCCCAGTTGGGACCTTGAGGAGTGACATTTCCCACTCTGGAAAGGTACCATGGTGGACAAGCCAACCCCTGCTTTCCTGCCGGGGGCTGCCAAAAGAGCTGGTGGTCTCAATGAACAAGCTGAACCATGGGGTAAGTGGCTAATGTTCAAGCAGTGCGTATGTATGTGTGCGTGCGCACACGTGCGCGCACACACACACGGGCGGAGGGGGAGTGACGTGCAGAGGGACCTCGGCAATCTGAGAAGATACTTGAATGGAGCCTAATGAAGTCTGCGTTCAGTGATTCTTCTGATTCTTTGTCCTGAAGAGCAAGGCGGGCAAGTGAGTTTTGTAATTTTTAAAAACAATACACAAATGGGAGAATATATTTTCATGAAACATTCCGAAGCAACCCATCCTATAGACTTTATTCATCTATTAGTTTACGTGATAAATCCCAGCCATTCACTGAGCATGCACTTATTATTACACTCTATTCTAGGAACCAGGGTTACAGCAGGAAACAGAATAGCCAAAAACTTCTGTCCTGGGAGACGTTAAACTATTAAGATGACTATTAAGATAGTGTCTGCCAGTGATGAATCTTATGAAGAAAATAAGACGATGCATTGTGCAGAAAGGGAAGAACAGAGTTCATTTAAATTGGTTTCAACGAAATCCCTAATGATAAGAAGGAGACAGCTAAGCTAAATTGGGGGTATGGGAGGATTAAAAATTTTTAAGGGAGGACAGACCATAAGTGCAAGGATCTAACAGGAAGAATAAACCTGGCCTGTTTGAAAAACAAAAACATCCTCTTTCTCATTCTTCTTTGCTGGTAGAGATATAGAGTTAAAGTTTATATGGAAAATCACATGGGCAAAACTATCGCATTCACAAGTAGGTATTTTTTCCCAGCATTAGTGAGATATTATTGATATATAATACTTGGAAGTTTAAGGTGCACAATATGATAATTCGATACATATACATACTTCAAAATTATTCCCACAAGAGGATGAGTTAACCCCTCCACCCCTCACAGCGTTACCTTTCTGTGGTGACGACACTCAGACCTGCACTCTGAACATCCACACGCAAGTCAAACTTTGCCCTATGTGTGTACAGGAAAAAGCACGGACACACAGAGTGCAGTACTAGCACAGTTCCAGGCGCCCCCCAGGGATCTGGGAACACATCCCTTGCAGAAAAGGGGGGAGTCCATGTTGTTAATTATGCTCACTATGCTGTGCATTAGACCCCCGGGACTTACTCATTTCATACCTGGAGGTTTATACCCGTGGCCAGTGTCCCCCGCTTTATCTCCACCCACCTGTACCTGGCAGCCACCATCCTCCTCTCTATTTTGATGAGTCCTGTCTTCGAAAATTCCCAGAACAAATGAGGACACACAGTATTTGTCTCTAACTTTTTTTTCTTGGCATATGCCCTCAAGGTCCATAAATTTTTGCTTCCATATTCATCGGGGATATTGGCCTGCAGTCTTTTTGTCCGAGTCAGGACATGCAGGTATATTTTGCTTGTCACCGAGAGCCTCAATTAAAACTCTATTGTGTTTTCAACTGTATATACTCACTAAATATTCACATTAGATTTGGTTGTATTAATTTAAATTATAATTAAAACGTAAGAGTATTTAGTGACTGGAACTGGCAGTAATTACAGTAATAAAATTATTTTAGTTGAGTTTGTGACCTGTGTGGATACCTCTTGAGCTCATTCTCACTCTGTGACTCACACATTGTGCATTTCAATGTAATATACTAAATAGTAGCTATTTATGCGGAAATACACTTCTGGTACATTACTTCTTCTTTCCTTGTCTTAGTGAACTGTGGTTTCCAGGTCATATCTGAAGGAGGGCTAATTCGCATGGCTAGATTTTCGATAGAAATCTCTGTCCACCAGAAAGAGTTCTTCCCTCTCCCCCCGCCCAAAGTAAACATTTTCTGCATTTCGGTTAGAAAATGATCCTTAAAAGTCATGAAACCTGGTGCATCTTTGTTAAGTGAGACAACTTTTAGAAACATCTCTTTTCCATCCATGTCCACTTCCATGGAAATAATATCACTGAACTCTCAAGGCCTCAAGGTAACTAAAAGTATGATACACTTTTGCCTTGACTGTTCTTAAATACTCTCAGGTTCCTTAAAATTAGTTTATGTCCTACGTTAACCTGTAGCATAAAAAGTATTTGCTATCTAAAGGAGAGTTTGAATATAAACTGAAATATATATCAAAATATAACATCAGATGAATATTTTTACATTGTAGAGAAAATGACAATAACAAATTCAGCGGATGTTCCATCTTCATAAATTTTACCCTAAAATGCTACCCACTTTTACATTTAAAAACTTTGGAAGAGCAAAGCTGGGTGAACACGGATTGTGATATTTAGAAACATTTTATCTCTCTCTTTTCATTGCTTTTGCTCAATGTCCACTGCAAGTCATGCCGAGCTGAACTATTCATATAGCTTAAATAAAATTAAATTAAATATTGGGAGTTTTATTTAGAACAAAATGATGCTTTAAAGTTTGAGTATCTACAGATGTATCTGTACTGTGCTTTTTCTCTCCATCCCCACTCCTACAATTGTTTTAACTCTCCAACGTAAGTAATTAATCTCTGCCTTCTTACAGAAACCAATGGAAAATTCTGAGTTTTCTCTTTACCCATCAGCAGCATTGAACATAGTATTTCTTATTCCTTGATGAGCTCTCATTATGTGGCTCCCGGAATATCAAATACTCTTCATTTTCCTCTCACCTCATGGCTGCTCTTCCTTCCTTTCTTCCTTTCTTTTTTTCTAATCCTCATTCGAGGATATGTTTTTATTGATTTGAGAGAGAATGAGTGAGAGAGAGAGAGAGACATCGTTGGGTTGCCTCCCATACACCCCCCAATCGGGGACGGAGCCTGCAACCAAGGCATGTGCCCTGACCAGAAACCAAACCTGCAACCTTTTGGTGTATGGGACAACACTCCAACCACATGAGCCACCCAGCCAGGGCTTTCTCTGTCTTCTTGATTGCTTCCTGTGTCTGTTCCCAATCTCATAGTGTACAGTGTTTGAGACTCAGTCCCAGCTTACCTTCCATTTTCTGTGTGTGCTCCCTGGTTAAGCTCCGTCAGCCCACTGCTTTAAAGCCCATGTACACCCAACAACTGTCACATTCTCTCCAGCAAAGACCCGTTTCCCACACTCCAGCTCTGGGTACCAAATGACCTGCTCAACATTGCCGCCATCTGCATGTCTATTAGACCTTGAGAACTCCACCCACCTGTGACTGGACTCTTGAAATTTTATCCAAACCAGCTCCACCTACACAGCCTTCTTCCCTGTGGTTCATGCCAACTGTTCTATTTTAGTTGTCCTGGTCAAAATACTGAAATTATTTAGACTCCTCTTTTTCTCTCTTATTCTGTATCTAATATGAAGACAGAGATCATGCTGACTCTGTCTTCAAAGTCTACCAGGGTGGACCACCTCAAAGTGTATCCGCTCACCTTTTGCATTTTTTTTATTTTATTTTAATCATTGTTCAAGTACAGTTTTCTCCCACCTACTCCCATTCCAGCCCACCCACCCAACCCTCCCCTCTTCCCCCCCATCACCCACCTTTTGATTTTAATACAAAGTATAAACTGCACTGTTCTAATTTAATGGAGATGGTTTGCAATAGTTGGGCGTATATTTAGAAAACTTCTGACGGACCATGTTTAAGTCGCTGAGGAAAAATGGAACATGACTGGATCCCAAAGCCCCGCCCCCCAGGCCATTTTAACACAGTCATCTAATAGCAGTTATTAACACTGAGCATCAGTTTGCTTATGCAAAAAATGGGGTCAAGATCACCACCTAGAAAGAATTTTATAAGAATGCAATCTTATATCTAAGGCATTATCTTTGAGAAATGTGAATCATATCCTTAAAACACCCAATGGCGGGAAGAGGACTGGAACCTTAAAATGTTCAATATAAATATTTTCCTTGACAGTTTACTCGAGGCTGGCTTGTACTGCTTGCAGCATCTACTAGACGCGGTGAGCTGTGCTATATTGCCAGTTCTCCTCCTCTGTCAAAACCAACTGTGTAATGGGAGACGGTTTCAACGTTTCAAGTCCGCATTTTGAACAGGAAACAGAGGCAACTCCGGTCTGGAGAGAAGATGGTAACTTTAACATGGTATCTTGCACATGATCCATGGCCCCCAGTGCAGGGAGCAAGGGACTATAACGAAAGATGAAATCACGGAAGAGGAGGACATCTCTAAGAGAGGGAACAGAAGTAAGACCACACACAGAGACAAGGCCGTAGAGACGGAACCTTTGCCTCACCTTTGGCTTCAACATCTGCAGCCACGGTTTCCGCTGGCACAGAAATATTACACACTGTCGCATTTTCACACTTGCGAAAACAAACACATTGTGCTCTAAAAGCTTTCCCTGGCAAGTGAAAATTATTCCATTGATTTTTAATGCAGCTTAAAAAAAAAAAAAACAAAAAGAAAACCCAACACCAAACACGTGATTCACTGAAGAGCTGCCCACAGTGTAGGACCTCAGTCAGCCTTGTGCGTGTGAAGTAGCTCTTCCCACACTCACTCACTAGTGTGGCAGCCTCGCGAACTTGGGTCAGCTCTGGCACAGACCTGGCTCACCCAGCACATCCCCGAAGCGAGAAGAGGAGAAGCTGGGGGCTGAGGGGACCCCGCCCGCACCATGACATGGTCAAGGGCAGGAGGCCATGACTCGGTTCCTCCGAGTGACTCTACCACGGCCCCCAGTTTGTGCCTCTCTAAGCCCAGCGTCCCCCTCTGTGGAGTGCGGGCCCTCCTTGCAGTGACTGGGTGGACGTGAAGCGGGACTGAGAGCTGCCGTGGAGTGACTGAGAGGCTGGCGCGGCACAGCTGCCGGCGGGAATCAAACGCTGCTCCCTTTCTCAGTCAGCATTTGCGTCTGGGAGCGCCTGGAGCCAAGATGAAATTATTTTTAAAAATACAATACATTCAATAAAAGGAGAAAAAAATTAATTTGTAGAATGCCTGGTTGGGACAGCCGAAAGTGATTTTCAGCACTAATTAACAGCATTAAAAACTTTTCTCAAATGTTTCCCTTTTTCTTTGTGTCAACACAAGAATAATCCAGAAAGACAACTTGAATGCAGTCGATAAAAGTGGGAAAAGGTGTTCAAGAATATAAAAGTATTCTTATTAGGTCTCTGAAGGTCTAATATTGTTTCTTGATGATCTTGAAATGAAAGCAAACCTATTATTGGGTTGATAGCATTGTTTTCCCCATAACATGCTGGGAAGAATATAAAACTAGATTGAACTGACAACCTTATTTTAAATGTACTTTAAACATGTAAATGTCTAAGATTTTATTATGTACTCTCTTGCCACAGGAATATATTTGTTTTTATTATGAACTGGCTTTTGTGTTAAATAGGAAGTAAAATAAAAGAGAGAGAGAGATGCCCAAATAAAATGTTACCGTAAAAAAATCACATGATTATAGAAACACTGTAACTTTTGACAGCCTCCTGACATCAGTAAAGAGACATGGCCTGTAAGGAATAACATGGCCAGTATGGAAACACTTGCTAAAGAAGGTAAAATCTATTAAACTGTAGTACCCTGATTCTAACCATTCAGACTTCATGAAACATTTCGATTATGCTAATGCTGAAACTGCTCATTTCAATACGCTATTACTGATATTGTTGCATTAGATATACAATTTCTTGCTCAATGTTTTCATGCCTAAGTGACCTCTAAATTGGTCTGTTGCAAATCACTGCTAATAGACTGGCAGCAATCTACAGCACTTGGCTGTATACAGAGACTGAGCCACATGGGGAAGAGGTTCGGATTCCTCAGGAGGTAGATGAATCCTCGGAAACAAACTGCCTTCTCTGCCCTGTGGTCTTCTTCTTTCTCTCCTTCCTTCATCTCCTGCTTTCCGGTTCTCTTTCCTCCTCCATCTCCCTGCCTCTCCTTCCTCTTCCCTCATGGGGCCCCCCAACACTGTTCCCGCACACGCCCCAACTCCAGTTGTTGAGCTGAACCCCAGAGTGCAATGCTTTGCTTTAAAAATCAATGAAACCCATTACTCAAAATTGTGACTTGTAGAACTATGAGAATTGGACTTTCTCTGAATTACCCAGTGCAGTGGCATCCGCATCTGACTGAGTAAAGCCACCAGTACCGCAGCTGTGGTTGGAAAGTGCAAGGGGGCACAGGTTCTGAAGTCAGGTAGGCAGCGTGAGTTCAAGTCCAGGGTCCCACTACCTGTACAGCCGCGAGAAAGCCAAGTCTCTCTGCAGGGTTTTTGCTTCATGTCTGGACACTGGGACTAATAACAAGGTTTATTTCATGGACTTTTCACACCGATTAAACTACTCATTTACTCAACAACCATTTCCTGTGTGCTGACGGTGACTAGACACTGCTCAGTGGGCTGGTGATCCAGCGATGAAAACTACAAGACAACCACCCCTGCCCGCTTCGAGCCCGCAGTCTGTTTAGGGGACGCAGATCATAAATAAATGTAGGAAACTGTGAGGTAAGGATAAACGCAACGGAGAAAATGCACAGGAAGTGCTTCGCAGCGTGCTTAGAAGGTAGCGAGTGCTCGAGAAATACGCCCTCCCTCAGGGTCATTTTCAGAGCCGCCGACCTGGTGGGGAGCCAGCGCCCTGCAGGAAGTGAGCGCAGTCCTTACCAATCTGAGCCCCGGGCTGAAAGCAGAGAGGCAACGGGAGAAGCCAGACAGAGGAACGACTGAGCACATTTCTTCTCCCCTCTGCAGCCACAGGCCCTCCGTCTTCCGGAGGGTAAAAATCAGGCCATTCTGGTCCGTCCATAAAAGAGTGTGTTCAGCACTGGAGGGGGAAAAAGTTATTTTACTCTGACAAGGTCCCTAATCAAAATAATATATAAGGACCTATTGATTTTTTTTTCAGTTAGTTTGTTTCTCTGGAAGTTTTATGTGTACCATGCCCAAATAAAAAAGGATTTTACAAAGTCCCATCA
Source organism: Phyllostomus hastatus (assembly GCF_019186645.2). Taxonomy (NCBI): domain Eukaryota; kingdom Metazoa; phylum Chordata; class Mammalia; order Chiroptera; family Phyllostomidae; genus Phyllostomus; species Phyllostomus hastatus. The sequence continues at coordinate 22,835,840 of NW_025334024.1, forward strand.
AGGAGGCATTTCAGAGGCCCCTTTGAAAATAGGGGCATGGTGACGAGATGACCTGTGGGTTCCTATCACGGCGGCGCAGTGGTAGAAAAGGGGAGGGAAACCTGGTGGGGCCTGGGAACGTCTCTGTCCTGCAAACAGACGAGTGAAGAAAGAGCCGCTTGCAGACAGGAGAGGCAGCAGCAGGGAATGGAGAAACGGGAAGACACTGAGTTCAGGGTCCAAGGCTCGTGTCTACAGACCGCCCGGCATGTACGTAAATGCAGTTCCGCAGCGTGAGGCTTGATGTTTGGGAGGTTGCTCGGCCTGTCATTTCACCGGCCACCTCCAGCAACATCGAAGAAACAACGACATTGAATGGGCAGCATTGCACGTCTTCCCTGATGTACTTAAATTTGTCATCGGGGCCCCTAGTCATAAGAAGAGCAGCTTGGGCTGCTTCCCGCTGGGTCGGCAATGCCACTGAGCTAGTCCATGAGGGGAGTCCTACTAATTGTTGCCTTTTGAAATTTCCTGCTTACTGGAATCAATCTAATAGACAATCTATGACACAATAATCTCCCCGCCCCCCGCACCATTTGGTATCTACCAGATTTATGAAATCATTTAGAGGGTTTAGTATTGTATGATTTTAGTCCTCCAGAGTAAGGCAGGGCATGCCACTACAGCCTACAGATTGCTTTAGGGATGAAGAGTATACACCTGTTTTGCAAATAATATATGGAGTGTGTGCGTGCATGTGTATTAAGTACTCATCACACATTGCCTTAGGACAGCAACAGGGAATAGTTGCAGAGATCTGCTACGGGCTGAAGATATTTGTAAACCGTGATTATAAATTTAACACAGGTGATGGAGTCAAAGATTTTTTTTGTGTGCTGAAGGTTAACAGGAGCCTCAAGAGTTATTGATTTCAAATAACCGTAGCTGACCCCGGTTAGGTTTTACGAAGTGTATAGGCATAACTCTCCTCCTTTGCCACCACCGTATTTGCTTGGACTGTTCCCAGAAAAGTCAGAGTTCTTGATAGAGCAAATGCTATCCTTATGACGTCGAGAGGAATAGAGTATCACAGAGTTAGCTTAAGAATGAAATACGATCACGTACAAAAAGTGTCCAGAACACGAAAAAGTGATCAACAGCTCATAGACCTGTCTAAGGGAAAGTGAGGAGGCGTGAGATCAGGAGAGTTTGGGTCATGAAGGAGTCGGAGAAGCCCCCCTCTGAACAGTTTGTGGCACAGGGACTGGCCTGTGATGGTTGCTGACAGGATACTTTGTGGAAAGAATGAAAGAAGAAGAGGAGGAGGATGCAAGAGAGGAAGGTTGGCTATTCCTTCAGGAGTTCAATGTTAACGTGTGGGAGCCAATATGTCTCATTTCAGGCATATTCCACACTTTGATTCTTTTCACTGCCCACACTCTGGTGTTAGCGAGCCCAAGAGGAAGCATTTTTTTGTTAGTTTCCCTGCTTTTTTTTGCTTCTAAAATAAGCAGACATGTTTGAAACAGCATTGCCTTTCCTTACACAAACAAGGGTTCCCATTCCATTTCTGCCACTTTCTAGTTAGGTGACTTTAGACAAGTCACTTCCCGAATCTGTTTCCCTTTCTAAAACTGGGAATAACAATCCCTGCACCTTACTTGCTTCAGGAAAGCAGGCAGACAGTAGGTGATCTGGAGAAGTCCCCTGGCACGTGGTCACGCTCTCCACTGGAGTCTCCACTTTGTACGACTCCTTTTCACTCCCCCCGGACACCCCACGCCTCCTGCATGCCCTACAAATAGTCAGTAGAGCGGTACAGTGTTCCCGAGCTTTCTTTTTTTCTACACCTTCTTCCGTAGCCAGCCCCGCCCACTTTTCACAGGGCCCTCATCTCCAGATTTGGCAGGCTTCCATATCCGCCGGGATCACACAATCCAAACAAACTCAGGAAGGCTTTCTGTTGTGTATTCCCTAGGATATTGAAATCCGAACAGATGTTTGTCTCTTAACGAACCAGGCCAACCTCTCTCGGAGACCCTGAGGGACGGACTGTTGCTCCCCAGGATTCTGGCAAAGAGAGGGAATCATCCTGGGGCACTTCCTCCTAGCGCGCACATATCATTGCGCTTCACTTCTGTAATACATTAGGACTGCTTTGTGTTTTTTGCTCCTTGGTCCCTAGAAGACAATGAAGATACCTCACTGACGTGAAGGCGACAGTTGGGAGACATCTGCTTGTTTGTCATGAGAACACTCGTGTGTCTCAAAGTGTCCCCCAGGATTACTCGAAGCCTTGTTTAAGAGGCAGATTCATGGGCCCATGCCCCATGGGCTGCTTCATACCCAAGAACGTAGGGTCAAAAGCACTGCATTCCGATAATGTTCCAGGTGAATCCTGTGCAGACTACACTTAGAGTTCCACTGGTGGGTGATGAATCTGAGTAACTCTGGAAGCATTTGGACAACATATAATTTGTCTGCTTGTCTCAGACTCAAATCATTGACAGTGAAGGGACCATCCATGAAGGACACTGCTATTTATTGAGCACTTGTTGTATACCCAGTGTTCCGCCAGGCACTTGCTATGCAGAATCTCATTTACTCTGCATACAAAATCTGAGAGGAAGGCTTTATTATTCCCCCCACTTTCCAGATGAATGAACGGAGTCTCAGGGAGGTTGAACCAGCAAGGGTTTGCTCACACAGCTGCTGGGTGGTGGGACGCAGCCCTGCCTGCCTCTCTGAGCCAACACTATGGCCCCCGCGTGACTGAGTCCCATTTCTCTTAACAAATCCCTGCATCGTGCCCTTTAAAACAATAGCTCCTTGGCCCTTCGTTCAATTTATGTTCATCAAACTGAGTTGTTTTCAGTAGTTATAAACTTTTATGACATTTTTGTGGTTATTATGGAAAATATGCTTCTCCTACCGTGCCTTGGTAGTTGAATCCACATATTACTATCTGTCTGGCCTCCAATAAAATGTACTTATTTGCACAATCAGTTCCCTGTACAGTTGTTTATTTCTTGGCCCAGCTGTAGATTAATTATAATGCCCATGTTTATGTCCTTATGGGTGCTGTTCTAAATTCATTTTTAAGTCAGTTATTAAAAATGCTAGATGACATAAAAGTGGTGTTCTTCTTCCCCTTTTTATGATAAATCTCCTAGTTTAAAATTCCCCAGATCTAATTCAAGGCAAAAATTAATTTTTGTGGTGTGAAGTTGAGGGCAAATTATGGAGCAACAAAGATACATAAAACATGATTTTTTCCCCTAAAATGTATGTGCTATTGTTTTAAGAACAAAACAATACATTAAAACAAAACAAAACAAAACACACACATGCTGCCATCTAACTTCTAGAATAAATAAGCTGCTGTGTTTGGAAAACACCTACATTTCAGCATTCCAAGTGTGATCTGTGTGCGTTCAGCCCCTTCTGAGTTGAATGATAGTTTCACCCTTGACCCTGTGTGAGGAAAGACCTCACATTAAGACCTAATATTATGTGCAGTCTTGACACCCGGTGAAATTGAGAAGGTCTTAAATGGCCTAACCACAACTACCTCTTCCACCTTACTCCTGTCAATTAGGGCCCCTAGCCAAAACAGTTCTCTAGGATATTGAAATCTGATCAAAAGACCAGGTCCTTGGCCAGACCATGAAATTCTTCAAACACTGCAATCATAGCCTCCTCTCGGGAACCAGGGGGCACTCCACCCCTTTGGTGCCACAGAGGCTGCCTCCCACAGCCCCTTACTGTCCATCTGTCCCCCTGGGCAACACGCACGTGGCCCTGCATGGTACGTGGTGTCTTCCTCCCCCAGGCTGAGTACACACAGCTAACGAGCTGAGCGTCTCACCCGTCTAGGGCTGGGTTCGGCCTTCAGCTTCTTTGCGCAGGGATCCCTCCTTCACCAATGGGGTGAACAGAAGGTGGTTCAAACACCATGTCCGCCTTTGCACATTTTTATGTTCAGAATCTGTAAACTTCTGTGGATATGGCTGAGATTTCATGGGTGAAGAATTGATAAGGAATATTCACATTTTGAGAGAAGATCCTGTGGATCCCATTTCCGCAGCCAATGTGGTGAGACGCCTGTTCATTCGGACTGGCAGTGAGAGCCCAGCGTGCCCTTGGCCTGGGGAGCGTGGCGAGAGACCACGCGCCAGCTGGGGCTTTCTGCTGACGCTGCTCTCAGGGGGAATTTCCTCAGCTCTTTCTCTGTGACTGCTGCCTGCAGGCAAGGTATCCGCGAGTTTCACATACTGGAGAACGACGCAGAATAGGAAAACTGATATAGCTATAAGAACACAATATACTTCAAGTGCACTCAGAAATTACCGAAAGAAAGGGTCACTGGTGGCAACTTTACTGTTTAAAATTACATACCACAAAGGGCAGTCCCACGTTCCACTTAAAATTCCAGCTCCAAGAATTTCATATATAACCTTGATTTCTCGTAGCGTCATAAACATAATTATACGTACAAATGTACATACCTACACATTATTCCACTTTACAGAAGTAGAGTCATTCGATGCACACTGTTCAGCAAATTTTCTTCAACTCACGATCTAGCGTGGTTATATTTTCAGGTCAGGGAATATTTGTAACTCATTCTCTAATTTTACTGATATTGCTCCATTACTGTGGTGAACTCGCTGGAACTGCTTCTCACTGCGATGGGGCAGCTGGTTTCCGGTGGCGCGCCGTCACCGTGCAAACGAGTTACGCAGACACGGAAACAAGGTTGATCCGCCTGCGTGTCCCACACCCGTCACTGGGTAGGAGTCTGATATCTCAGACAACTTTCTTAACTACTCTGAGACTCATTTTTATTTTAGATATCAAATGAATAGCTGTTCAGGGTTATTGCCTGGATAAAGTGAAGTTAGATGCTTAAGTAAACACGTGTTATTCTCAATGCAACAATTTAATAAGTGACATCATTTAGACATTCAAGAACGACAAGTAAATTAAATATTTTGCTTAATAAATAGTTCAAGCTTCCCTTAACGTTAGTCATTTGTGTAAAACTTTATGATTTTGCCATATCTGTGAGCTACGTTCATGCTTATTTACATAATATTACATTTAAGTAAATTTATGTACATTTTTAAAGTGAGTCATTGTAGCATGGAAACTTTGTATTTGTCATAAAACAATGAATTCACACCTAATCATGACTATATAATAATTATAAATTATAATAAAAATATTAAGTACATTGTCTGCTCGTCAAAGTCCAGTCAGAAGACAGAAACCACTCTGGTCATGTGAACAAAAAATATTTAATGTAAAAAAAAATTACTAGTAAAAGTTGTTAACTACTGAGAGATATTTTTTCTGAAGGACCCTCACAATGGACAACACAGCAGCTGCAGGGTGAGGCTGCTGCCTCCAGGGCGGAGGGAGAATGCTCAGGGAGGGGGCGCAGCAGGCGGAGGAGCGCTGGCTTCGGAGGCTGAGACGTGGACCCCCTCAGACACAGCCCTCTGGAAGGGGGAAAGCCCGTTGATATGATCTGGGGCAGAGCGCCTCCGCAGGAAGCCCCCAGAGGAGGTGTCAGCGGGTGGGAGTTAGCTCCGGCAGACTGGCTACAGAGTGCCCGCTGCCCGCTGTCCTGCACTCCACCCGAAGCCACTAGAGGAAGAAAAACGTCAACAGGAACCGAGAAGAAAAGCCAGGTCTCTACCCTGCCTCCCAGTTTTCACCCACATCCTCTGTGGACGGAGTCCAACCCTGCAGCACCTGGCGCAAGGGAGCTACGTACAGGTTCTGAGATAATAAATCAGGACAAAGAAGTGGGGATTCGGACTTGGAAGCAGTAATAATAACTTGCACACATGTTTTCCTTTGCTACCTAAATCATCTTATGTCGCCCCAAAGGGGCATAAGAAACACTCACATGGAACACGGAGTATTCGATACATAGTTCCACACATCTACTGTCACACACCCTCACCACTTCGAGGCCCGTGGATGGTGCTGACGGTCTAGAACGAACCCGACAGACGAGAAAACCAACGCAGAACGAAACCCATCACCTAAGGCCGCCCATTCAGCCACGAGCATAACAGAGCTCTTCTCCCCAGTTTGGCTTCTCGCTAAATATTTCACTTTCTTAAGTGGTGAAATAGAGGATGTGTGCTTCTTGGTTCTCTCAAAGGCTTACCACTTTCAAAGTGTTCGGCTGATTTACTAAACTGGATCTCATTTCAAATTAGAGAACAGGAGTAATCTTGCCTTGAACGGGAATGGACGGCCACACCTGCGTGAGATTTGAATAGATGATAAGAAGAGACCTCCTTTAGATGGAAACTATCCTTGGTTAGGGTTTTATCTTTATTGAGTTTATTGGGGTGACATTGGTTAATAAAAGTATGTAGGTTTCACGTGTGTGATTCTACGATCCATCATCTGTGCACTGTACTGTGTGTTCACCGCCCCGAGTGAAGTCTCCTTCCATCACCATTTATCCCCCTTTTCCCCTCTCCTACCTCCCTCCACCCCTCCTTTCTTTCTGGTAATCATCGTACCATGGTCTATGAGGATTTCTTTCCTTCTTTTTCTTTCCTTTTTTTTTTTTTGCCTACATTAGAATTTTAAAGATTCCAGTTTTAACTGGACTTTTCCCCACTGTCTTACTGCGTGACTCAGCAAATCCTCTCCCTTTTTCTCTGGGTGTCAGTTTTCTCATCTGTGAAGAGTAGGACGGATTTCTACTTATCCCTAAGCTAATTTATAACTCTATTCTTGTGGCGGTAGGATCGATGATCAGAGTTTGGCAGTATGCTTTGGGACAAACAGAATTTCATCAGCAACCATTTTACTCACTCTTTTCAAACCGTATAAACCTCACTCTTTGCAGGGTAAAACCTAATTATCTCAGTGTGGTACAATAAGCTTTCTAAGACTTGTTCCCAATTTTTTCCAGTCATATATCTCACCATTTTTCATTTTGGGGGCTACTCCAAATATTCCACTGGCTCCATTCCAAATGGTTTCTTTGCATACTCCCACACTCAAATGTCCACCCTCACTTCTTCACTTGAACGGCTATTCCTTATTCTTCATCGCCCAGCCCAGAGTTCACCTCCTCTAGGAAGCAAACCATGAACCCCTCAGCTTGAGCTAAACGGCCTTGTTCTGTGCTCCACGACAATGCTTGGCCAGTTTCTCGGAGCCCTAAACATTAGCCTGTGGGCAAGCAGTAGTTATCTATTTAAATGCCCCATCCCCAGAAGGCCGCAGCAAATACTTATTAATATTTTTATCCAGATCACTTTGTACTTGATGAACTGAAAACTTAAAATTCTCAATCCTTGGCTTTTCATACCTTTTCTACAATACTTCATGCTACCTGAAGGAAGCATTGCAGGACATTATTTGTATTTATCACTGCTAAAAATGCTGTGTTCATATTTGATCAGGAGTTATCCGATCCAGGTGTCAAATGATTTATTTTGAAACGGGTTTCAGCCTCCTTGGTCAAAATCTCCGCATTTGTGGCTCTAGGTATTAATAGCACTATAATATCCAAGTGTCATTGCTGGTCTGGAAATGCTTCACTTCAGCCACAAATGAATATTGTCAGAGGCGATTAACTGTGTCACCTTAATAGATGAGCCTGCTCTCCCTGCCTGCCCTTGCCAGGGTGCTCACCGAGAAGAAATGTTGCTTTACGAAGGAATGGCGAGGGAAGGAGGGTGGGCGATCTGACGGGGAAGAGAGTGAGGCAGGCCATTAGCTTACCCAGTGTTCAGGGCATGGTTTTCACTTGAAGTTGAAGTTCAATGGTTTGGCATTTCTGATATTGCTTAACTACCTGGAAATTGAATTAGGCCCAAGTGCTTTTACTTTAGTGACCCAGGAATTTTTTGAATGAGAAAAGGGGGAAGTCTCCTAAATCTTTCCATGCTGAAGATAATTCAGAATGGTTATTCCATATATTAATTGCATTAATCAAATGTACAAACGTTCATAAAGTTTAAGGTACATGAGATACAGTTAGGTAGAATATATTTTCCTAGCCACAACTGCCCTACACATAGACCTCAATGTTTCAGCCTCTAATAATCCTAATTAATGATTCTATGCATATTTATCTCTTTCATAAGTTTGTGGTATGTGATTGGATTTTTAATTTAGAATTTAAATGTAAAGTTAGGGTAATAAAAGAATTCAAAAGTATCTGTAGGGTTTTTTTTATCTTAAGGAAGCAAGTATAACCTGAGTTTCTGTAATGAAAATTGCATGGCTTGAGTAGAGACTTGGAATGAGAGTTTATAGACATAATTATTCCTGTAAGCAATGCCATAAATGTGGTGAAAATAAGTATAATGGAAGTTTGGTGATTTATCCTTATTTCCTTATCTTCTGTGAAACATCCATCCACAGGAAGGTGAGAGGACCCCCAACTCGATGTCTAAAGTCCCCTCCAGTTTAACTGCCCATTTTTTAGGTGGTGACACTGATGTGTGGAGGGGACTTGAGTTGCCTGAAGTCAGGATTAAAATCAAGATATTCTAAGATCCAGGTAAACACACTTCTGCTTTTTCTTTCTCTCTCTCTCTATTTCCAGGAAACTCAGCTCTTCCTATTCACTATGAACAAGAGATGAGGTGCAAACTTATTGAATTTTTAAATAGGCTGCAGTTTGCACAGGTGTATACAGCCATATACACTAATATAAATGTAGTATAAAGATAAAGTAAAATTGAAGAAAGCAGGTGTAAACCTTGGCTCTCAGTTTCTCTTGGAAAAAAAAGAAGCTTAACTAAAAGAATGCTAGTGCTTGTAAAATAAGTACCAAAGGGTTTCTTGAAGGAAGCACTGGATTTCTTGGACTAAAACATGAGGGGGACTTCTAATTTTCAATCTAGCATATAAGGAGTTTGGAAGTTACCATCTGTGCTTTAACAACAAGAAAAAAAAAACGCTGAACAAACCAAAAATCAACAGCTCTTCTTAGATCCAACAAGAAAATCTAAGGTCACAGGGTAAACCCATGCCCCCTAAATTGGAGAGAGAGAGAGACTGGTGGATACAGAGAATTTCAGCTTACTCGAGTAGAAGCCCAAGAGCATCATCAACCACAGGAACCAGTACTGGTGTGGAATGGGACTAGAATGGGACTGCTGAATTGATGGACGCTCAACGTGCACAAGACTGGGGACTAAAAACAACAGGGCGCCCGATCTCAGGGAAGCCGCTGCACTTTTCTGAGCTGTACTCCAGGAGCCCTACCAGGTTCTCACAGTCCAGATCAGCAGGGTCCGAGGAGAAGTCATCGTTTTGAAACAGAACTGATTTTCTCAGGGCCCACCTGACATCAGGGTCCCCTCTAACCCTCCTGTCATACCTGAAGTTGGGGGAAAAACAGAAGCATCGATGAGGATCACAACCCAGGACCCAAGCTGACTAAAAGACTGATAGTTCACTAATAAGACTGTGGAATACTCCCTCCTCTACACACTGCTACTCCTGCTGTCGCTGCTGCCGCTGCCGCCGCAGTAGGGCTCTCGTGCAATCAATGGGACAGACACAATCAAGAATGTCAGGGGCTGTATTAGCTTCCAATACCCAGCACGTCAAAAAAGGATAAATACAGCCTCTTAGCTAAATAAGCATACAACTTCACAATAAACACTTATTTACTTCAAATAGTTTGGCCCAGTATATCACATCCAGATTTCAACAACAAAAATTATAAAAATATAATTTAAAAAAACTACAGCTTAAAAACAGAGCAAGAATTAACATTAGATTTAGATATGGCCGTGATGTTGGAATTATCAGACTGGAAATATTTTTTAAATTTTGACTAATATGCTAAGGAATATAATGGGAAAAAAGTGTAAAACATGCAAAAAAGATGAGTAATGTAGGCAGAGAGATGAAAACTCTAAGATAGAATCAAAAGTAAATGCCAGAAATAAAAAAAGAAACCCACTGTAACAGAAAGGAAGAGTGCCTTTGATGGTCCATCAATAGACCAAACATGTAAAAGGAAAGAATTAGTGAGCCTGAAGAAATATTAAGAGAAATTTCTAAAGCTGAAATGCAAAGAGAAAATATATATAAAAGACAGAACCAAAAAGAAACAAGAACTGCTGGACAATTACCAAAGGCTGGAAAACAAACTCCAGGGCCAGGAAGCTCAGAGAACACCAAGAACGGTAAGGAACAAAATCACTACATCTAGGCATATCATAACTGAGCTGCAGAAAATCAAAAACAAAGAGTGATTCTTGAAAGAAGTCAAACAGGGATGAACAAATTACATTGGACTTCTTTTCAGAAAGTATGAATGCAAGTGAGTGGAGGGAAATACTGAAATATATTGAAACAGCCCTGGCTGGTGTGGCTCAGTGGTTTAAGAGCTGGCCTGCAAAACCAAAGGCTCACTGGTTCGATTCCCAGTCAGGGCACATGCCTGTTTCAGGCCAGGTCCCCAGTAGGGGGCATGTGAGAGGCAACCACACACTGCCGTCTCTTTCCTTTTCTTTCTCCCTCCCTTCCCCTCTGTCTAAAGATAAATAAATAAAATCTTTTAAAAATATATTGAAACTAAAATATTACCAATCTATTATTCTACATCCAGTGAATCTGTCTTTCAAATGTGAAAAAGAAAAGATTTTCTTAAACGAAAGTGGAATGGATTTGTCATCAGTAGACTTACCTTGCAAAAAAAATGTTAATAGAAATTCTTCAGAAATAAGGAAAATGATATAGGTGAGAAACTCGGATCTACATAAAGGAAGAAAGAGTGCTACTAGCAAGAGAATAAAATATTTTATTTTTATTATTCTTATTTTGAATAACAGTTTGTTCAAATGAATAGCAACCAAGTATTTGGTGATTTTACCTTATGTAGAAGTGAAATAAATGATAGAAAATTTACAGAGGACAGGAACTGAGTACTCTGTTACAAGGTATTTGTCCTACCCATGAAGTACTGTAAAGCTATTTGAAAAATGACGCGGATTAGCTGTAAACATGTATTGTCGACTTGAAGGCAGCCACTGAATAAAGTAAAAGGGAGTATAATTCATGTCATAAGACAGGAAAAAAGAAATGGAATCGCATAAATGTTCCATTAATACCAAAGATGGCAGAAAAGCAGAGAAGACAAAAAGAATGAAATAAAAAAACAAGGGCAATGAATTGAAAACAGTAAGGAATAAACTCCATATTAATCCAAAGAAAGTTCATGTTAGGTGGAAATGGGAGGGAGACGAGGAGGGCTGGGATGGGAGTAAAGGACAGAAAACTGTACTTGAACAATGATTAAAATAAAATTTAAAGAAAAGAAAGTTCGCTATATAAATAATCATTTTAACCACCAATGCTCTAAATACACCAATTAAAAGATAGTGACTTTCAGAGTGAAACTTTAACAGCAAAATACAAGACATAACTTTCTTACATAAAAGCAAATGTAAAACTTTCCAGCAAATATAAGACATGCCTTTCAAATATAAAAGCAAAATATAAGACATTCTGTATACATGTACAGAAACACACTTTAAATATATAACACAGATAGATTAAAAATAACGAGGTGGAGGCAGCTGCACCATGCTGACATTAGTAAGAAAGCTAGAGTAGCCATATGAATTTCAGACAAAGCAAACTTAAGAGAAATTAAATTACCAAGAATAAGGAGAATCATCACATAATGAAAAGAAGGTTAATTCTCCAGGAAGACATAACAATACTTAATGTGTATTTTTTTTGAGGATTTTGCATCTATGTTTATCAGGGGCATTGGCTTGTAATTTTATTTCTTATAGTATCATCTGGCTTTGATTATCAGGGTAATACCAGAATCACAAAATTAGTTTGAAAGTATTCCCTTCTGTTCAATCTTTTTAAAAAAGAGCTTGAGAAAGACTAGAGTCAATTCCTCCAGAAGTCTTTGGTACTATTAACCAGTAAAGCCATCTAGTCATGGGTTGTTTTTTTTTGTCAAAAACACAATGTTTTTGAGACATTTTATGTCTGTGGCATCAGTTGTGATGTATCCTCTTTCATTTTAGTAATTTCGGTCTTTGACAGACATTTCTTCAAAGAAGATATATAAATGGCCAACAGGTATATGAAAATTGCTCAAAGTTATTAATTATTGGGGTAATGCAAATCAAAACCACAATACTATAGCACCTCGTATCTATTAGAATGACAATTACTAAAACATATTAATAAGTCTTGGAGAGGATGTGAAGGAATGAGAACCCTTGTGCACTGTTGGTGGATGTGTATCATGGCGCAGCAGCTATGGAAAGCACTATAGGGGTCCCTCAAAAAAAATTAGAAATAGAGCTACCATATGATTCAGCAGTCCCACTCCTTGGTTCATTCCCCAAAGCACTGAAGTCAGGATTTAAAGAGATATCTGCACACCCAAGTGCACTGCAGCCTTATTCACAGTAGCCATGACATGGAAACAACCTCAGGGGTCATCCACAGCTGTGTAGTCAGGAACACAGGGCATGCTCGTGCAATGGAGTACTACTGCGCCTTAACAAAGAAACCCTGCCACTTGCGACAACACTGACGAGCCTGGAGGACATCGCACTAAGTAAAACAAGCCAGTCACAGAGGGACAAATACTGCAACATCCCACTTGTATGAAGTATCTAAAGCAGTCAAACTCACAGCAGCTGAGAAAACAGTAGTGGTCGCCGGGGGCTAGGGAGTCGGGGAAATGGGGAGTAGCTGTTCAGTGGCTGTGACAGTGAGTCATGCTTCGTGAACACATGCTAGGTGTCGGCTGCACAACGCGTAGTGACTATAGCAAATACTATGGCACCGTGCCATTCAAAATCTCTTGAGGATAGATCTCACATAAAGTGTTTTTACCAGTAAACAAGCAGACAAACAAAACAAAGAGACACGAGGAGACTGGATGAGGTGTTGTATGTCTCTATCACCTGGACTGTGTTGATGGTATAGTGGGTATTTGCACATATCCAGATTCATCGAATTGTGTATATCTTCTACATGCAGTTTTTGCATCTCACAAAAAAAGACATTTATAACACCAAATGCATACACGAGAACTGAAGGTTGATTTAAAATCAAATCAATCTTCTAAGCTTCCACTCTAGGAAACTAGAAAAAGAAGTGTTAAGATGGGTATCGTGGGATAGTAAACCCTCTCTTATTCAACTTTATGATCTCATCAATTCCAGCATCCTCGAGGTCCAGTGCCATAAAACTCCCCTGTTCCTGCCAGTACATGCCGGCTGGCCTTGCACCTCCTTGGGAGAATATTCCCTTTCTTCCCCCAGCAGGCCCAGCACTTACCCAGCCCATTTATGTTGCGACTTGATCCAGCTTATTGGCCTGATGGCCAAGAGGGGAGTCAGGGTAGACTCTGAGATGTATTCTTTTTATGGTCCTGCAGGCAACAGCCTCTACAATTTGGACAAGAAAGAGTGAAATGCTCTCCTTAACAGGACACAGCGGGCCGTTTCTCTATACTTCTACAAGCCCAGAGCACTGTGAGGCATCTGGGGAGTTAAGATTTTGGGGATGGATCAACTGAGATGCCGTCCTCTAATATCTTCACAGCATCCCCATCCTTCCAAATCCGGACCCTGGTTTCGCCATAAGAGACTTTCTCATAGGAAGAATTCAACCTCCTCTCACACTCTGCAATTCTTTTCACTGAGCCCTAGTCCTGACATGAATTATTTTCTCCTCTATGGTTGTATGAGATGCGAGTTTCTGGATATGCTGCTAACAATGTTCTCTGGATTCAAACTTAGCCTTTTACCCATCTAATTCCACGGTAATGTCTATTGCCCCCTCCTGAATTTCACAAATGCCTGAGACATTGCCCTTGCCAGCACATTTTCCTCCCCTGATATCTTATCAGTTTCTACGACTGAAACATTTCAGACACAACTACAGCGTGCTAAAGGGACTAGCCATACTGCACGTACCCACAGTGATGGGGTGAGTATTGCCAGCTGTTTGGTGGCTGGTCCAGCTCCAAGATCCTTTGTCAGAGCCTTATTCTTCTTGGCATCATCTGCCTCAGGTCAGGGAATGGGACACAGATTCTGACGAGATTGGCATGCAGGAAGTTTATGGAAAAGTGCCGGAAGTCTGATCAGAGGACTGGGCAACTGCACTGCAGGGCATTCACAGCAAAGGTATTCGCTGGTTGCACCGGGAGCTCTGGAGTCGGGATGTACTTTCAGAGTCGTCACGCCTCAAGCGAGGCAAAGAAACCAGGCATTTTTACAGCCTTCATGACCAATCAGCACACACATGGTGGCCCTGGGAGGAGCGTGATCATGGAAGATCTTTTTGGGTGAAGACAAATTCCCAGACAATGTAACTATCAGATGACAACACTTCCCGCAGTTGGGGGGGATGGGGGCCTCATCCCTGTGAGGGGTCTGTGCATAAATAACCCCTAGACTCTCCCATCAGATCAACTCAAGCCCTAACTGGTACTTAGTTTTACAGAGCAATATTAAAAATCAAATTCTTTTGCAATTCCAATATTTATACTCTTGGACAAATAACTTGGTATCTCCAGGCATCAGAATTCCCATATGAAATATATTAATAGCTTCTCTAACCTACCTCTCAGGATGTTAGGGGGAAAATAAAGTCATGAACGGAGCAAAATTTCAAAACTATAAGATGACCTAAGGAGAATTCACGTAAGCTCCTACTTTTGCCTAAGGTTGAACCCATGCCTAGTTCTCAATTTTCCTTGAAGAGGAAGCATGTATATATCAGATAAGAAGTCATTTTTTTTAAGTGTTGGTGAATATCAGCACATATTTTACCTTTAATGTAGCAGGGACAGAGCAAGTAGATGTTGTATCTAAGTACATAAATATAATCAGTCAAAAACAGATTTAGCTGCAAATCACCAACAAATTGCAGATTCTATCTTACCCCCCAGGGGAACCTCTAAAACCACCCTTGCAGGATATTGCCAGCCAAGGCACTCAGAGACATTGGACAAGTAGAAAAAAATAAAGAGAGAGAGAGAGAGAGAGAGAGAGAGAGAGAGAGAGAGAGAGAGAGAGAACATGAACTATTCCCCTCCCCTTGACTTAGAGGAGGAAAAAAATGTCCTCCTCCAATCCACTCCAGGCCATAACAAAAAAGTATAAGAAAATGATTTCATTTCATGCCAAGTTATCCAAGTGTTAGAGATGACTCAGAACTCAGCACCACCCACACCGCTTGGGTAGCGTGCCAGCAAAGCAGATGGAACAGCTTGTAAAATATCTTCAGATGGTCGCAACCAGTGATTGCATCTGTTTTTATGATGTGAATAAAACAACAACAAAAAAATGTCTTTGGCTTCATAGAACCTTACTGGTTTTTCAGATGGTCACAACCACGTATTGCATCTGTTTTAATGATATGAATAAAAGAAAAAAAATGTTTGGCTTGTTAGAATCTTACTGGTTACAGAAATCAGGTTATGCCGTTTTCCAATCTGCCTGTCAAAAGAATTTCACTTAATTAAATCCTCTTATTGATGACTACATTTAAGTCTTGGGTGGATTGTATTGATGTTGTTTATTATAAGCTCAGTGATTTGCTTTCTGGATCAGCTGTTCCTTCTAACAAAGAAGGGTTTTCTTTTCTTTTTTTTTTACATCTCTGCATCATCATCCCGCCCTTTGACCACAAAGGGAAGTAGTCTAAGGAACACAGCCATTCCTAGAGCATGACAGACAGTTTAAGACACAGAACCTTTGATTAACTGGTGTTAACATGTATTTATATTAGGACATCTTGATATGAGATACGATCATATTTTTCCTCAATGTTTAAGTCACTTCACATTGAGTCTACTGTTGTTACATCTAAAAAAATACACAAAGGCAAAGGACTAGACATTATAAGGAGTTATTTGTATGTATGCTTAGGTAGAAGTAGTATTTAACACAATACACCAAAAAACCCACGCTATAGACTTTGCTCTACCTTTTATTTAGCCATGTGGTTTTCTATCAGTAACAGTCTCCTCCACGGTTAAGTGAGGATGATGATATTTCTCGTAGAAATTTTTGGTAAGAAAAAATAGGGTCAATGTGTGTAAAAAAAGCCTTGAAAATTATTAAAGGTGATCCTAATAATAGCACAAATAATATGCTATTTAAAGGGTAACATGGAGTTTATACTAAAACTTTAACATGGAGAGTTGCGCCAGGAGAATGGCCCCCGTGTGTAAAATGGGTGTGTTCGATGACATGCTGATTTCACCCAAATAAATGAACACGGGCTCATGTGCCATATCAATAGCCATCGGTCCTTCATTCACACTAATGTGATCAGAGTGATCATTTTAATTGGAAAAATTAAACACAACAGGCAAGTACACAAAGACTTCTGGAACTATTGCCTACATTACAAAATCACTTCAGGACAGTAGGGAATCACCATACTTTCTGGACTATAAGATGCACTTTTTTTCCTCCCCTTACCTCCCACAAATTTGGGAGGAATAATGGTTGTTAATGCTGCTGTTGAGTTCTGTTTACATTTACATTGGTGAAATATTGTGTTATTTATGTTATTAAATATTTTACCATATTTTTTGCTTCAAAATTTTTTTTCCTATTTTCCTCCTCTAAAATCTAGGTGTGTCTTATGGTCCAAAAAATATGGTAAAAAAACGTGTTTCCCTGGTAGCTTCAGTGGGTTGCATTTTGATTTTTTATTAAGAAAAATGACAGCAAATGCTTCACTTTTCCAATTGGCTGGTGTAAATGGAATGAATTTGTCTCAAGGGAACGTCTGTCAAATTTCTAAAGATAAATTACCAAGCTTACCTAAGGAATCCCATTTGTGAGAAAAGATACACTGTGACAACGAGTAATCAATATCAGGATTTGATTAATTTCATTCAAATTATTCACCGTATGTCTCAAAGCTGACCCACACTTTGGGTTAAGTAATAATAATAAAGTTAACATAAGACATATTTTTAGGAAATTTTTTTCATTGACTTTTTAGAACATCACAGTGATGGAAAATACAGAATAGAGTTTATTCACTCACAACCCCATATTTTGAACATAACCAAGGCTTAGAATGGATAAAAGCCACCGTCTATAGATGACCTATTATGTAGAAAGGACTTGACGCTTGTGCTTGAGCTTAATCCTTGCAGCAGCCTGTGGTATGGGGACCATTATCCTAGTCTCACAGATGACAACAGTCAGGTTCAATGACTATTGGAGATCTCATAGCCAGTAAACAGGAAGGAAGAAGCTCAAGCTCACATCGATCTGATACCAACGTTCATGGTCATATCCATTCCTCCGTGCAGCCTTGGAAGCCAGGAGACTTGGATTTTCAACCACGGCCAGTGAGCAGACTCGGGTGTTTGCATCAGAGAGCTGCAGGCTGAGGTGCCCGGTGCAGGACTTGATGCTGAGCTTTGTGCTTCTCCCCGTGTTTGTGGGATTGAAATAGGGCGGCAGAGACCAATTCAAATCATATAAGCTTCTGATGAAGAGACAGAGCTACAAATTTCCTAGAGGGACTCGAAAGCTTTATTCCTGTGTGTTACCAAGGAGCTGTCTGACCCGTGTTGGCAAAGCTATTGAGTATGCAGGTTGCCCCCATGAAACATTTTACCCAGATGTTTATTGTAATGGGCTACATCGACACTGGAGGTCAGGCTCACTAGCTTATTGTTTTCACCATTTATTGCACAATCTTGGATTTCAGCCATTGCAGATACTGGAAACAATGGTAGAGCAAGATCCCACCCGGCCAGCTAACTCTTGCACCTTACCCAGGGCCTGTGGTGAAGACATGGGTTTTCAGGGTCCCGGAAAATTAAGACTGAAAGGGTACAGGAAAGACACAGGTTCAAAGCTTTCTATCTTCAATTGCCTTGTTCAACCACAGCAACGACAATATCGTTGATAATAACAGACGGTGTTTTCTGGGACCGATGTCGTGCTCAGCATTCTACTACACCGGCTCACTGAAATCTTAGGAGGTGGGGTCTATGGGTCCCCCATTTTACAGACAAAGGAATGAAAGTCACGGAGTTTGTGCAACTGGTGCTCAGTCACAGAGCCAGTGGAGCCAGAGCCGAGATTCAAACCTAAGCTCACCCTGCCTCAGCATCACCCTGCAACACCCTGCTGCGTGTTTAACCACTGCACCATCTTATAAGAACTGTAAACATCACACTAAATGTGACTTGAATTCTGTTCTCGCTAGTATTTCTCTTTCCTGTCATTGTCTCATTCGGTCCTCACCACATCCCCGTCAGGGGAGCGGGATCCTGTGGATACAGCAGACCAGGCCCCTGAGGGTCACAGGACTTAACGGGATTCACATCATCCACCTCCTGATGCCCGATTTCCAATACAAACGTATTGGGGAAATGAAAGTCTCTCACCTTCAAACACATCTTCTTGTCTTTCCTCCACTTCCCTTCAGGAAAAATGTGCACATACCACACACACACAAGGAACATTATTGTGAATACATTTTTATAAGCTATACATTATAATTATGTAAATGAAATTGTCATCAACTTTAATCATGCTAAAATGCTCATTTTTTATATAAGAAAGAGAGAAATAAATACTCATTAACACTGAAGGCCTCAAGAGCTAAAATTAAAATTTACTTTAAGATAGAAAATTGGTATAAAAAGGGAGATGCATTAGTTACTGCACCCACTCTTCCCACCCTTCTCCATTAAAAATTAATTTATACAAGCAATCATCTTCAAAGGCAAATGTGATTTTAGAGGAAACATAAATCACTCTTTAGACTTTTAAAAATGTTTTTATTATTCAATTTATTCATCCTTTAAATCGCTATACCCAACTGTGATCGATCACATCCATCTTTCATAACTATTTTCTATAATTTTTATTGTTGACCCTATTACAGATGTCCCCCACTTTCCCTTCTTTGTCCCCTCCAGCTCCAGCCCCGCCCCCACCTTCACCGCATTGTCGTCTCTGTCCATGGGTCTACCCATATAAAAGCCATACCACTATGGAGGTAGGTGTGAACTCTCCTCTTTGCCTAGAGAGTTTCCTCTTTGTCCTACTAAGTCTCTGCAGGACTGAGATATGGGAGGGTGGCAGAAAAAGTTGGCTGTGCTTTGTGCATTCACTTATGTCAGTTTTTGCACATGCATGTCAACAGGGGCACGCACATGTACATGTACAGAGGCGCATTCATACATACACATTTTGCAGGATTCTGGTATATTGTGACAATTAAAGTGTGGGTCGTAAGATCTTGCACCATAACCAATAGTCAAAACGTCTAGTTCCCTTTACTCAGTCCTGTCTTCCAGGCCAATCCATAACTGTTTCCATGTTGTGGTTGTACTTGCTCAGTTAAAATAATTGAATATCTCTGGACAATTGCACAGCTGTCCTGCCCCCAAATTGGCAGAACTAGTCATTCACAAACATGCCCATGGGACACGCCTCTGTTAGACGTAGCATCAGCCTCTTTGACCCAGTTCAGCTGAAGTGAGCCAGGTCTACCCTTTGACTTACTGCTTTTATATCCAGGAGACCTGAAGGTCCATAGGACCCCTACTATGGACAAGAACAGAAAAAGTAGAACTAACTATAATTAACTAAAATTAACCACACTGTTTAACCTATAGCATTTATATGGGCCACACACAACACTGAGGGTATATCTCCATTTCTTTTTTCCCTGCTCACGATAAGCCCCAGGCACTGGTAGTCTCCAAGACTTCGGTGGAACTTCTACCATCTGTGAGTCAATACACGCTTCGCTCCATACACACCTTCCATTCGGTGAGTACGCGAAACAGAAGGACTGAGCGATGGCCCTGAACTCAGACGGACCTGGGCTAAATCCCAGCGCTACCACATTACAGCTGTGTGACATTAAGTACAACCATAGTAAGCATTCTATTTTTACCCTCAATGCTCCTATTTGTAAAGTAAAGATAACGGTATTGCTTACCTTACAGGATTGGTGTCGGGATCGTGTATGCGAAACACTAATGTAATGCAAAGTTCATAACACTTTACGATAAATATTAGTTATCTATCTTGGTAATTAAAGCGTTAGAAATACATAAGTCTTGGTAATCTAGTCTTCATAAGAAATATCTTTCTGGCTAATGTTATTTTTGAATGTATTTGATTATAAATATCAAAAAACTCAATGAAGTATAGTTTGAAGTTACTGACATTTTAGTTGATCATGTAATTTCAATATCCAGAGTGAGTTCAGGCATGATTTGATCAAGGTTTTAATTTGGGGGGGGCATTTTCTTGCCTCAATTTGTTTCTGTTTTTCAGTTGAACACTCGGTGAGGCTTCCCTCATGGTTGAAAAATGGCTGCAGAATCCCTAAACTTCATGTTCATGTTTCCCCCAATGTCCAAAAGGAGGTGATCTCTGTGGTTTAGATTCTGAGGCAAAGTGTTGATGTTCCTTGTAATTGAGCTACAATTGAAACCAGCCAATGCGTCTAAGGGGTAGCCATGGTAGCAGCTGACTAAGGCCTAGATTAACCAAACAAAAAGCTGTAGCAAGTAGAAGATGCTTAACTCACTTAGTCCAGTCATGTCCTTGCCCCAGAACTAGAGCTAAGTTTATAGGAACTTTAAATTCGTTGTTCGGGGACAGTTAGGAAGAGACGAAGGACTGGGAGTAGAGTTACATGAATGAAGCATTGGGAAAATGATATTCTCCAAACAGATTTCATATTCCTGTGTTGATGTAACAGCGTCTAAGACACCCACCCGAGTTCTCGCATCTGCAGGTATAGCGTGCCTTGGTATTTCGGGCTTGATACCAGCATCGTAATCATGCTCCGTCCTATTCCAAACCTCAACCGTGAATGAGTTGTAGGCTCTTCAGCAAGTCACACGTGATCTCTGGGCTCCGGTGTTTTCGCTTGCAAACCAGGAGGCTGGATTAGATGACCCCCTAGTTCCTCGTAAGTGAGGAAGATGGCTGGACAGCCATCTCTCAACTTCTGTTCTAGAAATTACACAAAATAACCTGAGTTCCTTTTATCTTTCCTCACCAGTACTATTTTTCTACCCCTTTAATCTTTTTTGTTGGTATTCTATAGACCTGCTCCAATTTCTCCACATCCTATTCTATGTAGCAAATCTCTAACAGAAGAAAACTTCTTATAGTCTGACAGAGACACCTATAATGTCTCCTAAGAAAGAAGGGCTCTATTCCAAGAAATTACAGTGAATCTTGCCTGTGCATATAACAATATTTTGTTCTTGCAAATTCCCACCTTAGGCTATTTTGGTAGGTACTTAAAATTCCCTACTGCTTTTTTTTCTTTTTTGAGTTCACAGTAATTTTTAGTTGTTATAAAAGTTAAATAAAATGAAATGCACAATTCCTAACACCTTTACTGAATTTTGACATGCATCCACCTATGTAACACACCCTTTATCAAAAGTTAGAACATTATCACACCATAATATTCTCATGTCCCTTACAAGTCAAAAAACTCTTCCATAGCCTTAGAAGCAACAATTATTCTGCTTGCCTCACTATGAACCAAGTTAGCCTGTTTAGAACTTCATATAAATAACACCATGCAATATGTGCTCTTTTGCATAAAACACCTATCTTTATCCATAGTCATGTGACTATATTTGTGCACATTAATTTCTGGATTCTATATTCTGCATTCTCCTGCCAGCAATGCGCTATCTTCATTTCTACAACCTAATAGTACATTACAAAATGAGTTAGTGTGACTCTCCCTGCCGTGTTACCCTTTTCAACTTGTTTTGGTTGCTCATGGCCTTCCCATATAAATTTTAGAATGAGCTTGTTGATATGTACAAAGAAAACTTTGCTTGGGATTGCTTTGAATCTATAGGTAAGTTTTCAGAGATCTGGCTCCTTAACACAGTATTTAAACTACTAATACCACCCTAATCTTTAATATTTAAACAAATGTTTTGCAGTTTCCTTCCTTCTTTGCTGCACAGGGGAGGAAGCCAGGATTTAAAATATCAGCATCGGCCCTCAGAAGAGAGAAAACAAAACAAACCCAGAAGTCTTGATGAATCTCCAGCGGGGGGCATTAAAAATAATTCCAATAAATAAATCAATCAGTAATTTCTAACTTTGAACTGTTGGTAGATTGACTGACGCCAATTTTTTTTTAACAAGAGGATACCGAGGAAGATTGCAAGGATCAAGTCCTCTGCCAATCCTTGGACTGGCCAGGCATGGCGAAGGGAGAATGTGGTGACACAGGGCATCAGAACCACATGGGGCAATGGTGGCAGGGGCTTGGTCTACTTAATGCATGGCGTCTTCTAAACTCGCTGAACAGAAAAGCCTGCAGTGGGATCAACACTCAGCAGTGGCAACATTTGTGTAGAAGATAAAACAACTAAGAAGTTCAGCAAACACATTTCTAGTCTATACTGAATCTCTTTGTTCCAGAATAGTTGGGTTATGGGGGTTACCGATAAGTGCTACAGGGGTGTTCAAGGAGAGAGGCACAAGTTCCAAAGGAGGAGAAGGTGAAAAAATAGATAAATTTGCATTAGGTCTTAAGTAATAGTTAAATTTTTAACTTTTGGGGAGACTGGGAAAAAAATAAATAATGGTAAAGATGCTACTGTCTTTCCTTTGATAAGGTGACATTAGATTTTTATTTTTCTATTTTTATTTTTTTAAAGATTTTATTTACTTATTTTTAGAGAGAGGAGAAGGGAAGGAGAAAGAGAGGGAGAGAAACATCAGTGTGAGACTGCATCTCATGCGCCCCCTACTGGGGACCTGGCCTGCAACCCAGGCATGTGCCCTGACTGGGAATAGAACCAGTGACCCTTTGGTTCACAGGCCCACACTCAATCCACTCAGCTACACCAGCCAGGACAGATGACATTAGATGTTTAATATTGTAAGTTATTTGCAATTGTTTTTCTCTGATCATATTTGTCCTTATAACCTCAGCCAAGCTGATTGGCTCATAAGGAAGACCCTCACTTTAATTTTTTAGGCTATTTGATACGATTACCATGAGGTAGAATAGTTTGTGTTACTATTTCCCATTTCTAATAAATCTCAGGACTCATTTAACTAGCATTTATTAAAATATCCTGTTAATGGAGTTTAAAGTATAAAACTTCTCAAAATTTGCTAAAGTCAATAGAAATTATTCATTTAATTACCTGTATAGAGTTTGGTAATGAAAAAGGATAAAATATATAGTTTTTTGAATCAAAAAGGATTTTTACTATTATAGCATTAAATTATAAAGTTACCATTATTAGACACATTTATTCATGAGAGGTAATTTGATATCTTACAAAATAAGCCAATACATGGTGTAACTTCTTACAGTCTAATTTTTCATGGATGAGCTCTTGCATATTTAATATCCTTGGAGGTTATATTTTAACAAAGTCTAATTACCACTTTCCCTTTATTTCTATTCAGTTTGACACAGCCACTTTGCCTAAAATAATTTAATATTCTTATGAATGAGTTAGTGTTAAAACTAGCCTGTAACATCAGCCCCCCTTGTTTATGGCAAAAACTTAACACACTGAAATGTGAGAACAAATGGCCCTCAGAGAGAAGTGAAAAAATATTCTTCACAATTTTCATGTAACTTTTGAAGAATTTAAACCATTTCCAGTTTGCGTACCATACCTCTGCACTACAAATAGGATTCCTTGGTAGTCTAATTAATAGGGAAGAAACGTAACTTTTATGCCCTTTTTCCTCCACTGTGTCCTGACCCATCCAACCAGGCACTATGCTGGCTGACCGGCCTCAGGTGCTCTGGGCAAGCCCAGAGCATGCTGGGTGAACATCACCACGTGGCCTTTCTGGGGACCTGATGCCTCTGCGCAGACACAGAGACAGTGGCCGTGCACAGTCCCTGGGGGCAGATGCTTACGACTGAATCCTAATGAATTATGTCACCTCCCTTAATTTCTAAAACTGATTAATAATAGTGACTGCCTTATAATATTATCCAGATCCTAACAATTCAGTGAGAGAATCCATGTCAAATAAGTTCAACTATTAGCAGTTGCATTATTATTATTATTATTATTATTATTATTATTATTATTATTAGCAGCAGCAGCACTGGTCTAAATTTTACAGTTGTTTATTCTAATACCAATGGTAATAGATGTTAAGGACCTACTAACTTTGGGGACCATATCAAGATTTTCCAAAGGGCCAATATGTTTTATAAAACCACAACTGGGTGATCCAGTTCAGCCATCTAAAATATTTGTTCCAGGATCTTCTAGATTTTAGACCCAATCTTAGTATCAATGACTGGTAAAATGACTTCTGATGGTATTATATCCATCAGTGATAATAAGATACGCTTGTATTAAGACACACAGAGCAATTTAGAAAGCACAGAAAGGAAAAAAGAAAAAATGTGATCATAATCACTACCTCCTATTTCATAGCTAGGTGCCTTATTGGGGAGGAAAAAAAAACATCAAACCACCTGTAATTCGCAAAGGGCCAAAGCCACAGAAATACCCATTCACAAGGTCGTGCTTGTGAAACACTGAAAATCTGTGATAGACATTTAAAATTCAATTCTCAGGATGTTCTTGTTGATATAGTTTCCTTGGCCAAGAGCAGATTCCACGGCCAGCAAATGCAGGCAGTCCTTAGAGATGGCCAGAAACACCGTGATTTGCAGATTTCATGTTTTGGTCTCTGTCTGCCATGGCAAACATTCTCCATTAAATATGGACAGTCGCACCACTTCTGCACCATGATCTCATCCGGCTAATGCAAGAGAACGGTGTTGCAATCTATAATGTCTTCAGCAACCACTCTAATCAAATAAATCAAAATACACATTTTGTCTCCTACCCGGACTCTGATCTAGCTCATGTGCTGACTTTAACACTCATTCCAGGACTCTCAAGTCTGATTAACGATGTGTTTGAACAATTTGGAAAACAATAATCAACCACAAAGCCCAACGTGAAGCTGAGCTGAATTTCAAAGCCCAGACACTTAATGTGTTGTGATTTACACTTGCTGAAAGGCTTAAGAAATCCAGGCTGTTTATGTATGTATCATTATTCATAGGCTTAAAATTTCATTTGCATCACATGAAATATGTCTGCCTGTGGAGAGGGCTCCCAGCTTAGCACCTGACCTTCGATTACACTTCTGAAATCAGTTAAGGATGATGACCCTCTTATGCCATCGTTGGGTAAATTTCTCACAACTATACAAACTACATTTTACCTGTCACCAATATTAATTCTATATGATTTATTGGTGGTCATGAATCAAACCTGGGATCGCTGAAAGATGTGCCATGATTCATTGGAGGCATTGCCGTGACACACTAATCCAGGAGTTTTCTAGAATCCCTATGAAAGAAGTAACTGTGAGCTACGTGCCACACAGGTTATGCATGGGCGGGGACAGCAGAGCATTTTAGCCTCATGTTGGGAGGTTCAGCTGAAGATACCAGAATGTCTGCTATACATGAAGATATTTTAATTACAATTTCAAATTCTTCTTCTTTGCTCTCAGCACATTTCTTCTGCATACTTTGGAAAGAAAATTGTTTTTCACTGAGACGTTAATGTTATCCGATGATGAACGGGTTAGACAAACGAGAATTACTCTACAGAGAACCAGAGACTGGAGCCGGTAGTTATCACAGCTCTTATTAGATGCCTGAGAGGGCTAATGAGTTCGTTTCTGAGCTGCCTTGTTTTCCCAAAGATGATGAGTCACCAGAAAACTAGTAGCAGAGAGTCAACAGCTCAGACAGGGGCAAATGTAGACTCACGTGCTGCCCGCTGTTTGGACACAGGGGACCCACAGTATGCTCTCGTTCCCCCACAGGGACGGGCACCCATCATTTACATAAAAATGCTCCTTGTCACTGTGGAAGTGTCCACCTCCCAAACCCCTTAGACAGCCTTAGAGTATTCTGATAGCCCACTCTTGGGGACAGACTGCAGGTGCAATTCACTCTCCTAGATTTCCACCTGATAGGAACTAAAAAATAATTGTTGAATGAAAAATATTGACTAATGACTGGGAAATAAATATCACTAATGACTTGGAAAATTGAGATGGAGGCTAGAAAATTCTGCACTAATGTGCACAAAAGTACAGAAGTTAGCATTATCTATTAAACAACAATCCTTTTTGTTACCTTGGACTAAAACCATCACCCAAACCTCTACTATTCCTAAAATACAATGCTTGGAGAGTACGCCTGGCCTGCTTGTAATGCCTAGCAGCCATTAACTAGACTAAGGCAGGGCAAGAACAGTGCAGATATTTGGAAAACACAAGGTACATATTGGAATAAGATTTTATCAAGTCCTTCAAGAGAGATACATTACGTTTCTGAACTTAGTTAAACATTTATAACGGTAATGGCTGTCATCTTGCTCAACACTGTGTTTTGCCTCCATTTAGCAGAGTCAATCTATTTTTTCAGGTGTTAATATGATAAAAATACAAATACCGTGTAAAATGCATAGCTCACTCAATCAGAGCTATTACATATTTAGGTTAAAAGTCATCTTAGAGTAATGTAGCTCAATACTGTGCTCCAGGCAGCTTGCTTCCTTCTAAAACACGGTTTTTCCCAGTGGTTGCCAAGCTCCTTCTGCATACTTCTGAGAAACGGGGAGGCCCCATCTAGTGGCCTACTCGGCCTTTCAGTCCTTTTATCAGTAGTAGTAGTAGGTGTTTCCACTCCTTTGCACTAATCTAAGACCTCCCTTACGGTCCCCACCCATTTCTTGCCCACGGGACCTGCGCAGAATCTCTCCTGCAGACGCCAGTCCCTCTCGGATCCAATTCAACCTCTCTGATTTCTTCGAAATTTTTCCTTTTTCTCCCAGCTCTCTTTTCACCTCATCCCGTGGCAATGAAGAGTACAGCCTCA
Source organism: Phyllostomus hastatus (assembly GCF_019186645.2). Taxonomy (NCBI): domain Eukaryota; kingdom Metazoa; phylum Chordata; class Mammalia; order Chiroptera; family Phyllostomidae; genus Phyllostomus; species Phyllostomus hastatus. Next base: position 22,862,756 of record NW_025334024.1, read on the forward strand.
ACTATGGCTCTCTATGTTCTTCTGGCCCCAACACTCCCTTCCTTGTCCCTCTTCGCTCCCAGTTATCTCAGGAAGTTTAACTGACACAAAAGAATGCAGGATTTACATTAAGTCAGTGCTGAATATGTAAATCTGATAAACCCTTCCTTCCAATGCCAGGTTAGCAGAGACTTAAATGTGTCACCTACGTCACAGTGGTTGTGGGGCGTCTTGCTGGCCATCTCCAGGCTTCTGTGCGCCTCCCAGCCCAGCCCCGGGGCGGTTTCCAGTTGACTGAGACCCCTCTGTCCTTCAGATTCCCTGACCCCTCCTCCCCCAAGCCTCTCTTGGTCAGTGTGAGTGTTGCTGATGGCTGCGTTTCTAAAGGGAAAGGGAAAATCAATACTTGTTTTTCTTCCCCCCTTGCGCAGACATATTAAGCATCCTTATCATCACAACCATTGTCACAATCACCACTGCCATTGCCACTACAAGTTATTCTGCCTATTTTTATGTGAAATGTCGGACATATAACAGTCTATCTGCAAGTACAAATTATTGCCATTCCGCTCTTAACAAGGACAAGGCTCAGAGACAGTCACCTGTCTGAGGTCGTGCAGCTACGGAGCGGGACAACCATCTTCCAAGTCGTATTCTCCCCATTACTCATCAGAGTTTCCGTAACTAGTAGGTTCAGCAAAAATTTGGCATTGCCTTAGAGATTTTTGCAGTCTAGTAGGACAATACTATTTTTCTCACCCATTAAAAACAATTAGCTGACTTGTTTATAAAAGTAGTGTTTTTTTTTCAGTGTGTGGTCACGAGGACTGTATGTGACGATTTATCCAATGCTTTGCACTTTATAGCAGTGAAAAAAAACTGGTTTTTGTTGTGCGATCTCTTCTATTTTACTCTGATATCTTTTCACATATCATATTTTATTGTTTCATTTTATTTTTCCCTCCCTGCAAAAGGAAATGATCGGGGAAGCCCTTCCATACCCACAGACGCCCTGGTGGTAGGATTTCCTATCAATAACCGATTTCTCCCCCATGAACAACAGAGGCTGGTGAACCACATTCATCTTGTCTCCCTGTTACACAGATGCCACCCACGCGGGCTTCTCTCTTCCACTCCCACATTCAGGGCAGGTATAAGCCAGGTGCCACAGTGCTGACAAATTCGAGGTTTTGATTTCTTACCACCCTGAATATTCAGCGTGTTACCCAGTAGGGGGAAATGAATGGTTGGAAATCAGCCATTCCCAAAGAGACCTAGATATATGAACAGGCAGGAAATCAGACAGGAACTTACGACGTGATATGCTGACATTTCAGAAAAAAATTTGCCCTGAATATGTAGACACTGTGTTAGGATTGCAAGAGTTGCTAATCTTTCTATATTTCATGGAGGATTTCCCTAAAACGCTCTCTCCAGTTCAGCTCGATAATGCCTGCCATGCTTTTCCTTTGAAAAACATGTTTACTTCTTCAGCCAATTAGTAAAATACCTCATGATGTTCAACAGTGGAGGTATTCAAGTTGCTTCTTACATTAGTTTGTATCTTTTTTCCACTCTTTATTCCTCATTCTGAATGCTCCCCTGCAAAGCATTCTAAGCAAATCAAAGAATTATTTTGGATGCAGTTTCTCACCCTCGGAAACCCCGTGTCTTTCCATAGCACTTGAAAGGTCACCTGGTGAATAACACTGATCCCGTTCTACGCATGAGAGAGCATTCGCTGAATGCATTGTTTCCCAGAAAACATCAAAGACTCGACGCTACCAGGTATTCTGTGCTCTGGGGTCATCTGGATCAGTGGCATGCTGTTACGTTCAGGAGAAACGTCTGCCATTGACTAATCTATTTATAAATAACATTCCATTTTCTGTGTAACATTAGTTTGCCCTTCACAGAGCCTTTACAGAGTGAGAAAAGGTGCATGGCCGCACCTATGGACACCACCAGGACTCCTGGCCTGCTGCTCCGTCCCACTGGGCCCTTGCTTTTCACCTCTTACCTTTTCTTCCCCTTCCCCCAATGAAAGAAGCAAAAGCATTTGTAACCCGTGGCAATTCAATGCGTGTTCATCAGTCAGCCATCTGTAAACCTATGAGGGGTATGTTTAATGCCTGTTACCTGAGAAACCTGAGATGGCAATAATGCACACTATGCTCCTCGCCTTCAAGTTGCTTCAAGTCTAACAGGAAACGCGGACAGGTGAACAAATCATGGCATGGCTGCGAGAGAGATGCTAACACCAGACACACGCAGTGCATCATGGGCTCATTGAGAAATGCGCAGAGAACCGTCCCCGCTTGAAAAGCAGAAGAAGTAAGATTAGGAAAAACTATACGGGAGAGAGAGAGATAGAGACGGATGTGTAGAGCTTCCACAGATCTCAGCCTGTCTAATGCATCCACCGAATAGGGCTCCCCTTCTCTCAGAGCTTCAGCTTCCTACTGGTGCGCAAAGTGCCCTTTCCATAGTGAGGCCTTTCATTTAGCACCAGGGCTAGGAAAGGTACCGCTGAGAGGGTAGGCTTAACCCTCCACTGTTACTTATCCGGCATAAAATGAGAGTCAGTGTTTATCTGTTGCCGGGAAAAACCTAGATTCGAGAATTCTTGCCCTTCAACCTTGGACAAATTAGCACAGCTCCCTGAGATTCAGATTCCTCAGGAGATGTCAGACAAAGTAATCCTGACTATACGTCGATGTCAAAGAGCCAGTGATAACAGCAGTCTCTACCGTCATAAAGACCTGGGTTCAGATCCTTGCTTGGCTATCAGATAGCTGAATGACATTAACATAGTTCCATCTGTCAGTTTCCTCATTCAGAAAAAGGATGTGATAATAAACCTGCTCTGCAGTACCGCAAGGAGGACAGAATCCCACATGTAAGGCACTTAGAATAGTGTGTGGTGTGCAAACTGGCTACTGTTGGGGAATGTTTACTTATTATTACTAGGAGCAGTAGTAGTAGTTGCAACATTAGTTAGCATCTTTTTTTTTTTCCACAAGGAGAGTAGGAGGATGGGGAGAAGTAATTAGTAGTGGCTGTTAGGGAGACCAGTTTAATATTCCAGGATTCTGCGAGCATAGGTATCTTACGTCTTGAGAGGATTCTATTGACAACAAAAATATTTTCAGCTCTCATAGTAATTCTGCCACCTAATATCTTTCTGCTGTGAAAAATAAAACCCAAGGACCCTTTACAGAGAACCAATGTACTCCACCCACCAGAGTTAGCTCAGAAGTATTTGTAGTCATGACTCCGATTATTCTAAAACAAAGTCCGGTATTTTCCCCAGCCACCCCATCCTGCCAGTCCAGGTGTGTCCTGCCCGTGATTTCCTGGTCTGTCCAGGGGACATCGCCCCCCGGTTAGGGTGGGTTTCCCTGCACTTCACAGTGAACACCGGGATTCTTCAGTGTCTTAGCAGAGCCTCGACCGCCCAGGCCACTTTCGAAAGCATATCCTTTAGGTCCCCGTGAGAGGCAAGGCACAGGCGTACTGCCCACTGATGACGGATGGGGGCCGTCACTGCCGGTCACCAGCCAGCAGCCTCCAGCAAACAAGCAGGGGATGGAAAACGTGAGACTCAAAAATAAACATGTTGTCTTGGGCTGATGGAAGCTGTGCGTTTTCAGTGCTTTGGCGACAGAGGTGTGGCATGTTTCCCAGCATCGGGTGGTTGTGAGTAAGACCCATAAACCTTTCCTGGTAGGAAAATTCCGACTGCTAGAGAGATTGCAAAACGCGGTGAGTTAGTCTCCATGGATGCCCACTCACGCCAGCCTCCCAGCCCCACCCAGGTGTGGCGTATATTTATGGGGCATTAACTACGTGTCTGGTATTATACTAAAACATCTCACAAGAGTTTCCTCATTTCATATTTCTGACACCGCCATGTAATGGGTAAGCTGGGGCTTTAGATTGACAGCTCCCTGGTCCAACCACGATCCATAATTTATCCGCTTGTGTGATCTGGGGTTAAGTTCATCTTACTGTTTAAGGCATAGCTCTCAACTCAGAGTTGGGGGAAAGGACAGTATTGTTTGGAAGCCACTCTAGAGATAGGGTGGATCTCCATCCAAAATGTGGTTCGATGTTGAGAGTAAAGAAAGCACGCACACACACACACACACTCTTGTGCGCACACACACACAGGGATACGAACATGGCTATGACTCACAGAATGGGCCTTTCCTGGGCAAGCAGAGCAGGCTTAGCATGCTAGTCCTAAAATGGCTCGAGAAATTATGAAAGAGATTGGCTCAAGGTTTTTACCCTGCTGAGGGAGTGGGCCTCAAGTATGGGTTCCTATCTTTTGAACGCCCTCCCGCCGTCAAAGTCGGCCACACCCAGGCTTGGTAGCTTGCTCAGTCCGATGAGGGGCAGAAAGGGCAGAGGAGGCTAGGGAAGCTTCAACACCGTCAGCGGTCAAACATCAAAACGGGGGTCCGGCTCCTTATGGCGAGGGTGTGCCTGCAGAGTTTTCCTACAAAGATTCACCAGGATAGCTCATGTTTAATTCTTCATGCTGTGTCAGGCACTCGTCGGTGGGATAACTTGCATTTCGGAATATTGGTCAAGTCCAAATAATCCCCGTGTGACAACTTGGAACACTGAGGCTCGGAGAGTCACGGGACCAAAGGCACACCGCTGCCTAGTGGAGGAGCACAAACTCCAGCCTGACTCTTCCACTGAGCTTTCAACTGCAGTACAAATAAATGGTCCTCACACTGGTACTGCCCACAGCAAAGAGAAGATGAAAGCTAAAACACCAGCCCTGGCTGGTGTAGCTCAGTGGCTAGAACATGGGCCTGAGAACCAAAGGGTCACTGGTTTGATACCCCGTCAGGGCACATGCCTGGGTTTTGGGCCAGGTCCCCAGTAGGGGGTGCCCAAGAGGCAACTACACATTGATGTTTTTCTCCCTCTCTCCTTCCCTTCTCTAAAAAAAAATGTAATTTAAAAAAAGGAGGAAATTAAAATACCAGGGGAAAAGTGAGACTGGAAAGGCCAATGATGACTGTGTGATCAAGCCACGGTGTTTTGAGCACAGTGGCTAACCGAAACGTAATTCCTCCAGAAATACAGTAGAACCCCCATCTCAGGGTATCTTACCCAAGATTTGAGGGACCTGGAGCGTCTTAAGGTCCATACCACTTTGGCTTAATGAGCAGTTCTCCACTGAACCACTGATTTACTACAGTCTGTAGAAGTGCATGAGAGCTATCTCTCTCAATATTGCAAGCAAGTTCTGAGGTAGGCAGCATGGCTTGAGTTCTGGTTCTTCCAATTATCCTGAGTGACGTAAGGTTGCTGTGTTTAGTAAATTAAAATATAAAACACCCACACATTTGAATTTCAAATAAAAAATGACAGCTGTAACCAAACAACAATAAAAAATGATTTTTTTTGGTGTAAGTATGTTCCATGCACTGTGGGGTTATTGACATATCATCTGGTCTGATGTTTCCTCAACAGATATGAACATATTGTTTTAGCCAAAAAGTCTGTATGGTGTTTTCCCTAAAAGACACATTTTTCATCTTCACCAATAACTTTATAGATTGGATGTTCTGAGTATGTTGACTATCTCCCTTGTGGTATATGATTGATTGTTCTCAATTAATGTCTCGATTTCATCACTATCAACATCAACTGGTCCACCCAACCATGAAGCATCGTCTGGCGGGAAACCTCCAGCACGAAACTTCACAAACTACTTTTGACACATTCGATCAGTCACAGCACCTTCTCCACACACTGCCCAAATCATTTTTGTGTCTCAGTTGCATTTTTACCTTTCTAGAAATAAAGCCTAATATGCTGAAAATGTTACTTATTTTCTTCCATCTTCAATATTCAGATGGCTACACAAAAATTCACAGTACCTCCCAAATTAGATGAGTTATTTTAAATGCACGCTGATATAACAGGTGTCACAATGCAATCTAACAAAATTGTTTTAGATGAAGTTCAAGACAACTAAGCACTGCTAGAGCCATCTTATGGAAAAAGCCAACAAACAAGCTTTTTAGCCAACCCAATACATCGTCCAAACCCTCTCTCTTTCTATTTTTTTTTGGTTCCAATTTCCTTCATAGATGTAGATGTTGCTCTTTGGGACAATTAGCATGACCCCTAACTTAGCTATACATCCAAACCTACGGATGTTAAGGTGCATGCCCTTGCATACATTCTCAGTTTTGATGACTTCCTTCCCTTTCAAAGCACAGACGAGCACACCTGTACAGGTACAGACCTTATGTGAACAGGACTGCCTTTCATCCAAAGACCTAGTTCCAACCAAGCCTGTAGTAATTAAGAAATCACATAATTTTAAGTCCTAAAAGACGAATGGATGACTCTTTTTTCTCTTTGCAGGGGGACAGTGTTTTACATTCTGTAATAACTAGTAAAGCTATCTCAGGATGGAGCAAAATGGTTACTAAATGCAAATGCTCAGACCCTGATGAGGACATTCCCTTCTGCCAGTGTCGGGTTTCTTAGCCAGAGGCACGATCCCTTTCAAAGGCATATGCATGATTCTGGAATCCAAGCCAGCTTGGCACCAAAAACCTTTGTGGGCAACTTTTTTCAGCTGCCAGCAGCTTTGGCTCCTCCAGAGAGAGAGAGAGGAAAAAAAGAGAAAACTTTAACTGTCTTCTCCTAATTATAGAGCAAGCCTTAGTTTGGCTTTTCTGGCACTTTGCTCTTGGGCAACTCCAGAAGGAAAAAGAGTAAGGGGAGGAGAAGCCCCCAGACACACTGGTTGCGCAAAATATCTGTGAGCAAATTCCTTCCGTGCTGCGTAATCTATGCAGAAGAGATTAGAGCTGTCTTCTGTACCAGCATCTCTACTGAGAGATGCTATTTTGACTAAAACTTGACATTCAAGTATACCAACACACCATCTTTAGCATTGCCTATATTTATCACTCTGCCAGAATTACAATATAATAGCCGGACAGCTAAATATTCCACTTTCAGCAATGGGTAGAAAACAAGGGAGATCAACAAGGGAACAGAATATTTTAACAACACTATAAACCAAATACACATTGAGAGAACATTCCAGCCAACGAGAATAGAACATAAATTCTTCTCGAGAGCATATGTAACATTCTCCAACTTGGACAGTATGCTAGACTTGAAACGGGCCTCCGTACTTTTAAAAGAACTGAAATCATGCAAACTATTTTCTCCCACCACAACTGAGGCAGGAGACAGCACAGGAAGAACTCCGAGACTGCACTGCTGTTCCTGGCCAGCGTCTGGCATCCTGGTTGCCAGGAGATGCCTTTTAGCACTGAGGTAGGATGAGCAGTAAACCAAGGCAGGGAGGAGGAAGGAGACACGTCTCCCCCACTAACTCAGCAGTCCCGAGCCTGGTCCAATAATATTGCCAAGTGTTCCAACATCACAAGAGACACTATGGTAGCATGGGAGGAGGAAAGCCTTGGAAATTCTATGTATCATTTCCACTCTCTGGAGAAAAAAGCCTTGAAACTATGCATTCGTTTCAAGGCTGGAAAGGTGGGAAAGGGTCCACAGTGCCCAAAGGAAGAAGCTCATGAACAATTTTGGTTAATTGCCTACCTCTGGTCACTGTCTGTTTTACAGGGAGTCCCTCATGCTTACAGGAGGAGCCCATAAATCATTTTGGGTAACTGCCCCAACCTTAGCTAACTGCCTCCGGTCACATATCTGTTTTACAACAAGATGAACAAATGGGGTCTGGAGCAAGATAAGGATTCAGGCTAGCAGACCCCCACACACCTAACTAGGTTTGGGTAGTCACATCCTCTCAGGGAAAGGTGACACCACTTTCACCCATCAATCCATATGTAACTTCTTCACCGCCATCCCGCCCACTATGTAAGTTCTCAGAATAAAGGACCTGGGGCGCGCATGCCATGCTGGCCTTTGGCCATCCTTACTTTTGCCACCCTTATCCTGCTCTGCCCTAAACCTATGCCCTTCACCTGCCCACCCCCCTTTAGCTGGGCCCATTCTCTTCCATGAGAGCATATCACCGAAGAACCATGCTTGCACACTAATAGATTTGCTGATCTGTAACTCTTTACTTCGTCAGCCAGAAGAACCAGGTTTTTCCCATTAACACAATGAAATTAAATTAGGCACTATAACAAAAACAATGAAGACAATCCATAGAATGGAAAAAAATATTTGCAAATCATATATCTGATAAGAGACTAGTGTCTAGAAAATTTACTTACAATTCAAAAACACAAAAGATAAATAATCCAGTGAAAATGGACAAAGGGCCTTGGTTGGTGTGGCTCAGTGGGCTGGAGCATCGTTCTAGAAACCAAAAGGTCACATGCCTAGGTGGCAAGTTCAGTCCGGGTCAGGCACATATGAGAAGGCAACCGATCAATATTTCTCTCCCCGTCTCTCTCCCTCCTTCCCCTCTCTCTAAACGAATGAGCATGACCTCAGGTGAGGATAAAAACAAATAAATAAAATAAAATGGGCAAAGGAACTGAGTAGGCATCCCTCCAATACTCATAAAGATAAGCAAATCATCTATGTTACAAACTAAACGTTTGCGTCCTCCCAAAATTCACATGTTGAAGCCCTCACCCCCAATTTGATGGGACTGGTGGCTCCCTTTCTACATGCACGCACTGCGGAAAGGCCAGGTGAGCACACAGTGGGGAGGCAGTGGTCACGAGCCAGGGAGCAGGCCCTCACCGCGAACCAGACCTGTCAGCACCTGACCTTCTTCTACCTCCAGCCCCCAGAGCTGCGGGAAGTGCGTCTGCCATGTAAGAGGCCCAGTTTATGGTCTTTTGTCACAGCAGCCCAAGCTGACGAACACGGCCAAACGCACATCTCAACGCCATTTCAGCCGTCAGAAGAGTGCGAATCAAGACCACAATGAGAAACCACTTCATACACATCGGGCTGGCTATAATTTAAAAAAGAAAATCGGGTGATAGCAAGCATCAAAGGTGTGGGAGACCTGGAACCTTTATACGTTGCCAGTGGGAGTGTAAAACAGGGCGGTCACTTTGGAAAACAGCTTGGCAATTCCTCAAAAGGATAACCAGAAAATGAGCATCTCACCCCCCAATTCTACTCTGAGAAATACAGCTAAGAGAAATAAAAATGTGCATCTGCACAAAAAGCTTGTCAGTGGGTATTCACTGCAGCATTCGCATTCATAATAGACAAGTGTGTACACAACTCAAATGCCCATAAACAAATAACAAATAGAACACAGTGGTCTATACAATGGAACAGTGGTAACAAAAAGACTGAAGTATTGATGTAAGCTACACTGTGGATAGATCTTGAAAACATGATCAGCAAAAGATGCCTGTCACAGAAGACCATATTTTGCACAATTATATTTAGACAAGATACCCAGAACAGGCAAATCTTCGGAGCCAGAAAGTAGGTCAGTGGCCACCTAGGGCTGGGTTGGATGTCTGCGGGGAAAGGTGGGGCGTCACTGCTGATGGAAACAGGATTTCTTTTGCGGTGATAAAAAGTACTCTAAAATTCCCCTGGCTGGTGTAGCTCAGTGGATTGAGCGTAGGCTGTGAACCAAAGTGTCGCAGGTTCAATTCCCAGTCAGGATACATGCCTGGGTTGCAGGCCATGACCCCCAGCAACCGCACATTGATGTTTCTCTCTATCTCCCTCCCTTCCCTCTCTAAAAATAAATAAATAAAATTTTTAAAAAAAATACTCTAAAATTCCATTTTTGGCAATGGTTGCATAACTCTGTGGATATACTAAAAACTATCAAATTTTACACTTTAATGAGTGAATTGTATGGCATGTGAATTATACGTCAATTAAGGCACCACATATGATGATTTTTCATTTGTTCAAGAGATTAAGCAAAGACTCCCATGAGACTTCAGGTTGTTAGGATATAAACCACTGACAATGTGACAAAAACATTCATTAGATGCTCAGTAAACGCGAGTTATATAGAAGACAAAAGGTTTGATCATTCGGGAAAATTCTCTCCCCAGCTCTCTGGCTCTCGCCTCTTTCTCTTCTCTCCTAATAGGTCAGAGACTTAAAAGTGATGAATAATAAGGTTCAGTGAAATAAGTAATAGAGGTGAAATCACAAAATTCCTCAGTTTACTAGGATATCAAAGACCCATTCAAACAAAAATAAACCTGTTCAATCAGAATAATTTATGTTTCATCATGTCTCCTCTCTGTGTCTTCGTAACACCTTGTTAAGTGTTTACCTAAAAATATGCACCCCTATTTCCAAGATTATGGACTGCGTTTTTGTTTGGATTAGGGCAAAATGAATGTAACATGATATTTACCATCTCGACCCTGTTAAAGTGTCCAGGTCAGTGACACTCAGCGTGGGCCCACTGTTGTGAGTGAACCGCCTTTGCCAGCACGTTAGCTCGGCGTTGGAGAAACTGCAGAGACGGGAACACACCTGAGTTCACCGTGTCTCAATTTCCCTGGGACAGATCCGCTTTCTAGCTGTTCCTACAGCTTCATTCTTAATCGTGCCCACTTCCATTCTCTAAAATGTCCCGGTTTGGAAGGCCAATCTGACCTCTACTATCAACACACACCTGCTTTTCTCCTACTTTGGGACTTCCTCCTGTTTCTTCATCCTGGAACTGGACTTCAAGACTTTCTCTCTGGCAAGGCCCTACTCAATGCCAAAGGCCCTACTCAGGGCACCGCCCTCCTTTGCGGCCCTTTAAACTCTGAAGGGTCTAATGCCACTCTCCTCTGCATGCCCACTCCCCTCGCAGGAGTGTATAAATCCACTGAGGCAATTAGATTTTTCCCCACCATTCTGGAAAGGCCTCCACAGTAGAGTTACTCATTGAAATATAAAATAATTTTTGCGCTCTCTACTTCTTATGGTACATGACACACTGAAATGTTTCCCAAATTAACAACGATATAATGATTTATGTTTTCTGCAACATTTCATTCTAGACTCGTTAGAGGGGCGGCGAATATCTAACTACAGAGCAGATGATTCTATATACAGTGTTTGATTACCTCTTCAAATAATCTCTTACACACGCACGCATGCACACACACACACAGGAAAACCCCCTTTCCCCAGGGCTACTCAATAAATAAATAAATAAAGAAGCCACACCCGTAAAGCTTGTCAAAGTGCTACTTGCCACAGGAGAATTTGCTCATCTCTCTCATTTATCCAGGCATGTGCAGAGGCTTTTGACCCAATTTAGCATAGATAAATGACCCATGATGTGAAATTTCCCAACAGTTTAATAATGCATTTAACTCAAAGTGGCACTTACTTGCAGCTGCCTTAAAGCACTTTGGAGGCGATATGCGTCTCTTTGAAATGATGGATGGTGAGGAGGCAGCGGGTGTGAGAAAGCCCCGCCCGGCTCCCTGAGGGAGGCAGTGAGGAAATCCTCTTCACATCGCCCGCAGCAAATTCAGAGCTTGTGAGACATCATTTAATTTAATATGTGCATTTTCTAATAGCATTTACAGTTATGACCATTAGATTAACTGTAATATGAAGCTTTTTGTATCCCATATAATACTCCCTTTGTTTCCTGTGATACATGGAAAAGGTTTTATGGATTTCCCCCTACCCCCCCCCAAAAAAAAATCAAGAGCAAAACTTTTTGCTTAGTACTTAAAATTCTTGCATAATCTACAGAATAATTTAACTGAGACAAAGTTGTTTTTGCACATCTTTAAAATCATATGCCATGTAGGGGAAGTCTTTACCTTGCTTTTGTTAAATTCAATAATCACAAAATCAGTATCATCTGAACAGAGGTTGCTTGTCATGGTCAGTATTATGGTTAGAAATGGAAGCTGAAAGATGTAAACTGCCTATTTTCTGATTTCACTGTCTATTTCTGGAAAAACAGCCCATATTTTGTTGTAACAATGTATAGACATTTCTAAGAAGACAGAGACATGAGTGTCTATGCTAGACATTAAGAACAAAGAATTTTGTTACTTTTTTCTGATCACATAATCTTTTGTGGATATATTTATAACTCTTCAGAGGAAACAATAAACAACAGAAACATGTCTGTAACTGTCCCATATCCATAAAGTTGTTTCATTCAACTACAGTCTTTTAAGGTTGGTGATTGCTTTGGGAGACATTCCAGAACTTCAGCAGTGAAAAAAGTATGATGTAGAGTACTAGTGTAGTCATTTACTGAGTTTAACATAAGCAAATAATTATGACCATGTCGGGCGGGATGTGTAGAATTTCAGAGGGGAATACAAAATGGAATTGAATAGACTAGGAATGTGCTATTCGGAGGCCAGAGCCCGCCAGATTCCTGAACTGGACCGCTGACATCCCAGACAGATTGCACCTTATCCTACAGACTCGGTTTCTTGCAACAATGATGTGAAATGCTCCACAGACCTAGACTGAATGAAGCACGTATGTTCACAAACATGCACAGACACATAACCAAAAGCAGTAAAGTCAAGGAGTCACTGACACTCAGGTCCTCAGAGCTGCTTATACAAATGCCTCTAAATTTCAGATTCCATCTGGCTTCAGACCTAAGCCAGTCCTAACCTCACAAGTCCTGAATCCATGAACTCAGAATAAAGCCACCTTTACCCTTGGCCTAAACTTGACCTGTGGCTCCTCCCTTCTGTGCCAAGTTCCTGAAAAATGTCTTCGTCTGTCACCAAACAGTTCCGTAGAAGAAAACAATACTGCAGTCCATCCATAGACTCCCCTGTTCTGAACTTTTTGTTCTTGTGCCATTATTGTTGTGTCTGAAACTGTTGTTTGTCGTAGAGAGTTTCGCCAGTCTTCGCTTCGTTAACTAAAACTCTGTGGTGCTATTTATGTCACACCCAGATCCCTGATCCGAGTAATAGTTCTCATATCTACATAATGTTGGTCATCTATCTTCCGGTATGTGCCACAAGCCACTAAAAAAAAAAAAACAAACCAAAACACCACAAACTTGGAAAACTATTTGCTACCCAGAATTCATATTTCTAATGTATGAAGAGCTTCTGAAAGAGCAGACAGCTGCTGGAAATCCAGAGAAAAGCAGTCTAAACATATGAAAGGGAGTTTACAGATAAAGAAATGAAAATAGCCCATTACCTTTTGAAAAATGCTCAGCTCACTCAGAATAATATAAAGGAATTTTAAACCACACCGAGGTACCGTTTCTCATCTGTAACACGGGGGGTAAAATTGTGACAACTTGCTCTGCTGGCAGCTGTGGGACTGCAGGCATGCTAACACACTGCTAGAGAGATAGTAAAACGATCGTGCCCCCAGGAAGGGGAGTTTGGCAGCAGTGAGCAAAATCACACATACATTTCCCATTCGACCCAATAATCTCACTTCTAGGAATCTAATGTAACACCATTTTGAAAAAATAAATTTAAAAAGACAAATGTGCAAGACGACGTATTGAAGAATTGTTTCCAACCACAAAAGAGGAGAAACGACCCTCAATGACCATTTGCAAAGACTTCTTAAATTCACCTGAAAACATATTTGGAATGGATTATTATGCATTTTGGGATAAAAGGAATGATAAATATTTTTATACACTACAATAACTTGATGTTTAGAAAATATCAAGGGACAAAGCAAGGTAGAAAGAACACTAATATGTTACAGTTTATCAAAGAAGAAGGTGCTAATAGCCTTGACCAGTGTGGCTCAATTGGTTGGGTATTGTCCCACAAAGTGAAAGGTCGCTGCTTCGATTCCCACAGTCAGCTCACATGCCTGGCAACTGATCAAAGTTTCTCTTTCACACTGATGTTTCTCTCCCTCCCTCCCTCCCTCTCTCCCCCTCTCTCTAAAAATAAATAAATAAAATCTCTTTTAAAAAAGAGACACTAATAGGTGTGTCTGTATATAACCCTACAACCACATTTGGTTTCAGGTTCTTAAAACAAAAAGATAAACCTAGATTTAAAGCTAAATTAGCTTATTTTAAATTAAATTAAACAATTTAAACTAAGCTGAACTGAAATTTATGCAAAAGCATTACTCATAAAGAGAGGTGGAAATTGTGCAAACACAGAGATAGAAGCTATATTTCTTTGAATATATCTTCGCTTGTAAAGACTCTGGCACCAGGTAAATATACCATGCCTTAGATTAAACAAAATTAAATCTCAAAAGATAAATTCTTGACACTTAGAATCAAATTAAAAAGAATACTTTTTGTATCTAATTTTGAATAAAGCTGCATAGAGAAGAAAATACTCTCTATGATTCTAAAATACTAATTGGGCTGTATGTACATCCCTAATGAGACAAAACTACTGATAAATAACTTCAGAACTGAAACAGTTGTCAATGATGATATTACTGGCGGTAGTGTTTATATCACTATCATGAGACGACTGTGTGAGAATAACTTGTCAGTGAGTGGGCGTGCGTGTCAGAAGTAAATGAGCAAACTTGATAGAGTTTTTGAGAATCAACTTTTATTGAGAATAACAGATGATACAGATTGAAGCTTGATAAAGTTATTCAGTAATGATGCCTTGAATTTGAATCGGAATATCAGTACATACTCTCAGCATGTTTATATTGCACATGTCCTGGAGTTATCCACTGTACACAGATAAAACAATGACCAGCCCGGTAGCGATGCAGTATCAGCACCTGGGTGCCTGTCAGCCTCTAAATACCACACCCCGCTGAAAAGAACAAGGACTCCGTGGAGAATTAATCGGCTCATAGTCGGGGACAAGGTATATTCAGGATACAGCTTGGATTATTTTATCATGTCAGAGAGCAAGAAAACTCCTGAAAATTACTGAGTCTTGCCAAAGGGCTAAGGAGCCAGTATGAATAGACACCCACTGGCTGAACACAGGAGATTTTGAAAATCAGTAATGACAGGAGCTGCCATGGCATGGAACACTCATGTAGGTATAATGACAAATTAATGCATAATGTAAAACCCTGCCTGGCCTAGATTGCCTGCGATCGTGCATGGAAGTAGTTTCGAAATGATTAATTCTTGTAACAACCACACAGCAAAGGTGTGTGAGATCAAAATACAGCTCAGTAAAGGACTTTTCCTAAGTATCTTAGTGAATCTCTAATGCCCCTTTATAACTGGGTGGACATATAGAGTTTAAATGACGAAAATAGAGGATGGGTGATATTCCCTTATACCTTAGGAGCTAGTTAAGGGAGAAATGATCTTTCTATGTACATGATAACTTTTTCAAAAAGTTATAGTTTTGCTAACTATGTAAACACAAAGATCAATGTTTCATTATCATCAGATATAATAAATGCACTTCTTTTTTTCTTTAAAACAAGTCCGTAGTAGGATTTTACTATTTAGCATTTTAAATTTTGGTTAGTAAATGGACAACTTGAAGACTTGAGTTTCACAGAAAGAGTATTTTTTTAATTGTCAAGGCTAACAGTTAAGTACATTAAAATAATATTTCTCCCTAATTATAAGGGAAATTTTATTTAGAACACCACGGAGGTAGTAGAAGTGAGCCAGCTGGAACGCATGGGCTCAGGAGCCAAGTTGCGGGGCAGAAGGGCGGCCCTTGCAGCCTAGGAGGGAGGAAGGCAAAGGCAGCACACCTGGGGGAAGGTGAGAGGGGAGGGAAAGGTGTGGGCACACTCCGAGGGGGAGAGCGTGTCCCTTAAAACAATCTTGGTAAATCCACCATATATGGTCTTTTTAGCAAAAGCAAAATATCTGTTCCATTACAGTTACATTAGCTTTCTTTGGCAGAATAACTATCATGAGGTAGATCTGAGACACCCTCCCTTAGAAGTTGCCCTGGTTAACCCTAGCAGTATGTAAATACGCTTTCTTTTCCTTATTTCCAAAGCATCTTTCAGTCTTGTGGGGTGTCTCTGGCCAGCCCTCCAGAAGGCTGCTAGTTCTGTGGGGGAGGCAACCAGCCTGCCCCAGCAGAGTGAGACTAAGCAGGTGGATGTTTGCTAATGAACCCAGACAAGCTGAAACAAAAAAATAGCGTCAATAAAAACAAGTGTTACGTCCCTTCATTTTAGGGACTCTTTTCATTCTGTTAGAAAGCCTGTAAGCCTGTCTGACTGTTGTGTCTACCCTGGAAACGATGCCGTATGATATCGTAGCTTTACGAGCAGAGGAGATAAGCAACAGGCTTGAGCAGCCTGAAGAGAACAAATGCGCCAGGGTGACGAGGAAACGGCCGGCCACTTGGGCTGATTACAGCCGCCGCAGATACGTGTGGCCACCTTCATGCTTCGGCGGTGCTGTAATTATGTCTCTAAGAAATGCTGTTTGCAGGCACCCTCGTTCTTATTTCAGTCCTGCTGTGTATTTCCTGCCTTTTAACACACTCTTAAGAGTGGAATTATATACCAAAGGTTATACCACCTAATGGGGTTCCCCTGCCGAATTCCCATCAAAGCAAAGGATTTAAGAGATCATTTTTCTTTCTATTTCTGGTCAAAATTCAGTCTTTATCACATTAATGTGTGTTAACAGGGAACTTTAACAAATTTGCATTCTTAGACATATATCCAGTATCTGACCTTAAGGTCTAGGAAGAAACTGAAAGAATAATCGAGAATGACCTGCCCATGATTATATACCACAAGATGTTATGTCTTTTACTATCTCTGTATGAGCATATAATTGAGAATTAGGAAACTTGTGTGGCTATTTCAATACCAGGAAGATGCCTGTGTTAACTCTTACCTTACTGGTATTATCATTAGTACCCACTTAAAGGTATGCTTTTTACACATGTGGACATACAAAAGAATTAATTTTCTGGTGGTAGTTGGTCCCTGGAATAATCTCTACATGCCAACCTGTTCTCTTCATCTTTTAAAATCATCTGCTCTCATTCCCGCTAGGTTGGACGCACTAGAACCCCATATTTGGGGCATGTGCCTTCCTCCTTCTCTCACTCCAAACCGCACTTCAGAAAACAGCTCTGGTGTGCAGAGGATGACCTGAAGGTCACAGCCCGGGGCAGGGAGGGGGGAGTGGAGGGGTCCTGGAGAGAAGACTCAATAGGGAAACACTACTGGCACAGACTAAGCCAGATATAATAAGGGTCTGAAGCAATAATGTTGAGAATTTGATGAGATATCTGAGGAAAAATGACCAGAATGTGGTTAACTAATAGATGTGGGGCTTAAGGGAGATTGAGAAATCTAGAATGATTTTCACATTCTAATTTAGTTCTATGGGAAATGCTGATGCCATTATCAAATTAGGAAGATGGTTGGAAAATCAAGATAGTTTTAGAAGAAGATAATGAGTTCAATTTTGAACATGAATTTGAAGTGTCAATGGGATATTTTTCTGCAAAGATAAATGTTCTTTCACTCCCAAAAAAAAATGGGAAAGGTCAAGGACAAGAACTAGGGACTTTTCTGAGGCCAGTAAATGCCTCTACAACTTCACTCATCCTTGAAATAGTCTGAGAACAAATTAGTTATGCTAAGACAACTGGGTTTTTTTTTTCACTACATAATTATTTCTCTGAATCTTCTATAATGGAACATTTGGTTATCCTAAAAAATATCCTATTTGGGTGTTCTAATTAACACCAACATATTACTGCTTAGTGAGAAATTTAAACAAAATTTAAGTAATTAGATTCAGAATATTGAAACCTTTCTGACAATTAAAGTCATAATTCATTTCCACTCATATAGGCACCTGCAGCGAGCAGCAAAAAGGTAATTATACTCGCTGTAAATTTACATGTTATACATATCCCGGTAAGCATTCTGCAGGAGGGTGTTGCAGGAAGACACAGGTGCTTAAATTAATAAACATTAGGAAACCAGCAAGAGAATTAAACTACACTAGTTATTGTTTCCAACGTAATTATTTAATAATTGAACATCTCCATATACCTGGTCTCAAATCAAGGGACTCCATGACCCTATGGGGGCTTGGGGTTCACATATGATCATTTAATATCAAATTTGCGCAATGCAGGGCACTGAACTGGGAGTGGTTCGGGGAATTAAAATCTCCCTGAAGTTCTCCCGAAAGTTCACGGGTCAACACACTCGCATTTGTAAAACTGGGGTGTAATTCATTGTTCAGCAGCCTTGTTAGTACATCAGACATAAGAACAAAGCAGTTTGTTGCAGAACTTTTGAAGGAGGCATTACCTGAATTACCCATGGCCTTGACATAGTAATTATAACATTCTCACTTTTGGGACAATAGTTTCTCCTTGACATCTGTCCGAAGGTTCTGACCCCTGGAACCCCCAAAGACCTTTTCTTTTCACCCTGAGTATCAGCATTCTGAAAACTGCTTATTATTGGGAGCAAATCCAGAAGACCCCTTTCAGTTAATACCGCTTCACAGCTGCCCAAAAAGGACCAAAGGATTTATGTCCACTTCTCCCTTGTCTACCTACGATTACTAGAAATATTAAAAGAAACATTTGAAGTCATGCTCCGGTTTCACATTACATCTAGCACATAGTATATTAAGCCTTCACTAAATATTTCTCAAAAAAATTATATAGATGAATAAATAAATGGCTCAAGGGCAAAGTACTGTTTGAATGAACGCATTGATGAAGGACTACATGAAGTAATTTTCCGAACCTGCAAAAGCAGCGGCAGTAGCAGCGGCAACTGCCCCATCTCCGCCCCGCGCCTAACGACTCCACCATGGTCCCTCACTGGAAAACACCGAGGAAAGCATCCTCACTGCCCATCACCAAGTCCAGCGTCTGGGACAGAGTGAGCTCTTAGTAAATGTTTCACGAATAGTTGTTGACAGGTCGACCAGCAACTTACCTCAGTATGTCGGATACAAGAAGAGTAAAACAACGTAAGGAAATTAGAAATAGTATCCAATGCATGAGGTATAAATAACGAAAACGTTAAACTGACATTTGAAGCAGGGAAGAAAAGGAACATTATCCTTTATGGAGCTCCCCCCACACGTGTGCCAGCATTCTACAAGTATCACCTTGTGTAATTCTCCCACCACATGTTAAAAGGGTCTATTTTTACTTAACAGATGAAGCGGCGGAGACTCAGGGAGGTTCATCTCTTCAAAATCCAGTTCACAAGTGGCAGAGCTGGCTCCCACACCCTGGTCATTGTGACTCCAAATCCCACGTTCTTCCTACACCTTGGTGCTTCCTGAATTCTCAAGAGAATACTGGATGCTAGGATTTAACCCTAAGATAAAAATCTCTATTTTTCCTGAGGTCAACCAATTTTTGAATAGTTCACACCTGAAGAATCCCACAGATGGAGTGACATTTAAGTGTGACCAATAAGGAAAGCAGAAGAGAGAGAGACAAAAGTGATTTTTATAATAGGATGGTGCAGAGAATTAAGAAAAAGAAAAGACAACCCCTTTTTTCTAATTAAATAAAGCTTTCATAAAAATACATAACTTAAGTGTAGACTTCAATGGGTTTTATAATCATCACCGTAATTAAAATGTAGCACATCTTCATCACGCCAGCCAGCTGCCTCCTGGCCCTTTGCGGCTGACCTTCCTTTGAGGAGAAACCACTGATCCATTGCCATCGCTTTGTTTTCCACGTTTTTGAACTTCACGTAAATGAAATCATACCGTGTGTATTCCTTTGTGTCTGCCTTCTTTTGCTAAAATAATATTTTCATATTCATTTATGCCATGATGTGTATCAGAAACTAACTCCTCCTAACTGACAAATTGTATTCTATTGTACGAACATACCACCACGGGCTTATGCCTTCATCCACTGATGGATATTTGGGTGGTCTCATTTTTTCAACTATTATAAGTAAAACTGCTATGAGTACCCTTGCACAGTATTTTGTGGACATTATGTTTCCATTTCCTAAGGTAAATACCCAGGAGTAAAACTGCTAGATCACAAGTTAACTATTTAAATGCATGAGAAACTGCCAAAAATATTTTACATTGGGAGTTTGCTGTTTTACATTCCCACTGGCATCCTCGTAACGATTAGTGCTGTCTGAGTACTTATTATTATTGTTACTCATTGTAGCAGGTGAAATGGTGTATCAGGTAGTAACGTGATTAATGACGCTGAGCATCTTTTACGAGCACGCTGGCCATCCCTTTCCTTCTTTATGAAGTGTCAATTCAAGTCTATTATTTGTCTCATATTGCATTTTTTGGTCTTTTTATTTAGTTCTATATAGGCTGTCTTATTTGGGTAGAAATCCTTTTAGTTATATGGATTGCAAATATTTTCTCCTACTTTGTGGCTGACTTTTCATTTTTAATGGTGTCTCTTGAAGAGCACATCTCTAATATTTTCACTGAAGTAAAGTTCACAGAATGTAAAAGTCATCATGTTAAAGTGTAAAATTCAGTAAAGTTTAGTACATGACAGCGGTGCGCAACCACCACCACCACCGAACTCCAAGCATTTTCGTCACCCCAGGGGAACCCGCCACCATGAGCAGCCGCCTTCCGCTCCTCCTTTCTCCAGCCCCGGGAAACCACCAATCCGCGAGCCCTCTCTGTGAATTTGCTTCTTCTGGGCATTTCATATAAATTGACGCCCATTTTATCTTATTTTAACCACTGAGTTAGCACTCTTTGTCTGGGAAATCTCTATTTCACCCCAAGCTGGTGAAGTTTTTCTTCTAGAAATTTTACAGTTTATAGTTAGGGTCTATGATTCATTTTCAGTCAGTTGTTGGTACAAGGTCGAGAAAGGAGCGCCATTCTTTGTTCCCGTGGGAAGACCTAGTTGTTTCAGCTCCATTTGCCGAAATGGCTGCCTGTTTCCAGTGGAATCACCCTGTCACCTCTTTCTATAAATTTGACACAAAAGTTCTATATATTTGGGTCTCTTTTTCTGGGCTTTGTTTCGGTTCATTGCTCTATATGTTTATGCTTATGCTAATAGCATACGTCCTTGATTATTATGGCTCTGCAATAGCTCTTGAAGTTAGTGCAAATCCTCCAACAAAGTTTTACTTTGGTAAATTCAACGTTTCATCTCAGAACCCCTATGATTTCCAATAGAACCTCCCCCATCAGGAGAAACCTGAGTATCTATTAGACCTGCTCCCAAAACATTTCTAAAGAAAACAGGCATCCCCTTCCTCAAGGGCAGGATGCCCTTGGTCTTCAGAAAGTACTGCCCGACCTGAGTGTGACGGAAGGAGTCGGGGAAGGAGGTGCATTTTCAGTGTGACCTGGAGAGAGCCACGCTTGCATCAAGGATGGGTACAATGAGCCTTTTTACAGCGAGCACAAAAAGAGAGAAAAGGGAAATATATATATCCACATATTAACGATACATTGTATATTCAAATGCTAAAATACTGCACATTTCTAACCGCATTCGCAGCAAATGGTTTGATAGAGAAATGTGGAGTTGAGACAGTGTCACAAGAAGGGGAATTAATCTAGCCTGGGGTGAGGGGGTAGGGAAAGGGAGAGAGACAGAGAGAGAGAGAGAGATTAGTATCTGCTTGAAAAATGAGCTATGAATTCATAGAATGGGATGCACATGGAACTTTCTATGGTAGCAATAACCCTTGTGCTTATAGTTCTACTGTGGAGCATATCTCACTTTGGACAGACGGTTGTGTGAGGAGGCTTTCACTTCTAAAATTTTATTTATTTGCAGCTATAGGATATGATTTAGGAACAGAGGTGTCCAACCCACAGCCCAGGATGGCTATGAACGCAGCCCAATGCAAAATCATAAATTTACTTCAAAGCCTTTTTTGCTCATCAGTTTTCATTAGTATTTGTGTATTTAATGTGTGGCCCATGACAACTCTCCCTCTTCCGGTGTGGCCCAGAGTCTCCAAAAGGTTGTCACCTTCTGGTCTCCGGGTCACATGGGAAAACAGTTCATTTGCCAGGTGGGAGAACTGGCATCTCTGCCATCTTACAGAACCACAGGATTTTCAGAAAGGCATTGTAGGCCTAATCCCACTTCTGAGTCCTTTCTCATGGGCCCCATCTCTACCTGCCTCAGCCCCTATAAAATGGAAAGGCTTAGAGAGTCCCTATCTGCTTCTGAGGTCTCAACAATCTGTCCAATTCTAATGTTCCACATGTCTATAAGAATTTTTTAAAGTTATCCACATAATATGCAAAAATAATTTAGGATGCACGACCCTGTGGTGACACTAAGATGTCTAGAAATCCTTCCTTTAGGCAGTGACATCTGTCAAGAAGGATGGCAGCTCTGAACGAGAAACTTTATCAACCTTCCTGTGAACTGCACATTTATGGGATGTTTGAAAGTTGCAAGCAAACTTTCGGGGCCATGTTAACAAGGTGGCCTTTCGCTACAAGGAGAGCTGTAGCTGAACTGTGTCTTTGAGCCTTGGCGTTTTAATGAGGTTTCAGCCCATTTGAACAGAGGCAAGGAAGGCGGGAGAAAATGCCATCCATGCCTGCTAGTCGCTGATGAGTTCTGCGCTGGGGGAGGCAAGCCCACCCACTGCTGGCCATGCGTCTGGCCCTTCCGGGACCCCACAGCTTTCACGCTGCCCAGGTTCTCCAATGCGTGCCAGTATCTAAAGATAAAGAGGTAATGGGCATATCCCAACTGATGACACCACATTACCAATTAATTTACTTTCCTGACATTTCAAAGTGATCCTCTACCTCTGTGACCTTTACAACAATAGATTATTTATGTAGGTGTTTCAGAAGATGTACAGTGCATTAAAATCACTGAAGCATTTTATGGGCTGGCGGGGGCACGGGGAGGCCGCGGGTGTAAGGAAAATAGTGTTCCTCTTTAGTTACTTTGGAAGTGGCTTAAATCATCTGCAGAATAAAGGTTACGCTAATAAATGTCTCATTTGTTTTAAATGCTCTGAAATGTGAACACTTCTGTGGAACGTAGGAAATCATATATGGTAAATGAGCTGAAGTGGGTTCCGGTGAATGGTGGAAATTCCTTTTGAGTTGCTCTTTAATTATCCTTCCCCTTGACCAAGTTCCAAATTGGAGCAGAGTGGCGGTGAGCAGTAGAGAATGTGGAGGATAGCAGTCTCTTTGAGGCTGGGAGTAGCGTGAAAATGCAGCGACTCAGACCTGGTTTTCATTGCGATCATGGCGTACAGGCGTGCCACGAAGCAACCAGGCTGCACGTCACCAGCGTGCTCTTCCGTCGCTTTCCTCCTCGCTCGCCACAAGCGAGGAGGACAAAACTCTCCCAAACAGGTCAGGCCTTGGCACGTTTTGGCTACAATGTCCTCTCTCTCATCTGCTTTGTAGTCTTCTGTGTATCCTTCGAAAGCCAGCTACTCCGAGAAGCACATCCACTATGTAGTCAATTGAAGTCTACCCTCATTACCCCCAACAGGGGCGTGTTTCCACACTGCACAGTGTAACGCCTCACTGCTGGATTCAGAAGCCAGACTGTCCGATGGCAAGCTGAGGCTTCGGCGTGTGTTTGTTGTAGGATCTCGGCTAAGTTTTCTCAACCTACTTGTACCTTGTATGCATGTCTGAGAAAATGAAAGTATAATTATGGTTTTTGTAAAGATTCTAAAGATATGCATCAAAACATTCTAAACGCAATACTTGCTACAAATGAAGTGTTCAGCAACTGTTAGCTGTTTTTATTATGCCTCTGTATTTTGTGTGTGTGTGTGTGTGTGCGCGTGCGTGCGTATTTCATAACATGAAAAATATGTGAAACCTACTACACTGGATATCAATTCTTGGTATCTTAACTGTAATATAAAGGTCCTTCTGTATCACCCTAACTCAAAACCACATTGCTCATTCTTCGGTCTTGTTTGCACCAGTTCTGCCTGGCTCAGCGCTCATTAAATTCTTCGTGAATGTCAACTTTGATTTCTTGATTTTTCTTGCAAAGGCGGATTCTATTAGGGAACGTCCCTGTTTCACCTTTTCCTCCAAATATAAAATGGAATTTTAAAACCACAGAATGTTTTGATTATACCACAGTTTTTCTAGAACCCAATGACACGCATTCCACGAAATATGTCTTCTCTCCAGTAAAAATAATAAAAATATAAATAAAAATTTTTCTATAGCGTTTTTTCACGAACACGCCTATTGCTCACAGGTCAGGCCCTCTGCTATGAGAGTGGCTCACAGCAGGTGCACACAGTAAGCTGGGAGATGCCTGTGGTGCTGCTGTTCCTCAGCTGAGGTTCTGTTTCTAAAACAATAATAATTCAACACAAAGGTGAGCTGAACTGTGAGACAGCAAAAAAAGAGCTCTGAATACAGTTCTTGAACATGTGAATCAAGCTATGTCACTTCTCACTAGCATGGCCTATTAAATAGTAGTTACTACTACTAAGAGTAATACTACTACTAGTAGTAGCAGCACTGTTATACAAATTTACACCAGTTTCACTAGTGTTTCACCAGTTTCTGTCGACTTGCAATTAGTATGGCTTATATACCAGACCAGTTTCCTCATCTGTAAAGGGGACATAAGGCTGCATTCTAGCACTTGATCACAGGACTGGGTTCTTTTATTCCTCAGAGATACACACATTCTAAGTGCATAGCACACTCCTCGTGCCTCTGGAGGCAACGGGACACCGTAGTGAGGAGCACAGGTGAGGTCTGCACACTCACGGACCCCACATTCTGAATGTGTGAGGCCATCCGTGGGTCTGGCGCGTGGCAGAAACACAGTATAGAGCCTGTCCCTTTTACTCCTTCTGACATTAGTTGGGTAACCCAATGCCTTTGTATGAATCCAAAGAAAATATAATCTGCCCTGGCTGGTGTAGCTCAGTGGATTGAGCGCGGGCTGCAAACCAAAGTGTCGCAGGTTCGATTCCCAGTCAGGGTACATGCCTGGGTTGCAGGCCGTGACCCCCAGCAACCGCACATTGATGTTTCTCTCTATCTCCCTCCCTTCCCTCTCTAAAAATAAAATAAATAAAATCTTTAAAAATATATATATAATCTGAGCTTTAGGAAAATGGGAAGGGCAAACCTTGGAAGTAGAAGCTATCCTACAGCACAATATCTATTTTCAAATATTTGACAAAATGTCATAACAAGAACTTAAAATGCTTTATAGAATTCCAAAGAAAACAACCAAGAAATTCTCTCAGTCAAGATCAAGTTTATGTCTCATACACTCTCTGCCTGGGACAGCAGGAGCACGTGGTAAGCTTCAATAGATATTTGTTGACCAAAGTAATGAAGAACTGGCTGACTGAGCAAATGGGCGGTACGGTAAGATAAGCTGCCTCTTACTGTTGTGTCCTTCCACTCCCTTGAGTTTTTCAAGGAATCTCTGCAACATGTCCTGAGCCCCACCCTCCATCCCCCCAACCCCTGCCAAAAAAAGTCCCCAGCAACTACAACATACAGAGTCTCTCAAGGCTGCTGAGTAACCTTCAGGGTCCTATTTACCACTTAACACTCAGATCTTTTTCTATGATTCTGTATTTCATCATGGGTTCTTCCTTTTTTTTCCCCCTTTCTTTTCCAATTTGCCAACACGGAGCTAGCTCCTCTTCATTTACATCAGCATTACTGGGTTCTGCTCTATTAGTCTCTTAATCTCTTTGCTAATTCCCATATGTTGCCATATCATTTAATTAAGGGCTGCCCTGCTCTGTGACTGAAGCTCAGCCCGCTGTGAGCACACTCAGGCTCCTGGGAGTGTGGAGGTCGTCCATGTGGCCAGAGGGCAGAAAACCTGGACTCACTTATGTATCCGAAAAATATTTTTCAAGGAGATTCGTGTCTGTCTCTGACAGAATCAAATTCCTGGAAGTGTTGGCATTTGCTCTTTACCTTTTTACAAACAAGGAAAGTAGAGTAAAAACATTATTCCAAAGTATTGACGCTATGTTTGGTAAAGTACCTTGGAAGGTGGTAGGAAGGGACTTTAACCAATAAATGGTTTAGTTGTGACTAATCGAGTGACTACAGAAATGGCAGTAGCTTCTCAAAACTTCTGATTTCTTGGCAATAAAATGAGAATAGAACTTCAGTTTCTTTATTTACAAGTTTTGCTAGTTTTGTCAAAAACTGAATCTAACTCTTCAACAACCCTGTAAAGTACGTTGAAGATGTGCTGTATTATAATTTATAGAGGACCTGTATTACAGATTAAGAAATGACTATAATGTTGTAAATGGCATACCATAAAGTACTCTGTAAATTGTTGGAAAAACTTAATTTCCTCACAAAATTCACAAGAATGACATCACCTACTTTAATTTTACTTAATGGTGGCACAGCTCAAGATTTTCTGTACAAGTGTAAGAACAGTTGTTTACAGGACGCTCTATAAAACGACCCCAGAACAGCATCCGTTGTATTTCTAGGATACCCCCCCACTGTAGTCAGCACTGGGGAAAGTGGAAACAAAAACGAAACCCAACTTAAAAGGTTATTCCGGGCCACGTTAATGAGGGAGGTGATCATGCCAGCTGGCTTCATCCCAAATTAAGACAGTGATTGTGTTCTTGACCGCCCTTCAACGGTTTTCAAAGGGTCTTAAAATCGTGATTAATGTAAAATGTTTCAAATGGCTGGCATTTAACCTGACAAAGGAAAAACGAATCCTCAAAAGAAAATGAAAGTCTTCTATTTTCAACAAACATATAGAGATTACAAAGAGACCAGTAATTTCCGAGGATACAGTTGTGTGTGTGTGTGTGTGCGGCGCGCACGCGTGTGTAGGGGGAGGCTGAATACATTAATCACCAGGGTGAGAAGCTCTTCTGTGTGTGACTACAGTGGGAAATGCAAGGCATTTACCATTTGTCAAAACTCATAGAACTTGAAAGCACAAAGAGTAAACCTTAATATATGCAAATTTTCAACAACAAAAAAAAAAAAACAGGAGGCAGGGGAATCCCAGGATGGAATGCACAATGTGACCCCCCAAAATTCACCACAGGTCTATGAAACCACCTCACTGAAGGAGATGATGAAATAAGTTGGGGACAAAGTAACTGCAGAAACAAATGAGCTCTGTAAGACTGACGGCAAAAGGAACTGTGTGTAAGGACTGTATTCTAGTTATGCAGCTGTTTCCCACAGGCATGCGGGTTAAAACTTCTAACCCCTGTGCATGCTACTGGAACTGGCCAACACGCACGGAGCTGTCCTCTCCTGTGATAACAATGTCTTCCAGAACGCCTCCTGGGGGCCCTCCAGGAGCTCTTCTTGAAGAGGTGCCATCTTCAGAAACATGCTCATAGTAGTTTGCTCATTTTTTATCATAGATTTGCTTATAACTAGATAATAAGGACTGAACATTTCTCCATATTAACGAAAACCTTTTTGTGTTGAGGTCCATGTTTTCAAACATTTGAAGGAGCTTGTTGAGGTCTGCAGAAAGCTTCTGGTAAACCTGTCACTGTGAATTGTCCTCCTCCTGCAGTTCCCTTTCCTCACCCCTCTTCTTCAGCTATGTGTTCCTGTTCCAACCACTCATTAGTCAGTGTCTCAGGAAACACCTCTAGGAGCTCCTCAAGGTCATCCTCATGCACATTCAAGTTCAAGTCCTTTGCCATCTCAGCCACAGCCTTGTTGATTTTGCAACTTCCTCATCCTAGACAAACCTCTGAAGTCACAGACGAACCTCCTGAATATCTTCTTCCAGATGCCATTCATACACCGCTAGATGACATCTCCCCGGGTGCAAGCAAGGTTCTGGAGAGTCACAGATGTTCTAGAACTGCATCGGTGCCTTCCTCAGCTGCCACAATAACCTGGGTGAAGGTCCTCTGCAGGCTGCAGGCCTCGAAACTGCTGTAACTCATTGGATCAAGCAGGCAATCTTTGGAGGGAGAAACACCACTTAGATATTAGGATGGAGATCACCAGAAAGGGGAGGATCTTGGGAGTACCGGCAACAATAAGCAACATCTTGAAAGGTACATCATTCTCCAAACAGCAGTTCCTCATTTCACTGGTGTAACCATTCAGGAGCGCATCTTAGAAGAGGCGCCGGGCCATCCAAGACCCCTATTGCCCCCGTAGCCCAAGGGCAGTGCGTGCGTACTGACAACACCTGCACGCACTGGGGTTCTCCCCTGCCAGATCGCAGAGGGTTTCCGTTTCTGCCCCGCACCACTGCCCCCACGCAAGGCTGTGGTTCTGGCCTGAAAAGCTTTGAAACCTGGCACTGACTGGGCCTTCCTAGGGATGGGAGTCCTTTTGGACATCTGTTTCCAGCACGGAGAGGTTTTCTCCATCATGAATATTTGCTCTGGCAAGTCCTTTTCCCTCCCAATCAACTCATCTGGAGTTTTCAAAAACTCTTCAGCTGCCTTCTCATCAGCACAGGCAGACTCAGCGCTCACTATGGCGTCTTGTAATACATGATGGATCTTCGGCTCGCAGTAAATTCGACATCGTAGTAGGGTCCCAGCCATTTCTTTCAACACCACAAGCTTTCTGTGAACGTCAGGGTGCTGAGAAGACACATACACTCTGTGTCTGGCCTTTCATCCGGGTCACGGAGTTTTTCCATGCGTGATGCGGGCCCCTCTTGAACTTTGTTAGACTCATTACCTTTGACAGAAGCAGGTCCTTTCACAGATTCTTTCACTTCATCCTTCTTCTTCAAGATGTTAGTCGTGGTGGGATGGGGCACGCCAGACCGGCAAGCGGCAAGCATCACTGAGTTTCTACCTTCACATTCACTGGCTTTGATGTTCGCCCCCTTAATCATCTTAATTGCGTTGCCAGGTCAATCGTATGACATGGCCTCTACCTGGCGACAGGAGCAGTGGGTATTGTACACTCAGGGGTCATGATGGATAAAACCACACGAGATGAAATCAAGCACCAAAGAAAATGATGTAATCAAGAGATGCAGTAAATACAAAACGCACGAGGCCACCGCCAGCCTGCCACAGCATGCTGTTTTACAGCAGTTTTTTATAAGTATAAAGAGTACAGTCTGAAATAATGATAAAATGTAGCGTAAACACATAAACCAGTAGTGTAGAGATTTATTATCATTATTAAATATTACGTACTCTACATAGCTGTAGGTGCTATTCCTGCAAACCCTGGGCAGTGCAGGAGGTTGGTTTGTGCCATCACCACCACTAACAGGTGAGTAACGCATTGCGCTATGATGTGACGACAGCTACAACGTTACTAAGAGACAGGAACATTTCAGCTCCATTGTAATTTTCCAGAACTACTGGCAACAGGTACAAAATGATATGCTCGACTTCGGGGAGATTATCTGACATCTTGGGGGGCAGAGTAGATTGGCAGCAATGATGGTTAGAATTATTTTCTTGTATATAGGGAAAACGTCCCACTTTTTGCAGAATGATAGTGTGGCTCCACCCATCAAAAGATGGTTAGAATAATTTCCCTGTATTTAGGGAAAAGTCCTGTATCTAGGACTTTTTGCAGAATGACAGTGTGGCTCCGCCCATCAACAGGTAGAGTTCATTTTCCACCACCTTGAATCTGCTCTGGCCCTGGGTCTTGTTTTGACCAATAGAACACGACAGAAACAGTGTTGTGCCTGTTCTGAGCCAGCGTGTCTGCTCACACTTGGAAACTCACATTGTGGCCGTTAATTAGTTGGCCAGCCCACTGGATGACGAGGGACACATGGCCCGGGTACCCCGTCATTACAGCCTGTGTCGGCCAACCCTCTGAAACAGACGCGCAGATGCACGAGTAAGCCCGGCGAAGACCCAAAGGCCACCCGGCCGAACCCAGATTACACTGCCAAGCCACAAAACCAAAAAGCTAATATTTAGTTGCCACTTTACGCGATTGTTTTGGGGTTGATATTTATGCAAGACAAGTTACCTGATACATTCAACATCTTTCCCACGAAGTTAATTAAGGGGAAGAAGAAGATCTCTGATAGCTGGGAGAATAGGAAAAATGTTTTGTTCTACGAGGTACAGCTTTTGGTTTGCTCCTGAGAGGACGATCTGAAATTGAAGACATGACGTTTACAGAGTATTCCAAACAAGTAGGAGAACCATCCCACAGTTGTCAATGTTGGAGGCTCTTAGAGGGATGCTTGTGGACGTTGTTAGAGAGAAGGAGTCTATCACACCAAGGGGTTAAAGCCTGGCAGTGGTATCACCTATACGAGTGTGGTTAGGTCCTGGTATCCATTTCATCTACAACGCAGGGATAATATATAGCACCTATATGATAGAATTATTATGATAATTAAACA
Source organism: Phyllostomus hastatus (assembly GCF_019186645.2). Lineage (NCBI taxonomy): Eukaryota > Metazoa > Chordata > Mammalia > Chiroptera > Phyllostomidae > Phyllostomus > Phyllostomus hastatus. Next base: position 22,892,869 of record NW_025334024.1, read on the forward strand.
AACCAATAAGTGTACGTAGTACCTATTAGCTATTAGGCTACGGTGTCTGGTTTAGAGTTGGATTTACTGTTTTCATCAGATTGGTTTTTTACTATATATGTGCACATGCTTCCATGTAAGTGCAGGGTGCAACCAAACAAGCGAGATGGAAAAGGAAACTTCTAGAAAGGCAGAAGCATAAAATAGAAGTAGCATATTTGAGCTATGCACTTGAATAGTGACTGGTAGTTTCACAAAGAATTTTCACACCATTATTTGTTCACTGACCACAGCAAACTGAAGTCAGCACGTAGGAGCAATTACAGGTGACATTACATTCATGCGCCCTAAACACCTTGCAACTGGGCGAGCTTCCCTGTCTGCATTTCCCAGCAGGAAGCTTAAATAAAGTCTTCCACCCACTCTAGCTGGGGTACACACCTTTGAGTACCAATGTTGTCCCAGTTTTAAATGATTTCCATGCTGTTATCCTTGTATTTTCTAATAAACTGAACTAGTATCTTTAGGTCAGCCTTTCATTGTTTTTGTTTTGTTGAAGAGGGAGAAACATAGCACATAGTAAAATAAATTCTTTACAAAGTTACTCCTAAGTTTCTTTATTTTAGAATATGAGTCACCAGCTTCCACTAAAAACCATCTTTTCATTATCACAAACCTGTAGACTGAATAGACAGGAAACTCAAGTCAAGTTGTTTGCATTTATAAAGTGGCCTGTGCCTGCATGTTTCATGTGTCAGAGTCATTCCCTACTGCACCAATATATTAATGTTGGTAAATCTGCTTTTTGATCTTTGGTATCGGTTTAAGGAAGAGCTTCTCAGCTTCACCACTATTGACATTTTGGATTAAATGGTGGGGGGTGGGACCCCTATAGAATATTTTAGCTGCATTACTGCCCCCTGATAAACTCCCCACTGAGGTATGAGAACCAAAATTATTTCCAGGCATTGCTAAATGTCCCCTGGGTTTAAAACAACTGCTTTAAGGAATTAACTATGCAGCAACATGGTTTTAAGGACCTGCTTCATTCACCTGTTGGTTTATGGAGAAATTGTTTGCAAGAGCATGGAGAACCCAGGAGTCTCAGTGACCTCAAATGAACAGCAGACAATGAGTAATAAATGCCTGAAATTATAAAGGATGTCAATGACTTCCAATTTGTACAGTTGAAAGCCAAGCTGTCTCCGTAATGACCAAATGTAAAGCAAAGAAGTGGAAAGTATATTTTTCTTTTAAAGAAGCATGTGTTTCATTAATTGTTGTGTCAAGAGAAAAAATCAAATTAGTCTAACAAATTGAGGAAAGAACTGTATGTTTTTATTGAAGAGTCTCTTCTTTTATTTAGAAATACCCATAATTCAGCTCAGCTGAATTTTTAATGCACAGCATTGCGTGTGCAACAAGGCCATTATGTTAATATAACAGATGTCTTTCAAACTGTCAAACATTAATTACAATTAACTAGAGTGTTTTTTAAATAAGATTAAATTGTGACTTATTTTGAATTATGGTTCAACAAGCTAATGTTCTTTTTCAAAGACTGAGTATTGACTGATCAGGGTAAATACTGATTGCAAGATAAATTTTTTTTTTTAAAAAAAGAGACTCTCCTTGGGGAAAAACGTGATATTTTGTGCGCTTCCTTTGAAGAAGTTCTCAGTCTTCCTCATGGAATTAAGTAGATGTTGGCCACATCCCAAGTATGAACATGTCTGTGTTTAACAGAGGTTGAACAAAATGCCCATTTTCACATTCCTATGAAGACTTGTCAAGGATTATAAAATCATTTAGAAAAGTAATCTTTGATCAGTTTGTAATAATTTGCTTTTAGTCACATTTAGTATCTTCACAAAAGGAGACTGTAATCTTTAATTGTTAGATTTTCCAGCAGAAGGCTCAAAATAGTGAAACTATTATTATGTAATATAATCTCTGAGCAGATCAATGTTTGCTCCACGAATGTAAAACCCCCAGAAATGCACTCCTGTAAAGTGGGTCAAGTTGACTTGTAATTTCTTTTGACTTATGTTGCAGATCCTGACTATATAGTTCAAACAGATGTTGAACTTGAATAGGTTAAACCTCTATTATTAAAAGGCTATTTCCTAATTTAGATATTACTTGAGCTCTGCTGATCGTATACACCATTACTCTACAGCGGTGGGAGTTAAAGCTGGGTGGTACCCCTTTCAACTTTACTCGATTCTTAAGCCACATTTACTCTCACATGCCTGATGTAGGACTTCCTCAACGCAGACAACTCATCTACCTTCTCTTAACACCCTCACCTGTGAAATGGGGATAGTTAAATAATTCTTGTAACTTTGTTGCTGTCCTTTGTTTTCCTGTGCTGTTTGCTTTGCAAAAGCTCAGCCCTCTAAGTGCCCTAGAGAGGGCCAGCTCCACTCAACTTCCATGTGGAGAGAGCCAAAATTTGACCTATGCTACAAATAGGTGGCCAGAATTCTTGGCACAACCCTGGTAAACCAAGAACCCAATCATCCTAATACAGATAATACATGAGAGATGGAAGGCAGAGTGGTGGCTGTCCAGTGACGCCCATGTCCTCCTGACCCCGATGACCTACGATGACATCACCTTTCATGACAGAAGGGACTTGGCAGACTTGTGTATAGTTAAGTAGCTTCTACAGAAGACCTATTAATCAGACTGTACAAATAATAAAATGAATGTTCCATTTCTAACATCAACTTTCAAAATGGAGGAGCCAGCCCTATATCATTTCCCACTGCTAAGACACATTTTTAACACTTCTGGATTTCTTTTCTGCTAAGATCATCTTGGTGGGATACATTAGACTATTTTTTACCCCCCAAAACGGAACAGAACACCATGCAAGGGGCTCTTCCAGAAAGCAGAATTTGAAGCAAGGATTACAGTGCTAACACTGCAGGGGGTTGGGGGGATGCATGTTCAATCTAAGACAGTAAAAGGTGAGGGGAAAACCAAAGTGAAATAACAGTCTGCCACAGTGGCGAGATAAAACCTTGCCACCTTCCCCATTCGTCAGAGGGTGCTACAGAGGGTACAGGGACAGTAGCCCCAGGTGGCATGTTCACTGGGCACATGGGCGTTCCCAAGAGGAGTGCATGGAGAAGCCTTCTCTGAGACACGACCAGAAAAGGAAAGCAAGCGGAACCTGAATATCTCCCATCTCCTACTATTTGACGTTGCACTGGGAAGTCAGCAGGCCCCCATGGAGCAGCGGGTACTGCCTGCAGAAAGAAATCTGGGCAAGGATCCACAATCTGTACCACGTAACCTCTCGAGCTGGAAGAGCCAAAATATGGGCAGCTGTTCACTGAACAGGATTGCTGAATGAATGGCCAAACGGATTAACAAAAGTTCCCCTTGTGTTGATTTCTGCACAAATCAAATAGGACAGGTCTGGTATTCCTGATCACCGCAGTTCCATGCTGGCGTGTGGTCTCTTGTAAAATACATCTTGATAATTCAACCTCACTGGATTCTCTTTTTTTTAATTAGCCCTTTGCTATGGTTAAAATAACTTTTGCTGGGCTGGAGATACTGAGTAAAACTTTTTTACCAAGATCCTCATGTGATGTATGTAATATTTTAAATTATTTTAAGGACTTCCTGCATAATTTATTTAACACTCAAAGCAGCCCTAGGCACAGAGGTGTTACAGCTGGTGGGTTGTGGAAAGCTAGGATCCGGACTCGAGCAGTTAGCTGCAGAGACAACTCACTAATCTGTACTTCTGCGTGGTTTATGGGGCAAAAGTTACCTTGCACCCTGTTTTCTCATTAGCTCAGTCTGTACCTTATTTCTCCCATATGGAGAGTAAGCTCTTAAAAAGAGTAAGGTGTGTGTTTAATTCATTTTTGTAGCTTGTTTAATATTCAAGGTAGCCCATACAATATGCATTCAACAATTTTTTTTCTGGTTGATTAAAGGAATAAGTCAATGAAATGAAACAAATAAAAGCTTATGTTAGATGCTGCACAGTGGCACCTTGGCCATGCTGAAGCGATTTTTCCCCACAGTTTATGGCACTGCTTCTTCATTTTTTTTTAAGATTTTATTTATTTATTTTTAGAGAGGGAAGGAAGGGAGAAAGAGAGAGAGAGAGAGAGAGAAATATCGATGTGCAGTTACTGGAGGTCATGGCCTGCAACCCAGGCATGTACCCTGACTGGGAATCGAACCTGCGACACTTTGGTTCGCAGCCCACGCTCAATCCACTGAGCTACACCAGCCAGGGCTGCTTCTTCATTTCTTATGGCCACAAAGAACACATGTGAGTACACTCCAGTTTCCAGCATCAGCATTTTCCAACAGTGGGGTGTTTTCCATTAAACACAGTCACATAGGCAGTAAAAACTTCTGTGCAGAAACATGTAATGTCTGACTGGATTTAGAAGAGTAGAATCTCCCTTTTGACCTCAGATTACAAAGTCCTTAACTGTTTAATTCACCTTTTTCCTCTGTTGACTTTTCTCATTGTGCTAAGCAAGACGCCTTTGCTGGAAACTTCTCCACCAGTTCCTCAGAAGCAGCAATTCTGTTAGCTGTCAACATACCTTCTCCTGCCGGGACTTACAACTAATATTTCCATCAGGGTAAAAGATTAAGCCAGAGAGGCCACATCAGTGAATGTCAAGGCTAATCCTACAGGGTAAGTAAGTTTAGAGGTCAACAAGCTGAGCTCATTACGACCCTGAGAGGTGAAGTGAGTTGGCCAATGTCACCGGCTCGCTAGAAGAGCGGCCTGCTATGTCACCCTGTCTTCCAGACTCTCAGCGCTAAATTCATCCCTCCCCTGATTACGTGGAGTATCTTCTCCTCTCTACTTGAAGACCAGAGGTTCGTCTCTCCCAATGCTGCTGTGTGTTCTCTGTTTATATCTGCTCACCTTAGCCAAGGCAGGAGGATCCCTGGCTCTGAATAGCGCCCTCCTCTCCCTTCCCCCGCCTCTCACCGACAAGCTGTGGGTACCCCACACAGTACTGACCATGTGCTGGTAAAACAAAAGCCAAAAGCTGCTCACAGTAAAGATGGCTGCACAGTCGCCTTACACCAGGAAAGTCGTGACGTCTGTGCTTCTGCCCAAGGAAGGGCTACGCGTTGGCCTTAGACTTGGATCTACATTAGAGAGTCGACGAGTCCATAAGGTAGCTGCTAACCTTCGCCCGTGGGATCTTTCGACTTCGGTGTCCTCCTTATACGATCCAGCCTGCTGCATTGAGACATTAGCTAGTTTTCATCACTAACAACGGATACGGTCTCTTCATGCTTATTTACCTAGGCAGAAGCTATGTAGTGACAAGATCTCTCCAAGGCTGGAATGCTTCCTTAATAACACGAGCAAGATAGCGTCTGGTATCAATCTTCTCCCACCGACTTGACTATAGTGATTTAAAGCTCTCATTCTTTGAATTCACAATCTAATTTTCAGCGCACTTTCTGTCAGCTGTCTTCATGGATTCTAAATGAGTTTCTGTCATGCTGACAGACTTAGATAAATTGAAACTTAACTAGGGAAAATGTTAAAAAAAAACATTTGGTTCCGAATAGAATGTGATATATATTTCAGTTATTTCCCCTCTAAATTGCCACTGGCTTCTCCGTGTTGGTGAGCTGATGAGTGTGCGTGCCGATCAGCTACTTCTGCCATTTCCTGTCCCACAACAGAGTGTGGGCAAATCCCCAGGCTTACTTAGACGAAGTCCTTTAAACATTATTCCTTTTCAAGCACACTGACCTGAAGAAAAGATTCAGATTCCTTTTCCAGCATAACCTAAACACATTGGGCATTTTAGCTATTATTTCCTCCAAGTGTTCACTGTAATTGAGTGAGTAATCATTTTACTTGGAAATAAAACGGCCATTACGATGGCCAAAGGAGGGCGACAAGGCAATGCAGTGGTTCTCTTTCATCGGCACAGAAGCAGAACATGGGGAAGTTCAGCTAGGAGAGTGGGAACACGAAGGAAGGGGTGGGGGTGCAGGGGGAGGGAGGGAGAGCGAGCGAGCTCATTCTGAAGTGCTGAGCTCTCTCATCTCCCCATTTGGAAAGCGATTTACTACTTAAACGTAACATCACTTTTCCCCTTCTGAGTCTCAGAACACACAGGAAGTATTGTGCAAACACCTCTATTTAGCGATGGGCAACCTGAGGGTCTACCCATGGTGCACAGCTGGTTTATGGCAGGCGCTACATTAGAATCAGGTCTCTGCTTCCTCAACCCACGTATTTTCCACATCGCCTCTCTCCGCCTTTATACCGGAGGTCCTTAATTAATTCCACCAGATGTTAATTTGATTCTTCTTCCCGTGGAACTTCCCTGAGAAAGTTGTTGTTGTTGATGCCTTTGGGAGTGTTCTCCACCAAGCAACCCTGCAATCTTTGAAGACGGCCTTGGGTTGCGGCTCTGACAAGGTCCCCGCAAGGATGGCTAGCACCCCCCGCCCCATGCTGGTCAGGGAGATACAGCCTTGGTGCCATCTAACCCAAAGAGAACTCCTCAGTGTCCAGAGGAGAAGTGTTACATGGGCACTCCCAGTCTGGGTAGTTTTATTTCTAATATTTCATTCACTGGAAATGCACTTATGCAATTTAGGGCCTATGTGTATGTCATTAACTCTAACTTAGGAAGACTATTCCTTTAAGAAGTAAATGAGCTAATGCATGGAAAAGTATGTACAATATTGTTAATGAGATAATTTTTCAAAGGCAGCGTCAAAGGGCACTTCAAATTTTCTTTGTGACGACTGGCCCTCAGGCAGGAATGGGAAGGGTATGTTGCAGAATCCCTGTAGGGGGCACTGCTGGTGCCTCAGCAACCCATACTCACTAAGCTTCCTAACACACTCACTTGAGGGATTTCTCTGGCGTGGCCGCCTGATGACAAGGATACCTGGATAGCGCAACGTTATACACCCCAGAGAATAGCGCTCAGCCGATGGGAGCTGAGAGTTCTTCTCCCCTTGAGTGTGACAATTCTTTTTTAACCACAAAGTTTGTTGCACTACAATTATTTATAATCTTAAAGAAACAGGTTCCCAAGCAGCTGAATAAATCAAACAGACCGTTTCTGTGTTTCCTCTCTCCCGTGCCCTCCCCTTTGCAACCCTGCCTGCGTGCAGGCTGTGCGGACATGCCCCATAACTAACCACGGCATTTTATGGCTGTAGGAGAGGGATGAATGCCAAGGAAGTAGTAGGAAACTTTCTTCTATAAATCATAATGCTGAACTTAGCAGTGCAAATTGTGGAGAAAAAATCAAAGAAAATAGACACAGGATCTTCTCCTATTTTTAAATGGCTGATAGGAAGAAAGGAGGGGCAAAGAGAGTAAAAAGATGGAAATTTATTTTCATTCCAGAGACCATAAAATCTTTGTACAATGTTTTCTTTACTTTGTATTTGCCTCCCATTGGAACTAATTCATTGCCTATCTTGTGGGACATATTAAATGTCTGTGACTAATAAAATACCATTAAAGATCTTCTGGTCTAACAATCTATGTCCAATGTCTACTTTAAGTTTCTCCAGTACACTAAGGTCACAGAAGCAAAGGATGTGTCCAAACATCCTATATTTGAAAATCTACCTTTATCTGCTATATGTTTGTTACCCATACAACCAACCCACACACACACAGCGTGTGTGTGTTTGTGCACATGTGCACACGTGCCCACAGCTGGAGCCAGGCTGAGTGTGTTTAAATCCCAGCTCTGCCATGATGAGCTGAGTGATGACGATGGCCCAGGTATGTAATCTCTCCATGCCTCAGCTTTCTTACTGTTCTTCCTTAAAAAAGGATGGCAATGGTACCTACCTCAGAGTTATTGTGACAAATCTGTCTATCTACCTCCTGGCCCAGAATAAGCACTAATTAGCATTAACATTATTTCAATGTGTATTCTGTCAACCTGTATTATATACACATCACTAACACATGTATATAGAATTCATCCATTCTTATTTCTGAATGCTATATAGGTATTCAGATAATTATATGCATATAGCATAATAAGTAGACAATGTAACTTTGATGATGATGTTGACTAATCCTATTAGAAGGCAATCTCCCTCCTGAGGGGACTTAAATAGGGTCCCTCTGGTCGCTCTACGATAAGTCCAATTCTGAATAATTAAAAGCCCTCTTAGCACCACTTGAAATACATCTTCCAAAAGCATTATTCAATTCTCCCCTTACAGGTCAAGTGTATTTGCTTCCAGTCTCAAATGAAGTTATCAATCCCTTTAAAAGAAATAAAAAGTAATAACAAAGAATCATAAGCTGTCACGTTAATTGGGACCATTTTCCTCCTGGCCACCTCTGGCTAGCACGGTTCTTCCCTGATCGGCTCGGTGGTCTGAGATGACTATTCCGTACCCACCCCCCCACCCGTTGCTCTTTCCCAGACTTGAGATAGGCAGACTCTAACAAAAAAACAAAGAGAAAACTAAACACTTTGGCATTGTGGCCACTAAGGAGCCCCTCTGCCATATAATTCTTAGCAAAGACTACTAGAATTTCTATTACGCAGAATTGAAATCACTGTCTGTTGGGAGGAATATAAAAAAGTGCAGGCTAAAAGACGACAGAACACTTAAACCCTACCCATGCCTCCATCTCTGGACTTGATCCTCCTTGCCCTCCCTCCTGCCCGGAATCTGCTCTCCAGACCAGGAAGCCCACGGCCGGTCCTCAGGTGGTGTCCTTGCTTCCCATCCCCTTTGTCTTCTCTTTGCCGGGCTCCCCCCGTGAGTTCCTTAGCTATTCTAGTAAATTAAAATGTTTGCCCCCTTTTGGAAGATTTTTATCCTTGATATCTTTATGACAAGATAACTGCAGGGCTGATTTGGGGAAGAAAAGCCACAGGGAACTGATAATTCTTTAGTGCCAAGGACGTCTCAGACCTTCTACTCCGTGAGCATTATATTATCTCATCCTCACCTTGGTTCTTCACGATATCACTGTCTTCGCTGCATAATTGAGTCATCGGAGGCTTAGATAGGCCTATTCATTTGCCCAGGGCCACCTACTGACAAAACACCTGGGATTTGGACCAGGCCCATCTTCCTCCAAAACCCGTTCCACTTGTGGAAACCCACGACCTGCAGACGTAGCGGCAATTTGGGAAAGAAGGGAAGCTGAGGGCTGGGTTCACTGAATATAGGAACTTTCCCATACTTTTATGAAACTCATTTTTACACACCAACAGTTGCAACAGGCAGAGGAGTAGTGCAGAGTATCACGGTCTTTGAAACTCCTCCCATCGTCTCTCTGAGGCAGGGTCCATGCACTGCCTCCTTGAATCTGGGAAGGTACTTCAAGCCAGACAGCGGGGCCAAAGTCACACAGAGAGGTTTCTAAACAGGGTAATAAGAGGCACTGGGTTTCCTCCATGTGCGTTGAACCACTTGCCTGTGGAGTCCTGAACTGCAGTAAGAAGTCTGTTTGGCTTCCCCAAGGCCACCACGCTGTGAGGAAGCCATGCCACCTAGAGACGCGTTAGCGGGCAATCCTCACGTGTGAGTCACCCAGGACCAGGGACCAGACATACCGTGAAATATAACGCCCCAGGCCTTTACACTCCCAGCTGCGGACCCAGGCATCTGGAAACACAAATGGACTCTACATTGTCCCCCGCCCGAAATCCTAACCTCGAAATCTGTGGGTATAATAAACGAGTTGTTTTCAGCTAACAAATTTTGGTATGCTTTGTGATGCAGCCAAAATCATGGAGGCAAATACAAAGGTGTTACTGACCTATAAGAGTATGTAAGGTGTAATTCTAACCATTGTAAAGAAAGCAAAGCTGCAATTCATGTGGCTCCTAAATATAAATCTACACACAAAAGAACACATATATGCTATTATTTCTGATTGTGGAAGGAAGCCAAAAAAAGAAGGCAGTTTCTTTCAAGTCTTAAAATGAAAAAGTGAGTAAGTAATACTTTAAGAAAATCAGAAGCAAACACTCATGTTCCAAAAACGGCAGAGGCTGCTACTGGAACAAACTACATAGCTCCCATTAGAAAGGACACTCGGTACGGAATACCCAGAATGCTTAAGCTGTGCAAGAGTGAGAAGTCAGAGACTGCCAGGTCATTGAGGATTTTGAGCATCCTGCTCAGGAGTTTCCATATAATGGCAGGTCCTTGAAGGTCCTCGGTTTTAGAAAGATGTTTCTGATGGTGTAACAAGGGATAGATTTGGAGTCAAGAAACAAATGATAAAAAAATTAATTCATAGGTTATTTCAATAGTCCAGGTCATGAAGAATAAAGACCCAAATAAAGTCAGTATTGACAAGTAGAAAGATGGGAATATATAACTATATTTTTAGGGGAAAAAAGAAGTGATTCCACCAAAGATAAAGTAAAGAACAGCATGAAGCACCTGGTAAGTCACAGAAGGTGTGATGATAAGAATAAGCTGTTCTGATGTGTTCAGTATACTCGGGCTTTATTAATGAAGATGCACTTTTTAGACTTTTGTGTGTGAAGAGTCCACAGTCACTGCTGACAGGAGGCAGGGTCTGCAGTAGAGGTTCTTGCTCTTTAACCTGCCTTGAGCCTCCGAGGTGCACGTGGGCGAGGCTCTCCACTCCTTTCACCCTCGTCTCTAGACATCACCCTTGCAGACAGATTCATTTATTTTTTACTTCCCATCTACCCACATCATTTCACACAATTCATTTGCACTTAAAATCATTGTCTTCCTAAAATGGTTAGGTTAATATATCTACATTTTCCCATCTCAATTACAATAAATTTATCATTATAAGCCTCAAGGGGGGGGGCTGGAGAGGCTCTGGTTGCATGCTTTGTATGACTACACGTGACTGCCTCACCACCGAAACGCATCTGCCATATCTTATCCTTGTCACATGTCTTGTTTTACTCCTCATGCAACAATATCTGATTATTTGCCATATCTGATTATCATTTAGTAGAATGCTTAAAGATTTCTCACTGCAGTAACAAGGCTATCAAGATGAAATTCAAATTATGAAAATGTGAAATGAAAGAGATGAAAGTAAAGATAAGGAAAAATAGGTATTCATTCACTTAACGAACACTTATTAAGTACTTACTGTTTGCCAAACAGCATTCCAAGCACTGAGAGTGCAACAGCAGATAAAGCAGACAAAGCTCCTGCCTTTTGAGAACTTGCACAGTCTTGGAAGGAAGATAGAGTGAGAAAACAAGCAACTAAAGCTGGTGTAGCTCAGTGGATTGAGCGTGGGCTGCGAACCAAAGTGTCACAGGTTTGACTCCCAGTCAGGGCACATGCCTGGGTTGCAGGCCATGACCCCCAGCAACCGCACATTGATGTTTCTCTCTCTCTTTCTCCCCCCCTTCTCTCTTTCTCCCTCCCTTCCCTCTCTAAAAAATAAATAAAATCTTTTAAAAAAAAAACAAGCAACTAAAACTCAAGTATATTAAGTGGTTATATGTACACTGGCAAACACTTAGCATGTGAAGGAGGAGAGGGACTTCTGGAGACAGAACGGTGGGGACGGCCTGACATTTGTAGAGTCAATCAAATCATCAAAGGGAGGTGTGAAATGCAAATCATACACGTTTCTGGGGAGCAGGCATGTCAGGCAGAGTAACCAGAGACTCCCGAAGGCATGCGCATGCTTGACATGCTGGAGGGACAGCAGAGAGACCTGAGTGGCAGGAGAGGAGCGATCTAGCGATGACACAAAGGAGCCACCTTCCAGAAGTGACGGGCACCGGGAGGCTGTCAGATCACAGACGCTCTTGTCAGCGCAGGGAGCCTGGAGCACATTAGAAGCGGTTTGGATGCACTTGGGTCCTGCGCGTGCTCCTGCCCAGCTGGAGACCTCAGCGAGTCACTCAGACTCAGAGCCTGGGTTTTTCTCTCATCTTAACACGGTTAAAATCGAATTACGCTCCTAAGGCGCTTGTAGGGTCAAGTGAGATAGTGTAATGCTAAAAAGTGCTGAGCAGAGTGTCTGAAAAACAGTGAAAAACTATTATTACAGTTATTATTTTAGATAATGCATGGTGAGAACCTCTGATGTACTAACTTGGGGAGTGGGGAGGTGGGGGTAGCAGCCTAAACTTTTAGACTGCAACACAGTTTGGGGAGTCCTGGAGCACAGAAGGTCAAAGAGGGTCCGCCTTATGTTTCTGCCTGGGCCCACTGGGAACGGTGGCAGAGTGGTGGGAACGTGTTGAAGAATGAGGAGAACGAACAGAAGCACCCCTTTATTTCCTGCCTAACCGCTCCCACCATCATGCCCGTGGCGCCTCTGCGACCCGATGTGCCACAGGGACGGCAACGATAAATGAAACTCAGTAATAACACTGGACAACATATAATCAATTAACTATATGTTATTCAATACACGTTATTCTTCTCACTGTCCATGCTGTTTCACACCTTGTTCGAATCTGAGGAACAACAACTGTTGTTCTTGGAGATCTAAAAGGAGTGACCATTTAACTAATTCTGGATTATATATAATTTTGCCGACTTTCGACTTCGAAGTTGAAGCTCAAGTCTTTGGAGTTTATAGCTTCTCGTCAAGATGGTGTCACTCTAAAAACGTATTTGACAGTTGAAAATTTTCATAAGTTTTAGGAATAGACATCAGTGTTCATCCTGAGGGGTTGGGCTCCTCTTCCCTAATGTTGGAAGCCCCTGGTCCTCTTGCCCTGCATTCAGTGGCTGGTGACAAGTGCCCCAGTGTTGAAAAGAGAAGAACAGATGTCTACGTGAACTATTGCCCAAAATTGAGGTGATGGCCAGGGGCACTTGAGTATCAGGCAAGGGTCAGGTATAATCACACCAGCTCCTTCCCACGCCAGTCAGAGACTCTGGCCAACGAGATCAGACCCTCAAAATACTTTGGAACTGCCCAGATTTCTAGGCATTCACCTTATTTCTCATGTAACTTCCTCTGTACTTTGCTTTGAAAAAAAATTGAACTTAGATATCTCTTTTGCATCTCTGTGCAATGCCTTCATATTTGAGATGGGATAATATCATGCCCTTGTTAAAAACCTAGGGGCGCCGTTTACTGCCCAGAAGAGTGCTTCCCAAAACCCTTCTGTGGGATGTCACCGGATGTTAACACATAAAAAGCTTCCCCAAACAAATAGGTACAGAAAATGGTGGATCAAACTAAGATAAGAAGATTACTTAGCAAAAGAATTCTCAGCTTTCCTTAGGGCCAGATGGGCACTTTGATGGCCCAAGAGAAAGAAACACAGTCAGTGTCTTCTACTCTTTTATATCGATGGCTCATACTTTCGAGAGACAAATATGGCTACCATATCGGGATTTTCTGAGCTTGGATTCAAGGTTTTTCACTACCTAGTATAAGGTGCTACTCCGTTCACATGCCCTCCCATTTCTAGCAGCATTTTCTGAAACCAATCCCTCTTCTTTGAGGATACAATGTACTCTAACACCCTCTGTCTCCATTACAGAGGGAGTGCGGACAGGTAAACCATTCTGACAAAAGACGATCTTTCTATCTCCTTCCCATCAGTCCCAGAACCGAGGACAGCCATTAACTCTTGATAACTAAAATAAAGGAGAAACTGGGATAGCCAGAGATAGTTGAGCTAAAGACTACTTATTCCTCACATTCCCTCTTGCTTACTACTTTAAAATTAGCTATCTAATTTTCTAGGCAGCATACTCAAGACCATTACATTTTGATGAAAAAAAAGTATACAGAATCCTTTTTAAAGTATAGGAATGAGCGTTCTGTCTGAAAAGGCACAATGGTAACATTTTTCATGAAATCTGATTTGTATTTTTTCACCATTAGAGATTATCAGACTGAGTGGACTACCTTCCCATATTTTGGTTTTCACCGCTATGAACCCATTGAGGAAAGTATAGTGTATAATAAAGAGGGAAAACAGGAGAGAGGAGGACACAGAGGTGGGGGGAGGGGGAGTGAAGGAGAAAGGGGGAAAGGAGAGAAAGGACTGGGAGGAGGAGGAGGAAGTCTGTAAACATTAGGCCATAGATAAAATAAATAAACTAAACTCCTGGGCAACTTAGTGGCATGCTATACGCCAGTGGAAAACTAGATACAAAATCTGATCTGGAAAGTTTTAGTCCTAGAAATGTAGCTCAAGGAAATAAAGACAAGTGATGAGTATCTTTTTTAAAAAATAATTCATTAGATGTTTAATTATGTTTAAGATGTTTAATTTTTACCCCAAACTAGTAATCAGCAATTTAAAGAATAATACTTAGCATCCTACATTGGCAGTGTGGGTATACAGACTATTTCTTTCTCAATTTTTATTGAATTTATTGGGCTGACATGGTTAATAAAATTACGCAGGTTTCAGGTGTACAGTTCTCTAATGTATCATCTGTGTGCTCACCACCCCAAGTCAAGCTTCCCCCCATCACCCACCACTCATGCCCCCTTGCCCCTCTTCTACTCCCCCCCCACCCCCTCTTGCCTTCTGGTCCTCTCCATACTGTTGTCTGTGTCTGTGGGCATTTTTTATTTTGTTTATTCCCTTCACCTTTTCAACCAGGCCCTCAACCTCCTCCTCTCTGACAGCTGTCAGTCTGTTTGTTCTCTGTGTCCACGGATCTGTTTCTATCTTGCTCGTTTATTTTGTTCATTAGATTCCACATATGCGTGAAATCATATGGCACTTGTCTTCCTCCGACCGGCTTATCCCACTTAGCATAATGTGCTACACATGCAAATACTTGACACTTTAGTTGTGATAAGTGGGGTAAGAGAAAATGGAAACCACCGTGTCGCCCAACAAAAAGGCATTCACTACATAAATGATAGTACTACATTCCATGGGTGTTTTATGTACCCATAAGAAACAATATTATAGAACACTCTTTCAAGCTAAGTTTAAGAGTCACCAGGGGATTAGGCTCAGTCCTAATCTAACCATTTAATTCGATGGATGTACACAGTCTATTTCCTAGAATGCCATAACTTTGAAAAGGCACCTGGACATTCTACAAATACGAATTCTTGCTCTGCACACCCCCGCCTGGGGTCAAGATGGGTGGTAGTTTTCTCTCTCTCCTGCCTCAGGATTTCATCCATTGAAGGCTGAGATTCGTTGGGACCGTGTTGGGAGAAAGTTCCTGTCAAGTGAACTATGTCTGTTTGCAGGCCTGGAGCAGATGTGCAGGCAAATTCAATTTACCTTAATTCATCCCAGTTTAATTAGCAGCTGGGTAACTCCTGGCTCCAGGAAAGCGGGAAAGTGACAGTTTGTGGAGCGCAGCATCTGTCCCGTGGAAACAGCTTTCCCTCTGGAATGCCACTTGATCAACAGATAAATCCTACTGTGTTGACACCGGAAGGGACATACTTCTAACACCCGTTAATTCTAAATGAAAGCACTGTCCTCAGCTCAAAGGAGAACTTGCATCTTATGTGGATATATGTTCTATTACTAGAAATGGCAGATGCTTTAAGACATAGTTCTCTACCTAATCTTGAGAATTAAGTTTACATTCTCAACTTCCCCATCATTTAGGGAGTTTTTCAGGAGTGGTATTTTCCCACCAGTTCTTACGGAAATAGATTTAAGGTAGAGTGAAGTGAACAAGTTCAGGAGTGTATCTACTATATTAACTGAAGAGTGAAACACAGAGAATCCCTCAATAGGGATAAGGCTAGTCACATTTCTCCTGCCTTAAAAAGGCACCCCTCTATTTACCACCATAACTTTTTATCTTACAAAACTGAAAGTCTGTGCCCATTAAATAATTCCCCAATCCCCTCTCCCCCTGCAGCCCTTGGTGACCAACATTCTACTGCCCGTCTCTGTGACTTTGACTACTCTAAGGATCTCAAGGTGAGGGGACTCATACAATACTTGTCATTTGGTGGCTGACTGGCTTATCTCACTTAGCATATAATGTCTTCGAGATTCATCCACATTGCACCATATTGCAGAATTTCAAGGTTGAATGTTCCATTCTATGTATTGTACAGACCACATTTTGCTTATCCATCCATCCGACAATGGACACTTCTGTTGCTTCCCCGTTTTAGCTACTATGACTAATGCTGTTATGAAAATAGGGGTACAAATCCCTCTTCAGGATCCAGCTTTCCATTCTTTGGGGTACCTAATAAGTGGAATTGCTGAATCATATGGTGATTCTGTTTATAGTTTTTCGAGAAACCATTATACTCTTTTTCACAGCAGGTATACTGTTTTATATTCTAAGAGTGCACGAGGGTTCCAACTTCTCTACATCCTTGCCAGTACTTGTTATTTTCTGGGGTCTTGCAGGGAGCCATCTAACTGGGGATGGGACGGGTTCTCTTTGTAGTTTTGAACTGCGTTCCCCTAATGATTAGCAGTGGTGTTGAGCATCATGTCACGTGCTCATTGGCCACTGGTCTACCTTCTTGGGAGAAATGTCTATTCAAGTCCTTCAACCATTTTTGAATCGGAGTGTTTATTTCCTTATTAGTTTTAGCCATTCTCTATACACTCCGAATATTAATCACTTACCAAATACATGACTTTCAAATATTTTCTCTAATTTTTAGGTAGCTTTTATAAGCCTTTGACACTGTCTTTCGGTGCCAAATTTTCATGAACCAGTAGGTCCATTTTCTCTTTCGTTCCCTGTGCTTTCAGTTTCAGACCCAAGAAATCACCGCCAAGTCCAGCACTGGGAAGCATTTGCTCTGTGTTTTCTTCTAAGAGTTGAATAGTCGTATGTGTTAAATTTAGGCCTTTGGTCCATTTTGAGTTAATTTTTGTGTTTGGTGGTAGGAGGGGGTCTAACTTCCTCCTGTTGCCTGTGGATATCCAGAGTTCCCAGCACCACCTACTGAAAAGGCTGCCCTCTGGTTACTTAGTGGTCCTTTTTAGCTCCATCCTAACCCCTTTCAGCTGCTGACGTCCCAAAATTCCACGTTGGTACCTTGTGTCCCAAAGCATAAACTAATTATTCTAAATGTACTAGCCTCTTAAATAATGTAGAAAACAAAAAGTAGAGTTACAAAGCATTGTTACCGTTACACTCATTTTTACACTAGTTCCCAGATTTACTGTTGAGATCTTTACTTTTCCCTTTGGTTTCACTTCCCCGCCTGGGGTCCTTTCAGTCCACCCTGCAGGGCGCCCTTGACCACTTCTCACAAGGAAGAAAATGTCTAAGGAACTAGGAGTAAGAGATCTAGAGAAAGTGTCTGAATCTAAATTCCCTTCCGTGTCCTTTGGAATCCTTGCTGCACTTTAAGTACACTGAAATCAGAAATGACAGACAACGTGCTGCTCTGCCGTCTTGCGATAAGGAAGACGACGTGGGCTCCAATCCGTGGAGCCCTACGCAAAGAGAAGGTCAAGACCCTACCTGAAAAGCTTGGTAAGTGGGATGAGTATTTATGTATTTAATTTAAAATAATATGTCTACATCATGTTTTTTAACGGACACTTAGGTTTCAATTAAGTAAATTGATTCCATGGGGGTCACGTAGAGGACATCTGCTTTACCTAGTTTATCAGATTGTTGTGAGCATTTAATGAGACGGTGCACACAAATCCGTTAGAACAGTATCTAGCATATATTAACTGTCCTATAGATATTGTTTATGAGTAGTAGCAGTACCAGGGTGGGCATTAGTAATAACGGTGATGAGAAAGATACTTAGACACGTAAGAAAATAAAGTTCTCGGTTGTAAATGCCAATGATTGACATGGGACAGGCAAGTGAAATTTATAGGAAAAAAAACAAAACAGGCCACCGACTGCTCTGATGTGAAGATGTTAAAGAACTGTTTCTGCTTGATACACAGTGGACCTTTTCGCAAGTAGTAAGTGTTGGACCACAGGAAGTTCACTCGCAGACGAGATCACCCAGTGAAAGTAATTTTGAAGAAGATGGTTTGGGAGCCTTTTGGGAGGGTCCCAAATGTGTTCTTTTGTACCTGAACATCCCCCATTTCAGCAAGTTGCTTGGCTTTGCTCCCTTGACAGATGTGATCCATCGACCTTGGGGACCGAAGGCTCCCAAGCAGACGCTTTAGCCTCTTCTAGGCTCTTAAAGGCACACAAACACAGGCTGCGGGGAAGTGACTCCACACTTGGGCCCTTTAACTTGCAGCACGTGACACCTTGATTTGGTGGGCTGGGGGTGGAGGGGTTGGGAGGAGGACGACAGCTGCCAGAATTTGTAAAATACGCATACAGGTGCTGTGACAAAACTGACAACAGGTGTTAAACCAGCCTGTAATGGGTTTGTCTTGACTTGGGGCAGGGGGTAGGGGGGGACCCAATGTATCCACCCAACAAGGTCAGGTTTGATTTTGGAAATAAATAACTTATCACATCTCCCCACCCTCAACCAAAACATACAGGAGGCCAATGGGATATTCAAGAACCCACATCCAAGTCTGAGAGCAGCCAATTTCAACTTTCACCTGACCTTTTGTAAGTGAGGCTACCCACCAGCATTCACCGGTTTCTCTGCCCAAGACACTTCCAATGCTATGACACCACCGTCAGAATTTCAAAATAACTTCTATGAGTTAGGCTTCAACTTCTTTGCCCTAACCAAAAGAAAAGTGCTTTGTGGCTATTTAGAGAAGTTCACATTCATGTATACTTCCACCTATTTCGGGGGCTAAGAATGGCTGCATTTATGGGTATATACAAAATGACGAGTTCTCCCGTCATCGTGGTATCGATCCCAATGACCCTTCTTTGTACTCAGCATTTAGTTCTTAAATAGAGGGAAACACGGCCAGGAGATCACATGACCTGCTGTACTTTGCTATACACTGAGTGGAATTAATCAGCATGAAAACAGTATGTCACTGTTATATTTAAATATTTTGAAACATATTTGCACATCTTTTCAAAGTTTACCAAACATTTTTAGAGCAACTACTATATGCCAGGTACTGTACACATTGAGTGGTAAACAGAGAAAATCCCTCTTCTTGTAGAACGTATGGTCTAGCAGAAGAGACAGCTGTTAACAAAGGAGTTGAAATGCCTTTTCTTCTTTTTAAACTACACAATTGTTAGTTTCATGAAGGTACTGACAGTATCCTTTTGTTCAAGTCTGCATCAAAAGGACCTGGTGCCTGACATATGATACAGACGCAAAGTAAATGATTGATAAATAGATGGAAAATATTTCCGGCATTGTATCGTGGGGGAGAGGGTACAGTCAGCCAGCTCCGATAGCCTGTGGGGTCCTAAAACACTCAGTTCTTCACTAACCAGAATTTCGAGCGTGCATCAGGTCACTAAGGAATTTGAAAGAAATGCACTGCTTGCTGCCCCTTGCCTATCACTCCTGCCCAGGGTCTGGTCCCCTTTGGATATCAGCCAGGTCATCTGGCAATGTTTCTGCTGTGACCCTGGAATCTCGGGGAAGCGTGTGAAACCCTTCCATGTTGCTGCCTCCAGCTTCCACCCAGAAACAGTGGTGGCTTCACATCCCCGGTGTGCACCCCACGTGCATTACGTTTTCTCCACTAGCATATTCCTGCGTCACCACGCTGTTGTCTGTGTCCATGAGGTGTTTTTTACTTAATCCCTTCATCTTCTCACCCAGACCCACAACCCCCCTCTCCTCTGACAGCTGTCAGTCTGCTCTCTGTATCCCTGAGTCTGTTTCTATTTTGTTTGTTAGTTTATTGTGTTCATCAGATTCCACATACAAGGACATCACACGGCACTTGGCCTTCTCTGACTGGCTTATTTTACTTAACGCAATGTTCTTCGTAAACACGCAACACAATACACAGATGACATGTGACAGATCTGTACACCAAGAGCTATATAATTTTATTAACAAATGTCACCCCGTTAAGTTCAATAAAAATAATTTTAAAATGTCAATTTTTTAAAAAGATAGTCCTGTCACTTGTTTTGTTGACATTGCTAAACCCTTTGTCACCTGTGCCTTTGCAGATTATTGTTTAGTGAGCACCACCCCCCACCTCCTCACAACCTCTGCCGTCAGCTCTGGAGAGAATTCAGTGCACTGGATCCCTCCGATGTGCTGGTCAGCATGCCTGAGACAGATTTAGCACCAGCGTGCTCTGAAAGAATTGTGAAGTCGTCTTTCATATTGATAATCGCTATAATTTATCAAATTCTATAAACAGATAACTGGAAAATGCTAGAAATATACACATGTACAAGGTCTGTCCAGAAGATAGAAAACCATGCAATATGAAAAATGGAGACTTTTACTGAAGACGATACAAGACACAAGAAACACTGCACACAGGATTGTGATGCCTCAGTCCCTTCACGTAGGCACCTCGGGACCTCACCCAGTTCTCCCAATCACCATCAGCTGCCCCGTCATATTTTCCTGAATCTCATCAACAGTCTGAAATCTCTTCCCTTTCAAAGGTGAGTTTAGTCTGGGGAAAAGCCAGAATTCAACCCAGGGTGCCCAATCTGGGTTGTAAGTGGGGCTGAGTCTCCTGGGTGATCTGATGTTTTACCAGAAGGCTCTGCACAAGATGTGACACATAAGCAGGCATGTTGTCCTGAAGAAGCTGCCAATCACCAGTTGCCCATAGCTGTGGCCTTCTGAATCATCTGAATAGTTTCTGCAGAAGAATGCTCAAGCTTAACACAAAATTTGATGCAGATTCATTGCTCTACTTGCTCAGCCATCTGAATGCAATAGCCACACAGTCCACATACTTACTCAACGGCACCTACCACCCCCACTGACTAGTACAGTGAAGTCACCATTGTTCACACGTGTGCATTCCAGCCCACTCTCCTTGGCTGTGCCACATATATGAAGGTGTTTAAACCAATATGAGGAGCTGAGGAGAGACTTTTCTAGACAAAAAAAAAAAAAGCCCCAATAAACCACACAAAATAATTTGAAATTGGCTATTCATTGATTTGCCACATAATAATCTATTGAGAACTTTGCCTGACAAACAAACACACAGTATATAAGAGTAGAAGAAAAGAGTGCAGGAAAAGATAATAGCATTGCAGGGGGGGAAAAAAGCAGGACAACCTAGTGAATGCTTCAGGCTTTATAAAGCTTGTGAGTGAAGCATTCATCGATGTCGACAAGGCACGGAGAGGAACAGGTTTGAGGAAGATAGTTTATCTCACACTTTAATTTGAAGAGCTTGACGGTCATCTGTATGGAGTTCAAGTTGGTTCTGAATTCAAAACAAGAGGCAGGAAACATGAATAAAATGACGACCACAGATAAGATGAAAGGTCTCTCAAATTCCAGTATTTGCTTTATGTTCTTCTGAATAACTCCGATTCACAATTAAGACGGTCCCCCATTCTGTTTTATAATACCTTAAATCTGATAAATTACTGGATTTATTCACTCATATTTTTTGATCGTTGCCATATCCAGGCACTAGGAATATCGAAATGGATCAAAATTAGTGCCTGCCATTGAAACATTCAAGAAAATAATCCGTTCAATGTTCTTCTCAAACACTGTTCCTTCGACGCTCACCCAGGATTGGCCCAACACCGTGCTTCTCTAAAGAGTTCGCAGGAATCTTTGAAGAGGAAGGTTCCGTGATCAAAAGTCTTCGGGAAGTAGCTTATATTTTATCCCCCTTGTTACCCACATGGCAATTAGCATAACAATGACACACACCAAAAAATCTGGAACAAAGCAACATGCTTAACTTATTCTAGTTTGACATAAAATCCCTTGTTAGTATTTGTTTGTGTATTGGTTACATGTTAATATCATATTAATAACATTCCTCTTTGTTTGCCTCTCATGCCAATTTCCACTCATGCACACCCTGAGGATTGCATTTTTTTATCTATTTCTAGCCACACACACAACTGGACTCGTATTTCCCCAGGGGCTGGTTGTATGACAAATGTTTCAGTTCGTGCAGCACAAGCATGCTTGGGAGTTCAAACTTATTTCCCCCATAATCTTTGATTTCACCAACAGTTTGCAAAATTCTATATTGTTTCCATGAAGTTTCCAAAGTCAATACACCTATATATTAATTTAATATTTTCTCTAAATCCAATACATGGTTTGCAATCACCTAAACAACAATATTTGTGACAGAGTGGCATTCAGATACTAAGACACACTGGGTTAAATACATATTTTTAAGGCCAGTTTATGCACTACCTAAAACCATCTCATATTCCACAAGTAATATGAGCAGAAGAAACCATGAATTAAATAATAGAACTCTCTTTTCTGCAACCACTTGTTATATGTAACAAAAACCCAAGATTTTCTGGAGTAACAGTTGAAATTTTCCTTCTTTATTAAATTTATTGGGGTGATACTGGTTAATAGGATCATATAGGTTTCAAGTGTACTCAACTGAGCAAAAATGTGAATTTAAAGTGAATTTCTCATATCATCCTTCCCGGGCAATTCATGTGAAGTGAGAAAGGTTATTAGTAATTAACTTAACCAGGTATTGAAGTAGTCATCAATAAAAACAAATCAATCATTGTGTCTTGAAGGCAACTTTATTTGGAAAACAAATGCCCTGAAATAAAAATTGAAATGAGAGCATGAAACAAACAAGACAAATAAAATCCTTAAAATACTCATGCACTAGAAATGTGGTTGATGAATGGAAAGCTGTATTTCCAGTGATATTTGAAAGCTATCAACAAAATCATTGCTCTCCCACTGCAGCCTAAGATAACTGGTTCCAGGATTAATGAGGGGCCAGTACTTCTGGGACTTGGGATGGAACTGTATCATCTCCAGTTACATTTGAAATTTGTTTCCTCACGGCAGCAAGTTACTCTAGAAACTCTCAGTATTTAAAATACATCTCACTTTATGTTATCATCAGTATTGGAGCTACTGTGAAGAGTTTTATTCCATAAGATGCACCAACAAAATTGGTTCATTTTGGTTTTCTTGGGAAGTTTTGAAACCCTCAATGGTAAGTCCATGAAAGTGCCCGGGCCAATGCTTCAGGATGAGAGAATTACATATTTCTGTGAATGAAACAGCCTAACACGATTATGAGTTAAGTGAGTTTTGTGGACCTTCCTGAACATCTCATCACATTTTTAAAAAGCCATTAAAATGAAGTGTATGTTTTTATATGTATGTGGTGGCATTAGAAACGTTAGAAATGCGTCTGGTGCACACGTTATTCATGAGCTGGAACGTTCCTGCCCGTTATGCCCTTCGCCACATCACTGCGACAGCTACGGCTAATTCACTTTCACTGAAGCTTGCAGATGATGCATTATAGGCTTGTGCACTGCAAACCTATGTAATTGTTATTAACCGATGTCACCCCAATACATTTAAATAAAAGTAATGTGGAAAATAATTTAAAAGCTTTTGTGATTTTTTTAAAAAGCTTGCCTCTATAAGATATTTAGCTACAATTTCATTCATCTTTAAAGTATTACAATTAATATTGTCATCTGCATTTTCATACCAGTATACTGGGACTTGTAGAGACTGGCAAATTGAATGGATTCATTTACATGTCTACCCAAATGGATCAACACTGCATGTAAGCAGAGAGGAATTTACATTCTTTCTTTGAAGCACCTCTCATGGCTACATCTTTCAATGATTGTAAAATATAAAGTTCAGTCCTTGACATACATTTTAGTTCTCTAATCCTCTATCAAATAAACTTAATGCAGGAAGACAGATGGTGGCTGTACCTCTGTGCTTTTTCTTCATTGGGCCCGTCGAATCGCTGACAATTATTTACAGTTCACAGGACTAGTGATTAATAAAGGGAATTGTGAGTTGCCCAAGCTATACAGCTGGTAAGTAATGAGGCCAGAATGAAACCAGGTCTGTGCATGCAGATACTGAAAACCAGATATTGATACAATGCTCTATTTGCCTTAACCAAAAAGTGGGATCTCCTTAGTACCCCTTAGCAGTGAGGGTGAATTCTGTTACCCTATAAGAAACGTAGGTGAGTTTCAGGACACACTAAGAACCATGGAGAGTGGGAGCAGATAAAGAAATGACAGGTACAATGGAAAAAAGGAACAGCGACACAATTTTAGGCATGTCAGTCTGTGTGAAAAGCCCACGGTTTCGGAGAAGGTGAATGGTAAATCTACTCTACAGCAGCAAATTCAGAAATGAAAAACACGTTGAAAAATGTCTTACATTTCAGCCCAGTGCTCAACATTCACAGAATGGGATGCTTGTACGACTTTAAAGGGATTAAGCCGGGATCACACCGAAATGACAGCTCCACTTAAAGAATGAATTGTAAAGTCGCAGGAGTTCCAGCACGAGGTCAAGCCACAGCAGGATTTCATTGCTAAAGGATTGATGAAGTGACATTTTCCAATAAAGGGAGACAAGGATCATTTTGAAAAATAAAATCAGAATTATATTCGGGGCTCCTGGGAAAGTGTCAAGAGGCATTACCAGAAATCTTTTTAAAGCACAAAATATTTCATTTAACATTTGATCAAACCGCTCAAAATGTCCCTATTGCAGTTCAGAAATAAAACTCTGAATTAAAAAATCACCTTTATTTTAGCCTGTTAATAGGGTTAGTTCTTCATTATTTCTCTATCCCAAAAGTGAGCAGTATTGGAAAAATTGCCTAATTCAAATGCACATAAGCTAAATAAAGAATTTTGCTTTGGGATCTAAAAACAACGAAAGGAAAAGAATTACAAAAGATATAACTTATTAATTCCTGAGACATTTTACTGCATTTGTCTCTCAAAATTCAAACATCACCACTGCATTAGGGTCTCTTTCTTCTGGGTCACTTTTATTGACTTTTGAGACTCTGGGTAAAAACAAACAAACAACCTTTTTTTTAAATAATGGTTTTAATTTAGGAATTTTCAGCCCAAAGGGCTTTGGCTGCTAAGATGTGCACCTGCAAAGGTGAGCTGGGATGCGTGCACACAGCAAAGTTACAGGAGGTCACAGGTAAATCCACAGAAGAAAGGGAAGTGACTCAGGTCCCATTAGCAGTGACCTCGGGGCTTGGGGCACCACTGCTACGAGTGGAGTCTCTTTGATTTGAAAACTAAGCCAGGATTCTGAATCTCAGAATTTGCTGTGAACTCTGGTGCCTTCCTTCGAACATTACCTTGCAGGTATTCAGTGCACCCAGGGACTTTGGTTTTAAACTACATGCATGCGAGACTAGGCCCGCAGCTGTTTCGCGGAGCCCCTGTTCTCCTAATTTACCTCGGTGTGCATTCTTATTGAAATGTTTTGTTGTCCCACTTCTTAAAGGGGGGCCTAGAAAAGTTGTGAGCAACCTCAGAATAAATACAATATGCCTGGCTGACCGTCGTAAAGAGTTAAATGGTCATCTCAATTTTAGGTGTGAATCAACAGTAACTTCTACGTTTTGCTAGGGTCTCGAGTCCCAAGCCTCAAGTTCAGGCTGGTTTTGCAGAATGGCTGCTTCCGGTTGAGGTTCAGACCTACTGAGAACGTGATCGGGAGAAGAAACCGCAGCACTCGGACAGCAACAAAACATCAAGTTCAACGAGGGCCGTGGCACCCATTTGTGGTAGTACCACAGCGCAGTGGACGTCACAGCCACCGGGACCCAAACACTGAAACCTTCCAAGGCCGTGATTCAGTAATATTTCCTTTTAAAAATACAGCATTTGCATTTCTCTCTATGCCTTCAGGAGAGCGAATTCAAAAGAAAATACAGGATGGGGAACAAGTTCAGAAATCAAAGAGACAGTTCAAGCTACTTTTTCCACCCAAAGAACATCCCAGGACTATTCCCTGCCTTCCTCTCACTCCCCAGGTAGTTGTGTCTTGTTTTTCCCACACAACTTGGCCCCTTAAAAACAAGTCCATTGCTTCACCTGGGATTCAATAGGGGCAAAAACAATGTGTTTCCATATTAAAGGAAAATGCTCTCTGGACTCCATGCGGAGGAGATGCTCTGCCTTTATATTGTATTTTATGAGTGATTTAAAGGCTTTTCGAGGGTAATCTTTACCCTACCTACTGACATTAAGGCCACAGTTCCTTGTACAGCATTAACTCCGTGGAGTCATGCCGTGCTGGATTTATAATCTTGAGAAAGTCACGACCTCCTCGGACGCCAGTTTCCGCATCTGCTAAAGGAGGTAAGTGATCTGTAAGGTCCCTTTTAGCTCTAACATTCTGTGAGTCTGGGCTATGCTGTGTAATGCATGGAAGGTATGTAAATGCTTTGTTTCGGTGTAAAATTACATAATTGCGTATTCTCATTCTCAGAGTCACTTCCCTCGAAGTCTCTTGATTCACCGCGCACTTCCTCTTGCCTCATGCAATGCTGTCCGACTCTTCGGGATACAAATTAATATCTATTTGAAAATGTTCTTTTATCGATACTTTAAAATTTGGTTAACATGACCATTTCTCTGGATTATAACAGAAGTTTCAAAGTCTAAGTATATGAAAAGCAAACAGATTTAGAAGGTAGTTCACTTTTAAGATATTAGCAAAAAATGTGAGATCATTTGAAATGAAAAGTCCAAGTCATAGATTTTTGAAAAATGGTGGAGACAGGAATCAAAACAGTATTGCGTGTTTTCAGGGCAACTGGGCCACGTGTGTTCATCATGTCCGAGTGGCCGATAGAATGTGTGGTGTCCACGAACTGCAGGTATCTTATGGGGCAGCAGGGCGACCGTAACAACACGAGTGATAACAAGCCATGTGTTCAAACGTGTCAAAACACCACATTTGATCACTAGGAACCAAAACACTTGATGTTTATAGTCTCTGTCTTTCTGGTTTTTCCCTGAGCTTCACGCTTCACTCAACTTTTGATGATTAAAAACCCTTAAGATAAAGATCTGTTGTAGCCACAATCTGAAAGCATTCAACAACACACAAGAAGTGTCTCCGATTAACAATGTTTCAAAAACACCATTTTTCATCAAACAAAGGCAATTTTTTTTTTTAGAAAAGAGAAAATGTGAAGTCTAAAAAAAGTTTTTAAGATGAGTCTGTTTGGGTACATAGGCACAAAAGAGCAAATGCCTGAGTACCCTTCCTGGTGGTGGTGCTTTTCTTCATGAGACAGCTGCCTGATGTGCTGCGGTCACAGTCGGGAGGTCCCTTGGAGACCCCATGCGATCCCACGTACGGCCCAGTGAGCGGGGACAGCTACTAGCAGAATGTGAGTCCAGGGCCCATCCACTCTCAGCTAATCAAAGGCTTTGTGGCCAGATCATCCCCTCTCTCTCCTGCACCATTTAATTTTCCATGTCTACAGCATCATTCTGTCAGCATATGAAGACCTGGACAGCCTGCACACAGTCAACCAAAAGCCTCTTTAGGAACCATTGACTACCCCTAAATGGTTCTTGAGGAACCACTTTCAAAACACACCGTCTTCCCGTCAATAGCGAAGCCCCGGAAACAAATCCTCCACCTTCACTTTTATCTCTACTCTTGACTGTAGTCTCTCTACCCGCCCCTCCACTTTCAGGCTTTCATCTCTCTGCTCTCACTGCCAAATCTGAATCAGCAGCCACTGCTACTCTAAGCTCTTTGCCTTGACCTTGTCATTTTTAACCTCAGACTCCCTTCCCCCTTCCCTGTATTCCCCC
Organism: Phyllostomus hastatus; assembly: GCF_019186645.2. Taxonomy (NCBI): domain Eukaryota; kingdom Metazoa; phylum Chordata; class Mammalia; order Chiroptera; family Phyllostomidae; genus Phyllostomus; species Phyllostomus hastatus. Next base: position 22,920,415 of record NW_025334024.1, read on the forward strand.
TTCCCTCCTCTCCCCTACACACCGACTCCCCGAGAAGTCACATTCAATCTTTGTTTCAAGGTTTGACAAAGCATCATCTATATTTCAGGAACTAACATAATTTCTAAACGTTCTACTCGAATATCGTATCACCTGTCAACATCTTAATTTTTAAAAATATCTTCCTTTCATACACAAGTATGTATCTTAACATTTTTCAGTATAACATTCCCTATAAAATGGCTATATCTTTCCAAACAGAACACAGTCTGACAACCATGAAATATTCTAATGAATGTAATAGGATAATTATTAGGAGAATAGTTTCAGAAAATCTAGATTAGAGATTTTACATATTAGAATAGAAATTTTCTGCTTGGCTCATGAAATGTTTTCTCACTGGTATAAGAAGTAAAAGATTTTTCATTGTAAGTTTACGCAGTCTGTCGTACCATCTTGTAGCACTGGAGAGATAGCACCTGTCAACTCGTGTCCATGAAATTGAATTCTACTGAAAGAGATAGAAGTTCTCTTCCTAAACATAAAAGCAACCAAAATCCAAAACAAAATTATATTTGCCAGACAAGATAATCTATATCTACACAAATTTTTGTAGTAAATCATCTTAGAGGACGATTGGGAATAACTTAAAATTCAGAAAGGCTGAAATGAAAAAAAAAGACCTGAGGTCTACTCGTTTTTTGACCCATAAATTGGATATTTCCTCTATATTCTGGCAGTACAAATAAAAATAATCTGGCTTTGTCTTAATAAAAGAGACAACTGATATTTCATCAGACTTTGATATGGTGCAAATAAGCAACGGTATCAGCAAGTGACTTTGGTAAGAATGCTTCTACACTCTTTCAATGAAGTCAAAACAAGAGTACCACATTGACAGACTCAAAGGAAACTAACTACTTTGGCTTCTACCAAATTTTACCCAATATGACTAATCAGTTAGGTGATGAAGGATGCAACAGTGTCGATGGGATATGGGGTATGCTACTTAAAGGTTGTTTCATTTTTTTGATGTAAAAATATGAATACAAAATTCAGTATTTATATAATAAAATTTATATGACCATAGTACAGAGTAGGAAATAATAAAGGAAAGCAATCATTTCTCCATGTAACAAATATTTTAATATCTAATGTATGATTAGCACTGTAATATATATGTATTATACTTGCACTGGTACCATAACTTTTATCATGTTTTAAAATTCTCCATCTCTTTCCCTCAGTTTTTTTCTAAGTACAACTTCCTGCTCATACGTTGCTTTTTTCATATAAAACTCCATGAAGTAGTTTCTTGAGTTTATTTCTAAAACAGTGATCAGATTATAAAATCCCGGGGGATGAGTCTGTTTCCAATTCCCATTTGCATCTCTTGTACAATATCTGTTATTTGTATCTTGGAGAACTTAGACTGTTAGAGTTGCATCTGTTTGTTTTTGCTGCTTCACAAATCATCCCCCTCAAAATAATGGTTTATTAAAAAAAATATTCAGCCCATTGTTTTGGGGACTGGGATTTCGGGCTTGGTGAAGCTGTGCAGACCTTCTGGTCCCTGCTGGGCTCACTTGGGCAGCTGCAGTCAGCCACGTGGGCAGGTCACGTCTCTTGGTTTTGATTGGGCTCTACCCCATGGCTGGGATGATGACACTCTGATCCACGTAGCCGTGGACCCTAGATTAGTTCTCAGGATCGCGATAGAGAGACTGCAAATTTGCAATGGCTCTGGGGGCCCAGACTCCCAAATGCCACAACACTGCCTTTGCTTCGTTCTCTTGGCCAAAGCAAGCCCCACAACCAGTCCAGCTTCAGGAGACTGGGAAACGGACTTAAGCTTTTCAAGTAGGACTAGGGAAGTTGCATCACAAGGGCACACATAAAGGGAGGAAAAGAATTTATGGTCATTTCTGTAATCGGTTGCAATAGTTTTAGTATTTTTCAAAGTAGCATGTTTATGACCCGCTATAATATTTTTCTCAAAATAGATAGTTTTTAATAGGAACTTACTACTGTAAATGCTAGTTAATCTTAATGGGGAAATTGTGCACTGAAAGAGCTAGACAAGAAACACAACTTATTAAATCTTCATTTTCAGATAAAAATTGATGCCCAGAGAGCTCACAGGACTTGCCTACAATGAGGGTCTGAAGCAGCTCTGGAAACCAGGCCTCCTGACGGCGACTCGGTCATTTTCTAGCCATCCACACGACAGCCATGCTGATGTTGAGAACTTCTCTGATATTCATTTTCAGTTAGAAATACTTCAAAATATATCCATTAGAATGCCAACATATTTATCAGTGTCCCATAACTGAAATGTACTTATAATTGACATGCTGGATAGTCTTTTTAAAAATTTAATTATTCCCAAGAACCCTCATTTGCATATTTGCTTTGAAATGAGACTTCTGTTGGCCTCGTTCAGATTTTCCAAATATGTATATTAAACATCCGGATACAAGCTGCTAAACATTGACTTGTTAGGGCTGATTGGTTTAAATGGCCCTAATTAAGACTGAAAATAGTTAACAGGCTATATTTTGAAATCTTACAGAATAAAAGAAATCATGTGAAAATTATGAATCTTATATATACAAAGCTAAATATTAATTGCTTCCCTTATTTATCACATATCATGAATGTTTCAATGGTCTTTTTCTAAATTTTGTCAAAAATAAAAAGCAGATGATGCCAATAAAAATAAAGAAAAACAAGCAATTTCTAAGCAACTTGACATAGCTACATGAGTAACTCTCTAAAGAGTATAGTATTTAAAATAACATATCTAATATAAGAGTTATATTAGTAGGATCAATTAAAAAGATAAAAATGGATTGTGCTAGATAAATATGGACTAAATTTCCTATTTGGAGCTTCCTGGTAATATGAAAGTCGAAAAAAACAAGAGATCTACTCACTACTTGTAAATTACCAGGAAGAATGATTTTGGCTAATCATTTCCTTATTCTTATTTTTCATTCATGCTTCTAGTTAGTCTATCCAAAATCAACCACCCAGCTTATGCTTAGTAATGGCCCAGCTAATTATACTTAATAATGGCCCATGTGCAAAGTATTTGAATGTCACTTACAGATAAATAAGTAAATACATAGATAAGATGTACAAATGCACATTAAATCCTAACGGACAATATCTACCCATGAAAGATGATGTCCAAACTGGCAATTTACTGATGAAAACTTTGCCATGGCTCAGAAATTTAAGCATAAGAGCCATGTTTATTTCCCTCCACGCTGCATCCCTGCAGCTGAAGGACAAGAGGCACGATTGGGCTCAAGGGAGACACTGAAACAAGGTTTAGTGAGTAAATAAGTAGTACGACCACCACCCAGTGATTATCATTCAGAATCTGAACACACCACCTGACTCTCAGTTTAGGGCTTCAACTAAACCGACAAGCTGAATATTTCTATTGTATTTATTAAATATTGTCATAGAAATTAACCTCAAAGCAGTCACAAATCACACTTAAAACTGAAAACATGGTCCTAAGATATACAGAAGCACTTTTACTTCAGTTATTATTGAAGGTAAAAATTAATTACTAGATATACAATTGAGAATAGGTTTATATTCTATTTTACAAATACTGTTATCTCTCATATACTGTTTTTCTCTACAATAATCTTAGTCATCTTATCATGTTAAAATATATTTATCAAAATTAAATAAACTTAATCTTCAAGAGTAAGAGCAAGTACCCACATTTCAATTGTAGGAGTTGACTCTTAGGTGGTTTCTTACACTAAACAAAGGAGGAAGGAGTTTGGTATGCTTGCCTCACTTAAAGTTAGAAAGTCTTTTTCCATTTTCTCAAAAACAACTTTATTCCAAGTTTTTGATAATCAACTTCAAGCTGATTCCAAACACACTTCAATAAAAGGACAAAGGCACTGAAGAGAGTGGAAAAGAGAAAAAATTAAATAAATTCAAGCACAAATCTCAAGAGAAATTAACAAAGAAATGCAGCATACCCAAACAGGCAAGAGTAAGAAAATAAACATAACTGCAATTAAAAATAAAGTATTTAATAGGCTGTAAAGGAAGGTGGGAATTAACTGGCTGATAGATTTCAAACTGCTGAGTTCAATCTATAATATCTGTTTGCCTTGCTATAATTTAGAGTCTACGATTGCCTGGAGGTCACCTTTGAGGAAGCAGAGAAAAATCAATACTTTTCACTATAAGTTAAGTAGTGTCAGTTACCTCTATTAAATAAGGCCTTCACGTGTTAAGGGGAAAACACGCATGAAACAGCAAAACAACCAAGACCAGCAGTGGATTTTTTGGTCTGTGAATAGACATTCCCTGTATAGTTCTCCCTAGTTATTGAAATATTTCTGACGCCCCCTGACATGGAGGTGTGACCCTAGCAGGGCTCCTGCTAGGCTCCTCCTGCGGGTACTCACATTAAGGTGAGATTTCCAAGGGTAGAAATGGTTCCTCAGTCTAAGACAAGAGAGACCCAAAGGATTAACTGAAAGTTCCGTCCTAGGGAATTGGAAGATCAGAGCTCAGAAAATGTGTACAATATAGCCCAAGGAATAGTGTAGCACAAATTAACAAAAGACTAGATCAAAATGATCAGAAACCAATAGATCTTGGATAAGAGTTAAGAGAGATGATCGAGAACATGCTATAAATAATAAATCAATTACTTATTTGGATTCAGCTGAGCTCTTATAACCAGGTAGCCATTGTACAAAACCCAGCAGATGGAATCAACAAAGTAGACATGTTACCTCCCCAAAAGTTTTGACTGTTAGTGAAATTCACATCATTTCCTGTGGTATTTTGATTACCACATAATATCATACTGCAATGTCAGGTTAAACTCAAATCTTAGCAGTTCCATTACAGAAATCCCACTTTACAGTGGGACTTTTTGAGACTTGGAGTCTGGTTACTTGGTTTTTTCTACATTTTTTTAAAAATATATTTTATTGACTATGCTATTACAGTTGTCCCAATTTTCCTCCTTTGCCCTCTTCCACCCAGCACCCCGCATTCCCTCTGGCAATCCGCCTTGGTTCACGTCCATGGGCCATGCATGTTCAGTTCTTTGACTACTCCAGTTCCTATACTGTTCTTAACATCCCCTTGTCTCCTCTGTACCTATCAGTGTGTGCTTCCTAACCCCTGCACCATCTCCCCATTCTGCCCCTTCTCCCCACAAATGGCAGCCCTCCAAATGATCTCCGTATCTAGGATTCTGTTTCTGATTTGCTTGTTTGCTTAGTTTTTTAGGTTCAGCTGTTGGTAGTTGTGAATTTATTGCCATTTTAATGTTCATGTTTTTCATCTCTTTCCTAAATAGGCCCCTTTAATATTTCATGTAATAATGGCTTGGTGATGATGAACTCCTTGAGCTTTATCTTGTGTGGGAAGCACTTAATCTGCCCTTCCATTCCAAATGATAATTTTGCTGGATAGAGAGCAACCTGGGCTGTAGGTCCTTGCTTTTCATCACTTTGAATACTTCTTGCAGTCCCCTTCGAGCCTGCAAAGTTTCTTTTGAGAAATCAGCTGACAATTATGCAAACAACATACCATGTGGGAGACACCCAACATACTCAAAATATCCAAATCAATAAAGTTATTATTGAAAATGAAAAATGAGTCTTTTATTTTACAGAAAACACCGTACGGACTTTTTGGCCAACCCAATTATTACTTGTCTGTCTCTCTCGCTAGACTGAAAATTATCTTGATAAAAGGTGGTAGAGACAGGAGAGGAGAGAAATTTATGTTGCTTAAATGTATATGTTTTATTTGCAGATAATTAATTCAATCTTCTTTATTTTTTATTCTCAAACTAAAGGGGAATATGTGTACACTTTGCCCTAAGGGCAACCAATTAATTGTGCCTCCATACTGTGCGCACCTAAATCCAAGCACAAAAAAAAATTTATTTGCAAAGGAAAAACAAAACAAAAAAACATTGGTGGCCTGAGAATATAGCATTACAAAGATAATTAAGAAGACAAATATATGCAGCCAAGGGAGAAAAAACTATGGAGGGTGAGTCTTTGCTCGGGATTGGTTGGTAGTCTCAAAGCTGTCCCCTCCCCGACAGTGGCATGGATAGCGCTCTGTTGGCTTTGTTCAGTAGTGAGCCTCACCGATTAATCTTCCTTTTGACACTGCATGTCTCTTTACAGCAAAATTCTTCACTGTAGCTGCAAAGCGATAGCACATCTTTGGGGAAGACTGCCTAATTAGAACCAAACCCTTAACATTGTCAGATGTCAATCACACACATCACTTTGTCTGTGTTATGGGAAAGACAGGGAAGGTATCCTAAGTTTTACATTGTTTCTAAATTAAGTCTGTGGAGAGACAAAGTGACTCAAGTGGAAAACACGCAGTAAAGCTCAGCCCACCTTCACTGAAGACAGACGTGCGGCACCCAGAATCCTGTTCATGATGATATGCCGTAAGGGGTTGAAGCCAAACCTTAAAAGAAGTCCCATGAGATTATAAAACTAGCATTTTATCAAAGCCAAGAAAAGAATACAGTTCTTAAGAAATACGATGATGGATACATTTGATTAAAATGTAATAGGACAAGCAAAGTGAAAAGGAAAATAACAAGGTGGGGAAAAAAACACGTGCTACTTGTATCACTGGTAAGGGATCGGTATCCCGAATATATAAAGAAAAACAGAGGAAAGAATTAAGAGAGAGAGAAAAGTACCAATAATGCTACAGAAAAACTGGGCAGTTCAAGTTAAAGGAAACAGAAATGTCTCTCAACCATTTGAAAAGATGATCAGCTGTACTCATAAAAGGAGAAATGCATTGACAAATATATTTTCCCATACAGTTGGTTCCTTTTCATTTTGCTGATGTCTTCTTTAGCCTGACAGAGGCTTTTTAATTTGATGTAGTCCCACTTGTTTATTCTTTCCTTTATATTCCTTGCTCTAGGGGACATACTGGTGAAAATATTGCTGCATGGAATATCTGAAATTTTCCTGCCTGTGTTCTCCTCTAGGACTTGCATGGTGTCACGACTTATATTTAAGTCTTTTATCCATCTCGAGTTTATTTTTGTGTATGATGTAAGATGGTGATCGAGTTTTGTTTTGTTTTTTTTCATGTAGCTGTCCAGTTCTCCCAACACTATTTGTTGGAGAGGCTATTTTTACTCCATTTTATGCTTCTGCCCCCTTTGTCAAATATTAATTGACCACAGAGACATGGGTTTATTTCTGGGCTCTCTATTCTGTTCCATTGATCCATGTATCTGTTCTTATGCCAGTACCAGACTGTTTTTGATTACAGTGGACTTGTAATACAGTCTGATATTGGGTACTGTGATCCCTCCTACTTTGTTCTTCTTCCTCAAAATTGCTGCAGCTATTTGGGGTCATTTATGGTTCCATATAAATTTGTGAAATATTTGTTCTATATCTGTGAAATATGTCATTGGTATTTTAATAGGGATCATGTTGAATCTACACAAACAAATCAATAAGTAACAAGGGCTGGTGTTGTGGAGAAAAGAGAACCTTAGTGCACTGTTGGTGGGGACGCAAGCTGTTGTAGCCACTATGGAAAACAGTATGGAATTTCCTCAGAAAACTACAAATGAAACTGCCTTTTGACCCAGCAATTCCACTGCTGGGATTATACCCTAAGAATCCTGAACACAAATCCAAAAGAACCTATGCACCCCAGTGTTCACAGAAGTGTTATTTACAATAGCCAGGTGCTGGAAACAGCCTAAGTGCCTATCAATAAGTGAGTAGATCAAAAACTGTGATGCATTTACACAATGAAATACTACACAGCAGAAAGAAAGAAGGAGCTCCTACCCTTCATGACAGCATGGGTGGAAGTGGAGAGCATTATGCTAAGTGAAATAAGCCAGGTGGTAAAATACAAACACCATATGACCTCATCTATAAGTGGAACCTAATCAACAAAACAAACAAGTGAGCAAAATAGAACCAGAGACATGGAAATAAAGAACAAACTGACGGTAACTGGAGGGGGAATGGAGAGGGATAATGGGGGAAAGATGGGGAAGGGTCGTCAAGGAGCATGTATAAAGGACCCGTAAACAAAGATGACGGGGAGGGAGGGGGAAGAGGATTGAAAGCGGAAGGTGGAGGGTGGGGAGGGCAGGGGAGAGTGATGGGGGAGGGAATGGGGATAACTGTAATTGAACAATAAAAATTTTTTAAAAATTAAAGAATATAAAAAAGGAGAAATGCAAATTAACACTTTGTTAGGACAGCTTTTCTCACCTCTCAGACTGGCCAAACTCCAGAAGCTTATCAACATATTATGGAAACGAAGTAGGGAAATAGAATTCTCAAACACCGCTGATGGGAATACAAAATGCTAAAACTCTTACACAAGAAAATTTGGCAATACCTACAAAATTACATGCCCACTTACTATTTGAGAAAACAATTATATTTCTAGAAATCTATCCCAAATATACAGTGGCAACATATTGAAAAGATATATAAACCAGGCTATCAATTGCAGCAAACATATAAATAAGAGGCTGACTTAGCAGCGTGCCGAGAAAGCAGTGAGGAATATTCCAATTATCAATGGAATGTTCTTTAGGGTGCATTGTTGAGTGAAAAATACCAAGCTGGAGTATGTCTGGAATGCTACAACATGCATACTTGAATTATCTTTTATTTCAAGAAAAAGTAATGAAAGAAAAGGCAGTTAAACAAAAGAGTTACCTTTAGGGAAGGAAGTCTCAGAGAAGAGATGAAGTTAGGAACAGGAGCCAGACTTTTATGTATATACGTCTCGTTTAGTAGATGACTTTGGACCTATGTACAAATTTTATGTAATTATAAAAATTAAAAAGCAATTCCTAAAAAAATTAAAACTGGCATGCAATAATGATCTTATTTATTCAGCTGTCAGCATAATCACATAAAGAGACATTGTTTTAATTTTTTGGTACATCCCTAGTAGGATATACTCATCTAGATGTAAAGAATTTCAGGTGGTAGATAGGTAGGCCAACCAACCAACCAAACTCTTCAGTAATTGTATTTTTAGTGATAGTCTGGATATTTTTATCTGACATGGCATAAATAAAATGAGTAACTTGGTTAACTCGTGGTGTTTAACACAATTAAACACCAATGTGAAATAAGAAGGAGATTAAGTAAAAACTTGCATTTATTTAAAGGTATCACTGTGATCATGTTACAGAATTGACCTTAAAATGATAAATTACACTAGTCTTATGCACTGGAAATTCTAAAACAGTGACGAATCAAAAACACCAATAAACACCCATGGTGTGCAGACTGGGATCTCTAAATACCATTTCCTACTCAAAGAAGTCAGAATGTAAAGAAACTGATGAATGGTCTGCAGCAGGAAATGGAAAAGGTGACCCTGGAACTCTTGTCGTACCTGAGGCAGGCAGGCTATCAGAGCCTAGCTAAATCTGATCTAGAGCCAGCTACCAATTTACAAGACATATAAGTTAGATCTCGTGACACTGCCATTTTGTACAGCAAAACCAGTTGATTATTAATGATTTCATATGATTAGAACCAATGCAATTGATAAAATATATTAAATAACACCAAAAAATGTAAGCATTGAAATAGGCTGAATAGATTGATTAAAAATGACTTCCTGAAACTCCAGTTTCTTTGTGTTTCACTCCCCACTACCACTTCCCCTTCGTCTCTGGACAAAAGTGACCCTCCCTTCTTTCCAACCTGTTAAAAGTTTATAAACCCTTAGAAATGCAATGAAAGGCCCATTTATTGATTGTATTCTCTTTGTTTTTATGATGCAAAGTATGTAGTATACAATTTTTGAAAGGTAAAAAATAAAATACAGACTGTAGAAAAACCTACATGACTAACAACCCAATTTCTGTAACAAAACCTGCAAGAAAAATGTGCTTAACAGCCCTAAGGGAAAGCTATACAGCAAAGAGAACAAAGAATGTAGAAAACATCCAAGAATTATAATATATAGACCTTATTAGACAATGTTCAAATAAATACATCTTCAAAATTCAAGAAATGTGAACTTGGGATATTAATTATATCAAGGTGTGATAACAGTACAATTTTTAAGAGGTATCACTTAGAGTTTCACACTAAAATATTTATAAGACATCATTTGCTCCAAAATAACAGCAGGTAGAGGATATTGGATGAAACACGACGTGCGTGAGACAAGATGGCCGTCAAGTGCATGGGGTTTACTGGACTATCTTCTCTAATGTTATATATAGTCAAAATTCTCCACAATAATGCTTTCTAAGGAAAATGAGGAAAAACTTGGGTGTTTGTTCACTTTCACACAGAGAAGAAGGAATCCTTATAGTATTCCCAGGATTTTCTTAAGTAGGAGCTTTTGAGAGTTAAGTAAGAAAGGAAATCACAATTTATGATTAACTGTGCCTATAAATTTGCATGTGTTAACTCAAAGTAGACATTATTTCAATTTTATATAATTATACATACATTAAATTCATAACATAGTCCATTTTTAAGAAATAAGATGACCATTAGACTCTAATGAAAATAAGGGTGGCTCTTTTCCATGTAAAATCATCTCAACCTATAGAATGTATTTCCTGTACACAAGATATTGGAGCTGCCGAGCACTTGGGAAACACTTAAGAAGTGAAAATGAAGACCAAACTTCCACAGGATCCAGGAGATGGACTTGGGTAGAGGGGGCACGAGATAAAACAAAACATTCCCGTTGGAAGTTGGTGGGCATGAAGACAGGAGGAACAGTTTTTCCTACTCGCCATTCGGCCACTGAATAACCATACTGAGTACACATATGATTGACAAGGTGCTGAGCGGGTATTTGTCTATCCGTCTGTCTAACTATCTACATATTTATCTGCCTCAACACACACACACATTTTGTTTAAAATTTTACAATGCTACAATATGTAAATAATCATAATCTAGCCTCTGAATGACATTCACTGTTAACATTTGTTTTCTTTCTCTAGTCTGAGTGGATAATGCTATGACAAAGGAGCACTGTGTCTCTACGGCAGTTTGCCTAGTCACTTACTCTCATTAAGTCATCAGATCTGCCCTGGACAACAAGAAAAAATGTAGTCACCCCATAGTGCGACTGTGAAGATTAACGCCCCTAAGGCATGCAAGACTCCTGGAATGTAGTGGCATGTCCCAGGTAACCCACCCCAGTGTTTATAAGTAATGAAATCAATAAACCTTAGGCCAAAACCTGGCTCTGTCATTTATGACAGACCAGGGCACTCTTAAGCAAGTCACGTTCACTTTCTGGGCCACTGTTTCTCCATCTATAAAATAACTACCTCACAAACACATTTGAAATGTTTCAATGAAAGAGTATAAAGTTCTATTTCAATGTCCAGCAACTGGTCCTCAATGATGGTGATGCTTTCAATAACAATGTACTAATATGTTATACAAAGTTCTGTGTTCTCCTTTTTTCAATTAGCGCCAGAGCAGTAACATTCATCCCACAACTAAGAAGTCTTCACGAACATCCTTCCGCACGGAAGGAGGGCGATGTTGGCAGGTGGCGATGGAAGCAGAGGACTGTCTTCTGCTGGCGACACGTCTCCCTGCATTTTCATGAGCACGATTTCCCGGATGGTGGCTGGTGCCCAGTTCATCATTCTGTCACATTTTCTTTTTCAGGTCTTCAAGCTGTCCAGCCATGGCCAAATGCTTATATTAATTTTGTGCCACTTAATGTTGCTAAATGCAGTGTATCCTTCCTGTGTGTGGCTACGTACATCAAAAAGCTTTTCTCTCCTTGAACGTTATTGTCCATCGGGTGAGGAGCTTCATTTTGGCTATTTTATTTACAACAAGGGCAGCTATGCTCCTGAGTGACAGTTAAATTTGTTGAAGGTATTAAATTGCTAATGTTAATTCATTTTACAATCTTCTGAGCTGATTTAATATATTATGCTGCCACTCAAAGTTGTAATAAACAATACTGCATTCTTGGGTGGAAAGCACTCTATCACATCTGGAGGACTGCAGAAATGCCCAACCGTGTTCAGAGTTTACAAACACATTTTTATTTCTCTGTGGGCTGTCCACAAACCAATGACATAAAGACTTCAATTTTCCTCTCTCGTCAAAGAGTTTTCAAATAGCACAAAGTCATAATACACACCTAGCTGGACCCTCTGAGCATGGGAAATAATTCTTTCAGAGAGAGGTAAAGATGCTATTACGCCTATGGGGAAAACATTTAAAATGTATTATCTGCTAACTTTAGGTACTTCTCATGACTTCATATGTATTGCCCAGGTTGGAATATGGCACAGGAGACACAAGGAAAAAAGCCCGCTGAATAATCACAGAAACCTAGTAGCAATCTTACGATATCTATATATCATGTATATATATCATGTGTATGTGTATCATACCTATAAAAATATGACTATCAAGAGAAAGTGCCTAATCGAGGTTAGTTCAAGAAATGCAGTATTAACATCCCAGTAACAGTGCATTTTAAAATTCTCGAAGTGTTTTATATAGTTTATCTCATTTGATTTTCACAATGACACCGGGCAACTGTGGCAGGAGGAGAATTACTCCTTTTCACAAACAAGAAAAACAGGAATCCCAGTGGGGAAAAAGACTCACGCAGGCACATCACCCGTGGGGTTAAGACAAATTCAAACACCCTGCCTTAAAGTTTTGACTTGTTCATTTTTTAAGTGAAAAAAGTCTTATTTTTATTAGCACTTTAATTACTAGTGATATTAATCATATTTTAATACTTATTATTACCTCTTTTGTAAATTTTTTGTCAGCTTTATTGAAGTATACTTGACAAATAAAATCATAAGATATTTAAAGTTCACAACCATAAATGATTATATATCTGTATTATATATGTGTGTGGTATGTAAAACATTTCCCCCATCAAGTTAGTTAACACATTCATGTTAACCAAGTGTCTGTCAGGAGCTGTCTGGGTTGAAGGTGGGGGAATATGGAGAGGTTAGTAAAAGGGCACAAATTGCCCTGGCTGGCGTAGCTCAGTGGATTGAGCTCGGGCTGTGAACCTAAGTGTCACAGGTTTGATTCCCAGTCAGGGCACATGCCTGGGTTGCAGGCCATGACCCTGAGCAACCGCACATTGATGTTTCTCTCTCTCTTTCTCCCTCCCTTCCCTCTCTAAAAATAAATAAATAAAATCTTTTAAAAAAAAAGGGCACAAACTTTCAGTTGGAGGTAAATAAGGCCTGAGAATCCAGGGTATGACACAGTGACTGTACTTGATGACACTATGTATAGATATATATACGATATTGTATAACTGAAATTTACTAACAGAAGAACTTACACATTTTTACCAAATAAAGAAAATGTTCTGACTTCTTATTGTACCACAGTAAGTAGTTTCATAAGATGAAAATGGTAACTGAACTTCTTTATTCATTTGCACAGAAACCTTTATGAAAATAGGTGAGTTGAAAATTTGTCTCGGGTCATGTGAATCAAAATAGACTTCAGTGAGCAAAATAAGCAGCTCAGCAGCTGACCACATGCAGTGAAGCTGGAGCCAGCATGGGAAAGAGACACAGGATCCGTCATTTTGAGAAAAGACACAGAACACAAATAAATATCCAATCTGGCATTACATTTTATAAATGTTATGAAAACAACAAAGCAGGGTCAGGATAAAGTTGGAAGCAAGGGGCCGTGTTAGATAGAGAGGGAGGGCTTCTCTGAGGGGAAAACTACCGAACAGAAATAAGAATCATGGCACGGAGTCAGGGAGGTGAACCCTGAGGGGGAAGACATTCTAAGTAGCTACGGAGATGATAGATAAGATGAAATCTTACCGTACTGCTCATTTATTGGATTTCTTTCTTCAACTACTTTAAAAAAAAATTCAAGCAAATAGCAAGAAAGAAGCAAAACAAAACACCAGATATCATAGATTTATTTTGAAATTGCCAGGAGCTGTCCTGAATGCTGCAAACTGTCCATTTAATTTCCTATCGGGTTCTGTCTAATCCCTCATTCATGAAAAGGCTAAAGCTTCCACTGGAAAGGTGCTCTTTGACGCAGAGAAGTTCACCAGGAAAGGCCAGCTGGCTGCCTTCCAAAAGCCTTCACTGTGATTGTGTTCATTACCACGGCTCAAGGTCCGACCTGAGCTTGCAGACTCAGCAAAGCTTTTGTCAACTCCAAGTAAGCAGTTCTGAGTGTGACTATGACTGTGTGTGTGTGTGTGTGTGTGTGTGTGTGTGTGTTGGGAGACCAGAGGTAGTGGGAGGGTCATCAAATCTATGCCACCAATTACATAAAATCAGAAGGACAGTTTATCCATGCCCAATGAGAATGTATTATTCATTGCAATAGAATGTTCTTTCTTACACAGAAGAGTAGCACAATTATTTCCTACAAAACACTCGAAGCTTGGTAGGAGCTCCATTCAATTCTGGTTGAGTTGGATGTCCTTGGTGAAGGATGGATTGTGTGATTAGCCACCCGATAATCAGAAAGATGCGCTGTGAACAGAGTTTTCCTTTGGGAAACTTGGGACTGATTCATCCAGTTAGACGATAAGGACAGGCCAGAAAACTGCAGTTTACATTTGTGGACCAATAATTAATTTTCCCTCCGTCTTTGCTGGAGCTTGACCAAACAAGACAATATGAAACAATAGTAAGTGGCTTTCTACTTGCTCTTCTTTGCCAGAGATCCCATTGAGGACCAAATTACTGTAGAACTTCCATCTTCTTTCCCCAGATAGGTTACCTTTCTGTCAAGTTCTCTCAGGACCAGCCACCACACAGCCTGTAAAAGGGGACTCGGCGTTTTTCTACTTGAATGAAATTCTGTGCTGATGGAGGCCCCTCTTTCAAAGGGCTATCTTTGCTTCCTTCTTTCCAACTGGTTCTAAAAAATCTTCACACAGACAGGAAACAATTTACCTCAAGGCCACACTTCTCAAGTCCTGAGAAACATAACTGATCATTTATTAAATGGACAAGAAAAATCCATCAAACATCCCAAAAAGGCTTTCTGACTCCCTTGTCTACTGTCTCATAGGAGCACCTTTACTTAAAATGTCCAACTTTGTTGAAATGTTTGTTTGAAAACACTGTCATAGGGAGTGACGTCAGCAAAACATGGGGGAAGAGGAAACCCCGCCCCCTTCCAGAAACCCTGGTTTAACAATGAGGTGCGGCCCAAACCCTGTCCAGGACCCAGTGAAGAAGCTGTAGTGCCCCAGACCAACAAGACCCCGAGAACAGCCACACTGAACCAAGTAAGAAGAGCAATGTCACTTTACCCTCATCCGGTTCCCCCAGAAGTCCCCACAGCTCAGTGCTGAGTTTGCCTCAGCCTGTGACATTCCCTCAGGAGGAAAGAGAAAGTGCAGTTGGCATCCGAAACACCTGGGCTTCAGGGGAGTGACTCACGGGACCCGTTCCTATCCCCCTTCACTTGGAACATTGAGGGAGCAAATACCAAGGGGAAGCTAAAAGCAAAGGAAAAGGGAGACCAATTTACTGAGGCCTGGCTATGTGCCATTGAGAAAGGCTGTATCCGACCCTGAGATTTCTCCCCCAGGAGTAGATATTCCTGTAAAATGGGCACCATTATTATTAAACCCCAATCAAGAAACACAGAGTGGCTAAACAAATTTAAAAACAATATCCTGTCTGCAACAGACTTGCTTTCCATTTAAGGAAACTCATAGGCTGAAAGCGATGAGATGTAAAAATATTCCAGGCAAAGTGTAACAAGAAGAGATCGGGGCGGCTATACTTATATCGGACAAAATGGACTTTAGGTCAAAAACTGTCAGAAGAAACAAAGAAGGACATTATATGAAAACAAAAGGAAAAATTCATCAAGGCTTAACTATTATAAATGTGCGCACCCAACATCAGGTCATTTAAATACACAAAGCTAACATTGACGGAACTCAGAGGTGAAATACACAGCAATCCAACAATACTAGGAGACTGTGATACCACACTTTCACTAATGGATAGCACATCCGGACAGAAAATCAATAAGGAAAGAGAACTTTAACAACACGATAGAACAAACAGCCCTGACAGACACATATTGAACACTGCACCCAATGGCAACAGAATACTCATTCTCCTCAAGTTCACGGGGAATGTTCTCCAGGACAGAGCAGGTGTTAGGCCACAAAGTAAGTCCTAACAAATTTAAGAATATTAAAAAACATATTAAGTATCTTTTCCGACCACAACGATAAAATGACAAATCAATAACAGAGGAAAAAAACTGGAAAACTCATAAGTGTATGTGATTTAACAACACACTTCTGAACAATGAGTCTAAGAAGAAATAAAAAAGGAAATCAAAAAATATCTTGAGACAAATAAAAATGGAAACGCAACATATCCAAATTTGTAGGATTCAGCAAAAATAGTTCTAAAAGGGAAGTTTATAGAAATAAATGTCTATCTACTTAAAAAAAAAAGACAGATCCTAAATAAACCTAACTTTACACCACAATAAACTAGAACAAAAAGAACAAATTGAGCTCAGAAGTAGCAAAAAGATGGAAATAAATATTAAGAAGAAATAAACAAAATAGGAAACAGAATACCACTAATTCAAAAAGGTATGTTCACCCCTTGTTCACTGTAACGTATACAGTGTAGCCAAGCCATGGAAGCAGCCTAAGTGCTCACTAATAGATGACTGGATGAAGAAGATATAGGTATATACAATGGATTTCACTCACTCAGACATAAAAAGAATGAAGTCTTACCATTTGTGACAACATAGATGGACCCATAGGTGTTATACTAAGTGGAATAGGACAGAGAAAGGCAAATACCATATGATCTCACTTCTGTGTGGAATCTAGACAAAGTAAACAAACAAAATAGAAACAGACTCATAGATACAAACTGATGGGTGCCAGATAGGAGGGGGCTTGTGGGAGGGTTGGAGGGTAAAAGGATTTAAAAATACGTATTGGTAGTTACACAAGAGCCATGCGTGTATGAAGTACAGCATAGGGAACATGGTCAATAATATTGTAATGACTCTGTAGGTGCCAGATGGGCACTAGACTCATTGGGGGGATCACTCTGTAAATTATGTAAATGTCTAACCACTGTGCTGTACAACTGAAATGAATATAAAATAGTATTGAAAGTCAACTGTAATTAAAAATAAAAATAAGTTCAAGAGAGAAAAAAGGGAAGCTGTGCTCAGAAGTTTAAAAATATGGGCTCTGCCATCACGGAAGACATCCCTGGCTGTGAAGGTAAAATAAACGCATAATACAAAAAGTTAAAATGGCAAGCACTATAGCTGGTGGTCCTCACTGTTCATGAAAGGCAACTCCAAACTTCCCCGCACTCCTTTGGCGCATTTTGAGTTCCTTTTGTGCTCCAGGCCTCGTGCTCACTTTTGGGGACACGACGATGATGAAAACATAGCCCCCGTGATCTCATAGTCCTTGAGAACCTCTCCTACCCGGTCTGGCCGCCATTCCCCTGCAAGTGCCTTCAGCCAGCCTGAGCGATTGAAGTGTGCAGACCCACCCAGCCGTTTCAAACCTCAGACCTTCGGAAACACTCTTCTCTTTGTCCAGTGCCCTTCTTGCTTCATCTGCCCTGCAAACACCTCCTCTTTAAGTTGCAAGGTTTCTGACTCACCCAGTATTCATTATCACCATTCGTTTATCTCTTCTTATCTAGTACTTGCTGGTTATTATCATATCCCTTACCCCATAGTATAATTATTTGGCAATTCATCTGAATCTTCTTAGATTCTAAACAACTTCAGGTCAAAGACAAAACTGTCCTCATTTCTGAGTCCTCAGCTTCTTCCCCAGGGACTAACATTTAATACGTACTGAGCAAATGTTGGCTGAACAAATTAATGAATTGTGATACCAAAAGCAAAGGCTGCAAACGTTAATAGGAGGTTCGCAGTTGAACGGGGCCTGGGGTGTGTCGGTAAATGTGTGACAGCCAGCTCCCCAGGAAACCAAAGGGTCATGATTGGTAGCATTTGCGCGTGTTCATGGCGTAAATCTCCCGCTACGTCTGATTTTAATGCGATGTCATTGAGCACAGAGTTGGGAAGCAGCAACACATCTATTTCTACCCTTCTCACACAACGTCACAAATGAAATGCAGAGCATGCCGTATTTTGCCAAGTATGATACACTGCTGTGCATTATACACGTTCTGGCCTGAACTTTCAGGAAAATAAGCTCTCATTTTAATTTTTTTAATTCAATTATGTATTTGTTTAAATTTAGAACCAAAACCAATCACCATATTCCGGAGTGTTATTTTGCATATAGATATTATTATTGCTTTCTAGAGTTACACTTTTAACACATAAGCATAAAGAGTTAAAAACATTTATATAAATACAGAATTAGTATTACCCACATATAATGTGCATCCTTATTTTTCCCTCAAAAATTGGGCAATAAAAGTACGCATTATACATGGCAAACTATGGTAGATTATAGTAATATAGTTTAGAAAAATAATTTTAGTATCTATTATTTTGGTTTTTAATATAACTTAATTAATTGTAAGTTTATAGAATTATTTTTAAATAATGGCCATGCTTACCAATCAGCCAGCAGAATTCCTGAAAGTTTTATAATTGGTTAGCACATGCTGGTTTGAGTTGGCACCAGCAACCACTAAAGGAGGCATTGGGAGGGAAGTAGGTAAAATAGCAAGAAAATTACGTGGAGGAGACAGTATTTATTTAATCTGGTCATGATAAAGCAATTCTTTCAATTACACAATTATGTTGGATGAAGAATATATGATTCCTAAGGACACTGATTTTTGTATGTTTAATTCACTTTTTTCCTGGTGTCAAGACAAGTGCTAATGTACATACGTAATGCACATTAAATATTTGTTAAATAATGTTTCACACAGACCAGCTTTTGGAGGTCTCTTAAATGCAATGCAAAGTCAACTTATAGAGACCATCATTGGTGAGCTTTGGAGTAAACAGCAGTTAATTGGATCTCATTCACACAATTTCCATACGGTATTGAATTTCTAAATGAAGGATGAGAGTGTGGCCCGACCAGAGACCTCAGTCATTGGAGAGCCGCTGGTAGCTAGTGTTCTAAACAGGGCGGCAGGCAAGGACAAGGAAAGCTGGTATCGCTGAGTTCCTGTGTTAGCAGCTGACCCACTGCCAGCAACCACGGACCTTGGGATTTCTTCCTACGTGAGAAAAACAGTCCATTCTTTATTTAAGCTAGTCTGAGTTGAATTTTCTGTTACTTGCAGCCAATATCTTTTCTAATTAATGTGTCTAACCCAGCTTGGTGGAGAGCCGTTTTTCCTGAGCACGGGGAGAGGAAAAGGTAAAATTGATAACAGAGCCGGTCAACAGCCCATGAGCAAAATCACCTGGGACTTCTGAGCAAAACGCAAACTTCTCTTTCTTCCCAGCTCAGGCCCCCTTCATCATGGAAGAGATGGTAGGGTATGCGGAGCATATAAGGAGCTGGAGCACAAGGGACACATAAATAAGCTGCCAACAATAATGGAAGGATGTCATAGCGGGTATCTGACATTCCCCATACAGTTGGGAAAACTGATAAAATCATAATTGTGAAAAAGACAGGCCGTATTGCCACTCCAGTGCTGCTTCTCGATATAGTCTGGCACATATGTCTTACTGCTCTGTGCAAGCAGCAGAAGGAATGAACAAAAAGAAAAGAGCAATTTCCCCACCGTAAATTGGAAAGTCTGCCAACCAGCTAAGTGATCTGCCATCAATCAGTGTTAAATTCTCCTTAGCTGCAGAAAATTCAAGGGCTAACTATTACTGAGAGATTTCACACAGTGACTAATGGTATATGACAAACACATTTAAAATCTGCATAGACCAGCACCAGTTGAAAATGTAATGTGGATAATAAATAATTTTAAAGAAATCCTGGCATGCAAAATAAGATATAATCTTTTCAGACATAAGTTACACAGGGAAGATTATGGTTCTAGAAAGGCATTTGCAAACTGCCCAAAACAAAGTCGAAAGTGTAATTC
Source organism: Phyllostomus hastatus (assembly GCF_019186645.2). Classification (NCBI taxonomy): domain Eukaryota; kingdom Metazoa; phylum Chordata; class Mammalia; order Chiroptera; family Phyllostomidae; genus Phyllostomus; species Phyllostomus hastatus. The sequence goes on from NW_025334024.1 coordinate 22,940,474, forward strand.
ATGCAGAAGGCAACTATATTTGATGGTTTTGCACATAAACAAATTTTGAAACTATTAGGCAGATAAGCTACAAAACAGTGGTCACCAGGGTGTAGCCTGCAAAAATCCCAGGTCCCTGAGCAGTTGTAAATGGCATTCAGCTAGGAGTCAGGGCAGACACAAATGCAATAGGACAGGCTTTCTAATTCCCAAGAAATACAGTTCTTTGTGAAAATAAGAAAAAATTTTTCTGTTTTTAAACCAAGTGGGCTATAGATTTGGAGAAAAAAATACATGGAAGGTGAACACTGGAGGATTTAAGCATAAAAATTATCTTAAGTTTATGGGACTTTGGTATTTGGGAAGCAGGAAAAAAGATGGCCCTAGATGTGGAAATCTGGATTTGAGATTTTATTCCCAAATTTACTAACCACATCTCGGTTTCCTCACAGATTTCATGTAAATAACATGAGTAATCTCACAAGACAGTTATAACAGGCAAACAATGCAATATGTAGAAAATTTGTTACAAATGGTAAAGGATTGCTCACACATTTGTATGACTGTTCTATTATTCGGCTTACATTTAGGACATAATTGGTGCTTGTGTGTTAGAAAAAAAAAACATTACCGGTGTGGAAAGGGAGCAAACTGTTCTTGCCTGCCTTTTAAAAAAAAGTTGTTATAAAATATTTAGATAATAAAACCAAAGTCATTGAAATTAAGCTCCTGCAGGTTTTGAGAACTATGAAAGTTATATAAACAGGCAAATAAGGCAATTTTTTCAATCATAAAAACCTAATGTTGTTACTATATTTCCTAAATATTAACACAATTTATTCTTCAATTAAGTCCCATTTTTCACAGGTGTGCCATGATGAACTATTTTTCCTTGATTGGATTTTAATTGTTGCTATCAACAAGCGTAACATTTTTTGACAAAGTTGAAATTTCCATATATTAGTTTGGCAAACAGTTAATATACAATTCCTCACCACTAAGGAGGCTGTATATTTTCATAAAAATGGAATTGAATGTCCTAGAACTTGTGAGAGCATAAATAATAAAAATAAATCTATTGATTGGGAAATTTAACAAGAACGTACAAAGTGTTACATTTCTTTGACCTCATGTGGCCCTCACAATAAGCCTGTGATATAAAAAGGCTGTCACTCATGTTTCCTTTTAAAAGATGAGAATAACCCCATCAAGTAATGAAATATTTTTATAAAATTTCCCATCAAATTAATACCAACAGAATAAAAATTCAGGTACTTCCACTTTGTTCCGAACTATAATTTGGTACCAATTTCAGTAATATTTAAGACATCATTCTACTATCTGAAAAAAAAAAAAAACAACCTAAGTTGGTAAAAACCAGTTTTTGAAAATTTTTAAAATTCAGTTCTACCTCATAAAATATTCAAAGTAACTGTAATTGTGTTGACTAAGTCATTTAAAACTCATTGTGGCTATATTTAAGTTACACATGATACATATTTGTTTCATGAACACGGACTTTTTTTTCGGTTCAAGAATGCTACCGACTTAAAATGAGTGCAGGAGAAACTAGACTTCTAAGTTGCTAGTTCAGAGGAAAGACACACATGTACTGGGGGTTCTACTCAAGCAGAAACAGGACAGGTCAGTCTGTGGTAACCCACAATCCCCACAGTCCAGTGGCCTGACACAGCGACCCGCCCTCTTGGTCAGGCAGAGAACACGGAGTCCCGGTCACCCCTCCAGGGAGCACAACGTGACCTGTGTGCTGGCTCCGCAGTCCGGGCTGAGGGGGACTGAGCTGGAGACCCCAGCACTGGCCGGTAGAAGCTTCTATGCACAGCCCACTGACCAGACTAAGTCTGGGATGTGTTCAGCCTCACAGAGGGATGATCTGACTGAATTGTGTCCCCCTCAAAACTCACGTTGATGCCGTCCCTGCCATGTGACAGTATCTGGAGACGGAACCTTCTTTGAGAGGTAGTTGGGGCTAGATGCGGGGATGAGGGCAGGACCCTTGTGATGGGCCAGTGTCCTTACAATAACACACATCAGAGACCCCTTCTCTTTCTCTCCCATTTCAGACAAAACATGCCATGTGCAGATTGTGTGTGCGTGTGTGTATGTGTAATTCAATGTTTAGCCTAATTCACAGTGGAATTTTTCCAAGGTCAGATGATGATAATGAATTTGTGTGTCTCCCAAAGGAATAAGAAATGCCTATCACAAAGAAAATATTTTCAAGTATTAGATAAATGTCTTACTGAATAACTGATAGCTCCCATTTGGTCTACTATTGAGATGACCAAATATTGTAGTTGATGCTTTCAGCATTTAATGACCTTTAATTTTGGAGATGAGCCTATATGGCATGGCTGCTTTCAAAAATAAGGATGCTGAGACGTACAGAAATTAACAGACCCATCCAAGTTCACACACCAACTCCAAACCAAGGCTGTCTGGTCCAAATCCGACCTGCTCTATGGCCCCACGCCGCAAGGCGGGTCTCGGCTTTTGTAGTCATTTCTTTGTATGGCCTTCTTTTTCTTCCTGCACATGTGCTTCTTTTATATATGCTTATACTCCAAGAATAATACGCTCTTAGACAATGAAAATGTCACATTGCACGTTCGTTTGGTTTACAGAAAAATACCTCCAGGCACGAGGTTTGCTTGATTTCGTGGATCACTCTAAAGTCAGATAACCTGAGAGGGCAGTAGAGGTTGCACGGCATTGAGAATTCCACGCCTGAAGTGAGCAGTTGGCCGCCACTGGAACTTGCTCTTCGGCAAGTCTGTCCGTGGCAGACCCCAGCGCTATACTGGCCGATTTCCATTACGGAACAGGACGGGAGTGGTGTGCTGGTTCGCTGTAATTGCTCCAGGATCCAGCAATTGAGTCGCTTAATGACTCCCACGCATATCCCTACTCATATAATTTTAAGAAGGGTCTCATGCATGGACCATCTGTTACAATAAACCCATGGTGCCTTGAGACAGCAGTGGGCCATCTTGGAATCCCCCCTAGCTGAGTAACTAGGCTGTACTTTTACTGAAGGAAAAAAGTACAGAAAGACTACCTTGAAATCAAATCTGCTGAGAATGGTTCATAGTTCATTTCCAGGGGTTTGTGACATGAACGATAAAAATGAATCCCGTTCCCAGCCTGCAAGTGTGTTAACCTTTTTTAATCTAGCAGGTGGAGACATGGAGTATATATAAGATGGATGTTTTCCCAGATTTAAAACTCACTAGCATCAAAGACCGTATGATCTCACCTATAAGTGGAACCTAATCAACAAAACAAGAAGGCAAGTAAAATATAACCAGAGATGATGAAATAAAAAACAAACGGACAGTAACCAGAGGGGCAAGGGGAAAGGGGTAATGGGGGAAGACAGGGGAAGGTCCATCAAGGAACATGTATAAAGGACACATGGACAAAGCCAAAGGGGGTAGGTTTGAGGGTGGGAGGTGGGGATGGTTGGGGCAGTAGGGGGTGGGGGAGATCAAGACAACTGTACTTGAATCACAATAAAAAAGAACTCACTAGCATCCGCTAATTAAAAAGTAAAAAACACTTCTTTGATATTCACTTGAAAAAGATGTACAAACATGACATAAAAACCTAAAAGGAAGCTCAAAAGACCAATGTCAACCATTGGTCAACCATGTATCGACTTCCTACATTGCGCAAGACACGGCATCAGGCTGGTGTTGGAAAGATGAGCCTGTCCCCACCCGCACCCTGGGGAGCTGCTCGGAGTCCGGAAGAGCACACGGCATCACGGCGCAGTCATGCGAGTGCTGAGGCTGAGCCCAGCTCAGGTCACCACTGAAGTAGGAGAGAGAGAACAGCGCACCCAGATGCAGGCTGGGGATGGAAGGAAAAGCTCCCTAAAGTGAGTAGCATTACGTCTAGAAGGTGGTGCAGTTTGAGTGCAGCCTTGAAGGATCTGCGTCATTGCGTGCACACGTTTTTCTCCCAGGCAACACACAGTGCACGGACTCCGCAGATACTCGCTGAGGACTGGACCCGGAGCAGTCCCGCGGCCAAAGGCCCGGCTGAAGCCCCATGCCGTGGTCAGGGACACCGCAGGGAACATGCCCTCCCGAGGGGAATCCGGCAGCATCTAGCCAACCAACATGCATTTCCTATGATCTACCAATCCAACTTCTAGGAGTTTACCGAATGATACACAGATTTAAAAAAGTGAAAATCGTAGTCATGAGACTATTTCCCACAGCACTTTCTGTCATCACAAAAGACTGGGGGGCAAAAATAGACCCCAACCGAGGACACTTGCTATAAACTACTGTACAACTACATGTCAGAATATTCTAGAACTGTAAGCTGTAATGCAGGGTAACTATAAATAACCGTAAAATGATCTCTGGAAAATACTGTAAAGTGAAGAAAGCAAGGAGCAGTAGAGGGAACTACGACGACACTCTGCACTGATGAAAATGGGCAAACGCGTACACGCACACACACGCAGACACACTTTCCTGTTCAACAAACGCACAGATCACAGAAACACAGACGACCTAAGGGAGGGGAGAAAAACAAGATGGGCAGGGGCAGGGATGGGCCAGGCAACTCGACTTTAAATAACTTGTTTTCACTGTGGAAAAACGTAAATATTTCACTTAATTAGAGAGAGCAATTTAACATTTGAAAACCCTGAAACCGTCAGAAGGGAAGAGACGCCAGAGCCCTTGCTCTGCTGTGCGAGACACAGGGAGACGCCTGCGAGCCAGGAGAAGGGCTCACAGCCAGCACGGCCTCAGCCGCACCTTGACTTTGGACTTGCCGGCCTCCAGAGTTGCGAACAATACATTTCTGTGCTTAAACCACCCAGTCCGTGTGGCATTTTGTCATTGCTGCCTGAGCAGACTATTACACTGTGAAAATTTTTTAGAAAGGTGTTATGTATGGTAACAACAAATTCATCTTCCCTACTAAGAATATGGTACACAAATAAAAACTCAATCTTTTAGGTGGCTTTGAAATATTACCACAACTTGTTCCATATCCACTACTGCTATTACTATGAGTAAACACCGCCTGATCATCAGGACAGAGACACGATCGTTTTTCTTTATGTGTATATATGAAAATACGCATATAGAATAAGAGAACCAAGTTCACAGAAAAGGGACAACATACCACCTATACCATGGCTATAAATAAGCATCAGATTCTGAGCTTCCTGGCAGTCAAGGGAAAAAGAGAATGTGATATCAGTTGTCCTTATCAGAATAGAGAAATGCCCTCACTCAAGGCTTCCCTTACAATTGAATTACAAAGGACATTTCTTAATCAGCACTTTAGAGGAGACACAAAGACGTGATGAAGAATGTTCCTCAAAAATGTCAACATTCCTATAGCCGCATGTTAATTTTAACTTCAGTCATGCTCAAGGGCATATCTCAGACACATGCACATGCTCACAGAAGCGGGGGGCGGGGAGAATACAGAAAATAAAGTTTTATGTTTAAACTCTGCAGCTTCTCTCGGCTTGCTTTTCCATATACAGTTTTCATTTCTTTGCCTCTCTCATTGCTGGATTTTGACTTATAATCTGGACAAACGCTTTACTCTATAAATTGCCTCAAAACCTCTTTGGAAGTAGGCAGGGTTAATAAGACAAACAAATAAGGCCATTCCCACCACGCTATTGAAGGGAAGAAACGTGTCCCTTACTTTTCAATGACCAAGGCAAAAATGTTATTCCAGTCTCTAGCCTGGGGAGAGAAAAAAATCAGAAAATTAATGAAATGAAAATGAAACCCAAAGAGAAAAATGCCCGGAGCCTTAGAAAGTGCAGAGAACAAAGGGACAGCCGCAGCCTTGAATAGTAATGAGATTTCGGCTGCATCGCTATCAGCAGCTATTTATTCTTTTGTGTCCAAGTAACCGAGGCATCCGGCCACCTCCTCGGCCCCAGCGAGAGAAACGCCACCTATTAAGTCTTCAGTGGAACTGAAACTTCCAGTGACGTGAGAAACAGTGTTAGCAGCAATTCTACATTTGGCTTTTTTTTTTTTTAAATTTCGGGGGTAGATTTATGTCCACTGTGTATGAGCATACAAGTATACAACCACAAATGCTAAATTTAAAAATACTTCTCAGATGTGAAAACTGTGTTGCTAAACTTTATACATACACACACACACACGTTTGGCTTGCTTCTGGGGAGTGGTATCTTTTCACAGTAATAACGATAATGATCATTATGATTATTATTCATTATTTTACTGCGACAATGAGCTCCGCATTTACAAAGAGAACCACAAACACACACGAGAGCAGCACACTGAGGCTTCGGGGACTCAGGCAGCCTGACCAGGGTCCCGCAGGGCCAGGGCCGGAGGAACGGCACTTGCTCTGTGTGGCCACAGGGGCTCCACTTTGAACCAGGAGGTTCTCTCTCAGCTCCCAGAAGCACACCGCTTCCAGGAGATACAGTACAAACTGCACTGTGTTCCTCAAATATTCACTGACACGACCACAAGGAGGCCCAGTGCTTACAGAGAAAACAATTACAACAAAAACATTAATGTTGTAGTAATAATAATTCACATAAACTTATTAAACTAGCATTTACAGCTATAATATATGCGCACATTATCACCACTAATATATATTTTGAAACTAAGCACAGAGCAAGCGTGTAGAAGGTCCGAGTTTGTAGTGCTAGCAAGTAGCAGGGCCGGAATTATTAACATACTTAATTAAGACATCCTACAGGGAAACTAGCGTCTTTGGGTTAACTTCTGTCTTGTCTTAGAACTGGGTATGTACTTCTGATCAATAGCTTATTCTCAGTAAAATTCTGTTTTTGGGGTGTCACAGGGTTTTTACAACAGTAATCGCCCTGTACTTTCTCAAACTATTTCTTTGATAACGGAATCACAATTCCAGTTTCTTAAGAAAAAGTCAGGACAGAAACACGCACCTGGACAGAACAGCCAGGTGCCTAGCACCGCGGGCCTGAGGCTGGAGAACAGCAGGTCATCAAGGGCCCTGTCACCAGGCGTTTGCTCTGGACTATCAGCATCTTTAGAGATCAAAGGTCTATGCCGACATTACGTGGTCCAAGTAGCCACAGGAAAGCAGACGGGATGACTTTGAAATTGTTTCATGTCTGAGCTGACATGGTAAGAAAAGACAAGGGAACTTCCCTGGAGGAGGAGGTGGTGGTCACAGTGCACCCTTCCACTGTGTATCCTGTGCATCGTGCCTGTACCCACCCCAATCAGAGCACACCCAGCCACGTGGTTCTCAACAACTGTGAACTCTGTCTAAGATGCCAGACCCTGGTGGGCAAAAGAGACACACAGCTCCTGCCTTCTTGGGGCTTCGAATCTCATAGGGACACCTACATTGGTGACTTAATCACATCACAGAATATGAAATTACCAGGAAAGAGCCATTAAAAAAAGAGACACATGGGGCTGTATATAATTACGAAGGGGAGATTTTCCATATTTGACATCAAGGCAGGCTTCCCTAAGGAAGTACTTCCGAGCTAAGTCTAGAAGGGAACTCGGTGAAATATGTAAATGCCAGGCAGAGGGAGGTATGTATATAAAGAATAGGAAATGTGTCCAGGCAACGCAGTTTGCAGACTCACGACACACCCGAGGGGCTGCAGGCAAGTCTGGCTGCTGGAGCAGAGAATGGGGGGAGGTCTGGGAAGGGACTCCGGAGCTGCACTGGGGCCCCGGAGCTGCACTGGGGCCAGACCATGACTGACTAGAGACTGTGTTAACTCCCAAGCCCTGGCTGGCGTAGCTCAGTGGATTGAGTGTGGGTTGCGAACCAAAGTGTCGCAGGTTTGATTCCCAGCCAGGGTACATGCCTGGGTTGCAGGCCATAACCCCCAGCAACTGCGCATTCATGTTTCTCTCTATCTCCCTCCCTTCCCTAAGAATAAATAAATAAAATCTTTAAAAAAAAAAAACTCCCTTTTGATCCTAAGCACAGTGGAAGCCGTGAGTTGGTTTCCACCAGGTGAGTGACATAATCAGGTTTGAATTTTGGAGCGATCACCGACTGTAACGTGGAAAAGGGTCTGGAAGGGAAGAGTGGAAGCAGTGAGACCCGTTAGGAGGGAGCTGCGAAGTCCAGGGCTCAGGCTTGGGGGTGGCGTCTTTAAGAATCTGGGCCACGGCCAGTAGGCATGGAAAGCCGCTCAGTGCCACTCATGATCAGAGAGAGGCCAAGTAAAACCCCAGTGAGATATCACCTCACACCTGTCAAAACAGCTGCCATCAATGAATCTGCAGAGTGAGGGCAGAGAGAGACAGGGCCTGGGGTGCATGCCTTTATTAGGGTCCATGGGTGGAGTGCTTTGGGGTCCTCGGACCAGGGCCAGAGGCATCAATTCAAACCGCAAGAGTGGCAGTTAGCAGGAGGGTCTTCTCTAAGGGGCTCATATGACATATAGGAGCTGGGAACAGGGGAGAGAGTGGATGACTAGGGTCGTTGGCGAAGTCCTACCATGAACTTCCATTTGCTTGTGACTCTGGGGCTGCTGCCTAGGGCACACGCTTATGGGACGGGGCTAGTGTCAGCTGACGGTCGCCACAGGCCACCTGGTTGGAAATAAATGGATGCTGAGGTAGCCATACCAGGCAGCGGTGCAGCTGAGCTCTCAACACTGCGTTAACTGTGATTAAGTTCTTAATTTTCCTGAGTAGCCTTACTTTATAGATGAGAAAATTTAGTATACAATTCATAAGGCTGTTACAGACATTAAGGGATATGACAAATCACAGTGCTCAGCACAGAAACTGAGAAGTAGTCAGCAGTCAATGAATGGTGGTTCTTTATTTTGCTTTGCTTCGCTTCGATAATCCTTTTTGCTATTGTCTACAAAAGGGGAGTAACTGATCTAAGTGAAGGAGAAAGGCCAACAGATGGACAACAAGAATAAGTGTCTACCAAAAGAGCAGAAAATAACTTGTAAATGAGTATTTTTAATATAAAAGAATTGATTGATTATATAGTACGTGAAACAATCAAAAAGTTATAATAAATGGAGCACCCATTGTCAATGCCTGCGACGTCTCCTAACGACTTCACAAGTTTAAAAATAAGAAGACACAGAAAGGTGAGTGGCTGCGTGAGAACCAAACCTGAATTCAGCTCTGACACCTGCCTCCTCTTTTTCCCCATCTGTCTCTTCCTTGTGCCCCAAGGGTTTTTAGCGGAGATGAGCATCTTGAACATTTTCACGGTTGCTCCTTCTCTCCTTTCTGAATGTGCCCTTTGGCCCCCAAGCCATGGGACTCGGAGCAGAAACCCTCACACAGTTCTTCACAACTGACCTGCAGTGCTGCGACTCGACTCTGCCTTTTCCGGCGAACACTATTCTAAGTGCAGCAAGCACTGTACGACAGTGTCCACACACACAAGCTCTGGAAGTGCCACTCCCCACCCCAAGGAGCTGGCCCAAATGTTCCCAGAGCTGGCACGAGCAAGCGCCGTGGGCAGGGATTCTGGGATTGCTGATGCTAAGCAGACAGTAAAGAGATGCCAGCTCTGCCCTAGCTTCCCACCGCAAGATCTAATCGGGCCACACTGCGAGGTGGGCTGAGCTACGGGACAGGAGGGAGAGTCTGCTTAGTCCACATGCCACTGGCCCAGCACACTCATTCTAAAAATAGACGGGGAGTGGCTACAAGAATAATTGGTGCTAGGGTGTACTTGGTGACAATGTCAGATCCTACATGTTTAGTTTGGGAGGCTCTGGAACTGCACTCACAACTGAAGAAACCAAATAAAAGTAAAAAAAGATTTGTGTCATTTCCCAAGGACCTAAATAGTTATTTACTGCCGACATAACCACTCAGGGCTGGAATTTGGTTCTTAATTCTCCACACAGTTGCTGTAGTTAAGATTGCTGCTTTTTATTTGGAAGTGTGACTTTGCTTGTAGTTTCATCCCTTTTTTCCCCATAAAGACTTCATAAAAGCTTAAGGGACTAATATTTTTGAGTGTATGTGTGTTAAATATTAATGGCAGTTTGTTCTGAGATTCTGCCTTCCCCACAGAGTCCTTAAAAGCTGAATTATACCAAAAGTTATGACATTACACCAGAGGAGCAGCAATCTCCTCCATAATGAAGTCATTCGTTCATCAGCCTTAAAATATTCAGTGGCTGGGGTACCACTCACCCCTCCCTCCCTCCGAGGCAGGAGAGCATCTGAGATGCAAAGGACACACCTGGCCATTTACTTAGCACTGGATCTAGAGTCGTTTTTGCTTCCCCCCTCCCTTGACACTTGACTATTGAACATAATTAAGAAAACATCGTAGCCCTTTTCTCCACTAATTAGCACACATTTCGAGGCTTAGTAGCAACTGGTAAGAGGAGCCCTTTTATGTAAATATGGGAAGCAGTGGATTGAGCGCTGGGCTGGGCCCTGCTCTGGTTGGACAGGCTGGGTGTGAGGTGTGAGCAGGAAGTTCAGGGAGGAGCCACATCAAGCTCGTGGATGGTTAGGCGGCTCTGTTCTCCGCCCCAAAGAAGCCGGTATCTGTGAGTACTGCAATGCACTCCCACACGCATTTGCACGCATTTACTGAGAGCGTCCTAGGTTCCAAGGACTGTGCTCTGTGCTGGGAAAATAGACATGCACAGGGCATTGCCATTCTCCTCGGGATCCTACTTTCCAGGAAGGAGATGAAAGGAGTCAACCCAGCTTATGTATGAACAGGAAATATTGTGGCGGATCCTGGCTGGCAGGATCGTGTATGTTGTGGCTGCTCGGGAACAAATACACACAAACAACAGAAAAAGGGACGGCATGGCCACTCTCAGAGTGGGAGGGTAAGAGGGCCAGAGAGAGCCAGTCCCTGCCTGGACAGGCTTTTATTCCTTCTCTGGGTGCATTACATGGAGGGCAGTCCTCATTTCCTATGCACAGGTTCACCGCTGGGGACTGGCTGCCTTTTACACACAACAAAGGAAAGAATGCTAACTACTTCAAAGAGAAGGATGGTGCAGACCAGGGGGAAAGGTGGTTGAACGGGTCACACTCCATCCTTGGGAGGTGTAGCTCAGATTTTAGGAGGTCACAGTAAGCCCTTGCTGCCTCAACTCAGGGTGAGGGAGTTTTAGCAGAAGCAAGTCTCACAGCAGTCTAGGTACAGTGCAGGCCTGATTCCCCACGGGAAAACCTTTCCATGGGTGCGGTCCTGCACGCCTCACGCACCCCACTGGTTTTCCACGTGAGGGCAGAGCTACATTTCCCCCCTCGTTTTTAGTCAGAACAGCTATAGATCTCATAAAGCTTGCTATTTGCTGGTCTCTTCCACAACCGTGGGAAAATTTGCAAATGCAGCAAAGCACACAGAGCGTTATTATACTCAGTAAGCAACTGGTGCCTCCAAAGATCCACATTCTTAAGTTCATTTAAGTGTTGACTGTCCTGCAGCTGCTAATGTAACTCTAGCTGCAATTTGTCAATTTGTCCTTTTAAACTGGTAGAAAAGTCCCTCTTAGGTGATGTTGAACATCGCTCCAAGAGTACTGGAGGGAATGCACTTCAGGTTGGAGAATCCCGGATCGGAAGGGACCAACAGGGCAGAAGTGGGTCGCTGCCAGGGAAACCTTTTCTGATGTGGCCACGCCCTCTTCGTTAGCAGCTGCAACGGTCCTTCTGGAGAGAAAACACAAGCACACCCTCTTCCCCAAGTTAATAGGGCAACTGGGCCTTCCCATTCTCCTTCCCCTAACGGGTCTTTGCATAAGACCAAGGGGTGTGGGACTGCAGGCCTGTTTTGCACAAGGTGTTCGTCTATGCTGGGCAAGACAGGCCCCCTGCCGTTTCTGCACGCTGCAATGAGTTTGAGCAGCAAGTTGATTACCCTATTGTTCTCAGGACCTGGTAGTTACTAGGTCTTGAATTTGCAGTGTTTCAAAGACTTAGATGCTTATTAGTCCTCTTATTTCCTTTCCATTTTCACTTTCTTAATTCCTTCCTTACAGACTATCTACAACTTACCTGAACTTTCCACAACCCACATAATCCACATAACATTCCAAAATAAGCATAAGTCTTTTAAAACTTAAGGCTCATTAGATTGCCAAACGTTTCACTTAAGGAGTATATTATGAAATGAATAGTTCAGGCTGGAATTCCTGGCTGGAATTCCTTTTCCTGCTGCTTGCACCAGTTCTAAGTCTGCTGCTAGGTGCCCATGGAGGCAAGGTGCTGTGCAGCGTGGCCCTGAGGCGGACGCAGCTGGTCAAACTGTGGCGGTTTGTCCGGAACTGCACCCCTGCCAGTCATGCGAAAAGGTTTCTCCCGGTGCGCACCAGGGAGAAGGGGAGGCAAGGGAAACCAATCCCCCCTTGTGCTGCTGATTGACTCGGAGAGACCTAGCCCCGACTCACAAACGCTCGCACCCACACCACAGCTGAGCTCACCGGGCGGGGTGGTGAGGCCTGAGGCAGCTGGCGCGAACCAAACCGAGAGAAGGGCCTAGCTAGGGCACCGCGGGCCCTTCTCTTCCATGCCTCCAAATCTAAAGATCCCTTATCTGGGAGACATTCAGCAGCCCTACAAGAGCTGCTGAGTTAGCTGAAAACATTATTCCTGTTCCTTAGAGCCCATTCCCCATGGTAGAGGGTTTGTAGAAACCATTAAACAAAATTTTTTAACAAACAAAAACCTTTTCTGAAATTCCTCCTACTGCAAGCACAGCGATTACAAAACCAGTTCGTTTTGCTTTTCTTCCATGTGCACCTTTAAATTCTACTTCTTGCTCGTGAGGAGAGTGTAGTGGGTCATGTGCTGTTAGTGCAGCAGTCAGGGAGAGGGGTGTCAGACCTTCCAAGTACCCTAACCCTGCTTACGTGTCTCGGGTCCTCCCCAAGCATTTAGGACTGCAAGGGTGGGCTTCAAAGCACTAGGTGACCAACCTTTATGTTGTGCTCCCCCGGACGACCCTGAAGTTAGATTAAGTGGTGTTGGAGGTCCCTATAAGGCCCGTGCACGTCTTGGGAAATGATCCCAGACACCCTCGCAAGGTTCCGACTCACGTGGGAACACCCAATTCCTCAGGCCAACAGGAGGAAGTGCCTTTTGTCTTCGGAGCTTGGTGAATGCAAACGCTCTCGTATAAAACCTGTGACAAACACTAAATTCTTCTGGAAAGCGATCTTTGGAGTTCGGTCAAAACCGAAACACACTCATTCACTATTCGCTTTTCCTTCATGCAGGCAGGCAGAGAGAAAAGGAAAAATCGAAAGAACCGCAAGAGGTGGCTTTAAAGAAAGAAGTTGCTGAAGTGCTTTTAAAATATCCCTGTAACTAGCTGCTGTTTTAAAAGGGAAAGTCTTTGCTCTTTCTCCCAAGCCTAGCGGCAGATGCTGAGGAGAGAGAGCAAGTCTCCTGCTTACTAAAGAAGGTACAGATGTAAAGCGGTCACAAGAGAGGGCGACCTTGGAAGAAATCCCTTTTTCTCTGAAATCCAACACACTCTACAACCTTCCTGAAAAGCACTCGGTGTCATCGGCCCTTAGCTGAGCAGATGCACGCTCTCCGACCAAATTGGTGTGTGACCACAGCAACAGCTCATAGCCCTGGTCCCTGTTCCCGGGCACCAGATGCGGCAGATCCTGGCCATCAGGATCTGTGTATGTTGTGGCTGCTCGTGAGCAAAGACACACAGACAACAGAAGTCCTGTGGAGAAAAAGGGACAACATGGCCACTCTCTGAGACAGAGCAGGTGAGAGGGCCAGAGAGGGCCAGTCCCTTCTCTGGGCACATTACATGGAGGGCAGTCCTCATTTCCTATGCACAGGTTCACCGCTGGGGACTGGCTGCCTTTTACACACAACAAAGGAAAGAATGCTGCTAACTACTTCAAAGAGAAGGATAGTGCAGACCAGGGGGAAAGGTGGTTGAACGGGTCACACTCCATCCTTGGGAGGTGTAGCTCAGATTTTAGGAGGTCACAGTAAGCCCTTGCTGCCTCAACTCAGGGTGAGGGAGGTTTAGCAGAATCAAGTCTCACAGCAGTCTAGGTACAGTGCAGGCCTGATTCCCCACAGGAAAACCTCTCCATGGGTGTGGTCCTGCGTGCCCCACACACCCCACTGGTTTTACACGTGAGGGCGGAGCTGCATTTCCACACCCTGTGAAGCGGTTCCCTACAAAATATCTTGGCTTATAAAACTGGGAACTCCAAAGTCCATCTTTAGACAATAACCCCTCTTTCTGCAGTTCTGGTCAAAATCCTGAGTGAGAGGTGGGGGTGGGGGAGAGGGTAAGGCAGGGAGCTCTCACCAGTCAGGCTTAGGCCACCTGCCCAGCCTGGAAGCAAACACACCCGTGGTTGACAGTCCCACCAAGAGGGACAGCAAATGAGGAAAGAGGGCAGTAGTCCTTTTCCAAAGAAAACTATGGAGCTACAGGCAAAGGAAGAAAAAATGCTGCATGGTTCCAAGTAACAATGCCTCCTTCAAGAATATTTAATCCACTCAACTTTGCCCAGGAACACAGATTTCCTTCAAGTAGGGTAGACATGTAGGAACAAGCACTACCCACTCCCATCATAGATTTGTGCAGTAACTCATATTTTGCAAAACACCCATACATGCGCTATAGCAGCCAATGCTTAGGAAGCTGTAAAATGCACAGTTAACACAGAACACAAGTGAGTCATAGGTTCAAGACCACAGAGTTGACTATTCCAAAATTCCCACCCTCCACTCTATAACTGCAAGCCTGGTCCAAGGAGAAGAAAATAAAAGATATAGTTCACTTCACTCCCCTGGATTTCAGTTTTTTCATCTATCGAGTGGGATAACATTGCAAGGTTGGTCAAAAAGTCCATATGGTGTTATCCATAAAATAAAAGATGCATTTTTTCATTTTCATCAGCAATGTTATTGATTTGGATATTTTGAGTATGTAGGCTATCTCCCATGTGGTATAATGTTGATTGTTCTCAATGTCTTGATTTGATTGTTATCAACTTCAACTGGTCTACTGACCATGGAGCATCATCCAGTGAGAAATCTCCAGCATTGAACTTTGCAAACCACTTTTTGTATCCTCCCTCCCTGCACCCCACTACCCTCCAGCATCCCCCTCAACTTAGTTCATGTCCTTGGGTTGCGTATTTAAGTTCTTTGGTTTCTCCATTTCCAATACTATTCTTAACCTCCCCCTGTCTATTTTGTGCCTACATATTATGCTTCTTATTCCCCTCCCCATTCCCCCCTAATAATCCTCCATGTGATCTCCATTTCTGTGATTCTGTTCCTGTTCTAGTTGTTTGCTCCATTTTTGTTTTTTGTTTTTTAGGCTCAGTTGTTGACAGTTGTGAGTTTTATTTTACTGTTCATATTTTTGATCACCTTTTATTTCTTAGATAAGTCCCTTTAACATTTCATACAATAAGGGCTGGGTGATGATGAACTTCTTTAACTTGACCTTACCTGGGAAGCATTTTATCTGCCTTTCCATTCTAAATGATAGCTTTGCTGGAGAGAGTAATTTTGGATGTAGGTCCTTGCCTTTCATGACTTCAAATACTTCTTTCCAACACTTTCTTGACTGTTGTAAGGTTTCTTTTGGGCAATCAGCTGATAGTCTTATGGGAACTCCTCTGTAAGTAACTCCTTTTCTCTTGCTGCTTTTAAGTTTCTCTCATCTTTAATCTTGGATAACTTATTTACGATGTGTCGTGGTGTGTTCCTCTTTGGGTCCAATTTCTTTGGGACTCTCTGGGCTTCCTGGACTTTGACAGTATTTCCTTCATCAGATTGGGGAAGTTTTCCTTCATTACTTGTTCAAATAAGTTTTCAATTTCTTGCTGTTGTTCTTCTCCTTCTGGCATCCCTATGATTCAGATGTTGGAATGTTTAAAGATGTCCCAGAGCTTTCTCAGCCTCTCATTTTTTTTGAATTCTTATTTCTTCATTCTGTTCCAGTTGGATGTTTATTTCCTTTTGTTTCAAGTCCTTGGTTTGAGTCCCAGTTTCCTTTACTTTTGGTTCCCTATATATTTTCCTTTATTTCACTTTGTATAGCCTTCATTTCTGCCTTCATTTCTTCCTTCATTCTGTGACCAAGTTCAGTCATTTCTGTGAGCATCCTGAAAACCAGCATTTTGAACTCTGCATCTGAAAAATCTGGCTATCTCCTCATCACTTAGTTCTTTTTCTGGAGTTTTGACCTGTTCTTTCATTTGGGCCATATTTCTTTGTCTTGGTGCACCTGTTATGTTGTAGTGGGCGGAGCTTTGGATGTTCACCAGGGCAGGGAAACTCACGTGGCTGCGTTGTGATGCTGTCTGTCGGGGAGGGGTCAGAGAGGGAACAATGCCACTTGCTGGCTCTGCTGTAGCCACACTTTCCGTCACTTCCTTCACTTCCCATGAGTGGATTGTGTCCTTTTAGATGCTGATTCGCAGGTGGGTGGGCGTATGTTCTAGGACCCTGTGGGTCTCTCCCATGGATGGACTCTACGAGACAGAGTTTCTCCCGCTGCCACAACTCCCACAGATTTTTACATCCAGAAATTCTGAGTCTTTAGTTTCCCACGCTGAAACCCTGGGTTCTGCAGTCTCACTTCTCAATTGTTCTTCCCAGCTTATTGGCCCACAAATGTGGGACTGGCAGGTCCACCAGCCACCTCCTTGGCTGTGCATCCTCTCTGCCCTGGCTTCTCAAACCACTTTTGACATTTGATCAGTCACACCACCTTCTCTCTATATGTACAAATCATTTTTTTTTTTGCATTTCAGTTGTGTTTATACCTTTCTTGAAATAGTAAAGCATAATATGCTGATAATGTTACGTATTGCCTTCCATCCTCAATACTAAAATGGCTACACAAAAATTCACCAATTTTGTAAGTTTTTTTAAATGTATGCTGATATGACAGCTGCAGTAATACAATCTAACAAAATGTTTTTGAATAAAGTTAAAGACAACTAAGCACTACTAGAGCCATCTTATGGAAAAAAAATGAGCTTTTTGACTACAATATGACAGATTGACTTTATAAAGTTAAATACTATCATTTAGTCGTGTCATATGGATGGGTAAAATTTCTTTGTAAAATGTTATGTAATTGTTTAATAGAAAAATAAGCTTACCTCACTCGCTTATTTTCACACATGTCCTTCTAAGATGTATCTTATTAATCTCTCAATTCCTAGAACCAATTATGGTCTCATTTACTCCTTATCAAGCAAAATGAATGGAGAATTGACTAAATATACAAATGAGTGAATGAAAAAATAGTCGCTCTGACTTGGGGTCCTACCACACGATTCTGCTAAAGCAGTTGCAATAGGGAATTTCATAACTCCAAATGGCCATAGAAGAAAGAGGAAAGGCTTGAAATCAACTGTGTTGTTCTTCAGCTTAAGAAGCTTAAAGAACAAACAAAACACAAAGGAAAAAAATGATCAAGAGCAGAAATCAGTGAATTGGAAAAAATACAAGCAACAGAGAAAACTAATTCAGAAAAAGATACTGATTGGCATCATGGTGAGTTCTATTGACTACTTAAGGAAGAAATAAGACCAACATTACACACGCACTTTCAGAAAATAGAGAACACTTTTGAACAAAGTCAGTATGCCAGTATCTTTCATGAAAAATAGATGTAAAAATCCTTGACAGAATACTAGGAATACAAATCCGGGAATAAATAAAAGGGATCACATATTATCACCATGTATGTTTTATCCTAAAAACTCTAATTTGTTTCAGTATTTAAAAACCAATTATTGTAAGTCACCTCCCTAATGGTTTAAAAGGAAAGTTACGTGATCAGATTAATAAATAAAGAGAGCATCTGATAAAATCCAACACTCATTGCTTTAAAAATAGGTAAATAAAGCCCCCTGGCAAACTGGAAATATAATGAAAGTTTATCAAATTAATAAAGAACATCAGAAAAATCTACAGACAATATCATACACAATAATTAAAGATCAAATGCTTACCCTCTATAATTGGAAACAAGACAAGATGTCCAATCTTAAAACTTCTATATAATATTGTACTAGCATATGCGATAACTCAAAAAAAAGGAATGAAGTGTGTAAAGATTGCAAGATAAACAGCAAAACAGTTGTGAACATATATAAAACATTATAAAGCACATACAAAAAACCTGATAGACTTAATAAAGCAGCATAAAAAATATATAAAAATATTTGTTTCTATGTGCTAGCAACAAGTAGAAAACACATTTTTAAAGCTCTATAATAAAGTTAAAAATAAATTAATTTATCAAAAACTTTTTAAAAATTTCTACTAAAAACTAAAGGGTAAAATGAGGATAAAATGGCACTGCTGAGAGAAATCTTAAGCAGTTGAAATAAGAAATATCCTACATATGGACATTCAGAGGTTTGATACTATTAAGATGTTCATTCACCCCACATTGTTCTATGGATTCAATGAAATCCCAGCAAGCATTTTTGTACAAATTGCCAAACCAAGTCTTAAATTTTTATAAGGAACGTACAAAGGACCTAGAATAGTGAAAAAATACTTTGGAAAGAAAAAATTACAGGGTTGACACTCCCAAATTTTACTAGTGATTGTGAAACTACAGGAATCAAGACAGTGGGGCATTAGCCTAAGGACAGAGCAGAGCAGACCCACCTGTACATAATCAGATGAGGTTTTAACAGACTCCTCACGGAGATACCATGAGAATGTAAATCCTTCACTCGACCTACTCCCAGAATTGTGCAACCATCAACAATTAATTGTTAGAACATTTTCATTATCCCAAAAAGAAACCCCATACAATCAGCAATAGTTCCCCCTTGGACCCCATGTCCTTCCTCACAACCCTCGGCAACCGATAATCTACCTTCGGTCTACACAGAGCTGCCTATTCTGGGCATTTCCTGTAAATGGAACCATACAATATGTGGCGACTACATTTCTTTAATGAAGCGCAGTGTTTTCAGAATTCCTCCTTGTTGTAGGATTATCAGTACTTGATTTCTTTTTGTGGCCAAATAATGTGTCATCGTAAGGATGTATCATATTGTCTTTAACCTTGAATCAGTTGATGGACACTTGGATTATTTCCACTTTGGGGGTATTACGAATAATGAATGTTATGAGCAATGCTGTGTAAGTTTCTGTGGGAACATATTTTCCCTTTCTCTTGGGTATATTAGGGGTGGGATTGCCTGGTCATATGTTAACCATGTGTAACTTTTTGAGGAACTTCCAGACTGCTTTCCAAAGCAGCTACATCCTCTAGCATTCCTACCAGCAGGGTATAAAGTTCCCAATTTCTCCACATCCTCACCAAAACTTATTATTTTCTGTCTTTGTTAACACAGCCATCATAGCAGTTGTGACACAGCATCTCAGTATGGTTTTGATTTGCATTTCCCTGATGTCTGATCAATTGATTTCTGACAAAGGTAATCGAATGAGTAAAGGGTAGACTTATTCAAAAATGTGTACTGAAACAGCTATTTATCCATAAACACACACACACACACACACACACACACACACAACCCTTGTGTCACACAAAAGTTTTTTATCTTGAAATGGCTCACAGACCTAGCTGAAGAGCTGTGTATTGCAATTGTAACAAACATTACCAGTATTATCTAAAATGTTCGTGGCAATTTGAAAGCATTCCCACAGCAAGGTAGGAAGGTAAGTCTCCTGCACTCATGTGTTCTCTATGATTTTTATTCCAAACAAATTTAGATCTGTCATGTTCTTGCCCATCCACACCCCCTGCCTGTCTTCCTTTGTCCGAAACAAGTGCAGTCAGGTCAGGTCAGGTCATAGCTCCTTGGTGACAACCCGTGCCCTGGAACACGGGTCCAGGCAGAGTCAGCGTGCCAGGGCCCACGGCACAGGGACCACAGAGACAGGCTTCTCCACCCTGGCGGCTCAGGCACTTGCCCCTTCCCACAAGTCTGGGCTGATGACTGTGCTGGTGTAGAACGGAGGATTACACTAAGCCACTCTGCAATGCTCACCTGACTGAGGATGAACTCGGGATGAAACGGTGTTTGTAACGTTCTTCCAGAAATCACACGCCATTGAATTTGTCAAATATTTATATTGAGCAACTGGCATCTACAAGTCAGTCTGTCTCTCTACCTATATCTATCCATAAACCCCGCCCCCTTGTCCTATACTACATTGAAAAGCTTCAGATATAATCCATAACCAGATAGGATGCAATCTCATCAGAAGCAAGGAACAGGATTCCAAAGGAGGGTCCTGATGTTATTTATTGATTTCGCAGGGTTTACATTCAGTTGTTCAGCACTGGCCACGGGGGCGTTTAAAGGCCCCTGGCTCCCTGCACCCTTCTCAGTTTCTGCTCCACTTCCCTCCCTCCAAGACCGTAACATAACTTTGGGGCTATTGCTTATTTTTGAGGTTGTTGGGATTCCTCCTGGCTCCATTGTAGGATGGTAATGCTTATCTTTAGCAAGAAGCATCTTCAGACTTCCACCTTGCTAATAAAAATCATTCTGTATAGAAATCGTCCAGAGTCACTGTTTCCAAATCTCCTCCAGGAACAAGAATGGGCATAAACCAGAGTGGCAAGGGGAAAAAAAACACAGAAATTCATACCTGTCCGCATGTGGATAAATATGTCATGGGCCCCGATCTTGAGGAGTTCAACCTTTAGCAAGGTCAGAAGCAGACACAAGTAACTCAGATGGCACACACTAGAATGGGACAAGCTGAGGAAAGAAGGGACACAAGGGACTTGGTGGCACAGGGAATGGGATAGCTTGCCTTGACTGGATGGACCGGAGAAACCTTCTTCATTCGGGGGCTGGGCCTTCAAAACAGGAAAAGACGAGCCCAGCAAATGGCCTCAGTAAATGCGCAGAGGCTGTAACAAGCATGGCGCCTCGAATCCAGCACCACTTTGTGATCCTGAACTCCAATAATTAGAGCAAAATTTCACATTCGGAATTGCAGGACTAATGTTCAGTCTCCACAGAAGAAACCAGAAGGCGTTTTGTTACAATAATCAGAGGACATTTTTCAGTTTTTCACTATCCCTCATTTTCCAGCTCAGGCCCCAGCGCACACACTGAAATCTCAGTATGTCCAAAGGTCTCTGCCCACAAAAGAGAATGATGGGCAATTTAGTGTCGGGAAAACAAGCCACTTGGGACACACCCAGAGAGTGGCAGTTCTGGGCATTGTTAATTCTGACCCTGTGGCCAGAAAGTCTGAGGACACTAGCGCAGGCATAACCATCCCTTCCAGCTCTAAACCTGCAGGGGAACGGCTTCATCATGATCAGGCCCCACGAGGCCCTGGTTTCTCGCACACGTGGGACGGTGCCCGGAGGCCTGGTCTGATAAACTGTGCTCTCTGTGCCAAGCACGCAGAACTGGGTTAGGAGAGGTGACAGGTCCAATTGCTGTCAGTGCCAAGAAAAGGATGCATCTCACTTTCCTTACAATTAAAGCCAGCAGCCCTCATACACACGCACATGCACATGCACATACACACCCATTAACACTGCATTGGGGAAAAACGCAAACAATAACAAAAATAAAGAACATGCACAAAAGTGAAGAAAACAGTCATTTGCAAAAGAAAGACCTTGGCTTTGGTGACTGTTTTTGGTAATGAATGGGCAAGCCTGCTTGCAACAATCCAGTGTGAAACTCAGCACTCTGCTGCAGAGAAGGAAAGGACAGGTGACAGGGGCCACTGTTAGACACTGCTGGTCGGACAAGCTCAGAAATCTAGGGGAATTTTCAGAAGGCAGCACTGCTTTCAGGTTCCAGCTGTAACTGCCAATATAGAGAGAGCGCAGGAGACCATGGGCCGGCCACTGCAGGGCAGCTGGGCGGTCAGAGGTCCCCGGACCCAGTCCTTGGGAATGGCACATGGGTTCAATCTTCCCATCCAGAATCTGGCCTTTCCCCCTGCCCCAGTCCACTAAAAAGGACGAGTATTTGCCTTCCACTTGTTTCACTCAGTGGGATGGGTGTGTGTACACATGCACATGCACAGGCCATGAGTGCAGGCATCTGCTCCGTGCGTGAATGTGGACAGAGTGAGAAGTGGGAAGGTGCGGGCGCTGTGAGAATGGGAACACCAGACACACACGCCGCTGGTCCACGAAGACAGACTCCCTCCTCACAGCACTCCAGTGAGCCCTGTGCTGACGTTGGCTGTTTCTCCCCTAACCTCAAGCCATAGTGACAAGCGCAACTTTTGTTTCTACCTATTGGGTTGGCCAAAAAGTTTGTTATGTTTTTTCCATAAAAGACATTTTTCATTTTCACCAGTAACTTTATAGATTTGGATATTTTGAGTATGTGGGCTATCTCCCACTATTGGCTTCCAGTGGGCAGAAGCCAGGGGTGCTGCTAAACATCTTCCACTGTGTCAGCCCCACAGTGAAGAGTTATTTGGCCACAATGTCAATAGCACCAAGAAACTTCGCAAAGCACTTTTGACATGCTCAGTCACAGCACCTTCTCCATACACTGCACAAATCTTTTTTTTTGTATTTGTTGTGTTTTTTATCTTTCTTAAAATAAAGCACAATGTCAAAAATGTTGCATATTTTCTTCCACCTTCGATATTAAAATGGCTGCACAAAAATTCACCAATTTTGATAAGTTTTTGTAATGCATGCTGATATGACAGTTGTCACAATACAACCTAACAGAATTGTTTCAAATGAAGTTAAAGACAATGAGGCGCTACTAGAGCCATCGTACAGAAAAAACAACGAACTTTTTGGCGAACCCAATATGTTCCATATATGTTCCATGTATGTTCCAGGTCTCAGAAACAGATGGGCACAGGACAAGGCCCTGCCCTGGGGGAGGTGTACAATAGTATCCTTGCCTTCATCCAACTTCTCAAGCAAAGAAAAAGATGGGAAGTTAGAAGGCCATTAGCCATCGTACCCGACACTGCAGCAAAAATGTGCAGGTATGGAACTCTACCTCCTCTCCCCACTCTCACTCTGCCCTGCTTTCCTGTGCTGGACAAATGATCTTCCTCCCCCACTGGCCAACTTATCCATGGCGTTAGCCTATGCTCATGGAGGATATGACCTTCCTTCTCTTGTCTCCCGGGGAACTCCCCCTCACACTCCAGTACACGGCATTCAGACACCACCTTGGAATATAAACAAGACGGATGTTAACCACAGTTGGTTGAAGAACCAACACTTCTTTAACCACAGAACTTTAGAATTGGGGGAGAGAAATCTTGAAATGACCTAGTTGTATCACATCAATTCAGATGACTTATTAAAAGGCAAATCAAAACTGGGTGGGAAAAATGGGGCCAAGAACAAGCAAGATCTGTTTATTTCTCATCCAGGGAACTTATCACTTCCTTTTTCCTTCTGTCCCATAGTCGCCCTGCATTCAGAGAATATTAATTACTTACACTGTCCACATTATAACAAGCATTATAAAATAGAAATGTGTGTATAAAAATCAATAAGGGGAGGACCTCTGTCCACGAGAAGTTCAATGCTCAGCTATGGACAGGAAACCGAGTTAGAGCAGAGAGTACGCCGTATACGTGGGGTCACGGCGCACCACCTGCTGCTCACCGTAACTCGAGCACCAAAGACATCTCATGAAAATGCATGGAGATCAGACATTTATAATGAAAATCATGAGAAACATAAAAATTCATTAGAAATTACAAAGGTATTTTATTATCCATATGGGGAAAAGAGCTGTCAAAAATAATTGAAGTTCAAGAGAGTCTAGATGTTTTTTATGAGTCATATAGCTGAATATTTTGCAATAATACTCATTATATAGTACTTACACCGTTGGGAAGGGTGCATTTTATTTTCTGGGAACAGGTGTGTGTGTGTGTGTGTGTGTGTGTGTGTGTGTGTGTGTGTGTGTGTGTGTAAAATACAATAGGCTTGGTGTCTACGATATGCAAAATAAAGGGCCCTAAAGAAGCTCACATTCTACTCCCCTGGACCTATGAATGTTACGGAACAAAGGAGAATTAAGGTTTCAAGTGAAATTAAGATTGCTACTAGCTCATCATACAATAAAGAGATTGCCCCGCATACTCTGGGTGGCCCCAGTGTCATCACAAAGGTCTCTCAATGGAGACACAGGACGGAGAAGAGCCAGTGTCTGATGACGCAGTAGGAGTCTCACCCAGCCCTTGCTGGCTTTGAAGATGGGAGGGAGCCCCAGCCAAGGAATGCAGGCAACCTCTAGAAGCAGCTGGAAAAGGGAAATGGATTCTCTCCCAGAGTCTCCATGAGAAAGGCTGCCACACTGACGTCTTGACTTAACCGAGTGAGGCTGATTTTATACCTGTGCCTTCCAGAATCATGACCTAATAAGTTTGTGCTGTCTTACGCCACCAAGCTCGTGGCAGTTTGTTACAGCAGTAATAGGAGGAAACCAGTACAGTGTCCCAGGGTCCAGTGGTCTTTGCAAGGTTATGACGGCAGTTGCCCCCATATTCTCAGTCCCATCCTCCGTCCCCTCCCCTCCCTCTGTCCCTCCCCCTCCCTCCCCCACTCCCTCTTTGAAATCTCCTTTATTTGCCATTTCCACCCCTTTTCTAGTTTTAGACCTCTCTTCTTTCTGTTCTACATTAATACTATTTACATTCCATTGGAAATAAACAAAAGCTGCTTTGGTTTCTCTCCATTTTTCCTCTCACCTACTCTTTTTCTTAATAAGTAAAAGTCCCACAAAAAAACAAAAACAAAAAAAAATAGTCAAATAGTCCTTGGGAGAAGGCGGGCGAGAGGTTGCAAATTTCACTAGTTTTTACTTGTATACTTTGTCTCTTATCACAATAATTTTCTGAAGAACCTAGTTTGAAATATGGAATCCTCATGCTGACCTCACCAGGATCATGCAGGTTACAACTGATTTAAAAATTATTCTGAGCAATATAGAAAATGTTCAAATATAAAAACAATTTCAGTTCAGGTGCAATACCTTGAAATCAACCTTTCAATGCTTATTGAAATTCATTCTACTCACCACACAAAACGTGTATTAAAGAACAAAAAGAAAGAAAACAAATATAAATGGATGTAGACAAATCATCCCCGTGGTGTAAATAATGCAGTTTGAATATGCTTGAATTGGCTACTCACGTGCATTTATAAAAATGCAGTGTTCGTTCAGGCTGAAAACTGGTCCCATTTCCAGTGGGGCTCCGTGTGCACTCGGGGACAGAGATGCCCGAGTTCAGCGACCCATCCGAAGAGCCATCCATCATAAACCAATAGCGGCTGGGAAGTAAAACACTTCTGATGCAGAAGGGCCAGTGTTCTACCAGAAAACGTGTTCACTCTTTTTTAATACCAGAGGATTTTTTTCCTCACTTTTAATATAGACATAATTATAAAGAAAATTTCAAAAAAGTCATTGCAAAGGACACTTCCAGAAAAACCACTCAAATTTCCAAATTCCTTCTCATCGAGGGTGTGCGGGTGCGCCTTCTCTATACAAGAACTACATACCCAGTACCAGTTGGATAGGTTGTAAAAGTTTATTTCCAAGTAGTCTTTCAAGACTCAAAGTTTTGCTCCCCACGATTTGATTTTTTTATTTGGCAAACTAAAAGTATACTTAACTCATAATGCACTAAACGTGTAAATTTTATCCAAGGGGATAAAAAATATATTTTTGCAATTCAGGGAACACGCAAGAAAATTAATCAACAACTGTTTTTGCTTCCTTCTATATCTATGCTTTTTAAAATGTGAGGTATAATAAATGCCTCGTATTTGGAAACACACCAGTAACATTCATTAGTATTCTTTATTTACAATGTTAGAGATGAATGAGGGAAATTGCTTGCACGTTCAAGGAACGTTTGACTCCAACCCCATTAACACTACCTCGTCCCAAATAACCCTGTCAGAATGAAGCGAGGCCTTGCCAGGAGAGTCCAGGAGCCCTCTACAAGTACCGCCAACACCTTTCCGCACTCAGTAAAACTGAGTGCCAGCGAAGCATCGGGCATCGTGTTGGTTCTCTCCTCAGTGCGGCCTTCCGAATAGGATAACATCTAAACAGAACATTATCAGCCCATTCCACGGAAGAGGAAAGTGGGAGCATTGTAACAACGGAGCTAACTTTCTGTGCACTCACTAGGTGACTCGGAGTATATTTAACCCTCACAACCTTTGCACGAGGTCAGTACTTTTATTGTTCCTACCGTACTGAGGAGCAAACTAGAACTTAGACAATTGTACAAAGTAACCACAATTTACACAGCAATGTTAGCGAAGAGCCCATCTTGGATTTTGTTTGATGCCACATCCCAAGCTCTTAATCTCTATGTTTATGTGATTTGTCAACAATGCAAAACAATGAAGAAGTCAAGGTGGGGTTTGCACCCATACTGCGGACTCCAAAGCCTCAATGATCAATTTAGTGGCAGAAGTAAGATATGTAGTCCAGTAATTATGATGCAATACAAATAGTATGTGAGCATTGAAGGCAAGGCAAGCTTTATAAAGCCAGTTTCCTGGGCTGGGATTTCAAGACAAGCATAAGTTAAAACGAGAGACAAGCAAAGGGAATGGCATTGCAGCAGAAGGAAGGGGTGTCCTGGCAGCACGTGTGCAGGTAAGTAGCGTTTATATTCAGGGCACTACAAGACTCCAATACAATGCAAACATAAAATTCACACTCAGATGTGGCGGGAGGTAAGACTGGAAACCTAAGTGGAGACAACTTGTACTCTCCTCTTATGAAGTTGGAGATACCTGCTGTGAAAAGAAGGACCGGTGCGCTGGTGAGAGCCTATGGTTCCCCACCTGTGTTCTGTGGTACATGTAGGCGGATGGGACAAATGACGGCTGAGCAATGGCGCCAGCCCCCATTGTACCGCTTGCACAGTCATGGGTAAGCGCTAGCAGGGAACCTGACAACTACCTGTGAGGCAAGATTAACTCACTCAAAAGTGTGTTGGAATGTTACAGAAAGACTGGATTCGTTCACACAGAAGTTATCCATTTAACCTTGGCTGGTGTAGCACGCTGGACTGAGCGCTGGCCTGGTCACTGGTGTGATTCCTCCTCTAGCACACCTGCCTGGGTTGCGGGCCAGGTCCCCAGCAGGGGGCGCACGAAAGGCAACCACACATTGATGTTTCTCTCTCTTCCTCCCTCCCTTCCCGTCTCTCTAAAAATAAATAAATAAAATCTTTTTTTTTTAAGTTGTCTATTTAGCAAGAACACAATTTGTAGAGGGAAAGCCTCGCGCTGCTCACGGACGCCTGTGCAGGCAGGGATGCTGGCGGAGGAATTGTGTGTTTATGATAATTCTGCTATTGCAGGGCAAGGGAGGCCACCTACCAGGGAATTGCAGTAATTAGATGAGGAAAGCGATTGTTCCACAAAACTCAGCTAAAATGTTACAGCGGAGCAGAGAGACATGAAGAATAGAGAGTATTTCCCAAATCAGAAAAGATTGTTTTATTGTCTATTTTACAAGCATCGTTAGGACGTTAAATTGAAAGCAAATCTAGCTGGCAAGCAGTAACATCCCAGATTTGGCCATCAAATTAATTCTGTTGTAATGGAATGTGAAATTTGACTGAAATGAAAAGGAACTGAATTGAGGCTGCCTAGGCTGGTGGCTTTCCATGATAACATAATCCACATCCTTTTGTTAAACATAAAAATAAGTGCTGAGCAAACAGCGGCAACTACTGAACAAGAAACATCCAAAGAGTTGCCAACCTGGAGATTTACCAGGCTTACCTGGGGGGTCACCAGACAAACAAGGGTGTCCAAATGCATCGTGTTTCATGGGATCTACAGCAGAGAGCTACAAGTGATCGTAGCACAAATGTAGGCTGATGCTTCATGGAATGTCATCAAGTATTAAAGTTGGCCAACAGTTTATTTCTGCATAGGTTAAACAGTTTCAAGATTATTTCGATAATGGTGCCATGTTTGCTCTCCTGCTTTAAGATAAAAAGAAACTGGTGAAATGATAGCTGGCAACATGGGTTCTGTGGGAGGAGGAAGGGTATCTATACACTTAATGCTTCCAAGGCTTCTCTGCATTCATATTTCAGCTTCTCTCATTGAGAGAGAACTGGTCGTACGCTTCTCCGTTCTGTATCGACTTCCCTGCACAGCAGGAAGTGACAGAGGCAGGCTGTCCAACCTCACCCCCAGTTCACTTTCTGAATCCAGGGCAAGAAGAAAGGCAGCACCAGTTTATGCCCTGTTATAACTTGTTTGGTATGAATGACATGTTAAAATGATAATATGTGGGGTAGATTGCGTTAAGTAAAATATGTTGCTAAAATTAATTCTATTTGTTTCCTTTTTTGTAACATAGTTACCAGTTTTAAATTATATATGTGCCTTGCACTATATTTCTGCAGAATCATGCTGACACAGACAACAGCATGGAACATCTGTCCACTCTTTTGGTGACATCATGCTTACTGTAACTGAGGAACAACACTGCTAAGTATGCTCAGCCAGAAGCCTTTGTAAGACACATGCTCCCCAGAAGTTGGGAGAACCTGCAGAGGTGTAAAAGCCCGATTCACTGCTGAAGGTCTTCAGAGTCCAGAGTTCTGGAGCACGCCGGGACATCCCCTACAAAGCAGGGACTGCATTATCGCACCTCGCACCACCTGCCACTGAGAGAAAAGTACATCGGTGGGCCTCCTTGGTGTTTAGAGACATTTAGCTCTTGGGACTACTATTCTAATGAGTTTGTTGGGTGACGTAGAAGAATGTTAATTTTTGAGTTATTCCAAGAACAAGAAAAAGCTCTATATTAGGTCTAGCCTGCAGTGAAGAAGCCCCATAGCTTGGTCCATACAGCCTGACAGATGCCATGTGGTGGCATTCGGGCTGATTTTGCTACACTGATAGACAAGCACGATAGTAGCTCAATCATATAGCAGATGTCCCATCATAAGCCAGTAGAGTTGTGAAGGACAGTCAGGATGTAGGCAGACGGAAAGATCAGAAAGTTACTCCTGATTGATAGGCCAATGAGAGTGCAGACAGACAATGAGTGCAGGAGTATAAAAGGTTTAAATAGAGGGAAACGCTCGTACTATTGCTCTGGTTTGAGGAGACCGCGTGTAGAACATGGAAATGAGTAGGCAAGGGTTAGTAATCGGCTACTGCATCCCCAATAGAGCCTGGTTCTACCTTCTTCTTGAGTGAGAAGGATCTCAAACAGGACTCATTATGCATCCAAAAAATTCCCCTTCTTGGTGTTCTCTATTTCACTAAGTGCCCCCTGCCAGTGCTCAGGTCAGAAACTAAGAGCTATCCTTGATGTTTTTTCTTCTTACAACTTTAGCATTTTTTAATGCTAAATTATTAAATCCAAGCAACTATTAAATGCTGTAGGTTTTACCTCCAAAAACACTTTCAATTCCATCACCTTATCTCTGTACCTACTGCCCCCTCTCTCCCCTGAGTTTTGAGACCCTTGATGAAATGGTGTGTTTCCTGTTTTCTTCCAGCTCATGAATCTGCATGTAGCAGACAGATGCTCAACCACTGCTGAGCGCATTCACTGCACCGAGGCACAGTCATAAACGCATTTTTAAAACTTTGTCATGACGATATTGTCTCCATTCCGTAGTTAAGGAAATGAGAGCGTAGAGACTAAATCACTTGTCCAGCTGGTAGAGGTGGGACTTGCATGGAGACAGGCTCACGCCAGAGCCAGCTGCCTCCCCCGCGCCTGCAGGGCTCCCTCATCTGCAACGTCCTCGCCTTCCCGGAGAACGGGGAACGAGGAGGCACTTCCTGGGCCTTCTGGCAACACTCGAAACCCAAGACTCTGACTCCTGTCCTTTGGGGCTTTGATCCTGAATTAGAGATCAGCTCAGGTAAGAACATAAAGAATTTTCATTGTAACAGCATCATTCAAGCTGATCAGCTTATCAAAGCAGCAGCCCAGTGGCTTGTAATAATTAGTGCTGTGGCTACCATGAAAAACGTGCTGCCGAACCCTCCCGCCACAGGATCCCGACGTGCCATCCTCCTGGATCTACCACAGAGTTTACGCATTTTCCCCAAAGTCAGAAGGCTTATTAATAAGCGAAAATAGTCTGACTCCTCCACCCAAGGTCAAGGCTGAGATGAGGCAAGTGAGCCCACTGGGACTGAAAGAGGCATTGGTCTCGGGCATCCACCCTGCACTTGTGTAAAACTGCAGATGAGTGCCTCTTTGCCCCACCCTAGGTCTGGCCCTGTCATACCCCATACTCCAAAAAGAAGGGTCAAACTTTTTGTTTTCCCAATATTCACGTGAGGATGTGTTTCTTGATTTTAGAGAGAGAGGAAAAGAGGGAGAGAAGCATTGATGTGAGAGAGAAACATCAATTGGTTGCCTTCGGTATGGCCCCACTAAGGAATCACACCTGCAGCTTCGGTGTGTGCCCTGACCAGGAATCGAACCCGCCACCTTTTAGTGCACAGGACAATGCTCCAACCCACTGAGCCACCCAGCCAGGGCAAGAAGGGTCAAACTTTCAGTGAAAGTTATAGATCCTCTCCTTGCAGGGTTTTCAGGTTGAATCTGTCTACAAAACTAGCATAAAAGGGGCACTGTCTCTGGTCTGAATATTCAAGTGAACCTACCCCTGCCCTGGCTTCAGCTGAAAGTATGTGAATACATGAAAAGTCATGGAAACCATCCCAGTACCTTTTGTCAAAACTTCATGACACCTTGTGACACCTCAGCGCTCCCAAACCCTCTCCATCTCCATTGTCTCTCCTCTGCCGGGGTCCCCTTTTCTGTGCCTGTGATGTCGACGAATTCATGCCCACGGCCTACTTCCTCCAGGTCAGGCTAGGTCAAAGTGAAAACCTTTCCTTTCTTCCTTGTTATCAGAAATCAGAAGAATGGATCTGCAGTGGTGAACTTTTCTGCTGCTGAAGCAAATCACCCAACTCCACCCCCCTTCGTACTTTTTAAAATCTGATTCAGTGGCACCCCATAGTCCATATACCTTAATTATATATTTCCCTACATATCTGAACACAATTATGTCTAGATCTGGTTACTGAGGCCACAGTTACATCACCTCATACATTTTTAATCAGTTATTCCAAACTGCAATTTCAAAGCTAGAGGCAGAAACTTATGTCTCAACTTGCGCTTTCCAGTTCATCATCTTTCCTTGGCCAATAAAACGGCCTGTGGAAGGAGGGTTTACTCAGGCACCATCATGCTGCATCAATCACACTGGGAAATTTAAGGTTCATGGAGCCACCCTTCTGCTTCTTGCCCCCCAGCCTAATACCAAGTGTCTTCAGTTAGATGCGTTTATTATTAAAGTCTTTCTCCTTTGGCAATTGCAATTCTGAAAGGCATATAGTACTTTTTTATGGCCTAGCAGTTCCACTCAATGATAAAACATCATGGCTTAATATTTCGCGTAGAATATGGAAAAGCACCAGAGGGGATAATTAAGCTCTCCAAATGGGACACTGGAATCCCTCATGAGCCAGCGATGAAATGGAGACTATTATTCAACTTACATAACACGAGTTCTGGTCGCTAACTCAAACGACTTGCACATGTTGGCTCCTCGTGGCCATTTTTTATTCTTCCAAAGAAAACTGCCACGAAGTTAGAATAATTTAGAGAAGCAAACTTTAAATAATGGAAGTGGAGGAACAGCATTTACTCATAGCTGCATCTTACCTCAATGAATCACGCTGCCTCACTAACCCAATCAATGGGCATTGATATGAAATTAATATTCTAAAATCTATTACAGCACCGTGCGTTTTCTTGACTCATCTCAGATTATAACCACCAAAGATTTTTATTTCAGTGAAATAATCATGCATTGGGGACCACTTTGACCCTCTAAATAAGGTCTGTTGCTTTTCTTTCCCCCCATCAGAAGAGCCCTCCGAAATTTGATCAGGAGTAATTTTAACTCATTTCAGCCAGAGTGCAAATGTCTGTTTCTGAATTTATTTTATGGGAGATTTAGGGTTAGCATCTGACGAGATGCTTTTTACCTTGTTACATCCACAATACTTTTGCCCGCTTTTAACGTGCCAGACCTGACAGTGTGCACACCACGCCTGCCTTTTTATTTTACTGTTCCCTTACTTTTAACACTAACTTTCCCTCTTTGTTTTCTACTTGCTCCACTGGGCTCCCTAACCCACAATTTACAGCCCCGGCAAACCCATAGCACTGCCTTCAATTACTGTATGTTGCTGCTCTGGGATTCACAACTTATACCTGTTCCTTAAAAGTTTTTAAAATATCTTACAAGACATGATGTGTTTCCATAGAGACTCAGTTGGATAAATCATTTTGTATATATCTCAGGTCATTGTGGAACTCTTTGGAAAGAGGTTATAATATTACTAGACTCCAGTGTTTTGGTATATACAGTTTCTGAGAAGGTAGAGACTGACAGTAGTAATAAAGGCTTCCAGAGAGATCCAGAGATTGGGTAGAGGAAGGTGACAAGAACTTGAGGACCTAGGCTCTTTATCACGTAAAAAATAGTTGACATACAGCACAGAGGTTAAGGATGGTCTCATTCCACATAAGTTGAAGACAATGATTGTAGCAATCTTCATAAGCACCTTATAGTCCCAGAACCTTGTATATGAATTCATTCATTTATTCAACAAATACTTTCCAAGCAGCCACGAGTCCCAGAGCTGACAAGGTCAAATATCTCATTTACAAGAGCCTTGAGGAAAACGATCTGTGATTCTGTCACTTGGCCTTCCTCAGCTTGATCCAATACATATTTCTTTTCTAGCTGAAATTTCCCTCAGCTTGACATTCTTGCCCAATTCTAAGCCCTTACCTAACCTTCAGGGAGTCAGATCAATTTTAGGCCTTAATGCTAGCCTTCCTGGAATGTTCTTCCCTCACTGAGGAATACCACTGAGAGCACTGAGAATGAGAAGAAAAAGACTGTTTGCTCTTTTCCTGGAAGAAACCTAGTAAACAGTCCCCTCCAACATGTAAGAATTAGGTCAAATAAATGAGTATTTTTAAAGTGCTGCCATATGCCTACCAGCATGCTAGGTCTTAAGGGGAATCCAAGAAAGCTATATACATTCAAAAGGTTTTTCCTCCCAAGGAAATACACAAATAACGTTGGGAGTGGTGATCATTATAAGAAGAAATAAAGCATTTAGCTGATCCTGATTTCTGGCCTCTCTAAAGGCTACAAAAGCTAGCTTTTAGAGGTTATATTCAAGTCATCTTTTAAGAGTGGGAAACATCTGATTAATATGGAGCTGTAGTAGTAGGGAGGTTGTTTGGTTTTAATGGCACTGGGAGAGGGTGGGGAGTACTAGATGTGACAGTTTAGCTGAGGTTGGATCCAGGTTTCAAGTTTAAACTCGGGGAACATCACATTTAGTGTATGAGCAAACTCTTCACTCTCGCTTGGAAAAGACCAAGGTCTATTCCAAAAGATTCATGTTCTCCTCTAACTTTGCCATAGGTCTTAATGTCAGTAGGCTCTGCTCTGGTCATGACCTGGGCAGAAAAAGATAAACAGAAGGAGGGCCAACAGGCTCTAGGATCCAGCTCCCCAATCACAGCCCTGTATTTTTACTGAGTCTCAACATCTCCCTCCTTGAGCTGACACCAGCATTTCGAGGACAGGTCTTGAGTCCATAAGCTTTATGCTAGGAAATATCAAAATGCCCAAGTGAGATTAATGGCTCCTTCCTGACTCTACTTCTGAATAGAGGAGATAATATATTTACAAAAACTTCAAAAGCAAACTTAAGTACATGCCAAGGTAACAGACAATGTCCCAAAGTTCTAGAGAAGATGACTTCAAAACTGAACGACCGAGAGAAAAATACAAGATGCCAAATCTGTCTGCTGAAGCTGTAGGTCAGGATGATTATATGTAAAAAGATTTCTCCCTTGAAAGAAATAGGCTGAACAAATAAAGGTACGAGTTTGAGGAGTCACAAAGTATCACATGGACTCCCCCCCTCCTCATTCTTACATGAATAGCTGAAAAATCCCTTCACAGACCACATATGTCAACAGCTGTGTGAACAAAGTCAAAGCCATGTGTCTAATTGAATCTTCAATATCCAAGTCAATTGGCAATGTCTTCCAATTGGTACCCGAAGTCTCATCTGAAGGTGATAATGGTGGGGATGGCTATGGGAGAAGGCAGGCAGGCAGGCCGCTGTCACGATTTAAAAGCCCTTCATTTCTGACAGTCTAGCACAAAGGGTCGGGGTTGGCGGGGGGGGGGGGGGGGAGAAAAAACAAGCCCACCCTTGAAACACCGAGACTGTTTTTCTCTCAAGTTGCTCTTTTATTATAAAAACGAATCACTCTCCAGTGATGTTCTGAAAGGGGCAAAGCAAAAACTCTCCAGCTCCCAATTTCTACAGAGATCTGAACCCTTTGTGGGAACTGCTGACTTGAGGCCTTGGAGAGAAATAAGAATGTCTGAACACTTGTACTAAGAGAAATGTTTGGCCACTAAATTTAAGAGCAAAAAGGCTTTCAAAGCTTTCAAAGTTTCAGGGGACTTTTTTTGGAATACTCCCTCCACTTCAGAATTTTATATTATTGATAATCCTATTCCAGCCTGTGAAAAAGAGTCATTTGGCTTAATAATAACTTTATGGCTTGTGTTTGTTTACATACTGACTCTGTACAAGGTAGGTTTTACCCCAGGTATGAATGTGTTCTGCATTCAATTAGTAATGTCTGCCTTGGAACAGAATAGATAGTAATGGGCAAGAGAAAGAAAAATTTTGAGATGTCTTACATTGAATCACAGCAGTCTGGAAGGTGGGAGGAGGAGGTAAGAAGTTAATCAGTCAACAGAGCCATGGGGCAAAACCAACAAGGCCTGCTCACATTCCTGAATGCATGTTAAAATTCTGACTCCACTTCCAGGTGGCTATTGAAAGAAGAACAGCTGACCACCAGAAGCCACCACATGTGGCTAACACGTGAACATTCTGGTCTAGTGCCCACAACCAATCCACAAGCAGCAAACACTTCTTCCTTACAGACTACGAGCCAATCCCAGAACTGTCCTTGTTCCACCCCCTTTATCTACAGCCAATGTAAATTCTTTCAGAAGAGCTTACATCTTTCTTCCCCAGGCTTACATATAAGAGAGGCCCATCAGCCCCAGGACGATGGACATGTTTGTCTTCTCCACCTGTCCCTGGTGGTCTAGACTATATGTCCCAGGACCTGGTTCTTTTTCTGGCTGGCAGGTGGCTCAATACATCCTTTCTTTTAGGAGAACTTTCAATCTTGAAGGTTTTATTGTTGTTATTCTTGTTGTTGTTTATCAGGCATCATACTCTGGTTGTCCAATATGATTTAATCTGGCCACTCAATCTGCCCAATATAAAAGTGATATAGCATATAGGATAGGAATTTAGGTTCTGGAACCAAAATGCCTAGGTTCTTACTACTTTCTACATCATTTCTCTGAGCTTCTCTTTCCTCATTTGTTTTGTTAATGAGGATCCTCATATTTATACACCACGGTGGTTGTAGATTATATTAGATACGGTAAAATAAAGACCTTGGCATGCCACCTTGATGCATCATAGATGCCAAACAGTATAATAGTTATAATTGTTCCATTCCTTCACTATTAATATCTTTAGAATTTTACAGTTGTTTTTTTCAATGCAAATAAACTACTGTGGCTCTCCTCATCATTACCATCATTATCATCACCTAAATTTACATTTTCAAGGCATTTTACATGTATTATCTCATCAAATATTTACTGATTGAACACCTCCAATAACAAGAACGGCTGAGACAACCTCATTCAGAAGTCAACAGGTTGGGTTACAAGACAGTTCCTTCTTGTGTTGATATTAAACAGATACCTGCCACCCGGGAAGTCTCACTCATTAGTCCTTGGTCTTTCTCACCTAGGGGTTAACGTCTGCTATGTCTTCTGATGTGACAGTTCTTCCGAAACCCAAATGTGGTTGTTCTTGCTGTAGCCCTTCGAGTCTTCTCTAAGAAGTTACACAGAATCATGGAAATGCTCCTGTGGGCTAGGTGGACTCCGAGGCATTGTCCCTCAGGCAGGGCGATCTGCATTTCTTCGTGCACCCCCAGAACTGGGACACAGGTGGCACAAAGACCCCATCACGGACGCCTTAGTTTGTTGAATCTCTCTCCCCACCTTCTTCACCCTGCTCTGTGTCCTTGGTGGCCGAATGTGGACCTTGTCAATGACTCTTTGGCCTTCTTTTGAGTCTGTGTGACTGGAAACACACCAGCAGGAGATCACGGACTCCCTCCCATGGGGTCACTCCAGACTGGATCCAAGAACTGCTCCCGACTGGGGCCCAGCTTGCTCTCTGAGACTTAGAACAATCACTTCTCCCTGCTGTACCCGCAGATGTCCAGATGAAAAAATCTCCCTGCTCAATACCATTCCCAGGGATCATCACTATACCTAGTGATTTCCCTATATCCTGTACCTTCTTTGTAAGTTTGTTAAATGCTCCTCAGAAGTACCCAGTTAGGTTGTGCAATTCATTTCCTACAAGTTTCCTAGACCATACACTGGTTTAGAGAAAGTGAGTTCAAATCCCAAATCCTCCACTTGTTTAATAGTATAGCCTTGGGAAACTTGAGATCCCAAAGTCTCAATATTCCCACTGTGAACTGGGATAATAAAAATACCTACCTCCTTGGAGGAGTTATAAGAACTGAGTCCATATGTATGTGAACCACTTAACTAAGAGCCAGGCACCTAGTAAGCATTTGATGAAACAGCTATAACTGCTGTAGTTCTTTTTCATTCTTAATTAAAAAACCACTCAGACTTTAAACCCAGGGAGGCAAAGGGGGAACTTATTTACAAAATGCCAAAAAGTAATTACATGGAGGAAGAAGAAAAAAATCATAAGGTAAATAAATATTTTAAAGTAGAATTCAATCATAGTAATTAGACTGAAACATATTTCTCACTTTTAGCTCAAGAAATTTCTGATGCTACAGAAATCCCTTCAAAGTAAATATCTGATGAGAATTTAGGAACACATTTCATTAAGGGGAGTTAGGATTCTAAATTAGAAATATAACAAGCTTTAGCTGATGTTTTTAAAAGTCCATTAAGATAAGAAGATCCCCAATACTAGTCATATTCATTGATTTAGTTTGATGAAAGTCAAAGATAAAAATGTGGAAAAAAATAAGGATTAGGCCAAATCCC
Source organism: Phyllostomus hastatus (assembly GCF_019186645.2). Lineage (NCBI taxonomy): Eukaryota > Metazoa > Chordata > Mammalia > Chiroptera > Phyllostomidae > Phyllostomus > Phyllostomus hastatus. Next base: position 22,977,670 of record NW_025334024.1, read on the forward strand.
ATATAATCTTTCCAGTAGGATTACTTATGTCTGAGGGTTTTTTCTCATCTTAAGAGAGCACCTTGAAAATTCGGGTCTTACTGGGAACAAGAAGATAACATGAATCCTTTCAAATTTATTTAGTTTTTAAAAATAACCCACATGGCTACATGGGAAAAAGGCTTAGTCTGAAAACAAACCCTGGGGCAACACGAGGATCCACATTCATTACAGTCTCTGTCAATACCATATTATTACTTCAGGTTCAAAGCAAAATCAATAGCAAGTCATTTGACTTTGTAATAACAGAAATGCAAGATGCCACCAGCTGAAACGTGGCTGTCTGGAGAGAGGTGGCTAGAAGCACCCCGTGAAGATGCTGGGAACGATTTCAGCACGAAGCACAATAATTGTCTAAATTCTAGCTCTTATGTGTGTGAATTACTTAGATACCTAAATGCCTTGATATAAATCTTAGTATTTGACTAAGTCTCTCTTCTGAAGACCACATGCATTAGTTTCTGCTTTTACAGTTTGTCAAAATGCAAAAGAACAGTAACCACCACCCACCCACCCAAGGGATACGTATTTCTCACAAGTGAGAAAGTGCAGGAATTTCATACCTGTGAGCAGAGACGGGCCCCAGCTCCTGGCGGCCTTAGTAAATTATCGGCAAAATTCCTCCTACTTTTCTATACTTAGTTCAAATTAGTGTGTATCTAGTTCACTCCTAGGATTCAATTCTCTTCCTATTGATAATTAGAAAATGGAAGTTTAGCTATTGGCCAGGATCGGTATCTGCTGTTTACAAGGGGGAAAAGCAGTTAACAAAAAGAAAATAAATAGAGGGCTCTTGAGACAATAAATATTTGTCCTCACACGTGCAGAGAGGAGAACCAGGACAACTTCTCAGATGACAAAGATGAGGTGTGCCTCCCATGCTAGGCATTAAGACTAGGAGAGACGAGGTAGGCATATTCGTGTGTAAGAAGTCACTGGAAATGACTTGAACTTCAAAGACCTCGAGGCAACGTGTAATTCAGCCCCCTTTAGGGAAAGGAGACTGAGGTCTGGGGAGGCCCATGATCTGCTAACAGGCTTATAGTTGTTAAAAAATAGTGATAACATTCGATTAGTCTAATTCCTTCATATTTCTTTATTCCTACCGCTCTCTTACTTTCTGATTAAATTTTTTCTTATATGTTAAGGGCATTTGCTCTCCATAAAGACTTAGAATATACTGACTATCTTAGTGTGGCAAAGTAGATTAATAAATTTGCATTCTGTTTTTAGAAAACAAACAGCCAAACAAAGCTCTGAATTAATAACTTATGCCTGAAAAAAAAAATAAACTCATAAGATCAGGCTATAGAAAGCCAAGATAGCAAATGTTTGCCTGCTGGCCAAGGGGTGAGGGGGTGACTGCGCCCGTTGGCTGGTCTGTCAGCCAGCACCCAGGTCCTTAACATTCATTCTGTGGATTCCTTGATCCCTGCAATCATCGACCACTGTGGGAACTGCTGTCCTCGTGTCTAAGAGGGGTACACAGCAAGGAGGTCCCAGCCTGTGGGACTTCTCCATAAGAGCTCTGGTAACACTCTCCCCTTCAGAGTTGAAGAAGCAAGAGGAGGAATGAGGTGCAGCTTCACAGAGGATGGTGATTTTTTGCCTGTTTGTTCATGTTTGGGAGACATTCAAAATTCTCCTTTGTCACTAACTTCGTGCCATGCAAAGCATGTTGTTTTTATGGTATTTTTAAGGGTTTTTAATCTCCTGGTCTTTCCTACTATGGGAGAATCTGGCTCCCTCTTAAAATACTGTTATCAGTAGGTATTCACCCTAAGTATTACCTAAGTGGTTAAAAGCTGGGGCACTAAGCCAAGCACAGGAGCACAAATCCTCTCGCTTCTGAAGCGTAACCCTCAGCGAGTAACTTCTACGCAGTTGACCTCTCTGAACATGGGGATCCCATGGACACTTCGGTCACCAGACTGCCGTGAGAGCTGAATGGAACCTGGTGTGTGAGGCCCAGAGGAAGGTAAAGCTCTTATTGTTATTAGCAGGCGTTACATTTAGTCATAGCCTAAAAGCAAATAGACTTGTAAGCACCCAGTAAAGTGTGGCCTGTGATAATGAGAGCAGAGAGAGAACAAAATAAAACAAAAACAAACAAAAAAACCCCTGCTAATTCTCACAGAAACCACTCCGGGATGTGGAAGAAGATTAAGTGGAATAGGGAAGGGAAGGACCTCCTGCTAAAAGGAGGAGGAGAATAGAGACTACTGTCTTGCAAGAACAGAAGTTTAAAATAGAAAAATCAAGGTAATAGTTGATCAGTTAGAGTCCATTACAGACTGAACATGCTCCCCCACAACTGATAGGGTGACGCCCTCCCCACAATGTGGTGGTGTTTGGAGGTGGGGCCTGTGGGAGACTATTAAGGTCAGAGGAGGTCAGGAGGGTGTGGCCCGTGCGATGGGACTTGAGCCCGTTTCAGAGGAGGAAGAGAGACAAGCCCACTCCCCGACCACAGCAGACGGTCTAGGGGTCAGGAAGGGGGCGCTCACCGAGGCCTGACCACGCTGGCGCCCTGACCTCGGACATCCAGCCCCCAGCGCCGGGAGAGAGTAAGTTTCTGTTGTTTAACCACCCAGGCTACACATATTGTTAAGACAGCCTGAGCAAAGACAGAGCCAGATACCCAGAGGGCCAAGGGTAATCAAGGAAAAGGTAGAACTTTCCACCAAAATAAACTTTCTAACACATGAAAAATGTATACTTCACACCTTCTGTCGTGGTTATAAATGCACTGGCATGTTGTGTCTCTCTTTTGGGAAGCAGAGTTGAGACAGGAGGTGGGAAAAGATTAAAAATAAAAAACAAAGATGTGGTATGACATAGAGGGATGGCTAGGGCCTGGTTTATTCACATAATGTGGCAGAACAGTGTGTTTAAACTGGTACCTTCTCTGTGCTCGTCTTTTCTAATGAGCCAGCCCTTCCTTTTCCAGTCCAGAGGGTTGGCAGAGGTGAGGGAGAGGCAACCTGAAGTCCAGGGCTCTTAAAACCGGGCTTTCTGTGGCAAGGTAGCAGTCAGGGCCCCAGCAGCAGCGTGCTCGAACTGGTCCAGGGAGAAGAGCTCAGTCAACACTGTGTTAATACATGCACACCATGTAAGGAAAACTACCAGGATTCGTGGAATGCACCAAGGCTAGCCAAAGTGTGGGACTGTTATACTCTTGGGACTTAAGGTGGATGAAAAGACTCCAGAGTAGGTAGCTCCTGCCAAGGTTTCCCGAGAGGAGCTTTGGCCTGCAGGAAAGAGATGTAGCCAACCGAGAGCAACTCAGCAAGGCTGAAAGTGGGAGATTAAATCCCATGTTCCTTCCCTCCTGCATCCCTTCCCTCCTGCATCCTTTCCCCTTATAAGACAAGACAAAATTCCTTTTTATAAGAATCAGTGCACTCTGGCTCTAAAACACCTGTGGAATAGTGGCTCATTTGATATACTATCAGGCTGGGCTTGTTAGTATATAACTTAAAGCAACCTAGACCATTTGAGATTCTTTCAGGGTCTAGTGCAGTTAGTTCTTCCGAGAGAAAGATGCCTTTGTGTTTCAAAGTCCCCAAGCCGCTCAAATCCACTGTGGTCTGCCTCGTTTTCACAGAACACTGGTAAAGGGGAGGAGCACCAGCAAAGAGGATGCACAAAGAATTAACTTTGATGCGTGAATTTGCCTCCCACAGGGTCTCAATCACTGAACAGAGAGGAAATCATAACATAATGAAATTGCATTCATGCATATTCACTTAGGATATTGATAATATTAAACAAAATCCCTTCTAAGTCATCATGATTTAGTTAATAAACCAACAAACAGCAATTCATATTGGGATCGTTTGACTCCCTGTCAAATAGCCGCATTCTTACACATGCAGGAAGAATGGGATAAACAACTTAACTAAGAATTAATGAATTGAGAAATACCTGAAAAGCTTTGTCTCTGATCTGGGTTCTTGGACGAACTCCAAGCAAGTAGTCTTGATTTTGATTAATATTGCAACTTATCCAGCTAAAGAAGTACCTCATAAATACTCATGAAGCATTTTATTAGATGATTGTAAATACTTAAAAACCTTATTTTGCAGTCCTTTTCATCACAAAGAAGAGGAGGAGCAGGCTGCGAGCCGTACACCATTAGCTTCCTTCTTCACCAGCAGAAGTCACGTCGCATGTGTTAGAAACCAACTGTTTCAATGCCCGTGCTGCCACCGCACAAATCTGGTGTTCCTGCAGACCTGCCCCCAGACCAGTGTGACATGCAGAACCAGAGCTGTGATTGCATGGGCTCCCTGACGTCCCCAGCCTCCCCTCGTGGCCCATCTCCCCTGGGACCACCACAGTAATGTGATGCTGAAGACAGAGTGTCTGCCTGCAACAACTTAGGTGACACTGGACAGCACCACCCACGCCAGCAGCTAAGCAGCAGCTAAAAACAACACCATGAAACTACCTCACAGGAATAAGGTTGCACCAAACGTTTAAAGCTGTACCCCGCCTTGCCCTTCTCCGCACTGCAATAAGCACCCTCGCTTCCATCCACCTCATCACCACCGTCATTGCCACAAGGACCCTCCTGGTTTCTCCTCTCCATAGCAACGTGCTCATTAACATGAACAGTGCATATCATACAACAAAAAGCAAACAAATAACACTTTCATTGGCCACGAAAGGGAAAAGAAGTGACAGGGGGTGATTCTGCCCATCTGGAGAACACTACGTCAGGACTTAAGTTCTTCCCAACCGCCATTTACAGTCCCCCTCTGTTCACGGACGTTTCTGTGCCAGTGATACATTTCTCTCCCACATCCATTCATAAACAAGCATTCACCAGTTGAAAGCCCACGGAATCACCTTCTTTCTTTTTTCAAGCATCTTTGGTCCTTTCTTCCCTTTTCCACCATTTCCAAACAAATAACCATCAAGTCTCCTGTTTCTCAACAGAGTCTAACCCACTCAGGTCCTATTATAAACCTGACCCTTCTGTGACCTGGTCCTTCCATTCAAGGCCATTGCTCTGATTCAAGAAATTTTCCAGAACATTCTCACTAAGTACAAGTTTCCCAAATTTGCTTTATCCTACTCATCAATTGAGAGTGCTTATCCAAAAAATATATCCCAAGTAGTGTCTACAGCAAGATAACAGAATACGAGTTTTCTACCATCATCACCCCCAGGACATTGGTTTCAACAACCACCCCTAGGCCTGACAGTACCTTCGTGGGAGTCTGACAGTCGGGCCGGCGAAGTTGCAGCACACCGTCGTAGCCAAAAAAATCTGGAAATAAATACAATGAAGAGGGTAAGAACAGTTTTAACTTAGCTGCATCACCCCCAAGCACTCTTTCCCCAACATATCTGATCTAGAAGTAGAAGGTATAAATATTGCAGTTAAAAAAAAACTATGTCTAATGAGCTATGTATAATTACCCAAACCACTATCTGGCACATCTGCCATCGGAAACGTAGTTTGGGAAACCTGTCCTAGACTGTGCCGACTAGGACTGCTCGGAGAGAGTGTCCGAAACCTCCAGCGGGTCACTGAGTGCTCCTGAAGTCTTCACTTCAGTAAGACCTAATCTCTGCCTCTGGGTTTCACGTTTCTACATTAAAAAATGTATAAATCCATCTTCTAGATAGATACAATAAGTTAAAAACTCAACTATTATGGGAAAGCATACAGAACACAGAACAGGTCTCTGACCAACTACAAGTTAAACCAACAAGCTTTGTCACATTCTTTCCAAATGACCGCTCATAAACTTGTCCATCTTCTGATCATGCGCTTAAAAAATAAGCAGACAAAAATCAACAGAATTAGGAAAGGAGGTTGGATTCTCTAGATAAGTATACTCGTCAACCAGAAAAGCATACTTCTCCTATTGAGAAAACATTTCTCAGATAGCTACATATGAATGGCACGTCAAAGAGAAACTAAGACAAGACAGGAGGACAAGCTACGGTTGGTCCAACTAGCACACTGTGTATGTCACGCAGGGCACTGCTGCAGGCACGTGGGGGGCGCGGTTCGGAGCAGAAGCGGCTACGGACGTAAGGGCCACTTTGACTTCATAACTGAGTGGGTGAATACAGGACTACTAAACAACTAAAACTGGCAAATCCAGTGACAATTATGGCAAATGTTAAAGCAGAGTGAGTGGATAAAAAGGACATCGGTCATTGCACCAAGCTCTAGGATAGAGTGCACACAGTGACATTTAATCCAGTCTTTAGAGAACAGACTGACCTTTGACCGGTGAAGTTTCTCAGTTGAAAAAAAAAATAATGGGATCCAAGTTATACATAAGAAAATGCAGAGTACGTTTAGGTATATTGGGGGAAATTTCGGCTTCAGAAATGTGTTGATTATAGTCAATGTATTAGAAGGAATGTTTTCCCTTATGAACTGTATTCACTCAGAATTAGATTAAGGACTTTATAGGCCAGAAGTCATTCACACTCTATGGATGAGCAGTTGTCAAAAGTTAATAACTTGCACTGATTATTTATGATCCCACAGAAGTTTCTTTAATTAAGCTGGCTTTCATAATCCCTTTCTAATGCCTTATCAACTTGATTCTTATCTGTGTAAGCGCTGGCGGCTGCAGACCAGGGGATCTGTTATGAGACTCCAGATGATATAAAAGAATTTTAGACTTAAATGAACAATTGCATGCCAGCTATCTACTCAGCAGGGTTCGGGGTAAGAATTGGTCTCTCTGACTCAAGTCTTCTCTCCTGAGACTCTGGTCTACAAGGCTCCACTCCGGAAACTGGATGGGCTGCCTGATGGCCCATCCAGCGCATGGACTTAGAAGAAACCATCTTCGTCTCCTGCCTGCTATCATTTTTAGATCCCTTTTCGGACTCCTTAGGACAGCGGTCCCCAACATTTCTGGCACCAAGGACTGGTTTTGTGGAAGACAATTCTTCCACAGACCAGGGTGAGGAGGATGGTTTGGCGATGATTCAAGCATCTTGCATTCAAGCCGCCTCCTGCTGTGTGGCCAGGCTCCTAATGGGCCTGGAGAGGTCCCCATATCGGTGCACGGCTCAGGGGTTGGGGTCTCCTGTCTTAGAATATTCTAGGTAGACCCAGTGATTCCCTCTCTCGTGAATTTATTATGATTTGGCAAACTCTCTGTAAAGAGCCAGATAACTTTTAAGCTTTCCAGATAATACACAGTTGGTCTCTATTACAACGGCTTAACTGTCCCCACTGCGGCACAGAAGTGGCCGTAGAAAATACATAAGCAAATGGAGGTGGCCAGACTTGACCCAGGGACCACAGTTTCCGATTCCCGCAGGAAGCTACCAGGTTTATGGAGTGAAAACCTTAACAGCTGTCAGGAAATAAGTGAAGAGGGAAAGGAAAAGAACGCAAAAGGTACAAAACCAAGAATTTATAGCTTCAAAGAAACTGATACCCCAGAAAAGAAAGAACAGTTAACTGGCAACACAAACCGAAGGGGAAAAGCCATCGCGCCTGGTCCACTCCCTCGTGAAAGCCCTCGGAATGAAGTTTTCCAACCGTGCCCGTCACCGGGCTCACCTGGGGCCTCCCTCCGCCACGTGGGTCCTCAGTCCAGCTCAGGCCTCGTGCATTAGGGTCTCCACGGTAGGAACCTGGAGATGAGCACGTTTTCAAGATTCCAAGGTGATTCTCATTTACTCCATTCAAGCTCAAGAGGCACTGTGTAGCTTCCAGAACTTACTCTTCGTTTTTTGGCGTCCTAATTGTTCACTCTGCTTCTTCTCCGTGTGCGGTCTCAGTGAAGAGGCGGAGAATTGTCCAGTGCCTCCGCCCTGACACCCAGGGCTGCCCGTTAACAAACTTACTCTCACCCCCAGGCATTGTCCTTTTACTCTACTCACTGTATGGTCGTGTGTCACATGATGGCGTTTCGGTCAATGAGGTACCGCACATGACACTGGTCCTCTAAGGTGATAATGGAGCAGAAACATTCCTATTGCAAAGCATTACTGTTTTGTGCCAATCTCAGTCTACGGACGGCAATGCTATGGACTAGAAATGCTTGGGGGCCGTCACCAGCCCAGGGTGAGCTCCCCGAAGTCACCCCCCTTTCCTAAACCAGTGTAACAACTGGGCCAACCTTTGTGGTTATTACAATTATAAGACACACCCTTCGGAGAGAGCCATTAGCAAAATTTGAAGGAAAAAGGGGCTTTATTGTTACTTACAGGCCTTGGACTGTACAAAGCACGCCAGCCGGCACCAAGCAAGGTCACCCGTAGAAAGCCAAGAGCTTGAGGGCCCAGAGCTACAGACAGCTACAGTGCAGACACGCAGGCGGGCCCGGGGTTCTGCTTTTATCGGAGTCGGGGGTGGAGCCTAGCGTTCACGGGCTCCCTCTTTAATGGTGAATTTAAAACATATGAGTGGGAACTTGAACGCATGGGGAGAGGAAAAGAACAGGTAATACTGACCCAGGTGGTCAGTATTGAAATCCACCAAAATCCCCACAAGGAGCTTCAGTGCGGGGTGGCGGCCTGGCCCCTGAGCCCTGCAAATTGTTTATTCCAGAGCCTTCTTTGAATTGGGTGCCTTGGCAAAGCTTAAGTCAGGCACTTGCATTACAAAAGGAAAAGCCACTGTCACTTGTGGCGGGTCCACTACACATTCGTGTGTGCCGTGATGCTGGTGTGTAAACACAACTGCTGAGCTGCCGGGCACCTGCAAGTACAGCACATACACTTAGAGCAGTAAGCTATGCCGTCTAGGTTTGTGTAAGTACACAATGAGCTTCACACAAGGACGAAATCACCTGAAATCACTCAGCAACGCATTTGTCAGAAGCGCCCCCTGCGTGAGGAGGTGCGTGACTGTAGCTAAGGACCCACCCGTTAGCGGGAACACGGGAGCCTGGCTCCCCGGCCTGGTCAGAATCACAGCCTCCTGTCCTGCCCCCTAACAAGCTTCCTCCTGTGACCTGCAACCATGTTTAAGTACAAGAATGTTCTCTGAAACACTGCTTCCCTATGGACATCTCTTTCAAGTAATACAGTTTGGATTCTGCCCAGTTTGGAATTGCCTCGCTGGTGGGGGGGGACAGGAAAAAAAAATAAACATCTAGACAACTATGAATTGTAAAATGATGCAAAATAAAATCTTTGGGAGGGAACTCTTTTGGTTTCTCTATGATTGAGGCAAATGTAAACGTGCAAGTACAGAGACAGCAATTGTCTTATTCTATGTTTATTAGAAACAAACTCGCAATTTTGAAAGACTCCTTCCTGCGTTAGGTGTGTTCTTTTAAAAAAATAGATTCAATCACCATGTAACTTGATACTGAAAATATCAATTTAGAGATCCAGGAATTTTTAGAAAGGTGAAGTTGTCAAGTGGATGAAATCTTAAATAATATTTTTTAAAAAGAATTGGTAAAGGATTCATGAAAAATGATACATATTCTCATAATCTGGCACCTTACTTGCCAAAGTGAATTTATATATTCCTTTAAGCTACTTTATTTTTAGAAGCTAAATTCAATACAAATTGGGGTCAAATTTAATTTCTTTTTCTCCCAGGGGTAGGTTTTACAAGTGGCTTTTGTTTCTCTTTGATTTCAGAATAGCTTTTTCCTCTTAAGGACACAGGCACGGGCCTGCAGTCTTCTGTTGCTCCCCAGTTAATCCTGTAAGACTTCTGAATTCTATTAAGCAATTTTAATCTCGCTTGCCTTTTTTCTTTTCTACTTTTCTCTGTTGAACTTTGAGATTTATGCAAATTTCATCAAAAGAGGACCGTCCTGCTTAAGAATAACAGTCACTCTTGGTCCACGAGCTCAAGTTCATCTGGAAGGAAAGTTATTTATTTCTCAGGGGACAGAAGGACATCATTTTCTCTCCCCTCAAGTGACTTGTTGAAATAGATTTCTGGGGAGTAATTTATATTAATTCCAAAGTATGACTCTGAGGGCATGGGCATTAATTGAAAGACTATTTTTATCACCTTATGCTCATCTTTAAAAATAAATGACATTTTTCCTAGATTTAATTCAACTTTCACTTGGACTTGGGTATTAAATATCAGAAATGATACTTCTCTGTGTTTCAGAATCCTCCAACAAATGCAATTGGTCTTGAGAGAATCAGGTTATGCTGTCATGTTTTGAATTCCACAAAAGGAAACATTTCTGATGGAGCAGGGGATCTCAGGAAGCAGTGTATCCTTGAGCGGTAAATAGTTCGCAAATACATGTATGCATGAAAAGAAGCAACCTTTGAAGCCAATAAAGGCAAACCTTTGAATAAAGTCATTTGGATTTAAGGTTTACAGCACAAGCACATCTCAGAACTGTCACTGATACATAAACATTTTGCCTCAACAAGAGCCAGCGACAATAACCATTATGCAACATGTGCTGGCCGATTACCAAGTGCCAAGCACGGCGTCCACTTTATGTAACAGACCTATGCAGATGCTCTCACGGTCCCCCACTCCTGGCAACTGCCCCCAAACCACACATCTCCTTAGTAGGACAGCCAGAATTCCAGTCAAGTACTTTAATTCAAACACTTCTCTTTTTAGCCCCACATTATACCTGGGTATCTAAAGGATTTTTAAAGAAGAAAAAGTAAAACAGCATTTCCCACAACTGTCTCATGCCATCTCTACCAGGCTGCAGGAGAGGGTTCTGACGATGGCACCTCCTACACCTGAGCGAGGTCTGTCAAATTCAGATGCGGTTCGAGCAGGAATCTGGTTTGGGATAGCTCTATGCATTACGAGATCCGTTGTGTCTGTAGAAATACAACACTGCTACCTGCTCATCTTCTTGGACCTCTCTTTCAATAAATCAGTTGGTTCAACAAATATTTATTCATGAGTGACTGAAAAATAAACACATGAATTAAACCAATGACCACCGAAATGAAGAAATCCAAAATTTAGATACCTAAACCGAGATAACTGGAGAAGAAATTTCTGGATGAAGTATCATCTTTTCTACTTCAAAAGATAAAACTACAGTCTATCACTTCACAGATCAAGAGCCCCTTTTTGCAGCCCTCCTCATTCACTCGCACACACATATGCCCACACATGTGCACACACCCATACACATGCACACATGTGCCCGCATGCCTGCACACACAGCCATGTATGTGCACGTGCATATACACATGCACACCGAGACCCACACATATGCACATGCCCACGCACCAGCCTACACATATTCCTACCTGCACACATACCCACACACACGTCAACAGATGCGCTATCTTAGAGGAAGTTCTATTCTATGTAGGGAATTGTAACACACTGTGTGCCACAGTAGGGCACGTTTCAACATAGGTAGGTAGGTATGCAGGTAGAAACATACATACATACATGCGTACATAGAATATATACATATTTATGATGGGAGGAGTTCTACCATCTATTCTACTAGGAACCCCACTATTAACCTCTCCCAGAACAAAACAACTGTCATATTAGTAGAATTCAAAGACACAGAGTTCTAAGGTTTCTATTTCCTATTACGCACACTAAAATAGTAATATGCCCATTCTTTAAAGTCTCTTTGATATTGAAACATCTAATGTATCCTGATGCATATAAGAATTACACAGTTGAAGGCAAAGTTTGTTGAGGTTCCAAGAAAACCACAAATAGTCTGGGTACCACTTCAGTTGTACCCAAGTTGGGTTGTACCCAAGTTTCCAAATTGCTTCACCGGTGAAGCAATTTGGAAACTTGGGTACAACCAACCACATCAATTTGGTTCATGTTTATTTGTTAGGTTTTATTAAAGTCTGGTAAGTGAAAGCCTACATTTATCAGTCCCAGAGATTAATTTGATGCCGTTTGGGAAAAACAGTATCAGCTACATGTACCACTTATGCTCCTGCCCTCAGCAATCCTGCGGAAGCACAGCCGTGCGTCCGAGCCAACCAAACTCAACGGAGGTCAAGGACTACTTCAGGGGAGCTCCGGAGGAAAGGGAGAATCTTGCCGTACGTTTTGATATATTATTCATTTAAAATATTCAGAGAATCGCATAGGCAAACACAGGACATTAGGTTGAATGCAAGGACTCCTATGCCGATTCAAACAGCTTTGCTCATCCTTCATGAGTTAAAACCAAGTGACTAATGAGGAGGGACCGAGGACGGACCACAGTCCTCCACGGGAAATCTGAGTAACGTGACGCCAGGGCAGGGTCTTCCAGGTCAGGTACCATGAAGGAATTGAACTTCACACCGTGTGTACAACACGATCCTAAAATGTTTTCTTTTCCTATGAGTTAGGTTATGACCTCCTATGTAATTTTTGTCACTGGTAGAACTTCAAACGTGCTAAATGGTGCCCTACGTTTTTCAGGTTTAAGGCCTTCTCAGAGGTTTTGCATTTGGAAGACATGTGTCCTGTCACACGTTAGTCTCGGTTCAGTGATGTCAGGTATCGGGTTAACAGAAGGGTGAAGACATGAAGCCTGGGTAAAGTGCCCACTGGCATGTGTGTGGGTACTGTGTGCATAGTTTGCATACGTGTGTGCATTATAATACACACATAGGCACACATACATATGTTATATGTTCTACATTAATTTATATGATTAATGGCAAAACCAGTATTAAATTGGCAGAATAATTCTTTAAAGATAATTTTCATAAATTAGCCAGTTGTACAAAAAATACTTCAATTGTGTTAGCTAGTCGCCTGTGAGGAGGGTAATATATTTGTATGTATGAAACCAAAATGAACATTAGGTCTTTTTTGAAAGATCATGTTTAAGAGCAATAAAATAGATATCTTAGTTTGTTTCCCTGCTTGGCTCTCCTATTCTCTGGTTTACTCATGAAAATTTCCAACTCCAAGTTCATACTTTTGCACAGAAGGTCAGTGATGCCTATCAAATCCCTCCAAATCCAGGTCGACTTCTGTTCTCACCTCCCTCACCAAACAGCTGCTTCCTTCTTTCAACTGAAGTGTATTTGCCATATTTTATTTATTTTAATTCCTTGCTTATTTAGAGACCCCCTGTCTACCAGTCTCATAGCTATGGACCCACAGAAAAAAAAAGAAAAATAAGCAAAGCTGAGAACAATAAAAATAATCATCTCCAAGTCCATGCACAAATCTCAAACATAAAGGAGAGACAAATGTCTGCTTATCTGTCTACAGAAATGTCTACAAATTGCATTTCTTTCCTTTCTGGGATTTTGCTAACCCATGGAAATGATCACAATAATCAGCGTGCGAGCTCTTCCTCACACGTTAACCCTCAGCAGCACCTGAACTACTCCCTGAAGCTGCATCTTCCTGGTGCTCGGCGGGTTCTCCCTTGCTCCCTGCTCGCTTCTAACGGGCGGTGTTTTTCATGGTAACTACCCTTTTGCCTTTTCAGCTTTCAGTGACTTCAGAAGGTCTGCCCTAATTTACCTCTGTTTTGCATATAAATTGCATGGTATCATTAATAACTAGTGATTATAGATCTGAGAGTACTTTCAGATCCAGTGCCGTGATTTGGTCTGATTGTCTGGATTCTTAAATGCCCTGCCTCGCTCGCTTGACAAGCGGCCCACGTGCGAAGGGTGCTCACCCTGCACTCCGGAAGACGTAGTGTTCCTACCAGTTAAACTAGGCCCTCTCTTCTTTCAGAAAGGTGTATCTTGAAGTGTCGTGGCTTCTACAAAGCACCCATTTGCTTGGGGAATACCTTCTGCTTAGATAGGAGTCAATACAAGGCTTTATATCATTGTCTTCTATTATTACTTCGTCTGCATTTTAAAGAAATCGCGGATTCTTACACAGAATTTGAATCGAGCATTTCCTACCCAGTGCCTGAATTTCCGGGGCTCATTCTCCCACCGAAGGTCACGCCACCCTCTGCTGGAGCACCTTCGGTAACACAGCAGCATTCCTCGCCCTCAGGAGGCCATCCGTTAAGCCATTTGCAAAAACAAAATTATTAGGTTATAATTCTTTAATCAATGGACAACATGCCTTGCTTTTTTGACTCAGGCTTTCCATCTTAGTTTCACACAAAATAAATCTTACCCCTCCATGCCTGAATAAATCTTACGTCACTTGGTTGAGCATGACCTTCACTGGGAAATGACCTGCTGAGGCGCCTCGCCGGCCCGGGCAGCACACGCAGGGGCTCCTCAGAGATACCTGCCTGCCTGACACGCGGGAGCGCGACTCTGCACGCGGGTGACCATGAGGGGAGAAGCCATCGCACTTTGATTGTGTGCTTACCTACTAGAATTCAGAGAAACGTTCTTATATGAAAGGCCTGGAAATAGGAACCCCAGTTATATTCATTATCTCCTTTCTCATCATTTTTCCTTTGGCAAGTTCCTAAGTGAGCTTAAATTTTTTTTAAAATAAACAAAAAAAATCCATTCAAGGCCAGCAGTTCAGGAGCCCCAGTGACTGCATCGGCGCTCTGGACCCTCCACGCCACAGCTTGACTTGTCTCAGGGCAGGAGCTGGATTTTATCCAGTGCTTCTTCCGCTAGCAACTCAGTGCTCACACCTTGGGACCCCAGCAAATGCTCTCTCCCTCCTGTCGTCCAGACGCTGCATTGTCTGAAGGACCCCGCTGAGCCAGAGCAAAGGACTCGGTGCTGCTGGATGGGCCCGGCTCAGCCACGTGGGGTGCAGAGGGGAAGTCCTTGAAAGGAACCACATCTAGGTAAGCTGCCCAGCTCTACCACGAAGGGATTTTAGGATGAATGGATAAACAGGGAGAGAATGTCACCTGTGTCCCATGGGGTCTCTAGATCTAGCTTCCATTAACTGCTGGGGAAAACGAAACTTTCATTTTCTTTTTGGGACGTTTGACCATGGAGGGCAGCTCAAGCAGAAGTCACATCGGACTTCACTCTCCTCGCTGACATGATACCCATCTCATTCCCTGCCCCTGAAAGACTTTTCATGCAATAGAGCCAAGGAGTGGCTAAAGAGATGAGACTCAAATAAAAGGAACTGAAAGACCACAATTTAGCAAGATACTAACACTCCAAACATCAAGACCAGGCACGTGTACAGGCCAGAACCCAGAGTTCATACAGTGTTACATCAGAGGAATTTTAAAAATCCTGTGTATGGCATTAGGGCATTTCATAGGTAACCTAAACTGGTTAGTGGGACAAAGTTTGTTTCCACAGAGGGGCAGTGTGGTGATTGCTGGGGGGAGGGGGCATAAGGGGACTAAATAGTAATGGGAAAAAATACAATAAAGATTAAATTAAAAAACAAATAATCTGTATTCTACCACAATGTGTCTATCTTTCTTCCTCCTAAACACTTGATTCTTTTAATCCATGAGAGGTGATGTGGGTCCTTCTGTCACACTCTATTAAAACATACACAGGCCCTGGCTGGCGTAGCTCAGTGGATTGAGCGCAGGCTGCAAACCAAAGCATCGCAGGTTCGATTCCCAGTCAGGGCACATGCCTGGGTTGCAGGCCATAGCCCCCAGCAACTGCACATTGATGTTTCTCTCTCTCTCTCTCTTCCTCCCTCCCTTCCCTCTCTAAAAATAAATAAATAAAATCTTTAAAAAAAAACATACACAGAGTTAGGGCCAGGAGCGGAGGGCCTCCGGCACCTGGCCTGCTCTCACCGCTCCTGAGGACTTCACTCTCTGAGACTGGCCCACGGCGGTGGCTCGGGTAAGGTTAAATCAGAACACCAAAACTCTGATCTCGGTCTAGACGATTTCTGCAGCCCTGACCATTTCTTAGTATCTATGTTTCTGCTTGTGTGATTTAGCAAATTGACCTAGAAAATTTGTATCAGATCCTTTTCACTGTTATTATGTAGGTTTTCTTTTAGAAACAAAGCACATTTTCAGAACCACAAATTAGTAAAAATATCTTCTAATGCTGTTACATAACCATGTGTACTTTTTCAAAGGAAAAGATACTGTTGACAGAAAAAAAATACTTCTTGTCTGAATCCTGTGCCAAACAGGGAGGACAAGAACAAACAATACCTAATTATGTAAAGTTTACTGCTTAATTTAAAAGCCTTTCTATCATACAGGATCCTTTTAATTACTGCTGTGAACTGATCTCTCCTGTGATCACTCATGTATACTGCCATCTGTTTTTAAAATATCTCCTGCTCTTGAAATAACATTGCATGCAATCCACTGTCTTTTGTTCGGTCCACTGGGACAGCGTGGAAAACACCACACAGGGTGACTGCAGACCTCACTGGTTCCCACGAAAGAAGGCAAACAAAGTCAACTACAAAAACCCAGTGTGTTTTCAAACTTCATTTCGACCGTAGACTCTGGATTAATAACCAGTCCTGCTTCTGATTAGCTGTATGACATTAGGTAAGTTAACCTAGGTGTCCAGGGGTGTCCAACCCGTGGCCCATGGCCTGCATGTGGACCAGGATGGCTATGAATGAGGGCCAACACAAAATCGTAAATTCACTTAAAACCTTTTTTTTTTACGCATCACTTTTTGTTAGTGTTTGTGTATTTCATGTGTGGCCCAAGACGACTCTTCTTCTTCCAGTGTGGCCCAGAGATGCCAAAAGGTTGGACCCCTCCCCCTTAGATGAAAGCTAAAGGACTTCTTAGAAATAAGGTATCTGTAAGTTGCAGACGCCCAAATTGTGGCATGTCACCCACCCACCTGCTCTGGAGTTCCTGCTCTGTCTGCAAACACACGCAGGCATAAGACACATACACAGCTGAATCAAGGCTTTGACGTGATCACAAAATGAGATCTTTGCTCAACATTTCATTCCAGGCTTGATTTTACAGCATCCTGATTTTTGTGGTTGCTGGAAGAATACTACAGTGGAAATACATGAACAAAAGTAATTCCAATTCATTGTACAAAGAAGTATCTATATAAGTGTGTGTATGTAAGTGTTCTAATGTTACTGCATATGTGTATGTCACTTGACATGATGGAGCATAGGAATTCATTAACTAAATGACAATCAAAACTCAACTATATTAAGGATCCATCAAGTGAAGGACGCAGGGCCAATTCATGTTTTTGTCCTATTAGAGCTTACAGCTTTGCCTTATTCCTAGTAGATGCTAAACAAATATTTGCCGATCTTCAGAATTTTACGATTCCATGATTATAATTATTTGAGTGGAAGAGGAAAGTTAGCACATGTCAAAACAATATGGTCTGCTCAGTGCCTCATACACGGCAAAACTTAACTTCCAATTAAGTGATTTATCTATTTGAACAAAAAAATTGTCAGAATATTTGTTTAAAAGGCAAACTTTTTTATTCCTTTCTGGGATTATACTGTGAACATGAACATTCTAAGGAAATAATTTTAAAAATACAGAAGATACATATATAAGACTGATCAACCCAGGGATTTATAATAGTAAAACATTTCATATAATTTGCTAAAACCTGGTTGATTAAGGTAATTATGGGTAGTCTACATTATGCATTTTAAAAGGGTAATAATATATATAATAGCTGATTGCTAAGTAAGCTAAAAAGTAAAATAGAAATTGTGTATTTATTTCCTGATACTGATTTAAATTAATTTCTAGAAATATAATTTGCTAATATATTAACATTGTATGTGTAGTAAAATATTTGCTTCTTTTATATGTTGTTCATTATTATGTTGCAATAAAAAATTATTCAATGTTACATATAAATAATATCTATAAAATGAATAACACTACATATGTGACAAATAAAAATTCTTTAATGTTAACACTAGCTATCATAGGTTCTAGAACAATGGGTAGATATATTTTTCATTTGCTTCATAAATTTTCTCTGTATGAACATTAAAAAGAGACTTTTTCCCTAATCCCTTCTTTTTCATATTTTCATTTTGGTTCTATACTGCTACTCAGTATCTGAGGGGCTTGAATAACTCAAGTTTTCTCCTGTGTCTTCACTGCAAAATGAAGGGAGAGGTTCAACTGAAAATTACTTGGATCGATGGCCTAATCAAAAAAGTGAACTTGCCAAATGGAGCAAGCCACTCAACCATTATTTACTCCATGTGAAATCATAGATTGAAGTATCATATTAATTCCAGAAGAATGATTGAACCACACAGGTGTACATACTATCCATTCATTATCAGGCCCTTTAGTGCAGAAGGTGCAACCTCAATGTCTACAAGGAATGCAAAGTATTGCCAGGAATGCAGAAGATGACAGCTAGCTGGAGAGGCCACAGGGCTCAAGAGGAATGCGGCTGATTGGAGGGTGCATCTTCCAATGTGCAAAGGTACCAAGGCCACCAAGGGCACCAAGGGTCCAAAGGGTACACACCTGCTGCCCCTGCTGACTGTTGCCAAGTGGGAATGCGGATTCTGCACTGCCAGATCACTGGCAAGAAATCCAGCATTTTTGGAAGTTTCTCAGTGTTAACCACCAGCTATATCGCTAAGCTTTGTCCTTGATGTTGTTTTTAACACCCAGGTGACCGTCATTTCACTGACAATATTTTGCATGCAGTAATGTAGGACTAGTAACACCAAAAGCATGGGAAGAAAGGGAAAAGAGGATGTTTACCAGATCTGGAAACAGAGTAGCCTAGAGACTAGATTGTTCTGACAAAAGCTGGACACAACCACTCTGCAGTGACACCACAAGGAAGGAGCCTGTGGAGTAATACCCCGACATCCCTCTCCCCGCTCCCTCCCTGCCTCTCTCCCTACGACCTCCAGCCCAGCCGACCTCCAGCCCAGCCGGAGCTCCCTGTGAGCCAGGCCCAAAGAAAAGGCAGCCCTCCGGGGGCCACTGCTGCTGTCACACGGGTCAGCCCCTGCTGCAGAGGGCAAGGTGACTAAGGTCAAGGACAGAGGAGCTGGAGGGGCAAGCGAGAAGGCCTGGCAGAGATCCACCAAGTCTCAAAGCCAGAGTTCATGTCAACAACGCTTTGTTCCTTCCAGGTAGCCCGCTCTTTTTCATTCCATCCAGCTTATTTATAACCAAATACAATCATTTTGCCGAAGTGGAACTAAAGATAAATTAATGTATGACTTTATAGCACCACAATCGAACAGGCTGTTAAACAGCATGATCGAATTAAAGGTCCTGAAAATGGCATAACTAATGGAACTGTCTTGGAAAAAAAAATAGTGCTAATGCAGAGGTTCATGAAATGTGTATGAACCGTATAACGTATTCATGCCCTATTACTGAGAATTTCAAAGTGTCTCACTGCTCAAGATAATAGGCCTTGATTCAATTCAGTCTGATGTGGCATGAATTTCATGTGCTAATTAGTAAAGCATTTCTTAATGATTAAGGGGAAAAAATCAGACAGCATTTGATTGGAAACCCAACCGTCAGAGATAAAGCATGGCTACAACTGAGGTTAGAATGAGTGCCATTCATTTTGAATTCAGGTGTCTTAATTATGGTAATTAATGATTGTATTCTCTCTATAAATGAATTCAACCAACATGATAAGAATATGGTAATTAATGTGGGTTTTTTTAGAGTGGGAAATTTAAACAAATGACATCAAGAATAATCATTCCCTTTTTTGCATTTTAAGTTTAGTTTTCCATCAGTCTGTTTTCTCCTTTAGCCATTCATGAGCTTTATATATTGTTACTACCTTAATAACAAGTATATTTCAAGGAGTTGATAACTGTTGACATTGGATTTCTGGAACGAATGTAAATTATTTCCTATTCATTGAAATTGTAGAGAGTAAATCCTGATATCTATCAGTTCTGTGAAGGTTTGTTAAAAACAGTGTTGAATTTTTCAGGCTCCCGTGCTTAGAGTTAATAATAACTAACGGACCCAACAGATGTAGGTTAATACGGACAGCATTACGTAAGGGTGATTACCTAAATTTTGATTGGTCATTTAAATTCTGGCTCTCCCGAATGTAATCTCATCACAGGAAATGGTTTTGGAAAGCTCGCATTCTCATCGCCTCCTTTTTTCACACGGACGTGTTTTGACACCTCTTGCCTGGCCTCCGAAGTCACCGCTCCGCCTCCCTGACCCCCGACCTCCATCCCCACGTCTGTTTCCTCCATACCCAACACTGTTTCCTCACTTCAGTTGGCATTAAAGAGCTTTCAGGAAAAAACGCCAACCTTCCTTTCCCATGTCATCTTCCGCGTTTATCCCGCGGGAGCCTTGCTCTTCAATTTGCTCGGCTGTTTATAGGTCTTCTATTTTTCTGCCACCTTGGGGAACCCCTCCCTCCCCCACCCGATTTGGCACCGTCCTTTGGAAAGGTGTCGGCAGAACTTCTGAAAGGTCCTTCAGAAAGATCTCTCTGGAATAGAGCTGTATCTGGCGTGAACATCACAGTAAATACATTGACATTTTTCTTCCCCACAAGATTATGAGATGCTCGAGTACAGCTCTCCTTCCCTCTCCCCAGTGCCTAGAACACACACTTCGACATAAAAGAGATGTTTGAATAATATCCTCAATAATAAAGTTGCCTATACCTTGATAAAACCAGAGAGGCACCTTTAAGGAATTGTGTTATTCACTATGTAAGAATACTTAGGTTTATTCTTTTTTATTTAGAAGACTTTGACACTCATTCTGTACGGCTTCAGTGCGTCATTGGACAACTACCAACCACGAATCTAGCAAGAATAGGGAATTAAATGCTATTGGAGGTGGGGCGAGAGAGCAGGTGAGGTGACAATCGTGAAGAGATACGTCACTCCCAAGCCCCAAATTGATCTGTAGAGGCAAAGGAAAAGTCTAGCTCACAGACTGCCTGTTTGAAAATAAATTCAAAAGATCACATTTTTGTTTCCAAGTTTGCAAAGGGAGGATTTTTCCAATCTCAGTTCTGGGTAGTGTCACCAAAAAACAGAAGCCAGCCGAAGGAATGAAAAGACGGCCGACGGCCGCTCTACAGCAGAAGAGAGAGGAGGCGACGTCCTATGTCCTGATGCAGAGCTAATGTTTAAGTAGCTGTACAAATAAGTGGGCGTGTCCCTCCATCCAAACTGGAAATGCATTCATTCTTCGAGGGGCTTATCTAAAGCCCCTCGAAGAACACATTCGCTCGAAAATGTTGATTATCTAAAACCCCAAGTTGAAGAAAATGTCTCTTAGTTTCAGGATGGATCCTAACAGACAGTGAGAACCAAAGGTACAGCGTGTTCTATACGTCAAAAATGGGCATGCACAGATATTTGAGTGGCCAATGAGGGCAGACTGTGCGGAACTGTAATTATTCCATTTTCTTTCTACTCCATAGTAAGTGTTTTCTATTATTAGGGTGTTTTTATATGGAAAGCACACTAATCTGCTACTTTAATCAGGCTAGCCTAAGCCATAAATAAATCCATAATTCCTATGTATTGGTATACAGGAACTATATTTGCTTTTAGCATGTTTCACATACCCTCACCATGGCTGTGCAAGAGAATAACATTTATAGCTTTATTTCTGAGTTATATATACTGTGCACAGAGTGTAACTAAGTTACAGAATACCAAAGTCAATGCCAAGTCGATATGGATTGTTACCCTTGTATGTCATGATGATTCTCACTGGGAGGGGGCCAGCAAGGAGAGGGAGGATGGTACTGGGATTTTTCTTTCCATTGGTCCAGCCGAGCACCTTTTTGTTTACCTATGGTTCTTGTCATTCTGTCTTAACATGATATAATTTAACCACAGCAGCGATCAGTTCTAGATTTTCGCCACAGCTTGGGTTTTGTGCAGTTTTGTTTTACCTTGTTATTATCCATTAAATTAATAGCTTTAAGGTTATTGCCATGTCCTTCACTTATGAGACTTTTCATAAAACTAAATCTATAAGACAAAAATGTGTCATCAAATGCACATTGGAATACATGGCTACTCTCATTATTACCACATTTCAATACAATGGAAGACGTGAGTACATAGAGTCCAGGACCTTTTAGCAAAGATGCTGCCCCTTCAGAAATAAGAATAAGTGCTTATTTTTATTACGCAGCACTGAGAAAGCTAGTGAGGCTCAAAGTGAGGACACACCATTCTCAGGACCAACACTGCCAGGCTTCTCACGCCCTGTGGATTCATCCCAGCAAGCTGATCACTGAATCTCCTTCTTTCCTAATGACAGGCAAATTCATCAAGTACAGAATTTTAAAACCGAGGTGTATCACTCTAGTTTCCTTTTTTGGAAATAAAAAGAAAAAAGAAGGAAAGGCAAAACCTCGTTCCTAAAACAAAGACGTACAACATTGCTTTTCCTCCCTTTCCTAGGAAGCGGCTTCTATCGATTGGAGTTGCTTTGCAAAGAGAGAAAGTATGAGTTAGGGGCCAATAAATTGTGCATTTGCCCAGCTCAGTTCCTCTGCCTTAGCAAAAGGCATTTCCCCTGATAGCTACAGGCTTCTCAAGGCCATAATTCTTGCTTTTCCACCCACGTACACTTTTACATAAAACAAGAAAGACTGCCACTGCATGGACTTCAGAGCAGTGAAAATGTAGTCCTGAGGAAGTTATTCTGTAGTTTCCCAACTTTACCTTCCCTCTTCTCTGCTGAACGGTCCGGAGCGCATGCTCGGAGGTGTCCATCTGTCACCGCGTCTGTCTGAGGCACTCCTCTGTGGAAGAGGCTGGCCTTGCTTTCCATATTTCATGTCCTGATCATCCGTCACAAGCTCTTCCACATCCTCGTTCGCTTTCATGATGCCGTTCAACTCTTGGGCCATTTCTCGCTTGAAAAATGCCTGTACGAACTGCTTTGGGGGTCATTGTTTTCATATTCATTTGCCGGACATGTCTTCCATTGCATGTGTAAGATGAGTCTAGCAACGCTCACCACGCGAGGCGGAAATCTACTGGTTGATGGAGTAAGCTGTAGCACAGCCCATTTGTGAAAGGGTAGCTTTTTACTTCAGTGGGCAAAAATACAATTTAAACATCTTAGAAGTACAGTTTTCAGTAAAATCAGTACCCAATGGGGTGTGTGGAAATGTAACTAAACCACTTGAATCTTTTTGCAGAAGAGCCATTGAATGCCATGCTTTAGGGAGATTACATTTCACTCTTCTCTCGATGTGAGTTAGAATGCGCAGCAACCGCTGTTATTATGGCAAATAATCATCATTAGTCTTCAAGGATGTGAAAAGTAGGCACCAACCAAGGCAGTGTTAACCATGACGGGAGTTCATCTCATCTCCTTCTATCATGTCCCCGCAGCTCCTGAATAACGGTGCTGACAATGGCGATGGTAGAAGGTGCTAGCAAGCAGTCACTGTCATGGGCTTTATACAAAACGTTGTATGCACACTGTTTTATTCAGTGGCGCCTTCACGCTGTGGATATAATGCTAAGGCACACGAGAAAGAGGAGCGATGGGCAATGTTCAGAGGTTACGGGCTTCGTGCTGGATTCTGTAACTGAGCGTGGCTTGGAGGCTTTGGGCTGGGGAGGAGGTGTACATTTTCACATGAGATAGGCTTAGTGGGTTCATCTGAAGCACTGTAATGTGGGGATTCTGCCAGTTGCCAAGTGTTTCTACTCCAATTCTGAATTCCAGACTGGGACATGGGCTTCAGGAGGGGTTCAGAGAACCACCAAACCCACTGTGACCTAGACCTAAGCTAAAGCTCCATTGATCAATTGACCTACATGAGCAGCAACTTCGACAGGTGGACTAGAGTGATGGTTTAGTCTCCTGGAATTAGTGTCTGTTTAGAACCCATCCGTCCCTGACGAATCTGATTGCTTCCTCCCTAATAATACCTGATTTAAAAACCTAGGTCCCTTTGGGGAAGAGCGGGGGTAACACTGATACTATACGTTTTGGGCAGGGTAGCAGGGTCTTTCCTCAGCAAGACCCAGCCTCTTCATTCAAATTCTGGGTCTGTGAACCAGTTCAAGTCTGAGAATTGACAAGGGCCCTGGCACAGTTTTGATGATTCAAGTTAGAATTTAGTTCTTTTGACCTAGAATTCTTCTTTTTTATACAGACTGAATGAGGACTTTGTAGACTGCCCATCAACTTCTTTCTAGAGACAGTGATAAACCAGCTGATGCCACAGATGTCTGCAAGTCAGACTACTCTGATTGCTCTTTTGCCTCTATGGTCCATTATGGTAACCACATCGCCTTGTCTTTGGCTACTAAGTGCTGCCTCTTGACCGCTGCATCCCAGAATCCAATGCTCGCTGCTGCGTTTAGGGATCCTCATTCGATTTCAGCAGTTCCCACTGTAATTTCTGGCTACAGAGAAGGGTGAGCACAGAGCACTGTGATGCAGGGGCCCCCCGCTCCCACTGATTTATTTCTCACGGCGGTGGAGAAAGGCTGTCCACTGCACCCTCGCAGGGTAGGTGAGAGGTCTTACCTGATAAACCCACTCTAACCTTCCCCATCTCCCTAAGCCTTTGGGGCCCTCCCACTGGAGAGAACCAGAGCAGTTGTAGCATCTCAACTTCTTTTAGAGTACATCGCCTTTGGTCCACATTTCAGACAGAATAAAAATGAATGGACAAATGTTAGAGTTCTTCCTCAACCCCTGAGCTACAACATCGACTCCCAGAATTTCTGCTTAGTGGACCCATACCAATGGGGCCTGGTTCAACTTTAAGTTTCTTAACCATTATCCTACATTCTTAATATCTACCTATTTCCACCCATATTCCCTAGATTTTTGCATAAAAAAATCTTTCTGTAAAGATTGTATTCTATGGTAATCTTTATAGATCTATGGATAATTTCCTAATTTCCAAAAATTAGGACATAGTAACACATTCAACTAAATCCATATAATTCAATGTAATGTTTCAACAATAAAGCCAATTTTAAAGTCTACATAGGAATTTACAAACCATCTTTATGTACAAAAATTGGATCATCTAGGTCATGCAGTTTTGCAAAGAATGTATATTTCTATGAATAAAAACTGGATAATATACATTAACATATTAACAGATGTTGCTTTGGGGAATTGAAAATATTAGTAAGTTTCTTCTTTTTAAAAAATTCCACAGTTTTTAATCTCAATGTTTTGCAATGAGTATATATTGGAAAGAAAACGAAAAGCATTCCTAGACTAGAAATTACTGTCCTTCATCCCGAGCTTCAGGATTTTTATCCTAAGTGCTTGATTTGAAAATTTCCGTCCATTTGAATTAAACACACGAACCCTCCATGTTTTTAGCCTAGGTTCCTACAACAAAGCAAAGCCAAAGATAAGGGTTTTTGTGCAGGTAGTTTAAGTTTGGAAATTTCCCCAACGAATGGGATTCAGGGAATTGAAAGAGGGAAAGGGGAGGGCAGGAAAACAAACTCAGAGGTGTGCTAAGGGTCTGGTCACCACAGTGAGCCACTGGAATGCACCAAGAAAGAAGCTTCTTTTGGGGGGACCGCTAGGAGCCACGCAGACTGAGCCGCAGAATTCCCCCAGTAAAAGAAAGAGGGTGGCATTTATAGACCAGACCCTAGTCAGGAGCCACCCACGCAGTGTCCATTCCTTCCTACCTCCAGGTCTGCACGTGCAACAGAGTCACTGCGTGTAGCAGCTGGCTGCAGTCGCATCTCCAGTTAGAAAGCTGGACCACGAGGAAGCAAAGTGGAGCTAAGATTACTTCTGAGGATCCTTCTCGTTTATTGCTATTACCAGCTGTGTGAAATTTGGCTTATTTAATTATATGTGTTTATAAGATTTATAAACTAATAGCAAGAGGTTGTTTTACTTACATTGTATGTGTGGGTTGTTGTGGAAAAAATCAACTTCTATTCATTTTTATTAACAAACTGAACTACGCTTTGCAAGAATTTCCTTGCGTTGTTAATTAGTATATTCTTCATCATGACAGATAATAATTGTTAAAAAATCTTCTTGTAGTTAAACATGGCCACTTCTGCATCTCAGCAAAGAGTAAGTCAGCCCCAATTAGAGGGCTTCCATAGGGTTCCATGGCTAAGGACAACCTAAATATAGTAGTGAGGGAGAAAAGACAACCTTCTCACCGACCAATTGACCAGAAAAACCTTTCAATCAATGTCAATCAGCTGCCTTGGACACACTTAAAGTAAAACATCAGGGTTCCTCAACAGTGAAAAAAGTTCAGAAAAGCCACCTGTAATTTATATATAAATGTGCAATTTGAACACGTACACACATGCACACACAAAAAAAATAAAACATGAACCAAGAGTCACTTTCCTGGTAGCATATTCTAAGGAAATAATACAGAGGAAATGGGATTTAAAAACTACCATCAAGCTCTAGCTACAACAATAAGAAGGATGGCGATAACTTAAAAGCTCAAGGAGAGGGAAACATTAAAATTATGATTTCAAAAATAATATTTTATCATCAATATTGCGCTGTTTGCTTATGTGAAAAGAAACTGTAAAATGATGTGGTATTATTTCAAACATGCATACATTTTTTCTGTGTAAGAGAAAGAATATGAGTAATCAAAATCAACAGGGTAGTGTTGAGAGTATATATTTTTGTTTTTGTTTTAATATTTTACTATTATAGTTTGGGAGCATGATAGCATAGTTGTTAAGAACATAGGATAGAAAATCAAGTACTTGAATTATAATTCTGATTTTTGATTCATTAAATATAGAAAGTCCAGCAAATTATTTAATGTCTTTGAGCTTTTATTAGTTCTTCCGTAAAACAAAAATAGACTACCTCACACAAAGGACAGAGAGAGTGTTGAATGAGTTACTACACTGGAAGTGCTTGGCACAGCGCCTAACCCATAATAGGTGCCCAGTGAACGCCATCGATTGCTATTGTGTTGGAAGATGAATTCATTGTAATGGCTTCCGTGAATGCCTTCTGTCAAGCACAAAAGTTACAGTGATAATTTCCAAAGACTATTGCATCAGAGTTTCCTTTTCAAAAAAAAAATGTTCACCTTGAAATAAAAATGTTTGAATGCCGGTAAGTACTAATTAACACTTCTTGTTAATGACTGGAAGTAATAAAAATATTGCAACTTTGGCTAAGAGGGTATACACAATTCAGTATCTGAGATGACTTAACCGTCCCTAATCTGAGTGCAAATTTGCAAATGTGAGCTGCAGCAATTCTTGGCTGTAGATTTCAACCTGATAAATCAAAACCTTCTGTGCTGCTGTTAGCTCAGCTATCTCGGTTCACCAATGCTGTGGCTCTTTTGTAGGCACCTATGGCAAGACAAACAGGACAAGAGCTTTGCCTGCAGGGATATCAGCTACTTTACGTTATTGCGGATTGTATTTTCTTCTTCCAGCCTATCGCATGCCAGGCATGGAGAGCGATATGGAGGAAAGTAGGATGTCCCAAAGGCTCCAAACTCTGAAAGGCGAACATCTTGCTTCTCCTGACCTACTTCCATGGCTCCTCCTCAGATTCAGTTTCCCTGACACTTTGTCCTTCAGCTGACTGTAAATAGGATGACAGTAGCTGGTAGGCTGACACCGCTGGACCTGAACGGCGCTGGCTGACTCCCTGGAGTACATACAGGTAGTGCAGAGCCCTCCTAGGTGGTGGGCACCGTGCTGATACTGACAGGTTGTGCTGGAATCTCATGATGAGAACACATGAGAAGCAAAAGACTTATCCTTCGGATGGAAACTTCCTCCTTCTCCCCTCTTGATAGAGATAATGTGTTATCTCTTTCATTTTGTTGGTGGCTCAATTTTGTTCTACCTTCACTCCAAAGTTACTCATCCTTTGTCGACTGAACAGAAAAGATCTGAGTTCTGAGTCTTACTAACATATACCATATGAAGAACGAAAGCATTGAAAATAAAGGCCTTGCAATGTCTGCTTTGGTTTATCACTAAATCAGGCACTTACTGGCTCTGAAAGTTTGTCAAGTTAACCAAACCTCCCTTAGAAAAATAAATTCATCTACCAAAAATGTACTCATTTGTTAGAATAAAAGATAAATTTGTTTCCTTTGGGATAATTTTTGCAAATCAATGTTTCAACAAATTATAAGCCTACAAAAATTGTTTAATCAAGAGCACCTAACAGAATAGCTTTCAATATGTCAAGCTTAAAAACATTTCACTTCCAAATGAAATAAGTCAGTTGCTGGAAGAGAAACACTACATGATTCCATGTATGTGAGGAATCTGAAATCAGATTCATAGACTCAAAGAACAGGATGCAGGTTGCCAGGGCTGAGGTGGGAGGGGATAGGAAATGGGAAGTTCCTAATCGAAGGACGTGAAGTTTCAGTCAAGCACAATGAACAATCCCTAGAGGTCTGCTGTACAACATTGCACCAAGCATTAAAAACAATGCAATGTACGCTTCAACTTTTGTTAGGAGGGGGCATCTCATATTAAGTCTTCCTGCAATGAATTTTTAAAATACAAAGTCGTACTACTCTGACTGCCCAAATCAATAAAATGTGGTCACAAAGTCAAGTGTCTATAAAAAAAAATTAGAAAAGATCTCCCAAGTAAAATCAAATTGTAATTACATAATGGGCCTTGTGTCTGCCTAATATTTTACTTTAAGTTATAATCAATATTTTCCTGCCTGTGGCACTATAATCCTACTGAAAAAAAAAAAGCAAAACTATCTCCTGAATTTGCTGACTTATCCATGTATTTACTTCACAATATTTTGAATGCCAAGTATGTGTGTGTGTAGCGCTGTGCTAGATCATGGATTTGCAGCGGGCAATGCAGCTGACACAGCCCCACACGTGGCTCACAGGCTGAGGCAGCCAGACTGATTACATCACCATTCTTCAAGGTCACGGTAACAAGTGTAGGTAACTGTTGGTGTGCGTACTGTGCTCTCCCCCAGAGACGGCCTCATCTTCCCTCCCTTCACATCTGCCTGCCCCCCCTCTGAAACAAGAACGGTGGCTTTCCACGTTCCAAACCTCCTTTAACTGGATGACTACTGCCTGTCACAAAGAAAAGTAACCAAACCCACATTTGGGGCTGGTCCTCGAGGAGAAAATAAGAGGGGCTCGGAAACAGGGAGGGTTATTGTAGAGAGAGAACGAGGCTTGCAGGAAAGCCTGCCATTTGCAAAGGGCTCGCTTTCGACAGTTACCAATTGCCCATCGCTTTTTTTTTCTTTTATTTTAATCATTGTTCAAGTACAGTTTTCTCCCACTCTAATGAGCCTCTGTCCCCAGCAATTTGGTGTCTTATTTTACAGGGTGATGTCCTAATGCTTTATTCCCAAACAGAACCCCTGTGTGTTCTAACCTGAGGGAGCCTCGGCAGTCTTCTAGCCGACTGCCTGATGAGCAGTTGCACTCACTTGAGCAAGCCTGCTGCCGCCACTGCTGGGAGTGACTGGAGGTCGTAAAGGATAACACGGCTGTAACAGATGACTCTCTCTCGCTTCCTGTATATGCACAATACATGCATGCATGCATACATACTTATGTACACACATATATGCATATGTGTATCTGCACATGTCAGGGAGCAGTCTGAGTCAGTATTAGAGCACATTTCTTTTCCGTTTCCAATTTGCTAACTATAGTTACAGGTTACAGAGTGTTCTTGACTGAGGTGTGCCCCACTGGAAAGCACAAAGAGACCACATAAGTCAATTTTCTATCCAAAGCACACAGAAACAACACTTTTAATTTGGTTGTAATGGGAGAGCTCCATGCAGAGTTGAGGCATAAAGAGACCTCCTGAGAAATGCCCCAGCCTTCTACGTAACACAGAGATATGCAAATTTAGGGTTGGTTTAAGACAAGTTTGTCTACATTACAATTAACATTGCCTTCATGACGAGATGACTACAAACAATATTGCCTTCATGTTTTATACTTTTCTTCTTCAAAAAATCATTGGACTATCCTGAAATAATGAGTACATTCTATTTTTGATAAGGGTTTTTTTTTTTTCATTCAGTGGACTTTAATATGCCTATTCTGTTGTCGTCGTTGTGTACGGGGTGAGGCAGAGATCAAAACTCCCATCCACCCTCCACACGAAGAGAAGTTCTCCCAGTGCCGCCTGTCGGACGGTCAGCGCTGCGCACTGCTGTGTCTGTTCCTGCTTCCACACCCTGCGGGTCTATTTGCTCCTTCTCACCCAAATGCTTTATCTTTAAACCAGGACTTGAAATCTGTTAAGATAGATTTTTTCCTCCTTATCTGTCACAACATTAATGTAGCCCTTCCATCTAATGTTTGGTGTCATATTGTCCAGTTTCCTAGTAAACTTACTTGAAATTATGATTTAAGCTGTAATGAATTTATAGATTAATGTTTGATAATTGATATCTTTATAATAAGTGTTCCTTTCTATTCATGAGCATTTTTGTATTTATTTTTTTATTTAATTGTCGTTCAAGTATAGTTTTCTGTCTTTTACTCCCATCCCCATTTTTCTATTTATTAAAAACACATTTTCTCTAATAAATTTTATATTTTTCATAAGGTTTTCACACACCTATGATCATATTTCTAGTTACCTTTATGGTATTTGTGATTAGAACAAAATATTTTATAATAATTATTGTTCTTTTCTAATTGTTTATTGCCAGTGTGTCATAATACTTTTGACATTTGTATAATAATCTTAAAACAACCTTGCTTCTTTTCTTTTTAGTCCTAATAGAAAAAGTTAAGATTTTTTCAAAATAACTTATGTGGACAAATATTATAAGTGAATAATGATGACATTCTAACTTCCCCATAAATCTTTATATTTCATATTCTTGCTGCCGTGCCTTTCTTTGGGTAAGACTCCAATACACTGTTAAATTGCAGTTTTATAGTTAATTTATCTTGGTTGAGGCTTTAATAAGCATTAAGTAATGCTTCCAACATTTCAAAATTTTATGTGGTATTTTCTGTCTCCTTCAACAACGTTTAAGGGTATGTATGTCTAGATAGATACATAGGTAGGTAGGTAGGTAGGCAGATGATTGATAGATTGATAGATAGATAGATAGAGATAGGTAATAGATAGAAAGAGAATCAAATAACTGAGGTGATGCTCCTGGTTACACCCAGTACTTTGAAATACTCTTTAATGCATGGTATATTTAGTTAGGTCTTGAAAAAAGCAGTTTCTTTGATGGTGCTTTCTATTGTTTTGATGGTGTTTCGCTCTACAGCTATGCTCTTTGCTTTATCATTTCCTTTCTTATACAAGCTTTAGTTATAGCTCATTTTATAATGTATTGTGTTGCATGTGTTAGAAAAGAAGTTTACAAATTAGTGAGCTGATGTTTGAGGCTACATGTGCTTATCCTCAGAACCACTTTTACTGAATACCTCTTTTTTTTTAATGTGCCACAATTGCCCCATCTCCCATCGCCTCATAAAATAAGTGTAGGCCAGAGATGTGTCCTGTTCAAGAAGTGCTTGGACACAAAATGACCTTTATGAAAAGGATCGAAGAGCATCAGAATAAAGATAATGTTAGCAGTATATGACAGACCAAGCTTAACTGTAGTTGGTGAAAATAAATTCTTTTACCATACGGTTGTTCTCCTGTTTTCCCCATCCGATTGAGAGCTATATGGCATCATGCTCAGTGAAATAAGTCAAAGACAAATACCATATGGTTCCACTTATATACGGAATCTAAAGAACAAAATCAACAAGCAAACAAAACAGAGACGGACTCATAGATACAGAGAACAAACCGAGGGTTGCCAAAGGGGTGGGGGCCAAGGGGCCTGGTGAAAAGGGGGAAGGGATTAAGAGGTACAGATGGGTACTTACAAAACAGTCATGGGGGTGTAAAGTAAAGCAGAGGAAACACAGTCAATGATATCGTAATAACTCTGTATGGCACCAGGTAGGTACAAGACTATTATTGGGGGCAATCACTTCGTAAATTATGAGTCTAACCACTATGCTGTACATCTAAACTAATATAAAATGTAATATTGAATGTCAACTGTAATTAAAAAGTAAAAAATAAGCATAATCAGTCATGAAAAAAAAGAGCTACATGGCAAAGTCCAGGGTATAGATCATCTACAGGAGGTGGCCAAAGAGTATATTTTAGGTTGTTTTCATCTAGAACTTAGAATACAGGGATCCTATGGTCAACGTTCACATTTATAAACATTCTGTCTCTGCCTTTTTGACTTGCCCCCATAAGCTCAGTGCCACCCAACCCCGCAAATTGACTATCGCATGCCATTTGCAACATTCAGTTCAGATCCTAGCGACCCTGTGTGACTCCAGACGCTTACTGGCACAGTGAGAGCATTTGTTTACATGCTTTACATCAATTACTATTTTATTGTTTAAAATGTATTTAATTATAAATCTAATGACTGGCGCTAAGGAAACTGGAACTGTGCTTTCATCAATCTGGGCATTTAAGAGTGTCGCCTGAGATGACAGCCAACCGTGCCACGTGGCAAGCAGCCATATGTCTAAAACAGCTGTTGCGGCGATCGATGGTTTGAAATTTCATGGTGTCTAGCCGCCTGAAACATATATTACACTATTTCCGGGCAAAATGTACGAAACGTTGAAATATGTTAGAACAGACTGATAGGACTCCCTCCAATGGAATGAAACGCTCCTCTCCTAGCTTCGTGTAGTTTACACTTTTGATCAGGAGACGTCCTCAATCATCATCCACATTACTGACGATGTTATAATGAAGGCGAAGTGTCCGTTCCCCCCTTGGCATGCGTCATTTGGGAAGTTTTTTGGCATTCCGTTCTTAGGATTCATCGCATATTCCTGAATTATCACAATCACTGGCCCAGAGAACACCACAAATCTAGTCTTTTACAAAATCCCTTATCTCATGCATACATCCTTGTTTCCATATTAAGTCAGTCTATGTAATACTACCTTTCCCTTATATGAATGAGTTCAAACACATTCACTGTGCGGGTGTGAGTTACTGACTGCTCCTTGCTTTTTCTGCAGTTCCCATGGTTTTAGAGCTACGGCAAAACCAAATTGTCCCCAGTATAGGTGTCCAAGGGCTTATGATTATCTTTATTCCAGAAACTGTTTTTAACAATAATCATGAATGCTCAGTTTATAACTGACTCATGTATGAAACAAACAAAAAAAATCTATGCAGGTATTTCTCCACAGATTCTGTCAAATAATGTTTTCTCTACATTTTATTTGTGTAAATTGCAATATATGGATATGAATGGAAGCTTTATTCACCTTGAAGTCATCTTATTTATGTAGAGGCTAGATATTATCATATATTATTGTGGATTATAAGTGTCCTGATATATTAATCTAGACTAGGAGATGAAATTTAGAGGTTCACATTATCCACGAATTTGAAAGTCTAAGCCATTTAGACAAGTCTAAGACTTGTCATTTAATTTTGGTATCTTCATCTGTAAAGAGGGCTATTACATATATCTATAGCTATAGATATCTATATCTAGAGACTTTTCTGCCTGATATAGAGAGAATATATAGAGAAAGAGAGGTTCAAAGAAATTATATAGAGAGAAAATATATTATATATAAAGAGACAGAGAAGTTCAAAGAAATTGCATTTCCTGCTCTTCTCATCACTTGGGAGCTCTGACAGGGCAGGTGAACACAAATTGCAAAAGCTTACAAACTATTCGGATATGCACCATTTATACACCAAAAATGACTCAGGATAAAACTGTAAGAGAGATAGTTCAAAGAATCTATTCTCGCCTTCGCTGGGAAAATGGAAACATAAGAACTTCATGGGCATTATAAAATTTAACAAATAATGAGGTGACATATACGTCCTTTAATTCAAACTGTCTGGCATTTAAAATTAAATTTAAAATTTAAACAAATTTTCCAAAGGGTTTTATCTCAAGAGCCTCCCAGCCAGACCAATGAGGAATCTGAACTCTGGCTCTGCTTTCACTCTCGTTAAGTCGAGTAACCAACCTTGGCCGCAGCGTCCCTGTCCGCCTCCGCGCGGGGCGAGTGTTTGAGGGTGACGGGGGCAGAAGGGACTCGCCCACACTTGCACAAAACAGGTGCTCCATCAGGATAAATCCTCTCCACTGTATCTCTCCCTGTCATCATCTACAAACTCATACACAGCCATCCCTCTCCACACTGGAGGGAGAGGAATAAAACTGTCATGTATTTCTGAGGGAGAAAAAAATCCCTCTAGTGAGAAGAGTATTGGGTTGGTAACTAGGAATCCGGATTATCCATCTGTAGGGCTGACACTCACTGGCCTTGGGAAGATAAACCTTTCAACCTCTACGGATCTCAGTGATTTCCCAGGTAAAATTAAGGTGTTTGACAAGGTACTGTCTGAAATAGAGTTTCCTGATTTTAATGTTACTATGGCATATTGCCTTCTATATATTCACAGATAAGCTTTAAAACCATTGTGCAAGCTCAAATGCTGGAATCATTGATTAGTAATAAATTACCTTATGCAAATTATAAAATTTGTTGAACTCCAGTTACTTCTTTTCTCTTCTGTTTCTCATTGATTTAATTAAACTAGTATCACCTTATTGTTTAACGGGACTATCATTTTCAGAGACAATAGCATAGTATAATGTTTGGGTGAGCGTAGAGGCCTGATAAATGATGAATCTCGAGACAAAACCCAGGATTCACTGCAGACTCTCCCCACCTCCCCACGCTCCCCCAAACACAGTAAAGAGGAGTGACCCCTCCCATCACTTTGCCAAGACACTGATGCCTAAAGAGCGTGGCACACAATTCCGGTATCCCTCGGAACACCACGGTTAGATGGGAGTGTCCTGTACTGGAGTGAATCTCACAGTTTTCTGCGACACATTATTCCACGGGGAGCTAACAAACTATGGGCATGAGGAAATGAAACCCGAATTTCACTCTCACAGCGCAGAGTAAGGAATACCCTAGCAAACGAAGTAAACAAAAGTCCTCTGCCTATGAGGAACGGTGTTGAAATAAATCCGGCACGAGCACCTCATTTTACAATGGTGGAAACTGGGGTTCAGTGCTTTTAAGTAATTTACCCAAGCTCTCATAAATGGTGGGGTTGACTCTAGAATTCAGTTGTCTGTATTTTCAGTCTAAGGATCTCTTAATAGCTTACATAATTTGCCCTTCTTGGAACACTAGCATTGGGACCATGCCCTTCAATGTAGCAATTCAAGGGAACGACACAGAAACATCATGCATGTGGCCAGTAAAAGTCAAAGCCCTTGACCTTGATGCCTATGAGCACTATGATGTAATCAGCAATTACTCAGTGATATGTTCTGGTATTTCAAAAACCTGCAGCTATCATTATATTCCTAATGAAATAAATAAACTCATAAACGTCATCTGCTCAACACCTTTCGCTGCATTCTTATCTTTCAGTCAACTTTCATGACAATTTCAGGGAGTCCCCAGTGACTCTTTAGCTATGAAGAGTACCTGGAGAACATCACCTAACAAAACCAAGGGAGGTTCAGGGAAATATTATGACTTGCCCAAAATCACAGAGCTTATAAGAGGCAGAAAAGTCTCAAAACCCATTTCTCCTTTCTTCCAAAGATGCATCAGCTTTTGGGTATTAACACATATCAGCCTTCGTGTGGACATCCATGGGTGCTCCCTACAAAGTCCTGAGACCGTTTTGGCAATTGGCAGGAAGCTGGAAACCTCAAGACGTCCCATTGAGCACACAAGAATCCACGCCATGTCTGTTAAGAAGTGAGCCATGAGAAATGGAAAAATTAAACCCCACACAGTGGCACTGGAATAAACTCCAGTGTTTTGGTTAATATCTTTGACATCTACATCTCTACACAGCCAGTGCCTAGCACTAAGATATTTGCTATCCACCATCAGTAAATTATTTTTGAAGCTAAGGAATTCCTTCGTTCATTTCAAAAAAGTGAAAAAGAAAATGATCACATTCTGGAAAATAGCCAGGAATTTTACAATTCATATCAACTCCTCTTTTGGATAATCAGAAGAGTAAAACTAACAACCAATCTTGCATAGTTATTTCTGACTGTGACACCTAGACACCCAGAATCTGTTCCTGGCTGATGCCTACCCTAACTTCCAGCACATAACTCACTCACGATCTCTGGGCCTCAGTATTCCCACCAGTGAACTAAAGGGGTTTTGCAGAGCAGATGATTTATAAAGCCTGCTGGCCTTTTCTTCCCAGATGTGTGGAGTTATAGGGCAAGCAAGACAAACAACAATGCTTGTGTTCTTAGAAATGACTAGAGGATAAATATTCTTTGTTGTGACCTATGGCCTCAAAAAAATAAATCAAAGTCCATCCTCCATTTGTATATAGAACTGGCCAGTTTGGGATTGCTTATTGCTACCTATTATCAATAATTAATTTATACACTGGCTGGATCTGAGGTTTTCCTGATCCTCAATCCTTGCCAACTCTAATTACTCTACAGAGGGAAGGTAAGGGAAGCCTAGAATGCAAATACAGAAAATTAAGGAGAATTCAAGGACACGCAGTCCACTTCGGGCTTCTGCAAATACGTAAGGCATTTAAACTTAAATCCTTCCACGCCAGGGACAGCCTCATTTCATTCTACAAACCACTGATGAACGACAATTTAGCTCCATGACCATTGCTGTTTTAGTTTTGTTTTACATCTGTTTTTTTTTTCTCCTGTCAGACCCACAGCTTCCACTCTGGTTGTTCTTCTGACTTATGATCCTCAGAGTTCAAGAAGGTGCTGGTCAGCCCCATAGATCACCAGAACGGGCCAGCCAACTTTATGAGCTTTGGAGCCTCTCCTTGTATGAAGTCCTAGAGCACTGATAAATGACTTGTAATTTATCTGCCCAGTGCTTGGGTTTTATATTCTCAGTTCTAGCTTTACAGAGTTTCTTTCTTTTATGAAAGGAATGTGTCACCTTGCTTCTCGTAAGTCACCGCATTTATGGTACAACTCGTACAAGTTAATGTGCACAGGCAAAAGACCACCAACCTTGAACAAAGTTTGTGTTCCGTTTCTGCAGCCTGACTCCCCCAAGAAACACCACTGGATCATGAAATGCTGTTCTCTGTCATGTTACTTTTTTTTTAATTTGTATTGAACTTGCTGGGGTGACATTGGTTAATAAAGTTCTATAGGTTTCAGGTGTACAATTCTATAGTGCATCATCTGTACACTGTGGTGTGTGCTCACCACCCCAAGTCTCCTCCCGTCACCGTTTATCCCCCTTTCCCTCTTCTCCCTTCCCCGACTCCCTTCTCCCTCTAGTAACCACCAAACTGTTCCTTCTAAATTTTCATCTTACATTAGCCGCTTGGAGAATCTAGGTCATTGGAGGCATCAAGGTTATGTAGTGGGTGTTTGTGCTGTTTTTTAGAAATGCCCTCGGGGAGAAATATTCTTTGTGCTGACCCATTGTACGCCGATTTCACACATGACTGCCGACACACTACACCCCAAACGTTGCAGTCCTCAGTATGGCTTCCAGCTATCTTAAATGGCTCTCTTTTGAAACTGGTGATGGGTGATACTTTAATTTTTTCCCAACAAATTTGTATTCTACCACTTTCCCAAAGGCTGAGCGTACTGTGTATACACGAAGATAGAAATGTCACACAAATATGTGCAGCTTGTTGCTGCGCTACACATGTATTATTTAGAGAAATGTTTAGACTAGCCACCCAGAGAATTTATAATTCTTGGAGAATTTGGCCACTTCCAAACGACTAATCCAGGGAATTCATTTTCCCTTAAGGGTAGAGACACTAAAAGGGATCTGAGAGGTTAATGTTATCCTGGGTGAGTTCCCCTGCCCAATTCCAATTAACGGTACAGCTATAAGAATCTTTAGGTAACTATTAACATCTAATGGCTGAATAAGAATGACAATTCTTATTTAGTCTATGCCATCAAAGCATAGGAATCTTTAACAAAGTGAAATTCTTTAACACAAAATGATAATAATGCTTTATATTCTGTGGCTATTCTAATTTATGGACACAGGTAACACTGAAAATTCACTGTATATTTTCTCCTCATTATACTTCACTGCCTACAACCAGTGGTCATAACACTGACAACACGTGATGAAAGAGGATGGAATTCCTATTTGCCAAGGATTCAAAGTCTGGTGACGCAAACACAATATTTTTACAATGAAAATCATTTTAATACTCACTCACAGAGCACCTATATACTGTGCCAGGTGGTGAGCTAGACTCACCTCCACTCTTCACAGAATCTCCTATTCTAAACACATGCCCTCTGGCTGTGGAGATAATAGTTGCACCACCAACCAGGCTTAATGAGTCCGTGAAGGCCTCTGGTACAAATTCTGTCTACCAGGGACCTGGGGCCTGTGTGGGACTTTCTTTGGCTCCCCTGCACCCCCCATTCACCTGGCTTAAAATGTCCAAAAAGACAGACAGCTGATAACGAAAAGGCTTGAGAGAGAGGAAATAGTGCATTTGGGAGGAAAGGCTATGTGCGCGGAGGCAGAAGAAATTCTGAGGAACAACCGCAAGGGGTGTAGTCAGGTTGTGAGGTGCACTTGGGCAGAGCAGGAGATGAGGCCTTGAATGCCACGCTAAGGAGCCAGTGTGTCACTCGGACTGAACAGCCTTCCCAGGAAAAGCAATGGTTGTGCTTAACAACAGGCATCGTCAGAGCAACAAGAGCCTGTGCACCACCTTGCCCACGTGCTTGTCCTTCACCCCGGGGCTCCGGAGGCAGCTGAAACCAGAGCGTGAGTGGAAATAATGGCAGCCCTACCACAAAGATACACATTGACCCTTCTGTTAAAAAAAATCCAAATCTAGAACTACACACACACACACACACACACACACACACACACATTTCTATAACCCAAAATGTACAAATCTAAACCTAACAAAAAAAAATTTTAAGTATGCCTAAAGTGATTATTGCAATTCAAATGATATTGCACTCTACCAAAAGATTCATAATAGGCTCCGTTTGAATGCTAAATTATATTTAACAAATGGATACTTTATTCAGAAATGAGACGGAATCCCACCCCTACCACTTTGCTGCTTTGTCAAAGTGGGCAAACCAATGAAGCTTCCTTTTCGTGTGTTCCTTTCCCACTAGGATGCTATGAAGAATACGCCCCACTAGATAAGCTATGTGTTTGAGGACTATGTATGGAATGGCTGTACTGTCCGTGTGTGTCTTCCAGAAAGCAGACATGAAGAAATTTGGGGGAACAACACCCCTCGAATCTAGAAAAGGGAGGGGGGTGGAACGGACCAGGAGAGCTTTCGGATCACAACGTGGAAGGACAAAGGACAGGAGAAAGATGGAACCAGAGCCTCGGGTGGTGGTGAGGTTCTGGGGACGGTCTGGTCAGCCCCACGGCCGCCCGGGCTCAGGGATGGCTCCCGAGGATTCCTGCGCTGGGCAGAAAGGCCCAGGCTCTGGCTCCCCACTTCATTCCAAGGCCGGCTGGGAGCTGTTCCAGAAGGGTGCAGCTGGGCTGGGGAGCTACGGTGGGTCCCCAAGCCTGCCAGCTAACTACTCTCCTCCTCTTTCACATCTCCTACTTTATCAGATCTTTATTAGAAGGTGTCCTGTATCATCTCCTTGGTTAATTTTCCCAAGCTCTCTCCTCCTGAGTGCCCACAACACTTCTCTTGTCTCTTGCCTCACTTGGTTCATGCATCAATTTCTGCTTTCGAATGGTCTCTCTGTCCTTTCTACAGAGAAGCACAATCCAGTTCAAAAGTATCTCTGTAATCCTCACCAACCACTGCAGAGTGCTCGGCCCACAGGAGCAGCTCAATAAACATGTGTTGAAGAAATGAAGGCTGTTGTTTTCCCAGAGATGTGATCTTCCTCGGGTCGGTCTGAGTCCCTGCCGCAATAAATCACATAAGCAGGCTCCAGTGAGAATGCATGTGTAGACAGTATATGGGATACAGCCACCCCCTAATAAAACACTCAGACGTCTTGAGCTCCCTTTCTTTATGTATACATTTTATATTTAGTATCTTGGACCGTATTTCTTTTCTTTTCTTTTTTTTCATTTCACTGCATTTAGGACTCATGATACTTTATAACAAATGAAAGATGAGTTGCTCTCCAGCCATAAAAGACTATAAAGGTTTCCCTCAGGGATCTCTCATTATGGAGAGCGCAATGCGAACCTGTTGTGATATTCCCAGGGTGCAAGACAGACACAACAAGCCCAACAGCGAGTGAAATATGCGGGGAAGAGGGATGAGTGACGACTGGAGTATCACCAGCTGACTTGCCTTTCTTGGCTCTTTTTTTCTTTAAAGATCTTTTAAGATTTTATTTATTTATTTTTAGAGAAGAAAGGGAGAGAGAAAAAGAGAGGAAGACAAACATCAATGTGCGGTTGCTGGGGGCCATGGCCTGCAACCCAGGTATGTGGCCTGACTGGGAATCGAACCTGCGACACTTCGGTTCACAGCCAGAGCTCAATCCACTGAGCTACACCAGCCAGGGCCTTTCTTGGCTCTTAAGCAGACTGGTTGTCAGCAGTGAATAGTACCACACTTAAAATCTTTCAGAATTTTGCATTTATTTTTTTAATTAATTTATTTATTTTTAGAGAGAGTTGAAGGGGAGAAGAAAGAGAGGGAGAGAAGTATCAATGTGTAGTTGCCTCTTGCTCACCCTGCACTGGGGACCTGGCCTACAACCCAGGCATGTGCCCTGACTGGGAGTCGAACTGGCAACCCTTTGGTTCCCAGCCCGGCACTCAATCCACTGAGCCACACCAGCCAGGGACAGAACTTTTTTGCATTTAAACATAGATGTTTAGATATGCCAGTAATATTCAAGACTGCATTTGTAGAGCCCTCTTCCCCTTCTTCTCCCAAGTGAATACATCTACTTCAAGGGTTCAGACAAGAAATTAGTCCAGCAAGGTCTCTAACCTCCAGATGAGCCCTTCCACCATCACATGTCTACCTGAGAGAGACAGGTATACGCTGTAAAAGCAGGGGTCTTGCTAAAATATACTCTGCAAAGATCTCAGATATGATGCTCCTTCCATGAAGGATATTTGTGCAGAGAGACATCCACCCACCCATTTTGACTAGATATAGAGACTCCAATGCACGCCTTTTTTTAATCGAATATCTTCTATCCAATTATTGGGAAGGAAATAAACAGAGTTGAAATGTGTGAGCAAGTGTTTGTCTCATTTATCTGCAGTAAAGTTTTAGCTCTGAAATTTTGAGAACTCATCAAAAAGAAACCAGCAATGAGAAACTGTGAAGCCAGAAAAGCTTTTATCGCCACCTTCAAGATCATTTAGTTATGCCTCCTGTTGTTATTCTCAGAGACAAAGGGTTGAGCTGACATAGATTCTTTAATGCAGGCATTATCCCGGAGATTAGATCTTAGAATGCCCGGTAGTTTAAGTACATCCTAATGACAATGAAACTGCATTTACAAATATTTCTTGAATAGTAGAAGGAAAAATAAATTTTCAAGTCCTTGATTCTGCTTTTGTAATGAAATATCACACAGAGAAAGAGCCATTTCATTAACTGAGGGGTTGCACTGAAAATTCTTTCCAAGCAAAATTGTCATTTATGATCTATTATCAGAATGTACAAATATGATTTAGAGTGACATTATAATAATGCTTCCTAATCTAATAACTATCATTTCTTGATCATTAGAATTTTAATAGTCAACTTCCTTTTCTAAGCAAACAAATACCTACAGTTAGAGGCGTGATGAAATTGGAGGATGTTTGGTGCTGTCAATGTAAAGAGCTTTGGGTTATGAGAGGGAAGAGGTGAGCGAACGACAGCATGAATGACAGAATGACGGCATAAGGTCTGCGTAGAGAGCTTGGAACAGGGCACCTGGTTGAAACCCTGCTCACCACTCCCTGCCTGCACAACTCTCATGCTCAGAGATAAAAAGTTTCCTGTTCTCTAATTTACAAAATGGCTCTATTTCTATCTTATTCAATGATCCCCGTTAAGTTTAGACGATTATGAAAATGCCCAATACAAAATAAGTATCTAATTACATGAGTGTCTTCTCCCAGCACTTTTCCTAGCATGAAATTTTATAGCTAATATCAGACCATTTGTCACACTGTAAAACAAATAGCGCAATCTGTGATGTTCCATGGCGGGTGCTGACCTTCACCGAGGGGAGGGGACGTTATCTAATGTCATGGCTCTTGTGATTGGCCAAATAAGCGTCAGAAAACAGAGGCCACCATCACTGGTTAGGGCTCCTGGGTAACTTGTTAAGCTCTGCCTTTCAAATCATCCTTCGAGACTGGTAAGCTCTAAAGAGAAGGGACGGCTTTTTGGGCAGAGAAGCTGCGAAGAACTGCAAGCCTTGTTCCAGCAGGAAAAGCTGGTTGTCACATCTGAGGGGAAGTCCCTGCCCCTTTATGCCTTTTAATGGTGGACTATTGGTAGGCAACTCAGTAACAACATGGGTGCTTTTGGAAAGTATCTTTTGTGCTATGCTTTAATTCAGGGGAAAATCTTTCATAATGCCAATCACTTGATCAAACTGACAATATAGTCATAATCTTTTCTTAGTGGGAAACTACTAGAATGATCATTCCATGGTAAAACTGAGATACAACATAGTTAAGTGAAC
Source organism: Phyllostomus hastatus (assembly GCF_019186645.2). Classification (NCBI taxonomy): domain Eukaryota; kingdom Metazoa; phylum Chordata; class Mammalia; order Chiroptera; family Phyllostomidae; genus Phyllostomus; species Phyllostomus hastatus. The sequence goes on from NW_025334024.1 coordinate 23,020,122, forward strand.
TAATTTCGTGGATGGAAGTAAAACATAGTTCCAACATTGCTAAATCTAGCCAGGTCCTGCCTAAATCTCCAACTTCCACCGTGTTGGGGACCACCCTCTTTGTAGTTCCGCTCCCGTTTCCCCTGTTATCCTTGAACATGATTGTTCTCCTCTTTCTAGTTGTCAAATCATTAGAAGTCATTGCAAAGTGTTCATAGTTTTTTCTCTATTTCCACAACCAGGGCAGGTGTGAGGGCCTTTCGGGCAGTTGCCTCTTCTTTTCGGACTTACTAACTAGAACATCTGTTAGGTTTGGTGGGTCTTGATGTCTTTGGCAAAGAAATCTTAGCCAAATTTTCATAAACAATGGATAACAGTTACTTTGAAATACTACTGATTCAAGGATTAGGTAAAGAACATGGTAACAACTTATTACACTCAATATCCTAAAATCTATACAAATGATTCGGCCAAACTGGTCCATAGTGACATATTGGACTGCATCATATAGCCCCTCCATCCCTGTGCCCCCCTGCGGAGTGGAACAGCACTGTCTTACACTGAAATTGTATATGCTGCCATCAGTCTGTGACGACAAATGCTACAGGGAGCTGTTTTGTGGAACTCACCATGGTCACTTCAAGGTTGTCGACAGTACCATGGAGAATGGTGTTCCTTGTATCATATCATACACTGCCTTTCCTGAGACCTCTCGAGAATATCCCGGCTCTTCTGATGGTCTCTTCCTGAGCAGGTTTGTTTTGATATCCTGAATATAACATCATCAGTGCCATAACCTACCAAATTCCTTCAACATGGGCTACTGAAATTCTTAGAAACGAGAGTAAGTGTATAAAACTTTCATTAAAGTGCATTTGTATTTTGTCCTGTTCTAGTTTGACTCTAACTTCCTATGCTTGTTATTTTTCTACTTTCTCACCTATTTCTAATTATGCTGCTTTGATGTGCTTTAAATATCCTCATAAGCTATCCTAAATCCTTTTTAGAACAAAGCAGGGAATAAATAAATAAAACTATGAGCACTTCTACAAGTGCAGAATAAGATGAGGGTGAATATTCATAATATATAATTAGGTTTTCTTTAAATAGAGTCAGTGTCAGATATATGGGCTTCTTGCCTTTCTGTTGGCTTAGATGCCACCTCCTCTTTCCTCATTAGCTCAGAAAGGCCCTTATTTTACATTTTTCTCTTGTAACTATCCCAATGCTTATTAAAAGCAGAAATTTTCTCTCTGTCTATGTAGATTCAACATACCACTGAAAATTAAATGATCTTTCTAAAACATCATAAATTCATCTACTGAGAGATTCAGCACAATCTTAGATAACAAGTGAAATACTAAGAATGTTGCCATTTTTGATGTCCACGTGTTTTTGATTGGGCCATGATGATAAAAGGTGTATAAAAATGGAGAAGGATTTAACTGGATGCATGGCTTAGTTAATCAGACTGTTTGTGTGTGTGTGTGTGTGTGTGTGTGTGTGTGTGTGTAATACCAGCAGAGGCTTGGACAGGTGGACCTTGGAATGGCAAATTAGGAAGGAAGAAATCGAGTACCAGTACAACTGAGGAGAAATATTTTTTTAAAAAAAGAGGTGAGTAAGAAACAATGGGACTTCCTTTTCTTCCTTATTGATTATGGAAACAAATATAGGAATTCTGAATACAATTGTTCTTTGGAACCTTACTTCATCCAACCAGGATGGACAATTAGTGTAGATAATTACACTTCCCATAATTCCACTTTATTGCTTCAAAGACATTTTCTATGCCTTTCACATATTAAGGTGTTTTTAGCAGTTATATTCTCTTGGCACACAAAACATTGTTCACGCGTCTATTGTAAAAATAAAACTACTGGACTATTTATCTGTTTACATGTTGTCCTATCTATTAGGTTCTGAATGCCCTGAGGTCACACCTTTCCCTTCCTCATACTCATCCCAACACAGTGTGCGGCTCGAGCTGAGCCTCTGCTGCATGCCGTAAATAATTTACTGAAAACAGTGACCCTTTTCAAAGATTACACTTGGAAAACATACTCGGGCTATAACACAATGAAGGAAGCAAAGCGCGCTAATGAGGAAATTCTGTGGGATAAAGTCACATGGAAAGCTTCGTGGAAGAGCTGGGACATGAACTGGGGTGGGAAGGTATTTAGAGGAGCGGGAACAGGTTTCCCCAGCATGGGGAACGTATTCTGATGCACTGGCCAGCTGTGTTCCCTGTCTGTGATGGGCCTCGGCTAGCCATCAGGAACATACACGAATGAGACAGACGGTGTCAGAGCTCACGGTTTAGTGGGGGGATGAAGAGGCAACTGTGCATCGGGAAATACAGTGAAATTAGAGCTACTGTGAAGGAAGCACAGCGTCCCAGAGAGCTACATGGGAAGGGGCTCAGCCTGCAGCGAAGAACGCGGTCCCTTGAGTAACTAACTGTCTGGCCGAGACCTGTACTTAAGAGAGAGGTAGCCAAATGAAGGAGGCGAATCGTGTGTGTAAGGGGTGAGGGAAGTGGCGGGGAAAGGGGGCTGTTGCAGGCTGGGAAAAAGAGCACAAGGATAAGACTGGCAAAAGGTCAGGCTGAAAGAGCCAGAGCATAAAAGACTTTATAAACCCTCTAAAGGGACGTGTCCTGAGGACAAACAGTGAACCGTTGAAAGACCATGAGCAAAAGAATAACCCAGTAAAAATTAAAAAATAAAACCAATGATATAATGATAATAGACATCATCAAACACAGAGGAACTATGTCCTCTGTAAATACATCATCAAATACAGATCCAATTATTTGGAATATAAGTTACATTATTTGGAGTTCTATGAAATCAGTAAGTGGAATTTGATTTTGAGAGACTTGGGGAGGTAAGTTAGACAATGTTTCAATCTCTTACCAACAAAGCTAGAGGGATCCATGGCTTGTTTATTAGCCAAGACTCAGGAACAAATCACCCCCTCTCTCCGAGGCTCCAGTGAAGAGACTGCTTAGAAGCAAGATGTCACCCAGAAAGCATGTGCAACAGCCCAAGTGCAGATGGGGAGAGACTGAAGCTGGGGCAGAGCATGACAAAGACAAGAATGCTGTATATTCTTGCCAGCGGAAAATCTATTTAACAATCCACTGGGTTTAGGAAGTTTGCTAAATAAGCAGTGTCCTAGCGCATCCTGACTTTATTTATTTTTTAATGCAGCTCCATCGAGATACAGATTGCTGTCCCAGGACTCAAATGCCCATTTTCTGAAATGACTGCCTGTCAAAACAGAATGCTTCAGGTTAACGGCATGAAGCGAGGGCATGGGATGAGTCTATCCGAATGCAGCGCCCAGTCTATCAGAAATGAAAGTGGGAGAAGCAAGTTGCTACGAGCATTTGTAATAAATACACTAAGAGTTTCCGCTCTGTGGGAAACAGAGTTATTGGAGAGGGCAGCCCGGAAGTGTTCTGTTAGGCGATCTGGGAGCTCGAGCCCTTGAAGGGAAGATTTACTCTGGTAGGTTTTACAGTTGGTCCATTTTTGGTGGTTGTGATGTGTGAGGCACAAGGGTAATAAACTTCAAGTAGGTTGAAGGAAAGTTAAGTACTTTCCAGTCTCTTCTATTAATTATCTGTGAAAGGGAAGAAAGAAAATTAGATGCAAAGACATAAGCTGGTCTTTGAACAAAGGGGGGTATGTTTGATTATCATGGTTACAGCTACCCTGCTTTTCAAAACAGGCAAAAGGATCAAGAAATATTTAAGCAGATTAAAATTATAAATAGAGCAATGTGATCAGTCATTGAAATGCTATAATTACTAAGAATGAAGGGTGGCAAGTTGATACGTATATAAGAAGACCCAGCCTAAGATCAGAAAATGATGAGCTAACCAAAAGCACTGAGAAGGCTTCCCTAATTATGAGTATTTATAGTCTGTCAGGAGCTAGAAAATGCACTCGTTTCATCGCAGCGTGTTCACTGCAGCATTGTTTGAAACAAAGAAATACAGAAAAAGCAAAAACGCACATTAACTGGGACTGAATAAGTATAGTAGAACACACCCACGTGGTGGACTACGTAGGCAGCCGTAACAGATCTGTGTCTACCCCCAAATAGCAGCATGCACGGGAGATGTCCAAAGAGGTGGAGAGACCTCATTTTACTCAAGCAGCTCACAGGGTAGGAGAGAGGACATTGCAGGTACGGCTATGACGCAGTCTGACAGTGGTCACGGAGGTACGCTGGGGACGTGCTGTGGGAGCCCAGTGAAGGACAGCTGCGAGAAAGCTAGGATAAGGGTACGGAAAGTGCGCTGATTCTTGAAAGGTGAAGACGGGTGTGCTGACAGCCTCTTGCACAGCACTTCAGGTGTTCTCGGCCCTACCCGTTACTCCGGCCACTGCTGGGTGACAAGCCGGAGAGGGGCAGAATCGGACTACACCTTGCTCAGACCTGTACTGTAGAATGTTCATCCTTACTCCTGTGTATCAGCAACCTCAGCACCCTGTGTAACACCTTCAGGTGTCATTCCGGGACAAATGTACATGGCACTCAATCACACGAGCAATCCAGATAGTGAGTAACCCCATAGGGCCATACTTGACCAATGGAGGCTGAGAGGCAATGGATAAATACCTCTTTCCATCCATTGGGTGGGCAATTATGAGAACAGATGCAGGTGAGTGGGGGCAATAACAGTACATTCAAAGGCCTGCAAATAATTCACTCTTCTTTAGTCTTCTTGAACACGAGTGGCAATGTGATGAAAGACTCATTCAAGCATCAGATCATGAAGGGCCTTTTGCAAGACACGGTCAAACTAGGAGCCTATCAGGTGAGCACAGGATTGCCAGTGAGTGGTTGAACTCTGTGTGACAATACAAAAAGTTTTAACATTGGTTTTTAATGTGTATAGTTACGTGGAAGTGAGTTTGAATGTAACATGGCCAAAAATAAGAGATGAGTTAGATACAACAGTTGGGGCAGAAAAAGAATCATTAAAACTTTTAAAAATGCTCAAGTCTAAAGAGAAATTGTTGCATATGAAAAATTTTAGAAGGGCACGTTGACAGTACTTGGTGCACATGCTGTGAAGGAAAACGGGAAGAATCTATATTATTTTCCCTGTTGCTACTTGGAAGTTGCCATAAACTCATCTGGGAAGAGCCAGCTCTGCAGGCGCTACAGACGACATCAAGTTTCCATGACAGATAACATGGAACCGTCTGCAGGGGAGAAGCCTGCTTTGGAAACACGTACTTGTGAGTTGTTGCATTTCACTACCAATGTGCCACGTGAGTAGATGTAACTGCCTCCTGGAAACGGTATGTTCGGAACGTTGAGAAGCTGGACGTGGGGGAAATGATAAGGATTTCCTACGAGGCAAGTAGGTGGGGTAGAAATCTATGGATTAGTCTCAAAATGCACTGTCAGAAGTTAAGAAGAGAACCATGAGAGAAGCGTGCATTAAAGAAGCACAAATCAGAAAATGTTAAGCAATTGAGAGAATTCCAAACCACAGGCCACAGTGAGGTCAGCTGAGATAAAGACTGAAAATCATTCACCAACTACACTAAGAGGAGATCATCGATGCCCTTGGGAGGGCAATGTTAGGGCCAGAGGAATATGTAAAAAGCCAGAATACAGGAAGTCAAGGAGTGTCTGGATAAGAAAGTGCACGCGGTGAGTGCAGAAGACTCCTTTTAAGGAGGTGGTTAAGGAAAGCAGAGCTAGAAGGCTAGGCTCCATTACACTTTAACTGATCATTCTTACAGAGTTGATGCTAAATTGGCTAAATGTAGGAAAACATTTCGTGACAGATTTGGAAACGAGAATGCCTTTCTTACCGTTCGAAACGGCTGGTCAAAAATCCAGTTGAAGTACTTGGATACAGTAAATGTATTCTTTTAGGTTAATGTGCAAAGCCTTTTGCGCTTGAATCCTAAACTTTCTACATAATTTCACCTACAAGAAGAGAATAGGCTCAACCTAAAGACTACATTTATTTTTATCAGTCATAATCTGTAATTACTATACACAAGTAATTTTTCTGTTTGCTTGCTTGCTTCGGGAAATGCACAGAAATGCAAACAGAGATGAAAAAGGGTGATAACTATGGAAGAAACAAGGAAGTAATTCCCTTTTTTTTTTCAACCCTGAAGCCAAATAGTCAATATATTCAGAATGTACCTCGGAGGGCAGAAAACTATTCTCAGGCATCAGATAATCTGCCATTTATTTGAATAACCTAACTGCCTAGAACAAAATTATTGATTTCCAAAAGAAAATCAAGGGAAAAGTCTGTCCGAATTTATGTATTTTTTTAACTGAACAAATTGCAGCCCAATGGCTGGGATCAATTCAGACCACAGTTCTAATATCCTTATGGGTTTCCTATCAGCTAACAGGCTCCAGGATTCACATGTGTTAAAATATTTAAAAAGTATGAAAGTGAGATGATACTTGAGGGTGGGAAGTGAAATTACGTGGTTGAGTAATGGTGCGGGACAATGACATCTCAACTATCTGCTAGAGGGAGAGGGTGCATCTGCACAGTTAAGGGCTGAAGATCCGAATAAAGCAGACTTCGAGTTAGACCCTGCCCCTGACGGCTCCCCTCTGAGATGATGGGCAAATCCTTGACGCCATGACTCCGTGAGAGATCTCGTTAACGTCCTCATTATTCACACGAGGAAACGTCTATATAAGGCAGGGTGCAAAAAGTTAATACTGGTGTTATTTATCATTAATATGGTGGTGGGGTGGGAGGGTGGTAGTTTTTCAGACACCAGCTTTTAACTGGCGTCTGGAGTCCAGCACACGTGATGGCATAATATTAGAGATGAATTATACATATTTACATAGTATACATATGTAAATGTGTGTGGTTTACATATTATACATATGTAAATGTTATAATCTGGCTTTATACATATTATTTCGTGGCCATTTCACAATGCAGACACCTACGATGGTTTCACAAATCCCCTTCAGGTGTCAACTCTGCCTCCTCTCCGATCATCTCAAACACCATGCCTCCTATAGGTAGAGAACATGGTGGGACTACAGGAAATGAGTAAGAATGGAGTTTAACATTCCCCACCTCTGGGTGGGGGTTTTCTGCACTGGAATCACTGTGCCTCCTTCCTAAGAACCATTCAACCTGCCCACCAGCTGGCTTTGGCCGCCTGAGCTACCTTTGTGCCAGAGATGCTCAACAAGTATTCACAGTCTCCCACTGGTCCTGGGGTCAACACACTGGCTACCGTCGCTGTTGCTCTGTTTTTTGGCACTTGCCCTTTCCCCAGCCTCCTCTTGGAGGAGGAAAAAGGATGGATTTGGCAAGGCTTCCAAAGCCCTGCTCTGCTCAGGCCAGTCCCCAGGCCAGTCGTAACCAGTCCCAGGGACACTTTGATTTTCCCTATAGCTGCCAATGGGGGCTGGGTAACATAACCCACCAGTGTGTTCAAGTAACGGCTCACACAACAACGTCTGATAATTGAGAGCAAATATGGCCCTGGCTGGGTGGCTCAGTTGACTGGAGCATGGTACCATACACCAAAAAGGTTGCAGGTTTCGTTCTCAGTCAGGGCACACACCTAGACTGTACATTCTCTCCTGGTTAGGATGCATACAGGAGACAACCAATCGATGTACCCCTCTCATATCAATGTTTTTCTTTCTCCCTCCCTTCTTCTCTCTCTGAAATCAATAAACATATCTTTGGGTGAGGACTTTTTTAAAGATCAAATATGGGAAGAAAACACATAGAAGTTCCACATTGCTTCCACCCACATCCAACCTAAGAAAACGACTGGGTTTTCTCATGAAGCCGTGCACCCTCTGCATTTTCTACCCAACTTCCCTTTTCCCCTCACTCATGTTTCCCTAGGGCTACAGGGGAAAGGAAAAAGAGAGCAAAAGAGGGAAGAGGAAAGAGAAAGTAGGCGGGGAAAAGGATGTGAACCAGCCCATCCAAGTCAGCGGCATTGGTCCAGGCCTCCGGCGAAGAATGATTCGGCGTGGATCTAAGCCAAGTCCTGTTCGCCACCCTAAATGCCTCTCTGTTATCCATCCAAACAACCTCCTCTTCTGAATTACCCACAGCTAAGTAAGAATGTGTTTCCAGCCCTGGCTGGCATAGCTCAGTGGATTGAGCGTGGGCTGCAAACCAAAGTGTCGCAGGTTCGATTCCCAGTCAGGGCACATGCCTGGGTTGCAGGCCATGACCCCCAGCAACCGCACATTGATGTTTCTCTCTCTCTCTCTATCTCACTCCCTTCCCTCTCTAAAAATAAATAAAATCTTTATAAAAAAGAATGTGTTTCCAAATTTACCAGCTATAGAAAAATATGTAGTAAGTAGTTACATATGTTCAAAGGGACACAATTTAGAAGACAGCAGTGTAGCTGACCAGTACATTGATACCACGGTGACCGTGAAATTTTATTAGAGCAATTATTTGAGATCTGTTTCCATTACCACATCCATCCATTAAAAATTATGCATACATCAATTTTCAAGTAACCTCTGCTTTTAAAGGACAGAGAAGATTAATTATAACATCATGGTGTCACCCCATCCTACACACCAGTCATCTCTTTACCATAGTAAATGCACACTAAACTTATTGCAACATTAAAAGCAGGAGTGGAATATATCAAAAACATCTTCCCCTAAGTCAGGAAACAAAGTAGAGACTTAGGTAGGGTTAGGGTATGTTAATGCCAAGTTTTCTTGTTTATGAAAAAAAAAAAGTCGATGAAATTTTCAAAGAGCATTTATACCCAGAGCCAGGAAAGCTGGGCACTGTCCTCCATTCTGCCATTTATTTCATTTTATTTTTATTGTCTTACATTTGCATGGATAGGTGACTTTAAGATATTTTAAATATGCTTTCGGTTCAATTAGTTTCATCAAGTCTCTATGGACATTTAAATAGTTTAGCTCCGCCCATCAGCGTCTCCCTGAGACAAGAAGCTCAGCCTGGAAGTACACCCCACACTGATGTCTGGGGGGGCGGGGCGGTCAGCAAAGACAGTTTTATAGAATTTATCTTATTCTCATGAATAGTCAAGCTGAGATATGGAATCCATGTGAATTTTTAAGAACAGCACGTTTCCAGTTTACAAGAAGTAACTGCTTATCAGAAAATCTTTCTTCTCTTTCGTGGCTCAGTGGGCACCTGGGAAAGTAGGTTGTCTTTGCTGTCGGTCTTTATTTGTTCGTCCTTCCACATCCCCAGCTCACTGTAACCACCACCTCCACAGATAGCTTGGCCCAGAAAAACCAGAGCAGGGAATAATAATCTCTTTAGAAGATAACCTCACTCCAGCGTCATAAAGTAGTTGGATAATAACATTAAGATACGGTCTTATCTGAGGTTTCCTTTCTGGAAATAATCGTGCTACACCAGGGAAGAATTGAGAGGGAAAAAAAATCAGTACCAGAATGCTCCCTCCAGGCCTTCTCCCTTCCCTGTCCCCCTTTAAAAACAGGGTGTTTCCTACGGGGGTCTCTAGGAAGAGCACCAGGCTAAAGAGTCTGCATTTTACTCCAAGCTCTTGAATTGCCACAGACTGAAATGCCTACTCATTCTTCAAGACTACACTTGGCTGATAAATCTTTTGCGAAATCTTCCCTGCATCCCCCATCCCCCTCACATTAGTCATGTTCTATTTCCTTGATTTGTTATTTGACCGCGTGAGGACAAGGAGATCAAACAAACGGCAGACTGGTATTGGTGCCAGGTGCTGGTGTAAATTAGGATACTCCATACAGAGGGGGCCACCATTTGTTCAGACGTCTAGTCCCTATTCAAGTGGAAGTCATTTGGAAGACCGACCTCTCCCTTTATCTTTCCCCTAATTATACGCGTGTATGGGAAAATCGTAACCTCAGTAGCATTGTTCATTTCCAGGCAGTGTTACAGATAGTTTAGTAAAAAGTGTTCTAAAAAATTAATAAATTCAGTAATCTCTAACTCTGAAAAGGATTCAAAACTTGTTCCACCATTGCGAGGCTAACATATGCGCACGAATGCATGCTCACTCACACATGAATACAGCATCGATGTCTTAATGAGACAATCAAACCAAAGGGGCGAAATCAAGTGACTTCACTTACCAGATACAAAATTGTTAAACTAGCTCAATTTATGTGTTTTATCACTACGGAAACTGAGGCACGGAAGAGAAATTACTTAGTCAAGGTGTTTCAGTTCATTGTCAGAGGTAATAAAATAACCAAAATATTGCCACAAAGAAGGCTCAGCAAGTTGCAGACACACAAGACATTTTGACACAGTTGTCCCATTTGCTCTCAACCCCAGTCACACTCCTGTGCAAACCGTAACAGGAGGAAGATCACTGAGGGAAAGATTAGAATATCAGTTTACTAGATGCTTTAGAATACCACACAACCATTAGCCACTAGCTCTTGGTTAAATTAGTGATGACTTTAACAGCTGTATTTCTTATGCTTATCAGAACTGCAGAATCGTTCTAAGATCTACTATCTACTGGAAAGTTTCCTACCATTAGCTTCATAGACTGTACAACAGTCAAGATTTTTTAAGTTTTATCTCTGTCTTTTAATGCTTGGAGAATTCACCCCTTTTTAATCTAAAACATTTCATGAATGTAATAATAAAAACAAAATAAACATATGTGACATATATATTTGGTAAGTATGCAAGACTATATAAATAAAATAAAAGAGAATACACTTACAAGTACCTAGCTGAGAGTTTTGAGATTTGATTTTCCTAGGAGAACTATAATTTTATTTGCAAAGAAGCTTAATTTAGATCTTATGAAAAAAAGATGCAATTTTCAAAAGATAAAAAGGAAGGCTGAAGAACGTGGCTATATTGGTTATGTTTTGGGGTATTTTTGCTTGTCTTTAATTTGGAATTCCATTCTTTGTCCTATGTGAGACTTTCAGCCAGTTCCAACAGTCTGTCTTTGGCAACTAAACAAGCAAAACTTATTTCTCTCAAATAGAAAAACACTTCGACGGTGCAATTAACAATTCAAACAGAAGAAAGGCGAAGTGTTAACTGAGAAGTGTTTGTGAATTATTTATTTTCCATGATCTGGGCATTCCAGGGGAAGATTCAGAGGGTCGCCGAGAGAATACGGGAACGCTTCCCACCAGCTGTGGGCAGCGACTGGTCCTTGGCAACGAGGAAGTGCTCCATCACTCAGAAGTGAAGGACACGCTTCTTGTAATTTCCGGTTTACAGTTTTGCTTTGGCAAGAGAGGTATCAGCCTTCGATCAAATGGAGGCTTAGAAAAAGCAAACTTCCACTTGTAAAGGAAAACGAAACCTCTGAAATTGCTGCTCAGCCTCTCGTCAGCCTAAGCATTGTTACCCCGCCCTCAAAATTAGGGAGTCTTCTTACTAACGGAGAAGGAGAGCCCATAAATATTCACTTATGTGTATTTCCATCTATTATATGTCTGGTATTTCTTATTTGGATACCCATTTATTATCTGTCCCCTCCACCGGAATTTATACGTACTTTCCAAAGTTATAAAGCTTGTCTTACTCATCTTGGTAGTGTCAGAAACTAGAAAAGTCGGTGTTTAAAAGCATTTGTGGAATGAATGAACCAATGTCATGGTTACCTGGGTGAACTACCAATGCAAACATCTCTAGTGGTACTAAACTGAATAACATACACAGGGTTGAAGGAGGGGCGAAACAAAATTTTAAAATAGCGGCTGGAAAATCTCTATCAGGATTTTCAAGGTGTGGGTTGTAGCAGGCGTTTCAGAACTTAGCCTGTGAGAGTGGGCACAGGAGTGAGTCCCTTCTACATGACATCAGCACTCTTTGGGGTGAAAAGTATGGGAGCCTGAATTTACCGCAGAAGCAGAATGATTTCCAACCCTTAGAAACGGTTATTTTCACAAGCCAGGAGGGAATATATTTTGGCCAGCCCAGGGGAACACTAACCATATCACATTGTAAATATAAAAGTCCCAACAGCTTTAAAAAGAAACAAAAGCAACCTTATTATTCCCTCTCCTACAATTCTAGAAACAAATGTTTCCATTAGGAAGTATGTGCTAGTGAAACACATCCTTTTCTCTGAGAATTCCATTTAGGCAGTTAACACTGGAACTGAATCGTCGGCGCAAATATTTCATATTGAAAACACCAAAGTTTTTTTGCCTGGGATGTTACAATTCAATATGAAATAACTTTTCCTGACAGGAAAATGTTACTGTTGCTTAGCGATGTTTTCATGTACTTTATATTTTATAGAGATCTCATTCTCATGATTCAGAAAGATCAATCCCCCTTTTTTTCCATATCATCTTCAGTTTCTTCTCCTACGGAGGAGGGTGCTTAGTGAAGACCTAAACTCAATGTCCTGGCTCCCAAGTTGTCCAGGCAAATAAAGGCAAAAATACTTAAAGATACAGTGCATGTATTTTTAGGATTTCACTTTACTAAAATCTATACCCTCCACAAGTATGTGGCATCTAAGACTAGGAAACACTTAGGTTCTTGCTGCTACTAATTAATAGCTATCTTTTTAAGAATTTCCCTAACACCCTAATACTACATGAAAAAAAAAACTCTTAAAACCTCAGAAGTATCTCCTAGTAGACTCTTCAGTGGCTATAAACCTTAGCTATAGCTTCCACCAATTGGATCATTTCTGGGATTCTTAATTGTTACTGTCTTCTATATAATAAAGTCATTTCCCAGAAATATCACATGTTCCAAGTGAATATAGCCATGACTAAATGAGTTTTAGTGTATAGTAATAACTGAATTTCATTTTTTAATGTACAGTATCAATCCTGATTTAAAGGAACCACAAAGTGGAATATCATGAAAATAAATAACTATTGGCATAAACTAAATAAATATATTTTGAAATCTATCAGGTACATTGCAGTTGGGAATATAAAATATGAAGCTGTATCACTGAGGTTCATGATAGTTGTTTTTAAATTTTATCAACATGATTAGGATTCAAAATTAGATATAATTAAATTAATAACTGCATCTTTTATTTAATTTTAAGAATAAACCTATAATAAAATCAGTATGCATTCTAATTGTTTATTTACACAATATTAATATTCAGACAGAAGGATCACGAAAGCATAGTTAATTAAATATGAATTAATGTGGTGGAATATTTAATTATCTTTTCTACACCTCACGACTAATGATTATGTAAATTCCTGGCATTTAATCTTGTTGCCAGGAAATTAACTTAATGGCCTTCAACAAATGAACATTTTGTATGCATTACAGGACACTTTATCTAAATTTTAACAGCATGGTATTAGTTTCAGATAATAACATGATTACACAATTTACAATTTAAAATGTAAATGTATACAATACTTCTGCCCCTCCCCCCACCGTTTGCACAAAGAAGAGATTAACATTGTTCAAACGTCATCAGTAACTCAGGTTCTGAAACGTGAAAGGTTTCTTTGTCATAGCGAAAGCCGGGACCTTTTCAAGAAAACACTTCAAAAGAAAAGAGGCAAGTCCCTTTACAGTGGACAGTTAAATCAATGAATTCACACAATGCCGACTTTCAAAATAAATCACTTTGGATGTCAGCTATGGCGGGGACATCAGCACCCTAAGTGATTTCTCCAAGCTTTGGGGGTTTTCTGAAGGGCCAGCACTTTTGGATGTGTTAACAGAGCCTTCGAACGGGTAGCCCTCTCCAAGAATCAAAGCTCGGGATTAATTATGTCTGGTTAGATACCCCTAAAAATATGGGAGTCGGAGATTTAATTTTCCAGAGGAAGGTCGTGGTATTGAACAGTTTCTATGAATAGAACCTCCAACATGTAAATAATTAGAAATGGTCCGTCCTGCCGGGACGGACGATCTCACGCAGGCGGTGCTAGGCAGATGAACAGCCGGATGAACAGCCAGACACTTCTCACTGCATTGGCGCCGTCGACGTGGCTGGCGCCCCCTACAGAACTCCTTGCTCCTAACACTCAGAGCAGAGCAGCACAGGACCAGCCGAAAGGCACCAACTTTTCATTTCCTGGGGAGTTCTTGGCCCCCTCTGCTGTCTCCCTGGCCGATGGAGTTACAAGGGTCTTCGACTTAGTCTTCCTCACCCCAGTAGCCCCTATCCGGGACTGGAGTTGGCATATTAGTGACCCAGCTGCCTCGCTTGCCCCTTGAGTGAACACATTGCGGAGCACATGTTTTACAGAGTCCCAGAGTTTCCTATCAGAATGAAGTCCAAGTTGACCTGTGTAAAGTGGCTTGATAATGCACTCCATGCCTCTGCTCTCTATTTCTCCCCCACCACTTCCTTTACCGGTGTTTACTTCACTTTTCAAATAAACTCCTTGTACTTACATCTTTTTCAGCCTCTGCTTCTGGGGAAATCCAAACTAAGACATTGTCTGTTTGCTTTTCCCCCCTTTGGGGTGCATAATTCCACAACACAGCATCTCTCCATTGCATTGTGCGTTCAGCACCCCAAGTCGAGTCTCCATCCATCCCATTTATTCCCCCTTTCCCCTCCTGCACTGCTCCCCACCCACGGCAATCACCACATGAATAATCAACATATGATACAGATCATCTAAGAACTTAAATTAAGATTTGCAGAATACTGGGTAACCATATAATTTTCTTAAATCCAGCTGAACTTCTGGCCAGGAAAATTGGGGAAAATGTTGGATTTCCTTGGCATAGTCGAAGGTTCCACTTTCTACCCGTGGTGAGCCTACGATATAAACATAACAGCCCTTGACCTTGTCCTCCCTGTAGACCACAGTAAGATGACTTGGGGACCTGGGCAGAGGACCCATAGGGGAAGGTGGTAGTCTTGGTTTCACTCCTCTCCTTCCGTGTTAATCATCATATTTTTAAAGTTCATAGAAAAGTGTTTAAAAATAAACAAGGTTTAATTCCTGATATAGTTTGCAAATTGCCCAGACTAGAATAAGGAGATGAGCAGGGGGAAGAAGAAAGGAAAGACCGATCAAAGTTAATTCTTGTGAACAGCTCGGGCATGTGTTATGGGGCCCACTACCAACTAAATATTCAGCTCTGTGTTTCTAAAATATAATCACAGAAGGCAGAGGGGAAAAGACAAATGAATAAATATAAACAGCTATTCCACTGCAATCGAGTCATAAAGCCAAAGAACACGGGCTCCTTGGTGCCCAAGAGCAATTACCAGTGTTACCATTTCAATTGCATTCACAGAAAAAAAAAACATTTTCTTCATGTTTGAGCCTCTGCACCTACTACAGAGTATTACAAATAGGAAATGTTTATAGTAGACTGTTGAGAACGCAAATCCAGACCCAAACCGACAGGTAATGACAATTATATGTGTCAAAAAAGTCAACAGAAACTTCTCATAATCTCAGATTCAATTCAGCCATTAATTCCCAGCATACACGCTAAAAACCCATCATTTTATTGCAGACCAAAAGGAACGCTAAAATCTATAGATTATGCTACAATGAACTGGAGCTTCTGACTTCCCCTTGCCTGAGTCGGAAAGTGAATGTAAAACCCCTATATTCTGCATTCTTAAAGCCGGGCAAAGCAGTGGGGGTTTCAATTAAAAACCACAGGAACAGAAAGGAATATGTCAATAAAACCACTGACTTGTAAGTACTGCATACCAGTTTGCAAACAAACACAGCAAGCCTTCTCTGAGTATGAGTTTATTGCTGTAGATTTAAACTGAACGGGCGATGGTAGAGGCGACCGTCTCAGCGTGGTTTTCCCTCATCTCGTATACAGGAGAATGCAGACTTGCATCCCCGGTTCCTTGCAGCAAATGAAAAGAGGAAATTGCCTCACTGAAGAATGAATGCATCACTGGAGGGGGGAGAGCTGACATGATACTAAATCTGCCTTCTAAGTAGGAAGATCATTAAAGGGAGAGAATTTTAAGGCTGAACTGATATGCAATCAGTAATGGTGGAAAATTAGTTTTTTCAAATATAGACATCAGGTTAATAGGCATTTAAATTACACGGTTTTCACTATAAGGTTTCTGCAAACAGGGTCTGACATTAGAATATACGTGATGAGTAATCAATTGGTTTTAGAGGGGGTATAATCAGTACATAAAATATGCCATATTTTACAAGGCTAAAATCGGAGTAAAAGCAGTCAAGTTGAACAGAACATACGGAAGGTATTTAATTTATAATTCACTGTCCATAGCTGTGTATTTTATCATATGCAATGTGTTACAAATACTTGAAAGAAAATCATTATGTGGGAAAAATTGGATAGTTTACCTGGTTAATTAATTAGGCTAAATGTGGCTTAACTTTGCTACCGGTTAATAACTGGTTTCACATACACCGGCTTCTCATTATGCTTGAATGGTTTGTGAATTTAATCTTATTGACTACCTAGTGTATTAAGGGACTCTGTTGAAGCTCAGAAAAATTCATGATTTTTTGTTGTTGTTGTTAAGAACTATCCCAGTTGACTTTGACAAAGAATGCTTTCTTTTTCTTTCCACGCACACAAAGAAAATCATGTTTATTTTATCAGTATGGAAGGACAATAGAAATAAAAGTCAGCTTTGTTTAGTTTCCAGCCTTTTGATGTGACGGAGGTAGACACAGCGCTTACTGTTTATTTCATGGAGGGTTTTGTTCCTGAGGAAAAGATGAAAGGCTGGGGAAGAAAGCGAATGCATTTTATTTTCTGAAGTTCCCGTATATTGTAAAGGATACACAGTGTAGGATTCCAGGAATTTCAAAGGTTGTTAGATGTCCTGCACTTTCTAAACAATTTTCATAAGTAATACATTTGAAAGAGTTTGATAGAGTCCTCATCCTAAATCTCTTGGCTCTTATAAGGCGGTGGAGGGGCCTTCTGATCACCACCGTCATAGCCTGCAATTACAGACTGTGTTACTGTGAAGTCAAAATGTAATCGTAACTTTTAAAATTGGAGAATGCCATCCTTGTATTTGAAAATATAATCTTATGGATTAAGAACAGAACATAAAACAAGTTCTGTCAAAACCTATTCCTGGCTGTGTCTCCAATGTTTATTTGTCATTTTGGTGGATGAATAAAAGAAGTCATGGATGAAATGTAACCTTAGTTAGAAACAAATCTAAAAGCTAGGTTTTCTGAAATGTACCCCCCTGCTGCTATTTCTTAAATGAGGCCCGTTGCACCCTTTAAAAAATGTCAAATATCTTGCTCCCTTAGGCACTTCAATTTGGAGATCACATTCCAACCAAGTGACTAAGATTTAACAAAGAGCACTGCTTTACCAATGGGCATCATGAAAGCAAATTTATATTTTCATTGGAGAAACTCAAAAATCGGCATTTGACCATCTTAAATATTTCTGTGAGAATTTATCATTGTTGCAAGTTACAAGAGAAGAACAATTATGATTAGCCTTCATTCCTACCCTACTCAAATATATTATCAATAAACTATCAAATCTTTAATACTGAAGTCCCAAAATGCTGTTTAGTTATATGCAGTCTCATATTAGATTATTAAAAAACAGTTAGCATAAAGCATACCAGAATAGCTGTAACAGTTATTTACCTAATGTAGTATGTATACAAATTAAAAGGTTAAAGTTGATAACCTGAGAAAGCTGAACAAATTAATAAAAATGAATTTATCATTTGCTAAATGATTTGACATTTACTCGACACAAGGAATCTTGCTCAATCAGCCCCCAACACACAAAGTACTCAGCTTCATGTATTAAAATGTATGTCAATTAAAATTTTAAATGTTTTGAAACTTCTAATATAAGCACTGTGATTAGCACCCTGGGAGATACAAAAATGTAATGAAATCTATTAATATAATAATAATAACAATAATAAACTGGCCATCGCTGAAAGCTGCTGTGTTTCTGTGATGTTCAACCATTTCTGACACATATGGCTTCATTTCACACTCACTACAGAAATGTCAACTTCGGTCTCAGTAGAGAAAGCAATGACCGAGGTCCTAGGGCCAAGGTCAAGTACCTCTGAGGACTCGTACCTACGAGTCAAAATCTGCTTGAGCCCGAGTCTCATACTTCCCCCCCAAACTGAAAGTGAGTATATGTGAGAACTTGCGTGTGCATGCTCATACACACACAAATTGCAGTGCATAGTGGTGTGTCCTAGGAGTGGTATAAGGAGATGAAAAATTATTTTTTGCTGGTGAGGATGAAAGAGGGCTTGATGGAGGAATGGCTTTTGAAACGAGCTTTGATGTGTCAGTAGGATTTCACAGGTCCAAAACACAGAAGACATAGCAGGCAAAGGAAAAAAAACTGAGTCACAGAACAAAAGCAATGTTAACAAAAAGATGGTCCAGGGGTGTCCAACCTGTGGTCTGTGGGGCTGCATGCGGCTCGGGATGGCTGTGAATGCGGCCCAACACAAAATCATTAATTTACTTAAAACATTATGAGATTTTTTTTGTGATTACATGTCGCAACGTATTTAACGTGTGGCCCAAGACAACTCTTCTTCTTCCAGTGTGGCCCCAGAGATGCCAAAAGGCTGGACACCCCTGCCAGACTATTCAGGTTGCTAAGTAACATTTAGGATGCTGTTGGCATCTTCCTCTCCACTACTATCCCCAAATCCTGCTCTTAGGCCCTTGTATAAAAGGGGCTGTTTCTTTGAGGCATTTGTTATATAGATATACAAAATAATAAATATAAATCAAAGCACAATTCTTTGATGTATCACTTTTATATATTTATATATTTATATAAAGGGATATTTATACTATTATTTTAATCTTCAAAGATCTCAAACTCATAGTCAAATTACAAATTTAAATTTGGTGTCTTCTATAACTGAAATATAAATATTTCTATCCTGATTGGGGGGATTATGCACAGAGTTCAGGAAAACAGGATGAAAATGATAAACCATTAATAGACAATGTTAATGACCTAGAGGCATTTTTCTAGATACTTAGAAGTGTCAGTGAGTTGGCTATGACATGTTTCATAAACTAAGATTTTTTATAAGTAAAAGAAGAAATATAAAGAACTTTGTTTACTATAAGCAGATAATATAGATTTTCTAAAACCAATAGTATTAAATAAATTAGCGATAGCACTGTGGGTACAAGATTCACATTAGTGATGCAGCATGGACCTCCCTCAACATAACAACCTGCAGGTGACAAAATTTGAAAATAAGATGAATGTTCCCAATCTGCTTTGGGGTTTCTGGACATAAATCTTGTCATATATACATAAGTATGCATATGTGTTCATGTACATATAAAGCATGTACATGCATGTATATGCATGTTTATATGTGCACATGTGCGCATTATAACATATATAATGTACAGAGACATTATTTTAAATAACATTAATTAGTGACCATTTCAGAAAACTTATAAAACAAAGAAAATCTATAGAGTTTCCATCTATAGCATTATCCATCCCTCAAAGCTGAATCCCTGTATTAAAGTGTACTGACATTTTTAAAGCTCTTGATGAGGAAGGAATATAATTTTATAGCATTGATAGAAGTTTAAATTATTTGAACAATGAATATTCATTGAGAGACACATATTTTACTTATAATTTAACGAACTACAAGGTCAAAATTTAATTGCGAGTAAAGGTTTTATTAAGACATAGTATTTTCGCCCTGGCTGGCATAGTTCAGTGGATTGAGCGCTGGCTGCGAAGCAAAGTGTCGCAGGTTTGATTCCCAGTCAGGGCACATGCCTGGGTTGCAGGCCATGACCCCCAGCAACCGCACATTGATGTTTCTCTCTGTCTCTATCTCCCCCTCCCTTCCTTCTCTAAAAATAAATAAATAAAATCTTTTTTAAAAAGTAGTTTAAAAAAAGACATAGTATTTTCAACAAAGCACTCAAACTTCATACTCTTTTGAGTAGTACCGTTTTTGTACTTTTTGATTAGTACTTTTCATTATTGTATTGTTAGTCAGGCTGTCTTGGAGTTGAAATTAAAATTGGCAAAAACATTGAAACTGTTTTAGTAAATAAAATTCTGTTGGAAAATGTGAAATAGTGTGTTATCACAAAAATGAATCAGTCGAGTTGCGTGTTTTACATAAAATATACCGACCACGTTCACATTAGGTATCAGACCAGAATAACTGTGTTTGAGAAAACCGTGCGCCTGTGTATGAAGCATTCATCGGGGACTCCCGAGGCCCACGGGCATGTCCTGCCAGCAGCCCGCTCCCAGCCTAGTGATCACAGCCCTGCCAGCTGGCTGGACACGCGGACGAAGCAGGACGAGGGTCTGCGACTGCCGTGGGAGCAGTGAGCTGGCAGGGGGCACGCAATCTTCCACAGCCAACTGGCACTCGGGAACCCTCGACTCTCGGAGGGTTAGCCACGCGCGCGGTGTCTGAGCCTCCGCGCTCTCTGCCAGGGAGCCTCCGTTTGGAAAGGCGCACTCCCAAGGGCGCAGGCAGGGCCTCCCTTCACAAGCAACTGCCTCATGCACAGATTTAGGCTGACACCGGAAAAACTGGCATTGCTCCCGAGGTTTATTTGCTCGTTATATTTACTCACTCACTTGTTGACTTTCAGAAAAACGCATTTTTTAAAGATAGTCAGTAGAATTCCTACTAAGGGCCAGTCCATCTATCTCAGTTTGCTTTGACAGCTGTTTCATAACTGGGATACTTCCACTCATTCCCAGCGGGGCACTGGTTTGGATGATACAGGAAATGGCCAGTTGACTGCTAAAAAGATATCTAAATTGAGTTTTAGGCCAAAACATCGAAAATGATAGAACTACTGATTCTCAATAAAAATCAACTGAAATGATAAACCTATACATCTTTTAAATTTTAGCTTTTTATTATAACTGTGTCAGGCATGTAAGAGTATAACTAATACAATATTATGAACCTCCACATACCCATCACCCAATTTTAACAACTGCAACTTTTTTCTATTCTAAATTTCATATTTAACTAAAAAAATGACCTCCTTGAATTCTTACTCTATCACAATGTGAAGGAATTATTTACCAAAGTTTACTTTTCATGCAAAACTAGTCCTTGGAATTGGTTAAAGGGAGCAGAGAAAGATGAGTGGTATATTAACCCCCTATCTTGAGATGCCCAATAAACAGTAATGCTCTTCCAGAATCTTTAGCATGCTAATGAAATTGTGTTTATGTATGTTTTGAAAACAATGGGATAGATCAGTGGCCCCCACCTTTTTGGCACCAGGGACAGTTTTGTGGAAATAATTTTTCCACGGTGGGGGGGTGGGGAGGACAGTCTTGGATAATTTAAGTGCATCACATTCAAGCTCACCTCCTGCAGTGCAGCCCTGTTCGGAACAGGTGCAGATCAGTGCAGGTCCAGGGCCTGGAGGTGGGGGCCCCTGGGATAGATGAAGAGAGAAACAGAAGGAGGGAGGGAGGGAGAGGGGCAGGGAGGGAGGGAAGGAAGGAAGGAAGGAAGGAAGGAAGGAAGGAAGGAAGGAAGGAAGGAAGGAAGGAAGGAAAGAGGGGAGGGAGGGAAGAAGGAAGGGAGGGTGGGAGGGAGGGAAGAAAAAAAAACAAAAAAAGGAAAGAAAAGAAAGGAAGAAAGGAAAAGATAGATGATAGATGGACAGTAAACAATAAACTTTCATAAATCAGGTCACACATATGGAGTCTGCAGAATTAGTGTTAACTTAAAAAATATGATGTTAACTTGTAAATATGACCAAATTTATTTTAAACCATGATAGCTGGAATGACACAGTTATATAAAATTGAGTATTACCTAACTACGTACGTCCCTAGGCAATCACATCAAGGTGAGATTTATCTGGACCAACGGTAAAGAGAAACCTAGGAGAAGTATCCCCGTGTTACACTTCCTGAATGTCAACCACACAGAATAAACCTACATTTCTGGTAATGCACTCATCTGGCAATCCAATTATTAAGCACCTAGTGTGCTTTAAGACCTGGGCCTGAACTAGCGTGAAAAAGATACTGAAATGTGAGAAAAGGTATTATATGCCTACTGTCTATTTCAGCAACTTTCAACCAGTGGATCACAGTATGCTGGTGAGCTGCAAGAATTTTTGAAATGTGCAATACTTGACTGTTTAGTCAAGGGTACTGACCTCTTTTCCTTTGGATTGTCAAATGGAAAAATGACAAACGCCAACACAAGAGCCATTGTTGGCTATTGGTGTATTGCCATTTGATGTGAATGGATCAAAATTATACCTATTCTTTTTGTCAGATAAGCAAAAAAAATATATTTTTGGTGTGCTGCAGAATTTTGGCAATTAGTTTATGTGTGCCGTGGGATAATAAAGATTGAAAATCAATGGTTTATTTATTTGTGTGCTTCTTATTCATTTGTTAATCAGTCACTAATTATACGTTGAGTGCCTTCTATTTTCAAGGTCTCTTCTAGGTATTGGAGATACAACTTTGAAAGAAAGACACAATATTTCTCATGGGGCTTTCTTTTTAGCTTGGGTGGGGGCAGCAGCCAGAAAGTAACGAGAAGCCGCCTAATCTGATCCAAGTGGTAGGATGTCTCAGGGAGGCAAGAGGAGAGTTCCTGGAAGACACTAACTTGTTTTTGAAAGCCAGAAAGAGTCAGGGAGGGAAGGGGAACGGAACTAAAGGAAGACCCGGGACAGTGTTGGAAAGATTGGAACAATGACACAACATCTGTTCCATCACTCAGTTCATTTGCCATCTCAGCTCAAAGGTCCATGGACAAGGGCTTTGCTCCTCTCCCACAGCCCTAGCACAAGCGGTGCTCATGAACTACATTTGGATAGATTCCTCAAACCAAGGACTATTTTTTTCTTAAGCATGCAGTGGGGATATGAGTTGGCAAGGGCTTTTCCATAGCTCTCTTGGATTCTGCATCTTTCTTCCTCCCCTTGAGATCCTCGTTGGAGTCAGCCTAGTCTTCCAGAGGCCCACACTCAACGCACTATCTTTGGCCATGATGGCACCGCACCAACAGACGATATCCTGCCTTGTCCTGTTCGGTGACCTTTTGTTTGGTCCCTGTTTGTTTTGCTCCCATAGTCGCCAGCCCTTTAGCCCTCCCTTTGCCCCAGTCCATGGACTACTTGCATATCTCAATAACCTGGCATAAAATAAAGAGCTTCTAGTTGGCATTTGAAAATAACGTGGATTAATTGTTGTGTCCTTTCCCTTCGGGCTTGCTGGGTATACCCAGTATGGAAGGAGAAACCTTGTACATTAAGTGTCGACTCTGGTCATTATTAGTTAGGTCATCTGGAACATTCCAGTATGCTGAACCTCAGCTTCCATATCTGTAGAAGGAAGCTTTAAAAACTACTATAAAATTAGAAAAGCTACAACGGTACTTCGTGGTTGTTGAAATAATGTCACCAGTTAAATCTATTACTATATGTGGTGTAGAAAAACAAACCGTCAGGTGGAACCGTCAAAGAAGCGGATCGGAAGGACGCCTCTGCTGATGGAGAGAACAGACAGCTCTTCTCCTCAGATCAAATTGCAGAGGTGACAATTATACCTTCCATGCATTTCAGATTTTATAGGACAGTTTTATTATAATATCCACTTGCAAAACTGTGCAGAGCGAGGCAGTGTTAAACAGCACGTATTTTTAATTTAAAATCCATTAGCATTCCACATAATTAATTTGAATTTTATACTCCAGTGGCTTTTGCTTCCCTACAGAAAATTGAGCACACAGAATATAATTTGATTTAATTTTTGGTCTAAGTTTAATCTACCTTAAGTATTTTGTTAATATCTCAGGGGAAATTTTGACTACTTAAAATTTTGTGTTTTTGCTTAGTAAACCCAACATTCTATTCTGGTACTTTTTGGAAGTAAGGTTAGGAAAATAGCTTAAAGAAGTATAGAGGAGGTAAAATATTTAATGTGAGTATTTACAATCCAAAACAGAGCGTTCATACCCTTGCTACGGTGATATACTTGGGGGAAATGCAGAGAGTTTACGAAATTCTGCCTGTTGATTTCACACCCTTTGTCTTCTTATTAAAATTGTAGAACTATACATCTGCATAAGTTTTTTTAAGTTTCAGTCTATGCCACTAACATGATCTCTTACAAAAGATATCACATGTATTTGACATTCTCATAGCACATGTATTGTGGCTCCAGAGGCCAAGTACTGGGTCATGATTCCATTCCAACTTCCAAGGGCCAATTCTGGGCCTGAGTTTCCTGTTGGATTGATTATTTATAACCGTGGAATTAAATCACCAGGTTTGGAGGGCCTTGGCCTAGCTTCAAATTGCTTTGCAATGATTATAATAAATATTGAGTCTTTAGAATTCCTTGACTAATCCGTTTAGTGGAGTCATCAATCAACTTTTTGGACAACACTTTCTTCTTATTCTAACACTTCCTGTTATTTCCACTTCTCTTTTAACCATTGCTTACCCAGTGCCCTATCACCTCAGAGACCGACACATTCTTATAGCGTTTGCTAGATATGTAAGCGTATTTACTCAGGAGTCACCTGATAAGAATTTCTTATCTTCTTGCATGACTGGTATAATGACTTGTCTTTCAAATATTTAGGTTGAGTATAATCATTTATCATCTAATGAAACACTTATAATCTTGTGATATTTTCTATAAAAGGCAATAAATACATTTCAATACAGGATGGTGGTGAAAATAAACTTAAATAAAGCACATACACAATACACACAAATGTGCATACAAAAAATACATCGAATTAAATAAATCTATAAGCAACAAGCTTTGAAATTTTTAATAGAACTTAATAATATCACGGATCTGTTGTTTCTTCTGTTGTACAGCCAGTGGTTTGAGTATTCTATTTCATTTAAAACTATATTAAAAGTAGTATGTAGTAGAAGGTACAATGGTCTTTCAGGTTTTAAAATCTTGGAGAACATAAGATATTATTAAGTTTCCAGATTCAAATTTAAAGAAAGACTTTGATACATGGCCATTTCACAGAATTTAGACTCCTTTTGTCTATAGGCAGAATTTAAATTTTAAGATATTTATACATATATAATTTTAATATAAATGGTGGTTTTAGGCTTATTTTGACTTTTTAGAAATGTTTAATTCAGATACAGAGTAAATCTGTTTCAATCACAAACTTTCTTATTATTGAATTTTGCACATAAAATATGAAACCCAAGTGAATTAAAAGAGACAGACAAGATCAGGTTACTACGTGGAAAAATGCTGTTCATTGGTTTTATGTCCTAATGCAAATATGCTAATGACTGTGGGGATAATTGGCACTGTAGGAACAAATACAAACATGTTTAATGGGGTTATTGATTTTTCCCTCATAAATGTTCTCACACGCTTTATATTGTAAGCATACCACTAATGATGTATGCTTTCTCATCAGGGTTGGCACACCCTGATGAAATGACAATTAATTTCTAATGCATCTGTTAGTGAAATTTAATATTGAAAAATTAATAAAGCAAACTTAATTTCATCACTGAGTCTATTATTGTATTACGTGTATTAGCAAGCAAATGGGCTGATAGGAACATTTACGTCAGGCAACTTGGTTAAGAAAACTGTGATGATCCTAAGTGCCTACTGACTTGGCAAGAAGGAGAATGAAACAGGGTTCCTCAGAAAATAAACCAAATCCTATAGCTTGCGAGTCTTGTAATCCTACAAGACCCATTTCTTCTCTGATACAGAGCATTCATGACAACTGTACGAAGTTCAGTTTATCGAGTCAAGTTTCCCCATTGGCTATAAATGAACCAGGCTACTTGGCAGAAACCTCAGATTGGGCTGTGACGTCCTCACCAGGCCTGGGTTACACAGGGATTCTAGAAAGGGAATTCTTGGTCCTGTCCACTTGCACCAGCAATTTTAATGCACTGTTTGCGCTAAGGCTGCTTCCCTCCGGAGGACAGGCATTACTGTCCCCATTCTACAGATGAGAAAAACCAGTGTTGGAGAAGTTAAGTAACAGTCCATCCGTGGAGGGAGCTTTGATTCTAAAACAATCAGGTCTCATTCCATCACGGCTGCTCTTTCTTGCTTGACAAATCTATGCCCTTTTGCCCCCCATTAATTGAAGCTGAGCGAAATGACAAATGTGTTAACATTCCGAATGGGATGAATTGGCCGTTTTATGAAAGAAAATGTTAAGCTCAGAAAACTTTCCCCATGTGATTAAATCCATCACAAATTTTCTTTTATACTCAATTCACTCAATTCACCCAATTCACTCAAATGACATTTTTTGAAGTGGCTGTCAGGTAAGCTATGCGTCTTTTTTCTTCCCCTACACAATGCGTGATGCAAGCATCTCTCTTTTGTCTATCTTTTGTAACTGTCACAGATCTAGGAAGGCATTTGTCTTGAATGGATGATCTGTCACTCATTTTCAGCATTCTGCATACACAGACAAGCCGTGAGAGAAGGCAAGTGGATGAAACAGAACAAGAGCCCAGTGTTCTCCATCCAGGGTGGAAGGAAATCTTTCAGAGGCTAGCAAATTCAGCAGGGGCACAAAAATACATAACAAAGAAAACAACAAAAACAAATTCTGCACCTAAAACATCACATTTTCTTATTTTATAATATTAAGTCAATTACCTAAAAATTCTCCATCAGTCTCTTATTCAGGTCATTCCCTTATTCACTTGGTTTGTGGATTAATTTAACATGGGATGCAGGAAAAGGGTGGGAATTGGAGAAAGCTTACAAGATCATTGAGATACATCTCCAGACTGACTGTCCTTAGTGACTATGTTGACTCCTCCCAAAACATAACAGAGAAACTGCACGTGACAAATATTACACAACCTACATGATGGCTCCGTCACTCGATCACTGACAACCTTGGGAGGTAATTTATCACACAACTTCCTGTGTAGAAGCCATTTACATTATTTAAATGGATAGAGGGCTATGCATATTTAAAAACAATAATTATAAAGGTAAGCTATTAGACAAGGAAACCCAGAGAAAGCACACAACACATATTAAAAAGCTAAAAGTACTTGTTAAAAAGTTGAATATGACTAAAACTAGATATATCTGCCATGTCAATATAAAAAGGATGAGAAAAACTATGAAAAATTTCAGTTTGGAAAATCAAAATCAGAAAAATTTGGGCAGGGGAAGCAAACAAAAAGATAGCATGACTTTGTCAAGGTAGAATTCAGGCCAAAAACAAGAATAAACTAGACTAAGAAAGACACTGTATGCTGGAGAGAGCAATCTGAATAAACATATAGCAGTTGTGAATATGCATGAGCCAAATAATGCTGAATCAGTGGTGATAAAGCAAAAACTGTAAAATATAC
The DNA here is from genome assembly GCF_019186645.2 of Phyllostomus hastatus. Classification (NCBI taxonomy): domain Eukaryota; kingdom Metazoa; phylum Chordata; class Mammalia; order Chiroptera; family Phyllostomidae; genus Phyllostomus; species Phyllostomus hastatus. The sequence goes on from NW_025334024.1 coordinate 23,047,395, forward strand.
CAGAGAGAAATATACAGAGATACACAATAAGTAGGGAGCTTTAATTCACAGATCTCAAACTATGGGATATCAAACATATAAAAACCAATTTACAAAAGAATGCTTAAAAAGCATAAAAAGATTTAACTAATATGTGTTCAATTGTCTTCCCTGAAAACAACATACTTTCTTTTCATAGGCTCATGGGATAGTCATAAAATCGAGCATATATTTTATGCCACAAAGAAATCACCAATTTTGGAAATGTAAGAATAAAAGTCTTCTCAAATTAAATGCAATAAAACAAAAATAACAACAAAACCAGAAAATAAATCTTTCCTATCACCTAGAAAAAGAAAGTATGTTAAGACACTCTCGGGACTTCTGGTCAAGAAAGAGTCATATGTAGACACGCTTGGCCTCCTCGCACAACCACAAAAAGAACTACAACTAAATCTCCAAACAAATAACACCCAGAACTGTCAGAAAATCAAACTGCATGGAAGTCCCACAACCAAGGATTTAAAGAAGCCACATTCATCCAGACGGGTGGGGGGGGCAGAGACATGGAGACGGGGCAGAGAGCGAGGAGACACGGCATGGCACAGAGAGGTGGTGGAGCGGGCCAGGCATGGGAGGTCCCACATCCACGTGTGGCGGGTAAAAATTGGGACAGACACCTTGGGAGTGACCAATCTCAACCCTAGGGCAGACCACACAGCCCAGGATTCCAGTGCCAGGAAGATAAATCCTCATAACTTCTGGCCATAAAAACCACTGCAGGAAGAAACTACCAGATTTTCAAGAAACTACACTTAAAGGGCCTGCACGGTCTTAAAATGTAAGCAAACCCACCCACTCTGGGATTCAACATTAGGCCAAGAGCTGGAAGGGTGCCAGTTTCATATGGCGAGTGGATGAAGTGATTGGAAACAGAGTGAGTGCTGGGCAGACCCCCACAAAAGCCAGACAGCAGCACAGACCCCCTCTTTGAGCCCTCCCCCAACAAACAGCCAAAAAGTGGAGAAGCAGGTTGCCCCACCCTGGCAATTACCTAAGGCTCTGTCTCACACAATTTACAGGTGACTTTTACAGGGAGTCAAAACAGCTCTACCTAATACACAAAAACACAGGGAGGCTGCCAAACTGAGGAGACAAAGAAATATGGTCAAATGAAAGAGGAGAAAAATAAAAAGAACTAAATGAAACAGAGAGAGCCAACCTATCAGATGCAGAGTTCAAAACACAGGTGATCAGGATGCTCAAAAAACTCACTGAGTACAGCAACAACATAAAGGAACAAAATGAAGTTTATACTAAATGAAATAAAGAAAAATCTACAGGGAACCAACAATGAAGGGAAGAAAGCCAGGATTCAAATCAATGATTTGGAACATAGGGAAGAAATAAACATTCAATCAGAACAGAAAGAAAAAACAAGAATTTAAAAAACCAAGGGTAGTATAAGAAACCTCTGGGATATCTCCAAACGTACGAACATCTGAATCATAGGGATGCCAGGAGAAGAAGACAGCAAGAGACTGAAAATTTATTTGAAAAAGTAATGAAAGAAAACTTCCTTCATTTGGCAAAGGAAATACACATACAAGTCCAGGAAGCACAGGGAGTCCCAAATAAGTTGGACCCAAAGAGGACCACACCAAGACACATCATGATTAACATGCCAAAGGTTAAAGATAAAGAGAGAATCTTAAAAGCTGCAAGAGAAAAGCAGAGAGCTACCTACAAAGGAGTGCCCATAAGGCTATCAGCAGATTCCTCAAGAGAAATTTTGCATGCAAGAAGGGACTGGCAAGAAGTATCCAAAGTGATGAAAAGCAAGGACCTACAACCAAGATTATTCTATCCAGCAAAGCTATCATCTAGAATGGAAGGGCAGATTAAGTGCTTCCAAGACAAGGTAAAACTAAAGGAGTTCATCATCACCAAGCCATTATTATATGAAATGTTAAAGGGACTTATTTTTTAAAAAGGAGAAAAAGAAAACTATGAACATTAAAAAGGCAATAAATTCACAACTATCAACAACTGAATCTAAAAAAAGCTAAGCAAATTCACAACTTTCAACAACTGAATCTTTAAAAAAACTAAGTAAACACCAAGAACAGGGACAGAATCATAGGTATGGAGATCATTTGGAGGGTTATCAGGTGGGAGGGGCAAGGGAAAAATGGAGGAGAAAGTATAGAGATTAAAAAGTATAATTGGTAGGTACAAAAATAGACAGTGGAGTATTAAGAATAGTATAGGAAATGGAGAAGCCAAAGAACTTATGTGCATGACCCATGGACGTGAACTAAGAGGGGTATTGCTGGAGGGAAGGGGGTATCAGGTGGAGGGGGCAAAAGTAGAAAAATTGGGACAACTGTAATAATGTAATAAATAAAATATACTTAAAAAAGAGACTCTCAAGTTATTAAGAACATAAACGAAAAACGGATTATAATGTTAATTACAGTAGTTAATAACAAGCCACAAGAAAAAGCATTCTCAGAGGAAAATTAAATTTACATATCAATACTGGCAAAGGCACTTTATTTACATGAATTAGACAGGGAAAGGGAGCTAACGTAAGTAACTTTATAAGAATGGTTTTTGACTGGACTGTAAGGCTAAATATTTTTTTAAACCCTACATAAACATTGTACTCTAGTTAATAAATTTTTCCCTCACAGGAGTATAGATTAGTAATTCTGAAACTACCTCATGTGTATACTAGGTTTGAATTCATGAATTCAAACTGATACACTCACATATATTCATATATATAAAGTCATACTGATGTTGCCAACTCAAATATATATGTATATATTCATAAGTATATACATATATAACTATATACATGCATAAATCATATATGGTTTCCTATTGCTGGTGTAATAAATTACCATGGGCTTAGTAACTTAAAACAGCACACATTTATTCTTACAGTTCTGGAGTCAGAAACGGGCAAGCGCTCTCTCCGGGCTAAAATCAAGGTCCTAGGAGACAGTGTTTCTTTGCCTTTCCATCCGCACCAGCCAGCGGCCCTCCTTAGTGTGTGTCCCTTCCTCTACCATTAAAACCAGCAGCAGAGCACCCTCGCATCTCTGTCTCCTGTCTCTTCTGCCTCCATCCTCCTCTTTAAAGGACATCTAGTTATACTGAGCCCACCTTGATAATCCAGGATAAACTATTTATTTTCATGTTAATTGATTAGCAGCCTTAATTTGATCTACAACCTTAATTCTCCCTTTGCTTTCACGTGACCTGATATATCCACAGGCTCCAGGGGTTAGAACATGGACATGGTTTGGGGGGATGGGAGGGAAGTCACTACTCTGCATATCACAAAACCTAAACTCTTCAGCAAGAGAATTCTATCAAAATATTAAAGAGCAAATGATCCCATGCTTTTTTTTGAACTGTGTCAGACCATAAAACAAACTAAAACTTAATTATTTCTTTTAATCAAACACAGTAACTTTGATATTTAATTTAGCAATGTCAACCCCCAAAAGATAATTATGAACCAATCTTATTTCTGATCATCAAAGTTAACATCTTAAATTAAAAAATTAGCAATTAGAATTCAGTAGCACATCAAAAGAATAATACATCCTGACCAAGTGCTGTTTCTCTTCTTAAACTAAAAGGGTATCGGCCACAATTAAACAGCTATGTTTTATTGATAAAAACTTTCAAATATTAGTATTATTGAGATAAGGCATATATTAACCCAAAAGACAATATTATCCTTCATGGAGAAATAAAAAATAAGATATATGGCGTAAAAAATTGGAAAAGAGGAAGTGAAGTTCTCTTATGGTTTTATACCTAAAAAACGTAAAAGAATCAACTAAAACCCACTATAAACCAAACTCAGTAACTTAGCAATGTGCAAGTTTAACTTTTCAAATGACAGTTTTCCCACACGCAATACAACGAGCTAAAACACTTAACATACTTAACATCTGAATTTATAAAACAAATATAAAACCTGTGTGGATAAATTTAATAAGAAATGTCTTATTAAAGAACTATGTGAAGAACAATTTAGCACATATGGTAATTATGTTTATTTCAAATTTATAACTCTGTCAATTCTCTCTAAATTATGATGGCAATAAAAGAGTAACAGTTTCTCTTATTCTTAAGTTAATAAAATGAGTTCAAGTTCTTATGGATGAAAACTATGATGAAATACCACTGGGAATTCCAGGCTTATTTCACTTAGCATAATACTCTCCAGTTCCATCCATGTTGTTGTGAACAGTAGGAGCTCCTTCTTTCTTTCTGCTACATAGTATTCCACTTTGTAAATGTACCACTGTTTTTTTTATCCATTCATTTATGACATGATAGAATAAGTAGAAAATCACATAGACTCCACCAAAAAACTACTCAACCTAAAACATGAATTTGGAAAAACAGCAGGATACAAAGTCAATATTTGGCAATCGAAGGCATTTTTATACACCAACAATGAAATATCAGAAGTAGGAATTAGGAAAAAAAGAAAAATAAAGTACCTAGGAATAAACCCAACCAAGGGGGTAAAAGGTCTGTACTCAGAAAACTACAGAACACTGAAGAAAGAAATTAAGGAAGACATAAATAAATAGAAGCATGTACCATGTTCATGGATTGGAAGAATAAACATAATCAAAATGTCCACACTACCCAAAGCAATTTATACATTCAACATAATCCATATTAAAATACCAATAACATATTTCACAAATATAGAAAAAACATTTCAAAAATTTATATGGAATAATAAATGACCCCAAATAGCTGCAGCAATTTTGAGAAACAAGAACAAAGTACAAGGAATCACAGTACCTGACATCAAACTATATTACAAGGTCTGTTACAAGGTACATATTAATAAGTCTGGTACTGGCATAAGAACAGACACATAGATCAATGGAACAGAATAGAAAGCCCAGAAATAAACCCATGTCTCTTTGGTCAATCAATACTTGACAAAGGGGACAGGAGCATAAAGTGGAGTAAAACTAGCCTCTCCAACCAATGGTATTGGGAGATCTGGACAGCTATGTGCAAAAAAAAAAAAAAAAAATGAAACTCAACTACCAACTTACACCATACACAAAATAAACTAAAGATAGATAAAAGACTTAAATACAAGTCATGACACCATAAAAGTTCTCGAGGAGAACATAGAGAGAAAAATTTCAGGTATTCCACGCAGCAATATTTTCACTGATATGTCCCCTAGAGCAAGGGATATAAAGGAAAAAATAAACAAATGGGACTACATCAAATTAAAAAGCTTCTGCATGGCTAAAGAAAACATCAGTAAAATGAAAAGGGATACAATCATATGGGAAAATATATTTGCCAATGATACCTCAGACAAGGGTTTGATCTCCAAAATATATAAAGAACTCACAAGACTCCACACCAGGAAGACAAACAATCCAATTAAAAATGAGCAAAGGACATGGACACTTCTCCAAGGAGGACATACAGAGGACCCGGAGATAAATGAAAGGATGCTCAGCGTCACTAGCCATCAGAGAGATGCAAATTACAATCACAATGAGATACCACTTCATACCAGTTACAATAACCATCATAAACAAATCGACAAATAACAAGTGCTGGCGAGGTTGTGGAGAAAAGGGAACCCTAGTGCACTGTTGGTGGGAATGCAGACTGGTGCAGCCACTGTGGAAAACAATATGGAATTTCCTCAGAAAACTAAAAATGGAACTTCCTTTTGACAGCAGCTCCACTGCCGGGATTATACCCTAAGAATTTCGAAACATCAATTCTAAAGAACCTATGCACCCCAATGTTCATAGCAGTGTTATCTACAATAGCCAAGTGCTGGAAGCAGCCGAAGTGCCCATCATAAAATCTAATATTAAAATATCAATGCTATATATGAATATAGTCATATACTTCTTGGGTGAATAGTGACTTAAATTTATAATACATATTGCAAAACTCCTTTTCTAAAGACTATTGTTTTTTATCTTTTTGCATTTGTGTGTGTATTTTTTATTCAGTAGAACTTAGGTAAGGCCCTGGTTGGTGTAGCTCAGTGGCTTGAGCATGGGCCTGCAAACCAAAGGGTCACCAGTTCGATTCCCACTCAGGGCATATGCCAGGGTTTTGGGCCAGGTCCCCAGTTGGGGGCACATGAGGGGCAACCACACCTTGATGTTTCTCTCTCTCTCTTTCTCCTTCCCTTCCCCTTTCTCTAAAAAATAAATAAATAAAACCTGTTTAAAAAAGAACTTAGCTAAGGACTTGACATGCTTGTTGACTATTTCTAAGGGACACACACTGAAAGAGCACTTGCTTTTAATCAATATTACAAATGCTTTCTGAAGGGAGACTCAGCCTTTGCATAAAGTTCTTTCATTAATTTGCCAACAGTATTTAAAAGTTTCTCCAGTGGAAAAGTACCAGGAAATGCTGGCAACGAGAGAGAGGAAGGCCACTTGCAAGCTTCTTAACAGGAATTGTTTTCCATTGTGTAATTATCCTGCCGGGGTGTCGCAGGTTAAGTTTTCAATGGCTGAGAGCAATCAGGGCCTGCCACCGTTCCCGGAAGGCGTTTCAATGAATGCAACCTTTGTTGTCGGACATTTTCCCTTGAAATTCTGCATTAGTCCTTAGTGACACATTAGTGCTCGGTGCCATTTGTTATCATTTCCTTTCTGTGTCTACATTGTGCATGTCTGTTCAGGAGACATTAATGAAAACAAAATATCACCATCTGCCCATAGAGAACTTAGGCTTGCTGGGTGCGCGTGCCTTCCCTACACAAGGCATCACGCATAGATTTTTTTTTCATGTATTCTCACTTACTCACCAAAAAAAAAAAAAATTCTCTTAGTTGTCATTGAGTGCATGTCTCTGGTCCTGCACCTCACTCTTTACAAATGCCTGTTCATGTACGTAGCATCCTTTTACAAAACAGGATTTGGTAGAAAATGACAATCCAGGAAAGTTATATATTGGAGCATTCCTAAGCTTCAGTGTTTTACCTACAGAGTTGTGAATTGCTTATCTATAAAGTGAGCACTATTTTTAAAATACGCTAGCAGGAAAACTCATAGACATTTGCAGAGTTGATAGGTTTGGGGGAAACCTTCCACAATAGCTTGAGAGTATTATGATCAGGAGCTAGATAAGTAGTACAATACGGGAACAATAGAAAGATAAGATCAGATAGACAGAATGTCGGATAGATAGATACATAGATATATATGTGATAATACAGAAGTCATTAAACTCCCTTCATTATCAGTATTTGCTATCAACTTGACCAAATTTAGATGTCATAAAAGTGGATTTTTCATATTTTGGCATATTTTTTGAAACTGTGTGTCCTCAGATGCCCTCATCTGATCCCCAGCCAACAGACCCTGGAGCGCCCATCACACAAGTGTTTGTGCTGTTGGTTTCCATGACACTTTTCCTATTTACACAGGAAGCTCATGGCTTCCTATGAGTTCCTGTTGTGTTATCCCTTCCATCTTAAATCTTTACAGGTAGTGTTTGGATCAATCTAAATATTTTAAATTACTGCTGCTTTTTTTTAGAGTCCCTACCAGCATTTTTGCATCTCTGCACAAGTGGAGATGAGGAAGAGATTTCACTAGGCTTGCTGGAATTGATCAGCGGATAGCGGCTGCTCCGCCTACCAATTGAAAAGTACTCTGAGGCCAGTGAAAACCAGTGTTATCATTAAATAGAGGTGCCTGCCGTAGGAGGACCGGGAATGCCTGCCTTTAGGCCATTTTTGCCTTAAGAGCTGGCACATCAAACACAATATACGAAAGTTCCCATGGATGATGCTGAAGACATTTTGTGGGTTGCTTTCTGCGGTCATCTGTCCCATCCCTCGCTTTCTAAAAAGCCAGACACACCAAGAAGAACCTCAGTTCATACAGGTCCACATTTAAAGAATTTCAGTTCTTCCAAAGCCAAATGCAATCATGAATATAATGTGATGATACAAAGTGAAGGAAGAAAAGAAGGGGATAATGACGTGTAAGTAAATGAAAAACAGATTATTTAATGAAGAGAGATTTGATAGATATTAATGATCAGATTCAAGAATTACAAATGGGAAAACTCATAAACATACAGACAGATCCTCTGTTCTTTCCGTACAGTGAGAAAACTCATATAATCAGAAAATTTATATAAAAATAGACATATGAATTCAGAAACTTAATCACATTTAAGTTAAAAACATACAGAAGAACCACTTTAAGAGTGCTTCCTTTAAACAAAGCAAGTAAGTTAAATGCTACAAAATTATTTCAACAACAGAAAGCTTTTGGCCCTGGTTGGGTAGCTCAGTTGGTTAGAGCATCATCCCAAAACACCAGGGGTATGGGTTCAATCCGCAGTCACTGCACATGGGAGAGGCAACCAATAAATGCATAAATAAGTAGAACAACAAATTGATGCCTCTTTCTCTCTGTTTCCCCCTTCCTCTCTCTCTCTCTCTCTCTCTAAAAAAGAAAAATCAGTAAATAATTTTTTAAAGTAGAAAGCTTTTAAGACATGGGGGTAGCCCTGGCTGGCATAGCTCAGTGGGTTGAGCGTGGGCTGCGAACCAAAGTGTCGCAGGTTCAATTCCCAGTCAGGGTATATGCCTGGGTTGCAGGCCATGACCCCCAGCAACTGCACATTGATGTTTCTCTCTCTCTTTCTCCCTTCCCTCTCTGAAAATAAATAAATAAAATCTAAGAAAAAAGAAAAGAAAGAAAAACTTTAAAAAAAAGACATGAGGTTAAAAAATGACAAATGAGGATGATGAGGATGATGATGACATTTGTAGCCCCTGGCACTGTATGAAGTCCTTTTCATGAATTACCCAATTTAATCAAAACAATGAAGAAACTGATATCATCAGCATCACCATCACACAGAAGGTAAAATTTATCTGAGCTGTGAACCTTCTCCAGGCCACACTACTTAAAAACAGCAGAGTTCGGGCTTTAGAGCTTACTTCAAACTTCTGACTCGTAACGACTACACGGCCAGTAACAGTGCCATCGTCACCACTGATAATTCTCACCTTGATCCGAACTCTGGTCAATTTCCAGTCCAACACATGAAAGGAGCAGGATGCTAAGCTTGGCAGGGTAGCAGCGTAAACCCTGAAAAAAGCTGCGTTTATAAGGACGTGGGGACAGTGCCTTTTATCAATCCAGTGCCCTCTACCTCTTGTCTTTCTCAGTAGTTTTATGGGCTGTCACTACTTTAGTGGACCGCACATCAGCAAGTTTCCAGGGTAATCTTTTTGGACTGATCTCATTTATGTTTGCCTATCTCTTGCCAGTAACAAATCTTATAAAAACACTTAGCATGCCAGGGCTTTTCACATATAACTCATCTATGCAAAGGTTTAAACAAGTAATTCACAACACAGCTCTCCATCAAAGGAGGTAATCATTTCCATTTCTGCCTTCACGTAAGATATAATAATTCTGTAATTTATGGGACCACAGAAGCTCCAAGACATATCATTTTGGAGCATAATGTGATCTTCTCTGATTAATAACCGCCATGTACTCAGAGACAGTGCAGGACACCTTCTATTTATTGAACATTCTCATTTAATTCTCACAACAGTTGTGAGGAAAACTGTATCATTATCTCCATTTCACAGGTTCAGTAACAATTGTAGATTATGCAGCCAAGAACCAAAGCCAAGATCAAACCTGGGAACATTGACTATTCTTTCAATGAGTAAAAAGGTAGAAAAGTAGATTGAAGGGTGGGTCTCATCTGTCTCCTATTAACATGACATTTTATGATTTATTTATTCGATCAACTTTCATGAAGCTTTATCTAGATATAAAATGCAATGGGATTATTGAATTGTACATCTAAGGGGCAGCATATTTAAAAGGCATCACCACCCAGAAAGCAGCCGCTCAGCCCCATGGTGTCCACAGCGATTCTCAAACTTCCATCCTCTGCCTCTCCTCTCCCATCATTCTGGACCAGGGCTTCTCAACAGTGTCACGATTCCTGGAGCAGATAAACCCTTGTCCTGGGGGCAGTCAGGGGCATTATACAACATTTAACAGCACTCCTGGCCCGTACCTGTTACATTCCAAGAGCAGCCCCGCACCCAGGTCAGGGCCATCGAAACTGCCTCCAGATGTTACCCAATGTCCACTGTGGGGAAGAATCGCCCCCCTGCTAAGAAACACTGCTCTAGACTGAAATCTCATCTAATGTGTATAATATTCATCACACATTTACATTTAACAAATAATTATATCTTCTATGGTTAAATATAAGCTCCTTTACTGAATGGTTATGCCCATGATGCTTCCACAGCTTATGAGACCTAGCCAACCCTTAAAAATAAAGTTAGTTCGGTGAATACATGGAATGACTAAATGCAATTAATGTCTTAACTAAGACACTTAATTTGGAAAAAATGCTTCGATGACTTTTTCGAGAGTCAAATCGGGTGCCCTCTTTTTTGGGTCAGACCTGTCCTTAAGGTAAGTAAAGTGCAAAATGAATAAAAGCCAGAGAGATTTGCTACTTTTTGTGATCATCTAAAAATGTCTGCACAGCAGATGGCTTTGACTTTTCTGAGGTCTTGCAGTTGACACTGACTATGAGCAATGGACATATCAATATTCTAAGGTCATCTTTCAGATCCCCTGTCTCCAAAAGGGAATCGGAAAGCCTTTTTCTCAATGCAACAACATAAACTTTTCATGGGAAACTTTACATTAATCATATTATTCATTCATCAATCAGTTTATACTGTAATTGAATCAAGGTCAGGGACAATTTCCAGTTTTGCTTGTTTATCATATTAAGCAATAAATGTTATTAAGGGAAAGAATACATAAATTAACGGAGAGTAAGACAAGTAGAGGTAAGTTGTAAGGATAAGATGTTAAGATAAGTAAAAAGAAAATATCCTTTCTATTATAACAATAGAACTTGAGGAAGTTTTCACCCTGGACAAGATGTACCAATTCAAGCTACAGCAATATCTTTTTCTCTAGAAAATTTGTAATTGTCTGATCCATAATATATCATTGAGTTCAAATAAAATATTTTGAGTGTTTACTTCTCTAATAAACATAAATTTGTTCCACAGTGTTTATGTAACAGAAACATTAGCATTTACTGGCACCAAGGTAAGTCTTGCAAGGGCAAAACAGATTCCAAAAATGAGTTATCTTTATGCTCCTCCTCACCAGCATATTAAACGCTTTCAAGAACCATGACCCTATGCAGTAGCAGGGTCATATGTACCACAGCCAACATAGATGCCATACAAACGCAATTTTTTAATTTTATTTATTGATTTGAGAGAGTGAGTGAGACCAATATGCTGTTCCACTTATTTATACATTCATTGGTTGATTCTTGTATGTGCCTGACCGGGGATCGAACCTGCAACCTTGGCATATCAGGACGATCTAACCAACTGAGCTACCCAGCCAAGGGCCATACGAGACCGATTTGAAGCGCCCTTCCCAGTGCTGCCTGAAGGAATGACGTCAGCCACAGACGCCTCGCAAAGAGGCTTTCTCTACTACGAATAAGTTGGACCCCACGACTCCTCGCCAAGCCTCCTAGGAAATGGCTCCAGGAGTTCAGCTTCCGTACGTAGCCTACAAGCAGTGTGCAATGCAAGTGTGTGAATACACAGGTCACGGCCTATGCTGTTCTTGAACAACCTTCACCAAACTTCCTTGCTGAAACTGTGGCTCATTGCTTCTCCACACTTTGGAAGTTTCTTCTTCTCAAGGATGGGATATTTCTGTCTCCCTTACCCTTGAACCCTCCCTTCTAAGATATCCAACATCACTGTCCTTTAGATTGGAGCTTTTTGATATTTTTAAAAGGACTGTCAAATCTCACTGGGGACAAGAGTAGCCCCCATACCTCCAGAAATCAAAGACTTCAGTCTCTAAAATAAGAGAAAGAAAAATTACCTCTCATTTTAAATATCTTAAAGCATCTAAAACCAAACACCAATTCATACCTAAATAGATTTTATGTGACACTTATTATGGGGTTTATAATATGACAAATAACAAGATTCTTCACTATTATACCTATAAATATTAGAATTATTAGCTACATAAAGTCTAAAACTGACTTGAAGTCCTGAAACATAAAATAACTTTTGGAGTTATTAATTTATATATATGAAAGTTGTGTATTTGTGCTCTTTTCCCAGTGTATAAAACTCTTGTATAAAACTCTTTTGTCAGGGTATCCAAACAAGAATCAGTTTATCAAGTATGTTATAAAACATGGTAATTTTAATAGATTACTAAATATTTCTAAATATAATCTTTAAATCATAAATTAATGCTACATTTGGCCACTCATGATGTAGAATAGGATACAGTAATGTTTCCATTCTAATGGGTATATTTCAAAAAAATAAATGCTATTTGTGTTTTCCAAGAAACTATTGCTGCTTTTTACATCAAACAGCTTAAGTGGTACTGTAGGTTATTATTGGTTTAGATATTGTTTAGAGGGTAGGGTTGTACATTTACAAAGATATTTAAACATCAGAAAGACAGTATAAAATTAAGTGTCAGAACAAAGAAATAATGGAATGAAACTGAGTGATAACATAGATATAATGAAAGATAACAAAAACAACTACTTAAGAAATCTCTTGTTTTTCGCCAATTAAGATTTTTTAAAAATGAGAGGAAAACAAGGAGCCGAAGAAGAGACTGTCTTGTGAGAAATGTGTATCATTTAATTAACTACAGAGGGAAGGTGATGTTTTACCACATTATTTTGTTGGCATTTTATCACACATGAAAGTGTTCCTTTTTTCTCAAAGTCTTGCTTGAACATTAGGCTGCTAATTCCCCTCTGCTTACAGCGCAGTCGAGGAGGAATAAGTTCCCTGTTCTCCCTGAGGGCCGTGGAATACACAAATCACCTTTATTTTATTTAATGAAGACCCAAAACCTGAATGTCACCTTCTTACATATTGTATGCTCTCACTGATAATAGCTTCATTTGGCATGAATCAATTGATGGCCCAAAAAGTCCTCACTTTTCTGTAACAAGGTAGAGAATTTTAAAATTATCATACGACACGTTGAATTATTCAATAAATAACCATGAATAATTAATGCCAAGAAGTATAACAAAAGCCATCGCGGCTCGCTTTGCCGAGAGTTTCCCTCAGAAGATGGGTGTTATTGATTTTCAAAAGAGAGCTTCAGAATTGAGAAACCAAAAAGCAGTAAGAGAGGCAATTTATATAAGAAGTCCACACATGAATAAATAATAGCAGAACGAATGAGTCACCTCGCTAAGGAAACACTTCGTAGCAGGGTTTGAAATAATGGGACATCGAATTTATTTCCTCAAGTGTGTCGAGTGATCACGGTATCAAAACGCGTCTCTAACTACAGAGACCTCGGAGAGGGGTTTTGCACCAGAGATAGAGTGAATGCTGGCACAGTTGGTGCACAGTTGGTTTGAGTTCACTCCCTAGAGAGGTGATGCTTGCGTCTGCCTCGGGAGGCTGATTCTAACTCCTCTAGGGCCACAGTTCTTACGTATCCTCAGAGATAAGGACTTTCCCACGGGTGGGGGCTGAAAGGAGGAAGGACATAGGGGATAAAACCCATGAGCTCCAGTTGACATTTTACAACTATATTCCGTGCTATGGTCATCATACCAATTAGACCAGTTACCAAACTTGTTTTAGTCCTTGATGTGTTAGAGGCCCGCCTGCCTAGACCTCAGGTTTGCTACATTCGTTATCAGTGAGATTCTAAGGTGCGACAAGGAAACAGACACCTGAATCCAACAGATGCTTGTACTTTACAGCCACGTGAATCCTCCTTAATTCATTGCATGCAGCTTCTAAAATGAAGAGGTTTTCTTATAAAAGTTCAAGCCAAATTATTATTTTAACTTAGAAAATGGTTACTAATAATGGGTAACAATGTACAGATTTTACTTTATGTCAGACAGTGTTATAAGCCAGAGTTTGACAAATTTACAAAAAAAAAATTTCTGTAAATGGCCAAATACTAAGCACTTTAGCCTTTGCAGGTCAACAGTCTTTGTCACAACGACTCACCTCTGCCTGTGCAAAGTGAAAGCAGCCATAGACAATAAGTACATAAGCAAACGAACATGACTGTGTTAATTATGGACACTGAATAAATGGGCGCTGAATTTCATATAATTGTCATGTATTAAATATATATTTTCTAAAATTTTTTAATATTTAAAAAACCATTTCTGGCCCAGACAGAAACAGGCAGCAGGCTGAAGTTGGCCCACGAATTAGTTCGCCAACCCCTCTCGTAAGAGCAGGTGCACACAGACCCAGGGAGAGAACATTTAATCCTCACAAACCTATAACACATTTCTATAATGATCCCGACTCAGAAGATTAGGAAACTGTGCTACAAAAATGTTAAGTAACTTGTTCAGCCATAAAGCAAATAAAGGGGAGAGATAGCATTTGAATTGACTTCAGAGCTATGTTCTTAAAATGCTCTGCTGGAGTCTCTCCTACCTGCAATGTGCAGATGGCACTCGGTTTCTTCCACCTGTGAAACACAGTGGCAATAATGTGACAGTCACGTGATGCTGTCTAGTGCTTGGCCTTCATGAGTACCCAGAGCTGGGACTGAACTTCCGCTTTAAACCTTGCCTTCACTGCTGGTCACCTCAAGTGCCACCTGAAGTAGTGGCCTGAAATAGAGTGGGCCCCCAAAATACGACCTGAATTAAAAACCTACAGTGCCTGAGAAACAATGTTGGGTAGGGTTAATGCCAACAAGAAGTTTATTCAATCTGCTCAAAACCAAGTAAAACACAGAATGCAGCTTTACAAGGGGGAAAGGCAAACCCACCCGATGTTCTTTCATTGTAATGTCTGTGAGAATGCCAGAGAAGATTATACATCTTCCTTTACATAATCAATTGTCATTTTGGATATTTGATTCGACTAATTCTCCATTTCAGAATTGATCATCATTTTGGAAGATTACATCTATTCCCTTGTATTATTATCAAACATGAGAAGTACAAATGCATTAAGAAAATTAAATCCAGCAGAGTTATACAGTCTAAATGATATTCGAGCAAGTTCCTTACTTTGTCACAAACTGCAAATTGCCTCGCTTATAGAACCAATTACCTCCCATCTCACCGGCTGGCACAAAAGTGCACACAAGTCATTATATGAACGGAAAGCTTGTAGTTGGTAACTTAGCCTCTGTTGTTTCTAGTGAGACCAGGACAACTGGGAATCGGAAAGAAAAGTCAGATTATTGGGCTCATCACCTGACAGCCTGAAGAGAAGCAGTAAAAGATAATATGTGGGAAAAGAATTCTTGGTAGCATGTCACAAAATTGCCCCCATACTTTCCAGCCCTTTCTGAGACTGGATTAATGTTTGAGCTTTTAATATAAGCCCTTTTCCCCCTGTTCTGTACTCAGTGCAGATGGGGAACAGCTGGTCGCCCCTCTCATCACAATTTCCCTCAAATGTACGATGGCAGTCATTAAGTCACATTTCCACACTGCATCCTTGAGACTCAATAATTCAGGATACTAAATTGTTACATTAAATTCTCATGAAATTGCCTCATTTCTAATTTTAGCAAACTAAATCATTGCCCACATTAAAACCTGAATATCCCCCCTTAAAATGGATGAGTCTGTTTAGTGGAAACTTTCTTTCACGTGTACAGTGGCCTCAGATGTGGCTCCGGAGTTCATATTCATTCATTCCTTCAGCAAATATTTACTACTGAAGCGAGAAGTGTCTTTGGTGTGGCAGGCCCCACACCACAGGCTGCAGTGCAACAAAAATGACAGGGAAATGCCGCTTCTCGGCCTTTTGGCTAAGACCAAGGGAAGAAAACATGGAAATAGACTCCGCTGCCATGAAGCTCGCATTTTGGTGGAAGAAAAAGGAAAGAAAAGGTAGATAATTGAGCATTGTGACAAATTATATTAAGCAAATAACCAAGATACCAAGATAAACAAGAGCGACTCAGGGGAAGAAGGGTTCAAAATTCCAGTTCTGCTCCTCACGTGCTTGAGTGAGTTACCGAAGTTTGCTAAGCTTTCATCTCCTCACCTGTATAATTCGTAGAAAAAGATTACCTACAACACAGCACTGGTTTGTGGATTAATTGAGATCATTATAAAAGCTCTTGGGGCCATGCCAAGGATTTTGTAAGAACTCATCAATAACAAGAATAATTATATTAGCTAACATTAATTACCACTCTTTTCAACGTGGCGGCAAAAGTCAGAATGACCATTTGGTTCTCAAGAAAATAATCTGCAGGCTTGTGCTACAAAGGAAATGCAAACCTTCATAAATTTAAAGCCTTTCCACATAAATTATCTCATTGATTATTGTTACGCATCACTTAAATTGATGTTATTTAAATAGTACCTATGAGGTGTGTCAAAATGTTATGAAAGTAATTTCAGTTCATTTAATTTATCACAGAAAGACATCGTTAAGACTCCACTGGGTGCTCTAGCCTGACGGGCTTAATGTCTATTCTTAATGCACCTTCTGTTGTGGATAAAACGACCCATCAATGTAAAAATAAAAGTAGAGAAAACAAGAATATATTTGACATGAATCATCTCTCTGCTCTAAACTATGGTTTTACCATTGGTAAAATGTGAAGCTTCATCAGTCTGGTCTTTAAGAGGACCTCCTAGATGGATATTCTTAATTCTGTGATTCTAGGACAGTACTCTGTAAAATAAATAGAATAATAGGGACACAGATCTTCCCTGAATGTATGCTAAAGGTTATAGCCATCGCCCTCATTCAAAGCTCAGCTGGAGCCCAAGCTTCCAGATGACTAGCTCAAGTTCTACTTGCTCTTCTTTTCCTCCTAAACCAGCACCTGAGGAAGATCAAGATTGCAATATAAATTCCAACGTTCACTAAGTGTATGACTCAGGAAAGAGGTCTGTAAGACTCAGTCTCCTTGTGTATGAAGAAGCAATAACAAAACACCTACATCAAAGCACTTGTGCATTAAAAGAGACACGGCAATAAAAATACAAGGACAGTGCTTCTCACTGATCATTTCTCAATAAACAGTCAATTATTCAAGTTGGCTGGTCTACTTGCACCCTTCAAATATAAAATGTGAATAGCAGTACCCATAGCATAGATTTTGTACAATTAAAAGTTGATTTCCATGGTGAGAGACAAAAGTCAACATCAACAATAACAAGAATAGGCCCGCAACATCCACGCTAATAACTATATCTGAGTTCCCCAAGTTATTTTCAAAGAAGCCTTATATTCTTTGTGGAAAACATAACCAAGCCTTATCTCCATCTTTGGGTTCACAACACACAGGAGCCCACTAAATTCATTGGCCAATGGAATCCCAGTACCAAACAAAAGTTGCAGAGATAAAAATATCTCACCAAGTTGGAGCTACAGACCCTGACTGGAACCCACTCACAGCTCTGCAGGGAGTGTGGCAGTGATAGTTTAAGCACTCCTACACAGAATTATTTAAGGCTCAACATTTAACAGTTAGACCATAAATGCATTAAAGGGCATTAAATATGTATCTTCACATGTTTAGATCCATTACGGTTTATCATCTCAAAATAAAATGTTCACATTGCCTACTCCCTAAGTATAAATTAATAAGATGGGTGAACGGTTTTCCAGAATATCAGCAGTACACACACACTGATTCAATGTGAAAGCTGTTATAGATGTTTTCTTTTCTCTGGTTACTCTGAAAACTAATGCAAAGCGAAGCCAACAGCCCTAATCGACACTGAAGAGCACAATGTTAACCTCCCCGATATTTTCGAGTTAGAAGTTTATTGTGCAGCAATTTGTTGAAGCTGGAGTGGAGGGTGTTGCATGAGGGAGAACCAGCGGGAGTATAAATTTAAATTACTGGTTTTGAGACTAAAGCCACTCATTATCAAATCTTGATTGAGTGGTGAGGTTAACCTGAGGACAAACCCAAGGTCACTTTTCCTTCTTCAGAGAGAAATATCTAAGAAGGGACTGATCTATAGAGCAGGGCCAGTACAGAAAATGTCAAAGCTAGCGGTGTAAGTTAGGAAAACAGTAAACAGCCAGTCAATGTGGACGATCAGGGAGACAAAGCGTGATACCATATTCACGTCAGTGGCTTGAATTTCATTATGACACATGTTAGGTTTCACATCTCCTTGGTTGGACCATGAGTTGTCTTAAAAGCACTGCTTGCCCATGATGCCTAGGACACAGAGATGGCACGCACAAAAAATCAAACGCAGTTTCAGTTCATCACACGTGTCAGAAAACTTGCTGAATTACAGGGATTCAACTTCCTGTCCACAGTCCTGCCCCCTTGGAGATTCAGTGTTAATCAATATTTATTAATCAGTGTTCATTTATAAATTCAGATCAGGAGGGAAGTTATAAATAAAAGACTCATAATGGAGGGAAAAAAGGAAATATTCAGCAGAAGGAGGAAAGTTCTTCCTTTCTGACCTCCCGGATACTTTGGTAACTGTCAAAAGATAATGACTAAGCTGATCCATTTTACAAAGAACTATGATGTAAAAAAATTAAACGTTGAAAACTAATTTGGGACTTTAATTTCAGGCAACCTGGCATGTTAGATATGCTGAGAGACTCCCCCACTATATGAGAGCTGAAGGTATGGAATGAAGTATTTCTAAAACACTTCTTTTTTTTTCTTTTTTAAAGATTTTTTTTATTTATTTAATTTCAGAGATAGAAGGGAGGGAGAAAGAGAGGGAGAGAAACATCAATGTGTGGTTGCCTCTCGCACATCCCCTACTGGGGACCTGGCCCACAACCCAAGCATGTGCCCTGACTAGGAAGCAAACCGGCGACCCTTTGGTTTGCGGGCCGGCACTCAATCCACTGAGCCACACCATCCATAAAACTCTTTTTCTTGAAATAAAGGGAAATCCTCATAATACAAGAATTAAATAAGAATTGGAATCCAGAAGGGTAAGGTAAGATTTTAATAACCTCATCAAGAGTACAAGAGGCAAGGCCTCTGATCCATATAACATAGAAAGAAGATTGTAAACTTCCCACATAGTTCTGTCACTGGATTGTCAAACCTTCTATGAATCTTAAACCGGGAAAAAGATACCATCCCCAGATAGGTAGCTGGCAGTAAAATCATTTTAAACCAAAGTTTAAGTGGAGGGAAAAAAAACAAAATCTCCTATGAGAATGCATAATCACTCACTGGTCATCATTTGCCTTCAGACCCAAATTTGAGCCAAGAATTTAGTTCAAATGATTTAGGTTGATGATGCCCTTAGGCATCTGGAAGGACATTCAAATAATCTCTGGAAGTATCCCAATAGTCTGGGACTTGGGAAGCACCTACAGACGAAGCTCCAAGGAAGAGAAGCTCATTATAAAATAATAAAACGAGAGATATAAGGGTCCAGAAACAGTTGCAATGCAGAATATATTTAAGGAGCTAAATTTGAAAACTGGAAATATGAGATAAGAAAAAGAGACAATCGCCCTAGCTGGTCTGGCTCAGCAGGCTGGGAGGTGGTCCCACAAACTGAAAGGTCATTGGTTCAATTCCCGGTCAGGGCACATGCCTGGGGCGTGGGTCCAATCTCCTGTTGGCAGCCTGCAAGAAGCAATCAATTGATGTTTCTCTTGAACACTGATGTTTCTCTCCCTCTCCTTCTCTCTCCCTCTCCCTCTCTAAAAATAAATGAATAAAACCTTTAAAAAAAGAAAGGAGAAAGAAGCAATCAAAAGTGATCATTCAAGTTGAAAAAAGAATAATTACAGAATATATATTCAATTCAAACAGATGGAATATTTCTCTTAGAATATTCATTGTCAAATGACTCAATAAATTTCAAAACAATGATGTTACATAGACCTTCTCTTCAGACTGCAAAGAATTAAATTGTAAGCCAATAACAAGAGGATAATTAATATGCATACATATTGAGATATATACAAACATACATATTTTTCTATGCATATGTATGTGTTCAAATGTTTGCAAGTTGTGGGATACAGCTAAAGTGACAATAAAAAAAGAACACTTACATAGGCTAAAGTACTTATGAGACAGGAGAGACTGCAAATTAAGCTCCAACTTGAGAATTTAGAAAAAAAGAAAACATTAAACCCGAAGAAAAGAATAATTTTAAATAATATGAGTAGAAATTAATAAACTACATATATGAGATTTGATGAAGACTCAACAAAATAAAATTAGTTTATCTGAAGAAACAAACCTCTCGTGACTGATGAAAATGGGAATAAGCACAGGTGAAAAGCATTAAGAGTATCAAAATGAATAATAAGCAAGTCTGCTGGTGCAACAGAGACTGAAAAGAATATTATGAACACCGTATGCCAACAAATTTGAAAAACTTAGACTTAAGTATATAAATAATATATGGCTCAAAACAAACAGAAACACAGAAAATTGTCTTCTAAACATTTCAGAAATTGCATCAATAATACAAATATCCATTAAAAAAAACAGACATTTTTACAGGTAAATTCTACCACAATGAAGATAATTGCAATCACACCTAAATACTCTCAGAAAATAGGGAAAAAAGATAAAAGGTTTATCTACTTATTTATTGAAGCTCCTTTGATCAAGACACCAAAATCTGACAGATAGGAGGAGAAATGAAATTTACAAGCCCACCTCACTCATTAATATAAGATAAAATCTTACCCCCTGGCATAAAATCCTCCAGGAATTCACAAAAGAGTAAAATCCAGCACCTGATAAGCATGAGTGCCCCTCACCCTCCGGCCCTGCACACCTCCCTCTGCCCTCATCACGTGCTCATCACCATGGAGGCTCTTCTGTCTCTTGAATTTACCAAGCTCTTTCCTGCCTCAGGCCTTTGCACTTGCTGTTTGCTCTAGAATGTTCTTCTGTCTGATCAGCACGTGACTGGCTCTTTCTGATCCTGCAGGCCCCAGCCGAAACATGACCTTCTCAAAGAGCGCTTCCCTGACCGCCACATCAGCACACCCTCCACATTCCTGTCATTGTACATCACAACACGATCATCCTCCGCTTGACGGACATTTACGAGCATCTCCCGCGTGCCGGGCGGTGTTTGGGCGCTATGGGACACAGGGATGAATAAAACAGACAATACTACTGCCTTCCTAGAAACTACATTGCAATAAAATACTTACACCTATTTGGAATAAACATGTATATTTAGTTCATCGGCCTCTTCCCCCAGACTGAAGAGATCGTGAGAGCAAGACTTTTATATGTTGTGTTTGTCGTTTTTGGTTCCAAGTAGGCACTGTGGATAAACATAAATGACCAATGAATACAATTTAATTACTGAGCTGTCACCTCTCTGGCATTCTAACTCGGCCCTATTCACCTTGCAAAGTGAGTGAGTCTATACAGGAAAAAGAAAAAGGAAAGAAAGTAATTACGGAACCAAAAATTAACAAACATTTTCTTAAATCATTGGCATCCTCCATTAATACGGTCACTTATAAAAGCATTTTTCCAAGATATCCAAATGTAGCTTCAGAAGAAAATTTATTTTCTCAATTAAGGGTACTTGAAAGCCAAAGCTAATAAGATGTTGTGAAGTCTGGGGCTGTGAAGGCCACATAAAGAAAATATTTTTTTAATGGACTTAGTGCTCTTCAGAGCCAGCTGTGTCTGGAGCGGCCCCTCAGAAGCACTTACTCCTCCCCGTAAGTCAGAGAGTGACGGTCCTCTGTCAAGGCGAGTGCCAAAAGGGCACCTCTGTCGCCCCCTGAATTTGATGGGAAGTTAACACAGATTGACGACAGGTCATCTGAAAGTGCTTGTCTCTTTTATTTTCAATTTTGCAGGGTGGAAATTGCCCATATTTTGTCTGCGTGGCTCATGGTCCATGCCACTTTGAGTGTCTGACACTATCCTCAGAACAAGGTCCAGAAACAGTGAAGCAATTTCTCCATGTTCCAAGACTTTACCATGTAAAAATGTTTTTACCAGTATTGGTTCTAATGCCGTTGTTATAAATCAGTTTAGCATGCCTAGCAAAAATTAATTATGCCAGGGAACAATTAGATAGTTATCTTTTATATCGGGTCCTGAAATTTCTGTTCCTATAAATACCATCACATTTCCAATATTGATACGAAAGAAATATACCGCATGTGGTTATCAAAAAGGCAGGTGTACAATGTGATGATTTATTTAATATACATTCACACTAGGAAATGACTGCCACATGAAGCTAATGGACAGATCCAAAGCTCCTGTAGTTGCTACTTTCGCGTGTGTAGTGAGAACACTTACGATCTTACGTTTGAAATCCAGGTGTCAGCTGGACTGGCTCCTTCCGGCGTCCTGAAGGAGAATCTGCCCCCCGTGGCGCCGGCCTACCCCGTGTGGTTGCGGGCCCCCCTCGGCGTTCTTGGCTCAGAGACACCCCTCCCCCCCTGCCTCCACCTTCACACTCCCGTCTGTCTGTGTCCACATTTCCCATAGATCTTGAAGAAGACTCGTACTGGGTTTCTTTAAATTTTTGGTTTTTTCTTCTTTCAGCACTTTAAAATGTAGTTCTACCGTTTTGCAGCTTCCATGGCTTCTGATGAATTATTCATGTGTTATTCAAACATTACGGATTGCCTCCTTTTTCTCTGACTGCTGCCAAAGCTGCTCAGTGCATCTCTGGTTTTCAGCAGTTTGACTACGATTTGCTTAAGTGTGGTTTTCTTCATTATTTGCTCACTGGATGTACACGGCGCTTCTTGAATCTGTAAATTTATGTCTCTAAACTTGCAAAAGTGTTGGCCATACTTTCTTATTGCCGAGACTATTTGACTACCATTCTCCATTTTTCTTCAACATAATGAGAAATCGCAGAATTTCGTGGCCTCGCCTGTCTCTGTTACAGTTCCTGAGATACAGGTCAAATGATCAGGGTACCGTATCTGAATGTCTTCTCTCTGCTCTTCACTTCCATAGTGCCCAAAAGATGGAAATACACTTTGCTCCAATTCTTTGGTGTTCAGTAGTGGGGACAATTCTTTTCCTCTGTTTTTGAATTGTTTGACGAGGTTTTGAGGGATAGGTTATGACATTTGATTTCATTCTTCCATTTTACCTGGAAATCTCCCTTAGAGATACATTTCATGAAAAAGAAAAAAAGCCCTAAGTTAACCTATAATGCACATGCATCTATGTAAAAATAGAAATATGTTTACCAGGTGTATTTGTATAGAAAATGAATATATATATATAATTTTTCTCTAGAAACATATAGTAAAACCTATAGTTATTGACTGAGGCAAGAGACTGGGTTCAGAATCCAGAAGAAATTAGCCTTCACTTTGTCTAATTCTCTTGTTCTGCTCATGTTTAAAAAATTTATTGTCATGTGCATGTCTTATAGGCCTAACAAGATAATTTAAAACTAAGACATTTCTTATGCAAAAAAAAAGGGCACCAAGCGCCCAATTTCCCGTTCAGTAAACCCGGACCACACGCACGAGTCTGTCTGAGCCCAGGAGCCAGGATGGGTGGGAAGGTGGAGGACCAGCCCCCGCCCCTCCCCGGTTCCGGCTGGGACTACAGGAAGCCGACACAAGGCTTGCCATCTGGGGAAGGAGGGCGGTAGTGCTGACAAAGCTGGAAATCTTACTATTGGAAAAAAATAAAAACAATACTTGTGACGCATCCAGTTACATCTCTGATTCCCTTCTGGAGGAACGGGCTTGCAGAGAACGCTCCGGATGGACCAAGGCCTCGGCCTCGGCTCGGGCGACACACTCTCGCACTGACCTATTATGAGCTGTCTCCAGTGCAGGACAGTCAAAACCCCTTAGGGGTCTTCGAAGCCCAGGCAGGTATTAAAACCAAATAAAAGGAACAGGAGCTGGAGATTTCCCATGCCAAAATCTCCAGGGCTCCTGGAGAGACTCTGTCTAAAGTTCTGAAAAGGCACAGTTCCAGATTCAAATTCAAGCTCCATCATTCGCAGGCATCGTTATATTCCTTAACCTTTCTATACCTTGGCTTTGGTGTCTATAAAGTTCAGAAGTCACAGTGACCACTTGACACATTTGTGATGAGGTGAAAGCATAAAGCTGGTATTGTTACTGCCATAGGGTAAACTGACCATAGAAGTTAGCGGTATTGGTGTTAACTTTAGAAATTCTCTTCTGAGGGAGAACTACCTAAGTCTCAGATGTATGTAAGTTTTACATTTTCTTTCAGATCCGGGTTAGAGCTGGGAAGTGGTTTCATTTTCAGGATGTCCGCTCTACACTTGTACCTCACTCACAGTGGAAGGGAATGCAGCAATGATGGGGGGGGCGGGGGGGGCTGTATTGCAGAGCATGCCCCTGCGGGGAGAGACAGGGTCTGGTGACGGCTGATGCTCTGTCTAACATCCGGCAGTTGTCACTGATGCCATAACACTCCGCTGCTCCAAACAGCTCCAGACAGCTTTTCATGGCTCACCAAATGGCCAACAGCTTTGGGAACCACACATCCTGGACGGGCCAAATGGCAATATTTTGCTCTGCTGTCCATACTGAGTCAACTCCAACTGGCCAGGTCATAAAACATAAAAATAGGGGCATCATACAAATAGCCGGATATTATAGAGAAATGATATTATAATTTACTAAATGCTAAATGAATTATGGAGTACAATTTATTGTGCCAACACATTTTACATGTCATCTCATTTAATCTTCAGAAGAACGCTTAAAGATACAGATTACAGCCCATATCGTAAAGAGGAAGCAAATGATGCTGAAAATATTTCCATTCGAGGCCACCAAGATAGTGAGTGCCAGGACTGAGATGCAAACCCGATTTTCTGCGATAGCCATGTTTTTTGTTCTTTCTGCATGTGCGCACAGGAAGACACGTCTGGTTTTGGACATATTCCTGATCGTACTCTGAGTAAGTTATGAGAGAAGATACACAGAACATTCAGTTTACATCCTTGGGTTTGGCAAGGGCTGGAATCATCACAGTCTGTCGATCTGTGTCACTTCCTCTGGATATTCCTGCCAATCAACAAGCTATCTTTGCATACGGCAAAGCTGAAAGCCTTCAGTGGTGACCTTGGTACTACCCCTGTTCAAACTAGGATAAACACAAAAAATATTCATTACACCATTTTCAAAAGAATGTGATTATCCGGATCTTTTAGAAATGTAACTGTGGAAGCAGATGCCACCCAGTTAATGATTAACAGTGCCTTTGCTTAGCGGCAATTATTTTTTTTCTCCCTGGAAGCCTGCTGATTAGCCAAAGGCACTCAGAGTCTGGCTCACAGAGAGAGGGCTGGGTCTCCCGCCAAGCTGCGAGGCAACTCTGTAAATAACAATATGTTCCCCAGACCAGATTTCTAGCCTGCAGGCACCACTGTAACACATTTCCCAGTCCTGCGCATTGGCCACCACACAGAGACTCGAGCTTGGAAGAAAGTCAGTTGGAATCAGAAAGGACTTCCCACTTTGCTGAACCACGACTTCAGAAAAGTCAGCGAGTCGGTACGAGGACTCTGTTTCTAAGTAGCCTAAGACTCTCCGTTGCTCCCTCGCTGTTGGTTAAGTACGAAGGGAAAAAACGCACAAAGCGGTCACCTTCGGAGACTCAGCAGATCACAGAACTCAGTGCTTCTGTGGACAACTCTTTCCAAGGTAATTAGCCTCTCTCGCCCTTAGACGTCACCTCCAGAAAAGGAGGTGATGATAGCCAGTGAATGTGCTTTGAAAGCTTATCACTGACAGGTTAAGAAATTATGAACTTAGTCTGGGACACATTTGTGAGAAATTAGATTTTTTGTATCAGGATGAGGAATTCCTCTTGAAGCCACAATTTCCCAGTTTCCAGAAGATGTAGGCACTTAGGAAACCCAGTCAGATGTCCAGGGCTTTCGCTGATAGGGAAAGTCGCCTACTTGCAAGACTAGGGCTTGCCGGTTTCCTCTGCCTGCCTTTCTCCTTGCCCGTGAGACTGTTTGTGCTCCCCAAGATGGATGCATTTATAAAGCAATTCATGTGTTTTGGTCACTGTGCCAGGCAATGCTTTCACACTTCCTCGCTCACATGTGCACACCCTCGCCACTCCTGGGACTGACTGTGTGTCTTCAGAAATTCTCCCTATTATCACATAAGGTGCATTCTACACCAGTGAGGTCGGCTAACTAACAATAGTCCCCTGTCCCTCCAGGTTTGCCATTATAAGGAAACCAAGGACAAAAGTTTTGAATGACTTGCTGAAGCCCCCACAGTGAACAAGGCCAGAAGCAGGACAAGATTTCAGGTCTCCGGGCCTGAAGTTTGGGTACCTCCTGAAGTACAGAAAGTCCAAGACACTCATTTACCTTTCATGCATCTGACATTAGTACTTGTGAGGGAGTCAGTGGGGGCTACCTGTGCTTCCACATATGTCTTTCTCCTCGGGAATAAACAACCAGGAAACAGTAGTAGCAAATTCTCTTACAGCATTTGAATCTTCTAACATGACTGAATCGAAAGACTGAATTTCCAGTCTTCTGAGAACTCGCCCAACCGTGACGCGTGGACGTGGAAACAGAATGCCAGCGTTAGAGCCCTGCAGTGTCTCCTTATCTGAACGTTGCTCTGCTAAAGCAGGCAGATCCCCTTTCAACGGGGTGTAAGTCTCCCACGCACATTCGGTTTAAAACCAGGAGGCTGAATTCTAAACAAATTGTACTATTTTCCAAGCCGTTTCTGGGAGGCCGATCACATTCAAAGGGAACTTCCATGCCCTGGGAAGGGTTCAAGTTCAGGTCTCACGTGTGCTGTAAGCTCTCCGCCCAGTTACCTCCAGTCCAGTGTTCCGCCCCAAGTCCAGCCGAGGAAGTCTAAACACCCATTTCAGAGGGTGCTGGGGGGCACCTCCAAGATGCCTCATTGTACAAAAAACTAAAAAGAGCATCTTTTCTTAAATAATTTAGAAACTCCGGCTGACTTCCTCTTTCAACAATGAGCAATTCCCAGAGGTTTAAGTTCAAAACTATGATGTTTCCTTGGCGTGTAGGAATCAATCTGTCTTCCAAGCCCCTTGCTTTCACTCCCATAATCTTTCCCCACGTGATCACCCTCATCCTCTGTCCTTTCCTGTCCAGTCTGAACCAGTCTGGTTTAGCAAGGAGTCTTCTCTCTGGAGTCTCAGCCTTTTGTTTCTCTTTTTTCTTATTCAATTTATTTATGAAAGAAGATTCACCTTTTTAAAGTACTTCTTTGATCCTTTCTCTGCCAAAAACATTAGTGTCATCCATATGTCCACACAACAAATGTTAGCAGCCAGGTAGGTTACCATTCAAAGTGATAAGTCAGGTACCAAGTTACGCTTCCAGCCTTTCCATCCAAACACCATTCCTCACCATTCCCCATTTCCAGCACATGTCTTCCTGTGGTCATGGTGCTCACTCTGAGCTGGAGGGATTCTTTTTTTCTTTTTCTTTTTTTTTAGATTTTATTTATTTATTTTTAGAGAGAGGGGAAGGGAGGGAGAAAGAGAGGGAGAAAAACATCAGTGTGCCTCTGCAACAGCAGGTTGGCAGGTTGCCTCTAATGCGCCCCCTACTGGGGACCTGGCCCACAATCTAGGCATGTGCCCTGATGGGGAATCAAACCGGCAACCCTTTGTTTTGCAGGCCGCAGCTCAATCCACTGAGCCACACCAGCCAGGGCTCTCTGTTAGATGAACAGGTTTCCTATCTCAGGTCTCTAAAGCATATTTATCCTTCCAGATCCAGCTTTAAGAGAATGTTTCCCAAACCAGCAATTCCAGAAGCCCCATCCCAAGCCAGAAATAATCTCACCTAAATCAGAACTCCAAAAGTCCCTTTTTGGAGCAATCATGGATTCAATTAATAGAATGGCCTTTTTTATTTTTTAATCAAATTTATTGGTGTGACATTGGTTGGAAAGATTGTACAGGTTTCGAGCGCACAATTCCATGATACCTCCTGTGAATGTTGTATTGTGGGCCTGCCAGCTACTCAATTAGCTTTTCACGCGTGTGCTTCATCTCCTTGAACACCGTCAGAGCCTTGAGAGTGGGCGGGATCGATCATCCGCCCCTGCCCACAGGACACTCGACTAAGTAACACTAATAACAAATGATAATAATGGGCGACATAAATGGATCGCCTACTGTATGTAGACACAGAACCGCTTCACTGAATCACCGATGGCCCTTTTTGAAGTAGGTGCTGTTATTAACCCTGCTTTACAGATTCAGAAACTAAGTGTTAGAGCAAATAAGTATTGTACTGTAAGCATTAAGGATACGGGTATATATTTTTTCTCTCCCATTCCATTTCACTGCCTTGCTAGGAGAGCAGACTTTAGAAGTTAGCCATCTAAAAGCCTTGTCAGAATGGCAGGGTAACAATTTTTTTAAATGCCCCAGAGAATTGCTTTTAAGTCCTAGGATTACTTCTTCTCCAGAGGCAACAAGACAGAGAATGTGCTCTTTTGTCAAACGCCCTTCCGCTCCCTGCGGATGGCGCACCCACCCAGGGTGGCAGCGGCAGTCTCTCCGTCACTTTACTTCCCTCTCTCAGTGGACAGCTTCTCTTGAATTTGTATAAAAGCTCGACAAACACATGTTTCCCACACCAGGATACAGATAACCAGAGCTGCAGACGGCTGTTAGGTGGTATCTTCAATCTCGGGGCCTTGTCTAAAATTTACCTCCCAGAAGTCAGCGCTCCTGGTAGGCTGGATTTTCCTACAAAAAAATAGGGACTTTGGATATCTAAGTGGCTTTTTTTGAAACCTTACTCAACAGGGGTGTCTGTCAAACAGCATGATCTTGTGATAACATTCAGAATTGCCCAACAAGGATTTAAAGAGAGATTGCTAATAGTACTTGACCACTGCGAAGAGACTGGGTGAAAGGCATATTGTGTGCATATTGTGGCTATTAATGTAAATGTTCTCCCATTAAATGTATAAAATGTTTCCATTATCTATTGCAACTTCAAGTCTCCAGAAGACAGCTGTGTATGAAAAGAGGATCTAAAGGGACAGGGATTTAACAATGTACTTATCTGTCTAGTCTCATCATTCTGAATCTCATTTAAAAGTAAATAAAGAATGAATAAATTGAGTTATCTTCGATGTAAGTGGCATCCGCAGGAAAGGTTCAAGAGAAAATCACTTACCCATTCATTCAGATGGGCGGTGAGTGTGTGGATCCTTGGAGCTAAGAATAGAGGGGAGGAAAAGAAAGCACGGCTCCTGTCTGCAAAGATGTTTGAGTAAATGGGGAAGATGGACATGAAAATGGAGCATTGTGAGTGTACCAGGGCAGGATTGAAAGAAGGGAGAAGCACAGTGTTTCGATCTCAAGTTCATTAGCTAAGATCTTTTGTGAAGGTGCAGGCCGTTGCAACTAACCAACTTCTAGGTGAACATTTAATATGCTGGGGGGGGGGGGGGGAGGGTGGAAATAACTATCTTTTTCAAATGAACTCGGAGATGCAACACTTGTTTAAAATGGAAACTAGCTTTCAATCAGTAAATAGCCTCCACCAGCGAGAATTCTTGAAAACAGTTACAAATCAAATTAAGTGTTTGCTATAAATAGTTCTTTCTTGTTCTTGAGCCCCAGGGGAAAGAATAAAAGTACCATCCTTCCCTAGACTTCCAGTTTGGAGATACCTACTAGAAATCCTTATATCTGAGCTCATCTAAGGTTTGTTTTCATGACTGCTGCATGACAAATAAATAGCTAGTGTGAAAATTAATGATAGTTCACAAAATATGTCAACAATAAGCTTATCAAGTTTCTCACTTTGAAACTATTTTATTTCCATTTGTTAAATTCTTTGTGTAACCCTTGGTATTTAAGATGAGAAATTAACTGCCTCATCTTCCACCCAAATCAGTTTACAAATAAGATATTTCTGACAGTTTCCTGAAATTTGTATTCAATTCAAAGTTTGGGGTTGTAATTTTTTTTTAATTTTTGTTTTCTGTGATTTGCTATGCACTGTGACACAACACTTTATGATTTCATCCACTAACCAATCTCTTGAAATTTCTCTTGTTTTACTCACAAAGATTAAAAAAAATCCTAGCCCTGGCTGGTATGACTCATTGGATTGATCGTGGGCTGCAAACCAAAGGGTCACCGGTTTGATTCCCAGGCAGGGCACATGCCTGGGTTGCGAGCCAGGTCCCCAGTGGGGGCATGTGAGAGGCAACCATACATTGATGTTTCTCTCCCTCTCTTTCTCCCTCCCTTCCCCGTCTCTAAAAATAAATAAATAAAATCTTTTTTAAAAATCCTAGATCAATTTTTCCCTCAAAGGCTCCCACAACTAGTAATGGGCAACAGTAGGTTGGGGTTTCCACATGAAGATAGTTGAGCCGCAGAATGAATACAAATTAAAAATAGTTATAGAGGGGAAAAAAAAATATTCCAGTCAGAGAAAACACAAGTGAGCAAGGCTCTGAGACACTGATTTTCAACCTTTTCATCTCACGGCACACGGAGACTAATTACTAAAGTTCTGTGGCATACCAAAAACATTATAGTTTTTGCCAATCTGACAGAGAAAAATTAGGTATATTTTGATTCATTCACATTGGATGGCTACTGTTGTGTTGGCTGTTGTCATTTTTTCACTTGACAATCTAAGGGAAAAGAGGTCGGTGCCCCTGACTAAGTAACCAGATATTGCATGTTTTAAAAATCCTTGCAGCACACTGGTTGAAAATCGCTCCTCTAAGATATAATATCTTTAAAGAATGTTATTTTTCAAGAAACTCCTAAAAGACTACTATTTCCCAAACAAGAAGTGGTCTGAGGAGAGGGCCGTCAGCGGAGGGCCTGTGGCACATCGCTGACAGAGTGCGGGTTGTGACTGGGTGTGGGAGAGTCCCGTGCACGAGGGCACAGTGGGGGGAAAAGGGAGCAACCTCACACTCCTCCCGCAGAGCGACCATGTACCCCAGATCGTGCCCCTTGTGAGGATAAATGCTACTAGCACCCCCTTCTCTCTCAAAAGTGCCCCTGTTTGAATGATAAATTACATCATCACCCTACTAATTAACAAAGTAATGGAACAGATGGTAACATTCACCCTCCTGGAATCTCAAGCAAATCTCACCAAGCCACCTGTCTTTGTCCCTGATTTAGGGACAGGTGAAGTTTGATGTCAGAGGTATCGCTGCCTGGTAGGAATTATTAGAAGCTCGAGGCAGAAAAAATGGCTGCAAAACAACAAAATGCCATTCAAGACCCTTGAAATTTTAAAAAGAATGAGGTAGATACAATGTTACTCAACATTTAGCTCCCTTCAGCAGCTGGAACAGAAGCGAGATGTAGCACCACAAGCACATTTGACTCTGTTAGGTGAGCGAATCGTTAAAAGCTGCATGTGTGCTGGGAGAAACCTTTGTTTTCTAAGTTAGTAATCTGGGGAATTTGGGGATGATTGTTATTTTTATCTTGTTACTTTGATAGGTAAATAGGTAGAGTTAAAATTCAAGGGTAGAATGATTAGCTGGATAAAGAGATTGTCTTTTGTTTCATTTTCTACATTGAAAAAAATCACAATACACATTATTGCTCTTCAACGGGAAGACCATTGGGCATTTAGGGGATTATTGTCTACTCATAATGATGGAAAAGATAGAAGGCATCTCCTTCTAAAATTTCCCTCCCAAAGCTACTCCCTTCCAAAATCTACCCTTGTTGGCTCAGTTTCCAAAACGTCACCCAAGGGACCAAGATCTCACAAATTCTTACTCCCCCTCACTCCACAGCGACATCGTATCTCCTCACGAGGATTCATGAGAAACTACATCGGGAAACTAGTGTGTACTACACACACAGCACTATCCAAATGTAAGAATCTTCAACTTCGGTTAACATCTCCTTGTGCATTTGAAATTGACAGATCTATTCCTTTTTAATCTAATTTCTGTTGTTTTCCTGAAGAGGTGAACCCTTGGGAGCAAACATCTTGGGAGTTCAATAGGGAGCAGAGAGACTCAGAACAAGACTTTGGAATCAGAGCGCATGTTACAATCTCCGTACACTTTCTTACACTTTTTTTGTCATTTCAAACGAGCTTGTTGCTCTCTTCGAGCCTCAGTTACTCCTCTGTACTTTGGGTTCTCCACACTTCAGTTCCTGAACTCCATGCTACATTCTTCTATTTTCCCACTGGGGTGTCCTAATAAATTCAGTGTCTCTAGTTTCTTTCCCCAAAGCAATTTATATTAAAACCTTTCATGTACAGAAGAGCTCCTGATATTGATCAATTAACTTCCAATATCTAGTGTGTTGGAATGGATGTGGGAAATGTTACATGGAAAATTATGGCTTTAATACATGTCCCCACCATTGGCTTTGAAATAAGTCCCGAGTGATCTGCCTTTATTTCAGTTCCTCAGTTTGGGTTATATTGATGGGCTTCAAAATACCTGTGAACCTCTTGAACGTGTTCTGAAAAGTCTGTGGTCTGTGTTATAAATACACTTTTCAGTACTTGAGAACTACTGTTTTTGAGTGAAAGTGAACTGTGAAAACTGCTAACACAATTGGGGATTTAGATAGGATTCTGAATATTGTCCAATACGAATATTGACAAGATCTGGGGGTTTTTTAAACAAAGATGAAAAAGGAATAAGCCTACCCAAACCAAGGCAGCATGGCCCAGGTGGAGGGCAGGCTTTCAGACTAAACAAAACAGCACGTACTCTCCCATGGGCCTCCCAAACTTCCTGATCCCATTTCCCTGGGGAAAACAACTAGTACATTCTTTTTTCACAAATATTCCCTCCTTTGCTAGGGATGCATGAAAGAGTCAGTGAAGAAAAATGGAAACATTTAGCCTTCCTGCTTTCTAGCACAACTCATGAAATCAGCAAGCTTATTTAAGAAACAGGATGTTTGTGACAATGGTTAAAGAACCTGTGTCAACTGGTTCTAAAAGGGACTTTTATGCCTATGAATAAAAATACAGTTTTTCTTTCTTGGAGGTGGGGGGAGTTTCTTTGTTTTAAAATATATAATGACGTCTCGCTAGATGGAGCCCAGGATATGTCACTTACAACCTTATTTTAAACTAATTGAACTAACCGTCTTTTTTTTTTCTTTTGGCCACTCTCAACAGAACACAGTCACTGGGCTTGTTTCTGGCCACTTAATAGGAAAAACTGATATCATTTATCTTTCCCCAAGTCCCCTCTACTATATCTAAACTACTTTCCTATAAATGCCTTAAGATTTTCAATTCAAGCCCACGTTTAACAAGATATAGAGCAGCCTGCTGGACAGCACTTGGGACACACACCCGGACGAGCTCCATAAAGAATGTTGGGAGTCTCGCCGCGAAAAGAGCAAGTGGCATCTTGCCGTTTCTAACACTCGGAAATTGAGATTTAATGCTGCTTGACAGGCGGGCACTGAAACTCAGCTGGGACTTGTAACAGTGGCTCTCATTTAATCCTTTGTTTTGCTTAAGAGCAGAAAGTGTTTGAACCAGCCCTGTTTAGTGCCAAAACTTTATTACTCTCTGAGTTTTCAAACGAGATTGTTTAGGGTTCTTCTGGAAAACAATTTCGAGGTGGTCTTTTTTTCATTACTGGTTTAGAAAAAGAAATGTGTGTTTGTTAATCCCAAAGTACCCTATGTTGTTTTGCAAATCAGCAAGGGGTCACAGCAATTTTCCCCTGTATCTCTTGGAGAGCATTGTATTAGGGGTCTATACATACGTAATCAAAAAAGCACTTATATCCAAAATACATAATAAGCCCTTACTAATATCCAAAAAAGACAACCCAAAAGAAAAAACTTAAATATCAGCTTCATAAAAGATATACCATAAACATAGGAAAAGATACCCAGTATCATTTTGTTATGAGGAAGTGTAAATTAAAATCACAATGAAATACTACTTCATATTCACAACAGTGACTGAATTGAAATTTTTTAAAGATAAAAATACAAAGTATTGTCAAGGATGTACCTTCATAACTTTCATAAACTGCTAGTGGCAACATAAATTTGGAAAAATACTTAGCAGTAACTACTCAGTTGAATCAGTTAGGAGTACTCCACTCCTAAGTAAACATGCAAATATGCAAATATGTTCAACAAAATGAATGTACTAGAATGTTCATAGGAACACTATGCTACAACTAGAAAAGACCCCAATGTTCAGTATCAGCAGGACTAATGAATAAGTTGTGGTATATTTGCACAAAAAAACAATATACAGCATTGGAAAAAGAATCCACCACCACATGCAAAAAATCAAGGATGGTGACCCTGTTTATATAAAGCATAACAGGGACAGGTTTGATCTGCGCTGTTAAAACTCAGGATAGTGGTGAAGACAGTGGCTGTGCTCAGGAGGGGGCGGGTTAGTGATTGGAAAAGGCCATGGGCGGGGTGCAGTGTGACGGGGTGCAGTGTGATGGGGTACTAGCTTTATGTCTCAGGGCTACATATTTAGTCGTGTTTAGCTTGTGCAGCTTCAGTGAGCTGTACGTTTATAATATGTGCATTTTTGTATGTCTATTACACTTAAATCAATTTTCAAAGTTAAAAAATAATTACTTTTCCTTGACTTGGTTAACTCTAGCGTAGCTGTTCAGTGGGTGCACATTTCCACTTCGTGCGGGCAAAACTGAAGCTCTCACGCCAAGGGATTTTGCCACCTGGTAAAGAAGCGCAGCAAAACACTCCCTCCCTCATTCTGAATAATCTTCTAGGCAGGCTTCCTAGGTTCTACTAATACCGATATTAATGATAATTTAGTTTCTAACCAAAAAATGCATCATGTGTGTTTTAATCAGACTCCATTGAGTACGCTGGCATTTGAACCACTAGAAGTGTCGCAAACACTAAAAAGTGGCACCGTTGGTATCAAAGAAACTCGTTTTGAAGCCGGCTCTGCCACTGGCTCTCATTAGGATATTGTGCAAAATTACTCAACCTCTCACAGCTATAGTAACCTCGGCTCCAAAAGGAGAATAATTGTCTATCCGCATGGCATGTGAGAATTAATGAGATAAATTGTGGAAAAGACTTAGCCCAGGACCTGGCTTTTACTTAAGACCTCAAAAAAGTAAAATAGTAGATAGTTTTATCATTATAATTATTATATATCTATTATGTGTATTCCATTAAAATTATTATGTTATATTCTAATCCCTCTTTCAACTGAGTTTTAATCACTATTTGAAAAAGGAAAACAGAAAAAAAAAAAAAAGCCCTGGCTGGCGTAGCTCAGTGGATGGAGCGCAGGCTGCGAACCAAAGTGTCGCAGGTTCGATTCCCAATCAGGGCACATGCCTGGGTTGCAGGCCATGACCCCCAGCAACCGCACATTGATGTTTCTCTCTCTCTCTCTCTTTCTCCCTCCCTTCCCTCTCTAAAAATAAATAAATAAAATTTTTAAAAAAAGGAAAACAGTAATCACACATGGAAACTTGCATATGTACATCAGGTGTTCAATTATTTGTTCAATAGTTTTATGGAGCACCTACTATGTTTGAGCACTATTCTGTGTGCTGTGAATACACCACAAATCAAACTTGGTCCTGTTTTTAGGCAGCAGTTTTAAATCTGTTTATGTGGGCAGAAAATTGTGATTAGTGAAAGTAATCTATGCTTTATGTAACAAAAGCAACTATCGCAGAAAGACTAGCCTAAATCATTAGCCCATTTCAACAACCGGAACTACATTTATAAGTACTCACATTCCTCCGCAGACCTAGAACTTCAGTCTGACACCGAAACAGTACTCAGACGTAAGGACTTCACTGTTAATCTTACTGGTACATATAACAATACATAATCACGTCACATGTACATTTAGTACATAACAGTAAAACTAACAGGGCTAATATTAATCTAGAGTTAAATACATTATGCAGACCATTCCTGACTTAACAATAGTTCAACCTAAAATTCTTCAAGTTTATGACGGTGCCAAAGCCATACTCATTCAGTGGAAGGTGCACTTTGAATTTTGATCTTTTTCCAAGTCAGCAATACGTGTTAGGGTACTCTCTCGTGACACTGGACAGCGGCAGAAAGCCGCAGCTTCCCATCAGGCACAGGATCACGAGGGTTAACGGCTGGTACTCGGCACTGCGCCCTGCTGCCCAAGTTGGGGGGATACTGTGTTGTAAGCACAGGTAAGGTGCGCAAGGCTAAGATATGCAGTTCGGCAGAGCAGGGGTATTAAATGCATTTTCAACTTGGGGTTTTTCAATTCACAATGAGTTTATTGGGACATAAACCCATCATAATTCAAGAAGTGTCTGTATATATTACATTGATATACTGTATAATACAGATGTTATATATTTAATCAGTTGATAAATAAATAGGAAGGAAGGAAGGAAGGAAGGGAGGGAGGGCTTAGTTGTTAGTAAATATAGTTCCCTTTAAGAAATGCTACCTGACATCAATCTACTATGTGGATAACCTCTGTGTCATATTAGTACTATACATGTATCATAGCACAACACCTAGGATACGGAGGGCATCTGTAGCATAAGCATATTTAAACATATTTATACTAAAACATAAAAATAAAAGTGTGATGGTGCCTCAGCTTAATTTTCAATATGCATCAGCACCCTCCTTTGTAGAAAACTGAACTCAGCCATAATAACTTCTGAGGTAGCTTCGCGACATTCTGGCTTTAAATTGTTTTCCTACTGAGATGGAGGCTTAAATATATGAGTTTCAGCTGGAGATTCTGATATGTTCTGATAATTAAGTCATTTGCATTCTAACTCCATTTTGCCTGGGTAGCTTCCACCACAGTGGAGACAGGTGGCGGGGGGGGGGGGAGGTTTTTCCTAAGATTTTGAGGAGATATGTAATGCAGAATAATTTATTACACTAAATTTAAGAAAATACAACTTAGCATGTACCTGTCCTTTTTATTTTTACATCATTCTTTCTGAAAAAAATAAACACATATAAATATTGAGTAGTTTTTAAAAACTGCGTTGCAGTGAAACTTTCCAAATGCTTACAATGCCATCTAAATTCTGATAATCTGCTGTAGGCTTTAAAACAACATGTCTGGTATCGTGTTCCTACACTAATACCATAAGCAGAGAATATTAACCA
Organism: Phyllostomus hastatus; assembly: GCF_019186645.2. Classification (NCBI taxonomy): domain Eukaryota; kingdom Metazoa; phylum Chordata; class Mammalia; order Chiroptera; family Phyllostomidae; genus Phyllostomus; species Phyllostomus hastatus. Next base: position 23,084,537 of record NW_025334024.1, read on the forward strand.
CATCACAAAACTATAATGAAAAATATATATATATATATGTGAGCACTTCAGTCGGCACAAATATTTTAAATCGTGCACAGCAAAGATGTTATGTGAAGCCCATTATTCGTGCTTTTTCATTCATCTATTTGACACCGGATGGTACTGGTTCCCTGAGAGTCTGTGCCATGGTGTGTTATGGAGTTCATCACTTTCTACTCTGACACGCTTTTTTGCCTAACAAGAACTCTCTCACTGGGTGGTCTGTTATTTACACATCTCTCTCTCTCTCTCTCTCCTTTTCTCTCTCTCTCTCCCTCTCTCTCCCTCTCTCTCTCTCTCTCCCCCACCGCCCCCTCTCTCGTACATTCGCATCCTTCCACTTACAGATTGCTTTTCTTATGTTAAACATAAGGTCTAAGATATGATTGTGTAATGCTTGAGATTACTCTGTCAAGGAAACAGTATGCTAATATTTAACAGTGCAAACCAGCATTTCTGAAATACCTAATAATAATAATGAAATAACGTGGCCAGAGCCAAAACCTCAGTGCAATGCCTTGAAATGAATTAATTTGTTTTTAAATATATATGCCATCATATATGATAATACAATAGCATATTACATTATATTAATATGCCATATATACTTTTAAACATATATATAAGCATAAGAAAAATCTGGAGAAATTCCAAGGAAAATGCCACTCTCAACTATGTATATTCTTACTCATTTAGGATTAAACTCATTACTTAGTGTCATCTTCAAGTAAATGCTCTCAGATTGTATTTAAAAGGAAAAGTAAATGTAGAGTAAATTAGAAACTTAATTGATATGTACAAAGCAAATCATTTAAAATGGTTTTGAGTGGTCATAATGATGTAGCAGTTGATTCAATTAATTTAGTGAACTTCTAAAAATTTTATGCAAGGAATTCTGGTGACTGCCTTTGGGAATCAAAAGATGAACAGTTATGGAATAGAATGTTGCCTCAAAAAATGTAAGCTTTTGGAGAAGACATGTACTTGGGCTACAGAAATAAAATATGACACGAATATGTAATAATGAACACAATCCTTTATTCTAAAAAATAGAAAGGACGGACCATGGAGGAACCTACCTGACCTACGTGAACAGAACTACACATTGTGAGAGGCTAGGGTTCTAGATAAAACTCTGACTGTTGAAAGGGACAGAGAATGGAGAATCTGAAATTCCAAACTATTCTTCACGGTTATTTAGAAACCATGCAGAGACACTTAATGTTTTAAAGCCAGGATGCAATGTACTCAGATTGATGCTCTAATGGACAATGAATTCAGGGGGGAAAAGCCCCAGTTAGGGGACTCCTTGAAGTTCTAGGTCAAACACTATTACCTGAACCAGGCTAGTGACAACTGGGATAGAAAGAGGAGGAGTGCCCAATAGGAAGTAAACTATATTGCCACACCGTTCTGAATAAAAAGTCGTGGCCAACAAAAGGCATGTCTGATAGAGGAACATTATCCAACATACACAAAGCACTCTTAAAACTTAACAATAAGAAAACAAACCCAATTCAGAAAATGCGGCAAAGACCTTAAAAAACACCTCACCAAAGAAGATGCACAGGTGACAAATTAGCATATAAAAATAGTGCTTCATATTACATGTCACCAGGGAAATGCACACGAAGAAGCATTGAGATATCATTGCAGAGCTATCTGAATGGCCAAAATCTGGAACACTGACAACCCAAAATGGTGATGAGGATATGAAGCAATGGGAACTCTCATTAATTGCCATTGGGAATGCAAAATGGTACAGTCACTGTGGAAGACAGTTCAGCGGCTTCTGAAAATATTAAACGTACTCTTACCAGATGATCCAGCAATCAGGCTTCTTGCTATTGATGCAAAAGCACTGAAAACTTATGAGCACACCAAGTCTGCACATGAACGTTCACAGCAGTTTCACTCATCATTGCCAGAAGTTGGAAGCAACCAAGATGTCCTCCACCAGGTGAATGAATACATAAACTGTGGTACGTCCAGAAATGGATGATTATTCAGCACTAAAAAGAAGTGGACTGTTCAAGCCATAAAAAGACATGGAGGAATCTTAAATATATATTACTAAGTGAAATGAGCTCCTCTGAAAAAGGCTATGTACTGCATGAGTCCAACTATGTGGCACTCTGGAGAAGGCAAACTGTGGAGACAATAAAAAGACCAGTGGCTGCCCGAGGTTGGAGGTAGGGAGATGGAGGAATAGATAGAGCAAGGATTTAGAAGGCAGTGAAAATATTCCCAATGATACTATAGTAATGGATATATGTCATTATATAGCCATTAGTATTTTCATATCCATTAATATCCATTAATTTTTCTGTCCAGAAAATGTCCAGCCATTGTTAACACAATGAGAACAGTTTGCACAACATCAATGTAACCTGGCAGCTAAGGAGAGTGGACTGGAATGTGCATGTGTGAATGATGACGACCTCACTGTACCAGTCAGTGGGGGTGATAGACGCCACGGAGTGAGCATGTGTACTGTGTGTGGCCATCGCATTCAAAATGACTGAGTGAGTAGAGCAATGAAACTATATCAAATTTTGCATTAATCTTGAACATTCCTCCATGGAAACTATTTGGATGACTCAGAAGGCCACGGCTATGGGCAACTAGTAATGGGCAACTTCATCACAACAATATGCGCACTCATGTATCACATCTCGTGCAGAGTTTTTTGGCAAAACATCAAATCACCCAGGTCACTCAGCCCCCATACAGCCCAGATGTGGTGCCCTGTGACTTCTGGCTTTTCCCCAAACTAAAATCACCTTTGAAAGGGAAGAGATTTCACACCATTGATGAGATTCAGGAAAATACAACAGGGCAGCTGATGGCGATTGGGAGAATTGTGTGAGGTCCCAAGGTGCCTACTTTGACGGGGACTGAGGTGTCACTGTCCTATGTACAATGTTTCTTGTATCTTGTATCTTCTTTAGTAAATGTCTCTATTTTTCATATTACATGGTTGGGCACCTTCTGGACAGACCTCATACATTTATTCAAATCTATACCATGCACAACAATAAGAATAAATCCTAATGTAAAATATAGACTTTGGGTAATAACAATATGCAAAGGTAGGGTCATCAGCTATAGCAAATGCTCCACTCTGGGGGTAGGGGTGCTGATAACGAGAGAGGCGATGCAAATATGGAGTCAGGGAATATATGGGAAATCTCTGTGTCTTCCTGACAGGTACCATATTTTGCCATGTACAACGCGCACCCACATTTTTTGGCCCAAACTTTCAGAAAAACCATCTTTTCTTTTAATTTTTAATTCAATTATTTACTTATTTATATTTAGATACTTGTTTTTGTATTATAAAGGAATTTTAGCATTTTTAACGTATCATGGTACAAAGAATTTTATGTAACAAATCATTACAAAACACAAGAACAGACACAAGGTATTTCAGGTACTACCCATGTATGATGCGCATCCTTATTTTTCCCTCAAAAATTGGGCTAGAAAGTGTGCATTATGCACAGCAAAATACTGTACCTAAAACCGCTCTAAAATTAAAAAAAAAAACAACTAAGTCTTAAGTGTTAAAAACATTATGGCCACTTACTTATAAAGCATTTTTAGAAGTAAATTTGGCCACCCTGATTAGTTAAGATATAAAGTCAACTGCATCCACTTCACTGCCTGCTCATCCTTCGAAATTACTCTCAGGAAAGTCAAGAGCAAGTACTCCAAACCCTCTACTCCTTTAGTGTCACTTTCCAGATTGCAGAAAATGCGGGAGAAGCACTACTCCTGGAGAAGTCTCAGTGCACATGACTAATGGGCTTCCTGTTCATGGACTCCTGAGGAGGCCTTTCATGTGAATGCCTTGGTTCCAGGACGAGTCTATGAGAAAGAATCGAGGACATCTGGGAAGATACAGCGGCAGATGCATGCGGATCGACACACTGGGGAAGATCCAGAATCTAAGGGGGTTAACCTTAGGTTATTCTCTAAATAAACAGGCCTTCTAGACCCCCAGAGTGCAGGAGCATGAATAAGAAATTCTAGGAGATTTGGGGCTGGACTGCAAGTCACAGAAAATGCCATTCAATTCCTCAGCCCCATCTCTACACCCACCAATAAAGGCCCATGAGTATACACACATATAATAGGAGATCTGGAGCTTTCTATTCATAGACCCTCTGACCCCTCCCTTTGCCGTTGGAACATGGAAACACGGGAACATGAAGGGGTTTGAAGAAGCTCCCAAAACTACTCCGTGGCAGAGCTGGGAGCAGAATCCAATGCTCCTGGTCCCACCCCCATGTTCATTCACAGAACACTCAGGCTTTTAAGTTCCCACAGACTCTTTGTGCCAATACACACGTTTTTTCTTTTCCTTCTGCCTTTGGTAAGCCCTGGAATCTGACTTCCTAAACATGTAAGTTCACTTGCCACTCAAAAGATAACATACTCCACGGAATAATGACTCCCTGAGAAGGTGTATCGATATTTCCACTGAGCTGAATTTGAGGACACCCCGTCTCAATGATCTTATGAAAATATTCTTTCCTCTGAATTTGTGTGTTAAAGTTTTGTTACAATTTGCCATTTCAAAGGCATTCCCCTCCCTCCTCCCTCCCCCCTCTCTATAATGGCCATCATTCATTAACCCATGGAATGAATGTCTTGACTCAAGCTTTTCAGTGAAGCTACATAAATGTCATCTCCATTGGAGATGGGAAGATTGAGAAGTTTGGCCAAATTATAATAAAACATTTCTCAAGGTAGGCTATACAAAAAAAAATTTCTAAGAGCAAATAACCTTGGAAATGGATGAGATTAACAAAATTAACTGTAGAAATTCTAGGAGTTTTCATAAAACAAAGAAAAATCATGACTCTCAAAGAGAAGGCTGATCTGAATCAATTCCCTCAAAATAAATCAACTCTCCTTCCCTCCCTCATTGAGTCAGTCAAGGTCCTTCCAGAAAAAAATAAACAACAGAACCAAGATATATACAGATACATATACAAGAGTAGTTAATAGGAATGGACTTACGTGGTTATGGGGGTCAAGGAGCCCATAATCTGCCTTGTCCAGGCATGAGTGCAAAAGCCCAGGAATGCTGATGTCTGAGGACAGGAGGAGACGATGTCTCAGCTCAGGCAGAGAGATGGCAAATTGACCCTTCCCCTTCCTTTCTGTTCTGTTCAGACCCTCACCGGATTGAATGATGCCCACCGTGCTGGGGAGGGCCATCTGCTTTACTCAGATCAATTCAAATACTAAACCCTTGCAGAAACACCCTCAAAAACACACGCAGAGATGATGTTTTATCAGCTCTCTGGACATCCTTTAGTCCAGGCACATTGACATATATAACTTACCACCACACTTGCAGGTAAAGATTAACTTTTGGAAATGTGACTTCCACCGACATGTCAACCATTTGCCAGAAGATAATAGCTACATGATTTGAATGCATAAGAAATAACCTAGGCCCTGGCTGGCGTAGCTCAGTGGACTGAGCGTGGGCTGGGGACCAAAGTGTCGCAGGTTCGATTCCCAGTCAGGGTACATGCCTGGGTTGCAGGCCATGACCCCCCAGCAACCACACATTGATGTTTCTCTCTCTCTCTCTATCTCCCTCCCTTCCCTCTCTAAAGATAAAAAAAAATTTTTAAAGAAATAACTTGATTTTTTAAATGATTATTAAAATTAATGATGTGCCAAGATAAAATACTGTCTGAAAGACAGAACACCCTTGACATTCTTTCTGCCAGCTTTATTTATCATGGAGACAGCTCAGGCCTCAAAGTAATACCTGAGGAGCCTAGAATTTTCCTGGTTAATTTTTTGCCATGCCAGTAACCAGGAACAAGGAATTCTTCTCTGAATGTTCGGGATATTACTGGTGATTTGAGCTATATATCTCATCAATGTAACTCAAAAATACCGATTTTCTACTTCCCTAAATATATTATGCATGAAACCTCTGTCCGGAGATAAGAAGCGTAGCCTATCATGAGTAATTCTTCTGTGTTTTAATTAACTTACCTCTAATCAATTAGGATAGGTCAAAATAGTTAGCTTAGAAACTAGGAAGAAATTTCCTGATTATAAAGGTAGGCTCTCGGATTTATTATCAGTGTATTCACTGAGCATTTCTCTTTTTGTTTCTTTTTCAGGGGGGAAAGTGTGGAGGATGATTTTACGGTCTGGCTGACTCCCATTTTTTCTTCCCCCTGTAGTATACTCATACTTACTGAATTACTGTGATCCCAAGTGTCTTGACTCAGAAAAAAGTTTTGCAGTGAAGCTACGTAAATGTCATCTCCATTTGAGATGGGAAGATTGAGAAGTCTGGCCAATAAAGAGTTAAATATTTGTGTCTCTGCTTCTGAGATCTCTTCTTCGTAAAGACTGAAGGGTTCTTTGAGATGGAGCGATCATCTCTGATACCTTCTCTGTCTCCTTTGCTGTTTCCCTTTGGAATCTCTGATGCAAGCAAAATAAAAGGAAATGGCAGGCTTTCATGCCATTGTCTTAACAACTTTCAAACACGCTCCACATTTCAAATATTTAAGATGATCTTGTGTCTCTGGGTGCTGCGTAATTTCATACCTGAGTCTCTGCCTTTCCTCCCCCCCACCCCCCGCCCCTCGTCGTTTTCCTCTGTCATTTGTAACCACGCCGCCGCCCAGGGACGGGGTGTTCCTTCAATATCTTTACTCTAGCTCCTTCCAGTGGTAAATCACAGACGTGCTGCCGCCGACAGCAGAGACCTGGCAGCTCTTCCGAGGCAGGAGAGCGATGGTGAGGACAGATGGTCCCTGTGCTCTATCCGGCACATCTTGCTCCTGATTTTAGATTGCAAGGGAAATTCTAAAGGAGCCTGAATGGAGATCTCCGGTTTATTCAGAAATTGCAAAGCAGCTTGGCTCCCTTGGGTGTGGCATTTCTCAGGCTGTCTGAAATAAACATTTCTGAGCTGTGTGGAGGAACACTTCCAAACCTTGGCCAAATTCCAGCACCGCTATCCCAGAAAGCACATGACACACTCATTTCCACGAACTGAAAGTTCCTATGGGCTCTGGGGGAAACAGGCCTCTGTAATAAAGGCAGCAGGTGTTTTTACTAATGATCTTTTAACAGCATTTTTGATGGTTTTAATTAAACCCCAAATATTTCTTTTGGAAAAATAAAGGACAAATGGTTTCCGAGGCAAAATAAATGGTGCTTTTAAGGATGCATTTAAAAATGAAACTGGATGTGGTCTCATTCCAGAAAGCAAACACGCCCTAGTCAAGACCAAATGGAAGTTTAATAACTGATAAAAAGTTAAACCATTATGATAAGAGTTGATAAATGCTAGTGATAGAAAGAAGTTAAATAGATTTATTAAAGAAAGAATGTCCTATCCTGGCCCTAAACCAATAAGGAACACAGAACAGTTATCACACTAAAAATATTTTGGCTAAATATATGTAAGTCTCTGAAAATGCCAAGGTCTGCTACCGGTCACGAAGGGGATCCATACCTCAGGCAAGCCTGACTCCTTCTCTAAAGATGGCATTGACTTTGGGGTGGCTTTCAATAAACAAGCTTCACACTGGCATCTTTTGCTTGGCAAGTCAGACTAACCTCGTGGCAGGGCTAGAGACACGTTGGCATCAAGTTGGGGACCCAGCAGGTAATTTATGATGTTTGATTTTTAGCCTGTGGTGCCACGAAGTCTCACCAAGGCCAATTTGGAGGAACGTGCACTAGGATATCCAAAATCTCTCCAGTCCAAGCCACTGAAAAGACACAAACATCCCAGGACAACAACAACAAAAAAAAAAGGTTCCAGATTCATTTGCCCGGTTTCCCCAGGAAATGTGCCCTGCACCCTCCCCCGTGCGAGGCTTCAGTGCCTGGTGAAGAAGAACAGGGTGTAGGCCCTGTCACAGAGCCTTGCTGAAAGCCTCTCTAGCGAACTTGACCTTGGGCCAGGCTGCTACCCTGTGTCAATACAGCTTGTGCAGTTTTGCTAACTAGCGGCCTCTGTGTTTCTATACGATGCTTCAAGACTAATCCACAAATCAGGGGGTGGGCTGGGAAAACATTGGACAACTGGAATAGAATAACAATTTTTTAAAAAGAAAGAAAAACAAGACACACACACACACACACACACGAGATCCTTCTTGGCCTCCAAATTGAGTAACACTTCTGAAATTTAATCAAAACTATAAACCGGATCAAGTTAGAGCACTCAGCTTCCCCACTACTTACGGAGAAAAGCACCAACTATGCATCGTTGTGCCCAGAACCGTCCACAGTCCGACTCCTCTGCACCCTCTGCTGCCCTCTGCCCTCCCCAGCCCGTACCCACCTTCGTCCTCCAAGCTCCAGAAATATTCTACTACTTTCAGCTTTAGAAGAGAGATCAACGGCTTTTGTACTGATGTATATGTTTTGATATCGTGCTTGGAATTTACTTCCCCACAAGTTGTATCTGACAGCAGGACCCCTTATGGTCCTGTTCAGATGTATTTCCTAACCTTTTCTTCCCTGCGTCTCAGCAAAGCGTTAGCAGTTAAAGGCAGAAAGGTTACGCTGAGGATGCACAGAATGTCAAGGACTCTTTTATTATCTTCGCAGTCTTATTTTCTTCAACTTAAAGTCTGTCTTATTTAAGACACAGCTAGCTACTGAACTCAACTCCAGTGTATGTCATGGCTCACTGATGACAGAGGTTTAATTTTTGTCATTCATTTTTTATTATATTTTATTGCTTGTGCTATTATACTTGCCCCCACTTTTCCCCCTTTGCCCAGCTCCGCCCAGCTCCCCTCCCATGGGCAACCCCCGCACCACTGTTCATGCCCATGGGTCGTGCACGCTCATGCATGTCCTTTGGCTCATCCCCTCACCTTCTTCCACCCAGCCTCCCTCTCCCCGCTCCCCTCTGACAGCTGTCAGTCTGTTCCGTGGGTCTGTGCCTTTGCTTCTGTTTTGCTCTTTAGTTTATTTTGTTATTCGATTCCACACGTGAGATCATAAGTGTCTGAACAAAAACTTACACACAAATGTTCACAGCAGCACTATGCTTCCATAGCCAAAATGTAGAACCAACCCAAATGCCCATCAAAGGATGAAGGGATAAATCGAACGCAATGTATCCGTACACTGGACTATTATTCAGCAGTAAAAAGGAAAAATATGCTACAACATGGATGGACCTTGAAAACATTATGTTAAGTGAAAGAGGCCAGACATAAAAGGCAATGTATTTTATGATTCCATGTATAAGAAATATCCAGAATAGGCAAATCCATGGAGACAGAGAGTAAATTTGTGATTGTCGGGAACTGGGAGAAAGCAGTATGGAGAGTGACGGCTTCATAGGTACAGGGTTTCCACTCGGGATGAGGGGCAATTCGGGAACCAGATACTGGTGATCATACGACCTCGGGAATGCACGTAATGCCAATGAACCACACACTATAAAACAGTGTAAGTGAAAAATCTTGTATTTATTTTACCACAATTTAAAAAGACATCATAGCATTCTGGGGGCATGTATTGAATCGAACCTTCAGCTTATGAGATTTTATTATATTTAATGATAGAAGTATCAGCATAAAACTTCAAGCTAAGATAACAGCACTAATACTCATTTTTTTTTCTTTTGGAATTTCATATTTCTTTCTATCTTCAATGTAACAGATATTTTCCTGAGCAGCTTTTCGATTCCAGGCAGTGGCCTGCACGTTCATTCTCACCACCCACCGGGAGCCCTGGAAGAGTCCCGAGGGACAGTCCGAGAAGACTCGGGCCCCAGGTCAAAATGGATACAGTGGAATTTCATCAGTAGCCCAACGTGGTAATGACATCATTTCGTAGTGCACCACCCAAGTTGAGACTCTCGGTCCCCTTTTCCTTTAACTATACGTGACCACGGGGAGACTACCAGGGTGCTGACACTCTTGTCCTACTGTTTTACAGCCGGTGTAGAGCTGCCACATCACAGACGCTCAGAGATCGAAGAGAGGCCCTGCTGATCTGAACCGTACCCGACATCTAGGTGTTTCTACTCTGAGGATTTTGATATTCAGGATTTGGAAAGAAAACAGAATCACCGCATCCTTCCTTATGCAAATGAATGAGTTGTGGCAACCTGAATGATACATGACAGAATCATCCAGAGTCTGTTTGTATTTGGACTTGCGTTTTTCCTTTATTGTCGTTGCACATTTACTCTCCTAATCTCATTTCCGCTAAATGAAATGGTGAATGTTGTTTGTTGTCTCAAGGGATAGATGACAGCATGAGACAGTCTCCAGTGGTCTGCCTGGCGTGTTGAGCCGGTAGGATTTAAATTCAACTTTTAAAAAGTCACATAATCTTAGAGCTGCAAGGGCCCTTAGGAATAACTTAAGTTGACTCTTCCATTTGTATGTAAGAACAAACTGCCCTGGCTGGTGTGGCTCAGTGGATTGAGCACCAGCCTGCAAAGCACAGGGTGGCCAGTTCGATTCCCTGTCAAGGCACATGCCTAGGTTGTAGGCCTGGTCCCCAGTGGGGGGCATTTGAGAGGCAGCCACACATTGATGTTTCCCTCCCTGTCTTTCTCCCTCCCCTTCCCTCTCTCTAAAAACAAATAAATAAAATCTTTTTTAAAAGAAAGAGCATGCTAAAACTCAGATATGTGTATTTTTATCCATCATTTATAGAGTGACCATATGTCCTGGTTGAGACCTGCTGTCTCAGGGTAATTAGTAAGAGCACTTCCTTTCATTCTCAAAGATCCCCTGGATTTGAGGATGAATTAGATGTTTATCTAGACTGTATCACTGTCGGTGATGTGGATTCCTTAGATAATATTGCACAAATGTGGGCCACCGGCTCATAAAAAAACTGCACAGGTGTACCTTCATATAGGACTTGGGTCTAGGTGACCAGCAACCTCAAGTTGAGGACCTTTGAGGTAAATGTCAGAACCAATAAAACTATGTTGATTAATTCCTATGCAATGCTCACACAGCTAGTTAGGCAACTTCCTGTGAAATCCAACACCCCAGGGAGATCAGTTCTCAGAAGGAAGAATAGACTAAGAGTTACCATGACACAGAGTGACACAGTCAGGACTCACACTCTGGCCTTCTAATCCCCTGACGCTTTCAACACGAGTGGTGTGGAGGGCAGGGCCCCCAACACGGACTCTGAGTCTCTGTCCCGACTGGCACTGACTACGTGACCTCAGGGACGTTGATTAACTCACCTGGCCTCACTTTCCTAATTTATAAAACAGAGGTGGTGTGAGAATTATCTACCTCACCCTGATTTGTGAGGATTAAATAGAATAATGGATCAGCAGTGCTTAAAAGACTACCTAGACTACAGTGATTCCTCAATAAATGTTAGATACTATCACTAAGCATATTTGTGCAGTTACACAAATATGAGTAAGTGATTATTAGCAGATTATTGCACAGCCAAAAACCAAGAGTTCAGAAATAATAGGGAAGCTAGTAAAATAGTAAACTACCGTCACAGCACCCAAGTATCCTCAAAATTTCTTACCACGTAAAAACAGTGATACGTATTGGAGATAGACAAGAGAAGGAAGAATGTGAAGCTATGAATATGTGTCTAGTTAGAGTCAGAAAACGACACAGAGGTGTTTTAGAGAAATGTATGAAACCAAACACCTTGCGATATATATACATATACCATTATGACGTCATTTTTCCTACAGAAACCATCAGCAACTCGAGCGAACAATCAATATTCGAATTCTAATCATGCAATTCCATGCCATCTTTCTAAAATGATTTCCCATCATGTGGGGCCCATTGTAGGTATATCTTATTCTGCATATTTATTAATTTCAAGCTGTAGCCCTAGAGGTAGGTGTCGGTGACTTGAAATAGTCATGGGTAGAAACTCACTTATTCATTTATAAATTTCACTTTTTGGCCAGAGCAAAGTCTCCATTTAAATATAAGACCAGTTTCCTTATCATAGCACCTGAAAAGAAGCAAAATGGAAAGAAGGGAGATAAAGTTCTAGTCAAATTATGTCTGTACGTATTCACACAGATTCTTCATTTTCTTCAAATACCAGAATATGACTTTGAAATATTTTTTCTCAGTTGGGACTCTTACTGGCAATAACACAAGCTAAAATTTAAATTGCTTTAGCTAAAAAAGGGCTTTATTGATGGACACAATGACTTTGAAGAAACTAGGAAGTACTGTCTTTCATAAGTTATTTCTACCCTCTCCTGCACTTGCTTCATTGCTTCATTCACCCCTGAAAGTTTTCTCCTAAATTCTCTAGGATACCATCAAAAACACATTCTTAATTCCTATTTCATATTATACTTTTCTCAAAATAAATTCCTGGGTATGAAAAAATGTACTAATTTTTTAACACTTATGATGAACAAGTAGACAGAGAAAAAGAGGAAAACAGGTTCCAGAGCAGCAGTATTAAATAATTTTTCAAAAGTTTCATTTCTACTACAGATGTCTTTCCAATGCTTTACCCCATACACCATTGACTGCAATAATACTTGACTTCATGTCTGAGAATTACAACTTCTCTTCTTTTTTAAAAGATTTTATTTATCTATTTTTTAGAGAGGGAAGGGAGGGAGAAAGAGAGAGAGAGAGAGAGAGAGAGAGAGAGGCATCAATATGCGGTTGCTGGGGGCCATGGCCTGCAACCCAGACACGTGCCCTGACTGGGAATCGAACCTGCGATACCTGGTTCACAGCCCGAGCTCAATCCACTGAGCACCAGGGCACAACTTTCTCTTCTTTGAAATCTTTTACACCTGATTAAAAAATATGTTTTCTTTACTTGAACTCCATTCATAGCAAACCATAGTTCTCAAAAAGATTATTATATGAATTGTAAACAGTTGTCAAAAACGAGGAATCCAGGTGATTAAACACAAATTAAAGCGGTAGGTTAAGTGAGCTGAACTCCTGAACCACTCTGTGAAGGAGGTTCAGTGTCTCCTGGGGAAAGACTTCACTAAAAAAGGTGATGAGGGAAGACATTTGCAAGATCCTTAGAATTCTGCAACCTTATTATTCTTCCTAACTCCTGTTTCCCAAATCCAGAAGGAATATTGTGTGAACCATAAAGAAAGATTAAAAATAAAATTGTGAATAATAATGAGATGTATCTCTGGGTATGGTGTTCCAATAAAGGTTAGCATCTCCCGGAATTCGTATTAAGCAAACTATTCTCAATACCAACTTCACATGCCTGAAACAAGCACGGCTCCTAACATCAAAGAGTTTTCATTTCCTCGCGAGGAGACAGAGGAATACGCTAACAATTTCCACTAAAGGCAGTTCCTCCTAGAACAGACAAAGGGACAAGGTGTTCAAGAAGGACATGAGGAAATGATTGCTTTTGTCTTTGGATGGTGAGCCTGTCTTCACGGAAAAGGTCAGGAGGTACAGGCACGTTGCAGGGAACAGAAACCTTCCAGAACAGCGAGATTCAATCATGTAGGAAGAATACCAAGAAGGCTTGAAAGGACTTGACCTGCTTGAGGGATGTCTGCTTGGGTGGAGCCAGCGGAGTCCGGGCTACACATGGATAGGGTAGTAGCAGGAGATAAACAGAGACAGGAAATCTCTCTTTACTTACTCATCTTTCGTTATTCACTAGCAAATATTCACGTGCTTACCATGAAGGAAGACATCACTAGCTCCAAGGTGCAGAGAAAGGGACAAGTCCAATCTCGGGTCAGACTGTACTTCAAGGGAACGTGTGACCTGGGTTTTAAAGGAAGGCCCAACTCTCCCTGGTCCGATGGGGCCAGGAGGGTGAGGGTGGGGAGCAGTGTAGGGGTCCTCCGCCACAGGATACTAAGCATCCTCAAAGATTAAAATACAAATAATTCCTGCAAGCTCAGATTCCATTACTTCTGCCTTGGAGATAGTGAAATAAAACATGTAAAGGCAGACTAGATAAAGCTCTGTGTGGCAAAGCTGGAGCTGGAACACGCAATTACAAAGTCTACTTCATATTAATATATTTCCTGCACCAAACGATGGTATAAAGACCAGTCCAGTTAAAGGCACTGAGACCGTTCGTATCTCTGTGTTGTGCACATCAGAAGCCCTCCTTCAGTTCATCTAGGGTAGCGGTCCCCAACCTTTTTTGGTACCAGGGACAGATTTGGGGGAAGATAGGGTTGGGAGGCGGTGTGGCAAGAGGCGGAGCTCAGATGAGCTTTGCTTGCGGCTCTGTTCCTATCAGACCGCGGACCGGTGCCCCTGATGTAGGGACCTCCCTGTGCCCTCTGCCCCCTTGCCAAGAGCCTCTGATATATTATTTCTCCTCCACATCTCAAGTTCACCAGAATGCGAACATAAACAGTGAAATACAGTCCCAGTCTGAGCAAGCATTCCCAAATTTTAACGCAGAGACATTATCAAACATGACAGAGGTTAAAAGAGCTTTCTTTTCTAATTCTAAAGAAGTGTATTGGTGAGATTCAAATGTTTCCAGTTTTGTGCGGTGACTTTCAGGACAAGGCAGAGAACTGATTGAGAAGATTCACACTCAGTTACTATCCCAGTGTTTGGGTCATCCGTTCTTAAGCAAATTCATAAATAAAAAGAAAAGCATGCACCATATCCTTCCTCAAATATAAAGAAGCAGTTAATTACCATTTATCCTGACAGATTACTAAGAGGAGATAGCAAACAATCTCGAAATGACAATAGGGGAAACCAAGAACCGAGGTTTGCTGAGCTGGCTAACAAGAGTCTACCTATCCTCCTTTCCTGTGTGGGTTTATAAAAACTCCCACTGTGTTCCACTCAGAACTTTAAGAATTACATATTAAATAGGTGTAGTGTTTGTGTTAGTTTGTTGACTTTTATGTTATCCTTAGATAACATATTCTTGGGTAACCCAAGAGGACCAATCAAAGGAGATGTCACAATACCCAATGTTAAATATGGCCAGAAAGGGAACATTCTTAGCACATGATGTGGGAATACAAAGGGTGCCACAGCAATGCACATCTTCACCTAACTCTCAGTAGCAGATGGTTCCAGTTTGGGAATAAGAAAATACAGCCCATGGAGACTTACACTTGTAGAGGAGGCTGGTAAGGAAGTTCTTGGACCACTTGGTCTTGGAGACTTTGATAAAGAAACTTAAAAATCGTGGTGAGAGGTGGCATCGGCACGTCTCTCAGTGCATATGATCTCTCAGTGCTTTCAAACCCCTAAAGTCTGGACCTTTGCGAATGTCACCTCATTATTTATGGCAATCATTCAGCAAATCAGGAAAAGCCCTTAAAGTTGGATCAAGGGAGTGGCATTTGCTTTTTAAGACAGTCATTCAAGAAAACAACAAGAAAATAGTTGATTTTGTAAAAGCTCATAGAATGGTTCCTGGAACATAAGTGCCCAATATTATTTCTATTATCATTATATTATTATTATTAAGGTTTTTACTACTTGGCAGCCAGAGAATTAAAAGATTTCAGAGAGCTATCAATGGAACAGTATACATTACTATTTCCCCAAACTACATAGTCAAAAACACCTTATAAAAATGGACTCTTCCTGGCTGGGATTGAGCGTGGGCTGTGAACCAAAGTGTCGCAGGTTCGATTCCCAGTCCGGGTACATGCCTGGGTTGCAGGCAATGACCCCCAGCAACCACACACTGATGTTTCTCTCTCTCTCTCTCTTTCTCCCTCCCTTCCCTCTCTAAAAATAAATAAAAATAAAATCTTTAAAAAAATGGACTCTTGCTATTATGGGGCACACTGTGCTGCAAGCTCATGTGCTAGATGAGCAGCAGCCTTCTGCTACAAAGGGTCAGCAAGACAATTTCCTCAACTCTAAGAAACACTTCTTGCTGAAAGAATGATAGTCTCACCCTGGCTCGTGTGGCTCAGTGGACTGAGCCTCGACCTGCAAACCGAAGGGTCACCAGTTCAATTCCCAATCAGGGCACTGACCTGGGCTGCGGGCCAAGTCCCCAGTAGGGGGCGCATGAGAGGCAACCACACGCTGATGTTTCTCTCCCTCTCTTTCTCTCTCCCTTCCCCTCTGTCTAAAAATAAATAAAATCTTAAAAAATAGAATGACAGTCTCTTTTATATTTTATATTTTACATTTTTAAAAAATGTAAACACTAGTCTTAACTTGTAGGCCACACAAAAACAGGCAGGGCAGCAGGCTGGATTTTACCCACAGGCAGTGGTTTGTCGGTCCCTGTGCAGGGAATCACTAATGTGCCTTGTTTTTCATCTTGGGTGAGGCACTCCGTTCTCACTCCCTCACACAGACACCTAGGCGTGCACGCCTCAAATCTCGGTTATAAATAATTCTAAACTTTACACTAATAATAAGATTATGATTTGCAGCCCTTCGGTTTTATAAACAGCTACAGACACCAAGGAAACTATAACCACCCTAGTGCCTGTTTCAAAAATCAGTTCGAGGACTGCCAGTTTCAATAAAACAAAAATAGATGTTTTTTGTTGTTGTTGTTTCTTTCATTCTTGCAATAAAAGCTTTATTTTTAAGAAAACCATAAATGTATTCTTAATCAAACAGTAGAATACCTGAGAGATGAGTCAGTCGATCCCTTCCAGAAGAAACCAGACCTCCGTGCCTGTTCACAGCCCCTGAGCCTGAGCTGAAGAAATGTTTCCAGTGGGGAGGCTGGGGCTGGGCCCCGAGTAAAGCTTCTCGAACTTTATGTACCATGTCCTGTGTGGTTTACTTCCTGTGCCTAACGAATTCAAAAGTTGCTAGACTGGGTCTCCTTTCTCTTGTTCCAGTTGGGTTTATTGTTTATTCAATAAATAACTCAGCACTCCATAACTAGGGGCCTAGCATCGTGGCTGGCACATGGTAAAATGTAAAGAAGAATTTTTCGGTCCCTTCTCTTAAGGAAGTTGCATTTGAGTTGGGGGCGGGGCAGGCAAGTAAGAAGACAGCAAATAATCCAAAAATTTAGGATAACTTTTGACCTAAAGGAAACATCAAAGTGCAGTGTTAAATGACTTAAAAGGGATAAGACTCCTTAGGGAAGGGCAATTGGCCAAGGTTTCCCCGAGGAGCTGGCATTCAGGTGGGGCCCCGAGGACCGAGAAGGAGCCCAGCAGGAAAACAACACAGGAAGGGAGGTCATTCCAAAATAAGGAAAGAGCAATGTAGAGATAGAATTTTTCCGTGTTCAAGAAATTGTCACAAAGTCCCGTGGCCCGAGCAGAGTGAGCAAGGAAAAGGACAGCATGAGGGGGGAACGGAGCCCACAGAGCAGGGAAAGTGATTCAAACACAATGCAGAGGAGTGTGAGCGGCATCCAAAGAGCAGCTGGAAACCACGGGAGAGCACTTAAGCACCTTCAAGAGCGACG
Organism: Phyllostomus hastatus; assembly: GCF_019186645.2. NCBI lineage: Eukaryota > Metazoa > Chordata > Mammalia > Chiroptera > Phyllostomidae > Phyllostomus > Phyllostomus hastatus. Next base: position 23,101,934 of record NW_025334024.1, read on the forward strand.
GCTGTGAAACATAATGAATTGATCAAAACAATGAAGAGTTTATTCAAACATAGTGGTTTGGGTTGTTTTTTTTTAAATGGTTAAAACACAGTCTTTCTAGTAAGTCAGTCTAATGGGTGAAATACTACTCACAATAACCCTTGGTTTTACTGTGGACTTTGGGTGTGAACACCCATGACTGACACTTTTGAAATCTCTGCTCACACGCCTTGTGAAGCTGTGTCGTAATTCCAGCAATCACCATGGTGATTTAATCCCCGCTACCAAAGCGAAAAAGACGTTGTCGTCCCTCATCATTGCTTGTGCTCTCAACACTGACAGTGTCAGGCGGGGACAACAGCCCCCAAGGTCGAATCAGTGTGTAGATGTTAGCCCCTCTGGGCATCCCCCCAGGGTTGGTTGTTGTGACACCTGCAGACACGAACGCTAACTCCCTCGAGCGGCCTTTATCCCTGTAGTCATAACGGCCATAAGCTGCTGGCGTGTAAGGTCAGGTCCACACGAGAAACTGGCTTCTCCCACTCTCGGGTGTTCCCCGCATGCAGTCATGCCTTCCACAGCCATTTCTGGGTGCTGTTCCAGCTGCTGAAAACTGACGCTGAACAAAACCACACCCCTATTTTCGTGGCGTTTACATACGACCCTGGCAAGAATTGTACCTTCACATGAATACACACACTAAATTCAACAGCCACCTTCTGAAAATTACTGGGCCCCTCTCGTTTTCTTAAAAATAAGATTATCGTTCAGGACCAAGACCTTCAGCTCATATTCGACCTGGCCGTGCTGCCAGTGTGAGAAAGGGAACCAAGTCCTCAGGATGTAGGACCGGAAAGCTGAGGATTCGGGTCTAACATCTGGAAGACGGTAAAATCACCTCACCAGTCTCCATGTCATCTTGTGACGAAGAGGCGAACTGGGATTCCGAGAAAGGAAAGAGCCTGATTACATTTTACACACCCACCCGGTAACTCTTGGATGAATGAGCTGGCTCTCCAAGGGTGTTCCTGCCATTTCTCAAAGGAAGCTCTCAACGTCCCCTCATTTTACGGACAAAGGGGGGAAACTCAGAGATGTGCAGTGACTTGCCCAAGGGCATCCAGAGGATGCAGCTTGGGATATGACCCAACTTGTTCCCAGTCCAATTCTCTTTCCACTGAACAAAAAGACTGATTGTATGCAAAGGCTTATTTTGTAATATGATCCCTTCAACATATAGTTTATTAACTTATATGGAGGGAATTTTGTGAGATTTGTTCCTAAAAATGTCAACTTTTCTTGGAGTATTGTAATAATTGTAAAAAGAGGCTCATAAAAACTGATACACACAGGGAAAAAATTTTAATTGAGATAAACAGGAGTGATGGTATGACCAAATGGCTAATAACAGCTCACCTTACTAGCTGCTTATATTGTCAATATGCTTCAAATAATAATGTTTAAAAAATAGAAATGACAATACTAACAATAATAGTAAAATGCATGTGTTATGTGTTAGACGTGGTACTAAAACTTGTATGTGTATTATTTCATTTAATCGTGTTCTAAAAGGAAAACTGCTATTCCTCACTCATCAAGAGAATAGATATTCTTCCCAGCAACACAGCCAGATGCATGCTGATTCCTGCGCATTCATAAACAGAGAACCGGGCGCAAGGTTCGGAAACAGGCTCAATGCAAACAGAGATGTCAAGTTCATGTCTGCAGACTGTACTCTGCTAAGCTTCAGAAGAGGCTTCCTTAGCACCAAATCATAGACTTTACGAAGTTGAGTAGCGTGAGAAGGGGCAGGTAGCAAGAAGCAGGAGGCCGTTATTTCAGGGTCTGCCGAACACGCTCGGGGATGTGCCTGGTGCTGATGCCCAGCTGGTAGGAGGAGAGACAGTGTGACCAGCACGCCTCCTCCAGACAACTGAAACTCTGGATCAGGAGGTCCCTAAAACTTGGCCAGATGATTGGAAAAACAATCCATACAGTGGATTTACCAACACAGGGTTTCTCGGAGAATTTTACCTACGATATATTGTGAAGATCCGGGGGCGGGATGTACTGTGCAGTTTCCAAAACGTCTGAAACAGACACCTTTGGTTTTATGACACATCTTAAGAAGTAGGAAGTTCTACATGGATCATAAGGGATACGTGGATGTAATGAATTCAATAAGCTCTCAATCACTGAATACTCACAAGGTCAGTCCCAGGTAATGTGCTCTGTGACACTGGACATGTTAATCAGTTATTAGATTAATCAATGAGAAGGGCAGGGGCAGAAAAAGTTCAGTAACACTCGGGCATCCAATGGGCCAGAGCGGAATCCTTCTGCCTGAAGGACTGTACTCAGGGGAAAGCCAACTGCCCCTCCTTCTCCTCTTACCCACATGTAAGGCCACCTCCTCTTTTGCAACATTAGTATCACTGAAGGGAAATCTAACTTTGGAGGCAGGCACAGGCCGCCCAATGCACAGGTGGGCAGTCGCCTGAGGAAGGAAGTTGTCCTTTGTTCCAGCTGCAATTTTCAAAGAGCTTGATGAGATACGGCCACGTTGCCATCGGTCAAGAGAAAGGTGCGAACTCTGTGTATCAGGAAAAACCTTCTAGCCGCCCTGACCACCTCCCACTCCGAGTCCCAGGCTATGAAATGTTAGGTGTTTATGTTGCCACCTTTGCTATCTCGGTGAGGCATCAGCCCTGCCGGCAGCTTGTTAGAAATGCTGAGTTTCCAGTCCATCACGAAACCTACTAAATCGAAATCTAAATTTTCACAAGCTCCCTATGTGATCTGAGGCACACTGAGGCTTGAGAAACACAGCTTCTTGTGTTAAGGAGGATTCACTGGAAAGCAACATCTCCCCCTCAACAGCAAGGGCGAGCAGTCAGGATCCAGACCACAGCTGCCCAACCTCCTAACCTCCACGCTTCGCACTGTACCATGCTGCCACCTGCTACTGAAGTATATGAACACTGGAGCCCTGGCTCTCCAGTCTGTGTGATGAGGACCAGCATACCCAACCCACAGAATTCATGGGGAAATTCCAGAGCTAATACAGACAGTGCCTCAAGCAGTACTTGTTTAGTGACTGGTGGCTGTTCAAAAAGACAAAAAGTAAGGTGGTGATAAAGAAAAGTGATAAAAAGTAATGCGAGGAAGAAGAAAGAAGACAGAGCAGGAGAAGGAGGAGGAGGAGGAAGGAGAAGACCTCTGTGTCTCAGAGGCGACTGGGAGATATAACTGTCGTAGAAAGTGAGTCTGGGAAAAGTGTTGAAGGTAAGAGAGAAACCAATGAAAACGTCGCATCTCCCTATCACTACCATTCTACCCAAACTCTACAAAATCGCCTGCTTCTCACCCCTGCCATGTGGCTCAGCTGGTTGGGTGTCGTCCTGCAAAGCGAGAGGTCACCAGTGTGATTCCCGATTAGATTGCAGGTCTGGTCCCCAGGCAGAGCATAGGAGAAGCAACCAATGGATGTTTCTCTCTCACATTAGTGTTTCTCTCCCCCTCATTCTCCCTCCCTTCTCCTCTCTCAAATACATACATACATACATACACAGAATCTGCTAAGCTTTTAAAAAACATAAATGCTTTAAAAATTCTCCTTCCTTTTCTTTTATTTCCTTTTTCTTTCTTTTTTTGTGTGTATAATTGGAAAGGAAGGGTCTGAAAAAACTCTAGCCAGACAAGTGGTCCTGGGCAGGCAGAGATAGGACGGGCACGGTGCACTGTGACCAAGGAGAGAAGCCAGTCTGGAGGGAAGGAGGGGTTTCCCAAAGGGGCTGCACAAAGAGAGTTGGACTCCCTACTGCCCCCTGCAGGCAACAGTGCCCCAGGCAACAGGGAGTGGCCTGCAGGTGGCAGCCAGGTGTAGGAATCATCACGCCTCCAGGGTAAACAGACTAAGCCAAAAGAGGCTTTCGATAAAAGGATATTGACCACTGACATGGTTTAGTCTGGTACGAAATCTCCCCCAAAGGTACTCGACCACCCCAGTTTACCCAGGGCTCCCCCAGTTTCAGCACGGAAACTATCCCATCCCCCGAAGTCCCTTAGTCGCAGACTAACTGGAACAGTCAGTCCCCTCTGGCTCAGGTGTTTACACTTGCCCTTTCTGACTCAGTGTATGAACAACACGGCTCTTAATTATTTTAAACTCTGTATTTTTATGAAACTACTTCAGATCCCCCTACCGCTCATCTGTTACTGCATAGCCTTCCTTCTCCTCCTCTTTGTAAGAGCATTTCCTTCAGGAGGGCGAACACGGGCATGAATGCAGAGACCAAACCACCAGTTAACGGGAGCGGGGAGCGGGGAGCAGCGTCAGGACTTAGGACCGTGTGCGCCGTGTTATTATTAGTTTGCTGTGAACTGCGGCCCTCGCAGCTTTCGGGGACAAACAGCAACCAACCTGAAAACCTTCCAGCACATGCAGGACCAAAATATCGGGCCAGAACAAACAAGCAATTCTAGTCTGCGGATGCAGTCTGGGATCTGCCCTTTCAAAGGGCAGCGGTCTAACAGCTTGTTAGTTAGCCCTTTTAAAGGCCAGCAACCAGCAGAAGTAGCCCACTGGGTGTGGGTCACTCCACAGAAAACAAGCCATGCTCGGGTGGCTATCTGCAATTCAGCGAGGGGGCAAACACATTCACTCTCAGTCAGGGGCGCCCAACAGAATTTCAAAATATTGCTGAAACTCTCGAAATGCCTGACCCGGGAGCCCCTTTTCAGATTATATTCTGAGGAAATAAGTCAAATGACCAAGAGGAAATGTTTATATACAACCCTGTCCATGTCAGGGTTATCTAGAAATGTCTCTTGATAGACACACGTGGACATTTTTAGCTACAACAGAAAGACTGCATAACCAACACCACACCTGGACAACAGCTGGGACAAAAATAAAAGTAACGGTAGCTGAGCGTGGTAGTACGCTCCATGCCTTATGTAGCCCAGCTCACTAAACCCTCACAGGAACTCCTTTGGGTAGGCACAATTTTCCACTTTCATCTTATGCCTTAGGAGAGAGAGGCTTTGAGATATTTAAAAGAATTGCCCAAAGTCACACAGCTCCTAAGTTGCAGGTGGAAGATAGGTACCAAGGTCTTTTGGGTTCCAGAGTCAACATTTATCTGCTCTCTGCCATGCTTTAATGAGAAGCGTATAAAATATGAATATGAAGTAAACTAAATAGTTTTTATCCTTTTCAATAAGAATAGCATCTGTTCTAGTCCAAACTCCATCTATATTTTAGCAGGATGTATTTGGGCCCTGGAGACAATTATTTCTTTCATTAGACATAGTGTTTGAACAACCACAATGACTACAAGCCAGAGAGCCTAATGTTAAATATGTTAGCTGAATTCATCTAAAACAGCTGTCTACGATGATTAATTTCTAACCCTAATTTTTACAGTTTCTAATTCCTCTGGTCTGCATCGAAGGTGCCTCTAGATTTTATTTTACTCTCCATTTATCCTCTTTTTCGAGGATGTATTATCTTTAAATAAGGAGGCAAATGTTATTTGAGCAAAGGCTAGGGACACATTCTGTGCCCTTAATACAAATAATTTTAAGCAATTTGACAGATAGAGGGCCATTACATCATTTCAGATACTAATGGGCATAATAACTCTCCCGCTTCCTCCTGAAAGACAGCTCCAAAATGAGGCAACTGAGTGAGAAGAAAATGTCACGTTATTTATGGATTCCGTCGCTATTTTATGGCAAGTAGAAGGTGGCCCCTTTGTGGAACGCCATGCCTAGCTTGCTCTTGCTGGCAAGGGGTATTTGTTGCTTCTTTCCAAATGGCTTCTTTCTCCACTTCTTCAGGTAGCCCTGCCCATATTCCATTGTACTTGGAGACCCCCCTTCCTTGATCTGAGCGCCCAGGGCTCAGGGAGGCTGACCCGCCGGCAGCCTGAGCGTAGCCTTAGAACAAAAGCCGGCATAATCAGAGCCTCCCGTTGCCCGGCCACAGGTAACTCAGGATAGACACCTGACCCATGGAAGGTCACACGGAGCCAAGGGGAACTAATTCTGGGATCTCTGCTAGAACATTTAGGAGAGAGAAGAGAGCCCTCCTCAGAGTATAGGAAAGTCACTTCGCAGTTTCTGCAGAGCCTTGCCTCAAGGAGCTCACTGTCTATTCGGAACCCGACGGCATGGGGCTCACAGGAGCAACCTTAGGCACAACAGAAGGAATACCACATCACCTTCACAATCCAACTCGGTGATCATGAGAATTAAAATACAGTTATACTCTGGGGGAAAGCAGCACCCTTGGCCAATATACATTTTTATCAATTTGTCAACAAATATTCCAACTAAACAGAGACTTTCTTCTTCATCGTCACCCTATCGTGTAAAAGCCCTAGTGAATTAACAAAGCAAGCATCGAAATCCATTTTTATCCATGCTCCCTAGCATCCACACTAGATTGTATTTATAGATCTGAAAACCCATTTTGCACAGAAGTTGTCGAGTGTTTGCATTGAATTGCCAACTTAACTCAGAATTGTGTTTTTATAAAATACAAGGTGAAACGGGAGAGGTAGAAGGACATTCGAGGGCGTCCACCCCCTTCAGGGACTCTGTCCGCAGCCCACGGTTAGCGGGTGCAAGGAAAATCTGGTTTTTACTCCTCAAGCCGGTGTTCTTCCCACAGCTTTACAAAATATTTCATCCTGTCGCTGAAAGAACCATCTTCAATTGACTATAAAAACTCGCCCCCACCCCTACGCACAAAGAAAACACTCATTGCTCATGTGTCTCGACTGACGGGAGACACTTCTAGCGCGGATGTAGACCATGTTCCCTGCGCTCGCGACCCGGTTCCTTCTCCTCTCCTCCGCAGAGAACTAGGAACCTTGTTCTGAGATCAGCTCCAGTGGCGCTCCTTCCTCTGACTCCTGCCTCCTAGAGCATGCTCATCTGTTGTACTATTTACTGTCCAGTGTGACAGCCATTTGCAGGTGGGCGTGCCTCCTGTGAGAATGGGAGGGGCTGACTTGCTGCAGAGATCTCTCTCTGCAGTTAGTTACACGAACCAGTGTGCTGACTAGTAAGCACTGTATTTCTGTTAACTGTTTGTTAGCTATTAATAATAATGTGATGATGATTCCTGTATATATGCTAGGAACTATTCTAAATAATAAAAATGTACGCAGTCATTGTATTCAATCTTCACGATAGGTGCTGTTTCTGTATCCCCATTTCATAGGCAAGAAAACCGACACCAGGTTGCAGAGGTAGGGAGAGGCAGAGCTGGGACTGAAGTCTAATGATCTGGTCCACAGTCCGTGATTTTGCCGCTGGACTATCTCGGTGCCTACTTTTCAGTGTGTGGCTGTGTAAGTTGAAAGATGGGTGAAAAGTCATTTGAAAGTGCGCCTGAAAAAATGTGTCATGTTATCAAAATTTCAAAATTTTCTGTTTTCGTGGTTGCTGTGGGCATTCTTTGTGTAGGAGAATGAGACCGCACAAATGTCAGAAGAAGGTTACAGAAATGTAAGTCCTGGGGCTAATTCTTTGCACCGTGCAGCTTAGAAAACTTGCTTATTCCTTTGCACTTTAAATATTTAATCTTCTTCTTAAGAAAAATATCCAATTGGTCTAGTGTAAATCCACACTGAAACACCACACGAAAAGGTATGTCAACACGATATTCAGTGCTCAGGTCATTTCTTCCAGATATCATTCCATGAGTTATTTTCCTAGATACAATTTTCTGATTAAAATGAAGCTGATTAAAAATAAATTAAAAGTAAACATTCACCGATTGTTTTCTATTATGGTTTGAATTCAGAGGTAGAAATAGGAATGCCTTGTTCTGTTCAGCCTCACGCTGGCTATCCCCCGAAGCCTTGCTAACCACACACAGCACGTGGGAGTTCTCGGTTCCCTGAGGTGCGGACAGGGGGACCACCAGCAGTTACCTGAGTCAGGCAGCATTTCGTGATGCCCCGAGGGGGACGTTCACGGCTGTAACTAAACAGCTGACATCCTCGTGTCTGTAACGTTCCAGGCAGAGAACTCATTCCGTGACTCCAAGGATGAGTACAAAGCTGCTGATTATATTTGGAGTCAAAGCAAGGATTTTTCTTAAAAACCATCCTTCTAAAATGTAAAGCTTTATACACAGGCTTGTGCTCATACACACACACACAGATACACTCTCATATGCCTTAAAGTGTAAAAGCCTGTGCTCTCTCCCGCGGCACGGAGACCTCCAGGCCTCTCGGTCGCACACACACTGCGCACTGGGCACACTGCGTTCCGCGCCAACCACGCCGCTCTCCGGACAGCCACTGGTGTCGGATTCTTGCCCGTCTTACAGCAGGTCGCACTTCTCCCTAAATGACGACTGTAAGCATTGGACACTGGAGACTCGATCTGACCCAGTAAGACTCGTTTCTGGAAGTGTACGGGGATACCAACTTGTAGACAATCAGCTTGAATACATACACCTTGCATCATTTTTCCCCAGAGGCTTTAATTTTCAAAACAATTCTCATACATTCACTGACATGCATGTAGCATATGTTTGGGGTGGGCCTTGATATTGCTGCTGATGTTTGATGTATCTTAACATTATAATTTATTTCTTTAAATATTGCATAGTTATTCTATTACAGTTGTCCCCATTTTTCCCCCTTTGTCCTCCTCCACCCGGCCCACCCCCCGGTCCCACAGTCAATCCCCACACTCTTGTCCATGCGTCACTCATACATGTTCCTTGACTAGTCCCTCTTTCCATGCTTACCCCCACTCCTCCCCTCTGGTCACTGTCAGTCTGTCCCATGTTTCCACGTCTCTGGTTCTGTCAGAGAGATGCAAATTAAAACCACAATGAGCGATCACCTCACACCGGTCAGAATGGCTATCATTAATAATTCACAAACAACAGCATGGAGAAAAGGGAACCCTAGTGCACCGTTGGTGGGAATGCAGACTGTGCAGCCACTGTGGAAACCAGTGTGGAATTTCCTCAAAAACCTAAAGATGGAACTGCCCTTTGACCCAGTGATTTCACTGCTGGGAATATACCCTAAGAATCCTGAAACACCAGTCCAAAAGAACGTATGCACCCCTATGTTATTGCTGCTGATGTTTGACGTATCTTAGATCATAACATTATTGTTTTTTTTAAATCAAAGTTATTGGCAGGATATCATAGATATTTAGAATCATAGGAAGCTTCTTTGGTTATGAAGTTTAACCTCTCTGTGTTTTTATTTGGTTTTGCAAAATCTATGTAATAACACTTCAAAAACAAGAGTAAGCGTGATCTTTAGAGATTAAAACACTGTCTCGAGAATTCATAACCCTCCCACTTCTTCTCTCAAGTTAAATAATGTTCAGCATTCAGATGCACTGAAAAGAATGTCCTCTCCACAGAGGATGACCAACACGCCCCTCTTCCTGACGACACAATGGCCTCGAATTGCAGCTGTCCCCACGTCCTAATTGCTGCCACAAGAGGCCAGGACCCACACTGCCAAGACTCACATTGTGGTTTCAGGCCGACTCCCTTCTCAATCCGAGCAGGCCTCCTCATCACCTCGCCCAGCCAGTGAGCCGACTCAGTGGTTGGAGGGACCCAGCCCACTGTGTGGCTGTGAGGAAAAGGAGGGCATTCATATACTAGTGACACAAGCCAGACAGACCCCGTGGCTGTGCCGGTAAGGGTTCAACAGCTGGCTCTCCAGGAGGAAGTGTGGGGGGAAGGGCTGGGAGGGAGGAAAGCTTCCGTGGTATCTGCCAACTCCCTTCTACCAGCCTGCTTCTGGCTGCCACCATGGTGTCAGTGGGTCTGCAGAACAGTCGGCTCAGGTGGGCCCGTGTGAGCTGAATACATATCCGATAATTCCATCAAGAAGTGAAAAAAATGACCAACGTGGTAAGTGCTACAATGAAAAGGTCGTTAGGATGTCAGTTCAAGGAAGTGTGTAATAGGAGGAATTTTCCTCGACAGGAAAGCCAATGGAGGGGAAGCCAATGCAGTTCTTTTCCATCCACCCCCCAAACACGTGCCATATCCACAGGCACTCACCATGTCGTCGTGTGCTAATGGCATTCTACTGCAGACACCTGCAACTTTCCACCTAAGGGATCGCTCTCCAACCACACGTGGGGCAGACTGGAAGTGCAGGAGAGTTCATGCTCTTGGGAACAGCCTTGAGACCATGGCAGATGAGAGCAGGAGGATAAACATCCCAGTTTCATTGTCCCCAGGTGGGACAACTCTGAAATGGGTTCTCCACCATCTCCCAGAATGCCCCGGCACGCTTGAGCTTTAGTTGCCCAGGTAACTCACTCATTTATGCTCCTTCCCTTCAGGGTATCCTCTGGGTGCCCTCAGAGGATACCAGGGTATGCCTGGTACCCTCTCCCACTAGTTCTTCCTAGAATCACCTCCCAAATAAAGTGCTTGCACTCCAGATCTTTGTCCCTGAGTCTGCTCTGTAGACAATGAGTCAAAGACAGTAATCTTTTGTAAAGAAACAGAGATCAATATGAAGAACAAGTGGGAGTCAGGCAGTGAGTAGAACAGAGAGGGGAGGATGTTCCAGGCAGAAAGAACAGCGTGGAAGGATACACACACACACATACTTCCATAAATAACGTGGGTGCACACATTCCCAAAACTCGGCATGCTATGCAAATTGCACAAGAAAAATCACAGAGTTTATTTGGAAAAATGGAGTTAAGGACAAAACACTCAAAAACTTCGTGAGTGGCACACAAAAATGATTGGAATTAGTAAATGTGGTGCCATGGCTTTATACATGTTAGATGATTAAAAATACATAGACCATTGGTGACAGAGGACATGAGACTGATGGCAGCTTGTGACTTGTTAGAAACAGTGCAAGGAGGTTATCAAAATCTGAGACCTTTTGAAGACCTACATCCTGGAGCACGAGTTTCTGCCTTTAAGTTATATGTCCTTTGTGACGTGTATTTGTAGTCATCTTTTCCATCAAATTGGTCATTCAATCCAATGAATACCTTCCTCAGTTAACTTCGTTATCACTGCTGGGTGTTTCCTTTGGGGCTTTCTCACCTGTACTCACAGGTCCACCCAACAGCAGAAGGCTTTGGAAATTGCTGCAGTGTTTGAAAGCACCGAACCAGTCACTGCTAGCACTAAAAGGAGCCACAACTCTGGGTTTAGAAAGTTTCATTTAAGGTCTTCATATGTAGTACTGCTTCCTCTTTAACTGTGAGGGACGTTGTTCCTGGTCTCTGCTTCTTTCTTTGGTCTTCTAGCCACCTGCTTTAGTCTTTCCGTTCCTGTTATCTCTTTACGTCATGTTCTTATTGACGTCACAGGACTGGGAGTCATAGACCTTTCTCTTACTTTTGTGGCATTATCTCCGATGGTCCCCAATGGGGATTCCTTTGTGCCTTTTGCTCTGGAGAGATCACATGCTCTTTCACTTTTTTCAATACTTAGAGCTTTCCTTTTGTCTGCATCGCTTGGTGATTTTGACCCAGGACACTAAAACGCGTTTGGGATGTTGAATGAGAGTTTTGATTTTCATGTAGAAAAGGTCACAGGTGCGAAAGAAGAGCAAAACCTAACGTGCGTGTATATGCGTGTGTGTCTACAACATAAAACGAAGTGCTAATTACAGACCCAGGTCAACAAAATAAAGAAACTACTGTGCTACCTCATTTCTGCTAAAATAATCTGGCCTCTTTCCGTTTATTTATGTTAGGGACATGTTTCTCATTTTAAATAAAGGCACAACGAGAGATACGCCTTTCATCTTCAATACTTTAGAATTATAAAGAAAGATAAAAACTATATACCAAAGAAATCAGGATGATCCATATCTCTGGTAAATTTGAACATGTTTCTGTTTGTCTAATCTAGGGGCTGGTGTTTAAACAGCGTCGGAACACAAGATGGGGATTCACATTCAAGTGACTTACAAAGGAAACATGCTCAAGGAGGGGCCTGTAAGGAAGGAAAGGGGTTGGGGGAAGAAGTTAAGTAAAGACGCAACTTAAGACAAATCTAACTTTGACCTGACGCCTGCAGGAGCTCTGGAGCACAGGCTGTCCCATCCTGCGGCGTGGGAGCTGGGGTGGGAATCTCTGCAGCAGCCACCCAGCAGCCAGGCAAGTGTGGAGGGACACACCTCCAGGGGAGGCTGTCCAACCACCCAGGGGCGGCCCCAGAGAAAGCTGTAGGGACGAGCCATTCACAGCTGCACCTACATTAGCTGGTAGATGGATCCATCAGGCAGATGAAAGGAATCTCAGAGCTGTGAGATTCCTCTATCTGAGCCGTGTACCAACAGCATCTGCTACAGAAAGGAAGCACTATTCTTGAGAGTTATGTGTCAGACAGACCTAAAGCTTATCTTATTCGAGCTTCCCAATCACCTTGGATGACAGACACCACCATTTTGCAAGTAAATTTGAGGTTCTTAGCATTTAAACAAAGCACGCACCTCCACACATTAGCTAATGTGGCAGTCCATTGCACCGTCTTTGTAATCCACAATGCATTGCCTTTCCCCACAGTAACACCACATACTTGTTTTGTTTTGAGCTTTTTCTTATTTCCTAGGTTGGTTTTGTGTTAACCATAGAAGTCTTTTTTTACGAAGGCTTACAAAGAAACCCTAAAACCATCTCAAACATAAAATGGAAGTCACCCCTCTTGGAGGTCCATCGCTCTCTGCCCCCGATGGCACACCCGGGGAACTAACCATCACAGAACCTCGCTGTGTTACATCCTGTTGCAAGCCAGTCCTCCGTGGGTTTCTCCCGAGTTGTGAGCAAAAGCACCCACAGCTGTTACGCTGGACTATCTTCGCTTAGATATCTGTGCAGCGAACAACCTGGAAGGTGCAGGCAGTGCCTTCCTCTGGGCCATAGGGTAGATTTGTTTCCCGAGCACAAGGCCTCTGGGGCAAAGGCTGGGCAGGATTGCTGGCACCTCCCCCGGAAAGACTGGACACTTCTGCAACCGTGGGTTCTTCAGCTGAGACACAGACCCACTGTGTGTGGAGCATCTACCTCTGCACTGTCCCACGACATCTGGGGACAAGGGAAGCCAACGTGAACATGGACGGAGCTCAGGTCGTCCGCTGTGCTGTAATCGAGTCCTTTGTCTATGACCCAGGAGTCGTGTGTCTGCTGCCAGTGTGCATGAACCTGTGACGACCAGCTTGCTAGTTGACATGGAGGGTAACACCTCGGCCCCTGCCCATTTCCCGCCTTCTGTTCAGATAGGTCCACCAGCATTGCCTAATGATGAAGTTTCTGGATTTCACCACATAATCCATTTAGATGCCGGCGCCCATTATCCCGCAGGTTGTTCCAAGCCACGCTGGCAGCTGAGACAAACCTGAGGAAGGACCCAGGCCTCGGATGGTCAGATCCACACTCAGGCCTTCTAGCGTTCACCGACGCACCGTGCGTGGCTCCCAATGAACCAGTTTGGAGGGAAGCCGGCAGACCGAGTGGCCCTCTCAAAGACTGTGAGGGGGATTGGGCCATTCACGCTCCTCCCTGGAAGCAGTGAGAGGTTGGGCTGAACAGGATTGCCTGGTGTTTCCTCTCCATTCAAGTTGCCTCTAGAAAATCACTGCACAGCGTGGCTTTGAGTATTAGAAGAAATACCGTAGGGTCCTGTCAGGCCTGTTACAAACACCAAGACAGGAGAAACTACAATACTCACTAAAGCTATGAAAAGTTGTTGTGAATTAATATGCAGAACATATATTATACTATTATACTGCATTAACACTCACTATTCAATATTTAAAGCATTATATCAATTGAATTTAATGTGCAATATTATTAACTATACTTAGAGTTCTGTGAAAAAGCTACTACTGTTGCTTATGGAGAATTTTAAGAAGTTAGGTATATGATTGCCTCCCTTTCCAGTCTGTGTAGCGTGTAGCATAAAAGAACTATTCATATAAATACAAACATCAATATAAATATAAATAATACTAAATATGGATATAAATATATATGAAAACATAAGTTGATCTAAGTCAACATAAAATCATTAATAGTACTAATTTACATAAAGAACATAAAATCAAACTATAATAACAATTCACTATAGCTGATATAAATAATAACAACAACATTCACAGGTCATTCACCATGTGCTTGGTACTTGGCTAAGCTTTTCACCAACACTGTCTACCTAACTGTAACAAAACCAGTGGGCGAGTCACGGTGGTTTCGAGCAGTTTGCACGTAAAGAAACGGCACCTGACAGATGTCCCTTGCTCCTCTGGCCAAGGTCACAGAGCTCACACGTAGCACGGCTGGTACCCAGATTCGGTCCTCTTCAATTACAGAATCTATGATTTTAAGAAATTCCTTACAGGGTCTGGCATAATAGCATACGCTGAAACTACAGACTGCAGCTAAGGCAGCCAGTGATATTTACATTAAAAATATAAGCATGGAAGCCTATTAGGAATTAAACCCGTGAGCGTTATTCCTCTCTCACCTGCAGATGTCCTGTCTTTAAAAGATAGGAATGGATTTTATAATCCATAACGCTCATTTCTGGCTTCCATCTTCTGAGGTTCTGTGCCATTTGCTTCTCCCTGTATTGACCTGAGCTTATCAATAAATGCTCAGTTCATCAGAACCTCGGTGCTCATTGACTGCCTCCCTCAGACGGTCTTCACCGAATTCGCTGAAAGCCCCTCCACTCACGCCCTGCATCTCCTCCAGCCCTAAGTGATGAAAATAAAGTGCCCTTCATGAATCAAAAGGCCCTTTCTTGTTCTTGTTCTTTGAAAGGAGGCCCCCTTTTGGAACGGCTTTGGCAGGTGGTGCGGAGTGTTCCCGGACACATGCTGCATTGTCTTCGAGGGAAGGGCCAGCTCTGTGGACGCGGAGACCACGCGGACCCTGACCACAAGGGGCGACCTGCTAAGTCTCTGGTGGACGTTACTTCTAACACGTCGAGTCGGCACGGTGACCCAGAAACATGAGGGAACCCCAGGGGAGTGGCTGTGAACAACCTCCTCTTTTGTGATGTTCATTTTTCAGTATGCTTGACAGTTTTGAAGCTGAGCTTTTTAAGAAACGCCGGTTTTAGAAGAACAGACTGGGGATGTATTTCAAGGAAACGAAGCGCAGTCACAAAAGGAAAGAGGCGCAGGGGAAAATGAGCCCCTTTGAGGTGAGCTGTGGTGTGCACGCAGGGCCTTTCATTTTCTGTTAGCCCAATGCAAGGCCTGCGCATTGTCCTCAGAACCTGGAGGAATAAACAGATCATCAAATCGCACTCGCCTTCAGTTTGGTGGGAAACATCTGTGATGTGAGCTGTCAGCCTCGCGTCTGATGTTGCCAAGGGAAGAACGCACTGTGCACAGTGGGGACGTTTCAAAATGCCTCTCCCTTCAGGTGTGGAGGTTGGAGTCTCTGCTCTCTTTATCGGTGCGGCGAAAATGCACTGGTCTGGCGACTGAGTTGTGCTCTTATTTCCATCCTTCCCTGCACTGAATGTTCCAAAACTTGACAAATATGAAGACAGTTACTTATGTTCAAAACAATCTCTTTCTGTAAAATCATCTCTTTTCATTAGGAGACTATTATAAAGAATAAAAATTTCGCCCTGGCTGGCATAGCTCAGTGGATTGAGCACAGGCTGCGAACCAAAGTGTCGCAGGTTCGATTCCCAGTCAGGGCACATGCCTGGGTTGCAGGCCATGACCCCCAGCAACTGCACATTGATGTTTCTCTCTCTCTCTCTTTCTCCCTCCCTTCCCTCTCTTAAAATAAATAAATCTTTTAAAAAATAAAATAAAAACTTATAAAAAAAAGAATAGAAATTTCCATATCCTGACCATCCAAGGCATGGGAAATCTAGAGACGAGTACATTCCCCCTTTCGTACATGTGTTCAGTGACCATTTATTGACCATTTAACTCCTGGTGTCACGGCAGGAGCTGGAGAGGAAGGTAAGGTTGAGAACTCATCAACTCTGCACACAAGGCCAAGCCTCCCAACTGCTGTGCAGCAAAAGGGTTACAGGCGGACCATGAATCGGTGATGCTCTCAGCCTTCGCAGAGGCAGAAAGGCCAGGAGGTACTAGGCTTCTTACTGGGTGGGCCAAAATGTTTGCTTGTTTGTTTGTTTGTTTTTCTGTAAGATGGCTCCAGTAGCACTTAGTTGTCTTAACTTCAAAATAATTTTGTTAGATTGTATTGTATTGTGACAGCTGTCAAATCAGTGTGCACTTAAAAAAAATCAAAATGGGTGACTTTTTGTGTAGCCACTTCAATACTGGAGATGGAAGAAAATACACATTTTTGACATATTATGTTTTATTATTTCAAAAAAGGTAAAAACTACTGAAATGCAAAAAGAGATTTGTGCAGTGTATGGAGAAGGTGCTATGACTGATCAAAGATGTCAAAAGCGGTTTGCAAAGTTTTCTGCTGTTCTGATTTCTCTCTGAACAATGCTCTGTGGTTGGGTAGACCAGTTGATATTGATAGAGATCAAATTGAGACATTAGTTGAGAACAACCAATCTTATACCATGCAGGAGATAGCCGACATACTCAAAATATTCAAATCAATAAAGTTATTGGTGGAAATTTTTAAAATGTGCTTTTATTTTACGGAGAAAGACTAAATGGACTTTTTGGCCAACCCAACAGAATCTCCTTCCTCCGTAAGCAAACTCATCTAGGGACCCAGGGAGGCTGGCCTCCGCTCCGTGTGGTCTGACTGCTGTCTCCCCTCCAGCCTGCTAAGTTGGACGATGCAGTGGCACAACTGGCGGTGCCCAATGCGGCATGCTGATGTGGCCAGAGTGCCTCCACCACCTGGACAACCGTGTCAACAGTCAGGTACAAGCATGTCATTGGGCATCTGGACTCTGTGTGTGGGGACTCGCTGAAGGACAAACAGCCCAAGGTACCCAAAGAGCATGGTAGGTGGCCCGAAGTGTGGTTTGCTGGTGAGGAGGGGAAGGTAGGGAAGCCAGGCGGGGGGTCTTTATGAGAAGCAGCTCTAGGCAACAGGCCAGAAACTCTTATCGTATTTCTGCTACTTCTGTCCACTTGTAGCCCCTGGGTTCATTTTGTTGCTGTTACTTTGTTGCCTCGGTACACAAGCTAACTTCCAGATGATGGCTGGAATAGCAGAAACATACTCTGCAAATTGCAGCCTTGTCACTGTTTTTGAAATATTTGACACGGAAGAGTGTGATTAAATTCTAAACCTGGTCCCATTATCATAACTTGTTTCAACATTACATTTAGCTATGAAAGATAAGGAAAAGCTGTTCAATTTCTTAAATATGTCAACTGCTGTAAATTTTTGAATGATTGTTTTAAAAAAAATTCAATGTGTTATCATTTAAGTGAGCAAAGTTCTGTCATAATGACAAATGCCAAAAGTTTGAAAAGGTCAAGTAGCCATTTGAAGGACAAATGTGATGTTAAAAAACAGTTAGGACTTCCACTTCTGGGAAGATGGGTGAAGGTTTTCCCCCCACTCTACCCACTAAGTACAACTAAAAATCCTGCAATATATATATGCAAACCCTCTCCCCCACCCAAAAGACCCTGAAAGGTGGAGAGAGGACATCAGACGGACTAGGGACCATAGGAGTTGAGGAATGACAGCAGTGAATTCCCTGGGTTTTCTTTCGGTCTCATATATCTGAGGTTTGGAGCAGAAAAATCAATCATCCAGAAACACCAAGAAGTGCGGGTAGGAAAAACCTGCATTTCTTCAGTCAAAGAAATAAGAAAGGGGCATCCTGGCAAAATATAAACTTTCAGATAATAATCACGCCAACCAAACATCTGTCAGAACAAAAGTTGCCTGGGACAAAGTCAAAGTTACTCAAGAACAACTGTGGCAATCGGTGCAAGAGACTGAACTCAGCTGCACTTAAACAAAGAGCAGGAGGCTTTAAGTGTTGGGGATGAGCTAGTGGAGACGTATTGAGGGATGTTGGGGGTTCGGGGGGCGTGGGGGTTGGTGATCACGGGGATGAGTCCAGCACATTGCTACTCCTGAGGCTGCAAAGGTTCCCCTCTGTAATTAGGTCGTCTGTGTTTGCTCACTGGGGAGCACCGCTGAAGTCAGACTGCTCTCTCCCACAAAGACTACCAGGTAAGGATAGTATCTCTTTTCATATTTACATGATAAATAGATGGTTCCGAAGTTCTTGAGAAACACATTCCTGGGCTGTAAAACGGGCAGGAAGGTTTTTAAAAGACTGACGTCTCAGAGTGGCCAAGAACGGAATTGCAAGTTTTCTAAAGCAAATGCTCTAAGAACAGGGAAGTCAGGCACCTGCAGGCAGAACAAAGCCTGTCTGCACCTTGGTCAAGCCCAGGGAAACATTAACGAGCTCCGGGTCCCACCGCAGAAGAACTTGTGGTCTGGCCACACTCTGACCTGTACAGCAAAGGCCAAGGGGGAACCCGAGACTTCCACTCTTACAAGGCTGTATAAAGGTGCCCCAACATTTGCTGCCTGGGTGGTGTCAAGGAAGGTCAGATAAGGAACCTTGGGGTGAAAGGACTTTCATCCCCACCTAAGAGTAAAAAGGAACTCCTACCCCTCCCCACTGCAGTCCTGGTGGAAATTTAAGACTCTTACTGTCACCCAGTGGTAACGGGGTCATCATGCCTGTGACACCAGTGGAGACCACAAAGAAGCTGGAATGTCCACCTGCACCCAGCAGTACAAGGAGTCCTACCCCCGCCTTTGATTTCACTGAAGGTCAAGTGTGGAACCTCAATTTCTACCTTCACCTGGTTACAGCATAAGGCAGCACCCTTCCATTTCTCTTGCTAGAGTAACGTTACTCACAGAAAGCTAACTAAAACAGAAGGTTTAAAGAAGTCAACCGTTGGGGCTAGATACCCATTATATTTTGTAGGCATCGTGAAGGGCACTTTCCAAGCGGTATCTTCTTTAATCCTCATAAGTATTTGAGGGTGCAGGTATTTAGATTGTCAGAACCTTTAAAAATACCCTCTCTCCCTGCAAGTTCTCCTAAACATGTGAACAAAATATTTTTCTCACTTTCTGCCTCTGTCCGCAGCCATCTTTCCGAGTTCCATCTCATGAGGCAAATTCATATGTCTCCTGATGACCTTTTCAGTATTCCTACGCTGGATCTCAATTTCACTCTTGCCTTGCTACTTGAACTTAATGTTCTATCCTATTCACTCCACACACTCAAAAGCTCCCAAATCATTCATTCACTCATACACTATTTGATTTCACAGTCTGATTCAGGCACTATGCTAGTCACTTGGGATTAGATAATTCACAAAAATACACATGGCTGCTTCCCTCTTGCAGCCTACAGCCCAATGGGAGAGACATGCATTACTCACAGGACTATGAAAATAAATGTAAAATTGCAATTCTGTTTAATAAGAAGAGAAAAGTTTCTGGTGGACTGAGATACAAAAGAATATCTAGAATTTCCATTTCCAGTGGTGATGTGCTGGCTTGTAGCAGATCTCTCTCTTTGGATATCAGCCTCAAGGCATGAGGACGAGCAAGACTCCAAGACTTGAGGGGCCAAAATACTATAGAGAAAAGAACTCACTGAGGTGACCCCAAATTCTACTCATTTCCCACCTGGAAGTTTCCACTAATTTGTATGAGCACAGGTCAAAAGAATCCTGGCAGAAATCAGAAGGCAAGAGGCAGAAGAGCTGACAGAGAAATGTCATCATGACTGGGATATATAAAGCTGGTGAACGGTCCCACTGAGGGGGGAAGGCTCCAATAAATACCTCGGGCTTTCCGTTGGGAACCCTAAAAGACTACTCCCTAGAAGTCAGGGTGAGTTCTGAAAAGAACAGGTCCTACAGAGACTGAACTCCAGCTTGCAAACAGCTATGTTGGGCTGTGGTACCCTGCCTGCCCTCTCACACAAAAGGCGCATCCAGAGCCTCTTCAAATGTGTACGGCCAACAACCAGCACCCAGTGAAAAGTCAATAGAAATCCCAAGTGACAGCAGTAAGAGGGAAAAAACAGCCACAGCAAGAGACTGACAGGTGACTCAGATATCAGAGTTTCAAAGGCTGAAATAACCAATGGACATCTGCAAAACAAGATGAAGAACATCATCAGAGAACTAGGATCTATAAGAGAATCGTGAAAATTCTAGAAATGGAATGTAATTATTGAACGTTAGAGCTCAGGGGAATGGACTTAACCTCAGATTAGATGAGGGCGAAGAGAGGGTTAGTGATGTGAAAGGTGTCCGTTGACTGTTCAGCCTGAACCACGAGGTATAAAAGGGTCACATACACACAGAGTAAAGGAGCATGAAAAAGACTAATACACGTGTAATTAAAAACCAAAAGAGAAAGAGAGGAAAATGTACCAAGTTTAAATAAACTTTAAGTAATGATGAAGATTTTTCCAAAACTGATCAATGATGACAAGCAAGTGCTATCAAGCTCTATGAACTTCAAGCAGGATAAATACCCAGAAAAACACAATTAAGACATCTTTGCAAAATCTATAGAAGCAAAAAAAAAAATAGAGAAACTCTTAAAAGTACTAAGAAAAAAATCCATGTCTTCACGAGGTAAAATCTAGACCAGTGGCTTTATTTCTCCACAGAAATATTGGTGTTTTTAATGTGCTAAGAGAAAACAGAACTGTTCATAATGGCTAAACAAGAAAATTATCGTATTTTCTTACATACAGCATATGCCAATTAAAATAAATAAGCTAATGCTATTATACAGCAACCTGGATGAATCTAATGCTCAAAATGTTGAATCAAAAAAAAAAGCAGACACACATGAGTACCCACTTTGTGATTTCACTTCTATAAACTTCAATAACAGACAAAACTCCATGTTAGAAATCCTGGCGGAAGTTTCCCATGGAGGAGGAGGGGTTAGTGGCTGAGGGGCCATGGAGAGTGTTTCTGGAATGCTGGTAATATTCTCTTTCTTGATCTGGGGGGAGTGAATTTTCTTTAAGCTAAAAAAAATGATGATTTATGTACTTTTGTATTTATATGAAAATTCAATAGCCCAATTTACATAGAAAGAAACAAACAATGCAGTAAAAGGTCCTCTCACGTTCACGCCTGCTCCCCTGTCAGTGCTTTGACAGGCAGGATGCGCGGGCTGCCTAGCATTTCGGTCGATGCAGAGTCTACACTAATTCCCTACAACGCCACCCGGAGCCCAGAAGGCAGCACCTCCAAGGAAACCTGAAATGCCAAATGCGAAAATACCTGTAAAGTGATTTTAAATTCTGAGAACAATAGTGTCAGTGCTTCACACTGTTCTCTTACTCTCCATCTGCTATTGCCTTCCACCAGCAGTTGCAGAACATAATGGGAAAGGATGAATTAAACTCCTAGGTTCCGAAGCAAATATTATGCAAGTTTATCTCCGGGGGAAATACAGTCCTCGGATTCAAAGGCAAAGTTTCTCTTTGTTAAGTTACAAAGGACTGAATACAGGGGAAATTATGTGATATCTGTATTATCTTAGAACCTATAAAAAAAAAGGAAAGAAATATAAGGCTTAACTCTTTAGCCAGAAAGTATGTGTTTTAATTAAACAGAAAGTTTCCCGTGATTATATTGATCATTTAAAGTTAGCTCTTGATTAAGAATGTGGGAGGATTTTTTTACATAAATATAAAATATGCCGTAGTCTAAAATTGGCAAGATAATTACTACCAAATCATATGATCCTGCTTATATTTAAAATATAGGTATATAAAAATAAAATATAGGTACATAGATATATCCTGAGACAATCTTGAAAGTAAAATAAACAGAATATGAAGAAGGCCTCTTAAATCACGCAATCAGCACAGTGTTGGAGAAGAGCCAGGCCCGGCGTACAGTGTGCCCATGATGTCTACATAGTGCTCATTGGCCATGAACTTGGAGCCTTGTGAACCAGAACATGGCCCTGCTTCCCACACTGAAAACAAAACATCTCTTTGGAGCCAAAAATAAGGAACCGAAATTTAGGCTGACCCTCGGGCCCTATTCCTTCATGAAACTGAAACTTTGTCTTCCAGCATCTCTTGACTGTGTTTGAGTCCTAAGCCAGAGCTGAACTCTCTTACCGGGTAAAGGAGGAACAATCACTTAACAGGCTCTAGCCTGTCCGTGGAGAGGTTCCGCTGACAATTCCACTGGACGTATGAAACAGGACATATGAAAAGACCATTGGTAGTCACCCAGAATGTGCCACGCAGCCGGCGAAAAGCTGATCACTTCTGAGTCTCCAGCGACATTTCTGTGGCCAGACAGTCCCCCCTGCGGATGACGGAGCAGTGGGGACAGATAAGGAACGACCTGGGAGGCCGGACAGACAGTCTGGAGCTCCTTGATTACAGTTCACTTACGTTGCTCCTGCCCCAGCACTGCCCTTTCGGTTCAAGGTAATCAATCTCCTCCTCTTTAAGTGACAGGGAGTCAGCGAAGGAAAACGGAGGAAAACCAACCCACCTGAAACAGGGAGAGCGATTCGCAAAGAAACTCACAAACAGCCACCTACTAAGTCACCTGTAACCCAAAATATTAACATCGATTTTTACCAAATGTTGATCTTATCATTGATTTTAATTTTTTGTGCATTATCATATTTAGTATTTTCCTACAATTTACCGTTCCCTTTCTAAAATTCATTATTTTGTCATTCGAAAAGAAAAAAACAACCAAGTGTAGCCTTTAAGCAGCCAGCACTTAACAAGAGTGCAAATGAGTTTTTCCTTGAAATATGCCTGCATTGTCTTTGTGAGACACGCTTCCTTCCTCACCAGATTTAGGACAGTGGGGAACTTAGTGGAGCACGTATCAAAATCAGGTGACATGTACAGATCAAAACTGAGTCTGGTTTCACCCAGATGAAACGTGCATCCTACTCAGAACTTTCTCAGAGTTTCTCATGGAAACTGGGAGAATGATTTGTTCCTCATTTCCCATAATTTAAGTAGTATTTGCTCAATTCAAATAGGTGTTCAGTAAAGATAAGTGGCATTTGTTTACCAGTTCCGAATATGAGAAATGTAGACCTTTTTAAAAGCCCAAACAATG
Organism: Phyllostomus hastatus; assembly: GCF_019186645.2. Taxonomy (NCBI): domain Eukaryota; kingdom Metazoa; phylum Chordata; class Mammalia; order Chiroptera; family Phyllostomidae; genus Phyllostomus; species Phyllostomus hastatus. The sequence goes on from NW_025334024.1 coordinate 23,124,997, forward strand.
CAAAGTACATCATTTTACATATCCCATTTTATAGATGAAGAAACGAGGAATTTCAGCAGTCATGGCACCCCTACGCCAGGTAGCAGCTCCAAGCTTGGTCTCCCATCTGTATGCTTTGAAATGTGCCTTCTTCCCCAACCCATCATGTTCATCTGCAACAAGAAATGTTGCTAGTATTCTGTTTCTGCAAATCAACTAGATTAGTCTCCCTGACTAAAAGTATAATATTAACAGTGGCCTTTCTGAATTCAGACATTCTAATTCCCATGCCATCTTATCTCCCTGCCCGCTAACACAGGGTTTCTCAGCCTTGGCAGGGCAATATTTTGGGCTAGACAGTTCCTTTGCAGGGCGGGGCATGAGGGTGGGCTGTCCTGTACACTGCTGGACGTTTAGCAGCCTCTCTGACTTCTCCGAACTGGATGCCAGCAGCCCCCCGACTCCAAGTCATGACCTTCAGAAATGTCTGCAGGCATTGCCAACGCTCCCTGGAGGACAAAATTACCTCCCGTGGAGAATCACTGGCCTGAGGAATTCAACCAGCACTTGAAACTTCAGACAAGGATCTGTATTCTCTCTTTTTTTAAATTGAAGTCATGCACGAATTCTAAAGAAATCCTTTCTTTAAGCTATAAACCATCAAAGGACTCAGATCCTTCAGCATGACAAACTGTACCTTTTAGTACTATTCTCCTCTCCAGGAAATGTAACGCACCACACATGGCTTATTTGTCGCTGTGTCTGTTGGGTGTTATTAGGCAATTTCACAAGACTCCCTGTCCCTGGGTACAGGTGCTCTGAGACATAGAAGGGAGAGAAGCATTCATCTTAAAAACATAGAGAACTGGATTTAATCCCATTTCTAACATTTATTAGTGATGCAGTCGTGAGAGAGCTGCTTAAAGTCTTCAGAGTTTCCTTATGGGCAAAATAAGGACTTCAACATTCAAAAAGCCAGGAGGTGGTTAAAGGCTAAATATGCCCACAAAGGAATACTTCTGTGACCTTGAGCCAGTGGTCTGAGCTCTATGACTGAGCCTTCATCTGTTGAATGGTAGGTCAGACTGTATCTATGGCTGGAAAACCATGGGTCTGGACGTTATGGGAAGATCCGTGAAAGTGGGAAAAGGTGAGTAGACATGGACTATTATTTCACCCAATGCTTCACTATAGTACATGGGCTCTTCACCGTTCCTTCTGCTTCCGCAGCACCTGTGAATCGGCCGCACCTTCTGCTCAAAATAATTTTCCCCAGAGTTCACACGGCCAATCCTTCATCAGCTTCAAGCCTGTGATGGAATGTCACTTTCTCAGTGAGACTTACCCATAAACAACCTGTTTAAGACACTTCCCTCCAGCCTAGCACTCTTTGAGAACATGAACCTGTCCTATTTTTTTCTATCTTGTATTATTATTGCATTATTATTATTATTATTATCGTTATAATGATGTATATACTATGCTTCATGTTTGTGTCTTCCCACTGGAACGCAAGCTCCTTGAGGGCAAGAATCTTGCCTGCTTTATTGAACCCGGTGCCTGGAAAAGAGCCGCACACATTAGAAATATGTTGGATGAATGAATGAAATCGGGAGGCAACTCAGACTGACACAGAAACACCTAATCCCCGGCTCAGCCTCCAGCTCCGACAGGGCAGGTCTGGTCTCTACTCCTCCGCACCCCAGGGCCCCGTGAATGAGTGTCTGTGAGCCTGTGAGGCTGCTTCTCTAACTGTTTCAGAAAACTAGTCTTAAAAACATTTACTTTTGAAGGTTTCACTGTTCAACCTAGTTTGGTTAACTATCTCAGCACATGGCACATTTATGTGTCAAAAATCCTTTTAAACATTCTATTTCCTTTACTGTTTCACTGATTTTCTTTTTGCCTTAAAGTAGCAGAAAACTTTTCAGATTACGCCACATAATGCTTTACTATATAAAACATTTTCCCCATGTGTTTATAGAAAGCACATATGGGAAAACTGATCAAAGTTAAAAATGATAGATCTAATGAAATCTGTTATTACACATTTGTTGTGTAAATTCGAAAGTGTAATATTACAAAGTCAATCCACGAGACTAATGAGAGCATTGCAATAAATAAAGTCATTCGACATCAGGAATTAAACATGAGGACTAGTCTTCTATCAGCCTCCGCTAGTTTATTTCCACAATCTTTTTGGGGGGCTTTATAATATTCAGCAGACCTTAAATCACAAATAAGTAGTTGCAAGTGGTAATATTTATTAAGAGCTCATTTGCCGCCTCAGAATACTTATAAATATCTACAACAACATGATAGCAGAATAGTAGAAAATGTGTTTCAGTGTTGGAACACCATAAATCTTCTTAAAGCGATTGCATTATTGCATTCCTAATGACCAATAAGATATAAAGCCCACACTGGCTTGAAATAAAAAATAATGAAGAAAACCTCCATCTAATGAAAAAAAGTAGGAGACTCAACAGGGATTTCCAGCAGGGAAGGGAGTCACCGACTGGAGGTGGAACGCTGGAGACCTCCCAGCAGGGTGCGGTGGCAAGAAAGAACAGGGATGTGGAGACGGCGAATCCCAACTCACGTGGTATTCATGTCTTAAACAGACCATACTTAGTAGCAAGCTTCCTGGGATTGGACAAGAAGGTTGATACTGATGTCTTGAGGCTTCCTGAGCCAAAATAAAATAAGATGAAATCAACAGAGCTTGTAATATGCATATCTGTATATCTGCGTGTATGTACATATAAGTATGGATATAAGAGAGCACATGTGATGTAGATAAGTGTGTATAAATATGTATCTATATAAGAACAGACGATACAACTGTGTGCCCTCAAACCCCTAGTTTAGTGATACATGAAGCGTCCCACATTCCTCTGCAGACCATTATCCACCCTACCTACCATATTGCAAGCGAGAAATATTTAAGTGCTCAAGTTCACTTGTGCAAGTGTATTCCCTTGGTGCTGAATTTCATGGCTTGTTTTCACTGCACTTAATGTGCATATTAAACATAATCCTGAAGATTATATTACGCCTAGGACATGACTTTTCAGTTATCCCCTTGCCTCATTTCTCTGGAAGAATAAATAGAGATTTAGTGTTATAAGCAATTATGACTTTCACACATTACACTTATAAAATAATTGAATATATATTCCTTACACTGTTTTATATACTGATCGAAGAATGGAGGACATATCATTTTACCAGTTGACTATGGCAGCTGGTGAGTACATTTCATTTTCACTTATCCACCAGGTAATAAAAGATAATGAATACATCTCTGTACTTTAGTGTCTTATGTAAATGTTTCGTGCAGTTAAAGAGTTGTAAAGTCAAAATAAAACGTTAATGGCGGAGACAGAAATGGCATGGTATTAGAAGCAGACGCGGGGTTTGTTTTCTGGCCTGTTAGGAATAAGAGATAAAAAGCAGTTTCCACTTTGATCTAGCTGTGCTGATGCTCTAACTCGTCTAAGGGTAGGAAAACTGCAGCCCATGACCTGTTTTTGTAAGTAAATTTGTGTTGAAGCAAAGCCACACTCCTCCTTTTATGCATTTTCTATGACTGCTTTAGTGCCACGGTGGCGGAGTTTATTAGTTCTAACAGAGACGGCAAGGCCAGCAAAGGCTAAAATATTTACTATCTGAAAGTATGTAAACCTCTAAAACTACGCCATGCCCTGCCTCCACGAGGGTGTAGAGCAGGTTTTCTTGGGCAACTGAGTGGTCCTGAGGTGGCCGTAATGGTGGCCCCAGTAAAGAGGGGGCTTGTGGGAGGCTGCTCTGCGTGGCGTGGGCCCACCTCCCACTGGGCGATGCACAGGACCCACACCCCACGGACAGGTTCTCCTGTGGGGAATCAGGCCTGCAATGTACCTAGGCCGCTGTGAGTCTGGCTTTTTGCTAAAACTCCCTCACCCTGAATTGAGGACATTTAATGCAAAGCAACTTCCTAAAAACCATGCTAAACCTTCCAAGGATGAGTGTAACCAGTCCAACTATTTTTGCCTTTTCATTTGCAAATACCCCTCTTCTGTGATGTGATTACCAGCATCCTCTCTTTTATTTTTTGTATAAGGTCACCACCTAAATCAAGCCTGTGCAGAGTTAATGAGAACCTTCTTGTAATGTGCCCATAAGACAATAAAAGCTCACTGGAGCGAGGGCCAAGGCTTTTGCTCCCGTTGAGAGAAAAGCCATGCCGTCCCTTTTCCTCCACCGGATTTGGTAATCCATGTGAATGTCTCATTTCATTCATAATGTTTCAGACCCCATGAGCCAGGGTCCACATTAAGCACTGGGCGCAGTCAGCACTCCTCTGCAGCCAGTTCGCCTGTCCCTCAAGGACTCGGAAAAGCTCCCTCCTACCCTGTACCAGTCTGTCTGCCTCCAGAGCCCTCCTCTCCCTTGACAAAGACACGCCCCTTGCAGTTCCTGCCTGCTGGAGGCTTCGCTGTTGCTGCCGAGGACACCTAGGTTACTATGTCTGGGCCAGGGTCGCTGCTACCGGAGGCCAAGGACACATGTCTGTGTCAGTGGTGCCAATGTCCGGCATTGGGAACGTGGTAGATCACTCCACTGACGACGCTTGCGCAGCCCCTGCCAGAGCTGCTGTCCTCGCTTACGGCACAATGAACACTGCCACCAGGATGCTACAGGCACTGCTGCCCAGCCCTTGTGACCAGGGCAAGCTGGGACCGCACTCTGTGGAAAGTATAAGCTAACCTCAGTTTTAGTTTTTCCTTTTTTTTTTTAACCGTCGGCTCATATAGGACTCACATAGCCCAGGAGGATGGGAAAGGGGAAAATCTCTCTTCCTTCTGCTGAACGATGCTCTGTTGTGGGACCAAATTTCCATCTCATTCTGTCTGCCCCAATATGAATTCTGTCCATGAAGTACCTGAGGATCTCACATATATAAACGTCAGGGGCTCCTCCCACCTCCTGGTGCAATGGCCATCCAGGCTTACCCGGGCTAGCTCGTGCCTACATCGGGACTGGAACCTGTGCTTCGGACCCTGGAGCTTAAACACTCCCCTGCTTCTCTGAGCCGTGGGTTTCTCCTTGATGCTTTTGATGACCTAGGGAGACTGCCTGGCAATGATTACATTCTAATCGGCTATAGCTGGGGAGGTTTTTATCTTCTTTGCAGGAAGGGTGGTTAAATCTAGCAACCGTCCTAGCTCACGAGCTCATGGGCATGTGCAGTGAGCTATCGTGAGGTCCACCAGGAGCACAGAAGCCTGGCTCCTCCTGGACATCTGAGAACGCAGGTGTGCGGGGATAACATTACCCGACAATAATGCTGAGCACCTGCTTAGAGGGAACCGTTAGTAGAGAGAAGTTCAAACCAACCTGATATCATCTGTCGCTGTGCACAGGCAGTGTTACCTGATCAAACCCATCCAAGGCATTCCGGAGATTTCAAACCCACAACCTGTTTGTGGATATTCAAAAAAAGTTGTAACTTATTCCTCAGCAGATAAGAAAACTCATTCTCTTGAGGAGATCCCAGTTTTCTAGAACTCCTGACTCTCTTCCATCTTGTCCTGCCACACGGCGCAGAGCACTACGGAACTGTGGTGATGTTCCACACAAGGATGTGACAGCATCGTGACCTGTGCCCCTTCATATGTGTCCTGTAGGTCTCGCTGTTGCTCTGAGGATCAGCCTAATGCTTACGCTGGTGTCCTGGCTGGTCTGTTGGGTCCATGAACCTCTAACCTGCAGGTGACCAGGTGGAGATTGCCCGTGGATGACCTCCTGTATTCTGGCCTGCTACACAGATACTCCCATTGTCTTGGAATTCAGCTTTCCTGGTAACCTCCCAGAAGAGCCCAGAGTAACCCGAAAGGGTAGGGTAGCTGGCATACAATGCGGAGAACTATGGACAAAGGGAGATGAGAATCCGTGAATGCCTTCTTTCCCCTTCCTCCCTCAAGACTGACTACGAAGAAAAAAGCCCACACACACGATCGGAAGCCATCCCCTGGGACTGAGGGCTCGGCTTCCCTCTCACAAAGCCAGGACCAGCTGCGTGATGGACCCCCTCACGTTCGCGCTCCCTGCTTTCCCACCTAATTTCCCTGTCACCTCACTCTGCTTCCTGCAGTGTGTTCTGTCCAGTAAAATGTGAGCACATAGCTTGCATTCCAGGCTCAACCACGAGGGAACCTGTTCTAAGATAACCCCCTGTTGAGTTTTATGTAAGTAGAAAAGCATGCTTAGTTCCAATGTGTAGCACACACGAGTCCTCAATTCTTTAAACAGCATAGACTCACAAGTTGGAGGGGTGGGGAAGGAGGAGATAGGGGAAAGGCAAAAAATGAGATAAAGTGACTACTAATTCTGTTCCTCCGGGTCTGGAGGTTTATGGCTAAGCCCTGAATCTTCCTGAATCTCACTCAGTTTCTCTGGCCCTAAAACAGGGGGGTTAATAGCCTGAGAGTACGGCTAGGAAGATAGATTATGTCATAGTTAATACACAGATCGTGAAATCAGGCAAACCCTGGTTGGAATCCCAGGTCCACCTTTTACAGGCTGTGTCAGTTATGGCACGTCCATATTCAACCTCAGCCTAACGCTTAGTTCGAGGAATCACTGTGAATTGCAAAGAACAGAGTGTATGCAAAGTGCTTAGCACGATGCCCGGAACAGAGCTGCTCTGAAATGGGATCCGTTCTTATCGTTTGAATTACTTGTGATGTTAAAAGTATTACACAAACAATCATTATCACTAGCTCATTATAATTTTGATCATTTTCCTTTTTATAATATGCTTTCCCATCACTGACACTAAATGGAAGATGTGTCTTCTCCAAATAAAATGATTCCTACGACAGACATAAATGACCAAGTCATAAAATTTCCAATTTAATTCTTGCACTCTTGTGACATTGCGAAGCTATATAATCGGATTTACGGGACTGTAGTAAATATAATATGGAAATGAGACCAAAGATTCATTAAGCTCCTTCATGTGTCAGGAACTAATTAGTAAAAATATTTTTCTTCAAGGAACTTACAATGGTGGCGATTGGCTCGACTGAGCCTGGATAGGTGCACGGTGTTATCAGGCCAGAGAGAGAGACATTACCTGGCTGAGAGACGTCTTGGCCAAAAGATTCATACAAAAACCCTTTGATAATAAAAGCTGACAAAGAACACAGACATGCTTCTCATATTATTTTGGAGAAAAAGGAACATTTTAGAAAAGAAATGGCTTGGTAAACAAAGTTGAGATACTCTGTCTCTAACTCCACCGAGGACCAAGAGAACTTGTTATCCTCAACTCGGAAGAAGTTCAGGGCACTGAAAACGTGGGGAGGAAAAGAGTGTTAGTGGCACCTCTTCCAGTCCCGTAAATCTCCAAAATCTCATTTGCCTGGAGAACTGGTCAGGAAGCACATCTAAATTCTTGAAGTACTTAGTCACTGAGGATGAGATTTATATGTTTAGGAGGAAGCTGAGTGGACAGCCTCCGCTGCAGAATACCCACAGGAATTTCTGTGCAGCGATCAGACAGACGAAAAGTCGGTGGTGGCCTGACTCTCTAAACGCAAGGACAAGCGCATGTCCAACAAATAATAACATTCGCCAGTGGAGGTCAGGTAACTGGTCTCTTTCATGCTGCAGAAGCAGCAGTAAAACATAAAAAAAGAATAACGGGTGCTTGATACCAACTACTCTGCATTTGTATAGTTTCCTTTTTTCTCCTGAGGGGATGGAAGAACTAAGTAAAAGCACTCACTTATGATTCTTAGAACATTTCTGTGAGGGAGAAAATGGAAAATGGTAGATATCTATCTTGGTAAAATAAAGACTGTAGAGGGTATATGAACTGTTTGGATGGGAAAAAAAAAACATATCTCAAGTCTATTTCTAAAAAAGAATCTGAAAGGCTCTTCCACTCTGAATTACACAGATCTCTAGCTCACCCTGCAGTGCAAAAGGAAAATATTGTAAGTGTTATTACCATTAGTAGTGACAGCTAACTTTCACTGGGAGCTTATTATGTGCTAAAAACAGTGCTTAGTGCTTTTATAGCTTAGTTTGATTTTCCTAGAGTTTGAGACCAGGCTTGTGGGGAGAGGATTTGGGGGCAAGGGATGATCCTTGGACACGTGAGTGAGGGGATAAGGGGAATGAGATGCAGGAGGAGCAAAAACTAGTAAGTATATTCATGTAAGTCACTGGATTTGGCAATAAGGCCTTGACCTTGCCAAGACTTGTGAGGAGCATGCAAAATGACTTCCGGAATTCTTCTTCTGAACAGCGAGGGGCTTGGGCAAGTACCTGCTGACTTGCGATTCCCATCAGTTCAAGGCGGTCTCTGAACAGCTGGGCTGCCCTTGTGCACTTAGCGCGGGAGCTAAGGGAACTCCAGCAAGGCTTGCCGTGACACACGGTCAGTGTGCGTCAAGCTCACCATCCACCAAAGCTCTAGCTGAAATCGGAGGTGTGCCAAGGGGATGCCGCAAAGGCAAGAAGAGGGTCCGTGACACGGCTTACTTTATGTAACCCTCACTGTGGCCTATTATACCGTCGTCATCCCCCTTTGATGGTGAAGATACGAAGTCGAAGAGAACTAATGTAATTTGCCCAAATCCACACCGCTAGTAAGTGGTGGAACCCAGGCTGTGTCATCCTAGACCTGAAACCTAAATCCCCGCATCACCCACCACCAGCGATCTAACCTCTGCAACCTCTTGCCTAAGAGACTCCTCTTCCCTGTGCTGGGAAGTACAAAAGCAAATTTCCAAATATAAACCTCATGGCTAAATAGACTTCCCTGACTTACCTTTAAGAAGCAGATAACTTAAAAATTTAGAGAATTTAGTTGAAGCTGTTACTAAGATGAGGGCTGAACAGGGTGCTTCCGATGAGGGCTCCTAACGAATTTATCCACCAGGGGTTTTTTATGGCCTCCTTGGGGTCATTTGCACAGGGCAGACATTCCCATCTACAAGGGTATGGAGACCGTTCGTAATGATCACCTTTCTGTTAAAGCTCCAGGCTAGAATATCTCCGCAGTGGAAACCTAAGCCCCGCACTGAGGGAATGGGAGTGAGCTGGGGTTTAATTCCACTGAGAACGGGACATAGGTTAAAACGGTCTCCTGGGCTTTTAACTTTGAAGATGATGCACAATTTTTAAAAGTGAGGAAGCCTACGTTCTAAATGGGTGAGTAAGGACGGCTGTAAGTTATAAAAATAAACAAAATCCCTGTGCAGGTAGCCAACCAAAGCTCTCTGTCGGCTGAGTCAGGTTTCACAGGGCAAAGACCCCCAGGTGAGATGACTATATTCGCACCCATCAGATAAGGGCGCTCGAAGACAGAAGGGAGCACTCCTGACCATTTCAGTGAATCAGCTGGTGTAAGCCGGAACCGCCCTGTTCTTAGGGCGGCAGGATGGGTCTGTGTTTTTCCCGCCATTACCCAGGCGTGAGAATCACTTTGAGTGTTTGCAGACCCTGGGACCCTCCCCCTGGTTACTGTATCAGACTCTCAGCCACAGGGCCCCCAGATTAGCATGTTAACAATGCCCCAAAGTGATTCCTAAAGACACACAATTTTAAGCACCAGTGATGGAGATAGTCAAGTTCAATGTTTCTGTATATATGTGTGTATAATTCACATAGAAAAGTAAATACTAAAATAGTTCAGTATTATGATTAAGATCACAAAAACTGGGAGGAAAAGGACTCCACTGATCTCATGTATTCATTAATGGGTATGTAGATATTTATTGAATCTCTAGTAAACATGAGAGTTTTTAATAATAGATAAAAAGAGAAAAATAACGTGTTTCTTGCTTTCTATGGATTTGTAGCCTAGTGTGGGAAGCTGCAGAGTAATAACAATAATCCAATAAACCATAACCATTTACACATCAAGAGTGATGAGGGCAGTGATAATTAATATTAGATTAGAAACGTCCTGAGGAAAATAAACTCCAGCTATCACATGCCGAACGGCACCACAGGGGTGATAAACCATCCCGGCTTGCCCAGGACCAATAGATTTCCCAGGAAACAGGGCTTGCAGTACTAAAACCAGAAAGTCCTGAACAACTCAGCACAAGCTGGCCACCCTATTGGTGAATAAGGCCATTGAAAGAGAGTCTAATAAAATGAATGTGTCCATGAATAAGGTTAGTAAAACACATTCACTTACATTGAGTCCCGCCATTTTTCAAGTTCTTTATATGCATTATCACAAGGGTCGGAGCTAACGGATAGATGTGGAAACTGAGGCTCAGAGGGGTTAATTACCTTGCCCCAATTCCCACAGAAGGGAAATGGCTGTGCCGAGGGAGAGAGGAGTCCGGGACTGTTTGAACCCGAAGGCCCCAAGAGGAAGGCAAGCTGCTCTGAGTTCTTTGCTCAAAACCCCAGAAGAGACAGAAATGTGGAGCTAGAAGTGAGTTCTTTCATCCCAGGGAAACCAGCCATGTTTTATTTAGGGAGTCGTTTTGTTTTTATTAACAGACACATGCCCAAGATAGTCTGCTCGCCTCCCTCCCTCCCGGCAGCTGCTTTGAAGGCAACCGGAGGCTCCAGGGGGAGCAGAGCTGTCTCTCGCAGCTGTTTCCCCAACACCTAACTCTGTTTCCAGATCAGAGCTGGGGTTTGAAGCTCTTAAAACCCTTGCTGCTTCAATCACATGAGAGCAGCAGCAGCCAACACAATCCGAGGTTCGCCAGCAGCCTGTGCGAATGCCCCCCCCCCCCCGTGTGCTGGATGCGGCAGGCACCGTGGCGTGTGGGGCTGTCTGTGGGGTCCACTTCCCCGTCCTCAGCCCCTCGCTTCTGTGGGGCGGACAGACTCCCTCCTCCTCTTGCTCTCCCTTCCTCCATCTCCTATTCCCTTTCCTTTTCCATTTGTGATTCGGGTATTTAAATTCCAAGAACAAGAAAAATGACACGTATTCATCCTAAAGATGCAAAGTTAGCATTTTGCCATATTTGATAAGCAAACCCCTTTTGTAAGAAGTCCAATGTTTTAGATAGGGTGGAAACTCTTAGTCCCACCCAAATACGTGTCCGTTCTTTGCTCCTGGGAACACCAGAAGGAAGTTGGAACGTTCCTTTCCTCCCAGTTCCTACACCTTCATTAACATGTCTGCACCCATGACCAACAGGAAGTATTATTAGGTGAGTTATTTTTTCACTCTTCATTAACAGTATCGTCCTGTACACCTCTACTTAGATCTTAAACATCCACTGAATAGTTTCGCTTTTACAGGCACATTCATGTAAATCCATGACAAACTAGCACATCGATTCTTGTTGCTTTGTGATATTCTATCGTATGAATCCTGTGGTTTCTTTTTTAACTCCCGAATATGAAATGCCTAAACTATCATTTTCACCCCTCCTGCATTCTGTACTTCCACGACAAACCTATGAGGTAGCTTTTACATTATGATCTCCACTTACTGTTGAGGAAATCGAGGTTGAGGTGGATGAGACAAGTCACGTTCACACCACTGACAAGGAAACTACTGGAATGGAGAACTAGGTGGGAGGGGGCCTGCACTGTTCCTGGTCTGTACCCAGTGGCCTCCACAAGGAAGGAAGGAAAGGAATGGATGGCAATCCCAGTAACACTGTGGCCAAACCGTGTTTCCACTCTTGTACCTACTGAGCTTAAGGGCAGGTCCCGGCACAGAGCAGGCGTTAAGCAAACACGTATTAAGTCACTGTGCTGAAGAGACGTGGAGACCAAGTCTCCGGAGGTTCTCGGGCAAGCTGTCCCCGTCAGGGCCCTGGAGGCAGAGAGCCCCGGGTCTAACGCACATCACCGATCACGGAACCAGACAGCCAACGACGCCGAGAGCGAGAAGGCAGTTTGCGGGCAGCACACAGCAGTCTGAACACAATACGAGCCTGAGACAAGGACCTGGAGTCTTTCTTACATGTCACTAGTGGACATGTGAGCATCTGAGCCATTTACACTCAAAGGAGACGGGGTAGGGCAAGCCCAGGAATTTTCACTGAGTCACTGAAAAGTATGACACTTTGGAGGAAAGCCATTCTTCCCCTCCTGTGTAAACTTGGTTTTGGTAATCACCGGTTTCTTCCACCACATGACCCTCAGGTTAAGGACACACACACCCTCTTTCTCTCCTACTTCCGTGCTTGGGACTAGCCTACGGGTTTAACTGGCTGCCGTTTGCAAAGGCTCGGTCTGTGCAGTGTCCACCCGTGAGATGAAATGAGCTATAACACATAAAGCGTGGGGCATAATGCCTGGCACATTGACAAGGTTAGAAAGAAGGAAGGACTATCCTGTTATATTTTAAGACTAGGAAAACAATTCTCTTCATAATAAATATTTCCAACAAGTAGCAGCAAGCTTTATTCAGATGGGGACAGCAACCTCGAGATGCAATTTTTAGCTTAGTTGCTGGTTATTTTTCTGAATATCGAATGTGTTTAGAATGGAGTGAACTCAGGCAAACCCACCTACCTAATCAGAACCCTTTTCAAAGCTTCTTGAGAAGCTTAAGAGACAGTCACAAGAAAATTCATGTTTTTTCTCAAACTTTGCTCAAGGCAAGCACATTTTAATATTTATAAAACCTCATGTCTCCATCCAGGGAAAACAAATTGAATCACCATAGAGGACAGGTGGGGCACTGGGTGCACGTGCACCTGGGGCGGGGGGGTGGGGTCCTGGGGACACAGCAGAACCTGTCACAGAGAGGACCCTGCCACCTGGCTTGAGAATTCGGTGGGGGCTTTGAGTGGGCCACTGCTATGGGGATTCATAGAAAACTCTTTGCCATTCAAGCAATGAATGCCTCCAGAGTGTATTTTTGAAGCATATTTTGGTTTTAATAAAGCAAGTATTTAGGGCACATGAACAAAAATAGGCTCTTGATTGCTCAGAATTCTGTGGCCACCTGAATGTGTGGATTTGATACTCAGTCTCCCAAAGAAAGACTGACATAACCCAACCACATAAAATTCCATTCAAAGGGGTATGTGTGTGTGTTTAATCCTAGCCAGAAATGGAGAAAGGTCAGACTCAACCCACATACCTCAAATCTGAAGACATTTCAGCAGGAACGGAAACAGTGGTGATCTTCCATTTCATACCAAATAAAAGGGAGACCATTCATGCTGCCCCTAGCGTTACAAATATTCCCCACATTCCCCAGGTGGGTGGAGGCGTGGACATGCAGACAGACCAAAGCATAGTTGGCCTGGCCGTCATGGGGCAGGGTCTTACTCAAGTGGCAGATGGAAGAGGGGGGAGTGTCCTCGTTCCCAAACCCGGCTGCTCACTAGGATCAACAGGGAAAACTTAAAACTACCTGATCCTCAGAACCAAGCATAGACCACAGGAGGGCTTCAGAGGAGGGTAGACATGAGTATTGTTTTAAAGCAGGGGTGTCACGTCCTGGCTGGTGTAGCTCAGTGGGTTGAGCACGGGCTGCGAACCAAAGCATCGCAGGTTCGATTCCCAGTCAGGGCACATGCCTGGGTTGCAGGCCATGGCCCCCAGCAACCGCACATTGATGTTTCTCTCTCTCTTTCTCCCTCCTTTCCCTCTCTAAAAATAAATAGATAAAATCTTTTTAAAAATTAAAAATAAATCAAATAAAATAAAATAAAGCAGGGGTGTCAAACTCATTTTCACTGGGGGCCACATCAGCCTCGCAGTTGCCTTCAAAGAGGCAAGGGTAACTTCAGGACTGTATACATGTAACTACTCCTTAACAGTTAAGCGAGAGCTTGGTGCTGCCTCAGGGTAGAAACAAGGTGCCGGGCTGGATAAAACAAGGTGGAGGGCTGGATTTGGCCCACGGGCCTTGCATTTGCCACCTGTATTTTAAAGTTTTCTGGGTGATTCTAATACACAGCTAAGGTGATGTAAGCAGATTTGGACAAGATCATTTTCCTGCCCGAGAGTGAAACACACATTGCAGCCCCAACGAGTGAAACTACATTGGCCGTTCCACAGTCTTGAACAAATTTAATCTGTACTGATTCGTTGTTATAATCAAAGACTTGGCACATATAAGGAACTCATTCCTAACTAATGAATAAATGAATGAATGGTTACTAGCTAGCAAAAATATTATAATAAAATAAGCTTTCCCTTTTCTCTGTGTAACTCACTGCTCAAATCCCTGCAATTTGCATAATATTTGATGAGCCATTCAACTTTTCATAAATTATCATAAAGAATTTATGAAAAAGTTACAGAGATATACATAAAGTATTCATTGCACTGCAGTTCATAGATTTGATAAGTCACTTATGATATATCCATCTAATAGAATTCTATGTAGACAGTAAAATAAGGTTATTGGTTATTCTCTAATGTACAAAGCCATCCATGATATATTATTGATAGAGAAAGAGCAAATTAAAAACAGCACGGATAAAAATACAACTTTGGTTTAATAAATAAATTGTGTGTGTCTACACAGAAAAATTTGGGAGGTATAAACACTAATGTAGCTTAACGCTAATGTAGTTATCCATGGAAGATAAAAACAAGGATGGCTTTCATTCTTTTTATACCTTCTCTTCATTTTCAACTCATATTATTTTAATCATTATAATTTCTCCATGTGTAAATTTTTTTCCAGAGATGGAAGAGCTGTGGCCCATTCCCATTTCAGGTCCTTCCTGATTTCAGAGGCCTCGCCACCTGTGAATAGAGTCAGACCAAGACGCCACAGCGGGAAGGGAGCTGACCTGTAATGTCCTTTTCCATCCCTAGGAGTGAGCCTCTAGTATTTATGGTGGCCACGCCCCCAAGTAAGTTCCCATGAAACTGCTAACTTTGTTTGACCCAATCCATCCACTTACATCCATGAAACCTGTTTCTTTGTTTTACCGCATTTATCAGGGTGACATGGGTTAATAAGGTTACATAGGTTTCAGGTGTTCGATTCCATAATACATCGTCAGTGTACTGTATTAAGGGAAGATAAATGGTGACGGGAGGAAACTCGACTTTGGCAGGTGAACACATAAGAGCCATGACTTCAGGACATCCGCGTCCATCTGGAATGTGGCTGGGTTATCTGGCGCAGCTGCTTCTTAATTACCACCCTGCCTGTCTGCCGTCACTCACGGGGCAGGTACGTTTTGAGGCAAATATCAAAACACAGAAAGGCCTCTACTGTGAGGTGACAGCTTTCAGGAACGGAACCACGGGGAGGATCCTACTTTTCCCTGATCGGGGCAGAGGGGACACATTATTAGCAACTACAAATAATCCTGACAGCTAGAACTACCTGGCCGTTCTCTGTACTGATAGTGTACTAAGCACTCGCAGGATTGAGGAACACCAATATTATAAACAGCACTTTGATGTGTGCGCCATTACTATGCCCAATCCACGGATGAGAAAACAGAGGCCTGAGGAGCTTACAGCTCACCCAGGGACTTATAAACAGTGAGTAAAGAGCTGGGGTCGTGTCGCAGGCAATCCGGCTCCAGTGTCTGCTCTGACCAACTGACTGTATAACAATATGGTGTTATGTAGTCGGTAGAGCTTCTAAAACCCACAGCTCAATTTAATTCAGTCCTCAACACTGATCATGTTCATTTCTGGGGTAGGTACACATTACAGATGAATAACCATCGTTGGGGCCCTCTCAGGACTGACACTGATGTAGCAATTCAGTCCAGCCCTGGAAGAAGGAAACCAAAATTCTCCAGCATCTTTTTATCTCCTAGACAAGTGGGTGTTGGAGTGTGGCCCCTGGACTGACGTCACCTGAGACCTTAGAAGACATGTACACTCTCGGCCCAATCCCAGGCCTAGGGAGTCTGACCCTCTGGGAGTGGGGTCCAGAATCTGGGTTCTACAAGGCCCTCCAGTTGGGAACTACTGTTCCAGGTGTCACGTCCTGTGTTTCTCATCCAAGGCACACAACAGGTTTTAACATCAGTTCACAGTTCCCAAGGAGGAAACCGAGGCACGGGGAGCTGCAGGCATGTTCCCTGAAAGGCATGGCTAGCTGGCGCTGAGGCTGGAAGTCTAACCCGCGTCTGTGGAGGCCCCTGCTGAGCTGGCATGGAAGAGACAGAGCACATGTTTTGACTCAGCCACCATTTCAATGCAATCTCCTTTGTTAGCACGTGGCTCTACAAAGACATACCGAGGAATGTAATTTAATGGGAAACTAAGATACATGTGGGCACTTATCTCATAATACAATTCTACTTATGAAAGGATGCTGTAGTGTACCTAGACTCTGAGAAGTCAGGCAAAAAAAGCCAACAGGGAGATAAAAGGAGACTTGACTTGGGGTGGCGGACACACAATGCAAGGTACAGGCGATGTATCATAGAACCGTACACACCTGAAACCTGTATCATTTTGTGAACCAGCGTCACCCCAATGATTTTTTTTAAAACGTGGCTCTTATTTGAACTGATTCACAGGAAGGGAGCGTTGCTGGGGAGGTATTCACACACCAGATGCTGTGAAGGTATGTGCTGTTTCTGTGGGCCGCTATGTAACCCCACTGCAACCCAGCCTCCAGGCCTCACGCTCGTAGGTGTAAGTCCTCCGTAAGCGACGTCTGAGGCTTGCGGCAGAACTGTAAATCAAAGCCGATGGGAGAAAATGCAACTCCTCCATTCAGTCCTTCTGGAAATACTTGCCTGCAATGTTTCGTGTGACAGAGATTGTGTGTGCACACGTGTGCACACACATACCCACCCCCACAAAGATGGTACGCATTCTGCGCCGTCTTCACTGGGAGAGCCAGGTTAGGAAAGGTAATCAAGTACATTTCCCTTCTACCTAGTAAATAAATTAAATGGTCCCTGTGGTTATTCATTAAAACTTTTATGGTATGTTCATCAATTACCAAACAGCTTGAACAAAAGCAGAGGTAAATTAACTTTCCCGAATCCGCACGGCTTGCCAAAAGGAGTGCACTCAAAGCAATTTCATTGGTTTAAAGTTCATCCAAAATACTATTAGCTTGGAGTCCAATTTCGAACTGTCAAGGGGAATATATACAATGGTAATTTCAGATCATTATCATGACATTCCAATGCAAATGGCCACAATTTAATTCATTATCAGTAACATTACGTCTTTATTTTGCTACCAACTGGTGACTGACATTTCCAGGGCTACAAGAAGCAAATGCTAATGAGACCATGGTGTACTCTTACCCTTTCTTCTTTTGCTATGTTTTTCCATCTTTAGAGAGACATGCCAGAGGCCACTTCTGGCCAGCTGCTGGCCCTGGACACTCCGTCCCCCTGCCCTCGGCCAGGCCACCATCCCGGGGACAGAACGAAGCTTCTGTGCATTTCTGGGTCTGTGCATCACCCCTATGAGAGGCAGCCCCTGCAATGCCGTGACTCCTTCCTGAAACCACCCACCCAGCTGAACTCAGGACACCCGAAGTACTCTCCAGGGTGACAGAGCACAGGCATTAACGGGCAAACACACTGCCGAGGAACTTCAAGTCTGCATTTAAACTGGACACAAAGGAAAGAAATGGCTCTCCATGCTCTTCTTTGCATCATGAGAGTTTAACAAATCACTAACCTCGGAAATGATGTCGGGAGGGAACTTCCGCTCCCCCCCCACCCCCATTCACGCTCAGCTGGGCTCCACTCATCTCTGAAAGTGTGCCTTTCACTCGCAACGTGAGATGAGAGAGAGCTGTGGAAATCTCAAACAGCTTCCGTGGAATGTCTCGTGTGTTCGGATGAAAGCACTTCGTGAGTACAAGAGTGAAGATTCTCTGATCTTCTAGCTACAGATTCAGGCTAAAGATATAAGATGTGGATTTTTTTTCCCATTTCCCTGATATGACATAATAATGCTGCCTTCAAGACAATGTCTACCTCCAGAAGATCCATGCATAGGTTACTTATTCTCTCATTATTCTGCTGCAGCAATAATAATAATGACAGGCAGTCATTGTGTACCAGGTCCCCAGCAATTTGGCTTGGCATTTAATCTTCAGAACAATCCTGCAGGATAGGAATTCATTTACCAATGGGGAAGATGAGTTTGGCCAGTGCAGACGGTCATGGTAACTCCAGTTACCATGGAGGATGAGTGCCTCTCATTGGCTGCCCTCCCCTCCGAGCATCACCAACCACTTCCCTTCCTGTATTTCTTTCACTTCCCGAGTCAACTCTTCGAATTCAAGTCCTTGTGTCAGGGTCTGGTTCTGGGGTGCCCAAACCGAGACAACAGAAGATGGTGTTCTCCAGGAATCAAAAATTGGCCTGCCCTATGTGTTGAATGCAAATGAGTAAGTAAACTATTCCAGTATGACTAGAGCAAAAAGTAGACAGAGTAATAGATGACAAGGAATAAAAAAACTGGATAGATCTGAAATGCTTTTCTCTACAATGAAACCCAGCTGGGCCAGAAAGCATGAAGAATCCTGTCACACGACTGATACTGGTGTCATTCAGTGTAAGGTTTCCAGCTCAGTGACAGTCAGGTGCCCCTTACTGGGACTTACACTTTGGAGCTGTGGCATGTGGGAAACCATTGCTACACTTACGGTGTTGACACTGGATGCAGCCCTCACACACGTGAACTTGAGCTCCCCAAAGGAAACGCTTCTCAGTAACAACTTACCGAGCCTGGTTTTCCTCATCCATCACCCAATCATTAACACGCTTTGCTGTGATAACTGTACATTTCAGACTCAGAGGGAGGAAATGAGGCCTCCTGCGTCCCACGTGCCACTGTTCCCCGGCTTCTAAAAACTAAGTGTCCTGCTGGGTGTGTGCCCCGGGGCCTGCCACTAAGAGGGATTTCAAGGTCTGTTCTATGTTTGCGAGTTAATCTTTCTTTGTCCTCCACCTCAGCCAGCAAATGCAATTCTGAGATAACACAACTCATCTCTGTGTTTTTGAACTTGGCTTTGGATTGGGGATCATTGTGACTTTGCCTTCAGATGTCTCGCTTTGATGTGTTCCGTTTCAAAGGGAGAGATAAAACCCAAGTTCATTCTTACAATGAGACCTCCTTTAAAGCCAGAGAGAAACACTAGTCCTCTTTGTGGCGTGTGGCAGCCCAGATGCACTCTGAGAACCGCTCTTGAAAATCCCCAGGCAAGTGCAAAATGACTCTCGGTGGTTTATTCGGTGCCACTGTCAGGAGAGGGGTGCTAGAGCTGCCTCCATCGCACAAATGTGCAGGCGGAAGCTGCGGGGGACTGGGGTGGGGCAGGGTGGAGGCCGCTGGGAAATAGGCCCCTCGTTGCTTCTTCCTAATTACTAGCCACGTAGCTGAGCTCTTCAGCATGAATGGCTCTGCTGAGAACAAACAGCACATACATTCTTCAGAAGTCTCCACCTGGGCAGCAGGAAGGGCGATCTATTCAAACCCACGTTCCGATCTCTCTCCATCTGAACTCCACTCCAATTACACAGGGGGGGGAAGCGGTGTATTTCTCTGTTAGACATAACACACATCACTTTATAAAACTGTTTTCTCTTGGTCTATCAATCTGCCATTCCTGTGGCTCTTAATTTCCCCTAATCTAGAGGAAATCTCTTTCTAAACACATTTTCTTCACCTTCAATTTCCAGTAGATTGCAATTTCCATGTGGATGCATAAGTTCTTATTTATCTGTATATCCTCAGCACTAAAGCAATATCTGGAATATATTATTCACCCGATACATGTTTGTTGAGTGAATAAGTGAATAAATGGCTGGATTAAATTCTAATCACTCCCTCTCCTTTGCATCCTCTTCCTTTCTTTCCGCACACTCACAGCTGTCCTATCTTACAAAAACAACAACAAAAATATTTGATGTTTTTGTTTTTGTACCCTCTGAAGTAATTCATCAGTTTGAATTCCCAAGATGGTATATCCCTTCCTACCTTCTTCCCTAATGAGAGCAATTTTATACTCAAAGAAATGGAGTGAATGACGAGTCTTAAAAAGATAAGGAGTGTATCCCTGGGTGGTGTAGCTCAGTGGATTGAGCTCGGGCTGCAAACCAAAGTGTTGCAGGTTCAATTCCCAGTCAGGGCACATGCCTGGGTTGCAGGCCATGACCCCCAGCAACCGCACACTGATGTTTCTCTCTCTCTATCTCCCTCCCTTCCCTCTCTAAATATAAAATGAATAAATAAATAATAAAATCTTTTTTAAAAAGATAAGGAGTGTTATCTCAGCCAAAATGAAGTACAGGGGCTCATACCCTCTCCTCCACGTCTACTCCTGCCTTCCCTGGATGACGTCAAGCCGATACCCTGGCACCACGATGGTTCCCACAGGCAGCACCTCAACCGAGGTCTCACAGCACCAATGGTGTATCTGAACATAACTAGAATGTTGGATCACTGGTGGGCTAATGTTTTACTGACCGTTTATATAATATTTTCTGAGTGCTAAACCTGCAAGGCATCACACTAGACACTTCAAAGAACATCTTACAAATCTGATGGCAACCCAACGCAAAATAAACTAAGATTCCAGAAAGAAAATAAACATTCATGCCTCCTGTTTGAAAATGATTCGTCTCCTGAAAGAGCTTCGAAATAAAGTACTATTGGGACAGGCACTTGGACTAGCTCAGTGGATCAGAGAAAGCTGCAAAAAGGAGGTGGCGTTTTAACAAAGCCTTGAAGGAATGAATTAATATGTGGACACTTTTAAATGGTATGCACTTAAGCAAATAAATAAGTGAAAAGCCTTGATTTGTTGCCATTGATAATTCCCATGCTATAAATACCCCCTACCTCGGCCAGCAAGCAGCTCTCCAAGTTTCTGGAAAGTTTGCCCCGATCTCTCCAGAGCCAGCTCCAGCATACCACTGCTCGGTAAATTTCAACTCTGGCAACCCATCTCGGGAACTTAAAAGCTGTGTGTGAGATTGAAACCATCTAACCATCCCCATACTGAAGGACCTGTTGTTGTAATGGAGGGGATGTGGGGTAGGGAAGAACACTGGATAGCCTTTGAAGTGCTTTTAGCGGACCCCAGTTCAAAAAGTCATGAGTAGACCCAGGAAAACCACCCCACTCTCTGAGTTGCTCTGAGTCTTGGCAATGCAGAGAAGTTCTGGCTGCTTGACTTAGAGGATTCCGTTCGACATTTGATCACGTGTCCCCATCTTTTGAATCTAGGAACCACTACGGTTTTAAGAATACCAAACCTATAAAACTCTTTCTATAAATATTTTTTAAAGGTGGTCATGAAAGGAAGAATGACCTTAAGACAGAAGAAGCCTGAGTATTTCTCTATGAAACTCAACTTGCCTGAAAGTCAGTGTTTTGCTGTACAATCGCTTGAGGTTGGGAGACATTTTGGCAAAGGTAACCCAGGCTTCTGGATGGGCCTGTGCTTCTGTTTACTGAGCCCGAAGGGTTTGTTTCTTAAGTGAATTCTTTTTTATTTTTTACTATGATGGGCATGATCATGAAAATCCTACTGGCAATACGTTCTGTGAAGGGGCCCTGGCAAAACTGGCTAGAAATATTGGCCAGGGGCCACGTTTCAATATTTTGGTTGGAAAGAAGTAGCTGAAAAGCTTGGGAAGTCTTTGCAGAAAAGACTCCCTGTGCTGGTCCTCAGCTGTCATCCTGAACAACAGGCTACGTGTGCTTTCTGGCTGCTGTCATCCCGGGCATGAGCAGCAGATGCCTTCCCAGGGACAGTGCATGGTGTCTAGCACCCCAGACGAGCAGAGAGCTGTAAAGAGTGTTTCTTTATTGGGTAACAGTGTAGACTACCAGAACACCATGATTCCCTCATCAGTCTCTAATGCTATGAACCTAAGAGCGATTCAGTTCTGAGAAAACCAAACAAAGGAGGAAAATGTAAGACCGCGAGCAAACAGGAAGCTTGGCTTCCAGGCATGAGCGGTCACCAATTAGGAAGGTGGTGGATTACCCAACCCTTCACTTCCTGCCAACTCTACGAATCTAGAAATTTCCTGCCAAGGGAGTTCTAAACTTTTGGCACTGGGCTCTATCTAAAAGGCTGAGAAGCTACATTCATTTAATATCACTTAAGAAACACTGATTGTCTTCTTGGTGGTACCTACTAAACTTGACAGCAGGGAATCAGGAATTAAAGAGAAAGGATCTCGGCATTAAGTTGCTCACGGATGGATAGGAAAATCACAATTGAAAAGACAACTGAAATATATTATGAAATCTACAAAGATCGCTTGCCCATCCCCACCTGTGAGATATAGTCTCCTGATGGTCACTAGAATTATATAATCACTAGGACTTTTAAAGACATGTCAGGTAAGCCTGGCCACTCCTGGGTGGCCTAGGTGTCGGAGCAGGTTACACTAAAGAACGCAGGTCCAGCCAACCACACTGGAGGTTTCTATCCCAGCCGCCCTCACCTTCGCTGAGTCACTAAGGTGCCTGCAGTGTTACCCCAGGCACAAGCACAGACTTTACAATCAAGTTGAAAAGGATTTCACTCCCAGCACAGTTGGCATCGTCTCCTCATCTGCCTACAGGGAGGTGATTTTACTCCTGATCGCAGGCTCAAGGGCAATGTATGAAAAAGGCCACTCGATAAATGTGACCAGCTAGTCGTGTGGGTATTCTGTATGCAGGGCATAGGTCCCCTATGCGTGTTTTTGCCTGCCCCAGGGTATCTGTGGGAGCCACGGCTGGGCAAGTATGCGCCAGAGACAGCTCTGCCGTCACTCTCACTGGATCTGCAAAGCATTCATGAATAACAACAACAGTATCTTTCATTTTACTTTCTTTCCTTTCTTATCAAGGCTGCTGTGTCTCATTCTAAGTATCAGTCCTAGAGTCTTCACTTCCCTCTCCTTGCCCCAAATTATGAATGCCACTATATTCCAACCCATGGTCATAATTACCGTTAAGGAGGTTTACTCGGGTAATCTATGGAAACAGGGAAAAAAGAATCCACATTTAATGAAGTCAGGCGGGCTGTAAAGGAAAGCATTTAGAAAACAGTGACAACCCTTGAGTTAGGTTTGAAATACGAGTGCACACTAGAGAGGACACAAAGCAGGGGCCCCCGGGTCAGGCAAGGCTGTGGCCAGGGAAGCTCATGCCGCTGCCAGTGGCTCCCTGCGTCCCCAGTGAAGGGTGAGAGAAGGAAGATTCCGGTGGCAAAGAGCCTTGTCCAACGGGCTGAGGTACTGGAACAGCACCTAGGGAGCAGGAGTAGCGTGAGCCCCAGGAGGCACTGCGGCAGGGGCCCTACGGGGTCAGACTTACAAGTCTTAACAAGTCACACAGAAAGCGACATTCAGGGGTGTGCAACCTTATGGCATCTCCAGGCCACACTGGAAGAAGAGGAGTTGTCTTGGGCCACATATTAAATACACAAATACTAACAAAAGCAAAACAAAATCTCATAACGTTTTAAGTAAATTTACAATTTTGTGTTGGGCCACATTCATAGCCACAGGTTGGACACCCCTGGATTAGAGGAAGAGGAGGATGAAGATGGGGAGCCACAAACGAGGAAACCCCACTATTCAATATATGGTCTTATTCATCAGCATCTTACAATTTCTGAGGAACCAACACTTACTGAAATGACAGGTAAATAACCACATATTCTGGATTAGGTCTGAATGGGAGCAGGGAGGTAGAAGAGGGAAAGAGGAAAGCAAGATTGGCAAAACCTTGTCCTCTGCTGCCCTACTAATTGGCTGTTCATGTTTTGCTAGTTTTATGGATGTTTCCCATTTGGGAGTAAATCAAAGGCACGATTCATCCCTGACTATCCGAGAGAGAGAGGAAAAACAAACATAAACCAAAGACCTCATTTGAGTTGTTTATTTCTTTTAACTACCTAACGATTATTAGCCACAGGCTTTTCACTAACTTATAGGAAAGGAAACCCAGTAATAGGCAGGTAAAGACTATTCCTCGGGTGGGGGGGTGGGGGTGTTGTGAAAGCAATCTAAGGCGATGAGTGTTGTGGAGAAATTCAATATGCACATCTGCATATCTAATTAGCACCACACATTGGGCTCCCAGTGCTAAATGCAGGTGTCTGGAGCTCCCTCCCTCCCGCTGTGCAGAGTGCAGGCTGCTGGGAGAAGTCCCTCCTATGGGACAGGGTCATCAGGGGGACGGCTTTCGTATTTAAGGGATACCATGTGAATGGGTGCTTCATGCATACTGTTAAGTTGTAGAATAATTACTGAAAGCTAAAATAATTATCACAGTAATGAAAGGCATATCCTGATTTTTAAAAATATCTAATGGTGTGTGTTTACTACATGCCAGGCATGACGACAAGTATTTTGCAGTCCTCCTATCATTTAATGTCAAGTCAGTACTACCACTCTGCCATTTTACAGACGAAAAAACTGCAGGTAGAAGAACTGACCAAAGTCAATTGTTTCTTGGAAAACGGATTTGTGTCCAGGGCTCTGAGGCCATACTCTTACCAGGGGGCTTAATATTTCCCGGGATCTGAGACCCTATCCAGTCCGGACCCCCTGAGCTTCCACCTCCTTAAGCAAACTTCTCTCCTCGTGAGGAGATCACACGTTGTCTACCTCCCTCCTGTCACTTAATGTGTTCTCTTTCTAGAGTTCTCAGACTCCTTCTTCATTCGCCCGGTGATCCTCTCTCACAGCTTCAACATTCAGTTCAGATTTTATTTATGGCAGCCAGGACTCTTTACTCAAAAGTAAGTAACTAAAGAAATAAAACAACTAATTAACCGAATTACTCCCGCCTCACTTCTCAAAGTACAAGTTAAATCGTGGCTGTCATCCTGTCCAGGACATCTGACTATGTACATATTGGTATAGATGTTAAATTTTTATATTGACTAACATAATAAAATGCTAACAGATATCCCAGCCATATTACGTACATTAAAATTTTACAAGTTTACAGCTGAAAAATGTGATTCAAGAATTAGCATTTGCAGTCTGGTGATTCAGAACTCTAGCAGCTATGAAGTAACCAAAGATGGGTGAAACTATTAAAATCACTGTTCCAGATGAAACACTGGCTTTATTGCAGAGTTTTCTTTGAAGGCTGAATATATCCATTTATCATTTAAGCTTGTTATGAAAGATGAAAAAATTCATATATCTTATGTCTTCAAGAATCGATCAACAAATACATGAGCAGATCCAACTATACTAAACTGAACTAAGAATATGCTGCTCAGCCCTGGCTGGTGTGGCTCAGTGGATTGAGTGCCGGCTTGAGAACCAAAGGGTCGCTGGTTTGATTCCCAGTCAGGGCACATGCCTGGGTTGTGGGTCAGGTCCCCAGCTGGGGGCACATAAGAGGCAACCACACATTGATGCTTCTTGCCCTCTTTCTCCCTCCCATCCCCTCTCTCTAAAAATAAATTTTAAAATGAAAAGAACATGCTGTTCAAATCCCACTTCAGGAAAGAACTCAGTGCCTGGCTGCAGGCAGTGATGGGCTGGCAGCCTCCAATAGCCTCCTCAGGGTCTTATCAGCCCGAGAGGCAAGC
Source organism: Phyllostomus hastatus (assembly GCF_019186645.2). Taxonomy (NCBI): domain Eukaryota; kingdom Metazoa; phylum Chordata; class Mammalia; order Chiroptera; family Phyllostomidae; genus Phyllostomus; species Phyllostomus hastatus. Next base: position 23,150,438 of record NW_025334024.1, read on the forward strand.
CCCTACTCTTCTGGGAGAATCCCCTGGTCAGTACCGGAGCAAAGCGGTGACACGAAAGCCTAGCCATTTCTAGCCTCTGCCCCAGAGCTCCCCAGGGGTTGCCCAATACACTTCCTGTGCTCCTTTCTCTGTGCTTTCTTATTTCCCAGAGAACCCGACCTGTAAAAATTAGATGCCCACAGACACCCACTGGTCCAGCAGTCGGGAATGGCAAGGTGGAAACCCAGGCTCTTACATCGCAGATGCTACAGGGAGATGAGGGAGACTTGGGGAGTCCCTGACTATCAGGACCCCAGCTCAGGCTCCAAGAAATAGTGGAAATTCTATTCTCCTCCATGCAAGAGGCTACTTTTCTTATCCTCATCACTGGTGGAGATGCAGGTAAAAATATTACACTGTGAATTATTGGCCTGTGATACGTTTAATTACTTTGCACTCAAACTCCTTGTCTTTACGTAAAACACACACACACTAATGCCAAGCTCTTGTAAAATACCAATAACTAGACTGGCATCTAGTAGGCACTTAACACATATGAGCTCTACAAAGAATAGGTCCTGGAGGAACTACTCTTAGTTCGCCACTTGGTACTCAAATAGTATTAAAGGTATCGTATTCTCTACCGCTTCCTTGTCAACTCCAGGCATACAATCTACTTTAATAATACCTACAAATTACCCATTTTATTAACGAAATTGATGTAAGTCAATGGGATCTATTTTGCTCACCAGAGCCCCCTACTGGCTACTCACAAAAACCCCTCCGTTTTTTCCCCTCGGCCTCCAACTGGGTGGAAAGACAACTCGACTCCCTGAGCATCAGGGCCCCGGAAGAATACAGCGTGACCCTGAAAGAGGAAAGGACGGAAGGGTCTGGGTGATAAGCCTGCATTTAGCACACCCAGCTACCCGGTATTTCCCTTCGTTTGTGTGTTCCTCGAGACAGCCATTCAGCGGGAGTGTCGGAGACGGGCTAAGGGCTGGACCCTGGGGATTCAGAACTTTGAAAAGGAGTGCCCGTGCCCTCCGAGTTTACACTTCAGAAAAGATGACGATGAGGGCATCGCTCCCCAATGAGGGTATCGCTCCCCGTGTGGAACTACAGGAAACAAACTTTATCTATTTTCAAATATACCCCAGTGTCTTCAATACACATTTTGTATTTAAACACCGAAAATCTGGCTTCTAGACTTAGAAAAAATTTAAAGAACACAAAACAACATCAGAAATCAACAAATGAACAAAAAGAAAAGTGAACAAAAACTCATAGACACAGACAAGAGTATGGTGATTACCAGAGGGATGGGGGCGGGGAGAGTCATCAAGGGTCAAGAGGTCAAATACATGGTGACAGGAGACGATCTGACTTTGGGTGGCGGGCACACACTGCAATGTGCAGATCATGGATCTCAGAAATGTGCAGTTGAACCCTATATAAGCGTATTAACCAGGAGAGCTTGCTCCTTGACTCCCCTCCTATCCTCTCTCCCCAGCTGTAATACTTGAAGGAATGTAATACACGCATGTGTCCATAAATATGTGTACGTGCATGTGCAAAAAAGGTGCATCCATGTACTTTTTACACTCAGAAATGTATTACAAATGCCCCTTTTGTATTAGTCCATGGTTCACTTAATTTAATTAGACAGCCATGTTTTGAGCTAGATTGTATTTCTTGTCTTTATTTCCCACACCTCTCCTCTCACTCAGCCTGACACTTTGGTCTATAATAGTTTTTCCTCTGTATTCGCCTTCTGTTTCCCCTTTGGTCAAAGAATCAAGTACTCATCACCTGAGGGGTAATTCTGCCAGACCTAGAGAGAGTATCAAATAGCCATCTCTGCTGTGTCCTTAGATTTTTCTTTTTAAAAACTGTGTCTGAAGTTCAGCTTCCATTCCTAGATTTCTCTCTCTCTTTTTGCTTCAACTGTACTCTTGGGGCAAGAAATCCAAATTTCCTCTGAGTACCTCCTGACAACTTCCAGAACAGCAGAATTTGTCAGAAGAGCAAATGTGTACCCACTTCTGAGTCTCCACTTTGGCCCTGGCCGCATTCACTCCTTCCCTGTGCTCAGGACACGAGTGACAGATGTCCCCTTTCCAGAGCGGCCCGGTCCAGGCTACGCCTCGAAGTCGGTGCCCGTTCTCGTCTCAGCACACCTGCTCCCTGAGCTCAGGGCCCGCGCCCACTTTGCAGCCCTACCCTCGACTGTAACAGCTCCACCTCCTCATTAACAAAGAAAAACAAAATAAGAACTGAGGACTGGGGGAAAGTACCCTTTTATTCTCTTTTCTGGGCCTTTGGAGCTTTTCAGAGCCATTTAAAAAAAAAAAAACATGAAAGAGTGTTGGTTTTAACTCTGAAAATATTCACCTTTTAACACAAGGACTCTGCCCTTGAACTTCAAAACTGTGTCCCGACTGAAAGATCAAAGAAGCCAGTGGGTTTCTAAGGTAAACTTGGCCTCCTGATTTCTGAGCTTTTCCCTGTCGATTTGCTATTCTCATCTTCACGGGGTTTTTTTTTTTTTTTTTACCCTGTGTGATCTAGAGAAACTGCATTGAACTGAAATGTAACGGCATTCATTCGGAGCATTTAAGAGGGAAGCCCTCCGGCAGAGATCTGACACTTTGCATTTACGCGACCGACCAAGAAAACAAAGGGTCAAGGTGGAAAGGCGGTATCCAGCCTCGTTTCCAGCCTGCCCACCAGTGGGATGAAACTTGGGCTTTCTCCTTAGCTACAGGTGCATGAGCAAGAGTCTTCTTTGTCCATCATTAGCATCCAAATATATTGTGAGGTTATTGGAGCCAGCACTGGAACATGTAACATGTATAGTTTTATTAATAGCTGGCATCCTGGATGGCAAAGAAAAGATCATTTCCAAAACTCAGATGCCGTACAAATGCCGTACAAATGCCGAAATTATTATCCCCCCCGCAAAAAAAGCTAAAAGAAGCAGTATAATGGATGTCACCAGGCACCAGAAATGTATCAGTTAATGCAGTGGAGGCCTAAAATCTATGCCAATTCACTCCTGGTATAATATAATAGTCAGGTATAGATGATTGATAATTAATCACTCATTTAAGTCAAAGCATTCTAATACTTGACTAGCTATAGGCAGACAGCACTAGAATCTCATCTGGAACTTATCGAGTCTTAAAATGTCTATTCTCCCACAGCATTTCACAGCTGAGAGGCCTCATACTCAAAAACATTAGGAAATGTAGCAGATATCTTGGGAAAATTCAAAAATTTACCAGGTAGCACTGTGATGACATACATATCCACACCCAGCCGAACCAATGGTGCAGTTCTATATATCTACAGAAAGTGCACTGATACAGAAGCACATCAGAGATATAACACACTCCTTCAGAGCAGTTACCCTGACTGGCTCTGTCTGGCACAGAGCACCCCTCTACTGCTCACCAGCTTTGTGGTCGTAACCCGGACAGTCACACGCACTTGGCTCGGTTTCCTCGTCTATAATGTGCCGAATGAAGCAGTGCTCTGCACAGTCGGACTTGGCTCTGTGTCCTCCCAGGCCCTGTTCCATCCGCGGGGATCCCAAAAGCAAGGGAGGGAGGCTTTGTGAGGCTCTCCCACCTGGCCTGCTTCCGCCTGGCCAGTGTCATCGTTAACCTCGCCACAAGGCACACCGCCGTGAACTCTTCCAAGTTGAAACACGAGGGGCAGGTAAGGAGGGAGAGTCCGGACTTGCACTGAGCCATGATTACAGTATCAAACTGCTGATCTCTTGGGCAAAGCACCTGCATTGTATTCATCTCAAAAATTGTGCGATGGATGTTACAACCAAAAGATCTGGAATGTAAAGCCTGTTGCACCCGAAACAGTCTTGTGCCCAAGAACACACAATGTTTGGTCAGCTTCAACCTCCAACTTTGGTAACAACATGGCATTGCCTGCCTAGTAGGTGCCTGGGACACAACAGGTATTCACTTATGGAAACAACCCCCCAAATTGACAAACCCTTTCTATTTACCACCGCAAAGACTATTTGTTTCGAGTGTGGTCTTGTCTCATTGTCATGACAATGATAAGGGGTAGCCATGATTTGTAGCCCGATCTAGGAAATAAGGAGAATGAGGCTCACATTTTCCCAAGGTCACATCGGAGATTAGACTACCGCCTCCAAGAGCTTCAAAATCAGAGCTTCTATCTATCAGAATATACTTCTATGGCTCCTTGAATGAAAGACAACATCTCCACAGTTCTCTCTACAACACGGTTTTTGTGTAAAAAATAGGTATTTTTAGCCCTGGCTGGCATGGCTCAGTGGATTGAGCACAGACTGCGAACCAAAGTGTCGCAGGTTTGATTCCCAGTCAGGGTACATGCCTGGGTTGCAGGCCACGGCCCCCAGCAACCGCACATTGATATTTCTCTCTCTCTCTTTCTCCCTCCCTTCCCTCTCTAAAAATAAATAAATAAAATCTTTATTAAAAAATAGGTATTTTTTATTAAAAAGACCTTCACAAATGGAAAGGGTTACTCTTATCATACATCAGTTGGGACAAAAAATGAAAGTGTCTGGTCAGTGAGGTAAATTCCCACATTCCCTAAGCGCTGTCAGGTGCGCCTGCAACTTCCAAACTAAGGGACGGGGTAACTTCTGCTGACTCCCGGTCTGCCCAGATCTGTGAATGCAAAAACAAAGGTGAGACACACTCCTCCGTTCCTTTAACCACCTCACGCCCTTTTCTTGTAACACCCAGGACCCAATTACATGACCCAGGTTCTATATAGTTTTTCATATTTAATCCTCCTAGTTCGATTCAGTACAATTCAATTAAAAATAATTGAGCTTTTGTTGTGTGCGATGCACAGTGCTACTTGCTCAAGACATGCTGAATGACAAGAGGCACAGGCCTGCCCTCGTGGAGTATCCACAGTGTAGATGTAAGACCCCTCACAGCGAAGCGCAGGACAGGATGATCGGGTTACACGTGAGTCTGAAAATGCTGGCATTAACACCCAAAGGCATTCTAGCCCGGCGCTCTTTTCGTGACACCGCCTGTCTCATGCAGCTGTTGCTTTGGACTGAAAGCAGAGGGGGAGACTTTGGGGATGCGGGAGAGGAAGAAAAAACATGAGTAAAATAAACCGGGGAAAAAAATCTTCTATTCCATGACATCTTGAGCTCAGTAACAACGACCGCATGACCAACGGGTCATTTCTATTTGATGTCGGATGGAGGAGTTTGAATTCCCAGTTTTGAGGCTGACTGAAAATCAGATCCTATCACACTGGCTGCCAAATCTCAGCCCTCAGCTGTTCCTCTCCTCTTAACTTTTTAACTTCCTCCAACAACAAAAGGCGAGGTCTGTTCTCTTGGTCTTCAATTTTAACAGCTCTTTTGGGGGATCATAAGCAACTGGCAAAGGAACAGACACATTTTGTACAATGTGCTTCCCTCTTAAAATATGAGCTCTTTTAAGCACTTCGGGACAAATTATAATACCATCATCTTTCAAATATTTAACCAAAGCATCCAATAAATTATTTTCAATGCCGTCCTGACCTAAGATGTTTTGACCAGACTACACAGTTTCAGAAAACATTTATACAAACTATGACAAATAGTAAAAAAAAATAGTATATTTTCTGACCTCTATCTCTAGGAAAAGAACTCTGGATTAAAGACAAGTTCTTCATTTTCCACTTAAAAAATAACTTAAAAATATAACCATTTTATATGGCACTTGCCTTCGCTCTAATTTTACATTGTCTTTGGGGTGTGTGTGACATCCACACCTTTTATCTGACTCATCTCCTAAACTGTCCCGGATCAGCAACAGGAGAGCATCTTGGCCCCTACGCAGGGCTGTCCTCCCCACCCCGGAAGTTCTGCCCCATGCGTTGCAGCTCCTCTGGCGTCCCTCTGCCCTCCACCGGGCCCCTCTCCGGTGGAGGAGGAGGACAGCTGATCTGGGGACTTGGAAGGATAAATTATCTGTGCATAACTGATCCCCCTGCTCTCGCTCCTCTTCCTTCAGGCCTCCAGCTGCCCGCAGAGACCACGGACTGTCCTCTGACATCATGGAGAGGGGGTTTGTCTCGGACCCGTGGTAGACAGGGCTGGGTGATAGGTTTGTTTGGTTTTAGGTTTCACTGTTTGAAAGACACTCTTCCCGGAGATATTAGCTACATTCTCTAATGCCATTCTCTTGTATTAGTAAAGCTGATGTTTCTGTCTCATCCTAGTCCTCCATCTTGTCACTCAGTCGGCAGCAAACTGCACTGGAGAAGAGGGTTTCTGCGCATCGGACCACTCAAGCACCTGAACAGAGAGCACCGGAGGAGCGAGGATTCACAAGCCCAACAGAAGAGTCTCCCCTTTGAGCAAGCAGCAGAACTCCAGAAGAAGCACTATGAGAGGAAAATACGGGTCCACGGCCCCAGCAGCAAACAAGCAAACGTTCAGCGCACTGCACTCTGGAACACAGATCGCTAATCCCAAGAAATGGTCCTTGAATGGTACAGGTGTGAGCATAGGGAGCTAGGAGAATAAAGGCATACTACGATAAAAGACAGGACTCAAGGCCACACTGGGAGGCAGGGTTAGGGAGGTGCCACGATCGCTGCCCTCGTTGCTGCCATAGCGCAGACAAGGGCACAGTTGATGAGATGAGAATCCCTCCGCTCTGCAGCCGTAGTGGCTGCACTCACATCCCGGCTCTGCCGCCAGCTGTTTGGTCTTGGCCTTTTCCTATCACCTTTCTGAGCTTTACCCTTCTACACAGAGCAAGTCACAAAGTGTGTTGAAATACAGGCAATCAAACCTCACGCGTGACCGTACGAGGGACCTACTGAGTGCTGGATAGCAGCATCCCATGAGATGGCACGCGTTCGTTACAGGTGAAGGTGAAAAGGAGGGTGATGCGACATTTGGGCTTTCTTATCATTTGCATAGGATAACCCCGTGACCAAGACCAATGGTGAAACCAACACAGGAAGCATAAAAGAAATATACCCACCATGTTGCGACCCAACTTTTTAAAATGGTGTTGCGATCCCAGTGTTTTAACTTAAGTAACTGTGTTTGAATCGAGAGACTACGTGATGAAGCGTGATGGCACCTCATATTCCCAGGACCCCGCCTGCCCTCCCCACTCGCCTGCAGCGCCCTCCGCCCACTGTGCGCTGGCCGGGGTGAAACCAGGTCCCCGGAGCATCTTCTCCCGGCGCCTGCCCAGTATCGTTAGGGTTTAAATTACAAATGGGTGAGAGAAATGCAAAGGAGAAAATAATGAGAACAATGTTTACTAAAGAAGAATGTGTGTTACGTTCATCATTTTCAAATTCTGTTTTTATATTCTTCACTAGATTTGTTTTATGCCACCCAGGGCAGCCTGTGAAAGCTGCTGTTTCTCTGAAAATGATACATACATTCGTGATCGTACACGACAAAGACTTTGAAGCTGAATTATGGCCGGAAAGCCAACAACGTGAAACATGTCATGCATGTGACTACCTATCTAGACAAAACACAAGCACGCTCTGGAAACCACCAGGTTATGAAACAAATAAGAGCAATTTTTTCCACAATGTGTAGATTATTACAGTACTGCTTCTTTCTGGTTGCTATTCTTCAAGTTGAAAAACTTTTTCTAAAATGGATAAAGACTCAATCTCCTCCAATGGACACATAAGACAAGTGCTTCACCCACTGGCTCCTGGAAAAAACATTTTTTAATTCCAAGAAGAAAATCTTCTCAATAATTTTTAGACTTTATGAATGCTTAGCAAGCTGTACTAAGAAAAGAAATTGGAGTAAATAACTTTTTATTACACAGATGGACGCGCAGCCAGCGATCCTCGTTGCTTCCTGTACTTTAAGAAGCTTGGATCCCTAGATCCCCGAAGACCCTCAGATTCAGGGAGATTGGAACCTGGGGTCTCTAGATCCACGGAGGGTAATAGACAGCTTCAGCTGGCCTGTTATTCCTTCAGATAATATTTGACATTTTGGCTGCACTTGTGCAGTTGCATTTATTAATTTTTCTAGGAATATTTTGTCAGCAATTTGGCATCCATTGCAAAGTTAAACAAACAAATGAATATAAAAATAAATCAAGAGGTTAAGTGCCACTGAATTATGGGCCCACTGAGCCCGTGCTACGGAGCTCATTAAGAGTAAGTGATGAGGTCCTGCAAAATAGTGAGAAATCCAAGTCATTTCATAAATCACATGAGATTAACTTGCAAATCACTGGTAGGAGAATTCATCTTGAAAGGCAAATTCTAATGATTGATTTTTATCCATAAATAAGTCTTTCCTGTGTTCATAAAAGTTCCCAGTCCTACCCCCAGGGTGAGGTGGAATTGTTTAATATCATCATTCCAAAGCAGAAGCACATCTCTGTCTTTGATTCCACCAGGTGACTGGCTGTAGTTGGAGAGCCGACCAGCAGCTGCTTACACACCTTTGACTTTTGGGTCATTATTTAAATGTTAATCATTAGCACTAAGAATCCAAGTGTCTCCACTGCAGATTACAGATTTAACATGCAGGACGCCACCACAGGCTCAAGGATTTGCTTGGGGTAGAGGGAGAGTGAAACCACGTGATAGTTCCAGAGCACAGAATGGAGGAGAGATTCTCCCTCCCAGGAAAGCAAGTGCGTGGCATAAACACTGCTCTGAGCCTCGGTGAGAACGGAACCAAAAGCCAAGTGAGCTTCAGCTCCCAGACCCCTGGTTGTCATAGCAGGAACTGCTTACGAACTCTGTTTTCCTTCCATAAATACCAACTCTTGTCAAACGTCAGGATGGGGCGTGGCCCGTAGAACATAACCTACATAAGGGCCAGGGGTGTCCAACCTTTCGGCGTCTCTGGGCCACACTGGAAGAAGAGGAGTTGTCTTGGGCCACACATTAAATACACTGCAACTCATAATCACAAAAAAAAATCTTATAATGTTCTAAGTAAATTTACAATTTTATGTTGGGCCGCATTCACAGCTATCCTGGGCCGCATGGGACCCATAGGCCAGCGGCTGGGCACCCCAATTAGCAGTTTTCTTGTCAGTGTTATAGCATTCTCACTATGATTCTATTAATGACTTATATTATCCTCATTTTATAGATGAAGAAACTAAAACGTAAGAATCTTAGGTGAGTTTAAAAAGAGCAAAAACCTAAGACAGTGTCACAGTCACAGCGTGACCCCAGGGTGAAGAAGAAGTGGCTTTAAGAGGCAGAGAAGTGGGGACTGAGGTTTGAACTTGTGAAGTGGGCATGCTACGAGACACCCAGGGGTGGACGCTGAGTGGATAACTGAGCCTGGAATTTGGGGAATTTGGAGACACCGACTTAGGACATCCCTGCAAGTAGACTGCAGTGGAAGTAAGCCAAATACTTTACATGGGGCACAGTTAAAAAGGAGAACGTGGGGATTAATACAGAATGACCGATAGGAGGATTGGCAGAAGAGTATCTCATACATTATTCTACATACAAAAAAAATCAGAAATGTAGGAGGGAAAACATAGTATCAGAGGTGCCAACAGAACTGATCCTTCCAGGAAAGGACTTCAGCAGCACCCAGAACTACTGAGAAGTCAAGTGCAAGACCACTGCGTCGAGGCACTTGAAACCAGCAAGCGGAAGCTCATGTTCCACGGTGGTCCCAGCGGAGTGGCCGGGGGAGAAAGCGCTGTACGGTAGAGTTCAAAGATACGCAGGCTGTGACGTTGAGAATGCTGTTTGTAGCAAGAGCTTGCAAATCATAGAAAGGCAAGAGATCGGAATTTTTTTTAAAGAGGGAAAATATTCCGTCTTGTCTTATCGTCCCCCTCACAAGTGGTTTAGAAACGGCTTTCAGAATGTTGACAGATGGTGGAGGAGAGATGAATGAGAAAGTTAAAATGGCAGGAGAGGATGAATCATCAACCCAACGAGCTCACGTAACAGACACAAAGGAGGAGTTCAAGAGCACAGGAAGCTGGATTAGCCTCTGTCCAGAGAGAGTGGGCTTTTTCCCTGAGTGCAGAGAGCGAGGCCACAGAAATAAAGTGCCCCTGACAAAGGAGCAGGCAGGTTCACACCATACGGCCTCCATTGATGAGAAGGAAGGGGCCAGGATGTTGGCTGCGAGCACTAGGATGGCAAGTTGAAAGGCAGTGATTAAAGTTCAAGATTGATGCTTTGGAACCAAGGACAGGTACCTGACTAGAGATACGTGAAGGATTGTTGACTAGACCTTAGGATATATCCGAGGATAAAGAAGATAGATCTGCAAAATTGTGTAATTCCCTCTCAAAGCACAGTAGCCACTGCGGAAGCATTAAAAAGACAGAGAGATGTCGGGCTGCTTATTTAGTGTTCAAAACTATCCTGAAGAAAAACATTATGGTTTCCTCTTTGCACATGGGGAATCTGATGTCTCGCCTAAGGGGTGCGGATAGCAATAAGCCAGGTGGAGTTCTGACCCCACATCCTTTGCTCTGTTCACACTTTTCGCATGGCTAGTCACCTACCATGTTAACCTGCACCCGTGGCCTTCAGCAAGAGTGCTCAGCTCGCATAGAAAATAAATATTTACCTTGAACCAGGGCTTCTAATACATTCCCAGAAGAGGGCTGGCTCTAAGGACAGTGAAAATGTCATATACTTAGCAGATTTGATTGTCTCTCTCTCTGTACATGTGTTTTCAGTCTTTTGTGCAAAATATATATAGAAGTAAGTATTTTGCAAAATACAAGCAGAAGTAAGGTCTGCTTAAGTGCAATTGATAGGGTAATAATATGTGTGTAATAATTTATAGCTCTGATTTGAACATTTCATCTAAAGTGTCATGTGGTGTGCTTGAGTGTGGTATTGTTATGTTACAGAATTATATGCTTATGAGTTTTCATAAAAGATCTTTGTAATACAAGAGGGGCATTATTTGTGCTGGATCCTGTGTAATGCTATGGAGCTTGTTTTGCCTTCAATGAGAGCTCCCTTTGTTCAGGTTTGGGGGGGCGGTGCATTAGCCATTTCTCTGTATTTACAAAGCATAAAGGAAAGATCTTTGGGTTTGAATCACCATTTCCTTATTAAATCACTACCTAGTCAATTATTGAGCTTTTGTCTCTCAAATGCCATCCAACTTATTCATTTTAAGATGATTTCAAAAGTGGATTTTTTATTAGAAAAGGGAGATAGGTTGTAATGTTCCTCTTTTTAAAGGGATTAATAAAAAGAATTGATGATGTCTTTAGAAATCAAATGTTTTGTGTTTTTAGTCATAACAGCCTCTGACATGTGCAGGGACTCATGCACCAGACAGCATGGGGGATGTTCGCTGCTACAATAAGCACTCCCCAAGTCAATTTGTTGGTTCGAGTTTATTTGTAGACCACGTGGCAGGGAGTAGAGCTCCCAGGGGCTCTTCTCCAATGGTGACTCAGGGCCCCAGGCTATCCCTGAGGACCATCTGTTACACGTGGTTCCCACAGTTACCATACAGTGGATAGAAACAGCATGGAGCAAACTATGGATGAGTTTATGGCCAAGCCTATCAGTGGATTGCAGTACTTCTGACCCCATTTCATTGGTCAGAACCTAATCATGTGACCCCAATTTAACTGCAAGGGGGACTTAGAATTACAGTCACCCTGTATTCCCAGGAAAATAAATAAGATTGATGAGCTCACATTACAAGGTATATAAATGTTGAATCACTATGTTGTACACTTGAAACTATACTTCAATTAAAAAATTTAAAGATTAATGTGCACCTAGTCAATCTCATCCATGAGTAGACTACAAGCCTACTTTTTTCCTATTGTGGTAAACATGAGTGAAATTTAAAGTTATACAAATATTTAACTTTTCCAGGTGATTATGTGCACTGAATGGAATGAATGGTTTTCAGTGATTTTATTTTCATCACCTCTTCTCCTTACAAACTATCACCTTCTATTCATTTCCACATGGTCACATGGGACGATGACAGTAAACCGGTATTTACTGAGAATCACAATGAGGAAACACAGTCTCAGAAAGGTTAATGAAATAGTCCAGGTATTAAGAAATGAGTTTGAATTCCACTAATGCCCTCTGGAATCCGATGGCTGTACATGGAATCACAGCACTAGGATGGTTTTTTCATAGTTAATATCACCCACATTTTAAGGTTCCCTTGAAGGACCATGAGAGCTTTCTTCTTGCCTTCAAACATGCTATTCTCCATGTCCAGGATGTTCTTCACCTAGTTGAGTCTCATTGATCAAGATCAGCTTAAACAACGCCTCCCTGAAAGCATTCCTCTTTTAACCCTGTTTTAGTGCCTGTCTCGCTCTTTTTGGTCTTTCTCGGCATCTTTTTGGCCTACTTCCTACCAACATGAAATTTCAAAATGAGAAAGCCCCACCCAGGGGAAAGTCACATCTCTACTCGAATGAAATTTGGGTGGTGCCAATATCACCCATTTCCTTCTCTACATCCAGGGCCTCCCACAGTGGCTACCGCTTCATAGATGCCTGATAAATAAGTGAATGAATTCACACGTTGACAGGTTTCATACAGTGCCTGGAACACACTAGTTTTCAATAAATGCACTATAATTACCAACTAGGCAATCAAGGGTTAGAGAAGTAAGTCATTTGTCTAAGGCACACTCCCAGCAAGTGATGAATTTCTGACTCCAAAGCCCAGCATTTTCTGCCACACAACAGGGACTAGAATGTTCATTCAGGCACTACTGATCTGTTCACGAGGGTGGGTCCAATGATGAGTCCTGGGTCACTACTGTGTTTATCAGCAGTAACTATGCCCAGCCAGACATGGTTCTGAGTCCTGCTTCAACCTTAGCTTTAATGCTCAAACTACAATTTGATTGATCTCGAAATTTCCTCTGACTGCTGCTGTACGGGCCATTTTGGAAAACACCATTTATCTGGCACGTGGCTGGCTGCCACAGCTCCAACTGGGTGCTGCAGGTATCTCCGTAAATCTTTTACAATAGCCCATTGTGATGATGTTAAAGACAAAGAAACTAAGACTTAGACAACATAGCTTTGTGGTCTTTGAAAACCCACAAAGGATGGAGGCGCTAGGATTCAAACCAAGGTCGGCATCCTGAAGCCATCATTTTTATGATACGTGAATACAAACTGTCTTTGAATCCTGCTGATACTCACAAGACTGAATGGTTTTGATGGTATTTGGCAATTGAAGTGTGACATGGCAAAGACCTGCATCTCCCAACCCCAAATTTTGACAGGCATGAGGACAAATACATCTTGGAAGGCAGAGAAAGATTTATGATCCATTTCCCTTTTGGTATTTCTTCTCAGAAAGCTTCTATTTGTGTCAGCACTGTTAGGAAAGCACAGATAGTTATGTATGTTCCTACATGTCTGTGTCATGTTCATGTTGCATATTTAAGCCTTCAAATATAATGACAACAGTATGTCTTCCTGTTCCAAATACCATTAATGAAACCTTTAAAAAACAGAAAAAGAAACAGGACCACTTTCCACTTTCCTCTTGCATTCAGAGCTGTATGTTAAACAGGTGATCAGTCCTTCTTGGAACCAGGAACCCAAACATCGTGAGGGGCTGCCAATCACAGGCTGAAGCTCAGGTCCCCAGGAAAGGCCCCCGAGAGGGTTCTTGGAGTCGTCAAGGGTTCATTCTACTCAACAGCTTCCTTCCTCTTAGCACCAGATTCTCCTGTAAAGTGCTTAGACACAAATGCTGCAGGATAAGGTCGATTAAAATAACTCAGAAACTTGTGCTTATAAAAACATGGTTGTGTGTTTTCATCACTTATTGAAGACAGATTGCCACTTGACTGGGTTTTCGGTGCATTACTAGATTTAAATTATTCAATTTATTTATTAAACTATGATTTCATTAGCACCTAGTTTGTAGATTTCCTCTATAAATGCTATGCTTGAGGTGGGCTCTGAGATAAAATAAAGTTTCTGCCTTAAGGATTTTATTATTGAATAGTTACACAAGAACAGGCACATGAGAGGATCATGATAATTTTTTTTGTAGGAACTCCTTTAAGCCAAATCACAAAAGCATAATGAAGAGTAAGTGTGAATCTTGGGACTGGCGTTTATTTCTATGTGACCTTGGCCAAATAATTAAAACTTGCTATGCCTCTGAAGCACCCCCTCCACACACACACACACACACACACACACACACACACAATAGGCAAAAGCTATTATCCATTAATGTTCTCTGGGTCACCTGGCCTGCTTTGGATGCAGGACTGTTAGGAACCATTGCACGAACAGACAGTTTCCACGATCTGGTGCCTGCTTTGACTCCTTGGGCTTTGCCATCTGTCCCCAGGAGAACATGTATGTGGTGGCTGCAGATCCAAGAGGAACGAACAAACAGGTAGAACAGATCTAACCCCAACCTGCAGCCTTGAGCCAAGCTTAGCAGGACATCAGGAGACATGGAGATGCTTGAACAAAAAATACATGCTCGTGCTACAAGGCACTGAGATCCCTGATGTTTCTTGTTTTCATCAAAAGATGAGAAGTAGGAAGTATGTCCATTATGTATCCGTATAAGAAAAAAATATTTTTGAATGAGTAGAGAGGATCAATTTTCTTTTCTTCTCCATTACCTTTTTGACATGTGCTTAGAAAGTGACATTTTTCCAGCGCTGAGTGAATATCAACATGAGATCTTACTTACGCTGCCTGAGATGCCTGAAACATGAAATTTAACATGTGCAAAGTAGATGTTTATCTAGCTCCCCCCACATTGTCAAAGCAGATTTAGAAGAGAAGGTTTTAAAGGAACTTTTGAAAATCCAGACCCAGATCATTAAGATCTTATAAATAAATTCTATTCCAATTTGGGGACTGTCTAACACTTCAGAGACGAAGCTGTTTATGTGAACATGGGTGCCGTGTTAATGAACAGCCTCGAGGAAAACTTCCCTGGCTTATTTGGCAAGTCCTAAGAAAATCTGGAAGAAGCAAAGGACCTGCGCTGATTAGTGGAGGGCATCTGCCTGGGTACAGTGATGTCTGATTGTTTAGAAATGTTTCACTTTGCAACCTTCTATGGCATGTACCAACCAAAAACCAGGGAAACTGTGTCACTTATCCCTCAGTGTCACTCTGTTCCTCTTCCTGCTATCCATGCACATCATAAAACATTAGGAGAATTTTTTTAGAGGGAGAGAGGGAGAGATGAAACACCCCAAAAGGTCACAAATCAATGGTCCATTCACAGATGGGACTCTTGGGAAACCCACATACTTTGCTTTCAGCCAGGGTCTCAGACTGCTTCGTGAATACTTGGGTTTTGATGATACACATCAATAATTTCTTTACGAGATGTCCTCTGGGGACTAAGGGACGCTACCTTTGAAATACTCTCGAATGATCTCCACCTGGGCAGGGTTTCTAAGCATATTCTGTGGCTATGCATCGCTATTGAACAGGCAAGAGTTAAATCTTAAGAATAATGATTTTAGCCCTGGCTGGCGTAGCTCAGTGGATTGAGTGCGGGCTGCAAACCAAAGTGTCGCAGGTTCGATTCCTAGTCAGGGCACATGCCTGGGTTGTAGGCCATGACCTCCAGCAACTGCACATTGATGTTTCTCTCTCTCTTTCTCCCTCCCTTCCCTCTCTAAAAATAAATAAATAAAATCTTTAAAAAAAAAGAATAATGATTTTTTTTTAGACATGACTTATCCACATTGACAAGGGGATGGGAAGCGAGAGCTCTTACATGCTGCTGGTGGAAGGAAACCCTGATAAATAGTTTCTTAGCCTACAATGTGAACATGGAAATTGTGAATGAAGAGAAAACAGCACATACTTTAACCACTGCATTTTCCCTAAGGAAACTGTCTTTGGTGTTTAATGGCTGTGACCTTATGAGTCTTCCTTGCAATATCATTTATTTGCAAATAACCAAAAGGGTGAATGGGCTAGCTTATCTGTGCAAATCCATTAATCAGAACACCATACTCCAAATGATGTTTGCAGAAATTATTTATGATACCAAATGACATTAAAAGTAGAGTGAAGCAGATAGTTCCAAAACTATGCTATCAAATAAGCAAGCAACAATCCCCTTCCTAAAAAGTATAATTAGACAGGATGGAGGTTAGTAAGATAGAGAAAATATTAACAGAGGTTATCTCTGGGTGTGGGATTAGGAGTGATTTTCATTTCCTGCTTTGGTTTCTTACTTTGGTTTTCATCAAATGTTCTACGATGAATATGTATATCTTTGTAATTAGATAGGATAATAAGTGCTACTTTAAAAAATTATCTCTAAAAAAAGGTTTCTAAACCTTAGCACTCTTGCCATTGGAGGCTGAATAATGATGCTTTGGGATGAAGGACAGCCTGTGCACTGTAGCATTTAGCAGCATCTGCATCCTCCAGGCACTGCAGGTCCATAGCACACTGCCACACACACACAGTTGTGACACCCAGAAACGCCACCAAACATCTCCGAATGTCGCTGGGGGAGGGGAGCAAAGTCACACCCCGTCGAGAAATCACTGTCTTCAAGTGCCCATATATGCCTAAAATTCAAAAGTTCTTACGTGTTGATCTAAACTAAAGAACTGTTACTAACGATTATATATTCCTGACACTTTTGTTTGGTATAAAATAAAGGTACCGTGTGGGGTAGGAGGAGAGGGGCTGTGCCAGCTCGTTAAACTCAGCCTCCTTGAAAAAGGGACCCCCATTCGCTGCTGGTGGGAATGGAAGCTGGCTCAGCCACTGTGGGAAACAGTGTGGAGAATGCTCAAAACATTAAGGATAGAGTTACCCTATCACCCAGCAAACCCTCTTCTGGGTGTCTAGCCCAAAGAAATGAAAACATTTATTCGTAAAGAGATAGGCACCCCTGTGTTCACTGCAGCTTTATTCACTGCGGCCAAGACATGGGAACAAGAAACAACCAGAGCGTCCCTCCAGAGATGATCGGGTAACGATGCGGTTCGTACATAAATGGAATACTACTTGGCCACAGAAAGATTAACATTGCCATTTGCAACAACATAGACGGATCTTGAGAATATAATGCTAAGCAAAATAAATCAGACAGAAAAAGTCAAGGACCACAGGATTTCACTCATATGTGGGATATAAAGCTGAAAGCAATGAATGAACAAACAAGACAAACAAAATTCACAGACACAGAAGGAAAAGAGGGTGGGATGAGGTAGAAAAGGATAAAAAGAGGTCCAACATGTGGTGACAAGGAGAGATCTGACTGTGGGGGGTAAACACACAAAGCAACATGCAAAGGATGCATTACAGAATTGTACACTTGAAGCCGATGTAATTTTATTAACCAGTGTCACCCCAATGAATTTAATTTAAAAAATAAGAAAACTTCATTTCTAGGATCTGAAACCAATAGATACATAGATAGATAGATAGATAGATAGAATCATGATTTCCATAAGCCAAAATAAAAAATCAGTCTCCGTGATTATTTTCCGAAGAAGACAGCCCTCAGCAGGTAGAAACCAGCCTCCGTGGCCCCAGCGTTCTTCCCCATCCCGGTCCACTCCAGAGAGCGCACACGATGCTGTGAGGCGTCGTGCACACCGAAGATATTCCCATGGGGCAGCAGGACGTGAAAACGTGGAGGTGGAGGGCACAAGTGCATGAGCAGTGGGGTTCTCCTCCTTGGGTATTGGTTTAATTACCCACAAAATGCAGCTCTTGTATCACAGGGAGATAAGGCTATTTGTCCAAGAGCCCACAGCCAGATTTGAATTCTGATTCTCTCTTCCTTATCCAGGCTATTTAACCACGTTAGACTCTCTTCTCAATTTTCATCTCCTCATATGAAAAAAACATGTATATTCAATAGTTACCCTGCACACCACACAGGACTGCTAAGAGTTGTACACAAACATTATGTAACTATTATAAATAATCTTATTATTTTAACTCTGTAGTAGAGGCATTTCTACCTCTGAATCTAGGGAAATACATACTTCAATTTGCCTGCATATAGGGAATCAGGAAGTTGGAAGAGAACCCAGCTTTTAACAAGTGCCAGCCATTGTTCTGAATAGAACTATGTGTTTTGTTTAGAGGAATGTCGGTGTCCAATGTCCAAATGGACACATTTTCCCTAGTGGAACCTTTTGCAAATAAATAAGAACATGGAAGAATGTGCAATAGAGACCTGGAAATTGAAAGACACACAAATGAAATAACCATGCATGGTGCCAGGTGGGCACTGGAAATACCGGGGGGTTGGGACGGTCACTATGATTCTCTAGGCAGTATGCCATACCCCTGAAACAAACACAAAATAAAAATAATAAGAATGTAAACCGTAATTGAAAAGTAAACTCTCTAAAAGAGTAAGACACAAATTACACTGGTTAACAGATGGTGGTATCGTGGTGGTGTGAAGCCGAGGTTTCTAAAACAAGACGCCATTGTGAGACGCTTTCGTTATTAGCTCATCTCTGCTCTGGAAATTTCTTAATAGAAGACGTTTGGCCAATCAAGCTAGTGTTAGTATAATGAGTAACCATCAGATCCAATTAACTTACAGCTAGAATATCACCTTGACCTGAAGACTTTAAAGTGGTGCTTTCTTCCCTTAAGCTCTTCAACCTTAAACCGACGCCCTGAAGCACCCAGGGTGGTCTGGTTGGCAGCCTTCCAGCGCCTACTCACAATCCGCACACACCAGGGGAGCGCTGGTCTGACATCCACACCCTTCTGCACTACCCTCCCCTCTGCTGCTGCCATTGGCGGGGCGAGGGCACTCAAACCTGGACAGGTAACGCCCAGGGCCTCTGAAGTGGAGGTACAATCTGCCCCTACAGGGAGCTGCCCTCACTCAGCTCCCTGTCCCTAACAGTCTCTCCAGCACCACCTTCACGGACCACGAGGAAAACGGGAGCAAGTTTTCAGACCTTGATAAACGGAGCAGAATGCTCCTGGAGCGAGGTTCAGTGGAAGGTCACACACTGTGTGGCGACAGAAAGCTAGTTCTAGACTGGCGCTGAACTTCTTTCAGGTCCTCCGGCAGGCAGTGGTCCCTGTCACCTCCAGGCTTTCCCGTGTGTTAGTCACTCTGTCCGGAACCCCGCCAGCCCCCACCTCTGCACCCCTTCCCCACCTTCATCTAAACTCCCCAGCTCACGGTTGGTGCCCTATTTCTGTACTCTCGTTTCCTCCGTATGTAACATTTACAACCCCCTGGTGGAGTTGCTGGGAACTTTGCTTTCCAAGACAAACTGAGAGGAAGAAAAATTTTTGTCTCATTTTCCAATATTTTGCACAGGGTCTAGCAAATAACAGACATTGGACACAGCTATAAAGATGATCCCAACACACATCCTAACCCTGGCTTTCTGCGTTACAGTTTGCTGTTTAGAATAGCAACCCCAAGACCTAGTGGCTTAAAACAACAACTATTCACTTAGCTCAGGTTTGTGAATCTGCTGGATGATCATTCTGGCTGTACTTACAAATCTGTTTGCAGCAGATATACCGCATTGGTCAGGGCTGGTCACATGACCCAGATAAGTCTGTGGGAGGACAACCCAAAGGCGTGGCCCCAGCGAGAGGTGAACAAAATTGGTGCCAGCAATGCAGCCTCTCCACGCTTTTGTTCCTCAAGAAACCCTACAACTGATGGTTACTGCCGTCTTTTCCCCAGACACCCCTTGTGTGCAAACTGGAGAAACTTCTTTTATCAACAGTAACTGTCCTCATTAATACTTCCAGAGATTTACTCTTGAGAGCCAGTAGTGATGGGAAAGAGGAGAGGGAGTAAGGTTTCAAGGCTGCCTGCTAAATATATTATTTATCTCCTCCTAAGCCATTCTCCGGGACCAGGAAGAATTCACTGCACAAGATTTGAAAATACGGTCGTTTGTACTGTCGAAGCAAAAATATGAACATTACCCGAAATATGTTGATTCCCTCATTCCCTTCTACATGCCTCAGCCTCTTTCCTTAACCCCTGATGAAATAAACCTGCGACAGTAAAGTGTGTGCCGCCAGCAGCGGCTTCTCGGTCACCGATCCCAACACCACTTGCTTGGTAAAGCTGATTAAAAATCAAAGTGTGTTCTTTCCACTGGCTCCGTCCCTCCCTGCACACATCCAAAATCCCTTTCATTACCCAGCTTTCCTTTTCCTGAGAAATTACAGGTGGTATTTACAGCCGTCAGTCCCGCCAGCCAACTTCCCCTGGCCACGTCGGCCTGTGCCCCCACGCCTGTTCCAGAGAGGCCCACGGTCCCCAGACGGATGTGTTTCCCAGGACGCAGCTCCCTGGGGACGAGCCAGGCACATCTGTAATTCTGAGGAGAGGGTAATGAGGGAACACTGGCACCATCCTGAATGGCGCACAGCTGTTCTGGAAGCTGATAAATAAGATGCTCGACAGGAGATCCCTAATTGGAGCCAGTTTTTCTTAAGTGGCTACACAATACGGCGCGAGCCTGGGTGTTGGAGCCGATGGTGGTGTTCCTATGGAACTTAGTTTGTTCTGTAAGCAGGCCCAATTTCCAACAGTGGCGCTTTTATTTTTTCAAAGGAGGAAACATGTTCACTCTGTCCATTTTTCACACTAATTAGAAATAAGCTAGTATTATTTTTTCTGATGTGTTTCTCCACAAAAACACCTTTAGTTTTGTCTCTCTTCTTTTTTCTCTCCCCTTCCTTCGTTCGTCCCTTCCTTCTTCCTTCTGCTTTTGGTCCTCCAATGTATCTTTAGGGTATCAACTCTTCCCCCACACTGGGATCAGAAGCACTGAAGTGATTATTCCCTTTCAAACCTTGGCCATCGGACCCTGGCGCTGAGGTTTACCTGCCTGAGGACTGTGGCCCAGTAGCCCCTTTTGAAAGAATCTATCACATTCACTCTCCATCTGAGGAATAGTGAAAGCGACTAAGTAGGAGATGAGATTTCATACGCAGAGAAAAAAATTATTGTAGTCCTCCTGAACTTGTGTTGTCCCAAAAGCAAGTGGAAGTAGCCTTCCTCTTCTGGGCAATATGCCTCCCTTGCATTTGGGTGGGAGAAGGCGTTGCTCTCCCTAGGGAAGGACCCACCTAGGAGGACCCACCATGTGCCCTCACCTTAACGCCTTTCTCTAGCAGAGAACTGTTAGAAAACTGGCTTACAGACAATTAATCTTTTTAAAAAATTGCCTAACTGAGGCACTATGTAAAACTCATTATGCTCACGTCTCCTGCTATTTAAGGTATGTGGGAGGAGGGGAGGAAAAGTCCAGAACTTTCTCAACGAGATGCGTGCCTGCCTTCCACAAATGGAAATGTCTTTACTAGTTCCCACTTACATAAAATAAGAAATCCTTCCCAACATAGGACATTTTTGCTTTTAGAAATACTCATTGGCACAGCAATATTTTCTGTCTTTCTCAGTGGGGCAGTACAGATCCTTTCTATCCGGAGCATTCCAACCCATTTCAACCCATCACTTCGGGTATGAGAGAGGTCTAAATTGTATCACACTGAGGCTTCATGTGATAACAACAACAGCTTCAACATCTGGGCCATACTGCCCCTCGGTAAATGCAACACACTAGAACAGTAAGACCTTCACCCATTCACAGCATTCCAGCGCTCCGAGACTGAGGTGGGGTGGGGATTTCATTCCCCTCCGCATGTTGTTGGGCTCAGAATCTGGAAGCGGAATTCGGATCTCCAGGAGCAGGTATAATGCTTGAGCTAAATGGGGATTCATGACAGGCAAGGAGAACATGTCCTTATGATGCTGATTCCTCTTTCCCAAGTTGCCATGTGAAATATTGTGGGGAACGGGAAAGTAATGTAAAACTAACTTGAAAGCAGCAATAGAGCCTACAGTGCTTGTCCATTCATCAATTGTTAAAGCAGCATTTATGGTGCAGGCACTGCTAAATGCAAAAATAGAGAAAAGAAGATGATACTGCTTTCTCTCAAGAGTCCCACAATACTGTGAGCTGTAGCTGGGAAACTAAGGTCAGAGAAGAAAAGAAAATGCCATCTGATGAGGGTAGGGAGTCTTAATGGTCCTTCTCAGAGTAGCTCCTTCTATCTGGGACATGTTAGATTCTAGAAAGTCATAAATTTTAAGCAAGAAGTGCCTCCAGTCCTGTTTGCCATAACTCATCCCCAAGGAACAACATTAAACAGTGTTAAGCATCTTAAATGCCTGTCCAAACTGCTGGTGATTTTTCCCATCATGGGAAAATGTTTATCCCTCTACATGGTCATCACAGAGGAAAAAAACAGAGTTCAGGATCCTAATGAGATGGTGACTTTGGCATGATCCTTTAGAAAAGATCCCATTTCCAAGGACGGTTGTGGAGTGAAGGACAGTAAGTGTTGAATTAGCTAGAGCCAATCGCCACCCTGCTGATACAACAAGGTCCAGATGAGCTCAGGAAAGAATGTTCCTCAGGAAAACTAAAGCTGCCGTCACAGCAGTCCAGGGGTGAAAGAGAAGCCAGAGGAGCAGCATTTGCGAAATTCTGCTCGTGTATCAATCATCAGCCATAAAAATCATACTCACCTCCCTGTTCTCGGGGGGCTAGGGACTATGCAAATTTTCCTTGCCACATTCTTCTCAACTGAAAAAAGTTACAGCGTGATTTGGAAGAGCTAAATACTCTCTGGCAGAGTGTTTCCAATGAAAACATTGCTTCATCTCTAAAATGAGATAAGAATTATTGTTTCACCTCACAATGGGTGAGGTTCAAATAAAATTGTCCCCTAATACATATTTGGTAGTTTCCATACATCAGATGAACTACTTTATTTAATACTATCAAGAGATCTATGATATACATGTTATCATTTATAAATAAAGAAACTGAAGCTAATAGAAAATATGTAACAGATAAATTAACAGCTAATAAGTGGCAATACGTTCAGGTATTAGAATTCTCTGTTTTATAAGGTTGCACGGATCAGCTACAAGGGCAGTCTGCCTTTAATAAGACAATAAAGCAAATGTTGGTGCCACTTTAATTTTGAGATTCTCTGATGAGTTAAAAATTAAAACAAGAACACAAGGACATCTATTATTAATCACACGTTCATTCATTTTTCATTTGGGTAGACACAGGCAAAAGCCAAGTGACGACTTCCTCGTGCGCTCCTTTTTAGACTGTGTTCATAACTCTTTAAATAATGCAAATATTTATTATGGGCATCCCTGGAGAATCAAAGGTGCCTGAAGAAGGGATTTCTAAATACCACGACCTACTGCTGAGGGAAAACACCAGGATGCCTCTGCTGTGTAAAGGGGCAGAGCCGCAGGGCCTGTCAAAAGGGTCCCTCAGCACAAAAACAAGGCAGAAGGTTATCCAGCTTCTGGAATAAAGCAGCAGCAGGTATAATCTTCACCAACAGAGAGAGGGGAGGCATGAGGAGAATTCCTCCAGGAGAAGCAGAACCACACCACAGGCCAGAAATGGCACCAAAGATAATTATCACACAATGGACTTAAACACTATAAATATTCAACTTTCCAAGTAGTCTTTTCCAGACAAACCAATTAATGCAATTTTAATGAATATGGGAGGATTTACTATTTAAAAAAAATCATACTAGGTCCTAGGGACTTTAAAAAACAATACATTTACTATTCCTGCAAAAATCTTAGTCTAGTGGTAGAAGCAGGCAAAGTTCAGCTTGCTGCCTTCAGCAAGATATTCTGCAAATATTTGTGTACTCGGCTAAGGACTTAGGACCTCATCCTGAAAGAAATGTTAGTTAAGCCACTGAAAGCCTTTCTTTTTTAAAGTACATAATTATGTGGTAGCAAATGGAAAATGGAGTGACGTGGCCCAGGCTACCCGTATGGAATCCCCTTAGGAGACTATTGCTACACTCTGACCGAGACCTCATGAGGTGTGCCCTGCAGCAGCAGCCGCAGGGACGCGGCAGACGCAGTGGATTTGAGATACTTCTGAGGTTAAAAACAGCCAAATCTCATGACTGACATGAGGCACAAGATAGAAAGAAACATTTAGAATATCTGTAACCTTTCTGCTTCTAGGTGCCTGGGAAGATGACGTCAAAAAATATAATGGAGACAGAAAATGGGAAAGAAATAGTAAATGATTGGCTATTGGGAAAGATGTTGACCTTGACTTTGATGTGCCTGAGGAACTTAAAAGGAGATATTCTGCAAACATTTGAGTATAACATAATATCTGTGAGTATGTATATATAACAAGTTATAACGTGTTCTAAACATTTATTCCTTTAACACATTTTTCTAATTAATTGTTCTAACTCATATGAGCTTTATTAACAGAAGACCTATACCCTACCTTTTGAACTTCCCCTACTATTTGAATCCTCTGAGAAATTTGGGAACTTAGTTCAAAGGGTATGGTCAGTTCACTACGCTTTATTTCTCTCGACTGCACGGTATCCCCGGTCCCTCTTGGCCTGAGAGTTGATGCTGTTTTTACTGCAGGAAAAAGGTCTATGAACAAGCCTGCGAGGCAAGATGAGTCCTCCTCCCCAAAGCCAGTCTTGTCAAAGGCTGATGCATGCTGAGACTCCCCAGCAAAGATCTCCAGTGCGCTCTCAGCCGGTTTCGCTCCAAGCCCAGTTCTGCCAGGGGGGGCTCATTCCCAAAGAAATGACCACATTAGCTTCCTAGTGGGTCAAAACTGCCTCCTCCCAGACCTCTAAGTCCCTGCGCTGACCCAGGGGAGCCAGCCTATGTACCCCATGTTTACCTAATGACTCTCTCTCTTGCCTTGACAATAATCTTGGTTGGGCCAGTCTAGTTGACAGAGAAACAATAGCTCACTGTGAAGCACACACACTCAGAAAAAAAAAAAAAAAAAGGGTCGGCTTTCAATCTTTTACGTCCCAAAACTCAGGAGGCGTGTGCCATGGCTTGCCAGACCTGGGGTCGCAGAGGGTCACAGCCATCACCAAGTCAGAGAAGTTCCAGATCCAACTGTGATTCCGTGACAAGGGCTCCTTATATTACTATTTGCACCACCGAGAGAGTAGGCTGATCCCTGACAGGAAGATAGTATAGACATTTACGATTGGCATAGATTGGTTACCATTCAAGATGTTTTCCTTTTAACAAGTGACCGGGATAGAGGAGAGTCCTAATACAACAACCGGCTCCTGACTATTTGTTTATTCTCTTGTTATTTCTGCTCATGGACTTGGCGGTCTCCCGAGCCTGGCCCCGAACAGTGCAGTCGCCCCTGCTGTTCCCACGCAGCCCAAGCCCCATCGTATTCACCAACTAGAGGAACAAGGACCATCAGTTCATGAGAAGCTCTCAAGTCCCAGGCACTGTCCTCAGCAATCCAGAGCTGCTGCTAAGGCTCCCAAAGGGCATCTTTGTGCTCACACAGTGGAAGCCAAACAGGTGAAGCAGGGGCGCATCCTTTCCGAAAACTACCCGAACCGTGACAACCAGGCCGCGCCATTCGGTCTTTCGGGAGAACACCCCCATGGCATAGACAGTAGAGAGGGCCATTCTGCACCCGGAAGGGAAATGTGCGTGTTAAATGCCGGGTGTGTCCTAGCAGCATATTTCTTAGCTAGAGCTTTGGATTCTCAAACTACAGAGATGGAGCACTACAAAGTAAAATTCTAGAAGGGTCAGCCTACGATGCCTCTTAACATTTGATATTTAAAGTCTGAGACCCTTCGTTTCAGGACAAACTCCAAAGATCTCCTAGGTGAGTGATCTCCGTGTCCTGGGTCCTCTGAATTGGCACTTGGCTCTCCTGTGAAGCTGTATTGGGGGAGGGGGGTTTGGACCACCTGAGAGCTCGGGCTTTCCATTCAAAGAAGGCCTTTTGTGGCGACTCTGATCTTCAACAAAGCAACAAATCTGTGCATTAAACTATTTAGCTAAGTACTCCAGAGATCAAATATAATTTCCTTTCATTGCTCTTGTACTGTCACAATTCTAATCATGAGACTGTTGGGAATACTCGCTTTCTTAAAAACTGTAAACGGCAACATAAAAATTTATGAAGCAAATGATTGCAGGTGTAACTGTGCGAGGGTGCGGTGGCCACTTCATAACTCAGTTTCCTCAGCCAGTGCCCTTCTACACTTCACTCCACGGCCAATGTGATGCCTCGTTTAAAAACAGAATATTAAAAATAATTCATTAAGATTAAATTGCTTCTTCAGAAGGCATGATTTTATCTTTCTCATTTTATAATAATTCTATTTTAATTTGCTTCATATGCCATCCCTGGCATGAATTTAAGCATTTAATGGAGCAAGGATTGAAGGCTGATATTGATAAGATGATTAATTTTATATCTGAAGGATTGGTTTGTTTGATTTAAGAGAAAATTTCAATGGTCAATTATCCCTGGACTCTATTTAGTACAAAGTGCAGCCAAATAGTAATTTTCATCCATCACTTACCAGTATGAATTGGAAAGGCATCTTTGTGATTACTCTTGATATATTAAAGGTCAAAGTACTGCTGCCTGTTTCGGAGAAAGAGAACAGATGCTTTTCCTAACAATGCTATTTCTTTAAGTATTAATACCTTAAAATATAGCTCTCTGAGTATACATGACCATGTGTGGCCATGAATTCAGTCCACCCTACTTATTAACCACGCCATGTCCCACCGATTATCCACTACCTTCCGAGAACAGTTGGTGCCTCAGCGAGGGACATGTTTTGTTTGAGGGCCTTTGTGCATCCAGGTGGCTACCTTCAAACATGTAATAACGTTGCAACAGCTTTAGAGCTTGGAATAAAATTCAGTGAGATTTTATTTTAGGCTTTCATAAGAATTATTAACAAAATTATTAGAAGCAAGGTTGACAAAGATGATGGTAGAGTAACGACTGTGGGCACACAAAGTCCTAAGCTTTTCATAGTTGCCTGGTATCTGCTAAAAGCCCGTGAATTACGTGAGGCCATTTCTAAAAGGAATTAGCATCAGAGACAGTGAGAGAACCTAAACTAGAGGGATTCAAACAGATGGCCCGAAACCCCAGGAAGAGCGAGCGACATATCTAAGTTTATGTAGAACATAAGTGATAACACTGGCCTGCAACTCTTATAAAGAGCATTACATCTGTAAGTTCTTCCCAACTCTAGAACTCCATGCTTTTCTGTTAATGCAGATTCAGTGATCACATGGAAAAATAATTGAATAAGGAAGGTAAATTAGTTGTGTGCATTAGTAGCAATTATATAATATGTATTCATGATTCAACTATAAGGAAGAGAGGGAGGGAGAGAGAGAATCTTCTGTGAACCAGGCAATCAGTCTCTGCCTTTGAAGAAGCTTGTGCTCTGCTGGGAGTTAACACAAGAACATGTAAATCATAACACAGTGCCCTCAGTGCTCCGATGGGAAACATTTAGGGTGATACAAGAACACATGAATTGATCCCTTATCTAGACAGGACGATCATAGATAAACTGTCGGAAGAGCTGATATCTATGCTAAAAAATAAAGGATGAGTTGGTACTAAGCACAAAGGGGAAAAGGACGGAAGAGCATTTAACGCACATTCCTGGAAGGAACCAGGAATAAACACCTTTGATAAAGCACGGTATTATGGATGGACCAGGGAGTAAGGGGGGGAAAGCCCAGAAATGGCATCACAGAAGAAAGAAGGCATTAGATTCTGAAGGGACTAGCAAACCATGTCCTAATCACTGAGACATAATTATGTAAGTAGCGGTGAATCGTTCATTCAGAGATTAGAGTAGAGCAATGCATTATCGTATTTGATTTTCCAAAGATTTTTCTTGTTTGAATGTGAAGAGTGAATTGGAGGGGACAAGGGGCGGAAGGCAAGTCCTAAAAATACACAAAGATGAGTTTGAAGGGCGATACAGACACGTAGGCAAAAAATTGCTGGTACTCTAAAAGAATTGTGTCGCTGACTAGGCAAAAAAGGACTTGAAAATATACTAAAAAATGGAATGTATAACATCCAAGAATGTGCCTCGTAAGGGACTGAGGGTGGCCAAGGAAATGGAAGCCCAACTGAGGTGGGCACGGCAGAAGGAAGGGCTACATTCCGGGACAACTGGTGTGTTCACTAGTTGACGTTTTATTTGAGGTCCTTCGTGCACCCAGGGGGCTCCATACCCATGGGTGACTGGAGGGACACGTGCAGAACTTTACAGAGACCCAGGCACAAAATAACAACTCAGAAATGACCAGCTTACTGACAGTCATTAAAAGCAAAGCCTGTAGTCAAGAACACTCCTGCAGACGAAGGAGTCTACAGACTGGAATGAGAAAATGACTGAATGCAAATCTTTGGGAAACGACGCAGGAAGCAGGCAGCTTCAGTTAGCTATGCAGGAAAATCACTTATTTCTTAAATCAGTGTTCCCTACAGAAAAGATTTCTCTGCAGATCAAATCTGAAAATAAACGTCTAGTTAGATGGGTGCATTGGTCTAAGCAGGGATGCCCAGTCTTGACAAAACTCTTTTGGCAGGGGGGCGGTTTCAAAACAATGCAGAAGGCTAAACTCTCATTGGACTCCTGGATTGAATGCATGTGACAACTTGCAGGCATTAAATATCCTTACTGAAGCTGTTTGCTCTTGTGTAAAAGAGAAAACCACCAACTCAGAGAATGGCTGTGAAGATTAAGTTTCGCTTCAATCTACGGAGTTGGAATCACCTCACACAGCACCTGGCACGCACTCGAGTTCAATAAATGTCAGTTGCCACTCTCTCACCAGTTTACCAAGAGGGGCCAAATGGAGTAATAAAACATGTACTGGACAGAACAACATAAACCTTTCTCTAATTATGTATATATCTAAATGAAAATAATCTTTAAAAATACATTTAGTCTCTTTTGTGGACTCAGTTTCCCCATATTTGAAGAATATTTGCTTTTGCTCTAGCTCCAAAAGAGGAACTGTCTATGTTCAGGGTGGACTTGGTTCCAGGGGCCATAACGGTCCATTTTTGCGGTTCACTGACTGGTCCATTAGGTAAGCCAAATCACCCATTAAAACACCATTGCCTGGGCACTGAAACTGCACAGATATAGCTCAGCTAAAAAAAATGAAATAAAATGACATCCTGGTTTATATCCTTGGATTTGGCACCTCACATGTTGATTGTTTTGCTATAGGTTTGAGACAGCACTACCAACAAATGAACATATCTGCTGTTCAATGTAAAACGCTGAAAAATGAAAATATGCTACTGTGTGTGGTCCAGCTCGGGCACAGGAAGTCAGGCCAGTGAGTACGAGGCTTTAAAAGTGGGAATGACGCAGGTGAAAGGTTCGCTGCTTCGCAGTGACCCAAGTCCTGGATTTGGGGAAGCCGTTTCCACAGAAGTCACTGGGTCAGGAGTTCTCACACCTTCCTGTTGAAAGAGCAGCTGGAAATTCTGATGCTCTTCAGAACACCACCAAATATAAAATGTGAAACTTAAAAATAATGAAATGCATGATTCCTATTTAATCGGATATCATCTTCTATTAGTGGGAGATAACATCCAAGCACCTCAGGTCACAAGCCCTGAAATCGGACTGCACTCACAAACGGGGAAAGGGGGGCGCAGACCAAAGAAGTTCCTGACCCAGAGTCATGCAGCTGTAAGGGTTCAGAGCCAAATTTCAAGCCCGGGCAATATTAAGGCAACTCTGGCAGAAAGTGTTCGTGAGATTTAATAAGAAGTCATGGACAGTGTTTACACAGTGCCTGGCTATTGATCTCTATTGATCCTTTACTATCATAGACAAGACCCTGTGCATGCCGACAAAACATAGCAATAACAGAGAAAAACACAAATGAGGATTCCATTCACTACGCAAGTGTCGTCCTGAAAATTTGGGATGGTGTTCTTTTGCTTATTGGCAGATTAGTGTCGCCACTGTGTTTTCATGTGTGGTTACCAGCACAGAAAACATATGCTCTTTGGATTCCAAGAGTGGGTTCTAGAGGGAAATTGCCTAGAACCTAATCACAGCACAGACATTTAATAGCTGTGTTACCCTTGACCAGTTATTTAACTTCTCTGGGCTTCAGTTGTACAATGGAAATAATTGTAATACTAAACCTGGAAAGGATTAAATGAGTGAATACGTTAATGTATATCCAATAGTGCCTAGAATTAGTAAAAGATTCATGAATGCCATCTGTTGCTATTGTTACTAATTCCAGGAGGAGTCCTTGTACAGCACAGAATCTTTATAAACTCAAAAATGAAGAAGAACCATTTCTGATAGCAGTACGTAATATACCTACACGTACATCCAAACCCAGAAAACTACTTTCCCATGGTGAATAATTCACATAATCTATATTTTTTCAATGAAAATTGGAGGCTACTTTTATATTTTTCAAATTAGAATCTGAAAAGGCACACTGTTTTTTTTGTGTGTGGGGACTGTAACGATGGAGGGAAAACTCCTGCGGGGCACGCATGATGCTGTGTCCTAGTTCTTCACGTCTGCTGTTTCCTCACCCTTCAAGTCTCGTTTGAACATCACCTTCTCAGAGAGCGCACCCCTGCCCCCTGTAGGAAAAACCTCCCTTCTTCATCCACAAGCAAACCTCCATCCTGCTTATTTTCTCCACGGTGCACACAAGCAACAATATGTCATTATTTTATTTGTTTGAATCTCATATCTCCCTTGCTAGAACAACATCTCAATTAGGAGGGAGGCTTCTCTATATTGTATCAACATTCATTCATTAGTTGCCTAATCCAGTATTTGGTACATAGCAGCACTTTACAAATATTTGTTGACTAAATTAATAAAGGGCAGAAATACATATCTTAATATTCCACCCTCATTTGGTGCTTTATCTGTGGAAAGATCCAATCATGTGGCCCTGCATTTATCAAATACAAGCTCTGGACACCTCTTCTTAGCCTGCCTGGGTTCTCTGGCTCACAAGGAGCTCAGGACCAGGGGAGAGTGGGCTGGGCCAGGCCTAAGAGGGACAGAGGAGGCCCCTGTGGTGGAAGAGGCCTTAGGGACACAAAGGGAATTCAAACACAAGTCCACAAGCTCTGCAGTAATTAGGGTCACTGTTGTCTCCTGCCTGACCCTGAAATAGACTCTTAGGTGGTCTCTTTGTCTTGGCTTCCTCTGCACCAGGAAAGTCTATTCCACGGCCCGCAGGCTACTGGATGCGGCCCAGGATGACCATGAATGCGGCCCAACACAAAGACATAAGTTTACTTAAAACATTACTTAGTTTTATACTAAGTTTTATCACTTAAGTATATACATGTTCTATATTAGTGATCACAAACTTGGGACCTGCTTGACGATTGGAAAAGATTATCAAAAGGTCCGCAGCATAATCAGGGTTATCTTGTGAGTGCTTTCTTGTTCATCTGTGGTGGCAGACATCACGAAAATTAGGCACGGACTTTTTCTTTTGCTCATCAGCTTTCGTTGGTGTTTGTGTATTTCATGTGTGGCCCAAGACAACTCTTCTTCCAGCGTGGCCCAGAGACGCTGTAAGTCTGGACACCCCTGCTCTACATGATCCTTCACCCGCTGGGGGCTCTGCCAGGGCTCCTCACGGCTTCCCGAGTCAAGAACAAGTCTTGCCCCGGAAACTCCAGGAGGGGCTGCCTTTGTTGAGCTGCACGGTGCCCTCGTCTTTCCTTTCACAGCTTCCTCAGAGACTCGGAATCAGCATCACCGACGCACAGGATGGAAGATGTGCCATTGCAAAAACTTCCCACTCTCTCCCTTTTATCCACCGCTTTGCACATACTGTTCTTCTACCTGGAATACTCATCCTTATCTTTCAAAACTTATTTAAACGCTTCAGGTTCAGAATGGAGTACAGTACACAGACACGCGTCCTTAGCTGTGGCTGGCAAATATGCACTTCCTCTTTGCTCGCAGCCGGCCTTTGGGTACGTACAGCCAGAACGGAACACACGCACGTACACAGAGACCCTTTCGGCCTCTTAAAAGAGGAGACAAAAAACTCACATTCAGTAATAGAAATACGGTCCTCACTGCACCACAATCTGAACTACTTCCCTGGTTGTCAGTTGAACCGTAGAGTGCTATCGCCTCCCTTTTGTTCCACATCCCGCTTTCCTATGAAGTACTGAGACCTTCCCATGAAATTGCCACTCGAGTCATCTGTCCCTTGATGGCGACCCCATCCTGGTCAAAATACAAAAAAAAAAAAAAAAGATGCCGAAAGCCTCAAAATGAATAATTTATTATCATCGTTCTCGTTGTTTCTCAAGGGAGTTCCGATTGCTGGAGGGCGCTGTCTGCGGGACTTTGAGAAGGTGTAAAAGGCCAGGGCAGGGGCCCTCCAGCGCGCTCACAGTTCAGGGCTCAGTTACGGAGGAAGTGAATTCGAGTCATTGCATGATCTATGAACCGGGAAAACTGAAGGGGGGAGAGACAAGGATGCGTGGAAATTCGCTGTAATGGTGTGTGTCTGTGTGTGTATTTCTAAATCACATACGTGAATCGGAGTAATGTAAAAACCGGACAAAAATTGCATATGCAGATATATATGTATAGTTACATGTACACACACATACACACACAGCTGATTCTTCATATTTGCAATAGTTGTATTTTATGAAGTTTCCAAACACTGAATTAGCAAATACTAGACCATTGCTCCTAGGGTAAATACAAGATTAGTTTTCTGCGAGCCTCTTGTCACATTTTCATCAACTGATTAATACATAACCTTGTTTGATGTCTCTTTCTGTTTGAAAACTACTTAACATATATTGTTGTTTTATTAACATTCGATGCACAACCCATAGCTCTGTAACTCCTGCCCAAATGAAGTTTATCTAACACGTGTCTTCTCCCCTAAGACACAGCCCAGCCTTCTCGTCCTTAGAAACACTAGACAGTGCTTTGGCACTATACTTGAAGCCAGCTTAAACAGCAAAATCACCCCAAAAAAGCACAAAAATGCAACAATTGGGGCACTAAATAGGTCACCGAAAGGCCTTATTTCCAGTATCAGAGTGACGTAAGAAGACAGGGTGTTGGCTCTGGCAATCTCAGGGAGGAATGTGCCCATGAGCCACTCGCATTTCTGGCTGCTTAGGTCGTGGGCACGTCTACACGTAACTGTGAGAGCCCTTGGGTACCGATTTGGGCTAACAAATATATTGTATGAGTAGGTGAACTTGGAAATGTGAAATCCATGATAAATGAGGACTGACTAGATAGGTAGGGAGGTAGATACAGGCGGCAAACACAAGGTCCGCAGGTCGAGGCCCTCCACCTTGTTTTATCCGGCCCAGCACCTTGCGTCTACCCAGTGGCAGCGCCCAGCTCTTACTTAACTGTTAAGGTGCAGTTACATTTATACAGTCCTAAAATCACATTTAGCCCTGTGAAGGCAACCGAGAGCCTAATGTGGCCCCTGGTGAAAATGAATTTGACACCCCTGCTATAGGGTCAATGTTCATCTTCTAACTTATTTGCCTGACACAGAAGAGGCACTAAAAAGTATGACTAAAATAAAAGAAGAATAGAGACCTACAGGTCTTTCCAAGTAATCTACTTAATCTTGGTCCTTGAAATGGTAACCAGAGGCATTTTTTCAGAGAGATTAGGTTTTTATTACCTCTTTTAAAATGTGTAGCATTTGTTTTTTTAATGACAAAGATATATATTAACATTGGTAAAATATGGAATAATTCTAGAATGATCCAATGCAAATCACCAGCCTCCCTATAATGAGGTAAACACCATTAAAAATGCGATGCATTCTCCATGGTCTTTATGCAATGCAGATATGGGTGTATTAACATCTTTAAAAACAAAATTGGAATCATACTCTTCTATCCTGTTGCAATTTTTTTATTAATTCTATATCAGCATCTCCCTCATCATCAAATTTCACCTTTAAATCCCTCCCCATCTCTCTTTTCAGAAAGACATACCCATCTGAGATCGCCAAATGCACCCTGTGCTCAGCGGTCTGCTGCCTTTACTGAATAAATGTTTGTGACGGCCTCTACTGGGGAGACTTAGAAGAAAAAAATATAAAGACGGTGCTGCTTGACTTTTATCTTTAATTTTGGTATTCTTTGAGAGATTCTCACTTAACAAAAAAAAGGAACCATTTTCAAAGGTGCAAGGAAGCTTACCCTAAAATAGATTGCCTGTATCAAAACTGACCTTTGCACAAATGCATGCATTTCATAGTAATTCGGCTCAATCAAATTTCCCAGGCAGACATATTCACACAATTTAAACACTAGAATTAAAGTTTTAAAATGTACATTTTAGGAACTCTCCAAAAGCCAAGAAGTTCACTCTCCGTGTTCCATCTCTCTTGACATGATTGTTTTCCGATACAATGAGAGCTAATGGTGGACTTCCACAGCCTCCGTGAATTACAAGAGGTATTCTGGGCTGGAAGGAAGGAGTGATTCTCTCACCCTTTTGTTCTCTCAGGTGTTGCATGATTATCTTACAGCAGGCAATTACTGAGCAAACTTAATCAACTACAAAAATATATACCGGTAATGCTAACATAGCAAAATTCTCAGATGGGTTCAAATGGTATTTAAAATGCCTGATTTTTCTTTTCTAATATTTTATAATTTATCCAAACAAGAAGAAACTATACAGTTCCAAAACTAAAGAAAACTGAGATACTTGTGAACAATTAAGTGAATTGAGTCTATTTTTTTAAATGCCATTAACACATACATAATTTGATGATGTGAAAAGAATTAATAAGCTCATGAGGAAACGCTATAGAGGGAAAAATAATATAATATGCCATACACTGACATAGTCCATAGCTGCTGAATGCCTTTTAAATTGCCATGTAGCCATGAAGTAATTGTTGAAATTAAGCTAATTTTAGGCTGTTAATCCCAAAATACAGGGTCAGGCAGAACACCTGCTTGAATGTGGTTGGTAGGGTAATAATAATATGGGTGTAATAATTTACAGTTTTAATTTGAACATTTCACCTAAAATGTCATATGGTATGCTTGAGTGTGATATTGTTATGTTACAGAATCACATGCTTATGATTTTGTAATAAAAGATTTTGTAAGTAAAAAGGGGGGGCATTATTTGTGCTGGACCCTGTATATCCAAAAGTTTATCATTAAAAGTTATTTACATAATAAGATGAATTAAATTAACGTGAGAGTCATTTTTATTAACTATCAACTAAAATGTTTTTTCTTCTACCCCTAAAAGTGGAAACTAATATTATTATTGCATTTTAAAGCCCTTCAGTCTTGTTGTAAATCGTATAGTCCCAGATTTTATTTGGTTCAACAGCACTAAGTTCAAGACCAAACCAGAAACTCCCAAATCAACAGGCCAGGAAGGCTATTGATTTCCTTTGTTTCTAGAAGACTTCTTGCTTCTTTCAAACTGTCTTATGCCATCATGGGCTCTTACAAAAGTTTTTCTGTCCACTCAGTGGAAGTTTTTGCTCCTTGTCATGGGCTATCCCTGTACGAAGGAGAGTTTTCATCCACTGTCTTCCAAATGATCACAGAGCCTCCCGTGGGTGCTAAGTCATTGTCTGCTGTGCTGCTGCCCACGTTTTCTCCGGGCCCGGAGGAAGAGGCAGTGAAGTGTACTTTTCCACTACCACTAATCACAATACTCAGCATTGACTGGGTTCTTTACGGACCTGGGACCGCCCCTAAGCAGTCTACAAACCGTGTCTCATCCTACGCTTCACAAAGCCCACACACGATAACTAGGAGCAGAGTGCCTCTTTGGAACATGTGTGGACCTTGGTGAAACAAGGTGAAAGGATTAAAAAACAGCAACAACAAAACCAAACCTCATGGGCACAGACAACAGCACGGTGATGACCAGAGGAAAGAGGGGTGAGAGGAGGCAGAAGAGGGGACAGGGGGACAAATGGTGATGGAAGGAGACTTGACTTTGGGTGGTGAACGCACAATACAACATCCAGATGATGTATTATGGAGCTGTACACCTGAAGCCTGTATCGTTTTATTAACCATTGTCACCCCAATCCATTCAGTTAAAAAATGTGTAAACCTTAGCTTTCTCATATGTAAATGGAAGTGAATTAGTCAATAAGCTGATTAGACAGAACCGAGAGAGGCAGGGTTCCCATCCGGGCCTGGAGGCCCTATTCCCACGCTTCAACTCAACCTCTTTGGTCTCGAGCACTTTTGAATGATTCACTTTGGGCAAACCAGCACCCTGCCGGTTTTCACACCTGCACTATAGAGACAGTGTTGCTCACTTTACAGGAGTACTGGCAAGATTAAATGCCACGCGGCGTGCGAGTTACCAATCAGGTCACGTGGCACACCTGTGGAGCATCACAGGTGCTAATGCCCTTACACAGAGACGTAGGCTCTTAGTACCAAGACCATGATTAGCAACCCGACTTTGTGGCAAAACAAGTAAGTGTGCTCCACATGGTAAAAACACAACCAAATATTTAAATTCAACGGTGCCTTCGCCACATTAGGTTGCATGTTCAACGCAGCCATAGGCAACCACGAGAGGGCTGCGGTGACTGGAGAGCACTGTGTCCCAAAGCGTCGTGTTGGCAGTAGGGACTGTCATAGGGAAAATCGCACCAAAGTTAAACAAGGAAGGAGCCTTTAAAGCTATTTCGCGGTAAGGGGGAAAGTCCAGAGCTCAGTCTGAGCCCAACTCCGCTGACACCAAAGGAGGGGGAATTTTTTAGGGTGAGAGGGAGAACACAGCCATCCGTGTTTGCTATGTGGCTTTCCCCAAAAGAAAAGTAACTTTTCTCCTCTCTCCGGGACAGAAAGTAGTTTTACAATGTGGAGCGAGGCACCTGTTGAAGGCGGGCTCCCACCTGCCCACAGAGGCAGGGAGGTGATATTTCCATTCCAACGAGCTGGCTCCCAGGTCCCCAAGACAGACACTCCTACTTCTAACACTGGCAGGGGGCTGTTTAATAAAATGTTTGCATATATCTCAAAAACAGAGAAAAAAATAGAATGACAAGTTTTCTAAAGTGCTCAAAGAAAGGGGAGGTTGGAACCTAGAGTCAGGGCGAAGCCTGTCTTAACTCGGGGACCTTTCGGGCCACCGAGGTCAGGGTAATGGCAGGGAAGGTGAGGTGCATCATGGGCAGCTGCTCCGCCTCGTCCGGCACCCAGCAGTCACGGCGCGACATGCTACGTGTCATCTTTTCTACTCTTGTTTCCAAACAGCTGCTTCCACCACACAAGCAGAGAGAATCTAACAAGTCATGTCGGACGAGGAGAAAGTACTCTGAGGAGCTGTTCTAGTCACACAGTCGCTGAGGTCCTTAAGCCAGTTAATCACACACCGCATCCACATCAGACTTAGGTGTAAGAGACGCACTCTGGCACTTGTTACGCAATACTACATTGACAGACGTAAAAATATCCCAAAAAGGGAATCAAATCAATAGCTTTAAACAAAAATGCATGGAGTATGTGTTGAATAAGCAATGGATACAGCTAACAAAAAATATGTATTTTCTTATGTTTATCTAAATAAACCTATATTAAATGCCTCTCTCACAACATGATGGTTTATGACAATATTTTGTTTGGGGTGTAAGCTTCATTTTATTACATTTCAGTTAAGGAGGAGTCTCCTAATCTTCTGAATTATTTTGACTAGAAGTCTCCTGTGGAGTCAGTCTTGTCAGTTGGTTTATGAGTTAATTAACTGCCATTTTATACCTTATATTATGAATTCCAGGCACCCAAAAGAGCTCACTTTAAGACCGCCTCTCTATCAGGTATCTGCATAATTAGTCTCTTTTAGAACACCTATTATTCAGTGCACAATAGAACAGAACAATTAATTTAGACCAGATGCAATTATGCTGAAAGGTCAGATGCTACCCATAATGGAGCTCTGTTTCAAAGTGTGTTTGGGGAGAGCATTAATATGGTTATCCAGGAGACTTTAAGGGGCAGAGAATCTCCAAATGCAATTAAATGGGCTGTAAAGTAATCACTTGCAATTTTTCATTGTTAAAGCGGGGGACTTTTTGGATGTTGTGCAAAATGAGTACTTCTCAGACCAATCAAATTTGGGAGATTTACATCCAGAGGTGACAAACGCGCCCCCTACAGCAGAAAGCACTTTATTTGGCCTGTGACTTCCAGTGTCACTTTCAAGTCACAGAGAGCTTTCAGTGGAGCAGCTGTCACAAATCCCTCCAACACAGTTCATAATGAAAGTGCTGGCTTTATCCATCTTGGGCAATATGAATGATATAGCCATAAAAATTGCAGTTAGAGGTTTGGATGTGTGGATTATAAAATATCCCCAGTACCCAAATGTCCATGAATTTATAATCCTGTGTTCTTCAACAGTATTACATTTGCCTGTTAAATGCAAATTACTGAAGGAGATGTCACTCAGGAGGACACTACAAAGATACCTCTGTCACTATTACAGGTACATGTATAGTTTACAGCCCTGGGCAGGTTTATAAAATGCTCCTTGTTTGCTCCACCTGGAGGAGATTTTGCTGATAAAAGAAAAATAGTGGAGGAAGGGAAAGGCAGAAAACTCCAGAAAGAACAGACAATCAAATGCTAGTATCTGCCCCAACCAATGGTAGCATACATCTAGATACACACATTCTGGGTTAAGAATAAGTAACCCAGAACCTACAAAGAAATATTCACACACGAGTGATAGAGGGATATTTACTTGTTATTTCTTAGCAATGGAAAGAGTGCATCTGGACTTTTTATAGATCCAGACTCCATTAGAGAATTTGTGTGCATGAAACCAGTACCTATTGCGTAATACAGTGGTTATGGGTGAGAAAAGCCCGAGGAAGGCTCAGTCATTCCCATCACGGTTGTCCTCTGGAATGGAAATAATGGTGGTGCGTTTGCACACCAGGTAAGGGCTTACACACTGAAATCAGAAAGATGTCAGGTTCAATCTTGGTCCAATTTTTTTTTTACTAGCTACCTGACTTTGGCCAAGTTCCTTAATCTCTGAGTGCCTCGATTTTCACATCTTTAAAACAATAGTTTAAATAATCTCCGACTTGCTACTGGCAGGATAATGAGCTCAGACTTGCTTCCTACGCAAAAGGACTATTCATTTGCTCACTAAGCAACCTGCACAGAGGTAGGAGAAGGGCTTTGAGAAGGGCAAGAACCTACGACTCAAAACCCTTTGAATTTTGGAATTCAGAGACCCATCCCTTTATCATAAGGAGTGCAGTCTCGCCGTGACAATCTGTACCTTTCTGTTTCTCAAACCTAGTGGTTGTTTTAAAAGTCCTCACCAGAGGACGTTCCTTGCTTTTCGAGAGACAGGAAGGGAGAAAGAAACCTACCAATGTTTAAGAGTTCCTGTTCCACCAAGGGAAGCTTCTTTAACCCACGTTAACCTGTGCGACCTAAATAAAGGCTCTGTGGTATGTGTGCGTGCATGCGTGTGTGTATGAAGAACCCTGGCCATGCCAATCCCCAGATGGAAACCTCCCGGTCCTTCTATTTCACAGGTGACAAAGCTCAGCCTCATTACCACAGTATTCAAGGGCCTTTGCAACCGACCCTAAAGACCACCTTCTCCTCCCAGCACCCTCTTCACTCAACATTCACCTCAGCTGCGTCTCCTTAGCTCGCACATGGAAGCATGGTGGACGCTTCTGGATCTCCACGCTTATTTTGAGCATTTCCTCCTCTCTGATGCTATCTTTCCCATTTCCGCATTTCAAAAGTTCTCTCTGCTCTTTGGGGCACCCCTCAGTGATCATCTCCACCATGAAGCGTTCTCTGCTCTGCCTATTCCTGAGTTACTCGAATAGACGTATTCACTGCCTACAGTAGCTCAAGTGTCTAAGATAAAACGAGACCCACCTCCTCCTTGGAGGAGCTCACAGTTTCATGGGGCAGCGTTTTGATCGCCATGTGAGAGGATCGGGTGGAGCTGTGTATGGAGCACGAAGGGGCCAACCCGAGCCAGACTGGGGAGGGAAAGTTCTGGAAAGACATCCGAAGGATGCACTGCCCGGCACACGACTGCGGCTTTCCCTCTTCTGTGTTCCCGTTA
This sequence comes from Phyllostomus hastatus, assembly GCF_019186645.2. Lineage (NCBI taxonomy): Eukaryota > Metazoa > Chordata > Mammalia > Chiroptera > Phyllostomidae > Phyllostomus > Phyllostomus hastatus. Next base: position 23,190,424 of record NW_025334024.1, read on the forward strand.
AGTTCCCTACAGGAAACGCGACAGGGTCTGCGATGCTGCTACATGTCTGGCTTTTTAATTATAATATCAGTAACAACATTCATAATAATAACAGTAACAACAACAAACTTGTTTAGAGTACGTACTATTTGCCCGTCCCTGTACCAACTGCCTTCCGTACGCTGGCCCATTTCATCTTCACGGCGGCACTCTGAAGAAATGCAGTGGCCATCCCTGTAATTTCACTTTCTGTGTTATTGTAATTTTACCTGTTATAGGCTGGACTAATGAGAAAAAACCCTTCCAGCAGAGACCGTGATTGGCTCAGGGGAAGTCACAAGAACTGAGCAGGATCAAGGAGATTCCATCCCCAGGGCGGCTGGGGAACTCAGAAGGGCGGCTGGGGAACTCAGAAGCCTCCCACCCAGCCTCTGCTCAGGCTGTTTCATCTGCGTCGAAGACCATCTCTGCCTCATCCACCCGATAAAACCCTCCTCGTTTTTTAAAATGTGGTTCAAATTTCTCCCCATGATTTACTCTTCGACTTTCCCACATACTTTTCATCTTTCTTTTTTGACTACAGCTGCTTCTTAAACGCTCTCCACAGTGACACTTTCCACGTGGGATTAGCTGCATGTGCTCTGCACACTGAAACTCGATCTGCTTGAATGTGGATCTTTTGCCAGTGTTGATTCCAGTGCCTAGCATATATTTATAAAATGAACACATGAATGGGTAAAGGAATGAATGAAGGAAGTTATACAGCTTGGGTGGATACAATTCCTTCTGACATTGATCAGCAATAAATAGGTTCCCAGATAAAGGACATCTCATATTAATTTCTTAAAATGCTTTGGTCATTTTTCTCATTTGTCTTCCCACACTGATTTTTATTGGCTCCTATTTTTCTGTTTTTCGACACCGCATTTTAAGATATCACGACTGTTGGTACACTCCTGCTAAAATCTGTCACTAATTCCATCCAATCTGTGGGATGACTGCAATAAGAGAAGAACCATGATGTCACCCCAAGCCCCCCCTCCACTAACGTCCTCAGAGGAACATTCCAGATTCTTGGCACCGACCGTCTATGTAACAACAAACTTAAGGGATTCGATGTTGGAATCGCGCACGTTTATCTGTGTCTCATTGTGAGTCTCCCTGAGTGCGGAGGAGACTATTTGGATTATTCTGGATGAAAGACAGTGAGGCAGACGTCTCTGACACATGAGCCCCCCGAATCGGAGTTTCTTAGCAATGATCGTCCTGTCACAGCTGTTAGAATGTGCGCCTTTATCCGTGTGACATTTCGACAGGAGACGAATCCCAGTTATGAACGGATATAAACCATTCAGTCCAAAGTGGCTCATAGCATCTTCCTACTGCTGGCAAGCCTTGTTTGGGAACTTTGTAAACATGATTCTGGTGTATTTTCTTTTTTCCCCCCCCTCTACAAAGCTGAACCTGTTTCAGGCTTTTGTCCCATAAAACTTAAAACTGCCAGTGTAAAATGTATATTTAATTACATCCTAGGATGTAAGAGATGGAAATACACAGCCATTTCACCTGCTAAGCGATGGAGGAAAAGGCGGGCGGCTCTTATGGGCTTGATTTTCGTTTTTTCTCGGTACGAGCAGCCTTAGTATCAAACAGGAGAGCTATGGAAATTGAAGAATAAATTGAATGGGTATTTGGGAAAGGTATTTTAATGGGAGGAGAGTGAGTACATTCCCAGAGTATATACACTTCTCAGATGACTCTGACTACTTTATTGGAACTGACATGGGTTGGATAAATATATTACCGCCCTCCTTGCCTGGAACAAACAAGCCACAGACAGAAGAGGTATAAAATTTAAACAGTATATGAAGAATAAACACATGCTAGGGGATAGCCTGCGGCTCCTAGGTCTATAGTGCTGAAGTATCTATGGATACAGCCTACATAATAGCACTCCAATGCTCCCAGTGCATTCTTATTTCTCTCCCCCCTGGGGGGTAAGTGTTCAGCGAGCTAATGGGGCAATGATGCTTGTTGAATGAATTACAAAGAAGAAGAATGGCTTTCCTCCCTTTGAATAGGCAGACCTGTTTTCAAACCAAAGGCAGAGCAATAAAAGCCATTGTGAAGATACAGTGAAATGACTGGCACCTGAGGTAGGCCAGGCCCAATGCTGTGGGGCGTTGTCCTGGTAGGTAATTTGTACTTGGGTACCATTTAGGCTCCCCAGGGGAGACTAGCTAATACCGAAATCTCGGCACTTGAGAGTTCCTGACTGCACTGAGCAGAAGTCAAGGCCAATGAGAAAAGTGGCACCAGGTGAGTGAAGTAGCAATCTCCTTGTTTCCAGGTTGACCCTTGGAAACGACGGTGTCTACCGTGCCCTCGCTTGGCGTTTTCGCCATATTATGTGTCATGCCCATTGTGGACAGAAAGCCGCTGACTCCCCATCTCTCCAAGGCACCGTGCAGTGTCCCTGGGCTATCAGGGACCCTGAAACACCAGCTTCGAACTAAGACAATGGTGCCCGGATGTGTTAGTTGTGCCGCTATTTGATTCAACGTGACTCTAAATGTAACCTTAATGCACAAAACGTATCAAGTGAGGACCTGGATCTGGCTGGTGATCAGGTAAAGAGACCAACAACCCCATCCTTCGCCCCCTCCTTCCTCCCTCAGGGAAGCTGCACAACCATCAGGCATATCTGAACTGCCTGAGTTATAACAGCTATGAAAACTTACTGGCCCACACTGACACCGAACACTAACCCACTGAAGACTAAGACGGGGACGAAAGAGCAGGGTTTCCGTTCCGGCTCTAGCTGGGGGCTGGTAATGAACAGGAGTGCTGAGTCCCTCGGAACCCCAGACACTCCAGGAATGACCGCCTTCCCCACCCCCCAAGCCCCACCGCTGTAACTGCCATCCTTAATTTTATTTTATTTTTAAAGATTTTTCCAGCTTTCTTGAGGTATAACTGGCAAATAAAAACTGCATATATTTAGGGTATACAATGTGATGATGTACTCCATGTATGCATTGTGAAATGATCACCAAAATCAAGCTAATTAACACATCCATAATCTCACATTGTTACCTTTATTTCTGGTAACTGCCGCCTCTAATATTAGACTGCAAACAGGCTCTTCCGACTCCCTTTCTCTAAGAAGCACAGCCTGTGGGACGTCTTAGTACAAGTTCAGGTTTTTATCATTAACAAACTATTTAAAGGACTGAAGTCTGACTCTGTGAACTTGGTTTGTTACTTGTGTGACCTTAAGTCCTCAAAGCCTCAGTCTCCAAGTCTGTAAGATGACTGATTACAGTAATGGCACCTGCCGGAAACATCTATTGGGAAGATGAACTGGAATGATGTGTATAAACACATAGCGTAAAAGAATTACATGTTATATGGCACTAGTAAGAGTTAAATTGGCATTGGTTATTTTGTTATTAGGTACCAAATTAATCCCTGATTGTTAAAACTTTATATGTGGCCCTCAAGGATCATTATATTCTGGTCTGAACCTTTCTTTTCAAATCCATTGCTTACTATATATATCTATATTTACCCTGATACCAGCCTAATTAAACTACTCAATCTTATTGGATAGCATGTATAATATAACTGTATGGAAAACACTGCGGTATCAATAAAGTTAAACAAACAGTTTCTTACATATTACTTTGCATTGAGCAGAATATAATTAAAGTGATTTACAGACACCGTGGGATTTTGACAGTTGTCTCCCCAGGGGGCCAGCCTGATGCGATGTTAAAATATGTTTCATTACATGTTGTGGAGACTCAAGAGGAATGCTCTTTGCAATTCAAAGGGGACAAAATTTTCAGAATAAAAATTCATTTCCATTCCCTGCAGAGTTCATTATGAGCAACAGAGTGCTAGAAATTAAAACATTTAAATGTATTTAACAAGGTTCTATAGTGGAGTGACATTTGTGTTTAGATAGATTCTCTAGTCTCTCTCTCATTCTCTCTTATCCTCCTAAATTCTGTGCTTACAGAAAGAGTGAGCTGCTGGTGTCATTTAATTGGTTAATTATGACTAGAATCACCAGCAAAGTGGAGAGTTGAAGCAATTACCTAGATTGTTAAAGTTTAGAAAACTTTCCTCTTAATATCTTGATATTCCAGTCAAAGTGGGTTGTGATTGTTACATTAATTGAGACCAAACTGTCTATAGTTGTGGCAATGTGCATGCTTGGAGAGTAAGATTAAAGCATTAAGGCCAGAATCAATTGAATCAGAAGAAAAAATTAATGCAACTTAATTCGGACACTTAAGTTAGAAAGTCACACACACACACACAGGCCTTATCATCCACACAATTAGTTTAAGTTCGTTCACCAATAGTGTTTCTGGTATTTAGTATTTATTTTGAAACGTTAAAAAAGGTATTGAAGAATTTTAAGTTCACTACATATTGAATATATTAGGGCCAAACATATACTAGTAAAAAGACAAATCCTCAATATTGATTATAACCTCATTCCCAGTGTCTTGGTATAAATGTAGGCTGAATTGATTGTAATTGGTCTTTAACGGTAATCTGCAATTGGTCAACTTTAGACAAAATGTCTCTATGCCATATTCCACCTCTAAACTATTTATCTTTGGGTAACTGGAGAAGCTAAAGCATAAATCTACCATTCAATAAAGTGCATGTACCTAGAAGTTTCTTGTACATGATTCTTTACGTTTCTGCTTGGCACTGGTGTATGTCACTTCTGCTCACTTTTTATTGGCCAAAGCAAGCCACATAACAAAGCGTGAGAATGGAGCAGGGAAGTGTACTGCTCCCACAGAAACTGCAACACAAGCTACTGCACACATAGACAAGATTCATTCCTAGTAGGAAGACAACAGATTTCTACTACAATCGTCTGCTCTCATAGTTTCAAGCTCCACGTGACTTCTCTTTATCCCAAGAGATCGAAGGATGCGGTCATCTACGTGAACAACGGGTCAGAAGGGTGGGTGTGCCTTCCCGAGTCCACAGGGTGATGTGTAGCCGCATTGAAACACAAGGGGAAAAGATGTGCTTTTGGAGGTATTTCCAAGCAAAATGGGGAAGGCTCAGAGTAGATTATTAGCAAAACTGAAAAGATGGGCTGATAAAGGACAAGGAGGTAGACTTGCATGGCTTGATTTGCAGCGAGGGAACAGTACATGAAAAATGGAAGGTAAAAATAGGAAGAAAGGCAAGTTCAGGATTAAACTCTCAACATGCTTTTAAGCGTTTTGGCCCACCTTGGGTACTCCTTTAAACCACACAAAACGTTATTAAAAGCACTATTTCTTCCAAATTCTCTAAAACTTCTCCCTTACATCCAGGGACTACTCTCCTTCTCATTCTATGCATTTGATCTCTAAATAATTGATCCGATTAATTGGTACCCAAGATCTAATTGGTCTAATAGATCGGTGTCCCTTTCCTACTGCATGCAGCACAACTGTATTTGTAAATCAGCTGACCATATATCAATAAGTCTACTGCTAGACTCTCTATTTTCCTATTTTTTTATCCTTGAACACACTGCCATACTCTCTTGTTTATTACAGCTAGGAAATTTTGATCAAAAATGGCACCCACAGATTAATTTCAGCATTGGTTCAATTAGTTACTCCCACAATGGGACACCGCTCACAATCAGAGAACTAACAGCAGCAGACACACCATCCACCTATTGCCAAACAAGACATTTAAGCCTCACAGTAAGGTTTTCAGGAGGGCAGGTATTTATTTGATCATTATAGCTCTCCATTTAGAAGCCATCACATGAGACCACCAGGCCCTCGCGTTTCCATACCAATCTGGCTCTTCAGGAATCGTGGTGCTAAAAGAAGGCACTCTGAAAGAGAAGAAGAATCTTTCTGTTCTTGCAACTGATGCTAATGGTATGTACCTCAGAAGATAAATAAGGCTAGCCATGTTGAAAAGGAAAATTAAGAACACACAAATCAACAGCTACAGGTTTCTCAATGGGGCCAGTAATTACAGAACCACACAGTACACTCCGCTACCTGCGTGATGCACATTTTCATCGTCAGCATTTCTGAGGGCTTTTAGCACTTCTGTTTTCCAGTTGATCTGATTCTTTTTTGGAGATACATATTTCTGAGATGGGTTTTTTCATTTGTTTTAGATCACCAACAAGCAGTAAACAATTATGCTTTAAAACATCTGAGTTGATTTGTGGTTTTTTTCAGTGTTTCTCAAAAATATAGCATGCATATAATTCGCCCGAGGATTGAGTTACAGCTCAGGTTCCGACTCAGAAAGCCTGGAATGGGATATAAGATTGTGCTTTTCTCACTAGCTGGTCTGGCCTCCAGGTCTCTCTATATCTTTTTCTCTAACTCATAATAAAGACTCTGTAAGTGTGTTTTTTTTTTCTTTTAACTGAGTAAATGAGTTAAAAATTAAACTCATGTACTTTATCAAATACATTTTTACAAAGAAAGGATGGAACATACAGATCATTCAAGCCTCTCTTTTCTCCACAACTATCATAAAGAAAAACCTGGAAGGATGATTTCACTTAGACATACAATGGAAAGTAATCAGACACAAATAAAATAGTTACAGAAGAAAACAACGCAGTGCTAGATACCGAAGAGTTACTTCCTGTATTGTACTTATTGCTCTTACTTTTATTTTACAGGAAAAATCTGCCTGCATTGCCTGTATTCCTTAATCATCCAAAGTCTTTCTGCTACCACTAGGTTTTTATTTCCCTTGGACCCTACATTTTTTTAATCCTTGTATTACCATTTCCTTCCACTCTTCGACAGGTGACACTCTGTCGCTGAGCAGACACTTCAAAGGATGGCTCCCTAGTTCATTTAGAAAGACATATTAAATCTTTGATAAGGCCTTGAAAAAGAACAGAATCTTTTAATGTCTGATCAAACTTTAGTAGCTGGCCTATTTAATTGGGTGGCCAAAGGGAATTGGGGGAAACGTCAAAGCCATGAGCTTGGATGTGCCACAGTGAGCTCCGGACTGTAGAATCCTGTGTCTCAAACCTCCTAACTCTGCAGAATGAACACAGTGTGTGCACTGCTTTAAGAGAGTAGGTGCTCAATCAATGTTTGTGAAATAAGTTAAATATATGACTAGTTTCATAAAAGAATAGAAAAATCTTACGTCCAAAGCCACCAAATTGAGTGTCAGAAAATGAATACTAATGGTTAAAAAACAAACCAGAATAGTTTTGGTTCTGTGACCCCATAAGCAACATCATTGGAAACCAGATTCATTGTATTTCCAAGGACAGGGCAAGGACAGTAAAATGAGCTGAAGACATCCCAAGGCGGGGGGGCATGCTTTGCTCTCCAAGCATCCTCTTCCTCTGCAAGTACCTCGGTCACACCTGAAACCCAGCCCTGGGAGAGGGCAGAGGGGGTGGGCGTGGGAGGATGCTCACGGATGCGAGGGCAGAGCCTGGGGTGCCTTTCCCAGCGAGCGGGGCCCACCCTCTGTCATGGGGGTTAAAGACATATTGTTTGAAGCCAGGAAAATCTGTGTTCACACTGTTACAACCTGACCTCAAAATAAGTCTCTTATCTTTCATGACCCCCATTTTTCTCATCTGTAATTTGGGATAAGTACACCACTTTGGAGGATGATTTGTGAAGATTAGATAAGATAAGGTGCAAAGACCACTGTATTACTCAGTGTTTTCTAGAGAAATGGCCGATAAGATAGATAGATAGACAGATAGATATATGTACTATATATTATAAAGAGATTTATTCTATAAATTCTATAAATATATAACAGGTTTATTATATATATGGGGTCTGGCACAAATAGTGCCCCTTTTTAGAGCATAAAAATCTTTTATTACAAAATCGTAAGCATGTAATTCTATAACCTAACAATATCACACCATATGACATTTTAGGTGAAATGTTCAAACTGCTGTCCATCTCATGTGAGACACTCATGTACCCTACCAACCACGCTCAACGGCATTACTTCTGCCGGACCCTGCATAATAAAGAGACATATACATTGAGAGATGGACTGGTATATTGTAAGGAACTGACTTATGTGATTATGGAGGCTGACAAGCGCCAGCATCTGCAGTCAGCAAGCTGGGGACGCAGAAGAGCTGAGGGTGTACAGCTCAAGTCTGAGTCTGCCTTTTTTTCCTAAAAAAGGCAATGTCATAGCTCGAAGGCAGGCAGGAGGAGTTTTCTCCCTCAGTCTTTCTGATGTACCCAGACCTACGACTGACCTGATGAGGCCCACCCGCTCAAGGGACGGCCACTACTTGGCTCAGTCTGTCAGTTCACCTGCTCATCTCATCCCTCGCGGACACACCCAGAGTAGTATCGGAGCAAATGTCTGGTCATCCTGTGGCCCAGTCAGGCTGACACATAAAATTAACCATCACAAACACTTTGCAGAGTACCTAGAACATTCTAAGATGAACAAATAAGATCTATTGTTAGGATATTGAGCTCGGACTTCATGTTTTTTAATTTATACTCCTAGAGAAAGAGTAACTATGGAAACAATTTCATCATTCAGGAGTGATTTATATTACTATCCCAAAGTTTTATTTACAAAAAAACTTATATACCTAACAGAAATCTCGACTTCCATTGCAACTTGAAATTACTTGGAACTTTGATAAGTCAACTCAGTTCAACTCTTCACCTACTCAGCACTCCTGGTCCTGTAACTTCAAATCTGCTTCCCACGGTCGCCCCGCCTCCTCAGTGATTGGCAGGTCTCTCTCTCCCCGCTTTCAACACTCTACCTCGAGTCGAACTCTTACTTTATCCTCCCTTACTGCTTCTCTCCTCTTCCACCGGCCCAGACTTCCCAGAACGATTGTCTGCTCTCACTGTCCCCATGCCCCAACTCCTCTTTCATCCCTTAAACCTCCACGATCATATAGTTGACTATAAAGTCACTGTTTCCAAAGGTCACCCAAGGTTTGTTAACTGATATACCCAATGGGAGCGCTGCCATTGTCACTCTCCCCATCTCTCTTGTATTGGGAGACTGTCCCTTCTGCTGTCCATGGCCTCTTCTACCCCCCCAGCTCCAAAGCACTGGAAGTCCTAGGAACGTGCACATGGCACGTAGCCTCTGGCAAGGGCCTCTGAAACTTGCACCCCAACTCCAATCTCTACCAACAGGTCACGCTTTCTCTGCTGGAGTATCAGCTGTTTGCTACACATATGCCGTGAACATTCGCAAAACCTCCCCTTTTATTCAATGCTTTCATTTAATTTTTTTTGTCAGCTCCACCCCTCTAATGAACAAGACCAGAAATCCAAGGGTCCCCCCATTGCCTGGCTATTAGTTGCCCATACTGCAATCAGTAAGTCTTAATGATTTCATTTCCATCATATTTCTCAAAACTTTATCCCTTTTACCATCTTAATTTCCATTGCCTCCATTCAAGCAGTCATCAGTTTTCTCCTGGACCACAAATTGTTCAGTCTGCCTTCAGACCAGCTCCTCTTGCCCCTCATCAGGGCTTCTAGAACCATCTGTACGTCTAGAGAAGCTGAGAGGGCGCTAGAAGCTACTGCGTTTCCCTGATATGTTAAAAGCTTTCTTTAGAAGGTGATGCAATCTAAGGAAAAGTTCCAAGCATGAGAGTCAGAGGATCACAGTTGTCTTTTATTCTCGCCGCTTTGTTGCTCTCACATCACACTGCAGCTACAGAACATGCACGGTGATGTTTTTCGCCTTCATGTCTGTGCTGGTTATTCATTCGATGGTTGCCCCTCCACTTCCATTCTTCACCCTTCTCTTGCTTCGGAAGTACAGGTTCCCACAGCCTTTGGCTTTATGTGGGGCTATTCCTATTGGAAATGCTAGACAATCAGAAAACCGGAGGACAGAGAGGTCAGGGTATTCGTCTCCCTGGCTTCTTCCCTCGAGGTCTCTGGGCTGGCGATGGCCGTGTCTCTCTGATGCAGGTTGTATCGCAGATCTTGCTCGTTTTAGGTGAGTGTTCCTTCCTCCTGTCACTTCAAACCTAAAGGTGGTAAGAGCTTCCAGCTCTCCTCAGCCTGATGACGCTGCATCACTCCTGTCGGCTTCCTTTTACGCTGTTAGGTTCACAAATAGTCTCTTCATTAAAATCCCTTTTATAGACCCTGTTGAACGAGCTACCAGCTGAGACCCTGATCTACAGAGAACCTCTGACTAAAATACGTTTCCCACCCCTCTGTTTCCCACTCTCTTTATAAGGCTAGCTCCAGGTCATCCTTGGAGACTCATCTGAACTTGAGAAATCAGGAAAGGTTGCCTGGAAGGAAAAAAACCTTTGAAACACATGCCAAATGTCTTCTGATATCTGTATAATGGTTCATATTGCTCATTATTTTAACGATCTATTTCCTCTACATGGGGATAAAGATTCTTTCATCTACAAATAGGTGATATTTGTTTTGTACACTCTGTTTTTAACTCACTGTCCCATACATAGCAAATTCCGGTTGAATAGATAAAACAAGTTATTGAAAACAGTTCAGATCAGCTTCCCAGGTTGCAATGACCCCAAGTGACACTGGCCTCTTGTGTATAATACGTTCTGCACTTCTGTCTCAGGTCTCATTAACTGGGCATCTCCGGCAAATCCTCTGTGATAATGAACGTTCATCTTTAAAATGTAACTATTCCTGAAACATTAAGGGAATATTAATCATTTATATGTCGGTGTGAATTAATTTAGTAAAAATCTCTCTGCTAAATATTAACTGATGTCTGCTGCAGTGATAGAATAAGAAACTCAGCTTGGGTTGGAAAATAATTATTTGGTGGCATTGAGCACTTCGAAGTTTAGTTGGGGTGCAGTGGGGATTTTTTAGCGACGGCTCAACAGTCCATAATGAAGCCGTATTCCCGAGCATTCGCATTGAAAGTCACAAGAAACTGAGCAAGGGAACTAACTTCGCAAGCGCTGACAATTTCTTCTTCATCTATTACAAAAGACTGCAGGTTTCATCTAGAACAAAACGGACCACTTACTTCTTCCTTCTCCACTTGAACTTGTTTTTGCCTCTTTGCTTTACTTACAAGCAGTTAAAAAGTGTGTAGTCTTTGTTCTTCCTATTACAGTTTTTAAAGCTCGACCCATCTATAAATGTCACTGCTCCTATTGACTTGTTACTGGAGGAGAGATGTGAACTTCGCAATCCTCCGTCCGCATCCCCACACAGTCAGGTTTCCTGTTTCCACCTCAGTGTGCCTTTCAGCTTTGTGCAGCGACTGGGTGGCTCTTCTTTCGACCTTGACATTGAGATGCAGCTCACTGACTCAATGCAATGAATACCAATCCAGTATACAGCATGGTAAATAAGGTGGATACAAAGAGAAAGCTGCCCACATCTACACTCAACTTGGTGATCTTTTGATTCCTCATGCCTGGATCAGAGTCTATTTTTTTAAGATTTCATTTATTTATTTATTTTTAGAGAGAGGGGAAGGGAGGGAGAAAAAGAGGGAGAGAAACCACGGTGTGTGGTTGCCTCTCACGTGGTCCTCACTGGGGACCTGGCCCACAACCTAGGCATGTGCCCTGACTGGGAATCAAACCAGCAACCCTTTGCTTCACAGCCTGAGCTCAATCCACTGAGCTATACCAGCCAGGGCAATTTTTAATAAAGCTCCCATGTACTTTATTGATTTCACTAGAAGAAGAAGTAAGGTTGAAAAGAAAATAACTAAAGTATCCAGAGTCAACCAAAGGGTCTTTAGGAAAAGCAACCCACTTGTTAGAGAAACAAACATTCCCACCGTCCTTAGAATCCAAGGCTGCACCCGCTGAAATTACACAGGAAATTCTGTGGAGAGGTGGGGCTGCAAACCAGGGCTGGGTGATCCCCCAGCCTCAGGTAACAGTACTGGCCTTTATAAGGCATTTTGTGGAACTTCATGGAACCTTCCTATTTTGTCATGAAATAATGTGTGTATTTTACAAGATGGACTTTCTCTCATGTAGGACTTGGGATTCGTGGGTAGATCATAATAAAGAATACATAATGATTCAAGTCAGTTAGAGACAGTTTTATTGTGACATTTCGGTTTGATCGTAGAAAGCTCTGAGCATGTCCATCAAATAAGTCTTTTTTCCTTGGGGTGGGGTGCGGAAGCAATGGGCAATTTACTGCCTACCGGAGTATGAAGGAGGGAGAGCTATGCCTTCCGACAGAACCACCAAAACAGCTTTTAGGAAAGACAGTCTATTCTTCCCCTGCTGTGCAGGCATTTGAACTTGCTGAGGAGCCCAGCTGTTTCGTCTGTGTGGGGCCTGAAATACCAGCGGCTTCGAATGACAATGAAGTCACCATTGGGAAGGGCATTAAAAAGGGAACCACTTGAAGCAAGTGGCAAAGGGAAATCAATCAGCGTTGTTATTTTTTGCTTCTCCCGGAGAGCTGGCGAGACCATGCATGAAGACAGTGGCAAAAATTTGCCTCTGAAAAATCTCACTATAATTATCTGTCTAATGGCACAGTGTAACTCCCATTCAAGGAAAGGGCAACCTCACCTCTGGGTGTCAGGTCCTGCATTTCAGGATGACTATTAATCACTCTAATGGCTGTAATACCGCAGTGCATCTGTCTAGCGCTTTGGCGTTCGCGCCGCACTTCCACAGACATTACATCACGGAGCAGCAGCGTGGCAGAGTGGGAGAGGCACGAGGCAGCGCGAGGCAGGCTTTGATTGCGATTTCAATTCCCTGCTTCAGCCTAGGCAACCCTAAGCGACATGCAAAATGTCCCTCTATCGCCTTGGCTGGAAAGGGAGGATGAGGATGGTACTGCTTTTAAAAGGTCATTGTGAAAGTCATAGAGAATACCCACAAGGAAGCTGTAGCAGGTCAGGTGCTCCGTAATAAACTACGACCACTGTCATCACTAGCATTGTCAGATCCCCAAAGTTAACTGTAAAGTTAGACACGGCAGGTGGGGGGAAGAGGGTCAAATACAAGGTGAGGAGAGGAGACCAGACTTCAGGTGGTGAGCATATACTAGAGTACACAGGAAATTTATATTCCTGCACTGGAAATTTATATATATGGCAAATTTATATTCCTGTGCACTGGAAATTTATATAATGTTATTAACTAATGTTATCCCAATACATTTAATAATAATAGATTAAGTAAAATATTCAAAAGTAAATATGAGGAAACTGGTTCCAGTAAGATGCGACTTGTCTAAGATAACACAGCTTGTTAATAAACAGTATCAGAATCTCAATATAGGACTTCCATGTTTTAGTCCCGAGTCCTCAGAAAACCATTATCTTAGATGCCCTTTTCCATTGGGAAAATATTGACAATAAGAACAAGTTGTAAGAGAATGAGGAAAGCCCTGGCTGGTGTTGCTCAGTGAATGGAGCACCAGCCTATGAACCAAACAATCACCAGTTCGATTCCCAGTCAGGGCACATGCCTGGGTTTCAGGCCAGATCCCCAGCAGGGGGCACATGAGAGGCAACTGACAGATGTTCTCTCCCCACTTTCTCCCACCCTTCCCCTCTTTCTAAAAATATATAAATAAAATCTTAAAAATGAAAGAGAATGAGGACACAGAAGACCTTTCATCAACCTTCATTTTTTAAAATAAATATTTTGCATGTGATTAGGATAAACAAGCATACTACATATTCCAAAACAGGTCCAATTTCCACGCGTTAGCACACCATTTATTCCAATGCTGACCTTAGAAAAATAAGTTATCTAAGTGGTTTAAAATGCACACAAAACAAAATGGGAGTGGGGGCATCCATTGAGTTTAAGCCCTCTGAGTCATCTGGGAGAAACTGTACGTGTCCAGAAAATAACCATTTGTATGTAAATATAGTCCTTGCCAGCCGGAGTGCTGTGGCAAATTCAGCCATAGAGAATGCCCGAGAAATATGCACTGTCTTGAGAAGCCTAGTGCAGTACATTGTATTTCCCTTCAGTTAAGCAACATTTATTTGGTCTCTAATGACATCAGTAAATTGCATAAAACTGAAATCGCAAACATAGGCAGTAGAGTGAAGTGAGGGGTGGGAAGGAAGCTACTGAGGATCCTCTCAAATTATTGATTTACGAAGTCCATAGACAGCAAATCATTATGTTGCTACCTGACTGATCTCCAGGTCTTGTATAACAAAAGATCTTTTAAGCAGTAGGACTGATGCTTTCGGCTGGGGAAGAGTACATCAATAAAGGTCAGTGTGACAGCGTGATTCATTCAAATGCGACGCTACCGCAAACGGTCACTTTCCACATTCCAGAATACCTGGCAGACGCTTTGTTTACTTCTGTTTAGGTTCCATGAAGAAACCTCGTTTGAAATGTTTCATTATTTATCGTTGCTTTTTAGAGATGAAAGAAACCAATTTATTTACTTTCCACGATCATTTCGAACTGGTGAAAGAAGGGAGCGACCTGGAGAAAGAATCAATTGGTTAATAAAATAGTTAATTGACTAAGTGCTTGTTCTGATGGGCGGAAGGCTCGGACAGGGCACACACACAGTAAGGGCACTTAATTAAAATGGGCTGGCTGTCCTTCAGGAATGCTGCCGTGCAGATAGAAATTAATGCTGGAGAGATACCTGCATTTATGACTACGCTGCAAAGTGGAGGCAAATTAAAGCAAACCAGTTAGGCCTCTGTCTTGATGTCCTCCATGTCACGGTCCTGCAGGCTACCACAGCGGTCCAAGAAATTCTGAAACTCATTGTTTCTTGAAATACAAGGACCCATCAGTTATATGTTTCCCATTTGAATATGGCATGTGAAATATAAATTGGGCCAGATTAGTTAAGAGTACTTTAAAGTGTTTTTATAGCTCATGTTTTTCTCACAGATAGATGGTGGTAAGGTATTGGACATGGGATGGTGAAACTTGGATGTGTTAAAAGATTTTGCAAATTTACTGCTTTTCCAAAAGAGGGGGAGAACATTTGCAAATGACAACTAACCTTGCCTACTGATACACTGTTAGCCACATCATGGAATTGTGAGTGATCCTTTTTTAAGAATGTGAAATGCTAAATTGGCAGAGGAAACGGAAGTTCCTTCTGTGTTTTCCCTGTGTCTGGTAGCCCAGATTTCCTAGGATTGTATCAGAGCTACAGTGCCTGACCAATAGCCACATGCGGTTTCCATGGTAACTAGCTGCATCTTACGATCAATGAAGTTTAAATAAGATAAAATAGGGAGCTTTTAATGGAAACCAAATTGTAGAACGCTGTTTTAAAAGTATACAACAAATTTGATTTTGATTACTTGCCAAGGGAAATCTAAGACAATAATTGAACCAACGCTCACACTAAATTAGTGTAGGTTTTTTGATAAAAATGGTGACGGCAAAGGAAAGGGCCTACCTTCCATGCTGATGATGAAGCAGCAATTACACATTAGAACCTACTGGGGGCCCTGGGAACCTCTTATCATTGGATTAATAAGACAAATCCGAGAGGCATTACCAGTACCGTACCTTTGGAGATGAAAAACTGATTTTCAAAGAAAATAGCAACCCATCTAAATATCCACGTTAAGTTGTAAAGAAAATTCCTGTCTGCGTGCCTGCAAAATAAACTTTTCCCATAGACCATTCTAGTTGATAATACGAGGATAGTTAACACAGAATGTCACTCATTAGTTGATCTGGAGACTTAATGAAATTATATATGGATTCATCTTTAACAGATTATTAATTATTTTAGCTTAAATATCATGACCTCTTTATTTGTGTATTTCCCACAGGACTGAGAGCTCTGTCGTGTGTGATTTGTTTAATGTATGTTCTGAAGCAAAATGAAAGATTCTAGAAAAGGAAACCATCATATCTACATTTCTCCATCTCACGGGACTTAAAAATTGAGAACTTGCTGATAGGCTGTTTAGCACAATTTTCATACCTTACGATGATGGGGAACTTAAACTGAATTGATTTGTACAAGATTGAACAGCCAGGTGGTAGCAGAACTGATTCTGTAACAAATATTAAGCAAGTATCTGCTGTGTAAGGACTCGGGTTATAATGAAGGTCTCCCATTGCCTAATTCACTACCCTCCAAACTACCTAAGAACTGGTTTCCAATTACTGTTCCCACACTATAAGCTCCAGGAGAGGAGAGATTGTGTTCTGTTCATTCCTGTATCACCAGCAAATTGAGCAGTCCCTGGCATCTGAGTATCTGATACATATTTGAAGAAAAAGTTAACGAGTCATCAATTTTCAGGCTGTGTAAACATCTTTTGATGATGTGCAAGATACTTAAGATTATCTTATCAGCTCATCTCTGGAAATGTGGGTGATTACAGTACCATTTAAAGATTGGAGAATTCTGATCGAGTGTTTCTCTCATAAAAGTGGCATCTATATAGGAAGAAGCATTCCAGCTATGCGGGCTTTGTAATTGCATTCAATGTAAGCAGGAGTTTATTCCTTCTTTTTCAAAATACGTTCACGTTTGGGGTGAATTTTCTGTGTTTTCTTCCCTTGTCTGGGCGCGGCGCAAACACAGCCAGAATCTATAATTGGCCACGCTATCGCCGAGCCCTCACTTAGCCGACAGAACATCAGCTTTAGAAAAGCAGGTTTTGCTTTTCATGTTCACAGTAGTGTGTTGAGTTTGCTAAAATGAGGCTCTTGCAAGCCATTTTCAATGAGAAATAATAAAGGGCTAGAGGGGCCCGGGGTTCGCATTGCTTCTTTTTAAGGCTTTTTACAAAGGAATACTTGGGAATGCTGTTTTTCAAAACCCTGTCCTGACAAGTTAAGTACTAGCAGTTCTTTGTTGAAAGAAAGATCTTTCATCTTCTTTTTTTTTCTCTTCCTATCTCTATTTAGGAAAGTTTCCTTCCTCTGAGATCGCCTCCTTTGGTCCGTAATAGGCCTATTGTACGGCAGGCAGAAATGCACAGAGCCGCTCCCCACCGCCACCCTTTATCCGGAACACAGGGAGATTGTTAGCCGTACATGCTGCTTGCGTCTGAAGACAAGCCTCCCTCTCCGTGTTTCAGGAACATGTATTCACTGCTCGGAAACATCTCCTGAATTCCTCACATGTGCACGGGGGCCGCGGGGCAGGCCACGAAGATAAAGTGCCCCTTACAGTTACGGGCTATGTACGGAGGAGGAGACTTTGGCTGTCTGCTTGTTTCGTTCCCAACACCAAACGGATGCCTGACGTGACACAACTTAATATTCAAACACCCCTGTCAATTAGGCCTTAAGATTGTTATTCTGAAAAGGAGCTGAGTGAGACTTGGTCAGATGAAACAGCTCTCCGACGGGGGCGTGGCTACGCGACCTGTAGCGAGAGTTCAGGTGGGCGCCCTCGCCTGCAGTCCTCGTGCTCCTTCTCCTGTCGCAGGTGCTCAGACTTGAGAACCCTCCCAGGCGGCTCGGACGCTGCAGGGCTGCGGCCGCCAGCGTGCGTGTCACCGCATCACACGGCACAGTCACAACACGGAGACGCTTTACCAGTCAAGCTCATAAAACAGAGTGAAAGCACAAACAAATAAACCCCAGAATAAATAAATAAAACGATTTTAACAATGGATTGCTTTTCATTTATACGTAAACTGCACATGTGTAAGTTATTAATATTAAAACATGTTTAAATGATCCTGACAATTAAACCCATAGCTTTGGGGAGGGGGGTTGTTCATAAAGCTCATTGTAAAGGCTTGACTGGGCAAGACATTAGACGCACTGACAGCAGAGAGAACACTGCCTGGAAACTGCTGCCTGGAATATCGCACTGGTCTCAGTGACCTCCAGACCCCAGTCCTCGAAGCTGTGAAACGCAGGCGTGGCTCTATCAGTCGCTTTCCAACCGAGCACTGAAGAGGCTGGTTTCCACAGAGGCGCCTCCCGGGCCGCAAGGAAAGCAAGGGCGCAGGACCGAGTGCCCTCCCGGTCTCGTCCCCACCCCGTCGACACAAGCAGCTGCCCTTCTGCCAGCTTGATATAGTGGATTTCTACCCAAGGTTTAGAGAAAATACTCCAGTTTCTAACAATAACTTTAAAAATCCAGTCTGATAGCCACTTGACTCGAAGTCGCAGAGTCTAAGGCCTCTTCAGAGTTAATGATTCGAAGGCCTCGAGAAGTGGTAAACCGTGCTCGGAACAGCCACCACAAATTCATATTCCTCCAGGGGCCAGGCGTGACCAATAAACGCGTAAAAAAAAAGTTTTAAAAAGCTGGCCTGAGACAATGTAAGTAATGCTATTCTATGGCAACCTGAGAGTGCAGGCCTGCCCTTCTTCAAAAAAATTTACACTTTAGATTCCGGTTTTTGCCTTTAGCATCATGCTAACAAACAAGTCTGTATCTCTAAATACGCGGCCCCCAGGTTAGAAATCCCTAGAATGAGGAACCCTGCCCAGCAAGACCTTTGAGTTACAGAGCCTGCAACAAAGCAGACTGTGTCCAGTGGACCATCCAGATGGGAGGAGGCAGCAGCAGCATCTCAGTCGAGAAGAACCCGGTGAAGATTTTCGGGGGCACTGTGGCTTGTGAGCCCTGGGCCCACATGGCCACACTGGGGCAAGCTGAGAAAACAGACCGAACACAAACGCGTGGGGGGCTCACCACCCTTCATGTGCCCTCAGCTCCCCCAGACGTACAACACACTGCAGGACACCTCGCTCCACCGTTACCACTGTCCGGCTTGGGGGCCTCTCTGCCGCTTGTGATGCCAGGTGAGTTATTTTCAAGCAGCAGGTCACAGACTGTGCACAGAGTTTGCTAAGGGCAAAGGGCATGCACGTGACACACACACGTGTGCATACATGTGCATGCACACACACAGTGGCATGAGGAGGATGTGGACAGGATTAATCCCTGCTGTTCATTGTTCGCGGTATCAAAGGGAGCCCAGCCCGCCTGCCACTTCTCTGTGAATGCACTGGCCTCGGAGGAGGGTCAAGAAGAGCCCTCTTCCTCCGGCTCCCAGCACTCGCCGTCTTATGTTTGACACCTCACGCTGAGAGTCCTTCCTTTGGCTGGAAGCTCGGCACTAACTCAGCTCAGTCTGACGAGCCACTTGGAAGAGCCAAGTTGAGGCTGTCTAGACACTGCAGAAGGAGCCAGAAGGTCAGTGTCTTCGGTTTGTAAAGAATCAACCGGGCTAATGAAGGGGCGAGGAAAGTCTAACTCACTAGGCTAACTCACAGGAAAGCTGTCTTTGGATCCTGCGGGGAGGAGAATTAACAGTCTTATTTTACAGTAAATGTGTTCAGTAACGGAATCTAATGTTTTGTCCAATCCATTCCATTGGATGGTGAAAAAGACAAAGTTTGCACAGAACGCCAAAGTGTGGGTAGGGTTGTTTTAGTGTAATAAAGGAGAATGGTCTTAGAAAAACAGGGGAATGATGAGCAAAGGTGTGGATACAGGAGAGTCAAAAGCATACTTGAGAACGGTCAGAAAATATGTCAGTTGCCGCTTTTCGGTCCCAGAGCGTAATGAGATTTATAACACAGGACGATCATGGATTCAATTAGATGTCACAGGTAAAGTGCCTCAGCGTGTTCTTGGTTCATACTAAGTGCTTCATAAATGTTGATTGTAATTTGTTGTCAATATTATTATTGGAAGGAAAAGCTTTTACAACACACTAATAAACAATGTTTGATAAAACATACTAGGTGACCACGCAGAGAGCTTTACATATATTAACCTATTTAATCCATATACAGCCTGTAAGGTAGATGCGAGCACTATGTCAAATGAGGAAGCCAAAGCAGAGAGAGACAGAAGAGCACACCCAAGGTTATGCAACTGGTAAGTGGGTCGGCACAATCCAAGGCAACACGCTCCCAGACCATGTTTTGATCACCGGGCCCTACCCTCTCTCCAGATCTTGAATGGCCAGGAATGGCAAGGAATAGTGATTCCATTCTTCCTTCAGTGAGAAGCTACTGAAATGGACAAACCATGCTGGAAAAGGGAGGAAAGAAAATTGGAAGACACAAACTGCAGGAAACAAAATCTTGGAGGAGGTTTCTGAAAGGCAAGAGAAGGCACCGTTCAAAGGCAGCGAGGACATGGAAGCAGAAAGTGGAGGCGCAACAGCAGCTCTGCTCAGAGGTGGGGGACAGGAGAAGCTCGGGGCGGGGGGGGTCTCGGAGGCCTTGAGACGGACCAGGGAGAGGAGGAGGCACTGTGGCCTCGCTCCCCCCAAAAACTAATTGAGGAAATAGGCAGGTTAAAGAGAATAAATTTAGTTAAGGTGTAAGTCCTAGAAGGGCATGACGTAGTGAAAGGAAAATAATTGAGTAAAAAGTAATGGCCATTGTTTTAACAAGTGATTTGTGTAACAACACTTCTTCTGTTCAACATACTGAGGGTCATAGCTAGTAAAATAAGTCAAGGAAAGCAAAAACTGTAAAGATTGGAAATGAGGGAACAGAACCTTCATTTTTTACAGATGACATGACTGTAATTTATAGACAAACTATTAAAATAAATGAATGTATGAGAATCTGCTGTTCAATGGGTATAAAGCATCAGTTATGCAAGACGAATTGAGTTCTAGAGTCTGCTATGACACAACATGCTTGTTGTTAACGACACTGTACTAGAACCTTAAAAATGTGTTAGGAGGATAGATCTCATCTGTTCTTACCACCAGAAAAAAAGGGGAAAAAATAAGTGTAAAAAAATAAATAATGCAGCAAAGTAGTTGGGTTGTAAGTTCTATTCATATATAAAAATTATGCAACAATGAATAGAGAAAAGTGAATTTGTATAATAATATAATTTATATTACTTAAAAGTATAAATACCTAAAGGTAAATATAATGAAAGACGTGCAAGACTGCCCCATTGGAAATAATAAACAGTATTGAGAAAAATTAGGAAAACAAAGAAATTGCAAAAGGGCAATGTTCACCAACTAGAAAATTCAGGAGATGTTAATTCTCCCCAAATAAATCTATAAATTAAATCCAACCCCAATCAAAATCTCTGCAGGGGTGTGTGTGTGTGTGTGCGCGCACACATGTGTGTTTGAGAGAGTTTGTGTCTATGTGGAAATTGACAAGCTAATCTAGTATTTGTAGAGAAATTTGAAAAGATCAAATATTTTCAAGGTAATTTTGAAGAAGGACAGACTGGAGAATTTATGTTTCCAGATATCACAACTTACCATATAATGATTAGAACAGGGCAGTATTGGTGCAAAATGAGACAAGTTGACCAGTGGAACTGAACATTAAAAAACAGACCCACACACAGCCATTTGTTTTCTGAACATGTCTAAGCAGTACAGTGGGAATAGGATAGACTTTCAGTAATTAGGGCTGGGCCACTTAGATATTCATAAGGGAGGAAAAATTCAATTTAACCCCTACCTCACACCACTCACAAAGGTTGATTCCAAATAGATTGTAGTTCTAAATATACAACTTAATAACCTTGAATAAAAAACGTATGAGGAAGGACCCCTAAATGTCTAACGAAAATGATAAATTGTACCCCATTAAAATTAAGATCAGTTCAGCCATGGCTGGTGTGGCTCAGTGGATTGAGTGCGGGCCTGCCAACCAAAGGGTTGCCAGTTCGATTCCCAGTCAGGGCACATGCCTGGCATACAGGCCAGGTCCCCAGTAGGGGACGTGTGAGAGGCAACCACACATTGGTGTTTCTCTCCCTGTCTTTCTCCCTCCCTTCCCCTCTCTAAAGGTAAATAAATAAAATCTTAAAAAGAAAAAAAAGAAGAAGATTAGTTCATCAAAAGATACCATAAAGAGAGTACAAAGGCAGGCCACAGATAGCAGAAAATATTTATAATACATTTGTAATGGGTTTAACAGTATTTCCAAAAATATACATGTAGAAATCCTAACCCCTGGTCCCTGTGAATATGATCTCATTGAGCAATAGGGTCTTTGAAGATGTAATCAAGTTAAGGATTCTGAGATGAGATTACCCTGGATTTAGGATCAAAGACCCAATGTCCCATGTTGGGATCAACGTCTGGGGTCCATATAAGAGAAAGGGAAAAGGTATCGAAGGCACAGGGAGGAAGGCCATATGAAGATGAGGCAGAGAGGGGAGTCATGCAGCCCCAAGCCAAGGAAGGGCTCTAGTCACCAGACACTGGAAGAGGCAAGAAAAGAGCATCCTTGCCGGGGTGTCCAACCTTTTGGCGTCTCTGGGCCACACTGGAAGAAGAAGAGTTGTCTTGGGCCACACATTAAATGCATTGTGACACGTAATCACAAAAAAATCTCATAATATCTTAAGTAAAGTTATTATTTTGTGTTGAGCCGCATTCATAGCCATCACAGGTCACGTGCAGCCCGTGGGCCATGGGTCGGACATCCCCGTCTAGATCCTCCGGCGGGAACACGGCCCTGCTGACACTCTGATTGCAGACTGGCTTCTACAACTGTGAGAGAATAAATTTCTGCTGCTTTAAGCCACCCGCTTTGTGAGATGTGTTACAGTAGCCCTAGGAGACTAATACAGCAGACAACTTGCAAAGAACTTGTATTCAAAATACAGGTCCTTCAGAAATAGCAGTAAAAGTCAAACAACAAATACAAATATTGGTAAAAAAAAAAATACTTGAATGAGAAATTCACATACAGGGTATGCCACTGGCCAGTACATGAAAAGATGCTCAACTTCTTTTGTCATCAGAAAAATTAAAACAAGCTGTGATAAAACTATACTGTGCCAAAATGGCACGATTTTAAAATGATAGGCAATGCAGGCAGTTAGCAAGGATGTGGAGGACATGAAACACTCACAAATTGCTGGTGGTGGGAGTATAAATGGATACAACCACTTTGGAACACTGCTGGCCAGTATTTACGAATGCTGGACATACACACACACACACCAATCACTCAGTGATCACGAAGCGTTTTTATGTCAACTCCCAGTCTGTCCCTCGCAGGTATATATATTTCACGGGTGAGGATAAGGGGGTTTCAGAGAAGGTAAAACAGTTTTCCCAAGATCTAGGATTCATGTCCACATCTGTCTTGCTCTAAACCCCTGTTCTACATACGAGATTACCTCTCAGAGAACACATGAGATATTTGAGACGACAAATCCAGAGAAAGCAAAAAGCACCAGGGTAGAAAGATGCAAAGCCAGGGAAATGCTCAGGGTATGAAGTGAGAATAAAAATATTAAAGTATTTTTACCAGAGAAAATCTCTAGAATCGCAACACCTTATCCCCCTACTTCACAAAACAAGTCATCAATCACATGGTCAACCAGGAGAAGAGCCGCGCTAAATTCCAGATCCTCTTGTTCCCAGCTCCATGGGTTTGGTTTTGCCCTTTACAACCTTCCACTCCCAGTCCCTTCCAACATCCGTACTTTGATTGAACACCTAGCCACACTGATTTGCCATAGAAGTTTCTCCATGCGTTCCTCAAGATGGGCAAAGCAAGCAAACTGGCAGAAAACCAGCGTCCTCATCCTGCCACCACACTGATGATCAAATTTGGTAGATTATACGTGGGGGTGACTGATTGTCTGTTGAGTATGTTAAAATAATTCAGTCTGACAAAAGGCCCTTATTCTTCCTAACTCTGGCGCCTCTATCGTCTCCCACTTTCCAGAGTTTGTCTCTGGGTCTCAGAGCCCTTTTCGAACATCGCACTTGTACTCTGGGGCATTTTCGTGGCATTGCTGCGGACTATTTAAATCTCTTCTAAGTCTGCCATAAATTGAGGTGCTCCAACAGTTTCAACTAGAAAGCTAAAGCCTGGCCCAGCGGGGGAGGCATTAAAGCTCCATGCAAGTCAGCAGAAGCTGAAGTGACAGCCTGGTAGCAATCTAAAATCACTTTGAGACCACAACTGCCAATTAAAACAGACTGTCGTGGTAACAGATGCACATCTGGTATCTTCCGTTTGGAAGGAAAAATTAAAAAGACGTTACCTTTCTTAGTCATGAAAAACTCAAGATATAAGCCTGCAATGTTTTAGTTTGGGTTTTGCTTAAATTATATATTCTCCCATGATGCCTTTCGACGGTACAGTGTTTCTTTTTTATTGTTTTTTTTAATAGTCATAAAATGTTCATAACAAAACAAGCTAGGCAGAAGTCAGAATTCATGATTCGTTCACAGTTGCTCTAAAAGCTGCACATTATCCTCTTCTCATCTTTTGCAAAAAGAGAGTTCGGGGAGATTCTCCGAAAGAGGCTATTTTGATGAAATGTCTGTGATCTGATTTCTGCAAAAGCATTCCTGAAAAAGGACTCTCAGATCTAATATCAAGAGACAGAAAGAGAAGAAGAAACAGAGGCAGGAAGGGACAGACACACATACACCATCTCGACTCCTACGACTGAAGTTTGAGTCTTACTTTATACTCGTAACGTCCTCTGTGCGATCAAGTTTTTGAGCCTGTAGATTGTTTAGTAAGTTGTACTTGGTTAGAGGAAACCACACCAAGATTATCTTACCTTTTATGATAAGGATATCAGAATAACTAATCATCCATTTAGAGAGAGATGTCTCTGTTCAAATGTTTAAATTCCTCTTTTGAGAAATCTGCTCTTAGGACTTCATTTATTATGTCCGGCCATACCCAGATATGCCTTCATTGTAGTAATTAATATTGAACCATGTTGCTTATTGTCATAGCTTATTGTCATGCATCCCTTAATAAACTTTGAAATATTTCGTTCTATTTCTTATCCATGACTCAAACTAGTACCTATCACAGAAAGAACAACAAATAAAATTTTGATGACAAAGTGAAGAAGTGCTATCATGAGAATCCAACAGAAAATTATCCGGAAGTGAACTGTAGTCATTTCTGTCAATCAGTTACTGATCAATCTCTTTAATTTCACATGCAAACCTCAATGACTCCTCATGTTCAAAACCTGTGTTCCCTATGTTTCCATTTCTTTAGCGATGGGTGACCTAGATAAGTTCAGTAGTATCAATAAGAAGCATTTCCCACACTTCACTGCATGCACGTTTGTATGATGCGCTCCTCCAGAAAAGCTAGACTTCACCCGTTTCAGCTAGGTACCATCCATTCCCCCGCATCTCTTGCTCACCATCTGATCACCAACAGCTTTCGGCGTCACTCCCTTACCAGGCATACGGTCCACCTGTCTTTTCCCTGCTTAGCGCAGCCTCTCTTCACACAGCTCCTCGAGCACGCCTTCAGATGAGACGAGGTCTGTGAACCAGAAGAAGGAGCGTCAGTGAAGAGAAAAGCGAAACGTGTGTGTGATATGAAGTCCCTCGTGGCTGGCGCTGTGCATCCAGCGTATGAGCTGGATTGTATCATCCCTACCCTTGCATTAAAATATGGAGAGAGCAGGTAATTTTCCTAAACGTGAAGGTCTCAAAGATCTGTCTTTTAGTTCACAGAAAATAAGTATAAAAATTTATCGGCCTCTTTTAGACCATATTCTCCTTGAATGCAGGACCTTTGTCTTAATCACTTCTGAAGCAAATCACAACAGTTAATCCATTCATGATTGTTAATGAATGAGAACAATGTGTTTCACATTAGACATCCCCAAACTTCACCCTACTATTATCTCCAAGGAAAATGAAGAATTATGATATTTAAATATATGATGAGTGAAGGAGAGTTCACTTTGGGTGGTAAACGCACAATACAATATGGAGATGATATATTACAGAATTGTATACCCAAAACCTACATCATTTTAGTAACCAGTGTCACCCCAATCAATTTAATTAAAAAATTTTTAAAACCCCATCTCTGCCAAAAAATAGTTATAATCATATATTATCAATTTCCTCATTTTTTAGACAAGAAAGCTGAAGACCCGAGACTTTGAACAACTTGCCTAGTACTACACAGCTAGTAAATGGCAAAGGCAAGTTTTAAGCACCAGTCCTACCTAATTCCATAATCCACGCTCTAACTACTGCACTTATTTTTCTGTTTATTATCTGAACCACTCACGCAAGACATGTGTGTCATCTAAAATGGCATATGCAAACACAGATGGACCTAGACTTCGAAGTATAGCTTATGGATCAATACACAAGACACATACAGCTAAAAGTTAACTGGCTATACCTTACTCGTCGGTAGGTATTCAACAGGACATTGGAGAAAAATCAGTCCAGACTCTTTGTCTTACCCAGATGGAAATCAGGGTCCTGAGAGAGCGAGTTCTTTCCAGTCCCCCCAGCAAGTCCTGGATAAATAGAAGTACAGCCTAGTGTCTGCCCACAACTCTGGTCTTCGTTCTGCTCTGCCTCTCTTAATTAATGGCTGCTTCTATTATTATTAAGTTAACTTCGGAATGGCCTTGATTTAATAATTCAACAAAGCTTTCACAGCACCTTATGCGCCAGTCCTTGGGATTACTTCTCGGGGAGGCAAAGATAAGACATATTCCCATTTCATATTTAACAAGCCCCCTGAAACAGAACAGAGGTCAGCCTTTGTGAGTTAGATAACAGACACACACACACACACACACACACACATACACACACACTTTGGTATTTGACGAAAACTTCCCATTCATCCTCACGTCTCCCGTCTCTTGCCTCCTGCCCATGGCCTTTCTCCGATTCTCTCCAGCCACAGTGATTAGGTTACGAAGCTCAGCTAACCCTGTTAGTGCTGGGACGACTTTTCTCACATATGTGTCCCACAGCTCTTCGAAAGTCAGGAGGAATTACCGCGCATTGAATTCACCTTGCCAGGAAGATGACAAACGGGGAGGGAGGAAGGGCGGGAATGCCCAGCCGACCCGTTCTGTAACCTGTCCCCCTGGAAGCCACCTTCCCTCTGTGGGTGACAGGGCAGGCCAGGAGGCGGGCTAACTTTGCCCTTGAGAAACAAAGAGAGCCGAGTTGACATCAGCGGTTTCTCCCTGAGCAAACATTCCCCTAATGCCACGGCCAGACAGCTTGCAGAATTGCCTGTGGAGGACTGCTGAGGTCTCCTTTCCCGTCAAGTTCACTTTGTATTTACTCAGCAAAGATGCACCTACACAGAGTGCACCGGGAGACACGGTGTCAGAGTCGTGGTGAGCCCACTGCACGGATGATTAGCATCCCCTGACCCAGCCACCGGTTTCAATCACTTGCAACAGTAGACTCCTGGTTGCGACAATTACTTCTATCCTTCAAACCCTCATCCTCCTCAGCGACATCCGAGTAAGTCTGTTAAAGTGCTCTGCTTCACATGGTGCCCTGCCTGGAGCCGCTCTCCTCGACACAAAGCCTGAATCAAAAGATACAAATTCTGAACACACGTCCAAGAAATTGGAATTCTGTAGATCCCGTGCGTATCTCCAATTAAAAATCACTGAATGAGAAGAGGAACCGCTTGCCTGTTTGATTCTCCATCTCAAGCAGAATCCCTAAAGTTAACTCATTGGGTCTCTTTCCTGAAGAACCCCCGTGCCCCAGGCATTGTGCGGGATCAGTGCCCCTCAGCGGGTTGTCTGCAGACTGGCAGTGACAACAGCACCAGAGACTTGCTGGAAATGTACATTCTTGGGCACCAACCCAGCAGCACAGGGCTCTGGGTTTCAACAGGCTTTCCAGGGGATTCACGGAAACTTTGAGAAGCCCTCCGGGAAACTGCATGTCGCTCAAATGTCAGTGGGAAGGCTGTGGCAACCCTGAGATCTACATGTAATTGTAAAGCCTGGATTCCATGGCTGGGGATGGGGGGGAGGTATGTATTGGTTTGCAAGAGCTGCCACAGCAAAGGACCATAGACTGAGTGGTTTCAACAACAGAAATGTATTGTCTCACAGTTCGGGAGGCCAGACGTCCACAGTCAAGGTGTCAGCAGGGTGGATGCCTTTAAGGACAGTGAGAGAGGGATCTGAGTCGGTCCTCTCCTGGGCGTGTGGATGGCTGTCTTCTCCCTGGGTCTCTTCAAGTCCTCTTCCCTCTGCGTGAGTCACTATCCAAACTTCCCCTTTCCATAAGGACCAGTGTTGTTGTTGTTTTTAATATATAACGTGTCCCATCACTTCTCTAGTTAAAATGCTCCAAGGCTTTCTAAGCACATTTGAAAGGAAATCCAGCCCTGGTTGGTGTAGCTCAGTGGACTGAGCACCAGCCTGTGAACCACAGGGCTGCCGGTTCAATTCCCAGTCAGGGCATATGCCTGGGTTGCGGGGCCCCAATAGATGGCTAGGGGGCACGGGAGAGGCAACCACACATGGATGTTTCTCTCCCTCTCTTTCTCCTTTCCTCTGTCTAAAAAAAAAAAAGAAAGAAATGAAATGAAATCCAACCTCTGTACCCCGGTTTCCGAAACTGTGTTCGGCATTTCCCTTTCTGACTTCAACTCACACGACGCTCGCTGGGCCCCATGGACTGCTGAATGCCTGGCGAGGATCCTCTCCTGTATTCCTCACGGTAATGCTTCCATACCGCAGCTGATGGAGAACACTAGCAATGAGGAATTCATCAAGTTCAAAAACTTGCCCACGTGCACACAGCTAGTAAGTTCCTCGACTGAGGTTCCTGCCATTGTCTAGCGACTAGCACCTGGCACACACCAGGTGCCACACACTGGGCTGAGACCTTCGTGCAGTCTACTCACTTAACGTTTCCGTCAGCTCTGCAGGGTGTGGTCGCCACCCCCCATTCTGTACATAAGAAAACCGAGGCCCCGAGAGGTTTACTAACCAGCCTATGGTCACACAGCCTGGGATCGGAACAGAGGCTCCCCGTGCACGAGGTCAACCCCAGGTTCACGGCCACTGTCTTGTGACCACTTAAGTTCTCCACACTTCAGCTCCTTGCAAGGTTGTTTAAGGCTTAAAGTGCCAATGTATACAAGAAATTCAAAAAAATACAAAATAAGTTCCATTTAATTCCTCCAGTGAAAAGGAGTCTGGCGAGGTGCCTAAGTGTGTGAGATAAAATAAGAAACACAGACTTCCCTACCCGAGAGTAGAATAACACAGGGCACCGGAATAGGAATGACATCATCCAGAAGGTAAATACAGAGTCACACGAATGTATTTTTCCTATGAAAAGCTCTGGGGACTGAGGGAAGGCAAACTGAAGACACGAATGACCTGAAGTCCAGTTTCTTAACTATACTGAGCCCCAGACAATGTGATGGAAGGGAGGCGATAATTCCACAACATTCGTTTTCCCCCTCCTGCCTCCTCTCCGGCGGCACGGAACACCCAGCCTTCCCGACGCAGACCCGGCGGCCAGAAGGGCGGCGTGTGCTCCCCGGAGGAAGCTGTGTGGCACTGCCTCTGACGTGGTGCGAAGTCCGTGCCCTGCTGTCTCTCCCAGTTTGTCTGGAGGTGATTCACAGGACGGCAACTGTGGTTCCTGGGCCTGTGGTTCCTGTGGTTTTTGTGTCCAGGGGACACAAAAGCGGCAATGTGACCTACAAGAAAAGTTCATTTTTCTATCTGAGTTGGCAACCACCATGACCAGTTGGGGACCTCCTGTCCCCAGCTGCCCTCCGTGAACTACAGAGATGAAAAGACAAAATGTAGCGATCTCTATACCTCCCCGCAAAGCTCCTACAGCAGACGTACGCAGCAAAAATGGATGAGCTACCCATACAGATGTTTCTGTGGTGGCCAAAGAGTCCCCTCCCTTTGTCTCCTCCTGCCACTCTGTCCCCTGCCCACTCTATTCAGACCCCCAACCCTCTGTTTCTCCAGCCCCCCAAGCTCTATTCTAGCTCAGGGATCTGAACGTGTGTTTCTTCTGCCTAGAACACTATCCATCCTAATTGTCATGAGTTGAACTGTGCACCCCCCCACTATAAAAAGATATGTTGAAGTCCTAACCCCAGGACCTCAAAGAGTGACCTTATCGGGAAATGGGGTCCTTAGAAAGGGAATCAAAATAAGGTCATTTGGTGGGCCCTTATCCAATGTGACTTGTGTCCTTACAACAAAAAGGAACTTTGGACGTAGAGAAACATGCACACACAGAGAAGACACTGTAAAGACTCAAAAGGAGAACACGGCCTTCTGCAAGCCGAGGAGTCCCGGGGCTACTGGAGGCTGGAAAGCCTGGATCAGCTCCTTCCCCAGAGCCTCCAGAGAGGACGGCCCGGCCCACACCTTGCTTTGAGACTTCTGGTTTTCAAACTGAGACAGTCAATTTCTGTGCATCTAAGCACGCAGATGGTGGTATTTTGTTACAGCAGCCCTAGCCAACCGACACACTGGTCTTTGTAAAGCCTCTTCTTTTCACCCTTCAGCCTCAGCGTGGCCTTCTCTGACCATCCTATCTAAGGCGTCTCTGAACAGCATTATCTCTGCACCTTGTGGGTTCCTTCAAAGTACAAAACACAGTTGATACATATTCAATTTCTCTTTTCCCTCTCTCTCTCTTTCTCTCTCTCTCTCTCTCTCTCTCTCTCTCTCACACACACACACACACACACAGAGGCTGTGTATATGTATAATGTAAATTCTATCAGAGAAGGAACTATGATCTTCCTGTTCACACTTAATACTCCAAGCATCTGGCGTAGATTCTAGCACATAGCAGTTGCTAAAGAAATAAATATATTTAATGAATGGAGAAGAACCTAGAATAAAAAGCTGAAAAAAATTATTTTAAAAAAATGAATACGTGGAAAAATAAAGCCTTCTGAGACGTGCCCTGAACGTTCGGTAAACCTGTCCCATCGGAATGCAATAGAAGAACATGGCCCCAAGGCAAAGCTGCTGCGAACTCTGGGTAAGATTCCTCCCTTTCTCTTGCTACCCAGCGTCCCGGAACTTTCTGACTCACACTGCATTTCTCCAGACTGTGGGTTTGTAGGGAGTCACTCGATATTCATTTGGAGCCTCCGCTGGGCAGCTCTGTAGGCTTCTTTCTTGCTAGGCGAGAAAGCATTGATCAGCCGAGAGAGTGCTTCACGAGACGGCAGGGAGAGTGACGGGAACAGGGGGAAGCCCGGCTGTGTTATTTAGCAGCCCCTGCTGGCACCTTCATGCCTGGAAAATTCAGCCCATACCTCAAAGGTCAGAACTGAACAAATGCTAATACTACACAGAAAATTGCCTCTGAGAAGTAGCTCTCTCCTTAGATCTATACCCACCATGCAAATATCGAAGTGTCTGACTTTCTTCCTCCTCAACTCCTGAAGGTTGTAGATGTCTCACTTTCACACCAACAGTGGCGAGAATTTTGCCCTTGGATTCCAATACTGCATCCCACAGTTTAAAGGCACATGACCACAAAAACAGGACACAGTTGGAGGAGGGTCACAGAGGTAAGGTTATGGAAACAAAGGGAGAAGGCGGATGTACAACCACAGGACGCCATGGTGACTGAAGGACCCGACGATACTTACCCTGGAAAACAAAATGTGTTATGATCCGTGGGGCTCAGGAGGAAAGGAGCAGAGCCAGCAGATATGACAGTGGGTTGAACAGGACTTTGGCTCAAACTGTAGAACTCCCTCAATGCTAAAAAGACCTACATGGAGATGCATCTCTTAGGAGCAGCTGAGCTGCCCATGTAAGAACGGGTCTCTCCCTGGCCTGTTTTATGTAGGAATCTGGTAGAAGATTGGTAGTTGAGTAGAAGAGTTGGACTGGGAAGTCGAAAGCCCCTTCGGACCTGAGAGTGGGTGAGTTCATAAATCCTACCCAAAGATCCAGCCACTCCCACGTAACCAGGTTGGGCCTCAGAGGGACCCCTAACATTTGCAGGCCTTATCATTTGTAGAATGCCAAAGATGTCCACCTGGACTGGTGAGGGAAAGTCAAGGGTTGGGCAGCTCTGTTCTTTTTATGTTAATATGTCCTTGCCCCAAAGGCTGGCCACTTGGTATAAAGAAGTAGCTGGCCCATCAAAGTTGCCTTTGTCTCTCTGTAATGTACCAATTTCTGGTCAACCTATAAGGTTCCAAGCAGCTGAGAGTCATCCCTCATCTGGCTTCTCCTCATCGGTCTGCAAGAGAAAGCCCGAGCTCCATACGTGGAGTCTTCCATGACCTGGCATCTGCCTCCTTCTTTAGGCTCATCTGCATTGCTCTCCCCTCTCCACACACTCCCATCCATCACTCTGCCAGGACCTTCACCTCCTTCTTAAAGCTTCTAGAGCTCTCCTGAAGAAGGCGCTCCTCTGAGATTCTTGCTCAATAGACAGGCTGCATAACATGCTTCCATAACTGTCTGTGTCACACCGCACTCTGAATAGTCTATTCTACTGCATGCTCCTTGGGCTCGGGGCCTGAATTATTCAAATCTAAGTGTCCATTATTTAGTAAATCACCACACACAGGTAGATCCTCCATAAAGACTTTAAATGCATCAACGATAACCTTAGTAGAATGAAATTAAATATACCACAGCTTTTCAAGTCGGAGACAACAGCCTTTCCATAGATTCTAGTAAAACATACACAGTAAGCTTGAAAAAAAAATACTGTTTGTAATTCAGTAAATGGATGTGTTTTCCCTGGTATGAATATGTTATTCTTCACAAATTATAATTATGCACTGAACTGGAACAATATTGCTCTTTTGACAATATCAGTATTTTGAGTCACAGGTCTTCCAACTTTTCTTCTCTCCTCTCCTTGATTTTTACTTTTTACTTCATCCTTCCATTTCAACCTATGGCTCATCTCTGGTAATGAAGCTAAACTGTTCTTCACCTCCCTTGAAGTCTTCCTTTCTCTTCTTCTAAAACATTTCTCAAGTGCATATTCGATGCCAGAAATAGGGAGTTTTGTGCTGAAGACACAGAAATTAAACATGCTTTTTACGTAGAGACCTTACCATGTCTTGGAGAGGAGAGGCCAGCGAAGCAGTAACTAAAGCACGGCGCGGTGAGTGCCAGAACGGGGAGCGGCACAGAGGGAGAGCTGCTGGGCACAGAGATGGGCACCGCCCTAACAGTGATAGCCTGAAGTGCTCTCCAGAGGGAGTGACTTGCGATTCCATTCTAATATCCTATCATAAACTGACTTGCCCAAATCCCAATTGGAATCAATGTGTTCTATAAATGGAAGATGAAGAAATAGTTAACTTCCCCTTTCTGAATTTAAAAATTCCTGAAACACTGGTGACAGAAGTCATAAGGAGCTTCTGTTCCCGTAGGAGCCTATAATAGTTGTGTCCTCCATTCCAGTCGCCTTCACAATGGGCACTGATTGCTCGTACTAATATTGACCTTTAGCAATTCACACCAGCTGTTAGGAATGGCTAGAAAGAGAGTGAGGGTAGATAGGACCCCAGACTCATGTCCGTAACTTAAATGTGCAGTAATTTCAAAACTGCTGAACTAAACAGCTATGTATCCATATATAAAATACTTGAAATTCAATCCAAAAAATAGCACAGCTCTGTGTTCATTGACTTCAGAATATGCCCAGAACATAGTTTTGAGTGGGAGGGACTCTACAGCACATCACACACCGCACTGTTTTACTGGGGTGAAAGGTGTACAATCACTGATGGGCATAAAGAGACCTGAAAAGGTATCTGAGGGGGGTTTTAATCAAAACACATCGTTTTTGTACACCCTGGATGGGACATCTGTGCTGCATTTATCACTCTCCTTTGCACAGTTGTGGGTTTATTTGATTTTGTTTAAACTAGTATGACACTGGCAGAGCAGGGGTAGCATTTAAGAGCAGAGCTCCAGAATCTGACCTGGAAACGCAAGTTCTTTCATTTCCTAACTTACAGACCACAAGCAAGCAGCCAATTCTTTCTGTGCGTCAAGTCCTCTTCTGTGAAACGGGAAGACTAACAGGTGGTCTAAAGATTGAGACACAGACCCCAAAATTGCATTGAATGGCCCTGGGAACCTGTGTTTAATGAATTTTAATAATTGTTACAAAGATTACTTAACAAGAGCAATAAAAAATATAATTTAAATTATATGGCTCTCTCCTCAACCTTGAGTCAAATCTCGGAGCACTTCTCTGGCCACCCTAAACTGCAGGCCAGCCCCCACCACCCGCCCGCACCCCACCCCAACACCGGCACCTCTGTCCCTCTCTCCTGTTTTTCTCCATGTCTCTCCCTAGTTGTTTTTCTTCCTAACACACTTTTATGCATTCATTTATTCATTCTGTTTACTGTTGGACTTTACCCAATAGACTCTCAGGCCCATGAAGAGAAGGATTCTTGTCTACCTCATTTACTGACATATCCTTAGGACTTGTATCAGTGTTGGCACATGGTAGGCACTCGAAAAATATCCCCTGAATAAATTAAATGTTAATAAAGAGTTTGCAATGACATGATAAATGGCATATACCGGACATACCCATTCAACTTGTCCTTTTAGTAGAAAGTGGCTTGACCAAACAGTACAAAGTCATTGCCACTGACTGAACTAGAGATGGAACTTGATCAAGGAGGGGCCCGTGACCCAGCCAGAAGATGATACACAAGTGGTACACAAGTGGTCTCTCTCTCTCTCTCTACCCCTCACTCTCCCTCTTGCTTAATAAGGGCTAAGGTAAACAGTGATGCCAACCAGACTGGCTTCTTCTGAAGCTTTTTCTAGAGACTGTGGCAAGGACGTGCCAGGTGATGAAAGAGAGAAAGAAGATTCTCAGAAGGAAAGAGAGCGGCCACAGAACAAAGTCGGGAGGGAGAAAAACTGACCAGAGCTGTCCCAACCTCTAGGAGGTCTCAGTTCCAAGTCCAGGCCAGAGCGGCCATTCGAGAACGTACCACCTTCTTCCTGGTTTGTTTTCTGCTGGTTGGTTCGTTTCCGTTAAGTGAACTGCTGGTCCTTACAATCCAGAGATAAGTTAACAACTGAAAATGGATTAACTAGAATAAGTAGTATACAAAATTGTACTGCTGAGTATAATCACAGTTGTCATTGTTATTGCTTTGAATATGCTCAGAAAAAAAGACTAGAAGGAAATGAGCCATCATGTATGCAACAAATGGTTTCTTCTGAACTGTGGGATTAAGTTACAGTTACTTTTCTTGTGTGATATATTTCAATATTTACCTTCCAGATTTGCTCTGATGAGTAGCAAACATTTTAGGTACTTAAATAGCACTGCAAAGTAAGTACTGAATACTGGTATCACTGTTTGTTCGCTCCCTCATCAAGAAAACTCAGATAAAGTGCCTACCATTTGCTACTTATCTCTATGGAATAGTGAGTAGGATGATGTCACTAGTAAGTTTCAAGAGCTGTTTTGAATCATTAATCAGAATACCCTTAGAAATGAATACTATATTTATATTTTAAAACTATTTTCATTCTAACAATACTTTCTTATGCAGAAATTAATTGCTTTTGAGGAGACAAGGTGAAAGAAAGCCTTTTTCAGCTGTGTGTCCAGATTTTGGTGTTTTTACCTGTAGAATAAGATGAAGGTCAATATGTCAATTCCACTCTCATTAATATTATGATTCTAATTATTATAATTATACATTTGTATAGCCGCTTTCATTTTGAACTGCAGTAACTAACTTCTCTGTCAAGAGCAGACTAACTCTGCACTGCGTCTGATGAAACTTTCCAGATGAAAAATAAAGCAGACTGCCATCATGGGGTTTGCGTGTCTCCCCATAAAGCGGAATGAAACTAACGGGGTTGGTTCCCCCTTCCTTTAAATGTGATATAATCTGCACGGGACAGAGACTGACTGAAAAGCCCTGAAATTATCTCCCCCACAATGAGAAAAGGGGCGGTATCTGATCCAGTGGTTCCAGTGAGTGCATTCAATTTTGAAAGGCCAGTGAGATAAGGGAATATTGGCACAACTCTCAAGATATCCGTCCTCCAATTAACAATGTCATTTTCTGTTTTTCTCGGTGGAGACTGGGAACCCTGCCTTGGCATCACCGGCCTCTGCCTGGAGCTTACACCTTTCTCAGGTGCTGACTGTGCCAGTTCCACAGCCTGGGGAAGATGTGCGGGTGGGTGACGGAAGGGATGGGCAGAATGAGGATAACAATGTAGAGATAAGCACCATGGCCATCCTATTTCTTCAGGCTCCACTATGCTCGAGTTTCTACTTTACGGGAGCCACATCTTAGTGAGAAGGCAAATCTCTATCTGAACACACTAATAAAAGTCGACTACATGGGTTTCCCGGTGATTTTCTCTGACTTTGTGTGGTATAACGAACACGCATCTAAGGAAACAAAGGAGGTGAAGGATCGGAAATAAACCAAATTTTTCTACTGGGGATTTTAGGCTTGGAACAGAGGTTGGCGATCGTGGTGCCCACTTCCCTGTGGTAGATCACAGACGTGTTACAGACACCTGGCAAGTTTTAATCTTATGTATGTTTATCTGTGTGTGGTGTGGGATGCATGTGGATATATGTGCCACACACTTGCATGTGTCAAACATTCAGGACGGCGTGCTTGCTTCGGCAGCACATACACTAAAATGGGAACAATACGGAGATTAGCGTGACCCCTGTATAAGGACGACACGCAGACTTGTGAAACGTTCCGTATTTCTGGTACTGGAGATGTTGAGGGGGACACTGGGTACAGCACAGGGTTGTCTGACCACCAAGCTCTACAGCTCAAATCAATAAATAATGAAATTGAAAGAAAAAAAGAATTTCAGATGGCACATCCCACCCTACCCTTTGTCAATAATCTTCTTTACAGCCAAGTATAGAATAAGTTCCTAATTTGGAAGATATCAGAGAATTACCTCAAGAAAACAATCAAGACAAGGGAACGTTGTTCATCAACAAGGGTTGTCCTGGCCTGCAGATGATACCTTAATCTTCAGTCCCAGTTACCTGCCCTCTGGTTACACCAATCAGCCAGAAAGCAGCCAACCTCAGACACTGCCAACCATTTGAATTCTGGCCGACAGCCTACCTTCCAGTCCTTTTTTCTGAATAGCTATCAGAAGAACAATTGCATTTCACGCCTGTCCTAATATATTAGGACGAGTGCAGGGGCCATTTTTAGTTTTCCTATTCTACAAGAAACTCTAACAAAGGACCTGTTGTTGGAGTGCCCAGTGTCAGAAACTTGGACATCGATTTGTAGGTAAGCATCGGACACTGGCCACTGAGCCTACTTTGGGCTGTTCCCAGAAGGTCAGATGCTGATCCATCAATAACTGCAAACGATGACAAGAAGACAAAGTTATCTGATGAGAGTTGGATAGAACCTGTCACAAGGAAGAGCTTATCTTTGCTGAACACATGCAGTGCCTCTCTTATAAAATATGTCTTTGGAGTGAAAAGTAATCACGTCCACCTGTTTAATGGATGGGGCATCCAGGTGTTCAAATTTTATCTGGACAAATCTAGAAAAAAGAATAGATGTCTGTGTGTCTAGATGGCAAAGAGAGGTGAGGGGTAAATATGTCCAATACCAAACAGACTGAATTCTTAGGAGTCAGACCAAAGTAAGTTGAGGAGACATTTAAAGACTGTACAAAAATATTCAGAACAGCTTTATTTATAGTAGCTGAGAAGTAGAAGCAACCCAAATGTCCACCAATAGGAGAATGGCATACTCATATGTGAATTATTGATTACTTCAGATGCTGCATGAACAGTATAATCATGCAGTTTGATATATTGTGGTTTATTAATACAATGCTGAAATTTTTAAATTAGCAAAGTGATGATACATCAGCGAAACAGAAAACCTCAAAAATTTTATTTTGAGAAAAATGTCAGAAACAAAGGAGTGCATACTCTATGATTCCATTTATACTGGACTCCAAAAATAGGCAAAACTAACACAAAGAAAAATTTGAGTAGTGATCCTCCTTGGGCATACATAGTTGTACCCCTCATTCTACACATAACGAAAACCGAAGCTGCTGAAGCAGATTGGTGAGGGTTGAGCGTAATTAGCAGCAAAACTGAGATGTGAGTTCCCAGACATAGGCTGCCTCCTCTGGGCGCGTATCTACTGTGAACACACGCTTGCGGAGCCCGCCCTCTGGTTCCAGGTGCTGCGTGAGGCATGAAAATCAAATGATAAAAATAAACCTGTCCTATGCCCTAACTGGCAAGGAAGTGTAGAGGGTAGAAACATATCAACATGTACTGAAAACCAAACGTATAGGATTCAGTACACAGAATAAAAATTCTGAAATAGGTAGAGGTTGTCCATCTCACACCTATAAGCCCTCGCCCTGGCCCTCCCCAGGAAGAGCGGAATTTCCTAGGCCACGACAGTAGCCCTGGGTGCCCATCTTCTCTAAGAAGGATGCAGAGGCTGGAGATCCGGCCTTAAATGCAGCCATGTGAACAGAGCCCACGATTTTCTGCCACGTCTCTAAATCCCCCCTCCATCCCACTAAGTCAAGTCTCCTCGATGTTGGGAAATCGAAGAATGTATTCCTCCTCTCTTTGGAAAAGCTATTGTTCTTATTACCCTGTCATTCGAAGCTCCAGTTGTTTTAGCATCTCCTTGTTTCCCTCACAATACTGGGAACTCCTTGAAGGCAGAGTATCATTTCATTCATCTCCATATCCACTGCACGTATGCCCCCATGTGCCCTCTGCCTGCAACTCTCCACTCGGCCTGGCCCTCCTGGCCCACCTGGCCCTGGCTCTCACCTACCGCTGCGTCCTTACTCCAGCCCCTGGGGGCCTATCTGATACACAGGCTCTCTAGTCCCGATGAAGGCTTAGATCAAGAATATAGGACGTGAGTGCACTGATTTTTATTTAGACCCGTCCCCAAGCCTCAGATGTCAACCCATGACCTCCGAATTACTCACTCTAGTACATCATCAGCCCTACATCTTCCAACCTAGAGATCAGGCCAAACCTCAGGCTCTTGAAAGAGGAAGGCAATGTGGGAAGGATCAAACTTGATCTGATTCATTATGGGGAGAGAATGAGGGGGGTAAAGTAGGTCACACGTACAGCGACAGGAGGCTAGACTTTGGTTGGTGAGCACACAGTATAATTTTCGTAATACATATAATATCATTAACCAATGTTACCCCAATAAATTTAATTGAAAAACAGCTTTATCTGATTGCATTGCCCTTGGCCTTCTGGACCCTGTCACATGAACAAACAAAGAAGCAAATATCAAAAAAGCAAAAAATTCTAAAGTTCTCATGAAATTACATTATATAGCAAACTAAAAAGTGGATAATTTTTTTAAGATTTCATTTGTTTATTTATTTTTTTTAGAGAGAGGGGAAAGGAAGGAGAAAGAGAGGGAGAGAAACATCAACATGTGGTTGCCTCTTGTGCACCCCCGACTGGGGACCTGGCCCGTAACCCAGGCATGTGTATCCTGACTGGGAATGGAACTGGCAACCCTTTTGTTTCACAGGCTGGCACTCAATCCACTGAACCACATCAGCCAGGGTGGAAGATAATTTGTGAAAGGTACAAGATAATATTTTGAAAGATAATTCCCATATAAGACACCAAGTATTGAGTACACTGTGGCAAAATAGCCGATGAAGACACAGCAACTCAAACTGACTGGTTGCTGTCAGAAAGATACAGAAAAACCTGATGCCTGAATTTTTTCCTTGTCTTTTTTGTTCAGCCACATTGAATGTGTAAATGGTAGTTCAGGTGGAAAGAGCAGAAATGATGCATGTGTCTGGCTAACATTACCAGCTCAATTGGATGGGAAAGCGGACCTGCCAGGTTGCCTGTGGCCCCAGCACAGACCCATTAGAGGCCCTGCTTCCCTCCCACACCCCCTCCTCTCCTACTGTTATCTGACCAGAGAGTCACGTTGGAGCCTCAGGCATGATAAAAGAGAGGCTTTAATATTCTCTTACTATTGTTGTTTGGTTTTGTTTGTAATTTCTTCAAACACATAACGTATCATGGAGACCGTATATGGACTTCAACATAACGGTTGAAACAAATAAAACTTGAAGCCCGGAGGTGTCATTACTCTTCTGCCATAGCATGTGTTCAGCTTCCGAGTATTTATTCAGGACCCAAGGAATAGCTCAGGGCTCTTCCTTCTTTCAAGTTCAGTCACGAGTTACAAAGAGCCTTCATTATGAAAATTTCATTGAATCACGTGGTTTCATGTCAATATGCACTATGAAATATTTTGCTTCTACCAGCTGGAAAGATATTATTCTTAGTTAGGGTTGTAAAATCCTATAACTTTAATTCTACTCTACCATTCTGAAATAGAGCCGGTTTTTGGCAAATGGAATAAGTAGAATTTTTTTCTTATATATTTTTTTATTTTCCTAAAACATATATGGGCGACGTGAAAAATGAAGCAAGACTGGAATAAATGGCTGTCAACTCAACAAATCTTAAGTAAATTTTATGCCTGCTGCTGCCATTGATATTCAATATCACTAGATAGTTTACCTTGAATAATCACTGATGGACATTGATTTTGCCTTTGCTCTTCACAGCACAGCAAAATTAATGTGAAAGTCAGACTCAGATGAGTCCCGACGGTGTCCTCGGATCTCTGCTGAGAAGCGCATTTCAAATACAGAAGAAATGCAACCAGCTGAGACCCGGTGTGTCTTGTGTTGTAACAATTAATGGATATAAATAGCCCTCACAGGACAGCTCGGGTTACCTCTACATCAACTTTGGAGGTGAGACTCCGAAGCAGTTCATTGAGGTTAATATGGAAGGGTTGTATAATGTGATTAATCCTCACCAATTAAAATGATGAGGTTTCTCTTTTTTCACATTATATTTCCATAATTACTCTTTGGGGGATGTGGATGTAACAGTGAAATGTCAACAAGGGTACAATAACTGCTTAGGAATTGAAAGTCAGGGAAAAATGATTTTCTGAATGTAGTTTAAAAAAAGACGAAGAAGAGAAAGCTAGAATGTAATGTGGCGTTCAGTGGGGATACGGCAGTGACCACGGGGAGCGACACAGCTCCTAGCCCCTGATTCAGGAAGGTGTGCTGCTGGCCTGTCATGGGGGCAGCGCCTAAATCTCCACCCCATCGAGTATTCCTTTCAGACTCATTCCAATCACGTGACAGTGACAGAAGACAAAACAAACAAACAAACAAACAAAAACCCCACAAGCAACTATTCTAGATGAGCTCTGGACTAGTAGAGATGCTGAATTTTCAAAGACAAGGAATGTTTCTTTGTTTTTGCATCTCCCAGCACCTACTTCAGTTCACCAGGCCCAGAAGGTAGACAGATGCTCAGAGATGTTAAAGCATAACCAATGAAAGACTTGCCTGACATCATCTTTGTGTCATGGGAATAACAGTACCTAATGTTCAGTGTAGTTAGTAGTGCCCTATTCCTCACCTTGGCTCTCATTTCGGAGCTCCCTACTTATTAATGGCATTGTTATGGCAAACACATGCAGCTCTCTGCCTGAAGACTTCCATTGCCCAAGCAGGTGTAGGCCGTGCAGAGCCAGCCATCAGTGCTAGGTCTGTGGTATCAGCCCTCAGTGAATGACAGCAGAGACTGGTGGGGGCCCTACTCAGCATCTTCAGATCTTAGGTGGGGGAACTCTGGGATGCTCGGCGACGTCGCCCCCAGTTCCTGAGTGGGATTGGCCCCAAGGCTCACCGCAGAAATCATCTGACTCACACAACCTGTATTTCCCACCTCTCTTCCCCGTCTCACACTTGCATCACCCTCCTGATGACTCCGGAATTGCCTTCCAATGCATCCATAAGTCTGCTTCTAGGGAAACCCAAATTAAGACACATTGTCTGGTCACATTCCTCTGGATGCTAATAATAATAATAATTAATGGTAATAATAAATTGCCACACTGTGTTTTAAAAGGCAATGCAAATAGGCAGCTGCAACACTCAGTCTTAGTACCCACAGTTTAACACCTTTTCATGACACAGCATATTTCAAGCAACTATTTTAACTGCACATCTCCTGCAGGTGTTTGGATTGTATTTCCGGTACCTGCTCTGGGGCTACAGCAGTGATCACAACAGCAAAGATATTCAACGCAGTTAATCAGATTGCTTCATAGACAGGAAAAAAATCCAATCATTTATCTTCAGTGCTTTTCTGGTCCAATCTTTTCCCTTGAGCTGCCCATGCCACACAGAATGAGGAAGAGATTTGGCAATTATTTGGTACAGTTTAATCAAAGTAGATGGCAGATCAAATAACGAAAGACATAAAGTTACACGGGGGCGAGACTGCATCTGTGCTGGCGATCCCACCGCCAAATCGCCACTTTCATCTCCGACTCTGTCCCTCCCTTAGTGGAACCAGTGGGATCATCATTTTGGATTTTCTTTCGACCATTTTCACAGTTTTGATCAATTGCATTGCTTTTCTCACTCTCAGTCTATGTCAGTGTTTTGAAACATATCACATCAACTATTAAGACTAGCTTATCTCTATGTTTAAAGCAAATGTTCCCTTTGAAAACCGGTGAAAGGGGAAGGGACAAACACCAGAGATAGCAAAGGACCCTTGAAGCTCCACAGTGCTAATTAAATGTGTTACTAATTGGGTGACCTTGAACAAAGTTCTTGATCCCTCTGGGCCATTTGTTTATCTAAAGAATGGGAGTAACAATATCTAATTTTCAGGGGCTTCAGGGAAATTAGCAACAATACACTTAACGTTGCTAGTACATTGCAAGTGTTCAGAGCTGTACTTTTTGTTCTGGTATTGCTCAACCTTTCCGGCCTAATTTCCAGTCCAAATTGTATTAATTGCCTCTGAAACTGATTATGCTTCTTTGGAAAGCTTGGCATTCCAGTGTTTCTCTCAATTCCCACAGGATCAAGTTTCGCCAAGGCTTTCATATGCTTCCAGTTTCCATCAAGTCAACGAGTAAAACTTGCAGGGGCAGCTCGTGAGGGGGACGGAGCTAGAGGTGCCCGTGCCCCTGAATGGAACGGTCTCCAAGGAACGGGAATGCAATTTTAAGATAAAGCTAACAATTTAATTAAGTGGAATGTGTCACTAATCTAGGAAGAAAAGTGAATTTGAAATTACTATTTTGAAGTTTACATTTTAGAATTCAGCCTACTAAATTGCCAGCTGTAAAAACCAGCTATTACAGCATTGCAAAAATTAAATGAGATAATGTAATTAAGTCACTGAGAACAGTAGTTGGCGCAAAAGGCATTCAAATAAGTATGACAACTTCTTAACAAAACGAAAACATGAAATCGCATTAGCATCCTTGCAATATCATGGTACAAGATAATTTGGATTGACAATACATATACTGCTTTATCTTAATGTTATACATCGGGGACATTAAATATGTAACACAGCCTTATACATTTAAGACCCAGAGACATCATTCATAATGAAGCAGAATTTTAAATGCCTTTTTCATTTTCTTGCCCATAAACTACATTTGCTTTCTGTCTTAGAACTAAACAGCTGGAAAATATTCCCAACCACTCATTGTCAGTGATGTAAATTTAAGATTTTTTGGTTTTAAAAGAATGAAATATGCCCACCTCAGGACTTGTTTTCTCCTCTGGACTCAGATTGGCAGGATAAGATGCCTCGGCAGCAGTGGCCAGCCCTGTTTGTAAAAGGGATCCAGGCTCACAGAAAACAACTAATGTCCAGAAAGCATCCCCAAACTCTCCACCGGGGGTCTGTATACCCAGGAGGCACGTCATCCACGTAAGCTAAGAGATGTCTTCTATCCTATTAAATGTCCAAAGGATGGTGACATTTTGGGTCTACGCCACAATAACACAACCTGTGCATGTGCACAAATACACGCACATTCACGAGATTATAGGAGGCGCTTTGACGTAATATACCTTTCAACTTAATTATCAACGTTTCTACCAAGCAACTGGTTGGAAAGTTAGCGTTACGTGCGAAGAAACATTCCTTTCCTTCCCTTTCTCTCTTTGTTTTCTTTTTTTTTTTTTTGGAATAAAACATATTCATCTTTATTTTGACCTGTTCAGACATGCTCTTTCACTACCTGTGAAATTTTTAACAGAATATTCAGCACATTTTGATGGTGCTGAGTATTCCCACACTCTCTTTAATTTCTACACACACACATCAGTTACAAAGTGCACGGATTCCATCAAAGCTGCAGGTTAAACAATTGACCTCGTCCCTCCGCCTTTATGCGGATGAATCCCGCCACAGTTCTGTAAGACTAGAACTCCGTTACCTGATAAACTATGAAGAAGTTCCAATATGTTGCGCAGGATACCTCAGCAGGAAAAGCAAATCTTTCCTAACATTTTCCTGACTATCTCTGAATATGCCTGGCTTGGTTAGAAATGGATGGTTATTTCCACAACAGTTTGCTCTTCCTTGGGCCTCCCCCCTTTAGTCTTACCATAACTGACAACTAGGAGTATTACCCTAGTAATCCTTCCATTCCACCCACTGTTGGCAATAGGAGAAAGTCTTTACATGAAGCACTTTCTCTTTTCAACCAGGCATGTCCATTAAGTAGATAAAGGATCGGAGTCCTCTGCACCGTCAAATGAGCAGGAGGGGCCGTGAATGATGGGTCATTTAATAATGCATAAGAAAATAAACATGGCATAAAAGATTATTGCAAATTTGCAGTTTGCTTTCCTCTTCATTATAGCTGAAGAAGGGAGCTGGCCCTGTGGGGCGCTGATTGAGGTGAGCGTGGGAGGAAGGAGCCCACGTTCCGGAAGCACAGTTCCTGGGTTTGGTCAGCCTGGACCTCAGCACTGCAAATGAACCCAGCACTCATGATCTCCAGCCATAAACGCTCCACTCTG
This sequence comes from Phyllostomus hastatus, assembly GCF_019186645.2. Lineage (NCBI taxonomy): Eukaryota > Metazoa > Chordata > Mammalia > Chiroptera > Phyllostomidae > Phyllostomus > Phyllostomus hastatus. The sequence goes on from NW_025334024.1 coordinate 23,234,997, forward strand.
GGACCAGGGTGGGAGTTGGAACTGCTTTCCTATTTCAGTAATAACCTATCGCCTGGCACAAACCAACAGGTATCAAAGCCAAGTTCTTTGCAAGAAAATGAATATGAGGTCTCATTGCTTGAATAATAATTAAATTTGGACAGTTTACTCACTAGATAGGACAGTCTGTTAGGGAATGTTCCGTTAGAGAACTGAAGTATTTGGCTCTATTACAGTCACAATGAATGTGAAGGCCCTTCTGTATGAGAACGCAGATGCGTTCTCAGAATTATCTTTGTGGAGCCTCCAATCTACAGACGTTCATAAAGGTTTGAAATGTCTGCACACAAACTCGATTTTGTGACACCACATAATTGTAAAAGAAGTCAAACTTTTCCGAGAAAAATGTTCAGCAAACACGTACCTACGTATCTGATTATCACGAAACCCCCTACAAATTATCACCATTTTAGGGACGAGGACATCGAGGCTCAAAGCAAATCAATAACTTCACAGTAGTCCCGTGAGATAGCAGACTGCACTTTCCAATGACAGTCCCAACGCTACCTCCACCTGCTCCCCTACACTGCAACCTGAGATACAGTCTATATGCCTGCCCCACTTTTCTGGGAAATCTTGTAACTGCCCCAACCAACCGAGCATGGCAGAAGTGATGCTATCTGACTTCTAAGGCTAGGCACAAAAGGCTGTTACTGCTGCCTCGTTTTCTCGGGATGTTCACTCGGGGATGAAGCCAGGCACCAAGCAAGAATCCCAGCTACCCCGAGACCACCATGTTGATGATGTCACATATAGCTATGCCTTAGACAACCAATAAGCAATGTCAACGGCCAGCCCCGGGAATGTGCTGTCCTGAACACCAGCCCGGTCAAGCCTGCAGACGCCTGCAGCCCTGGCCAACGTCTAACCGCAACTGCACAGGAGGCCCCACGTGAGAACATCCCAGGCCCGCTCACTTCCACGTCTGCCTTGTGAAATCACGAGCAAAAGAAAGTGGTTGTTTTAAAGCAGTAAGGTTTGGGCAGCAATAACTGTGACACGCAGCTGGCAGATCACAAAGCTGGGACTGGGAGCTAGGTGTGTCTGATCCAGGGGCACTGTTTTTCCCAATTATACTTTCCCCAGGGAATACAATTCTCACTTTTTTGCACCTTCAGGATGCGGGGTTTCAATGGAGAGAGAACAATGGATCTTTGAAATCACCTCTCCTTCAGTGAATTGAGTGGTCAGATAAGTAGTTTCAATCAAAATTAAGGTGCAAAAAGTTAAAAGAAAGTACAAGGTAGGATGCTGAGATATAACATTCATTAAACCATTAAGCTAAACCAGAAGCTTATCTAAATGGGTTCTTTAAAACACTGGAATCTAACTCAGTTTTTGTGGTTTACTGATGAGTTTAGGGCACAAAAATCAACCGCATAAAGGTCTCCATTTAGCCCCACACTCCAAAAATACTTCCTGTTATATCTTCCAGAAATCAAATAGGGCAAGTAATTGAAAAATAGACAGCTATTCAGATTTTAGCTTCAACATAACTCACAGAGGGGAGAGGACAATTAACGAATGCAGAATTCTAGTGGAGGCGAGCATTTTTCTAAAGGGAAAGCAGAGCAATTGAATCTGTCCTTGTCAATCATCATCAAACAAGATATACGGAGTATCCATCGTGTACAAAGAATCCTCCGACAGAAAAAGGAAAGGAACAGAACACCCTTCTATCCCCAGAGAGCTCTGGCAAGCTCTAAGGGGGAAGACGAGCATTTGTGAAGTGATGGTGTAATTTACATATTTTTTTATTTAAATACCTGTACCTCCACAAAGGACCCGAGGGCATGATGCAAACAAGGAGAGAAGAATTCTGATATAAGAGAAGTAATCTAATATTTGAAGGTCCAAAACAGACATTATATATATATGTGTGTATATATATATGCATGTATATATACATATATATATATAGCAAAACTGTAAGATAACACATATTTTCTCATTTGCAAATATAAAAGGGCTCACTTAGAGAAGTTAAGTAACTTGCTCAGAGTGGAGTTTGGTTTCGAGGGCTGTCAGTTAAGGATCGCACTTTCTCCTCACCGTGCAGTGAAGGTGAGGATGGACAAAGAGGTACGTACAGTAGAAACTGAGCACAAGGCTCAGGACTGCTCTCGCTATGGGAGGTAACAAAGAATCAATGACATCAAAAAGCAAAACCCAGAAGCGCACCCGTGTTAATCTGTCTCTCTGTTTCCTGCCTCGGTGGGTTTTCAGAGTCCTTTCGTTTTCCTCCCGTCTTTGACTTGGATTAGAGCTTAGAGCCCCTGCCTCTTACCCTGCTGATGATTCCTCTCCATACATGCTACCCTTCTGGTTTCTAACTTGCCTCCAAGTCACGTATATAAAACCAAATCAAGAGCATTTTTTTATAAAAATTCTTGTATGTATTTGTCTGACTCCCTTGACGAAGGCTCAGCCTGGGCAGTCCACTTCCCGTTCCTGCACATCCATGCTTCATAACGACCTTGCCGCCTTAGGCTTGCTCGTCTTAAGAACCTGGAAAGAAAATCCTACTAGGAGTGTTCAAAGAGAAAACGGTACCTGGACCCGAACTTGACAGAGATACTGTCCTTCATGAAGCAGAGCCTGAGCGTGAGGCTGAAGACTGGGGATTGGTGAACACGCAGTAACTCTGGAACGCCTGGGGTAAGGGAAAGTGCACAGCTGTGGGCTGGTGGGGAAATAAAGCCGCATAATGTCTTAGAATGACATTTATTTCCAGAAATTAAAAAGAAAAAGATAGGATAACAGATCAGCCGTAAAGGTTGGAAGAGAGTATGATAATTTCAGGAAAAGTTTGAAGGTACAGATATTACAAATTTTAATTGTTTTGTCTTCCAGTAAAATTTTGGTTTTACTAAAATAGCATATCAAGTATTATTCTGCCCCAGGCATTTTGCTGTGCATGTGTATCACCTTGATAATTAAGAGGGTTTGCAGAGAAATACTAGCTAAGAGGTAGTGACACCATGGTGGGAGAGATTTCAGGGCAGGCTGCGCCCCAAGGGGGCAGCACAAAGGCCTTCTCCCATCCCAAGGCAGGTGATGTAAGCTCAGCACAGATGCAGTCTTGAGAAAGACAACTGCCTCTTGGAGACCTTTTCCGGGATGCAAATTAATGTCTGGGGCAGTTCCCTTTAATGGTCCCCCACCTCCACGCAGTACTTAGTGCTTTCTTGAGAGGTTTCCTACCCTTTTCAAAATAGCATTATTGGAACTTTATTGTAACTGTCTTGCGGAGGCATTAAAGAAAGAACCTAAATGTTTACGGCTTTTAACTATTTTTTTAAGCCAAGTGCACTCCAGCTGTGTTGACTGTAAGGGGTTTTTTATTTTTCTTTCAATTTGCTATTCTAGTTCACCCTTTGGTATCAAACTGATGATGGTCAATATTCGTTAAGCAAAACTCTGTCCTATTTTCCCCCATTTGCCTTTTTAGCAAATGTCAGTGCTTTAAAGTCATTTATACAGAATAATAGCGTGAAAGCATGGCTCCGAAGCAAACCGCCCGAGTTCAGTGCCATCTCGCTGCATCTCGGTGAGACTGCAGACACAGTGCCTGGTCTCCTCGTGCTTCTCTTCTCCAGTGGGTGAGGATGGGGATAATGATACTATCTCCCCTGTAGGGCCGTTTAAGTAATTAAACAGGGTAATATTTGTCCAGTGCTTTGGGAGATTTCCGGTACAGGTAAGTCCTGCATACTGGCTGGCCATTGTCAGCACTGGGAGATAAGTTCCAAGGGGGTAGGACGTTTCGTCTGTGTTGTTCGCTGTTGGATCTTCAGTAACTAAAGAGTGCCTACCACATCACAGATGTTCTATGCATGACCACTGAATAAGTACATCACTTCATTTGCTTATTTTACTTGCGTAATAACCAGAGACCTGGCTAGAATTCTGGTATTCCAGAAAAATAGAAATAGAAATTGAACTAAAGAGAAAACATTAAATTCTATGGTGACCAAATGATGAGACTCAGATTTAAGGAATCCTACCACCGAGGTGGCTCTGAGGCCCAACAGAGTAAAGATACTGCCCAAAGAATTTCAAGAAGAGTTGCAGTAATAACTGTGGTTGCAGCGAACACTGAGTATTTACTACAAACCAGGCGATTGGCATGCATCAGAGCCTTATTGAATGCTAGCAGAGCCTTATGGGGTAAGTAAATGTTTATCCTGGTTTTACAGAGGAGGACCTTGAAGCTCAGAAAAACTAAATAACTTAACCAAGGTCATGCAGCTAACAAGTTGCAGAGACAGGTGGAGAACCCAAGGCTGTCAGACTCCAGAGAGTAAGTTTTTAACCACTTTGCTATGTGCTAATGTATTCATTTAATAAACAATGAGTTGAGAGCCTAAGGTATGCCAGGCTCTGTTCTGAGGATCCTGCAAATGAAAATGTGCTGGAGGAATGGTTCCATGGGGGAAAAAAATAAGGGCAGACTGGCAAGAGGAATGTTAAAGGAAAAGCAAGCATCTTAGTAACTAATAGAAAGGGATGTCTCTACTATAATGCATGATGAATATGGGATACTCCCACAAAAGCTGAACTGAATAAAGCCAGTGATTGGAGAGAAAGGAAGAAAGCAACCAGTCGTAGGTCAGGTGGTCTTTGGCTTTTTTCCTTTTCTCTCCTACACAATGTAACGGAAAGGACACTGATCCACAGCGATGCTAGACGGCCCTCCATTCATAACTCCTAACCCCGCATATACTGTGACCCCTTACTGTAATGCGTTGTTGTAGCTTGTTTAAATATTCCTACTTCCCACTAAGTATCACCTCTTCATGGGCAAGGAGCGGGTCTTTACTAATTTTAGTTTCCCCTTCTCAGCTTCTTGGGTCATAGCACAGTCGCATTCACCGAGTAAACACACAAAACACGACTGAAAGAAATGAAATTGTTTTTTACAAGTTGAGTGAACTCTGTCTGTGGCCACACCACCCTGAACGCGGCCGATCTCATCTGATCTCGGAAGCCGAGCAGAGTCGGGCTGGTTAGTACTTGGATGGGAGGCAAGTAGAGCGCACTCTAGAAAGTGGGAGGGATCAGTCCAGGAAGGCGTGCAGTGTGATTTCAGGTGGAAGCAGTGCCCAAGGAAAGCAATCACGAAAGTCCCCCAACCTACAGAAAAGCTTAAGTCCGCCCTGGAAAACCAGACAGACGGACCAAGGCCAATGACACCCACGGCAACCAACTGAGGTGAGAAAGTGTGTGTGACTTCTGAGGATGCTTCCCATGCCGTGATTCGGCATCCCTTGCATGGGCATCCACATGTTGCACTCGCAACAGTTAGAGCCCATTAAAGAGTTAAAGCCCGACCATGGGTGGTCCTCGAGGTCACCCCATGGCAGAGCTATGACTCCCCTTTTCACATTGTCTCCCAGGAAGCTCCAACTACAGCTGTCTTAGCTTCAGCTGCAATACGTCTGGTGAACCTGAATTTCTATTATACTTATCTTTTTTCCCCTCCATTATCCATTGTAGCTATTTATCTCTTCGTTCCTTATTACTTGGTGGGGGAAAACATATCTGTAATTTGCTTACAATTAGCATCTCACTCCATTTTATTAAAAACATAATAAATATTGTTCTTGGATTGGAAAAAGTGCTATAAAAGAAATAAGATTATTCTTTATCAAAGATTACATGAAAATAAATGCCGTTCATTCTTGATCTACATTGAAAGGTTTGGCTCTTTTAACTCGATGAGAACATGAAGCTACATGCAACGACATGGATTAACCTTGAAAACATTATGCTAAGTTAAAAAAAAAAAAGCCAGACATGAAGGGCCACCTATTGTATGATTTCAATTAGATGAGCAGCTCACAGCAGGCGAATGCCCAGAGACGGGAAACGCACTGGCGGTGGGCTGTGTGGAGACGGGCAATGGGGAGCGGCTGTTAGGTGGTGTGGGTCCCTTTGCAGGGCGATGGAAGTGTTCTGTCGTTAGGTGGTGACGGTGGTTGCGCAACACTGCAAACGTGCTATAAGCAGATGAATTATACATGCTAAAATGGTTCAAGTGGCGAATGATTTTAAAGTGCTTTCTATTATGTGAATTTTTCCTTAACTATTAAAAAAGACACACCAAAAAAATACTAATGGGATCTTTGCCCACACATGTGTTCTTTTTAACTTCAATTCCAAAGCCTCGGGGTAGTCATCTGAAATCAAGCACATTGAAAGTTGCTAGCAATTACCCTTTTAGACATCAAAAAAATGGAAGTAGTGAAGACTGAATGGTTTGTTTCCTTAAAAAAAAATAAAAGAAGTAGTTAACCTCTTCTAAAAAACAAAACAATCAAAAATAAAGGAATAAATCCTGGGCCACTTTTCCCCAAATCACCTCCAGCAGAACTACCCTGACATACGGTGTATCTTCATTTTCACAACAAAATCTTGAAAAATACTTTAAGAATACTAAATTTAGACAGCACATTTTTAATATTTGAGGCTAATTATTAAAACCCAGAAAATAACCAATATTTATTTACCACAAATAAACCAAAGTAAGGAGTTTGTTCCTTAAAATACTTTCGTAAAATTGTCTGCATTTATTCACTTCAAACAGTTGGGTCTTCTCGTTACTAGCAAACAAGTCAAGCTCTTGCCCATGTTTCGGACCCCGCCTCCACCCCTCCATCCCTCCGGCCACAGCGTCTCAGCTCCTTCAGGTGCACCCCAAGGGCGTTCCCTACTCCGAGTATCCCGGTGCCCCTTCCCCGTCTCCACACAAGCCAGTCGAGCCACCGGCACCAGAGAAACCAAGGGAAGGTGAAGCTCATAGAGAAAAGGGAGAAGAAATGCTGGATGGGAAATGTGATTATGAACCTAAGAGCTCAGAGCTTGCTGGCTAACGAGGGCCGGTGCGCAGGACTGCAGGTCCCAGCTGACAGCTCACGAACACAGGCTGCCATTCCACAGTGGCGTCAGTAGAGGGGTCACGGGGAGGAGCTTGGGGGTCAGACACCTCTGGGTTTGAACCCAAGTCTGTACGAATAAGGTCCGTTTTTTATCTACTCTTAGACTCAGTTAACTCACATGTAAAATGAGATTAATAATATCTAGTTCATTAAATTCTTATGATGAATAAATATTATGTCACCAAAGCACTTAGCACGATGTAGACTCTATACTAAACTTTGAGCATTACTTTTAGGAAGGTAAATATTACCTTGTTACCATTAACATTATGGACCTTATTTATCTGTAAACATGGTCCAAAGACATGAGATGGTTTGGCTTTTATATCAATATATAATATACATCATATTGAGCATTCACCAAGCATTACAGTGGCTCTTTTGGCCATTTATAAATTTTATCTCCCCATCCTAACTTATTTTTTACTTACTTGAAGGACTCCCACTTTTTCCCCTCTCCATCTTGAACAGTATAATCTTTCCCCCTTCTTTCTGACCTTGCATCACCCTACTCTCTGCCTTTATGCAGACTGGTGTCAGCTTCTCTTGGCTGTCTCGCCGCAATTCCAAATCACATTAATGAGCCCCACATTAGTCAACTGAATAACTGAAGAGGACAGTCCTTCCACTTCCATTTGCCTTTTGGAACAGAATGATAAGTTGATTCACAGTCCACAGCTTAGGGATGGATCTGGAGAGTCTGGTCCCAGCAGGCAGGGCATATGCCTTCTGGCTAACAGCTGCCTCTTCATGCTCTCTCTTCAAGCCCAGTATTGTGCTAAAATAGCAAGTAATGTAATAAAAATGGGACAATTCAGCTGCCCCTCTGTGCACTGGAGAATGCAATTAGTAAAAATAAAGGAAAAAATGTGATCTTTTTCATCAGTGAAATGAAGGAACTGTCTAACAAACAGCTGGGAGAAGGGAAAGGTCTAGGAGATGATGTCTCCTCTTCTCCTTTGTGAAAGGGGAACCTCTGCTGTTCCCCGGCTTGCTCTCTGACGCCTCGCCAGTAGCAGCAGATTCTCTGAAATGGAGGCAGAGAGAGGCTGACAGCTGTGCCCAGCACGGAAACCGCCGAACGGCAGCAGACTCTGCAGCCTGTCTTGTGGCATCGAGCCAAAGGAAGATATTAATGATGCACTTAATAAGATTCAAAACAACCTGCATGTATCTGGGTATTGAAGGGAAGTGGGGGGTAGAGCATTTGGAAGTACCATGGACTGTAAAATGTATTTCTTTTCTGCAGATCGTTCGGATCATAGCATTTCCATGAATGTGCCCGTTGAAATGGATCCAGTAAAAAGGGCATGTCACCATGCCTGGGATCAGATGAAAGTCAGAGGGAAAAAAATAAAACAATACTTTTTAAGTAATCACAGTGCCATGCTATTTCACATATGTCATTCAAATGATCTTCATGCTAACCTTTTGAATTAGGGAGAACTTTTTGGTTGATAGAAACTAATTTCAAACTAGCTTACACAATAAAAAGAATGTATTAGCTGGCCTAGATTCATGAATATTAGATACCTTAGAGGACACTCCTGTCAAATCTGCATTATTTTGTCCTTGGACAGAATTTCTCTTAGAAGTCAGAGTTGAATCCAGGAGAAGGCAAGTCTTGAGCTTTCTCCATAGTCAATTCCCTCCATTTGGGTTTTGTGAACAACAAAAAAAAATCACCATTTTTTCCAGGTGTCCTCAAGATTTCCTATCTCCACACTGCTAAATAAGTATCAAAGATCCTTTCTGAAAGGGAAAGAAGGAGGAATCATGGAAGAGAAGAAAAGAGAAAGAATGGAAAGGTTATAGAAGAAAGAAGAGACTCTCAATGGAATGAGAAAATCAGTGAATGTTCCAGCCTGCTCCGTTTTCTCTCTAAACAGAACCATAATTAGGGTTCTACTAATCTACAAGGATATGCTAAATCTGTACTCTCAAATATGGTAGCCACCAGACACGTGTGATCACTTCTATTTACATTAATTAAAATTAGACAAAATTTAAAATTCAGCTTCTCAGTTGCATAAGCCCCGTTTCACGTGCTCAGCAGCCCCGTGTGGGGAGTGGCTACAGTACAGGACAGCACGAGAGGCAGCATTTCCACCACGGAAGAAAGTTTCATGGGGCAGTGCCGATCTGTAACAGAGAGAAACCAACTTCAGCTTTTTTAAGCCCTTCATTTCACAAGCTAGATAATCAGAAACACTATCCACACTGGAAGAAATGTGGAATTCAGAACTGAAGGAGAAAATAAGCTTTTCTGGTAGGCTTTGGAGAGTATGGTAATGACAGGGTCTGAGGGCCAGAGACAGTCAGAAACACGGTAGACAGGAAATGCACCTGCCTTTAAGAAGGAAATCTTTTTGTACTGGAACAAACTAAGAAATACGATTAGAGCTGGGGAATGAGAAAACGGGATCTGTAACACGGAGCCTCAGTGACGTACTGAATCCAAGTTTAAACTCAAACTTGGGGATCAGAGATATGCCACTCAAAGGGAAAGATTTTCATCTGTCTACAGAAGGGAGTTGTTGTTGTTTTCAATAAAACTGGAATAAAATATATTGCAAGTTGGTTAACTGACCTAGTTGCTCCATTGGCCACATATCTTAGGGCAAATGCTAGAGCTTGCAAAATTTGTTGTGCATTAAATGCCAAATAATCCATTTTCTCTTCATTTTTTTTAGGTGAGCAATCATACTCAAATGGAGACAGTTGAGTAGGCAAATATTTCCCAGTACAAAGAGCCATGACCCTGAAACAGAAATGAGAGATTTTTTTAAACCCTACATTTAGCATGAAGTATAATACTAGATGTCACTAACTCTATACGATCTAAAATTTTTTAAGTCTAAACCTCTTTGTGATCTCAGGCAAAATTCGTTCTAACCTTTTAGACAGATTGGTACACTGACCACAGTATCAGAAAATCCTATAATGCTTGGTATACCAACTAAAAATGAGGAGGAAAGATAATATTTTCTCCCTTTTTGTGACTACAGAATGACCTACAAAGTACAGAATTTTTCATTTAAAAAAAAGATTAAAAACATGTTTCCAATATCCTTGACAGATATATTTAAATGTCAATGTTTAAAATAAATATATTCATTATTCTAAAATAATATAATTATTACAGGCAAGCAGAAAATGTAGAAGAAAAGTATAACAGAGATAAAGATTCAACACATCTGCACAACTGAAATACAATCCCTACTGACATTTTGTTTTACTGATTGATTGATCGATTGATTGATTTGTAGCTTAAATGTGTTTTTATCCTACATTTCCATTTAGGATTCTTTTTTAAAACTGTAAATATAAAAACTTTGTTTATATCACTTAAATTCACTTAACCATTCTCTTTATATACTTTTTTAAACTTTTGGATCATTATAAATACAATGGAAACCAATATTGTAGGAGATAAAATGTTACACAAACCGCTGAGAGTTGGTGATTTTGTGTTCTAACCCTGACATCAGATGTCCTAGGTTAAAGACATGACGACTATTTCCAGCCTGTGGGACCTTGGCAAGCTGCTGAAATTCTCTGTGCCTCAGTTTCCTCACTTGTGATATGAATTCATGGGACTGTTTTAAGAATGAAAAGAGATGATGTGACTGGCCCAGGCATGAAATATTAGCCCATTCTCTTCATAAATAATAGCATCTCCAAAACAAAGATGCCCGGAACTGAAAATACTGGATCAAGGCTACGAAATGTTTTAAATCTTTTGAGAAATTTTGCCACACTTGCTTTGTTGAAGGTTTCTGTCTGTAGTTGGACCACCAGCCACTTGTGAGCATGCCCATTCATCGCTTGGTCATCTGCATTGTTTCTAAATGATTTCTAATTTTAAGTAAGTAAACATGAAAACAATGGCCCTTTTTCACCAAAATAAAAAATAAAGTTCTGCCAAAAAGAGAAAAGAATTCAAAAGTCAGAAACTTGCTTTAAAACACCCAGAAGGGCATGGCCTGGGCATCTGTTTCTAAATCTTGAGCATGCCTTTCCCAGAGGCCTTTACTTCCGATGACATTCTCCGTGGGTGGGGGGGGGGGGGGGACAATGTCCTACCGGCTGAGGGAATATTGCTCCTTATAACTGCAATAACAGTAGTTGAGGGATGGAGACAGGATGAACGGAAATGATAAACACCAAATGGTAATGAGAGTTTCATCTTTCCCCTGCGATGCAGCTAAACAAAGCTTTACAGTAGAGCCCAGTGGAGGGAGTCTACTGGCAGGTCTCGACTACCCAGAATTTCTGTCCCATTTCCCAAGGTTAAGTGCGTTGCCTCCAGGCAGCTGCTCGGAATGATAAAGGGGACACTGTAGGACAGTGGTGCTCTTTGTAATGTTAATAACCCTTGATTCTGATATCTGATGCAACTCTGGGGAAATCTTCCAGTTCCAGACGTGAAAGTCTAACTCAGTTAAGTCCACGTTATTGCAAAAAAGAAATAAATAAAACTTTCTCTTTAATTTGGCAGGAGTAAGAAGATAATTTGAGAATTCCACATATTTAGATGCTTTATTTATGTCACTGAGCTGAATTTCCACAGGATAACATGTTGTGATATAAAATTAATGTGTTTTTTTCCTACAAAAGCAGATGGTATTTTATTTCAGAATTCACATATATTTACATGCTTATTAGATTCATTTTTATGTTATGAGCTAACCAGGGTAGTGATCTTTTATCATACTTTTTACTTATTTATTTAAGATTTATGTCCCATCTGGCATCCAAGAAGGAGGATGTCTGCAGATGAATGCATAGGTAAAATGAGACATACAATCCCATTTTAGGTTTAATCAGAAGAGCAGAAGGAATGAGCACATTTGAAACTTGAATTAATGCAGGTACTGCTTAAGGTTGGGAAAATCCTCTATATTTTATAATTGCTCATTTAAAACAACAAAGTATTCTGAATCATAAAAATCTCTGCACATGCCCCTTCATTTAAAATAGGAAGCATCGTGAAAGTCCATCTGAAGAAGAAGTGAACGTGATGAAGGGGGTGGGCATCCTAGGAGCTAAGAGGGGAAGAAAAGGAAAGGGAAAGCAGGAATGTTTTCAAAGGAAGGTGCCTTTCATGGGTACGCCATACACTGGGATTGGGTTAAGGAAGGCAAGTCTTCATCATGGGACACGGTTTGACAAATTGTAGCTTCGGTAAACATGGAAAACAAAAGAAAACTGGTACTTTCACGTGTTACTGTGGACAAAAAGGGGCCCCGTATGAGAAGTTCAGGGGAGGCCTCCCTGGCAGCCTTACAAACCTAAGAGCTAAAGTAACCAACCACAAAGGATGGTCTGAAATTTAAACTTATTAACTAAAAGCAGGTCAGGTCAAGATGGGCAGTCATTGCCCTAGGCTAGAATCTTCCTTGACAGAAAAATCAGTCGTTACCTTAATTGAGCCTGTCTATTGTTTTGTTGCATCTATGATAACACACCTTTGGAACAGCAGGTAACTCCCCTTTTTACCCAGACCCCTGGGGCACACCACCACTGCACCAGAGCAGAGACCACAAATCCCTCCAGGGTTGGTACTGTCGCGTTAGTCCTGTGCCCACCTGTGTAAAAGAAGTGTGTGCCTGTCATTTTACCTTTTTACCCAATCCCAAAGGCTCCCCACCGTTGCCTTCTCCCGCCTCCCTTATCTATCACCGAAGGATTTCACATAACCCCCTTATGCCTCCTCTTTTGATTGTAATGTTCAAAATCAGGTGCAAAACTGCCATTTTCCAGGGCGTTTTCTCAGCCCATTGAGGTTTTGCTCCTGGCAGTTGTCGTCAGTTTGGCTCAAATAAACTCATAAAAAATCTTCCACGTCTGGACATGTCTTACGCTGACATTACCTTCTGGAATTAACAAACAACTGACCTGGACTTCCTCTTGAAGACACCAAGTTTACCAGGTAATGATATACTTAACCACAGTTCCGCAGAAGGCGTTTTCACATTATTTAACTCACCATCACAACAGCTCACTTACAATCTGTAATTACACTATAGTCTGCATTCTGATGGTCCACTTTTCAGGAAAGGACTGGGGGGAACGCTGGAGAAACTGATAAAGGAGTAACAAGATTGACTTTCTCTATGGTCCACTCCCTTACTAACAATGGGATTCTTTTTTTCTGTAAGATGACACAGCCGCACACAAGCCCATTCGTTCACTGGTTAATTTATGGGAAGTATTGCTCCATCCTGCACTTATGTTTAATCATGGCTGTCATCTAGTTATCACCTCACCGCTTGTATGGATTTGGTGGGGTTCCATCTTTATCTTTAAAGCACGGCTATTATAGCCACTTTGGTTATGTTTTCAGTAGTCAAAAAAGAGTAACATCAGGAGGTTTCAAGCATGAATCGTTATTGAAACAGAGAGAAAGAGAGATGTTAAGACTAGAAAGCTTGTGATCCAACAAGAACAGAACTACAGGCCGTAAGTCAGGGCGGGAGATGACACAGATTATCTGGGGGCACTCAGCCCTCTTCCGGAGGTCGCTGGAGAGGGACAGTGACCCACTGAAGGCTATAAAACAGTAAAGGAGGAACGCTGGATTTACAACTGAGTTAGGCTTTACACGTGCCCATAATCCCCACCTTTGGGTTCTGCCTTTCAGGAACTCGAAGATTCTTGGGGGCTAAGGTGAAAGGCCCTAATGCTAGATGTAAGGATCTATGGCGAGATCAGTCTTCCTGCCTGGAGTATGACTTTTATGGAGGACTCGGAGACAGAAATAGTTTCCTCACTGTGATACTTTAAAGAGATACCCCATAAATTTCTGTTCCCGGTGTTCCAAGAATTTATCACACTGCTCCTCTTCCTGAGATGCAAATTTTAGCATTGTGGTACCCTGTCTCTTTTCTATAAATTCTCTTTGGGCTTCTGATAGTCAGAGTTGCTTTTGCCTCTTGCAAACAAAAAAAAAAATTATATGATGTAAGGCCTATATATACTACCTCCCAGTTATCATTTTCCCAAACTGTCAGAGGATACTGAGCATGAGGTAGGTCAAGCCGTCGATTCTATCTAGTATTTTGATATAATCGAGGAAAGAAGCATGTGTACAAGTGGCTTATTTGGGAGGTGATCATGGGAAGCAGGAGCAAGGACTCGAGAGAGTGAAGTAAAGGAGGAAGGAAAGCCAGAGGGGAGAAAAAGTGCATTTTTATTACAAGCAGAACTTGATGGAAATATCATGGACTATGTAGAAAATGGTAAAATTACATAGATTCTAATGAAGAAGTTACTGTTTCTTACTTGTTTGGGTGGACACACAGCAGAAAATGGATGCTTAAGGTCACAGAGTTCTATAAGGTGATACGGTGTCTATACCAAGTGCAATCCCCGCTGAAAACATGTGGCACTTTGAAAATAGGAGAATTGGAGGAGAGTTTAGTGAAGGGGCTATTTTAAAATGTAGGGAAGAGGATACAGAACCACAGAAGATATTACAGTACCCTGGAGCTCTCTTTCAACCACTAAGTCTGATTGGGTAAGAAGAGGGGAGGGTTTGTGCAAACTGGGCGGGGCTGTAGGCAGAGAGCCCCCTTGTGGGAGTGGACAACCTCAGAAAGAGGCGGCAAGTGCGCCGTGAGTCACAGTGAGGACGCAAGAGATGAAGCACCCAGGCCCGCTCTCCACCCGCCTTCTCTCCATGAACACAGTCTGTCCAGACCAGCCTCCGACACCACACAACCAGGGGGAAATGGAGAGAAAATGGACCTGGAGAGGCCAGCAGAAATCTTCCTCTGAGGGGCTACTTAAATAGGCTACCCTCCATCAATATGCACAGAAACACATAAAAAGACATATGCTCAGCAGTGACTTAAGTATAAAGTTTCCTTCTGTTATATCAGGTGTGGTGGTAATAGGATTCCTTTAGCCTAACAAATATGAGTGCATATATCTGTTTTAATTGCTGTTAATTCCTTGGTGGCAAGGACTTAGCTCAGTTCTCAGTTCTCAGTGCCATTCAATATGTGCAGTGTAGTTACTCCATGAATGTTGATTGTATTGACTTGAGTTAAATGTCAGAGGCCATCCTTTCACTAAATAAAGAATCTAACGTAAGACTTTGACTCTGTCTCTGGAAAATTACTCCTGTAGGAAGAATGAAAGGATTTCCTGAAAGTCACAGAGCTGATGAAACATAATGCTGATAAGGGTCAGGGCCCCATATTCTGATCCTGTTCTTTGCTGACGGGTCATTCTTCTCTGCATGCAAAGTCTCCTCCCACATGAGCTCCACAACGCCACGTGTTCAGCACCCTGGACAGTGCCCAGCGTTTGGAACTAGAACTCCGTGGGCTCATTGGCTTTTATTTTCACAGCAGTGTTCTCTGAACCTGTAACAGTCCTGGGAACACTGCAGGTGTTTCATAGGGTTTGCTGAAGAAGTCAAAGAGCTGACAAATTAAGATAAAGAAAGAAAATAAAAAGGTTGTTCTAAGCAACCACTATATTATTTCTTCCTACTTAGGAATCTTTCCCCCCCCGTACTTCTGGGGGGCACCCTCCCGTTCACACTGATAAAGCACACCGCACCAGCAGCTATGTGCTTGGGCGCCATGAACTGTCAGGGGTATTTTCAGCAGGTTTCATGGCAATGGAAAACCAAAGGAAAATTCAAATAGAATTTTATGTAAAGAGACCAGTCATTTTTCTGCGTTCTCTTTCACAGCATTAAAATACCATTCCCTATTTAAATACCATACCAAAAAAAAAAAAAAAGCACTTCATGTACAGAGCTCATTCTGGGCTAATCTCCCCATCTATGGGTGAAATGACTAAATCTGGCTTCTCTTTCAACAAAAAATTATTAATGGAAGAACTTTAGAAATCATTTCCTTGTGAAATATAAACCTGTCTCTTTGAATAAAGCATTCTGACAGGCAGCCTAGCAAGTACTAATGCAAGGTAACAATCTATCTATACTACTGAACTCTATTTGACTGTGAGAAAAACCGTGTAAAATGCTATTGTGGCACGTCAGGAAGGCTTGGCTCTACCCAGGCCTTTGTAGTTCTCTGACGGAAGTCCGCATAAATCATTTAAAATCATTGACCGCGTCTTCTGCCTCCCTCTCAGCCACAGCTCAGATGAAGGCTGTGTTACACTCTAAATGGCTTTGCTTCCCAGATGTAAATCAGGATTTATGTTTACTTCTCTTCTTCAGACGCCCATGCTCTCCTTCTGCAAGATAAACCTTCTAACTGCTTTAAATCACCCGTTTTCCTCGTGTGGTTGCCGAACGAACGGCAGATTTACGGGCCTGAGACCATCTGCGCCAAGAAAAAAAGATTATTTTTTTAATGGAAGAGATGACATTGTTTCACTGTCACTTTTATATTCTTGCTAGGAGCCCTCCGACTTTGACCTACGGGTATTTACTTTGCTCACTGGGAGAGCTTCCCCGCGCGGCCCTGTGAGACCAGTGAAACATGCCCAGCTCGGCACTGAACCAGGGTTTCTCAGCCTTGGCCCTTTGGACATTTGGGTAACAGACGCTTTGATGATCCCGTGTTGAGGGAGGACACCCTGTACTTCATGGGACGTTGAGCAGCGTCCCTGGTTTTCCGCCACTAGATGCCAGCAGCGACCCTACCACCCTGGTTGTGACAACTAAAAAATGCCAGAGTCGTATTGAACCATGTCTCCTGAGAGAAAAAAGATCGCCCCCAGTTGAGAAGCACTGTGAAAGCACTCTACTCCTGCTTGGTAAGTTGTGGGGAGGAAACTACAGTTAAGGTACACCTACTAAAGACTCCGACAGAATTCATCACTTCTACTCCTCCATCCAGCCACTCCTTCATTCATCAACTCCTTCCTTCACTGAGTCATTCTTTCCTGACCCTGTGCAGGCTCCGTGGGAAACTAACATTCGCGGGGGGGTGGGGGGGCCACATTGGTTTTACAGTTATTCTAAAGGTGCAATTAATGCACTGAGTCCTGGAAAGGACTTGGTTGGGAAGTGCAGGAGAGAGTAAACATTACATAAACCTGAATCCTGACTGACAAACTTGCAACTCCGGAAAAAGTCATCACAGCGCTTACACTCACAAAGGTTTTACTCCGTTGGAGTTGGAAGAAGACATGACGCAACAATGAGCTTTGCGGTGCTAACGCCTCATGAGGTACCTAGTGCTTCACATTCCCCATCTTCTAAATTTAAAAAAAAAACTACATTTTAGTAAATAGACTTGAGTATATCTTGAGAAACTTGGAGTAAATTATGTAATAAATACAAGATAAAACCTGGATAACAGATATTTTTACTTGCTTTATACCTCTCGCCGGTACAAGGGGTATGTGCATTTCTTTTCTGATTAGAAAAAAAAAAAAAACAATAACCTTTACAAAGTTCATTAAAAATTCTGGTTCCTGTACCTTTGAAGTTAAGTCCAGTGCAGTGAACACTTTCGGCCTCAGAGGGGATGTTTTAAGGGCCACCACTGAGTACCCCTAGAGAGCAAGGAAACACAGTTGATAGGACAGCATTTTCCAAATTGCCTCTGGACACACGAACCAGCAGCAAGCCTTTGAAGACCCGCCTGCAGTCTCTGCCCAGGGAACAGCAGCCCGTGAAACAGAGGCACCTCTCGCCCGTCCTCCTCTCTTCTCGCAGTGATTTCTGCGGCGGCAGCTGGGGCTCCCAACACCCTCGTGCCCAGGCCTCGGGAAGGTCACATTTGCATGGGCTAGAAGGACAGTCCAGGTGGTGCTGCCCACGGGGACTGTCTGCTATTGCTCATTTGCTTAATGACAGAGTCCTCCCCTGCCAGCCTTTCCCTCCCGGTCACCTCCTGCCGTGTGCTGCCTGGACATTTCGCTGGACACAAGAAGAGAGGAAAAGAAAGCTGGGGATCAAGCTATGAATATGTGAAGAAGACAGTCGACAGGTCCGTGCAAGC
This sequence comes from Phyllostomus hastatus, assembly GCF_019186645.2. Lineage (NCBI taxonomy): Eukaryota > Metazoa > Chordata > Mammalia > Chiroptera > Phyllostomidae > Phyllostomus > Phyllostomus hastatus. Next base: position 23,252,917 of record NW_025334024.1, read on the forward strand.
TGCTTGGAGGACACAAAGCGGGGAGGGGGAAAGGTTACCTGAAACAAATGATTTCCTTGAGGACGGGCATAAAATCTTGGTTGTGGCTGTTAGGACCACTGGCTTGAAAGCCATGCGGACCTGGGCCCCAAGACCGACTCGGCTGCCCTTCCCTCTGCACACCGGAGAACCTCGTTACTCCCTCTGAATCTAGCGCTGTCCTCCTGGAAGATGGGCTCAATACCTGCCACAGTCTGAAATTAAATGGTAGCTGCTGTTGACCGTATTCACCAGTCACGCATTTAGTGATTCACGTACTTAGTGGATGCACGGAACATGCCAGGAACTCTGCTATGAAACACGGTCCACAAAAGTTCATCCCTCCCCTCAGGGAACAGTCGGTCTACTTAAAAAAAAAAACAGATGTTTAGGAAATATGCACACGAATAGGTTTATAATCATAATGGTGACACATACCACAAAGTGTAAGCTCACAGGGGCCACCTGAGGGGAGGGAAGGCCGTGTTGCAGATCATCAACTTGAATCTGGAAGACGGAAAATCTACCAGGTGAAGGGAAGAAAAGCATCCCATGTGGACTAAGCAACATGTAAAAGTACCTTGTGACACCAGGGGACACAGGAGACCAACATGCAGAGGTCGACAATGATTTCTTGAATGAATAAATGAGATTTCTAAGAAGGATTTTATGCGTGTTGATTCAATGGTTTGCTAGAGATTCTCTGGCGAATTCTTTACTTGTTTAAGTCTTAGTTTCCTTATGTGTTGGCTGCTATTACTGGTAACAGTGCCATTTCTAGATTATTTTGAAGGTCGCACGAGCGAGTGGACATGAAACCACTTGCCTCATACAGCGCTGCACAAGGGTTAGTCAAAGGAAAGCCCTTAATGGCGAGTTTTCCTCTGAAAACATCAGCAGACGGCAAGCCCTCGGAGCACAGGAACCGATGTGTTCCGTTCACTGCTGCATTCCTGTGATCCAACAGGGTGCCTGAACCAAAGCAGACGTTCACTAAACATGTGTTAATAAAGTACCCACTGATCCCAACTGCGCTTTTACTTTCCAGGCTGTGTACACTGTGTGCACGCGCGTCACTTTGATCGAGGATCTTGTGTCGCTTCCAAGGCATCAAAACACAGCCTATTAAACCCGGTGTTGACACAGCTTCACTCTTGGGCTCCTCCCTGCACTACTCACCAAATCTAAGCCTATTAACTGACCTGAAAACTCCTGAAATATTTCCAGGTGGGGCTGGTGCCTCTACTGACTGAGCCTGTCCCTTTTCTCTCTCCCTCAATTTGCTTCTGACAAACTGGAGTGGGGAGCAAGAAGAAGGAGAGGTAAGAAAGCTATTTTACGATTTGTTGAAATACTAATATGGCCATCCCAATATCTGAAAAGCAACAGAGCGCAGTGAGTGCTGGGGGAGGCAATCCGTCATGGGCCTTAAGCATTCCTGCACCTTCTCGCCAGGTATGCCAAGAATGCAAGACCTTGGGCTTTCTTTACCTGGACCATTTTTCAGGACTGCCTTAGCAGAAAGCAACCTTGAGGGATGAGGTATTGTCTCTTCCCCCACACCAACCAACAAAAAGCAGGCTTGCTTCCAGCTACTACAAAAGTAGGAAATCTTGTAATCCAGAGTTCCTGTCCCATATTTCACCCCCTAGACTGGGCAAGGTGGGGGGATATGGGTACCAACACAAATGAACATAAAGCTGTGGTTACTGCTTTTACTGTGAGTAATAATATCCTTTGCCTCTCAGCCAGGAGTCTCTTACCTTCCACCAGTATCCACGACACTGTAGCAAACTAACTTATTAGCTTATAAGTGGAGTAAAGTCACAAACCACTCACCCCTCTGGACATTGGGTAACAATTTTAACATCACGATATGATTTGTCTGGAGCTATCTTTCCACTTAACTTTTGTGACCTTCGGTATTATCTTTTGAACTCTGAGATTATAACTCCAACTACAAGTGTTGAGCCAGAATTAATTTTTCTTTCACTTGCAACTAGATAGATCTAACTGTATCATTGTGCTAACAACAACAAAAATAAATAAAATAGCCACAAACTTACTGGAAGGATGTGGAGAAATTTACAGACTTTTAAAAATAATAATAAATAATTAAATCAGGAATAGGATAGTTCTGGCTGTCTCAGACATTGGAATTCATGGGCCATCTCCGGAGTCACTCTGAGTGCCCTCATTCCAACCGCTCTCTTTATGTTCAAGGTTCAGATTCCTCGGAGAGAAGTATTAATTAGTTGAGCGTGGGTCAAGGTGGTGCAATAGGAAAAGAAGAGGGACAGCATTTTACTAAACACGTGGGCTGGTTGGAGTAGCAAATACCCAAAGAGAAATCAAAATCAGAGATATTCTTCAAGTACCACTCCAAGCACAGGTAAATTCTCAGTGCTTGTTAGGTGTTACTCTCTTTTCTTTAATGTCATAGTTGCTATCATAGTTAATACTAAAAATCTTGTTACCAAGCTATCAGTCACTGATAATAGAAGCTCATTAAAAACGTCTTCCACAAAAGATATTTTCCACTGTAGAAAATTCAAATGCATCAGGGAGAATGTCATAAATGCAAATTTAAGAGATACTAGTTTTCTTTCGCTGTTAAGTTTACATTGGTCTAGCAACTGCCTGAACTAACAATTTGTTTTTAGCAGTCAGAAAATTAAGGATGGAACCCTTGGTTGGGAATGCAGACTCCAGCGGCTTCGAATCTTAGCCTGCCTACTTACCGCTTATTTCATTCTGAGAAATTAAATTAATCCCCCTCACATTTCGGTTTTCTCACATTTAATTCATAAAGTTAATTGAAGTAGACAATCCACATATGACGTAGTCTTTTACACTTAGTAAATGCTCAGTGAATGTTAACTATGGCTACTATGCAGCGAACTACCGAAGTTTACCTCTTAGTTCTTTCTCCTGCCTACGTGCCCCATATAAATAATAGGTGGGTGTAGGTGCAAACTCAGGCGTGGCTTCTACTGGACATTTTTACAAATAAAAAGAGCCAAACAATTGTGAAAACTCTACATACTAAGGACAAAGACATAATCTGGAAACATATTTTTTGAGGGGGAAAAAGACCTAATAAAATTTTGAATCTGTTCATATAGAAAGAAGCACGCTTAAGGAGAGATTTAATTACTTGGAAATAAAATTCTCCCCTTTAATTGTGATGTCAGCGAGCAATGTAACTACATTTTTGATCCTGTGTGTGTACATCTTAATCACTCAACTGTCTTAATATAGCCATTTGTCTTAAATATCACTTTTTTACTGAAACAAGCTTTAAAATTTATCATAAATATTTGTTTCACATAACTATCACTGAAGAAAGAAGAAAACGCTTGTTTATCTTCATTTAACGCTAAAAGGTATGGCAGACATAGGGCTTCCTTACTCCCTGCATCATCCGTCTGGCTCCCGTTCTGTAAATGGGGGCCCATGAACTAGCCCTTCCTGACCTGCACTCCCTCGGCACCGTGGCAGAGGAGCTCCAGCAATTCTAAGACCTGGTGGTTCACCAGTCTGTAGCATCTCTTTCCCGTTTAATCGAGGCCTTTTTAAAAATGCATAAGAATCTAACTAGGGGGTTATCAAAATGTTAGTTACATAGTTAACAGCTGCTGATTGCAATGGCTATTTCTAACTTCTGAAGAAAAAAGGGGGAAGTCATCATCTTCACATCTTTCACTGTTGAGCTCATGCTCTGGAGGTCCCACCCCCTAAGGACCCGGACCCATGCAATCCCCAAATGGCCCAAATTCTGTTTTTGCCATGTATGCCCCATATTTCTACACACTCCAGTTAACTTGGCTGAGCCCTGGTTCCTAGGGATCCGGGTCTTTTATTTTACTGAGTCCGTGGGAAAATCACAGAATAACTTTTCCAAGTTTGTGTTCATGGTCCCCCAATTGTATGAGAATGGTCCACTCATTCAAAGACGACTCATTCTTAACAGTCCCTTTGGCTTACATCTTGGCCAGCCTGGATGTGCACGACCAAAGGACTAGGCTCCCATAGCCAATTCCTGTTCTGCTTTTCTTTCTGTCTCTGGACTCATTCTTCTGTCCCCATGTCCATCTGCCCTTATTCCCACTGTCCCGTGAAGGACAGGCCTGTAGCTTAGCCCTGTGTTCCCTTACATCTTCAGTCCTACAGATTAGAAATTCTTATCCTGCTAGAAAGACAGGCATGCTGATTCTTGCAACAAATCTACACGTGAGTTCTATTACTGCCTCCTGTGCACACTGCTTTATTCTTCACCTTTAAAAGAAAACTTAAAAATCAGATTTTTCTGAGTCTAATACTCTTTCAGCTACACACACTGCTTCTTTATTAAACCTCTCGGCTCTAGACTAGGTCTCCTGAGTTCTTGGCTTTAAGTACAGCTAATTAGGTCTGGGTGTTTGTAACAGGAGGATGATCAACATGCTACAGACACACTCCCCTGTGTCCATTAGAACAACCACTGTCCTCACCATTTCCTCATCTGCTGAGATGATGCAGCACCTCCCTCGAAGGGTCCGTTGTAAAGACAAAACAAGTGACTAGCTACAGGTAAGACAGTACCTGGCACCTGGTCCATGTTCAGTGAGTTAGTTCTTCTCATTATTAGTATTTATATTAGTACTAGCATTACTACTAGAAAAACACCAAGTTTAAAACCTAGAAAATGAGTCGATATATGCAGAGAGTAACAATTTAGTGCTCAGACAGATGTCTCTGTAAGATGCTCTATGATCACAGCAGAGAGGGCCTAAACATACGATGCCTGCACTTTTCATATTTAGTCACTGAACACACACAGACACGCACACACACACACTGACTAGGTGTGTGTCCCACATTTTGGAGAGAACAAGTATATTGCAGGCATTCTCTGAAGCATCCCACATGGGACCTGAAATGCTTAGTGCATGCCGCTTTGAGGAGAGAATTTCTATCTTCACTCGCCAGATTGTCTCCTGAAGTAACTGAAACCCCTAAGCCTTAGATAAAAGCTGCTTGGTGCCATTGATGGTAATAGAGCAATTGGAGTTGAGGCTACAATGCTCTTTTTGAAATAGGAGGCTTAGCTTAGCCTATACAAAATAAGAAATGCATATTAATATTTTCGAATACATGCAAAAATATATATTACTGAAATACATAAATATTTTAAAGGCTCTGCTCCTGACTGGCACAGCTCCTGACTCCCTAATTATAATTAATATATTTAGCTAGACGAGCCAAAGCTTGCTGGACCTTTCCATGAAAGTCACGATGATATTCAGGGAGGGCAAGGCCCACTGACCCTCTCTGCCTCTTGGGGACCCTCCGGCAACAGAGCCTGAACTTGGTCCCTGCTGCTGCCAATAGTGTATTTCCTTGCCAGCCACTACCTGAAGGGGATGAGAAAGTAACCGTTAATTCCTTTTATCTTATTGAAACCTGGAGAGGGAAAGGATATGAGGTGGCATTAAAGCTTATTTCCACGGACTTCTAACTTTTGCCTCTGAGAAAATTAGAAAATTAATTCTTATTCAGACCAACCCAGAGGAGGAAGCAGATGGACCGACAAGAAACCACTCGCCTCTTAATAACCTCACTGTCACCGGCGCACTCTTACAATGAATCTAGCCGTCCTGTGAGAGGCAGGGAAGATGGTTCTTTTACACGGAGACGTAGTGATTAGGGTTCTGTTCCAAAGAAAAACAAATGGAGGAGCCCCTGAAACAGACTTGCTTGTGTTTAAATCCCGTCTGTATCATATTTATTACCTGTGTGATGTCAGGCACTTTATTCCTCTGAATTCCAGCTGGCTCATGTGAATAGTGGGAACAATGATATTAGATAACTATCAATACAACTGAAGATGATAATGTATGTAAATGAGGTACATGTAATAAATATCCAATCAGTTACGATTTCTTTCTTTGTATTGCCTACCAACTTTATCTCCTCTAATACTAGAGCAGTACATTAATGGATAAAAGAATAGTGCATTAATTGATATAAAAATAAAATCATTAAGAATGCTTAAGTTATTATATGATGAAGAATAGGAAAGAGTGTACTCCAGACAAAGTAGAGTTTAAGCCAAAAACTATAGCAAGAGACAAAGAAGGTCATTATGTAATGATAAACGGGTCATTTATCAAGAGGATATAACAACTGTAAATATCTATGCATCTAACATCAGACTACTTAAATATATCAAGCTATATTAATTAAGCTGAAAGGGGAAATAGATAGCAATATGATAATGGTAGTGAGCTTCAATACCCCACTTTCAACAATGCATAGATCATCCAGAAAATCAACAGGAAGACATTGGACTTCAAATACACATTAGATCAGAGATATTAACATCATAAAGAAACTACTATAAACAAACATATACCAACTAATTCAATAACCTAGAAGAAACGGATAAATTCCTGGAAACACACACTTACCGAAACTGAATGATGATAAAATCAAAAATCTAAACAGACCAATAACTAGTGAGAAGACTGAATTACTAATCAAAAACTTCCCAACAAGAAAAGTCTAAGACTCACTGACTTGACTGGTGAATTCTACACTCAAACATTTAAAGAAGAATTCATATCAATCATTCACAAACTCTTTCAAAGAATAAGAGAGGAGGGAACACTTCCATACTCATTGTATAAGGTCACATTACCCTGATACCAAAGCCAGACAAGGAATATACTACAAAAGAAAGTTACAGGCCAATATCTCTGAAGGTTACAGATGCAAAAATCCTTAACAAAATACTGGCACACCAAACTCAATAGTACATTAAAAGAATTATACACCACGATCAAGTGGGATTTATTCCTGGGTAATTCAACAAATATAATTCAACATCTGTAAGTCAATAAATATATTACACTGCATTAAGAAATGAAGAATAAAAATCATGTGATCATCTCAATAGATACAGAAAAAGCATTTGACAAAATTCAACATCCTTTCATGACAAAAATTATGAACAAACTGAGTGTAGACAGAACAAACCTCCACATAATAAAGGCCATATGAAAGCTCATATGAAAGCTCATATGAAAGCTCAATGGTCAAAAGCTGAAAGCTTTTCCTCTAAGACCAGGAACAAGGCAAGGATGCCCACTCTCACCACTTTTATTCAATATCATGTTATAAGCCTTAGCCAAAGCAATTAGGTAAGAAAAAGAAACACAAGGCATCCAAATCAAAAATAAAAGATTAAAATTGTCTCTATCTCCAGATGACATAAGATTATATGTAGAAAACCCTAAAGATGCCACCAGACAACAGTTAGAAACTAATAAAAACTTCAGTCAAGTTTCAAGATAAAAACTCAATATTCAAAAATCTGTTCTGTTCATTACACTAAGAACAAACTATCAGGAAGTTGGAAGACCTGTACACTGAAAATTATATGACATTAATGAAAAAAATTGAAGATACAAGAAATGGCAAGATATTCTGTGCTTATGAGTTAGAAAATCAATGTTGTTAAAATGTCCATATTACCGAAAGCCATCTACAGATTTAATGCAATCTCTATAAAAGTTTCAATGGCATTTTTCACTGAAACAGAACAAAAAATCCTAACATTTGTGTGGAACCACAAAGACTCTGAATAGCCAGAGCAATCCTGAGAAAGAAGAACAAAGCTTTAGTCATGATGATCCCTGTTTTCAAACTGTATTTCAAAACTATCGTAATAAAAACAGCATTGTGTTTGCATAAAAACAGACACGCAGAGCAATGGAACAGAATACAGAGCCCATAAATAAGCCTACACACGTATGGTCGATTAATTTACAACAAAGCCAAGAATATACCATGAGGAAAGGACAGTCTCTTCAATAAATGGTCCTGGGAAAACTGGATAGTCACATACAAAATAATGACATTAGAAAACTAACTTACACCATACACAAAATTAACTCAAAATGGATTAAATACTTGAATGTAGGACCTGAAACTCTGTAACTCCTAGAAGAAAATATAGATAGTAAGCTCTGTGACATCAGTCTTGGCAATACATTTTTGTATCTGACTCCCAAAACAAAAGCAAAAAAAGTAAAATAAGTGGGATTAAATCAAAATAAAAAGCTTCTGCAGAGCAAAGAAAACCACCACCACCAAGAAAAGGCAACCTACAGAATGGGAGAAAATATATGCTATGCAATTTATCAGAAAATCACACATCTGATAAGGAATAATATTCAAAATGTACAAACAACTCAATAGCCAAAAATCAATCTGATTCAAAAATGGGCAGAGGATCTAACTGGACATTTTCCTCAAGTAAGACATACAGATGGTCAGTAGGCACATGGAAAGATGTTTACTAATTTCACTAATTATTAGAGAAATGCAAATTAAATCCACAGTGAGATATCACCTCACACCTGTGTGCATGGTAATCATCAAAAACACAAGAGACAACAAGTGTTGAGAACGTAGAGAAAAGGGAACCCTTGTACCCCATTGGCAGAAATGTAAACTGGTACAACAATCACTATGGAAAACAGTACAGAGCTTCTTCAAGAAATTAAAAACAGGACTACCTACCATATGACCCAGCAGTGCCAGTTCTGGATATTTATCCAAAGGAAATGAAATCACTTTTTAGAAGAGATGCTCACATTCCAATGTTCACTGCAGCATTATTCATTACGGACAACCTAAGTGTCCCTAGCTACAGGAACAGACATACACACACACACAGGAGAGTATTACTACATTTAAAAAGAGGAAATCCTGCCATTTGCAACACCATGGATGAAACCGGAGGGCACTGTGCTAAGCGAAATAAGCCAGACAGAAAGACAAATACTGCACGGTATCACTTATATGTGGAATCAAAAAATAAATGTTGAACTCATAGAAACAGAGAGTACAATAGTGGTTGCAGGCGCTGGGGGTGAGGAGAGAAATGGGGAAAAGCTGGTAAAAGGGTACAAACCTTCAATTATGAAATGAATAAGGTCTAAGGAGCTAATGTGTAACGTGGTGATTATAGTTAATAATACTGTGTTGTATAATTGAAATTTGCTGAAAGAGTAGATCTTATGTGTTCTCAGAAGAAAAAAGTGATGAATGTGTTAATTAACTTGATGGCTGGAATCCAAAGTATACATATATCAAATGATCACATTGTACACGTTATAAATTGTAATGTAATTTGTCGATTATACCTTAATAAAGCTGAAAAACATGGTAAGAGGAATATCGATTTCTTTTTACCAGGAGCTGAAAGTCTATGCACCCTCCTTTGAACCTGGGTGGGGTTGTGCTTTCCAACTGCAATTTTCTAAAACCAATTGGGCATCCTAAAACCCAATTATAAATTCTGATACTAACTAGATTTATTCACCACCAATCCCCTAGGTCAAAGGGCTCAGTGCCACAAGACGGGCCCCACTGCAGGCTCCGGCCACAAGTCCCGGGGACTCCTTGCCACAGTTCTGAGCAATAGGACTAGCTACAAATTCAGGGGTTTCCATGACCTCCTGCACGTTCAATAGTTTGCTAGAAAACTGACAGACTCAGGAAAGTGTTATACTTAAAATTACTACTTATTATAAAACATAGAAATGAACAGCCAGTTGAACAGGTATATGGGACAAGGGTGTCCAGCAGAAGCTTCTGTCCCACGAAGTCAGAGTAATTCATCACCCTCCCAGGACATCAATAGTTTCACCAACCAGGAGGCTCTCCAAACCTCATTATTCAGCTTTTACCAAGGTTTCATTACAGGGCCGTGATTGATTAAATCGTTGGCCACATCATTGAACTCAATCCCCAGCCCCTCTCCCCTCCTCAGAAGTCAGGGTATAGGACTAGAAGTTCCAACCATCTGATAACATGGTTAGTCTTTCTGGCGATCACCCTCCACGCGGAAGCTACCTAGGGGCCCCACTATGAGCCACCTCATTCATAAATTCAGATTTGGTTGACAGGGGGTCACTGTGAATAACAGAAGACACTCCGATCACTCAGGAAATTTCAAGGATTTTTGAAACTATGTGCCAGAAGCCAGGGACAAAGACCTGACCTGTTAGCTATGAGACCGCAGCTTGTGGCTGCTTTGACCAAGAGAGAACTACTACAGCGATCCTGTGTGACTCACGAGTCTGGGTCACACAGGGCCGTGCAGCCTCCACCTAGTTCAGTGGAACATTGCTACTCAGAGCCCTGGCCATATGCTGAGAGGTCCAGCTCCACATGGCCTCTGTGCTGCAAACCAACCAAACCACACGCAGAAACTCTGGTGCCTGCTTTTGAGTCATCCTAGCATAGATGGGACTGTAGATGACTCTAGCCACCAGCCCACGAGACACCCTGAGCCATAACGTTTTCCCCTGAACCCGCAGTTAACATGGGGCAGAGAAAAGCCATCCCTTCCGGGTCTCATGTGAACGCCTGACCCACAGAACCTGCAAGCAAAATAAAGGGGTTCTTCTAAGCTGCTAAAGAACAGGGTAATGTGTTACACAGCAATAGTAACTAGAACAAGTCAAAGAAAGTAAGCCTGGACAAGTACACCGGGCCAGGTCAGGCCATGTTAAGAATGTTGGACTTGAATCCACAGAAAACCAGTTTGTAGAGACAGAAGGGATGCATCATAGTTGGATCTACTTCTTAGATAACTCATTCTGGCAGCGTTGTGAAGGGCAAGCCCGGAGTTGGGGAGAGTGAAAGAAACTACTGAAAGATGTTGAGAACATTCATTAGGACAGTACTAATATGAACAGAGATGAAAGGAGAGCCTTAATAAAAAAAAAAAGCAGGAAGTAAAAGCAGCAGAATTTGGTGGAATATCCAATATAGAATTGGACAACAGGAGGGAGAAGAATTAATGATGATGACCCTCATGTTTCTGAACTGAATGGCTAGGAAGAGAATAAGACTATTAATAGGGCTATTCATAGATATTTAGAATAATAAAGAAGTTGACAGTGGTTGAGGGAAAAGATATCCAACAACTTTTGAACGTGATGGACTGAAATTTCTTTAGAACACTTGGGGGACAGATCCAGCAAAAGGTTCACAAGCCTGAAGCTTGGGAGAGAGGTTAGGACAGATGGCAGTAGATTTGAAAATCGATAGTCTCTATAGGTAAGCCGATGAAAATAAATGAGATCATTTAGGGTAAGGAGGCAAAATAAGTACAATGGAGAATCAAAGATGAATCCCTATGTAATACCAATACATAGGAAACAAAGAAAAAGGAAAATAAGGTCAGAGAGGAAAGAGTGACAGACTCCTGGAGTAACGAGTTTCAGAAAAGCCTCTGTTGTTCGCTATCATTAAATGCAGCAGAGCGCCACTAACCCCATGCCAAGACCTTTGCGGAGCAATAAGAATATAAATTTGAATATCTCCTCATTCTAGCCTGCAAAGACATAGACAAGTAAACAAGCAGGTGCCAGTAGAGTGTGAAAAATGCAAAACAGAACTGTTACGCAGCACAGAGTCACCTCGGGGAGGGAGAAATTGACTTCGTGAGAACAAAAGAAGTGGTCAGGGGATGTGATATATCAGATGTTTGTCTCCTCACGTGGAGTGCAAGCCACTTAAACCCAAGAACCAGAACTTTGTTCATACCCAAGCCCTGAGGACCACTATTTGGAGTTCAGTAGTTTACTATGTATGATGGGCCTGAAATTCCGCAACTTCTGGGAAAGTCAAATTAACTGAAATAGGTCATTTGCATTAGCGTGCGAAAGCGAGAGAAAGAAGGAAGAGGACTGCCATTCACAGCAGTCCCCAGGGAAGCCCGGCCCTCCCCCGTTTGGCATCAGGACAACTCATCTGCAAACCGCCTGTCTGCATGCGGGGCCTCCCTGCTATTGTTCTGACCCTGCGCCGTTATACAGTGTGGAGAGCAATTGAAAGAAGCACTTATTACTGCCTGGAATTGAAATCCAGAAGCCAGAATCGTTCCAGAGCTAAAAGCAATTTATTCCTAAGCTTTCATTTCTATAATGTTGAGATGAGTCCCACGTTCCCACCCCCTCCCCCCCGGCTGGCCGCCTGCAAGTTCCAGGGCAGCCATGTCAGGCTCTGGGGGCTGGTTCAGCTCCAGATGGTTGCAAGCTTTTGCACAGGCCTAAGAAGTTACCCAACCCCAAGTTTTGCCTTTAAAGAAAACAGCTAGCCGTGTATTTTTAGACGTAGAAGACTTTCTTCTATAGTCGAATCCGCAAAGCCTTGTAAGTACCAGGCATATGAAGGGTAATTTTAGTAAGAAACTTGTCCCTTCCAAGTGTGTGTGTACGTGAAGAGAGAGGAGAGAGAACAGTGATTTCCACCAGGGGCTATTTTACCTTTTAGGGAACATGAACTGTTCGGAGGTATCCGTGGTTGTCCCAGCTGGGGGTGTTAGTAGCATCTAGTGATCAGAGGCCAGGGATGCTGCTCAGGATCCTACAAGGCACAGGGCAGCAACCACAGCAGGCGATTTTCCAGCCCCAAAATGTCAGTAGTGCCAAGACGGAGAAATCCTGAGACAGAGAGAGAAAGACAGAGAAAAGAGGAATCAAGTAATTACTCTATTGGGGTTTTTCCTACCAAAATTCAGTCCAGTCACAGACGCACCCCGTCTTCAGGGTGAGAGGCCAGTCTGGTCTCACGCAGTCTCACCTGCCGTGAAACAGGGTCAGGAGGGCCAGACGGCCTTGTGCACCATGACTCTATTAGACAGACTTGTTGGGTAAAAGAGAAAGCATGCAACACGACTCCATGATACAACTGCAAAAATATCACCCTTGTGCTGTAACTAAAACAAGATAACCCCCAAGCTAGCAACAGAAGGGGACTGACTGCATGACGAGACAACGAGAGAGAAAATATGCTTCATGTTCCATTTGGAAAGAGGCGCCTGCTCCATGCAGCTCTGAGGCGGGCTTGTAGATCTAGGAACCAGAAGGGAAAATGGTCTTTGACCTCCAAGGGATGCTGGGAAACAGATGCCCAAAGATCCCAGGGAAGAATTTTTGACCCAACAGGCTTCTTGCATGTGTCAAGTGATATTTCTTTTTGTGTGAAAATTTGCTGCTTCTTGTTAAAATATAAGAAAACGGCCAAATTCTCATGCAACCCCCTGAGGCTTCAGCTCATCTGGTTGGCCACACTCCCAGCTGGAATCCCTGATACCCAAATTCTCTCACTGCATGTTACTTAAGGACTCGCTATTCAAAGACATAGCATGGGGCCTTCCTGTCTCATGGCTCGCTGGGCAGCACAAGTCTTTGTCGGGAAGTTAGATGTGTATTCACAAAAAAAATTAAAAACATGAGCTTGAGGAACAGACAAGCCTGGGTTTGAATCCTGGCTCGATTCCTATCCTGGCGTGTGACCTTGGCAACACCTTCACTTCTCCAAATCTCAACTGATGAATAAGTTAATGAGAAAACACAATTGTCGCGAGATTTAGGTGTGACAATATACATGATTCTGCCAGGACAACGCCTAATTCGTAGGACCTGTACACTCAGGTTATTACTGGTTTGAGTATTATTTCTGAAACACAAGGTCTAAAAATACTCCTCTACCTGTATTAATCTGAGTTTCTGTTTATAGCCCACCTGAGACAAAATACCAAGTTGAGAAATGCTCCTTATGCTTCTTACTAATCACACTGGTGGCAAAGGTACAGGCCACATAGGATACAGAAGAAGGCGCTAGAAATTTAGAGAGAAACAGCTTTCCTGTTGAAATTAATTTTAGAGTCTGCAAGTAATTTCACTCCTCTGAGCCACAGTTTTCTCATTTGTAATATAGGAATAGTCTCATCCCCCTTTAAGGCTGGCTTGTGGATATTAAAAAACATAATGCATATAAAGCATGTGAGATACAGGCTTATCTTCGCTACTATAGATTCCCACTTCACCTTTTCCCAGAAGAGGCGCACAGTGCGCCTGTGGCTCCAACTCGGCTCCAGCAGCTGCTCGCCCCTTACTCTCTTTGCTCACTCACCGCACTGAGCCTTTCTCCGCACACCCCCAAACCACTGCGGTAAATGCCACTTCATCCGGGCAGATTCCCAGATATGACTACTGTCCTCTTGGACTTCAGGCTACAACCGTCTCAGCCCATGTCTCCACTACTGTAATAAACGTTCTGGTAGGATTATTGCAATTATCTCTGACCTTTGCAGAGCCTTTTGGATCCTTTGCCCCAATATCCTTGTATTTGTCAGGATTCTCCAGAAAAACAGAAAGAATAGAATGAGTATATAAAGAGACAGATTTATTTTAAGGCATTGGCTTACAAGACAATGGAGGCTGGCGAGTCTAAAATATGTACAGCGGGCCGACTCAGGGAACAGCCAATGTTTCAGTCCAAAGGTGGTCTCCCGGCAGAATTTCCTCTTGCTCAGAGGTTCTTGGTCTTTTTTTTCTAGTCAGGCCTTCTACTGATTGGACAAGGCCCACCCACCTTATGGAGGGCCACCTGCTTCACTCAAAGTCTATCAATTTAAATGCTAATATCATCTGAAAACACCCTCACAGAAAACTCTGAAATAATATTTGACCAAATATCTGGATACCATGGGCCGGCCAAGCTGACGCAGAAAATTAACCAACATAGGGCATTTGTCCAGGCAGGTATGTGACCTGAACCACAGATTCAGGAGCCCCAACACAGATTCCATTTGCTGCTGCGCCCCTTTGTCCAGGTTTTGGCAGAAATAGTTCCCTGTGTTGTGATAGCAGTCACTAACTGTCAAGCAGCGTAATGTCCATACTCATTCCAAGAGCTATCGGATCATCAGAATTATCACTCTTCTCTATTCTAGCCGTCCCCCAGTCCCCAGCATTGTATCTCTCAGACAGTAATGTGCATCACAAATACTTGTGGAGGACATACCAAATTCTGGGCTTTCAGCCATCTTAAAAATGGCACACATACAAAAAAAATAGTTCCCTGCTCACACAAAACTTACTTGCTTACTTTACATATTTGGAGGAAACCAGTCGAAAACAAACATGATTCCTTTCACTGTGTTTTTCACAAGCTGAAATCAACCAGGCCCATGACAGACAGAATTTGGAGAAACAGGGCAGTTTAGAAGTCTGAGGTCTCCCCGAGGGGGGACATCTGAGCTGAAACTGCAGGATCAGAAGGAGAGAGGCATGAGAAGAGCTGGGAGAATCTCCAGGCACAGGAACGGTGGGGAAAAGGACCTTGAGATGCAAGGAGCAGCCTGATTGGAACACCCAAGGTGAACGGACAAGTTTAGAGGGAGGGGCCCCACAACAGACGGGGTCTGGTTGGCCATGGAAGTGATTTTATTGTATTAAAAAATGCCACAAGAAGACAGGATGCATTTAAAATGAGGAGGTGGTCAAACTAATTTATATTTTTAATCCTATTTCTTGGGCTTCTATGGGGCAAATAGAATGAGAAAGTGGCCTGCACTATCAGCTCCTAAGCTACCTATCAATGGTCTACAAGATGGGGCTTGCTTGTTTACACTTCTTTCTGTGGACAGACTTGGGAGACTGAGTTAAATGCTTCTATCATCTGACTTGTCCTGATGGGTTGATCTCCACCTGAATCCTTTTAGTCCTACTTAGGGAGGCTCAGTCACAGTTCTGGATAATCCCTGAAGCCTGACCAGTCTTGGTTTCCACTTTAATCCATCCTCAGCCTTCTCTCACGGAACCAGGGGCTCGTGCACTCCACTGTACATTGGGATAGGCTGGAAAGGGGATCTGGACAATGAAGACACTCTAGTTCCCCAGAATCTCTACATTAACACCTATACACACACCTACTAAAACAGTTCTGGAATGTGTGCTATGTGTCGGGCACTGGGCCAGCATTAGGGTTCTAGAAATGGATAAAACAGGCTGTTCCTACCAGAAGGAGAATGAATGACTGAATGACTGAATCTCAGAGCGTGACAGTCAAAGCTCATATGGATTCACAAAATTTTCCTCTTAAATAAAAATGTGTCATCATCTGGAAACAGGAATGATAGGATTGTTGTCAGGATCAAATTTTTAAAATTGTCACAGTGACTAGCACATAGCTAGATACTTTTAAAGGCCATATCTATAGAACTCGTGACATCAGACATGTAAATACGTAGAATTAAAGCACTACTGTAATTTCCTGTCCTGTAATGAAGACTGGTTTGAGCCACAAATATCGATGGATTTTAGGAATGGATTTATAGGTGGTCTGCTATGGATAGGCAATTTCTTCAAAGTTACCTAGACCAGTTAGGGCATCCCTCAGCCATATTGCAAATGTCCCCACATATTAATACATGTTTTATGGGTCAAAAGAGCCATGAGTTTGGCTCTAAAAACAACATTAGTTTTAAAAAGCAAATTTTTAAAAACATACAGAGAAAGAGACATCAGTCTGAATCTAACTGATAGCAGGACAGCATCTAGGGACTCACAGAGAGAAGCCCCACTTTCTTCCATGTAAGGGGGTATTATAAGTATAGCAGAAACAATTATATCATTTGTATTGTGAAAACAAATGTGAACTTTATGAATAACAATCTATTCTAGGTTGATAATAGTAATAAACTCATTTGTTGAAGATAAGAATGATAATAGTTTTTTAAGATTTTATTTATTGATTTTTAGAGAGAGGAAGGGAGGCAAAAAGAGGGGGAGAGAAACATCATTGGGTGGTTGCCTCTCCTGCACCCGCTTCTGGGAACGTGACCAGCAACCCAGGCATGTGCCCTAGACCAGGAATCAAACTGGGGATTTTTGGGTTCTCGGGCCGGCACTCAATCCACCGAGCCACAGCAGCCAAGGCTGATAATAGTTCTAATGGCATTTATTCACACTTATGATGTGTCTGTCCTAAGTACTTTGTGTCTCACTTAATCTTCCGGCAGCCTAATGACACAGCCTGTTATCGCCGCTGACACAGTAAAGCCGGGGCTTGGAAGAGCTGTGCGTGTCACCAGTGGAGCTGATACTCAAACCAAGGCACTCCACATCCCGAGCCATGGTCAGGATGGACCGACACAGGGTGACGGCCTTGTGCAGGCAAAGCCTACCTGTGCAGAGGTGCTGCTTCAGACCTCCTCCTCGCCGGATGGGCAATGTGAGGCTGTTCAGCAACTGCTGCGCTGGAAATGAGCAGCTTTCAGGTGCCAATGGCAATGACACTGAACCACGGTCACCGATGGAAAAGAGGGGCCTTTGTTCGGCAAGCACATAGGCTGCCATTCTTTTGCCGAAGCTGTAGTCACAACACACAGGCTAAGAACACCACACTCTCTGTGAAATCCTTGATTCCGCACACTTCTATTGTACTGTACTACTTCTGAGCACGCTGGATTTTACGGCATTCTCTAGGAAGGAGGGGGTGAAAAGCAAATTCAGTAAATGCCAGTATTTTTACTGCCTTTGCCAAATTTGACATCTTTCAAAGTAACTGTGAGAAGCACGCACAATCGCTGCCAACTGCATGATTTAGCAGCTATAAAATCCCTCTGAATCAAACCCATTTTGAAATAAAAAGGAACCTGCTTGCGAATTTCATTGCACTGTTGGATACCTGCTCAAAGATCAATCACCTCACTTCATTCTGTATTCCTGGTGTATTTTTAAGTTGAATCTCTTTTTTTTTGCAGCTTACCTATTTAGTTAAGGGTAGAATTTTCAAAGACTAAAGATTGAGCAAGGAGGAGGAAGACATGAAATCTGAACAAAGAGTTTCTTTATTATTCTGCACAATAGAACTGAAAAAGATGGTCTGTTTTCTTTTTCAGCTCTTTCCCCGATGGTGCAGCACCTAGATTCTCAAAACTCAAGTGTCCTTGACCGGAAGGAAAATAATATCTCTCTGCAGGCCATCTTGTAGGATAAAACAGCCGCGTTTCCTACTCCACAGAGAATTTCTTCAGATGAAAGTCAGTTTTTGAGGCTGAATATGACTGGGCGAGCAGAAGGCCAAACACGTGGCTGTGGTTTGGTCACCAATGACAATTGGAAAACATGTGTCCATCAAATGTAGTACAAAAGGAATGTTTAACTATCTCGAAGCTGAAATACACCGTGTAAATAAAATACTGACTATAAGGAAACATCAAGGTGTGAATATCACCACACCTCAAAGGAATAAAAAATAAAATTGTTGAGTTTGGGCTTCTACAAAAGTTTTGTATATAAGAAACAGGAAAAATGTATTGGCTCTCACTCGGAGTCTCATGAATGCAAACACTTCAATCATGGGCACACGCGCTTCCCTTCTGTAGATCCATACACGCTGTGTGTTTAAGGGTGAAATCAACAAGGGAGACGCTTTTTTTCTCACGATGAGGAAGTTTGTGAAGGACTAATATGTGCTGAGCTATAGAACTACTAAGAAAATATTCAAAGTCAAATAGGAGCTAAATTCCCCTTAGCAGGGAAAACTTAAGTTAGAAATACCGCATAGCCTTTATCATCCTCTGTCCCTGGAAGAAATCCCGAAAGGATCACACTTAGAAAACAGTCGCAGGCGACAAGCTCCTACTGGATGCCATTTTCCAGGCTTAGGCAGCCCATCGCCTTTTACCAACAGCCCAGACGGACTTCAACAGCAGTAGACTTCAGTGTGCGTCCACTCACAGGGAATTCGGTGTAGCGCTCCCCGCAGCCGGAATAGATTTGCAACCATGTCGGCGTACGACGGGATTTTTGACATGGTGTGCGTTCCCTCTGCATAAGCCATCGAGTTGCTAAATTGTGATTAATGTCTTGGATGCAAGTGCATTAAATTATTTTATCCCGTAGCGTCAGCAACTTCCTCATAAAATCCACCATCAACTGCAGTGTGTGTGTGTGTGTGTGTGTGTGTGAGAGAGAGAGAGAGAGAGAGAGAGAGAGAGAGAGGCTGAGCCTCAGGAAGACTTAGAACTAGAAATAATGTCACCAAAACAAAAAAAATGTGGGTTATTAATAGGAAATCATATAATTTATTATCAAAAATGGCCACTCATGAGAGTTAAAGGGGACATTATTAATAATTGCTCAGAGACAACGGACATGAAGTAGGACGTATAACGCTATATATTCACAAAATAGTGTCGCCTTGATTACAGCATGAAACAGCGGCGTGGTGGGGGGAGGGTGCTTCGGAAGCCACTGGGCTTGCACTTGGCCCTCAGCGCTGACGTGCACGAGTTGGGCCCATCAGCCTCCACACCTCTCCCTGTCCTCGTTTGTAAGGTAACAGGAAGTACATTTAACTTTGATTTACTGTTTACCATGCACCAGAAAACATGCCACAGTATAATATTAAATAGCCTGGCTTACATCTCATAATGACTAAGTCATGTGGTCACTATTGTCCCTGTTTGACATGGGACTTGCTCACTGTGACTCAGCAGGTAAGTGGCGAGGCTAAAATATGGACCCTGGCGCTCGGCCTTGCGTCCCCACCCTTAGATACCGTGCTACCCTGGGTAATAATTATCAACGTTTCAGAGTTCTTGTTAGAGCTGGCTGAGACGCTGCACACTGGACACTAGCACCATATTCAAATACAGTAGAAATAAAAACTGAGTTACTAATAATGAAATAAAAATAGCTATCAGTGCCTTTTGGAGGTTGCCATCTGGGACCGCATCGGAGGTGACAGTGATTTATAAGGAGACCCTTTGATAATTCTGTAGCTAAAGTTCTCACTTGACTAGAAACATCTATTAACCTGATTCATACTGAACAACAGTTGGTAAATCAGTGGTGAGAATGCAGCTGAATTACATCGCTTGTTTTCTCTCAAATGCTTTATAATCAAAGAAGCATTTGCATCATCTACTCATACTTTTATAGAACTGTAATTAGATGTCTGAGAACGATGAATACCATTTGAAGTATTGTGCAAATAGAGAATTATTAGAAACTAATGTATTGGTGGATTATCTCAAACATTTATAAAAAACGCCTATAGAAGATAGTCTTGTAAAATGATTGATCAATCTAACAATCACATGACCAAGGGGTTAATCAGTTAATTAAAGTTCATTTATTCTGCTAGTTTATCTCATAAGGAAGAAGTTGAACTAAATTGAGCACAAGAAAAAATTTTCATATCCAATTTGATTTGCCTTCTAAGTAAATTTCACATGTACATATGTAGATTCCTTTCATACACTTTTGGAAGATTTAATGCCTTGGAAAATGTACGAAAATAACACTTAGGAAGACATTTTAACAAAACTTCTCAATCAGACTTTTTAAACCTTACGACTCTGATTTAAGATGCTGGTAGTACATGAAGTTATTTTCTGTCACGCATTTAGAATAGTTGATTACTCATTTACACAGTCAAGACTTCAGTAGATAATGAGCGCATAAGTCACCTTAGAGAGAGGGCCTTCTCAGAACTGAAAGTGAGTACCCTGTTCCCCTCAGTCCAAGAATACTAATGTTTCAGATAAGTTTCCAACCTATCAGGCTAAAGCACGAATATGCCAGGAAGTTGGATACTGCTTAGTACAAAAACGTATGGGTAAATTGAAGCAATCTTTTATTATTTGATTATGAAGTACCACCTTTACCCTTCGACTCTGAGGGATTTATTACAAGGTAATTAAGACTGTATGTTGATGCCCAAGAAGAATTATTCTGATTTATAATTCACACAAAAAAAATCACAGTTGTCTTGTGGAAGTCCTTCTAAGTGGTGGCACATGTTTGAATATAGGAAAAAAAATCGTTTCAAAGCTCAGTACAAACAATTCAAAATAGCCTTCGAAATTTGGGTTCACAGTAAGGTCCCGCTTGTATGTTTCTCTCCGGGTGGCTAGTGTGCTTGTTCTCATGAAGTACATTCTCACACCACACAGTGAGGGGGGGAGTTCAGGCCAAGTGTGTGCCCAGCTCCTGATACACTCTTCATCCTCAGCGGGCTATTGTTGCCCAGTGCAGTCCTTTTTCTACTTCTTGTGACTCTCTGACAAACAACAAAGTGATACTATAACAGGGTGCAGCCAAGAGGGGAGCCCCAAATAGGGATCTGTAATAGGGTCCAGAAGAGCTTGGAGATAATTGGCTCCACACCACAGGGCCACACCTGCCCAGAATGCTGGCAGCTGTGGCCAACTGTGGGAGGAGCCAGAAACTGGGCTGCAGAGGAAGATTGGCGCCGGGATTTAAACCCAGCAAGGCAGCCATTTGGTGTCTGTCTTTGGGACCACGCGTTTGTTCAGGACCACACGGCTTTGATGTCTTGGTTGGGACCATGAGGCTTGGGTGAGAGTCAGGACCACAAGGCTTTGGAAGTGCTCCCTTTTGCCACATGGAGGGTGCTGGGAGGACTGTGTGCATTTGTGGGGAACTTTAGTTTGTGTTATTTCAAATGAAGAATAAATTCCTTTCCTTCTCATTGAATCTCTGGCATTGAGAGATATCCTTCCTCTGGCGGCAGACATAACGAACCTGGGGGGCGGGGTTCCTTTTGGTAATAGTATATTGCCCTGAGCCCCCCCTTGTTGCTTTGTAACAATATTTCAATGAGAAATTCATTCAAAGTTGTCATTCTAGATATGTCATATATGAGTGACCAATAAATTGAAATACACATTTGAATACTTGAGTTACATCAGATTCTGCTAAGAATAAACATCTCTATATTGATGAAAAAGTGATCGTGTGGACTATTCACCCACGAATTAGCTTTGAAGAGTAGTTCTGCACCCCCCTCACCTCAGGTGTGTGGTGTTGAGCTTGCAATGCAGACAAAAAACGCCTGTAAAGACCAGCTGTTTGGGGCCACACAGTAGGAATTTAATACTGTCGTCATTTGAGTGCTGGGTGTATGCTCTCGCTTCCTATAGTTTCATGGTTGGCTTTGTTTCTGCTTTCCCTGTCTCCTTATGTTATAAAGTCTTTTTAGAAAGTGTCATATTATCTCACGTTTGGTCCACAAGCCAAGGGATTTTGTCACGTCCCACAACAGGGTATTGTGGGGTTGGGCCAGCGTGGCAAGCAGCACCTCCCACAGCTGGAGCGGTAAGAACATCTCCCATCTCGGGGGAGAGAGCTGGAGCGGCCTTTTTCCACCTTGCCTTCCCGGCCTGAGGATTTTCTTCTGTCTAGAATTAACAAGGTGAAGGAAGGCGACTTTTCCTTTCAGAACATCAAACTGACCATTTTGATTCTAGGATGGTTAATTCATGATGGTAAAGAGCTGTAGGAAAAAAATATTTTCAAGAAAATAAAGTCCGAGTTTCTAAGACTTGATTTGTCCAAACAGCTCAAATAGCCTCAAAGACCCACAGATGCTGTTACTTGTAACTCTGACTCACGTTAATTTAACAAACATTTCCTCATTTCTCCTATGAGCTCCATCCTTGATTTTGATCTTTTTACCTCTAAAAAGTAGTCTTATAGTTTCTAATGTACTTATACGTTTATATAAACTGGTGGCCATTAGAAAGAATATCCCTTCTGTATATCAAGGCAATTTCCCACATTTAAACAGGTAAACTTTAGGGGACGTTTTGCCTTGCTGTTTGGGGGGCAGCTTTTGTTTTGCCGTGGGTGCATGTTGCTACAAGTAGCAAGGATGAGCCAGGTGATGACCCTTCCTCTTGAGTTTTATTGGGTCTGTAAACGTGGAACTTGCTACCCCTCTTACATCATACCTCGGGCGGGGAAGGTGGGGGGCATGGAAGTCAGTAGTCTCCCTCTATCCCAGAGAAGAGCGGTGTAGTTTTGAAAGCCTCTCAACTTTTTTGGCAGTTTTTAAGAGTTTCATACATTTCACTCTAATTTCAAAAGAGCAGAGAAGAGAGCGGGGGAGCTGCTTTGGAGGATACGGACTCCCTTGCCAAGGGCAGAGGGAGACATTGAGATCACACTGCTTCTCTCTTCTGATCGTACACTGACGGATGCACCTCGCCTGGCCCCAGCTCCTGAACTGTACGTTTGCTACACAACGGGTCTGGGAGTTTTCCGTAGCCCTGTCTGGCCCCCTGTCACTGATGGGCCTTCGAACTTCCGAGAGGCCGACTAGCTGCACGGCACGAGGTCTCAGCTGCAATTCAGCTTCTATCACTGTCTCGTTTTTGTGACCTTTGGCGAGTCTCTTAACATTTCTAAGAATCTCTTAACATTTCTCCAGTTCCAGGCTTTGAAAGGTGTGGAGAACAATAGACAGGGTGCTTGCCTTTCAGAGGTAGTAGGAGGATTAATTAGCTAATGTTTAAGAGCTATATAAATGCTAAGTATTATGATTATTCTTTACTCATGTTAATGCTATAAAATGTCAGCGTGTTGAGTGGGAGAAGATGGGGTTATAGGATCCTGGTAGAGTAAGACTCTTTCCTAAGTTTCTACTCTCCGGTGAACTTACTAGAACTATGTTTAGTTACCCTAATTAATGGCTTCATTTTACCAGGAAATAGTAATTAGCTTGTTTAAAATGGTACGCACAACTATAACTCACAGTTTTATACGAACCAGAAGACTCAGGGAGAGACCTCACAGGATAACCTGCCAATCACTGAGTGACAGTGGGGCGTGATTGCTCTTTGGGGATCCGAACCTGACTCTTGGAGCTAAACGTGCTCAGTGCAGGACTAAGGCAACATCAGAGAACCCCCCACCCCCACCCCGCGCAGAGAGAACTGAATTGTTCCACTAAACCACTGATGGCTTCCGTCCAAATAGTGAGCTTGGCTGGCAGCTCCCCATCTATTAATCACTCATATGTAACTCTCTCTTTAGACCATACTTAGACTGAAACAATTAAATACGTAAATAAATATACAAGGACAAGGGGGGCTTCTAGCCAATAGTTCCAAAAGGATACACGACAATATCTGACTCTTGGTCTTCTGTTCCCTCTACCACAGCACATATTTCAGCCTTCACTGAGTACTTGAAATTCTGAATAGACCCAACACATACATTTGGTTTGCACACAGAGTTTCAAAGCAGTGAAATCTTAGTTTTAAAAAATACTTTAACACATACATCTGGATCAAATTATTTTTTTAAAGGATATGCCAGGACCTGTATGCAGCCTGAGTATTAATATACTTCCTTTAAAATATGTATTAGATTATTGGCATTCCAGGATAAATGGCCCCCAGCCCTGGTAGGCTGCTGGAAGTCACTGACATTTTTCTTTCATTTACTTGAATTTGGTAATTGAGCATCAAGGATACCAACCACCTTGCTGATAAGTCAACAGTGCTCTCAACACCTGTGGCCACCACCAGGGACAAAAGAAAGCGGGGTAGGAAACTCGCACAGAGGTGCGGCATCCCCAGGAGGAAGGCTGGGCAACCTGGTGCTTAGTCTGATCTGTGGTTTCTCCTTCCGGGTCAGTTCCCCGTCCCATCAGAGACATTGAGGCCAGTTAGTAGACATCTGTTCTCCAAATGTTCACAAGAAAATTACCTGAATGACCACTCGGAGCTAGATAACAGGTGAAAACAAACTTTTTGCAGAGACCGTAATATACTGTGATGCCGTTATGTTCTCCATAACACCCTTGCCCTGATACCAGTATTACATTACTAATTGACACTGATTTGTGCCCAGCACCAGAGATGAGCCATAACCCTTGCTTAACAGATAGAGCGGGGATGCTCTAATAGATGCACAGTAATAAGAATCCACTGTGAGTCTGGTGAGGAAAATAAATCTTCCTTGGACTCAGAGGTAACAGCCAAGATATCATGTAACTACTTAGAAGTCAAAGACTTACTCCCAGTTTGAAGAATTTTATCTGAAACAGACACTTAAATGTCTTTTCACCACCCCACCCTGAATGAATGGTATTTGTCCCTACAGACTACCAGATTATTATAACAGAGCATTTTATATAGGTGAGTATGGTACACTAATTGAAACACAATTGTATCATTATTTCAAAGCTCAACAGGCACAAAATGTGTCTCTTACTTGCCAATTCCCATATGGATCTCTGGGAAATAGACACAAATAAACTGAAAAGCTTGTATTTATTCATACCCAAGAAAGGTTCTCTTGTCAATAACTATGTACGGATTTTCCCTACTGCTTTAAACAAAAGGAAGGTTCAGAACGGTCGGGTAATGGGTAATATTTTTGTCTTCATCTGATTCTCCACACAAGGAGAGTGATTGTAATACGGTGCCGGTGTGTTTTAAGCAGAGTAATACTCTCGATGCAGCTATGACCTTTTCCCCTGTAATTAGTTTCAACTGAAATTAGATTCAGCAAAAGCATGGCTCCAATTAGAGCTAAATCAAAACAAAACTCAGGGCTTGATTTCATATAGCAAAATTGTTGAGGAAAAAACGGGGGGTGGAAGAAGAGGGGATCTTCTTCTAATTTAGTTCGGCAGATTGAACCAGATGGTAAGTCCTTCGAACTCTGGAGAAAATGTGCACTTATTTCCACACAGGTCTATGTTACTATTTCCCATGACTCATAGGAATCTTTCAGTCTCCCCTTCATTGACCAGTTTTCCAAAACTCTGCAAACAATGTATCAAAAATCTTCACAGTTCTTCTGTTTTCAAGATTTTATTTGTTTACTTTATTAGAGAGAGAGGAAGGGAGGGAGAAAGAGAGGGAGAGAAACAGCAATGTGTGAGAGATACGTGGATCAGTTGCCTCTTGCATACTCCCAAGCAGGGACCAGGCCCACATCCCAGGCACGTGCCTGGACCGGGAACCACACCGGCCACCCTTCGGTTTGCAGGCTGCACGCACCCCACTGTGCCACACCAGCCAGGGCAAAAATCTTCCCAGTTCTGATCTAGGAAAATATCTATTTTCTTTTGGAGAAGTAAAGAGAAAACTCTCCAATTATAATGTTATCTTTGGGGATAACATTAGAGAACAGAGAGCCAAGATTATGTCAGCTTTATTAAATTACTGGAGTGCATTTACTACTTCTCTCATCCTGAGTAACTCTACATAGTCTCCTGACATTCGCGTGTGTATCAGCAGAATTTCTTTCTAAGTTCAGTCTCTTTATTGGTACAATAAACATACAAATAAGCAAGAAAATAAACCAAAAAGAGTGTGGCTAAATCCTAGTTCATGAGGCATATATAAAATGAGATATATTTCTTCCCTTTCTCTTATTAAACTGGAGTTCAGACACAAAGCAGCCAAGTCCGTGTAATCAGAATACAAGTTATACAAAATGCAAGGATTTTTAAAAAGTGGCTACCGAGAGGGAAAAGGTGGAGACTAAATTATTGGGAGCTTCAAAGTTCAGGTTGAGAAGCTGCGGTGACCAAAAGGATGTGTCTCCCAGACCCACGGGAATAGGTAACTGTTTCAGGTGTGAGTTTGCCTTCCACACACGGAGCATTTCCCCGAACCGCTGTCTGGGAACGTAGGGAATGCCTGGTCCACACCCTGAAATTCCATACAGCGCAGCATCCGACCAGGGGACCCTCTTTACAGCAAAAGAGGTGCAGAAGTCGCCCGTGACTGTGGAATTGACTAGTTACTTCACACATTACACCACCCAAAAGCAGCCAGACAGCTTTGCAGAACACCAGGTCGGCTTCTGCGGACACAGTGACGGTGCCAGCTTGGGGGAGACCCGCGGAAAGGATGGGGTATCACCCTCAGGATGTAACACATTTATTAACGTAGAGATCATTACAGGACACTGTCCCCGCAGTCGAAAGAATAGCGGGCTTGAGAATGAAAAGTTGGAAGCAGAAGTGGCCCTATTTACCCTCTTTCAGTGACCAACAAAAGGACTTTGTGCTTTCTGTCCCCACGGTTCTGGCCTCTGTGGGGCCGCACCGCTCCTAAGAGTGGTCCCGAGTGGGGGCACACTTTTAGGAGCAGACATCGCCGGGGCTCTTGCAGTGGGGCTACAAGGCACAGCTGCCTCCAGGGCCCTTCGGACTCCCGGTGTGTAGAAGCCAGCAGATGGAGTCACCACGCTGGCCGGTTAATGCAGCCTCATCAGCAGGAGGAACAAGGGCTGCTTTTACACAGCAGGGGCTAGGAGAAACGTGGTTGAGCCTAGGTCTCAGAAAAGATGACAAAATGCCAAGGATCCCTTTTTTAGAGGCTAGCAGATCCTCCATATAGAAATCCACTACTGCCATTGCCATTTCTCTGGCTCACTGCACGCTAGCCTTTCTTTTGCACAGCATAAATTATCAGACAAAGAATGCAATTGATCCCATTGGACTGGGAATCTAACTCCAGACCAGCTGTCTTCCCAGGGAGCGGGGGGGGCAACTGCGGGGGGTGTATCTTGCACACACAATGGCTGTCACAGCCTCAGCCCTAGAGGAGGCTCACACTGAACAGACCCCATCTGCTAAGAAAATCAGAAGCAACAGTCTAAACTGAAATGGCAAACATACCCTCTCCAAATCCCCCGAGCGGAAGAATCCACTTCCCACCGCAGCAGCCTTTCGACCGGGGGACAGTTC
This sequence comes from Phyllostomus hastatus, assembly GCF_019186645.2. Taxonomy (NCBI): domain Eukaryota; kingdom Metazoa; phylum Chordata; class Mammalia; order Chiroptera; family Phyllostomidae; genus Phyllostomus; species Phyllostomus hastatus. The sequence goes on from NW_025334024.1 coordinate 23,280,316, forward strand.
TAAACATCCCTCTCTGCCCTGGATGTTCGGGGAACTGCCCGAGGCCACTGCCCCTTCAGGTGGCACAGACCCCACCTGCTGCCTCTCAGGGTTTCAGTAACTGACCGGAAAGCTGTAATCTTTTAAGCCTCTGGAAATTTCATCACTCGATGCGATTTCAACCACTTTTTTTTGGCCATTCACACCATGCCCCACTCACCACGGCAGATAAGGAAAATAGCTTAAAGATGTGTGTTACTCTCCAGTATCTGTTTGGGCTACTGACTTGTTTGCAAGGGTTCCAATGTCACCAGCTATTTTGGACACAGTATATCTATCTCCATTTCGCTTAAGCCAGTGAGGGTGATGTGGAGGGACCCAGGTTCAGATTTGCCATTTTTTCTGCCTGTATTTCCATTTTGTTTTCTAAATCTCCATCTCTCCAGAAGGCGATGTTTATTAGGATTCTCTAAAAGAATTTTCTGCATTCAAAGCTTTTTATTCTCTGTTTTACAAGTGAAATCCATCTTCTCATGGTGCACAACTCCACTTAGAGTGGTTCCCTTTAGGGGAAATATTAAGCTAACATTTCAGCTTTATTATAATGGAGCTCCACAGGCAGATGTCCAACACAGAGACAGCCTTCTTCTCTCTAGCCAATTAAGAGAGTGTGCTCTAAGAAAATCCTTGGAACTGTGTCACAAACATGACGGGAGCAAAGAGAACCGACCCAGTGGCTGAGAACAAATCTGAGAAATGGGCAAGGAAGAGGAAGGCTCATGGAGCCCCTCTGAAGGCCAGACACTGTGGGTCCAAGGGCGTCGTCAGCTCACGTAATATCCACAAGGCCCCTCGGAGGTGGGCCCTCTCCCCACTGCTTCCAGGAGGCAGACTGAAGTGCAGAAAGGTTCAGCCCCTTGCCAGTATGGCCCTGCAGGTCCCACGCAGAAGAAGGGGGACTCAAAAGAAGAACCACTCCACCGTGAAAGACGTAGTTTTCAAAAAAAAAAACAGCAGTGCTATCACTAGTCCTACCTCCACCCCATTTTCTCTTCTACCTTGCCATTGGATAGAAGAAGAAATTTTAAAGTTTTAAGATTTTATTTATTTATTTTTAGGGAAAGGGGAAGGGAGGGGGACAGAGAGGGAGGGAAACATCATTGTGCGAGATAAACATGGATTGGTTGCCTCTTGCGCTCCCCCAACCGGGGACCTGGCCCACACCCCAGGAAAGTGCCCTGACTGGGAATGGAACTGGTGACCTCTGGCTTTGTGGAAGACCCACTAAGCCACACCAGACAGAGCAAATACAAAAAGAAATTTTGAAAGGCAAATCTGGCATGGCTTCACATTAAATAAGCAGTTTCAGTGCCTCATAGCAATGTCTGTAGGGGCAACAAGGACAAAAATCTTTTTAAAGAATAGAAAATTATAGCTTAAAAACTAACCCAGTGAAAATGGGGAGGGAAATGGGGACATCTGTAATAGAGAAAGAAAGAAAGAAAGAAAGAAAGAAAGAAAGAAAGAAAGCCCGCCCAATGAGCCTAAAAGATTAGTGGCAATCGAGGTTCTATGTCCTTCCCTTATCTCTATTCCCATGTGCATTAAAAAAGGGCAAAGTTTATGTCCACAAGGCAAGAAGAACTAGAGTTGGATTGAAAATATTAAGTGCTTTGTGTTTTAGCTGCTCTATCTTATTAAGCACAATAATCGTCTTATTCAGAAAATACAGCTTTACTTTACAGATGAATAAACTGAAACCCCAAAATAGTTTAACAACTAGAATTGTTCAGGTACAAGCTATAGGAAACCTGACTAACAGTGGATTGGACAAGCAAGGCATCATTTCTCATGAAACAGGAAGTCTGGAGTGGCAGGAGAGGCTAGTTAGCATTGCCATCGGGGACTTACATTCCTCATACCTTCATTGTACACCATCTCCAGAATGTGGTTTTTATCCTTATGCCTTCAACATGGCTGCTGGACCTCCGGGAATCGTAAATACATTCCAGGTAGGAAGATAAAGGAATATAGAAAATCAAAGGGTGAACAGAAAAGGACCATGGCTGCTAAATCTATCCCTTTAAATAAAATACTAATCAAAATAAAAGATTTTCTGGAAGCCCCGCCCAAATTGTAGTCTTCTTGTTCAGAACTACATCAAATCAGCACCTATACCTGTAAGGGAAACCAGTGATAAGTTTAAATTGAGTATTCTAAACTGAAGTGCAGCACCGAATAAAATCAGGGTTAGTAATGAGTTAATATTTGAAAAGTGCTTAGAATAATATCTGACGCATAGTAAGTGATATGCACTTAATAAATGAAGGAATGAAGGAATAAGAGTGAAGAAATGGGACTTGACATTGGGTAGGCAAACAGATCATTTAGCACAGACACAAGTGACTTGTCTAAATTCCCCAGCTAGTCAACAGCAGTGATGTAAATCCATCCCGAGTTTTTCTGATTTCAAAGGGCCTTTTTCCCTTTTTTCTTATTATTCCATAACTACACCCTCCAACCACACGCAGTTTTAAAATTCCAATATGCTGCAGGTCTGCGAATGTCCTATGATGTCCACGAATGCTGCTGAAGATATTAGCAGTACGAGTGAAGAATCCAGCTATAAGAAAAGAGGTATGCCCCTCTAACCAATTTCATTCCCCGGTGACTTGGATACAGCAGGCTTGGAAAAGATCAAAAGTAGCACTGGCATTCACAGAAGCCCAGCCATGGCTGAAATTTAAGCACCCCAGACGATTTGTGTAATTCTGCCCCTTAATGCGGAGCCACTGATAAACTGGAAGTGAGAGAAGCACCGAGTCCCCAGTCAACAGAGACACATGAGGCTTGAACTGCAACTAGAGGCTGCCTTTGTCAGCCAGGGTGCCAGCCTTTCTGGGTTTCAGCCCTGAGGACAGTGAGCGCTCTTAGCGTGCCCTGCCAGCTACTGACGGGGCACCCATGTGTCAACACAGTGGGTGACCTCCTGCGTTTGACCTTAGAGTCCTCAAATGTCAAACAGCACCCTCTGGGTATAGACACACTGGGTCGACTGGAGTTTATTCTAAATGGCAGAAGAGAGACTCAAAGATCAACCCTTATAAAAATTCATTACTGATGAATATTGAAATATTGCTGGAAAATTAATCAGCATCATGAAACATCAAGAGATGGACGCTGGCATGTCCTGGGGGAGACCGAGCCGACCACTCCAGAAGGGCTATTAAAAGTGCTGATTGGGGATGTTCAAGTACGCGTGTGTGGGAATGTGAACGGGACTCAACTCTCAGAGGTCAGTCAAGGGTAGAGAGCAAATGGAGAGCCGAGCGTGCAGGGCTCAGCGGTGTCGGAGGTTGACCGTGGCCCTTCGCAACACTCCTCTCCCCCGCGGGGTTCTCACCGACTCCACGTGAGGTGCCTCTTGGCTCATCAGAGCACGGCGGCCCGGCCTTTGGCTGCAGCCGAGACCCACTGTGGATTCGGGGGATATTCACTGACGAGGTCGAGACCTTAAGAACCCAATCAAATCATGAAATCCCATTGCTTCCCCAAAAAGAAATTACTGTTTTCTTTTCACGTGGATTATGACTTGTCTAAACCCCAGTGATTCTTCAGTCTCTGCTCACAGAAGACAAATATTTGCTAATTAAGGGTAAGAACAGATAAAACCAGAAAGTCAATCTGCTTACTCCTTGTTAGAAATCATACAAGGAGGCTTACGTCTTCTCAAATGCGTTGTGCGAGACATTTAATCATGTCTGTCTTGTCCCCCATGCACACTGACTCTGCGGCCACGGTTAAACTCGCCTTCCATTGTGAGACTGTTATTGGAAGTCCCAGAATGAGAACAGAGAATGACTTCTGCCCTACGCACTGTTGAACTCTTGCACCCAAAATCTTGGATAACTTCTAATCCATCGTCTGGAATCAGACTGCCTGGGTTTGAATGTGGGTGCCGCTACTCACCCCTACTCTGGTCCTAAACAAAATATTTCATCTTTTAGGTCCCATTCCTCACCTACAACATGACGATACTGAAGTGTGCATCCCCCAGACATGAAATCAGACTTAATGATCTATACATGTAAAGTGTTTAACATAACTCCTGGGTACCTGATAAATGCCCAGTCAATAAATCCTAGTTATTGCTTAAAGTAAAACAAATCTACCTACACATGCTAGGTAGATAGCATCGAGTCTTCTTATGATGGATTTATTGTGGGTACAGGTGTAATATTTTCCCCACTTTCTTTTTACAGGAAATTAATAAACCACCTAACTACATGAATACATTCTTACACTCTCAAATGTATCTTAATGCAAAGCCAATTCTCCAGCACTCAACAGCCACCATCTCATTAATGGATGAATCCCTTTCCTCTTCTTTGGGAAGAGTGATGCAATAGAAAGAATACAGACCTATCTGCAAAGTGGGAAGCAAGATCTATTCCAAGACCAGAGTCAAGATCTTTAGGGAATTTCAGAGCCTCCCACTCACGAGCCTCAGTACATAAGTGGATATGTATCAAGGTGCCTCTCATTTGCTTTAGCAAAACCTCCTCTGACATTAATTAAAATAGGTAGGGATCACAGCTGAGTCTGTAAATTGAATGGAAGCCAGATATTGAGAAGGGATCTTTCTCCCATGCTGCCAGTGGGAACGTTCCAGCCGCTGCTCAGAGCGCTAGCACAACTCTTTCGGGAGGGCGTGCACACAGTCTCCCAACTCACGAGGGCCAGAGAAATAGATGATGATGTAGAATGGTTCTCCTGCACACAATGCAACATACAGATCATGGATCACAGAAAGGTACACTTGAAACCTCCATGATCCTATTAACCAATGTCACCCCAATAAATTTTAAAAAATGGTTCTCCTGCAAATATTCTGGAATGGAGGGAAAGACACATTCTGGTCTCAAACAATAAAGCCAGAGCACAAAAGGTCTCTAAAAATACAGTGACAGGCTGGTCCAAAGTCCAAATTACTGTGCCAACAGGCCAGCGTTTGTGACCTTTCTAGATATTGTTGTGTCGAATGTATCAATGCCCGCTGATGGGTAATTTCACTTCCGGCATTTCCTTCTGATGAAATGATCGGAGCTGACATACCTCTCGCTCTCAGACCTCCATTCCACCTCCACCCAAATCTCTCTTTTAAACCTCACGTAACAAACAGCCTGTTCTTCAGGAACACCCTGCATCTTTCAAACTGATGCTCCTTCGTATCCTGACCTCCCTGTCGCCTCTCGAAGCCCATGGCTCTACAATGTCCTCAGTGAGCAACATCCTTGACTTTCTCCCTTACTTGCTGAGTAACATCATGTTTCATCCACATCAACTGAAAAGTTAAAAAAACAAAATGTGGTTTTCCTCCATCCACATTCCCACCCTCTTTCTCCCTTGGGTCCAGCTATCTCCATCTCCGATTTGCATGACAAGAATAACTTCCTCACTAGCCTCCCTGCCTACCTGGCCCTCCACCAGTGCGGTCTCCACAAAGTCACTGATGACTTTTCACAATGCACTTGCAATTATGTTACTCCCCTCATTAAGATATTGTGGCCCTGGCTGGTGTGGCTCAGTGGGTTGAGGCCAGGTCCCCAGTGGGGGGCATGTAAGAGGCAACCACACAATGATGTTTCTCCCCCTCTCTTTCTCCCTCCCTTCCCCTCTGTCTAAAAATAAATACATAAAATCTTTTTAAAAAAAGACATTGTGAAGACTTTCACTGCCTTCAGGATAGAGAGCAAACTCCTTCAAACTCCTTCAAACTCAGGTCATTTTTTCATGACCTGGCCCCAATCTACCTTCTCACGAAATCTTACTGTCCCGCCCACTCAGTGTCCCAGCTGTACTAAGTCACTCGCTGCTTTTCCAGCTTGCTTTCTCTTGTCCTTAGATCTTGGCACTTGCTGTTCAAAGTGACCCCTTCCCCAATATTTCCCTTCGTCTAGCAGCTCTTATTCACCCTTCAGGGTTGAGTCTAGAGTACCTCTTCTTTCTTTAAAGGTTTCTCTGACTTCCAACTGTAGGCAATACTTGTCACGTGTCCCCAGCACTTTTTATGCAATTATGTTATTGCCTCTGTTTCTATGCTTCTTTATAGAAACTTCTTCTTGTCAAAGTTCCTCAAATTCAGCAACTGTGACTGTTGAGTTTCCAGTGCACGAAGCAGCCTCGCACGTAAGGCCTCCATAAAGAATTTTTAATGACTACCAAGATATTTATAAATATTTGACTACAAAACAAAAAAAACAATAAGCAAGCAAAATGCTTAAATATGGAAATGGGTAAATAAATGTTGGTACATCTATAAGACAGGAAAAAGCATTTTCTTTTCAAAATGTTTAAGAAAAGGTTTTGAGGTGTTGGACATGCAGTGTGCAGATGACGTGTTGTAGAACTGTGCACCTGAAACCTGTGTAATTTTTCAACCAGTGCCACCCCAATAAATTCAATAAAAAGGAAACAATTAAAAAATAAAAACAAGGTTTTTTAAAATTTGTCACAGGTGAATAGAAATGATGGTATATTGAGTGAAAATCACAGACAAAATCTACATTAACAATATATCAATTTGATAGATAACTAGGTAAGATAAGTACAAATATGAAAACAGGTTTTATATTTGGTTTATGGGTGATTTTTGTTTGCTAACTATGCTTTAAGCATATTTCTGACTTCCCGTGAAGAGTCAAAGAAAAAATAATAAATAAGCAAAATGGCTGCAGTGAGTTCCGGCCTCCCGTCGGTCGGTGTGCACCGTCGAAGAAGTCCCACTTGCAGACGTGCGATGTCACAGCTGGGTTCTCAGACAGAGGCAACGTTGCAGGTGGATATTGAGGTCAGACTCCAGTATCAAAGGCAGGGATGGAAACCAAGAAACCAAGAGCAAGTCCAGCGAACTGGGCCCAGTGAACGGCCAGGGGCCCGTTGAAATCTCCTAGGGCAGCTCCTGGTCTCACAAATCGCATTAGTAACAACCCAGCCTGTGGGTCTCGGGGGCCATCAAGGCGAAAAGGGTGAACAGATTGATTTCTGGGACTAGAGAGAAACCTGAGCTGCTAATCAGAAACTGAAACAGAGTCACATTACATAGATTAGATATGCGTGGTCAGAATTAGGGCCATCATAATTTGGGGTCACGAGGGGGAATATAAGACATGTAGACTTATTTCAATAAAACCGGACCCCACTAGCAAGTGGAAGTTAATCCCCTCCACATCAGTTTATCGTCCGCAAAATGTGCACTAGGCCTGGAGAGGAGCTAGAGCTGTAAGTAAAGCATCAATTTTATGTTTAGGGAGGGTGGGGGAGCCAGGGACAGAAGAGGAAAAAGCAATGGTATGCCTGTTCTTGGATAAAGAAAATGTTTCAGCATAGTAGTTTTAAAAACGGAACTAAATAATAAATGTTCCCTTTGAAAAGAACAATTACCTAAATTTAAAAGTGCTTTCTGATGAGGGTTGCAATTAAAAACAGAGGGCAAGAGAAACTTGCCTTCGCCGTTTGCCATCACCCCAGGGTTTGTTGATCAACTTTATGCTCCATTTATGTCTCCATCAATCATACCGTGGAATTACAAGTGTGTGGCTGACATGAATATTGCCCACTTTGCAAATGAGAGACAAGGAGCAAGAGAAACTTCATGCAGAAGCACGAGGCTATCATACAGAAATTCTTTGCAATCATTATCTCCGCTTCCCCACAAAAGTGAGGTTATTCTCTTGGTGGATGTCATAGAATTGAGGCTTTGAAATGGAGATGCCAAGCTGTAAATTACATTTCTGAATCAATTATGCCTCTATCAGAAAGGCTATAAATAACACGCAGAATTACCAGATGTGTAATTTTTTTGTTACACTTGAACATTTGGCACGTTTAGAATGTCTAAGTGAGGGGCTTGAGTTAATCTGTGAATTTCACGGATTCATCCAGCAAGACAGCAGAAAAATGTGGGCAAGAATTGCGATGACCTTGCTTCAAGGAGACTTACCCAAACAAGGTCGACTCGAGAATTTGCCTGCACACTTCTTAAAAGGGACTCGAGTGGGAAATCGTCACTGGAGACCTTCAGTGTTTCCACCGGGTGAATTCTCAAAAGAGTCGAGCAAAAGACACATTTGGTTTCAGATGGGTTACTTGAGCAAAATAATTCAATGATGAGCCTTTCTTTTGATAGTTTCACACTGATTTTATTTTGTCGCCTTCTTGAGAAGTCGGAGTGAGAAACTGTCGGACAGTTTATTACGGCCTGTGCCGGCGTCTGAAGCTTCAGCATCAGAGTAGGTGCAGGAAGGGGCTGGAGGTGATCGAGCAGCCTTAGGCAGTGAGACCTTCCCAGGAACATCTCTTATTCCCAGGCCTGTTACACTGTAGCATTTCCCTCCCTGTGGCAAGTTAGGCTTTTGTGCTTCCTACTTGAAGGTGAACATTTCTGTTATTAAATTTAGAAGCTGTTGGTAATAGGATTAAGGGAAAAAAATATGCTTCTCTATTTATGAGAATATAGCACCCATGTTTTTCTGAGAATTGTGGGGGGCGTGTAGGAGCTATTCTTTGGTGCCGCACGAGAGGAAATCTGGGTCGCTCTGCAGAGTTAGGTAAAGACTGAGACCAAATAAATTTTTATTGTTCATGCCTGCAGTCAACTATGGCTTTTAAAGCTAGCAAATGGAATTAGTATACCATATATATTTTACCATAGCACAGCATAATGGCATGAACAAGGAGTTTAGAATCAGCTCGAGCCTGACAGATGAAATGTATCTAAGATCATAGTGTTTAAAATGCCACACCTGAGGTTCCAGCCCAGTTCAGTTTTCTTACCTATAAAATGGACATAAAGGTGTCTAATCTCCAGCACTTGTATTTTTTAAAGATTTTATTTTTTATTTGTTTTTAGACAGAGGGGAAGGGAGCGAGAAAGAAAGGAAAAGAAACATCAATGTGTGGTTGCTTCTCACACACCCCCAAACCGGGAACCTGGCCCGCAACCCAGGCATGTGCCCCAACTGGGAACTGAACCAGTGACCCTTCGGTTTGCAGGCCTGTGCTCAATCCACTGAGCCACACCAGCCATGGCAACAGCACTTGTATTTTGAAGGTTAAATTAATGCTCATAAAATAGTTAGCACCATTCTCTACCTATAATTGATACTAGAAGTGCTTCTCAGTATCATTTAGAGAGGTTTTTTTTGTTTTTTTTTAATTCAACCACCACTTCCGCATTTCTCAATTTCTCAACCACATCCCAATGGCTCGGTGATATTCTCATGAACATTATGCGTGCAGTTACCCTCAGAAGGAAGGGTACCATTCCCATTCGGGACACTAACCGAGAAGAGTGTCAAGTTTCTGCAGTGGGGTGTAGCTGTCCCATTACCTTGCATTGCACTGATCCGCCCAGGAAACGTGCTTATTTGTTTCGAACACAGTGTTCCGCTCTTCTCTGAGTGACAGCTTTTAGGCAGCAGCAGAAGAAACATTAAAATCTTAGAATTTACTCTTTAAAGCATATAGTCATCAAAATCAAGTCATAAAAAGAAAATTGATGGGATCAAATCTTCTCTGATGCCAAGAGGAAAGTGTAAGTAAATAAACAGGGGAAATTGCAGGATTCTACCAGTAAAATATATGCTACAATTCAGCAGAATTCATTTGAATTAGAAACAAGAGTAGGAGAGCAGAGGAAAAAAATGAAATATATTTGTAATTTAATGCTTAGTTAACTGTGGTTCAATTGACTATGAAAACAAAAACAATTATTCTCATAACTTGAATATATTTAAAGATACAGCCTGTGCAGCGTGAATAACACACGCTAGTCTATAATTTGAGTTAGTTTTTGCTTTTATTTCTTCCAAAGGATAAACAGTCCAATTCATTGCCTAGTCCGAAAAGGAAAGGAGTGAACCTTCCCTGCTAGGCCTGTGCACCAGTCAACAAATTTATTTTTAAAAGGTAGATTGTTTTGGTGGTCTATGAGCTTTTTTTCAATGAATGAAAGAAATTCAGTGGTTGCCGAAAATCTCCAACTAATTGAGGGAATTTTATTTTAAAAGTGATTTTGAGCCCCTGGCTGACATAGCTCAGTGGATTGAGTGCGGGCTGTGAAGCAAAGTATCGCAGGTTCGATTCCCAGTCAGGTTACATGCCTGGGTTGCAGGCCATGACCCCCAGCAACCGCACATTGATGTTTCTCTCTCTCTCTCTCTCTTTCTCTCTCCCTTCCCCCTCTAAAAATAAATAAATAAAATCTTTTTAAAAAAGTGATTTTGATAACTGGCCTTATTCTCAACACAGTTTCATGGGAGACAGGACAGAGAGAGAGGAAGACAGACACACAGATCCGAAAACAGGAGCCAGTGACTGAAACAGATTAAACCCGGACCTAGCTTTGAGGGGAACCAGAGGTGAGCCAGCTGATGGTCCAGTGCAAGCAATGTTATGGGGGGCTTGCTTCCTGTGGACATTAGATGAATAGATATATCTCATCTGTAACAATAGCATCTCAATGTGGAAAAGAATATTCATTCTGTATGTTTCCATTTACATATTTTAATGTCTTGTTTATAATATTACAGTCAACATTGTTTTCCTCTAAGATAGAGCTAGATCACAAAGCTAATCTAAACTCTGCCTGGCTTATTTATTCTGATAGGCCCATATTATATAATTTAAATTTAAAGAATAATTTTAATTAGAGTGGCGGTAGGCTATGATTTTTTTATAATAATTGATTTTGCAAGGTATTCGCACAAATGCCCCAGAGTGGGCTGCTTAGTACGCACCGTTCACCTCCCACATTACCCCCCGATGTAATCCCTGGGAGACGTGTGAGCTTCTACAGGAAGCCCTAGGCTCCTCGTGGTCCCACCCCCTTCCGGTATTTCAAAGAGGATGCTGATCGGGGTTGGCCAACCCCCAGGATAAGGCAACGTGTCACAGCCTGAGAGACCGGGCATCTTAACAGAGTAAAAAGATGACATACATGCACTAAATACTCTCTTCACCCGTGCGGCTCATGGAAACGGGCCTCGGGCACATTGGGAGCCGCCTCTGTAGGCAGCCAGGCCGCCACCACCACGCCCGCTTCAGGTTTGAGCTGCTCTCCTCCTTCCCTGGGGCAGAAAGGCTCGTATCGGGTGGTAGGAGGCAGGGTATGTGTTTGGCTATAGGAGGGCACAGAAGTATTACCTGTCTAGGTAAAGGAAGACCTCCAATAAGAGTTCACACTTGTGGCTTGAGCCCAACTTCTCATTGGTTGTAACATATTTCTATGGCTTACCTGTACCAGAAATTCATGAGAAAGGAAGACTCTCTAGAAGCTACATTTTTAGAGGTTTCTACCACTGTGAGTGTATGTCCAGACAATTTTTTATGTCCATGAAAAGAGAATTCCTAGGTTATCCCTCTGTGGTTGACCCACATGAACAGTGTGGGCCTTATGGATGTCGAAAATCCACGTACAACTCCACTAATAGCCTACAGTTGACTGGAAGCCTTAGCAATAACGTACACAGTGGATTCACATATTTTATATGTTGTATATATCATATGCTGCATCCTTATAATAAAGTAAACTGGGTAAAATATTATTAAGAAAATAATAGCCCTGGCTGGGGTAGCTCAGTGGATTGAGCATGGGCCTCGAACCAAACTGTCGCAGGTTCAATTCTCAGTCAGGGCACATGCCTGGGTTGCAGGCCATGGCTCCTAGCAACCGCACATTGATGTTTCTCTCTCTCTCTCTCTCTCTCTTTCTCCCTCCCTTTCCTCTCTAAAAAATAAATAAAATCTTTTAAAAAAAGAAAATAATAAGGAAGAGAACATACATTTATCATATTTATTGAAAAAATCCACATATAAGTGGACCCATGCGGTTCCTTTTCTGAATCAAGAGAGAAAGCGTGAGTTACAGTCTTTCTGTTCCTTACATCTTACTCATCACATATTTTGATAAATGACATAAGGGTCTTTAAGTAAGGTCCCGACCACTCTGTTCATGATAGAATCGTTTAAATAATTGACAGGACCTACCTGCACAATCATAATTGTCAGAGTTCCTCACCCTTTGTTCATGTAAATTAGCCCCACAAATCAGTTTTCTAAGCAGAGACACCCACTCCTAATCTCAGAGGTTTCATGCAAAATATTGGTATTACTGAAAAAAAAAAGCCAAAGATCTTCTACTGAAATAATCTGGGCAAACAATGGCAACTGATGAAAATATTTAGATAGAAAACAGATTCAAGTAAACAAACATTTAACATCTTAAGCAGTGACCAACTTAAAATCTTACTCAGTAACTGGTGGAAAATTCTGGATTTGTGAAGGCTATACTGTTCCTTCAACAACTGTTCACTGTCATTCATATAGATATTTGAAAAGATAAACTGCATATTGTTATCTTAAAGGCACAAAACATTTTGTTTTTCACGCCAATAAAGGAAATTTATACTACTTCCCTTATTCATCTTATTTTTCTTTCTTCATTATTTTTCACACAGTCTATCTAGTGCAATAACTTTTTTTAAGCCAAGGAGACCTGAGTTTAATTCCACAAAGCTACCTATTAAGTGTTTGACCCTGAGCAAAATGCTTAATTTCTCAAATTCACTCCTCTGTGCAAATAAGTTTGTCGGGAAAATTAAATGAGCAAATACCCAGGAAAGGTGCTCAACAAGGGCGGCGTCTCTCCCACATCGAAGGCCCATGCACGGCGTGAGGAAACTACAAAGATACTTAAGAGACGCTCGCTGCCTTCTGTTTTCTCACTACCTTTTTATAAATGGGTTTAGTAAGGGACTGTAATGAAATAATTAACATGTATTATTTTCCAATAGTAGTACTGCGACCACGAGAAGATTGAATGAGGCTGCCCTTCAGCATGTCTGCCCCTTTTGTCACTGCTTTGGGTGTCTGTTGCAGTTTTGTGCTCTGTCCTGTCTTCGCCCTACACATACCCTCAAGTGTAGACCGCCGTCCTTGACGACAGGTCCAGGCCACCCCACAGAACGCCCACCATCCTAACCTGCGTCCCCTTGAGTGTGCGTTCTTTGTGAAGCAGGAAACACGGACGTCCAAAGGAACTAACAAAATGGTAGTATTTGTGAGACTGGAGATTACATTTTTGTTATTTTTCTCAAGCAATGATAGGTATTTCAATAAATTGCGGTTGTACAAACGAACACCTGCTTGTTTCCAACATCACACCAGAAGGAGTTGACCGTGTGTTTTCTCAGCCAATCCTCCATGCTGCCCTGGTAGTGAAATATAAGCACTATTTTTCACAGAAAACTGAGGTTCAGATAGTTGTGGATTTGCCAACATCTCATATACACTGAGAGAGTGAGGTGGTACTCATTTCAGATCAGTGTAACTCTGAAGTTCCTGTACTAGTTATTTTAGCATCCTCTCTGCCTGCGTCAGGTTGAGCTCATCACAAAGCAAAAAAGAAAATTATTGATAATGCATTTGTTAAAATCCTTTATGACCTCCTACACGAGGAATAATGATAATGGACGGAGCATCCCCAGTTGAGAGATAAAATAATTAGAATAATTAACCTCCGTAATAACTGCCATCCATATTTTCAACTTTGGTCCAGTTCCTTAAGTTTACTTTACGCCTTCAATTTAGAGATGTTAAGTGACTTCCCCAACATCACATGACAAGTGGTGGGGCCAGACTTCTCTGTGACTCTGAAGCCACTCCACGAAATTATTCTGTGTCCTCTAAAAAGTGCTAGCGACGGAGAAGAGGCCAGCACCTTGGCTGGATACTGTTTGCGTTTCCTACAGACTGAAGGAGAGACCGTCTCTGAACCTCCCTCCTCTGTCCCTCTCGGCTATGGCGGCTCAGGGCACAAGCCGGGAAGGCCAGCCTGGGGTTCACACTGAGGGCCGGCAATGACTCATTTCTGGGAATGGCAGTGGGTACCAGCAAGGTTTTCTTCTGCAACACGGGATTACACAAAACGCTTCCCAGCAATTCATTCTGAAGGATTCTCTCTTTTGATACCAAGAAACATTTTGAAGGAACCATAAAACATTATATCTGGAAAATGTTTAGAAAACATATTTAGTCTTATCTAACCAGTTTAGGCAATCTGAATACAAGAACTGATTTTCCCAAGGAAAAGCCAAGATGAAGTTAAATTAATAGGAAAGTCAAGGTGAAGAACAAAGTCTCTGTCCTTCCTCCCTCCTTGCTTTCCTTCTTCAATAATTATTTTGTCAAATCAATGTGGGATTCAAAGGATAAAAATTATTGTCCTATATATGTGTGTGTGTGTGTGTCTGTGTGTTTTCCAAACAGGGCCCTTACCACCGAACATACAAAATGAACCCCTCAGGAATTCACTATTGTTGGGGAACCAAAACTGTAAATAATCACCAAAAGAAGCAGTTGTAAATGTCATGATAGTGATATTTTCAAGGTAGAATATCCCTCCTTACAGTCTCAACAGCTTGTCAGTGCCTCCTGTTTCTTAGTCTAAGGCTTATTTCTTCCTTCCAGATTGATTCTTATCACTTTATCAATCGCAAATCTCCTAGGAAACCAGACTAGATGACACTGTAACCTGGAGCAGACCTTAGGGACCCGCTGCCGTCGCCGAGACTATGACACTTTCCCTCCATGAAGCCTGACTGAGTACTAAAGATGAAACATTTGGGTTTACAATGCCCTGAACACCTCTCGTGTTCATCTTGCCTCAAGTAGGCCCGTGCCTCAGAATGACACGTCTCCGGCTTCCGTGCCTGAAGTTCTGATCAGTCCCAGGCGACTCGGGTCTCCAGCACCAAACCCTGTTCGGAGAAGCCGCTATTTCAAATATCCAGGAAGTTCTATTCGTTTGGTTTTTTAACTCAGCCAAAGAGACTACATGGAAATGGTTTTCCACTTAACAAGAACCTAGCGTGGAAGCTGGAGGATAATTAGCACAATCGCTGCGTGCGGAACCTCCGTTTGCGGGAAGCTCACCAGCCCTCGCCACCCAACATTGACAGCTGGAGCAGGCCACGGCACCAATTTTTGCACTTAGAAAAATGGTGTAGGGGCAGCCGTTATTGAAAAGTTTAACCAACGTGTTTGTCCTCTTTATCAAACTAACAAATCCATAAGACTGAAACATACAGAGAAATCTTAGAAAGAGAAGGTATACACCAAACTAGAGCTAGCTATTAGCCCATGTGGTTAAAGAAATAACAGACATAGTGACACAAAAATGATCAATCACAAAACTCATTAAATATACATAAAATATTACGTGTGTATATGCATTATGTACTGCGTACATATGTGCATGTACGTGCATGTGTGTGCATGCACCTGTGTTTGTGTGTGTGCATATGTGTGTGTGCGCATCTGTGTATGTATACACATGCATATATATTCCTATCCACCTGAGCCCATATTAACATCCCGACTGTGTGCGCACCAGGACCCTACGCTGCCATGAGGAGTAAGATTCCTCCAGGGTTCCCTTACCAGCATCCTTCATCACAGCCCAGCTCCGGTTTCCTGGAGAGTCAACACCCTGAAGGCTTCTGCCCCGTCTGACAGCAGTCCCTGAGACCGAGGAAGGAAATGTTCTAATCGAAATCACAAAAACCTTTCATGTCGGAGAGAAAGACAAAAAATACACTGACGGTATTTCTAATCCTAATCAGCCTTGGCTATGTACTCCTCTTGTCTTCACATTCTCCAGTGAGACCAAGTGACTGTTGAGAGGTGTGAACACTTGGGAGGAGTTCTGTTAGGTAGTATGCAAAAAAACACCCTCGATAAATATTTCTTCTGAATCATTTAGACGGCACGTATTTTTGTGATGACTGCTTTGCCCCATTCACCGTCGGGGCAACTTCGGAGAGGGCCAAGGCATGTACGGCTTGTCCTCTTTTGTGGAGACATGCGCACAAACACAGTAATTAAATGCTGTTGCCCAGATAATAGTATGGGTGCAGACGAACTTCTCCGTGCCATCACAAAGGAAATAACAACTGGCTCTGATTGGGGGAAAGTCAGGAAGCCAAATGGGAGAGGTGACACTTGAGGACTGAACAGGAATCTTTTAGGGACCTGTGTGGGGAGGGCAGGAAGAGGCAGGCAGTGTGGGGGGGCTGGAGAATCCCACTGGGTGTGGTGATCCAGGAGTTGCCCAATTATAAGGAAAAAAGGGAGGGCAGGGTGGAGGGATGCAACTAATGCTATTGCTATCCCCACACATTGGCACCTACTGCATACACGCCGTTCTTTTCCAGGCAAAGGAACCATCCTTAAAAGTTAACCTGTGACTACTTATGTTAAAGACGATCGCTCTCTTTCACACTGGAGGAGTCCCATTTTTCTCTTCTCCCACTCTCCATTGTAACATCCTCCTGCCAGCCTTCTCTCCCAAAGAAGCCCCCCAGTCCCTTCTGCAGCATTTGGTATTCAGAAGCCTGAATAATGAAATGTTATTCAAACAGCATACCACAAGCTAACTATTTCAAGCGGATCTATTGACTGAAGAGATTTGCATTATGAACTAAGTCGGTGCCAAAGACAACGGTAAATAGCAGCAAAAACAAAGAAATAGATCATTTAAATAAAGGAAAGGCACTAATGCCACCGTGTATCTATTTCTCCTCAGTTGAAATTTACCCTGGAGGAACTAATATAAACTGATATGAAAATATTATTTTCATTGTTCAAATGAAATCCAATGGAAATAGAATGCCAATTCTCTCTGACAGTCAAACAGGAAAACGAGAGACGCGCTGACCTGCACTGCACCCAGCTTTCGCTGCGCACACATTGTAAACTTCTAGAGCTATCAAGAAAAACGAGACACAGCCATGGCTCTCAAGGATGTTACAGTTTTTTCATTGAGTTTATTGGGGTGACACCGATTGATAAAATGTTACAGGTTTCAGGTGTACAATTCTATGATACATCATCTGTCTATTGTACCGTGTGTTCACCACCCAAGTCTCCTTCCATCACCATTTTCCCCCCTTTACTCTCTCCTACCTCCCGCCCCCACCCCTCTTTTCCTCTGGTCATCACCACACTGTTATCTGTGTCTGATTTTTTTCTTTTTTTTTTTTTTTGCTTAATCCCTTTGCCTTTTTCACCCAGCTCCTTAAACTCCCTTCCTTCTGACAGCTCTCAGGTTGTTCTCAGTATCTATGAGTCTGTTTCTATTTTGTTTGTAACTTTATTTCATTCATTAAATTACATATGTGAGTGAGATCATACAGTGTTTCTCTGTCTCTGACTGGCTTATTTCACTTAACATAATTCTCTTCAGGTCCATCCATGCTGTCACAAAAGGTAAGATTTCCTTCTTTTTTATAGTTAGGTAGAGGGAAATGCTTGTAGTTTTTGCCCACTGAGTATGATGGTGGCTGTGGGTTTCTCACATGTGGCCTTTATTAAGTTGAGATATATTCCTTGTATTCGCACATTGCTGAGCATTTTTATCATAAATGGGTGCTGGATTTTAGCAAATGCTTTTCTGCATCTACTGATATGATCATGTGATTTTTATCCTTCATTTCTTTTTACCTGGTTTATGACATTTATTGATTTGTGGATATTGTACTAGCCTTGCATCTCTGGAATCAATCCCACTGGATCATAGTGTATGATCTTTTCAATGTATTGCTGGATTCAATTTGCTAACATTTTGCTGAGGATTTTAGCATCTATGCTCATCGGGGATATTGACCTATGATTTTCTCTCTTTAAGTGTCTTTATCTGATTTGAGACTTAGGGTAATGCTGGCCTTAAAAAATGAACTTGGGCATCTTCCCTCCTCTTGAATTTTGTGGAATAGTTTGAGGAGGACAGATGTTAGTTCTTCCTTGAATGTTTGGTAAAACTCACTTGTGAAGCCATCTGGTCCAGGACTTCTGTTTGTGGGGAATTTCTGATTACGCTACAATGTCATCAGTTGTAACCTGTCTGTTGAAGATTCTGTGATTCTTCCTGATTCACAGTGGGTATGAATAGTAGCTTTGAGTTTTGTGATAAATATGTAAGGTAATACATGTAAAGTACTTAGTATAGTACCTGGCATTTGATAAGTCTTATCAATTTAAGCAGCCTTGAGTTTTTGAACACCGTATTGGTTTCTTAGAGCCGCCATAATGCAGGACCACAGATTGGGTGACTTAAAGGAGACATGTGTTTTCTCACAGCTCTGGAGGCTGGAAGTCCAAGATCAAGGTGTTGGCAGGTTGGTCTCCACTGAGCCTCTCTCCCTGGCTGTGGGGGGTTGTCTCCCTGCTGGGTCTCCACGCGGCCTGTCCTCTGAGTGTGCGCGTCCCTGGAGTCTCTCCCTCTTCTCATGAGGTCCCCAGTCATACTGGATTAGGGCCCATCATCAGGGCCTCCTTTCAACTTAATCCCCTCTTTAATGACCTTATTTCCAAATAAGATTACATTCTGAGGCACTGGGGGTTGGGACTCTGACCTATGCATTTTGGAGGGGGCAGAAGGCAGCCCTCAGCAAGCACTTACTGTTGGTCACGTGCTGTGCGTCAGGCACAGCGCCAGAAATCACCTTCTCCCAGACCTGCCCCAAGTATGTTTTTAGCTTGTTTCACAAATCTTTCTACTCTCTAAGTCAGCTCCTTTAGCACGTTTCTTACCCTTATTTTTTTTCAAAGTAAAAATGTTTTTCCCCATCTATTTTATACATATGTGTTCATTTTAAGATACTCAGAAAATACAAAAATGTATAAAAATAAAAGGAGAATGACTGATAACCCCACTACAAAGGAATACCACTCTTTCTAATTTTTTATATGACCAATTTTTTATTTTTTTTTCTCTTCACGAGTACGCAAACTTGTTATTTTTCCAACACTGGGATCATACTCTGCCTCTACCCGTATTTTTCACTTAAAATACTTTAGATTTTTTTTCATGTCATGCAACACAGATCTGTGTAACAACTTTAATACTACATGATATTTCACAGTAGCGCTGCCTTCCAACATTAACTTGTTGACGTTTTTTGCTATTATAAAAAAAAGTTCAGTGACTATCCTTGTTAAAATTATCTCTGTTCTGATCACTTCTTCCTTCTTAAATAAAAGCTTTAAAAATAATCACTACGCCTTCTTAAATAAAAGCTTTAAAAATAATCCTTAGCTTTGTTGATACATAGTTCGATTGCCCTTGAGATTTTCCAGTTAAATTCCTTCCGAGTGCTAACAGGTTAATATAATTGCCAGGAAACATGCTGATTTTGCATCAACCCGTTCCACCCCCTGCCTCCCCCAAACATAACCATCCTTTTGAGAAGCCATATAATATTAATGGAACCAATATAACATGGCCCTTTCCACGCAGAGTGAAAAGGCTGGAACAGATGATACAATTTGCAAGTAACACATGGAAACATGTATCCAAGCGCTAAATTGCACGCAGTGCAGATGCTAAGCACCCTGGGAGGCTCCACATATTTCCTTCTGCTTTTAGTCCCCAGTCGGGGTGGAAATAAACCACATCCATGAGTTGTGAGGTGTTTAATGTATATGCGAAAGGAATATTTAATTTTCTGGCTCCACTTCAGAGAAATGGATACAAAGACAGCCCTCACT
Organism: Phyllostomus hastatus; assembly: GCF_019186645.2. Taxonomy (NCBI): domain Eukaryota; kingdom Metazoa; phylum Chordata; class Mammalia; order Chiroptera; family Phyllostomidae; genus Phyllostomus; species Phyllostomus hastatus. Next base: position 23,299,903 of record NW_025334024.1, read on the forward strand.
AACCACACTCCACCTTCACCTGGTACCATGATCACCACACGCATAAAACACCTGCCGTGTGGGTTTTCTTTATGTTTCTCTAGTGTCCAGCTCCCTGCTGACCCAAAGCTTTTCCATGTGCTCTGTTCTCACAAACACTTCTCCCCCGGGCCCTCTCCCAGTGGTTTCTTCTCACCACTCAGGTGGCAAGGCCCTTCTCGCTCACGACGTGCTCAGAAAGGCCTTCGTGGGTAGCCCAATCAGGGGCACTTGCACTCCCTCCCCCCCATGAACCTCTTACATTCTTCTTTCTTTTCCTTCACGATACACACGGTGAGAGAAAACCACCTCACTTATTTTGAACCATTTCGTATCAGCCTCTACACAACACAATGTAAGCTCCATGAGGACAGTAATCTTCACTGTTTCATTCATCACTTTATAGAATCCTATACTTCTATCCGACATGCGCCATATTTCTTAGACTTTAAGAGGACTTTTTTTCACATTTAAATGCCACGGTACGTGTTACACTTAGTGTCCTTTAGACTACAAGCAGATGTAGCCTGGACACGGTCAAAGGTGGTCCCAGGTACTCATACTGTCACCTCGTCATGAGAGTTTGTATACTGTTGAAACTACAGGTATAGACTTTAATTGCAACACAAAATACCTTTGAAAATATTACACTGCGAATCGGCATTGAATTGAGAGACCGATTACACAGAGGTCAGAGGAACAGAGCCCATGGTTGATGTTAGCCGAACGAATCATGGTAGCAAGAGGAGTGACCACATTTTGCATTTCCCTTCCCAGCAAAAAGAGGTGCCTTTTTGTTTGGGGGCATGTGAAAGGAAGACTCACCCAAGAAGATGAAGCTGCGTTCGATTTTGTTACGAGGATACCATGGAAAAGCCGTGCTCATGGCCTGCCACACAAAAGATTTCAAAATCATCAACATTCACACACCTAATAACAGGGCTTCCCAATACATGAAGAAAAAAACAACAAAATAGAACTTCAAGTAAAAACACAACCACAGTCAGATATAATTGATAGAAAAAGCAGACAGAATACCGACAAGGAGACAGAAAACCCGAAAACCGCAAGCAAACTTGACTGATTTGGCCTTTATAGAACGCTGCTCCCAGCAACAGCAGAACACACGTCTTTTCCGGAGCGCACGGAATATGTCTGGGGCCATAACATGTCTCGATAAATGGTTTTAAAAATTCATATTATACAAGTTCTATTCTCTGAACCAAATGAAATTGATGTAAAAATCAGTAACCACATATCAGACCACATATCAATAACCACAATCAGTAACCATGGAAATAATACCCTTACAAAATAACCCATAAGTCAAAGAAAATCTAACACAAAAATTCTAAGGTTTTTCAATTGAATGAAAATGAAAACACAAAATATTGAAAATTGAGGGATGCTTCTACAGGAATAGTTAGGACAAAAACTGTAGCTCTGCTTAAGAAAGAGGAGGAGGAGGGTTCAAAACAGTGACCTCAGCATCCCTCTTGAAAAAACGAGAAGATCATGTTAAACCCAAAGTTAGCGAAAGAAAGAAAACCATTAAGATTAAAGTGCAAGTCATTAATTGAAACAGAAAAACAAGAGAGAAAATCAACAAAATCAGGTTGTTTGGGAAAACCAAAAAAAATCAATAATCCTCTGCCAAGATTTTTCACAAAAAGAGAGAGAACAAATTACGAGTATCAGGAATAGGAAAAGATCACTAAAGATTCTAATAATAAGGAAATGTTATAAATAATTCATGTCAATAAATTAACAATTTAAATGAAAGGAACAAATTCTTTGAAAGATACAAAGTACTAAGAATACCATAAAAATAGATAAATGAAATGAATAAATTTAAAAATTAAATTAACATTTTAAAAAGGCACAAAGTACTAAAGCTCACTCAAGAAAAATTAAATAACCTGAATAACCCATATCTACTAAATAAGTTGTATCTGAAGTTAAAAGCTTTCCCACAAACCAAAGTCCAGGCCTAGATAGCTTCACTGGTGCAATGGGCCAAACATTTAACAAAGAAGTAATACCAACTCCACACAAACTGTTGCAAAAATTTGAAAATGAGGAAACAACTCCCAGCCCATTAGCATTATACTAATATAATACAAAAGTCAAACAAGGATATTTAAGAAAAGAAAACTATGGATCAATAACTCCCAAGATCATGAATACAGAAATACTAAGCAAAATTTTAGCAAAATAATTCCAATATTAAACCATGAGCAACCACATTGAGTTTAATATCAAAAACCCATAGTTGGTTCAACATTCGATAATCAATGTAAATCACCATATTAACACACAAAGTAAACTCTACGTGATCATCTGAATAAATACAGAAAATACCAAAATCCAACATTAAATCCTGATCTTTAAAAAAACTCAGCAAACTACAAACAGAAGAGAACTTCTCAACCCAATAAAGAAAGGTATCTATATAAAACTTACAGCTACCATCAAACATAATGATAAAAGACAATATTTTACCCCTAAAAACAGGATAAAAAACAAGGATGTTACATTCTCAAGTTCTGTTCAGCCTTGTACTGGAAAATTTAGCCAGAGTAATAAGGCAACCAACTTGGAAAGAAAGAAGTGAAACTGTCATTATTCACAGATCACATGACCATTAAAAAAAACATAATGTAATGTGAAATAAAGCAATTAGAACTAGTAAGTGAATTTATAAAGGTTGCATGATACAAGATCAACATATAAAATCAATTATATTTCCATTTACTAGCAACAAACTGGAAGCTGAAATTTTTTAACCTATCATTTATAATAGCATCAAAAATGAAATTATTAAAGATAAATCTGACAAAATACGTGCGAGACCTGAACCCAGAATACTACAAAACATTATTGAAACTGAAGAAGACCGAAATAAACAAGGAGATAAACTATGTTTATGAGTCAAAAGACTCAAAATCGTTAAAATATCAGTTCTCTCCAAACTAATCTGTAAGTTCAAAAAATCAAATCAAAATCCAAGTAAAAAATTCTTGCAGAAAATGACAAACTGATTCTAACACTAATAGGAAAATACAGAGCACCTAAAATATCCAAAACAACTTTCTTAAAAGATGGAGGACTAACATTATTATTATAAAGCTGGAGTCATTAAAAGAGTAAGTTGTTGCCATAAAGATAAACAGATAGATCAATGTAAGTATAATGTGGCCAGAAATTAGATCCAGACATATATGAACAACAAATCTTCAACAAGAATACAAAGATAATTCAGTGGAGAAAGAATAATCTTTTAAACAAACGGTGATACAATTGGATCTCCATTTGCAAAAACAAAATTTTGATACAAACCTCATACCAATACAAAAAAAAATGAACCCAAAATGGATCATAGAGTTAATAAACACTAACAATTACAAACTTCTGGAAGAAAGCCTTTGTGACTTGGATTAGGGACATTTTCCTTAGGTATACCACCAAAACTATTAATCCATAAAAATAAGAAACTGATGAACTGGACTTGGTATTGGTTAGCATTCTCCAGAGAAACAGAACCAACGGGATGGATACACAGAGAGAGGAAGAGGCTGACTGCACGGAGCTGGCTCACGCAATCACGGAGCCCAAGTCTCAGGATCTGCAGCCGGCAGCCTGCAGACCCGGGAGAGCCGGCCCCAGCCCGAGTCCGAAGGCCCGACAACCAGCAGAGCTGCCAGTGTGAGTTCCCGGATGAAAACTGGTAAACTTGAGACTAAAACGCCAATGTTTCTGGTCGAGTCCAAAACAAAAAAAAAAGGACTCCCGTCCTAGCTCAAAGAAGTAAGGCCGGAGCTGTTCCCCCTTCTTCGCGGGAGGTCACCTTTGGTTCCCACCGGGCTTTCGACCGACCGCTGGAGGGCCACCACCCGAGGAGCGAGGAGCGACAGCGCCCCTGATTCAAACGCCAGCCTCTCCCAAAGCCCTCCTCACAGACTCGCCCGGAGCCTGTGCCTGTCCAGGTACCCGGGCAGCCCGTTGCCCAGTCCAGACAACAACGTAAAACTAACCTTCGCAGACGTCATCGAAATTTAAAATTACTCCTGGTTAAAAAATACTCAAGACAAGCAAAAGACGAGGGCAAACATGTGCACAGCATACCCAGTTGTCTCTTCTTACCCACAGTTTCGGTCTCTGCCGCCCCGGTGACGTGGGCTCCGCCGTGGCCCAAATGTATTGCATGGAAGATTCCAGAAGTAAACAATGCATAAGTTTTAAATGGCTCGTGCTGAGTGGCAGGGTGAAATCTCGCGATGTTCTGCAGTGCGCCGCCCAGGACGTGAATCATGCCTGGGTCCAGCGTCTTCAAGCTGTACACCCTCCCTGCCTGTGAGCACTTAGTGGCCTTCTTGGTTATCGGATTCACAGTATCACAGTATCCCAGTGTTTGTGTTCCAGTAACTTTCGTTTTACTCAATAGTGGCCCCAAAGCACAAGAGAGGTGATGCTGGCAATTTGGACATGCCAAAGAGAAGCCTTACAATAAAAAGCCATAAAGTGAAAAGGTGGAAGTTCTCAATTAGGAAAGAGAAAAAACATCATATGCTAAGGTGGCTAATCTACAGTAAAAATGAATCTTCTGACCATAAAATTGTAAAGAAGAAAGAAAGAAATCCATGCCAGTTTGGCGTTCACCCCTCAAACTTCAAAAGTGACAGTGCATGTTAGGGAGGAAAAGCATTCAATCTGTGGGTGAAAGTCACGAACAGAAAATGTGTTCCAATGGACAGTAACGTGTTCAGCCAGAAAGCATTGAGCCTGTAAGAAGATTTCAGCAAGGGATCCCCTGAAACAGGGGCACCAAGCCATTTACTGCAAGCAAGAGACGGTTACACAGATTCAGGAATAGGTTAGACTGAAAAAAAAAAAAATTCCTGGAGAGGCCACATGTCTGGCAGAGTTGAAGAAGGGGGTTAGTGTTCAGCACTATCCAAGGTTTCTGGCATCCCCTGGGTTCTTGCAACATATCCCCAGTAGATAATGGGGGGCTACTGTACCTGATAAAGAATTTGTATTCAGAATATATTAAGAGCTCTCAAAATTCAATAATAAGAAACCAAACAACCCAGTTTTTAAAAATAGTATGAATATAAGAAAGGGAGCAATATGTAATCATAAGTTTTTTACTCTCGTGATTAATGTACAAAGTCTTAAACATAAACAAAAATAGAAATAAGCAAAAAGATTGAACAGACACTTCAATACAGAAGACATATGAACGGCAAATAAACAAATGAAACAAAGTTCAACATTATTAACCCTGGCTGGCGTAGCTCAGTGGATTGAACACAGGCTGCGAACCAAAGCATCACAGGTTCGATTCCCAGTCAGGGCACATGCCTGGGTTGCAGGCCATGACCCCGAGCAACCGCACATTGATGTTTCTCTCTCTCTCTCTTTCTCCCTCCCTTCCCTCTCTAAAAATGGATGAATAAAAAAATCTTTAAAAAAAAGTTCAACATTATTAGTCTTTAGGAAATTGCACATTAAAATCCCAACTACATACCACCACACATCTATTTAAATGGTTTAAAAAATATTTAATGCCCATACGAAGTATTGGCAAGTATGTGAAAGAGCTCTAATTTTCATACACAGCTATTAGGAAAGTAAAATGGTAGGATCACTTTGGAAACAGTTGGGTGTTTTGGGGGGCGTTTTTTAAGTTACACATGTAGCCCTGGCTAGATGGTTCAGTTGGTTGGAGTGTCGTCCCATGTGCCAAAAGGTTACAAGTTCAATCCCCAGTCCTGGCATGTACAGGAGACAACCCATCTATGTTTCCCTCTCACATTGATGTTTCTGTTTTTCTCTCTTTCTCCCTCCCTCTCTCTCTCTCTCTCTCTGCTACCCCCACTCTAAAATCAATAGACATATCTTCAGGTAAAGATTGTTGTAAAAGTTAGATAGACAAATAGTCACAGGGACAATAAATTACAGCATGGGAAATACAGTCAATAACATCATAAAAACCATGTACGGTGTCAGGTGGGCACTGAAAGCATCGGGGGGAACACTGTAAAGTATATGATTGTCTAACCACTATGCTGACACCTGAAATGCACACAAAATAATATGGAATATAAATGGTAATTGGAAAGAACTAAAAAATAAATTTTAAAAAGTTAGATATGCACCTACCATATGGTCCAACCATTCCTCACCTATTGTTTACCTAGGAGAAAGAAAACATATGTCTGTACAAAGAGTTATGCACAGATGTTCTTGACAGATACGTTTGTAATAGCCCTGAACTGGAAACGATCCAAAAGCCCATCAATGAGTAAACGGATGAATCAATTGGTGCATTACACAATGAAATTCTACTCAGCAATAAAAAGAAATGAATTATTAATATATATGGCAAACATGGATGAATTTCAAAATAATTAAGTTGAATAAAAGAAGTCAAACCAAAAATAGTACTTATTGTATAATATTATTCGGGTGAGGTTATAGGAAGTGTAAACTAAGCTCTAGTGGTAGAAAGCAGCTGAGGACACGGCAGCAGTGAGGGCGGGAGGTTTGTTAGTGAGACAGGGCTCACCAGGCGGCATGAGAAAACTTTTGCAGGTAATGGGTGTGTTCAGTATCTTGATTGTGGTGATGAGTTCATGAGCGTAGCACACACCAAAACTTATTGTATGCCTTAGGTACTTGTAGTTTACTGCATATTATTTATGTCACAATAAGCCTATTACCACAAAAGTATCCATCTCTCATATGACAGTTTTAAAATGAAAGATGAGAACAGGAACCAGTATAGGATAGTTCCCCCACTTTATGTGTAAAAATATTTTGTAATAAAAATAATGACAATAAAAAAGTTTACCTCTAGAGATGCAAAGAGTATCTTATACTAAATATTTTCACTGTATCATTGCCCTCTGATATGAATTTCTCTCTTTGAAATTAAAACTCAGACCCTGTCTGGCATAGCTTAGTGGATTGAGCATGGGCTGCGAACCAAAGCATCACAGGTTTGATTCCCAGTCAGGGCACATGCCTGGGTTGCAGGCCACGGCCCCCACACACAACCGCACGGTGATGTTTCTCCCTCTCTCTCTTTCTCCTTCCCTTCCCTCTCTAAAAATAAAAAAAAAATTTTTAAAGAAATTAAAAATCTGGTTCATAGGTTAGCAAAAGAATTTCTAATTTTTTAATAAAAGTATTTTTGAAGTTATAAAATTAAAATCCCATTTTATATACATACTTTTTATAAAAAGTAAAAAATATGAAATGATATATGAAGCTCCAAAATATGTTTATCAGTGAGCTTTTTCAGATAATTAAGAAAATGTAAAATTTGTGTAAAGTATATAAATTTTAAAAAACTGAAATACAATCCTATACCCCAAAAGCAACTGCTCATTATTTAAAAACAAAACTAGAAAGACAGGTATCAAAACATATTTTAACAGATCATTGAAATAATAATCACTATACAGTTTTGTATTATAATGTTTTCTTAATATGAATCAAAATATGTTCTCAATCACAATAGAAACACGGCAATGAATTTGCTACTTGTTTGATTTGGGATGGTTTTGGTAAATCCAGGTATGAGGCTACTGTTCTCTGACTTCTTTGAAGCCTTCACCACTCTCAATAAAAGAAATTGGAAAAATCGAGGTACAATCTCAGCTACACATTCTGGATGCTGCTCACCATTCACTGGGGCCAGAGAAAGTTCCCACTATTTTCTCTGCAATTTGAAGTCTTTTGGTGTTTAGTATAAATAGTAGTAGGTCAACAACTCAACAACTTTTCTATAAAAGACAAAATAGAACATGCCTGAATGCTATATTTTTTAGGACTATTAACTTCCAATGTTATTAAGCTCAAACTTGAACTAGCCCTATAGGGTGAATTGCAAGAAACACACACATAAATTCTCTGTGAATTCAACAGCATTCACTCGGACAGTCTGCATGCTTCTGAATCCTTGAATATTCCTAAGAGGTTCATTTCTGCTTTGGATTCCTTCCCCCAATATGTGTATACTTATTTATAAATTTTACATATATGCAAGTCTACTCATACACATTATGAATACAGGGGAAAAAACATGTTTTTTAAGATATGAAATAAGCCACATTTTAAAATGATTATTTTATGTGTTATTGGAACAAGTAACCTTGTCATTGTCACTAACAATAATCACTATCATTCAAAGGTCTGGCTCCTACTTCAATTTATCTCGAATCCATGTTTGAGAAGCCTACATACTTACACAAGCTGTCTCTCACACACAGACATCTCTAAAGCTGGAGAAAGGGCATCATCCGCTTGCTAAATAAGCCATGATATTCGTTCACCCACTGTACAGGGCTCACCTAGTGATTTGGAAGCTTCATTTTTAAATATCTTGCTAAGGGCAATAATTTCATACAAGCTTTAGTCTATCTCTCAAGGCAAAATAAACTGAATGTAGGACATTAATAATCATATGCGTGATTCATATATCAAGAAGTTTCCTAGAAAAAAAATTTTCAGGCTCCTTTTTTAAATTGCATTTTATTGATTATTCTATTACAGTTATCTCAACTTTTCCTCCTTTCCCCCACCCACCCAGGACCCCTCCACCCTCTCAGGCAATCCCCACACCGCTGTTCACGTCCATGGGTCATGTGTGTAAGTACTTTGGCTGCTCCATTTCCTATACTGTACTTTACAGCTCTATGACTATTCTGTGACTACCTATTTCTGCTTCTTAATCCCCTCACCTCTTCACCCATTCCCCCACAACCCCCTCTCATCTGGCAACCACCAAAATGCTCTCTGAATCCCTGATTCTATCTTGGTTCTTCTTGCTGGCTCAGTTTGTTTTTTAGATTCAATTGTTGACAGATTTATACTTATTGCTATTTTAGTGTTCATAGTTTTGATCTTCTTTTTCTTAAATAAGTCCCTTTAACTTTTCATGTAATACTGGTTTGATGATAAGGAACTCCTTTAGTTTTTTCTTGCCTGGGAAGCTCTTTATCTGCCCTTTGATTATAAATGATAGCTTTGCTGGATAGAGCAATCTTGGCTGTAGGTCCCTGCTTTTCATGACTTTGAATATTTCTTGCCAATCCCTTCTAGCCTGCAAAGTTTCATTTGAGAAATCAGTTGACAGCCTTATGGGAACTCCCCTGTAGGTAACTAATTTCTTTTCTCTTGCTGCTTTTAGGATTCTCTTTATCTTTAACCTTTGGCAATTTAATTATGATGTATCTTGGAGTGGGCCTCTTTGCATCCATCATATTTGGAACTCTCTGTGCTTCCTGGAATTGCATGTCTATTCCTTCACCAAATTAAGGAAGTTCCCTTTCATTATTTTTTCAATTAGATTTCCAACTTATTGTTCTTTCTCTTCTGCTTCTGGCACCCTTATGATGCAAATGTTGGAACACCAGAAGTTGTCCCAGAGGCTGCTTACAACATCCTCACTTTTTTGGATTCTTTTTTCTTCTCATTGTTCTGATTGCTTATTTTTTGCTTCCTTATGTTCCATATCATTGGTTAGATTCTTGGCTTCATCCACTCTACTGTTGTTTCCCTGTAAATTGTTCTTTATTTCAATTACTGTATCCTTTGTTTCTGACTGGATCTTTTTTATGCTGTTGAGGTCCTCACTGAGTTCCTTGAGCATCCTTATAACGAGTGTTTTGAACTCTGCATCTGATACATTGCATATCTCCATTTGTTTAGTTCTTCTTCTGGAGTTTTGATCTGTTCTTTCATTTGGGCTATTTCTTTGTTGCCTTATTTTGTCTGCCTCCCTGTGTTTGTTTCTATGTATTAGGTAGAGCTGCTTTGACTCCCTGTCCTGGTAGTGTGGCCTAATGTAGTAGGCATCCTGTAGGGCCCAGTGGCATATCCTCCCCTAACACCCAAGCTGGGTACTCAAGGTGCACCACTGGATGGCCATTGTTGTGTTAGCTGTTGTCATTTCTTTATCTGGCAATCTAAGGGAAAAGAGGTCAGTGTCCCTGACTAAATAGTCAGGTACTGCATGTTTTAAAAATTCCTGCAGCACACCGGTTGAAAATCACTGGTACAGGAGAAACTCGCCCATATATTAACATGGGTATGTCACAAGGCAGAATTTGAAGTAGACAGGTAGAAACATTTGAAGAAACATTTTTTTCTCTCTAATGTTTTTTAACTACGTCAGGTTCATAAAGCTAAATTAAACATCCTCCTCAACTGTTCTAGGCAAAGTTCTTTTCTTGTTTCCTTCTTCTCATTTTCCCTCTTACTTTCAGCACCCACTTCTTTCCTCCTCCCTACCCACAGCCTTGACCATATACGGAACTTTGTAAAACATACGTTAGTTTACGTGTGTTTGTATTTTCAACTCACGTAAGTAATGCTTAATTTTCTCAATTTATGATTCAAAAGATGTATTTTTAAATCTATCCAAGTTTTATTATATGTATCCAGTTCATTGACTGTGATACATATGTCACCTATGTTACTAGAAACAGATCCATAGGTTACCTCCAGTTTCTACTAGAGCAAATATTATGTAAGCCAACCAAAATCTAAGGATCACCACAAAAACCATGACAGCAGGGCTTGATGAAGGGACAGTATGACAACCTTGAGAATATCTCCTGTGTAGACTTCTGTGATGTTGTTAACAGGGTGTACAACCAGAAGCGGTGATTGTTAATCTACGAACCATGTCATTGTTAAGTTCATTACTAACTGCCAAACTTCTCTCCAAGATGGCCGTATCAGGGTTTTTTGTGCATCTCCACCAGCAGTGCAAGAAGTCTTGTGTTTGTCCACATTTTCATCAGAATCTGGTACTTTGAAAGGAAGCTTCATACACTGCGGGTGGGAATGGAAATTGGTACAGCCACCGTGAAAAATAGTATGGAGTTTCCTCAAAAAATTAAGAATAGGGTTACTATATAATCTAGAAATCCCTCTTTGGTGTACCAAAAAAACTTTTTAAACATTTATTTGTAAAGATACATGCGCCCCTATGTTCACTGCAGCATTATTCATGGTAGCTGAAATGTGGAAACAACCGAACTGTCCCTCGGATGACTGCATAAAGGAGATACGTCACATACATACAATGGAATACCACTCGGTCTTAAGAAGAGATAAAATATTGCCATTTGCGACAACATGGATGGATCTTGTGAGTATTCTGCTAAGTGAATTAGTCAGATGGAAAAGGACAAGAACCATATTTCACTCATTTGTGGGAAATAAAACAGAAAGCAACAAGTGACCAAACAAAACCTCACAGACACAGACAACGGTACGGTGGTTCCCAGAAGGGAAGGGAGGTGGGGGGCAGTTGAAGAGGGTGAAGGGGGTCACGGAAGGAGACAAAATTTGGGGTGATGAGCACCCAATATACAGGTGATGTGTTACAGAATTGTACACTTGAAATTTATATAATCTTATTAACCAATGGCATCCCAATAAACTTAATAATAATAATAATAAATTGGTACTTTCCAACTTTCTAATTTTTTAACATAACGGGTGAAATGACATCTCCTTGTTTCAATTTGCCTTTTTCCCATTGTCATATACTTGAGTATCTTTTCTTGTTCTTGTTTGTCATCGCAATGGATACGCTGGGCCACGTGGAAATACCAGGGGCACAGTTCAACAAACACGCCAGGCCATGCTCCAGGGCGGCGCTCCTCCGGGAGCTGCTACAGACAGCATCCGTGTCATGACTTACGGTCTCAGCAGATGGCCTCCGATGCTGCCACGGAGGGGGACAGAGGATGGAGGAGGCACACCGGTTCTTTCTGGCCTTAGTCCAGACGTGACATATGTCACTCTGAGACCATCAGCCAGAACAAGTTACTTAGCTCCAAGCAAGCCTAGGAAACGTAGAAGACTGCCTGAATATCTTGTGAGAACTTCCTGCCACAGTTATGTAAGTTTCCAGCGAGCCTGTGTGCTTTGGCTTGTTACTATCCCCTTGTGCCTTTCTAATAATAATAAAAAAAAAACATGTAAGCAATGATCGAGGAACCAATTTTGTGTGTCACTGCCAGATGTAATCATGTCACTCCTCTGTTCACAAGCCGCCCCACTGCCTCCTAGGCTAAGCTTCTTGGCCCAATTTTCTCTCCAGTAATAGCAGATCAAATTTAAGATGACTTTTCAATCCCATAAATTTTTGATCAGTTTTTATTCGGTCTTTGCGTACATTGGGAGATAGTGACGGTCCCTTAAGAATTAGTATAAGACCAGATGAAATTTAATGAGGCACCTGACAGTTTTGAGATCATAATTTGTGGAGCTTTCTTTCATTTTATGACCCTTAGCACTGTTGACCTCAGAGAAGAACCGACAGAACGGGGGACGAAAAAACCGAGTATGTGTTCATCTTTGTTCCAGACTTCCTACTTGGTAACTGCCCCATAAAAGTCTAAATTAATTTCTGAATTAACCTTGCGCCAATGTTGAGAAAGTTGATTCATTGTCAAGATCTTTCACATCCAATATGCAAGAAAAAGACGACAATTAAATGGGTTTTACAACGAGCACATTGGCAGATAACAGGAAGGTGTAGAAACAACAAACAAAAACTAAGTGTCATGGGGGACTCTCAGGAGGACAGCCTAGGAGATTCGGAAGGTCCCTTTAACATACTGGGGTTCACTTTGAGCCCCAAGAGATGGCCCTGGTTCTGTCAGGCAGAAAGAACACATCTGAACCTGTGTTCTTCAATTATTTCAGTTGAACACACAATACAAATAGCTCTTAGGGTGAGCTGAAGTATCTGGAAGTTATGTAGGCCCACTTTAAAAAAAAACTACCTCTGCTAGATTCTGGAAAACATCACTTCAACAGTTTTTGCCGGATGGCACTGGAGAAGCAGCGTTCCCTCTGACTAGCTCAACATGCGGTAATTTGGGTACAGCTCAACTTATTTATCTTTAACGAGAACAAATTGTCTCTGCCCTTGCTTAGATAAAATGCTGTTAATTTTGCTCCTTTCATTTGTATAATCTGTAGCTCGGTTTCATCTTAAACGCTTGTAATTGGTACACCGAGGTGGGCTTTCACTGCATCACAGACGCAGCCAAGAAAGCAAAATGGTGTGTGGAGGACTTGTTCACCAAACGCCGAGGGTTTTCTTGGTTTTTTCTTTTTTTTATTTTATTTTAATCATTGTTCAAGTACGGTTTTCTGTCCTTTAATCCCATTCCAGCCCACCCTCCCATCCCTCTCCACCTCCCTCCCATTTCCACCCGTTCCTCCTCCCTGTAGTTTTTGTCCATGTGTCCTCTATATTTGTTCCTGTAAACCCTTCCCATTCTCCCCTGAAATTCCCTCCCCTCTCCCCTCTGGTCACTGTCAGCCTGTCCTCTGTTTCAGTGTCTTTGACTATATTCTGCTTGTTTCTTTGTTTTGTTGTTTAGGTTCCTGTTAAAGGAGAGATCATATGGTATTTGTCTTTCACCGCCTGGCTCATTTCGCTTAGCATAAGGGTTTTCTTTTTAATGCTCTGACAGGACAGTGAACAAGCAAATAATGTCTAACTTAACAATAGAAGGAAAACTGAGGAGGAGACATGACCAGTGCCACTTGGTTTCAGCTCAGCTCTGCACGGAAGATTTTTTCCGGACGCTCAAGTTTATATCTATACGTAAGGATCAAGGGCACCCCAAGAAGTTGACCTCAACCTAAGAGGAAGAGTTCACCTGTGAAGCTGGAAGTCCTCCTTTGAGAGTGTTGGCACATGAAACGATGTTCAGAAATGGCAATTAGCCTTGACAACGGGTGAACCCATACACTATTGTGAATTCGCTGGGAATTTTTTGGCCTTAATTACACGACATTTCATCGGACCATAGTGAGTAGATCACAGAATCAGGCAAAAGCTAGAGTTTCAAAGTCCCTTCAGAGGCTACTTCAGCCCACAAAGCTTATTTGTTTTCCCTTTTCAACACACTTTATTCTGATTCTGTGGACCCACGTTCATTTCTACTCAACGTCAGTTTGGTTCTTCTATGGAATATGTGGGCAGAGTATTCCCTGTAAGGGCTCAGTACTGAACAGAGGAAATAAAAGAGAAAGGGGAACTTACTGAGTACTTACAACTGACTGGTCATTCTTTTAAGCCTTTTATGTGTATTAACTCTCATTATCCTCATAATGATCCGAATATATAGCCATTTAATTAAATAGATTTATATATTTTTTATTTTTTATTTTTATATTTTTATCTAAATTTTATTGTTTATAAAATTAACAATGTTGATCATAGAAACTGTGGAAAGATATTCAGAGGAAACTGCAAACCATCCATAATCTGTGGTCTAGACACTATCGCTAGTTAGCTTCTACTCATTTGCCATGTGCAAGTTTGGGTTTTTAACGTAATTGGAATCACACAGGTTCTATGGTTTCTTGCCCTTCAGTTTCCCCTGAAGTTATAGCATCCACATTTTCCTAGGACATTGTCAGTTCTCCACCTGTGATTTTGAAGGGCCTGTTATGTTTTATCATTCGGATGCACCGTAATTAGCCTAACCTGTCTGGTATATTGGGGGGGGGGGGGCAGCATTCAATTTGCTTAGAATCTTACTTTCTGTGAAACCACAATGCATCTGCAATCATAGTACTGTGAATTGCTGTGGCCACAGCCTCCCTTTCGAGGGTATTGCTGTCACCCAATTGAAGTGTAAAGGTCACCACAAAAAAAGTGTGTGATCAGGGGACAAAGGAGAGAGGGTAGTTTGAAAAGGTAGTTCAGGGTCAGCAGGACATTCAGTGCTCTGTTCTCTTTCTTACTCTAGGATCCCAGCCAAAATGTAAAAGCTTGGGTTCAAAACATTTAGGCCTTTGTGTGCTGGGCTCCCAGAGCCTCATCGAATCCGTGCGCAACTCGGTGGACTCCTAATACAAATTCCTCTTTTTTGGTGATATTTTTTTAGCTACATTGTTTTACAACTTGCCGCCAAAAGAGCCCTGATACATATTTACTAGTGAACAAACATATTTAGTGCCTACAACAAAGACGGTAACAGGCCCCCTTCGACTCCGAACAGACCACATTGGCAAGAGAGGGAGTTGGTTCATCCAAAACAGATATCGAAAAAGTAGAGTCTCTCCACCCCCATGAGACAAGACACAAGGACATAAGGTTCCCAAACCAGTTCCTACAAGCAATGGGAAACATAAATGAAAATAGTTAGCTTCACATAGAGACAGTTATCCATGAATGTTGAATGTTTTCTTTTGTAAGAGGAAATAGACTTGTTCTGTGTACTTGCATGGTTCAGAATTTAGACCTATGCTATATAATTTTATCTAACACAAGGAAGAGCATTCCAAAAAAGTGGAAAAACAAAATGGATCGAATTGTCTCCGGAAGTAGTACATCCCCTGGAACTGTACTACTTAGGTATATACTTAATAATCATTTGACAAATACGTTAAGAAGGGAAGCCAAAATATTACTTTTTAAAAAGCCTTGCGATGTGACATTCCCACTGACTTCCAAATTTGATGTTTTTCTTTTCTTATTGTCCTATAAGCTATTATTATAACAAAATGATACCTTCTTCAAGAGTAGAAGTTGGGTTTTGTCTTTCAGAAGGAAGGTTGCCCGGCTTTTCTTTGAAGGGCCAGGACAAAAGCTTGGTAGAAATGTTACCAATAGATGTGCCACCAGGACTATTTTTCCAAGAAAGTGTCACCAAGAACTCAATTTATGGTTTAGAAGGAAGGACGTCAACACCCGGGGTCATGTCTGAGGGTGGGAAGAGACAAGAAATGCGAGAACTAGTAGCAAGGTCAGGCAACTTGGAGAAGTCAGAAGGCCATGGAGGGGATGGGACAAAGCAAGTGGGTCAGAAACAGCAGCGAACCATGACCCAGGAAGTGCTAACCTCCCTGGGGCTACATGCCAAGGGCGGGTCTTACAGGAACAGTGGGGGGAGAGGGGTGTATACCTAGAAAGAAGAAGAAACATTTATAGAGACCATAGTACAGTAATATTTTTCAACTCAACCATTTAGTAAAACTGCAAAGATAAATATTAAGAATGGTGATATATCATTAAATGCAGAATGTGTGGTAGAAGTTCAAAATGCTCAGAAAAAAAAAATTGAATTTCTTAACATTTCAATACACATGCAAACTCACTTATCAGGGAAAAAAAGAAGCCTAGATGAAGAAAAACCATTACACTTCAGTATTTAACTCCTTTTTACGCTTTTAACTCTTTAGCTCTCAACAAAGGAACCTGTTGTCAGAGAATACCCCTCGCTCCTTTCAGTGGAATGGAACCCACAGAACTAATGGGTTTGTGGCACGGGGCCAGAGAGCATGCGCTTTGCAATTACACAGTCATGAGGTCAAATTCAACTTTGCTTTTACTGCTTCCTTGTGGGAAGTGACGTGAGTGCTCTGTGCCTCAACTTGCTTGTTTGTGCCTTCAGAACTGTTCTGAGGGTTAAATGAGAAAATGTATTTGGCGAGTTTGAATTTATTCTTGGAACACCATATGAATGCATTGTAAGTGTAGCTATAGTTCTGAGTTCTTTATCTGGTGCATGCATCTTATTTATTTATTAAAAGTGTATGGGTTGTTCAAGCTTGGCCTGATCTAGTTGGCATCACCATTACAGAGGCTAGAGATTGTCACAAAACTAAGAACAAGGTGAAATCAATTATGGCATCTAAATAATAAGAAAACTCCTAAGTCAGAATTCGGAGCTGTGACCAACTTCTCATTCATCTTTCCAAGGAGAAAGAACAAAGCGCTCTTGGCTGTAAACAGCTCTCTCCGTACATTGCGATGTCAAAATATGAAGAGAGGGACGGGTGTCATCCAAGGCTTCATTCATAGAAACCAAGAGCCCAAAAGGCGAGTTTGGGCTTCTCCAGACCTGCTGGGTTTCCTTTAAATCTGTTACCGATCACTGACTGAAATGGCAGCCAAATTTATTTTATTCAGATCATTTATTTTGACAAAGTGTCTTCTTAGTTCAGCTTCCCAGGGTTCAGACAGTCACTTGACTTAATTTACAGCTCCGTGAGCGTGACAACATACCAAAGATACAGCAAGGCTAGGCACTTGACCGAGAAAATCGTGCGCGTGTTGGGTCAATTTTCAAAAAAGTGTTTTCAAATTTGCAATAAATTCATGGTGCACTTCTGGCATGCAAGTGATGGCAATGAACTCCTAAACAAGAAACTTGGGAGCAGAGAAAGATGGAAAAGATATCATGGGATTAGAGAGAAAACTCTTGGCCTTCTGAGAAGGGTGGGATGCAAGAGTGGGGGAGGTAAAAGAGGCTCTTTAGCAAGAGAAAGACATCCACAGCCAAAACCCCTGGCTCTCAGCCACCACACAATGCATAAATTACCAGCATCACAGCCATGTAAATAATGTTTTAAATACCTACTTCAATTTCTATGTGACGGATGAAGAAAAGAAGTCCCAAGAGGTAAAATGACTGACTCACACTTTCCAAAGTGCACCTCAGTCTCTTGACAGAGCCAGAGACAGCACCGCTATGCCTTTTGCTCACTTCCATGACATTTCCCTGCTACATTTTTTAAAAGATTTTATTTATTTATTTTTAGAAAGGGAAGGGAGGGAGAAAGAGAGAGAGAGAGAGAGAAACATCAATGTGTGGTTGCTGGGGGTCATAGCCTGCAACTCAGGCATGTACCCTGACTGGGAATCGAACCTGCGACACTTTGGTTCGCAGCCCATGCTCAATCCACTGAGCTGCGCCAGCCAGGGCTTCCCTGCAACGTTTTTAAGGTGATGCGACATCATGATGATACATTAGGCAGTCACCTTCAGGGGAAAAAAAAAACAGCATAAACACTGCTGCTAAAGCACTAACACCCGCAACAAATCAACCTAGATCTGAATGTTTTGTTTAAGTCATTACTAGTTGTGTGACTCGGAGCGGTGTGCTGATCTTTTCTGACCACCGCTTGGGTTTTTATTTTCTCATCATTTCTACAATAAAAGATTTGTGTGTTAGAAAGGGGGTGGGCAGTGAGACACAAATCCAGCCATCGCATCCAGTTACTGTTGTTATAATATTAAATGACGTAACAGATGGAAAATATTTAGCATAACTCCTGGCACAAAGAGGGTATTTCATAAAAGTTGGGTCTTATTACGAAAGTCAGAGTCTTGGATATATCTTCCTAATCCGATCGGTAGATCTGACAGAACCACTTCATTCTGTGACAAACGCTCCCTGAAAACCTTCCCTACACAAGAAAGCGAACTCTGATTATACTCATTGACTAACCACAAAGGGCATCACAAACACAGCAGAGACTCATTTTCATACACAGATAAGGTGCTGAAGCTGACAGAACCAAGTATTTGATGTTATGTTAAGATTTGGTAAGATTTGGTTTGATTTTTTTAAGCACATAAAAGCACAGATTTGAGAAACAACCGGAGCAAACATGCAGGAAGGTGCTAGAGCAGAACACGACCCACACAGACCCACCCGCTGGTAGATCTGAGTCGTGCTGGCTAACGGCCATGCAGGAAACTGAAGGTCAGGAATCTGCCGGCCTCCTGGTGAGCCTTCAAGGCTAAATGACTTGTTTCTAACGTCAAAGAAGACAATCGGAGTGAAACGTTCCAGTAAAAAGAACCCCTGTCAATTAAATACACTCTTGGAGGATGTGGTTATTGTGTCCAGCCATGGAAATGTAGCCAGTCTCGACCTAAATCAGAATCGAGCGCACGCCACAGAAGCATAAGCTCTTGTTTGTTGTTGATTTTTTTTTCTCTCAGTTTGAACTTGAAAGAACAAAAGGAAATAGAGGCAAAATGCTTCCACTTTTTTGTGTTATATTCCTGTTCCTCCTGGAGGACAATCCTGAAAGAGCTACACCTGTGTAGTCTCCAGAGCTAAGCCGTGGAATTACCAGGGCAGAGCTAAACTACAAATGGTAGGTACCGGGGAGCGGTTTAAAGAAATTGCTCTCAATAGACACAGAATCTTCTCTTCTTATTATTTAAAGATGATAAGTAAGACAGGGGAATGAAGTGGACAACCTTTCATAGTATTCTTCATATTCTGCATTTTCAGAAATAAAGGTGAAATAGAAGCAGGGGACAACAAATTTGCCAGTGGCTCTGTTTGAAATGACATTGCAAATGCCCTTTGAATCCCCACAATGCTTCGCCTGTTGCAGCCACCAGAGCCAAAGGTCCATTCTCTGAACCTCCTCTCTCCGTCCCCTAACTGGACTTCTCATAACATCCATTCTGAAAAGCCTCGTGAGAGAACAAAAACAAAAATAAAAGGCCCCACCTCTTCGTCTCTAGAAACTTGCTATTCAAAGTGGGTTTCCTAGCATTACTGGCAGCTTTGTCAGAAATACTGATTCTTGGACCCCACTCGAGATATGGCAAATCCAAATCTGCATTTTAAAGAGGTCCCCAGGTGATCCCATGCACATGAAAGACTGAATAGCACTCTTCTAAATATTTCCATCATTAGAGATATGCAACAAAGTCTTCTGCCTGTTCCTCCATTGTATCCAAATGGCGCTGGCAGCCCAAACTGCACGATGATTATTGGTTAATCATCGTGCGGGGTTTGGACAAGCCCAGCAAGCATTCGGATTCAAAGGCACCCAAAATGACTCTGCTCGTCAGTGAGCGCACAATTTATGGATTTACACCTGGCTTGTGAAAACTGTATCTATTAATCAGTCATCTCCTAAGTGCAGAGGCCTGCAAATGAGAGGTTGTTCTTGGTGAGGACCCTGGTCTGGTGGTCAGTTAGCGCCCACGTGCTAAATTCTGAACTGACCTCAGGAGAACAGAGTTGTTTTTCCTGGGGTCAAGTGTGTGCCGGCAACCCTCATTCTTACTAACACCAGCATTTCACTCCTCAAAACCTCCACCTTATGTTACACGGGACATGTAGGGTTTGCCCATGAGATTCAACCACGAGTATATCATAGCTGTCTATGAGGGAGACACTCGGAAAAAATTCCAGTGCTAATACAATAGAAAAGTCATTACTCATACATTTCTACGTTTGTTTCTTGAATGGGAAACATTTTTTTTCTCTTTCTTTTTTTCTCTTTCTTCTTTCTTTTTTTTCCCCCCAGCTTTCTTTGAATGATAACTATTTCTTGAATGGTTTCTCTGGGCCATGTTGGTAACATGGCGCATCCTTGGGGATATAGGATAAATTAACAAGTCATTATGATGCTCAGGTATATGTACTAATTAGGCCAAATTTAGGGTGATGTGGGTACCAACAAGACCGTCTAATAAAATCCTCAAAGATCAAAGCACATTACCTAGATAACATGACATTTAGGTCAATGAGGACAACAGCAACTATTTGATGAACATAGAGACAAAAGAAAAGGAAGTATCAGATTGGAAAAAAGAAACAGAATGTACAAAGACCCAGAGGGAAGAGGAAAAACAAGTGAGAAGCTGACTGTAGTAGCCACCATGTCCCCAGGACAGATGGGGTCACTGACGAGGGCAGGAGGATGAATTCAGAGGAGGAAATGGGGCGCATGTCAGGAAGAACCTCGCAGGCCATGTTAACGAATCTGGACACTGGATGCCAATGGAGTTGGAGAGTCAGACCAACTTGTTGAGTTTCTTGGGTTGCAGTTTGGGGGACAGACGACAGTACGACAAAACTAGAGCTGGCAAACTAATTAAGAGGTACCCAGGTTCAGAGGTGACAAGGGTCTCCTGATGTCTGTCTGCAGAGCTGCCATATAAGGCTCAGGACGCAAGATGAGTGACAATGACATGGAGCAGAGATTCGGAAGCCCAGAGGGATATGATGAGTATATTCCCTGCAGGGATTAGACGAAGTCGGGATGGAAAGGGAGCAAGAATGACCAGAAGGATAGTAAAGAAAAGGGAGAAGATGGAGAAACAAGGCAATTCAGGGTCCAAGATCATGAACACTGAAGGGGCACTGCTGTTCCTTCTTCTCCAGGCGGCAGCAGACCTTGACAGAGGACAAACGGGATGGCGAGGACATGCCTCTCATGTGTTCGTACCACCTGTCATCATTAGCAAAGGGTAATCTAAAGCAGTTAGTGAAGTATACTCATGCACCAACATCCCTCATTTGGAGTGCAGGGCTGAGTTATTAAGGATCCGCCTGGCATGAACACACAGGCCAATGCAGAGTTGCTGAATAGCCAGGGCTGATGGAAGTTTTGGTTCCAATTATTCAAATGTTTGAATCTTGCATCTTAACGTGAGAGTGGAAAATAATAATGTCCAAGCAAATGAAGCATGTGGGCATATTTGTTAAGGCATGCTTGATTTCCCACAATAAAAACTGCCTATGAATTGAGTTTGGGGCTATTAACCAAATGTCAAATGCATCTGATTGGCCTATGAGACTTCTGTCATTGATCAACCCCCTGGTGTGATGAAGTCTCTTCATTCACACTCTCCCATGCAGGTTGACACTGCCTTCAGCCTGCCTCACTGCTAACCACTTCCAGGGCCCTACCTCAGTCCTTTTGTTGCACTGGAGCCTCAAGTCATGTAACTACCAGCTGTAAAAATACAATGAACTAAGCAAATAACCATGCAAAAAAAAAAAAAAAACAGAGGTGGGATTGATTTTCTGCAAACCTAATGGGACGCAGTTAGGCAGCACATTCTTAACATCTGGACCATGCAGTCCACTGCTCTGGGTGTGGGGTTCCAATTTCCTTTCTCATTCACTGCAAACTCATTCAAACAATAATGTAAGGAGCCCTGACTAGTGTGACCCTGATTAGTGTGACTCAGTGGATTGGGCATCGTCCCGCAAAGCCAAAGGTTGCACATTCAATTCCCAGTCAAGGCACATGCCTGTGTTGCGGGCGTGTGAGAGGCAACCAACTGATGTTTCCCTCACACGCTGATGTCTGCCTCTTTCTCCCTCTCTTCGCCTCTCTCTGAAAATAAATAAAAATCTTTAAAAAACAATAATGGGAGAGTCCCTGGTGCTGAGAGAAGAAGAAAACCCTATTTGTGTGCTCAGGTTTGTTATTACTTAACTGCAATTATGCTTTTAAGAGAGTCTCACTTTATGAACCGCCCATTTAATTTCTGAGACTTTGAAAATAATTGCCTGGCATAGAACACCTAGGAGGTGAATTGAAATAAAAAGCCTTTTACTGAGTAGCAAAGAGAAAGTAGTAAATGCCTGGTTTAGAAGTTCTATGTCACTAACAGTGAATGCAAAAACAAAACAAAACAAAGGCAGATGAATGCTCTCTCTCTCTCTTAAATCCTGCCTGCTCTGTCATTGTGGAACATGCAACAGTGCCCATTCCACAATGGACACCCCAGCACGGCTCTGCGATTGTTGTTCTTACTGGAAAAAAAGAAAAGCCACCAATTCATTTGGACTGTTAAGAATTTTCTTGCTGAAATCACTGCCTTAAAGGATGGCTCTCTACTGTTCCAGCTTCTGATCAGACTGGGAGCCTGACCGGACTGGGTTCTGCTATTTCCACTCTTAGGTCGGTCGTGGGAATTCTGGGAGCCTCAGCTTTCTCAGTGACGACATGGGGATAAAAACATCCATTTCTTCAATGGCTAAGAGAATTAAAACACAGGAAGTTATCTGGCATATAGTAAATGCTCAAACATCCCATCTCTTTTCACTGTTCCCCTGTCTCCTTGTTTATGTTCTAATGAATCTCTGGCTTATGCTCACAGGAGTGTTGCAGCTAGATTATAAATCCTCAAAAGCAAGAACTGTACCAATGGGATTCCAAGAAAGGAGTCTCCGATTGGCATTCGGGAGATTTAGGCCTAGCATTGCAAAGGTGACCTTGGTTAAGCCAATTGCCCTCTCTATGCTGCAGTTTCCATGAGTGTAAGAGGTTATTTAACCACTGGATTGCCCAGCTCTTAACTGTCATGTTAACACACCTATTTTTTACCTCTTGATGGACCCTACGGAGCAGGCAGCGGGCATTCAGTTAATGCTTGCTGACTGCCGAGTGAATGTACTCAACATCATAGGCTTACCGGCAATAGATACCAGGTAGTAATGGAACTATGACCAATGCAAATCATTCTTCCACCGAATATTTTGAAGAGAATAAGAAAAAAATACCCGTTGGGAGTCAGAAGGTAGCCAATTGTGGCTCATGCACAATTTTCTTATAAAGTGGGTTTGGATATAGCCCGGTAACTCCAGCTTCTTTTTGCTCCAAATGATGTCATTGACCTATTTCTCACTTTGGGGTTGGATTGCTATTCATCTTGGAGAATTACACATATGAGGACATTGTAGAGAATTCCTAAAGGTTATGAAATCTTAAGGAGTTTTTCTATGGTCTCACATTAACTTTTAAGACAGTACTAGGAGACCTGATGTATTTTCTTGGTGGCTATTTTTTATTGAGGGTTTTTTTTTTTAGATTTGATTCTATTTTTAGAGAGAGGGGAAGGGAGGGAGAAAGAGAGGGAGAAAAACATCAAACTACAACAGAAACATCCATTGGTTGCCTCTCGCACGCCCCCTACTGGGGACCTGGCCCACAACCCAGGCATGTACCCTGACAGGGAATCGAACCAGTGACCTTTGGCTCACAGGCCGGCGCTCAATCCACTGAGCCACACCAATCAGAGCTCATTGAGTTTTAATTTACATGGACGTAAATGCTTATAGTTTAAATGTACCGCACCCATCAGGACAGAGAATATTTCCCGTCACCCAAAAGTCCCCAGCACAGCTCTGCAGTCCTGCAGTCAACACTGCCCCCTCAAGGCAACTAACTACTTCTCCAGTTTCTGCCTTATTTGCTTACTTTTGTCTGTTCTAAAAATTCATATACAACAGGCAACTTTTGTGTCTGGCTTCTTTTGCTTAACACAGTGTCTCCAGATTTATCCATGTCATGGTGACATGAGAAGTTCATTCTTCTGTATTGCTGGCTAGTATTCTATTGCATGAAAATACCACAATTTGTATGTCCAGTCACCTGCTGATGGACACCTCAGTTGTTTCCAGCTCTAGGCTTTTATGAATAAAGCTATAATAATAATTTAAAAAATCCTTGCCAAGCAAGGACACATTTTGCACTTCTCATCGGTAAATGAGCACAAGTGAAACTGCTGGGCCACAAAGTGGATCTACGTCCCCGTGCACTTTTTGTTATTTTATTCCTGAGGGGGAAGCTCACAAAACATGCTTCCTTCTCCTGGGCTCCCTCCCATTGCAGGACAGTTCATACTACTCTCGAAAAACAAGCAATACATGTTGAGTGCCCACACATGCCAGGACCGTGAGCTGTCTACTTGCATTATCTCATTCAGTCTTAACAAAACCCTACAATGACCTCCACTGGCAGAGACCCTAAGAGGCTCATAAGGGAAGTAGCTGTGGATCTTGTGTAAGAGTTAGAACCTGATAGAAAACAATTCCAGAACCTGCATTCTTCCCCATTTTACTCTATTACCTCCTTTCTTTCATCAAGTCTCTTCTTCTCAGCAAGAACTGCTGAGTCTTTGGGGCAAAACAACGGGCGCCTCCTCACCTGAGTGGGCAAGTTTCATCTCTTGGAGCCTCCACAACGGCAGGTGCCAAGGGACCTGACCCACAGGGAGTCAATGACCCTCCCAGCGATGACAGTTACCAACTTACAATTAAACAATCCTGGCTGTAAATCCCCTATAATCAACCAGATTTTTATCACTGTGGGATAGATTAGCACTGAGTTGCCATCTTTAGAGTGTAGCAAAATCACCAGGAGAACTTGCATATTTTCATGCATATTTCTGGGTCCCATCACCAGAATGATTAACTCAATAGATTTGGGGTGGAGTCTGAAGACTGTGCTGTGAACAAGCACCCAAGAGACAATGCTGCAGGTCCCCAGACACTGTGTGTATAACCAGAAAAGACACGGGCGTTCGGGCTGCCTGTCACTACCAAATCCAATAAGCAATGACAGTGATTGAATCTTATTCAGATGGCTAGTGATCCAAGAAGGTGGCAGATTCATACTCTAACAAACCATCTTCCCTTCTCTTTCCTGGCCAAATCTTTTATAAGGGGGTAGGGGAGGACAAACAAGGTGCCGTGAGGGCTTTGAGATTCAGAAGCTGCAACATTCCTGTCCTGGGCAGTTAGCTGATCCCAAAGGGGAAGGGTGGTCCTCTGCTCTCGGAGGGGGGGGGGGCAGGGGACAGAGGTTGGGATGTCCCCAGGCGGTAATCTTCTATCAGTGCCCCAGGGGGTCGGCTGTTTTTCCCAGGAGCCAGGATGGGCCTTATCTGTAGTTTCTGAAACAAAGGCTTTAACATACACATTATTTGCTAAACTCATAACTTTTTACCTTAAGCTAAAATTTTCCAAGTCTTGAGTCCCCTATCATGTGTGCCACTGGGCCAGATTACCCACAGCACAGCAGCAAGTGTCTGGGTAGAAACCTGGATCTAGCTGAGAAAGTGACGAAGAGGGTTATCTAGCCAACTAGTAGGCCTGGAGCTTCCAGGGAATCTTCCACGTCTTGACTTTATGGCTGGGACCTACAATTGGAATTTCAAGAACTCATTAAATTGCAAAGTGAAATGAGAATGAGGTCGATTTGCCTCCATCTTTTGAGAGAGACAAAAAAAAAAAAAAGAGAGGATAGGTACAGAGATCCAGAGATAATACGATCTCAGAACGTGTGCCTTTTAAAAGAAGCAAAAATCATTTTCAGACAAACTCACTACGTTACTCTTCCTTTCATGCTTTCCCTAGAAAAGAGGAAAACCTCCCAGGGGGCCGGCATTCTTTGGGGATGAGCACTACCCCTCCTTCCTGAAACACTGTGCAGACCCTGTTCTACAGAGACCCTTGATCCGATTCCCAGAGTGTTTCATTTCTCTGCCAAAGCAAAAGTTTTGTGATTACTTGATTAATTTAACCTCATTCTTCTCTGTCATTAGAACAAATCAAAACGTCTCAGCTGACAAACACCACTTTAGAAACATCCTGATTCTGATAAATGGTTTCCTTAAATGCCTGGAAAGCATGATTAGCATAGCTGCCTGTTTGATCCTGAACTCCCGCTCTCCGGAGAGCCACTGGGGCGGAAACAGGAACCCAGATCGGGAGGGGGAGGGGGGCCTGCTGCGCCCGCAGGCAGAGGGTGCGATTAGTCTGCGGGACCAGGATTTGTGACTCTGATTGTTTTCACGTCGTTTTTTTTTTCCTTTTTATTAAACCTATTGGGTGACACTGGTTAACAAACTTATACAGGTTTCGGGTGCACAATTCTACATGTCATCTGTACACTGTACTGTGTATTCACCACCCCAATTCAAGTCTCCCTCCGTGACCATCGATCCCCTTCTACCTTCCTCTCCCTCCACATCACCACCCTCTTGTCTGTGTCTGTGAGCTTTTTTTTATAAAGATTTTATTTTATTTATTTTCAGAGAGGGAAGGAATGGAGAAAGAAAGAGAGAGAAACATCAATGTGCGGTTGCTGGGGGTCATGCCCTGCAATCCAGGCATGTGCCCTGACTGGGAATCGAACCTGCGATGCTTCGGTTCGCAGCCCGCGCTCGATCCACTGAGCTATGCCAGCCAGGGCCTGTGCCCGTGAGTTTTTTCTCTTTTTTTCCTCTGTTGCTCCACCACTGCCCCCTGCCAGCCCACTCCCCACAGAGCTGTCAGCCTGCTCTCCATCTATGAGTCTGTCTCTGTTTTGCTTGTTAGTTCATTTTGTTCATGAGATTCCACATAGTGAAATCATATGGTACTTTCTCTGACTGGCTTAAAGTCCTTTTCCTTTTTCTTTCTATTTTTCCATTTTCGGGTTCCCAAAGGAGAGCTCAACTACTCACTGTTACAAAAAAGGCCATTGATTATCCTGAAAATCCAGGCAAGAAAAAAAAAGGAGTAACGATACTGACTGCTCAGCTGGTTAGACAGTCAGCTTTTTATTAACATGTAATTGTTTTTCACAGCTTACTAAATAACAAACAGTGAAAAAGAAGCAGTATTATTGGTGATTTTTAATCAGGTTTCTATAAGTCTCGGCCATAAAGTAATTATTCAAACAAATGAAGGAAGACAGCGTAATCCATAACTGCACTAAATATCTATTAAAGGAAGAATATCTCATTTTAAGACAGATGCACAACGGGGATGCAGTTCAAGGAAAGCATCTTTTCTGTGCACTTTACCACTTCATGAAAAAACAAATTACAAGCAATTCCATTTAATGATTACATGGCATGTACAAAACAATGCACCATTACTATTTCTAATGTCTTTATCATTATGATAGATTATTATTAATATTATCGAGCATAACTATAGCTCATTTTATAAGGCACTTTTCCTGTGCAAAGTATTTTGCAACAGAACTGAAGGTAGTGCCCACAACTCTAGAATTAGATACTCTTTGTTTCCTTTTGAAGAAACGGAGGCTAAGAGTTTAAAGACCTAAGAGCCAATGAGCTAATAACTAGAAGACCTGCCTAGAAATTAATTTTGTGTTTGCCTGCTCCAGAACCCATTCCAGCCCCTCCCACACTACCACCAGCTATGAGGTTCAAAGGCAACACACTTAATATAACAGAGTTTAGCGCTCAGTGAGATGGAGAACGCATTTCTCCATCTGCACAGCCCGAGGTGGCATTTGAGAGGAGAACAGCCTTGCGTTTCCTGTCCTCGGTTATCGTGCCTCAACCCGGGGGGCCTGAGGCCTGGTGGGAGGTCTGGTGGACCAGCAGTCCTACTTTTGTGTCCTAATTCCCATTCCTCTTACTCGACTAGCAGAGACAAGTTGCACTTTGCTTTATCCGGAGTGACTCATTGACTATTAAAATACCACTCAACCTCTCCCTGTCCCCACAGTCTATCAACATAGACGTTGCCCACCAGAGCCAAAGAGCTGATCCGGTTATCCAGGGCAAGGAGAGGAAGGCACTGAGTGGAGGAAACTCGTGGGCTCCACCTTCCGCAAACAGCTGTCTTAATCATCCCTAAGGTCAGTCCCCGTTCCTGCTCCTCTTCCCTTCCATAAACGTTTCTGATCGTTTCCTCGGTACCAAGGGAAGAAAAAGGGCCCTGAGTCAGACAGACACACTGGCTCTACGCGGTAGCAGTGTTCACTACACCACGAACTCCTCTGAGCCATACATTTCGTGTCTATAAACCGCTGTGGAGAGTTGTTTTGAGGATTTAAGGGGCATTTCTCGAAGTCCTTATAAATTCATAGCAGCCTTCTTTCCTGAAGACTTAAATAAAGCTGGTCTCTTAGTCATAGACCTGAGCTGGTGGTTTGTTAATATTACAGAGAGGAGAAACATTTTGGAACAAGAACTAGAAACAAGCCTAGCCTTGTTATTTCTTCCTTTATACCAACACCTCATTAGTAAACAGATGTGCCTGGCCTACACAACATACATACAGTAGTTCGTCCCCAAGAGGTACTTGTAGGGAACTTTTGGGGAAAAAAAAAAGATATATCATCTCACTTCTAATGACAATAGAAAGAAACACTAAGTCAATCCTATTGTTAACCCCTATCACTCAATCCTCCATTAATGTACATAACTCCATTTTCTGAGAATACCAGTTAATTTAAGAAAAGAAAATACAGTTTTACAAAGTAAGTTCTCTCACTCCCCCTGAACATTTCTGGTTACTTCTGCATCTCTAAGTTGCTGTATCAACCACCTGAGCTACCTCATCAGATAATGCGCTAGACAAAGCAATGGCTCCCCAAAGATGTCCACACCCTAATCTCTCAAACCTGTGAATACAGAAGAACTTTTCAGGTGTAATTAAGAATGTCGAGGTGAAAAGATTATCCTAGATTATCTAGATGGACCTAATGTAATCATAGGGGTCTTTATAAGGCAGAGGCAGCAGGGAGGGAGAAAAGAGGAGTGGTTATTCGATAGGGTTTTGGTATCCCGAGATGGATGAGCTTAGAGCTCTGTGGCCAAACAAACATGTGTATCATTAATGCAACTGCACTGTACACTTAAAATGGTTAAAACAGTAAACTTTGTGCTGAGTGGTTTTTACCACAATGAAAAGGGAGGAGGCGGGGCGGGGCAGGAGGGTTAGAGTCAGAGAAGGCAAAGTGACTACAGAAGCAGAGGCTGGAGTGAGGCTACCAGCCGCGGAATAGGGGCGGCTCCTCGAAGCTGGTGAGGGCCAGAAAGGGAGTCTCTCCTCGAGCTTCCACAAGGAACACAGCTTTACATACACAGCCATTGTAGCCCCATTAGACTCATTGTGGACTTCGGGCTTCCAGAATATAAGATGACCAGTTTGAGCTGTTTTAAGCTAAGAAGTTCGAAGCAGTTTGTTACAACGGCACCAGGAAACCTACCCCTTCCGTGCGCCTGTCATCGGGCCCCACCGTCACCCACGTCATTACCATTTGCTCTGGTGGCCTTCCCTGGAGTTGGGCGAAACGGTTAGGATTTCCGTTTTTCAGGCCAGAAGCCTGTGCTTTAGAATTGGGTGGATGTGTCCAAGGGCAGAGGGTGAGCTGGGCTGCGAAGCAAATCTGAGTCCGAGTCCAGTCACCTCTTCACGCCCAGTGAGGACAGGCCCCGGTCCCTTTCCCAGTTCTTGCACCAACACTGCCTTTCAACGCCTGAAACCCTCTCCAGCTGGGAAATGGCAGTAAGGGCCATCCCGGCCCCACTCTTCTGGAAGACCCCCTTTGTATATCTGTCATGATTTACAGGCTCTAAGGATATGCCATCATAGCCCTGGTTAAGGACTGAATTTCGTGTCCTCGGAATTCACGGGCTGAAGACCTAACTCCCAATGTGATGACGTGAGAAGGTGGCGGCACCGTTGGGAGGTGATTCGATTTAGGTGCGGTCATGAGGATGGAGCCCTCGTGTCGGGTTCAGTGCCTTTATACAAAGAGGAAGGGCCGACAGGCTTAGCCCTCTCTGGCTAAGACAACATTCCCAGGGCACAGAAGGGAATGTTCAGCATCATTTTAACCAAAATGGACAAAAATCAATGGCTTGACCACCACACAACTAACTCTGGGGCAACACTTTAAATGACACTTTCCAGATGGAACAAACCCAAGACTGGGTGTTTTGTACACTTCAGCTCCCCGCACAACCATCTGGAGAGGCAGGTGCTCCAGGAGTGCCAGACTGATCGATCAAGCCATCAGCGGATTGATTTTACTGCTTTCCCTACTTGAAGACAAACTGCTTTCAGAGAACATGAGATTCTTAGCCGCCTTCGTGCCCGTGTCTCACTCATCAGCATCAGCCACTTTCGTAAGCTTCAGCCTTTATAGTTAAAGAGCTGGAGGAATGGCGAATACACATCGCAATTAGACCCGTGCATCAGAATGGATTTGATTTTTGACATCAAGGGACAAACCGGCTTGTCTGTCCCTGCATTTCCGTGCTGGAAATCCATCATAGTTATCTGCCAGCTGGTGCTTCATCCCAGTCATGTTTTCTTGCTGAAAAATGCTTCCTAACCTCCAGCAAAGTCCTCCCTACATTTGTAATTTCCAGGTACCTGGAGAGCTTGCATTTTTAATGAATTCCTAATGTACTCACTCAAGCAAACAAGGAAATTATAACCACAGAACATCACATTTCAGACATTAATCATAATTACTTAATAATACCAAACAAAGAGATTTTATGACACACTGAGACTTCTTATTTAACTTCAGAATCAGAATAATTGTCACATTTGCGTGTATCCGAAATGATACCACATATTTCCAAATGCCGACATTAAACAGTTTAATCATAAAGAAATATTTTGTCAGCTAATTTAATTTAATTGCACGGCATAATTATTCCACCTATTTCTCTAAAAACAGATATTTTAATAAGAGGACCGCAAGAAGGTTTTAAAAACTTCATACTTTCTCAACTGCCGAGAAAGGTCTCTACCGAAAGTTCCCAGACAATTACGGATTCGGGCGGTTTCTATAGCTCTTCAATGTATTTGTTATATGCCATTAGTCACCAGGTGCAGCCCTTCCCTAATAGCAATACCCTTCAACAATGGCCCCAGAGAATTTAACACTGATTGATGGCAGGTCACCTGGAATTGGTTGGCAGAATTTCCAATTTTCTGTTGGGAAATTGCTTATTTCTCCAAGTCTATTCCCATTTTTACAAGTGGACAGCGAGCTGAGATTATACATTATTATGTGTCTAAATATAAAATTGTGATGGATGGTGTCACACATTTAAAGAGAGTTAAGCGTTTCATTTAAGATTTTAAAAGTTTAAAGAACTTGAAAATATATTTTTAATCTTTCTCGAGAATTCATGGGCTGATCCACATCCTGGGGACTACTGAGAGATTGCCTAAAGATTGTCATTTATAGGGAGTATTATTTTCACCAAATGACCCTTTTAGGTTTCAAAGCAGTAGCACCATAACTTTCTTGTAAATATATCTGAGGATCTCAGGTTAATTAAAGGACTTTAAGGGATAAAGAGGTTCTTTTTGTAAGGGCACTAACCCTGAAATTTGGCAGTGAGAAGAAAAACAAAATAAGCAACCAAAACTCAAGAGTCACATTAAAATCAGAAGGCAGAACTGGCTATTTAAATTGTGATCCGTTTGAAAACACGTGTTAGGTGTCAATTTTTTAAGTGTGTATTTAGGATGCTAAAATACTGTATATTACAATAGTATTACTCCACAAGTACTTTTGCACATTGAAACTCTACCAAATTCTTGAATTAACTATTGAATAACTGGCTGCCTGTACAAAGATATTAGAGGCAACAGGTAAGAATTCAATGACGAGTTTGAAGTTTATGGGTCACTCTGGAGAAACAAACTAGCAAAAAACATCAAAATCCTTAAAGCTCAACAATTGTTCGGTGTATCTGAGAATTAAAAATGCCTTTAATACTTTAATGTTTGACACGAAAACACTTATCAAAATATTGAGAAGCACAGAGAACAAATTTAAAATATTAATAGAAAATTCAAAAAAGAACACATTAAACTGAATTCTCTTCATTTGGAAATAATTAGCATTAACATTTTGGGGGCTTTTTCATACACACAAATATGTATCTATATATGGAGAGAAGGGAAGAGAGAATAATCCTCAACTGTCACAGGCCTTCTTTGCAAACTACTGTTTTTTCACAACCTATTTTGAACACCTTACCACATTATTTAAACTATATATATGTTTATTTCTAAAATCACCATTTTAAAGCTGCATGGAGTTTCTTTATAAGGTTACCTGAGGCATGTGGTCAATAGCCCACCGATGGACATTTAGCTTAGTTTGTTTTTGTTATTTATCCATTCAACAAATATTTGTAGAATGTTTGTTCATTGCTCAATATCTCCCTCATCCCAGACGGGGAGTACAGTGCCTCTGTTCTCATAGAGTTCACATCTCAGGACTGCGGGAGGGGTAAGGACAGACAGCAATGCACGCAGATAAATTTGGCAGTTGGTGGCCAAGCCCTACACTAAAACTATAGTAATCATAATAAAGCCAGGTAAGACAGAAAGTGATGGGTGGTGATAGATGGCCTCCATGATAAATGACCTTCGAATGGGGGTCTCATTGAGGGTGTGGCATTACCCATGTTCAAGTCTGGGTGACAACCCATCTCGACTCAGTAGTAAATACAAAAGGCAGAAGAGGGACTGGGTATAACACGCTAGTATAATTACAAAGGATAAAAGTGTAAAAATAGTAACAACGTTTAAAAACCTTTGTGTCTGGATCTTTACACACTTACCTGTTATCTTTGGAAAACATTCCTGTGTATATTTTTTAGATCAAAGATATGCTCACAGTTTTTTTTTTCTTAATCAGAATTCTTTTCATGTTAAAGGAAATGGTTTCATTAAAAGAGCTTGGAAAAGACAAACCCTCGGTGTGCTGTCTCATGCTCAGGGAAGTGCGGAGAGCCTCTGAGAATGCGGGCACTCCCTGGACTCGACCACGTGCGCGTCTGTCATTGACGTGCGCAGCCAGGCCGGCCAGTTGACAGCGTGCAACGGGTAGTGATGTGCGCAACAGCTACGTTCCACGTTTCATACCAGACTACGCGCTCAGAGAGGGTAAGACCCGACTGCACCCCTGTGTGGGACCACATTGCACATTCTAGAGATTCTGTAACTCTGCGACCGATGTCGTATCGCATTTCCTGTTTTACGTTAAATTTACTCCTGAAGCATAAGAATGGCAACCACAGAGTGCCTGTCTTCGTCTCCTGAGCATCTAGCAAAAATGCTCACCATGCTGTAGATGCTCCAGGTACGTGGGATGAATGAAGAAGTAAAAACATTTTCACTGATATTATAATGAAGAACCAGCTAATAGCCACAGAAGAATAACTCATTAGTTTTAAATATTGAGTACCGGTAAGTTGTCAAGATTTACCAATCTTCAGCCCCAGAAGTAAGACTTTGTGATTTCTAGTTGCTCAGTGGTCACTCGATGGTATATTGTCTTAAAAATCTCTTAGCCTTAAATACATAAAATCTATTTTTAAAAGCCCTGGCCGATGTGGTTCAGTGGGTTGAGCACTGTCCCACAAAGCCAAAGGTCGCCAGTTCAATTCCTGGTCAGGACACAGGCCTGGGTGGCAGGCCTGGCCCCAGGTTGGGGAGCATGTGGGGGGCAGCCAATCAGTGTTTCTCTCACACATCGATGTTTTTCTCCCTAGCTCCCCACCTTCCCCTCTCTCTAAAATCAATAAATAAAAGTCTTTTTTAAAAGACTCTTATCTTAAAAAATCATTTTAATCCTATGCGCTAGTCCCACAGTTGTAAGCATGCCTTTTGAACAGGAAACACAGAATGACATCCAGCAATGGCAAGTCATGTGCGGGCCAGCCCATGTATCGAATTAGGAGCGAGAGACGGCGTGCTGACACGGCGGAGAGGGACGCGTGAGCACGCAGTTCCAGGAATGTGATACCTCCGCCTCTCACTTTAGGGACATACGGTTTTCTGGTTGGTTGTCCATTTGTTTGTTTTGCACTAAGGATAGGGGATAATGGAGGAAAGTTCAATTTCCTGTCTCACCTAATCACCGTATCAGCCAACTGAGGAAAAGCGGGGCCTCGGAGGCTCTGCTGATCTAGCTGCTGCCTGCCGTTTTCATTCCCTGACACTCCTCTGCCTGCCTTTGCTTGCAGATGTATTAAAGCTAAGACACGCCCAGCCCTTTCCAGCTGGGGACCTGGGTGTTTAGCTATCTCCTATGGCTGTGCTCTGAACAATCTGCTCTCGGTTTTCCAACATGACTGGTCCTTGGTCCTTAACCCCCCCCATAAAAGTCCCTTATCAAAGACACATTCTCTGAACACCCTACGTCAGGTGTCCCCTTCCCCAACACACACATGGCTCCCCTTCACAGCGCCCACTACGTTTCCTTCGGAATCCTTGCAACCAGCTCTGCTGGTCTGGTTGACCAGTGTCTTGCTTACTGGTTGTCAGGATCCCCCACTGGAAAGTGAGAGCCAGTTAGGCTGTCTCTCCTGCTCACGTCAGTGCCTGGGACACTGCCTGCCACCCACTGGGCACTCGGTCAATAGGAGAATAAAAACACAGCTAAAGGAATGAGAGGGCACATCAGGAGACTCTGATTGTAGATATGCCACAACAGACTAGTTTCCAAAGATGACCTAAGCATATAACTTCAATAGTCCATGGAAAGGTACACGCCCTGGAGAAGTTGCAGAAAATGTCTTTTCCACATGTAAGAAGGAAGGAATGTAACATTGTCAGGCATTTGATCACTTTTACCCTTGGAAATAAAGTATAGCACACAAACCTTTCCCTGACATTTGGGTGCATATGAGCTCCTGTTATTTTCTCTGTCCCTGGGTCCAACACTTGTGCAATTATTTGATGTATATAATTTTTTTTTATCAAAAGCATGGGAGCACAACAGCGAGAACTTTCAACCACCTTGCAAATGACTTTTAGACTATTTCATTAGCAGACTGTCTTTCAGAGCCTGAGTTGACATCCGTGTTTCTGTAGACCAGCCTTTCATCCATAAAATCCTTTGTTCTGCCGCACAGATTCCAGACAATGTGGGCAATCAGGAAAAGAAGGAAGAAAGCATCCATTCCAATATTGGATTGGTCTTATTCAAATCTCATCTATTAATAATCTTTTGAGACCTCTCTAAGAATTTTATTTCCTTTCTTTCAGTATCATCATATTACTTCCTTAAAAGTATCCCCAAATCTAATGAAATGGGAGCTTGATATTTCACAGGATATAGGCACAATGGTTATGTTTTACCCATTTTTATCACTTTCAGTAAAGTAGATGGGAAAATAATTGCTGTGTTCAGTTCAAAGATTTTTAATTACAGTAGATTGAAGTTTTAGCACTGAAATTATTAGGAAAAAAACTCAATTACTTAAATAGGGTTTTACACACACCAATGAGTTCAAAATGAAATAATCCAAATAGTCAAACCGATATTTTTCGATATTTTAATAAAAATAAAATTCTAAATGAGTATTTTGAGGAACAACCTTTTTACAACACACTCTATAAGTTGGATGCATTTTGTGAACACAAACACAAAGGAGCATGGAAATCCATTGTGTCTGGTCTCCACCAGGCAAGAATTACGTCGGCTCTTCCAGCATCCCCACATTTGTGTGCAAAATGTATATCGTTTCAATTGATCTAACATGAATGTACTTAAATGACACTGCTCCCAAAGAAGTAAAAATCGTATGTACATTGGCATGTCAAAGTACACATTTTGTGATAATGCACATTTCAAAATGCTTTTGTTGCACAACTATACCTACTACAGTAACTTAATCATTTGAAGAACTTAGCCTTAAAGATTAAAAACGAACCATTAAAATCAGAGAAACAGCAAGTTCAACTTGACTCAATATCTTTTATACACTGTGTGTCTGCCTATTGTACGTAGGACACCCCAAGCACCCAGCCTAAAACATGTCATCTCCCTTTCATCACAGAAATATTCATTCCCCCTTTTGTTCTAAAACTTAGAATTTCTAATTTTTATTATGTTCTAATATTTTGTCACTGAGGATAGTTTGCTTTTATGGTACTTCATGATATTATGTTTCATAAATGAAAATAAAAAGTGGAATCTGGTTTCAAATAATATAACTCAGAAGAGAAAGATGAAATTGTTGAAAAAATGAAAGGGTTGGAAGAAGCAAGGTTTTTTCTTACACTTTTGTTTCAAAAATATTACTGAGAATTTCTAAATATGTCAAAATACTTCTTAAACAAGAAAACCATATTTAATATGGTCTTGGAATACATGAGAGCAACTTCCTACCCCTGTACAGCCTGTTAAATAGGAATTATTTCACAGTCAGTCTTAGAGCTCAGACATGGCAATATCAGTTTGGAAGTGGAGCCCTGAGTTTATAATGACAGTTAACATACAGTCCCTGCATTGCTGAGGGTCCACATGCACACTCAGGGTGCACACATTGCACAGGGAGTGTGCAGAGCTTATGTGCACACACAGGGAGCACATGCACTGAACAGGGAGTGTGCAGAGCTTATGTGCACACACAGGGAGCACATGCACTGAACAGGGAGTGTGCAGAGCTTATGTGCACACAGGGCACATGCACTGAACAGGGAGTGTGCAGAGCTTATGTGCACACACAGGGAGCACACACACTGAACAGGGAGTGTGCAGAGCTTATGTGCACACAGGGCACATGCACTGAACAGGGAGTGTGCAGAGCTTATATGCACACAGGGCACACACACACAACATAGAGTCTACAAGGCAGGTCTTACTGATACGGTCCTAATATATGCGTCTTTACACTCATCCTCACAAATCGAGGAAATTGCAGGGAGACCTTGGGAAACTGGCACACCATGTTGAGTCAGTGACTTTGTGTTGCTTGGCATATAATCATGAATAAGGGTCTGCCATCTCAACCCACATCTGCCACCCATTACCCCAAATTTATATCCAGTCACTCCCCAAACTCTCTGCCTTGACAGTAGTAGCTCCTCTTCTTCACTCCTGTTCTGCCCTCAGTTTACTCTCTACAGTCTACCTTCTGCCCCAAGCAGATCCACTCCCACTCCTCCTCCAACTGGTCTACACTGGAGGCTGATGTAGAAGGACCATGTTCACCGACCTGCTTCCCTCTGCCTGGGCGAGGCCAGTGGAGAGCGCAGGGAGGAGAAGGGAGAAGAGTCAAGAGGGGGTCAACATAGTTACTCTCCAGCCCCTCCCTGCAAACCAAAGGTCAGAGCCTCAAGCAAAGGTCAGAGCTCCTCCAGCAGTGTCCCCCTCAGAGGTTTTTCATGCCAAGTGCTGCGAACTGCCCCCTCCTCTTGTCCCTTCCGGCTGAGTCCTGGCACCACTCTCTTTCTGGTCCTGGCAAAAGGCACCATCACGTGGAGTTTCCTTACACCCTGCCACACCTTGGTCTCTTCATTACACTCCCCTCAAATTGCCTGACTGCAGAGTGCAATCTGTTTCCTGCGGGCTCCCTGACAAACTACAGTCCTTATCTTACCTACCTGCTCCCCAACATTTGATACCGATGTCCACTCTCCTCTTATCTCTGACTCTTCCCGCTTAGTCTCCTTAATGAGTCTGTCTTGGTTTGGTCAAGAAAGAGTAACAACATTAATCTCGAACGGCCCTCCTTCCTACACATAGAGTCTGAGTTGAAAAGAATGGGATCTGGTGGACACGCAGCTTCAAGACAAGTTCCCCACACAGCACTCTTACTGCCGCCAACACACACAAGCACACAACACACACACACACACATCACAGATTAGCTTTATGCCTCCAATAAATGCTGTATTCACTTAATGGCTCTTTTCCTCTGTTTATCCCTTAAATACTGCTACTTTGCAGACTTCATTGTCCATTTTGCATGCTTTTCTGTTTATTTTATGTATTCTTTCTGTGAAATTTCACATCTACGGCATCAGCATCCATACAAATGCTGAACACTCCCAAATTCCTTTTTTTTTTAATCCTCACCCAAGGATATGTTTATTGATTTTTAGGGAGAGAGGAAGGAGAGAGAAAGAAATATTGATGTGAGAGAGAAACATCAATTGGTTGCCTCCTATACATACACCAACCAGGATTGAACCTGCAATCTAGGTATGTTCCCTGACTAGGGATCGAACCTGTAACCTTGGTGTATTAGGACGATGCTCCAACCAACTTAGCCAGGGCAATGCTCCCAAATTCTTACCATGATACCAGTCTTCTCCTCTGACTTCTAGCCCCCAGTATCCTTCTGAGTACCTGGCAACTCCTTTCAGGAAACCCCAAAGAACCGCAGGCAAAGTCATCAAATTTGAAATTGGATTATCAAGAGCCTTCCAAAACTGACTCCTTCTCCTGTTCCCCATCCCAGTGACGGCACTGGTCTGTTCAGAAGTCCGAAGCAGGAATCGATCTTGAGCTGTCCTTGACACCTCACACTCCATTATCCTTCACCTGTGAAATCAGCCAGGGGGGGCCACTGTCTTTATCCTCCTAAAGAATCTCCGACCCACCTCCTCGTTTCCTCATCCTCACTGCCTCCTAATCGTACTGCCGCAATCAAATGTAACCGTTCTGCAATCTATCTTCCATACAACTTTTCTCTGATGTTCCTAAAATAAATCCTGTCCTGTTACTCTCCCTTTCCATTCTGCAAGGAGTATATATTACCACCGGGATAATGTATCCAAACTTGACAAAAAGATATCTAAGATCCCTGCCTACATTTCTAGGCTCATATATTTATAAAACACCTGTGTATTATAAGGTCTAGTCATTTTCAATTATTGTTTTATGATCATGTATACCTATACATGTATAGTCATGGCCATAAAACGACATTGTTGTCAATGAGGAGCTGCATGTCTGACAGTGGTTGGTCCCATAAGATTATAATGGAGCCGAAACTTCCTATTGCCTAGTGCCATCCTAGCCGTAGTGGGAAAGCGCAATGCATTACTCACAGGCTAGCGGTGATGCTGGTGTGAAAAACCTATGCACTGCCAGTCACATAAGCATAGCACTTACAATGTGTTCAGTAAATAATACTTGATAATGACAATGAATGACTATGTTACTGGCTTATGTATTTACTGCAGAATATAGGTCTATTTCCAGACGCTCTGCTCTGCTCCAGGATCTGTCTGTGTGTCTTTGCACCAATAAGTCTTGCTGCCACCAACACACACTACAGTCTGAGTGTTTGCTGCTATATATTTCCCCACAAGCACTATTTAGTGGACATGTCACAATTTTCACATTTTCTTTCTATTTAGTTCAAAATACTAATATCCCTTTTGATTTTTCCTTTGACCCATGGGTAATTTAGAGTGTGTTACTCAGTTTCCAAGTATTTGGGGACTTTCCAGATAATTTTTTTTGTCATTGATTGGTCATTTTATTGTGGTCAAAGAACATGCATTGTATATTTCAAAGTTCTTTAAGTTTATTGGGTTTAGTTTTATGGTTTAGAATATGGAATAAGCTAATAAATGTTCCACGACTCCCAAAAAGAAGTCTGCTTTTGTTGGGTGGAATATTGCATAAATGTCATTTAGATGCAAATTAAAACCACAGTAAGACATCACCTCACACTTGTCAGAATGACTAGCATCAATAAATCAATAAACAACAAGTGCTGGCCAAAATGTGGAGAAAAGGACACTCTCGTGCACTGCTGGCGGGAATGCAGACTGGTGCAGCCACTGTGGAGAACAGTATAGAGTGTCCTCAAAACATTAAACACGGAACTGCCTTTTGACCCAGTGGTCCCACTTCTGGGAATTTATCCTAAGAATCCCGAAACATCAATCAGAAAGAATATATGTACCTCTATGTTCATAGCAGTATTATTTACAATAGCCAAGATCTGGCAACAGCCCCAGTGCCCATCAGTAGGGGAGTGGGTATAAAAATGCTGTGGCACATTTACATAATGGATCATTACATGGCTGTAAAACCTCTTACCCTTTGCAATAGCATGGATGGACCCAGAGAATATTATGCTAAGCGAAGTAAGCCAGTCAGAGAAAGACAAATACCATATGCTCTTGCTAATATGTGGAATCTAATGAACAAAATAAACTAACAAACGAAATAGAACCACAGGCATGGATACATGGAACAGACTGACAAATGTCAGAGAAGAAGGGGTGGGGGACTGGATAAAAGAAGGGGAAGGGACTAGCTAAAGAACATACATGCACAGCCCATGGACACAGACAACGGAGTGGTGAAGGCCGGTGGAGGGGGGCCAGGGGCAGGGTGCAGGCGGGCAAAGGGAGGGAAAACAGGGGACATCTATAATAGTGTCAACAATTTAAAAAATTTTAATAGTAAAAGAAAAAATAATAAAAATGAATTAATGACTATGGCTCTCCAACTTTTATCGACACACTTCCTGTTCCCCCATGAGCCTAGGGTCCTTCCCCGCACAAAGGGAGATGTCTCCCTCTGCGGGGCCCAGGTGCCTCCGTTTCTCTCCACCCCCAGCCCCAGTAAGACATCAACTTGTGATTGACAAACAGAAGAGCATCGGGAGAAATGGGCTATTTTTCCACATGGTGCTTTTCCCCAGAACTGCCTTTTTCCCAGGTCTGGAAGGACAGTTTCCATGACAACCAAGTCGCTAAGGTTCACACCCCACCAGCTGACTTGCCCGCCTCCCAAGATGATCTGCTGGATGTTGTGTTAAAATTATTTTACGGAGACTGGCTAATCTGCGGGGATTATTCATTTCTGAGAAACTGGCTCCTTGGCAGAAAACTGCTTAAATGGGCCTAACTTTCTCTTTCGGTCCCTTAAAAGCATAATCTCAATTGAACAGAACAAGCTTAAGCTAACATTAGATAGTCACCTTGTGGGAAATAAAATATAAATCTTCCTTTCCCACGAAGGGTACGCAAGTGCTTTGAGGGCAGAACGAAACTTGATTTTGCTTTCCCTCCTCACACGCTTAACACATGGTCTGACAGGTGGTATACATAAAATACATGTTGAACATCCCATCACTCAAGTTCCTCCGAAGAGAGTGCTTATGTTTAGGTTGATGGGTTGAGGCAGAATTACCCTTAAAGTGTTTCTATTAAAAAAGGAGAGAAACTTGCCGTGGAATATTAATACACAGCCACGGTTAGGCCTGTGCACATAAGAAAGATTGGAAGGATATACATTAAAATATTGGAATTTACAATTGTTATGTTTAGTAGGTCACAATATGGGAGTATTCTGGCTTTTCTCAATTTAAGTTTTTTCTTTTTTATTAACTACATAAAATTTTCTGTTGAGTATTGCCCTTAGTCTATTCAGGCCACTATAACAAAATACCGTGGACTGTGTCATTTACAAATAGCAAATATTTATTTCTCACAGTTTTAGAGGCTGTGAAGTCCAAGATCAAGGTGCTAGCATGGTCACATTTTGGTGAGAGCCCTCTACCTGTTAACAACTAGCACCTTCTGACCATGTCCTCCCAAGGTGGAAGGGGTAAGGCACTCTTTTATAAGAACATTCATCCCATGCATGACCTAGTTACCTCCTGAAGTCCCACCTCGTAACACCGTCACATTGGACATTAGGATGTCAACATACGAATTTTGGGGTGGGTGGAGGGGGACACAACCATTCAGATCATAGCCAGTATTGACTATGTTTAAGGCACTGTACTACCTCCCAGGAGCCCAGAGACAAACAAATGTCTCTTGTATTCACAGACAGGAAAAGAAGAGGTGAACTAGGCAGGAAACAACCTGCATATCAACTGGTGTTTGATGTCACATGGCTTTCAGTACCTCCTGACTCCAGTTTCCACTTTAAACTCAAACTGCAAATATAAACCATTATTTCAATGACCTGATAAAGACAAAATCCTGCCCCACCCTCCCTGGGTACGGTTTCTGGCCCTGCAAGTGTTTGCAAACCCCTCCTGGCCTTGTCTACGTCTAAGGTACTTCCTCTCAGGCGAATGTTATCACTTCAGGAATTGTTCTCACTTCAAGTTCACCGCAGACAAATAGCCATTATCTCCACGGGCGTGCTTGGTTTTATTTTAGTGGTTTCGCATTCTGCAACTTTTTTAGTGATTTCACTTTATTTCTCTACATTGAGTTGTTTGTGTGTGTGTGTGTGCATTGGTCCTTGTATAAACAGAGGAAAACAAATCTGGGGTTCAGTTTGCCCTTTCAAACATTTTACAGCCAGAGGCAAGCCGAGGCCCTTCAAGTTTGTTTGGACTGTAAAGTTTCATGACCGTATCAAAATTCTTTGGCTGGTAAAGACAAGTCTTTCAGATTCCCCTTTACAGGGAGCTGAGTTCATTTTAGCAAGGGATCTCTGTCAAGTGAACCAGAGCTCGGCTGGTTCCGGAGGAGAGGGCTCCTCCGTTTGAGGGATGGCACAGGGCAGCTGGAACAGATGGGATCAAAGGGTGGGTACCAGGCCATACCCAGGAAGGGGGACAACAGCCAAACTAGAGAAGGGAAAGCAGTTGCCTTATTTAAGGGGAAGACACAGGATGAGACAGAGACGGAGTGGGAGGGGCGAAAGGAGGAGGGAGAGAGGAACAATCCTCTGAAATTAGGTAAACATAAGAGTATGTGGAGAGGGTTCAGGTCTTAAACTGTGACCACAGGCAGGGGAACTTAAGTTCCCTCTTAAGGGAACTGAATAACTGAAAATAACACAGCTCCACCTGCAGTAGTTACGGAAAGGCCCTTTTTTCTCCTCCTGGGTGTGGCTCTTTGGTTCCCGCCCAAGAAACCTACACCAGGGCCCATAAGAGATGGATCCAGTAGGGACCCTGCATTTCCTCCTTCCCCGCCTCCCCCGCCTTACCCTCACATCTCCTCACTCCCCACTTGCGTCTGCACTTCCCATCCCCCACAGCACACACCAAATAATTTAGTTTCTCCTTTCTCTGCTCTTGATTGTTCTGCCGGACTACAAATCTCCTGTCTCCTCTCCTCAATTGCTTATCCATATCTCTCTCTGCCAAAGAAGAGTTCTGAAAGGAAATATAAAGAGAGAAGCAGCAAAGTCCTCCCCGTCCTCCTTGTTAACCGTCTCCATCAGCCCTGAACAATGGAACTGGGGAGGAAAGGAACGAGCCTTTTCTGAGCCCTATTTCTGTGCCCAGCGTTTAAATATCGTACTTGCCTCCTTACCCCACTCGATCCTCACGATGTTTCAATTTTCCATTCGGGGAAATCGAAACTCCCTAAAGTAACAAAGCTGGAGGATGGAAGAGCTGGAATTGAGACACTGGCCATTCTGACCCCAAACTCCAGTTTTGAGAAATGCTGCTTAAAGCTCTGCACTTTGATGGTGCAATATCCATCACCTCTCCACGAAGAGCTGCCAGCGCCCGTGACCGAGCTATATCTGCCGTGTGGATGACACTGGGCTCACCAAGAGCACGAAGTGCACTAGGGAATCGTGCTGGAAAGCAAACAGCTCAACTCTGAGCCGCTGGTATGTTTTGCTTTTCCCACACAATGCATCGAACTCTAATGTATTTTGAGATGTCAAGACTGGAGTAGCATTTAGGCACCCCAAACCTGGCACTGAGCTTTAAAATCCTATCATGAAATAAATATCCCTGTTCCGTGCCAAAAGGGAAACAAGTCAAAATGAAAAAGCGATACATTTAATAGTCGTCCAAACGACCAGGAATGAAAGGAGCTGCGCAGGCTGGTTTGGTTCCCAGTTGCCTCTGCCCTGTCTGCAGCTGATCCGCCGCTCTGTCTTCGACTGTTTATTCCGTCCGGGGGGCCTCACATCCTGCTTGATATGTGTCCCAGGAGCTGCCGGTGCCAGACATCCTGGAATGAATCACCAGACCGGCCCCAGGCAAACGGGGGCTCGGTGAGAATTTGTAGAAGAGGTCCACCCTCCGGTGGACCTCCGTGCAGCGCTTTCAGAAGTGCTGAGGGGAGGGTCTGCCCTCCTCTCCTTTAGGATGCGTGTCCAGGAGCCCACGACCAAAGAGCAGTAGTCACGCCTTCCATGTTGACAACCCCTTTCGTGATCTGGTCCAGAGAAAAGATCACGGGCTTTGGAGTCTTGAGTTCAGGCCTGAATTCGGCCTGTTCATAGTGCACTCATTTCTGACCCCCGGGATCTTCCCGTATAAGGTAAATGACAAATTACAGTGGAAGAACGGCGCAGCAACTCAATGAGATAAACGTCTAAAGGTATCTTTAAGGTACTGGGCATGCAGTCCATTGCATGCCTACAAACGGAACTGCTGAGTGCTCTGAAGAGAGGTATCACCTCCAACTCCCTAGCAACTTCATGGAGTAGAAAAAGGACACAGCACTGTGCAAATGTTGGCGAGACTGAGAGATGGGGAGGTAAAACAACATGCTAACTGCACGTCAGAAAATTCGGGCAAAAAATTCTAGTCTTGCCAGGTCACCTGAATAGACTTTTCAACCCCAGGATTGCTCCCCCACTAATCAGGCTTTAGAAGCAACTAATGGGGAAGGAATGAGTTTCACGCCTTCCCTAGCTCCCAAGGGAGTCAGACAACTATAAAGTTGAGCTGTGTTCATTGCTTATCCAGAACACAGGACCACGGCGGGACACTGCAAGGACCCATCAACACAGAGCAGGAGCGGGGGACACAGCACTGAAGAAGGAGCGAGAATGCTTCGTGTCCATTGCTGCCTTGGCCCTGAGCTCCATGGTGCCACGTCCCTTCTCCCTGCCTTTGTCTCTCTGTGGCATCTGTAAAATGACGGCATGGGATGGGGTCTCAAAGGTGCTCTGAATCATCATCATCTGGTGAGCATGTTTTTAATTAATAGGCTATTTTTAGAGTAGTTTTAGGTTCACAGCAATAATGAGGAAAAGCACAGAGAGTTTCCCTTCTACCTACTCCAGACACTCAGCCTCCCCTGCGGACATCC
Source organism: Phyllostomus hastatus (assembly GCF_019186645.2). NCBI lineage: Eukaryota > Metazoa > Chordata > Mammalia > Chiroptera > Phyllostomidae > Phyllostomus > Phyllostomus hastatus. Next base: position 23,344,827 of record NW_025334024.1, read on the forward strand.
AGCTCCGGAGGCTACATGTGTTACCAGTGATGAACCAACACGGACACATCTGCGTCACCCGAAGTCCAAAGCTGACATCAGGGTTCACTCTCTGGTTTCGCACCCTCTGGGTTGGGCAATGTGTAACGGCTGGTATCCAACATCATAGTATCGTATAGAATGTCTCGCTGCCCTTAATTCTCCGTGCTCTGCCTACCCACTCCTCTCCCCTTGGTCTGTCCCCATTGTTGTGCCTTTTCCAGGATGTCACAGAGTTGGAACCACACAGGACACAGCCTTTACAGACGGGCTTCTCTCACTCAGGAACACGCACTTAAGTGCCTGTGTCCTCCATGTCTTTTCGTGGCTTCACAGCTTGTTTCTTTTTGGCACTGGGTCCATTGTACGCAGCACAGTGGTGAACATTGTTTAAACACAAAAGCCCAACTCATATTTACTGCATCAGAGTGTTTGCATGTATGTTAACCAGGTCCTCATGGTGGTTCTGAGGCACCTCTGGGCTAGGCCGTAAAGATTCCCCCTGGATTGGAGCAGTCTGGGCATTAATGCCCCCGGGTGTAAGTTGGGCGTGTCCGCGCTCCCTCCCGGCAACCCCCACTCAGGCTCGAAGTCCGAGCCCGGGGAGAATGTAGGAGAGTCCGGGCAGCGTGGCTGTTCCCCCTCTGACACACTACACTTCATTTGCACTCTTCATCAACTGGAAGGAAGGAAGGAGAGACAGATGAGTTGTCAAGACAGGGTAGCGGAAAACAGGAAAAGTGTGAAGATGTCTGACATTCTAATTCTTGCCACATGACACGCACGCTAGAGAAATTGTCTTTAGCTTTATTTCCAGAGGAGGCGATATCTAGCTATTCGTAGGGAAACCAAGGCCGGAGACTATGCAATGTGCGCGGATTCATCGAGAGTCAGGCTAGTGTCCGCACGTCTTCCTGGGCTATTATTTTACCCACTTCAGTCTAGACCAGGAGGTTTTTGAGAACAAAGACCACATGTGTTCTTTTTTACTGAACTACTTGACAGACACAAAGTACATAATAAATACTTATGAAATGTTTTTTAAATAATTGTTTAAAAGGAGTATAGTGCCTCCTTTGGATGGACTAACTATAATAGAAAATGAAGGATAATTAGTTAATATTCATGATATTTTCACGCAATTCAATCTTTGACACTTTTTGACAGCATAAGCCTCAGCGACATCTCTTAAAGCTGTAGATGATCCACAGATACACAGAATGAATTGATGATTGCCAGATTTGGGGGTGGGGGGTTTGGGAGAATGGGTGAAAAATATGAAAGGGATTAAAAAGTACAAATTGGCAGTTATAAAAATATAAGTCACAGGGAGGTAAAGCACAGAATAGAGAATATAGTCAATATTGTAACAACTCCATGGTGTCAAATGGATACTAGACTTATTGGGGTGATCATTTCCTAAATTATATAAATGTCTCATCACTATGTTGTACACCTGAAACTAATATAAATTGTCCGTCAACTGTAACTGAAAATGTTTTAAGTTACTTTTTAAAAGCTGTAGATGATTCGGTGAAGCCCGTTAAACCCCAAATTCATAATCACACCGGGCCATGGTGGTTCATTTCCTGAGCTCCACTTGACACAACTTTTGATCAAGGAGAGCCAGGCTAATGCTGGCTGTGATTTATCGCCCTTTCCGAAGACCACAGATCCCCTTCTCCTAATGCCTCAAACACATTTATAGCTTCTTTGGACGAAGCGTCAATTCCCTCAACATTAAAAAAACAGTTGACACTGAATAAAGAAGAGGGTTCGCTTCTAACTACACAGAGTGCGTTTCTTTATAAATCCTCTGCGAGAGATCCTAATGACACATAGCTCATATTGTAGTCATCCAATGCGCCGCATTTGCCCCTGGGCCTTCTCAGTCTGGTGACACATTAGGCACTGGGGATGTGCATTAATTCTCTCGTACCGTTCGCTGCCTTATTTTTCTAAAGAGCTAGTGGTTCACTGCTAATGAGGTCAAGGTCCCAGCTTTGATTTCTCATGGGCACAAATGATTATCCCTCTCGTGTTTAGACACATAAATTTCCCTGAACCTTGCCTGCTCGGACTATTTTTTTTTCCCATGGACAAATTCTTGCAGAGAAAAGAGGATCATTTCATTCTCTGGGTCTCAATGTCCTCCCCTCTAAAATGAGAATAATAATAATAAATGTTTATTACCTACCTTATAATGTCAAAGAAGGATCCAAGACAATAATTTATATGAGTATACTTAATGAACATTACAGGAAGAAAGGAAGGAAGAAAAGGAAGGAGGGAAAGAGAGGAAAAGGGAAGGGGAAAGTAAGAAAAAGCTTCATTAAGATGGTATTAACAGAGTATCATCATAGTGGCCTTTCATTGTCTTTCCCTGCCCAATGTTTGTTCGCATTGCCACTTTTATAACAGCAACCCAGTATTTTTCTTTTCCACTTCACATTTATTTGGCTTGATACATCCCCGGGATCTAGGTGTGGGCCTATATCACGCTTCTCCCCAAGCAATTTAGTTCCATATTTTGGCCACAGGGATAATTTCAGGAGTGGCACATACCTACATCAATTCAAAATCAACCTCAGAACTTTTCCAAAGCAATCGGACAAGAGGCCTTCTCCACAGACTTGGAAAGTGAAAAAGGGAATTGCCACGTCTTAGAATCTTCCTGGTTTGAGTGCCTACCGGCAAATGAAACTAGAACAGAACTGCAGAATGTGGGGACATAGAGAACTCACTTTTGATGATACTGTTTGAGCACCTAGAACTAGCTTTACCTGAAGCTAATGTTTTGAATTGTCAACCCATAAATTCCCATTTTATCTGAAGCCAGTTTACACATGGGTTTCAATCACCAAGCCCTGCTGAACTGAATTAGAGAAAGTAGGAGAGACAGTCAAATACCTCAGACCTGCTATTGCGCATCTTTCAAACTATACATGGAAAAAGAAATAACACTGCTCACATAACTCACTTACATCTTGACTCTACTAGCTACTAATGTTGTAACTAGTGTTGAGAAAATTACTTAGCCTCTGTGAACCTGAACTTTGCACACATAAAATGGAGACAGAGCTGACTACCACGTGAAATAGCCCAGACCTGAAGGAGCCAAGAATTCAGACAACAGACACAGTCCAGAGATAGACAGAAGAATGGGGAAGAACTCAAGGACACGTGGCAATGGAAAGGTGGACAGAATGGAAAGTCCAGGTAAGTTCAGCAAGCGTACACTGGGTTCCAGGGTATAGCTGTAGAGATTGTCCCGGTCTGGAGCATCCAGGTGGTCCCTGATGACTGTACCTGAGAGATCCAGCAGGAAGAGGCATCATTTGAGTGACCTGATAGAGGACTAGACAACCTGAGTAGAGGGACCAGGGCCCAAAGAACTCCATCTGAGAGATGCCAGTCACCAGACAAATAACGTAATCAGGGACCAACACCGTGACCCGCATTCCCCTTCAGCTGGAGCAGGTCCACTATTGCCTGTATCACTCACTGGGCTTCTCCGATGAGCATACGGTCGCATAAAATGTGTTTGGACCCACTGCACATGAGGCAGGCCCAGGTCTTGGGCTAGCTTGACAGCCAAAGATTTTGAAAATATGTTATCCTTTCAAGACAATATTTGCTCTACACCTTTTCCACTTCTGTCTTCAAGAAATAAATAGAAGCGAGGTACTGACACTCTCATTTTCAAGTCCCCAGTGACTTTCATCATCACAGTCACCTGGGGTTATCGAGTCGTTTCCTTCGCAACTGCTGGCCAGACGGGGCCTGGAAGAGGCCAGCGTCTGCTTCACACAGCCCACTCCGACTGGAACGGAGCTGTCTCGTGCTGCAGAACAGAACAAAGGCTGGTATTGATTTCCCCATGAGCCATGATGTTTGGCTCTACTCCCAGCCTGAGGGGCCGGCCGTGGGAGCTTCGGGGGGGGGGGGGGCGTTTCCAGGAAGGGAGTAAGGCATCCCTCTTTCTCTCGGACTGGGCATGTCTGTTCCTATGGTTGCTCAGATCTTTCCTGAGCTGAAGGTGTTACAGAACAACAGTGGGGGGCCTAGGGCAATGTACTATTACCGAAAGGAACCCCCAGGTTTGTTATGTCCACCGCCAGAGGAAAGACATCTCTCAATGCCATAGATTCCTGAAAAGGAAAGGAAATGTTTATTTAATGCTATACAGACTTAAAGTAGTGACCTAATGTCTTCGTCACAATCCCGAAGTCCCTTAAGACACCCACAAACACACACAGTTTTTCCTTCCCCACTTTGCCAAGTCTGGGGTGCCATATCTCAGGAAAAGAAATAGAAGTCCGTGGCTCAGGCAGCCCCCGGGTCTTCCCAGTAATCCGTCTCAGCTGGTAGGCCTCCCTCGGTTCCCGGCACCATCAGCTGTGTCGCCAGGATCTCTGCTAAAGCGGGGTGGTGGTTCCCCCTTCTAAAGCTGCGGGAGTCCCCACTCTGGCAAAGCCTCATGGCTCTCTATTGCCACAGCCGAGTGGTCCTCTCTGCACAATGGCTGCGGGAGTCTCCACTCTGCCAAAACCGTGTGGTTCTCCCTGCACTACCCCAGCCGCGTGGTTCTCCCTCCACTTTTGCCACAATCGGCCACACCTTCCTGCACTCTTGCACCCTTCCAGCTTCACTGGGCTGCCACCGCGAGTCTGGGCAGGCGTAGCCCCATGTCATGGAGCCAATCATCTCCAAGCTCCCACACAGGTGCTGTAACCTGGGGTACCTGCCCCCCAGTTATGTCTTGGTGGGGAAGTTACTTCCATTCCCCTGGCTCAGAGCATAGCCACAGCTATTTAACATATCTATGCAACCAGTTAAAGGTTATAGATATGTTAAATGACCATGCCAGAGGTTAGCTGCAAAGCTGTTGCTATGCAAAGCAGCTCTCAATGACCCTGCTCCAGGTGTCCCTTCCCCCAGCTCACATCTGCTGGGGAAGGGGCTGAGGACCTCCTAATATTTCCTGAACACCTTGAGTTCTGGACCCCACTCCAAATCCCTATTTGGGGTCCCCCTCTTGGCTGAACCCTGTTACAAAGGGTCATACCACCAAAAATGAAAAATAAAAGAAGACAACGTGCCGTGTGTTTACCAAATTCCTACACTCTCGCCTGCCATCATGCCTCCGTCTTTACCAGGACTAGAGAGTCTGATTCGGTCAGTCACTAACTGACCGAACTGTACTAATAAAAAAAAATGGCAACTTCTAGGATATATACAGGGTTCCAAAGCTAATACAGGGCATTCTGGTCCACTCCCTGACACAGCCCTCCCAGCAGTCCTCTGTCCGAGGGAAGGCTGAGGTTTTTGTGCCCGTTTTACAGAGCAGAAGACGGATTCAACAAAGCATTTAGGGAGACTGAAGTTCCTAGTTCTCGGGGCTCCATCCAGCCCATTTGACTTTTTTTCATGAAAACGTTTTTTTCCTTTTGCAATGAAGAGTTCTGCAAGCCCAACTGATCACAATGATTGTTTCCTTTAACCAGAGCCAACTTGAACCTATCTCAAATAAAATTTGGGTGGAGGAGGGCCCCAGCCTTGGCATGAATCTCTGTTTCTCAGATCTGCACTTTCCCATGGGATCAGCCTGAACAGTTAGCGCTTCCATTCCAGGGACTCTCTCGGTGCCGGAAACGCCCGTCGGTCTTCCCTGATGCCGAAGCTGCAAAGGCAGTGAGCTCCCGAAACATCTCAGGCCGTGAAAAGGACAATAATGCTGAATCACGCATTTAACGTTTCCTACCTTGAACTTCCGCAGACCTCATGTTATTTAACTCTTACAACACAGTGAGGTAAACATTGGTAATTCATTTTACAGAAGACTGGATGAAGAGATCGGACAGCAGAAATTAGTTAGATCCCATGACAGAGCATACCTAGTATCTAAATATAAGCCACTTAACTGGCCTCTAAAATCTGTCCTCCTACCCCCGTATCATGCTTCTGAGGCAGCGGGGTTAGAAGGAAGTGTCTGTGTGTGCCCCGCAGAGGAAACTGTCCAGTTCTCCCTTCTTCCCACAAAGACGTATTGAGCATCTGCTAATGCCGCATAGTAGCCTGCCCTCGGGGGCCATAGCTGGGAACAAAACAAAGCCCCACCCCCCCGAAGCTGACATTCTAAATGCGAACAGCAATGGTTCAGGAAGGACTGTTGTTCCTCAACATCTACTCTCCCCACGAAAAGAAAGTAAGTTCTCTTATATACATATCACAAAACGAGCAGTTATACGTCTAGTAATAGTTCAATGTGACAGCAGTGACCCTTGATCTTTTCAGTCCCAGGAGTTCGTTACGGACCTGAGTCACCTGCCCCATTCACCTCCGTGACGCAGACGGAGCAGGCTGGGGTTCAGCCCTGCTCCCTGCGCATGAACTGTACCTTAATGGCTTTTTCTCTGTCTCAAGAGAGCACAGAAGAACACAATAAAGTATTCTGCTATCATAGGGTAACTATGAATCCATAGGTAATTATTTGCATGTTTTAAGTCTGAGTGGTAACAAATTTCTTGTGACCCTCCTCACAAGTGAGGTAGATACTAAGATGTTATATTCGGGGCCCAAGCACTATCCCCAGGGGTCTTGTAAAAGCCCTGCCCCGGAGGGAGGAGTAACTTAGTAAATCATCACAAACCACGCAAATTTAGCATGGATCTGTATATCATGAGTTGGCTGCCAGTCTAGAAATGCACAGACTTCAGTATACATTTTTTTTTAAATTTCCTCAGCTTAGCACGCCACAGCAATGTGAGAGGTCAGAAATGGCCTTTCGGGCTAGTATGGCTCCATGTGAGGCCTGGGCACCGGGACTGGCACTGACACGTGGGCCTCGCGGGCCTGGCTCCTGTGCAGCTGGAGCAGGGCAGGGTTCTGCAGCGTCCACCAGGGGCTGGGCTGGCACACCAGCCAGATTGGAAGAAGCTTGTGGCTAAGGAGGTCAAAAATAAGAAGCAGGTTTTGAAATGCACCCTTGACTGCCCCCACCCTGTAGAAGATGGAATCACGGAGGCTGCCAATTTTGAGCAGCTCCCTCAGGAGAGAATCGAAGTGAGCAGAAAAGCCGGGAACCTTGGTGGAGGGGCTGTAACTGATGCAGACACCGGCCCGCAGTGTCCACGTCATTATGGATGAAATGAGAGACATTCACACGGACTACCGAGTCTGGTGGAGGAAAAGGGACAGCGTGGCTTTTCTCTCAAGGGGAGCAAAAGCCACTCTGGCCCTTGCCAAGACCCGGCCTTTATTGGGTTTCTCAGCACATTACATGATGGTCCTCATTAACTATGCACAGGTTCGCTTTAGGTGGTTGCCTTTTACAGAAAACAAAGGAGCCAATACTGCTAATCACATCACAGAAGAGGGATATTTGCAAATGAAAAGGCAAAAGTGGTTGAACCGGTTACACTCATCCTTGGAAGGTTTAGGATGGATTTTAGGAAGTTACTTTGCAGTAAATGTCCTCAGTTCAGGGTGAGGGAGCTTTTTAGCAAGAGCAAGACTCAAAGCAGCCTAGGCACATTACAGGCCTGATTCCCCACGGGAGAACCTATCCGTGGGCGTGGGTCCTGTGCATCTCCGAGTGGGAGCTGGGCCCACGTCATGCAGAATGGTCTCCTACATGTAACCATTGAAAGAAGCAAGAGTAAGATCACTGTAATTTCTGAGGTGCCCTTTTCTAAAAGGTATTTGAAATTTCTCACCAAAAAATATTTGAAGAAGAAGAATCTACGTGACTGCTTGCGTGTAGTTCCTAACAGCAAAGAGTTACAAACTGCGTTACTTCCAGATAAACCAGGATGAAGAAGAGCAGGGAGATGAGGATTAAAACTCATCTCTCTGACACATTTTGTGCCCTGCTTGGTGTGGCTCAGTGGTTGAGTGCCGGCCTGTGAATCAGAGGGGCGCTGGTTGGATGCCCAGTCTAGGGCACCTGCCTGGGTGGCAGGCCAGGTTCCCAGTAGGGGGTGCGTGAGAGGCAACCACACATTGATGTTGTTCTCCCTCTCTTTCTCTCTCCCTTCCCCTCTCTAAAAAATAAGTAAATCTTTTTTAAAAACTCATTCATCTGACACGTATTGTACAAGTTGTTGAGTAAAACCTAGGAACCAAAAGAAAAAAGAAATGGCCTTTCAAACAGGAAGGGAGGAGAAGGAATCAGGGGGCGTGGAGAGCCCTCCTCCAGCTGTGCAGGTACGCCTTCCGCCCACCTCCTGTCTGATCCGCACCAGAAAGGGGCATGATGCCGGATGCGAACAGTCCCCAAGGCTCTACCCTTTCGTCGTGTGCAGTCAAACAGCTTGGGTGAGGCGAGAAAAGTGGTGCTTTTATTTCCTGTGTCCTCAGTGACGTCGCCTTAGAGCCCACCTGTGGTAAGTCGGGCTTCCTGCAGGAAACAGAATTAATTCGTCCCAGATCATTCGGGAGAAGAAACTGTAATTTCGGGACTGCTTACCTACAGGAGAAGAGGCATCGTTCAGCAAACAAATCAGAGATGATGGGGCAATAACGAACAACAATATGAAGGCATGAATATCCCTAAAACCAAAGTCAGTTTGCTTGGGGGCCCAATGAGAGCTGCAGCCACGGAGGAGAGGTCTCGGGGGAACCGGCCGGATGCAGTTCTTGCCCAGGCTAGGGCTGCAGGCAGGGAGGGAGTTGGAGGAGGCATACCTCAGCCTGCCTCGCCCTCTGCGCTTCTGAGTACTGCCATTGCCTCTCATTGCTCAAATCCAACAATTAGCAGTCCAGCAAGGGAGTCCGAATGCAGTCTTCAAGGGTCAACTTTGCAGAGCCCAGAATAGGCCTGAAAAGGAAAGAGAATAGAACTGCAGGTAAAAATGAATAAAAATGGGGTGCAGTTTACCCATCCTGCTAACCCCATCTCAGGCCAAGCTCGCGCTTCTCTCTGTGTCCCTCCCCTGGCCGACTGGCCTTCTCAGCAGCTGCTGTTTTCTCCTTCCTTCTCGAACCCCTTCTCCCAGTCCTTCTTCGTGGGCATAGCTTCTCCCCATCCTGGGAGGCCCTACTTAAATGCCATTTCTCGTGGCGACTTCGGGAGACCGCAACATTTCAGAGTACTAAACTATCCAAGGTACAGAAACATCGCTTAAATGAAATGAAGACAAACTGAGTTTACGAAGTTCTCTCAAGGATGTAATATGGTGCTCACAGTAAGGGTGAAATCCAAGGGCATTTAATATTTAAGACCAGGCCGTTGCTAAGCTTCCTTGTAGGAGGGTGTGGTTGGTTAACTGTGACTTCTATCGTGCTGAAGGGGGTGTGTCACCTAGGGGGCAGTAGAGTGTCAGCAGGCAGCACCGCTCCTCTGCTCAGCCCCTCCTGCCCGAGCCTGCTGAACAAATGCTCTCACAACCCTCCATCTGCGGGGTGTCCATTCACAGCCTGATCCAGCTTCGGAACCCAGCTGCGAGCTAGGTATACTTGTCATACGCTTCTTTAGCGTCTCACTTCTCTACTGTTAAAATGCATTGCCCGTGTCACGGTCTTCCCCAGCCCAGCGGTCCAAGACTCAGCCTTGCTCAGGCTCCTTCAGGCTGCGTGGTACTCAGCTCACTGGTGGGACCCTGTTTGTAGATCTGCAGAAATTACATTGAATAAATAAAAATAAACCCAGATGTTCATGTAGACACATAGATATAGATTAGACATAGGTAGAGAGAGAGATAGAGAGAGAGAGATATCATCAAAAAGACACATTGCACTTTATTCTGTGCCAGTGAGTTACCATGAGTTTGATTCTAGGTGTCTTCACTTTAAGGGCACCTTGACTAACCAAACTACTTCTAAGAAACTGGGAGGACTTTAAAAGTCCTAGAAACCATCTGATAACTTTTGAGGTAGATCTCTAGCTCACTCCACATCTACTTCTTAAATGCTGCTTCTTTTCTAAACACTGTCAAACACATTCGCACAGGAGGGGGCGGGTTCCTTTCATTGTGGTAGGTAGTTGACTCGCTTGTCCGTGTCCGTCGCGCCCAGCACTTCTTATCCCAGTCGTGAGATTTCGAGATTGAGAATGTTTGCATGAACCGGCAGGAAACAGTGAAAGATAATGAAATGTACGGTTTAAAACCAAAAGCTCACATTTTTTACAAGTCTATCTAAAGAGATTCTGCAACCAAAGTAATACACAAGTTCATCATAAATGGGCCACTACAAACCAATACACTCTATTGAACATTTATCTGAAATAAATAAAGTAAACCCAAGGAAGTAAAAATAAGGAGACGATACCTAGAATGTCACCTTTTCCCAAAAGCAAAGGCCATTCCCCACACTCAACTCAAAGACATTCTAAGAAAGAATAACGTTTCTTTTTATTTTTATGCTGGCAGTATACACTCCCATTACAAGTCTGCTTCTTTTGAATAAACGAGTTTATGTTGATGCAGCTCACGAGCATGAAGCTGCAGTCCTGATGGGATCGCTGGCTGCGAACAAGAATGCAGACAGAGACACTGCTTCACGCATTCTAAACGCGCCCCACTCGGAGGCCTCAAGGTCCTGGGGGGGTCACGCTGAGGGGGTCCCGCGCACGTCTCTTCTTCTTTCATTTCGGACGGCGCTCAGAGCCCAGGCTAATATCATTTCCCATTTCCCAGGAAAGAAATTAAAAGTCAGAAACAATTTCAATTACTTGAGTCCTCTCCCATGAGACGAATTTGGGTACCTCAGAAATGAATGTGGCTCTGATGGGGAATGCTTATTTGCTGTTGACAGCTTTTTAGTGAAAAAGATAGAAATCAGATTGAATTTCGACAGTGAGAAATTGAGAGCTTGTTCTGCCAGCAGGAGGCTGAGGCCTCTAATTTTACCTCCGCAAAACAAAGATGAACCAAGAATATAATCTACCTGCTTTTCAAAAACAAAACTAAAAACGCATCGCGGAGCCTGCTTTAAAGTAAGAAAAATTACACACAGGGCCAGCTCTGTTCTGTCCATCCTGATATTATTGTAACAGCTGGACTTAAAAAAAAAAAAAAGCAGAATAGGTTCCAAATTCCATTATACTCTCTATTCTGAGCTTTGCATTTGAAGAATGAAGTCCACAGTAACCCCATCAAACTTCCTTAAACCGGAGGTCTGACAATCCCTGAATACCAAAAGACCTCTAGCACACCAAATTAAATTCTATTCTATGCACAAAATATTGAGTGTCAAAGATACATTTTTGTAACGGTGGTGATATGCAGACCGCCGATGGCCTTCATCAGACTGTAGGAAGCTCCTAATTATATAGAATAAATCCAAACAGGCAACACTTGTTTCGTAGCACAAATAAAATCTGGGTTTGGTGAGTCCGTCAGGTTCTTCCAAGACATTCCGCTTTCTGACATTTAGATCTGAGATGATGACAATGTTTATAAATTTCACATCCCAAACAAGGCCTGAGGGGGGAAAACATCATAACGAGTTTCCAGAGTGAGTATATTATGGTTGAGGAAGAGACTTTTGCCAACGGACATTTTTAACATCACAGATTTTTGTTACACCACAACCCCGTGTGTATTATCTCGGGGGAAAACAAGGTAGAAGGTATTACAGACTCACAACGGAGTTTTGCCCTGGGAAGGAAGTTCAGTTGGTTAGAACATCGCCCCGATATGCCAAGATTGTGGGTTGTGCCAAGCAGCAACGAATGAGTGCCTAAATTAGTGGAAAAGCAAATTGATATTTATCTCTCCCCCCTCCCTCCCTCCCTCCCTCCCTCTCTCTCTCTCTCTCTCTCTCTCTCTCAAATCAATTAAAAAAAAAAAGATAGCCCTGGCCTGTGCGGCTCAGTTGGTTGAAGCATCATCCTGTAAGCAAAAGGTGGCAGGTTCAATCCCCAGTTGGGGCACAAACAGGAGGCAACTGATAGATGCTTCTCTGCCACATCAATGTTCCTCTCTCTCTAAAAGCAATTTGAAAAAATGTCCTCAGGTAAGCATTAAAAATGCATACATACATACATACATACATATGTACGTACATCAGGGTTTTGTCAGGTAACATCCCTGGACACTCCTTTCCCTCTACAGAACAGAGAAAAACCAAAACTAATGATAAAAACTGGTATTACTCCAAGCTGCCAGGCACAAAAACATGCGATGTTTCAGGGGACAAAATTAATCAAACACAAAAGTAAATACACAAAGATCATTTTTATATGAATTGTAGGTCAAAAGTGGTTGATAAAAGTGCAAGCTCCTGGGGGAAAAAAAAATAGGAAAATATCTTCACGAGCTTGAAGTAATAATATTATAAGTGTGATCGAAAATTGCTAACCTTAAAAGTAATTTTTGCCTTCTCATGTCACTTGGGAACCAATTAAAGTGCCACACCAAATGGTATAGGATATGGCTTCTATACAGGGTGCCAACAGAGATAAGAGAAGCAACCCAGAAGTACGGATCAGTTGATTCCCAGTGAGACAAACTCTGACCAATGAGAGACAGGGGCTGGAAGAGAAGGAGGACCCAGGGGATAAATTCTCTTCGCCTTTACCCCTCCCATCAACTGTTCCACGGGAGGAGAACCTCTCCGTCCCACAGCATCCTGTGACCTGAGTAGTTGGATCTGCTGAGCAATCAGCTGTGCCTGTTGCTGCTTACTGTAAAGCGGTGGTCCCTTTCCGTTACATGTCTCTCCTTTTTCCCCGACTCACTTCCTTTTTCCCCAACCTTTCAACTGCCAAGTACGTGCATGCTGATGGCATCTTCACTAATCCTTCCTCGGGCTCCGTTTTGGCACAGACCTGGGACAATCGCATTGATGGCTAGATAAATGAATAAAACAAAGATTAGATCGAGTGTGTCAATAATTATGACAAGCATTATTGTGAAAAATCACGTGCAACCCCGAAGTTCAAGTCCAGCGATCGTTATTCTGAAATTTTTGGTAAATATATGTTTACTGGTCCCTTTTTAAAGTTTTTCTTCAGCTCTATTGAGACATCATGGGCCTATAAAATTGTGTAAATTTAAGGTATACAATGTGATGATTTGATATGCAAATATAAATTGCAAAACGATTACAATGATAACATTAATTAGCATATCCATCACCTTACATAATTACCTTTTTGTGTGTGTGATGAGAACATTTAAGACCTACTTTCTTAGCAACTCTTACGGATATAAAACGGTATTGGTCACTATAGTTACAACAGTGCACTCACTGTCTCCAGAACCTATTCCTCTCATAATTGGAAGTTTGTACCCCTCGACCACCTTCACCTACACCCCCCAACCCCCAGGTTCTAGGGTCTGCAAAGTCCGAGATCAAGGCAGATTTGGTGTCTGGTGAAAGCCCACTTACTGTTCACAGACAGCCATCATCTCGTTGTGTCCTTACACGGTACCAGGGAGCTCCCTGGAGTGCACTGTGTAAGGGCACTGATCGCATTCATGGGGGTTCTGCCCTCCTGTCTTTCACCTCCCAGAGGCCCCACCTCCAAACTCTACTACCCTGGGGATCAGGTTTCAACATAAGCATCTGCAGGAGATGCAAACGTGCAGCCTATGGCAGGGCTGATGCCAAAAGAATGACTCTGATGTGATTGGAGTTTCCCCCACAGAGGATGGTAGGACCCAGTGAAGCCTTCAATAACATCTGTATCTAGAGAGAGGCAAACTCCTTAAAATAGCTTCGTTGTCTTGGTGGGGGCCACCCTTACCTTATTTGCACAGAACATTTGGGGACTGGCCCAACTTTAGGAGAATCAGCTTTGGGCTAAAAAAGGCTTTAATAACCCTTACCATGAGAAAGAAAAGGGAGCCAAAAGTCAATCAAATATGCTTCTAGCAGAAGCTCCTGCTACAGCATGCAATCCTTCTCTCCTTGGGAACAAGGCTCAGGGAAAGCGTCAGGAAGAAAACCACCCTAGAGAGAGGCTAGACGCACCTGGCAGGGGGGGCACCAAACACACACCTGGCAGGGGCCACCAAACGTGCGTAAGGTTATGACAGTGGCAAGAGAAGTGAGTCTCTTTCCCAGTTATCCCGCCACTTCTAACGTTCGGCAGAACAGAACAGAGAAACACCACGTGACAGAGGAAACACAATGAGGCGCTCCTCCCCCCTGAACGCTTGTGAGCAGTAACACACAGAAGCGCCCACCCAGGGGACGAGTCTCAGAACGTGGACTTGAGAAAAAAGGGAAGCATCACAAGAAGTCAGTGGGGTGGTTAGAAGGGTTGTTAATGTTAGTTAGTGGAGTTTAATTTTAATTTAATTGGTTGGATTCAGGTTTGGAATTCATATTTCATTTAAATTGGGTCCTGTGTTTAATTTTCATTCAAAAAGTTATACGTGCTGGCTGGCATAGCTCAGTGGATTGAGTGCGGGCTGAGAACCAAAGTGTCGCAGGTTCGATTCCCAGTCAGGGCACATGCCTGGGTTGCAGGCCACAGCCCCCAGCAACCGCACATTGATGTTTCTCTCTCTCTCTTTCTCCCTCCCTTCCCTCTCTGAAAATAAATAAATAAATAGGGTTTTTTTTAAGTTATATAGGTATGGTATGTAGATCACATTTCATGTATGAACATATGTGATTTGCCTATTTCATATGCTATAGGGATGAAAGGGTTCGATGCTCTTGTTCATTACCTGAAGCAGTGATTCAGCATGGGGAGGCAAAGGCTGGGTCTTTCTTTAAAGGACACGAATGAACAAAATCAGATATTTCTGAAAAATACGTTGTTTCTGGCTCTCTCAATTTCCAATTCTCTCCGCGCTTACCGAAAAGATCACAGCCCTTTCTGGGATGCTAGGATTAAACAAAAGGCAAGCGTACTTCTCTACAGACCTCCCCATGTTCTCTCATCTCAACTTTTAATTAAAATATTGTCACTTGGGGGTTAGGCGAGCAAAATATAAAGACACTCATGTACAGAAAACAAAACAAAACCAAAAAAAAAACCTCCCACTGCACCACAGCACAGGCTATTAGCACTTCCTCAACTACCCATTCATCTGCATTTACAGTCTCAAGCTGAGCGCCCAGGAGACACCAGCACCCAGCCCCTCATAGGGAGGGAGTGGGTGCCAAAGCGGGAAGAAGGAGCAGGGTGCTCTCGAGAGTGAACAAAGGCCAGCGCGAAGGATGGGGTGCCGGTCGGCCTGTGACACCACACACGCATGGGCCTCAGCGTGAAGGACACCAGTGGCTACACTGACCACAGAGCCTTTCAAGGGACACAGGACAGATACAAGCACCTGGGGAAGCAGAAGCCTGGGTTTGTACAGGTGAGGAGGGAGAGGGTCCACTGGTCATGACCCCACTGTGTGGTCTGAATGCCATGATCTGAGCGGTGACTTACAGAGGCAGCAAGGGGCTCAGACGGAGCAAGGCTCTCCAGAACATTTTGAAAATCACCAGTCAGGGATGTAACTCCTACAGGTGTCTCCCCAGCATGTCTAACAGCTCGAACTTGCTGTCAGTCCCGCCCATGCTCTGCAAACGGGCCATCAGGGTTCAACTGGCTGCAGATTTCCCCCATTTCTGATCAACAAAACTAAAGGCATCGATTTCATTTGGCTCTGATTTCCTAGTTTGGTCGACTTTGTCACATCAGAAATACAGCGGTCCATGCAGGTAGTTAGAATCAAGGGACCAGAATGGACATTTTTAAACATCTACTGTACGGGAAGTGCCTTAAACAAACGGTTCATTTTGTATAATCTACATGCGATGAGCATTAGGTCTGTGATTTACTTGAGAAAACTGGCCTGGGCCATGCAGCTTACCTTCGGTGAGCCTCAAACAACTGCTGAGGAATGAAACTTCGACTGAAATCAGGCTCACACGCTCGCTCACACACACACACACACACACACACACACACACACACACCCTTATTTCCCCTCCCGATGATGACCCACAAGGGAACAAGGGTCTTCGTCTAGATCTTTCCAAGCAGGCTAACGCATCCAGTGATATTCACTTCAAAGAGCAGCGATAGTAACAAATCGGAGTGGATGCCTGGGCATGGGTTCTGGTGTAAAGGGGACTTGATTCCTGGGACTCTTAAAAGTTTAATCATAGGACCACGCACCCATCTCCACTATTTGCTGGATCTACATCTTTGGTAACTTAACTCCTTTGAGTGTCAGCATTTTCTTCCATGAAATGGAGCCACAGAGACTCCTGCATAGAGGGGACGTGAGCCCTGAATTGGACAGCAGATGTAAAACATCTAACGCAAAGGCTCCAAAACGTGAGTTTCCTCCCCTGCCCGCAACGCCGGTGGACAGAGAAACCCTGACCCTGGAGAGGAAGGGGAGCGTGCGCGACGAAGCGAGGCTGCTTTAGCGTGTGGGCGGTTTCAGCAGCACCAGGAAGCATCTCTGCAGGGCAGCTCGGGAAAGGGACCACACCCACAGGCAGCTCGGGATGCAGAATAACAAACAGATCGTGTACTTTTGACATTTTTCCTCTATCATGTTCAGAGGTGGAGGACACCAGCCCCTGCAGAAGACATTTTATTGGCAATTTTCACAAAATTCCCTGAGCCGGCGCAATAGCGGGCTCCAGGGTGATGCAAAGTGGTGTCAGTCAACGGGGCAAGTATGGTCCACTGTTCCGAGGTGCAGTCTGGACCCTGAGCCCAGACTGTGGGCAGGGGTGTCAAACTCACGTTCACGGGGGGCCACATCAGCCTTGAGGTTGCCTTCACAGGGCCAAATGTAATTTTAGAACTGTATAGATGTAACTACTCCTTAACTGGGGGCAAGGAGCTCGGTGCTGCCTGCCACCAGGTAGAAACAAGGTGCCGGAAGGGATAAAACAAGGCGGAGGGCGGGACTCGGCCAGCAGGCCTTGTGTTTGCCACCTGTGGTGTCCAGGGTGAGGTTGAGGGAGGTTGGTGGAAGACAGGGCATACAGGATTATTCAAATAAACTGCCAGGGCTGGACGCAATCAGGAAGGTCTGGGCAGTGTTCCTAGAAGTGAAGGAGAAACATCTGAAATATTTGCACTAGAGAATTTTCAGAGGTATGCTGGCCCATAGGATTTTATGATTCTAGGGAATTATTTATTCTAGAGGATGAGCAGCCGTGAGGATAACCAGAGGATCTGTGGGAGGAATCTGGTAGGATAATCTCATATCCCCTGCTTTTCCCGTGCCCAGTCCATCCCGCCACACATTTACCAAGGGGTTTTTTTCCCAAGTGTTAATGCAGTTTCTAATTAAGCCTCTCCAGCTGCCCATTCAGGGGGAAGTGGTTCCTAACGTCAGACTGCGTCCCCTTCACTGTAATCAGGGCCCGCTGTTTCCAGTTCTTCCTTCTAGGGCGACTGACACAAGTCAACACTCACTCTCCACAGGGCGATATCCTGGTTCCTCACTCCTGGGGAAGTTCTAGTTTGTCAATGTTCTCCCTAAAAAAGCCCAGAAATGAACAGGGAGGGGGTGGAAACAGGAGGGAGGTGGGGAGGGCTTGGGGGGTGGGCTGGGATGGGAGTAAAAGGCAGAAAACTATACTTGAACAACAATTAAAAAAATTTTTTTTAACAACAACAAAAAAACAGAAATGCTGACTTTAACTAGATAAGAAGGGCTGAGGAGCAGTGAGATTTTCCCTACACTTGCATTTAAATTTTACTTCTATTAACTCCTTCTGTGCAGTCGTTCATTTTCTAATTCTTTTCTGACAAGCCGTGTCGAACTGATGATACACACACCCATCAACAAAGAGGGAATGAATTTGTTGACTCTCGATATTTACTTTAGTGCTTTACTTTATTACTTTTCTTTTTTTTTAATTGTTGTGCAATTACAATTGTCCTACATTCCCCCCCCAACACACACACACACACTTGCTCTCCCCTGCCCCACCCACCCCGTCCACCCCAGTATTATTACTTTTCTTAATCCTCTGTTCTGCCCTGGAAGAAAAGTGTTGTTCAAACCATTTTTGGTTGAGCAAATTAAAGCCAATTGAAGGTCTAGAGCTAGAAAAAGCTAAAGCTTTCCAAGGTCAGTCCAAGTCCGTCTGCTCCCAAGTTCATGCTCAGCCCGCCTGTTTCTTAGGCTGCCCTCGTGCAGGTGAGTTGCAGACCTAGACACAGGGGTTTCCCACACACAGTTACCCAGGCTTGGTTTCATTTTTTGTTCATCGACAAAGCACTATGACATACATCCACTTATTTTTTAAAAAGGTATCTTCTAACCCTCAAGCCATTAGTGTGTTCAGTCTAATGCAGAGTTCTATCGGGGAGAGAGGAAAAGGAGAGGAATGGGGACGGGAAGGATGGAGAGAGGAACTTGCCCTTGAGGAACTTTTGATGGAATTAGGAATGTGAAATAAATTAACTTGATTCGAGATGGAAAGAATTATTAGACACAGTATGATAAAATGTGAAGAAGTCTAGGACCATAGACACTCAAAGAGCAAAAAATCAACACAGAAATGAAGTAGTCTTGGAGGTCTGTATTCAAGAGCTGAGACATAGATCAGTTCTCTCAGGATAAGTCAAATAAGGATAGGCAGATAGGTTAGTACAGCATTTGCAGTTACTCAGTCTATCAGTCAGTCTTCTTACTCCATGCCACAGGAACCAGTTCTAATTTACACACGAAAAGGAACTTATTGGAAGGATACACTATGCATCACAGAATCAACAGAAAGCGAAGAACAAAGCCAGGTAGAGGGGCAGAAACCAAGGTCGTCTGGCAAGATCAGGCTGAAGACTTCATCACCGGTGTGCACACAGCACAGTCGCCAGGCCGCTAATGCCACTACAGATGACTCTGGACTCTGCCGCTGTAATTACAAATTTCTAAACTATTCTTCACTGTGTGGATAACTCCCTCAGTATTCAAAACAAAAGAGAACTGGGAGGAGGGAGAAGGTAGAGGATAAGGAGGAGGAGGAGGAGAAGGAAGAAAGGAGGAGGAAGGAAGAGGAGGGGGGAGGAGGAAGGGGGTAGGGGGGGGTAGGGGGTAGGGGGGAGGAAGAGGTGAAACCTTTGTTAAGAGTAGATTCCAAAGAAGGGTGCTCAGGACGCCCAGATAGGGAGAGAAAGGTCCCCCACCAGCAACGCTCCTCACCCAACCTCCTCCAGTGTCTGACATGTGAGGCCCTCCTACACCATACACAACAGGGAATTCACTCTAAATAGCAAGTTTAAATTCTAGGTAGCCTTACAGTTTAAACTCCCCCTACGCTGCTTCAAACGAAACCTCCAAAGGGCCTCAAGACTCCAACAGGTGTTCATTCTATTTAGTTCATTAAGAAATTCTGCCTTTAGTGTCTAGTTAAACAACACTCTTTTAGAAAGAACAGACATGGAGATCAATGTCTTAAGTTTGGTTTTAGTGTTGGGTATATTCTATACAGAGATTCTGTAAGGATTCCCAGGATTTTTTTGTAATGCTTCAAGAACCAGCACCCTGGTTTTCATGGAGAAGTATAGCAATGCTGGGCATTCTGTCTGAGTTCCCCCGTGATAGCCGTTCTGTCTTTCGCAAGAGCTTCCTCGCTTCAAGAACGGCCACGCGGAATATGTCCATGGGAAAACGAGAAAACCCCGAGGTCTGAGGAAAGCAGGTTCTGTTGAAATATCCCTAACACAACTGAATTCTCTGGGCTTGGGCTGCTGAAATCATGTCAGAGACGGAAGCACGTAAACCAGAGGGAAGGTCACGTCGCTAAAGTCTGGCTAGTGATGGCTCACCAGTTCCTACGTAAACATATACAGAGTGTGGCCGACGGAGAACAGAGATGAAAATCGACACTCTGTTCTGCCTATCGCTGTGTCATGAATTTTACACATATAATTTTTTATTATTTTAATCCTCACTCAAGGATACATTTTATTAGTTTGAGAGAGAGAGAGGAAGGAAGAGAGAGAGGAAGGGAGAGAGAAAGAGAGAAACATTGCTATGAGACAGAAACATTGATAGGCTGCCCGCCACACAGAGCTGACTGTGGATCCAACTAGCAACCTAGGTATGTGCCCTGACCAGGGATCAAACTCACAACCTTCTAGTGTAGCAGGGGTGTCCATTTCATGGCCTATGGGCTGCATGCAGCCCCGAATGGCTGTGAATGTGGCCATTGTAAATTTACCTAGAACATTATGAGATGTTTTGTGTGTGATTATGTGTCACAACATATTTACTGTGGGGCCCAAGACAACTCTTCTTCTTCTTCCAGTGTGGCCCAGAGACGCCAAAAGGTTGGACACTCCTGGTACAGGATGACACTCCAATCAACTAGCTACTTGCCCAGGGCTATAGGTATAATTTTGAATCAGCAAACTTATGTACAATACCTGCCCTCATTTCTAGCCACTTACTTCACCCCTTTAAGCCTTAGTTTAGTCACCAATAAAATTGGAGCAAATGTTCTCGCCCTGATCATCACACTGGGCTGTTACAAAGCCTAAATGAACGAGTGGATGTAGGACGTGTTTTTGGCAACTTAAAGGCAAGGGATCATGAGGACAGCTACCTGGACAGCTCGGCCCCATCTGCACTCTCCAAACGCTTGGGGCAGTGTGGAGTGCTTTGCCCTGCGGCTCCTCTGAGACGCTCAGGCTGGAAGCACACTTTTGAATGCAGCTCCGCTGGCTCCCAGATACATGTCCACCCCGTAAAAGATAAATTGAAACTTGTTCCAAAAAGTACACTGGGAACTGCCAAGGGACAAGACTTATCAAGATGTCACTCGTGCTTCCCATCTGCACCTGTGACTGGGAAAAATGCTTTCTTTCCTACAACCTGATATTTGAGAAGAAAACGATAACACAAAAGAAAGCCCTTCCTTTCATCATTTACGTTATGCCATAGAGGTCTAAATTTGATCTAAGGCATTTTGGTTTATGCCAATTGGGGGAGCATGCCCAGTGATGGAAACTGTCACCTTTATTCCTGGGGGACGTACGTAAGATACGTGGAGAGAGAGAGAGAGAGAGAGAGAGAGAGAGAGGGGGGGGGGGGGGGGGGGGGCTATGCATGTGTGTGCCTGTTAGATCAGGAAACTCCCTTGCTCAAAAGTACCCAAGTGTTTCCCATCATGTTAAGAACGAGGCCCCAGATCGTTACCACGGTCTATAGAGAGGCCCTTCACCATTTCTCCAAGTGCATTTTCTGTCCCTGGCTCACACTGCCCAAGCACACCTGCTTCCTTGTTCCCCAAGCACATTAAAAATACCCCTGTCTGGGAGGCATTGCCTTTGTTATTGTTTTGGCGTATGGTTCAGTCCTCACCTCCGTCAAAAAAACAAAATTAACTAAGTAATTCTGAAGACCTAATTGGCTTCATTAAGTGATTCATGAACCAGGTAGCAACCAGAAGGGTGCTCCGAGGGTTGTACAAAATGTAACATTTTTTTAACAGCAAGATGGTGGGGCAAGTGAGCTATAAAAAAAAAGAAAAGAAAGTTATTCTTAGACCAGGACATCTTCTTCTGCTGAAAGGAAATGGCAAGAGTTTTTATTGCACAGGTTGCCTCTTCTTCCAATGGGGATGGAGATGGTCCAGGTGACAGGCTGTCTTAATGGTGCTTGACCGGAAAACTCCAGGCTGGTTGATTTAGATTACATAGCACAAATGATGCCGTTTTGGGCCTGTGGTTTTCTCTTTAACACCTTCATTCAGGTCTCTCCTTTAATGTCACCTTCTTGTATTTGTTATCTGAACATCCTATCAAAAATAATGCCATTGGCCCTGGCCTAGGTGGTTCAGTTGGTTGGAGCATTGTCCCGTGAACTGAAAGTTTGCAGGTTCAATCCCCAGTCAGGGCACACACCTAGCTAGTGTGTTCGAACCCTCATCAGGGAGTGTGCAGGAGGCAACCAATCAATGTTTCTCTCTTGCATCACTGTTTCTCTCTCTCTCCCTTCCCCTTCCTCTAAAAGCAATGCAAAAAGGTTTCCTCAGGCGAGGATAAAAAATAAACAAAAGTAAAAATTAAAAAATAATACCGTTACTCTTCCTCCTTATTCTTTCTTACTTTCCTTGGTTTCCTTTATCACTACCTGAAAATACGTCACGCATTAGTGTATGTGCTTATTGTCCACATCCTGTACAGGAACGTAAGGCATGCAATGCAGGGACCTCACCTGTTACGTGCGGGCATTGTCCCAGGCTCTGAGTGCGGTGAGCCAAACAGAGTCAGTAGGTGTTTTGAACGGAAGAGAGGCAGCAGCATCCCAGACTGAAGGAGTCTGAATGCACAGCCCACGTCCCTCTCTGACCCCCAGCCTCAGCTCACGCCAGTGCGGGCTCTCAGACAACTGTCTTCCAGTCCTTCCAGTAACTTGGTCTATAGGTGCTATGACCTTATTAGCAGATGAATGCCTGTCCCCCCCCCACCCCACCCCAAGGCTACAAGCTCTTATGAGAGCAGAGATCTCAGCTCTTTTTTTATTTATATGTGTCCCCCCAGGTCCTGAGGGTGGGTGTCGCACACAACATTGACCGTCGGAATGGGTACACGCCTATCACCCAGCAATGGCCAACAGCTGCACCTTTGCCCTCCGCTATTTAGCGAGGCAAAAAGCTTCCCTGTGAAACAATTCCTGTTGCCTAAAGGGCTTATTTTTCTCAAACGCCTTCGTTTGGAAGCCAGGGGGCTGGGAAGCGCAATCTGGAGGAGTGTAGGGACTGCTAACCAGATAAATTTGGTTCAAAACCGGATTCCCGGACCTAGTCATTTATGCATAATACGCAGAGTTACCAAATGTCAAATGGGTACACCCTGCCTACATTTTAACACCGTGATGTCAAAATTCATTTCTGCGTGTGTAATTGTAATATAAACTATGGCCCCTGCAGTCCCTCTGTGCTGTCCAGCCGCAGAATGAAACTTGGGAGTTATCAAGAGAATCCATGTTTTACATTAGTCTCTAAAACAAAAAGACAAAACATTAAAAAGGATCGAACTCCTAATTTACAGTCACCTCTCTGACTTCCCGGCACGGAATTCTCGGGAATTCTGTGGCCCCTCCAGGCCCTCCCACGGGACCTCCCCCCAATTCTCCTCTTTCTCCTTCGTTCCTTTCACCTCCTTTTAATTCCACTCCGTCCAGCCTTTTCATTGCGCTCTCCTGTTTTCCCTCCCAGGCCCCCCTCTCTCCCTCTCCCAACCCATTGCTCACATCTGCCTGTGGAGTCCAGCGTCCGACACAGAATAACACAAGCAAAGAACCCGTTCGGCTTGCAGGAATGAGGGGAGAGTAACACTAAAAATTCCGGGAGGGACAAAAGTGAGGCGTACAGTTTTTCATGTGGAAAAATTAAAAATAAATAAACACATAAATAATACAAGAATGAACTCTGTTTTGTGTCCTCACAACTGTAATCCTACTTTTGCCCCGCCCCGTATAATAAATCTTCTCCCTCAAACAAAGCACCGGGGAAGGAAGGCACCTGCTTAGATTCCTCAGCTAATAAACACTGGAGCTGAGATTAAAACAGGTTTGAGTCCAAGGACAAGCTGGACCTTACTGGGAGATTCTGCAACCCCAAATCCACCTAGAAATGAGGGTCATTTGAGACCGCATCCCAGATGATGAAGCAGAAGGAAACTTAAGCTGCTGAGATCCTTTCTGTCCATTTTTGGAAGGAACAGGAGACGCATCCACATATGGATGTGTGTTTATTCCTCCCAACCGGCGGCCCCCGGAGAGCTCAGCGGCCCGCTTTGCTTCAGCTGCTGTCAGCCCGTCGCCGTGTTAGCTGTTGAGAAGGGGCAGCTGTGTCCGTCCGCCGCAGCCCGTGGCGTGGCACGCCCGTCGGACGAGGTTTATCGTCTGCCTCTAATAGCAGTGGGCCCCAGAAATGGCACAGAGCAATTTTCTGCTTTCATTTCTGCAGCACTTGAGAAAAATCTGGGGGCGATTTTTTTAGTCTGAGGCAGTATTTCTTAATATTTTTACCTCTTAGAATTGCTACTTCGTTTTTCTCCTTGAGTCACGTGCAAGGGTTGAGGCAGGGATGGCCATTGGGCAGCTGAGTTCCCAGGAGGACGGAAACAGGAGTCGAAGGCAGAGCGAGGTTGGAGGGGGCCGGGGGGGTGGGGAGTGAGTCGGCTCCACTGCGGGGCCAGTTCTGGGTGAACACAGAGCCGCTTCTCTGTCCTCGTACCCAGCTCAGATGTGCCAGCAGGATCACCCCCTTGACTAGCATGCGCTAGGTGTCTCTGATTCTGCTGTGCTTTAATTTTTCCCTTTGCCATAAATGTTAGCGTTTCCATCCATCTTTTTAAAGTTAGAAGTTTATGTACTGAAAGTACAGGCACTCATTTGTTGAAGCTTTCAGCATTTGGAGATAATCCCCGATAACTTTTCATGGCTTGTCATCTCCTAAATGCACACATTCTTAATCGACGTAAAGGGACACACACTGGTTCACTTGCTACCTTAAAGTGTTGTGACATGATCGTTTTCAAAGCCACTTAATAGTCTCCCTGCTGCATCTTTTTTTTTTAAATGGAGCCACAAATCTACTGGTTTATTGAGCCCGCCATCTGTGGTGGCGCGTGTATTTTGTTTACAAATCATTCACTTCGACGTGATGCTCCGATCGATACCCTTGAAGCGGAATCCTGAGATGCCATTCAATAAGTGATAGAAGTTTTTCTTTGTTCTCGTGACGGTGGAGATCTGATGCTTACCCTTGAGTGACAACTGAAACGGACCCCAGGATCTGGAGTTCCTCTGGAAGTTCCAAAGGGAACCGAGTCCCCTATTCGGCGCCCACGCAAACCCCACGTCCCGACAGTGTCTGTCCACACGAGGGTTCCAGGCACATCGCGGAGCGAAGTGGCTGAGTAACAGGGGGCTGCTGAGTAAGTTCCCTCAGGAAGAGTCAATTTTCTCTATTGAGCCTTCTCTCTAAGGCCACAATTGTGGGGGCGATGTGTTAAGGGCAGAGTGGGAGTAAGAAAAACGAAGGTGAGGGAGGAAAATAGCTAGTTCCACTTGTCTCTTCTCAAAATAGACCTGTCCTTTTAATAGAATACTGAGCCTCAGCCACTGCAGCCGCCCTTTGAAACCATCAAATCCAACCAAACCCTTCCTGGCGCTGAGCAGAAAACCATGGACTAGCAAAACAATGGACATGCCTCTCAGCGCCAGCTTTCCCAAGCCCCCACCCGATGCCCCTCTCTCTCCACCTTGACCTTCTACCAAAACTTTAGACTAACATTTAGAAAGGGTTTTTATTAGCCCTGGCTGGTGTAGCTGAGCAGATTGAGCATGGGCCTGCAAAGCAAGAGGTCGCCAGTTGGATTCCCAGTCTAGGGCACATGCCTGGGTTGCAGGCCAGGTCCCGAGTAGGGGGTGTGTGAGAGGCAACCACACATTGATGTTTCTCTCCCTCTCTTTCTCCCTCCCTTCCCCTCTCTAAAAATAAATATTAGCACTGAGCAAAACACTCTGCATATGTTGTTCTATGTCACAGCACCGAACTCATCTGAGGCGGCTCTCCATCTGAGGGGTCGTCCCTAAGCTCTCCCAGGGCCACCCAATGAGGGAGCAGGATTGGAATGAAATCCCACCGTCTCTCCGATACTTCCTCACACACTGGGATGTAAGCTCCACCTTCTCATCGACCGTGCTAAGAGCAGAACCACAGATGTTTCCACTCCAATGTGGTAAATAATAATGGTGTACTTTTCAAGGGGATATATTTTTTAAAAAAACAAGCCCAAAAGAGAGCTTTATAGAAGATGCAAACCTTTATATAATACAAGGTATTTTCAGCAAAATGGAAAAATCTCCGGTGCATGTTATAAGCAGTTTGGTGCAGGAAGACAAAATTTTGGCTGGGAAAACTTGGCCCATTATGTATCTAAAATTCAAGAGTTGTACCCAAAGACAAACAGGAGTTTTTTTTTAAAAAAAAAAGAAAAAGCACTCACAGGCATTTATGAACGAAAGCATAGCCCTGTTACACCCTGACTGGAAATGATCTGTTTATAATACCAAAATGTGTCATCTCTTCTTGACTATTTTACATTCTCATTTAGGAACTTTGAAAAAAAGAAGAAGGCGACTGCAAGTAGTCTGATTATCTTGACAACAACCTCTTAGGCATGACACTCCGCCAACCTTTTCAACAACCCCACTGGGTTCCCTACCTACAGGGAAGTATGATTCTCGTGGGGAGCTACCTGCGGCTGACGCAGGTGAGAACTGCTACTAATCAAGTCTATAAGCATCTCAGACAGGTGCATCTCTGCCCTCAGCCTCGGAAATCACCCTGAATAATTCATTATGTTTCTCTAAGCAGGGGGGAAAAAATACCACCTTGGGGCACTCTTTATGTGGAAAATGTAAGGACTTTAGGATTCTCAAATTCTCGTAAGAAACATCACAAAATCCTTTATTTTCTATTGAAGAAAAAGCAGTATTAGGGATATGCAGGACTCGCCACTCCATAATTGTCATCAGAAATGGCTTCCACACCCTTACCTTGGCCCTCCCCCACTTCAGAGACAATCCAATCCTCTCCACTCGTTTAATCTCATTTCTAGAGCATCCTCCTTTTCCCACTTCCGTCCCGTCACAGACAGCAACATACCTGCTCTGCGACCCCGTGCCCGGTGCCTCGGCTCCTTTCCCTGCAGACACGGGAGGAGGTCCAAGAGGGTTCACAGGCCTCCTGCAGGTCAGCCTCCGTTCCCACCTGCACCCTCCCCTTCTGCCTTCGCAACTGAAGCTGGTTTGCTTTTGCTTCAACCCGAGAATCTCGGGCCAGTGTGGGCGTGGGCCTTGCTCCCACCTCTGCAGAACTCCACACCACGTTGTCTCCTTGTCCCCGTGACTCGTGACTCGCACCTGCCAGCACACACCTGGAGAGCTTGTTAAACCACACATTGCAGGGTCCCACCCTCCATGCTTCAGAGTCAACTGTTCTGAAGATCAGAAGATGGGTATTTTTGATAAGTGCTGGGGGGAGGCTGATGCTACTGAGGATCCCATTTTTTTTAATGGAAGTCTTTTCTTTTTTCTTTTTTTTTTAAGATTTTTAAAATTTTTTTTAGAGAGGGAAGGGAGGGAGAAAGAGAGAGAGAGAGAAACATCAATGTGCAGTTGCTGGGGGTTATGGCCTGCAACCCAGGCATGTGCCCTGACTGGGAATCTAACTTGCGACACTGGTTTGCAGCCCGTGCTCAATCCACTGAGCTATGCCAGCCAGGGCAGGAACCCATTTTTCAGAACCCCCGCATTATATTAATATTTTCCACACTGGCCTATTCTGAAAAATTACCTGGGAGTGCCCGGTGGGGGAAAAAAGCACATAGTTTCAGACGCCCTAACCTGTGGCTTCCCATTCAGTAAAGCACTAGTTCGCACAAGCTCTTCAGAGGTGTGTCCCAAACAGGCACGTCAGAGCTGGGCTTGTCAGGAGCAAAGGGTAGCTCTCAACTGACAGGCTTAGCATGACCATGGTTTGAGGAAATAGGTAACGCAGGTGAAGAAAATCTATGACAGGCGGCCAGCATTGATCACGTGTACGTGTCACTACTCAGTGGCAATTGCACTAAATGATAAATTCCTTGAGGGCAAGGTTTTTTGTCTTTCCTCCCAGATTTGTACGGTAAAGGCCAGGGAAAGGTAGGAAGTGGGGGAATGAGGGAGGGAAGGAAGAAGGAAGGGAGAAAGGGAAGAAAGTAGGCAGAGCAGGGAGTGGGGGGAGCTTTAAAAAATACATAAGCCCCCTGGCTGGCATAGCTCAGTGGATTGAGCGCGGGCTGCGAACCAAGCATCGCAGGTTCGATTCCCAGTCAGGGCACATGCCTAGGTTGCAGGCCATGGCCCCCAGCAACCGCACATTGATGTTTCCCTCTCTCTCTCTCTCTCTCTCTCTCTCTCCCCCTCTCTCTCTCTCCCCCCGCCACTTCCCTCTCTAAAAATAAATAAATAAAAAAATCCATAAGCCCAGGCTCAACTTTACAGTAATTCTGATTTAATAGGGCTGGGATGGGACCAGGACACTGGTAGTTTTAGGAAGAGCTCTGGGTAATTAAAATACTGCATACAGCCGAATTTGAGAACCACTATGACCTACTGTTCTTAGAATCCACGTGTCTGTTTTGTGTTCACATGAAAAGAGCAGAGAGTGACTAAGGTTCTAACTCAGCCACGCCATACGGCATGTGTGCTATTGAGGCAAGTTAGCTAACCTCTCTAATTTTCAGTTCCATCATTTATAAAAGGAGGATAAACTATCAACAGCATTCAGTTACTCATGAAGAGTAAATGAAGTAAGAGCATTTATTCATTTTCTCCTTCACTCGTTCATTCATTGTTTTATTCATTTGCCTAGCAAATACTTGTTGATCGCCCATGACATGCCAAGCACTGTTATCGGCCATATGGACAGAGCAATGACCAAGAGGCCAACACATGCCTGCCCCCACAGGGCCTTGCCAAGTCCTGGGAATGCTTATCACAGCCGCCGTGCAAACTGGAGATAACAGAAGCTACCAGCTCAACACGAAATGATACAATGAAAGGCAACATGCTTCCTACATTTCAAAAGGATGTTCAGATTAATAATGACAGTTGTCTTTATGGTTATAATTGCTATTACATAATTATGACCAATAGTATAAGTTTGAAAATTGTTACTTTTCTCCTTTTCTGGCCATAATCCAAAGGATGATGCAGCCGTGAGAATTGGAGACAACCTCAAAGACCATTGAATGAAATTCCCTCATGGGCAGACAAGAACTGCACAGCCCGCTGTCATGGTGTTCCCTTCTGTTAGACCTGTTGGTCCTTTCAGACCAGGCCTGGGGCGTTTTTAATTGATGAACACTCCACAATGCTTGCTCACTACCTTACACAGTGTAGGTAGTGTTTGTGTCTGAATGTGTTTGTTGACTAAGAGAATGAATGAAAAAATATATAAATAAAGGTCAATGGTAACCTTTGCTCAGGGAATACACACTGAACATTAAATAGCCAAACGCATAGCTTTTCAAGTTGGTATTTTAAAACATGACAAAAA
The DNA here is from genome assembly GCF_019186645.2 of Phyllostomus hastatus. NCBI lineage: Eukaryota > Metazoa > Chordata > Mammalia > Chiroptera > Phyllostomidae > Phyllostomus > Phyllostomus hastatus. The sequence goes on from NW_025334024.1 coordinate 23,373,837, forward strand.
GCCTATAAATATCTCATCTTCTCTGAAATAGAACTGTACGTAAGCACGGTAGGGTATTAAATAACTTTTATAACAAATAAGTCTCTTTTCAACGTAAATTAATATATTTCTTTTTCACATTATTTTTAGCTATCTAGGTCCTTAGCCTTTACTTAATGATGATGCACTTGATTAAATAAAATGAAAGAAAAATGAAAGTTCTTTCAGACATTAAAATGAATAATGAGTTTAGCCTTAATCCAAAAGCAATTTAACTTTAAACATTCATATGAAATTAAATGAGCCATTGAATTTGCTATATAAGCAAGCATTAATCTTATCAAGCTATGAAAACTAGAAAGTTATACAGTGACCCATTAATTTCAGAGCCTAATACCAGGTCTGTTTAATGCCTGCACTCCATTAAAAAGTCATATTCCACAATATAAGTGCTTTTCCATAAAGTTTAAATCCCAATTCGTTTTTTTTTTTACTGCTGCAATCATGTGATGATCAACTCTGACAAGATCATGACTGCCAATCTGAATGTGGTACATAATGTCGTCACGTAAAACAAACTTGACCCGTGGCCAGCTCCCACCAAAAAAGAGGGCATTTACAGCATTGGCAGGAATGTAAACATAAATTCTTGCAGCCCACTTTCTCTCCACCCGAGGATGTTTCCTTTGCATAAGGCAGTTTATCATTTCCCTAGGACATGGGTGGCTATCCCTGTTACACAGAAGCAAAAGTCTTTCACAGAATCTCACAAGCCAGAAGCAGCATTCTAGTGCACATGAATCACAGGCTGCACGCAGGTACAGTTCAATGTTCTCCAAGGAGCAGATACAGAGGGCCCATAAACATCACTAGTTATCAGAGAGATGCCAATTAAAACAGACTGGCCATCATTAAGCAATCAACAAACAACAAGTGCTGGCAAAGGTGTGGAGTAAAGGGAACCCTAGTGCACTGTGGGTGGGAATGCAGACTGGTGCGGCCACTGTGGAAAACAATACGAAATTTCCTCAAAAAACTAAAAATGGAACTGCCTTTTGACCCAGCAATTCCACTGCTGGAATATACCCGAAGAATACCAAAACACCAACTCAAAAGAAATTATGCATCCCTATGTTCACAGCAGAGCCATCTACAATAGCCAAGTGCTGGAAACAACCTAAGTGCCCACCAGTAGATGAATGGATAGAAAAACTGTGGTACATTTACACAACGGGATACTACACAGCAGAAAGGAAGAAGGAGCTCCTAGGAGCTCCTTTTGCAACAGCATGGATAACTGGAGAGTATTGTGCTGAGGGAAGCCAGTCAAAAAGACGAACACCATATGATCTCACTTATAAGAGGAATCTAATGAACAAAATTAACTAATGAGGGAAAGAGAACCAGAGGCATAGAATCATAGAACAGACTGACAGCTGTCAGAGGGAGCGGGGAGATGGGGACTGACTGAAGGAAGGGGAAGGGACTCGTCAAAGAACATGTATGAAGGACCCATGGACATGGACAGCGGTGAGGGGGCTGAGGATGGAAGTGGGGGCAGGCTGGGGCGGAGGGGAGCACAGGGGTAAAAAGCGGGACAACATAAACAATAAACTATTTTTTAAAGAAAGAAATCAAACATTGTGTTTATTTAATACCTTTAAATATTTCTCCATATAAAAAATTGAATCATGATTTCACCAGGAAGTTTTATATCCCAACTTTAGGCTCTAATAACCCCATTTTAAAGTCAAAACCAGCGTAGCTCAGTGGATTGAGCGCAGACTGTGAACCAAAGTATTGCAGGTTCCATTCCCAGCCAGGGCACATGCCAGGGTTGCAGGCCACGGCCCCCAGCAACCGCACATTCATGTTTCTCTCTCTCTCTCTTTCTCTCTCTCTCCCTTCCCTCTCTAAAAATAAATAAATAAATCTTTTTTTTTAAGTTGAAACCATAGTTCCGTAAAGGGTAAAAGAAAAAAGGAAAAAGCCATACTGTTGTACTAAGTGGCTTATAAAACATTTACCTAATGGCATGCACAGACTTCAACAAAGAGCTCCTTCACATTTCTTGTTCTAAAAAAGAGGAAGGAAGAAAAAGAGGAAGGCTCTCTACTTTGAACATGTATAAACATAAATTTGGGGGTTTTAAGTGTTTAAGTAAAAGGAACTGTTAAGCATCAACTACACTTGTTGTACCTATGGAAGAAGACTTGACTTTGGGTGGTGGGCACACAACTCAATAAACAGATGACGTATCACGGACATGTACACTTGAAACCTATACACCGTAATTTCATTAACCAACAAAACACATCTCTCTGTGATGCCCAAGTAAGTCGTCCCTGTTGTAAATATTTACAGATTTGAAGCTGAACCCCCATCCTATTTGGAAGCAGCCCCTCCTTTTCTATGAGTCACAGTCACATGCAGGGTCCCCAATATTCTGCCAATGAGTTACCATTTTTTCCAAAGCTAGCCTGGGTTGCTCCCCATGAGCTGCAACAGGGACTCTGGGGGGCACATGTTGTCTTTCATACTTCCTCCCCCTTCTCTGAAGTTGGGGATATTAGAACCCGGGTTTCCTACCCCGTGGGACTGAGGGGGCAAAATGGCGCCATAGAAATAAAATGACCTACATTAGATGTGACCGTACCTTCCACAATGGTCTGTTCTTTCCTCTTAACAATCTCTAAAAACGTGGAGGAGAAGTCCATTCCAGATCACGGATTTTACAATGATTTCCAAGTTTTTGTAAAAATGGAAGCGATTTGCTCTTAAACTGTTATTGTGAAGATCAAGTGAGATCGATGTGTAAAAATGACTATTGCTAAACATATTAAAAGCACTCAAAAACTTATTTCTTCTTCCCTCTTAATAAGAGAGAAAGAATAATTCAATTCCAAACTTTATGACCATTAGCCATCCAAAATCATAGAACATCTTGTTGAATATGCTTTGCAAGCACAAAGATGTATCAAAAACAGAAGAAACGTGAACTGGTGAAAATATGAAAAATAAAGTCGCAACTTATAGGTGTATATTCTCTTATAAGCTATAAAATCTTTTTAACTCACTTAGTTCTTGGAACCTCAGTTCCTGCATTTGTAAAATAGGGATAATTACATGTACCTCGCTGTCACAGTTAGGACTGAAATACACAGCGTATGTGGGCACGATTTATGAACTCGCACATTCTATGCAGAGACTATTTATCATCGTTTTCACCATCAACTTAATATTTATTGAGATGTAGCTGCTCTAAGAACTATCCTATACGTGGGCATGCACACACATGTGAATATTACCTAACCACAATAAATATGCCAGACTGAAGAAAAATACTAGTATAACTATATGGCTATTAATTTTCTCCCTACAAAAATTCCCAGCAACAAGAGGTGTTGCCAGAAATGTCCCGGCCCCTTGTTGAAGATGGACAGGGCAGTGTCGCTGCAACGCCAGCAAAAACCAGGAATGAAACCAACAGCGCCCTGTTAATTTCAGGCTTCATTAGAACTCGGGCAAGCGGCTCGGTGGAGACCACCTGAGAGGAAGGACACGCCTAGCCAAGCACTTGCTCACCATTAGTCACACTCAGTGTGTTTGCCACAGCGACACACACCCCCATTACTCGGCAGACCTCTGGCCTGGAGTAAATCAGATGAAGGTAATCAACCGAAGATACCACCTGGGTTGGATGGTATCAACCCAAACTTTAAAATAGTAAACTAACGATTGATAAACTAATGATAGCTAGATAAATGACACCAATTGATCAATTGGTAAATCGATCCTATCTGGTAGAGTTTTATCTACTTGATCCTGTACGAGGTGAGCGATGGAAAAAACTCCACTCTTCAGTTTGTGACCAGGATCGGGGATTGGCACAGCCCGCTCAGAAGCTTCTACCTGGCGAGTGAACATTTTTGTCTTTGCAATTGCTCTCTGCCTACAGGAACCTTATTAAAACCGTTTGGGGCTGTGGCATGTTATGGCATCTGCCTCTTTGTGGTCTCTGGGTATGTTAATTTCATTCTGATCAGAAAGGATAAAATACAGTAGGAGAATGATTTAAACAAAGGTCAGAGCCAGGGATGCCCCATTTCGCTGCTTGAGCAAATGATCTGTGTGTCATTTTTACGAAAGCTCTGAGACAAAAACGATTTTACTGGCTCTGAGTGGGGAGCTTAAGTGGTCTTCCGTGGAGCTGCTGCTGGCGCTGTGGGAAATTGCATTTGCACTGCGGGGTGTCCTGCGTGGACGAAATGTATTCATTTCCTCCTGGAACTAAAGTAAATCATTCTGGAGGGAAATCAAAAAGTTCAGGCTTCCAGGATTACCTTTGCTCATTCCCTAGATGCACAGAGAATCGATCCAGTTGGAAACTGGCCGCCCGTTGGTGGTGCAGTGACTTTTCCTAATACTGTTGGTCTATACGCCCTTGGCCCAGGATGGCTGTCACACAATGCACGCAGTTGTCATGACCGCCTTGTAGCATCACACAGGAGGATGTCGCAACCCAGAGCTATGCAACCCAGCAGCACCAGAGATAATGTCTACTATCTCTCTTGTTAACCTCCTAACACAAAATTATGTTCTAGGTCTAAAAAAAAAAAGTTAGCAAGTATATATGTGCTGTTGTGTGTGTGTTTAGGTATAAATGGCTCAGTTGATAAAGATGATTTTCATTGAATTACTCTGGATTCACATACCCTGCCTCCCCTACTTTCTCAAGATGAATCCAATCTTAAAAGATACAACTGTTTTATGCGCCACTTATGTGGAAAGTCTGACCTGCAGGCCATTCGTGCCAGCTAATTAATTTTCCTTTGCTTGCCAGGCAGCTGTCACGGAGGTGGGGGGTGCCCTCACTTTATGCCTAAATTGTGTTGGGGAGGGTGGTTCGAATCAGAATGCAGGAAGCCACTCGGAGCTAGCCTCGAAGGGGAAACAATTGTGAGGTTGGAAAATATTCTCCGCCTTCTGTCTCCCTTCCTTCCTGTTTGCCCTGCATGCCTTCTCTCTCGCAATCCTTGGATTATTGTGAAATTTGCATAACAAATTCTCCTCTGTCCATCTATCAAGAAGGGTTTCCTTGCATTTAAGCAATCACACATTCTGTCAGTCCCTCAGTCGGTCGGTCATCCGTCCATCAGTCCCTCTGTCATGTATTCATTTATTCACCCATTCGGTCATTGAACGCTCGTTTTTCTACTACTGCATCCGAAGGACCGTTCTGAGCCACTTCTGCTTATCCACACAGTACCTGTTACACTTTGTGCACAGTACCCTCAGCAACAGAGAATCGAAACCTGGCACAGTGTCTGTCTTCCGTGTGGTCAGAACCGAGCCCTTCTCTCCTTCCCTCCCCGAACCCCCGTAGTACCTCCCTCTGGAACGCGCTTTCCCTCACTCCTTTATCTCCTCCTTCCCCTTAGGACTTGGGCCAAGTGCCACCTTCTCATTACACCGCCTCTCAATAGCCTGGTTTCCATATCCCTTCACAGTATTTATCACTATGTACAAGTGTATATGTGTGTGTGTGTGTGTGTGTGTGTGTGTGTGTGTGTGTGTGTGGAGAGAGAGAGAGAGAGTTTTGTTTGCTTTCTTTATCCTTATCCCCAATTGGCTGCTAGCTCCACATTGGTAGGCACCAAGGTGGTTTTTGCTTCTGAATACTAGAAGCTACAGCACATGACATTGCACAGAATTGTCACTCAGTAAATACTGCCAGTGATCAGACGGATGAACAGTTGTATCTCTGCACCTCTAGCTAATAGTTCAGAATTCAGTGTGCAGGCGGCACTTGATGGCGGTTGGCTGCTCGGAAACAAACAGTCTCTTTCAAACGCAGAGTCAGCTGAAGATACCTGAGGATGAATCCATTTCTAGCTTCCATTTCCTTTGACCTAGTGTCCCTTCCCTCCCCTCCTTCTCCTCTTTCTCTCTCTTCCCCCCTCTCTCTCAATAGATACAGATATAGATATAGATATAGATATATAAACAGATACAGAGATAGAGATAAATGTATCACTCTGTTACCTGAAATCCCTTGGAGCCATTGGAGGTTCCAGTGCTATTGTGAAGCCATCCTGGGCGAGATGGGTAACACTATTTCAGCAAAGCATACACCATGCAAGTACAGCCTACTGAGTTCTTAACACTTTTCTTGATGGCTTCACATTTATGTGGGAAATATGGGTGAGAACAGAATGGACAGAATGTATAATTTTAAGCTAGGGGTCTCTCTCATCCACTTACTTTTGATATATTGCTTCAATTGGGTCAAGAAGGAAATTTTGCAAAGGGTGACTGGGGAACTTGACCTGAATGAAGGCTTCCTCTGCAATGGACACCATGGAACATTGACCAGCCCCTGCTCTTCATTATATATTAAAATAATCTGTGGTTCTTGAGGTATGAACCTAAATTAGGCTCCAAAAATGCAGAAAGTATTGCTCATCTTCCGAAGCAGAAACGTTAAACAGAGTCAAACAAAGATGGGGAGGGAGACAGATGCCCCCGGAGCCACTGGCGACATCTTCCCGCTCGGTCGTCTGAGCTCAGGAGAAAAGAGCCAGCAGAGCACCAGACTGTCAACACACTCTGTCTTGTAAAAAATGAGATGACATCACCACAGGCAGAACTGAAAGCAACCTAAATGTCCCTCGCCTGGCACAAGGCTAGACATGAAGTCCCTGGCCACTACAATGGACTACTGCTCAGCAATAGAAAAAGAACGGACTACTGGCACATGCTGTGTTGCGGAAGAACCTCAAAAACACGACGCTAAACGAAAGGAGCCCTACACAAAAGACCGAGGATTGTGAAATTCCATTCCTATGAAACGTCCAGAAAAGGCATGTTTATAGAGACAGGAAGTTTATTCATGGTTGCCACAGGGCTGGGGCTGGGGGTAGGAATGGGGGTCACTGTGAATGGACGTGAGGAATCGTGTTGGGGAGTGCAGATACTAAAAGTCACTGAACCGTGCTCTTGAAAGGGGTGCATTTCATGGTGCATAAAACATAGCTCGGTAAAGTTATTTCTCAATTTTAAGATTTGTTTCTTATGCGTGGCACTCCATGCTTCGCTGAAGTCACTGCTCCTTTGATAATAAAAAGCCTGATGAATTTTTACCTCCAACTCTTTTATATTTACTTCCATTTTTAAATGAAACTTGTCTGAAAAATAAAACTGGGCCAGTTTCTTTTTACAGAATACTAATTCTGAAAAATTAATGGCCTCATGGGAATAAAGAGGCTGAAAAACACCGTTTCTGAACCGAAATTTTTTTCTGGAAGATTTTAAATAATGAAGTTTGAAGCTTCCCCCCCTCCTTCAAAATGATATCTTTTCTTCTCTCGTTTGGTTCATTTCACTTGATTTCAGAGATTCTAATTTCTTCTGGGCGAAGGGGAGTGGTCAGGTTTTTGTACATCTTCTCAAAGGGAATTAAATTTGCAATTATTCTTGGCATACCACAGACCCTTGCAAACCCATGTTATGCGCAGTCTTCAGATCCCTGCTACAATTAGCATATTTTCAAGGTGAAGTGCAGATGTCAAATTAATGTGGAAGGCACCAGGACTGCCGAAGGGTGCAGGTCAATCAGTGCTGGTCTAATTGGAGGACATGAGGGGTCCAAGGACTGACATCAGAAACAGAAAAAGTCCTTCACGTGGGAGCAGGGGCGAGGGAAGAAGAAACACAGGAGAGAGCTGGCTTTTATAGAGAAAGTTGGGATTCGGAGAAGAGAGGGAAAGAAGGAGAATGTTATTATTCCTTCTGTTTAGGTACTGTCACATGCCAGGCGTTGTCCATGCACGCCCCCATTTGAGTCTGACATGCAGTGACTTGGTGAATTGTTATTCTTATTCTGCAGAAGAGAATAAGGCTCAGGAATACAAAATTCTCTGCAATAAATGATACTTGAGTGCTTCCTATATGCCAGGCACATTTTTCAGTCCTTAGCTTGTGATCAAATGTACCTCTCACAACAACCCATGAGGGAGATGTTACTATTGCCTGCTGGGTGTGGGTGCAGGGATGAAGGCCAAGGGCACTGAAGAGACACGCCCAGGGTCCCGCAGGCAGTGGACCCCGTGGAGGCACTGAGGCAGTGGGATCCATGCTGGTGCCACCTACAGGCTGCACCAGCGACAGGCAGAGCTCCAACCTCTTCGGGAGCTGTGACAGGCTCTGGCCCCACCCTCGTTTATGCTTTATGCTCTGCCCTGAGACTCCAAATCCACATCTTTCCTCCAGGCCTGTTTTTTTCTCAAGCCGGGCTCCGTGGAGTTCAGGAGAGAATCTTACAAGTCGAGTTTTTAAAGAGCCGCTCCATTTACTGAGTAAGTTAGGGACTCTTAGGAGGTTTCATTTGCAGTTATAAAGAAGCCACAATTTTAAAGCCAATATAATGATTGCATTGTCTTGGGGGTAATTTGCATAACACCAGACAGACATGAAAAAAATATATACTCAGGGCATCAAATTTGGGATTGAGCCCTGGCTCTGACCCATACCAGTTGTTGGGGTCTGATAAAGCCATCTCTCCGCTTTTCCATCTCCTCATCCATTCAAGGGAGTGAGGGCTGTTTATCTCGCCGATGCTAAAAATGTTACGAGGATCGAATGAGATCAACTATAACAAAGTGCTTTGCATTATATAAAATAGCCTGAAATAGTAATAAAAAACACAAGTGATTTATTGAATCAGTCTGCCGGCAAGATGCCAGGTAAACTCCTTTACATGGATTATCTTCCATTGACCATGGAAGCGACAGGTACCCTATTATCTCTGTGAACAAAATAAACAAACAAAACAGTGAATAAAAAGAGACTCCCAGACAGGGAACAGACTGGCAGCCATCAGGGAAGAAGGGGGTTGCAGGGCTGAGTGAAAAGGGGGAAGGGATTAAGCAAAAACAAAAACAAAGAACCTCATAGACAACAGTGTGGTGACTGTTGGAGGGAGGGAGGGCAGGGGTAGAACAGGGTAAAGCGGGGGGGATAAATCGTGATAGAAGGAGACTTGACTTTGGGTGGTGAACGCACAGTACAATAGAGAGATGACACATGATAGACCTATACACCTGAAACCTACATAATTTCATTCATTAACCAATGTCACCCCCAATAAATTCAACAGAAAAAAAATTTAAAATCTCAGGCTTACAAAAGTTAAGCAAATCACCCAGATGTCAGAGCTGGGAAAGTGCTGGCACTTCTAGAATCAGAAACAGCTTTTGATTCATTTTTTAATCACTCGCTTTTAACGATGCACGTTCATTCACCTCTTAGTATTTCAAAGTGAAACAGATCATCCCTACTTCTGTGCTCTCATGACACATTTGTACCCCTTTCACAGAAACCGGTCCCAGTCTTCCTTGCATTCAGAACCGCCTGGGTCCTTGCCTGACCTTCACTAAGCTAAGCACCTAAAAGGCAGGACAGCTCATGCGCCCTCCCCAAGCCTCCAGCCCCCAGAGGAGTGTGAGTGCTCAGGGAGAGCGTGTTCCCCTCTTCCTCACTTCCCAACCAGGTGGAAGTGAAGCTCATCACACAAAAATCCACACTGAGCCCCCCTGGCATGGACCGGGACAAGTTCCTCCTGGCTTCTCTGGATTTGTGCCCTTGCACAGCAACGGACATCTAAATAAAATGGAAAAATCATCCTCATTCTCATCATAGTAGCAATCAGGGCTTCTGTTTACTGCAACTCCTGAGTCTGAAACCGGTGCTAACTCCCTCCTGTGGACCACCTCACTTAACCTTTCCAACAAGCCTGGTCTCCACTGCCCCCTCCTCCACAGCACAGATGAAGAAGGTGAGGCTTACAGGTCAGACAGCTAAGAGTGTGCTTGGCTCCACACAGAACTAAGGTTTGCTGACCCCATGGCCTTAACTTTTAACCCGCGGACTATCCTCCTGTACTTTCCTGGAATTCCCCTTGCAAAATCCTCCTCATTGCTTTAGACACGCTAAATATGCCAGCCCCTTACTGAAACCGCCCCATTCCCTCAGCTGCTCGAACCCATTCCCGGCCTCACCATCATTCATTCCAGCCCCACCCATGCGTCTTTCAGTCTGAGTCACTGCCTCTTCTCACGTTAAATTGTGCATTCCATCTCATGTCTGCATTTCCCACAGCATCGAGCACCTGGACAGACAGCGCCGCGCATGGAGTCGGCATTTAGTATTGAGTTCTGAATTCTCCCTTTGCCATTCATTCATTCATTTAAAATTCAATAGATGTGCCATAGAAGAGAACAGCTATGCTATCTTTTCCCCAGCTCCCAGAGCAATGTTTCTTGGTTATGTCAAATAGAGCTGTCTTAATTATTTGACCCATCTTTTAACTGTAGGTTATTGAATAAAAACCTGTGGAGGGAAAGCCTCCACAGGATTCCTGACATATTTTGAGAGCGGGAAGGACAGCGCCCACGTCCATGCCAGGGCCCTAGAAGAAGGTGGCTGTGACCAGTGTCATCCAATTCCGTTTTCAGTAGGTAATGGAGGTGGTTGGGATTTTAGAACACTGAACAATCTCATGTGTATCCCATGTGTATCTGCTCAGATGCTGGCTTGCTTATCTTAGACACATTCCAAAGCGGGAGCTGTAAGGAGAAAGGGGCGCTGGGCAGGGGAGATGCAGCCATTGGCCACCTTCCCCCTGACGACCCTCCTCCAGGTGCTTAGCTTCTCTCACGACCTCGCCTACCTCTCATAAAGCCTCCAGGATCACCTGTTACAATTTCCCTGAGTCCTGTGATTCCGTATCCATCTCTTCCCATCAAACAGTGCTTTTAGGTCATTTTAAGTACGTGGATACATTATTTGCAGAAAAAAAAGTATATAATAATAAATGTATGCAGAGGTCTGCATTATGTGTTATTTGGACATTCCACTGCTTGTGGAGGCCTCATCAGTTACTGAACACTTTTCTAGGGAAAGGGCACAAAACAATGAACAAAATGGACAAGATCCCTGCTGTTATGAAGCTTATGTAACAGAAGGAAGGGCAAATGCTTTGGTTGGTGATAGGGTTGGGGGCGGAGGCTGAAACTAGACCCAGATTTTCAACATTGACCGACAGATTTTTCCCATGGAATTAATATTTTCATATAATTTCCAGGAATATACCCTCAATGTATAATACATACAGACTTGTATATATAGTCTATAGTATGTGTAGTTCTGTCTATGTATGTATGTGTACCTATTGCATATGCATATATATAGTTCTATATAAGTTATGGAGTTTTAACAACTCTTTGCTGATGTTATATGTACTGAATGTTTATGTTCCCTGAAAATTCATGTGTTGAAGTACTAACTCCCAACGTGCCAGAGAAATACAGATGGGTGGTTACAAAACAGTCATGGAGATGTAAAGTACAGCACAGGGAATACAGTCGATAACATTCTAACAACTGTGTACGGTGCCAGGTGGGTACAGGAAATAGCAGGGGGAACACTGTGCAAAGTATGTGATTATCTAACCACTATGCTGTGTACCTGAAACAAATACAAAATAATAATTTACTGAATGTAAATTGCAACTGAAAAAAAATTTTTTTAATTAGCCCTGAGTGTGGCTGAGGTGGCTGGGCGCTGTCCTGCAAATGGAAAGGTTGAGTTCTATTCCTAGTCAGGGCATGTGACAATGTGGCCACCCAGGCCCCCGGTTGGGGTTATGCAAGAGGCAACCGATTGATGTTTCTCTTGCACATTGATGTTTCCCTTTCTCTCCCTCCCTTCCTCTCTCTAAAAATAAAAAATATATATATATTTTAAAAATAAAAAGAAAGAAAAAGAATAATGCAATGAGATGTGATTTTTGTCTTTCTCAGAAGTCCTCTTTAGCAACTGACAAACTGCTTGGCACATTGATGGTCTTAATAATTTTTTTTTAATGAAAACACATACAAGGTGAACAGTTGCAGAACAACTTTTATATAAGCAAAATCATGCCAAGTCTTCCTACTAACCCACAGATTTCAGTCCTTGCTCAGAGTGTTATGTATTTTTATTATTTATGAAATAAGAGAATATCCGTGTCCCATGTCCACCACCTGTGCCAGCGCTTTCTCACGCAGGTAAGGCCGCCGCCGTCTGGTAGAGCCTATCTTTGGAAAGAGCCTGATGTCTCTGCACGGTCTGACTGAGGCTCAGGAAGCCTCGAAACTGGGTTTCCATTAGCACCAAACTTCCCATTCAGAAACAGGTTCATAGGATGTTGAAGGCAAATGCGTCCATCCCCCATGAGGAATTCTCAGAAGATACGGAGCTAAGTAATAGTCTCTCTACTTCGCTTTTCTCCCTCTAGTCTGTGCCCATGGTATGTATGGTGTGAACAGGCACAAGCCCTTCTGAATGAGGGGAACTGATTTTTAAGTTGCCTACAATGCCATTGTTTGTCTCTTCTTCTATGGAGATCTAGAACGGGGGTATCCAACTCATTTTCACCAGGGGCCACGTCAGCCTTGAGGTTGCCTTCGAAGGGCTGCAATAGTGTTAGGACTGTAGAAATGTATTCCTTAACTATTAAGGAGTTGAAATTACATGTGGCCCTTTACAGGCAACCATGAGGCTGATGTGGCCCCTGGTGAAAATGAGTTGGACACCCCTGATCTAGAGGCATCTATTTAAGGGATTAAGACGTACAAATCACCAGTTATAAAACCAGTCATAGGGTGTAAAGTGCAGCACAAGGAATATTGTCAATCATATTATAGTAACTATGCTTGGTGTCAGCTAAGTATTGAGGTGCCCACTTTTGTAAGTTAGAGACATACTGCTTATTTATAGTGATAAATGCAAACACACAAATATAAATATAAAAATAAATATAAAGTGGACAGAAGTAGGTTTACAGTTGTTTGCACGCAAAACAGTTTATTCTTGTATTATTATGTATTAATTATTGCCTTATTTATTTGTATTTCAACAGTACACCTACTTTTGCCCAGCCTGTCCATATAAGTGTTGATGCAAATATGCATACACATGGTAAGAGTCTAATGGAACACTTAAAAGTTAGGACTCACAGTTCAAAAACACAAATTCTAGTCTTGATGCTGTCACTTAACTAACCATGTTATCTTGGGTAAGTTTATTGTTCTTCCCATCTCAGTTCCTCGCCTGTAATGCTGGGATAATAACATACATATATAACTGGACTAATGCAACAATTAAATATAAGAATGTATACTAAGCACTTATTCCAGTGGCTGGCACCATGTTCACATTAAACAGTTATTGTCATGATGATACCTGTATTAATTCTGTGTTCCATAGATGGAAACTGAGAATATAGTCAGCAAACTCTCCATCACGTTTTTAATTGCCCAAAAGCATTATTCAAAATAACTGGGCGTATTTGTTCCTTAGGTTTCTGAAGAAATTGTTTCTAGAACTTGGTATCGAAAACTGGCAGAAATCCAGCGCAGTTCCACTCCGGGCCTCCACAACACACCTATGTCTGAATCCGTTTTACTTGACTTCCCAAAGTAGGTCACTAGCATAGGACACCCTTTCATCTATTTTTAAAGGTTTTATTTATTATTTATTTTTAGAGAGTGGGGTAGGGAGGGAGAGAACATTGATGTGAGAAGCATCGATCGGTTGCCTCTTGCGTGCGCCCCCAACCTGGGACTGGAACCCCAACCCAGGCGCATGCCCGGACCGGGAATCAAACCAGCGACCTCTGGGTTTGTGGGACAGCTGAGCCACACGGGTCAGGGCAACATCCTTTAATCTTGTATAAAGAAAAGCAGCCGACATCCCATTGCTTTTGCATAAATATAATTTTTCTCTTCTAGTTAGCCTTTTTTTCTTCCTCTTCCTTTAGATCTGGACCTTAACAGAAGCTATTTGGGAAGGATTTTTTTTTTTCAGAACTGTAATAAGGCAAGTAAAAACATATTTACCAGATGGCCCTGAACATAATTTCAAGTGGTTTTTATTATGATTCCGGACCATCCTTTGCAAACCAATTTTTGCTTTGATATGATGAAGTTGTTTTTTCAGGAATGCAGTGCCATTTGCCCTAAAGTGTGCAGCTCCCAATGTCTTGAATGAAGTGTTTCTCCTGTTTGTGATGCTGCAGAATGATCGCTCCTCCATTCTCCAGCACTGTGTTTAGTTTGGTTCCCTTCCTTACCTTCCGCCAGCACACACTGTTCCAAATTACAGTCCACTTTTAGCTAGAAAAAAAATTCTAAGGATAAAAAACAGATAATTCTGATAAATATGAGTTTAATTGAGTAAAATCTAAAGCTACTGAGTAAATGCTACTGGCTGCCCTTCTCTTCCGATTTAAAATACAGGGACTTTGTGACAGATATTTCCCCTAATGGAATAGAGTCCCCTCTTATTATTCCTAATTCTTAGAACTCTTTGGTAAGTCTGCTACTAGCAAAATGTGCTGTTATGTTATTGCAGAATAAAAATGTAGAGTTTTAGCTATGTTGCTTGGATTAAGAATAAAAATATCCAGGGATATAAAGTACAACATAGGGTATATAGTCAATAATATTGTAATAACTAAGTATGGTGCTGGTGGGTACTAGAATTATCGGAGATCACTTCATAAAATATTATCTGACCACTATGCTGTATACCTGAAACTAATATAAAAAAATATTGAATGTCAACTGTAATTGAAAATGTTTTTTAATGTTAAAAGAATAAAAATATTCCATTTCCACTTTGCATACAATAAAACTCACTCCAACAGGATCTTTTAACTATGAAGATGAGATGAAGTTCAAATCGTGGACCCGACCGAAACTCCTGGGCTGGGTATGTCATCAACAATTCAGATTCCCAGTTCCTGCCCACAGACACTCTAATCCTGTAGGTTTGGACTCAAACTTGAAATCTTGCAATCTGAAACATTCCTCTAGAGATTAAAGGATTTGGTGAAAAGCTCACTTTTAATAAGCCGCATGCCATATGTTCAAATTCAACATTACCTACCTCTTTCTACATTTCACCTGTAAATACATTTTTTTTCTAAATACACTCTCCTTTTATCTGAAATCGGCTAGAAAGAATTGGGTTATATTTTTTTGAAAAGAAAGACAATTATTGCTCTGTGAAGTGAAGGTGGTAACAGTTTCATTGTAGCAGTGTTTTATAAGCTGGTAAAGCCGATGAAAATATGCATAAGATCAATCCTTTGAAGGTGGTTTCATGAGAAACAGGGGCTTACAAGATGCTGATTTTTCACTCTCAAGACAGAATGTAGACAAAATCCCCTGGGATACAATCCTATTAATGTAATTACACAGATACAGGCACGGAAGGAAGTGCCAGGTTGATGAGAAATGACAGCGAGAGAGCCGGCAAGCCCAAGGACAGATCTCTGCGCTCACGAGATCGGATCTAAACAGCATAAACTGTGAGTTAGAACCAATCCTGCTGGCGAATGCAGCCTCCTCCAAGGGAATCCTAAAAAGAGAATAGAAGAGAATTGGCCAGTGGAAAACAGCGTCTGATCAGCGGGTCACACATATCAATATCTCCACCTATGCCACTGCGACACCTCCAACCACGCGGAAAGGCATGAGAACACACAGGAAGCCTGGAAACAGAGAGAGAGAGAGAGAGAGAGGGATCCAAACCATTACCATAATCTGTAAGAAACCCCCACAATGACAAGCCAAGGGAGGGTCAGTGACTCAGGAATCACACTTCGTTATAAAATGAGGCAGGTAACCCTATCCTGGGAGACTCACTTTCTTCTGTTTATGCCTTAGTCCCTTCTGAGTATCTCTAGTTCAAAAGACATTGAAGAACCTGAAAGCTAAGAAAAGCAACGGCACTAAAAAGAGGGATGCCTGGTGGTGATACGATACATTTAAGAGGGTGTAGCATGAGCAAGTGAATTGTGGTACATTCACGCGATGAAATTTCAGCAGCTCTGAGGATCAGTGATGTTCAACTCTGCGCAGCAAGGAATGCAGAAGGATCACGCAAGCATTATGTTGAATGAAAGAAACTTGGCACAAGCGTTCATGTCATGTGATTCCACTGACATAAAGTCAAAAATAGGTCCAATGATTGTGTGTCATTGAACGCCATGGATGCTGGGTAAAGCATACTACCTGGGCAGAAGCTCATGGGGTCCTTCCATGTTCTGTTTCTTAATCAGGGTGCTAGTTACATGGATATGCTCAGTTTGTGAAAATTCGTGGAGCTAGATATTCATGTTAAGTGTGCTTGCCTTTATTTACATTTTACTTCAACAAGGAAATTTTAAAAGTAGTACATCTGTAGCAACATTTAATGGAAGATAATATCCTTGCAGCCTACTCCCGGAAACAAGGCATGACACGCGTTCAACTGTAAGAATTAACAATGACTGTAATTGGCGAAAGCACTGTCATGAAAAGAGGTTACATTTTTCCATTGCAGCAATTTAGTAGTCTGTAGATTTTTTTATTACATTAAACTCAATATAGTACTCCATGAATATCACTGTTTTATGAATTATCTCCATGAAGTAGTAGATGAAACCTTTAGTTAGCCATTTGGGGATAATTGAATTTTTCTACACAATCCTTTTTTTTATATATTTATTGAATTTATTGGGTTGGCATTGGTTAATAAGATGATATAGGTGTCAGGTGTACAATTCTGTAATACATCACCTGTATATGGTACATCCACCACTCCAGGTCAAGTCTCCTTCCATCACCATTTATACCCCCCTTTACCCTCTTCTACCTCCTACACCCCCTTTCCCTCTGGTAACCACCATAGTGCTGTCTGTGCATAAGAGGTTTCTCTTTCTTTTTTTTTTCTTAATTCCTTAATACATTTTTCACCCCGCCCGCAACCACCCTCCCCTCCTACAGCTGTCAGGCTGTTCTCCGTATCTATGAGTCTGTTTCTGTTTTGTTGATTAGCCTATTTTCTTCATTAGATTTCACCTAGGGGTGAAATCACATGGTATTTCTCTTTCTCTGACTGGCTTATTTCACTTAGCACAGTACACTCCAGGTCCATCCAATGCTGTCTCAAAAGGTAAGATCTTAAAGTGTTAAAAAAAATTTTCCCTCACTATGCATCTCCTTAGCATAATGTTTGGCAGAAGATACGCATGCATCCTATGTTCAGTGAGTTTAATGACTGTAAAACTCACTAGATGTGTTTTAAAACATTGCAAATAAAAATATTGTAAATAAACTGCAAAACAGGAGTTGTTAACGTGAGGTCCATAGACTATAATTAGTTCCAGACCTGGATGGCAAAAGCGACATCTCCATTTGCATTATCTTCTGAGTGAATCTCAGCATTTCCTTCCATTTTTACTCAGTCGCTAGTAGAAACTGTCACTAAACATCATAACTGTTATCTTGATATATTATCTATGCTTATCATTACATTATCCCACTGAGATTATAAATAGACCTACCACAAAAAGAAACTCATGCACTAATAAAGAAGCTCATATTTTACTACCTCACAATTTTTAAGTAGTATTGTAACAGTATTTCAACATAATTGTTTCCTTTTAACTTTATGCGTTATATTTGAGATATTTTAAAAGATTAGTTTGAGAGTCTATAAATTTTATAACTACTCAAGGAATCTGACCATTTTGCTTTGACACCTCTACTCACCCAAGACGGCGGCAGAGGCAGAGAGCGATGGTCCTCCCCAACGTCACTAACACGCCCTCAGTACACTAACCAGCGCCCTCCCTGAATTCCAGTCACGTTAAACCCCAAGACCGAAGTTTCTCTTTCATTCCTCTGCACCTTCGCTCACTGTCCCCTGTGAGTGGCCCCCCCACCCTCTCTCCCCAATATCCAAGTAGTTTTCTCCATGAGCTGCTTCTTGTTTGCCTAAGTCCAACTAAGACGAGACTGCCAGGTACTGTATGTGCCCTCTGGTCCATTCTACACTCTTCCCCGCTATTCTCTATCCCAAAACGGTCGCTGCACACAGCAACACCGGGGAGTGATCGGGACCCATGACCTCTGGTTGCATTCAGCCCATGGGGAGCCGTGGCCAGAAGTCCCAGGTGGGAAGAGATTGACCCCCCTGTTCACTCTGAGCTTGGGGGTGGTACAGACCCACAATGTCTTATATATGCTTGCTTTATTACCTGGTCACACTTTGGGAATGGTTGCTTATTCAGCTGACCTCAAATTATCCTATTTGGGGTATGCAATCCACTTCCGGCTGGGATCTGGACTGGCTCAGTCATTAAATCAAGTCCCTACAGCCCTAGCTCATGGGGCTCAGTTCCCTGAGTCCAGCGTTTGGGGTGCATGCCTAGGGTGCAGGTCACGGGGGCACACCCCCCATGCCACCCGCCCCAGGGTTGGGGGCACGGTAACCAACGTATGTTTCTCTCCCTCTCTTTCTCCCTTCCTTCCCCTCTCTAAAAATAAATAACATCTTTTTTAAAAATAAAAATTTAAAAAATGAAGTCTTTACATCCTCCCATCCAAAGGCAATCACAGGCCTCTGACTGTTAATAACACTTTTTTTATATTTTTATTTTTGGTTTATTTATTTGGGTTTGTTTTTTTTTACATGTCTTTGTTTCCATTAGTTACTTAAATGCTAGGACAATAATTGTATAAAATCTGAACTCTCAGTACCTGGCAAAGGCCTCGTGTATAAAGGCTATTTAAGAAAAGTTTATTGAGTAAATGTATAAACAAATAGTGAAAATTATAAGGGTTATTCCCAGCATAAATAAATGTTCTTATCGGTTCCATTCATCTTTATCATTTCAATATTGCTGCCAGTAAATATTAAGCTTTGAACTTGATTTAGGAATTAGAAAAGAATTTTACAGACTCTATTGCTTCTGTAACAATATATTTTCATAACAGTTTTATAACACAACATAATATTACGAAAAACACTCCAATTGTGCTCTTGTATCAAATGCCATTTAGTCTCATCTTTCTAATTTCCTCCCCAAGAACCTCAGAGTTCAGACAGCACTGGATACCATAAGGAACTATTTCATTCTTACTCAAAATTAAGTATTCTAATAGATTGCTAAAAGCAAATCCCTATTTATGTTTTCTTACTTTTTTTCTCTTCAAAATATTTATTATGGATTTTCAATGAGAAATCTCATTCTTGGGAAATGATTATATCAATTTAATTATATTGTCACCTCAGGGTCGACTCTTTCATATTTCAGAAGTTCGGAATAAAAGAGATTCTGAAAACAGAAAAGTGTTGCAACTCGGCACCTAGAAGATGGGACCCCATTCAGATAACTGAGAAGCAAACTCTGAGACGAATCATTTCATAAAAGATGTTTATAATCATTTTTTTCACTTCAGAACTTTTGCTTAGAAATCACGCATTAAAGAAACAATTGAAACCCCCGTTGCCTCCTGCCCTGATTTATTTCCCTCTCTTATTCTCCAAAGGAGAACAGCTTTCCCAGACATGTTTTCTCATTTTTACTACTTAAGGACGTATCCATAAACAACAGATAGTATTACTTTGTGTGGGGCTTTTTTTTTAATTATAAAACTGTATCATATCATGGATATTGTTTTGCTCCTTAGGGTTTCCACTCCAATTGTGCTTCTGAGATTTATCCAGATTTATCCATCTAGATAAAGTTCTTTTGTTTTTAACTTCTAAAAAGAGAAGGCAAACGCTGCAAGTTGCCTACCCAATACTGTGCCTCGCCCTTTTCCTTACTAAAAGAAACACAATTTTTTTTCAATATGGTACACAAAATTAGACAATTATTTTCCAGGCCTCTTGCATCTAGGGTTAGCTTTATGACACAGTTCTGACTGGAGAGATGTTAAGCAAATTCTTCTTGGGATTGCTCGGGAAAACTCCTGATGCCTCAGCTGCCACCTCCTTCTCGTCTCTCTCTTCTTCAGTCTTTTCCTGCCTGGAATGAGGATGTGATTCATGGTGGCAATGCAGCCATTTGGTAACCAAAAGGAAAAGAGCTACATGCTAGAAATGGCCAAGGAGGAGGTCTAGAAGCTTGCGCAGAGCTACCGTAGCAGCTACAAGTAGTCCTACCTCTGGAGTTCATATTAAGTGGGAAAAGCAGAATTCCTCTTTGGTTAAGGGATGGTAGTTGGTTCTCTATCATATGCAGCCTTATTAACTCATAACTCATAACAGAATCCCAGTAATGAATAGGAGATATACACATCCACTTATCCATTCTAACAAGTTACTTACTTCTACTTCCTTACAGTTATGACCAGTGCTGCAATGAATATCCCGCACGATAAACTTCTCCTCACACAATCTGAGATTCCCTAGCCGTATGGGAAGTTCTGAAGGCCACACCGATATTCAATCTTGGGGAACAGTTAAAAATGCCTAGAAAAGTGATGGTTCTTTACCTTCCCAAAAACGGTGTCTGAGCTCTTGATTCTGTACATCTTTTCAGTTTAATAAGTCCTGGCCGATGAAATTTGTGTAAGTCTGGTGGCTGTGAAATACAATCTCATTTTTTCACATTTGAAATTCATTAATTCCTAGTGAGGTTGATCACTTTTTTCATATTAGACTTCCTTATTTTTTTTCTTATTGGACTTTTGACTATTTTTTTAAACTAATTTATGGAACATGCGTATATGAATACATGAGGAAGTCCAGAAGCCTTTGTTAACGAAGAAAAAAATCTAATCCAATAATGGCAACTATTTTTGTTGAGTCCTTATGACATTTCATCAATTCTAATCCTCGTGAAAATTTTGAAAGATGGTAAGATAGGAATTGCTATTAATGTTGTTATTCTCATAAGTTTTACTACACCGTGACATTATTTGGAGGTGTGTGTGGACATGCAGGAGTTATTATTTGTCCAAAGTCGTACAACTAGGAAGGTCATGGAGCAGGGACTTGAACTTCAGCCCCTTGCCTCCAAAGCCTGTACATTTTTCACTACTCAATGCTGCTCATAAGAGTTGTTTTTAGCATTTGTTTATAACTGTATGCAGGGAAATTATCAGCTGCTATAGAAAAAGAAACAAAATTAAAACAAGCAATCTTCTAAATTATGGAGACCAGAACATATATATTCATACTGATTTCCAAACAGAGAACTGACGAATGGAAACATTAAGCAACAGTTCCTGGTCACAGAAACTATGAGGTAAATAAAAATTCAAAAAGTAAGATTAACTGTCACCAGAGGAATGTCCTATAATTGCTACTTGGACACAACTTCGATTTTAGTGGGTCACGTGAATGCAAGCGATCCATCTGAGTTTCAGAGAAGCAGGTGCTGCTCTAGCTCATGAAATTCTCCTTGCACAATTAATTGAAATTGGCTTGGCTGTGAGTACTCTCAGTTGGTTTGGGAACTGGCTCAAGAGTGAGGAGCAAGAAATAATCATAACCTCTGAGTACCTCGTCTGCTAGTGGGGAGGCACAGGGCTTGATGGATTGAGTTTCATTTAGCATCTTCATTAATAACCTGAGGAGGGAGCAAATAGCTTGTTAATGAAATCCACAAATGGTAATACATGAGAAGGCATTGCAAACACTGATAAAGACTGCTAAATTAGCAAAAGAAACCCAAAGAGGTGAGATATGTAGACAAAAATGAAATGCGATGTGAAAATTTGAGAGTTGAGAGCAGGAATGCGGGATGGAGGGCAGGCTGGATGGAGAAGGAAGGAAATGGAGAAAAACGTTAATTTTTATATCACCTACGGAGAAGCTTCAACAGCACATTTCTATAAGGAACTCAGGAGTTAGAGTGAGAAGTCAGCCACTGGCAGGCACGTAAGCTGTTTCCGTATCTTGGCTATTGTGAATAATCCTGCAATAAACATAAGCGTGCAGACATTCTTTGAGATCCTATTTTCATTTTTTTTTGGATCTATATCCAGAAATGGGACTGCAGGATCGTATGGTAGTTGTGTTTCTAATTTTTTTTGAGGCACCTCCGTACTGTTTCCCACAGTGGCCGCACCAGTTCACATTCCCGTCAACAGTGCACGAGGGTTCCCTTCCCTCTGCACCCTCACCAATGCTTCCGTCTTCGTGATGACAGCCATTCTCACAAGTAGGAGGTGACACGTCATTGTAGTTTTGATTTGCACTTCCCCAATGTTTAGCACCTCTTCAGGCCCCTGCTGGCCCTTCATATGTCTGCTCTAGAAAAATGTCAATTCAGTTCTTCTGCCAGTTCTTTAATCATATTGTTTATATTTTTGTACGACTGGATAGAGAAGATATTATATAAATCCTGCCATGTGCAACAACATGGATGGACCTTGAGTACAATGTGCTAAGTGAAATAAGTCAGACAAAGACAAACAAGTATGATTTCACATATATGTAACCTAAAACAACTGAACTCACAGAAACAGAGACTAGACTAGTCACTAGGACCTGGGGACAAGGGAAAAGGGAGATGGTAGTCAAAAAGAACCAACTTCCAGCTACAAAATGAATTAAGTTCTGGGGATCTAATGTGCAGTTTAGTAATTATAGCTCATCACACTGTTTTATAATCTTGGAAGTTGCTAAGAGAGTAGATCTTAGACATTCTCACCCCAGAAAGGAAATGTTAATTATATAATATGATGCAGTTGGTATCATTTTTGCAATATGTAAGTCTATCTAATCAACACATAGTACGCCCTAAACTTACACAATATTATATGTCAATTATATGTCGATACAGCTGGGGGAAAAAATAAAGTGAAAAGTAAATTAGGACTCACAGTGTGATATGGCTGCCAAAGAGAACTCTGGCTTCGCCACGGGGCAGAAAGAGTCCTGGATTTGGAGTCAGCAGGACGTGACTAGGAAGGTTCAAATCTGAGGTTCGAATCCAGGTCTTCTACTTGATTCCATGTTTTCACCTGTAAAATGAGAATAAGGCTAACCACCTCACAGGACTGCTATGGGTAAAGCAAGAGCATGTGCAAGAGGCATCAGGCACCATGCTGGCGTGACCAGCCAGCGCGGCAAACCTTGGCTGCACGTGATCTGAAGCAGGCTACGATGCACCCCAGCCGGGAGATGGGTCGTGGACTCAGAACTGAGCACTTTAACTCCTGGACTTTGGAGTTAAACTGAAGGAAGTCCTAAGACAAATAAGAGGGAAAAACGGGGGCAAAGCCAAGAGACAGACAGAAGAATTTAATCCAGTCCACCAATTCCAGAAACACAGCTGAAGTGTGCAAGGATGAGAGTGGAGAGTGAGTATTTAACATGAACAAGGACATGTGAGTAAGAGTAATGGGGTGAGATTAAGAAAAAGAAAGCTGAAGCTTTAGATCAGGAAAAAAATGTTCCTTGACATTTCTATTAGATATTAGCAGAATATTCATACAAGGAGAATAGTAAGTGGATCATTTTTTAAAGTATTTTAAATTAACTGGATAATGGTTCAAAAAGTTTATCACTAGGAAAAAAAAATCCCTCCTGACTTCTTTTTGACTCGAATGCCTTTGAAAATAATTCCCACACCACCACGGTTCAAAATTGTCCAAGAGGTTCTAAAATGGTAATAGAATAATTCATCCTTCTGCTCAAATTCTCAGCAAAATCCCTAATAAGTCATTGAAGAAAATTTTTATATATTTAAGTCTCCTAGAAATTATTCTTAAACACTGGTATACTGCTACATATATGATGATATCTGATTTTTTCATACAACTATACGAGGTGCGATCAAAAATAACCGGAATTATCTTTTGGAGGGTGGGCCCCTTGTAGTACAGGCTTTCCCTGTTAGGTGGGTGTTCTAGGAACCCGTCTGTAACAGTGTACCATCTGGCAATGTTGTGTGGAAATAGTGAGTCCGTTTTTCTTGAACCAGGAAAAGGTGATGGTGATGATGACAGGCGGGATAGATCCAAGCCCACAGGCTCAAAAGCCATTCTGATGGCACAGCCAGTAGGTCTTTCCTGGTGTATCAGATGAGAGGGAACTGGCTACTGAGACATTAAGAAGGAGTGGTTTGTAAGCAGAGGTTTATGCCATCAAGTACAATTAACGTGTAAGCTTGGTGTGTTCCAAAGAGTGCATGATGATGGCGTATCTTTTGTTCCTTTTAAGTTTAGTAAGTTCCTTTAATATATCTGGTCGGTTTTAACTTCCAGAATCTTTTTCAGTTGAGATATATGGGCTTTGGCAAATTCCAAAATGTGTATGATGGTTTTGGGAATTCATCTTTTTTGTCATTCATTCTTCTTTTATCATTGGAAGTATCAACAGTTTCAAATTTATGAACCACCAAATACAACTTTGAACATATATGTGATTTTATGAAAAGTGTTAAAGTAAGACTGGATTGAAAAAACACTTTCTCCAGCAAAAAATAACAGCAACACGGTGCCAGAGACAGATACGCACAAGAAACTGATTTGTGTAACTGATATGGGTCAATCATTGTCACTGATTCTTAACTGAGCTCTTTCATGTTTCAGACCTTGCCTGTCCTTCGTCTCAGTCATATCTCACCCAACCCAAGTCTCCAGTATTACGAATGTACATTAAGGAGTTAGGACTAGCCTAGGTCAGCATCCTTCAAACCTAGTCTCTTATATCAACCTCCTCTTCAGTCATCTCCCCAATAATACACACTAGAGTCCAGCCGTACGGCACTGCCCACACTTCCTAGAACGTGTCTTGTCCTAAGATGTGGACGTGCAGATGAGTTCTGGCCATGACATCATATGCTCTCAAGAAATGGCTGCTGTTATGAGTGACTGCTGTTCCCTTGTCCCACGATATTTATACCCTTCACTCTCTCTCTCTCTTCATCCTTAAGAGACTCAATGGAACATCACCTCCTTTCTGACTCCTCTGAAGGGCGATTTGCTCTGGTATCAGTAGAGTTTATTTATGACGACCTTTCTCAAACTGTGACACAAAGATGTATATTTAGGAGCCCATACTGTCTCGGAGACTCCTCTTTCATTCGTACGTATTCATTTTGCTGATAATCTAAAAACAAAATTTACTAGTTTTCAAGCAGAAACGTTCTCTTGCAGAAATGAGTCTCCAAATACATTTTCACAGAATAAAATTCCAGTTTGCTTAAGTGAACATATTTTCAAATGAACTTGTGGACATCTCTGAGGATATTTTGGGAGTTCACAAGCTGTGTTTCCTTTGTAAGACAATATATTCAAAAGTTTCGGATTTCCTTTTTATGTATTTCTTTATAAATAACAAGCACATCTTGTTTTAGGTGTATGAGTAAGTCTCTCCCTTATCCAACACACGATGAAAGCTGTTTGTAGCTCGTAATACATTAGTTGAGCAAGTCTTCCCTGTCCCAATGGTTAAAAAAAAAGTTGAATTTTTATTTTTTTAAGATTTTTTTTTTAGTTCCCAGTCAGGGTACATGCCTGGGTTGCAGGCCATGACCCCCAGCAACCGCACATTGATGTTTCTCTCTCTCTTTCTCTCTCCCTTCCCTCTCTAAAAAATAAATAAATAAAATATTTTTTTAAGATTTTTTTTTTAGAGAGGAGAAGGGGGAGAGAGAGAAAGGGGGAGAAACATCAACATGTGGTTGCCTCTTACACGCCCCCACTGAGGGCCTGGCCTGCAACCCAGGCCTGTGCCCTGACTGGATATCCAACTGGCGACCCTTTGATTTGCAGGCCAGCACTCAATCCACTGAGCTACACCAGCCAGGGAAAAGAAGTTGGATTTTTAAATGAGTCCTAGAATCCCACTTGGATCCTACCTGAGAGGCAGTTTGGAGCAGAAGCAAGGCTTTGAATCCAGAATTTCTGACACTGAAAGTCTAATTATCCACAAAGGATCTTGCCACTTAAATGCTCCTAGCTCCAGAGTCCTTCTTTGTCCTACTTAAGGAATAAATAAGGTGAAGGTAGAAGCATGTATGCACCCATGTTCACTGCAGTGTTATTTACAATGGCCAAGCTATAGAGACAACCCAAGTGCCCATCAGTAGATGAGTGCATTAAATAGCTGTGGTCCATTTACACAACAGAATGCTATTCAGCCATAAAAATGAATAAAATCTTACCATTTGTGACAGCACGGAGGGACCTAAAGGGTATTATGCTAAGTGCAATAAGCCAGTCAGAGAAAGACAAATACCATATGATTTCAATTATATGTGGAATCTAAAGAATAAAATAAAAAACAAAAAACAGAAATAGATTCATAGATACAGGGAACAGACTGATGGTTGTCAGAGAGGAGGGGGTTTGGGAGACTGGATGAAAAAGGTGAGGGATTGAGAAGCACATATCAGTAGTTACAAAAGAGTCATGGGGATGTATGAGGTACAGCACAGGAAACACAGTCAGTAATATTGTAATAACTACGTATGGTGTCAGGTGTGTCCTGGAAACTTCAGGGGACACTGTAAGGTATATGATTGTCTAACCACTATGCTATATACCTGAAACTAATACAAAATAATATTGAATGCAAATTTTAATTGAAAAAATAATAACGAGAAAGAAAAAAGTTTTTTTAAAAGCATCTCAAAGCAACAAATATGAGATGCTATTATGAATTTCAAAGGTCTAACTAGCAAAATGATAGGGTGGATACCTCGCTTGGAAACAATCCTGAGGAAATGAGGAAGAGTTGTGTTGACCACAAAAATCTACCTTAGCCTCCACATAATGATTCCAAATTTTCAGGGACACCTAGAGAGAAAGCTGGCCACAGTTTTGCCTTAGGCCTGAGCCCAGAAGCCCCCTGGGAAAGAAGCTAAAGTTTTTCCATGTCAGTTAGTAGTCTGGAATATAAGACATTTGCTGAACTAGAAGAACCTCAAAGTAGCCAGCACGCAGTGAAGGAAGCAAGAGAAAAAATAACCAAAAATTAAAAAGGAAAGTCTCTGGCTTCGTCCCCAGAGCAGATATTGGAGAAAGAGTGATGCCCAGCTATGGGTCACTGTACCTGAGCTCGCTCTCACCCACCTGCAAGATGCACTCTGGGGAGGAGGGACTCAGGTGGTAGAAAGGAAGGAACTGAATCTGAAAGGGTCCTGGATTTTTCTCCCCCATGAAATAGCAACACACAAACTTGGGGCAGTGATTTCTAATCCACCAGAGAGAGAGGTGGGTACGGGAGATTAGAGATAGGACTTCCAGGGTAACAGGTAAAAGAGTATAAATGTCCCAGCAACATCGGGGTCAGGGGCAAAGGAGCGGGGGTGGGGGAAGGGATGCCACCCCTCACGGTGGCCTAAGCAGTGTATAAGTAACGACAACATAGCAGAGATCTGGACACAGATGGCATAAAGGGGCAAAACAGCTAGACCAAGTCCAGAAAATTTACACCATCGAGTAGCACTGGGAAAGGGTAAGAGGCAGGTCCAGAGATTCAATAAAAAATATCAACGATCCCCAAGCCAGCAAGTACGCCTAAAGAACATGATTTTCTGCGGTGTTGCTTTTCACATCGTCTGCATGAATCCTACTGGGACAAATTTCTTCTCTTTGTCACTGGAAATAGGATAAAAGGTGACAACAATGATGACGATGATGATGAAGATGATAATAGAGGAGAAGGAGATACGAAGAAGGAGAAGGAGAAAGAGAAATAACACAACACCACAAATACTACTAAAGGTTAAGAGAGGTGTGCATCTATCAGCTGTTTGTTGAACACCTGCCAAGTGTTAGTTGGACTGCTGAGCAAAGTGCTGACAACAAGGAGAGAAGACACGGCTTCTGCCCTTAGGAGCTTCCTCTGCGCCGGAGAAATCAGATCGGTCAATCACGTACCCAGAGCAGCATTAGCTACTACGTGGATAAATAAACTTAATTTAACTAGCAACTATGGCTTTACTATGCATCAGGCTATTTGTTAAGCTACTTAATTCAGGCCTACCTCATAGGATCATGAGAGGATTAAACTCAACCATCTACTTTACAGATGAAAAAGTGGACACTTAGGAAGAGCAAGTTTCTCACTTAGAGTCTCCCGGCTAGTAAGAGCTGGAGTTACAACTGAAACCCAAGCATCCCGATGCCAGAGACACACCCCCGACCACGACAGGGCTGAGACCTCAGCGGTTCCCCTTCTACAGGCGCACGCACTCTGTACCCTTTCAAAGTCCTAGGGAGTTTTCTTGGTCTGTCAGTTTGCCGTGTGCCCTGCTATCCTTCTCAATACCTATGACTCGATTCACTAATCACATCAACTATTACATTAGCTCAGTATTTCACTGATTAGCATCATTCTGTTCACCAGCTGATGACAGGGCAGAATGGCGTTTCCTTTCCTTGGCACCCGTTATTACAGTGATTATCCCCCAGGGAGTGATGTGGGACGTGAGAATGAGCCACGCCACAGCACATGGGGATACCTGTGGCCTTTCGCGAGAAGGACGTCCCTGCCCCCAATTTTTCCATCTGGCAGAGCCATTACCTGCTGTAGTTCACAGATGAATGGCAGAGATTTGCATGCAAATGGAAGCCTACATGCTTTCTTAGAGCTAAAGACTGTATTTCAACATTTCACAGTGGAATTAGCCAGTGGACAGACGCTGGGACTGGGTGACTCTGCCAGCTAAAACCCTTCTAAATACCAAGCTCTATGTTCCACAGCGAGATTGTTTATTGAACCGGTTCGTGGAAGCTCCAAAGACTCCTCTGCTGAAATACTGCCAGCTCCAAGCTCTGATTTTGACATTGATGTTGTCAGTTGAGATTAAGCATTGGGCTTAATGAATACTGGCAGACGTCCTCTGAGGTACGGTCACCTGTGTTCCTGTGGCTAAGGAGCAAAGCTCTGGACAGGAGGGAAATGAAGGTCTTGGGAGTGACTAGTTGCCTTTTTTTTCCCTTGCTCCCCTTCATTGGTTCCCCATTTCTTACAAGATAAAGGTCAAGTCCCTTGACTGGTCTTCAAGGATTTACATAACCTAAGCCATATTGATCTCTTCACCCTCGTGCACCTTCATGCTCCAGCAATCTGAAAGTACTTCTAGTTGCCCTCAAATGTGATGAAATTTTTTAAAAATCTTTCCTTTCTTTGCATATGCTGTTTCCAGATCTGGAATGACGACTGCCTTCACAGTGACTGCCTGGTCAACTTGAAAACCCTGAATGGAGATCCTTCAAAACCCTGGATGGAGATCCTTCAAAACCCTGGATGGAGATCCTTCAAAATCCCACCCACGCTATTCTGAAAGATCTTCTCTGCTTATTCCAAATACAGATAACTTTTCCAGTTCCAAAACTTCGTCTATACTGACTCGTATTACATGAAACAAGACATACAAGCAAACAAGAATAATAGTCTTGCAACTTGACACTGAGCAGCCACACCTGTTAATCCTCACACCCAGATCTCAGCACAGTTTGGGGCACACAGCAGGTGGTCCGTCCTTATTTGTCTAATTTAACTGAACTCTTCTCCTCAGGGATTTGGGGTAGGAAGTATTTGGGAGCTTAAGAAAAATCACAACATTACGTTAGTAGATCAGGAATTAGTGCTAATTATTTTATAATGTTTACTTACTTCTGCTCATAAATATACACATGATTACTAGAAACCTTTACCCCTCCCAAATACCAAAAAAAAAGACAAAGGAAAGAAAATCATTATGAAGGATGCAAAAAAAATTCTTTAATCTCCCTAACCAAAAAAAAATACACTTTCAACGTATCTGTATCCATATACACATGTGTAGACATTCATTTATAAATCAGAAAGAGAGCTTTGATTATTAGATCATTTTCTCTTCTTAAAAAAATTACTTTGAATAGCAGGAATGAGTTATCCTTTGTAGACAAAGATGACACAATGGAGAAATAAGTATTCCCCTTGACAGAACAAGATAGTGAGGCTTGCTGGAATCCATTTAGCACAATCAGTTGGTCTATTATCTCCCGATTATGGAAGTGAAGAAATGAGATATTTAATCAGGACATATTTTAGAAAGTTGTAACATATTTGCGTATTTCCCTAAGGCCTGTAATGAAAAGCTCTTAATATTTCATTTTCATTATTGCCAGAAGAGAAGAATTACAATAAAAACTCTCCTTGTGGCCTCAGCCCCAGAACAAAGGAGAATTTCTGCATCTCTAGGTCATTCAAGCAATGACACCACACTCGAACTAAGGAGGGAGCTACGCAAGGTCAGGGCTCTCGGTCCACTTCCCAATCCGTTTCCATTCTGCCTTTGCCCACACTCTCTGTCCCTGGCTCACAGAAGGACACCTTGTATTTAGAATCCTTTTTGAAGGTCGCAGAAAAGCATCTTCTCTATACACAGGATGAAGGAAACACCTTCCACTCAATACCAAGTTCCTCCAGAGGTTCGGGACCAAGGGTCACATCGTCTCTGCCCAGTGAAACTTGGCCACCCCTGAGGGGAAGAGGGGCACAAGAGTAAACTGAGGCACATTCAGGGGAAATTAAAAAGAGATTGGAATAGGCCATCTTTAAGATTCTTTTCAAGCTGAAAAAACTGCCTGATTAGTGCCAAGCACTAATATGATCTGCTGGACTAGAGAGGAAATCATTGAGCCAGAGAATATTTTTATCCAACACTAAAATGCTAATTCTGATTCGATTACCATGGTGGCTGCCAAATCCTCATAGTTTATGAGAAGCTAGATTTACATTTAGATATAGATTATAGCTATCTGTGTTCTGTCCCTAAACAGATCAGGACCTCATAGCTAAGAATTATGAATAATTGCAGAAAACATAGACAAATGATTCCTCTCTGGATAAAGACAAAAACTTGGCCCTCTTTCCCACACTCCTCAGTGCTCTATTCTCACATTCTGGTTCAGGGCTAATCATGCCAAAAAAAGAAAAAAAGAAATAGCAGCTTCAACTTACATGACAAGGGACAGGTGGGTGACACTCCCAGGAATGTGGAGTCTAACCAGACAGTGCTGCCTGCTTCCAGTGTGATCTACGGCGGTGTGTCTGATAAGAACAAATGACAAAAGGCAGATGACCTGGTCACTGTGATGGAAACTGAGAACTGAAGAACAACCAGGTCCCAACAGCCCAACCCTGGTGGGCTGACATGGTGACCCCAAATAGCTCAATTTCAGCCATTCCTAACCATTGGTGGAGAGAAATGGATTCTATTCATTGGGTGTTTGCATCTGCTCTTTCTATTTATAAATGCACACTGTGACAAGAGTGCCAGTTTGTGTTCAGAGGACTGATGCATTTATTCACATTTAGTTGTCATCCATTGGGGGTGTGAGGAATAAAATAGAAAAAAAAACCACAAATAGAGAGAGAAGTATTTGGAAAGGCAAAGTGGTATAACAGGAAAGTGCAAAACTTTGTTATTTTCTAAAAGAGAATAGTCTTTTTTATTATATTTTATTAATTATGGTATTAGAGTTGTCCCAGTTTTTCCCTCTTTGTTCCCCTCCACCAAGCAACCCCCACTCCCTCAGGCAATCCCTACACCATTGTTCACGCCCATGGGTCATGTGTATAAGTTCTTTGGCCACTCGATTTCCTGTACTGCACTTTACATCCCCATGGCTACTCCTTCTCACCCCGCTCTCATCTGACAACCATAAAAATACTCTCTGTATCCATGATTCTGTCTGTTCTTCTTGTTTGCTTAGTTTGTCTTTTGGATTTCAGTTGGTAGATATGTATTTATTGCCACTTTACTATTCATAGTTTTGATCTTCTTTTTCTTGAATAAGTCCTTTTAATGCTTCATATAATAATGGTTTGATGATGATGAAGTCCTTTAGTTTTTTCTTGTCTGGGAAGCTTTTTATCTGCCCTTCAATTCTAAATGATAGTTTGAAAAATGAAAAAGGACTCATGGACAACAGTGTGGTGATTGCAAAAATCACCACAGATAAAAATGCAAAAAAATAAAATAATACAATATATAAATTAGAAAAAATATTTAAAAATAAATTGTAGATAGCTTTGCTGGATAGAGCAATCTTGGCTGTAGGTCCCCACTTTTTATGACTTTGAATATTTCTTGCCAATCCCTTCTAGCCTGCAAAGCTTCTTTTGAGAAATCAGCCCACAGTCTTATAGGAATGCCTTTGTAGGTAACTAACTGCTTTCCCCTTGCTGCTTTTAAGATTCTCTATCTTGAATCTTTGGCACTTTAATTATGATGTGTCTTGGAGTGGGCCCCTTTTCATCCATCTTGTTTGAGATTCTCTGTGCTTTCTGGACTTGCATGTCTATTTCCTTCACCAAATTAGGGAAGTTTTCTTTCATTATTTTTTCAAGTAGATTTCCAATTTCTTGTTCTTTCCCTCCTCCTTCTGGCATCACTATGGCATGAATGTTGAATGCTTGAAGTTATCCCAGAGGCTGCTTATACTACCCTTGCTTTCTTTTTTTTTTTTTGGATTCTTCTTTATTCTTGTTGTTCTGCATGGTTGTTTTTTGGTTCCTTATGTTCCAAATCATTGATCAAAGTCATCTGCTATGGCTTTTCTGCTCTTGCTCTAAATCCTGCACCTTTGCCTGTGAGTTGACCCCATATCCCTTCACAAATCCATCCTGAATGGATGAAATGGGTGAAGGGGGTCAAAAGGTACAAACTTCCAGTTATAAAAGAAATAAGTCCTGGGGATAAAACATACAGCATGTTGACTACAGTTAATAATTTAGAGTTGGACTTAAGAGTTCTCATCACAAGAAAAAAAAATTGTAAGTATGTATGCTGATAGATGTTAACCAGACTTTTTTGGTGATCACTTCACAATGTATACAAATATCTAATACTATACATCAATCATACCTCAATTAAAAAAGTCAGTAAAATATGCTCACACTGAAGCCAAAATTATTGTATATTGCTTAAAACCATCAAACTAAATCTAAATCAGATTATCAAAATAGGCAGTTTAATGAAAATTATTATCTAACTGGGCTTCACCAAGAATCCAGAAATATTTCTGATGGCCACTCCTATTCCCATATTACAAATGCTGAAATCACCTCCTGTCAATCTTTGTCTATCAGGTGAACTCTTAATTATACTTAAAGACCCAAATCAAAAAGTACCTATTTGATAACATTTTTCTGAAGGTTCCCAGAGAAGGTGACCCAATCACTTCTGTTTATAGAGTATTTTGTGGCACCTCCTTAACCACATGGGTTCAAACCACTGAGCTTTGCCACTGGCTTGGGGATTATGTTGATCATATATTGCTTTCCACTTAAAAAGCAGGGAGAAAAACTGGATTTACCTCCTAGAGTTATTACATGAAATGACCACTAATGACCATTTGCCTGGGTCCAAAGCACATGGAAATAACAGCTACCGGTCACAGAGGTTTTACCCTGGTATCATGTATCATTTTCCCCCATTAAGTTAGGAGCTCCTCCAGTAAAAGAGACCACCTTCATTCCGTACAAGTCCCCCGTCTAGCAGGCGGTCCAGCGTGTAGAGCTCATGTATTTTTGTTGAAAGTATGAATGAGTGAGTGGGTACAAGCAGGATATCTGGCGATCAGAGTCCACTGCCACAGATAAATTACATCCCCAGCTCTTGGCAGATTCCGGGCGATGAACTGTTCAGGCTGGTTCACAGAGCCACAGGTGAGCCTGCTGAGTCATTTCCGCACATGGGCTGTATCTCAGACTGCTCTTCATCCTTATCACTGGTTTAATCATCCCCGCTGGCTTCTTTCCTGCTTCTTGGGGAGTGGAAAGTTTCTGCCGCTAAAAGAACTGCCGCCTGTGATCCCGTCCTCTCTGTTTGGGCAGTCTCCTATTATTGTCGATGCTCCCCTTGCTCTAACAAGTGGCTCCTGCCTCATCACAAAGCATTCTGTGCTCACATCTCCCTTTATCCCTGTGCAGAGTGGAGCAGAGCAGAGAGTTCCTCCCTGCCCACATTGTGCTGACACTGAAAGAGACACAATCATCGGGCAGGAAGGAAAGATGGCTTTTGAATCAGAACAAGTGCATCTCAGCTCAATTCTATGCTTCATTTAATTAAGAATCAATTGGCTCTGGCCACCAGGACTGAGTTCCTCTTTTCATAAGAAACCAGAACTATGTCTATCTACCTCTCACACACACACACACACACACACACACACACACACACACCTTTCTCTCTTCATTTCAAAGAGAAGTGGAGAGAGACAGGAATAACTAAGTGGAGTTTGAAATAAAAACAGCATCCTGCAGAAGGAGAATTGGAGTGAGCAAAAGCACATATAAACAAAGACGATACGATAAGGAAATTCATCCCAGCTCCAGAAATGTATCAAGCACCTAATACGTGCCAGGAAGTATGCTAGGATCTGGGAAGCGACCTTTGAAAAAGACTGATTCCTGGTGTGGGTTCAAAAATGTCTGGTAAATAACTTCATATGATGATTCTTTGGAGTAACTGATATTACTGAGCCTGGAAAGGGAAAGAGGCAGAGGTGGCATGAGACTTGTCTTCAAATATGTAGTAGGACATAAAAGTGGCTTCCTCCAAGTTCCATACAATTGTCTGCAAAACTTCACACGGCCTGACCTGCCTGACTTTTAACACATCATAGTAAATGGGAGTTTCAGAGGGTGGCACATGAGACCACCTAAAATCACAGCACTCCTAAGAGGCAATAATGCTCAAGTGCTTATCTTCTATCAGTCTTCCTGCTCCTCCCCCAAGCCAAAACCAAGTCCATGGGCTTTTATTTCCTAGCCATAAATAAATATTGAAAACTCACCCCTACAGGCCTGGCTGGTGTGGCTCAGTGGTTGAGTACCGGCCTGCCAATCAAAGAATAACCAGGGGAGTAACCACTGGGAATCATCCCAGTCAGGGCACATGCCTGGGTTGCAGACCAGATCCCCAGTAGGGGGCATACGAGAGGCAACCACACATTGATGTTTCTCTCTCACTCTTTCTCTCCTTTCCCCTCTGAAAACAAATAAAATCTTTTTTAAAAAAGAAAACTCACACCTAAAAATCACCATTGCCTTTATTGAGAGCATGTAAGAATAAAGAAAATGAAGACTAGGATATACAACTTGATGGGACCATGAATTCAGAGTTGACTATTTTTCACATGCCCTCAGGAAGTGTGACTTCAGTTGTCATATCAGGGCTTTCTAGCCACAAAGTGTCATTGCCAAGATTCGCAACCTTTTACTTCATCCCCTTAAAGTCACACATGGCATTTGTCACACCCAGTGGCTCAGAACCTACTCCAAGTTAGCCCATCCGTCTGCATGCATGTTTGTGCATCTGTCTACGTTTCTAGGCCACTCAGTTTCAAGCCTTCCTTTCTTTGTCTTCCTCCTTTTGAATTAACAAACCAATTTCAATGGTTTTGCTTTGCCTGGGACCCAGAAGGTCCAGAATATACATTCATTAGTCATCCCTCTTATGGTTGCAAATTCATGAAGGTTCAGCTCACACTGGGTTAAGTGAAACACGGAAACTGTTAAATCAAATGACTAAAAAGCCTATGAGTAGAGGTGATTTTACACTGACTGACCTCTCTCTCCCCCTGCCTCAACTGTTCTTGTTCTCTCTCTCTCTATCTCTCTCTCTCCCCCCTTCCGTCCCTCCCTCCCTCCCCTTCCTTCCTTTCCCCATGGCTTGACTCCGCTTTCCTCTGTGTGTGTTTCATGCTCAAAGAAGATCTCTCCATGTGGCCTCTGGAAGCTTCAGTCTCTCACCTTCATGACTATCGTAAGACCAGCACCAAGGAGAACAACTTCCTTCCAATCTCCCCAGTGAACATCCAAATATCAGCTCTGATTGGATGGACTGGGGTGTGTGCCCATCCCTGAAGAAAATGCTGCAGCCCAGAGATGAGATGAAGTGACTGGTCAGACTGGTCTCTCACTAACCTGGGACCTGAGGGTGGGTCAGCTCATGGTATGAGAGAGAGATTTACTCCCAGTGGAGTCTCCAGAAGCTGTTGTAGGTAGAAGAACTGACCAATGCAGAGAAGGGAAAAAGGAAAAGGAAGACATTCCCCTTAGTTCCCAACTTGAACACCAAGCCCATAGCTTTCAACAGTTCCAGAGGGAAAGCGAAAGAGAAAATTCTCTGAACCAAATCTCAGGGTACTGTATAAGGCTTGGCTTGTTTCCTTTTAGCTCATCACCCTCTTATGTCTCCTAGAGGGAAGGACTGATAGAAAGTGAGGGTCAGAAACAGGTAATAGGGAGAGTTCTCCACCTTTTGTGAGATCAACAAAATCAGATGTTAATAGAAGTGAAATGTGGTAGATCCAGACTACAACTATTTAGACTACAACCTAGGCACATACCTAGGTTATGGGTTCAATTCCCAGTCAAGGCACGTACAGGAACCAACCAATCAATATGTCTCTCTCAGATCAATGTTTCTCTCTTCCTCTCCCCCTCCCCTTCCTCTTTCTCTAAAATCAATAAATAATATCTTCAGGTGAAGTTTTTTTTTAAATTTAAGTTAATTGTTTAGTATTTGTGGACAGCTCGGAGCAGTTCTTGGCACGTGTTTACATACATATTTAAATATGTAGTATTCACTTTTATGTTGAATATATAAGTTAAAGAACAACAATAATAACATGCTAAAAGAAAAACACTGCAAGCAAAGCAAAACACAGGAGCAGAGCAGGACGCCTGCAGGCTATCAGATAGGGACTCCTGCTTCCTCGTGTTCTACCTCCTGGCTTTCATCCTACACAGTTTCAAAAATAGCCCTTTCTCTGACCCCAGAGTCCCCCATTTTCTAAAAGCATTACTCCTCAGTCCACCTCTGAGTTGCAAGACTACCCAGGAAGGGAGAGTTTGTAACATCTGCCTTTCCCCCCACTCTGACCCCATGGGGGTGTGGTTGAAAAAAACGGTACCCTGAAAAAACAAACGCGTTAGGACTCTTGCTCCCTAGGCCTAGGAAGGGTCTCTGGCAGCTGCAGCCCACTTTTCAATCAATCTTATCTGCAGTGTTTGCAGATTGCGCTGGCCACCCCTGAAGCCAGCTGTGTTATCTGCAATCAGCAGCCTGGTGAGGATGGATCTCGGGCACAGTAGAGAACAAGGCTAAAAATAACCATTTTCAAATTAAAACCCTGAATTGGAGAAGAAGTAAGGCAGGGTAGGGCAGGTTTTATTTATTTACACCAATGAGTCAGAGATAAAAGGAGAAAAAAAGGCATTTTGAAGGAGTTAGGAGTATGGCAGAATTGTTTTCATCTCCAGTAATGTTGCCAAAACACAGATGACAATGCAGAGCACACACCCATCTGACAAAGCCCAAGGAAGCTTATTTACACGTTTGGGATGAGCAGGGTTGTAAATGCCGGTTTAATTGAGAATAATCTGCCTAGTCACGTGAACAAGCAGACCTAATAAACAGACCTGGGAGGGCTGGGAGGAAGGCAAATTTAAAGGAAGTTGTTTCCCATTGCTTTATTTAATACATTTCCCTCTTTCCTACTGCCTCTCTATTTCATTTTCATTTTCATTAGAGAAAACACTTAGCATTTCCCAGGCTGCCCTTGACCTTTCTGACTTGCTCACTGGGGGCCCATGGAAGACAAAGCATTCTCTCAAAGACTGGAGACAGGCTCCGGGCAGCACCCAACACACAGGCACTGACCTCTGAAGCTGCGATGGTGGCTTCCTCCAAGCGAACAGTGCAGGGGCTGAGGGGTTAAGGAGGGTGTGTAGAATGTGCAGCTTGATCTCCAGCAAATAAAAAGTGCTCAATAACAGAGACATGGGCGATGGCGTGATGATTGCAGGGGGGCAGGAGTGGAGGTGCAAGAGGGTAGAAGGAGGATAAATGGTAATAGAAAAAAATAAAAATAAACTATTAAAAAATAAGAAACACTCAGTAAATACTAGGTTCCTTACCTGCCACTCAATAGGGAACTAGCATTTATTAGCAAAAAGAAAAGAATATCTACTCACCATATCTAATAAAATTTTTTCACTGGAAAGAATTATATTAATATAATAACAATAATTATTTCTAGATGGGAGGTGATGGTTGATATGGTGTCCATCTTTATATTTTAATTAGGTTTCTAAAATTTTTTCCTGCAATGATAAATGAGAAACAAGATAATTTTTAAATCAAAAATTCAATTTTAGATGCTATTATATTAAATGTATGTCATTCTACTATTATACTCACCTATTCCAATCCAATGACGTGACTTACAATAAAATTCAATCATTAATGACCCTTAAAATGAGGGCTTAGCTCTCTTTTTGGTTCTTTCAAAAATGTTCTGGGAATTGGCATTTTGACCATCTTTAATGACAAAGTGGGCACTCATACCAACTTGAAACAAGTACCACTTGACATGATTGTAGTCTCTCAAAACATACCAAAAACATACATGTAAACATATAAAATAGTTAGTGTAGCATATGCAATTTATTTCATCATTTTGGCCTTCGCTGCTAGATAACCCTTTTTGCCACAGCAGACCCTGGCTGTGAGCCATCCCGCCATTTCCCCCTCGGGCTACCCAATTTCAGCACTGGTGTTATGGACAGTTCCATGCCTCTTGGGTGCCTTTCTGTGCAGCCTTCTCTAAAGCTGGGGAAGGCAGCTTGGCCTCAGGCGGGTGTAACCCAGAAATGTGGAGTAGACTATGCCCCGATGCAATCTTCAACCCACGGAAGATGAAAGCCTCTGGATAAATGTACCAACTTCCTTGTCTTCCAGCGGGACAATTCTAAGCCGTAATCAGCTCATTGATACATACTTTATTGTTTTTCTTCTTTTCTTGTCTCTCTCTCTCTGCTTTCCCACATTTGTTTTCCGTGATCCCCTCCTAAATAAATTCCCTGTATCAAGTCTTTGCCTCAGGGTGAGCCTTAAGAGGTAGAGGGAGGTGTGGATGGACCCAGGGTACAACATTGTAATTCCTAGAATAGTCTTTCTTGAAAACTATTCCTACCCTGAGCAGTCTGGCTCAGTTGGTTAGGCATTTCCCTGCAAGGCAAAGGGTCGCCAGTTCAATTCCTAGTCAGGGCACAGGCCCGAGCTGCGAGCCAGGTCCCCAGTTGGGGGTGTATGAGAGGTAACCAATAGATGTCTCTCTCACACATCGATGTTTCTTTCCCTCTATTTCTCCCTCCATCCCCCCTAAAATAAATAAAAAATTTTTAGAAAGACCATTCCTAAAAATAGTCTTCAGGTCACTAATAACAATAATGTCACTAATGACAACTTCAGTCAACATTTTATTTACTGCAGTGTGGTGCCCTAATTAAACCAACCATGTAAGCAACCCCCAGATAGAATGAAACTAGAATTAAATTCCTATCTTCATGGGTGTGCTGTTAGTATACAGAACTTCACCAGACAGTGAGACAAAGTAAGCAAGTGTTTTCACCAGCCTGCAGACAAAACCTCCTCTTTTTCTAACTTGTGGCCTTAAAGAACCCGGGTCCTAGCAACAAAATGAGCATGAAAGACTTGCCTCATTCAGCAGTAACTGCCTCCTTTTAGCCCGAGTCTTTGACAGCCTAACAACTGAGCAAGAATTACATCAGCTTTCCTGTTTAGCATGAGCTCTGCCACAGGACTGGTGACATATAATATGTGTGCTTGCTTTTCCTGCCACAAAGCTATGACACATTATCAAAGCTTCACAAAGTCATTCTGTCTCAGTGCAGCTCTGGACAACTTGTTTCCAGCTTAATCCTGGGACAAGGACATTTACTGCACCCTACTTTCATTGACATTTAAATGCACCCTTCTCATATAATAAGTTCTTGAGTATGAATCCCAGATTCATCACTAAACATGTGACCCTGCTTAGACAAACCTCAGTACTTTGTTCCATAAAATACAGGTAGGGATAATATGTGACACTCTGTTATGGAAAATTGCAGAAACCTCTGAAATGTGTTTAGTAAATTCCCTGGCACAAAAGCATTTCTAAACGTTAAATATTATTGTTAAAATCAGATCCAATTATACTAACTGCACAATGAAAAAAATACAAAGTCAGTGTTGCACTTAGAATCTGGAGACACTTTAACTGAAAGACATCGAAGGTCTTCTCATTCTAACCTTTTCATTTTTTATGCTATTTAACCTTCATTAAAATTGAACTGTAATGGGTAAAGACATGAATTTCTCAGAAAAGCACAAATGATGAAAATATCCATCCAGGGGAATCTCACAATACACAAGGGAAAGCAGATACATATATAGGTTTGATCGTGCACTCAACAGTCATTGAATGCCAGCTTTGTACTAGAGCTGCACGAGGCAGCAGAGACACAAGGATGAATAAGACTCTCTGTTCTCTGAGCAAGGCAGCCTTCCAGGGCACCAGCAGGAGCCCTGTACTGACGTGACATGCATTGTGCCCAAGGTAGCACGAGGAGAACTTGAAAGGAACAGCCACCTCTGTTAAGGGAAGATGGACATAGGGGCAGATGAGGTTGTAACTGTTAAGCTGGTAATATGAAGGATGACTAGGAGTTGCCAAGTAAATCGATGGGAAAAGAAGGTTCTAGGACACAGCACACATAAACGCAAGCAAGTATGGAAGAGCCTAGGGTATTCAGGGAACTCCAAGTAATCAGATTAGATTGGGCCCAGGAGGGATGGGGGGAAGTGAGGAGAAAAGATGTAGGAAAACACTTCTCATAAACTGTAGGCTGTAATTATTTTGAAATTAGCATCATGGAATTATAAGTCAATGTGTGTGAAATATTAATGTCGCATCAAGTTAGATCACTTGTCCCTTTTGACATAACTAATTTGTGGCAAAACTAAAACCTGAAGGTGAGCCTCCCAAGTCCAAAAATGGTGTTGTATCCTCCAGATTAACAGTTAAGAAAGAGGAGCCCCAGGTCCAACCAGGTAAGCACCACATGGGAAATTGTTAGAAATGTACATTCTCAGATGTACACCCCAGGCCTGAATCAGCAATGATAAGGATGGGGCCCAGAAATGTCCATTCTAAAGCTCTCAAGTTGATTCAGGCTAAAATGTGAAAACCACTACTCTTAGCGCTGTGGCCTTCACATTCTCCAGGACGTTTTCAGAGAGAAACTAAAGGAAAAGCAACGAACGCTCTTTTTATCACATTCAGAAAACAGCCTTGTGCCCATAACAAAATTTCGTCAAGCACTTTGCAAAAACTGTTAGGAAAATGTTCTGTCTTGACAAGCCCTTTGATGACCACTACCTTAGAGGCCATCACAGGTTCAGGTGGGCAGAAAAGTCATTTACTCCCAGATAACATTTAGGTGCCCCAGACAGATGCATTACCAGTGTACCTGATGGAAGAAGTTAGAAAGAGAAAAAATTATAAGAAATGGAAGGACATGAATCACCCTGTTTTCCCTAGAGTTTTCTCCCAAGGGGATCTGGAATAAAAAGTCCATTGAGCCATTTTTGGTTTTATTCACCTCCGTGCTGTCAAAGCCTGACTCGGTTTCTCGCATGTAGAATGTGTT
This sequence comes from Phyllostomus hastatus, assembly GCF_019186645.2. Taxonomy (NCBI): domain Eukaryota; kingdom Metazoa; phylum Chordata; class Mammalia; order Chiroptera; family Phyllostomidae; genus Phyllostomus; species Phyllostomus hastatus. Next base: position 23,415,162 of record NW_025334024.1, read on the forward strand.
TAAATAAAAGGTTGTTAACTGAATGAGCGACCTAATTAATGCAAAGAATAAACGAATGTTTTGAGTATATGTCTGCAGACTCATAAAAAGGTGAAATGTTGGCTGAAAACAAATATTAGAGCCCATTTTCTATGACTGAGCATGTAATGTTATTCGAAGAAATGCCGTCTGAACTCTATGGTTATAGGATTGATTTTTTTTCTGAAATTAGAACCACTCTGCATTCAATCAACCTGCCTCTCTATTGCTGACACCAACCATTGAGGAGATGAAGAAAAATCTCATTTGTGCCAGTATCTGGCAAACTAACACAAGTTAATTTGTCAATTAAAGTACCGGTGTAACAGAGAACCTTACAAACTAACATTAGCAGGTTAAGATGGGCCAGCTGTATAATTCATAAAGAGAAACTCCAGTCCACAACAGGAATTCAGATGTTGACTTAAATAAAGATGAACAACAGTGAAACTAAGGTAAAGACAGGGTCTGAGTGACCTCTAGTGTTACTAAGAAGAATATGAGGTAAGTGTGAGAAACCAGAAATAGCCAAGTGCACAATTCTAAACATGCGTCTCTACATATACCAAGATATACATCCACATAATATATATGTATATACATGTTGCTTCACCGCAACGTAATTATCCTTTCCATCAGTTTAAAGCTCACCTAAGAAACAACTTGTTGGATTTTACATTTCTGTCTTTATCCCTAAAATGTTGACTTCTGACTCACTGATTTAGTATTGAAGTCCTCACTTGTATGTATGCAAAAGTTTGAGATCTTAGCCTCACCAATCAAATGCCTTTGGGGAAAAAGGAATAATGCTTTATGTTAAATGTTAAATAAGAGTAGGTTCCCTAGCTGATATTGGGGAAAGGTCAAGGGAATGTGGAGAGGCAATAAAGTCCCGCCGATTTTAGTAGTGTTGTGAGAGTGTGCGACATTCAGTGGCTTCACTTTCTAATGTATGCATTGATTTTTCTAAAAGCCCGGCTCTAATCACCTTCAATCAAGGTCTTCAAAAGCCCCTGAATGCCTACCAAATTAAGAACAAATCTTTAGGTGGCTCATTCAAGGTCTTACATAACATGGCCACCACGACCTTCATTTCTCGTGAAGAAGGCATCACCAAGGGTCAGAACACTTTTATTATTTCTGGACATGAAGACTTCCCACTTACTGGTGTCTTTTTTAACTGCTGGCATTTTGCAAACTTTTTTGTGAAGACAGCTGTAAATCTGCCCCTTGCCAGTGTGGCTCAGTTGCTTATAGTGTCAACCCATAAACCGAAAGGCCACTGGTTCGATTCCTGGTCAGGGCACATGCTTGGGTTGCAGGTTCAGTCCTCAGTCAGGGCGTGTACGAGAGGCAACAGATCGATGTTTCTCTCTCAGATTGAAGTTTTTCTCCCTCTCTTTCTCCCTCCCTTCCCCTTTTTCTGAAATCAATAAGCATGTCCTTGAGTGAGGATTAAAAAAAAGAGCCCCAATTCTGAAAAGAGCTTGCAGCTTATTTTTAATAACCTCCTGATTTCAGCTCCTATTTTACCACTTGCTAAATGTGTAATTTTAGAAAAATGACTTAGCCTAACTGAGCTCAATTTGTACATCCCTAACATAAGGATAATATATATCATGACTATATTACTACAGCTACCTCTGCAGGATGGAAAGGAAGGTGGAAAGGAACCAGGGTCAAATATTGTCACCACCATTGATTAACTTCGGGGTTCTGGGTAAATAAGTTAGCTCTCCTAGTTCTAGTTTCCTCATTTGTAAAACAGGCTCAATAATAACCAGCTTCATCATATTAATGTGAGGATTAAAATCCGATGACATATGAAAAAGCACCCAGTATATCATAGGCACTCAGTAACTGTTTAACCTGGCACCCTCTGGACTACTGCCTCTATCCCCCCATCTTTCATTCAGGGTAGAGGCATGGATTTGGGGTGATGCCACCAGCCCTCTTATTGGGCTGGGGCCTATGATTATCCTGCTCCTCCTTTAACTGTTGCACATGTAGTCAGCCAAGGATTTGCGAAGGTCTCCGTAGTACAATAAGGCGTGATTATTACGGGCCATCAGATGATGGTAACTCACAGAATGGTCCAGTCAGCTTCTAAACTCTACCGTATGCAACCGGTAAAGTTATTTCAGGTCATTGTCTTGGCCTAAACCAGGCTCAGAGTGAAAAGTTAAAACAACGTTTTCATGTCTGATTCTGACTGTGTGCATTACCCGAGCAGTCAAACTCACAAAAACAGAAAGCAGAACGGAGGTCCCCGGGGGCTTGGGAGACTCGCTGCTTCGTGGGTGTGGAGTTGCGGCTTTGCAAGTTGAAAAAGTTCTGGAAGCTGGATGCTTCACACTACACAACTGTATATTTAAAAATGGGTAAGGTGGTAAAATTTCATTTTGTGTCTTCTACCACAATTCAATGTTCTAATTCTAAAAAGCTTGTATGAAATCAGATTCATTACCCCTTAAAGGCAACTTCTTCTGACATTTCCACAGCAAGCCACATGACACACACACGAGCTCACAGGAAGCTCGGGCACGCGGGGCACACACACACTCACATACACAACAAAGAAGGGTGATCCTTGTCTCATCACCTGTGATTTTACTAACCGGCCCCACACCAACATCGCAAATCCTGCATGATTTTGACTCCGTATTTAAGAGAAAAAGTACATGTCCTCGCCCCTCTGAACACCACCTGACATGGAAGAAGAGGAACTGATTCTAACTCATTGAACTAGAAATAAGACAATCGGCATTCATCTCCCACCTGCAGTAACCCGGGCAGGGCCTGGGACAAAGCCCCCGTATAAATAATTTCAAACTCCTTCCAACTGCTATCAGGCTCCTGTGTGATTATTAAAACAATTTCTCAACACGAGTTAGCAGCCGTTCCTGCTGCCCCTTAAAACAGAGCGCAGCAAAGAAGAAGTCAGTCCCAAAGCCAATGCCAGGCCTGTGTCCCTTCCTGCTGGAAACACTGGAAGAACCAGTAAAAATTGTAAATCTGCACCTCTGCTTTCTCGGGGTGGAAATTCCAAATTACTTTTAAAGCCTCCTCATTCACTGTCCCCCTAACAGCCTCACCCTTATTATTAACTTGATATCCAGAATCCTTAGAGCTTGATGGAAAAAGACAAGACTTGGGAGTCTTGGGTGTAAGTGAGCTGAAATAATCCTTGTGCTTCTCCAAGCCAGCACCCTCTATGTCTCTGCCCCTGCACCTCCGAATGAAACCTAGCGATCCTGGCTGTGCAACCACAATTCATTCTAGGCTGTCGTTTTACGTTTTAATTGATGCATAACGTACACACACAGACAAGTGCACAAATCATCATTGCACATACTGATGCATTTTCACAAAGTGAACATTTCTGCATAAGCAGCACCCGCTCAAGGAAACAGCACTGCCACAGCTCCTAAAGTTTGCCAAGGACAAATCTAAACAAACTGTTCTGTTCAAGGTAGCCCACGAAGGGGAAAACTATTACACCAAAGATGCTGACTTCTAAAATCATGCACTGGGCCCTGGCCGGGTGGCTAAGTTGGTTGGAGCGTCATCCTATATACCAAAAGGCTATGGGTTCCATCCCAGTCAGGGCACATACCTAGGCTGGGTGTTCAATCCCTAGTCAGGGACATACAGGAGGCAACCAATAGGTGTTTCTCTCTCACAGCAATGCTTCTATCCCTCTCACACTCTGTCTCCCACCCACCTGACTCCTCTGTCTCTCTCTCAACATATCCTTGGGTAAGGATTTAAAAAATAAAATAAAATTTCATACATTGGTTTTGCCCCTTTTCTTGGGACTTTATATGAGTGGAATCACATAGAGTGATCCGTAAACACGTGAGACTCATCTGTGTTGTTCTATGCACCTGTTTGTTCGCTCTCATCGCTGCCTGTGCAGGGCAGGTAGGCCCCAACGTCTGTTTCACTGCTGAAGCAGCTCCCCATTCATCTGCAGTTAGCCCACCACACGTGGGTCTGTGAATGTTCATCTCAGGCCAGTGGACCTTAAGTCTCCAGCAATGCTCCAGTGACCCTCTGACAGCAACCCCAGGAATGACTTGTGGCCCCTTGTCCAAGCCAATAATTCACAAATTCTGTATCTCAGGTTCAACCAACCACTGCCCCAGGCGAGAATCAGAAAATTCACTTTTCCTGAGAACAATACAACCTTTCTATATTTGTGGATATTCCGTTATTACCTTAGAAATTAATTTTGAAAACACCTTGTTCTATCAGGTGTGGTTCCAGCCAGCACATCTTCTTGGAGTTGCACACACATGCCAAGCACTTTTCTGCTGACCAGACTACAAGACAGAGTGAGATACAGTCCCTAATGTGGGGGGACCTGTAGCCTACTGGAAAGAAAGGTGGCATTATATGTACGTGACCCTCCCGTCCCGGAAGTGTATGTGCCATTCCAATTTCTCATCGATGCAGCTCTAACTCCAGGGAAGAATAAACTCACAACCCTGGGGGTGGTAGCTCTCAGGAAAGTCTTCAGTAGTTCACCCCCAGTGTGAAATTTCCTTGAAATGTTGCGCATCAGTCAAGGTATACTTAGTAATATGCTCATGCCTGTACTAATACAAAAACATCTCCCTCTATAATTGTCCGTTAAAACAGACGCTCCAGGACACTGGGCTCTGTTTCCTGCATGACTGTTAGCACCTTGCAAACCACTAATATAGTAAAGCACTGCAGAAAGTGCCGCTGAGGTTTGAAAGGACAAATCTAAACAACCTGTAAAAATTCACCACGTGTAATAAAAGGACAGGAGGCACCCCTATCAATCTTGTCAATGATCCACAAAAACCTGGCCATATTGTATTTTGATACATACTAATTGATTTGATCTACTTTTCCCAGGAGGTAAAGGCTTCTTCAGATTGTTTTATCCATGTTCAACAACCATGCCTTTCATAGGAAGTCCCTGCGCCTTGAAATCACAGACCTCCGTAAAGCACAACCTGAAATCCCGGCGTCACTCATACATTTACTAACCAAAAGGGTAATATTCATGATTTTCCAAACTGTTTGAAAGTAGAAATTGACTCCTGGCAAGGCAGGGAAGCCAATTTGCAATGAGCAGCTTTCATTTCCTGCTCTTAATTCAAATCTTCATAAAATCGTTTGAAGTGTTGGCACGAGGAGTAGCATTCCAATGTAACCCACAAGGGGATCTTTGGGGAGAGACGTTTATATGCAAAATGCACTCTGCATGTCGACCAAAATAGACAGTGGACTTTGAGCCCTAAAATAGAATATCTTTCTAATCGCCAAGAAGAAAAGGAATGGCAGGAGCACAGAATGACCGGAACTAAAGGTGAGGATCCTTTGGGCACTGCCATCTGGGCTCGCGGCGTCTTTTCTGTACACAGGGAGGCATGATATTTCTTACTCGTTCATACCCACATCCAGGAACGCAGGAGGTCCAAGGGTTTGCACAACTAGGAGCCCTCAGAATACAGGTAGGAATTCGAGCCTGGGAACTGAGTAACATAATCTAGGCTGAAGAAAGGAAGAAACTACATGTGAGGTCTGAAACCTAGTGTGATCTGACATAGAGGGTGAGCTGAAGGAAACTTTTGAAGAAGCTGGCTGGGATGGAGGAGGAGAAACGGGAGTAAGCAGTATCTCCGAATTATGTGGGAAGAAGATGTTTTCAACCAGGCAGGAATAATCAACCGTTCTGAAGCTTCTCCGAGGCCAGGTGAGACTGAGCTTTGAGAAGTGACTGACAATCAACAAGACAAAGGCTGGAGCAATCCTGGCGAGTACAGCTTCAGGGGTTGGGAAGGGCAAACAGTGGATTGAGGGGGACACACAGTGACCATCAAGTAAGTAGAGAATACAGATGAGACCTTTGAGGAGTTCGCTATGAAGAAAAATGCACAAAGCTGAGAGTATCTGGAGGAGGACTTTTTAAAGATAAGATATAAGAGGCCAGGGGTTAATGCTGATGAGAATAATGCAGCAAAAGGAGGCACATTGATGGCTCTGAAGAGAAAGGGGTGAATACAGGCAGGAAGCTCTGGAGCAGATCACAGGTAGGAGGTCCACTCTGCAAGGTGTGGAGGGGGGACTGGATATGCTGGACATTTCCTCCTCCGTGAAAGGGAGATCAGAAGGTGCCAGCATCTGGCAGGTTTGCCTTGGGGAAGCCGAAACGCGTTTCTTCAGGTTGCTTCAGTGTGCTTCGGTGAGATAAAAAAGGGAGGCCTCATGCTAAGAAGAAAAGGAGGAGAGATGTTGAAAATGCGAAGAGAAAACAAGATCGACACAATCATCTGGATCACCTCCTTTTCTATCCAAACCCAGCTACTCCAAACTGTGTCCTTCGCTGAATGAACCCATCTGACCCCTAGCTCCGTCATCGATAAGACAAGGGGAAAGACGTTTTCATCACGGAGTTTATCCAGCACCTCAGAGCCATTTTGACTTGGCCAGAGTTTCTTTCTTACAAAAGTAACGATCACAGATCTTCCTACGTGGAGATCTTCGGAAACATGACTTCCCACTTACTAAGAACACATACATGCGAGGAATCGATGGGATGAACAGAGTTCTGGGTAAGACCTACAACAACGAGTCTTGGATTGAGGTTGACTGAAAATAGTCCACAACCGGAGAAGCAACGAATCAACTGTGGCGGAGCAAACAGTCTGTGCTGAAGCTGGGTCTACCCCGGGCGAACCACTGGTGCACTGTGTGTCGTGGCCATGACTCAACCTTTCTGTGAAGATACTTCCAATCTGTAAAATGAAGCCCTTGTACTTAGCGGTCTGGTCCTTTCCAGCTGGAACACTGTGTGCATATACGAGTTGTTCCATGTATATACACAGCTGCCCCGAGTATGGCTTTGAAGTGTTTCTCTTTATAGCCAAAGCCCCCTCTTTTTTTAATCTGTGACATCCCAGTGTCTGCCTGATACGCTTCATCTTTAAGGTAAATGTTAAATATTCTAACAGGTCAAACTTCTAAGTGAGTGTATCATTTGCATCGCCATAAATAGCAAATTAAACCAAGACATTATATTCTAAGTAAACACCACAGGGTCCTAGGAGAACACTCAAATATACGGGGTGGGGAGGAGGGCAAGAGTGGGCTTACACTTGTGAGTGTGGGAAACACAGTTTATTCTTGTGTTAGTTATATATTATTGTATTGTTTATTATTGTTGTTAACCTATTTTTGTCCACCCCTGTATTTGGGGGGCAAAATCCTTTTTAAAAAATATGTAATCTTTAAAAACTTAAGCATGACTTGGTAAAGACAAACAATAAAGAAATGAGATTTTTCCTATTTAGTTCATTTTATGGGAAAGTTCATTTATCCTTTAATGAAAAGTTAAAAAAAAACATAAATACCTAAAAAATGTTAAGTGGGGCAACTACATGTACAGTCACACGTTTTTAGTTGTTTGAAATAAGTCTTGGTTCTGTAAGTCTAGGGTTAAAGCAAGCATCACCATGGCTGATCCTGTCAGTTAGCAGGGACTCTCAGCTGTGGGACTTGTGGGATAACAAGTCCCATGGCCAACGCTCCTGACTCAGTTAATTCCCAGGCCCCTTGAGTAGCAATCAACAAAGCATTGCCGGTTCATTTAAACCATTGTCCTAACCCTCTCCCACCGCAGCAGTGAACTTAAAACTTGGTTAATATTCCCACCACAAAGGCTTCCAGGGTTTCAATATCCGTGCCTTTCCCTTTGATTTGCCAATAAACTTTGCTGAACTGGAGTGTCTGCAAAATTCAAACAGCACTTTCCTTGGAGCGGGGATGCCAGGTTTAACCAATGAAAACGCAGGATGCTCATTCAGAATTGAATTCCAGATAAACAAATCATTTTTAGTAACAATGTCTGATGGCACGGGACATACATACGCTGAAAAATTACTTGTTTATCTGAAGTGGAAGTGTAACTGAATGTCCAGTCCTTGATCTGAAACCCCGCCTCTCAGCCCACCTTAGCTACTTGACAGGATGCAGGAAGGGCGCTGAGTTCCTGTGTGATGGTGACGGTGGCGACAGCGGATGATTTTTATAAAGGGTTTATTCCGGCCTGGAACTAGTGAGAGTTTCTCATTGTCTCAATTGGTATGATTTGCTTGAATTGATCAAAATGCAACATTAATCCATTTTGTCTAATCGTCTAGAAATGCATGCCTTCCTTGATCATCGAAGTCCTGCATTTGCCGAGCTCTTTCCCAGCACGGGGGAAGCAGCGGGAAACAAAGTGGGGTGCAGTTTCTCCTCTCGGAGCTGGAATTAGAGGGGGAAGGGCATCCAGCACTACCCTCTCCGATGCACAACCACAGGGACGAGCCGCGGTGCACACAAAAATAACACCTCCCGAGGCAATAAACCAGGGGAACCTGCTTTATTTCTTTTAATACAAGTTTGGGCCTTTTGAGCCAAGCTCACAACATGCTGGGCGGCAAGACCTCGAACGCCCCCGAGGGGAACCAGCTATGCCTGGGATCGCCGTTGGGTGGAGAAGCCGGAGAAGGCCTGTCCGACTCTCAGACCTAGAGCGTGGTGGGCTGGGGCCAGAAGAGCACTGAGGGCCGAGCACGGGAAGTCGGTGAGTGACGGGAGAAGCCCGGTAGGACAGGGCGAGCAAGGGGACGAGGGCAGGAAACGAGCCTGCGGTTAGAGCCGGGGGCCAGACCGCGCGAGGTCTTCCGAGTCACGTTAAGGAGCTGGGATTTCGTTTTAAATGGCACACGGGAGCCCATGGAGCTCTTTCTGCAGCGCAGTGCCATGATCGAAATTGCCTATAAAAATGCTTTATCTCGCTGCTGCGTGGGAAATGGTACAGGAGGGAGAGAGAGTACAGCTGGGGAGCACGGGCTGTGGAAGGAGAGGAGGCATGAAATGAGAGTGACTTCAGTGTGGTGGCGGTGACAGAGAGAGAGATTTTGGAACTAGAAAACACAGGATTCGTCGCTGCAGATAAGGAAGAAGTGAAAAAATGTCGGAGTGGACCTGTTAACAGTCAGAGAATGAGTTTGGGGTGAAGGGGTCGGTCAACATGCCCTTTGTAAAACAGGGCCACTTGGGGCAGAGCAAGTGGGATCAGCGTGGGTGGGGGCGGGGTCAGAAAGTCGAATGTGGCCGGGTTGCATGTGAAATGCCCATGTCGCTTCTCCCCGTGTACACAGCCCCTGCGCTTGTGTCGCCATCGATGTGAATTGGAACATAACAGACCACAGTCGGTCGCACTTGCTCATGAGACTCGAGTGTTCTGTAACCACAGATGTTTTGCTTCACAGTCCAAATACAAATGAAGAGGAAGTGTTACTTATCCAGGATGGAACTGAAAGAGTTTGGGCGAAGTGAGGATTTGTAAAACTGGAACCAATTCATCAACGCAGAGATTTGAAAGAAGGTGTAGTGGTATTGCTTGTGAAATGCAGATTCCATCATCGAAGAGATCTGACTCCACTCGGGAGAGAAAAAGATTCGGATAAAGGAAGTCTTCCTGTGCTATTTATCGACTTTCTGCTTGACAATTTGACAGACAAGATCCAAAGGGTTTGCTTTTGCAGCTGAGTCCGTGTTAAGAGTGGCAACCAGCAGTCTGGCTGGCTGGCTCGAACTATTAGTCGAACCAAGTAAATCAGTTTTCCACCTCATCCTCAGCACTTCCCGTCAAATTAACTGTGTGAACATTCACACATAATGTTCAATATTTGTGACTTCCTTTTATTCTGCTATAGGAAAGTTTGAGGGGAAAAAAAGTGAGCTAAACTCTTACATGTTTCCTTTCGCTGATATCCTGAGATAGGCTTATAGCCCCACCTAGAGTTCATCCCAGGAAATGTTTTGATTGAGGGACTGATAGGAAAATGAACACTAGCAATGGTTTAAAAACTGTTACATTGACCTGATTTCCACGTGCTGTTGGTCCAATGTGGTGTTGTACAGACCTTATGATCAATTAGAAACTGGTGTATGTGGATACACACATAGGTGGCTGGGCAGAGCGTTGGGAAAACACGCCTGATAGGAAGTGAACAAAATGTATGTCACGTCTGACTATTCTTACAGAGCACATTAATGCACGGAGTGCTTTTGTACCATAACTGCCCCCCGTGGGAAAACTTTCAAACTCTGAAAGGACACCTGCTAATGTCTTGAGAGAGAACCGCGTGTGCACTCTTCTCTGAAATGGTAAGTACCGCCGGTCGCTGCAGTTCTTGGAACAGAGATGTTAAGTCTGGGGCGGGGAGAGCGGCCTGGTCGCGGGCTGTTGTCAGCCCAGGCTCCCGCAAATGTCCCCCTGCGCTGCTGAGCCACGCTAATGACCCTGCCTAATGGATCATGAGGAGCACTCAGAAGCCACCTTCTCCCTGAACATCATCTACTCTCAATACCTTGTCAAAAAGCACCATCGACATTAGAAAAGGAAAACAAGAAGCACTGGTGGCCGTCACAACGATGTCCCTGTCCCCCAAGTCTCTCTTCTCCGGTGCAACCACCAAATGCGTTCGAAGCCGCTGGGGAACAGGCTGCAAGATTCAGGGGGAGTTCAACGGTGCACATCTGAGCTCTTTTTTTTTTAAGATTTTATTTTATTATTTTTTTAGAGAGAGGGAAGGGAGGGAGAAAGAGAGAGAGAGAGAAACAGCAATGTGGGGTTGCCGGGGGTCATGGCCTGCAACCCAGGCATGTACCCTAACTGGGAATCGAACCTGCGACACTTTGGTTCGCAGCCCGCGCTCAATCCACTGAGCTACACCAGCCAGGGCACATCTGAGCTTTTAAAAAAATTAAACCTGAAATAATATTAGAGAAATAGACCTCTCATAGCAGGAAAAATAAGCTATTACTATCTGGGAATACCATTTTTATCCAACTGGGATAAAATGCTGGCTAGTGTTACTGGACACTTTTCAAGTAACCTGTTCTGTGCTTGTTGTCTTATAGACTATTACAACTTTCCTTTAAGTACCATGATCATTCTGATTTTAGAGATGAGGCCCTCAGATACGTCAAGAGACATTCCTTATTCAGTTTAAGTGGCGAAATGGGGATTCAAACCCAGGTCCTCTGAGTCCAGAGCGGGAGGCTCATGAGCACCATCAAGGTCCCCAATGATTGTGCCATGATATGGAAATCTAGAAACTCAGCAAAGATTTCTGAAAGTCCAGTAGAAATCATACATTTGCTCAGGAAAGAAACTCCTAGGTTTACTCACTATTTGGGGTGGAGGGGGTTGTTTGTTTGGTGTTTTGAGGGGATGTGGTTCTTTTGGCTTTTAAGGCAGAATTAGGAAAAGAGAAAATTTGGAGTTGGAAGAATTAGGTTCACGTTGCAGCCCTGTCTCTCATGCCCCACATGACATTGGACACGTCATTCAACACCCAGGGCTGTTACAACAAACTCAGAGAGGTGAGAGATATTGCACCCATTTACCAGATGAACACGCTGGTTCAATTCAGCCCTCGGGGTGACTACCTCCCAGGATTCTACATCTCCTTATGCAGTGAAACCAAGCAAAAAGGTGGTGCCAAACTGCACTCCGTCTAATCCAGACCCTGAGGTGGAAGCAGCCAGGCCTTGGGGACTGTACTGAGACAACCTGACTGTGTAAGGAAGTATCCAGGAAGGATCCCGGGTCCAGGCCACACCCCCACGGCTGAGAGCAGAGTTTTCCTAAAGTGAAGCAATATTTTGAATGTCAGTCATTCTAGAAAGAGATCCTTCTGAAATCCTTCTTCTCTCTCATGGGAGAGCCCCATGACAGAGGGAAGAAATCATACCTTTTCCCTTCGCTCTGAGGACCCAGGTCGGCTCAGCGGGTGTCAGGCCTCACTGACACAGCCCCAGAAAAGGCAGGAAGCCAGTCTGACGGGAACCCCTGAGGCTGTGTCATAGCGGCAAACGGCAGCCTGCTGTCCCTCTCCTCCCAGATCATCAGCCTCCATAAAGTCGCTGCTGTGGTCCAGGACGGAGGTCTGCCCACACTTTCTGTAAAGGCCAGAGAGTCGACATTTTAGGCTTCGTGGGCCACACGACCTCTTAACTCTGACACTGTTGCACAAAAGGTAAGATCCATTCTCAGCTCACGACCTATCCACAAAAAAACAGGTGCAGGCCTGCTTTGAACCATGGGTCGACATTTGACCCCTGCCCCCTGACATTTGAAGAGGAGGGCCTGTCCTCCTGGAAGGAAGGCAATCAAGGAGAAAGTAGCGTGTCCTCCTCTGAGTACCGAGGCTGGAGACCAGGGGCACGGTCACCTGCAGAAGGTGACCCCAGTCCGTGGAAGGCTGCACTCCATCAGACTTCACCAGGCCCACGGTCACTGGTGGAGGAGGTCAGCCTACGGGCAGCACTGTCCTCCAGACTTCCGGAAACTGGTTAGTATGACCCCCGAGATGTGCCTGTACCCAGAACATGCTTTGACAATCCTTGATCGCTTTCCTGCCTCCTTCCTTCCTTCCGCTCAACTTTGTAAACCCAGTGTGAAATACCACGTTTAATTCCCACCTAAACCGCTGAGCTTTCCTTCTAAGTCTAACCAACAGAAAAATAGGAAAGCCAAATCCTTATTACTTAAAGCAGACAGTTACCACTAAATTTAGTGTTGCTGTCTGATGAGAGGCTAGACAAAAACGCAGGAAGACCACACACAAAAGACTCGGAGGGTGGTCTCCACCAGTGCCCCATGGAAACGCTGCACGTGTGTGTCTTTGTCTCCGCATTCCGTGTGTGGCTCTGCGCGAGCACGTACACACCCGCAGGCCTGTGCGCTTTTCTCCAAACTTTACATTTTTGCACACCGTGAAGTAAAAATTTTCATTAGATTCATTCATCTTTTGGATTAACCCAAGGAGAGCCCAGTCGGCATTAATGCGGTATAGAAAATCAATGCATCACAATTAGCAAAAGGCAATTGGAAAGCCTCCTGGCTCCCGTTTTCTTTTATTTTTGACTCACACACACTCCGTTTGTTCACACAGAGAGCAGTTTTGCTATTCCTTCCGCCAGCCAGAATTCTTGAACCAACAAAGCCGATGGACACTAATGAAAAGGCATTTTTCATGTCCGTTACATTTGACTTAACACCAAGCTGCTTAATGAATTACATTTGGGTTTCACCTTGGACTTCATTAAATATTTAACATTTGGAACAAAAATACAGCTGCATTGGAGAGGTTAAGGGTGAACCACACAGTGGCTTCTAACAACCAATTCTAGAGGAGGTACATTATAGGAAACACTATTAAAAATTATCTCATGTAATAAGACAATATTTTAGGTTAAAAAACTGAGGTCCAAGGGATCGGGTGGAATGCCCAAGGTCATCCAGCTGGATTTTGATCTAGCACTCCCTTTGGCTGGATATTAGGCTCATTCTGAGAAACAGACAATGAGACATTCTTTTAGGATGGTCAAACCCTCGTTTCCAGAGATGGGCACTCTCTTTGAACAGGTGGAGACTGCACCTGACCTGGGAGTGCGTGTGTTTTTGGCAATTTCAAATGAAGTCTCTGCTCTCAGGGAAAGAAAGATCTGGATGTTAGCTGCTGCCCTCGGGTGGTGCAGGGTTTTATGGCAGCATGCTTGAGTGCAGGATTTATCCTTGAAGTTGCCAGCTCCGGCTAATTGCAGATGTAAAAGAGAAGACGCCAAGTTCAAAAGGAACAGCACACTGTGGTGAGACCATAAACCGCACGCACTGTGTTTCTCCTCATCCAGGGACAACTGACTGCCCTGGGAAAAGTGACGGATAACATTTTTTGTTAAAAAAAAAAATAAGGTTCTTTTTAACAACATGTGATTTAGGAAAATTAACACTTGGTTCTGATGTAGAAGTTGTTTGGGGCATATAAATTCTAAGGCTCCTCAAAGGAAGGGTTATTTCAATTCAGTTAACGAACTCATATTTACAGCAATATTAAGGCATATTGATACAATAAACTGTCCCTATGTCAGGGGTTGCACTTGACCAATGTCTACATGTGCATACACTCACGAAACCACCATCATCACCAGCATCATAAACATTTCCGCAAAGCCCAAATGCCTCCCATTTGGAATCACTCTCTAGCTCTGTCCCTAGCCAACGGCCAATCAGCTCTGTTGTTTGTTTGCTTTTGTTGTAAGCAGGGTGTTTTTGGTTTGCAGGGATTTTTAAGTGGTTTTCAAATGATCCTTTATTGAAATATTTTCCTTTGTAGTTCCTTCATTATATTTTATTGATCATGCTATTTCAGTTGTCCCAATTTTCCCCCATTGCTCCCTCCTCCCAGAAACCCCACTCCCTCAGGCAACCCCCACACCTTTGTTCATGTCCATGGGTCATGCGTTTAAGTTCTTTGGCTGCTCCATTCCCTATACTGTACTTTACATCCCCATGGCTATTCTGTAACTACCAATTTGTACTTCTTAATCCCCTCACCTCTTCACCCATTCCCCTACACTCCCCTCCCACGTGGCAATCCTCAAAACACTCTCTGAATCCAGGATTCTGTCTCTGTTCTTAGTTTTTTAGATTCAGTTGTCGATAGATATGTATTTATTCCCCTTTTAGTGTTTACTGTTTTGATCTTCTTTTTCAAAATAAGTCCCTTTAACATTTTTCATATAATAATGGTTTGGTGATGATGAACTCCTTTAGATTTTTCTTGTCTGCAAAGCTTTTTATCTGCCCTTCTATTCTAAATGATAGCTTTGCTGGGTAGAGCATTCTTAGCTGTAGGTCCCTGATTTTCATGACTTTGAATATTTCTTGCCAATCCCTTCTAGCCTGCAAAGTTTCATTTGAGACATCAGCAGACAGTCTTGTGGGAACTCTCCTGTAGGTAGCTAACTGCTTTATTCTAGCTGCTTTTAAAATTCTTTCTTTGTATTTAAGCTTTAGTATTTTAATTATGATGTGTCTTGGAGTGGGCATCTTTGCATCCATCTTGTTTGGGACTCTCTGTGCTTCCTGAACATGCCTGTCTATTTCCTTCACCAAATTAGTGAAGCTTTCTTTCATTATTTTTTCAAATAGATTTCCAATTTCTTGCTCTTTCTCTTCTCCCTCTGCCACCCCTATAATGAGAATATTGGAGAACTTGAAGTTGCCCCAGAGGCTGCTTACAACATCCTCACTTTTTTATCATTTTTTCTTCTTGTTGTTCTGATTGCTTATTTTTTCCTTCCTTGTTCCATATCATTGATTAGATTCTCAGCTTCATCTACTCTACTGTTGTTTCCCTGTAAATTGTTCTTTATTTCAATTAGTGAATCCTTTGTTTCTAACTGGATCTTTTTTATGCTGTCAAGGTCCTAAGTTCCTTGAGCATCCTTATAACCATTGTTTTGAACTCTGCATCTGATAGATTGCTTATATCCATTTTCTCTAGTTCTTTTTCTGGAGTTTTGCTCTGTTGTTTCATTTGGGCCATGTTTCTTTGTCTCCTTGTTTTGGCAGCCACCCTGTGTTTGTTTCTATGTATTAGGTAGAGCTGCTATGACTCCCTGTCTTGGTCACATGGCCTAATGTATCAGGTGTCCTGTAGGGTCCAGTGACACAGCCTCCCCTATCACCCAAGCTGGGTAGTCAAGGTGTGCCCTCTGTGTAGGCTAAGTATACCCTCCTCTTATAGTTGAGCCTTGATTGCTGTTGGAGGTCAATAGGGGAGATTTACCAAGGCCAATCAGCTGCAAGGATGGGCTGAGACCACTGACCACACCCCCACTCTCCATGGTGGACCAGTGGGGCAGGGGCAGGGTGGTAGTGCTCCAGTGGTGTGATCTGTTGCTGTCCCCTGGGTGCACTGACTCTGGGGTTTCCCAGGTGATGCAGGCCAAGGTCAGCCCCAACCTGTGTTTTTCCCATGGCCACCCTGCATGAGCTACAAAGCAATCTGCAGATGGCTGCCACTTGTGCTGGACTTGGAGGTTCCCAGGCAAAGTCAACCTGAGAACCTAGACTGGCTGCTGCTGGTGCTGGACCTGGGGCCACTTACCAAGAGGTACAGGGGCTTGGGGCCCACTTGTTTGAGAGGATTTAGGAAGTTGTGAAGCATGAGCCAAGACCAATCATTCATATTGAAAGACCACTGTTAACAGCTCAGGTGAGCCGGTAACTTGGGTGGGGTGGAGCCTCAGGGGATAATCAGGGTGGGGCAGACAGTGTTAGCCAGGTTGATGGAGTCTCAATTATGACACCCACCTGCCGGCTCTATGTCTCTGTTGGGGGGAGGGTTCAGAAAAGGAACAATGGCCTTTGCCTGCCTTTCTGTCTGGGAGAAAGCTGTCCCCCAGCTTTTGCCTTGATGTCAAACACTTCAGTTCCTTCCCATATGCCGCCGGTTCCTTTCAAGCTGCTACCCCAGTGCTGGAGTTCAGAGGGAGTGAGCCTGAGTAAGTCCATGAGCAGGTTCTTTAAGAGGAACTGCTTGCGTCTCCAGAAGTTTCTTCCACTGACTCAATTCCCACTGATTTTTATAGCCAGAGGTTATAGGGACTTATCTTCCTGGTGCTGGAACCCTAAGCTGGGGGGCCTGGTGTGGGGCTGGGACTCCTGGCTCTTGAGATATCCCTCCTGAATTTTTACTCACCACACGTGGTTGTGCAACCAGCCCATTCCATGTCTCCACATCTCTGCCTCTATTACCGGTCTGGGTAGATATGGTTTCTTTAATTCTGCAGGCGTTGGACTTCTATTCAACTTGATTTCTGATGATACTGAGTGATAGTTGTCCTATAGGTTACTTGTAATTTTGATGTGGTTGTGCAAGGAGGCAAGCCATGTTTACCTATGCCTCCACCTTGACCTTCAGTCTCCTTTGTAGTTCTTAACTAGCTAGATGTTCAGCTGCCCCACTGTTCCTATCATCGGTGATGAGAGCAAGCATCAGCACTGCAGCCCACAGTCTGGGAAGTTCCCAGAATTTCTCTTAATGGTTCCAGAGAGTTCTCGGGCTAAAAATCAATGCCACATCTGTCAGACAGTATGGACAGTCCCATCAACAGTGGTATTTCCCCACTGTGTTTAATGCTGCCCTGCTCTTGCCGTCCTCAAGGGTGGCTCCTTGACGATGTGGAGGGTCAGGACAGAGGTGGCTCCTCAGTCTGGGCCTGTCTGTTCTGAGTGGTCATGGCCACTGTCACCCTCAGATCCTTCTGCTCACTGGTTGCTTGGTGATGTCACCACCAAACTTTTGGGGAGGTAGACTCAGGGGACAGATCTTGGTGGCCAGGTCAGACATGACACCGACTCCCCCACGGAGGCAGAGCAGATACACAACTTTGATCTCGCTGGGGTTGGACGTGAGTGACATGTCGGAGGCAGCTGGTGCCAAATGAAACAAGATGCAAGAAGACCACAGAAAGCTGTAACCTGGCCTCCTCTGAGATGAAAGCCAAGAGATGCTTCTTGTTACTATAGATTTGTTTGCATTTTCTAGAATCTTCTTTGCCTGGCTTATGTAATTTGACATAAATGATTTTGAGATTCACCCAGCTGCTGTGTGTATCAATAATCTATTCTTTTTCTCCCTAAGTTTACTGTGAGGATATAGAAGAATAAACTGGAAGTGAACCATAGATCTAAATGCCAACTTACAAAACTTCTAAAAAAAAAACAGGAAAAAATTATAGTGGTCTTGGGTTAAGATAATCTGTCTAACATAGGACAATGAAAGTATAAATTATTTTTAAAAATAAACATTGTCTAAAACTTTTGCTTTTCCAAAGACACTGTCAAGAAAATGGAAAGGCAAGTCACAATTGGTGATAAAATATTCACAATGCATATATCAGATGAAGGATTTGCAGCCAGGATACGTAAGGAACTCGAAAAGACGACAACAAACAACACACTGGAGAAAAAAGAAAAAAACAATAATCAAAATATCTGGTCAAATGCTTCATCAAAGAAAACATACAGACGAGCATATGAGAAGATGCTCAACACTGCTGCTTTTTAGGGAACTGCAGATAAAACCACAGGGAGAAATTCTACACACCCATTTGCATGGCTAGGCTGGCAATGCCAAGTGTCAGTGAGACAGGCAGCAACGGGAACACTCACACGTGGCTGGTGAGCACGTAAAATGACGCCATGACTTTGGAAAACACTGGGACAACACCTCCGAGTGTTAACTGTTCACCCATCACATGGCCCGGCCATTTCACTCCTAGGGATCCACTCAAAAGAAATGAAAGCATATGTCCACATAAAGACTTCCGCAGGAATGTTCATGGCAGCTCCGTTTTTAGCAGCCAAACTGTGGAAACTGTCTAGTGTCCATCAATGAATCAACTTTTTTCTACTTTCTGCAGGACCAGTGATCGTTCATGGGAGCCACCCCCGGCCAATGGGAATGAGCTCTGTGGACGAACACGCCAGCATCCCTCCTTGCAGGTGAAAACCTCCGAGAGGCATTCTGCAACCTTCTCGGGGGTTCTCGGCAGACTCAAACCTCCGTGCTCCACAGCAGCGACCTTGGTAATGTTTGCACTGGATTTCCCCTGGTCCCTATCTGTTTCTCCCCACGCCCTCACTCCTGCTTCCAGCTGTCACTTCTCAGGCGAACTACCCAGCCAAGTTCACGTCTGAGCCTCTGTTGGGAGAACGTGAACTGAGGCTTGGCCCCTGCCAAATGCCAGGCTTCGTTCCATGAAACGATGTGTCTTTTCAGGAGACAATGTCATACGTGTCATCCACATTAATTCAGTTGAAATGCTGACTGGGACAGAAAGGGGTCCATGGGTCTACATAATGGTCCTGGAGAGGAATTTGAAGGAGAGAGCGTGAACAAGGAGAGCTATGCTTTTTTTTTTCCTGGGTGTTTTTCCCCTCGAAAAGGTTTGATTACACAGAGGGCATGGGGCTCAGATGTTCTTGAAAGCCGCCTTCCTCGTGGCTGCAAGGAGATTGCTCAGCTCCTTTCTCTTCCTCTTGGCACGGATGTGTATCCCCACCCTTTTCTGGACGAATTTCAGGGCCCTCTGGTCCTTAGAGACCTTGGGCAGCTCCCTGGCACGCCGTCCCTAGGGGGCAAAGCCACACACCTCCCAGATCGTGTCCCCCACGAACTCGGTGTGCTTGAGCAGTGGCAGCCGCTGGACCTCATCTAGTTCACGTTCTTTGTCACTTCGTGGCCATGGGTAGCGGACGGCCACGGCTGCTGCTCCTCAGTGGCTGCCATGGAGGACCGGCTGTTTTTAATCAAGTGTAATGGGCACCACTTCGGGACTGGAAAAGTGGGCCCTTGCTTCTCGGTTCAGCACTCGCACCACGTGTTGGTTCTTCTCCTAGAAGACAGGGCTGCTGCGTTCCATTTGTAATAACAACGCGTCTTGATAGCCCTCCTGCATTCTGTTAAAGATTTTATTTATGTATTTTCAGATAGAGAGGAACAGAGGGAGAGAGAGGGAGGGAGAGCAACATCGAAGTGGGAGAGAAATGCTGCCCCACGCATACACCCCCCACTACCAGGGACCAAATCCTCCAGCCAGGCACAGGCCCTGAGCAGGAACTGAACCAGCCACCTTTCACTTTGCAGGATGACACCCAACCCACCAGGCCACACCCGTCAGGGCGGCCCTCCTGCGTTTTAAACTTTAGAACTCCCTGGGAAGCCGGCCCTCCTCCTCACCAGCACTGCGGCGCCCAGTATTACCAAATGGCTGATTTATGCAGCATCCAGAATGGAAATGAGATAGGTTCACAGATTTTCTAGATTTTGTTTTTACTTTATTTTCTTTCTAACACATTTATGGCTTTGCTCTTTTCGGGATTTCTTTTTTTAAAAAAAATGCAATGCCCTCCTTCTTCACTCTGCAGCAGGAGCTCAGAAGAAAACAGAACACACGGAGGTCTCCACCCCCTGGACTCCTGAGGAGGTGTCTTCCTCTTTTCATCCACCTTTTAGCAAGAGGGGGGAAAGGTCTTGGACGGTGTAGGAAACACAGGCCTAGAAACAGAAATCTGATCCCGTGTCCGAGGCCCCACACAGACACGGCCCTCCCTGCGAAACATCCTCAGGTCTCCCCCGGACGGTCCCAGCTCTGCTTTCCCGCCTCTATAACCGTCTCTTTCACTCTCCCCAGAGAAGAGCAAGGCCACACCTCGTAGAAGAGTCTTCATTTCACTCCTCCCTGCAACCCCCGTTTATAATAACCTTTTCCTAACCTTTCCTAAGCACAGGAGATACTGTTTTTATCAGAAATCTTGTTTTCTGAGACTCAGACACCCAAGTCCCAGATTTGACTCTGACATCGAGTGTGACTTTGCTGCCTTTGCATGTGTGCAATGAAAGCCCTTCCGGGTATCACAGGCCAAGTGCACAGACCTATGGGTACAACAGCTCTCACCATGGATCACAGGACATGTATGCAAATGCCCGGGTTTCTTTTGGGAATCGCGGTCAGTATGCTTCAGCCAAGGACTTACTAAGTAGCACCCGGATCAAGGCCCCAGCATTCCCCTGCCTCGGCGTCTCTGCTCTGTACAGCGAGCGGACTAGGACAGGAGGAGGGGGAATGTGAACGGCTTTTCCCCACGCGACCCAGCTACCCAGGGATGGCACATTATCTCTACCAACAGTTCGAAGATATTTCTAAGAAATCACTTAGGCGAGGTTCAGAGAAAGAATTTCTAATAATCATGTCACTTTGCTAGAAAGGATGTCTCTACCCAAAAATGAGGCATGCGCATCATCACCACGAATGCTGGTGGGTATCTTAAACCGTTGAGTATTCTGTGATTGTTTTTTAGGGTTGTTCTGGTTGCAGATTACTAAAAGGGGTGCAACTGTTTAAGCAACAGACAAAGTGATATTAGCCCTATAGTTTACAATTGCTAACAGATCTAGTATTTTGGAGGACTTTTTTAAAGATTTATTTATTTATTTATTTTTAGAGACAGAGGGGAAGGGAGGGAGAAGGAGAGGGAGAGAAACATCAATGTGCCAGAGCTACATCAATCAGTTGTCTCTCCCACACCCCCTATGGGGAAACTGGCCCAAAACCCAGGCATGTGCCCTGGCTGGGAATTGAACCAAAGACCTTTCAGTTTGCAGGTCAGTGTTCAATCCACTGAGCCACACCAGCCAGAGCTTGGAGGACTTTTAAAAGGAGCAATGAGGAGTTACTCATGACTTGCTCTATTTTCCTACAGCACTCCCAAACAGAAGATACCCCCTCCCTCATTATAATCCAAAACATCATAGTGAGTATAGCTATAAAGCCAAAATGTATACCTCAGACTCTGCTCACTAAGTAAAATTTTCATCACTCAATTCCATCTGTTAAATATTGTGCCTCTCCTTGTAATCTGAAGTGTCACCGCTCACTAGGCTTTTCGAGGGCCAGTGGAGATCCATATTTTAAAAGGAGGAAAGGAAAGAAATCTTTGAGGGTTGAGTGCGTGCATTTCTGTCTCTCTGTCTGTCTGAATTGTATTCTTCTCTGTCCTCCAAATGCCCGGAATCACCTGAGACTATTCTAGATGTTGCTATCACTGTAGAAGAATGAACTGTGCCCAGGGAGTTAAAACATTCCAAGTTCGAACACACACACACACACACACATTCCCTGAGTGTGTCTCCATCAGTGAGGCAATGGAGGAAGACGAGGAAGAGAGGCTTTGAAACGGAGCAGACCTTAGCTGGGATTCCGGCCTGCCACCCACCTAGCATGCCGGAGAGTCTTGTTTCTAGCACCCGCTGCCTGGGTTTGAGTCCTGTTTCTTCTGTGGGTAAGCTGCGTGACTTCGGACAAATTGCTCACCTCCCTCTGCCTCCAGGACCCCACTGTAAAATGAGGGCCAAGGCAGGGCCTAGCTCAGAGGGCCGGTCTGAGAATCACGTGATACGACACGCACACAGAGCTTGGGAGAGTGCCTAGCACATAAGGAAAACTCAGTTAAGTAGCCATTGTTATTAGCATTATTATTGTCGTAATCATTAAGTAGTTATGTGTTCTTCTACAAGTTCCTGTGCCTCAGTTTCCCCCTCCCTAAAGCAGGCATACAGAGAGCACCGTGAAAATACAGAGGTGGTGGCTGAGGAGTGATTCAGAACAGCACCTGGCTACGGAGGTCCCAGCTCAGTCTCAAGGTAGAGTGTCAACTGAGGGCTCCGTGTCTCACGGTCACTGGGCAAGAAATGCCACCCACTTCGACACAGCCGAGGGTGGTAAGGCCTGGGGCGGCAGCCAGCTTTATTTATTGTCAAGGCCAGCGCATTCATCAACTCTCCTCATTAAAAATTGCCAATTAATGAGCAGTGGCATACCCCTTAGCAAAGGTCGGCAGCAACCTAAGCAAACGTATCAAAAATTCAAAGAGGTACAGAGTTTGGGAAAAAGTTCATTCTTCCCTTAATTAACAGATCTAATTACAATCCTGACATCACAAAATGCAAAATGCGCTCTTCAAAAGACACCAAGCCAGAGGTTTAACAGCCGAGATAACCTTCTCCTTTGGTACAGGCTGACCCAGATGTAGGGGAGGGAGGGGAGGGACTCAGCACACAGTCAAGACAGTAAGGCTCAGTGGCACATGGAAGTCCCAGAGCAACAAGGGAATTCAAAGGGGATGAAAACGCCCCCACATCCTTGGATCTGGGTGAATGCAAAGTCAAGGCTCTCCCTGATCTCCCTTCTTAGTAGACGTCCACGTACTTATTCGGTGACCTTTCTTGGCCAGCTATGAATAGTCCTTTAGCACCCTAGAGTCGGGGTCTGTCGCTGTGACCTCACAGAGATACAGCCTATATGTGGGATTGTATCTATACGAGGACATAATGGACATGCCAGGCTTAGCTTGTTTCCGAAACAGCAAGTCCAGAATTTTAAAGCAGGTACCACGCAGGGGTGGCCCACCTGCGGCCCATGGGCCGCATGCAGCCTGGGACGGCTGTGAATGCAGACCAACACAAAATCGTACATTTACTTAAAACGTGACGAGATTTTTTTGTGATTGCGTGTTGCAATGTATTTAACGTGTGGCCCAGAGACGCCGAAAGGTTGGACCCCCTGGAAAGGCACCCTGGCCTGCAGCTCATCCACTCGAGGAAACACCGTCTTGCAAAAGGGTAAGCCTGGGCTCTGTCTCGTGACGTGAGTCGGTTTCACAGGAGACTCTGAGAACTCTGCGAGGATCCACTCCTCGTGTGGGAGTCCGTGAACAAGAACCACAACGTCTTCAGTCCTCCCACCAGTCTGGAGTGTGTTCAGACTCTCAGACAGCAAAAGGGGTTTCCCCTCTTAGTGTCTCAGAACGTCCTTCAGGAATTCCTAAGCGAGAAGCACACCCATTAATCCGAGTAAAAATATGAATCTGAAAGAGAAAACTGATGCCCTGGGAGAAGACATCCTCAGCTACGGAAAAGTAATAGTAGAAAGCGCTACAGCCCCCCCTCAGCGGGGTCAGAGGTGGTATTTCTACCCCTTTAATCATCTCTTGATCCAACAAAGACTCACTGAGCACCTTCCATGTGTCCGGCCTAGTCCCCAGGCTGGGGCTGAGTTCCCAGAACAGACGTGATCCTCCCCCTCAGGGAACTTCTGTTCTCGTGGAGGAGGAGAGGCAATAAACCGACAGGCAAGTAAGTGAGGAAAATGCATCTGCATCAGTGTCCGCAGAGAATTGGTAAAACAGAGGGACATGAGAGCGAGTGGGTGACTGTCACGGCTGGACTGACCGGAGAAGCTCTTCCTGAGAGGCGGCATTTCAGCTGAGACCAGAAGGACATGAAGGGCTATCCACGCAACGACCAGACATGAGGCAATGAGAGCGGGAGGAAAGATTGGGTGCCGAGGGCCAAGGTGGCTGAAGACCAGCAGACCAGCGAGCAGACCGAGGCGTCTGGATCCAAGAGCGAGGAGGAGAGCGGTGAGAGACGAGGAGGGAGCAGCGGGCCGTGGGCAGGTCACACAGGACCTTGCACGTTCACCGCGACATGTGATTGTGTCACAGGGGCAGGAGAATCCCCTGGAGAGTGCGAAGCAGAGGAGCGATCTGCACCCCCTCCAGAAGCTCACCCTGGCGGATGGGAGTGCGGAGTCCAGCAAGAGGGTTGCAGCAGGCGACCAGCTAAGAGCTGGGAGTGGAGGTGGCGGCAGAGATGGATGTCGGGCCACAGAACGTGCATGTGAGTTGACTGAATGCGGGAGGGGAGAGAAGAGAGGGGAGAGGCATTGCTGGTGAGTTTGGGGCTTGAGCTGTTACGTGAGCGGTGCTGGCTGCTGGTGGGATAAGGCAAATAGGCCATGGGAACAACACAAACGTGAGGACTTAGAAATAGTTCTCTTTGGCCAGATTTGAGATGTCTATGTGAGACATCAGCCAGATAGTTGGGTATAGAAATATAAAAACCTGGGATTCTGGGAAGATGTTTGGGGTTGAGGCACTGAATTAAGCGTTACCCTCCTTAGCCCTGGCTAGTGTGGCTCAGTGGACTGAGTGCCGGCCTATGAACCGAAAGGTCGCCAGTTCGATTCCCAGTCAGGGCACGTGCCTGGGTTGCAGGTGCTGTCTCCAGCTGTGAGAGGCACTTGATCCATGTTTCCCTTCCTCTCTTTCTCCTTCCCTCTCTTTCTCCCTCCCTTCCGCTCTCTCTAAAGATAAATAAATAAAATCTTTTTAAAAAAACAAAAGCAAAAAAGAGTTACCTTCCTTAGAAATACTATTGAAAGCCATGGGACTGGACGGGGTCGGCCAGGCAAGGGGAGAACTCTTCCAAAGGAGCAGTGCGCTCGCTTCCAGGTGGAGCTCCGTGCGGTCTCTCCCGCGCAGCCGCACAGCCGTCCTTTGACAGCACTTGAAACAACAGAGGAAGGGAGGTGACTCCCGGCCCTCCTCCGACGCATCTTGTTTGGAGTTGGTGCCTCTTCCCTGTCATCAAAAGGCCCTCCTAGGTGAGATGCAAAGACGCACGCTTGCTGTGATGTGCTGCAGAGCGAGCACTCCTGGTCCCTCACTCAAGTCCTCCATAAAGAAAAAGAAAAAAAAAATCAGTCGGCTTCCGCAAAACTGTTGAGTTTCACTCTCTGCACAGAAGGAAGGAAAAGGCTGCAGCAGAGGCGACCAGAGGCCGTTTTTCCCAGAGCAGGTGTCAGGCTGCCCCCTGGTGTCCACCGACGTGTATGACCCACTCAACCATCCAGAAGTGCTTTCTGCACTTTCTGCACTTTCTGCGCGGTGCAGCGCCCAGAGCTGCCCTCGTTTCCTCTCAACTTTTCTCCTTAAGTAAGCACCACTGCCTAGAAATCAGTCCCACGTGTCCCCATTACAGGAACGTAGATGAAAAAAGGAGAAAGTTCCAGATGACTCTAACCACCTAAACATCAAAAAAGATGGCTGTGGTTTTTTTGTTAGTTGTTTTTTATTTTTTAAGTTTAAACACGGTGGCAAGATTTTATTGGGTTTAAAGGAATTAATACACCCCCAGGACAGGAAGGGCAGGCAGGCTCTAGCAGCAACAGCCACGAGGCTCCTGTTGGTCCTCCACACATTTTCTTGGTTTTCAGTAAAGAACAAGGTGCCATTCAAACCCTCCAACCCAACTTCCTGATTCTTCCCAAAGCACATCTTCTCTTGCACGAGGTATAATTCTCGAGCGATGACATTACTGGCTGTGCAGTTTCAGATACATGGTGGTCCTGTGAGTCCCGGAGGGGTCGTGCCCAGGTGGGCACGACACACCAATGTCCAGATGTGGGCCCCTGTGACGGCAGAGCCTGAGACCGGGAGCTGAGGGCAGCTATCAGAGGCAGCGGTGTGGAGGGGTGGCAGGACAACAGAAGAAGGAGAATGCCAGCTGGGTAATGATGCCGCCTCCTTCTGGGCCGACTGGCGCTCCGTGCCACCAGGGAGCTTCTGAGAAGGTGCCTCCAAAGTGTCAGCCCCAGGGCGGAAGTCAGGCGCATTTCTCAACCAACACCCCCACCCCTGCTGGTGAAGGACTGCTCCCTGGCATGTCTGAGCTGAGTCTCTAGGAAAGCAACGGCCCTTCTGAGGCTGTAGAAAAACTCCTTGAGCAGAAAACCAGAAAGAGACGGTGGCAGACGTGCTTGAGGAGGGCGGCAAGGACAAGAACCATCCACCTGAAAACGGGGAAAGAAGAGGATGAGGCCTGGGCCTGCCAGGCGTCTGTGTCATCCAGGAAGTCATCCCGATCAGTCCGGGGATGGGGACACCCTGCTCCGGAGAGGACGGTGCAACAGTCACCGGGTGCTGGCTCCGTGAGCTTTGGCAGGCTTCCTTTCCCTCCCAACCTTAGTTTCTTCATCTGTGAAGTAATTGCAATGGTAACTATAATTAAGTGCTCTTCTAAATAATAAATGTGTTAATATATGTGAGGTGCCTGGTGCGAGGAGAGAAACACATTAGGTTTTATTCTATTGTTAATAAAATATTAATTATAAGAGGAATACCTCGTTGGCCTCGCTGGTCTCCGATTTTGGTTCACATTTGTTGACTCCATTTTGGCCTTGCTCTCAGGGGCTTTCTGTTTATTCAGACACGTCCATTGCTTTGGCTGGTCTCTGTCCCTCCTGCCTTTCCAACAAATAGTCACTGAGCACCACCCTGTGCCTCAGACATTGCACTCAGCTTCCTCTATAACTTGGCTCTGCTCCACTGAGCATACTTAGTGCTCTTCTCTTAAGTGCTGGAAATTCGTGGTTTGGATACATGCTGCTCCCGACGCACCCCCATCCCGCACCACACAAACACTCCGGTCTTGCCGTGCCGCGTGCTGGAAATGCAGCAAATAGACCGGAGCTGGCATAGCGATGAGCATTGTTCCTCTTAAAGTTTCACAATCCACCTCGTCTCCCTTCTCCATCCATGCATGCATTTGGGGAACGATACAGAGTTGGTGCATAAATGCTGATGAATTTGAAGACAAAAAATATATTTTTTGCTTTCTTTGTAGGTATATGCAAGCACACGGAGGAATACCTAATGCTAAAGAGCACATCTTGTTCTTCTTTTGCTACCCCCAACTCCCACCTAACCTAGTAACCTCCACTCGGTAAGAATACAGTAAGTATTAGCTACCGTATTCAGCCATTTATCAGCTATTCTAAGCCCCTACTATCAGCTAATTGAGGGATCAAGAACTGATGAAGGAACACAAGGGTAATTAAAATATGATTTATGACCTCCAGATCATTGCGGTCTAACAGAGAAGAGAATATTAAATGCCTCTACCAAAGGACCTTAGCAGAGATTCGTGAATGAAGATGAATTGAACGGTGGGTAGGATTTCAACAGACAACACGGTAGAAGAAAGAGCACAGCACTGCCAGCAGAAACGACAGGAGCACGGGCAGAGAGTCAGGGATACTTAGGCACCGTATTTTGCCGTGTATAATGTGCACGCACATTTTTTTTCACAGAAAAAAATCCTTCGTTTTAATTTTTTAATTCAAACTTTTTACTCATTTATATTTCGATACTTGTTTTTTGTATTATAAAGGAATCTTAGCATGTATTTTTGAACATGTTATGATACAAGAAATTTTATGTTACAAATAACTACAAAGCACAAGAACAGATACGAGGTATTTCAGATACTACCCGTGTATAATGCGCATCCTTATTTTTCCCTCAAAATTTTGGGCAAAAAAATTACACATTATGCACAGCAAAATATGGTACATCCTCGAATAAAAGTATGCAGTATAAACGGGAATTTAGAGTATTCATCGGGGAACAGAAAAATAAGCTCCCACTGGCTTTTTGACTTATGGTTTCCAGGTATTTACGACCTGATTTGTCTTCTTTTGATACTCTTCCACCCTTCTCTGCTTCAGCTCAACCACGCCTGAAGAGTATTCACCCCTTGAAACGAAACGTTCATTGAATTTAGCCCCTGGTGATACTCAGAGCTGACGAAAACAAAGGAAGACTGGGCGGAAGCAAGGACAGAAAGGAAGACCCTTTACAAAGGCTGGCTGTCGTTCATGAGACCGTCACAAACGATGTCAGTTGTCCCCAAAGCGCTCAAGTATCCATGGACGTCCACTTGGTTCCAGACCTGAAGATGCGCAGCAACCGCTGGAAAGGAGGAAAGAGGACCCGAAATTTGGGCGGGCGACATGACATGTCTGTTCCCGAAGGGTGGCCCGGTCCCTGGGGGGCTAGACCTGGAATGAGACACTGCAGAGGACCTGTGATGGCCAGGGGCACAGAAAAGAAAAACAGAAAACACAGGGAAGAAAAACTGAATGCTGAAATAGGCAGATAAGGACCGGAAATGAGCCAGAAGGATGGGGAGACCGCTCGGACATTCTGTGAAGACCCTGGCGGTTGGTGTCTCTCTCCACACCACGCCCCTCCCCTTTCTTAGAGAGTGGATAAAAACTTTACTCTCTCTCTCTCTCAAAAAAAAAAAAAAAAGACACTGGCATACCAGAGGTACCTAAACACAGTGTTAAAACTCACTTCCCACAAAACTTTGGTAAAAGTGCAGCCTGAACATCTGAAAAATGTTCATCACCGAAGAATCCTCCGGAGGAGCTGGAAAATCACCTGACTGCAGCTGGTACTTTGGTCTGGTAATGATTTGTATACAGGGGAGCAAAAGGTTCAGTGCTCCCGTTAATTACCTAAAACATGATTAATCTGCTTTCCCACTATCGAATTAGGCAATCAAGGGGTAGGTCGCCCAAGCCTTGTGGGTGCCACAGGTATCAGAAATAGGTATCCTTGCTTGTACACTCGCCACACACTCCCCCCATTCCCTCTCAGCTCCCATCCTGTGCACCCGCAGAGAACAAGAGATGAAGCGGACATTCACCTTGGTTTCGCTCAGAACCGAGAGGTAGACACAGTGGGGGCGCACACTTCCCAACCCAGGGCACATATGCAACTGATCACACCTTCCAGGTCACCGTCAGCACGTCCCTTCTCCTGGGTGGCGAACACCCAACGGGATACACAGAGGATGTGTGGTAGAATTATACACTTGGGACCTACACAATCTTATTAACCAATGTCACCCCATAAGTTTAATAAAATGCTTAACAAAAAAGAATGTCCCCTTCTCCTGCATTCTCCCATAGCACTCTCTGCACATGGATTTCACCTACATTTGCCACTAAATCCTGGAAGTTTCCATAGTCTTTTTTTAGATACCACGAGGTGGAACCTACCCACCTTGCCTACGATTGGGGTCTGCACTTTAACAGGCTCTCGTCTTGCATTTCACCTTCCCACTTACGACCTCTACACTAAACCGTGATTTGGATTTTCCCTGCTTCCATTGCCCTGTGCAAACGTATTACTGTTAGTAATATCGGAAGAGAACTTCAATTCTCCTTATTCTTCAAGCAGGAGGCACGGACTCCTTTGTCATCCATTTCCAGGAAAAGCGAGTCCCGTCTTCTCTCAAAACTCCCCTCCAGCAGATGCAGTCGTGAGACTCCAAACTCCTTTCCGAGGGTGACGGGAATCTCCCTGAGCTTTCCCGTGTGTGTGCCTGCTCCTGGAGCTCAGTGGGCTAACAGGGATTGAAACAGTAGTTCGGATAACTAAAGCAGAATCTCACAAAAGCAACCCTGACCACCTCATCACCAAAACCTATGAATGCAGAATAAGAGAGTCACCATGGGGGGTCACAGGTCAGGAATCAGGCCAATCAAGACAGCATCAGACTTTGCAAATAAAATTAGAATGCTGTGAGGAATCTTAGAACAGAGCCAGCAGAAGCTGATGAGGAAGGAAGACACTAGAAATGTAGAGAGAATGGAAGAGGAAGAAAAGAACTTTGCCCCGGCTGGTGTGGCTCAGGGGATTGAGTGCCAGCCTGCGAACCAAAATCGCCTGTTCGATTCCCAGTCAGGGCACATGCCTGGGTTGCAGGCCAGGTCCCCAGTCAGGGGTGTGTAAGAGGCAACCAATGTTTCCCTCCCTCTCTTTCTCCTTCCCTTCTCCTGTCTCTGAAAATAAATAAATAAAATCTTAAAAAAAGAAAAAGGAAAGAGCCTTAACAGGCACTGCTTCTCTGCAACCTTAGAACAAGTGTTTGAAACTGCTTCTCTGAAACCCTAGAACAAGCGTGTGAAGGAGATAATCACATCCCTATTGTGCAGCTAGAGCTACTGAGGCACCGAAGATCAATAAGCTATCCCAAACGGACCGTCCCCCAGTTGAAAGGATGGCCCCATTTTACCCAGGCCTGCAGGATTCTACAGCCCAAGCCATTAGCACGCCTGTGGCTCTCCACCAATAATTACTTTGCCTCCGCCACGGGATATTTAGCAATGTCTGGTGACATTTTGGGCTGTGGCAACGGGGGGCAGAGGGGATGCTTCTGACATTCAGTGTATGGAGGCCAGGGATGCTGCGCGGCATCCTACCAGGGGGCAGCACAGCCTCCCACAACAGAGAATCGCCCGGCCCCAGATGTCAGCAGCGCCAACTTGACATAACCCGCATCACGCCGCGGAAAGTACGGGAAACAAAGTGTCTTCAGTGGCGCCTCTTCCCGCACGCAGTCTTGGTCTCGGCGGCCTGCCTTTCCCAGTGCTGCAGACACCAGCCCGGGTCACCGTGTGTCTAGTTCCCGCCCTTTGGAAAAAGGAGGTTGGGTGATACAGAGGCAGCTTTTAAAAATACACCGCAGGGTGACTGTGTCGAGTTGAAAGAGGGATGCTGGAATGCGTGACCCCGGTTCAAGAAGGCAACACACCGAGCCCGCAAGTGATGCATCCAGCAGCAGGGGGCGCTGAGCCCCTGGGGCCGGGCCGGCGTGGGGCTGGGTACTAAGTCCCCGTGATCCACACGGGGAACATTTCTCTAACAATAACACGGTGATTTCAGAAGCAATTTAAAAAACAAGAATCTTTCCCCAAAACTCCGGAGCTTTTCTGATTTTTGTCAGCAACAAAAGAGTTCAGCTTCCAAAAGCAGCCTGCCTCTCTGAATATTAAAACGCCCACCTTGGGACATTTTTTAAGCCTTCAGACAACCCCTTTTGAAGCTTTAAATGAAAGTCACCGAAAAGATTATAGCGCTCATGGGCCGCTTTTATCTAGTGAGGAAAGACAACGGAGTGGAAACTCAGGAGCCGGAGACCATTACTGACCTTGAGTGACCTTCCACGCCACGGCGGGCCCAAACAAGATAGGGAGTTAAAACCTTTAACTGGTAGCAAGGGCAAATGATGTAATTTGATGATATAAAGAAATCCATCAAGGGAGAATAAGTGGACTAGATTGTATCATTCACAGAGCTCTTAGGGTTTAAAAAAAAAAGCCTAAATTTGCCTTCGGCTAAGCCGTTTCATGCTAAAAACCAACCATTCTGCTTTCTCCCTTCACCCCACCCCGTCCAGAGAACAAGCAACTCCAGGACCAAAGGCCTGGTCCACAGGCTGTCCTGCTGGGTTTATTATGTATCTGCCCGGAGCTGCACAGGTAAACCCTGTGTCACTCCCCCAGGTGTGTCGCTCTGATTTCCTTCTTCTGTGATGGCTATTATTATGCACACTGATACCTCTTCCGCCACATCTTCAACACGAGGTCCTGTTTTCCTCCACTCCAGGTGCACTGCCGGTGCCCTCCCACCACGAAGCTTCCCAGACCACCACCGGGTCCCAGCACCCAGGACCCCACGCCCAGAACTGCCGCAGCCAGAGTGCGCCTCCGCACTCTGCGGCATCTTCCCCGGGAATCACAAAAAAAAAACGCTGTCTCCCTGCTCCAGTCTGCTTCTCTCTGCCTCATTCGCTCCCTGACTCCTGACCCTGACCACTAACTGTCCAGTCTCAGGCACTGCTTTATAGCCGGCACCTACTAGGTGTCTTACAAATGCGGATGTATTTAGTCCTTGCAGCGACCCATGAGACAAGCATCATCACCTCGACATTTCAGACGGAAAAAAAAACTAAGACGAAAGAGTTTCAGTACCATATTTTTCAAACTGTAAGACACACTTTTCCTCCCCCCTCCACCGCCCCCAAATTTGGGAGGAATAATGGTTGTTAACGCTGCTGTTGAGTTCTGTTTACATTTAGATTGGTGAAATATTATGTTATGTATGTTATTAAATATTTTACCACATTTTTTGCTTCAAATTTTTTTTCCTATTTTCCTCCTCTAAAACCTAGGTGCGTCTTATGGTCCGAAAAATACGGTAGCTTATAAAAGATAACACAAAAAAATAAACAGTAGATTTAGTCCTAAATCTTCTCATACCAAAAACCATTTCACTACACAGTCTACAAGATTCACAGAGAGGAAAAAGAGACACTAAAAACGTTCATAGTAGATATTGCTAAAATATAAGGTGATGGATAATTTTATGTCTTTCTGAATTATTGCCTGTATTTTTCAACATTTAAAATTGGGTGTACAAGATAGAGTAAAAGAGTGTGTTTGCCCTTATATTTTTAAAAAGCAGATGAAATATATGCAACAAAAAGTTTTCAAGACCCGGGACATCAAGCCCCAAGACAGTGGTCCCTGAGAGATAGAAGACAATTAAGGGGATCCCTACAATTGCCTCAGTGCCCCCCCTTAAGACAGTGTCCAGCAGGGGGCGCTGAGGAGACAGACAGGAGCTGGGGAGACCAAAGTGGCAGCACAGAGAACGTGGGGGTGGGGGGGGAGAACCGCAGACACCCACAGAGGGCATCCTTGAAGTCCTTAAGGACTACTGATCAGTGCACAGGTGTGAAAAACTACCCAGGGCAGGGAAAGAACCAGCTGGAAAGACTGACGTATCCAGTGTTCAGACAGGGCTGGGAATAGGCCTATTCCCATCAGCCAGACTAGAAAACCACATGACCCAAGGTCACCGCATAGTGCACCCAGTAGGGTCTTGCCCCAGGAATGGAAAATAATTACCCTGAGCTCTGTTCAAGTCTCACTTAGTATTTCTTAAGAGCAATGCCAAAAAGGATCAAACTACTTCCAACAAGTAAATGAATACAACAATCGTGGTATATTTATACAATAGAATACTACTATCAATAAAAAAGAAATGAACTATTGACATACACAACACGGGTAAATCTCAAAATAATCATGCTGAGTAAAAGAAGCCAGACTCAAAAAAATTTTTTTTATTTTAAAAAACCATACTGCCCTGGCCAGCGTGGCTCAGTGGACTGAGTGTTGGCCTGCAAACCAAAAGGGTCACCAGTTCGATTCCTGGTTGGGGCAAACGCCTGGGTTGTGGGCCAGGTTCCCCATTGCAGGTGTGCAAGAAGCAACCAATCAATGTTTGTCTCCCTCTTTCTCCCTCCCTCCCCTTTCTCCAAAAATAAATAAATAAAATCTGAGTTTTTGAGTAAATAAACAACCATACTGCGCACTTCTATTTATATAAATTATAGAAAACGCAAACTAACACAGTGACAGACGTCAGACCCGCAGTTGCTGGACAAGGGGACAGGATAATGAGGAACAAGGCGGGGAAGTATAATGGGAAATAAGAAAAATCTGGGCCATGACTAATATGTTCGCTACCTTGACTGTGGCATTGGGTTCACGGGTACATACAGGGGCTGAAATTTCTTAAGTCGCCTACTTTGAATGTGTGCTATTTATTGCATAACAATTATGCCTCCATAAAAATGGGCACTTGATATTCTAGCATCATAAAGCATTCAAAACATATCTTAATAAAGTCAAAGACATAGCTTAAGTAGTAAGAATTTCAGTTGCTAAAAGTGAAATTCAGTTGGAGGTGGACAGATTTTAGGGGGAGTAGACTCTTCACTTTCTGGAAGCCATCAATCAAATAGTCCGGCATGGCCAAAATGCCAGACGGGCCAGACCACGGCTGGTGAGAATCACTCATGTGTCTCCTAAGTACTAACAGGAGTAAAACCTAAAAAGAAAATCTACAGAATTTCAAGAGGTTTACTCCAACCATGCATAGTAGGGCTCTTCTCCTCATGAGACCACAAAACATAAAATAAGACTCTTCGATACCAACCCACATACCTGGGACAGGGAAAAAAAATAAAATGAAGAATTTTTTTTCAGTTACAAGTGAAGGTCCGTCACAATCACAAGGACCCTCCCAAACCATGTCGGTGGGTGTTGGGGCCCACTTAGAGCGGCCCTCCCAGTGTAACCCCCTGTGACCAGCTTCTCTCATCTCTGAGCGTTTCAAGGCTGTCCTTTTTAGCACTCATGTTCGTAAACCAAACCACAGTAATCACCAAAGAGTTCTATGACTGAAGGATTCTCTGTGGTCAACTATTTTTTTAAAGATTTTATTTCTTTATTTTTAGAGAGGGGAAGGGAGGGAGAGAAACATCAATGTGTGCTTGCCTCTCACACACTCCCTACTGGAGACCTGGCCCACAACCCAGGCATGTGCTCTGACTAGGAATCGAACCAGTGACCCTTTGGTTCACAGGTCGGTGCTCAATCCACTGAGCCACACTGTACCTGCCATGGGAGAAACTGTGTGGGAAAGGGCATGGATCCACACAACCCCTCCTCAAGGCCATAGAGAAGAAACGGACATTTTGAGATTTTATGTTCTTATTCTAAAATGTGGTATTCTCCTTTTCCTTGGTGGTGGGGGCACAGAGTGGGGCAGATGGTGTGAAGAAGCTTTCCCTGAATCCCCAGCTAATATTACTCCTCTTTTCTTCTTTTTTTTTTTTTTTACATACTGTGCAGTGCTCTAGTATGACATGTTCTGATTGTGTGGCTATTTTGCACATCAAACCACGGGACTCTTGAGGCAGGGACTGTGTTTAGTTCTCTTTGTGCACCCACATTCTAGCTTTGCACTGACGCTCAAGTATTTATTCAACTGAACATACTTGCATAACAACCTCATAAGATACTGAGGAATTTGTTGCAATGGCAATTCCCTCCTGTTGATTTCCTCTCTCAATCAAAAGGAACAACAAGGAAGAAAAAATAAAAGCCTAAGCACCTACCTCGTGCCAACTCGGAACTAGGTGCCGTGGAATGGATAATGACTTCATAATACAAAAACGGTGATAAGATTCTTAGAAAATATACCACGAGGTAACATTTGATGAAAGTCCAGAAACAAAACACAGATAAAGGATAAGGGAATTGGCAAAGGGATAATGTTCTTTGGTAAATTCAGAACACTAAGACCTGTGCGGCAGGACCCTCGAGGGCTCAGAGCTCCAAGGAGCTCTCCCGGAGAGGGCCGCTCCGCCACAGCTGCGCGAAGACTGCTCCGCGTTCTGCCTTCTGCTTGCATTCGTCCCTTTCGTTCCACAAAGGCACCCAGGAGTCTCCCGCTCACTTCTTACTATCCCACAGTGGCCACGCAGCATGCCTTCTGTGTCTTGAGTAGTGTAGGGATAGGCTGGGGCGTTCAAAAACAACTCCAATAACCACCCAAGTGGGGGAAAAAAGTAAAGGGAAGTATAATAGCGGAATGTGATGGCCCAATATGCAAAGTAAACATTTGTGAGCATCCAAACATCAATAAAAGCGTAAACACACGGAGTGTACATCAAGCAGCCATCACAGTGCCTGAGGAGCAAGCAGCCTTGGCAACTAGCAGTTCTCATTTCCTCAGAACAAGCCTGCGGGGTGGCTATGTTCTACAGATAAGGACACTGAGGCTCAGAAGGATGAAGAGCACCGCTCAAAGTTTCAGGGTTGCCCGTGGAGACCAAAGTCCAGCCGGTGTCTGCTAGACTGCAGAGTCTGAGCTCTCCTCATTGGACTGAGCTGTCTGCTTGGCCTGCTGTATTCATTCCCCTCCACCTGTGGTAGATTCTCCGTCCGATCAATACCACCTATTACCTTAAGCTCTGCCTGGCAAATATTGACTTATGCATAGCTTCAAAAGGCTCACCTCCAACTGGCGGAGGCCAGCCCAGCTGCAGAGGGGAGATGATCCAAGGTAAATCCATACGCTCTGTGTTTTGGACTCTTTTGTGCCCGGCCCAGCTTCCTCATGCCCACACCTGAGTTACTCCTGTGAGCATCCTAACCCACTGTCCCATATCCCGTAATGGTAGGGAAGAAATACAGAAATACAGCACTGGGGTGGGGAGATATATATATATATATATATATATATATATATATATATATATATATATATATATATATAAAGAGAGAGAGAGAGAGATACACACACACATATATATACACACATATGTATATGTATATATAGAGAGAGAGCTCCCACTTTCACTGAAATAATCAAAAGAGGGTATTGAAATCATGAGAGATCCCGTTCAAAGCCCTATTCTAATTTTGCTCCCCACCATGTAAGATAGAAAACAGCAATTTCAATTCCCCTCACAGAAGAGAAGGCATAAGCTTCGGTGTCTGAAGCAGGAGTTAAAGCTTCGGAACTGAGGACTCTGTTTTCGCATGTATAAGAGGCATTGTTATGAGGATTCAAAACAATGAGGATAACGTGCCCAGAGCATTGCAAGATAGGCTCAACTGTTACTGTTGTGAATATTTGTAAGATTGAATATATGTAGTAGTCCCTTTTTTTGTATATGGACATGGGTGCATCTGGGAGGTCCTTAGTGAGTTGTGTGAGCTCTTGAAAACCTCTCCTGCACGGGTCCTTTCCCTTCAGCATGGGACCACGTACAGGCAATTTAGACAATCAGGGCTTTGACAAAGCACATGTGAAAAGACACAGGGCGATCTCCCACTCCTCCTTGAGGGGCTACCAATCTTCTGATGAAGGATGAGAGGGGGTGTCAGTAATGAGGCAGAGTGGTGGGAAGCGCCCCACATTAAATATTCAAACCCCAGCTGCCATTCCCGAGGCCCCAGAATCCACACACCCTGAGCTGAAGCAAATGAAGAAGAAGAGAGCAAGTAGTAAGTTAACAACCCACTTCGGAAACAACTGCATTCGTTCCACGGAGCAGCCACTCAAGCTCTGATGGTTCCAGCTCATTCGCCAGTGTGCAGTTCTAATCAGAATGAAAGTCCTTGATCACAGCAACATGGCAGAATCGTCGATTCCGAACCTATCAGGTCTCTTGGAAAAGTAAATACCTTGTTGCAGGCCTCTGCAAAGGCAACTGAATCATCCGCTCACGGCTCCTTCTAGCCCAGGCTTATTCCTGGTGTTGCCTGGCCACAAAGCAGCCTCCATCTCTCCCTTTTGTATTTTGTGTGGTTTATCTGATTATGAACTTGAACTTCCGCCTGTGCCCTGTGAATAAAGGTCATGAATGTCCTCTCTCCCGCTCTGACTCAGGACTCTATGTTGTGCTGGTCATTGAACTTGCCTCTGCCACGTTCTCCTTATATGTAAGGCAGTCAGTCAAGGCATAGTGTCCCATCAATCCCTTAACGTCCTGGCCAGGGCGGTATCTTTTAGGAGGTTAATGAGAGGATGTCAGGATGATGTGAACAGGATGCAGACACAGCTAATGGAGCGAGCCATAAAGGTAACTGGGCTCCGTCTGGGTTTGGCTGAGGGGGCCAGTCCCTAGGCAGACAGAAAACTGAGCG
Organism: Phyllostomus hastatus; assembly: GCF_019186645.2. Lineage (NCBI taxonomy): Eukaryota > Metazoa > Chordata > Mammalia > Chiroptera > Phyllostomidae > Phyllostomus > Phyllostomus hastatus. The sequence goes on from NW_025334024.1 coordinate 23,452,617, forward strand.
GATGCCTATATCAGCAGCACACCAGCGGAGTGAGTATGCGTGTGGCTCAGGCAGAGTGTTTGAACCGAAAGCTACTGGATGAATTCTTTCCAGTTTCTTTACAAGGATCCTGTACCTACAGAACCAAAGCCCAGGGAAGGAAAACATTAATACAATATGACAACATGAGGGAGGGGACCCCGTAGTCAAAACTGTGCTCACCATCTTTGTTAAAAAGGCCTCTTCCAAAACACCCTGCCCGCCTATCAGCTCCTAAGACAGAGACAACCCGGGTGGCCTGAGGAAGGGAAGTGGGAAAATTGGGTTTTTGGATGTATGCCCCAAGTTGAAACTGCAGAGGGAAACAGATGGGAGATAGAAAGCTCTACCCTTTCATTCAGGGACTGCTGCTCGCCATCTGCCTTGGCCCCGGAAAGCTGGGTCCGGAAGCTTGGAGAGCCTCCTTCTGTCACCACCGCAAGATGATGCCAAACGTCTTTCTCAAGATTAGACCTGGTCTGGCAGAGCCTAGCTCTGTCCTGTTCAGCCCGACGGCCTGTCCCCACAGCAGAAGGCCTAAACAGGAGTCATCTCTGGCAGGTTTTTCTCTCTCAAGCTTCCTCTGGAACCGTCACTCTCTTACTCTGTTTTTGCATCTGCTTTCTGCCTGGAATCCCGCATGTGTTCTGACTTACTGGGCACCCTTGTTCTGCTACCAAGCTCTCTAGTACCAACCAGGAGGCCTCATTTCCTCCCAAATGTCCCGGCTTCTGGTTACCATGGTGACAAAGTGAGCATCCCCATTCACCCGGGCTGGCCACAATGTCCAGTGTCAACCCTGATAATCTCTGCCACCCCCGGGCGTCCATGTGAGCTCCCAAGTGAGGCCCAAATCCCATCTGTGGGGCAACATTTTGCACGAATCCTTTTGAAATGGGGTAGAAAGGGAAACAAGAAAAAAAATCAAAACTGCGACCCTCTGAATCTGAGGAGATGCTAATGCAACCGAGTGCCAGATGTTCTCATCGGCTTTCACTCTGCTTTGCGTCGTGTGAAAAGTCACGCCCTCCCCAGTAATTTCTGTTGATTCCCGAGGTCCTTATATTCTCACCGCCACTCCTGGCTGCAATTTCCTGAATTCACGGAGCTCTTGTTTCTGATTTTAATTTTGCCAGATGTTCATTTACTGAGCCCCAAATATCTTTCTTACATCATCAAATATTTATTGAACCTTTCCTACGTGAATGTAACAAAACCCAGTTACTGTTGTTTAGGACATACGCTGCAGTGGAAGTGACAGAAAAATTAACAGACAATTAAATGCTGCAGTAAGTGCTCAAGGGCTCCTGTGGGAAGGTTAGAATGTGTTCCATAGGCACCTCGTTCTGGGCCTGAGCTGGGAGGTCAGAAAAACCTTCCCAGGGAACGAAGGAGCAGGAGATACGTACATCCTGGCTACTCGAAGTGTGGCCCGTGAAAATAAACATATCCACAGTTACAGCTAGAGATTTCAGTGGCTCTGTCCCAGTAATTGATGGAGTGAGTGGACAGCAAATCAGCAGAAAGGAGGAGGGTCCCAGGTTCCAGCAGCGATGCCCACGAGGCTGCAGGATCTGAGGGAGGCCAGGCCCAACGGCACAGCTACGCAAAGGAGTACATGGGCGGGCTGGCGGAGTCCCGCGTCCTGAGCTTGCCCTGGAAGTGGTGGAGGACCACCTGAGGATTAGCACACCGGGCACCTCGAAGATCCCCTGGGAGAATGGAAAACCGAGGGCCAAGTGTCCCCTCAGCAAACCCCAAAAGTATAACAGGCAACACGATTCTTGGGGATGGGAGAAGGTAGTTACCATTACCGCCAACCTGTCAAGATGTGGGCTTATCATAGAAAATAAGACCCCAAATGGCATGATGGGTGGGCACCCACCCCTGCCCCATGGGTCCCCAAAGCACGACAGACCCAGCAGGGAGAACCCACAGACCATAACATGAAGTTGGTACCCTTTTTCTTAGGGTTTTTTTTAATGTATAGTTTTTACTTAATGCACTAAGCATATACAGCACTTTGGTTTTAGAAAATAAAAAATAAGTTTGTTTTTAAAATAAAAGCATATTTGTTGTGGACTGAGATTCAAATTTCCTACATGTACACATGCTGTGTGTTAACGTTAAATCTAGAAAGAACGATCTATGTTGGTTTCCTTTGGGGAAAGAGGGTACGAGGAGGGACGCTCTTTCTTTTCATTCTTTCTTATGTCCTTCCCAATGCACGTGAGCCCATGTGAGGGTTTTCAAGCAGTAGATTATGGATACACATCTGTGTTATAAAAACCTAAAACTTTCCCCTAAGTTAACAAACGCAAAGCAGAGTGAATGAGTTCAACAGGGATAGGGGTCCAGGCCCTTAAGTAGCTTGGCTTGTTGTAACATTTCCATGAAGTTAAAAATGAACATGTGCCCTGGCTGGTGTAGCTCAGTGGATTGAGCGCGGGCTGCGAACCAAAGTGTCGCAGGTTCGATTCCCAGTCAGGGTACATGCCTGGGTTGCAGGCCATGGCCCCCAGCAACTGAACATTTATGTTTCTCTCTCTCTTTCTCCCTCCCTTCCCTCTCTAAAAATTAAAAAAAAATGAACATGTGAGGCAGGGTGTGGTAAGTAGGTGGAGAACCATGATTTTTAGGGCAGTGAAAACATTCTATGTGATACAACAATTGATACATTTGTCCAAACCCTAATGTAAATGGGGATTTACAGGATGTAAAACACCAAGAGTGAACCCTAATGTAAACTGCGGACTTTGAGTGGCAGTGATGTGTCAGCGGAGGCTCACCAATTGTAACAAATGCCGCGTTCTGCTCGGGGATGTGGATAGCCCGGGAGGCTGTGCAGGCGGTGGGGCAGGGAGGATGTAGAAGGGAAGGTGTCTGTACCTTCTGCTCAGCTTTGCTGTGAACCTAAAACCGCTCTAAAATGGCCTTTAAAAATAAAACTTTAAAAATTACACTAAATATGACATACACTTTACTCCAGAATATGTCCATTTTTTGTTCTGATTGATAAATGTGTTCAATTATTGTCTCCCAAAAGCAGAATGGGGGCTGCTGAGGAGCCAGGCAAAGCGCCCAGCCCAGCGATGTCCTGCGTGAAGCATTCTGCATGTTCGCCGCAGACGCTGCCCCAGCCCCACCCACCCGTGCAACACTGGCATGTGCGTGTGTGTGCACGCGTGTACATGAGGATCACAGGAGGGTCCCAAATGGGTCCCAAGCCCTTGCCACCTGCTGCAGGGGAAGAGGATGGTCCAGAAAACATCTCCTGGTAGGGGACAGTCCTTTCCCCAGGTACACACAGTCACTTAGAAGTCTTGTTGCCTTCCGTCCAGGTGTGGCCATTTTAAACACACACACGCACACACACACACACACACACACACACACACACACACACAATGGCCAAGCTGAGAAAAGTCCCCCAACCACCAAATCTCGAAGCTCACAGGGAACCTGCATCTGTTCCTTCCTTCCTTTTTTTAACACAGAAATCGCTGAAGATAGGTGAACATTAAACAGCAGATTCGGTGCCAGGATATATCAGCCCTTAATGGCAACCAGGTCACGGCGGGCAAGGCTGTGCTCAGCATGGCCCGCAAGCTTCGAGAAGCCACAGATGAGTCGCTGAGGCTCACCGAGCCTCCCCCCTTCACAGGGGTGAAGGAACTGCATTCCCTTTACTCCACTTCAGGTTCCTGAGTTCCAGGGCAGCTCAGTCACTTCTCATCGTCATGCACTGCCTGGTGGTAGAAAAGACCCCTCCTGCCTGCCGTCACTTTATTGTACTTTTCATCTTCCTTGCTGTAGCTTTTCTTACGGTACCGGGTGGGAGACAAGAACATCCAGTTCTCGGAAAAGAACTTAGTGTTGGCAGTGCCCCTGGCAGTCCCCCAGCTCTGCCTCTTGTTTCAACGGGTGCTTGGACAGGACAGCCCCAGGGACGCCCCTTCTTCTGGCCTCCAGCCACCCTCCCACCTCTTCTCCAGCCGCCGGCTTCAGAACCAGCTCCGTCATCCTCCGCCTCCACGACCAGCCGACACCACTTTTGACCGTAACTTCTTATGGCCGGACAACCATGAGCTCCCAGGTTCATCAGAATCACTCCGCCGAGATGGAGGCCCCGTCAACAGCTCGGTCACCCCGCATCTGCGGGCCTCCCGCACCTGCCTCTCTCTGGGCTTCTACCTCCACGGCGACACGGTGGCTCTGGAGTGTGTGGGCCACCTCTCCCACGAGCTGGCTGAAGAGAAACACGAGGGAACCCAGGGTCTCTTTGAAGATGCAAAACCAGGGCAGTGGCCGCATTCGCTTGCAGGACATGCAGAGGCCTCCCCAGAATGAGCGGGGTGACACTCGGGACACCATGGAAGCCGCCGTGGTCCTGGTGGAGAACCTGCTGACCCAGGCCCTGTTGGACCTGCAGGCCCGGGTTCTGCCCGCACAGCCCCTCAGCTCTGTGACTTCCCGGCGCTCCACGTCCTGGATGAGCAGGGGAACCTCATCGGGAGGATGGGCGCCCCCTGGCTCCCTGCACCGGCTGGCCGGCCCCCAGGCTGGGCTGGGCAAGGGTCTGTTCAGAAGGCTCCCCCTCAAGCACCACCAGGAGCCGGTGGAGCCCAGAGGACTTTAAGAGGGCCCCCCTGCACCCGCTGGTGTCTGGCTTCCGCCTGAGCCTCTCCATGAAACCACTAGGCTGCCTCGAACCACCCTGGAGCCCTCTCCCATGCCCTGGACCAAATGGAAACAACAAAGCTTTTCACAAAAAAAAAAAAAAAAAAAAAAAGTAGTCATTTGGGTTTTTTCCTTTTACAAATAAGATCTAACTGAATTAAACAAAGAATTGTGCCAAATGCTAAATAGAAGTTCTCCTACTACAGACAAGTCATAATTAATTAAATGGAATCAAATGTGGAATTCTAGTCAACGGGAATTCTCACAGGTGTTGCATAAAATGCAGTTTTCTGTCATCACAATGGCACCTAAAATGCCTCCCCCCCACCATGTCCACAAACGCCCAGACCTACAGAAAAGTTTTATATGAGTTATTTGAACCAAGTTTTTGAGAACATGCCCAGAAGCAAGAGCTCAACAGATTGAGAAAATGCTCCGGAGAATGGCAGTTTCGCAATTCCTTTGCTGCATTTAGAATCAAAGAAAAACCTAAGGACAGTTACAGGAAATCCATTGGTGACAGATTAAGGAGGCAGAAGAAAGCAAAGTGGGGAAATCTCTGGCTATAAAGTAAATCAAAGGGACACATGCTTCTTTGACATTGGCGGGTACAGGGTAGTTAATAATTAACATTCGCAGCACAGGGAGACGGTGGGAGGGGAACAAGATAGCAAGGAGGGCTTCTGTGGTCTCCTGCTCTGGTGCCAGCGACTGTGCTTCTGAGGGGTCTGGAAACGAAAAGGACTCTAGCATTTCAAAGGTGCGTTATCCTAGATGCAGAACAATGGCCAGAGCTCACTCACGGTTAAAGACCGACCTTTGCTAGGGAAGCTGTGGGCCTGGGACGTGACCTGCCCAGGTGGGAACGTGTGATCACACCGCCCTGTGCGGTCACTTTTCGGTCCCTGAGCTCGCAGGGCCTGCCATTCAGCCCCTGGAGAGCTTGTCCGGTCTGCAACATGCCACCCTTTTCGTTCACAGCCATGAAAATTGTTTCAAGTCATACAAAAGCTGCCCCACTTGATCTCAAAAGTGTGAATATATAACATAAAATAAACGGTGCATTCTTAGTTTGTGGTGAGATGTTATGTAACCTTGACCTAGAAGTCTTCTGTGTATGCCACGGCTGACCACAGGGCCATTAGAATCGTAAATAAAAGGATAAAGTTCTAAGCAAGGAAAGTGACCGTCACCCTCTACACTGCCTCGGTCACCTTAGTCACCTCTCCTAAGGGTGCTAAGTTCGTCATGACATTTTACGAAGGGTTTTGTTAACCCGAAGAATGAGTTTTGATGCCAGGTTATCCTTACGTCTAAGCGGAGTTTTGTTCATCAGGGAGCAGGGACCAGGATGGCCAGGGGCTCCGGGCTGGACGTCCCCCAGGTCCTCCGCCACTTCACCCGCCACAGGGAACAAAGGCACTTGTGTGTGACCAGACCCTCCTGTGTGGTCACGTATTTATTTTCCACTTCACAGAAACTTTACAAACGCCAAGCCACTTAGGGTCACACACCCTGACCCCTGTTAAACCTTCTCCTCCTGTGCACTGTGCTGACTTTTTAAAAAATAGGTATAATTTTGATTCCTTCGCACCAGAGGGCTATTGTTGTGTCGGCCGGTGTCATTTTTTCTTTGACAATCTAAGGGAAAAGAGGTCAGTGTCCCTGAACAACTAGGGTGGGACCGCGTGTTTTAAAAATTCTTGTGGCGCACCGGTTGACAATCGCCACCAGAGGGGATTATCTGAGGGAGGAGAGGGTACTGGGTGGATGGGGGCAAAGGGGGGAAATCAGAACAACTGTCATGGCATAATCAGTAAAATATAGTTTAAAAAATAAAATTCAAAAGAAAGAGAAAATTGCCGCCATAGACACAAAAGTTGGGGAGACTGCATTATAATGTTATGTATCTCTTCTAGAAATGTATGAGGCATACAGGAGAAACCCTGAGAAGCTCTGCAGGAAGAAACCTGCTTCATGGGAATAAATCCCAAGTTTCCAAGTCACTTGACCACAGGCCCCTCTCCATCCTCCCACAGACCGTGTTGCAGGAAATGCTGGGCCGGGCGATCCGGGGTGTCATTTCAACACGATGACCTTTTTTCTCCTCTCCATCCTCACCTCCATCTGATGTTTCTTTCTGTAGTTTCCAGGCTCAGTGTGAGTGGGGGCGGTCTTCCGGTTGAGAGGGGCCACACTTATCGCTAAGTCACATGGAGTGGGCAAATGACAGACCAGCATCACACAAAGCTAGGGCAGTCCCCGACACACCCGTCGGCAGGCGCACAAAGAACACTGGGCAACGACACTGGGTGTTTGTCAATGAGCCTCTCAACATCCTCACTGCTACCAATATCCTTTGTTTCCTCGCTGCTGCCGGGAAGCCTTTTATGTTTAGCAAACTGATTCCATTTTTTCTCACCCAGAGGGGAAGAAAAACCTGAGCCCGCGCATCTTTGTCCGTCTTCTAAGCTGCTAAGCCCGGTAAAGGCGATGGTCTGGGGTCTGGAAGACCTGGATTCTGCTTTGGCCCGTGCCACGGAGTCTCTCCGGATTCAGAAGCGAATCATCCTCCTCATCAAAGCCCGCACGTTTCCACCTGGAAAGTGAGGACGTGGAGCCAGGTGGTCTCCAGGTCCTCGTGCAGTTTGAGGCTGTCGTTTCCTTCTGCATGCAGCTGCAGGCAGCTTCCGGTCTAACAACTCCAAGGTTCGCCAGCACGGCCTCGGCAGCAGCCCTGGGGTCCCGTGTGGTGTGAGCAGCCTCTCCAGCCTCCGACAGGCAACAGCTGGAGAAGGAAACAGCTCGAGCACCTCTGAGTGTTTTCTGGCAGGCTGTGCCACATCCCTCATGGTCAGTGCCCACACAGATGTCAGCCTTGTCCTTGGGGAAATGCTCTGTCTCATTTTGGGGACAGCCTGTGTCCAGTAAACCAATGGCTTGAACTGCTGAGGTCCTGATATTTTCTTCCTTTTTAAATAATTCAAAAAATCAACAGTCATCCTCACTTAAGTTACGTGAAGGGGTTTACTTCAACCCACAACAGCAATGAGAGCTGCCCCTGGGCCTGGAAGTGGGGCCAGATCAAGGCAGGAGAAGTTTGAAGTTCAAGTTTGTTCCTACTTTTGCGGTGGTATCAGGCCCTCAGCAGGATTCAAGCATAACTTATGAGTGTGTACACCAGCTTCTATTTCTCCAAGCCGTGCTTAGGACAAGCTCAAATCCTCTTAACTACTGAGCACAGGGAATCTCTCCCCAGGTCAGCTTCCAACCTTGGCTTTGAGGTCGCTGACGGCACCCCTCCCCCTGCCCTCAGTATGGCCAGTTGAGTGAGGCCTGGGGCTTGTCCCAATCCCCTCCGTCACCCACTCGGGGCTGCACAGTTGCAGGGTCACGAATATTGAGGATGTGGTTGGCTCTGACTCTTCTGAACTGTGACCTTGAGCCAGTCACATGACCTTTCTGGGCCTCAGATACTCTCTTCCTCTGTGCGATGCGGCTGACAACCCTGCCTCTAAAACGGCAACACACAGCCAGTGGGACCTCTCTGGCCCCTCCCCAATGGGCGCTGTAATCCCTGGGAGCTCCTTGACTTTGACTCTCTGTACCTCGCTCTCTGGTGCCCCCCACCTTTAACAAGGGCCGCTCCTTCATCCTTGGTAACAGCCTTTCTCCCATCGCTCGTTCTTCTAGGCTCCAGTGAAGGGTTTCCACCTCCAGGTGCTTTTGCTGGACACCCCAGGCGGGGTGTCTCCGTGCTGCGCTCCTCCATCAGTGACACATGCATTTACATTTGTCACTGCACTTAGCGACCCCGAAATCACCGCTCCCACCCTCAGGAGGCTCCCAGGCTTCCGGCAGATGCACCGTGTTCTTTTATAACTCCCCTTTTCTGCAATGGCCCCCTAGGGTGGCTGACACTGCTCTAGGTGCTTAAGGGCTAACTGCTGAGGGAGAAGGTGCAGGGGGAGCAGGGGGTACGAAGGCAATAAAGAGACCCCAGGGGTGTGTGGGGAGGGGTGTGGCACTGGCGCCGTGTGCGACACGGAGGAGGCAGATTCTGCAAGGCAGCCTCAAGCGTTACGTGAAAGGGATTGCACTCTATCCTGAAGGCACCAGGGAGACTCCGAAGGGTTTTAAGCGAGGGGAAGACACGATTGGCTGTATGATTTAGAAGAGTCCCGCTGGCTGCCCTATCGGGGATGTCCTGGAGGAGCAAGAGTGGGCTCAAACAGTCCAGGGAGGGGCTTTTGGTGTGACCCAGGAAGGGGCTGATGGTGCGGCCACGTGGATGGGGAGAGGCAGGTGGCTCCTACTTCCTGTGGTAATGAGATAGCTCTGCCCCTCCCCGGCTCTGGACTTGGGCCACCAACTCCACTGCATCGTCGTTAGAATGAACGAGGGAACAAGTGTTTGGGTAGTCGTGCTCGACATGTGTCCTGGCCGTAAGCTGGGGCCTATGGGGGGTGCGGGGGAGCTCATCCAGGATGACTCTTGGATTTCTGGTTTAAGGACATGGGTAGAGAGTCAGAGGTGACTCAGCGATGGGCACGTCAGGTCTTGAGGTAGTTGGGAGGAGGACCTACTTGGGATCAGTGCGTGGAACACGTCCAGGCCCTCACATCTCGGCCCCGGCTGGCTCTGAATCCTGGTTCTCACCCCCACGGGCAGGGCAGGGCAGGGTGGGTCCAGCACGGGCGGCCAGCAGGGGTGGAACTGATGAGAAAAACAACAGTCCAACAAATTGAAAGGTGAGGCCCAATCAGAGGTGCTCTGTGTCACCTTACCGTCTTGGGGCCTGAGCTCACACACGTGTGAATGGGGTAGACGACTATGCCAGGCAGGGCTAGGTCTCCCGGACACTGAGAGCTGGGAGGTACAGACAGCGATGTTGAAACACCTCCTCTCCCTTCGAGGTCCCACTCACATGCAACCTGCTCGGTATCACCTCTCCCGGCTCGCCAGCCAGAAGCAACCCCTCTCTGCTCTGGGCTCCTGGAACCCCCACACTCTGAGCGTTTGCAGGGCTGTGCCTGGCCTCTGCCCGCCCCACAGCCCCTGGAACGGGCGGTGCACACAGGCACTCACTGTCTCTGCCTCACTGCCACGTGTGCTGCTCTGTGCCCCTCCCTGCAGGCGGCCAGCACAAGCCCGGGGCCAGTCCAGAACGTGGGGCTCTGCTGTCACGGCCCCAGTCGACAGGAACTGCAGTCCTTCCGGTGTAAAGCCCAAACGTGAGGCAGAAGACAGGACTCAAGACACACCCAGGGGCTGTAAGCGGGGAGCCACAGATGGACAGCATGAATAAAGTATTTTTAATCATTTATCAAAATCCTTATAGTTATCGGGTAGAGGCAGGTGGGTGTAGTTTCCCAGAGTAGTTTCACACACACAGACAAGTATTTGGAGATACTCTATGAGCTCGGTGGGGTGGGGGGAGATGTTTCCAGAGAAATGCTAGCCAGAGCCTACATGTTCTGTGGGGGCTTGGGAGATGCTCTCCCACCCTGAGGAGGGGTAGAGTCACCAGATACTGTCCCCTCTTGCCTCCTAGGGGCAGGCTGACTGTAGTGGGGCAGGGTCTGCCTCCAGACCTTCTTCTAAGGCTATGCACTTCCCTGGGGCAGGCTGGATGTGGAGAGCAAGGGCGGTAGGAATGCAAAAGGCCCTGTCCAATCCAGAGAAAGGACCACCTCTTTCCATGAGAGTGGCCCTCTCAGCCAGCACCATCTCCTCCCCGCCCAAGGCCACTGCGGCAGCCCGGCACCCCCCGCCCTGGCTCAGCTAGCCTCCTCTGTCCTCTTCGGGAACAGGAAGTCACAGGGCTTCTCATCAGATGGGTTTGGAAGCTAGCCTACATCCACTCCCACTCCCCAGCACTCCCACACACAGGGCACCCATGTGCAAACAGGCACATACATGGACATCTGCACAAAGACACACACCACTCACTGACTTCCATGTGTGCACACAAATGCAAAACACAGCAAGGTCATGTTCAAGCACAATCACTCCAAGTGCGCATGCATGTACTCCATAGACAAAATGCAGGGGTTAGCGGGGACAAGGGAGACAGCCTGGAAGGGCAAAGGCCATGCCTTTTCCTACCTTCCTCCTCTACCTGTGAAACACTATATGTCATGCAAAGTTCAGATTAAATGCCGTCTCCCCCATGAAGGCCTCCCTGATTTCCCACCAGAGCACCGAGTCCTCCCTCCTGTGCCGCCACCCCCTGGCTCTCTCTCCTCCATCTGATTTTCGCCGCATTCTGCCTCCTCCCATTCCAGTTTCCTTAAAAGATAGCTGGTGTGTATCCTCTGCACTTTATTTCTCGCCCCTTCCTTTACACTATTGCTGGAAGGAAGACATGGTGGCTGAAGTTGCGGCTACCATCTTGGTTGGACCAAGGGGTAAGGACCACACCTTAGAGAAGGCAGAGTCACAGGCTAGAAGGACCTGGGTCCCTGAGCACTCTGTGGGCCAGAAATGCCATGCCAGCCCTGGACTGCCTATGTCCAGATTTTTATGTGAGAGAGATCAATTTTGTTTTGGTTAAACCAATTATTTGGGGCCTCTTTTACTCGCAGGCAACCCCAACTTGAACTGAGACACTGGGAATTATTTCTGGCTCCTTTTCCACTTCTCCCTGCATCTAATCCCCAAACCCTTTGGGTTCTACCTCCTTGATGTGTCCCAGACCTGTAAGCTTTTCTCCATCACTGCTACTTCTACCTGAGCTCCAACCCTCCGAATTTCTTGCCTGGGTTACTGAGTCAGACTTCTGTCTACCTAGTCTCCCTACCTCTTAGGCTTGCCCTTCCCATCTTTCAGACCAGTAACTCAAATCAGCTTTCTCTTGGGAAAAGTGAAATATATACATTATGGAGATCAATAAGATAGATGCCCACACCCAGAATGGTGACAAAAAGTGTTGATATTACCTGCAATTTTTGTGAAGCAAATTTGACACAGTCATGTTGCTCCCTCCACCAGGGCAAACACCCGCCTGTGCCCTGCGCATCCCATACTGAACTGTGTCCCTAGTACCTGTTTTCAAACTTGGACATCCTTGATGAGTGAATGTATGGCATGGTTCATGTATTTTAAATGTTTATCTAAATCATGACATATTGTACCTATACTTCTGCAACTTGCTTTTCTTTTTCGTGTTTTTGAGGTCTATGCATGTTGACACCTATAAACTGAGCTCCTCCATGCCCATAGCTCTGTGATACTCCATCAGGTGACTAAACAGCTCATCTATCTGATTCCCTGATGGACAATCAGGCTGTTCCTGTTTTGCTTTCATAAACAGTGCTTCACTAACATCCTTATACATGTGTGAAGTCTCTAGGATCTATTCCTGGAAGTATAGTTGGTAGGTCTTAAAGACAGTGAATGTTACAGATTGAAATGCATCTCCCCAAAACCGTATGTGGAAGTTCTAACCCCAGGTACCTATGAATGTGAATTATTTGCAAGGAGGGCCTTTGCAGATATAATCCAGTTTAGGTGAAACCATTAATGTGGGCCCTAATCCAATATGACTGGTGTCCTTCAAAGAAGAAAAAGAGCCCTGGCTGGCGTAGCTCAGTGGATTGAGCACCGCCTGCAAACCAAAGGGTTGCCAGTTAGATTCCCAACCAGGGCACATGCCTGGGTTGTGGGCCAGGCCCCCAGGTGGGGGCATGCGAGAGGCAACCACACATTGATATTTCTCTCTCTCTTTCTCCTTCCCTTCCCTCTCTCCAAAAATAAATAAAATCTTTTTTAAAAAGAAGAAGAAAAAGAGACACACACAGGGAGAGAAGGGCATTGAAGATGGAGGCAGAGATGGGAGTGACGCATCAACAGGCCAAAGAATTGGGATGGGTCGCTGGCAATAGACAGAAGCCAGAGGCAAGGCCTGGAGTCTCAGAGGCTCCAGAAGGAACAAACCCCACAGACACCTTGATTTGGGACTTCTAGACTCCAGAACTGTGGCAGAAAAATGTTTTGTTATTTCAAGCCATCTAGTTCCCATCTAGTGGTAATTTGCCGTAAATGTGTATGGCAGCTGCAGGAGACGTGGAATGGAAAGTCGTGGCCCAAGGGGGCACCGGATGAGGTCACAGCGAGAACAGAGGATCTGAGCTGGTAAACCGGAAGGGGCGCGGAGAGCGCGATGCCGCAGAGCGTACAGTAAATCAACACAGCACACGGCTCTCTTCGGGTTTTAGAGTGTCCGAGAAATGGCTGTTGCTTAGGGTGGATTGGTTCAAATTGTTCAGCTCGTAGAATCTCGAATTCATTCGTTTTGTCCTTTAAAAGTAATCAATTCCCTCCCACGCACAACCACAATGATCTGACAAACGCAGGTTTGTCATTAGTAGCCACGAGTTATTTTGGGCTTTCTAAACCAGGCCGTTTTTTTAGACGCTATCAGGTCCTCTTTCTTAATCCTCCCAAGTGCCTGCACGCACAAGGCAGGAATGTTAACCTGGGCAACAGAGAAAGGGGAGCATTCAGTGCGGTGAAGGTGATGTGCACTTGGGAAAACATCCGGCTGAAAATCTAGGGTGGGCCACCTTGTTCCTGGCCCGAGGAGGTGAGGCAAATTCCTTCACCTGCATCAGCCTACATTTTCTCAACTTTCAAAATGACAAACTCGCCGCTACCGCTTCCGTGCGGCGGGTGGTGATTAAGTCAGCAGCGTCCTCACCCTTTCCCGAGACCACGTGGACCCCGCGGGGCCGACTCGCCGGCTGGCGGACCCGCTCGCCCCAGCCACCAGGGTCCGCTGTGACGCGGCGCGGGCCTGGCTGCTCTAGCCTCACCCGGGGAAGTGGCTGTCCTTACCTTCGGCAGGAGCGCGCGCCTCGGAGTCTGCGCCCGCCGGCCCTCCGCTCTGTCTTGCAGCCACCCACTGCCCGCTTGCCGCCCACCATGGCCCTGCTGCACTCCAGCCGCGTCCTGTCCGGGATCGCCGCCGCCTTCCACCCAGGCCTCGCGGCCGTGGCTTCTGCCAGAGCCAGGTAAGCAGGGGAGTCGGAGCCGAGAAGACGGGCCTGCCCCGGGAGCTACGGACACCGCCAACACACGCACACACGCACACACTTTCTCGGATTGAGCGGCGGCGCCACACAATGACCCTCGGGGTCCTACATCCCTCTCCTCCCCTGCGTCCCGGACCGCGGGAGAGCGCGCCAACGCGTTCCCCCAGGGTTAGGAAGTATGGCCCTCTGCGGCACCCGACTCCCATTCAAGGTGGGGGTCACGGGGCTCAGATTCCGCGGGGGAGTGGGGGTTGGGAACTCGGGGGGAGCCGGCGGCTGCTGCCCCGGGGCTGACCTCGCTCCCATTGGCTGCAGGGCCGCGGCTGCCTCGCGCCCGTTGGCTACGGCACCTGGGACGCGGGGGCGTGGGGCTGGACCGCGTGCGCCACGCGTGTGCCCTTGACAGGCTACCCGGGGGCGCTGCGGGGCTCACCTGTCGTGGCCTCCCTGGGGCCCGACCCGGTTTGGCTGTCCTGTGGCTGACGGCCATTAGTGTGCCCGGGAGAGGGAAGCGCATGGAAGGAAGGTACCCGGGACTCTGGCATTCAGTCCCGGCCATCCTCCCTGCATCCGGTGACCTTGGCGCAAGGCATCCTCGCGTCCGTGTTACCGCCTAAGTCACCCGTGATTCCCCCCTCCCAACTTTCCCGTTTGGCCTTTGAGTGCAGAAGAGTCGGAGTGTAGCGCACCTCTTTTTGTTAAGCCTTTAGCAGGTCTGCCTGTAGGAAAGTGGCCGTTCTCCCTCTGCATCTCTCTCTACTCCTCGTTTAGTAAATATTTCTTCACCTGAGTTTCACAGAGCCAGCACTGGACCAGATGCTGGTAATAGACACGGCCTTGAACGAGCCTGAGAAAGGGGTCACTCAGGCAGTTACTAATACTTGTTTTAAACAGCGTGTAAATGTTGGCAAAGGAAAAAATACGGTGCATTAATTGCTTTTTAGTGGAGACCTGAGCCAGGCAATTTAATTCACGGGTTGGGGCACACCCTGGCTGGTGTGACTCAGTGGATTGAGTGCCGGCCTGCATACCAGAGGGTCGCTGGTTAATTGCCCGTCAGGGGACCTGCCTGGGTGGCAGGGGACCTGCCTGGGTGGCGGGCCAGGTCCTCAGTTGGGGGCGTGTGAGAGGCAACCACACATGGATGTTTCTCTCTTTCTCTCTCCCTCCCCCCCTCTCTAAAAGTAAATAAATAAAATCTTTTTTTTTTTTAAAGCTGATTGGGGACAGTGTCCTTAAATGCTAACTAATCAGGAACCGAGTCCCAAACCTCCACAATCAGATGTTAACTCCAAGGAGCAAAGCCTTTACTTCTTTCCCTAGCCGCGGCTTTCTGTTTGAACATTTGTACGATTCCTTCAAGCCTGCAGAACAGTTTGTCCTTTACAAAGCCGCTCATTCTTGGCAGTGGTTTTCCCCAGACCATCCCACATTCTTCACTCCTTGATTTGGTTTCTTCTTGGCTTGCTGTCGGGGCATGCTCCTTAAGTCAGCCCACCTCGTGGACCAGAATTAGGGAGGGGTTGTTATCATTCATGCGGTGAGTTGGGAGAACAGAAAGGGGTGCCTAAAATCATGGGCAAGAGAAAGTTAGTTTCACCATTGTAGTAATAGTAAAGTGATCTCTTACAGATTTGGCCGGATGGTCTACCGCTCTACTTATAGTACTTGGTGAAAATCCCCATGGGAGTGACCTTTTAGTCATGCTTTCAGTTTGAGAGCCTGACTTATTTTTCCTTTCCATCTTTTCCCCCCATTAGAACATAAATTCCATGAAAGCAGAGACCCGACCTACTTCGTTCATTGTTACATCTCAGCAGTTAGAACAGCGCCGTCTAACATTGTATCTTACATCATAGTCTGAACACATAAGGTAACTGCAGTTGCAACATGTGTACAGAAAGTAGTCTTAGCCTTGGCTGGGTAGTTCAGTCGGTTACAGCGTCGTCACCATAAGCCGAGGTTGCGGGTTCCATCCCGGGTCAGGGCACGTACAAGAATCAACCGATGAGTGCATAAGTAAGTAGAATAACAAACTGATGTTTCATTCTAGTTCACTCTCTCTTTTTTCCTTCCTCTCTCTACAATCAATAATTAAAAAAAAAATAGATGAAGGAAATCTTACCTGTAAAAAAATAGTCTTAAAATATTGGAGCACCTGCAGTTGAGGTGCTATTCAGGGTGAAACAGTAATACATGGTAAGGTGACAGTATCTGGCTAGAGTTGTTAGCTGTTCAGAAAACAAGGAAGTAAGAACCTTCACTCCCACCGCTGTAGAAGTGATGTTACCTAAAAAAGCCAGGTGTTAAAGGTGGAAACATTTAAAATAACTATTTGAAGTGTCTTTTTTTAAAAAAAAAAAAGTCTATTCTAATACAGTAAAGCCCTGGCAGTTGGTATTCTGACAAACCGAGGGTTTATACTTGGGTCATTTAAATAGAAATCTCTTAAGCTGATGTGTTTGGTGTTTGTTTGTGTGTGTGTGTGTGTGTGTGTTTGTTTGTTTGTTTGTTTTTAAGATGTTGTTTATTTATTTTTAGAGAGAGAGAGAGAATTGATGTGTGGTTACCTCTCATGTGCCTGCTCCTGGGAACCTGGCCCACAACCCAGGAATGTGCCCCTGGCTGGGAATTGAACCAGCGACCCTTTGGTTCACAGGCTGGCACTCACTGCACTGAGCCACACCAGCCAGAGCTCTAGTACTATCTCTTTAAAAACATCAGAGTTCTTACATTGTGGCAGAGAGTCTTTGCCCTTTTAAGGAACAGAATAATTAAAGGCATGCAGGCCCTGAACGAGATTACTGATGTAGGACTAATCAAACTGCACATCCCTGCTCCTGTATTTAGATTTTTGAGATTCCATATTTTCACAATGCTTTTAGACTTGTTCTTTTTTTTTTTTAATTTTAACATTTTCTTTATTGGTGTTCAAGTACAGTTTTCAGAATTCTTCTTAAAAGACACTCTTCTCTGGGGATGGCGGGGGTGGTGGGGAGTGGGGAGGGGATGGAAGCAACTGTACTTGAACAACAATAAAAAAATGGGGGGGGCGATACTATTCTCCGTTATATCTCTGCCAGAAGACTCAAGGCTGTTTCTGAATTTCCGTGCCAGATAAACGTTTTAAAAACATGACAAGTAAGTGTTCTTCCCACCGTTTAACAAGGGTGCCTTCTGTCCTTATGGTCAGGGGCAGCGGCTCTGTCATCATTGATTGACAGCCTCGGAGACAAAGCCGTCTCTTCAAAAACGAAAATTGCTTACTAGAAGCTTTCTATCGTATGTCCTTGACATTCGAAGTGTTCCTTTTACTCATCAGCTGAAGACAGTGATGGAGGTAGGCAGGTGGCGACGTGTTTTCAGGGTCCGGACGGTGGGTAGGAAGTAACAAAAGCTTTCTGCAGACCCAGTTCAGAAGTTGCTTCAAGGTATCTGGTTCTCACTGTTGCTGAGACACTGGAACAACCAGGAAGCCCAGAACAATGAAGAAAAAGAAGGAGTATGAGTTCTGACAGTAGAACTATTAAGGAGGAAGAGTGATCATATCTCCTGAGACTCTAGAAGAAACTAAGTAGTAATAATTGAAAAGCAGGAAAGACCTGTGTTTGATCATAAAGCCTTATAGCCATGTGCTCCTTGGATTCTCTGGGTACGGCCTCAGCGGGCGTCATACTGGCAGCACAGTGGTTTTGAATAAGAGTGTAACGTGATCATTTGCAGCAACACCAACTAACACCGAGTACCTGGTGTGTGCCAGGCTCTGTTCTATTTCATAGTTAATAACTCCTTTCACTCTTACAACTACCCTGTGAGATTGACGCTCTTGTGCCCCCATCTAACAGACCGGCTCTACAAATACAAGTGTGTTCATGTCATTCCCCCTACCTGATCACCAGCACCCCAACCTGATCACCAAAAATGTAATGATTCTACATATTTTCAGTACATTGGAGATGGGGCCAAGGAAACTATTTTTAACAAGCTCTCCAAATGACGTCCTTAACAAGTTTAGGGCCAGGATAAAAACCCAAGCCCCTTGGCGTGGATAGGGGGTGGGGGCGGGGAGAGTTGTCGCATTATCCTCTTACACCGTCCCTCCCTTACTTCTCTAGTTTCATCTTGTACCACTCTCAGCTTCTCAATGCCAAGTTACTTGAAATATTCTTTGCCTGGAACCCAGGTCCGGTTTGGACCACTTTGAAAGCCTACACGTGCATCCCGCTCTCCCCAAGGGTGTTCCAGCAGGTGCCCCCTCCTGCTTCTCATAGGATTTGTATTGAAATTGTTGTTCTTCTCCACCCTTCTGGGAGGCGCTGTGAAGTCTTAGGCACTGTTGAGTTATGGCGCCTCCTGCTTTGCCGTGTGCATGGTAAACATGCAACAGCTTGTCGAAACGGATTTGTGGCATCCCCGAGATGTTTCCAGCCATGGAAATCTTGCTTCCGTAACTGATGTCTTCTCGTATGTCCCATTTCAGCTCCTGGTGGGCCCATGTGGAGATGGGCCCCCCAGATCCCATCCTGGGGGTCACAGAAGCCTTCAAAAGAGACACCAACAGCAAAAAGATGAACCTGGGGGTTGGCGCCTACCGGGACGACAATGGAAAGCCGTACGTGCTCCCTAGCATCCGGAAGGTGAGCTTGCCGTCTGCCTCCTGCCTGGTGGGGGTAAATGAACCAAAGGAGCTCCCGGGGAGCGGCAGAAAGGCTGCCGGGCCCGGAGCCGGGAGGCCTTGGGTCAGGCTCTGGGCTGTGGTCTCCTCGGCTGTAAACGTCAGTGGTTGGAACTTGTGCGATTGCCTGTAAAAGAGGCATAATGTCGTGTTTAATTCTGAGGATGCGTGAAAGGACCAAGAATGTCGACATTGTCTCTTGGTGACAGGAACAGGCCTTCATGGGTGAGGGTGACTCTTGTTATTTCCCGTTTCTCTCATTTTGGTCACCTTAAGAAAGCCCACCTTCCTACACGGACATGCTCTGTCCTTTCTTCCTATCACACACTAGAATCATTTTCTTAATTTCTGTTGCATATTTTCCAGTAGTCTTTCTATTGGTTATTAGAAGTATAATTTAACTAATCCCCTAAGAACAGTTTTTTTTAAGAAAGCGTACCTTCCTGGGCATCTGTCCCAGGCTTCATACTAGCGACACAGTGAGATGTGATGAACTGCAAATGCGCCGCTTTGCCGCTTCCCAGGTGGGGCGGAGCTGTATGTGTCCGCCGTCCCTCCACACTGCAGAGCTGGGCCCCAGGAGTGGCAGTGGGAGGAGAGAACTCTCATCCTCCCAACGCGACGCCGTGCAGCTGACTGGCTCCAGCCTTCGGGAGCGGCTGCAGTAACAGAGCACGGGCTGAACGGACCACCGAAAGGAGAGATTTCAGAGCATACGACAGGAGGGCCCCTGAGGTGTCATCTCTGCAAGCCTCTGAGTAGCAGAAAGGAGTCAAGAAATGGGGTTTGCTTCTGGTCTCGAGAAACCAGTTTAAAGCAGTCAGCAAGAGTTAGCTGCTGTCATAAACAGCAACACCGCCACACACTCCTGTGCATTCGCACATCAGCTCTTCACCTCGGTCACTCGGGGTGTAGGAGCAGTTGCTCCCCCACTCAGCAGATGAGGAAACTGAGACTCAGGAAGGTTAATAGTTCTGAGACTCAGGATCAACACTGCCAGTAAGGGCCAGCCAAGCCTGTGACTCCAAGCCACGAAGACACACGTCTGTTACTGTTAATGTAACACTTTGACGTTCTGAGACTGGCGTGCGCCTTGAAATGCTTCCTTCCTGTGTGTTTAGATTGACGTTTATTATCTCGTGTCTAAGTGTTGCTCTTGAACCTTCTCGTTCTTGTGCATTCCTAGAACGCCGTTTTGCATTCAGTAGCAAACAAGAGACACTGTCCTCGTGTTTCCTCTTGTCTAGGCAGAGGCCCAGATCGCTGCAAAAAACCTGGACAAAGAATACCTGCCCATCGGGGGACTGGCGGAGTTTTGCAAGGCGTCCGCGGAGTTAGCGCTGGGCGAGAACAGCGAGGTGTTGAAAAGTGGCCGGGTAAGCCGAGCAAGCCGAGCAGACTCTGGCGTCCCACGGGGTCTGTGTTTTAAAGTCAATAATTTAAACAATTTAAAACGAAAAAAGATACACCACTTCGTGCGCGGTGATTATTTTGAGTGGCCAGACATTTGCTAATATCTCTTCTTTAGATAGTACATTGGCACTGAGTACATAAAAGATTTCCTGCAACCCCAATTCCAGAAATGTGGTAGTCACCTGATAGATGACTATCTTTGATGCTGCTTTTCTGTTATTCTTTACGTGCTGATGTCCCCTTTACCTTACATAAGCTTTAGGAACTGCAAACTGTGCCTCATTTTAGGCCCACCTTCGTGTCCTCACCTTCCAGCTTAGATGCAGGAAGCTGGCAGGAAGTAAGCCACAGGGAGATGTTTGCACCCGGGAACGGCCGGGCACCGCTCTGCTGCTCCTTCCCAGCCAGTCTGCACAGGGGAGAGAGCAGCCCTAAACATGCCTTAGTTGTCTCCTCCTCCCAGCTCCCAGCGGGGGGGGCCTAAAGCTCACTGAACATAAGCGTTTTGCATACAGATTCCTATATGTGCCTTGCAGAGTATGTGCAGACCCACACTGTAGTAGAAGGCTAGGACCATGCAGGTCACCACCAAACAGCTGGCCGACCAGAGGGCTCCTGATCTGCATTGTAGTTGACTCTCTTTTGAAACAAATGTTAATGAATACATTTGTAGGTTTGTTAGTTTTTTTCTGTGTAAGGCTGGGGAAAACACACAAAGTAGCAAAACTACGTCAACATTTCTCCCCTTCCGACCTCCCCAAGGCCAGAATAAATACGTTTTATTTACCAGACTGGCCTAAGTCCAGGGGTTAGTTCATTGACTCAGAAAAGCATACAGCCTTGACCCCATGGTGATGTAGTAATGGTCCCAAGTTGTGGACAGAATACGGTTTGATATCCGTGCAGTCAGCCACCTGTGAACCCCCTAGGAAAACGTCTGTATTTTTGTGTAATTTTTGCTTAGCCTGTGCACGTCTAGTCATTGGTTATCTAAATGTGAGGCAAGCCTGTCTTATACTAACAGCAGCTTGTCTTTTATAAATTTCCTTTGTGAATCATCGGTATTATCAGATCTGCAGTCAGGTTTTTATTTCTGTCATGCCAAAGTCAGCACAGACAGACTTTGCTTATTAAAGAGTTTGTTGATGGGGTTCTTCCCATTTAGTCCAGTGTCTCCCAATCCAGAAAATAGGTTTATGTTTTGCAGAGGCTTGTTTTTTATGGTGCCTTTAAAAAAAAAAATTTCCGTGTTACCCAAAAGATGAATGTTTCAGATTATGAGAACTCCTAAAAAGGAGCCTCTTCTCCTAGACGACCTTTAATATGTAGTAACATTATTCTGATGAACTTACTGGCTTGCTTTTCAAGGAACTTTGATGTTCAGAGAGTCATTCGATTTTGTATAATTCTACAATAGTGTGTAATGACGTGGCTGTTCCTTTTTTTTTTTTTTTTTTTTAGGTTTTATTTATTTTTAGAGGGGGAAGGGAGAGAGAAAGAGAGAGAGAGAAACATCAATGTGTGGTTGCTGGGGGCCGTGGCCTACAACCCAGGCATGTGCCCTGACTGGGAATCGAACCTGTGATGCTTTGGTTCGCAGCCTGAGCTCAATCCACTGAGCTACGCCAGCCAGGGCATGGTTGTTCTTTTTCCCCTGCATAAACCACTCCTTTTTCATTGGGGAGGGGTGGGGGGAGGATTAGCCATAAGGAATTCGCTTCTGCAGCTGCAGAGGTGTTGGAAACTGAAGAAACACCTCTTTTGGCAACCGGTGAGGACAGTCGAGTCAGCCCGTCACCGAGCAAATGGGGCGATGAGAGAGTGCTGTTCCTTCGTCTCCGAACACCCGTTTGGAGCCCGGTCTCCAGCCTCTCCCTTGCCTGTTCTGCCCAGAGAGCGGTGCGCCTGCCTGACCCAGGGTGTCTCTCCTGCAGTATGTCACCGTGCAGACCATCTCCGGGACCGGGGCCCTGAGGATCGGAGCCAGTTTTCTGGTGAGTCTGAGTCCCTCCAACGGAGGTGCTGCTGTGACCCAGTCTGCGAGTCAAGGATCCCGGGGTGGCCGGTGTGTGCGCTCGCCCGGCCGGAAGCAGGTTTCCTCCTTCCACCCACAAGGTGGGGGTGCTGAACATGAACGCACGTGTTAAAAATTAGAACTCACAGAGAAGATATTATCGTAATTAAAGAAGGTAACGTCATATAATAAATACAGATTATTGAGTAGCTTTTGCATTGCAGCCCGATTCATGTTTACAAAGGAGGTTCCGTTGCCACCGTTCACAGATGAAGAGACTGAGGTGCAGCTGGGCCCTCCCTCGGCCATGCGGCCGTGTGCCGGTCAGAGCCGGGGTCTCAGCCCCGGTCACCCCGCTGCATAGTCAGGACTGTCTCTCGGTCAGAGACGGAAGCTTGAGTTTCAGGAGAGAAAAATGTCTTTTCAGGAAAATATGTCAACTTGGGCCTCTCCTTTCGTCACCTCTTTCTTTCGCTCTCATCCCATCTCTTAGCAAAGATTTTTCAAGTCCAGCCGAGATGTCTTTCTGCCCAAACCGACCTGGGGGAATCACACGCCCATCTTCAGGGACGCGGGCATGCAGTTGCAGGGCTACCGATACTACGACCCCAATACGTGCGGCTTTGACTTCACAGGCGCCATGGAGGACATTTCGGTAAGTGGCTTTCTGGGCAGGAGGGGTGAGGGGACGGGGAACACGCCCCCTTGTGTAGAATTGGCATCCTCCAGCCCCTTCTCAATCCCTGACTCAGAATCCCGCGGGTGAGCTAACTCCCAGACCACGGGTGGTTTTCCTTATTTGTCCAGTAATAGTGACCCTGTGGCACTTCAGGTCAATTTTCTCCTTGCAAAGCAATCTCTTACTGGTTTGTCTGTTTAGAAAATACCACAGCAGAGTGTTCTCCTCCTGCACGCCTGCGCCCACAACCCCACGGGAGTGGACCCTCGCCCGGAGCAGTGGAAGGAGATAGCCTCGGTGGTGAAGGTGAGGGGCGCAGGCCGACTGGTGCCCTGGCATCTTAACCGTGCCAGTGAATGACCTTGAGCCCGCATGAAGTGTCTGCCACTTATGAACGGCCAGGAAAGCACTCTGCATTTGCGTGGGTGGCGGCTCCGTGATGAATGACACGTGAGCAGGGTGAAAATGATCTTTGTCCCTCAGCCTGGGTCTGGGGCGTTCTGGCGAAACGTGTCATTGGCCGGCCTGTATGGTAGGCACCCACTGACCCCAGATGTCTGCCGGCAATGGCTGTGTTTGTCCCGGTCACTGGTTACTTGTTCATCCTTTACCCACTTTTTCGTGTCCCCTCCGATCCGTGCCACCTCCCTGGGCACTGCCATTATCACTCACAGGGTCAGCTGGCAGAGAGGGCATGAGTCAGAGTTCTAGAGGGGAAGATACTCCTGAGTTCCCATTCCCACGCCTTGTGGTTTCCCTCCCCTTACATTCTGTCCAGCCTCAGCTGCAGACAAAACAAGACAGAGAAACAGCATTCAGAGGACACTTCCAGGGTGAGCTGGCTCTCAGGTGGCCGTCCCATGAGCCCTGAGTGGGAGACCCTGCCAGAGTGACATTAGCCCCAGAAAAGGCTGGTGCCAGTCCTGTGTTAACTAGACCCAAATAATTCCCCAGCCCACTGCGCCTCTGTGGGCCTAAGGAGAACTTCCTGTGTGACCGAGGAGCTTTCCAGAAAGGTCGAGGTTAAGACTCTCCTCTTAATGTCTTCTTGTTTTTAATCCTCACCTGAGAACGTGCTTATTAATTTTAGAGAGAGGGGAAGTGAGGGAGAGAAACCTCAATGCAAAAGAGAAACACCAGTCAGTGGCCTCTCACATACACCCCGAATGGGAGCCAAACCCACAATCCAGACACGTGTCCTGGCCGGGGATCAAACCCACGATCTTTTGGCTGACGGGACAACTCTCCAACCAACTGAGCCAAATCTGAATGTCTTCTTGAAGGGACCATACCAGCCAGAGTAAAAAAAATATATATGTTAGTCTCTCAACTCTTGAACCGTGTGGACTCAATTTGTATGAGGCAGGCCTGGTCCCGGTGAGCACAGGCGGCCGTCCGGGCCCTTGAGAGGGGCCGCCTGAGCGTCGATCTTCTCCTTTCCTTCCCAGAAAAACAACCTCTTTGCGTTCTTCGACATGGCCTACCAAGGCTTTGCCAGTGGCGACGGTAACAAGGACGCCTGGGCCGTCCGCCACTTCATCGAACAGGGCATCAATGTGTGCCTCTGCCAGTCCTATGCCAAGAACATGGGCTTGTATGGTAAAGTAGAGGGCCCGGTGCGGTGTGTGTTCCGAGGAGGCGGAGGAGGTGCCGGGAGGGGGTGCCACGCGGGTGTGGAGTTCAGGGTGTGTGCGTGTGGGTTGTGTTTCCGCGTCCCTCCTTACCCAGAGAGGAAGGACAGGTGGAATGCATTCTACCGATCTTTAGCTTCTTTGGTGACCCTGACTCCCTCCAGCAGAGAAAGCCGATTACTGCTTCTCTAGACACCAAGTGACCGCTGTATATGAGCCCAGAACATGGACTCAATTCAAAAGAACCTCCAAACACTCTCGAGTACTCAGACTCTCTGTTGTACCCAGATTCCCCATCCTGGTTGTCAAAAAGTATTTACAACCAAGAGTTATTTTTGTGGTGCTTCTGGGGGAGACAGCTACTGTGTAACGGATTTAACCGTGGTTGGCCGTATAGCGAGGCAGACAGAGTGGGAGACGGGCCGTTCTGCCTTTCCAGGTGAGCGCGTGGGAGCCTTCACTGTGATCTGCAAAGACGCCGACGAGGCCAAGAAGGTGGAGTCGCAGTTGAAGATCCTGATTCGCCCCATGTATTCCAACCCGCCCATCAACGGGGCCCGCATCGCGTCCACCGTGCTGAACACCCCCGATCTGCGTAAACAATGGTAAAGGCGCGGTGCCCACCCCCCAGCCCCTCCCCGCCCCCCGCCCCACACCTTCCCCGGGCAGAAGCGGGGAGGGGCAGAGGAGTACACGTGTGAGCACTTCCAGAGCAGTCCGTTGATCTTTCCCTGTGAGAGACAAACACAGTCCAGAGACAGCCGTTTGTTTTATTCCGCCGTCTCCGGGTGAAAGGAAACCTGCCTTCTCCTCAGGTGTAAGTTCACACTGAAGCACCTTACGTAGGAACGCTTTCTTTAGAACGTCATATTTTTTTGTTTTTATTTTAATAATAGTTAGCATTGCACTGGTATCTCCGCATCTTCTGGTTTTTACTTCTGTACCATCTGAATCTCTTGACACCTGAGTGCTACGTTAGTGTCACTCCGTCTCTTTGACCACAAGCCATGTATCACGTGTTTTACGTGATGATCCTGTGTGCGCGTGTGTGTGTGTGTAACCGAAACAGCTACAGAACACCATCCTAGGCGTGTGCTGTACGCCAGTGCCTTCTGCATGCCAGTCTCATCCAACTGCGTGCGTGTGGTGCCTGCTGACAGGTCGTGGTCACTTTTAAAAGTATCTGGGTCAGACTGTTCCGCAGGTCGAATCTGGTCTGCCGCTGTTCATAAACAAAGTTTCAGTGGAGCACAGCCACGTGTATTCCTAGATGGATTGTGTGTGGCTGCTTCCGTGCTGTCACAGCAGAGGTCAGTGGTTGTGGAACAGAGTACACCGCCCATAGAGTCTAACACATTTACAGTTTGAGCCCTTGAAAAAATGTGCCAGCCCCTGCTCTCTGTAATCTGGAGTTCGTAAAAAGCCACGCCGCCCATAGATACGAGAGGTTATGCAGGAATTTATCCTGAGTATCTGGTCGGCTAAGGGGGTGGGTCTCTGAGCAGCCTCCTGGGTAGAAAAGCTCAGTCTGCTGTCTGCTGTCCGCAGGAAGCGTCACCTGCCACTCACGTACCCATCACGCAGCAACTCTTTCTCTACCTGAAAACAATCCTGTTTACACTGAAGTACAGTAAAATAATCCCGTGAACATCGAAGTAAACAGTCAGCGTCTCAGTCGAGATAGCTCTCTTCTGTACAACGCCACTGGGCTCAGCTGACCAGAACATCCAGTACTGTGCTTTTACATTACAGTTTTTTCCCCGTTGTGAAACGAACGCGGACTGCATCTCAGAAAGTGTGGGAGAGGGGAGATTAACCACCGTCCCAGTCCCTGGAACTCAGCTCTCTTTTTCTTTGCCTACCGTCATCCACAGCTATAACGTGCCACGTCCCGTTCTGCTGTGTGTGTGTGTGTGTGTGTGTGTGTGTGTGTGTGTGTGTGCAGAGTTGGTTTTGTTTCTGTCCCTTAGAATTGTACTAAGCTTTTTTTCTTTTTTGCTTAATGGTTTAAGTAGGGTTTTTTTTTTTAGATGTTTCCATATTCCCAGATGGTCATCAAGCTTTTGTTTTCTTAATGTGTGTGTTTGGGTACACGTGCGAAGTCTGTGGTGTGCGGTGACGAGGGTCCTGTGCCAGGTGACTGAGCGGTCCCTCCCCGCGGGGAGTTGTAACCTGGCGAGGAAGACCCACACAGGCACCAATGTGAGACAGAATGGAGTACGTGCCGACTCCGGGAAGGGCCACCGCGTCCAGTGGGGCGCTAGGGAGGCCGTCACGAAGACGGCAGTGTCTGAGCTGTGCTTTCTGGGGAGAGGTCTTTTGTCCCCGACGGAAATGAAGGGGAAGAGAAAGTGATGTGCAGTAAGGGAAGGCACGGGCGTGCGTCAGGCAGGGTGCGCTCCGCGTCCCGGGTGGTTTCTGTGGCGAAGACAGTGAGAGGAGGGTGCAGAAGACAGCAAAGCTGGGGGGTGGCGGGGAGCAGATGGTGAAGTGCCCTGGCTGGTGCTGTGAGAAGCCAGAACCTCGCGGCAGGAGCATGGAGGGGGTTTGCTAGGGTCAGCCCGGGCGAGCCGCGGTCATGCACGCAGGGCCTTGAGGACCCAGGCCTCGGAGGGAATGCAGAGCTGGGTGGGCGGGACTGCAGGAGACTTCCACGAAAATGCCATCCCCGGGGACCAGGGGGGCTCCAGCTCCAGCTCCAGCCAGTAACCACACTGCTGGTGCCGTTTAAAACCACAAAGGCCTGTTTTTATGTGCAAGTGCCCAATTTTAAATGTTTAACTGCATCAAATAAAACATGATGAAGACTCTTATTTGACCTTTAAATTAGCCGTTTGTAACCTCTGTCCTAACAGTGCATGACATCATCGCAGAGAGATGGTTTGGACAGCGGACGTGTCAGGACAGGGAGGCTAGCTGTGACTGTTTTCACCGTCCTCTCTGGTCGGTGAGGGCCGACAAGAATTGCACGTAGAACCCTAGGAACTGAGTGGAAAGGGTGGATTCTGAAGAAGGGAACGATGTTTCCAGAATCAGGCCAGCTGTGTCCAGTCAAAGGACTGCCTTCTCCGGTCCCCCAGAGAAAATTAATCCTCTCTGCTCTGGGCCGTCCCAGCGCAGCTCTGTTCTAGTGGTTCTTGCCTTGTCCTGCCCTGCTCCACAGTTGCCAGGTTTGCTCGCAGCCTCCACTGCAGCCCCCGCGGGCAGAGG
The DNA here is from genome assembly GCF_019186645.2 of Phyllostomus hastatus. Taxonomy (NCBI): domain Eukaryota; kingdom Metazoa; phylum Chordata; class Mammalia; order Chiroptera; family Phyllostomidae; genus Phyllostomus; species Phyllostomus hastatus. The sequence goes on from NW_025334024.1 coordinate 23,479,972, forward strand.
CCACGTCTCAGCCCCCATCTCTCGTCAGCACCAGCACGTAGCTCTCGGCGCACTGTAGGTCCCCCATGCCTCCTCTTCATGGTGAACTCAGGAGTGTGGACTCCATGCATGGCGGCAAGAAGCCATTGTTTACTGTTTGATTCACAGCTTTTGTTCCCCGCATAAAAAGGGGAGAGCCTTGGCCCTCCCAGGGTTTTAGCACAATTCATTCATTCATTTTTCCTAATAACTCAAATCCTGTTAACTAATTTCGTTGCCTAATCAAAACAGTGTTCTGATGTGAAACAAAACACTATAAAATAGTTTTCTTCCTGGCCCGGCACGTGACTCAGGGACACGCCAGGGCACACGGGCCACACTCCAGGGAGGTGTGGCCTGTCCATCAGGGCGTGGCCAGAACTGAGCTGCTTCCTGGGCCCTTTACAGGCTGCAGGAAGTGAAGGGCATGGCCGACCGCATCATCGGCATGCGGACGCAGCTGGTGTCCAACCTCAAGAAAGAGGGGTCCTCCCGCAACTGGCAGCACATCACCGACCAGATCGGCATGTTCTGTTTCACCGGACTAAAGCCCGAACAGGTGAGTGGACCCGATGGGTCAGTCCTTGCAGACCTGAGTTCCCCCTAGGGCACCTGCCTCGTCGGGACTTCCCTAAAAACAGTCACTTGGGAGGCCTTCTAGCTGAAGGAAGTATGGAGCCTCCATTCTGTTTTCCCCTTTACCCACCCCTTGCCGGTCTGTGTTCTGCACGAGGTTGCAAACCTCCGGAGAGCAGACCTCGGTTTGACCGTTGCTGTGGCCCCTGCTGCTGCTGCTGCTCTGCGGAGACAACAGAGCGAGCAGGAGCCCGGCCGGTAGTAAGAGAAACAGCTCATCTACAGCCGCAACGTGGATCTGTTTTTGCTATAAGTGCTGAGTTCTAGATTTTTTTATTTACCTGTTTCCACCTCAGAATTCATCACCCTACTCTAAAACAGCTTTTTTTCTCCTTTCACCCTTATGTTCACATGCCAAATTCTGGGAACGGGGTTCAAGTGAGAAGATAAGGCAGAGCCTCTTTTATTGTACAGTCTTAGCATGGGGCTGCCGTGCCACATCAGGCTGGGGGACCCCCCCCCCCCGGGAGCGGGGCGCACCCAAGCACTCTCCTCTCCGCAGGTGGAGCGGCTGACCAAGGAGTTCTCCATCTACATGACGAAGGATGGCCGCATCTCGGTGGCAGGGGTCACCTCGGGCAACGTGGGCTACCTTGCCCATGCCATCCACCAGGTCACCAAGTAATTTCCCTGACGAGAGGAAACAGAGACGACCTTCCCGGCGACCTCTGCTGTTGGGAGACTCACACGGAGGAAGAGGGAGGGCAGATGGTGGTGAGCGGATCATTTCTTTCAACCACAGCACTGAAAACTCGGCGCTTGACATGCGTTTCTCAGAGAAGAACGTATAGGAAAACGGGCAGAGGCATCCGTGGCTGGTACGTGGGACTTTGCGGCTCTAAACCAAACTCTTCCCGATCTTTATACCTCCAGCTTTTCCGAGAGAGTTTACACGTACAAGAAAGTCATAGCCAAAAAAAAACCCATCAATCAGACCATTGCAATATTTCTGAAGCTTTAACTGAAGCAACGTATGGTGCTGGTTCAGCATGAAAATGCCACGTACTAGAGGCTTTGTGAGAAGAGCTAGTCCTAACAATAATGGCCTCAGGTCTGCCCTCCTAGGACAGAACAGCCTGACCAACACGCCACATTACAGAAATTATGTGCTGTCAAAACCAGTGAGTCGGCTGCCACTGCAGCAGAAAGATTAAAAGATGCTGTTTCCAGTCTTATTTAAGAAAAAAAGAAAGAAGACTCTCCTTGTAGGTACTCGCAGGCACTTGAATGTTCCCCTCCCCTCTTTCACCACTGCCGGTCTTTTCCGAAGGTACGGGACCTCTCACTAACCTGGATTTTCATCCTGTTCTGTTGCTCGATTGACCGTCAGCCCCATCCCTGTAGCTCTGACGCATCTGAAGAATGAAGAACGTGATTTACTGCTCACCCCATACCCCCACCTTGCTCCACAAAGAACAGCAGAGGATGGTAAACAGATCATTTCAGCATCCTCCCCCGTGGTCGTCTGCTGCCGGGAGGTCGCCTCTGCCCAGTCGGACCTCACACCTCTGTTCGTCGCTGTCGTGAGCCGGGCCAGGCAGGTGGAACCCACGGAGGACGTTCAGGGCTTTGGTTCTGACCTCCGTGAGCTTCCAGCCAGGCCCCGGCGGCACCCTTGGGGAAGATAACCACCATCTGCTCTAATCGTGTAGACTTACTGCAGCCTGGTTTCTCTGTTACAATAAAGTTACCGTAGACCCAACGTCCATCTACTCTGCTGTCTTTTTTCTGTAATGGGAGGAAAGGGTAGGAGTGGATATAGAACCCAGAAATCTGAAGTCGTATCCAGCTGACCATAAACCTGTAGATATGTTTAGCTGTTCCAAATATAAGCTAACGCCACGCGTTTTGCCTTTGTCTCACCACTTGGCTTGGCCAGTCCACAGATGCTGGAAAGGTAGGTATAACCCACCGGTCCCTGGAGGGGCAAGTGCAGTGCCTCGAAGGATCTTGGGGATGTGGGCGGGGAGCCAAGGAGACGTGGGGGAGGCGGCAGCTTCAGGTGTCTGTGGGAGCCAGGCAGGGTATACGAACAGCGAATGTAAAGTTACAACAGTCACGCAACCTGGACGTGAGATGATCCCAGGTGACCAACCCTCGTCCCCAGTGATGAGTAAGAGGCAAATGACAAGCACTGTGAGCATAAGTAAAGTCCAGGATTGCAGGTCTTATTTTTCAAATGAAACAAATCCTGATTTTTATAGGAGCTGTATTGATGCTTCAAAGTTGGCAACTAATTCCATTTTTTTAATGATTGACAAGTAAGATGCAAACTGTAGGTTGCCAGTGTGACCTCTACCATGGAGTCAGATACTCTGTCAGCAGACATCCAGCGATGGCACCTGCTTGGCACCAAGGTTAATCGGTTCCCCTTCTGCTTCCTGCTAGGAGCCAATCACAAAGGAACAGGCAGCGGAGCAGGAGTTGGGCCAAGGGCATATCCACGGTGTTTGGATGGGTGTTTGGATGGGTGATTGGATGGTCAGAGGCAGCAGCGGGCTCAGCTTTCTCTCTCCCCCTTGCTCCTGCTCACAACACGGGGGGCACAGTGCACATCAGGCTTGCTCCTGACCCTGACCCTTCTGTGTCCCTGTTGAGAATGGATACACCAAGGTGGTGGATGGATGAGTAAGTGAGCTTATCTGGAATGGCCTTTGACTGGATGTCTTTGGGAAAGTATCCTGAGGGAAAACAAGAAACATTACTCAGCTGCTCCGTAAAGGGACTGACCACCTAGGTTCAGAGAAACTGCTTTAAGTTTCCCTGTCTGGAACCAAATGGCAGGTTGGCTGCCAAGACAGCCACTGGGAAAGGAAGCTGACCACCCTGCTGACCTTGTTATTTTTAAACAGACGCATTGCCAGCGCACGGTGAACGAAGTCCCTTTCCTCACCAAACAGGGTCACGTGGGGTGTGTTTTTCTCAGCAGTTCCAGCTGTTGGCCTTCAACCTTTTCCTAGTTTTCTAGTCTGGATCGAAGATGTCAATGTTCATCCTCCTGATGGACGAGGTCGTTTGCCTGCTCAGAAAGAATAGGCGTGCTTTCTTTGTTTTATATAATTTAAGGTAGAAGAGTTCCCAAATCTGAAATTTTTTTTTAATACTGGTTCCCTGGCCTTACATCTGGACATTCTGACTCAGTATGTCTGAGATAAGGCTTGGGGGTCTTTTTTTTTTTAATACTAAAAAGAGAGTAAGTCCTAGGTGGTTCAGGTACAGCTGACCCATTGACTAGCCATCGGGTAGTATTAGACTAAATTGCTTCAGGCTTACATCTGACTAAATGACTGAAGTCCAGTCTGCTCAACCAACTTGAGAGGTGGGTTTTGTGGGGGGGGGTTGTTTTTGTTTTGTTTTGTTTTTTCACTTTTTTCCTTATGCGCAGTGAAATTTTTTTCATAGGAATTGTGGGTTTGTATCTAACATGAAAGTAACTTTTTTACAATGATAATCTTATAAAAAATCTTGAGAAGCACTGGCTAGGTAGCTCAGTTTGCTTAGACCATCATCCCAAGGTTGGGGGTTCAATCCCCAGTCAGGGCACATACAAGAATCAAAGAGTAAATGCATGAATAAGTGGAACAACAAGTCAATGTTCCTCGCTTGCTCGCTCTCTTATCAATAGAAAAAAAATCTTGAGAATATTATAAATCATATACCTGATGTGGGATTTGTAACCAGAATATATAAAGAATACACTTAAAGAATAAACAAGAATATAAACCAATTAAAGATACTGGAAAAGTATCTGAATAGACATTTCTCCAGAGAAGACACATAGATGGCCAATAAGCACATGAAAAGATGCTGACGTCATTAGTCAGGGAAATGCAAACCAAAACCACAATGAGAATCACTTCACACCCACTAGGGCGGCTGTAATAAAGAAGACAATAAATAATGAGGGTTAGTAAGGATGTGGGGAAATTGGAACTCTCACTCAGTGTGGATAGCAATGTACAATGGTGGAGCTGTGTCGGAAGACAGTCCAGCAATTCTCAAAAAGTTAGACATAGGGTTACCGTTTGACCCAGCAATTCCACTTCTACATATATACATGCCCAAGGTAAATGAAAACACCCATCGACACAAAAACTTGTGTGCGAATGTCCATACCGGCAGTATGCACGATGGCCACAAAGTGGAACCAACCCAAATGTCCAACTGATGAACAAATAAAATGTGGAATATCCACACCATGGAATATTATTTAGCAATGAAACAGAATGAAGTACGGTCCTGGCTGCTGTGGTGCCGTGGATAGAACGCCGGCCTGCAAACCAAAGGGTCACTGACTGGTCCCATTCCCAAGTCACGGCACCTGCCTGGGTTGCAGGCCCTGTGCCTGGCTGGGGGCTTGCAAAAGGCAACTGATGGATGTATTGCTCACATCGATGCTTCTCTCCCTCCCTTACCCTCTCTTTATAATTAAAATATTTCTTTAATAGAATGAAGTACTAATATGCTCCAAGGATGAAACTTAATACCAGCCCCTCCAAAACACAAAGTAGGATAGTGGTTGCCAGGGGCTTGGGGGAAGGAGGAATGGGGGTGGTGACCGCGGATGGTTACAGGGTTGTTTTTTTCTGTGGGGAGGGGGTGGGGTGGGGCCGTGATGACAAGGCTGAAATCAGTGGTTATGGTTGCAAAACTCCATGAATATACTAAAACCACTGTATTGGACACTTTTAAAGTATCGACTTTATGGTAAAATGCATAAAGTTCAAAAAAGCTATTATATTTGTTAAACCTGCAAACAACTCAGATGTCCTTCAACACGTGTTCACTTACACAAACTAGTACGTACAAACCGTGGGATACTAACTACGAAACTACAACTCCCAGCGTGCCCCGCGGCCCTCCCTAGTCCCAGCGATCAGGTGACCACTGTTCACGTGTCTTCGCAGCCGGCTGGGACGTAAGGGACCGTGGGTAGGTGGCAGGAGGTTGAAGCGGTGGAGGGTGGAAGCGCTAGGACCCCGGGTACCCAGATCCCCGACCGCAGGAGAGTCCTGACCGCTCCCTGCAGGGGGCTCCGAAGCCCGGCGTCCTCGGTCGCACGCCTGCCGTCGGTTGGTCGGTCTCTGCCCGGTCTCCAGCCTGTCCTAGGCCCGGATCGATTTGCGGAGCCCTTCCCCAGTTTACCCCAAAGCAGCCCATTCTTCTCACTACAGGTCTGGGGGTCGTTGCCTGCGCGCCGGGTGCGCCCGGGTCCACGTCCCAATGCAGCCCACCCCTCATATTTCTGGGATCTGGCTCCAGGCTGGAGTGGGAACCGGCTCCGGTTGGGATCTGAGGGGCCTGCTGCAGTGATTACAGCTCTGGCCTCAGCACGCTGGCACCAGGCGTCTAGTTCTGGGTCTGCCAACCAACTGCTGTGCGTTAATCTAGCGTCTTTCCCTCCCTGGGTCTGTCCGCCTAACTGATCTCTCCTGTGACTTAGAGGCAGCCGGGCTCAGTTCCCTTAACTTTGCTGACCAGTGCAGAAACCGCTCAAACTCTTCACTGCTAACAGCACATTTTAAGTAAAGCCTTGAAGGAAAAAAAAAAAAAAAAGGAAGAAGGAAAGAAAAAGAAACTTGGGAGCAGAGACAGAAGTGAAGAGAATCAGATCCCACATCTTTGCAGAGACCCTCCACCACGGCCCGTCAGGTGGACGAGCAGGTAAGCTGGGGACAGTGGAGCTGAGCAATGTGGCGGGAGGGGAGGCCAAGAGACCTCACAGCTCGATGTCTGACATGTGAGCAGGGCTGAGGAGGAGGTCCCACAGCTCTGTCTGGCGGCGGGAACTTTGCAGGGGTCTCTCTGTGGCAGTGCTGGAAGCCTGAGAGCTCACGGCTCTTCCTCCCATGCTCAACTCTTCCTACCGTACTCGCTGCTTTGATTTTCTGGCTGACTTCCTGTGGAGTGACCGGTTGCATAAGAGGAAGCCCTGTGGCTCCTGACTGCTCTGTCTGGAGTTGGAGCCCGCAGGGAGATGGCCTCCTGAGCTGGTCCCTTGGTTGCATGTGTGGTGACCAATGTCTCAGAGCATCAGAGCACTCCTTTTCCCCGCTCATGAGTGGACCGTTCCCCACTTTTGTTGGACGGTCGCCAGGAGGAGCAATGGGAAGCATCTGACTACCCAGAGGTCCTCCTTTGTCATTCTAAATCCCCAGGGTGCTGAGGGCATCAGAGAGGATGCCTCTGTGGTTTAGTGGTCCCCAGCCTTTTTGGCACCGGGGACCACTTTCAAGGAAGACAATTTTTCCAAGGACCGGCAGGGGTCAGGGAGGAGAAAAGGAGGCGGAGTTCAGGCGGTAATGTGGGCAAAGTTTGCCTGCTGCTCACCTCCTGCTTTGGGGCCCAGTGCCTAACAGGCCACCGACTGGTACCGGTCCCGCGGCCTAGGGACTTTGAAAGCTGTGCAGAACTTAGACTCTGGGCTGGAGGGGGTTGCGCCGGGCTGTAACACACTGAAATGCCCTCGGTTCTGAGCGAGGGCTGCTCTTGGACCCCGTGGTGTGGAAACAGCCTGGGAAGGCAGACAGATCTGTATCCAAATCCTGCTCTGCAACTTGCTACTATGCGACCCTGGCTCATTGACTCAACCTCTCCCAAACTTTCTGGCCACTGTCATAAGGACGGAATGAGATATGTCCAGGATACTCCTGCCCCATACATGGCCTCTCTCTAGTAGGACTTGCCCGGGACCTGTTTCTGTGTCTGCCACCCCCCGCTGTGGCATCCAATTTGGTGGTCTGCACACAGGTGCACCTGGGCTTGAATCCCAGCCATCTGCTCTTGGGAAAGTTGTTTCACCTCTCTGTGCCTGCCCGGGATTAACAATAATACCTGCCTTTCCTGTCTAGGCTGAGACGAGCCAGAGCCCATGGGCCTCCTAGGAGAACAGCTCTGAACAGGCGATGTGGTCGTGAGGGAGACTCTGCAGGCCCTGCAGGAAGAGGGCTCTCGGGGCCATGGCCCAGGTCAGCATCAACAGTGACCTTGGCGAGTGGGGCTTCAGCACGGATGCCGGGGAGCGGGCCCGTCTGCTGCAGAGTCCCTGTGTGGACTCGGACCCTAAGGGGGAGGCGGAGGCCTCTCCTGAAAGTCTGAGCGGAGGTGCCACGTCCACATTTGGGGCCATCTTCATTGTGGTCAACGCCTGCCTGGGTGCAGGATTGCTCAACTTCCCAGCAGCCTTCAGCACTGCCGGGGGTGTGGCAGCTGGCATCTCCCTGCAGATGGTGAGTGTGCAGGCCCGGGGGGCAGAGACGCAGTTCAGCTGATGAGTCTGGCCTCTGTGCCTCTAAGGGAAGGCTTTGGATCAGGGATGGTCAGAGCTGCCCCTCCCCCCACGCTCCCACATGGCAGACACATTGATCTGTTCCCTCATTCATTTCTCTGGGCCCCGGTGAGGAGGCTTCAAAAGCCTTCCCAGCAATCGGGGAGAATTGACATCAATTGCATGTAGTCTCATGGTTATGTTTAAGAAGTAGCGCCTTTTAGAGTTACACGAAATACTGATGAAATGATAGGGGAACTTTTTTTTTTCTTCAAAATAATCCAGAGTGGGAAAAGGGAGAGATGAAACAAGATTGGCCACCAATGGATCATTTCTGAAGCTGAGCGATGAGGACACAGGGGTCTATGATAACCATTCTGTCTACTTGTGTGTGTGTTTGGAATGTTCCACAGAGCTGCTTTTGTTTCTCGAGAAAATCTTAAGTCGGCAGCCTCCAGTAATCCATTAAAATTGCCCAACAAGAGGAGGCTTATTTTGCAAACCAGCTTTGATCAGTGGCCCGGTAAATGCCGAGCAAGACCAGGCTGCCCTTTGCTGCCAGGCTTTTCCCACACCCTCTTGCCCTGCCCCCGCCCGCAGGGCATGCTGGTTTTCATCATCAGCGGCCTGGTCATCCTGGCCTACTGCTCCCAGGCCAGCAATGAGCGGACCTACCAGGAGGTGGTGTGGGCTGTGTGTGGCAAGGTGACGGGCGTGCTGTGTGAGGTGTCCATTGCCATCTATACCTTCGGCACCTGCATCACCTTTCTCATCATCATCGGGGACCAACAGGACAAAAGTGAGGTTCCCTCAATAGCTACCTCCCCTCTCCCCCTTGGCCCCTGGGGATCCTGGGGGTAGAGGGAAAGGTCAACCTCGCCTGGGGCCAGCATTCCCCTAGGGGCCCTCCCTCCTGGCTGCTGGGCCCCTGAGAGCGATGAAGGCCCTGCGGCCCAGCAGAGCCAAGAGCTGTACCCTACAGCGACCTGGCATGACGCTCCCTCTTCCTCCCTGTGCAGTCATTGCTGTGCTGGCAAAGGAGCCTGAGGGGACCGGCAGCAGCCCCTGGTACACGGACCGCAAGTTCACCATCAGCCTCACTGCCTTCCTCTTCATCCTGCCCCTTTCCATCCCCAGGGAGATCGGCTTCCAGAAATACGCCAGGTTCGGAGGCCCCTCCCCAACCTGGGCCAGACAGGGAGGGGCTCTGATCGCAGGCAGCTGGAGACCCAAGGGCTGCTGGGGTGCCCTGTCCCCCATGCCACCACGCCTTCTGGGGCGGCAAGAGCAGGCAAGGCAGGCCAGCCAAGGCTTGCAGCATGAGACCTCCTTTTCTATCGGCAGCAAGGGAGACAGTGACCCTTTGCATCCGTGGGATAGTCAGTTCCAATGTCCTTGTCGCAGAAGGGACAGGCGACAGGCATGTGCAGTGTGAAGGCAGCCACCTGGCCTGAGCCTCGGGTTGCCCAGAGAGGATGGGGTTTTTGGTCAGTTGGGGTTGTCAGCCTGGCAGTGTCTTCCACGCAGCTTGTTATGACGGGAGGGGACCGGCTTCCTGGCCCAGGGTCTGAAAAACTGTTTCCCGTCATCTGTAACTGACCAGGTCGCACCCAGCTGTCTCCAAGGTCCCTTGTGATGTTACCATTCCAGTATTTGTACCTTCAAATGTCCTCCAGAATTTTTACCTCCAGAATCTCCCAGTTGGAGAGACGGTCTCCCAGTCTCCTAGTTAGAGACAGTCTTATGGCCCTGCTCGCAGCCCTGGCCAAGTGCGGGCCACTCGGACTGAAGCAGGAGACGGGCTCTGAAGCCCAGGCCTGCAAGCCACGGAGCTAAGCCAGTGCACCTCCTAATGGTCACAAGTGTCGGTCTGGCCCCCTGTTGGGGTCCAGCTCCCTCCTAACTGTGGCCAGTTTCTCCAAAACTCACTTCCCATGCATTTCTTGAGCCTTTGTTTGAAACAGTCTCCCGATCCGTTCAGTAGACACCCGTGGTCCCCAGAGCTGAAGGTAGATGCCCCTGGGGTGGAATCAGAGAAAGGGCAGCTGGGGCTGAGAGGGGGAAGTTCAGTTCCTTCCTCCCGGCAGCTTCCTGAGCGTCGTGGGCACCTGGTACGTCACCGCCATCGTAATCATCAAATATATCTGGCCGGATAAAGAGATGACCCCAGGGGACGTCCTGACCAGGTGGGCGAGGGCCCCGGGGAGACAACTGACGGAGAACCTGCTGCCTGGGCCCCCGAAGGTCAGGGTCACACATCCGAAGGCCACACGGCTGCTCGTCTCCAGGCTCTTTAGCTCAGCAGGGCCTGGCTCACCGGGCACTGCAGGGGGGAGGCAAGAGGTCCCGGCCGCTTCTCGCTGAAGGGAATCATGAGAACCAGGGCTGGGGAGGCTTTGCCATGGACATCCAACCGCTGAGCCAGCGTGAGACCGGGCCACAGGCTGCCGGGGCACGCTTCTCTAGCTTGTAATCATCTATATTGTTTGTGTCTTCCACGGGAGGATGAGCCTGTTTTGTCATTTTTTAAGTTTCCCCCCTTTTTTTTTTAAAGAGACAAACCAAAAAAGCAAAAGCCCCAGGGTAGGAGCCAGACATTCTGGATTTTGGTCCTGGGAGGGCCTCCCAGAGCCCCCGTTTACAGGCCTGTGAAATGGAGGTGCAGCCTCGCCCCATTCCCGGACGGCTGTGGGTTGCATGTGCAGGGTGCTCGTGGGCGGAGGCCGTGGTGGGCTGAATGGGGAATGAGCGCTTTGGGGGGTGTTGGCAGCTGTGTGGGGGACCCCAAGTGGCAGAGTCTTGTGTGCTTACCCGCAGGCCAGCTTCCTGGATGGCCGTGTTCAACGCCATGCCCACCATCTGCTTTGGATTTCAGGTGCCAGCTGCCAGGTCCCTGTCGTCCCCTTAGCCCACTCCCCACCCTGGGGTGGAGCCCACATTACAGGCAGGATAGGGGTCCTGGGAGGAAGGGCTGAGTGGGGACCCCAGGACTTGCCCTTTGTCCCTATGGCCTTTGTCCCCAAGATCCCTCTCCCTGGAAACGGGGGGTGAGGCCACTTCGCCACCGTAACTGTGACCTGCGCCCCGACAGTGCCACGTGAGCAGCGTGCCCATCTTCAACAGCATGCGGCAGCCCGAGCTGAGGACGTGGGGCGGGGTGGTGACGGCCGCCATGGCCATAGCCCTCGCCGTGTACACAGGCACAGGTGGGCGCTCCCTCTGCAGGCCGGGCTGGGGGCCCTCCCACGTCCCCTCTTCCTTCCCAAGTCCTCTGGCCCGGCTGTCCAGGGGCCACCCTGCACTCTCCGCATGTCAAACCCTTCTGTCCGCACTGGCTTGAACTTGGGCTGCCTTGGGCCACCCCCGCCCCGCCCAAATGATCATCCACTGGCTCAGCAGCTCTCCGAGACTGGAGACTGGGGCCCTCACCCTGCCCTCCTGGGACTGATAGTGCAGGGAGAGAGGTGGTCGTACAAGAGAAACTCGGGAGTCGGGGAGGACTCTCAGTAGTGAGGGCCCCGGTGGCTGTGAGACGGGAAGACGTGAGTAAGACTAGGGGGTGGGGGGTGACATCAGGGGATGGTTCACAGAAGGCTTCTCTCTGAGGCCCAGGTGATGAGAAGGAGTCAGAATCTGCAGGCCTGGAGGAAGGGCACGCCAGAGGAACCAGAAACTCCTGGTGCCCGAGGCGGGAGCAGAAGAGAGGCCTCTGTGGCTGGGGTGGGGGACGGGGCCAGGGCCGGGGCCAGGTCCTGCCGGGCCCTGAGGGCTGCCAGGGCCGGAGCACGAGCGCCCTCAGCACAGGTGCCGGTGAAAGTTGGCTGTGGGCCTGTGTGGGTCCGGCTCGGACAAGGGACCCGGACCTGGAGGCCCCGAGAGTTGCCCAGCGATGCTGTCCACCAAAATGGTTCAGGGCCAGCCCTCTTCTCCCTCTGCAGTCACAGCCAGGGACAGGAGAGGCAACTGGAGACAGAGTCCCTGCTCCCCTGGGGCTCGTGTTCTGGTTGGAGGAACAAATGATAAACAAGTTTTGAAAAAAGAAAGAATTCAGACAGACGAGCTATGAAGGAAATGACAGGTCTATGTGCTAGCACCTGGGGGAGGGGTTACTGTGGACGGTCCATCCTGATTATCCCCCAGGGTGGCCCTCGCCCAGCCCTTTCCTCCCTGCCCTCAGGCGTCTGTGGTTTCCTGACCTTTGGCGCTTCCGTGGACCCTGACGTGCTCCTGTCCTACCCCTCCAATGACGTGGCCGTGGCCGTGGCCCGTGCCTTCATCATCCTGAGCGTGCTCACCTCCTACTCCATCCTGCACTTCTGCGGCCGGTGAGCCCCTCCCCGCCCCAGTGGGGCGCTCCCTCAGGGCCCCTGAAAGCCCTGTGAACTGGCCCATTGGCCCTGCATGGAACCCCCGTTGTTGGAGAAACTGCAGCCCACAGGAAAGAGTCAGTGCCCAGCATGGCCCAGTCAGCACCCCCAGCCGGGGCTTAGGGCCCCCTTCGTCCCAGGGTCCCCAGAACATTCTGTGAGTCCTCTGAGAGCCTGCAGTCCAGATCCCTTTCTGAACACCCAGCCTTCTGGGGGTCCCAGACCCTTCCTTCACAGCAGAAGGATAGAACCAGTCCCCACCGGCGACCCCACCCTGGACCAGCAGGGCGCTCAGCAGGGCGCTCAGCAGGCCCCACAGCAGCCTGAGCACATTGCCGCTTTGCCTGCATTACAGAACAGGGAACAGGCTCACCCAACATCTACACATCTACACACGGTCTGGGCCCGGGAGGGAGGTGGGGGCCGTGGGCAGGCGTGCCTCTGAGCCCGCTGTGTGCCGGCACAGGGCGGTGGTGGAAGGCCTCTGGCTGCGCTACCAGGGCGTGCCCGTGGAGGAGGACGTGGGCCGGGAGCGGCGGCGGCGAGTGCTGCAGACGCTGGTCTGGTTCCTGCTCACCCTGCTGCTGGCGCTCTTCATCCCCGACATCGGCAAGGTCATCTCAGTCATCGGGGGCCTGGCCGCTTGCTTCATCTTCGTCTTCCCAGGTGCGGACCCCGGGCACCCCCCCAGCACGGACGCCCTCCCGGCCTTAGCTCCGCCCTCACTCACCTGTCCCCTGCCGGGCAGGAGCCACCCCAGCGTTGACTGTCACGCACCACAGGCTCTGGGCTAAACCTGTCCAGGCGGCGTCAGAAAAGATGTCGTCCTCTCCATTTTACTGACGAGGAGATGTGAGGTTCGGGGAGTGTGACACTTGCCTAGCTGTTCACAAACTCAGCTAAGGAGTAACGGCCTTTCCAACCCCCAGTCTGTCTAGGTCCACAGCCTACACCTGTAGTCCTCCATTCAAGTAGCTGTGGCTCCCTGGCGGCCAGGGACCTGGCTGGTTCAGTCCCCAGAGGGCAGTGGGGTCTGGTGCCCTGATGCAGAAGCCGGGACACCTGAATGTCAGTCACAGGTCCTCCATCAGAGCTCTGGGGTATTTGCCCATCTGCTCAGCCTTGCGTTCTGCCTGTCCCCAGCTTATTTCTATTTGGGAGACCACCTTGAAAGCTCTTGCCACTTGGCTTGGAGCCAGGGGGCCATGTCCACTCAGCGGTGCACCTTGAAGGGCGGGCCGGGGGCATACTGTCCCTTTAGCTCTGAGTCTTGCGTGCTGCCCCAGGTGTGCCTGGCTGATGCCGGCCTCCCGCTGGGGGTGGGAAGCGGAGATGGCACGTCAGGAAGAGTGAGCGGGCCTCTCTCCATCTACCACCACTGCCTCCTGGTAAGGGGGGGAGGCTGGGCCGGGGCGGGGGAGCCCCTCCTAGCTCTCGGGCCGCCTCTTCTCTTCCAGGGCTGTGCCTCATTCAAGCCAAACTCTCTGAGATGGAGGAAGTCAAGCCAGCCAGGTAAAGCAGGGTCCCACCCTTGATCTGGAAGTAGTCTTGGGGGGGCGGGGCCTTAAAATCACAGGGGTCAGGAGACTTGCACACTTCAAAAACCATGAGTTTTTTAAACACTTTAATTAAAATGGACAACGTGCTCGTTGTAACTGTTCAACAACTCCTAAAGGACTTCAGAGAAAGAAGCAGAAGTCCCTTCTCCCCCACAGCCCCGGTGCCACCCTCCTCCATCCCCAGCTCCTTCAGCTCCTCATCACCGGCAGGCCTGTGCCCTTGCGGACCGTTCTGCACATGTGTGCCTGTCCCTGTGCACAGAGCTGTGCATATGTGTGCATACGTGTGCACAGCCACGTGGCATTCAGGATTTTTCTTTTTTTCTTTTTTTTTAAGATTTTATTTATTTTATTTTTAGAGAGGGAAGGGAGGGAGATAGAGAGAGAGAGAGAGAGAGAAACATCAATGTGCGGTTGCTGGGGGTCATGTCCTGCAACCCAGGCATGTACCCTGACTGGGAATCGAACCTGCGACACTTTGGTTCGCAGCCCGCACTCAATCCACTGAGCTGCACCAGCCGGGGCCTCGCATTCAGGATTTTTCTTAATGTGTTTATGCCAGACACATTTTTCTGCCACTTGCTCTTCCTCCCCCCGCCCCGCCCCACTTCTGACAGAGTGATCTATCTTGGAGATCACTCTATGTCAGCCCAAAAAAACCTACTCCTTCCTTTTTTAATAGCTGCAGAATATTCTGTTGCATGAATATGTCCTGAATGTGAACGCTCTTATTCGTACACATCTTGGCACACTTGTTCGAAGATCTTGGTAGGACTGATTCTTAGAAGGAAATTGCTACGTCACAAGGCATGCTCGTTTTCCTTGCGGCTGGTGGGTTCGAATTGCCCCCCACAAAGGCAGCCCCAGCCAGAGCCCCAATAACAGTGGGCACTCCCTGCCAGCAGTGGGCATAACAGCCTTTTAAATTCCTGTGTACATGGATGGATGTGAAACACTACATTGTTTTAATTTGCACATTCTCTTGAATATCAGAGAGGTTGAGAACAGGTTACATGCTTCTTAAAAATTATTGTGCAAGTAATAGTCATCATAGAAAACCTAAAAAACAAGGGAGGTTGGTGGATTGGGAGTGGGGAGGCGGAGGGATGGGGAGAAAATACAACTGTAATTGAACAACAGTAAAATAATTTAAATTTTAAAAAAAGAAAACCTAAAAAGAACACAGATAAGTCTAAGGAAGAAAATACAAATCACCCTTAATCTCAACACCTGGTTATAACCCTGTTGCCGTTTTTGATACATACATTTGATTCAAACCTAGATACACTTTCACGCATACACTTTACATACATCATAACCTTGTTACTATTTTTGATGCACACATTTACATTTTCGATGCATTTGCAGATGTCTGCTTTTTTTTTAATGACATGACAATGACGTGACCTGCTTTTTCCCCAAACATCTTTCCATCAGGAGACACGCAGTCTGATCCTGGTCCCGCCCTTGGCTTCCTGTGACCAGTCGATCCCACTGGGTCTTGGCCTTACCTATGTGTGGATTAGAGGTCATACACCTGGCAGCACACGCCTTTGTATGAAAAGTCCTTGAGCAGGTCACTGGTTCGATTCCCAGTCAGGGCACATGCCTGGGTTGCAGGCCAGGTTCCCAGTGCGGGGCGAGCAAGAGGCAACCACACATTGATGTTTGTCTCCCTCTCTTTCTCCCTCCCTTCCCCACTCTAGGTAGATAGATAGACAAAAAGAAAGAAAGATGGAAAGAAAGGGAGGGAAGGAGGAATGAAGGTCCTTGAGCAGTAGGGAGTGCTCTGCCCACAGGAGAAGTGCTTTAAGTGGTTATGGTAATTAACTGGTGTGTGTGTGTGTGTGTAAGTCTGCAGAGTCACAGGTGGGTTGACTGACCAGGCCTCTCTCCCTCTGCCCCACAGCTGGTGGGTGCTGGTTGCTTACGGCGTCCTCTTAGTCACCCTGGGAGCCTTCATCTTCGGCCAGACCACAGCCAATGCCATCTTTGTGGACCTGTTGGCATAACCACGGCCTCCCGAGGACCACACGGCCTTTGTCCTTGCACCCGGGAACCCGTCTCTTACAGCTGCAGGGCCAGCTGGCTGGCATCATTCCCCTCTGCCGGTGGCTGGCACGACATCTGGACGTCCTTTTCCAGCGGCGGCTCTGGGCTGAAATCAGGCGCCGCACCTCCGGACAGCTCCACTCGGCTCCCGTCCTGCCCCCCTGTCCTGGCAGTGCCACGGATGGTGGCGCAGTGTCCCAGAGGAGCCCCGCCCCCGACCTCGGCTTCTCTATGCCTGGAACCCACGGGTGCAGAGGTCAGCAGGCCTCCGAAGAAAGACTGCAGCCTGACGGCGCTCTGGAGGAGGGCGGGCAGAGGGCTGCAGTCCATCAGCAGACCAGGCAGCAGTGGCTTCCTCCGGGGTCCAGCAGCATCCACAGGTAGCACTGGATTCACACAGATGCACGGCAGCAGGCAGAGTCCGTGCCTGGTCCGTTCCCTCCTGGGCCCACGGTGAACCTGCAGCCCTCTTTCCCGTGGGCACTGGCCGCTCCCCAAGGCTTTGGGGCCACGCTCAGGGTCTTTCCCCAGCCCTGAGGGTCCAGGCATCCTTTCCCTCCTCCACCCCCATACACCACCAAGTCTTATGTTTACAGACGGGGCCAGCCCGGCTCAGCCAGGGGCCAGGGGCCGTCCCGTGCCACGGTGCTGTGAGTGCTCCCCCTCAGCTTCCCCCAGGGCGGGGGTCTTTCTCAGATCCCAGGGGCCCCTCTTTATAGAGGTTCAGACGGGTGGTGGAGAAGGCTGGGAACCTTTCAGACCTGGTCAGGATCAAGGAGAGCCTGTCTGGCATCCACTCCCTCGGTGATTGCTTCTCTCTCCCCTCCCCACCAACCCCAGCACGGCAGCCCAGAGACAAGCAAGGCCGCTGATTGGTCACTGACTGGGTGTCACTGAGAGCCGTTTCTCCAGCCTGGATGCTTCCCTTTCAATCAGGATGTTGTCTCCTCCTTCCCCCACCCCATTTTTCATGTCACTCAGTCTCCTGTTCACTGAGTATTGGGGAGTGGGCTGCCACACCCCCTCTTGTCTCCTTCTTCAGCCCCACACATCCACCAGGCCCAGCCTCAGTGGCCTGTCAGCCACAGTGAGGTCACACCTGGACTGTGCCCAGGGAGGGTGAGGAGGGACACTGTTCTCCCATTCTGTATTCTTGTTTTGAACACCTGGGCCACTCACTCTGGCCCACACCAGGCACCCACTGAGGCCTCCTCTGCCTGGAACACCCAGCATTTCCCTGGCCCCTCTTTACAAAACCCCTGTACTGGGGTGGGGGTTGGGGAGCTCGGCCTGGCCCCCCAGCCCTCGGGACAGCCAGACGGAAGAAGCAGAGGCTGGCTGGAGGCTGGATTTTGCTCAGTCCCCAAACTGGGTGACCTGCCTTTCCTCACATCCGGGCCCCTGGGGCCGGAGCCACTCTGTGGCTTTCTCTCAGCCTGTTGAACCTCTCCTGGCCCTGCCTGCACCGTCCTGATGAGTGTGGCTGCCCAGCCTCCTGATGCTGGATGTCGGGGGTGCAGGGAGCTGAGGGAGTTGTTGCACAGACCCAAGCAGTCAGGAGAGGGGGCTGGAGTTGGGCCTCGGCCCCAGCTCAGGAGCCCACTACCCTCCCTGCCAGGGCATTTTACTGTTTCTCGTCTATAGTGCAGGGAAGATGGTAAATAAAAGGGGGCTTGTGCTGCTGAGCCGTGTGGCCTGTGTCTGGTGCTGGGGACAGAGTCCAGGCCGCTGCTGACAGGAGAAAGATATGGGGGGGGGGGGGCGGATAAGGCCTTCTAGCTTTTGTGTCTGTAACCCCTGTCTCAGGGATGGGCACCACCTTTACCAAGCTGGACACCTGCAAGTGGTTCTTGATGCCTTCTTTGCCTTCGTGGCCCACTGGCCCTTCCCCACCCGCTGGGGAATCAGCCTCAGTCCCCGCCCTGTCTCTGCCCCAGCTCCAGCCCTCACCTCATCTTCCTGCACTGCCGTGGCCTCAGACTGCCCCCCGTGCTGCATGTCCCTCTGGGACCTCAACTCTTCGGGGAGCTTCAGACCCCTGCACATCCATCCCTACCCTTTCGGAGGTGTGTGGAGCCCATCACTGTGCTCAGTGCTGGCAGGAAGGCAGGGACACCAGTTCTGTGCTCAGTCTACTGGGGACAACTGATGCTGAGCCAGTGGTCACACGAGTATATACTTGCAAGTTGTGATATGGGCCAAGAAGGAAAAATACAGAACGTTATATTTGGGCCTAGGATTTGAGGAGTCAAGGAGAACTTCCTGGAGGAAGTAACATTTGAGCTGGCCCCTGAATGATGAGTAGGAATGACGTGAAAAGCGGTAGGGAGACCTTCCCAGGCCACAGGAACTGCGTGTGCAAAAGCCCTGTGGCGGGAGGCACGTGGTGGTTTGCAGAGCTGAAAAGTGGCAATGGTTGGTGGAGTACCGCCTGTGAGAGAGCATTCTGGGATGGTCTTCAGTGGCTCCTTCTAGTCCTCACGGTAAAGTCCAACCAGCTCATCTTCCACTATACTCCCCCTCCCTGCTCCAGTCATAGGTGAACAGAGACCCCTGCCCCCGGTGGGGGTAGGAACTGTCCGAGGAGGAAACGCTTCAAAAGGCTAGAGGGATGGGACAGCTTTGGGGCATGGTCCACACCTGACTAGGGGGCCAACGGCTTGTGGTGTGGTTGCACTGCCTCTGAGTGAACAGAGAAAAGGAAAGGTTACACTTATCCCAAAGTCAAAGTAGCAGCCAAAGCCACATTCATCCATCTCACTGAAGACACCCCTACCTCTTGCTCACCACACTGATACAGGCTCGATCAACATCCGTCTCCCCCATCATTAGACTAAGCTCCACGGAAACGGGGTCATGTCCTCCTTGCCCCTCAGGCATCTTAGCCCAGTGCCCAGCACACAGTAGACGCATGTTCAGTAGCTGTTGAACTTAACAAATGAATGACTATCGACTACAATGGGTTGAGTTCTCACCTCGTGTGGGCACCTGGCTTGCATCATTCTCACTTGGTCCCCACAACAACTCTAGGAGGGAGCGAAAGCTAGGAGGTGTTAAGTCGTTCTCCCAAAACACACAGGAAGTAAAATTGGAGCCAGGCAGCCCTCCTACCACGCAGGGGGAAACGAGCAAGCAGAGGGCTCCCTCAGAACCAGCCTGGTGATCTCAGTCCCCAGAAGGCAGGCCCAGGAACCTGCCTCCCCCACGCTGGCTCCAGCACCAGATCTCAGAACCCTGGGGTCCCTCTCCCAGCCCATCCATGGCCAGTGGTGTGACGCCTGCTGGCCACTGGCTCTGGACTTGTTTCCCTAAGTCTAAACGTGGAGGGATCATCCCTGATCTTACTACCTGCCAGGGCAAAGGGGAAAGTATATGACAATGACAGAAGTGCTTTCTAGAAAGCCAGTAACCTGTGTTTAGAGAAGAAATGTGAAAACTCATTTTCTCCTGAGGCGGACACAGGCTGGGCTTCCCCTACTGCTCTCCTGGAGTCTGGGTTTTTTCTTCAATGTGCATATCCAATTTTTATAGGCGTAGAGTACAAACTCTGACTCTCTGGATCTGGGGTGGGGCCCGAGGTCTGCGTTGCTAACGCTCCTAGTGTTTCCCACGCTGTGCTTCTGCGACCACAGTAGCGGGGGACTGGTGGACGAAGCAAAGGCTTTGACCTCAGATGGACCTGGCTTGGATCTTAGCACTGCCTCTTAACGCTGTCGAAACTCAGGGAACCAGTTCGCTTCTCTGAACCCCGCTTTCCTGAACTATAAAGTGGGAGTGAGGGTTCCCACCTTGTAGCTGTCAGTATTACAAATCCGAGAACAAACGTCATAGGAATCAACGTGAAGTACTCAGAAGAAAGCAGAGATTATGTTGGTCAGGTCTCTGTACCGGGAGGAGCATGCCCCTGCAGTTCCTTCCTTTGGTCACTAGAGGTCACCATTGTGTAATTTCTGTGCCTGTAAGGGAGAAGCCTTGCTTTTCAGAAGAGACTCCTCTGAGTCACTAGAGCTCCCAGTGATTGGAAACTGCCTGGAACTTCTAAGTGAAACCCCTCTTCCCGGGACAGGGCCACCTCTACATCATGGCCAGCAGCCTAGTACGGGAATCTGACCAATCAAACAGTCTCGGAAACTAATAGTGTAGGTCCATGTGCTGGATGTAGATTAAATATTGCAAATCCAAATTTGGTAATAATTCACTGCTGATGAAAAAATGTCTTAAAAATAAAATAAGGGGAGCCCCTTCTAGTTGCTAGATGGGGTGCTGCCAGATTCACAAATTCTTCAACAAAGCCAATTGCATCTTTGAAAAAATAAAGTTTTCAGTAGGCGTGGAAGAAGGCCAGAGACAGTGTAGCCAGGAAGGCAGACACCCTGCCCTCCACACATTGTGTTTCGGGGGGTGGGGCGAGGTTAGAGGAGAATGAGGGGGCAGGCACAGGATCCATCCATGTGGTCATTTTGCTTTTGCTTTTCCTTTTTTTTTTGTTTTTAAGTTCCCCAACCCCTCCCCTCTGTTTTTTTCTAGTTCCCCAACCTCTCCCCTCTGAGAACGGTCGGTCTGTCCCACATATCCATGCCTCTGGTCCTATTTTGTTCATCAGTTTATTTCGTTCATTAGATTCCACATATGAGTGAGATCACGTGGTATTTGTCTTTCCCTGACTGGCTTATTTCACATGGCTTAATATTTTTCAGGTCCATCCATGCTTTCACAAAGAGTAATAGTTACTTCTTTACAGCTGCATAGTATTCCATTGTATAAAGATACCACAGCTTTTTTATTCACTCATCTACTGATGGGCACTTGGGCTGTTTCTAGATCTTGACTATTGTAAATGGTCATTTTTCCATTAAAAATGAAACTGATGTGTTTCCATGCCAGCGTGTAAGAAGCATGGAAATGCTCCCTCCATCCTAACACCAAGCTGGAGAGTCATCAACTGTAAGATCTGTAAGACAGGTCAGGTCACAATGCACACCACTGCCCCCCAAGTTGGAAAGAGTGACAAATAGAGCAGAACCTCACAGGCAGAAACTTGCATGGGAACGAGCGCCACAGAAACTTGAATTGTCGTGAACCTGAACTGTCGCCCAATGCATTGCTGCAGGCTCCGTGAGGACAAGTTTGAGAGGGAACAGCTCCAGGGGCCCCAGCCATGCCAGACTGGAGCACCTTTGTGCACATGGCCTCCCGGAGCTCTAGCAGGCTCTCGCTGTAGACAGAATACTCCCTTCCTGCTTCTGGCAGGCAGGGCAAAAGGAACTACTTTGAAAAGTGCCAGAGCATGCTGTTCTTTTTTTTTTTAATTTTACTTATTTTTAGAGATGGGAAGGGAGGGAGAAAGAGAGAGAGAGAAACATCAACATGTGGTTGCCTCTCATGTGGCCCCCACTAGGGAGCTGGCCTGCAACTCAGGCATGTGCCCTGACTGGGAATCGAACCTGCAACCCTTTGGTTCATAGCCCACACTCAGTCCACTGAGCTATACCAGTCAGGGCCAGAGAGCATGGTGTTCTTTTAATAATATCCGCCCTCAGGAGAAACTCAGGTTTTAACCATAGCCTACACAGCTCCCCAGCCTAATGGGGCTAGGAGGAGGGAAACACCCCACTCCAGGCAGCTCTAGCCCTCAGCGTGGAGGAAGGAAAAGGCCCAGCTCCAGCGGCACGTTCCAGCCTCCCAACGGCAGAGAGAGGCGCTGAGACGCACAATGCCCTCCACAGTGCGGGAGCATGCGGGCTGGCTGAGAGGACATCTCATCACAGCACCATTCAGCACTGCCGCTCCCCCCACACCTTGCCCCCACCTCACCAAGGGCTCAGCAACTCCTTTTACCCGGTACATTATGTCCAGCCCTCAAGAAAAAAAAAAAATAGCAAGGTGCACTAAAGGGCAAAGGCATTCGAAAGAGCAAGCATCCGAACTAGACTTACCACAGGGATGTCGGGATGATCACACTAGGAATTGGAAACAACTATGATTACTATGCTGAGGGCTCTGGCGGATAAAGCGGACCATGCGGGGAAACAGGCGGGCAGTGTAAGCAGAGAGGTGGACATTCTAAGAAAGACTCAAAAAAGAAATGCCTGAGATTAAAAAGCACTGTTAGAGAGACGGAAAAATGCCTTTGATGGGTTTCTTGGTAACCCTGGACACACCTAAGGAAAGAATCTGAGCTTCAGGATATCTCAGCAAATACCTCCCAACCCGAAAAGCAAATAGTAGAAAAGAGTCAAACAAAGAACAGAAAAGAAAGTCCGGGACAACTACGAAAAGAATATCACATGCACAGTGGGAATACCAGAGGGAGAGGAGAAAAAGGAACAGAAAGTATATTTGAATCAAGAATGACAGAAAACTTCCCCCAAGTGAATGTCAGACACCAAACCACAGCGTCAGGGAGCGCATATTTGGTGCCCCAAATTTGACACCTAGTTATTTAAAAAAAATTAAATCAAAGATAAAAAGAAAATTCTGGAAGAAGCCAGAGTGGGGGGGGGGGGGTGGACACTGTACCTATAGAGAAGCAAAGATAAGAACTCAATCTAACTTCTCAGGAACCATGGTTCTGAGCAAGAAGAGGGTTGAGTGAAATATTTTAAATGGTGAGAGAGAGAAAACACCAACCTAGAATTCTGTGCCCTGGGAAATGATTCCGAAGTAACGGAGCAATAAAGATTTCCTCAGACAAACAGAAATTGAGGGGGGAAAATTGAGGGACTTTGTTACCGGTAGGCTTACTTTGAAAGGGGTGTCAAAAGAAGTTCTTTAGAGAGAATAAAAATGAAATACAGAAGGTCCCACAGTTATACAACAAGAAAAGGATGCTTTGAAAAGTGAACCAAGTAAAAACTAGCACCTGAAAATTAGAAGTAGGACGGCCAAATTAAAAAATAAAAGAAGAGTTGAAAAGTTGAGAGAATTTCCCAGAAAGCAGAACAGAAAAACTAAAGAGGTGGGAAAGAAGAGATAAGAAAATTAGAGTGTCAACTGAGGTCCAACATCTGTCTAACAGGAATTCCAGAAACAGAGAACAGAGAAAAACGTGGGGTTGGGGGAGGAGGAAATATGGGGGATGTTTTCAAAGAAATTACTCAAAAAAGTTCCCAGAACTAAAAGGGATGGGTCTCCACACTTAGGCCAGTCCATTGAATTTCAAGAGCTGCATGCTGGGAAGTAAAGAGAAAATGATAAAGATTTTCTGAGCCCTGGGTGATGTAGTTCAGTGGATTGAGCACAGGCCTGAGAACCAAAGCTTTACTAGTTTGATTCCCAGTCAGGGCACATGCCTGGGTTGCAGGCCATATCCCCAGTATGGGGTGTGCTAGAGGCAACCACACATTGATGTTTCACTCCCTCTCTTTCTCCCTCCCTTCCCCATCTCTCTAAAATAAATAAATAAAGTCTTTAAAAAATTACAACTTGCTAAAAAAATTTTTTTCTGAGATGCAGGGAGGGAGGGCACGCCTCTTAGCATTCACTGCCACTAGAAGATAACAATGCCTCAGTCATTTTAAGTGGAAATTTTCCCACTAGCTTTCAGTGCACAACCAAACACTCAGTCAGGTGTGAGGCTAAAATATGCACTTCCTCCCTGCTGGGTGGTTCAGTTGGTCGGGTCACCGAGGCTGTGGGTCAGGGAGCAAACAAGAATCAACCAGTGAGTGCATACATAAATGGAACAACAAGTTGATGTTTTCCTCTCTCTCCCTCCTTCCTCTTCTCTCTAAAATTCTCTCTCTAATTTTTTTAAAAAAAGAAAGAAATGTCATCATAGCAAATTACTTAGCACAGTTAGTGGACAATATTGACATACTCATAACAAAGTGCATACTCAAGACTATACTTTCAGGGATCATTTCTATAACTAGTGAAAGTATTATTTGATTATTTAATCCTAAAGGTTCCCTTGTGACATAACCTCATTTTTAAAAGGAGGAGGGGACTTCCGGTGCAGGTGTAAGAAAACTAACTCATTAGTAAGTACTGCTTTTAAAACCAGGAAATAGCATTCCGAGCACACTGGCGAAAATACTGAGAAATGCTGCCGAAAGAAACGGCTTCAAAGAGCTGGACGTGGAGGCCAGGACTAGACAGAGGTGGGCAGAGTTGGGACAAAGGACTGCTGGCATTTGATCAAAGCTTTTTAGTACCACTGGATTTTTTAAACTTCATGCATGACTGGTTTGACTCTTAAAACTTAACATTATTTTTCTCACCCTGGCACATGGGAGAATCAACCAATGAATGCGTCAGTAAATGGAACAGTGAGTGTGTCTCTCTCTTTCTCTCCCCCACCCCCCCACCCATCTGTCCCCTTCCTCTGTCTCTCAAATCAACCAATAAAAGAAACTTTTCAATGTTTAAAAGATTTTATTTATTTCTAGAGAGGAAAGAAAGAGAGGGAGAGAAACACTGACATGGGAGAAAAACATCAGTGGGTTGCCTCCCCCACTCCCCCAACCAGGGACCTGGCCGGCAACCCAGGCGCATGCCCTGACAGGGAACTGAACTGGTGACCTTTCAGTCTGCAGGATGACGCCCAACCCACTGAACCACACCAGTCAAGGCAAACGAAATTTTTTTTAAAGTTATTTTTAAATATGAGAGGTAACAATTGAATGTCTATGACAGGTCGTGTTCAAATTCTAGCTTTGCTGCTTATAGTGAGGCCTTAGGCAGTTACTGAACGCTAGATGTCCATATCTATAGATTACAACCTCTGTGGTAGCTGAGACTGCCTGGCCCCTCCCCATTCTTGGATACCAGGAGAACTTGTGAAATAATAGAAAAAAATATGTATTATTATATTTTGCCCCCAGTTCCTCACACAGAGATCCTAAAATCCTTGTAGTTTCCTGAGTGGTAAGAGGTGTCTTTTGTTCTAATGCAGCAACTCGCGCATTATCGAGAGTCCGTCGTCAGAAAGACCAAGCCATGATTAGAAGCATGGAGTTTCTGACCCACCCTCCATCCTCGGGGGAGGGGAGAAGGGCTGGAGATTGAGTTGATCAACTCAATCATTGCTCGCACCTACATGATGAAGCTGCCCTAAACATTCTGGGACAGCATGGTTGAGAGGGTTTCTGAGTTGGCGAACACAGCCACTCCTAGGCAGGTAGCGCATCCCGAATGCACCAGAACAGAAGCTCCTGCCCTTGGGGCCCTTCTGTACCTCTCTCTGTGTACCTGTTTCACCTGGCTGTTCATCCGTGGCCTTCATGACATCCTTTGTGATAATCTGGCGAACGATCATAAATGTTCCCCTGAGTTCTGTGAGCCGTTCTAGCAAATCATTGACCCCTGAGGCGGGAGTCATGGGAACCCTGATTTGTCACCGGTCACCAGATTCAAGTGGAGGGGTGGAGCTGGACACCACCCCCCAAGAGAGGCATGACAAAGAATTTGTGGCCATCCTTATCTACCGCATCATCTGAAAAATGCACATAAATGTTTAGCCTAAAGGGCGGTTTCCAGAATTACATCGAGTTTGTAAAAAGTGCCTTGACTATAGCGAAGGATAAATACATGTTTTACTGTTATTCTTTTATTTTATTTTTAAATATATTTTTGTTGATTATGCTATTACAGTTGTCCCATTCCCCCCCTTATTCCCCTTCTCCCTGTACTCCCCCCACCCTTTAGTCATGTCCATAGATTGTACATGTAAGCTCTTTGGCTTCTGCATTTCCTGTACTATTCTTAATCTCCCCCTGTCTACTTTGTGTCTACTACTTATGCTTTTTATTCCCTGTACCTTTTCCTCCATTGTTATTCTTTTAAACGTTCACATTTTGCATCAGTGTTCACTTTAAATGAATTAGGATACAATACTTGGCTTTAAAAGGGTTCACTTCGAGTCCTTCTATGCAGAAAGCTCTTCCTGGAAAAGAGGGCCTGGGTCCCGTGTCATGTCACGGATAGCCCACCAGCCAGAGCCGCACACCTCACACTCACTGAGGTCCCTCCCAAAGGCCCCAGTTGGACAGAGAGGGTCTGACTGGGACCGTGACCAGCTCTGTCTCCTGGGGAGACGGTGGTGGCACCAAGGACCTGATTCCCAGGTACCAGCTAAGGGTGATGGCGTGTCATGGGCCTGGTTCGTTTTTAAAAAATATCTCTTTATTTTTCAGTTACAGTTGACATAAATATTATGTATTACTTTCAGGTGTACAGCATAGGGATTAGACATTTAGATAACGTATGAAGTGATCACCCCAGTAAATGTAGAACCTACCTGGCCCCTTACATAGTCATGAGAATATTTTTAAATTTTTATTTTAGATTTTATTTATTTATTTTTAGAGAGAGGGAAAAGGAGGGAGAAAAAAGAGGGAGCGAAATACCAACGTGTGGGAGAAACATCAATCGGTTGCCTCTCTCTCACCCACGACCTGGCCCACAACCCAGACATGTGCCCTGATCTGGAATCGAACCGGCGACCCTTCAGTTTTCAGGATGACTCCCAGCCTATTGAGCCACACCATCAGGGCATTTTATTTATTTTTAGACAGGGGGGCAGGGAGGGAGAAAGAGAAGGAGAGAAACATCAATCAGTATTTCTCTGATTGCTGACATCCCTGGTCAGCAATCGAACTAGGAACCCTTCGGTTTGCCGGTTTGCCGGACGACGCCCAGCCTCCTGAGTCACACCAGTCAGGTGGGGCTTGGCTCTCACTGTTCAGAAATGGGGACGAAGGAATGAGGTAGCGTGTCCATTAGGCATTTGTTAGTTTATTCTCGGGAACATCGATTCTGCGGGCCCTCCCAGCTCTGGCAGATTGTACTGTCGTTTGCCTTTTCCTCCCCAGCTCCTTGTCCCAGGGGTTGTGATTAGAAGCCCTGTGTATTATACAGAGCGGGCAAAAGTCGGTTTACAGTTGTTCCTATGGAAAATTATATAATAATAAATAAGAATATAAGAATAAACTCTGTTTCACGTACTTGCAGCTGTAAACCTACATGAGAGAGAGGGAGAGGGGAGGGAGGCAGGGAGGGCAGAAAGGAAAGAAGAAAGAGGAGGAAGGAGAAGAGTCTTAAAATTCAGAGCTATTACACAGCAATCTGAACATCCAGCTTCTCCGAGACCCTCAGTCTCTGGCAACACTGGTCCCCAATCCTGTTTGGGAAGCGTGCACCGGCTAGAGTTGATGAGCCCCTGCCTTCCAGGTTACTGCGGTGCCAACCCGGCCCTGGGGACAGCTGGCGTTTGGAGCCCTGCAACTAAACTTGAGCCAAATTAGCCAGTCCTAACCCCCATGCTTCCCCACAGCCCAGCCTTTCCCCAGGGGCTCCGGAATGCCAGTGAGGGAGCAGGTGCCAGCCATCCCACCAGCCATCCCGCCAGCCATCCCGCCAGCCCCTGCCCGGAAGCTCGGGCTGACAAAGAGAAGGGCACACTGGCCAAGGACGACCACCAGAGCTGTGCAGGGAGTGAGGGGAGGTTGTCGCAGCCTCTGGCTTCCCCCTGAACTTCGGGCACTCGTGGACGCCAGCCTCCTCCCTGCTTGTCCGGCTGCTGGTGGTGAACAGGGGAGCTGCCTCCGTCTTCTCCCGAGCCAGGCCCCTGGGCCTGGGGCATGCTCGTTAGCATATAGGAGGCTTCTGGGTGCTGCTACTGCAGCTGGACCCCAAGGGACAAGAACCGGGGACCAACCGTTCTGCTCAACTGAATTCCTGATTAACACAAGTTAATTCCCCAGCCTATATATCCTCTGATGCTGAAAGTTTAAAAATTCTAAGATGTGTGTTAGGAAGCCTTCCTTCTTTAGCAAAGACTATCTTGTAAAGATAACTGGATCTTTCCTTGCTGACTTGAAGGAGTAGGGAGCTTCTGTCCTCCTTTCTTCCTTTCTGCCACACATTTGTGAGCAGCTATAACGGGTCGCTCCCATTCTGGGCTTGAGGACAGGGAAGATGCAGGCAGGCAGCAAGAGTGGGGACTAACCACTGAATATTCCTGAGACATTGCCTTCAGAGGCTAAATTCTGGATCCTGGTTTGTTTCCTGCGGATCTGCTTTTCTGACTATTCTGTGTCAACACTGAGGAGGGGAAATCAGCCTAATTGTGAGCTCCAGGTAGCAGAGTTTAAATCAATCAAGTTTTAACTGACCAGGGCTCAGGCA
Organism: Phyllostomus hastatus; assembly: GCF_019186645.2. NCBI lineage: Eukaryota > Metazoa > Chordata > Mammalia > Chiroptera > Phyllostomidae > Phyllostomus > Phyllostomus hastatus. The sequence goes on from NW_025334024.1 coordinate 23,508,000, forward strand.
CCAGGAGGCCCCGGATAATAGGAATACAGCATGGGATTGCAGGTGGAAAGGCGTGAGCCTGAATCCTGATTTTACCACTGGCAGCTGGTGGGATCTCCTACACCTAACCCTAAATTGAGCATTTACCATGCACTCGGCATTGTGTTCAACACTTCCGGTGCACTATCTCATTTGATCGGAGAGCTCTAAAAGCATTGCATAAGAAATCCCAGGAAAGGCACTTGACCTCCTGAGCCTGAATTTCTACATCTGCTAAGTGGTAACAAAAATAGCATCAGACAGGTTTGCTGGGTGGATGAGGTAAGCTCCGTGTTGGAAAGCCCGGGGCGAGGGGCTGGGCCTGGGCCTGTGCCCAGCAGGGGTGGTCGCCAGGACATGCCGCTCTGCCCAAAGCATCTTGCCAAGGAGGTCTGGTGGCTGGTCATGTTTTGGTTTTGCTTTTTTTCTTTCTTTTAAAAAATCTTGTCCCTCTTTCTTCAAAAAAAAATTTATTTTAAAGGGAGTTTATGCTTCAGGTTGTCTTCCAAGGCAGGCAGGCTGCTCCCAGCCTGCGGAGATCCTGCTGCCAGAAAAGTCACTTCCAAGGCCCAGCTGGTGGTAAATGAGCGCTCCCTGTATGCACTGCTCACCTGCCCCTAGCAGGGTGCAGGCGGTAAGGAAAGAATCGCTCCGTTAGTCCAAACACCTACTTGCTGTGCAACCTCATGCCGGTCTCTTTCCCTCTCTGGGCCTCAGGCTCCCTTCATCTACAGTGGAAGGATTTGCTGAGGTCCTTCTGACTTGGAAACCCTGTGGTTCCAGTTGGTGTTAGCCACTACCTGTCCTTCGGAGCCCTTCCCAACCCCAAACCTGTTACACATGGCTGACGGGGCTGAAGCCGGGCCAGGAGCCAGCTGCAAGATCTGGGCAGCTTGAGTCCTCAGTGAAGATCCCCCCAAACAAAGGAAAGTCAACCTCTGCCAGGACAGGCCTCCCCGGGGGTCGGGGAAAGGGAGGCCAAACAGCTGGGCTGTTTCCTGGCCCCCAGGACCTGCTACATAATTTGTGGGGCCCTTGTTCAAAAGTTATTAAGAATTTCAAGACACTGGCAGCAGAATAGTAAACAAGTATAGGAAGAACCTTCTAAACACAGGCCACTGTGTGACCCCACAGGTCACAGGGCCATCAACTGGCCCTGCCTGGCCACCCTGGGACTTGGTGCCAAAGGATCCCTTTTTTCTTGTTTCTGCGGATTTGTGGAGTCTCAGAGACCCCTTCACTGGACCCTCTGGTGGTCTGGCTGCACGGCGGTCCCAGCGGTGGCTGCAGGGAGGAATTCAGCTGAGAACGGCCCCACCGGGGGAGGCACTGCCTGTAACAGTGTTGGGTGGGACCGGAGGGATGAAGGCCAACTGGCCCACTTTTTCCTTGATGATCCTCACCAGAGCGACGGTGAGGATCCCTAAGGGACTCTGCTCAAACTAGGGCCAGGTGGCGAGGGTTCGGGAGTCAGGCTCAGGCCTTTGGGGCCAGAAACTCTGGGAAGGCGGCGGAAGAGCCAGAACGTGGAGGGAAGAGTGGGTCTTAGGTTCGGGAGGCCTGGACTCTGGTTGGTATCACCTTCTGGCAGTCACACCCCCCCCCCAGTGTTTTCTTTTGTTTTTTAAAATACAAATGTATTTATTTATTTATTTTTAGAGAGAGAGGAAGAGAGGGAGAAAGAGGATGGGAAACATTGACGTGAGAGAGAAACATTGATCTGTTGCCTCCTGTACGTGCCCTGATCAGGGACGAAGCCCACAGCCCAGGCATGTGCCCTGATCGGGAATTGAACTGGTGACCTTTTTTGCTTTGTGGGATGGCGCCCAACCAACTGAGCCACACCGGTCATGGCTGCTCCCAATATTTCCACCGAGCAACTGCCTTGTGGACCTTTCAGGATCAGGTGAGTAGGATCATGGGAAGCATACCATCCTGGGCATTAGCACTGCAGAACCAGCTCACATGCTTGGATAAGAAGGTGATGGTTCAAGTCCCACCTCCATCCTGTGCCAGCTGCGGGACAGTGGGCAAGTTACTCAAGCTCTGCAGGCCTGAGTTTCTTCATCTGTGAAGTGGACAATTATACTACAAATGTTGTGAGACTTTAGATCATTTAGGGGAAGAAGTTCAGCGGAAGGTGTGCCTTGGAAACAGACCGATTAGTTAAGATGTGGGGCTCTGCCATGTACGAGCTAAGTGACATTAAGCAAATAAACCTGTTTGGGTCTCAGTTTTCTCATCTAAGAAGTGGAAATAATAATGGAACTTATTTCAAAGGTTTCTATGAAGACCAAGGAGGTTAATTCCCACAGGGTGCTTAGTAGCTGGTACTACTAGTACCTGGCAGACAAGTTCTCTCTCCTCAACAAGCAACAGAGAACAGGGCCAGTCAGGAGTAGTTTGGGGATAATGTTCAGGAAGAAACCCTTTTGCAAAGTAGGACCTTACATGGGAGTATCCGCTGCTGCTCGGGAGATACAAGGATTCTCTCCAGAGCAGGTTTGGAGAGGCTGGAAGAAAGAAGGCTTTTCTGGTCTTCCTTGTGGAATGCCAGCCTGGGGACAGACGACCTGCAGCCACCTGCTCCCTGGCTACAGCACCCACTTCGGCTCCTCCCCGGCTGCCACCTTCAGCCCAGTGGGTGCCTCTGGCCCCCCCAGGACCCCTGTACCTGGAGTCTCCCGCTGGTGTGGGCTACTCCCGCTCCCTCAGCCAGAATGACCAGACCCCACCACGATGAGCAAATGGGTGGCTGGGCTACTCAAGGGGTGGGTGGGGGAGACAGGGAGGAGGAAGAAAAGGAAGAAGAGCAAGAAAGCAAGATGGAGGGACAGGGAAGACAGGCGGGTGGGAGCTGGAGGTGAAAGGAGATGGCTTACATCTCAGACCAGAGGCTGCAAGCTGGTGCCCTGTGCACTGCATGCAGCCAGTCGGCCCCATAGTGGTCACCACTGACGCAATTGGGAGATTTCACTTAAAAACTCAGATTTGTGGCTTCTGTGGAAAAATCACCTCCGAGCCTGTACTTCCTCCTTGCAATACTTGCCTGCAGCTGAGGACCCGCAAGGGTAGATGGCCGTAGAAGGCCACATACTCTCTAGGGAAGCATTGTCCCCACCATGGCCCATTGTCTGGCACTCCCGGCTGCTTCTTGTTCCCATTCAAATTCCCTGCTTGGCTCCTGTGGGCACTGGGTGTGCGGCCCCCTGCTTTACTCAAAGAACCCCCCGCCCCAGAAACTAAGGATAATAATGCCTCCCTCCTATACACTGAGCAAGCTCTACAGACTAGTGATTAAGAGTCAGACTTGGCCAGACCCTGGCTGGGTAGCTCAGTTCATTGGAGCATTGTCCCATACACTGAAAGGTTGTGGGTTCGATTCCCAGTTAGGGCACATACCTAAGTTGTGGGTTTGATCCCCAGTTGAGGTGTACAAGAGGCAAACAACGTTTCTCTCTCTCTCTGTCTTTCCCCCTCTCTCTCCTTTCTTCTCTCTCTAAAACCAGTTTTTAAGAAAGTCAGCCTCCCAGGCTCAAATCCCAGTTCTCCCATTCCCCAGCGCTATGACCTTGCCCCAGTTCCTGTAAATGCCCAGGGCCCCAGTCTCCTCACCTGTCACATAGGATGCTACTAATAGGACCTGCCCCATAAGGCTGTGGGAAGGAGCCAGGAAGTGAGCACACGGCAATGACGAGGATATTGGAAGCGCTCAGTGTCAGCTCTCCTGACCGTCATTCCCGATCTAGTCGCAGAGACAAAACCGTACAAGGAGACGAGCCTGAAGCAGAGCAAACCAGGTGGAGAGAAGGCCACAGTGGCTGGGGCACAGGGAGCCGGGGATGCGACAGGGAGATGAGCAGGGTCATGGGGCCTTGTAAGCCATGGTAAGGACTCTATAGGGTTCCACAGGAAGCCTTTGGAGGGGTTTTTGCAGGACAATGGATTGCAGGGGGTGGGGCAGAGGAAAGAGGGAGACAGGTGGGGCCTGTGCTGATGTCCACAGATGATGGTGATGCATGCGCAAGAATGAGGGCATTGGAGGTGGAGATCAACGGGGAAAAAGGGGGTATCTTTGGGGGGTAGAGTGTAACATTACTTTCGCCTTGATCCCTGTCCTTCCTTCCCTGTGTCCCTGTGTGTAAATAAAGCCAATCTGAAAGGTATCAACTGCTCTGAGATTCTAAGTAGAATCCTGCAGGAGGCTGAGTGGCTTGGGGAGGAGGCCTGGACGAGGCACCAACCTGGGCATGAATTCCAGCTCTGCCTCTGATTGGCTGGGTGGCTTTGAGCAAGCTCTTCAGCCCCGCTGTGCCTCCATCTCCTGTCCGTACAATGAGAATGAATGCACACAGTGGTGCGTGTTTCACACGGGGTCAAGGGGATAAAGGAGACGATGGGCGTACAGGGCCCCAGCAGGCCTGGTACAGTGAGCACTCACTCCATCACAGGTAGCCATTACCCGGTTACCACCCAGAGGGGGCTTCACAGCACTTACTTGCTCTCCTGCTTTCAGAGCTTTGGACTGAAAAACGGGAATGAGCAACCAAACGACGATGCTCTGGTCAAGTTTGGCTACTACCATGGCCTCACTGGTGATGAGTAAGTCCTGACTCCTTCCAGTCCTTGGCACAGCTGCTTCCGAGGCAGGTGGCCCTCTGCCACCCTCAGCCCAGAAGCAGGTGATGCCACCAGGCAGGCCAGTTTAGCTTGATCAGGGGCAACTAATACGGCAGGAAGTGAGGTGACTGCCATGGGAAGGCAGGTGAGCCCAGAGGGCCCACGCCCTCACCGCCCGACTCGCCAGCCCTCTGCCCACAGCCTCTGAGCTTCCGTCAGCACCTGTGGCCGCTCTGAGGACGCCCGCAACTTCTGTAGCAACACAGGGGACAGCGGTTTCCACGCGGCGAGTCACGCCTCTCCTCGGGGAGGGCTGGAAAGAGGGCATCTCTCTCCTCCTCAGCTGGCCGCAGAGAAAAGCAAAGCGAGGGCTCAGAGCCCCAGTGCACAGTGCTGTCCACTCACACACACGCAACACACACACAACTCCAGTTCCGTTCACAGCAACCCTGTGAGGTGGGCAGATTGATGCAGCCCATGTCATTGCTTTTTAAAAATATCTTCTTTCTGGGGGAAATAGGTGAAGGCAGTCAAAATGTACCAACACCCTGTTGTAAGATGAGTCAATTCTGGGGACGTAATGTCCAGCACAGTAACTGTAGTTACAAATGCTGTGTTACATATTTCAAAGTTGCCGAGAAAGTCGATCTTAAAAGTTCTCATCATAGCCCTGACTGGTGTGGCTCAGTTGGTTGGGCATCGTCTTGCAAAGTGAAGAGTCACCAGTTCGATTCTCAGTCAGGGCACATGCCTGGGTTGTGGGTTTGGTCCCTGGTTGGGGCACTTGGGAGAAGCAACCAATCGATGTTTTTCTCTCCCTCTCTTTCTCCCTCCCTTCCCTCTCTCTAAAAATAAATAAGTAAAATCTTAAAAAGAAAAGTTCTCATCACACAAAAAAATTGTAACTATGTGAGGTGATGGATGTTAATTGAACTTATTGTGATAATCATTTTGCAACATATACATATGTCAAATAATTACACCTTAAACTAATACAATGCTATACATCGATTATAACTCAATAAAACAGGAACATTGAAAAACAGAGAAAAGGCCTGGCTGGCGTAGCTCAGTGGATTGAGCTCGGGCTGTGAACCAAAGCATCGAAGGTTCAATTCCCAGTCAGGGCACATGCCTGGGTTGCAGGCCATGGCCCCCAGCAACCTCACATTGATGTTTCTCTCTCTCTCTCTTTCTCCCTCCCTTCCCTCTCTAAAAATAAATAAATAAATAAAAATCTTTTAAAAATTAAAAAAGAAAAAAGAAAAACAGAAAAGAACACTTTGTTTGCCTTATAAATTGCAAATGCAATATATTGTCCTTATTAAAAATTCAAATTAGTGTACTCCAGACTTAATTTAATTGTTGTTCAGAATAGGCATTATCATCCCCATCTTGTAGGAAAACAGAAAAATAAGCTTACTCCATGGCTTTCCAGCCAAATAAAAGGCAGAGTGTGGACTAGAACTCAGGCTTTCGTGTGCAAGGGCAGGCTTCCTCCCCTGGGCTGTACAGTATCTCACAGGACCCCTCCTGCCCCACCCCTATCCTGCCCTAATCCACAGGAAATCTGCAAAGCCCTCGGCAAAACACCAGGCAGGTAGGTCCAGACCCACATCTGAGATGACGTTCACGCTGCCTCCTGAGATAAGACTGTCTTCCATTCCTCCATCAGTATTCGCTGTCACACCACCGTGCTCCCCCACCCCCAGGCTTTGTAAGGATTTTATGTATTTCTTTTTAGAGAGAGGAGAAGGAAGGTAGAAAGAGAGAGAGAGAAACAGTGGGTGTATGTGACTGATCTCCTCTTGCGCTGGCCCAGGCACGTGCCCTGACTGAGAACGGAACCGGCGACCTATTGGTTTGCAGGTGGGCATCCAGTGCACTGAGCCACACCAGCCAGGGCCACCCTGTCTCTTTGTCCCAAGAGGGTCTGCTCATCAGGATGCAAATGACCGGAAGTTAGTCTGGGCTCTGAATTGACTATGACTTCATGACCAAAGTGATGTGTGCAAACTTTACCACTGTGTGATTTTGTTTCATTTGTTAGCTCTAACTATTTTTTTTTAATTAAATGTATTGAGGTCTATGGCCATACCACCCTGACCTGCTCCATCTGTCTGGGGTGTGAGATGGTGAGGGCTGTGCCCTCTATTCTGGAAATAATTATTGTTGGAGAGAAACCCACAGGCCCCTGGTTGGAGTCACTTGTGTAAAGCCCATGACATGAAACCCAGACTAAATACCTGGCCTAACTGCAGTTTCTAACGTCTCCTGCTGTGCTCTTAAGGAATGCACTCTGAATTGGTTATCATGAAATTTTCTGGTCAGTTCCAGTGAGGCCTGCCCCCTCTCCCCAGGACGCCCAAGGAACCTGACTGATAAGACTGCTGCCATCCCATAAAGGAAGATAACCTTGCCTGAAAGAACCCTTTTTTTTTACTTTTGCTAATAATGTTCTTCCCCCCCTGCTGCCCCACCACCCCCATGTCTGCCTATAAAAGCCTTCCATACCAACCACACTGTGTAGTTTCTCCAGGGCTCCTCCGTAACTGCAGGTTGGGATGCTGCCTGATTCATGAATTGCTCCATCAAGCCAATTAGATTTTCCAATTTACCAGATTGGATTTTTGTTCTTTAACACTGTTAGGTATAGGTAATGCTTCTCTCCATCTTTGCAAGTGGTCCAGTCCATCATCATCTCTTGCCCGAACGATAGTAACATCCTTCTAATTGGGAGATTCCTGCCGCCACCCTGACTCTCCTCTAGTCTCTTCTTGCAGCAGCCTTTCAAAACGAGGCCAGCTCCTCGTCTTCAGCTCAAAATCCTGCATGGCTGCTCCTGTCACTAGGAGGAAAGCCGCAGCCCTCACATGGCCCCCAGGGCCCACACTTCTGGCTCTTCTGACCCCATGTTCTACCACTCTCCTCCTCCTCTACCACTGCTCTGCTCCAGGGTCACCCGGAGCCTCCCCAGACATCGGCCTCAGGGCTTTTGCACATTCTGGTCCCCTGCCTGGAACCCTCTGCCACCAGACATCTGCCCAGCTTCCGCTCTCTCCATGTAGTTCTCCGCTTAGCTCCTCTGTCAGAGGGGTTTTCTCAAACCGTAATAGCTGCCCACCTTCCCACCCCACCACATCTCTGTCACTCCAGCAGCTTGTTCTGCCTCATTGCTTTTCGTTGCACTTTTGCGACCTAGCGTTATTTGTTTATTATTGCTGATCCCCACCCCTTTCCCATTTAAATGCACGATCAGTGAATGTAGAAGCTTTGCTTCTGCCCCCCCCCAACTACATTCTCAATACGTAGCACATAGGAGGCACTTAACAAACTATCTGTAGCCCTGACTGGTGTGGGTCAGCTGGTTGGGTGTCATCCTGCAAAGCGGAAAGTCACCAGTTTGATTCCCGATTGAGGAGGCAACCAATGGTTGTTCTTCTCTCACACTAATGTTTCTCTCCCTCTCTTTCTCCCTCCCTTCTCCGCTCTCTAAAAATAAAGAAATTAAATCTTTAAAAATGAAATAAAGCAAAAGTATCTGTCGAATAAATGACTGAATGGACGAGCTTCCTCCCTGCCAGCCACTGTTTTACGTACTTGATCTCACTGAACCCACTGAAGAACCTCCACGGTAGGTGTTATCATTGTCGGCACTTCGCAGAGGAGGGGACAGAAGCTTAGAGAGGGGGTGTCCCCGTGCCAGGTTACCTAGGGGAGAGCTGGAATAGGAGCCCGAGGAGTCTGACTGGTCACCTCCTCGTGGGCAGCCTTGGACTGCGGAGAGCACGGCCTGAGCCTGAAGGGGATTCGGACGGTGAGGTGCTCAGGGTGGTGGGCATTCTCTGGCCAAGCCCCAGGAAAGCAATCTGTCCCGTGGGCCCTCTCCATCCCCCCAGGAAAGAAGAGGCAACCTGCATGACACTAACCTTTCTCCTCATCTCCCCCAAAGATGCCCCTATAAAAATCTCCCATTGTGTACACCCCTGAGCACTCTTCTAGTTGCTACATGGAGTACTGCCCAATTCATGAATTGCTGAGTAAATCTTGTTTTTTAACAATAGTAAGCACTCCGATATTTGTTGAAAGAAGAAATGGATGAGAGAGGCACCTGCTGCCGTTGGAAGCGGAGGGGGTGAAGGTGAGGGTCCCAGAGTCCAGGAACAGGGTGTGGGAACGTTGTGACTCTGGGAGAGCAGGTAAGCTCATGTCTAGGAGCCATTCTTGCGGGTTGGAAAGGGGGGGGTGAAAAGGGACCTTGGGAATTCCAGATCCCACTGGCTCAGCATAGACCCAGCCTGCCTGGACACCCTCAGCTTGTTCTTCCAGCAGGCCCCGGGCTAATTCTTGGTACCAGGGCCCCTGTCTTCGGGAAGTGCTGCAGAATGACCTCCGGGACCTTGTCCACAACAGGACACTGAGCTGGCTTGCAATTTCCCGGGTGGGAGAGGTTTGTGGAGGCCCTGAAGCAGCCAGTGAGGGCACGGCGGCTCGAGGAAGGGAGAGCTGAAGGGGCACGGATGGACATGGAGGAAGGCAGCTGTTGCTCCTTTCAAAAGTCAACAGCCTGGGCAGGATTGGGTTCCGGTGCCCCTCCACAGGGGGCCGTTTCTGGACAGACTCTGCCTGGGAGTCCAGACTGGTGTGGAGGAGGAGGAGGAGGAGGGCTGAACGGAAGATCAAAGCCCAAGTACTTCTTTAGAAAAACAAAGGAGAAGACTTTGTCCCTCCAGCTATCTAAAACCAGGCTCCACCCAGATCACATCACAGGGAAGAGAGATAACTTCTTTTCAAAAGAAGTTTACTAGCATTTAAATATGCTCCAATCTACTATGAACATTGGGATGCACATGCCAGGCAGTGAAAGACAAATACCATATGATCTCACCTTTAACAGGAACCTAAATAACAAAACAAAGAAACAAGCAGAATATAACCAAAGACACTGAAATAGAGGCCAGGCTGACAGTGCCCACAGAAGAGAGTAGAGGGAATTTAAGGGGACAGTGAGAAGGGTTCACAGGAACAAACTTAAAGGACACATGGTCATAAACTAAGGGGAGGGTGGTAATGGGAGGGAAGTGGGGAGGGCTGGGAGGGGGGACTGGATTGGGAGTAAAAAGGAGAAAACTGTATTTTAACAATGATTAAAATAAAAAAATAAAAAATAAAAATAAATAAATATGCCCTAATCTCTCCATCTTAAAAAAAATACAATACAAAAAAAAAAAAAGCAAAATATTTTCCCCTTTTCTCCAGCTTCCTTGCTCTCGGACAAGGCCCTCTCCAAGGTCACAAGGCTCTATCGCATAGCCCAAGGCCTCGTCAGTCCCCTCCTTGCCTCACTGCTCAAAAACACAGTCCTTCAGTCCTCTGAGGCTCTGGACTTTACTCAGCCTCCAGCAGTTCTCAGCCTCCGGGGCTGCACTGTTTCCAAGAAGCTGGAGACCCTTCCTTCCTTAGGCAGAAGCAAAAGCACAGCTTTTCCCAGGGCCCAGGGCTTCTGCTCTCTGAAGGCTCCCCAAGGGCCACCTGCCTGACCCTGACTCCGTTCTCCATCAGCAGCTCGAGTTCCCAGAGCTTTGGCCTGTCGGGGCCACTCAGCTTCTCCATGTGGGTGAATCAACGGCACCTTCTACTCAAAACTGAACTCACCATCTCTGCCCCCAGACCTGCTTCTCCGGTCTCCCTACCTCATGGGGCGGGGGGGAAGGCACCCAGTGGCACACAATCTGCTTTTGCTCCTTCACCTTTCATATTCCATCAGTTGCCAAAGCCCTACGCCATTACCTCCCCCATCTCTGGGCTCCCCTTCTCGCCCCTCTCACTGCCACCACCTCTCCGGGTCTCTTGTGGTAGCCTCCTGGTTAGTGTCCTGGCAACTTCTCCCGCGGGCACCTAACCTTTCCAAGGCTTCCCAGAGCCCTTAGGATAAAGGGCTGACCCTGGCGGCCCAGGCAGTCCTCTGGATACATCTCTGGGCTCCAGCCTTCCTGGTCTTTCCACTTTCCAAAGATGCCCGAAGATCGGAGATCATCTCTGGAAGGCTTAGCCCTTTGCTGGAATGTGCCCCCTCTCTGCCACCCTGTCACGTTTCCAGATGGCACTGCTGCTGCTGCTGGTCAGGGGTCTGTTCTTGGAGAACCGCTGTTCTATAGAGATCTGTGCTATCAAGACAGCTAGTCCAGTTTGGCCGATGTCTCTTCTGCATTAGGCTCAACACGGACCCCAACACGGACCTGCTCAGGTTCCTTCCTTCCTGTGACCTTCCTCAGTGGTTAGGAGGGTTACCCAGAGGCTGGGGCTTCCCATCCCCACCCCGGCAATCGGCTTCTCTTGGGGTGTACCCCACTCTCCTCTTTCAGGACAGAATGTAAGAATTCAAATGTCACCCTGGCTGGATGACTCAATAGATTAGAGTGTTGTCTTGATACACCAAGGTTGCTGGTTTGATCCCCAGTCAGGGCACATGCCTGGGTTGCCGGCCAGGTCCCCGGTTGGGGGCACACAAGAGCCAACCACACATTGATGTTTCTCTCCCTCTTTCTCCCTACCATCCCCTCTCTCTAAAAATAAATAAATACAATCTTTAAAAAAAAAGAAAGCAATTAAGAAAGAATTCAAATGTAAACTCAATTGGTAAACACCAAACACACAGCAGTATTTTCAGAACCTGTCTCACTAACTTGTAACACCCTGTTACACTATGCATCATATTTCTTGGTTTGGAAACTGTCTGGTTACTAATGGGCCATTAAACATGACAGCTGGGAGGTCACCCTGGCAGGGGGTTTCCCAAGCACAGCTTAGAGTGAGGTGGCTGAGAATATGAGTTCTAAAGTCAGACTGGGTTGCAACACTTGCTCTGCCATTGACTAGGTATGTGACCTAGGGCAGGTGAGGCGGCCTCTCTAAGCCTCAGTTTTATGATTTGTAAAATTGGGCATATAACTCTGTCCCTAGGTCACAGAGTCCTGAGTTGTGGGTGAGATTAAGTAGGTCAAGTTGTACCATTAGACAATATTGGTTGATTTAAAGAAACTACGTGCACAGAAGAATTCCAGGATCCCACAGCAAGTGCTCAGCATCCTAGAAGTTTGCAGTCCACAATCTGGGAGCCACGCAATGCTGATCCAGTACCATCAGGGTATTGAGGCCCAGGGGAGGGAAAGTGACTTTTCCAAGGTTAGACAGAAACGTAGGGTCACAGCCTGCATTACAACTTGGGATGTGGGATTTCTCAATAGGCTTTTTGCAATGTGCATGCCGAGACATCCTCTCCTCAGCATAGAGCCACAGGAGTCATACCTAAGCCTAGTGGCCCAGGGAGTCAGAAGGCTTGGCAGTGGAAATGGCCTTGAAGGACATGAGAATTATTCAGTTAGGCTGTCAATGAGTGGCTTTGGTTAGGACAGAGAATCATATAGTAGTCAAAGCCACTGTAAATCATAGTTTCTGACTCATCTGATAAAATGGGACTGAAAAACAGGAACAGGGAATAATAAAGCCTTTTATTTCTGACCAGCCTTCTCCCTAGCACCTTCGAACACTGTATAGCATACTTTGCACAGATCTCAAAGTCCTTTTTCTTCTATGTATTTTTGCCCGCACCCCAAACCAATTCACTAAGGCCTTCGCTATTCTTAAAAGAGTTTGTCAAGTCCTTCCAGAATCTTGGATGCACAGCTAACTGGGGGTGGGGGAGAGGGAGGACTGGGAGAAGGTTAAGGCAAGAGGCCAGGTGAGTAATTAACAGCTGGCTGAAATATCCTGTTTCTAAATACATTTGAACCCTAAGGCACATCATGGCTGAGTGACAAGGTGATTCAGTGAATTCTTTGTGAAGGTCTGTAGTGAAATAGTTTGTCTGGCATGATTTCCGACCATGTCATTCAGTAAAATAAGACAAGGGCACCAGGGGATCTCCATCCCCCTTCCAGTTTGTGGCAGTCTCCTGCTCTCTCTATCAGGGGTACGAGCCACCATGACTTCTTAACACACAGTCGAAGGACTTTGATCTCCAGGCTGTTGTGGTATCCTGCAAGTATTTGGTTAAGGCCCCAAGTGAGGTCAAATCCTGGGAGTGTTGGTGGTGCAGCTCTGGGGGAGGGGCTGGCAGGGGCCTCAAGGGTCTCCTGGAGTAGCTCCCGTATAAGGTAGCAAACCATTTTCTGGCAAAGACAGGCTGAACTGGGGAAAGGCAACCCAGCTTTGTTTCAAATGATCTTAGTTTAGGAGATATACATTTGAGACCTGAACTGGTTGTAGAATTAGAGTTGACCTTAGCTTCCTGATATTTATGGGTATCACATTCTGTGTCTTTAAAAGAAATGTCTTCAATTACACAAATAAGACATGAATACACCCTCCTTGTAAAAGGTTCCAGTAAGATAGTAATATATGGAATAAAAAGCAAAAGTTCTCCTTCCCCTTCCTCATTCCACTTCCCTCCTCAACGATAACAATTAGTGTCAGCTGTGGAGTGTGTGTGTCTCTTTCCAAACCTTTTTATGCATTTAGTTATATGTAGATATAGTTATTTTCTCCTACACAAATGGTAACATACTGATTATTCCATCTTTTAAAATCTTGGCATCATTTCATATCTGTAAATATAGGTTTACCTCACTCTTTTAAAAAAAGCTGCACAACATTCCACTGTATAACTGCACCATACATTTATTTAACATGTTCCTTATTGCTTTCAGTGCTCTGAGGTCCCATAACAATGCATCAGTGATTATCTTGATACATTCATCTCTGTATGAATTTGCAACACTCACCTGTGGGATAAATTCCTAGACATGGAATTACTGAGTCTATGGGTCTGCAAATTTTCAGTTTAAATAAGCTTGGCCAGAATCCTACTATCTATAAGGGCATTAGCAATTTTGTACTTTTCATGCAACACTGAATAGATGGGCCTTATTCCTCATCCTTAGTCTTTTTAAGGGGACTTTTACCACTAACATTATAATGTTGTAAGTCCATCTCTCTTGATTTGTCAACATTTATTTGTTCACATGTCTACTGTGGGCCAGGCATGTTGCCAGGTGCTGGGGATACAGCTGAGAACAAGACTGAAGCGATCCTTGCCCTCACTATATGTGGGGGTCCCTGAGTCTCATTCAGTTGCTTAAAAACACAAGACATTCAGTGTTTACTGAAATAATCAGCCTCCAACCAAGGAAAGACATGTGTCAAAAAGTATATTTAAGTGAAATAAGCCAGTCACAAAAAAGACAAATAGTGCATGATTCCACCTAAATGAGGTATCTGAAGTAGTCAGACTCTTTCTATTAGAAATAGGAAGTAGAACCGTGAGTGTCAGGGACTGGAGAAAGGAAATGAGTTGTTTCATGAGTATAAAGTTTTAGTTTTATAACATGAAAAAGTTCAGGTGTATAGTTAACACTAATGTACGATAATACTTAAAAATGGTTAAGAGAAAATTTTATGTTGTGTGTGCTTTTTCAAAATATTTTACTGATTTGAGAGGCTGAGAGAGAGGAAGAGAGAGAAAGAAACATTGATTTGGTCTTCCACTTATCTACGCACTCACTGGTTGACGTTTGCACGTGCCCACACCAGGGAGCGGTCTAACCACATCACCTTTGCGTACTGGAACCCGCTCTAACCAACTGAGTTACCCAGCTAAGGCCTGTTGCGTTTTTACCACACACACACACGGTATTTTTAGGCACAAAGGTAGTGCTTCTGTGCCTAGTCTTAGAACAGGGTGATGAGGGTAGGATTTTTTTCAAAAGTTTAAAAAAGCAACCGGTTGACTCTTCCTTCCCTCTGTTCCCATCCCTCCTCTGGGACCAGGTGACCATAAAAATCTTTGGACTGACTATACATAATAAATTACAGCAAAAGATAGGTTTTTGTGCCTTTCCCCCCTGAGCCTAAAGGCCTCAGGTATCGTTTATGATACCGATTACAAGTCGTAAGCCAAAAAGAGAACCCTAGCCTCCAGGCTCTCTCTGCAAGACATCCCTTCTGCAATGGATAAAGTTGTCTCGAAGAAAGTGGCGCCTAGGAGACTACATTTCCCAGCATGCACTGCTCCTCCTGGTGCGCCGTAAGTGACAGAAGAAGATGCACTACTTTTGCGACAGAAGTGGGGCGGGTTGGGGGTGTGTGTGGGGAAACACTATATATTCTGGGATGCAGAGCGTCACTACTTAAGTTACAGGCTGGCTTGTTTTCTGGCGCTTGGTGTTCCACGCCCAGGGGACACGAGGGGAGGGGCATGGAATGTTTAAGCTTGGGAGGCCCCGCAGTCTACGAGACTTGACACTTCGAAAGAGGTAGGAGAGTGGACGAAGGCTGTTTCAGTCTAACTTCAAAGTAGTTCCCGCGCAGAGTGGCGAGGGTTTATGGGCCCCTCCCTTATTTATTGTTTCTTAGGGGCAATGCTAAGCCCCCATTGGTAGGACCTCCAGGGCAGGTGGGAAGTCCGTGAAACCCCAAATCGAAGTTATGTGCATCTCCCGATTGGTCCTCGCTCCAGCGCAGGCGCGAAGGCTCCGAGCCAGTCCCTAGGGACTCGTGAGCGGCAATTGGCCGAAGCCTGCGAAGTGGGAGTCCGGATTGGTAGTTGCTAGCAAGAGTCTGGTTTCTTCCTTGACTTCTGCAAGTGATAGTGTGTGATTGGTTTAAATCCGCGGGCACCTGACGGTGATTGGGTGGGGGATATGGGCGGTTTACAGTCATTGGCTGGTGCGGGGGCCATCCCTCCTCGGCGGGCAGCAAATGATGAAACGAGAACGAGGAGGGGAAAGGCCGCGACGTGAGCGCGCGACCTCCGGCGCCATTTTGTAGAGAAACAAGCGGAGTTAACCGAAGAGGGGGTCGAGGAGAGCCGGAGTCGGGGGACCCAGGAGTTTCCTGTGTCCAGCGCCGCCGGAGCCGCCTGAGGTGAGGTGGCTTGGGGTCAGGGGCTGGGGCCGTCTGGCGGCGTCAGCCGGGCACGCGGGCGCCGGTGAGGGGAGCGGCGGGGGTGGTCCTGGGGCCATCGGGAGCGTTTTCCGGAGCTCCGCGGAGTGAGGGGCAGTCGGGACGGGGAAGTGGCGAGGCGGGCGAGGGCGGACTCTCCTCCCGGCGGGCGGAGCCTGCGGGCTCTGAAGAGAGGATGTCGGGGCGAGGGCTCCGCGAAGCGCAGGGCAGAGCGCGGGGTGCCACCCGGTGGCCCGGGCCGGGCCTGGCGACTCGGGAGGGCGCCGGCGGCGGTGATTCCCGCGGCCCGGCCTCGCTTCGCGCGGGCTGGACCCTCCGGAGACCCCACGAGCTCCTCAACTGCCCTTTCCTGCCCGGACTCCCGGACGCGGGCGGCCTAGCTCCCGGGACCAGGCCCGCGTCGGGAGCCGCCGCCGGCTCGCGGCTCGGCCCCCAGCCCCCGTTCCCCGGCGCTGCCGCCCCGCGCCGCCCGGCCCCGGCACGTTGGCAGCCCGGGCTGTTTCGGGTGCCCGCGGGTGGGAGGGGCGGGCGCGGGCACTTGCTCAGGACTTCGGGCCGCGGGTTTTGTTCCACTCGCGCCCGGGCGCTCACACTCTCCGCGGTGCCGGGACCGGCTCCTCTCCCCGCGCCGGGCGAAGCGTCGCCCCGGTGAGCCGAGCGCCGCCCGCCGGAGAGCTCGGCGCGGGTCTCGGAGCGGCTGGCGGCGGCCGCGCAGCGGCGGAGTCGCGCGGACCGAGAGGGACGCTTTTCGGGGTTCGCCCCGCCGGGCTCACGCGGGCGGCGAGCCGCCCCCCCGCACGCTCCGCCGCTCGGGCGGAAAGGAAGGAAGAGACAACGTCCCGGGGTGCGAAGATGTGTTCGGAAGGGACCTGGAGGAGGAGACTCCCCCGGAGTCACTCTGAGCCGTCGCCGGGCTCGGACTCCGCGGCCGTCGGGGCTCTGCCCGGAGGCTGGGGGCCACGCTGCACTCCGGCCCCCGCCCCTCTGGTTTCTCTAAGTTCACCTGTCTTGCCGGGATGTATTTGAACAGTCGAACGTGAATGAATGGGATGGGTATTTTCTGTGAAGAAGAATTCCGAGCACTCTCTTTATGACAACCTGTTAAAAGGGCTAGAGATACGTGGGTGAAGACACGGCGGGGCGGGCAGAAGATTAGGAAGTGGGTCAAACAGATGAAGAAGACACTTGTTTTCGTGGAGGCGCTTGGTTTCGCACGTCACCCGTGGCCAGGCTGACGTTCCCACCCGCCCGAGGGTCTGCGGCCCCGCGTTTGGCTGCTGGTGAGGAGTGTGGTGGCGGTTGGGTCAGGTTCTGGGGGGCTGCAGGTCGTCGCCTTGTCTGAGTAGACATCGAGTTTTGGGCCCCGCGCTGTGCTCTAAGTTGGTAGTTTGCCGACTTGTTTGGAGAGTTTGTCAGTTTTCAACAAGTGTGGGTCGGTCCCAGGTCCTTCAGTGGAAGCTTAAGGTTAAAATCGAGGTACAAAGCCTTGGCCATGAATAACTGACGTTCCCTTTCCTGCCTAAGGTAGTAACGTTGGAAGTTCGAAGGCGGCGCTTTGCGGCGGGGTGGAGTGGCGTTGCCACGCTCTGGGTTTGAACTCGTGCCGAAGGATCCCTGGCGCGGTTTCTTCCCGTCTCTGTTTCTGCTGGCGTCCAAATCCCGGCTCTTGCACTCGGGTCTTGTCAGGCTAGGTCCTGGGACATCCTCCCGACTTGACATGAAGTCGTTCAAAACAAAACAAAACAAAACACCTGCAGGACAGAAGAGGAAATGCTTATCTCTTCAAAACATGCTTAAAGCTAATCTCACATTATTCTTGGGTGTTACTTTTTCCAAGTTTTTTTTGTGATGCATGCAGGTCTAGCTATGGAAAGCTTTCTTTTTTTAGCTAGCTTAAATTTATGAACTTGAATCTTTATTTCATTTTATTCTACGAGGTAACAGATCTTTGGCACTCAATGCCATGGAAGGAAATTTGTCCACAATAATTCTAATTGAATGCTCAAATATTTTAAGACATTAATTTTTGTAAGATGTTTATGCTTCTTGAATTAACAAAAATTGTAGCCTGCCAATTTGAAATACTGTAATTTATGAGTGTAGTATATTCTTTTATAAAAGAACAAAGCTAACTTACAAGTCATTAAAAAATATTAGCCAAAGCATTTCTAAAATGGTCTTTTGACCAAACTGAACTTCCTGCTGCACAGTTTTAAGATAGCATCCCACTGAGTTTTATTTTAAGACCTTATATTGTATGTAGAAAAATCCTGCAGTTCCTTTTCTGTTTGCACAGTTTTTAAGAAGCATGTTTCAAAGCTAAAGTGGGCTCAAAACCTGTTGTGCCCTATGCATACACAGTAGTTGATTTCAATGTACTTTTCGCTCATACCCAAGCAAAGCAAATAAAACACATTGTTCTTTGAAAAGCATTGTTTAAGAAGTCAGTAATTGGAGCTGTAGACTTTATCTGACACCTGAGTGGAGATTAAAGAAAATGCAGCCTTTGGGAGTGTAGAATGTAGATTTAAGAAATGCATTTCTGTCTTTAAGGCTGGAAGGGTTAGCATAAACCTCCAGGATAGACTGTCTTGGTAAATTTTGTTACAGCTGCTAGAAGGAAATTCCTGAAATATAGAGTGAGAAGGTTTTTTTGGTTTGTTTGTTTTGTATGGTGTTTGGACTGAATTGTATGAAATACGAAGTAGGTGGGAAAAGAAATATAAAATGGAATAAAAACATTTTGAAAGAGACCATTTTACCATTCTTAAGCTTTCTCTTAAAAGCTCAGCATTTTGCCTTTTATATTTTTAATTTTGACTTACAGATTTTAGAGAGAAACATCAGTTTGCTATTCTACTTATTTATGCATTCCTTGGTTGCTTCTTGTATGTGCTGTGACTGGTGATGGAACCCAACCTTGGCATATTGGGGGTGACGCTCGAAGCAGCAGAGCTACCTGCCAGGGCACAGTGTCACTTTTTAAATTTTGTGTAGACCCATCATAAGAATAGTTAATCCTTTGTTTTAAACTCTTTGTCTTTTTTACAATAGCTTCCTAAATAATTTCCAGTATCTTTTCCCCATCTTTGTTGGATTTTTTTATTATATAAGTAACATGTAAATGCATCCTAACTGTAAAGGTTCCATGAATACAGTTAGTTCTTTACATTACTATCAACTTGCCACCTAAATCATTGGTTTGAAAAATAGCCATCCTCTGCCCAAAAGTTCAAGTACCTTAGCCTGGAGTTGTATGTTCATTCCTTCCTACTTGAGACAGCATATTAGTATTTCATGCTTCAGTCATAAAGACTGTTACACAGAGGCTTCCAAGTACATCTTTGCTCCTCTTATCTGGAATATCAATGTTCTTATCTACCAAAACATCTATTATACAAGTGCAAGCTCAAATGTACTGTCTATAAATATTTTCTCTGATGTTCTTAAGCAAAATTAATTTCTTACATTTTTCTTGGCCAGTTTCACTTAGCAAAACCATATATACCAAAGCTTATATTGCGTTGTAAACTTTCTGTCTCATCTTATGGTAGGCAAGTTGTTCCTTCCCCCAAACACGTATACAATTGCTCTAAATGTTAATTGAATAATACTTTCTTTGTTGCACTCCATCATATTCTTGGAAATGAGTATACTCTGAATTTTGTTCTTTGAGAGCATATACTTTTTCTTGGAGCTTTGTACTTACAATTATGTTGACATGTTTAAGTGGGTAAACTTTGAAAGGTAGTCATACAGAATTATGGTAACATCCTTTAGGAAACAATGGTCTAGGAAAATGAGGTGATTTAGTTTAAGGTCACATCAGATTTTTCTACTCTAGCTCTGATGTTCATTCTGTCTTCCAAACTGCTTGAATTCAATATAAGGAAAAGAAGATATATGAATTTGATCATCAAAAAAGTCAGAATACTGTATGTGGTCACCCACTTGTTTTTTTAAAGGCAGAAGGTTTGTCATGCAGCTAAAATTTTGAGTGGTTGATTTTGTAGTTCAGGATTCACTTTCATTTAGTAGACTGAATTTTTTTAGAACATGATGACTATCTCCATGAATCTAGAGTTAATCTGTTTATACATTGTCAATTTCCTGAGCTACCTAGGGAGATTTTTTCTTTACTCCTAACATGATCCCTCCCCAGTATTAAAATACGGTTGACATACAGCACTACATAAATTTAAGATCTGTACAGCATAACGACATATATATCTTGCAAATTACTCCCAATATTTTTATTGTATAAAATTTTCGTAGTTGTGACCAAAGCAAATACAGGTTTATTTCCATATCAATTTTTAGAGGATAAGACACAATTTGAGTTATTCATTTCTTAAGTGTGAAAATTTATGTAAAACTCTAGCCTGGCAAAAAGATGGTCTTTTTTTGGTTAAATTATTGTGAGTGGTCATTACTTAACCTCAGTGTAATGAAACTTGCACTTCCGTTGAGAGATGTGCAAAGGATGGAGAAACTTAAGTTTTAAAATACTTTTCGGCATTATAAATTGAATTCTGACAGATATTTGAGTTAGTTTTCTCTTGGTGTAGTTATTTTTAAAGTTATTTTTAAGGATACTCCGTTATTTTTTTACTTGTATATATTATATACTGCATAGCTTGATAATTTTGCAAATACTGCTGGGAACATGCTTCTGAATACAGTATTCTGTTGATTTCAAACAAGAACTTGGTAACTTACTTATTTTTAAAAATTAATTTTAGGGAGGGAGACAGGTGGGCATTGATTTGCCATTCCACTTATTTATGCATTGGTTGATACTTATATGAACCCTGACTGGGGATCCCTACAATCTTGGCATATTGGGATGGCACTCTAAATCAACTGAGCTACCTGACTAGGGTGGTAACTTACTTTTTCTTTTTCTCTCCTCTTTCCCTTCCCTTCCCTTCCTCTTCCCTTCCTCTTCCCTCCCTTCCTTTCTCCCTTTTGGTGGGGGGCGGGGGTGGGGAGAAACATCCATGTGAGAGAGAAACAGCGATCACTTGCGTCTCTCACGTGCCTTGACCTGGACCAAACTTGCAACCCAGGCTTGTGTCATAACCAAGAGTTAACCAATCCACAGACTGAGTATACTTTTGGTTTGCAGGATGGTGCCTGACCAACTGAGCCACACTGGTCAGGGTGGTGGTTAAGAGATCTGATTTTGGAGTAAGCATGCTTTTCTGACTCTCTTCACTTTTTCCTCCTTTAAGAATAAAGGATTTATTTGCCCTGGGTGGTGTGGTTTAGTGGATTGAGTGCTGGCCTGAGAACTAAAGGGTCCCTGGTTCGATTCCTAGTCAGGGCACATGTCTGGGTTGCAGGCCAGGTTCCCAGTAAGAGGCACATGAGAGGCCACACATTGATGTTTCTCTTCCTCTCTTTCTCCTTCCCTTCCCCTCTTTCCAAAAATAAATAAGTATAATCTTTAAAAAAGGGAGGGTTGTTTGCAATATTTTGAACTATACCAATAGATGGATTGGATTAATTCTTGTAAAATTCTGAAGATAACCACATAGGGTATTAAATGTTCCTTAAAAGTTAGTGTTAAAGTTTCATTTAAGAAATACATGAATAAAATGCTTGTTTAAAGTGCAGTGACATAATCATGAAGCAAGTCAACTCTTGATTCATTTGTTTTTATCCTTGGCAAAGTTTTCATTTGAAACCGATTTACTACTTGTTGACCATTATGCCCTTGAATATATTCTTATCCCTTGCCAGCTGGGTTAGAAAAAAATGTTTATGTAAGGCCTTTCTAAGTCCAGAAATGAATAAGTTTGGGATACCCATGATTTGGATTATTCACACATAATGCTTGTATTCTTTCTTTCTTTTTTTTTTTTTTAAGATTTTATTTATTTATTTTTAGACAGAGGGGAAGGGAGGGAAAAAGGGAGAAAAACATCAGTGTGAGGTCGCTTCTCACATGCCCCCCACCAGGGACCTGGCCTGTAACCCAGGCATGTGTCCTGACTGGGAATCCGATCTGCGACCCTCTAGTTTACAGGCTGGTACTCAATCCATTGAGCCACACCAGCCAGGGCTTTATAATTTCTTATGATTAATATTTCTCCAGTGGTAGTGCAGGGATGTATGTATGTCTATTCACTGATGTACCTCAAATATCTGATACGCAGTAAGTGCTCAACATGTTTGACTAGATTAAAACACATAATAGTAATGCTTAAACTGTTTCTCTGGTAAGTTCTGGTCACCACTTCACATAAGTCATATACCATTTCTTACCATCTGGTTGATTTGAGTTGTGCTGGGTTTTGTGTTAGCTTAGTGGAAAGCCAAATTTGAGGTGTTTACATCTGGAACCTACCCTATAGAAAGTGGATGCAAAAGCCACTTTTCTCTATTCGTATTTGGGCAGAATAGTTTTTTGGTGGTGGTGCTGTCTTCCTTCCTTGCTAGATGTTTATTGTTATTGCATCTCTAATTCTCAGATGCCAGTGGCTCTCCCACGTCTACACATTTCAAAATGCTTTTGGAGATTATGTTGCCCTCTGGTCTATCCCAGTAAATACTGTTGACATTCAGATTTGTTGTCAGGGTTATTTTATTTACTTTAGATCCAATTGTGGGTGTAAATCACAAGTTACTTGAAATTTAATTTTACAGTGGCATATGTGAAAGACTACAGAAGGAAAAAGAACACCTTATTTTGCTGACGGTGAAACAGACAGATTTTCAGTATGTTAACATCTTTGAAATTGGGTTGCATCACGTCATAGAAAAAATGCTCCAAGTAAACTTTCTTAATGATGCATAAAATAACGATGCTATTACAGTTAAAGACGAATCAACCTGAAGTGTCATGGAAAATGGCCTTCATCTCTGATGGATGATGAAGGTGGAAGATAATTCTTAAACTTTGATTACATTTTGTTTTCTGTTAAGTCTAGTCAAATTGCATTCTAGGGACCTACAAATTGAATTTTGGTATTGGGTTGACCTGGTTCTGTAAAGTTTTTAGTGCCCTCAAAGCTGGTTGGCTGGGAGTGTTGGTGAGGAAGGGATGTGGACCTCCAGGAACTGATTGGAAGGGTAATAATACACATGAAACAATAGTGAACAATTTTATAGTGTATCATTCATATTGAAGGGGGATTGGAGGTAGATCAGCAGATCAGTCGGTCTCTAGGTGATCTGAAGTGGTGTGGGAGGTTTTGCGGGGCAGAGGATTGAACTAAGCCCTGTCTTAGTACCTGATGCTTTTGTCCCCTTTATGGAGGCACCTTGGCCTGCATCGCAGTGACCACTAACTTCCTTTCTTGAAGGCCATCAATGATCTATTTGCTAATTCTGATATTTACTAATATAACTTTTTGCATTGCCAACTGTATCTTTTAAAATACCTTCCTCATGTTTTCCATAGACTATGACTATATTAGTGAGCAATTGATGCATAACAAATTACTTCCAAATTTATCTATTTAAAATTTTCTTGCTCTTTATTATTTCACAGGCAGTTTGGCTAGATGATTCTCAGTATCTTTCACAAAGTTGTAATGCAGGCACCCACAGGCTATAGTCATCTTAAGCCTGAAGGGTGGGGAGATCTTACAGACTCACCTGTGTGGCAGTTGGCAGACTTCTCAAATCCTTGCTAGCTTGGCTATTGGTTGGGAGACTTCAGTTTCTTGTCTCATGTCCCGTCTCTGTAGGGTTACTCATAACTTGACATCTTCTCTTAGTACAGGCCTAGAGAGAGGTAAACAAGTTAGTCTTTCATAATTTCATCTTGGAAATGACTTTGTGTTACCCTTTTTCAAAGCTACACTTAAGGTCCAGCCCACACTTAAGGGAAGGGGATTTACATAAGGGTGTGAATATTAGGCAGAGATCATTGGGGTGATTTCAGAGATTGCCTACACAATGAACATTTCCCAAAGATTTGTTCTTGGAACTGTTGTAGGGATGCTATGTGTTCCTAGGTTTTACTCCTCTCCTTGGTTTCTGTTGTTGTTACTGTGCACTCTTAAGTTTCTTCGACCTCTATGGCAACCCTTTTATTGTTTTTCTATGTTTTTCTTAGTATTCTCTGAATACTAAGCTTCCTTAGGACTCTGTTGGCCCTCTCATATACATTCTGCAGTTCTCCCAGGTGATCTCATCTATGTGTTGATCGGTGACTTCAGATCTATTTGCAGGCCACATTTTGTATGCTCCAGACTTTAAATCCAGCTGCCCATTGGATTACATCTGTATGCCTTACTCCACACAAGTCCCAAATTGAATTTATTTCTTCTTGCCCTTCAAACTCTCTCTTCCTCAGTTGTTTCATGTTAGAATAAGAAGAGCCGAGGTGCTTGGTCTGGAAATGTTACTATGTATTTGGTGATGACTCCTTTTTCTACACTTCCTTCCTTATCCCTCCTTACACAGTTACCTAGAGTTGTTATTGGGACCTTCTGCCAAAAATTGTGAGTTTCCATAGGGAAAGCAGGTGTTCAACATAGACCACTTTTATTTTTTAAACAGTTTAGGCAGTTAGCCAGCCACTCTTACTAGTTTGCTTCTGAAATCCAAGTTCTGACACCAGCCAAGGGGCCAAGGGCCAAACTGGCAAATCTTTCTAGGATAGCAATCTTGGGCCTTTTTTGTTACCTCTTTTCTACACAGTGCATGTGGTAACTGGGGTTTTGTATAGAGAATCTTGGAATCTGCAAAACTTTATTGACTTAATATTTTGTTTTTGAAAGTTATTTTTCACCCTGGCTGGTGTAGCTCAGTGTATTGAGTGCCGACTTAGGAACCAAAAGGTTACTGGTTCACTTCCAGTCAGGGTACATGCCTGCATTTGAGGGCGTGTGAGAAGCAAGCAACCAAATCTGGATGGATGGATGGATGGATGGATGGATGGAAGGAAGGAAGGAAGGAAGGAAACTGTCTTTCTATTTCAGTAGAGAAAAAAGGTTCAGTTCACTTCTCAGCCTCTTTATTTTAAGCTTTCAGATAGTTATTTGTATCCTAGATACGATGCATATAAAGACATACACAGAATGCTTTTCCGTAACTTGATTTTCCCCCATAGAGATTTTGCAGTCCTTCTAACTTCTTTTTTAGTGATTGCATCAAGGTTCAGTGTATACTTTTCTTAAACATTTCCCAGAGCTATTAAAGTAGTTCTCAAACATTAATATAAACTAAAATCACCTGCAGAGTGTGTTCAGTATGTCCTATTCTCTTTCCCCAAGAATTTTGATTCTTTTGATGTAAGGTGGTTCTTAGGAATCAGCATTTTTTAAAAAAGATTTTATTTATTTGTTTTTAGAGAGGGGAAGAGACAGAGAAGAGAGGGAAAGAAACACGAATGTGTGGTTGCCTCTTGCACACACCCCCACTGTGGACCTGGCCCACAACCCAGGCATGTGCCGTAGATTAGGAATTTAACAGCAACCCCTTGATTCACAGGCTGGAGCTCAATCTACTGAGCCATACCAGCCAGGGCAGGAATCAGCATTTTAAATAGCTTTCCTCTTCCTCCTCATTCTTACACACAATTATCTTAGTCATGTAGCATTATCGTAAATTCTTTACTTATTCTATTAGTTGCTTCAAATGAGTGTTTACTTTGGTGGTTTTTATAGCATCTAATGTATATAGTATCAAATATTTGAATTAATAGGAGGGCTACATTTAGCAGATGATGTTTATATGGTGCAATGGAGTAAACTAGAAGGGGATCGTTTGGGACATTTTATATAATCCTGATAAAATAAGGGATGATAATAGTAAATATTTTTATTAAAAATATTTTCAAAGTTTAATGAATTTGAGCTTGTTTCTGTAATCAGGTTTATGTTAGTTTTATGCTTAAAAGGGCTACATAGAAATCTCATTTGCATATATAACATGATACATTTAAAACCTTTTTAGTGCCATTTAAAAATTTAACTTTAAATTTTTGAGGGTAAATGCTTTTTTTTTTTTTTTAAGATTCTATTTATTTTTAGATAGAGGAGAAGGGAGGGAGAAAGAGAGGGAGAGGAACATCAATTTGTGGTTGCCTCTTGTGCACCCCCACCTGGGGACCTGGCCTGCAACCCAGGCACGTGCCCTTCCTGGGAATTCAACTGGTGACCCTTTGGCTTGCAGGCCAGCACTCAATCCACTGAGCCACACCAGCCAGGGTGGTAAATACTATTTTTTATGGGGGGGGGTGACTTTAAAAATGAATATGAATATATACTCACCCAAAGACACACTTAATTGATTTTAAAGAGAGGGGAAGGGAGAAACATCAATTGGTTGACTCTTATACATGTCACAGCTGGGGACTGGGGACCAAACAGATACCTAGGAACCCATGACCTCCTAGTTTACAGGATGATGCTTCAACCAACTGAGTCACACTGGCCAGGGCTAAGACATTTCTTCTTGAGAGATAATCGACATGTAATATTGTGTAACTTTTAAGATGTACAACATACTGATTTGATACTATTTTACTGCAACGTGATTGCCATTGTAGCATTAGCTAATACCTCCAACACTTCATGTAATTATCATTTCTTCTGGCTGTGGAAACAGTTAAGACCTCTTAACAAGTTTAATGTTTATAATACAGGGTTTGGGGGGTTTTTTTGTTTTGTTTTTTGTCTATAATCACTGTATTATGTTGTAGATCTCTAGGACTGACTTGCTATTTACAAGTATGTATGCTTAAACACCCATTCCCTCACCCCCTGGTAAACCACCATTTCACCCTGTTTTTTTGAAGTTTAGTTTTTAATGTATTATTGAAATACAGCTAACATTCATTTCATGTGGAAAAATATGCAAAATAATCACCACAATAAGTCTAGTTCACATCTATCACCACACATAGTTACAAAAAAGAATTCTTTGTGATGAGAACTGAAGATTTACTCTAATTATAGCCATCTTATTGCTTATTACATCCCCAGGACATATATTCTAACTGGAAGCTTGTACCTTTTGACCACATTTACCCATTTTGTACACTCCTCCCCTTTCTCAGGCAACCACCAGTCTTTCCCCCACCCCCCCAAGATTCCACATATAATGGATATCATACCCTACTTGCCTTTGATAATACTTTATTTGTCTGATTTATCTCACTTAGCAGAATGTCTTTCGAGGTCCATCCATGTTGCAAGTGGTGGAATTTCCTTTTTTCTTGTGGCTGAATAGTATATTACTGTTGTGTGTGTGTGCCTCATATGATTTTATTTTTAAATTTAAAAAATTTAATTTCTTTTTTTATCATCCCTCAAGGACATGCTCACTGATTTCGGAGAGGGGAAGGGAGTAGAAAAAGGGAAGGAACCATTGATGTGAGAGAAACATTGATTGGTTCTTTTGTATGTGTCCTGATGGAAATTGAACCTGAGATCTCTCAGTTTGTGGGATAACACCCAACCAACTGAGCTACACTGGCCAGGGCTGTTTTTAAATTTTTGAGGAAATGTCACTGTTCTCCGTACTGGTTGAACCAATTTACACTCCCACAACAAGTGCACAAGGGTTCCCTTTTTTCCAAATCCTTGTCAACATTTACTCTTCTTGTTGATAGCCATTCTTGCAGGTGTGAGGTGATATTCTGGTTTTGATTTGCACATCCCTGGTGATCAGTGATTTTTAGCATCTTTCATGTACCTGTTTGCCAATGAATATCTTTTTGGGAAAAATGTCTATTTAGTTCCTTCGCCCATTTTAAATCTGATTTTGTTTTTATTGCAAAAACAATGCATGAGTTCTTTATAAATTTTGGATATTAACCCTTATCTGACACATGAATATTCTCTCATTCATAGGTTGTCGTTTTAATTGTATCTTTCATTGTGCAGAAGCTTTTACATTTGATGTAGTCTCACTTGATTTTGTTGTTGTTGTTGCTTTTGGTGTCATATCCAAAAAAATTACTGCTAAGGCCAATGTCCAGGAGCTTCTTCCCTGTGTTTTTCTTCTAGTAGTTTTATGGTATCAGGTCTTTTTAGCTGTTTATTTTTAGAGGGGAAGGGAGGGAGTAAAAGAGGGAGAGGTTCATTGATGTGCAAGAGAAACATTGATTGGTTGGTTGCCTCTTTTATGTGATAGGGATCTGAACCCACAACCCAGGCATATGCCCTGAGAGGGAATCCAAAAAGCCACATCCACCTGTCCAGTGGATCAAAGCTCTCTGTCCATTGTACCCCATCTTGTAGGGGTACAGCTGACTCACATGCTGCCCCACTTCCCTGTTCTTCCACCTCTCTTCTCCTGCTCTCTCCCCACTCCTCTTCCTCCTCTTCCCTCTTAGGCTCTTCCTTCCAGTCATGCACCTTCAACCAGCTGAGCCACAGGGCTAGTATCAGGTCTTAGGTTTAACTCTTTAATTTCGGTTTCTCTTCTGTTCCATTTTTAGAGAGAGGGTAAGGGAGGGAGAAGGAGAGGGAGAAAAACATTAGTGTGTGGTTGCCTCTCACATGACCCCCACTGGGGACCTGGCCTGCAACCCAGGCATGTGCCCTGACTGGGAATCGAACCAGTGACCCTTTGGTTCGCAGCCCTCGATCAACCCACTGAGCTACACCAGCCAGGGTGCTTTGTAGTATAGATTAAAACCGGGAAGCGTGATGCCTCCAGTTTTTTTGTACTTTTTCCTCATTCTTTGACTATTTAGGGTCTTTCGTGTTTCATATAAATTTTGGATTTTTAAAAATTAGACTTTATTTTTAGAGAGACAGACAGACGGGGAGAGAAACATCAACGGGAGAGAAAAACATTGGATTAGCTGCCACCCGTACATGCCCAACTGGGGGCTGAACCCACAACCTAAGCATTTACCCTGACTTAGAATTGAACCTGTGACCCCAGTTTGTGGGATGACATTCCAACCAACTGAGCCATACTGACTAGGGCTGGTAGCCTTTTTGGGACTGTTAAGACTTGATACAAAATTAATGTTTATTTAAAAAGCAAATATACAGGTGATGTGACATGGAAAAAATGGTGGAGGGGGCTGTAATTTTGAGGACAGGGTGATCATCACTGAGGAGATGACATTTATCTACAGACTTGAAGAAGTAAAATAGCCATGCAGTAGTTATCTGAAGGAAGAGCATTCCAAGCAGGGGTATCAGCTGATGTAAGGCTCAAAGGTGAGAACGTGCTGGAGAAGTAAGGAGGTCATTGTGGCTAGAGAACTGAGTGAGGAAGTACACAGTGGAAAAGGGAAGCCACAAGGGTACCATGGCTAGATTCTTCTGTAAAAGGTGTGTTTGTTCATAGGCCCTTATGAGGGCTCAGGTTTCCAGTATGAGTCAGGGGAGGGTTTTGAGCACAGGATGACCTCAGTTTTTATATTTGAAAAATATTTTTCTCTGGCTTCTGTTGAGAATAGACTGTAGGGAGTAAAGGTAGAATTAAAAGACAATTTAAGAAGTTAATGTAGTAATCCAAGTGAGAGAGAATAGTCCTTCGTTATCAAAGCAGTAAGAGGTGGTGAGAAATGACTAGATTCAGGATTTATTTTATAGGTGGAACTAAAGGGGGAGTGGGAAGGCTTCTAGGATTTGGGCCTAAGTAACTTTGAGGATGGAGTTGGCATTAACTGAGATGAAGAAGACTTTGTATGGGTGCATCATCATTGAGGGGGAAGGACAGGAGCTCTCCCCCCCCCCCCCTTATTTATTTGTTCCTCTTAGGAAATCTCATTTTCGACTGGACTCAGACTTAGAGGTAGACGCTGTCAGAGAGGACACCATCTCTTGGCTGTTCCTGGCATTATTCTTTGGCCTTCTTTGTTCTGTTAGCCAAAAGTTGAGTATGTTCACATGTTCTGTGGCCTCATTTTTTTTAGTACATTGTTTTTTTAGAGCAATACACCAGTGTTTGTGTTGCAGGGCATGTGGAGAACAAGATGCTGAATCTTGGGTCTTTAGTCCTAGGTTTCTCTTTCTTTTTAACATATTTTATTTTTAGAGAGAAAAGGAGGGAGAGATGGAGAGGAACATCGATGTCTGAGAGGTGCATCAATCATTTGCCTTTCGCATACCCCCACCTGGGGACCTGGCCTGCAACCCAGGCATGGCCCTGACCAGAAATCTAACCTGCAACCTTTTGGTTCACAGGCCAGTGCTCAATCCACTGAGCCACACCATCCAGGGCATAAGTGTTCTACTTCAGTTGATGAAAGGCTGTTGTCACTAGATCAAATAAGGTGAGGACTCAGAACTGGTCATTAGTTTCGTGTGTACATTTACCAAGATAATGAAGATTGGCTTGTTGAAACTTGTATTACATAGTATTTTTATTTTTAGCACTCTCAGATGTTAATGTGGAGTGGTGGTAGTCCTTGCCATAGGGCTTTTTATCAAAAGAGTTGAACTGCAGAGATCTCAGTTGTATTTGAGGAATTGTTTGTTGGAAAGTTATTCAGCCCTTGTTTTGCTGAATTCATACTGTACCATAAGTAAAATAATAACAGGCCATCATAGCATCTATGTCATGGTGAAGTTATTTTGTTGTTTCTTTGTGTCAGCATTTTTTTTTTTTTTTAAGATTTTATTTTTAGGGGAGAAAGGAGGGAAAAAGAGAGGGAGAGAAACATCGACATGTGTTGCCTCTCACACGCCCCTAACACGCCTGTAACCCAGGCACGTGTCCTGACTGGGAATTGAACCGGCAACCCTGTGGTTCCCAGGTTGGTGCTCAGTTCACTGAGCCATACCAGCCAAGGCTGTGTCAGCATTTTTAATATAAATTCTGAGCAAAGAGAAACTTTCTGTCTTCCAAACTCTTAACCTATCATGAAATCTATTGCCTTTTTAAATTATGTGTAATCATTATTAGATGTGTGCATCTTTGTATATGTCTATTGGCCATCTATATATACTCTTGGGAGAAGTGTTTATTCAGGTCCTCTGCTCAGTTTTTAGTTTGGAGGGTTTTTTGTTGTTGAGTTGTATGAGTTCTCTTTAATCTATTTTACCCCAAATCTTCCATTCCCCCTTTCTTTGTAAACTTTTTAAAAAATGAAGATGGAAAATGTGTGAATAGTTGTGGGAAAACAACTTTAAAAGCTGAAGAAGGTGAAAAGGGAAAGCTTCCATACTCTATATTCCTATTGAGGGGAATCATTTAAGTTCTTTAAAAAATTTTATTCTCTTTTCCCTTAATGAGTATCTTTCCCGAACAGTTTTTATTCTTTTAAGTAACTGCCTTGTTTGGATATACCATAATAGATTTAAGCAGTTACTTTTTTTTTTAACTGTTACTTTTTTAATTTTTGCTGTGATAAACGGTACTTCCGTGAAAATCTGTTTCCTTTGAGTTCTTGAGGCAAGGGATACACAGTCTTAATAGTAGAATTTATAGATTCTAGAGTAGTGCAATTAACACTTTTTACAATATTGCCAGTTTAAGTTTCTGAAAATGATGTGCCACTTAATATTGTTAAGAGTCTGGTAAGTCCTTTGTTTTCCTGTATATATATCCTCATTATGTTGTGTTCTCAAACTTGGATTTTTGCTAGTTTCGCTACCAGTGTAATGTGAAGCAAACAATTTATTCTTAGAATTTATAGCAGGCAAGTTCTATAAGTACAGTTTATTGTTAACTTTTCATAATACTGTTGCTTTAGAATGAACAAAAAAATATCTTGATGCATTCCCATCCCTCGCCTACCCTTTTTAAAGGAGGATATAGAGAGAGAGCATAGATAGAACCTTTGCTTTCTGAAAACAGAACAAAACAATGTAGTCTTTTTCTCCATTGCTAAGAAATTGGTTAAGATAAACATTTAAATACCCTACCCAAGGGGCTTTTAATCTTTATGAATTTTCTATACTTTACACAGTTCTGATTATAATAAATTTACAAGTGCATTTTAGGAGTTGAAACTGGATAAGCTGAGTTCCCTGCTTTCAAAGATTTTTGTGTTTCAGCACTGGCACTTGGTGGATTCTTAAGAAAAACACTTGCTGTGTTGGGTTTGTTTTGGTAATACAGGCTAATTCCTCTGATTCTCAAGTGGTTCAAATTAAAAAGATAAGCAACTTGTCATTTTAACTATATCGCTGCTTTGGGCTTCCTTTTCTAAATGTTTTCAATAATGCAGGAAGGAATTTGAGTTCTGGAGCTCTTACCTGCCTTTAAGTCAGCCATTCAAATACCTTAGGTACAACTTGAGGACCAAACTATCTGATTCCTAAGTAGTTCCTGGGAGTAAAGTGAATAAATCTTGTAACTAGGTTGTAGATTAGTGTGGAGATAGGGATTGAAAATGTCAGATGAGTGTTTCTTTCCACAAACTCTCATTTTAAGTACTTTCCTGCTCCTTATAAGAGGGTATAGTATAAATCATCATTTTGAAATAAGTAAATAGAATTACCAAATAATATAGATTGAGTGGTTGAGATGTCCTAATTCTTTTTCTTTTTTCAAGCCTTTATTGGTATTACAGGTACTAAGATGGAGAAATGAAGGTTATTTAACCATTTTTTTCCCTAATAAAAGTTTAACTAATTTAAATATCTTAATTTTTTTTTAAAAAACAGGTGCCATGTTTCAGATCAGAGCAAGACCCTTGGTGAAGAAGAACTGAAGACACTGTACAGACACCAGATATAGGCTAATTACAGAGAAAGCATTAACCTGCCTCTGAGGTGACTAAAGGGGAATAATGGTGATTTTGCGCCGGGCTCGGCCGCCTGCTTCCGCCCCAACCAGCAATGAATCTTGACTCGCTCTCGCTGGCCTTGTCTCAAATCAGCTACCTGGTGGACAATTTAACCAAGAAAAACTACCGAGCCAGCCAGCAGGAAATACAGCATGTAAGTAAACAAATAGTACTGTTAAAGGAGTGAGTATGTAGTAGAAAGAAAGTTGGGAATTTATATGGTGGGTGTGTTACATGACAAATATCTTAACTTTTGCCCCTTATTTCAGGTGTTTTCAGCTTAATATATAATCTCCTCCCAGTTTTGTACAGAATTCTAGTCCCATTTTTCTACTAAAAATGAGATAAATCTCACAAACTGTAAAACTCACCTTTGTAAAATGGAAAATTTAGTATTTTCTAGTACATCCACATCTAACTCCATCTAGCCATCATCATCTAACTCTAATTTTTCATCACTCTGAAAAGAATGATCTCAATCCATTAGCAGTTGTTCTTTTTTTTCTCTTCACTCTAGCCCCTGGCAGCCACTAATCTACTTTCCACTCGTGTGGATTTGGACATTTTTTATAAGTGGAATAATTCTATATGTGGACTCCTGTGTCTATATTCTTTCATTTAGCTTGCTTTTAAGCATCATATTGAGTATGTGTCAGTACTTACTACTTTAGACCATTGTGTGGGTATTCCACACTTTATTTATCCATTAGTTGGATGTTAAGTTTGTTCTACTTTTTTTGGCTGTTGTAAATAGCATGGCTATCCACATTTGTTGATAAGATTTTGGATGGATGTTTATTTTTCAGTTTGGGGGGAATATACCAAAGAAGGGAATTGCTGGCTCATATGGTAACTTTATGGAGAGTTATCAGATTGTTTTCCAGAGAGTTGTATCACTTTTTATACCCACTAGCAGTGTATGAGGGTTCCAGTTTTCCCTTATCACTAATACTCATATCTTCTTGTTTTAGCCATTCTGTTTAATGTGAACTGGTTGGTATCTCATTGTAGTTTTGATTTATAGTTAATAATGTTGAGCATCTTTTCAGGTATTTATTTGTGTATATTTGGGGGAAATTTTCATTCAAATCTTTGTGGCCTCCCCTCCAGCCTTTTATAATTGTACTCCAGTGTAGTTTTGGCTATACTTACAGAGCATTGTATTCAACCTTTATGAAAGTTAAATAGTGGCCCTGGCTGGTGTAGCTCCGTGGATTGAGTGTGGGCTGTGAACCAAAGGGTCACCAGTTTGATTCCCAGTCAGGACACATGCCTGGGTTGTGGGCCAGGTACCCAGTAGGGTGGGTGCGTGTGTGAAGCAACCACACGTTGACATTTTTCTACCTCTCTCTTTCCCTTCCCCTTTAAAAACATTTTAAAAAGTAAGTTAAATAGTGTATTATACCTTAGTTTTAGTGATTGTATACCCCCTTCCCATTTTTAAGTCAAATGGAGTATCACAGTTAGAATTGTATATATTGTTAAATTATTACAACTTATTAGTTCCATGACCCTCGGTAAAATCTCTGAACCTTATTTTCCTCATCTGCAAAATGAGAATAAAATCATTTGCGTGGCATCTTGTTAGAATTAAATGAAATTAAGTAGGAAACCTAACAGTTCTTGTCACAAGCATTAAAAATATTTGTTTCTCTTCCCTTTACATTGTAAGTTATAGTTGCTATAAAAGTAAGTATGCAAGTACAAACTTATAAATGAAATGGGTGTCTAATTGAACCAAATTCAAGAATTGAGAGGGCTTGTAGGGAACTTTTTTCTCTTGTTTATTGGGGGGGTGTGAGTGTAGGACTTCTGGTTGTGGTTTAATTTTATTTATTTATTATATTTTTAAATGTT
This sequence comes from Phyllostomus hastatus, assembly GCF_019186645.2. Lineage (NCBI taxonomy): Eukaryota > Metazoa > Chordata > Mammalia > Chiroptera > Phyllostomidae > Phyllostomus > Phyllostomus hastatus. Next base: position 23,542,117 of record NW_025334024.1, read on the forward strand.
TTATTTATTCATCTTCAGAGAGAGGAAGGGAGGGAGAAAGAGGGAGTGAAAAAACAATGTGTGGTTGCCTCTCCCTCACCTTCTACTGGGGGCCTGCCCTACAACCCAGGCATGTGGCCTAGGCTGGGAATCGAACTTTAATCGATTTTTTTTTTTAATTCTTAAAATTACCTAGTCCCTATTTGATTTCTTTCTTTAAGTGAGGTACTGTTTCTCTCATATGTTGAAATATCAGTAGGTGTGTGTATGCCTATGGAGTTTTATTGCATTTGATGCTGCTTTCATGAATTGTAGTGCTTTAAGTTCTTTTTTTTTTTTTCTGTTAACTGAAAAATAAAAGGCCAGAAGCATTTATTTGAGATTTTTTTAAAACAAAAAGCTATTCAGAAAGTATTGATTCAGTCAGAAACCTAAATAATGTTCTGATTGGGAGACAAAAGCAGAGGGGGTATTTATGAGAAAGAGAACAGGATCGGTTATATCATTAGAAGGGAGGCATTTCGCCTCGGCTGGCATAGCTCAGTGGATTGAGCGTGGGCTTCGAACCAAAGTGTCGCAGTTTCAATTCCCAGTCAGGGTACATGCATGGGTTGCAGGCCATGGGTTGCAGGGTACATGCAATGTGCAACCGCACATTGATGTTTCTCTATCTCCCTCCCTTCCCTCTCTAAAAATAAATAAATAAATGAAAAATCTTAAAAAAAAAAAAAAAAGAAGGGAGGCATTTCTATTGGTGCAGATAAGCTAGCTAACTTTACCTGCCTAGACCTATTCCTAACCTTAATATCCTGTGCATTTTCCTTTAATGGGAGTTTTTTAACCTCATGTTTATGTTGTAGTATTGATTATTTTGTATCAGCCTTTCCTGTGCTGTGGCATACCTTTTAATCTTCAGATTTTAATAGTTCAGGGGTATTTTTGTTATTTTCTTTTAATACTTTTCATTTCTTTTATGGATTTTGGTATATTGATTATTAGGTGATATCTTTTCTGTAAGATTTTTGCCTTATGTTTCTTTCTTTAGTGTACTGCAAGTTTGCTTTCATTTCCTTCTGTTATCTTGTCTTTGAACCAGTGTTACATGTTTTTGAGGACTTACCCCTTGAAAAACAAAAAGTTCTGTAATAACTGTGAGGGCATGGAATACTATTTGTCTGAACGCTTCTGTTTGTTTATTTGGATAAGTCTTTTGAAATGTGTGTTCTGTGCCAGTCTTGTCTGTTTCTTTGTTCTGTTTTAGTTTCTTCAGATAGGTTCCATTTTGAGTGTTAGGATTTTTGCTTGTCTTTAAATCGATCCAGTTATTTACTCACATATAAACTGTCTTGAGGGTGGGGAAGTGTGTTAAGTTTGTCTGCCATTTCTGTTTTCATATTAGTAATGGGTGCCTCCTCCTATTCTTTTTCTCCAGCATTTTCCTTTGGCTAGCTGGTTTGCTCACAGACATTAAAAGTTACATCTCTCTCTCTGTTTTTTAAATTTGTGGTTGGTCAGTTACAGTCGTCTGCATTTTCTCCCCACTCTTCCTCTCTACCCCAGTAAAAGTTGCACCTTAAACCTGGTTGTTACCTCAGCTCTCTTTGTTTTTCTGTAATTTCTGTATGTTGATCTGGATCTCTAAATGGACAATCTGTTTTTTATGGTTCATCTGTGCCCCAGACTCATCATTTGATCAAAACATAATTATATATTTTGGGACATTTATCAGTCCTGAACATTTTTATTTCTGGATTTATCAGCCCCAGATGGAAATCTACATTTGGCTTGTCATTTGAGGTGGTAAGAATGAACTATCTATCATATCATTGGGACCACTTCTTAAAATAGAAATTCTTGTTGAAAGTGGAATTAAAAGAATTATTGGAGAGGTTAGAATAGCAAAAAATGTACTTAGTTCTACATCTTTTACTTAAGAATTTGAAATGTTTTTCATTAAATCAATGCTTTATGTGTAGGAAGTAACCCTTTGTATTTGTTGCAAAGATTTGTTTTCATGTTCTTTTCAGTATATTAAACTGTTTCAAATATATGTGGTATTGTTTATAAAGTATCCCAAAGTATTCATTCACATAATACAGTGAAAACCTGGAATGCATATTTAAAGAGTTCCAGCGTATTTAACAAGCTTAAGAAATATAAAGATGCTTTATTATTTGTATGGCATATTATTTTATTGGTCTTCCCTGCCTAGTGGGTGGAATGGTATGAATTTTAAGTAAAAATGTCTAGGGCTTAATCTTACGGGATTAATAAAATCTTGTTTCATCATCTTTGCAACCCAAGATCATGTTTTTATAATACCACTTTAGTTTTAGAAGAAAACACAGTTGCTCTTAGTGAGGGACACATGATATCACAGAATGAATATTCCATTCACCTAGTAGCCATAAAGCTTATCTTGAGATCCTGTCACTAGCCAGCAAAGTTGTTTGTGGCATTTCTCTTTAGTCATTGCAACCTTGACTGTTTTTTCCCTTTAAGATTTTATTTGTTTATTTTTAGAAAGGGGAAGGGAGGGAGAAAGAGAGGGAGAGACATTAATGTGTGAGAGAAACATCGACTAGTTGCCTCTCGAATTCCCCCAGCCAGGGACCTGGCCTGCAACACAGGCTTGTCCCCTGACCAGGAATCAAACCAGCCACATTTCGGTCCGTAGGTGACACTCAGTACACTGAGCCACACCAGCCAGGGCACAAACTTGTCGTCAAAACAAAACAAAATAACTTATGTATAACAGCCTGGTATTGTTTGTCTATATATGAGGGTTGTTAAGATTAAGGAGCTGTAGAAGCAATTGTAAAATGTTATCAAAATAAATGTGAGGATAGAAAGGGATATTTGTGAAATTTTGCTGATTCTAGTTAAAACAGTAACTTCAGTGTGTTTTGACTATGGGCAGACTAACGGAATGTCTCTTTTTTTTAATAAGTCAGCATGTTCATTAACTATGATCAGTTAATTTCCTTTAGCATTCTCAAATATAGTTCTTTTTTAAAGCATTTTATATTCTTTTAAAAAAGATTTTGTTTAATTTTTTTCTTACATTATTATTTAAAATCTTCATTGTATTTTTATTGCCATTTAGTCCTGTTATACTACTGTGCCCCCAGTAGTCAAGATTTTATTTTTTAGAGAGAGAGGAAGGGAAGGAAAAAGATGGAGAGAGACATGGATTGGCTGCCTCTTGACACCCCCCACTGGTGACCAAACCCACAACCCAGGCATGTGCCCCCTGACTGGCAACCTCTCACCTTGCAGGATAGCCCAGCCAACTAAGCCATACCAGTCAGGGCTCAAATGCTATTTTTCAGCTCTCTGGTTGGTCTTTACCTGAAGTTTCAGCTTACATTTTACATCTTTAGGGAAGGTCTCTTCTGAGGTACCACCCACCCCTCTCCCATCAAAGTTATATATCCCTGTTTTATTTTTTTCATACAACAGTTAAACATTATCAGAAATTCTTTGCCTGTACTTTTTCTCCCCCCATGAAAATGTACTTCATGAAAGCTATGGAACCAATTGGTCTCCTCTACTGCTGTATTTGCTTGTGTCTTGAATGGTATATAGCTTGTATTTAACAAATATTTATTAAGCTAAATGATTTTGCTCTTTTGAAGATGGGGTCTATTTGGTTGGAGCATAGGTAACTTTTTAATTAATTGGATTTGGCTGTTTAATGTCTCAACTTTCCAGGGGATAGGCAAAAAAAAAATCTGAATAGAATTGAAGCAATGATAAGAACTCACAAAACCAACAAACACATTGTAATGTAACTAGGTTAACAATAATCTTTTAGAGTTGCAGAGGTTCTTATTATCTAATGATGTGGATTTTAACTTTAAGATGTCTGTGGGAAAATGTAGACATTGGTTTTACTTGATTCTCATCACATTTTCTGGATGAGGGAAAACTGAAACAAGTTAACTCAGTGAGCCATCACATAATTACCATGGTACAGTGGAAGAGAATAGGTGTTGGAGTTGGACTGAGAATCCAGATTTCTCAAATCATAAATTGAATTTTAGAGTCATGGTGTCTTGTTTAAGTGTCTGCTTCTTCACCTATAAAATGGGAATAATTTTCATCAGGGTTATTGAAGAGTAAACCACTGGAGGCTCAGTACCAGTTTAGCCCAAAGTAGGTAGATAAATATTATTTATCATTTATTAATGTAGCATTTAATAAACAATGATTACTCTGCACATACGGTGTGCTAAGCCCTTATCTAGACTAGATGTGAAGCAAACACAGCTGCACAACTCCCTGTTTTCATGAAACTTAAAAGTCTAGTGAGGAACATAGAAAATAAACATATAATCAGGTGGTGGTAAGTACAGTGGAGAAAGGGGAAAGCAGGGTTAAGGAGTCTTGTTGCTGTTTTAGAGAGGGTAATTATGAAGACCTCACTGATGAGGTGACTTGAGAGAGAAACCTAAAGGAGTTGAGAGAACAAGTTCTGTAGCTAACTGGAGCTTTTCGGTTAGAGGGAATAGCAAGTACAAACATTGGTAAATTGAGGAACAGCAAGAAACTAGTGGAGTGCAGGAGCAGCAGCTAAAATACTGAAGATAGACTAATTGCTTTAGGACCTTGCCTTGTAGACTTTTGTAAAGAGTCACAGCTGTGCTAGAGAGATTTCAGGTTACTTTTTTAGTAAAAATAATGCATAGAAAAAGTGATGCTCTTGTTGAGTTCAGTTATAAAATTGTTGCCTTACAACTTCAAAAGTATTCTTACATGTCATTTATGCTTGGTGTTTTCATTGTAGATGGTGACCAAAGCTGTTATAAGGGCTGCTTACTGGTGCTTTTTCTTCTGTGCTTCTTGCCAGTGACTGTAGGAAACATTCTCGAAATGTCATAAAATATTTGTACCTCCATCTCATTAATTCCTGCAACTCTTATTCCAAAATGAACCATTAAAGAAACTTGGGATTTCTAGATGCCCTAGGGATTGATTTGTCTTGCTTTTTTTTTTTGAATTTCCTTAATGTTGAGTACAAACTCTTTTTCATATTTTTAGATTGTGAATCGGCACGGTCCTGAGGCAGACAGGCATTTATTACGCTGCCTATTTTCACATGTGGATTTCAGTGGCGATGGTAAAAGCAGTGGCAAAGATTTTCATCAGGTATTTGGGGCTTACTGGGTTTGTTGACTTAGATCCAATGAATTGCATTTTGGGTGTAAGTGTATGTAGAGAACAGCACTTGGAAAGAGCATCCAGAAATAATCTTAACTGAGTGGCTGAAAGATGGTGGACCTCCTCTCTTTTTGGCCTTCCCTCCTCCTGCTGGGCTGCAGACCATTACAGCTACCTAGTTCAGAGTTAGAGAGCTGGTGATCAGTCCTGCCTAAAGGAAGGAGGAATGTGGAGAAGTGCTGCTTGACAAGTAAGTGAGGCAGAGGGAAATCTCTTATTCTAGATTGAGTTTCTTTGGCTTGATTCTCAATCTGGAAACAATTTATCATATTGTTCCTTATAGTATTTTGTCAGTGGACTCTATTTTGAAGAGGTTTGGTTTGGTTTAGCACTTCTTGCTAATATGTTGGGTTGGCCAAAAAGTTGGTGTGCTTAAAAGTAAAAATAAAAGTCACGTTTTTTATTTTCACAAGTAACTGGTACTTACCATTTTGTTCCACTACATTCTGCCATCTTTCAGGCAATTTCATAATTCCATCTTCCCAAAACTTTTTATCTTTTTGAGCAAAGAACTGTTCCAGGAGCCATTTGTAGTTTTCCAGGGAGTTGAAATTTTATCCATTAAAATAATTTTGTAAAGAGTGAAATAAATGGAAATCCAAGGTGTTAATGTCTGATGAATATAGTGGACAAAACAGAACTTCGCAACCAAACTGTAACAGTTTTTGCTTGGTCATCAAAGAAATACGTGGTCTTGTGTTATCCTGATGGAAGATTATGTGTTTTTCTATTGACTAAATCTAGATACATTTTGTTGAGTGCTGCTTTCAGTTGGTCTAATTAGAAGCAGTACTTGTTGGAATTAATCATTTGGTTTTGCCGGAAGGAGTTCATTATCTATGACTCCATTCCAATCCCACCATTCACAGCATCACTGTGTTCAGATGAAGACTGGCCTTTGGTGTGGTTAGTGATAGTTTGTTTTGCTTGCCCTGTGATCTCTTTCATTCTACGTTACTGTAAAGTATCAACTTTTTATCACTTATCACAATTTGTTTTTAAAAATGGAATGTTTTAGGTTTGTTTTTTTTTTTTTTAAGAGGGGGAAAGAAGGGAGAAAGAGAGGAGAGAAACATCCATTGGTTACCTCTCTCACACCCCCCAACCAGGGACCTGTCCTGCAACTCAGGCTTGTGTCCTGACTGGGAACTGAACTGGTGACCTTTCGATTCACAGGCCATCGCTCAATCCACTGAGCCACACCAGCCAGAGCTTGTTATGTTTAAGTAGAGAATCACATGAGGAAATATGGTCAAGGAGATTTTTTTTTCGTGGACACCAAACATCAAAGTAATTTGACACAACCAAGCTGGTGCAAATGATTGTCAGCTCTTGATTTGGATATTTTGAGTATGTTGGCTATCTCCCACGTGGTATAATATAACCTTGATTGTTCTCAATTAACATCTCAAATTGATCTCTGTCAACTTCAACTGGCCTACTGACCAAAGAGCATCATCCAACAAGAAATGTCCAGCAAGAAATTTGTCAAAATGTCAACAAAGAAACTTCATAAACTACTTTTGACATGCTCAGCCAGTCACAGCACCCTCTCCATACACTGCACAAATCTTTTTTTCCATATCAGTTGTGTTTTTACAGTTCTTGAAATAATAAAACACAATATGCTAAAAATATTGCTTATTTTTCTTCCATCTTCAGTATTAAAATGGCTGCACAAAAAATTTGATAATTTTTTAATGCACGCTGATGTGACTGCTGTCACAATACAATCTAACAAAAATTGTTTCAAATGAAGTTAAAAGAACTAAGCGCTACTAGAGCCATACCATTATTTTATGTAGTTTAAAGGGAGTTTTAGAGAGCTTTTGATAATGTAGAAATAGTATGTAATAATTGGATTACACTTCAGTGTTTTGAGTACATCAGCTTCTGTTTGCGACATGATGGCTGTTAGTGCTAATTAAAATGTATTTTTTATTTTTAAAGACTCAGTTTCTGATTCAGGAGTGTGCGTCGCTGATTACAAAGCCAAATTTTATCTCCACATTGTCCTATGCCATTGATAATCCATTGCACTATCAGAAGGTTGGTATTATTTTTATCTTTAGTTGTCCTAAGAATGTGATTCTTACTAGGCTTTCTACAAAGGCCATTACCCTTTTGATTTTAAAATTTTAAGTAGTTATGTTGGGGTTTTTATAGCTTTCTAACAAAATCAAGGCAGTGAGGTTAATAATAAATAGAAGATCTTACTAACATGAGCTCATGTGAAAGCTTAAGCTTGTCAGTCCACAGTTCTAAGACATGGTGTATTGTTTCTAGCAGCACTACAGAATTATGTCATGCCACGTAGTTCCATAAGTGGGTGAACAGGTGCTTTCATAAACTTTTTTGAAAATTGTAAGTTCTTGTTTTATAATAAAGTTTGGTTTGTTTCAGAGTTTAAAGCCTGCACCCCACTTATTTGCCCAGCTGAGTAAAGTTCTCAAGTTAAGCAAAGTACAAGAGGTAAGTAATTTAAGGAAAAAGATGTAGGCAAAATTAAAATTAAAAACAGCTATTTAAAAACAGCTATTTGACTCTGATCAATATAACCCTTCTTGTTCAGGTAATTTTTGGCCTTGCCCTCTTGAATTCTTCCAGCTCAGATCTCAGAGGTTTTGGTAAGTTCCTGTTTGCCTACATATCCTATAGTAAAGTTCATGAGTTTTTGAATCTTGATGCTTTATACTTGTAGATCTAGAGACTAAAAATAATCTAATACTTGGGGGGGGGGTCTCATGTATATATGGCAAAAACTCATAATATTTAGCCTCATAATCACCTTTATGTGCACATGGTGGTGTAACAGATTAGGGAATTTCTTCATCTTACAAAACAGACATTATACCCCATGGAACAGCTCTTTATTTCCCTCTCCTCCCAGTCCCTGGCAACTGCTGTCTCACTTATACCTACCTACTAGTTCTTTGAAAACATTAGAGGGTGAAAGGTGAGTTGGTGAATGACAGTGATGTATTTTGATGGTATGTGACTTTTTCCCTATTGTAGTGCAAATATAACTTGTGATTTTTGTTTTACCCGACTTCTAGCTGCCCAGTTTATCAAACAGAAGCTCCCAGATCTTCTGCGTTCTTACATTGACGCAGACGTCAGTGGAAATCAAGAAGGTGGCTTCCAAGATATAGCAATAGAGGTCCTACACCTCCTCCTCTCCCATCTCCTCTTTGGGCAGAAGGGAGCCTTTGGAGTTGGACAGGAGCAGATAGACGCTTTTCTTAAGACACTGCGCAGAGGTAAAGAAGTGTCTGTAGCTTACAAAAGTTGATTTCTTTGGATGAACTCAAACATGACAGGTTCAGAATGTAAGGGAAGACAGTGAATTTACCTTTCAGTTCTCAAGGTGGTAATCTTTTGAGGAAGCGAGTATTTTATCATTTAAAATATGAAGTGATGAAAACCTTATGGTAAAGGTATAAAATGACTAACTTTAGCAGTAATCTTGTTATATTAGTGCAGTCTGAGTTTTAAGAAGTGGCATAATTCCATGTAATCTTTATTCTCCTTTGGGGAGACAAGCTATATTACTGTGATGTACTCTTTTTACTTTAAAAAAATTAGTCACTTAAAAAACTTTATTTATTTTTTAGACAGGAGAAGCGGGGTGGGGAGAAACATTGATGTGTGCAAGATATATTGCATTGGTTGTCTCTTGCACTCAGCCGACTGGAGACCTGGCCAGCAACCCTCACATGTGCCCTGACTGGGAATTGAACTGGTGACCTTTTGGTTTACAGGCTGGAACTCAGTACACTGAGCCATGCCAGCCAGGGCTAAAAATTTAGTTATTTTTTATATACTCACTTTAACTCCTTGGCTACTGGTATTGTTAGGTTAAGATAGCTCCTGATTCTATTGTTGCCATCCTTTCTTCCTCTAATCCTTCTTTTAGAGGGATACAGATTCTTTTTAAGGCAAATCATTGACAGTGGACCAACTTGTAGTATTTCAACTGTTATTTTTGTTCATATAGTGCAATTTCAAAGTTTTTCACTTCATTTAAATAAATTCTGATATTTGAATTGTATCTGATGCCCTCCTTGTATTGGGATTGATAGCCATATTGTGAAAATTTTAAGTAATTTTTGGGTGTGAATTTGGATTCTACGATACAAAATTGAAAATACATTGATGAGCAATTCCTGTGCTATGAAAACAGTCACATTTTGGAATTGATGCTGAAGTCATAACTTAGGCTAATGGGATGTTATAACTGAATAACCTTTTGAATATGAACTTGTGGAAGATTCAGATGTGAAGGGCCTTTAGAGAGAGTAAAAGAGGAAAGTTTGTTTTTAATCAGTGTAGCACCTGTAACTTTATTTTCCTTCTTCAGATTTCCCCCAGGAACGTTGTCCTGTGGTGCTTGCACCACTTTTATACCCTGAAAAACGGGACATTCTAATGGACAGGATCCTGCCTGATTCTGGAGGGGTAGCTAAAACCATGATGGAGAGCTCTTTGGCTGATTTCATGCAAGAAGTAGGCTATGGCTTTTGTGCAAGGTTAGTACCAAAAAAAGTGATTATTCTTCTGTTAAGAACAGTGTAGTTCTTTAAAGGAATTTCTTAAGATTCCTTACTGTGTTACCATCTTTACCTCTCAAGAATTTACTTCTAAATTTAATCTAGTTTTGGTGGCAGCAGTAGGTACCCTAGTGGCTAAATCTCTATCTCTGCTATGCCTCCCCCTCCCCATTCTCAAATATGGGCATCTGTAGTCCCTAGCTTAGTTGCCAGGGTAGATACTGTTATCATTTGGAGGATATAGAGCACTGAGGCAAAGTGTTTCTCCTTCTGGTCCCACACGTAATTTCCTCACTGTACCTTCATCTGCGCCCTTCTTTTTCTGTCTTTAATACTGACTGTTGGACATTCTTCTCACCTGCCAGGGGCATCAAAGGAAGTTAGTAGAACTTAGGGCTGTGATATAGTAGGTTGATAATGTCTTTGTGAGAGCAATTACTATAAGGGCATTAATGTGCTTTGCTTTGATTTTAGGTGTAATTTTTATAATGTTTTTAAAACTCATGCAAGCCACATTTCCACATATGTTTGAAAGTTTTTGCGGGAGGGGGTGTGTGTGCGTGCCTGGCATAAAATTTTTGTTTAATTAAACTTCAGGATGCAAAGTAAAAAGCTAGCATGAATTTTCAAGGCTTTGTACATATCAGAATAATCAAATTTACCTTGAATATCATATTTTTAAGAGTAACTCAATCCAGACTAAAGATTGAGAAGAACAATTATATGTCTTTTTTAAAAATATATTTTATTGATTATGCTATTATAGTTGTCCCATTTTCCCTACTTTAATCTTCTCTGCCCTGCACCCCCCTCCCACCCCCATTTTCTCTCCCCTCTTAGTTCATGTCCATGTGTTGTACATATAAGTTCTTTGGCTTCTCCATTTCCATGCTATTCTTAACCTTCCTGTCTGTTTTGTTTTTTTTAAGATTTTTTTTTTTTTTTACTTATTTTTAGAGAGGGAGAAAGAGAGGGAGAGAAACATTAATGTGTGGCTGCTTCCTGTATGCCCCCAAATGGGGACCTGGCCCCCAGTCCAGGCACCTGGCCCCCAGTCCAGGCATGAGCCCTGACTGGGAATCGAACCAGAGGCCTTTTGGTTCGTAGGCTGGCTGGCACTCAATCCACTGAGCCACACCAGCCAGGGCTCCCTCTCTGTTTTGTACTAACCATTTGTGTTTCTTATTCCCTGTACCGTTTCTCTCATTCTGCCCATTCCCCCTCCCTGTCGATAACCTTCCATGTGACCTCCATTTCTGTGAATCTGTTCCTGTTCTGGTTAGTTGTTTGTTTTTGTTTTTGTTTGATTCAGTTGTTGATAGTAGTGAGTTTGTCGTCATGGTACTGCTCATACTTTTGATTTTTTTTTTTTTAAGATAAATCCCTTTAACATTTCATATGATAAGGGCTTGGTGATGATGAACTCCTTTAACTTGACCTTATCTGAGAAGCACTTTATCTGCCCTTTCATTTTAAATGAAAGCTTTGCTGGATAGAGCAAGCTTAGATATAGGTCCTTGCCTTTCATGACTTTGAATACTTCTCTCTAGCCTCCTTTTGCCTGCAAGGTTTCTACAAAGGAGTTGCCATAAGACTATCAGCTGATTTCTCAGTTATATGTGTCTTGACAGATTATTCTTATATTTTCTTTATTGACCTTTTAGACTTTTTTCATTCGGTTAAGTGTTGGGGTTTTTTTTTAAGTTGGTGGTTTTTACATTCCTAGCTTTATGAAAGTCAAGAAATGAAGCTTTTTACTGTGTCTGTATTAGTGAAGCTAGCTAGGGATTTTACTCTAGGGCTCATTTTATGTTAGCATTTCTTAACCTTTGTATTGATGGTGGTAGTGTTTTTCTGAAGTTAAATTTCTGTTTCAGTATTGAAGAGTGTCGCAATATAATCATGCAGTTTGGTGTTCGGGAGGTTACAGCTGCCCAGGTTGCAAGGGTTTTGGGAATGATGGCTCGAACTCATTCAGGATTAACAGATGGAATTCCACTACAGGTAAGTGTAGGAATTAGCTATTTTACAACACGAATGAAATATGTCCTTTCCCTCCCCCTTATTTTTAAAATTACAGAATGATTGTTTGGTCTACCAATCAGGAGCTGACCACATTAAGTAGTTGGGTTTATTTAATTTAAACTTTACTTCTACAGAGTATCTCTGCTCCTGGCAGTGGGATCTGGAGTGATGGGAAAGATAAAAGTGATGGAGCACAGGCACACACATGGAATGTAGAAGTCTTGATTGATGTTCTCAAAGAACTGGTGAGTACACGTAATCCTGGTTTTACACTCATGATGTTAGTATGATGTAGCCCACAGAAAGTAAATTTTAATGGATAAAATGCCCAGCTAAATGAGAACAGAAATGTTTTTTTAATTCCTGGCTTGCTAATTATGTACTGGAAATAATACAGCATGAAATTCCAGTTTTGTTCATTCAGAGTTGTTGCAGCACAGTTCTGAGTGGCACTGCTCAGGTGATCTGGTGGGTAGTAGGTGTGTGGTGTTTCTGGAGAGAACGGTTGGATAGAAAATAATGATTGTGTGAGGAATCACTGAGGAGAAAGGTAGTCTTCTGAATATTTTCTGAAAGGTATAATAAAAATCCTGCCAACCTTGCTGATCGTGGATAGAGAAAATAAAAATCTACACTTACCTTATTACTGTCACCTCTGGAATGTCCACAGACTAGTAAGTTAATTGGCTCCCAGATAAACCAATAACTTCTCCTAAAATTTTGAAATATTTAACCGAATGAAGCATAAAATAAACTTTTATTTTTAGTTTTACGCATATGTAACATTGGTAAAATTTTGTTACAGAAAATCATGCTGCCCTATGATATGACCTTACTAACAACATTAATGGGGTTTTTCTTTAGGTATATTTTATTGATTATGCTATTACAGTTATCCCATTTTTTCCTCCCCTTTATTCCCCTCTAGCCCTCTTCCCTCCATCCTTTCTCCCGCTTAGTTAATGTCCGTGGGACATACGTATTAATTCTCCATTTCCTATACTGTTCTTAATCTCTTCCTATCTATTTTATACCTACCAATTATTTTGTTTTTAAGATTTTTATTTTCGAGAGGGAGGGAGAAAAACATTGATTGGTTGCATCTCACATGCCCCCAACTGGGGACTTGGCCTGCAAGCCAAGCATGTGCCCTGACAGGATTGAACCAGTGACCTTGTGGTTTGCAGGCTGGCAGTCAGTCCACTGAACCACACCAGCCAGGGCTAAATATACTTCTTTTGATTACTTTGTGCAGAATGTTTGGTAAATTACTTTCTATAAGTTTGTTTCCTTTGCTTTGTATTTCTTTTAAGGATTCTCATAGCCTTTTTGAATACCTTTTCATAGAACATTTTTTCAACCAAATTTTCAGTCATTTTGATATAAAGAATCTAGACTTTTCCTGATGCACATGTTGTTATAATTGATATTTGCAACTTTGTTCCAAAGTAGCAGAATCTTGGTATAAAGAGGAGACTGCTGAATGAAGTTACTTATTTGCCATATTGGGATAGAGTGTTCATTGGACTAAGTAGGGGAGGAAAGAGTTCCTATTTGTGTACTCACGGGCCAGCAGAAGTATGTCATGACCTAGTGGGCCCAGTATTGTTGGAATATTAAAGACTTCCCTAGCTCTCTGTGGAAGTGCCAGAAAGATTCAGATGATTTTGAGTTTGTAAGTAGAATATCTTGATTGAACTTCAGATTTAATTTTGCTTTTTAGATAAAGTATCAAAATATGTACACTTTTGTTCATTCAACTTCGAAATTTTTTCTTTTTTAGAACCCGAGTTTGAATTTCAAGGAAGTAACTTATGAACTTGACCATCCTGGATTTCAAATTCGTGACAGTAAAGGACTTCAAAATGTGGTTTATGGCATTCAAAGGGGTCTGGGTATGGAAGTGTTCCCAGTAGACCTAATATATAGACCTTGGAAACATGCAGAAGGCCAGGTAAATGAACAGTGTTTAGCTATAGAAGGAAAACAAATTAATGACTTGTTTTTATATGGTGCCATCTATCCATTGGTTAAAATATTCTTTTAAAGTAGAGCATGTTTTACTTACATGGCTCAGAAAAGTAGAGCCTCATAAAATCTGAAGGAACATTATCAGTTTAGTCATTATTAGACTCAGTTGAAGTATAGCAGTCAAACTGTTTAATGATGTTTGTCTTCAAGGCCATCCCATTCTTCACCTTTCATCTTTCTGAATTGATGGTGATTTAGAAAGAGCAAATAATTAAGATTTTAAAGAGAAATTGTCATTCTAATAACCATATGATTGAGCATAGCCTAACAAAAATATTTCTGATTTTTCTAGCATTCGCTGTTATTTATGGTGGTAATGACTTTCTTCTCTTGTTCCAGCTCTCCTTCATTCAGCATTCCCTTATAAATCCAGAGATCTTCTGTTTTGCTGACTATCCCTGTCATACTGTTGCCACTGATATTCTGAAAGCACCACCAGAGGATGACAATCGAGAAATTGCCACATGGTAAGCACTCATCTTGCTTTTCTTGAAAGGGTCACTTCTACGTTTGTGAAATAGAAAATGAGTAGTGAGCAACTACTTAGTTAAAAGGTTTAAGTGAAACAGTATTTTTAATTAACTTAGTTACCTTAAATTTTTATAGAGGGATGATGGTAAATAAAAATCTACTTTTAGTCCCCTATCACTAGATAGTTATATCTCTTCTCTTGTAAAGTGTACCATTAGATATTTTCCTGATACTATTAAATGTTGAACTACATACAAGGATCCCTTCTCTGTAGATTTCCTTTCAAGAGTAGCTCAAGATGGTCAACCCATCAAATTTAATACTTTCAGCAAAATTACCTAGTTTCTGTTGATTTCTAATTCCAAGTTTTTGAGGGAGAATCTGACTCTGGCCTAGTAGGTTTCTCCTGGAATTAAAGTCATTTCTCTTTAGGGATATGAGAGACGGATGGGGAAAGTACTTTCATTAGTGCTGAGATACACACATGGCTGTAGGGAGGGAGCTGAGGCTGGGTTATTCCCCAGAGGTATCCACTTTCATAATGTTTCTTTCTTTTCTTTTCTTTCTTTTTTTTTTTTAAAACCATACTCTCCTGGCACACTTTTCTGACATATAGTGGATTGTTGTTGTTACTTATTTTTTGGCTGTGGGTGGTAGTTTTAGGGCAGTTTAAAGCCCTTTAGGTATTCCCAGATCTTCTAAAACAAAGGATGGTAAACATTTCCTCTAAAGGATTAGTTAACAACTAGCTTTGTGAGCAAATGGTGTTCTTGCAGCACAGTATAAGGAGTGTTCATTATGCAAACCATTAGTGGTGTCCCTTTTTCTTCGTCACTATTCTCTGCGACTGCCTTTGAAATTAGTCTGATACCTTAGCATCATGTATTTTTGAGATGAACAGCAACAGTTTAAACAGTTTTCCTATATTAAAAGATGACAACAACTTGGTTTTATCCTGATAGCTGGTATCACTTAATCAGAAAGTGAATTTTGGCCCTGGCTGGTGTAGCTCAGTGGATTGAGTGCGGGCTGCAAACCAAGGAGTCGCTGGTTTGATTCCCAGTCAGGGTACATGCCTGGGTTGCAGGCCATGACCCCCAGCAACCGCACATTGATGTTTCTCTCTCTCTCTCTCTCTCTCTCTCTTTCTTTCTCCCTCCCTTCCTCCCTCCCTCCCTCCCCTCTCTAAAAATAAATAAAATCTTAAAAAAAAAAGTGAATTTTGCATACCTAGATTTTGGTTGATGGATTGTTTTACTTCCATTCTTATTAGGAAGAGCTTGGATTTGATTGAATCTCTACTGAGGCTTGCAGAGGTGGGACAATATGAACAAGTCAAACAGCTCTTCAGCTTCCCGATCAAACACTGTCCGGACATGCTGGTATTGGCCTTACTGCAAATCAACACCTCCTGGCACACCTTGCGCCATGAACTCATCTCCACTCTGATGCCAATATTCCTCGGAAACCATCCTAACTCTGCTATTATTTTGCACTATGCATGGCATGGGCAGGTAAGACATGACCAATTCTTTGTTGGAGGATGTTCAGTGATAGAAGTTGCCAATCTTGGAATTGTGACAGTACAAATAAGCTTTGTGGAATTGTAAGTTTTCCCAACTGTCACAATTCCACAAAGCTTATTTTACCTTTTTTGCATCATGTGGGTATTGAAGTATAAAAATTAAAAGAGCAGGGAGGTAAGGCAGCTTACAAAAATTAGGTACTATATTATGAAAGCTCTATATTGCTATGTCTAAGCATCCTTTTGATAGGAGTAGGGGGCTTAATCATTTATTACAAAACCAGAAGGAAGGGATGGGAGAAAGAGAGGGAAATATTAGTGTGCAAGAGAAACAAACATCTATCAGTTGCGTCTTGCACACCCCCAGCCAGGAACCTGGCTTGCAGTGCAGGCATGTGTTCTGACCAGGATTCGAACCACAACCTTTTAGTTTGTGGGATGATTCCCAGCCCACTGATCCATACCAATCAGGGCACTAATAGCCTACATTTTTAATGACAAATGCAGGTTTGAGAAAAAGCAGTCAGCCCTGCCTTGGTTACTCGGTTGGTTGGAGCATCATCTTCTTACAGCTAAAGGTTGTGGGCTCAATTCCCAGTCAGGGCACATACCTAGGTTGCAGGTTCAGTCCCTGGTGAGGGAATGTATGGTAAGCAGCCAATCAGTGTTTGTTGAATCTGTGTTGCTCCCTCCTCCTTTCCGTCCTTCTCTCTCTAGAATCAGTAAACATACCCTTGGGTGAGAATTAAAAAAAAAAAAAAAAAAAAGCAGTCATCTTTCCTTTACATCAAGTGCCTTTTGAGGCTCCTTTTTTTCTTTAGTCATTATTATAGTATATATTTCTTATTATTTCTTATATAAGTGATTTTAAAAAATCAGATCATCTGTTTCTAAATGAAAAATTTTAGTCTTTGTTCCATGCCATTCAGTCAGCTCTCCTCCATTTGCAGAAACTCAAATTACATGGTAGGGTTAGTAGTTTGTGGAATATTTAACATTTAACCAAAAGTTTGCAGCCCAGGCATTCATATGTCTTTCTCACTACTACAGCTCTGGGGTAGAAGAGAAAGGATGAAAAGGAGCTGCATCACCTCACTTTTCATTGAATACTTTTACACTTGGGTTTTGTCAACTTTAGGACTGTTAGAGCAATAGTAATTGCTTTGCCATTGCTTCTATGAAAAATGCCAAATTTCAGCTATTTGTTTATATAATTTAGCTGCAAGCCTTTAGATCAGTCCTCAAAGCCAGGTTGTTTTCTGGTTGGAAAAAAAATTGAATAATTATAAAAAGTAAACATTCTGCCCTGGCTGGTGTAGCTCAGTGGATTGAGCATGGGCCTACAAATCAAAAGGTTGTCAATTTGATTTCCCAGTTAGGGCACATGCCTGGGTTGCAGGCCAGGTCCCCGGTGGGGGCATGTGAAAGAGGCAACCATACATTGATGTTTCTCTTCCTGTCTTTCTCCCTCCCTTTCCCCTCTCTAAACATAAATAAATAAAATCTTAAAAAAATTTTCATTTGTGGAAATAGCTAGATTTAGAATGTGCAAACATCACTTCCAGAAATACAAATACAACACTACAGTGGAAAACATTAGAGGTGATTACCTTAAATTGTTTTGTTTTTATTTATGAACCAGTATTTATAATTCAATATCAAGGAATTATATACATTTAACACACCCTCATGCTCATATCACATCCTATTCTAAATTTGTGTCTGAAAATGTATAGGTAGCCCTGGCCATGTAGCTCAGTTGGTTAGAGTGTCATCCTCATACACCAAGGATGCAGATTTGAGCTCCACTCAGGGCACGTGGCAAAAATCAACCAATGAATGTATGAATAAGTGTAAAAACAAATCAGTGTATCTTTCCTTTCCTTCCTCTCTGTAAAGCCAATAAATAAAAATTGAAAAATTGAAAAGAAAATGCATAGGCAGGCTTTTACAAAACAAATTTGTTTAGTGACTATATGATCCACAGTTTAGGGCCAGGCTTCATTTGAAAGATAAGGAAATAAATGTCACTGTAATCACTGTTTGAAGCTTATACTTAATACCTGCATTGATACGCCTCAATTTTACATAAAAATAAGTAAAATTAGCTGGTCATTTGCAGTAGTGCCTATTAAAATGTTCTGCAAGATTGCTATTTAACTCTCCTTTTCTTTTCTTAGGGACAGTCTCCCTCAATCCGCCAACTTATCATGCATGCAATGGCAGAATGGTACATGCGAGGGGAGCAGTACGACCAGGCCAAATTGTCTCGAATACTTGATGTGGCCCAGGACTTGAAGGTGAGCTTGGAGGGACAAAATAACACTTTTATTTATTAATAATAAGAAAAAAACATTTTTATGTAACAGATACCTTGGGAGTAATGAAGATGTAACTAGCTTTTAGTAAGAATGGTTTGAAAGAGAAATTTTGTCTTGTAAGTAGAAAGAGATTGGAAGCCCAATAGTTTTTAGATAATATACAAATATCTAATTTAAGCAGCAAAATTCATTTACATTGGGCTGAATTTTGTTTGGTTTTTCAGTGATATTTGCAGTAATATTTATTTTAAAGCAAATCATAATTGACCTCAGTTGTAATCTGGGAGATATAACTTCTGAAGAAGCTGCTTAGGTTTCAGCCCTTTGGCAGCTTTCATTATCATTAACAGTATCGTTGAGAAATAGTCTGACTTTGATAAGTAGGGGCATCGTTTGGTGGTATAGTTTTGCTAAGGTTACATGAGCCTGAGTTTAGGTTTTAAAAAAACGGGTAAGGATTATTTTTCATAATTTCTGTCTTGTTCTAGTTATATGAAAAAGCACAGGGTAAAGTTTATTGTTAAGGTAGACCCAGGATAAAACATTCGCCTTATTTTAAGTAGGTACTAATGTTACCATTGAAGGACTACGCTGTTTAAAAAATTATGGGCAAGAAAATATTAGTAATATGTTTTATTTAGACTTGTTTTTGAAAATAAAAGCAGGAAACAAAATAGGACAGAGACAGAAAATTACTTAATTGTTTGACTTGTAGTTTCCAATATTCTTTTTCTTTAGGCCTTGTCGATGCTGCTAAATGGTACTCCATTTGCCTTTGTTATCGACCTTGCTGCACTGGCTTCACGTCGTGAATACCTCAAACTTGACAAGTGGCTCACAGATAAAATTCGAGAGCATGGAGTAAGCAGGATTTGTCCATTTATTACTGATTTTAAATATTGATGGCTAAAAGAGCTAAAGAAAAATAACTTTTTATATGGCAATTATGATGTTATTCTGGGTTTCAGTCATAGTGTTCAGTCTTTAATCTGAAATCAATTTATATTTAATCTGAAAGCAATTAAGGTCAATTTCAAATACACTTAAAAACTTTCTCTTTCTCAGGAGCCTTTTATCCAAGCATGCATGACTTTTTTAAAGAGACGGTGCCCTTCTATTTTGGGTGGACTTGCCCCAGAGAAAGATCAGCCCAAAAGTGCTCAACTTCCTCCAGAAACTCTGGCGACAATGTTGGCCTGTTTACAAGCTTGTGCGGGGTAAGAAGCTTATGCTTGAGAATGACCCTTTAATTTTAGAATTGTATTATATGGATAATTGTTGATTTGGGGAAGGAAGGATGAATGATTAAAAGCAACACCAGCTTAGATAATCCAGTTTTTAAAAGATTTTATTCATTCATTCATTCATTGAGAGGGGAAAGGAAAGAAACATTGATATGTGAGAGATGATCAGTTAACTCTCTGCACTCCCCCAACCAGGGACCTGGCCTGCAACTCCAGCATGTTCCCTGACCAGGAATTGAACCAGCAACCTTTTGGTTCATAGTCCGGCGTTCAATCCACTGTTTTTTAAGTTTAAAGTACTATACAATGTAAAATCAGTTTTTGTTTCTAAATGTCAATAAATTAAAAACTCAATTAAGAAATTAAAAGGAAAGATTAATTTCTTCCTGAAAGTTTGGGCCAAAAACATGGGTGCACGTTATTCACAAGAGTGCATTATACACAGCAAAATACGGTAATTCACTATATCTATTTGGTATCGTTCTGACTATTCAGATTTTCTGTTCCTTGTCAAAATTTGTCCATTTCATCTAGGTTATCTGATCTATTGGCATGTTATTGCTTCATATTATATCCTGACAGTCATTCTTCTTTATGTAAGGTTGATAGTAATGTCCTCTCAATTTTAGGAATTGTGAGTGTGTTTCTCTTGGTTGGTATAGCTAAATGTTTGTCAATTTTGTTACCTTTTTCAAAGAACCAATATTTTATTTTGTTTTTCTGTTCTCCATTTCATTTATTTAAGCTCTGAACTTGATTTCTTCTATTTGTTTTGGGGTTCGTTTGAATTGTTTAAAAATTTGTTAAGATGAAAGGTTAGGTTTTTGAGATTTTTCTCTTTTTTTTAACATGCTAATGTTTATTCTTCGATTATAGGAAATTAGAAATTGGTTCTATGTTTATTATTTTTTATTGAATTTATTGGAGTGACATTGGTTAATGAAATGATAGATTTCAGGTATAGAATTCTGCAACACATCATCCACTTACTGTATTTAGTGTTCACCACCCAAAGTCAGGTCTCCTTCCATCATCGTTTATCTCCCTTATATTCTTCTCTCCTACCTCCCAAACCCCAGAGATTTTTCTTAATTGGGAATGTTATGCCATTGAATTTCCACCTATGAAATGCTTTAGGTTTGGTATTGTTTTCACTATCATCTGAAAGTATTTTGTAATTTTCTTTGATCCATCAGTTATAAAAGCATATTGTTTAATTCTTATTTGTCAATTTGCTAGTTTTACTTCCATTACTAATTTTTAGTTTCATTGTGGTAGAATATACTTTATATGATTTTGGTCTCTTTAAACTCCTGACTTGTCATATGGTCTGTCCTACAGAATTTTTCATGTGTGCTTGAGGATGATGTGTGTTTTGCTGTTGTGTGGAGAGTGTTTTGTATATATCTGTTAGGTATAGGTGATTTATAATCTTCTGTTCTTACCTATTCTGTTTTGTCTGAGTGAATTTTACTTTTTAATGACAGTAATAGGATTTTGAATTTAGGAGGAAAGATCTAAGTATTAAGTTTGTACACAGCTTATGACTACCAAGCGTTCCACAGTTTTTGAGGGTTATGAGACAATAACACTTTGAGACAGGCAGGTGGGTTTTTCTGTTAAACATTTATCCAAGTACTTGACATTTTAGAAATCAATTTTCCACATTCTTACCAAAAATACTGATTATTTGTGTGGTCATTTTACCTAAACTTAAATAAATGCCTTATCTTTGACTTATAGGAAACTAGTATAAAAACTGCTTGTTTGCTTTGATACGTCCTGGTTTGAGTGTCATTTTTGACAAAGTGGTTGAGAACATGGATTGTTACCTGGAATGTTTTAATATATATTGGTTGTACTACACAAGGTTTTGTTTCAGAAGTGTAAATTAGACTTGCAAGAGAAAGCCAATGCTTAGAACATCCTAGTGATTAATGACAGATGCAAAGACATAGGATATGGTGGAAATTTAACCGTATATTTCAGCAAATTTTCTTTATTAGAGAATCATATTTGTCTTTTTAGCTGTTCTTGGAAATAACGTGATATTTTTCACTTTTCTTTTCTCTTTAGGAGTGTTTCTCAGGAGTTATCAGAAACCATCCTCACCATGGTAGCCAATTGCAGTAATGTTATGAATAAGGCCAGACAGCCACCACCTGGAGTTATGCCAAAAGGTCGCCCTCCTAGTGCTAGCAGCTTAGATGCCATTTCTCCTGTTCAGGTAATTGTACCTCTGTATTTGGTACATCTGCATTTGTTTGTAGACGTGGAATAGAATAAACTTCTGCATCATCATTAACAATCTACTCAAAGGAAAACTGTCTGAGTTTATTACATTTTAGATAATTGCATGTCTAGTGTACACTACTACATTTTAAAGGAGATCCATAAATAGGTATTGTAGTTGAGAATAGATTTTAAATATTAAATGGAACATGACTCTGAGAGGAAAGATACAAAGTAATTTATGCAGGTAAATGGTTAAGGGCTTTTTAAAATAAGAATAACTTAGACTTGAGGAATAAGCACTGCCTTTGAACCTGATGTGTCTTGTTTGTAGCTTCACGGGCCAAGCAACAGTGCTAGAGCATAAGGACTTGTTATAACTGGGGCTCTTCAGCTCTCAACTGAACTGCTCTTTTAAAAACAAGGTACATTTAAGTTACTCCCTGACACCAACCACCCCCTTCTCTCTGGGAGCAACATATTTCGCTTCTGTTTTCACCTGCATTGAATGACAGATTGGGGTTTAAGAAGGAACATTTAGTGATTCCTTAGTGGCCACTTTATGAAAGACATTTGGTGTATCATTTGCTGTAGTCATGAAGATCTGAAATAATGCCACAAATTAAGAAGCTTGAAAGTACAGTTATTAGATATTTTTAAAAAACCTTAGTGAATAGTATATCTTGTTTTTGTTATTGTTTTTCTTTTTTATTGAATTAGAACTAATCCTCTCCAGTCCCTACGATTTTCAAATTTTGACAAGATTTGCTTGTTTTGATGGAATGAATCTGATTTATAATGCTTTTATTGTACTGAAAGTTAAATGTTTGAGAGATTCTTTTTGTTTTAAAGGGAAATTGTAAAGACCTAATGTAATAACTGTCCCATATCACTACTAAATGTTCAGTATTACAGCTTCAGGGCAGTTCATCTTAAATGTTGGATTTTGTAGCCCTTGTATTATGGCTCTGGTACTTGGGCAGGGGTTTACTTTTTAAATCTGTTCCATCTCTGATAATAGGAATAAAAAGACTGGCACACTTGATGACTTGATTTTGGGATTTAAGTATCATTACGATTGTATGGGGTTTGCCGTTTACTTACTAAGCACACAAAGAGCTGTTACTAAAGATTGCTTTACCTGTGTCATATTGTCAGTCTTTGCTTAAGGTATATTTAATATATTTTTATAATGTTTTTCTTTAGATTGACCCTCTTGCTGGAATGACATCTCTTAGTATAGGTGGTTCAGCTGCCCCTCACACCCAGAGTATGCAGGGTTTTCCTCCAAATTTGGGTTCTGCATTCAGTACCCCTCAGTCACCAGCAAAAGCATTTCCGCCCCTTTCTACCCCAAATCAAACAACTGCATTCAGTGGTATTGGAGGACTTTCATCACAACTTCCAGGTAAGGGGATGGGACGGACGCAAGTTATTTGTAATATTCATTGTGCCTTAGTTTCTGTGGTGACTTGATAAGAAAAACTGCTTAAAGGAAATTGTCTTCCACATCCAGAGTTGGGAAGAGTAAAACATTATACTATTATAATATTAATTCAGTTGAATTGCAATTAAGATATTTTAGTTGTAAACTTAGTTGAATTATTCAGTAAGGATTCTGTGTTGCCAAACAACATTATAAACACTAACAAGTGTGTTAAGCACAAATTTTAAAGGACGTCGGCATAGATCAGAACTCAAGGCTTTGTAAATTACTGAAGGTTGATTTAATAAAGGTAGAAATATTTCACTCATCAGATTCAGGTGCATGTTCTGCTTCCTTGAACTTAATCTACTTTGAAAATTATAGTAAATTCCTAAAACTTTTTAAGTTTGTCATATAATTAGGCTTTTAGCTTTATATCGAGGTCAAGATTCCTTTTTTCCCCTTCTCTCAGACCCACTTCTTTCTCCTAAGTTAGTTGCACCTTTGATCTTTCAGGCTATAAGTTTAGAGTATTAAAACCTAAGGATTAAAGTGTTATAATTACCCTGTAACCTAGTTAATACTGTTGTTGTGTGGTTCTGCTTGTTCATTGATTTAAACCAAATTTACCCTATTTAGTAAGGCCTTAGTAAAGTCCTAACTATTAGAATTCTGTTTGCTAGACTAACAGGAATCAAGAAGACCTGGCTCATGCTAACTTAGTGGATAGTAGCTTGAAATTCTTTCATTGTAATCATTGAGGAAAGCAAGCCAGTTCTTGTTTTGATTACCTTATATCTTATATCACATGAGAATGTACAGTTAAGATTTTTGCATATTATTATCTTACCAAGAATATAAAGAAACTAATAATTCTAAATACTAAAGAAATTTTGGCATTGTCTGTTTTTGTATACTCTTACTAGTTTAGATTCTCTAAAATTAAATAGACATTATAAGAATTAATAAAGACCCCGCCTTTTAAAATAAGAAATTACATCTTTGATGTGAATACAGTCAAGAATGTGAGTAATGATAAAACTTCTGGCTGCTTCGTTCTCTCTAGTAGGTGGTCTTGGCACAGGCAGCCTGACTGGTATAGGAACTGGGGCCCTTGGACTTCCTGCAGTGAATAACGATCCTTTTGTACAGAGGAAACTGGGCACCTCTGGACTGAACCAGCCTACATTCCAGCAGAGTAAGATGAAACCTTGTAAGTGGTAGTGTTGTCTGTGATTGTGAAGCGTGACTGATGCACACAAACCCTTTTTTTTTTTTTTTTTTTTTTTAAATTTTATGTCCAATTTGTTGTCTCTGCAGTTATGGACAAAAACATTGACTTACTGTATTGTCAGTGGGGCCACATGTTGATGGACTTCTTAGATCAGTGGGAGCAAATTCACGAATTTGAATTACTAAAATGGAAATTTGATGTACACTCTACCCTTGATTTGGATTGCCAGAAAAAAATGACGGTTAATAAGAGTTAGCATCCTTAGGGGTGTTATCCTTAAAGTAAGATGTATAGTAAAGAGGAAAGTAAAATCTTATACTTAGATTTTATTAAGTAAAAAAAAACAATTTTACACTAATCCTAAATTTTTTAGATTAACAAATCAGAAACAGCCAGGAGGACTTCAGACTTCTGTTTAAGCTTGGCAGTTTATAAAATAAACAACTTTTATTTTAAGGTTATAACTTTATGATATATATAACCTTATTACATGTAATAAATACTGCCATATATTGGCTAATATATATGATGTTACTTAAAACAATTTTTAAAGTTTCACCTTAGTTATCCCAAAGTCAGAGCTAAGTCATCTTTGTAATACATGGAAAGGTGTATTGACTTAATAGTTGTTGGGACTAAATATTCATTATGCAAAATACGACTGTACCAAATGTTAGTGTGAAAGGCCTGTCTGAGTGTTACGTTTTGTAGCATGCTTTGTGTTTATATCAGTATGTCATGCACATGCATTGATGATTCTTATATGGTAAATGTGGTTTTTATTATTTTTATAAAGTAGTAAAGACTTGTTAACCTTGAGTGAGGTTGTATTAAGGATAAATGCATTGTAAATTTGAACCTGTGAAAGTCTTCAGGAAGAAAATATTAAGTTAGATGTATAGTTTTAAGGCAGTGTTGTTAAAATCCTTATGTGTACCAGAACAGCGGAATATTAAAACTTGACCACTTAATACTGTCTTCAGTTTATTTTTTTCCCCCTTAAAATTAAAACTATATTGGTCTCTCTGGCTCTATGTGTGCATTATGGGGGAGTGAAGTAAGAGCCTAAATGCCCACTGGTTGCTTTTCTGTTTCTAACAGCGGACTTGTCTCAGGTGTGGCCAGAGGCAAATCAGCACTTTAGTAAAGAGATAGATGATGAAGCAAACAGCTATTTCCAGAGAATATATAATCACCCACCACATCCAACCATGTCTGTTGATGAGGTGAGTGTCTAGGATGATAGAAATCTTTATGGTCTAGGTAAATCTGAAATGCCCTTTCAAGTTTTTAGAAATCTACCTCAGAGTTTGTTGGTAAGTCTGTGTATCATTTGAAACTTTAACTTTTATCTCAAGCTCAACTTATTATGAAATGTGCTGCTTAATAATTCTATTAATAGCCCTTAGGAAGTCTCTCAGTAATAGTTTCCTTTATGTGTGTCTTGTTTTTGTCTTGCTTTTTCCAGGTATTAGAAATGCTACAAAGGTTTAAAGACTCTACCATAAAGAGGGAACGAGAAGTATTTAATTGTATGCTAAGGAACTTGTTTGAAGAATATCGGTTTTTCCCCCAGTACCCTGATAAAGAATTACATATAACAGCCTGCCTGTTTGGTGGGATAATTGAAAAAGGACTGGTCACTTACATGGCACTAGGCCTAGCCCTGAGATACGTTCTTGAAGCCTTACGCAAGCCTTTTGGATCCAAAATGTATTATTTCGGGATTGCTGCACTAGATAGATTTAAAAATAGGTGAGTGGATAGGTTTCCTGTGAAACTTATCTTTTTTTAATATAAGGGAAAATAACAACTCATGTTTCAACTAGTTCTTACCATGCCCCATTATTATTTCTATGTTAACGAATCCTAACAACTGTGAACTAGAAGGGGAAGAAGTGAAACAGTTCAAGTAATTACAGTTATCAGATAAGTGGTAAGAACAGTATAAAATGAAATTGCAGGGGGAGCTTGTTGTTTGAGGTATACTTTTTACACAGTCAAAGCCACCATTTTAGGTGTACCGTTGTTTGAATTTTGACAAATTTATAGTCATGTGTAACTAACACAATCACAGTCAAGATACTGAATATATTCTTCACCCCCAAGAAGTTATCTTGTTTGCCCTTTAAAGTTCACCTTCCCCTACCTCTAACCCCTGGCAGCCACTGATGTGAGTTAGCTCTAGTTTTCCTAGATTGTTACTTGAATTGAACCAAACATAATGTTTGTGAATCTGATTTCCTGCACTTAGCATAGCGCTTTTGAGATTCATCTGTGTTACTACGTGTTTCAGTAGTTTCTTTTTATTGCTAACTAGTATCCCATTGTATAGATTAACTACAAATTGTTTCTCCATTCACCTGTTGGTGAAAATTTGAGGTGGGGGCGGTTTCCCAGATAGCAGTTTTACTGGCTCATTGTAATCAATTTTAAGTAAAAATAAAACCTTTTAAAAAACATTGTTTTCTGATGTAAAATGAGGTGAGGTTTATAAATACCACTCCCCTCTACTTCTGTATTCTTCCTTTTGGCATTCTCTTCAAATAAGGTAGTTGATAGGTAGAATGGGAGAAATGGCCTAGACTAGCATTTGGAAGAAAATTTTGTTAATCGTGCTGCCACTGTTCTTACTTGAAATAATGAATGAATATTTTCATTGGCAGATTGAAGGACTATCCCCAGTATTGTCAGCACTTGGCTTCTATCAGTCACTTTATGCAATTTCCACATCATTTACAGGAGGTAAGCGTCTTCCATACCTAAAACCTTTCTGATAATTGGAGGGTTTGTCTATTTTGATTTGACTTTGGATGTTGAGAATGGCATTATGATTTGTTAATGATTGGCATGATACAGGTATGCACATTGTTTGTTGCTTATTTTGCATCTTAGACTAGATTGCGGGGAAAAATGCATTCTTTATCTTTTGTAGGTAATGGTTTTGCTTGATTTATACTAAAAGGCTTTTAGCCTGGTAATGCTATCGAAGGATAGACATCTTTTACTGTTACCAAGAGAAACTTTGCCAGATTTTAAAAAGGATTTGGAATGTGAGCCTTGAATATAAATAAGTTATTCCTTTGATTTAAATATGATTCAAGGCTGTTTTGTCTAAGACTTAGACCAGTGTTACTAAAAAAGATAGCCTTCTTACCCTGCTTTGATTACTTTAAAGTGTTTCTTAAAAAGGAGGCAGTGCCAGAGGGAAAGGACCTAGAGAATATACGTTTTAATACATTTTATGTGATTCTTCTTGCAATTGCTAAACCTGTCCTGAACATCCATCCAGTACCATTGCTTACCCTCTAGTTGGCTTGGCATTGTGTTTTGTTTTGTTTCGTTTGTAGTAATAGCTTTACTGAGAGGTAATTCACATTACATTGTGTATTTTGGGCCTTAGGTTTGTCATCAACACCCAAATAAAAAGGTCAGTTTACTGTATAAATTTAAGTAGTTGAAATATGTGTGTTAAGAAATTTATATGTAGGTATTTGTGGCTGCTTTTGGGGAAGTTATTTTGCTAGATGACTTCTTTCATAATAATATTTTACCCCCAAAGAGGTTGTGGTATATCCACTTATGTATTACATGTTGAGGAAGATGGGCCAAGGTGGGACAAAGGAGTAAGGAAGATAAGATGAACCACAAGCAATCTGTAATGATCTTTAGCCTCTCAGAAGTAAGAGGTGTGTAATTCAAAATTTTCAGTTTTCTGTTAAGAACTTTTTTCGTGTGTTTTCCTCTCCCTACTTCTATAGTATATCGAGTATGGACAGCAATCTAGAGATCCTCCTGTGAAAATGCAGGGCTCTATCACAACCCCTGGAAGTATTGCACTGGCTCAGGCCCAGGCTCAGGCCCAAGTTCCAGCAAAAGCACCCCTTGCTGGTCAGGTTAGCACTATGGTAACCACCTCAACAACCACCACTGTTGCTAAAACGGTTACTGTCACCAGGCCTACCGGAGTCAGCTTTAAGAAAGATGTGCCAGTAAGTAGGTCTACCTTTTTTCTCTTCCAAGATTTGTTATGTTATAATATATGCAGTAATGAGCGTGCATTTTAATTTTATTGTAAAGGGCACATGCCTGCTATAAAGAGCAGCATCTCTCCCTGTCTATCTCACAAGATTTCCCAGAGGCAGCCACTATTGAACAGTTCAATGTTTATTCTTGCCAGCACTTCAGTGCACAATCATCCACGCCATGTGTATTTTATACTAAAGGAATTTGTATACATTTTTCCTGGGATTTGTCAGTTAAGCATTTTAATTTGTTTATTTCATGTACTTTATTTCTTTAGCCTTCTATTAATACAACAAATATAGATACGTTGCTTGTGGCCACAGACCAAACTGAAAGAATTGTAGAGCCCCCAGAAAATATCCAAGAGAAAATTGCTTTTATCTTCAACAATCTCTCACAGTCAAATATGACACAAAAGGTAAGCATGCTGTAGTAGTTTACATATCACTATTTCTATATTTATATATTACTAGTGCTATTTATTGTTATCCCTAATGAGTTGGGGTTTTTTAAATTTCATATTCTGCATCCTTTTTAGTACTTCACTTTAGAAGTAGAAAGTAATAGGATCAAAACAAAGGGAATGTGCCTGGTTGGTATAGTTCAGTGGATTGAGCGTGAACTGCAAACCAAAGGATTGTCGGTTTGATTCCCAATCAGGGCATATGCCTTGGTTGCAGGCCAGGTTCCCAAGTGTACTCGGGCCGTTTGAGAGGCAACCACATACTGATGTTTCTCTCCCTCTCTTTCCCTCCTTCCCCCTCTCTCTAAAAATAAAATAAATAAAATCTTAAAAAACAACAACAACAAAGGGAATATGGATATATCACTAGTGGCTGTGGTTTTGTAGATGTGAAATAGCAGTAGTTTTAAATGTATTATTTTGCAGTGAGTTGCAAGGATTTTAAAATAAACTTCATGATCTAATGATAGCAGGTACTTCTACTCTAGAGGTATCCAACCTGTGCCCTGTGGGCCGCATATGGCCTAGAATGGCTATAAATACAGCCCAACACAAAATTGTAAATTTACTTAAAACATTACCTAGTTTTATTACCTAGATATGTACATTTTATATATTAGTGATCACAAACTTTGGACCTGCTTGGTGATTTGAAAAGATTATCAAATGGGCCGCTACATAATTAGGGTTATTATGTGAGTGCTTTCTTGTTCATCTATAGTGCGGATATCACGAAAATTATGCACAGACCTTGTTTTTGCTGATCAGTTTTCTTTAGTGTTTGTGTATTTAAAGTGTGGCTCAAGACAACTCTTCTTCCAGTGTGGCCCAGAGATGCCAAAAGGTTGGACACCCCTGTTCTACCCACAACTCATGTCCCTCCCAGAAACCATTCAGAGCATTTATTAGGAGCTTACTGACTGAGGTATACCTTGTGAAACGCATAAGGAATGATGCTTCCCTTACAAGATTATATGCTAAGACAATACTTAGAAATGGACATTTTAGCCAGTAAGGTTAGACTAAACAAGTGGATCTGAGATATACGAGGTCTCTCTGGAAAAAGTTCAGCCATCGTTAATATGTGAGAACAGTACACAGTTTGTTGACATCGATGTAACCTGGCAGCCAAGGAGGGTGGACTGGAATGCACGTGTATAAACAGTGACGATTTCACTCTACTAATCAGTGGGAGCAGGAGATGCTGTCGAGTGAACATGGGTACTGTGTGGCCATTGCATTCAAAATGACTGAGTAGAGCAACAAATCTGCATCAAATTTTGTGTTAATCTTGAATATTCTTTTGTGGAAACTATTGGATGATTCAGAAGGTTGCAGCTATGGGCAGTCAGTGATTGGCAGCTTCATCACAACAAAGAGCCCATTCGTGCATCACGTTTCCTGCAGAGTTTCTTGGTGAAACATCGTCACCCAGGTGGTTCAGACCCCTTACAGCCAGATTTGGCACCCCGTGGCTTCTGGCTTTTCCCAAAACTAAAATCACCTTTGGAAGAAAAGAGGTTTCACACCATCAGTGAGATTCAGGAAAATACGACAGAGCAGCTAATGGTGATTGGGAGAACTGTGTGAGGTCCCAAGGTGCCTACTTTGAAAGGGACTGAGGCGTCATTGTCCTATGTACAGAGCTTCTTTTGTTTATATCTTCAGTCAATGTGTGTTTTTCATATTATATGGTGGATGCCTTCTGGACAGACCTTGTATGCAGTACCCTTTTCAAATCCCACCATAAATGATTGGGTGGGATTAAAGCTTTTAATGTCTTTTGGAAAAGAATCGTTAACTTTTACAGATGTTTCCTGGAGATGGAAATTTAGGAAAATACAGTTCTGGTGTTAGGTCTTTTAGTGGCAGGTTGTAGATTAGTCATGTATTCTCTTTGAGTTGGCTAAGAGAGGGGTGAGGGCAACTACATACATGTTTTTTAATTTTAAAGTTCAAAGCTACCATAGATGTTTCAGCCTGATCACCCACAGTTTATGGAATTGAAGTTAACTGTACTACATAGCATCTCTCTGGTGTGGGGGAGAGATATAGCATGATAATTTGATTTAACGCCTGATTTTGTGAGGAGCTATGTGCTTGTAGTACTGTTCTCAGAAACAAAACATATAACCATAGTTTTTCATCTTTTAATTGTATACTTCCCGTGTCATTGGTTGGCTAGGTTGAAGAACTAAAGGAAACTGTGAAGGAAGAATTCATGCCTTGGGTTTCACAATACCTGGTTATGAAGAGAGTCAGTATTGAGCCAAACTTCCACAGCCTGTATTCAAACTTCCTTGACACGCTGAAGAATCCTGAATTTAATAAGATGGTTTTAAATGAGACCTACAGAAACATCAAAGTAAATTAGTTCTTGTATTTCTTTTCTGTTCTTTTTCTGTTTTGAGAGTGTTGCCGGTTCTTGTAAACGTTGTCTATGAAACTTTGCTCTAGCATTTGTTTTAAATACAGAAGTAAATTTCATGAAGAATTTAGTCTTATACTCTGTACTATTTACTTTGAAAGTAACTACTATTCGGAATTTGTTTCCATCATCCCGTGCATGGTTTTTCCTTTACCTCTGCATGATTTTAACTTGCTTTCTCCCCTCCACACATTATTTGCAGTATGCTCTTAGCTATAATCCCTTTGGGGTTTTGTTTTTATAGTTTTAATAGAAACTCATTGTATGGATATATGTTGCTAATGGATATTTAGGTTAAGTTTTCACTATTACAAAAATAGTGTTGCAGTGAATGTTTCCTTTTATGTCTTAAGTGTCAGGTATCTCTCACCTCTAGACCTGTTTGTGGACTGCCTGTTGTTTAGGATTCTGTTCATTTTAAAGTTTACTCCTGATGAGTTAATCCTTGTTCCATAAAATTCAAGTATTTTATTTATGAGGAGGAGTAACTTCTACAGTACACAGTGTGAACCAACGTACAGCTATGATCATTCTTTACTGAATAACTTGGGACATTGGCTGATGAGCTAGCACTATATTTAAACCTATGGATGGGAATTTTCCCCGTTCTAGGTTACGCTGTAGTGCAAAAGAATTCCTGGCTCTTTCTGGTGCCCAGCGGACATTGTGCCATTCTGCTGTTGCTAGATAGAGTTAAGGAACATAACTATATTTGGACTTTATTATCTGATGGTAAGAATGGTTGGGATGTACAAAAATGTCCACACACTTGGAAGCAAAATTTCAAGATCCTTTCAAACAACGTTTTAAGTTATACATGTTAATTTATAGCTATAAATTAAGAGGTACCATGTAGTAAATGGATGTATGTGATGAATCTATCCCCCTTACAAAAGAAAGAACTGGAAAATTAAGGAAATGGCCTGGGTTGCAGGCCAGGTCCCCAGTTGGGGGTGTGTGTGAGGCAGCTGATCAATGTTTCTTTCGTACATTCATGTTTCTCTCCCTTTTTTTCTCTCTAAAAATAAATAAAATCTTAAAAGGATTAATGAAATGGATTGGGTTTTCTAGAAATTTTCAAAGAAGTGTATATGCAATATTATGTTGAATTTCAGAAAGTTAGCTTGTCTCCAGAGTTGTACAGTGATTAACCTGGGTGGATAATACTAAAGTTTGCAATAAATACTGTGGTTTTGGTTACATCCTGGTAACTGTATGCCTGCTATCTTGATGGATTTAGCAGCATAGATAGTGTCTTCATTTGAATTGAATTTAGCTATTCAAGATAGATTTGCAGTTGGATCTCTGCTTCAAACTACTGAACACTTTCAGAATTTTAACATGGTTTTCCGTAGGAGCACACACGACACATTGAGCCGTGTGTACTTTGCCTTTTGTGTGATGCAGTTATCTTGTGTATTAAAAATGTAAAGAAAGACATTTAAAGGTTAAAAGTACCACTGAACAAAACAAAATAGTACTATGATAGTATGGAGTAGATTTACTTTGGGGCCATGTTCTCATAATCAACGGCTTGTTTTTAACATAGAATAATGGAATTTTCAAGCATCTAGTTGAGATTCTCCCCCCCCCCCATAAGCTCATTTTCATACATGTTTTAATGCTACTTTTTTTTTTTTTAAGGTGTTGCTGACCTCTGATAAAGCTGCAGCCAATTTCTCAGATCGTTCTTTGCTGAAGAACTTGGGACATTGGCTAGGAATGATTACACTAGCTAAAAATAAACCCATCTTACATACTGTGAGTTTCAGCTAAAGGTTTATGTAAAACTTGAGAGTGTTCATACAGCATATTGTGTCTGAAAGTCTTAACTTTTGGGGGGACTATTTTAATGATTATTGGGTATTCATAAGAGTTCGGCGAATGTTTTGAATCCGTAATTGATGTGAGGCTCGTGGCTTCACATCATTTAGCAGGATAAACAAAAGCCAGTAAGGTATATTTGTCACCCTTTCCTTTTTGTAAGGCAAGAGTCATATTATGTTGATTCCTCTTTTGAAGGATGAGTTTAGCAAGTTGCCCTTCTTTGTGTACTTTGTGAAGAGTTAAAGTATATTCTCAGCTTTTAAAAATACTTTTTTTCCTTTAGGACTTGGATGTAAAATCTTTGCTGCTAGAGGCCTATGTTAAAGGACAGCAAGAACTGCTCTATGTAGTGCCCTTTGTTGCCAAAGTCTTAGAGTCTAGTATTCGTAGTGTGGTGAGTAGATTTTAATATTTTATTGACAGCTAAATTTGTAAGAGTTGATTACAGCACAAAGTGAAGAAGTACATCCTTATTTCTTATGAACAGCACTAGTTCAATCAGTTTTCCTTGGGTTAAGTTACATTTCCAATGTGAAGGGCTAAGTAGAATTAAAGGACTGATGGCTAACAGGTGGCTTTTGTGTTTTGGTGTTTTTCTGAAATATATAGGTGGGAAGTCTAGGGGGTTTTGTTATGGCTACTTAAGTATAAGTGCTTAACTGTTTTAAACAATACAAATTGAAGTGATTTGGGGACCACCTTAATTAACATAATAGGTTTTCTTTAGGTTTTTAGGCCACCCAACCCCTGGACAATGGCAATTATGAATGTATTAGCTGAGCTACACCAGGAACATGACTTAAAGGTAAATTTTTGCTTCTTCATACTTTGGAACATTCTCTGTCTTCACATTAACATTTACAAGAAAGGTAGAACATTGGGGGGGCATTGTAATAATTGGACAATAGTGTATATTATGAATAAAGGTAAAATTTTACCTTAAAAGTTCTAATCAGATAATTTGAATTCTGCAGTTAAACTTGAAGTTTGAGATTGAGGTCCTCTGCAAGAACCTTGCATTAGACATCAATGAGCTAAAACCTGGAAACCTCCTGAAGGACAAAGATCGCCTGAAGAACTTAGATGAGCAGCTCTCTGCTCCAAAGAAAGATGTCAAACAGCCAGAAGAACTTCCTCCCATCACAACCACAAGTAAGTATGGTAGTTAGCTAGCCATTTACTTACCAGAATGTTCCCTTAAATGGTACATTTCTATGCAT
This sequence comes from Phyllostomus hastatus, assembly GCF_019186645.2. NCBI lineage: Eukaryota > Metazoa > Chordata > Mammalia > Chiroptera > Phyllostomidae > Phyllostomus > Phyllostomus hastatus. The sequence continues at coordinate 23,576,342 of NW_025334024.1, forward strand.
GTAGCAAGTTATAGTTGTTCAACATAATGTGGTGCTGAAACTCTTACATACTTTCTGGTGGGCCTTCGAAATTATTAAGGAAATATTAGCAATGTCTAGGCATGGTCTTACTATGTTAGATTCTGTCTGAGTAACATACAATATTCTTTAAGTCTGGTTATCATTTATATTGCTTTGAGGTCTTAGAAAGAATTTATTGGCACGACAGCCAATGTGTTATTCCTTAGGTCTGGGGATGGCCAACCAGCTAGAGTTTCCCTTACAATAATTCAGGGTGGGGAGGATGTGCCATCACCCCAGACTCCTCCCCACTAATTTAATACAAGGTATTGGTGCCCTTCTGTTTGTATAGTAAAGTCAAGAAATCTGCTCTTTTTTATTAGCTCTTATTTTATCTTTTTACGTTTAGCAACTTCTACAACACCAGCTACCAGTACCACCTGTACAGCCACAGTTCCACCACAGCCACAGTACAGCTATCATGACATCAATGTCTATTCCCTTGCAGGGCTTGGACCACACATTACTCTAAACCCAACAGTAAGTAAACACCATGCCATCCCCCAGCTTCTATTTCTTGACACTGGTCACCTTCCTTTTTTCCCTTCCTGGATTCCTAGGTTATAGGTTTTTATGCAGAGAGCAGGGATTAGGACTGCTGTATATAGTACAGCTGGGGTTTTTGTTTTGTTTTGTTTTTAATTCTAAAATAGTCATTGTGACTAGGCGTTATTTATATTGGTTCAGCATATCCAAATCCATGATTAAAGCGAAGACATTTGGCCCCTGTGCACACCAGAGAGGCGTACCATACTGTTTCCTATTAGGATAGCAAAAATTTGGAACCATCCATGGTCCACAACCATGGGAGCTTTTATCTTATTTTAACTAAGAGACTGATGGAGAAGTGGCCTTTGATATTCTTCTTGCTTCTGACCTCTGACCTCTCTTAAGTTGTGAATGTTTGCAGTGAATACTGCTTGTTTGCTAATAAGTACCGATAAAATTAAATATACTTCGATGCTATTTTTAAAACAGACAGCTGGCAATACAGAGTGGGCTAAAGTGGGTTTATAGTTGTGAGTATGCAAAACACAGAATTTATTCTTGTTTATTATTTACTATTTTGCGTATGAACAACTGTAAATGTACTTTTGCCCCACCCTGTATAATCACAATCTCTAAGAATTCCTTGCTCAGATTAGAAGATCCTCAGTGTATACCATAGCTTTTGTTCTTTATTTTCATTATCATGTCACATTACCTTTGCATTAAGCTATTTGTTCAGGCACATAGCTGAAACTGAGCTGACTCGTGTGTATGTAAAATCTCCAGATCAAGGTCTGGAAATAAGTTCATAATTTGTTTCTGTGGTGTAGTTCTGGGAGGTAGTCTGGTCTAATGTCATAAAATAAATTCTCATCAATTTTTTCCCCTATACTTAAAGGTTGTATTCTACTGTCTGTATTTGGAATGATAATTGATTATCTTCTGTCTTTTATTATGCTTAACATTTGTTTAGTTTAAAATCAGATACTTGGAGTTTCTGTGGTCTTTACTTTTAGAAGTTGAAAATGTTCACAAATATAGAAGTGACATTATTAATCCATTGAACTTTTGTATTTAAAGGACTTGAAACATTTCAAAGATATCACTTTAATGTGATCTTTCTTTTTTTCTATAGATGTGGGACTTAGTTTTTGAAGGAAAAACCTAGATCTAGAAATTGTGGTTATCCTTCATATTGTTTCCAATAATTGGAATACTTTGTATTTAAATATTTTGTGTTTAAACTTTCTTATAAATTCAGTGAGTTAAAGAGACTGAGTATTAAGGCATACTTGCTACCAGAGAAAAGACTAGAAACAATCTTTCAAGTGAGAGCAGAGGCTTCATATAAAATGCTTGCTATTGTGAGGAATTACTTGTATTAATAAAAGTTTTTGTAGGAGGCATTTTCTCTGTAAACTTGATCCTTTCTCCATTTTCTCAAACTACTGAAGAAGTTGCTTTTTATAAGAGTACTTGAACCCCGGGCTGGTGTGGGTCAGTGGGCTGGGCATTGTCCCCCAAACCAGTTCAGTTCCTTGCCAGGTCACATGCATGGGTTGTGGGCTGGGTTCCTGGTTGTGGTTGTGTGAGAGGCAACCAATCAATGTTTCTCTCTCTCTCGTTTTCTTCCTCCCTTCCCCCTCTCTAAAAACAAACAAATCTTAAAAATCAAAAGAATACTTAAGTCACACATTTTAACTAAGCAGGTATTGTGTCTTTAAGCAGATAATGGATCTCGAAATGAACAGTAGAACTTTTTAAAAACCAAATACATGTTATCTTGTATCACAAAGTATACTACTACCTCTTTGTAGACCAGTTTCTCACTCCTGAGCTTTTTATTGGTTAAAGTTGGACTTGGTAGTTGGTGGTTAACTTTGGAATTAATCCAAAATTCTGGGTGTGACTGCCCATAGAAATTGGGTTGTCTTGTCAAGCTGGTGACTTACCTTGTTTTTCCCCATCTAGATTCCCTTGTTTCAGGCCCACCCACAGTTGAAGCAGTGCGTGCGCCAAGCAATTGAACGGGCTGTGCAGGAGTTGGTCCATCCTGTGGTGGATCGATCAATTAAGATCGCCATGACTACTTGCGAGCAAATAGTGAGGAAGGATTTTGCCCTGGATTCTGAGGAATCTCGAATGCGAATAGCAGCTCATCACATGATGCGTAACTTGACAGCTGGAATGGCTATGATTACTTGCAGGGAACCTTTGCTCATGAGCATATCCACCAACCTGAAAAACAGTTTTGCCTCAGCTCTTCGTGTAAGTTGATGATTTCCGTGCCATAGTACAAAACTGATTGCTGCTTGTCTGAGTTTCTTTTTACATTTCTACTTTAACAGTCACCACATTTGACGTCTTCCTCCTTCTTAAGATTGTAATTCTGTGAGGTGTGAAGCATTTTGTCTCTTTGCTCACTGTTGTATCCTCAGCTCAGTGTTTGGCAGATGGTAGACACATACATACTTACTGCTCTAAAGAAATGAAGTGGGGTTTTTTTTTTTAATGCATAAGTTAATAGTTATGTTACCATGAAGCATTTAAATTAAAGCACTTGGAGTAACACAGTACAAAATATTTAAAGTGACTTTGTATGTGCCTGTATACAGCACTCACCCTCTTGAAATAATTCAGGTAATTTCAGGTCTCAGATGTCATGATTAATAATGCTTTTGTGCCCTGGCTGGTGTGGCTCAATGGATTGAGCGCTGGCCTGCGAACCAAATAGTCGCAGGTTAGATTCCCAGTGGGGGGGCATGTGAGAGGCAAAAATGTTTCTCTTCCTCTCTTGCTCCCACCCTTCCCCTCTCTAAAGAATAAAAAATGATAATAATAATAATGCCTTTGCTTACTGCTTTTCTGTTTTCATTTTGTTTACCATCTTTACAACAACCTGGTAAGATATTTTGGGTGAGTGATATTTTCTTCTTACAGATAAAGAGGATTGTTAGACTATTTCATGGTCATAGCTAATGAGTCATAAGTCAAGTCAGAACTTTTAAATGTATATGTCCAAGCACTGCATTTCCTGTGAGCCTCTCTGTCCTGTGTATTTACCAAAAACTTGAAATCTTTTTCTTTCTGTCTCCTCCCAATAGACTGCATCCCCACAACAAAGGGAAATGATGGATCAGGCAGCTGCTCAGTTAGCTCAGGACAATTGTGAATTAGCTTGCTGTTTTATTCAGAAGACTGCAGTAGAAAAAGCAGGCCCTGAGATGGACAAGAGATTGGCAACTGTAAGTGCTTAGCATTTGCCTTTTAAGTTGTTGTTGTTGTTGTTTTTAATGTTTAAGAAAATGCCTCATAACAAGAACCTCAGTGACTTTTTTTTTTTTTTTTTTTTGGCAGGAATTTGAGCTGAGAAAACATGCTAGGCAAGAAGGGCGCAGGTATTGTGATCCTGTTGTGTTAACATACCAAGCTGAGCGGATGCCAGAGCAAATCAGGCTGAAAGTGAGAATTGGGGGCTCTCTCTCCCCCCACACCCCATCTTTGTCTTCTTTCTGTTCTTCTTGCTTAAACTCCTCACCAGGACTAAGACATTGGGGTTAAATGTTGTTTTAGAGAAAGTATCTCACCTCAGTTGCATTTCACCTAAAGGCAACCTGTGGAGAAGGTATAAGCGCAGTTTAGATGTGCGCTCCCAGCCCCCAGTTGTTGAAGTGCTACCGTGAAGAGTTCATAGGCCTGTTAGTCCTTAATATGTCCCACCTTAGTCTTTCTTTGGGTACTTGTGTTTTTATCACTGGTTGCTTTTCGCTGATTGTTTTTACCAGTTGCTTTGGAGAATTGCAGTGGTATGGTCCTGTTTGAGGCATTTTCCAGTGGAAAACAAACATAATTTAGTGCTGATGACTCTGACAGGACTTCGGGAAACTGTGTATGTGTGTGCATGCATGCATGCTCACACCCCGTCCTGCTGTGCTACACTATAATGACTCCTGTGTCCCTTCTCAGAACCTCTGTGCTTACAGCCATGCAAATTTGCCACTTTCACAAAAAAGTTTCCTTAGATTGTGAAAAGCATCCCATCAACATACGATTTCTTTTTCCAAGGTTGGTGGTGTGGACCCAAAGCAGCTGGCTGTTTATGAAGAATTTGCACGCAATGTGCCTGGCTTCTTGCCTACGAATGATTTAAGTCAACCCACAGGATTTTTAGCTCAGCCCATGAAGGTAAATACTTGCCTTGGACTACAGTTTAATATGAATGTTACTGTCCCTTAATAAGTATTCTCTATTCTCTGTATCAGATCAGTATGGCATACAAGGAATTTTTTTTAATATCCACGACGTTAGTTTAACTTTGACAGTTGGACCGAGTACTCCGTTTTCCATGGTTTGGATTATTTAACTTTTGTAGACCGTAGAGAGATTATTAGATGCCACAAGTGATGCTGCCGTCAGCCTATTCATTATTCATTAGGCTTTCTTTGATCACTTGATTGTGTTGGTGTCTGCCAGCCTTTCCACTGTCAAGCAAAGTACCTCCTCCCCCATGCCTGCCTTGCACTGCCCCATCTAAAGGCTGAATAGTTCAGAGTGGGGGATGGAAGAGCATCTCCATGTTTTGATGGGAAAAACTATTTCAGTTGCTACATGTGCCAATGAAAAATCTTTATAATTTTTGTTTCTCTTTTTTGGTTGTTTTCTTCTCTAAAACAGCAAGCTTGGGCAACAGATGATGTAGCTCAAATTTATGATAAGTGCATTACAGAACTAGAGCAGCACCTACATGCCATCCCGCCAACGTTGGCCATGAACCCTCAAGCTCAGGCTCTTAGAAGTCTATTGGAGGTTGTAGTATTATCTCGAAACTCTCGAGATGCCATAGCTGCTCTTGGATTGCTCCAGAAGGTTAGTTCTTATTATTAATTTCAGAAGAAACTAGGTTTGTAAACATCCAGTGACTTGTAACCTTATCTCCTTAGGTTAATATGAAGCAAAATTTGGTGTGTGTGTTTTTGTTTTTGTTTTGGGGGCGGTAAGATTTTCACTTGTAGAGAGAGGGGAAGGGAGGGAGAAAGAGAAGAGAAATAACAACATGTGAGAAAAACATCGATTGGTTGCCTCTCACATGCCCCCAACTGGGGATTTGGCCTGCAACCCAGGCATGTGCCCTGACTGGGAATCAAACCAGGGACAGGCCGACAATCAGTCCACTGAGCCACACCAGCCAGGGCACAGTTTTGTTCTGTAATAAGCCAGTGATTTTCTCCAGAGCAGACTATAGTTGTGGCAGTTAAAAACGGTAAGGTGATGGGGGAAATTGGGACAACTGTAACAGAGTAACGATTTCTATTAAAGAAGGGTAGCCCTGGCTGGCGTAGCTCAGTGGATTGACCGAGGGCTGTGAACCAAAGTGTCGCAGGTTCGATTCCCAGTCAGGGCACATGCCTGGGTTGCAGGCCATGACCCCCAGCAACAGCACATTGATGTTTCTCTCTCTCTCTCTCTTTCTCCCTCCCTTCCCTCTAAATAAACAAATGAATGAATGAATGAATGAATGAATGAATGAATGAATGAATAAAAATTTAAAAAACACAATTAAAAAAGAAGGGTAAGTGGCAGGGGTGGGTTAAAGGCAAGATCGTCTGGACATAAGATTACTCAAGAAAGTTTAAAAGATCTTTTCCCTTAAAAAAAAAAAAGAGTTTATTTATTTTTAGAGAGAGGGGAAGGGATGGAGAAAGGGGGAGAGAAACATCAGTGTGTGGTTGTCTCTCACACACCCCCATCTGGGGACCTGGCCCACAACCTAGGCATGTGCCCTGGCTGGGAATCAAACTGGCAACCTTTTGGTTCACAGGCCCACACTCAATCCACTGAGCTACACCAGCCAGGGCTAAAAGATAGATTTTGAGGGACACATTGACCCAAGTATTTGGGTAATGGGGTATGGGGTAGATGGAGAGCTTTGGGTTTTGACTTACGGAGGGACAGTGGAGCCTTTTATGACAGTGAAGAGCACAGTGAGCACAAACCAGACAGTGCGTGTTTGTTAGGTTGCATGACAAGGACTTTGGTGGGTGGAGAGATTGTTAACTCTGGGCCCTAGAAGGTATCTTGTAGTTTACATTAAGGTTTTGCTTTTGGCTTTGATAGTTAGGCTGAGTACTATATTTTCCATGGTTCTGAACACTTTTTTCCTTCCATAGGCTGTAGAGGGCTTACTAGATGCCACAAGTGGTGCTGATGCTGACCTACTGCTGCGTTACAGGGAGTGTCACCTCTTGGTCTTAAAAGCTCTTCAAGATGGCCGGGCATATGGGTCTCCATGGTGTAACAAACAGATCACAAGGTCAGTACTCATTGTAGAAGAGTAATATTTATTGGACTGCCTTCTGGTGTCCATGGTCCTATTAGGGTGCAGAGGTTTCCCTTTAATCTGGAAGGTAAATGGGACTTTCGGAATTTCTAGTTCTAAGTAGTGATTATTATTGAAAGGTGGTTCTTTTTCCACACCTGGTGTCCATGACAGATACAGAAAACCAGTACCTGGCTTTGGGGGATAAATTATAGATAATCGGTTTAAAAGGTGTTATTGCTTTTTATAGCAGTGATGTTCATATACAAATATTTTAATGTCTTAAACAGAATGGTTTGTTTTCTAGGCTTTGAGAGCAAGCTTGAGTTTTAAGCTTGGGCTCTGTTCTTCATTACTGGCTATTTTGAATCTTGATTATTGATTTGCAGTTGGTTCTCAAGGCATCCTTAGTTTCAGAACGAATTACCATTGAATGAAATGGGCTCTTTATCTGCTACAGTGTATGGTTAAGCCTTTATGAATAAAGAAATACTGACTTTTTCTAGGTGCCTAATTGAATGTCGGGATGAATATAAATATAATGTGGAGGCAGTGGAGTTGCTGATTCGCAATCATTTGGTTAATATGCAGCAGTATGATCTTCACCTAGCTCAGGTATGGAAGGGGTCTACTTAAAACAGGAGAAGGGACTCTGATATTTGGGAAGTGTGTTTGCTGTAACTGTTGCCTTTCTTATATTGTGCTTTCTGTGTTGCCAGTCAATGGAGAATGGTTTAAACTACATGGCTGTTGCATTTGCTATGCAATTGGTAAAAATCCTGCTGGTGGATGAGAGGAGTGTTGCCCACATTACTGAGGCAGATCTGTTCCACACCATTGAAACCCTCATGAGAATTAATGCTCACTCCAGAGGCAATGCTCCAGAAGGGTGAGGATGAAATGCTTGGGATTTGTGTGTATTCAGCAGTTTAAGAAAGAGCTTTAGAAATGAATATATAGACTTACTAACATTACCTGTTATAACTGCTTTACCTACAACATATGGGAAGCTGTAGAGAGGCCTAATATTGTCCCTGAAGTATGAAAGCTTAACTAACTGCCAAGCCTTCTTGCTATACAGCAGTACATGTATGTTAGCATTAGATGCTTTGTCAGAGTCCTGTGTTTAAGCCCGGCTCTGCCACTGAAAATCTGTCTGGTTTTAGGTAAGTTGATTGACTCTCCCTAAGCCTGTTTCTTATATAAAATGGAAACAATATCTCAACGAGCTGTTCAGAATTAAGACAAATCACATAAGTCATGTCGTGTAGTAGGTATGCAGTGAATACTTACTGAGAATGAATATCAGCTCCATTTCAGTGGGCACCATTTTTTGGTCAAGAAGTGGCTTAATTAAGGTCAGTCATTTGCACATTGTGTCCTCATGCATAAATAGAAACGAAGAGACCAAGGATGGTTTTGTTTAAATACAGAAATGGTAAAGTGATCATCTCTCTTGTGGTTTCTACTAAATAAGCAGATTGTCCAACTGTATGTCTCAAATCACAACCATGAGTAGACTGATTTTCACTCTGGATTTATTGTACTAGATTGCCCCAGCTGATGGAAGTAGTGCGATCCAACTATGAAGCAATGATTGATCGTGCTCATGGAGGCCCTAACTTTATGATGCATTCTGGGATCTCTCAAGCCTCAGAGTACGATGATCCTCCAGGCCTGAGGGAGAAGGCAGAGTATCTTCTGAGGGAATGGGTGAATCTCTACCATTCAGCAGCAGCTGGCCGTGACAGTACCAAAGCTTTCTCTGCGTTTGTTGGACAGGTAGAGCTTTTGGAAAGAAAGGTGCTTTTTATTCAACATAAGTAGGGTGTGATGCCTCCAATATTAAAGCTCAGTATTATGTATCTGTGGTCAGACAGTTACCTCCATACTCATGTAAACCAAAAATGCCATCATCATTTATTAATCTTGTTAAATTCATACAACTTACTTCATCATTGGTCACTAAGCAGAAAAGTCAACATTCTTAGTCCTCCCCTTTAGTTCTGTTTATCCCATTTCAGTTGTCATAGCTACAAAGTGTAATGGGTCAAATAATGAATAATGAAATTGCTAGGTGTATAGTAATTTTACTAGCTTGGTAATCAGCAGTGATGAGAGTTTGGGCTAAAAGTTCTTATAGTAGCCCATGTTTAAAAAATAAGAAAATAGAATAAAACAAAAAACTTAAATATTTAAATGGTAGAGCTCTTTATTGTATTTTCTGAATTAAGTGATTTATCTAACTAAAACTAATCAACATGTTCTTTTGGGGAAATAGTTTCTATTATTTTCATTGAATTTGATCTAAATTGAATTTCGACTTAAAAGTGTTAGGGAACAAGTCTGTAGCTAAAAACTAGGTTTGGCAGGAATATTTGTGAACAGGATGAACAGGAAAAAAATGCAGGAAGAAAGCCATAGTGTCATTTAACATTCTGATTTTGGTCCTCACTGGCTGCTTTCAGCCACCGTGAGGTGTTCAGACCCAGTAGTCATTGTGTCCTAATCAGGGTACTAGACTGGCAGCAAGAGTGGTACTTCTCCTGACCTGGCCTTAGAATTCCTTTAGTAGAATTCTTGTAATGTTTGTTCAGGGAGACATACCTGCTTATTTCTGCAGATTTACCATTATATTTCTGTAAACTGAGACCAAAGCATAGGGTATGCATCAAAGAAAGATTACAAATTAGACCTGATATCAAATAAATGATAGTTGGTTGTGGAAGAGCTGATTTGAATTTTAGGAGATAGAAATTGGATTTAGTTTTTCAAGATAGGTATTACTTTGTAAATCATACTAAGTAAATTTCTCCCTTTAAAAAATTGAGGGAATTACAAAATATACCTATTGAAAAGCAGTTACTGCATGTTTATAGTTTGATTTCTGATTTGGATGGAAGAATTTTGAATTAATTGGTTTTTGTGATCATTGGTATTTCATGGGTATGGATGTGGCACCTGTCCCAGCTCTTCCTGCTAGCTTACTAGCTGTCATTTCTTCTCTCCATTTGAAAAAGATAATGTGTTATACTTTTCTGTTCTCTTTTGCATCCTTTTGAGAATTCTTTCTTCGTTGTGCTCCATCTTGATTATAGCAGTCTGTCCTCATTTCCTCCCACGTTAATTTTTAGATCAATGTACAAAAGTCCCTTTGCTGCCTCCTCTCTTGGCTAGGGTACATGATTGTCAGTTCAGCTGTTATATTGCTTATCAAGAGACAGTTGAAGTTTCCAAAATAACAGTCAAGTGTTCATTCTGGGCTTGGTTTCTCTGTTAAGCAAGCATTGACCTTCTCCTGCCTGTCACTGCCTGAATGCCTGTCACTGTCTTATCTTCTTTCTTACTAGCAAAATAACTTCTCTGCTGCTTCCCTCCCAGTTTGTACGTCATAAAATTTGTTCTTTATCTATTTTTGAAAGAATAAACTTGCCCTTTCCACTTTATTTGAACGTAATTTACATTAAAATAACTGGGTATGATCTGCAGGTATTTTCATGGGGTACCTACTTATACAAATTATTACTTCATTTTCCTGGTGAAGCTAGTTGGAATTTTAAAACCTTTGCTTAAGTCAGTTGGAATTCTTATATTTTGTGAGAAAGTTAAATATTTGTAATTTCATCTCCTTGGGGGAAATAAACCTTGGATAGAAGGTGTTAATGTGACTTGTAGTGAGTTACTCAAAGTTGTTTTAATTTGTGTAATTTTCCAAAATACTTGGCTACGGACTGCTGTTCAAAATTGCCATGTTATCTCTTTCTCAATTTCCATCTTCTCCATTCTCCATTAAACTTAAAACTGGAGCAAGTTTGTCATGGGTCCTTAATGACCAAGGCATTTTCATGACGGCTTTTTTACAGAGTGAAAATTAGAAATGTGACAATGGGAATAAATGAGAGAACATTACCTAAACATGAAAATTAAGTTTATTTATGTGTGTTATCTCATTGTCTTTATATTTTTGTTCCCCTGGTAGATGCATCAGCAAGGAATCTTGAAGACTGATGACCTCATAACAAGGTTTTTTCGTTTGTGTACTGAAATGTGTGTTGAGATCAGTTACCGTGCTCAGGCAGAGCAGCAGCACAATCCTGCTGCTAATCCCACCATGATCCGAGCCAAGTGCTACCACAACCTGGATGCCTTTGTCCGACTCATTGCACTGCTAGTGAAGCACTCAGGGGAGGCCAGCAACACTGTCACAAAGATTAATCTGCTGAACAAGGTCTGAAATCCTTTCTTGCTTTACTCGAGGTACACTTGAAGCCTGCATCAGTGGTTCTAAAACCTCAGGACCCAGCTCTTTCCCAGAACATTTTATAGCACCCCCTTTTCTGTAATGAAATTAAGTCCATAGATGATAACGTAAACATAGTCACCAAATTTTTAAAGAAGAGTTTGATGCTTTAACTGAAAAGCCCCCAGAAAGTCATAATGTATTTCAGTATGTTAATGTTAGGTAATGCTAACTAAAAGGTATTTAGTTACTATGAGATTTGTCCTCAGACACAGAATCACTACACCAGATGGCTAGATATGTTCACTGATAACCCAGATTGGCAACCCAGATACCATGAGCAACACTGCAATCATTGTCTTCATTTTTCTGACAAGGAACAAAGTACAGTTTCCTTTTGATTTATACAGTGGAATTCTTAGAAATCTGAATAGTAAATTAGTGCAAAAATGGACTTAGAGTTTGGTCTTTCATGATTACAAATAGGTTGTCATATTCCTCACTGTTAAGTGGGAAAATCAAGTGGCACTTGGGACAGTTCTTTGTATAAGAAATGCAGGACATTTCTGCAGCCTGACAGCTTCTCCCTGCTCCTGGTCCCTATCCAGTGACAACAGAAGTATAAAATCATTTGCCTCTTGTCAACTTCATGTCAGACCAGAAAAATTCGGTTGTTAAATTGTAATAACATGATGAAATATGCTAATTCCTAGAGTTTTAGAAAAACCACTGGGCATCTGTGGAGAATATATATGTCTAGTCGAAGGTTATTAAAATTCAAAGAAAACACACAAAGCTCTGCAGGCCAAATGAGAACAATGTGTGATTGGTCCCTTTGGCTGTTGGCATGTAATTTTATATTCAAATGGTATATGTCCTTTCCTCCAATGTGGGGCTGAAGAATGTAAAGTAAAAAAGCCTGACTATAGAGAGTGGTGAGTGAATTACCTTCATGATTTAAAACTCTAATCTGTGTGTTCCGTAGGTCCTTGGTATAGTAGTGGGAGTTCTCCTGCAGGATCACGATGTCCGGCAAAGTGAATTTCAGCAGCTCCCCTACCATCGGATATTTATTATGCTGCTCTTGGAACTCAATGCACCTGAGCACGTATTGGAAACCATTAATTTCCAGACACTTACAGCTTTCTGGTAAGTAGTGTTCAATTTAATAGAGATTTCCTGGTAAACATTGCTGTTTTAGTATAGTAAAATTTGAGAAGCAGAACAAGTTCAATTTACGGGTTTAGATGCATTTATTCATAACAAGCTTGTTTATTTCTTTTCGTGTATTCCTGTATTTAAGTTAGACTGTGCTTCTGACAAAGGTTTTCTTCTTTCAGCAATACGTTCCACATCTTGAGGCCTACCAAAGCTCCTGGCTTTGTGTATGCCTGGCTCGAATTGATCTCCCATCGGATATTTATTGCAAGAATGCTGGCACATACGCCACAGCAGAAGGTGTGGCTGCAGTTTATCTCCTACAGATGAAGACTGTAACTACCTGAGGCTCACTAGCACTATTAGTCATTTAGTAGTAGTGATTACACCTCTTCCAGGCTTAGTTGGGAATTCTTCTATTTAATGTGGAGTCAAGTCACGGAAAGAGGCTTAGCAAGTACTTGACTGCCTCTGCCTGAGTCATTCCTCAGTGATTATGGTATTGTGTCTCCAAGTCTGTTGTGAGCTACGTGTGTCAGTATCACGAGGGCCTTTTAATGAAAGTTTGGACCACCTCTGTAGCCATTTACATCTGGGTGATAGATAGAGCTATGAACCTGCCGGTTTCACAGGTTCACACTCTAAATGCTAAAGGCTCTCACACTCCAGGTTGAGGACCATTGGTCACTGTATTTGAAGAAATTAGGATCAAGTTCTAGTAAAGAGGTTTTAACATAGTTGTGAATAAACACAATTAACATGAAAAGTCTCTCCCATCTTGCAGTAAATGACAAATGACTGCCGTAGACAATACCCTTGATTGGCCTTTCAGATCAAAGGAAAGTGTAACTGCTTATGTATGTATTGGGCAAAAAAGAGAATAAAATAATCCTTAAATGGAGTTTTGTTTGGTGGAGAAGTGCTTTCCAGGAACACAATATATTGAATAAAATTACCCCAGAATGAACATAATTGGTACAATTGAAAATTGGTGAGCCGGCCGAGTTTGGCTTAAAACAGAGGGTTCATGTAAATTAGGTGAGGCTATTTTCCAGGAATTGAGGATCTGGCTTTGGGAAAAGAAATGGTCAGGATTCAAGACTTAATTAAGAGAAGGAATTAAGGAAACAGACCTAGCTGTCAGTGTCTCAGTTGGCCAAATGTTCCATATCTGTCTGAAATTTCCTCATGATCCTCTCCAGTTCTTTAAATTTTGCTGCGGTCACAAGGACCTCTGCGTCTTGGAATTTCGGAAGGCAATTTGTTTCCATCTACCTCCAAAATTATGCGTATTCCTTTTTAATGTGAGTCAGTCTTTAAGAGAGGTACTTAACGTCAGTATTCTCTAGTTATATTAATATGAAGAAGTCACAGTGTAGCTGATTAGCAACTTTTCTGATGGCATAAGAGCAGCTGAGTAAGACTAATATATGTACATTTCTTTCAGGGGTGGCCTATGTATGCACAGTTACTGATTGATTTATTCAAATACTTAGCACCTTTCCTTAGAAATGTGGAACTCACCAAACCTATGCAAATCCTCTACAAGGTAATTAATTTGGACTTGCAGGTTAAAAATAATGAAGATGTAACCGTTGTAATTTTATTTTTATTTTTTGGTGTTTTAAAGATTTTATTTATTCATCTTCAGAGGGTAGGGGAGAGAGGGGGAGAAACAGCAATGTGTGGTTGCCTCTTGTGCACCCCCACTGCAGGGATCTGCCCTGCAGCCCAGGCATGTGCCCCGACTGGGAATCAAACTGGTGACTCTCTGGTTCACAGGCCCACACTCAATCCACTGAGCCACACCAGCCACAGCATTTTATGTTTTATAGGTGCCATAATCTGATTAAGGAAATACCCTTCTGTTTATATTTTGGCAAGAATGTATAAATCATTAAATGGGTATTAATTTTGAGTGCTTTTTTTGCATTCAAGATCCTGTAATTAAAATTTTTTTTTAGTTTATTGTTTTTTAGAGAGAGACAGACACATCAGTTTGTTGTTCCGCTTATTTATGTATTCATTGGATGATTATTGCTATGTACCCTGACCCTGGATTAAATCCACAACCTTGGCATATCAGGAGGATGGTCAAACACACTGAGCTACCTGGCCAGGGCAACTTTTTCCCATTAATGTTTTAATTGTTAATTTTCAAATGCTTAAATCATCATTGCATTCCTGGACCATTTATTTGGTCATATCACTGGTTTATATTTCAAAAACATTTAGGGTTCTTGTATAATTTTCAAGTCATTTTAGTACCAACAATATGCTAACCTAATTGAGAGTGGGAAATGTTCTCTTTGTATTTTGTAAGGTTGTGAAAATGACATTAATTTTTTTCTTAAATATTTGTAAGGACATGCCAGTAAAGTCACCTAGGCCTGGAGGTTTTTCTTAAGTGTGAAATCAGCAAATCCTTTCTCTTTTTAAAAAAAATATAGGGCACTTTAAGAGTGCTACTGGTTCTTCTGCATGACTTCCCTGAGTTCCTTTGTGATTACCATTATGGATTCTGTGATGTGATCCCACCTAATTGTATCCAGCTAAGAAATCTAATCCTGAGTGCCTTCCCAAGAAACATGAGGCTCCCAGATCCATTCACTCCTAATCTGAAGGTAAAATTTCCAGTAGTTCAAGGAAAAGAAAATTATGTCTGAATATTTTCATTCTTTCTCTGGGAAATAGGTGCAGGCCAATCATTTGGGTGGCCCCATGGCACAGAATTGCAGAACAAACAGACTTTTTAAAAAAAAATTTTTTTTGTTTTTTTTTATTGATTTTAGAGAGAGGGAGGGAGAGAAACATCAATTTATTATTCCATTTACTTATGAATTTATTGGTTGATTCTTGTATGTGCCCTGATCGAGGATTGAACGCACAGCCTTGACAAATTGGGACGATGCTCTAACCAACTGTGCTACCAGCCAGGGCCAAAACAGACAGACATTTGTAATGTCAACATTTCACAGCTGTTTTGTTTAAATTGTTGAAGGGAGAAAAGGGGCCGCTTAAAATCACACTACCCTGGCATGGGCACTGTCATTTTTACGTATTTTCTACTTTTTTTTAACCTTTCACATGAATGTTTTTAAAAATTAACAAGTATGATGATGTTTATTCTTCTGGGATGTCTTTTCCAAGACTAGTGCTTTGGTGAGTGAGTAAGCGCAAGTAACGCCCTAACACCCTTTTTATTACAAAATCATAAGCTGTAATTCTGTAACAGTACCACACACCATATGACATTTTAGGTGAAATGTTCAAATTAAAGTAGCAGCTCTACTCTTGAAGATACTTACGATGTGTATGGTTTTAGAAAAGCAATTCTACCACTTTCTGGCATTGATACAGTTTGTTGTTAACTCTTACAAATGCTCTGGTTGCAGTTCTTGTATTTGTCTGTGGCAGGTGGATATGTTGAGTGAAATAAACATTGCACCCCGGATTCTCACCAATTTTACTGGAGTGATGCCACCTCAGTTTAAAAAGGATTTGGATTCCTATCTTAAAACTCGGTCACCGGTCACTTTTCTATCTGATCTGCGCAGCAACCTACAGGTCAGTTGGTTTGGCTAATTCTCAGCTATGTCTTACATAGAGAGCACTTTGTATGCGTAGTCCTTATGTGTAGCATGTTTGGGAGTCAATCTTTTTAACTTGATTAAAAGATTTTAATACATACTGTCGGTTTTTTTAATGTATTGAATTTATTAGGGTGACATTGGTTAATAAATTACAAGTTTCAGGTGTACAACTTTATAATATATCATTGTATATTGTATTATGTGTTCAGCACTCCAGTCTTTCTTAAAGGTTGGGTGCGATTAACTACATTATACATCATCTTATCAGTGACACTTGGAAGAGGTGACCAAGGAATGGACTGATTTTCTGTAAGAGACTAGACTGTTAGTAACTATTCCCAGCCAGTACTCCAGGGATTTTTCTAAAGAAATGGGTTTAACTTGCCGTATAGAAAATGACTTGAGATTAGGTTGTATTATCTTCCCAGTAGTTTCACATCTAGGAAACACAGCCTTTTCCCTTTACAGATCTTTCATATAGATAGTTCTTCCCCCATCCCCCCTTTATAAACTTTACTTTTGTGCTAGTACCTGTTTAGGTTTTTGGTTTCCCAAGGGAAATGGTATTTGTTGTTTTCTTGTGTGTGTATTTGTTAAATAACCTCAACAAACTCAAGGCAGTTTATCTAAAATTTAAATTACACAGAATGTTGAGAGCAGTTCAGCTCTTCTACGAAGGCCTAGAAAAGGGTTGAGAGATACTAATGCCCGAATTAACCCCCTGTGAGAGTAAGTCGGGAGCTCTGTTGTGTTCATTTAGGTATCCAATGAGCCTGGCAATCGCTACAACCTGCAGCTCATCAACGCACTGGTGCTCTATGTCGGGACTCAGGCCATCGCGCACATCCACAACAAGGGCAGCACACCTTCAATGAGCACCATCACCCACTCCGCTCACATGGACATATTCCAGAACCTGGCTGTGGACTTGGACACTGAAGGTGGGTCAAGCCAGCCTCTACTCAGAGTCAAGTTCTCTGCACTTTATATCACAGTCCAGTCATAAAAAAGACATTAAGCCACAAGAGAGAAAGAAGGTTCTGTCAATGTTTATGGGTCTTCCTGGCTATTTTTAGTTAGATAGTATCTGCTCGATGCAGAAAAGCATAAAGGAAAGAACCATCCAGAGTGCTTACCACATCAGTTAATATTCCAGTGTATGTCACTGCAGTACTTTTTTAGTGTGCAAAATAAATGTGTTCCTTTTATTAGCCTCTCTTTAAAAATAGTGTTATGTTACATTGTTTTATTAGCCTGCCTTTTCCCTAGCACTTAGTGGTGCTTACTTGGCAGGCAGCATGTTAATATTAGGTGTATAAACTTGACTGGATGGGACTTTTCCTACTTGTTTTGCAAAAAGCTGACAATATAATTTTATTCTAGGTTGTCTGTGAACTACATTTCTCTTGGTGTTCTATATTCTTACACAATAGAGACCCACTAGGTACTCACCAACTCTACAGTCCTCACCTTAGCACACATACACTTCAGAAGGATGCCTACCTATTGTTAATTTTGCTTTGGGTTCTTGAGAAGCTAGTTAATTTTGAATATGTATATACTGTTAGCCTGTTTGTAGAAGAGATTTGAGTCAGCTTAAAATCAAGATTTAATAAAATTGAATGTCATGTCCAGAACCCAGCAAAAAGAGAGTAGTCTTTAGGGACACGTTAAACATGAGGAATACTGAGAAGAGGCAGACACCGGAGCCAAGTTAATACTCATTCCAATACAGTTTAAACTAGTGGTTCTCAGAGTGTGGTCTGAGAACCCTTGGCGTGCAGTTCAAGACCCTTTTTAGAAGGGCTGTGAGGTCAAAACTATTTTCATAATATCTTGGCCTTTTTGCACACATGTTGTAATGAATGTATGGAGTTTTCCAGAGGCTACATGAAATGTAATACTGCAGTAGATTGGACAAAGGCAGGAATGACCAGCTGTTTTCTATTAAGTGACAATAAAGAGATTAGAGAATTAAAATAGTGACATGCTTCACTGAGTTGAGTCTTTTGGGGGGGCACTTTTTAATATGGAAATACTGAAATAAAACGCACAGAAATAAAAACTCTTGGGGGCCTCAGAGCTGTAGGATAATTTAAAAACCTGTAGTAGAAATCTAAATCCTAACCAGTCAGAATGATTTGTCTTCTTATCTTGGCCTTATAGACTAAGTCCTCACTAAGCTGGATTTTCTTGATTTGTAGGTCGATATCTCTTCTTAAATGCAATAGCAAATCAGCTGCGGTACCCAAATAGCCACACTCACTACTTCAGCTGCACCATGCTATACCTTTTTGCAGAAGCCAACACTGAAGCTATCCAAGAACAGATCACAAGGTAAGAGGTTTATTTTTCAGATGCTTCTAAGTTGTGCCTCAGCCCATTTATTATGAATTCTCTGAGCATCTTTTATATGTGTTTAATATGGGATGTGGTTGTGAACAATGAATGACATGCAGTTACAGGTAATAATCATTGCTGAAATAAAAAGTAGTTTGCAACAAGACACCAACATTTTTAAGCTCATGTGTTGGTGGCAGTGTAACTTTTAACCAGAGTCCTGAGTCACACGGGCCTATTAAAGCCCATGTTAAAGCGTGTGGAATTCTTTATTACCTCTAGGTTAAAAGGTTTTTAAGCAGCAGAAAGAATACACAAAGATCATACTTGTGTTTTCCTGACAATAGTTAGGAATCTTTTGCATATCGCTTGGACAATATACAGCACTGGAGATTGAGAAATGGGTTGATTCTAGTGAGAGGTATAGATGCATGTACTTTACAAACTGGACCAGACTTTTAAAACTTGCCCCTTCACTTAATAGTAGTTTGTGGGTATTAGATAACAGTAGTCCGGTACATTTATATACTGGAAATTAAGTAGTGATAATGTCTTGTCTTGTGATTATTTATAAAGCTGTAATAAACTTCCTTGAACTTTCTTGAGAAATATAGTTGGTTAGGTAAAAGATACGAATATTTAAGCCAATACTAAATTGCCATTCAAAAAAAGTACCAGTTTATACATGTACTAGTGGTATTAGGATTTATTTCCATAAATTGAATGTATTCTTTTAAAAAATATATATTTTTAGAAAGGGAGGGAGAGAAACATCAAGTGTGGTTGCCTCTCATGCGCCCCCTACTGGGGACCTGGCCTGCAACCCAAGTATGAGCCCTGACTGGGAATTGAACTGGCGACTCTTTGGTTCCCAGGCCAGCGGCACTCAATCCACTGAGGCACACTAGCCAGGGCTGAATGCATTCTTTGATTACTTTCTTGCACTATGTAATCCGATCTTGTCCTTACTTGACCGTAACTTAGTCTCTCAGGCTCAGGGGAATAGGTAGGACTCAAAGCTAGGTTTCCTAACTCCAGATTCTCCCTGCATTGCCTGTGCAGTATAGAGTACAGAGATTGATCTACTAGTCTTTAGTAAAGCCAGTAACTTTTACATGTGGTTTAATAATCAGAAGAGTTAGTCAGCAGTAAGTATTGTAAAAGTGGTCCTGAATCTGTGTTTCTCTGTATATTAACTAACTCTCTCCTTCTCCAGGGTTCTCTTGGAACGGTTGATTGTAAATAGGCCACATCCTTGGGGTCTGCTTATTACCTTCATTGAGCTGATTAAAAATCCAGCATTTAAGTTCTGGAACCATGAGTTTGTACACTGTGCCCCAGAAATTGAAAAGTAAGTTAAAAGTAATTTTTTTTTAATTGTCTTAAGAATGAGACAGGATAAGGATCATTTGATGGCTCCAGCCTGGGTGGATCACTAAAAAGGCAGTAGTTGTTAAAGCTAATGAGATACAAAATATTATCAGGCCTGAACTTCTTTCACAGACTTGCACTCTCTCCTCCTTCAGGTTGTTCCAGTCGGTCGCACAGTGCTGCATGGGACAGAAACAGGCTCAGCAAGTTATGGAAGGGACGGGTGCCAGTTAGATGGAGCCGCATCTCCGTTGTGAACTGTCAGCCTGGCTGTCCCAGAGCACCACGTTCATAAACTGGCTGAGGAACCGGTTCAGCTCTTCCGATTTCCCCAGCCCTTTGGTTCTCGGGTACCTGCCCCAATACTGTTTGGGTCAGTTTCCAGTCTCTGTGGGCACGTTCCAAAGTTTAAATGCATTTTTTGACTCTTGGCCAAAATTTAGAAAATGCTGTGAATATCATTTTGAACTTGTGTAAATATATGACAGAGAAAACCTTTGTCTGGAACTTCTTGGGTTTGTGCAAAATAAGTCCAAGGCAAGTACATAAACTGGTACCTGCCCAGCTTATAATTGAAGAAGCTGCTGCTGCCGTGCACTCGTCTGGGGACATAGCTCCATGTCTTCTGACATTCCCGGTGTCCCAAAGAAGTAGCAAAAAAAAAAAAAAAAGGCCAGTTTAAATATTATGTAACTTATTTTTTTAATGTGGACAGGGGACCTTGAAAATTACTGAGTTGTTGAATTGTGGATGTGGTAGAGTTTAATATACCAGAGAACCTGGAAAGAGCCCACAGTTACGATCCCACAGGGTTTTGCTTTGTCCCTTCTCCAAATTTAAAGCTAACTGCTGGAAAGCACCATTTTCTCATTTTCTGCTGGAGAGCATCCCCTTTTTATAAAGGGAAACCAGAGCAGGCCTGAAGCTCCCCCATCTCTCCTGTTAACTGTAAACTGAGGAAAGGGAACCAATAGTATGAACTGCCCTCCCCTTTTATCCCAGGCTAAGTTGAATGAATACCAACAAAAAGTCAAAAGGACCAATACTGTCAGTCCCTTTTGTAAGGATTTTGAGTGTTTTGTAAATGTATTGGTCCGTGTTGTATTTTGTAGCCTTTTTAGTTCCTGGGCTTTAGCTCCCCTCCTTCTTGTATGTGTATGCATACTGTAGTCAATGCAACATTAAAGTCATGACACACACGTGAGTCCACTGTGCCTTTTCTCAGTAGCAGCAGCCAGTGCTGGAGGTGAGGAGGAAAGTGGACAGCCCACCCCTGCAAAGCCCGAGGTCTTTGGGAACCACCAGCTTCTTGCTGAATGGTAGATCTTTCCCACTACTTTTGGACATCTGGCATGTTCAAACAAGTGATTTTTTTTTTTTTTACGTAGTGTTTTCCTGTTTCTTTTCAACAGCAGAAAATTAACCATAGAAACCTGCTCTAACAGTTACAAAATGCCCTCTATTTTTTAAAAAAAAAGGAATAGGTATATATTTAAAGCTTATCCCACTTACAATATACTTCACACCTTTAATGGCTGTCAGGGTTTATAGCCAGAGAGGACAAATGTCCAGGGTTAAACAGAATATATCACATGAAGTGAGGCTTTAATGTCACTGGTGTCGTGCGCTTCCTTCCCTGCAGGAGAGGGGTGCCACCTAGAGCAGACTTCAGACTGCTGAGGGGTTAGAACAGATGCCCTAAGTGCCAGTGGCATGGCTTACTTACTCCATCCTCTAACAGGAGGGAAACAAAGTTTGTTTTAAAGAAAGTAAAGCGCCAAGTCTCCTTTCAAAGTCCATGCTATCAAACACTAGATGACAATAAGACCTTTTACGATCCGAGTCACATTGCTGCTAACCTTGATGCAAACTGAAAACAAAACAGCTATAAAATACTGATTTAAAAAAATAAATGTTTTTAAATGACAACAATGGTAATAATTTAAAAAGCAGGTATTAGTTTTGGTGACAATCAGCAATCCCCAAGTGTGCTGTCCCCAACCCTTAAACGTGTCCCCTTACCTCCGAGTTCATTTTAGACACTTTTGTTCCTTTTTCTTCTGGTATTTAATAAGAAAGAAGCAAATCTAAAGATCCAGAATTTCCTCCTTTTTGAGCATCAATGAATATCAGATTAGAATCAAGTTCTCCTCATGGATGTCTCATGGATGATCCAGGCACAGGGAATTTAGCTTAACTTGTCAGTTCCAGCAACTGGTGTAAGATCATCTTCTGGCCGTAGCGAACCTGTAAGGCCTGTCGTTCCCTCCAGCTGAGTTTGGTGTACACCTCCTCATTACTGAGTAAATCTTGCTCAGTTTTTAAGTCTGTGGCATAGGTTTGCAGGGTCAACAGAACACTGTCCCGTAGCAGCTGCCTCCAGGATTCTTTGAGCTTGGGGATGTTTGTGATTGTCAGGCTGTCCTCTTCCCTTTCCTCATCTCCCCATCCGTCCTGGTCTTTAACCTCTCTGAACTCCTCAGCAGGCATGCACAGCACCTAGAAACAACAACAGCATCCTTAACTGGAATGTTTCTGAAATCCGTGCAGAGAAGCTAGCCTGTCTTGGCAGCACTGAAGTTTCCTCTTCCCTTCATCCACGCTGCTTCCTCACCTGGCCTTAGCTCCTAAACACCGGGTTGGCTAGAAAGTCCATTACATTTTTTCCATAGAAGGCACATTTTCATTTTCACCAATAACTTTATGGATTTGAATATTTTTGACGATGTCGGCTATCTCTTGTTACTGGCTTCTAGTGGATAGAGGCCAGGGGTGCTACTAAACATCTTCCAATGTGTCAGACAGCCCCACTGCAAAGAATCACTTGGCCAAAATGTCAACAATACAAAGAAACTCTGCAAACCACCTTCTCCACACACTGCACAGATCTTGTTTTTGCGTTTTCAGTTGCGTTTTTTACCTTCTTGAAATAATAGAACATATGTTGAAAATGTTGCATATGTTCCAGTTTTAATATTAAAATGGCTGCACAAAAATGTAAGTTTTTTTAAATGCACATTGATGTAACAGCTGTCACAATACAATCTTAACGAAATTGTTGCAAATGAAGTTAAATACAAGCAAGCACTACTGGAGCCATAAAAGGGGAAAAAACCACTTTCTGGCCAACCAAATGCGCAGGCCCGCTTTCCGCATTAAGTGGCCATTTTCAGCCCTTTACCTTGAGTGTGGTAGTCAGTTCCTCTTCAGTCAGCACCTCTTCCCGCCCAATCACAAAGGCTCCCTCCTCCCCTACCATCTCCAGGCTGCATAAGTAATCCCAGCGCTCCTGCAGCAGAAGCCTTTCAGCTTCCCCTTTTGTTCCTGCAGACAGGAAAGGAATACTGTGAAGTCTGTGTGCCGAAGAGCTCGCCTCATCCTGCCACCTAGTCTACAAAAACCAGCTGCTGTTCAGCAGAGCACCTGGGGGGGGGGGGGGCGGCAAATGCACATCCAAGTGCCCGAGATTGAGTTAATCACTCACCCTGTAAAGCTGCCTCACGAACTGTCACCATCTGAATGTCAGCTGTGTCATCTGTGTTGTCAGGGTATGGTTCAACAAAACCGTACATATGAATCAGCTGCCAATTAGCCATTTTCCCGTAAGTGTTGAAAATTTCATGGCCTTTAGGAATGGGCTGAGTAGCCACCATCCGAAGACAATTCTGGAGTGGAAGGGAGAAGCTGGGACCAGGCCCTTCCCAGACCAGTCACGTGGCTCCTCCCCTCTCAGGAAGACCCTCCAGCAGGTTTAGTTCAGTGATGGGACTGATTCGTGCTCACCCCCAACAGTAACTGTCCGCACAGGAACAGAACTGACATAACTAGCCCTGGTGCCAGAACCCCAGACCCGCACCCCAGAGGAGCCCTGGCGTTGTGCAGAGCAGCCGACCTCCAGCACCAAGTAAGCGATGGTAGTCGAGTTCATCAGGGGGTTAACCACAACTTTGAGGGCTGGGAGATGTTTTGTGCTCAAACGACTTCACTGGAACATGCAAATGAGTGCCTATGAAGAGCTGACTTCACTGGACTATCCAAATACAAACAGGAGGCACTAGCTTCACCTTTTTAGGACAAGGAATTGGAGCCCATTTAGCCCAATTACCAAGTGCGTAAGTGACAGGCACTCGCAGCCACCAATGCACAACAAGAAGTGGGAGGGGTCCACTCACCGGGGAGTATTCTAGATTGGCATTGTGCTTAGCTAAGTGGTTTAGGATGTCTGCAGCAGGCACCATCAAAGGGGGGTTTGGCTCCTTTTCATCATCATCCTCCTCCAGTGGTTCCTGAAAGCTACCAGAAAGAATCTGGCTACAGTCCAGTGTTGGGTGAGAGGCTGGGGGTGGCGTTCCTTGTTCTTCCGTCTTGTCCCTCAGTAGAGCTCTAAGGAAAAGGGGTTTCGGAAGCTCTGCTCACTGACCTGTAGGCCATCACGAGGGCCACAAGCTGGTGGTAGAGCTCCAGGGAGCGAACCCTGGGGCTGAACAGGCCAGGGTGGGCTTCCATGAAGGGCAGAACGACGGAGTAGTACTCGCTGCGGATGTTGGCCAAATCCTTCTCCACCGCCTCGGGTACCCCTGTGCCTTGCAGCAACCGCCGGCGCTCCTCCTCGGGCCTGCAGGGACACCCCGCCAAGATTTCCTTCACACACCCTCCAGGGACCAGTGCTCGGGAGGCAGCCCTGTGCCTGTGCCCGGGCCCGGGCGGTTTCAGCCAGGCTACAGAGCACCGGCGCTCCCCAGCGCCCCCTACGGCTCTCACCAGAACATGGGGTGCTCCAAGCGGCCCAAATCCGGCCAGAGCGCGAAGTAGGGACTCCAGGGTGAGGCCGGGGCCTGCAGCTCGTGGAGCAGCGCCAGCAGCAGTGGCACCCAGCCCGACTGGCTCTGAAGTGCGCCTCGCTCTGGGGGAGACAGCAGTGAAAGCCCCCGCGCGGCCCGCGAGCCCGCCTGGGTGGCCCACCCCCGCCGGTGAGCCCACCTCGCTCCAGCAGGCCGCTGATCGAGCAGGTGTACTGCGACAGGAGCGCGGCCCGCGGCACCGCGAACAGCAGTTCCCCCGGTTGTATGCTCTCCCGGGCCACCATGCCGTAGCCGGCCACCGTGCCCTGCCGGCTCACCGCCACCTAAGTAGGGACCGCGGGGGTTGGGGAGCAGAGGATCAGAGCTGGCCCGCGCAGGCCCCCGTCTCCCGCCCCGACTCTCACTCACTTTAGAACTCAGGTCCAGCCCCACGCGCCGGCACCAGCTCAGGAAGCCGGCCACCGGGTCCGCGTTCGCGTCCAGGTCGTTGTCGTCGCCGCCGCCCACAGGCCTGGTTACCTAAGACAACCCGAGCTCACTGGCTAGGCCCCACCCCGGAGCGCACGCACGGAGGAAGGGCTCTGGGTGGGGGATGGGACCGACAGTCGCGAAGGTCCTGCGGGAACGAGGAAGTGAAGGAGGCCCCTGCGCCAGACGCACTCCGAGCGGAGCGGCGCGAGGGGCTGGGCAGAGAGGTGGGCTTCGGCCCGGCGCGCACGACTCACCCGCCGGCGCTTTGCCTGACCCGCCATGGTCGCAGGGCGCGCGGCTCGGCGCGTAGAGCCGCACGACGCTTCCGGCGGCCCCGGCCCCACCCCGAGGCGGGGCCTATAGCCCCACCCTCCACGCAGACCCGTTGGAGCTCGTGTCAAAGCCCACGCGGAAGACGAGTAGGGATCTGTACGTGGTACGATTCTTCTGCGAGTCTGGGTGCCCCCACTTGGGCTTAGAAAACGTGCGGTCGGATGCCTGAAGGTATGTCCCCATGTCACCTCAAGCCTGGTTTGTTCTCGACAGCTGAGACCTCGGGGTAGTGCGACTGCGGTTGGGAGCACGCCCAGGTGGGCGCCCGCCTGCCGCCTTCTTTTAAAAAAGTTGATCTCCGAACTGAGACCAGGGGGATGCTGAGCTCTGACTGGCACATTCTGAAAACTGGCCTGATTTGACAAAAGGGAGGCGTGTGTGTGTGTGTGTGTATTTTTGAAAGGGACTGGGACTTAATGGCAGAATCCTGCCATTATCCTACTATATTTTGCAGTGTATAATGTGCACTTTTTGCCCAAATTTTTGAGAGGAAAATAAGGATGAGCATTATACATGGGTAGTACTAATTTGTAACCAGCACATAAAATTTCTTGTACCTTGTATCTGTTCTTTTGTTTTGTAATTTACATACAATTTCTTGTATCATAATGTTCAAAAATAAATGCAAAAATTCTTTTATAATACAAAAAACAAGTATCTAAATATAAATGCATTAAAAATTAAAAAAAAAATTTCCCTTAAAGTTTGGGCAAAAAACGTGGGTGTGCAATATACATGGCAAAATACAGTGAATCTGTGTAACTTCTAAATAAACAGTTCCTTTCCTTTTTACCGAACTCTGGCATTGGGAGTATTGGCAGGCAGTCAAGCCCACACACGTGTTTTAGAATTCCATATGCTGGCATTCTGTAACACCTCTGTCACACTGGCTAGTGTATCCATTTTCATTTAATGCACAGCAAGCACATCGTGGGTTTTAGTTAATTGCTTTATTAGCTGACACCGCAGAAACTCAACTGGGTAAATGGCTGAGTGAATCAGAAGCGTTTAAACGTGGGGAAGGCAGTAGCTGCCGTTAAACTTAAGAAAATGAGGCAGTGAGTGCCCTGGCTAGGCGGCTGGTGCGGTTGGAGCATCCTCCCATACGCCAGAAGGGTCTGCAGGTTAGATCCTCAGTCAGGGCACATACCTAGGTTGCAGGTGCGATCCCCAGTTGGGGGTGCCCGTGGAGGCAACCAATCCGTGTTTTTCTCTGTTTCTCAAATCAATGAACATATCCTCAGGTGAGGATTAAAAAGGTAGAAAAAACTGAGGCAGTGAATATACAAGTTACAGGCTTGTGTGGTGAAGTCAAACAATGCCAAGGCCAGCTCCCCACTTGGCTTTCTTTGGGCAAACCCCTCACCCCGAGGCTGTTTCCGAGGCTGTGAAACTGAAACGGTGACCATCTAGCCTGTGGAATTAATGTAAGGAGTGGCAGGACCACGTACGGGACCAGAGGTGGAAACGCGGAGGTGGATGGATACGCCTGCCCTCACTCTGCACCTACATCCAAGCAGCACCAGCCTCGCCAGCCTGGACCCTGTGTCTCCGAAAGCCTCCCCAGGGGGCATGACATCACTTGACTCAAATTCTTCTGTGTCTTTATTCGTTTTTTCAGCACAGTTAACGCCTTCTACGTTGACAAGGGTTTTTTATTTGTCTTACGGTTTGTCATTTCTGAGTCTCATGACATCGGCCACTAGAATACACAAAATTAGGCTCTTCACTGTACAGAGAGGAAAAATAATAAACTCCATTAAAAGTTCACTTTGACCAAAGAAGACAACCTCCAATGGAAAAACCACACACAGGAGGAACCCAATATACATATATATATATAATGTATAGATATTTATAGATATATCATCTGAAAGAACACAGCAACAACAAAAAAAGAACTCCAACTTGCAGCGTTATCTACAGTAAGAGGGATTAAGTCTACCAGCTTCGCAAACAGTCACGTTCGATATTCAAGGGGAGCACGTGAGTGGACAGAACTGGGGACAGACTAACACCCCACCAGGCTCGAGAGCAATCTGGCAATGGCTTAAGATTAGGAGGGCGGGGGCTCGTATGTGTGCAGAGGGAACGTGGATGCAGGTGTCCTCCCAGCTCAGAGCACCCCCCACATACACACCTCCCAGCCCCCCACTTTCATAGCTTCCTCCCCCCTCGAGTTGTTGTGGGGCTTATGGCCACTGATGGAGGCTCTCGGACCAATGGCTTCTGGTGTGGGTGGGGGGACACGTGGCACTGTCCCGGGTGTCGGGGCAGGAGGGGGCTGGGCGTGTGGGAGCCTCCCTCCTCCACCTGGCCCTTGTTCACCCCAGGAAGCCTCACCTCCTGCCCTGGGGTCCGGCGAGCCCCAGCCCAAGCACTCGGACGGGCTGAGATGGTGAAGGGCATGCAGAAGTCTCGCTCCCCTGGGCCTGCCTGCTCCAAACCAACCCTCTCCTCTGCCGCAGGGATGCCGAGGGGAAGGGCTGGCACGGGACTCTCCCTAGGGACCGCATGTTGCTGGCGGTCTTGGCCATATTGTCCTCTACGGAACCTGGGGGCACAAAGGGATCTGTCGGGACTTTCGGCCGCTGCTGCTGCCTGTGGCCACAGGCTGGCTCCCACAGGCCGACTGCGTGAAGTTCTCAGGGGGACACCCAATCCTCCTCACTGGCCATCCCAGCCTTAGCCTCAGCCCCCAAGTCAGGTTCCTATGGAGATGGAAGACCAGGAGACTTTCTGCTTCAGGGCCTCGGCTCAGAAACGGCACAGGGCCAGGAGGTGGCAGAGTGCGTGACCCGGAAGACACCGTCTGTGGGGTTCTGGCCCTCGGGGTCCTCTGCTTTGTTTCCCTTGGACAGAGAAACCTTCAGCCCCTGCCTGTCAGGCCCCAACAGCACAGGCAAAACAGCGGCCTGGTAGGAGCGCCCCCGTGTGGCTACTGTTGGGGTGATTGTCACCTGTGCTACAAGACAGAAACACATGTGCTTGGTGGAGGGGCTGGGCAGGTGGGGAGCCCCGCGGAGCTCCAGGGCTGCTCCCAGGCCAGTGCCTGAGCTGCACCCCGCTCCTGCACCCATCCCCTCACAACCCCACCCCACCCCCACACCTGCCTGCCCGCGGGGGTCACCCCACGCTCTTTCTTTAATCCAGGATATTACCCTGGACCCGGGCCAGGGAGGGACTCAGTCTTTCCTTGGCGGAGCCCCTTCCTGCCCGGGCGGTGGGGAGTTGGGAGGGAGGAGTCCAGGCGAGCCAAGTCGACAAGGTGAGTGAGGCGGGGGGTGGGGGCCCTCTGGAGACTGCTCTGCGGTAGCACGTAAGAGACGTAGCCCCATTTCCTCCCCTTCGCCCTCACGGAAATAAACAAAAGAGAAAAGGAGCCGGTGCGGGGGTGGCAGTGGGACTTCGATGAGGGCGGGGGGCACGTGGGCGGCGTCGGGGGACCGAGGGCTTCAGCAGGACACCTCCATAGTGTGGTTGACCTGGCCCAGCCCCTCGCTGCTCTCCGAGTGGGTGCAGGCCTGCGGGCGGCTGCCGTCCACCGAGCTGGCACTGGTGAGGGACGCCGTCCGGGAGCGGGCGAGACGGGTCATGCTGGCCGAGGGCACTGTGGGCAGAAGAGGGGCCCGGCGTGAGGGCCGGCAGGCAGGGCCGGGCACCGGCAAGCGGGAGGATTCACGCAAGCAAAGCGGCCAGCGAGACTCGTTCTTCCAACGGCACAGGGGGCCCGGGCCCGGGCCGGGGCTGTGGCGTCTGCTCTGTCAAGCCCAAGGCATGCAACTCAGCGACAGTGAGGGAGCCGAAGGGCCGGGGCCCAGGGCACCAGCAGGACCCTCTCACCACAGCGGGCCAGAGCTACGGCCAGGGCGGGGTGGGTGGGAGTTGGCGGGGTCTCCCAGAGCTGGTGTAAGGATGGCTCACGATGTCAGCGATGCCTGTCTCGAGAGGAGGGTGGGGCTGGGGAGTGGGGTGACGTCTGTGCAGGAGGACAAGCTGCGGCGGCCTCGTACTGCCCCAAACGCCGTCTCTGCCCTCATCCAGAGTTTCACAAGCAAGGCTCAGCCCCTCTGAACTCAGCCGGCCACCTGGCCTGCTCAGGCACGGCAGGGTGCCCCTCCCCACCCCCCCACCCCGGGGCTGAGCTGGGCTCAACCTCTGGGTCTGGTTCCACCGGCCCGAGCTCTGGAAGCCACACAGCCCAGGGCAACCTAGAAGCACGACGGCCCTAAAGCCCAGCCAATCGACAGCCCTAAAAAGGGACAAAGCCCACGCGGCCCAGGAGCTGCGGACGAGCAGGACTCGGGGCTCTGGAGGGAAAGCAGGACCGGAGAAGGTTCCCAACCACAGCGAGGTGTGGTCCGACTCCGCACAGCACAGAGGGGAGGGCGGGGCGAGCCTGGGGGCGGGGTCCATGCATCAGGGGCGGGGCTGCAGGGCTACCTGCTCCTCCGCTCAGCCTTCGGTCCTTCAAGTACGCAACTGAGAGAGAAGACAGAGCCAGGGAGAGGCGGGGGTGGGGGAGACAGAACACAGTGACAGTGAGGCCGGGGTGTGGAGATGGATCAGAGATAAGATCCAAGGACAGGTACCAGGGGCTGGGGGCAGGGCCAGACTCCTGCCCACCCACCACGCAGCAGCAGCAGCCACGGAAGGCACCACACAGCACAGGCTGATCTCAACCTGGCCCTGGGAGCCCCGGCAGCAGGCTGGGGGCGCTTCTCTGGCCACCCCCGCCCCCCCGAGCTCTCCAGCTGGGCGGTGGCACTGAGGTGCTGACGTCCATGTCCTTGCCCAGCACCTGCACCGTTCAGCTGGGCCTCAGTCCCCCGGATACAGAGCTGCGGGTTGGTGGCGGGGGGGGGGGGCGCCTGCACAACCTCCCAAGCCCCTCCCAGCTCCTGGGCTGCCGGCGGGACTTCTCCGGTTGCTCAACCGCGCGGCCAGCCTTGGCCTCCTCGCCCTACTTCTGCACAGAGAGGTGGCAGGCCCCTGGGGGCCAGAGGGAGAGCTATTCCTGGGTGTGCCTTGCCTGCCTTCCCCCACAGACCTGTCCTCGCAGCCGGGCCAGAGCTCCAGAGGCTGCCGTCTGAGGAGAACAAAAAGCCAGGGAGAGGTCTGGGGGAGGGGAGGTGTGTGTGTTGTGGGGGGGGAGGCGCACACACACTAGCACGGCCTGGATCTGAGCACAGGGGAAGTCTGGAAACGGGCAGGGCGGGGGCCAGGCTGCCCGGGGCCCTCACACCCCCAGGACCTCAGAATGCCACCCCCAAGTCCAGCCGCCCTCAGCTCCCCTAACGCCCAGGCAGCCCCACATGTGTCACCGGTCCCCAGACTCCCAAGCCCACTCCTCCGATGCACCTGTGACAAAAGCCCTTCTCAGGCGCTGGAGGCCCGGCAGGGTCCAGTGGCATGTATAAGACACCCTCAGGCAGCCTCCCCCTGCAGGACCCAGCCTGCACCCTGGTCCCCCCAGGGCTGGGAGAAGAGCCCCGCATCCGAATAGGCCCAGCTGTGTCACGGTGCCCCAGAGGCTCCCCAGGGCCCGGGAGAGCAGGGCCGGCCTGGGCCGACCAGCTTACTGCGTGGGTAGCAGGCTTTTGTGCGTCCCCGGCCGCAGGGGGACCATGTGGCGAGAGTGACCCAGCGTCCAGGTCTGCAGCCCCACAGAGCCTGTCCTCCCACAGGCTGCTCAGCAACAGCTGACCGGTGCCAGCCCCCGTCCCCACCCCCTCGTGCTGCCTGTCACCAGGCGCTGGGGGGACGGTGTACTTACTGTAGCCCATGCCTTGCAAGAAGTACTTGAAAGCTTCGGTCAGCTTCCCCGGCTGCGGGAAGGAGGGACAGACACAGGCTTTGACTGGCTGTTTAAGGCTGCGGAGGGGAGGAGGCTTCCCCCAGCCCAGGCTAGGTAAGGGAGGGAGGGCTAGGAGTCTCTCACCTGTGTGACCTGGGGGAGCCCCCCGGAATCTGCCATCTGCAGGGGAGAGAGGGGGGTGAGCGGGGCAGGGGTTGTCCCGCCCCTTGCCAGGCCCTCACACCTGGACAGGCCCGCTGACCAGACATACGACCCCCCAGCTGGGACCCTGGGCAGGCCCCTCTGGGGACCAGGCCCACGGTTTGGGGAGCTGGCCCAGGGCCGGGGAGGAGGGTC
This sequence comes from Phyllostomus hastatus, assembly GCF_019186645.2. Lineage (NCBI taxonomy): Eukaryota > Metazoa > Chordata > Mammalia > Chiroptera > Phyllostomidae > Phyllostomus > Phyllostomus hastatus. The sequence goes on from NW_025334024.1 coordinate 23,607,669, forward strand.
TCACCTTCAGGAAGGTCGTGGTGGTCGGGTCCAGTTTGGAGTTGCACTCCACCTGAGGACCAGCACGAGCACAGCAGGTGTCAGCAGAGGGAGGAGGCCCTGGCCCCGGAGCGGGGCGGGGAGCCCCTGCCCCAACTGCTGATGCAAGTTGTGCCCCCAGAGCTGGGGGCTCTGATGGTGCCGACAGGGGTGCAGGGGTGGGGCAGACCCAGGCCAGCTCCTAGGCCCTGGATGAGGCTGCACCTCCCCTCACCGCCTTCCCAGGGGCCCGAGGATCTTGGACTCTACTCACAACTGCTGGGGGGCTTGGCAGCGTCCCCACAGGGAGCGGGGGCCGCTGTGGCAGGCCTGGCTGGGAAAGCACCTGGGACCCCAGGAGCGGCCTCGAGGCCTGTGCCTGGGTGGAGGCGGCAGGCCCAGCCAGGAAGACCGGCCAGCTCCCTGCACACAGAGGGCTGAGCAGGGTGCTCCCGGGGCCCGAGCCTCTGTGCTGAGGGGCCATGAACCCCCGGGCGGTCTGCTCCCAGAGTTCCCAGGCGAGGGGACACACGATTCCCAGACACAGTGGTCAAAGGGGACCGCTGTTGTGCTGGGGAATCACCTTCTTCATAATGAATGGATCAGGTTTTAGAGAAAAGACAGATCTTGGTCTCCGGGCCTGAAGCCGGGTGGTGGGAGAAGGTTCCCAGGCTTCCCTCGCCCGCAGGATCGGGGTTGCGGCAGGCAGTGACACTGGGCGAGGTGCTGGGGCAGTAGGAGGAGGGGCCGCCATCAGGCCTGTCCCTGAGGTCACCCGGAGGAGCTGGTGCTGGCCAGGGGCCCGCGACGCCCCCACTCCCACCCCCACCCCCACCCCCAGCCGGAGCACGAGGCCTCACTCACCACCCCGTCCTCCGCAGGTGCGTTGTCCCCGACCACCAGCATCACGGGGCAGCTGCAGGCACAGAGGGGAGGGCTGTCTGGCCTGGGCGGCGACGGCGGTGCTGGAGGGGGGCGGGGCCAGGCTACGGGGCGAGGGGACACTCACCGCAGAGTCTTGGCATTAGGCACCGTTCCAGGCCGGTTGATGTCCAGGTCTCTGCGGCTGCAGGGAGAGGCGGAGGCGGTCATTCCAGGGCTGAGTGGGGGTGTGTCCCAAGCCCTCGCCTGTCCCCTCCCCCTGCCGCGGCAATTAGGCCCAACATCCCTGGAGGCCCTGGCTGGTAAAACGGCGGGGTGGGGGCGGGGGGGGGGCGGTGTGAGAACACACACTGCGTCAACAGGGGCCTTCAGGGCCCCCCTCATGCACGACTTCTTCTTACCCCGAAACTCGTACCACGTGGGTCCCCGGATTTGCCTCTCCCCGCCCCCGCCCCCCGCCCCAGTGCTGTCTGGACGGGCACCACCTGGGCTGTGGGACTTGGGCTCCTTCCCCACCGACCCTCCAGCGCCCTGCACACAGCGGGCGCTTAGGCAGTGTTTGCGGGCGCAAGAGAAGGGCAGGCAGGTGCATAGGGGGCCTGGCCACTGTCCTGCAGGGCAACCCCCCAAAGGGGCGCTCAGGAACACAGCTTGAAAACCATCAGCGTTATCCAACCTCCTCCCGTGGACTAACGTCAGGTTCAGGATCGTGGGGCTCGGGGATGTGCCCGCACCCCCACTGCTCCCGCCAGCAACGCCCCCGGGAGGAGAGGGAATGGAAGAGCCCCGGGACCACAGTCTGGAGCCCTGCTCCTTCCCGGGGCGTGACCCCGGCCGAGAGGGGCCTCCGCTCAGAGGCTTAACTGTCTTCTCATCTGCAACCTGGGGACCTTGTGGGGTGTCTGCCCGTCTCTCTCAGGGGTGGCTGTGGCGAGGGGTCCGCACGAGAAGGAGCCCCGCGTGCCGCGGAGCCCCGCCCCCGCACCTGTTGTACATGTTCCAGAACAGCTGCAGGTTGGCCTGGTTCACCACGTTCCCGATCTGCTGCCGGTAGCTCTGCACCAGCTCCGAGTTGTTCATCAGCTCCTCCTGGGCCCGGGCGGAGGGGACACGGGCTCAGAGGGGGCGGGCAGGTGTCACGGCCGGAGCAGCCTTTGGCCACGCCTGGCAGGGAGGTGGGTGGAGCGCCCCCAAATGTGGGGAAGAGAGGCTCCACAGAGCAGTGGGAGGAGCCCCCCACCTGCCCTTCAGGTGCTCCAGCGCCACGGTCCCAGCAGAGGAGAGTGCAACAGGACCGATGTCCCATAACCCCCCGCCCTCCTTCTGCCCTGCTGCGAGGCAGCAGAAGCCCCCCCCCCCGCCCGCCCCCCCAGCATCCCTGGGAGGGGCAGAGCCAGGACCTTCAGCAGCTGCTGAGGTTCCCCAGGACCACCCGTCCTGGCGCCTAGGAGCGTGGTCCCACACCCTCACCTGGCTGAAGAGGTGAGATAGCACCGTGTCGGGTAATGTGCTGGTCAGGCCGGAGAGCTGCAGGCCAAGGGGGCATCCGTGTGAGGGCTGCCTCTCCCCGCCCCCACCCCTGCCCCCGGCCAGGTGGACCCCGCTCACCTTGGTGGCAGCCCAGTCGATCCAGCCTTTGCCGTTGGGGTCGATGTTCATCAGCACCAGCCCCTCCACCAGGTCAGGGAAGATGAGCTGTGGCGACAGGAAGACAGGGCTTGGGGGTCAGGGGCGGGGAGGACAGGTCCCAGGAAGCCCCAAACTCCCCACCCACCCACTAAACAGGCTGTAGAATTCTGACCCAGTCTCACAGGCGGGCCCAACTGGCCACAGCTGGGAAACTGGGTGGGCTCCTCTTCCAGCTGCCCCCGCTCATCCTGTCCAACTGAAACCTCCCAAAATTCTTCGATTTATTTTGAATCTGTGCCTATATTGCTGTTTTTTACCCCTTTTAATATGTCTTTGGAGATGATGCTTTTGTAAAACTAAGGATTAAACATCTTCAATAGAACATTTTGGTCCTGGGTGGTGTGGCTCAGTGGACTGAGTGCTGCCTCAGTGGATTGAGGGCAGGCCTGCAAACCAAAGGGTTGTGGGTTCAATTCCCAGTCAGGGCACATGCCTGGGTTGTGGGCCAGGTCCCCCAGTAGGGGGCGCTCGAGAAGCAACCATGCATTGATGTTTCTCTCCCTCTCTCCCTCCCTTCCCCCTCCCTAAAAATAAATAAGTAAAATCTTTAAAAAAAAAGAACATTTTGTTTCTTTGCTTTTTATAGACACGGAAGCCCTAGTGATGTTGATTATGTGGGAGTCAAAGCCGGTTTGGGGAGACGTAGTTAGAGGAATTGGGGTTTTCCGTTGAGCAGTTTCCCCGTGTCCGGGGGCATACAGATGTCACGTGGAGGCTGAGGTGCCAGGACACGGTCTACAGGACCAAAACCGTTAAGCACTGAAATGGACGCTAGAGTTGAAGATCTCTGGTCATTTCTTTTGAAGAAAGAAATCATTGGAATCCTGAAAATTAACTTTTCGTTTTTAGGAACGAACAGCGTGCGGCTCCTCCCCGACGTGATGTTTTCGGAAATGGGACTCTCATGACACTGCACAAACTGAACCTAAGTGTGGCTTTGCTTTAAACACGATTTGTAGCCCTGGCTGGCGTAGCTCAGTGGATTGAGCGCGGGCTGCGAACCAAAGCATCGCAGGTTCGATTCCCAGTCAGGGCACATGCCTGGGTCTCAGGCCACGGCCCCCAGCAACCGCACATTGATGTTTCTCTCTCTCTTTCTCCCTCCCTTCCCTCTCTAAAAAATAAATAAATAAAATCTTAAAAAAAAACACGACTTGTTTAGATACTACCCTAATGAGTGAATGAGTGATTAGGATGATCCCTATTTCGTGGCTAGAGCAATTCGTTGTATAGTTTGTTGCTAATGGAAATTTTGGCTTTACGTAATAGTTAAGCTAAGTTGTAGTTCATCATCTTTTGAGGAAATGGATGGAAAAGTAACCTTTTCCAAAAGCAGTTCACTTCCTTAGAGACAAAAAAGGAAAAAAAGGCCTTTCTAAGTGAAGAGACGAGGAGAGGAAGGTTCCCGTGGCTGAAGAGCGGCCCCAGGAAGGCCAGCCCTGGGGGCGTGGGGGGTGCACAGCGTGGGGGGAACTCACTGCGAACTTGGCCAGCACGTAGGCTCCAGCTCCCACCCCGATGCCAATCACGTACTTGAACCTGGAGGAGAGCGTGGCTGTCACTCCAGGGCCAGGGCCGCTGCCCTCTCCCTCATGTGTCATCCGAGCAGGCCCCACCCACGGCCCTCAGACCTCAGCCAGAGCCTGGGGACTGTGGCAGGGCGGGGGGAGGCCCTGGGCCCCCAGCCGGGGGCAGAGGCAGGGGCAGGTGGGGACTCACCCAAAGTGCTGCACCACGCTGGGGAGCATGGCGGCCAGCTGCTCCATGGAGGGGTACTGGTACCTGCGGGAGAGCAGGGGGTCAGGCCCAGGAGCGGCCTGGGGTGCAGAGCTGGGGAAGGCTGGAGGGGGCTCCGGGGTACCTACCCCTGAGGAAACTGGGACGCCCCCACCTGCTGGCCGGGGGCGTCCACGTGGCACACCACGAAGTGCTTGGTGATCTCCTGCATGTCCTCCGAGTTGAAGAAGGTGTTGAAGCACAGCTTGTCTGCAAGGACACACCTGTCGCTGAGCAGGGGCAGGGGGGCCCTGGCTCCAGGAGGGCGGGGGAGGCAGAGGCGTCAGCCTCGAGGTCCAGTGGGGAAACCAAGGACACAGCTGGGAGTGGTTAGGCGACGGGGCCCTGGCGGGGGGAGGGGAGGCCTCCCTGCTCGAGCAGGCTAGAGGCAGGGGAAGGCCGGTGCGGCGGGGGCACACTTACGGTTGAGGCCCACGTCATGGTAGGTGAGGATGGCCGGGCGGTTGCCCTTGGGGGAGCCCCGGATCACCACGTGCAGAAGGCCGTAGGGCGTCTCAATGTCATGCTCCTGGAGGGGAGAGACCGTGCTGGGCGCTCTGGGCAGCCCTCACTCCTGGCTCTTCTGGGGAAAGGGGCTGGCGGGCAGCCACCAGCCCCATGGGGCTGGGATGTCCCATCCTCACCACTCCAAGTGGCCGGCAGAGGGGAGGGAACAGATAGAGCACCCCCCACCCAGGGGCGTTCGGCACAGGGACAATGCGAACTGATGCGCTCGGAAAGCTCTGGTCCCTTTTGCAAACGAGCCAGTGGGGTGAGCTGCCACAGCCCTCCAGGGTCCCGTCTTGCTAGGAAGCTCTGCCAGCCCAGCCCGAGTCCCACCCTCCAGGGCTGCTGCTGCTGCTGCTGCTGCTGCTGGTTCGCTTCAGCCCCTCAAGCCCACACCTGCCCTGGAACCAAAGTTCCTTCCCCGACAGGAAAGGGACAGACTCGGGAGGTAGGAGACAGCTTCTTGGGGACTAGTTGTGTGTGTCTGGGCTCAGAGGACCACTGTCTGGGCCTGTGTCTGGTGGTGCCAGCCCCAAAGCCAAAGACCACACCCTGGGAGCCACACTTCTGCTGTGGGGTCCTGTGAGACACACCCTGTCATCCTCGGGGGGCACCCAGGCCCACCCCCCTCAGGGCCACTGAAACAAGGGACGCTTCCTGCCCCCTGACCAGGGGCTGCGCACTTTTCCCCGTGACTTCTCATTCACTCCCCACAGCGACCCAAGGCGGGGAGGAGCAGCTCAGGCTGGGAAAGGGGACACATTCGCCCAAGGTCAAGCCCAGGGAGGGCACGGCCCGGCAGGCCGGGCCAGGGGCAGACCTCAGGGGACCGCACTGGAGGCGGTCATTTCTGCGGAGATCAATGAGCTCCACCCCGGCGCATCGCAGCAGGCGGCCTCTCCACAGCTGCGTCCCCACGGCTCCAGAGGGCGGGGCCGGGGCAGGAGGCGGGCTCGCTGCTCCAGAGGCGGGGCCGGGGGGCAGGAGGGTGCCCCTTTAACTAGAGCTGCAGTGCGCTTGCTGCGGCAGGAAGGGCAGTTCCTCGGCGGCACGGGTCACCTTTCCCCCTTCCAGGCACAAGGGGGGCGCAGGACGGTAGCCTTTCACACCCAGGCGGTGCGTGGGTGTAAGTAAGGGGGCGTCTGTCCTCTCCCAGCCGTGGGGCGCCCGCCCCATCACTATCCCTCCCCTGGGCAGCAGGACTCAGCGGCAGTGCCGGTCCCACTGAGGCTCAGCTCCCCAGGGTCACGTACCGGCCCGGGCGCCCCTCCCGCGGGGCCCGGTAACCTTGGCTGAACCCCCTGCCCACCCAGGAGCTCAGACTCGTAGGTCAGCGGGATGAGAGGCCGGATGTCCCCGTCTCTCGAGGGGCTGCACACGCGGGGCGCCTCAAGGCCGGCGGAGGTAGGCTCCGAGCCCCCAACCCCCGGGCCGAGTGCTCCCATTGGCTCCCGGTGACGTCACCATCTCCCGCCCCCCGGTGGGCGCCCGGCCGGAGGCACTGCGGCGACCAATCCCCCCTCGCCCTTGACCTTGAGGGCGGCGGCCCCCGAAGCTGGGTTTCAGAGCGGGGTGGGGTGGAAGGGCTCCTGCGGTTCCATCCGTCGCCCCCGCATCAATCCTTCAGCGAACCCAGGGAGGCGAGGAGGCGCTGACGTCGTTGCCTTGGGTGCAGGGCACCCATAGCCTGCGGACCCGGCAGGGCGAGCCCGGCTAGGGGATGGAGGACTAGGTGTGCCCCTGTCTCTCCCTTGCTGGGAAGAACAGGGGCCTGGGCACGGCTGCCGGGGCGGGAACGCGCGCCCTGGAGCCCACCTGGGGCCCCGTCGTCCCCTTCCCCCACCTACAACATAAGGCATTAGACCCCACCGCGTCCGCTCCTCTGCAGGGCCTCCTGCCTGAAGGCCTGGTGAGCCCCCGGACCCAGACCCACCCGCCGTGCCCCGGGCACCACGGAGGGGCCGCACGCACCTCCTAAGAAAGGAAGACGCTGCCCTACTTGCGCTCCCGTGCAGCCACGCAAACGCACGCAACCCGCGGGGTCAGGAGCGCGGACCCCTGCGCGCGCGGACACCCAGAAGCGTGCAGGGAGCACGGCCTTGGCCAGGGCAGAGGTGGTCACGGGAGCGAGGCAGCCCCCCGCCAGGCACGTTCCAGCGAAGGGCACACGTCCGCGGGAGGTCCGCACGGTCCGCACAGACTTACAGCTCAGTCACAGCCCAGCCCCTGCGCTGCAGATTTCAGCGCCCCCGCCCCGCCCCCCGCAGGCCCTCACGGGCCGCTCACCCCCAATCGCTGCCGCGGGCCAGGGTCACCAGGAGACTAGAACCTGCTGGACTTGCAAAGTGAGGCGACCGAAGGCAGAGGGGACCGCAGACAGAGGCAGAGGGATGCTCCTTCCCCCACCCCCGACGACCTCTCGGCCCCGCAATCCTCACTCACCCCATCCCAGCACTCCGGCATCTTGCCGAGGGCGGCGACACGCCTCGACAAGGAAGGGCAAACAAAGGCCTGAGTCACCGGAGTCTGGAGGCCGCGGCAGCTCCAGCGGGAAATCAGCGGCTCTGTGATGGGGCGCCGCTCCCGTGACCGTTTATACGCGGGGCCTGCCCGCCCTAGGCCGGTCCCTCCTCCCTGCGGGGTTTCTGAGCAGCCACTCGCTCGCTGCGAGCCCCGCCTTCCAGATTGGCTGTCGGGAGACAAACCTGGCTCCAATTGGCTTCTGAGGGCCTCGCTCACCCAGCCCCCGCTCCTGTTACCCCCACTCCCCCCCCCCCCAGCAACACACAATCCTTGGCGGCCCCCAGGCCCCGCATCCCACCACCCCCGTTACACAAGCACACGCGGACAGCTGCAGCTAGCTGCACACTGAGTCCAGACGCAGGACACCGGGCCACGTGCACAGGTGGGCCCTGTGTCAGGTACACAGGAGCCTCTCAGGACACCCACACCAATGCAGGGCAGGGGGCGGCAGGGGCTTGCGCTGGACTGCACAGCCCTTGACCCATAGCCTGGGGGGCAGGGAGGGGCCTGAGACGGCCCCAAGCCCAGCAGCCACATCAGGAAGGCTGGCACCACAGCGGTGAAGGGGTGTGAGGGGTCCCTGCTGTCTGGGGCGACCGGGGTCATGACCCTGCTCCAGGAAGCTGCTCCTTCCCCACCAGCCCAGGGTCTCCCTGAGGGCAGCCCCACCTGCCAGCACGCCCCTGCCCGCCCCCCCCCCACCTGTCCGCAGTGCTGAAGGGGGGTTTCTGGGGCCAGGGGTACCAGCAGTAGGTAGAGTGTGGCATGCGCTGGCTCTGCCCACCGCACCACCCCGCTGCAGGGACTGGAGGCCACCAGGGAGGTGGGGGGACATGCCCACCCCCCACAGGCCCACCCAGCACGGGCCTGGCTCCCGGATCTCTGTGGAGCAGGACCCCCCAGCCCCCTCAGGCTCCGCCCATGCCCTGTCCCCCAGGGAAACAAGGCTTTGGGTGGGGAGCTGGCTGGAGACGCGCAGGCAGGAAAACAGAGAAGGGGGAGCGCAGGAGAGCAGAGGAGGGGAGGAAATGGGCCAGGGACGGGGCAGAGGAGAGAGCCCAAGGACAGCGGGAGGAAGGAGTGGCAGGGAGAAGGGAGGGTGCTGGGCGCCCGTGCCCCCATTCTATCTCTTTGGTGCAGGACCGCACCGCTGGCCCCAGCCTGCACGGACAGCCCGGCACACGGCGGGCTGCTCCGGTGGGGGGGAGGCGGTCACCTCCTTGTCTCTGGGTACCCGGTGACCTGGTCAACACCTGCCATGTGGGCTATTCCTGGCCGTGTCCTGCGCCTGGGGGGCACCGGGAACCTTCCCTGCCCCATTGCTGACCTCTGGCTCTGGAGGCCAGGGCGGGGTGTGGGGCCCTGCGCTTGCCTGGGGCAGCCAGGGTGTGGGACGGGGTGTCGCCCAGCCCCTCGTGTCCCGGCCATTCTCCCTGTTCCCTGCGGCCACTTGGACACGGGAAGAGGCTTCAGCCAGAGGCAGGCTGCAAAGGTGCGGCCTGTGTGACCCTCCCACACGTTTCTCGAAGTGACCTTTCCGTTCTTTGTGCCACCAAACCTCTGCTCCTCCGTGGTCCCCATCCAATCTCACACCCAGTCCAATGTCTGACCTCTCAGTGACCTTCCCACCCTTGGACTCAGGTGAGAAGCTGACCTCGGACACTGCCCACTCCACGCCACGGGCCCCTTTCTGCTCAGCGCACCTGCTTCGAATCCACAGTCCTGAGTCTAAGCCCCAGCTCCCCACCCACTGGCTGGGCAACTTCAGGCAAAGCTCAACCTTCCTGAGCCCCAGGCTCCTCAGCTGTAAGCAGAAACTGTTACTTCCACACGGGACGGCTCTGAGAGTGAGAAAAGGCCACACAAATCACTCTCGACCTGACCCCACACCTGCCCAGGCCTTGCCCACGTCTGGAAGAAATGGGACGACCCATGTGCCTTCCCGAACTGCCGACCCCTCCCTGGAGTCTGCACGGTCATGGCCGAACAGGGCAGGCTGTGGTCCTGCCGGCCAAACCCAGTCACCAGCCATCGCTCGGCTACGTCTCTGCTGTGCGACCTTGGGCAAGTCGGTCAACCTCTCTGAGGCTCCACATCTGTAAACAGGCAAACAGCAGCGCCTATGGCACAGGCAGCTGTAAGGATGACACATCGTGCTCACAAACCCACGAGAAAGGATCAGGAGTCTTGACGCTGCTCACTCACACCTTAGCGTTCATTTTACCTCCCTGACACCCACTGTACAGGTGAGGAAACTGAGGCAGGGGCTGGTGGCTCTGGGATGTTATGTCGCCAGCCCCCTCCTGGGGAGGAAGTCCCCACACGCCCGCAGTCCTTTGGAGCAGGGAGGACAAAGAGGACTCCTCGGCGGCCTGCAGCGCTGACCTCTCACTGGGCCCGGCTCTCTGGCGGCCACATCTCTCTCTCCTTGAGCTCCTGCTTGTCCCTCCCCACCAGGCCCCACCCTGTCCTTCCCAGCTCCGGAGCCCTCGGTGTTTGCAGCTGGACTGCCCGTCCTTGAAGGGGCTCGTGACCCAGGGCCGGATCCTCACTGCAGAGCCTCCTGGCCGCCCGGGGGAGGAGCCAGCCTGTCAGCCCAGCTCCTGCGTCACCCTTGTGTGCAGACCACGAGGCCGGGGCTGTCCTAGGGCCCGGAGACTGACCCGGATCGCAGTGAGAGCCCAGGCCGTGGGGCCGGGAGGAAGGTCCCACAGGGTCTGAGTTTGCCCAGCATGCTGCGGTGGTCGGCGGCACCCTGACACCGGTGAGGCTCCCACCGGGTCTGCCGCTGGACCTTTTCAGAGACCCAGAGATAACGGGCCGCTACAAACTCAGAGGGAAGAGATGGCTGGCCGAGGGAGAGGGATCATTGTGAGAAGGAATAAAAACAAAGAACAATTTCAGTTTTCACAAGGAAGCTGGCATCACACTAAAGAGGACATGGTTGTCCCGGCAACAGCTGCCATGGAAACAGGAGCTATTTTGGAGCAGCAGCCTGGCTATCATTGGAGGAAAATGCTGATTCAGATGACAGCATGCCTCCCTACCGTCTCCATCCTCACTCCCCCAGGCCTCCCTTCCCCCATCCTGCTCAGGGAGGGAGGGGGCACCTCCCCACCGGGCAGGCGGCAAGCGGAGCCACAGCACGCAGTGAAGGTGGTCCCAGAGGCTGCCGGCAGGCGAGGTGGCGAGCCCCCGATGCTCCAGGCACATGGAAGGGTGTGGCCCTCCGCTGGGACCAGGCTGGGTGGGTGAGGGGCCCGCCCGATTTCGGTCCCCATCTCCCCACCTCGGGGAGGCTGTGAGCTGAGACCTACCTTCCAGTCTGTGTCCACGGCCAAGAGGAAGGGGTCGGAGGTCTCCTGAGGGAGCAAACACAGGCGTGGGCGTGAGGCCGGCTGGCCAGGGTGTCCACAGGGGCGTGGCCCATTCATCTCAGTGTGGACGCCAGTGATCCAGGGCTTCCCGAGTGCCAGGCGCCGGGCTAGCAGGTGCCTGGCGGGTGAGCCCGGGCACAGCCACTCACATCACTTTCCCGATTCACGTGGAACGTGAAATTTCCATTGACAGGAGAGTGGGGCGAGGCTCCGAGAGGCTGAGTCACACACAGGGCCGCCGCGGGGCGGCATCTCTGCCACCAGCCCTCGCCGTTGGCCACTCTGTCCTGCTGCCCCCGAGGTCTGACTATCAGGGCACCAGGGCAGAGGCCCGGGAGGGGGCAGCAGGGCCATGACCTCCACCCCCACTTTAGGGACCGGGAGGCTGAGGCCCCAGCATACACCCGTCTGCCTCGCACTGTTGGAACACCAGGCCCCCTGCTTCCGGGCTCACTCAGGCCGGCCCGTGTGTCTGTGACTGGCGCCCGCTGCTCCCGCTGGGACCACGCCCGGCTCTGCCGTCCGCCTAAAGCCTGGCACAGAAACCCGGATGGACAGGTCTGACCCCGAGGACGTGGGGACCGTGGCTCAGAAGAACCCGCTATTCACAAGGCGGCAGGCGTGCGGAGCGGAGGAGTGGGGACTCCATCCCGTGGGTGCAGTCGCTGCACCCTCTCTGGGTCGTATTTGGGGAAGGAAACCTCGGGGGAGGGGGATGGTCAGCACATGCCCAGAAAGAGCGGAGTTGCCAGGAACCTCTCCGCTCTGAGCTGTGAGGCTGAGCTGCTCAAGGTCCGTGGGGATCAAAGGAGAAGTGCGGATCGCTTCTCGGCCCTTTGGCTGGGATCCAGTGTAGAGTCCGTGTTATCACTTTAAAGGAGAAGCGTGGCGTGGGCTGTGGTTCTGTCCTGGGTAGTGGGCACTCCTGCACGGGACCCTATGCCACGGTGTGCCACGAGCTTCTACTAAACCAACACGTGCGACAAGGAAGACGACCTCACTTCACGGCAGTGGGAGGGAAAAGAATGAGCACCAGCAAGCCACTGCCCCTGGTTGGGGGGCGTGGAGAGGGTTGTGGAGACAATCTGATGGCACTAGGGGGTCTCACGCCCAGGGACGAAAGCCCGGCTTCGGGAGATGGTTGGTTATGGGTGGACCCTCTCACTGGAGGACCAGCCTCGAGGGGGCCAGGGAAAGGGACGTGAGACATTTTTGTCCTCGAGACCCCAAGGGTTCAGTCATCTCAGAGGAGGGACGGGGCAGTTTTGTTAAAAACGAATCAGCACGAAGGATGAGGCTGAGAATGTCAGGGGGTGCCATGTGCGCTCAGGGTGCTGGGGGGTGGGGGGTGGGGGGCAGGACCACAAACCAAGAACCAGCAGGAACGATACAGGACAACCCAGAGACCCCCGAGGCCAGGGAGGAACTGCACTGGGGGACCAGGGCGGGGGGAGGAATGGGGGCTGGGGGGGGCGGTAAATGTGTGGAAGTATTCTCTCCTCACTGGGCTCAAAGGGCTACTGCCCCTGGCGGGTTGCGGAATAAAAAGTGAAAGGGACAGACACGCTGCAGCGGGAAAAGGAGACTCTGCCTGTGGGTGCAACCGCCCGGGGAGGGGACAGCCGGCCGCTAGGAGCGAGGCAGGGCTGCACCGGGGTCACTGCAATCGGCCAAGGCCACACTGGGAACACCCAGGGGGTTGTGGGGGGGAGGCTGGGGGCAGGGCGTTCATGTGCCTTTGGAGAAAGCAGATGTGACCCGGTCCCCAGCACGGGACTTGTGCGGAGCAGAGAGAGGACAGAAACTGAGCTGGGGACCCTCATGCAGGGTGGGGGCATCTCATGCAAACCCTCGTCCAGGTCCAGCGGCGGGGGGTGGGGGATGAGGCGAGAGACCCCAAAGGCAGCAGAAAGAAGGCGGAGCCAGGCTGGTGGTCACAGGGGGCGTGTCCTCCGAGGGGCAGCGAAGGGCTGGGCCAGGCCGGCGGAGAAGGGGAAGGGGGCATCTCTTGGGGTGCCCTGCTGAGGGGAGGGGTGGAAGGCGCAGACACGGGACCTGTGCGGCCAAGGTGCGCTGAGCTGTCTGTGCCACCCACAGGCGCACACCCTGTTCACCAGCCAGCAACACCCCCATCCCGCCCCAACCCCTCCTCCTCTGCTCATGTGCTGGGGGCAGGGGTCCCCGGGGGGCCACCAGGGGCCCCATCACGCCCGCACCAGAAGGCTGGTCTCTGCTTGCCTCCCTCTGGGCTGCAGCCCCATCTGCAGCCTCCACCGTGTGCAAGGCTCCGTGCCGGGCGCAGGAAGGCGCTGGGGCACGAAACCCCCAGGGTCAGGCAGGGCCCGGGAGAGGTGAACGCGGGGGCCAGGCACAGAGCCTTGAGGGGTGTCGGTGTTGGAGGCGGTGCTCAGAGGGGGCCTCTCTGAGGAAGGGGCACTTGGGCAGAGGCTGCCTGAAATGAGGGGCTGGCCCTAAAAAGTCCCGGGCTAGCGTATCCCGGGTATGAGGAACCGCTGGGACCGGGTCCACTTGTGCCAGGAAGAGCAGAAGGCCCGGGAGGCAGGTGAGCAGCGGGGAGGGGAGAGCGTGGAGGGCGACGGGGGTCTTGCCCTGGGCCCCGGAAGGGCTGTGGCTGTATCACTGAGCAAGGCGGCAGCCGCCGGCCACCTGGAAGCAGGAGTGACACGAGGCATTTGCAGAGGGGTGTGCAGAGTCCCGGGGCCTGTGGGGAGGCTCCCGCAAGCACGCGGACGAGAGACGGTGGAGGGAGGAGGATTAGAACAAGCGGCCTGCAGAGTGGGCAGCTCACCAGCTGTCTGCTGGGAGCTCCTGGGGGCACCCTCCGGGAATCAGGACTTGTAAGTTAACTCCGGGTTCTGCCTTAAGGTTAGACTGTACGCTTCTTGGGGGCGGGGCGGCAGCCTCGTGGGGCCCTGGCCAGCCACGCTGTCCCAGCACGTGGCCCTCAGTGGTTCTTGGGCTCACCTCCTTCCGGTGGGAGGCTGGGGGAGGGCAGCCGCGGGGTCAGGGGCTGGGTTCCTGGCTCCCCCTCTGTAAATGGGGAGGTGGGGCGGGCTCTGGGACGGCACATCCAGCAAAAAGCCCCAGGCCGGGGGCCTCAGAAATCGATGGGTGTGGACCCACGCTGGGCCTCGCAGTGGGGGAAGGTGCGGGGCGTCACCACCACGGGAGGTGCGGGGTAGAAATCACTCTGGGATCTGACCCCAGAGCCCCGATGAGGGCCCTGGGGGGCAAAACAACAACCTCAAGTGCCTCTGTCCACGGCCCCCACTGGCGACCCAGGCCCTCAAACCTCAGAGCTTGCCAGGAAAAGGAGGAGCAGCTGCAGGCCAGGCCAGGCCCCCTCGGGTGGGGAGCACAGGGTCCCTGGTGCCCACCGCAGCGCCCAGCGGGCCCCCTCCTGGGGCCCCGGGGCCTCCCAGACCCGGGGGCTGGGCTCAGCCCCAGTCCGTGATTGCAGTGAGGCCTCGGCCAAGACCTCGGTTTTCTCGTGACTGCAGCGGGAGTGACTTTCCTAAGGAGCCTTCCAGCCTCAAAGGCAGACAAAGCCACCGAGGTTGGCTGCGTGGCGGTCATGCGGCCAGTCAGCCTGGCCAGGAACGCTCCCAAGGCGGGGACAAGGCTTCTCAGGGTGGCCTGAGTCAGCGGTCCCCAGCCTTTTTGGCCCTAGGGACCGGGTTTTCCGCAGACAGCGGTGGGCGGAGGAGGGTCAGGATGCAGAGCTCAGGCGAGCTTCCCTTGGGGCCCGGTTCCAACAGGCCACGGACCAGTAGCAATCCACGGTCCAAGGGTTGGGGGCTCCTGGCCTGAGTATTCCTAGCGCGAGGCTCGCCCCATACAGAGGGTCAGTGGGACAAGACGGGAGGGAAGACACGCAGTTTTCTTCTTGGCCACGAGGGGGTGCCCTTCGCCCCAGGACAGCGAGGGGGCGACTCACCAGCTCGGTGGCGTCCTGGCCCCGGAGCAGCGGCTTCTCCTCGGGGAATCGCAGCTCCTGCAGCCCGGCCATGGTCACGTCGTGGAGCAGGAGCCCTGGGGAGGGGGTGAAGACCAGGGTTGCGGCCCGATGCAGCAGGGACGCCAGGGCCTTGCTCCGACCCTCCCAGCATGCGCCCGACGCCCGGGCTGGGGAAGGAGAACAGCACCACCCCAACTGCTCCATCCCGGGGTCCCCACGTGCGGGCCCATCCCAATGCTTCACGGGGTGGGGGTGGGGGGGCAAGGCGCCGGACTCCGCTGCTTGGCGCAGGAATCTCAGTGTGTTATTTGTCCTTCAAAGTTAAAATACGTTTCAAAAAAGGAAAACAGGAAAGAAAAAGAAAAGCAATACAGGATAACCCCTACCCCCCTGTGGTCCAAGTGGCCAGTGGGGTCCTGGGGGACACAGGGGGGCACAGAGCTGAGAGGGTGTCCAGAGGGCCGTGCAGGACAGGCCTGGGTGAAGGTGGCCCTGAGAGAGGCAGGGGGTGGGGGGGGCACGACGACCTGGCAGTGCAGCAGACAGAATGATGTTGAAGCCGGGGGGCGCCTGTGATGACATGCCACCCTCGGGGATGGTGACACACGGCAGCCACTCAACCCACAGACACCAAGAGGTAGGCCCCGGGCCCTAGTGGGTGCCCTGGGAGACCCCGGGCCTCTGAACCTCAGTGGAGGAGAGGATCATAGGTGCACATACATGTATAAATACACGCCTGCGTGTGTGTTTGGAGGAGCCAGTGGTGGGGAGGGGCAGTCAGAGAGGGTCCCGAGACCCCACAACCCACCGAGCCTGGCACCACCACCCCTCCCCTGCATTTCAGGACGGCTTCGCTCAGAACAAGCACATGAGAAAATATTAAAGCGCACTAGACGTCGAAAAGATTTAGATGAAAGCAAAACCCTTTTTTTTTTTTTTTTGGCCAAAGGAACTGGCAAACTGCGCAGAGCTGGCGGAGATGCACCGAAGCTGGCATTTTCTGAGGGCGCTGCGGGCGTGTGTGTGCGTGCGTGCGGACACGTGTTTCCGGAGGGCAGCTCCGCAGGACGAGCTGCAACTACTGACAAGACTCACACTCTTGGGCTCAGCCATCCTCTCCCTGGAAGGAATCCCTTAAGGAATCCAGAGAGGGCAGCTAATGACACCTGTACGGATGCCCACCACAGTGCCACTTATACTGCAGAGAAAAACCGGAAGACGCTACGTGTATCCGCAGATGGGACATCAGACGCACAGACTGTGGGCCTGTGGGACCGGGACTGATAGGAGACAGTGAGTAGCATGGGGAAATGCCTGTGTCTGCTGGATTGAAAAGGCGACGCTCACACATACAGATCCCAAGTGATGGGAAGTACAAACAGGCATTATCCCGGTGGAGGATGGAGAACTACAGCTTGCCATCTGAGATCAGGAAAAAACGCCATTAAAAAAAAAAAAAAAGACGATCTGGTTGAAGATGGGTAACGACCCCTTACTCTCTCGCAGGCTGCCATGGCTCCAAAAACGCTTTCTTGTGCTGCTTGTTTGATTTCGCCCCGATGGGCAGTGAGATGAGGAAGCCAAGGCCAAGGGAGGACCACGGGCAGGTCCAGAGGGGGCCAGGCCTGGAAACGGGGTCTTTGGACTCCTGGTCCAGCCCAGTGCCTGACCTGATGGGGCCGCCCCTCCCTCCCTCCCTCCCGCATGCTTTTCCTTCCCAACTCTGTTTTCAGCTTTTCTTACGTGTGAAGCCTCCAACTTTCCCTTCTGCCTCAAAGGCTGCCCATCCCACTAGTGGTCGGTCCATAGATGCACCCCGCTCCCCCGCCATATCCTGCCCCTGCCCACCCCTGCTGCTTTGGCTTCCCCCTGTGGGAGGCCCAGTGACCGAGGGGTGGGCCCCGGGGGGGTGCCTGGGACCCAGGGGCACAGGGCCACTGGGAGACCCAGGCTGCAGCTCCAGACCGTCCCTCCCGTCCGAGGCACGAGGCAGCAGCTCTCCAAAGTGATACCCAGGTGCTGCCTCAAGGCCGGGGGTCGCCACCAGAGTCTGCTTTGGGGTTGAGATGTGCCGAGGCTGGGCTGGGCGCGGCTGGTCCGCCCGGCCTCATGGAGGGCTGATCGAGAGCCGTGGGGCTCCCTGGGAGAGCCCTGTCCCGAGAGGCCGGGCAGGGAGGCCGGTGCCCACCCAGGCCCCCAGGTCCCGCATCTCCGCCAGAGCACTCGGTTCCCAGTGGTTTCCGGGGAAACCAGCTAACACCATGCAGATGGGCTGTATTTTTAGTAAGGCGTCCTCGCCTCTCGCCCCCACCCCTTTCTCTTCCATCCTTTCTGATGGCTGCACGCTCACCCGCCCACCTGGGTGGGGAGCGAACAGACGGGGCCCACCCTGGAAAACTCTTCCAGGACTTTTTCAGCTGCCAGCCTCGCTGAGCACCCCATTCGGTTAAACACCTGGGCAGCACTGGGGTGCCCCTGCCCTCGCCCAGGCCTGCTCTGAAACGCTCCAGAAGACCATTGTCCCCAAGGACGGCGCTATGAAAAGGGCTGAGAGAGGGCAGTGCAGGGGCAGATGGCCTGCGATGGAGGGGTGGGGGGGGGGGGAGAGGGCTGGGGAGAAACCCCAGGACCCGGGGAACTGGGCCTGTCTCAGCCCATGGGAAAACAGGGGCAGCAGCCCAGGGCCCAGCAGGCCACGCCGTGGAGCTCCGGGACGGAGGCCGAGGCCCACAGTCCCCTGGGGATTGGGGGAGGGCGGGGGTGAGGGAGCAGGGAAGTTTCTTCCTAAGAAAGTTATGGTTTGAAAAAACCACCATGCAGAACAGAAACAGACTCAGACCCAAGAGAACATTCTGGTGGCTGCCAGAAGGAAGGGGGTTGGGTGGCTGGGCGGAAAAGGTGAAGGGATTAGGAAATGTAAGTGGGCCGTCCCAGAACGGCCAGGAGGATGTAAAGCTCGGCACCGGGAATGGAGCCGGCAATACCGTAGTAACTCTGCATGGTGCCAGGCGGGCACCAGGGTTGTCGGGCTGCCGCCTTGTTAGATACATGAATGTCTCATCACAATGGATACTGACACAATACCATCTGTTGCCTGCAGGCAGTCCGGAGTCCTGCAGGTGGGTGGCCCCTCACATCACCCTCTGCGCCCCCTCCTGAGCTTGGGGCGGGGGGCAGGGTGCGGGGGGCAGCGCAGGGCAGGGACTAGACCCCGCCCCCGTGCCAATCCGCCCCCCCCTCCCCAGTTCATAGAGGAGGGAAGAAAGGCTCAAGGAGGGAGTGACTGTCCCCCGGTGGCAGAGTCCAGAAGGGACCCCAGGGTCCGTGCTCGGAAGCCCCGCTCCACAAGAGCCCTGTCTCCCCGCGGAGACGGCAGGAGGGTTCGGGGACACAGTGTTTCTTTTCCCGTCCCAGCCATTCTCCCCTCTCTCTGGTCACAGCCCCCCAGTGTGTGCCCAGCCTGAACTAGACCAGCTCTCCTGCTTCGTCCTTGACTCCGGCCTGTGAATTCCCATCTCTTCACCACACACACACACATGCACATGCACGTGCACTCGCACACGCACACGCGTCCTTCCAGCACATTCTCTCTGTGCCCCAGGCAGCCCTGTTTGGATTCTGACACTCAGTGGAGAGACCCCAGCTGACGCAGGAGGCACAGCCGGCCACAGGGAGCAGGAGCCTGGGAACGCCCTTCCCCACCTACCCCTGCAGCAGCGATGACAATAACAAAATCACTCGTGCCTCGGGGCTGCTGAGGCGGGCCAGCGTTGGTTGAATGGGGTGAGATGAATGCACAGACCGAGAACTCTCTGCTGAGACCACCCCCACTGTCAGGGGATCGGGACCCCTCAGCGTCACGAGGTGGTGGGACACGGTGGTGGGACACAGCACTGACTCTCGCGGCTGCGCTGCAGTGAGTGGGTTCGGCCCCGTTTGGAGGGCCACCTGGCAGTTGCTAAAAATGCAGAGGTCCATCAACCCTGCGCCTCCATCTTTAGGGACTCAGTTACTCCAAAGGAAAAGCCCCCGTGTGCACGAAGGCCGCTCGCTGCCGCCGCCCTGTGTGCAGTAGCAGCAGCGCGGTGCAAATGGCCCAGACGCGCGTCGGGAGAGCGGGCCCATGAGCTCTGGACACCTACGCCCAGCGTGCCACGCAGCTGTTAAAAAAGGAGGAGGCTCCATGCAAACAGAGAGGGAAAGCATTCTAAAATATGCAGGTAAGAGAAAAAAGCATGTCATAAACGAGTGAGTATAAACAAGCCCATTTTGGTAAAAAATATAGGTACACGTATTTGCAAATTTAAAAGAAAAGGTCCTCAAATGATTCAGGGTAACTGTAACAATTCTTGTCTCTAGGAAAGGACGTGGGTTTGGAAGGGTGTAGAAAAGGGGTTGAGCCCTGGCTGGTGTGGCTCAGTGCAGTGAGTGCTGGCCTGTGAACCAAGGGGTTGCTGGTTCGATTCCCAGTCAGGGCACAGGCCTGGGTTGTGGGCCAGGTCCCCAGTAGGGGGTGCATGAGAGGCAACCACACATTGATGTTTCTCTCCCTCTCTTTCTCCATCCCTTCCCCTCTCTCTAAAAATAAATACATTTTTTAAAAGGGAGATTTTTAGTCTACAGAGAAGATTTCATCAAATCTAAAGCATCACTGATCATAATTCACTCTCACATTTTATGCACCAATAGAAAAGAAAAAAAACGCTGCCAAAATTAAGACAAAACACTTTCCCCAACTTCTAACCTTTTATTTTGAAACATTAGACTCATAGAAAAACCAAGGAGGAGACAAAGCACAGAAACTTCCCATACACCCTTCACCCAGCTGCTCCTGAGGGTGTCACGCTGTCTCATTCGATTCAAGGAACCAGGAAATAAAACACGGACCCAGCACTTTACGTGAATGTCACCAGTTTCCCAGTCCTGCCCGAACCCAGGACGCCAGGGCGCACGCACCTGGTGGTCACGCGGGTGCCTCCAGCCAGGGGCAGCCCCCAAGTCTGTCTTTGTCTGCCATGCCGTGGACACTTCTGAAGACGACTCACCCTTGATTTGCATTTGCCTGTGGTTGGCTTGGGCTCGGGCTCGGGTCATGCGGTTTTGAAAAGGACACAGCAGCAGTGTTCTGTGCCCTTCTCGCCGCCTCCTCTCTGGGGTAAGGGAGGTCAGCCTGTTTCATTACTGGGACATCAGCCTCCACACTCGGTGAGGGGGGCGTCTGCCGGTTTCTCCAGTGCACAGTTACCGTGTTGCCTTGTGCGATTACTGCCGTCGTGTGAGAGGATGCTTCAAGACTCCATAAACACCCTGTTTCTCCTCATGCCTCCACCCCCTAATTTCAGCAACCATCGGTGATTCTGACCCACAATGGTTACTGCGGGGTTCGCTAACCGACACTTTTCCACTTCCATCATCCTTTCCACGTGTATCCATTGGAATTGTCCTGTGAGAAAGAGCTGCCTCGTCTCCTCTGTTTATTTACTGACAGCAGTATGGACTCGCGGAGATTTCTTTCGTCCTGTGGGTTATAATTCATCGCTATTGTTATGTATCTGTTTAAACTCTGCCGCATTTGGTCACCGCGGGTTCCTTCCGGTTGGCTCTCGGGTCCTTTCTCCAGGGGCCCTTCATTTTTGGGATCGCTTCTGATTTTCTAGCCCCCCCGAGGAGCCCTGGTTCCTCTTATCAGAGATGCTGTTTAGAAGCCAAGATCTGGGCAGCATGGGTGCTCGTTGCTTCTGGGGTGTCAGTGTTCTAGGGCGTCTCGGCTGGCAGAGCTGCAAAGTATATGCAAGTACAGTATGCTAACACACACACTTCTGTATCTACCCAGCTGTAAAATCTGGAATTCATACTGATACATCTTTGTTTTTGTTTTTGGCAGTTTTATAACTTTATTCAACAATCAGCAGCTAGTTCTCATCCACATGAACTGTGTGTAGATTTTTCAAAGTGGTGACAGGTCCAGAGGTGACCAATGTTTGGAGCTCGTTTGGTAAATCTTCGCCCTCATCGCCTTTTCTGGGCAACCGCACCCGGATGTGGTAGGGACATTCCTTACTCCTTCGGCCCCCAACAGCTGTGCTGAGCCTGGTGTCGGCGCCAACATCTGGATTCCCGTCTCCTTCACGGCAAACTTCTGGATCTCTCTGAGTGCCCAAGGGGCACGCTTCTTGAAACCCACTCCCTGGGGGTGCTCGTGGATGTCGATGGTGCATTGGTCTCTGGTCACTTCCTCGTGGACGGCAGAACGGCCCTTCTCACATCCCTGCCCTGCGGGAGCCATTCCGCCAGGCCCAGGCTGGAAAGGAAGGAGCCACACCGACACCTTTCACTCCGACTCGGCACCACACAGTTTATTCGGACTTCCCCTCTTTTTTTATCTGCAACTTTCTTCTCCCGTGGTGAGAAACACGGTGCTCAACACCCACAATATTTTTGCCTGTATGTTCATGCCTTGTGTACAAAGTAACTTCAGTGCAGTTACACGCATATCGAGTTATCACTGAGACCTTTTTCCTTTCTCGTGCTCACTGTACTTTGGGGGGTAGTTTACCCTTTCAGACTTAGACCCAGATTTTTATTGATTTATTTTTAAAGATTTTATTTATTCATTTTTAGAGAAAAGGGAAAGGAGGGAGAGAAACATCGATGTGTGAGAGAGACACCTATTGGTTGCCTCCCATACGTGCTCCGACCAGGGACCGAACCTGCAACCCAGGCATGAGCCCTGACCAGGAATCAAACCCACAACCTTTCAGTTTATGAGACAATCCTCCAACTAAGCCACATCAGCCAGGGCAAAAATCACTGTTGCTATTTTTTGCTTATATCCTTTCAGTCTTTTTTTTTTTTTAGTGGTAATCTATATACTGCAAAAGGTTTAAAACAAAACAAAACACAAACTGTTTTGAAACATCTTTTGGACCCTGGAGCCAGATGTCCTGGTTCAAATTCCAGCCAGCTACTTAACATCTGTGTGTCTTATGGCAAGTTACTTACCCTCTCTGTGCCCCATTTGCCTTACCCTTAAAAGGGGGGAGTGAGCACACACCTCACAGGTTGCTAAGACGATGAGTTACTGTGGAGAAAGCACTGAGGCCTGTGCCCGGCACATGGCAAATGCCACGGAAGGGCGAGCTGTCATCGCCATTATTATGACATTATCGGTACACAAGGGGACATCTGTTCAGGTGCAGCAACAGCTTCGGCAGCAGGATCCGCAGCTGCCTGGGGTTCCCTGGTCTGAATGCATTCCCGTCGGGTTAACCTCCTCTCCAGCCAGGCACTGAGATGAGTATTTCTGGGTTCCTTTTATCTTCTATCAACCACTGCGGGATAAACGCCCTGGAACCAATATGTCTGCACACATCCTTATCTGTCCCCCAAAAATCCAGCTGCCGAGTCACAGACCACACACATATTTAAGCTGTTGATGCCACCTTGCCCTTCATAAAAGTCACACCCCTGACCCTCGGCCTGCTGGTCACCCACACACCGCTCACCAGTGGCCCTGGGTGCACTCAGTGACCACTCCCCCCTCCCCTCCTCCAGCCGGGCATCTCACCTGTGCACCCCATGCCTCCATCGCCACGCCCCGGTGAAGCAGTCAAGCTTACTGACATGCGAGAACTGGAGATAAGGGTTAGAGGTCTGGTCGCCCGCCTCCTGCGGTAAGTCTACGCCTCCCTTTCCCCCACGTGCCCAGTGTGGGTCCACACCCCCGGCACCGATCAGGTGCCTTTTCTTTTTTTTTTTTTTTTAAAGCATTCATTTTTTTTTAAATTTTATTTATTTATTTTTAGGGAGGGAAGCGACGGGGGAGAGAGAAACAGAGAGAGAGAGAGAGAGAGAAACATCAATGTGTGGTTGCTGGGGGTTATGGCCTGCAACCCAGGAATGTACCCTAGCCGGGAATCGAACCTGGGACACTTTGGTTCCCAGCCCGCGCTCAATCCACTGAGCTACGCCAGCCAGGGCTTCAGGTGCCTTTTCAACGCAGTCGCGAGGTTGTGCGAGACGACACGCCGCTCCATGCGCTACGACGACACCAACATTCCAGACCGAGAAGTTTTGCTTTTTAGTCCACATCAAGTGTATTTTTAAAAATGTCCAGCAGCCCATACCGAGGCCCCCAAGGGACCGTTTCAGAGCCCAGCCCGCCATTGGAGAGCGCCCTCTGACTCCCCACCACTGGGGAGACGTGCAGTTCGGGTGCAAACGCACAAAACTCCCCATCTGCCTGCTTGCTGACGAGCGCCCCACTTCCCCACATCACCCCGGGAAATACAAAGGCACCTGCCACGGGGGGTGGGGGGAGAGGTGCAGGTAGAAGAGGGTACAAGGGTGACAAATGGTAATGAAAAAATACAATAAAAGTAAACTACTAAAAAAAAAAAACACCCGCTACGAAGGCGCCAAGCGTCTGCCCTCTGAGGACGGCAGCAAGCGTGTGTGGGTGGGACCGCGCTGGGCTCCTTCCCGCGACGCTCAGGACGTAGGACCGTGATTCCCACTGAACCGGCGAGGAGACTCAGCCTCAGAGACGTCAGGGGCTTGCTCAGGAGCTGACCCTGAAGCTCACACCCTCTGATTCCCAAATCCCTGCCCGGCCTGAGCCTGCAAGACCCTGCAAGGAGTCTGGGAGACGCATTAGTCGCCTTCACCCCTGCAGCCACCCCGGACAGCCCCCTGCCACCTGCCCTCTTCTCTCCAGAACAACAAGACACGCTCGGGCGAGGCAGGACCACTCCTGGGCATCCTTCCAGCTCCGTCTGTGAGGGGCACCTGGCTTTGCCCACCTGGTGTCGGAGCTGTGGATGGCCGGCCAGCAGGACCCACCACCAGCTGTCATGCCCACCCTGCCCATTAGATGGGAACCTGAGGCCCAAGCAGGGTCCCTCAGAGACTCTCAGGGAGGCCTGGGTTGTGCGGGAACTCAGAGGAGAAGCTGGGACATCCCGGAGGAGGGGCACCAGGTGACGGGAGTACAGTGGGACGGGGAGGCTGCAGGGCACTGAGGTGGCAGCCTGGGGACAACAGCCCCACCACCGTCACTCGCTGACCGCGGGCCTGACACTGCACTCAACACTTAACACTCTTGCTTCTGCTGCTGAGGGGCGTGACCTGGCGGGAACCACGGTGACCCCGTGTTACAGAAGAGGAAAGCCAAGGGCAGAGCAGCTATGAGAACAGCCCGAAGCCACGCAGTTGCAACTCAACTCATGAGAGGACCCCGGGGGGTGGGGGGTGGGGGCTCAGCCTGCAGGTGTGAAACCCAGCTCCACCTCTTCTCCGCAGTAGGAGGTGAGGAAGGGACTGACCTCATCCGTAAAACCCACACGATAATAAAACGGAAGAATGTGAAAACTATCAACAGCTGAGTAAACACGAGCTTTGAAAAAAAAGGTCCAGCAAAACAATTTTCTGAGGTCGGCACAAGGGCAGGGAATTGGTGATCTTTAAGAAATTATCCTGGAGACAGCTGACGGGAGTGGGGCATGTGAGCCTGGACCCAGGGAGCAATTATTGAGCACCTGCTGTATGCCACCACGCTACACTGGCCACCACCCTGACGGTGACCTGTTATCATCCGATGGGAAATACGGGCCGAACCCTTGCAAACGCACATAAGCAGGGATAAAGCTGGGTGGGGAGAGATCCACACTCCCTAGTGGCCAACCAGACAGGGCAGGGGGAGTTCTCCATTACAAGGACAGCCAAGACCCAGGAACCAGAGGAGAGATGACGCCGGAGAAGTGTGGGCCCCGACCAGGCAGGTGGGTCACCGGTGCCATCTCAGTGAGCCATTCCAGCTCTCGGAGGGAGGGGTCGACAGTCTCTAAGATGAGAAAACTGAAGTCCGAGGGATTGAGAAACCTGTCTGAAACCACACAGCTGGCCGCAGTGAGGCCGGACTTGAACCCAGACCTGGGGGGAAGGGCAGGGCAGAGGACAGCAGGGAGCTAGAGACAGGGGGAAGGCTGCAAAGACCACAAGACAGCAACTGAGAACATGCACTGTCTCCCAGGGCAACTGAGATCAACGACAGTGACCGAGGGGGGTCCGTTCAGCTGGCTGAAGGCTTAAAGCGTCTGCCAGAGCCGTGTGATGAGGGAGGGGAGGCCCTGGCCTCTGTACCCACAGGATGAGGGTCCCCACACTGAATGGGGGCCCCGAAGCCTGGACCCCCACTGGAGCCTCGCACACGTCTCCTGAGAGAGCGTCCCCACTTCAGTCCTCTGGGGCAGGAAGAGGCGCAGGGGAAGGATACAGGAGTCTGTCCCCAGCGCGAGGCTCTGAAACCCCACGGGGCTGGGAAAACTTTCCCTTCGGGGGTGAGCCAGTTCCCCTTGGAGTCAGGCGGACAGGCGGCCTCAGGTGAGCTCTGACAAGCCAGCAAGGGGTTGAAGGGGCTGCCATCCCCCGTGGCCAACTGGGCTCGGATCTGGAACAGCCCCCTGACCTCGCTTCCCCTCTCTGGGAGGCAGCCACGGAGCCAAGGAGCAGCCAGATCTTGCTGCTTTAACAGGCACTCACAACCTGAAACCTCACCAGACCTAACCCCGCAACACACACACACACACACACACACACACACACACTCTCTCTCTCTCACACACATGCTCCAGGCCCTCTGGTCTCCACTTCACTCCCAGTTCAAGCCTCACTCACACCCCAGGGCCTGGGCATAGCCCGGGCCCTCCACCCTCCAGCCTGTGATGCCATCTCCCTTTCCACGAAATCCTGTCTTTTCGGGTCCAGTGTGAACGCTGCGACCTGCTCAAATCTCTCTGCCCCACTCCGTCCTCACTCAGACTCCCACTGTTTCCTGAGTGCACCCCCACGCGGCTGCCCCTCTCTCCTAACAGGGCCCCTGTGCTCTGTTCTCCTGGTAAGGTTCTCCAGGTGGCACACTGCACCTCCCAGGTGCGGAGGACAGGGACCAGAATCCAGGAGTCCATCCCGCACACACGGACTGACCACCTCCACCGTCCAGGCCCTGCGGGGATCTGGACTGCTTCCCTTTCCCAGCCCTCCCCGCCCCGTCCCCCCTCCTGTCTCTCCACCGCCCCTACCACGGAGGCCACCTGGGCCCAGGAGAGTGTCCCCTTTCCACACCCTGGCCCCTCCCTGGTCCTTGCTCCTTCCTGCCCCCTCCCCTGGGCAGACCCAGATGTCCTCTGAGGACCCCCAGCCACAGCACCCTGGGTGTGGTTTCCAGCGCAGAAACTGGCCACTTCTCCAGAGGG
This sequence comes from Phyllostomus hastatus, assembly GCF_019186645.2. Classification (NCBI taxonomy): domain Eukaryota; kingdom Metazoa; phylum Chordata; class Mammalia; order Chiroptera; family Phyllostomidae; genus Phyllostomus; species Phyllostomus hastatus. The sequence continues at coordinate 23,633,672 of NW_025334024.1, forward strand.
GCTCCAAGGCTGAGAGGGTCCCCAGTCACCAGGGTCTAGTCTGGCTTCCCACTCCCCAGGCCACTCCCAGCAGGACACTTCTCCTGGGAGAGGGGCTCAGACTGTCACAGGAAGCAGGAACCAAAGGTCACGGTCAGGGGCTCCTTCCTTAGGGGACCCGATTGGAGGGCAGGGGCTCTAGGCTTCCTTTCCCCCTTTGGGGACCCGACTACAGCTGGATCACTCGGAGACTCCACTGGGAAGGCCACTGGGGACTCGCAGAGCAGAGCCGGGCGGGGCTCCGCGCACGAACCGGCAGCGCACGGGCCAGGAATCAGCGGGCGTCCGCACCCCCTCCTGCAGCTCCAGCCGGAGCCGCCCAAACCCCAGCCGCCGCGCTCCGCTCCGCTCCAGCTTGGGCAGTCGCGGGCGGCGAGGGCCGGCGGTACCTGTCAGCAGCTCGATCTTGTGCCCCAGCACCTTCATCGCGGCGCCCGGCGCTGCCCGGCTCGGGGGACCCAAACGCGGGAGGCGAGGAGCGAAGTAGTCGGAGAGCGAGGAGCGGAGGAGGAGCAGCAGCCGGAGCCAGAAGTGCTCTCGCCACCGCGCCCCCCCCCACCATGCCGCGCTCCCCCCTCCAAAACGCTTTTAAAAATCCACCAATTGGACGACCGCGCACCCCTAAAAGGCGCCCGCCGCCGCCACCTGGTCGGGGTGAGCTCCGGGAGGCGGAGGGAGCGCGCGGGGTGGATGCGGCGACCGCCGGGAGGCGACAGGAGGGGGCCGTGCGCCCGCCGCGGGAACAAAGAGGCCCCGCCACCCGGGTGTCGGGGTGGGGGCGGGGGTCGAGGGCCCCCTCCTGTCGCCTCTTGAGTGACGCCTGGGTCGTGGCCCCGGAGGTGTCCGACGGGGAAGGCCAAGGGGGAGAGACGGGGTGCGGTGGGGGAGGAGAGGGTGCCGCCCTCGTCGGCGAAAGGTGGCCCCCGGGTGCGGGAGCTCGGCTCCCGTGGTCTGGGGTCCTGCGCTGCGGCTGCGCCGGGGGGTGGGGGGGGGGGTGGCTGCGGCCGCAATGACAGAGGGACAAGGGCGGCGCCAACTCACCGAAGGCGTTGTGGGCCAGACAGACGCGCAGGGGGGAAGCCGAGTCTCGCCGCCGCCGCCGCCAACACGCGGATGCGGGTGCGGGTGCGGGTGCGAAGGCCCCGCGCCCCTCAGCCGCGCGCAGCTCCTGGGGGCGGAGGCCGGGCGGGGGCGGGGCACCGCGAGGCGTGCCCGCGTGGGCGTGGTGGGTGGGGGCGCTCGGCCCGCGGGGCTTGGCAGGTCCTGGGAGGCCGTCCCGGGTGCTCAGGGCCCGCCCGCAGCCACAGGGGGAGGGCAGATGGGCGGATGGGCAGGCAGGCGGGCGACACCGGATTCTAGCGGAGATCCACCCCTCCCTCCCGCTCCTCGTCTCCTGCAGGCGCGCAGAGGAAGGGTCCCCGGCGCTCGGACTCAGCAGGGTGCTGTGTGTGCGGGGGGGGCCGCACGCAGCCTACGATCCCCTTGCAGCCGCTCGGCGTCGGGTTCCCGGGGGATGGGGCGGCCTCCGCCTCCGTCTTTGTTTAGATGACCGAGGGGAACCCCAGCCGGGAGGAGGCAGCACCCCTCCCCCACCCCGCCGCTGCCTGGGAACCGCAGGGGGAAAGCCCTGGGGGGTCAGGAAGAACCGGGCGCTCAGGGGCCGGGTCTTCAGAGCGCTAGCTAGGGTTTCCTTGGGGAGCTCACGCGGGAGTGACCATCTCCAGGCAGATGTTGTGGGCCCTCAGCTACCCGCTCTCCCCACTCCGCCCCCTTCCCGGTAGGACAAGGTCCTTGATCCCCTCAAGTTCTCTTCCACGGTCAGAGCGGGCAAGGGACCTGGGGGACCCTGTCTTCCTCGGGCTCACTCTGGTCGGGCCCAGGGGCGTGGCTGCCACCTGCCACCCTAAAGGAGGGAGCACTAAAGCCCCTGGATAAAGCAAAGCCCCCGAGGTAGGGAGAATGGAAATCCGACGACCTGAAAAAACGGACTTGGGCACCAGTTCAAGAGGAGCGCGCCTGGGGCCCGGGTCCTAATCAGGCTCCGCCAGGGACCTTGGGCGGGGCTCAGCCCCTCCCGGATTCCAGCCTTTTTTTTTTTTTTTTAAACCTCACCCTACTATATATCTGTGTATGTTTTCTACTGATTTTAGAGAGAGAGGCATCAATCAGCTGCCATTGCCTCCCTTACGGCCTTCAACCGGGCCTCGAACCCACAACCTGGGTTTGTGCCTGGACCAGGAATCAAACCTACAACCTTCTGGAGTACAGGGCAACACTCCAACCCACTGAGCCTCCTGGCCAGGGCTCTAGCCTTTGGGCCTACTTGGACGGGCTCCTCTGGGAGGTCTGGTGTGGCAGAAGAGCGGGAAGCTAGAGAACTCTGCAGTGCCCCCCCACCCCCACCCCTTCACTTGGGCTGCTTAGTGGTGAGACGCGGGAAGCTGCCCCGGCACTGAACTGATGGGATCACCGATGTTGGCTGAGGAAGCCAGAAAGATCCGGTGGCCCAGATGGAGCCAGTCCTCAAGAATACGGGCTGGCTCTACGGCTTCCTGGCTGTGTGATGTCCAGTGGGTTCCTTAGCCTCTCTGAGCCTCCGTGGCACACCGGGTGAAGGTGGGATGACGCCGACCTCTCAGGGAAGTGAATGACAGCACCTAAAGAAAGTGCTCAGCATAGTGCCGGCCGAGGGCTGTCATGTTCAGCCAACAGCCGCCTTTGTTACTGATGAGGAGACTGTTACGGCGTCAGAGAGGTTTTCAGGCTCTCCTGAGTTCCGCCCTTTTCAGTGACTCCAGACCTAGTCATTGAACGCAGCAAAGTGTTGGTGTTCCGGTGACGCGATTCCCGGGGCCCGGCCTGTCCTGAACTTGTCTGAACTTAGGCATCCCCGGGAGGATGCGTAAGGTTGCCATCCAAGTACTTGGAAACTGTGACCCGTCTGTCTATGTGTGGAACAGTGTCTGCCATGGCCTTGAACTCCTACAGGCACCCCCCTTGGCTCAGATAATTCCCACACCCCCAGGGAGTGCTCAGGTGAGCGAGGCTGCGGATTTGAACCCTAGAAGTGGAGACAATAGATGATGAAGTGATGTGGCTGCAAGAACAACCTCACTTCCGGGGGCCACTGCAGCAAATAGAGGAGCTGAGGAAAGGGGCAGGGAGAAGGGCCCCCAGCCCTTTCTGCAGGGCGGTGGCGCCTGGGAGTGGGGACTCCCCTAGCAGCCAGCGAAGGGTGAGCTCTCAGTCCCTCCTGCTCCGGCTCTTCATCCCTGCAAAGGGGGCGTGGTGCTTGGGGACAGGCTGGACGGCAGGGTTTTCAACAGGAGAAAGCAGAGCAGGACCCAGGGCCCCGTCACGGGCTGGGACTTGTCCTGCAGCCTTGCTCCTAATTACCATATCTTGTCGTGTATAATGTGCGCTTTTGGCCCGTATTTTTGAGGGAAAATTAGATGCACATTACATGTGGGTGGTGCCTAAAATACCTTGTATCTGTCCTTGTGTTTTGTAATTATTTGTTACCTAAAATTTCTTGTACTGGATGTTCAAAAATAAATGCTAAAATCCCTTTATAATACAAAAAAAACTAGTATCTGCATATAAATAAATAATTGAATTAAAAAATTAAAATGAAAGATGTTTTCCCTGAAAGTTTGGACCAAAACATGGGTGCACATTATACACGGCCACATACGGTGCCTGAAAGATGCTACCTGTGTCGCTGCCTTCTCCGCACTTCCCTTCTCCCAGGTGTAAAATGGGCCAGAGGTCGGCCTGCTCCTCACCTGGAGAGGAGACACAGCCTCTCTGAACCTTTGTCTCCCGTCTGTGAAACTCAGGCCAATATGGCAGCCTGGATAGTCATGGCACATAGTGGACCTCCTCTAGCTAGGTTAGGCAGACAGGGGCTCTGGTAGAAGGAGGGCGGGCAGCTCTCAGGACCTCAGGAGTCATGGCCAATGCTGCAGGTCTGGTGTCAAAACTACTCCTGCCGTCCCTGGGCACAGATGCTGCAGCTGGCAGCACCCCTGGGCAAGGAAGGGCACAGTGCACTGCCGTCGGGACCACAGCGGCCTCTGGGGCCCGTGGGGTGCTGCCCCCCAGGTGGCATCCTTGCCTGAAGTGGGATTCTGTGTGGTCTCGGCTTCCTCGTGTTGCCAGTGTCTAACTCACAGGCAAGAACGGGTGTGTCTGCATTTGGGACAAACTTGGATGGATCTAGGGAGGATTATGCTAAGAGAAACAAGGCAGACGGAAAAGGACAAGAACCGTATGGTTTCACTGATATGTGGGCTATAAGACAAACAACAACACGTGAACAAACTTGTAGGTACAGACAACAGAATGGTAGTTACCACAGGGGAGGTGGGGTGGGGAGAAAGAAGAGGGTAAAGGGGGTCAAAGACAAGGTGAAGGAAGGAGACTAGGCTTCCGGTGGTGGGCACACAATGGGGTACACAGATGTCGTATGAGAAATACGACAAAAATTTATATAATGTTATTAAGCAAAGGTACCCCAATAAATTTAAGTTTAAAAAAAAGAATGGTGTGTCTGATTGGAGGCGCCCACAGCACGCACTCTGCCAAAGCTGCAAGGGAGGCGGGCAAAGGGATTCTCAGTTCCTTTAGAGGAATGGGGGCCCCGCCCCATGGGAAGGGCTTGTCAGACGCTGGTGGCTAAAGAGTGACCCGTGCCATGAGCTTGTTGGGAAGCCACTATGAGGTGATGCACGTGGGCCATCAACGTGGAGCCTGGCACGGAGGGAACACGAGATCCCAGGTCGCTGAGATTCGTGACACACCACACATCTGGTGCCAGCCAGCCATGCTCCTCCACACTCCAGTCTTCGTCCTGCCAGCCGGTGAAACACAAAAGGACCTTGAAGAGAGGGTGGCATGTGCTGCCCTTCCAGATGTGGAGAGCTCTGGTCCCAGTGCCAGGAGGACAGGTGACTGGGTTTTTCCATTGTGATGATGAATTGGGCTGAGTCACTGTCCCTCTCCAGTCCCCTCGTGACCATGACTGAGAGCAAATAGAAAGACCTCGCAGGTGGAGTCGGAGAGCAGCTGAGCCTGGGGCCATGGAAACTTCCTCTCCTGGCAGGGTTGGGGGTGGCAGGAGCTGTCCCCTCTCTCCTCCAGGAACGCTCCCCCTCTCTCTCATCCTGAGTCTCATAGCCCCTGGGGCAGCAGTGGATCATTTCTCTTCTTTCGTAGGGTGGGTTGAGTACCTCTTCGGTGCTAAGCCCTGTCTGGGCTGGGGGGGTGCACTGGAAAATCAGAGCTGACCAGGACATTGACCTTGCCTTTAGGGGTTATGCCTGGATGAAGGAAACCAGCATTGAGTCCCATGACATGGAGACTGGGCAGACGCTGCTAACCTGTGTCCCTGAGGTTCCAGTTGGGGCCTGCAGAGGCCAGCAAGGGCTTCCTGGAGGAAGAGCCTGCAGGAGGGGGGGAAGGGAAGGACTGGGTGAGAGTACCATCCACCCACCCACCCACCCACCCACCATCGTACACTGGGTCAGCCAGTTCCTGTGCTGAGCTGGGGAGGTGTGGGGCTTTGTGCCCTGTGCCCTGCACTAGGAGCTCCTGGGTGGGGGTGGAGAAGGCTGGGCCTGCCCCAGCGGAGGGAGAGCAGGCTGGAATGAGGAAGTGAGCAGGGCTGAGTGCGGGCCCCTCCGTCTGGCTCTGGAATTTCGGCAATCACCAGATCGCGTGCCCCCGCTCCCGGGCCACCTTGCTCCACTCACAGGCTGCGTTGCCACCCCCTTGCTCCTGGCACATGTCGGATCCCCCTGGCGCAGAAGCAGCCCTTTGCTCTCCAGGTAACCACAGACACCCCGCTTTCTCCTCCCTCATCCCAGAGGATAACAGAACCGCCTCCGGTTCCCTTTGAAAAAGCCCCTTTATCTGCCCAGGAAGCTTCACCAGACAGTCTCTCGCTCCCACCGGCTGCCCTCTGCCCTATCCTGACGCATTATTTATGGCCCATTACTCACCTCCTGCAGGCGCCCAGATGCTGCCTGCCAGAGCCGTGACCTTGCCGTGTCCCCTGGAGAGGACCAAGGGCAGCTCCTTCCTCCTCACCTTCCATTCTTCCCTCCCCTCCCCCTTGCAGCTTCTTTGGATGCCAGCAGACTCCTGGTGTGTGGCACAGCCTGTCCCCTCTCCCCACCCACGGGGACCACCATGTGAGTGAGCAGTTCCCTCCTTCTTTGCCAGGCCAGCTGCCCCGCTGTGGCCTGCTCCCACTTCCCCAGCACAGCAGCCACACCAACAGCTGCATTTCAGTATCTCCCGCAGCCCCACATGGCCCCGGCTCCAGTGGCCAGGGTGTGTGCCCAGGTGTGTGTCCGGGTGGGTGTGCCTGTGTTGTGACAGGAGGGCATGTGTGGATGTCATACACGGGGAGGGACTTGAGTGGCCTCTTCTGAGTCTTGTACCCACGAGTGCACCAGGTAAGGATGGGCTTCCTCCTCGTCACCGCGGGAACCGAGAGGAACTTTTAGGTCTAGAGTTAAGGTTGGGAGTAGGACCCACACGGCCCTGGCAGCTGTGTGACATTGAGCAAGTTGCTTACTCTCTCTGTGTATCGACTTCCTCCTCTTTACCTCGCCCAGGCCTTCGGAGGACTCGCTGAGACAGTGCGGGCGAAGCCCCCAGCTCAGGGCCCGAGGGACAGCGAATGCTGGTAAACAGGTTTCGACAAGGCACCTAGTCCTGCCGGGTCTAGGCCAGGGGGGACGAGTTTCCATGTCTCGGGCTCTGGGGAGGCAGGGCGCCTGCAGGGGACCAGCCCAGGGCTGGACAGGCCGGGCTGGCTGGCATCTAGGCAGCATCTGAGACCCTCCTCCTCAGTTTCACAGCCAGGCCAAGCGGCAGGGGCAGGAGGGGAGGGGGAGGGGCAGTTACCAGTTAACAGTCCGAGGTTCGGTTTTACGAGACCAAGAGTTAAGGAGATGGACGGCGGCGATGGCTGCACCCCGTTAGGAATGTAGCGAATGCCCTTGAACTCTACGTGTAAATACCATCAAGACAGTAGTTGTTACATTATGTATCTTACCACGATAAAAAATTTTGAAAAAAATCCACAAATTATCTTACAGCTCCGGAGCTCAGAAGTCCAAATGGGCCGGCAAGGCTGCGTCCCTTCTGCCGGCCCTCGGGGAGAATCCGCTTCCTGGCTCCTGCAGCGTCTGGAGGCTGTTGGAGCTCCCTGGCTTGCGGCCCCTTCCAGCACCGCCCTCTGCTTCCCTTCCACGACGGTCGCCTGCCGCACCTGTGGTCACCCCGCCTCCCTCCCGTAAGGAGCGTTAGGATGAGACTGAGCCCGCCTGGCCATCCGGGAGACTCCCCATCTCAAGAGCCTTCACCTCATCACCCCTGCAAGTCCTTTTGCCTCGTGTGGCAGCCGAGTCACGGGTTCCGGGGAGGAGGATGCGGCATCTTCGGGAGGCCGCTGCTCCGTCTCCATAGTTGCCGGCAGAAGTAGTCGCAGGAGTGCGCGAGTGTGCAGGCGCGGTGGCGTCAAGTACCGGGAACACGGCAACGGGCGGGAGTCCTGGCGAGCAGCATGCGGCCACACCGAGCAGGAGGCCAAGGGCGAGGAGGGATGTCCACGGCGTTTTGAACGAGAGACGCAAATGTCAGAAATTCACCATCGATGCTATCCACAAACATCCTCATGCCTCTCCCCGCTCCCCGGGAGCGGGGAGCGCAGCAGCGAATTAAGCAGGAGGGGTGCAGCCCCTTCCCGCGGAGAATCCATACACGGAAACACACGCGTGCGCGGAGAAGCCTGCGCAAAGCAAACACTGAACGCGCGTCGTGGGAGAGGACGCGCGCCCAGTGGAAGTGATGAAGACTTGCCCTTTTCTCGTGGGGGCTTTGTCAACAAGTGCTTCTGGCTTCCGCTCAGAAGCGAACTAAGGTGCGGTGATTGGCACGAGCTGGCCATCCCGTCTCATCCCATCCCCTGATGGTGAAACCACGCCATCCACAGAACAGCAAGGAGGGAGAAAAGAAAAGAGGGAAGGAGAGCGGGAGAGAAAGGAAGAACAAGCCGACTCCTGTCAACGTGGAGAAGCCAGGGCTTGGGGGGCACTTGCCCACGCCTCCCGTGGAGCAGAGGGTCTCCCCCCCATCCCATTGGCAGGTGCTGCAGACACAAGTCTTCCTGTCCTCTCCTGGGGCACCCAGCCCTGAGCCTGCATGCGGCAGGTGGGCGGGGGGGGCATACTGTGGACCAGCCGAGTCACAGATGGGCGAGCCGGCAAAGGCGGGTGAAGCCCGTCCGGGAGAAGCCAGCATCAGGCCAGGGTTCTCTCTGACCCTGTGACCCCGTCTGACAGCAGCCACACCCACCAGCCTCAGTTCCACCCCCAGGTGCGTCTCCCCTCATTTGTAACCATTTTGGCTCAAAGTCTGGTCCTGCCCAAGCCCCCAGAACTACCTGGTTTATTTGAGAGGTTCCTCGGTTTGAGGATGTGAGTGGAAATGCCAGGGTGCTTATTTCCCCAGGGAGAACTTGTGGTTGGATCCTTTTTTTGCCCTCAGTTGCTACCCCTGAGCTGGCCTCTCTGCCCTCTGCACGCGTCTCTGGGGCTGATGCTTTGTGGCCATCGGGCCCAGGGACCCTCGATCCTGGGCACTGTCATCTCAACCCTGTGAACTAAGTCCCCCCCGGTAAAGACTGTCTCGAAATGGCAACCCGGCAGACAGGCTGTCCGGGAACACGGCCCAGGGACCAACCAAACAAGCCCGTGTCGTCTCGTTTTGCTCTGGGTTCGTACTGTTCCAGGAAAACAGGACGGGACGTGAGAATCCGAAGCAGTCACATGTTTTCCTCTGAGAACAGGGCTCCTCTGATTCCTCACGAGGACGCGGTGAGAGCGCTCACTTCCCTTTAGTGCTCTTGGGCGCAGGTGGACACAGGAAAACATCATTTCAGTTTGTTCTGATTTTCTCCTTAAGCACCTGCTCACCCTTCCTGGACCTGTGGTTGGACAAAATTCAAACTGCTCCCGAGGCGTAGTTTTAGGTGACATGTCCCTGCCCCCTTCCCGCTCTGTCCCCCCTCCTCCCTGTTCCCCCTCACGCACACCCTGGCACGTTTCTGCCCCAGGCCCTCGGGACTTGCGCTGCCCTCTGCCCAGAACACCCCCCCACCTGGTGTTCTCACGTGTCCTCCCTTTCACAGGTCTCTGCTCCGATGTCACCATCTCTGGGAGCTTCCTGGACCACCGTCCTTAGAACTGCAGCCCACCCCATCCCATCACTCCCGGCCCCCACCCCTGCTTTATTTTTCTCCGTGGCACTTTCAAATAGATCACTTCCTTATTTTGTGTGCTGTCTACCTCCTTCCTAAGGTGAACCCCACGAGGGCATGGATTTATTTCCATTTGCTTGACACCGTAAACCTCGTCCTAGAATAATGATCGCATTATGTATCCACCATCTCATAAACATGCTAATGATTCCACCCCGCTCTTCCACGTCTAGGAGTTTATCCCTGGGCGGTAATTGCAGATGTGTACAAAGATAGAGTTAGAAATGTTACAAAAGCCAAGCACTGGGAATAATAAGAGCTGACATTTAATTAGCACTTACCATGTGCCAGCCCCTGCTCTAAACATTTTATGCATGCAAATGCCTTAACCCTCAAAACCACCCCACCACCCACCCACTGCTGTCTGGATTTTATAAGTGAGGGGATAGGTGGAGGGACTAAAGGCAGTACAGCCAAGATCTGATGTGGGGCCCATATTCTTGACCACCAAGCTGTGCTCCAGCCATTGAAAATGATGGAATATTTTGGTGGGGGTGTGGAGGGGGCCGGCCATGCACCCCCAAATTGTACACAAATTGTGTGATCATACGCATCCCTGAGAAGCAGCTGGTTTTATCAGATTCTCCAAGACCTCCAAGAGCCAGGGTTGTAGAAGAATTCTTCTACATAAATAAATCTGTGTGAACATGCCCCACTCGTGGGTTGCCACTGTCTTTAAGAAAAGATTCTTGTAGCTTCCCTCCTTCCACATAAGCTTTCCACTCTTGCCCCTAAACCACATGACAAGCTAGAAGGTCACATGGAAGAACCTTTAACGACTTGGAAAGATATTTGTGACACAGAGTTACCTGCAAAAAACAGGTGTTTAAAAAGAGTATACAGTTTGACCACATTTTCATAAAAATTTCACATGTTACAAGACTTAAATAAGTAGATTATATGCAAAAAGCTGTATTTTCAGGTGATGGAATTACAAGTGGTTTTTTTTATTTCTTTTCTGGTCTTGTTTATATTCTTTACATTTTTTTGCAAGAGCATAAACCACTTTTGCAATTAAACAAACTTTTTTTTTTAAGGAAAAGGGCAGCTTTTGGAGCGATAATTTGGTAGTAGTAGCACTGTGGAAATCGTCGACAGCTCAAACCCTCAGGGAAGCTGAGCGGTCACATAAAATATGACATCTCCATGTCAGAAAAATGATGCGGCTGTTAAAAACAACAAAGAAAACACCAGGGTAGGCGGATCGCTGACAAGATACACAGTGAGATAGAAAAAGGGGCCACAGAACGGAGTGCGTGACGAGGCCCAAGTACACAAAGGCCGTGTTGGGAGGGCGTCCAGGCCTTGAGAGGGGCCAGGGAGGACGCCCCCTGCGTGGTGGGGCTCCCCGGGGGGCGCACAGGGGGTCACCGCTGGGGGCTGGGGTGCGGGCTGCCAGGGTGCAGGGGCAGTCTGTTCTGGATGATTTAAAGCTTTTACAAGTCTCTGCCTATATGAACGCGTGTTACATAGGCAATCAATTCAAAAGGACATAGTAAAAAATAGGGAAGAGTTTTTAAAAAGCTGCCCAAACCCAAAATGCCCCCTCCCCTATGAAGCTGCTCAAGGGCTCCACGTCCAAGCCGATAGGACCTCTCGGGAAGGGCCACGGATCTCGGTGACACAGTCACGACTGGAACCAGCTCCGTCACCAGCGAGGGGCGTAGGGGATGCAGCCTCCAGGACGCTTTTATGCTCCAAGAGCAATAATGGATTCATCATGGGGAGGACCTTGCAGCGGTGCGGACACTGACAAAAGTCCAGTGGGCAACTGCACAGCCAGGAGGGAGCGTGCGCGTGCCCAGGAGGGAGCGTGCGCGTGCCCAGGAGGAAGGCGGAGGGCCACAGCCAGGCGGTTATGTGAAGTTTGCCGGAACTTGGTTCTCCCCACGGCTTGCCCATGGCAGTGCTGAAGCCGCAGCGGCGCCTGGACCCTCCCATGCTCTCACTCCCCACGCTGTCCTCACCACATCTCCTCTGCTCCCCTCACTTCCTGGCATCCCCACGGCGGCCTGCCGCACCCCGTCCCCCGTGGGGGCACCTTCGGCTGTCACTGCCATTACCACGGCAGCTTCCTAACTGGTCTTCCAAGGCCATGCCTCCGTCTGTGTCTCTGCAGCAGGTCAGAATGGTCTCCCGCCTTTTGGAAAGGTGACTCAGATGGCGTCTCCTCCCTGTTTCCCCGTGGCGATGTTGTCCTTCCCCTGATCTCCAAGCCTTGATAAGATCTGGCCGTTGGCCACCTCTACTGGGTCGGCCAGAAAGTTCGTTTGGTGTTTTCCATATGAGTGCTTAGTCGTCTTTAACTTCATTCAAGACAATTTTCGTGGATTGTTTCATGGCAACTGTCATATCAGCCTGCATTTAAAAATGTATCCCAATGGGTGAATTTTTGTGCAGCCATTTTAATTTTGAAGATGGAAGAAAATGCCTAACATTTTTGGCGTATTATGCTTTATTATTTCAAGAAGGTAAAAACACAACTGAAACACACAAAAAAGATTTGTGCAGTGTATGGAGAAGGTGCTGTGACTGATCAAATGGGTCTAAAGTGGTTTGCGAAGTTTCTTGGTACTATCGACATTTTGGCCAAATAACTCTTTGCCGTGGGCTGTCGCGTGCATTGGAAGAGGTTTAGGAGCAGCCCTGGCCTCTACCCACTGGAAGTCAATAGGGGGAGAGAGCCAACATACTCAAAATATCCAAATCAAGAAAGTAATTCATGCCCTGGCTGGCATAGCTCAGTGGATTGAGCACGGGCTGCGAACCAAAGTGTCACAGGTTCGATTCCCAGTCAGGACACATGCCTGGGTTGCAGGCCACGGCCCCCAGCAACCACACATTGATGTTCCTCTCTCTCTCTGTCTTTCTCCCTCCCTTCCCTCTCTAAAAATAAATAAATAGACTCTTTAAAAAAAAAGAAAGTAATTCATGAAAATGAAAATGTGTTTTCTATTTTGTGGAAAACACGAAACGGACTTTTTGGCCAACCTGACACCCCCACTTCTCACTCCCTTCCCTTGGTCCATGTCTGTGCTTCCAGCCTCACTCGCCTTTCCGTCTGCCACCCCAGCGACCTTGCACTTCCTGCGCCCCTGTCTGTGTGCCTGGCTGCTCCTGAGGCTCCTCGAGGGGTCTGTCTGAAGCACCCCACCCCTGTCACCCCCACACCACATCAGCCTGTGTATCTTCCTCACCATTCTATGCTGAAATCCTCATTTCTACTGGTTTACTCCTGATCTTCCCCACCAGCCAGCCAGCAGTGTTCGGGGCTGTACCCCATGCTGGGTGCTAGTCTGAGCACTTTATAATACAACCCGTTCCCTGCTCCTCTCAACCCTGCAAGGGTTAACCCAACCATGATCATGACCCCATTTTACAGATGAGGAAGGTGAGACCCAGAGGTGAGCCACCTGTTCCAAGGCGGGCACCTCTGAAGTGGTGAAGCGGGGATTCGAACTCGGGTGGCCTCAGCACAGAGCCTGGGCCCTTTCTTATTACACCATCCTCCCTAAAACCAAGAGTGAGCTAAACACCGACCCCTAGTTTACTTTCTGAAGATTTGAACTGGCTTGGGAAGCAGCCCAGGAATTTCGCTGGTTACAGTGGTGTAGGACAGCCAACCCCACGGGACTCTCCCGCCCCCAAGCTCCTACTGCCTGCAGCAACTTGGAGGACATGGTTTGACCTGTTTTTCCCCCAGATCTGGGATAGAACAGGCCGTACGTAACGGTGTTCCACCGCTGTGTTGTCTTTGAAAGCCCTGCAGCGGCGATGAGCTCACTGCCCTTATGTAACTCTCAGCTGGGCCCCGCTGCATGGAGGCCCAGCCCTGACACCTGTGGAACTGAAACTGGCAGCGCCTCTGTTTGCAAAAAATAGGGGACTCAACGCCTATTTGGGTTCTATTTTTATTAAAACCCCATTAACTTGTTTCTATGAGAGCAATTACCATGTCAGGCTGGGAGCTGTGGAGGAGTCAGGCTTTTTTTTGACATGAACAGCTGTTCAGCTGTTTGCAGGAGAACTTTCTTTTCAAAAGGACCCCCTGGGGTTGGCGTCTCAGGCTTGTTCTCAGCCCCAAGGCGGGTTTTCTTAGCAGACAGTTTGGTAACATCCCCACTGCATCGGGGAGGTGGAAGATAACATAATTTCATTAATTTTGCCTGATTTTTGTAACTCTGAACTCGTTTCAAGGCTTCCAGCCTGCTGCAGAGATGGTAATTCCTTTCACACCTTGTAAAAATGTAAGCACCACCCCAGGGCACACGGAGACCAAGCAAGAGGTTTCACTGTGCAGAGCTGGAGGGAGGCCTTGGTGCATCTACCTTTGCCCCTCGGAATCCCTGTGAGCAGGCCCTGCCTGTCCTCCTTCCAGGCCTGGGAGACGCGGCCCCTGGCTGCACTGTGCCCCCTCCACACGACTCTGCATTTGAACGCCGGGGCACGTTCTGGAACCGCCCAGCTTGCTGAGGAGAAAGTCCGATCTCGTCTTCGGCAGGGCTGGGGTGCAGGCCACTGCCCAGGCTTTCTGCTCCATATCAGCGCGCGGTCCAGCCCAGCCTCCGGCCAGCTCAGCGTGTGCTTCCAGAGGCCGGGCATGGCTGCCCTGTGGCGTTCATGCCCCCTCCCGGGGGCCATGGAGAGAACAGGTGCGTGCACTGTGTGAGTGGGAGTCGCAAGCAAGAGAGAATTTAGTTCTCATGGAGCCCCTGGGCGAGTGCATCGATGTTTGTGTGTGTGTGTGTGTGTGTGTGTGTGTGAGAGAGAGAGAGAGAGAGAGCGTGCGAGCCCTGGGATGATGACCAGGAGCTTGGGTGTGAGATGGACCAGGTGCTTTCTCAAAATGACCAACCAACTTCCCAAACTCTCTGATGCTCCTATGCGCCTCCCCTTGAACCCCCAAACAATCCAGTACCGGAGTGGGGAAGGGAGGGGTGTTAACCCCCTTGGCAGAGCAATGCTGTGGTCCCCTGGAGTATGAAGCTGTAGCTTCCCGGCTAGCAAGCAGGCTCATGTTCTCCATGTTATTAACCTCAGTGTCTAGTTCCCTTTGCTCCCCTTTTCCAGCCAAAGACTGCCGGTGGCAATGCTTGCTGCGCCATAATTCAGACAGGCCTTCCGTAAACGCACGGTTTAAAGAGGCTGCCCCCAGCTCCCCTTCACACGTCCTTTACTTCCCATCACAGGGCTTGGTGCAAGCGGGTCTGATGCCCCTTGAGGGAGCCGACTCCACAGGGGCAGGGAGGAGGAGCCATCCGCTCCTCACTGCGGACCCCGCGCCCAGCACTGGCACACACTAGGCCGTCCCTGGAGACCGGAAAGAATGGGATTAGTTTCTGCGCTCAGTGAAATCCGCGTCCGAAGGGGCTGGACACCAGCCAACCTCGTCCTGTGGGCTCTTCTTTCTGCAAACCTCCCTTCCACCAAGCCAACCAGCAGCCATCTGGCACTTTGTTCTGAGCAAGGGGTGGGGCGGGGATGCAGGGAGGCAGGGGGAGTTTTGGGAACGGCCAACACTGTAGATTGGACACATCTAATCAAACCCAGAGGGCTGCACTGTGTTCCCTGGATTGAGGTGCCCAGATTAAATGGGCCAAGGGCCCCTGGGGCGAGAGGCCATGCGAAATAACTTTTCAAAAATAGCAACTTGCAATCTTGGGAACGAGCATGGATTGCCAATGACGGGAACGTGGGTTTGAAACAGAAGGAGTCCTATTTTTATTGCAGATAATGGTCATGTGACACAGGCACAGGTCAGGCCAATTTTCCCAACGGAGGTGCTCAGGGGTGACGGTGTGGAGCTAGCTGCCCGTGGAGACTGTGTTGGAAGGACCAGAACCAGAGGAAGAGACACCTGGCGGTGTGGAGGAAGGAGGGCTGCCCGGCTCCTGGCCGCTCCCGGGTCCCTAGAGCAGAGCCGCTAAGAGGCGGACGTGCAGAATCGGCCGGACCTGGGTTCCGGCCTCGGGCTCGGCACTTGTTGCTGTGACCTGGAGCAGTGACTCAGCCTCACTGAGCCTATCCCTTTCTCGGTAAAAAGAGGGAAAACAGTAATGTATTTCTGAGGGGTGTAGTGAAGAGTAAATAAACAAGATAATGTTATAAAGCTGGTACCACAGGGCCTGGTCCAGAGTAAGCGCTCAATGAGCAACAGCTGCGGCTAGCTATAACACTTAACAATGTTTAAAAATATCCTTCGTTGGTCCTGGCTGGTATAGCTCAGTGGATTGCATACAGACCTACTAAACCAAAGCATCGCTAGTTCAAATCCCAGTCAGAGCACATACCTGGGTTGCAGGCCATGTCCCTAGAGGCAACCGCACACTAATGTTTCACTTCCCACTCTTTCTCCTGCCCTTCCCCTCTCTCTTAAAATAAGTAAATTTTAAAAATTAAAAATATATCCTTCATTGTAGTAAAAATATATAACATAAAATTACCATCTTAACCACTTCTAAGTGTGCGGGACAGCAGTTGTGCAATAAATCTCGTGCACAACTTGAACTCTGTACCTTCGAACAGCAGTGCCCCACCCTCCTCCCCCAAGCCCCAGGAAACCACCATTCTGCTCCTCGCTCCCACGAGTCTGACCGCTTTAGCCTCCTCATAGAAGGGGGATCAGGTGGGATTTGCCTTTTTGTGGCTGGCTTACTTCCTTGACCATCATGTCCTTAAGGTTCATCCACGTAGCAGGTGTCAGAATTTCCTTTGTTTTTAAGGCCGAATAACATTCTACTGCCTGTGTATGCCGCATCTTGTTTATCCGCCCATCCACCGGACGGACTCTCGGGCTGCTCCCGCCCCTTGGCTCTTGTGAGTAATGCTGCTGTAAACGTGGGCGTGCAGTTTAAGTCCTCGTTGAACTCCTGCTTTTGATCCTTTTGGATATCGACCCAGAAGTGGAATTGCTGGATCCATATGGTCACTTCATTTTTAATTTTTTGAGGAAACGTCACACTGTTTTCCACGCAGCTGTCCCACTCTCCATTCCCACCAACGGCGCACACGGGGGTCCCAGTACTCCACACCCTCGCCAGCCTTTACTGTTTCTTTAATGATGGCCGCCCAAATCGGCGTGAGGGGATGTCTCACTGTGGTTTTGATTTGCATTTCCCGGATGATCAGTGATGCCGGCGTCTTCATTTGTTGGTTGGCCACTTGCGTGTCCTCTTCGGAGAAATGTCTACGCAGTCCTTTGCCTATTTTAAGAATTGGGTTACTCTTACTATTTTGGGTGTTGAGCTGTAGGCGGTCTGTATGTATTCTGAATTCCAACCCCCTGCTGGAGACGTGGTTTGCAGGTCTTTCCTCCCGTCCTGCAGCTGCCTTTCCCTCTGTAGTTAGTTCCCTTTGATGCGCAGCGTCTTTGTGTGACCAGGTCCCGTTCGTCTAGTTTTGCTTTTGTTGCCTTTGCTTCCAACGTCATACCTAAGAAATGATTACAATATCCGACCTCATGAGGCTTTTCCTCTATATTTTTTTCCTAGAAGTATTTTTAGAACATCATGTGATGGGGTTTGAATCCGCTTGGCATTAGTTTTTGTATATGGTGTTAGGTCAGGGTCCAACCTCATCCTCCAGTAGTAACACATTTATAGTGAGGAGTTCCTGGTATCTCTCTGTGCCTGTTTTCTCTTCTATTAAAAAAGAAAGGGTAGGCTAAGATGCTTCCTGTTCGCCAAAAGCGACTACAAAGTACATTCAAAGACAAGCCACAGACTGGGGGCTTTTCTTGCAACACAGATACCTGACGAAGGATTAGTATCCAGGGTATTTTTATAGACCAGTATGAAAAAGACAACCTGTAGAAAAATGGGCAAGACACATGAAAAGGTATTTCACAGAAGGGGAAGCATGAATGGCCAATGAACATATAAAAAATCATCAAGCCCTGACCGGTGTGGCTTGGTTGGGCATCATCCCACAAAGGAAAAGGTCGCCAGTTCAATTCCCAGTCAAGGCACGTGTCCGGGTTGCCAGTTCCGTCCCTGGTTGAGGTGGGGCCGAGAGGCAACTGACTGATGTTTCTCTTCCTCTCTTTCTTCCTCCCTTCCCCTCTCTCTAAAAATAAGTAAGTAAAATTTAAAAAAATTAAAAAAAATAAAAAACAAGCTTATGAGTGCCGAGGAAAGTACAAAGCAGCATCACAATAAGGTACCACTTTATACCCATCAAATGGGCAAAAAGTAAGAAATCTCTAACGGGGACGCTTACCCATGGCTGAGAGGAGAGCAAGTTGGCCCAACCTTGTGAAAGCGAGCACACGCAGAGCCCACACGCCAGCAATTCCACTTGTAGGGACTCTTCAATGATTCAGGTGCGTAGGAGAGTGTGCCCAGGACCGTTACCTTTTACAGGGTGGAGCAAAAGCTGGTTCCCAGTTGTTCCTATGGAAAACAATATGATGGTGAGTAACTCACAACACAAGAATAAACTCTGGGTTTCACATGCTCACAACTGCAAACCTCCGCGTGCCCCACCCTGTATGATGGTAAATTAGTAAATGGTAAAATGGTAAATGGTAAACTGAGTAGACTGGAAACTACTCAAATGTCCAGTGATAAGTGAATACTCACAGAAATGGTGCCTTGTGCCCACATCAGAGCATCCTTTGGCAGTAAAAACGAACTGAAATAGCATTGCTGAAAGTCAAGACATAAAACCCAGTAAAAGAAATACAAAAGCAGCCATGGTTGCTGTGGCTCTGTGGGTTGAGTGCCAGCCTGTAAACCAAAGGGTTGCTGGTTTGATTCCCAGTCAGGGCACATGCCTGGGTTGTGGGCCAGATCCCCAGTAGGAGGAGCATGAGAGGCAGCCACACACTGACGTTTCTCTCCCTCTTTCTCCCTCCCTTCCCTTCTCTCTAAATAAATAAAATCTTCAGAAATACAAAAGCAAATCAAAATAGTATATTCAATTAGCTATATAGAGCAAGGGGATAATAAATACAAAATCTAGGCTGGGAGCTCAGCAGAAGGAACACGGCATTGCTTACGTTACAGAACTTAAACAAATGGAAGTTCACGGGGACCCAAGCTATTCTAACACTTCATAATTTAAAGATGTGTTACACACACTCTTTTGCATGTATTAAATATATGACATGAGAAAGAGGTTTTCTAAACAGCCGGGGCCCTTTCAGCTGTAAGCTATTGCGGAGCAGCTACCAGCTTAGGGAGCTCTGATAAGAAACTCTCTCTGTTACTCCGTCATCTGCTTATTTGGGAAGAATTTGGAAGGAGCAGGCGTGTCCCTGCCTCTGAGGCCTCCAGGACAAATTCTGGGCACACAACCCAGACTGGAGGCTGGAGGCTGGGAGAGGCCCACAGAACGTTCCCCCCCCACCCGGGGCAGGAGGTCACTGGGTGGGCGAACTGTGGCTGACCTGGCCCCCTGGACGGGGGAAACTCACTGGCCCGCACCTTCCTGCGCCTTAACCCAAGTCAGGCGGGGAGAAAGCGGGCCAACAAGCAGGCATCGACTACCCGGGACATTTCTAGAAGAAAACAGAAATGGTATCACTAAGTAAAGGGGTGTCCCACCCAGAATACGATCAAGCAGTCTCCCCAAAATGAGTTAATTCTCTTGCTTTGGCTCCCGGAGTTAAGGTCTATCTTTGGGGCTTGAAGACATAACTTCTCTCCTGAGAGATTTGCTCGGCAACATGAGTCCCCCAAGGTGTCTTGTCACGGCGCGTGGGTGACATCCAGGAGGTGGGTGTGCCGGAGCTGTCATTAAACAAGGCGAGACATTCATCTCCCTGGAACTCGAGGGGCACACTGTTCTCCTGGCAGACACACACACAATAACCCGAGGCACATTTTTTCCCTGTGACTTCTTTGTTTCCTCGGCAGGGGCAGAAAAGCCTCTTAAAATCTCACCGGTCTATGAAAGTAACTGTCTTTCCAAACAGAGTGAGGTTATCCGTTTTTATTGATGTCTTTCAAAAATGCCTTAAAAATTGGAAACTTGATTTCCACTGCTGGTCATACGTGAACACGGTGTATCACGCTCTATGGTGTGTGCCCCCCCCCCCCCAATCTTCAGAATAACCTAGAAATTCAGCTGGTAGCATCCTCTGGAATGTTTGTTGCTCAAGGCCTGAGAAAACGCTTCAGACATCACTTAGTTATTAGGAGAAAAATCATGTTACTTAATATTTATCTGGAATCTTGGATAAAGCAGCGAGTGAGTGAGCATGAAGTGCTAAGTTAGAAAATGACAGTGTCTTTTAAAAAGGTTTTAACATGTTTTCCTCCTCCACCTAAGAGAGAGATAGCCAAGTGCCAAGTCCTCAAGTTCCCGTTCAGATAAGGCCGCTCTCGGGGACAATTGTTGCTCTCTCTCCCCGCCCATGCCTCTGGCAACATGGGCTCTCAACTGGGTTCTGTCGCCAGCCTTTCTCTGAACATCGAAATGCATTCTCGCCACACGTTTCCTTCACCGAACCACACCATTCTTCTCCCACCCGCCTCGTTTGTTGAGCCAGAATCCGTACTCTTTAGCTAGTCGTTTGTTTTTCTGCCTCGAAACTGCAGACGCTGTCCTCAGGGAGGAATTTTAGTTGCAAAGAGGGAGCCACGCAAATCACGTGGGAGTCAAATAAACTTCCTTCTAAAGGGCAACACGGGAGCAGAGAATGCCACGAAGATCTACAACTCGGGCCCTCTTTGTTTTGTTTTAACGGACCAGAGGTGGGAGCTGTTTGCAAGGATGGTCTGGTTCTGTGTTCCCTTTACGGCTTCTTCTTCTTCGGAAATGTTAGCGGCGCCCAGGCACTATTTTGGGAGCTGTGCTGACACTTGTTAATAACATCGTCTATAAAGCCACGCTCATCCGAAGCTCATTTAGACACAGAGAATTAGCCGGTATGTGCCAGATGGGAAAGGGGAGAAAATCAAGTTACTGCTATCAGAGAGAGAGCATGCCAGAAGTTTTTAAGGCAAGTCGAAAAGAACATTTTCCATCAGATACAGGTATTGAGGGGAATGTTTAATTTTCAAGTGAAAAGCAAATACTCTTTCCTCCTGGCACTTACCAGCAGCTGGCCCCAGGGCATGGCCTAACAGCACCCGCGCCCACACCAGGAAGCCTTTCCAATAGGCCAGACTTTGGAAATTTATGTCTGGAAGAGCCTGCTGCTCCATTTTGCTTTCAAAAATGACTGTCTCCTACATGCAACAGATTATTGGGATCTGAAACAGGAAAAGGACATTAGCAGAAAATCTGGTGAAATACGAATAAAGCCATGGGCTTAGTGATGTGTTTGACACTTGGGTCATGACTAAGACCCTAGGGAAAGCTGGGGGATGGGTACACGGGAACACTCTACTATCTCTACAACTGTTCTAGAGATCCAAAATTATGTCCACATAAAAAGTTTAATGCAATAATGCCCCTTTTAGTCGACTTGACTTTGACCTCTGAAAACCAGGCAGATGGGAAGCCTCTAGCTTTGGGAGGTGGCCTCATTGGCACCTTGTTTAAGACTACACCACAGGGGACCAGGAGATGCTGTGCCCCAGAGGAGGGCTGCTCGGTGAGTGATCTGTGTGGGTCACACCGTGTCTCCTCCGATTAGCTGTGCAGAAATGCAGAGGCCAGAAAAATCAACAGCATGCGCTCCCAGAGCAGGATTGATCTGCCCGTATTGATCCCCTGCTCTCAGTAAGAGAGTGATTGTATGTTTTCTCAGACCGGCCTTGGACTCACTGTACGTTTTAATTGCTGCACACCCAGGATGGGAGGTTTCTTGATCATCCGGAATGGCAGTGCCAGGGGTCAGCAACAGAATTCCACATTTTGGGCACTCTTCTTTAGACTTAGGGCATTTCATTGTCTTTTGAAAGTTGTTTCTACGTGTATTCAATATTAAAGTGTTTGGTTCACCTACACTAGGTAGGGATTGTTGAAGTTAAGGTTCTTGGAGTTAAGCCTCTGTCCTACGTTTGCTTCCACAAGTTACTTCAAGCCCAGACGTTTGTCCGGGACACAGAGATATCCACTTTCAGAGACGCACGTGGCCGCTGCCGTCATTTTCTTTGGCCAAGACCAGTGTAAAAGTGCATTTTCACTTAAGCAGCTGTTCCAAGCATGAAGATGAAAAGCTCCCCTGGGATTTCTGGAAGCATGATGGGACAGAAGAGAACAAACAGATCCAGAGCGGGACTGAGTGAACTTGAATTTCTGTGTAAACTTGAGTGAGTCACCCTGCACTTCCCAGGACTGCAGCAGCTTCTCAGGTCCAGGGGTGCTGAGAGATCAATGAGAAGCTCTCTGTAAGATCCTCAGAAATCTCTTAGGCAGAAGGTGAAATGCTTGTTTAAAATAAGAACCAAGTTACTTCTGCTCTAGAAATAGTAAGAAAAGTCAATACCAAATCATGTGGGTAGACTTTTCCATGAACAGTGCTGGAATGGTGGAGTAGCCTTTTGCTGGGATGGGGCAGTTTTGAGCAGAAAATGATCTATTTGTGAACGAGACAACTCTGGCTGCTACGGTGACATGAGTCTGAGGCCAGGCGGAGGGAGACTGCGGGGAGGCAGGAGGGGGGTGACCGCACCACCCAGGACAGGAGCGGGGTGGGGAGGAGGTGGGGTCAGGTTCTGCAAACGTCCTGAGGCAGACCCACAAGATACGGAGAGTGAGGGAAGGAGGGCGAGGAGGACTCCCAGGGTCTTGTCCCGAGAAATAGGGAAGGAGGGAGTGGTCAAAAACAGTCATGAGGAAGGCCACGGGACACGCTGTGAGGGTAAGATTGGGAGCTCGGGTTAGCCACGTTGGGTCGGACGTGGAAGGGGGCATGCCAGGCAGGGGTTAGAGGGTCTGGAGTTACAGGGAGAGGGCTCAGCTGGAGACGCAATTTGGAGTCATCACCACGTAGCTGGTGTTCAAAGCCCAACCTTGGACCAAACCAGCAAGGAAGAATGGCTATAAGAGATGTCTGGACTGAGGTCAGAGGGCAGAAGGCAGGAGGAACTGACTCAGTAGACCAAGATTTGCTCAACTCCCCTCTGCAGCCCAGATGGTTCCAGGGAAAAATCTGAACGCAGTGAGGCCCTTACTAACGAAGGCCAGAGCTACCTGGGCACAGGGCTTTTAAGGGGAAAGACACACATTTTCCCCCTTAGTTTTAAGAGTGATTTAGTACTCGAGTCAATTTGTTGACTCATCTTGAAAAATTCGCCTCTTTGAAGGGACCGAATAGCAATCCGAAAAACTGATTTGAAGCGAGTCGTGGGGAAAAGTGGCAGTAACTGGCGGGCTCCAAGGTAGATTCGTCATTGGAAACGGGTTTCAAAAGCTACTTGTAATATAACCTGTTCCCAGTGTAAAATGGGGAATGCATCCAGCCTGCGTGGACCCACCTATTCCTGGTATGTGGCCCGAGCATGCTTTTGTTTTTGTTTTTGTTTTTCGTAAGAGAAAAAAATGGCAGTGGCTCTAGGATTGGGGTTAAGTACAAAACTCTCTGTGAAAATAAGGAACCAGGAACTAAATAACATGCGTTTTCACTGCGCGTTGTCTCCAGAGGTCCTGGCTCCACGTAAGCGCTGTGGTCGCCAGGGAAGCCCCTCGTCTGTAGGACACAGCAGGTTCCCGCAGAGAGTGTCACTCCTACTCATCAATATCGTGCAAACAACAGAGCAGTGCCCCCGTCAACATGGATTGACGGGGGCACTGTTGTCAAAGACGACCCAACACAAAGCTTTCTGGTGCCTCTGCCTGCTCGTCTGCAGTCGTCGAGTCATGGAAACAGCGCTTGTGCAGAGTGAACGCAAGTGCACAGCGGGCTGTTCATTTAGCACCAGAACCAAATGGTAAAAACACCTATTCCGTCTCAGGCAGTTTAAAAGCATTTCTGACGTTCTAAGCGGGCACTGGGACGTGGACACGGTCTGAACACCCAAGTGCCTCTCCAGTTGCCAGCGACAAAGGCAATTTCCCCCCAGTGCAGCGGCGTCAAGACCACTGTCCTTCAGACCGCCTGGTGGCCCCGGGAACGCTGTCCCTACTCAGCCAGAGGCTTCCTCCTGCGTCTCTGGGGAAAGAGAGTTTTGTGCTCGTTTGAACACCTTCTCAGTAAATGGTCAGAAATCCTCTACGTAAATATGGTGCAAAATGGACTGAAGGAACAAAAATATAACCAAGACCTCTTACACATGTACATGTGCGTGTTAAGCTTCTCAAATAGGGCTCTTCGGCCCTGACTGGTGTGGGTCCCCAGGCAGGGCACACGCCTGGGTTTCGGGCCAGGGCGTCAGTAGGGGGCACTTGAGAGGGAACTCGTAAATGTATCTCTCACACTTTGATGTTTCTCTCCCTCTTTCTCCCTCCCCTCTATCCTCAAAAAAAAATTTAAAGAAAAACAAACAAATAAACAAAAACCATGGCTCTTCATAACCAGCAAACTAAAGTCCTGATTTCGAGGGAACAAGGGCTGGTTAACGCCCTTGAGTTACTTTGCAGTCCGACTGCCTGATGGCTTTCCTGGGGAGGGAGTGGGGGGCTGAGGGGGCTGTAACAATCACAGCCACAAAAACAAGCCCCGTTGAAAAGCATTCCCCCTCGAGGCTGACTGTAAAGTCCCGTGACTCCCCAAGCACAGAGGAGGAAAGCAGCGTCTCCTTTTTAGTAAAAACCGTGATATTTGGCTGCCTTCCCCTTCCTTGTTCTTGTGTCTATGGAAATTGGGGTAGCTCCCTACAGGCAGGTGGCAGGAGATATCGACAAGACCAGCATCGTCGGGGCGCTGTCCTCCGTGCAACCAGGAAGACGAGGCAACTCAGCTCAAGAGAACATTCTGTGAACAGACTAAGATGGCCTCATCTGTCCTTCGGAGCTGGGGACACTGGACATCGAAGGCTGTCCACACGCAGCCCAAGGAGTTCCACTTCTATTGCAATGTGTGTATTAACGATCTTTATTTACAAAGGACATTGATGTCTCCGTGTTGTGGCTGCGTGGGTGAAGCAGGCCTGGGCTGGGGGTCAGGAAGGTGGGATAGTTCTGGAAGACTTACAGTGCCAGGGGCCCCCTCCCAAGCAGACAGCACCCCTGTCGCGCCGGCTGCAGGACATCGGCCATGAGAAGAGGTATGACTCCGGCCCATTACAGGGTCCCCCAGGCTCTTAACAAGGACACACAGGGAAGGGTCTGCAGGGAGGAGTCTGCAGGGAGCAACCCCGTGCTCTCCCGGCCCTCAGTGCTCCAGGTCGGGGAACTTCCTCTTCCTGTAGTTCTGGACGAGGCTGGAGGCCGTGATCTGGGAAGCCTGCCCCTTCTCCCAGCACTGGAAGTCATTCAGCCCTCTCTGCCCGGTCTGAAACAAGCCCCTCTCCATCGCGTCCAGCTTGGCTACCAGCACCGAAGTGTCTTCATTGTAGGCGTTCTGGGAGGAGTCCATGATGCGGCGGAAGCGTCCAATAAATGTCTAAGGAAGAAGGGAGCGAGAGAAATCAGATTCACTATTATCCCCAAACATGTGAACAGCACGCAAGGGGAGAATCTGGTCTCAGGACTCAGGCAGGAGGAGGCCTGCGTAAGCTGTTTGATATCGCCGAGCCTCGAGTTCCCTGCCTGTGAAATGGGTCGTTGTGGAAATCCAGTGAAGGAACAGGAGTAGGGCACCTGGCAAGTGACCGGCGGGAACAAGCTCCTCGGAAAGCGGCACCTGTTACTGTCATTAGCAACAAAGGCCATGATACTACACAGTGGTCACTTGCAGACAGGTTACAACTACCAAACTCCCGATGTAACCGAGTGCCGTTTCTGCTGTTTTCAGTCTGAGAGCGGGACGAACACCCAGACGATCCAGGGGGGTCAGTTCAGGGCTCTGAGCCCAACCCACAAGGCCCCGCTTCAGCTCGGCACCCGTCTCCCGGCAAACTCACCCCACAGGTGAGCGACTCCCGCCCCCGGCACTTCAAAGCAGTGAGGGACAGAGACAGCAATAAGGGCAGGGTTCCAATTCAAGGGCATGTCCTGGCGACATTAGAAGGCCAATGATTTCCACCCAGAAGGGATTCCTAAGCTTGAACGGTCTACAGTCTGTGTGTTGCCTTCTTGTTCTGAGCGGAGAGCAGCAGCAGCTTTCTATTTAGCTACCACATTAAATACAGCACTAGTGGGTGTTAGGCCAGACAACCTTTAAGCCTGATGGAGGGTGTCGGCACAGCCCAGGGAGCTAAAGCATTTTGAGCTGACAGTTTTGATAAAGCTAAGGATGAGGAAGTAAAACAGAATGCAGAAAGGACGGTTTCTTCTGGTTTTAACAGGATAAAAAATAACTACGAAAGTTAAAGTAAGGTTATAGCATAAAAGATAGTAACATAGTAACAAGTGACTGTGTAAAAAGTCACCATTTGCCCTGGCTGGTATAGCTCAATGGATTGAGCATGGGCTGCGGACCAAAGAGTTGCAGGTTCAAGTCCCAGCCAGTGCACATGCCTGGGTTGCAGGCCGGGTCCCCAGTGGGGGCCATGTGAGATGCAACCACACAATAATGTTTCTCTCCTTCCCTCTTTCCCTCCCTTCTTCTCTCTCTAGAAATAAAATAAATAAAATCTTTTTTTTAAAAAAGTCACCATTTATGACATGGCTCTACCCAATCTCACTGGGACTCTGTAATTGTGGCACTATTATTATGCCCCTTTACAGGTGAAGAACTAATGTCTAGAGAGGTCAAGTAGCTTGGCCAAGTCACACAGCCAGCGCACAGCAGAGCCAGGTCCTAGCCCCAGAGCAAGGGAAGGGCACAATGACCAAACACTGCAGGTATTTCCAATAAGACCCATCGGACCAGGCCCAGGGCTCGGCCACGACTGTGTATTTAAGCCCCTGACACCTGCCATCAACCATCACCCCTCTCATTTCCAGGACTTTCTTCTGGTCCCAACTCTTAGCAAGCAAATGTGAAGAGCAACAGAAAAGTCCTGTGTAAGTATATATATAATTGGCAAATAGAGTCTAACTGTAGGCTGACCTGGTATCATAAATAATACGTTAATTGTGTATGTTCTAAACTTCCCTGGGTCCCAGTGATGTCTGGTGGCAGCCACAGGCGGCCCCTGACACATGGGCAGTGCCACAATTTTCCCGTCACCCGCACTTGCCTGCAGGAGAGACTGGGAAATGTCTGGGTTCTCTGGACTGTCAAAGTGCAGCAGCTGGGAGCCAAAGCCGTAGAAGTGGGGCCCCATCTTGTGCAGGTCCACCACGTTGGCGTCGGCGCTGAACACGGTCCTCCACCCCTCCTGGTAGATCTTGGGAAGCTCCACAGAGAGGATCCGCCGCTTGTGGTCGAAAAGTCCTTTGGCCAGCCACAAGGGGAGTTCCAGCTTTGAGCCCTGCGTCAAACAAGAACGAAGATTTTAATAACGACGACAAAGTACATGTGTGTGCGACAAAAAGGAAATACACGTTGCATGCGTCATATGGCCTATCCTCTTGGGGACATACTTGTATGTGAAGTCATACAGCCCTAGGTTCGGTTTTATGTTGCAACGGAATGGAGAAAATGGTTTTATACAATAAAAACAGGGAGAGCAAAAATGTGGCAGAGGCATAAACAAACACTGTCTTATTCCAGATATTTCAGAGGTACAATGAACATCTCTACTTTCTTTGACTATTCAGTATCTAGTCCACACACGCACTTATGAGTGGCTATGACTGCTAAGCACCGCCCTGGGTGCTGGGGGATGCAAAGAAATGTGGGATCAGCCTGCAACCCCCCCACCCCCCATACCACTCCACAGTGTCAGGATGACAGAAAAGAGAAATGTTTCGATACCTTTTTAAAGCCAGATCAGAACTGATAAGGCTTTAAATATGAGAGATGGCCATGGCAGACCAGAAACAAAGAGAAATACTTAAAAAAAAAAAAAAAAAAAAAAAGCCCTAGCTGGTGTGGCTCAGTGGATTGACTACAGGCTGTGAACCAAAGGGGCGCTGGTTTGATTCCCAGTCAGGGCACGTGCCTGGGTTGCAGGCCAGATCCCCAGTGAGGGCCATGTGAGAGGCAACCACACATTGATGTTTCTTTCCTTTTATTTCTCTCTCCCTTCCCTTCTCTCAAAAAATAAATAAATAAAATCTTTTTTTTTTTTTAAGGCAAACAACTGGGTAGAAGGAGGCAACCAAAAGATTCCACAAAACTGTCATGCTCATTAAAAACAAGTTAAGTCTGATGAACTGTCACAGCCAAGAGGAGCCTAAGCAGACAAGACGACTCAATGCCAGTGGCAGCCTGGATGGGACCCTGGAACAGAAAAGAACTCAAGGTCAAAGTCAGGGAAATCTGAACAAAGTGTGGGCAGCTCGCCTCTGTTGACCCATGTGTCCGAGAGAACTAATTCTTATCTACTACAATGGAAAATCAATATGTAACACCCAAATTTTCAACAAATCAAGATACGTTTAAGACCATTATTTAAAAATAGAGGTGAATCTTGAAGAAAGTACTAGAAAAAGTAGACCAAGTGGAGCGGAAAGGGAAGGACGCAGGGAAGAACAAGGCAGAGTCACTCATTTCCTATCCGTTAGTCCTCTCTGACTTTTAAACCTCGTCTATGTGTCACGTTGATAAAGATGAACTCAAAGCAAACAGAAACACCTTCTAAATAAAACCGAAGTTAAACAGGAAATAAGAAATAACCCCTGCAGGCCATGTTCCTGGGGCATTCTGCATGTGAAATCATAGAGCCCCCAGTTCGAATCCCAGCTCACCACCTACAGCGACTCTGCCCAAGCTACCAGACTTTCCTGGGCTTCAGTTTCCTTGCATGCAACAACACCTAGTTACAGGGTTGTTGAAGAATTAGAGGGGTAATTAATGGAAAAGTACACTCTCCCCACTCCATCCACGTTGGCACCGAAGCCCTCAGTCAGTGGTTGCTGATACCGTCCTCATTACGCAGGGATGAAGCTAGCAATCTGTGGGTTCCAGATGGATTTCAGGCTCTTACCAAACCCAACGCTATTGTTTTAAGGCAAACGTGATCCGAACCCCGATCTTGAAGTATCCGGTAGGAGCCAATTCTAAGGCATGGCGGTGGGGAGAACACTGCTGAACGTGTACAGTTGCAAAAACAAAATCAGTATTGACCTAGGATAAATTTAGTTTCCGTACAGGTGGCCCAGGCTAGGTGGGGAGACCACTGCAGTGCGCCGGGACCTGCTGACAGTCCCGTTAGCGGGTACCACACACCCCTCCCCGCCTCCCTCTAAAACTACAAACCCCAGAAGACAGCGCGCCTGGGGAGGCGGCGCCCCAAGGCCGCAAAGCCCACCGGGAACTATAGTCTTTCCACGTAGGACCGAGCCAGAGGGCTAACCTGTGGGATCGTGTTGTCTGTGTCGGCCCCTCCGCTGCGCTCCGGGAAGAATGCGCCGAGGCGTGGAATGGGGATCTCTGTGCGCACAGGGATCTTCTCGTGGGACATCAGGATGTCGTCCAAGGAAAGAAAGTTCTCCTCAGATCGCAGCGCCCCCGACTCCACCCTAAAATAAGCCTCGGACATTGCGGCAGCTTGAGCTTCTCTGCCTCCAGTCGTGTGATTCGGGAGACCTCAGGGAGTCAGGGATGCAAAAGCAGGAGGAAGCAGAGGTAGGTCGGAATTACCGGAGTTGAATGGGTCGCTGCGGCCGCCTAGCCGAATTGAAACTCGTTTCCCGCGCCGAGGGCGGGCCAGACAGGAACAGTCGATCCAGGCGGGTCAGCCTAGGCAGAAGCAATCAATAAGGACTTATTTCTGTGCGACCAGAGGCGGGGAGCTGGGGAGCTGTAAGTGGGTTGGTCCTCTCGAAGTTTTTTTTCTCTGAGTGTAGACCAGTTTAGAAAGAAGCTGGAAATGCCTATTAAAGCTGCAGGATGCGTTTGCACTGGATTGTGTTTATGTGGTCCTTTAAACGTTTGTATGAAATGTAAAACACTTTACAGTTTTGGGTGCTTAAATAAAGACGTCACTGAGCCCTCCATCCCAGGCCTGATGCAGTCAGACCTATTTACCAGTTTTGTCACTGTGCATGGGTTCAGGTTGCATTCCTGGAGTGCCGTGAAAGAAACTGGCAATCTCCTTTTGTGGCTCTTGATTTAAATGCTTAAAAGAGGAAATCTGATTGGTTCAGTTCATCGTTTTGAGGCAGACCACAAGGGGCATAGGTTACCGGCCACCCTATAGATTGGGTCCCTGTGTCAGGTGCCATCACTGGTCTAGTCGGGGGTGGGGAAGGACTTGGGGGTGCTACTCAGTCAGGGCTATGGATGGCGGCAGACTGTTGAGAGATGTACTACAGAACTTTTTTTCATGTAAAAGGGCGTTTTCTGGGCCTACTAGAGCTGTGAGCAAAGGATTCATGGGAAAGGAGCTACATATTAGTGTTTTTTTAAATTTTCTGTATCGTATACTTTGACATCTTAGGGCCCTATGGATGAATTGCCCCTCCCAGGATGAGCTAATTCCTAGACTTACAACTTGCCTGCAAACCTACCTTTCATATACAGACCCACCAATCCAAAGCCCATATCCCCAACCACTTCCTCGATTAACTCTCATACTCCACGCCTCCTGTTCTGAAATCACCCCAAGGTCAAATATTGGACAATTAGAGACCATCTTTATAGCCCAAAGTCCACCGACATTATTCAGACCATCCAGCCCGATGCTCGCTCAAACTTGCCTGCTCCGCCTTGCCCACTCCCTCCCAGAGAAACCACAAAAAAGGCCCTGGGCCATGTTCTCCGTCTTTTGGGAACTATGAGCCATAAAACTTCAAGTGGTGCTGATCACTCAGTGTCATCATCGCTCAGTCACCTCCATAAATTAAACCCTGGGTATTCTCAAAACAAGGGGCAGTGGAGGAATCGGCCAAATTGTGGGAAGCTGTAGGTGCTGTTCTAAGGAGTTTAGGCTATTCCATGGGAAAAGGGAAAAAATGTGTAAGGTTTTGGAACACGCAGTAACATAAGTCTGAGTTTTAAGAAGAGAATTTTGGCAGTGCAGTGGGAAAGGGAGAGATTACATGCAGGGAAGCCAGCTCGGAAGCTGTCCCGGGGGCAGTACCCGGCAACTAACTGCATATAGGGAGTGAAGGGTAGCCGGGGGTCAAGGGTCATTCGAGTTCTTAACCTGGTCGAGCAGGTGGATAGAGATGTCATGAACAGGTATACAGAGTATAGGAAGAGGGGCAGTGGGAGGCAAAAGATGAGTTCAGGTTGCATTGCTGGAGTCCGGAGCTGCTAGACAGGCCAGTGGGCAGCCCAGGCGAGAAACCAGCCTACAGGTTTCAGAGTTGGGAGGTATCTGTTTAAAGGTCGTTACATGAGAGTTTTTTTCCTTTATCCTATTTTCCATGTTCACGTTGCTGCAGTATCCACTGCAAAAGTAATCTGTTCACAGTCAACATTGATCATTTCTCTGATGAAATGAATATATGGTGCTGGATATAGTTTGAGATAGAAATAGAAGTTAATTTGTCTAATTGAAGGCAATGCAGGCTGTTTGCTGACAAGATAGAAAGCTGTTCTGCTGTCTTCTGTTGAAACAGTGAAGATGGATGCTTAATGATTCCATGCCAGAGAAAGACATTATTTTTGTACCCAGACCAGAGTATTGGCTCTAAGCTCAAATACCACAGTTATTTTAGTATACAGTACCAGGCCCGTGTTTAAGATAACATCGGAGTGCCTTGTTTTTCTTATTTAATGTCTTGGCTCGCCATGAAGCTATTAGTCACTGCTTGTGTATTTTTATTCTGTTTAATCTGTCCTCTTTGTGAACTAATAAGTGAATATACCAGAAGTGAGATTAGTGAAAGCTTGAACTTATGACATAAATAATTGCATTAACTTACTGACAAAAGTGGCACATCGATTATCGAGTATACATCTATCTATGCCCTAAATTGTAAGAGCCAGAAATGCTGCTGCTGCTGCTGCTTCTTCTTCTTCTTCTTCTTCTTCTTCTTCTTCTTATCTTCACCCGAGGACATTTTCTAATTGCTTAGAGAGAGAGAGGAAGGAAGAGAGAAAAACAGAGAGAAACATTGATTGGTTGCCTTCCATATGCTCTCTGACTAGGGATCAAACCACAACCTAGGCGTGTGCCTTGACCAGGAATTGAACCCACAGCCTTTTGGTGTACTGGATGAGACTCCAACTAACCAAACCACACCTGTCAGGGCAAGCCAGGAAGACTTCTTTTCTCTAAGAAAGCTTGTGTTCCTTAGCATTTAGCCAACCAGTCTACTAAACAGAATTTCAGTATGTTTAAAGTATTCAGAGTATATTCAGTGTAGTTACTGATGAGGATCCCGACTCCTGGGGTCCGCGGCCTTATGGATGAGATGAGGCAAAGTCACACAGGCCACCGAGTCCTGTGGAGGAAAAGGGACGGCACAGCCACTCTCTCAAGGAGAGAGCACCTTGACGAGTGTTTGACAGGCTTTTATTGGATTCAATTTGCACAGGAATACAGGGTGTATACATAAAGCTCATCGATCATTGTCAGGCAGAAATGATTAAACAATAGATAACATTCGAAGAACTCTGAGGGCTTATTCAGAGTTTGGGTCAGATAGATAAAGGGCCATAAAACTTTGGGGAACAAACTCACTTCCTGCTTGGACCCTTATCATTTAAACTGAGGGTATCAGCAAAGTAGGTTTCACAGGATTTTATGCATTCTTTCTTAGGCCTGATCACCCTAGGGAACCCGCCCTTTCCAGCCCAGGGCCGTACCCACCTCCAGCATTGTTTCAGGCTTAAGTCAGGCAGGGGAAGTAAGGTAGCTAAGAGATTAGGAGACTTCTTGCAGACAGAATGAGGACTCAGGCTATGTCAAAGCTGAGAGGTGAGGGTCCATCACCCCCTTTTTCTATAGCCCCCCAAGTCCTTCCCTGAGGGCCTCTTTGAGACCATGCCTGTCTTAGGTCGTCCCTCTTTTGAGGAATCTTACCTGTCATTGGCTAACCGGTCATCCACCTGGGCCAGGCAGGGTAGAGAGAAAGGGGGAAGAGGTGGTTCCCCTACAAGGAAGATGAGCTTTGTCCCCTAAGTGGTTTATGGTCCCAAGGTCCTTTACTCAGCCTTAGCCACGGGGGATTGCAGCTTCTGCAACCAGGCAGGGCAGTTCCGAACAGTTACAGTGCATGGAAGTTCAGTCTTCCGAAAGGTGTGTACTGGATCCCTGAAAAAACAGAGTGAACTTTCCACTGTCATCCTTTCAAGGTCCTGGAATCCCAGAACTGTGCAGCACACGCAGATTTTAGATAAACCAGCTTTAATAAGCACAGGCAGCTTTAAATCTGTGCGTTTGAATACCAGTGTTTTCTAAATTTCTTCCATTGAGTGAGGAAGCTGGTACACAAGTGACAGAAATCCAAATGGGGGTGTGGTGTGTGGGGGAGAACCTTAGGGTGGGGGCTGTTGGGGGTTTGGGAGAAGAAAATAAGAAATAAATGCACTGGACTCCATCTTTCCAGTCAGTTGCTAAGCCAAGAGTTCTAGGATTTTCTTTGTCCCCTTAGACTCAATAATCCGTTGGTCTGTCAGCAAATGTTGGCTCCGCCTTCAGAATGTTTCCAGCATTTGACCATTCCTCGTTACTATGGTCCAGGCCACCGTGGTCCCTCACCTGGTCCCTCACCTTTTGCAGTAGCCTCCTACCTAGTCTTGCTTCTGCCCATGACCTCCAAGCTGCTCCTTGAACACCCCAGGCTCCTTTGTTCCCGAGGGCTTCGCACTCCCTGTTCCCACTGCCTAGACTGCCTCTCTCTTGGAATTCCACGTGGCTGGGCCCTCTCAGGTCTTTACTCAAAAGTCACATCCTCAATGGGGCCCTCCCCAGTGATACCCGGTATCCCTCCCTTTCTCCCCTCAACACGGACCTCTCTCTAACACACTGTATATGTTACGTATTTAGCTTGTTTAGCATTCTGTTGACCCTACCAGAACGTGGGCTCCTGAAGGTGGAGGGTGGGGATTCTTTTTGGCGTATTTTTCTCCGCTGTATCCTGCCGCCCAGTGCATGCCAGGCACTTCCTAAACGCTCAGTCCATTGAATCAGTGCTTCTTTGGTTATTAGTAGTGACATTATTTTCCTTTCAAACATTAAGTAAAAACAGTAAGTTTTAAGTAAATAATAGTACAAGTGGTGTGCAGGTATTGTAACAGTCACACTGAAACATCGAAAACACCAAATTAACTTCTTAAAATTTATTTGCCAAGGAGCAGGTTAAGTCACATCGCCTGCTAGGCCCGTGAGCTGAGGTCCTTAATGAGGTGGTAAGGAAAGACCATTGACTGGGCTCCACCGATTTAAACTGGTTGCAGTTTTGGTAGAACTGTACTGGAGTTTACCTTTACACCAACTGTAAAAGTGGGATGCTTATGCAAAAGAGTGAGCAAGATTTAAAATAGCTTAGTCCAGCCCTGGCTGGTGTGGCTCAGTGGATTGAGCGCGGGCTTCCAAACCAAAAGGCCACCAGTTCGATTCCCTGTCAAGGCACATGCCTGGGTTGTGGGGCCAGGTCCCCAGTGGAGGGTGCATGAAAGGCAACCACACATTGATGTTTCTCTTCCTCTCTTTCTTCTTGTCTTCCTCTCTCTCTCTCTCTAAAAATAAATAAATAAAAATATTTTTAAAACTTAAAAAATAAAATAAAATACAATAGCTTAGCCCCCCACCTCTGAAGTACTGGCTGCAGCCATTTCCACCCAGCTGCTGTGTGTTACTTCTGGAGTCTGACAGGCCTGAATAAAGGTGACTCCCGCCACTTTATTGCTTTAATTAAAATTTTTTTTAGAGATTAATGGTTATCTTTATTTTTCATTGAGGTAACCTTAGTTAATCACATTTTATAAATTCCAGGCGTACCACCTTATAATGAGATATCTATGCACCCTGAGGTCCAGTACACACACAGGGCACGTAGCCCCAGGCCTGGCCTCCAGGAAGGACTCTGACGCGCGGGTCCTTCTCATCAGCATTATTCCTAAGCTTCTGTTCCCTGATGCATCCTCGGCCCCTCGCTCGACACTTGGCGCGCAGGGAGCGCTCAGCGGGCAGGCGTGTGTTAAATAACTAAGTCCATTCACGATCCTCACGGATCTCAGCTTAGCTACACAGCCCCGTCCTCAATTCCAGTTTCTAAATGTGCTTCAGGGTGATAAACGGTACGATTCTTCAACTTTTTCCTGCAAAATTCAGGTAGAATTTATCCCCTATTGGTACCAGTGATCAAAGGTGTTTTGTTTTGTTTTGCATTTTGGAACTCCAGAATTATGTTTTAAATCTTACGTAAGGTGGGTGGATTTAAATCACTGGAGTGTATTTTTACATACTTTAGATGTTCTTTCAGTGGAGCTATTTCTTGAGCACGGATCCGAAACGCCTTCAATGAGATCAAAATAAACCAGTGGGCCCCACGCGGCCTCCCGTGTGGGTGTGCTGATTGAGGCCCCGCCCACAGCCTCCAGCAGAGCCAGCAGAAGTTGTGAACCACAGAGATTTTGTGTTTGTGTGTCGCATTCATAAGTGGACACAGAAGCTGCTGTCACACTAGCATAGAGGGACTTGTTTCACCCCGCATTTCATTTTCCGTGCACCCTGCTGCGTAAGATACCCTTCCCCCCTTTCCTATCTGTTCATCTTTTTCTGGTAACTTATGTTATAATTTAGTCCATGACCCGAGAGCCAGAGCATCAGTCCGAAGCGGGTGGAGCGGCAGGTAAATGCATTGGTTTGAGGAGAATATCAGGGAAGAAGGGTTGTGATTACGACGACCAGACACCGATCAGATGCTCTGGGGCGCGCACCTGTGCTGGACCTTTGGGTGCCCGGTGGAGGAAGTAGTAACATGGGGTGGTGACAGCCACCACGGAGCCCGGGGCAGAGGTTGTGGAGCTGAGAAGGAGTGGCGAGTTCTGACCTGGACGCAGGGGGCGGGGGGGGGGGGAAGCTCTGCAGAGACTTCCCAGGGGAGCGGGCGTCGGAAAGGGGCCTTTGAGTGTGTGGAGGACCTTTTCAGCCAAACCGCAGATATGAGGAGGGGTCCCTCTGGATCCAAGGATCCCCTGCAGGAAAGATGCAGGGCTGTTCTAGTTGAACAGAATTAATAAGAGTTTCCTAAAAATATGATCTAATAATCTGTGTTCACATCTGCACAGCCGTCACCCAAGCATTCGTAACCCGGTCAGTCTTACAGGAGCCGATGGAGGGTGTGATCGAGGGCGCGCCTTCGGCTGCCTCTCCCCTTGAGGCCGGTGACTCGGACTTTTTGATGAGTCAGATTCTGTTCTGCTTGTCTACGTAAAGAAATTTTAAAACACTCCAGAATTTACTGATGTAAAACAGCTGTTTCATTATAACTCGCGATTTTGTGGAACACAAAACCAGGCAGGACTAAGGCTCGTGAATCTTTTGGGTCACGTGACACTGAGACGGTCACTTGGTAGCATTGAGGTGGCAGAGACTGGCCTGGAGGGTCCAAGATGGCTTCAGTGTCAAGCCTGGCACCATTGGGGTGACTGGGTAAAAGGTACGTAGGGTCTCTCCGTATCATTTTTTTTTTTTTAAGTTTTTTTTAGAGAGAAGGTAAGGGGGGGAGAGAAACATCAGTGTGTGGTTGCATCTCATACGCCCCCTACTGGGGAACTGGACCGCAACCCAGGCATGTGTCCTGACTGGGAATCAAACCCTGACCCTTTGGTTCTCAGGCCTGTGCTCGATGTCATTTTTCATAACTGCATGTAAACCTCCAGTTATCTAAAAAGGTATAATTAGCAAAAGCGAGAATGCAGAACAGCCATGTGTAGCACGTAGCCACTTTTGGAAAAATGGGGTCTGTCTATTTATGGATATGCTTGTTGTCGCATAGAATATTTCTAGAAAGATATTAATAAAAGCAGTAACTTGTTTCCTCCAAGGAGGACTAGGAGGTCGAGGGTCGGGGCGGAGGTCACTGTGTGACCTTTTGCACGATTTGACATTTCCAACCTGAGCATGTATGGCTTTTACATTTTACAAAAACACCAAGAAACTAAAAAATAAAAGCAAATGTGAAATTTAAAGAAATATTTCTCTTGTAGTAAAAGCAAAGATGAGTCCTCACAATCAGCCCTTTCTATACTGTAAGGATCCTGTGCTCCCTTTAACGGAGGAAACCGGGACTTTTTAGTGGGAGGAGGGAGGATGAATCCTGGGCAGGCGCCAGCCGCAGGCAGCCCTGTCGGAAGGCCACCTGTGCCTCCTAATTTCATAGTTCGGGTGGGAAGGGCGTCCCCGCGCCCCACGAACTGACAACCACACCCGCCCTTCGCCCGCATTGTGTGGCTGGCGGTACGGAGAGCCCTGTGACTTCGGTTCGAGCCGCCGCAGTGCAGTCTCAGGGGAAGCTTTCATCTCGTGGAGTATCATTACACATAATTTAAAGTTTAAAGTCAGTCATCAGGCCCAGCCACGTAGGTGTTCCTATGTATTGACATGTTGAGTCGGAGGGTGTGCTGAAGGTAGGGAAGGCCCGTGCTTCGGCAGGAACCGGGAACGCCCCCCTGCTCCTTCCGAGCCTTGCGGAGGAGCTACTGACGGTGGTTTCAAAAGAGACTCGGTTGCCCGTTTGCACAGTTTAGGACGATATCACCTCATCATCACCGAGTTCCTTTATCTTCTTTACAGCTGGTCTTGTTCACTCAATGTTTGTTGGTGAAACATTTTTATATAACAAAAAATAGACAAATGAACTGAACCGTTTATACAGATGCACTTTTAACATAGCCTGCATCCCACAGCACCAGTAGACAAAAGGCATTATTATCACAGAGCTGAGATGTCAAATGTGACATTTAAAATACAAAGTGTATGGCTGGATTCCATGATGAGCAGATCAAGTACTTTTTAAAAAAAAAATTCTTTTTCCCTTCCTCCATCTCCAAGGCCACCAAAGATCTAAACTGTTTCAGACCTGAGCGGTGCCCAAATCTGCGCATGCTCAGCAGGCGGGAAACCCCTGCACCAGAGCATGAGCCCTCCCCACACCTCCCGTTCTCAATCTCATCACACCACGAGCCGTGCTGCTGACTGCGGGAAACATGAGCCGTGCTGCTTCCCCTGACAGTAATACCAGGAGAAACGTGTTTAATGCCAGCGACCGAGCATTTAGTGTTCCCGCAAGCCATGCAGTGTGAAAAAATGCACAGAAAAGCGGCACCGTTGGCAGCTAGCACATTGAGAAATAATGCCACAAAGACACCAGGGAAGATACGAATCTCAGGTTTACTGAAAATGAATGATTTTTTAATGAAGCTTCTTGTGCGTGGAAAACGCTCTTGGCTACGTGGGAGTTAGATCTTTGATGCACTTGGGAATTCACAAGTAAGGCCAGCATTAGGCAAAACCAGACCCTGTGGGGTGTGAGCGTGTGTAAGAGAGTCCTCCTCAGGGTCCCCTTTGGGCGTGGATTCTGTCACTGGAACTGGATACTCTGGGGGACCTCTGAGAGCCACCTCTTATTAGCCTGCTAGGTCCTTGGGCTGTGTGACAGGGGCTGTGGTTCCTGGAACACCAACATCGTGTCATGGTTACCTGCACAGATTTAAAAACAATCACAGTCTGGGGGGTCCTGTTCAATTTCATAGCATGAAACTTGACGTCAAGTTAATGGCACCTACATCAGCGAGACAGACCCCAGTACGGCGGATGCCACCTGGCTGCTCCAGGTACCGGCCGTGACTCAGAAGTGCTGACACAGAGCCGCGTGGCCCCATATATTATTAAGGCCTGCCTGTGCGCTGTCAACCCGTGATGTAAGAGCTTGCATAGCGGTATGCGGCCGGCACATTGGCCCAGAACGTGGAAGTTACATTTCATTTTTGTGACGACTTTGGGAACTGCCTTTGGTTACAAAATGCCTTGAGATTATGAACGCCACTCTGTGGATGCAGAAAAGCTGCAGCTCTACTCCTATCTAAGCCTCTGTTAGGGAAAAAACGACTCAGAGATGTATTGATTTCATTCCATTGAGTCTTTTTTTTCTGGCTCAAGTCATTAATCTTTCTTGAAAAATAGATGCCATGCCCTGGCCTGTGTGGCTTAGTTGGTGGGAGTGTCATCCCATACACCAAAAGGTCACCGGTTCCATTCCCGGTCAGGGCACAAGCCTGGGTTGCCGGTGTGGTCCCTGGTTGGGGGTGTGTGAGCGGCAGTAGATTGGTGTTTCTTGCTCACATTGGTGTTTCTCCCTCTCTCCTCCTCCCTTCTCCTCTCTCTTAAATCAATGAGCATGTCCTTAAGTGAGAATAAAAGAATTGTTTTTAAATAGATGGCAGTGTGGCACAGTGGTTAAGAGCACAGGCAATGGAAGCCACCTGCCTTGAATTTAAACCCTGGGCCAACCTCTCTGCAAGACGGGAGATGCTGAGCCAGTTTCGAATTTGCAAAAGGGGGAAAACCATGGTACCTAACACCGCTGGTGCCCCAGCCCCAGCAGTCACCATTCTGCTGTCTACAAATCTGACCACCCGAGGGATCCCAAACACGCACCTCACACTACTGAGGTGAGATTGATATGCCAAAAAAGCATACATACTTAGTGTATACATTTTAATTGTGTCTCTGACCTCTCCACCTACGTGGCTTGCAGGAGAGTTGGCAATTGCAGATTCCACATCCCTGGCTAGAGTTGATTGGGTCAGGGATGGGTATCTGATCATCCTTCTTTCCCCGCAGCCTGGGAAAATCCTGGTGCCCCTAGTCTGTCCCGGTCTGATTGGTCCACACAAGGGCTTATCCAAAGCCCAGCCAATCAGAGCCCTCCCCTGGGTTCATCAACCTGGGGAGTGTTCACTCTCCACTACAGATGAAGTGAACTTGATCATGGTTTTTGTGGTAAGCAACACATGGCATAAAATGTAACATCTTGACCATTTTAAGTGTATAAAGTTCAGCAGTGTTAAAAATAATGCATTCACATGGTTGTGTAACTAATCTCCAGGACTCTTTTCGTCTCGTACAGTAGAACAGAAGCTCCATACCCATTAAACACCAGTCTCATTTCTCGTTTTCCCAGCCCATGGCAACCACCCTTCCTACTTCCTGTCTCCGTGAGACTGCTCTAGGTTCCTCACAGAAGTGAAATCTACAGGCCCTGTAGCTTTGTAGCTATTCACACTAAAATAGTGAGTTAAAGACAAAACAGCTGTACTGAACTGAAATTGCTTGTGGTTTATAAACTCTACATATATGGTAGCCTGAATTTTTAACCACCGTAGTGTTATCAGCCCTTATTTTGTTTTATTCTATTTTTGTAGTTTCCCACATGAGCCGCAGTTGGCAGCTTCTTTGTTAAGCTTCATACTGACCATACTGCTTAGCACCCCAAGCCGCGTGGGCATGTAACCAGTTCAGTTTCAACTTGGTGACCATTGTGCTTCAGTGGCTGACCCTGTACCCCAGTGGTCTTCCACCAGGGATAGTTTGCCCACCAAGGGACATTTGCCAATGATAATATGAAAAATAATGCAATGAATAAACAATAATACAAGAATAAACCCTGTGTTTTGTGTACTCACGACTGTAAACCTACTTCTGCCCCACCCAGTACTTTGCCATGGAGTGAACTTCTCCACGTTAGGTACCTTATACTGAGTTACTGAGTGCGTGTCTTGTCAGTTAGGGTTCTGGCTACCGTGAGAGGGGTCAGAAGACCCAACCTCAAGCGGCTTAAACGAAACAAGCATGTGTTGACAGAACCAAGCAGCCCCAGAGGAGCTGGCTTCGGGACCTTAAAGTGGTGCGTGCGCTCAGGTCTCCGTCCCTCTGTCTGTTGGCTCTGCTCTGCTCTGCTCGCCTCTGGGTGTGGCCTTCATTCTCAGGCTTCCCGGGCAAGCAAGGTGGCCACAGCTCCATCCTTCCAGGTTCAAGTGCAGCAGGAAAAGAGAAGAAAGGATGCTCA
Source organism: Phyllostomus hastatus (assembly GCF_019186645.2). Lineage (NCBI taxonomy): Eukaryota > Metazoa > Chordata > Mammalia > Chiroptera > Phyllostomidae > Phyllostomus > Phyllostomus hastatus. The sequence goes on from NW_025334024.1 coordinate 23,673,996, forward strand.
TCCTCTGCTAGAGCTCCATCCAGAGCAAAAGAACCCCTTGGGCCAGCTAGCTGGTAGCATTTATAGTATTCAAAGTATGTTTATGAGAGTTTGCTTGGCCGTCCCTACCAACATTTCCGAGACTTGGCTGAGGCTGCTCCCTCCTGCTGGAGGACGAAACTAAAGCCCCACGTGGCTTGTGTGATGTCCTGGGTCACTCTGGAGCAGTGCCCTGACCAGAAACCAGGTCCTGAGTTCCTAAAATTGCTTTTTATGTATCCTGAGGTGCTCTATTTACATATCATTTTGTGGGATTTTTTTTCTCCTCATGCCTTTTCTTTAAAAAAAATAAAAATTTAAAAATGTTCAATTACAGTTTCATTCAATATTATTATTATTATTATTTTTTTAAGATTTTACTTATTTTTATAGAGATAGGGGAAGGGAGGGAGAGAAACATCACTGTGTGGTTGCCTCTCGCACGCCCCCTGCTGGGGACTAGGCCTGCAACCCAGGCATGTGGCCTGACTGGGAATTGAACTTGGTGACCCTCTGCTTCATAGTCTGGCGCTCAATCCACTGAGCCACCCCAGCCAGGGCTCATTCAACATTATTTTGTGTTGGTTATAGGTGTCAGCATAGTGGTTAGACACTCACATACTTTACGCGGTGTTCCCCTGATATTTCCAGTACCCACCTGGCACCATACATAGTTATTACAATATTGTTGATCGTACCCCCTATGCTGTACTTCACATCCCTTGAACTATTTTGTGACTGCCAATCTGTGCTTCTTAACCCATTAACCTTTTCCACCCAGTCCCCCAACCCCCTTCCCTTCTGACAACCATCACTCCGTGTCTCTGAGTCTGTTTCTATCTTGTTTGTTCATTTTATTGTTCTTTAAATTCCACATATAAGTGAAATCCTAGTCTTCTCACTGACTTATTTCACTTACCATCATGCCCTCTAGGTCCACCCAAGTTGTTGTAAGTGGTAAGATTTTTTTTTTATGGCTGAGTAATACTCCATTGTGTCAAGGTACTACAGCTTGTATAGCCACTTGTCTACTGATGGGCACTCGGCTTGTGTACATGGGACTTTATTTAACTGAAAAAAAAATTTAGTAGCACTGGCTACGTTTCTACTTTAGGTGGGTAAAGGACTCTCCCACCGAGATGCCTGGAAGTGTTTGCGGCCCTCGTGGTGCAGGTAGGGTGCTTTAGGGAATCGTGGTATTTCCCGAGTCCGGGCTGGAAGAGCTCAAGGAGCATGTTACAACGTAAACACCATGTGCTGCCCTTTCAGATTACCTGTGAAGTCATAAAAGTCTCAGAAAATCGCAGAGAACACAGAAGTCTTTAAAGAGACGCGTGCTCTCTGTCTTTGCTTTTCATCTGAGCAGTTGTTCAAGGGCAGCCCTCCGTAAAGAAAGAAAAGTGGCCCTGGACTTGGTGAGTGTGAGGTTAAGGGAAGGGGGCGGCCACCGGGCGGCCACCCTGGCAGTGGCTGTGTGCTTTGGATCCTCGCAGGGGTTAAAATCCCCTTGAAAGGTGCTGGGCGGGTCGAGCCTTTGTGATTTGTTTGGTGGTGCTCTGAAGATTTCTCATCTCTGCTCCTAAATTTAGAGCCAGCAGCTGCCACTGCTTTGTTCTAACAAGTCGGTAATTTTCCGTCCCCCTGGCTTGCTCGGATTGCCTTAAAATATCTAATGACTCTGCAAAAACTTCTGAGTTGGTCTTCTCACTTTTTTAACCCTAAGTAAGGACGTGCATGCCATGTAGTCTGTCGTTTAGTATTTTGTCATTTCTGTAGGTTCACTATTGCTTTAAGAAAAATTTAAAGCTTCTCTTGTTCAGACATAAAGTATCGCCTTTTGTTTCACCTTCCTACCCCCTACCTATAAAATATAAACACTCTTACATTATTTGATAGACAGAGAGTTTTAGCACATCATGTGTTATAGGATATGGCATTTAATGTCTTTCATCTTCAAAAGCAGGAGGTTGCTTTTTATTTGTTTCTTAGTTGTCCATTTATTTATTTTTTAAGATTCCATGGGCTTTCCCAGAATTCCTTGGAGGTGTTTTATGGGTGGGATCATAACTTTATTTTTGTATTGTAGTTTTTTATGGTCTGGGATTTGCTTCAAAATTGTCCAGATGGAGGGGAAGGGGCCAATGGGCTAATGAAACAAGACTCCCGGAGGTTGCTGCTGCAATGGTTACTGTTGACGTGGCGGCAGAGCGTTACAGTTCTCAATACTGCCCTCTACCGTCGTGTATGCCTCACATCGTCCAAAGCAAAAAAAATTTAACTTGTTTTTTGGAAAAACATTATTTCTAACAATCTTCCTTTAATAAAGATGACACTGATAGTGCAAGTATTGCCACCTATAGAAGGAGAATAGATTACATTTGTTTTTCTTTGACTTGGGTAGGTACAACATCAAAAAGATAGGAAAATGTTACTATAATCTTCACCTTCAGCCTAGAAAGTACTAACTCTAAGAAGTTATTGACATTCTTATTTTTTCAGAACTCTCCATCACTATGCATTCCTAGGTACCCTGCTTAAATTGTTACAGTCCCTCCTACATAGCCAGCTAGTGTTTCAAAAAGGTTATCGTACATTTTAATGTAAAGACTCGTGATTTTTCTATTGTAAAGATTTTACTTACTTTTAGAGAGAGGGGAAGACAGGGAGAGCGAGCGAGCGAGCGAGTGAGCGAGAGAGAGAGGGAGGGAGACATCAATGTGCGGTTGCTGGGGGTTATGGCCCCGCGGGACCGTCAGCCTCTGCGCGCAGAGTGCGTTGGGAAGGAGGCCCCGATGCTGAGCCACCTTGGAAATGAGGCAAATGCAGAAGCCACCCAACACGGGGAAGAAAAGAGTCAACACCAAAACTGTCATTTAAATTTTAACAGCTTCAGTAAGTTGACGGAAGCAAGCAGTTTTCTTTCTAAAAAAGCCAGTTCTTCCTAAAAACAGTGATCAGAAACCAGGGAAATCACGTTTGCTTTTGAGCGTTTCACTCTCGCAGCTCGCAAATTCTCTCCCGAGGAGTCCTCAGCATAGAAACCTTTTTTCAAAAATTGTATTTTATTGGTTATGCTACTACAGTGGTCCCGGTTTCCCCCATTTTAACCCAGCACACCCCCACTCCCTCAGGCAATCCCCACACCGTTGTTCATGTCCATGGGTCATGCATGTAAGTTCTTTGGCTGCGCAATTTCCTATACTGTACTTTACGCCCCCATGGCTATTGTGTAACTACCTATTTGTACTTCATCCCCTCACCTCGTCACCCATTCCCCCACACCCCCTTTCATCTGGCAACCACCAAAACACTCTCTGTATCCATGGTCCAAGAACCAGGATCCTTGGTTCTTGTTTGTTTCATCTGTTTTTTAGATTCAGTCATTCACATGTGTATTTATCGCCATTTTATTGTTCATAGTTTTTATTTTATTTTCTTAAATAAGTCCCTTTAACCTTTCATATAATAATGGTTTGGTGGTGAACTCTTCTAGCTTTTCTTGTCTGGGAAGCTCCTTATCTGCCCTTCGATTCTAAATGATAGCTTTGCTGGGTAGAGCAGTCTTGGTTGTAGGTCCTTGCTTTTCATGACTTTGAATAATTCTTGTCAATCCCTTCTAGCCTGCAAAGTCCTAGAAACCTTTTTTAGGTTAATTTTGTGTGTGTCCCTGCTGGTGGCTCTTTAGAGAAACTGGGATTGTGGAATGTCACAAGCAAGATCGCCACCTACCTGCAGAAATGATCACTGCACACAAATGCCAGGGTGGCATTTGATTGGCAGGACGGCTGGGGAAGCAAATCTTTTAAGTTTTCACAGGCTGGACTTTTCTTGGACAATGGCCGAGTGAAAACATATATGTGGTCACTTCAGGAAATGTGTGAAAGCCCAGAATGTACCCACTGGAGGGGAAAATGTTCCCATTTCAGTTGCAACTCCCCTGAAATCCTCTAAGCCTCTGGAACAACTTGTGTGGTCCAAAGTGGATAATGTTTTATAAACTCACCATGAGAAATAGAAGCTCTAAAAAGATGTCATTTGATGGATTCGTGAGTTACTAAGTTTTAACTATCACTCTAACCCATAACTTCTTCCACGGAACGCACCCCTTTGCAGGGATCATAGGAATAACAGAACCCCTCCTGATGAGGAAGTGATTTGTCATCGGTGACCAGTTTTTACCAGCACGGCCTGTGTCCCGTCCGCACCAGGCTGGGTGGCGTCTTGCACCAGACATGTTTACCAGGTCCCTCTCCACAGAGGCCTCGCAACCTTTCAGTCAGCTTGCATCGAGTTGTATTTTTAAACCACGCCCAGTGGATATCCTTTTTAAATCCTCTTCAGACTCCGTGTGGGTGCAGCATCTGTGCAGCTCAGCAGGCCTTTCCTTTCCTGACACGTATTTTTCAAGAGAGTATTTGTCATTTCAAGCACACATGTTGGAGTTGAACAGATCTGGGTGTGCGTCCCAGCCCCGCTACTTACTGTGTGACCTTGGGCAAGTTGTTAGACCTCTCTGGGCCTTGAGTCCCCTCCTCTTTAAAACGTGGATCATAAATTCAATGCCGCAGGGTTGCTGCGGGGATTAAGTGAGATAGTATGTGTTAACACACTGGGCAGAGAGTTTGGCCCAGCAGTACAAATACATTTGTGTTGTGTTTCTGTGTTTGTGTAGATTAAATGGATTGCACTGGCTTTGCTCCCTGCCTGGAGGAGACAAGAATATTTCCAAAAGTCCTGCCTTTTATTGCTCAAGCTTTCTGGAACCACATGGACTCCTCATATCGAGGCAAAAAGTCTGCTTCCCCGGGTTCCCACGCAGTTCATTACACCAGCTTCCTCTGCCCACTGGACTCGCCAGGGAGCTTGAAGGCACTACTGACGCCCACGCCCCACACCCAGCGTCTGATTCCGTTTGTCTGGGGCGGGGCCGGGGCATGGAGGGGTTTTAAGCGCCCAGATGATTCAAATGTGCAGCCCTCATCACAAACCACTGTGTGAATGTCTGGTTGCAGTACTCCCAAATACTGTTATTCTCCTAAGTCCCAAACCATCCAGAAACTGCCTGTAACGTCCCCTCCCATGGAAACAGAAGGAGGTTTAGTCAATGGTGCAGACGCCTTGAATTTGCTCTAGAACTTGAGGCCATTTCTTTGAGTGTAGCCACCTCCCGGATCAGACAGCCTGGTGGGGGGAGGGGGGATGACTTCCCGCGTCCAGTCCACGGTGGGAACCAGACTGTCCCCGGGGGGTGAGGCTGTCCCTGGGGGTGAGGGAGAGACCGGGCAGCGGGCAGCACCACGGATGCAACAGCTTGTTCTGTGGATGTGGCTTCATGCTGCTGACCTGAGAGACCGTCAGGGGCTTGGAAAAGCTGAGATTCTCTCTCTTTCCTAGTCTGCAAAATAAGGCCAGGTGAAGCCAGCCTCACCGCCTGACACGCACGCCTTCAGAGTCACTGGGATAGCCGAGTGTATCCAAATGCAGCAATGGCACGTGTCGTCTTTACGGCTAAGACTCTTGCAATTCCATGCATTTGTTCTGTTCTGTTCTGTTCAAATCCCTATGCCTTGCTGTTGCTGAAACAAAATGCCCAACCTCTCTGTTTTAATGAGATGACTTTAATTAGTTGTTGTGTTGGGTGATATTTTGCTGGTAATGTTTGTTGTTTCTCTGAATACAATGCGACAAAAAAAATTCACTTAAATATTCACAACTACTTCTTAAATTAAATGTAATCCTGTCCCATGACTTCACAAACACTGGTTTCCCTTAGTTTGGATTTTTAAAATTATGGTAAAAAGGACACGTAACGTAAAATTGACCCCTTTGGCCATTTGAAACTTCTTTTTAAAAAAAAAAAGATTTTATTTATTTTTAGGGAGGGAGGGAGGGAGGGAGAGAGAGAGAGAGAGAGAGAGAGAAACATCAATGTGTGGTTGCTGGGGGACCGTGGCCTGCAACCCAGGCATGTACCCTGACCGGGAATCGAACCTGCCACGCTTTGGTTCGCAGCCCGAGCTCATTCCACTGAGCTACGCCAGCCAGGGCTGAACCTTCTTAAAGTGTACAGCTCATTTCAGCAGACTCAGTTCTAGGGTGCCACTGTCCATTCCAAAGCTTTTCTGCAGCCCCGAGTCCATGTCAGCAGCCGCACCCCTTTCCTGTCTCCCTCCTACTGCAGGGCTCCATTTGTGTGAAGTATCGTGAGGCCGGGCACACGGCAGACCCAGGCAGGGCGGAGGAGGGAGGCACGCCTCACCCACGGGCTCTGAAGTCCTGAGCCTGGCCCCGTGATGTTGCCAGGTGTCCCGACACTGCAGGACACACCGTGCAGACACGGGAGGAGGGCAGTCCTTGAAATTCTAGGTATCGTTTCCACTGTCTGGGGAAGAAAGCCTTTGAAACTGTACTTCCATCCCGAGGCCTATAAGGTGGGAAAGGGCCTGTAGTGCCCAAAGGAAGGAGCCCATAAACCCCTTGGGGTATTCATGCCCTCCCCCAAACTGGCACCAGCTGTACCTGTCCATCAATACGTCACTTCTTCACCCCCATCCCACCAACCATGTAAGTCCTCAGAACAAAGGACCTGGGGCTCTTGCCACCCCTGCCCTCGCCTTGCTCCGCCACCTGGGTGAGGCCCGTTCTCTTCCATGAGGACATTTCACCGATAAGCCCTGCTTGCACACTAATGGACCTGCCGATCTGTAATTCTCTACTGCGCTGGCAAGAAGAACCGAGTTTGTCCCACAACAGTATCGAGAACAGACACCTGTATAGAGACAGAAAGCAGATTAGTGGGTTGCTGCGGCTGGAAGTGGGTGTTGGGGAGAAACAGGCAGTGACTTGCCAGTGAGCACGGATTTCTTTTGGTGGTAATGAAAATGTGCTGAAATTGATTGTGGCGGCGGGCACGCGCATCATTCTCACTCGTATTCAGTAAGTGCTTATTGGCCAATAAATGTTAACTCTATGATGTAGTTTTGCAATACAGTCATTTGTGTTAATAATTATTTTTAATGAAAAGTTTTTTAAATTACTTTGCTCCTGGAGCTCCACAGAGGGCTGTTGGGTAAATGTTCCTTCCTGTATAAAAGTAACACGTGCTTATTCAAGAGAAAGCAATGTGCCCCCCACCCCACCTTCTTCATCTGCCCCCACCCCACCTTCTTCATCTGCTCCCCAGGGTGTGGAGGTGGCCCGCCAGACATTTCTACATTTATCTTTTTTAGTGTGTGCTTTAAACAAAAAACAAAAACCCACCAAGACCAGAAATGAGGTCACACGCTGCAGCCTGTCCCATAGCTCCCTTTTATCCTTTAGCAACAGCGGGCCAAGCTCTTTTTGCAGGTCCGGGCGTTGAGCTGCGCCCCTCCCGTGGACTGGTGAAGAGTCCATGGCCTGTCCATGCAGAGCTTGCTCTTGGGGCACAGGGGCCTTGAGTGCCGCCGTCTTTGTGAGGAGACAGGCCTCAAGCCACCAGTGCAGGTTGCAAGGGGATCCTGAGGAGAGAGCCGTTTTTGTCCTTGGTAAAGCACCGGCCTGTGGCTGGATGCCATGTGCCTCGAACCCATGAAAGCTCCAGACCTCCCTCGGGCAGCAAGAGGACCCTGGGTGGGACTGAACAGGAGAAGGTAGGGGCAGGATATGTGGGTTTGCTGCTAGAGTGGATTCCTGCTGCAGGGGACCCCAGAGCCCCAACAAGGGCGTGTTCAGGTCACCTTTCCCATTTCCTCTGGGGCTTTGGTCATTGACATTGAGAAATATAATGATAAAATGATTTACGTCGAGGAAAAGCTCCTCCCAGGAAAATTGATTGTAATATTCACTCAGCACACTCAGGAAATGATGTTTCTTTGGACTGTAATCAGCTAGCTCTATGGAACACAAAGGAAACCATTTATGCTCGTATGTGGAGACCTGTGTAAAAACATTTCTGCTGGACTGTTAATATTTAAAAAATTGGGACACACTTCAAATTTCCCTTGGCAGGGCAATGAAGAAATAAATTGAGGCATATCCATAGTCTGGAGTATATATGACAGCAAGTATAATGAATGGACTAGATCTCAAAATAATATTGAATGAAAGAGCAAGGAGCAGAATGGTATAGGTGGTGTGAGACTGTTCTAAAAACGCACAAAATGCTGCATATGGTTTATGGACATGTGTGCGATTCTAAGTGAAAGTGTAAGGAATGCCAGAGGTCGTGGTAGTGACGACCTGGGGGAGGGAGGAAGGGAAGGACTGCCCTCCTGGGCCACACCTGGGACTTCGCCTGCACCTGGGATGTTAATTTCTTTCTTTTTTTATTGTGGTAAAAAACAAACAAACAAACAAAAAAATCGGCCCTCTTCACCATTTCTAAGGTTGCATGCAGTTCAGTGGCGCTACTGTCTTCACGTTGTCATGAACAGGTCTGCAGCTCTGTTTTCATTCTGCAAAACCGAACCGGTCTCCACTGCGCAGTGACTCCGCCCCCAGCAGCCCCTGGCAGCTGCGGCTGTGCGCTCTGCTTCTCTGAACATGACTCCCCAGAAGTGGAGTCGTACAGTAATTGCCTCTTTGTGACTGGCTTGTTTTACCGAACATAATGTCCTCAAGACTCATCCTTCTTGTAGCATGTGACAAGACTCCCTCCTTCTTTTTTTAAGGTTGAATAATATTCCATTGTATGTCTACACCCCTTTTTTTTTAAATCCATTCATCTGCGGATGGACACTTGGCTGCTGGGATCAGTGCTGCATTGGAGACCCAGACCTGGGCTGGGAGGTCTCTAGGTCCCACATTTGAGATTAAGTCCAAACCTCCCGGTGTCCTCCAGCCTTAGAAATCTTCCAAGTGTGTATACACTCACGTCCCTGCCAGCCTTGGGCTTCCCTGGCCTTCTTAGCAGGCAGCCAGATGTCCTTTCTCCCACGGACTGTGTGGGAGTGGAGGTCCCCGATGGGGTCTGTCCGTGGCTGCCCCTTTAACCAGGGGCCCCGCTCTCCAGCACCCCCAGTTCCCATTGCTCCCAGTTTGTCAGACCTACAGCGCTGATAAGTCCTGGGGCATTTCACCATCACGTCTGCTCCGTCGTTTGCTCACAGTAGTGGCGAGAGGAGCATGAACTAGTTTTTGTGACCAGTCTCCATCAAAAATTAGGGAATGGACGATCAGCGGACAAGGGGGTGTGCTTCATGAAAAAGGTGAGGGTGCCTGCCCTGGCTGGCGTAGCTCAGTGGATTGAGCACAGGCTGTGAACCAAAGTGTAGCAGGTTTGATTCCCAGTCAGGGCACATGCCTGGGTTGCAGGCCATGACCCCCCGCAACCACACATTGATGTTTCTCTCTCTCCCTCCCTCCCTTCCCTCTCTAAAAATAAATAAATAAAATCTTTAAAAAAAAGGTGAGGGTGGATTTGTGGAAGCGAAGGATATTCCTTTCCGTTGAATAGGTAAGGAAAGTATATCTGTCTGAGAAGTGCGCAGCTAAAGATTCCATTACAAACAAACCACAGTAAGAACTCTAACCGGCATCTATAACAGGTGAGTGGGAAAGAGTCCGTGAAAATAAGAGGGATTACAGTTTCAAAAAGATTTGGTTTCGAATGTGCGTAGGTGATGCGGCTGTATCACGCATGTCATCCAGTTACGGCTTCAAGTGGGATAACGTCTCTGCTTTTTGGTGGCCGCTGCTGTTCCTATTGTCTAAGGGACATTACAAACCAATGTTCATTTGTCATACATGCCACAAAAACCCCGAGGCAGAAAAGACACTCTGAGCCCCGGACCAGTGCACCAGTCAAGTTTCCTTGGTCAGGAGCAACAGAAACAGCCTCACTCCACTCCCAGGCAGGAAGGAAGTTTGCTGGTCGGGTCTGCGCTAGTTCACACAGGAGCCAGGTCCCGGGGAGGGTGCAGCCGGCAGGGACCCCCAGTGTGGCCGCAGAGTCGGGGAGCCTGCTGTTGGCCTGGCTCAGCGGCTCCAGCGATTTTGTTCTTCCTGCCCTTTGGCTCAAGACTCGAATTCCAGGAACGGGAGGCCCCGATGAGCCTGGCTGGGTTCACGGGTCCGCCCCCCGGGGGGTTATCGGGCTGTGGGGTGGTATTACTCTAATTCACAAAAATGAGGGGATGGCTAAGAGAGGTTCCGTGAAGGGTAAAAATAGCGATGGAAGATAGAAGCATATCACAAAAGGAGTGGCTAGGTTCTCCACTGTGATTCCCTTATGTGGGACGGGTGAATCTGAGAGGATCATGAGTTTGAGTGAGCAGACAAAAATCTGTCTACAAAACCAAACAATAGCAACAACAGCAACAAAAAAAGCCCCCTAAGTGAGTCCGACAGTGGCTACCTGGAAGTTATTTTCCTCTACGGAAAACTCTGGATTGTGTGGTCTGCTGTAGAGCCCCGTGCCTCTCAGCCCTGAGCATCTCGCGGAGGAGGGGGTCTCAAGAGGCTTCTCACTGCGGAACGGGGCGGAGGACACGCCCTGGAGTTACCTTTGCCCTCACCAGCTGCAGGAGGAGAGTCCAGGAAACACCTGCGGAGGCCTGAGCTGCCAAAAGCTGGGAGGGGAAGGGTTGCCTTGGGCGGGTGCCGGCGGCTGGGCCCCAGACTGTGGGGTGCTCTCTCGGTGCAGAGGCGAGCAGTACCCACGCCATGTTTGGGCTCGCAGGTGTTTTGCTTAGCCGTCCAACAACCCAGTGCTGAGTGGGCAGCCCTGCTCAGGCAGCGCGTGGTACGTAAATGAAGGAGTCCTTGATATTCTTTGTTCTGTTAACTTCACAAGAGATTTTGAAACGTAGGAAAGCTCTTATTGGCATATTTTAAAACCACGTTCCAAGGCTACAGCAGAATGGGAAGAAATATTTTCCGGGAGAAGCAACCACACGGACTGGAAATCCACCCGTCACCTTCTCCCAGGATAAAACCTTCGACTTTCCAGAAGAAATGTTCAGCTTCCCAGGTGTTGAGTGTGATGGGTGGGCCCGGGAGCCCCCGGGAGCCGTCATCGGTGGGAGCCAACATCGCTCTGTGATTTTGGGGCCCATGTCCAGTGTGAGCCTCGAGCACTGCCCGACAGAGCCGCCGTAACCCACCGCGACTTCAGAAGTCCTTTCCGTGAGAGTGGGATGCTCCAGCTTCACGAAGGCAGAGAGTAGAAATGGGGAGTGGCAGGCAGAGAAATGACCTGTTTCATGCCGTCACGATCCTGGACATGGAGCCCTTGGCGTCAGATTGCAAATGAACTTCCTCTCAAAGATACAAAACCATTATTACTATTATTACTAACTGTAAAGAGTTGAATAATAACTGTTAAAATTGTAATGAACCTTTTAAACATTCACCTGAAGTCGATGGTCAGCACAAAGTGGCCCAGAGGGGGCGAAAATCGAAGGCCTGCTGCTGTTCACGAGGCCCGTGGCAGGACTCGGAGCCTTTGGGGCTGGGGGGCACACGAGGAGACTGTTTCTGGCCGCCTGCCTGGGGCTGCTCTTTACTCGGGGACTTAAAGACGACCCTGGAGGCAGTAGGGGTCAGGTGCACTAACCTCAGCTCCCCGACTCCTGCCGGGCAGCCCCGGGACTCTGGCGGACTCTGGCGCCGTCCCTCGTTCTGCTCCCACCCCCTGTAGCGGCAGCGGCAGCGGCAGCACAGGGGCCCGGCTGAGACGCGCAGCAGCCGTGGAGACGGGTCACCACCCTGGCTGGTGTCAGAAGCCCTGCCTCTGCCGCTTTCCAGGTGCATGGCCTCAGGGAAGTGAGGGTCCCACTCTGAGCCACCGTGTTTCCACCTGGGAAGCTCCGGTCGTTCCTTGCTCCGGGCAGGGCGACTGTGAATCATGAACAAGAAAATGTGGACACTCGTAGAGACCCGCTATGCAGGACATACTGAAGGACCGATTCCCGTTTCTCCCACGGCCAGCAGTTTTCCCAGTCCGTTCTCTAAGCAGACGCCAGGCCCTGCTCGGGGGTTAAAGGTGATAGAGGGTGATGAGACACTTGGGGCGCAGGGGGAAGCCCCGGGGAAGGGACAGTGGCCCTCCTTCCCTCCTTCCACTCGCCGTCCATCTAGGGCTCCGATGAATGCTTCTCGAGGGCCCACGCCAACAGCCAGCGAGCCCGCGGGTTCCATGGGGTTGCAACTCACCACAGCGTTGTCAACGCTCCCCCCAGTCCTGGCGTCGGTGCTGAGACCAGAGCTGCTCGCAGAGGCTGGGACGAAGCTCCCATCCGGCCCCACGACTGGACAGGGCTCCTCAGGCAGCTCGGTTCGCAGCTGCCGCAGGCAACGGGGCTGCGCCTGCCGAGGGCCACCCCAGGAGTCTGAGACGCTCACAGGACAGGGGTGGGAGAACCAAGTCCCGCCTCACTGTAGGCGGGCTTCCTGCGTCCAGTCCGACAGACTCGCGCAGACACAGGGCAGGCGCTGAGGAGGTAGGCAGACCCGGGCCGCAGCTGGACACCTGGACGGGACTTTGTGTTCCTGTGAAAGGGATGTCTTCTGGGTCAGACCCAAGGGCAGCCGGGCTTCCAGAAAAGCCCTGCTAAGTTTAGGCCCATGTCCAGACATTTGCTTGGCGGCACCACGGTAACCGTGATGCCACAATGGAGCATTCTCCCCAAGGTGGCAGAAGGAATCCCCCTGCTGGGCTTTGCTGGGCACGGGCGGAGTGAGTTCATTTCTCCTTTAGCAGGAACAGTCCCCGGAGGAACTCTGAGGACCATCCTGACGACAAGACACGTCCGGTGTCGTGGGTGGAACATGGTGACTGGGGATGGCACCCACGGGTTCCTCGAGCCCTTGTGCATCGTTTGAGGCAAGGGGGGGCCTGGAGGTACGGCTGGTGGTGAAGACTCATGGGCTTTGGGTTTAGACAGACCTGACCTTGGATTCCAGCCTCACCACTTGGCAGCGTGTGCCCTGGGGCAGGCTTCTCGATGTCTCAAAGTGCCACCTTCGGAATCTGTAAAATGGGGAGAGTGATAGCGTTGACTCTACAGGGTCATTGTGCAGAATAACTGAGCAGAGCGCTGGGGCCGTTGCTGTGCAAAAGTGCAAGCTGTCGCTGGGTCTAAGCCCGCGGGGTGTGGTGGGCGGGGAGGGGGGCAGCGCCAGCGTGGGCTGGCCCAAAGCCCCTGCTTTTTTCCTTCCGCAGCATTTTATAGCTGCAGAGTTAAGGCAAAGCGTGAATTCCGCAAGTCAGAACACCACGCTTTTCTGAGACCCAGCTCTCCGGGAAGCCGGGGACCCTGGCTGCATTGCCAGGCGTGGGCTGCCTCGTCTCCTTGGGCCATCTCCGAGTCCTAACCGAATCTCGGTGCCGGGCGGGCGGCTGGCCCCTGCCTCTCTACTGCACGGAACCGGAACCGGAACCAAGCCACAGGGACGGGACAGGTGTGTTCCTCACCTCGTGGAAGGGAAGGGGCGGGCCCCCCGACGCCGCGGGCAGATGCACCCCTGGGGAGGAGAGGGAGAGCCTGCGTTGTTTCCACAGCTGCCCATGGTGTCTGCTGCGGCTCTGCTGGGGGATGGCAGGGACGGCCCGGATGCTCTTGGTGCTGCTCTGCGTCTCCGTGCCCCGCGCTGCTACCAGTGAGTGTGCTGCTCGCTTCCTTCCCGACTTAGCCGGCCCTGGAACGCGTGGCAGGGGGCATCATCCCGGAAAAGTACACAGTCAGTGTCTGGGAAGGGACCCGGGGGAGGATGACGCACGGCGTTTTGCTCTGGGAGCGTGCGCTACTGGTGGGGAGCAGGCAAAGAAGCGGGCTGTGGGGTGTGGATGTAGGACCCTGGGGCTTCAGCTGCCCGGTGTCAGGGTTAATCCTCGGGAGAGGGTGCAGTTGGGAAGGTGAGCCTCACTGGACAGAGCGGGTCTGGGCGCAGGCTGGCTCCCCACTCACAGCCTCCCACCTTGCTCTTCTGGGGGCGTGTCCCCCAGGCACCAGCTGATGGAGGTGCCCTCCCAGAGCCTGGTGCACGTGGGAGCCAGGCCCCTCCTGCGTTTCTACCGCAGCAAGGCTATCCCCAGGAAGACTGTTATGATTCCATCTTATGATTCCATCGAGAGCACGCTGCTAAACCGACCCCAGTGCAGGGCTGGGCCTGGGAGGGAGCCAGGAGGGGCCTTGGGGCAGCTGCAGTCCCCTCCCTGACCTCCAGGTTGTCCAGGACTAAGCTTCCAGCCTAGGAAGGGGCAGATAGAGGGGGCCCTAATGAAAGCAGGCCCTGCCCACCTTGCTGCCGCCAGCAGGCTCCGCCCTGTCTTCCTGCAGTTGGGTGGGTGACAGGAGAGAGCCCCCCCCCATGCACACATCCACAGAACTCCCCACCTTCCGGGCCTGCTTCACCTCCCTGCGCCCCAAGGAGACCAAGGGGTGCCCACAAAACACAGAAAGGGCTGCTCACGCCTCAGGCAAGGGACCCAGGGCCAACATTTCATCTCTGAGTCAGATTTCCTCATTGTATCCTGGCCTTGCGAGGGTTTTACAAGGTCGAACGAGCTAGCCAACTAGAGCTTTGAAAAAGCAGAGGGCACCACGCCCTGTGGGTTCATGCTGGGTGAGGGAGGGCTGGCTCGTGCCTCCGTCACCGCAGACTGCCAGCGTCCCGTGGGGAAAGTGGGATTCCTGACCAGGTGATGGTAAAGGACTTAGTGGCCTTAGAGACGTCATCTTGCCAACAGCCTGCCCAGTGTCCCAGTTTCAGTTCATACAGGTGTTTGGTCACCGGCTGCCCTATCGTGGGGAAGGCTGCTGTGGCCCTTTAATGACAGCACCAAACATTACCATCGACTTCAGGGTCACGGTCTGGAGACTCAGTGTTCAGGGCTGGCCTCAGAGGCCGCCCCCGCGGGAAGCAGCCCTCCCAGCCTGCGTGCTCTGGGCAGAGCTCCGGGCACACGCCCCTGTGTCATGAGTCTCTCTGTACAGCTATGACGCTTCAGTGACCGTCTCCCCAGGCCCTGTGCCCTCGCCCGGGGCCCACGGGATCCTGAGATCCTCCCCTGCAAGCCCAGCCCCCGGCTCAGCGTGTGGCAGGGCGGTGCGTGTGGGGGCTCAGCGTGTGGCAGGGCGGTGCGTGGGGGGGCACGAATGGCTGAAGCAGCAGCCACCAAATGGTGCGGCCCGTGGTAGATGCATGGTACCCGTCACGTGACATCTGTGACTCAAGGCCACGGATGTAGAAAGAGGCCCGGGGCGCTCGGGGTTTGGGATGTAAAAACAGCAACCAGAACAGTGGGGAGAGAAGAGTAATAATCCGTTCCGCCCTTGGGTTTAGCATTATCAGTCACGGGATGCAATTTGGGAAGCACTTCCCCATAACCTCACCTCACGTGATCTTTACAACTCCAAGGGGAGTGCTACCCCAGGTTTCAGAGCAGGAAACAGAGGCCCAGAGAGGGGAGGTGGCTTGCCCCAGGTGTCACCGCATAGGGACCAGCTGGACTTGGGACACTGCGTCCAGGACCTTCCCAGAACACTTGTGGTTCTGCACCCAGAACAACACATTGGAATCTGCCTGGGAGCTTTTTTTTTTTTTTAAAGGTTTCATTTATTTATTTTTAGAGAGAGGGGAAGGGAGGGGAAAAGAGAGGGAGAGAAACATCAATGTGTGGTTGCCTCTAGAGCTCCCCCTACTGGGGACCTGGCCCGCAACCCAGGCATGCGCCCCGACTAGGATACGAACTCGTGACCCTTTGGTTCGCAGGCCAGCACTCAATGCACTGAGCCACACCAGCCAGGGCTGCCTGGGAGCTTTTTTAAAAACGCCGGTGCCCCGGCCCAGGAGGGGCCCTGCGGTCTGGTGCGGTGGTGGGGGCCACGGGCCACAGACTGCTCGCCCCAGTAGTGAGGCCCCCCCGCACACTCCCTCCGCAGGCTGTGGCGTCCAGAAAGCCAGTGTCACAGAAGACTCTGAGGAGGGTTTGGTGAGCGAAAATGAGTTCCCATGGGTGGTGTCCCTGCAGGATTCCCACCACACCCACCTGGCTTTCGGCAGCATCCTCAGTGAGTTCTGGATCCTCAGCATCGCATCTGCCTTTCAGCACAGGCCAGTACCCGCCCCCCCCCGCCCCCCCTCCCCGCCCCTGGGCTGGCGCTGCCCCCCTGGGGCTGGACTGGGGGGGGGGGCGGGGCTCTCTTTCCCGCTCAGCGTGGGGCGGCCTGAGGTGGGTTCCTGGCCACACGGTGGCAGGGAGGGCTTTCTACCGGCTCGGTGCTCGCTTGGCCGTCGAGTGCTGGGGTCCTGGGGTCACCAGATGCCGAAGTCGGAGCCGTCTGGCGTCCTCGTCTGCGAAGCGAGAGAGCGGCCGCTCCAGCCCCTGCAGGAAGGACGTTCCTTCCCACGTCGCTGTGATCACAAGGGCCCCGGCACTGAGAGGGCCCCTTGTCTGAAAACACGCGCCTCGGGCCTCAGCGTCGTGACCGCCACGCGTGTGCGCTGCGTGGAGAGAGAAAGGGCTTGAAGGAAATACGCAGATACTCCAAGGGCGCTTGTCTCTCATGCTCAGGGGCACACGGGCGTGCCTCTTTGAACGTCTCCGGGTTTTCCAAATTCCTTACGGTACATGTGCATTCTTTTAAACCAGAAGGAAAACGCCCACAAAATGTTATTGAAGGAATCACTTTTCTTTGCGAGACATCTTACTTTTTGGCCCAATGATATCACTTTTGGGAAATAATTTCAACCGCTGGAAAAAAAGTTTTATGCACAAAGTTGTTCATAGGATGGTTCATAGGCAGAGCACTGGGACATAATGCACCATTGTCAGGGATAAATGAATTATAGTGTGTTATTCCTTTATATAGCACATACAGTATAAATTATGTGATATAGTCTCTAAATAGTGTATACAATATACAGTATGTTGAATATGATATATTTATATATGTAAATACTATTTATACACAATTTTATATTTGTGTTTGTGTGTATATACACACAGAGTATGGGGGAAAGAGGGTAATTACTGTAACTGGCAAAAACAAATTTTGGGATAAATCTACAATAGAATATTGTGCAGCTGCTGAATTTTTGAATATGTCATTTTTATTTTTTTAATTAAAAATACACATATTCAAATGAAAATACATGTACAAAGCATCATGGTCATGAGGAGCCAAAGGGTTTCCGAGGAAAGGCGGCCCCTCCCTTCCCGGGACTTCGTTCCTGCTCTCCCTCCCGGCAGCTCGGTCCCCAGGTTCCGCTCCGCACGCCGAAGGGTCTCCCTGCGCCTCTCGGTCTGCGTTTGTTGACTCTTTTACCCACTGACAGCGGGAGGACTTTCTTTCCCTCCTGGATGAGTCTGCCAAATGCCACGGACAGGGTGGCAGAGACAACGGAAGTGCATTACTGTTCTGGAGGCTGGAGGTCCGAGATCAAGGTGCCGCCAGGGGCGGTCTCTCCCGAGGACTTGCCTCGGCCTGCAGTCGGCCCCTGCTCACTGCGCGCTCACAGGGCCCTTTCTCCGTGTGCGCGCGCCCCTGCGTCCCGGGCTTTGTAGACGGGGCGTCCTCCGCCGCTGCCGTGTCCAACGGTGAGGTCGGTGAGGTCGTCCTTGGAGACGGAACCCGTCCTCATCACGAAGAGCCTTTGGTCGTGTTCCCGCTCTTCTGCTGAGGTTCAGGATGAAACTCCTGCTGCTTATTGTCACTGAAGGTTGTGTTTTTTGTTTTTATTGCTGCTTGTTTTTGTTTTCATTCCGTGGCCTTTGCTTTGTATGTCTCCTCTGACAAATTTGGCAAGTTTGAATTCTTGCTGTGGGTGCATCTCAGAGCTACAGTCGCACGGAAGATGCATGGTCCTCTTTCTCTCCGGATCGTCCTCTCTGGCCTCTGCTGTGGCCAGGGCCGGAGCTGCTCCTCCGCACCTCCGCTCCTCCTCCTCCGTCGCCCGGCTTTCATGGGTCTGCGTGGGCTTCAGGCGTGATCGCGCATCCTCGTCCCTGCGTGTGGTAGCTACGCAGCAGTCACCTTTGGACTCCCACGGAGGATGAGGAAAACACCTCTGGCTTCTTTTTCGGCTTTAGTTAGACCATCTGATCCTTGCCTAGGTTCACATTTGTACTCCCATCTAAATTCTTAAACGTTCTTGTGTTAGTTTAATCTAATATTATAATGAATTCCACACTTACTGGCAGTGTTTTTGCTGGATTTTCTCCATTCAGCACTAGAATTGGCTAAATTTGTCTTCAAGTAGTTTCTTTTTTTTATAAAAAAGATTTTGTTTATGTATTTTCAGAGAGAGGGGGAGGGAGAAAGAAAGGGAGAGAAACATGGGTGTGTGGCTGCCTCTTGCGTGCCCTCTATGGGGGACCTGGCCCACAACCCAGGCCTGTGCCCTGACTGGGAATCCAACCGGTGACCCTTTGGTTCGCAGGCCAGCACGCAATCACTGAGCCACACCAGCCAGGGCAAATAAATAAAATCTTTTTTTAAAAAAAGATTACATCTTTGATTTGACTACAACTGTGTAAAAAAATAAACCGACTATGCGCAGAAGAAAAGACAATCAGCCGCAACATAACAGACTGTCTCGAGGCGGAGGGACGGAGGGTGCTAAGATAAAAGAGTCCCCAGGGTTCTGTGGGCCCACAAAGAAGGGCACACGCCTAGGGGTTCAGATAAGGTTTCCTGGGGCTGGGCCCAGGGGGTGAGTGAAATCTGGCCCAGGGAAGAGGAGTCGGATGCGTTTGTTCCGGGCTGACTAGGTAGTGGATATGAGACGGGCTCGGGTCGAGCGGCCCTGGAGCCCGGGCCCCTCAAGGTTCCCGTGCTCCCTGCAGGCAGTTCGCCGTCGCCGTCGTGGGCATAGCCAGCATGGATGCCAGAGTGCTCTCCCACGAAGAGTACCCAGTCAGCACCATCATCCTCCATGAGGACTTCGACGAGGTGACGATGACCAATAACCTGGCCCTCCTGAAGACAGACACGGCGATGCAGTTCAGCGGCCTGGTCCGGTCCGTCTGTTACCTCGGCACAAAGCTGCACGTGCCGCTGGCCCTGCGGAACTGCTGGGTGGCAGGATGGAACCCCACGTTTGCAGTTAGTGCCTTCCTTCCCCGAGGGGGGCTGTGTGTGTGTGTGCTGTCCGTGGCTGCGGGGTGACGTGGGTGAGCCGTCGGGGGCTTGTCTCAGGCAGGCGAGTGGTTCGAGGTTCTCGAATGGGGCTGGAGGCCTCCCCTAATCCGTGCAGATTCCCAGTGCTTGCCCCTCCCTCGGCCACACTTACCTTTGGTCCTCCTTCTAGTCCGGCACCAGGACTGGAAGAACGTGGGCAGCTGACAGCCTCAAATTAGTGCAAGGGCATATATAGCAGGGCCGGGATGTCATTCCCTGAACTGGAGGGAATTGTTCTCTCGTCCACGCCATCCTTGTTTTCTCTTATTCTTGGGAAGTAAACAAGGAAATGCATCCTCTGTAGATGTCGAGATAGGATGAATATGTTCTCTGCCTATATTCACAGTCAAGTTCGAGCAGAGGTCATTTTCGTAAAATCTCAGAACACGTAGAAATCGGTGTTCTGATTTCTGGGAGGACCAGGGGCTCCTCCAGCGAGTTTCTCCTCACTCCCATCTGGACATGTGAGTTGTAGCTGCGCTGACCTGGGGGATGTCTTCTTGTTAACGGTTCTCGCGCTCTCTGTTGCACGGTCCAGACAGGGAACCAGATGACGATGAGTATCCTGAGGAAAATCTCCATGAAAGACCTCGACCAGTGTCCCTTCCCCACTTTCCAGAAGACAGGATGTGGCGATCACATGGCGGAGGAGACGGATAGCGTCTGCTTGGTAAGAGCGCGGCGGAGTGGGACCC
The DNA here is from genome assembly GCF_019186645.2 of Phyllostomus hastatus. Classification (NCBI taxonomy): domain Eukaryota; kingdom Metazoa; phylum Chordata; class Mammalia; order Chiroptera; family Phyllostomidae; genus Phyllostomus; species Phyllostomus hastatus. Next base: position 23,693,815 of record NW_025334024.1, read on the forward strand.
CACGCTGAGAGCAGGCCGTGGTCACTTGGAGGGGTGGTGAGCTCACGAGCGCAGGACCGTCTCTTGAGATTCGTGGCCGTCTGAGGTGGACAGCACTTGGCAGCTGGCCAGCGCTCAACAAAAACCTGCCACGTGGACCGCCCTTTCCAGTGTAACGTAATTAAGCAATTCCACTTTCAAACTCAGGTGACCTGCCAGGGTCACGTATCCAGCTCAGAGTGCCAAGCTTCTCCCCTCTTATCTGAAGTGAGATAAGGTCTTCGAGTCAGAATCCCTGAGTCCCCGAGGACTGCTCCCGCGGGAGCAGGGAATGCTGGGAGCAGGCGCGGTGGACAGGTGGCTACCCCGGGGAAGCGCTGTGACCCCGGTCCCGTGCCTGCTCCTGGGGCAGTGTGACTGTGGGTGGGCGGGAGCAGCTTGAAGGAAGGGTGGAGACAAGACAGAGAAGAGAGGGAGAAATGTGACCAGTCCCGGCCAGAAAGGGAAGGAACATCAGCGTTAGAGGAACGAGAAGCCGAAAGAGGGAGAGGGCCTAGACCAAGCGCTGGAAAGGGCAAGACGATGACATGGGAGCCGGGGAGCCACAGGCCGACTGCAGAAGTCTACAGACATTTGTACAATGAAAGGAAAAGTCACTGTGTTGGAGTCTGCAGTGGTAGCTGCCTAGATGGGAAAGGGTAATCCTAGACAGACTTGTAGCTAGAGAGCAGATGACAGCTGAGGGAGGGGGAGGTTAGGGGGTGGAGGGGTTGAGCAAAAGGACTCATGGATGTGGATGACAGCGTGGTGATTGCTGGGGGGTGGGGAGGGGGACATAAGGGGACTAAAGGGTGATGGAAGAGAAAATATAATAAGGAAAAAAAAAGTATTCTATCATCTCTCCCAGTTCCAGCGAGAACCAGTGCAAAACATTTCGAGTAAATCACATAGGTATGTTTAAAGAGAAGCATTTTTTTGGACTCGAAGCCTTCTGCCCTTTGTCACAGGGGGACCCTGGAAACCCACTGATGTGCCAGCTGCAGAAGTCGTATCTGTGGGTGCTGAGAGGAATCCTGACCGAAGGGGGCGAGCGGTGCCCCGGCCTGTTGGTGTACGTCAAGGTGGAAGACTACAGCGACTGGATCGAGTCCAAGACCAGGACGTCCGGCCTGCCCCTGTCTGCCGTGTACCACTGGGAGAATTCGGTGCCTGTCCACGGTGACTCGCCGCTTGCCACCGTGGCGCAGAAAACACATTCCGGGCTGGGCCAGGTTACGTGGACCGAGACTCAACTCCAAACACGAGAGAGCACCACGGCCGTGACTTCAGAGCCAGAAAACACCTCCGAGGAGAGCGAAGAGTCGAGGGGGGAGGAAGTGAGGGAGACGAGCAGCCTCTCCGAGGCGGCCGGGGAGGAGGCCACGCAGCCCGAGTACTTTGACTATTACCGGGAGCAGCAGGCTGGGGAGGGCGGGGCCCTCTCGGGTCAGGACAGGTTACCGGAGCCCCGAGAAATGGTCCTGTTTGCCTTCGTGTTTTCTTTTGTCATGGTGTAGAGCCTGGGGGCCGGCCCTCCAGACTGGAGAGCAAGCTCAGGATGGCGGGGGCCAGGCATTCACCGCGCTGTGTCGGTGTCTGTTTCTGATCGCCGCCCACCCGGGCAGCCGCGGGCAGGCCCGTGGCTCTCCCTCCTCCGTCCCACTCGCCCACGCGGGACGGTCACTTTCATTTGTGCTCGTGAACTAAATGTAGGCTAACGAGTGAAACCGTTCGAGTGCCCTGTGGTTCTTTCAGGGTGAGGGACCTGGGGGCCAGGCGGCGAGGACACCTGGCCCGCACAGGCAGATGTGGCCTGGGAGGCGGCCGTCAGCCTGGATGGAGAGTCGGGGACACCGGCCAGCACGGGGAGCAGTGAGAGGACCCTGAGACTAGGATGGAGTTGATTGTTTTAATGGATGTCCTCTTGGTCTGCAGCCGGGGCCTCCCTCTGGCTACTTCCCGGCGGAGCCAATGGCCAGCAACTGCTCACTGGTGGTTTTCATTTTATTCCAGTCCTTGCGGTAGCCTTTTAAGGACATCTGCGAGAAGAAAAGGGGGGGGGGGGTCACTTGGGAAAAACCCGATCGTGACGACTCTGAACGCAACCCCATCCAGCCTGGGGATGGCGCTCTGCACACTGCAGGGCGTGGCCACCTAGGGGCGCCTGGAGGCGTCTGCCAAAGAGCTTGTTTCCGTCCAGTGAGGTGAGAAGCTGCAGGTTCCTGCCGTGACCCTTTGCTGCTTCTCCACTTCCGATCTGATGGGCCCGAGTTTGGGTCCCAGTCGACTCCCTGCTCCCTCCACGTGGGGACGCGGAGCCAGGGCCCAGACGCGGAAGCGCCATGCTACGTGAATGGTGCCTTAAGTGCACTAGGGGGCAACCTGGCCACCCCCCCCCCCCCCCCGCCCCGTGGCAGTCTGTGCTTCCCTTTTCTCTGATGCCAGCACATTTTTGCACTGTCCCATTTCTCTTCCACAGCTCACGCGGGCTACAGTGCTTCCCTGCACACTGTATCACAGGGAAAGGCTTCGGCATTAGTCAGAAACCAAAAGACCTATGGCACCTATGTAAACACATGGAATCAGGCTCTGGGTGATACTAAAAATCCATTATTGTCTCAGTGTTTAAAAAACTGGCTTCAAGCCCTGCCTGGCGTAGCTCAGTGGATTGAGCTCGGGCTGTGAACCAAAGTGTCTCAGGTTTGATTTCCAGTCAGGGTACATGCCTGGGGTTGCAGGCCATGACCCCCAGCAACCACACATTGATGTTTCTCTCTCTCTCTCTCTTTCTCCCTCCCTTCCCTCTCTAAAAAATAAATAAATAAAATCTTAAAAAAAAAACTGGCTTCATGTATAGAGTAGCAATCACTAAATGATGGGCAGAAGGATTAAGAAGCTTCCAGAATTCACCCTGGCTGGCGTAGCTCAGTGAATTGAGCACAGGCTGCGAACCAAAGCATCGCAGGTTTGATTCTCAGGGCACATGCCTGGGTTGCAGGCCATGGCCCCCAGCAACTGCACATTGATGTTTCTTTCTCCCTTCCCTCTCTAAAAATAAATAAATCTAAAAAAATTAAAAAATAAGTGGTTTGTAAGACTGTTGAGGGCCACGGGCTGAATTCACCATGTATAAAAAGTTTAAAAAAAAAAAAAAGCTTCCAGAATTCATTATGAAAGCAGGGAACTAAAAACACACCATTACTACAGAGTCTCTTCTGATAACATGACAAGACCTCGCCCCTAACAATGAAAAAGAAGGTTTAAAAAAGTCATGCTTTACTTTGGTTGTAAGGGTTGAGACAACTGCGGCTGTCTCATGTGCAAACAAACACCTGTATCCTCAGCTTGAAAAACAAAATCCCAACAAAAACATGAAGGCCGTGAAAGACCGACCGCCTACCTGGGGCTTCTCCGTGACTTACCTCTGCAATCTCCACTTTCCTCTCCCACACTTTGATGGTCTTCTCCAAGTCTCCATTGAGGACCTTCTCCCTGACATACTGCATCACCGGCGGCACCCGGAACTCGCTCAGCTGCCTGCGGAGCTTCTTGTTCATAGCCTCGTCTTTGGCCCGGTCCTGGGTCGGGAAGGACCAGTTAGACCCCAGGGTCCCCGGTGCTTCGGGCCTGCGGGGACTCACCAGCCCTCCCGTCTCTACCCATTTTCAGTGTAGTTCTGAAGACAGTGTTTAAATTTCCAAAGGAGTGAAGGGAATCACAGAATTCTGATTCTTTAGAAAACATTGTGATGTTTTCTTCCAGTTTAGAAACACTAACTATAACCTAAAAGTCTCTTTTCCATTCCTTCCTTCTTTCCTTCCCTCCTTCCTTCCTTCTTTCCTTCTTTCCTTCCCCTTCCTTCTTTCCTTCCTTCCCTCCCTCCTTCCTTCCTTCCAAACTAGGTTTTATTTATGTTGATCTCTTAGGTTTGGCTTTTTCTTCTTTTCGATACAATTATATATTTAAGTACCTTTTGATTTGATCTGTCTCAATTCACTTTCCTATTTCTTTTTGTTTGCTTGTTTTTGTAACAAATCCACATTAAAAAAATAGCACAAGTAAAGGTAATTATGTGGTCATTCTTTATAAAAGACAGTATTCTCTTAACTGATTGAAGAAGCAATTCATAAAGTAATGTGCGTATAATTGTACCAGGGACCTGTAAGTATAAAGATGTAGTATATTTGACAACAACAGCCCAGAGGAGGAGGCTGAAACGAAGCTGTGTTGGAGGAAAGAAATAACCCCGGAAGGTCACGCCAGTCCACAGGAGTACATGGAGAGGATGGTAGATGGTAACTAGGAAGGTCAGTACAACACACTCTGGAAATAGACTCCGTCCCCTTCCTTCCTCCAACTTCTGGACCCCTTCCGCACACTGTTTACAATATTGACTCAGAATGGACCATAAACCTAAATGTAGGACCTGTAAAACTCCTGAAGACATGGAGTAAATCTTCACAATATTCAGCTAGGTAATGATTTCTTAGCTATAACACCAAAAGCACAAGTGCAAAAGAAAAAAAATAAATGGATTGGACTTGATCAAAATGAAAAACTTTTGTGCTGCAAACAGCAAGTACCATTAAGAAAGCGAAAAGAAAACCTACAGAATGGGAGAAAATACAGGCCGGGGCAGAAGTAGGTTTATAGCCCTGGCTGGTGTGGCTCAGTGGATTGAGTGCCAGCTTGCGAGACAAAGGGTCGCTGGTTCGATTCCCAGGTAGGGCACATGCCTGGGTTTGGGGCCAGGTCCCCAGTAGGGAGTACATGAGAGACAACCACACATTGATGTTTCTCTCCCTCTCTTTTTCCCTCCCTTCCCCTCTCTAAAAAATAAATCTTTTTTAAAAAAGTAGGTGTACAGTTGTTTGTATGGAAAATAATACAATGATAATACAAGATATGAACCCTGTTCTGTGTACCCACAACTGTAAACCTACTTCTGCCCCACCTGGTATTCACAAGTCATAGATCTGCTAAGGGGGTTGAGTCCAGAATACATAAAGGATTCTTACAACTCTATGACAAAAAGATAAATAACGACTACAAACCCGGCAAAAGACTTGAATAGACGTTTCTCCAGAAAAGACAGGTAAGTAGCCAGTGAGCCCGTGAAAAGAGGCTCAGTGCCGTCAGTCAGTCGTTAGGGAAATTCAAATCAAAACCACAGTGAGATGTCACTTCACACCCACTAGGGCAGCCATTAAAACAACAACAACAACAACAACGAAAACACCTGAAAACAACACGAGTTGGTGAGGATGTGCCGAAACGGGAGCCCTGGCGCCTACCGCGTCGGTGGGAATGTGAAATGGTGCAGCCACTTTGCAAAGACGGTTCGGCACAGTTTCTGTAAATGTCACACATAGACCTACCGTGTATATAACCCACACGTCCACTGGTAGCTATAGATCCCAGAGAAAAGAAAACAAGGCCTACATTCACACAGAAACTTGTGTGTGTGTCCCTAGCAGCATTATTCATAGTTGCCAAAAAGGGGGCAGAGCCCAGGCGTCCATCAGCTGATGAAGGGACAAAATGTGACCCGTCCACGCAAGGAAAGGGCATGCAGCCAGAAAAGGAAAGCACTGACACGTGCTATACTATGAATACTAAGCGTATTCAGATGAAATAAGCAGGCACAAAAAGAGTGCATATTGTGTGTTTCCTTTGATAGGAAATGTCCAGAAAAGGCAGCCTCACTGAGACAGAGGGTGGGTGTGTGGTCGCCCAGGACTGGAGGGGGCAGCGAGGTGAGGTGGGGAGTGGGGAAGGATTTCTAACGGGCACAGGGTTTCTTTCTGGGGGGAGAGAATGTCCTTAAGTGATCATCCTGGCAGTCACACAGCTCTGTGAATATGCTGGGAACCACTCGAGTGAACATTTTAAGTGGACGGGGTACGTGGTGTAGGAACTGTATCCCGACAGAGCTGTTGAGGAAGTTTACAGGGAAACTGAAATATGGTAAACCGTGACTGCCAGGCTTTTACGAATGGACGTCCTGTTTTGCTTATCGTCTAAGAAACGCCAGCGCAAACGAACAGGCACCACGGGACTCCCGCGTGGGGAGAGCACCGGACTTTGGCTCTGACATCATCATCACTCTGAGCTGAGGCTGGCTCCCTGGCGGAGAAGCGTGCGGGCTCAGGTGTAATAACCCTGTGGCTGCTGGGCTGTTGTAGGCAGGTTCGGGGCCCCGGCCACTGCTAGGGACGCTGCAGGCCCACTCGAGACGCCGCCGCCAAGGACTGCACTCACCGCTTTAGAGGCTGACGGAGCGTTGCCCCTGTCTCTGGCTGATAGCCACGAGGGCTGCGGTGGCTCTTTTACAGACGTGGGAACTGAGTCCTCACTCAAAGGCCGGAACCCGGCAACACCGAGCCGGATGCCAGGCCTTCTGACGACAAGCCCAGTGACTACTTCATCGCCCACTTTCCAAAAAAAAAACCTTCTTCAGGTCACATCCTAGGGGCGCCTAACTTGCAGAAACTCGACTTCACGTGCTCAGCAAATCGGTGAGAGCGCTAAGTCACGAGATAGATGCTGCCGCACCTCATTTCATACGGTGACCACAGGGCCTGGAGGGAGCCCAGGACACAGGGCGCAAGTCTACCGTCCACTCATCTGCCATGCCCACGAGACTCATGGGTCTCTGGCTGGCGTAGCTCAGTGGATTGAGCTCGGGCTGCGAACCAAAGTGTTGCAGGTTCGATTCCCAGCCAAGGTGCATGCCTGGGTTGTAGGCCATAACCCCCAGCAACCGCACATTGATGTTTCTCTCTCTCTATCTCCCTCCCTTCCCTCTCTAAGAATGAATAAAGAAAATCTTTAAAAAAAAAAGACTCATGGGTCTAAAAATCCCCCCTAAAATGTGTTTTATTTTGTGGGTCATTTAAGGAATTCTTGAGGAATATTTGGACTCTACATGTTTGCTACCTTATGAGCTGACCCCGGAACCTAGCCCAGCAGTGAAACGACACTAACTACTCCACAGGAAGACTCCTCCCGGTGCGACTTCCTCCTCTGAGAGCCCCGGGATCTCTCGGTGTTTAGAGTCTAGGCGTGGATCTTGCTGGACATCGACTTAAACCCTTGTGGACAAATACCAGAAATAGCACGTTTCACTCTCTCTTACCCCCTCTACTTGCAGGATTTCTTTTTCGATTTTTTCAAGTAACTCCTTTCTCTGTGAGATCTCCTTTTTCAGACTGACGGACATGTCCATGGCTCGGTTTAGCCTGGTCTGGAATAGAACAGCACAGCAGGTCTTGAGCAAAGGGGGTCAGTCGGAATGATACAAAAGCTTGACGGCTCCTGATCGAGCAGGAGAAGAGCAGGGGCCTGCAGGAACTTGGGCCGGCCCTTCCCACAGCCACCCAGGGTTTCCAGAGCCTGGCGTCCAGGTGGTGAGGGACGAGAGAACCCCGGGAGTCTCATCCTCACCAGCAAGCAGAGTGGCCAGACCCCCGGGGCCCAAATCCCACCCAACACTTACTAAAAGAAACTTTGGGCAAGTTCTAGAACCTCCTTTTTTTTTTTTAAGATTTTATTTATATTTTAGAGAGGGGAGGGAGGGAGAAAGAGAGAGAGAAACATCAATGTTCGGTTGCTGGGGGTCATGGCCTGCAACCCAGGCATGTGCCCTGACTGGGAATCGAACCTACGACACTTTGGTTCGCAGCCCGAGCTCAATCCACTGAGCTACGCCAACCAGAGCTAGAACCTCCTTAAACGTGGTCTGGTCACCTCGTAGGCTTGTGGAGAAGTTCACCCCTGACTAAGTGTGCTGAGCACAGTGCCTGACACGTGCATGGGGAGCGCAGGGGAGGGGACTGATTCTTGGGGAGGCGAAGCGACTGGCCCAAGGTCAGACTGAGACGAGGAGGAGCCAGGACTGGCACGCAGGCAGCGTCCTCTCACAGTCCGCCAGCCCCGCCACTGTCCGCCAAGCGGACCTGGGCTTGGCCTGCTGCTGTTGGAGGGATCCTGCAGGACTGCCCCCGCCCAGCCCCGCTTCCTGGGGCGCTGTTTGCAGCCCCCACCCCACCCCAGGCCCATGCTTCTCAGAGTTGTCCCCTTTGAACTCCCACCTCCCAGGGGAAAAGAGTCACCCTGCAGGGGCTGGGATGTGCTCTGCTCCGATGAGAAGGGAACCAAGTGAGCCCAGGGAGCTCACTCAACAGACCCGGAGAACCCGGGGTGCCCAGCACTGGTCGGGGAGACCATGCAGGCGCCCCCTGCCCAGGGGGCAGCTCACCGGCCAGACAGAGGTGCAAGAAGACACATAAAACTGCCCCTGGGCCGAGCGCTAAGAACGCGAGGCCAGGGGTCACGAAGGTCCCCCTGGGGGAAGGGGTGATGGGAAGAGCTGAAAGGTCAAGTATGTCCAGGTGAAAGGGAAGAGAGGGCCATCCCAAGCCAAGGAGAGCCCGAAAGGAGCTGGGAGGGAGGCAGACGCTGGAGCAGAGCAGCCCCCAGGACTGGCTGGGGGGGAGGGGAAGGGGCAGGGCAGGACTTCACTGTAAACCAGCGGTTCAGAAGGGAAGGAAGGAGCCAGAGGGAAGACATTCCCCGATAGACAACCGACTGCGCAGCTCACCGTGGTTCTGCCTCCCTCCCCCCCAGGGCTCGCCGCGTCCCACGTACAGCAATGGGGCAGGAAAGAAGGGGCTGCAAGGAGCCGCTGGCTCTGGCGGGGCGGGGCGGGGCCTCCGAGAAGATGCGACTGGAGCTGTGTGTGATTCCGAGCAGGATGTCGGTGTGGCGTCTCGACGCAGTGCGACTGGATTCTCTGCCCAGGGGGCGTCCCACGATGCTAAAATCGAGGTAGCGGCCAGGGCTGTGGGTCTCATTGAGGGGTGCGGTCCTCTTCCAAGGTCTTGGGTTGCTGGCAGAAGGCATTTCCTTGGAGTCGCGAGACTTAGGTCCCTGTTTTCTTTCCGGCTGTCAGCAGGGGTGGCCCTCAGCCCCTCAAGGCCACCCTCAGGTCCCTTCCCCATGGCCCCTTCTCTCTCCTGGCCAGCAGCGGGGAACTTCTCGCCCAGCAAATCCCCTTCCTGCTTCAAATCTGCGACTTCCTCTTCCACAGAAAACTCTTTGCTTTCAGATTCATGTGATTAGCTCAGGCCCGCCCAGGTAATCTCCGTGTTGTAAGGTCCCCCGCGCTGTACAATATAATCTAATGACAGAACAGAACAGAATGCATCCCGTCCACAGCCCTGGGGACGGGGCAGGGAACGTAAACGGGGTGGGGGGGGGGGAATCTGGGGGAACATCTTAGAATTCTCCCTACCACAAGGCACCCCTAGTTCACGGTCAGTTACGAGTGGCATGGGGGGGTGAAGCGGGCAAAGGGGATCAAATACACAGTAACGACAGGAAACCAGACTTCGAGCGGTGAGCACACAACAGCGTATGTGGATGTTGAATTGCAATGCACACCTGAAATGGATAAGTTATTAACCAATGTTGCTCCAATAAACTTAATTAAAAACCCCAGTTAATTAATATCTACGAAACACTCTCAAATCATTCAGTCTATAAGTGTCTTTTAGAAAGTGACTCATGGAAGCGGTAGCCAAACGATGATCCCGTGCCAGACTCCGCCGCCCAGGGCTGCGGGCACAGGGTGGGAGAAAGAGGCGTCCCCGACCCCGTGACCGAGGCTCGCCCGCCGGACTCGCAGGAAAGAGGAGACCGTGCCTGCCTCCCTCCCAGCTGTCCCCTCCGCACTAACCCTGCGCCCGGCACACCGCCAGTCCTTGGCACACTTGGTAATACAGGAAGTTATTCTGCATGACTTTTAAAAATATATTTATTTACTTTTTTAGAGAGAGGGGAAGGGAGGAAGAAAGAGAGGAGAGAAACATTGATGTGCAAGAGATACATCAGTCAATTGTCTCTCCTCGGCCCCCAACTGGGGAACGCGGCCAGCAACCCAGGCACGTCAAACCAGCGACCTTTCGGGTCACAGGCCGGCACTCAGTCCCCTGAGCCACACCGGCCAGAGCTGCATGTTTTCAATAAGATCTCACACTTGGGTGTCTGATACTTGTATGTATATATCAGTAGTCCCTCCTGCGACCCACCCTCCCATCCCCTAAACACACACAGGAACCAATGACACAGGTCATTGGACAATAGCAGCCAAGCGCCTGCTTTGGCCAGACACTGTCCTTGGTGCTGGGGACCCGGCGCAGAGCAGCCAGAGCCCTGAGGCACGAGAATGCACCTCCCAGAGGCCAGGCATCCGCCCAGTGGAGCCCCCATTCAGACCAGGCCTGACTGTACAGCTCACCGCGGCTCTGCCTCCCTTTCCCCCAGGGCTCGCTGCGTGGCTCTTAGGGCTCCTGTGAACATCTCTATCACCTGCTTACCATTATTTGCAAGCACATTGGCTCCCGGGATTCAGACCGAAACGACTCCTGTTCCACCCACTGCGGCCTGCGTCCCTGCTGCTCAGGTGCTGCAAACAGCCTGTGCTGGAGAGTTCAGGCCCCGAGTCCTGGCTGTTTCATTTTGTAAACCAGTAGCTCCACTCCAAACCCCTGGCCTTTCCCCCACAAGATCAGACAGGCCCTGAGCTGATTCTGCAGGATAACATCATGGTCTCCAATGTGCAAGGTAACCTCACGCAGCCCAGCCCTGCGGCCAGCACGGGCCTGGGAATGAGGAGGACTGGCTTTCTCTCGAAACAACAGAGGTCAGATAAGCTAACCACTGACGAGCTAAGTTCCAAATGGACGATCCGCTGGGTGTTTGGCCACGCGGATTTCAGGATGCCAGCACAGCACTGTCCCCCCACACTTTGTGCCGGGAGAAGACAACCAGGTCCGGTGGGACACAGGCTGGACTGGGACTCCGTCCGAGCTCTGTCACAAACTTGTGTTTGAATCCGGCAATGCCTCTGCCTCTCTGGGCCTCCGGTTTTTCACTTGTAAAGGGAAAATACTGGACAAACATTAGCCTCGACTTCACACATTCAAACCCACGGTTTCAAATGACGCCGTGTGCACCAACTCAAGCCCATCTGTAAGCCACCGATGGCTGTAGCCACTGCCGCCACCCGGGCCCCAGCCAGGGGGCAGCAAGCCTGCTCTGTGGGAGGCCAGACAGACAGCAGACATGTCAGGCTCTGCAGGCCAGGAGGCAAAACTGAGGCTATGGTGTAGTGACTTACATGGACAAGAGAAAAAAAAAAACAAATTTCCGCAAAGGTTTTGTTGATCAAATTTCAACTATAATGATTAAGTTCAATATTTTGGACTACAGGTGTACTGAGAAGAACAGAATTTCTGGGGGAGAAACCGGTTTTGCTCAGTTGGGTTGCGAAGGTAGTGTTCTCTATCACGCAGGTTGCAAATGTTCTGTGAAAACCATTCTCAGCTCCCCGGCTGGTGGGCAGGACACACACCGGCCAGATTCGCTGGCCACTGCGTCAGCCCGGTGCCAGCCGGGCAATCGGATGGGCTGGTCTGCTGGCGACAGGCCCTGTTCGTGCCTGTGGTCCTCCTTCGTTACTAATAGTGCCTCTTTTTCTCCAAAACGTGTTCTGTGCACACGAGGAACTATGTAGTCGTTTCCTGATTTATAGCTAAGACGGTTTTCCTTTGCAGGGTTTTAAGCCGGGAAGTGCATAGTATATACCCACATAAAACAGGGCCCTAAAGGTGGTAGTTCTCAAAACCCACTGGGCATAAAAATCATCTGGGGAGTTTTTAAAAAAAAAGATTCATGGCCCTCACACCCTAATTCAATTGGTCAGGGCGAGACTAGGATGTCCTTGCAGCTTTTTAAAAAGTAAAAGCCCCCCCCCCCAGGTGGTTCTAACGTGCAGCTGGGGTTGTGGGAACGTTCCAAGTGTTTCAGGAGACGTGGGTCTCACACGAGAACTCGGGGAACGGTGGGAGGGCGCAGGGCGTCTAAGCCCTTGTGGGAACCTCACTGTGGCCGGGATGGTGGGGGCGGGAAGCCCCCCGGGGACCTGGGCATCGGGGAGGACCTTACTTTGTAGGAGTTGAGGACCTGCTGGGTGGTTCCAGATGACAGCTTGAGCTGGATCAGCTCTTGATTCCTCGTGTCAATCGTCTCTAAAAACTGAGCATTCTCTATCTTCAGCTGCTGAAAGTCGACGTCGTGGAGGGCGTCACCCACCTCCTCCTTCTAGGGCTCGGGAATAGGAGAGAAATGATATGAGGCTGTGACTTCACAGGCTGTGGGAGCCGCTCCCACCCTGCCACTCCAGTTGACCTCTGGGGAGTCAGGCATCATTCGGTCACTCAGCACACACGGGTTGTGGATCTGCTGGGTGCCAGGCCCCGGGGACAGAGATTTGAGTGAACGGGACACTCCCTGGCCCCAAGGAGCACCCAAGCGATGAGGGTTCACAGGGCTCCAGGTGGGGCTGCTCAGAACAGACTGGAGCGGGAGCGCCCCTTCCTTGGTGGGGCGCAGTGGTCCTCTGAGCGCAGCTGCGGCCCCAGCATCGCCTACCCCGAGCCGACTTGAGCAGGTCCCCTACGACTAAGCCACATGGTGCCTGTGCCTACGCGGCGGAATCAGATCAGGGGATCTTACAACTGTCCCTAGTCACTTTCTGTTGTTAAAGCTGTCCCTGCTTGTTGAGCCTTTTGAGATCCCAAGTCAACCAAGCAATAGTGTCCCTGGACACGTGCCCTCAAGTGCCCAAGTTCAAGCTAGTAACAAAAACTCAGAGCTAGGAGAGGGTGGGCACATTCTGGAGACCCTCCGTGTCTGCTTCTCTGCCTTCCGCCGAGAGCCGTCAGGGCCAGCTGTTCAAAGACTCACCGGAAACACTGCCACTGTGCCACCCAGGCCACGTCCCCCATAGCAATCAGCAGGTACGACGGGAGGGGCTTTAAATTCCAGCCAATCCGCCTGCAGGATTGCCAGCTCAGTAACTGCACTGCTTTCCTACGGCTGCCGTGACAAACCACCGCACACGCAGCGGCTTATAAAACAGCACGAATCTGTGGTCTTATCGCTCAGGAGGTCAAAGCCTGCAGTCGTGCTTTGGACGAAAATCGGGGTGTGGCCAGGGCTGCATTCCTTCCGCAGGCTCTAAGGAGACTCTGCTTCCGTGGCGTTGGCAAGCTCCCACAGGCTGCCTGGGTTCCTCGGTTCGTGACACCTTCCTCTGCCTCAACGGCACGTCACTCTGAGCTCTGCCTCTGTTATCACACTTTCCCTCTCAGCTCCTGCCCGCCTCCGAAGGGCCCATGGCCACCCTGAACCCGCTCGGAGGGTCCGAGAGTATCCCTGTCTCCAGATCCTCGACCGAGTCACAGCTGCAAGATCCTTTTGCCGTGTGCGGCGACGTGTTCAGGTCCCAGAAACTGGGACACAGGTGTCTTCGGGTTGGACACCGCCCCGTCTATAGCGGTGAACTCAAAAAAAGAAAAAGCCACGTACCTGCCTCAATTGTAAAAGCATCTTTTTCCTCTGGACTTTGAGAGAAACGTTTTTCAAACATAATTTCTCCTTCAGGTGGTCCTAAAAATAAAAGTGAATTTTAATCCACTTCTCCTCTTCTTCCCTGTTGGTTTGAAAAGCTGGTAAGTCTGTGACTACAAACCAAACCTTGAGCCCTGACAATCAGTCACTTATTTTAAGGGTGTTGTTGTTGTTTTTTATTTTTTTACATCTACCCGGGCTGGTGCTGTTGTAACATTTCATTCGTGATCAAGAAGCACAGCAAGCATCTGCTCCATGCAAAAGTTCTATGGCTTGTAAATTCAAGATAATTTGGGTACAGGGGCCTTTCCTGACAAAAGGATCTTATGATTCTTTGGTCTTTTGTTCTCTTGGGAGTTTATTTAGTTTTTATGACCTATAACATCTGAGGGTTAGTAAGCCTACCTATCTCCAGGGTCCAAAACTTGATATACTGCAAAATCTTTGGAAGTGAAGGAGTATTTTATGCCTCATTCTTTTTTTTGTTTGTTTGCTTTTTAAACAAGTTTTTTAAAATATTTTATTTATTTACTTTTAGACAGAAGGGAAGGGAGGGAGAAAGAGGGGGGAGAAAAACACCAGTGTGTGGTTGCTGCCCACAACCGAGGCATGTGCCCTGACTGGGAATTGAACCAGCGGTCCTTTGGCTCCCAAACTGGTGCTCAGTCCACTGAGCCACACCAGCCAGGGCATCATTCTTATAATAATAATGGAACTCAAAGAGCTTGAGATGTACCTGTCCCACGCCACATAGTCACCTGACTAGATAGGTTCACACACAAACATATCAGATCTTGAAACAAATAGCAACAATAAAAAAGAAGTCATCTACCTGATATACTATTGGTGTTCGGCCTGCCTGGTTGATTTTAGCCTTGATGAACTTGCATTTTGAGACACACGCACAGCCCTGGCTGCCATGGCCCAGTGGATTGAGTGGTGGCCTCACCGGTTCAATTCCCAGTCAGGGCACATGCCTGGGTTGTAGGCTGGGTCCCCAGTTGGGGGTGATGAGAGGCAACCGATTGATGTGTCTTCCCTATCAATATTTCTCTCCCTCCCTCCCTTCCCATCGCTCTAACATAAATAAATAAAATCTTTTTTTTTAAAAAAAGCCGCACACTTTGGGAGATGTTAAAACTCCGCCTGAGTACGCGGCATTGTCGGTGGGCCGGCTAGAGTGGGGGCCGCCTCCCGCGGGGCAGCCTCCCGTGGGTCCCCTCCGGGTCGTCGCTCCAAGACTGTCTTCTCCCTCCCTAAGCCCTGACCTCCTGTCGACTCACCCTCCGGCGGTTCATGTCCTCAAAGTACTTCATCACTTTCTGAGTGGCCAAAATACTCCCTTTCTTCTTGGATATGGTTTTCAGGATGTCTTTTTCAAACTCATGCACTTCTTTCTGGATGTCGGCCCACCGGATTTCAGCTTCCTCGATGATAGCCTGGAGGGGTCAGCACAGAGGGACAGCGGCTTCCGAAAACTCTCAGGGACTTAACCCTGCAAGGAAACCTCCGTTCTCAGGCCTCTTTGTGTCTCAGTACATAACGTTTCTTCTTAGTCCTAGAAATACATCCTGAAGATACAGATTTGACTATATGAATGTTATTATTTCAAAGCAGCCCTTGAGAAAGTTAATAGTTTCCATAAAAAGGGGGGGGCAAACAAAAACAGAGCCTCGGGGATCATTATAAACATGTATTTTCATGTCTGGAGGATTAATTATCCATTAACAATGATAAATATAGTATAATGTAATACAATGTAATGGAAAAATGTCCGGAAGGATATACACCAGCGCATTAACCACAGTCACATCAGGGGAGATGGATTAGCAGGGAGACAAAGAAGCACTCCTAGTATATACTCCTGTAATTTGAAAAAAAAATGTTATAAATGAATCTATGTAGGGACATGAAAAGACACTATTAAATGAAAATACAGTTGATCAGATGATACCTTTTTATAAAGAAGTTCACATATGCATATGAACATGTGTTTTCAAATGTGCTTCTCCTAGCCTACCTGTGTATGTAAATTTTGCTGCAGCACACAGAGATCATCTTTAAGTAAGGACGCACAGAAGCACACATTACTTTAAAGGATAAAATGAGAAGTCAGCCGCAGCTGCAGAGCAAATCCTCACGCACGGAGGGGCAGAAGAGCCTTCCTTCGCTGGCAGGCCTCCGACCCTGGGCCCTCCCCTCCTCACACAGAGACGACGCATGTGCTTCTGTGTGTGCCCCCTTTCGAGATGGAGCAGAAACACACACTGTTTGTACGGCATGGCTCTCAAACGCCAGCCAACAGCCTCGTGCCGTGGGCAACCTCCTTCCCAGCGATGCCTCTCTCCTGGAGGAACGCTGACCCGGTCTGTCTCCAATGAGACGTGGCCCACCGTCGGGCGCGTGGAGGGTGTCTTGGGGGCTTTTCCACCGACTGGCGGACTTAAACCTCAAACTCCTTGTATTATTAAGAAATGATTACGCATTTTTAAGTACATAAGGCTTCACTGCACTAGCCTCTCTCCATTCGTATATTTTTGGAATTTTCCTTTTCGAAACGTTGAAAGTGTGGTGTCTCCTCAAACAGGCGGTCAGTTCCTTAAAGGTAGGCCCTCAGTGTGTCTTACTCCACTTGTATTTCTTTTCAAAGTACCAGCAGTTAGGGGGACACACCATGGGTACTTCCCAGCAGGGTGGAAGCGGGCAGCCCACAAGGGGTGTCCCGCGGAGACAGAGGTTTACCTCGTGATACTGCAGGTCCCGCTCGGCGTTGGCCCGCAGGTGCCGTATTTCGTCCTTCATGTCCTCCAGCTCCCTCTGCACAAGCTCGCATTTTTGGTCCACGCTGAGGCACGCTGTACGTTCAATAGCTGGGTGCGATTTGGATCTATGCCTGCTTCGCATCTACGACTCAAGAGAAACAAAGCCTCTGTCAGGTAGGAGCTGGTGATGAAGCAGCCCGAGGTGGCCATGGAAATGACCTCTTGGACCTGCTGGAAATCCGTGGAATGACAGCCGGAGAAAACATATTCCATGTGAAAGGATTAGGATGTTAAGTCTGGTTGACATCTATCTCACTGGTCAACCTAAGATCTGAGCGAAATACTTCAAAGGCCTATGCTTGATGAGGAGCTAAAAATAAATAAAGGAAAGTGTCTCAAGGTTGGAGAGACCGTGAGCCTGCTATGGACGAGCATGCACGTCGGTGTCAGGGGAAGTCAGGAGCTCATGGCTTCCCGAACTGAACGCGGGAGAGAAATGGCCTCTGCGGGTACGGCGTTTGTCCAAAACAAACAGACAGACACAATGTTTGGATTTCCTACGCATTTAAGCCACAGGTCCTAAGCAGGTGGCCTAGGAAATCTGTGGACCTCATGATGGGGTCGTCAGGGCCCTCAAAAGCCAGGCTTACGTACAATTTTAAATTTAAAAAATACCCACCAAAATAGCTCAGATTTCCAGCTTCTCTAGAAAAATCAACTACTCTGGCAACATCAGGCCGCCTGGCTGGCCCTTTTAAACGAGGAAGGAACTTTCCGGTGTGCACACCAGGCCCCTTCGCCTTTTCATGTGGCTGGCTGGGCCTTGTAAACAGTCTCCCAGTTGAGGGCATCATTTCAAACACACTAAGATATTCTGGGAGAGTCAATCCACTATTCAATGAACGTGATTCCCTTTACACTGACTTGAAAGAGAAACCTTGAAGGGGAAGGAAGAATCAAAATAAGAACAGAGTCAAAGCCACAGGTCACTTGGCCGAAGAAGGCACACCAAAGGCAGATACACAAACACCACCTGCATCGAAAGGGACAAAGAGAAGAAAACAATTCTCAAATCTCCGCTGCGTACCTGCGCAAAGTCTGTTCCCGGTCTTTTAATTTCAGATAATCGTAGAGGTCGCTGCTCCTTGGATTCCAGTCTATTGTAATATTTCTCAAACATCTCTGTCTCAGTTTTGAGAGCCGAGTTTCCATAGCTGTAAGACAGAGGATACCTGAGTAACTTCTATTAAAAGGAGTTTAGCCCTGGCTGGTGTAGCTCAGTGGATTGAGCATGGGCTGCGAACCAAATGGTCGCCAGTTCGATTCCCAGTCAAGGCACATGCCTGGGTTGCAGGCTAGGTCCCCTGTTGGGCCACGAGAGAGGCATACACACGCTGATGTTTCTCTCCCTCTCCTTCTCCCTCTCCCCTCTCTAAAAATAAATAAGAAAATATAAAAAATAAAAGTAAAAGGAGTTTAAACACCAAGTAAGTAGTATTGAACACTTATTAGCTGTGTATGACCTTCTGCAAGATACTCAACATTTTGGTGCCTCAGTTTCCTCATCTGTAAAATGGGTAACCGCGCCTATCTTTTAGGGTTGTGGTAAGGAATACAAAGCCTTCAGGACAGTGCCTGGCACATAGTAGGTGCTATATAAGTATTTGATCTATTTTTTAAATACATCTAATGAGCTGCAAAATCCAAAGCACTGGTATTACATTGAAAACTGCAGCTGAGATGAGGCTACAAGTTTCATCTTCAAGTATCTTCTCCAGGGGTGTCCCACCTTTTGGCATCTCTGAGCCACACTGGAAGAAGGGTCATCTTGGCCACACATTAAATACCTTGCCACATGTGATCACAGAACAAATCTCACAATGTTTCAAGTAAATTTATGATTTTGTGTTGGGCCGCATTCACAGCCATCCTGGGCTTCACGCGGCCTTTGGGCCACAGACTGGACACCCCTGGATTATTAATATTATGATTAATCATAACCTAACCCATGGTGAAATCCTTTCAAATTACTATATTCTTGAAGTCCCACACATCCATAATCTTCAGATGTTTCCTTTGGTTTATGTTTCTCAGGTTTTTTAATTTCCAGCAACCAACAGATGAAATATCCTCTGGAATTTTATTTTAAATGGCAGAGAAGATTTGAACAGATGGTTTTTAGTGTTGGGTTTTTTTTTTACGATTTTATTTATTTATTTTTAGACAGGGGAAGGGAGGGGGAATGAGAAAAAGAGAAACATCAATGTGTGGTTGCCTCTCACGGGTCCCCCACTGGGGACCTGGCCCACAACCCAGGCCCACAACCCTGGCTGGGAATCAAACCAGCGACCCTTTAGTTCATAGGCCAGCACTCAATCCAGTGAACCACACCAGCCAGGGCTTGAATAGATGGTTTTTAAACAACTGGGATGACAAACCTAGTTTATCCTATATATGCCAAGATTGTGACTCTTTAACTTCTTCACTTCACATATACATATATGTAGTATGCAAACTTGTAGCACATGTGTATGCATATGTTTACATAAGAGAGAGAACAGCTTTGGTATTTTCATACGTTCTTGGGTCAATTCCTGTTTAACTTAATCTTAAGACAAGTGGAAAAGGCCCAATGGGCCCTGGCTGGCATAGCTCAGTGGATTGAGCTCGGGTGCGAACCAAAGTATCGCAGGTTCAATTCCCAGTCAGGGCACATGCCTGGGTTGCAGGCCATGGCCCTCAGCAACCGCACATTGATGTTTCTCTCTCTCTCTCTCTTTCTCCCTCCCTTCCCTCTCTAAAAAAAAAAAAAGAAAAAAAAAGCCACTCTCAATTGTTAAAAAAAAAGAAAAGAAAAGGCTCAATGGAAAGCCCAATAAGTCAAAGTCCCTTTCTTGTTCAGCCTATGCCATGTCCCCACTGCAGGCAGTGGGGTGGCACCCGAGTCTGAACCCCGGCACTGCCACCAACTGGCTGTGTGACCTTTGAGCAGTGACTTAACCCATGCATCTTTGTTTCCTCATCCACCTCCTAGAGTTACTGTGCCATTATATAAAGTCACATATGCAAAATACTTGGCACATAATAAGCACTCAAAAAAGCAGGAGCTGTTAGTAATCATACCTCAGTGCTGACCTGAACTAGTTACAGACTCGGGCAGAACGTCCATGCGGTCACAGCTGCGATGTTCTGTGTGAGACCAGTAAGTTGTACAAGTGCCCCAACTACGTCATGGAATCTTGATACCCAATTTACCTTCTATGGTAGGTGTAAAACAGACTGCTAAAAATACGGAGTACTGGGCCAGTCATTCTTGGCTGTCCATTTCCATGCTTATACACTGGTTCAGTCATAAATTGTCTCCTACTAAAAATATCTCAGCTGCCACCTTAATTTTATCATAGATTCCTAGCACTCACTGGAAAGGGCCTTAGAGGTCACCTGCTCCAACCTGCTGCCGCAGAGCAGAGCAACGGCTAAGCGCCCAGTTTGGCACCTGGGAGACCCACTAGGCTGAAGCTCCAGCTACACCAGTTACCCTCTGGGCTTCCCACCACCGGCCCCAAGCCATCACTCCTCCGTATTGTCCTGGCTCCAACAACGGCTTGTTGGCTCAGTGGTGGCGGACACACAGGAATATAGGGCAAAGGCATGTGCTTTTCCCACTGTGTGGGGTCTCAAGTTTCCCCAGGGTTCAATGAGGACTTGATCGTCTCCAGGCTGCACCAAGGTTCGAGTCCAAACAGTGCGTGAGTAGGGGCCGCCCCGCTCAGCCAGCAGGCCGGTACCTGAGCTCTTCCACCAGCCCGCACAGCTGGATAACAGGCAGCTCCGCCGCGACCTGCAGCTCGCTGGCAAACGCCTCTGAGTCCTCTTCAGCCATCCCTCTAACAAAGCCGCCTTTACCAACGCCGAGTGCGGCCGAGCGCGCTGGGTGCGATCAGCCACGCGTCCGGTTCGGCTGCGATCTCGCAGTGCCGTTGCCCGGCGACCAAATGCAAATATTGGGGGCGTGACTTCTGGAGGCCCCGCCCATCTCCGCGCAGACCAGGGTGAGGTCGTTGTCCATAACCAGGCACCTAAGTGCGTTCGCTTTTACTTCTTCAACAATAATCTTAATAATAGTAATAGCAACTACTGTTTATTCAGCACTTACTATGCCCCTGGCACCGTGTTAAGCATAGTTTAGAAATACCTGGCAACAGCTTTGCAGTAAATACCCATTACTCTCTTTATTTTCCAAACGAGGAAACTGAGACCCAGAAAGTGAATTCGATTTGTTGGAGTGTATTCCTTCCCCCACCTCACTGGGAGGCCTGTATTCTGCTCACCACCTGGTGCTTCATTCACACTAACTTCACTTCCTCTTAGATACTAGTATCCTGCTTTCCTGAAAGGAAAAAAAAAACTGGCTGATTATTAACTGGGTATAAATTCGATAGGCATCTCTAATCAGGCACTGGGTGCATCCCGAGCATCCTGGCAGAACGTACGGAGCGCGGACCACCCAGCCCTCAAAGAGTTTCCGGTTAAGGGAGGGGAACCGCCCCTAAATCAGCGCATGCGACCTGGAGTGACGACAGCAACAAGTTTGTGCCTCACACCGATTCGTAGTTACCATCTCACTTCATCCTCAAAAGTCTTACGACATTGCTATTATTGTCTTCGTCTTGCAGATCAGGAAACTGAGAAAGAGATACTTAGAGGACTCAAGCTCTAATGGGACCCCCAAGTCCATGCTGCTATGACTTCCGCACGCATGTGTGCATGGCAAAGACGGGTGAGGCGGCAGGGTAGGTTACTATCTGCTCCCATTGGGATGGAAGAGGGCAGCATGGGCAAATGTCTCTGGGGGTGGGTGGATGCTGGATATGGTTAGAAAGCAAGCTGTGCCCTGGCTGGTGTGGCTCAGTGGATTGAGCGCCTGCCTGCGAACCAAAGGGTGGCAGGTTCAATTCCACGACCTGGCACGTGCCTGGGTTGTGGGGGGGGGGGGGGGTGCCCAGTTAAGGACAACAGGAGGCAACCAGTCGATGTTTCTCTCCCTCTTTCTTCCTCCCTTCTCCTCTCTCTGAAAATAAATACATAAAATCGAAAGAAAGAGCGAGCAAGCTGTGATAAACTGCTTAGGATGAGGGTCAGCCACCTTCTCCCACAAGGAAAATGTAGTCACTAAAACTCTAAAGGACTTCTGTCTTGCTGCTTAGGGGCACAAGTTTGGGGCCACTGTGCATTTCTGCAGATGACAGCAGAGAGGTTGAGCCCTGCCACCACCTTCTCTTCGGGCTCTGGAAGCAACGCGGACCACATTTAGAAATACTTCACGTGCTGGCAGAGCAGGAGATGCAAATGGATGCCAGCCCCAGGAGGGCCGGGCCAAGGAAAGGGGCCTGCGGCGCCAGCGTCCCTGCCCAGGGGCTATGTCGTACAGCGGGTCCAGTGGTGCTGGCAGTATCGGCGGTGGGGGAAGCAAGCGGCATGAAGATTTAGGACAGATGCATTGGGGAAATCACGATGCAATACCCGGAACTTTGGGAAAAGACCATGCAGCCCACAGCAGGAAATTCCGTGCCTTTTGAGAAACAGCTCCTGGCCATCGGTTTGGCAGCTGCCCATTGTAGATGAAGACGTGAAAAACTGACTCGGCTTGCAAGCTTTAAATAATAATAATGACAGTTGCCATTGTTACTTCTTAATACGTGTTTATTACCAATTAGGTGCGATTATTGCTTAATAAAAACACTTATAACAAGTATTGTTCCAGTTACTGTTACTGAATGCTAGCTCCATGCCAGGGCCTGTGCTCAGCACGCTCCACCCATCATCGCCTTGCAGCAGCGTGATGGTCCTGCGAGATACAGGTGCCTCCTCAACCCCCACTTCACCCAGGAGGTGAAGACTGAGCTTCAGAGAAGTTTGGCAGCTTTCTCAAGGTCACGTAGCTTTGCTGGGTGGGGCTGACAGGCAAACCCAGGTTCATCCCTTTGCGCTCTTTCTTCTCATCTTACCCGCCCTGTTAGGGCAGTGGTTGGGAGGCAGGGGTGGTAGGTCAGCGACTATTTTGCCCTCCCAGGAGACATCTGACAGTACCTGGAGGCATTTTTGTTTGTGTTTACTGAGGCGGTGCTGTTGTCATCTAGAGGCTAGAGGGTAGAGGCCAGAGAGATGGCGCTGGTATTAGTTTTCCCATACTGATGTAACCAATAACCACCAGCAGAGGGGCTTGAAACCACAGAAATGTATCGTCTCGCAATTCTGGGGGCTAGAAATCCAAAAACAAGGTGTTGGCAAGGCCACACTCCCTCTGAAGTCTCTAAGGGAGAATACTTCCCAGCCTCCCGTAGCTTCTGGCAATCCTTGGCGTTTCTTGACTTGCAGCCGTATCACTCCATCTTCACCTGGCCTTCTTCCTTGTGCCTTGTGTGTCCTCTCCTCTTCTAATAAGGACAGAACGCATGTGATTCAACCCTGACCGGTGTGGCTCCGTGGGTTGGGCATCCTCCCACAAACCAAAAGGCCGCCAATTTGATTCCTGGTCAGGGCACATGCCTGGCGTGCCAGGTCCCCGGTTGGGGGTGTGCGAGAGGCAACTGATCAGTGTTTCTCTCCCTCTCTTTCTCCCTCTCTTTCTCCCTCTCTTCATCTCTTTAAAAATAAATAAATAGCCCTGGCTGGCGTAGTTCAGTGGATTGAGCGTGGGCTTCCAACCAAAGCATTGCAGGTTTGATTCCCAGTCAGGGCACATGCCTGGGTTGCAGGCCATGACCCCCAGCAACCGCACATTGATGTTTTTTTTCTCTCTCTCTTTCTCCCTCCCTTCCCTCTCTAAAAATAAATACATAAAATCTTAATAAATAAATAAATATTTTTTAAGTCATTTGATTCAAGGCCAACCCTAAATCCAACATGATTCCATCTCAAGATCTTGAATTGCATCTGCAAAGATCCTTATTTCCAACGAGGTCACGTTCTGAGGTTCCAGGTGGACGTGAATTTCGGGAGGGGGGCCCTATTCAACCCACTACGCTACTAAACGCCCTTCCATGCACAGGACAGCCCCCACCACAAAGAACGAACTGGCCCCGAATGTCAACAGTGCTGCGCTTGGGAAGCTCTGCTTTAGAGGGAAGCATCTCTGCTCCGGGAAGCAATGAGCACACGCCTGTGCTAACCCAGGCAGTTACAAACAGAAAGCGTCTCAGAGCAGCCTGAAGTCCAGAGCCTACCCTCACCTCCACTTTTCCAGGACCACTTCTTCTGACAGCCTCTACCACCTCCATGTGGCTGCTGCCCCCTGCCTAGCCTTTTTGTAGCACTCTGCATTTTGCCTTCAGAATGATTCGGTCAGACCCACCTGAAGTATTGAGCTTCACCCATTAATAAGAAGTGCCTGGTCTTTTCTTCCCCCAAGTGGCTATTTGCATGTTACAGGAAAGAGACCAGCCCTGTGAGGTGGACCTCCACCTGATGGCTGCCAGAGCACTTCCTCTATTTTTTCAATAACTACATTGAGTGCCCGCTCTGAACTTGGCCCTGGGGCTGCACCGAGAGCAGCAAGGCTTGTGTGCCTGCTTACAGGGAGCCTGCAGTCTGACGTGAAGAATTATATTGGCATGGGCAGATTTCAAGGAGCCGTGAAAAGCTGAATCGGGTGAGCTGTAAGCCAAGATTTAAAGACTGAGTAGGATTCAAATCCAGGTGAGTCAGACTCATCACTCCAAACTCAACCACGAGCCTAGCCCCGAAGCAAAGACCAAGGGAAGAGCAGGACTGGGAGAGGAGGGTGCTTGTGCAGAGGCCCTGAGGGCAGAGCCAGCCTGTTTGGGGGACTGAAGGAAGGTCGGTTCATGATTCACCCCAAAGCAGAGAAGCTCACTACCAACCTCCACCTCCTGGGTTTCCTCCGTGTCCTCTGGAGGCTCCCTTGGACCCCATTTCTAACGTGAGTTTTCTGGGTGCTTTCTCTCGATGTCCGTGTCCAACCCAACTTCCTCCTTCTCAGTTTCAGGGCACCGAAATCTTCGGATGCTCAAGTCCCCCGTATAAAATGAGACAGTATTTGCATGTAGCCCACACACTTCCTCCGTGTACTTTAAAATTTTTTAAAATTGTATTTATTTGTCTTTAAAGGGGAAGGGAAGGAGAGAGGGAGAGAAACATCAATGTATGGTTGCCTCTCATGCGCCGCCCTATGGGAACTGGCCCGCAACCCAGGCATGTACCCTGACTGGGATTCAAACTGCAACCCCTTGAAGACCTGTGCTCAATCCACTGAGCTACACCAGCCAGGGCCTCCCACATACTTTAAATCGTCTCTAGACCACTTACAATACTTAATACAATGTCTATGCTTTGCAAACAGTTGTAATACTGGGTTATACTGTATTGTTTAGGCAATCATGGTGAGGAACAATGTCTGTGTGTGTTCAGGGCAGAGGTAACCATAGTAGGCCAAATTATATAGCACATGTCAGCAACAACGTAACATTTTTTTCAAATAATTTTTTAAAGACTTTATTTATTTATTTTTAGACAGAGAGGAAGGGAGGGAGAAAGAGAGGGAAAGAAATATCAATGTGTGATTGCCTCTTGTGCGCCCCTTACTGGGGACCCGGCCCGCAACCCATGCATGTGCCCTGATGGGAACTGAACCACCGATCCTTTGGGTCACAGGCTGGCGCTCAATCCACTGAGCCACACCAGCCAGGGCTTTTTCAAATAATTTTGATCTGCAGTTGGATGAATCCCTGGATGCAGAACCTACAGCTACAGGGGGCTGACTGTATTTCATTGCGTTTATTCACTGTTCTTGGATGAGCTTTTGGGGCATTTCCAGTATGAGGGTATTGTTGTAATACGTGCTGCTAAGAACATTCTAGTATATGTCTTCTGGTGAACCTATGTACACACTTCTGTTAAGTATACATTTAGGGGTGCAACTGCCAGGTCACGGCGTGTTTGACTTTAGTAGATACTGCCCGACAGCACTTATCCCAGACTTTCACTCTAAAAAAAAATTATTGATTTGAGAGAGGGAGAGACATCGGTTTGTTGTTCCACTTACTCACGCAGTCATTGGTTGATTCCTGTATGTGCCCAGACGGGAGATTGAACCACAGCCTTGGCATCTCTGGACGATGTTCTAACCAACTGAGCTACCCGGCCTGGTCCAGCCCCTCACCTTTTAAAGCAGTCAGTAATACGGGGCCCTGTGCCCTCCCTCCTTCGCCGGCAGTCGGTCCCTTGCTCACACACACTCCTGGAGCCGGCTCTGCATGAACTGCAGAGTCATCCAGGCCCTGGATGAACTATCGGAATACCCAGGTGGAAAGGACATAGGCTAGTCTAGATCCCATGTGCCCTGGGATCTATTTCTTCTCCTTTCCTGTGTTGCAAGGAGCGGGGGAGGGGGGCGGCCACGAGCCCTCTAGGCTGCCTGTCCTGGGCTCCTGGGTCAGCTAAAGGGCAGGAGAAAGGAAGTACCTGGGGGGGTTTCCTTCTCCCCCCCTGGGCCATGCCTCTGGTTGTCACTGCATCTCTTCCAGGGATCCAGCTCCCAGAGGACAGGCCTGTCAGGGTTCCTGCTTCTGCAGGTGACCCTGGTCCCTGGGCTCTGGTTGCATCACCTGCTCCCTTGCCCTCCAGCTGACAGTGGCGTGGCTTCCTGCTCTCAGTGGCTCCCGGGCTTCCCCACTCTGGCACCAGATGTGATCCAGTTCCCTGCAAACAGCAGGTCATTGATGAAGCTTGAAGGGATGTTGAAAACCTCTCACTATCCCAAACTACAGCCCCTCCCCCCAAGGCCAAAGGGCTCACAGACCCCCCCCCCCAACTCCCATCCCTGGGTGGGCTCCAAGAGAGCTTTGTGCGGGATTGAGATGGTCCCTCACTTCTACTGCCTTGGGAAAGGACTCCTCCTTTAGGATTGCTGAAACGAGGCCCTCTGCAGGCTCCAGCCCCGCAGCAGGCACCTCACCTAGAAGGAGGGGAGGGAGCTATCTCCGCCTCCCCTGAAAAGTGAGTCACTCTGTCAACATGCCCTTCTGCTGTCGCAGCTGGTTCTACCAGATCCACCTGGAGCTGGGCCACGTCCTTGCCAAGCCAGAGCTTTCTCCCTCCTCCCGGGTCAAAAACAGGAGACACGTGCTACACAGAATTACCCAGAACCCCGTTCTATTCTCATCTTTCATACTTTCTCAGTCTCTGTAAGACAATTGTTACTGAAGGACATAGAGGAAGAAGAAAGGTTTTCCCTCCCTCCTTACCTTCCACCTCAATCCACACCCCAAAGGAAACCATTGTCCAGCTTATTGGGGAACATTCCAGACTCTATATAACGCATATTCAGTTTTCTTTTTTTTTTTAAAGATTTTATTTTTATTTATTTTTAGGGAGGGAAGGGAGGTAGAGAGAGAGAGAGAAAGAGAGAGAGAGAGAGAGAGAAACACATCAATATGCGGTTGCTGGGGGTTATGGCCTGCAACCCAGGAATGTACCCTGGCTGGGAATCGAACCTGGGACACTTTGGTTCCCAGCTCATGCTCAATCCACTGAGCTACGCCAGCCAGGGCCAATTTTCTTTTCTTTTCTTTTCTTTTTTTTTTTAGAGAATGGGGAAGGGAGGGAGAAGAGAGGGAGAGAAACATCAATGTGCGGTTGCCTCTCAGGTGGCCCCCACTGGGACCTGGCCTGCAACCCAGGTATGTGCCCTGACTGGGAATTGAACCGGTAACCCTTTGGTTCACATTCCATGCTCAACCCACTGAGCTACACCAGCCAGGGCACAATTTTCTTTATTTGGATTTTTTAGAGTAGTTTTAGGTTCACAGCAACATTGAAGGGAAGGTACAGAGATTTTCCATATACTCCCTGCCCCCCGACATGCATAACCCCCCCCATTACCAACATCCCCCAGCAGAGTGGCGCACGTGTTGCAATCCACGAACCCGGAGGACACATCATAATCACCCAGAGTCCACCGTCTACATTGTGATTTCCTCTTGGTGGTGTACATTCTATGGGTTTAGACAAATGTATAATGATATGTATTCACCATTAAGGAATCACATTTTCACTGCCCTAAAAATCCTCTGTGTAAAAAAAAGAAAGTAAGAAAAAAAATCCTCTGTGCTCTGCCTATTCCTCCCCTCTCTCCACCCCACCCCCCACAACCACTGCTCTGGTCTCTGTCTCCACAGTTTCGCCTTTTCCGGAAGGTCATCCAGTGGGACTCGTACAGTGCATAGCCTTTTTAGATTGGCGTCTTCTGCCTAGCAATACGCATGGAAGTTTCTTCCATATCTTTCCATGGCTTTCATAGCTCATCTCTTTTTAGTGCTGAGTAACATTCCATTGTCTGGAGGTATCACAGTTTATTTCTCTATTCATCTACCTACTGAAGGACATCTTGGTTGCCTACAGGTTTTGGCAATTGGGAACAAAGCTGCTATACACATGCATGTGCAGAGTTTGGTGTGGACACACGTTTTCAACTCCTTGGGGTAAATGCTGGATGCTATGGTAAGAGTACCGCTAGTTTTGGAAGAAACCACCAAATTGTCTTCCAAAGCGGCTGCACCATTTAGCATCCCCGCCAGCAGTGAGTGAGCGTGCCTGCGGTTCCGCCTCCTCGCCAGCATCTGGTGTTGCCAGTGTTCGGAATCTGGGCCCTTCTGATAGGTGTTTGGGGCTGTCTCACCATTGTTTTAATTTGCATTTCCCAATGGCATGGGATGTGGAGCATCCTTTCATAGGCTTATTTGCCATCTGTGTATCTTCTTTGGTGAGGGGTCTGTAGAGGTCTTGGACCCATTTTTTAATTAGTTTGCCTTTTCTCTTATTGTTTTATGAGTTTTAAGAGGTTTTTTGTACACTTTGGATAACAGTGCTTTATCAGATATGTCTTTTGCAACTATTTTCTCCCAATCTGTGACTTGTCTTTTCATCCTCTTGTTTATATTCAATTTTTTTAAGACTTTAGTTATTCATTTTTAGAGAGAGGTGAAGAGGAGAAGAATGAGAGGGAGAGGATTATCAATATGTGGTTGCCTCTCGAGTGCCCTGTATCAGGGACCTGGCCCACAACCCAGGCCTGTGCCCTGACTGGGAATCGAACTGGTGACCCCTTGGTTCACAGGCCGGCACTCAGTCCACTGAGCCACACCAGCCAGGGCCATATTTGATTTTTAAATTTTAATTTAATTTTACAAGTAATACAAAATTTATCTTTTTGTGGGGGGAAATGAAACAAAACAAAATCTACTTTGACTTTTAACCCCCACCTGAGTCTATCTTTATCTATGTGTTTGTGTGTGGACATTTTTTCTACTTCTACGGGCAACACACAGATCGATTTTGTGCGTGTGCGTTTTGTACAAATGCTGGCACAGCGCGCCTATTATTTTCCAGTCGCAGCGATACTGAGTCTTGAAGGTTCCTCCATGTCAGGACCTATGCGGCCACCCTGTTTTAAGGATCGCATTATATTCTATTGAATGCATATACCACAATGCATTTCACCTTTTCCTTTATAATTCCTATTTTAACGACTATTTTAAAAATTTTGATCAAATTTGTGCAAGATCATGGCATTAAAAATCAAATAATAAAGCCCTGGCTGGCGTAGCTCAGTGGATTGAGCGCGGGCTGGAAACCAAAGTGTCCCAGGTTCGATTCCCAGCCAGGGTACATTCCTGGGTTGCAGGCCAGAACCCCCAGCAACCGCACATTGATGTTTCTCTCTCTCTCTATCTCCCTTCCTTCCCTCTCTAAAAATAAATAAATAAAATCTTTTTAAAAATTTAAAAAATCAAATAATAGTACAATGCTTATAGCAAAAATCAGTAATGCATCCCCCCCACATTTACACGTTTGCACACACAGGCACACACACACACACGCACACACACATCCTTTCTGAGTCCTGCCCTCTGAGAAAATGACTCCCTGCCCTTCAGCTGTTTCTTCTGGCATTCGCCTCCATATTCCGGAGAAACGTGCTCACGGGCTGTTGCGTCCTATGGAGGTTGATGAGGGTGTGATGTTTCACGTTTGCCACCCCACCCCCTTGCCTCCCCTCTCTTCATTGCTCCCATTTAGTTATGATTTTCTGGTTAAATCAGTGTTCTCCGTTGGCATTACTTGGACCCGAAAGGATTATGTTTGCTCCTGCCCAGTAGTGGTCCTCCACTTTAACTGCACCCAGGGAGCTGTAAACGATCCCGAAGCCCAGCCCGCACCCCAGATCGATGCATCGGCATGTCTTCACCTTTCCCCTTCTTGCCCCTCCTTGGGCGTGTTATTCCTGCTGTCACTGTTCTGATGAATAACTCTATCCCGTTTCTGAGTGCTGCTCATAGCAGACACCGTTGGCATCAGCCCTTGGCATTCACCCCTTGGCACCTCGCTGCCCAAGGCTGTTTACTGCAAATATCTGCAGAGCTCTCTGCCCAGGGGCTGTTTTCTTCCAAGTGACATTTGCAGCCCGAGTGCAGGGCGAAGTGGCAGTCGTGAAGGTCGCGTCCCTTGGAAGCAGCTGTGGGGCCTTGCACGCTGGTCAGGGTGCCTCTGAGGCTGTCCTCTGCTATCTCGGGGGGTTCCCGGCCAGATCAGACTCCAGGTGCCCACGGTGGTGGCCGGCTGGAATGATGCCTTTCATGGCCTCTTTCTCTTCTCGTCTCACTTTCCAACTCCTCAGCCTGTGCTTTCTGGGATCACCCGCCAACCATCACTCGCACCAGAATTGTTCTCTCAGGGTCTGCTTCTGGGGAACTCCAAACAAGACACCTTTTATTTTAACATTTTTTTCAATGACAGTTTACATCCAACGTTATTCTGTATTCGTTTCAGGTGTACAGCGCGGTGACCGGACAATCACATACTTTACAAGTGTTCCCCCGGGTATTTCGAACACCCGCCTGGAACCATACCTAGTTGTTAAAACATTATCGGCTGTATTCCCTGTGCTGTAATTTGGATCTCTGTGACTATTTTCTTCACCTTTTTTACCCAGCCCCCCAACTCCCTTCCCATCTGGCAACCGTCAGTCTGTTCTCTGTATCTAGGAGTCTGTCTCTGTTTTGCAAACAAGATACTTTCAAGAAATGGAATCCTACCCTTGTTTCATGGATGCAGTACCCTATTTCTCTGAGGATATTAATTAGAGTGAGATTTAACATCTGTTTTAAAAGACTCACTTTTGAGGCTCCGCTGCTACATGGAGACTTAGCTTGGCTCTTAATGTCCACAGGTTAATTTTCTGGCATTTCTTCAGAGGTGGCTCTCCAGTCACCCGTTGCAGTGGGGACAGGGGCCCTGATGGCAGCGTCCTTAGAGGCTAGAGGTAGGAGGGACTGGGGTCTTTGGAGTCAGCTGAGAGGCCTTCCCACACAACACTGTTTTTCCTATAGTGTCTCTCCCTGCTTTCTGCTGTGCCTGGCGTCCTTCTGCCAACAGTGACCCTTTCTGCCAGGGTCAGAAAGGGGTAGGAGGCTGCACCAGAACTGAAAGAGGCCCTCAGTGGTCAGCTCAGCTTTAATGGCTAAGTAAAAAAGTCACCCCAAACTAGTCTAAACAGCAACATTTTTAAAAAGATGTTACTTATTTATTTCTAGAGAGGAGAAAGGAAGGAGAAAGAGAGGGAGAGAAACATCAATGTGTGGTTGCCTCCTGCATACCCCCTACTGGGGACCTGGCCTGCAACCTAGGCCTGTGCCCTGACTGGGAATTGAACCAGTGACCCTTTAATACACAGGCTGACATTCAATCCACTAAGCCACACCAGCCAGGACAACGTCATTTATTTTATTATCTCTCATCGTTTCTGTGACTGAAGAATTTGGGAAAGTCTCAGCTGGGTGCTTCTGGCTTGGGGGTCTCTCGTGAGGTTGCAACCAGAATGTAATTGGAGCTGGAAGGGCAGGGGTCCAGGCATCCAGCTCTCGTCTCTCTGTCTCTCTCTCCTCTCTCTGCTTAGTCTCAAGTCCACTCCATGGGTTTTCCATATGGGCCATTTTGAGCTTCCTTACAGCGCGGTGGTCCCAGGACCGTCTCGCTGCCCACATGGAGGCTCAGGATTCCCGCACAAAAGCTCCGGCCTCGTAAATCACACATCACGGACCACCCCAGTCTGGTGTTGCAGCCCGGGCTGCCTCTGAGCTCCTTTGAAGATGGCCCCGACCTCTGGGAGGCGTCATTTGCATGCTGCCCAAAATCGGATGTCCTCTTCTGCCACCCTGCCACACTGTCTGAGATCCCACCGCATTCCCAGAGTGAAGTAAATAAGTTGCCGCCTTTTAAAAAATGTGAATGCCTCTGGGAGGGGTAGGCCTCTTGCAAGAAGTCATTAACTTATTGTGATGAGCTTATCAGATGCCGACCTACACCCTGCAGAGTCAGGGCTCGGAGGAAGTGGGAGTTTTGACTCATGGGGAGGGGTGGGGGAGGGGCGAGAGGGAGCCCTGATTGAGAAGGGGTAGCTCAGCTCAGGCCGTATTGCTCCAGGTTGCCGAGATGGCCAGAATTGAATAGGTGGGGGAAAGGAGCCTGCTGGGAAAGTTTTCACCTTCATTCATCAATTGATTAGTGTATCGTTAAGTCACCTGCTGCGCTAAGTGCTTGCATACCATTTTCTGTTTTATTTATTTAAGGAACACTTACGCAGCACCATGTGCCACCACCTGTCTCTTACTTTACAGGCCACAGCTACTTCATCACACCCCTCCTCCCCTCCCCCATCATACCGTTCCTCACCCCCTGCAGCCACGCCCCCCCGCCGGTCTTCTGCGGGTCTCCTCACCTGGCTTCCAGCTTCCCTCCTTGCAGTCCCAACAACTCTTTATAAAACTGCGTCTCTCCTGCATTTGAAATGCTCCAGGGGCTTTCTGCCTCCCTCACGAGGAACACCAGAGCCTTTACAACGGTCTGCAAGCTGCTACCTGAACTCTCCCCTTACCTGGCTGACGTCATCTGCCTTCTGGCTCAGGCGCAGGCCTCCTGCTGTTCCTTCCCCAGACCCACCGGCCTGATTCCGCTCAGGGCCACTGCGAGGACGACTGCGGTGTGTTCTGGCCTGAACATTCTTTTCCCAGAACCTGCCTGGCTTATACCCGCATTTCAAGTCTCAGCTTACATGTTGCCTCCGCGGAGAGACCTTTCTTAACCCACCGCCCTTCACCTAAAAGGGCCCTGCACGCACCCGATTGCTCACTGTCAGACGGTTACAAATGTAGGACGAGGGAGAACTAGAATGGATTCCATGGTGTTGGCTTGGAACTGGGGATATGGAGTGAACTCATGGTTTTCAATAGACGCAGATATATATAGAATGAATGCAGATGGAAGTGAGTGCGCGCGCCCGTTCATGCACATTTCTCTAGCTCAGTCCGCTGGAGCAGACCCGAAAGCAGCAACGGTCCATTAAGAGTGAGCATACATACCTTGTGTCCAGATCTTGGTTTCTGAATACTGTCCTCCACTGAAAGGAATCAGACCCTAGGAGAGCGGGTTGGTTCCGGGCCTGGGGCAGGAAAAGGACAAGATGAGCCTGGAACATCTTTTGTGCCAAAATATAAGGAAGTGCCCAAAGAACGATGGGACACGTCAGAAGGATGCAGGAGCCAGCAAGCGGAGCCAAATAAAGGGCTATTTGAACATCAAAATAACTCATGATAATAACTGATTTTAGCTCATGGACTCGAAGAGGAGTCCATGAGTCCATAGCAACGTAAATAAATCAATAGAAAGTTTGACGGGGACCAGGATAACGACACAATTTTCAAAATACTTCCCCACAAAATACATATTCCTTAAAAAGGCAAAAAAACGTGACTTTATGATGGAGAAATCCGGCAGATGCTCCATTGACAGTCAGTGATTGAAGTTCATACCTCAAGCGTAGTGGGGCAACCAGAAATTGCACGCAGCTGATAAGATGTGAGGAGAACACAGCATAATTTCTGTGACGTTTTTGCAAAAGATGTACCGTATTTTGCTGCGTATAATGCGCACTTCTTTGCCCAGATTTTCTAGGGAAAAACGAGGATGCACGTTATACGTGGGTAGTATAGAAATGGCTTTGATTCTTGTACGTTTATGCATTAAAAGTGTAACTCCAGAAAGCAATAACAATACCTGTATGCCGAATAATACCCTGGGACACAATCGTCGGTTTTGTTTCTAAGGATAACTAAATAAAATGTTGAATTAAAAAATTAAACCGAAAGATTTGTTTTCCTGAAAGTTTGGGCCAAAAACCTGGGTGTGCATTGTACATGGCAAAATACGGTATAATCTGCCCCAGATCGTGAGGAAACATCAGATAACCCCAAACCCAGGAACAGGCTGCAAAACAACTGGCCTGTAATCTTGGACAAGACACCGAGGAACTGCTCTGCACCGGAAGAGATTAAAGAAACAAGGTAACTGTAACTTTGTGTGTCGGTGGGTGATAACTGGACCTAACGTGGTGCTCAATTTTTTTCACAATTTATACGCATACTGAGTGATCAGGGTATACATGTGAGGCTAACGTAATGTTCTATGTCAATTTTACCTGGATTAAAAAAAAAAAGAAAGAAACTTGATGACTGAATGCTACATGTGGTTCCAGAGGAGGTTCTTTTGCTCTGAAGGACATTATTGGGCCAAATGGTAATTCAGAACGGGGCCGAAGGGTTACGGTGTTGGTGGAATGACACCGTTCTTGTGCTAATGAGAGCGGGTCCCTGCTTGACTTCCAAATGCACCAACAATGCCACCGATGTCTACTGTGCTTGCAACCAGGATCACCTTCTCCCAAACATCTCTGTCACTGTCTCCGTGTGTCCTCCTCCACTTTCTCCACGAAGAGACTGGCCCTCGCCTCAGGGATGTGGAGTTTTGATCTCCTTGGGCTTGGATTGTGCTTTCCAGGGCTGCGGGTCCTCCACGTGAACCTCCCCGGCACCCTGTGCTCGTGTGGACGGCAGAGCCGGCAGCCACCCTCCCGCCCCCCAGCTTCCAGCCTGACAGGAAGACCTGCAAGCATCCAGAAGGATACATTTCCCAAAATGAAAGGTAGAGTTTACAGGTGCATCATCTTATAGTTCCGCTGGGTGTGTGTGTGTGTGTGTGTGTGTGTATGTGTGTGTGTGTGTGTTTTCTTAATCCTTAGGGTGTATCCTCTGGTATCTGTTAGGGGAATAAAAAGCTATCAGATCTCAGTTTCAGAGGCTCCTAAACAGATGCACTAAGGCGAGGAAGAGTGGGGGCTGGAGCGCAGGGAAAGGGCCCAAGGTCAGGAAGATTCCTTCATATCCATTTGCCTCCAATACTCACAACAGTTGGTTCTTCTGACGAGCAAACTTTCCTGCTTTAAAATAACACCAGCTGTAATAGTGACAAGCAAGTATTCGTGATTTCTACTGGGGACAAACTTGAGGGGGGACTCGAGACTTGGAAAATTTTAGTTTACATAAGAGCTAATAAGCCTAGTAATCAACGCACGTAAAAAGCTGTTGTTCCAGTCACTGAAGGTGTGACCCACACTGACTCCAGGAGCCAATAAACAGTCCCACCTTCGTGCCCCGGGAGGATGGCGAGCAATTCAAGATGGTGTCTGAGCCGCTGTGCTCCAGGGGGAGAGCCCACTCACTGCCCAGGACACTCACTGATGAAAGAACGCTGCAGCTTTGATCTGATTAGCTTTTCCCCTGAATTCCAAACAGCTTACCTACACTTTTCTTCTCCTTATGAAAAGGGTCGACTTAAAATGGAATTTAAGACCGTCTGTTAGGCTACAAAACTGCCGTCTTCTCAAATCGCCAGCCATCTGAATGAAGCGCCCACAAAGGTCCAACCCCTGTCTCTCTGCTCGTTGGGTCTGGTAGTGACGGGCAATGGGACGGGGACTTTTCTGGTTTCAGACTCACAGGCACCCCTAAAACTACCGTGCTTCGTTTTTGTCTTTCCCCTCCATTTGTAACGGAAGGAAACGCTACATTTGATTTAGAGGTTAGTGAAGGAAGACGTAATCTTTTTCATCCAAGCTTAGGAATCCGCTGAGGTCTAGCCACCAGCCCAGGTCAAGGATGCCTGAGTTGGCACCTGGCAAGCCCAAGGGCCCAGAGTCCCTGCAGGAAAGGGCCCACCGAAAGCCCCTGTCCTAGGAGACGGTGCCGGCTGACAGCCAAGGCTCCCGGCATCAAGACAGGAGGGTGGCAGTGAGGTGCCATCTGGAGAGAAAGCCAGATGGACTTGGTGATGGTTGCCACGTGGGAGTTGATGGTGATTCTGAACAGTTCGGAAGAGCAGTTTGGCAGGAAGAGGATGAATGTTTGCAAAGTGCGATGGCTTTGCCAGGGCGCGCACTGCCTGCTCCTGCAGATGTCAGCCCACTCCCCTCCAAATGTCCACTTCTGCGTGGGTGTGGCCCTCAGGCGACGCGGGCCTGCGCTCCTAAATACTGCACCCCCTCCACCTTCACATCACTCACACAGGTAACTCCAGGAAACACTCCATCTTGACTCACTGGATCCAACCTAGTCCTGACCCTCTTTGAAATGCAAATCCCTTTTAAAGAGCTTTCATTTGCATTCCAGTCTCCAGGAGCTTATCCACCCTTCCCAGAGAGCGTTAGCCCCCATTCCCCAACACCCACCTCCTCCCCGAAGCTCAGTGAATTCAAACCCTCCAGTCAGACAGTACAAAAAAGAAGCCCACCAGCAGAAAATTTCTGTTTCTGTTGCTCCAAGTTTGGACACACGGTGCCCTATGCCCTCCCACCCACTCAAAGGCACTGTCCTGGGTGGAAGGCAGAGTGAGTCACACTGTAAAGGCGATAGGGGAAAAAATCGGTAAGAGGTGTCCCCAAAGAAGTTGTGTGCAAATGTCCCCCAGTGCACATTAGCAGCGCAGCCTGTGGGCCCCCAGTGGACACATTTCAGTGACCTGGCTGGGGCATCGGACACCCGCGTGAAAGTCCATCATTCCCTGGGTACTCCTGGGATTACAGAGAAAATGTAAGACCCTCCTCCCCAGCCCGCCGTTGGGGGAAGGGCCAGGAGAGTCAACAGCCAGTAAACACTGGTTCTTTTTTCTGACTGTAAGAATAAAATCAGATGATTCCCAGACCCAAAGGCAGTTAATCCATTCCCTTCCAGTTCTTTTCCCATGCGTTTGCCGTAGGCCTCGGGACATACCTGCTAACAGAATACCTACTCGGGCGTGTGCTTTGGTCTCCTGCTTTGAAACAAAGCAAAGCAAGACTAAGAACATAGCTGGTATCGTGCATTCTTACTGCACACAAAAGGCGCGGAGCGTGGCATTATTCCGCTTACTGTGATCGCTTAGGTAACTTATAAACATACTTAAAAATTTTACATAATAAAATTTGTCTCATTACTAAAAATTCATGAGAATCATAATTTTTAGGGATGTCCAATACTGCACTGTAAGGATATACCAGTTTATTTAAGTGATCCCCAATTTGGGATATTTGTTTTATACTTCCATAATTTAAAGATGATGATTTTTTTATGAAGACTATCTTTGGGTCTTTTGGGGGCTAAACTGAATCATAAAAGAGTTAAAGCAATAGACTGAGGGATCCAAAAGACCAGAGTTCAAATCCTGGCTCCCCTCAACGATCTGTTCATTAGAGTCTTCGTTTCCTAGACTGCAAAAAGGCAATCCTTACAACAAACCTAATCTCATAGAACTTTTTTTTTTTTCAAGAAGAAACAGTTTTTTGGTTTTTTAAAAGATTTTATTTATTTATTTTTAGAGAGGGAATGGAGGGAGAAAGAGAGAGAAACATCAATGTGCGGTTGCTGGGGGCCATGGCCTGCAACCCAGGCATGTGCCCTGACTGGGAATCGAACCTGCAACACTTTGGTACAAAGCCCACGCTCAATCCACTGAACTATGCCATCCAGGATCTCATAGAACTTTTAAACAACTTTCTTGAGATACAATTCACATACGGTACAATTCACCCATTTAAAGTGTTAATTCAATGGCTTCTAGCCTCAGGATTTTTGCAGGGTTCAATGATATCAAACACACAAATTGTCACCACTCTTAATAATTCTTTGACCACAATTTCCATTATTTCCTTAGGCTAGGTTCTTAGAACCAGCAATACAGAACAAAAGCCTATAAACCTCTTAAATGTTTTGGAAATGGGCCTTATGGAGATAGGAAGTGTTCTGAGGATTTAACATTCTTGTATGTTTTTGTTCTGTTTTGTTTTGCTTCTGGAGGGTGTTTGGATAGAATTCGGGGTCATAGGAGGAGTTGGTATAAAATTGTTGGGCTGACTTGTGAGGCCTTATTTCACTCTCCCCTATGGAACCCTGAGTTACACTCATCCCCAAGCCCCCATGCAGAGTAATTAGGGGAAGTTGATTCTGGTTCACTGAACCACCCTGCCCTGTCTCTCGCTCTCCCTCTCCCTCTTTTCTTCTCCCCTTCTCTCTCTCTCTCTCTCTCTCTCTCTCTCTCTCTCTCTCTCTCTCTCTCTTACTCTCTCTCTCTTTCACACACACACCTGCCCCCACAAAGCCACCACGAGACTTACTCCTTCAGTGAGGGTTGCATGGGCGGCACCATTTCTAATTGCCCATCTTAATCCACACCAAGTACACTGACGGTGAGCTAGCAGGAAGGAGGGGTGGTAGGTCTTCGCCAGTTCCATGGGGTGCCCCACCTACTTACCAACAAGCCATAAAAACATACTCCATTTGGCCGTGGGAGGACTGACTGCAGGTTTCAGGGTTGAGTTAGTGAAGTGTCAGCCAAATCCAGGAGCGTGTTGCACCAGAGTGTGTGTGGGTGAATCCTTAGGCACACTTTCAGGTGTGGGAGCAGGTTACGTGAGATGGGTGTGGGTGAGGTGGGGGGGGGAGGAGACGAAGGTGCAGGGAGGGTAGATGCACGCAGAGGTGGGCGAGGGTGGAGGCAAGGAATGGGGTTCCAGCCGGGGCTGGACCAGCGGTTTGGAACCGTTTGTGGGTCACAGCCTCCTTTGAGAACCGCAGGGGTGCTAACAAGGGAATGCAGGCACACCCACCCACCAAGTTTGCATGAGGTGTCAGGGGCTCCTGGGACCCAGGAAGTTCATCCGAGGGTTCAACATTAAGCACCTCTGGTCTTGACTAGTTGGCAGGAACTTGCCAGGAAATCCTAAGGCTGCATTAAGAAATGGAGAATGTTCACGTCTTCCTGGGTGACAGAGATTTACAGAGGTTTGCAGGTTGGGGGAATTAAAATCTCAAAGTCCACTTATTTCACAAATGCTTTCTTTTCTTCTAGTTTTCACTTTGAAAATGTTCACATCTGCCCTGATTGGTGTGGCTCAGTGGGTTGAGCGTCGCCAGGCAAAGCAAAAGGTCAGGGCACATGCCTGGGTTGTGGGTTCGGTCCCCGGTGGGGTCGCGTACGAGAGGCAACTGATTGATGCTTCCCTCTCACAATGATGTTTCTCTCCTTCTCTGTCTCCCTCCCTTCTCCTCTCCCTAAAAATAAATAAATAGCGCATTTAAAACATTTTTTTTCAAATTTGCCGAAATGTTGCACGCTGACGTAGTCCAACTGCCTTCTCCCTTTGTCACCATTTCTCCCAGTTGCTCCCCTCTCCTGTGTGCTTGCTCCCGCTCACGGGAACCCATGTTTTTCCAGAGAACCGCTGGAGGTTAAGCTGTAGATACTGACATTTCTTCCCTAAACACGTGGCATGTAACTTCTAAGATCAAGAGATTCTCCTGCATAACCATATTGGACAATACAATCGCAACATTGGACAACACTATTGTGTAATGTATACATGTATCTCCTATTCACATCTCCCCCGTAGTCCCAATAGTGCTGTGTTCTTTCAGCTGCATTTTTTTCCCTTCCCTTCCTCCCTCTCTGCCTCCCTCCTTTCCTTCCTGCCTTTGTCACCCAGGATCAAGTCTAGAATTATAGACTTCATTTAGTTGTACCTCTCAGGCCCCTTTAATCAAGGATGCTGCTGCAGAGTTTTGTCTTCTCCGGCGACACTGATATTTTTGAAGCGTGCAGGCTAGCTGTTCTGTAGCGTGCCCCCCCGGTTTGGACTTGCCTGATTGTGTCGTTGTCATTAGACTCAAGTTAAGCACTTTTGGCAGACAGCATGTCCCTTCTTGGTTCATCATGTCAGAGGGCCTGTGAGTCCATTATTGAAGGTAAGTTTGATTCATGGCCAAAGGGATGACCTCCAGGTTCCCCTTTGGAATTAATACGTGAACTGTGGGTTACCCTGTGTGCACTGAAAGCCTCCAACTGTGGCGAATGCTGGGTGAGCCAGGGATGAACGTGCTGACTCAGTCTGTGCTCCCCTGCTGTTTTCACAATGAAGGAGACAAAGAGATAATTACAGAATATGCCATTTTCTGCCCGGGCTGGTGTGGCTCAGTGGAGTGAGCGAGGGCCTGCAAACCGAAGAGTTCCAGTTCGATTCCTAGTTGGGGTACATGCCTGAGTTTTGGCCGGGTCTGTGGTGGGGGTCATGGGAGGGGCGATCACACATTGATGTTTCTCTCCCTCTCTTTCTCCTTCCCTTCCGCTCTCTCTCAAAATAAATAAAATCTTCACCACCCCCCATATGCCACTTTCTGAAGGATGTGGATAGGGTGCTGACCAGAGAAGTATCAACTCTGGCATTGAAAGTGACCTTAAAGGTAAGACTCGAAGAGGTACAAGGAGCCGAGGATGGCAAGGTGAAGGTGGAGGAGGTAGAGGTGGCCAAGCTTGCAGGATGCAAGGCACTGAAAGGGCATG
Source organism: Phyllostomus hastatus (assembly GCF_019186645.2). NCBI lineage: Eukaryota > Metazoa > Chordata > Mammalia > Chiroptera > Phyllostomidae > Phyllostomus > Phyllostomus hastatus. Next base: position 23,733,849 of record NW_025334024.1, read on the forward strand.
TGGTGGTCTCAGGGAGGGGAAAGTGACAGGAGGAAAGCCCTGGGTCTGGTGATAATAACATTGAGCACTTAACATCCGCTAGAGGGTATTCTAAGTGTTTTTTGTTTTTTTTTTTACAGTGTTTACCGGGTCTAATTCTCCCCATAGACCTGTGAAGTAGGTGCCATTACTGTTTTTATGCTGTAAAATCTGCAGCACAGAGAGGTTCAGTTATTGGCCCAAGGCCACACAGCTTGTAAGTAGCGGAGCTGGGGCTCAAACCTGGATGCATCTGACTTCACAATCTGTCTTCTTTACCATATCAAGAAAGAGAAAGCAGGGTTTCATCCAGAAAACAATGTGAAGGATTGGCGTCAGAGCAACCTGGGCTGCGTGAGGAAGTTCTCCTGATAAAGGGGGGGATCACAAGACAAAAGAAAGGCCCAGAAGGTCGAAGGGAGAAGGGTGTTATGAGCTAGAATACAACATATTATTAACATAGCCAAAGTTTGCTCGGCCAGCTGGCCCTCAGTCCACGCCTGACCCCTAGCCTGTCCCTTCAGCCTGGCCTCTTTCAGTTCTCCTCCCAAACAAAACCAGGGTGTTTATCTAGGCCCTAAGTGTCTCCCACATACTGCTTTTTAATTACAAAGGGGAAAAATAGGAAGTTCACAGTGAGCAACCTGGCCGTCGCCAGCTTAATCAAGTGAAGGGACTGAATATTCAGACGGCTCTTAGGCAAGCGCTGGAAGGAGGTTTTTGGGAAAGTGTTAAGAGAAGGGTTTTATGAGGAAGGCTCTGGATAAACAGAGGAGGGGGAGGCTTGAGATAGACGAGTCTACAGGTGTCAAGGAACGGCCCAGGGGGAGGAGGGGGTGTCTCTGGGAGGGATGGAGAAATCTTCAGGTGAGGGAGGTGCTGAGTGTTGAGAGAGAATCATCGGAGAGGGACTTGATGGGAACAGTCAGAACAGGGTCCTTACAGGAAGTCGGGGTGGGTAAACTCTGGATGAATAGCGGGCGGAGGGCTGGGGTAGGACAGTCCCCAAAGGGTACACGTGGCTCAGGCTGAGAGCAGCCGGCTGTGGGTGGGGGAGGGCGAGCGCGTCCGGCCGGACCGCGGATGCGAGTTTCGCAGCGGGGTCTCGGCGGCGGGAGCCGGGGGCGGGGCCGGCGCCACCCGGCGGGTCCCCCCGCGCTGCAGGGGGCGCTGTGAGCCTGGGCGGTCCCGGCCGGGAGGCGGCCGCTCCTAGAGAGAGCGGCCCTTTTTCCGGGTTTCCTCCTCCTCCTCCTTCTCCTTCTTCGCCGCCGCGGCTGCCGTCCCTTTCCCGGCCGGCGGCCGCCGCTGCCGGTGCCGCCTCCGTCGCCGCCGCCGCCGCCCCGGGGCCGCGAGCCGAGCGGAGGCCGCCGCGGAGCGCGAGCGCCGCCCGTCCCGACGCTCCGCCGGCCGCTCCAGGGCCCGGCCGGCGCGGCCGGCGCCCCCCGTGCCCCCCGCCCGTCCGCCCGCCCCCCGCGGGCCCGGCCTGGCGTGGCCGCCCGCCGTCTCGCTGCTCCTCCTCCTCCGGCGCCCCGCGGCCCGCCGCCTCCTCCGCCCGCCGCCCGGCGCCCCTCGCCGCGCCGCCGCCCTCGGCGCCCCGCGGCGCCCCCCGGTCCCGCCCGCCATGCCCGGCCCGGCCGCGGGCAGCAGGGCCCGGGTCTACGCCGAGGTGAACAGCCTGAGGAGCCGCGAGTACTGGGACTATGAGGCTCACGTCCCGAGCTGGGGGTAAAGCCGCCGCCGCCTCCTGCCTGGCCCTCGCCGCCCCCCCCCCCAGCCCCGCCCGGTCCGCTGTGGGCCCGCGCGTCCCGGGTCTGCGGTGGGGGGCAGAGCCTTATCCCTGTCCCCCTCGCCCCCTTCCCGTCCCTTTCTCCCCGCCGTGCGCGCCTCTGCCTCCCGAACCCCGAGAAATGCTTTCTGCCTGGGGAGAAGAGGGGGTCCGGAGACCAGGCCCTGGTGGGAGGGAGGGAGCGAGCAGCCCCTTCTGCTCGTACTTTTGGGTTTCTGTTGGGGTGGGAAGTCAACAGCTGGAGGTATTAAAATTCCATGCCTTTTCAGTTTTTTTGAAATAAGGCTGGGTGGGAGGAAATTTTTAAAAGACGTTCAGATTCTCAAAGCCAGCGCGGTGTGCCAGGGCAGGTGCTGTGGCTCTCCGGGCAGAGGGTTCCCCTGCGAGACCCGGGTGGGTGCTGCGCTCACCCATCTAGATGGGCTCCCGAGCGGTGCCTTCCTGCCTCCTCTCCCCAAGTTGTGAGGGACCAATTAGGTTAGGAGCTCTGTGCAGAGTGGAGGGAGCCAAGTTTGTGTTGTGGCCTTCATTTAGGGAATGAGTTGGGGCCTGATGGATGGGCACTTCCAAGTGCTTGAACACTGGAAGTGGCTGGCCGGGTCGGGGGAGGGGGGTAGGTACAGTGAGCCTAGGCTGGGTGGATCCCAAGTCCTGGCATTTATGTTTTCCTCTTGCCTTTCACAGTAATCAAGATGATTACCAACTGGTCCGAAAACTTGGTCGGGGAAAGTATAGTGAAGTATTCGAGGCCATTAACATCACCAACAATGAGAGAGTGGTGGTGAAAATTCTCAAGGTGAGTGTCTTATGAGTGGCATGACATTCCCCCTCCCCCCAACAGGTCAGAAGGTACTACTGCCCCAGCTGCATTCTAGAATGAGCAGGCCAAGCTCTGGTCATACATCGCTTCTGTCTGATACTCCCTCCCTTCTCCCACGCCATTTTCCTGTGAACCTGTAAGAAAATATCCAGACCAGTTTCAAATCTAAGCATGATAGTTCAGCAACATCCTTGCTTTGAAATATAATGACGCACTCCCAAAGTGCAAATGCCAGAGGGGTGCCATTTGTTACAAAATAAATAGGTGTTTGGAACAAAGAAAAGCCTGTTCATGAAGATCCCATCCTTCCAAGGGCTCCTTCAGTTGGTTACTCTTGGTGCTCTGAGTTATTCCAGAAAGGAAGTTGGGAACATGGGAAGCAGCTTCAAAGATGAGTCTGCGGCCGAGATGGAGGGAAACCCCTCAGTGGCTGGACGGTCACTCGTCTCCTCTCCGCCTGCGGAGATCAGAGGCACAGGTGGGGTGCGAGAAGTGAGAAGGTGGGCCCGAGGTTTCATTGTTGCTTATCGCCCAGTGAAGCGCAGTCAGGAGCATTGGGTGAGCGCACTCGGAGTCACTGAAGTGATCATCGGAACAGAAGAGTCTCAGTGTTTGGTTCAGCAGCCCAGGGTTGACCTCGTGTCGTGTCTTGGGTGAAGAAGACCTGGTCTTCGCGAGCGTGAAGAGTGGGCGAAACTCCCCTTCATGTAACTGGCTGGGTAGCTTTAGACGGTGCTTTATGGAATGTCCTAAATAATTAGTGAAGGATCCTCATCGTTGCCAGATCATTTAATGTGGTGTGCATGTAACTCAGTGAACTACTGAGAAGATCAATCACAGAGTAGTCAGGCAGTTTTACAGATGCAAGAGTTCCAGTGTGGACATGGTGCAGAGGCTCGGGGAATAAGAGTGTGAGGTTGAAACTGTTTTTGTGTCCAAAGGACAGAGTTAGGGCACCCGTGTCCTTGTTTAAAGCCAAGGGGTCAGACCGACACTGTCTGAAAATCCCCTTTCAGAAAAGTGATCAGTCTCACTTAGTACCATCTTAGCCGAGCGATGCAGAAGCAGAGTTGTGCATAGAGAGAAATAAGCAGTTGTTTGTGTTGTCAGAAACACGGGGGGTGGGGGGGAGAAATTGAGGTTAAAGGTATGGAGTTTGACTCCTTTCTTCCCCAAACAGGAATTAACACTTACAAAGCATAAAAATTTACTGAAAGATGCCTTTCAGAAAGGTCACCTGAGGAAGCCATACAATATTCTGTGTACATAAGCATAAAAGTTTTTAGTATAAGCTGCTGGAAATATTTCTAGGAAGTAAGCAAGACATAAATTGAAATGAGGAATATGCACATTCCACTGCTGTGCATTCAGAAGAATGAACAGTGTACTCTAAAGCAAACCCAGAAAAACGTCTAAGCTTTTGAGTGATGGCAGCGTTTTTTGAGTAAGTGCAACTTCCTGTGGCGTCTCTTTGAAAGGAACGGCCTTCAGGTGTATATGCCCGGTGTGTATGCGTAAGTAACCGGTGCTTTCACTTTGGAGAGCGACGGCCGCTCTGCAGTCATCCCTCCAGAGAACTTGGTGGCGTCGGTTGCTAGGTAGTTTTCCCCCAGTTGTGAAGATTTGTAGGAAGGCTATGTTGTTGAGGGAACCCACTTTGGAAGCTGAAGGTTACTTTTCCAGACAAGAGAGTAAGCATGCGTGCGCATGCGCTCACACCCCCCCCCCGAAACCCCTTCTAACGTCGCTATGTTGAAACGACCCTTAGCCAGAACTCCTGTTTCCTGTTTCTTCCTGTCTTTCATGCTCATTTTAGCATCGTAGCGTTGGGTGCACATGAAGTTCCAGTGCCCTGGAATAAGGCTTGGGAGGCCCCCCTGATGCTCTAGTTCATGAAGTGTTGTTTTGTTTCTTTTCGATGCAAGTTCTTTTCAGGGCGTGGCCTGAACCACTTTGCTTCCACTGGTGAAAACTGCATTCACTTATTTATGTTTTTCAAAACCCTGTGGCATTTCTGCCCAGATTTTGTTCTGTCTGAAGGATGGGGTAAGAAACTGCTAATGGTATTACTGTGGTTTCCTCATTGTTCTGACAGGCTGGATTAAAGTAGAATTTAAGGGAAAAAAATTTTTTTTTTTTTTTTTTAAAGAATAAGGTCTATCCAAAGTTCTGCTTCCTCTAATCAAGAGAAGTTGAAATTATGACTAATAATTACTGTCGTTGTGTTCGGTCCTGGGGAGTTAGATCCTTCCCAGTACCAGCTGCTCATGATTTGGAGGAATCTAGAAAAACTTCCTCTTTGTGTAGGCCTACTATGTTTCAACTGCAGGAAAGAGTTTGTGTATTCGTGTGCGCACGGCGGCCAAGCGAGAGGTGCGTCCCTTGAGGACCTGGGGCGTCTTCCCTGTTAGTAACGTTTCCATCCGTGCCTTCCAGTATGGGAGAGCGACAGGGTGATAGCTGGCTGTGGAGGAATTTTGTATCCAAACGAAGTAGTAGATTTCTAAGTATTTTACTGATCAAAACATATTGGTTATTAAGAGGCCTTAGGAGTTTAGAAACTGGTGAGCATAATTATACTGTTTATCCTGAAGCGAAAGTCTGAGGCTGAAATCTTAAAACTCTCCAGTCGGTAGGATGGCTGTATTTTTTTGATGAAAATTGTTTTGAGGAGAAGAGAGAAAAGTAGGGGAGGGGCATGTAGTGTGAGGGTTGATAGAGCAGGGCAGAATTGCCACTTCCGTACCTGAAATTTCATCTTTTGATCCAGAAAAAACAACTTTTCAGTTCCTGTGTAGTAGTACCTCCTGGAAAAGTATATGCAGAGATACAAGCATCTGGCCATTTTGGACAACTTTTGGTATTTTGTGAGCCACTCATGTGTGCCTTTTAGCACTTATTAGGGTTCCTGGGATCCTTTAAATGTTTCCTGAATAGAAGTTAAGAGCAATACCATATTTAAAAAGCAAGGCCCAGCCCTGGCCAGTATGGCTCAGTTGGTTGGAGCATTGTCCTGTGTGTGACCCAGAGGTTGCAGGTTTGATTCCCAGTTAGGGCACACCCCTAGGTTGCAGGTTCAGTCCTGTGTCTGGGCGTTTAGAGGAGGCAACCAATCAGTGCTTCTCTCTGGCATCAGTGTTTCTCTGTCTCTAAAAGCAATGAAAAAATGCCCTCTGGTGAGGCTACAAAAATAAAAGTAAAGACCCAGAGAGAGCATGCTGTTTGCCCCAGGTCCCATGCTAAGGGTCGGAAGCGGTGGGCTTAGGACTCTCTTCGTCTTGCGGGGGACGGAGGAGCACAGGCAGGACCTTTGCTGGGTATTTGACTTCTTGATGTACTGGGAGGATTGACGAACACTCACTGACGGTCCAGTCTGCTTGTTGCTGGTGGTTTTGGAGTTTTTCCCCTGAGAGGAGGCCCTTGACTTTGGCGGGTTGCTGGCTGAAGTGTGGAATAGGTGGGTGCCCAGAGAGTGCTGGGTGCATGTGGGTTCTGAGTTGTAGCCACAGCAGCATGCTTAGTGAGTAAGTGAAATGGCTACTTCACTTCTTTAGCTGGAAACCTCAGGAACCAGTGTTTTCCATTTTTTTAACCCATTACAGTTCCTCCATAGCTCAGCATGATCACGTGCCAGATTTTTTGGTTAGTGTTTTTTTTGGGGGGTTTCTTTTTTTGTTTTTTTAATAAGATTTTTATTTATAAGCCCTGGCTGGCGTAGCTCAGTGGATGGAGCGCGAGCTGGGAACCAAAGTGTCCCAGGTTCGATTCCCAGCCAGGGTACATTCCTGGGTTGCAGGCCATAACCCCCGGCGGCCGCACATTGATGTTTCTCTCTCTCTCTTCCCTCTCTAAAAATAAATAAATAATCTTTTTTTTTTTTTTAGATTTTATTTATTTATTTTTAGGGAGGGAGGGAGAGAGAGAGACAGACAGACAGACAGACATCAATGTGTGGTTGCTGGGGGCCGTGGCCTGCAACCCAGGCATGTGCCCTGACTGAGAATCGAACCTGCGACACTTTGGTTCGCAGCCCGCGCTCCATCCACTGAGCTACGCCAGCCAGGGCTGGTTAGTGGTTTTATCCCTTTAATAGGTTTGTTAAAGTTTTTTGGAGAGTGAACCATGTGTGAGAAAAAGTATCTTGATGTAAAGTTCCCAGTTTGGTGTATAGAACATGGCTCCAGATATTTTGTGGAGCCTAATTTTAGGATTTGCCACCTCCAAATCAGGGTGGTGTATAGGGTGAGAAGTGCGGTAAATGGAAGGCAGAAGACTAGGGTTCTAGAAGCAGCTTCATTTATACCCACCCGACTCTCTTTTTCTCATCTGTAAAATGGGTGTGCCTTTCCCGTTTACTGTGTAGGGTTGTTGGGAGAAACACATGAGACATAAACAGGTGGGGAGGTGGGGAGGTAGAGGAGACTGTTGTAGTAACCTACAACGTAGTTTTCTTTCCTGGGAAAGAAACTGCCTGTATTCCGGTGTTAATTCCAACACTCAGAAGCTCTGTGATCTTGGGCAGTTATTGGAGCTCTGTGCCTCCGTGTCCTGGAAGACTGTTAAAAGTCCTACTCTCAGTACTATTAGATGTTGGTTAAAATGTGTGTAAAACCGTGCGTGGCACTTACAAAGCAGTAGGCACACTAAGGGTGTGTTGTGTTAGCTGGGCCAGGTGAATGGTTTGGGGCAGGGGTGTCGAACTTGGTTTCACCGGGGGCCACATCAGCCTCAAGGTTGCCTTCAAAGGGCCGAAGGAAATTTTAGGGCTGTGTACATGTGATGCTCCTTAACAGTTAAGGGGGAGCTTGGCGCCGCCGCCACCACCACCGAGTAGAAACAAGGTGGAGGGCCGGGTTCACCCTGCAGGCCTTGTGTTTGCCACCTGTGGTTTAGGGGACGGAACCAATAGTAAAAAGGACTACCCTTCTCTCAATGAGAGTCAAAAGGCCTGCTACGTGCCTTGCCTTTTTAAATTAAAATAAAATTAAATCCTGAAAATAAACAGTTACCCTCAAGGTGGGAAGATGAGACTTGAAAGATCAGGGAGAAGTTGCCGTGAAGAGACAGCGTTGCTCTCACGGCGTTGCTCGGGTAGAGTTTATCTTCAGGTCGGCTCCAGAAGATTTTAGATGTGCCACCCAGGTAAAGGGAAGGCTGTCGTCTAGGCTGAACTCCGTCCTCGCTCTGCCCTGCGCTCCGGACAGCCAGTCTTTGGAATTACCCAGGGCAGGTGGTGAGGCTCGCGTCTTCATGGGGCAGTCGGCACTTTGGTGGTGGGATAAAAGTGGATCCAGATTTGAAGGTTCTGAACTCTAGTCCTGCCTGTCTTGAATTTGTCCATTACTTAGAAATGCAAAGAAATTAAAATGGGACTTTCCCGGCTAGTATTTGCTGGGAGTTATTTTTATGCATTTGGTAGATGTTAGTTTACATATCCAGTCATAACTGAACGCTGGTAGTGGAGTTCATTCTCAGATCTGGCTTGTTAAAAAGCAGCTCTGAGCAAGTAAATAGGACAGATTACTGACTGGATCGACTTCTGCGTTTCCAAGCTTCCCGTAACTAAATTTGTCTTTTGCTGTAAAATTTGGAAACGTTGGTAAGTAGGGAAAGAGAATCAGCACCTTAGTCTTGGATGACATGGAACAAAGTTTTGCTAAACAGTTGGACTCCTCCCCACGTGGGCAGGAACCTTCTGAGGCCCCTCCCCCCTCCCTCCGTTCCTTCTCAGAGATTGTGCACAGAAGATTTTGAATAAGTTTTTCCTTTAATATTCTCTCTCTCAGGTGTGTGCCAAATTTCATTTGTTTTAAAACTTGGCTTAATACTTTTTAAAAATACTTAGTTTAATTTCTTTTTTAAAGCTATTTGCCATTGCTCTGAGCAGTGTGGCTCGGCTGGGTGTCATTCCTCAAAACGAAAGGTTGCCAGTTGGATTCCCAGTCAGGGCGCAGGCCTGGGTTGCTGGTTTGGTCCCTGGTCAGGTGTGTGTGGGAGGCAACCAATGGATGTTTCCCTCCCTTCCCCTCTCTGAAAATAAATAAATACAATCTGAAAGATACTTGCCATTTTCTCTACTAGACTTTGATTTAAATTTTTGTTTTTGTTTTTGGTTTGGAAAAAAGCTAGGCTGATTTAGTTAGAATCTTTTAAACAGATCATCTCTGAATTGTAATAAATGAACGTTAATGGAAGAGACTTTTTTGGCCTGTGATGAAATGCAATGATGAGATTGTTATAAAAATGTGTGTATTTTCTCCACTTTTTGTTACTGGTGGTGAGTGAGCACGAATATTGGCCTGGGGAGTCAGCATCCTTGTCCCTGTAAAACTCATGATCTGTTTTCCGTAGGGTGCAAGGGTCCTCCCCTACACGACCTGACTTTCTCTCTCCAGCCCTGCGTGTAGAATCCGTCCCTTTCACTCCCCGGGGATGCGTTGGGTTGGTAGCTTCTGCAGCATCTCTCAGGCTCGGAAAGAGTGAGCCGAGGCTGAAGAAAGGGGGTCCCCTGCAGCCTGGTTCCCGGGGGAACAGGTGCCCGTGCTGTGGAGGGGCGCACCTGGGCTGTCGGTCACTTTCCTCGTTTACAGTCTCTTGGTCTTTTGTCGCCGTGGTAGGACTCCGGGTGCTGCCTGGCTGCATTGTGCCACTTCGTTTGCCCTGCTGTCCCCCCTCTCTTGTTTGGGGATTGTTGAACAGGTAACATTGGAGAAGCAAAATATGTCCACTTGGTCTGTAAGTTACCTGTAGACGTAACGAAAGACCTCTTCATCTTAACTGGGTTGTCCAGAAACGGTGCGCCTGTCTGACCCCTTGCTGAGTGAGTGGCAGGGGCGCAGAGCAGAGCTTCGTGTGTGGCGCTGGCACAGAGGCCGCGCGGTGGGCGGGTCGCCCCTTGCCGCCTGTGCGCAGGAGGAGAGGCGGGCTCCTGGCGTGCGAGTACCGCCTCCTGCCTGTGGCTGGTCGGGGGTGTGTTTCTCCGCGACCACCCCACGGATCCGTAGTTGATTTTCCGTACTGGGTGACAGATCGAGAATTTCTTACATTGAATATACCCGTAGCATTGGCCGAATTTATGGATATGATAGTCAGCTTTTATTTTTCTTTGAACTTTTTGACGTAATTTCTGACTTGCAGAAGAGCTGCAGGAATCCCCATGTATCTCTCACCCACATTTCTCAAACGTTGATGTGTGCTGTACCCTTCTCTCTAGTTTTCTTTCATGTAGGCACACGCACGTATCTTTATATCTACTTTACATATGTTTTTTTTTAAGTGCCTGAGGGTAAGTTTGCGGTCATCCCTACTTCAGTGTGTATTTCCTAAAGACAAGGGCAGTTTCTGACATAACTCACAGTGCCAGGATCAAAACTCAGAAATGACAGTCGATACGATGCCCTTGGCTGATCTGTAGTTCTTGTTCTCATGTGCCAGTGATCCTTAGAAGGTTCTTTATATCGAAGAAAAGCCCAGGTCACGTGTCACGTTAAGTCATCCTTCTAATGCGAAGCAGAGCAGCTGTTCGGTCTGTGTGCCTCCTGACGCTGGCCTTCCTGAAGCCTGCGGGCCCCTCGTGCTGCAGTGCGGCCTGCTCCAGCCTCGTGGTCGAGCGCCCCCTTTCCCCGCAGCCTCGAGCCTCCCTGGTCACGAGGAAGAGAGTGCGGCGCACGGGGGCTGAGTGGAGATGGGGCAGGGACGCGGCAGCCGGACCCGCTCTGCTGGGAGCCCCGGCAGGGTGCGGTGGGCATGGCCGTCGGCAGCCGGCGTGGAGGAGCGCAGCTGGACCCCGGGTCTCTCCATGGAGCCCCCGTTTGTAGGTGGTGGGGATGCTCTGTTTCTCATTACTCTCCTCCCTCCGCTTTGTTGTGTGTTCAGAGCTGTAGCTTAGTGACCGACAGCAGACGAAGGTTTCTCTGGCATATGTAGAAGTCATTTCCCCTTACCACCGCCGCCACCACTGCTGCCCCCACCACCACCACCCTACCACCACTCCTACCACCACCCCGCCGCCACCCCTACCACCACCCCATCACCACCACCACCACCACACACACGCACAGGCTTTTGAAGTCTTGTTTCATGGCAGACCATTGGCCTCTCTGCCTGTGCTGTTTCACTATAACGGTGACTCAGTGATGGAATATTCCTTTTCCTTCGTTATGTCGGTGACGTGGCCGCGCTTGGGAAATGAAAGCACAGTGGCCGCCGGTGAGACCTGCAGCCAGGCCGCCCAGACGTGGTTCCTGCCCTCTCGGCTGGTAGCGGGGCGGCCCCTGGGCAGACAGCTCGTCTCGGCTGACTCCGTGCATGGGGATTTTGTGGAAATGAAGTAAGACTTACCATTAGCTGCACCTTTGAAAATGACGAATTTGACATTTACAGGGTGCTTACTGTGTGCCAGAACTGTGCTGAGTGCTTTATAAGACACTGCTGATTGTGGCGTGCGTACTTTGGACTCCTTGGGCCGCTTCAGAAACAGCCCGTGAATAAACACTCGTGGTTCTGGGCAAGGTCTTTAATGTCCGCGTCGAGCAGTCGGGAAGAACAGCAGGTAGCTGAGGTCTTCGGTCCCTGCCGACGAGAGGTCTGCTTCCCGCACCGCCGCCCCGTTATCTCCTCTGTCGGGAATGGGGTCTGCTGGGCGGCGTCACCGGCTGGGTGCTCGTTTCGGACTCTGGATGTGAAGGAAATGGGAGTGGCGGCAGGAAATGGGGCCAGCAGCTGGGAAACACGTTTGTAACTCGATGGCGGGGCGCCGGCCCTCGCTCCTGAGAGACAGAATTACGTGTGGCTCGTGGGGAGAGCAGGTGCCTCACCATTTTGTGGAAGTTTTTCCGTCTGCGGGCGCATGTATACAGCTGTTCGGAGCTGTAACATTTTCCACTTGGCCGTTACCCAGTGAGCATTTTATTTTTAAAGTATGACATGGGTGTTCAAAATTTTTTTTAAGTGCCCTACTTAAAGATCTGACACATAAGCTATAAGTCTGTAAATTATTTAACTTAATCTTGTAAGTTCTTATGGACAGGCCCATTTATCTGGGTTTTTTTCCTCTTCTGATTTAGACACGCTCTTTAACACAACACGGCGTACAAGGTGGTGCAGTATCCATTGGATTAGCTAACATCGTATTAAAGTTTTATGTGTTAATTTCAAAGGGAGTCTTACTCTGATTACTCTTGTGTATTTAAGCCAGTGAAGAAAAAGAAGATAAAACGAGAGGTTAAGATTCTGGAGAACCTTCGCGGTGGAACGAATATCATTAAGCTGATTGACACTGTGAAGGACCCCGTGGTAGGTGCCTGATGGTTGGGGGAGAGTGAGTGAGTGTGAGTGTGTATGTGTGAATGTGTATGTGTGTTCACGCGCACACGCGAGGCACATAGAACCTAATACAAGGAGACATATTACATAGTAAGGATGATTGTGTTGGTCTTTCCTACTGAATGATTTTGAAAAACAGAAAAAGTCACAGTTGGCTCAGTGGGAAGAGAGCCACCACTGGTCCAATAAAACCTAAAAATGTCTTTTTTTTTTTTTTTAATGCCCCTTTTATTTATTTATTTATTTATTTTTTTAAAGATTTTTTATCTATTTATTTTTAGGGAGGGAGGGGAGGGAGAGAGAGAGAGAGAGAGAGAGAGAGAGAGAGAGAGAGAGAGAAACATCAATGTGCGGTTGCTGGGGGTTATGGCCTGCAACCCAGGAATGTACCCTGGCTGGGAATCGAACCTGGGACACTTTGTTCCCAGCCCGCGCTCAATCCACTGAGCTACGCCAGCCAGGGCTTAAAAATGTCTTTTATGTGGACCAGTCCCTGTCCCAGATTTATCACCTCATCATTTGGATTCAGCTCACATATGCATTTGCTGAGTATCTCCTTTAAGGCCCTGCTTTTCTCCCGGTCCGTAAGCTTACTGCTCCCGGTTAGCGCTATTTTACCTCGCCTGAAACGCCTGGGTTTGCCGAGGGCATCCCGAGCATCTCCGAGTGGACGGACGCCTGGCAGGGAGGGCGAGCAGGCCCCGGGCCCAGCGGCCGTGCAGGAAGCAGGTTCGCTGCTGCTCCTGCTGGAGTCCGCTTCCACGTCCACCACTAGGGTTCACACGGCATATGCAAAGACAGCTGAGATATTTTTTGTTAAAATGCTTAATTTGTAGCCATTTTAGGGATGCTGCTTAGTTTTTTTCCTCTTCCCAGGAGTAACTTAACCTTACGTGTTTGTGATTCACTGAGGCTTTTTTATATCGCTTTTATACCGCTTCCCGTGCCTTTTCTGTTCTCCGCCTGCTGTACCTCAAATACGTCCCTACTCTCCCATGATAGCTTTTGTGCAGTTAAGAAGTAGGTCTTGTATCCGTCTGCTAAAGATACCCCGTAATAACGTAGCCGACGTGCGCTGGGCACGTACCGTGTGCCGGGCACTGTGCTGGGTGTCGGACTGTGTTGCTTCATTTAACCCTCCCAGCAGTCCCGGGGGCAGGCGCTGTCACTGTCTGTGCCGCCACGTCCTGCAGGTACGCAAACCTGTCTGCAGAGGGTAGCTATCTGGCCCAAGATTAGAACTGAAGAAGGAAGAGTTTTTTAAAATTTGGTCCCTGAAAAGACGGAGGATAGTTCTGTTCTTAGATTCCATCTAATTGGCGTTAAAAGTATATCCCAGTCTGATCTGGCCAGATCGATTTTATAGCGACACAGAACTTAGTGACAGCTGCCTTTCTTATTACCTAAGAGGTGTGTGTGTTTTACGTGATGTGTAACAAGTGAATTGAAGTGGACAAGACCAACAGGGAACCCCTCCTCCCCTGGCTCAGAGAGAAACACGCTTCCTCCCAGCCTGCAGGGAGTGCTGGTGGTCTTGACGACACCCTTCAGCTCGGGGCCGGTGGCCTGGCAGGGGCCCTGTGTGTGTGCACTGCGGCCAGTGACCCAGGTGACTCCATCTGCGTCCTTCAGCTAAACTTCCCAGTCACAGAGCTCTCCAAGACGATGTTTGTCCTTTCTAGAATGCTTTTAAGCCTCTGCAGATTTTCTCCCGATTTTGACAGCTTATTGCTGCCAATAAGGCAGGTAGAAGAATCAGCATTGTAGAAAGGAAGCGAGAATCAGCATTCTTCTACCTCACTTAAGTAACCTGTCATTTGAAAATCTGTTTTACACCAGGGAAATATTGACTGTTTTGTATTTATTGCATTAAAGATTATATTTATTTTTTTCTTTTTTTTCTTTTATTTATTTTTTAGAGGGAAGGGTGGGGGGGGAGAGAGAGAGAGAGAGAGAGAGAAAGAGAAAGAGAAAGAGAGAAAGAGAAACATCAATGTGCGGTTGCTGGGGGTTATGGCCAACCCAGGAATGTACCCTGGCTGGGAATCGAACCTGGGACACTTTGGTTCCCAGCCCGCGCTCAATCCACTGAGCTACGCCAGCCAGGGCTAAGATTATATTTCTTTAAAAATACTTGATTATATATGATTTTGGGGAACACATCCCTAATGGTCTATAGCCAAGGAAGTGATCCCACATGACTTGCTGATAACTGTAGCCATTTTCCTTCTGGACCCTGAAAAGACCTATGTCACGGTTGGCAAACTGGGTCTCGGCAGAGTAAAAACCTTCACACAATGTGCCAGGCCTGCTGGACAGGTTGGTCAGAGAGTACATCTCTTTAAAAAAAAATAAACCAAAAAAACCCTTTATTAGAAATGTCAGCCACGTACAGCAGTGACGTGAGTAATCTGTCGAGCCTGCCTGCGCACAGCACTCAGCCAGCGCGTGGCCACTGCGGTCGTCCCTCCGAGCCCCGCCCTCTTCCCCACCGTCCTGTTAGTTAGAAGCAAATTGCAGACATAAAATTTCAAGAGGATACTTTCTTACTAGTCTCTCCCTGGTGGATGAATTTTTTTCATCTAAGTGGGATCTGAGGATGGGCCAGTGCAACAGAAGCAAATTATGTTTATTGTTTGAATACTTAATAAGCATTCGTATTCTCTCTTGCAGTCAAAGACACCAGCTTTGGTATTCGAATATATCAATAATACAGATTTTAAGGTGCGTATATCCTCCTTTCTGGTATGGGGGCCGGTGGGGGTGGGGGGCAGTAAGCACTGTGGGCACGAGGGGGCAGAGAGGTCGTCTGTGAGAGTAGGAGACAGCCAGCCGGATTCCCTCCAGCACGAGTGCAGGGTGCAGAGAGGGGTCAGGGTTCTGGCCTTCGGCGTCATCACTCCGCACCCTTTGCTTTGCTTTCTCTGGGAGTAGCTGCTGGGCTGGGTCTCAGCTCCATGCTGCAGCTGTGACACCCCTGTCTTAGACACCAGATGTAGGCGGATGTTAACTTTGATTCTCTCGGGACCCTTACACGGCTGATGGGAAGGGATGGACAGGTCCAGGGCTCACGTGAGAAGCAGCAGTACATCGGCTTCAGGCTCGCAGATGGGGTGTGTCCGTGCCCACTGTATACTGAGCGCATGACACAGAAAAGCCCTACCCCGGCTTACTTAACTTCTTATACTTGTAATTTGTATTCATTTAGACTTTGAAATGTCCTTCTAAAAGCACAATTTTAAGCTGGATTTTCATGAATTTGTTTTGCAACCTTAACTTGTAATAAGGTTTGGCGGCTGGGCATGTGGACATAGCAGAGCGTAATATGAAAACCAATAAGAAGAAAAAAAATTTCTTAAAAGTGGAATTGATTTTTTAGAGGCATTTAGAGAGCCTTTGGGTGATGACAGCTTTGGCTTGTGATTTAGTTGCAGTGGAAGTTAGGGACGAAACCGAGTCACAGTTAAATGTGCTGGTATTGGGAGTGATGCTTCTGGGTGGAAACAAAAGAACCTTGTTCTCACATTGAATTTTTCTTAGATAATCCCTCTAAAACATCCTATAGGCTAATTAGTGAAGAGGGTAGTACGACTTGTAAAACAATAAGCACGTTTTATATACAGCGTGCATTCCCCACAGGTAACAGATTTCCTTGTTAACCCACTAGGGAACTCTAAAAAGTGGGGTATAGGTTTTTTCATTAACCAGCATAGTAGCGCTTCACTGGTAAAATACTGTGCTGGTGTATGCACTGACCTTGCTTTTGCTATGAATGACCCGGTTTTTCAAGGGGGTTGTGTGTGTTTTTTAAGAAATAGACGGGCTCTGTGAAACCAAACGTCTTCCTAATATAAGACTTCCAAAGGCAGTCTTCATGGAACTTCCCAGGGAAACCCCTCGGTTTTAAATGCCTCTGCTTCCTTGTGAGTTTCCAGCTGTCCAGCCACACGTGTAAACTTGAACTTTGAGCATACCGTGTTGCTTAAATTGATGGGATGATTTAACAACATTCAGAAGGTCAGTTTTTAATTCCCTAGAGAACTCTGGCTTCTTAAAAAGGGGATGTTTTGATGGCATGCATTCTCCAGGAGCTTTCTTTAAAAGGTTCATGGGGATTTAATGTTTTCAGAGGCTTGCCTACCTGCAAACATCTTTCTCCCAATTATGTATTTGCTGTAGCATAGAACTCAGGTCGTAACCGATAATTTCCTCAGAATTTTGGAGAGATCGATCCCCTCTTCCCACTGAAGCCACTCTGGTTTCATCTCGCGTGAGACCTGGCCTCTGTCCTTCCGAACGCTCGTGGGCTCTCCCTCCACTCTCGGTCTCCGAAGTTGCCCGGGGACGAGCTTTCCCGGGGGGCGCGCTCGTCTGTCACTCTGGGCACCTCCTGGGCCCTTTCCATCTAGAAACTCATGTCCTTCCGTTAGGGAAAAATATTTTTAATGTTCTTTGATTTTCTTCCCTTTTTTCTTTGTTCCCACTTTCTTGAACTCATGTGGATGTTCACCTTCCTATCTGAGACCTCTGCACCCTTTGAGAGAGCATCCTGTTCTTTCATGTTTTACGTAATACCTTCTGTTTTCTCCCCGAGAGTGTTTCTTTTTCCCCATTGTTTTCTTCTTCAGGCCTTTTTTGTTTTTCTTCCAGATTCCTTTTTTGGAGTGTTTCTGGTTTTGTCCTCTGTTCCATTCATCTGAAATGTTATGGTTTTGAGTGTTTGCTGAGATTTTGGAGTCACGAAGTTACTGAGGGGTGACTGTCGGCTCCTGTGCTGAGGACTGCAAGCCTGGCTGCTGGCGTCGTAGTAGCCGCAGTGGAGGAGGGCTGTGGGGAGTGTCCTGTGGGCTTTCTCTTGCTCCCTGTTTTTAATGTGTGTGTGTGTGTGTGTTAAGATTTTATTTATTTAGAGGAGAAGAAGGGGACAGAAACATCTATGTGAGAGAGAGACATTGGTCGGTTGCCTCTTATACATGCAACCAAATCCACAATTCCCAGGCATGTGTCCTGACCGGGAATTGAACCCGAGTCCACGCGCTTTACAGGGGACACACCCCACCACTGAGCTCACCATGTAGGTCAGGGCACAGGTGTTGTTTTTGTTTGTTTTTCTAGTTCATTCTGTTTCCTCTCCCATCTTTTATTAATTTATGATTTTCTTTCTTCCTTAATTTTTTAAAAATATATTTTATTGATTATGCTCTTAATTCTATTCTTTTGGGGTTTTTTTCTAACTTCTTGAGGTGACGTTGCCTTATTTGTCTCCTCCTGTCTTGATTGGTAGTGAGTCTGTAAACCTCAGGTACCATTTTGGCTGTATTTCACGGTCATGGAACTCACTTCTGCATTCAGGGTAGAAGTACAAATTCCAACCTTGTGGGTTTGGTTTTGCTCCCCAAACTTTTTGCTTGGAAACTTTTTAGACCTACTGAAAATTGGAGAGTGTCTCGCAGTCAGTGCCCTTACATTGTTCGCCTAGATTTATCAGTTAATATTTTGCCACGTTTGCATGTATTTCTTCCGTCCCCTCTACGCTGCCCTTTTCGTTTCTAGCTCTCCTTTTGCTGAGGTCATCTTAAAGTTGCAAACACCACGACACTTCACTCCTAAATACACTAGATAGGAGCTAGGCCGCGTATTTTCTTTCAGAACTGCAATACTGTTAGTATACTTCAGAGTTTTAATATTTATACAATAATGCCATTTAACAGTATACAGTCCATATTAAAAGTTTCTCAGTATTTATTATTTGGGAATATCCTTTGGCGTCGTGAATATATGATCCAGGATCCACTTGGTTTAAAAAAAAATTTGGCGCTCTCCCTCTTAGGAGCTTGCCCAGGCCTTCCCCCCGGCCCTGCGCATCTCCTTCACCCTTCACCCTTCACCCTTCACCCTTCTCTCTCCTCCCTCCTGCACTCCGAGGGCTCATTTCTTCCACAGCTCACTTCTTCTGCCTCTGTGATTTTCAAAACAAACTTTCTCTTACAGTTTGGACCCAAAAAAAGTAAACAAAAAAAATTTTTTGTTATTGATTTCTAATTTGGTTACACTGTGTCCAGAAAACATGATCAATAGAATGTGGATTATTTGGAATTTAGTGCACGGTCAGGTTTTATATCAAGCTTGTTAACTTAGTTCATATCTTTTATGGCCTTACCCATTTTTGCCCTTGATGTTTCATTTTAATGGCAGAGGTTGTTTTGGTCAGTTTCTCCTTGAAATTATCATCTGTAACACTTCATATGTGTCAAAGTGACAATAAAAGATACATGGCAATACTTAGAACAAAAGACAAAACTTCAAATCAATAGGAAAAGCCAGTCTCTAAAAGTTGAAGTGAATAGTTACAGAAAACTCCCAAACTCCAAATTATCTCAAAGTGGGTAAGGTGCCTTTTTGAAGTAGAAATACTGTAATTATTTTTTTTAGATTTCCCAAAAAATATTCTATCTATTTATTTATTTATTTATTTATTTATTTATTTTTAGAGAGGCGAAGGGAGAAAGAAAGGGAGAGAAACATCAACATGTGGTTGCCTCTCGTGTACTCCCAATTGGACACCATGCTTGCAACCCAGGCATGCACCATCACTAGGAATCGAACCGGCAGTCCTTTGATTCACAGCCTGGCACTCAATCTACTGAGCTACACCAGCCAGAGCTAACGATTTTATTTATTTATATTTAGAGAAGGGAAGGGAGAGAGAGAAACATCAGTGTGTGGTTGCCTCTCGCACTCCCCCTCCTGGGGACCTGGCCCACAACCCAGGCATGTGCCCTGACTGGGAATTGAACTGATGATCCTCTGGTTCGCAGGCTGGCACTCAATCCGCTGAGCCATACCAGCCAGGGCAAAATACTGTAATTTCTGTTGAGACATGTTTCTCAGTTTTCTATGCCTTGGAAACTATAAATAGAAATGAATATACATTTTAAGTGTGTCATTTGGACACTTTGGAGATTGGTAAGATATTCCAAATGCTCCATCTGGAGAAGGTGGTATTGATCTGTGAAGAATTTCTACATCCCATAGGGCGGGCCCTGACTAAAGATTTGTTCTGCTTCCTTAATTTCTAAAGATGTTGACCTTGGTTTTGTTCTGGATCTTGGGGTTAGGGGTTAACAGTGCCACAACTAGAGACCGCTGCACTGAACACCTTTTACTCACTTTCTGTCCCACTGCCCCTGCTTTTTCCTGCCCCTGTGTGGGCACCCCTGGGACTCCTGCGCGTAGGCTGAGCCGTGTGTGTCAGGGATGTGCAAGCCCTCTGTCCAGGGTGAGGGGCGCTGTGTTGTTGATTGCCACGTCTGGCCCGGGACCTGCCGACAGTGGGAAGTCCTCCCAGGTGACGACGGTCGGGGACCCCGCTGCAGCTGACCCGGCACTGGAGGCTGAGGACCCGACTGTGGAACAGCGGGAGTGAGGCCGCTTGGGGCCGTTCCCCTCCGGGTGCTGGCTCTAGCCTTAAGGAGGCTCTGAGTCTGTTGATGGAATTGCGTTTTTCCCATTCTGCTCCTCAGACTTCCTGAGATTGAGTAACAGTCCCAGGAAGCCCCCGCCGCGGGCCCTGGGAGCCGTCCGAAGCAGGACTCGTCTCCAGGGAGGTGCCGGTGCTGCTTTGGAGCCGAGCGAGGCTTGGTGACCCGTTCCCCCACAGCACCTTTGTGATCTGCCGGGAAGCCGGGCTGGCTTTGTTTTTGATAAGACAGTTGCTTTATGGAAACGTAAGGAAAGCTGACACCCTGCCAGCGTTTTGCAGTTGTTTGGTTAGTGCTGTTGTCCACGTAGCTGGCTAAGAAGAGCGGAGAAAAGGTTTGGTTCTTGTGGAGGGTCCCTTTCTCGTTTGTCAGGGACTCTCAGTGCTGCTGGTTTTTAGGAAGGC
The DNA here is from genome assembly GCF_019186645.2 of Phyllostomus hastatus. Taxonomy (NCBI): domain Eukaryota; kingdom Metazoa; phylum Chordata; class Mammalia; order Chiroptera; family Phyllostomidae; genus Phyllostomus; species Phyllostomus hastatus. Next base: position 23,753,682 of record NW_025334024.1, read on the forward strand.
AGTTTTTGTTTCGCTCTGTTGACTGGAACATCCTCAAAGACAAGTCTTTCACCTGCCTTCCGTGTGCAGGGAGAGGACCGCCGAACTCGGTGTGGAACACGCAGGTGTGTAAGGCACGCGGCGTTCTGCTACGTGTGGGCTTAGCGTCCGGCCCAGTCATGTGTGAGATCCTTGAGGTGGGCGGGGAGGGAAAGTTCAGAGATCGTGACCCACCGGAGCGGGGACTGCTGCCGGCTGCAGCCCCCGCGTGTACGCCACAGCACACAAGGACACTCCCCGGGCTTCTGGGGTGAGAGCGGAGTGGGGCAGCGTCTCGTGCATGTCACAGTGCATCGCTGTCTCGGTCGGCCCGGGGTGCTTCGGTGTGAGTGCGGGGGCCGCTGCCGCCTCGGGGACCCTGCTGCTGCGGCGTCCTGCGGAAACAGCAGAGGACGACAGGCTTCGGCTTTGTGGCCTCTGGGTGGGGGTGGGTTTGCCTCTGTGGGCGAGGGGAGGGGCATCAGGGTAGTCCTGCTTTGGGGGCATGGGGACACTGCAGAGGGGATGATGGAAGTGGCAAACCCAGGTTTGTTTGATCCGAGTGGGGGACCCCTGGGGTCTGCGGTGGAGACAGCTCCAAAAGTTGGAGGCAGCCAAACTGGGCCCTGGCAGGTCTTGAATTTTTTAGCCCAGGTGGTAAAATGCTGCAGGTGCCACTTGGTCTCTTCCTGCCCAGAGCTCCTGAGAACTACAATCAGCGTCAGCCTGTCATTCAGGACTCAGAGTGTATTAGACCTACCTGCTGTATTCAACTGGTGTTTCTGTGCTACATAAAATTGATGCTAATTGGAGTAGCTGGAAATCCTATATTGGCAGTCCAAGGACATTTATTTTTATGCCTTAGGCCAGGGGTGTCCAACCTTTTAGCATCCCTGCGCCACACTGGAAGAAGAGCTGTTTTGGGTCACACATTAAATACATTGCAGCACGTAATCTCTCACACACACACACACACACACACACACACACAATCTCAATGTTTTAAGTAAATTTATGATTTTGTGTCGGGCTGCATTCACAGCCATCCTGGGCTACAGGTTGGACAGCCCTGCTAAACCATTACCCAGATGCTTGGTATAGATACCACATGATGGGAGAAGAAAGCCTTCCACAGAAAAAAGTCCGGATAGAGAAGTAGCCCACGTTTGTTCTCGGGATGTGAAGCACCCTCGCCCTCTGAGGGTGAGAGCGAGCTGTTCTCACTGTCTGGCCTACTTACTGGCTTGAGGTTCAACTTGGCATGGTCCTGGGAGTGCTCTCCCCAGCTCTCAGAGGAGGAGCTGATTCGACACGCACACAGATGGTAATCTGCGGCGTGGTTCTGTACCTACAGGTTGGGGTTGTGCTGGAGGAGAACAAAAACTTGGGTGTTGGGCTGTTACGCAGTTGAAGCTCCCGAGCAGAAGTGGTGCCGTGTCGTGCCTTTGTACCTGTGTGCACTGGGTTCCGGGGCGGCGGGGGGTGGGGGGCAGCCGCCAGGCGCCAGCAGCAGTGTGCGTGCACTGGCGTGGATGTTTGCACTGCCCGTGCCCTGAGCCAGCCCCGCCCAAGGTTGAGGAAACCAGATATCCTTGCTAAGCTGCAGGGGGAAGCACTCTAATTTAAAGGGGACCTTTGAGAGGGAGGAGTCCTGGTGTTCTTAGAAAATGTTAAATATGATTTTTAGCAAATTAAGAGTCATTTTGAACAGGTGATATATTTACACGGATCTGAAATATGAAATGCTTTATATGCCTCAAAAGTCTCCTTTATTCCCCTGAGTCCCCACTGTCCTCCACGCCACCCCCCCACCCCCGCCCCCCACCCATTTACACAGACACTGTTCTTGCTCCCTGGAGGGATTTTCTGTGTGTTGCTTGAGTCTTGTGATAAAGAGAGAAACAAAATATATTTCATGAAGGTGTGCTATTTAATTTCATAGGAAGTGCTGATGGGGAAAGAAATTTATTTGGAATTGATTATCAAAAGTAATAGGATAGTTTCTGACAAGTTTGTGGTCTTAATGAACCTGGGTTCATAGATGCTACTTTACCACTTAGAAATTGAAATGAAAAAAAAAACCCCTCCCAGCGGGTGGGTCTTTGGAGTATCAGTAATGAAAACTGTCTTCCGTGTGTCCATTTTTAACATTCCACTCCACCACTCCTTTTTCCTTCTCCCTAAAGCATTTGGCTTCTTGAGTTCCCATCCGCAGTGCCTGTGAAGTGTTCTTTTTCCTAGCCTGGGGCTGGTTTGCGGGCAGTGGAGGGCATAGATTTTTTCGCCTCTTGCCTTTTCTGAATGCTGTAGCAGTCCCTTTTCCTCGTGTTTCTTCCACGAGCAGATTGGCTGTCTTGCCGCTGCCTCACCGCACGGGCCAGTGATATTTCTCGGGTTCTTCTGTCGTGGGCACTCTGCTCTCTACCGTGTGCTGGGTGCTGCTGCGGGGCCGGCCTGCGTGCCGTGCAGCGGGGCCCCTGGGGCTTCTCGGCCACTGTGGGGCGGTTGTGGGTGTTGGAACGGAGCGGGGGGGGGGCATTCAACACGTCTCCAAATGATCCAGGTTGGAATAAATGGCCCCCCCCCCCCCTGCCCGCCCCCCCCCCCCAGCATTCCTTTCTTTTTTTTCTCTGGAAGACTGAAGTATTAGACCTTCGTGTTAGTCTCTGTCCTCACTGGTTACAGGTCATGGAGTAAAACGTTGGGGATTCTTTAGTGACTCGAGCATTAAGGGTAGAGAATAATGACGAGCGTTTAGGATGACAAGATGCAATGACACTGAATTAAACTTCTGTTTTCTGAACTCTGTTTCAGCAACTTTACCAGATCCTGACAGACTTTGATATCCGGTTTTATATGTATGAACTACTTAAAGTAAGTGGCCTTCATAAACAATGAGTTTTTTTCAGGCTTTTTCACTAAAGGAGAAGTTTTTGAGAGAACAAAGAACTCGAGCGGGATATTTCTTGATACCCATAGTATTCAATCAGGGTTTTTGCTTTTGGTTTGTTTTTTGCACTGCTTCCCGGGAGGCCTCCACCGTGGGGTCTTCCGGAGAAACGTACCAGTGGCCCCGAGGAAGGGGGCCAGGTCCGGGGCACCAGGGACATGCACCAGACATGAGGACCTCCCCTTCCGCGCTCTCGTTGCCCCTTGGGTTTTCCTTCGGCTGCTTAATTAATACTTAACTAGTTTGTACTGTGTAACAAATCACCCAACTTAGTAACTTCTTAAAAATAATGTATTATTTCTCATAACTCTGTCAGTTAGCTGGCTGAGTCTTTTGGTCTGGAGTCACTTAACTGGGACTAGTTGGTTAAGCTGGGCCAGGACGGCCTCGCTCGCAAAACTGGGATGGCTGCTGGGACAGCTGGGGCCTCGTCCTCCAGGGGCTGGCCGGGCCGCTTCCTGTGCTGGCCTCAGGGTGCCCGGCCGCAAGAGAGGGCTAACCTGGTGTGCACGTGCTTTTGGAGCCCCTTCTGGGCCGTGTTTGCTCATTGTTGGCCAGAGCAGGTCACATGGCCCGGCCTAGACTCAAAGGGGGAGAAGCAGACCCCGCCTCTCGATGGGCTGAGCACAGACGTCATGTGGGGGGGCATGCATACCGGTTTGGCAGGCATCCGTGGCTCTCCTTTCCTTGCCGTCTCTTGGAATCCCTTTATATGAGACAACGTAACCTCTAGCCCTGGTCGGTTAGCCTTGACGTGTAGGGAGAGGTGATGGGTGGACCTTCTGGGGGCTTACTAACCCAACATTGAGATGTTCAAGTGTTACTGATTGATGGAGAAATGGTCTCTTTTAGTTTATCTAGGTAAAGAACTCGAAAAAGATTTGTAAAATGGAATAGACTAATGGTTCTGAAGTTTTTTAGTGTCATAGATCACTAAAAATATGAATATGAATATGAAAGCAATGAAACCACCTCAAAAACGTATACATAAATATACAGGATTACTTCAAGTTTTAGGGGAGGTGGGAACCTCAAATTAAGAACTTCTGAAAGGCTGTCGAAGGGACTCGAGTCTTGGGGTCGCTGAAGAAAATGGCCAGGATTGGGGTTTTGATTGGGTTGTGAATAGCTGCTGGAACAAAACACCAAGTGGAGTCAAGGCCGAGCGTTAGGGAGCGGGACGGTGAGGACTGGCTCGGTGAGGCGAGTGTGTTTTCTCTCGGGCACTTGTGCAAGCAGACCACTTGCCGTTAAAGCCAGGGCGGTGGGAGTGAAGGTGTGCTCGCACGTCGGAGGGTCTTCCGTCAGTAGGACCAGAAAGATGAAGGAGGCAGAGCTCGGTTCCCCCCGCTTCCCGTCCTCTCTGGACGGAGTCGAAGGCTGCGGCGGGGGAGCGATCCCCCAAAACGGCAGGGCCCCATGTCCGTCCCGGGAGGTGCTTTTCGGAGACGCCCTGCGTTCACCCGTGTGAGCTGCAGTCCCGGCCCCACAAGGGATTATTCTTTCAAAGTGAGCTGTCGCGGTTCCGTGTCAGGCTGGCACCCCAAAGGTGAGGTTGGGACCTAGCGCAGTTGTCCTTGGGCCAGGTGGAGCCGTCCCCACCTGCATTCGTCGCAGGCCGGCCCTTCAGGTGGCACTCAAGTCTGACGGGCGTCCCCTCTGCCGTCCGGGGCAGCAGCCGGGTGGTCAGGGCCCACTTGCTGCTGGTGAGCGCGGAAGCCCAGGTGGGAGTTAAAAGACGTCTCTTGTGCTTGGTGGTCATTAACGACCCGACTTGAAAACTGAAAGAATTCCCCGAGGAGTTTCAAAGCGTGTCCGCAGCGCCACGGGGAGTCTGACGAGAACCTTGGCAGAGAACTCCTTCCCATCCCGAGTTTGTTCAGCCTTTGTTGTGGTCAGGTGGTTTTCGCACCCCAGGTGTTGCAGTCTCAGTTCATCGGGGCCAGGACCAGGCAAAGCACGCGGAGGAAGGCTTGCTCAGCGTGTCTCTGCGGGGGAGAGCAGGGGTGGAGAAGAGGCAGTGTCTCAGCTTGCTGAGGGGGCAGAGGCGGGGGGCGAGGCCATGGGGGACTGCTCGGCGACTCACCAAGGCGCACCGAGTCCGATCTGATTCCGAGTCGGGGAGCTCCGTCCTCAGGAGCCCCGGTTTCCTGAGGCGCTGCTGCAGAGCCACCATGGAGTCCCGCTGCAGCTTTGCTGAGAAACAAAACACAGAGAGAACCGATGGGGAGTAGAACCTACATAAACAAAGTGAACGAATCTGAGGTGTACAGGTTGTTGGATTTTGTGGAAGTGAAACCTGTACCCACAGCTACACAGAACTGTGCTGTCCAGTATAGCTGCAGGTCACCAGCCTGAAAATTCGGTTCCGTAGCTGCACTGTTTGCATTTCCAGTCCCCAGAGGCCTCACGGCGTGTGGACAGTGCGGATGTAGAGTATTTCTGTCACTGCAGGAGATTCTGCTGGGCAGGGCTGGTGGGGAATGCTACGATACCCCGCATCGCTCTCTTGTGCCCTCTGTTCACTATCCCCTCCCCTGAAGATTATATTCTCACTTCCAACTTCATAGTTTAGTTCTGCTTGTCCTTTATTTTTTTAAGATTTTATTTATTTTTAGAGAGAGAGGGAGAGAGAGAGAAAGAGAGGGTGAGAAACACTGTGCAAGAGAAACTTCAGTAGGCTGCCTCTCACACACCCTACCCAGGGAGGGACCTGGCCCACAACCCAGGCATGTGCTCTGAACAGGAATCCAACTGGCGACCTTTCAGTTTGCAGGGTGACCCTCAGCCCACACCAGTCAGGGCAGTTCTGCCTGTTGACCTTCATGTAAAAAGCATCAGACACGTGTACTCTTTGTGCCTGGGGAAGGCAACTTTGCTCATTCCTGGAAGGCTGGTGCTGGGGATAATTCTGGCTGATGTCTGCCCTCCCACCAAAGATGCCTAGTGCACTGCCTGTGCTGGTCTAGTCCGGTGGTTCTCGGTCAGGCCAGCTTTGTGCCCAGAGGGTGCTGGGCAGTCCGGAACTATTTTTGGTGGTTCAGGTTGGAGGGGCGCTACTGTAATCTGGTGAGTAGCGGCCTGGGATTCCGCTAAATATCCTACTGAGTGCAGGACAGCTCTCCTCAGCAACGAGTTATCTGGCCCAAAGTGTCACCAGTGCTGAGACTGAGAAGCTCTGATCTTGTCCCAAATGGACATCTCCACCAAGATCCCTCAGTGTCAGGCACATAGTAGGTACCATAGGATTATGGGTTGCTATTGTTATTGCTTAAGGAGTATGTTATGGGACTCGTGGGTTTCAAGGGCTTTTTTCTTTTTTAAAACAAGCCAACAGGTCTAACATTGAAATTTATGAAAAGTTACATTGTACAAGAAAAGGGAGATTTAGGAGCTGTTTTTTTTAATTATTTGGAACAAAAACAGCCCACGTGAAAAAACGGGTAGGAGATTTGAATCAACATTTGTCAAGTAAGATATAGGGTGGCGAATAAGCACAAGAAAGAAAAGACCTTCCACCTGACTGCTTGTTAGGGAGACACAAACAAAACCGCGGTGAGGTGCCGCCGCCTGAGAGGCAGACGGCGGAGGGTGTGGACGGCGGAGGGCGTGGGCTACCGGCGGGGGAGCTGGAGCGCTCCAACGCTGCCAGCGGGACCGTGAGAGGGTGCAGCTGCTTCGGAGAGGAGTTCGGCAGATTTTTAAAAAGCTTAACGTAGACTCACATACCATCTAGCACTTGTACCTTTAGGAATCGACCCAAGAGAAAGGAAAGCACACGTGGTCTCAGAGACTGGGACGTGAACATAAGCAGCGTATTCATAATAGCCAAAGAGTGGAAACAGCCCAGACGTTCACCAGCTAGTACATTCTCAGTGGAACGCTGCTCAACCAGGAAAAGGCAGCGCGGATGAGGCTCGGGACCCGGGACCGTGCCGAGGGAGGGGAGGCAGAGTGCCTCGCGATGTAGCATTTCGGTCCCTGCGTGTCCAGGAGGGGCAAGTCCGCAGCAGCCGCAGGTCGGGAAGCGGGGGTGGGGAGGGGAGAGGAGGGAGAAGGCATAGCGGGCGGGTGGGCGTGGGGCTAGAGTGCAGGCAAGCTTAAGGGAACTAACTCCTTGGGGTGACGGCAAAGTCCAGAGCTGGGGAGTGATGACGGCTGCACAGCTCTCTCAAGTTAGTAAAAAAAAAAAACCAGTGACTTGTACGCTTCAGAATCGTATCTGCCTATCATCTGTCCTAAAGGAAGCCATTTTTTCCTTTAGATTAATAATATAATCATAATTCTTAAAGACCCACCGGCTCAGGGATTGTTTAAAAACATTTTTTTAATGTATGGATTTCACACACAGAAAAGCAGTGATTTGTTGCTTCAGCCACTTACACCTTTCCCGGCTACCTCTTGTGTGTGCCCTGACCAGCGATCGAACTGGCAGCGCTGGAGTGTGGGGACCACACTGACCAACCGAGCTGCCAGGGCAGGGCAGCTCAGAGACTGTTTTAAAGCAAAATACTAATGTTAGAATGTGCCTCAGTCTAGCAAACCCACGTGGTGGTGCCCTTACCTAAAAAACAAGCCGTGTTGAAAGGTGCATTTGGGTGTCATTCTTCACGTCCACATGGACTCCTCCTCGCATGTCATTTGAACCACGATGAGAGGTGACTCGAGTGAGCTTCCCAGATCTGGTTTTAAACATAGCCGATTCGACCAGTAGATTCATGTTGCTAAATCCAGGTGGCTGATACATTGCCACCAGCTGTGAGGAGGGGAGGCGTGCCAAAGGGTGTGTCGTTAACCCTTCTTAAAAAACCTCCGCCGTGGCCGTGACGGCCCCTCCATAGTTCCCACCCACCAGCCGCCCCGCCGTGTGCGGGGAGCAGGGGTGCCTTTGGCAGCGCGCCTCCTCCCGTTTCAGACCCTGGGCTGCCCCTTGGGGGACTGGGTCCACGTCAGGCTGTCACGAGCAAGAACATGATTGCCCGGGGGGCGGGCGGCAGAGGGTTTGCTCACTGCTCCCTGTGCTTTCTCGTCTGACAGGCTCTGGATTACTGCCACAGCAAGGGCATCATGCACAGGGATGTGAAACCTCACAATGTCATGATCGACCACCAGCAGAAAAAGGTACCACCACAGCCAGGCAGTGAGGACGGGGCCGACGTGCGGGCAGGACCGAGGTGGCCGCTGCAGATCCATGCGGCTCTCCTGGTCCAACCGTGATACTGTCACCTCCCTGGCCTCTGTCGGCTTCTGCCTGGTGTGGGCGTAGTACGCGAGGAGGGTGGGCGACCGGCCGGGCCCAACTGCAGGCACTTGTGTGTCGTGCTCATGGTGTTCGGGAAGGCCTCAAGAAAGAGACCGCAGCCGATGGTTTCTCCTGCTTAGTGACCCCACAGGCCCGTCTGCCTGGCCTTCAAAGGGTACTTGGGTCCCTCCTGTTCTCAATGTCCAGTTCTGGCTGTCCCTGACGGGCGAGGAAATGAGTCAGCCAGGAGTAGATTCATGAGGAGCCGAGCGGTGCTCCCTGCGGAGTGGGGCACGTGTCCTCGCCCCGTCCGGGGTGACTGCAGCTTACGATGAGGCTGTTAACGAGGGGGCGAGGAACACCTGTAAGTGGGACAGAGCCCGAAAAAGCTCAAGCTCTATGGATCTCAAGAGAATAAGCCAGGATGCTTTAAATTTTAAAAAAGAAAAAGCAAATAAGATCCTGAGTCCTCTGCTCTACAGTAGAAATAACCTCTTACGCAGTTGCAGAATGTATAACTTTTTAGCCAGTGCCCTTGCTGTCCTTTTGTATGTGGCCGAATAATACCCATCTGGTGTGGTGTGGCCCTGTCCTGTGGCGGCACAGGCGTGTGGAAGCGGTCCTTTCACACGCCTGGTCTCTGTCGTGCCTGCAGCTGCGGCTGATAGACTGGGGCCTCGCCGAGTTCTACCACCCTGCGCAGGAGTACAACGTCCGCGTGGCCTCCCGCTACTTCAAGGGGCCCGAGCTGCTGGTGGACTACCAGGTGAGCCGGCCCCGGGGTGCCCCACACTCGTTCACGTCCCCTTGGGGCTCCTCCTCGGCTCTCCCGGGCTCCCCTGCTCCTGGTGTTCGCTTGGCCCATTGGGGTGCGTTCGGAATTCAGTCCTTATTCCACCTCGGAACGGCAACTTCAGACTCGCCTCGGCTGCCTCCCCTCTCCCCTCAGGGAAGTGCAGCCCCCGGCTGACTGGTTGCCCTTCCTCCCGCAGATGTACGACTACAGCTTGGACATGTGGAGCCTGGGCTGCATGCTGGCGAGCATGATCTTCCGGAAGGAGCCCTTCTTCCACGGCCAGGACAACTACGACCAGGTGAGCGGCCCCGTCCGGCTCTTACCCGCTGGGGGGAGCGTGCCGAGGACGTCGTCGCGTCCCTCGAGGGGCGCCGACCCTGAGCCACTGAGTGGCATTCAGTGCCTGCACGCAAGCTTTTCTTCTCGGGGAGAGCCGCCCCGGCTCGGCTGTTGTCAGCGGGTCCCCAGAGACGGGCGCCGCCACCGTGTGCCCCGCTGCAAAGCGAGCCTGTGAAGTCGGGCACCTCTTGTCTAGTAAACTAGACTTCAGTGGTTAGCCTGTGATGTCCTCACAGTCCTCAGCTTCTGGAAGATGATTGTCGTGAGTTGGGTGATCATTTTAAAGGCCATGTGGGGATCTGCCCTCGTGAACTTCGTGCCCTTGGGTCTGCTGCCCGTCTGCCGCAGGCCTGCGTCTGCATCGGGTCCCCGGAGACTCGGTAACGGGGAGCTTCTAATGCCTCGTCCCGGCGTCTGCGCAGGCGTGCCGTGAGTTCTGTGCTCAGCCATTTGGTCAGTGTACTCTGTGTTGCAGCTTGTTCGCATCGCCAAGGTCCTGGGCACGGACGAGCTGTACGGGTATCTGAAGAAGTACCACATAGACCTCGACCCGCACTTCAACGACATCCTGGGACAGTGAGTGTTGGGGGGCGGGGTGCTTGCCCCACTGCGGAAGTGGGGAGGTTAGCCAAAACCGCTTTTAAAGCTCTTCTTCTTTCTAATTGCATCAAAATAGAAATGGCCTTCTTTTTCCCATGTATGTTTCTTAACTAATTTTGAGATATTTGGGCATTGTTTACCTGTGCCTTCTACTAATTTTACTTCTAAGAGATAAAATGTAAGACAAAATTATAATGTTGCAGAAAAAAGCTTTCTGTGATAGCAGATGCTTATTTTAATGGGAAATCTTAGGAAACGTATTCTTTGAATAATTAGAGACAATTTCTTCCTGTTCGGTGTAATGGATTTTCTGTAAGACAGCAAATTTTGAAGTGTATTTTCAGAGAGAGTGTTGAAAAGCAAGTGTGGTGTTGAAAGTTTTCAGACAGCACTTGACAGCATTTCGTGAAGCCCCACGCCTCACAGCCAGCAGCTGCTGAGTGACGACAGTCACTCGGTCACCTCCGCGCCTCACCTAGAACTGACTGGAGACCGTCTGAAACTTTCACACCCAACTCAGATGGACGGGTTTTAATTGATTCTACTTGCTGGTCACCGAATGCTGTTCTGTTTGGGGACACTGATCGTGGCTGGGGGGCGGGGTGGGTCGCAGCAAGAGTGAGATTTAATGGGCTTGTAATCTCAGTGCGGTGTTCTAATACGTTGTTGGTTTTAGTCCCACTGGGTGAGGATTCCTGTTGAATTTAATCTCAGGACGCTAATGCTTTCCTTTCCTTCTCAGACATTCACGGAAACGCTGGGAAAACTTCATCCACAGTGAGAACAGACACCTCGTCAGCCCTGAGGCCCTAGACCTTCTGGACAAACTGCTGCGATACGACCATCAACAGCGGCTGACCGCCAAAGAGGCCATGGAGCACCCGTACTTTTGTGAGTGTCTGGCCACCTCTCGGCGCCGCGGGGGCGGAAGGGGAGTCTCCCACCCTTCATCTTGGGGGTCAGGCGGGAGAATCCCGGGCATTTCTGTGGACGGAATGCCGGTGGAGTCCGGCCTCGTTAGCTCCAGACCGTTGAGACGGCTGGAGGGCCTGCCTCCTGAGCCCCAGGGGTGTTGCTGGTTCGCCGCTCTGGCTCCCCGCGTGTGGTCTTCTCGACCCTTCCTGGGGGCCCCGGGTGATAGATCACAAGTATCTGAAATCTGTTTCCAAATTTATACACTTATGTGGAAACCTAATGAAAAGTTTCTCGCCCTCTGTGGAAGGCAGGTAATTAGTTGAAAATAACGTAACCAATAGTATAATTTTAACGAAGGGAACAAGTTCAACGAACGAACAAGGAGTTAAGGAAAGGAAAGCCAGCATGAAAAGACCGCACCAGAATTCTGTCTGAAGTACCGGCCTCGTGGCCTCCCTTCAGAGGGCGTGCGGAAATCCCGGCACGTGGTTGCTTCTTGTTGCGAGTGCACTCAGTGCCCCCCCCCCCCCCCCCAATGAAGCATGTCTCCCACTCCCGTCGTCAGATCAGGGTGATGGCGTGGCCCAGTCGGGAGACTGAGAACAAGGGAGTTACGGCACTCGCCTCAGCGCGCCGTCGGGATCGAAGGGAGAACTTCCAGCCTGTCTGTTGCTTGACCAACATGCTCACTTGCCTTCTCCCCGTCCCCCACCCCTGGAGACCAACCGAACGTTGCCTGAAGGTGGCTTCGCGCCCTAGTCTTGGACCTGCTGGCCCGAAGCGTTAGTGTGCAGCCCAGGCGGACGTCTCGCCTCCGGTGTCCCAGACGGCAGACCCGTGCCGCCTGGGCGTCCTCCTTCTGACTGCTGGCACGGCAGCCCTCCCGCCCTTTGCGTCAGACTGAGTGAAGACCACTGGTGTCTGCAGTATACAATTCGTGATCTTTCTGCTTTTCGGAGCACAGATCATGTTTCTATTTAAAAGCTTTCTTAGCTACCGTTGCTCAAAATGGCCAGGCCTTCTAATGGCTCTTCTTGCTCAGCCCTTTCTCTGAGGTGCTCATTCACACACTTTGAAGAAAGTGGGGGTGGGCTATGATGTCAGTCTCCGAGGGAAATCACGCGTAAGAAAGCCAGGAGAAATCTGGGGCAGTGGGAAGTGAGTGTGCCTGTGCCGCTCTTTTCCGTGAGCCTCAGTCGTTGAACTTGCCCTCGGAGGAGGTGCAGGAGCGGTTCCATGACCGGTTTCCAGTGTCCGTGACTTCGCTCGCCTTCCTGGCCCTGGCTCTCCCGCAGCGTGTCTCTCTGTCTCACCGGGAGGGATTGGGTTCGGCGTGATGCTCTCGCCCACGCCGACCGGCCGCTCCGCTGACCCCGCCCCGCTGACCCCGCCCCGTTGTCTTGCAGACCCCGTGGTGAAGGAGCAGTCCCAGCCCTGCGCAGATAATGCTGTACTTTCCAGTGGTCTCACGGCGGCCCGGTGAAGACTGGAAAGCGACGGGTAATGCGGCATTGATGCTTGCCAATAAAACCAACCAACCAAACCCAAATCTTGAAGGAAAACTGCAGTGTGATAAAAAGAAATTCTAGTCATTCCTTCTAAACGCAAAGAAGAGTAAAGGCCTAAAAGTCTGTCAAAAAAGAAAGAAACTCCCCAGTAACAGTCTGCAGGGAGCTGCCGCTCTGGCAGCGAGCGAGACGATGCACATAGTTCAGGATCTGAGGGGCCTCCCCCCGGGGAAGGCGCGGGAGCGGGAGACTCGGAGTTGCTGTACAGTCACCTTTATTTAACGGGAGACCACTGTTGAGGTAGCCTGCTCGGTCACCACGCTCTGACCCTCTGACTTCCTGTCTCTCGCCCTGGGGGCTGGGTTTCCCGGGTGGGATTCAGGCCCCGTGTTAGCCACACGTCAGCAGTCAGTCTGTACCGACACACCAGCCTCATCTACGAAAAGGAGATATTAAACAGTGACAGTATTTTTTTTAAACTCTTCTACAAATTCATGTTTTATGTATTTTTTTATGACATGAGCTCTCTAGGAAATGTACCTCATGCCTGCAGTTTCCTTCTAAGTGCATTCATTTGGGAGCGAACTGCAGTCACTCCCGAGTCCCTTTTGATGTCAGCAGACGTCACTTTACATCTTCTGATGCCGTGAACAGGTCCATCCGTCTCATCAAAAGTGATGCTACGTGCATAACTTGGAGCTCACCGTAACCTTTGTTATTTTGCCTAACCATAAAACAAACCTTGTGGCTATTTTTTTGTGTAGCTTTTTGCAGCCGTGTAAGGAAACTTCACCATGTCCCCAGCACATCCCTTTGTTGCACCTATTTTAATGCATCTCTCTGAAGCAAAGACTTTTTTTGTTCATGTCCATACTAAAGCTGGAAGGTCAGTCTTTAGGCAGGTCGGGGAGGGAAAGGGAGAAAGGGTTCTATGAGAATTTATTCAGGAATGACCTCGTCACTGAAAAAAAACATACTTCCCCATCTCCACTCTCTTTTTGCCTTTTTTTTTTTTTTTTTTGTCCCCACGAGAAATAACTTCCCACTGTAATCAGGGTAATCTGCATTTTCAAGCTCTGATGGGTAACACATGAGTGTGATAAGTCCGTGTTGCGTGCCGGGCTGGCGTGCGGGCACAGCCACGCCATAGCCCGGGCAGCGGAGGCGAGCACCATGCGGTGGGTTCGGGGGAGGTGGAGCTGCTGGAGCAGGCATCGTGTGCGATCCATTGCGCTAGCCTTCACGGTAGCAAAGGAAGCTAGAGTTTGTTTTAAAGAGTAAAAAATAGGGCTAATTTCATTTGGGGCACTTGTCACCAACATGGTTTGCGAGCAGCCCCCTCGCCCCGGCTGCGGAGCCACACCGCAGCTGCGGGAACTTCCACTCCTAGGCTAGAGCTGGAGGCGTCTGCCACCACGTCACATTTAGGGTTTCTTTATTAACTATTTAATAATGCCATACGTTTTTATAAGGTTAGATTGTTTATTTGAAAACATCTGTTTACATTCCATATTCCAATAAAATCATATTGGTATTGGTAGCAGGTCCTATCTCTAAATGCAGATTCTATTTTTGTCATTTGGTTGGTGGGAACTTAAAATACAAATGAAACTCTTATTACAGAGTTGACCCTACAGATTAAAAAGTAAAAGTAAGATCCCAAAGCCAGGAAATGCAGTCTGTTACGGTTCTCACACTGATACTGCCTGCCTGCATTGCACACTGTATGTGAATGTATACATTTGTTCTACCTGAGAAAGACAAGTCACGAGCTCTTGGCTGAAGCCGTGTCGGGCAGTAGACTCAGTGTTTTGGATTGTCAGAGCCTTCTAACGTGCCCTTCGAGGCGACACCGACTGTTGGTCAATAGCAAGGAGAATGGGCCGCTGTGTGTCTGTCCTGCCCCCACTCTCATCTCCTTTGGCCCCGTGCCCTCCTCCCACACCTTTAATTTGCCTGTCAGGACCGGACTTGGTGAAGTAGTGACCCCGTTCTTCCCCCTGGGTCCTCAGGGGCAATAGAAGCATCTGGAGAAGAGCCGGGTGGTGTCCTTGCGCCTCTCCCCGCTGTGGTCTGATTCAGCGGGTGTCGGCAGCTCCCTGCCTGACCGAGGGTTCTGGAACTACAGCCCCGACATGGGGGTCACGCCTCCTTTTCCGCACAGTTTACTCCCCCACCCCTGCGCACTCCCCTCCCTCCATGCCTTAGACGTACAGCAACACTGAGCTGAAAACACTCCTTTCCAAGAAGGTGTTGATGCCCGGCTTGCTGGCTGGCTGTAACTGTAGGTGGCTTTTTCCCCAAACTGAAGTGAGGCCAGTCCAAACCTTTTCTCCTTTACCTGTCTCCAACACTATTTTATGTCCAGACGGACCTAGCTCCCTTAAGATTTTAGAGCCTTTGCCTGGGTTAGGAGATGGTCTGGGAGAGTTCCAGGAATGAGAGGTGATGGTTGGGTGTGTGTGTGTGTGTGTGTGTGAGAGAGAGAGAGAGAGAGAGATTGTGTATGTCTAATATTTAGACTAAGCTATGGCAGGTTGACCCATCCAATACCTTTTTCAGTTAGCATATTAAATTCATCTCAGTAATTCTCATTAGATGCTCGTTTGCTTCATTACCTTACAACAGGTCAGAAGTGCCTATGATAGGGACTTCCTCTTTCCTAAAGAAAAGCAAAAGGATGGGAACAGGGTAGCATTGTGCTGTCATCTCAGGGACTGCCTGCGTTTCGGGACGCAGACCTGGGGTGGTGGGGACAGCAGGGCCCTGGGCAAGGCACAGGTGGTGGGGCGCAGTCTGTCGACCACAGCGAGCAGGGTAACTGCAGGGACTGGCTCCGGCGGAGGGGTCCTGCGGTGAGAGCGGAGCTGCTGTCACTTTCACCCGTGGTTTACCTGCGGTTGACTCTCCCCTGGATCGAATCAGCTGGCCTGCTCCTGTCTCGTCTCCACGGAGGGGCGGGGGTGCTGGCTGGGCAGGGGACGCCATCAAACGTAGAACAGACCAAGCGCCCATGGGCTTTCTTACCAGCCAGCGGGGTGCTGGTTGTGCGGGGCGCCAGGCACATCGGTCCCTCCAGGTCTCCTAACAGACCTTGGTAGCAAATGGGTCCTCACCAGGCTCAAAGCAAGTGTATTCCCTCACAGAGAAGGAAGGTCCTCAGACTGATTAGTCAGAGGAGACATCAGAACTTGTAGTCCTGGGGGCCTGGGGGAGAGGCCCAGGTAGAGGGCTCTTGAAAAAGGGAACCAAAAAGACAGTCGAACAGGAGATCTTGATGAGGGAACACGACGTCCCGTGGAGAGAAAACCCTAGGGGGCACAGTGGTCGTGTTCTGGAGTGCGCCCTGAGGTGGGCACGGCCCCCTGGATTGGTTCCCGTGGGTGCTCTCGAGGCAGACGCCGAGCCCCGGACAGAGCTGGCAGCTGGCCGTGGGGCTCGGTCTGGGCCTGCTCAGGACTCAGGGAAATGACTTAGGTTCTCCCGGTGCTGCGCTGTTGAGGATGGAAGAAAAGTTACTCTGGGACACAAGCAACAATTGGAGGAATTTTTATATATGCATCGAAGTAGATCTAACAGTTCCATCAGTAGTTCCCTTTTATGCCAGTTCAAATTAAATGATTTGTTCAGAAACCTGTGTTACTGTGTGAACACCCACAGGAAAAAGCAGACTTCCCTCTCACAAATGGAGTGGGTAATAATGGATCAAAGTCAAGGTCATTGAAATATAAACCCTTTCAAAAGCAAAACCAGGGTCCACCTGAGCACACAAGAAGCCAAAGTTTGTCCGTGAGCTTTTAAATCTAAGACCGAATGCCCTGCCTTTAAAAACTTAACCCCAGGGTAGGCATGGGGGAGGGGAGGTGGCGGGGAAACCGCTAAGAAAACCAGTGATGTGCTGCTGGGCCAGTGGGTGTGTTGATGAGAATGACCCCGTGCAAGTATTGCGGAGGCAGGGGGAGCGTGGGTGGGGTTATGCGGGTGGGGCGCACTTTTGTGGAGAGACTCAACAATGTGCTACAAATGTGATACTTAATCCTGAACTACATGTATTGAGGATTGTTTTTTTTTAACTTGCATTGAATCAATAAATTAACCGTTTTTCACTTGCTGGCTTTTCTTGCTGTAAATGGTCACTAAGAGTTGGGACAGAAACCCAAATTCTCAAGAACCGTGGAACCGAGTTTTCTTCTGTTTTCAGAAAAGCAGCATTGGCCGGTTGGTGACCCTTTACAAATGACTACTCCAGGGTCAAGTGGCCGCCTCTGTGCCCCTGGATGGCTGAGCTGCGACTCCCCTGCTGCTGCCCTTAGGGGGAAGAGAGATGCCATGTTAACTCCTGTTTGCACAAATAAAAAGGTGCCTCATCACCAGCCGTCCCGAAAGGGTGACACGCTACGGCCAGGAGGACCTTACACTCGTGTTGCCTGTCCCTTGGGGGAGAGAAGGGATAAACCTCGAACTGCAAAGGTGTGTGTGGTGGACCCAGTGCATCGCCTTGGCCGGAAGACAGCAGGAGAGCTGGCGGGCGTTTCTCGGTCCTTGCTTTCCTCCAGACGCCTGCTCGGGACGGACCTGTTCCGCACCACGACTTGAACTACTTGAACGTTCGTGGCGGTGTTCTGCGTTTAGGGAAGTCTGTCCCCACCCTGTTCTCTGCAGCAGGAGTGGGCACGTGCTGTTGGGCAGATGGTGGTGTCAGATTAATGTTCCTCCTCCTCCTCCCCAACTGACCCCTCTCTGGAGTTGGATGCTTGGAGGTCAGTTTCCAACGTGTTCAAAGGCAAACAGGCATTTCTGCCTTGCACACCACGCGGCCTCTGGCCCCTCCCTTGCCCTAAGCGAGCGCTCACGGAGTAACGTTGTGTGTGGCGGCCTCCCGGGTGCATGGCCCGCCCTTCCCCTTGGTTCATTGCTACCGTCCTGAGACTCCGCTGCCAGAACTCTGCTGTCGGCGTCTCGGCACCCGCTCCACTCTGTCGGGCAGGGAAGGAGGAACAGTTTTCAGGCTGTGCCAGACAGCCGCTCCCAGGAGAGAGAAAAAACACGGGTGGGCAAAAGTAGGCTTCCCGCTGTGAGTGCCCTGCGCCCCGAGACAGTCCCTTGAGTAACAGCTGCTGTAAGAACCGCAACCTGCTTGTCTTTTTCCACGTGGGCAACCCACTTTTGCCCATTCCTGCGAATGAACTGGTTCCCTTTTTGCTTTTCAAAAGTGGATCTGGCCCTTTTCCTGTGTACAAGACAGTCGTCTAGTTAGCCCCACGCTGTCCTTGGTCCACGGGACCAGGTCTGACAGTGCACCGCGGAACGTGGAGCCTGGTGTGCACAGAACGGCCGGCGTCCTGGACCCGAGAGGCGGGGAAGAGGCTTGGTTGCCCACGTGGTGCCCAGAACGTTCCCCCGGCTCTCGCAGAAGGCCCGCGGAGACTGTTAGTGGTGATCAGAAGAGGAAGTGTGAAAAGGGTATGAGTCGAAGCCCAGAATGCCGTGGTTCTGACTACATGCTCCACCAACGGCGTGGGGAAGTCACGCTTGCACAGTGTTCCCAGCCTGTTCAGGAGCAGGAGGCCTGTCCTCGCACCCGGTCCCGTTGATTAACGCCATCTTTCCCCTCCTCCCGTCTCTTTCCCCAGGTCTGTGGCGGTTCCTCTCACTTTTCCATAAGCAGAACAAGAACCAATCAAACGTCTGAACGTGTGTAGGGAGAGCACGTTCCGTGAGCAGACACAACACGGTGGCAGGCTTGGCAAGCACGAACTAGACCGGCTGCGGGGCAGCCCACCACCGTGTATCAAACCTCACTTCCGAGCGTAAAAGGCGCACACGCCTTTGGCTTCCTGTTGACTTCCTCCTGACCCAGACAGCATGGGAAATGTGAAGGGTATGCAGAATGGCTGTTGGCTACTGTTGCTCCCCCGCGCCCCTTGGCGTCCTGCGGCCACCTGCTTCCCCGCAGACCACAGGCTCCACAGGGGGGACGGGGGCGTATATGGCATGATGGGCAGTGACATATTATAATTTTAAAAGTATATATTATTGAATAAAAGGTTTTAAAAGAAATGTATGGAGACTTTTCAGTATGGAAGGGGCCATTAACCGAGACCCATGGCCACAGGCAGCCAAGTGAACCAGACGAGCTTCCGTGGCAGGGTCTAGCCAGGGACGGGAAGTTGAGGAGGTGAGGTGGGCAGGTCTCAAGGGTGCTCTTCACGAGGCAAGGAGTTGAAGGGGGACGGTGAGCTCATCCCGGGCGAGGGGCTGTTGATTGGAGGAGGCTGTGAGCAGGAAAGCCAGGCTTTGCCTTGAACACATGTTCGTCTGCCCTTGATCCGTCCTCCCAAAGCTGGCGAGTGCCTAGTGGCCGAGGTGGTAGGTGAAGGTCACTTGCAGTGACTCGGGAAGGTGCCTTGGCCCCTTTCCTTCCCCTTTGCTCCGGCCTCCATGTTCGTTCCAACTCCCAATCCTGCCCCTCTCCCCAAGCCCCCTTCTAGAAACAGCGTCTTCACGGGGAGGATGGTTGAGTCTGCCGTCCTGCTGCCGGGCAGGGCTCTGGGGCCTCGGGTCCAGACCGGAGGGCAGCTTCTGATCGTGTAGAAAGGGTGGAATGGAAGCGCTGGCTGTATTTGTTAAGTGAACAGCTTCAACCTGTTCTACCAATGAGCCTTCCCTGGCTCCCTCAGTCCTCCGCTCCTCGGACAGCTGTGCCACAGGGAAGGAAGAGCAGTGACAACCTGGTGGCTGCCCGGCCTTGTGTGGAGTGGTGGCCGCATCCTCCCGCTGCCTTAGAGAGCAGGAGCCACAGGCAGACCCCACGCCCAGACAGCTGGACGGGCCCCCACTGGGTCTCCACCAAAGCCATGTGATCTGCACAACTTCCTCCTATCTTCTCTGCTGCTTGTCCAGAACAGGTGACTGGCCGTCCAGGTGTGGACATTCACTTTTGAAGCAGTTGTGGGGGAAAGCAAAGAGGCCCCTCGGCCACCATGGCGTCACAGTGTCCCTTGGATCAGCTTCTGTCACGTCCAGGCAGTTCCTTAGGTGTGGCAGCCCAAACCCCTGGACAGCAGCCAGGGAGGGCCCGCAGGCCCACCGCCAGCAGACTGCGGAAGGCCAGCAGGGCGCCGGATGGGGGGACGTGCTGCTCTCCAGCTCCATCCCCGGCCGGGAGCCCTCCAGTGGCCTCTCTCACGAGGCCCTTTCTGGCTCACGGTTCTGCAGATTTCTGTCAGTCTCCCAGATCTCTGCGACAGCATCCTGATACCTCATACGAGCATGTCCCTGAAACTCCTGTGACGCGGTGCTTCGTGCGTGCATGTATATATCAACAGAGCATTTCATCGCCACGTTGACCCGCCGGTGTTCGTGGGCCTTCGGACAGGAAGGGTTTCTTCGGCGCGGTTACGCGGTGGTGTGCCTGCGAGTTCTTGAGAAGCCGTGCGGAACTTGAACTCCAGCTTCGTCTTCCAGTTTCCCTTCTCGGTCAAGGCCATTTTCTCAGTGTGAAAGTCTTGTTTCCCAGAAACCTCTCGGCCAAAATATTCTTGTTTTTTTTGTGGATGATTATTGCTCGATGGGAGAGTGGTTGTAGAAAGAACTGGAGAGAGGAGGTTTTTGTTTGCTTTTTTGTTTCTTAATGTGGCTTTCGCCTTGAGAGAAAGGGACAAGAAACCTTTGAACCCAAGACCAGTCTAATGCTTATCCACAATGTGCTTGGAAATTCAGAACATCAAGTCACATCTTCTAGTAATCCTGCTTGTGTTTGAGTTGTTTAAAGTAATACTGAATTTTCTTGATTACCGAAGGAATTAGGTTCATGGTAAAACGTCACATTACACCAAAGTAACTAATGAAAGCCTTCCCCCCAAGTACATACCCACACATACAGAAACTCTTTCCTCCTGTGGAAGTAACCACGGTTAAGTTTGGTATATACTTTCTGATTTGTTTACTGCACATTTACTGGCATTTCTAAACTGCAATGACTTCTCTTTTTGCAGAAATGTAATCAGACTCTACATTCTCTTTCTGCAACTTCTGTTTTCACTCAATGGTGGAAATCTTACTGTGTTAGCACGGACGGCTCTACCTCACTCGTTTTCACGCCTGCGCAGTGTTCCGTGACGCGACGGCCCACGGGGGAAGCGGTCCCTTGTTGGCAGGCTCCCATCAGTCCCGTCACCAGTATTGCTGCGAGAAACGAATGTGCACGTACATCGTTTTACACTGTATATTTGTGAGAAAAACTCAGAAAGTTTTATCTGTGCCATAGGATCTTTTTTAGAGAGGAAATTGTTACGACTCAGAGAAAACAGTCTTCTCTTCCTTTCTCTCGCTGGTGTAGGCTGGAACCGTGATGCCTTTAGTCATGGGGATTTTGTGGGGCTCTGCCAGGCACTTGGGGCCCGGGACGTCCCCGGGGCCTGCAGAGATGTTTGAGATCTGGGAAAAAAGGTGTAGGCTCTCACATAAGAGAGTTGCAAAACAAAAATAAATGTCATTAAGTGTCTCTTCCAATCCTGCAAACTCCATTAAGTTATTGGTTAGGTTCAGTATTTGTTTTCTGAAATAGTTTTCTCGTGATGATGAGTGAAGTCACAGACAAGCACAAAATCAATTTTAAAAGCAAATTCTAAAGATCTTTTCAAAATTACAGGAAAAAAAGTTATCTTAAGTATAAAAAAAGGCTTCTTTTTATGATGCCTGAAGCGCTGTGGGGAAGTCCTCAGAACCCAGCCTGCGGAGGGCCGGCCAGAGGGCGCTGAGAGGCGGAACGCGTGAGCCCGGCGTGTCTGAGGCGTGGGGGCGGGGGCGTCGTGGACTGTCCCCCCAACTGTTAAACTAATGCCCATCTTAAACGCCTTGTGCCAAGGAGCCAGGCTCAAAATGCTACCCACTGACCGATTCCATCTGTGTTGACCTCTGGAAGGCAAAAGCGTGTGCAGCAGGGAGGAGAGATCCGTGATTACTGGGGTGCAGGGGGGGTTGGGGGCGGGGTCTGACTGCGGAGGGGCGGCACGGGAGAATTTGGGGGCGGGGCGACGGAGCTGCTCTGTGTCCTGAATGTGGCCACGGTTATGGTTTGGTGCCTTTGTCAAGACTGTACACCAAAAAGTGCATTTTACTGTGTGTGTTTAAAAATCAGTTTTAAAGATAACAATAATGCGCCAGAGCCCAACAGAGCCCCATTTGAACTCCACTCTCAGAGTGAAAGGAGCTTCATCTGCCCACCACTGGCTGTTCTACTTGATGTTGTCCGGGCGGACGGTCTTTGGATAGAACCCCTGGACTTGGCGGTCCTCCTCCTGCCGACTGACCGCCCGGGCACTGCCGTTCCTCCCCGTCCCCACCAGCAAGGCGTGGGGGAGGGTAAACTCGGCCTCACGGTGCGCCTGGGTCTCCCCAAGGCCTGGCATGCTTGAGGTTCCGGGCGGACAGACACGAACAGACGCTGCCCATGGGGTGTCAGCCTCTGACCAAGGCTCTGCGCCGGGAAGGGTTCTTACGGTTCTTGGTGTTTTAAATAATATCTCGGTTATTAAAGCTCTACATTTAAAATCTCATTTGTCTTGTGTCGTTAAAATCAACTTACAAATCTTGTTATAACTACAAACTAGTTGGTTTTGTATATAAATATGGACACTTAATCTTCAATCAATGCTGAATTAATTAAAAACTTAACAGGTTAAACCATAAACATTGCTCACCCACAGTCTAGGTTTCTTAGACGTTTCAGAGTCACCCACATACTTCATCTGTTTGGTTTGCACACACACTTTCAATAGCTAACATGAAAGACCAAAAATCTGATGAAAGCTTCCCAATCATTCAAACACTAATATATCTAAGTCTTAAACACAGAGATGTAATAAATAAAAGAGTTTAAACATTTATTGTTTACAAACTTAATTAAATTTTCTCAGACATCTTTGAATTAAAAACCACAGAACTAATTTCAAATTCCTTGCAGCATTTGAAAGTATCAGATTCTCTAATACATTAAGTTATCTTAAATATGTCAAGTATCCTAAGTAACAAACAAAATGTCACAATAATCAGAAACTTATTTCTCATTTAGCGTGGATTACTGATGGGGTTTTCATGTACTTGCTATAATCTCTGTGTGTGTTTTGACACCCGACCAAGGCGACGCTCAGTCTAAACGCAGGGCTGGGATTTGCTCCTGGTCAGAGATTGTGGGCGCCAGACTGGTTGCCCAGGGATGGTTCTACCCACACTTCTGGTCACCAAACGAAGCCCCTTCTTTGAGTCATGGGATTCTCAAGACCACCCTTATGCACTTCAAGCAATTACTTTATTTTTTCTACAATTTTTAGTTATCTATTTTTAGAGAGTGGAAGGGAGGGAGAAATGGAGAGAAGCACTGATTGGTTGCCTCTCGTATGTGCCCTGATGTGGGACTGAACCAGCAACCCAGGCATGTGCCTCAACCAGGAACCGAACCAGCGACCCTTTGCCTCACAGGATAATGCCCAACCAACTGAGCCACATGGGCCATGGCCCTTTTCTGCAACTTTTAATGGCCTAATTTGTAACAGCTGAACGGCTGAACCTATTGCCCAAACTGTAGTTTTATTGCCTTAATAGATTCTGCTCTTTTTTTAATGTATTACTTTTTAAAATGGACTCATCTACCCCTTTCTAATTGTATAATCATTGAAGGAAGTAACTTATTAGCAAGGTTCTTCTTACCAACATAAACACCTTTATGTTGATGAAAAGAACCTTGAAGTACAGTGTTCAATGTGTTTCTGTGAGTGACATCTGTAGTTTTAGGTTAATTCATTCTATGTTACCTTTGAAATGAAGGTCAATGTCAGAGGGGACCATTTGGCTCTAGTCCATTCATTCATTCATTCATTCAGTCAGTGCCTGTTACGAAGCTAGTACTGTGCTGGGTGCTGTACATGCATAGGAGACACGGCATCTGGGAGAGGCATGCCAAAATCAAGTCTACAATAGAAGCAAAACATATTTGCTAAACACTAATTCGTATTCTCCAAACCTTCGATCAGATCATCTTTCCTGTAGCCAAGGCTCTGATCGCAATGCATCTCGAACCCCATGGTTTGTGTGGACACTCACTGCGGATGAGTAGTTAGGAGAAGCGAGCACTCCCGTTGCCTCCCTCAGCTTGCTCATGGATAGGCTGTCCAGGGCACTTAAGTCCACACATGCTCACGGTGTCTGCATTTGAACATCTAACCATTTCCACGGTTAATGAGAGATGTGAGCAGGCAAATGGGGTAGGCGGGCCCTTCCAAGCAGAAGATCTTTATTGTCCGCATGGGAGTGCTGAGGCCATGAGAGATGGAACCCGTGCTGGGCCTGCAGTGACCAAGAACCCCAGGGCCGTGACTCCAATCCACAGATTCAGCACATACTGACTACATTCCCATTTTTTTTTTCAGGCATGTGTTTTGGGCACTGGAAATATACCTACAAGCAAGACAGACTAAATTCTCTCTGGAACTCAAAATCAAATGCAGGGAGATAGACAATAAGTTACTATATAGACTATCAAGTAGTGTTAAG
The DNA here is from genome assembly GCF_019186645.2 of Phyllostomus hastatus. Taxonomy (NCBI): domain Eukaryota; kingdom Metazoa; phylum Chordata; class Mammalia; order Chiroptera; family Phyllostomidae; genus Phyllostomus; species Phyllostomus hastatus. The sequence goes on from NW_025334024.1 coordinate 23,777,603, forward strand.
TGTCACAAAAAAGAATAAAGCAGAGTATGAGGGACAAGTAGTTGGTGTGTGGGGGGTACTACAAAATTATTTTCATTGCCCCAAAAGTCCTCTGTGCTCTTCCCATTCCTCTCCGCCCACCCCCACCACACCCCTGGCAAGCACTATCTTTTCATCGTCTCCATAGCTTTGCCTTTTCCCGAGTGTCATATGGTTGGAACGAGACGGTGTATAACCTTTTCAGATTGGCTTCTTTCACTCAATAGTATGCATTTCAGTTTCCTCTGTGTCTTTTCACGGCTTCATAGTTCATTTCTTTTGAGCACTAAATAATATTCCATTGTCTGCACGTACCAGTTTATCTATTCACCTCTTGAAGGACATCTTGGTTGCTTCCAGATTCGGGCAATTATAAATAAAGATGCTGTAAATGTCAACTCCTTCAGGTAAATATCAAGGAGTGGGATTGTTGGATCTTATGGTAAACGTATGTTTAGTTTCTTAAAAATCTCCAAACTGTCTTTTAAAGTAGCTGTATCACTTTGCATTCCCACCAGCAGTGAATGAAAGTTCCCGTTGTGCCACAACCTTGCCAGCATTTGGTGTTATCAGTGTTCAAGGGAACAGAATAAAAAATCCTGTGATAGACTTAGTGCACATGACAATCTAATGTATAATAAATGTGTTTCCCTGTAGGCTATTTTGAAAAATGTAATAACATCAGCCTAGTCTGGTGTGGCTCAGTGGATTGAGCTAAGGCCTGCGAACCAAGGCGTCACTGGTTCAATTCCCAGTCACGGCACATGCCTGGGTTGCAGGCCAGGTCCCCAGTAGGGGGTGCATGAGAGGCAACCACACACTGATGTTTCTCTCCCTCCCTTTCTCCCTCCCTTCCCCTCTGTCTAAAAATAAATAAATAAAATCTTTTAAGAAAAATTTAATAACATCAAGGGATAAATTGTTCACTGCCCTAAAGACTCCCCAGAAATCATTAAAAAATAAGTTTATATAAAATGTTTTGACTTTCTGTTATAATGCAACCCATATTTCCTCCCCTACCCCCATGTCTGGAAATTCTGGTTCAGTTGTTCACGGGGTTGCTATGAGGATTAAATGACTTAATAAAGGCTAATACTCTTAGCATAGTGCCTGACACATAAGTGTTCAACAGATGTTAGCTATTATTAGCTGTTATCAGAGCGAAGTTAGCTGCAAACTGCTGTTCCGTCAGCCACAACACCCAGCACAGGCCAGGGCATGGAGCACCATGTATAGGTAGGTGCTCAGTGAATGGTCTCCAGCGGTTCGGATTTCTTCCGCACATGAAATACCATTTTTGTTTAGTTTATCAATTTCTGCTTTTAGCTGAGTGTTCAAGCTTTTTTGTTCGCTAATAATGTATTTAAGGCAATACATTTTCCTCAGAGTGTTCCTTTGACTGCATCCCACAAGTTGATGCAGTGGTGTATTCAGAACGACCCTGTTAATACTTAAAGCAAAGATGTATATAAGGCGCTTAGCACAGCTGGCGCTCAGTACAGGTTAGCTGCTTTAACCTTACCTTGTACTCAGCCAACGAGCAAGCACATTTGCCATCCGCAGGATTCCAGGTAGGCACTTGCTTAGCAACCTACCTCCACTCTTGGCGCTTGTAACTCCTCCTCTTCCCTCAGGGGGCGTGGCCTGGTCCTCAGGCCCCCAGACCTCCGCCCCCGCCAGGTTCCCATGACAACACGCAGGCGCTGACAATACGCAGGTGTATACAACACATTCTAAATCCTCTATCTCCTTCCGCTTCCAAAAGCAGCTCTGAAACGACGATGGAGAAAAATAGTTCCTTGGCAACGGAGTCCTTTTTCACGAGGAGGCGGAACTAAGGCAGGGTTTAAGAACGGAGGAGACAGGAAGTCCGTAATCGCCGTGACAGGATTGGGCTTCGCGCTCTCACGGGGCGGGCTTAAGTGGGCGGAGGAATCCATCTTGGGCGCCGGGAGGCTCGCTGCCTCCATTTAAGGCGGGGAGAGTGGCGCGCTCGGCAGTTGCTGTGGTTTCCATCCTGGGGTGGCTCGGTTAATCGGGAAGCGGGAACTCACGGACGTAGCGTCCTGAGTCCAGATCCAGGTGTTGGTGGCTGCCGATCCCGAGGTCAACTGCACAGCATTCCTTGTTCCGACCAGTGTGGGCCCCCCGTTTTACCTTCGCCACTTGATATCCATATCTAGGTCGCTCCGGCGCGGCCGAGGAGAAGGCCGCCTGCGAAATGTTCAAAAACACGTTCCAGAGCGGCTTCCTCTCCATCCTCTATAGCATCGGCAGCAAGCCCCTGCAGATCTGGGACAAAAAGGTAAGGGGCTGGGGCCGGCGGCGGGGCCGGGTACACAGAGGCCGCGCCCTTTCATTGCTCGGGGGCTGGGGACCCGGTGGCGGGTAGTTGTATCGAGTTGGGGTTTGGGGGAGGCCAGGCGGTTGCTGCTATGCCCGGTCCCCAGACAGGTGTGACTGAGGCGCGAGGTGGCGGCGTTGTGTAAGCAGCGGGGGTTACTGTGTGGGTGGGTGTGGCTGGGGTTTAAGTGTCCAGCGGCCGTCATGTGCTTAGGTCAGTGGTCCCTTGCCCCAGACTTGATCTGTCAACTCCTCAGAGCGTCAGTTTCCCCATCTATAAAGTGGCGTTGATAGTGCCTCTCACAGCGTCAACTTGGAGGCTGTTTCGGAAACGTATCTATGAAAGCAACTGCTGTTCTCTGATTTCACACATATTTACTGATAAACTGTTTTGTGCCAGGCGCTGTGCTGGGCAGCAGACACAGAGCCTTTGTTCCAGGCACCCTTGTGGCGGCGGGGGCGCAGCCAGACCAGTTATCTTTGAGTTTCATCCCTTTGCTCTCTTCCTTTTACTGATTCCAAACAGGTCAGAATTTGGTGGCCTTTGGCACCTGTTCCAAAGAACAGCCCTGTGACTGGGGTTCGGTACTGAGTCCTCCTTCAGTGCCTGATGTCTCCATGAGGAAGGTTGCAAAATGGTGATAAAGGCTTGTGTGGGTTAGTAAGTTCACAGCCGAGTACAAGTCTCATTATCCTTCTCCAGGGATCCTCAGGATGAGCCCCTTCACCGGCCCCAGGAGGTGAGGAATAGGGGGCATGCGTGTCTAGCAGCCTGTGGGTTGGTCTGCATTTTATTACTTTGATACTCAACATCTCATGCAAACTTCCTGACAAGTCAGCTGTATCCCCCTTTTTTTTTAAGATTTTATTTTTTTAGAGGGGAGGAGAGGGAGAGAAACATCCATGTGTGGTTGCCTCTCATGTGCCCCCTATTGGGGACTCTGATCCACAAGTCAGGCATGTGCCGTGACTGGGAATCGAACCAGCAACCCTTTGGTTCGCAGGCCAGTACTCAATCCACTGAGCCACACCAGCCCCTTTTTGAATGTAAGTTAAGGTTGGCACTCTGCTGTGGAAAACCAGTACTTTAGGTTATAACATTACTGCTCTCCTCAGGGTGGAATGAAGAGAGGTAATAGATCCAAGGGTGTTTTTATAGAGATGAATATAGAATAATCCAAATAAGCAGCTTGATGTTAATGAAGCCAATAACTTCGGATTTCATCTCAGAACGGCTTTTTGTCTTCCCTTACCCACAGATGAGTTTTGGGCTTCATAGAGACGGGGGGAGAACCTGGACAGCCTTTTGCGTGTTACCACTGGGAAATTCTGCATTCTGAAAGCAGCTTTGAGGGTGGTGTGTTCATCATGTCATTTCTATAAGACAGTTGAAAGTTTCTAATGTAACGAGTTGGGGCTTCCATCGTAAGTGAAAAATATGACCACCCCTGATCTCTCACCTTGATTCTACCCACAATCTAGAGCTAATGCCAAGGGCATTACGTGGAAAGCAGTTCCCTAGTTTTTCCCTCCATCTCTGAGGTTTTCAGCTGCATGGTTTTGTTCACACTGGAATAAAACACGTAAGCTGTGAAACCTCACCTCTGCCAAGAGACCCCACAGTGAGCGAACCGGAAACTCAGTAAGGACTCTGTAAGGGCTTCGCCACCGCAGCTTGACTTGACTTCGTTATGGGCTGTCAGAAGTCAGAGAGAGAGTGGCCTTGAGTGCCAGTTGAACTTGGGATTGAAACAAAGTGTCAGTATAAGGCAACTGACACAGAGAACAGGACCTGTTCCACAAGGGAAGGTTTTCAGAGCAGGTCAGAGAACTTACAGACACAGAGTTCAGTGCCTGGGAGGCTTTGGCATTTCTGTTAGGTGAGACTTTCATCGGAATTGCCCATTTTAACCTTCTGTGCTTGATGTGCCGTAGTTGTTTTTCAGATGCAGCTTTTGGACTTAGTCAACATGTTTATACAAGAAATGTAAAAGCAAAGTAACCATGGTGCACTGTGTCCCTCAACGCCACTAGAGGTCAGATGGTACCCTAATGACACAAACACCTGTGAAAACATGAGTAGATCGACCGGCAGGTTACATGAAGTGCACTTTGGCAAAGAACACTTTAGAAGAAAACTCATTTTAAGCAAAATTCTTCCCCTGGGGCAAGCAAAGGAGATGGAGAAAGAGGAAAATTTGGGGGCCGGATTTACAGGCTGTATTATAAAGTCCTAAGAAAGTGTTGGGAATCCAGTTTGGTCTGGGAAACAACAGCTAAGTGCTAAGTGATGGGCCTTGTGTAGATGGGGAGATAAAAAAAATTAGAGAAGGTATTTTCCCTGCTCCTGGAAACGAGGGCAGAGCTTGATGGAGAAAGGAAAGGCCTATCTACGTTTATCAAGAAATGACCCTGAGCCCTGGCTGGTGTGGCTCAGTGAGTTGAGTGCTGGCCTGCGAACCAAAGGGTTGCCGGTTCAATACCCAGTCAGGGCACATGCCTGGGTTGCAGGCCAGGTCCCTAGTGGGGGGCACGAGAGGCAACCACACATTGATGTTCCTCTCCCTTTTTCTCCCTCCCTCCCCCTCTCCCTAAAAATAAATAAATAAAAACTTAAAAAAAAAAAAAAGAAATGACCCTGACCTTTGCCACTAGGCAAATATTAGCTCTAGTGTGTATTTTCAGTTATTATTTTGATTTTACAGGACTTTACTGTTTTCCTTCCTGAGTTTACGAAGAGAATTTCTCTGAAGAATAATCTTGGGAAAGTTAGGTTTGGTTTCTGTTCAGGCTGTGTGTCTCCTTATGAGTATGGGGAGTGAGTGTCATATTCATAATACCAGTGGATCTGCAGACTCCATACTTATGGGCATGGTTACGTTTGTTACACCTGTGCTTATTCGCCTCTGAGGTTCATAGCCCCTCTCCCAACTCATCCTTCAAATCTCAACTAAAACATAATTTCACTTGTAAATGGCCAGTGTGGCTCATTGGATTGGGCGCTGGCCTTTGGAGTAAAGGGTTGCTGGTTCGATTCCTGGTCAGGGCACTTGCCTGGGTTTGGGTCCAGACCCCCAGTTGGGGTATGTGACAGATGACTGAGCTATGTCACTCTTACACGTCGATGTTTTACTCCCTCTGTTCCTCCTTTCCCCCCTCTCTAAAACAAACAAGTAAATAAATCCTGTTTAAAAAAAAAAACATTTCATTGAGAGCTTCAGTGAAGTATTCCCCACTATACTACAAGTTCCTTAGAGGGAAGAATAACCTCTTACCTTGAACCCCCAGTGCTAGAATGCGATCGGACTCCTTGGGCTTGTGACCGGGCTCTGTTCCTGGCCTCTGCCGTGCAACCTGGGGCAAATGCTTAACTACTCAGTTTCCCTTCTTGTAGTAGTGTCACCTCCTTCTCATGGTTCTGGAGATTGAATGAAGATGTGTATAAAGTGCTTAGCAACGGCGGTATGGCATACAGTATTCAACAGGGCAGGAAACTAAGGAACCTGCCCGAGAGTAAAGAAGTTTATGTTTGATCCCAGTATTCAGATGCTGAGGAATAGGAAGTCTGGTAAAACTAGACTGATGGAACTAGAAAAACCGAGTCTCGTTACCATGGCTTTCCCAGTCCAGAACCTTTAACGTGGTCTAGTGCACGCTTACCCAGTGCTCCGGGCTCACCTCCCCGGCCGCCTGCCGTCCACTGAACTGAAAGGAGTCCTGCCCTGGCCCGGTGCCTCAGTTGGTTAGAGCATCACCCCGATGTGCCAAGGTTGCGGCTTCGATACCCGGTCAGGGCACCTACAAGAATCAACCAGTGAGTGCACGAATACGTGGAACAACAGACTGGTGTTTCTCTCTCTCTCAAATCAAGCAATATTTTTTTTTTTTTTTAAGGAGTCTTATTCTCTCTTACCTGAGGCTTTTGTACTTGTCATGTCCCTCCACAGGCACCCACGCCTCTGCCTCCACAGCAGTCTCTCGGTCACGGCCTAAGGCGCTTCCTTGGGTTAATTTCTGTCCGCTTGCAGAATCTCGCCCTCCTTTTCATCATGGTCAGTCACACTTGAAGTTAGCTTCCTAAGCTCTCTCTTCCTGGCTAGACTGTAAGCTTTCTGGCAGAAACCTTTGAAATTTTTCAAACCAAGAGTTTAGGAGAAATTAGGGGTTTCTTAATGTCCCTTTAATTTCTGGACCCAGAAAGTACTGCATTTATTAAAGGACTCTTATGTGTAATGTAAACATTACTTCTGGTTTATAAAGAATATGCCAGGAGGCTCTGCTCCCACGTAATCCCCTTGTGAAACAGCATTTGCAGTCTTTCCTGGTAATACCCTAAGTCTGTTAGATGACAGTGTTAATTCACACATGCTGTTCCACCTCCCCCACCCCCACCTTGCTTTCTCCCAGCAGCTGCTGACCCTCCCCTCTTCCCAAACTAAACGTTAGGACCAGAGTTTTTGTGGTTGTTGCTGGATACTATTAGATTCCCATTTCCTGCTCCTAATTTAAAAGATGAACAGAGTCTCCAGGAAAAAAAAACAAAACAAAACAAAACAACCTCCCACGCCCTAGCTTCTAATTAGTAAACCTTGTCGGTGGATGTTAAACTGATGCAATTTCCAGTAGTAGAATTGAGAGCATTTGGACAGGAAGGTAGTGGAACTGTTTTTCCAGGCTGTGCCGGGGTCAGTCTGATGATACTCTTCATCGGGGAGTGGCAGCGCTCACCGTGATTGGGGGAAGGCCTGGCTTTGAGTCCTACGTGCCCTTTCAAGGCGCTGTTAGGAAGAGACTGGTTAGCAACGCACATAATTGTCCTTACTTTAACTAAAGGTTGGTTGTGCACACGACTCTGCTGTCTGGACAGATAGTCCCTGTTAGGTGTAGCTAAAGGAGAGACGCCTTCAGCCCTTTGGAGCCTGCAAGGCCAAGGCCTTGAGTCGGAGCTATGCCCAGATCTCCCCACAGAGGTCTCCCTCTGCCCGTCTGCTGACGGGAGTTCAGCCCCTAGCGGACCGGACCGGGTTTTGCTGAAGTGGACAGCTCTAATGGCAGCTGGAGCCTGTGTCATTAAGACTAGGATACCAGATGGCTGGGGGCTGGCCAGGGTAAGTGGGTGGAGTCAGGGAAAAAAAGAAAAGGAAAGATGGGGGTAGGGTATGGCTGCAACTCAAGTGTTATTTTTAAAGCACCTGTAGAAATACAGCGCATTGGCCAGCTTCCTCTCCTAGTAGTATTTTTTCCCCTCAGCCTGACCCTCCTCCCTGGGGCTTAAGTCAGTGTTCTTTATTAGTTGCCAAGCAACCATGGAAAGCCTTGGGGAGAGATTGCAGGCAGGGCATGATGGTTCGCTCCTTGGTGTCTGCAGAGGCTGGGAGCCGTTCTGATTTGCAGTTGTCAGCAGCCCGGGTTCCGAAGTTCCTAAAGTACCTCCAGCTCGTAGCGTGGGGGAGGGTCAATTTTTTAAAATGTAAGGTTGGCTTTACTTATTTATTGTTTGGAAGAATAAAACACTTGGAGGCCACACTTCGATAGTGGGAATGTGTTAGGAAATAAAAAAGAATTAAGTCAAAAATAATGGGCACTTTCCAATTTAGAGAGGGAAATAAAATAGAACCTGCTTCCACCATGAGCAATAAATGTGGGCAGTTCATTTTATCTGCGTTTCAAAGCCAGGCCTGCCTGGTGACCTCTGACCTGGAAGGAGCTAAGGAAAGGAAGTCGAAGCTTTCTGAGGCCAAGTGTCTCGTTGTGCGAGCTTGTCAGAAGCTGGACGGAGGCCGGGTAGCTTCCTGGAAGACCTTGTGATGTGCATGAACCAGGGTGCGGGGTGGTTATGAAGCCTTGTCCCCAGCTGACTGTCCCAAGCTGACTGTCCGGGTCCCTCCTTCGTCCTAGTGGTGGAGCCTGGGAGCCTGGAGGAGAGGCCTGGGGAGGTTCCCACCTACTGGGTCTTGGGTCTCTGAGTTATTGTGCCCCGCTACCCCCCCCCCCCCGCCCATCCTACTCTTTTCTTCCCAGGGGTTTGTATTTGCAGCCCTTTGAACCCAGTAAAGGAGAAAAATCATCACTCCCTAACACATCAGTTTACCCCGTGTTTCGCCATTTCTAATGCACACTCTTTTTGCCCAAGTTTTTGAGGGAAAGATAAGGATGCCTGTTATACATGGGTGGAACCTGAAATACCTTGCATCTGTTCTTGTGTTTTGTGGTTGTTACATAAAATGTCTTGTGCCACAATATGTTAAAAAATAAATGCTGAAATTCCTTTATAATACAAAAGACAAATTTATAAACATAAATAAGTAAATAAATTGAATTTAAAAATTAAAACAAAAGGTTTTTTTACCCCCTGAAAGTTTGAGTCAGAAACGTGGGTGCGCATTATACACGGGGACACGTTGTACACGGCAAGATATGGTCATTTGATTTCAAAGCTCTGGCCGCTTGTGATATGAGTACACTTTTGTTTTCTTCTTTGAGGACTGAACTTTCTCCTTGGGCAAAGCTCTCCTTAGCTTGTCATATCACCGGCCAGGTTAAAACCCCAGAGAAGCTGACGGGCATCGCTTTCAGAAAGCTGCCTTGGTTCCCGCGAGGTCTGTTGTCCTGGGGCCACGTTAGCTACCTCTGTGAGCACTGAGACTGACGCTCTGTGGTGGACGGGAGACGCTGGGAGGTCACCGAAAGTCCAGCCCCGAGTTTGTTCACGGCTGAGGCAGAGGCAAGGGGACGCACAGGGTGGGAGGCAAGTCTCCTCATATCCCCTCCCTGGGAAATCTGGCAAAAGGCTCTCTGGAGCCGAGGGAGGCTTCTTGCAGGCTCTGGCCTGAGAGACCTTGGGGATGTGAGGCCATGCTTTCCAACAAACGGTGTTGGATTCATTGCGACATGCTGCGTGTGAGCAAGAGTAGCCCTTGGGTGCTGATGACCTAATCCTTCCGACTTAAGCATCTGTTTGATTGTTGCCTTATGTACCTTTTAAAGAAGAAAAAGGAAGTTATATTACAGAGAATAATTAGCTATGTTATAAAATTGGTGTTTGCATCTGGTTAGACTGCTGCCAGCTCTTATCGATGTGACCGACTGCATCATTGCATTATTTGGAAACAGTTTCACAACTACATCCTCCGTCATCACCACTGCCTGATTTTCCACGGCAGCTGTGGGCCAGCGAATGGAGGGGAACGTCGCCCCTTCGGACAGGAGTGCTTCTGCGGGGAGTGAGGTGGGCAGTGTTGGCACGTGCCACCCAGACCCAAGCCTTTGTGCCCCCGTCTCCCTCGGAAAGGGGCCCAGCGTCCAAAGCAGGGGGCCTTGGGTGTTGGCAGCTTTGTTTGAGAAGCACTTCACTGTGACCTTTGTGTCTTGAGAACCCCAGAACTGCCACACTGGCAGAGTGCTGGGGCACGTCTGTCCCTGACTGTGGGCACCAGAGGGTGACTTGTGGGAAAGCGTCCTTCCTGCTGGTGGCCTCGTGGGCTTTGCGATGCACCCGGGAGCTCTGGCCTCCTCTGGTAATCCGTGGTGCGTATGTTATCCAGGAACTTTTTAAAAATCCTTCTTGAAATCATTCACATGTGCCAACTCCTAGAGCGACAAATTCCAGGAGTCAGCAAATATTTGAATGCTTACTTCATGCCTAGCACAGTACTAAGCATGATAGAAGATACGGATTATCCTTAATATGCGATTCCTACCCCTGAGCTTACGCTTTTTTGAGGAGACAAGACTCCGCAGCAGCATCTCGTAGAAGAAGCCGGGTCGTGCTATCAGATGTCCCCTAGGGAACGCCACGCACACCCAGAGTGGGTCAAAGTCACGGTAACAAGGCTCAGACATGCTGAAAAATACAACCATCAGTGTCCGTCGGTAACTGGGTGGGTCAAAAACTGTGAAACATTTACGCAGTGGAATTCTACGCAGCAGAAAGAAAGAAGGAGCTCCTACCCTTCGTGACAGCATGGGTGGAACTGGAGAGCATGCCAGGCGGTGAGGGACAGATACCATATGAGCTCACCTATAAGCTGAACCTAATCAACAAACAAACAAATGAGCAAAAGAGAAACAGAGACATGGAAATAAAGAACAAGCTGACCGTGACCAGAGGGGACGAGGGAGGGGATAACGGGGAAAGAAGAGGAGGGACAAGTCAAGGAACCAACATGTGTAAAGGACCTGTGGGCACAGGCAGTGGGTTGGGGATTGACTGTGGGGGCGGGGCAGGGGTGAGCAACAGGTGGAAGGTGGGACAACTGTAACTGAACAACAATAAAAGAAAAACACAGCTCCCAGCCACACTCGACACCGGGTTCTCTCCCTTCTACAAATCTAATGGCAAGTCAAGTGACTGCGTCCTGGATACAACACCCAACATAGCCATGCTCACTGTCCTTGGGGAAAAAGAAGGCGTCTTTCTGATGAATCGTGCTGGAAACCCGCAAACCTGGAAACCTGGCTGGTCTTTTTCACGTGTTGATATCCAGCCCTGGCGCAGAAGCATCTCTACACATTCCGACTCTGTCCCTCTTAGGTGCGTGAGAGTTGATTGCTTGAAGACATTCCGTCTTTCTGAGATACTGGGAGAGGAGGAGTCCGTGTTGAGTGTTGGCTCGTCCCCACCCCGTGCCTCCCACAGTGCAGTCAGCAGAGCGGTGCAGGGTGCAGGACCAAGCTGTGCCGTCCGGGCTGCTGGAGCCAGAGGAACAAGTCAGAGGGAAGGGAGGTCGGTGTGGGCTGAAAGGACGAATAACGAGGCTTCTGCATGGGGTGCGGAGGGGACCCGAGTTGGTACCTAGAAAAGCAGAAACCCGGGAAAAGGTGAGGAAGCCTCAAGTAAAGCTGGGGGAGTCATGCTGTCATTTTTTGGTTGCCCCTCCTCAGGGACACTCGGGACGTGGCCTTTCTGGCTGAAGCAGTGTACGGGACAGTACGGGGCAGTGGGGACCTGGCAGTTGACCCCGACTCCTGACCCGGGAGCTGTCATTTGCACTTCCTGGGTGTCGGTGTCCACGTCCATCAAGTGGAAACAGTGCCGCCTCCATTGTGATCTCTGTTGCTGCTGTTGGTCGGGTTCAGTGCGAGAATGTGTGGGAGTGTTTTCGGGCATAGCAGAAACGCATTAAGTGTTCGCTGAGTCTGAACTGAGTTGATTTCTTTGGGAAGCAATGTATCCTGATTTGTAGATTGCCACGCTGCCTGTGACCCCTGTGGTGGCCGCTGGGCCCCGTACGGCAGTAACAGCATGGTTTACGTAGAGGCTTCAGCATAGCACGTCTCAACCTTCTGTGTTACGCCCCTTTGGGCCAATATGGTTTTCTTTAAATGGTCCCACTCAGCCTTCAGAATCTTAACAAAGTTGTTGCCAAATATTTCAGTACTTACTTTCTCCCTCATAGGTGCGGAATGGCCACATCAAAAGAATCACTGATAATGACATCCAGTCCCTGGTGCTAGAGATTGAAGGGACCAATGTCAGGTAGGCTGCCACTCTGTTGTCCCAGAGACATTGTCCCCCGGGGAGGCGGGGCGTCACGGCGGTGCACGGCACGGACTGCCTGGTGTGAATGCAGGAGCTTACCTCGGGCAGGTTCCTCGGCCTCCTCTGTAAAATGCGGGTAATGACAGTGCATCTGCCTTGTAGGGTGACGCGAAGGTTAGGTGAGGGAATGTGTGCGAAACACCTGGACCCGCTCAGCACGGGTTAAGTGCTATGCAAGTGTTCGCTGTTGCTCACGTCTCACCAAGGTGCGCGTGCGCGTGCGCGGGTTGGGGGAGCGTTGCTCGGATCCTCCAGCAGGTGGCCACTGGGCTTTTCGCTGCCACAACAGCGTCGGTTTTGGTTTTCTCTCGTTTGTGGGTTCTCTTGGATCAGAATTGGATCTTCTGTTGCTTGAAGAACTTCCTCAGACCCACGGGCCTGACTTTGCTGTTCAGGCATTTTATTGCTGATGTCCAGTCCTGTGCGGAGCTTCTGTCTCCGAGTCCAGCATTTTTCTAAAGCATTAGCCGACCGAAGGGTTGAGGGGCATTGGTCAGCGTATCTGGATCTTCCGGCCGTGCCCTCCGAAGCAGCCCCTGGGCCGAGTGCCGCCGCTGTGTGCACCACCCGGGGGGGACTAGGAGTGTGTGTGTCGGTGTCTCCTCTTCCCACAGCACCACGTACATCACGTGCCCTGCGGACCCAAAAAAGACCCTGGGGATTAAACTTCCATTCCTCGTCATGATTATCAAAAACCTGAAGAAATATTTTACCTTCGAAGTGCAGGTGAGTGTGTGCCCGGGAACCTGCACGCTCTCTTGGCTGTCCCAGAGGGTTGGCTGTCCCAGGGGGTCAGCTGTCCCAGAGGGGCGTCCTGTCAACCTGTAGGGGGAAAGCGCCCTCGGAAAGTACCTCTGTCCTTTCGTATGTCTTCTCGTCTGCCTGTTCCGTACACACAATTTCGCCCTGATTTGTTTGTTTGTTTACTTACTTATTTGTTGTTCAAGTACAGTTGTCTCCTTTTTCACCCCACCACGCCCCCCACCCCACTCATCCCAGCCTCCCACCCTCAAACCTACTCCCCGTCCGGCTTTGTCCATGTGTCCTTTATACGTGTCCCCTGATGGCCCTTCCCCTGTTACACCCCCCCCCCCCCCAGTAACTGTCAGTTTGTTCTTTATTTCAGTGTCTCTGGTTGCATTTTGCTTTCAGCCCTAATTATTATAACATACATTTGGTATTAGTAATCATAATTTAATGCCAGATTTTTAAAGAGATGCAGTAGCCCTGGCTGGTGTAGCTCAGTGGACTGAGCCCCGACTTAGGGACTGAAAGGCCGCCAGTTTGATCCCAGTCAGGGCGCCTGCCTCAGTTGTGGGCCGGGTCCCCAGCTGGGGGCGTGCGAGAGGCAACCAATCAGTGTTTCTCTCCCTCTTTCTCCCTCCTTTCCCCTGTCTCTAAAAATAAATAAGTGAATAAAATATTAAAGAGACGCAGTAAATCTAATCTTAGTGACAAGATTTCAAAGCTTAAGTGTTAGAGTAGGGTCCATGTGGGAAGTAACTATTTAATACTGGGTTATTGTTGGTTTCTATTCTAGCATTTTTCATTTTTCAAGGGTGTTTATGAAATCATTTTATGGCCTGAGAGCCTGACGGGTGTGTCATATGTCATAAGCAGCTGGCGTTGTCTTGGCAACAAATCAGATGAAATTGCTACTTCCAGGCCATCTTCACCCAGCGCGACCTGCGTCTGGTCCGTTTGTTCTCCCTTGGGTCTCCTCTGGGGAAACCAGCCTGTGAGGGTCAGGTCCTCGCCTGCCCGAGACAGTTAGCGTCTTCTGGGATGGACTGAACCCGACCTGTGCACACGTCACAGGTGCTGGACGACAAGAACGTGCGCCGGCGGTTCCGGGCGAGCAACTACCAGAGCACCACTCGGGTCAAGCCCTTCATCTGCACCATGCCCATGCGGCTGGACGAGGGCTGGAACCAGATTCAGTTCAACCTGTCGGACTTCACTCGCCGGGCCTACGGCACCAACTACATCGAGACCCTGAGAGTGCAGGTGCCGGGTCCTTGTCCCGACGGAGCCTCAGACGGGAGGGGGCGCTCCCTCGCCGGCTGTGTCCCGTGTGGCACAAGAGTGGGTTTCTGGCTTAAGCCTCTCAGTGCCTGTCCAGGGGGCTTGGACCCCAGAGAGCTCTGGGACGTACTCCGGATCCGGCTCAGATACGGAGGGAGAGTATGACAAGCAGCTCTCCCTCTTGTCAGGGTCCAGTGCAGGCCAGTCCGAGGAGGCGCCAAGGGGATGGAGCTTTGGCAGCACCATGGGGTGGGGCGCTCTAGAGAGTCAGGGAACGAGGAAGAACAGGCACGTTTAGTTTCTCAAAACCAGTCCTGCACCCCCAGATCCACGCCAACTGTCGCATCCGACGGGTCTACTTCTCAGACAGGCTGTACTCGGAAGATGAGCTGCCGGCGGAGTTCAAACTCTACCTCCCGGTGCAGAACAAGGCAAAGGTGAGCCAGCCCCTCTGAGGACAGCCGGCAGCAGGCGGGGACGCTGTGTGCGGCAGCGTGCCCGCTCTGAGCCCGGCGACACAGCCTCTCCACGCCGACATGGAGAATGGGCTGCCTATCCATCGTGCAGTCCAACTCGGGGATGGTCCTGGGAAGGTTCCGGTACTCTCCCTCCACCTGCTGCTCCCTGCCCACAGGTCCCCTTCCGTGGGACCCTTGATCCGCCCCACCAAGGGCTCCTCCGGCCCAGCGGTGGGCACCCGCCTGCCTGCCGCTGACCAGCGCGCATTTCCCGCAGCTTAGCACCCCCTAACCCAGGGTCACAGAGGTAGGGGGTCCGTGACACTGACGGTCTATCTTCTAATAACCTGAAGTGATGCCTCTTTTCTGTTTGTTTGTTTGTTTATTTTTTCTCCAGCAATAACTGGAATACAATGAAAGGGATGGACCCTGGGCCTGACTCTTGTTTTAAAAAGGAAACTATCTGGAGGACAATGCAGAAAAAAAATATTTATATTAGTTCACTGTGCTGTGGTTCTTTTATCTACTACTCAGTGTCCCTTGTCGCGGACACCAGTGACCATGCCGTCCGTGACTGCATTGTGAGTACAGGGGTTACCCGACGGCCGGAGTCCGTCCCGCCGCCCGCCCCGGCGTGTGGGGAGGTGCAGCGCCACCAGCTTACAGAATTAAAGTGTCCATTTCAGACCAACGTGTCTTTCTGCGGTTTGTTCTTTGTTATGTGTTATTCAAATATATGTACATGCTGTGTAATACTCAAAATCTGGAAATGAATAAAATGTTATATTCTTGGTTTGTACATTTGTTCTTCGTTTGTGCCTTTTTTAATGGTGACATTTCTCTTCCCTTTGTGGTATGGACATAGAACTCTTTCCGGAGCGCGTCCCATGCATTCGCGCTTGGAGTAGCTGGCAGCGAGCACCTGGAGAACTAGACAGATCTGGGGGTGCTGCTTCGGAACGACTTCCGAGGTGAACGGACGGGGAAGCGCAGTCACAGTGCGTGACTGACGGAGGCGTCTCGCTCGGGCTGCATCCTGCGTCGAGCAGAAGACACAACGGCACCTAGGCCCGACTGCCCTCTGTCCCATCAGCACGCAGGGCCCCTCAGCACTGGGACAGGACAGGTCACCACCTCCCTGCTCGAGCCCCAGATGAAGTAAGTGCCTGCCCTGAATGTAGGAACTTACTCGAAGACTGGTTCTTCAGATGCTAGACTCACGTGAGAGAGCTGAAACCTTACGTCACGTGCCCAGCTCACACTCACTCTGGGGCGTATGCTCACTTAGACAAAGAATTAAACCCACGTAAGTTGCCCCGGCCCGGCAGCTCGGTTGGCTAGAGCGTGGTCCTGAAAGTGCGCCAAGGTTGCAGGTTCAATCCCCAGTCAGGGCACACACAAGAAGCAACTAGTGAATGCACGGATAGGTGGAACAGCCAATCTCTCTTCCTTCTCTTTTCTCTCCTCTCTCAAATTAATAGGTAAAATTTTAAAAAATAAAAATAGGCGAGTTAAGCACTTATATACGCTACAACTCTACCATATGGAGCACAGCTGGGGGAGGCAGTCTGGGGGCAGAGAGGAGCATGTGCGGATGTTTCTAGATGGCCCTGAGGGATACACGAGCCTAGTACAGTGACCACACTTGGGAGGACGGTCAGTGTGTCACACCTTTTCTACACTAGAAATACCATCTTGGGGAAGGTAATATTTACACAGTAAAGGTGTCAGTCAAAAGGAACAGAGGGCCGTCCCCGACACGGTGCCCTCCCCAGCCAGCAGCGTTGCATGGACTTGGAGCCCTTGCAACGTCGGGGGCCGGACTGTGGGCGGAGCCACTTGGACTTGGATTGGAGGTGAAAACACTGAGCGCTGAACTCGTCCTTGCCCTTGCTGCTTCCTGAAGGGTCGGTCCCGTGGCCAGAAGCTCCCTTCTCCCAGGCCCTCGTCCTCCAGAGTCTGCCCCACCCAGCATGACCAGGTCTCCCAGGAGGGCAGGGCTGCAGGAGGCAGACGGGTGGACAGGAAGGTGGCTCTGCTACCTGCCTGGTGTGACTCTGCTTCCATTTGTCACAGCTGTCAGGCGTTTGGCCCTTCGGTGAGCTCACCCAAGCCTTAGTCTCCTGCTGCCACCCAGGCCGGAGCCTCCTTCCCCACGGGGGGCTGCCCTTCTCCTCTCAGAGCCCCCTTCCCGGAACAGTCTCAGCGTCCCAGGACACCCCTCGGCCCCGGTGACAGCTGCTCTTCCAGGGCCAGCCCGGTCTCATCTGAGCGCTCCTCGTCCTCCTGTGTCGTCTCCCCGCATTCGACCTCACGTGCCTGCCTCCCTCGCTTTCTGGGTCACGGGGGGCATCCCCAGAAATGAGGGGGGAGCGGGGGGGTCGGGGGCTTCAACAGAGCCGCTTGTCTCGGGCCAGCGTGCAGTGAAATCTTCCCTCCGATCTGGACCCTGTTGCGGGATGAAAGATGCTTTTGTGGAGGCAGGAACACCCGGCGAACTTTTCATCTGCCCCGGTGCCGGGACACCAGCGCGGCGCTCCCGAAAGCCCGGGGACAGACAGTAACGCACTCTCCTCCACACAGAGCCCCCTTCAGCCGGCACTCGGCGGCCTATGTGTGGCCATTACCTCACCGCCCTCTCCGGGCTGGAAGGCAGCAGCTGTCGACTTTCCAGATGCTTCTCATAGCCATCCGAGAGGAAGTGCGGGGGCGCTGAGGGTGATGCGATGGATTATCTAAGCTGGCCCCCGGCCAGCGTGAGCTGTGGCACCAGCGACTGCCCGGCCCCTTGCCCTCCGCTTTCCAGTCCACCGGGGAGATGACGACGGCCAGGGAGGCCAGGGGAGGAGGGAGCAAAGGGCAGGCGTGGGGGGCTAGAGGCCTTTGTCGCGGAGCTCGGGCCCCAGGGACCTCGGCTCGTGGGAGCTGGAGCAGGTAGTCGTGTTAGCCAGCAGCTCGGACACCGTGGTTTACGAGGAATCAGCTTCCCAATGAGAGTTAGTTAGTTGGCACGAACTTGAGGGGGCAGGTGTACAACCATTCCCAACGGGGCTTGTCTTGGGGGAGAGCAGACCCACTTGGCCCTTCGTTGCCACTGGCCCATGGGCTGTTTCCCACAGCCGGACCCACAAGCCTGCGCCAGTCCCGCCCCTTCCTGGGGCATCTCTCGGGGAGGCGGGTGCATCAGAAAACAGCCTGCAGGCTGATTCCCTGGCCCCTCAGCCGCTTCAGCCAAAAGCCTCAAGTGCCGGAGGATTCACTGAAAAGTGTCTCAGAACTCGCGTCTGCGTGCCCTGTTGCCCATTTGACTGAGGAGGACACGACAGCTCGGAGAGGCCAGGGCTCGCCCCGCCCTAGGGGTGGCAGGGGCACAAGGAGGACTCGGGTCACACGAAGGGGGTCATGTGCCAACCCTGTCCTCCCGGTGGCGTCCCCCTGCCTCCTGGGTGGCTGGCCGTGCCCTTTTTGTAGAGGACATTGGCCGGTCAGGTAATGTCCCCCTGGGTGGCTGGGCCGGGCCAGACTCGGCTGCTCAGCAGAGGTCAAGGTCTAGGCTCAGTGCTGCCCCTGCAGCGAGGGCCTGCCTGGAGCGTCACTTCCCGGCTGCCTGTTCGCTGAAGGCCAGGGCCTGGGCCGAGGGCAGAAAGCTGGGGGCCACGGTTTGTGTTTCACTAACGGACCATAAAAGTGACATATGCCCCCCGGGAAATTCAAATTATACCAAGAACAGGAAGAAAGACGGAAGTCCCGGCCCCCGTTCCTGAACCGACTGTGTTATATCTGAATGGGTCAGGCAAAGTTTTAACTTCTTTACAGGTATTTGTTTTACATGTAAGTAAAATGATGATTTCATTTTATACATTTTTGAAAAGATTTTATTTATGTATAGAGAGGGGAAGGGAGGGAGAAGGAGAGGGGGAGAAACATCAATGTGTGGTTGCCTCTTGAGTGCCCCCCACTGGGGACCCGGCCCGAGACCCAGGCATGTGCCCTGACTGGGAATCGAACTGGTGACCCTTTGGTTTGCAGTCTGGTGCTCAGCCCACTGAGCTACACCAGCCAGACTTCATTTTATATAATTTTTAAATAGGCAAAAGAATATATTGTTCTAGGATACATTTATAAACCACCATCGACAGTGACAGGCAGGGGACCGACCGTCTCAAAGGTCGGGAGTGTGATTTGCCCAGACCTGGGGAGACGGGGACACAGTGGCCAGACAGGCCCGTCAGGGGGCTTCCAGGGACCGCCGATGCTTTATTTCCTAATCCAGCTTGTGTTCACACATGGATGTTGGCTTCATTGCTATTTCAATTACATACAGAAAGCTATTCTTCTGATTATATTTCTCCATTTAAAAAAAAAAATTGAATTTAGATTACTCAGCCCTGGCCTGTTAGAATGCACGCTCTTCAGGCCCAGCTCATTAAAATGCAGATTCTCTTTCAGGAGATCTAAATCTGGCCCAGAAATCTGCATGTTGAACAGCTTCCCCTGGTGATTGGTGATGTTTCCGTCACTTGAGAAGCCGCCGCAAATTGGAGGAAGCAGGAATTACTGCGATAGCACGGAGCGGAGCGTGGAAAGTCCAGATGCGGGAGGGAAGGACGCAGGGAGCAAACCCGCCCCGGGCGCACCTGCAGAAAGCAGCAGCCTCCCTGCTCCCCACCCCGAGCCCCTGAAGCTCCCTTTAAACAACACCCTAGTGGGTAAACGACACCTCGATCCCTTTTCCGTAACCCGAACATAGGGAGCCCTGTGCGGCAAACCACAAGTGCCTCTGGGCTGCGAGAGAGGCCCTGCAGTTGATACATCCACGAGGCTTCACACATCTGGATGGAGCGTGAGCCTTGGAAACAGTGTGCCTCCTGGTATCCATGGTGCCTGAAGCAAAGCAAAATTAAAAAAAAAAAAAAAAAAAACCCTGTGCAAGGGTGGGATATGGAAACGCATTGGAGAGAGCCCCTTACTAGAGGGCGGAAAACGTCACCGAGAGCCTCAGCCGGCTACTCGCATGAGGGTTATAAATACACGGGTCTCTGTCATCACTTGGGTTTCTCCCAGCTCTTTCTTCCATTAAGTCGTACGCTGAGCGTCCTGGTGTTCGGGGAGGGGAGGCAGTCCGGTCGGGAAGTGCTGGAGAATGACGCACACGTTCTAGCCTCGGGGCTCCAAGTCACCCTCCACAGCCGCCCCCCCCCACGCCCCCGCCCCGAGACTGCCCTCCTGCTCCCTCGAACCCTAAAGCATCCTTCCAAGCCTAGGACCTCTTTTCTTGGCCTTGCAAACTGACCTAAGCCAACATGTCAGATTGTTGGGGACGGTCAGGCGGCTCCAAGCATCAGAGGGAGTCGGGGAACTCGGTCTCGCCGTCTGCCCCTGCAAGCTGGCTGCCGGGTGGTGGGCTCTGAGAGCAGGACTCGGCCACAAGTGCAAACGGACTAGCCAGCCCTCCAAAGAGATGCCCGCTGCCCGCTCCTAAAGCCCGGCTCCATGTCTGCCCGCTCTCCGTGGGCAACGCGAGGGTGTGTGGACAGCAGGGAGATGGGGCCCATGGGACCTCTCTGCTGAGAGTGTGTCGGTGGGGAGCGGAGAGGGGGGAGCTGCAGGACCTCCAGGAGTTCCAGGCTGAACGTGTTCTGAAGGTCCCAGGCGGCCGGGCTTGCCGCATTCTGGTGCCCCGTGTTCACGGGGACCGAGGTACTGATTTAATGCTTCTGGCGAGTCACGTATTTTGGACTTGACATTTCGCCAGTGAAAAGGTATTTCTGATACTGCTGTATGACATCCAAAGTTCCTCCCCGGCCCCCGGCCCTGGAAAATCACAGCAGCGTAGGATTAGGCAAGCGGAGAAGCTGGGGCTTGCCTGGGCAGCTGAGCCAGCCCCAGGGGCGGCACCGCGGGGCTGGGGCACCTGATGCCCTGCTGCACGCGCTGGCCAGGGGAGGCCTTCCAGTTCTGACGGGTGCTCCCGGGCGCCTCCCATTCCCCGGGAGGCTGAGCTTGCCCGGCGTGAGGGACCCACGGTGGCTGCCACCCTGCCCTCCCCGTGGGGGCTCCGTGGTCCAGAGGTACTTGCTTTCTTGCCTCCTCTGTGAAACCACATGAAAGAGACACGTCTATTTCTTCTCCCACTCCCACTCCCAATACTCTGACACCAGAGGGGTGGGTTTTTTCCCCACCTCGGCCAAATCTCTAACACCAGCGGACTGTCCTACAAATCAGCTCCATTCTGACACTACCTACCTGGAGATAGTGTCAGATCCCACAGGCTAAAGGCCTCACCAGGCTGCCATCGCCCCCGCAGACACTGGTGGCAGGGAGTGGTCCCCAGACCACCCACACTTCTGTCAGAGTTGGTTACATACAGATGGGGGGTTTCCAGACTCCCTCCTGAGGTTCGATGATTCGCCGTCCTGGCCCACAGGACTCAGGGGAACACGTCTACCAGTTTATTCCAGGACAGAGGAGAGGAGAGAGACTACAGGGGGACAGCCAGGTGAGAGAGGGGTTGGCTTCGTCCCAGAAGGGTTCCCCCCTGCTGGCCCTGTACACAGGAGCTTCTGTCCTGTGCCGTTGTGGGGGCATCGCCGCACGGGCACGCGGACGTGTTCGTCAGCCTGGGTGCTCTCCCCGCCCTGTCCTTGAGAGGTTTCTATGGCGGCTTCATCACACGGCGGGGATCGACGGTCCCCTCAACCTCCAGCCCCTCTCCCTCCGCAGAGGATGGGGAGTGTGGCTGAAAACTCCAAGCTTCTCATCACAGCTTGGTCCTCCTGGTGACCAGCCACCCTCCAGGAGCCACTGGGACACCACTGGGAGTCTCTGCATTAGAATAAAGGACACTCCCATCACCCAGAAAGTTCCCGAGGACTTAGAAGCTCTGTGTCCAAAACCAAGGCCAAAAGATGCCCCCGGCCTCTTTGATTGCTTAGAAAACTACAAAGCTTTCAAGAGTTCTGGTCGGGAGCTGGGGCTGAAGCACAGAATATGTATTTCTTCTTAAATCACAGCATCACACCGTCTGTCCAGGGGAGGTCCCCTCCTTCACCTCCGAACCCTGGGGAGAGGATTCTGGGAAGGGCAGGCTCCTCACCCCCACGCCTGCTGCCCCGGCCTCCAGTTCTGGGTTTGAGCCTGGGCGTGGCTGCGGGTGGGGGGTTCTCTGGTTCTGTCCCCCCCCTTTAATCCCTTGCAGCTGCTGTTCCCTCCCCGGACAGACAGTTGTGTTGGAAGGAAGGGAAAGAGTTATTTTGAGTTGGCCACTGGCTTCTGACCAGGAGACGTGGATGACCGTGTGGGGGCCCGCCGGTGGGGTGGGCCTGACGGGGATGGGGCAGCCCACACGATTGATTACAGGTGGTACAGGGGGCCAGGGACGTGGTCCTCACCGAGATGGAGGCTGTAGAAGAGACGCAGGGGCCAGGGAGGACACAGGCTTGAGACCAGCGAGGTGGAGAACGGGGCTGGTGACTGCAGTAGAGTCTGGACTGGCTGGAGGGCTGGGGAAGGTGGACACAGATGGCCAATGGCAGCAGTGGGGAGGAAAGGAGGCCCCGGCGGCCACAGCTGGGGTTTCGGAAGGGAGTTGGGTGTCCCTCGCTGAATGAGCTGCCTGTAAGGGACACGGCTGGCCAGGCAGCCTGTGGGCACAGCCCCCCCTTTTCCAGGCAGGCCCCCGCAGCACCTCCCTCCCAGCAGAAAGAGAGTTTGGTGGAGACCGTGGCCTCCAATGCCCTCCCCATTGCGGCCAGTGGAGTGGGGTCACTCTAGGGCAATGAAGTGAATGGATGTGACCACTCCGGGCTTGGAAGAGCCAATAGGCCCGGAGCGCAGCCCTGCCCTTTAGGGCTGCCGGCATGGCTCAAATCCTGGCTCCGCTGCCATCCAGCCTGGGGCCGCAGGATGCAAAGATAACGGCGCTGAGCCTCCCCATTTGCAGAAATGATGATAGTAATGAGGCCGCGCTCCTGGTAGGGCTGTGGTGGGGATGCACGGAGAGAGTGAATAAATGCCCAGGGCAGGGCCCAGCCCTGGTGAGCGTCGTCATGGTGACCGTGGTTGTCTGCAGTCCATCATCCTCACAGGCGCCATCATGGTTGGTCTCCCTCTTGGGCCTGCACGGTAGGGTGTGGGGGGCGGGGGCACCAGGAAGGGTGTGGTGGGGAGGGCAGGAGAAACAAAGGCAGCTTCACCAGGGAGGAGGTTGGAGGTTCCCAGAAACCTGAAGAGAGTGGACCCCACTAAACTGTACGCCCCGAGAGGGCACAGCCCGCTCATGTTCTTCCCTGCTGTGTCCCCAGCACCCACGACACTGCCCAGCACAGGTCTGGTGCTCAACGCGACTGTTCTGAATGAACAAATGAATAAACGAATGAATGAAAGAAGTTTTGAGCGAATCACTAGCGGCTTGGCGTGTGCACCTGCCCTGGGCCCCGGCGGGAGATGATCGGATAATGAATGCTGGGGCTGGAATGTGAACGGGGACAGACAGAGAGAAGGAAGGGGCAGCAGCAGTGAGAAGCGGGCCCCACAGAGCAGGGGTGGGGTCCGAGTCGGCCCCTCTGACGTGGAGGCCACCGCGGGGGAGAGAGCGGCACCTCTTCCCCCTTCCCAGGTTCCCTCCAACTCCCCAGCTGCCCCGAGGGAGGCCGGTGGCCGGAAGAGGGACATGAGACAGGGAGGAGCCGAGTGCGCCCATCCTGAAGACCCTCCACCACGAGGGGCTCATTCCCCTCCCTTCCCAGACCCCCACCTTGAGCAAACATTAAGCCCCTGCTGTGCACCGCTCATGGCTGTGGGACCCAGGGCTGAGCCATGGCCCTACCAAGGGGCTTCCGTGGTGGGCAGGAGTTCCCAGCGGGTCAGGGAACGAAGGAGGCAATGACTTTCCAGGCGGAAGGAGCAGCACAGGCAAAGGCCTAGAGGCTGGGGAGAGCCTGGCCAGTCGGGGAAGCTTCGAGAAGTTCCTTGTGGCTGGAACATGGGGTGGGGTGCGGTGCGGTGGGGAGGGAGACGGGCCAGGAAGGGGCTCGGGATGGGGTCTTCCCTCCGGGGTCGGAATCTGCCTGTGCTGGGGGGTCCAGCCCCGCACTACAAGGGACAGCTGTGTTTGAGCAGCTTGTCCTTGGGGCAGAGCCAGTGATGAGCCTTGAGGCCAGGCGGAGCGGGGCACATCTCTGCCGACCGGCTCCTCGACCCCAGGGTTCACTGCCCCTCCCTGGGGCAACGGGCCCGTCTTCACAGTGAGGGGTCAGCTTGCTGCTCCCTAAGGCCCTGTCCCTGGCTCAGGGGGCACTGAGGGCTGCTGGGGGTTGGGGCAGAGCAGGTTGAGGGAAGGAGGCAGGCAGCCCCAAGGTCGCTCTCTGCAAGGAAACCCCTTTTCCAGGGACCAGCCAGGGGCTGCCAGCAATCCGCCAGGTCCTTGGATCAGGCTGTGGGGAGAGACTGGGTGGCTTTGCTCTCCCCTGGGGAGGCCCTCCCCTCCCTCCCCACCCACAGAGGGGACCCAGTCCAGCCCTCTGCCCCCTGCCAGGCCCCGGGCTGCCTGGCTTTTCGGGGACAGCTGACTCACAGCCTTGGCAGCCCGTAGCTCGGCCTCTTCCTCCAGCTGCGGCCCTGGGGGACTGAGCCCTCCCCTGGCACCTTTCCCACCCTGGCTTCCTGCCAGCCTCAGGCCCGTGCAGAGCGGTGGGTTCTCCTTCATGTCCCGGGGCTCTCTCCCACCTGCGCTCCTCGCAGATGCACCTGCTGGCAGGTGTTACTGTACCGTGTCAAGGGGCGGGGGTGGGAGACTCTCAGGGGTAAGGGGTGGGGGAGCGTGGGAGCTGCTCCCCCCTCTCGTAGGGAGGGGGCTCTGCCTGAGGACCCAGCACCGGGCCCCCGGCCCACCTGCAAGAGAGGCATCAAACTGCCTTCAAAGGCCTCTGGAGTGTGAGGGCCAAGAGCCCTTCTCTCCCGAGGGTCCTGCCGGGCGGCAGGCCTGGTGTGTGGGTGGCTGTCACCGGGGTGTGGGGGGTGCGCGGGTTAAAGGCATGGCTTTGGGGGGGCCAGGCAGCCCTGACTCCGAAACCCAGTTCGAGCTCTTTCTCCCTGCCCAGCCTGAGGCAGAGCCCTCCGTGCCCAGATGGGGAGGGCACGCGGTGCGTCCCTCTCGGGGCGGGAGAAACGGGGAGCCACAGGACAGGGTCTTCTCGTTCATTCGAAGACGCGCTCACTGCGCAGTTCGACGAAAGCAACCGGCGTGAGTTACGCATGGAACTCACTGCAGCTGCGGAGGCCGGCAAGCGGTCAGAGGGGCCCTCTGAGAAGGTGGGGCGCGGGCAGGCCCATCGGGAAGGGCGTTCTGGGGGCAGGACCAGCCCCCGGAGCCCTGGGCGGCGGGCCACGGGAGCTGGGAGTCGACAAGAAGCAGGGGAAGCAGATGGGCGGGGGGAGCAGGTGAGAGTGGGGTCAGCCGGGGTGGGGGCTGCCCCTGCCGCGGCCCCCGCCCACAGGAAGTCGCCCCCCCGGCAGCTGTGGGAGGTCAGGGCCTGTGCGGACACAGGACGCAGCAACTCCAGCTCCGCTTCCTTGCGCTGCGGTCCGAGTGTGTCCTTTCTCCCTTCCTGCCGCCACAGGGCCGCTTCCTCAGGTCCCGGGGCCCAGAGGCACGCCCCCCCGCCCCCCCCCGCCGTGCTGTGGCCTGTGACCCCCCAACCCCCGCCCCACAGAGCCCCTGCCACCGCCTCCGGCTTGGAGAGGCCTCTGTGTCTGCTCCGGCCAGTCTGGGAGTGTCACAAAGGCCCCTTTCACCAGAGGGCATTGTGAGGGGACTGGGAGGGGACGCGGTGCCCTCCTGCCCGCGGGCATAAAGACCCCCTTTCTGTTCTGCTGTGCCAGCCCTCCTGACGGGCGGGCAGAGGGGCTGCGTGCAAGGAGGTTCTTGTCCTTCCTTTGAAAGTATGGGCGAGACTGGGGCCAGCCAGACAATGGCGGTGATTTACAGTCTGCCGGGCCGCCGGGCCGCCTGCCGGGGTGGCGCTGAGCAGCCAGGAGCACCTCACTCAGGGGCGCAGGGGGGCCCTGCACTGCTGGGTCTGGGGGTGCCTGTCTGGGATCCCACAGTGCAGGCCTGACTCACCTGTGAAGTGAGGGGGTTGGGTGGGTGATTTCATAGACACCCCACCACCCCACCACCTCTCCCCAGCTCTGCTCCAAAAGGCCCACAGGAGGGATGAGCCTGCAGTAAGGATGTGGCCAGTGTGGGTGAAGGTGCTTGGGGGGGTGGGGAGGGGCCAGCGGGTCCTGCACCAGACAAGGGCCCTCACTGGGAAGGCAGGGGCCCTCTCCAGGGGTCTGATGTGTGCCCGCAGAAGGAGGGGCTATAGAGGAAGCCAGAAGCAGGAGGCAGGCCAAGGAGGAGGGGAGACAAAGGCAGGGCCAGTGGGCATCGGGGGCCGTGTGAAAGCAGGGGACCTGGCCACTGATGAGGCCCAGGGGTTGAGTGAGTGGGACCAACTCAGGACGGTGCCCTGGGTTCTGGCCTGGGCAGCAGGAAGCTGGGGTGCCACCAATGGGGCTGGGAACCCTGGGGTGGGGTGAGAGCAGGCTGCGGAGCAGGTGGAACAACTTGGGGACGTGCCCACAGGACAGCCGGATGGGTGGCAGGGGAGTGCTAGCGAGAGAAAAGGGGAGAGAAGGGAGGCTTTGTGGTGGAGAAACGAGAGGGAGAGAGCTCCACCGCGGAGAGGAGCTAAAAGAAAGGGAGAGACGATGAGAAGGAACAAGAGAGAACTGATTCAGGGGAAGAGACGGGAAAGCGAAGGAGAGAGAGCACAGTGAGGGAGAGAGCGTGGGGGAGAGGGAGAAAGGGAAGACGAGAAGGGTCGAGGCCAGAGCTGTGGGGAGCAGAAGCAGAGTGGGGAGCCAGAGGGTTCTGCCCTGTCCTTGCTGGCCCTGACCTCCCGCTGCCCTTGGCCCAGGAGGGAGGCAGGGCAAGGTGGGTGCTGTCTGCTCTCCAGCTCACAGAGCGGGCACAGGGGTGATGCAGGCAAACGTGAGCAGCCGCTTCTGGACTAAATAGAACAGACTCACAAGAGAAGGGGGCCCGTCCCTGGATGCCCGGCCGTCCTGAAGGCGGGGGACTGGCCGCTGTGGCCCCTCAGAGAGCGTGGACTGTACCGTGTGACTCTGGTTTGTCACGACCCAGTGTGGAGGAAGGCGGCTTTCCGACGGTCTGCCTCCGTTTTCCTCCACGAGGCAGAGTTGTGGGTAGGGGCCGGGGTTCGAGGGCAGGGCTGGGGGCGGGGGTTCTGGCACTGAAGCCGGTGAAGTCACAGTGTGTGCATCCAGGTGGGCCTGGGACTCTCCCTGCGCTCCCGGCCTCTGTTCCAGGAAAAGACGGCTGGGGGAGCGGGGTGGAGGGCAGGAGGCCGCTGAGTGTTTCCAGGGAAAAACTGATCCTTCCGTGGAACACATGCAGGCGGCCGGCGCCGCCTCCCCCAGCCTCACCCCTCCACTCCCATCCTTCCCCTCCTGCCCCCGCCTCCACGCCTCCCTCCCTCCCTTTCTGGCAGAAGAAGCCCAGCAGCTGGAAAAACCATGCTCCGATCCCAGCTCCCACCCTCAGCATGGCCGAGCCCAGGGTGGGCCTGCGGAGGGGCAGGATGGCCATCCTGTCTGTGGTCGCGGGAGTGGGAGAGGCAGGGGACGGAAGCACGCCCGAGCTGGCCCCCCAGAGCCTCAGTTTCGTCATCTGGAATATAGGTGTGACTCTCGCCCTGTTTCCCTAGTGGAGCTGAGCTGAGGGTCACAGGGGCCACGGTGGGAGGGGCGGGAACCTGTCCGGGAACCTCCGGTGTACAGGTTGGCCTCATACCAGCCGTCCTCGAGGTGGGCGCTGCTCCTGTCCCTGTTCCCCGGTGCGGGGCCTGAGGCGCAGAGGTGGAAGTGGCCCACAGTGGGCAGGCGGTTGCCCTGAGACCGGAACCCTGGTCGGTGGACGGCAGGGTCAGCGCCGCCCAGGGATGGGGATGGAGAGGCCGCCTCTTCCTCCCTCCCCAGCTCGGCTCGGAGGCTCTTTGACCCCCGTCCCCCGGGTGGGGAGCTGCCTGTCCCCTGCCTGTAGGACCTGTGGCCCTTCCTGACTCTGGGAGCTTCTGAGGTTGGCCTGGCTGCGTGCGGGCCGGTTTTCTGTCTTCCTTCCTCCAAACAATAACCGGTTCCTGGAGGGGCTGTCGGCGCAGACACAGGCCCCTTCCTCTCTCTCTCCCCTGGCCCAAACCCCACCACGCTGGCCCTGTCCCCCCCAGACAGGCTGAGTCGGCCAGGGGTGCTGAGTGAGGCTCCTGGAGGTCCCGCCAGGACCCACCCACTTCCCAGGAGTGGGCCTCTCCTCCCACGGGCTGTTCAAAGGGACGCAGACCCCACCTCTGCACCTGAGCCCCTCACCCCAGGCGGTCCCATCGGGATGACCACGGATGACCGAAGGCCATGGGTGACCGAGGCCCCTGAGACCAGCCCCTTGGATGGTCAGGCCACAGAAACCCCCCCCACACACACCAGGGGGCAAGGGTCAGCATGAGCCCCGTACCCTCCCCAATATGCATCATCTTTTCCCTGAGTTCAATTCGCCACTGACTCCCCTTCTCCAGAGGCCTGCTGACCCTTTTTTCCTCCACGCTCCACCCTGCTGTGCCCACAGCTAGGATGTGTACTGTGGGGGTGGGGTGCCAGGAGGGTAAGGAGGATCTGAGTTCATTCGTTTTGGTTCTGGAGTTAATAAAGCTGAATTAGAATCCTGGTTCTGCCAATTACTTGCAACCTTGAGCAAGTGACACTGCCTCTTGGAACTCCAGCTTCTTTATTTGTAAAATACATAGGTACTTATGTGTGTTTATTCACATCTATCCATCCATCCACCCGTCCACC
The DNA here is from genome assembly GCF_019186645.2 of Phyllostomus hastatus. Taxonomy (NCBI): domain Eukaryota; kingdom Metazoa; phylum Chordata; class Mammalia; order Chiroptera; family Phyllostomidae; genus Phyllostomus; species Phyllostomus hastatus. The sequence goes on from NW_025334024.1 coordinate 23,805,899, forward strand.
CATTTATCCACCCATCCATCCATCCATCCACCCATCCATCCATCCATCCACCCATCCACCCACCCACCCATCCACCCATCCATCCATATGTATTAAGTGCCAAGCCCTAGCACAGGTCTCCGGGGTTTAAATGAGCTTATGAGGTGCATACCTGTTATCATTTAGTCCCTATTTCCAAGGTCAGCCATATTTGTGAATTTCAGAGGCCTTGACTGCAACGAGCACAGCAAGCACAAGACCGGTCTCAGGCCAATACACATACGCACCTAGTGGCCTGCAGCCTCTCAACAGTGGTCGCCCACCCAAGCCCATACCAACTGACCGGCATGGCCTTGAGGGCATCACAGCGCTGTTGGGCCATTGCTGTCACCATCTGACACGGGCCACTGAGAGCCAGCACAGCCACTGTGACCTGCTTGTAAAAATGGGTGATCTAAAAAGACTCCGTTGAGAAAGACTTTTGAAGCATCTGTTATTTAGGCTCCTGCACAAACCATCTTATTTCGTGTTAATCCTAAAGCTGTCATGAGGGTGGGGAGTGGAATTGAGAGGCCCTTCGGCCGGGCAGATCTGGGGAGGCTTCCAGGAGGAGGTGGCATCTTGGGAGCTGTTCGCCACTCTAGAGGTGACTCATGTAGGGACGATGCCACGGCAGAGGGAGGAATGGAAGGTGGACAGGGCTAGGGAGAGGTCCAGAGCACCCTTTGCACAGAGGCCTGAAGCCCTCCCAGAACGGCTGGATGTGGCCAGGCTGACCGACACAACCGAGGGGAGGGAGGGCAGGACCCAGCCAGAAGGAGAGGGGGCCCAGGGGCACAGCAGCCAGGCCTGCTGGGAAGGCAGTTGGCAGGGGGCGACTCCCACACACCTGGGCTCCGGCTGTGCAGTCAGGCACTCAGTGCCCTGCGGTGTCCAGCTCTGTGCTCTGCAGGCCTCGGACAGCGCACCGGCCCTGGGTACTGGACGCCCCCTGCAGCAGGTGCTGCTCATGCCCGCCCCGGCCCCCAGGCCGGTGTCCCCTCCCAGAGGCAGCCCTTCTGATGGGCGCCACGTTACCTGGAGACGCCTGAGAGGTGGTTCTGTGCAGGGACTGAAGGACGTGCCGTATGGCAGCCCTGTCCCCTTGTCTCTGGAGTCTCCAGCTCCTGTGGTGTCATCCCAAGCTCCCTGAGCATTCAGGTGGAAGCATACTTGCTCCTAAAACCACATCTTGCCTAACTTCTTCCTCTGCCTGTTCGGATTGTACCAATTGAGGCTCTTAACCGCTTGCACAAAAACGGGATCTTTGGCTCTGCTTCTAGGCAGCCTGTCCTACCAGTGTAACCTAGAGGCCTTCCCTGTAGAGCGCCCTCAAGGCTAGATGCGGGGGCAGGGGTGAGGGGGCGGGGGGGTGGCCCCGTGCTGGGGGCAGAGGAAAGCCCCCCAGAAATGACATGCCAGGTGGGGCCTTGAAGGTTAAGGAAGAATTTCTGACTGAACCGTGTCTGCTCCGTTGGATAAGTCTTGCCGGATTTAACCTCTGAGGATGCGGGGTGGACATAGGAGGCCAGAAGAGCCCCCTGAGCAGAGATGCAGAGGCAACACCAGGCAAGGTCTGTTGCAAAGAGAGAGTGGACCGGCGTGCAGCTCACGGGAAGGACAGGCAAAGGAGGGAGGAGCTGGAAGAAGGAGGAACGTTGGGGCCGGAGCCGCCACCACACTGTGAGCTCGCATCACTCACCGTGGCACAGCGGCCTCGGTGGATGATGGACTGTCATGCTCTTTCTTGCTGAGCCCAGACAGGCCTGGGCATCCCCACCCTGTGCCTGGCCCAGCACTCCACTGATCTTTTGAATGAGCGTGTGAAGTCACACCCGTTTACGGTCCGTGCCCCCGGGCAAGCCCGGGCTGGGCCGAGTCCAGAGGCCTGCAGAGGATGGCCCCAGTACAGTAAGGGCCTCCAGGGGAAGCGGCCATTGTGGCCCATAAATAGGTTAGGCGGTCAGGAAACAGGAAATCCTGAAAACACAATGAGGCCTGGGACGTAGGGGTTTCCTCCAGGCGGAGGGCTGGACCAAGGATGCTTCTTAGGCCAAAAGTCTTCTTGGAGCAAGGCTGCCTGCCTGACTGCTGGCCCCAGACACCCAGCTCTTCCCACAGTCCTCCGAGGCCTCAGGGCCTAGCCTTACTCGACCCCGCCGGCCCAGCCAGGGCAGCTCAGGCCAGGCCAGGCCAGGACAGGACAGGCGGAATCCTGATAGGAAAGCTGTTATGGGCTCAGCTCTCAGCTGAGCCTGGCATATGGTGGTGGGGTGGGGGGCTGGGGGCAGCCAGACTGGTGCCCAGGACAGGAAGCCCCCCAAATCAGGGGTGTTTCGCCAGGACCCCCAACCCCAGGAGCCTGCACACCTCTAACGCCTGCATGCGGCGGGAGGGGGTGGGGGGGCCTGTCCCTGCCCCAGGCTGACCCTTTCCAGGCCCGAAGAACAGAGAAATAACTCGGTTCCTCGTTAGAGAGCCAGGCAGCCATAAAACCACATCCCAGAATAATTGTGTTAAATAAGAAAAGCAAGTAACAAACCACAGTGCCTTGCAGGGTCCCAGTTTTGTTAAAATGCACACACGTCAAAACCCGTGTGACTGTGTGTGTGTGGACGCCCACGCGTGTGCGCGGCAGAGACAGGAAGGCGGGCCAACAAAATGTTTCAGGGGGTTTTCACTCTCTTCTTTGTTCTCTTCTGTATGTTCTCAGTTTTCCACAGTGAACTTCGTAATCCTAACGAAACCCACCCAGATCCTGGGGGGCCTGTTTTCTTTCAAGTGCAATGTGCACAAAGAGTTTTTACAGTGGGGACATGCGGACGATCTGACGCCGTGGGGGGAAAACAGGATACAGCCCTGGATACCGCGTCCACGGGGGGCGAGATGCTCGCTCCGGGCAGGCACGGCGCAGGAAGGAAGCTCGCAGGGTGTCGGGGCCGACGGCTCTGGTGGGAAACGGCCACAGTCCCATCCACCCACGGTCTACGGCAAGCCCCGCACCCTTGCGTCCTCTGGGTGTCACGGGTCCTGAACATTGCTGGCCGCCCAGGGCGGGAAAGCTGGAGTCTCTTTGTCATTTGATGCGATGGGTGCAAGAGGGAGTCTCATAATCTGCACATCTCCGATCAATGAGCCTCTCCGCTCCCCCACCCCCGGAAAAAACCATTTTATTATGAAAATTTCCAACACACAGAAAAGGAGGAAGCACTGTACTGTGATGTGCCCACGGCATAGGCTCTGCAATGAGCAGTTTTACTAGGCCTGCTTGAGCACATGTCAATCCATCCGTCCATCCATCTTTATTTTTTTGATACATTTTAAAGTCACAGGCATCAGTACACTTCCTTCCTAAACACTGGAGCAGGCATATCGTTAACCAGAGTTCGATATTTGTCTGTGGTTCTTTATGCAAAATTTCCGTATGTGATGCAACCGTCTGCGGTGCACCATTTGATCGGTTATGACAAAGGCGTACACTTGTGTGACCCAGACCTCTGACATGACATAGACTGTGACCCCCAGAAACCCCCCTCTTGTCCATGGACCTGGTCCGTCCGTGCCTCCACCCTCCGGTTTTCGCCCTAGGTCAGTGTTGTCTGTTCTGGGACGTCCTCCGGATGGGATCACACAGTTTACAGTCGTCTGGGTCTGGCTTCTCTCCCTCCACACTGTGTCTGCAGGATGTCGCTGTGTAACCGCAACAGCTAAATACTCTCGATTGCTGACTAGTGCTCCGTGGCACTGACACGTGGTGCGGATGTACAAACACACATTCTCCTGCTGATGGACACCTGCGATGCCTAAGGTTTTACTTACTAGGAACGAAGCTTCTGTGGACATCCGTGTGCGTTCATTTCTCTTGGATAAATACCTAGGGAGGCGATGACTCAGTCTCGTCACGTTTGTGAAACGCTTGAAGTTTTCTCTTGCTTATTGTTTTGGTCTTTTTCTTACTGATCTGTAGGAACTCTTTCATTCCTGTTGGGCCCTAAGGATATAGAAAAATTGAAGACATAGTCCCTGCCCTAAGTTGCTCCTGTTTTAGCCCCATAGATAGACAGCTGTAATTGAGATGCGATATGGTGGCCGCTATGCATCCGTTTAGTCCTTTGTCTTGCGGAGATAAAGGGAAATCTTATTTAAAAGGCAGCCAGAAGGCCAGGAGGGGGAGCCCTCATGCACTACCTATGGGCTTCACCTACGGACCCCAGCAGGAAGGCGTCAATTACAGCCCCAACAGGAAATATCAGCCTCCCAAGTGATGCTACTTTACTTCTCCAGCAGGAGGAAGGAAGAGTTCCTTCCTGCCCAGCAGCTCAGCCAATGGGAGCCTGTCTCCACGCTGAACTCTCACTTTCCTCCAATGGACTTTCCTTCAAAACAACCCCTCCCAACTTCCTCCTTTTTCTCTATAAAGTAGCATTCACCTCCTTGCTTGTTGGACTGGCCTATGGCTTTTGCTATAGCTCAGTCCTCCTGAATTGCTATTCCTGAAGAAACCCATTCTGCTGGCAAAAACCACTGTTTTATTTTCAAGGTTGACAGTTTATGTAAATTGTGGAGCCAGATCATGTCACTTCTCTGCTCAAACTCCCCTCAAGGCTCCGCCCAACTCAAGGTCAGAGCCAACAAGGCTCCACCTGACCCCATGGGACCTGGTCCCCTGGCCCCAGGGCCTCACCTTCCACCACTCCCTTCCCGTCTTCGGCCACTCCAGCTGCCTGGGCTCCTTCCTACTCCATAAACCGAGCGCGGTCTCTGCTGCACAGCCACGGTCCTGGAGATCCTCTCTCCCTGGAACATTCTTCCCCAGATCTCCACGTGACTTACTTCCCGTATGAGTTCCCAATGCTGCCGTGACAACAGACAACGGATTTGGTAGCTGAACCACAGACATTCGTTCTCTAACAGGTCTGCAAAGAACCCTTTTCCCACATACAGCTGCATTCGCAGGTTCTGGGGATCAGGGCGCCCACATATCTCGTGGGGCTCACCACCGATCTCCCGCACTTCCTCATCTCCCAGACCTTTGCTAGGAGTCACCCTCTCAGAAAGACCTAGTCTGGCCAAATCATTTACAAATGTGTGCGCACACACACACACACACACCCATTCCAGCTCTCCTTAGACTCCTTCTCGGCTTGATTTTTCTCTTTTGTATTGACTCTCAGGCGAGCCGTGTGCATGTAGCTTATTGGTTTATTGATTTTTATTGTCTGTTCCCCCATTAGAAGGCAAGCTCCAGGAAGAGAGATTTTTGTCTGCGTTGTTCTCTGCTGTGTCCCTGACGCACAAAACCGTGCTGGGCGTACAGGGGACGCTCTGTGAGTGACTGTTGAAAGAATGCATGCGTGAACCATCCTACTGAGCCCCAAGCCCTGCTTGAAGTAGGAGGGTGTCAACAGCAGGGTCAGAGGAGGAGGGACAATACTCATTCTGTCTGGACTCTTGGCCAGGCAGGCTTGACAAAGAAGGCATATCTGAGCTGGGTCAGGTGGGAATGGGGAGGCGCGGGATCCCCGGAGACAGGAAGGGAAGGGCCAAGGGTGAGGCCAGTGGGTGGGCGAGGAAGGAGAGAAGACGCCCACCTTGGCCGCCCTGACCACTGTGGTGGAAAAACCAGCCTCTGTCTGGGCCTCTCCCACTGGGAGATCCGGGTGGATGATTTCCCCAATATAGGTGGACAAGGGAAGCCCAGGTTTCCTTGGCAACCACGTCTGGTGAGGCGCCTTGGAGCCCTGGCCGGCCTCCACTGGCTGTAAGCAGCAGAAGCCCATCTCAGACTGGCTTACACTGAAAAGGGTGCTTATTGGCCCGTTATCTGAGCGGTTCCATGCAGATTTCATTGAGGCTTAAATCCATCCAGGGCTCAATGTCTCCCCAGGAGGCAACCCCCAGAGGCTGGCTTCTCCCTGCTGGGGCTCTCAGGCTGCACCCCTCCCATTTATATACGCGCAACTCCTAACAGCAGCCAGCACGCCCAGACCCCCAAACCCATCGGGGAGAGAGCTGGACTTCCCTGGGACCAGCAGCCCAAGCCCAGAGGTTACCTTTGATGAGCCTGCTTGGACCCTGTGGTCACCTTTGAGCCAATCACAATGGCCAGCAGGATGGAAGCCGCTGATTGGCCAAGCCCGAATGACCTGACCAGCTCTCTGAGAGGCCAGGCCAACTCCATCCCAACCACGTGGCGGGGGTGGGGACTGAGAATTAGGTGCTGGCTACGATTTACCCTAAAGAAAACCTCTAGGCAGGTATGAGGAGGAGGCAAAGTGGGTTCTGGAAAGGCAAGGCCTGTGGCTAAAGTGAGCTGCGCTATTGGGGTGCAAGTTGCCCTGAACTAGCAGAAACTCCTCCACTTTCTCATTCACCCTGGAACACACCAACGGGGAGACACAATCGGAGGGCGTAGCAGAGGCTGTCAGTCCCCTGCCTTTGCCGGCCCAGGTACACTGGCCCAGCACTCAGCTGCCGACCCAGCATTTCTTCGCCTGAGAACCTGCTCCGGCTGCAGGAGTGGGTGCCGCCCATGCACACAGCAAGCCACAGGCACCAGAGCATCAACACCCGCCCCCATCCCCCCATCCCCAGCCGCCCCAGCCAGTCGTTGATGGGAGTTAGTGTTTGGTACCCCAGTGTCCTCACACCATCCTCCAGAGTTCTCCGGGAGTCGGGGGATTAAGCTTCACCTACCAGAAGTGGTAACTAGCTTGGTAACTTGTCCTTTATTTCCTGCCGTCCCTTCCCACCCCTGCAGTCGCGTTCCTGGAGCACTAGGCCTAGGCTGTGGTGCCTCCCCTGGAACCCTAGTCTCAGGGGAGTCTCTGGGGACGCGAATTAAGACCCAGGATTTGATGGGTTTTCAGGGTAAATCACTGCGAACTCCTGATGGGACACAACACAGTTCTGTGTGACATGGAGCCCCAAAGAGTTCCAAGCCTGGGAGCGTCTGTTTGAGAAAAATCTCTCCGGCTGCCTCTCAGGAGGGTGTTACAGAGGAGAGGCCAGGTGGGAGGGGAGTCTCATGAGGGCGCTGCAGCGGGTCTGGGAGGAGGCGGCTGCCGTGGCCCTGGAAGGAGGAAGGGCAGAGGGACCTCACGTTCTGCACCGAGGACCAGGGGCACCGGGAGGGCGCATGTGGCTCCGTAGTGGCTCAGCACGACTGTGGGGATGTTAGTGGTGGAGCAATGGATTGGGACAACCTCTGTGGGAGCAATCTGGTGACTTTAAAAATGCACACATCCTTTGATTCAGAGATTTCAGTTCTAGAAATTTCCCTGAGAGGTGCATACCGGCACACATGGGTCAGGAAATAACATACTGCCTGACTATGTGACAATCTCCCATTTCCCAAAGGGATCAAAAACAAAAGCAAAAGCAACCTCACACACGTCAGGGCGGCCACCGTCAAAACCCAGAAGAGGAGCGCGGGCGAGGACGCGGAGACATTTGGAACCCTTGTGCGCTGTGGGCGGGAATGTGAAGTGAGAAGTGTGGAGGTTCCTTAAAAAGCTAAAAATGGAGCTACCCCCCCCCCCCACCCCCGCACCAGCCAGCGCTTGCACTTCAGGTGCGAGGAGGAAGCAGGGGCTCGGACACGGCTGCTGGGCCCTGGTGTGTTCACAGTCTGTGGCTGTCACACGCCGCACTGCAGGATTCTGACGCCAGTTCTGATGTGTTGTTGTTGTTGTTGTTGTTTTCTCAACACCACTAAGCAACTCATTCTGACACAGTCTGCCTGCAAATCGCAGTAGATTCCCACAGGTTAGGGGCGCAGGCCTGCGAGCCTCCCCCTCCCCCTTTCCGACGCCAGTCAAAACTCCAAGCGGTTACCTGTGCTTCCGACCAGCCAGCTGTACACGGAAGCTTCCGATGGCCCCCTCCTCGGGTTTGATTAATTTGCTAGGTTGGCACACCTGGGACTGTCTTCCTGATGGGGAATGAGGTTGAGCGTGTTTCGCTGTGTTTGTGGGTCCCTGGGATATGCTGTTTTTTAATGCAGTGTTGACCAAGTCTTCTGTCCGTTTTTCTTTTGGATCGTTTGCTGTTTTTCTCACTGTTTCCTGGGACTCCGTTATATATTTTGGATGCGAGTCTTCTGTGGGGCATACGGGCTGCAAGTGTCCTCTCCCACTAGGCAGCTTGTTTTCCATTCTCTTGATGGTGTCTGGTGAACGCAGGTTCTTAAGCCTAAAGCATTGCCTTTTAAAGTAACCTTTCACAGGTTTGTTTACAGTGTTATTTAACACTTGTGATTGTGAAGTCACATCCCTGGGAAAAATTACTAAATCTGTGTTAAATGTCGGCCTCCTTCCCGCTGCCCCGCCCCCACCCAATTCTGTTGGGTGTCCGCCATAAACATCCCAAATTAGAATTCACTGAGGTCATTTCAGGCTATTGTGTCTCCCATAAATAGCCCATCCTTGTTTAAAATAAAGGAACCAGAGAGCACCAGGTAATGGGAGCGGCTTTATTGAGGCATTATATAAGGGGACTCTCTGTTTCTTGAGAGCGGGGGAAGCAGGTGCCTAATGCCCCAGCGTAGCCCGTCCGCACAGAAGCGTTCTCTGTTCCATTTTCTGCTGTTTCAGAGAAAACGTGGGAAGCACCCACAGGTCATCATCGTGTTCTATTCACTCAATGGAATGCTAAAGAGTCATTCGACACAGAGCAGGCGCGTCCATGCCTAGAATATAGACGTGCATTCCTTGCGGGGACGAGCAGACGAGGCCCTGGTGAGCGTGGAGCGGACGCCCTGCGCACACACCTCCCACCCGTGCCACCTGCCGGGAGGGAACCCAGCCCGGGGTAGCCAGGCGGCGGGGTGCAGAGGCGGGCGGGCGAGCCACATTCTTTTGCAGATCCTTTGGGGCATTCAAAATATGTTTTAATCCATGTGCATTTATTATTTACTTATTTCAAAAAAACCCTAGTTACAATTTTGAAAACTACGAAATACAGGAATTTGAAGGGGAACAAAAGCTTTCAGCCTAAGAACTGGGCGCAGTCATTTTTGTCTGAGCCTTCAGCCATCAAAACTCCCCCCGTCCCTGGCTGTCCAGGGAAGGGCCAGGGCGAGGGCCAAACATAGGGGCGTCTCCTTTGGGGGCTCTACTCGCAGTCTGTGGGCCCTCCAAGGGGCACGCTCAGGGCCAACTTCTCCACAAGGCCTAGTGGGGCTGGTGCCTGGGGTCCTTAGGAATGCGAGGGGCTCAGGGCAACTTTTGAATTTATTTAGGAACAGTAGACAAAAACAATACAAAAACAATACAACCCAGCCTGGCTTATAGTAAGTAGTCTTTGTACCAACACAGTTATAAAATGCAATATATAAGATATATTATATTAAATATTACGTATACTTTTATATGCATAATTATAGATTATATTGATTACATTCTACATATTATATTATAGATTATATGATCATATAATGATATAACTGCATAGTCTATGATATTAAATAAAATATATATTATTTAATGTACATGTCATTTTTTTCTTACATGGAAGGGGTTCACGAAAGCACCAAAGTGTCTAGAAAATCACGAAGTGACCCTGGGCGAACTGTTTCCGTGGAAGGCCACTCAGTAAACACATTAGGCGTGGGGGCCCACGGCCCCTGTTGTGACTGAACTCTGCCCTGTAGGCTGTGCTCCACCCTTTATTTACCAAACAGTCCTTCTCTGGCCTTTGACCCGTGAATGAATGGGCTGGAGGGGGGATGGCTTCCAGGCCCGATCCGGGTCTGATGGATCTGTTTCGGCTGGTGGGGTGAACCTGGGGCTGGGGGTCAGTTTTCATGTCACCTCGGCCCCTAACTTGCAGTGTGACCTTGGGCAAGCTGCCGTCCCTCGTCCCTCGCCGGGCCACATGCCTCCCTTTGCTGGGCTCCGTGGAGAGGGTGAAGTGTAACAGAGGACACGAAAGTGTCTGGAAGAGGAAAGGGAGATCCCCGTGGGGCAGTGCAGGGCAGGAACGGCCAGCTTCCTAGAGGCCTGGCAGCCCAGGGCGCGTCACTTTGGCAGAGGAAGCAAGGGGGTGGGGGCAGCCAGCAGCGTGACCCGAAACACAAACAGTCCCCAAAGAGGGGCCGAAACTCTCGGTTTGGTGAAAACACGCTTGTCAGGTTTTCGCCCTGCCTGGGAGCAGCGGGGTAGGGGCAGGTGCCCAGGCTGGTCTCAGCCGGCGGGGGCTGGGCCGCGCACGTGCTCCTGGGCAGATATCCAGCCAGAGGTGGCCCCAGGTGCCACCCGAGTTGTGCAATTGTTGATCAGCAAGGCCTCTGGCTCCACAACCAGAGGTCGTACCTCAGGAGCCAGGTGCCCAGCCCCGGGGAGGGGCCCCACGCCCCCATCTCTCTGCAGGGCTGCCCAGCGGGCCAGTGACCTGGAAGGACGATTTAGAAGCATGCACTGAAGCAGACAACACACACTTCCAGGGATGTGAGAATTTCAACTTTGCTGCAGCTGCATTAGTCAGAGCCCCGGCAGGACACATGGTGTGCCCCAGGCGGGCCGGACAAAGCGTGGAGTTGACTCCTGGACGCGTGGTCAGGGTCAGGGACCCTCCGAGGGAAGCCGAGGTGCCAGGGGCGTCCAGGGCCATGCTCTGGAGGGTGCGCGGGGACAGCCGTTGCGTCTTCGTCCATGATGGGAACACATTCGGAGGCAGCCGTTGGTGGAGGGAACTGTTTTAAAAGCCATCACACCCAGACCGTGGCCGTCAGGTCAGACAACATGAAGCTGCGGAAAGAACTCGACTCTGAAATCTCTACGACTTAACACTCAGCGTTCCTTTGCTTGGCCTCTGCGCCCAGTGCAGGGTGGGGCTGGGGGCAGGACGCACCCTCGGCTCCACACAGCCACTCAGGGACTCAGGACGAGGACCCTCTGCCACCTCATAGGTCCCACCTGCTCCAGGAGAGGCGTCAGGGATCAGCCCTCCAGGGGGAGAGAAAAAGGGGTGAAGTCCTTCTTTCAAATGCCTCTCACCAGAAGTCATACTGGTCATTTCTGCTCACAGCCCTCTGCCGCGCCCGGAGCCCCACCCCCCCGCCCCCACACACCAGGTGCCTTCCTGGGCACTCAGGGAAGAGAGGAACACTTGCTACCAGCTGGGGATGGTGTGTCCAGGCTTCCAGAGCCCTCACTCTGCCGCTAAATTGTGTGTGAACTGGGACGAGTGTCTTCTCCTCCTGGAGCCCCAGGCTCTGGCCGTAAAGGCCCCGCTGGGTTAAGGGACAGGGGTATTTATATTCTTTTCAGTTACACATCACAGGAATTCCAAGTCGAACTGGACTGACCAAAGAGAGTATCTATTGGCTCCACAAAAGAGTAAGAGGCAACAGCATCAGGTCTTGCTGTATCCAGGGCCTCAAACAATGTCATCTTTCTGTCTTTGCTTCTGCTCCCTTGTGCGCTGCTCGTTTTCTGCAGGCTGTTCCCGTGTGGGGGCAAAGGTCAGAGATGACTTGGAACATTGCCTCTTCCTGGTAGGGATGAGCAGGGATGGGGACCGACTCACCTGGGTCTCCCCTGTTCCTACAGCAGGGTGGGGGATGGGGGCGGCCTTTCTGCTGCGCATGCGCTGAGAGAGGGACGGGAGTGGCGCTCTAGAGGACGATCGCGGTGTGTCTCCCGGAGACCGGAGACTGGCGGATGGATGGGTGCTGGTGGGCGAGAACAGTGACGCAGCCCCCTCAGTGAGCGCAGCCCCGTGCGCAAACACCTTTAAGTCCATCACTTTGCTGATTCTTAGCGCCAGCTCTGGGAACAGAATCCCCGTCTTACAGCAAAGGCGGAGACGCCGAGCTGGGCTTGGGCCCAGGATTTCTGAGCCCCGATCAGGACTTTTTCTGATACCCCCCTGCCCCTCCTCTGGTGCCCCGTTAACGTTCGAAGGCCTGCCCCTTTTGTCCCGCGCTGCTCAGAACAGACGCTGGCGCAATCCATTATGTGGCCACTCCTGGCATCTGGGGACAAGGGGAGGACAGGGGCAGCACCCCTTCACCCCCTCCCACCCTCTACCCGACCCAAGAAACTCTGTTCTGTTCCCCGGGGCCCCTTCCTGCCTGGGTGACGTCATCTGCACACAGAGCCAGTGTCTGCAGAATGTCTTCGCCTCCGTTGGGAACCAAACAGAAGGCCCTGGCCGGGGACTGGGGGTGGGGGCGGGGCAGGGACCCTGCAGACCGCAGCGGGGGCTGCAGGGAGGGGAGGGGACCTCTCTAGGCTTTGAACACACAGCAGAGTCGTCCTTCCGGAAGCAGCCTGGCTCTTGAGAAATGGGCGTGCTGATTGGAACCCATCCCCATGTTTGTCCACACCTCAGCTTACCCATCCAGACACAGAGGCTTGGGCTGAGAACTTTCCAGCTCTAAAATCATTGGATAACAAAGGGCCACTTTCCTCACGTTACACAGAGTTCCCACAGATCAATAAGGAGAGATACCCGGAGAAAAAACTAGGCAATGGATAGGAGCAGGCCATCCTCCCTCCCCCCTCAAAATTCCTCAATAAGTTAACAATTTACAAAGGAGGGAAAGGTTAGGACTGCAAGTAAAACCAACAAAGCAACACCACTTTCACTGAGCTCGCTGATAAAGAGGATTGCGTGCCCGGTGTGTGGGGGTGGGGAAAGCACTCAACCACTCTGGCGACAGGGAGAGACAGGTGCTCCTTGCTTTCTGGAGGGCAATTCGTCACATGTCATAAAAGCCTTAGCACACTGTGGGAAGGTGATTCCACTTCCAGGACTTTCTCTGAGGGCAAGATGCACGCAGGTTTGCAAAGGCAGTTGAGCAAAAACATACAGTAGCCTGAGAAATATTCTTAAAACCGCAGATCATGCCATCTTCTTCCCTACTCCTTAAAATGCTCCAAAGGTTTGGCGGGCTTAGAACAAATGCAGCTCCTGACTCTGTAGCCTGGCCCTGCTCCCTTTCTCTCTCCCTCTCACCCCTTTTAGCACCTTGCTGCCTCCTTTCTCCGGCCTCAGGACCTTCGCACAGGCTACTCCCTCTGCCTGGAGGCTCGGCTCCCTGGAAGGTAAGCCCCAGGAGGGAGGGTCCCCTATGTTCCCTGCTGGATCCTTGGCTGACCTCTGACATCGTTAGATGCTCACTGAATAAATAAACGGCTGAGAGAGGGAGCTGGAGTCAGAAGAAGGTGTGGGCTTGAGTTCGGGCTCCACCCTGATTAGCTGTGTGACGTTTAATCACGTTCCCCCACCTCTGTGAGCCTGGGGCTTCTCTGGAGGGAAGTGTAAACAGCAGAACTTCCCTGTGGGGGTTCTTATCAGGATGAATGACAGTAAACCAAATAAAGTGTGGTACAGAGTGAGCCTGGAGAACTGTTTGTGATCCTTACGGATGTATTATCTGTGACTGTGCTGCCTTGGGTTGAGGAAGTAAGCCCTTCCGTGAGCCTGTGCACCAGGAACGCTGCAGAAAACGATCTGTGGACATGAAAGGGGGTTAAGGATACACCGGTGAACCAGTCGTTCCATCCTTCTGGGCACATCGTAACGCATGCGCACGCGCGTAAAAATTCGGGCAACTGAGCTCTCCCTCTCCGGAGCACGCGGGAGCATTCCGTGCCTTTCCCATCCCCACTACCCCCCCACCCCGCCCCCACCCCAGGTTGTCATGTTTGCCTGTCTCTTTCCTAGGCTCCGAGGACCCTTCTTCTGCTCCTGTAACTTGTTTCCTGAGTCCACGCTGCTCAGCTGGCTCACTTCTACTGCCTCTGTGACTTTCTAAACAGACTTTCTCTTGTAATACGATTACAAAAAATTCAGGCAACAGCCCTGGCTGGTGTGGCTCAGTGGATTGAGCTCGGGCCTCTGAACTACATGGTCGCTGGTTCGATTCCCAGTCAGGGCGCATGCCTGGGGTGCAGGCCGAGTCCCCAGCCAGTGGGGGGCACGAGAGAGGCAACCACACATGGATGTTTCTTTCCCTCTCTTTCTCCTTTCCTTCCCCTCTCTCTAAAAATGAATAGGTGAAATCTTTAAATGGAACAAAATAAAATTCAGGCAGCAGATAAAGTCTGCAGTATCTCACGTTTCTCCTTCAAATCTCACGCTCCATGAAATAAAAAGGGCGTGACTGCAACAAAGTCACTTTTGACAAACAAAATGTGTCAGTATAGACTCAGAAGGGGAAGTCGGTAGGATTTACGATACAACGTGAAGGTAGAGGAGAAAAGAGTAGAAATTGCTGGCATTTTCCAGAGTTGCCGTTGGCTTTTCTGCGGGTTCCTCACTGTTCTGCTGGCCCACTGTGTATTACCACTTGCAACCTGGAAAAGCCCGTGTAACAGTTAATGGGGCCCCCACATCCCTGTCTGCCACCATCTGGCTGCTTGATTCCCGGGGCCTCTTGAGAGGATCGGGTGTCCTATGTTGTCTTAGGCAGCTGGGGCGTTCTGTCAGGACCCCGGCGTGAGCCCTGCTTCTGAGCAAACCTTCAAGGATTGAAGAGATGGGTGCCTTGCGGTCCTGGGGTTTTGCGCTATCCCAAGCAGAGTCCTAGATTGGCAAGAAGAATGCATTAAACTAAACACACATTTGGAGCTCAGAGTACCCTGGGCATGAGTCAGGAGAAAAGTCTTCAAATCACCAAAACCAACTCACATTGGCTTAAGAAATAAGGGGAGTGTTTATTGGTACATGTAACTGAAAACCTAGGATCCTAGAGCTTCAGGAATGGTTGGATCCAGGTGCTCAGATGGTGCCTTGCCGAATCTTCAAACCTGTTTTCCTCTGTACTGGCTGTGCTCTGAGGAGGGCTCTCTATGTGTGGTGGCAAGACGACTCCTCAGTAGCTCTCTAGGCTCGTGCTCCAGTAGCTCAGCAATCCTATCACACATAGGGCCTCTCTCTCCCCGAAGCTCCAGGAAAAGTCACAAGGAGGCCCTGATTGGCCAGACTTGGGTTTCCTGCCCACCCCTGAGCCAGGCACTGGGTGCTGATTGGCTGGTCCTGGTTCACAAGATCATCCTGTCCATCAGCAATGAGATGGGGTCAGCTGTACCCGCACCCATGGATGGAGAGGGCACGAGGGGTTGCTCTCGCAGGACAGTAGAGGGACCGTTCCCCAAGGGCAGAGCCCCTCTGCGCCCGCATGTTGAAGGCTGTGCTCAGAAAGGCCCTTTATCGGGAAAGCTGGGTTAATCAGAACGCCCTGTCCTCAGCTCTTCTGAAGAGCAGAGAGGAAGGCCCCGCATGGGGGGTGGGAGGTTGGGGGGCGGCGAGGGGGCCGTGGAGGAGAGTCCTGTCTGGGGGGTGGACGACACAGCTCTGCGTCCGTGTCCGGGCCTCAGCATCCCCATCTGTGTAGGGGGCTCCATCTGGCTGAAGCCGACAGGTTTGAGGAGGGTGCTGTGTATTTTTTGATGAAATGATTGGGGTGCAGCTGCCCCGCCCCACACTTCCACTGACTTGGAATGGTCTCTTGACGGAACCCAGTGTGTCTCTGTCCGTCCATGCTGGCAGGGCCACAGTATCGTTTTTCCAGGAGGGGCCCGTCAGCCTGGCCGTAAGTGGAGCTGGGAGGCTATTTCTGGCGGACACCGAGGTGCGTGAAAATGGGGTGGGGTGGGAGGTGTCGGGGACACTTGGGGAGGAAACCTGAGCCGGGCTTGACGCCCAGAGTCTGGGAAGAAGGTGGGTGAGTGGGGGCTGAGCCAGGACAGCCCTGCCCCCGGGGATAGGCTGGATGAGGCCTCAGCAGCTGGGAGAGGAGTGGGGGGGGACAGGAATGTCCCTCCTCCCGGCACCTGTCCCCAAGCTTGTGACCACTGACCCCATCCCACCAACAGTCCTAGGGAGAAATTCGAGGAGGGAAGCCTCCTCAGAATGCACTTGGTGGGAATGATCCACCCACTACCTGCTCCTGCAATAGAGATATTGGTAACAGACCATGGCGAGCCCGCCCCAGCCCAGGTGCTGTTGTTCAGTGTTTGCAAGGGTCGGCTCGTCGAGCCTCGCAACTGTTTGCAGCGGGCATGGCGATCAGTCTCATTCTAGTGATGGAGACACTGGGAGAATCTCAGAGAGGGGAAGCGACTTGCCCGAGGACACACAGCTTGTGCACTACAGAGCGTTGTCAGCATCTGGGAGCTTGTACAGACGGACGGGCAGGCTGGGCTCAAAGGCAAGGACTGGGCAGGATGCTCATGCTGGGTGGGCCAGAGGAGGACAGAAACTCAATCACCCTGAGGTGGGAGGCTGGGAATCTGGAAAGGCAGGCCCGAATCTGGGCCTTGAAGGGTCTGTGCAATTTGGACAAGATGAAATGTGCAGGGAACGGTTTTCATGCAGGAGGGAACAGCATAAGCGAAGTCATAGAGGCATGCAAGTGCAGGGGACACTTGGGACAGCACAGGCAGCCTAGCAGGGACCTCTGTCGGTTCTTTGTGGGTCATCAGGTCACTTGAGCAGTGGGCTAAGGGTGGTGCTGCTGTGCCCTGAAAGCGCCTCGAGGCCTGGAATCCCCAGGATTTGCCAGCATGGCTGAGGAGTGGCTGACCCCTGCCCTTTTGGGTGAGTTCCTGGGTCCGGAGGCAAAGCCCGGCAGCCTCAGGCCCCAGGGCAGGACTGGAGAGCGTGGAGGGGCAGGAGCCCTGCGTCTCTCGGACCCACAGGGAGGCATCCACGCAGTCCGGGCGGCTATGGACGGACAGGAAGCCAGCCATTCCTTCCCGTGCGCCGGAGGAGAACGGCTTCTGTGTGAGCCACAACAAAAAGGCTTTTCTGCCCAGTCAGAGGCGGGGGAAGCGGCCAGCTCGGCCCCTGCCCCAGCCTGAAAGGAGGCTCTGTTGGTGGCCCTGGGGTCTTCGACGCCCAGCATGTGTGGGGAGGGAAGGCCAGGGTGGGCAGGGGCCTCCTCACCTCTGCCCCAATCCTCCAGGGGCACCAGGGTGGGGTGGGGTTGCGCTGCTGGGAAGTCGGCCCCTCTAGGTTCTCTCACCCTGGCTCGGCCGCTTCCCAGCTGTGTGACCTTGCCCAAGTGACTTCACCTCTCTGAGCCCCACCGTTCTCATGAGTACAATGTAAGTGGAGTCGGCTGAGGTCGCCAAAGGCCAGGCACCCTCTGTCCACCTTCCCAGCAGCAGCCCGCGGGGCCGGTCGTGTGACCCCCTCCGTGGAGACTGATGTCCCGAAGCAGTCAGGGCTGACGCCCAGGGTGTTCTAGCCTCGAAAACTCCCAGGTGTGCAAATGCAGAGGAAAAAAGGCTGGAAGGAAACCCGGCAGGCTAGCACCGGCTGGGAGAATTAGGTGACTTATATGTTCTCCTTTTTCTTTGTCTGTAACGTCTTGTCTTACTTGAGAAGTAGGAAATAGAAAGGAACAAGATGGTGAGGGAACAGGGGTGTGAGGAGTCCGAGGTGAGTTTAGGCCACAGCTGCATTAGTAGTAGTAGTAGTAGTAATAATAATAATAATAATAATAAAAACAAGTCGCAGATGCAGGTTCCTGTTCGATGCTGGGGCAGAGGGCCACCACGCTGGGGCTGAGAGTCTCTCTGGGGATGGGGGGGCGGGCTGAGGGATGGCATCCCACCCACCCCTCCCACGACACCTCCTCCGTGTCTCTGGGCCCGGAGAAACGGGCTCCTGAGATGGAGCGGGAGCTGACAGCATCCGGGAGACCAGTTCCGCCAGTCACCGGGGTTCTCCGAGATTTTGCCGGAGAGCTTGGGGGTGAAAGGGCCCTCAGGCAGTTTCCTGAGGGGCTGACCCCGCTGCCAAGTGTCCGTGAGATGGGCCTTTTGTCCTCTCCTCTCTCATCCCTGTGCCCCCACACTGCCCGGCGACCTCTGAGCTTCTGGGGGACCCGAAGGTTTCAGTAGGAGGCAGCGCTGGGTGGAGGCCCTGTGGCTTCTGCCACGGGAAAGCTGACAAGAGGGTGTCCGCCCTGGACCCCCCATTCTGCCGCCACGGTCCCTGCCGCGGGGGGAGCTCCCAGGTCGTTTCCTAGCTGGGCCGGAGAGGCCAGTGGGGCTTCCCAGGGCCAGCACTTCCTACTCGCCTCAGCCAGTCTTCAATACAAAGAGAGGAAAGGGTGGGCTGGGGGGCCGGAGAGGGGGCGTGCAGCTGTGGGGGAGGGCGGGCCAGAGCAGGCTGAAGGACCCTCTCGGAGGAGCTGTGCAGGCCTGGCCTGCTCCGAGGCCGGGGTGGGACCCCACTACAGCTGCTCACTGCATTCCTGGGGGGGCCGGTTTCCAAGGCGCGCCCAGACCGGAGGGACGGCAGTGCTTGTCTCCTGCTCCCCTGGGTGTCATCTGCACCCTGCCCAGGGCGAGCTTTTCGGCTGCCTCAAGGATGAGAGGGCAGACCTGGGGTGCCCTCACCCTCTGAGCAGAGCACAGGGTGAGGGGAGTGGGCAGCAGCCCCGTTTCCCACTCCTCCCTGACCCAGCTGGGTCTTCAGGCGGCTCAGAAGCCAGGGTGGGTAGAGGGCCAGGTGGCCTGGCTCTCCCCCCCCTCCCCTCGTGTGTGCAGGGCATGTGGGGGGAGATGGCTCGCCCCTTCTCACCAGGAATGAATGACAAGCATCTTCCCCACTCCTTCCCTGTCCCACCCCAGGTCCCCTGCCCCACCCAGTGGAAGGCAGCTGCCTCTCATTGTTACCCCAGGCCCTCCCCTCCCGGGGACCCTGGGAAGGAGCCCCCACACACCTGGGAGTGAGGTCTCTTAGGTGTGGGAACCAGCTCCCCAGGCCCAGCTGGGACTCGGCCCATCACCTGCAGGCCCTCCAGCTGGAAGCTCCAGCCCAAGGCCTCTTACAAAGGGGGCCACGCTCGCCGGCCACACAATTTAATCAGTGCAGATTATTTACAATAAGAAACATATGGGGGTGGACACGGACCCGCCCCGCCTCGCCCCTCGGCTGGCTCTCAGGTTTTGTGGATGGAGGGGCGAAAGCAGCTGGTCTGCCCGTGAGAAGCCCCTCCCTCCGGGGCCCTCGGGATTCCGGGGGGCAGACCTGCCTGCTCAGGGCTCCAGGGACGTGGAGGGGACGGAGCCGGCTGTACAGTACCATTTCCCACAGCAGCTCGCCTCAGCCTGCTCTGAGGAGGAAGCATGTCCGCCCCAGGGCTGAGCCCAGCAGCCGGTGAGTCTCCAGGCTACAGTGGGCTCCCGCTGGCCCCTCTCGTTAGTGCCCTGGGGGACCAGGAGCTGGAAGGGAGGAACCCCCCTACCCCAAGCCTGGCGCCTGGTGGGTTGTGGGCACCCACACAGGTGGGCATACTCTGTGACATCCAGCACCCCAGCCCGGGCACCCATCAGCCCCATCTCCCCAGGAGATCTGGGATACTGGCAGCTGCAGCCTGAGGCTGGCGGGGTCCCGAGACCCCTGAGGACAGTGGTGTGGGTGAGAGAAGGCAGGATTAGGCCCAGGGAAGGAGTCCAAGGTGGGTCTCACAGTTCACAGAGGAGAAGGTAGACAGGGAGTGGGGGCCCAGCCAGGAGGCGAGGCTCCTGGGGTGGAGGGGCCTTGGCAGACCCCCTTTGGTCCTTGGTAAGGCGGGCCCAGAACCCTTCTCTAGAGAGAAAAGGAGGTGTGGGCTCAAGGGGTACGAGGGAGCTGGGGGCTGCTGGCCCCTCGGCTGGCCAGGGGCAGGGTGGGGTCCTCAGGCATAGGGAGCCCAGGCAACTGGGATTGTTAGAGGTTGGCTGGGAAGGAGCTGAAACTCAGCAGACTGGCAGCCAGGGGTCACCTGCCCCTCTGTCCCTCTGATCTGGGGTGGCTCTGGGCGAAAGCTGTTCCTGAGGCAGAGAAGGACTTAGGTGGGGGGAGACCAGTGAGGCCCCACCTGTCTCCAAAGCCAACAGAGCGCATGGCTCTGGCCCCGGGGCTCATGGCGGGAAGAACCTCGACAGCCTGACAGCCCCCCCCCCCACCTGGGCCTTCCAACCCTCCACTCTGCTGGCTGGGGCCACAGCCGAGCTGGGTGGGTGTGGACCTAATTCCCTGTCTGGAGCAAAACCCCATTTAGGAAGCTCTAAACCCCCTGCCCTGGGAACTGCCCCTGGTCGGGAAAGTAGAAACCAATGCTCAGTTAGTGTAAAAAATCCCGGGCATAAATAAACATGGGGGGGCAGGGCTGGCAGGGATGTTGAAGGGCCTGGGGGGCCCCACCCAGGGGCTGAGGGGGCTGCGGAGGGCTCCTCAGGGTGCCCCAGGCGCAGTCTCGGAACCGCAGGCGCCGCCAGCCTGGCCCCTAGCACCGTGAGGAGCAGGAGGCGGCGGGTCACACCCACTCCTGCAGAGAGCGCTTGCAGTACAGGAGCATGCGGGGCGCGCCCTTGCGCTGCATCTGCACCAGGGCGTAGGTGAGGCCCAGGATGCACAGGAGCAGCAGCAGTGGCGGCACCAGCACCATCACCATGTTCACTGTCCGGGTCACCTCCTCCATCTGCACCACCACGCGGCTGCCCCCGTCCTCGTCCGCCCCAGAGTCCTCCTCCCCGGCACGGCCCTCGTCGCCCTCCTGGCTGTCCCCGTCCGCCCCGGGCTCCGCACCCCCGTTGGGGTTGAAGGGCGGCCGGGCCACGTCGGGCCACCGGGGTCCCGGCTCTTCGCAGCCCATGAAGTCCCGCAGGATGGACTTGGGGTAGCCGGGCTCCATGCGCAGGCGCTCGTTGTCGAACTTCCAGTATTTGGTGCCCTTGTAGAAGTAGGTGTAGGCTGCAGGGGCAAGCAGGCCGGAGCCGTGTCAGCCGGGGACCCCTCGCCCGCCAGAGGGTCTGGCGGGAGACCAGGCCGTGCTGGAGGAGCTCTGGCTTTAGCACATTCTCCTCCTTCCTCGCTTCCCAAATCTGCCTGTTTCCTGCTCACAGAAACCAGCCCGGCCTCAGAGGGGGCAGCGTTTGGGTCAAGGGAGCCACTAGAAAATGCCGTGCTGCTGGGCTGGGCTGGGCTGACCCTGACGAGGGCTGCGCACAGGGGAGGGTCCTGCCGCCTGCTGGGGTGGAGGCTGCAGTTGGGGGACCCTGCTGCCTGGTCCCGGGACTGGCCCCACCCCCCACGAGCCAGGCCAGTGTCTCGCTCCAGGCCGCGCAGCCAGCCGGCAGCAGACCTGGAGCGGAGCCCAACACGGCCTTGGCCCAGCTCTCCGGCCTTGGGCACCTTGCCACGTCCCATCAGCCCCAGGAAGGGCCAGGTTTGAATCATGGGGTGCGCCTGTGCTCTGCTGATCACGGTGAGATCAGGGCGGCCGGAGGGATGCCATCGCACGCAGACAC
The DNA here is from genome assembly GCF_019186645.2 of Phyllostomus hastatus. Classification (NCBI taxonomy): domain Eukaryota; kingdom Metazoa; phylum Chordata; class Mammalia; order Chiroptera; family Phyllostomidae; genus Phyllostomus; species Phyllostomus hastatus. Next base: position 23,827,177 of record NW_025334024.1, read on the forward strand.
GGCGTGACCCACCCGAGCGCTGGCAGAGCCCGCGGGGTCTCCCCCGAGCCTGCGAGCCCGGAGCCCAAGAACCAGAGCTGTGGCTTTTCTTAAAGTCCCCCGCGACCGTGCTGGAGAAATAAAAGGCACAGCTCCCTGTCGCTGGTTACAAGGACAGAGATCTGGCTTCCCTTGCAGGGGGTAAGTGCGTACCCTGGGGGGACCCTCATCCCATCGCTCTGAGCCACGCTTGGGCTCGGGGCTCCCTGCAGGCTGCCCCTGGTTCCCAGGTAGGACCCGGAGCCCTTTCCCCGAGCTCTGTGGTTGAGTTTGGCCAGCTTCAAAACAGGGTGGAGACGGCACAGGGAGGGCCGGGGGAGTCGTGCTCCAGAAGCTCCCAGAAGCCCAGGGCCCGACACAGCTGCGTCCCCCATACACGCCATCACACCGCCTGACGGCCTCAGGCAGGCCCCACCCCTGCGTGCAGGAGGAGCCCGGTGAGCGTGAGCAGGCTGGAGGGTGCTGGCCGTGCGTGGTACCTGCGTCGTTGCTCAGGAAGGCCCCTCGGGGGGAGACGGGGATCCCCTGCCAGACACTGATGGGCTTGGGGTAGCCGGGGTCTCCACGCTGCGTGTCCTCATTGAAGCGCCAGTACCTGTGACCGGAAGCACCGGGCTGTGGGCCTGCGTCGGCCTGGAGTCTGTCCCCCCCGCCCCCGGTGGTGGGTCCTCCCTGGGCGGGCCTGGGAGACGGGCGGCCCGGCTGGGGCCTTGTTCCTTCAGGGAAGGGGGCGCTCACCTGTCCTCTTGGAAGAAGAAGGTGTGCCCCGTGGGCTCCCACCAGATGGCCGTGTCGATGCGGTCGTAGGGGATGCCCAGGCCGTAGCTGGTCAGCGGCTGTGGGTAGCCGGGCTCCAGGTTCGCTTCTCGGAAGAGCCAGTAGCGGTCCCCTGTGGGAGCAGGGGAGGCAGGTGTGACGTGGGCTGGGGCCGAGGGCGTGGGCAGGGAGGGGGCCCAGCCACGCTGTTCTGGGCCCACAGATCCATGCACGTTCACTGCCACACTCATTACACTCGCACTCATGCCCTTGCACACAGGGCAGGCACTGGCCACCACCACACACGGTGCCACGCCCCTTGTAGCATCCCCGCTCTGCGCTCATGGACGACTCTGGCACACTCGTTTACACACACATGTGTCAGCCACTCACCCCTCTACACACACCCCACAGTCACACTGGGCATGGGTCTGCATTTCCATGTGAATACCCCCCCAACAGGCCTTGCAGAGAAAGAGGAAAGATGGGGGGCCCTGCCTGGCCCCTGGGTCTGGTGGCTGCTCCCAGGGCACCCCAGTTCATGGTCTAGGGATCCCCACTCTGGGTACAGGCCCCGCCCTGTTCTCAGGGAGCTACTGCCTCACTGAAGCTGAGGACAGGGGGACTGGGGACACAGCTGATCCGGGGTGCTGCCCCAATGGAGGCAACTCCCCCTGCCCTCCTCCCTCCTTCCCCGGGCCCAGCTGGGTCAGAGGCCGGGGCAGGAAGGCCCTCCCACCCACCCCAGCTCACCTTTAAAGAAGACAAAGCGCCCGTCTTGGCGCTCGTAGGCCGCGCTGATGTCGCTGGGCAGACCACGCCAGAAGTGCCCGATGGGCATGGGGTAGTTGTCCAGGACACGGTTGTGCCGGACCCGCCAGAACCAGCGGCCCTGGGGAGGGTGTGGGCGTGAGCGGGCAGAGCAGGCACGCTGCCTCAGCCTGGGAGAGGGGCCACCTGGGAGCGCCCCTTCCTGGACCAGGGTGGGTCCTGGGGAGGCCACTGAGGTCCTGAGGGCAGTGCCTGGGAGACAGCCCTGGGCCAACGGGGCGGGTGGGCGGACCCTCGGGCTTGCTGTGTGACCCCAGGGAAATCCCTCGTCCCGTAGCCTGGCTGCTCCTCAGTCTGGGGTCTGATGGCTTCCCAGCGGCTGCTCGGTGAGGGAGGGGTTAGGGTTAGCAGCCAGGCGAGCAGCCAGGTAGGGAGTGAGGTGGGGGTGGGGGGGCACTCTCTGGCTCTGAGTCTGGGCCCAGGGGCCTCTCAGGGAATGGGCAGGGGCCAGACCTTGAACACGAACATCTCCCCACGCAGCATGGCCACCGTGTCGAAGTCCCCGTCGCAGATGTTGGGGCCGTACTGGTCAGGCCGCTCCGTGGCTCGGGGCTGGACCGGGGGGCCTGGCTTTGGGGGCCGCTCTGGCTTCCCACCTGGGGGTGGAGGCTGGGGGGGCCTGGGGGGCCGATGGTCTGGCCGGCCTGGCCGCCGGGGTGTCACAGTGGGGAGGGGCTGGGTGGGCTGTGGCTGACCGTCTGGGGTGCCTGCCGAGCGGAGGGAGGGGGGACAGGAAGTGAGGAGGAAGCCCCAGAACCCAGCCAGGGCTCCAGGTTGTCCTCCTCAGGACACAGGGCCCTGCCCGTGCACAGTGGACCCCTCCCCTCCCCCACCCCCACGCTCTCAGGAGGACCTCCATCCTTCTGCACAGAGCCCGCTTCTCGACCTCTCGCCTAAGCCCGGTGGCTTAGGTCACTGCGCCCCTGAGGGCTCCTGTCTCCGTTTTCCCTTGGAGACAGTCCCCTCAGGATGCCAGCCTGCTCCACTGGAGGACCCAGAGACACCCAGGGGACACCCACAGAGGCAAGAGCATGATTTTACAAACTCTGCCACGTTTCCCTCTGATGACCAGGTTGCTGGGGAAACAGGGTCTGTCACGTGCCTAGCAAGGCGGGCACTGCCAGCCCCAGGGAGGGGCTCGGTGTGGGCGCTGAATGGAGACCCCGACCCCCCAACCTGGACCTCAGGACATCCCCCACCCTGAGGCTTTCTTGACTGGGGCCTGAGTTGGGGGTGTCACCTGCCTGAGAACCACTGGCAAGTGACAAAGCAACAATACTCGGCAGAGACGGCACCTGGGACTGCCGGGGGCCCCTGCAGGCTCCAGCCCAGAGCCACTGTGAGGGTTCTGGGTGTAGGTCCTGGGCTGGATGTCTAGTCCCATCTGAGTGATGTGAACAAGTCACAGGTCCTCTCGGGGCCTCAGTGTCTCATCTACAAAATGGGACAGCAGGAGCAACTGTGCCTCGTGGGGCTGGGAGTTGCGAGCAGGCGTGCGGTGCAGAGCCCGCCCACCGCCCAGCCCGTGCCGCCCGCTCACCGTAGAGCTGCTGGATGCCCCGGAGGTCGTCCTCCGGCAGTTGGAAGTTGTCGGTGTCCATCCACTGGTAGAATGGCGCCATGATGGCACTGGGGTTGCTCGAGTGCTCCAGCCCCAGCGCATGGCCCAGCTCGTGCACAGCCACCAGGAAGAGGCTATTCCCTGCAGTGGGCCAGCAGCATGGTCAGCACCGGCCCCGCCCAGGACCTGGCCGCCCCAGGCTGCGGGCTGAGCCTGCCAGGGAGCCTGCCCTCGCCTCACTCTTAGGAGAGGCTGAGCGGCTCTGACTTCGGGGCCTCCAGCTTCCCCATCTGAGACATGGGGGCAGTGATCCCTTCTCTTCCCTACCACCCCGTGAAGACGGGAGCACGAGAGCTTGCGGCCAAGCGTCATGGCTGCAGAGAACCGACCGCACAGGGAAGCTCTCCCCTCCTGGCCCTGCAACTCCAGCTCAGCTCCCCCCCCAGCCCTGGCCAGCTGTTCTCACCGTGCATGTCCGTGCTGGAGAAGGTCCAGGGCTCATCTGCGTCGAAATGGGTGTCCCCACCCAGGCCAGGGCCCGGGAAATAGGCGTGAGCCAGAAAGCCGCCTGTGCCGTCAAAGGGTGAGCTGTCGCCATGGAAGCCAGAGGCAAAGAGGACCATGATGTCAGCCTCCTTCTGCCGCCGCAGCCTGATGTCCTGGTAGGGCACCTCCTGGAAGACCAGGGGCGTGGCCTGCTCCCACACCCGGAAGGCCCGGCGCACCGCCTCCAGCGAGTGGTACCAGCCCAGCTTCTCCGTGTAGTTCTGGATGCTGCAGGGGGGCGGGGAGACACGCGTGTGAACCCAGGGCCTGGCGCCCCCTGGGCTGAGGCGGAGACGCAGGGTCCCCAGGAACTCGCGTCAGGTTTGAGCTGGCTGCCCGACACTGCCTGACCGTATCAGCCGTCAGTCTACTTAGGGGTGAACTTAGAAAGGAGAACTGAATGTTAAAACCAGGAGTTCATTAGAATATCACCCAACAAGGTTGCCTTGTGCCAATCAAGCCTATTTTCAGTAAGAAAATGTTACGTCAATGAAAGTGCAGGGGATACGTGGCTCAGAGACCTCGAAGGGGAGGTGCGCGTGGAGGACATTCAGGGAACACGGGGCTAGCGGTTCTGAAGGCGGGGCTTCCGGGCCAGGCTGACGTGAGTTCAAGGCTGGGCTCTAACTTTATTTGTGTGGCCTCGGGCCAGTGAGTTGGTTTCTGCACTGGAGGTTTTTTCACCTGTTAAATGGGAAAAGGCGGGCCGTGCTTTCGTCACGGCGGCCCTGTGGGGAGGCCTGCTATTACCCGTGTACATCAGAGGGGGCGTCTGTGAGCTGGACAGGCCTCCAGTAAAGCTGGCTGGGCCACCGGTTCACTCTGGGGGCTCAGAGGCCGTGGGAGCTACTCTGCCTTGGGAGACGGAGCTTCAGTGGGGCCCTGGCCAGACAGACACAGGAAGAGGAGCCCTTGGGGACCGCCACACGCTCGGGGCTCAGGGGGGTTTCTTGACCTGGGACTCACTGCAAAGGATGATGGGCCTAGGACGCAGCCTGCCCGCCTGAGAGATGCCCGGGTTTCGGCCTCCTGGCCCTGCACTGTGGAGGCCCCCAAACCGAACCGGTGCAGGAACCCATCTGGGCCAGTGAGGTCAGACTGGGCGGGTGGCGGGGGAGGGAGGGAAGGGAAGGAGGACAGAACAGAAGCAGCTCTGGAGGGCCTGATCTTCTCTGGAGGAAGACGCCCCAGGGTGTGCAGCCGGAGTCAGTGTGGGGGGTGGGGGTTGGAGTGGGTCTGGACCGTCCACACTGTGGCCCCAGGGGGGCCGCTGGGAAAGGAAGCCTTGCAGACGAGTCCACTGGGGAGCCCGAGGTCTCAGACCCGGTGGTGCGGAGGATGCTGGGAGAAATGCCACCCCAGGAAGCCGGGGTCCCTACCTGAAGGTCAGGTGGGGGTTGTTCCACTTCCTGCCGGTGAGGGCATAGCGCTTCCGCCGCCGCAGATTGGCTTTCACGCGCGCCCCGAACTGATCTGGCACCCCGCAGCGAGGCCGCTTCATCCACCTGGGCCAGGAGCGCGAAGGGGTGAGCTCAGAGCCTCTTCCTCCAGGCAGCCCACCTCCTTCCACCCTCCTGCCTCTGGCCTTCGGCGGCTTCTTAGGGTGGGAGATGAGCTAAGTTTCTATTGCCTCAGCAGGAGCAGGGGCACAGCGGCCTTGCACTGGCAGACTGGATGCCCAGCAGAGGCTCCTCAAAGGCGGGCCCCTTCCCACCAGGAAGGGGACAGGTACTCCTGCGGCCTCCTGCCCTTCATACGCGATGCTCTGTGCGTGCTCCTCAAGGATGTGGCTTTCGGTCACATCCCTTCTAGGGCCTAACTAGGCTGGCCGTCCCACCCAGGCCAGGTGTGCTGCACCCCCCCACCCCTGCCCCGGCCCATTCCTGTGGCAGACGCCACTGATCAAGCCTGTGTTCCTTGTGGCTGAGCTGGGACTCGGCCTCAGCAGCCTTCTCAGCACAAGGCTGGAGGCAGCCACTCCCAATGAGTCGGAGCTCGCATGGAGGATCAGACCACCTGTCTCTTATCTAGACCCCTCTCTCCTGGTAACACCACACTCCAAGGCCTCGAGAGAGCAGGACAGAAGCCAGAGGAGTCTGAGAAAGGCCCGATGGAGAGACTCACGCCTTGGTCTCTTCGTCCAGCACGCCGGTGACCGGGATCCCGTAGAAGCGCTGCATCTCGGCGAGGGCCGAGGCCAGGATCTGGGCCGAGCGCAGGGTGGACATGTGGCGGCTGGGCTGGGGCAGGTAGCCGTAGAGCCGCAGCCAGTTCTGCGAAGGAGAGATCACGCCGGTCAGCAGGTCCTGGCACGGCTGGCTCTCGAGACACACACAGCCCTCATTGGGTGCCTGCCCACCTCCCGCCCTCCAAGCTGCTGCAGCCTCCCTGGGAAAGGCCTTTACAAGTCGGGTCTGGTGTCCAGAGACTTCTCCTCCCGGAGGAAAAGCCAGTTTTATTTTTTGTTATTTTTTAAGAGAGGAGGGAGAGAGAGAAACATCAATGTGTGGTTGCCTCTTGAGCACCCCCTACTGGGGACCTGGCCTGTAACCCGGCCTTGTGCCCTGACTGGGAATCGAACTGGTAACCCTTTGGTTTGAAGGCTGTAGCTCAATCCACCGAGCCACACCAGCCAGGGCGAAAAGCCAGTTTTTACTGAAGCTCTTGGGCCCGTGCTACCAGGCCCCGCTTCAGCTCTCAGACCTCACTCCTCCCATACACCCTGCCAGGCACTCCCCCGCCTCAGGCCCTCTGCACGTGCTGCTCCCGCCCAGGTACATGCATGGCTCGCACCCCCATTTTCTTCCAGTCTCAGCTCCAACTTCACCTTACTGGAAGGTGTTCTCTGACGACACTACATAAAGAGAGACCCCCCACCTGCTGTCCCCTGCACCCCCTGTCTTCCTTCCTTGCACTTGTCACTACCTGACATACCTTATATTTCACTGAGATGTTTTCCATCTGTCTCCCCCACTAGGATGGCAGGAGGGGGGATCCCCAGTGAGCCACGCTGAGCCGTGGTCAGGAAGAGGACTCTGACCTGCCCACCTCATGCCCCCAAGGCCACGAGAGCACGGTGACCACCACGACAGGTTGTTGGCACAGAGGCCAGGGACTTCTGTGAGTCTCGGCGCCATTGGAAGTGTGTCCTTTGCACCTTTGCTGGCCCAGCCTGGGTCCCTAGGCATCCCCTGGAGTGAGGGGACCTGAAGGCCTGTTCTCTTGAGAGGCCCTGGAAGGTAACAGCTACGCCTCAAGGACCCACAAGGTAAGAGGGTGACGGGGCATGGTGGCTGCTCTGGGCTGACAGCCACGGGTCAGCTGGCTAGGGCCATACCCACACCTGTCTGCCACCAGTGTCACAGCCAACTCTGTAGGTACTTGCTCTCTCAGTGCCGTCCGTCAGCCCTGGCGCCCAGCCAGGCCCCTGGTGTGTGGGGGGCTGCCCCACCCCCGGCTCAGCTGCACCCAGGCTGCTGCCAGCAACAGTGGCTGCTGAGCCCGAGAGAGAGAGAGAGAGAGAGAGAGGTGCAGAGACACGGCCAGAGCTGCAGGGCCTCCCAGGGCCGGGGAGATGGCCACCAGCAAGGAGGCAGAGCCACAGAGATGGTGACAGGCAGGGATGAGGACAGGTCCAGCCACACCACTTCTGAAGTGTGGTTCCGTTGTGCTATGACCTGCCTCGTAGCACGGGTTTCTGTGAGGACGAGATAGGGGCGTCCACACTCACGCTTGCGCGGTGCTGGGCAGGGAAACGTGCCCAGTGAATGTATCATTCATGCCAGAGGCCAGGGGCTGTCTAGTCCCTGGAGCGAATGCCTTTGGCCTCTACCAGAAGGATCGAAGGTTCCAGGCTCTGCCAGGGCCTGAGGGCCGTGCAGCCTCAGGGGAGGGCAGGACGCCCCGCAGCCAGCCCTGCTCAGGCCCCTGGCCCAGGGCACCTTCCCTCTTCTGCTCCTGCTCTTCTCAAGAGTGAGAAAGCTCTCCTGAAGTTCATGTGTGTGTGTGTGTGTGTGGGTGGGTGGGGGGGTGCACCCACCACCCTGCGTGGACACGGTTTTCCTGGAGAAGCCTGGAGAGATCGAGAAGTCGAGGCGTGACCGTCGCCAGCTCAGGCAGGGAGAGGGATCCAGCCGGAGGAGGTGGGGCTGCCTGCTGACAGATGAGGGCATCGCTTATTTGCATAAGGTAAAAATATCTCAGGGAGCTCAATCACAGGCCACCGCGGGGCTGATTAGCAGTGTCTGCAGAGTGACAGGAGAAGGGCAGGGAGGCGGCGGCTCGGGCTGGGGCCCAGGGGAGGGCCGAGGAGGGAGCTGGGCCTGTCTGTGGGGAAGAGCCCCAGAGCCCAGCAGAGGACATGGGGCCCTTTAATTCTGGGGACAGTTCGGGGGCTGATGGGAAGGTCCCCAGGGTGCCTGTGGACCCTCCTTCACACAGAGGAGGACCCTCTGAGTCTCAGGGAAGCCGAGAGCTTCCATCTCAGTCCCAGCCAGGCCTTCAAACCCCAGCGCCCTGGTGACAAGAGCTTCCCGGCCACTGCCAGGGTGTGAGGCAGGAGCTGGGGACGGGCGGCGTGAGCAGAAGCACGATTCTGGCCCAGGGCAGCCAAAGCTCCTGACGGCAGGGTGAAGAGGGTGACAGAGCCAGCTGGCGCGCGCGGGCTGGCCGCCCGCAGGGGGCTGTGGGCTTTTCCTCTCCCCAGTGTCAGGGAGGGGGCTTCTCGAACCCTCCTGCTGTGCTAAGGACCACGAGCCTGGGAGGTGAGCTCTCGGAGGGTGAGACATCACGGGCAAGCGCCCAGGTACCACACAGAGGCTGCTGCCTCCTGGTGAGGAGGGGCTGCATGCCCCCTAAGCCCGGGCTTCCCGAGGGGTCTGCTGCCCTGGGACCGAAGTGGGAAGCAATTTTCAAGGTCAGCGCAGGGGAGGGGCTGTGTTCAAGCTCCGGCCACTCCTGCTGGTGGCTGTGAAGTCTGTCCCTCATGCAAGGGGCCTCCTTTCCCTTCCTCTTGCCTAGTCTCACGGGTGGAGTGCCAGGAAGGTGAAACTTTGCTTCTCAGGCGGAGAAACTGAGGCCTGGGGAGGTCAGTGAGCAGCAGAGCAGCAGGGCCTCCCCAGCGAGAGGCGGGGAGGGTTCTGAGGGGAGCGCTGGGGCCAAGGGCCCCTCCGACCAGCAGCCCGCCCTGTAGGCTTCGCCCGCCCTGGCTCTTTCTGCCATTCCTCTCTTCAACCAGAAGTACGTCTAGATGCTTCAGGTGAGCGGCTAGCCCCAGGCGAGGAGTGTGGGGGCTCAGGAGTCGGAGGGGGGAGGCCCCGACCCCCCAGCCCTGGGAGAGGCCATGAATGCCGCAGCCAAGGACCGAGAATCTGCTGTGGGCCTGGCTATCCACTCATCATTGCATTCGATGCTCACGCGCACACCCCATTCCCGTTACGCAAACTGTGAGGTTCAGAGAGGGCGAGTGGCCCACCCAGGGCTGCACAGCCACCATGGCCAGAACTGGAGCCCAGAGCAGTACCACCGGACCCGGCTCTTTGTGAAGTAGCACCAGCTCCTCCTAGCCTGAGCTCTGGACAGCGGGCTCCGGACCTTCCCCGGAACAGTGCCCAGCACAGCACTGGGGGAGGCGTGTAACCCGCCCCACGCTCCCCATCTCCGGCTGATCCGGGAGCTGGGCCCCATTGGCAGAACCGCCCCCCAGGCCGGCGAGACAATGCCGAGGCCGGCCGGCAGGGAAGGCGTGTCTGAGAAGGAGCTCCCAGACGGATCGATACTGTGCATTAAGCGCGGCTGGCCGTGGGGGCAGGGGGCGAGGGCGGCCGCTGTCACCGCAGCCGGCTCCTCCAGCCACCTCCTCCCACCCGCCCTATCGGCCCCCGAGTGATAAGACAATCTCCGCTGGGCTCTGCTTCGCCTCTGTCACCCACAGCCCTCTGACCGTCTGAGCAGACCCTGGCAGCGTGGCCCAGACAGGCACAAAGGGCGTCTTGTCAGGCCCGCTGCTGATGAACAGACTTCTCAGGGCAGTGCGGGGCCCACACTGTGCCCGTCTCCCCACCCGGTGTCGCGGTCCTTGGGTCCTCGGAGGAAGGCCAAGGCCAGGCCGGGCACAGAGCAGGAGCGAACAGGATGATGAGTTAGGGGGAACCCCAGACACTGCCGAGGCAGGGCGTGCACCCTGGCCCCATCCAGGGGGTCTGAGCCAGGAGCCCCTGAGAGGCCTAGACTCTGCCAGCCTCGGGCTGGAAGGGACCTCAAAGCCATCAACTCTAGCTACTTCACAGAGGCCTCCATGGACCACAGCTGGGCCAGGGACCCATAGGGCCTGCACCCTCGCAGAGATGGGGGCCCACCCCACCTCTGGGCAGCCACAACTGCTCGCTCTCCCTCAGGCGGAGCAGAAACCTGCTGGTCAGGGACACCCGCCCCTTGGCCCTGCCTGCTTACCCTGAGGATGGGCCTTGGAGTGGCAGAAGAGACCCAAGATGATGTCTCTGAGCCCCCGACCGCTCCCCCCTGCAAACTGGGGTCAAAACCATCATCCCTCCCCAGCGGCTGCACAGGGATGACAGCACAGGTGACACCATCAGCCCCGGGGCCAGGGAGCAAAGGGGACCCCAGGCCGGGCTACCCGCCCACACTCGAGCAGTTCTAGAACCGGCCTTCCGGAGGGGAAGGCTGCGGGCAGGGTAGCCTGTGCTCCTGCCGCTTCTGTACCTGGTGGTCTCCCAGCTGCCTGGCTCGCCTTAACCTGGAGAAAGAGCAGTGGGGTCCTGCGGCCAGGGGGTGGGCAAGGCAGGTGAAAGGGCCCTGTTTGCCAGTGATTTCAGCTGCCTGGGGCTTCACCTGGAAACCCCCACAGGTGTTCTCACCTACAGGGGATGTCCACAGGGCGGAGCCTGGGTGGCGGGACAGGGGGAGGGCTCCAGGTTCACCCAGCCCTGCCCCCACCATCTTCTTCCCACCTGGCTCCTGCCTGGGCAGCTCCACGAGGTGGCACACTGGGCTCTGGCCTGCAGCCTCCGACCCAGCACGGGGCTGGGGACCCAGGCTCCAAGCCAGGCTGACTGGGCTCAGGCCCGAGTTCTGCCACCGCCGGCTGCGGAACCTGGGGTAACGTCTCTCAGCTCCGTCTCAGTTGCCTCTTCTGTACCACGGGGTAACAAGAGCCCCCACACTGAGACCCCACACCAGGCTCAGTGTGGAAGTGCTCACAAACGTGTCGAAGGTGGCCAAAACAGCATGGGATCCCACCGGGCCCCCGAGCACGGCGGGCGGCCTGTTACACACATGCACGGAACCTCGCCAGCAACTCTGTCCGGTCCATGCTATTATCAGCCCCACCCTGTAGACGGGGAAACTGAGGCGCAGACGGTTCCATGACTGCCTCGCTCAATAGCAAATGCCGTTCGCTCCTAACAGTCTCTGTGTTTTGCCACCATTCTGCAAGCACTTCCTGCGCACCAGGTGCCCTGCCCACAAGTGCTGGGCGTGAGACGAAGCCGGGCTCTCATCCCTCCGGGGTGACAGTCGTTCCTGGGAGGCCAGGGTGGTGGCCAGGGCTAAGGGCCAGCTGGGGCAGGTGATCCAGCCTCGGGCCCCCAGGCGCTGTGGCTCCGGCAGCTCAACCATCTGGTGTGGCAGTGGGACGTGGGGGACCCCCAAGGCTGGTGAAAGGCGGGGACCCAGGTCCTCTTCTGTCTGTCAGACACTGGATGTCGAGCTGGGTCTTCCTGCTGGCCCCTTGTGGGGAAGGGGAGCTGGCACGAGGTGTCCCTCCTCGTCTCTCTGACCCACCGCCGGCTGGCAAACCTCTGCTGCTCTCGCCGGGGGCTGCGAATCCTGTGCCCACTCCCCAGAGGGTCCAGGTGCCCCTGCAGCCAGTGTCTTTCTGGGGAGTGGCCTCGTAGGAGCTTGTGTGGCCAGAAGGCACCTGCCGTGGCCTGCCGTGTTCGGCCACCTTCAGGGCCCCAGGTCCTCGCGTCCACCTGTGCGGTCCTCCAGGGCCCTCCCTGTGATGCGGGAGCATCCGAGCTGCGAGCCTCCGGCGGCCCCTCGCTGCTTCTGCTGACGCAGAGAACACATCTCCTGAGTCAGGCCTGGCCCCTGCCCGAGTGCCTGGCTGCGTGAGCCACATAAATCTTGGGACGATACTGAAGATGCCAACTATCTTAGTCCACTTGGGCTGCTGTAACAAAAATACTGTAAGCCGGGTGGCTTGTAACAACAAACATTTATTTCTCACAGATCTAGAGGCTGGAAGTCCAAGGTCGGGTGCCTGCCTGGCCAGGTTCCGGTCAAGGCCCTCTTCCTGGCTGCGGACGGCCAGAGTCTCACTGTGTCCTCACACGGTGGAAGGGGCAGGGGGCCTTCTGGGGCAGCTTCTTTGGGGTGGGGGACCTGGGTGTGTTTCTATGTTGTTTCCTTTCCGCCCACTCTAGGTGGGGAGAAGCGAGGTGTTTTCGCCCAGAGGTTGGAGCGGGCACGTTGGACAGACATGCTGTTCAGACAAGGAGCACGCAACTGCCAGGAGGCAGCTGACTGAGGGGACCCCAGGGCAGCTCCAACACACGGACTAGACTGGGCACGGGGCCTCTGGGGGAGGGGTGGCCAGCAGACATTGGCGCCGGGGGCTGGGGCTCACCAGTCAGATCTGAGGGTCGAAATCAGCATTCACGCTGACCCCCATCCCATCCTGCCTTTTGCTCACCCTGCTCAGCGGCCGGTCGGGACAAGGGAGGCATGTGGGAGTCAGTTCAGGGAAGCTGAGTGTGTCGGTGTGTGACCAGGCAGCCGCATCACAGCTGTGAACTCTGGCAGCCAGAGGCACCTGTATGGGCCCCGCTGAGGTTAGGCCTGGGGAGAGCGGAGGGCAAGAAGAGACCATAGCTTCTCTGGTGAAAACCAAAGGGGCTTAAGTGGGTCAGGTGCTGCGGCCAGCAAGAGCAGGCCAGATCAGAAGGGGTGCCCGGACCCCCAGGTGGGGGAGGCCAGGAGCTATGGCTGGCACCTCAGTCAGGTGAGGCCTGCCTCCATGCAGGGGAGTGGGCTCCAGCCCCGAACAGCTGGGGCCTGGGGCTGGACATCCAAGGGAGAGAGAGAGGCACAGGGCAGAGTAACTCCGCAGTGGCTGGCTTCTCCAAGAAAGACCGCCTTTTCCAGGCAGGGGCGTGCCAGGGCGCAGGTGTCTGCCAGCTCCTAGCGATGCTGTAGTCTAGTGAAATTCCTGCGGGTTCTGCCCCGGGAGGGACAGGGGCCAGCCTTGGCTCAAGTACCGGGATGCTTGGAGGAGGAGAGGAGGACCCAGCCACCACCTAAGCTGAAGTCTGCAGCTGTCGGGGGGGGGGGGGGGCGGGCGCTGGACACAGGCTGCAGGCCAGGCCCAGGAGTCTCTGAGGTTGGTCCTTACAAGACTGTGGACCTGGGGACTATGGCCCCACAGTCTCCTGGTAAACGCACTGGCTGCTGAAGCCATTCAACTCTTTGGGCCTCCATCTGCCTAGGCTTGACGAAACTCCGAGGAACAGTCTGTACCCCAAAGCCAATGCTAGGAACAGGGGTGTCTTGAGCCCTCCATCTACCTTGTCTTACAACATTCAAGAGTCCCCCCCAAACCTTCCGGTCTCTTCCAGCGACAGCCCAACCCAGATTGTCCCCGAGGAGAGAGCAAGCAGGTCCCTCTCAGAATCCCCAGCTAGTGCCGCCACAGGCTCAGGGCCGTGGTCTCTGACCCCAGTGCGGCCCTGGCAGAGGAGAGGGCACTGGAGAAGCAGCAGCAAAGGAAAGAGAATGAAGCCCCGCAGACTATAGGTCCCAGTGCCCCAGCTCTGGGCCATCTAAGATGACAATTCATAATGCATGGCCACCCGGTTCCAGCTTGGTCTGTAATTGCTTCCTGCTCGGAGATGCCATTCCTCCGTGGATTAAAAACTGCTCAAGGGTGGGTCTGTGACTGGCAATTCTCGGTCCTCCACTCCAGAGAGTGGCAGGTGGGTCCAGAAACTCTTCATCACTACCTGGATCACAGGCTGTGGGACACTCCCCACCAGCAGAAGCCCCCTGCCTGCCTGTCAGTACAAATGAGGAGGAGGCAGCTGGCCTGGGCACGGGCTGGGCTCCTACCCCACCTTCTGCCGGGGACCTGGCTCCCCGAAGCTCTCCCTGGCCTGGCCAAGGAGGGAGGGAAGAGCAGGTGGGGAACTGGCTGAGAGGTGTAACTTGAGCCGGGAGGAATTCCCTGCCCTTCCTCCAAGCTTTTATTAAAGCAGGGCGGGGAAGGGCAGGCTTCCATTGGAAAAATCTCCCAGGCAGCAGGGGGGGAGGTGGGGAAGCCACTGGGGGCTGGGAGGGAGCATGGGCCGAAACTCAAATACGAAGGAACCGGTGCTCTCCCCGGCAGCCTGGCACCCGGAGGCTGCAGGCCGGCCCAAGGGCACCAAGGCCTGAGCCTACCCTAGCCAGCACGAGGTGGTCTTCCCCAACCCCCGCCCACTCTTCTCTCCTACAACCGGCAAGGAGCGGGGTCTCAGAAGTTGGGAAAGAGTAGACACCGCTTTGGAGCAACGGAGCTGGTGCTCTCACTGCCCCTGCTTGGAAGGGCCGCGCTGGGAGACTCCATGGAGCTGGGGACACTGGCTAGACCCAGCTTTGCGCCAGGAGGCCGTGCCCGATCACCCATGGGTCACAGCCACAGAGGGGGCCCCATAGGGACGTCACGAGGGCTCCCAGCGAAAATGTGTGCAGAGTTTGTCCTCTGTGCACAGGGCCTCGTCGCAGAAGCTCTGGTGGGAGGAAGCAACGGGGAGACTGAGTCTCTCTCTTGGACCCCACCTGGCCGAGGCGCGGTTTCCGTGCAAGAGCCCAAGAAAGTCACCAAAGCTTCCCTGCGACCCGAGTCTATGCCGGAGGGTCGCACCCCTTCCCCCTATCCCGGCCCGCCGTGCGTGGCTCACGGTCACCCAGACCAGATGTTGCCAGGGCAGGGAAGCTGCCTGGTCAGCCCGTGGTTCCTCCAGGGCAGCCCCCACCCCACTCGTAAAGAATGTCACAGCGTCCGCAGGGCTCTCGAGGAATCGGCCGCCCGGCGGGAGCTCGGGCGGATCAGTGCCTAGGTCAAGGCTACAGGGATAGCGAGTGAGCGCGAGCCCTACGCCCTCCACCGTTTGGCAAGGGGGAGAGCCGGGGAAGGGCAGCCTGCCTGGCCCCCTTTCATCCGCCCCCTCCCCTGGCACAGGGGGCTCGACTCTGCGCCCTCTAACCTCCGGCCTCGGGCTGCAGACGTGTCTCCTTCCCTGTTCTCAGTCCCCCAGGCGAGGGTCCTTACCTCGGCATTGACTTCTGCGTCCTCCGCCGCTGCGCCGCGGCCCAGGCAGCTCAGAAGCAGCAGGAGCAGCGGCAGCACTCGCGGTCGCGCCGCCGCCTCCCGGCCGCCGAGGAGGCTGCCTGCCCAGGACGGCTGTCCGAGTGCGCTCCGCTCGCTGCCCATGCTCTCGGCGCCCAGCGGGGTCCGGAGCGCTGCAGGCGGAGCTCCCCCGCTCGCCGGCGCTGGGTCCCCGCACGAGGCTTGGAAACTTGCGACGCTCCCTGGCTCCCCGCCCGGCGGGCGCGCGGCAGACCTCCCGGTCCCTGTCCCCGCCGGAGCCGCTTAGGTCCCCTCGGCAAATTCCCACGCCCGAGGAGAAGCGGGCAGGGAAGGTTCGGGCACGCGGAACCGGCCCACGGGAGAGAGGGCCGGCCGGAGCCGCCGGCTGCCGGGTCCCGCAGCCTGGGCGCCCGGGGCCCGGCTCCCGAGAGCAAGCGCAACTCCCGAGCCTTTGTCTGGCTCAGCGCTCCGGCCGCCCGGTCCCGCGGCGCCCCCTGCGCGCCCAGCTCCCTCTGTCCATGCCCGGGGCCGGGCGCTGCCCTGAGCGCGCGCCTCCCGCCCGGGGACTCTGCTCGCCCCGCGCCCAACCGGGCCCGGGTCCCCGCGCAGTCCCGGGAGGAGGCGCTGGGAGCCGGTCAGAGCGAGTGAACGAGCCAGGGAGCCGGCGCCCGACGTCCCCGGCGAGTTCAGCGCAGCTCCGGGCGCTCCCAGCCCTCCTCCCCGCGCCGCAGTCGCCGCGGCTCTTAAAGGGCCAGTGCTCCCTCTGCGCGCGGCCGCGGGCGAGGGGCGGGGGCCGGGGGCCGGGGGCGGTATCTTAGGCGGAGGCTTCGGCAGGTGCCTGCGGTGGAGCCGGGCAGGCGGCCCTTTCACTCTTTCCAATCGGCAGGAATCCTCCCTAGCCCACCTCCTTCTCTCGGGTCCATGCTTTCGGAGAGTGGGGTTGATCCCCAAAGCGACCTCTCCCCGCCCTCCACAGAGAGTGAGGAGTAACGAAGACTCCCTTTTCTCCTACCTGGTAGGTGGGTGGGGATACTGAGGCAGCGGTGGGCAGAAAGGCTGGGAGAGGAAGGATCCCAGTGTCCTGTTCCAGACGGACACAAAACAAAGATAAAATCTAGAGATGTGTTGTTTTCCCAAAAGCCGGTCAAGTGTTTGGCCCTTCAAGTGGCTTCCCTCAGTGGCGAAGGGAGGGGTTGGTGTGTCGTGTGAGCCTGAAGTACGACCACGCGCAGGTTCGGGCCGCGCGCGGCTGAAGTCCAGCTACCGCCTACCTGCGGCTCGTAGGTGGGCGCCTCACTTAGCTTTCCTGAGCCCCCATGGCCTCCCCTGGACCATGGGGCGAACAGCTGAAGGTGAGGGTTAGGTGTGCTCCCGGTGCCTGGCCTAGCTAGCACACATTAGGCATCCAGGGTGAGGACACGATTTTGTGCAAGTGAAATGTAACAGTTCGGCGTGACAAGGTGCTGGGCGCGTAGGCAAAAACGTCCCGCCGAGTAGAGTTTAAAAGTGCTAGACTGATTTCTCTCCCAGGATCAGCTTGAGATCCCGGCGGTGTGGAAGCAGAAGGCTTGAGGTGGGGGGCCCCAGGGCTGTGTGCCCAGACCAAGGGCAGTCCTGGCCCAGCACGTTGGTGGCAGGATGCGAAGGCCAAGGCGCCGGGAGGGAGGGAGGGCCGAGACCTTTCCTCTGGTGCCCCACCCCCAAGCCCCGGAAATGGGAGCTTTCCTCCGCAGAGAGAGATTTCTCCCCAACAACCCCCCCCCCCCACTGGCCTCACCTCCCGGAAATGGGCAGCGAGCAGGCAGAGCTTTAGAAATGGACCTGTTCACTGACTAGCCAGGTGAAAAGAAACAATACTGGTAAAGGGAACAGACAGAAGGAAAGCCACAAGGATGGATGTTGCTTAAAGACAAAACAAAACTGTTGCAGCAGGGGAAACAGAGATTCCGCATAGAACTGGGCCCGATTCCCAATACAACCAGTAACAGGTGGGGATTTACAGCTCAGGAGCAAGGGGGTCGAGCTTGAGTGGATGGAAAATGACTTACGAGGAGACCGTGAGCCCGGGGCTGAAGGCAGGTGAGGGTGATCAGATATCACCTGGGGGGCAGTTTGGTTCTGGAGATGAACCAGATATGTATTTCAAGGTCGGGGGGAATCCTCACTGAACTGACTTAGCAAGTGTTCTCGCTAAAACTGGATCCTACCGAAAGCACAGCCGTGGGCCTTGTTGGGGAGAGGGTTCCAGGGACCCAGACTCAAGTTCTATCGCGCGAGTAATCTTTGTCAGTCTCCCCTCTTGTTCAAGGGCAGAGGAGCTGTTCTTTTTGGCTCTGAACAACACGAATCCATTTCCCACTTGGTTGCCTTGATTCCTTTAGAACCAGCCGAACCATCTGTTGAGGCTTGGTGACGGTGGATAATTGCTGTACTATGCAACCCACGAGGCATTTGATGAGAGAGATGCTTTGAAGATAAACGGAACGACGAAGGTAAGAGGCTGAATCGACTTGTGTGCATCCAGCTTATAGGCCTTCATGGGTTGACCAGAAGTCCGTGACCTGGGATCCTTCCCCAGCAGTGTGAGCACGGTGATGGCGGTGATGTGCCCATTTCCCTGTTCACCGCTTGGATCCTCCTGGTCACACCAAAGGTGGCAGGTAGATTGTAGGGGACAGAGATGCAGCAGTTGCTTCCAATCTCTGCCAGTGTCCCCTTCTGCAGCCAGGGTCACACAGAGGGTGATGCCATTATGGAGACTAGCGCGCCAGGTTTCTCCTCGTTGGCGAGTCACAAATTCAAGGCCAGCGGGGATGGTAACTACAAGAAGCACAGAGGACTCGTGCCAGCAGCTGGTACCCCAGTCGGCAGTGGACCCCAAACGGCAGAACTTCTGCAGGCATTGTTATCGCCCCAGCAGATCACTATAGTTAAAACCGAGGGACACAGCACAGGCATTTCTGTGTTTCTGTAGCATACCCAGTTCATGGACCTCCCCTAAGGCACAGCGGACATCAGCGTAAATGTTAACCATCCCTCTGCGTTTATACAACAAGCCCGAGGACGAGCAAAGAACACGGTTATGTGGGCTGATCTGACATTTTGCAGGGCTCGGTATTCTAGAAGTTCACGGTGATCTGTAACGGCATATCCAGCCTGGTGCGCCCCATCCTCCTTCCGGAGGTAGGAGCCATCAACATGCAGGGTCAGGTCGCCTCGGGGGAGGGGGTTCTCTGACAAAGCCAGCCTCGGACAGGATAACGAGCTGGAGCTAACGACACAAGCTCGGGGCGTGCCATAGGTGGGTAAAGGAAGACAGGGTTGAGATTGTGACAGTGACGTATGGTGATGGCAGAGGGAGAGAGGAGCAATATTTCATGGGAAGTAAGTGGAGACGCAGAGAAGCGCTGCATAATTTCATTAAGCGGTGGTGTCTGCGTAGCCTGAGGAATGCGTAGGGCAAGCGGATGACCTACTGCTAACTCAGAGGTAGCTTGGATGAGTCTGGCGGTTGCAGCCACGGCTCACAGGGGGATTTTGCCTTGGCTACCGGGCCGAAGGCCAAACTGTAATATCCCAGAGGTCTCTGGGATCCGTAATGCTCCTGGGGTGACATTCCAAGGGCTTGACCCTCTGGCCCCTGCACAAACCAGGAAAAAGGCAGGGAGTCACCTGGAGGGCTGAGGCTGGGAGGCGAAAGGAGGGAGCCCCTGGGGTTCCTGAGAGCATCGCCGGGGAGGCCGCTCTCCTGGTCCCTCTGTAAGGAGCGAGGCAGCCGAAGAGAAATGAGGTCCCCACGAGACCTCAACAACGTTTCCGGTGGTGTTTTCCGTCAGGGAGAGGAGGCTGTCGAAGTGCGCAGGCTCTGCCTCTGGAGGCAGGCTTACCTGCCGCTGGAATATCATGACCCAGATCCCAGACACACAGAGAGCACAGATGAGTTTTGTCTGTAGGCCCTTGGGGCCCTTCCTCACTCGTGGCTGACGAAGGTGTGCAGCGTCCAGAGCAGTTGTCGTAACTGTCGGGACGTAGGGGGAGGTTATCTACACACTGGATTACAAGCAGAGTCTCCTGGGAGTGTTAAGTCCATCCAGTGGACAGTTAGGGTGTGCGAGAAAGGTAGTAAGTCAGAGCCGCAGTACGTCCTTGGGGCATAATGGTCCGTGTGTGTTGTGATAGTCCCAGGGGAAGGCAATCAAGTATTGGGGTTCCTTACGAAGGGGGGATCCTAAACCAGGCAGAACACAGATCAAGGACTGGGGGACGCTGGGTGGGGGCAGGAACAGCAGCCAGACAGAGTGAGGATTAGGCACCAAGGCAAATCTGGGTTCAACGATTTTATTGATAGATCTCAAGATCTTGGACTAACCCATATCCTTGCCTCTTTGGTTCTTTGACAGCCAAAGGGAGAGTAGTGCATGGGCCACAAGTGGGGACCAGAAATGGTCTTCGTTTTTATTCAGACATTTCATTTACTTGTTTTTAGAGAGAGGGGCAGCGGGGGAGACAGAGGGAAACATCCATGTGTAGTTGCCTCTTGTGTGGCCCCTACTGGGGACCTGGCCTGCAACCCAGGCATGTGACCTGACTGGGAATCGAACCCGTGACGCCTTGGTTTGCAGGTCGTAGCTCAATCCACTGAGCCACACCAGCCAGGGCCAGATCTCCTGGCTTTGAATGATACTGAGGAATCATGGGCAGGCAGGCTGGAGACAAAGGTCCAGGTCATCTAGGTCATGCTGGCTGCGGCTCTGACCCAGATCCGAGTCACGGCACTAAAAACCATTACAGAGAACCAGGGTTGGACCGGTGTCACAGTGGTCAAGGTGGGTTTTACTCAAAAAACCATTGCAGGAGGGAGACACCCCAGTATAGAAGGGGGTTCAGTTCCAAGTAGGACCAGAACAGGTGGGGATTTACAGTGGAGGAGCAAACTGGGCGTGGGGGCCTCGGTGAACAGAGAGTCACCCACATGAGACATGGGGGGGATTCTGGCGGAAGGCGGGCCAGGTGATCTGAGACCACTTGGCTGGGGGGGGGAGGGTGTGGGGATGGGGAGGTGGGTCAGATAATCCGCCTGACTTAGTGGGATTCCAGGTAAAGCTGGATTCTAGAAGGAAGTACGTGGGTGGGCCTTGCTGAGTGCAGGGTGCAGGGGAGCCCGGCTCGAGTTTGGTCAAACAAAGAACCCATGTCAGCACCCACAGTGGGTGGGCGTGACCTGGTGTGTGGCAGAGGGTCCGCAAGGACAGGGCGTCGGGGTTTGGAGAAAAGGTTGGGGCAGTTTCATCCATTTCCCCTGGCCGACTTTCTCTGCGGGGTCCCCCCTTTGGGAGATGGATTTGGAAAGTTGTGGCTTTGAAATTTCCTTTTGGGAACTAAATGTATGGGAGACTTCAGAGGGGGACAACGGGGTTGTTTCCTTTTAACCGAACGCCTCGCCATCTGTCACACTATTCCCAACCAGCCCATTTTTCAGACGATTGAGTTTAGGGTGCTCCCTAGTAGAGAGAGGTGCCTCGGAATCGTGAGCCACGCTGTCCAAGGCCGGTGGTGAGACTCGTTCGGTCCTTGTTTTCTTTCTGGTAGAAGCTTCCCCTCCTAGGCTACCTCCTATCTACCTGGAGACGCCCGATTGGTTCTGGCTCCCACGGGGAGCTCAGGGCCCAAGGCGGGTCCGCACATCCATCCATCACAGGACCCGTGGTTCTGCCGATCCCTGAAGGGGTTGGAGGGACTGAAATGTGCAAAGCCCAGCCCTTCGGCCGGCCAGCTTCCAGCACTCTCCGAGTTTTGCCAGCGTCAGATCTCATCTGGACCCTAACCTCCCCCGCCGCTTCCCCGAGGAGCCTGTTGAGTGAAAGCCCAGACACGTCATTCCGCAGCCCAGCCTCCTGCTGAGACCCCGGTGTGGTGTGAGGGGCCGTCCAAACGGCCCGCTGCGGGGTTCCCGCCCCAGCTCTCGTCCACTGCACAGTCTTGAGCAAGTCCTTTCCCCTCCTTGGGTTTGCCTCCTCCTTTGGAAAAGGAAGGTTCTGGCTGAAGTAGTGGCCGAGGCCCCTTGTTTGGTAAAAGAAAGGCACTGTGCGTTGGGAACCAGGCCCAGGACCCCCACCCTGGGCTGCCCCCCACCGGTGCTCAGGCTCCTGGTACCAAGACAAGGAGTAAACAAACAGGCGAGGTAATCTCCCGCTTCCTTGGAAACGGAGCTCGGGTGGTCTGGAGAGCGGAGCGCGCGCGCAGAGCCAGGAGTGCCAGGTGGAAGTGGGCCAAGGAGGCCGCGGGATGAGCGTTTCCCTGCCCTGCGGGAACATCTGAGGACACCGAGGCCAGATGTGTTGATTCTGCGCCCTCCCTGGTGTGATAACGTCCCCATCAAGGGCATGGCTCTACCCTGGGAATCAGACTGCCTGGGGAGGACTGAGCCTGCTCTGGCCGTGCCTCCCTCTCCCAGGCGCGTCCGGAGCACATCGCCTCTTAAGGAAGAGCCCCAGCCGCTTCTGCACTGTCAGCGGCACACTCGCCGCCTGGGCGCCCGCCAAGCCGTCCCTCCCCCCAGCGAATCTCCTACTTCCTTCCTCCATCACCACCTTCCCTTCTCCAGCGAGGCGCCGGTATTGATCTTGGCCCATCGCTCAGAGTCGCCGCACTCCAATTCCATCCGCGCCGCATCCTCCCCCTGGGCACCTCGGGGCAGTCCTCCCTCCCGCTCTGCTGAGGGTGGTGCTGCCTCACCCCCAGACCCCCTCCCAGGAAGAGTGAGCACCCAAGGTGGAGGCTGGCCGGGGTCCCCGATGAGACAGGCCAGGCGGTCTGCGCCATGGAACCTGCCTCGGGGGAGGCTGGCTTCCGTCCTGCAACTGGAACCTGAAGGAGACTGGGTGGGTGGCGGAGCGGTACAAAGTTGGGGATGGGGCTTCTCTTGGTGCACCCTGCCAATGCCCCCCGGCCTCCACGATGAGCATCCAGAGGCGCGGATGAGTCCGACTCCACACGGCGCAGGGCCTGGCGCAGAGCGGGTGTTGGGACGTGCTGGCCACACAGCCGGATTGCCAGTGTTCCTCGCCGCCAGCAGGTGCTCGGCTGCTTCGTCTCCGTCTCCAACGGGACCTCAAGGGCCAGAAGAACCGACTGAGCAGTCAGAGTTGAATCAGCAGAACGGCGTGGTGGGGCTGGGGAACAAGGCACGGAATGCGACTTCCTGGACCTTGAGGGCAGCGACTGGGAGCTTGCCGCAGAAGCACGGAGGAGCAGGAGGCGGAGTGGGGGCCGGGGTGACAAGCCCCCCACCCCCCACCTTTCCTTCAGGCCTGACCAAGGCTGGATGGAGGTCAGGCCTTACCTCTGACTTCTCACGTGACCTCAGGCCAGTCATTGAACCCGCTCTTCTGTGCAAGTGGAATACTCATTCCCACCCCGTCACCCTCCAGGGGAGAAGGTCCCAGAAAGGGCTTTGAAAATGGTTGGTGTCGGGTCTCGGTGTCTGCGCTGACACTGATGAGGGATGGGGGTGGTGACCCCTTGCCGCAGGCCCAGGTGTGATGTGGTCTGTGCAACCTCCGTGGGGTGCAGGCCTGGCAGGCTGGGAACCCCGCCCCAACATCAGTGTCTTTAATGGCCATGTCAGCAGTTGTGGCAGACCCACCCAGGGTCCCCCCAAAACTGGGAAGTGCTCTGGCGAAGACGGGGGCGAGAAGAGCCATCTCTTCTCCTGGTTGGGCAGAAGCAGTTCAAACAAAATCCAAAACATAAAAACTAATCTTTATTCGTTGAGCATAATTTAAAACTAAAACATAAAAATATGTTATCTCTTCATCCGTCCCCAGAAATTCAAATGGCAGCTGGAGAGGCCTGGTCCTTTGCTCTCTCCAGGACTCAAAGAATCACAGTCCTGTGCGACCCTGGCCCCCCGGTGCGTCCCCTCAGAAGGCCAGTGGGCCAGAGTGGGTGGTCAGAGGCCGAGGAACTGGATCCTGACTCGGGGGCGGGGCGGGGGGCAGCGCCTCTCTGCTGCTGGGAAAGCAGGTGGGAAGCCAGAGGTCACACCGCGTTGGCAGCCTGGCGGCCTGGCGTCGAGCCACCAGCGAGGCCGGGATGGAGCATCTGCGCGAGTCTCCCCAGGCACCTGGCTGGGGGCGCGTGGGAGGAAGGAGTGGAGAAAACCGACGCGGAACCTCAGAGTAGCACCCTGAACCTTGGCCCTGCAATGGCCTCCACGGGCATCGGAAGAGGTGAGAGTAGAAATAAATAAGTGGAAGTGACGAGCTTCAGCGAGGCAGGGGGACAGTCCCATCGAGGCACCCCGTGTCCTGGCTGGAGCAGGGGTGAGCCAGGGCACGAGGGATAAAGACGCTGGTCTGAGACCACCGGTGTCACAGTGCAACAAACACCAAGGCAAAGGGACTGCGGGGGGAGTGTGGGGAGGGGCCCCTTGTTGGAGGGACTACAGTTGGGGAATCTGGCTGAGTATGGGGGTGCTCACTGGGTGACCCCATTTTGTGTGTGTGTGGGCAAGCAATCACAGACCTACAACGAGGGAGCCCAGTCTGCCCTCTACTGGTGATCTTCGGGAATGACAACACTGCAGCATGGGACCTGCAGCCCAAAAGGGCCGGGAGAGAACCAGCTGGCCGGGACCACCAGGCCTCCCTGTGGCTCCTCCATCTTTGCTTGGCCTGTGGCGAATCCTGGGATAAGGAGGGCTTCGGTGCTCACTTCAGAGGCACCGAGAAGAACTTGTTTCCGGACTTGCAGCGGACCTGCTCGGCGTACACACGCAGCAGCATCTCGGAGTCTTCAAACTGGTCCACCATGTCCTTAAACCGGGAGCCGGGAGAGGACAGTCACTGGAGGGGGACTCAGGGACCCGGAGGGTGCTGCAGATGCACCCAGCCTACTGAAGCCCTCCATCCAGGGGTTCAGCACGTCTGGAGGGAAACCGAGGGCCCCACTGGCCCTGCACTTGGTTACCATGCCTGGTCAGCGCTGCCACCTGGTGAGGTCGGTCCTACCAGCCTGACATTGTGGAGGAGGCACGGATGCTCAGAGCCCTGGATTACGGAGCCCAATAAAACCAGGACAGGGACGCGGCTCTGCTGGCGCCCCAAACTGGAGCTCTCTGCCCCCTCCTGCATGGCCAGGCCCCGAGTGGAGGTGGCCTGTGGGCTGTGTCTGGCACGCACGGTTTGTCTGGCTTGCAAAAAAAATTTTTTTTTAGATAGAAACTGTTTGTTGCCAAGATTAGAAAACAGGGAGATTACCCATAAACATCTGGATTCCTGGCTTCTCTGGAAACACAGGAGTGGTAGCCACACAAGGCTGCATTCCTGCACGGCCACACTCCCCACCCTCCCCCTGACCGGGGAGGCGTGGCCGCCTCGCTGCGGGCTGCTGGGAAACTGAAGTCTTTCACCACCTATCACAGTAGGAGGCAGGCTAGGAAGGTGGATGGTCCTCACCTGGCATGTTTCACTCATTTCAACACCTGTCAGGCCCCGGAGGCGCCCCAGCCCTTGACCTCTGGGCGAGGGGCTAGGACTCGGGGAAGGCCCGCAGCATCCTCTCAGACCGGTGTTCTAGGGCGGTGCTTCTCACGTTCTACCGTGCACACAGACCCCCAGGGGCCCTGTTACAGGGCAGGTCTGATCTCCGCGGTCTGGGTGGGGCCTCCGAGTCTGCAGTGTCACCGGGGGCCCAGGTGCTGCTGCTGGTCCAGGGCCGCCCTCCCCGGAGCAGGGTAAGTACGGGTGGTGGGGGTGGGGTTTCTACTGCCACGTCCGTGATTTCCCGGGGGTTTGGGTTTGCACACCGAACCCCCAGGGTCAGTCGGCTCCCCTCACACTTCCCAGCATCGCCTCACCCCGGAGTTCAGCGCCCCCATGCCCCTGCGCTGGGGCCTTACCTGCAGCTCCCTCAGGCACTGCCCTTCCAGCTGGAGCCGAGCATCGCCCACACACCAGGCCAGGCTGACGTGGAAGGAAGGGTCCTGCAGGGGAACAGCAGGGGCACAGGTGGTCACCCAGGTGCCACGAGGGGCCCAGGCACGCAGAGACCTGTGACAGAGTTGTCACAACATGCCTGATGGATCTCCGGACAGCTCCATGGAGACTAGACCCTCAGAGTCGATCCTGAGTGCCCTCTACAGGTAGGCAAAATAGCCTTGGATGGGTCGTTGCTATGGCCTGAACTGGGTCTCCCCCAATTCCTATGTCGCAGCCCTGATCTCCAACCTGATGGTACTTGGAGGTGGGGACTGTGGGAGACAGTTAGGGTCAGAGGAGGTGAGGAGCCCTTGTGATGGGATTTGTGCCTGTTTAAGAAGGGACACCAGAGAGCTTGCTTCCTCCCGGTCTCCACCACTAGAGGACGTGGAGCAGACAACTGTCTACAAGGAAGGGAGAGAGTCGTCACCCAGAACAGACCATGCTGACACCCTGACCTTGGACTTCTAGGCTCCAGAACTGTGAGGAAATGAATTGTGTTGCCTGAGCCGCCCAGCCTGTGATACTCTGTGACGGTGGCCTGTGTCTGGGACAGGCCTGTCCTCCGAAGCTTTCCTTATATATTGTAGAGAGCCACTAAGTCTGGGACGCTCGGTCCACTCTCTGATCTAAGACATTTCAACAGATGACATACCTTTTAAGATGAAATGACCAAAACCCAAAATGTCTAAAATTACAAAGAAACAATAATTGTCTGCATTCAAATTCATGCATATATATCTCAGCATGACTTAAAAGGAACATACCCAGTGAAACCAATGGCCCTTTAAAACCCCGAGCCTCGGCCTGGAGTCCGAGCACCCCCAGAGGACATGAGCCAAAGGCAAGGAGCCTTTGGGGTGTCAGTTTTACTAAAAAATACTGGGGAAAACTGCTTCTTAGGAAATGTAAAAATAAACATGAAAACGACGTGGAGTAGGAGGCACTCCTCTGGTGCCTATACATGATACACAAAGCATTCTAAGAAACGTGGGGCTTCGGCTGGGTTGCACCTGAGCACGTCTCAGAGCTCCCCTCTCCAGGGGTGGTGTGTGCCCTCCAACGGGTGGCATTCGGGACGCCCGCCGGGGGAAGGTTCTGGAGGGCTCTCCGGTCTGCCTCGCAGTGAAGGCTGCTCCCTCTCACGTTGTGGATGGGTCACCAGAGACAAGAAGGCCCCGCCCATTACCTGGTAGAAAGTGGTGAGGTCAAATTCCTCCATGACTCTGTCCACCTCGGAAACCAGGTCCAGGAACTGGGCGTGCCCGTAGGTGACCTCGAGCCCCACGAAGGTCCTGGTGGGCGGAAGACAGAAGTGGAGACGACAGGGTCACGAGACGCAGCCCGGGAGAACGCGGCGGAGGGTGCGACAGACAGAGAGCAGAGCGCTCTGGACCGCGAGTGCTTTCTCTCCCGTCTCCCGGGCAGTTGACTTTCCTGCGCGCTCAGCAGCTCGTCCGCCCTCCCCTCCCCTGTCTGGAAACCTTCCTTCCTTGACTCTAACCACACGCCTCCCCAGGGTCTAATAACACTCGCAGGAGCACTTCCATCCGTCACTGCCAAGTGCACACTCCCAAAGCCCCTGCACCCATCCCTCCGTCATCGCTTCAGGGTCTGGCCCCTGCTGGAGGACTTGGCTCTGGGGCGCTGGCTGCGTTCCCGTCAGTGCTCACACATGCTCTCTCTCATCTTTAGTTCTTGAAATTTATTATTTATTTTTAGAGAGAGGGGGAGGGAGCGAGGAAGGAAGGGAAGCATGGATGTGAGAAACATCAGTTGCCTCGCGTACGTGTCTCGTGTTAAGTGCCCCGACCGGGACCGAACCCACAACCCACAACCCAGGCACATGTGCCCTGACTGGGAATTGAACCGGTGACCTTTGGCTTGTGGGACGACACCCAATCGACTGAGACACACTGGGCAGAGCCTCTCTCACATCTTTAAAAACTCTCCCTGGTGTGGCTCAGTGGACTGAGCACCAGCCTGTGAATCAAAGGGCTGCCAGTTTGATTCCCAGTCAGGGCATGTGCCTGGGTTGTGGGCCAGGTCCCCAGTAGGGGGCACTCCAGAGACAACCACACAGTGATGTTTTTCTCCCCCTCTTTCTCCCTTCCCCTCTCTCTGAAAATGAATAAACAAGATCTTAAAAAAAAAAAAGTAAAAACCCTCCCCGGAGCCCACATCTTCAGCCAGCCTCCCCCTGTTCCCAGTGAAACTTCTCGTAGACGAACTGTCTGCCTTCACAGCCTCTAATTCCTCACCTTCCACCCTCCGCCCACTTTGCAGGGAACTGCCCATTCAGGCTGCCACGGGGCTCCGTGTTTGAATCCCATGGGCGCTCCTCTGTCCCCATCTTGGCCGCTCGGCGGTACCTGACACAGCTGACGCCTCCCTCCCTGAAACCCTTCCCTCTCCTGGCCTCCAGGACACCTCACCCCACACAGTCCTGGCTTGATCCCGCCTCTGGCCGCCTCTGCCGCCCTCTCTTCTTTGCCACCTCTCCACGGCCAAGGGCGGCGGAGCTCCACCCTCAGTGCGCTGACCTGTCCCACCCGCACTCGCCCAGCAGTCTGACCGCACCCAGCCCTGCTTTCAGTATCAGGCAGGCGCACGGCTCTCCAACGTCGGTCCCCAGCTGGCCCCCCTCCTGTGCAGCCCAGTCGCGTCTGTGTCATCTCCACGGGGGGGGGGGGGGGTCCACGGGCAGCAAAACCTAATGGGCATAGCGTGGGACTTCTGATTTTCTTCCCGCCAGTGTTTTCCATCCCAGAAAATGGGGCCATCAATTACCCAGTTTTGCAACCCCAGAATCTACTTTGGGTCTTCCCCTTCCTTCACGCAGGTCCAGCCCACGGGTACTCCCAGTCCAGTCTGTCTCCGGGATCGGAAACGTGGCCACTTCTCGGTTCCTTCACTGCCACCCCCTCATCCAGGCTGCCACGGGCCCTCGCCTGGGGAGCACCACCCGCCTCCTCTCGGCTCCGCCTGCGTCCGCCCTGCGTCCTAACCTCTTCTCCACTCGGCACAGCCACGATCTAGTCGGACTGACGTCCACGGCACAGAAGATCAGATCGGGTCCCTCCTTTGTTCACATCCCTCCAACGGCTCCATCTCACCGAATACCCAAACCCCTGCCCGTGACCTTGAGGGCCCTGCATGCGCTCAGCCTGCCCAACTCACGGCTCGGCGCCCTCCCACCTGCTCCTGCCACCACCCCGGCCTCCACCTCACGGGCCTCCTGGGACACACGAGCTCCTTGCTGCCTCAGTCACTTCACTTGCTGTGTCCTCTGCCGGGAAGGTCTCGCGGCAGCTCTTCCTCGGGTCCCCAGCAAATGCCACCTCTCCGGGCACGCCCTTTGTGCCCTCCTTGGCCCCTTGCTCCTATCTTGTCACGTGATAGTTACGAACGCTCTCATTTGCCTTATTATCTGACTCCCCCACAGAACGTGAGGTCCCTCCACACAGGGACCTCGAGACCTTCTCGCTCCAAGGCTGGATGCGAGCGGCAGAGAAGGGAGGGATGAGCGAGCCCTCCTCTCAGAAGCAGGCAGCTCAGGGCCCGGATCAGACCCGGAGGCTCGCTTTGAAGCTGGGATAGTAACGGTTTCTTTCTTCTCAGGCTCATCAAAAACTTGTTCGGCCCGTGGGAGCCTCACCAGTGCCCGATGGTGACCGTATCTGGGGCAGGCGTGTGATGGCGTCGGCACGGGAGGCCACAGGGGTGGAGCTGTGAGCTAAACGTTAAGTTGGGGAGAGAGCTGGGCAGGCACCCAGGTGACCGTTTCTCAGTTGCCGGCTGTTTTCAGTACGCCGTGATGTTTTATTGGACTCTGCTGCCCCTCCCCCCACCCCATTGCTCTATTATTTCTCTTAATGAAAGGTCCGGATTTGGAAACTGCTGCCTGTGTAGTCACAGAGTTGGTTAAAACAAACGAAAAACTCTGACAGACAAGGCCAGAGGCAGAGCAAGCCCTCAATCTTGACTCTAAAGAATCTTCTGGAAATGACAGGGCCCATGGGGAACACCCACCTGGTTTTCTCTTGATTGGTATAAATCTTGACCCGGTTGGCAGTAAAGCAGAATCTGCAATTTAGTAGAAAAGACCACATTTCAGGAAGAATAAGGGGAAAAACTCGTATTAAAAAAACAGCACTTTGAAACTATAGCTAACTCATTTCACACTTAGTACTGTCGCCCTGTCATACAGGTGTTAGAACCCTAAAATGGTGGAGCTGGACAAGACCTCAAGTTACCACCCAGTTCAAGTGACACATGGTTCCATCCAGGCCCCAGCAGAAATTGTGCTTTATTAATAGCCATTCATTCCATTCGACAATTTGAGACTATCTCAATTTCCTGACGGGAACTGAGAAAGCCCCATTTATCACGTAGGTGATGATAGATCATTTAAGGGACAACTTGTCCCTGGCAGTTTTAAAAAATACAATTCTGAGCTGGTCTAAGCAATGACAAGACCATTCCCCACATGCCAGGCACTATAATTATGCCCATTTTACAGACAAGAAAACGGAGGCTTGGTGAGGTTGGATTTGATGAGCCACAGTTTGAACCTCAGTGTGCCTGACTCCAAAGTCCTTGCTCTGATCCGTGATGCTTCCATGGGTCTCCGTTGGTAGGAGATTGGGGCAGAAACACCCACCCACCCACCCCTGAAATCAGTAACACAGAGACCATCAGCTTCGGCCAGGTAAGTGCTCCAGCTCCGGCTGGTTCCTGCTGTGTTCCCTGGGACACGCAATCTCAGAGGGACAGACTGGCTTGCTGTCCTTTGTGGGCTAACTCGGCAAATCCCATGACAGGAAATGATTGTTTTATAGCCCCCAGGCCAAGGTCTCGCCCCGTCTGAGGGAGCGCAGCACCCCAGCGCCTGCGCAGAATCAGTCCACTTTTGGCTTTCCCACCAGCCCCCCGCCTCCCAGAGCATCCCTTCTGGGGAAACTGCCCAGGATAATGGAGCCAGCGGGAGGTTGGCTGAATGTAGAGTTTAGGACGTGTTCGGCAAGGTGCCTGACCAACAGCCTGGTGTGGACGTTGAATGTTTGTAGCCAGCTATGATGGTTGATTTTATGTGTTGGCTAAGGGAGGCCCAGAGGGCTGGTAACACATTGTCTCTGCGTGCGTCTGGGAGGGTGTTTCTGCCCGCGAAGAGCACTTGAGTCGCTGGACTGAGTAAAGCAGATGGCCCTCCCCAGCGTGGGGGGCATCACCGGCTGGCACAGAAGCGAAAGGCAGAGGAAAGGCAAGTTCACTCTCTGCGCTTGAAGTGAGACATCCACCTGGCCCTGCCCTCAGCATTCAGCTTTGGCTTCCTAGGCGCCCAGGCCCACAGTGGGACTAACGCCACCAGTCTCCCCTTTCCCCAAACTCCACCCTTAATTCCCAGGCTTTGAACTTGGGCTGAATCACATCACTGGCTTTGTTGGTTCTCCAGCTTGCAGATGGCAGATGGGGGGGCTTTGTGACCTTTGCAATTACATGGGCTAATTCTTGTAATAAATCTATCCGTATCTGTTGCTGTATCTGCACCTGCATCTCTGTGTCCGTATCCCGTGGGTTCTGTTACTCGGGAGAACCCTACTACAGAGCTTGGTTGAGAGTGTGTTAGAGGAGCTGAATTTTAAGGATGAGTTTTCTGAACTGGTTCTGGAAAGCCTGCCAGTCCAGTCGGACTGACTGGAGTCATTCCTGTGAGTTGCCGAAGCCACTGGAAAAGAGAGCTGCCCTTCCAGGTCGGTTGACGGGCAGCCTGGGTGACCATGCTGGTGGCCTTGTGTGTTGTCGTGAGGATGAAGCCAACCCAGACAGGGGCAGAACTGAGGGATGGAGAGGGTCAGGTGCCGTCTGACTGCCCCAGTCCACTCACGTACGGAGCCAGTGCTACCTCCAAAGCTTTTAGTGACACCAGCCTATGCAGATTTCTTCTCAGTTTAAGCCACGGTGGCGTGGCTTTCTGGCTCCATCAAGAGAGTCCCAGCCCTGGCTGGCGTAGCTCAGTGGATTGAGCGCAGGCTGCGAACCAAAGTGTCGCAGGTTCGATTCCCAGTCAGGGTACATGCCTGGGTTGCAGGCCATGACCCCAGCAACCGCACATGGATGTTTCTCTCTCTCTCCCCCTCCCTTCCCTCTCTAAAAATAAATGAATAAAAATTTAAAAAAAAAAAAAAAAGGAGAGAATCCTGATACATGTATGACTCAATAAATTGGGTAGTGACGATTTGAGAAAAGGTGGCAGGGCTGGTTTAGGTGGTGAGATGCGTTTTGGTCCCGATTCTCTGGCTGACTGAATGGGAGCAAAGCCCTTCCTCCTCTCCCCCCCCGAGAAGGGGCCACACCCAGTTCCCCAGTCGGGCAGAGTAGTTCCAGGGGCTTCCTGAACCTCAGGCCTCCTGAGCCGTGGGGTGGGACTCCGACCAGAAGATGCTGTTTTTCTCTCTCTCTCTCACATCTACACATCTGGGCTTTACTGTAACACCCCACTTGAAAAAAGGGCTCTGCAGTTAAAACCACGGGGGTGGCTTCTCAGGCTTCCTCTAGAACAACATCAGAGGGTCCAGAGGTTGATTTCTGGGCCCTCTCTGGCGGCTCCATCATTCACTGCGCGTCCCGGTGACGCCCACGGTGAGCAGAGCACCCGGAAAGGAGATGCGGGGACATTCAGAGGGAGGCCGCGCTCCCGGGCCTGCAGGGACTTGGGCTCCAAGGAGACACGGGACTGCCGGGAGATGAGGGTGAGTGCAATGAGCCCTAGGGGGTAAACAGCCCTGGGGGTGGATGACCCCTGGGAGGGAGGGATCCTGGGAGAAACTCCACCTGGGAGAGCAGTGAAGGAGCAGGGCTTTGGCTGGCAAGTCCAGGAGGAAAGGTGTTTCTGG
Source organism: Phyllostomus hastatus (assembly GCF_019186645.2). NCBI lineage: Eukaryota > Metazoa > Chordata > Mammalia > Chiroptera > Phyllostomidae > Phyllostomus > Phyllostomus hastatus. The sequence goes on from NW_025334024.1 coordinate 23,859,151, forward strand.
TAGGAGGAAGATGTATGAAATAGTTAAGAACGGAAAAAAAACAACAAAAGCCCTGGGCTGGCAGGTAAACCCGGAAGTGGCGTCCAGTCCAGATCCTTCTCCAAGGGCCGTGCTGAGGGCACGTGGGATCTCATTCCACTCTGCCCAGTCTCCTCCGAGGGGCAGCCACCCCTTCTGTGACCGGCACGTGGGTGCTCCTGTGGCAGGTCTAGGTCACACGGGGGGCAGGTGTAGAGCAGGCAGCTCCTGATGCTCTAACCTTGAAGTGTGGCCTGCTCGCGGGGGTGATACACCCCGCCGCCCCATGCCCAGGGCAGCTCAGGACAGGAAGAGGGGACTTGGAGGGGCGGGGGGGGGGGGCAGCGGGGAGCATGCGGCCCTCACCTCTGGCGGGAGGCCACGCGGTCTTTCAGAGCCTGCACAAAGGGAAGGATCCAGTGATGCCGCAGAACCACGCTCTGGGACAGGCTGAGGTGGAAGGCCTCCATCCTCACCAGCCGGGGGACGTATGTCTGGGCGTGGGGCAGCACCTCGTCCAGCAGGTCCAGGAACTCTTCCCCGGCTTCGTCTGGAGGGAGACAGGGTTAGGGTTAGGGCGGGCCGTGCTCTTAGCCAGGGTGGCGGGGCTGCGTGGAGAAGCCCCGAAGGCCTTTTTCACTCTGGGTTTCAGGAGAAAATTACCTTGGCAGCAGCCTATGTCCATGTATCTTAATGTTTTAATCCATATTTCTGGTTATGGAAGTAACACACTCACGCTCACTGTAAACAGTTCAAGTGAACAAGACCCAGTGTGTTACTCAATCTGCCCGAATACCCTGGTGAGTGGGCAGTCCAGTGAGTCATCCCCATCCTGTGGATGGGGAAACGGGGCTCCAGGAGTTCACGTGACCTAACCCAAAATAATAAGAGCCACTACTTATTCTGTGGGTTGTGCTACGAACTTGCCACAGATGATCTGATGTAATCTTCACCCGAGTCCTAGGAGATAGGCATTGCTATCGTCCCCGTTTAGAGATGAGGAAACGGAGGCTCTGGGAAGTCCAGTAACTTTCTAACAGGCACCCAGAGTCGTGGGTCGTGGAGCGAGGACTGACTCTGAAGATGGTCATTACTGTCTGATGCCTGTCACTCACTTCTTATGGTGGGGGTGGGACTGGAACCCAGCGTACCTAAGGCCCTCTTAGAGATGATGTGCCAGCTGCACTCTTGGGATGGCCTTGACACCCTGCCCTCACCCTCCCTTGGTCACCTCCTCATGGGCAGAGAGGACACTATGCCTAGGGCTAATAAAAACTATTTCAGGCAACGACATGAAAACTGAAACTAGGTTGACAGCAAAATTCCCCAGTTCTTGACCCTCGTTGTCTCTGTGCTGAGTCCGTTTTCCCCACCACCCACATCAGAACCTTCTGGCTTCTTCCTCCCGGTGGGAGTCAGCTTTCTCCCACCAAGAGGCACCTAAGGGTCTCGGCCACTTGCCTCTCCCACACTACTCACACGGCACGTAGACGTGGGTGGCCCAGTTGCCCCGCTCGTGGGGAAAGGTGCGCACCCGGCCCCCGTGCTTTGCACTGTCATCTTCGGGCCCCTCCTCGGTGCCTGCAAACATGTGCAGCACACTGTCCGGCACGGGCAACCTCTGGCTGGGGAGGGGGCTCCGGCCCCTGCAAGGGAGAAAAAGAAAATGTATCCACTGGGCGTTCTCTACCTCTGTACACACGCCGCAAGTTGTAACCACTTGTACAGGGTGACTCTGTGCATCCATGTCCCGCCAGGTGCTGTGAGCAGCTTCTAGATAACTACACAGTTCTTTCCCCAACGACTCAGCATGGTCCTCAGCCGGAAACAATTGAGCAGGCAGCAACATGTGGTTCAGAGGTCACTTTCCTTAAAGGGATAGGCCTGAGCTGGAGTAGCAATGGTCTGCTAGCACTGTGGTCTTGGGCCAGTTATGTGCACTTTGTGCGCCTCAGTTTCCCCATCTGTAACGTATACTTCTACCTGATAGCGCTACTGTGAGATCAACTGAGATACTGCTTGAAAAGCACTCAGCAAGCACCAGGCCTGGCACATAAGCACGGGGGCTCCGAGAAGAGACGCGGATGGCTTTGTTCACTGCTGAGTCCCAAAGTCCCCAGAGTGGGTGCTCAATGAATATTTATTGAGTGAATGAGACAAACTCTCCAACGCTTTAGCTATTCCTCTGCAACTGTGTTAAATGAGGAATCGGACCTAGGAGGTACAGTGATGCACGTCAGGAGATAGCCAATGGCAGAGGCTGACCCAACCCAGGTTTCTTTCCTTCTAACCCTGGCCCAGCCGGGGGTGGGGCGCACTCTGGGGCTTTGCCCAGGGGTGTCCCCTGGAACCTCATTTCCCTCATGCCTCTTTCTCTTCCCTGAGGAGCCCGCTCCGCACTGTCCCACCCTCCGAGACACTCCGATCCCACAGGGTCTCGCGTGAACCCGCATCCTCCCCAGACAGCCTCCTTCACTCCTCACCGAGGGCGGCATCCAGTCCCTGGCAGGTCCTGAGCCCCGGCCTCGGCCTCATCCTCCGAGTCGCTGCTGCTGTAGCCCACCAGGGGAGCAGCACTCATGGGATCTCGGCGACAACCGGGCGGACCAAGTAGCAGCCACACTCGGTACCCGGAATTCCGCCGCGCCGGAAATGCCCTCCCGGGGGCGGGGCCTGGGTTAGCACCGCCTTGGGGCGGGGCTTGGGCGGGCCCAGCGGGACCCAGCAAGACTACCACCCACCCAGACTACCACTCGCTGCTCATTGAGGGCAACTCGGAGCCTCCGGTATCCTCAGCCTCCGAAGCCCATTTCACAGATCGTCTGGAGCTCTGCAGCCACCCGGGGTCAGAGCTCCCAGCTACGGACGGTCCCTAAGTCAGCGCGCAGCGCACTAGACAGAGCGGAGATCCCTGACCTTCGGAGGTCCCGGAGACCCCTACTCAAACCGGCCCAAAGTCCGTGCTCCGGGCCCCCTTCCCTTAGAGCAAGCTGAGCAATCTGAGGCGGGTGCGTCCCAGAAGACCGGAGGGTCTCGGAGGCCCCTCCTCTCAGGTGCAGGGGTCGGGCCGGGGGCCGGGTCCCGGGAACCCCCTCCCCTAAGGCTGAGCAGGGTGGTCGTAAGCGGAGTCCCCTCCCTGAGTCGACTGAGGCTTGCGAACCGTGGCGAAGGGAAAGCCGCCCCGCGTGTCCGGCTGTTCGACCCGGCCCGGCCCAGCCCGGCCGGGCCTCGGGGTCCCCGGCAGGGGGCGGCCTCGCTCCGCGCAGTCCGTCCTTCCCGCAGCCGCCGCCGCCCGGCTGCCGCTCCTCCTCCGGCCCCGCCTCCCTGGCCCCCGCGCGCCCGCCTGTCCTCCCGTCTCCGCAAGGCCGTCGGTCCGTCTGCCCGCCCTCCTGGCGCTCCTCCTCCCCGAACCGCTATCCCGGCCGCGCTCGTCGCTTCCTCGGTTTCGGCCGCCGCTAGCCCGTTCCCCGCCCCCTCGCCGGCCGCAGCCGCTACGCGAGGCCGAGGATTGGCAGAGCGCGTAGGCCGCGCCTTGGCCGACCAAGCCGGAATAAAGGGGCGGTGGAGAGAGCAGCGGGTCGCCACTCGCCTCGCGCCCGACGCCGTGGGCGGCCTGGAGCAGGTGAGCGGCTGGGCGCCCGGGGCCGAGTCTGGGGGCCACTCTCGCGCCCGCCTCACCCCTTCCCCAGCCGGCCCTGCCGGCCCTCCAACCCTCTGGCCCGACCCGGCGGCCTCTGAGCTCCTGGGCGGCCCAGGCCGGCCTCGAGGCGCAGCCGCTGCCCCGGCCGGGCCTGCGGCCCCGGGGCCAGCGCTCGGGCTGCAGCGGCCTGGCCATACCCAGCGAGTGCTGACAGGAGGCAGCTGAGCTGGGCCGGCGGGTAGTGCGGGCGGGGAGGTGATGGGCTTTCATTAGGTTTCCCAGGGAGGAGAAGAGCTGGGGTGGGGCGCAGGTGTGGGCCTCCCCTTGCTTCTCTGCCCTAGTCTCTTTGCAGAGTAATCAGAGGCCTCATGGCCGCACCTTCCTGGAATGGGTGGGCAGTAGAGCCGGGGGCCCCTGGTCAGGGACCTTATGTTTGGCAGCCATTCATGCTGGGAAAAACAGTTGTGTTGGTGCAGCCTAACCTAGACCACCCTTGGAGTAGCCCTCCGCCTCCCTCTTTTCTGGGGAGGCTTTGGCACCTGCTTGCTCATGCAACCTGCTGCCTTCACCCAGAGCGACGGCGTCTTTCCTTCTTCCCGGAAGATGCGGAGAATGACAGCTTTTAGCAGAGCAATTAGAGGCCAGCCAGACTGGTTTGTGAAGGCACCCCCTTCCTTCCCCTCTTTCCCGCAGGAGAAAACTTAGAAACTTTCAGTGTTAGAGGCAGAAGAACTGGGAACCTAAAAGTGGGTTATATCTAATTCTAAAAGTTCCTCCCTCTCGCTGTCGTTACCTTATGCTGCCACAAAGTGGTGAGTTAGAGATTTGCCTGGGCTGGGTGGTCTCTACCTTCATTGATTATCCAGAAAGTTATAGACTTGGAGCAGGGAAACAGGGTTATCTCCGGAAAGGTGAGGAGGAACAGTGCTCTGTGGTTAGCATGTTATTCTTCGTGGTGCAGAAGCAAACTCAGAATTTCTTGTATCTGCCTGGGGGCCTGGACACAGTCAGATCAGAGGACTAAGCACTGTTTTTTTGGTGCTCTGGGAGATTACTAGAGTGGGGAGGTTCTGCTGTAGCCATTGAAGCTGGGTGGGACCGTGGACCTATCATTTAACCCCCATCATGCATTGGCTCAGGTCCCCGCAAGACCATCCCACCTGTGTGTGGAGAGAGAGCAGGCACGTGGTCAGGGGGGAGGGTCTGGGGGGATAGTTGGGAGGGATGTGAAGGTTTTTGACGTGGTCCTTTGTTCCACGCAGTTGTTTTATGTGTTGACTGATGGAGGTTGTCTGCTGTGGGGCCCTCAGATCTGGGAGGCCTGGTCTCTTCCACCCAGCGGGCTGTTCTCCTGGATAGTGGTGTCCTGAGTGGAGGTTCGGGGCGGCGATGAGAAAGGAGCTGGCAGGCCTTAGGGGGCCTTCTGCTTTTATCTGTCTTGTATATACTGGGTTTCCCAGTAAGAATTGATTTGCAAAAAAAAGTTACGCTGCTAAAATTTCTGTTTTGGACACTGTGGCCCAAACCGGTCAGTCATTTCTTGGAGCATCAGCAGAATTTGTGACTTCTCTGTATTGTGGGCAGATCCCCCTAGCCTCTTGCCTGTGAGGCAGCTGATTAAAAAGGGTTGGCAGTGCTTGGGAGGCTGGGACGCCCGGGCCCAGGTAGGGTGGAGACAGCCACTGCCCCTTCGCTGGAGGAGCTGAGCTGCCAGCGGGCCTCTTTGGTAGTGGGTGAATGGCGCTGGTCTCCCAGCCCTGAGCCTCTCTCCCTTCCCAGGTTCATGTCAGTGAGGCAAGTGCAGGCAGGACAGGGAGTGGAGGGCCCAGCTGTGTGTCCCTGCTTCAGTCTCACGATTTCTCTCTTCTCTACAGAACCCGGCATCGGGGAAGGCAGAGCCTCCCTGGCGTTGTTGGCGCCCTGCCTCGAAGAGCCCCCTGTCTTGTAGGCAGAGCCTTGTAGTCTGTCTTGGTTAATGACTCGGGCCGTCTGACCAGTCCCTCTTCTGTGCCTTGTCCAAGGTCCTTGTCCATCCCTGATCCCGGGCAGCTTCTCTCTCTGGGTTGGGTCACCTTAATCAGGGAAACTGAAGCCACTACTCTCCAAACCCTGCTTCATCTTCCCAAGCATGTCGGAAAGCTGGCAGCAGCCGCCACAGACGCAGCCGCAGCAGCCGCAGCCGCCGCAGCCGCAGCATCACGCAGAACCACCGCCAGCCCTGGCTGAGCACTCGCTGCCCCCAGGCACGGCTGAGAACCCCCTGGGCTGCGCCGTCTATGGCATCCTGCTGCAGCCCGACCCGGGCCTACAGCCCCCGCAGCACGAGCCCCTGCAGGCGGCCGGTGAGCCGGGCCCCAAGTGCGGGGTGTGTGGTCACGACCTGGCGCACCTGTCCAGCCCGCACGAGCACCAGTGCCTGGCGGGCCACGACCGCTCCTTCCAGTGCACGCAGTGTCTCAAGATCTTCCACCAGGCTACTGACCTGCTGGAGCACCAGTGTGTGCAGGCCGAGCAGAAGCCTTTTGTCTGTGGTGTCTGCAAGATGGGCTTCTCGCTGCTTACCTCGCTGGCCCAGCACCACAGTGCCCACACTGGCACTGGTGGCCTGGTGAAATGCTCCATCTGTGAGAAGACCTACAAGCCCGGGGAGGCGGCTGAGCCAGCGGCCACCGCTGCCCCCTCACTGCCCCCAGCACCCCCGCCCCCGCCCACCGTCACCCCCGCTGAACAGGCCGAGAAGCCGTACAGTTGCCCCATCTGCCAGAAGCCCTTCAAGCACCTGTCGGAGCTGTCGCGGCATGAGCGGATCCACACGGGCGAGAAGCCGTACAAGTGCACGCTGTGCGACAAGAGCTTCAGCCAGTCGTCACACCTGGTGCACCACAAGCGCACGCACAGCTCCGAGCGGCCCTACAAGTGCTCGGTCTGCGAGAAGACCTTCAAGCACCGCTCCCACCTGGTGCGCCACATGTACGCGCACTCGGGCGAGCACCACCTGTTCCGCTGCAACGTGTGCGAGCTGCACTTCAAGGAGTCGTCCGAGCTGCTGCAGCACCCGTGCACGCCCAGCGGCGAGCGGCCCTTCCGCTGCGGCGAGTGCCAGAAGGCCTTCAAGCGGCCGTCGGACCTGCGTCAGCACGAGCGCACGCACAGCGCCGAGCGGCCCTTCAAGTGCGACCTGTGCCCCATGGGCTTCAAGCAGCAGTACGCGCTGATGCGGCACCGGCGCACGCACAAGACCGAGGAGCCCTTCAAGTGCGGCCTGTGCGAGAAGGGCTTCGGGCAGCCCAGCCACCTGCTCTACCACCAGCACGTGCACACCCTGGAGACCCTCTTCAAGTGCCCCGTGTGCCAGAAGGGCTTCGACCAGTCGGCCGAGCTGCTGCGGCACAAGTGCCTGCCGGGCGCCACCGAGCGGCCCTTCAAGTGCCCGGTGTGCAACAAGGCCTACAAGCGGGCGTCGGCCCTGCAGAAGCACCAGCTGGCCCACTGCTCGCCCGCGGAGAAGCCCCTGCGCTGCACCCTGTGCGAGCGCCGCTTCTTCTCGTCTTCGGAGTTCGTGCAGCACCGCTGCGACCCCGCCCGCGAGAAGCCGCTCAAGTGCCCGGACTGCGAGAAGCGCTTCAAGTACGCCTCGGACCTGCAGCGGCACCGGCGCGTGCACACTGGCGAGAAGCCCTACAAGTGCCCCAACTGCGACAAGGCTTTCAAGCAGCGCGAGCATCTCAACAAGCACCAGGGCGTGCACGCCCGCGAGCAGCAGTTCAAGTGTGTGTGGTGCGGCGAGCGCTTCCTGGACGTGGCCCTGCTGCAGGAGCACAGCGCGCAGCACAGCGCTGCCGCAGCTGCCGCTGAGGGCGCCTACCAGGTAGCCGCCTGCCTACCCTGAGTCCCTGCCGCGGCCCCCCCAGGCCAGGTCCAGCCTCCTTGCTCGGAGATCCCCCACCCAGCCCCATGTTCAGAGTCCCTGGGCATGAGGACAGAAGCACGCTGGGCAGGCGGAGGGGCCTGGCCCGCCTGGTGCCTGCCTGGAGGTGGGGGAGCCAGATCGCTGTGGTTCCACAAACCTCTTTCCCATTATAGGATTTGTTCTCTTGAGAGCCACCTGCCTCCCTGGTCTTTGGGGGCCTGGAACCAGACTGGAACCACAAGTCAAGCGTCCTCTCTCCACCCCGAGGAGGTATGGGCGCCAGCCCGACCTCCCAAAGCCTTTAGCCTAGTTAGATACCAGACGGTTAGGAAGGGAGGGTGGTCGGTTGCGTCAGGGTCCGGGAGGACGGCTGGACTCCAGAGGCAGGCCAGGTGTGGGGCGTCCTCCCTCAAGTTTGTGTTTGAGGGAGAAGGCCAGGTTTGTGAGGTAGTCTTGGGGACCAGGAGGGCACACCAGGAGCCCCAGGCCTGCCTGCTCCAGCCAGGGGCGAGGCCTACCCCAGGTTTCTGACCGGTGAGGGGGGTAAGAGGGCTGGGTCTGCCTGGAGTGCTGTCAGCATAGCCAGAGGGGAGGAGGCAGAGAAGTCCTGCTCCAGGGAGGACATGGCCTGGGACGGTGCCGGGACGGTGCCGTCCGTGGGGAAAGGAGGAGAGGCGGCCTTTGCGTGGAGGTCGAATCCCAATACTTTGGGGGCACCCCTCCCACCTCTGCAGCCCAGTTCTGAACTCTGGTGGGGAAAGGGCTCGCAGCCACACTGGACTGCTGTGGGAGGCGGGTCGTCAGACCGCCTGGTGCCCGGGAGGAAGCTGGGCCAAGCCGGTGGTTGTGAAAGGGCATCTTCTGCCTTGAATTGTGTGAACCAAAGTGTCAAGGGTGTGGCCTCAGTCAGCTCCCAGCCCCGCCTCAGGGCTGGGACAGGCCTGTGTGCCCAGGGTGGGGCCGGTGAAAGGACCACGTGAATGCCCTCCCCACCCATGGGAGCCCTCCCATCAGGCTCGCTGCGGCCTGGGCCCCAGCAATCTTACATCGCCCAGATGCCCTGGGCAACACCCAGCTATTTCTGAGGCCGGAGGGTTCTCCCTTGGGTCTCTAGGTCTCTGGCTTCCCACAGGGCTTGTCCGGCCGAGGGCGTCAGGGCGCAGGGAGCGGGCAGGGGAAGAGCGATGTTGAGGGAATCAGTAGGCGGATGGAGTGCGCTGGTGTCACTGGACGTCTGGGGCCTTCCGGAAGCCCAGGGGACCCTTATTATCAGAATGGTCATTTTGACCCCAGCTCTGCCCTTGCCCTCCTCCAGCCCCCTCCCCCGGTCACCGGTCTTAAAAGAAGACTTGACTCAGTGCCCCGAGGACTCAGAAGAGCAGGGACCCCTAGTCGGACCTTGTGCAACTCTCCCCTTAACACGTCCGAAAGCGCGCACGACCTCCACGTGACCGGTCCCCGCCCTGCGCCCAGAGAGGGGCTGGCTGACCCGTCCCCTCAGGGCTAGCTCTCGGCCACAGCCCCTGGAAGGACATGGACCCCAGGCTGACAACTGTTCCAACTGCTGATTTTTTATTTTCATCCTGCTTTCTAAAAGCAGTCGTTACACTCTTCATAACATTGTATAGTTTGATTTCATGCCATTTTGGGTCTTATATAAAAAAATGTGAGAATTCGGGTTTTTAAAAAGAATGACTTCATTTTAGATAGCCCCTTTTGATGTTAATATATAGTGAGTCCAATGTACGCTTTAGAAGTAAAGACACTGACCATCACAGACCAAAGCACCGTGTGTTCTGCTGCTTCTTCCGTGGGGCGTGAGGGGGCGTGGCGAGGGGGGGAGAGGGGTGCGGGCCAGGGTGGCAGGCTTGAGATTGGGATGGAGGCTGGGTTCGAATCCTGAGTTTTGAACGTTCGGTTTGCGTGACTTCGGACAAGTCAGTGTGGGAACTCCCAGGCGCCTCATCTGTAAAGTGGGGAGGTGCACCCGTCCCTTGCTTGGCTGTTGTGAGGACTGAGGGGACTCGTGCACGGAGGCCCCGGTGGGGAAGCCATGAAGATGCTGAGGGTGCCAGCCGCAGACACCCGGGACCCTCGGAAATGGCCCCGCAGCCTGTGGACCCCCTCGGGGTTTAACCGCAGCCCCGGTGAAGGGAGCTGGGCTGTGAGGAGTCAGCTGCCCACGGATGGCCGGAGGCCGGGAACTGGGCCTGGGAAGCACGAGAGCTTGCCCAGGGCCTGCCCGGAGCAGCAGCGGTCCTGCTGGGCCCTGCCCCAGAGGACCGCCCGCTCTCACCTACCTCCACGGGCCCCATTGCACGGTGATCTGTCTGTGGCCCGGCCCCACCGTGCCCCCTCTCAGCCCTCCTCCGGCACCCCTTTCCTTCTGTGCCCCACCCCTGTCTCCCCAGGGCCAGCTGCCCCTCAGCTTTCTTCCGTTTCTCAAAGGCAAGGGTGGGCTTGGGGGAGAGGGAGAGACAACCTCCCCAGGTGTGGGCATCTGAGAGCCAGTGGAGGGTGGTCAGCAGGGACACCCTGTCCCGGGGGTGGGGGCGACAGTTGAGGGTAGAAAATCAAGGACAGGGGGCTGCCCACGATGCAGGGGCCCAAGAATGGGTGCAGAAGGCTTAGTGGCAAGGCTGGGGGGCCCCAGATATGGCCCGGACCCCACACTTTTCATTCCCTCTGTGTGTGATCTGGCGAGGCCCCCCGCCCTGGGGAAGCCACGGAGGCTCCTTCCTGCAGGAGGCCACTGCTCAGCAAGGGAAGGCCCAGGGTCCTTTGCGTCGGGCCAGGCTTCAGGTTGCCCTTCCTGAATGGACAATGGTCTGCGTGGCCCAGAGGCAGGAGGAGCCCTGACTGGGCGTGGCTGAGCCCATGTGGGGCCTGCAGTGACTTTCTTCCTTTGTCGGCACCCCTGTGGCCCTCAGCCTCCGCTCTGCAGCCTGGGCCCAAACCAGGGCAGTGCGTGGGGCCCTGGCCTGGGAGCCTGGATGCTCTGTTTCAAGTCCCCGCCCTTTGATAACAAGGGAGGCAGGCAGGCAGGCAGGTCTCTGCCCCTCGATTCCCCGTCTGAAGCAGAGGTCTTGACCCCTGATCTCCGAGAGTCCTTAGTGGTCTGAGGCTCTGATTCTGGGGAGGTTGATGACATCCACCTGTATCTCCTTTTCCCCTCCTGGTCTTTCCTGGCCCCCACAGCCTGCTGCCCACCTGTCCTCGTCTGGTCTGTCTTGGTTGTAAGGGACAGGAACAGCAGCGCAAAGCGGCTTCAGCAGCTGTGCGTGCACCTGGCCGCACACCAGTGCCTCTCCCCTGTCCCATATCCGACATGGCTCTCCTCTTACAGCACAGTGTTTCCAGGGGGGAACTGCCCTGTGACTGGGGCTGCAGACCAGAGCTCTCCTCTTTAGTCTCTGGGCAGTCATTCCCGTGGCCCCAACGGCCCCAACCACGGACAGTGTGCCAAGCGGGCGACACCTGGAAGTGAGGGGCGACCCCTGGATGAGAGCCAGAGCCGGGAGGGGCGAGGGGGAGAGGCTGACGTGGGCTTTTACATTTTGGGGTTAGTAGTTCCTGACGGCTGCTGCGGGAGGAGGTACTGCACTGGGTAGGGGGTGCCAGTGGGGGTGGGGGGCGTTCTCCCAGGTTCCCCAAGTCACTGCCAGGGCAGGGCGGGCCACCAAAGACAACTTCCCTCTGGAGCCCATCGTCCTGGCCGTTGTGTCAAGCTCCTGCTGTGTGGCTGGCTCTGTACTTGGCCCCATGGGGGGACAGTGGGAGGGGACCCTGCACTCCGGAAGTGGAGCCCGGGAGCCAGGGTGGCAGTGGCATGGTGTTGTGGGTGAGGGCCCCACAGCCCGAGCTGGCTAGTGTCCTGCCTCTGCCGCTCGTTGGTGAAAAGGCGTTGGGCAGGTGGTCGGGCTTCTCTGAGCCTCGTTTCCCTCATCTGTGAAATGGAGCCCATGACGCTCAGTTCTGGGCTGGGGGCGAGGGCGCCGGGAGACGACCTGTGCGGAGTGCTGGGCACGGAGTGGGCGCTCAGGATGGCAGGGAAGGGGCACAAGGGAGCCAGCTGAGCTCTACCATCTGAATGTCAGGGCTGTCCCCACCCTCCCCCGACACCCTGTCCCCAAGACCTTTCACGTCCCCCAGCTGGCCTGAGCCTCTTACCATCTCTGTGAGACGGGCCGGGCAGACCTGGGCATTCCTTGGTGCCAACCCTCGAGATATCCAGGGGCTGCCCAAAGCCATACAGCTAGTGACGCAAGTGGCTTGGAGCTGTGGGGGCTGGCCAGGTGGGGAACAGGCAGTGGGGTGGGAACAGCCCTGGGCTCTGAACCTCACAGGCCTCTGGCTCCAGCCACAAGCCTGGGGCTCTGGCTCCAAACCAGGAAGCCGGAACAATGACTGGGACTGGACCAGGCCTGGGGCTGGGGCTGGGGCTGGGGCTGGCCAGGGGAGGAGGGAAGCCTTTCCCTAGCAGGCAGAGGGGGTGGCCAGCCCTCTGGCCTGCTTCCTTGAGGGGTTGAAGCCGCTGCGCTCTGACTTCCCATCTGTGCAGAGGCAGCTTTGTAAAGAGCCCAGGCCCCCGCAGGCTCCTTGTGGACAGCCTTCTCTGTCCCTGGTCCTCCATCCTGACCTCGAGGCACCCCCCCCCCCTCCTTCAGAGCAGGCCTCAGGCCGGGGACTGCCTGCTCGGGCCTTGCAACTTTGCTCAGGGCCCCAGCCTGGGCCAGGCCACCTGTGATAAGCTCTGCATCCCATCCCCAAGCTGCTTTCTTTGTTTCTTGAAGGTCATGCCTCCAGGAAAAGCCTTGGCTGCTCCTGATCTTCTGCAGATTCTCAGATTCTGGCTGGAATGCCTGGTCCTCCTCAGGGCCAGAAAAGAAGGTCAAAGGGAGAACCTGGGTGGGGAAGGGCCTGTGGGGTCTCCGGGTCGCTGTGTGCCTGCCCATCCCTGCCCCGGTATGCACTTCCTGCCTTTGCTCACCCACCAGCATTGCTGTTTGCCAGGCGGTGAGCTGGTGAAGCAAGAACTTCAGATGAGACAGTTTTGAGGTGTCCATGTGATAAAAGGTAGGATCAGGAGTGTCAAAGCTGCTGATATTCAGTCCAAAACATTCCCTGCGAGAGTCCTCCCTGGCCCTGACCCCCTCCCGCCACCCTCAGCCAGGACCCTGGTCCTCCCTCACTGCCGGCCCCAGGACAGCAAGGACTGCTTCGCAGCTGGGCTTTCATCTAGTCCAGGTCAGTCAGTGTCTTTGTTCTGGGAGGCCCCGGCCCCACCCCAGGTCCACTCAGAGAGATAAGAGAAGCTGGTAAGTTCAGTATTTCCTGAGAGCCGGAGGCTAGGAGTCAGTCTCTCTGACTCAGCTTTGGCTCCTGTCCTTATAGACTTTCGGGGAGAATGGGGGGAGAAGGGAGGAATCGAGAGAGGCCTGCCTGGAAGAAAGGGTGGGATCAGGCAGAACAGAGACGGGGAAAGCATGTTCCAGGGGCAAGGAAGGCTTTGAACAGAGGTTAGGAAGCAGACCGGAGTCTGGGGTGTTCGGAGCCGCCAGGAGATGGTGGTGGTGTTGGTGCTGGGGTAGAAGGTCCAGGCCCAGGGCCCGGGTCGTAGACTGGGGTCCGGCCAGGAAGGCCTGGAGTTGAGGCCGTGGAGGCTGGGCTGTCCCAAGGCAGTCAATGCAGGGACAGTTTCTAACGTAATCTATTTATGATGAGCAAAGAGGCCCCCGAGGCCGAGGGGCCTTCTAGGCCAGAGAGAGTAGCTCTGTTGGATCAGAGCAGGGCTCTCCATTTCTCCGCCTCTGGGTGGGACTTTTAACCTGCAGATCCCACCACTGCCAGCAACTCCCAGAGAGCTTTCTGGTGGGGTATCTCCTGCCAAACCCAGGCCAAATGTCCCCACCTCCAAGAAGCCCCCCTGGGTTTTCTCCCCACGCTTGGCTTGCATCTCTCTCAAAGCAGGAAGGCAGTAGACCGTGGGGGCCGCAGGCTCAGGGTTCAGGCAGGCTGGCTTCAGTTCCCAGCTCTGCCAGCCACCCTCTCTGTGACCCTGGGCCAGTCACCTAGCCTTGCCAACCCTTTCATCATCTGTAAAACGGGTATATAATTACCCACCCCATGGGGCCTGCAAAGTGCTTAGTACATGGCCTTGCACTTAAAAAACGGAAAGCGCGTGCTAACACAGGCTTGTTAATGCTCAGCTGCTCTGAATTTCCTTTATCCCTGGGCGCACGTTCTCATGTCTACGGCACGAGGGTTCAGTCGTGGGCAAGAACCTGTTCGAATGGCTGAATGGCCGGTGCGGGTCACCCTTCACAGCTCTAGGGCTCGAGGAACACGGCCTCTGTACGCCCACATTCTTACCTCCTGCTTTCAGCTCCGAGGCAGCTGGACGGGAAGCGCTTCAAAGGCAGACAGAGATGGTATCTGGTCTGTGTCCCTCCGGCACCCAGCACGGCCCCTGGCAAGGCCTCAGCCGTCTGCTGGATCGCATTCCTGGAGGGACTTGCCCAGTCAGTCACTCAGTCACCCGGTGTCGGGGAAGCGGGGCCAGGAAGGGCTCCAGGCACTTGATTCCCTCTGACGTGTTCTCTGGATGTCCCCAATGTCACGCAGGCCAGGACTCCGGCGCCCCCGCTGTGAGCCTGTTAGGTGAATCTCTTCTCGGCATTGGCATGTTGGAGGGGACACTCAGGGCCACAGAATGTGGCCTTGACACCCAAGGGGCTCTGCCAATGGCTTCCCAAGGCTCAAGCCAGGCTGACTGTCTGCTGGACTTGGAGGAAAGGGCTTCTTCCTGCATGAAACGGGGTGGGGGGGCACTGGCCACCTTCTCGACAGGGCTCTGAGGAGGAAGGGGCTCTGTGACCTGACCTGCTTACCATTTCCTGTCTGCTCCCCCTCCCCGCCCCCCATCTTCTGTGCTATTGTCATCAGAGCCTCCTACTCGGGACAAAGAGGTGGACACCATGGTCCCCCACCTTGCTGTAAGGGTAACGATCATTACCTCCAACCTTAAAAGAAATTAAGATCAGCCTTGAGTCTCTAAGGCAGGCAGGTTTGGTCTGCATACCAGACAACAGCACAAGGTTAAATACACGCCCGTTCTGGGAAGTATTCTACAAACGCTGAGCACTGACGATACGTGAGCACCGTGTCCAGCGCTGGGACTTGCTGAGCCCCAGGTCCTGGGCTGGACCGGAGGCTGACTCCTTCCCTGCTGTCCGCCCAGTAGCCGACGGAAAGACAGGCATGCTATCCTGGGGGGCGGGGGCTGTGGAAACTCCGGGGCCACGTCCAGGGTAACCCCACTCAGAGAGGCTGAGGAAGAGTGTCTGTCTCCAGCAAGGCGAGGGACCACGGTGCCCGTCTCTTTGTCCCGAGCAGGGGGCTTTGATGACAACAGGGCGGAAGACAGGTCCTGACCCCCCTCCCCGCAACACACACACACACAGACACACGACACCTCCCTGTGGGAACATTAGGTTTATTTCCGGTCAGGCTGAACTCTGGGGGAGATGGGGGAGGCCACCGTTCACCCTCCGTCCTGCTGGGGAACCTGAGGGGGCGTGGTCCGGCAGCCTGGGGGTCGGCCCCCTGGGCGTGGGCCTCCTTCCGCAGGTTAACGCCAGGGAATTAGGTAATTGGAACGACTGTGGAGAGAAATGGGGGCAAGGTGGGGGCCTCCGGGGTATCCTGGGGAAAGATCGGGCTGTCCTCCTCTAGGCTGCCCCACAAAACCCACCCTCCTGGCCTCCGAGCTCTGAAAACACAGCTTCCACCCTGTCTCTCTGTGGCTCAAGGACCTTCAATGCCTCCCTACTTCCTTCGCTGTGTTTTCTGCCAAGCCCCTCCCTTCCAGTCTGCCTCATCCTCACCTCCCTGCCATCCCCAGCCGCGCACGGCTCTACTCGTTTTCAGTCTTTCTGTGACCCTCCCCTGGCGGGCATTAGACAGCAGTAAAAAAAAGCTAACAAGGGTCCCCTTGGCTGTGCGCAGGGCGGGTGAGGGAAGGCATGCTTTCCATTGGTCATTACGATGCCACAGTCTGTGTGCCATCCGATGGGGGACGCGTGTGTGGTGACAGGTGGACGGAGGGGTTTGAGCTGGAGGGGAGAGGCAGACCCTGCGTCGGGGAAGGCTTCACGGATGGGACCTCCGGGTAGGGCTTTAAAGACTGAAGAGGAGTTTTCCGGCGACCGAAGGGTTAGCTAGGCGCTGAAACAGTACAAGCGCAGGGGTGGAGTGCTTGGCTGTGCTGGGGCTTTGGGTCACACCCGGGAGGAGGAGACTGCAGGCAGGCAGGGAAAGGGGCTGGAGAGGTGGGAGGTGGCGTAGTTAGGGAGACGCCCGGCTGTGCTGCCTCTCCAGCAGGGAACACTAGCTCCAGCTCTGGACACCTCTGGGCGGCGTCCTGGAAGGCAGAATCTTGGCTCTTTCCACCAAGTTTCTTACATCTGCTTGCTCTTCTGGCCCCTGCGTGCCTTCCAGGTGACCCCTTACCCCCACTCTTGGCCTCCTCAGGGACAAGTTGGGTGGGACAGGCTGTGAGCTCCCTCCCTCTCCAGGTGGGCTGTGCTGGGCCTCTCAGGAGGGACTCGGTTTCTTTCTTTCTTTCTCTCTCTCTCCCTCCTTCCTTCCCTCCCTCCCTCCATCTCTGACATCATGGGGGCTATCAATCCTTTGGAGCCTCCCTCGCCAGGACCAGGACCCGAGGGCAGAGCAGGGGTCTGAGAATCCCAGGGGCTGGCGGCAGCCAGGTGTGGGGCAGGGCGGGTGGCGGGGTCAGCCCCTACCTGTAGTAGGATCCGAAGTGGCGGAAAGTGTTCCTGCGGAAGAGGGAGCGGGGTGAGCCAGAGGTGGGGAGGCGCACCCCCATCTGGGGGAACCTCAGTCCCCTCTCGGGAGGCACCATGCCCCCAGAAGGGTTACACTGCCCCTTCGCCCCACCTAAATGCCTCCACCCCCAGAGGGTGCTGTTGCCAGGGACGGAGGACAGGGTGTTGCATTTAGCAGGTGTAAACAATCAATTCGTTTTGAAATTGCGACTTTGTTGTGGGGTATTGGAGCCCACCGACTTTTCCCAGGCCTCACAGGGGTCGGGGGCCTGCGGCCTCACTCACAGGGAATCGTAGGGCAAGGGCTTCTGTCCGTATCGGTCCAGGCTGGGGTTCTGGTTGAGACAGTACTGGGCGGGCCAGAGGGACAGGGAGGGTGGTGGGTGAGCCAGGGAGGCAGGGATGGGGGAAGCCCACAGTTCCCACTCACGCCCCCAGCACAGCACTCTCTGCGGGCATGTTAGCCCTGGGGGTTGGGGGACCGCGCTCGCGGTCTCCCCTCCTTTCCCCACACCCCATCCCGGGTTGGCCGCTGCCCCCCTCCACCCTGCCCGGCCCCCAGGGACAGGTCGGCGCAGAGCCTTCCCTACCCGCCAGTTCTGGGTCACCTCCGGCTTCAAGTGCCGCACCGCGTAGCCGCTGAAACTCTCGGCTGGGGAGACAGTGCGGGCCTTCCGCCCCTAGCTCCGCAGTCCCCCGCCCCCGGCCAGGACAATCTCTGGCCCGGCTCTCACTGGAGCCCCGCCCCTGGATAAAGCCCCGCCCACACCTGCTCCTAGACTCAGCCCCACCTCTACCACCCAGCAGAACAAGTCCTGCCTCCAGATCCTGCTCGGTGGGTCGCAGAACCCACTCTGCCCTCCGCCCCAGCCCCAGCGGCTCTGTGCCCGAACCTGGCTTCCACCGTGTCCCTAAGACGAGTCCCTTGTCCAGGTCCCTCAGTCCGTCTTAGCTCTGCCCCGACTGCCTCCAGCTTCCCCACCCTGTGCTCGCTGGAGCCCGCCCCGCCCCACCCCACCCGGAGTCCACAGTCCGCAGTCCGCACTCCAGGGCCGGACCCCAGGGACCCCGCTGCTGGGCTGCTCTCCCGCCCAGGGCAGCCCCGGCGCCCGGTAGACTGACCCTTCTTGCTCGAGGGGGGCAGCCTGAACTCTCTGGCAGAGGACACGAAATGGGACCAGTCCTCGAAGGCGCGCACGAAGCAGGGCCAGTCCAGCCGGCTGATGCCCGGCGCGATGGGCGCCAGCTTTCCCTCGCGGCACCTGTCGCGGAGCCTCTGGCCGGTCGCGGTGATGTCCTGCCGAAGCGACGGGAGTCAGGGCCGCGGAGGAAGATGCGGAAGCCCGGGAGGCAGCTCCAAGCCACCCCAGAGGGCGGAGCTGACACTCGGCTCATCTGAGCGAGGGGCGCCTGAAGCCCCTGACGGAGATGGAAACGGGCCCGGGGTCCCAAGGCGTGGAAGCTGAGGAGGTACAGGAGTGGAGCCCAAGACCAGAGGTGCTTGGGGCTGGATGCAGGCAGGGCCTTAGCGCCTTTCCCCTGAGCAAACCAAGAGCTGGGGGCAGGGCTGGGGGCGAAGGACACTCACCAAGCACTGCAGGGGTTTGTTGGGGACACCAAGGAGTGTGAAGTAGGCATTGTCAAAGTCATCTGAAGAAGGAAGAGAGAGGGAGAGTAGATATCTCCAGCACCGGGGGGCCAGACCCACACAGGGAGGTGTGGCCCACACTGCTTTAAATTAAAAAATATATATATATATATATATATATATATATATATATATATATATATATATATTTGACAAGTTTTAAAAATCTAAGATAAAGTAGATTTTTACTTAACTTGGCTTAAAACAGAATAAACTCCAAATCAATCAAACATTTCAATATAAAAAAAATGAAACCACAGAAGTACTGGAAGATAACATGGGTGAATTTCTTTTTGACCTTAGGTTGGGGACAGCCACACCAACTCTAACACAAAATCCAGGAGCCTTAAAGAAAAGATTGGTAACTTTCCCTGCATAAAAATAAACGTTGGCATTGCATAAAACAACATGAGAACTCAAAAGTCAAATGGAAAAAAACATTTCCAGTTATTTTACAGATGAGTTTCAAGTTCCTGATTCCTGAAAGCACTCCTGGAAGTCAAGATCAAAACAGCAAAAAAGCGAAAATAAAAGAAAAGCGGGTAAAAATGAGTACCCAACATGCATAGGGAGTTCACGCAGAAACACAAGAAATACAGATGGCCCTTAAGCATATAAAAAGGCCCTCAGCCTCCTGCACAATAAGACAAATGCATACATATTCAAAGTACAATAAGATTCCAATTTTTGCCTATGGGATTGGACACAACCCAAAAGTGAGTGCAGTTATCAGAAACAGGCCCATAGAAAGCAATTGGCAATACCCATCAGAATTACAGACACACACACCTTTTGACTCCTCGGTCCTGCTTCTGAGAACCTGTCCCGTCTTACAACCTCCCGACTGGGAACTAACGTGGGGAGGATGTTTACCCACTCCAGCACTGTTTGTGATAGCAAATGGATGGAATCCATGCAGGTGTTTGCCGTGAAAGGACCGAGTATGCCAGGATACACCCTCACTAGGCAGCTATCAAAAATAAATCAAGTTCACAGAGTCGCAGGTTCGATTCCCAGTCAGGGCACATGCCTGGGTTGCAGGCCATGACCCCCAGCAACTGCACATTGATGTTTCTCCCTCTCTCTCTCTTCTCCCTCCCTTCCCTCTCTAAAAAATAAATAAATAAATCTTAAAAAAAAAATCAAGTTCTCCATATAGGACCACTAAGGTACAGAAGAGTGTACGTCATATGCTACGCTTTGCTTTAAAGCCTAAAACCAGGATGATTGGACGCAGAAAAGGACACACACTCAGGTTACCACTGTCACCAAGGCGTCAAACTCAGCATCACGAATCGTGGGACAATGACATTCTGTGCCTCCTGCTGAAGTGTTATGGCAAACACAGCATCCGCCACCCGGGAAAGATTCTGGCCAGCAATGTTTTACCTGGTTAAGCAAGCCCCCACACCTGGCTTCTAGTTGACGGAAAATAGATGACCAGGATAAAGAACACCATAAGGAAGCACTCGCTCCAGTTCACAGTGCGGGACTGTCTACAACATAACTGCTTTGGGCTCTAAAAAATATTGTGAAGGAAGAACAGAAACTGTTTCAGCCTACGACTAAAGAGACATCACAACCAATCGCAATGCCCAATCCTAGATTGAATCCTGCCCCCTCCCCAAAATTAAGCTGTAAGAGACCATCTTTGGGGGTAATCGAAGACATTTTAATATGGACTGAATGTTAGATATTATGGAATTATCATCAACTTTCCCACATCTGATAATGGTATTGTGTCACGTAGGAGGTTCCTATCCTTGGGAGCTGCTTGTTAAAGTGTGTGTGTGTGTGTGAGAGAGAGAGAGAGAGAGAGCGAGCAGCAAAACATTAATTGAAGCAGGTGGAAGGTAGTGGGTGTTCATAGCGTTATTCTTTCAACTTGTCTCCACGTCTGAATATGTTCATAGTAAAGAGTGGGTGAGTCGCATGGTACATGTTTGTGTTTGCAACAGTCAGCCACGAGAGGAGAGTTTCAAACCGAGAGCGGTTACCTGCAAGTGGGCGTGGGAGGAGGGGGAGACGGGAGACTCGGTAAAACGTACCTTGTGGCAGCATTTTGAATTGTAAGCCTGTAACGCAGGTACTGTTTTTGAAGCATGTACTTGGAGCAAATACGTATCTAAACCACGAGCAAGCTTTCCCCGAAAACCCAGATCCCAAGAATAGCTAGGAAATCGGACAGTCTGCGGCTGTGCTGACACCTCCCACGCGGTAGTGGGGGTGGGGGGAGCCCAGTCGCTGCTCCCCTGTGGAGGGGGCCCCTCTTCTCCTTTCCCAGTTCCCATCTTGGCCCTGCAGGGATCTGCGTGGGACCTCTGGCGATCACCATGCAGTCTGATATGCGTGGGGCCGGGGACCAGGGACCGGGGTATTGTCCTGGGTTCCCCTCTCTCGTCCTTCTATCACACGGGTACCAAATCCTGTTGTTTTTACCTCTTAAATACTTTTCACAACGCTTGCCAGTGGCAAGACACTGCCACTCCTCCTAAAGACTGTGGCCGGTGTCCTCACGACCCCTCCCCCATTATCCACCTCTAGTCCCTCTGGGTCATCCTCTGCCCCCTCCCCTACAATGCTCAGACCTTTCTTCTGCTTAAAGTCTTCAGAGGTTCCTATTTCCCTCCTGAGAAAGTCGGGGCCCCTGAGCTCAGCAGCAGGGCCCTTCCTGAGCTGTGCCCTGGCCCCCAGCCACTGCTCCTCCTGCCCCCACTCACCTTTTCCTCCCCTGCTACTACACCCCAATACCTTGTGCAACCTTTCCCTTCCAGGCCTCTGCCCATGCTGTTCCCTCTAGCTGCAATACGCTGCGTTTCCCTGGGGACTCAGCACAGTGTCAGTCACGAACGAGGTGCTAAATACAGGAACGTGTGTGTGTTCTTGCGGCGCCCTCCCCTCCACACCCAAGCTTCCGGTCCACGGAGAGTTAGTTCTCCCCTGGGCCACGTGCTCCTCTCACTCACTCATGGGAGGCGTGAGGAGGGTCTCTGTCCCTTTCCCAGGTGGAGAGACAACTGGACAGAAGCTGGTATTGTTGCCATTATTACCCCTCCTCCTGCAGCACCTGCTGACCTCCACACGGTTCTCCCCATTAGCAATAACAGCAGCAACGACAGCAATGTGCTCGACTCTGCCGAGCACCCAGTGGATGCCAGGCACTACTCTCAGCACTCTTCCTGCCTTATCTCACCTTAACTTCTCACCCGCCTTGGGGGGCGGGCCCCACTGCCAGCCCCCTTCTGCTGAGAAGGAGACAGAGGCTCAGACCTGGCGAGGTTCGCTGGGCAGGAGGTGGCACAGCTGGGACCAGCCCTCAACCGCTTTCACCTGCCCCTCGTGGCCGTGCACTCCCAGATCTCTCTCCTCCAAACCACCTACTCCTTCCCCGAAGGCCCCGGTCCAGGCGATGCCAGAGGCAGGGGCGGGCGAGGGGCCCGACCTTTGCGGCAGTAGGTGGAGGACCGGCAGTGCTCCTCCGACAGGCAGGCCCTGGTGGAGTCCATGTCCATGCGGCGCAGGCTGGGCAGGGCCGGGTGGTAGAGCTGCTGCTTCACGCCGGCCAGCTGGTTTCTCTGCCGCTCCATCGGGAGCAGGATGGCTGGGGACGCGTACACGTGGGTGGAGCCGTCCTCCCAGGGCACCAGGTCCACGATGCGGGCCATGGCTGGGGAGCCGAGGGTGCAAAGGGGTTCGCCTAGGGCTCAGGCCAGCCAGACGCCCTCCCACGCAGGGACACGGCCTTGGCCCGGGCTGACTTGTCTGCCGTCCCACACGTGTGGAGCACCTGCTGGACGCTAGATCCTGTTTTTTTCGGGAGCTCCCGTGTGGTGGCAGGGACACCCAGACAGCATGATGGACACACAGGGGACGTGCTAAGGGCGCTGACTGAGGGGAGCGCCTGGGGAGGCTGGGGACCGTGGCATTCAGGGCACAGTCTGAAAGGGGTGGCATTTCCGTCTGTTCTTAAATAGTGAGCAGGAAGCAGCAGGAGCGAGTGGGCCCAGATTTAGCTCAGATGCCTCTGGGTGACTGACTACGGACTTTGGGCCTCAGCGAAGGTCTCTGGCATTTACTCAGAGTTCTACAGGGAGACGAAAACGTTTTAAAGAGAGGGAGAGGCACCACCGACGTGAGCTGGGAAAACAGTGCTGGCCAGGCAGGGCCTTCCTGTAAAACTCGGGTATTCCCAGGAGCCCTTTGGCCACGTCAACTTCAGTGAGAATTTGTTGACTCAGCTTGCTTCCTTCCTGAGCCCCGTTAATGGTGAGGGATGCAGGTGGGTGGCGGGTGGACAGGGGGTGAGGACCTAGGGCCATGGAGGGGCAGGGAGAGGCCATGGGGAGTGGAGAGGGGGGAGGAGGGGAGGGGGCGCTCCCTGCTCCTGACCCACCGACAGGGGCGGCTGGCCCGCAGGGCACGGGTCTCAGGCACACCAGTGTATAAGGATTTGCTGCTCTTCCGGCTGCTCAGTGGGGAGAGGAATCAGGGAGACGGGCCAGGCCCCAGAGCCTCAGGAGGCGGTAGGAGAATAAAGAATGTTCTGCAGACAATGCCCACTGTAGCCTGATTGTGAGGGCGCCCAGTCCTTGGCCACCCTGGCAACCACAGGCTTCCAGGGATCCTGTGCCCGCCCCCAACCCTTTTCAGCCCTCCCGAAGGCTGCTGTCCCGGGCCACAGCGCAGGCCAGGCATGTTGGGAAGCAGGCAGGGAGCAGGGCTCTCCGGGGATGGGCGTACCAGGGCTGGCCGGGGCAGGCTGTGTGTCCCTGAACCAGTTCCTGTCTCTCTCTGGGCCTCGAGGCTCCCCTCTGTGCTTAGCAAGCGCCCGAGGCCCTGCCAGGAGGGATGTCTGTGGTCTGAAAGGGTCCTCCCCTTCCTGCAAACCTCAGGGCGCTGGCCTGCCTGCCAGCCCTTGGGGTCCCTGGGGTGGAGATTAGTGGCGGCCACTACCCAGGGTCACAGCGTAAGGGGATCAGGGAGAGTGGTGGCCTCAGCAGGACAGGGATTAGCAAGTGAGGCATCACCCTAGCCCCCGGCAGGCCTGCAGCCTCCCTCCCCTTTTCCCAGAAAGCAGGGTCACCAGTGCCGAAGCCCAGCGCCCCAGAGACAGACCCTTCAGGTGAGGGAACCCCCGGGGAGCCTAACTTATTTGCATATATTGGCAGGGGCTTTGCACACACCTGCCTAGGTGCTGAGCCTGTGAGAGGATCTGGCTCCCCGGTTGCCCCTCCTGCCCCAGGGCAGCACCCCCAAGTCCCCTGCTCATAGAAAACTCTGCAGAGTTGATTCCTTTCCCCATTTATTTTTAAACTCTTTTAAAGCCATAAAATATAACAACATACATAAAGTGCATAAATAATGGAACCAATCATTTATAAAGGGAGACCCCAGGTAACTAACTAACCAGCACTCAAGACAAGGGATACTAGTTTGCAAAAGCAGTTCAGCAGTTTCTTAAAAAGTGAACCATAAGCCCTGGCTGGTGTGGCTCAGTGGATTGAGCGCGGGCTGTGAACCAAAGTGTCGCAGGTTCGATTCCCAGCCAGGGTACATGCCTGGGTTGCAGGCCATGACCCCCAGCAACCACACATTGATGTTTCTCTCTCTCTCTCTCTCTCTCTCCCTCCCTCCCTCCCCTCTCTAAAAATAAATAAAATTAAAAAAAAAGTTTAAAAAAAAGTGAACCATAGATTGACTGTGTGACCCAGCAATTCTGGCCGAGAGCAATGAAAACATACGCCCACACAAAGATTTGCACGCCGTGTGCACGGCGGCGTCCCTTTATTGTGGCCGGAAGTGGGAAGAACCCACGTGTCCGCTGACCGGTGAACGGCGAGCAGACTGTGGTGTACCCCGGCCACGGAATTCTCCTGAGAATGGGAAAGAGGCGGGGAACCGGTCTGTGCTACCGCGCGGATGATCCTCCAAAACCTTGCGCCAAGTGAGAGAAATCAGACACAAAAGCGCTCCACGCACGGGGCGATTCATTCACATAAAACGTCCACAAAGGGCAAGTTCCAGAGGTGGGGGCAGATTAGTTAGTGGTTGCCCGGGTGGGGGTGGGGGTGGGGAGGGACCGTCACGGAGCACGGGGGAGCTTGTTGGGGTGACGGGGGATGGGAACCCTCCGACACAAGAAGGTGCCAGCGGCCTAGCTCGGGCAGTCTGCTAAAAATCAGAGTTGTGCACTTGAAACGGGTGGGTTTTAGGGCATGTAAATTATACCTCAATAAAGTTGTGCTGTTTTATTTTTAAATATTTTATTTATTTATTTTTAGGCAGAGGGGAAGGGAGAAAGAGAGGGAGAGAAACATCGATGTGAGAGAGAAACACTGATGGGTCATCTCCCAGACACAGCCCCCTACCCCACCCCAACCAGGGACCTGGCCCGCCATCCAGGCATGTGCCCTGACTGGGAATCGAACCGACAGCCTTTCAGTATGCGGGGTGACGCCCGGCCATCTGAGCCATGCCGGTCAGGGCCCAGGCCTGCGTCCGTCAGATGCCGAGGCTGGCACACTGCCTGGCACATTCGAGGAGCCTGAGAAACACTGTGACCAAGTCAGGTTCCTGCCTCTTTGCTGAGTGTTCTTCCACCCCACCTCCCCCCCAGGTTCTGTCACCTCACTGAGCCCCTCTTCACTGGGCCCCTGTCCCTCTTGTCCTCTCCTCCTTGACCTGCCTCCCCGCTCGGGTGTGACCGCAGTTCAGGGGCCAGCTTCCCCGCAGTCAGCCACCCGTCGGTCCTTGGGTCCTTCCGAGAGCCCCCGCCCCGGGACCACAGCCATCCGGCAGGGCCCAGGCACCGAGGACTCCGGGCCAGAGAGGGTCTGCTGAGTCTGGCCGTGGGGCTGGAGGGCTGGGGGGCACTGCCACTGCTCACTGAGAGCTGACAAGCCCCTGCCACCTGGGGGAGTCTCCCAGGATCACACGGGGACTCCACGCTGTCACTCTCCCACCAGCCACTCTGTAGGCTGGCCAAGGTATGTGGGGAGCCAGGCTGCTGGTACCTGGGCAGGTCCTCTGACAACGCATGGTGCCCAAACCTGGGCCACCTGGCAGTCCCTGCCTGGACCCCAGACCCCTGCTGGCCTCTAGGAGGTTGCTGTTGGCTCCCAGGGCATCGTCCCCCTCTCTTCCACCACCACCTCCCCAGCCCCGTTTGGCACCTGCTAATCCTTTGCACACGGCCCCAGTGCCGTCCATTAATCCCCCTGTGTTTGAGAGGCCAGCTGTAGGCGGCAGGGAGAAGGCAATTCCTGGCTGGTGGTCGCCATCTGAGCAGGTATCTCGGGATGAGGTGGCGGCTCGGTGGAGGTGGGACTACTGATAGGGTCGCCGCACTGTCCGGCCAGCAAGGCATCTAGACACGAAGAAGCAGGCAAGGCTGAGAACCCTGGGGCTTCCCTCACCTCTCCCTCCCCATGTGGTACAAGGGCAGCTGGTGAAATGCAGATTCTAGGTCCCACGGGGTGGGGGGGTTAGAGGGGCCTGGGAATCTGCATTTCTATCAGCTCCCCGTAGATTCTGAAAGGCTGGTGGTCCGAGCACCACTATTGTCCCGGGCTGCCACCCTCAGGCCCCCGTTCCCACCTGAGCCACCGTCATCCAAGTGGAGTCGGCAGGGACGCGGCCAGGAGATGGAAGGGGCCTGCAAGGGTTTCCTTGTAGGAGGAAAGGGCTGAGTCTGGGGGAGAAGAGAAACTGGGACTGAAGCAGGCTTCCGTAGACCTTTCCAGAAGGCTCAGAAACAGGAGCCAGTGGCTGGCTGCTGTGAGGGGCTTGCAGAGCTGGCCCGCTGGTACCGCGGTGGGAAGATGGGGGACACCTGGGGTCAGGCAGACCTGAACTTAAACTCGGCTTGGCCACTGACTGGCTGTGTTGCTTTGGGCAAGTGTCCTGACCTCTCTGTGCTCCCATTTCCCCTGCTGTGAAGTGCGATGACGACGCTTTTTACTGGGGCCGGGCGGGAGGCAGTGAGAGTGAGGATGAGTGTGGCCGTGGCTGAGGAGCCCTTAGCTCGGCTGGGGCGTGTGAGGCTGCCAGGAGCTGGCTGGGGTCGGGGGAATCCACCATGTGACCTTGGGCTCTTCTGACCTGGGTAGTCACGGTGTCCACACCCTCACTCCACAGGGAATGGACCGCCCGAGGGGCTGTGTCTGGCCCAGGTTCATCTTTTTGGAGACTGAGCCGAGGCCCTGTCCCCTGCCACAACCTCTCACAGGGGAAGCTGGGCTTCCAAGGCCAGAGTGGGGTCAGCAGTCAGAGCTGTGAGCGGAAGGGAAGGTGGTGCCCCGGGGCCACAGGGAGCTGGCCACTGGGGCAGGATCGTGGGCCCCGTGCCTGCCCTTTCCAGCCTGGGGCCCGGAGCCCTGGCAGAGGAGGGAGAGAGGAGCACCCTCCCAGCACTGGGGGTGCAGGGGCGCACCGTGGTGGGCACTGGCCTGGAAGGGCCCTTTCAGGGCTGGGAGCTGGCACACACCGGCCTGTGTGGTGCCCGCGGGCCGGGCCATCCTGTGGGGAGGATCTAGTCACAAGGCCAAGGGCCCGTTCCCCGAAGGTAAATGAAACCAGAAACTGAGCCCGTGCAAGGCAGGGCTGACATGTCCCAGTAAAAACCACAGAAAAGGGGTTTCACTGTCATTTTTCCTTAAAAAATTTTAATCGTGACAATAGGTTCATTTTGTCTATATTAAGACAGATTTTCTATGTACATATTACTTATGAAATTTACATTTATAAAAATTTTCACGGGGATTATGCTGAACATGATATTCCAGAACAAGCATTTTTATTTGACACCAACTGATAGTCACAGCCAACATTTATTAAGCTCCCAGTGTATGCAAGTCACTGTTCTTACCAGTTTATTTCATCCTTGCGATCCCCTCACCCCTACAAAGGAGGTACTGCTAACATCCCATTTCACAGACACACAAACTGAGGCCCTAAGAGTTTAGCGGATCAGCTCGTGACTGCAGTCCAGAGCATGCACATCTTTCCACGTTAGTTCAAATAGACCCTTAATATTCCATCACCGGAGGTAGCATAAAGGATGTAACATGCGCCCCTCTCACAGGAGAGCATTTGGGGACTCTCCAGCAGCCGGGCTCCTGCTGATGGATATTTGAATGGTTTCACCTTTTGCTGCAATGCCGTTGTGGTCAACCTCTCTTACACACACACGTTTGTGAGCTTGAGTATTTCTACGAGGAGATATAATTGCAAAAATGTTTTAAAATATGAGCGGAAAGGGAAGTGCGTCATCTATAAAAGTGCCCTGAAGGGTGGGAGCCGCTGAGAGCATTTGGGGGGGGGCCTAAGGACTCTGTCCCCTACAGGCGGCAGGATGTTGGGCTGGGTCCAGCGGGTGCTGCCTCAGCCCCCAGGGACCCCTGAGAAGACCAAGGTGCAGGAGGAGGAGGGGGCAGAGCCAGAGCCAGAGGTGGAGCTGGAACCCGAGCCAGAGCCTGAAGCAGCCCCCCAGGAGGCCAGGCTGGAAGAGGAGTCCCTGGTAAGAAGCGGAGGCTGCGGAAGGGCATGCTGGGTAGTATTGCACATATTTTAGGCTCTGTGGGTCATGCCATCTCTGTTAGTTACTTCGTTCTGTCCCTGGCTCCTGAAAACAGCCATCCACACCACGTAAACAAGGGAGCATGGCTGTGTTCCAATAAAACTTTATTTACAAAACGAGCAGCAGACTGCATTCAACCCGTGGCCATTGTTTGCCAGCCCCTGGCATCCAGAACAGAGCCACTCGAAGCAGCCGGTGCATGAACTGTTTGTGGCCAGGCCAGGGTGGGACTAGGAGCGTGCTAGCAGGGAGATCTGCTCAGCTCTGTCCGACTTGCTCTGCAGGAAGACTCCCCCAGCGAAGGAAGTGGTGTCTTGATAAACATTAAGGTGCAAACTGCCCGTAGTCACTACGGGCCGGTAACAGTTTGCAGACTGACACGGGTTCATGGACCACGCTTTTAGCAGCTCAGCTCTAGAACTTTCCTTGGAGCACAGCAAAACCTGCCAGTCCGCATACCATTCACTCAGCAGCCTGATGACAACTGATTCAGGAGCTCCGCTGAACAGATTTGATTCAGCTTCTCACGGCCCTCAGGCTCTGGGTGCAGTGCCGGGAGCATAGTGAGGAACACGGCAGTGCTCCCGGGGGTCGGCAGACCAGGGCCCGCCGGGTCGGTCTGCAAGGAGACGGAGGCTATGCGGAAATGCGGTGGGCTCCAACACTGGCCTCAGCTCTACCCTCCCGGGAGGGCCACATAAGTGTGTCAGACTGAGAACCACGGGAGCTCAGAACAGGGAGAGAGTCTTCTCTCTGGGGATCGGAAGCTGGCCCGTGAGGGCTTCCTAGACACAGAGGGCCGGGCGAGCTGTGACTGGAGCAGACCAAGAGGTGGAGCGTGCCGTGGAGAAAGGCTATGACGGGGTAGTGCAGGCTGTTTGGGAAACAGGGAGCCATTCAGCTAGAGGGCTTGTGTGTGTGTTTGCTTGTGTCACGTGTGCACACACAGAGGAATACCCTGTGTGTCCTCAGTGGTATGCTTGCACATACGCGTGTGTTCGAAAATCAGGTATATATGACTATGTATACACATGTGCACACACCAGCAGGTGTATACACACGTGTGTGCACACACTGGTGTGCCTGCAGTTCTGTGCGCATAGGTGGCACGCTCGTGTGTACACATGGGCACATGCACAAGTTTCTGAATCTGTGAATGAATTTGCATGCTTGTGCATCTGTGTACCCGTTTGTGTGTCTGTGCAGTGTGCTCCTGTGTTTGATTTTGTGCCGCAGGTATATTCATATGTGTACAGCTGCATGTATGCACACATGCATGTGTGGGGTTGCATATATGTATATGTGTGCCAGGACATACAACACACATGCATGTGTGCATATGTTTTGTGTCTTGCATGTGCAATATGTGGGGACACATCCATTTATTTTGTGCTGGTGCATGCACATGTGCATAAACACACACCTGCATCTCCATTTATGCACACACATGCTCACACATGTTTGTGCTTGTATGTAAATGCTTGTGAGAGTGCACAAGCTCATGTGTCTGTGTCTGTCTGTTGCACATGCACGTACGTGTACACAGCAACAGGAGGTGCCGCTGCAGAGGTGGGTGAGAGGCAGGCGGCGGGGTGGAAGTCCACCTGGCTGCTGGAGGGGAATGGAGGGTTCGGCCCAGGAGGAGAGGGAGGGCCCTGACTGGGGGTCGGGTGGGGGTTCCTCTCACCTCCCCCTTCCCCTCAGTTTGCTCCAAGTCTCCATAACTCTCTGTAATGTTCCCCCCCTTCCCAGGCCACCGAAGTGGGGCAGCTCCCTGGGCGAGGTGATAGGGTTATGGGCCTGGGGACCACCTTGGAGGGGGTGTGAGGGTCCAGCCCTGGAGGAGGCGACCCTGGGGCTGGGAGGATGGGAGTGTCCCAGGTGGAGGTGAGGCCACCAGCATTCACAGAGACAGTTATGAGAACAGAGTTGTTTGGTCCAGTGGAGGGGTGGGAGGGGCCCCTGCCTGAATGAGGCTGGTCTCTCCGAGGGCTTACACGGTCCTGTGTGAACCCCTCAGCCACCTGAGGAGCCATTCGGAGGGGAGGAAGCAGCCGTGGCTGACCCAGACCCCCAGGGTGAGTGCTGGAAGCCCAGGACGGCAGGGCAGGCGGTGGGACGGGGCTGTGTTCTCCCCTCAGAGCCTTGTTGAAGAACCAGGAGGCTGGCTGGCCCATTTCACAGATGAAGAAACCGAGGCTCAGAGAGACTAAGGGTGGGTTCCGTGGGACTTTTTAGCTGAGCTGAGCTGGAGTCCCAGCCTTCTGACCCCCTTGGGGGTCTCGCCTCCCCCCTGCCTCTGACTTGACCTCCCCAACAGGGGGGAAATGGGCTCCCTGAGGCCCCAGAGCTAAAGTGTGAGGGACTCTTGCAGACACCCAGAAGGCTGCCTCTGCCCCGCCCACATGCCTGCAGGCCCAGGTTGCTGCGCTTCCCGGAGTGAACAGGTACTGTACCACCACCCCTCCCCACAGGGCCGCCCCCCACCCAAGCCAAGGAGCCACTGGGGGTGGGGACCAGCACAACTGTCAGGCCCACAAAGTGTGGGACATTTGTGGAAGGGGCTGGAGGGAGCCTGAGGCAGATATTTTGGGCGTCTCCTGGGCCATGTGGGCGCGGCTAGAGATTCCTCAGCTCCTGGGTGAAATGCAGGTCCAGAGTGGCCGGAGCCTCTGACTTTCCCAGGATGCCAGAAACCCAGACTTTCACACGGAATCTCCTGGTCGGCTCCCGCATTTTAGAGCGGTGGTGCCGATCCGAGCGAGCACATCTGCGGCTGGGGCCGGCCTAGGCGGGGGACTGGTAGCCCCTCTGTTTAGGATGGCCAGCCTCAGTCACAAGGAGACACCCCTGGAGACCCTCAACCCTTCGGGAGTACAGCGTGTGCACCGAGTACAGGGTGGGGACCCCTGGGGCCAGGCTAGCGAGGGGCATGTTGATGGGGGAACTGCATCTGATGGGGGTGGGCTCGGGATGGCACGGGGCATACCTGGCTCCCAAAGACGCGGTGTCCCCACTTCTCAGAGAGGGACCCAAGGCTCAGGGGAAGAGGACACTGAGTCTGAAGTCCCATAGCGGGGAGATGGAGGTTTGCCATTCCCACCAACTTCTTTAGGTTGAGAAACCAAGACCTTTCATTGTCAGTGGCCCCTCTGACGGGGCTGGGGCTGGGGAGGTTGAGGCTGGGCCGGTATCTCTGTCCCTCTGCAGTCCTAGCGCCTGGGCGCTGAGCTGGCTCAGGAGGGGTGTGGAGAAGGTCGTCCCGCAGCCCGTGGCTAGCGGTGGGCCAGCCCAGAACGTGGCAGCCGGCCTGGAGGGCCCGGATCAGGTATTGCTGGGGCTGGATCAGGTATTGCTGGGGCTGGGGGTGGAGGGTCTAGGGCAGAAGGGACCATGGGAGGTGGTGCACCTGGGCTCTCTTCCCACTCCTGTCTGTCTGTCCTGGCAGGCAGGAGCACAGACTCTTGGGCACTGCAGCGCTGGGGGCTCAGGTAAGGCCACGAGGTAGGCAGGCCTTACAGAGTTGGGGCGGAGGGGCGATTGGCATGGACCTTGCCCATGGCGGGAGCCCACGGGGCCGAGTGTCCCACTGGACTAGCCTTGGGTTCGAACCTGGTTTTGAGTTGGGCTGACTGGGGTCTCCGGGTGGGTCCCTTGCTGCTGACTGACTGCCTTGCTTTCTCCTGCAGCCGGGTCCAAGGAGGCCTCCAGGGGGAAGGACGCTGAGTGAGTCCCCGTCCCTGAGCACTGGCTTGGGACCCGATGCCTGCCCCAGGGCAGCTAAATAATTTGGGAGGCCCAGGGCAGCATGCAAATGCAGGGCTCCTTTAAAGATTGTTAGGGGTTTAAGACTGTGAGGACAGAGCATCAAGAATTAAAAAATGAGCCCTTCTAAGTGTGGGGCCCGGCGTGATTGCACTGGTCATGTCCCCACAGAGCCAGACCTATCTGTCCCGGTCACAGGGCGCCCACTGCTGCATTTGGGTCCCTCAGCAGCCCCCACCCCTCCCCTGCTGCCCAGGAGGCCGAGGCTGGGCCTGCTGGCCCAGAGCCTGGTCCGTGCCCGGGCCAGAATTTGAGGTTGGAAGGTTTCCCCACCACCTGAGGTCTTTTGGGAGTATCCAGCATAAGGCCTCCACTGTGCAGAATGGGAGCCGAGGGCCAGGAAGGGCGGGGTGAGGCCTGGGGCCCCAGCTGGGGGTCAGAACAGTGTGGCTGGCCACTCCTTAGTCCACCCGGCTGACCACCGGCCCCTCTGCAGGTCTGGGTCCTGGCTGCTCAGGTGGTTTGAGCAGAACCTGGAGAGAGTGCTGCCTCAGCCTCCCAAAACCTCGGAGGTAAGCGGAGGAAGAGGGGAAGCAGGAAGCTGACCACCTGGGGGGTCTCAGGAAGGACACACCTACTCCAGCAGTGTGTTCCCACCCCCTCCCAGGGTCCGGGATGGGAGGAGTGCCTGCAGGCGGGAGACAGGGGATTTGCGGGGAAGGACAGGCCCGTGCATGGCAGGCCGGGTGAGGGAGCGGGCAGGGCATGCTTTGCTCCAGGCCTTCTGTCCCTGCTTACGATCCAGGGCTGCAGAGACGAGCCCGAGCCTGCAGACGCTGCCTTGGGGCCAGGTACGGGGAAGGGACCTGGGGCGGGCTGTCTGAGATGGTCACAGGCTGGGCTGGGGATGCAACTGGGGCCTGAGGGATCCTGGGGGAGGACCGTAGCTTTCACCCAGGCTAGGGAGGGGTTCGGGGCTTGCTGGGAGGGGTCTATTGTGGGGGCACTAGAACGCCCTCCCAAGTCCAGGCTGGACAGCCACGGGCCTGGGACAGCCTCGTGAGGTCTTAGTCAAGTCCTTTCTGCGCCCCGGGCCTCAGTTCCGTCTGTCCAATGATAGGGCGATCCCAAGGGGCCCCCACTTGGTCACATTTGCCTCTCAAGTCTGCCCCCCACCCCCCGTGCCCCTCAGGGGTTACATGGACCCCTGCCACGTCATCTTAGTCTCCCGCCGTCCCTGCTGCTTAGAGCCCCCGGGACACCCCTTGGAAACAGAGCCCACGCTGCAGGCCCCGGAGAGTCACAGCCTGCCCACTCCTGGCCCCCCGGAGCCCGAGGAGGAGCTGACCTCGGAGCCGGAGCCCGAGCCGGAGCCCGGCTTCCAGGCTTCCTCCCTGCCGCCCCCTGGCGACGCCGCCAGGTGAGCCCGCCTCCGTGCCGCACCTCCCCGGGGAGCAGCGGCGGACACCCAACCTTCACCAAACGCTTTTTTTTTTTTAATTATAAAAGTAACACATGCCCCTGGGAGAAAATTCAAAGGGGTTTCCGGGGCCCCTTTCCCAGGGCAACCGCATCCGCGGCTCCTCGGCCGTCCCAGCGTTTTCTAGGCACAGACAAGCTTGCGAGTGCGTTTCACTTTAAGCACACCCACCCGACAACAGCAACCTGTATATACTCCTTTGTACCTTGCCCTTTTCACCCCGAAACGTCTCTTTGAAGTTGTTTTATACATTTAGGCCAGTTTCATTCTTTCCACGGCTACGTAGTACTTCATTATACGCATGCGCCAGCTTTTAGGTAACCACGTGGTGGACATTTGGTTTGTCGCCACTCTTTCACTGCAAGCGACAGCCTCGTACAGGTGTTGTTTTGCCACATGCAAGCAGTTCTATAGGGTAAACTGTAGGAAACGAAGTTGCTGGGCCAAAGGGTACATGCATGTAAAATCGGGGTGGGTCCTGACAGGTGCCCCGCCCCGGCAGTGGGAGGGGCCTGAGGTGGACCTACGGGGGTGGGGTGGGGGTTGGGGGGAGCCCGAGCTAGCTGCTGGCGTCTGGCCATTAGCTAGACACTTGCCTGAGGAGGCCAGGGAGGGGGACCACGGTCTTTGGGCCGGAGACCTGGGTTCTGGTCTGCCTCCTGGCAGGCTTGCCGTCTGCCTTGGGTTGAGGGGATCAGGCTCTGGTGTCACTCTCCCACCCGGACATGTGGCTCTGTCCCACCCACAGGTTGGTGGCGTGGCTCCTGCATAGGCTGGAGATGGCCCTGCCGCAGCCGGTGCCCCGTGCAAAGGCTGAGGAGCAGGTGAGTGCTGGGCTAGGGGAGAGAGGGCCCTGCGTGGGGACAGAAGTAGGGGACAGGGGAGGTGCAGAGAGGACTCGGTGCAGACGGAGCTTGGAGACAACCCTCCTGGGTTTTCATGCAAAGAGAACCAGAGAGGATGCTCCAGGCAGGGAGCCCAGCCTGGGCAAGGGAGCTGAGGCGGGACCAGGCAGGAGCGGAGGGCCGCCTCGGAGGCAGGAGAGGAGAGGCCGGGAAGAGGGGAGTCCCGAGCAAGGGGGTCTTCCATAGTGCCCTTGCAGGGAAGAAGGGTCGGTTGATGCAGGGGAGCTGGTGAGGAGGCCACAGCAGTGCTTCCCCCTTTCTCCCCGTGCAGGAGCCTGGCTCTCCTGGGACCTGTGACGTGCAGACCAGTAAGTGACACGCTGGGGGTCCTCACGTGCGTCTCTGGGAGTGTTGCTTGGGTGCTGAGACTGTCTCTTGCCAGGCCCGGACTTGCTTGGGCGTGGGGTGTGGGGCAGAGGCAGGGTCTCCCAGCCAGGAGCCAGAGGAGCCCGAGCCCTGGAGGCCCCACCTCAGGTCAGCCTAGCCAGGTAGCAGACGGTGGCTGGAGGCCCCTGCTGGAGGCTGGGGAGATGGGGGGTGGGGTCATGCTTGGCCTGCCTTCCAGCTTCCGTGGACAGAAGGCAGCTCTGAGGCCTAGTCGGTGGGAACACCCAGAGGGAGCTCCCACTGCCCCCCGGCAGCTATGCCTGTGGGTTTGGCTGAGCGGAGTCCCTGGCTGAGGGGTGAGGGCGGATGCATGGGGAACTGGAGGCACAGACTCAGCTCCCTCGAGCTGGGAGGGAAGCCCACCCCCCACCCACCCCCTGTGGCCAGGTTGGGCAGGTGAGTGTGGTACCTGTTACCCCAGACCTGCATCTGGACTGGGGGGGAGACTGAGGCCAAGAGAAGTGGGCCAGGGGCCCAAATCTGCCCTTCTTTCATTTTGTGGCCTCTGGAAAGGCATGACGTGCACAGGGCATCCATGCATGCATGCATGCATGCATTCACACATGTCCCGGAGGGCCTGCTGTGTGCCAGGCCTGTGGTGAGTGCTAGAGATGGGCCAGCCTCAGTCCCCCTAGGCTGATGGTGGTCTTTCCGAGAACTCTGAGGCGGGGGACGGCCACCGTGGCCGGAGTATAGGCAGGCTGGCCGACCATGGAGCCCAGTCTGACAGAGCGGCTATGGGAGGCAAGGGGGTCTGTGTGACGGTGACAACATTGTGAGCAGGGCTCACTCAGTCTCATGGAGCTCGTGGCCACCCTGCCGGACACAGAGCGGGGACCCCCATGGCTGCTGGACCAGGCGGCGACGTGCCCAAGGCCACGGAGCAAGTTCTCACGGAGTGGAGACTGGAATTCCCTTGACCTGGTGGCACTTTCCCAGCTGGGCTGAGGTTAAGGGAAGAGGGAAGGTTCCCTGGGACAGAGCCCCCTGCCCCTGCCCGCCGACCAGCGGTTGCTGAGAGCAGTGAGGGGTGGAGCCCCTGGCTCCCCTTAGCTTGTCCCTGCTCCCCTGGAGGGAGGCAGGACTCTAGGAGGCAGGACTCTAGGCCAGTTGTAGATAGGGCCTCCCTGTGTGCTGGAGTGTGGGGTCGGGGGTCAGGGGTCAGGGGTTGGCATTAGGGCAGCAATGGGGTGAATCAACACTCTGGCCGGGAACTGGGCGTTGGTGTCCCAGGGCTGCCACAGCCCAGGACCACAGACTGGTGCTTCCAAGGAGCAGAAACGTACCTCCCTCTGTCCAGGAGGCCAGGAGTCCTGAACCCAAGTGTGGGCAAGGT
The DNA here is from genome assembly GCF_019186645.2 of Phyllostomus hastatus. Lineage (NCBI taxonomy): Eukaryota > Metazoa > Chordata > Mammalia > Chiroptera > Phyllostomidae > Phyllostomus > Phyllostomus hastatus. Next base: position 23,894,663 of record NW_025334024.1, read on the forward strand.
TGGCTCTTCTCAGGGCTCTGAGGGGGACACCATCCCCGCCTCTCTCCTGCCTTCCAGCGGCTGTGGGTGATCCCCTGCCCTCTGCCCGTTTCTGGCACATCCCCCCGCTGCCTCTCTGACCAGGGTACTGGTCACTGGCTTTAGGGCCCGCCCTCCATCCAGGGTGATCCCATCTTGACATCCGTAACTAATGCCTTCTGTAAAGACCCTGTGTCCGAACAAGGTCACGGCCACAGGTAACAGGAGTTAAGACGTGGGTTATGTTTGGCGGGGACACCATTCCACCCAGTAGACGGGGTGATCCCGAGGGGCTGGGGCTGAGGGGCCCCTTCCCCCTGCCCCATCCCCCAGACTCCCCCCCTTCACCCGCTCAGGCACTCACCCATTCTGTCCCCTTGCCTAGCCACCCACCCTTCTGTCTTCTCCTTTGTCTCAGGGGTGGCAGCGGCTGGAGGCCTCTGAAATAAGGGAGAAGGGAGTCTGGGAGAGCGGACGGACAAACGGACAGATGATGGAAGGAAAGAAGGGTGTCCTGAAGACAAGACCTGCAGGGGAGGGGGGACGGGGTGGCCGAGGACCCCCTATGCTCCTTAAACACTGACCCCTGGCCCTCCCCACACTCCCAGGCCAAGCAAGGGGGAGTCAGAGTCCCTCCCATGGCCCCAGAGCTGCCTCTTGGGGACTGAGGCCGGCCCCTTCCCCCCAAAATTTGGGGAAGGTAAGCTTGGGGCAGCCGGTGGCTGTAAGGCTAGACAGCAGGGGGAACTCCCAGCGGCAGGCTGGGAAAGCCCTGGCAGGACTGTCTCTGAGCAGACACCTGCCCGGCCCTCAGCACGGTGTCCACCACATAGCCGGTGCCCCCACAGGACACGGGTGTCCCCAGGAGAGGTTCTTCTCAGGCTCGGCCTCCTTCCTCCCCCCAGGGGGTCGGGGAGTGGACAGCACCAGGTGCTTTGATTGACATTAAAGAGCATAAATCAGCACGCTGAACCCGTGAACGCCTGATATGAGTGCATCAGACAGGCTAAAACGCACGTGCAGGTTGGAAAAGTGGGTGGATTCGGTGTGGCCTGTGGCGTGGGGGATGTGGGGAGGAGGAGGGAGCCACGGTCCCGAGCTGCTTGCCCTGGGTCCCCGACGGCCCACGGATGTCTGTGTTTGGGGCATCGAGTGATTTTAAAAATGAGAATTCGTTGCCAGCGTCTAAAAAGCAGTCGGCTTTCCACAGAAGAAGGCCGGCTTCTCGTGAAAGCTGGGAAGGTCCAGCTGTAACAGGCCCACGCCATGTCCACCACGTCACCCATATGTACCATCTGCCCGGCTGGCTGGGCCTTTGAGTGTGAGACCCCTGAGGCCTCACGCCGGTGGTGAGGGGACAGTAGTCCTGGTAGAAAGAGAGGGACAGCTGATCCTGAGTCCTTGAGGCAGAGGGCAAAACTAGACATGTTAGAGACTGTTTAAGGGACCAGGCTGTGGCACTGGGGAGCCACTGAAGGTGGCTGAGCGAGGGGGGGGGTGCCTTCAGAAGGAATACTGAGGCTTAGCGAGCATTGCACTTTGGGCCCCATCCAAAGCATCCGGGACCCAGGCCTGCCGGAGGGGAGGGAGGCTTTGAGCCAGGGCTTGGGCTGTGCCAGCAGCCGAGGGTCCAGGTGGGGGCCTTGGCCTAGATGTCGTGCCCCCTGCTTCCTGTCTGCTGGCCCTGGAGGCAGGAGCTCCTTCCCCAGAGGAGGCAGATGAGTGTCACGGCCAGGGTCAGAACTCCACTCGGTGGCCCTGGGCGACATCCTCGGCTGGCAGAGAGGATGCTGGCCAGGTGGCGGCAGGCCCACACGGGACTCCAGGGGCGACGTGTGAGCCCCAGAAGCAGCAGCAGTTTCCACGTGAGCTTGAGCACCCACGGCGGCCCAGCCATGACCTGGGCACCTGGGGGGCCCTGGAAAAGCCGGGACAGCTGTGAATCGTGTGTCTGCGGAGAGGGGCTCAGAGCCCCAGGGGCGGGGACAATGGCTCCTGCTGCTCGGGCCCTGCCCCAGGATCAGTGCGGCAGAGCGCCCGCCCGTCCTGGCTGGTACCTGGGGCACCATCGTCCCTCCCCACCATCGTCCCCCCACCACAGAATCTTTGGCTGTAAACCGGGGGACAGCTTGGGGCAGGCCTTGTGGGCACGGCACAGCGCGGAAAGGAGGAAGTGCCTGTAAAACGCTTCCTCCCCAAATAGTGCCTAAAAGAAAAGGTTAATGAAAGGAAAACAAGGATGTACGCAAGGACACCTTGACTCTTCAGGACGCCAAGGAGGCCCTCCGGGGGCACATGTGTCACCTGGGATAGTCTGCCAGGGAAACAGGACGCAGGAGGCCAGCACCACCTCTGCCGTCCTGTGTGGCTTTGGACTCATCCCTCAGCGTCTCTGAGCTGGCTCTCCGGTCTGTAAAATGGGAGAGTACACTTCTCACCCTGCAGGGCTGCCATCAGAGCTAATGAGCTCACAGGCCAGGGGACGCACGGTCTCCTGGATGTCCCCTGCCAGGTCCAGCAGGAACTTGCACCCAGTGGCTGCTCGGGGTGGAGACCCCACACCATTGCCGGATGGAAACATAGAATGACACATGTGACACAACCCATCACTGGGTTTGGGGCCACACGTGGAAGAGCTTCCCTGGGCAAACCCCAAGGCTGCCTGTAGGGCCAGAGGCTTCCCCAGGGGGCAGGCAGGCGCTCCTCTGTGAGGTGGGGTGACATCTGCCCTTGGAGGCCAGGAGGCGGCAGTGGGGAGCAAGGTGGCTCTTGGGAGGCATTCAGCTCTGTGCCTCGTGCACGAGACGCACCCCATAAAGGGAGGCGTTAATCTGTGTCTCAGTTTGCTCATCGATAGAATGGGGAATAACGTATAATGTATGAAAAAGAAAATGGGGCTAATAATTGTTCCCGCTTCAAAAGGTTGATGGAGGGACTGATTGAATGAGTCCGTGTAATTCACGTAGCACAGGGCCTGGCACTAGTAACCGTTGTCATTATGATTACGTATTATTCCACACCATGAACGTTAACTTCCAGAGTCACAGGATGAGCTGGGGGCCAGCTTCCATGGGAAGTCGCCATTAGTAACTCCTGCTTGGCTTGAGGGTCCCCTAGGTCCCCGGAGCTTTTAGAAACACCTGGTATCCAGGCAATTTCCTGTTTCTCCCCCTTTTCTCCTGCCTGGGGGTGGGCTCAGCTTCCCGATGTCTCCCCAGCTGGCACTTCTGCCAAGTTCACAGCCCCAGTGTTTTCACGGTCAGCGACAGGGTACGTGGGGGAAATGTCGGAAATTGCAGACTCCTCTCTGAAGATGGGGCTGCCTCCACGAGAGAATTGACCCTCTAAGGGGGCAGAGCCTCTGGGTCTACCAAGGAGAAAAAGACTCCCAGAAGCAGGTGCTGAGATTATGGGCACGAGGTACGCCGTCACCAGTGGGTGGCATCTGGGAGCGGGCTGCGGGTGAGCTCTCTCTCTGCATCCCTTGGGACAATGCAGGCCACCCTGCACCCAGATGTGCCTGGTGGACCTTGAGCTTGGGTCTTTCGGCATCGCCTGCAACACTGTGGTTAAAAGCAGTTTCTGCTCCACACAGACCCCAAGAAGGGGGTCCCAAGGAGAAACAAAGACTGCCCATCATGGAAGCTCTGTCTCAAGTGAAAAGAGTGGGAAATGAACGGGAGACGGGGCAGATGATCATGGGCGTCAGCCCATCGCTTCAGCGCTGATCCGGTTGCTAATGGTCCTGCTGATAATGGTGCTGTGGCCAGGGCTGGCTGAGGGCTGCTGCACCGCTGCTAAGGGCCAAGGCTCCCTGCGGGGTCCCTGGGACTCAGAGCCCCAAGCCCACTCTCCCCCACACCCTGTGTCCCCTGCAGTCAGCATCCTGCCCGGAGGGCAAGAGGAGCAGGATCTCGTGCTGGAAGAGGTTGACCCTCCCTGGGAGGAGGGTGAGCGTCAGGAGGGCAGCACCAGCCCATGGGGCTCAGAGGCAGCGGCTCCAGCTTATGAAGAGGAGCACGCGGCCGCGGAAGAGAAGCCCAGGTGGGAGCCAGAGCGGGCCCTGAACAAGGACTGGGAAGATGAGAGACACGCAGCACAGAACCTCAAAGGCATACAAGGGCCTAGAGAGTGAACCAAGCCTGCCTCTCCCTCCCCCCCGCCCCACACACACCCATCCCTTCCCCTGGGGCACAGCGGCTGCACGTTCTTCTGTACCGTTCCAGGAACCACCTGAGCACGAACTCCCCTCTTTTATTTTTGCACCTGCCCACCTGCACCTGCTACATTCATTTAGCAATTTGGCTTGAGGTCTTTCTACCCTCAGCACATAGAGACATCTGCGCTTTTTGTTTTACGTCTGTGTTGTATTCCATCACACGGATGTGCCAGAATTTATTTAACCTGTCTACTATTAATGGGCATTGAGGTTGATTCAGAAGTTTGTTATTGTAAATAATTCTGCAATAAGCACTCTTGCACATGCCTGTGAGTGCATTGCAAAGGTGGGGAAACTGAGGCTCAGAGAGGATCAGGGGCTAAATAGTCACCATCAGGACCTCAGGCCGTGAAGAGGCCTTGCTGCTGGAGAGAGCCCGGGGTGACTCCGGTGGGGGGTCCCCAAGTTGATTCTTTTTAAAAAAATATTTATTTATTTTTAGACAGAGGGGAAGGGAGGGAGAAAGAGAGGGAGAGAAACATCCACATGTGATTGCCGCTTGCATGTCCCCTGCTTGGGACCTGGCCCTGCAACCCAGGCAGGTGCCCTGAGTGAGAATCAAACCAGTGACTCTTTGGTTCACAGGCCGGTACTCAATCCACTGAGCCACACCAGCCAGGGTCCCAAGTTGATTCTTGGTTGAGGGGTTCAGATATGGTCTCAGGGGGTCACAGGACATCTTATTGAAAGTGGGGGCAGGAGGTGGACTGGGGTGCCCCTGCAGAGGGTTTATCTAGTGCCTCCGACCTCATTTCAGGGAGCTTCCCCGGATTCAGGAGGAGAAAGAAGATGAGGAGGAGGAGGAGGAGGAGGAAGAAGAAGAGGAGGAGGAGGCTGAGTAAGGCACTTAGGCCCTTGGCTAAGGAGTGCCCCAGGGAGGTGGGGTTGCAGGGAGGGGCACCAGGCTTCTGGGGTGGGGCTGCTCACGGGAGTGCCTTCCTTTCTTCTGTGCTGGTGCGGCTGGGCGCAGACCAGGGACGCGGGGGGGAGGCTGGGGGTCCCCCACCCACAGTGCTCACGATGACCTGGGACTCCTATTACCCACCGCCCCCCAACCCCCCACCCCCATCCCCACCCCCACACGCTTGCAAACAAACATGAGAATGCAACCTCCACAGGGAAGGGGTGGAGGGATTTGTTTATTGTGTCCGCTGCCATGTCCTCAGAGCCTCGAACAGTGCCTGGCACGGCAGGCACCAGGTCCGTTTGTTTGAGCGCACGGATGCGTGGGTGAACGAATGGGCGCAGCAGCAGGCTCCCAGCTCTCCCCCATAAGTAACCGAACCACCGCGCGGAGCCCTCTCCCTTCCGCACAGCGCCCCCAGCGGTCGGCCCTGGCTGCCTCTGCGCCCAGTCAGGCTGCTGCGGTGGATTCGGCTCCCCGGCGGGGTCATGGCTGATTCTCCACCCACGCCCACAAAGATCTCAGCAGTAACACGCACAGGAGAGTTCCGTTAAAACAGAGGTTAAAGAATGGAGACCAGGAACCACTAAAAGTTAGACTCATCCAACTTGCTGAGAAGCTCTGTCTTAACTATTGTAACCACTAAAAAAGAAATAGTCCCTAGGGGACGTGACAGAGGTGCCACAATATAGAAATGGTATATTAACATTTATATTAACAGTAACAAATCAACCTGACATTCCACACAGCGTCCTGTCAAATAGATTTCACTAAAAACACACACACACACACGCACACACACACACCAAGAGGGAGCAGATTTGTAGGCTCGAGGGCCGGATGGAAGGACGGATGCAGCGGGTAGAACAGGGAGTGAAGAGCAGGCAGCCAGACGCCTGAGTCTGGGGTTAAGGGAGCGAGAGGTTGGCCTGGAGGCTGGATGTCAGCACCCTGGGAGCAGATGGAGCTGAAGCCCGAAAGCCACGTGGCCAGAGGAGATGCCCAGAGAGTGGGCTTGGAGAGAGGAGAGGCCCACAGGCCGGATGAGAGCCAGGGAGCCCGGGAGGATGCTCAGCGAGGGGGAAGGGAGGGGGAAAAATGCGGGGCCTGAAGGTTGGAAAGTACTTCAAGGAAGGAGGGAGTGATCCTTTGCCTCAAGTGCAACCCACAGGTCCGGGGAACGGTGACAATGTAGCTGTGGAAGGATGGGCAATGATGCTTCAAAGGCCTTGAACTTGACTCCCTGGGAGCAATGAGGAGCAGCACAATCTGGCTGCTGCATTGTGGGGAGACAGAGGCAGAGAGAGCAGGGGAGGCCTCCATGGCAATCAGGACCAGTCCCTTGCTCCACCCCCTGGAATTACCCGCCCCTCCGGCCTGCCCTGCCACAGCCCCGGGGCAGGGTAGCACCACCAGTGTTAGGAGCACAGGCTCTGCTCTCAGCGGAGAGGCCTGGGTCAGGGGCACACCTGCACGAAGCTTCCACCCCGACACTTGTGACATGGGGGGCAACAGTAGCCCCCTGCAGAGTGGTCATGGGCCCAGCTGTGATGATGGGTGTGGTAGGACCTGGCCTGGAGCCAGTGCCCCACAGAAGGTCCCTGATGTTCGAATCCCCGCTGAGGGCTGTGTTTAGTCCCTACCAGAAAGAGTTAAACTGATGAGACCAACACAGGATTTCAGGGCAGGAACGCTGCCCAGTGTTATCTTGCTTTTAGTCCACCCCTGCCTGGGTTGCATATAATCTTTCCATCCCTGGCAAGAGGCCATGCAGCCACTTGCTTCCCTCCACTGATGGGGAGCTCACCCCTCAAAGGCTGTGCATTACATCCACATGCACCTCTCACTTATGAAATTACTTCTTCCCTTAAAACGAAGTGTGCTTCCTTATGATGTCTGTGACCCCGGCCTCGTTCTGCTCTCGGGCCCCCCCGGGGCCTGTCTGCTCTCACTAACAGGCAGCTCCTCTTCCCCTCAGTGAGCACCTTCCATGCTGCCTAGCTTCCTTAGCGCAGCCTTGTTCGCTGTCTGCTTTCCACCCGCCTCTGTGTAGAGCAGCCCGGGGGGCGGGGATGTTCCCCCACTAACCTGTGTGCCCAACACCTCGTCCTGAAAACCCCTTTCCGTGCCCCGCTCCTGAGCTGAAACACCCCTTGAAGGCCAGGGATCCCATGTGCGCACACCCATGCACGTGCACTGCTTGTGTTCTCAGTGCGCAGTGCATACGGGTACATCCATGCTTTCATAGACACACGAGCACACACACGCTGGGTTATGCACACACAAGTCCACACGCAGTCTGCAAACAGACGCAAGCTCACACGTACACACTTGCGGATACACTGCACCCTGCGTGTGTTCTCATGCACACAAAGCACGTGCATTCAGTGACAAATGCCGTAGGCACGCACATGCTCCCACGAATGTTTACCCAGAGTTTCACACTCAGGGATGCTTTGGGCCCAGGGCTCCAGGCAGGGACGAGGGGTTCTGTGGTGAGAGAGTGTGACCCCAGAGCCGGGGCCAGAGGGTTCCGGGGTGGGCAAGGGGCTGGCCGTCACTGGCTGGGGAAGGATGCTCTCAGCCAGCTTTGTGGAGGCACAGGGGTTACTGACGATGCCGGCAGATGGTCACCTAGCGACCAGGTCTCTGCGGGCAGCAGCTCAGCTTTTCCTAGCAACCGCAGGCTTTGGGTCCCCACCTGGCCTCCTGGGAGTGTTTCTGCAGAGTTCCCCGCACATCCCTCCAGTCTGATTAGAAGCAGGACGAATCGGTGGCTCATCCGTCACCTGAGCCCCACCGGCTCCAGAGCCAGCCTTGCAGGCTTGGGGCTGGGTAGGTGCTCCGAAGTCTCCACTCGCAGGCCCTGTCTGGGGGCTTGGGATGGATGCTGTCGCCCCCAGCTGAGCTCCTGCACCATGGGCGTCCTTGTCGGCACAGACAGCGAGATCCACGTAGGTGGCTGCCGCCCCCCAATGGCTCCCCTCCTCCCGTCTTTTGGGGTTACGGTGCCAGGTGAAGAGGCTGCTGAAGGTGACTGTGAGGGCCTCCATTTGGGGGCACAGCCTGCTGGGCGACTTGGGCGGGGAGGAGGAGTGGGCTCCTGGATGCTGATGCTCCTCCCTGCACCTTTAACCCTTTCACTTGGGGAACCTGGGGCTGGGAGGGGTGCTCTGTCCGCTTGGAATTCCCTGGGATTTGGGAACCTTCCAGAAGTCGATGGCTTGCTGCTTCTGGGCCAGGGAAGAAGGGGTCTTGGCAAGCCCTGGGCACACTGCCGACCAGAGGCAAATGTGACTTTGGGCACATAAGTCCCCAAACAGCCCCTGGCGGCATGGACGGGGCCATGGTAGGGCCGGTTAGGCATCTCCATAGTGGGGGATGTTTGTACAACATGTTTCCCAGTCCACGTGGGTGGTTCACAGCCCTGAAGGGTGCTGTCTCCCCTGAGATTGATAATGATGATGATGATGAGCACGGTCCTGGAGACAGCTGTGATTTGGTGAGCGCTTGTTCTCTGTGCCAGGCACTGTGCTGCGGCGTCTGCCGTGAGTCCCGTTTCACAGGTGAGCAGTCGGAGGCTCAAAGACAGGGGTGTCGGCCCGCAGGGGCAGAGCTGGCCTTCTGTCCCAGGCCAGGCTGGCTCCAAGGCAAACCCTTGGCACCACAGACAGGGAGAGCTGCTGACCAGTCGTTAGAGAGGGCGAATCGAGAATGACCCCTGACACGGGGAGTCTTTTTTGACTTTTCCACGAGATTCTCAGTGGCCCTCTGACCTCACCAAAATAAGTTGGGCTGTACAGGTGGGGCAAGTCCTACCCATTTGACAGGTGAGCAAACTGAGGCAGCCCGAGGGCTTCCCAGTAATGCCCACGGCCACACAGTGCCTTCCTGGCCTGACTCTGCAACGATCCAGACCCGGGGCAGCCTCTCACTGGGCCGTGGGAAGCTCACATCCAGGAGCTTTGCGCTCTGAAAACCACGGGGGGCCTCGTTCCCACAATGCTTGTGGGGGCCCACAGAATGTTTTACTTTCTTTTAAAGTCAGACCAAAAATTAAACTTCGAAATGGAAGATAATTTTTTTAAAATTTATTTTTAGAGAGGGAAGGGAGGGAGTTAGAGAGAGAGAGAAACATCAATGTGTGGTTGCTGGGGGTCATGGCCTGCAACCCAGGCATGTGCCCTGACTGGGAATCGAACCTGCGACACTTTGGTTTGTAGCCCGCGCTCAATCCACTGAGCTACGCCAGCCAGGGCTGAGAATGTTTTAATATATAACACTAACACACGAATCTTCATATAAATGCAGCCGCAGAATGTAATTTTGAATGTAATCTTATGGAGGTGGTGGCCTGTGAACCCTGACGTGCCCGGCCCCACGAGCGTCATGATGTGTCCTCGCTTGTGTGAGTTGAGTCTCTTGAAGGGACTCTTCCTCCCGGGGCAGAGTGGGGAGTACGAGGCCGGCAGGGCAGGCGCCTCGACATGCTCGTACGACATGCTCGTATGACAAAGAGAAGCAAAGTGAGCTGGGTCTCTGGATCCTGCAGACACTCGCCTCACTCCTCCCTGTCACGTGGGGTTGTGGGGACACTCAGAGGCGGCAGCGGAGTGTTACGTGCGTGGCCCTGGGGTCAGAGACACCGGGTCTTATCCAGACTTGCCTTGCACAGGCTGTGTGACCGTGGACAGACCACCTGACCCCTCTGAGCCTCTGATTTCCAAGCCGGAATGGGGGCGGCCACGGCCCTGGCCTCCCAGGGTCACGTGGGGGAGGGTTCGGGGAGACGCTGCATGCAGAGTGCTGGGCGCAGGGCCCTGCACGCACCCCGCGGGAGCCGCTGTGACGATAGGGTTGCCGGCTGGCCCTGCTCCCGGGCTGCTGGCTGCAAACTGCCGGGGGTGCAGTCTGCCTCCACTGCCCCCCCCGCCCCCCCCCAACCTTGGGAGGGCCGAGAGTGGTGAATCCGGTTCACCGAAGGTCACCCTCTGTGAGCCCCTCGCTGACAGGTCTGGGGGTGAGTGGGCTATGAGGAAGCATGATCTAATTCTCCCCACAAAAATCACATCAGCCCCGGTCTGAGTCACATGTTAACCCAGAGGTCACGCGTGGGCACCTAAGGCCCCAATTTAGCCTGGAGACCGGCTCTTTGGAATATCTACATGTTAAAATACAGATAGATTAATTTGGATTAATTATCCGCATAAGGAAATTCCATCTTAAAACGTAGTTTAGGCTCCTCTAGAAAATCAGAAGAGCTGGCCATTAGGACCCCACTCCAAGTGGGGTGGGGTTGCCAACTCAGGGGGACATGGGTTCCCTGATTTGCTGTAGTCCTCTCTGCCCCCAGAGCCTCACCCTGGTCCCTGTCGCTCACGTGTGCCTGCTGCCTGCGCCGGGGACCCTGAGAGCTCCAGCGGTTGCAGGGTGGCCCTGCTCCCACACGTGGAAAAAATGCAGGGCTGGCGTTTGAGGGTTTGTGTGGAGTGTGGCAATGTGCTGTGTGATTTCGGCCAGGTCGGTTCACCTCTCTGGGCCTCACTTTTCTCGTACTCCCTGCCCCGTCTGGAGGCAACGAGGTTTCCTGGAGACGCTCAGAGAGGAAAGGCTGGGCATGTAGTTCGAACACCATACAGTGCCCTTCGATCCCACCCCAGGGGACGGTTCCTCCGGCTGTCCTCCACGCTTTTCTTTGCACACGCTGTTCCCCCTTCCTGGACACCCTTCCCCACCTATTCCTGAGGGTCAGCTCATCCTCCTCGAGGTCCAGCTCAGAGGTCACCTCCTCTTAGAAGCCCTCCTTCCCAGGCAGAATGGTGGCTATGCCCTTCGCAGCCCCCTGTGCCCGCACGAGTCTCAGACCGGGAGGCTGTCAGCAGGCCTCGCGGTCTGCCGTCCTCCCTGTGCCGGGAGCCCCGGGAGGGCGAGGGCGTATTCCAGGGCCCCTGGTGCTCCAGCGCCTGGCACAGGGCTGGCACTCGGCCGCGTCCAGGAAACACTTGACACCCCTAACCCCAGCCCTTCCCTCCCCGACTCTGGGTCACAGTGTCCTGCTGGATAGCTGTCTGGTGTCAGAGGCTGGCGAGGACCCGAGCAGAGTAGCCAGGACGGTCACCTGGAGGGCCACATGCCAGGTAGGAGCGTCCCCAGGCCTGGCACCGGCTCTCTGTGAGGCTTGGGCTGGCTTCGGTGGAGGGGGCTGGGACCTCGTCCCTTTGCGTACGGGGGACAAGGTCTTGTGCGGTATCATTGGACAGAGGGGAGCAGGGTGGGGGGGGGCTGCCATGCCCTGCTGACACCAGGGGGTCTGAGGTGGCAGTGGGTGGGGAGCCGCTGGACCTCACGTGGCTGTTTGGCCCTGGACAAGCCACCACCCCACCCTGGGCCTCAGCGGCCGCCTCTGTAAAGTGGGGCTGGCACCTTCCTGGGTGCCGTACGCGGCTGTTCGCTGGGAAGCGTAGTGCCCGGAGGGAGGGCTGTGGTGGCTGTTCCCATTGCTTCGTTTCTGCACATGCGGGGCTGCGTGACAAGGCCCCCTTGTTATAGGTGACAAGTCGGGGTGGGGCCTGGGGCTGCTGTATGCGCCACCCCCTACAGGGTGGAGGCCACCTCCCCAGATGCCCCGGAAGGTGGGCTGCACAGGGCTGGGAGGGGGTGTGGTGGTCACGGCTTCTGTTTCCCCTTTATTTTTTCAGGAGGAGGCCTCAGCTGCCCGCTCAGGAGGTAGGTGTGTGGTGGGGGTGGAGGGTGACAGAGAATGTGCAGGAGGCCAGCCTGGGTGCAGGGGCACCCACCTCCTCTCTCTCCATCTGTGCTATCCCTATGTCCCTCCGCCTGCCCCATCCCCAGACAAAACCATCCTCTGCATCTCGGGGCCACACTATCACAGCTGGCTGGTGTATTTCCAAGGGCCCAGCGGGTGGCACCAAGGCCCCAGGACTCCAGCAGGCCTGGGAAACTGCTCTCAGCTGGCCCTGCCACCTCCCCCACCGAGAACATAGCTCCCTCGGCTATCACCCAGTGGGGGTTTGGCTCAGACATAACATGTCACAGGGACCGCCGGGACCAGAGCTTGCTAAGGGCATATCCTAGACTCCATGTCTCTTGATGAGCTTTATCTTGCTGCTGAGGTCTCCGGGCTGGACCCGGCATGCCCCCTCCCATCCAAGGACTCTGGGGACAGAGTCTAGGGGTCTGAGGATGTCTGGACACTGAGTCCTGGCCTTACAAGCCTCACCGGGTGCTACCCTGGCTGATGTGGCTCGGTGGATTGAGTACCCGCCTGAGAAACAAAAGGTTACCAGTTTGATTCCCAGTCAGGGCACATGCCTGGGTTGCGGGCCAGGTCCCCAGTAGGGGGTGAGCGAGAGGCAACCAGATATTGATGTTTCTCTCCCTTTCTTTCTCCCTCCCTTCCCTTCTCTCTAAAAATAAGTAAATAAAATCTTTAAAAAAGTCACCAAATACTTTAAAAAAAAATCCTGGTGTCCGGCTGGACCCCAGGCTATTAAACCAGAATCTCTGGGAGGGGCCTGTCCCCTGGGAGGGGACATTTCCAGCGTCCCCAGGCGATTCTATGTGCAGCCCCGTTGGGAACCGAGGCCCTAGGAAAACTCACTGCTTCTGTTGTAGGTGAATCAACCGAGCTCCAGGGTTTCTGTCTTTGGGATGGAAAATCCTGCCAGACTAGGAATGTTTGAGTCTCGAGTCTGTGAGCCTAAGGGTCTGAGAGTTCTAGGTTCTTCGGTTTTGACTTAGTTTGAGTGTCAGGTGGGAAGTGCTCCTGGTGATTGGTTAACAGAGAGAGTGCAAGGGTGGGGCGTGGCTCTGGGCTGGTCTTCAGAGCTGTTGGGTGGACCAGCCGCCTAGCGAACCTGGTGCTGCGTTTTGACATTGAATTCCAGGGACAAGAGGGGTGCCCCAGACTTTCTGTGGGGCTGCGGCCGGTGCAGGCAGGCACTGGGCTGGTCTGTGTTGTCCCCACCTCCTAACTCCTTCCTCCTCCTCCTTGCAGTCCCCAGGGTCCCGCCTCTGCCTGAGACGCCCCTGGTCCCAGCACCATGGCTAATCCAGGCCGGGACGTGGAGCTGAGTCGCCTGGTCCAGGACCAGCCACCTGGCCAGGTGACCCTGGGGCTCGAGCCCCCAAACCTGGTGGAGCACCTCCCGAATGTGCCCAGCTACCGCCCCCCAATCACCCGCATCCCCGTCCTCATCTCCCGGAGGACGACCTTGTCCAACTCCAGCTTCGCCAAGGTGACCAGGAGCTCCGTCCGCTGCCTAGGTAGCATTTCTCCCCACCCAGCCTGCTTGCGCCTGTGCTGTGTGCTTCTGTATGGCCGAGGCTATTTCCCAGCATGCTGCTGTGGTCAGGGTGTGGGACCACAAGTTGGGCTTGTGGAAAACCACCCCTTCTTCCTCTGCTATCTATGCCTTCATCGTGCTTTGTGGTGGCTTGAGGGTCATTAGATTAGACCCCTTCTCTCTGTGCCTAAAATTCCACAATTAGCAATTCATTTCTTTGGGTTAAACATTGCTTTCTGCAGATCATCATTTTTTTATACAAGTAGTCACTCACACCCTAGTGTGAACAAGTCACTCAGCTCTCCAGGCCAAGAGGCTTGGGGCGGGGAGCTAGGCGGGGGAAGAGAATAAGCAGAGGGGAATGAAGCAGAAGAGGAATGTGGGCATCCATTTCAGACAGACTCTTCTGACCTGGAGAGTTTGCTGGGCGCTGGCATTTCTGAGGACTGTTGCTATCTGCCCAGAAATTCCATCTCAGGAAAAGAGGCCCCGAGGCTGGCGGGCAGAGCAGGGGCTCTGGGTCTGGGGCTGGGGCTGAGGGCGGGCCTGCCTGGCTCTGTTTAACTGCGACGAGGTCCCCTGAGTGGCCTTTGGGCTTGCTACTTGCTGCCTGATGACAAAGCACTCAGACATACAGGACACACCCCTGTCATTTTCTGCCCTAACACAACCCAGAGCCACCCACTTTCCCTTCGGATCTGTTTATTTTTGGATGACACTGGCCAAGGTCGAGTCTGACATTAGTCAGCAGGTACAACCGGACATTTCCTGCCGTGAGACCCTCTGTTGTCCTCCTCCTCTTCTCCCAGCTTGGGGTGAGCGCAGAGTGGGCAGAGGTGACACGCCGTCATCACACGACGAGGGTGGTGGCCAGGTTCAGGCTTCCGGGTGAGCCCCAGATCCGCTCACTCCACGGGGTCCCTGACCTTTACCCCACATATCACTCCAGGATTTTTAGTCTGTACCAACTCTGCTTTTATTTGCTTACGATTTTTCTTTCAATGGGTGTGCTTTTTTTTAACTTGATGACATCTCCCCAAGCAGGAAACTTGCCTTGCCTATTGAAATGAAGACTGGTGTGGCTAGCCATAAATAGAAATAACCACAAAGACACTGAGAACAGAGACACTGATGGTGATGGTCTGTAGTGAGACAGGGCGGCCGGCTGAACGCTCCCGGCTGAGACCTGCTGTCCCAGCCACAAAAAAAAGGGGCGAGAGCGGGTCACCGAGGTGTTACGGCCACAGGAGCGCGAGCCTGAGCCTTCCACTCTGTGCATTCGGGGCCTAGACGGTAGGAATGAGAGGAGTGTGCTCATCTGCGCTGTCCTTCGCCTGCTCTGTGCCACCTGAAGTCACCTCGTGCCCCCCCCCCGGCCCCTGGGAGCCCCACACTTTGAGAAATATTCCCAGGGACCCATTGGGACAGAGGGCGGAGCCGGCTGTGGTGAGACACAGGATTTTAGCTGCGGCAAAGTCAATGACAGCCGTGGTGGGGGCGTCCTCAGCGGTGCTGCTTGGCACCCATGAGGCTGCGTTTAAACGGGGCCTCTGCGTGTGCTGGTCCCCAGCCTCAGGGTGGGGTAGAGTTCAAGCTCGGGCCCGGCTACCTGGGCCCACGAAACGGGGACAACCGTGCGAGCCACCTCGTAGAGCCGCCGGGAAGGGGAAACAATGACCGTGTGTAAAGCACTGGGAGTTTAGTATAACAAATGCTGGGTGGGCACGCGGAAAGTGCCTGACAGTAAATGTTATTATTCTCTAAGTCATTATAAATATTATTCCTTCTATTCTTAATAATATTATTCTTGTTCTAGAAATCACTATCGTGTAAGCCAATATGATTTCTATTGGAGTTCCCGCTGTTTGGGAAATACCAACACCAGGCTCAGGGGTTTCCCTCCGCCCCTGGGGCGATCCAGGCGGCAGGTCTCACTCAGCGGTGGGGAAGCACCTGCCCCCACCCAGGCTCCGGGAGACAAACTCCTGGACGGGGAGGCCGGGGTGCTTTCTGCTGGACCATGTCGGGGGCGGTGGGGCCCTTGTCCCTGCTGCCTCTGCGCCCCCACCCCCTCCACCCCCCTTCCTGAGGTCTGCCAGGAAGCAGCACACGGTCCCCCCTTCTCCTGCTCTCCCCGGCTTCCCACAGCCCGGGGCATCTCTTGTTAGTCTGTGCTCCTCTCCGGGGAGCGTGGGGCCTGGTGAAACCACTACCCCGAAGACTTGACACCTGCTTAGGTTCTTCTTTCCGCCGAACTCTGCCCAGGGCTGGCTCTCCCCGCGGCGGCAGCAAAAAAGAAGTCACAGGTGTTTTCAGGATGTTCCCCTTCCCCATTGGGGGATGTGCCCCTGCTCGGCCGGTGCCCAGGCCTGGGCCCGGCTGCTGTGGGGAGGTTACCTGCCCAGGTGCGCTGGGGTGTGGAGCACCCCCTCAGCGTCCTCTGAGCTCCGCCTTGGAGCAGACCCGGTCCCAAGTCCCTGGGGTAGGGGGGAACGAGCCACACCCAGGCTCCAGGGGGAGGACCAGATTCTCAGGATGTGGGACTGGGCACCAGGCGTCTCAGGCCACAGGAGAGGGGTTGGGTTGATGGATTGTGGGGGCCCCTGGCATGTACAAGAACAAGGAAATACCAAATGGGCACCCAAAGAGGACTAATACGACAAAGACAGGCAGTTACCTCTGACTAGAGGAGAATTCCAGAAGTCTCCCTCTGAGGCCCTTCAAGAGAGTGAGGCCATGGGCCCCCCGGCCCGGGCCTGGGAAGGCACCATCGCCCCCACCTCAGGTTGGGGAAACTGAGGCCCAGAGAAGGGAAGCAGCTGAGCCAGGCTGTGCTAGGCCAGGTCCTAGGACTCGGGCACCCCCAGGTTCCCCATGCCTTCTCTGAGTGCTGATCTACCCCCGGCCCCGCTGTAACCCTGGGTCCCTGAAGCTTCCCCAGGCCCAGGGAGCGCAGGTAGGGCTCTGGACACCTGAGCCCCAGGCTGTGTCCGGGAGCGCCTGAGGCTCCCGTGGTTCCTGGCTTCTTGTGTGGGCCCCGGACTGGTGTCTGGGGCCACGTGGCCCTTGCAGGCCCCTGGGATCTGCATTCTTGCATGTCCTGCATGGGGCCCCCCTCCCCACTCCCGCGGGTCCTGCTGGGCGGTGGCTGCCAGCGCCGCTCCAGACCTGCTTTCTGCGGCTTCCCTGAAGGACACAGTCCGGGACCGGGCTTCTGTCCCTCTCTCTCTGACTGTCCCCTCCTTGCTCTCCCCCAGTGCCTGTCACGAAACAGCACCCCGAAGTGCAGGTGGAAGACACGGATGCTGACCGCCAACCCCTCATCGAGGAGGGCAAGCCACCCTCACCGGAGGAGCTGCCGCCGCCCTCTCCCGCCAAATCCGACACCCTCACAGTCCCGGGGTCGGCCGCAGGGACCCTCAGGTCGGCTTTCACGCTTCTCTTGGGCTTTTCACAGCACTGTGCCACCCGTCCATGTAGCGGATGAGGGGACCGAGGCCAGGGAGGGAAACAGCTGGCCCAAGGTCACTCGGCAAGCTGGTATTAGAACTGGGGCTGGGCCCTCCCTTCCCAGGTCCCCCAGTTCCCGGCGTGGGGCTGCGCGGCGAACTCTCCCGGGAAGCCCCGACCCACCCACCCTCAACCGTGTGTAAGAGGCGGTAACAAGTGTGACAAGGCTTAATTCCTGCCCCCATTTTATTATGAAATAATGCCATGGAAACACCAAAGAACACTAGGAAAATAACCATCGTAACCCCACTACACTAGACGGTATTTTATTTTTGTTTTCTCGTCCACACCTTGTCTGTGGGCCTGTGCCTTTCTGTGCTTTTAATTGAAGGAGTGATTTGGATTAGTTTTGTTGGCCGATCCCCTTCACATCTGGCTCGCCTGGCTCCTTAGCACTCGTGTGTGCCGGCCCCGAGACACTCCTCAGGCTCCGGGTGCCAGGCCGGCCCTCCACCCCCTCCTCCGGCCACTGTCCGTGGCGGCACTATGAACGCTCTGGCCTTCGCTCTCAGTCCGTGGGCTCCTTGCTCACGAGTGGGGCTCCTGGTCCAGGCTGCAGATGTCTCTAAGATCCTCTCGAGATGCATTTGCAGCTGCGTGGAAGGAGCTGGTGTGGGACAGCCCGAGCCGGCTCACTGAGACAGGCCCCGCGGGCAGCTGTGGGCAGGCTGCGGAGTTTGAGGCGGTGCCTTGTGAGTGACTGGGGTGCGGCTCAAGGGGAGGCGCCCGTGCTCTCCGGGCCCAGCAGAGGGCGCCAGGCTGTGTGCAGGAGGGCCGAGCGTGGGTCCCCACCGTGGGACTTCGGCCTCCGTCTTCTCGTGTGTGTGTGTGTGTGTGTGTGTGTGTGTGTGTGTGTGTGTGTGTGGTGGCCGTCCCTTCAATTAGAGTGTGAATGTGCTCATTCGTGAGTTTTGCCATCCTAGGCCAGTTGGCGGAAGGTAGCAGGACAGTCTCAGAGCCCTCCTCGTGTGTCCCAGCAGTGGCCCCGCTGAGGATGGAAGAGTCCCGGGCGGCGTCAAACCTGGACGCCGTTGGCCGGGACCCCGGAGGGCCCATGTGCAGTGCCTGCTGGCAGACGTGGCCTGGGCGATGGGCGATAATTCAGTCTTTATCCTTCAGATAAGGCACCTGGAGCTCCAGGTGGGGAAGGGCCTGTCCCAGGTCACCTTGTAAACTAGACACTGGACTCCGTGACGCCAACTTTTCCAGCTGGGGACATCTGCAAAGGGAAGGAGGCTGAGCCTCCAGGAGAGTTAGCTGGATGTAGGGGGGGCCCCTGGGACGTGGTGGCAGCTGAGAGGGGGGTGCGACAGAGAAATCAGGGGGAGGGGTGCGGGCGAGGGCAGCGACTTTGGACTGGGAGGGGGAAGGGAGGAGAACGTTTAGACTGAGGCCTGACTGGGAGGTAAGTGTCTCACTGAGTTGGGTAGATTTAGTCCCATTTCACAGAAGGGGAAACCGAGGTGGCTCAGAGAGTTTAAGGAACTCACCAAGGTCACGCACTGGTGGGAGGCAGGGCAGGATGCAGGCTCAGGTTTGCCCGGGACCGAGGCAGCGCTATCAGCCGCATGCTGGGCCACTGAACAGATGTGGAGACTGAGGCCCGGAGAGCAGCCGGGACCCTCCCTTCTCCCTTCTGTCCCCTGCAGGCAAGTGAGGCCCCCGGGCGGCAGCATCACCAGCCCCACCCCAACCCAGGATTTGGCTCTGGGTGATCTGCCAGGGGCCCTGCCCTCACTGAGGGCCCCTTCCCCGTCTGTGTCCCTGCAGGAAGCGGCTGCCCTCCCAGGACGATGAGGCTGAAGAACTCAGGGTGCTGTCACCAGCCGAAGCCCCCGTGGTCGCCTGGTTGGAGACCCCCAACCCACAGGAGACGGAGTGAGTGGGGGCCATGTCTGGGGTCTCAGAGAGTCCGAAGGCTGGGTGGGGAGGGGTAGGTGCTGAGTAGGGGGGACCGTGGATGCTTTTAGAGCCCTCCACCCCAAGGCAGACTCTGCCCGTGACTTCCAAGAACTGAGGCACGGTGGGGCCTCCTGGCCACGCTGCTTCGGGCTGGCCTGGGGGTTCTGCAACATCTGGGTCCTGCTGCGTCCATTGCCGGCTGTGCTCAGGGAGGGAGGCGTCCCTGGGCAGGAGGGACTCTGTTGTGAAGGGGAGGCTGAGGGGAGCCGCGGGCAGGGGCTGGCTCCTGGCGCTGAACCCCTGAAAGGGTCAGAGGGGAGAGGAAGGACCAGGAGGAGCCCAGCCCTGGGGAGCTGGTGAACAATGCAGACTCCCAGGCCCACCCAGGCCCGCTGGGTCGGGCCTCAGACAGCGGGACCCGGGGACTCCATCTTCACAAGCTCCCAGAGGTTTCGGCCGCAGCCGGTCTGTGGGACGATGTTGGAGGTGGCTGAGGTGGCAGTGGGACCCCCCACATCACAGACGGCATCAAAGAGGGTTCGGGGCAGCCCGTCTGCATCAGAGCCTGCCCGGGCAAGTTTTCTGAAAGCGGGGCCCCTGGGTGTCATTCCCGCCAGGAGACAGCAAAGTGGGTTTGATGTTTCCGATCTCCGAAGGAAACTGGGGCCGGCTTCACCTCCCGCAGGCCGGGGGGTACTGAGCTCCTGCTGCCGGGGGCGCAGGGTCCCTTCCCACCCGGCCCGCTCACCCTGGGCCGTGTCTCCACAGTGGCCAGGACCGCGCGTCCTCCACGGCCAGCCAGAACAGCGCCATCATCAACGACCGGCTGCAGGAGCTGGTGAAGCTCTTCAAGGAGCGGACGGAGAAGGTGAAGGAGCAGCTCATCGACCCGGACATCACCTCCGACGAGGAGAGCCCCAAGCCCTGTGAGCTCACAGCTGGGGATGCCCCCCCACCCTGGCCAGGGGTGGGGTAGGATCCCCAGAGCCCCCTGCCAACTCATGGGGAGGGTGGTCCCCCATTACTGGAGTGTTGGAGAGAAGCCCCGGTTCCCGCTGTCTGGATGTTTGGGTCCTCTGTGCACAGGTTCAGCTGTCTACCCAGGGGAGGGAAGAAGGTCCAAGTTCTGACCAGTGATCTGGTCATACTTGGCTCCCCGCCCCACAGGGCAAGTGCCCTCACTGGCCTCCTGCCTTCCGCCACTGGCAGGCAGGTGGCTCCCCCTTAGGACGTACCTCACGGCCTGACACTCAGGTGGTGCGAGGCAGTCGTGGTTTTTAGATGCCTCAGTTGCAACATTCTTATGGGGCTACATAGAATTTTCTACTTTCAAGGTGCCAGTTGTCACGGGGGCGGGGGAGGAGCAGAGGTTCCCAGGTCTTCCCAAAGGAGGACCGTGCCTTAGAACTGGTGGTGCCAGCCAGGAACCTAGCAGAGCCCGACTTTTCAGTCCTGGAGCCGGAAACATAACCGTATGGGACCCCAGAGAGCCAGTCTCGGGGTCGCCAGCATCGCCACAGATGTGGAGGAAGGCTGTGATCCCATCTGGTGTCTGGTTGAGAGATGAAGCAGCTGCTCTGAGAAGTCTAGAGCGACGTTGTCCTGACCTCTGACCCTGGGTGGGGGAAGCCCTGGGTATGAGGTGCTCCCGGCCCTACAGGGGAACCACAGGGGCCCAAACACGGACGGACACACAGGCAGGATCTCAGCGGAAACATCCAGGTTGCCCAGCAGCAATTTCAGATTAGGAGCTGGTGCGAGCGCGTGGCTGGGTGCCCAGGTCCCTGGAAGAGACGGAGCTGGGGGGTGTGCTCCAAGACAGCACCCTGGTTTCTGCACACAGAGCTTGTGGCAGCCCGTGGGATGGTGCCAGGGTCCCCTCGGCTCCAGCTCCAGGGTCTGCCGTTGGCGGCCTTCTCTCTGCGCCCTCCACCTGAGCCTCGGGGCTGGGTCGGTGCTCACCCGTGTCATCCCGCAGCTCCAGCCAAGAAAACCCCGGAGCCGGCCCCCGACACGAAGGCCGTGGAGGCGGGGCAGGTGGAGGAGGAGCACTACTGCGACATGCTCTGCTGCAAGTTCAAACGCCGGCCCTGGAAGAAGTACCAGTTCCCCAAGAGCATCGACCCGCTGACCAGTGAGTCCCATGTAAAGTGAGAGGGCGGGAAGCTGGGAGGGGAGTGGGGGGCCATGCCAGAGGTGGGCTGGGAGGCTGTGGACATCCCAGGTTTGTGGCCCCAAAACAAACACACACAAAAATCCCTGGGAAAGGAGCACAAGTGCATACCCATCTCACAGACAAGGAGACTGAGGCCCCGAGGAGTTAAGTCATGGCCTGAACACATGACCAGTTCGAGGCAGACTAGGACTCCCGACTCCTGGCTGAGCCTCCTCCCTGCTCTTGCTGGCTCCTCCCTGGAGGTGCTGCTCGGGGCAGAAACGGGAAGAAGTTCTCCCAACACCTCGTGGGGGTGTCCAACCTCCGGCCCGTGGGTTGCGTGTGGCCCAGGAGGGCTGTGAACGCAGCCCTACACAAACTTGTAAATATACTGAAATCACTAGGAGATTCTCTGGGGATTACCTGTCGCCGTGTGTTTAACGTACGCCCCAAGACAGCTCTGCTTCGTCCAGTGTGGCGCAGAGGTGCCAAAAGGCCGGACACCCCTGGATTCGAAAGTGAATTCCCTCCTGCCTCCCTTTTAGCCCACTTCATATTCCTCCGGAATAACGGCCCTGCACATGCGCACAGCTCTGAATAGGTTACAAAGAGTCTCCCTGCCTTTGTCATCTTCTCTGAGGAGGGCAGGGCAGGTGCCCCAGAGGGACTTTCCCAAGGTCACACAAGCAGTCATTTGGGGGACAGACCTCCTACCCTGGTATCCCCTGGGTCTCTAAGATGATCAGGTGACCTACGGTATCCATCCATCCACCCGCATGTCTGTGCATCCATCTGTCCGTCTTGTCTGCACTACTTACCATCCTGCATCTACTAAGGCAGGAAACAGATTTTTGGAAACATTTCAACGAGAATGAAAGCAAAGATGTTTCTGGTTAGCTGTCTGTTATCCAATAATGCCCCCACGCCTCCTCCTCGGAGCACGTCATTTACTAGGGCCTCGCCGTGGTTTATTTGTAATTCCAAGCCAGCGTCACCCCCTCCGCGTTACAGCAGTGTCAGGCGTAGTGCAGAGAGGACAGTGCAGACGCCGGGAGCCCTTCCCCGCTGAGCCTCCGCCTGCGCCCATCCCTCCCCCCGCCCCCCGCAGACCTGATGTACATCCTGTGGCTGTTCTTCGTGGTGATGGCCTGGAACTGGAACTGCTGGCTGATCCCGGTGCGGTGGGCCTTCCCCTACCAGACGCCGGGCAACCTCCACCTCTGGCTGCTG
Organism: Phyllostomus hastatus; assembly: GCF_019186645.2. Classification (NCBI taxonomy): domain Eukaryota; kingdom Metazoa; phylum Chordata; class Mammalia; order Chiroptera; family Phyllostomidae; genus Phyllostomus; species Phyllostomus hastatus. The sequence goes on from NW_025334024.1 coordinate 23,916,907, forward strand.
ATGGATTACCTGTGCGACCTCATCTACTTCCTGGACATCACCGTGTTCCAGATGCGCCTGCAGTTCGTCAAAGGAGGGGACATCATTGTGAGCCCCAGGCAGGCGGGGCGGGTGGCCGGGGGCAGACTCTGCAGCCGGGGCCTTCAGCGGGCCGGCCCCTGACGCCTCTGTAGAGGATGGGAGAGATGAACAAGGGAACCCGGGGAGTGCCTGCCCCTGCTTGTGCAGCGACCTGGCCGCTTGGGTCGCACACCCCTGATGTGGTCAGATATCGCTGGTGGGCGGAGCGGCTCCTGGACCACCCGTCGGAGTCAGAGATGCAGAAGGGGTCTGCAGAGTGGCCTTCAGGGCAGGTGTACCTGGGTCAAGCCCCAGCTCTGCCCCCACTAGCTGTGCCACCTCCCCGAGCCCCAGTGTCCACGGTAACTGTCCCCACCTCACGGCTTTGCTCCGAGGATCCACTGAGATGGTGTGTGCAGGGCGCTCAGCACAGCTGGCTGCTGGCGGTCGGCATGCCCTGGGGGTCCTGCAGAGGGCACGCCACTCGGGCCACCTCGGGCCCCTGGGCTCTGGTGGTGCGGGCCTCACTGCTGGAGAGCGGACCGAAGTCCTGACTGCGACTTGGCAGAAGCAGGAGGCAGGGTCCCCGTGTCCCCGTGCAGGTCTTTTTGAAATTCCGCACCGGCAGTGACTGCTTCTGTGTGTGCAGACGAGCTGAGGTTGTGCTTTTAGAACAAAAAGCATTCGCTGGGCAACCTCTTTGCTGGTCTGACCACAGCCATTGCCGGGTCCTCGGTCAACAAGGTTGCAAATGGTCCAGGAAAGACCATTGTGCCTAGCAAAGGGGTCAGTAGCCTCGCCTTCCTGCCTAGAAGTGAGAATCTAGCTGGGCGACCTTGGACAGCTCCCTCCTGGCTCCAGGTGGGGGCTGGGGGGCTGGGGGCCTCCATCTCTCCACCTGCAGGCTCAGCTGCTCCGTTCTGGCTCCTCCTTGCCTAGGGGGCTGCAGCTCTGATGGGAAGGTGGAGGGTCTTTCCGGATCTCCATGGCTGCCCCGCTCGGTCAGGGATTATTCAGCCCCCAGGCCATTTCACAGTCACTACGCCTTTTTCTTCCAGACAGACACAAAGGAGATGCGGAATAACTACCTGAAGTCTCCCCGCTTCAAGGTGGGTGCCAGCGATGCGAGTGCCTGTGGGTTCCGGAAAAGTGGTGTCTCCGGGGACCCCGGGTGCTTTGGGGCCGGCGTGACGTGGCTGCCCCTGGCCGGGCGCTGGCTGGGCAGCCGGTCCGAGGCCTGTGGGAGGGGTGTCTCCGGTTCCACATCAGGCCCTTCCGGGGCATTTGGGGCTCAGCCGTCCATCACAGGTAGAGGTCCCCCTACTCACCCCACCCCTCAACCCTGGGGTTTCCCGTTTTACCCACTACGGGGTCCCGCTGGGGTTTCAGATGGACTTGCTCTGCCTGCTGCCTCTGGACTTCCTGTACCTGAAGTTCGGCACGAACCCCCTCCTGCGTCTGCCCCGCTGTCTGAAGGTGAGGCCAGGGGCTCCCCGTGCAAGGCCTCATCTGCACCGGCGCTGGCACCTGGGTGTCCGCCCTGAGCAGCACTGGGGGGCGGGGAGGGCTGTCCCCTGGGGACAGGCAGTGAGGCAGCGTGGAGGGAGCTGGCAGAGTGAGTCCAGCCTGGGTTCGAACCCCGGCTCTGCTGGGTACCGCCTGTGAGCTCGGGGCAAGCTACCGAACTTGCCCGAGTGCCCGCTTTCTCTCTGCAGACGGAGGATGGTTATGCATGCCTCACATGGGAGAACATGCTAATGTTTTATATACACACACGAGTGCACACGCACACACACACAGATAACCTTGAACAGCGTGGGTTTGAACTGTGCAGTCCATTTGCACGCAGGTTTTTCCCACAGACACGTACAGCACTATAAACACATTTTTTCTTCCTTACGATTTGCTTAACAACATTTCTTCCTTTATTGTGGGAACACAGTGTATAATACACATAACCTACAAAATGCGCATTAGTTGACTGGTTATCAGTAAGGCTTCCTGCCACAGCAGGCTAGTAGCAGTGAAGTTTTCGGGGAGTCGAAACTTGTAATGGAGTTTCGACTGCCCAGGAGTTGGTACCCCACCCCCACCTCGGTCACCTGTACAGCACTGTCACCGAAGGTGGTCGGCGGGGAAGAGCGGTTTATTAACACAGAAGAACCTCAGAGGGTCCAAGTGAGGACTGTTGGGGATGCTGTTCCTTTAAGAAATTGTTTTCTTTCTAAGTAAACATTGGAAACAGTGTCCTTGCCCTGGGACACGGGCACCCCTAAAGGTTTCACGATCGGATTTAGAGGGCCCGGGAGTGCCCTGGAGTTGTATGCAAACGGTGGAGACTTCATTCCCTGTCATTTCCAGAGGGGGAGGTGCCCTGGGGTTAGTCAATGGAGTTTCCGGGCCTGGCCGCCCTGAGGGCTAAGGGGCTCTGGTTTCGAATGTGCCCTCCCCAGCCCCCTCCCTCGGGCAGTGTTAGAGCCCAGTCCTCGTGTTGTGGGGTGTGGGCTAAGGCGTCCCTCACCGCGGACTCGGGCTGCCCTGACACCTTGCTTTCCCGCCCAGTACTTGGCCTTCTTCGAGTTTAACAGCCGCCTGGAGTCGATCCTCAGCAAAGCCTACGTTTACAGGTGAGACCCCTGCGCCTGCGCTCCGCCCGCCCACATCGCTTCCCCCCGCAGCCCTGCGGGTCTCCCCGCCGCAGGAAGCCAGGCCTCTTCCCGGCCCTTCTCCCGGGGATGTTTGTTTTTCAGAGAAGCAGGAACGTCCCACTTCCCCCAATTGTAAGAAGGGCGCACCTAGGTCAACGACGCACGTGGCTCACCGCTGTCCAGGGAGCTGAGCCTCGTTTTGGTCTCGGCTCAGGGCACCGAAGCCCCACCCCAGCCGCTCACACACGGGGGTGGTGGGTGTCCAAGGGTGCAACGCGAGACCAGCCAGGCTGTGCTCAGGGACAAGGCTCCTCCCCTCCTCTCTCACGGGTGGGCATTCGGCACACAGCTGTCCCTTCTCTGCCCCTCCCCATGCACGCACTGCCCTGGACTGTCCGTACAAAGCAGCTCTGTGCCAGCTCCGGTCCCCCGCCCTGACAACGCTGTTCAAACACCACCGTCCCGAACCAGCGCAGTCTCCAAAGAGCATCCGGTTGTCTCAGTCCAGCCAGTGCCGTTCCGTTGGCCAGTGTCCACCCTGCCAGGCACTGGGCAGGGCCATGCGGCCCCGACAGGGCGCATCTGTGGGGTGGGCGTCGGGAGAGGTGAGGACGGGCTTGTTCCCTGCGTCCCCAGCCCTGGGCGAGATGTCACGGCCACCCTTCCTGCTGCTGCGTTCACGCCCTCTCCTCCCCTGCAGGGTTATCAGGACCACCGCCTACTTGCTCTACAGTTTGCACCTGAACTCATGTCTGTATTACTGGGCGTCGACCTATCAGGGCATCGGCTCCACTCACTGGGTCTATGATGGCGTGGGCAACAGGTGAGCCGCAGCCTGCCTCGTGGGGCTGTCACTCATGCACGAGGACTCCCACACAGAAGTCCCACTGCTGCTCGTTGCCGGGGCCTCCTTGACCCCGAGGACCCTCCGACGTGATAAGGTTGAAGGGTCAAATCTTCAAATCTTCCCAAAGCTAACATTTCCTCAGGCCCTGCCGTGTGCCAGGCAGCGAGGGGCACAGGCATGAACGAGACCGGCTAGAGAGGTCCTATCAGCATCCCCGAGTCTGGGAGAGCCGGCACATTCTTGCACGGGTGCCTACCCATCAACCCTAAGGGCACGGCGGGGAGGGAACAGGGCCAGAGAAACCTCGGCAGAGCTCCCAGGCGTCACCAGCCGCGGAGGGACTGGCCCGTAAGGCGAAACCTACTCGCCAACCCAGAGAGCTGCCATACACAATGACATGATTATGGTGATGGCCAGGGCGATGGCGATGGCCGTGCTAATAATAGTAACAACAATCATAACAATAGCGGCTGGTTCCGGGGGACAGTTACAACATGCCAGCCCTGTTCTAAGCACTTAACAAAGTCGCTCACTTAATCCTCCCAACAATCATGCAAGAGAGGCGCTATCATCACCCCATTTTACAGAGGGGGTCACAGATGTGCAGTGACTTCCCAGGGTCACGCGGTTGTTAAGTTAGAGAGCTGGGATTTGAACCCAGGTGGCGTGGTTACAGAGCTTTAAACGTCACACCACCTGCCCCGTGCTGATGAGTTGGTGTGGGACGGTCAGTAGTGAAAGGTTAAGTTTGATCTTGGCCTTGGCAGGTGGAGAGAAGGGCAGAGAACCCCCGGGGGAGGGAGCAACCTGAAGAAAGGTGCGGAGTTCAGGATGATGGAGTTAAGGAGCTGGGGGCACTCTTGTGTCGCAGGAGGTGGGGATGAGTGGACTCACCTGGGAAGGGAGGCGGGGCCAGGTTGCTAAGCAGCCTCCCCACCTGGGCAGTTCCAGCCTCACCCTCTACACCTTTGCTGCCCAACACTGTAGCCACTGGCCACACGGGCTACCGAGCTCTCGGAGTGCAAGGGCAGCTAGGGTGTGTGGGGCATACTGGCTTTTCTGAGGAGGAGTTTCTGGCTTTCCTAGGAGTCTCAAAGGGGTCTGTGCCCCAGCGAGCCACGGACCTGTGTCCTGGGGCTGGGCCTGGCACGCCCACCACGGGCAGGCCTGGGGAGGAGTGGGCAGCAGGGAGGGGGACCTGGGGATGGCTGTCCTGTCTGCGGTTGTTTCCTGCAGGGCCTGCGATGCTGAGTGGGGGAGGGGCAGCCTTTCTTGGCAACACTACACTTTTCCAACTGAAATCCTACAGGGAACCCCGATATATGCCCAAAGCACAAGTGGTGAAGGAGGGTTCCTCTAGAGGCCCAATACCATGAATAATAATAATAATAATAACACCAATAATAATTTCCAAAGTAGCAACCATTTGCCGAGTGCCTGCTGTGGCCTGGGGCTTGAGGACCCAAGTTCCTACATATCTGGGTCCTTCATCCTGCTTCTGCCCAGCCTGGGGCATGCAGGGGTCCCCACAGAGCCAGTAGCATGGAAGACAAGGACTTCCAGGAGTCCCCTAAGATGCGCCATGTCGGAGGAAGATTCCTCCCACCAGGAAGGGCTTGGGGAAAACCTGAGGTTTGTGGACCTCACTCCTGTTTTCCTTCCGCTGGCCCAACAGCTCAGGCCCGCTAAAGGCTGTTTCAGACGCCCCCTGGTGGCCAGAGCTGGTACGACAGGGGACTTAACAGGGCGGGCCTGTGCTGTCCTGAGATTTCTCCAGGCACCAGGTGTTCGGGAGGTGTGGGGGCGGGGTCCAAAGCCCTGCCCCAGGCCTCCAAGCTGGTCAGCGACAGAGACCCCTCCCTTACAATTCCCAACAACCTCTCCTTTCCCCTCCCCCCCACCACTGTCATTACACATTTGCTTGCTTGTCCCTACCAGACGGTGAGCTTCTTGAGGACACAGGGGCGTCTATTGTCCCCACTGCAGACACATGACAGGTACCAGCCACAGGGAAGAATCCAGCAGCTGACATTTAGTGAGAGCCCACCTGGCCCAGGTGCTCTAGCACCTCAATCTGTCCTCATGTCGCCTGTGAAGGATGGTTTCTACTGCCACGCCCACTTTGGGAGGAGGCGGCTGAGGCTGACTGGGGTTGCGTCACCTGCCCAGGCTATGCGGTTAGAAGGTGGCAGAGCCCAGGCAGCCTGGCCCCGGAGCCCGTGTTCTGACCGTGACGCTGCGTGACCACCTGGTGGGAGGGGCCCAGGGGAGGACCCACTGGGAATCGTTCTCCGACCGGATAGCTTGCCAGCTGGGCGATGTTCTAGATTTGGGAGTTGAGCAGAGACCCTGGGAGCATGGGTGTCTCAGGACACTGGATCTGGGGCAGGCCCTGGGCGGCTCCCACGTGCCCCGGTGGGAGGACAGGAAGGCGCAGGAAAGCCAGTGGGGATTGTCCCGTACCCCTGGGACGGCACAGCGTGGGGGAGTGGACCGGCATACGAGGGACTCGTGCTGCTTTGTGATAATCGGGCAAGCTCGGGGCTTGGCCTCTGCCCTTCCTCCCACCGTGGGCCCATCCCCTATGCCTCCCTTCCCAGGGGTTCCCACGCGTGTGTCACAGGGTTAGAGATGGTGGGGTGACCACTCGGAGAAGCAGATGGCACCCCGGGCTCCATTCCCACCTCTGGAACTTGAGAGTTGGTGACCGTGAGCATTCCCTTCCCCTTTCGGGGCCTCAGTTTTACTATCTGGAAAATGGGTGGGCGAGGGAGAGGGTCAGAAAAGAGGGTCCTCGAGATGTATCCCGACTTTGATGGGGCGCTGGCTTTCCATGAACCAACACAACGAGACAGCCAAGGAAAGACTGGAAATCGACAGCACATTGAGGGAAACGGAGGGATTCTGGGCACCAGGAGTCGGAGGGCCCTGGTCTGTCCTCCTGCCAGCTCTTCCTGTCAATCTTCTGGGGCCTCAGTTTCCATATCTGTAGATGGGGATGGCCCCATGTCTCTGCAGGGTTGGGGCGGGGCCACGACAAGCCAGCCAGCAGCTGCAGCCATGCAGCCAGACCGCAGAGAGCCGTGTGGGCCTGGAGGCTGTCTTTCTCAGACATCGAAGCTGTGAAGGGTTTCTTTCTCGGACAGCACACGTCTGTGAGACCCAGGCCCCCAGGGTTGGCGGGGAGGGGCCTGCGATGACCAAGCTCCCTTTCCTCCTCCCCCCCTAGTTACATTCGCTGTTACTACTGGGCTGTGAAGACCCTCATCACCATCGGCGGGCTGCCCGACCCTAAGACGCTATTTGAGATTGTCTTCCAGCTGCTCAACTACTTCACGGGCGTCTTTGCTTTCTCCGTGATGATCGGACAGGTAGCTGGGCCACCAGACTGGCTTCCCACCCCCCTGTCTGCAGGGCCTCTCTCTCCCTCGCTGACAGAATTGTCCCCATCTGCACCCATACCTTTTAGCCTGAACTCGGGACAGAGCCCTGGACTTAGGAACCTGGAGCTCTAGGGCCCGCTGGGTGGGGGGTGGGGGTGCGTGTGTGTGTCCCATTCTCTTTGTGAGGGGCTTCCCTTTGAAACGTCACTTCCGGTGGGATATCTCGGAAGACTGGGCTGAATGGCTTTCCGCCAAGGCTGAGGATTTGGGTGGTCCAGATCCTCTTCAAGGGTGGAGGGGAGCCCCTGGAGGTTCCTAGTGGGCTGGGGGCACAGCTCATATTCCAGCCAGCGCAGGAGGTGACGATCAGCGGTCCTCAGAGTTACCTTCGAGGGGCCCTGCCCTGAGGAGCAGTGCACGGGGCACATTCCCCCCCCCCCATGGGGCCCCTGGCGCAAAGGGGCTGTGTTGTACCAGAATCATCAGCCGGGCCAGAGAGGCCTTCCCCGGGACCTGAGGCCCCAGAGGGGCTAGCAGCCTTGCCCTCTCTCTCCCACCTCCGTCCTCGCTGGAGGCGGAACTCCCACCAGCCAGCACAGACTTCTCTGTGCGTGGACGTGGGTCTCCCTCTCTCTGGTCTCCCCCACTGCCTTGACCTTCCCTCAGCCCGGCTCTGTGTGAAGTAAACGCGCCCGTGACAGAGGCCCCCACAGGCCGCGTGAGGGCCCCGCTGTGACCCAGCAGCGTCCTTGACCTCTCCCTTGCCCCCAGATGAGAGACGTGGTGGGGGCCGCCACCGCGGGGCAGACCTACTACCGCAGCTGCATGGACAGCACAGTGAAGTACATGAACTTCTACAAGATCCCCCGGTCCGTGCAGAAACGCGTCAAGACCTGGTACGAGTACACCTGGCACTCCCAAGGCATGCTGGGTAAGACTCTTGCTGGCCTGTTGACATTATACGTTGCCTGAAATTCTTTGGCTACAAACGGTTCATTTAATTCAGTTGTTTCTGCTTTCCTGCCCGTGATGGGGTGTGCTCAGTAATTCTTACAAAGTGGGGGAATCTCACCTGAAAATCACTTCCAGGTGTAGTGACATTTTCGCAGTTTCTAAACGGAACCTTTACAGAAATCAGGATGTGCTAATCCTATGTTAATTATTTAAATTTCCCGTTTCTTTTTTTTATCCTTGGGAGCTAGTTATTTTGTTCTCAGAGCCTAGATGTTGTTTTGGAAGTCTCTGAAAAGCCCGAAGGTCACCGACACTGTGCCTTAGGGCCCCCCAACTCCCTCAGCCAAATGGAAGGGTCCCACTGCCTCCGTGGGGTTCTGTCCGGTCTCAGAGAACCCACACCTCAGCCCCGAGGTCTCCTGAGCTGGGGGGTGGGCAAGCCTGCGGACAATGAGTGTTAGGGCTTCATTACTGACCATTGCTAAAGCACGTGACTACACTCTACCAGGCACGTTTGCCTCCCTTACGTCATCCCCTTCCTTCGGATGCCGGGTGCTGGTAAAGATCCAGAGAGGGTCCGCCCCGCCCAGCCTTGCTCAGACCTCGAGCTTATACGTAATTGTGACGCAGTGGGAGGGGCATCGGGGTTGGACTATCGCATTTCCTGTCTCCAGGGGCCAACATTCATGCCACGCCTGGGTCTCTGCTGGGCACCACAGACCTCACGGTGGACAAAACAGACCCAGCCCTTCCTGTCCTGGGACAGGCTCTGGAACCCCACCCCTCCACACCCCCCATCCCCTGCCAGAGTGAGATCCCAAGTCCACCCTGTGGGCTGCGTGGCCACGGGCAAGTCACTGCTTTCCCGAGCCTCCCCTTCCTCATCTGTAAAGTGGGGCTACGGTAGTGAGCACTTCCTGGGTTGCTGGGAGGAATTAAATAAACCATCTTCATAAAGCATTCTGTAAAAACAGTGCTCAAAGTACCTTAGTTCTTGCTTACATTGTTGTAACAGTGCGAGGAGGGAAGATATATTACAAAGAAACAATCGCAATAAAGGGTGTGATGTGTGCTACAACCCAGGCACTGCTAACATCATAGCTGGTGGGAGGTCTCGGGAGGCTTCCTGGAGGAGGTGCATTAGTTCTGCTTTTTGAAGAATGAGTAGATGTTAACCAGGAAAGCGTACACAAGAGAGTGGTGTCTGCAAAGGCGAGAGAGGGTGCTCTCCCAATCTGGGTGGCGTAGCAGCGGTGTGGCGGGGTCAGGTGCCGCGCAGACTCGGCCGTGTGTTGGGGAGGAGCCTTCTCTGCCTCTGACTCTTGCCAGGGTCTCCTGTGCAGATGAGTCAGAGCTGATGGTGCAGCTTCCAGACAAGATGCGGCTGGACCTCGCCATCGACGTGAACTACGACATCGTCAGCAAAGTGGCGCTCTTCCAGGTACGACCCACCCGGCGCCCTCGCCCCCAGGGTGGGCTCTGGCAGGCCCGAGCCCATGCCGTCCTTTAACGGAGAGTCCTTTCTGCTCCCCCCGGGACAGGGCTGTGACCGACAGATGATCTTTGACATGCTGAAGCGGCTGCGCTCCGTCGTCTACCTGCCCAACGACTACGTGTGCAAGAAGGTGAGAGGCCCGAGGTGGCCGCAGTGCAGCCTGGGATTGGCTGCCCGCTGCCTGTCGGGGATGGGGCTGGAGGGGGGCTGCAAACCCTGGCCCTTGCAGAGGTGTTTGTGGTTCTTTCCCCCCCTAATCTGGAAAAAAAAAGATTGAATTAGTCTCCGACCTTAAAGTTGGAAGGTTTTTACATAAAAATCCAGATTTCTGGCTGAAAACAGAACATCCGCTAGCACCGACGGAGCCTCAGTTTCCCAGATAACAGGAGTCAGCCAGGGTGGAGAAGGGGCTGCCCCTCCAGGGAGACTTCGTCCTCACTCCTGAGCCACAAGCCCCACCACTCCCCACTGCCTCCCACCAGGCTGCCTTTGCTCCTTTACATCACCTGCTTGATCTTGGAAAACATTTGGGTTTGAATCCTGGGGTTAAACAGTGTCTAGGGCCCTTCTGGTCCCACTCTTTGGGATTCAAGGTGAGACCAAGGTCACTTGGAGTGCGTGGTCAGTAGTGAGAGAACAGAAACCAGATTTCAGGCCCCTTGTTACAGAGCTGTTAATAAGGCCAGTGTGTATGTGGGAGCGAAAATACTTCCCAAGCAACCTGTGTGAGACTCAGAAACCCCCAGCCCTGTTTGTAAGCTGTATGCTTTAGCTTTAGTGATTTCTGGAAACAGTGCTGGGGGAAAGTGTGTTATATACGGCTGTGAGTTAAAGCTGCAGCCGTAGAGACCCAGAGGGGTTTGGGTGCATTTGTCTGACACTGGAGCCACTTCCTAGCTGTGCACCCTTGGGGAAGTGGCTGGCCCTCTCTGAGTTTCTCTCTTCTCGTGGGTGAAGTAGAGCTCTCCGGAGAGTACCGCTCTCCGGGGGTGGGTGTGCGAGTTGAATACGATGTGCACACAGAGTCTGGCACCGTGCCTGGCACAGAGCAGCTGCTGTCATCTTTGTGGGTGGCCTAGAATTTGCTTCAGGTGAGGAAAAGTGAATCAGGCCGGAAAGTTTGCAGTTGGGTGTAAGTGAGCGCTCGGTGAGCATGTGTGAATGGCGCCCTCTGCTGTCCGGTTTGCTCAGCGATGATTTTACTGAGACACCCCTGGGCCAGCCCAGGCCAGCCCAGGTCAGCCCTGGGCTGGTTACGGAGGTGAGGGTGAGCTCATGAACCCCTCCCCCATACGCTTCAGCCCCTCGTCAAGTTGGACACAGAAACAGGGAAACGACCCTTTCTTCCTTTTTGTTAAGAAGGTCATGCAGGTGTGAGATATCCAGGAAACATGTCAAATGAAGCAAAGTGTGATCGGCTTACCTGTCCTTGGTCTTTCTCCCTGTAAACACGGCAGCTGAGACCGACAGGTAGCGGGCCAGGGCAGGAGCCTGTGCGGCCACGAGGAGAGGAAGGTGTGTGGCAGCCTGGGTATTTCCGATGGCGGTCCAAAGCAAATCACTCATTCATCCCGTTTAATTCGGGATGAAGGCCATTGTATTCGTTTGCGACAGCTGCTGAGCGCCACAGACGGGGCAGCTTAAAGAACAGAAACGTGTGTCTCACGGTTCTGGGGGCCAGAAGTCCAAGGTCAAGTGGCAGTGGGGCTGTCAGTGGTGGCTGTTTCCTCCCCGTGTCTCTCCACATTGCCTTCCTTCCATGCCCGGCTGTGCGTTTAAATGTGCCTTTTAGAAGGACATCAGTCATATTGCATCAGGGGTGCCCCCAACTCCAGTGTGACCTCATCTTAATTTAACTAATACCGTCTTCGAAGAACCTATTTCCCAATAAGGCCACGTTCTGAGGAGCCGGGGATTGGGATGAATTGGGGGGAAGGGACGACTCAGTTCAACCCACAACGACCGTGAACCTGGAGCCAGACTGCCTGGGTTTGAATTCTGGCTCTGCCTGTGGCTGGTTTTGTGGCCTCCGGGAAGAGTTCCTGCCTCAGAGGGCCATTGAGGAGCAAGCAGGCTCGGCCACATCCAGCCCTGAGGACAGGGGCTGGCCCAGACCCGGGTTGCCTAGGTGCTGGGCCCTTGTGTTGCTGGCGAGTGCTCACCGCGCCCCTGATGCAGTGTGCGCTGGACATAGGCATCGGTTTACTGCCTGAGCCACCGAGTATGGCCCGAGCTTCTGGGCTGCGCCATAGGAATTTGCAGAGGACTGGTACCCTGGCCCCAGTACATCCACTGCTGTACTAACTCCTGCTGTGATCCCTCCCCCAATCCACAGGTGGAGAGACCAAGGCCTCCCCCCCACCACCACATGACGTTGGCAGCAGGGTGGGACCCCAGGGCAGGCTCCTCCCGGCTGTGCCGCCAGCCTCCGGGCCCAGTCCTGCTGCTTCTGTGGTCACTTTGATGACGACAGAGGGACTTCCCCCTTCTCTGTCTCAGGGGGAGATAGGCCGCGAGATGTACATCATCCAGGCAGGGCAGGTGCAGGTCCTGGGGGGCCCTGATGGGAAGTCCGTGCTGGTGACGCTGAAAGCCGGCTCCGTGTTTGGAGAAATAAGGTCAGAGGGGAGCGGGGTGAAGGGTGGGGGAGGGCAGGGGGGTGGCTGGGGGTGGGGTGGGACCTCATCCTCCAGGGCCCTCGGTGGGTGTGAGGGGACTGATGCGGGTGCACCTGCGGACGGAGGCAGATGACACACGCTCTCACCTGTGTGGGGCTGCATTGTGCCCACGTGGGGCTGGGAATGGAGGCTCAGTGTGATTGGGACCACGGCCTCCAAAGGGCCTCACCGCCCGGCTCTCTCCCCGCAGCCTGCTGGCTGTCGGGGGCGGGAACCGCCGCACCGCCAACGTGGTGGCCCACGGGTTCACCAACCTCTTCATTCTGGACAAGAAGGACCTGAATGAAATTTTGGTGCATTATCCCGAGTCCCAGAAGTTACTGCGGAAGAAGGCCAGGTACGCTGTTTTATTTCAAACATCCACGTATATCTTTCTTTAGTGTGCATTTCTGAAGGACTGAGACTTTCTCTCCCATAACGGCAGCACCTCCATCAAAACCAGGAGATCCGATGCTGAAACAATCCTGCATCTCACCCCTAATCCAGATGGGAATTTTGCTCATGGTTCCAATGGTGTCTTTCATAGCTTTTCTTCTTTTCCGTTTGTTCCTGGGTCACGTGGAGGACCCACTGCCTCGTGTTGCCATAGTTCACCTTCTGTCTCCTTCGATCTGGGGTCGAAGTTCCGCAGCCTTTTCCTGTCTTTAGTGGCTCTGACTCTTTCGACCATCCGTTTTTTCCGTTTGCATTTGTCTATATTTAACCATTGCAACCCAGCACCCCAGAGTTCATTCCAACCTCCTCCTTTCCCATGTTTGCAAATTCCTCCTGCCACCCCGAGGAACGGGACTCTCCCCTCTCCCCACGGCAAGACAGAGAAAGCAGCATCGGCGTCGCGCCCTGGTGTCACCAGAGAACAGAGAGGCTCCCGAGTGCAGTGCGGCTCTTGCTGGCTTTAGCGGGAGGACGTGTGACGGACGCGTGTCTTCAGTGTGACTCGGATTAATTCTCACTTCCTCCCCCGAGGGTGTTGTTCTGTCCTCTTGAAATACAGCGGGGTTGGCGTGTTCTGTCTAGGGATCTGAATGTGTGTGTGTGTGTGTGTGTGTGTGTGTGACTTTGAACACGAGATACATTAACCAAAAGTCAGTCCGCTACAAAACAGGATCCTCAGAGAAGGGTCCCAATCCCCACCCCCTGCCTGTTGCCGCCCACCCCCCTAAAGGACCCCAGTCTCATTAGTTTCTGCTTGTTCCTCCCTGTGTTTCCTTTTGCAAAAGCAGGCAGATCCGGGGATGTTTCCTGACCTCTGTTTCTGTCTTGCACAACTGGTAGCCTACCATAGATTCTGTTTGGCACTTGGCTTGTGTTTCACATGACCACACCTCCTGAGAAGCTCTCGCTCTCGGGCCCCAGGCGGCGTGCCCGTTCCTGCGGAGAGCCGCAGACCGTTCCTGCGAGTGGGCATTCAGGTTGTTTGCGATGTTTTGTAGCAGAAACCGTGCTGCAGTGAAAAACCTCGTCCGTCTGTAGTTTGGACGGCTGGGGAGTAGGCGATTTCTTAGAAAAGCGCATTTTTGCTTTCAACCCCTTCAGATTAGGTTTTTAATTGGGAGACGGAGGCCTCATTGTATGGTAGAAAACCCACGGTATCAGGCTTGGGAGGCTGATAGGGGTTAGATCTCATCCCTGTGTGGTACTGGCTGTGTGACCTTGGAAAAGTTACTTAACCTTTCTGGTCTCAGCTTTCTCCTGTGTAAACTATGGGTAACCACAAATGAAACACTGTGTGTGCATGTCTCCAGCAGGGCGCCAGGCCTGTGGGAGAGCTCGATTAAAACGTTTACCCCTTCACCCCCCTCTATCATTTTTCCATTGGATTAAGACTTTGTAATTCACCTCCCTGGTTTCTGCCCCACTTTGCCTTCCATCGCGTATTCTTATTTTCCACTTCTTTCGATGAAATAACACCGTGCACATACTGCCCCGAGAGTGGTCGTGATAAAAGGAACCGACTCCCCAACGTCTATTCATCCAGCACGAACATTTATTGAGGATGTAGCTTGGCCCCGGGCGCACAGTGGGGACCACACGGAGCTCACGTTCCAGTTGTGGAGGCCAGCGATGGGGAAATGAAGGGCTGTGTGATGTGTCGGCTGGGAGTAAGGGCTGTGAGGGCACCTAGGGCCCCGAGAGGGCACAGGGTGATGGAGAGAGCTGTTGGAGATATGTCGGTAAGGAAAAGCCATTCTGAGGAGGTGGCATTTCAGCTGAGACCGCCCCAGAGCAAGGGAGGGAGCTGGGGCGCTGGCTGCAGGGAAGAGCATGCCAGGCAGAGGGAACAGCACGTGCAACGGCCCCGAGTTGGCTCAGGCTCGGGGGTATGCAGACCAGTGAGAACTCTTGAGCACTGCCGGATATGGGGTGGGAGAGCCGAGGGGCCGAGACTGGGTGCGGCCCCTGGGTGAAGCCTTGAAATCACCCTGGCGCTTACTTTGAGGGAGCAGGAAGTCTGCACGGGTTTACCCAGGGGGTGACTCGTGACTCAGGGCCCCCTTGGCAGCCATTGCCAGGTGCGTGGACATAGCGCTGTTATCAGAGGACCATACACACGAGGCACTGGGGTCCCCCGGGGAGGGGAGCCGTGCTGTGGCCCATCTCCCCTGGCCACCCCAGAGAAGCCACTGGGCCCTTGCAAAGGCTGTTTGGCCCGAACTCCCGCGGAATTGCCCACTGCCCCCTCCCCTCCCGAGGGCCAGGGAAGTAAGGTCCACACTTACTATTCACAGGTCCTGTGGTTGCAGTTCGCCCCCTCACTGAACTTTATTTACAACCCCAGATCAGTACTCAAGGTCACCTCGGGGCTTTGCAGGCAGTGCAGAGCAGTGGGCGGTTCGAGCGGCCCAGCCTGCGTGTGGGAGCCGGGGCTGAGCGAGCGGACGCCCCGCCTTCCCATTCCAGCTCCTGCTGTAAACCAGGGTCTTTTTTGTGGCCTGTGATGTGCCACGTGTTCTACATTTTTGTAAAAAAAAAAGTTTTTGGTGACTTGGCTACTTACCAGGGCCCCTGCGCGGGGTGCTGAAATGCCGTCTTGTGTTTCTAAGGGCGGGAAGGCTGGGAGGTGCCTTCGTTCAGACCCCAGTGACTGAGCCGTCGGCCCCGGGTTCCTTGTTGGTGGGTCGGCAGTGTGTTAAATACGGTGTCTTCAACGGGAGACACGCACACACAGGCTTCGTATTGATCGGTGGGTGGAAATGCTGTGCTGAGCGGCACGCGGAGACTTCATCCTGACCTCCCCCAGCAGCAGCAGTTTCGTGGTCCCTAATTCAGGGTCTGCAGGGACTCAATAGACCCAAATCACAGGGACGGACTGTTTATGTCTGAGAACTGCACCCCCCCACCCTGTCCCTCCCTCCCCCACCCATTCCCCTCCCGCGAGAGGTGCACTGCAGGAAGGCCTGTTGCCCGCAGTCTCAGGCTGGCTAAGGTGAGGGTTTGCCCAGCCAGCTGCATCCTGCCGAGGCCTCGCTCCTGACCCGCCTGCGGTATGCTGGCGTGGGGCAGGGAGGAGGATCTGACTCTGGTTCTCTGGACGACGAGCTTGAGGAGAGAGGCGGGGGCTCTGCCCATCCACAGAGAGCCGCGGCCTGAGAACCGCGTGGCCTGGGGATGTCTGAGTGGGTGAGAGCCACATGTGGGTTCCTGCCTGAGCTCCCCGCTTTATGGGGGAGACCTGAGGCCCCAAACCAAGGAGGCGCTCAGCTCTTTGCCTTGGCTCCTCCAAGAAACGGGGCAAAAACATCGCGTGCGTGCCCCTTCCTTCAGGGGTGAACGTTGGATCCTAATTATAGTGAAATGCATGTTGTGTGAAAACAAGGCTCAATTTCCTCCATCTGGAAATGTCCCAGAAGCCCGCTCGATGCTTCAGAACAGAGCCAGCCGCCAGGCAGCAGCCAGCAGCCATCAGCAAAGGTCCTATGGATGGTTCTCTTGTGTCAGTTTGGTGTCACGCGGAGCCTTCCTGCAGACTGGTGTGCTGGGCATTGTGGTCTCAAATGACACAGGTGACAGTGCCGGGCGTGTAAGAGGCCTCTGATGAGTTACGATGTCTGTGTTCTCCTGGGAGAGCCCCAGCTAGCAAGTGCAAGTCTTGGGCAATTAGTGTCAATGCGCACAATTTAAATCCATTGCCTCTGATTAGATAAGCAGCCAGCCAGCGAAGGCCTCATTTTTAAACAAACAAGCTTTGCTGGGACTCTGATGAATGCATTTGCCAATTAGTAGTCTAGGCCCTCGATTGCAGGCAAAACTCATTTGTTCTTGAGCCAAGCCACGCATCGTAAATTTGTAGTGTGAAAAACTCCTCAGAGAAGGCCAGGGCTCTGTTAGAGGGAGAATTCTCTCCTCGTTTAGAAGTGGGCTGATAGGGTGCGTTTGGTCTGGGTTGTTACTCTGTCTCTGCCACTTCCTAGCAAGTCACTCCCTCCATTCTGGGCCTCGGTTTCCCCAGCTCTCGCAGGTACAGTAATCCTTCAGCCTCCAAGAAGAGCATGACCGTGATGTTGCTTTGTGATCATTGAGGTCTGGGGTGCTGGGGTCAGAGGCGTGGGTTGGAAGCCCAGCTCTGCCGCTTCCTGGCTGTGTGACCTCAGGAAAGTTACTCCGCCCCTCTGAGCCTCCGTTTCTTCATCTACAAGGTACAGGCAGCAAGACCCACATCGGTCGTGCTGACCGTTCCGTGAGATGCTATGCACTTAGCGCTGGGCGTGGCTCAGAAAATGCACCCAAAAGTGGCTTGCGGAGCAACCACCGTCACAAGAGCGCAACACAGAGGGCGCACACGCGCCCCTCCTCTGTCCCAGAGCGGGCTCGTGACATCCGCGGACGCTGCTCTCTTCCAGGCGCATGCTGAAAAACAACACCAAGCCCAAGCCGAAGAGCGTGCTGATCCTTCCGCCGCGGGCCGGCACCCCCAAGCTCTTCAACGCCGCCCTGGCCGCCGCGGGGAAGATGGGCGCCAGGGGGGCGAAAGGCGGCAAGCTGGCCCACCTCAGGGCTCGACTCAAAGAACTGGCGGCGCAGGAGGCGGCCATGAAACAGCAGCAGCTGCTGGAACAGGTAATATGGTGGGAACCCAGCCGCCCACTCCTTCCCACTCTGTGCTGCGGGGGGAAGCCCTGGGGACCGCAGAGAGTGGACCACACATTTAATTTTAGGGAATCCTGTCCCTTCTTTCTGTCCGGCAGGGCTTGTTCCGTGGTAAGTGACAGGAGTGCAAGTCACAGTGCAAGCTCATATTCATTTGAGAAAATAGAATGTATTGGGTCAGTTAATTTAAAAGTTCGGGCAAGGCTGGGTCCCAGAGCTCCAGTGATGAGAATGGGATGAAGTGTGCTGGTCTCACATCCCTGCCCCCTCCCCCCCCCCCCCCGCCCCCCGGGGATGGCTCCATTCCCAGGCTGGCCCCCACGAGCTCTGGTTTACACCGTCCTGGTTTAGCTAGTCCAACAGAAAGACGACCTCTCTCCCAGTAATTCCAGCAAAAGTCTCAGGGCTCACTGTCATTGGACGGCTTGGGTCACATGTCAGTTCCGAAGCCATTTAATGGGTGCTCTGCGGAGGCCTGGTGCACGTGCCCCTGGCTATGCAGCAGGATGTGCCCAGCCTCACATCCCAGAGGAAGAGAAGGTGGGGTGGGCTCTGAAAGGGAAGTCTTGGTGTGGGCAGGGACTGCCCTGCCCTCCCCAGATGAAAGTGATGTTCTCAGAGTTAATTTTGCGCCTGTGACAATTTAAAAGACTTGAAAAGGTGACAGGCGTGGTGCCGACGGCCCCGTCCCCATACATCTAAAGGGAATTTCGAAATTAGTTCTGGGACTTTTTCTGTGACTAATGCCAAGAATGCCAATTAGAACGATCCCATTAATTATGGCTGCTCATCTCTGTCCTTCAGGGAGGCTGCCGGGAAGGGAGGGGCGGGGTTAGGCAGGAGCTCAGTGGCAGGAGGGGACCCAGTGAACTCAGGTTCAATCTGGGCCAGCGTCAGAGTGCAGGGACCCCACCGGAAGCCATGTGACAGCGGGGGACTGAGGAGTGGTCTCAAAGCCCCCTGGGGGTCCAGTTCCCCAGACGGCATCACCCACGTCCGCAGACCGAGGACCGACGCGCCGGTCTGACTCACACACCATCCGGGGGGGCAGCGTCGGGCTGGCAGCTGGGGTCTTCAGGGAGGCCGAGTTGACGGGAGTGCCCTCAGTGCAGTGACGGGCTTTACCTGAAAGGGGCCCCTGGTGTGGGCTCCTCCCCGGGGCAGCCTGGAGATGTGATTCAGTCTGCACGGAGGCGCCGGTAAAAGGCACGTCCCCCGCAATGGGCACCAGGGCAGAATGGCCGAGTGTAAGGAGCTCTCAGGGAGCGGTCTGCAGGCACAGTCCGAGTCCCAGCTCTGTCACCGCCGACTCTGGGACCCGAGTGGCTAGCTCCTCAAGACCCCCGAGACCCTGATTCCTCATGGTTGCCATGTGGGGTGTCAGAGATGAAGCAGGGTGCCCAGGCGGCCCTTTATCGAAGCAGTCTGCCCATGGCGAAGCCCTCGACCAAGCTTTCCCTGATTCCTCTGGTCCCATTTAGCACAGGATGCTTCAGGGGGTCCCACGGTGGGCACGGCCACTGCCTCCAGACACCCACCCATCCTGCCCCATCCTTGGGACGCTATCAGAGTTCAGAGGGGACAGGGGAGGATGGAGCAGGTATGACAGACGTTCAGAAGCACTGGGACAGGGGGCGTGGTGAGTCCCCCAAGATGCCTTGGGTTCCAGGAGCATCCTGAACCCCATGCCTTTAACACTTTACCACTCCAGCAGACTTCGGGATCTCTGTTTCTCATGAGCACGCCGACTGCCCTCACTCGAACTCACCACCACCGTTTCAAGTGGGTCTTGGACACCTGTGGCCCCCCTGGGCCTCCTGGTCTGGAGGCTGCACTGTCCCCACTGTCCTTCTGTGCAGAGATGGGGCCAGACAGGGCAGGAGGGGCCGTGGGTACCCGCTAAAGCATGGGTGTGCGGCCAGTCCCCCACTGATACGCAGACCACGGCCAGCACCCATGGGGAGCCCACAGGCTGGAGGCTGGAGGGACCCACCAAGTCCCCAAATGGCCAGGGGGGGGTGCTCAGCCCAGCCCCATGCCAGTGGCCCCTGGGCAGCTCAAGCTTTGAGACCTTCCAGAAAGGGGGTCAGGCCACATCTGCTCCTGCCCTCGCCTGTCTTTCCCTTGTTTTCTTAGGGCTTTTCTCACTCAGCCAGGGGCAGGCAGCCCTGAGAACTGGGTGGGCAGGGAGGCCAGCTCAGCTGGGCGAGGAGATGCTCCCTCCAGGTCACGGCCTCTCCTGCTTTCATAGCATGGGGGAGGGGCTCAGGCCTGCAGTGCAGCTGAGACCTAAAGTATCTCCCTGGGGCCTTCCACTGAATCCATCCAGGACTAGGAATCCCTGGACGTGCGTCCCCCTAGTACATTGTCTGCACCAGTAACCCTGACGTGGCTCCGCCAAGCGCTCCGTCCTGAGCCCCCACCAGCCTCTTCCAAGGGGGTCCGCCAAGGGGAGCAGGGGGGTATCTAAGAGCCCTTGGATGTGCCCTGCCTCACCAGTCACTCTTTTGGGGTTCCAGGCCAAGAGCTCAGAAGACGCTGCAGGAGAGGCGGGCTCCACCACCCCTGACCAGCCTGCGCCCCCAGAACCCCCGGCCCTGGAACCCCAGGCCTCAGAACCCCAGGCCCCGGAACCCTCGGCCCCAGCCTCTCAGCCGCCTGCCTCCCCGGGGGATGCCACGAAGGGGGCAGCTGGTCCCGAGGAGCATTCGGTGCGAATCTGCATCAGCCCCGGCCCGGACCCCGGCGAACAGACCCTGTCGGTGGAGATCCCAGAGGAAGAGAAGAAGGGGGCGGAGTGAGGCCCCTCCGCACTGCTCCTGCCCGCCCCTCGCCCCCCGGCGTGCCCAGCAGCCAAGATGCTGGTCCCCCGTGGTGGCCTCAGTGGCTCTCAGCTAGCTGCTGGTCACCCTTCCCGCCCGACGTCGGCCTCTCCCGGGGCTGGTCTAGAAATCAGCACGTTTCCCAGGGTCCCTAGGTTCCCACCCTCACTTGAGAATCCTACTTCCCTCGACTATTATTTTTAAGAACAACCATTTTTTCCGGGTTGAAAGTTCATAGACAGGGAATAGAGAGGGCTCTAACACCATGGGATGCTTCGTTGGAGACTTTGAGGTTTTGCACGTTTGGGGTTTCCCTTCAGGAGTCCGTCTCCCACATTTCAAGGGCAGGAAGTACTGTCCTTTGGGCGCACTGGGGACCGGGGTCCTCTGAGCCCGTGTCGCATGCTGTCTTTGCTGGCAGCCACGTTGGCAGCACGACGCTGGTTAGGGCGCTGAGCACGTGTCTTCCCCAGACCACACTCAGCCCCCTGCGATGCCGTTATCTCAGAGCAGATACAATAGAGATGGGCCTGCCGGCCAGGGGCTGGGAGTGTTTCTGAGCACCCCCTCCGCTGGTCACCCCCTCTCCTCAGCAGGGATTGCTCTACCCCTTGCTTTTGACTCCCTCACTGTAGAGGCGATGGTGGCAGCTTCGATGAATCCTGGAAGATGAAATCTCCCAACGGACACCCCTGAAATTCCCTAAGTTTCTCCAGACCACCACATGTCACTTTCATGATCCAAAAAAGGGCGAGGGGAGTGATTTATTCAGTCAATGGATTTTTTAAAATCCTCCCCCAAAGATATAGTTATTAATTTTAAAGAGAGAGGAAAGGAGAGAGAGAAACATTGACGTTAGGGAGAGACATCGACTGGTTGCCTTCTGCACGCACCCCAACCAGGGATCGAACCCAGGTGTGTGCCCTGACCGGGAATCAAACCCGCAACAGTTTGGTGTACGGGATGACACTGCAGCCAGCCGAGCCACCGGGCGAGGACAGTGGGCATTTATTGAGGGGATTTGATCTGCAAACCAAACGGCTCTCGGGGGAGTGGGGGCCGAGAACCACAAACTAGCACTGGGCCGTTTGTCCCCGCCGGCGACGACGAGCACAAGGGGCCCGATTTCCCGTAGGTAGTGCCCATTTTATATAAAAATCACTGAACATGGGGAACCGCTAACGGGGCCTTTGAGGGCTTGCAAATGTCTGTATTTCCCTGCCAATCTAAAAGCAGAACTTTCATGTCCCCTGTGAAAAAATTAAACATGTTTTGGGGGTGTCTACCCCTCCAGGTGCCAGGGTAATGAACAGATTCCCCTAGTTGGTGACATGTCACAGGACCGGAGCGGTCATCCCATTGGATGTAATGAGGAGCGATGTTATTTTTCCCTTTAAAAAAGCTTTTGTTAGTTTGCTTTAATAGCTAGTCACGTATTTACGTGGGTGTGAAAGGGTCCCCAGTAAAACATTCTCCCTCTCACCCCGGTGCCCAGCCTCCCTCCTCTCCTCCCTGGAGGCCGCCACTATTACTATGAGTTTCTCCCGCATCCTTTCAGAGGTACTTGAAGCTTTCACAAGGGATTGTGTAAATTCATTCTTGTTCCCTTGCTTTCCACCCCCTCGCCCCCCCCCCCCACACACACACACAATGGTAACACATTGGAGCCACCGTTATTTTTCTCTTGGTTTCATCAGGAGTGTCTTCCCTTTCAGTACCTATGGAGCGTGCTTGTTTTCTCACAGCCGCCCTCCAGTCGGCTGTCGGCCAGTAACGTAGCATTTGACGGTCTGCCGTTGACGTGCATTTGCACAATCTCCACTCTCGCTCCGTTGCACACCCTGCAGTGACACACCCCGCCCAGGTGTCGTGTCCCTGGGAAACGCTGTTTTTAACTAGAAGTCCGGAGGTTTGGGCTCATTTTTTTTTCTCTGCCATCCCCATCGATCATTTCCATATTTGCACGGCATGTCCTAAGGCCCCAGCACAGAGAATGCTTTCCGCTTCAGCAAGTATTCCAGATGTATCCATACAGCAAGCGTGTTGCCCTTCAGTCCCTAAGTGTCTCCGAGGCAGGCACCCTCCCTGTGAGACCCTATTTCACAAGAACATTTTTTATACAAATGTGCTTATGCTTTTAGATACCAACCCTTGAATGTATACTGCTTATTATATAAAGCTCGGGGTTTGGGAGGTTCCCAAGGATTGCCCTGGAGAGAAAATTGATTCGGAGATGAGATTAACAGTGCCTTAATTGCGCTGAGCTATCTCATTAAACTCGACAATTTCACAGAACCTGGACGTCAGATAAATTGAGTTGGAGGCTGGCATTTGGCTCCAAATAGAATCGGATGGGTTGATCGCCAAGGTGTAAATGGTATTGCTCTGAGAGACTGTAATTCTGCATCTGAATGGGGGCCGTTATGTGTATGTGCGCTGAATCTTTGCTGATTTAAAATGGCTCAGCAGCTCCTGCACTTTGGTAGAAAAATGAATAGCAAGCTATTTTTTTTAAACTACATAAACATCTTAAGTAAAATTAAAACCAAGAAGCTATTTCAAATTTCATTATCAAAATGTATTCAGCTGAACCCGGAACAGTCTCATGTTTTCCCAGCAAACGTGAAGACTGCCTTTTACACTCCGGCTTTCATCCTATTACAATGCATTTTAATTAAAAGTATTTAGACGAATGTCCCTGGCTCGTGGCTTCATTTCAGAAACTGACCATGGATGACAGGCACTTTTGTGGGAAAAACGACGTGTATTTCCTGGCCCGGGCTCACCTCCCTTTAACAGCTTTGGGGTTATCACCCCGCCCGCGCTCCTGTGGCTGAGTGATACCCCTGTGGAATCCCTTATCAAAGCTCCCTGGGCCCTAGGATTCCAAAACCCTCCCCCCCCTAAAATAAGCAGCCCCTTTATATCTGGGCCCACCACACCGATTGTTCACAATTTCCCCAACCCCCTTAGATTTACTCAGCGGTGCAGAGCCTGACGGACACGGGCTCTGGGTTCAGACTGCCCGGCTTCCAGGCCCAGCTGGCCCATGTCCCGTGGGTGACCACGGACCTCTCTGCATTGCCCCAGCGACCGCACCTATAAGACGGAGATAATGTGTTGCACCGCACAGGGCCCCCGCGATGAGCAGACAGTAGACCGGCAGGCATCAGCAGCCTGAATGGGCAGGAGGATGAAAGCCGACTTCCACCCCCTCCCCCTGCTACAGCTGGAGTGGAGCGGAACCCCCAGAGAGCTTGTCTTCTCTGAACTCTGCCTCCGCCCTGGGTTATGTGCACAGAAACGGGGTGACCGCCTCTCTCTCTGCTCTCTGAGACCAAGTACTGAGGCCTGGATGCGTGGTTATTGTAACAAAACAAATCACAGCTGTCCTCGCTATCCCTGAATGTATTTTAGTCCAATTTCATGCAAAAGCGGACCCTAAAACACCTTTACCCATGCTTCCGGGGACGGCCACTCTGCCCTGGGCCAGGCCAGGCGGGTTCATGGCCGTGTGACCGGCGCAGTCGCACCGGCACTGTCCTCCGAAGGGCCCCAAGCTTGTTGAATGCCCTGCTGTCCCCGTCTTTACATTCTTCCTAATTTTTGGACAGTCGGGTCCTGCATCTTTATGTGCACCGGCCCCGTGAATTACCCAGCCTCTCCTGGAGTACCGCTGCGGTCTGCAAAGGCCAGTGGGAGAGGGAGGTGGGGCAGGGGCGCTTGCGCTCAGCTGCCATCCCCCGTCTCCCAGCAAGGGTCCTGCTTCCTTCCCACACGTTACCTTCCAGTCACGCCTCGTGGCTCCGGCCGGGCCCACCTGTTCTCTCTCCCATTCAGTGAGTGTCTTCGCTGGGTATCGAATGTCGAGAGCCCCTGCCCCGTCTTCCTGGCCAGCGGAACCTTGACTTGGGGCAGCAACTCGCCCAGCCCCGGAAATGAGGCCCCGGGTAAGCCAACCGCTGCTCTGCTGCCCCTCCGCCCCACGCTCACTTCCTCCGCCTTCCTCGTGGCTGGGGGGGGGGGGGTGGCCCCTGGCCCCAGCTCCAACCAGTGAATTATAAAGGGATGAATGGGGGCAGGCCTCTTTAGTAGAAAGGAAACATCCCACCCTGCCTGGCGTAGCTCAGTGGATTGAGCTCAGGCTGCGAACCAGGCATCGCAGGTTCGATTCTCAGTCAGGGCACATTCCTAGGTTGCAGGCCACAGCCCCCAGCAACCGCACATTGATGTTTCTCTCTCTCTCTCTTTCTCCCTCCCTTCCCTCTCTAAAAATAAATAAATAAAATCTTAAAAAAAAAGAACAGAAACTTCAACTAAAAAAAAAAAAGAAAGAAAGAAAGGAAACCTCCCTATCTCTGCTGCCCGTCTTTTTCCCTGCTTGCAATACTGGCGGGAGAATGAATTTGGAGCTGCTGCAGCCTTCTTGTGATGCAACAGCCAAAGAATTGGAGGCACAGGCTGTGACATGCGCGAGCCGCCACGCCGACCCCCCCAAACCACTCATTTCGGTAAGATGGAGAAATAGATACCTGTATCAGCTCAGCCAGTCTTAGTCACGACCCTGGTTTCCTGCAGCTGAAAACCTCCCGGTCACAGAGCAGCGGGATGGGAGGAAAGGGGAAAGGCAGGAGCAGGTGCGTCAGGACTCAGCACCCTCATTCGCCCTCGGACCGTTTGTTCCCAGTGCTCGGGCTCTCGTTACTCCCCGTGTTCCTGTCCTTCCTGATCTGGTCTCCCATTTTCTCTAATTCCCTGAGCTACCTTGTGTGTTTTGAAAAAAACCTGCCTTTGGCTAAAGTTGGCCAGAGCTGGGTTCTGCCGCTCACAACAGTAGAGACAGCATGGACGCAGAGGAAGGCACTCTGGCAGTTCCCTGGTTATTTAAAAGTCAAGATCTAGGCCACCCAGCCTGCGTGTGACTTTTGGTCTAGCACAGGCACCTGCTGCTTCTCAATTCAAACACCGGGAGGAGATCCTGGGCGAAGGGAACAGAGGAGGGAGGAGTCTGTCTTGGCCAAGGTCACATTCAAATACTTCCCTGTGGAAACTCACAAGGAGAACTTGGGCATCGGGCCTCCATTCCCACAGGTTCTCCCCAGCTTCCCTCCGGTCCTTGGAAGGGACGCGGCAGCCCAGCTCCTGGGACAGACCCCTCACTGATGACCCTTGACCGATCTGCCTCCCGCCACTCGCTGTCATTTACAGTTAAGTGCTAGGAACACGGGTGATTGTCTTCATGGTTTTCGCAGAACTTTCCCACTGAACTTGCCTCCCCTGGCACACTGCTGTGGGATGCTCGGAAAGGGGATTATGAGACCCAGATTAGAGATGGGGAAATCCAAACCCAGACAGGCAAAGAGATGTTATCTTTGGGGAATCAGCACCTTGGCCAGCGACAGAAACGGCAGAGAGAGAGAGAGAGAGAGAGAGAGAGAGAGAGAGAGAGAAAGAGAAAGACCCCTGAAGCCACTGTCCTGCCTCTGCCACAGCCCTGTAGTGCGACCTCAGCTGGGTAACTTTTATTTGTTCGATAAAAATTAAAAAAAAATTCTCCCAATGTTCCCAGCACTGTTCTAGTTGCTTTCCGGGCCTCAGGAGCCCCATCTTTTAGCTGGAAGGAATAAAACAATCCCAGCTTAACGGTTGCTGTAAAAAGATTCATTGGATGCTTGAGATTTGGATTGAAACCGTATTGTCTTAGTCTGTCTGCTAGGGCAGCCATAACAAAATGCTACAGGCTGAAAACAACAGGAATTTAGTTTTTCACGGTTCTGGAGGCTGGAAAGTCCAAGATCACGGGGTCGGTTTCTGTGAGGACCCTTCTTGGCTGGCTACTGGCTGCCTGGTGTCCTCACGAGGCCCCCTGTGCTCAAGCTGTCTGGTCTTCCTAGAAGGTCACTAATCGTCCTGGATTCGGGCCCCACCCGCATGACCTCATTTAACCTTAGTTATTTCCTTGGAGGCCTCGTCTCCCGATGCAGCCACGGTGGGGGTTACATTAGGCTTTAACACACGAGTTGGAGAGGTGGGTGTCGGGGGGCACATTCAGTCCATGACACATAGAACCTGCGGAGGTCAGCGTTTCCTGGATTCAGTATCCTGAGTGCAATCTCCTCCAACACCCTTCAGAAATGACAGGGAGGGAGGTCTGAGTGCCCTTTTTATATTATCCTTTCGGTAGCCACGAGGTGTCATCTCCAAAGGGTCTCCACTGGTCACCGCAACAGAGTGCCAGGTTTAGCCAATAAAAATGCAGGAGGCTGCAATTCCAGATAAACAGTGAATGGGTTTTTTTTTTCTTCTGAAGCATACGTATGTCTTGTTTACCACGTGGGATATATTTATGCTAACAATTATTTGCTGTTTATCCAAAATTCACATTACACTGGGTGCCTTGCATTTTTATCGGCAGCTCTCTCGCTGCGCTCAGCCCCAAGGCATTCCAGCCCTTCCCAGCCTGGAGAGGCTTTGGATTGGAGGCCTCACTCCCTCTTTTGCCAGAGCCGGTCATGATTGGTGCAGGAGGAGAGAAAGGACCCACCCCCGTCTGTGTGTCGGTGTTTGGTTGTTAATATGCATCATTATTAACTTATCCTGAATGCATGCACAAGGTGTTTTGCCTCTGAGACAGATTTCTTACTAATATCCTTAATGTAAATAATAAATACATCAACCCACTGGCACATCCTCGAAGCCTTACACTGGGCCAAGGATCCAATGCCTTAGCGTGCAGCCAAATGGCCCACAGAGGACCAATAATGAAAGTGGTTTGTCTGCTCACGAAGGGGGGGGAGGGAGCTGTGGCCCTCCGTTCCTGAAGGACTCTCCCTGGAAACCTCGTGGGCCTGAGACTTGCCTCCCTCCCTTTGGTAGGTCAGTAATCTCTCTCTCGGAGCTAGACATCCGCGGTGTCTCTACCGTCACCGCCTAGCAGGGTCTCCAAGTTCTGGGACTTCACCCCTTTGGATGCGAACACCGGTGGAGATAGTGCTGCAGTCTGCCAGCACCAGCACCTACGGACCAGGGCCCAGCTGCAGCCATTTGGCCTCTCCCTGAGATCAGAGTTCCTCTGTCGCCCTTTCAGAGGAGAGCAATTGACTAGACAAATGGCGACAGATCTCATGATCACAGTCCCTGCGGAGTCACAGGAGGCTGGCGCTTTTCCCTGGAACCTTGAGAAATCCAGGGACTTCATGTTTCCTGTAGTTGGTCTCTAGGAAAATGTGCATACAGATGCTGGTGAAGCCCACCTTCCACATTTCCAGGTTTCTGAAACCCAAAGTGCTCTGCTCCTTAAGAAAGGGGGCAAACCTGGCTGGCGTAGCTCAGTGGATTGAGCATGGGCTGAGAACCAAAGCGTTGGAGGTTTGATTCCCAGTCAGGGCACATGCCTGGGTTGCAGGCCATGACCCCCAGCAACCGCACATTGATGTTTCTCTCTCTCTCTCCCTCCTTTCCCTCTCTGAAAATAAATAAATAAAATCTTTAAAATACAAATTTAAAAAAAAGAAACGGGGAAAAAAGAAGTGTTTCAAGACAGCATCAAAGGAATAATTCTGGTAATGCTGAAAATGCCCACACAGCATCCATTCATGTAAGTAAACAGTTTTAAAGTCAGATCAACCTCAATTCCGTGGAGGATAATACCATGTATTGGATGATTTTCAGGTCCTTTGTAACGACCAGCACCCACCAGGGAAGAAGCTGCTAGGAAGGAGGATGAACCACGGAAGTTGGTCCCTAGAAACAATGCTTTGCATTCTGTCAGAATCGAAGTCTACTTGGAAAGGGTAGGATCGAGAATGTAGGTAGATCCTTTTTTAAATTGCTCCTGAGAAGCACTATTCCAGGATGACTGCGGAGAAGGAAGTTTTGCAGGTTGGAACAGGAAGTCAGAGACTTTGTGTGATTCCGATTTGAATTGTCTGCTGCGATCCGGGGGGGACTCTTCCCCGCGTGAGCAGGGACCACGGAGAACGGCGAGCTGAAGCGGAGAACGGTGCTGCGGAACCGCAGAATCGCTCAGGGGCCTCCAAGCCACGTGCGCATGCGCTCGGGGACGGGAACGCGGAGCCGTCCTACCGAGCAGTTCCTTTGGGGTGTTCGCAGGAGATCACACAGAAGAGCTAATTGCTCTTTTAAAACAATACAACGGAATAAGGAAGTGGTCAGCTACTGAGACTTCGTGCCTTCCTTTCCAGTGTTCTGTCTCGCTGTAAACTTGGGTCGCTGCTGAAATCTCTTCGTGTTCCCCTCATTAGGAAGCGGCGCATGCGCGGTATCTTCAATCAGCTTTCTTACGAGGCATCCAATTGAGTGTTTGTGACTTCCGCTTAGCACAAAACTGCGGCCCTCCAGGCCACTAGACTGTGAATGATATCCGCGATGTCCCCTCCTTGTCCCTGGTTCTTTATTGGGTGTCTGACCTTCAGTCTCCCTGTTGCTCACACTTGGTGGGTGTGTGACCTAGATGTCCCTGATCAATCAGCCTCCGCCCGCCCTGGAAACGCCCCTCTCCTTCCTCCCGTTGGACACTGGGCTCACATCCCCTTTCTTAGCATTTTATAACAATTTTAGATGCTTACGTTATGGAAAGGATGCATGCATGTACTTAAAATCTAATCTGTATTTCTTTTTTTAAAAAGCTTTTTGGTGTTTACATTTATTTATTTATTTTTAAAGATTTTATTTACTTATTTTTAGAGAGGGAAGGGAGGGAGAAAGAGAGAGAGAGAAACATCAATGTGCGGTTGCTGGGGGCCATGGCCTGCAACCCAGGCATGTGCCCTGACTGGGAATTGAACCTGCGATGCTTTGGTTCGAAGCCTGAGCTCAATCCACTGAGCTACGCCAGCCAGGGCCTAATCTGTACTTCTTTTCAGGACATATGTCCCCCCAGGCATTGAAAGAAGTAGTTTTTGCTTTTAGTTGGACCCCTGCATAATATTTGGTGTTTTCCTTTACTTACATTATGCAGTACTTTTTGGGGGGTTAGTTCACTGTCTTATAATAGCTTCGGGACCACTAGTCTTCATAATCCCCTTGAAATTTACTCTACCCAAATGGCCATGTCATTTTTCAAGGATATTGTCTACCTAGAAGCTTGGAGTAGCTCATAATTCCGTGCATTTATAATCTGAGCGTTTGGATTCTTCCCAAGCATGGAATTTGACAGCATAAAAACACACACAAAATTGACTCTCTAAGCATACAGCCTGAACTTTGAACTGATCCTATGTCTTTGGCTCATTAAAGCAAAATATTTTCATTTAAGGATTTTATCCCCCCCCCCCAACAACTCTATTCTTACAAGGCTTCTATCTCCAGGAAGAACCTAGGAAAAAATTAATGTTGTTTATATAGATCTATTCATTGATTTCAATGGTTGGGAAGCTGTTCAGCGGACAGAGTGAAAACACAGAGGGGAAATTCCACCTATGAAGCACATTATTTGAACAAAAGAAATGATTCCTATGGAAGTAACTAATTCAATGATCTGCTTTTAACGTAACTCTTCTTATTGTTAACCTAGCCCAAAATGAAATTCTAGGTACATCGAGTGGACAAGCAAAGCGTGCATGACAGAGGCATTCGGACAACCGGGATAGGAAGTGACATTTTTTAGTGGAGCCTTTGTTGTGTGATATCAGCTCATCGAGTTGACAGGTCCATTAATCAAGGAACACTTACGCCCCGAAAGCTGAAAAGACAGGCTTCCTCGGCTGAGTGTTCATTACAGGAGGAATAACTCATGAGAACCTCCGAGCAGGGTGCACTTATCAACAAAACAGAGGCAATGCCGGTGACATCTGTGGAGACACAGAATTTCCAAATGGAATTTCAGGACAAAAAAAAAAAGATGGGGGCGGGGGGGTGAGTCTGGAGAATAAGAACACATTTCCATTTCAATGGGTGCCGATTCAGAAGGTAATTTTTCACGATCGCCTAATATATTTTAAATCACCATGAAATTAATTGCGTTGAAATTAATTAACGATGTTCCTTGTTCGGATTTTATTATGGACCTGATGACTCTGCACTAGGCTAATGGACTTTCTCCCCGCGTCCTCTGCTTACCCAAGAACCGTTATTTGAATTTAAAATGATCATTTATTTAAAGTTTATAAATAAATAAAAGGGAGCCACATATGTGGTGATGGAAGGTGATTTGACTTTGGGTGGTGGGCACACAGTACAAAATACAGA
The DNA here is from genome assembly GCF_019186645.2 of Phyllostomus hastatus. NCBI lineage: Eukaryota > Metazoa > Chordata > Mammalia > Chiroptera > Phyllostomidae > Phyllostomus > Phyllostomus hastatus. The sequence goes on from NW_025334024.1 coordinate 23,947,091, forward strand.
TCATGTATCACAGAAATGTACACCGGAACCCTATATAATCTTACTGGCCCATGCCACCCCAATAAATTTAATTTAAAAAGTTGGTTTTTCAACTCTGTGCGTTTGAAATTCTTTTTGAATTTGTCAGATAAAATAGAGCTGACCCAGACAGAGCACACCCTCCTTTGTGGTACTGTGCTGGGGATAAAGGAGGCGCATCTAGAAAGCTTACAGGTTGAGGCTTTCATTAATATTTAATGGCAGGTAGAACATAAAAATCAGGCTCAGATTTGCCTCCTAAGCCCATCACTCACAAATGGCTACATTCTTTTATGTGGTCAATGCCTGAACCGCCCGTGTCCAGAGACTCATCCGCTTCCTTCAGATCCGTCTCCGAAACCTGCCCCCTGGAGGCTGCGTCCAGTCACAGCAAGGCCGATCTGTCTTTCCTGCTGTAGTTTCTGCCGGATTCACACACGTCCAGATGGTACATTTCCCAAGAAAGAGATAACCTGGAGGTGACGCGTATTGGCCGTCTCGGTTTCCCCTTGGTCTCTATGCGCAGTCCTTGTCCGTGCCAGTGGCCTCATTTGGGGTTTGGAAGATGTGCTCAGGGCAACGAAATCCTCCAGTTTCATTGCTAGGCTCTCTGTGCTCCCAGGGTCATGCAGTAATGGTGGCTGCATACCTAAGGCATCAGTCAATACATGGTTACGGGGGTCCTATCAGGCCCCCAGGAGGTCCGATGTGGAGGAACAGGTTTATGTGGTCATGTGCTCTGTGGATGCCAGCTGCCGGGATTGGCTGATGTGAGTCAGCTCTGCGGTGGGATCTCCCTTTGGAGGTGGTGCCAGTGCAGGGCTGACTCGCCTCCTTTCCCCACTCAAAGGCCCTGTTTACTAAGTGACTATTTAGTGCCCACTCTTGGGAATGTTTGCCTTGCCAGGCGGTGGTCTCAGGGTAACTTGGAGACCAAGCATCAGGGCAATACGATGTTTAGGTCAGTAAGTTTTCCTGGGATTGGCTGAGACACGAGTGTTTGGTGGTGGTGGTTGCTGCTTCTCTCAGAATGGTCCTTAGTGTTTTCCGCAATGTTAATTGGCCGTACCCGGATTTTTAACATTTTTTACCATACTCTGATGAAGGCTGAAAAATGTGAAAACAGCACATGAATTCTGAATTAAGTACTAAACTTGTGGTTTTATTGGACTGTTAGAGTTCGGTGCCGGGATTCGATCATGGTAACAGCAGAAAATTGGTCAGAGAAGACCGTAGTAAACAGAATGTTGCTGCCTTTTCGTGTTCCAGTGTCTGGGATTCACTAGTTATCTCATCACAAGGATAAAGGACTCGAGGTCACTGAAGTGAGGCCTCTTGGTTTAACTTCGCGTTTGACCTAGTTTCTGTTGCCTGCTAACCTGTTGAAGCTTGGGACCTCTTTCTCACGTTCAGCAGCCCCACTCGCCGCGGCTCCCCACTGCTGCAGTGCCTGTTTGCCACCAGATGGCGCTAAGACTCGGGTTATAGCTGCCAGAGGCTCGCGCAAACAGGTGTTCTGGCGCCCAGGGGCTGGAATTTAGGAACCGGAAGAGCCCTGCAAAGCTCATCTGAGCAGCGCGTGTGTGTTACAAATGAGGAAACAAACTCAGAGAAATTAAGTAATTTGTTAGAGTTCCAGAGAAGTCCCCTCCTCCCCATCCCCTGCTATCCCTCTTCCCTCCTCCCCTTTCATCTTGTTAGTAGCTCCCAGTCTAACTTCATCATCTGAGAAAGAGCCCAGGGAGGAATACAGCTGGAAGTGATGCGGTCACATCCATCCATCCATCCATCCATCCATCCATCCATCATCCATCCAAGAAGTTGTTATTAAATATGCACTGTTTGCTTTGCACAGTGCTAGGCACTGGGAATTAAAAAAAACAAAAACAAAATGAACAGAAGAAGCAAGGGCCTTAGGAATTCACATTCTCTTAGGGAATATAGAAATGAAAAAAAAAATCACAGCCTGAATCAAAGATGCTGCAACAGAGGACAAGCTAGTCACTGAGAGGAATTTGTAAGCAGCTGCATCAGGCATTTCTGGGGGAGAGTTCAGTGGGATCACGTTAGAGGCTGGAGGGCACCTGGGGTCTGTAGGCTGAGGAATGGGAGGAAGGACCTTCCAGGCAGAGAAGGGGAGGGCGTGTTGGTTGGGGCAGCTGGTTGTGGCCGACACCCAGAGAGCACGGGGCAGAGGGGCGGCTGGCGATCTGGGAGGAGGGAACGGACTGTGAAAGTCTCGCCTGAGGTGTCACCCCTAGGAATTTGCCCTTTATCCTGAAGACAGCCGGAGAGGCAGTATTGTATGATAGCTCAGGGAATGGTGCAGACAGGTGGCTTTTCCGAAATAGTGTCCTGCTGGCTGTGTGGAGTCTCAGGGACAAGGAAGGCTAGGGGTGGGGGCTGCTGTCACAGAGCAGGGCCAGGTGGGGGCGGTGCAGGGCGGGTGGGAGGGGCGTCCAAGAGTGGAGGCGACTGGCTTCTCCGTGCAAAACAGTGGCTCCGTGCAACCAGCCTCCTTGGAGGGCTGTTACAATTCCAGCGCTCGAATTACTTATGAGCATTCAACAAATTAAGTTTTAATTAAATGCACATATTACTTGGGTAGCATCTTTGAAATTATTTTTGAAGTGTAATTTAATGGCATTCCAGGTTGAAGTAGATCAAACCTTCCAATAGAGACACCACTCCCCCCCAACCCTACTCATGGGATCCCCAGCCCACTGCCCCACGTTCCCCCATCTCTGCGTTGCTGCATGTGTTCAGCCAGTCCTCAGTTTTCATGGGGAAGTTACAGGAGGCCTCTCTGGCAGGGTGACACTGGAGCTGAGGCCTGAAGGACAGGAAGGAGCCACGCTCGAAGGAACGAAGGCACTCCCAGGTACAGCTGCTGTGAGCCCACCTGCCCGGGTTTGCACCGGGAGCTCATCCTCACTCTTTGATGCTCCACACGCGTTACAGACTGGTCCTCCTGCTCCTGGAGCTTGGAAACATCCTGCCTGTAGGCAAAGGTTATTTTGGCCACGCAGCACCCTTCTGCCCTCCTGCCCCTCAGTACCACGGGGAACTGTCATGAGTGTCTGCTGGGAAAGTGCCGGCTGCCCGGTCCACCTGCCGTGTTTCCTTGAGAACGCCCAGGCCGTCGTTTGCCCTGGCCCACCCCATTCAATCTGTGACTCCAGCAAGCTAATGATCGAAAGTTTCATGGAGATGGAACTAGAGGGAATAGAAGATGGAGAGAGGTGATGAGTGAAAAAACAATGTATGTTCATTCCGTGTGAATGCCCAGTTTGACTTTTCCAAACTTTGCTCTGCGTTTATATAATTTCCCTGAGAGGGTTTAAGAGACCTCCGCCTGGCCGGGGTAGCTTATTCACCGCCCCCCACCCCACCCCCGCTGAGGCAGGTCTTTCCCTGGGGGAAGTAGCTTTCAGGAGAAACTGAGGCCTCCAGCCAACAGCCATGTGAGTGAGTCTCCTTAGAAGGGCGACCTCAGCCCCGGTCAAGACTTCAGGTGCCTGCAGCGCCAGGTGACACCTTGCAAACTTGTGAGGACCCGGAGCCGGAACCATCCAGCTAAGCTACTCCCAGATTCCTGACCTTCAGAAATTGTGAGATAATATACGTCCAGTGCATTTTAAGCAGCTAAGTTATACAGTATTTTTTTCACACAGTAATAGACAATAATCTAGTAAAAAATCACCCTAAAATAAAGAGATGTTCATCTGTCACTCTTGTTTTAATCTTCAACCTTTTTTTACAAGTAACGTGTTTTCAAACGAAACCAAGAGTTCAGAGTTTTTAATTTCCTGCACAGTTGCCCCCCCCCCCCACCCCCAATGGTGACTGTCTTCAGTGGCGGGGCGTGGCGGGGGCGAGGAGAACCCGGGAGGGAAGTTTCTAAGGCCAACGCAGACAATGTCATCTCGGGGTCTGTGGCAGCTCAGCAGGCATGGGGGAGCCCCCTGGCGGGGTTTCTGAGAGCAGCTATAATTAGTGCCTCTAACTAGTACCATTCTTACTCCCGACTGAAGTCATTCGGGCCCCTGGAACTGCTCTAACCTGACTTGGGGGAAGGCGGCAAGAGGGGGGGTGGGGGGCGGGGCAGGAGTGTAGCCTGTTCTCAAATTTGGAAGCGGAAACGAAGAAAACTAAGCAGAGAATATACGTTAGTAAACTATCTTTTCTTGGTGAGTGGAAAATCAGTGGTTGTAGCACAGACACTTCTGTGGGGTTGTCTTCCCTCTTTGGGGTCGGGCCTTTGACGTCACCGTTGCCGCCCACCGCAGTGCGCAGCGGCGGCGGGCAGCTGGCTGGAAGGAGCTGTAACTCCGGCTTCCCCAGAATAGACACTGTTGACGACTTTCCCCAAATAGAGAGATGGATGTGGTCCTATGTGTTATTTTAGGGCTCTCAGAGTGCGCAGTAAAAGTGTCTTTTTGTTTACTGTCTTTTGTCATAAAACCAAAGAATGCGTTGTAGAATGTTTTCTCTGCGTTTGTCTGCCCGGATACACACGGAATTAAATTTGTTCTGAGAATTCAGTTATGCCTTTTCATTTAAGCTCATTAAAAGAAGGGAGGATATTTTTTAAGAAAGAGGCATGCTTGTGAATTAGTGAACAATAGGAAGTAGATGGCATTTAATTATACTCCTGGAACAGAACCCCAGAGACAGACAATGCTGGCTGTCGTGGCGTGCAGTTTTATTTTTTGGAGAGTGGTGCAGGAAACTTACGTTGCGTGTCTTTCTACTGTTGATGTGTGGCAGGGAGGGAAAAAAATAGAAACAAATGAAACAAAATGCAAAAACAACAGGAAACAAAAACCTTCAGCTGGCTTCAGCTGCCTCTGGATTCTGGGGAGAAGCAGGCTTCCTCAAGTGAACAAGGCGACCTTCCCCCTGGGGAGACCTCCGTGACGGGCCTTTGGGTGGTGCCAGGAGGCTCTGAGGACTGGAAGAAGCCACATTGCTCTGCTCACTAAGCATCAGGAAACGTGAAAAGAGAGAGGGAGGAAGTTTAGGAGGGTCCGAGGAGATGCTGGGACGTGAGAACGGAGAGGTGAGCCTCAGAAGGCCAGGCTGAAGTCACAGGACCCAGAACCAGGCTTTTTGAAGGAGGGAGGGCTGGCGTCCTAGGGGGGGTGATGCTTGACCTGCAGGCAACGCTGCTTCCTGGGGAGGTTGGCAACGGCCAGGAGAAGATGCCCTTCCTCCCAGAGATCCTTCGAGAGACACACAGCACACAGGGAGAGTGGCCGGTGTCACTCTACCTTTAAAGTGAGGCCTGGACACAGCTTTCGCTGGTGGGCTTTGTGGTTGCGGCCAGTGACGGGGCAGGACCGGCATCAATGTGTGGGACTCGCTGCTGTCGGTGGCACTGGCCTCATGCCGTGGGTTGGGACGTGTCTCTTGTCTACTTATCGGAAGAGATTTTGAGGAACTGGTATTATAGCATGTCCGAATATTTGATAAAATTCATCCATGAAATCATCTGGGCCTGGGATTTTCTTTATCAAAAGGATTTGACGATGAATTCAACTTCGTGTCATAGTGACAGGACTGTTCAGTCCACTTTTAAAAATCTATTTCTAGCTTAATTTCTTTATGGTCAGAGAACATATTTTGTGTGATTTCAATTTTTAAAAATGTGTTACAGTTTGTTTTACGGCCCAGCATACGGTCTATCTTGGTGACTGTTCTATGTGTCCTTGGAAAGAGTAAGTATTCGGAGCCCTGACCTGAAGGGCCCACAAATGAAAGGTTGCAGGTTCGATTCCTGGTCGGGGCACACACCTAGGTTTTAGGTCAGATCCTCAGTCTGGGCGCGGGTGCATGTGACTCCCAGTTCGGACGCGCAGGAGGCAGCCAATCGGTGCTTCCCTCTCCCCTCGATGTTTCTCTCTCTCCTTTCCTCTCTCTCTAAAAACAGCAACAAAAACGTCCTCGGGTGAGGATAAAAAATTTTAAAAAAATACGTATCTGCTTTTATTGGGTGAAGTATTCCATGAATATCGATTAGATTCAGTTAGTTGATGGTGATGTTTAATTCTGTATCTTTGATGATTTTCTGCCTGCTTCTCTATCAGTTCCTGAGAAAGTCATGTTGAATCTCCAACTATCATATAGATTTGTCCATTTCTTTCTTTTTTTTTTTGTTATAAGTATCTCAGTTTTTTGCTGCATGTATTTTTACACTCTATTGTCAGGAGCATATACATTTAGCATTGTTATATCCTGTGGTGAATGGGCCCTCGTATTATTATGTAAAGTCCCTCTTTATCCCCGGTAATTTCCTTGCCCTGCAATTTATTTTGTTTAGTATTAATTAAGGCCTCTGCCCTTCGTTTGCATAGTACATATTTTTCCATTTTTATGCTTTTAATGTACCATTATAGGTGAAATGAGTTCCTTATAGGTAGTGTATAGTTGGGTCTTTTTTTAAACTCCAGTTCAATAGTTTTTGTCTTTTAGTTGGTGTGTTTAGACTACTTACACTTAATGCAATTATTAATATTTTAAAATTTAGGTCAATCATTTTATTATTTGTTTTCTGTTTGTCTCCTACACTTTTCTCTATTTTGCCCTTCTTTTCCCTCTTTTAGGTATTTGAACATTTTGATTATATTATTTCAATTTATCTATTGGGTCTCTTATTATAGTTCTTTGTAGTTTTTCCATCCAAAGAAAATTTCTATTTCTCCACTAGTTTTGTTCTGTACAGAAAATTTTCTAGTGGTTTCATGCGGAGTAATATTCTGCAAAAATGTTTAAATTGCTCTAGGAATATATATATATAACTTTCCATGTTCTGCTTAAACTTGGTATTCCACCACTGCAGGTCGAGTGTAGGAATCTTCTCTCCACATCGCTCTCTTTTCTCTCCCCCCGTTGGGTCATTGCCTGCAACCTCGGGAAGTAAAATGTGAGTGTGTACGACTCCTGGTCACGCATGGAGGCTGGAGCCCGTGGGTTTATCTTCATCCACTCATGAGCCCATACGGAATGGCTGTCCAGCATGTAAGAAGTAAAAGCCCGAGAAAATGAGGACAGCAGAAGAGGAACAACAGCAGACAGACGGTGTCAAGGAATCTGGACTCAGAGGAGGGGGCCCACGGGGCACCGAACCCAGCCCAGGGTTCACGGGAGACTCTGACATTGGGCAACGAGACTCCCAGCCTCCTTCCCTCCCCGAGGTCTCAGAATATTGGCAGCCAGGATGACCCCTAGCCGAAGCAGGAGATGGTGGCACTCTCCATTTCTGGGAGAATGGACCAGCTCCAGAGAAAAGACCTAGTAAGACTGACAGAGGAGGCCTTCCCGTGCAGGTCTTGGCCCCACCCACTCCATCGCCCTGCAGGGCGCTGACTTTGCCCCATCCTTACATAAGGACAGAAAGTCCAGAGCAATCTCACAGGAAGTCTCTGAAGTAATACGTAGACACCGAAACAAAACATACAGGAAAACTGGCTCACAGCCATATGATAAAATGATCAACTTCATTAGTCATCAGGGAAATTAAATACAATCACAGTGCAAGGATAGACGGCAACAAGGACATTACATTACACTAAGTGGGGGGTGGGAGAAGTGAGTGAATTATTTTTGTTTTTCTGTAAGTTGAATAAATTAAAAAAAATACAGGATAAAAGAGGAAGGAAGCAGAAAGTCCAGGCAGCAAAGGAGAGGACAAAACCAAACCCTGTAATTAATAGTCCCAGAGAGAGGAAATGCAATCTTGCTGTTGACATGCTGTTGATAAATGAATGGTTAAAAAAAAAAGAAAGAAAATCTCTGGGGAATTAAAATACCATGTGAGGGGGGAAAATCAATATGTGGGTTGGAAGAGCAAGCTGAGGAAATTTCCCAGGAGCTAGAACAAAATGAGAGAGGTTAAAAAATAGAAGAGAAAAGCAAGGTAGCATCCAATCAAGAATTGCAAGAACAGACCCCAAAGAACTCTGCAAAGAACCGAGAAAATGGAGGGGAGGAAAAAATATATACCAAAGAAACAACACTGGAACTTCCCCTCCACTGAAACGCACGAGGTTCTAGGTTGAAACCGTCTTGCCCGGCGCCCAGAACAATGAGTGACTCATTCTTCCAGGAGGCAGGTATCTCAGGTGTGCCCAGGTGCTGTCAGTCTGCTTCACTCAGCCATTGTCACCACGAAGCGAAAGAGGAAGCAGCTCATCTCTCCCTTCATCAAGTTTCCCCCTTTCAGGAGATTCCCCGTTGCAAACAGGCGTGGCCCACGGGAAACCCAGTGAGGCGTAGAAGCGTGCTGTGATGGACGTTCGATACTCATCCTAAGCCCCAAGTCTCAACGTCTTCTGGTCCAGCAGCCCTGAGTTGCTGCCCTTCCCTTCATCAAACAAAGGGCACTAACGCTGCAGTTGGCCCATCTACACTGACGTTCAGATCCTTGGAGAAGTGCCAGCGTGCACTCCCTGAGCCCCTGACGGAGTGCTCGAAAATTAGCCCAGCAGTAATGACAAAGGACGTGCCTTCACGACAGACGCTCGAGGAAGTTCATCTCTGTTGACCTGGGGGGCCCGAACTGGCGTTGTCATTACCTACGCGGTAATTCGTCTCAGTGAAGCTGGTCTGTAGGAAATAAACGGATGAGTGAAAACTGGGTCCCACGGCTGCACGCACTTACCCACCACTGACCCTTCCGACTGAGACCACCAGTGATGGAGAAGCCGCTACGGTAGTCCCCTCGGACCGGTTACTGGGGTCTTCGTCTCCAGTCACAGGGCCCGATGTCAGGCTGCAGGTGTAAACCTTCGAAGCTCGTGGCTAATCCCTCTGCTAATCCCTGCGCCAGCTGATCACTCAGTACCACTGTTTTCTGCTTGTCAAAACTCCCGTAAAAAGTGGCTTTCTTATCGTGACATCGAAGGGGCGATGTTTTTAGGATTCTAGGATTACTCTTTCTCGGAGGGGAAAAAGGAGACAAACTTTCAATCACCAGAGAAATTCCCCCCGCCCCCCAAAGCTTGATTTTACGGGAATAGTTTCTCCCTTGAAAACAAAACACGTTTCAGGTTGCCGCCTCCAAGGAATCTAACACCTTTGGAATTTTTTGCCTAACAGAATTTGCTTGACCTTGAAGAGGCCTGTCTAGACCTTGGCTGTTTTCCTTCAAGGCTACCTGAAGCTATCGCAAGGGTCCTCAGACGTGGCCCCTGTTGGCGTTAGAAACATCGCGAGGGCCTTCTCAGGGCTGCCGTCTCCAGGGAGGGGTGCGGCAGTTGTCCCCTCTGCAGCCCTGAAACTGAGATGCCTACGGCGTCTTCCCGCAGGTCCCAGATGTCAGCTCTCTGGGTGGTCCTTCCCCGGTCCATGAGTCACCCCTGGTTACTTCCAGCTTTATACTAAGAAAACAATGACACAATAACATCGATGCCAGGACCCCTCTGACTTCCGGGGGGCATCTGAACAACAACAACAACAGATGAATGCCCGTGTGGCCAAAACAAGCTTCTCGACTTAGCAGACTCCCCAAGACGTGTGGCAATTTCAAGGCATTAGACAGAAAAGGATGACTTGATAAAACGTTGACCTCTGGATTATTTTTTTTAAGAACAACAAAGAGGCCCCAACAGTAATTTGTTGGAGTATTTTGCTACTGTATCTTCACGAAGGACTGTTCTGGCACCTAAAAGTATATACGTGAACGGTAAGATGAAGGGACAGAAGCCCCGATCTTCTCTTCGACGCCCAGAACAGCTGCAGAGTTCCTGGCGGATCTTGCCCGGCCTGCTTCTTTGTCGCAGAAAATCAGGTGACCCCGTGTGTGCTTGCCACAGACTGTTGGGAATCACAAGGGGAGACGAGCTCGTTTTTATTGGGCATTTCTTGGTCGTGCTCATAAAAAAAAGTTACCCCAGGCCATAGTCCAGATCGTGAGACTCATTGAAGTAGGAAGTTTCTCAGAACCCACACCCGAGTGTGCGTTGGAGGAAGGAAATCGGACCTGTGGGAATGGAACGAATGTGGACGGGGCTGTGGCTCCGACCTTTCTAATCCGCTTTTCCAGCTGACACTCCGACGACGGGGAGGGAGGGAGGGAGGGAGGGGAGGGGACAGGCCGCCTGTGACCGGATTCACGGAAGAGTCGGAAGAGTCGGCCCTGACGGTCTGAGGAGGGGACTCGCACTTGCTGGGGCTGGACAGGGCCGTCCTCTCGGCCTGGGTGGCGAGGTTTCCCAGCGGGACACTGCATCCCCACGTCTTCAGTGAGCCCACTTCCGTTAGGATCACTCTCTTTCACTCGCATTTCGGGATCAAGGTTTTTATTCAGGAAGCTGAGTGCCCGGAAGGCCCACACCCAGGTGGGAGGCCGCTGGGAGGTCACAGGTAGGGAAAAACCGGGGTCCTTCAGCTCTGGCTGCTTCTCCCATCTTGGAGCCAGGAGCCCTAAGGTGCTCTGAGGGCAGCTGAGGACCCAGCCACCCATCCCTAGAGGTCAAGGACCTCCTCTCCTGTTGGGGGTGGAGCTGGGCGTCAGTTTACAAGTGGCTCTTGGTGGGGGGGGCGGTGCCTGTCTCCATCCCTCCACCCACCCTCGCCCCCATCTTATCTCCTTAGCAGCAAGAAAGTCCAAAACATTCTCTCTGTTCCCTTTCTCCTCCTTTTCCCCACAGAAATTCCATGCCTCACCGGGCCTCCCCTGCATTTCACGAATCTTTCCCAAACCTTTGACACAGGCCAGGATCTGTAGGACTGCCCTACACACACCGGCACACAACACAGGCACACAACACAGGCACGCTGCGCCTCGTCTGCTCCCTGCGCTGCACGTGCAGGGGAAACAGGCAATGAACAGCAGACACCACAAAGAGGTCGGGGTAGGAGGTGTTAAGTGCTGTGAAGGAAAAGGAAAAACCAGAGCAGGGTGCGGGTGTCAGGAGGGCTGGGGAGCAGAGGCGGAAGGTAGAGGGTGAGGAATGGATTGTCCTTTTCAGTGAATGAGCTTCCTGGAGGAAGAGACGTGGGAGCAGGCGTGAAGGCATGGGGGCAGGGAGCCATGTGGGCATCTGGGGAACGAGCATCCGGGTTGAGGAAACAGGACGTGCAAAGGCCCTGGGGGCCGGGGGAATTTCAGGAGCAGAGTGCAGAGGAGCGGTAGGCTTGAGGCCGAGAGGCCCCCGGGGCTGCGTGCAGTCAGACCTGGACTTTGGTGCAGCGTGATTATGGGGGCCATGGAAGGCTCTTTGCAGGAGGAGAGTGGCAGGCGGTGGCCTCGATAGTGACAGGATGCTGTGGCTGCTGAGCTGAGCAGCGATGGCGGTGAGTCAGGGCTGGAGCTGGGCGGCCAGGCAGAGACTGTCACCGGCGTCCATGCGGAGGTGGTGGGCGCAGTGGGGCACGGTGACAGTGGCCGGACTCTGACCCGTATTTGAAGGAGGTATAACTGGCAGGGTGTGGGTGTGCAAGAGCGCTGGAGACCCAGATGCCCACCACATTTCCCCTGCGGTCCCGGGAAGGCGCGGTCACTATTAGCTGGGATGAGAAGGCTGGGGGTGCAGCAGGATCTGGGGCGATGGAAATCGAGATTCCGGTCTGGGCATCTCAGGTTCCCACCTGAATGTCAGGAGCCTAATTAACTTTATTGTTGCCCCCTGCCCCGCAGTATCACAGTTCGAATTCTTCTCAAGGCCGTGCGGACCGCAGAGAACGCACCTGGCTGGCTAACTCAGAGGACTCGGTGTCAAGCCCCTTGCTTGGGACCCATGTCACCGCCTGGAAACTAAAGCAGATCCTGTCCTCAAAGCCTTTTAATTGCTGGACTGAAGACTGAATGCCCGCCTTGTTCGACACCAGAGCCGAGGCTGGTCCAGCTAAAAATTGGTGAACCAAGCAGAAAATTCCAGGGCACCGGCGATTACAGGCTCCCATCTGGAAGATTCGGTTCCCACAGCCGGACGGGGCGAGCCGAGCCGCCGCCGCCATGTTCGTGGTCCCTGCCCTGGTGCGGCTCAGCTCCAGCGGCTGGGCCCTGTGGCGGGGGCAGAGGGCAGAGTGGCAAGGACACCCCAGCCTGGGCCAGAAGGAGGCCCCCGCATGGCACTGGCTTGGCTCCGGCACCTCCCTCGGGGCCGCTCTTGCCCCCCAAGTCCAAGCTCCTTCCCGAGGAAGCGTCCTGGTGTCCGAGACGGCGGCCCCTGGCTCCCAGGTAAGGAGCAGAGGGGCGGGCCTTGCCAAGGGTTCCCTGTGCCTTCAGGTCAAGGAAAGAACCTTCTCCAGGATGGGGTGTGGGTGCTTCCCTCTACATCCTGCAAACCCATCGGAAGGTTGTGCCAGATCAGACTAGTGTCTTCTAGCACCTTCTATCTCCCGCCACCTGACCAGGTCTAATCTAACCCCAAGAGTGCTAGGTTTGTCCTGTGATGGGTCTCTGTGCGGCCAGAGCTGAATTCGGTACTTGGCTCAGTCGCTTCCCAGCCACGGGAACTTGAGCAAGGGACTTAATCGCTCCGTGCCTCAGTTTCCTCGTTTGTAAACTGGGGATGACAGCACATAGAAGTGAGGTCATGCATGTCCACGGCATGGCCTGGGGCCATGCTAACCGTGAGTGCTCCCTACATGACGGTTCACATTCATATTCTGACGATACCGGGTGGGGTCCCTTTCAGGCAGTGCAGCCTTAATCAGATATGCTTTCACCGGAGCCATTCCACTTTGCCTGCGAGGTGATCTCTTTCTGAAAATTTTCTTGCACCGGCTCCGTTCACACCATAAGTGCCCCACGTGGTTTCTCTAGAGCGATTTGAACATGAGCGTGTCCCACACCGGCGGTCATCAAACACTCGAAGTCTCAGGGGTCGGTCCCATGGAAGTGGGCCTGGGGGCCCATCTCTCACTGCGTTGTCACAAGGATGGAATGGGATCGTACCCCAAAATTACCAAAGTATTATTGAGTCGTTCCGGGTGCTGGTGTCATCGTTGTCCTTATTCTGGAGGGGACGGCAGAGCCTGAGGTGGGGGCGGGCTTGTTTGTGAGTGATTCCCGCTTTGCTGCCCTGGACTGCATTAATTATTTACAGGTTCATTATCGGGTTGTCCTTGATTGATTGATTTCTTCACTTGATAAATACGTACCGAATGTTTGCTCTCTCCTCGGCCTGTTCCCGGCTGTGAACGGGCAACACCGCTCTCTCCCTCGGAGCTTGAGTTCCTGGCAGGGCAGGCAGACAGGAAAGAAGATGATTTCAAACGGTGATGAGAGCCACAGTGTGAATAAAGCACAGAAAGAGGGCAGGTGATGGGAGGCTGGCGGTGGTCAGGGAAGGCTTCTTGGAGGAAGCGGCATGTTGAATATCTGAGGGTGGACAGGAACCAGCCTTGAGAAAAGGAGAATGGAGGATGGGGGTGTCAATCTAAATAAAGAAGGAAACTGAGGCAGACTTGAATGACCAGAAAGGGAGTTTACTTGGGAAGAACAGAGGACTTGCAATTCAGGAAAACACGTTATAGCGATCTACCGACACATGAGAATCTGTTCGGGCTTTGGGGTGGGCCGTATTTAGGAGCAAGGGGTGCAGGGGGAGGGGGGAAGTCCAGCCAGAGGCCAAGCAGGAAGTAAGTTCATCGGCTCGAGGATGGGGAGGAATTCTAGGCAGATAGTCCTTGGTCAGGAGGGAAGTCCGGGTCTTCTGTAAATGGGGCGTTTGCGGGAAAGCAGTCTCCCAATCCCCACACTCCAGTCTTCTGAGGGTGCGTGTGTGAGATGCTCCATTTCATAATCTCTGGTTCCGCTTCCGATGGAAGTCCTTTCCCAGGGCGTGTGCGCGAAGGTGTATCCCACAAAGAGGGCACCTGAAAGGGGAAAGAGCCTGGCGTGGAGACAGCCCCGAGAGAGGCTCACGAGGGCACACAGCGGAGGGGTCGAGGGTGCAGATGCCACGGGACCTACGGGCGACGGCAGGGAACTCAGGTTTTATTGTAACGGGAGTCGGAGCCGTCAGAGGTTGTCCCTTTTCCCCGGGTACTGGGTGGACTTCTCTCCCACCTCCTTCAGGCCTCAGACGCCCCCTGTGGTGGGGCTTCCACGCACCGCTGTCCCCAACGTGACAACCCCCATTTACGGAACTGGAACGAATCCCGCCACTCACGGCACTCCAGGGCCTCCTCCCCTGGGTCGTGTTTCTGCACAGCTCTCCTTACCCTCTGCCATCGTGCGTTTCATTCCTTCCGTGGTTGGTTATCCTCTCCCTGACGCGGACGCAAGGTCTAGAAAGTGCTGGAACAGTGCTGGCGTGGAGTCCGTGTGTCCACATGCATTGAATGCAAGACCGAATAAAGGGACGTGGGGTAGGTTATGCTTTTATAAGGTCCCTCTGGCGGCCTCCTGGGGGAGGGGTGTTGGGGACACAGAGAGACTGGAGAGGCGACTTCCGAAGCCCTCTAGGGTAAGGGCAGTGGAGGCGGTCTGGTGTGACGTCGTCGCCTTGCCCGTGGGCCCACCGGACTTGCTCATGGCCGGGGTGTGGGTGTGAAGAGTGGGAGACGGGCCCCAGGGTCTTCACTGGAGTGACCGTGACCATCTACTGCGACTGGGAGAGCTAGGGAGGAGCAGATCGGGGCGGCGACACTCCGGTCAAAGCCAACGCAAGGAGTCTGTCAGACAAGTAAGAGTGGCATCGCCCATGGAAAAAGATGGGGATGAAAAAGGAAGCACTTAAAATAGCGGAGAAGCAGTCAAAGCGGCAAATACGAGCTGTTCAAGTAGTGTGGAATTTGGGATCCAGAAAAAAACCCCAAAAACCTAGATCTAAGTAAGTCTGGGTGAATAAATCTGATCCTTTTTTTTAAAGATTTTATTTATTTATTTTTACAGAGGAGAAGGGAGGGAAGAGAAAGATCAGTGTGTGGCTGCCTCTTGCACACCCCCTACTGGGGACCTGGCCTGGAACCTAGGCAAGTGTCCTGACTGGGAATCGAACCGACAACCCTATGGTTTGCAGGCCAGTGCTCAAACCACTGAGCCACACCAGCCAGGACTAAATCTAATCCTTATATTACATTGAAGTACAAAGCATGAAATACTAATATTAGCCAAAATGCCTATATTTTCAAGTCACAAGAAGTGCTCCAAAATAAATTTCAATGGAACTTAAAATGAACAGAATGGCAATGGGGGAGGTGTCCAATTTGTAGGACATTTTTTTTTGGCCTTTCAGTTACAAATATAATTACAAATCATATTTAATATTATAAGGGCAGAATACCACCCCCAATAAGGGCTATTTCCCAGAATACCATTCTCAGCTTTCAGGAAGAGGCCGCTGAGTTTTTCCTCTGCGTGGGAACTGCTCCTGCCTCCCCCTCATTTCCCAGGGGCCGTTTCAGCCAGGCTGCCGTGCCACCCAGAGCTTCATGCGTCTGCACGCGCCGGTGCTGCTGCTGTTCGCTGTTCATGCACACGGATGCTGTTCTTTCTATGATGATGACATTTGTGGTAAGACGCAGGCACGGTTCCAGGGGCAGCGATGGCAATACCAAACCCGTGTGGAAATAAACTAAGCAAAGCTATGGAACCGTCTAGACTGGATGGGCTTCTGGAAAGCATTTTGCTTTCTTTAAAAAATGGAAGCTGCCATCCCGTAACAATGTCAGCCCGTTCTCTCCTCCCGGAGAGAAGTCGTCAGAGCAATGTTTTCCAACTAAAGATTTTCCTGCCCCCACCGCGGCGTTGTGCTGACTGCTCATATTTTCCTGCACGGAGCTGTGCTTTCTGCACACCGTCTGCCTGCGGATGCTCCGTAATAGATTTTCGCATGAAGCCTTGCCTTTGAAATTGCTGCAGACAAGCTTGGGCAGGGCTATAACCAGGTGGCCGTGTCGGGAACTCTGGGGTGTGTTTAGCATTCCATGGGCATCGAGGTTGCGAGGACCCAGCCAGGGCTGCCTCCGGGAGGGCTGGGCAACGCCCAGGGCACACGGATGCCAAATCTCGGGGGCCGCTGGGAGGAGGATGGTAGTCAAAACATCAGCTGCTCCTGCAGGGAAACCTGCGTTGCATTCTGTCTCCAATCACTTGACCTTGAGGGGAATGCTTCCCCCCAGGTCTCTGGTCTCTGTCCTCTGGCGGCGGGTTTGCTGGCGATGTGTGGTCGGTGCAGAACAGGACTGCTCCTCGGGAAGAGGAAAGACTGTGCTCTGTGGGTGGAGCTGAGTGGTGCTGTGCTGCTGCCCCACCTTATTTCATCCCCTAGCCCCTTCTGCTTGACCCTGCTTTAGCAAGCCAGTGTGGAACAGCCGCCAGGAGTCGGCGGCCCCGCACGATCCTGCACCTGAGCCTCAGCATCCCATCGGATGGCAGCGCATGGCACCAGGTGTTAGGCCGGTGGAGTCACACTGGACCTTGGTTCAGCAACCTCGGTACCTGAGCTCTGGCTAGGAAAGAATTCAGAGCTGAGGCTCAAACTGTAAGAGAACGTTTGTTCGGAGAGTCACAGAGGTAGCAGAAATGGGCTCAGGAGATGAGTTACGGAGGCAAAAGAAGGGCTTGGAGCCTAGGAGGGAGGAAGGCAAAGGTAACGCACCTGGGGGAGAGAAGGGGGGCGGGAGAGGCACAGGTGTGCTCCCGGGAGGGAGAGTGCGCCGGGTCCTCCATCTGAAGGGCTTTTAAGGGTGGAGGTTTTAGGGGAGCGCTCAGGGGAGGATCTCAATAGAATATGCATCAGCTTTCCAGGTGTGTCCTTTCAGGGTCGTGGTCTCCGCTGATGGGTCAGCACCAGGGCAGGGGGCCATTAGCCAATGCAGCTGGTCCTGATGTTGGCTGAGGTGTCGCCTGTCTGGTTCTGCTGCTTTTCTGGGCCTGGAGCTGAGACACAACTGTGGCCTAGATGTATCTGATGCGGGTCAGCACCTCGCTGTCGGGGGACTGCATGCTTACGGGCTGTTCTCCAGCACCCTGTTCACTCCCTCTCAGTGGGGGCCTAACCCCCATGACGAGCAACATGCCAGAGGGGGAAAGGCCAGGGGAGGATCCGAATGGCATGACCAGCGATATGCCAGGGGAGGAAAGGTTACTCGGGGGGCGAGGCCCTTGTTTTCCCAGTTTTGCCTGTTGCTGGGCACCCAGGGCTCTCCTGGCCTATCGTCCTCGCTCTGCTCAAATCCGTCTCACCGCTGACCGCGCATCCATTAAACGAGGAAGTTCAGAAGAGCACGGCCCAGCTCCGCTGCAGGGCGATGATGCTGTGCCTGCCAAGGATGCTTGGAGACCCAGGTTTCCTTGGGCACTGCCCGTCCAAGACCCCAGTTCCAAGGGCCTTACCTAGGGGCAGTCCCAGGGCCCCCAGTTACAAACAATGGCAGCAGCACATGGGCACACCCTCATCCCCACTCTTTCCCGAGGACGCTGTCTGCTGGCACCTGCTCAGAATAAATGCTGGGAAAATGAAAATGTCAATTAAATGGTTGCTACGGCAACCCGATCTCCTGTTTGCTGCTGCATTTTCAGGGTGGTAATCCGTCCTCCTCTCTCCCCCGTGGAGCTAATTGAATCCCTCAGTAGTCGTAACCTTCCCCAACGCCATCTCCCTTTCAACACACATGCACACACATGCACGTGCACACACGCACACACACACACTCACTCTCAGGCACTCACGCCCGACACCCACTGGTTTGAAGACTAACGGAGCAGGTGGTGCATCTTTAAGGGGCTGAGACAGAGGCTGGGAGAATGCTTTCGAAGCAAGAGCACACATTTTTTTTGTGGGGTGTTTTTTGCCTTTTGGGGGTAGTTTAATGAGATATCGTTTTTGCCCGAGACCAGGAAAACTCTCCCAGGAATTCCTTTTTCCATGTTGCATAAGGCCCCCAACTTCTTGAGCAGGAGGTTTAGCTGTTTATCAAGAGGAAATAGACTCTTAGCCCTACCCAGGGTCGGGTCAACACCCGCGAGAAAAAGCCTGCGACCTTCGTGTTCCCGTGAGAGGAGCCATCTGCACGCCGGTGGGGGCTGGGTTTCACTCTGGAGTCCGGAGTGGCCTGGGAGGGAGCCAGGGCCCGCAGGCAGGTGCCCGCCGGGTTGGAACCGGGTTTTATTAGCCACAGAACTTTGAATCGAGCACTCCTGTTGGTCTGCGACACCGAGGCGGAAAAGGGTAGCACCGTCTCATCGGGCTCCTCTGACACTTGGTGGAACGCCGCAGTAACGCTGGCACGTAGGGAGCACCCAGTAGACCGCTGCTCTCACCGTATTCACGTCGGTCGCTCCAGGAAGCCCGTGAAGGACAACGGGACAGTCAGGTTGTCCTCGTTGGAAGACGCGTGCTCGAACGTCCCTCACGTGTGTCTTCGCCGCTGTTTGGAACGCGTTCAGCTTTGTCTTTCAGAGCCGGATGGGCTGCACTGAACCCGAGTTCGTGCTTCTTCTCCCCGTTGAGAAATGAGCTGATTTGATGTTGATGTTTTAAAATTTTGTTTTGTTTTTTAAAAAGCATTTTATTTTTCTGTCTAATGTTTTAAATCCAGGTACCACCTGTTAAGGACATTACGCAGTTTCCGTCGTATACCACGATGATGTGGTATCTGTGTACTCTACAGCAGCAGCCCCCGGCTGTCTGGGCACCGGGGTCGGGTTTTGTAGGAGATGGGGGCGGGGCGGGGTGGGAGACGGGAGGCGGGGCTCCGTGGCGGTGGGCGGAGGGAGGCGCCTTTGGGGGCCCCTGTTCTGTGATGTGCTCAGCACCCAAAGTCACGGTGCTTTCTGTTACTACGTATTTGACCCCCTAGCCCATTTTGCCCTCCCCACACCTGCAACCCGTCTCGTCACTGCCATTCGGTTGTCTGTCTCTCTGAGTTTGTTTCTGACAGTTTTTTTGTTTTCTATTGACAAAACCTGATGATGGAGTTGTCTGCCGTCAACTCCCAGACACCAGTGCTGAAGTGCCTGGAGGGCAGAGGCAGCATTTCTCCCGTGACTGAGCGGCGAGACACAGAGGGAGACGTCCTCCGTCCTTACTCACAGGGCGGGTCCCTGCAGGGACCCGGGCAGCCTGGGCGACGAGGAAAAGGAAAGAAGGAAGCTTTGGATTGCTTTTTTATGCTCCAGCTTTTACTGCCTCCCAGACAGGTGTTTCCCACTGTTTCCTCGACCTGCGTTCTTGGGGAAGACAGACGGACAGCATTGCTGCTCTGTTGCAGCCTCTGGGTGGGGGGGGGGTGGACAGAGAGCCCCCCATTCCAGATGGCATCTAAAGGTCTTACTATTTTACAGAAATCTCAGAATTGTAACACCTTTAGAAAAGATGGAAGTGAATATTTTACTGAATAATGAGTGAGCCGTACCATGTGTATAAATAACCTTTGCTGTGTGTGTGTGCATGTGTTTAAACGGTGCCGGGGAGCACGGTTTGCTCAGGGAGAAACTGGTGTTTGCTGGGCCTGGAACAGCTGAAGCCAGGAGAGCTCCACTAAGATTTCTGTTTTTACCAGATGGCAGCCTTCAGCAATTTTTTATCCATTGATTAGATGGGGTGTTCCTAAACCACAGCATGCGCGTTACTTTAAAAGTGAAATGGTAGATGTTTTCCTAAATATTGAATGTTATTAAACGAGGTATGTGCCGTGGGCGTGACACCACTTTAAGAACTGCTAGTGGGCTCTTCAGTTCTGTGCCCAGGCTCCCTTGCGGAGGGCTGGCCACGAGTTCTTTTTCAGTAATGTGGGGGCCCCTCCCCCTCAGCTGCCACCAGAATGGGGAAGCCCAGGCAGGGATAAGGTCTCTGCATTTCAGTGTCAGAGCCTCTGATACTGGCACCATGGGTGTCCCGGGCTTTGGGTCCTGGGGTGGGGGTGGGGGTCATCCATGGGGGTCACTTCTAGGTGCAGCAGGCTTGGGGCGAGGAGCCTGGGCTGTGTCTGGACGGTCCTCTCTGAGGCCTGCCCTGCCTGGCTGCCTCAGTCTGTGCTCAGCCCTGCTTCCCAGTGTGGGGCTTGTGCCCAATGTAGGTTGTGCCCAATACAGGGAGTCCCCTAAGGGCTGGGACTCACCTCCCCAGAGGGCCCTGGCGAAGCTGCCTGTGTTCAAGAGTTAGGGGAGGGGTCCTGGGGCAGTTGATGGCGAGGCTGAGGGGCTTCCCTTCGTCTGTCACTGAACCGGCCACTGCATCTTGCACAAAAAGGGGGAGTCACTGTCCCCTCCCCCATCCCGAGCCCCCGGGCTTGTATTTTTATAAAAGAAAAGAAGAGCCCCTACAAGATGATTGGGCAAAAATCCCTCTTTTAAAGCACTTTCCCGTAAGAATGAGCAGGGGGCCCTAAGGCCAGCCGGGGTTAGGAGAAGGGGTGATGGGGGAGGACCGGACTTGATCTGTTTTCTGAAGGACAGCGTACGACCACTACCGTCAGTGGTGATTCTAAAACCTCTGTGAAGAGACAGTGCCGGAGGATCTCGCTGGCTTCCCGAAAAGGGTGTGTGTGGGGCAGGTGAGCAAGCTGGGGGGAAGAATGAACCGTTCGTAAATCATCCTGCCGCCAATGTTCACCATGCTTAATCCATTTGGCACCCCATCTCCCCACTCCCCAAGAGAAGAAGTCACAAAGACCTAGTTTACGGCGGTGCTGCTGGGTCCTTGACACCCAAGCTCTGGCCTGGGAACCGCCAGCCAGGGCTCCCTGGTCCGCCCGGTGAAGCGCAGCCCCAGGTGTCCGTGGGACCAGAGGAATGACGACGTCCCTTTTCTCGCCAGCTGCCTCAGCGTCACCCGGGCTCTTGTCACAGATGCAGAATCCCAAGCGCCACAGATGCTTGCATCTCAAGCTGCGTTTCAACCACATTCCGGGGGATGCGTGTGCACGGCTCAGGTTGAAAACATGTGGCTCTGGGAGAGCAGCCGGGGCCTGTCCTCGGAGGAGGCTGCCCCCCCCCCCCAAAACTCCCCTGTTCGGTTCCCAGGGTTCCACCTCCCTGGAGGGAGCAGATGCAGTTCTGATGACAGCGCCAAGCCTGGGGGTAGACGGCTCACCCGCTGGGACACAGCGCTGCTCCCCTGGAAGCAACCCCAGGTCTGTCTGCTCATCCCCGAGGCCTCTGCTGCCGTCACGTCAGGGTTTCTGCCGCAGGTTGTGTCATCCCGAGCTTGCAAAACCCAAGTGTGAATTTCCAACTCTGGTGACACCTTAATTAAAGGCGACGCTCCCCTTCCATTAGGAAGGTCACTGCCTCCTGTCTAACCTGTCCCCTCAAAGACTGGGAAGGAAAAGGAGGCTGACCTCACGGTGTGGCCTCACTTAAGGCACCTTTGGTGGCTTCTCCAAATGTATCTCAATGTCTTGGGGAAGCACACGGCATAACAGTTCCTCACAGCCCTAGTGATGTCAGGGTCAATTTTTTTTTTCCCTTCCCAAACAAAAGAATAGTCCTCTGGCTTTTACCAGTTGCAACTGCTCTTCTAAACAGAAAGCATTTTATTTTTGGCAGTTCTCGGTACAATCCTATTGGGAGGGGTCTGTTATAATTCCCATTTGCCAGAGGGGAAACAGAGTCACATTCTCAAGGTCGCACAGCAAACTAAATGGCAGAGTGCGGACTTGAACCCAGGTCTGTGTGATGCCACAGCCAGGGCTTTCTGTCGCCCTGGGCCATGCCTGGACTTGCAAAGACAGAATCCCTCGGGTCGGTCGCTGGAGGCCGCCTGTGGTTTCCTTCCAGGGGAGGAAGAAAAGCTGGAATGTCCCCCCGATAATCAATAATCATGCTCCTTCTTCTCCTGCTTCTCCTGCTTCTCCCAGGCAGGTAGGCGCCTCCCCCTGAGACCTCTCAGCATCTTCACTTTCTCCCCATGAGGGACTCGGTCCCGGAAATGTGGTTCCTCTGCTCCGACTGGCTTCTTAGAAGGTCAGGAGGTGAGCCCAGGAAGCTTACCCGCCGGGGACAGTGGCCAGCAGGCCTAGTGTCTGTGGCCGAGCGGCTGTGGCCTTCCCAGGGACAGGTGTGCGCGCTCAGCTCCCAGAACGGCCCCAGGTGTTTATTCGGTCCTGGGGGAGAGGCTGGTGTTTGTGACAGCCATGACCTTCGGGGGAGGACAGGTCTGGGGTCAAGTCCTGCTCACTCAGGGCAGCGTGACTGACTTTCTGGGCCCTGGGCACCTTTGCTTTTTTTTTTTTTTAACTTTTTAAAGATTTTATTTATTTATTTTTAGAGAGAGAAGGGAGGGACATAGAGAGAGAGAAACATCAATGTGCGGTTGCTGGGGGTCATGGCCTGCAACCTAGGCATGTACCCTGACTGGGAATCGAACCTGCGACACTTTGGTTCGCAGCCCGAGCTCAATCCACTGAGCTACGCCAGCCAGGGCCACCTTTGCTTTTGAAGGCCTCTTCTTCTGTTCAAAAGCAAAACCTGTCCCCGGCAGGCGTGGCTCCGTGGATTGAGGGTCCGCCGTGAAGAGACCTGGTCTATCAGGGCAGAGCTGAGGACAAGCACCCAGGCTCAGACCCCCGCCCCCGTCCAGAGCCCCTGGGCCCTACCCCAGCTGTCTCCTCAGGGGCGCCACCCTCAGGGAGACAATTAATTACAGGCCAATCTTCTTGGCAAAGACATAATAAGGCTTTGCCACAAACTGCCGCCCACATGGCCTCCTTGGCCTTTCCCCGACTTGCTCCCTCTCCTCACGAGACAGCTGCACGTGGGCTGCCACGTGCAGTGCCTGGTGAGGGCCCGGCCTGTAAAGATGGCACAGCCCCAGGCAGAATCCCGGATCTACCGCTGAGACGCTGGGCAGGTTGCTTTGTGTTGGCTTCCTCGCCCGGGAAAGGGACATGGCCACACTGCCTATCGCAAGAGGCGAGTGCAGAGGTGGCATGAGATAAAGCACCTGCTCTGTGACAGGCACGTGGTGGGGGTGGGGTGGGGGGGACCATCCTGAGGATGAAGACAGTAAGGAGGAGGAGGAGGGACGCAGAGCTGCTCCTCGCCCTCCCTCCTTCAGGAAGCCGCCCAAGGGAGAGCCCACAGCGTCCGTGGCAAAGCGCTGGAGCAGAGGGGAGTTCCCGGCCATCCGTGGCCTCGTGGTTGCTAAGGTGCGACCGGATGACTCCCCTTGGCCTCAGAGAATGGCTGTAGTCCCGGGAATCCCTGCGAGCTGTCGTACGGGCAGCGTGATGCTCTGGAGAGGGTTGAGCTCCAGGAACTCGAGGGAGAGGGGGAAGGAAGGGGAGAGATGGCCGGTGTTGAGCCTCTCCGTGGGGTGGCTCATTGCTCGGCTCAGGCTTGTGGACGTGGCCCTGTACGAGTGTCCGGCAGATGGTCAGCCAGGGCCCTTGGTTCTCTGGCTTCAGCTCTCGCCATGTCGTCTCTGCAGGCAATGCCCTCGGACCTACAGTCCGCTGGACACCACGCCCCGTGGCCAGGGCCCAAGGGACGCTCCTGGCTTCCTTCCGAAGGCACCAAAGTCAGGCCCTGAGCCCCCCGACGCCACCTCTCTGACCCACTGGCCATGGGCTGCTCACAGATGTTTCCCTTCAGCTTTTCTTTGGTGGTGACATCTCTCTTGTCCGCTGTGGCCGCTGCAGGAGAGACGACGCCGTCTGTGCTCGCTGCGCCCACCTTTCCTGCAGGGACTTTTGTTACCCCGAGTCCTTACTGGCTGCGGCATAAAATATTAATACCTAACCGAGCGTGTGAGCTCGGGAGCCTTCCTGGTGCAGGGTCTGGTTTCACAGGCCGCAGGCGGCAGCTGCAGGCAGGGTCCCCAGCAGGTCCAGGGCCCCAGGGCCCCAGCACTGCTGTGAGGAGCAGCCCTGGCCCGGGGCTCCGGCTCACCAGCCACGTTCTGGGGATCTGCCGTCCAGGGGCGCCGTGACCGTGAGAGGTGTGGTACCCGGGCGGATAGAGCGTGGTAAAGAATCTGACTTCTGGAACCTGAACTGAGCTGTGTGCTGGCCGCCGGCTGAGCCAACTGGTTGCTTCCTTGTGATGGCCGAATCAAAGCACTCACCTACGCACACCCGCGGCAGCGAGGGTCGGATGCAGCAGCCTTACACGTGTTCTTTCCCCCTATTCCAAAACATCTTCATGTGCAGCCTGTGAGCCTCCCCCCCGCAAAAAGTGCATGCAAAATAATTGCATCTTTTTTTCTGGAGAAAGGATTTTTATTTCATCAGTAGATTCTTAAAGAAGAATCTAATGTGGGCCCTCCCCCACGTTGAAAAATGATAATGCCGGCAATTCCACGTCTAGGAATACCTGTGGCTACTTGCAAGTGAGAGCAAAGTTCCAGGCACAAAGACATTTCCTGGGAGCACCGTTTGTGGGTGCAAAAGACGAGATGTGGAGGCCTCTCCAAGGGGGGGGGACCAAGAACAGCCAAGTGCGGAGCAGCATGGGAGCTGCGTTAATGTGTGTGTGTATGTGGGGGAGACATTTCTCAGCGTGGGCTTCTGCATGGGTCTCTCTCTGGGAATCATCCAGCCCCTGGTCTCAATGCTTGTCTCGGAGGAGGCAGATGTGGGGACAGAGGTCGGGGCGAGTGGAGGCCTCCTTTTCAGCCAAGTTTGCACCGTCTGAACTTGTATGGCTTAAACACAGTCAAACAAACAAACAAAAAAAACAGCAACCCCACCGGGCAACATGCCAACTTGACTTTCAAAAGAACAGGAGCAGAGAGAAGCATGCGAACAGGGGCCGGGGCTGAACAAGGGCCGGCTAATTTGGGTGGGCAGCTGCCGCGCCTCTAAATTAAGAAGGTGGCCAAGGTCAAGGCCTGACTCACGGCTGGCTTGCGGTGGCCCAGGGAGTCAAGTGGAGCGGCGTCCCCCGTCGCGGTGTTTAATAGTCTGCCGCGTGCAAGCTCGTATTTTCTCCGTAATCACAGGACCTGGGGCTTCCCTGGAAGGAGCTCGAAGCTCGAGTGCAAACCCCATTTACCCTCCGCCGCCGAGCCCTTGAGGGCTGGGGTGCGGTAGCCCAGACACCCAGCCTCTGTCGGGGAGGGACCGGAGGGAGGGGACTGCACAGTGACTCGCGAGGGCCGACGGAGGTGACTGTGCCCCTCTGCACTCAGGAGGGAGGTCCCCCAGGAGGTCATCCGTGTGGCAGAACAGCCTGGGATTGCCCACGGGCCAGCCCCTGGCAGCTGCCAACCTGCCAGGCAGGCTAGGCTGGGGTGAGCTGAGCTGTAGGCCACATTCCTCGGCCATGAAATGTCCATCCCTCCTTCACACTTCGGCTGCACGACCCAGCGACGGCTGAGTAGGCTTTCGATGCAGGTTAACTATTTGCCGGAGGCCCAGTGAGCACTGGGCCAGAGAGGGCAAAGGGCCTCAGTGGCGGTCCAGGCACAGGGCCGCTGGGCCGCTTTGAAACCTTGCTCTCTGAGGCGGACACCTTACTCTGTCAGCAAGGCGCTGGCCCGGCTCTTGGGTGGGATGGGATGTCCAGCCTGCATTCTGCCCACGTGTGGCAGCCCTGCCCCCGGCAGAAGACTCAGCCTTCAGGGTCCCCCGAGACAGGGAGGCTCCCCATGCACCCACAGCGTTCGCCCACCAGGCTCGCCTGGACTCAGGCCACTCGCCATCCCGGGTCGCACGGGGCTGTGGGATGTCCCAGGAGGCGGGACTTGCAGTGCTACACCCAGAGCAGTCCCCGGCAGCCTGGGTGGCCGGTCCCCCTTGGAAGCGCGTCCCCCGAGGGACACGCTGTCCTCCGGCAGACTCTCTGCCTCCCGCCAAGGGCACGGCCCTGCATTTCCTTTGCTCCCCTTTGATAGTTACAGACTCTGCAGAAAAGTTGCAAGAACAATACAAAGAATTCCCAGATAACCTCATCTAGATTCCCCCAAGTTGTTAACATTTTATTACATTTGCTTTATCCTTTTCTCTCTCTGAAGAGTAAGTGACAGGCATGGTGCTTCTTTACCCTAAATACTTCAGAATGCATTTTCTGAAAACAAGAATTCTGTTTTACAACCGCTGCACAATGAACACTACCAGCAAATCGGCGCTGGAACAACGCTACGATCAAATCTACAGCCCTCACTGGGCTATATCAATTGTCCCAACGATGCCCTCTGTGGCGAAAGGAAATGCCAGCTCAGGTGTGGCCTTCGGTTGTCGCGTCTCCTTAGTCCCCTTTGATCTGAAACAGCCCTTTGTTTCTTCTGAGTCAATTTGTGTTGCATGGTGTTCCCCTTGGTGAAGAGGTCGGGCCAGTCCTGTCGTGGGATGAAGGACCTGGCGGCAGCGCCTGGCACATGACTGGCCCCTAGTAAATGTTATCACCTGTTGAGCACCTACTGCATGCCAGGCTTTTTGCATTAGCGCATTCATCTCTTCAGCGACTCTTTGAAGGACAAGGGGTATGATGGGCCCCATTTTGCAGAGGAGGAGCGGACATTCTCAAGACGAGGAGCCAGCGTGCACAGAGGTTGGGGAATGGCATTCCAGGCAGAGGGAACAGCAAGGGCCAGAGCTTGTCTAGGGGAACACGAAGGAGGCTTGTGTGGCTGGAGCTGAGCTGGGTGGAGTGGAGGGAGGTCATGTGGCCAGGCCCGAAGGGCCACTCGGACCACGGTGAGGAGTTCGGATTTTGTGGGAAGCTCCGTGAGAAGCTACGGAGGCTTTTCAAGTCGGAAGGTGACGTGGTCTCTTTCACATGTCACGGATTCTCTGGCCATGGACCAGACAGGAGGGCCCCAAGGGTCCCACCCTCCTGCCAGGACCAAGTTGTGCCCTCCCCCGTGCCCTGCGTGGCTCCCCAGTGCCCTGGCTGGCCTCCGTCTCCTGGTCCTCAGTCCTGACCTCTCTTTCTCAAACCCTGCTCCAGCCCAGCCTGTCCTTGCATGCTCGACGGTCCTTCCACCACGGCGGCCACTCTTGCAGCCTCCAGCCCTTGCTGAGTGCCCTTCCTGCGGAGACCAAGACAGGGGACTCTGGACTCAGGCACACCCAGGACCAAGTCCTGGCATGGCCACTCACTAGCCTGACCTTGCCTGGGCCTCAGTTTCCCTTCTAGAAAAAGTAAACATACCAATAGCACCTACACCCTGGGCTGCTTGCAAGGGTCACCAGAACTCGCTGGACTGTGCCTGCAGCTGGGTCTGGCGCGGGGCCAGCTGTGGACTACCTGGGTCTCACCCTTTCCCAGCCCAGAGCAATGGAGGAACAGTGCCCGCTGCATCCCTTGCTGCTGCCCAGATTGTGTGGCTCGGCTGTGAGCTGCGTGGATTCTTGACCTGGTTTTTCTCTGCTTCTGACAGCCCCAACAGCTGGCTCTGCTGTGGGCAGAGAAGCCAGGGACAAGGGGCTGAAACCTGAGGAGGTGAATTTAAGTGGCCAATTCACAATAGCCTCCATGAGCTTGGCAGTGGAGCTGGAGTGGGCGTTATCAGTAGACACAGCAAGGCCATTGCTCGCCTGGGGGGTAAACTGCCTCCCTGGCTTGGCAAAGCCTTGGAATGTTCCCATTAGACCCCGCCCTTGGGGGTCTACGTAGTGGAGTGTGCTGGACCTGAGGTCAAAAGCCCTGCCACCCTCCAGCTGTGTGACCTTGGCTGAGTTAATGAACAGCCTGTGTCTTTGGTAAACCACAAACCAGGTTGCGGTGGCAAGAAGAAAATACGGCAGCGACCAGGAGAAGCTTTGCAAACGTTGAGCCTCTAGGCCCCTGGGAAGGGGATGGGGATGAGGATCATGTCTGGGACAATGTAGTGAGGCTTCTCGAGTCAGAGAGACTGGGTACCACTCCCAGCTGTGTGACTTCAGGCAAGTTGCTTAACCTCTCTGAGCCTCAGTTTTGTCTTCTGTAAGGTGGAGATCTGTCAGTGTGGTTGGGAGGATTACACGGGCTATACCAGGTTGAATCGTGCCTCTTACAAATTTGCATCCATGTGGAACCTGCGAATATGGTCTTATTCGGAAAGGGGATTTCAGATGGAATCAAGGTAAGATAAAGTCGTACTAGGTTAGAACGAGCCCCAATCCAACATGACCGACGTCCTTACAAGGAGAGGGGAACTGGGACAGAGACACAGACCCGTGGAGAAGAGAACACCATGCGGGAACGGGGACAGAGGTCGGAGTGACCCATCTGCAAGCCGAGGAACACCAAGGGCAGCCAGCAGCCACCAGACGCCAGACGGGCCAAGAAGGATTCTCCCCTACAGCCGTCAGAGGGAGCCTGCCCGCCCCCGCCGACACCTCAAATTCAGGCTCCAGACTCCAGAACTGCGAGGGAATGAGTTCACGTAGTTTGAGCTGCCTGGTTTGTGGTGACTCGTCGCAGCGGCCACAGGGCCCTAGCACACCCTGAAGAAGGGCTTTGTGCTGTGCTCGGTGCGCAGCAAACACTGTGTCACTGTGGTCATTCCTCTGCGGTCACGTGCCACTCAACGACGGGGGATGCGGTCTGAGAAATCTGTCGTCGGGCGATTCTGCCGCTGCGCGGACATTGCAGGGTGCGCCTGGCCCGCTGCGCGCCTGGGCTGTGCGGTAGAGCCCGTGCAGCACGTGACTGTACTGAATACCGTTGGCCACTGTGACAAAACAGTCAGTATCTGTGCGTCTAAACACAGCGTGGGCACAGCAGAAACACGGCGTGAAAGGCAGGAAAGGTGCCCCCGCATGGGGCACGTGCCGGGAACGGAGCCCGCGGGCGGAACTTGCTCTGGGTGAGTCCGTGAGGGAGGGGGCGAGTGACCGTGCTGGGATGAGTTGTGCGGTGACGTCACAACTGCTGTGACATCACTGGGCCTTCGGAATTTCTCGGCTCCATTGTAATTCTGTAAATTAAGTTTACTAGGGTGACAGGATTCATGAGATGATGTAAGTTTCGGGGGTACTGCTTTATAAAACGACGCCTATGCACTCTGTCGTGTGCCCACCGCCGGAAGCCTCATCCCCTTCTGTCACCACAGGTTTGACCCCCTTTACGACCTCCGTCCTTCCCCCACCACGTCTCCTCTGGTAACCTCATGGGACCACTGTCGTATATGTGGTTCGTCGGTGGCCAGAACATTGTTATTTGACACATGACTATAATTATCCTTAATAATGGTTTCTCGGTAGGTTGTTAAGGCTACAGACGTGGTTGGGGGAGAGACCCTACAATCTCCCCGGCCTCAAACCTTGCTGGGGGTGAGGGTGGCGTGGCTGCCCGGGCCGTGGTCCCCACAAGTCCTTGTCTGGACGGGGTGGCTGCCCCCGGGGGTGGTGGAGGGTTTCCACCAATCTGCAGGGGGTGAGACCAGGAGGGTGGGTCTCCATGAGCCCTTGTTGGGGGAGGGGCGACGGCCGCCCCGTGTCTGTAACCTCCCGGGAGCCGCCTGGCGTGGCAAGAGCCCAGGCCTGGTTTCTGGCTTCCACCTCGACAGATGCCTCATGAACCTGTCTGGCAACCACATTCCTCCGACACCCAGAGCAGCTGGCTGTCACTCCGCAGCCCGTGGTGGTTTTGCAACACGCAGACGAGGAGTGCCAGCTGCGGCTCTCTGGACCGCCCTGAGCCCGGAGTCTCCCCTGTGGCAGGCAGGGCCCTTGCCTGCTGCCCAACTTCTGTTCAGAGACCGGAGGCGGGTCTTCCGAGGCCTCCCTCAGCAGACAGGGCGGGAGACAAGAGGCCTCTGGGCTCCTCTAGACTCTCAGACGGGTCTGACTCCACTTCCCACCTTCCTCTGGGGCCTGTCATGGCTTCTGGGGTGGGGCAAGGAGTGCCTGGTGTGGGTTCCAGGTAAGAGTGGGCAGTGGCGAGAAGTGACCTCAGAATAGCTGGTTCTGGCATTTTCCTTGGACTGGCCACATGATCTTTTAGGGCCCCGGTTGTCTCACCTGGAAATGGGGATGTTCTGAGGACGTGAGGAGCTATCGGAAGTGGAGGGTACCCTCCCGCCCCCATGCCCCACAGCGCCAGGCACGTGGACCAGGAGGAGCAGGAAGAGGGTTCGACCGCATCCTTCCTTGTTCGTGTCCACTCATTCATACCAGGGCAGAGGAGGCCTCCGGGGGGAAAGGGACAGGACTCCTGGATAAAGTCAAGGTTACAAAAGCCTGTCTGCTGGGCAGGGTGGCCCAGCTGAGCACATGCTATGAATGGCTCCCCAGGCTAAAGCATGAAAACACAGAGAGGGGGGGCGTTCCACACCCGTGGCCTTGAGCTGGCCAAACTAACCTTGAAGCTATTCTGATGAGAAATGTGCACAGACCTGCCCCTAGTCAGCCACCGAGGACTTCAGAGACTCGGGCAGGGTTTACCAGGAGGCCCGTTCGGCGTGGAGCTCTGAGCATTGCAGGGCTGGTTTGGGCCGAGACTATTTCAATGGGTAAAGACAGGGCTGAAGGGTGAGAGCAGACCACCCAGGCCCCCTGCCCCAGCAGTCTGCTGGCCTCAGTCAAGCTCCAAAGGTGGTGTCACCCCATCCGGGCCAGGGCTAGGCCTGAGCATTCTGGAGCACATGCAAGGCTCTGTTCATGGAGCTCTTCTCCTGTCCAAGTCCCCTCCCGTTTTCACCCACAGTCGAATTTAACAAACAGGACCTGAGAGTCCGCTGCATGCCAGGCTTTGTGGCAGAAGAAAAGATCGAAACAATAATAACGGGGTAGCCCTAAAGACAGTGACATTTCTCCTTTTGTCACGTGAGATAACACGAAGGACTTAGTTGTAGTGCCTGACACATAATAAGTGCTTAATAAATATTACCAATAACAACAACAACAATAATAATAACTATTATTGTTAGGGCTGCCATTTATGAGGCCATTGAGGCTCAGAGAGGTTAAGCGCTTTACCCAAGGTCACACAGCATGGAGACTGAATTCAGGGAGCTCAAGCCTGAATGGAGGAGACAGATGTGCCGCTCTCAAGAGGGAGAGGACTAAGGGAAAGTGAGCTTAAGGGAAAGATAGGTGGTCCTGGGGGAGCTCTGACTGGGCAGTGTCAGGAAGGGGTGCTATGTCCGTGGGGCCTCACCAGGTGAATGGGCTGTCACCATGGAGGCAACTGCATGAGCAAGGGTGGGGAGGCGTGGACACGCAGTAAACTCAAGCGACAGGAAAAGGGCACCTCGGGGGAATCGGTGGGAGAGAAGGCCGGGCGGTTCCACTGCAGGCAGATGCCAAAGAGCCCCAGATGCATGCTGAGGGTTGGCCCAGGGTGGCAAGAACCCCACTGACCATACTCTTGAGAGGCAGTATGCTCAAGGTGCAGCGGCTCAAGACCTGGCCTCTGCAGCTGGCCAGCCTGGGGTCCAGTCCACAGAGCAGGGCCGAGGGCAGCACGTGCACCCCTCGGCAGGAGGAGGAAGGCAGCAGCCCCCAGCCCAAGGCTGGCCTGTCCGCCAGGCCTGGTTTGGGTTTCAGGCCAGGAGAGCATTTGGGTCTGTCTCTGGGCTGAGACTCTCCGGCTGCTCTGAGTGTCCGCAGTCCTCGGGCCTCTCCCCTCCAAAGGAGCCCACTGCGAAGGCTGTGCGGACGCCCGGCCCGCCCAGGGGAGAGGCGCCCAGCTGCTTCGAGTTGCCGGGCACAGGCAGGATGCCAGGTTGAACGTCTTCGGAGCCGAGTGACATCCTAATGAATTATTGACACACAGGAGCTTGGCAGGCACGTCGGTTGGTTTGACCCTGGGGCTGGGACTCTCAGAAGGTGGTCAGAGTCTCCGGGATGCAGCTTCCTTTGTCCCAGTAAGGCCGGGCCATCTGCCCTGGCCCCCCGCCACTGGTCTCCTTTCTCGTGCTGGCGTTCTTTTGTGAAGCAACCGCAAAGAGTGAAGCCGGAGACCCCAGCAGCGCTGAGTGGAAAGGACCCTGGCCTTGCAGTCATCCCTGGCACCATGCGTTAGTGCCGGGAAGGTCCCCAGCGCCCCCTCCTCATTACCCAGGGAGGGACAGGAGAGCCAGAGGGAAAGAAACCAGCCCGAGGCCATGCAGTGGTTGGGAACACAGCTCCTGGCCCCAGGTACCCGCCTTTTTCCCAGCACTCCAAGCTGCCTTCCCACAGCAGCCACCGACGCAATCATGGGCCTCCACCCAGCCATTCTGACGACACAGAGCCTCAGTCTCTCCATCCGTGCAATGGCAATGGTAGCACCCACTGCCCTGGTTCTGAGGATTAAACGATAGCAAAGGCCATCCTGTGTGTAAAAGGGTTGGGCCAGTGTTTGGGACACGCCTGTCCCTCAGCAGAACCGCGCTAAATCAAATTCAAGTCCCACCCTGCTCTTCCGGGCAGGTCCTAGACATTCCAGTTGTTTGGGACTGGTGGAGGTTCTCCCCCTCCCCAGCGACGATGACGAAAGGAAGCTGCCGAAACGGCCGAGCTCCTAGTCACTTCTTCCCCGTCACCTGGGAGCCCACGATGTCTGGCAGCGGGGCCAGGGCGGGCAGAAGGTTGAGACTTGTCAGTGATGACTAAGAACGCAGAGCTGTGGGAGTCTGCTTCATCAACAGCATCACAACTTCCTGTGGCTGTTTGCAAACAAGGCCACCCGCAGAGGAGGGAGATCGGAGTCAGGGGGCGGGGGAAGCCCCGGGGCTGCCGCAGAACCTGGCTGCGTGAGGCTGGTGGTGCCAGGAGGCTGGCAGGGTGGTCAGGAGCCGCGGCTGTCTGCCGAGCCTCAGGAACACAGGGCTTCCCTCCCCTGGCTGCTGCCTCTGCAGAGCCCAGCCGGCCCCGCTGGGAGCCCAGAGCAAACTGCAGGTGCGGGATCTCGTCACTGCAAGAAACCAGAGCATCGATCACCTTCGTGATGCCGATGGCCCCCTGAACAGAATCTCCAGGGGCTGAGGGCTGTTCCCAACCCCACCCGGGAAGGCAGGTGACTCGGGGTTAAAGAGCAGACAGGGAGGGCGGGCGCTGACTCAGGGCTCAGCCCCGCCCCGCCCAGCCCAGCAGACAGAAACCCAGCGAAGGAGCCAGACGCTACCCCTCTCTCCTGACAGCCGGGGCCCAGACGTCTTTTTAGACGCCGCCTGCCTCACGGGGAAACCAGCCGGCGGCGAGAACTGCAGATCCAAGAAAAAAACTGTAAATTAGCGCGAAAAGTAGTTCCCGTCAAAAACGCTGCCAACGACAGTGTAAAGTGGAAATTTGGTACAGACGCCCTGATGGCAATCTGGTGACATGTTTAGAAAGTGTAAAAAAAAAAAATGCCCAGACTCTTTATTCAGAAAGAGTCTATGACATTTGCAGCCCCCTGCTCCTCGAGGCCTCCCCGCCCAGGGCGTGAACAGGCTGTGGGGACATGAGGCCGTGTCGACAGCAGTTGTATTTATAAGAGTAAAAAAGTGGGAGCCACTCACATATCTGACCCCATGGGATGGCCAGGCCGGTCGGGGTGGTGCTGTTCAGTGGGGTACTATGCAGCCGTTTAAAGCGATTTTTCCCCAGTCATTTTTACGGAGTGCTGCGTTGGGGGGGGGTCCCCAGACACTGGCACCCCAACGTGGAATGGGACCTGGGCCTTATCCTTGGTCTGGGGCCTGAAGTTCAGGAGAGAGCGGGCCTTAGAAGGGAAAAGTCACTTGGGAAATGCATAGTGTGTGGATTTAAGTGAGGAAAGAAAGAGGACAAAATTGTGTGAACTCCGCCTCCCTTTGCAATTACCTGCCTGCCGTGGAATGCCGACCGCGCTGGGCTCCCTACCCGTCTGCCCTGCTTGCTGTTATTTAGTCACCGGTACCCAGGGGGTCAGGTCCTGGCGGTCACAGCAGGAAGCTGCGGCACAGGGAAGGGAGGGGAAGGGGCCGAGCCAGGGGCCGAGCCAGGACCTCCGGACCCCCAAACCCAGTCTTAACCATTACTCATCCTGTCTCTCCTTAACACAGAATAAGGTCTGTTCAAAGTCAAGTACTGGAGGGAAAATCGGGGACAAAGACAGTAAGTTAAGGGTGGTGGGATAGGGGGCTTTTTCCTCTCTTCGTTTCCTACTACATTTGTGCAGGAAAAAATAAAAAAATAAGAAACCAGACACCTAGAATTTGCAGCAGATGGGGAGAAATGAATGGGGAAGTGGGAAGGAGTTAATAATATATGCCTTGGTTTGGAACCGGGAGACAGGATGATTTAGGAGTGAGGAGTGAAGCCAGGAGCATTTGGGTGATGGAGCCCCCAGAAGCCCCGTGGCTTCTGGATAGTCTTTGAAGCGCAGACTCCCAGAGGGAGGGTGGGGGCAGGGCTATCCGCCCCCCCACACCCCCCCCATTCTTGCTAAATCTTTTTATCACCTAGTAAAAGTACACACCTCCTCAGTGTTTGCATTCCTTTCATTTTTTAGACTACAGGAAATGATAAAAGGGGAAAAATCCTTGTTTGCTTTCTGCCCTGGAGCCAGGAGAGGGTTATCTTTGCCAAATTCTCTCTTAGGTCGTAAGAGGTTTTGGGTTCCCCTCACTGGCAATCTCCCTGCGAAGGCAGAAAGGAGTCGCTGTCTAGAGATCTGAAAGCAAGGTGGTGTCGTCGGGAGGAGGGTTGCCTTGTTCTCTGCAGAGACCTTTGGGAGCGGGAGAACCTTTTTTCCTGTCCGCACAGCTTTTAGAAACTAGGCACCCTTGGGCAGGGCCAGGGAGGGCGCAAGGGAGCTGGAAGGGGAGAAAGGTCCCGTTTGTTCAAATATCGAATGAGCACCCAGTGCCTGTGGGTGCTGAGTCTGTACCGGCAGAGAGTGATAGGAGCCTACGTGCCCCCGGCCCCTTCACAGCCGCAGAGGGGTGTGGCTTCCCGAGAGCCCGAAGGCCAGCCCACCCACCACGCTCAGAGGCCGAATGATCAAACTCAAGCTCCAAGGGTGAGGTGCAGAGCCCTGCCTGTCCCCACCTGGGACTTCCACCCGCCGCTGCCCCACCAGCCCTTCCCGTGTTGTCCACCACGGACTCCTTCGGGGCCGCTGAAAGATGCGGTTTCCAGTCGGCTCAGGATTACTTCCCGTGTGACTTGTAAGCCCAGAATGTTGTCCTCTGACTTCAAGAAACTGTTTCTTACCCTGGCTGGTGTAGCTCAGTGGATTGAGCGCAGGCTGCGAATCAAGTATCACAGGTTCGATTCCTAGTCAGGGCATATGCCTGGGTTGCAGGCCACGCCCCCAGCAACCGCACATTGATGTTTCTCTCTCTCTCTCCCCTGCTCCCTCTCTAAAAATTAATAAATAAAATCTTAAAAAAAAGAAACTGTTTCTTACCCAGAGTCATGCAAAGACACACACTTTTCACAACTGCAGAGTGCTCCTTACTGACTGCATGGAAGTCTCCTCCTTCCTCTTGATAGGAATTATCATGCATTTGCACAGGAAGAAAGCCCATTTGGAGGTGTTTAATGTACCCTGTCCTTCCCCTCTGGCCTGTACCTGGTCTGTTTATTGACTCCGTGATGCGGGGCCTGGCACAGGCCTTCCCTGCGGTCACGCCGGGGAGCTGATTACGATCCAGTGTGGGCAGGAGGGTGGCGGTGGCGGGGAGGTGAGGAGTCAAGTGACTTTAGAGCCGAGGATGGTCAAGGAAAGCGACCTCTATGCTTGAAGGACTTGAAGGGCAAGCAGGAGTAGGTCGGGTAAAGGTGCGGTGAGGCAGGCAGGAGCAGGGTAGGTGTGACAGGGTCCACAGGGAGGAGAACAACATCGCAGAGGCCTGGAGGTGACTGAATCCCACGTTAAATCATTGACTCTGCAGCCTCGTGGGAGCCTCGCTCGTGCTTTCCTCTGAGTGACTCTGAGAGTCAGACCAAGCCAATGCCCGCTCTCGGCGTTCTGAGCAGAACTCTCGGGCTCTCGGCCGCCTGGGACGTCCTCCACCTCCCCGGTAGCCAGAAGAGCATTGGCAGTTTCCACACCAAGCCATCAGCGACCGTTTCTGACATAGAACTGAGCTTGAAGTCATTGGTATGTAGTTCCTGGTGACACAGCACTCTTCAACTAAATTTTTCCATCACAAAGCAATTTATTTTTGCCCTGGCTGGTGTGGCTCAGTGCCCTGAGCGCCAGCCTGCTAACCCTAAAGGTCGCTGGTTCGACTCCCAGTCAGGGCACACGCCTGGGTTGCAGGCCAGGTCCCCAGTGGGGGACATGTACATCTCTCACACATTGATGTTTCTCTTCCTCTCTTCCTCCCTCCCTTTCCCTCTCTCTAAAAGTCAATAAATATAACCTTTAAAAAAGAAAGAAAGCAATTCATTTTTACATTTCAAGTCAGAGTTTTGCTAGAATTCTGAAAATGCTTCCTCCTAATGCCTGAAATCTCTTTTTCCTTCGCTGGTGTTTTGATCTGAGCAAACGCTGGCAGCTCTACCCACAGGACAGCTCGATATGCGTGTGCATATGTAGGTCTGCGTGCACACCGGTTGGGTGTATCTTAGCTCTGTCACACACTGAGTTTGGGAGTGATCTTTTGGGGGCTGTTTCCTCTTCTAAAAATGGGCATGCGACGGTGCCCACCTCATGGGTGTTCGGGGTTAAACGGGTTCTTGTTTCTAAAGAGCTTAGAGCGGAGCCTGGCACCGTGTTAGCTTTGAATAAATGGTGGCTATTATGTGCCTAGAAAAACAAAAACAAAAACAAAAAGACCGTCCTAAAATGTTGGCAGCATTTATCTCTAGTGGGTGGGATTCTGGTTACAATGAATATCTATTTCTTTTGTAATCAGAGATAAAGAACAGACAGTGTTATTATTAACTTAAAAACCTGGCTTTGATTTTGTTGGAAGGAACCCGTAGTTACTGTCGGTGTGCCGGCCTGGCCTGCGAGGAAGATGAGGCATCCGGTTTTATGGGAGGGCGTGAAAGATAGACACCTCCCCCACCCCCACCCCCCCAGTCAGATAATAGGGACTGTAACAAAGGGAGACACTTGATCAGGAGTCTGGAGAAATTTCGCCCTCATCCAACCTTGCCGCTCCCCTGACCACGGCTGTCCGGAGGTCGGGCAGGGAGATTCAGAGAAGGTAACTCTCAAATTATGGTTTTCTCTCCCATGGGGTGGGTTATCTGGGACTCTTATCTGCAAGCCTCTAACTCTCCAGGGAACCATGTGAGGGAAGGAACATTTATTTATCCTCTGTTGGGTTTTTGCTCGGGCATCTTGGTTAGAAAATGAAACACACACTAGCCCAGGTCCAGCAGGGGGATGGTAGATGTCCTGCTCTGGCAGCAGGAACAATCTGAGGCCCCGAACCTTGGCTCTGTCTCGGGTTGAGATTCTTGACCGCCAGCCCAGTGCCTGGGCAGCAGCAGGAGACAGAACCTCTTGTGGCTGCAGGACCCCCTTCGGTCCCCTCTTCGCAGCCCCTGGGCCACATCCCCTGCCAAGCAGGAAGGGGCAGAGTGCCCACCCTCCTCGGATTATCTGCGGCACCATCAGCCTGCGCTGGGCTGGCTTCTGAGGTTCTTTCTTTCTCCTCCTTCCGCACCCCGGAGGAGGAATCTTGCTGCTGGCTCGGGAGTAAAATGCCGCCTCTGTTTGGGAGACAAAGGACAGAGTGGCTTCTCCGGGTCAGCTGTCTCTCCGCAGCTCCTCCAGGCATCTGCGAGAGGACCTTTGGGGGTTACCCTGGGAGCTGCTGCCCTCCCACCGAGTCTTCATTGCGGCGGAAAGGAATACCTTACCTTAAAAAGTCCCAAGCAGCTCTCCGGCTCGGGAGATACTAATCTGCCTGGGGGGAGGGGAGGGCTGCGGGGGTGCCCTGCCTGGGGAGGCAGCCTGGCCTCTGTATTTCTACCAGAGCTAGTAAGAGCACGCGTGTGAAAACGTGTGATAATGTGTGAAAGCGCACGTGTGCGTGCCATCACTAGAGTGTGTGAGGGCACAAATGCAAGTGTGTTCTTGGGTTAAAAGAATGCGTGTGCTAGAGTGTGTGAGAATGAGTCACAGAGCATGTGAAGTGTGCGTGTGTACTAAGCAAGGGGCGTGCGAAGCGTTTGTGGGAAAGTGTGTGGGTGCATGTGTAAGCGTGTGAGAATGTGACAGTGTATACATGTACTAGCTAGAGTGTATAAGAGTGTGTGTAAAAAAGCATGTCCTAGAATGTCAAAAAACGCGTTCCAGAGTTTGAGAGTGTGAAAGGCAGCAAGGACGCATGTAATTGTGAGTACTAACTAGTGCATGTGAAAGTTTTGTACTAGGGTTTGAAGATGTGTGTCTTAGAGTGTTAAGTGTAAAAGTATGTATGTATGAACTGGTGTGGGAATGTGTCCGAGCGTACCAACTAGAGTATGTGTGAGGGAGGTGTGACCAGCGTGTGAGTCTGTGCGGGGACGCAAGAGCATGCGTGTGCGCCGGTGAGCGAGCGCGCACGTGTGCACTAGCGTGCGCGGGGTGCGAGGAGCCCGGGCACCCAGGGGACGGTCGGGGCGGAGCAGGAGTAGTCCTGGCGTGGGTCGCCGCGCGCGTGAGTGCACGGGAGCGCGCGCGCACCGCCGCCCCCCACTGGGTTGGAGCCGGTTGCCATGGGAACGCGCCGCGGCCCGAGTTAATCATTTCCTGTGGAAAGTGTGCGGGAGGGGTGGAGCGGGGCGGGCCGAAGAGGCGGCGGCGTGGACCTGCCTCCCGCCGGCTGGCGGAGCCCGGCCGAGCCCCCGCCGCTGCGGCGAAGCCGGGATTCTGCCTCCGCCAGGCCGGTGAGTTGGAGGCTCGGGTTGGCTGGGAGCGGGGTGGGTGCAGGGCGTCCGCCCGGCCGGGTGATCTGGGAGCCGCGTCCGGGCCCACCCTGCCTGCGGGATCCCCCTGCCCGGCCCCTCTAAGAGGCGCGGGGAGGACCGAGCCCCGGAGACCCAACCCTGTGCGGTCCTCTGCATCCCCCGACCCCACCGCGGGGTCCAGCCACAGCTGGGGACCTGGTCTAGAGCAGGGCACGGGGCGGTACGTTCCCTAGGATCAGAGCCGCCTCAGGATCCCCATTTCGATTTCATTGGCTCGGGAATGCCGTACCCTACCGGAGAACCGCGTGGCCGCCAGCGCTGCCCCTTCCCTTTGCAGAGGTCCCCCCCCCCCCCGCACCCCAGGGCTCCCTGGAAAGCTGCAGTTTCGGGCCCTCCCACCATGTACGTTCCCTGGGCAGTTTGCTTCCCCCTCGCAGGGCCGGGAATGCGGGCCAGCCCCGAGGTTAGGAAGGAGCGCCTGGGCAGTGGGAGAATCGAGCGATTGACAGCAGCAGCCTGGGGGGCTCCCAGCAGGGAGAGCAAGCCGCAAGCCACCGCCTTCAACCCCCACTTGTGAGTTCGAGCAGAACTCTGGCGCAGTGAAGGGCCTGGTCCTGGAAGATTGTAAAGAGGAAGCTGTGTTTAAACACTCAAGCACGCCCCCAACCCCCAACCCCCAACCCTCCTGTGTGAAGGTTGTGGGTGGTGGCCACCCCTGGTCTCTCACATTCCCTTGCTCACTCATGGGTTTCAGGCCGGGCGAGGACCTCTGCCTGCCCAGGTCTATTGCCCATGCCCTTGATAAAGTAGCCATCTCCTTGGCCGGGGAGAGTCATTTGCAAAGAATGCAGCCTCAGAATGGAGCCCTGTGTTCTCACCGACTGGACTTCAGGGCCGTAGGGTGATGAGTTCTGCGGCCCTTGTGGGCAAGAAGGGAGCAGCGGCTTTGAACTCCGGGTTGTCCCGGAAAACCCATGACAGGTGACGGTGTGTAGGGGCAGTCCTAGCTCCTGTCCAGCCTCCCTGACCTTCTGCCCTCTCTCCCAGGGAGACTGAGCCCTCCCCAACAGAAGTGGTCAAGTCTGTCCCTCAGTGATTGCAATGTCCCTGGTCTGCAGGGGAGGGGAGCGCTGCAGCTCTGCGGATGTGGCCTGAACCCCGGGGGCGGTGCCCCTGTCCTGAAGCCA
This sequence comes from Phyllostomus hastatus, assembly GCF_019186645.2. Lineage (NCBI taxonomy): Eukaryota > Metazoa > Chordata > Mammalia > Chiroptera > Phyllostomidae > Phyllostomus > Phyllostomus hastatus. The sequence goes on from NW_025334024.1 coordinate 23,986,870, forward strand.
GTCCCTCTGTATTCACATACCCCCGGAGGGAGACCCCTGAGAAACACAACATTCCAGCTCTTTGCATGTGCCAGTGTTGTTCTGAACCCTGTATGTATGCATCGTCCAGTCGGTGTACCGACCCTGCGTGCTGGCGTTCTGCCCATTCTCAGGTGAAGGCGATGAGGCCCAGAGAGGCAAAGTGATTTTCCCAAGGTCACATGTCCTGTAAGTGGTAGGTAGAGCCAGGTTCTGGACCAGCTTTTGGTCACAGCCACTCTGACACCTTGCCCCCATGGCGCCACCCCGTGAGGGCTAGGTTGGTGGCAGCCCTGGTCTTGGGCTTCTACTTTGGATCTTTACGCTGTGTGCTAAATTCAGCTGCTTTTTCCTCTTCAGGATCTTGCACACACCCTTCCCCTTTCTTCCTGATGTCTTCCTGGCTGCCTCCCTGACTTCCCTTCCACAAAGCCACAGAAATACTGTCTCTTCCTGTCCCTGCCCCTCGGACTTAGCTGATCTCCTTAAAAGTCTTTTCCCTCAGCCGGGGAATGGACGTTCAACGCCCCGTTCAGCATGCAGACGGAGCCCGTCTCTCTTCTCCTTGCCCATCGCGGGGTAGCTGGGCATTAGGGTTGCTTGTGTGCCCGGCTCCGTGCCAAGCAGCCTGGAGAAGAGGCTGTCTGGTCGCCCACTCCCCTCCCCCACCCCGGTCTCCAGTTCCTCAGTGGAGCCGGCCTGCGTAGTCGGATTAGCCTCCACGCCATCCTGGGGCCCAGTCCTGCCCCCCCCCCCCCCGCAGGGAGACTGCACCTGGGAGCCCCCTCCTGCAAGCTGTCTCCCTCGGTCAAGGAAGGCCCTAGTCAGGAGTCTGGCGTCCTTCCAGGGCTCAGCTCTGCGAACATCAGTCACCGTGTCTTGAGGCCACCTGTCCCTGAACTCTTCTTTTTTCTCTGGATGCTTCCCTCATTCCTTCCCCTCTGCGACCTAACACGTCCCAATGGCTTCTCAGCACCACAGGCTCTCAGTGCAGCCTCTCCTTCCCACCCCAGCCCAGCTTCCCCGGACAGAAGGAAGTGGTGGCTCCTGAAGCCCCTGCCCACCCCTCGTTTGCCCCCTGCCTTGCTCCATGGACACTGGCCCTTAGAGGGGCCCCAGGGGCTCCCTCCCAGTTCGCCCTCTCTGTGGCATGGGTCACTGGGAAGTGACCATCCTCTCCTTCCTAATCACGGGTCTCCGCTGAGCACTCTGCGCCTGCCTGGTGCTCCCGCCCCCTCCCGCCTCCAGCTGTCCTCCCTCCCGGAGCGGACTCTTTTCCCACCCTGGTTGCCTCTTGTTTGCATGACCCTGAGTGTCCGTACTCAGCCCTGCTCTCTTCCAAGCTTCTTTCCGGGCCTTTGCGTTTGCTTATGTTGGGTTGTTCAGCCAAGAAGCCATCGCTTGGATATTTGGTGTGGATGTAGCTGTAGCTCTGGGCTGGGTGCTGTGGGGCTGCAAGCTTCCCCCTGGCAGCGAGCCACAGGGGATCAGGAGAGAAGGACACTGTTCAGATAGATACCTTTGCTGCCTGGTAGGAAGCAGCCAGTGCAGTGGCAGGCAGGGAAAGGGGTCTTCGACCCAGGTAGAACCAGTAAGAAGTCCTTGGGTGCTTCCGACTCCACTTGAAAATCAAAAGCAAACTCCACGTTGCCTCTCTGGGCTTGCTAGCCTTCTTCTGTAAATGGCGTTACTATTGACGCCAAGAGTCCCTAAGTCTGAGAGTCTAGCTTGGTCACCTCAAATGCCCTCCAGGCTGCTTTGCACACAATAGGTGCTCAATAAAAATTTGTGCAGTGAACACAGGAAGTCTGTTCTGTTCATTTGCTCGGTTTATAGGGGATCTATGGGGCTTTCTGTCTGGGCTGTACCCCCCACTAACCTCCCCCACCCCCCAGTTCTCCCAGAGCCCTGGGGCCTCCTTGCAGCCTGGTGTGACTGTGGAGGTTTGTCAAGGGTTTACCTCCCTCCCCACAGGGAGCTTTGAGGCCGTGTTTCTCCTGATCAAAGAGGACGCCTGGCAGGTGCTTGGCACACAGCAGGCACTCAATAAATAATAATTAAATAAAGAATGAATGAATCTTTGTATCTCAACTCCTTGCCTGCTGCGTTGTAGTTTGAATACATGAATGAGCTGACTTGCGGAGAATTTGATATATAAACCTAACTGGTCACTGGCAACCGTCAGGGCCCCTCCTGATTAGATTTGCAGAGATGCCTTTGACTCACACTTCCTCCGAGTGGGGCTGTGACCTGGCCAGTCTTCAAGCTGCCAGGCTCGGAGTGGAGGAGCCGAGAGTGGGATCTCCACATTGTGCTGCAGACACACCCCATGGGCTCCTTGCCCCCTTCTGAGCCTCCCTGCCCCAGTGGTGACGGGCCCTGTTTTTTCCTGTGAGCCCTGGGGTCCTTGGGGGACATGGGAGTTGGTGCGGATCCTCCAGGTCCCGGCTCCGGCCAGGCCAGCCGTCTTCAATCTCTTCCCCCCTTGCTGTCTCCGCAGGCTGCCGGGGGCCCGGAGGAGGCTGCTGAGCCCCGGGCCATGGTCCAGTCTCGCCGGACCTGGAACCTGGGAGCCACGCCCTCGCTGCGCGGCCTGTGGAGAGTGGGCCGGGCCCCGGAGCCCGAGCCGGAGCCCGGGATGGCTCGCCCCGCCCCAGCCAGCCCGGCCGCCCGCCCTTTCCCACACACCGGCCCAGGGAGGTTGAGAACTGGTGAGTCCGCATTTTTAAAATGCCTCTTTATTTCCCTTCCTTCCTCCTGATACCAGAGATGAGAGCGAGGTTTCTCGCAAGTTCCTAGGCTCCGTCAGAGCTGTCAGGTAAATTACAGGGTCCGGCGGCCGGCGAGCCGAGCGGGGCGTGGAGCCGGGGCGTCAATCTCGCCGCGGCTGCTGCCCTGCGCTGCCTGTGCTGAGAAGGCGCGGGCGCCGAGTTCCACTCTAACGCAGCCCCGAGAGCAGGGGCAGAGCGCGGCCAACTGCCACGCGGTCCCGGCCCCGCCGGGAGCCGGGTCGGGGGTAGCTCTGCGGTCCGCGGGTCCTCGGCGGAGCGCTCGGGGTCTCCCTCCGTTCCTGCCCGCGGCTGGTAAACAAGGTAGGTGAGGTGGCTGCCCGGCTCCCTGCGCGCCGCTGACACTTGATCCTGCCTGGGCTGGCCCGCGGATGGCGGGAGGAGTGGACTGAGGCTGCTCCCGAGCGGGGGCCTGTCGGGGTTTGGGTGCTGTGTGCTCGGTTTTCAGGGCCATTCGGGTGGTTTTACTAGGGACCCTCACAGCAGGTGGGGAGGGAGGGAGTACCGGAGTCTGGGCCCCCCGCTGCCCCCCTGGGGGAACTGTCAACACCAGCTCTCCTTTCTGGGTCATGTCCCCTGGTGCCTCCCACGTCCAGCAGTGAGCAGCAGCTCTGATTCTGGGTTGGGGCTGGATTGTCTGGATTGCCAGGGCTGGGGAGCTGCCCTTGACCCTCTCTCCCAAGTTTGGCTTGGGCAGGCCTTCCTGGAAGTGTCAGGGGAGAGAGGTGTCTGCTGTCTCTTGTTGATCTGCAGGGAAAGGGCTGGATCGCCGGCCTGTCTGAGCTAGCAGAATCTTTCCTGGCCTTCGGGTCCAGGACTGCACATGTAAAGAAAAGGAAACTGAGGCCCAGGAAGGGCACGCAGCAAACTCCTCTTTGGTTCCCTCCCTCCCAGCACATTTGTGCTGTTAGTGGCAGCCAGAGTGATGCCCTCCAAGGTCTCTCTGTGGGGGACAGTGAGGCTGGGATGACCCTGGGGGCCTCCAGGGAAAGCTTGGGCTCTGAGGCTGGGTAGCCCCTGTCGTCTGGAAGGGGCTGAAGCTGTCCTCTACCCCACAAGACTGTCCTGAGTGTTACAAATGGAATTGAAACAAGTATTGCTTTTCTGGTTTAAAAAAAAAACCCAACAACAAGAAGAAGCAAAACACATGTGCCCTTGCAAAACTAAAAAACAAAAACCCCAAACAAAGTATAAAAAAAAATAAAAATAGGCACATCTTGGAGATATTGCGGGTTCGGTTCCAGACTTTTATAGCTGTTGCCGTAAAGCAAGTCTTCATCTTTTTGCTGGTGGAGGGTCTTGCCTTCGATTTGTAAAAAGCACAGACTCTGTGGAGCACAGTAAAATGACACCAATTTAAGCTCGTCACTAAACATTGTAGATCATCCTTCTCATTCTGGTGTGTGTGTGTGTGCACGCCTGTGTGCATGCGTGTGTGCACGTAGGTCTATCAGATGAGCGTTAGGAGGATTCTGTGCCTACACAGGCTTTTACCCACTTTCTAACTTTGAGACCAAGGTCAAGTGAAACCCGGTGTGTGGAAAGCTACGCACAGTGCCTGCCACCGGGTGGGGTCTCTGCCAACTTGGTTGACCGCGGGCCCCCACCTTTCTGGGAACTTGGCGCTGTGCGAGCACTTCGTGTGGGTCCTGCATTTTGTCCTCAGCACAGGACCGTGAGTTTGGTTCCTTATCCCATTTCATTGACGAGGAAACTGAGGATCCAAGAGGGTAGTAGTAAGGCCTGGAAAGCTCTTGGCCCCTGGCTGGCATTCAGGATATGTATCATCACAGGCCAGGGTGGTGACCGTTTGCCCTGTGAGAGGCGAGCCCCCTGCCACCCCGGCGGCCCCACAGGCTGGGATGGACGCCACAGGAGGGGTGTGGACGCCACAGTCAGCCCTCTCCCGCATCTGGCGAGACCGGTGACGTGTTGGCGGCACGAAGGACGCACTTGAGCTGGTCAGCCCTGAGTGTGCTTTCGGAGGTCGCACGGAACAGGCCACCCAGCGTGGGGCTGGCCTTCATGAAGGCAGGGGAGAAGTTGCCACCTAGAGGCAGCCGGGGTAATAAAGCCGTGGCCCTAGGGCGCACCTCGAATGATTAATTAGCACAGCTAGCTTGGCAAGGTTTCCTCTGCTGCTCTCTGCAGAGGGTGCTCATGAGCAAGTGGGAGCGCCAAAGCCACTATGGAGGGAGGGGAGTCCCCGAGGGTCTTGGGTGCCCTCCTGTAGAGAACCTTGGAGTGGCTTTTGGTACAAAGAGAGCTCAGCCCCTGCCCGGTGCCAGGCTTCCCTCCGTGCAGGGCAGGCGTGTGGGAGCATGTGCGTCCCTCCTCACCGCCCCTGGGTTGGCTGGAGCCTGTGCAAGCCGAGCTCAGCCGCGGCCCTGCCCAGCGGCCCGTGACCAGCAGCCAGAGCGCCTCACCTATCTTTCCTGTCCCGGGACAGGGCGTGGAAGAGACACCCCGGCCGGCGGTGATGAAGAATCTGGTGCTCGAAGTGCGGCTCGTCCGGCCCTAGCTCAGTGCCGAGCCCTCAGCGTGGACTGTGCGGGCCCCGGGAGCCCCCGCCGGCTCTACCTGAGCGTGCAGGTAAGCACCGGGGGATTCTAACACGTGACGGGTCCAGCCCCAGCCAGGCAGGGGTGCCTGGTTCCTCTGAGCTTCAGCAACGGGGTCCCTACAGGCTCCGGGGTGGAAGGAGAGGCAGAGGGAGAGCCAGGGACCTGCCTTGGTGCCTCTTTGCCAAGCTCCTCGCGGCACATCCGCCCGCGCGCCCGTACGGATGGGGCAATTTGCTCTATTAGGTTATCTCCGGGGAAATCTCAGGAGGTGGCAGAAGCTTTTCAGCCACACCCTGGCTGGGGGCATAAGGTGGGAACTGCGGGCCTTCTCTGAGAAGCTGTTAGGAACGCTGGCAGGTTCGAGGGCGGCAGCTGATTCCTGCTCGGACGTGTGAGACCGCAGGACAGCACTTGCATTTGCTCCTTCAGAGCGGGCACCCGAAGCCGGACAGAGGGCTTCGCCAACACTCGGGGCCTCTTCTCTTGCAGTTGTCACCAAGGGACTTTCAAAAGACAAACCTGGCATGTGTATCTGGTTGTAGAAATCATACAGAATGAGAGCAGCAAGAATAGCTCCTGTTTACTGAGCACGACTTTGTGCCGGCGCCGTACCACGTATTGTATGTCCCACACCAGTCCTCCTGACCATCTCAAGATACAGTAACTGTTTATTCTAAGTTTTGTGGATGAAGTCATGGAGTCTCTGAGAGGTTAAGTAACTTGCTACTGGTCACACAGCAAGCTGGGATCTGAACCACTGAATATGACAAGCTTTATAACGTGTGATATAAAGAATTTGCACAGGGCAGAAATGTAATACCTAGAAACTACATGCCTCCCATAGTCCTGTATCATTGAGAAATCCACTATTCACTTTTTTTAAAAAAGAAGATTTTATTGATTTATTTTTAGACAGAGGGGAAGGAGGGGAGAGAGGGAGAGAAACATCAATGTGTGGTTGCCTCTCTCTCACCCCTTACTGGGGACCTGGCCCACAGCCCAGGCATGTGCCCTGACTGGGAATCGAACCAGCGACCCTCTGATTTGCAGGCTGGCACTCAATCCACTGAGCCACACCAGCCAGGGCTGAGAAATCCATTATTCAGAGTTCAGTGTTTATCTTTCCTGTATAACCACTTAATTATATGTATACATTTTTAAATTATTTACTCTCACATACTAGACTGTGGCTCACTCCTTCCTGCAACAGTAATTCTCAGTGCTTTCTTCACACACGTCAGTATTTAGACAACCACCTCATTCTTTTAAACTGCCGCGTAATATTCCACTTCGGGGTTTACCATGAGTTTTCTAACTGACCCTCTGCATTAGTTCCGACTGCAGTGAGCTCCTTAAAGTCTATGCATCGGTGCAGCTACAGTGTCGAGTGATTTAGGATGCACGGCTTCTGCACTTGGTCAGTGTGCGCCTTGGTTGACACACTCTGTGCCGGGTGCCGCGCTAGGTGCTGACACGCAGCAGAGAAGAGACCCAGGCCCGAGAGTCTGGCGGAGGTGCCGCAGAGTAATCCAGTGATCACAGATGTAGGAGCGCGAACGGGCAAGGGCCAGGGACGCAGAGGCGGAGGACGGGGGAGCGGAGTTATCCGGGTGTGCTGCAAGCCCCCCTCGCCCAGGAAGGGCGTGCAGGAGGGGGCCCACCTGGAAGGGCCTGTGCGCACGGAGGGCGGGATGGGGCAAGGGACACGCGCCGGCCCTTGGAGCCCACCCTCCCGCGTGCAGACAGACAGACAGAAGCCCTGGTCCCGGGTGGCGGCGTCTGGCCCTGCGTCTCTGTCTGAATGTGGGCCCAGAGCGCGACGCCACGTCGGAGACGGTCTCGGGCTCTGAGGTGTTTCTTGGTCCTTCTTCTGCGGTCCGTCTGAAAACGGACCCGAACGGCCCGCTGTCAGCAAGTCCTGAGAGAAAAGCCGGTCCGGTGCGAGAACGGTTAAAGAAACCAGAGAAGCCTTTTTTTTTCTTCCTCTCCGACTTGAGCCACTGGTGGTTTCGTCGGGCGGTGGTCAGAAACTGGCGGCTCGGAGCGGGGCGGCGGCTCTGTTCCTGGGTCTTGATTACGGGGTGCCTGCCGGGCTGTGGCTGCCGCCGAGTCCCGGGGTCAGCAGATCTGCCGCGGCGGAGCCCTGGGGCGCTCCGGGCGGCAGCCACCGTTCCATAATCGCGTCTCTCTGGGTGCTGCGGGGCCCTGTTGTGTTCGTGGGGTCTTGGAGGTCGGGGGCGTGGGGCCCAAGTCCGGGACCCAGACGCTCGGGGAGGTGGCCGTAGGCGTGGTGGCCCTCCCCGCCAGCCTCTCGCACAGCTAAACCCGAGACGGTCCCCACGGAGGAGGCACTGCAGAAATTCCCAACCCCCTGGGGGCCGGCTGCCCTTCCTGCGGCTTGGCCCACAGGCCAGAAATAGTGTGACCTTTGCTCTGGCCGGCAAATGGAAACTTCCAGCTGCTGGGGCCGTTGCCGCCACCGCCGACAAGCCTGCTGGTGCTGGGGTGGCAGTTGGTCGGAGGGTGGGGACAAAAGGAGGTTGCCAGCGTTTTCCTGACAATGAGAGATGGGGCGCTGCGCCCCCCCCCCCCACCGCCTGACGGGGGGGGGGCGGGTCAGGCAGTACGTGAGGTTGAGAGAGGGTGGAGGACGGCGAACTCACTGGCCTGGTGATGTCTCTCTTCACGTCTTCTCAGCTCCCTTCACTGGCTTTGCGATGATAAAAGTGAAAGATCTGATGACTCCGGAAATCATAATGCTACCTGCCCATGTGGAGTTCTTCCCAGGTGCAGACACTTTGAGTATTGGCTTAGGGTCTCATCTCCGTCACCTTTGACACTCACCAGCTCCGTGAGGTGGGTGGTCAGTATCTTTTCGACTTTAAAAATGGGGAGAACGAGGCGTCAGGGAAGGAAGGGGGCCTGCCCAGAGCCACCCAGCTCCCCGGAGGCAAGGACCAGCCAGGCCTCCCCGACTCGAGACGTGGGGTGTTTTCAAAGCCGCGGCCCACGGCTCCGTGGAATGATGGCGGGCCCAGGGACACGCAGCACACGCAGGACACGCCTGCAGCCTCTCTTCCCGGGTGACTTGTGTTCAGGAACAAAGCAGAAACTGTCGACGTTTGTGAGGTTAAGGAACCAAATGCCGACAAGGTTCAGAATGAAATGCAGAGTCTCCCTACCTTCCTTCCCACCTTCTCTGTTTTTTTTTTTACTCTCCAAAGAGTCTCAGTGCTGCACGTTTCTCCTCTCGCCGGGCCTCCCGGGGAGACCCGTTCTCTGTTCAGAGTTCCCAGACTGCTTTTCTGAGGTGTGTTTTATTTGGCTTATCCTCAAACGGGATCGTGCCGGATGCTAGGGTCCCGCCTCGGACACGGCTGCCTGTGCAAGCTGGGGGTCGTGCGCTCTGCAGGGATGACTTTCTGCCTCTCCCCTTCCCTGCCCCGCCGGCCCCCCCCCCCCCCATCTTCTCTGCCCAGCCTTCTCTGCCTTGGTTCCTCCGGGGCCCCAGTGGGCCCCGGTGGGGTGGGCCGTGACCTTCCTCTGCTTGCGTGGACCCGCGTGCCCCGTCGCTGGCAGGCTGGTGCCGTTGGGAGGTGGGGGCAGTTGACTTCACGGGGGGCTGGTCGCCCTGTGTTGGCCACCGGCCCGGCGGGGCTGTGGGCCTGCGCAAGTGAGCGGCTGCACTGGTGGCTCATGCACCCTTGGGCCAGGCGGGCACTACCTGAGGATTTCTTTTTTTTTTAAGATTTTATTGATTTATTTTTAGAGAGGGAAGGGAGGGAGAAAGAGAGAGAGAGAGAAACATCAATGTGCGGTTGCTGGGGGCCGTGGCCTGCAACCCAGGCATGTGCCCTGACTGGGAATCGAATCTGCGACAATTTGGTTCGCAGCCTGCACTCAATCCACTGAGGTACGCCGGCCAGGGCTTACCTGAGGATTTCTGAGTGCCCAAGAACCTTTCTTGCTGGCGGAGAGGGCCGGCTGCTGATGGGGCCGGGGGAGCCACTCCCCCTGTCCTGCCGTGGGAGCTGGGCACGTTTTCTTCCAGACCCGCCAGTCCCCACCGACTCGCACAGGGAGGGGTGGCCCAAGGGGCCGGGGCTGATGCAGCGTCCTCAGGCTCCCCGGGTCCCTCCCCACGGCAGCGCCCTTCACGCGAGGACTCTGGTTATGTCTCGGCAGCAGGCCCCACAAGACAAGGGGTGCAAGAGCAAGAGTCAGGGGACGAAAGACGAGAAGCCCCCGAAGAGGCCGGCGCTGGCCCCCAGGCGGGCCCGGGAGGCCCAGGAAGCCGGTGGCACCATGAATGTAGAGAAACCAGGTAAAGGCGGTCTGTCTGCCCACTGACCGGGGACGGTGCCCGCTGCAGCTGGTGCGGGAGGGGAGGCTCCGGGCAGCTGAGCCGTCCCCACGCACTGTCCTCCTCCCCCGGAGGCCACCTGTCCAAACCCTGGGCGCCGTGACGTGGAGCTCAGAGACCCCAGCCTTGCCCGCCCCTCCCCCTGGCACACCCTCCTCCAGAGCCACCCGGGCCCGCTCGGTGATAAGAGGCTTTGGCGAGCACAGGCTGGAGTTGAATTTCCCCGCTTTTTGTCTTTTCCCCAGCGCCCATCCAAAGCAGGGCGATGGGGAAGAGATGCCATCGTCCGCAGAGAGCGGCCCGACCGCTTCCCCTCGTGTCCGTGGGCCCACCGGGGACCCAGGGACTCTCGGACAGGGCCTCACCCTGCTGCCTGGAGGCCGAGAAAGGGGAGCTGGCGGCTCCGCTCTCCTCTGGCAAGGCAGGCTGGCTCTGGAGGACGCTGAGGGCCCCCTTTGTGGGAGTCCCCAGGGGGAAGCCTGAGCCCTGCGGCACTGGGAAGGAGGCAGCACCCTGGAGGAGCCCGAGGAGGAGGCGAGGAGGGTGTGGAAAGAAAGGGTCGGCCTTTCTCTGCTTCCCTCCTCCTGTCGCCGGAGGCTGATTTGTGGTCTGCACTTGCCCCCCTCGGTGGAAGCGTCTCATCCCCCCTGGGAGTCTGTGCCTGAGCCGTGGTCGCCCGTCTGGGCCGGCACTCGGGTGCGCTGTGGCAGGTGCCGGGGGGCTGGCCAAGCCCTGGGCAGACAGGCCTTGGGGAGGGGGGCCTCGCCCAGCCAGGCAGGTGGCCTGTCCTCATTGGCTGAGAGGAGAGGAGAGGAGAGAGGCCACTTTTAGTCCAGAGCGAGGACTGACTTCTGTCCAGGGGGCCAGGGCGGGGCCCGCGAGGGGCAGTGCCCAGGCGGGTCTCCGAGGCACGCTCTGTTTAGAGAGTGACCCGCTAAGAGGTGTGTGGCCTCCTCTGTGTAAGAGCCGGCTCCATAGCTTGTCTCCAAGTGCCCCTTGCTCTTCCGCTGTCCCTTAGCTTCTTCAGGGTCCTGTCTCCCCCAGCGAGCACGCTCCAGGCGCCCTTGGGCTGCCCCGGCGCACGGACAGCGTGTTTGCTGAGTCGGGGTGGACCCCGCCGGGCGTGGGCTCTGAGGGTGTCGCTGAACCTTCTGTGATACAAGCCGCGTCCTGGACGAGCAGGGCTGTACTCCATGTCTGCTGGGTAGCACCCACTCTCACCGGCTCATGGCATCCAGGCTCCTGTCCCAGGGGTGCCTCTCTGGGCATGGACTGTTGTCCTCGTTTTGTGAACCCTAAGGGGCCTCTCCCACACGTCTCTTCAGTGGCAGAAGCAGCTCTTCCCCAGAGCCCAGGGCAACCCTCTTCCCCCCCCCTGCCCCCGCCCCCCCAGCAGTCTGCAGAGGGCTGAGGGCCATGTCCGTCACATGCCGCCCACGGGTGGCAGCCCCGTGGGCAGGCCTGGAAGCATCCGTCTGACCTCACTCTCTAGAACACCGCAGAAGCTCGGCCAGCTGTGCCTGACATGCAGCTGGGTCATACGCAGGCCACATGGGTAGGGCCACTAGCCAACCAACGGCTGCCCCTGCTCCAGCTCTCTAGAGGGTCTGGAGTCAAAGCTGTTCCGAGGGGTTGGGAGTGGGGACCCCTCACTGCCTGCCCCTCCTGTGGCTGGAGCCGAGAGGATCTGCCCCTCGGGGGCCCCTGCCCCCTCCACCCTCCCCGCCCCGCCCCACTGGCGCAGGCTGCCGTGTGGCTTCTCCGAGGTCCTGGTGAGCATACTCGCTGCCTCCCGTGGGTCGCAGCTGCCGGCGGGGTGTGTGACTTCGGGTGCGGGCGGCTTCTTTCACAGACTCAGGGGGCCCCCAGTCCCGCCCTCAGGGCTGCAGCTCTGGGACCTCTGGTGGGGGCACCCAGAAGCCCTAGGGCTCTGAGGTCAAGTGGAGGCTAGGGGCCAGCAGGTGCTTCTCCCCCGCTTCCTTCTCAGACGCTTTGTTCTTGGACACTTCCTTCTTTCTCCGGGGCTGGGGGGGGGGCTTTGACCTTTGACTCTGTTCCCCCTCCAGAGCTCCTAGCCAGCTCCCCACCCACAGAGACCAGGGCCATTCTCGGTGCCCTTGAAGCGAGCTCCGGCGAGCCTCCTCCCTGGGTCCCAGGCAGTGGCTCTGTGTCTCTGTCCTTCCCGTCTGCCTGTCTGTGTCTCTGCTGCTCCAGTGACAGGACAGGGGAAGGCGGTGGCGGGACTCGGGTGGAGTCGGCCCGCCCTGGTACTGACCCGTCCCCCTGCCTGTGCGGCGGTCCCTGTGCTCACCCCGCGCGCGAGTGGGCCTGTCTGTGGGCCTGTCCACGTGCTGTGTCTGTCTGTCTCTGCATTCGGGTCTGCCTGTCCCTGGCACACCCTCCCCGCCCTCCCTCTCCATGTGCAGGTGACCACGCCCTGTGGAGGGCGGAGGGGGGCATTCTGGGGAGCCCCCACCTCTCTTCTCCCCTCTGGAGAGGGTTTGACGTTTAAAGGAATCCTGTCTCCCAAGCATAGGGCTTTCTGGGGAGGTAGCCCCGCCTCCTCAGCTGCTGGCGAAGGCACCTCTTCCTCAGTCTCGGGGGCTGGCAGGCTGGCCGCGGAGAGGGTGCCGCCCGCCGGACCTGGAGCCCGTGCTCTGAAGGGAGCATTCGGGGAAAGCTGCTTTCCTGAGTCCTGACCCAGGCAGTTCCTTCCCCCTGGGGCCGCCCTGCCGAAGTGACTCCCTCCCAGGCAGGCCCTGGAGTCCTGTGGCTCCCCCACTCGGCTGCCCCCTGGCTCTCGCCCCACCCCGCCCCCTCTGCTTGTGTCCCCTCCCTCGATCGCCCTGAGGGTCCGGTCGGCCCGGCCTCAGCCAGGGTGGACCCTCTGCCGCCCCGCTGACCGGCCCCTACTTTGCTCATAGGTGGGCTGCTGTTTGGCAGCGGGAGGTGCTCGAGCCTGTCGGGGTCCCCAGGTGCGGTCCCCATGGTGCATAAGATGGTGGAGGCCATGTCCCAGCTGCAGGAGGAGAAAGCCCGGCTGCAGGAGCTGGCGGCCCTACGGGAGAGGCTGGCCCTCCAGGACAGTGACCCGCAAACCACACCCACCCAGCTGCAGAACCAGGTACCCGGGGAGGGTGGGAGGGCCAGAGGCCGCTTCCCACCACGGAGCAGGTCAGAGGACACCGGCTGGGCCACCTGGAACCCACCAGGCCACAGGCATAATGGACAGCTGGGCTCTTCTCTCCCGGCTTGGGAATGCAAGGTGGCAAGAGTCGGAGTCCTGGCACTCCCATCCTGGTCACCCTTGTGCCGCATTCCTTGTGGTTCCCAGAGACCAGGACCACCGCTCCAGAGCATCCGGCAGTGTGTACAGACGTGAGAGGAGCAGGAGGGGGCAGGGACGCTGCCCGCCCTGAGTTCACCCTGTCTGCTCGCAGCCCGAGGGGACCAAAGTCACTGCAGAGGTCACCCCACAGAAAATGGGCAGGCAGGGAGAGGCTGGTGTGCGTGCGCCCGGGAGGAGGGCGCTTTGCGGCCTCTGTGGGTCAGGGAGAGCCGAAGGTTTCCGCCGTGAGCATCGTCTTCTGCGTTCACTGGCCAGGAGGACCCCTGGGGGCTCTCAGCCCTTGCTTCATTCTCTCCGTCCCCCATACGTGGGCTGCAAGGCCCCTCCCCTCGGGCTTAGCTCCCGCTCCCCTTGTCCTGTCTGTCTTCCGTGCCTGTGTCTGACCCTCCCCCCTCCCCAGGCCCCTAGCCCCATCTGCCCCCTCATCGCTGCCTTGGACCTGGTCTGCCCTGTGGAAAGCGCTGCCTCTGGGCGGAGCCAGGTTCTTTCCCTGGGGACGCGCCGCCTGTGGCCCTTCTCCGGACTGACCATCCCTGGAAACTGGGACTTGTGACTCGTGCTCAGTTCTGGAGGGCAGTAGTCTCTTTATGTGCTTTCTAAAGGCAGTGTTTTTTTTTTCCAGCTGAGGGGCGTGTCCTCTTCTCAGGAACTGTGTGTCCTGACCACGACCTGTCCCTCGCTGAGTTGGGTGGCCCTGCTTGGGCGTCCCTAGTGCCCGTGCCTCCCTCGTGTGTGCAGACACCGCTGTCTGCTGCCTCTGGGCCCGTCTGCCCCTCAGACCGGGGCTGCTCCGGGCAGGTGTGACGCAGCAGCTCTGCACCGCCGCTGGCCCCTGAGGCGCCCACCTGCCCCCTTCCCTCCTGCAGGTGCTGGCTGGCTGCCCAGGAGGTGCCGGCACCGAGCTGAGTGCGGGGGGTGCCCAGGGAGACGGGTGCGCCCTCGCCTGCACGGCCTCGGTCTGGGGAGGGTGCACGCTGGTTACATGCACCCGTGCCAGGAGGAGTGCAGAGGGCTCTGGGGGTGGGCACACGCACAGGGCGTGGGGGCCATGCCGGGAGCTTTGTCCGGAGGTCAGGGGTGGCCGCCTTGAGAAGGTGACACTGGAGCTGTGGCCTGGCACAGAGCAGAGGAGATGTGCTCTGCGCTGAGGGAGCGGGTCCGTGCAAAGGGACTGTGGCCGGGCAGCAAGATGAGTGAGCGCATTTGGTGTCCACTGGGACTGGTGCCAGGACACACAGCCCCCCCACCCCTCCCTGGGGACCCCCGGGTCCTCAGATGCTCAAGTCCCTTTTATGAAATGGCTTAGTGTTTGCACAGATCCTACACCCTTCCTCCCACAGACTTTAAATCAGCTCCAGATCAGTTAGAGTGCCTAACACAAATGCTGCAAATGCTGCCTGAATAGTTGTTATAGGATCAACTTTTTGGATTTTTATTTCCCAATATTTTTATTTGTATTATTATTTTTACTTTTAAAGATTTTATTTATTTATTTTTAGAGAGAGGAAGGGAGAAAGAGAGGGAGAGAAACATCAGTGTGTGGTTGCTTCTTGCATGCCCCGCACTAGAGACCCAGTCTGCAACCCAGACGTGCCCTGACTGGGAATTGAACCGGTGACCCGCTGGTTCGCAGGCCGGCACGTGATCCACTGAGCCACACCAGCCGGGGCTCTTTCCCAGTATTTCTAAACCGAGGTCGGTTGAGTCCCAGGATGTGAAACCCGAGGATATGGAGGGGAGGGCCGACTGCATGAAGGCGGAACCAAGGCCTGGGTAGCTGGGGTGCAGCGTGGGGCACTGACTGCAGGCGGTGGGGTGGTGGGGCCGTCGCGGCCCGGCCTGCAGGACACACCCCGGGACACGCGCCGGGCCTGTGGCCAGCCTCAGCAGCTCTGCCTTCCCTGACCTGCCGCAGGCCAGGCCGGCCAGGCTCCTCGCTGTTCAGACATGCCGCTTTGTTTTCAAAGAGCTTTGCTGAGATATAACTCGCTTGCCATAAAATTCACCCCTTTGGAGGCGTACGGCTTAGTGGTTTAAGTATGTTCAGGTGGTGACACCACCACCACCACCGCCGGCGAATTGTGGAACATTTTCGTCACCCCAGAAAGATCTATTCAGTCACCGCCACCCCACGCCCCCCAGCTCCTGGCAGCCGCTGATCTGCTGTCTGTTTTATGGATTTGCCTTTTTGGGAGCATTTCATGTAAATGAAATCATAATATCACATGGCCTTTTGTGACTTTGAGTAAGTTTAAAAAAAAACATTTTTGCCCTTAGTTCGCACAATCTGCTTCTTCGAGGGGAAGCCGAAGGTGAAGTGTGGAAGCCTTTCTGGTGTCTCCAAGCCCCCGACTCCCCCCGCCCCTCCCCCGCTGCCCTGGCCGACCCGGAGAATTTGGAACAGCGCCCGGTCTTCTTCGCTCACTTCGGTTTATCCTCAGACCCTCTGAGAGCGCCGGCCCTTTCCGGACAGGGTCTCAGCGGATGCACCTGAGCTGCAGTCCCTGAGCCCCCGCCACCCGGAGGGTCCTACCCTGGGGCACGGTGGCCAGCCCTGCGGGCCTGGAGCCGGGTTCAAATCCTGACTTCGGCACTACTCGGGAGCAGTGTGGCCGTGGACTAGCTCGTCGTTGCTCTGCGCCTCGGTTTCCTCATCCGCACGGTGCGGGACCCGCTGAGATGACCCAGGGCTACAGGTGGCACTGCCATCGGCACCATCGTTACCGGGGTTGGGGGGGTGGGGGGGGACGTTGGATTGGGAGCCACCAGGGCAGGACTCCGGTCCTGGCTTTGCCGCTCGCTGGCTGTGCCGCCGCAGGAAGTCACTTCCTGCCTGGGGCTGCAGTTCCCGGCCTCTAACCTGGGGCCCATCAGTGTTTGCTTTGTGAGCCTGGACAGAGGGATGGATGGCAAACTGTAGAGCGCTGTGCCTCGAGAGGGCCACTCCTGCGTGCTCCAGTCCCCTGTCAGCCTCGCTGTGGTTTGACCTTGACCTTCCTGGTCTTCTCAATGTTGATTCTCTAAGGAAAGCCCACCACAGGATACTCGCCGCCTGGTTCTCTCGGTGCCTTGTCCTCAGCCTTGTGCAGACTCACCTCCTGAACGGGGCTGCCCTCCTGAAAGGCAGTGTGAAGAGTGGTTAAGAGGGAGCGCTTTGCAGGGAGGTCCTGCTGGAGGGTCCTGCTGGGGGGCCTCAGTTACAATCTTAGGTGCGCCACCTAGTGGTCACCTTGAGCAAGTTGCTTAACCAAGGCTTAATTCAATCTCTTGGAACTTCAGTTCTTCTTCCTGTAAAATGGGGATAATAATAGTATGTACTGCAGAGGATTGGGGGTTCAAAGTGTCAACCTGACAGAGTACCCTCGCCCCGCTGGTGAGGCCGACTCAGTGACCGGGGCTGCAGTAGCCCTTGTCTCAGCCTGGGCTCGAGAGGGCTGCTTGCGACTTTCCAGCCTCCCGCCGGTTGAGTGTCTGACGGAGACCTTTGTGTTTGCGGGGCGCCCAGTGTGCTCCTTGTGGGGAGCACTCAGGCCAAAGGTCAGCTTCTCTGTCCTGAGCACCAGCCGACCCAGGCCACAGAGGCCGCTGGTCTTGGTCTGGCCACCAAGGGAGGCTGTGGCTAGTCTGGATGACTTTCCCTGACGTTGGCAGCAACAGCAGCCCCAGGTGACGTCCTGGTGGCTCCAAGCGCCCCGCCCCCTGGAGCCGTGGCCCCATCATACAGGTGCGGAAGCCAAAGGGCGGCGAAGTGGAGGCTTGTCCGAGGTTATGCGGCGGGCAGGGCGATGTCTGCATTACAGCCTGGGCGCTCTCGCCAGGGAGCTTGTTTCTGCGCCGCCCCCTGGTGGCAGGACTCGACTGTACAGGCTTTGCTGTGGAGGCAGGGCCAGATGGGCCGGTCAGGCTGGGTCAGTGGCCACGGAGCCCCGAGTCAGGTCTCCGGGAGTGGGGTATGTTGGGGGCAGGGTGGGGTGCTCCCTGGGACTGCCCCTCTGGCTTTTGGGCTGTTTCCCTGAGGCCCGATGGATCCCAGGCCCTCCGGCCTCCCCAGCCTAGTAAGGCCTCCTCTTCATCCCGGGAGAGCCCCATGTTCCCGTAAGACGCTCTGCTGCTGGCCGGCCAGCGCGGTGGGAGGCGGACAGCAGGTTGTCTGCGTGGAGAAGACAGGCCTGCGCAGGGCAGTCCCGCCCTCTTCGGAACCGCTTCCACCAAGAGATACAAATGTTGGGCCCCAGGTCCCGGCTCCTCCAAGGCCCCTCTGCACCAGGCTCCTGATTCAGCTCCTCTGGCTGATGGGGAGCCTGGGCTCGGGCCCAGCCTGGTCCCCTCCTCAGCCCTGGGGCTGACACTGAGCTGTCTTGGGGTCCATCACAGCAGCCTGTCAGGAGCCTGCTTTGCACTGGGGGTGCGCCTCTGCCGGTGCTTGAAGCGGTTGCTGAGTATCTGCCATGTGCCGGCCACCTGCTGGGGCAGGGGTGCGTGATGAGCAGTAGAGAGGCTCCTCCCCCTCTTGGCCTGCAGATGCGAGCACCGTGGCTGATGCAGAGCTGTGGCGGGTGTGTGCAGGGGGAGTCCTTCCACTCTGGTGAGGTTCACCCTCAGCCCCCCACTCTCTGCCTTCACTGCCCTGAGCCTGTCTGCCAGTTCCCATCTGACCTCCTGTGGGTACCTCTGTGTGTGTCTCTCTTTTCGCTCATTGTTTTCCTGACCCTCAGGCACCTTCCCCGAAAGCCCTCCTGAAGCAGACCCCTCCCGGCGGGGGGCAAGGGTCCCACTCCTGGGCAGCACGGGTGCTAATTCCCCAGCCCCAAAGGAGTGTTTGCGCCGGACTGACCCCCGCAGTGTTGAGACGTGTCCCCTGCTGCCCTGGACCAGCGGGGGGATGACCGAGTGCCTGGTACCGCTGACCAAAGGGGTCTCTCGCAGCCCTGCCCTCTGCCCCCTGTACAGCCGCATCCTTCTGGAGTGACCCTCAGGGTTCCAGGTAGAACCCACGAGCACCTAGGGCTCCAATTGTGACGCAAGAAGGCAGCAGGAGCCGGGGCTGCAGGCAGGTGGCAGGTGGGCACCCCGATCCCCCAGGTAAACACTGGAAAAGCCCACTTGCACTGCACCAGGGGCTGAGGGCCAGGCAGCGTGCTGGGGACAAGGGAGGCCGGAGCACCCAGCCCAGAGAACGCAGCCTGTCCGGGGCGCCGGTTCCTTGCTGATGGGCAGCCCTGGGGTGATTTCTGGGGTAGGGCGATGGGGTGAGGGGACCCCAACCTTTCCACAGGAGGTAGATCCCCCTTTTCAGGGTGCAGGGAGTTCGAGAAGAATACACACATTCTCTGAGACTTGAGAATCAGTGAAAAGCATAAAGAATTGGTCAAATACAGTGTCATGGTTTGGAGACCTCGGCCTTTCGGTACTGCTCCCAGAGTTTTGTTTTCGGGTTTTCTCTGCCTCACTGTGTTGGGGGGCCCTGCCCCGTGTCCATCAAAACTCCCGATGAACACAGGCTGTGAGTGCAAGACCTTCTGTGTGCACGCCCACCTCGGAGAACCGGGCCCTCCCCGAGGGCTGGGTGTGCAGGCGGGTCCCGGTTGCACAGCTAAGGAATGAGACACCGCCCTGTGCAAATTGTCCCTCCCCCCCTCTGGGCCCAGGGGACGAGCACCGGCCCCCAGGCTCTCAGCAGGAGGGGGCATTGGGAGGGTGCAGCGAGGTGGCCCGAGCTCTGCCCGCCTGCGTGGTCCGTGGCCCAGCACACTGCTTGGAGGGCTGTTAGGAATGCAGCCCACTGGGACCGCCCTGGTGCTGTGGTCACCGGGCTGTGCCCTCAGGTCACCTGCTTGTCCGCCAGGAGGACTTGGGCAGCCCGGTCAGGCCTCCCAGCCCCTCTCTGGGTCTGGGTCTCGGACCCCTCGTCCCCAACCATGAGTGCGTAGGCCGGGTGTCGTGGCCTTCACCTCAGAGGCCCAGTGGAGCCCATGGCTGGCTTCCTCCCCCGGCCGGCCCTGAAGGCGGGGGCCCGACCTGTGGCTCAGCCGCTTTCTCCTGCGGGAAAGTCTGCCTGCCCCACACTGCTGATGGCCGCTCAGCCGTCTTGGGAGACCACACACACACGCACACACACACACACACATACTCACACACCCTCGTCCAAGAAATCCCAATGTCTGGCCTCTCCTGAAAGGTCAGAAGGTTGGCGACACGGAGCCTGTGTCCCCCTGGCTGCAAGGGACACAAGGTGGCCGCCTCCGACAGGTGCATCTTGGGTGTCCTGCCCTGGACTGCCCCTCACCCGCCTTGGCGGGCTGGCCCCCGGGGGCAGTCGACCTTGTCACCTGTCGTTTACAAATAACAACCCAGTGGTTCGGGGCCCGCTGTGTATACCGCAGCTCCTAAGCCTCCGCCGAGGAGTCCGACTCTCGTGGCTCCTTTCCCAAGGTTGGGGCGGCCGTCACGGACCGCTCTGCAAGGACACGGGCAGACGTGCCCGTGCGGGGCCAGCGCCTCTGCCTGCGCTCTGGGTTCTTTTCCAAGGGCAGGTTCCTGATGTGGGGCCAGCGAGAAGACAGCCCCAGGAAGGGTCCCATCCTGGGGTCTGCTCTGGGGGGGTACGGGGGGGGTTGGTTTTCCTGCCCCGCTGAGCCGGGCACCCTTGCCTCCCGACGGGGCGCAGACCCCCTTCCCTTGCTAACGGCCTCATCGGGCTGCAGCTCTCCCGCAAGGCAGGCTGGGAGCTGGGGTGGTCGCGGGTCCCAGAGGCGCCCTGGTCGCTGGCAGCCCCGTCCCCACAGGCGGCCTCACCAGGAACTGCTCAGAGTGGAACTTTCTAGGGGCTGGGCCAGGACGGCTCCAGGCTTCAGAGTGTCTACCGTTCATACAGCTTGGGGGCCCCTTTAAGAAAAAAGAATACAAAGTTACAAATACAAAAGTAGGCCCAGGCCTTGGCAGGGGCCTGTGTCTCCTGGTGAGCTGCCTGTGGCCTGAGCCCCAGGTGGCACGGGGGTCACCTCTGCAGCGTTTCCCCCCAGACTCTCCCGAGAGCCCTGGCTGACGGGGTCCTGCAGTGGGAGAGGGGGCTGAAGGCTGTCAGGGCCAGGCCAGGTGTCGCTCCCCTGGAGCCCCAGGTGTGGCCTGCCGCTGGAACACAGGGAGGGCTGGGGCCGGGGCCTGGGTGCGGGCTGGAGGCGAGGAGCAGGGCTCGAGGTGACCCTGGCTTTGTGCCGGCAGGTGGAGAACCTGAAGGAGAAGCTGATTGGCCAGGCACAGGAAGTGAGCCGCCTCCGGTCAGAGCTGGTGAGGCCCAGCAGGCACCCTGCATGGGGGGCAGGCGTGGGGTGGGGGACGGCATGGGGTGGGGGCTGAGGGGCCCTGGGTAGGCTGGCCCCTCCCGACGAGGGCTGTGACCTGCCCGTGCAGCCCGAGCGGGGGCTGCACCCTGTTTGGGAAATGCTCCTGGAGGACTTATCACCCCTCGTGGTCGCTAGGGCCTCAGAGGTCATGTGACTCCCCAGGGGCGGGAGGTGAATGCGCCCTTGCCGAAGTAAAACAGGAGTGTGAACTCTGTATAAATATGACTGCTCTCGCTACTTTCACACTCGGGAAAATAGAAGGAAAGGGGTGGGGTGCTGCTGGGAGCTGCGCCTGCCTCACCACCCTTCCTGATCTCTCTCTCCTCTGCCTTCTTCCTCATTTCCCTCTTGAGTCCCTTCTCTCTCCTCTCCCCCGCTCACCCGCCTTGCTCTTTTCTCCTCCTCTCTGTCCTTCTCCCGCCTCCCCCCCACTCTCCCCCCACACCTTCCTTGCTCCCCCTGATCTGCCCCGGCCACATGCCCCCCTGGGCTGACGCGGCAGGGAGGCACAGACTTGGAGAAGCACCGGGACCTGCTGATGGTGGAGAATGAGCGACTGAGGCAGGAGATGCGGCGTTGCGAGGCTGAGCTTCAGGAGCTGCGTGCCAAGCCGGGGGCCCCCTGCGTGGGCTGCGAGCACAGCCAGGCGAGCACAGGGCCGGGGGTTCCCCCCCGAGGGCCGCCTCCCTCGCGGGGACCCCAGCTCCTCACGGTGCCCCCCCGCCTGCTCCTCTGCCCGCCTGCCCGCCTCACGCTCATCCTGGCCCTGTCTCCTGCCTGCAGGAGAGCGCCCAGCTCCGGGACAGGCTGTCGCAGCTGCAGCTGGAGGTGGCGGAGAACAAAAGCGTGCTGTCGGAGCTGAACCTGGAGGTGCAGCAGAAGACCAACCGGCTGGCCGAGGTGGAGCTGCGGCTCAAGGACTGCCTGGCCGAGAAGGCACAGGAGGAGGAGCGGCTCAGCCGGCGCCTGCGGGACAGCCACGAGACCATCGCCAGCCTGCGGGCCCAGTCGCCGCCCGTCAAGGTGAGCCGCGGTCTGGCGGCCTCGCGCAGAGCCCGTGCCGGCCTGGACTGTGCCTCAGCGCTCGGCCGGCTGGCCGTGGGTCCCCGGGGCAGGGCTGGCGTGAGGAAGTGGGTGTGCACGGTTGAAGGCTGCGTTCCAGCTCTGCGCTGGGTCTGTTTCCGGCCCTCCCCTCCTCGCCGCCCAGGGCCAGGCAGGCACATGATAGGCCTCCGGCAAGCGGTGCTGGATGTGCCCGCTGTGGGCCAGGCATGGACGGAGGGCATCGCCCCATTCTGCCCTCGTCTTTGCTCGTCTGTCAGTCCTGTGCCCTGGCTGGGGCCACAGCCAGGCTCATAGTGGGCTGATTAAGACGAGGAGATTGTGGGAGGCCCTCGCAGCATTCAGGATAGCCAGGACCTCATGGCGTCTCTAGTTTTCTCCAGGCTCTTGGTGGGATGTCCCTGAGGGTCCCCTCCCCAGGCCAGCCGCATCTCAGGGCCCCAGAGTGAGGCCGAGGGGCCCCGCACCTCCATGCACCTGCCCCCCCTCTCCCCTCCCAGTATGTCATCAGGACGGTGGAGGTGGAGTCGTCCAAGACCAAGCAGGCCCTCAGCGAGTCCCAGACCCGGAACCAGCACCTGCAGGAGCAGGTGGCCATGCAGAGGCAGGTGCTGAAGGAGATGGAGCAGCAGCTGCAGAGCTCGCACCAGCTGACCGCACAGCTCCGGGCGCAGGTGTGCCGGCCGCGTGGGGGGGTGTGCGTGGCTGTCAGGTTGCGGGGAGGGGGGGGGGCGGGTGCCAAGGCCAGCCTCTGGGACAGGGCAGCAGACCCAGGCTCTGGTTCCTCCTCTTCTCGCTGACCGTGTGACCGAGGGTCAGTCTGTCTGAGTCTCCTTTCTGTGCAATGACATGACCGCAGAACCCACCGTGCAGCGGGGCCCAGGGCCAGACTCACAGGAGGCTGTTCTCACAGCCCAGCACACGCGCTCTCCGAAGGCGCTGTAGTCAGTGTCACAGCCAACAGGCTTCCTGCTCCCCTGGGGCTTGTGCCCCTGTCGTAGGCCGAGTTGGTGCTGGGGCGACGCAGGGCAGTAGCTGCACCCGCCCCCTCCTGCTCAAGCCCCCGCGTTGATCTGCTACCCGGCCTTGGCCACCAGATCGCCATGTACGAGTCGGAGCTGGAACGGGCGCACGGGCAGATGCTGGAGGAGATGCAGTGCCTGGAGGAGGACAAGAACCGGGCCATCGAGGAGGCCTTCGCCAGGGCCCAGGTGGAGATGAAGGCCGTGCACGAGAACCTGGCAGGTGAGCTGGCCGCCGGGGCCCTGGCCCGCCCCCGGTCGCCACCCTCGGCCCTGCCCGCCTCACACCCTTCCTGCCCTCGCAGGCGTCCGGACCAACCTGCTGACGCTGCAGCCGGCGCTTCGGACCCTCACCAACGACTACAACGGGCTCAAGCGGCAGGTGCGGGGCTTCCCCCTGCTGCTGCAGGAGGCGCTCAAGAGCGTCAAGGCTGAGGTGAGTGCAGGCCATGGGGGGCGGGGCTGGGAGCAGCCCAGAGCCCTGGGGAAGTGGCAGTGCCCACCAGGGCTCTCTTCCAAAACGCGGACCAAGTGCCCCAGACAACAGCTCCCCCCAGCGCACGCGCACACACACACACACACACACACACACACACACACTCTGCCGCCCCAGACCTCCTTTGAAAACGTCTGGCCGGGGCAGGTATTTGGGCGTTGATCTGATTATGACTCTCTCACCCCAACATGCTACATACGTCCTTACATCTGTTAGGGTTCATTTAATTTTTTTCCAGCTGAGCTTGTTTGATATGAGAATAGCCAGCGTCTCTTAAGTGCCTCCTACGTGCTGAGCCTTTTATAGCCGCCAGCTCCTTGAATCTGCGTGACGGCTCTGCAGGGCACCCGGACTGATGATGTATTTTAGGAATAGAAAACAGGTCTTCTTTCAGATACCGTGTCAATAATCCGTGGACGTGGTAGAAAGTTCAGACCCTGCAGAAGGGCATGGGATGAAAAGGAGAGGACTCTCCCTGACACCCGCTCCCTGGAGGCGGCCTCTCCGTCAGCATGTCCCCCAGGACATCGTGGGCGTGAGGAATGGGGCGCTGTCTCTGCCCTCTTACCCACAAGGGCAACGTATGGACGTGTGGCCTGCACCTGGCTTCTTTCCCCCGTGGAATGCCACTTGGAGATCTTTACCTACCAGCTCCTACAGATGCACGAGCTAGGTGGTGTTATTATCCCCATTTTACGGAGGAGAAAATGATTTTCCCCATCGATTGAGGCTGGAAGACGTTGGGCCTGTTGCCTCAGGTGCCCCAGCTACTCAGTGTAGAGCTGGGGTGTGGGTTCAGCCGAATCTGTAGTCAAGTGCAAGTGTTGTGGAGTGAGGCTGAGTCCCGGCTCTTTGCTTGTGTAGCAGGGTGACCTTGAACTATTGGCTTAGCCCCTGTGGGGCTCAGTTTCTTGCTCTGTAAGATGGGACTGGTAGCCGTACCTACCCAGAGGGGTTACTGGGAAAATCTGACACATGCCAGCACATGTCAACGACTCGCCCAGGGCAGGGGGCAGTGCTCAGCCTGCCTGGGGGCAGGCAGTCTGTGGAGCTGGCCCCCGGATGGCGCTGTGTGTCCCCCACCAGATCGGCCAGGCCATCGAGGAGGTCAACAGCAACAACCAGGAGCTGCTGCGAAAGTACCGCCGGGAGCTGCAGCTGCGCAAGAAATGCCACAATGAGCTCGTGCGGCTGAAAGGTGACTACTGGGTGGGCGGCGGGGGGTGGTGCCTGTCATAGGGGTCCTCGACCTGGCTTGGAGGTGGTCCTACCCTTCTGCTCAGCCCCCAGCACCATCCTATGAGCTGTGACCTGTCATCGAGGAGCTATTGTCATCCCTTCTTTGAGGATAAGGCAGCAGAGTCACAGAGAAGTCAGGGACTTGATCTGTCCAACTCAGAAGCCCTTGCCCAATGTCCATAGCAGGCCACCCCCAGGCTCCGGGTGGCCATGGGGTCAGGTATTGAAACTGGGTGGTGAGTGTCTGGAATGCCACCTGTTCTGACCTAGGGCCAGGTCAAGCTTGAGATTTCAGCTGTTCGCTGCACAAAGGTCTAGAGAGCTCGCCTGCTCTGTGCCAGGTGCCGTTCCAGATGCTGAGGCAGATGTGGCTGCAGCCCCGCAGACGCCATCCCTGCCTCATGGTGCTCACTTCAGCCCATAGAGTGGACAGTGGTTGTTATTTAGCCAGAGAACCCCCGCAGGGGTTCTGTTACCAGGGCTGGGGAGGAGCGCCAAGAGCCCCTGGGTATGTGATAGTAGGAGGTGGTGTTGGAGGGCTTCCTGGAGGAGGCAAAACTAGACCTGAGAGCTGGCCTGTGAATTGGAGTGGACAGGTGAAGGGGTAAGGTGGGTCTGTGCTGGCCCTGTACTGGCCGTGGTGGGGAGTCTCCTCTTGGTCCCGGGAGCGCTGGGTCCCACCGAAGGGCTTGAGGCAAAGGGGGTGGTGGGACCACCCCCTCCCATGCCTCCCAGAGCCCCAGGGCTGCCCTGCGGCCGGGTCCATCGGTGTGCTGCCAGTCGTCCACCCACCGTCCGGTCCAGTCTGCCCTCCTGCTCCCCGGGCCCCACCCTGGCATTTGCAGCGCCCTTTCTGAGCGATAGAACGAGCCTCGGCTTACTGACACCCAAGCCCTTCACTGTGTACACGAGGAACCTGAAGTACAGAGGTGCAAAGAGAGCGTCTGTTTTGGCATTCCACCCAGACCGGTACCCACTCCTCCCACCCACATGACCCCTGCAGTTGACCTTTTCTCCCTGTCCCAAGGTGAAGCTCCCACCCCCAACTGGTTAGCTCTGGAAGGAAGTGTACCAATAAGTGAATTCATACTATAGTGTGAGTGACTGATAACAGTTTTGTGGCCCTGGGTGCTTTGCTTAGAAGACAGGAGCCTCCTGTGCCACCAGGCTGCTTAGGACACCACTGGACACAGAGTAGTCTGGTCTTGACGTGGCCTGTGCCTTTCTCTGCTCCCCCATCTGTCGCAGGGAACATCCGGGTGATTGCTCGGGTCCGGCCGATCACCAAAGAGGATGGGGAAGGACCCGAGGCGACCAATGCAGTGACCTTCGATCCTGACGATGACTCCATCATCCACCTGCTGCACAAAGGAAAGCCTGTGTCCTTTGAGCTGGACAAGGTCTTCTCCCCGAGGGCCTCGCAGCAGGACGTGAGTGTGGCTCCTGTGGGTGGTGGGGGGCAGGGAGAGAGAGCAGTGGAGAGAAGGGGTCATAAAGAGACTCACCAGCAAAGGGAGAGATGGTGGGGGGCAGACAGAAGTGTGAGAGTGGCAGGAGACAGGACGGAGAAGCCTGGGTGCCAGGGTCCCACTCTCCTTCCCCTCTGGAGAGGAGAAGGTGGGAAGCTAAGACTCAGCCTTAGAAGCCTCTGCTGGGAAGAAGAGATCCAGGCACAGCCCCACCCACCACACGGCCCCTCCCACCCATGTGGCCCCTCCCACCCTCAAAAGCCCCACCCACCATGTGGCTCCTCCCATCAACACGACCCTGGCCAGCACTGAGTCTGGTCCCTCCAGCCTGTGAGCAGCAAGTGGTCTCCGTATCAGCCCTTGCCTCACCTCTGCCAGGGCCGACCTGCCAGGCCTGTCTCGCCTGTGCTGTGCCACCTGCGCCTGGCTTTACCTTTGCTGCACCTTGGCCCACTGTCAGGCAGGCAGGCAGAGGCGGTGCCATGCAGGTGGCTGCCTTCTGCCTTCACTCAGCAGAGTGAAGGAGCCGGGGCTGGTCTCCGGAGCTCCAGAGCTGGGCGAACCCTTTCTCAGGTGTTGGCGGGCAGCAAGCACTGCGCTGTCTTCCCTCCTGGTTGTCCTTTGGCAACCAGGTCACCGTTGATGTCTAGTGCCAGTGACTTACTAGTCCCGAACTCCTCCACAGCGAGCTGGCCGCCCACATTAACATGCTGTGTTATTGCTGGAGGAGACAGCGGTCGGGGGAGGTGGCTGGACTTGGGGCTGGCGGGAACCCCGGGCCCCGCGGCCCTGGCAGCCCCACACCCTCCTTCCCCGTCCCCTCCCCAGGTGTTCCAGGAGGTGCAGGCCCTGATCACCTCCTGCATCGACGGCTACAACGTCTGCATCTTCGCCTACGGCCAGACGGGCGCTGGCAAGACCTACACGATGGAGGTGGGTGCCGGCCGGCTGGGACCGGGATTCGGACAGGGAGGACCACCCCTTGCTGCCATCGATGGGGCGTCTCCTCACGGGTCTGGGGTTCTGCGCGGTGTGCGTGCTGCCCTACTCAGTCTTCACAACCCCCCCCAAGTCTCCAGGCCCGAAGAGGGGCCCCTGTGGGGGTCCCCGTGGGTGGGAGAAGCAGACACACTAGTGGCCGAAGGATCTTTTTTTTTTTAAAGATTTTATTTATTTATTTTTAGAGAGGGAAGGGGGGGAGAGAGAGAGAGAGAGAGAGAGAGAGAAACATGTGCGGTTGCTGGGGGCCGTGGCCTGCAACCCAGGCATGGGCCCTGGCTGGGAATCGAACCTGCGACGCTTTGGTTCGCAGCCCGCGCTCAATCCACTGAGCTATGCCAGCCAGGGCTGGCCGAATGAAGGATCTTGGCCTGAAGTCGGAGGCGGCCTCTCCAGACCAGCCTCCGTAAATCGCCCGTACACCTCTGCCGGGCTCTCAGCACACGGCTGTGCCGTGCTGGGCCCTGGGACTATGGGAATGAATGAGGGCAGGTCTCCGCCCTAGAGGAGACCCCGGGCAGCGACAGGGACGGCCGGCACAGACCGGTGCAGACTGCGGTGGGGCGCCCAGCTCCCACCTGCCACTCCCGGGCAGAGCATCATCTCCCTGCTTGGGTCTGTCCCCTCCCCAAGGGGCACCGGGCCTCCAGGGCGAGGAGGAATCTCAACTGCAGATAGAAAGGCTGGCCCAGGGGGTGCCTTTGGCTCGTTAGCATTTCCCTGGCTCTTGAGGGGGTGCTGTGGGGATCCCTGAGTCTAGAGGGAGGGCAGTGGACAAGGGGAGCGGGACGGCCCTTGGACGGGAGGCGCCATCTAAGGGGAGAGAGGGCGCCGGTGAGGTTACCTCTCAGAAAGGCCAGGCAGCTCACAGGCCCAGGGCACCCACCAGCCCCTGTGCCTCCCTCCACTCCCCCAGGGCCTGGCTCCTGCCCTCGCTGACGCTGGACCCGCGTGTGGGCAGTGGCAGGGAAATCGCAGCTTCCCGGGGCGGGGCCCCTTCCGGGAGGCTCAGCACCCGCTGTGTGCAGTCCCCCGCCAGGCATTCACCTGGGGGCTCTGCCGGAAGCCTCCGGGCAGCTCTGGCAGGGTGGTGCCGGGAAACTGAGGCCCACGGAGGGGCTGCAAGAACGAAGTTGCTTGCAGCTGGTGGAGGGGGCTTGGGGGCAGACCAGCATGCAGACGTGAACTTCTGGCACGGAGGCTGGCCTGCGAGGGGTGGCTGGGGGTGCGTCACAGACACCCCGTGAGCATCCGCACGGCCACCCCGGTGTGGGGAGGGGCCCGGCTCACTGGGGTCGTCCTGCTGCCCCCAGGGGACCCCTGAGAACCCAGGCATCAACCAGCGGGCCCTGCAGCTGCTCTTCGCCGAGGTGCAGGAGAAGGCGTCCGACTGGGAATACACCATCACCGTCAGCGCGGCCGAGATCTACAACGAGGCCCTCAGGTGGGCGGCCCTGGAGTTTGAGGTTCTCAGGTGGGAGGCACTCTCAGGTGGAGGCGCTCAGGCCTGCGGCCCTGGCGCAGAGCCGTGTGGGAAGGGAGGTGGGGTTTCTCCCCGAAGAAGGGAGATGGGGGCTGTCCGTGAGGACTCAGCTCAGGGGGTCTGTTGGTCCTGGCTCCTCCCCCCAGCCTAGAGGCAGGGCAGGAGGGCTGGCTCTGAGCCCCGGGACCGGGAGGCACAGGTGGAGGTGCTCCTTTCCCCCTGGAAGTGGCCTCCCCGCCCCTGCAGGCTGCCGGGTGGGAGACACGGGAGGAGGGAGTCACTGTCCCGCCTCCCCCCCCACCCCCCACCCAGGGACCTGCTGGGGCAGGAGCCCCAGGAGAAACTGGAGATCCGGCTGTGCCCAGATGGCAGCGGGCAGCTGTACGTGCCGGGCCTGACTGAGTTCCAGGTGCAGAGCGTGGAGGACATCAACAAGGTGTGGAGCTGGGGGCGGAGAAATGTGGGGAGACCCCACCCAGAGCCGGGTGCTCTGGCGCAGCCATGTCCCCACACCCCTTGGAGCCTCAGTTTCCTCCTCTGTACAATGCAGGGGTGACACCCCTCACGGGGATTCTCGGGGACGGGGTGGTTGCAAGACCCCACTCCGAGCCCGGTTTCTCTGCCACGCCCCCACCCCAGGTGTTTGAGTTCGGCCACACCAACCGCACGACGGAGTTCACCAACCTGAACGAGCACAGCTCCCGCTCGCACGCCCTGCTCATCGTGACTGTGCGCGGCGTGGACTGCAGCACCGGCCTCCGCACCACGGGTGAGTGAGGGCGGCGGGCAGCCTGGCCCGAGCTCCCCCGCCCCTGTCCCCTGGGCGCCCCTGACCTGCCTGGTGCCCTCCCCGCAGGGAAGCTGAACCTGGTGGACCTGGCCGGCTCGGAGCGCGTGGGCAAGTCCGGGGCGGAGGGCAGCCGCCTGCGGGAGGCGCAGCACATCAACAAGTCCCTGTCGGCGCTGGGGGACGTCATCGCGGCTCTGCGCTCCCGCCAGGGCCACGTGCCCTTCCGCAACTCCAAGCTCACCTACCTGCTGCAGGACTCGCTCAGTGGGGACAGCAAGACCCTCATGGTGGTGCAGGTGAGGGCCTCGGGTGGGCTCGGCCGGCACCACGGCCAGGGACCCCTTCCGGGTACCCAAGCTGTGTGAAGGGACCTTTGTCCCCAGCGGCTCCGAAGCTGGGTGCCGTGCACCCCTCCAGCCTCCCCAGCAGACCTGGCCACACACGCCGTGCACCTCTCAAGGTCCCCTGGCCCAGGAGCACCCTCCGGCGAGCATGCTGCCCCCTCCAGTTCTGTGGGGGCGGCTGGCTTCGGTGGTGAGCAAGCCCTCGTGTCCCCCAGGTGTCCCCCGTGGAGAAGAACACCAGCGAGACGCTCTACTCCCTCAAGTTTGCCGAGAGGGTCCGCTCTGTGGAGCTGGGCCCTGGGTCGCGCAGGGCAGAGCTGGGGTCCTGGTCCAGCCAGGAGCATCTGGAGGTAAGGGGATGGCACAGGCCTGTTCCAGGGGCCCTGGGCGGAGGCTTCCAGGTGAGGGGCAGGATGGGGGCAGGGATGGAGGAGAGAGGCCAGAGGGGCTGAAGCCAGAACTCGAACCCAGACCCGGTAGCCTCTTTAGTCCCAGTATTTCAGGGCCTCGGAGGTCCCTGTGGGGCCTTCAGCTGGTCGGGGAGGTGGGCCGCAGGTGGGCACACGGGTGCTCAGCGGTAACTAGGTCACTTCCTTACATGTACTCTCGTGTAACTCTCGCAACAACTGAGCTGGGGCATCGCCATTGTCATGCCCGTTTTGCAGATGAGCAAGGTGTCAGGAGGCTGGGAGGGGAGTGGAGGGCAGCAGGGCTGGGGGGCAGGCGGCACGGCCCCACCCACCTGCTTGCCCCCGCCCACAGTGGGAGCCAGCCTGCCAGACGCCACAGCCCTCAGCCCGGGCTCATTCGGCGCCTGGCTCTGGGACCACTAGCCGCCCAGGCTCCATCCGGAGGAGGCTGCAGCCCTCAGGTGAGCCTTCGGGGAGGGAGTGGGTGGGTGGGTGAGCCCCATCCCCAGCAGGTCAGTCACAGCCACTGGGCTGCCCTGCCCTTACGTGGACAGGCTTTTTCTTTCCTCTTTTTAAGAGTTTCTAAAACTTCCCTAGAGCCTGTGTCACACCCTTCCCTGGGCCTGGGAGTTGGGGCAGACAGCGCTGGGTCCGCTTTACAGACGGGAAACCGAAGACCCCCACTCCTAGCTGGGCCGGGGGCCTCGAGGCTCAGGCCATGAGTGTCCAGGCTGGGCTCATGCGGCGTGTCTTCCACAGCAGGCCTGGCGTCCCTAGACCTGGGCCTTGGCTCCGGGGGTGGAAAGGACAGGGTCCACTCCATGTCCCTGGTGAGCAGTGAGCCTGGTCAGAGGCCTGGAAACCAGGCCTCCAGCCCCCACCTTGGCCCCAGTTGCAGAAAGGCCCAGCAAGTGCTTGGAGCACAAAGACACAGGGGCAGCAGAGTCCTGAGGGGTCCTGGCCCAAGGCAGGCCCCCCAGTGAGATGCCTGTTGCTTTGATTTCAGCCTGAGGCTGGGGCTGCAGAGTCTCCAGGTGAGTGTGGGCCAGGGGCCCAGCGCTATCTGCCGCCTGACCTCGTCTTGGGTTGCTGGGCTGTGCAGGGCGCCTGCTGCTCACGGCTGGGTCTGTCCTTCCGCTGCCTGCTGTCTGTGTGCTTCTGCTGGGCTCCCCCCTGCTCCCGAACAGAGCCTCAGGAGCCCCTCCCCCCCACAGGGAAGTCGAGGCCGTTGCCTGTCTGATGGATTGACGGACGCGTCCACCCACCATGCCGGGGGCTAGGTCCTGAGGCCTCGCTGGCCTTCGCCCGCTGCAGCTGGGGGTCCAGGAGGCAGAGGCCGGAGTGAGGCCCCTCTTCTGTCTCCCCTGAGATGAAACATGTTCAGAAGGAAATGGTGTCTCTCGGCTGTGGCTCTTGGTGCAATTGACTCGGGTTGGAAGGGCAGGGATGTCCTGCTCCACCTGGCAGACCCAGGCCCTCCGACGGTGGCCCCTTGTGGGGAGGGCAGTGGTGTCTGGAGGGTGGCCTTCGCCCCGGCTGGCCCAGCTCTCCCAGGCTGCAGGGCGCCCTCTGAGGCGGGCGGCCGAGGAGCCCCTGGGAGGCACAGGAACCAGGACAGGCTGGTCAGTTGGTGGGCATGCCGGGGGAAGTCCACCAGGGGGCACCCCACGGGGCAAGTGTATGGTGTGCACTGGTGTACAGAGGAGCAGGCCCTGCCAGCCCCAGGCCGGGCGGTATTTATGGCTGGCGGGAAGCCAGGGGGCGGGGACTCTGCTGCACCCCTCATCTGCCTGACACCAGGCTGTCCCTGCTCCCTGGCTTCTGGACACAGTCTTCCCTCTGAAATCCTATTTAAGAACTTTTGGAAGCTTAGCCATTTTTACGTATTAAAATAAAAGCCTTTTTGCACAAGCGTGGTCTGGAAGGGTGGGTCTCGCGAACCCCTGGCCATCAGGAGCGCCTGCCTGGTGGTCGCCTGCGGCCCTCCACGGAAGCCTGGCGTGTCCTGAGCACCTGTGACTGGGGGGCCGGCGCCCCCTCCCTGACTGTGAGCAACTGACCCCGACCCACGAACAGTGCAGGCACCTCCACCGTGCAGACGGGAAGTGAAGGCTCCGCAAGTCCTGGCAAAACCACGGCTGGGCCCTGGACTTGTCCCTGTAAGTGAACTGGCCACAGGCGAGTGCCACCTCCCCCAGGGCTGATGGGACCCCGACCACCCATGCAGGGCAGCCCCCACCCCCGCCATGAGGTGTGTTGGCCTGGACTTGGCTGCAGCCTTGGGGGATGCTGTGCTCAGTGGGATCCCCCCTCCGACAGGGGTTGGGCCACCCACCCACCGCTGCCTGGGGAGAAGCGAAGCCCACCGGCTGAGGGGGCTCATCCTGGCCAGCCGGCCCTGGGGACTCCTGCACGGAGTGAAGTCCATTCAGGGCCCTCCTGGGGGCGTGGGGGACGGCCCCCCCAGCCCGGGGTCTGAAGCCTGCCTGGCGGCGGGGGGGGCCCGGGGTGCATGCTGGGGTCTGGGCCAGCACAGTGGTGGCCATGGCTGTGAGGCGGGGGTCCTAGCACCCTGCAGGATTCAGCTGTTGGCCTTGGAGGGCCCAGTGCACCCCTGGGAGTGTGGCTGAGATGGAGGGGATGGTGGGGCACCCCCTCACCTGTCTCCCAGCCATGGAGGAAGAGTTGCTGCTTCCCCTTCCTCTCTCCCAAAGTCAGAACTGGCCCTTTCCTGTTTGCCCAGCACTCTGCTGCCCCCTGCTGGCCACACAGCCTGGTGCACCGTCCCTGCAGAAGCCCCTGTGGCCAAATATACCTCTCCCCACAAAAAAAAACAGTAAATACTTACAAATTTAATAAAATTTGCCTTATAAATTACAGCAGCAGCCGCAGGGCTTGGTTGGCTGCCCCAGGAAGCAAGATTTGGGCAAAGCTGGGCAGCCACTGCTGATAGGAGTCATCTGAGTTCAGGGCTGTGGAGGCAGCCGGTGGGTCAGTGCTGCCGCCTCCAGGACGGCCACAGGGCAGCGGAGGGGGCAGGGCAGAGGCTCACGGGCCAGTGGGCGCACAGGGAGCAGGAGTGCGTGCTGAGGCCAGGCCCCAAGGGCTGCCAGGTGCCCCCGCCCACTGGACCCCTCAGTCCAAACTGGCCATGAGCAAGTGCAGCTCCCGGAAGGCACTGCCGTGACGGCCGCTCAAGCCCGCCTTGCTCTTGACGAGGCCACTGATGCCCTTGAGCTGCTTGTAGCAGAGCCGGCACTTGTGGAGCCTGTGGGCAGAGGGGCTGCACTTGAGGTGGCTGGCTGCCCGGATACCATGACGCCCCCTGACCCTGGGGCCTTGCCTGTCGTAACTACCCCCGCCCGACCTCCAGACCACACC
This sequence comes from Phyllostomus hastatus, assembly GCF_019186645.2. Classification (NCBI taxonomy): domain Eukaryota; kingdom Metazoa; phylum Chordata; class Mammalia; order Chiroptera; family Phyllostomidae; genus Phyllostomus; species Phyllostomus hastatus. The sequence continues at coordinate 24,019,991 of NW_025334024.1, forward strand.
AGGCCACGCCGGGCAGAGCCAGGCCGTGGAGGAGCCCAGGCTCTGCTACCCCTGCCCGACACCCTGAGCCAGGGACTCTGTGCAGGCACAGTGACCTCCTCCTCAGCTGCTCTAGTGGGGCTTCCCAACAGCGGGCTGGGCCCCTCGGCCCACGTGCCCTCAGCCTGGGGTGGCACCCCTGCCCCCAACACAGGCACTTGACCAGGCCCCTCACCTCTCCTCCCGGCTAATGTCCACGCCCACAGAGGGCGGGGCTGCCAGGATGTCAGTGATCAGTGGCAGAAACCGCTGCAGGATCAGCTTCAGTGAGGTGCAGCCTGTCTGGACATAGCTTCAGAGGCAGACGGAAGGACGGAGCCACAGACAGACAGACAGACAGCAAGTACACAAAGACAGATAGGTCGGGGCAGATCAGAGGCGGCCACCTCACGTGGTCCCTGCAGGAGCCTCTCGGTCCCCTCCTCTCCCTGCTGCGAGGCGGCCCGGGCTCCCCCACACGTACCTCTCGTACTTGCTCTGCAGAAGCTTCTCGATCTGCGGCAGGACCGTGGTGCACAGGTCCAGCTTCCACAGGGAGCTGGGGAGAGGCCCGGGGACAGGTGCCCTCAGCACCCAGCCCCGCCCCCTCCACCCACTCCGCCCGCTGTGGCCACTTACGCTTTCTGGTTGACGATGTTCAGGAGGTCCACCACCACCGACAGGTCATTGATGGCCACGGCCGAGTCCACCGACGTCTGTGCAAACAGAGCACCCGTTGCAGAGGGCTGGGGACAGGGAGGCCCCTGCCTGGGTGTGGTGTGACGATGGGTTTTTTGTGGGGTATTAAGAGGACCACCTAAAATAAGGAGCCTCGAGAGGCCAGGCCTGCTGCTCAATGAGTGGCAGCTGGTGAGCACCAGACTCCACTGATGCTCAATGAATGGCAGCTGGTGAGCACCAGACTCCACCGGTGCTCAATGAGTGGCAGCTGGCGAGGACAAGGGTGGAAGCAATGAAGGTGGAGTCAGCCACAGTGCGGTGAAAGGGGCCTCCCACCCGCCACTGCCCTGCATCCTGTGGCCCTCTCCTCGGCCAGCCCTAAGCTCGGGGCAGGGGCGAGGACGGCTCTTGCCTTGATGTCGCCCGTGGTCCACACGGCCCGCACGGTGTCCAGGTTCTTGTGGCGGCTGGTGAGCACCACGCACATGGTGTCATGGCCTTTGCGGATCTGCGACATGGCATCCTCGTCCACCAGCTCTGTCTGCTGGGGGATCTTCACGGCCTGGGGGGACGGGGGCCCGGGCGCTGGCGGCGAAGCTCTCTACCCTTGCCCCACGGGCCTCCACCCCGCCCCTGGCTGGGTCCCCACTCACGGGCAGGAAGTCGGAAGCCTTCAGCCCGATGGGCTCGTTTCGGGTGGCAGGGATGATGGCAGGCTCGGCCTTGGGTGCAGGGGTGGAAGTGACGAGCGGGGGCCAGGGCGGGGCCTCGAGCTGGAGGACCGGAGCACGGTGGGTGGGGGCCTGCGGGTTACCTCTCTGCCCCCAGCCCCGGCTCGGGGCCCAGCCCCCCGTGAGTCTCCCACCACAGCCCGCCACCCTGACCTACGTTTGGCACCGGGAACTGTGTGTCCATGGCTGGGCTGGGCTTCGCCGCCTCCTTGGCTATGGCCGTGTCTGGGGGCAAGAGGAAATGTCCTCTGGGTCAGGAGGAAGGCAGGGGTCGGGGTGAGACTCTGATGGCACCTGCAATCGTGGGGGACAGAGCAGGAGCCCGCGGGCAGCTGGGGAGGGAGGCCCAGGGGCTGGGGCTGTGCCTGTCCCCCACTTTCTCCCTCCCCCGTCCCAGGCCTGGCAGGAAGCAGGCGTCGGGCACCGTGTGTGGAGGGGTCACCGGGAAGCGTGTGCCAGGGGTGCTGGTGATGAGTGGGTGACGTCTCTCACCAGGCCCAGCATGCTCCTCCACAGCACGTGTGTGGTCTCTGGACCCGCCCGTGCGGGGGTCTGTTCGCTGTCTGCCCTCCTCACTAGGGTGCGGGCTCTGGGGGGAGCACCTGCCTGCCTCGTCCGTGCCCACTCACCGGGGCCCAGCCTGGGGCCCAGCACAGTCGGCGGCCTTGAGCCAGTGGGAGAGAGACTAGGGTGGTGTCAGCGAGGGGAGGCCAGGGGAGGGGCAGGGTCCTGAGGACTGGGGAGCTGGGGGCCAGGCTCCACCCCACCCCCCAGCTCACCGTCTTCTGGGGGTGCTGGGAAGGGCTCACTTCTTCGGGGCGGTGTCCGACCTGTAGAGGCAAAGGGGGTGGGGATTCACACTGGCTGCCTGAGGCTCCTGTCTGAGCCCCTAGGGCTGAGGTGACCCGGGGTCCAGGGGCCTGTCAGGACACGGGGGGCACTGAGGGAGTAAATGGAAGGTAGTTTCCAGGCATGCTGCTGCAGACTTGGGACCCTGCCCCTCCCCACCCATTTGCCCTGTAGGCCTTCCTTTGCTCAGGGGACTGAGTGGCTGCCAGGGCACTACCAGGGCCCAGAGGACCTGGGCCCAGAGCCTGGCCAGGTGGGTGTCAGGAGCTCGCACACTGAATGGACGCAGTCCCCGGAAGGATCGTTTGCATCCCTTTCACAGAAGGGGACGCTGGGGTCCGAAGGGTGGGAGCCAGGCCTCACTGATGCTGTTCTTGGGCTGGAAGATCTCGTTGTAGTCCTCCGCGTTCTGGATCTCCGCCCGCGACTCCCGCTCGTCCCGGTCGTCCTCGCTGCTGGGGCTGCGGCGCTCGCTTTCCGAGTTCTGCTTCACCCTGTGCGGCGGCCAGGGCCAGTGAGGCCAGGCCGGCCCCGCCAAAGCCTTGCGGGGGATGGGCCTGCCTCCTGTGCCCCGCAGCGCCCCAAGCCCCACTCTGAGGCTTGCTGCGGGTTGTGCTGGGCCCCCCAGTGCCCTGAGCCCCCCAGCACCCCAACCCCACCTCTGAGGCTTGCTGCGGGTTGTGCTGGGCCCCCCAGTGCCCTGTGCCCCCCCAGGGCCCCGAGCCCCAAGCCCACCTCTGAGGCTTGCTGCGGGTTGTGCTGGGCCCCCCAGTGCCCTGTGCGCCCCCAGGGCCCCGAGCCCCAAGCCCACCTCTGAGGCTTGCTGCAGGTCGTGCTGGGACGCTCATAGATGCGCCGGAGCGGGGCGGTGGGGGGAGGGGGCTGATGAGCCAAGGGCCGGCTGTCCTGCACGGGGTCCTGGGCCACCGTGCCTGTCCTGGTGACCCGGGTCAGGTCCACCACGTAAGAGGAGACGTTGCTCTGGGCGAAGGCCACACCTATCTGCAGGAAGGCCAGAGCTGGGGTGGGGCCCTTGCCAGCAGCGGCCAGGGCACAGGTGGGCAGGGCCCCCCCAAGAGCCCGGTGGGAGTGGGGCTGGTGCAAGCAGCAGGGTGGCCCGGCGGGAGGGTGGGCAGCGCTCTCACCAGCTGGTTGTTGCAGACGGCCAGGTCGGCCACCTTGCCCCAGCTGACTGGGACCACGTCGAAGCAGCGCTCGGGCTCCCAGCCGTAGACGCGCAGCGAGTCCTGGCAGCCGCTATACAGGCAGCAGCCGTCGGGGTTGAAGAGGATGCTCCTGGGCCGGGCGAGAGTGGGCCGCGGGTCCTAAGGAGCCCGGGGAGGCTGCGGGGCCCGAGGACACGCGGGGGCAGACGGGGAGATGGGAAAGGCCTGCCCACACCCACACCCCGCCTCCCCGGGGGAGGACAGGCCGGGCCCACTGCCTGGCTGCCTGCGTACCTGACCGGCCCGGGCTCCCCTTCAATGCAGCTCACCACCTGGAATTTCTCCAGGTCCCAGAAACGGATCGTCCTGCAAAGGTAGCCAGGCCGTGCTGGAAGCCAGGGCCCCATCGGCCTCCAAACAGCTGCTCTCCCTCCCCCTGCCCCCACTCCTCAGAGCCATTAAGAGCAATGCCCTGGGCTGGGGGCTGGCCCTGGGCAGGCTGGGGGAGGGCACTCCGTGGACAGGAGACTAACAAGGGCTTTGGACCAAAGTCCGGGGAGGGATGGCACCAGGGCCCCATCTGGCCTGGCCTAGCAGTTAATTCCTTCCACATAGGCTCACCAGGCATGTGACAGACACCCCGGGTCACAGAGACAGACTGGGGACACACACACTCAGAGGCAGAGATGTGAGAGGTGGCAGTCATGGGCCACGGGCCCACGTCCCCTCACCTGTCCGAGCTGCCAGAGGCCAGGAGGTACTCATTGGGATGGAACTCCACCACACTGACGGGCCCCGTGTGGCCGGGGAACTCGGACATCATCTTGCCAGCGGTCAGGTCCCAGAGCTGGGGCGGGGCAGGGCGGAGGGGGGGGCGGTGAAGGCCAGGCCGGGCCCTGCCGCTCGCACCCGTTCCAGCCCGAGCTCTTTACCCACACCCCACCGTCCGCTCCGGACGGGCTTGGGACACGCCACGCCGATCAGGAGGGAGGTGAGGGCCCCGTCTGAGTGTGACCGGCAGACGCCAGCCCCCAGCCCTGGGCCCCGGCTGTGCTGGCGGGTACCTTCACCGTGTGGTCGTCCGCAGCCGACGCCAACCACTTTCCGTCGGGGCTGAACCGGAGACACCGCACGGCCTGGCTGTGCCCCTGAGGAGGGGACAGGGCAGGGCACGGGGCTCACCTGAGGGGCCGGCCCAGGGGGCTCTCCGTCCCACTCCCCCGCCGGGGAACAGGCAGCAAGGGGACAGGCACACAGGAGACGCCCCTGAGGAACGCTCCCCACGCGTGGTCCCAGACCCCCGCCCGGCAGGCCGCTCCGAGAACTCCGGACGGCCCTCTCTGCACGTCAAAGGGCCTGCCAACCTCCAGCCCTAACTCTGCGTTAACCTCGGTGCTCCCACACTCCTGTGCGTAGGCACCCCCTCCCCTGATGATGCCTGTTTCCTGCCTGTAAAAGCAGAGCACGGGGCACAGTTTGGTAAACGCGGTTCTGAGGGAATTCGTGGAGAGCTAGGGGTCCGGTGGACCCTCCACAGCACCCCTGCTCCGCTCCGGGTCCATGCTTCCCACTGGGACCCTCATTTCCTATGCTCTCACCCACGGCGGACAGCAGGGCCCTTCCGCCCCTGCCAGTGGGGGCCCCACCCGTGCTCCACGCCTGCAAGGTGCTTGCGGGATGACCCGCCGAGGGTGCCTTCCTTACCCTGTACCGGAAGACACAGCCTTTCCTCCGGATGTCCCAGAGCTGCGGGGAGAGGGGCAGGGGCAGAGTCAGCACAGGTCACAGCCCCGGGTAGCTTGGCCTGGGCAGGCCCAAGGCCCGGGCCGGGGGGACAGCGTGTGGCTGGGAACGGAGAAAGGCTCCGGCGCCTCCAAGCCATCACAGCCCAGAACGACAGGAGTCTCGAAACTGCGCCCCCAAGCCGGTAATCCCGGGCAGAAGTGTCTGCCGAGCGCCCCCACACCTCCCTTCTCCGGGAGGGTGTGAATGCCACCGCAGAGAGAAGACGCCCCCACCAAGGGCCGGACACCTGCCCCCTCGGAAGGGACACACAGCCGGGCCCCACTGCCAGCCTCGGGCAGGACGCAGGGCTCCGCGCCGCGCCTCACCTTGATGTTCGTGTCCTGCGACCCCGAGGCCACGAACTCGCCGTACGGGTGGAAGTCCAGGCTGCAGATGTTGGCCTTGTGCCCCACGAGCGTGCGGAGGACTGGCGGGAGGCAAGCAGAGACGGGGCGTGAGGGGCGGACGGAACGGCCAGAGGGAGAGGGCTGTGGTGTGTGCGTGGGCTTTCCCGTGAACCGAAGAAGAGCACAGGTCTTAAAATGCGGGGGAGTCGACCCTGACAACCCATCTTCCAGTTTTCCTCCTGAGAGGCAACAGCTGTTTCTGTTACTACCGGAGCCCCCAGGAATTGCATCTTGAATCCGTCCCCCCCAGCTTGCCTCTGGGCTGGGCCCCGTGTGCTCCCGTGAGAGCGAAGGGCGAGGGGTGCCAGGCAGAGGGAAGCGGTGGGCAGAGGCCCCAGGGTGGGCACGAGGAGGGCGCGCCCGGAGTGGCCCTGGCGCCCACACTAGCCCGCCGTCCCAGGGATGGCGGCCGTGAGGACAGGCCCGGGGCCTCAGAGCCGGGGCCGTGGGGCAGGTCGCCGCCGGCTGCCCCAGGAAGCCACGTGTCCCAGCCCTCAAGCTTCCGCAGGCAGCCCCCTGGCCCGGCCCAGCTCGGCCCGTGGGCAAATCGCGTTTCTGTCTCTGGTACCAATCAAATTCGCCTCCTCTTTCTGGCCTCGTGTGTCTTCCTTTTTAAAAGATTTATAATTCCGCTGTCTGGATGGAACCGATCACCCCATGAGTGCCGGGGCCAAGTGGCACGGGCGTCCAGCCATGCTGGGGTGCGGCCCGGGTGAGACAGGGTGCCGGGGAGGCAGCGAGCTCTGCTGACGGAGGTGCTCACGCAGACACCAGACGCACCGCTTCAGGGATGAGAGTCGAGCTCCGAGCACTGGGTGAACCACACAAACTACTGTGGGACGGTCCGCACCCTCCAGATCCAGGCCTGGGGCTCTGGAGCCGGGCAGAAGGGGGGGCAGTCTCTGGCTCTGCTCCTGGTCTGCTGTATGGCCCTGGGCAGTCCCATGCAGGGTCCTGGTGAGGGCCGTGTAATGAACTGGACGTAAAGTTCTCATCGTGGGCCTGACACACGGTGAGTGCTCAATAAATTCGAGATATAACAATCCTCGTTGTAAGTTCTTCCTGTATGAAACAAGGCCTGGTTCCATCCTTCCCTCCATCTCCCACGCTGCACCTGCTCCTCAGGCGCTTGTCCTGGTTCTCCGTCCTGTGGCCCCAGCGGTGGCCCAGTGCTCAGTGCCGTGGTCTCTGGGCACCCCCTCATGTCCCAGGACATCCACCGAGCACCTCCCGTGCGCGCCCTGAACAGGCTGAGTGGTTTCTGAGCACGAGCCTCCCCAACCCCAGCACTGCCGGGAGGCGGGTGAGGGCCAGAGGCTCCGAGGGGGAGTGGCCCACGGGAGGCCAGCCGGCAGGGTGCAGAGCCAGACTCCCAACCAGGCGCCTGAGCTCCTGAGCAGCTGGGTCACACGTGTCTCAAGCCCCTGGGACAGGCCAGGCGCAGCTGAGAGCGGGTGCCATCTGCCTGGAGGACGAAGCCCCTCCCACTGCCTGCCACACGCATGCACCCCACTGGGCGGGCCTCTGCACGGGACCAGGGTGCTCCCAGCACGTCCTTCAGAGCGTGTGACAGGCAGGGCACCCACTGCGCCTGTCCACTGCGCACTAACTCGACCGCACCACACCCTGCGAGGTGGCCGCTCCTCGCTATCCGTGGCGGCACGTGCCGCCGGGGCTCAGCGCTGCACCTCTGGCCAAGGAGGTGGTGGGCACACTGCTGCCCGGCCCAGGGCCTGAAGGGGGCGGACTCGGGCTGGCTCCTGCTTCGGCCCCTCGGCTCCGCGTCGCACAGCCAGGTTTCCAAACCCTGCCACGCCCCGAGAGGCCGTGGTGGGGTCCCACCCTGCGTGGGCCGGCTTCGTGAAGCGCAGGCCGCCTCCCTGTGGCATCCCAGCTGACCCGCCCTCGCCCCCGGGCCGTGCCACGGAAAGCAGGCAGGGCCGCATTCTTCTGGCGTGACTCCTGCCTTTGCCCTTCCATCCCGGGAGGGCCCTCGGGAGGCCTCCATCAAGGGGTCTGCCACAGGAGTCCCGTGACGGAGCCTCCAGCCGCCCCAGCCCAGCAGCTGCTCGTCCTCTGCCCGAGCCCCCCAGTGATGGGGTGCCTTTCGAAGCAACCCACGTGACAACCAGCAGCTCCTCCAGAACGCCTCCTGCACCCGGTGCCAACCGGCCTGTCCCGCGCACTCACGCTGTGGTGGGCAGGGCTGGAGGTGGGCCCGAGGCCAGCTCCTCCTGCCAAGGCCGCTGGGGGCAAGCTTCTCTCCCACCAGAGAAATCCCCCAAACTCAGGGCAGCAAATGCCAGGGCTGAGACTGCTGGGATGGGAACTTAGACACATGGATGCGAGTCCCCGCCGCTGCCACTCCCAGCCACAGGGCTGTCACCGAGCTCGAGGCCTGGCCGACCGGGCCCTGCAGGAGAACCATGAGAACCCCGGGAAGCTCCCTCACTGAAAGCCAGACACCGGGCTGCCGCTCTCCGGAGCCTCGTCCTGGGAGGGGGGTCTGGGCACGTGTGTGTGTGCCGAGCTGGACAATAGCCAGCCCCGGGGTCCAGTGCCCGGGGCTTCCAGACAGCGGCCTCCAGCTTCCACTCCCCACCCGCCTTACGGAGCGCTCACGTTTCCCTCACGTGAGAAACACTCGCGGCCGAGAACGCACGGCGCCCGTGCCTTCTCTCCTGCCCCTCGCTCCCCAGGGCCTGATGGACGGCTGGTGCCGCCCGCCGGGGTCTGGGTCTGGGCCGAGGCTCCCCGGCTGGAGAAGCGCCTTCTGCCCGAGCCTCTCTGCTTTCTCAGCTGGAGCCCGGGCAGCCGGCCTTGTCCTGGCCCCGGCCCCTGGAGCCCAGCGATGCCCCAGCACAGATGCCGCGGGTCCTGTGCGTGCCCAGGCAGCGGGACCGCGTGCTGAGATGCTGAGCCTGCAGCCTGCTTGTTCTAAGAGATCCTGGGGTCAGTTCTTCTTAAGCAGCCCCCCGGCAGGTGGGCAAGCATTCCCCAAGAGGCCCGGGGGCGCCATCTTTCTCAGGGGCCATCTAACAAGAGGCCGGCTGCTCCTGTGCAGGACAAACCTGGCCACAGGGGTGTGTGGACGACGGCCACTGTCCTGCAGCAGAGGCAGAGCACATGCCGCAGGAGAGGCCCAGAGACCTGTGCATCCCAGCTCAGCTGGGAGAAGCAGGCTTGCCAAAATCCATGCCGCCCTTTCTTCCCCATCCTTCAGGCCGTGGGTGGCCTCCCGCCCAACATGCTGGAGGGGCTGGACGAGAGGCATGCAGACAGGTTTACTCGGGCCTCTCACTGTGGGCCTGCACAGTGTTCTGTGCTCACGTATGAAATGTTTTTAGAGAGAAATTGCAGCCGAACCGTGCTGTTTAGACAGATGGTGGGAAGGAGCGAAACTCCAGGTTAGAGGGGAGAAGGCTGAGGCCTCTGAGAACGGGGAGGAGCGGGCAGAGGCTCCCTTTCTCCTCTGTGGATGTCTGCAGAAACACCGGCATGTGGCGCCCGCACCCTGTCCAGCTCCTCAAACGGTGGGAACGAAATCAAAGCGAAGCGCAAGGAGACAGGAGGCCTGGCCGCCCCAGCCCCGCTCCTGCAGGCCGCAGTCAGAGACGCTGAGTGGGGGCCGCCCCGACTGGGGGCACCCCCAGCACGCCCCACACGGCCACCTCGCCCCCTTCACATGTCCTGTGTGGCCCCTGGTGGCACTTGATGTCCTTCCAGGTTCTGAATCCACACAGACACCCACCCACCCACCAACACAGTCGTCCATTCGGACATCACTGGGCAGCTCCTGGGTGCACGTGCTGAGACAGGACTGGTCACTCCTGCCAGGCTAGTGCGGGCGGGGCTGGGGTGGGGAGGGTCACCACGCTGTCCAGTCAGTGCTCCAGGGGGGAGGCACCCGACCTAGGTGGGGCAGAGGGAAGCGATTGGATGGGGCCCGTGGGGAAGGCAAGCATGGAGGCCTACTTTTGGCAGCTTCCAGGTCCCAGACGCGGATGGAGCCCGACTGGGAGCCGGCCACAATGAGCTCCTCGGGGGCGTTGAGGCGGACACTCTCCACTGGGGACGTGTGACCCGTCAGGCTCTGTGGAGAGAGGGTGGAAGCTCCAGTGCACTGCGTGGACAGACCCCCAGCGGCTGCCCCAGATGAGGGGCCCCCAGGAAGCCCGTCAGCAAGAAGTGGCCCAGGCAGCAGAGCCACACCCAGCTCTCCTGGACGGCAGGGCAGCCGCCGCTCTCGGCCTTGGCCTTGGCCTCGGCTCCCAGGGCTGACAGTGGGCCAGACCCCAGTCATGCTCCCTCCCCTTCCCCCGTTCACCATGCTCCTGACAGATGCCACCTGCAGACATGGCCCTGGGCCCCTTGGAGGGCAGCAGCCGACCCTTCGGTCCGAGTCCAAACTGCCGCCCACCTAGGCTCTGCTCCAGCTCCACTCTCTGCCTGGCCCAAGCCCCTCAGGAGCGGAGACCATGGCAGCAGTGAGGCCTGGCTCGCCAGCGGCGCCCCTCTTGCCCTTCTGAAAGGCCTGGGTCCCCGGAGGACCCAGCCGCACCCCCAGGAAGGGGCTCTCCGAGCCCACAGCTTGGGAGTCACTTTGCTGGAAAACACGGGCAGTCTTATCCAACCCGGCCGGCCGGAGCTGGCCAGGCCGAGCCCAGGAGGAAGGGTGGAAAGCGCCAGCCTTTCCAGCACCCCCGCACCCCCCCGGAGAGAGGCCGGGATCTGGAATCCGTGCGGCGTCACTCCCAGCCCGAGGCTCGGGGGTGGCTCCACCAGCGTCTGCTCAGGCTGGTTCTCACAGGGGCTGGGGACAGGGAGACCGCTCCTCAGCGAGAAGCAGCCGGTCCGACTCCCAAACGCCGTCGGCAGGAGTCCACCTCCGAACGAACCCATGAGTCAAAAGCGTGACACTGCCCCGTGCTGCACGGCTGAGTGCGGACAGAGTGAGTCTCCCCCGCTTCTGGCGAGAATGCAAACTGATTTCTGCAGGGCAACTTGGCAACTGTGTTGAAAGCTTTTTTAAAACGGTGCACCCCTTTGGATTTAGTGCATCGATCACAGATCTGTTAAAGATGTAGGCAGGTGAGAATGTTTGCCGTGTGGCTGAGCAGAGCTGCAAGGCTGCGCAGGGCCTCCACACTGGGGGCGGGGTTCCCCTACTTCTGGCTCCTCCCACAACGGCACACCATCAGGCCGTTAAAGATCCTGTCATTAAAGGGTATTTGTTGACACAGGAAAATGCTCACATATTGTTAATAACATACTATTCCATTCAATAACGTTTTTCTGTGTGTGCACATGTATGTGTGCTTGCACATGTGTACATGCACAGAAACAGGACTACACATGCATGCACCTGTGTGTCTGTGTGTGTTAGCACCTACAAGGGCACAGATCGAAACACCAACACAGTGGTCTTGGATGATGGAGCTCTGCACAATTCACCGTCGAGCATTTTCCTCCTTTGGGACTCCCTGGGTTGGACCCCAGTTTTTGGCACTGAACACAGTCGTGTGCGCAGGAGGGGAAGTGCCGCTGGAGAACCAGCTCCCTGCCCAGCCCCAGCCGAGCTCCCGGAGACCCTTTTAGCGGAACGAGGTGGGGAACACATCAGTCACCCCCACACACAGCTGAGGGTGGGCGGACGGGCTCTGGGCAGGGCAGGCTGGGATTCGTTTTAGCCTTCCCATGCAGACTCCCCGGCTGCTGTTCTACAGCGGGGGGGTGTCCCCCTGCCTGGGGACGGGCCACTGTCCCTGCCGTCTGGGGCCGCCCTGGCTCTCCGGAGCAGACAGCTGGGGGAGGCACGGATGTGGTGCTCTGTCCCCCAGCCCTTGGGGTGGGCGCCCAGAGGAGCGGGTGCCTGCTGCCGCCCGCAGCCCCGCCCTGCTCACAGTCCCCTCCCCGCCCTGCCCCACCCCCGCCCCCACAGCTGGCGGAAGCTCACCATGATGCAGTTGGGCTTGTTGATGGACCACAGGTTGACGCGGCAGTCATCCCCGCCTGTCGCCAGCAGCCGCCCAGAGCCTTTGCCCAGCACCAGTGAGGACACGTTGCTGGCGTGGGCGACGATCTCCTCTGCACGGGAAAGGGCACGGGGGGGGGGGGCAGTCAGGTGCTGGACGGGCCACGTGGGGCAAGGGTGGGCTTGGCCTCTAGCTCTGGCACCAGATACCCCTCTCGAGGGCTCTGCCCCTTCAGCTCCCCTTTGGGCCCAGGCACCCCTCGTGATGTCAGGTGACAAGGCTGGGCCTGGGCCTGAACCAGAAACGCCTATTTCCCCACCTCGGTCATTCCCATCCCACCCCAGGCCTCATGGTTTTCTTCCTTTTTCTGCACGCTCCCTGGTAATATTATTGACCTTACTATGCTCGGTTCTTAGAAGCAACTTGCTATTTTTATTTAACTCTGTTCTGTAAGCAATGATATCCATGAAATTACAAGTATGATATGTTTATTATATTTTTTCTGTGATACAAAAAGGAAAAGGAAAACTGTTATTAAGACAGAAAATTTTGACCCACATACCACCTAAGTGGTGGTACTTGCAGCACCTTGCACGTTGCCACTCGCTGTGCATACAAACCCCTCTCTGGGGAAAACGTTTTAAGAGCCATTCAGGTCAAGTCTAAACAAGCTGTCCCCCGGGGAGCTCACCCAGGGCTTCAGCCCCCAGCTTCAGAACCACGGACCCCGTTCTACCCTGAGCTCTGCTCTTGCAGGCTGTGTGGCCTGAGACAGGTCCCTCGCCCTCTCTGAGGGCAGGGCTCCTCGTCTGGTACGCGGGGACAATAACAGAGCCCGGCTCCCTGAGCTGCTGAGGACTCGGTGAGACAGGCCCGTGAGCTGGAGCAAGTGCTCTGTGTTGTCAGGCAGGCTGAGGGCGACCACCACGCAGACAGCGGGCGCTGGGACCCCTGGTGGGCACAGGAGGGCGGGCTGCACAAGGGGAGGGCAGCCAGCCGAGGGGTCTGGGTGTGAGGGGGTGGGAGTGAGGGCTGACCAGACAGAGTGGGAGGTGAGATCTCTGTGGGAGGCCTCCAGGGCCCCTGGTCTGGCCGGCGGGGGCAGTGGTGGGGCAGCGGAGAAAAGCCCCAGGAGCATCAGTGCTCCGGGGGGAACGAGACACAGCAAGGAGGCAGGAGGCAACCCAGGTCTCCCAGCTCACTCCTGAGTGAGTCCCTCCTGGGAGGAAGGGGCAGACAAGACAGGTGCCCAGACTCAGGAGGAGGGAAAACCCCGCCACGCCCACAGGCTGAGGCAACTAGGGAGCGACTGGGAGGCAACTGGGAGGCTGGCTCGGGTGACAGCCTCTACCCTGCCTGGGGGTCAGTCTCTGTGGGATGGACCTCAGACCACAGGGAAGCTGGGGGACCGGGCCCAGGAAGGCTGCTGACCCGGCAGCCTGGTTCAGAGAGGCTACCAACACTGCCCGGGAACCCTGCCACGGGCCCGACCTCAGGGCCTGGCCAAAGCTGCGCACAGGCAGCACCCAGCGCCCGCCCGGGCGAGAGTCCCCTGCAGCCGCAGTGTCAGCCAGGGCCTCAGGGACCCCGCCCCCCCCCAGCTCAGGACACGGCAGGGACAGAGCAGCCTGGGCTTCTCCGGGGCTCTAGCCACAGACACCGGCCTGTTCAAGAGCTTCTCTGCCGGGCCAGAGTGCTGCCCAGGCCAGGAAGCGGTGAACCACCTTCTCCCTGAGCACTCGCGCCCAAGCCTCAGGCCCTCTGCCTTCCTCTGATGCCACTCCGCGTGCGCCCCGTCCCCGCCCATGACCTACCTGCAGGCCTGGGTGTCTGCCCCGGCTCTCACGCTTTCTGGGGCAAGTTCTGGCCTCACTGGGCCTCCTGAGTGCACTGCCACCCCTCTCTGGGCCCCACGACCCCTGCCCCTGAAGACGGCCATTCATTCACAATATATTTGATTCGTGGGAGCCTGTTCCGGGCCCAGCACTGGGGAGACGGCGGGGGAATGAGAGTGATAAAGTTCCCATCTTCATACTACGGCCTGGTCGGGCAGTTCCGGGGCCAGGGCAAACAGCTGGGGGAACCACAGATGTGGGGGTGAAAAGAATCCGGAGGTTAGGCCCTTCCGGAAGGGCTCAGACCACTCCCCTCTAAGCAGCCTGACCAGGGACTGACCAGAGCCCCCGGAGGGCTGGGAGGGGGAGGGGGCACACCACAGGCACCACGTAGAGGCGGCCTTGGCAGGGGGCACTGGCCCCAGGGCGCCCCTCTGGCCTGGAGGACAAACCCACCGATGGCCCACGCCTGGGCACTGGATTTTGGTGCAAACAGATGACGGTTGCACGCAACCTACAGGTGGCTGCTGCTCCACCCTGTGGCAGATGCCCAGGCCAGCTTCCCAAGCACAGGTGGCACAACCTGGGCCCCGTGTCCCAGCCAGAGCCGGGAACACCGCATTCTGGCCAGAGGCACTGAGGACGAGTATTTAGTGACCCCATGCGGGCCCAGCACCTTCTGAGTCTCAGACTCTAGAGCCACAAGGAGTCAGAGGTCACTAGCCTTGGGCCCTTCAGATAGCTAAACTGCTGTGTAGTGAAACTGTCAGACACTGAAGCACGTGACCTCCCCCCAGAGGACTTTCACAGCGTGGCCTCGCCTTTCAGCTGAAGCAAAGCCCCGGAAGGGCTGGGGTCCTCAGCAGCCTCCGTGGGGCCACATTCTCCCCAGGGCTGTGCTGCGGCCCGTGGTTCCCTGGATGTCGTCCATCGCCCTGAACTCCCTGCCTCAGGGCCTCTGTACGCGAGGCTCAGGACCCCTTCACTGCCTCCCGACCCTGCTCCCCGTCACCTACTTAACTGATTCAAAGCACAGGTCCCAGCTTAGAATTCAAAGGGGGACAGGGGGGTGTGGCGATCTGATTCCTATTGGTCCCTCTCCCCAGGCTCTGCACCCCACTTCACAGGGACCTTGTCTGTTTTGTCACCCACTGCCTCCCTCCGGCCTGGCTCTGGGCTCAGGCAGGGCCAGCTGTTCCAGGGACAGACACACAACCCCAGTAAACGCAAAGCCACTCGGTCCAGAGTGGACCTTCCTCAGGAAACCTTAGCAGGATTCTCCCAGAACCCTCGGGCTTAGAGGAACAATTGGAAAATGGTCCAAACCCCTCATTTTACAAATAAAGACACCGAGGCCCAGCAAATAGCTTTGCCCGAATTCCCACACTTAAGAAATGGAGGAGCCTTGCCCCAGCTTCTGGAAACTGCCCAGGAACAACTCACAGCACAGGTGACCGGTTGGGCACCAAAATTATGCCAACCAGTTACTCCGAGTAGGGTGCAGGGGGCGGAGGGACTGGCCCACAGAGGCACCAAGGAGTAGAGCAGCAGTCCTCAAAAAAAAAGACCTGGGGAAATTTGGGGTCCTCAAGATCCTTTCAGGGGGTCCAAGAAAACAAAACTATTTTTAAAATAATAGTAAGATGGCAGTTGATTGTTACGCTCTCATTTGCTCATAAGAACACATTGGAGTTTCCCAGAAGATATACATGTGATGACATCATCATTAATGGCATGTTTGATGACGTGTCCTTGTTTGAAAATAGCTTTGCAATACTGTCCCAGTATTGCTAACGTGGTAAATCACGGTAGATACAACCCCCGTAAACAAAAGCTCTTTGGGGCCCTCGGTAATTCTTTAGAAATTAAAGAGGCCCCCGATCAAAGAGGTTTCAGAGCTGCTATGTAACGATGGGGGTGGGTCGTGCCCACACTCAGTTACGGGCCAGAGTCCTGCAGACACCCCTCTGCCTGTCCTCTCCTCTGGCCCCGCCCCAAGACGCCCCCACCTGATGGGGGAAGTTTGACTTTGGGATACCTGAAAATGCCAGGAACGGACGCCTTTCGGAATTTCTCGCCCCACCCTGCCTGTCAGCCTGACGGGAACTCCCGCACTACGTGCATTACTATGTCCATTTTCTCACTTGAATCTCGCAGCAACTCTAGAACGCAGGTGTGATCACCTGTCTGTGCAGACAGGAAACTCAGCCTCCGAGAGGTTTGGTCGCCTGGCCAACGCCTCCCAGCTAAGTGCCAAAGTCATGATTTGCATTTGGTCTGTCTCACTCCAAGGCCTGGGAGTCTCCCCTTGGGCCAAGGAGAGACGACAAAGCTGGGGGTTCAGGCCACCCCGGAACAAACAGCTAACAGGTACATGGGACGTGAAACAGAAAAAGAAATCTACTCACGCAGCTTCCAGGCCATCTTGGTGACCACAGGGGTGGCCATCCTTCCGTTGTCTGGCACCTGAAGCTCCACCCACAAAAGACTATCTTCCTTGAGGGGTGGGGGTGGACCCCCCCAGATCTGCCAGTCAAGTTGGCAGGGAGTTCCCACACATCCAGGCAGACGGAATGCCTTTCTCCTGGCTCTGCACTGACTCTTCGTTTTAAATCATCCACAGCAGCCTGAGCACACCTGGTGGGATCCTGGATCATGGAATGTCAGGCTGAGCCATCTCAGCTCAATAGCAGGCTGGAACACAAACAGAGGGGACGGCTTGTTAGGAAACACTGGGAGGGAGCACTGATTGGCAGACTGCAGCTGCAACTCTCTGGATCCCTAAAGACACTCGATAAAGACAGACACCCACCAAAGCCACCAGGGCCAGGAGCTGCACTACAAATGCAATTTGAGAATCAGGAGAGGGGGCACCTCAGGCAGGGTGACTGGGAACACAGGGAAAAAGAAGGTCCTCCCAGAGGCCAGGATGATGGGAGGAGGCACTGCTCCAGGAGCTGGAGATGCAGCAGCCGCAGTGGGGCGGGGAGGAGCACATGGCTGCAGGTTTGATAGATTTCTGGGAGTCACTGTTTTGTCTGACCTATGGGAAGGGGGTGGAGTCAAGGCTAAGCTTAGGGGTCCAGGAGAGGCACCCCAGGGACCGGTACTGAAATCTTCTCTGGGGAGAATGTCAAACAGGGCCCTGAGCATCCATCACCCCTACCTCCACCCCCAGTTTGTGACAAGGGAACTACTCCTGGTCTCTTGAAATTCCCAAGGACAGCACTGGGAACTAGGTCCCAGCTGGGCATGAGTCGGTATGACTCCTCAACTTTAAAAGGCCACCTACGGTGCCTCCTCTCCCTTCCTCCACGCCTTTTTTTCCCCATGAAACGTCTCCTCTCCATCCCCTTTCTCCTAGGTTCCCCAGTCCTGCCTCTCTAGTCCCCGATTCACACGCATGTTGTCTCCTGAGCTCCCTAATGCGGTCCCTGCCTCGCCAGACCCCTTTACTAACCTTTCCCCTCTGCTACCAGTATCCCCATTCATTCACTCTCGTGCTTCCAGCGTCCCTATTCATCACTCATCCTCCCGCAAACCCCCAGCTCCGCTTCCGGCCTCCCCCGTTTGGCCCTCGGGCCTCCACGCCGGTCCCGCCCCACCCGAGCTAAGGCCGGTTCCTTGGCCTCCGCTGATCCTCCCACTCCTCTCAGCTTGCGGGGACGGGTTCCAGCCTCCCCGTGCCCAGAACCCACTCCACCGCAGCGCGGCCTGGCCCCACCTGGCTCGGCCCGCTGCAGGGCCCACCGTGTGTCCCCTCGCCTCCTCTCCCCGTAGCCCACTCCACCTGCAGCTGAGGCTCCCGAGGCCGAGGCTCTGCTCCGGCGACCCCCACTTGCCTCCATCCCCTGCCCTGATTGGCCGCTGCTTGACAACCGACCCTCACAACAAAACCTCCGACTCAGAGCCCCGCCCTCGTCGCCTTCCGCACCAATCCGTCTCCGCGAGCGTCCCTCCTGCCGCCAGGTTTGACCAATCAAAGCAGGCATTTCTGCCGCTTTCCCTAAGTGCCCTCCCTCTTTTCCCGAATTGGGCTAATCACGAGGAAGGAGAGCTCAAGAGCCGCCCCTCGGCCTCAAATGAACCAATGTGGGCTGCCTTTCCTTGGGCCCGCCTCCGCCTCAAACTTACCCTTTCCTCCACCTTGCCTTCTCTTCCTCGAACCTAGTTTGCATTTAAAAAATTTGCGAGGCGACCTCCAATGGCGGCTGCACCAATAGCTTTAGCAACTGTCCCAGATCAACCAATCAGCGTTCTGATTATTGAAGTACCAATACCAAGATAGCCAATGGGAAGGGAAAGTTGGAAGCGGAGTGAAGCCGCGGAAGTTCCATCTTGAAGTGGGAGGAAGCCGGGACGAGTACCCAGCATTTTGCCGTGTTTCCTGCTTCTTCCCTTAACCTGAGGGTGGTGCCACAGGTGGTCTGAAAACCTTTCCCTCTTCTTTGGCTGGAACACCGGCTTGAGTCCCCCAAAGAAGGCCCAGAGGGGAACAGAGACTGATTCCGGGTCCGAGTCAGGCGTGGAGCTGGGGAAGCCTGACCCCACGGCCGACGTCTCGGTGGATGGAGGAGTGGGCCGCCGCCTTACGGGGATCGCCGACCAGGAGTCCAAGAAACGCAGGCTTTATTTGTAATTCGTGGGCGGGGTGGGCTCATTCTCCAATGTACTGCAGCCTCTCTGCCGGAGGGAGGTAGAGTGCACACTCATCACGTTGTACTTTGGAAGCTGAAGAGGCACATGGGCACTATCAAAAGAAGCGTAGATTAGCAGAATAAAATCCAATCAAAACTGCCCACGCTATATCTGTTTATATGAACACTTCATAGAGGAAACTTGAAAGAATGCTATAATGATGTAACATACTTTAATAATGTGACCAAGAAAGTTACCATGTGGATTCCAACTCTTGCTTTTTGCCATATTCGTGTGTGTGTGTTTTCCGAACCATTTGAGAGCTGTAGATATCAAGACATTTCACCCTGGCACTAAATACCGTTGAGCATGTAACTCTTAAAAGTCAATCTCTTGTGCGACATAACCATTGTATCACCACATCCAAGAAAACTAACAACTCTTTTCCAGTTCAGATTTTTGTAATCATCCCCCCAAATATTTTTAATAATTTATTTCCTAATTAGGAAACAATCAAGATTCAGCACACTTGGCTCTTTTAAGCTCAATCTATTTTGGTCTTCCCGGTTTTTTTTTAAATGACATTGATCTTTTAAAGAGATTGGGCCATTTACCTTGTAGATTGTCCCACCTTATACTTTTGTCTGACTTTTTTCCTTGTGTCATTTACCTGATTCCTTTCCCCTGAATTTCTTCTTAAATGGAAGTTAAAGCTTTATTAGATCATGATCTCCATTTTGAAACATTTTATACTGAAGTATATGTAATATACAACCCCATTTACTGCAAGTGTACGAGGTGGATGAATTTTCATGATCTGAACACATTTGGGTCAGGAAGAGCATTACCAATACCCCAGAAGTCCCCTTGGTGCTCCCCTCTGTTCACTAACCCTCATCCCCAAGAGTGGCCACCCTTCACGACTTCTAACACTATCGATGAGTTTTGCCTTTTGTTGTTCATTGTAGAAATGGGATCACGCAGTACATACTTCTTTGTATCTGGAAGCTTTGATACTATTTTTTGAGAAATCCAACCACGTGGTTATGTTTCCACTGAGCCTGCACAGGGTTTCTCCACCTCAGTATTATTGATGTTTTAGGCTAGATGATTCTTGAGACTATCTGCCGAGCTGCTGCAAGGACTCAGCACTGCAATGTGGGGGAGGGACTGGAAGTCAATGAGGAAGGCCGCCAAGGTGGGTGGAGGGGGGTGGTCCTAGACTACAGATGAAGAAGGGAAGGAGAGAAAGGCTGGTGCTGGAGCTTAGGAAACATGAAATGTAAATCGCAAATCAAAGTATGTTTATTTACAGGAAAATCACGAGAAGCAGGAACAAGCGGGGCTGCAGGGGTGGCGTGGCGGTGAGGCCGGGCTCCTGAAACACAGGGACCGGGCTGTGGGGGAGTTCTCTTTATCTGGCAGCTTAGGCTGAGGCCCCGGATGGGCCTCAGACGAAGGATTTCAGGAGCTCTGCCAGGCGTGGGTCCTTGCAGAGCTTTTCCTCCAGAGCCATGTACTTCAGGGGGGCCATCTCCTTGTGTCTGGAATCAGAGGGAGGGAGAGGTGGTGTGGGGTGACAGAGCTGGTGCTCCTGCCTCCTGCCCGGGCCCCTTGGGCTTCCCTGCCCCCTCACCGATTGAGCCGCTGTTCCAGGATGCGGATGCGAAACATGGCCTGAGAGCAGTAACTCAAGTACAAGTCTTCGTCCTCGGCCGTCAAGGTCACCTGGTTCTCCTGGTACCACTGCTGCTTCTTCTGCAGCTCCTGGGTCTCCTGTGGGCACGGGGAGGAGAGAGCAGGAGGTTTGATGAGTGTGCTGACCCTCGCTCAGGCTGTAGGCAGAGCCCCACTGGTCGCCAGGCAGCCGATGAGGGTTGCCTCTGCTACCCTGACCCACAGAAGCCAAAGGAACAGAGGCATGGCCAAAAAGTGTCTTAAGTGGGAGCCACTGGGGTTGTATTTAGAGGGATATCATGTCCGTGAGGTCAGAGCAGAGTTCAAGGCTGAGACAGCCTTGTGGCTCTAAACAAATTAAATTTTCAGAGCTTTGAATTTTTTGTCTGCCAAACGAAGGTCACTGTACACACCCGCTGCCCCCACACACCATGGGAACTGCGTGGTGTACTTTTGATCAACAGAAATGCATCAAGGACTAGGAGTTGTAACAATGCACCATCCATCCATTCATACACCTACCCATCCATCCATTCATTCATTCATCTACCTATCCCTCATCCCATCCATCCTTCCACCCATCTACTCAACTATCGGTCCATTCATTCGTTTACCCATGCCTCCGTCTACCCATCCATCCATCCTCCTATCTGTCCACCACCCACCCATTCATCCACTGTTCACCCATCCACCCCATCCTTTCATCCACTCTTCCACCCAATGAAGAAGAATAAGGAAGGACAACTTGGTCATTTGGAAACTCCAAGCAATTAGTCCCTCACAAGTCTGTGGCATGATGGGCAACCAGCCACGGGCCCACGTTCAAGATGAGGAAGCCAAGGTCCTCTGCCTGGGCCCTGGCCGTACCTTCTCGAAACGGGCCTGGATAAGGTTGGCTTTGTCAATGAGCCGCTGCTTGAAGTCACTGAGGCACTCCTCCTTGACGTGAATGGCTTGCCAGCGTGTCAGCTTCTCTCCTGGGGGCAGCTGTGCCAGGAACGGGGCCAGGTAGTCCAGCTGGGCCTCCACCTGCTGCAAATGCTCCTCGTGCATGACCCGCTCCTGTAGAGGTGGGGGTGGCGGTCACCTGGACCAGCAGGGGCCGCAGAGACCTCCTGGCCAGCTCAGCAACAACACGTGACCTCACAAAACGGCCTCAAATCCAGATCCCCGTGCTTGGTGCCTCTGGGACTAAGGTCTCTGAGGGGGCCTGAGTGCTCTCTCGTGTCTGTGGTTATTGGTGACGGACAACTCTGTCTTACATGAACTGACGTCTCTCTACCTGAGCCTCAGCACACACCTAACGCTCAGTAGGTGCTTGCTCCGTAAATGGCAATATACGGTTGTTATGAATGATGTTAAATCAGAAATGGCCAGTCAGTCTGTCCCTTCTCCTCCTTCACCCTGGAGCCATGTGCTGTGGGGGCAGACCCGGGCCAGGGACGTTGGGGATGTGGGGGCTGATGTTCGTCCCCCGGAGTCTGAGAACCAGTCATCTGATGCCCTGTCCTGCTTCTCCAACCTCAAACTATTTTTAGAAATCCCTCCTCAATTGATGAAGGAGATTTAGAAGCTGGTGTCGAAACCAAGCTGGGCCTGGCACCCCGAGGGTGTAACCCGAACGCCCTGCGCCGCAGGGGATGGAGAACTCGGGCCGGTGGCTGGAGGTGGCTTTCTGCGGCTGCAGCGGGAGGTGGGTGCATGACTTCCATCCTTCCCCAGTGAAGTAGAGGCCGTGGCTTGGCCACAGCCCCTGGGGGTGGGGGTGGGGGGTGAGGGGGACCTGGCCTGGCTCCCGAGTGCTCTCTGGGGTGACAGGTAGACGTGGTTAGCTCAGTGGCAAGGACAACCACGACGGCATCAGTAACATCCTCCCCTCTAAAGGCCTTCCCGGCAGAATCCCTGATCATCTTCTCCCGCCAAGGCCGGGGCCTGGGGCGAGGAGCGAGGCCCACCCTGGCCTCCCGGTACTCCTTGCTCTTCTCGTTGCGCTTCGTGTCGTAGATGGAGATGGTCAGCGTGTGCGCCTCCTCCTCTTCCTCTCGAAGCTTCAGGATCTCCAGCACCTGAATTGGGAAGTGGGGGCGGGCATAATTAAGCCAACCCCCCCACCCTGCAACCCCCTCCCTGCCCACGCTCCCATGGGACCCCACCTCCAGCTCCGACTCCCAGGCCTGATGTCTGCACAACTTCTCCTCCTTCTTCAGCTGCATCATCGTCTCGTACTGGTAGAGAAGCTTCTTGGTGTGCTCCGCGGGCTCCACCTGGGGCAGCAACGACAGTGACACAGAGAGGCAGCGGGGGCTGCGGGCAGGGACAGGCTCTGGGGCCAGCCCTCTTGGGCGGGCTGAAATCTCCTCCTGCCATTTTCCAGCTGTGTGACCCTAAGCAAGTTGCTTAACCTCTCTGGGCCTCAGTTTCCTCATCTATAAAAACACACGGAATACTAGAAGAGAAACTAGAGACTTAAAAGGAGGTCCTGGGAGAGCAAGGATTTGAACCAGGAAAGCCAGCCCCCTGGCGGTGGGTGAGAGGATCGTCTCCCTAGTGTTGGTCTGGGGATGTGAGGTCTGCTCTGCCCAGGACTCCATAGGTAGGAGCAATGCAGAGTAGTCTCTCGGCCTGGCCTGCGGGTGGGGCTGAGTTTCCTGGTGGAAAGGGGAGGGTTCTCAAAAGAGCTGCAAAGAGAAGGGTCTCCCGATGGGAGCTCTTGACTTTCCCATGGGGGCAGAGATGAACGTGCAGGCTGGGAACCCGGAGTTTCCACCACAGCCCTCCCGCGCTGCTGGATGGGGCACAGGGCCCCAGTTCCTTCCCCTCACCCACCCTGTCTGCCCCGCCCGCCACCGCCCACCTCGAAGCTGCTACACATGTCTGGCGTCATGATGATCTTGTTGCCCTTGCTGTCCACCTCGGTGCGCCGCAGGAACTCGCGCTTGGAGGCCGTGATGTGGTTCTCGCGGCAGTGGTAGCGCAGCTGGATGCGCTCCTCCATGATCAGAAACACGCGCTCCGCCACGTCCTCGTCCGCAGGCTTCGCGGGGTTGCGGAAGAACCGCTCTGTGATTTTCTGGGGGCGGGGTCAGAACGTGCTAGGATGGGCGGTGGGGAAGAGAGTCTCCGCGTGGACCCCGGGGGGCGGGGGGGCGGGAGCCAGAAACGCTCAGGGACACTGGGATCTAGAGTCATTTGGGGGTCCATGTGGAGCAGCCTCTCCTAGCCAGACAGCGGTTCTCAGTGCTAAGCCACTCCAGCCCTGAGCGGTGCTCATTTCTTCTCTAGCTGCCTCCGTGAGACCCCACTTGCTCACCTCCAGAAACAGGGAGCTCACTACTTCTCCGGGCAGCCTTCTTTATCACTAGATATCCCTTAATGCTAGAAAGAGCTTTTTTTTTTTTTTTGGTATGCAGGCATAAAGCTCAGTTGTCAAATAATTTGCAATGATACGAAGAAAAAATGCACAATTTAAGGTTAAGTGGGTAATGCAGGGATTCCACCTACGTGCGCATTTCAATTAAGTTAGAAGAGACTCTCAAAACCAAATCTATACAGTATTTTGTAGTCATATCTGAGAGATGCCAATCTGAGATACTTGTTACATTTTTTCTTTTTATGTTTCTCTCTCTATTTTATATTTTCCATATAGTTATATTTTCCCACATACTCTCAATGTTTAATTTGAGCATACACTTTTTATAACAGTAAGGAAATAATACCTCCCTGACCTAGAGGCCGAGGGCGCCGATGGGAAAGGGGGTTTGGGAAAGACGCTGTTCCAGAGTCGGGCTGTCCGCATCCCAGGTAACCAGCCTTCCGGAGCCGGCAGGCACCCTGTCCCCGGGGCCCAGGAGGCGCTTACCAGCACGGTCCGGGGATTTGATTCTGTGCTGTTCAGAGTTATCTTCTTGACCCTGGGCCCAAAGTTGACAAGGCGGTAGGAGAGGAAGTCGGGCCGTCCTTCATAGTATTCGGTCATCGTCTTGGGCGTCTCCTCCCGCCGTATCAGGCCGTCCACACGGACCGTCTTGTAGAACTCCATGACGCGGTCCATCTCAGGTTGCATGGACGTGTAGGAGTGCACTGCGGTGGGGGCGGGGCCGGGGAGGCGGCTGGGTCAGCCCCGTGAACCCCCGCCCCAGACCCCTGGGAGAAGGCTCAGGGATGCGCCTCAGGTCTGAAGCCCCGCCCCTGCTGCGGGGTAGTTACGCTGTGTCCAGCCTTTTTCTGATTAAAAACAACGCCGTGATGAACAGCTACATATCACGCATTTAAAAACAGTTCTTGCCCAGGAGGGGAAGAATGATTTGCTGAGGACAAATTCTCAGCCATTGAACTGCCAGTCACAGCAGAAATATCTGAAGGCTGGCGTTGATTATTTCGCCTGGCCACCCTCCTGAAAAGTTGTGCGCATGGGCTCTGCTGCCACCAGCAGCCGGGCAGCCGCCTGTTGCCTTGCACGCCGGCTCACTCCCCTCAGGACCGTCTCTGCGTCTTTGATGACATGAGGGTGGTAAGACCCTCATGGTTCCTTGGCAATCCAGTTTTATTTATTTTTATTTCAACCATCAAGTGCAGTTGACCTTTCTTGACTATTTTTTTAAGATCGTACATTGACCCTACGTTTCCTTTGGTGACTCCTTGGTGACGGCTGTTGATGCTTTCCTGAGACATGGGCTTCCCGCCCTTCCCAGGGCTCAAAGTCATGTCCACGACTCCCACACCCTCTGCCCTCTGCGCTGCCCTTGTGCAGGCATTTGTTGGTGTTATTGCTCAGCATCCTGACCTCTCTGTAAATGTGGCCCCCGCTGTGTGACCCCACCCACAGAGCTGGCAGGTGGCCCTGGCTCTCACTTTCCTCAAGGGTCACTTGTTGTGTTTCTTTGTGTTTTCTGAGCTCCCTGTGGCCTCGAGTCTGGTTAGCACGGGGAGGCAGGGTGGTTTCTGTTGCTTGCCACCCGGAGAACCCTGTTGGTACCCGGATGCTGGTTCTTCCCACCACGCGCCAGCCACACGGAGGCTGCGCTAAGGGGTGTGTCAGGCGCCACTGGGGCCCCTCGCTGACCCAGGGGTGGGATCCACTCACCACGCAGAGCCTGGGGGTGGCCCGGCTTGAAGTAGTCGACGATCAGGCCTGTGACCTTGTTTATGTGCCTCAATTCTAGCGTGTCCTCCCGATTCTGGTACCACTCCTTCACCTCCAAAATATTGGTGCCTGCGGGGCGGGCGGGGGCTGGCTGCAGCAGGGCCGGCTGCCCCGGCCTCTGTCCTACCGTTCCCAGCACACAGGGCCCAGCAGGGCCCACACTCACACCAGAGGAGCATCAGGGGCCTGCCCAACACCACATAGCCTGTTGGGGGACCGGCTCCCCACTCCTGGGCTGCCCCCCTTACACTCTGGGTCCTTGTAGGTGCTGAGACGGCACACGAGGCCGTTGCTGTTGAGGTACGGGGCCCACTTTTCCAGCTTGGCCTTCTTGTACTGTATCACCTTCTTCCCACTTGGGCAGCGGGTCTCGAACACTGCAGACATGGAGTGGGCTGGGGTGAGGGGCCTCCCCAGACCAGGGGAGGGGAGGCCAACCCCGCTAAGCCACTCGCCTGGCCACTGCCCACGGAGCTGACTGCTGAGCTCCTGAAGGCCTCAAGCCCACTCCAGGGGGACAAAGAACAATGGGCAACAGTGGTGGCTCCTGCCGGGGAGGAGCTCTCAGATTTGAGCTGGACCAGAAGACCCGCACCCTGGCATTCCACACCCTCACTGCCCAGCCACCCCTCCTGCCCTAACCTGACTTCTTCTGGTGCTTCACAGCTCAGCTCAGATGACCCCTCCTCCTGGAAGCCCTTGCTCCCCACCCATCCCGTAGCCCCCAACCTGGGGCTGGGCTGGGTGCTCCTCCCCCGGGTCCTCATGACCCCTTTTCTGGCCCTTCCCGCTCTGCTGGAATAGCCTACGGCCGATGCTGCCCCTGTAGATCTAGCAGTCCCAGACGGGATGCTCAGCAGCCAGCAGACGTTGGCATGGGGCACAAGCATCCCTGTCCTTCTGCTTTGTCTGCCTGCCCTTCCCTAGTCAAGCCCGTCCCTCCCCTGTGCCACCTGGGTGCTGTGTCCGGCCTCCTACTGGAAGGGTGGGGCCAGGGAGGGGGACCACCGTGTCCTGGTCCTCCGTCCTCCATCACCTTCCACACTCCACCATTGTCCCGCCTGAGTTAGCGGAGCCCTCTCCTGCAGGCCAGACTGGTGTCAGGCCCTGGACGGCAGAGCTGAGTGTGTGTGGCAGGGAGGAAGGGTGAGGAGGGGTGGGAGTGAGGGGCCAGGACGGCCTCTGCAGGCGGCCCCTGCCTCACTGCTGCCGCAGACGGTCCCAGAGACCCAGGGACCCAGGGACCCAGGGCCTGGGGAGGGGGGTGAACATGACGTGTGCATGCCTTCCGGGGAGATCTCCAGCTGCTCCACCCAAGAGTGCGGCATGTCGAAGCACTTATCCTCGTCCTCCTTGCCCTGTTGGGAGAGGTGGGCGTGGGCTGGGCTGGTTCAGGTCAGAAGCTACAGGCAGAGCCTCTGTCTTGACACCACCCCCCAAACCAAGGCCAAGCTGGGGTGGCTTGTAAGCTCTCCATAGAGCCAGAAGTCACGGGCAGTTCTGCTCTGGCCTGGAATAACCCAAGACATACCCGATTACTGCTCAGACCTCTGCCCCCTGCACTTCTAGTTAGGCCTTTGTGGCCAGCAGGGGGCGCCTGTGCACTGAGAGTCACTGTCTTTAGCAGCCGAGGAGGAGGACGACACTGAAAACGCTAAATACACTTTCCAGGCAGGCACATCACACCACCTTTGTCCTCAGGCAGTCCCAGCAGGTAGGACAGGGTCGCCACTGAGAACCCAGACCACGGGGCCAGACGGCCAAATCCCAGCCTCCAATGCCAGCTCTGTCATTCCCTATAGCTCTGGCTAAGTTACTCCGCCCCTCTGGGCGTAAGTCTTTCCATCTGTAAAGCGGGACGATAATAATCATGGATGATAATACTAGTCCCCGCCTCACCCGGTGGTCGTGAAGATTTAGACAAGTTAATCCAGGTTAAGCTCCTACCTACCAGCTCTTAGGAAGGTCCATATGAGTGTTACCTATTGTTATGGGCTGAACTGCGTCTCCCCACATTCCCATGAGCTAACCCTCAGAATGTGAGACTATTTGGAGAAAGGATCTGTAAAGAGGCAATTCTGTTAAAATGGGGTCATTCGGGGGGGCCCACTCCAGTACGACTGGTGTCCTGTAAGAGGAGGACTTTAGGATGAGGACACGCAGCAGGTGACCAGGTGAGGACACGGGGAGACGACAGCCATCTATGAGCCGAGGGGAGAGGCCTCCGGAGAAACCAGCCCTGCCGACACCTTGGCCTCGGACTCCCAGCCTCCAGAACTGTGCGAAAATGCATTTCTGTTGTTCGAGCCCTGCTGGCCTGCGGCGCTTTGTTGGGGCAGCGCCAACAACTGAACACGCCTAACGGGGACGGGCTCCGCTCTGCCGCCGCACACACAGAGGGTGACGCTGGAGCTCCCCGTGATTAGGATGTGTGCCCAAGGCGTCACAGCCGATGCCTGCGGCCTCTGGGCCCCTGGCCTGCGTATACCCAGGGCTTCCTGCAGCCCTGCCTGGAAGACCAGGAGGCCAGAGGAGAGATGCTGCCGGCCTGGGGAAGGCCCCCGGTCAGTGACTGCTGGAAGGGCAGAGGGGAGGCACAGGAAAGGCCCAGAAGCGCTCAGAGGAGATCACGGTGGCCGTGCAGGAAGGCCCGAAGTGAGGGATGACCAGCTCCTTGGCTCCCGGGCCTGGGGAGAGGGTCGCACACCTGCTCCAAGGGGCACACTCTCCGGATAGGATCGGGGTGGGGGGCAGGAGCCTGAATGTAAGCCCCAGCCCTGCCTCCCCTGACCCGCTGTGGGGGGTTCCAGGCAGGTCATTCAAGTTCTCGGGGCCTGAGCTTGCCCGTTTATAAAATGTGGACACAGTCCTGCTCCCTCTGCTTTGAGGAAACTGCAACCAGTCCACTGGGACTGTCCCCTCCTGTACACGTGCATGCCAGCGGGGACGTTTGTCAGGCCGGCCAGAGGCAAGACAGGGTGTGCAGCTCCACAGGTGGATGAGACTCACCAGATTTTCTATGTCATAGTCTTCGTTCAGGGTGTCGTCTTCTTCCTCAACCATGGACAGGCGAGGCTTATCGGTCCCCAGAAGCAGGTACTCCCACTTCACGGGGTCTCCCAGATCAAAGATTAAGTCCTGATGGGGGAGAGGCTCAACTGAGTGCACCCCACGGCCACCACACCCCACCCCTGCCCCGCAGGGTGGCGGGACACAGCGGCTTCCAGGGTGGAGAAGGGCCCTGGGCCCTGGGTCAGACGGCGGCCTCTGTGTGTCCACGCCCACCCACCCTCCTCATTTCAACAGGGACCCCGAGACCCCGAGGTGGGGCTAGAACGAACGCCCTTTCTGTTGCTCAGTCTCCCCAGGAAGATGCCCCATGGTCGCCCTCTGCGGAAGGCTTGGAAACTGCAGTCCGGGATAGGTCTGGACGCAGGGCCATCCTGCGTGGTCTGGGGTTGTGCTGGGCAGTGCGTAAAGCAAGTGCAAGTGCAAGTGCAAGCCGGCGAGATTTTATGGGAGGCAGAGCTGGCAAGTTGAGAAAAGGCCCCTTCACGGTGTTGGTTCATGCCAGGGAGAAGGGAACTGGGCGGGGACAGGGGGGAGAGTGCAGAGGAGGCAGGTGGGTTTCTGTTCCTTGGCACGGGTCCTCTCGCCATCCAGCCCACCTGAGCCCAGGCTCACCTGCCAGGTAACTCCCAGCAGGTGGCGAGCACCCCATCTCCCGGTCTACCTCCTCGGGGTGTCACGCTATCCCCAGAGTCAGTGTCCCAGAGGGGGCAAAGGCCTCAGGACAGCTGCCCACAAGGGGGTTCAACACGAAGCTGTCCTGAAGCCGGCCTGCCCTAGTCCTCACTGTCGTGTCTGAGTCCTGGAGGGCTCCCAAGTGTCTCTCTGCTCCAGCGGGAGGTGGGGGGAGAGGGGAGGGTGTGGGAAGGAAGGGAGGGAGAGACAGGACCGCGCCTGGTTGTGACAGTCACTGCAGATGGCCCAGGCCTAGTGGAGAGGAACCAGACTGCCCAGATTTGGTGTTTCTGTCAATCACGTCCCCCGTTCTGTCACTTCTGTAGGTAGTTAAGCAGCAGCTGGGGCGCCTTGTGCTTCAAGGTCTGTTTCTGTAGGAGAAGCACAACTGAGCAGACAGCACCGCATCCTGGGCGCGTGGGGGGCCTCGCTGTCTCCGTGGGGGGCCTTGCCGCTGCTCCCTGCCCTCCCTGCCCTTTCAGGTCTCCACGAAGGAACAGAGCCGCCGCTTCCCTGCCCACGTGGCAGTCAAAGTGACCGCCGGAGTCACGGGCCCTTTCTCCTTGCCCTCGCTTGGTGACACAGCACCGCCCCTCTGGCCTCACGCTCCCCCCCAGGCCACCCTCCCATCTCATGACCTCTGCTGTCCCCGCCGTCAAGGCCCTCTGCCTGGCCTTAGTCCAAGGTACGCTGTGGACGGAGGCAGGAGACAGGCTCTCTGGCCTGGAATGGGGGCAACGGAGGACTGTCACAGCCTCTCCACAGACATGACTCCTCCGAGGGCACGTGAGCCTGGGCCCTGGGGCAGGACGGTCTCGGCTCTGTCCCCTCTGTGTGGTGTGGGACATGTTCTTTCTGTAAAACAAGGGTGACACTGGCTCCCGTGTTTTCAATGGCCGGGGACTGACCGTTGTGAGCGCCTACTGTCATTTCCCACCACCGTGTGAGGTCGGAGAGAGCGGAGCAGCCCTGGGCCTGGAGGCTAAGGGAGGCCCCGGGGGTGGGGCGGGGGTGTTCCTCCTGCCACGAAGGCAGACGCTTCTCCACCTCGGGACGTCTGACTTGCACGTGAAGAGACTACGCCAGAGCGCACCTGTGTCAACCCTGCCTGTCTCCCACGGTGGCAACAGCAGCGCCTCGGACAGGGCCACCTTGGAGGAGGGGCCAAAGGGACTGGGGCGTGCCTTGGGGAAGCTGGCTGGGCTGGAAATGGAGGAGCTTGGGAAAAAATGAAAGGGCACAGGACTCGGAGCCCGGAGCCTGTCTCTCCACGGGTCTGTGGACGGCTCAGTGAGCCTCTGTAAACTGGACACGCCTTGGTGTCCTGCGCCCAGACCGAGAAACAGAGCACTGCCCACACGCCCCGAAAGGCACCCCGTGCCCAGTTCAGACCTTCCCGCAAAGGTGCGCGTGTGCTTTCAACTTATGTAAGTGGCTCTGAGTTTGCCCGCCTGCATTTCCGGAAGTCCACGGGGCGGCACGCTTAGGACGCGTGCACTTCGCTGCCACGTAGGTTGCATCTCACTACAACGTTTTTAAAAAGTGTCTCATGCAAACTCACCATCCACACTTTACAGGATACATAAGTCAAAAGAGAGACAATAGTCACATCGGAATGGGTTTGGTTTCGTGGGCAAAGGAATGGGCAGTGGAGACTCGGCTAAGGGGAAAGTCCGACGCCCGCATGGCCTGGGGGCCACCTCTCCCCACAGCCCGGTCGCCGTCCCCCGCTGTGACCGCCACACCCACGCAGGCCCCGGCCCCGCACCTTGCAGCAGTTCCAACAGTCCTGCATGTTGATCCAGTAGTTCTTGTGGTTCCAGAGGCTCTCGATGCCCAGGAAGTGATCGTCCTGGGGGCTGTAGCTGCGGGCCGTGAGCGGGTCGATGAAAAAGCTCTCGGGCACCTCGCGCTTCCCCGACAGCACCAGCACCCAGGAGTGCACCCGCAGGCCGTGCAGGGGGTCGGTGCCCGTACTGTCCACCTCCTGTGCAGAGAAGGCGGGTGACTGTGGGCCACATGGGTGGGAAGTGGGGAGCCAGGTGCCCAAGCAGCCCCCTGGGGCTGGGGAAGGGGCAGGAGAGCTGAGCTCCCGTTCAGACTGTACCTATCATTGGCTGGCTGCGTGACCCGCAGAAATCACCCACCTCTGAGCCTGTTTTCTTATCAGTAAAATGGGAGGGACTGGCTTGGTTAGGGGTTTATTAACTGGGCCCTCTGGAGCTCTAAGGAAGCTGGGATTTGGTTGGTCTGGGTGAGATTTTATCCAAAGAAACACAGTGGGACACCATATGGCTTCCTTGTCTGCCTCCCTCTGGGAGAAGGGTGACTGTGTCATGTTTATTGTATCCCCAGTGCCGGAACCAGGGGAGATGCTCAGTAAATACCACATAGAAGGAACGAAAAGAAGGGAGGAAGGAAAAGAGAGTAAAAGGGAGAGTGGCAGTGTGGCTGGGTAGGAGAGATGGATGGATGGATGGGTGGGAGGATGGATGGGTGGATGGATGGGTGGGAGGATGGATGGGTGGATGGATGGATGAATGGATTGATGGATGGGTGGGAGGATGGATGGATGGGGGATGGATGGGCGGGAGGATGGATGGGTGGGGGATGGATGGGCAGGAGGATGGATGGATGGGGGATGGATGGGCGGGAGGATGGGCGGGAGGATGGATGGATGGGACGGTGGATGGGAGGGTGGATGGATGGATTGGGGAGATGGATGGGTGGATGGATGGACTGATGGATAGGAAGGTGGATAGTGGGAGGATGGATGGGCAGGAGGATGGATGGATGGGGGATGGGTGGGCGGGGGAGGGATGGGTGGGGGGCTGGGAGGACGGGTGCTGGAAGAAGAGCTGGGAGGGCAGTGGGGAGGACGGGTGGCAGAGTGTGTGTGGGCAGTGCTCCAGTGACAGAGTCTGGAACGAGGAGGCCACCGGAACTGCCCCACAGGAGCTGCCCCAGGCAGCAGAGCTCTGACCTGAGAACCTATCACCAGAAGCTAACTGACCACCGGTGGGCGGCTCCCACCTGGCCAGGCAGGGGTGGGCACGGTCGAGAGGTGGAGGAGGTGATTTGGACTTGGGGGTCCATCACACATTTCTTCCACAACCTGTGTCTCTTTCCCATCCCTCGAAACCCCTCCTCGAGGGCTGAGCTCCGGGGTCATTGAGGGCTGAGGGCCAAGGGCGGTGGGCCCACCTGCAGGCGCTCCTCTTCCTCCCTCTGCCGCCTCTCCTCCTCAGCCTTGATCTTCTCCTGCTTCTTCCTCTCCTGCTCCTGCTCGAACCTGCTGGTCAGGTCCCGGGGGGGTCTGACGGCGTACTTCTTGGGTGGCTCCGCCTCCTTCTCCCAGAGCGCCTGTCACCCGAGGGGAGGAGAAGACCAGCAGTCATGAACCACCCCCCAGCCCCTCAGACCAGGAGATCCGGTCCCCCCCCCAGCCTGAGGCTGTCTGGCTCCCTGACCTTGGGCAAGCCCTCCCGCTCCCCAACCTCGGGCTCATCTGAAAATTGGAATGACGCTAATTAGCACCTTCTCCCCGTGCCCAGGGGCTGTGCTTTTCTCTTCTTCACCCCCCACTGCCCACACTGGCCTCGGCCCCGAGAGTGGGTGTAAATCGCTGGGAGTTGGATGGTCCAGATTTTGGCATTGGGGGGGTTTTGTATATTGACGTAAAGTAAGAGTTTGCTGGGCAAGGAAAGAAGGAGAAGAAAGTGTGCGTGTGTGTGTGTGTGTGTGTGTGTGTGTGTGTGTGAGAGAGAGAGAGAGAGAGAGAGAGAGCGCGCGAGCACACTTGGTGGCAAGAAAAAAAAGGCCAGGAGAAACCACTGCGGAGGCTGCAGAAGTGGGCTTGGGTCAGTGAGGAGGGAGAAGCAGCAGGTGTCTGAGGTTTAGAGTCACTGACCACGCGCCAGTCCCTGGGTCTCCACTCACCACCCGTGGGACCCTGGCAAACGCCGAGAACCCCTGGGCCATGCCCACTGCACGGTGTTGTTATGAGGGGCAGCCAAGTCAGGGGACACGCCAGCGGCATATACACTGTAGAGTTCTCCATCTTTGTCAGCGTCGGTATCATTTTAATAATTAAAAGTTCAGCTGAGAAAAGAGACCCCAGTGCGGACTCACAGGCCTTTGGAGCCAAGAGTGATGACGGAAGATTCCGTCGTCCTTGAGGAGGTGGGCTGGAGATAGCAGGGCTCTCCCCGGGCGCCTCCCCCCACCAGAGCGCCACCCAGGGTCCCCAGGTCTCGCCCAGGGGCAACATGGGTGCCGTGTTGTCCCCGGCCCTGACCTGCAGATGCCCGCATGCGTTTGGCCCTGATCACCGAGTTTTGGAGCCAACCCAGCTCACGAGAAGCATCTCCTGCCTGTACTGCGGTTCTCTTCCAAAGGCAAAGAGATGCTTTCATGGCTCCTAAAACGAAATTCACTTAAGGGCGTTTCTCGTGCTCCCAGCAGCCTCTGGCTATTATGGCGTCTCGGTCAACAGAGAGGAACACGCCAGCCACCTGCTGAAGGGTGGGTGACTTTGTGTGTGTGTTTGTGTGTGTGTGTGTGTGTGTGTGTGTGTGTGTGTGTGTGTGCTGTTAAAAAGGAGCCTTTTCACCTGGGAGGGGGCAGTGACAGAACTAAATGTCTGTCCCTGCGTCTGTTTCTTCCTCAGATGAAAACAGTTGGGTGGACTTTTATCAGATGTGCAGGGTGAATTTGGAAGAGTTTGACTTAAGGTGCGAACCTCGTGGCATTCACAAAATTTACCCCGTGGGGCGCGCAGGAGCTGAAATCGAGCTACAGCAAGGGGGGAGAGACAGCTCGGGTGGGCACCTGGGCCGTGTGTGTTGAGACGTCGGGATCGGAGAAATCACCGGTGGTTGGAAATCCGAACTCCAAACACCGTGGTGACAGAGCCGCAGGGGTGGGGGGTGGAGCCGCTGTGAGGGCGGCGCCTGTGGAGCCCGGCCTACCTCCTTGGGCTTCACGGTGAGCGGGCACGGCTCCCGGGTCAGGTCCATGAGGCACAGGTCCTGCGAGCCGTAGCCGTTGACGCAGTAGGCGTCGTAGCCAGAGCCGATGAGCAAGGAGCAGAGCAGCGTGCTGAAGTCGAAGCAGTTGCCCTTCTGGTAGGCGAGCACCATGGTCGACGAGTACAGGTGCGAGGGCTGGCCGTGGTGGGTGGTCAGCGCCACGGGGCCCGCTGCCCCTGGCCTGCCCTCCCCACGTGCAAGGGCGGGGTGCTAGTGACCACACAGGCTGGACCCCGATGGGGCTGCTCGCCTCAGTCAGGGTGGGGGGAGCCTGCTAAGAATGGGAGGAAAACCACCGACCCCGTGGGTGCAGAAAGAGCCGCCCACATCTGCCCACAATGTTTAGGGGCTGTGGGCTTCCTGATGGGGAGACCCCGTGGACTGTGGGAGCCTGTGGCCTGACCCTCTCTGGTGGGCAATTCTGTGTTTTTACCCCAAAGTTCCCCTCACCTCCTCCCCGCCCCCACCCTTCTCTGCAGACCTATCCTTCCCTCCCTCCCTCCCTCCCTCCCTCCTTGATCAACGAGAAGCCGATTGAGCTGGTCAGAAGCCCGCTCTCTCCTTCCCCCACATCCCGCAGTCGTGAGAGGAAGACTCTGGAGGCAGAAGGAAGTGGAGGAGGCAGAGAGGTGGGAGCCAGAAGACCGGGCGGGCATGCAGTGCGCGGCCTCCCTCTGGGCCTGTGCCCCCGCCCTCTCCGAAGAGACTCATGGGCCGGGCCTCTTTCTCCCGACTAGCCCGGCTCCCCTTCCTCCGCGGCGCAGACGGACCTAGGGATGCAGCCCCGATCGGATTGGCACTTACCGGCTTGAGAGGGTCCGGCAGGGGCTCCATGGAGAGGAAGTCTGCGACGAACTGGGCGCAGCCGTCCCAGTTGTAGAGCTCGGGGTAGGGCATCAGCGTGGGCCGGATGGTGGTGCTCACGAACTTCTGCGGGGGAGAGACCGAGAGCACGGTGTTCCCAGGAAGCCAGAGACCTGTGGCTGGGGGTCAGGGGGTGCTCTCTCTGGCCTCTCTGGGCTTCCGGCTCCTCCTGGGTGCCTCGGGAGCTGGAGGAAGGTGTTCCCCGAAGCCCTTCCAGCCCAGATGCAGGAGAAGCTGCACTGTCCCCAGGTGCCGAGTCAGTGCCTCCCCGGCATCACCGCTGGCCCCCTGAGTGCCCCCAGACCTGGCTTCACCCCAACCCTGTGAGGCTGGTCCCGTGGACAGAGGAGGAAACTGAAGCTCCAGGAAGTGCGCGGATGGGCTCAGGCTCACAGTCAGCATCGGAGCTGGGTCTGTCCGCCTCTGGGCCACCACCCCGAGCAGGGGGACCTCGGCTACTAGGGCCCTCCAGGGACTGCTCTGCCACCTGGGGCCTGGGGGCTGGGCCTCCAAGGAAGGCCCTGCCAGCACCGGATCTCATGCGGCCCCACCACTGGGGGGTAGCCTGGTACCCACCCTGCTGCCTGCTGCAGGCCTGGGGAACGTAGGCCTGGGGTTACCGGGTGAGCAGAGAGGGGAGTAAGGATCTGCGTGGGAATCGCTGAGCTTGCTTTCCAGCACGTAGGTCAGAAAGCACTGTGTGGGCCAAATAAAGCTGTCTGCCAGTCTCTGCCAGCCCCCTGGACGGCCCTTGTGCAGCCTTTGGATTCAACCTCTGCCATTCCATCTTCAGATGGGGAAACTGAGGCCCGGAGAGACTCAGGGAGGCGCCCTGGGTCCCAGGGCTGGAAGGAAGGAGGCCAGGGCTTGGGTCCTGGGGCCCATCTCGTCATTTTGCCTCATGTCTTTTCTCTTCCCTATCTATAGGCTCTGGCCCGGGACAGGGCCTCCCTCCACCCTCTGCCACCGAGCCCCGCCGCCTGGCCCTCCACGACCCAGCCTCACCGGAACTTCGCACTCATTCAGCGGGTACAGGAAGAGGGGCACGCGGTCCGGGCACAGGTGGCTGTACTGGCGGGAGAAATTGTCTGCCACTTCCAGCAGGTGCTCTTCCTCGGGCGTGTTGCTTTGGTAGGAACGGGGCAGCTTGGAGATGTCGATGGTGTCCTTGGTAGTGATCCTGTGCCCGTAAGAGGGGTGGCAATAATTAGACTGTGTGAGGCTAGGCCTGGATGCAGGGAGCCCTTGATCCACCTCAGCTGCCGGGGGCTCTGTCCTCACAACTACCTAGGAGGGAAGTGTCGTTATTAGCATCTGCCCTTTTAAACAGATGAGGGAACTGCGGCACAGAGAGGTTGAGTGATTTGCCCAGAGTCACAGAGCAGAGTGGGGATTTGACCCAGGTGGTCTGAAAGCAGAGCCCTCACTCTTTAAAAAAAAAAAAGGTTTAAAATAAACAGAGACAGGGATTCAATCTTTTTTTTTTTAGAGAGAGCGGGGAAGGGAAGGAGAAAGAGAGAGAGAGAAACATCAATGTGTGGCTACTTCTCATGCACCCCCTACTGGGGACCTGGCCCATAACCTAGGCATGTGTCTTGACTGGGAATTGAACCTGTGACCCTTTGGTTCTCAGGCTGAGGCTCAATCCACTGAGCCACAACAGCCAGGGCCTGAGCAGAGCCCTCACTCTTAATGGCCTCTCTCTATGCCTCCGTCCTGCCTCCCCGCCTGGGTGCCGTCATCCTGCCTGGCTCCTGCTTTGCCCAGCCCTGTTCTGGCCCTCTCTGGGGCTTCTGTACCTGAAGTCCTCATCCCAACACTCACGAGGGCTTCTCCGGGACGGTGATCTCAATACCCAACAGCTTCTTCTCCAGATCTCTGAGCATCTCCTGCGTCATGATGGTTCCCTTCCTCCCCACCTCTTGTGGCTGCATCATCTCGCCTCTCTCCGAGGGCTCAGCCACGGGCTCAGCCGCAGTCTCAGCCGCGGCCTCCTGCTTAGCTGCCTCTTTCTCCTCTTCTTCCTCCTTCAGGACCTCCATCTTGGCGTGCCTCTGGCTGCCGTGAGATGGAGCCTCTGCAGGAGGGAGAAACACACTCAACACGGCCGTCTTCCAACCAGGAAGGGACCACCAAGACCACCGGTGTCGCTGGGTGGTGGTTTTCTATGGTTTAGGTCACAGAGGGGAGGAGCACATCTCCCTTAAACTTCCTTTCCATCGAGGAAAGAGTCTCTGCTTGGTGCTGACACGTCTGTAAGTAACACCTTTCTAGCACTCACCGATCTCCCTGTAACACGCAGACAAGCAGGCCACAGGCTGAGAACCAACGTCAGGGCGGGGGAGGGTGGCCCAAACTTACAGGCATTGCTTGCCTTCTCGTCTATTTATTCAGACCGTATCTTCTCTTTATGGCAAATGATACTAATGCTGCAGAGATTACTGCAGTATTATAAAGTTTCCTATTTAAGTATGTTCATCAACCCCAATAAGTGAATTGAGTAAAAGAAAATTATTCATAATAGCAAGGTGGTGATATGGAATATGACCTCCAAAAAAGTAACATCACCATAATTGGAACTGAGGCACAGAGGGGGTGAAAGCAGGGCTGCCACCGAGGCCCCTGGACGAGGGGCAGGTGTGTGCACATTCTCCTGGCCAAGCCCCACGTCGTCCCTCAGGATGAGGTCATCGGGAGCCTCACCGAGGTGCTGTATGTGCTCAGGCGCCCTGGGAAACCCTTGCCGTGGTCACAGAGCCAAGCCCCCCTGAGGTGGACTGCTACTCGCCTACCCAGAGCTCCAGGCTCCCATAAAAAGAATCCCATTGCATTGGGGGCAGCCATGTGCCTGGTTTGAAACACTCAGCTTCCCAGCCTCCCTTGCAGCTAGAGTTAGCCCTGTGATTCGAACCCCGTTTTGGCTGCTGAGATGTCAGTCTCAGTTGTCCCACGTTAAAGCGATGAGCCCAGCTGGCACGGACACTTCGCCTTTCTCCCCTTCCTGGCTGGGACAGGGGGGCATAAAGCAGGAGCTGGGGCCGCCAGTGCATGACCACGGGGTAACCACTCGTGGGGACCAAAGCTGCCTGCTAAGGACGGCAGGGCAAGGAAACGGGGAGGCCTTGAGTACCACCTTCAGACTTCCCGGCGTCCGTCCGAGGAAACCCAGCCCCTGCTTGTTTAAGCAGGTTCCTGTTACACCGTCTGTCTCAGCTGCTCCACCAGCCTCCTGCCTCCCAGCTCAAGTCCCCATGGCCCCACCTCAAATACCTTCTTTTTTTTTTTTTAAACGACAAACAGGGCAAAGGTCCAAAGGGAAGGAAAACTGACCCAAGGCGTAGGATGTGGTGGTGCGGAGGTGGTGGGGAGGAACTGGGGAGAAAAGCACGGGGCCTCCCCAGGTTTGTTAACGCTCCCTGGGGTGACCAAGTCCAAGAGGGCAACGGGGACCTGGAGGCAAAGGCCGGGCCCCGCCCCTCCGATCCAGTCCCTGCCTGGGCCGCCTGGGCCTCTGGGGGAGGCACATCACTGACCGCCAGCCTGGCTAGGGCAAAAACTGGTCTCCGCCCCTCCCTGTGCCTTTCTGGGCCTCAGTTTCCCCTCTGTAATACGGAAGGAGAGACAGATGTTTTCCGTCCAATTCTGACGTTCGGTAGGACTCAGGAGGGGCTGAGCACACGTGTCAATTTTCCGAAGGTCAGTGCGGCCGAGTCCCAGGGGTTTGGCACCACAGCCGAGGCCCCGTGTCCAGCAGCAGGCTTGTTCCAGACCCTGGTTCCCTGCAGGTGAGCCTCCCACTGTGCCCACCAGCCAAGCAACGCAGCCCGGCGATCAGACCCACCTGTCTGCTGCCTGGGTGCAGAGACGCTGAGCTCAGAGAGGGCAGTGTTAGCCGTTCAGGCACTTCCGGTTTACTGAGCTCCCACCGTGTCCCAGGCGCTGTGCTAGCTAAGGGGTTACAGACATCCTCTCATTTCTCCTCCAACGACTGGGAGGCAGATGCTATTAGGAAACCCACTTTGCAGTTGGAAACACTGAGGCCTAAAGAGGTTAAGTGCACTCACTGCCTAAGGTCACAGAGCTAGTAAGTAGCAGGCCTGGGGTTTGCACCCGACTATTTCTGAACCCCATGCACTTAAGGGCCTCGTGAGATGGGATGTCTCAGAAGGATGTGAGGGGTGGGGATGGAGAGTAAAGAGAGAAGGAGGGCGGGGAGAGGGCCAGGGCGTCAGTGGGCAGCAGGCGCCTTACCCTGGGGCTGGCACCAAGATGGCCCTGAGCCCAAGGCCACAGAAGCCTGTCCTCAGAGGCAGAGCTGGACCAGAACCTGCGATACTTCCTTCCCCACATTGGGCTGCCTCGGCAGCTGTAGTGCAGTTTGAGGAGGGCAGTCTGGTCTGGAAGTTTCCTGAACGAGGCCCAAAGGCCTTCCCCACCCCCACAAGCCATTTTCTGCACCCTCCTACCCAGAAGCAACCTCTTCCTCCTCAACACACACACGAACACCCAGTGAAAACTTCCCCAGAAAGGGCAGGGCTGAAAGCCCCCAAGGCAGAAGACGCCCCCTTACCACCAGCACCCTCTCCCTGCCAGGCAGGCTCCAGCCCTCCCCCATCCCCTAACCCTCCGCTCACCCCTCTGGGGATAGCCTGTATAATCTGTTAGTCTGTCTCCATAGTAACAGCTTTCGGAAGCTGAGGGCCTGTCCTGGGAGGGGAGGCTTCTGGGAAATGTAGTCTTCCACTACCACCCATGTCTGGGCCCAGAAGACCTGGGCTGTATTTCTATAAT
Source organism: Phyllostomus hastatus (assembly GCF_019186645.2). Taxonomy (NCBI): domain Eukaryota; kingdom Metazoa; phylum Chordata; class Mammalia; order Chiroptera; family Phyllostomidae; genus Phyllostomus; species Phyllostomus hastatus. The sequence continues at coordinate 24,059,325 of NW_025334024.1, forward strand.
TTAATTTTTAACAATGGCTGTGCTTGTCAGCTGGCTCACCAAGCTTCCTAAAAGCGTGACAATCAACTGTTGCAAAGCTGGCTAGTTGTTAAACATGTCCCAGGACACCACTGCCTGTGACCCAGACACAGTCAAAGCGGCCTTCATCAGGACAGACGGGAACCAGTGTGGGGCATGGAGTGGTGGCCCGTCATGGCAGACTGCCGAACCAGGCTGCCTGAGTCCCGGGTTCTAATCCAGACAGGGCCTCCGATTCAGGACACTGGAAATTTCTCCATTATGTTAGCGGCCCATGAAGTGTTTCATTTTAATAACTTTTAACTTCAGAAGAAAAAAATGAATATACTGCCAGTGAATACACAATTATGAGCCCACACTGGATTATATTCATCTTTGTCCTCATGTAGTTGCAAAACACAGTTTTTGCTGTTTTGTTTTTGGACAAAGGGACCCACAAAAGTCACAGTGTGGCTCTGTGCAGGGTCAGGGGTAAACTGCATTGGAAATAGTTTTCCGACACCACCCTCAGACCATACGTCCTTCTTGGTGATGCCCACTCTTGCCGTGTACTAGGTCTCCCAGGTGTACATGAGTCTGCCGCTGAGCTCTCTAGTCTGTTCCCTTGGTCTGCATGCCTATCCTTGCACAGACCCCATGTTGGCGTTATCAGTATGGTCTTGTAACAACCTCTTAAAGGATCTGTCGTTCAAGTCACCCTTCTGTGCCCTTTCTCATTACGGTTGACTTAGCTATTTGAGGCCTACATGCCTCCATATAAATATTAGAAAAATTTTTGGAAAGTCTTAAAGAATCATTTGGAATGTTCATTCAAATCTCATTGTATTCCTTGATTAATTGGTGGAGAATTTAAATCTTTTGATATTGTTATCCATCGGAGAGCTCAGAGCAGGGAGGCCTCCTCATTTCCTGTGTATGTGTTACATTGTAGTAAAAAGTACTAGGTGTGAAGAAATTGGGGTACAACAGAAAGAACCGGGGGGCCATGGTGGGGGTGGGGGTGGGGGTGGGGGTGGGGGGGACCCACCCTGCAGCACACTGATGCCCACCGCAGCTTGGCAAGGTGAAGGTGATGACCAGGGAAAAGCTGGGGTCAGCCGCATTCCCGCCGGACCCGGTGACCCGGGCGCTGGGCCGCCCTCTCGGCCGGGCCTCCTTTACTCCGTCGTCCGCCCTGTGGGGCAGCCACCACCACCTCACCTTCACGGGTCCAGTGGGTGGGTGGGGAACTGGTCCAAGGCAGGCGCAGGGGTAGAATTTGGACCAGGCAGGCTGCCTGCCTCCTGGGTTGCTATGGTGATGGTCCAGCGACCGGGGACCCCTGCTCATTCGTGCTGGGCCTTCGGGTGCACTTTTACCATGGCCCTGCCTGGCCTCAGCACGCGTTCCACATGGCACTTGGAGCTGCTTTTGCAGTGACCCCCGGCAACAAGGGGCCACCCCTGCCCCTGCCTGGCCCTGGGCGGCAGAGCCATCGCTCCCCACACCTTCTCCCTCTGCATCAGGAAACCCGGCTCACCTGGGCTTGGGATTCCCTCTGCGCGTGTCTGGGAGACCACGGCCCAGGGGCTCAGGGGGTCGGTGGCGGGGTGATAATCCTCGAACCCAGGGAATGCTGCGGGAGGAGGGGTCAGCAACCCTGGGACGCCCCAGCCCTAGCGTCGCCCCAGCTTGCAGACCAGCCTCGTGCAGGTCAGGTCGCTCGGCCTCTCTGGGCCACCGGGCCTCATCATCCCCCACAGGGCTGCGCCACCCAGCAGAGCTCGGAAAGGAATCAGAAAGGGAGCTTTGACCTTCACACCCCTCCTAGGTCACTGCAGGTTGCAGAGGGTCGTGCTTTACCCAAGGGCTCCCCCTGGTGTTTGTTTAAGCCAGGGAAGGGGGGTCTCCAACTAGCTCCCTGCTACATCAGGTGACCGGGCACTTGACTTCTGTCACCTCCCTTAACGCTCTCAGGACGAGGCAAGGACTTGATCTCAGTTTGACAGATGGGGAAACTGAGGCTTGGCGAGGTGCCGTGACGTGCCCTGGGTCCCACAGCCCCTGAGTGGCAGAGCGAGGACTCGGGCCCGGACCTGGCAGACTCTGCTCCTCCTGGGCTCGGGTTGGCAACGCTGAGACTTCGGGGAAAGGAAGCAGAGACCTTCGGCGTGAGAAACATGTGCCTGTGAAGATAAGCCTCCAAAGCCACCGAGTAGAAGGCACAAAACCTAACAATGTGGCTCAACCGAAGTAACGTCCCCACCCTGGGGTTTCCCTTCCAGCTGTGCAGCGGCTTTCCTGTCTTTCGTCTGCTTGCTGGTCCCGTCCGTGGGGGGCGGGGGGGCGGGGCGGAGTCTGGGGGGCGGCAGACCAGCAGCAGGGCTGTGGGGAGGGTCTAATAATAACAACTTGTCATCTGTAGGACGTGTTTGACCTTCTCCAAAGCCCATTGGAGAGGGGGTGGTCGGGCAGGGGCGGGAGTCCCCCGATGGTTTGTAAATACAGGCTAGGCTGGGAACACGAACCTGAGGGTGGGCGCAGGGAGGGGGACCAAGGCCAGTGCGCTGCCCCCTGGGTCGGGGCGGGCTTGGGGAGGGGGCTGCCGTCCTTCTGCCTCCCTCCGCCCCCTCCCTCTGTGTCAGCTTGCCTGTTGGCCCTCCCTCGCTGTATCTCTCATCGCGGCATCTCTTCCTCTATCTCTGTGATCTCTGTCTCTCTTCATTTCCTACAGAGGAAACCGGCACGGGGGTGTGACACAGCAGAGGTCCAGCCGCTGGAGGCGGCGTCCGGCCTGAGACACTGCCCTGGCCCGGGGCCCCGTGGGGCGGGTGCCAAACTCACACATCCACCTATTCGGCCAGCAGATATTTATTCAGGGCCCCACACCCGCCAGGGCTGGGCCGAACGGGGGAGTGAGGCCGCCACAGTGCCTGCTCCGTGGGCACTCAGATTCCAAGGGAGACGTGGCCTCTCTCTCTCCCTGCTCGGTCCAGCCCTGCCCCCTGCCCCGGCCCCTCGGCCCCCAGGTCCACATAGCCCTGGACCCCGGGCCCACCGTGACAGCAGACCAGAGCTCAAGCCACCCACATGGCAGTCCGAATGGGAACAGGAGCCATCCCACCCACTAAGTGGCATTCTCTGAAATTCAGTGTCCCGGACACCTGGAGGGCTGGCAGCTCCCCATATGGGGAGGCAGACTGAGCTCAGGGCAGACAAGCTGGGAGGACCAACCCCTCAGACAAACCTCCAGTCACAACCGCCCTGGGGCCTGAGGGGAGGACTCTCACTAGAGGCAGCGGGAGGGTGGGAAGGGAGGGGGCGTGGGGGAGGCAGTGACAGTGACAAGAGGGCACGAGGGAGAGGCTGGAGCTCCTTTGAGGGGCTGGGCCAACGACAAGCGCCTCTGGTTGGACTCAGGCCCTTACTGAGGCCAGAAGGTGGGCGATGGCAGAGACCGGCTGCTTTGCTAGGAGGGGGGTGGGGGGCATAGTGGCAAGGGTGAGGGTGTCTCTCTGTGCTGGCCGGGTCCCAAGGACTGTAGGAACTTTGGATGCCTGCGATCCTGGATTTGAGGACTTTTGGACCAGAGATGAATCTGCATGTGACCTTTGAGGTCACGTGGTCCTACCTGGTCCTCATCCCACCTCCCCCCCCCCAACTTCGTCTGATGTGGAAACTGAGGCCCAGAGGGAGGCAGGGAGCTGTCCAAGGTCACAAGGTGGGTCGGAGCTGAGTCCAGAGCGCAGGGCCGGCCCCCTACTCATGGGACACGGTGTGGGTCTGCTCAGCTTGGGCAGTGCCAGAAGAGGTCCCGGCACTCTGCCGCGGCACGTAGAGCACGATGATCCAGCAGAAGATGAAGAGGCCTGCAGGGAGGAGAGGCGGTGGCTGAGCCCGGGAGGCCGGCAGGGGGCCGGGCAGCCTGGCCGGCAGTTGCCCGGAGGAGACAGAGCCCCACTGTCAACGTTCAAGAACTTATGGGAAAATCAGTTTCCACACACTGAAGGCCTCTTATGTTCCCCACGTGCATTATTATCTCAGCTATCAACCATGAAATCTGGGGAGATTCGTGTGGGGTGACCCCAACTGGGCAGATGACTGGGTCCGAGGAGCCGAGGAGGGACTTGCTGGGGTCACAAGTGGAACCTGGATTTGAACCCAGGCCTGCCTGTCCCCAGAGCTCCCAGCCGTGACGCCGCACCGTTTCACGAGGCACTGGGAGCCAGGCCTGTTTTTGTGGGCGTGCACCTGCTGGGCCCAGGACACGGGGGCTCCCTGGACGAGACGAGACTGTGGAACGAAGCCTGGGGGGGCAGGCTGTGAGGCTTCTCTGAGCCGTGTGCGTGAAAGGGGGTGTGCAGGCCAAACAGGAGGGGTGCACGCAGGGAACGCGGGCCACCTGCCCTTTTGCTGGGATATCGGGGGCAGGACCCTGTGGGGGCAGGAAGCAGATGTATCAATCATTTCCTCCACCAATCACTTCCTTCCAGCCTCCACAACGCCTTAGAGACCCTGTCCATGATATGTGGCCATCACTTCACATGACCACGGCCTCCTGGTCACTGCTGGTTGGACCAGAGATGGACACCTGACTAAGATGGCCCCATCGGACCCTTGATTTTCCTAAGAATGTGGAAGAGACAGAATCAGACCGTAGTCACTAGACTTGGAAGGTCATGTCGGGTTGAGGCGACCACCGTGGGCATCCACGGGGAGGCCATGGGTAGGCACGGGCCAGTGGACAGAGAAGGATGGAGGCATTTCCACGAAGAGAAGAAGGTGAGAGGCCACGTGCGGCTCCAGAGACGAAAGATGGAGAAAGTCCTGCTTCGGTCTGGGTGGCTTTTCCTGAGCCCGGCGCCAGCTCCCATGACATCAGCCAGCCTTCCCGCCCTGGGGGTTTCTGGGAGAGCCCTGGGTGTTTAAAACCAGTGCCCTCGATTTGGGCTGGCCCGAGTGGAACCCCGTTTCTCGAAAACCACTCCCTCCCCGCCTCCCAGCACCCCTGGTGCCGATGAGGCAGCCCGCCTCCCCCCTGGGCCGGCGCCCTCACCTTGGAAGGAGTTGAACAGTGCAAAGATGTAGACGGTGGACAGGCCCAGGGGTGTGAGGATGGCCAGCCCCCACGTCATGCCCACCAGGCTGGAGAGGCCCAGCAAGGTGAGGACCCCCTTCCACTTCTGCCGCTTCTCCTTGCCCGCCGTGGCGCCGGGCAGAGTGAAGATCTTCCAGGCCACCAGGCCCAGGACCACGGCGTTGAAGAGGTAGGTGACGAGGAAGTAGCCGTGGACGGTGATGTAGAGAGCAGTTTCGTTGCTGAACCAGCACCTGGTGGAGGTGGGCGGTCCCTGGGACTGGGCCGGGTACCCGCTGACCAGCAAGCCCTTGGCAGTCTCCCCGGCCGACCCTCAGGGACCAGGAAGACGCCTTCCTTTTCCCGCCTCCACCCCTCCATCCCCCGCTCCCCAGGGGAGGAGCTCTTAAGCAGCTCCAGCCTGCTGTCTCTCCAGACCAGTGGGGGCAAAAGGGTCCACTTGGCCCCAACCACATGTTTTGTTTGCCCCACATTATGTCGTGCAAAGGCTGAATGAATGACCGTCCTTTAAAAAGTAGGACCGTTGGCGTAAACTTCTTTCTGCTTCTCTCGTAAAACCATACACCTGGACGCTGCCCATTAGGTGGGTGTGTGACTGCCAGTCAGCTGCAGGCCCCACCCATGCCACCACATGCACTTTGTTACTACCTACTGGAACCCTGTGACCACCCCCCCCCCCTTTGAGGCCTGGGGGACGGGACAAAGGCCCCACCAGCGCCTCTGAAGCACAGAGCCCTGGGCCTGGGACAGGCACCTGGGAGAGGCTCAGCTCTGCCCCCTGCCCTGCAGGGGTGAAAGGCACAAAAGAGTAAGTCTATCAGCCCACCTCATCCCCCCCCAGTGTACAGATGAGGAGACTGAGGCCTAGAGGGAGGACGGGCTTGCCCAGTGTCTCAGAACAACTCAGAGGCAGAGCCAATAGGACCGGGGCTGCTGGGAACGTTGGGCAGGTTATGCCCTGCACGAGGCCACCTGGCCAAGGGGGCAGGTGGGGGCTGCCATCCAGGTGAGAGCCCAGCACGGCAGGTTAAGGGTTGGATACACTTTAAAACATGTGTCCCAAAATGCCACATGGACCGGTGGAAGGCCAGGCGAGAGCAAGGCATCCTGCCCCCTGGTCCCGTGCCCTCTCCTGCTTCTCGGGACCCCTCGCTCCCTGCATTCCTCCCCCCCACCCCCAGCCCTCGGTTTCCTCCTGCGGGCCATGAACTAGCTGGATCTGAGGGTCCTTCACCTTACCCTACTCTGTCTCTCCTCCCAGGGCTCCCGCCTCTCCCCACCTCCCTCGGTATGTGCAGCCAGGGCCCTGACGCCACTCACAGCTCCAGCGTGGACCTGTTCTCCTGGTCTCGGATGGTGTAGCGGCCGTAGCTGCTGGCACTCCCGGTGCCGATGACCATTAGGGCTGGCAGGCCTGGGTGGGAGGAGGAGCCATGGCATTGCTGGGGCTCCTGTGACGTGGCCTCCTCCAAACCCCCCTCCAGCTGCCCATCCTGCAGACCCTGAGCCTGTCTGAGAGACGGAGCCGCCACTCTCCCCTGGGCTGCTCCTCTCCCTGCCCCTTCAGGGACAGCCATCCCCTCTGCCCACCCAGGCGACACCTACCCCAGCCCACTAGGCTCAGCTTTAGGAAGTAGTGGCCGAAATAGGTGTTAAAGACCCTGATGATGAGCAGGTAGAGGTGGAAGGCTTCCAGGCCCATCCAGGTGAAGACGCAGAGCAGGAAGTAGTGGGAGATGGCCCCCAGGGCCCCGCAGGGGACAAGGGACAACTTCGGGCCATGATCCAGATTGATGAAGAAGGTTAGGTTCAGGAGGAACAAGCTAATGCTCAGGGCCACGTGGATCTTGAGAGCATCTTCTGACTCGAACCTCTTCCGGCAGAACCTGGGGGCAGAAGGGCCAGTGAGAGGCCACAGCCTCCCTGGGCCTCTCCACCTGCCTCCTGTGTCCCACCCCTGGCCCAGGAGCCCTCTCACGGCGCCTCAGACCCTGCCGGCCTCAGCCCTCCCCTCGGCGCTTCAGCCAAGCTGCACACCTCGCGATTCCCTGAATGCATCCTGTTTCTCCACGCCTCCCACGCTTTGCCCTTTCTCTTCCCTCCACTCTCAGTTGTGTTCCCTACTTGGTCTTCAGATCTCTGCTGCGGCTCTTCCTTCTGGGGAGGCTGTCTCTGAACACCCCTTAACCCAGGCTGTCTACCGGCCCCTTGTCACTGGAGCTGGCCCTTCGTTAGCTCGGATCCGAGAGCAGGCACGTGACCTGGCCCGGCCAATCAGGGTGGTCGGTCCCGAGACCACAGTCACCTGTGCGGTCAGTCCCGCAGGGGCTCATGGCCCAGGTTAGACCAGTAAAACGCGACTCTGGTGTGCATGGGATAAAGCTGCACAGAATGCACACACACGCATGTGAAAAACGGTAACTGGACGAGGCCTGTCTTCTAGGCAGTGACCCGGGACCAGAGTCGGTTTCCTGGTTTTGATATCGTCCTGGAGTTACGTAAAATGTCATCTTGGGGGAAAGCTGGATGGGGAAAGCATGGGACTCTGTGTACTGTTTTCACCACTTCCTGTTAGTCTACAATGATTTCAAAATTGGAAAAAAAAAAAAACCTTAAAGACTTTGATTCTGGGACTCGGTGTAGGACAGGACCTGGCTCCGTAGCTAAGACGTAAGAGGCACGCCTGGGGCCCCCTGGACCCCTGGGCGGGGAGAAGCCGCCCCACATGACAGAGCAGAGCGCAAAGCTATGAGCAGGAGAGGGACCCCGATCCCTGGGGACGGAGCCGTGGCTCCCGCTATGGCTTGGGTTTTCCGGTTACTCAATCCACACTTTCCCTATTATGTTTAAGCCAACCTGAGTCTAGCTTCTGCCGTTGTAATGGGAATGGCCCCAATGCATTTCAGCCTCCAAACGCATGTTACAGATGAGGAAACTAAGGTTTGGAGAGGCTGTCAGTACGATTCTGCACGACCAGGGTGCCTTTGACCCAGCCCCGCCGCTGCCTCTGAGGACAGGAGGGAGCAGGGAGGTGTCACCCACCTCAGGGCAGCGAAGATGATGGTGAAGGCCAGGAAGACCATGGAGGCTCCGCAGCCGGCCTGGGAAATTTTTGTGAGGGCCTGCACGGTGACTTTGTCCAAGACTGGCCTCTGTGGGCGATTCCCCCAAGGAGGACCCCATCAGTTGGAGGCCAGGCCCTGGCCCCTGCCAGGGACCGTCCTCCCCGGGACAGGAGTCTGGGCACCTCCAGAGCTGCCGGGATTGGGGGTGGGGGTGGGCTGTTACCAGCAGCAGGGCAAAGAAGGTCAGGTGGTCACAGCGGCAGACAGTCCCCTCGGCTCTGACATCTGTGGAGCAGCCCTCGGAAGACCAGTCTCCCGTTGACCCTGGGTGGGGAGAGGGGATTGTAAGGGACGGGAGGGAGGAAAAAAGGAGCAGCAGAGACCAGAGAGGAGGGGAAGGGAAGGGAATGAAGAGGAGGAGAGAGGGGAGGGGCCCTGACCCCTAAGGGAGCCCATACCCTCCCACCTGTCCTACCCAGAGCAGGTCCGCCAGGCCCTACCTTTAGTCACATCCCAGAATACGCAGGTGAGGGTCATGTTCTGAAAGCAGAGAATGGGAATCAGGGGGCAGACAGGGCAGGCTGGGAGAGGGGAGAGAGCCACACGGAGGGGAGGCGGGAGGGCAGCGTGCTCCCTGGTCTCAGCACGCGTGTGCATTGGGTAGAGAGCGAGACCCACCCTGTGGTCACAGGGGAACAGCAGCCGCACCACGTGATGGCCCCTGGTCAGCACGTGAGGCCGTGGGTGTGGTGACAGGCAGCGGGTGGGAGGGCTGCCTGTCTGTGGGGGGAGGGGGGTGCTGCCGAGGGCGTGCATGTGTGGGCGTGCCGGGCCCCCCCCCCCCCGTGCACACCTCTGTGAGCATGTGAGTGGGAGGGGCCTGGGTGCATGTGGGCGTGTATGCACAGGTGGGCGTGTGTCCCTGGGCACAAGGGTGTGTGTGGCCCTAGTGGCTTCTCCTGGATGAGTGTGCAGGGTGGGCGGTGTAGAGTCCTGTGCACGTCTGTTCACGTGCCCCAGGGTGCCCTCCCGCCTGTCTGCCCCTGAGTAACTGCCAGGCCTGGGTGGGGCTGGGGGGACTCACGGGAGGCTGCGGCTGGTGGGAGAAGGTGATCTCCAGAGGCTCCGTCAGCCCGGTGACACGCGTGCGGCCCACGCTCAGGCCCACCAGGCGGTTGTTCAGCACGCTGCCAGCGTCCTCCAGGCTGAGCCTGGGGCCCTGTGGAGGGAAAGGCGGGGGCCCGGCTGCAGAAGAGGCTTCCTGGGGGCCTCCCGGACCCGGGGCCCTTGCCTGGAGGGCAAAGTCTGAGACCAGGGGAGCAGGACGTCAAGGGGTCACCCCGCCCGCCGCTCCCTATGGTCTTTTGCTCGGCCTGGACCAGGGCGGACCCGACAGTCTCCCTCACTGGCCTCCGGGCCTCCTCTGCCCTCTTAACTGGAGGGTGCAGGGCCCACAATTACAGGGCAGTGGGTGCCCATGGGGCAGGGGTGGGGTGAGCACCTGGCCACACCAGCACACAGGCACACACATGTCTGCATGTGAGCAGATACACGTCTCTGGGGACACACGTGGGGTTCTTGGCAAGGGCGTGGGTACACCTGCTCACGCGCATTACATGTGCACCAGGAAGGGGAAAGCATGTGCATGTCTGTGCACGCACAGGGACCCACGGGGACAGGGCCCCACTCGGGATACACATACAAGTCCAAGGGCACAGGTGTGTGCGACCAAGTCCACAGGCCCTAGTGATGGGGGTCTGGGATGAGTGTGGGCTGCTTGGGAAACATCCCCAGAGACTCATCCCCTCCGCCGTCCCCATCCTCAGGGAAGACTCCACGGACGGCAAGTTCAAGCACGGCCTGGTGAGCCTCAGGGCCGTCCTTAGCTTCCATCCAGTTCCTCCTCACCTTGAAGAGGTTCCCTGACCCGATGTCCAGGACAGAGACGGCCAAGCGGACCTCCGACCTGCTGCCCTGCAGGGATGCAAACAGGCTCCTGGGCAGCCGGACTCTGTCGGGGAACATGTGCTTGTCCTCCGGGACCTGCCCCGTGATCTGTAACCACAGACCCAGTGGTTCCTTCCTTACCCGAGGACTCCAGCCCCCAACTCGGGTGCTGCCACTCCCCCACGGGGAAGAGAAACTGAGGCACACCGGGGGGAGGGGCAGCACCTGAGGACCTTAGCTCTGAGAGGCAGGCCATCTGGGGGCACAGCCCAAGCTCCGTCCTGTCCAGGCCGTGAGCCCAAGACCAGGCCCGGCACCCACAGAGCCTCCGTTTTCCCAGAATGGGGAATGGAGGTAACCAGGGGCCCGAGGGGCCGCCTGCGAGGCTGCAAGTGGGCTGTGAAGAGAGGACACCCGGACGTGCTCGATTTGCAGGTGTGCGGGAGAGTGCGGGTGTGGCGCACATGTGGCCAGGGTCCTGACACCCCTGTGACCCTATAGGGCGTTATGGGGATAGTGCCTGGCTTCAGACTCGGGAGTAAGTGGAAAGAATAAGGCCAACGCTAAGAATGATAGAAATGTTAAATTACCTTTCACCGGCAAATGCAAAGCCTGTGTTGTTCGTTCTCTGACCTCACTGTTCCCTGGAGCCGACCCCACCGGGTCCTGCTCGATCCCACCTGGTGCTTCCCCAGGACCGGCCCATGGACAGAGGATCAGGGTAGCGAAGGGTAGGAGCTGAGGGCTCTGGCTTTCTCCTTCCCAGTCTGCACACTTGTCAAAAGGACGTGTGGTTTCTGGAGCCAGGGCCCACCCCGTACAGAGGGCTTAGCCAGTTGGAGCACATGGTAAAGGCCTGAGACGGGCCCTATCCATCCTCCACCCCCCCTTCTCCAGACAGACCCAGAAGCTCCTCCCGCCCGCTGCCGGCCCCTCCACGCCCCACTTCACTCCTGAAGGAGGCTGCCCCCTCGCCGTGCCAAGCATGCCCTGTGACTTATCTCATTTGCCCCCCTGACCATCTTGAACTTGGGCAACACGACCACCACTTTACAGACGGGAAACTGACACTAGGAAAACTTCAGTCATTTGCCCAAGGTCACAATTAGCCGGTAAGGGGCGGAGCTGGGATTTGAACCCAGACAAATGTAAATCCAGAGACTGCCCATTCGGCCCTTTGCAGGACCACCAGTGTGGCTTCACTTGCTTCACATGTGCCCTCCGGTGGAAGAGCTCACGGCAACTCTGGGCTCTGAAGGAGCCACGGAGCTCGTTTTACAGATAAGACTCCAGGGATTTCCGCGCTTGGGAGCACCGGAACTCAGCCTCCTCGTGCTCCCTTCAGCGATCTTCCAAATGCCTCACCCTAGACACCTGGATAATCTGCCACCAGGACCCACGCATCCAGGCACTCTCTGGCACCCGCTACTAACCAGGCTCCAGAGCCCTACCGAAAGGGACACGTTTTGATAAGCACCAAACGCAGACCACGCCTCTCTCTCTGAGAATTCTGAAAAATGTGCCCAGGAAAAGCAGGCCAGAGTTAGGGGTGGTGGGGGCAGCTCTTCACCTGAGAGGGGGTCAGAGAGAAGTACAGGTCGTCTGAGATGTTGGTGCTGACGTTCTTGACCACAGCCTTCAGAAAAGGCAAAGACAAGTTCATTGTCTTCTCCAGGCTCCCCTCCACCAGGTAGTTCTCGTAGTCCAGCCAGTATCTGCAAGAGGCGGGGGGTCAGGAGCCACGTCGGGCTCTGCAGGCTGCGTCGCCCAGTCACCTGGGCCCCAGCCTGGGTGACAGGAGGTAAGAGATCATGGGAGATGATCATCAGGCCCTTGGGATAGGAGGGGGTGACCCAGAATATCACAGGAAAGACCCTGAGGTCACGAGGAGAAGAGGGGTGGCAGGGGACCAGTCCAAGTTTGTCCCAAGGGATTCCAGCCAGAACTTCCTCTGAGTAGTTCATGCGTTTGTCTTTTTGTGATCAACTCCCTATAACATAAAATGGATCATTTTAACCACTTTAAAGTGCCCAATCCAACCCCCCTGCAAAGGAAACCCTTGTGCCTATTAAGCAGTCACTGCCTCCCCTCTTCCCCTAGCCTCTGGCAACCACGGATCTGCTTTCTGTTTCTATAGGCTTGCCTGTTCTGCATATTTCATACAAATGGAATTATGTGAAATTATAAATTGTATCTGTTTTTTTTTTCCTGCCTGGCTTCTTTTACTTAGCACAATGTTTTCAAAGCTCATCTATGTTGTAGCATGCAAAAGTATTTCATTCCCTTTTATGGATGAATAATATTCCATTGTATGGATGTAACACATTTTGTTTGCCCATTGATCCACCCATGGACATTTGGGTTATTGCCAGGTTTGGGCTGCTGTGAGCAGAGCTGCTATAAACAATCACGTACATACAAGCTTTGCTCTGAAACCTTGTGTCAGAGTCTTCTGGGTATATGCCTAGGAGGGAAGTCGCTGGGCCGTATGGTAATTCTGTGTTTAACTTCTTGAGGAATTCTGAAGCTGTTCTCCACAGCAGCTGCACCATTTTACTTTCCTGCCAGCGACGTCTGTTTCGGTTTCTCCGTATACTTGCCAACAATTATTTTTCATTATGTTTTTAATTGGTGCCATCCTAATGGGTATAAAGTGGTATCTCACTGTGGTTTTAATGTGTGCTTCCCTAATGTGTAATGAGGTCGAGCAGATTTTTATGTGCTTGTTGGTCTTTGTATGTCTTGGGGAGAAACCCTTCCGAGTGTTTTAAACTGTGGGATGATTGTGTCGGGCGAGGGAGTGTGTCATCGCGTTGCTTGAGTGCTAACTGCATACTGGGAATTCAGTCTTGAGCGACTGAGATGCAGGGAAGCTGACTTAGGGGAACGGAGCTGTTGTGGAAACCACACAGCGCACAAAAGTTAATTGGCATTTATTTTACCGCAGCTCCCTTGCCTCAGCTACCGCGTCGGGGCGAGGCGCGCTCATAGCGCTCTCCGTGGTACTGAAACCTAACTGCCGGCCAGGTTTCTTGACCTAAACCTGGGGTCCTTCAGATCTGCTGCCCAGTGCGGGGAGGGCTGAGATAGCAATGAGAGGGAATCGGGGGAGGGAAGCAGAGACAGCCAGATCAAGGCTGTCAGAAAGAAATAGCGGTGGAGGGCTTGCCAGGGAGACAAAGGGAGGCTTTTATTTTGATATCATTTTGAACGCTCAGTTATCAAGGGAAAAAACCCCCAAAGAAACCACAGGAAAAACATATTGCACCATATAGAGAGTAAGCCATGCAAATATGTACAAATGTACTTGGGTAGAGCAGGCAATGATAACACCATCAAGCCAGAAACAGTGGGGGGAGTTCGCCCAAATCCGTTGACTGAGCTACTTCGATTGTGTCTAGCTTTTATGTATGTACCTTTGAAAAATCTAAACAAACAAGTATTGTGACTGTCATTGTTACCAAGTAAAATAGTGAATTGTATTTCACTATATATATTATATATATAATATAATATAACATAATAATATAGTATAATATAATATAATAATATAATATAATATATATTATATATTATATTATTATATATAATATATATTATAATATATATATATCTTCATGCACTTAATTTTGGGGGGGCTCATAAAACAACCCAATTTACTTTCTCAAAGAAAGATATTCTCATCTGGTTTTCAAGGCACTTTCAAAACTTATTTTAGCTGCGAGATATAACATATTTAAAAAGTCAGAAGCATAGGTATACCGAGGGCTTTTTCATTACAACACTGACACCCATTTCGGCATCGTCTTCCTTGTCTGACGTTACTACCAACGCTCCGACCTCTTTTGTTGATACCTGTCTTTCCGCCTGGTGCCTGTTTTTTCCTTCATGGCAAGTAGCATGACATTCCACAACTTGTCTTTTACCCTGGAGGGGATACCTTGACATTCTCAAGACAGCTGAAGGCCCAGGAAGTTCAGCGAGGTGAGGGGCCCCTGAGTTCTCGTGGGGGTTATCTCCCGTCCCCTAGCTCTCCTACTTCCTCATCAGGCACCTTAAGTCCTTGCCCCTGTCTGCTCACTACATCAAGTCAGCATGATGCTGTCAGTGTAGCAGACTAGTGATGCTTTGTAGAACGTCAAGGTCAGTAAGGTCTCTGTGAAGTGTATTATACAGCAGTGGGGAGGGTGGACACAGTCTCAGGGAAACACTGTGGCAGAATACTGTGGGCCATGCCAAGTGAAAGTAGACAGCTCTGGTAGTCCTGGACAATGGGTATGGAGAAAAAAGTATCAGCCATGAGAGCGCTGCATACCAACTGCCAGGGGCTGTGTTGATTTATTCAAAGAAACACATTCACCTGGGACTGTGGCTGCAATTGGACCTTCCACGTGATTAAGTTCAGGACGGTCCACGGTCATTCTCCAAGGCCCACCTGACTTCTGGTGAGTCACGTGATTGGGGTAGGTCTCACCACCTCTGAGCCTTTCAAATCTCCCCTGGTGGCATTAATCTCTACAGGGATGTAGTTTTGTGTCTGGCTTACTATCTTGGGAGGAGACATTCCAGGAGCTCCCACCTAGCTCTTCAGTGTGATGCCCTCCCCAAAAGCAACTCAATGGAGAACGCATAGTCTTTTCAACAAATAGTGCCCAAACAATTAGATATCCAGATGCAAAAATAGTAGTAATGACAATAGAAAGTTAGACATTTATCTCTCGTTGTGCACACACACAAAAGAACTAATTCCAAATGCATAACCTAATTGTAAGAGCTAAAACCATTTGCTTGTGGAAGAAAAATGGGGAGAAACTCTTTGTAACCTTGGGCTAGATGAAATTTCTCTGATTTGATATGCTATCAAACACACACACACAAATTTCAATTGAACTTCATCGAAATTAAATGTGCTGATCTTCAAAAGATATCATTAGGAGAATAAAAGACAAGACATACACTGGGAGAAAATAGTCACAAATCATGTCATCTGGCTTTTAAAAACTTGCATATATACAAAGTTCTTCAAACGCAATAAGAAGAAGACAGCCCAATTTTTTTTAAAAAAAAGGGAGGGAAAGATTTGAATGGTTATTTTACCACAGAAAAGACACGAGTGGCTAAGAAGCACACGAAAGCATGCTCAGCATCATTAGTCCGTTGTGAAAAGCAAGTTAATGTCACAGTGAGATCTCGCTTTACACGCACTGGGTGGCTGTCACCTCAAAGGCTGGCAGCACGGCAAGGATGTGTGGGACAAGGATGTGTGGGACTGCAGCTCTCACCGTTTGGGCCTGTGTCTGTCCCTCTGTGACCCCCCGTGCCGAGCTGACACAGGGCTGACTTGTGTCTGCACCCACTGGCTCAGAGGGGTCTCACCAGGTGGGTCGGGGAGAATGTATCAAACCAGGTGGTGCAAACCCAAGATGGGAGCAGTAGTTTCTGGGGGGTGTGGGGGCTGACAGCTCCACCCCCACCCTCCTCCCCACCCCGGCAGGAACCCCAGATTCCTGCTCCAGCTCAGAGGGCTTGGTTACCTCTGCAGATTTCCCAGATCACAGGATTCGTTGCTCGACTGCTCGCACTTGGTGAAGCACTTGGCGGTGTCCTGAAGATAGAAGTTTCCATAACGGTCCCTATTGATGAGCCCCTGGCAGGTGTTCCTTGAGTCCTCGTGGTGGGGGTTCGATGCAGGCGTGCCTGTGGAATTTTCCTCACCTGAGGGAGGGAGGCAGAGTGTGAACGGGCTGGGTGGGGAGGGGCGGCCAGGGCTCCAGAGTCTGGTGGTGAGGGCTGGAATTCCAGCTCCGGTCCGTTCCCCCTAACTGTGTGCACTTGAGCTGGACTCATACCTTCCCTGGGCCTCGGGTGCAAGGTGAAAGGAGATACTACTCTCCGTCTTGCAGGGCCAGTGGGATGCTTTGGAGAAAGAGTATATGAAGGGCTTGGGCATGGGGCTCTGCAGATGAAAGGTTTGATACATTAGTGGTAGCACCCTTTACCACCTCCTCCAAGGAGTCTGCCTGGCCTTTTTGCAGTTGTTTTACATCAGAATTTCCAAAGCCCTTGCACCTGGGGCCTCATGGTATAACTCTTGGACGTACAGTCTCGGTTTGCCTCGGTCTCCCACGTTCCCATGACAGCCCTCGCACAACCTCCTGCGGTGGGTGGGGAACACTGCAGCCTGAGGCCCCAGGAACACAGTGACATAAGCAAGGTCACCAGCCAGCTGGAGATGGCTCCAGGACTACACACCGGCTTTTGTGACTTCCAGGTCAGCTCCCTTTCACCAGGGACGGGGGGTGGCGAGGAAGCTTTGGGTTGCTGACGAGCTGTGTGACTTCAGGCGAGTTACTGCAGCTCTCTGAGGCTCGGTCTTCCCACCAGCCCAATGGGGCTAATGACGTGTTCCTTGCAAGTCTGGGGGATGATCAGAGGTCATAGCCGTAAAGGACATAGCTCACTGCGGCTGCTCAAAGAGCCAGCAGTATTTATTCCAGGAGGTGAGAACTTCCTTGCAAAAAACTATTTGTGCCTTTACGTGTTTATGTTGGGTGAATGAAGGCGTCTCCATACTTATCTATTTCTGAGCAGGAGTATTACATACAGAGTCTGAATTTAAAAAAATTAAATTCTGTCTAAAGATACAAAAGGAAAAGTAACAGTCCTGCTGGTCCCAAGTTACACTCCGGAGTTCACCAATGGTGACAGTTTATTGCACCACCTTCCCAAGGTTTTCTGTGCACACGTTTGTACAAAATCATTTACAGACGTACATGGAGGGAATCCCTCCGCTATGACCCTTGAAGAGCTTCTGACACCAGCACGGACCGACGCACTGCCTTCCTTACACATTTGCACACTCTTCCCTTGCACGGGTGTTCAAACGCTTACTCAACTGGTCCTCTGCTGGTGAACGTTTGGAGTTGTTGCTGAACCTTCTGGCTGTTGGACACCGTTGCTTACACCCTGGTCACAGAAGACATTCCTGTCATCGGAATTTCTGTGCCAAAATATGTGCTTTTAAGAACTGCTAGCTATCATTGAATGTCATTCCGAAAGGGGGGCAGCTCTCACTGACTCCCACAGTGGCCAGGCGTGACTGTCGCCCATGCGCTCAGAATCCCAGACGCTGCCAAACATTCGAGTCTTTGCCAGTCTGGGGGTGAACCTGAATTTCGTGTTCATTTAAGGGGGAGGTTGAACACCCATTGGTATGTCTGTTTGGGTGAACGGCTTTGTCGAATCCGTTATCCGTGGTGAGGGGGGTCTTAATAGTCTGCACCTTTTCACCTCTGGCAGGCCAGGAGCTATTGGGGGGCTACTTTTGGGGGGTGCAGTGCCGGGCTGAGGCAGCCGGGGGACACGGGCCTTTCGTTTTCTATACCCTTCTCCAGTGTGTGATATTTTCTCTTAAATCCCACACGATATTCCTCTCACAACAACAACAAAAAAGAGTTCATTTTAAAGACAAAAATAAAATATATGGTAAAGAGAATGGCAGATCCAAGTCAGAGTAAATGTGCAGTGAAAAATAACATTTTAGAGTGGATTCTTATAATGACCAGCTAGAGATCCATGTGCTCTAAGTAGCTTACGAAGGAACTTTACATTTCTGTCAGGCTAAGATACTCACAGGACATTGTTTAACGGAGAAAAACACGTGGTAGATGAGCATATATATAATTTGATCCACACTTGCTTTTTAAAGGAAAGAGGAAGGGAAAGAGAGGAGAAGGGAAAGAAGGAAGAGGGGACGGGGGAAAGGAAGGGGAGGAGGTGGGGGCAGCTGGAGGGGCGATCGGCCAAGGGGTGTGGACACAGCTTCCCTCCTGGCCGGCGGTCAACCCTGGTGCTGTCACGTCTGGGAAGCTGTTGACAGGCACCTAGTGCTGAGAAGGTTACCAAATACCGTTTTTGCGATGGTTTCTGGCAGACGCGGGAAGCACGGAGGCCGGACAGGGAGCCCCTGACGCAGGCCAGTGCGCGGAGGGTGCCGACCACCCCTACCCTTGTCCAGTCCCCTCTGCCCCAGAGGCTGGCCTCGGAGGGCCACCTCAGTCTAGATTCAGATGGGGGGCAGGCTGGAGGCAGGAGGGCAGGCTGGTACTTGCCCCTCCTCCTGCCCCTGCAGCCCCTCCCATGGCTCTCTACCAGCGGCCTGCTTCTCTCTCCCGCCCGCACAGCCTCCTCCCTGGCCTGTGTCCCCCTTTGTGGTCCCCCGACCCCTTCTTACACCGTTGTAAAGTGCCCCTTTATTAGAGAGTGTCTGCTTCCTGCTGGGTCCCCATCGTGGCCTGGGCCCCTCTGAAGCCCTCCCCCCCGCCCCCCCGTCACTGCCAGACTGTGAGCCCATCGAGGGCAGGGACCACGTGCTGCACCAGCGCAGAGCCTGGCACCGCGCAGAGGGCACCACCAGAGCTTCATGAATGAATGAATGAATGGGCAAATGGGTGACTAACCCATAAATACACACGAAGGAAGGAGTCTTACCCTAGACATAAGCCTCCCAAGGCTCCTCACACCATTCCAAGACCAGCGCTTTGCCTGAACCAGACAGACCACCCACATCGCCGCAGGGTACACCTGGCCACTCGGGGCGGCCTCGGAGGCCCAGGCAGCAGATTCCAGCTTTTGCGAAGGGCCCAGCGTCCTTAGGATGCCCCGAGAGACCGTGGACGGCCACCCTTGGTTATCAAGGTGATTAATCCATCAAGTGTTGCCTGCCGGCCATGCTTGGCACCTCCCCAGCCACCAGAAGGACAGCGCTGTCATTTTTCACCTTTTTTTTTTTTTTTTTAGCCAGGAGCTAAATTCAGCACTCCACTGAGTCTCCCAATATTTGAAAAGAAGAGAATTCTTTGACGCCCAGAGCGGTTAGTCCGTGCTCCCAAAGCCACACGGCCCCGTGTGGACAGACGCACGGGGGACAGGCACACGGGCCACTGACTGAGGAGCTGGCGAGGCGCTGAGATGACAGCAGTGAGCAGGGAGCACGCCCCCCCCGCAGCGCCCCCCCGACAAGGGATCACTGCAGACGTGACAGAGCAGCAAGAGGGTAAATGAGAGCTGGCCCGGTGGGCGGGCGCTAGAGGACAGTCAGGACAAGGCCTGGGGTCCTCCATCTGCCCCCGGAGAACAGCCACATGGGTGTAAGGCCAAGAGCAAAGCAGGCGAGAGAGTCTGGTTCCCGGCTTGGGCGGGCGACTGAAGGCTGGGGGGCCTTGTGGGGACAGGGAGAGGGAGCCGGTGGGTGGCGTGGGCAGAGGAGGGCCCGGCAAACCCTGCCTGGCCCAGCCCCTTCCCCCAGCAGCTCAGAGGCCAGCGGGGGAAGAGCTTGTCCCGAGCCCCCCTGGGTCCCTGAGCCAGGCCTGCCAGGGAGACACAGCCCAGGTGGGGGAGTGGGGAGCACTTTCCACACTCCCTCCCTCTCCAGGGCAGTGTGGGCAAGCAACAGGGCCAAAGTCTAACATCGAACTCAAGGACAAGGTTAGAGAAGGTGCCCAGACCTTCGGGGTGGGCTCCTCGGAGGGTAGGCTGCAGACACCCCCACTCTTTACAGCACACGCGGCAAACACAAGGCCTGCGGGCCGAACCCGGCCCTCCACCTTGTTTAATCCGGCCCGGCACCTTGTTTCTACCTGGCGGCAGCGCTGGGCTCCTGGCCCCTAGTTAAGGAGCAGTTACATTTACGCAGTCCTAAAGTTGCATTCGGCCCTTTGAAGGCAACTGCGGGGCTAGTGGGCCCCTGATGAAAATGAGTTTGACACCCCTGCTCCACACCATCCTTGTCTCTGTTACTGGGCTTCCCGGGCTTGGCCGGGGGCGGGCGGGATGAGGGACCCGTTACTCACCTGAGGCCAGGAGCAGGAGGAGCAGGAGAAGCAGGAGGAGCAGGAGGACCCGGACCCCCGGGGCCCTGGGGGTCCCCATTCTGGCCCAGCCTTGCCCACACCGGCGGGAGCCCGGGGACCGCAGCCGCCCTCTGGTCCCAGGATCTGCGGGGCCCTCCTGTACCCACCCTCCGCTGCCACGTCAGAGCTTCCTGTGGCCTCTTTGTAACCCTTCCTGCTCCATGGCGCCATCGGGCGGGTTGTGAAAGGTGTGGGGACTGGGCCGTTCTCCCGCCTCACCCCATCCTGTGGCCCCTGCAGAGGGAGTAGGACTTGGCGGGAGCTGGGGACCCACCCCGGGGACACCGCTCTAGGGCCCCGCCCGGGAGGGTGCGGTGGGGCTGGGGTCCTCCAGCCCCAGGGGCCTCTGCACGGTGCACTGGGGGCGGACCTCTGGGCAGTGGCCACGAGCACAGGCTTTGGGGTCAGGCACGCCTAGCTCGGACCTTCCTCCCACGAGCGGGGGCCCCTCTGAACCTGCTTCCTCCTCTGGAAAGCAGGCCGCCCTGGGCTGCCTCCCAGGACCAGCTCAGAGTGTGAGCAGACGCATTCCACGGGGTGGGGGGGGGGGAGTCACGGTTCATGGCCCCTTGCTCACCCCTGTGGTTTGAACAAGGCCAGGCTCGAATCCGTGCCTGCTGGGGGCCTGGGGGAAGAGAAGGAGCCAGGCCAGGGGCCCTGGCCCCGTCCCCGCAGGCTGGAGAACACGAGAGGCAGGATGGGAGGGGGACGGGGACCAGAGCATGAGCTCTGGGGGTCGGGCAGGCCCAGGCCGACGTGTGTCCAGGCTGGAGGAACTCCCCTGACGTCCGTGGCTCCCAGCCTCTCACGAAGCACGCGAGGAGCCCGTGGGAGGTCGCCTGTGGCACCGCTCCGTCAGTTTGCACGGCCACTATCATCACCATCCTTTCAGGGTTATCGTTTGTGAAATCGTTGTCGTGGCCGCCCAGGCAGGAAGTGGGGGCAGCAAACACTCATGGAGTGCGGCGTGAGGGGAGGGAAGGGCTGGCCGCTTAGAATCCGGCTCCCGTGGCCCCGAGGAAGCCGTGGACGAGGCCAGGGCCCTTGGCAGGGTTCCACCACCGCTCTGGTCAGAAGCAAAGGGCACCCCTTGCCGAGAAGGTGTATGTCACCTGTGACCCCCTCCAGCTCGCAGGGCCGGAGTGAGACCTGCTCTGCTTCGGGGGCCTAGTGCGGACCCACCCAGCCCTGACCGGCCTCTATTTCCACTTCTTCCCACACAGCGTCTGGACAGTGCTCAGTCCCCTGCTGGGTCGGGGCCGCAGGAAGGCTGGGGAGGAAATGTCGGGGTCACTCATGGGTGTGGGTGGCAGGCAGGAATCCAGCACGGGGTCGCAGGCCTCTGCAGGGAAGGCTGAAATGACAGGCGGGAACCACGGAGCCTGCCCCTTCTCCCCATCCAGCAGCCCGCCGGCCTGCCCGACCCCCGCACCCCGGATGATGGACAGGTGCTCCATGAATTGTCAACCGCTAAGCCCACCACTGCAGACCTGACCTGACACCCAGCCCTGAGAGGGAGACCAGAGTCCCAGAGTGTTCTGCATCCCTGGGAAGACAGGACATGTGGCAATGGAGGGTCAGGGAGGGCCACCTTTTCTAGGCTTCATGGGCTAGCCTGGAGCCATTTGCAGGGCCCTGAGACCCTTGAATCCCAACACAGACTGTAGCTTCCCCATCAGCCACCTCCCACCCGGCTTGTCTGAGGGACTCCAGGGGCGCCTGTCTCCAGGGGCAGGGCCTTCCGTCCTCTGTGCGGACCCCACCCCCCAGCATTCACCCCTCCGGCTGCTCCAACCTGGTCCCCACCCCGAAGGGGTATTTCTAGACACAAACCTGGTCATGTCCTGGAGGGAACAGTGGCCCATTGTCTGAAGTCCCAGAGCCCAGGGGAGTGCATGATAAAGAGCCACCAAGGTCAAGGACAGCCACAGTGCTGTCAGGTGGCACATCTAGTGCCTGTCACGAGAAATGCAACCCAGGACCCTCCTCTCCACTATCTGAGCTGGCCTTGGAAACAGAAACTAGATGTTCCAGAGAGTTCTTCGAATTCTTCAAGAGAACTGATTTGAAGAGGGTACTACGTCCCTGGGTGGGGGGCTGGGTCACTCCCTTCCCTCTGGGGGTGGGGGGAGGTGCCCCTCCCAGTTCTAGCCTGAGACAGGGTCTAGAAATGACAGGGCCCCCGGGAGGCCCTCTGGGGAGACCAAGAGTCTGTGGGAGGGGAGCTGGCTGTCATCCCGCTAGCTGCCCTCGGTCCTCAGGAGCTGGAGGGAGGTGGAGGCAGAGGCCAGCGGGAGAGGCAGGAGTGGAAGAGGGGTTGGGAGGAAGGCCAGGTACAGGTCCCCAAAGCCCCCACATTCACACCCATCCGGGGGCACTGCCAGTCTGCCGTTGGCTGCCAGGGTGGCTTTGCACCCCTCCCCCCAGCCCCAGAGACTCATGCCCCGTCCCCGGCCAGGCTCCCTGGGGCAGCTGGGAGCAGGGGAAGGAGACCCTGGGGGTGAAAGTGCCAGTGTGTGCCGTGGGGGCCTGCACTGGCCCTGTAGAGCCGGACACAAACAGCAGTGACCAAACACGTCTGCTCGTGCAACTCAAGGCGGACAGAAGTGTATGCGGCCCACCTCACCCGTGTCACCGGTTGGGGAGGGGAGATTTGGCCTGACAAGGCTGAAGGCCGTGATGGGAGAAGAGTTCGGTCATTTCCTTCCCGTAGCCCACCTACCTCACCCGGGCAAGAAGCTGGTTACACGCGTCACCTGCCCAGCCAAGAGCTGAATTCAGCCCTTGAGTGGGATTTCTTGGGCCAGCGAAGTTGGGGGGATGATCTGTGTTAAAGTCAAGGGATGTGACACCAGCACAATCTGCATTTCCCGTTTCTCATCAGAGGCAGGCGGTCTGGCTACTCCGGCCCTCACCCTTGCAAGGCAGGCGGTGACCGGCTGCAGGTGAGTCGCAGCTGCCCCCGCAGTGCGGGTGTGCGTTTCCAGCCGACCGCAGCCCCCACCACTCCCCACTGCCTCCCCAGCACCGACACCAAGTTGCCCTTTATTTTCCCCCTTGTCTTGATAAAGTCTCCAGCAGTAGATTTTTTTCCCCACACATGGTCCTCTTCTCTCATTCACGTTTCCTAATTAGTGACCCTTCACAGACGCGGAGAAGAAAACTCAGAAGGCAATGCTCCAAAACAGTTACATTGGTTTGGTGATGACAACAGCTGATTTTTATTTTCTTCTTTACACTCTTCTACAGTTTCCAAATTCTCTACAGTGAACACGTACTTGTTTTTAATACCAAAGACAAAAGAATTAGTCATTAAAAAGAAAAGCCTCCCCATGTTTAAGGCTGAGGTCTAGATCAAATGCGGCTTCCTGCAGGAAGTCTTCCTGGATTTCCAGCCAGGAGGATGGCTCCCCTGACCCAATGGCCACAGCTCCAGGAGGTCCTGTCTTGCGCATGCCTCACACACTAGACTGAAAGTTCGCAGTGGGAGTGGCAGGCCCGGCCCTCTGCATTCAGCAGAACTCACTGTGACGGGCTCCAGGCCAGGGGAGATATGTCTCAGTCTTCGGAGTGTGGCGGTGGGAAAAGACAGCCTGCTACGCTCCACAGTTCTTGCCGCCAGAGGCCTATGGGAGAGGCTGAGGTCCCTTGCGAGGTGCGGGCTTGGCAGTGGTGAGCAAGGGTGGTACAGCTTATAGAGAGGCCCAGATGGACAAAGGAGCCTAGCCCAGAGCATACATACTAAGCCTGAGTCAGGGGCCAGCAGAGGCCCTTGCAGTAGATAAAGGTTTACAGCAGGCACCAGGTGGCTCTTGGGGACCATGACCCAAAATACACCATTGGAATTGGCGACCCCAGGCTGGGAAAGGGGAGGGGAGAGGAAGGGGTGAGCTGGGCTCAGAGGTAGGGCAGCTGCTGCTGTGTGCTGGGGATCGGGGGCGGGGGACTCTCCTTCTCCAGGGGTCTGAAGCTCGGCCCCAACCCCTTTTGCCCTGGGTGCCACCCTTGGTTAAAATGACGGGGGCTGCAAAGTACGCTCGTGGTGGTCGCCGGAATCAGAATAGCGGTGGCACATTTCTGTCCCGGGTGAGGGCGCAGGACCAGGGATGCTGCCAGGTCTCCAGGGTCCGTGACCAGACTCTGGGGCCTGCGGGCTCCCAGCCCCCAGCCACCAGGGCTAAGCCCGGTGCTGGTGAGTTAAGACTGGCCTTCAGCCCCAGGTTCGGATGGCCAGGAAGATGGTCCCACCACTCCAGAGCCCCTTGTGAGCTGAGCCTAAGAGCCGAGCTGTCCGCAGCCCAATCAATGCATGAGGCCCAGCCTAGGAGTCCGGCCGCCATAGCAACAGCTCCAGCCCTCTGAGGCCCTGGGGCCTTCCTTCTCAAGTCTCCGGCCGAGCGGCCAACAGCCAGGCCCAGCGGCAGGGGCCGCAGGCGGCGGTGAGGAGAGCCGGCGTCTCTGCTCCCTCACACTGGGTGGACGGCCGCTGGCCTAGATGCAGCTGGACGAGGTGCTGCCCGAGGTGATGGGCAGCTTGGTGCCGTCCGAGCTGCTCCTCAGAGGGGAGGGCCCGCCCTGGGCCTGCAGCCGCATGGACCAGTACCAGAGGAAGATGAGGAAGCCTGTGGGCGAGAGGGACACGGAGCTCAGCAGGCTGGCGGCAGCACCCCCGCCCCCTAGACTCCTCCCCCCAGAGTCACCTGGACTCAGATCAGCCCCCTGCGCTCCTTCAGGCACCGCGGGGCACCTGCGACATGCCAGCCCTGTGCAATTGACTGTGCACCCTCTTAATTTGTCGTCTGACATTCCTGTAAGGCCAGGCCCCCTCAACACCATTCGTGTTACAAATGGGGAAACTGAGGCCCAGGGCGCTCGGGGACTCGGCCGAGCCAGGAATCCAAGGGCAGTGGTCGGGCCTGGAGCCCGTCCGCTTCCTCACTCAGCCTCGCTCCTCTCCGGTCCTCACTCGACGATGTGACGGCCCAGCAAATGTGTGTGTGGGGGTCGGTGGGCATCATTTACAATCCCGCCAGAGCCCCCTCCACGTCACAGGTGAGAAAGGAAGGCTGGCCTCCCACCCCCGACGCTGGATCCGTGGGGACCCCGTGCAGAAGGCCAGCCTCACAGCCCCTGTGTGGCCCTAGGCCCGGCCACGCCTTCCCTGTCTTCCTGCCCGAGTCCTTCCGAGGACAGAGGTGTGCGTGTGCATGTGTGTGCACACGTGTGTGTGAGATGTGGGGGGCGGTGGTGCAGGGCTGCAGGCACAGCAGGAAGGGACTCTTCTGTCCTCAAGTTAGACGCTCTGCTCCTGCCCGCTCACCTCAGCCCCACTCTGCTCTGCCCCCGCTCACTACCCTGTAGCCCTGCTCAGCCTCCCTGCTGCACGCGGTCCCGGCCTCGGGGCCTTTGCTCTGTGTCTGCCGCTGCCTGGAGCACTCCTCCCCCAGCCCCAGAGCGGGTCTCCCCAGCCTGCAGCCTGCAGCCTGCAGCGTGCCCGGCAGCACCTTGGGCGTCTGCTGTGATGCGGGTTCTGACTGCGGTCTGGGCAGGGGCAGAGTCTGCACTTCCAACAACCTCTGCGCTGATGCTGCTGGTCTGAGGAACACGCCTGAGTGACAGAGCCCTTGATCTCTCCCTGGCCGGGTCCTCCTGCTGTCTTCAAATGTCTCCAACACCGAAGTCACCATGGCTACCCTCCCCAGAGGGCCCCTGCCCAGCCCAGCCTGTCCATCACCGCTGCTCCCTGCTCTGCAAGACCTCCTTTGATGGCTGCCTGGTGCCTGTCACACAGCCTCCCCTGCTGGAGATGCATGAGGCCGCCACCCAGCCAGTTCACAGTGGTAGCCTCAGGGCTGACTGAGCACAGGGCTGCCCAGAGTGGTACTCAATACAGACCCGTCAACCATGGCCTGGAAGACCCCCGCTTATGAGTGGGAAAGCTGAGGCCCAGGGAAGGGGTGCCTCCTGGCGGCCCGGGTCATCTACTCCACTGCCCTGTGCTCCAGGTACGGGCAGCCTGGCCAGACAGGGGTAGGGTGTTCCCCATGCCTACCTTGGAAGGAGGTGACGATGCTGAAGAAGTAGAGGACAACCAGCTGGAAGGTGCCGGAAGCGAAGGAGAAGAAGATCAAGGCCCAGGGCAGGCCGAGGACCAGGCTGAGGCCCAGCAGGGTCAGCACGTGGGGCCACTTCTGGGTGTGCGGCCGCAGCCGCAGGATCTGCACCACCATGGTGGCCAGCATGGCCGTGTTGAACAGGAACACCAGGCTGAAGAGGCCCAGGTTGGTGATGTGGCTGACCAGGGAGTCCCGGATCCAGCACCTGCGGACCGGGGCGGGGGGTGCTCAGAGAAGGGCGGCTCAGGGCATGCGGGCTGGTGCAGGGAGGCGCGGGGGCCCCCACTTTCCGCCCCCAAGTCCCCCTCTTCTCCATGCCCCTGCGCTCCTCCTCTGTGGTCAAAGGGGGGGCCTGGCCGCTGCGTCTATTTTGATGATCACTCGCTGTTTCTGACCGTGATGCCTGTTTCCCAGTTGTAGTTGATACGATAGTTTTTAGACATATATTTAAATGACCATGTTAGACGATTTAAAGAAAACTATTAAGCAAGTAATAATACCGATGGTACAAAGGCGAAGCCCAGCGAGGCCCAAGTTCCTGCCCCGCCCGCCCAGCCACTCACATGGAAGGGTAGATGACACTCTCCGGGGTCTTGTGCACGGACAGGATGATGGAGCCATAGTTGTTCATGTCCACCAGGGCCACCAGCGTCACCAGGAAGAGCGGGAAGCCTGGGGACAGCAAAGCGTGGAGCTCCACCTCCAGCCCTGCGAGGGTCACGCCCTCCCCGGCCCTCTGGCGGGACCTTTTCTCAGCCTGTGCTCTGGACCCCGCCCAGTCCGTCTGGGGTGGGTCCTCCAGGCTGGGCCCGCCTCTTCCCCACTCCAGTCTGGGTTTTCCACAGAGGAAGCCCATCTCTCCTGACCTCATCCCTGCCCCCTCACCCTCCGGGGGGCCCTTGGGAGAAAGGACCCGCAGGTCCCTGCTGAGGGGCTAGATGTCACAAGGAAAATGGGAGAAGCAAACAGGACGTTGGTGGGGTGGGGGACAGTTCAAAAGGGAGATCCAGAGTTCTGCCCCAGGGGGTGTCTGCGCTGGGCCTTGACCTTGTCCACGAGGGGGAGACTGAGAGCTCCCTGAGGGGCTGTCCCACCACCAAACACCTGGGTCTGGGCAGGGAGCCACCTCTGGAGGAGTTTCACGTAAGTCACAGGAGGGAAACGAGAATGGGAAACACAGGAGAAGCAGCAAGCTGGGCCGGAGACGCGTGGAGGTTGGTGGGCCCACGCAATGTCCGCAGGGCTCCTGGTGTGTGCCCCCGGGGCCTCCAGTCTGACGGAAGTCAGGTCTGGGCCGTACGTGAACTGGGTCGTCACTGGCCGAGAGCAAATGCCGGAGACACGGACTCTGTCGCCCGAGGTTCAGGGGGATCCACAGGCAGGGCCGCTGCCAGCCCGGGGCGGGGGGCGGGGGGCGTAGGTGAGGGGAAGACTGGATGACAGCCCCCTCATCCGGGGACTGAGTGCCTTCGAGCAGCGCACAACCCGTGCACCTGTGCGTGGTCGCTGCCTGCAAACTTCCCTGGTAAAGGGGGTGAGTGACACCCAGAACCTGCGAGTGTTTGTTGCGGACTGGGCTCTTGGCCTCACGGTCCTGGACCCAGCTGCGGTAAAGACCCCCTGAGGCCGGGGGAGGGGTGAAGGAAGCAGTGACAGAGGGAGGCGGAGAGGCACAGCTCTGGGGGCCCCGCCCAGAGCCTCCACCAACTTACCCCAGCCCACAACGCTCAGCTTGAGCAGGTAGCCGGGGACATAGGTGCCGAAGACCTCAACCACCAGGCGGTAGAGGTTGTAGCCCTCCAGGCCCATCCAGGAGAGGCAGGCGAGCAGGGAGAAGTGCAGGAAGATGGCACTGGCCCGGCAGCCGGCCTCGGAGCCCGTCAGCGCCACCGGCTCGCTGAGCAGGAAGCTCACATCCAGCAGGAAGACGGCCAGCAGCAGGTTCATGTGCACCTTGATGGTGTAATCCCGAGTCTTCCTCCTGCGGGTAGGGGGTGCGGGGGCAAGGGGGAAGGGGTATCCTGTGACCAGTGTGGGGAGGTAGGGGGGTACCTGCTCCTCCTCCTCCAGGCAGCCTTCCCAGGCTACACACACACACACACACACACACACACACTCCTATGGCTGCAGCCAGGCCATTCCCCACTCTACTTGTCCCTGTGCACCTACTATGTGCCCAGCACCCATGGGCTCGGGCACTGTATGTGCATTTAACAGCAGCTTTAGCCAGACAGAGCACAACAGACAAGTCAGCCACTACAATCAACCAGAGGCTCCCGAAGTCAGAGGGGAGAGGCTTCGGATTTGTTGTTGTCCCGGAGAACCCATGCCTCCCCTGCTGTGCACACCTGTCCGCACAGTTGTGTCTGTGAGTCTGTGAGCATGGGGTGTGGGAGTCTGTCTGCCTTCAGGTTTGCAAGTCTGTGTGTGCCCCTCCCAGCACCAGCCCTTCCCCAGGACTCTGCATGGTCCAGGGCCTCGCAGGCCTTTCCTGCCCACCCCACCCCCACCCCCAGCCATGCTCTGCCCACACCACCCACTGCCTGTCCCAGAGGGCACGACAGGATACTCCGGTCCCAGTGTCTCTGTCCTGGAATCCTGCACTGGCCTTGCCTTGCCTCGGGCTGCCCCTCGCCCTCAGTTTACTCATCCGTGGAATGGGAGGGCAGCCTTTCGCATAGGGTTGGGGTGAGGGTCACATTGATATGGAGTGTCTGGCATAGCTGAGATGCTCAGTCCCTAAGGGTTCCTGTCCCTGTGTCCTTGGGCGCTTTGGTGACAATGGGTAGGCATTGGGGACTTGTGGCCCTGCCTTCCGCCCTCCACTGAGCCTGCTGGCTGTCCCTCCCCACCAGCGACTCCGGCCCCACCACATGCACAGCTGTGGGCACACATGACCCACCGCTTATGTACGCACATGCCCACGGCTCCACCCACCCCACCTCCCGGTTGAGGCAGTGAGCGCCCTGGCCTCGTCCCACAGAACTAAGGGGGTCTCCCCTCCTGCCAAAAGGGGAGGGCTGCCATTCAGCTCCGGTGACTGAGGCCTTGGGGACCTGGAGGCTGCTCACCCGGGCTCAAGGCTGCCTCTGCCACTTCCCTGCTGTGTGACCTCAGGCAAGTCACTCACCCTCTCTGAGCACTCTTGCATAGGGCCCTGGAGAGGATGAACCGAGTGCATGCATGGAAAGCACCTAGAACAGTGCGTGGCACGTGGGAAGCTTGATGCGTTAACTAGTGTCATTATTATTATCATATTAAACGTGACCCTCGTGGTATCGCATCTGATTACGCAAAGGCAGAAATCTAGATGCTCATGTCAATTCTCCCCATTTGCAATGTGGACAGTTAATAAAATTGGCAGATGCTGTTGCCCCAACACCGCAGATCTGAGGAGGAAATGTGGCCCCCAGAGGCCAGTTCCCACGGCTCCCACAACCACACACCCACCCCGGTCCAAGGGCCAGTCTCCAGGGCAGGCAGGTCTCCATGGCGGTGGGGCCCCTCCCCCCCTGCCCACCCCTCCCTCCCGGGTCCTACCTGGAGCAGAGGTAGGCGGCGATGGCGAAGACGCAGGCCAGGGCAGAGATGACGCAGCCCACGTAGGAGAGGAGGGTCAGGTAGTGCTTGTGCACGGAGTCCACCTCCACGGAGGCCACCTGGGTCCACGAGACAGGTCAGGGCTGGCCCCAGGGTCCCCCAGATGCGAGGCGAACCTGTGGTCCCTGGGTGGGCCTTGGGGGTCTGCGAACCACCTCTGAGAACCAGGCGGCCCACAAGTGCCTTCCTCTGGAGGGCTCTATCGCTTTCACCGCATCCTCGAGTGGGTGCCTGACCCACACAGGCCGAGAACCCTCACCGGATAGCCCTCCTCTGTCCTGGCGCTGGCTATTTTTACACGACATTCAACACGGGACTGAGTTTTCTGTTGGGGGAGGAAGTGCCCACCCCCAGAGAGAGCTGACAGCCACTGTGGCCCCTCAGGTGCTGGGCCTAAGGTTCTGGAACGATGAGCCTGGGACATAAAGCTTCTGAGGCCTCGGGGGCACTGACGCCCACCTCAAGGCCCTGATACCCCCTCGAGGGCTCATTAGAAACACACTCCTGGCCCCACCCCAGCCTGTGGAGTCAGAATTCCAGGTTAGGGGCAGGAATCTGCATTGTTATCACGCACCAAAACTTGGCAACACACAGTAAGGGCTTTAGAGACCGGCCCTTTTACTTATTAGCTGTGTGACTTTGGGTAAATCGCTTAACCTCTCTGAGCCTCAGTTTCATTGTCTGCAAGCTGGGACAACAGCAGGAGCCGCCATAGGCGGGGCTTGTTGTGAGGAAGGGAGGGCACGCCGTCTGAGAAGCGGCGGGCACACAGCAAGGACTTGGCCTGCGGTGTGGCCGCAGGCGTGGGGGACCCCTCACCATCAGAACTGCGAAGTAGGTCAGGTGGTTGCAGAGGCAGGACGTCTGCGTCTCCCTCCTGATGGTCTCACACCCGGCGCTGCTCCAGCTCCCTGGGCTACTCACTGAGGAGGGCACAGCATGGGGCTCTGTCAAGCCCAGCCCCCTGGGCCCCGCTGTACCCCCAAATGCATGACTGTATCACCCTACTGAGCCTTGGCTCCATCTGGCAGCTCCCTCGTCTGCCATTGCTCCCTCTTCAAAGCCTGCCTTTCTCCAGGAAGCCCTCCCTGATTAACCCCATGTCTCCCACCCTCCAGGACCCCTTTCTCCTCCAAGTGCCTGCCTGGCACAGGGATCCCTCCACACTCACATGCCGGATCTTCAACCCAGAATACGCATTGTAGAGTCATGTTCTTCTGCAGGGACGAGAAGGCAGAGGGGATCCCATTACAGGCCACCCCCTCATGGGCCGGACCAAGGGAGTCGGTGTCCGGCCACCACCCCATTTGGACCCGACTGGCTGGTGCCCTCGGCCACTCTGTCATTTTGTTCAAGTCCAGGGATTCAGAAGACGGGGCGGGCAAGGGAAGCCTGGACATAAGGGGACTGTCATCTCCTTGGTTGGTTTGCTCACACTCACCGGCTGTGGCTGGTGCTGGAAGGTGAGCACCACGGGCTCCGAGAGGTTGGCTACTTTGGTCTTCGGCACAACAATACCCAAGACCTTCTCGCCCAAGACTTGGCTAGAATTCTTGTCCTAGAAGTATGGGGTGGGGGGAGAGAAGAGGGACGGGGCTCAGGGCTGAGAAGAAACGCCCAGAAGTCCCCCAGGCTCTCTCGGCTCCTGTCTCTGAGATGCCGGGTCTCCCTCTAGAAACTGTTATTGCACATGTAGTCATTTACACTGTAGTGAGAACAATACCATTAAGCCCTTTTCTGACTTTACACAGAAAGGCTCTGACTCCTGGAGGAGGGGGCTGGGCTCCATGCCTTCCTTCTGTCTTCCCGTCAGATAGGCACTGCCTTTCCCGGGGGTGGGGGAGGCCCCAGGACAAGGGCCCCATACCTGGAACAGGGCCTGACTGCTGAAGTCCACCAGGAGGAGTCTCTTTGCAGCCTCCTCCCTCCGGCCTTTGGTCTTCTGGAAGAGCTCGCGGGGCAGCAGCACCGAGTACTCCAGGACCTCACTCTCCTCCTCCTGCAGACCAGGGCACCATTAGGGCTCAGCCAGAGACGCCCCCAGCCCCCCGCCCCCCACACCTTCCCGGATGCTGCCATCTCTAAGCACACCTCCTGCAGGAAGCCCTCCTCACCCCCTCCTTCAATTGGCACCAGCATTAGCTGGGGAGCTCTGTGGTTAGAGCCCAGGGCCCCGGGGGCTTACAGGCCTGGGAAAACCACGTGGCACCCTGTGGTCTGGGCTTCCGGGGCCAACTCTGCCTGCAGCCTCCTGGTGCAGCGGGACGCAGGCGGCCCCCAGCTCACCACGCCCACGCAAGAGGCAGCCTCAAGACTGGGGGGTGCATGCACAGGCATTTGGGGGTTGGTCACCTGTTCACATGGGTGTGTCACACGAGCCCCTAGTGTGGGGAACGGGTCCCCCCCACCTCTGTCCCCGTCACTGTGCCAGGAAGGGTCCTCAGTGCCGCGGGGTAGCCACAGACTGAGGCTACTCTTTGGGCCTGGCTCCTTCCTGGTCAGCACACATCTGGCCGCGGGAGGCCAGGGAGGGGGTGCTCCCAGCCTCCACATCTGCTTCCTGCCCCAGCCGGCCTGATCCTGAGCCCTGACCTCCTGCCCGGAGTGGATGCGCAGGTCCTGGAGGCCGGCTGTGGGCTCGAGCTTCCACACGGTGGCGTTGACCCGATCTTCCTTGAAGGACATGGCGTCCCCCGTGAACCTCAGGGAGGTCAGCTTCGACTCCAGGCTCTGCAGCCGCCTGGTGGGGGGAGAGAGAGTGGGCGGCTGCTGGGAAGGGGATCTGGGCCGAGAGCGGGAAGCCAGGGGCAAGAGGGGACTGGGGCAGATGCACCGGAAAGAAGATGATGGAGAGACGAGACGGGAAAGAGGGTCGGGAGAGAGGAGAGAGGGCAGGAGGGAACAACAGCGTGGGACAGAGAGAACGACCGGCAGGAGGGAGGGAGGAAGCGGGAACACCCCAGCGAACAGGAAGGGAGGGGTGGGGTGTTCTGCTGGGCCCAGTTCTGCCTGGACCGACTCGCTCTGTGGCCGTGGGCCTGCCCTAACCATCTCTGGGCCCCAGTCTGCTGAGCTGTAAAATGGGCCCATCCTTTCTCCTTTACTGCTGGGGAGAGGGCTGGGGAGTGCTGTCGGGGGCCCACAGGAGAGACGGTGGTCTGTACTGACCCGGGCGGCTGTGGGGCTTGGCCGGCAGGCTGTACCCTGACCCCACCGGGACGAGACGGAAAGGCCAGAAGATGGTGCCAGCCCCAGGGACAGCCTCCACCTCGGCCCCTCCCCGCTCCAGGTCCCCGGCCTGTACCCAGGCCTGGGGGATGCCTCTCCCCGACACCCCCGCCCCCGCACTGACAGCCACACTCACTGGCCAGCCTGGGTGGCCGAGGGCCTCCTGGACCCCTTCCCGGGAGACTTCAGAAGCTGGCTGAGCTGCTGGAGGTCCTGTTTCAGCTCGCACATGTCCACCGAGGAGGCGTTGTGGGAGGCCGTCTGGGGAGGACCTGGGGGCACAGGCAGACCCACCCGAGACCCTTGGTTGAGGTCCGAGCCACACTCACGAGCCTCTCAGTCCTTCCCCGACTCTGCGATACTGGTTCCCATTTTACAGAAGGGGAAACTGAGGCTCCTCCAGGTGGGGTGCACTCCCCAAAGTCACTCAGCGATGCAGCCAGCCAGCCAGGGACTCTGTCACATGGAACCTCCGGCAACTGCAACCCCAGCAGGGTGACACGGGACACGCCCTCCCAGGTGCCCTTCTGAAGTGGGGGTTGCGGGGTGCCTTCCAGGGCCCTGGCCCAGCCAGACTTCCTTCAAGAGGGCCTGGGGGCGGCTCATGTGCTGGCCCCGGGGACTCCCTCTCCCCAGCCTCCCTGACCCCAGGTTCCAGGCCCTCCGCCTGGGTTCCCGCACCACAGGGCTGCAAACGTGGGTGTCTGCGTGGGTGTCTGCAGCAGTCCGATGGGACTCTGTGAGGCAGGCAGACAGGGACGGGTGCATGTTGTGGGGTGGGGACCCTGAGGAAAGGCAGGCCCTGGGTGGCCACATCTGAATTTATAAGGCAAAAGCCTGAGTTTTAGGTGCTTTGAAACCTTTGGCTCATGTTTTTGTTTAAAACCCTCGCTACAGGCCCAGTAAGACGAGGCCAGATCTGTTCTTCAGGATGTTGATTGGCAGCCGGGCCTGAATTCGTCCTCAGACCCTCCCAGGCTGGGGCGGAATCCCAGGCTGGGGGCGAGGTACCCCACCGACTGCCCAGCCCTATCTGCTGCCCCGGACAGCACCTGGGCCAGGAGCCGGCCTGCTCCTGCCACCCCCAGCACTTTCGTGGGCCTGGAGCTGCCGACATATTCGAAGTGCTGGGCCCCCACCCCCTACCCGCCAGGGGATCTCCCGCCCCAAACTGGAGCTGCCTGGAAGCAACAGAACCAGGGAAACCCTAGGCCACGCCTCTCTCCAATACCACCTCCAGCTTCTGCTCGCCGCCCTTCCCTCCCTGCCCCTGATCCAGCACTTAACGGGAGGCAGGGGCCACATCACACCTGTCACATCCCGGGGAGCACACGCGGTCCCTCAGAGCCAGCCTCACTGCGTTCCTGAACTTGGACCTCTCTGGCTCTTCCCCACCCCACCCCCTGCCAATCAGCTGCTGGGTTCCCATCTTGGCTCCCTCGCTTACTAGCTGTGCAACTTTGTGCCCCTCTGTGCCTCTCTATGCCTCAGTTTGCCCTTCTGTGAAATGGGGACCAACCAGCTACGCTGATGATGCTGATGAAGCAGAATTTTTCCTCGGGCTCCTGGCAGCCAGTCCCTTCTTTCCATTTTCTCCATTCCCACCCTGCTCAGACCCTATCTCCCTGCCCCTGGACTTTCCTGCAACCTCTGGAAAGGACTTTGCCCCTTCCACCCTCCCCCCACCCTCCCAACACGCCTGCTGAAGCTCGCCTTGGGTCACACGCTCCCCTCCCTCAGACACCTTCAGTGGCTCCCCACTGCCTGTGACCAGAGCCCAAGCTCCGAGAGCGAGCGGACCTTCAGACCCCGACTTGCGTTCTTCTGCCTTCCCTGCCTCAGGGCCTTTGCCCAAGCTCTTCCTCCTGCCTGGCTTACTGTGGAAGGAGAAGGTGAAGCCGGCAGCGCTGGGCAGGCTGGTGTTCTGGGGGCTCCACCAGGACCTGACCGAGGTAGCGAGCATCGCGGGGCCCGGGGCCAGGCTCTCTTGCTGGTTCCCGAAGCACAGGAGGTCAGAGGCTCGGTCACTCAGCAAGAAGTCATTCTTGCCGTAGCGAAGGTGCAATTTCCCAGTGTGGCGGTTCCAGTAGAGGCAGAAATGGTAGAGGCCCCGGGGGCCCGGGAAGGCTCTGGAAGCCGGGGAGGCTGCAGGGAAGGGGGCGTGGACTGTGAGGGCCGCCTCGGAGTTCTCGATGGAGATGCGCAGCTCTGTCGACCGATAATAGTGGAGGCTGCTCCTCTGCGTCTGGTTCCGCTGGCCGCAGAAACGGAAGTCTTCCCGGAAGCCCGCACTGTGGGCACCTGCGGAGGCAGAGACCCGCAGGTGGCACTCTGGGGGAGAAGCCACAGGAGGGGGCAGGCCCTGGGCCCAGAACACAGGGGCCCAGGGCCTGGGACCCGCGCACATTTCAAAGGCCTGTACCTCAGAGGGTCTACAAAAACCTGAGTCTGCCCCGGTCAAAAATTACTGGGTTCAAATTATGAAAAAGAACAAACTCAAAATTAATAATAACGTCAAAGGCAAAACATTCCCCGATAGCAGCAGGGTGTTTAATGAGGCCACGCCCACCGTAGACCGTTCCGCAGGCTGCGCACTGCGCAGGGAGGTTACCGTGGCTTCAGAGGTGAGCAGGGCCGAAACCCAGCCCGTGTGCCCCATCCCAGCCCGAGCGCCGGAGGACTACATCCGCCAGAGAAAAAGAAGGTGCCTTTCTCTTTTCTCCAGGGTCCCGCATCCACCTGCCACACTGCGTCTGCAGGCCTGTGCCTGCCCAAAGGGGCGAGTGGGTGTCCCGCAGCTGTCCCAGAGACGGGGCACGAGAACGTGAGTCCCAATAGCGCCAGGGAAGCCTACCTTGAACCCTGAGGAGCACACCCAGCAGGAGCAGTGCCATCTGCACCGGCTCCCGGGCAGCCATCTTCCTCCTTAGCGGTCACTCTGTGAAGTCACTGCCTGAAAGACACCAGGAGTGCGGGTCAGCGGGGTCAGCCCTGCAGAGGGGGAGGCAAGTGTGAGAACAGTCCGTGGATATTGGGGTCCGCTCTGTGTGGTTTCGGAGACTGTAGCTCCTAGCCACATTCAATTCCTGGCTCCACCTCTGGCTTGCCACATGTCCCTGTATAAGTCACGGAAAATGGGGCCGATCATTGTACCTCCCTCGGGACGGGCAGTGACAGGTTAATCTTAGGTAGAATGGGGTGGGGAAGGCTCCACAGCGCCCCCTGGAGCCACTGTGCCTGCTCCAGGCCTGGAGGAGACAGGGGAAAGGGGGCTCTCAGGGTTCTCCCTGGGAAACTCACCATCACCATCCCTGAGACGTAGCTCAGAGGACACCTCCTCCAGGAAGCCTTCCACATGTCCCTCTGCTGGGAGTCCTGGCCTCCTTTAGTTCCCACCACTGGCCAGGGCCCCCTCGGTTAGCCTCCCAGGGAGGTGCACGGTGGTGCGTTCCCTCCTCAGCCAGCCAGGGAGCGCCCTCCTCATCCATCTCTATGGGCAGGGCCTGGTGCCAGGGAGGTTGCTGGACCAAGGCTGGGTGGGTGAACGTGTGGAGGAAGAAGAGTTAACAATCAGCTTGCCCATAGCGCTCTCTATAGGGGCTGGAGACAAAGGGCGCTTCCCATTATGACCACCAAGGGGAGCCAGTTTCCCGGGGCTTAGGGCAGCTGGAACTGCAGTGGGATGTCCAGATCCGGCCAGGAGACACTCACCTTACCGCCTAAGGAGCAGGGGGCCCAGCTACCCTCACCTCCACCTCCACCCGGGTGTAGATGGGGAACTTCTGACCTACTATGGCCTCTATTAGTAGAGCACCGACTGCCTCCCAGCCAGTGCTTGGGCCACCCTCGGGCCAATAGTCACCCTCACTCCAACCCTGTGAGGTGCACTGTGCTGAGGTCCCCAAGGTCAATGACTTGCCCAAGATCACTCCGGAGGCCAAGAACTTTTCCTGCCTGGTCAGAGCTGCAGTGCCTGGCAGGGAACCTGTGTGCCTGGCACTCATAGAAAGATGCCAGGGTGGCCTGGTCCTCCCCACTGCCACCTGGCCCTGTGACCAAGCTGGGTGGAGACAGACACAGACAGTTACGCTCATTCTGTGGGGAGCTGCATATGGTTGTGGTGACAGATACAGTCATCTGCCACAAGCCAGACGAAGGGAAGCTTGGCAGCCTAGAGGCACACAAGGAGCCTGAGTTTGGGAGAAACCAAGGAGGGCTTCCAGGAAGAGGTGGCTTTGGGGCAGGCTATTTGAGGATAGTGTTAAAGGTAGGGGTGGCCCAAGCAGGAGGTCATTGTTTCTCGCCCCAGATGGACCTTCACTGAGCTGCCCTGGAGCCAGTCTCTGGTGTCCTACCACATGCAATGGAACTCTAATTTCTTAGGCCTTGTAAGTCCAATCACTGATCAGTGGGTCTCCCTGGCCTGCTCTGGTGGCATCTGCTCACAGGACACCTTAGAAGGAGGATGTGAAAGTGTTTTAGGGAACGGCCACTGCTTCTGAGGTGGCAATTTTTTAAGTTTTACGCCGTGGCCTCTGAGCATTTTTGGCTCCTTTTAAAACTGCCTCTGCCACCCAGACAAGAAGAAGGAAGCCCAGCATCCAGGACAAAAATATGTCCCCCTACACCCCATCCTTCCTTCTCCTTTCTGCCTATTTGGTGCTGTCTGCCTCTGACTTCCAGTCCAAATGTCACCTCTTCCAGGCATCTCGCTCCCCCTTGCGGTGACCACTGCTCTACGCTTATGAACTTGTAGTTCACGGACCACTCTGAAAATCTGGCTTTTACATCTGAGGCTAGAGAGGGCCAATAACTCCCTGGCATCACACAGGAAGTGAGGATGGAGCTGGCTGGGAGATACGTATCTCTGGGGCTCAGTGACCTCCCAAGTGAGTTGCCATTGTCAGTAGATGAGATCTCAGGAAAGGGTAGAATTATCCTTCGCACCTGCCCTCCCAGGTTGGCCTTTGAGAGCAAAAGACAGAGACAGAGAGTGAGCTCCCCGTCACTGGAGGAGCACAAGAGAGGCTACACCACCACGGGGCGCTGTGAAAGAAACTCAGACACAGACGAGGGAGGGACTAACTGCACGGCCCTGACACTTCCTGGCTCATCCCCACCCTACCCTGGCTGTTTGAGCAGCCACTCCAAGGTGGTTGACTCTGTCCACATGGACATTCTTGGGCTTTGACAGGGAGGGACTGCCTGGCTTCCTTTAGTCCACCTTTATTAGAGTAGACTCTGGAGTCGGAGTACATGGGTTCAAATCCCAGGTCCCCCAGTCACTGCTGTGTGTCCTCGGGCCAGTTCCTCACCTTCTCTGGGTCTCACTTTCCTCATCTGTAAATAGGACTAACAGTCAAGCCCACATCAAGGGTCATTTGGAGAATTAAATGAACTGATACCCATGCAGGGCTGAGAACAGGGCTGTGTATGCAGTAGGCGCCCCCTCTGACAGCTGAATATCTCTGTACACCTTCTGACCAGCCCACGCCTGCCCCTAATTCAACCCCCAGACCCATCGCAGGCCCTCCCTGCTTCCCCCACCCCCCCCCCACCTCCGTGCCCTGCCCTTGTGGCCCCCACGCCAGCTCAACCTCCCTAGCACCTTGCCGGGAAATTCTTAGAGCATGAAACTTCCTTTCCGGGAGCGCAATGGGAAGACGGACACCCCACCCAGAAAAGTTCCCTCCTTGCCATCCGTCTGGACCTGGGACTGTCCGTGGAACCCTCCGAGGGACCAGGGAGCAGACTGGGGACCGGGAGGAGATTCCAACCCAGACGGGGCGGGGGGAGGGCACTGTCCCGCTTGGGCACTCGAACTTTGCCCAGCCCCACCCCACACTGCAGCCCTGCCCACCGCCACCTCCCGGCCACCCCACACGGCACCCCTCCCCCAAGGGCACAGTCAGTCTCCGTGATGGAGGTGACCCCCCCACCGCCGGCAGCACCCCCAGCAGGGCCGAAGAATGCCCTGCTCTCCACCCCAGGTGCCCCCACCTGGCTCAGCCAGGAATGAGCAGCTCCGTGCTCTGAAGACTGAACCCCATGCATGAACCTCCACACAGACCGTGTGGCCAGAACCTTGTCCCTGGTCTCTGGAACCGTGGGCCCACAGAGCAGGACGGACCCCAGCCACCAGACACCCTTAGAGCCAACCACGGGCCCCAGGCCAGTGCCCGTGGACCCTCGCACAGCACCGGCCAGAGCCGGGAGGGGCTGCGAGGGGGATTCTCGCCACTACGGCCGGTGGACCCCGAGGCGAGGGAAGGGCTATTGTTCCGTGACCGCTGCTGCTGTGGGGTCAAGGCGCAGACTGGGTCTCACTCTGGAGAGTGCCTTGCAGACCTGGTGCTGGCAAAGCTCCCTGAGGGGCACGCTCCCCTGGCTTGGGAGATCCCCCCCAAAAGGAGAGAAAATCAGGGGGGACAGCACAGGCTGTGCAGACAGTTCCAGCCTGGGAGAGAGGGTTTGGGGGCCGAGCTCCCAGAGGCCCCCCCACTGCCCTTCCAGGGCAGCTGCCCTTGACGTCAGGCTTTCCGTAAACACACGGCGAGAACAGAACAGTCCGACCCAGCTCCACACAATGGGGGCCACTCACAGGGTCCCCAAAGATCCAGACTCGACCGGGCCCAGGGGAAGGGGCTCTGGCTCCAGCTCAGGCCCAGCCCTGCCATCCTGCCGGTGGCAGAGGGGGCAACGGGCAGGAGACCCGCACCTCACTTTCTCCCCCGGGGGCCTGAGTCACTTCCTCTGTCAACCGTGTCCAGCCACGTGTCACCGCTAGCCCGGTCCAGGCTCCTGGAAAACCCATTTCCGCAGAGGACGGAGGTGGAAGTTGAGTGGACAGGACCTGGGTGGCTCTGGGGTTAACCCTTCCTGGGCAGGAAGATGCCCCAGGGCCTGGTCCCCCACTCTCACGGTGGGCCACACCCCACTTGCCTCATGTCCCTTTGCCTGGAAGGCCTTCCCAATCCTTGGGACTAGTCACTTAAGACACACCCCCCGCCTTGAAGCTCTACCTGACCTCCCATCCCCCACCAGAATTAACTTCTGAATTATTGGAGTGGGTGGGACAGTGACTACAGCCCACACTCACCCCTATATGCCCCCCCTTGTCAAAGAGTGCACATCAGGGGCGCCGGACCTGCCAGTGGTGGGGGTCAGACCCCCAGGGAGTGGACGAAAATGCACTTTCACAGCCCCGCGCACTGAGAGTAAGACACAGCACGTCTGGGGTGGGACTGGGGCGCTGGCTTTAACAAGCGTCCCCTGGACCGACACTCCACAGGCTTGGGGACCACCGGGTGACAAGCCTGGAGAAAACCAGCAGCCTCTTTGACAGAGAGAGTCAGAGAGGGGTGGGCCTCGCCCCCGATGGCTCAGCGGAGACACGGCAGGGCTGGGACGGGGGGGGGGGGGGGGCAGTGGGGAGGCAGCCTGAGTCCAGGCAGAACCTCTTCTCAACCTGGGGACGATGTGTCGTGCTTTCTGGAACCTAGAAGAGGCCTCCCTCCCAAAGACAGCTGGCAGAAGGAGGGTGTGGGTGGTGAGAAGAGGCCCCGGGGAGAGGACCCCCAGTGGGTCTTCGGGTATGAGCCTGGTCTTACTCCTCTGTGGGGAGGGACAGAGGGACAAGACCCAGCTGAGCTTTCCTGCTCCAGGCCTGGTCCTCAGCTGCTCCTGGGGCAGGGGGGTGGGGGTGCAGTATCAAGTAGCTGGTGATCCTCCTTGAACCCTGGGCAGAGGGCCTTAGGAAGCAAGGGCTTGTCCCAGAAGAGGGACAGGGAGAGGGGTGGGTGGGGGTGAGGATGAAACCTTTGGAGTGTAAGTATGCAAGTATGTATGTGATTGTGAATGTGCCCATGTATGTGTGTGCCCCTGTGTGTGTACACCCATGTGTGTTTGCCTGTGTGCACAACCATGCATGTGTGCCCAAATATGTGTGTGCCCGTGCATGCCTGTGCATATGAGGATGCAGGGCAGCACCGAGGATGAAGAGAAAGAAGCCTGGGGGGCGGGCAGGCTGGCTCTGAGGAGGAGATCAGAGGGGCTGCTCAGACGGGCCTCCGGGGCCAGCTGGGGGTGGCAGTTAGATCGGGACAGGGCGGGACACCCTCGCAGGTGTTTCCTCCTTGGGGGGGGCGCCAAGAGGACCTTCCACCCTCGGCTTCCAAACTATTTTATAAAAGTCAGTCTTACTTAGAAACACCTGCACCCAGCAAGTCGCAGGAGGCAACCTCTGTGGGACCAAGGGCCACGCCTCCGTCTCAGCACAGTCCCCCTGCCCCCACCCCAGCGCAGGGCTCCGGGGGGGGCACAGCTCGCCAACACCGAGCCTCTCTCCTGCCCCTCTTCCTGCTCAAAAGTGGGGTGACTGAGGCCCAAGCTAGGTGACTTACACAGAGCACCCCCCAGGAAGAGGGATCTGGCATTGCTGGGGGAGGCGGGGTGACTTCAGGTTTCAGGAATTTTCCTACAATACAGGAAAATAAAATGAAGCAAGCAGCTTCCCCCCAGAGACTGGAGATGCCAAAGCCTTGCTCACTCACTGCCCAGGGCGAGTTCCCACATTCTTGTCCCGGATCTGCTGGTGGGCTGTCCTGCCGTGGCCCTGCCTCCCTCTGGGTGCCCAGATGGGCCCGGGCCCTGGCCCCGTGGGGGCCCAGGAAGGGGAGAAGGGGGAGGCTCCCAGCCTGCGTGGAAGGACTCAGTCACCCAGAGCCGCCCACCTTGTGGTCTGCTCTCTCGGGACCCGAGCGTTTGCTTAAGGGACTGCAGAGAGGCAAACATATGGTCAGCCAACCAGACACGAGCCTGGGCTTCGGTGTTCCTGCCTCCAAGCCTCTGCACACGCCGGGATGCCAGCCCTGTGACAGGTCCGTGCAGGTCCAGGTGCCCTGAGCCTGCGCCTTCCACATCCTCATCTGAAATCCGCCCGGTGAGAAGGACCCAGGGATCCCAGAGAGAAGGGGGAGGACAGCTCCCACCGGGCAAGCGCCCAGTTGGTGCCGGGTGTCGTGCAAAGCTCTTGCACGAATTGTCATGCAGTCTTCACCATCGCCCCGTGAAGCAAAAGCTATTCTATCCCTAGTGGAAAGATAAGGAAACTGAAGTCTGAAGAGGCGGAGCGATGCCCAAGATCTCCCAGCCAATAAGCAGCCAAGCCAGGACTCAAGCCCAAATTGGTTCAACCTTAAAGCCCGTGGTTTTGGCCACTCTGGTCTCCGGAGTCCCTTCCCTCCTCCGGGACTCGACCATGAGAGACCTCGCCAGGGCACTTTCTAAGGAGGACCGCTTCCCAAGTTAGACGAGGGCTGGAGGCCCCCTTGGCCTTGCATTATGTTAGCACATCAAAGGCTCTGATAAGTCCTGCAGGACGAAGATCCACAGAGCGTGGCTGCCCTTAGCATCCTGGTCCAATGTTGTAGCCCATTTTTTTTTTTTTTTGCATGGGCAACAGTTACCAGCACGAAAGTAAGCTCTTAGAAAGCTTGACACCGCACAGACCTGAAGCCTGTCGGCATCCCTGCTCCCCGTCTCCAGCCCCTCCCTCCCCTCTGAGCTGTCCCAGAGGCCATTAGAGATGGGCTGCAGGAGCCATTTAGGCTGTGATAGTCCCCAGGGCATCCCTGACACTTCCAGGCAGAAGGTCCCGGGAGGGAGCCCGGGGTACACTCGGCCCCCATGCCGCCTCCCTGCAGCCGGCACCACCGCTCTTGAGGAAAGGGCACTGCCAGCCTGTCCCCAGGTTGGCTGTTCCATTAAAGCTGACCACAGCCAGCTGGGCCCTCGGCCCTGCCTCAAAGCCGCCGAGACACTTAGAGTGTGGGGCAGAGAGAGAGAGAAAGAAAAGAGAGAGAGAGAGTGTGAGGACACAAGAGCTTTCAGGAGCTGAGAATCGAAGCTTCTTAGCATTTTATGAGGGTTGAGGAGACTTAGACCCTAAAGGAGGAGGAGGAGGCGGGATTAGGAGGGGTCCCAGATCCGGCCCAGCCTGGGGTGGGGCTCAGGCACTGGGGTTTTTCACGCGAAGCCCAGGGACTCGGTGCCGGCCCCTGTCGGCGCCATGCTCCAGGCCAGCCTGCAGCCCACGGCCCAGTCTGCCCCAGCCCTGCCCCTGAGGAGCCGCCGAGGCTGCACTCCAAGACCCCACGGCACACACCTGTCCTGTCGGCACCTGCCAGGGGAAGGCCCAGCCCCCAGCAGGGGGGGCGGGAGTGAGACGCACAAAGTCCAGAACTGGCTACGCAGCCGAGTGTCCCTGTCTGGGCCTCGCGTCCTCCTCTGCTGAGTCAGGAACTCTGAGCCCCGTGCCCCGCCTGCCCCGCTGTAAGCGACAGGCTCACAGTGAAGGGCCAGGCTTACCTCCCGGCTGGCAGCCAGGGCAGACGGGGCCGGTAGTCTCCCCCTCCCTCCCGGCCAGACTCCCCTTTCTGGCAAACCACAGTCGGACCTCAGCCGTCTGGCTGAGTTTCCCCTTCCCCATTGTGCCCCTGCCAGGCCCACAGGGCCGGCCACGGCCTCCCTGCTGGCTTTCTGGAGGCTGCCATTCGTTCGGCTGCCCTGGTCCCGGCCGAGCACCTGCCCTTGGAGTCCAGGACCCTTCGTGTTCCCAAGGTCGGCCAGCACCCTCCGTTTCTTTTCTTCTCTTCCAGGTCGCTGGTCCCTGGCGGGAGGCCTGGACTGGACTGGGGCTCAAGACCCAAGTCCTGGTACACTGTCCCCTCCTGGGACGGGCAGGTCAAGATCCCATCCGAGCTCACTGAGCGCACAGCACGGCCTCTGCAGATCCACTGCTGTTTGCACACCCCATGGGCGGGGTGCTCACTACCTCCAGGAACATAGCTGACGTGAACTAAGCTCTTTGAAAAGGCAACGCTAGATTCTAAGCATTTTACGCAAGCTAACACACTTAATTCTCCCCAAGCCTTATGAGACAAGTACCATTGTACCCATTTAGTAAATATGGAAAACAGGGCCCAGAAGGGCCCCAGAAGGTCAAGTTACCTGCTGGAGGTCACACAGCTAGCGGAAGGCGGCGATGAGATGCGACCCCAGGCCCCGGGCTCCCGAACTCACGCCCTTGGTTTTGCTGCCTGTTCCCCCGGACCCGACCGGACTGTGAAGAGCGTTGCTTGACAACTCAGGATAAAAGATGCTCCAAAAAATGCGTTTCCTTGGGGTTCACTGAATACCCCCCAGGGCCCCAGTCTTAGGGGCGGTCAGGACCCCCAGGTGACCCCATCCCCACTCCACTCCTCCGTCCTGTCCCCTGCAGGTCCTGGACCCTCGTCTCTGACCATGGGGGTGTGCCCTGAGGACGGAAATCATCTGTAGCTGGGGTGTGACCTCGGGGAAAGGTGTGAGGACCTTCCTTACCCCAAACCACTTCCTCGCTCTTCTTAAAGCTGTTTAATAAACCAATTCCCCTAAAAGTGGGGTTTATAACTCCCCCCCGCCGGGGTCCTTCCGCCATCCCAGCCTCTCCCCCACCGCACCCCCATCCATCGGCCACACTGTCAGTGTTGGGGAGAAGGGGGGATGGGGATGCC
The DNA here is from genome assembly GCF_019186645.2 of Phyllostomus hastatus. Lineage (NCBI taxonomy): Eukaryota > Metazoa > Chordata > Mammalia > Chiroptera > Phyllostomidae > Phyllostomus > Phyllostomus hastatus. The sequence continues at coordinate 24,103,842 of NW_025334024.1, forward strand.
GGGGGAACAGAGGGAAGAGGACAAAGACAGAGGAGGAGGGAAGGGGTCGGGACGGGGGGGGGGGAATGGAGGGATGTGGGGAAGAAAGGGGAGAGGAGAAAGACGGAGGGGGAAAGAAGGAGGGCAGGGGTGAAGAAGGAAGAGGAAAGAGGGGGAGGAGGGAGAAGCAGGCCCAGGAGGCAGGAGGGGAGGAGGGTTGCAAGGGAGGCATACCTGGGCTCCTCCTCTGTGGAATCAAGGGGACTGAAAATGCAGAAAGAGCTCAATGCACCTTGCGCGCAGGCCGAGGCCACTGGGGCTCTGGGTGAGTTTCTCCCAGTTTGAGAGGCCAGAGGGAGACTTGGAAGCCCAGCCACCTCAGCCCCTGCCCCCTTGCTCTCACGGAGCTCCAAACAAAGGGGGTAGCCAGGGAAGATAGGCTACAAGCCGCCAGCCAGCGCCAGCAAGCGCGGGAGAAGGGGCGCAGGTGACAGCAGCCCCTGGCAACCGTTCCCCTGGCAACCATTGGCAGCTTCAGGAACTACGTCACTGCCAGGCTCCGACCCAACACAGCTGAGGCCCCCTAACTTGTCTCCTACCCAAGTGCCGGTGACTCGGGTGCTGGCCAGGCCAGGCTGGGAGCTGTCAGGAGGAAGGGCAGCGTTCAGGACTGTAGTTTTTGGAGAGCATTTGCCCATCTAAGTTTGTCAGCATTGACATTAAACCCAAACCTTTTTAGAACCCAGCGGGGGGGGGGAGGGGGCTAACCGCGTGACCCAAAATGGTTATTGTCAGCTGCATTTTCCTCTAGAGGCTGCCAGCCTGTGGCCTTGACCTCAGCCCAGGCTGGACACTTCTTTAACTCCCATCATGGGCTGCCATGCATGCAGAATGTGCCATACTACCCTGGAAGCGTCTTAAGGAGCCCCTTCCTCCAGGAAGCCTTCCCAGATTGCCACAGCCCACCTGGAAACTTCCTTCTGAGTGAACCCTGGCTCTGGGGAATCCCTCTGGTTTTTTTCCAGAGCTCCCCAGGGTCCAAGAGTGCATCAGACCCTCCTCTATGTGTCCCAGAGTCAATACTACAGGAGAACAGGGGCTGAGCTTCTGAAACCCCATCTGTGTGCCGGCCACTGCAGTGAGCACTGTGGGGGTTCATTCCCACCACTCTGAGAAGTCAGCTCCGTTGAACCCATCATCCGGATGAGGAAACAGAGGGTTGAGCAGGTGATGCGATTTCCTCAAGGCCACCTAGCTGGTAAGAGAGGGGCATGGAATCCAAACCAAGTTCCCCTCCGAGATTTGAAGATGTCAAGACCAAGGCTGATCTGATGCTTGACTAATCCTGGCCCCTATCCGGTGCACATCCAGACTATTTGATCACCTCTGTGACAGGGAGCTCACTTCCTCCCCAGGGGCCTCTAGAAAATCCCACTGAGTCAAAAGGAAAAGGACATCAGAGCTGTGGGGTGGCTTCCAGGGGTCAGACAGGGCACAGAAGGGGACAAGGGTGGGCACTTCCGCCAAGGCCTCCGGCTCCAGACCAGCAGCTGGTGGGGAGACTGGGTGGGCTGCTCAGGCGGGTTAAGAGCCCAGGGTCTCAGCCACGCAGCTACAAGCACTTCCCGGAACAAGTGGGGAAACGCCTTGGCCATCACACTCCAAGGGAATGGCGGGGATGTGGGGTGATTTCTGGCAGAGGTCATGGGAAAGACAGCAAGGGTCAGAGTGCCCACGCACCCCCTCCCCCGCACCCCCACACCTCCGCCCCTACCAATGGACAGGAGCCAGGAGGCCTGCCTCAGTCAGTCAGGAGGCGGCTATTGTCTTGCTGCTGGCCCAGAGCTGTGTCCCATTCAGGCACTATTTTTGGCCCCGGGGGAAGCGGAAGAGAAAGCAAAGAAAGGAGTTGCTGTTCTCGGTAGAACCTTGTCCTGGAAGAGACTCCAGGGCCTGCCGGGCCAGAGAAGGCCGTCGCCATCGCAGTGGGATCAAAAGATCCTGTGCTTCAAGGGAACCGGCAGGGGGCCTGTGGTTCAGGGGAGCCGGGGAGGGGGCGCAGATGGGGCCCCCCAGCCTTTCGCACACACTTGGTGCTTGCAAACTGCAGCCGTGCACACACAGAGAGGGAGAGGAACAGCATCCTGGGTCCCACCCACAGCTGCTGGGCTGTTGTGACAGCAGCAATGCCCACAAGAGCTCGCGGCTCTCTGCTGCCTGGAGCCACGTCTCCGCCAAAGAGGCTGACCACACTCACTTCGCACCCATGAGACCGCTGACCAGAGTGGCGGTGGGGGGCAAAGGATGAGGCTCATTTCATGTCTGGTGACAGGCTGGGGGCCGCACGACTGCTCGCCAACTTCTCTCTGTCCTCAGGGTGGTGGACAACGCAGGTCCAAGAGGCCCAGGACCGGGGGCCAGGTCCCCTCGCCCCTACGTTCCCATTCTGCCTGGACAGCAATTACTGCAGCTGCCCACTCTGGTTCCCCAAGCCCACTGCCAGGCAGGGCAGAGGCAGGACTCCGGGGGGTGCTGGCACCTGTGGCACTGCTGTCCCCCCACCCCACCATCACTGCCCGTGATGCGTGCTGCACCCGGGCTCCCTCTACCCAGTTCAGGCACCGAGACCGCGGCTTGCTCGACTCTCACCCGGGAGCTTGAGAACAGACGCTGCCCAGCTGGTTTGGGGCGTGTGCCTGGGTGGCAGAGCCCAGGAGGGTGCGGCAGGCACGGTCACGGACACAGGACAAGTACAGCTTTGAGAAAACCACAGGAGGATTCCTTCCGGCCCTGCCCACTGCCAGGGCTCTCTCAAGGCAACGTCATGTGCATTGTGGGCGGGAGGGGTAAGGGCCTCAAGGTTAGGGGCACCCCTACCTACCCAGGCGCAGGCCCACTGGGTCACAGAAAGCAAGGGGCAGCACCAGCCCCCCGTTGATTTAGGGTGTCCCCCGTTCCCCACCCCTCCCTCACTCCGGTCCCGTTCCCCTGAGCCCCTCTCCCTCTGTGCTTCTCATCCAGCTCTCTGAGCCATTAGCCGGCTTGTTGGAGCCCCTGGAGATGCAGCCGGGCAGCGCTCGTGGTGGAAGTCCTGGCATGGTGGCCGGCGAGGCTCTGAGAGGGTTTCAAGATACAAGCTCTGCCTGCCCACAAACTCCGCCCGGTGCTGCTGGAGGGACCGGTGTGCCACCAGGGACTCAATCCCCGGGAAGAAGGCAGGCATTGGGTGCCGCTCACCCCCAGGACCAGAGAAGCTCGGGGCTGGAAAGGGCCGTGAAGAACCCACATGACGCCCAAGCTCCCTAACTTCCCTGTCAAACTCAAACCCTTGCAGGTGTCTACCTGCTCTCGCCCAACCAGGAGCGCCGTCCGTGGTGTCATGGGGAAAAATCCAGGCTCGAAAGCAGGGGACCTGGATTCGGGCCCCCGGCACCTCTGACTGGCTTGGGGACCTGGGACCTGCTTCCTCCTCTGTGAAATAAGGATAAAAATGTAAGTCTCTGGGGGCCTGAGTGAGGGGCTTTGTTGGCAGTGGAGCCGCACATGCAGGGGTAGGGCGCTGGGTTCTGAGCTGCCCGAGGGTTTGACGCATGCCCAGATGGTGACACAGCTGGAGAAGCGGGGGCCAGAGGGCACCAGGCCCAGCATGACTCAGCAGCCCCAAGCACGGCCAGCCTCTGGGGTTCACCCCCTTGCATTTGTCACCCACAAGGCAGGTGGGTCTGGGCAGTTGTCTCCCCTGCCATAGGGTCAGGGACACAGGGTGCCAGCCACAGAGCCGCACCCTGAGGGCCAGACTTGGCCAGACACCAAAGAAGAAGCCCCAGGGCCCAAGGGAACGGAGCCCAGCAGAGAGGTGACCGCAGAGGGCCGTCCTGGGAAACCAGGCCAACTTGAACCCAGGCCTCCCCTGCAGGCCCAGGCCGGTGGCCAGGCCGGTCTGGCCTTGGGTGCCAGGGAGCAGAAGGGAGTCCCGGCCTTGGACAGCAGCTGGGGCCAGCAGATCAGAACCCCACTGGGAGAGGGAGCCCGCGGCAGCAGGTTCTCTGATGCCTTTCCCGGTGACACCACGGGAGGTCAGGGTCACGGCTCCAGGGCAGACTCCCTGCTGCTCTCCAGCAGAAGGGCTTGGGGCGGGCCCAGGACGGTGGCCATGACAGCTTCACCACGGTGTGCCAGGCACCGTGCTCAGCACTGGAGATCCCTGGGGAAAACGAGGCACCGAGGGGCCGATACCGCCGTCCGCACTCGCGCGGCTGACGGGGCTGGGATGGCACCGCGAGGCCCCAGGGCTGCCGCACCTTGCGCTGCCTCTCCCAGCGAAACAGCTGAGCCGGGCGGTGGGGGAGCCGAGGTCCGGGACAGCTGGAGAAGGCCCCCCTGCCCGGAGTGCGGCTGTCACAGCTAATCCCTGCAGGGCCTCGTTTGGATAGTGGAGATTCAGGTCCCTGCAGTGTTACCGCCTGCATAGTAACGCTTCCAGGTCTTAAGCTGCTTGCTTGCTCAAGGTCGCTTTTCAAGGGTTTGAGCTTGTTCTAACTCATCCGGCCCACGGCCCGGAAGACAAAGCCTGCGGCTGCAGTCTGGGAAGGCCTCTCGGAGGTGCACAGTGGGCCAAGTCCACTCTTGCAGCCGTTTCTTGCCCCGCATTCCAGCAACAGCCCTGCCATGGTGATAATGCCACCCCTGTGTGTGGGTGGGGACATAGAGGTCCAGGAGGCTGGGGCCTTGGGCAGCAGGCAACCAGCCCCCGCTTACCCCGAGAGCCTAGAGCGGTAAGGGGGGGAAGGGACGGAGAGATGGCAGAGGCGGCTCTAGTCTCACTGTGGCTTGTTTGGGGTTCGGTTAGGTGGCCCTGAGCCCGGGCAGCCACACTGGAGCCATTAGCTACAGAACCTCCAGCCATTTAGGGACAGAAGCCGGGCCGGCTTCAGGACACAGCGCAGAGGGGCTGTCTCAACGCAGAGGCCTGTCCCCCGGTTCCCAGAAGCGCTGCCAGCTCCTCCAGGCCTCGGCTCTGGTCTCTGCCAGCCTGGAGCTGCCAAGTTCACCCCCGTCGGCCTGAGCTGGTGTCAGCCCAGGAGCAGATGCGCCACCCCCCACAGGCCTCTCCACCAAAGCACAAGTGAGGCTGGGGGTCGGGGGCAGGGCTCTTCCCAGAGCCCAGGTGGCCCCAGCTCTCCTGGGGGGAGGCGGGGCTACGTCCCCCAGGCCATTACAAGATGTCCTGGGCCTCGGTGCTCCCATCTGCCCAATGGGGAGATCATGGTGCGACAGACATTTACACGAGGCAGGGGCTGCTCCAAGCGCTTCCCTGCCCACCACGACCCCCACAGAGACACTATCGTTACCCACTTTTTCCAGAAGAGGAAGCTGAGGCAGACACCCGAGTTCCCACGGCCAGAGAGGAGCAGAGCCAGGGTTCGGCCCGGGCAAGCGGCCCTGCTCTCTCTGTGGGTCCCACAGGATTTGGGCAGTGGCGGGGATGGGGTTTGAGACAGGGGCACCCAGCACACGGCCGTGCCGGCTGAGGAGTACCTCCCCACCCAGGGGCAGGAGAGCTGGGTGGATGAGAGCCCCAAACACGAACGGTCACGCACAGGCGAGCCTCCTACACCTCAGGGTCCTGGCCTCTAAGTGGGCTCAGCGCACACACCAGCCTCAGAGATTGCAAAGCACGGAGCCTGGGGCCCCCCAGGCTCTGAGGGCTCAAGCAGGGCTCTGGCCCAGGCCGAGCCCCCAGGGGACCAGGGAGAGTCTGGGGTTCGAGGGCCCCGGGGCGTGCCTTAGCCCACCTGTGACAGGGCAGGCTGGAACGGAGCAGGGGTCAGAAACTGTGTGTCCCAAGCTGCTCCCTGACCCATGGCCCCTCTGCCCAGCAGCCCAGGCTGGACCCCAGAGCCTGCAGGGCTCCCCAGGAACCTCAGGAGCTCCCAGTGGGGCTTGAGAACCAAACAGGCAAAACACAAGCCTGGATAGGCTGAGCCCAGACAGGCCCCTGCCCCACCCCCTCTGAGAGGCCCTTCTGTGCCAACGCTGCCTATACACCCTCGGCCCCGCCATCTGCCTGTTCCCTGGGGTCCTGGTCCCCCAGCTGCCAGGCTTGCTCACGTGATGCCCCATCTGCTGTGAGTCAGAAGGAGGGGTCCATGGAGCCACCCTTGGTTGGGGTTGAGGGTGCAGAGCCTGCTGGAGCTCTGGGGTGGGGTAGCCCCGGGGTCTGGGGCTTTGTTGCCGCATCGTTCTCGTGCCCCCACCAGCTCTGCCCTTGGCTCTTCGCCCCTGCCATGTAGAAGCCCACCCACATCCCTGAAATGGGCACAGCTCCCACCACCCACACATGGTCCCTCGAGCACCAGCCGGGGCCCCACACCACCAGCGCTGCCCTCCCCATCCTGCCCAAGGCGTCCTACCATCCCTTCCCCCTACTCCCTGCCCCCCCCCCGCCCCCCACCGCAGGAGCAGACTGGAACCTGCTGAACTGGAACTCCGGCCGCCCCCACCCTCACTGTGAAATGACCGGTGCCTGCCTGCTCTCCCGTGCCATCCCCGCCCCATGCCCCCTGGGCTCTCACCATTCCCAAACCCTTTCCCACAGCTTCCCCTGCCAGGAACGCCCACCCCCCCACCCTCGCACACAAACCTCAACCCTCCCCGCTGTCACCCAGCCTAGATGTGCTCCGCCTGCGGAGCGCCCCAGGCAGAGCGCCCCAGTCCTCCTCAGCCAGAGAGTCCTCTCCCGCCTCCACCAAGGAGCTCATCTCACTCCTCAACCTCAGATCCTGTCTTGTTTGTCTGTCTCCCCGACACAGTCCTGGCCCCTGCCCAGTGGCCCGGGGCAACAACAGTGAAGGCTGCCTGGGAGACCACACCTGCCTGCCTGCCCGCCTGCCCGGAGCCCAGCCTGCACGCAGCTCCCTCCCTGCAGGCCCACCCTGCAGGCCCCCCGCAGGCAGGTCAGCCTTGCAGATGGACCTCGAAAGGCGCCCAGCTGCAGGTGTGGCCTCCCTCACGGACCTCAGCTGCAGGGGTGTCCTGCATGACCTGACGCTCTCAGCTGCAGCCCAGAGAGAGGGGAGGCAAGGTGGCCGAGGTGCTGCCAAGACCAACGTGGGTCTGTACCTGAGTCTCTGCAGCAAAGGGGCGGGGGGCATGTCCAGCCCCAGGAGCGGGTCCCAGGCCTAGACCCCCACCCCCTCGCTGGCTGGTGGAGACCCCGGCCTCCACTCTGGGAACCAACTCAGCAGCTGGTGGCTCTCACGCACTGAAGACACTCCTTCCCACTCAGTCTGCACCCCAAGGAGCCCGCCTCTGCCCTCAGGGCACCCGCAGGGTGGCGAGGGGCGTGTTGAGGGCTTAGCCGTGCCTCTGGACCACGAGTTCTAAGACACATTATTTATCTCATTCACTGCCCTGTCCCTCACCCCTAGGACAGTAGCTGACACACAGTAGGTATTCAATAAACGTTTATATGTATAACTTTCGTGGCCCTCTGGAGCCACAAAGGCTATTTCTACACACCTGCCCCCCCCCCCCCCGACACCACACAGTCCAGGGCTGCTCCAGGCGGGGTGGGAGTTGGGGGGTGGGGGGGAGTGGTGAGAGGGGCCCTGCCACCCTCCTTAGGAAAATGGGCACCAGCCCTCCCCCTCGGGGCGCTGGGAGACCCCAGCTCAGCACCACAGGAAGGAGGCTGGTGGGGGAGGCGGGAAGGACAGGAACCAGCAGTTTCCCCGTGGTGGGACAGGGGAGCCCCCCGGGGCGGGGGTGGGGTGGGGGCAGGCCCTATCAGTGCCCAGCAGGCGGGAGCCCTGGGGCCCGGTGGTTAGTGGGCGTCGCACTCTCCAGCCCTCAGCCTCGGCTTCCCCATCCGTCTTCCCCTGGTCCCCGGAATTCAAACCGCACAGCCAGGGCCACCTCCTCCCCAGGGACGCCCGTGTGAGGAAGAGCCAGACTGCCCTCGGCTCCCTTGGGGCCCCAGCCCCAGCCCCAGCCTTCCAGCGCCAGGTGCCCTGCCCGCTGCGGCAGCCTCTCCTCCCCGAGGCTGGACCCCAGCTCCGTCCCCGGACTTGCCGTGTGGCCGCAGGAGAGCACCTGCTCTCTCAGAGCCTTGGTCCTCCCGTCCGAGAGCGGGCGTGAACGGCAGTCTCACCCCCAGGGAGCAGCCCCCGCTGGCTGAGGCCAATAAGCCTCAGATGCTCCAGCTCGCCACTGACCAGCGCTTCTGAGAGCTCCGCCCGCCTTTCCACCGCTCTGCCTCCCTCTTCGTCTACCCCCAGCTCCAGGGAGCGCGACAACGCTCCCCCGGGCTGGCCCCCAGCCAGGTACCAAGACCTCCCAATTCCGCACCGTACCACCACCCCTCTGTCTGCCACACACACCCCCCATCCCTCCTCCCTCCTTGATCTGTCTGGTACCTGGTGCCGGGCAGAGGGTCCCAAGTAGGGTCAGGCAGCTGAACTGCCTTTCAGGGTCCACCTCCGAGGCTTAACCTGCCTGCCGCGGTCCTGCTGGGAGCCGTTCCTTCATTCCCGTTCCTTCCTTCGCGTGCGTGTGGCGGTTGCCCAGCCCCTCTCCTGCACGGGGCAGGGCGGGCAGGGCAGGCGGGCAGCCAGTGCTGAGGAGGAGGAGGAGCCCAGGGAAGCGCCGGGGTTTGATGGGGGGGGGGATGCCTCCTCCTGCCCCAGATGGCCTCCTCCCTCCTCCCCAGCCCTGCTAGGGATGACGGACGTGAGTGAGTCACACACTCTCAGAGGGAGGCTGAGAGGGGGCAGGGCTGAGAGCTGATGCGGCGACCCTGAGGGATGCCTGTGACTCAGCAGTGAACAAGGGGGCACCTCAGCCTTACCCGTCCCTCAGGCGGGCAGGTGCCAGGCGTCCCGGACAGACAGATCCCGGCTGCCTCCTCACTCTCTGTCTGTCACTGCCCTAGGGCTGTTCTCCCCAAAGTTCCCACAGAGGCCAGGGTTGCTACGGCAACAGGCCACTTTGATGCTGCCCCCACCCCCAAGCCCAGGACACAACTGCCCTTTCCTGAAAGAGTCCAACCTCCTTGGCAGCAGACGGGAGCCGCAGCCCCACAGCCGGGGCTGACCTGCCCGGCAGAGCGGAAGGCACTGGGGGAGGGGCACCACGCGCCTGGCATGCAGCCAGCCAGTCCGTACACAACTGGCTACCTGACTGTGAGCCCCCCCGAGCCCCAGGCCTCCCAGCAACGGGGCCCAGCACAGTGCTCCCCAAGCACACACAGTTCCAACGTCCCGAGACTCAGGTTCTGGGTTCTGAGACCCCAACACTTCTAGAAAAGGCATCCTTTAGTCCGTCTGCTAGGCCAAAGCGGAAACTGAGGCCCAGGTGAAGAACCATCCCTGGTGCCTACAAAAACTGCTCAGAGAGAAGTTTGGACGTGGGTCGACGCCCCCATCCCCTTTCTGGTCCCCGGCCTCTGTCGGCCGCTCGCTCCCACAGCTGAGGTCGCGGGAGGCGGGGGGCTTCCCGTGGCTCCCGGCAGCCCTGCCCTCCCCCCCATCTTTACAACAGGGACGAATGGTTGCCAAGTGGCAGGTGCCGCAAGGGTTTCACACCATCACGAGGGCGAGCGATGGGAACAACAACAACGACCATGGTGATTACTCCGACTGACCGACCATTCACTACATTTCAGACTACGTCACGCCCAAGACAGTGTGTGTGTGTGGCGGGGGGCCAGGGGGGGGAGTGACGTGTCGCTCAGACCAGCGCCAGCTGCTGGATGAGCCCTCAAAAAATATTTGCTGTGAATGTGGTAATGAGGGAGACGGAGCACAAGGCAGAGAAAGGAAGCTCAGAGAAGGGGGTTCACTGGCCTGAGGTCACACAGCTAGAAGTGGGGAAGTTGGGGCGGAGCCCAGTGGCCCGGCTGCACACTGGCTGTCCCGATCACTCACAAATGCAGCCTGCTCCGGCCTCCGGGGTGGGGCCCGCACACAGTGCAAACTCGGGTTCGGGGCACTGCGGGTCCCTTCCCTGAAAGAGGAGGAAACCTGTCTGGGGCAGCCTGCGTGGAACTTTGTAGGCAGCCTCGGGGGGGCGGGGTTGTTGCAGGTGGGGATACCCCTCACCTGCCTGCATAAACCAGGCTGCAGGGAGGAAGAACTGCAATAAAGCTGCCCAGCAGCGGGCTGTCTAGACTGCGGCTCACGCCCACTGAGGGGAGGGCCCTTGGCCTGCCGCTCCCTCCTAGGGCCACGTGGACACTCCGTTATCAGGGCTGGAGGGGCCGGCCCACCATGGAGGACCAAGAAATAAGGGGGCAAAAGGGAGTTCTCCAGGAAAGGATGGGGAGTCCCTTACCTTTCAGGAGGCAAGTCACCACCTCTAAGTCTCAGTTTCCCCAAGGTCTGTCCTTCAGGGCTCAGCCACCTGCTAGGTGGGTCAGCCTCAGCTGTTCCCTGGGACCCAGGCGTGCAGGGCAGCTACCCTCAGCCACACCCCCCACCCCCGCCCCCAACCAGAGGGTGCTGGCCAGCAGGGCACAGATGCAGAGTTGGAGGCGCCACTCTCTGCACACGGCAGGGTCCTGCCGGGCTGGCTGCCCAAGCAAGGGACACAGAGACCTGGAGTCAGCTGCCACCCTGGCCACACAGGAAAGGCCTGGCCAGGCCTCTGAGGCTGCCTGGCCAGGGCAGTGGTTGGCTGGCCCAGCTCTGGCTGCCCTTTCACCATCGGGCTTCTCAGAGACCTACTATGTGCTGGGTGCTGTGCCAGACTCTGGGTGAGGGTGGGGAACAGGCCTCAGCTCCAAGCCTGACTCACATCAGGGTGACAGCAGCGAGCCAGTTACTGGCACCACAGAGCTCCCAGAAGGCTTCGGGAGTCAAAGGAGAGGATCCAAATAAATTATTGTTAATCACAACACTGCCTACCATTAGTCCTCCTGACGGGCCCGAGGGCAGCCGCCGAGTCCACAGGGACACCGAGAACAACCGTCTGTTTCACGTGGGTCACTCTGATCTCACCTTCCCCGTGCTGTGGCGGGGGTCCCACTGGTAGGGCAGAAACAAAGTAACACTGCCAAGGTCACGCAGCCAAGGTCACACAGCTGGTATGTGGCCCGGCCTCCTGATGCGTGGGCTCGAACCTCCTAGGTCCTCCTGGGCTCTTCATAGTCATTGCCTCCTCCGGTTCTCAGAACAGTCACTACCCCACTTCAGGGGACAGGGATAGAGGCACAAAGTAGGGAGGGGCTCGCCACGCCCTGCAGGGACAGAGCCAGGGTTTGACCCCAGCCCTGGCTGGGTCTTTTTTTTCCTTTTTTCTTTCTTTTTTTTTTTTTTTTTTACAGATTTTATTTATTTATTTTTACAGAGCGGGAAAGGGAGGGAGAAAGAGAGAGAGAGAGAAACATTGATGTGCGTTGCTGGAGGTAACAGTGGCCAGAGACAAGGTGGGGAGTCCAGAAGGACTTCTCTTTTCGAGGGTGGAAGAGAGGGGGCCGCACTTACTCTCGACTCAGGCCAAGTGGCTCTGACTCCCGGCTCTGCCAGCTGGGTGACTTAAGTGGGGACCGTAACGGCGCCACCAGTAATGATAAAGGAGGACACGCATGTAAAGCTCCTGGCCCAGGCCCAGATGAGCACCCCCCGATGTGTTTGTGAGGGTTTGATAGTTCAGAGCGGCCTGCAAATGCGATAGAAATGGGACCACCGGGAAGGTGGGAGGTCTGGGAGCATGCGAGGACCCCAGGGCCAGAGAAATGGGTAAGAGAAAGGGACGTCCGTGGTGCCCACTGGGACAGAGGCCCGGGCCAGTGGGAGGACACGGCGTTGTTGCCGGAGGCCTCACCCTTCCCCGTCTCTAAGGCTCCAGCCGGAGGGTGAGCCAGCCTTGCAAACAGCACGGAACTGTGCCACCGGTGGGAAGGGTCACGGGCCAGCCCTGCCTGTTTGGAGGTGAGTTTTTATTGGACAAGAGCGTTCGAGTCCAGGCTTCTCTCCTTGCAAGCTGAGTGGCCTTGTACGTCACTGAGCACCACACCTGGCACACAGCGGTGATGCTCCACAAACGTGGAGCAGACGTGATCACGTGACCGTAAAGCAGACTTTCGGAGTGCCGGGGAGTCTCTCCCGGTGGCCGAGATGGTGGCAGGGGAGGTTCTCACACAGAGACCATTGGACAGAGGAAAAAAAGTCTACCCCACTCCAGTACCAGATTGGGGGTGGTTCCAGGGGAAGGCAGGCACCTGGACCATTAAAGTCAAAATGGCACAGGGGGAGGAGCTGGTCCACAGAGACCCGTCAGTCAGTATAGCATGAGGCAGGAGGGGACGGGTTGGGAGGTGGACCCACTCAACGCGCACGGAAGTTTGGGGAGTTGATTGGTCATCTTGAGAAAGTACCTGGTCCGTCCCACACCCAAGCTAAGATAATCCCAGGGGAACAAAGAAGCTTTCTGGCTCAGGATTTGCATGGTGCCTTAGCAACGCCGCGGCCCACGGCCTCAGCACCCATGTGGCCCTTGGTCTCCAGGGGGGAGCTTCTCTCACTTTCTCTTGCCCGCCTGGTGATGAGCGTGTGACCATGAGGCTCCAGCAGCCGCTCAGCCCATGGCCGTGTGGGCTCCACACGCAGGATCCGGGAGGGAGCCTGAGAGGGTGGCCGCTGGGGGCAAGCGCAGCTGCCTGGACGGGGACTAAGACTGCCCCTGGGACTGTACTTCAAAACGGAGCAGGACCTCTGGACACTGGCCTCTGTCTTGGTCTTTCTGAGGGCGGCTGGGCTTTTTCCAGGGCAGAAAGAGGAGACTGGCTCTGAGACGGGACTCCCCCATCCTCCCAGGCTGCACGGCACCTGAATAAAACCTGCTTCCTTTGGCACTAGCACCTGTCTCGCACGTGTGGCTTTTGTGGCAACACGCAGCCAAACCTCTGTTCTTGTTTGGTTACAATTATGATTATAATAAAGTCAGCACAGCCCTGGGGCTGGTGTGGCTCAGTGGATTGGATGCTGGCCTGCCAACAAAAGGGTCACCGGTTCGATTCCCAGTCGAGGCACATGCCTGGGTTGCGGGGCCATGTTCTCACTAGGGGGCGCACGAGGGGCAACCACACATTGATGTTTGTCTCATTCTCTTTCTCCCTCCCTTCCCCTCTGTCTAAGAATAAATAAATAAAGTCTTTAAAAAAAAGAAATAAAGTCAACACAACTGCCGAACAGCCACAGTGCACACAGCCCTTTTGTGTCCAGTATCCCTTCTACAGAACAGTGACGGTTGTTCCCATTTCGCAGAGGTGGAAACTGAGGCTCGGAGAGACCCTTCCCAGAGCTTCACAACACATCTTCAGTAGAGCCAGCACTTGAACCCAGGTCCTGGGATCCAGACAACATGCTTTTCAGCCAGTGCTCCCAGCCACCTCCCCATACATTCCCGTGGGAAAGCTTCCTGGCCGCAGGCGTGGGGGCAGCCGCAGCCCCACAACAACGCCATCTCCCATCACACCCGCCCCAGGGCCCAGGGGCTGGCGTTGCCCATGTGACTCAGCCACAGTCACAAAGGAAGCTGTGTGCCCTGTGCCCTGGGCCTGCCTCCCCTACTCCCTGCTCGTCCCCCAGCTGGAGACGAAGCAGGCCGCCTGACAAATCCAAGAAGCGAGGAGAGCAGGAGGGATTGTTGGCCGTTAGAATAGCGCTCGGCTAATGGCGGCTCAGGCCTAGGCTTGGGGGGCCAGAGGCTGGTGCCGCCCCGCTCCGCTCCCACAACATCAGCACATGAAAGGCCCAGGTCCAAGCCAGCTCTCCGAGACCTTATTTGGAGCTCCCAGAACAGACTCAACCTCATTGGCTGCCTCTGGGGTGGAGCCCAGGCAGGGGCCCTGCCCGCATTTACCTGGATCAGGTTTCTGAAGCCTGTGAGGAAGAGCCAGTCACTCCCGGATGCCAGCCAGGCTCCCGCGTCAACACCTGTCCCCAGCAGGTGGCGGACCCGGAGCCCACCTGCCCCTGTTGAGCACGCACGGCCTGGAAGGCAAAGGACTTGATGCTTTCTCCCACACCCCGTCAGGTGCCGGAGGAGCAGACTGAGGCTCAGAGAGGGAGGGGGGCTGGTGCAAGGTCACACAGGATGCGAGCCGGGACCTGACTTGAGGACCGGTTCCCTCCCCCTTCTTGGTTCCCTGACCACTTGGCATCTTGACCACTTGCCAATAAGCAGTGACCTTGGGCCCAGCCCAGACGGGAAGGCAGACAGACATCACCCCTGCTACAGTCACCCTGCTCCTGTCCTGGGGGAGGGGGCACTTTGGAACGCAGGTCCTCAGATAGAGTTCGGGCTGGCTGGGCCTCCCGGGGCCGGCCCTGCTGACCTCCCCCGGAGGCGGGCACGCCTGGGTGCCCAGCTGCCCGAGATAGAGGGTAAACGGGGCAGCCGCCCTCTCTTCCTACACATGACGGAATGTCTGACCCCTGGCCCAGCCCCCGCATGCACTTGGCAGGAGGGTTGGATCCAGCCAGAACAGGCCTGGAAGGTCGCTGTGGCCACATACCTACCTCCCAGCCTTCCGAAGTTCCGGAGACCAGGGCAAGGACGGGCCCACCAAAGGTGGGCCAGAAGCCCTCTCCCTGTCCCATGCCGGTCAGCCTGGGCCACCCCAGCCGCAGGCAGCTGGGGCAGGGCCGTGCATCCAGGGGCCCAGGGTGCTCAGGTGAGGCCCTAGCCATCCATGCCTGTCAGCCCGCCCTTGCAGCTCAGGGGTTTGGAGCTGGGTGAGCTCAGCCTCTGCAGCCAGAAGTGCAGTCCCTCCTCAGGGGGTGACGGTGGCAGTGGCACTTTGCTGAGGCCCAAAGGAGACCCGGTGATGGGAGGCTCCTAACTGTTCCTTGCCCCACCTGGACTCTCCCCAGCATTCCCCCCAAGCCCCCAAAGCGGCAAAGCATGGGACCTGGCATCCCATTTGCCAGCTCTGAGCTGCCTGCACCTCAGTGCCCCCCACCCCCACACAGGTGTAAAACGGAGCCAGGCCTGCCTGGCAGGCCAGACAATCAAGGCGCTGCCGCTTTCCCAGGGTGTCTTTTAAATGCGAATTCCCCCAGCACAGAGAGTGGACCAGGCTTCCATCTCCTCCAGAGGTGCCGCCCAGGCCGGAGGTCCCAGATGGGCCGTCCTTGCTGCTGCTGGTGTCCCCACGGTTGTGACTGTCTCCGTGGCCCCCTCGGCCCTGCCCCGGGAGGTTTGGGGAGCAACCCACAGCTTGGTCCAGGCGCCTGTGGTCGGGCAACGAGGCACGGTCACTCCCACGCCAAGGGAGGCACACGGGGCCCAGAGAGGTGCAGGGAGTCCCCACAAGGCAGCACCGCGGATGCGGAGAGGGCAGCCCTCGCTTTGTCTTGAGGGTGATGGTGTGCCATCTCACGCCACTGCCACAGGGTCCACGGGGCCCAGAATCTTGCCTTTGACCCCCTTCGTGCCCCATCCCCTGCCCCTGCACACACGCCGACCGGTGCCCAGCACCGAGCTGTGCTAGGGTGTGGCCTGCTGGGGACCCCCTGGGGAGTCACGAAGAGGGCGCCTCAGGGTCCTTCTACATGAAAACCAGGACAGCCACCTCTCCTCTTTCGGTAAATGAAGAGTCGGAGTTGGGTGAGCTCACCGGAGAGCCCGCGGAGCACCCAGCCGCACCCTGGGATGCCACCCAGGAGTGCCTCCCTCGGCCGTGCCTCTGGCCCGGCAGCCGGGGTGCCCCCGGGTCTCCCGCTAAGTGCTGGGGCGCAGATGGCTCAGGAGGCGTAATGGAGAAAGGATGATAGCTACTCATTAGCAGGGGTGGCCTAATTAACAGAGGGAACGTGGGTGGGGGTGTTCTGCCCATACACCCCAGGGAGCCACGTTGTAGGGGCGGAGCTGGCCGGGCGCCAGGGCCCCACCGACTCCAGCCACCCACCTCTGTCTGGCTGACACGTGGGGCCAGGAGACTGGGTTTGCAGGGGTGGGGGCAGCGGGGGAAGCCTGGGGCTGGGGTTGGGGGACTGTTGCTACGCAGACCCCTGCCCCTGCCCGCCTCCCCTGTGCCTGGTGAGGAGGCAGCCCCGGGAGGCACTAGTGGGGCCGAGCCCTCTCCTCCACCAAGGCCCCCCCACCCCATCCTGGCGTGTCCTTGGCCGCTGTTCAGGAGTCTCGTCGCAGTGGCCTGTCCCAGAGAGCACAAGCGGTGCATCATGACACAGTCTGGCTTGCGCCTCCTGCCTCTCACAGCCAGGACGGGAAGAGCTGTGCTATTGGGAGAGGGGCTGGGGCGAGGCCAAAGCAACCCGGGCTGGCCAGACGGGGCAGACTCCCCCGCAGGCCTGGACACCGCCCCTTCCACTGAGCTGACCGCAAGGCTGCCTTCCTCCTCCTTGTGCAAAGTTAAACAACCCAGGCCAACCTGCTCCCAAACCGGTTTCCCATGGGATCCCAGCAGGTCCCGGTGCAGGGGGACGGGCAAAGTGTGGGTCCCAGTAGGCACAGGCTTTGCCTCCCCATCCAAGCACCAGTGTGCACAGCCTCCCCCTGGCCTTCGACATCTGGAACCCCCTCATCCGGGCCCTGGGAACACACCCCGCACCCTGCCAGCTCCCCTGGGCACCACGTGGACACGCCCAGCTCACACTCAGAGCAACAGGGAGCAAGCCTAGGACAGCCAGGGCCCCCAAACCAGCCCAGAACCCTGAGCAGGCTCAGGGCTAGGCCTCACATGCGGCTTCAGGACATTGAACTAGACCTGGGGCCAGCCGAGGTCAAGTAGGACACACTGGGAAGTCACACCCCGTTGACCTTTCTTCCCCCTGTCCCCACCCAGAAGAGCAACTTCTTACCTTTGTGTGTTGACTGCAGACGCTGCCTCCTCCCCTCCCACCTCCTCCCGGGCTCCCGGCTCCCAGTCTGAACTTGTCTGGGTACGCGGTTACAGGTGAGGCTGAGGCTCCGCCCGTTTGTCTTGCACCATTTCCGGCTGGCTCCACAGCCACGGCTGCCACCTCCCTCTCTCATTCCTGGGTTTCCATGCAGGAGCTGACCGCCCTGGCCCTTTGGGTGCTGAGCACCCCTCACCCCTCACCTTAGCCCTCCAAGAGCTTTGGCACCTCCACTCAGGGACGCATGGGCTATGGGCCCATCGGTGGATCCTGGATGAGCCTGTGTGTGGGTGGGGGGGGGCACCAGAGACTGGATGTCTCTGAGCCTCAGTAGCACCCCCAGGGCAATTGGGGGGGTGCCACTCCCCATATGTAATTAGCAACTCTGCGAGTTCCCTCCTGCCTGCTCCCTGAGCTCAGGCCCCACCTGAAGTCTGGGCCCAGGCTGACCTGCCTGCAGTAAAAGCAAGGCAACAGCCCGCAGATGGCTGGAGGCGGGAGACGTGGGGCTCAGGGGAGTGCGGAACGGGGCAGGGAATGAGGAGCCTGCTCTCCGGACACCCAGCCTCCTGCAGGACACAAAGCCAGAACAGAGACACAGGGTGGGGGCCGGGACGGGAACGGACGGGGGCAGCTGCTCCAGGTACTGGAGGTGGGGGGTACAAAAGGGAGCGGTCAAGGCAGCCTCTGCCCCACCCAAGAGGCCCCATGGAGATGCTGGCCAGCCCGCTCCTGGACCACTGGCCCCCAGCCCCGCCTGGCCATCCCCAGCTCCACCCTTCAGGCCCCGACAAACCAGCACTTCTCCGGAGGGAGCTTTCCAAAGCTCTCACCTACCCAGGCTCCCACGCCCCCAGGGGGCTTCTGATTCCCGCCCCCACCCCCGGTGTGCCCCACATTGAGAGCTGAGCCACTACTTCTCGCTAGAAGCCACTGGTTGGTTCATTTAACAAAGTCCGTGCCGGGCAGGTGCGGGCCCCAGCGAGGCACTGAGTCTCTGGGTGCTCTGGGAAATGTCCCCCGCCCCCACGTGTCTCCGGAAGCTCCCCGGGCTCCTCTCACTTGGGACCCGTCCCCCAGTGTCCCCATCATGGCTTCCTTATCTGTGTGCCCTGCCAGGTCGCCAGACCCAAGCCCAGCTCAGGACCCAGTGCGGGGACATTCCAGGTGACTGGTGGGTTAAGGAGAAAATGTAGGAGGAAGGAATGGAGGATGGATGGATGGATGGATGGACGGACGGACGGACAGACAAGTGGATGAATTCAGCCATGCATGTAGCAGGTGTTTCTCGCGGGTCTGCTATATGCCAGGTACTGTCCTACACACTGGGGACACAGCAGAGGACAAAGCACAAATGGCTCTGCCCTCTTAGAGCTGGGAGGAGATAGCTAATACATTAATATGCAAATAAATGCAAAATATACCCAGTGGGAAGAACTAGGAGCGACATAAAGCAGGGGGAGGGGAAGAACGATGGAGTGACCCTTGAGCACAGACTGAACGTGACAAGGGAGGTAGACTTGCAGTGTCCGGAGTAGGACAATTCCAGGTAGCAGGGGTGGCACGTGCAAAGGCCCTGTGGTGGGCTGGTGCTCGGTGTGTTTCCGGAGCGAGGAGGGGGTGGGTCTAGGTGAATGGAGTTGCGGTAGAGATGAGACCAAGGAGGTGAAGGAAGGACAGATGGACAGATGGGCAGGTGGGAGCAAAGGTGGACCCAGCCCCAGCGAGGGGCTGGAGAGCTCCAGTCCTGAGGGCGGGCCTGCCACTGGCCCCAGGTCAGACCCGCACGTGGAGGCTGGCCCAGGGCCCCCGGTGTTCCTAATCCCCACACCACCCCTGCACCCCTTCCTCCCAGCGAATTTCCGACTGCTGACACTGCCTCCGCTCTGCCCTGGGCGGCAGGATGCTGTGTCCCCCGCCCCCACAGGCTGTGCACAGGGGAGGGGGTGCCCAGAGAGACGTGTCTGAGAAGCCAGCCTCCTCCCCAAGCCCTGGAGTTTCCCCAGGGCCCTGAGAGCTGCGCTCGTGACCCAGAGAGGCCTCCCACCCTGATAAGGACACTGGGGGAGTCCCAGTGACCCACTGGTGACTACCCGGCTCCCGACACCCACACTCCATCCCTCCACCCCGCCCCTTTCCTCCCTCAGGGCGCCCAGCATGTGATGTGATCACGGAGCCCTGCTGAGCCAGGCGCAGGGGTGGGGCTGCAGCCCTGGGGTCAAACCCTCCCTTGCTGGGCGCACCAGGAGGGTTGCTGCGCCTCTGCACCTCGGGCTATCTGTTACATTAAGACATGTATGCCTTCGCATCCTCTGAGTGCCTCTCAGAGGCAAAAGGAGGGATGGGGTGGGGCAGGGAAGTGTCCTGCTAGGGCAGGCATCTGAGGGGCATTTGTGGGGCGAGGAGCTTGGCCTCTAGGCCCCCTCATCCAGGACCCCGGCTCCTCGGTACACCCTGTGAGGCAGGAGCACTTCTGGTTTTAGTCCTCCCCGGAGAACTTGGTTATTGATTTGAGGGAGGGAGAGAGGGAGAGAGACTGACCGCCTCCAGCACGTCCCCACTGGGAATTGAACCCACATCCTAGGTATGTGCCCTGACCCGGAATTGAACCCTTAACCTTTTGGTGTACAGACAATGCTCCAACCAACTGAGCCACCTGGCCAGGGTGGGAGCCACTCTGTAATGTGTGTGTGTGTGTGTGTGTGTGTGTGTGTGTGTGTGTGTCGGGGAGGGTGCTGTGTTGGGAAGGGTGGGGAACGTTAAGCAACAATCCGCAAACCTTCCTTCATCTGGGCCACGTCTGGAAGAAGGTAATCTCCCTGGCCAGATGTGATGTCCAAGCCCACAGCTCCGGAGCTCCCTAAGGTCAGCCCCCCATCCTTGCGGTGCTGGGATGGGCTTCCCCTCTTCAGAAAAGAGGAGGAGAGCAGCCGAGGCCGTCACCCTGCTTCCCAGCGTGAGCTCGCTCTTCATCCTCTGCATACTCGGTCGCACTCACCTTCCAGGCTCCATCTGCCCCTGGTCCTCTGTCTGCGCAATGCGTGGGGGTCAGGGGACCCGGCTCCGGTCCTGGGCCTGCCCCTCCCTAGCGAGCGGTGCAGAGCGGGTCAGGGCCCTTCTCGGAGTCTCAGAGCCCCCGTCTGTGCAAGGGGGATAAGAAGAGGGCCCATCCTCCATGTTTTCAAATGGACCACAGAGGGGGGCGGGCAGGGAGGGGCTTCCCACTCTGAAGTATGCCGTGCAGACTGAAGGCCTCGTTTTACGTACCAGCAACCCAGAGGCCTGCTTTTCCCCATGTACAGACAAGGAGGGCGACCCAGAGAGTCCGTGTGGCTTGCCCACATCCACGTGCGTCGGTGGCATCAGGCCACATCCTCGGCATGTCGTGACACCGCGGGATCCGGCCTGGGACCGTCCTGGGGGTGCCCTACAGGTTCGCCCCGTGTTGAGTGGACGAGTTCTTCCAGGGCCGGGATCGGGGCGAGTGACCTCCTCTGGGGGCATGTTCAGCCGATTCTCCCGCCTCCTCTGATTCGGCACTGCCTGTTCAGCAGCCAAACGCGGGCACAGAAAAGGGGTGCAAACCAGGGGCAGGAGACGGGGGGCCTGGAACAGGGAGAGGCACCGAGAGCGTCAGTCACAGCCCAGGATGGACCAGACGGGCCCCCCACCCAGGGTTGCATACGGGGGTCAGGAATGCCCCCCCTCCTGCTCTCCCCACCCCCGACTCTGCCTAGAGATCCGAGCCACTCCACTGGCAGCCCAGTTCCAATGCCCCGTCTTCCAAGAAGCCCTCCTGGAGTTACCCCATCTTCCCCTGTTGGAAATCTGCCTCTGAACCTCTGAACCTCAAAAGTCATGCAGCTCTTCAACCACAGATACTGACTGCTAAGTCTCCTGGGCGCCTCGTTAGGTCAGAAGCCCTCCCCCTAAACTCTGTAGATTTCATTTCATCCCCATGGCAACCCCGTGAAGCGGTGCTATCCTTGCAGACAAGGACACTGAGGCCCGGAGAGGCTTAGTAGCCTATCCCAGAGTGTGTGGCCAGTGAGTGCCAGAGGCAGGACCTGAACCCACTTCCGGGAGACCATGCTTTATGTCTTCGTTATGTGGCTTCTCAGTAAATGTGCTTCACTGACTGACTCAACAAACCTGCGAAGGGCCAGGCCTCACACTGGGCTCCGAGACACGGTTACCACCCCTGCCTTCACGGGGCTTATAGCTTGATAGGGTGGGGGACGAAAGCAGATATCGATGCAATAATTAATTAATCAAGTAGTTTAATAAGTATGAAGACAAATCATTACGTACAACATAAGGGCCACAAAGACAGCAAACCAAAACCCGAAGGGGTGAGGATGGCACACAATAGAGAACCCGCCTTACTTAGCCACGTAATCAGGGAAGCCTTCTCGGAGGAGGCAACGTTTGCAACAAGATCCTGATGGATGAGGAGCAGCCAGACTTGGAACACGCTTGCCTGGGGCACAGCGCAGCAGGCAGAAGGAACAGCATTGCACAAAAGTTCAGAGAGGGGACTGACCTCAGGGTGTGGAAGAAACAGGCAGCTGGTGAGTATGGCTATTGGCCAAGGCCGCGTGAGGCCGCCTCTCCTGCAGCACAGGCCAGACTGGGCAGGAAATCAGCTGTTCCCACCACGGGGTCCCCTCGACAGAGATCGCCAGGCAGGAGTCCTGCAGGAGTCCCCCACGGCAGAGAGTGGGCCGGCCTCCTACCCCCTCCAGTGGGGAGACACTCTGGTCCACCCACAGCAGCGGGTTCCCACAGAGCTGGGAGGTGGGCATCCACCCATCCACCGGGCAGTCTGTCTGTCCGTCCACCAGTCAACACTCTGCAGGCTTGAGCCCCTCGGTCCAGCACAGGCAAGAGCTGGCCGCCCCGGCCCTCACCAGCGGCGAGCTGCTAAATGCCAACAGTGGGCCCTGTGAGTACCGTGCGGACGGGGACAGTGACAGCTCCTCCCATTCACACGGACGAGCGAGAAGAGCATGGAAAATGGCAATGGCACACATTGGAACTTCACTGGTTCTCAGTGACGTGAGTGATCTTTGGCTGAATTGGATGCCAGTTCTCAAATCCTGGAATCCTCGCTGACTCAGATGAGAGCTTTTGAACACAGCCCTGAATGGGACAATAGTTTTCCGTTGTTTTTTTGTGTGTGTGGTTTTTTTTTTTGTGCTATTCATGACGTAACTACCACAGATATGACCCACTGGGTTGAATGTGATTACTTAGTATTTTTCCACCACTTCCTTACGTCCATCTAGACGACCAACAGAACAATAAAAACAATGTCTGATTGGTAGCATTTGCAGATTTCCGTGGTGTGCCTCCTCCCACCATGGCCAGGTTCAAGGTTCAGGTGCCGAACGTGGAGGTGGGAAAAGACATGCCCCGGCTCGCCATCCAGTGGCGCTCCCACTGCGCCGACACGACAGACCTTAGCAACCCCGAGAGCACAGCTGATACATTTGTTGGGGCCACTGCAGTGAAGGACCTGGGGCTGGGGTCGCCCTGCTGGCGACCTCTGGCACCCGGACCTCTGCTGTCCTCTTTCCACCCCATTCTCCCTGTGTGCGCCTGCATTCGAATGTCCCCTTGGAGAGGGACGCCAGTCATATTGGATTAGGACACACCGTAATGAGCTCCTCTTAACTTGATTACCTCTGCAAAGACCCCGTCCCCAGAGAAGGTCACGTCCCAAGACGCTGAAGGTCAGGACTTCAGTGTATGAATTGGGAGGAGGTCGCATAATCCAACCCATAACAACAGAGGAAAGCCAAGTGGGATGTGATAATTAGAAAGTAATATAGTGCGAGTAGTCGCCATGTTTAACATAATTTAAAGTGTATGTGATTCCATTCCGAAAGCACTGTTTCACACGGCGGCTGCACGTGACAACCCAACCAGCTCCCCAGGGCCCGTGTGAGCGGCTAGAACACGCCATGGGCCTCGTCCCCCTCTCTCCTCTCTGCCCCGCCCCACGTCCCTGGCTGACCTTCCCGCCATCTCAGACCAGGGAAGCTGGGTTGGTGTCCTGCACACCTCCCCTGAGGAGCCCCCAAAGCCCAATCTCCTCCACCGGCTGCTGAGGAGGGGGTGCTGTGGTCGCAGACCGGCCCGCCTGCCTGACCGAGGGCTGCAGACAGACCGAGGGCCCGGCACCAGCAAGGGGTTCAGAAAGCACAGCCTAGCTCTGTCCCCCGGGGCCACCAAACATCCCTGTTTGCCTGGGGCTGTCCCTGCATGAGCACTGGAAGTTCGGGGTCCCGGAAGTGCCTCAGTCCCTGGCAGAGTGGACAGTGGGCCGCCTGTCCCTCGTGGGCATGCAGTCACAATAAAGCAGTGTTTATAAATACCTAATTCGGTGACGGTAAGCAGGGAAGGAAGGTGATGTGTCCGCATGTCCCCAGGGTCTGTTTCCCTGTCGTGAGGCAGGGCTGGTGCCCGGTGGTCACTCAGAAATGCCCTGCAGAGCACGAACGAGCCATAGACTCGGTTCCTCTGGGTCGAGCCTAAAGGATGCAGGGGGCGCGGACAGGGGAGGCCCTTGTGAGGAGCGCGTGGGTGCGCACCGGGCACTGGAGTGGGTTCGAGTCCCAGCTCTCCCCCACGCCAGCGGTGTGACCTTGAGGAGGTGACCCGACAGCTCCCTGCTTCCGTTTCTCCATCTGTCACCTGCTGTTCAGTGGCACTGTTGGAAAGCAAGGTCAGCGGGCAGGATTGTGGATATTTCTTTCCACTTTAGAATGGTTTCCATCATGTTTGTTCTTATGTCAGCGGTGCAGTCAAAACAAAACCGAACCCATACTTCTCTATGTGCGATGTATATAAACAGAGTGTGAAACCCAGTGCAGGGCTGTGGTGGGGAGGGGTGCAGGTGGGTGCTGCCCCCCCCCGGACGCTGTGGCCGGCCCCGCTGCGTGACATTTCTTGGAGCCGTAGCATCACAAGCGCTGGTAGGAGACCGAGCCAGTGCCCTGAGGTCAGGCCCAGTCATCTGAGAACCAAAACCTGAGCCAGGGCTCCAGCTCAGGAAACAGGAGGTGGCGGCAGGCACGGCTCCTGACTCAGAGAGGGCGTCTGCGTTTCCCGGGCAGCTCAGCCCGGTGGGACGCAGGCCCGCCTCGGTGGCTGACACAGATCTGCTCCCCTGCCACAGCCCCAGGGGAGGAGAGTCGTCCCCGTCACTCGGAAGGGGCTGCCACGCCCTTCCAATCAGCTTTTCAGCTGATCTCCGAGCTGTGTTCCAATACTGAGTGTGTCTCGTGCAGGGGGGTGGAGGGACGCGCCAGGGGTGCAAAATTTAAGGAGGCACTTGCTGCTGGGTGTCGAGGACCCGGCACCTCACTTCAGTCCTCCTGTGACCCTGTGTCCCGCGGTCATGGCCGAAACAATGAGGCTCCGAGGGCAGGTGTCACGGGCCCCGGAAACTGGCTGACCCTCAGGTGACCGGCGTGGCAGAGGGCGCACAGGCTGAGTTTGCAGGAGGGAGCCGGCATCCGAACTCCGGTCCAGGCTCACTGGGCGACCTTGGACAAGTCCCTTTTGTTCTCCGTGCCTCAGTCCCTCGTCTGCGGAAGTGGACGGCTGTTCGGGAGCAGAAGTTACCAACCGCAGTGCCCACAGGGGCCAGGCCGGCCACGCCAGTGAGAGTGAGGGAGAAGCCGTGGGTGGGTGGGAGGCAATAGGGGGCATTGGGGGTGGGGGGTGGGGCTGAACTGAAGAGTACAGGTCACTGTGGGGCCACCACCCAGCTCCAGCGAACTGTCGCCTGAGGGGATCTGGGCCCAGAGTGCCCTGACCTTCCGTTTTCAAGTGGATTTAAAGCCCTTTAAGAAGCTGTTGAAGCCTGTGTGGGGTCAGACCCCACCCCGGGCCTCCAGCCGGCAACCCCTGGACGCGGGCCAAACGCTCTGGGTGCGCCCCCATACCCACTTCTTCCAGAGGACCAGAACCTCGGGTTTTTAGCTGAGCTCACAGGCCCCCAACTAGAGACATCACCCCCTGATTCCCTTTGCAGCTGTGAGGTCATGGGGTCAAGGGCACCCATCAGCCGAAAGGGAGATCATGGGAGGACTAACACGAATGGTCACGCACAGGCGAGCCTCCTGCCCCTCAGGGTCCTGGCCTCTAAGTGGGCTCAGCACGCACACCAGCCTCAAAGCCTGCAAAGCACGGAGCCCGGGGCCCGCGAGGCTCTGAGGGCTCAAGCAGGGCTCTGGCCCAGGCCGAGCCCCCAGGGGACCAGGGAGAGTCTGGGGTTCGAGGGCCCCGGGGCGTGCCTCAGCCCACCTGTGGCGGGGCAGGCTGGAACGGAGCAGGGTTCAGAAACGGTGTGTCCCAAGCTGCTCCCTGACCCATGGCCCCTCTGCCCAGCAGCCCAGGCTGGACCCCAGAGCCTGCAGGGCTCCCCAGGAACCTCAGGAGCTCCCAATGGAGCTTGAGGACCAGACAGGCAGAGGGCAAGCCTAGAGAGGCTGAGCCCAGACAAGGGCACCCCCATGTCCAAGGGGTCCAGGACCCCCTTGGAGAGGCCCCTCTGTGCCAACCCTGCCCCTGCCCCACCATCTGCCTGTTCCCTGCGGTCCTGGACCCCAGCTGCCAAGCTTGCTCACGTGATGCCCCCATCTGCTGTGAGTCAGAAGGAGGGGTCCACGGAGCCACCTGCAGTCGGGACTGGGGGTGCAGAGCCTGCTAAGCTCTGGTTCAGGGCAGGGGCTGCCCTGGGTTTGGGGCTATGTTGCCACGTTGCCCCCACTCCCGCCGGCACCCCTGACATGTCTGCCACTTCCTCCACGCCTTCCCTCAGAGCTCTGCCCTCCCACTCTTCACCCACCCACACCCCTGAAAGGGCGCAGTGCACCCACCCACACGCGGCTCTTGCTGAGGAGTAAGTGACTGGGGAGGGGGCTGGGCTGGAGCCCCGTCCATGTGGACCCCTGCAGGGCTGCCCCTGCCCCTCCCCTCCTGCCTTTATCATGCTGGGCCCTGCCAGGATGGCCCTCCCCACAACCCACACGCGGGGCCACAGCTCTGCCGCCTCCCCCACACACCATTCCCTCTGCAAGGCTGCCCCTCCCCCTCTCCCCACAGCCGCCCCCCCCAGCCTGCCCCCAGCTCGCCAGGCACCCCTTCGAGCCCAGGCCCCCGTGTGCTCCTCCCACCGGTGCTGTGTGACCGCCAGCAAGTCACTGTCCTCTCTGGGCTCCTCTCCACCGACACTCGTGGCCTCCCCCGCAGTTTCTGGTTCAGTGGGTCTGGGACGGCGCCCAGTGCTGGCAATTTGTTTCCAAGCTTCTCCCGCCAGGTGACTCCAGGGTTAGGAAACGCAGAGGGTGGGGCTTTCTCCCCAGGGGGTTTGGGTGTCAGGCACCCAACTCTCCCCCAGCCTCAGTGAGTGGCTCAGCCTCCCCCCTGGAGGAGTGGGGTACATGGGGGCAGAGATGTGAAAGTCAGAGACCCCAAAGGGTCAAAGTCCGGGCTGGTCAGTGGTGGGGAATGAAGACCTCTCATGGCCAAACACTGTGAGAGCTGCTGCCCCAGCAGCTCCGCAAACAGCCACCACCTCCCGGCGGCAGGAGCCCCGGGGCCGGCCTCCTGCTGGCCGCCAGCCAGGGCCACCCCACCCGGCTCTGCTGAGCCTCGCCAGAGTGAGAGAGGTGGGCCGCAGGGCGTCACAGAAACAGCCCGTCCCCGGAGACACACAGACAAGGGTCCAGTCCCCCTTCCTCTGCCCCGTAGTGACCGTGGGCAAGTCTCCTTCGGACTCTGCGCCTCAGTGGGCCTCCACGTAGTGACAAAGCAGCCCAGCCCAGCACCCAGCCTAGAGGCAGAGCCGCGAAGCACCATAACAGGAAAAGAAAAAAAAAAAGCTAAGCCGATTTTTCCTTTTTCCAGAGCTTGCAGCAGTCAGTAGAGAATGCCCGAGGTTCGCACACCAGGAAACAGCAGCAGAAGGGTGTTATTTATCGCCCCGAAGACGCCCGACGCCCAACGCCAGCCGCAGCAGTTACAGGGCTGGCCTCCCGGGGGGCCTTGGGCAGGAAGCTGGGCCTTTCGATAAGTCCTCTTTACCGGTTCAGGTTTATTAATATCTATTTATTAAAAAGTGACTCCGGCCTCGCCAGTGTTGTTTGGAGAGGCCACCACTGTTAACAGAAGTATTCTTGGGCCTAAGAAGCCAAAATAAGGTCAAGTGTCCTCACTGCCGAGTCAGGCTGCTGGGGTTCAAACCCTCACTCGGCAACTGATGAGCTGTGCCACCTGGGGCCGGTTACTTAACCACTCTGGCCTCAGTTTCTTCGTCTACAGAATGGGAATAATCATCACCCCACGGTGCTGGCTTGTATTCTTGTGAGACATAATTATTTATGTATGCCTGTAACTCTTGCGAGCAATTGTTTTACAGAAACGGGGTTATGTGGCTACACACAGACTGTGCTACTTGCTTTCTTTCTTCTTGCCAAGATGCCGTGACTATTGTTCCAGATCCGTGCACAGAGTTCCGTCTCATTCCCACTGATGCAAGAATTCCACTGCACGGAATGGAATATTTATTTACCCGTAACCTCCTACGGAAGGGAATGCAGGCAGGTTCTATTTTTTAGTATAATACGCTTCTCAGCAATTCACGTAAACCCTGGGGCACACCTGTGGCCCATTTCTGAAGGCTATCCCTAAGAGGGGGATCTCTGGGTCACAGCTCGTGTAATTCACGCTTTTATAGGTGCTGCTGAATGGCCCTCCTTAAAAAGCGGCACCAGTTCAGATTCCCTCCAGGACTGTGGGAAGGTGCCCATTTCCTCGTATCCCTACTGCTGCGTTTCAACCCTTGCTAACCTACAGAGGGGCGGTGTCCGTGGCCACGTGCCCGTTTATGATGGGGGAGGAGACCGGACACCTTCTCCTAACTTCCTGATGCGTTTTTGTTTCTTCGTGTGCGAAACAGGTGTTTAGGTCCTTTGCCCGTGTTTAATTTGGCTTTTTGTCACAGATTCATTCATTTTCTTACTGGTTTATAGGACCTCTTTTCATATGGATGTCCTTAATTGTTTAATACACAGGAGGCAGTATTTTCTGGTGGTCTGTGACAGGCTTTTTAGAAGACATTCTTGGTGTCTCTGGTCATAGAAAGCTTTACATTATTATATCATTAAAGGTTGTTATCCTTTATGAATTTTGGCTTTCATAGACGGAGATTTCCCTTGTTGGCATTTATAAAAAAAAAATCCCCCTGTTATTTTCCTGTGATACTTTCATGGTTCTGTTTGACACTTAGCCCACCCACCTCGAAGCCCCCTGGAGCGCTCACCTGTGTGTGTAGGATGGGAGGGAGGGTCTGATTGTACTTCCTCCTAAAGGGGAGCCAATTGCCCCAACCACAGGTGTTGATTAACCGGTCATTTCCTTGGTGACTCGTGATGTCCCTTTGCCAAAAGGAACTCCCTGCCACCGTAAGCAGGCTTCCTGCGACTGGCACACGGCAGAACTGTAAATGTTGACTCTGGGAACAGCTGAAGTGACTTCTAGACGGGAAGCAGCATGTACTACAGGGCAGCAAAGCGCAGGTCTCAGAACTCAGGACTGACGATGAATCTGAGTGGCTCCTGACATAAATACAGTACTTGTGGCTTCGGCTTTGGTTTTGTTTTCGTCTTTTAATATTTTATTTATTTTTAGACAGAGGGGAAGGAAGGGAGAGAGGGAGAGAAACAAACATCAATGTGTGGCTGCCTCTTGCCCCTTAGTGAGGACCCTGCCTGCAACCTAGGCCTATGCCCCAACTAGGATTCGAACCCCCCACCCTTTGGTTTGCAGGCTGGTGCTCAGTCCACTGAGCCACACCAGCCAGGGGTGGTTTGGCTTTCAAATTAACTTTCTATACCTACAATACAATTTCCACAGTTTAAGTATGCACAGGTCAATGACTGGACAAATGGGTACCTTGTGTAACAGACGCCCCAATCAAGATATACGACCTTCCCATCTCTCCAGAAAGTTCCTCTGGGCCCCTTTGCTGTCAACCTCCCCTCCACTCCCGGCCCAGGCAACCGTAATTCTTTTTAAGCCGTGCGCGTGTAGAGTGCTGATAACACGTTCAGAGGAGCGAGCCGCCCAGCTGCAGCATGAGCCCGCTGGCCGGGAAGGAAGGCCGACTTCCCCTCCAGAGAAGGACTCCTCTCCTGGGGCTCCCAGCCACCTCCCTGGGCCTGTTCGGTGGGAAGAGAGCGGGTATCCCAGGCCAGGTCTCCCCACCTTCAGCCAGGCAAGTTCTTTCTCACGTTTTCCTCCAGGTCTACAACTCAAATCTGCCAAATATTTACCTCGTAGGTTCTTTTTAGATCTATGGATCTTTTTAAGTGGGATGCAAAGTGATTACTTTTCAAAGAAAACCTAATATCCTGTGTTAAGCAGCCAGGGTCACATGCCCTCATTAACGAAAGGCTATTCATGAGACTAAAATTAAAAACCACTCTCCCTGGGTCATCTAAGATTGCACTGATACTGCCTCATGGGGAGAACCCCTGATGCAAAAGAGGTAAGTGAGCAGCCGTGGAAGGATCCAGAACTTGAAGATGGAGGCTTGCGCCCTCAGGGGCTGGAGAGCATTGGGGGGGGGGGGGCCAGACAAGCCCTCCCCCTCCCGTCTGAGGGGCTGGGGGCCTCCTTCATCACTAAAGCGCTGGAGTTGCTTTGGGAACAGACCTGGGTCCACACACCCTGTTCCTGCAACAGCCCCTCGGCTCCCAGGTTCTGGGGCCTTCCATCCGTAAAAGAAAACAGGAGTATCTGGGGGGGCCACCCAGGGGAACATACCTTTGGAGTCAGACAGACTGGGACCCACTGTACTTAGTTCTGGGTCCTGGGGGAAGAAAACAACCGTTCTGAGCCTCAACTTCACCACCTGTAAAACAGGCAGAATAACAGTCCCTTATTGTAAGGCCTGAGCGACGTGCGGTTTGCAAACGGCAGCACTAGGCGCGGTCTCGCTCTCTGTAAATGACAGCTGGCCGGTCACCTTTGAATCCCCAGGGGTCTTGGAGGGTGCCAATCTTGGAGACAGCAGCCCTTGCCCGGGGGACAGAGTAGTTAATAAAATCAGTCCCTGCTGAAGGAAGTGGCTCTCCAGTCACCAGTGAATTAATTGCTCATTAAAATCTTCCTATCGTGCTAATAGGAGCAATTCACTGCCTGCAGGCTGGCGGCCTTAACTGAATGATAACGGATTTGGAGCATGGCTTGGAGGCAGGCCCTGCGGAATTTGGGTGTGTGGGAGCCCTGGCCACAGAGGAGGAACTGTGGCACCGGTTCTGAAACCGCCACACCCAAGGCTCTCCCATGGATGTGGACACCCGGGACCAGGGAGGGCCTGGCAGCTGACTGCAGCCCCTCAGGCCTGACGGGGGCAGGGAGGGGGCCTTGGCGGGTGGGAATTACCTTTTGCATTACTGAGAGTTTGCACTGCACCAGGCCCTGGGTGGGTTAGCTCACGTAATCCCAGCCCTGTGTACTCAGGGAAGAAGGAAGGAGGCTCAGAGAGGACACACAGTACAAGGTTGGGGCCGGGGTCCCCGTGCTAACACTCAGTGCTGCCTGTCCCCTTGCAGTGGGGGAGGTGGAGTCCGGGCCACACACTGGGAGGGACCATCACACACTGGTTGGCCTGATGAGTAGGTAGGGCAGGTGGGGCCCTTGAGACTTCTGTATGGTGTCCCTCACCCCTTTTCACTGATGAGGGACCGAGGCCCAGAATGGGACAGGGACTGGCTTCAAGCACAGACTTGGAGGCCAGAACCCGCCTCAGCTCAGGGAAGGCAGGACAGAGGGCAGCAGGAAGTTGTCCCCCGGCGCTGTCGCTTGCCGTGAGAAGTTGCTCACCCAAGCCAACTATTGGGTGACACCCTTGTTAGAGATATAGGTGTGAAGGCAATTGGTTTGGGGCCCTGCAGTTCTCAAGCTTGTGGGTTCTGTAGGCAGCTTCAACCAACTAACCATTTGGGGGAAAACTCAGCAACCACAACCCCTGAACCTCCCAATACAGACCTTGGCATTTGGCTGTAACACACCCACCCCCGAAGGTCGGATGGAGCTGGAGGCAGACAGAGGGATGACCGGCCCTTCCTCTGGGTTTACCAATGGGGAAACTGAGGTCCCGAGAGGAAACAGACCAGGCCATGGTCACACTGCCGCTCGGTGGTGGCAGGGCTGGGACTAGAACCCCCGAGTGCCGCTCTCCAGGCAAGGGAGCCAGCGGCCTGTTGGGTGGCTTTGGCTGACTCTCCGCCCTCTCTGAATCTGTTTCTCATCTATAAAATGAAGGGGTCGCCCTAGGTGAGAGGAGTGAGCAGGACAGTATATTGTGTCCATTCATTCAGTTGACTTGGAGGGGAGCTTGAGGCAGTTTTGCAATCCCATTTTTTAAAAAAGATTTAATTTATTTACTTTTAGAGAGAGAGGGAGGGAGAAAGAGAGGGAAAGAAACAGCAATGTGTGGTTGCCTCTTGAGCGCCCCCTACTGGGGACCTGACCTGCAACCTAGGCATGTGCCCTGACTGGGAATTGAACTCGTGACCCTTTGGTTCACAGGCCGGCACTCAATCCACTGAGCAACACCAGCCAGGACTACAATCCCATTTTTTAAAGCAGATTTTATTTATATACCAGGCATTCTCTTAAGGGCATGACAATAATTAACCCGATTCTCCTACCAACTCTGTGAGGTACAATGTACAATTATGATCACCCCTCACTACTGCAGATCTGGAAGCTGAGGCTTCGAGAGGTGAGGTCACTTCCCTGGGTTTGCATAACTCCCTCATGAGGAAGCTAGGGTTTCCACCTGGCCAGCCTGGCTTCAGAGCCCTTACTCTTCACCAGCCCCCCCCACGCCCCCATGTCATAAACCAGCCAGGGAGGAAGAGGAAGGAGGCTCTCGGGGCAGCTGTGTGGGGCCAGGCAGGCATAGGAGAAGTCCCCGAGAGATGTGCCTGTAGTTGAGGAGTTGGGGTCCACTTATCTGCCTCCCCAGGGAAGGAAGTCCTCTGACCCTTCTGTGCCCTGCCCGTCACATCTAATTTACTTCTGCTCACGTCACCTCAGAGAACACGAATTCCTAGCAACGGGGACACCAAAGTGGTGACAAGTTGCCGGTTGGACACGTACAGAAACTGGCATTACAAAAACAGTATTTTCTTTTTTTTAATGTTTTGTTTTTGTCACTAGTCAACGATCTAGGAAATCACTCTTTTTAAAGATTTTATTTATTTATTTTTAGAGAGGGAAGGGAGGGAGAGAGAGAGAGAGAGAGAAACATCAATGTGCGGTTGCTGGGGGCCGTGGCCTGCAACCCAGGCATGTGCCCTGACTGAGAATCGAACCTGTGACACTTTGGTTCGCAGCCCATGCTCAATCCACTGAGCTACGCCAGCCAGGGCACAGTATTTTCTTTTATGCAACTCCACATGCTACGGCCCCTCGACGGATGCGTCCCCTTAGGGGCCCTCAGACTCCGTGAATCTAAAACTGACCTTGAGACACTCATCGCCGGTGACGGCAGACTTGCTCTTCCCACGGGACACAGTTTAGAATGCCGAGTGAAATGTCTTAAGGGACTGAAGAGTTTAAGTGATTATGGAGAAATAGCAGGCCACATTCAAAGAAAAAAACATAAACCCAGGGATGTCAGCAAAATGACAGAATCACCGAAGCCACTTCTGTATTAGGGTGTTTGCAGATGCCATGCATTGGGCCTTCAGTTGGGGGGCTTTCGGAGTGAGCAGGATGGAAGAGAAGGCCAAGGGCCAGTCAAGGCAAGAGAGGAGCAACACCTTTCCACGTAGACCGGGTCCCCCACCTCAAACCAGAACTGAATCATGCCCCTCCCTGGGGCCCCGGAAGGTGATTTGGGACAGGGAAGAGCGGGAGCAAAGGGGAAGAGGAAGTGGAAGAAAGCCGTTCTGAGAACTGGTGGCCACAGACTATTACTTATGCACTTTGCCACCCCTAGAACAGTAGCCTGAAAAGTTTCCACATGTAAGCGTCCCAACTGCCTGTCAGAAACAAATGCAAGGCTGAAGGGAGCCACATTCGTTCCAGACATTGGGGGAAGCCCCACAGATAATTTTTCAAAGCCAATGACCATCACAAGGTCAAAGACGACGACGAAGTACACAAGGACAAGGGGGGATGTAAGCCAGAATCAGCAGGGTAGATCCGTGGTTGTTGCAAATATTATAAGGACCAGATAAAGAGGATAAAATAACTACCTTTTTAAAAAAAGTGAGCAACAACCTGAAAATACCTGCAGGGAGCAGTAAACTATAAAAAGTAGCATGCATATGTTAAAAAGAACCAAAGAAAACTTTTGGAAATTCAAACAAAGGTCAATGAAAATAGAAATGCAGTGGACACATTTAGCAGCAGACTAGACAGAGTAGAAGAAAAAATGAGCAAACTTGAAGATAGATTAGAATAAATTATCTGGAATGTACTGCATAAAGACAGAAAGATAGAAAATGAAGGTAAGAGTGTAGGAAACTTGGAGGATTAGTGAGAGAGAAATCTAATGTCTATTTGATCAGAATCCCAAGGAAAGAGAATGAATGGGTCAGAGGAAATATCCAAAGACAGTGGCTGAATACTTTGAGTATTTTCCAAGACCGATGCAAGATATCCATCTTCTGACTCAAGTGGCCCAACCAGAAAATATACAAAGAAATTGATACTTAACAGAAAGATAAAAACAATGAGAAAATATTAAAACCATCCAGAGGGAAAATTCACTTTGAAATGAATGGCAATTAGCCTTGGTTGATGTGACTCCGAGGACTGAGTGCCGGCCTGCAAACCAAAGGGTCTCGGGTTCGATTCCCAGTCAGAGTGCATGCCTGGGTTTCCAGCCAGGTCCCCAGCAGGGGCGTGTGAGAGGCAGCCGCACATTGATGTTTTTCTCCCTCTCTTTCTCCCTCCCTTCCCCTCTCTATAAAAATAAATAAATAAATCTTTTTTTTAAGAAAAAGAAAGGAAGAAATGGTAACTAGACTTACAGATCATTCTCAATAGCCAGGATGGAAACCAGAGAACAGTTCAATAAAATATTTAATCTTCTGAAATGAAACAACTGCCAACCTCTAATCTATAGTCAGCTCAAATATCTTTCAAGAAGGAAGACAAAACAAAGACTTTTTTTGCTGGCAAACAGAAACCGAGAGAGTTCATCACCAGCAGACTCTCACTAAAGAAAGTTCTAAAACATGTACTTGAGGCCGTAGGAAAATTATCTAGGCGGAAGGCTAAAGGTACAAAAAAAAAAAAAAGAACAGAGAGTAGGTAAAGTGGTAAGTATGTAGGAAAATGTATAAAACATGAACTGTATAAAACAGCAATAATAAAGTCTAGCAGATTTTAAAATGTAATGAAAATACCAGACAACATACATAACACATAAATTGGGAGGTAGAAGTAAATACTGTAGAACCAAAATGTTCTAATAGCAGAGTGCTATCCAGAGGAAGGGCAAGGGTCTTGGTTAATCTTAGACTCTGGTAAATTTAGTGTGTGTGTGTGTGTGTGTGTTATAATGTTCAGGGTGAGCAATGAAACAAGGGTCAGGGCACTTTGACCGTGACCCGAATCCAGCTCGCGGTCTGCTTTTGTATGGCCTGCAAGCCAAGAATGGTGTCTACATACCAAAAAGTTTATAAAACTTCGAACAAAGAATCTGTGACCGACTGGCGCAAAAAAGCTAAAAATATTTCCCATCTGGCCCTTTGCAGAAAAAGCTTCTCAGCTCCTGCAGTTAATGAGGAGAGACAAAGTCTATCACTTCAAACTAGTTAAGGGAATAAAATTAAATGATAAAATACATGCAAACAATTTTTTCCAAGCTCAGGAAGAAGAACAAAAGATGAAAATGAATGAAGTAAGTGGCATAAAGTAAGATTTCATTCTAAATGTTTGCAGTAGATGCACGTTACCTTTAATTTACCCACACATACATTTACATCAACTGTAACTGGACTAAACGCTCTATCTAGTTCAAAGGCAAAGGATTTCAGATGTGTGAAGGGGAGGGGGTATGCTGTTTGAAAATGAACAGACACATCTGAAACATAAGAATAGAGGAAAGTTTCAAGTAATAACATTAAATCGTCGTAAAAAAAAGAAACCGATGTACCTCTGCTCCTAAAAGACAAAGTATGATTTCAGGCAAGAGGCACTGCCAGAGGTAAAGATCTGGATAAAACTTAATTGGACTAGGAGGACATAAAATTAAATTTGTACGTACTTAATAACATAAGATGAAAATATACAAAGCAAATTTACTAGGACTACATGGAAAAATAGGTAAATTAAGAGTTACAATAGGAGATTTTAAGACACCTTTTTCAAGTTCACAGAGAACGGACACAAGGACATAGCAGATTTGAAAGACGCAGTTAATGAGCTAGACTTAACGAGCATACACAAAACCCTGCACATACACATTCCGAGAATATCCAGACAGTCATTGATAAATACAGCCTATATTCTGGGCAATAAAACAAATCTCAACTCATTGCAAGGGATTTAAATCATTGAGATAATTTTTTAAAAAGTATTGGGGGTGTCAGGACTGATGCAGTGGTTCCTTCATATTCTTTTTTTTAGATTGTATTTATTTATTTTTAGAGAGGGAAGGGAGGAAGAAAGAGAAAGAGAGAGAAACATCAATGTGCGGCTTCTGGGGGCTGTGGCCTGCATCCCAGACATGTGCCCTGACTGGGAATCGAACCTGCGATGCTTTGGATTGCAGCCCATGCTCAATCCACTGAGCTACGCCAGCCAGGGCTTGAGATAATTTTATAATTAGGAAATCTCCATATATTTTGAAAAATGTAAAGACCCTCTTTTTAATAACATGTGGGTCAAAGAAGAAGTCGCAATTAAAAAATAAAAATATTTCACCCTGGTTGGGTAGCTCAGTCAGGTGGGGTGTCATGCCCGATATGCCAGGGCTGCAGGATGGACCTCCCAGCAGGGCACAGACAGGAAGCGACCACTGAGTAAAAAAACAAGTGGGACAGCAAATCAGTGTCTCTCTCTCTCCCTTTTTCTCTCTCAAGTCAGTAAAAAATAAAAATTTTAAATTTCTAACAGAACAATAATGAAAATAGCACCATTCAAAACCAGTAGTCAATTTTTCTAAAGTAATACATGTGAGGAAATATATAACATATATTAGGAACGAATAAGGACTTAACCTTCATTAGGTAAACATCTGTCTCAAGGAGGTAGAGAAAGAAGAGTCAATTAAACCTAAAAAAATTATAAATATAATAGCATAAATTAATGAAACAGAAAGCAAACATACAATTAAGAAAAGCAACAGAAATCAACATTGTCTTTTGTAAGGTAGATGTAACATTAGAAAAAAAAATGTAATTCACAACATTAATAGATCAAGGGCAAATATCCTAATCACCATCCAAATATACACAAAATAGATGCTCATCAAAATCCAATATTCACCCACGATTCAAGAAAGAAAACACTCGGCAAACTAGAACTAGGAAGGAACTCCCTCCACCTGATAAAGGGCCTGCCTTGTCTTGTGTTCTGAGTGGGTACAACTCTGTCTGTTTCCCACACACACTTTCGTTTTCTTCTGCGGCCCCGGGAATGACCACAGCGCGACGGCATCAGAGGAAGCCCATCTATCACCTCCCCCCGGTAGGTCGGCCGGGCCCAGGACGGCGCAGCAGGCTCTCTGCCGCGGTGGAAACCCTGGTGCCTCTCGGCGGCGGGGCTGCGCAGCTCCCTGGAGACTCTGGGAGCAGCGAGTCCGGGTCCCAGCTCTGGGCTGAGTTCAGTGCCTCGCGGTTCACTGCAGGACCGAGCTCCGCTTTCTGGGCTTGGCTCGCCGCCAGGGCTGAGTTTTGCTCCTAGAAGCCGCTGGTTTCCCTTCTCCTGCTTTCCTTCTGTTCCCTCCAGCAACAGCGGGGCGAGTCCCCCACACATGCTGCACCTCCGAGTCCAGCTGGAGAGAACGTGGTGCTTGTTAAAGTGCTCCTGGGATTAGGCTGGGCACACGCAGGTGACCCCTGATAGACCCCTGTTCCTGTGTACAGGTCTGTGACCTTAGTGACACCTGCCCAGTCCTTCTGGCCGGGCTTGTAATGTCATCCTTTGTTTTTACTTTCCCTCCTCCCCTTTCTTCGTCGTTTGGAGAAAAATCCCAGGATCTGGTCCTTTTTTGCAGGAGTAAAGGAAACAGGTGGATGAAGTTTGAACGCCTCATTGAACTTCGGCCGTAAGGGAGGCAGCAGCTTATCAAAAGTCGGGGAGGTTTACAGCAACTTTATTCATCGTCACCAAATCCTGAAAGCGGCAGATGAACGGATACATACACCGTGGTCCATCCAGATGCTGGGGAGGAAAAGTTAGCCTCTGCCCAGCAAGATGCTTCAGGCTGGACGGGCCATCGAAGGTGAACACAGACTCCTCTGGGCTCACGCTGTGTGGGAGCGGCCTGCTGCGTGGCCCGGAAGGGGCGGTGGGCCCGGGGGCACGCTCCAGGTGCACCCAGAGGCTCTCCACGGGCTGCTCCCTCGAAGGACCGCGCTCCCATTGGCCAAGACACTGGCTGGGGCGGGGCTCCTGGAGACCTCCTGCAACCCAGGGAGAGGGGCGCGGCACTGGTCCAGCCGACAGCCCACCTGCTCCGAGCCCACCCTCTCACGCCCTGCCTCCCCTCTGCTGCTGTGGTGTCCCCTGGGGGCCCTGAAAGTCCCCCACTCCAGGCCCCGGTTGCCACACCAAGGGTGTGTTTTGAGAAAACAAAAACAAAAAAACCCCTATAGCAAATGTATTTTAAGGCAAAACTGTCAAAAAAACTTTCCCTTTGAAACTGATAGTGAGATAAGGAAGTAGGCTTTGACTACAGCTGTTCAATATTGTCATGTAAAACCTAGCCTGCACAGTGAGGAAAGGAGAAGAAATAACATACACAAGAAGTGGAAAGAAAAACCAAAACTTCATCAGTCACAGATGATTTGAGTTCATAAAAATATTTACAGATAAACTATTAGAATTCATTCGAGTTTACTTAGGTTGGATACAAAAATCAATATTAAAACATCATTATACAACACTGTATAGTAGCCACCATTAGACAATAAAATATTTTTTAAATCATTGAAAAAGTCCTTCTAAGCTGGTCCCAAATGCCCCCACGTCCTGGTAGCCACGACTTTATGTGGTCCCCTCCCCTTGTGTGGGCTGCAGTTAGTACCTCATTTCTAATGAGTAGAATATGGCAGAAAGCATACGGCGTCATTTCCGATATCAGGTTATTAAACAACTGTGGCTTCCGTCTTGCGTGCTCTGTCCCCCTCAGCTCCCCCGCCCCTCCGGCCCCGGGGAAGCTGGCTGCCATGTCATGAGGCAGCCCCCTGAGTCTCTCCACAAGTCAAGCCTCCAGGTGAGACCACAGCTTTAGCCATGAACTTGACTGCAATCCGAGGAAAGACCTTCGGCTGGTGCTACCCGGCTCGGTGCCCGACCCACAAAAACTGGAGATGGAAAACGTCTGTTGTTGTCGACACTAAGTTTGGAGCGAGACTCGTTAACATGCAAATGGATAACTATTACAACCACCCTTGACACTACTTCAAAATACGTCACGTAACTAGAAATAAACCCAACCAGAAATGTGCAAAACTCAGGGGGAAATTCTAGAACTGAATCGGGATGGGCACAAGCAGACTGCAGCAGTCACCAACGGTCCCACCCGTATGTGGCCTCCTGGCTGGTGACCGAGGTGGCGTTTCTGAGCCTTACAGAAAGAGCTGACTGCTCAGTGAGCGGGGCTGGGACGGCTGGGTATCCGTGTCGGAAAACCAGAGTCTGACCCTGGCACCCGCTATTCATGAAAATCACTTGCAGGTGAATGACAGTGTCTCACCGTGAGAAGCTGTAAAACTTTGGGGCAACGACGTAGACAGACGTCCTCCTGACTTTGAAGCAGGGGAGGGTTTCTGAAACACAAAATCACTAGCTGTAAAGAAAACGTTAAATCAGTGTGAATAAATGAAACTGAAGAATTTCTGTTTATCAAAAATGGACGGGGGGAAAAAAGTGAGGGAAAAAACCCCCAAACCACTGAGGGAGAGAATACATGTGCAGTAATGCAACAGACAAGAGCGTAGTACCCAGAATGTGTGAATGTCCGCTACACACCAGTAAGGAAAAGGTGAGCAGGCAGCCCGGGATGAGCACTGGACTGTGGCGGCGTATCTAGAAGAAACTGCCAGAGGCAGCAGCCAGTGGTGGGGACGACGGGACACGTAAGCAGACACCCCAATAGAAGGGCATCATCAAGGTCGCTGTGGAAGGCAGGGGGTCTTCTCCAGCACCTCTGAGGGCCTCCAGAGTTGCTGCTACGAAGGTCGGAAAGCTGGAGAACCTACTTTCCACCCGCCGACCCTCCACAGTGTTGGAGGAGATCTGGGGGAGAAAGTGGAAGGCCAGGCTTTTGACATCGGGAACCTGGCTTCTCACCACACGGTGGCTGAAATCACAGTGACACTGGCACCAGAGGCATCAGCCCAATAGAAAACAGGCAAAAGATGTGAATAAGCACTTCAAAAAAATAATAAAAGAGGAAATCCAGCTGGCCAATACACATACCCGAAGAGCGGCTCTAGCTCACCAATTGCCTTGGAAACGCAACTTATGAATGCAACAAGGAGGTACCGCCGCACACTCCACAGACGACCAAGAGTCAGCCGTGCCCAGTGTGGAACCGGGGAGTCACGGGAACGAACGGTCACCCAGGGTGGGTGGGACTCCAGCTCTGTCCAACCGCCTCAGAAAACTAGCAACATCCAGTAAAGCTGAAGCCACCTACGACCTGTAGCCCAGAAATTCTGCTCCCAGATATGGCACTTGGAGAAAGCCGCAGGTATACACACCAAAACCTGCACATGAGAGTGCCCCTGCAGCCCTGCTTACAGCGGCAGCCCAGCCTGCAGAATGTCCCGGGTGCCCATCGCAGGAGAGTGGGCCCACAGTCTGCGGCCTGGCCCCTGCTGGAATGGCACAGAGCAGTGAACACAGAATCACCGTGTCTGCATGCAGCAACCCAGGTGGCTCCCGCAAACAGGACGGTGAGTTGAAAGAAGGCAGGTTCTGTTGTTACATTGTACCGCCTCCCCAGACAGGCATAACCAGAACTCTGTCATGTAGCCGTGCAGATTCAGGTGGTAAAACTGTCAAAAGTCCAGGTTCGATTCCCAGCCAGGCTACATTCCTGGGTTGCAGGCCATAAACCCCAGCAACCGCACATTGATGTCTCTCTCTCTCTCTCTCTCTCTCTCTCTCTCTCTCTCTCTCTCCCCCTTCCCTCTCTAAAAATAAATAAATAAAATCTTTAAAAAAAAAACTGTCAAAAGGTGAGGAACAGCTCCTCTAAATGTTGGGGTGTTTCCCTCTCCAGTGCGGGGAGGTGGGGAATGGAGGGCGGGCGCCTGGGGGCTTCTGGGTGGCGGTGATGTGGGGGTTCGCTGTATAATGGCCGTCGAACTGTGTGTGTATCCTGTGTGTGTCCTCGATGGCTCACACTCTTTTTAATGTTTAAAGTAAACAGTTACATAAAACCGACACACCCGCCACTTGTCCTTCCTTCTTGGGCTCCCCACCCGAGTTAGAGACAGGCCACCCCCACTACCCAGGACCCCCAGTGTCAGCTTTGATGACCCCCCCTCCACCTGACCTCCAGTCAGGCATTCCACGCCGTGGAGGACCCACCTCCCAACACCTCTCAGAGCCCGGCGGCCCCTCTCTCCATCCCTACTCTCCCTGCTGGCCCCTTGCTTACCCCTTCCACCGCCATCCTGCCCACCAAGCCCACTAACTTGCTCTCTCTCTCTCACTCTCTCTCTCACTCTCTCTGTCTCCTTCACACCCCAACCCCAAGCCTCTGCCCCAAACACTTCTCACCTTCCCCATTCCCCTGTCCCACCCTCTTCAGCATGAGGTCTCAACTACAAGTCCCTTCTCATAAGAAACCTTCCTGTTGGGTGGGGTGACACCCCCCACCCTGACCTAACACCCCCCACCCTGACCTAACACCCCCCACCCTGACCTAACACCCCCCACCCTGATTTAACACCCCCCCGATAAGGAAATACCCAACCCATAGGCTCCGGCTCCGGCTCCGGCTCCGGCTCCGGCTCCGGCTCCGGCTCCGGGAAGGTTTGTGTTTCTGCATCCCGGGTATCTGGGCTGAGCGAATGAAGCCAGGACCTGCCTGAGACCGGAGGTTCCCACCGTTGGGGACTACTGGAAGGAAGGGGAAGGTCTGAGATGCCTCAGGCAAAGCTTCCCCCCACACCGGGAAGCCTGAGGAGGGACAGGGGGGAAGCCAGCACGAGACACCCCATGGGCTTGACCACGAGGATGGCCGCAGTGACCGGTGACCAGGAGGGGCTGCAGCTGAGCCGCAGGCCCTGTCCCCCGATTCCTTCCGGAAGAAACGTAAGCCTCCCAGATCGTCGTTGAACGCAAGGGCCTCCTCCACAGACGACAAGCCGAGTGTCCTCCTCATGCGGAGGGTGGAGGGTGTTGGAGCCTAATGTGATACAAAAATTAACAATGACGCACGGCAGTTTTGCACCCGAGTTCATTCACACCCATTGCACTGCGCTCTCACGGCCTGGTCCCTGAAGACACGGTGAAGCAGTGACTCAGCTGCACCTGCTGTGCCTCGTCCACGAGCAGCTTGACCCGCTCCACGCCCCCAAGGGTCCCTCCTGCCTGCTCGCTGATGTGCAAGCTGCTGAGGGCTAAGACGCCTCCGTCTGCTTCCAGACTCTCTTTCCTGTGCCCTTGGTCGGTCCGCTTATCCCCCTGACAAATTTCTAAACATACAGGGGGGTTTTCATTGTGTTTTTGTTATTACTGCCTAACCTCATTGCACTGAGGTTAAAAAAAAAGTGCTCTCTGTACAATATCTATTGTTGAACTTTTGGGGAGCTTGCTTTCAAAGCTAGCATGCAATTAATTTTTAAAAAATGCTCCGTAAGTGCTTGAGAACAATTTGGCTGGACGCAGGGTTCAATTAATGTCCATTAGATCGAGCTCTGTGCTCACGCTGTGCAAATCTGTCCACGGCCCAACTTCTCCAGCGTTGCCATCAGTCGTTGAGAAGCACTTGAACTATTCCTCGCTGATGGTGGATTTTTTGGTTTCTCTTTATTTGATCATCTTTAAGTTGGTTTTATTGAAGTACATTTACACATAATAAAATTCACTCATCCCTGCCCCCACATCCGGGGGAGCATTTCCAGGAAGTGGTCGCATCCCAGAGTCTGGACCCCAATGGGGCTCAGGGCCACAGGCCTGGGACTGTTTCCGGGAACCACCAGACCCCTGTCACCATGGCTGGCCACATCCTCTGCTGAGTAGCCCTTGGCAGGGTCTAAGAAGCCAGGCCCAGACTGGGGGTGAAAAGGGAGGTCCCAGGCAAGGCCCTGCCGCACTGGGCTGCCCACTCCCCCGGCCTGGGTCACTGCTCCCTGGCACCGCCCAGGAGAGGGGCTGGAAGTTTCCATGACCCCATAGCGCCCTAATTAGAATAGGGACCACCCCAAGGCCTGGGGAGCCTTGCACAAGGCTAGGCTAAACCTAAACCAAATCGGGGCTCCCATCCCCCCAATAGAAGTGAGGGTGCACTCTGCGTGGAGTCAGAGTGGGAGAGACACTTCCTCTGTGGTGCTTCCGCGCAAGAAGCGGTCACCGAGCCATCTGGTGTCCACATGGGGCAGGGGGCTGGGAGACAGAGTCTGCATGGGGGGCGTGGGGCGACGGCACGCAGGGGAACGGCATTGTGCGGGGAACATTCCCAAAGCGACACGAGGCCAGCTAGACTGGAGCACAGACCACTCTGTGCAGAGGGGGAGGGGGCGGCCAGGCTGAGGGGCAGCGGCAGGTGCCCAGTGAGCGGCGGGGGCTGTGAGGACCAGCCGACCTGGGGCTGGGGCTGGGGCTGGGGCTTTGACAGGCTGGCCGCAGAGACTCAGCCACCACTGTGAATAAAAATAGCGAACACACTCGTGAGAACCACAACCATTTTCTGAGCACGTACTCTGTGCCAAGGCTCTTCCTGTGGATTGTTTTATTTAACCTTCAAAGCGAGTCCTGCTGTCGTCCCCAGGCACGGGTGGGGAAACTGAGGTACGAAGAGGCTGAGCGGCTCGTCCACAGCCGCTTGGTCAGCGAGCGGCAGAGCTGCCCAGGCAGCCTGGCTCCGGAGCTGGCCCCGCTGCCCGCCCCGTGAAGGGCTGTGTGCCTCGAGAAATGAACAGAGGGCATAACAGAAGGGGTCCCGCTCTAGCTCCTTCCCTGTGCCACTCAGAGTCCTTACAGTGGGCCCGGGGGCCCGGAGCCTGTCCCACTCACTGCACTAGGGCCAGCCGGGCCCTAGAGCACAAGATCGCGAGAGCCGGAGCAGGCAGCTGTGTTGGGTAAAGAGACAGATGGCTGTGTGAACAGTGTGGACATTCCTCCTTCTGGTCACTCAGCAGGTGCAGTCCTGGAAGCAGGACCTCTCTCTCTGGTGGGTCCCGATCACGGATAGGTGATCTCAGCGTTTCCAGACACAGCGCAGTTTTGGGGCCAATAGCTTCTGAGCACAGGCCAACAGTGCCCCCTGGTGTGCAACCTGGGGAAAGCTCTGGTTTCAAGCGTTTCCCACTTGCTCTGCCCCTGCCGGTCAAGGGGCAGTGTTGATTCTCTGCAACTGTGGCCAGAGCTTGGATTTAGAACCCACACTTTCACGCTTACCAAGGGAAATTCAGCTCTACCCTATCGTCAAGTAGCCAGGTCACTGAGGTCCTGCTGGCTCAGGTGTAGGGGAAAGAGACATTCCCCTCCCACCCTCTGGAAGTTCTGTGGCCCTGGCCCCGGTCTAAATGGCCTAGGGAGACTTGAGAACACAGGAGGGAGGAGCCTCTGGGAAGGACTGGACTTTCTGATCTGTGAGAAGGGTGGGCATGGCATTGGGGTCATCACAATTTGGGAGGGAGGTTAAAGGAAAAGAGGCCTCGGGCATAGGCTGGTGAGGTCTCAGACAGTGGGTGGGTCCCTAAGCCTTGGGCCCGGGGCACGGATGTGGGCAGGAGGAAGGTGGCAGGGCCCAGCAGGCTGGCTGGGACCCTGACCCCAGCAGCAGGGGGAATTCATGAGGCCCACTACGGCCCTCTTCTTCCCCAGTCTCATTCAGTCTTCCCAAAGCTTAGGCTAGCCAGGACCAGAGCCATCTGACTCACGTCGATGTGCAAACTGACGGTCAGTTTAGAA
The DNA here is from genome assembly GCF_019186645.2 of Phyllostomus hastatus. NCBI lineage: Eukaryota > Metazoa > Chordata > Mammalia > Chiroptera > Phyllostomidae > Phyllostomus > Phyllostomus hastatus. The sequence continues at coordinate 24,148,049 of NW_025334024.1, forward strand.
ACGACAGGCCGAAGTCCTACAGGACTTAGTCTTGAAACATGGCCTCCTGACTCCCCGGCCAGAGCTCTGTGCACAGGCCCGGCCCGCTGGCCCCAAGCACCGGGGCCAAGGTTGCTGCCCCCTGGTGGGGTTGGACCTGACCCAGCATAGAATGCCAAGGGCATTCTCGGCATTTCCCTCTGGACCTGGGGAAGGCACAGTGGTGAAACGCCTCCCAAGAGGGCATAGCGCCTCCGGTGGCCAGCAGCGGGCCTGCCACCTTCGCTGGTGGAAGCCAGTACCTCCGGGTGCAGGCAGCTAGAGAGGCCGGCGGTTCCAGGCCAAGAGGTCCAGGCTACTGCATCATCTGGGAGGAGCTGAACGCCTCCATCTCCCCCTCTGCTGCCGCCACCGCCTCGGAGCGGCACCTCTGGAAGCAGAACCACAGGAAGAGGAAGAAACCTGCGAGGGAAAGGCTGGTTCATGAGAACACTGTGGGAGTGCCATGGGGCCTCCCCCAGAAACCAGGGACCTCCTTGTGGGGAAGAGAGGCCCACGAGTAATTCTCAGAAAGCCCGACTGTTGGAGGCCGAGGGGAGGGGCGCAGAGGAAGGAGGGCCCAGTCACCGCAAACCCAGAGGGTGCAGATAACAAGGCAACGCCCCTTCCTCTTATGCAGATTACGAGTCACATCCCTTCCTCCTGGAGGAGGTAGGCCCCTCCCAGCTGGCCAGGGGGCTAGCTGCCAGCTCCTGACCCCACCCCTCGACCTGAGCCTTTCAGCAGTAAACACCTGCCAGGTGTGCCCGGCCCCCCAGGGCTTCCTCCGGGCCCCCCACAGGACCCACCGTAGAGCGAGTTCAAGATGGTGAAGAGGAAGAGCTGGGGCAGCAGGAAGACGCCAAAGGAGAAGAAGGCCAAGGTCCAGGTGGTGCCCAGCAGTATGGTGAGGCCCAGCACGGTGACCGTGTCCTTGCAGGCCCGGGAGCCTGGTGCCTTCTCTTGAGCCTTCATTCTGCGTAGGACCCGCAGCGCCCAGACCAGCACCACCAGGTTGAAAAGGGACGTGAGGCCGCCGTAGCCTATGACCAGGGCCCCATGCACCCCGGGGCTCTGCACCCAGCATCTGCAGGGGAGGGGTGCAATGTCAGGGTCGGTGCGGCTCTCGGGCTGGGCAAGGCTGCAGGCTGCTGGGCCAGGGGACTGCCTCTTGAACCTGGTTTTGTTCCCTGGCTCAGACCTCTTGCTCCGTGCCTGACTGTACGCGGGGTGAAGTCCTGGGCCTAGCTTTCCCGCCAGGCCGCCACGATAAGACCCAGTTGCCACCTCGGCCCCCCATCCGCAGCCCCCACAAGCCTCCTTCCCACCCCTTTGCCTCCCCAAGACACCTTTGTGACAGGGACTGCCTTTGACCCCGGCGGACACCGTGTCACATACTTTCGGCAGATTAGTCCATTGAGTCCCCACGATGGCCCTGTGAGGCTGGTACGTGACCCTTCCTGTCCTACAGGTGCGGAAACCGAGGCTCTGGCTTAGGAACACACAGTAGTAAGGGGCCAAGGAGGGACTTGAAGCTCCGTGGTCTGAGTCCAGAGCCTGTGCCCCTCCCTGTCACAATCACCTGCTCGGGCTGCTGCCACTGCAGCCACAAGGGTCCTTGAACATTATTTCGGGGGGCTTCACCCACATTCACAAGTGTGGCCGTGGACCGTCCCTTTTTACCGCCAGATAACGCCACATTTATCCACCCAGGGTCTGGTCGGTGGACACGAGAGTTATTTTCAGGACTTTTTAAAATTGCTGTTTGGGTTTAGGAACACCTGGATATGTCACCTCCCACCCGTTAGGATGGCTACTATCCCAAAGGCAGGGAATATCCAGTGTTCGTGAGGATGCGGAGGAAAGGAACCCTCCGCCACCCCGCACTGCCTGGAACCTGGTGCGGCCACCGTGGGAAGCAGCATGGAGCTTCCTCAAGAAATCGCAACTAGAACTGCCGTGGGATCCAGCCGTTCCACGTCGGGGCGTTTATCCAGAAAGAAAGAATGAAAACACCGCCTGGAAAAGACCCCCGCACCTCCGTGTCCGCCGCAGCGTTGTTTGAAACGGCCGTGGTAGGAAGACAGCTGGGGTGTCCACCGGTGGACGAATGGATAAAGGATGCATGGTCTACACTTGACCCCTGACTGCTGTGGGGGTTGGGGCGCTGACCCCCCGCACAATTGAAAACCCACGTATAACTTTTGAGTGTCCCCCAAAACTTAACTACTCAGAGCCGACCCTTCACCAAAAGCCCTACTGATTAGTCGATTAACGCAGATTTTGTATGTTCTATGTATTCCATCCTGTATTCTCACAATAAAGTCTATGAAAGACAAAATGTACTTACCATATTTATTGAAAAAATCCGCCTCTAAGTGCAACCCAAACCCATGTCGTTCAAGGGCCAAGTGTGCGCGTATACAACGGAATACGACTCCGCCACACAAAGGAATGAAACCCTGCCCTTTTCTACTCTGTCGATGGGCCTGGGGGGGTCCTCAGGGAGCACTAGGCCCAGTGAAACAAAGCAGATGAAGACAAAAACTGTGTGATCGAACTTGCATGTGGAATCTCCAGAAATAAAAATAAAAATAAACATATAAATAAGCTCTTAGATACAGGGACAGATGGGGGGTTGCCAGAGGCAGGGGGGTGCTGATGGGTGAAAGAAATGGAAGCTCAGAAGGTACCACCTTAGAGTCACCAGGTAAGTCGTGGAGGTGAACGCACAGCACGGCGCCTGCGTGACTGGCACTGCCTGCGTGCTTCAAAGTTGCTGGGAGAAGGCATCTTAAAAGTTCTCATCTCAAGAGTAAAAATTCTAGCCCTGGCTGGCGTAGCTCAGTGGCTTGAGCTCGGGCTGCGAACCAAAGTATCACAAGCTCGACTCCCAGTCAGGGCACATGCCTGGGTTGCAGGCCACAGCCCCCAGCAACCGCACATGGATGTTTCTCTCTCTCTCTTTCTCTCTCCCTTCTCTCTCTAAAAATAAATAAATAAATCTTTAAGAAAAGAGAGAGAGAGAGGAAATTCTGTGCCTATGTGTGGTGACGGGTATGAACCAGACTTACTGTGGGGATTGTTTTGCAATACACACAAACACGGAATCGTTACACTGTGTAGCTGAAACTCATCTGATGCGATATGTCAGTTGTATCTCGATGGAAAAAATGGCCTTAAATTGTAAGAATAACTGAAAGAACACACAGGTACGTGGGAAGAGTCTTCAAATGCGGGAGAGTGGCCGTCACAAGCCCAGGGTACGAGGTGGGGGGAGAGGCGAGGAAGACTCCAGAGAAGCCAGTTCGGAGGGTGAGAGTCCTCTACCAGCCCAGCGTTAACGTGCTCCCTGTCCCGTAGAAGTGTCGCCTGACTCCTTGTGTCCACATCACAGGTCATATCATAAAACACAGGTTTAAAGGGCCCCGAGTCACACATCCCCTGAGCAACCAGCCCGACCCCCGAGAGGGAAGGGAATCAGCCCCACTCCGGCCAGGGCCCTCGCTTCGGGAGGCCAAGCGGGGGACCGTGGTTGGGGGCCAGCTCTGCCATTGACTGGCTGGGCCTCCTTGGGCAAGGTTCTTAAGCGGTCTGTGCCTCAGTTTCCCCCACCGTAAACAAGGGCTGGCAGGAGAACCCCGCTTTTCATCCTGAGGACTAAACAGACTAATCCACCAGGTCCATCAGAGTCAGCCCTCCGAGGCCTTGTGTCGGCTGGGCGAGGAAAAGGGGTCTGCAGGGCTTTGGGGAGCCGTCCCCCCTGCGTCGGCTGTTAGAGACTTCTCGTAACAAGGAGAAGGCTGGCGTCCTAGGTCACGGAAAGGGGCAGCAGCGTCTGTCCCCCAGACCCTCAGAGTCCACTGCCTCCCCTTGCCTCTCCTCCTGCACGTGCTGAAGCCCCCTCCCAGGGCTTGGGGTGTGCTAGCCCCTCTCCCTGGGGAGGGTTGGAGTCCTGGCCTTGCCACGGCAGGCACGGGTCAGGAGGAGCCGGAGCCCGAAGCGTGAAGGCTGGACAGGAGCGTGCATTACCAGGAGGCAGAGGCCCTGGAGGCCCGTGAACGGGCACTGGGGTCCGGGCCACGGCTCTCTAGAATTAGCTGGCATAGAACTCGAGCCTGCCCCTCAGGAGACCGTGGGATCCAGCAGAATGGGGTGTGACAAAGCCCCCCCGGAAACCGCCCCTGCCAGGGAGCCCGCCGCAGCCCAGCGTGCACTCACATGGACGTGTTCTGGGAGCCTGTGACGTTTCTGCTGTCTCCCTGGTTGCCGGAGAGTACGATTGTGTGGCGTCCATAAACTGAGCTCTTGATGGCCAGGAGGAGCAGCACCAGGAAGGCTGGAACCCCTGAGGAGGGGGACAGAGGCTCAGCATCTGCCAGGAGACCCCAGGGACAGGCCGGCTGTGCGTCCCTGGGGCTGCTGACACAGAATTCCACTAGGCAAGGGGAGCAGCGAGGGAACAGAGACTCTTCTGAGCCCCCAGGCCCTGTTGGCCATCCAACTTCAGAGCAATTGGCCTCAGAGAAGGCTGGGGTCTCCAACGTGGCGTGAGTGAGTGAGGTCTCCAGGATGGGGCCACAGTGGCAGCAGGAGTGGTCTCACCGGGGAGGTGGTGGCTGGGAGCTAACGGAAGAGAGGGCTGGGGAGCAGATGAGAGACAGGTAGAGAGGGCCTAGGATGGTGCTAGAGATGACAACGACAGTGGTGCCAGAGGAGGTGGTGAAGACGAGGAGGAGGATGGTGGTGATGATGGCGGGGGTGTAAAGTGGTAGTGATGGAGGTGGAGGTGGAAGTGGTGGAGGCAAAGGTGGTGGAGGCAGAGGTGGTGTTGGAGGTGGAGGTGGTGGAGGTGGTGGAGGTGGTGGTGATGGAGGTGAAGGTGGAGGTGGTGGAGGCAGAGGTGGTGTTGAGGTGGCAGTGGTGATGATAATAATGCAGGAAGTGGTGGAGGCGGTGGGTGTTGGCGGAGATGGTGACTGGTGGCCATGGCGGTGGTCAGGGTGATGAGGAGGAAGGGAAGGAGAAGGACAGGCAGGGGCAGGGGCCCTGTCCAGCTGGAGGCCTCGGGAAGCGGGAGGAGAGGGAGGCGGGGCTCACCCCAGCCCACCACGCAGAGCTTGAGCACGTATCTCCGGATGTAGATGTTGTAGACGCGCACCAGCAGGAGGTAGAGGTTGAAACCTTCGATGGCCATCCAGGTGAGGCAGCTGAGCAGCGCGTAGTGCAGGGTGGCGGCCAGGGCTCTGCACGCTGACCCCGGCGCGGAGGGCACGGCCAGGATGGGGCTCAGCAGGAAGGTGACATTCAGGAGCAGCACGGAGGCGTGCAGGTTCATGTGGATGTTTGTCAGGGAGTCACCCTTCTTCCTGTGGGTGGAAGCGTGGCCCTCAGCAGCCTGCGGACATCACCCGGGCAGCACCGCCCCCTGGGCTCACAGACACACACAAGCACGGGGACACGGGTCTCCTGCCTCGCGGCCTCTGCCCTGTGGAGAAGCCCATCCCGCTCTGGGGGACCAAGTGGGAAAGAAGGAGGAGTGCTGAGCAGCCACGGGTGGGCGGGCCCGGCCCTGGGGCGGCGGGTACCTGGTGAGGAAGTACAGCAGGACGGTGAGCAGGGAAGCCACGATGGAGATGCTGCAGCCCACGAGGGAGATGTATGTGAGCGGCGCCAGCAACTCCGCAGGGAGCGGGTCCTGGGACAGTTGCTGCGGGAGGGAAGGGGGACTGGAGGCCAGACACATGGAAATGCTCCCCCCCCCGCCCCCGAGCTCTATTAGAGAGACCTTCCAAGACCCCTGCTCCAAGCTCCCCTGGCCCACAATCCTCACCGTGATCCTGGCTCAAATACAGCCATGGGAGACACAGTGGTTTTTCCCTCCTCCAGCTCCCATCGCCCCTTCCTCTGCGAGAGTCGCCCTTCCCTCACTGTCTGGACCCACCACCATATCTCCCACTGTGTGAGCACAGGTGTACCACTCCCGGTCTGCCAGAGCCCTCCCTCCTCCTGCCCACAGTGATTGGTTAAGGAATAGGTGTGTGATACACTCTAGGCTGGTGGGACTCAACTGTAAGATTCTGGCTGACAGAACCGGGTCAGAGATGCTCTCATTGTACTGGCCTAAAAGCTAGTAGGACATGAGGCCTATCTTGGTGACATGAAGCCCCTGGATCAAGCCATGCCTGAAGCCTAACCCAGTCTTATCAGGAACATAAACTCCTCAGCTTCTTTTTTGTCCCTGTGAGCCAATTTCAGTTGGGTTTTCTGTTCCCTCCAACAGCCTTGGCCCTGTTTCTCTGTCCTGAGCGTGGGGCCCTCTGCAGCTCTGACCGCCCTCCCCCAGGCTGTGCGCACACATACCATGAGGACAGCGAAGTAGCTGAGGTGGTTGCAGCGGCAGAGCACCTGAGAGTCTGAGGGGTGCTCCGTGCGACAGCCCTCAGGGCTCCAGGCACCCCAGTAGCGCTTGCTGGCTCCCTCCTTCCAGAAGACACAGGTCGTCACATAGCCTTCCTAAGGGGGGATGTTGGAGTTGAGTTCATCCGAGGGGGTCAGGGTAGTGATCGGGGACTGGAAGCTGTGGGGGGCCAAGGGAGACCCAACTGCACCCTTGTCGACATTTCCCTAGGCAGTGGCTGGGCTTTGCCCTCAAGCAGATTCAGATGCCAGCCCCAGCGCCACCGTGGACTCTGAGAGTGACGCGGGCAAGTCGCATAGACTCTCTGGGCCTCGGCTTATTTATCTGCAAAACGGGATCATTTACACCAAGTCATAAGGATAGTGGGAAAACCACAGGCAACCCTGACGCCCAGCCGTGTGGGAGGAGGGGTGGGGCAGCGCCACGGGAACCTGCAGAAGGAGCGGCAGCGGAGTTCAGAGGAGGGAAGGGACAACTGGGGCACCAAGGTCTTGGGGGACACACTGGATTGTGGTGGAAGAGGGGCAAGGACTTTCCAGATGAAGGGAACTGCAGAGGCGAAGGCCCAGAGCAGTGAAAGGAAAGGGTGGAGGTGACGTTGAGAGTGCAGAGAAGAGGCTGATGGGAAGCCAGGGCAGAGCGTGGAGGCGCTGGACTTTTCCAGAATGCCAGAGACGGAAGAAGGGAGGCATCGGGGCCTGCCCACCCACAGCCTGACCGCCTGCTTCTCATAGCAGCCTCTGCATTTCTCTTGGGGACCCAGCCTTCTCACAAGGGCAGGTCAGATAAATCCAGCCTGATCCCTGGGCCGGGTGCCCCAGGCCGTGTGCCCCAGGCCTGGCCAATCCACACACCCCATCCTCCTGGGCAGTGACGGTTCAGGTGACCTATCCATCATAGGTGGACCTTTAGGACTCCGTTCTGGGACCCTGGTTTGCTCACAAGAAAGGGCCTGCTGAGAAGAGGGAAAGAAAGGCCAACACTTCAGCTGCCATCTTGCCACAGAGCGGAGAGTCAAGGCAGGAAACCATTGCTGAGAGAGGGAGAGAGACTGAGCTATCATGGCAGCCTAGCAGTGCCTGGATCCAGCTGTGCCTGAAGCTACCCGGCCCTGGACATTTCATTTACATGAGCCAATAAATTCCCTTTTGTGCATACGTTGGCAGGAATTGGTTTTCTATCACGTGCATATCAAAGAATCCTGACTAATACCACGAGGAAAAACTTCTCTTATTTCTTTGGCATAAATGTTTAAAGTGTGACAGATTTAAAACGGTTCATTTCCGAGACGGTTCCACAGATTTGCATTTGGTCAATCCGATGTTCAGGGTGGGGTGGGGTGGACACGGGGGCGCCCCGCAGTACCAGGCTTTCGTTGTGCCAGAAGCTGATGTTGATCGGCTCCCTGAGGTCGTTCACCGATTCATTGTCCAGCTGGGCCCCCAGGACATAGTTATGGAGCAGAAGTGATTTGTTGTCACTCTGGACGGGCGAGAGAAAAAGGGCTGACTGGCGGGGACGTGAGGAGACCTGGACGGGGTCCCAGCGCCCCCGCTTCTCCAGGCCCTCCTTCCTGGCTGAGAAGAGCGTCATGCCTTTCCCGTGTGCAACAAGGGCCACCCTCCTGGCCTTGGCACACGCGGTCCCCTCCACCTGGAAAGCTGTCCTCTCACCACCCTCCTGCTCCACCTCCCCTCTGTGTAATGCACCTTCCACTCTGCCACTACCCAAATCACTTCCAAAGCCAAAGCTAAAAGGCACCTCCTCCAGATGCCCTCCTGGACTGCACGCTGGGAACAACTGCCACTCCTCCCTGACTCACTCATCGCTTTGTATCTCTAGGGTTATAACCAACCTTGAACTAAAATTAAGTCTCTAAGGTCCTAGTCTAACTGTCAAGATAGAGTTCTCTGAGGACAGAGCCCTTGTGACCTTCTTGTCTGTCTCCTGCCTGGGGACATGCACAGACATAAGTAGGTGTTTCTTAGGTCTCATTTGCACATTAGAATTGTGCCTCCCCCCATTCTGCTAAAGCTGAGGCCCAGAGAGGGGTAGCGGTGGCTCGGGTTGCGACAGTGGGCTGGTCCCACTGATGCTGGTCCCCACCCAGACCCCTGGCGGTGGCCTAGATGCCCGCAGTGCCCCCAGGAAGGGCCAGGGCCCATCCCCCCGGGCCCACCATGGCACCGACCTGGAAGAAGCGGTCGGTGGAGAAGTAGATGCAGATGAGACGAAGCCGACTGGGGCTGCGAAGCCTGCAGGTCCTCTGGGTCAGCTCCTTCGGGAACTGCATGGCGTGCCGGATCTTGGCCCGGGCCTGCAGAGGTCCAAAAGCTGAGCCTGGTGTCTGGACTGGCCCCAGCACCTTCCTTGGCCCTGATGAAGCTCTCCCCACGCCCTCCCAACATTTCTCTCCCTGGGGCTTCCACCGGCAGAACCCTCCTCCAGGGCTACGCCTCCTCCCAAACTTCCCGAGATCCAGGATGCAGGCAGCTCTGGCCCCACCCAGTGGGGCCCAGGAGGATGGTGCCTCTCTTCCTCTGCCTTCACACTGCTCTCCCCATCCCCGCTCCAGCACCCAAGCATTCAGCAGGAATCACAGCAGAGTCCTCAAAGGAGCCCAGATTCCCGGGCCTCTCCCATGGCTGCCACTGGCCCCTCCCCCCAGAACTGCAGAGGCAGGAAGAGGACACTGACTTGGAGGGGCTACAAAGCAGCCCTCTTTTTCCCGTCACGTGAGGGACATCAGTCCCATTTTACAGAAAAGGTAACTCATAGCTCTCAGGACAGAGCCCCAGTTGGCGGGGAGGGGGACGGATAGATCCTGGGGATCCAGGTCAGACCTTAAACCCTTGGAGGATTTCCGGGGTGGAGGCACGGGCCCCCCCCCCACCTCCCAGACACCTCTGACCTGCTGCGGCTGCTTTGGGGCTCCGCTGCTCAGGGTGTCGCTGCTCAGGGCCAGGCCGGGAAAGCTGCAGTTTAAGTTGAAGGCCAGAGCCTGAATGGACTCTAAGGGCAAGATGAGGCGGTCGGCATTGAAGGTAACATTCAGCAGTCTCTGCTCCAGACTGTGGACGAGCATGGGAGCCGACCTGGAGTGGGGGCCCGGGGAGAGAGCGTCCAAACAGCCCAGGTGGATAGGGCTTCCCCCACTCCGTGTTCCTGTCACTCTCACCTCTGGACTTGCGCACACCCAGTGTCCCCGGCCCACTCTTACCTTCCCACCCTGCTCGCCCCCTTCTCCTCAGTAACTCTTGTTCAGGTCCCAGTTTGTTGACACCTCCTCCAGGATGCCTTCCTGGGCTGCTCCCTGTTGACTGAATGAAGTACCCCGTGCTCCCCAGGCTTCCCTGGCTAGTCATCAGCATCAGTCTCTATCCGGAGCTGCTCGGCCTTTGGGTCCCAGATTCTGGAGCATTCAGCCCAAGTTTTGGAGCCCCTTCTAAGAAATATGCACAGGGATCCAGGTTCTGCACCTGGTTCTATGACATCCATGGTCAAAGGCCCCCAGCCAGATGGCAAACCTGATGAGGGCAGAGACACATGTCTACCCTGCATCTCCAGAGCCTAGTGTCAAGCACACGGTAGGCACTCAATAAATGCACGTCGAATACATGAAGTAATGGTCTACACTAGACCAACCTCGAACCCCTGATTCCAGGGCAAGCAGGGCCTGGGAGGCACAGCTGCCTCTAGGTAGGCGAGGTAAGACCCACGACTCACTCAGGAGAATCAGTGATCGCCTTCTTCATATTCATTTTATACATCAAGCTGTAGACTTCTTGGGCTGTCCCTGTGGGGAGCGGGTCAGACGTCCCACCTCAGTCTCTCTCCGCAGCTACTTCCCTGGCCCCACGGGCTGTGGGCCACCACCCCAGCCCGAGGCTGCCAGTTCACCTAGCTACTGCCCCAGGAGGTCCTTTCGCCCTCCCTTGGTTTGAGGCCACCCCCTTCCCCGTCACACAGCCAGGGGTCTGGGCTGGGACTGCCCTGGCACAGCTCAGCCACGCCCTCTTACCTTCTGCCTCACTCTGAGCAGTCACGAGGCACAGGCAGAGGAGAAGGGCTGCATGGCGACCCATGTCTTGAGCCAGGTCTTCTCCGAGAACCAGCTCCCACCCTGGAAAAGGGACCTGCTGTCATCATCAAGGTCAAAGAGTGACCTCGATCTCCTTGGTGTCTGGCATGTCCCAAGGGTAGGACATACAGCACCTTATTCGATCCTCATCACCCCTGCATTTCCCAGATGAGGAAACCGAGGCTCAGAGAGCTAGGGTTCAAGCAAGCAGTGAGCTTGCTTTGCTTGAGGCAGCCCTGAGCCAGGTCTCTGGAAATCCAGAATCCTTGACCAGTTAGCAGGTAACACGTGCCATGAGCAGTTCTGCTTGAGTCACTCCATCCCCGCCCCCCCGCCCCCCCAAAAAAAGTCCTTCTGGGAGCTTTCCCCACGGCCGTGACCTCACCCAGGGGTTGCTTGGAGGCAAGCCACATGTAACCCTGTCCAACCCTGTCATTAACCCGCCGTGTGACTTTGGGCAAGGAGCTAGCCCTCCCTGCCTTCCTTTTCCTTGGTTTTAAAATGAACTAATAAAGACTTCTGCGTAAAGGCAGCAAATGTATGGCCAGCCCCTGAAGGTCCACTGAAATGAGGGTGAGTGAATTAAATAGACACCAAACCACAGAGACACAACAAAGAGAGAAGACAAGAGTGGGTGAGTGAGGTCAGCAAAACCCGGGCAGCCGCAAAGCAGGTGATAAGCGTAACAGATCTCAAAACCTTGACCCCAAGTGTCCGCAGTGGGGAGAGGGGCGGGGGTGGGGGTGGACAGCGAGAAGCCAGGTCGCTCAAGCCTCACCAGGTTGGAGCCCTGGAGGCGTAGGGGCCGCAGGAACTTCTGAAGGCAGGAATGGAGAGGCTGAGGCTGCAAATGAGATGATTGGTTGTGAGACTTGCCAATGGCCACCTTGGTCCCCAGATCCCTTCTGGCGCCTGAGTCGTCCAGAAAACCATCCTCATCGTGCTGCCAGCCTCAAGCCCACCCCAGCATCATCTATTTCCTGGAGATGGGGAGTGCACCTGGAGAATCGGAGGGCAAGGGAGGGGTGCCATGCTGGTCCAGAAAAAGGAAGGCAGCAGATCCTCTCCCTCCCTCCTTCCTCCTCCTCCACTCAGCTACCAGAAGACCACAACAGCCATGCTGCTGGTGCCCCAAGGCAGGAGAAAATTCTTCTCTAAAGAACGGACCATTCTAAGAACAGCATCCTATAAGGTTACTGACATGTTGATGTCCCTTAGTAAAATGGTCGGGACCAAACTTATGGAGGAGCCTCACCGGTCTCCAAGCTCTGCCAAACAGTTGAGTTTTTCGTTGTCCACTCTTAAAGACGAATGGTCGGCCAAGGAACGCTGGGTATTTTAAAACACAGACCCACTCTCTCGGGAAGCTGCTGGAGGATGTGCTCCAACACAACGAGGGAGTAAATCATGAACGAAGGTAGAGGGCACCCGAGGGGCAGTGAGGGTGCTTCTCAGAGAATGGGTGACCAGAAGGCCCAGGGCGAGGGCTGGACAGCAGGATGAGGGGACACCCTGCCCAGAAAGCAGCAGGCACCAAGAAGGCTCCCGAAAGAAGCTCTCAAAGAATAAAAGCAGGAGGAATGGGATATACAGACCATCTGACAGGTTGGAACATCTAAGAAAATTATTTTAAGAAATGCCCTGTAAAGAGCTTGCGAGTGAAAAATAACAACAAGCCGTGGATTTCTGAAAGCCCACGCTGTACAAGGAAGAAGATGTAATCTCGCTTCACAGATTGACTTCATCGGGGACAATATATAGTCATAATGAAAACAGGAAAGGGGAGATTTTTTTTCAACTGAGTAAAGAACCGTATTGCGATGATTTCGACTTCCGTTTACGAGGCAGAGAAGCCACGAGAGAACATCATTCCCGCTGTGGTGATGGAGAAAGGCAAATAACGTACAAATTCCCTGTGGAGCCCGGGGCGGGGGGAGGTCTGCAGGCCCGAGGTAACCAAGTGAGCCCTCCAGGGATGAACCATTGCACTTCTCACGGAACAGAGGAGGGAGAGGAAGTGGCCACAAAAGCAGAAGAAAACAACTGGTACCTCAGTGAACTCTTAAAGGCCCTGAAGGAAAGTGGCAGTGCAGAACCCTGGGAGTCCCAGACACAAAGGGAGCCCCTTTCTTCCCACAGTTTTCTACTGGGCGCTGGGGAGAATGCCTGGGGTGGGGCAGAGGCCCGAGAGAGCCCCCAGGGTGACAGGCAGGAGGACCTGGCTGGAGGAGCCGTCTGAGCTCTGAGCCAGGCAGGAGTTCAAGGTGGTGCCTGGCTGCTGCTACAGACAGATGTCTGTGCCCTGGCCTTCCTCGGATGACATACCCGCATCCCACAGGTCCCTGACCTGCTACCAGGCAAACATCTGCTGCCTCTGGTGGGTAGAAACCCGCTATATACAGACGATGAAACACCTACCTCCCGCAGACCCTGCACTGACACTAGGCAAAAGCCACCTGCAGCTGGCAGGGAGCCGGAAACCCGCCGTGCCCACCGATGAAACGCAGAGGGTGGCTGCTGTTGGGGGCAAGGCGGGAAGCTCACTCACACCCAAGACCCCTCCGACCACACGGGACAGAGTCTGGTGAAGAACAGGAAGTCTGCCTGCGTCTAGAACCTGCTCCGAATAACGGGCAGAGGCTGGCAGTCCCTGAGGGAGAATCAGAACAGCTAAGGAAGTCCCACGCCTGGGGCTCAGGCACAAGGCTGCCAAAGGCTGAGGCTGGAGCAACAGAACCAGGAATCCGCAGCCTCTACACCAGCCCCGCACGGGGGAGCGGGTGACGGCGGTCTGCCAGGGCCAGAGGGGGTGGCGCGTGAAGCGTGGTTCCTCCTGTGTTGCGTGCGTGCCATGCTCACAGCGGGCGAGAACACTGAGAAAATCCCCGTGGGACTCGCGACCTCACACTCAGCACGGAGCAGTGGCAGTCCACCACTGGGGAAGTCTGACGCCCGTGGGGCATGGGCAGTGACTATGGCAACAACAAAAGCTAGTCTAACAACCCGAGTCTACTGCAGACTAGACTGGCTCGGCGGCCTATACTACAGCCATAACGGAAGACCCGGGCCCACGCCCAGGTCTACACCCCCTTGACCTCACTCACTACTGTTCTTGCACACACGGTGCCTGGTACTCAGTCAAAGGTTGTCACCCATACGTAAAATCAAGAAAAAGGAAAGACCCATTATAAGGAGATGAAAGGGGCCACAAAACCGGACCCAGCAATGGCCAAAATGTTGGAACTACATAAATCTGTAGCCAGAATGATCAAGAAGAAAAGAAAGAAGGAGCCATTACCAGCCCCAGCTATGAAAGGGAGGCTGTCACTGCAGAGCCACCTGACATTAAAAATGATACGACTTATGCTAATCAATTGTACAGCTTGGATGAAATGGAAAGATTCCTTGGAAGATACAAACCACGACAGCTTACTCAAGAAGAAATGGATAACATTCATAGCTATTTATTTACTCAAGAAATTGATTTTGTAGCTTAAACGCCTTCCCACATGGGGATATAAAGTACAGCAGAGGGAACTTAGTCAATAATACCGTAATAACTATGTACAGTGCACACGGGTGCTCGCTGATCGGGAGGAACACTTCGGAAATTACACAAATATCTAACCACTATGTTATACGCCTGAAACGAACCTAGTATCTCACGTCCACCGTGATTGAGAAAGAACAATAAACCTTCCCACAAAGAAACTATTTGGCCTAACTGGCTGCACTGGTTAATACTTCTAAGCAATCAAGGACATTTTCTTTTCTTGAGTAGCATCTTCCATACATGGCTCTGCACTTTGTTTTTCTTCCCCTGAAAAGGAAACGTGGAGAGATTCCCACAGCCGTACCCAGCTGAGCATTGCGGGGATGAACCGTGGCATGCGACGGAGCCAGTTCCCTGGTGAGAGCCGGGCGTGTGGGTTCCGGCCTCTGCTCCCCCGGACAGCGCAGCCGCCCTCGGAGACGTCCCGCCAGGTCCGGGCTCACCCAGGTCTGCCCATTTTCATATTGGGTTAGGCTCTTCCGTCTCAACTCCTGGAAGACCTTTCCCTCATAGGAAAATGAGCTCTCTGCCTATCACGTGAGTTGCAAATTATTTTCCTAGTGGGTCCTCCGCCTTTTGACCTTACAAATGGCCCTGTAGCCAGGTGGAAGTGTATATAGTGTTTAGGCAATACAAATTACCAGTATTTTCCACTTGGGCTTCTGCATTTTGGGCAGCAGCTAGAAAGGCCCTCCCCACACTAGCATTCTGAAGGAGTTCTAAGTTTCTGCTGGTGTGTTTAAGGTTTCATCGTTCGCACTGGGATCTCCGGTCCGTTAGCGCTGATCCTGGCGTACAGAGATGTGGGTTCCTTTTCTTTTCCCCACCGGGCACCCATGTGTCTTCACATTATTTATTAACGCATATGTTTACTTCTTAAAAGAGAACAGAGACTTGGGAGTCATGGAGTGTTGGGTCCTTATTTCTTTGGTGCTGCCACCTCGGGCAAGTCACGCCCCTTCTCGGAACTCCAGAGAAGAGATGAGGGAAAAGGCTTGAGAGGAAGCCACTGAAAGAAACCACGTGAAATGTTTCTGGTGAGATAGCCAAGGGTCTGATAGTGCGGAGATGACCTTGGGCTGTCTTGTCTCCTCTCTCACGGCATGAATGGGGAAACTGAGGCCCAGAAGGTGGTGTGGATTTGACGTCCAGGGTCTGGACCTTAAGGTCAGGATACCAGGCAGACACAGAGAGAAGAAGAAGAGGCTGACCTCACCTCCCAGCTGGGGAAATCAGGCCAAAGCAGAAGCGACACCTCTCCAGACACTCCAAATAGAAGTTGTGGTTTCCACTCTGTTTCCCAGGAGCAAACCACCATCTTCACTTCTGCTTGTAGCACCCAACATCCCTGCCTCCATCTCTCTGGAGGCCACCCCCAACCCACCGTTGCCATCCACACGTCACCCTGCAGTTCATAGTGCAGGGCCCTCGGGAAACGGGAACCCCTGGCCTGACTTCCAAAATGGTCCCAACTGACCGTGGGAAAATGGGATGCCACACAGGGGTGTGCCTGGGTGTGTACGGCAGCCCAGCGGTCAGACTGAGACTCCAGCCAGCCCAGGGCTCCAGAGTCCAGGTCAGACGCCGTCCCCAGCGTGTGGCAGCCTCCCCACGGCGGCTGGGTGGCTGCACTGCTGCGTGAACAAGTTGGACCCTATGTAGCCAACAGAGAGGTCGGGAGACCTTCGGAGCACAGAACAGAGCCTTTGAAGGGTGCAGATTTGACAACCAGTTCCGGTGCTCAGTGCCTGGGCTCTGACCCTGGGCAAGTAACGTGACCTCACTGTGCCTCAGGTTTTTTCATCTATAAAAGGAGGCCAAGAAGACCTGTTTCCCAGGGAGAGAGACTCCAACAACCATTTCCCTGACTCGCACACCCGGGGAATCCAGGCCCGACCCAAAGTCCCTGGCCAGGAATACACCTGCGCTCCAGCCTTGGGAGCCCTGCCTTCCTCCTGGAACTGACCATGCACCCCCGCAGCCCACCCTCTCCCGCCAGCACCAAGGCCTGCGGAGCCAGCCACGCTCCTGTACGTGGCCCCATCTGCTCCTTCCAAACAGCTGCTCCTGCCAGCTGCAGGCTGGAGCCCCACCTCCAGCCTCACCCTGGCCGGGGAGAAGCCTGGCCCCAGGGACTCTGCCGAAAAGCCCTGACAGGTGCTATTAATAGCCCATTTTACAGGTAGGGAAAGCGCGACCGTGCCAAAGCCCAACAGGGAGTCTGAGACCAGGCCAGCACCAGAGCCATTTCCCCGACACACTGTCCCCAAGCTCCAGTCCAGGTCCCTCTGAGAGCAACTGCCCCTGCTCCAATTTGCCCAGCACAAACTCTGCCAGGCCCTTGCTCCTGTCGCCTGAAGCGCAGGTTACTGGATTAGACCCATTTTACAGATGAGAAAACTGAGGTCCAGAAAAGAAAGGGCCAATCATTTGTTCCCAGGCTACATGAGAGGAGTTAAGATTTGAACCCAGCACCCAGCCACGCCTTAATTTAAATGACCTTTTTTTCAAAAACAGATCTCTACATTCCCCTACAATTTAATGTTGTCCCCAAGAGCCCAGAGACTGGTGAACAGAATGAAGGCGGGTGCCCAGCTTGCTGCGCTTGGGAAGCCCCCGGCCCGGTGCCACCTGGGCAGGGACATGCCCAGAGCCTGCTGGGGAAGCCCCAGAGGAGGACGGGGCGCTGGGGGGAGTGGGGAATAGCGAGGCTTGGAGGGGCTGACCTGTAGGCTGCTGCTGCTGCTGCTGCCTGCCGTGCTGCTGTCTTGGCCGCGTGGCGAGCCGGAAGAAGGGGAAGGGGGAGAGGGGACGCAGGAGCCGCTGTGCCAGGGCAGCCTCTCTGCTCTTCTCACCGCGCGCCGGCACTTCTTCTTTCAGCGGCAGAAGCCTTGCGCTTCCTCTGTGCTGACAGCAACGCCCAACTCACTCCTTGATCTCAAAGCCCAGGGCCCACAGCGGGTGGGCGGGGTGCTTGGAGTCGGTGGGGAAGGGGAAGAGGGCTGGCCAAAGTGGCACCCTGCCGAGTTCAAGACCCACCTTGGCTCCGTACCCTTGGGCAAGGGATTTCACTTCTCTGGGCCTCGGTGTCCCCATCCGTAGAAAAGGGAGAATGACCCCTGCCTGACCCGACAATTAGTGAGATTGATGATGGTAAGGACCAGGTAGGGGCATGCCCGGCGCCTGCCGGGGAACCCCCAGAGGAGGGCAGTTAGCGGGGAAAGTGGGGAACAGAGAGGCCCAGAGGGGCTGACCTGTGAAGCTGCCGCCCCCGCAGCGTGCCAGAAGGGCAAGGCCAGGCCTTGTTGGACTGCCTGGGTTCAAATGCCGGTCCCACCACTTGCGGGATGGGTGGCTGTGGGCGTCTGACCGACAGTGGAGCCTCAGCGTCCCCTCTGTAAAATGGGGACCAGGACAGCGCCACCCCACAGGGCAGTGCGGGGCTCAGAGAAGGCAATGCTGCAGAGGCGCTGTGAGTGCTGCAGAGAGCCCTCAGTGTTTCACACGAGGGGAGCCCGAGGCCTGGAGCGGACAGGGGGCCTGGCCCAGAGTCACCCAGGGGCGGAGCCCCCCGGGGACAGGACGTACTGGGAGCAGAGCTCAGAAAACGTGGCCGGGGCAGTGGGGCTGGAAGGCTGGAAGGCTGGCCAGCTTCTCCTTGAGCCAGGGGTCTGGACAAGCCTGTCCTACTCCAGCCACCTCTTCCAGAGGACCCTAAGGGACAAGGAGAGGTGCCTGTGTGTGTTGGTGGGGGACAGTGCCCCCCATCCCGGCCCGCCGGGAAACTTGCCCTACCCCCCGTGCATGGAGGGGTGGGATGGGGTGTAGCAATGAGGAGGAAGAAGGTGAGTCCCAACGTGGTCTCTTCCACGCCCCCAGCTCAGGGACCTTCCAGGTCAGCCCAAGCACAGTCCACAACGGATAGCCACTTCTTCTCTGCCCCCACCCCAGGGGTTTCCAGCATGGGTTCAAGTGCAGCCCGCAGGTAGCTCAGGTGGCCTCTGTGAGAAGGGAGAGGGGAGCTGCTCCTTGGAGAGCAGGGAGGTTTCAGGGGAGCACAGGCACCCCAACAACAGCTGCATTGCAAAGATTGCAAAGGCTTTGCAGGGCTCCCTGTGCACCTGTGTCCTGACACCTTGACCACACTCCACCGGGTCTGCACATTGGTTTTCTGTGATTACCACCCCGGCATTGGCCTCCAGGCCCTCCCCCTCTGAGGTCTCCCAGCTGCCTCTGGGGTTGCAGCAGCCGCAGCCTTCTGCACCCGGGGCTGTCCGTGAGCCCCGGCGGCGGCTCCCAGGGCCAGAGAGGAGGCCCTGCTCTCCCCGAAGTCCTTCTCTTCTCCATCCGGGGTCTGTGCCAGCCTCACTGGGCCCCGCACTCCAGATCCCGGAACTCTGCCAACACACCGTCCAGCTCAACAGCCAACAGGGCCTCCCTCCCGCCTTCATGGTCCCGCCCCATCTGACTTCTACTGCCACCCAGTTAGTTCTGGATGCGCGGGCCATGTTCCGACGACCCACCTCCCTGCTCTGTCCCAGCTGGGGCGCTCCCAAGTACCTGGGCGGCACCGCAGCTCCTCTCCTCCATCCCTTAGGGCTCCTGCCTCCAACTCCTCTCTAGAACATTCCAGCTGCTTCAGCTTTAGGAGGCACGCCAGTCCCATGTTCAGTGCCCGGGGCAGGAAGAGGGGAAAACCACCTCCCACTCCCCGCCCTCGGAGAGCCACACGCCATCCCCAGTGCAGGGCCCGTCCACGCGGGGGCTACTCATGCTGGTGATCTGTGAGAGGAGAGTAAGTGGGATCCCTGACAGAACATTCAGTAAACTGAGTCACACCTTGAAAAACACATATGCTCTTCTCAATCCTGCCACATCCAGAAGCCTCCTTTGAAATGTAAATTCTTTCTAACTTCTCTCTATCCCTGCCTCCTGTCCTTTCCCCATCCCACTCTTCAAACTTTATTGGACATGGAAAACAACATATTTTTAAAAGACTTTATTTATTTATTTTTAGAGAGAGGGGAAGGGAGGGAGAAAGAGGAGAGAACCATCGATGTGAGAGAGAAACATCAATCGGTTGCCTCTCCTATGTGCCCCAGCCAGGGATGGAACCCACAACCCAAGCATGTGCCCTGACCGGGAATCGAACCTGCGAACTTTCCCTTTGCAGGACAATGCCCAACCAGCTGAGCCACACTGGTCAGGGCTACAACATATTTTACTTTTAAGGATTTTTTGTGTGTGTGGCAAAATATACGAGTACAAAACAAAGTTTACCATCTTCACCGTTTTTCAGCCTCCAGTTCAGCGGCATTAAGCCCCCTCACACGGCTGTGCAAACATCACCACCATCCGTCTCCAGAACTTTCCATCTTCCCAAACTGCAACTCTGTCCCCATCAAACACTCACACCCCCAGCCGCGGCCAACCACCGTTCCACTTTCTGTCTCTCCGGATTTAACTACTCCAGGGACCTGATGCAAATGATACAGCATTTATCCTTTCGTAGCTGGCTTTCACTTTGCACAGACTTCATGGTTAATTAATGCTGTAGCATGACTCATGGTTTCCTTCCTTTTTAAGGCTGAATAATATTTCTTTAAATGCACAAACTTCACTGTGCGTATCCATGTGTCCACCAACAGATACTCAGGTTGCTGCTAGCAGCTCTTGGCAAGCGTGAAGAACGCTGCTGTGAACATGGGTGGGTGTTCCCGTCATGTCCCTTTCTAACAAAGAAAAAGTTTCTACTGGATCAAAGATGTGTGTTTACATGATATTTATTTTTATGAGTTTCTTCTATTTATGCCAACTCATACAAATTGCCTATCCTAAAACGTAAAATGACTTAAAAAAAACACTCAGTAAATAACAGCACAAGCTCTCTGTGCTGGCTGATGGGGGCAGAGACACGGGACGGAGCGCTGCTGAACTGTGGGAGATATTGGCACTGGGCCCAGTTAAAAACCCTCTGCAAAGAGCTGGAGAGAAAAACCCCTGGGTGGGGGGGTGGCACTGGGAGGCCGACGCCAGATTAGCACTCCACCCTGATGGCTGCCTGAAGGTGTGGTTTTAGGGACCAGCGTGACCGTGGTAAACTGAGTCAGACCTGGGCTCTGAGCCCTCCCAGCTGGGTGGCCCTGGGCTTTTCATCTGATTTCCCGATCCTCATTTTCTCACTCTGAGAGGGTGTTAACCACACGCAGCTCACAGGGTGCCCGTAAAACAGAACTGTGAAGCCTACCGTTGTCACCCGTCTTAGTTCCTGGAGTGGGCGGCTCCCCGCAACCCCACAGCCTGACAGAGACACCCCTCGGACAACTATTTTGGTTCCTCTCCTAAGAGGGAAGGCCCACCCTGGCTGGCGTGGCTTAGTGGACTGAGCTCTGGCCTGTGAACCCAAAGGTTGCTGGTTCAATGACCAGTCTTGGCACATGCCTGGGATGCCCGCCAGGCACCCAGCTGGGGCCACCTGAGAGGCAATCCATCTATGTTTCTTTCCCTTTCTCCCTCCCTTGCCCCTTCTCTAAAAATAAATAAATAAAAATCTTTAAAAAAAAAAAAAAGAAGGAAAGCCCAACAGTGATGGCATTATAATGGGAACTTAGGTTCACCATCAACTCAGCCTCTTCCACCTCCAACCTACCCGGCCTCTGGAAACTGGAAGGAACTCTGAGCTCTGGTCCATGGCTGTCCTCAGTGGCTATGGGGCTTGGGGTGTGTCTGAGCCAACAGCCTCCCTGAGCGTTTCCTGAGCATTAACATGAGGACATCCCGGTCCTCTGTGCCCTCTACACCTCAGCCTCACAGGCCTGAGGTGTCGCCTGAGCTTCCCTCTCAGACATCGTGGATAACGCGCCCAAGTCTGTCTCTAGGTGTCGGGCGCTGTCCACATTTCGGCGTGCGAATACACAGCGAATGAAAAAGAGTGAAACTGCAAATCTTGCAAAAAGTGTGGGATTTCATGAAGTTGATGGAAGTAATGCCATGGAAATGGAGCCGCAGCTGACCACAGAGGAAGAAAACTTCCGTAAGTGAAATGACCACGCCCTTCAAGAGAACTCTTTGGCCATTAAAGGATTCAGAGTGACCCTTGGGTTGGAAACCCTAAAATATTTTTGCAAAAAAAAAAAAAGACCCTTTTGTCGTAAAGAGCCGATTCTTCCATCGTTCTAATGTGTACGTGGTGGCAATCATAATCTAAATTTTGTTAACCGCAGGTTAAAACTAACTTCTCTCTGGCATCTTTTATTTTTGACATAAAGTCCCAATTCGGCCAGGTTTCCCCCAACTCCCTTTCTCTGAATTTTTGGTTCTCTTTCCGATGAATTCACCTCAGTCTGCCCTCCAGGGAACAGGATGTGGTAAGAGGCCCTCCCAGACTCTGCCCGGCCCTCTTGCCCAAACCACAGACCCCTGCCCCCCACCCCACTGCTCAGTGAGGCAGGCAGGCAACCCCAAAGCTTCTGGGCGCTAGCGGACGAGACTGCTGCTCCACGTCCACTAGGTAGCGGAGCGGACACCGGACAGAAAGCAGTTAACAAAAGTGAACAGTCGGTAAGCACGCTCCACGTGCTGAGCCCGAGACAGGCGGTGCCCACTTCTGCTGAGGGGTGCCTAGTACTTCGTTAGCGCTCGCTCGGGAAACTGCGGCGGGAAAGCCGAGCCCCGCGGAGTCTCCAGCCCCTGCGTCCCGTTCTCCCCCTGCTCGGCCCCCCATGCAGGGGTGGGGCCTCTGCCGGGGTCCCGCCCGCTCTGCAGCAGAGCCCGCCGCCCAGGCCCGCGCCCTTCGCCCCAAAGTTAGGGGAGTGTCCCCATCCAGGGTCTCAGCAGGCCAGGGTCGCAGCCGGGCCGCAGTTTGCCTGGCGACCCACAGCCCCCACCCCCCTGGCCGTCTCCTTTCCCTCCCCTCCCCCCGGGAGGGAGGAGGAGACTCCGCGGCCCTCCCCCGGCCCTGCCGGCGGCGGCCGCAGTCAGCCCCGTGCCCGCTCCGCCCAGCCGCGGCGGGTCGGACGTCCGGAGCTCGAGGGTCCCCGGCCGAGGTGAGCAGGGGCGGTAGTGCTGGGACGGAAAGCCACGGCGTCCCAGGAACTCCCTCCAGGCCGCGAATCTTCCGCAGGAAAGAAGGGGTTAAGTTGGGGAGCGAGCTGGAGCGGGGGGCTGCAGGGTTCCCGCGTCCGCAGCAACCCCAAACTCAGAGCTGAACTTCCTAGCCCCCTTCGCGGGCTCCCCCAGCTTCTGGGCTGCTGTGCCACAAGTGTGGAGGGGATGCGGGGTGGGGGAGACAGGGCCGCCTCCGGAGTGCCGCGGGCCCGACGGGACGGGCGGGGGCATCGGGCGGGGGCGGAATTTGGAACTTTCCCCGGGGGACCCAACATAGTCACCATGGCGAGTGAGTGATGGACCAGCGGCGGGGGCCAATCGGAACACGAAGCCACTAGGCTGCCAATGGGGACCGCGGTGTGGTGGGCGGGACAGCGCCTTGCGAGCCGGGGAGCCCCTACCGCCCTCCGCCAGCCACTAGGGGGTGCGGGGCAGTTCGCTGGACGTGGGCAGCCCTGGAGCCGGACCAGGAAGTTTGGCCTAAGACGACTCAGGGCTTGGAAAGGGCAGAAAGTGAATTTCTGGAAGGTGTTGGAGCAGGTGGAGTGACTAGTGCTAGGACAAAGGAGTGGGCTTCCAGTTCCGCGCCGTTCTCAGGGTGCCAACGGGTGACGTGTGGTCAAGCCTGCTCCGCACCCGGACCTTCAATTTCTCCCTTAAGTGGGGGTTGTTCAGGGCTGTGGCGTTAAATTGGTTCGGGTTGGCACAAGGTCTGCCCACTTTTAGGAATCTTGTTAGTGCCTCTCTCCAACGTAAGAGTAAGGAAACAGGCCCAGGGAGGGCAGAGACGTGCGGGTACCACGCAGCGTAGCAGCGGCAGAGCTGCGACTGGTGGGAGGTCTGCTCTGCGAGAATGCATAGGTCAAGAAGTTGCTGAGAGATCCGGGGCTGGGGGTGGGTCCCCAAAAGGGCTCCCACCCTCTCCCATACCAGCTATGCTGGGCCACTTAGCCAGATGCCTGAGGACCCCATTGTGGAGGTGCCCCTGAAGTAGACATGACCTAAGAGGAGAAACATCCAATCCCAGCACTCCAGCTTCCTCAAACCCCGCCCCCCTACACACACACACACACACACACACACACACACTCTCTCTCTCTCTCTCTCTCTCTCTCTCTCTCTCTCTCTCTCTCTCTCTCTCTCTCTCTCTCTCTCTCTCTCTCTCTCTCCTGCTTGTCCTCTATATAGATGCGGGCAAGTGGCTGCTCCCCTGGGCCTCAGTTGGGGCCATTTGTAAAGGAGTTCCAGGCTATCTTAATGGCTCCTCCGTCTGAGATGGGGTTGTCTGAGACAGTCCAGGGGTGCTGACCCCAGGGCTCAGGTCCAGCCTGCAGGCCCCGCTTGCCTGCCTGCCTCCCTCTCAGTCCTCTCCTGGAGGTCCGGTGGCTGGAGCCCAGGCAGCAGGTCAGAGAGACAGGTGCCCACAGTTTGTGGGCTGACCAGCCTTAGACCCTGCACTTATCCAATCAGGCTGTCCTCTGCGGTTTCCTGCTGGGCTCTGCTCCCTGCCCAGAGCCAGGCCTGTGGCCATGGGCCGGCCCCTTAGCCCCACCTGAAAGGTTCTAGGAGGACATAGGGGGTTTCTGAGCTGGTTGGGCCGCTGGGCGCACCCCCAGTCCTCTCAGCTGGCCCCCACCCAGGCCTCGGCATTGCTCGCTTCTTTCATTGGATATTGAGAGTCATCTAAACATGCTTAGGACAAAACTCCAAGTTGCGCCCTTATGTGCCCATTAGGCTTCCTCTGGTAAGAAGCCTGACCCCTGACCTGGCCATGAGATGACCTCTGACCCTGACCTTGGCCACAAACAGGCTCAGACACCTGTCTGTCTCAATGCCTGCCCACAAAGTGACTCCTGATCCTTAGGATAGCTCAGCCCTCCCTGGTCGCAAAGGGACCCCTAACCGCTCACCTTTCATCCGTAGCCTGGGAAGCATTTACGCAGCATGCTTCGGCCAGCGAGGCCAAGGTGCCCTGTGGACTTCACAAGGTGGCCACTGGTGAAGAACAGGGAGGTGCAGGTGCCTTTGGGAGCACTGATGTAATCTGTGTATGAGGTCAGGGAAGGCATCCCGGAGGAGGGGAAACTGAAGGTGGGCCTTGAAGGATGTGTAGGAGTTTGCTGGTGGAGAAAGAAGGGGGAGATATTCCAGACCGGTCCACAAGCAGCAGGAGCCACTGCTCACTTTCTGTGGTCACACCTGATGAGAGCCCAGCTGGAGGCGAGTGTCCCAGCAAAACATTCTTGTTTCTGTCCTGGAGTGGCCGGCCGCTGTCTGGAGCAGTGGGGCTGGGGCCCGGGAGCTCTGTGTCCCGCTCACAGTGCTGCCCAGCCAAGGGGATGCAAGTCACAGTTCAGCCTCTACTCCGCACCCCACTGGTCATGTAGAAGCACATCCTCACATCAGGGCCTGTCCTGGAAGCTCTGAGTGGCGGAAGAGTCCTGCCTGGGTGGGCGGAGCCCTGTGCTGCAAGAAGAGGGTGGCTGGCCAGGTCTAGGTCTGGCTGTGGAAGGCTGTAGGGCTGTGCTCTCCGGGCAGGGCGTGGGGCTGGGGAGATGGAGGCATTTCCTGGAGGTGCTGGACCTGAGCTGGGAGGGTGGGTGGGGATTTCAGACTCCTGGCTGGGAGGGGTGCAGCTTGGGCAGCAACCCTGAGGGTTAGAGCAGGAATAGACCCATCTGGCTGGTGGGTGGCAGGAGAGAGAGGGGGGAGGCTGGGGTGAAGAAGTGTCCCTGGGGCCTGTGGTGGCTGGTCCCTCATGGACCTGCTCCTTGCGGGGTGGTGACACCCTGGGGGAATCAGGAGGCCACCCTGCACACGTGGGCATGCCCGACGGGAAGAAGGCACCAAGCCTGAGGGGCAAGGGCAGCAGGGCAGGGCAGCTGGAGCCCGTGTTGCGTCTGATTCTCGGCGAGTGTGTGTGCTACCAGGGCCACATGTGAGGTTTTGTCCCCAAGGCTGCGTTATGTGCCAGGGGTGGGTGGGGGCGAGGGGGGGCGTGCATTGCTTGGCAGGGTCTGGCTGAATCTACATGGGTGTGGAGGGTTCCTGGTGTGCTGGGGGATGGGCTTTCCAGAAAACCAAACTTGGGGCCCCCTGCCCCAACTCCTTCCCACGTGTATGCGTACACAGCCCCCAGGGGACCCTGGTCTGCAAGAGGAAATGCAGGAGGGCCTTTCACAGCCTGTCTGTCCGCACTGCTGTCCGTCCTTTTCCCCAGCCCCAGGAAGGGCCGGGCCGGGCTGCTGAGAAGAGGAACAGGAGCTGAGTCTGGAGCCCACCCCTGCCTTTAGCGTGGGTGCCTGGAAGCCATTAGGGGCCTGGGTGGCGCCCGCCCTGCCCTGCGCGACAGGCCTGGGATTCCTGGAAGGAGCAGGCCACCCCCTTCCTGCCGAGCCCGTGCCAGGCCTGGCGGCGGCTCCCAGAGGCAGAGAGGATGTGGCAGTGGCCCCTCCCTGCCACCCTCTCAGTTTACGGGCTGTGACAAGGGCCCAGCGGACAGGGCGCCCGGGCCCCAGGCCCCCCTCAGCACCCCCCATTCTGAGCACAGCCCTGGCTGCCGGGCTGGCACTCGGGTTTCCTGCCTCCTTCCCCTCCCCCGCCGGCTCTCACGTTGTTTTTCTTTTCCGAGAGCTTCTCCACGTGGAGGCTGGCCAGGAAAATGGGGAGAGGAGAGCGATGTCCTGTCCGTGTGTGTGTGTGTGTGTGTGTGTGTGAGTGAGTGTGCCTCCGCTTGGCCGTGAGTATCTTTGCGTCTCTCTGTGTGTATCCATCCATGCATTGGCCTGTGTATGTCTCCAGGTGTCAGGTGTGTCTGGGACTCCATCTGCAGGTGAGCATCTTCCTGTGCATCTTAGAGTTTTGCGTGCGTTGGGTTCATCTCTGAGTATGCGTGTGCCTGCCCGTGTCTCTTTACATCTCTGTTTATGTGTAGACGGGTGTGTGCCTTCGAGTGTGCCTGGGTGTGTACAGATGTCTGTGAGAGCACACGGAATCAAGGCCAGCTACCTCACTGCACAGGTGGAGAAACGGAGTCACAGAGCGGGCACTCGCCTGCCGGGGGGGGATCCTTTGGGGAGTGAGTGGTATTCTGGGGACTGGAACCTACATCTGTGTGGCTGTGTGTGGGCGCATAACTTCGGGCAGGTGTTAGCAGAGCTGAGACATACACACTTGTGTGTATGGACGTAGGGGTGGGGACAAGGCATCACCAGATCCCCGAAGGTCCCAAACTTGGACTATTCATATGATTCCCAGCCTCATGTCTATTAAACCAGAGACTGCACTGAGAGAGACTACCCTCTTAGGGGCAGAAAAGAGGGGACTTTGGGGCGTAGGGCCAGACAGGGAGGCAGCGCCAGTCTGCGGGCTTACCTTTTCGCTGCCAGCCCCGACATCAGATCACCTGCCAAGGGGGCGGGCTTAGAGACTGGAAGAGGGGACACAGAGCAGTGGCCAGGCAGTGTGGGGACAGTGCCCTGGTTGGTCATTCAGAAAAGGAAGGCCACAGAGAGATCAGGGCGGAGCCTCAGGGGCTGGTGTGAGGGACAGGCTGGCCGTGTGGGGAACAAAGGTCAGGCTGTGTCCAGGGGCTGCTGGAGGTGGTCAGAGTGAGGCCACAGGGAGGGAGAATGTGGCAGGTTAGGGACAGAGAGGGACATGTGTCTCATTTATTTTAAATGGGATGCCTCCCATGAATGACAGCTTGAAACGTCACCGCACCCCCTCCATCTCACAGACACTGGCTTGTCACCATCATACCACCCGTGTGCGCATGGGCTCACCAACCCCCCCCCCCCCCACCACCCCAGTGTTTGTGTGTGGACTGCTAGACACCATCGCTGGACCGGCCCTGGGGCTTACTTAACCTTGCCGAGCCTGCCTCTCCTCCTCAGTAAAGGCCATTCATGCCCCTTGAGCCTGTTGAGACAAATGAATGAAATAACTCACATAAGCCACGGTACCCGGTCTGTCGCCGGCCCTCCACAAATACCATTGTCATTGTCATCACGCGCCGAGACTAAAACAGTGACCAGGAACCAGCTTCTCCCCTCAGCAAACTCACGGCCTGGGGTGAGAATGGGGAGCGGACAGGGCACCCACATAAATGGTACAACGAGGTTAGTTCGTGCAGTGGTGGAGACAGGTCAGGGCCTGACCGCCTGGCCCGAGATGGTCCGGGAGGACTTCTGGGTGGGGGTGATATCTCAGACAAGTTTTAAGGATGCGATGAGTTCGGCCAGCGTGGGAGGGGGCAGGAGGGCCAGCATGGAAGCGTGCTGTGTTCAGGGTGGAGATGAGGCCTGAAGGTCAGGGTTGCAGACCAGCCGTCGCTGCTGCAGGTTGGAGGCACTAAAGCCGGGAGTCTGGAAGCCAGTGAGAAGGTGGCTGCAGGCTCTTGCTCACCATTCCAGCCTCGGGGGTGCTCCTGGAGCAGGCCATTTTCCCTCCCCTGGCCTTTGCCCACGCTGTTCCCTCTGCCGGTTATGCCCTTCCCATGGCTGATCTTACGGGTACAGACAGGTGGTGGCCACAGTCTAACAATGGTGTGCTCTCCTACAGGTGCCAGGAGGCATCCCCCATCCCGTGGCCAGGAGAGCAGCGGGTAGAAGCGGCCATCATGCACAGTGGTATCGCATCTGCAAAAAGTCCCCGGCGCCTCCCCTGAGTCCAGCCCAAGTTCAAGCCCAGAGCCTGTGAGCCCCCTTGCACCATGAGCCACGGGCCGAGCCCACGGCTGGCCGAGTCCCCGCAGCTGTCCAAAGGCAGCCTCCTGACCATTCTAGGCAGCCCGTCGCCCGAGCGCATGGGGCCAGCAGACTCACTGCCTCCCACGCCGCCCAGTGGCACGCCCTCCCCAGGGCCGCCCCCTACCCTGCCGTTGCCCACACCCTCTGCACTGCTTGCCGATGGGGACTGGGAGAGCCGCGAGGAGCTGCGGCTGCGGGAGCTGGAGGAGGCGCGCGCGCGGGCAGCGCAGATGGAGAAGACCATGCGCTGGTGGTCGGACTGTACTGCCAACTGGCGTGAGAAGTGGAGCAAGGTGCGCGCAGAGCGCAACCGCGCACGCGAAGAAGTCCGCCAGCTGCGCCAGCGCCTGGACGCGCTCACCAAGGAGCTGGCCGGCGCCCGCCGCGAGCGCCAAGAGGTGCAGGGCGAGTGTGAGGCGCGGGGCCGAGAGCTGGCGCGGCTCCGTGGGGCCCGGGGAGCCGCTGACCAGACGCCCGATGGACCCGAGACGGAGCCGGAGCGGGAACACGAGCCCGTGCGCGATGTCGGGTCAGAGAGGCCCCAGAGCAGCCAGGTGCGTGGACGCGGTGGCGCTGCCGGGCAGGGAGGGCCTTAGCTCTTGAGTCCGAAAGTGGACTGGGCTCAATGATTGTGCACAGAAGTGGAGGCGGTCGGGCCCAGCAAGGGGATGGTAGGGGCCTGGTGCCCTAAGAGGTTTCACTTCTGTGGGTCAACTTGGTGGGGCCCCAGGTCGCCTCCCTTCTGGAGACCCCTAAAGCAGCGAGCCCTGGGTTCTGGTGGTCCCTCCACTCTCACACCTGAGTAGTCAACAGAACCAGGGAATCATCCACTCTGAGCAGGAGTGGGATTGAAGTACTTGCCTGGGAGGCATCCATTAGCAGCAGCGCTGAATCCATGCATTCGATCAACTTGAACTGAGGGTGGGGAGGCAAACATTTATAGCAAGCATCAATTTCAGCTGAGAGGTGGGGGGCTGTGAGGGCCCTAGGAGCACGGACCCAGTCTTTGGGGAGGGGACTTTACAGAAGCTCTCCTGGAAGAAGTCCTGATTAAGTCACTGAGACCAGCAGGATGCACAGGAATTAGCCGTGAAAAGTGCAGAGAGGCACTCCAGGCCCAGAATGGCCTGGGCAAGGCCCCAAGGCGGAGAGCGCCCGGGGAGCTTGGGGACGGGCCATAGCAGCTCCCACCATTCTGGGGCCATCTGCAGAGCCCTGAGCTCTGCAGTGCATTTTCTAGGTCATTCTCACAGCAGCCCCAGGAGGGGGTTGCTTTGTGGAGGAGGACATTGAGGCACAGAGAGGTTAAGGACCCGTGTCTCCCAGCTGGTGACAAGTTGCTGGGGAGTTGAACCCAGGGGAACTTCAGAGTCCATGGTAATAATCAGTACGGCTGGAGCATTAATGGTGGGTGTGGAGGGCAGCCTCCCCTGAACCAGCAGGCCTGTCACCAGAAGGCCATCCAGGGGCAGAGTCCAAGTTCAGGTTGCTCCTAGCTCCATCCCCGAGCTCTAGCTAAGATTCTTGGTTGCCCTGCCCCTCCCCTGCCCTGCTCCCTCCACCCCTGCAAGCTAGAGTGGGCACCGCTACCCACTGGTAGCTGAAGCTCCCTCTTCCCCAGCCTTGCCTGGTTTTGGAGGTGGCATTCAGTGCTCTTCTTGGGGGCAGACCATGACAGCTCCTGTCAGCCAGCCCTGCAGTCTGTTCCTGCTCTGTCCTTGTTCTGGTTGTTTGTCGCAGTCCAGGAGGGGGCAGGGACAGCCGTGAGAGCCCTGGAGGTGCAGTCTGAGTTTGCCCTCCCGCTCAGCCTCTTGTTTGCTCTGCGACCCAGAATAAGCCTCTCCCCTCCCTGGTTCCCTGTTTCCGAAGCAGAGCTCTGGGCCAGGTGGCACCTGAGGCCCCTTCCAGATTCTGCGTTAACAGGAGTGGAATCTCACTCCTCGGGGCGTCCTCAGAGCCATGGCCCCCATCTAGCAGGGAAACCGAGAGCGGCCTGGGAAGGGGCTGGCCCACTCACGTGGGAAGGCCGTGGGGAAGCCAGGCTGGAACAGAGGCCGTGGGTGTCTGGGGTGTGGGGTCAAGGAAGGCCTTCGGGATGCACAGGGACAGGGCAGAGGAGAAAGGAAGGTTCAAGAGGGGAAGCAGGGCTTGGCGTTGGGTTACTAATCCCCCACAGCTTTCTCTCTGGGAGCTGGTTCTGCTTGCAGGACTGTGTTACCATCCATCCTGGTGCTCAGCTCCCAGAGCCTTAGTATTTGCCCCTGAAAAATGGGGTCTTAGAGCCCAAATTTCTTTCGAAGGAATTTTGTTCTTATTCGCTGTAGGAATTCCCTGCCTCTGCATTGATTCACACCAAT
Source organism: Phyllostomus hastatus (assembly GCF_019186645.2). NCBI lineage: Eukaryota > Metazoa > Chordata > Mammalia > Chiroptera > Phyllostomidae > Phyllostomus > Phyllostomus hastatus. Next base: position 24,178,335 of record NW_025334024.1, read on the forward strand.
GTCTCACCATATGTTTGCATACTTACAGTGACAGGGAGCTCACCACCTCTTCTGAGAAATCTTCCAGGATACAGGGAACCTTGGTGGCTGACTTGGTGTTCAGTTCCAGGACAAGAAGGGGGAGGCCCCGAGGAGGCCGTGTCCTCCTTCCCTGTCTAGGATGGAGAGCCAGGCTACAAAACAGGGCGCCGGGGCCCAGAAGGGCTATGTGACCTGCCCAGGGTTACCCACCACGCTGATTCCAGACCCCAGTCCTGGGAGAGGCCATGAGGGCTCAGCAGCCACTGGTCCATCTTCCACCTTGGTCCCCGCAGGAGCTGGAGCTGGTGGAGAACCTGCTGAAGAGCAGACCAGAGGAGCCCGAGGGCTGCTGGGAGGCACGCAGTGTAGGGGCCGGGGGCCCACGGGGCAGCTCGGGCCGCCAGGAGCGCAGCCGGCTGCCCTGGGAGGACACGGCCGCCATTGAGGAGGACGCCTCCAAGTTGACGGCCCTGCGGCTGCGGCTGGATGAGTCCCAGAAGGTGCTGCTCAAGGAGCGAGAGTGAGTCCTGGGAGGCAGGAGGGGGCGCAGGGCACCCTCAGCACCACGGAAGGAAAGTCGGTGTCAGATGTGAGACTCGCTGATGGGGGGCGAGCGGCACTGTCGGGGCTCGAGTCTGGCAGCGTGAGTGCCTCGCCCTGGGACCCCGGGTGCATTTCGTTCACATTCATTCTGGTAACACGTGCTGGGCACCTGCCCTGGGTCAGTCAGGCGCTGTGCTCAGCTGTGAGGATGCAGCCGTAAACGAGACCAGGAATCCCCACCTCTGTGGCGCTTACGTGCAGGTGGGGGGAGAGTGCCGAGGGCAAACATTTAACCGGGGGAGGAGGGACAGAGAGGTCGGGGGGTCGCAGCGGCAGAGTGGATTTGGATGGGTTGAGTCTGAGATGGCAGGGTGTGAATAGCCTGCAGTTGGTGAGACAGGTCTCTCTAAAATCAATCATTAAAAAATAATTTAAATAAAGAACATGCAGGTCACCGGTGACCTTGATCAGGGCACACGCCGGATTATAATGAGTGTGTTGTAGCACCCCCTCTTCCATCCAGAAATTAAATACATAGATAGGATAATGTGGCTGCACGGGGTTTCCTAAAAAGTCAACGTAATGCCATGTAGCCAGGAAGGCAGATGTCAGGGTGACGCCCCCACAAGCCAAGGGACACCGGAGATGGCCAGCAACCACCAGAAGTTAGAGCAGAGCCCAGGGCAGATTCCCACAGCCTTCAGGTGGCACCAGGCCTGCCAACACCTTGATCTTGGACTTCTAGCCTGCAGAACTGTAAGACCATCAATTTCTATTTAAACCAACAAAAATCAACCTAATGTGCTAACTGAAATATCAAGTTAAAAGGAAGGGAATTTATAATAAAATATATGTACCATTGACCCTTGAACAACCCGGGGTAGCGGTGCCGAGCTCCTCACAATTGAAAACCCCTGTATAGGATTTGACTCTCCCAAAACTTAACCACGGTTGTCCCTCAGTATTCATGGATGCCCGGGTCCCTTATATGAAATGCCGTAGAATGAGGCATACGCTGTCAAACTCCAGTTCTCGAAGGTCTCCCATCTGGAACAGTTCGGTTCTCAAAGAGCTTGTGGAATGGATGGAGTTCGGGAACTGAGGCTCCACTCGGAGCTGACCCTTTGCACCCACAGATTCCCAACCACAGATCAAAGACCCCGCAACACCCGGAGACACAGAGGGCCGACTCTGTAGCCACAGAAAAAACGTGCGTGTGAGTGGACCGGCCCGGTCCGGCCCCGGGTTGTGTTACGGCGCGGGGAAGCTCAGGCACGGCCCCGCTGGAAGGAGCCATGAGGGGAGGAGAGTCTGGTGACTTGATGCAGAAGGACAGTGGCGATGGCCGTGACAGCTGGTACGCGCATGGCCCGTACTCCGAGTCGGGCCTGTGCTGAGGCTGTATGCGCGTCTGCCCATTTGAGTCACCTGCGCGGACTCCTGGGAAAGCCGCAGGTACAGGCGTGCGGGGCCAGCAACTCCGACGCCCGAGGGGTGTCGCTGTGGGGATGGGATGTCTGGGGAGGTGAACAGCCTCTGGTCAAGTTCTGAACAAAGCCAAGGGCAGTCTTCCCTCAGTTTATGCAGCGATTCCGTCCCTGGGAAACCCTCAGTACACAAGGCACTTCCCACTCAGGTGTAAGCCAGAACGAGGGTCTGGGCTCGGATCATTTCCACCCCCAGGAGTGACAGGCAGCAGGGGAGCTGAGCTTGTTACCCATGGTGCTTTGCACGTGTGGGGGGGGCGGTCATGGAAGAACGAGGGAACCCTGCCCAGGGATGATGACAAGCGAGGAACGCTAAGTCCAAGAGTCACTGGACAGTGTTTTCCGGCTTTTCTCACTGCAGGCCTTCCAGGAAACCATAGTTCACGAGACAGGAGCAGGGGTCATATTTGGCAGATGACCCTGGGACCCCAGCGGGAGGGTGGCACCTGCCAGGGGTGGCCAGGGCCCTGGAGGAGGCCCTGCCCATCCCCACACCATGAGCTGGGCACCTGCCATTGTGGGAGAGGTACAGTTCCAGGAGAAATGCAAAACCAGGGTGCTTCCGTCAGTGTGGGCTGCCAGGGCCTTGAATGCCGAGGCAAGGACTTTGGGCCTGGGTCCTGCAGGTGCAGACTGCACAGGAGGACTCTGAACGGAGGGCCCCAGTGGGTTCACCCCCGTGTCTGCCTCTCCCTCTTTCCTCCTCAGGGATAAACTGGCACTGAGCAGGAACATTGAGAAGCTGGAGGGGGAACTCAGCCAATGGAAGATCAAGTACGAGGAGCTGAGCAAGACCAAGCAGGAGATGCTCAAGCAAGTGAGTCTTGGAAACCAGGGGGGGCTTTCTGGAGGAAGCAGCATTGTGCGGCTGAATTTCAGAAGTGTGAATGGAAGAAATAAGGGAGTTCATTCATTGTCAAGTGCCAGCTGTGCGCTACGCACCATTCTGAGTGCTGGGGTGGGCAACGGCCCTGCCGTCAGAAGCTCGCCTTGTGGGAGAGGGTGGGGGAAGACCTACAGAAACCAGGCAGGCAAATGCATAAACTGTGAAAGAGTCAAAACAGTATTAGAGCAATGGGGCGATAGGTCAGGAAAGGCCTGGCTAAGAGGGTGACATTTGAGGTGAGAACTAAAGCGATTAGAAGATGGGGGGGGGAGGCGTTCCCAGCAGAAGGCGTAGCAAATGCGAAGGACCTGAGACCAGAACAAGCCTCACGTGCACAGAAAACGAGCCAGAGTGGCTGGAGGGTAGTAAGTGAGAGAGGAGGCTGCAGGGACAGCTTGGTGGGCCAGGACGAGGGGGAGGAGTCTGGATGTAGCGTTTGCTGGGTGCCTCGTGTGTGCAAGAGCTCGCTGAGGCCCTGTGGCGTCAGGAGGCTGTCCCCCTTTATCAGTGAGGAACCTGAGGCCCCAGATGGCAGAAAGGGGACGTGGCTTTACCACAGCGTGGGGGACTTGGAGCAGGCAGGGGTCAGGCTAGGCAGCCTTTACCACGTCCTGTGTCAGCCCCCCATGGCCAGCAGGGGGCACCGCCACCCAGAGAAAGCTGGCTGGACTGGCTGTATTTCTCACGGGCAGGAGGACCACCGGTCTCAGACCAGCGGAAGGACTGCCACTGGTCTTAGGGAATCTCCCAGACCCCACCCTCACCCTCCTGAATCAGCATCTCTGGGGCTTGGGTTCAGGAATCTGTCCTTCTAATTTGTTCAGATTGCAAAGTGTAGTCATTTGCAATAAAGTGAATAAAACACACATGTGCAGTTTCACAGGCAGTTAGTAAGATCTTCCTTTGTATCGGACTTCTTTTTCTCAGCATTGAAGTATGTCAGGCTCATCCCTGTCTTTGCACAGAGAGGAGTGTGTTGGGGTTCCCTGCGGGCACCACCGCGTCAAAAGCGCCCCAGGCGATTCTGACGTGGCCAGCCCCGCACCCACCCTCAGATGGGTTCACATCCACAGGATGCGTTCAGCCAGTATATGCAGAGGGCTCCACTGTGCCGAGGCCATACAGGGGTACACAACTGGACAGACAGACAGACAGAGAAGCTGTCTGTCCTCCCATCCCCACAGGGTGTGGGGTGTTCTCCAGGTGGGGAGGGCAGGAGAGGCCTCCCTATGGGTGGGGGTGGGGACCACATTTAGGCCAAGGCCTGAGAAGAACAGTCCGTGCTGCAGAATACCTCGGGAAAAGCGTACCAGCCAGAGGGAGCCACCCGTGCAAAGGCCCTGGGGTGGACAGGGGATATTTGAGGCTTAGAAGGGAGCCCACACAGTGAACTAAGGGGAAAGATGTGGGAGGGATTTGTGAGGCCATAGGGAGGGGTCAGTCTTTACCCTAAGGAGCTCAAGAAGGGCACATGAGTGGCTTTATCTTTTTAAAGTTCACTCTCGGCTGCTGTTGTAGAAAATGGGCTGAAAGTGACTGTGAGTGGATCTAGGAGGCTAGGAGATAATGAGGTAGGAAATGAGACGTGTTGGAAGCGGCACAGTGATCAGGTTCAAGGTCAGCTCTGGACACCCGTTGTCCCGTTGGGTCACCATCTGCTTGCTGAGCCCTCCTCAGCAGTGCCCGCCCCCCAGAGCCAGTTCTGGGGTGGAACCAGGTGGTGCCCACATAACCAGGCAGGGCTGTGTCCCGCAGCTCAGCATCCTGAAGGAGGCTCACCAGGACGAGCTGGGCCGCATGTCCGAAGACCTGGAGGACGAGCTGGGTGCGAGGTCCAGCATGGACAGGAAGATGGCCGAGCTGAGAGGCGAGGTAGGGCCGCTGGCAGGATCTGGGAGGGTGGTGGGGGTGGGGGCCAGAGGCCCTGCCTCCATCAGCTTGAAAGAGGTCTGTGCTCTGAGAGGGGCCAGCCACCCCTTGGGGGGGTACCCCAATCTACCGTGGGCACTCTCCCTCCCATGCAGAGACCAGAGCACCCTCACATCCTGCACACGGCGAGATAGCCAGGGTTAATTATAGCCCCTGCAGCTGGGCCTGCTTCCTGGCGTCACAAGTGAACAGCTCCAGGAGGAGGTGGAGTGGAGGGAGCGTCCAGGGAGGGCCCTTCCATGCCCTCCTGCCCTGCGGGGGAGGGGGGGGCCTCACCCCTCCCGCCCTGTTGCAGATGGAGCGGCTGCAGGCGGAGAACGCAGCCGAGTGGGGTCGCCGCGAGCGGCTGGAGACCGAGAAGCTGGGCCTGGAGCGGGAGAACAAGAAGCTGCGGGCGCAGGTCGGGGACCTGGAGGAGGCCCTGGCCCGGCGGCGGCGGCAAACAGCCAGCGCGCTGGACTGCGACCTGCGGGCCAGCCAGGCCGCACTCTTCGAGAAGAACAAGGTGGGGCAGTGGGTGGCATGGCCAGGACCGGGGCAGAGCACCTACTGTGTGTCCAGTGTCGGCCCACAGGGGTCCGGGGGCCCCTGAAGTAACAACTGAGGACAGACATGACGATCACCCAGCAGCCGCTCCTCCTGGGCGCCCACGCTGGGTCGGGCTCAGTGATAACTGCAGGACCTGCATTGATTGAGCACCAGCCGTGGGCCCTGTCCCAGTGTTGTCACTGTTCCCAGGGGCAGCAAGAGGTGACGGCGGCCTAGACCAGGCTGCGGTTGGTGGGGCTGGAGCAAAGGGGATGGATTCCAGAGACCCTCAGGCCGCGCCAGGCCCCATTGTACAGATGTGAAAACCGAGGCTCAGCGAAGTCGCAGAGCTCGGGGGAGGGCGTCTCCTTTCCTGGCTGCTCATCCTCTCCTCAGCCGCTCTGGCCCCGCTTAGAGCATCCCCCCAGGCCCAGGGCTTTACTGCCCTCCGTCATAGGTTCTGAAGACTCCAGACCTCATCCCGGCCCAGAAAACCTGACTCGGCACCGGTAGCCTGCTGGACAACCCGCGTCATCTCCAGTAGGCGCCTCCCAGTATCACGTCCAGAATGGGGCCACTGACTCGCCCACCCAGTCCTCTCCCCTCATTGACCCCCAGGCCTCCTCACCTCGGTAGACGGCCCCCACCAGCCTCCAGCTGCTCAGCCAAACCTCTAGTGCTGGCATACCAGACAACAGGTGGAGAGGTTGCAGGGAGAAGGGACACCAGCGCCCGCCAGAACTGCCCGACACTGCGGGACTCCCTGGCACGGTGCCCTCTGACTCTGAGCCCTCCCTTCCTCTCTGTCTCCCCTCCCCCCCCGCAGGAGCTGGCAGACCTGAAGCATGTCCACGGCAAGCTGAAGAAACAGTTCCAGGAGAAGGTGGCGGAGCTGGCACACGCCAACCGGCGGGTGGAGCAGCACGAGGCGGAGGTGAAGAAGCTGCGGCTGCGGGTGGAGGAGCTCAAGAAGGAGCTGGCGCAGGCCGAGGACGAGGTGAGCGCCCGCTGGGGCCCGAGGGGCAGGCGGCCTCGGAACCTCGGCTGGGGAGGGAGCGCCATCCATGCTGGGTCCCTGGTGCCTGGCGAGAGCCTGACTCCCAGGACGTGCCCCGGGTAGAGCGGGCGGGTGGGCGGATGATGGATGGATGGGAGACAGGTGTGTGGGTAGGGAGGGTGGGAAGGAAAATGGACGGACAAGGTGGAGGAGTGGCTGAAAAGACTAACGGATGGGTGAGTGGGTAGAGGTGTAGATGGTAAATGGAAAGACAGAAGGATAACTCCACGGATGGCTGGACAGATGATGAGGGGCTGCGTGGACAGATGGGTGGGCGAGGAAGGAAGGGGAGAAGGATGGGTGGGTGAGCCGTGACGGCAAATGTCTCAGAGGTGATTGGGTGAGTGTGGGTGGGTGGAGGGGTGACGGACAAGCGTGTGGAAAGACGGATGACCGAGTGGACAGCGGAAAGATGGAGAGGCAATTGCCTGGCCCAGTGGGTGGAGGAATGAATGCACGGGGAAAGAGGGGCGAAGGGTGGATGGATGGATGGATGGATGGCAAGATAGGTGTGTCTGGGAGAGTGGAAGGACACGCAGATAGACAGGATGGATGGGTGGCTGAGCAGTTAGACAAATGAATGGTGAGTGGGCCTCTCCATGGGCAGATGGATGTTGCCATGGATGAATGGTCACGTGGACAGACTGACGAGGATGGATGAGTTGATGGATGATCAGGAGCTTGGAGCATTGGAGGGCGGGTAGGTTTAGAAGGGGGGGGCAGGAGGGAGGGAGAGGAGCAAACAGGCTGCTTCCCTGGAGGAGGTGGGCCTTGGTCTGGGCCGCAGAGGACAGACAGGGCCTGCTCTCCGGGAAGGACGCCCCCACCCACGAATGGCAGTTGGCAGGCCAGGCGAGCCCAGCCCAAGGTGATGCCCGTGCTGTTGGCCCTGCTCACCCCCCAGCTGGATGAGGCCCACAACCAGGCACGCAAGCTGCAGCGGTCGCTGGACGAGCAGACGGAGCAGAGCGAGAACCTGCAGGTGCAGCTAGAGCATGTGCAGTCCAGGTGGGCCCCATGTGCACCCCTGGGGGGGGCGGGGCGGGGACCGGGCTGCAGCGGGGAGAGGGTTCCGGGCCCGGGACAACACAGATACTGGGCCGAGAGCCTCCAGCCAAAGGAAACCTCCCTCCTTCCGGGCAGGGCCGGAGCTCAGGCTAGAGGGGAAGACAGAGAAGGAAGAGGGCCGGGCCCCCTGGGGCCAAAATCCTGTCCCCTCCAGGCTGGAAGGGCCAGGAAGCCAGGGGAGGGGAGTGCAGGAAGTGGGGCCAGCCGAGAACCTGGAATTGTCTCCTGTGGCCAGAGAGCAGGAAGAGCGGCCCAACAGGTCAGGGCCAAGGTGGAGCAACAGGCCAGCTGGGATCGGAGGGATCCGAGGGGCCCTGGCCTGACAGCAGGCCCGCGCCCTCAATCAGGACCACGGGGTCTCGGGGGACCCATCCTCTGCGTCCCTCCCCTGCTCTCCCCCATCCGAGCACCCTGGGAGTGGCCCCCTCTCCCTGACGCCCCTTGGGGCCATGAGTGTCTATCAGAGACCATCAATTCCCAGCCCCTCCCCACTCCACGAGCCCCCCACCTGGTTCCTGGGCCGGCCCTGGCAGGCCCTCACTCGCTGCCTCTTATTCCACGGACTGGAGGGGGCCGGGGCTCTGCAGCCAGATCGCCGGGGTGCGGTGGGGGACCCTGGCTCTGTGCTCCGCAGCTCTGTGACCTGGGGCCATGCACTCACCCTCTTGGTGTCAGAGCTTCCTCTTCTGTGACGTGGGGACAGTTCTTAGCTCTGGGTCATCGTGAGAACCAAAGGAGCCAGTGTGTACCCGGCACGTCATAAATGCTGAATGACTGTCAGCTGCTGTGGCCGCTCTACCCCCGGGCAGGGGGCTTACATGTGGGTCAGATATTGGGCTACAAGCATCGTGCTCCCGTAAGAAGGGAAGGGAAAGTTGTTATTTTTTTTTTCCTATGGGGCTGGCAGATGAGGAAACGAAGGCACGAGAGGGTGAGTCCTCCCGTGGCCGCACAGCCAGTGGGTGGCCCGGCCAGACTGCCCCTCACCCCTTGGCCATCAGCCATCAGGGCCCTCATTGACTAAACACGTGCTGTGTGCTGGGTGTGAAGGGAACTGGCTCTGGAACCAGACCTAACAGGCTTGTGACGTGGCTACCAAGCCTCAGTTTCCCCATCTGCCTGGGATGTTACTTATAACGTGTCGGGCAGGGGCCCAGGCAGGGGTCCAAATCAGGCTGAGCCTGGCCAGCTCTGCCCGCCCCCCAGCACGCACCCCATAAAAGGCTGCCTGGCCCCAGGGCCCTTGTGCCCTTCTCGGCCACATTCTTCGGGAGCCGTAAACTCCCGAGATGGACAGGCAGGCTCTGCCCAGCTTCTCAAGTGCTTCCATCAGGGAGGGTGTGGCTGCCCAGGACCGCTGCCCCTTTTCCTTTTGCAACTTTTCGTGCTTTCATGTTCCGGGGACGGCGCACTAAATCACTGTGCAGTAATGGAGGGCCCTGCCCGGGCCCCTCCCTGCCGTGTTAATAATTCATGCTTTCCAGTAAGATGCCGCCAGGCGGCCGCTCTGCTGGGGGATGGGCATCTCCTCCGCAGCTCAGGGTCCACATTTGCCTCGTGCATTTTGGCTTTAGGAGCTTGAATGTGGGGTGGGGACTAGGGTGGGGCTCTTCTTCACTGACACTGGGGAGGAAGGAGACTCGCCCCCCACAACCCCCAAACTCTCTCCCTGTGGTCTTTGGAGCTGGCTTGGGTTTGGATCCCAGAGCGTGACCTTGAACAGCAGCTCCTCTCTGCAAGCCCCCAGCCCCCAGCCCCCTTTTGCCCATTGCGCCCACCCCAGAGCCAGCCCCACTCCCTACTGTCCATGGGACTTTGGGCCAATTACTCAACTGCTTTGTGCCTCAGTTTCCTTGTCTGTACAATGGAGGTGACAGTAGTCCCTCCGTTGTTTCGGGGACGTCTAGGAGGGGGATGTGAAGAGGTAGTGTGTGTCAAAGGCCCGGCCTGGTGCTTCCCAGGGGGACGTGCTAGGGTAGGCTTAGCTGCGGTCAGCCCCCACCGATGGGACCCCCACCCTGATGCCGCTGTCACCCCCGCCCCCCCCACACAGGCTGCGCAGGCAGCAGCAGAACGCCCCCCTCTTCGGGAAGATCCGTAGCGCTCGCTTTGGCACCGAGGAAGCCGGGGATGGAGCCAGCGACCTGGACGAGGATGAGGACCTGCAGATCCAGGTGGCCTAGCGCTCCCAGGGCTGGCAGGGCTGGCCCAAGGCCGCGGGCGCCCTGGGCTACCTGGCTGACCGGCCGCTCGAACTGACGCAGTCGCCCGTGCTCGCTCTGGGAGCGACCCCGTCCCTGCCACGGGCGACTCATTTTCTCCCAGGGTGCACATCGATGGCCCACCCTCCGAGGCACGGTGGAAGGAAGCCACAGCCTGTGTTTTTATATATATATGTATGTATGTATGCCTAGCGTTATAAACACAATACCGCTCCCAGGCCTGGCCTAGACACCCCCGCCCACCCAGGACTTCCCACGCAGGGAGAAGAGGGTGTCACGAGAGGGCCGTGGGGTCCCTAACCCAGCCTGGCCCTCTGAGCCTTGGGGACTGGGCAGGAGCTGTTCGTAGTACAAGGTGATAAACTCTGTCTTTTGTAATAAACGAGTTGAGGTTCTTGGGGTGGGGTCCTGAGACTGGGGCAGGTCTGGGCAGGTGGCCTGGGGGAGAGCCTCCTACACCTGGCACCGAACCCAAGTTCAGAAACGTCGGGTGACTGAATAAACGGATGAATGGGAGGAAGAGGGAACGAACGTCGGAGCTGCCGAGTGGTCTGGAAGGCAGGTCCTGCGAGGAGGGAGAGAAAACGTGGTGCACGTGTCCGCTGGAGAAGAGGAGACTGGAGCTCGGCACCAGATGGGTTCAAATCCCAGCTCTGCCCCTTACTGGCTGTGCAACTCTGGGGGAGTTACTTGCCCTCTCTGAGCCTCCGTTTCCCCATCTATCAATTAGCTGTCCAACAGAGCCATCCTGAGAATCAGATGGGTTCATCTGGAGCTCAGTAAAGATTAGTAATTGTTTAAGTACTTGAAGGGCAGCCCTGGAGAGGAGGGATTGGCCAGCTGCATTCTGCCGCAAGGGGCGACATTCTGGCGGCCGGTGGTTTACCCAGAGGTAGCTGTAAACACATAAATAAGAAGTCCTTTTATCCCTCCCCTAGTCCTGCTCTAGGTAGGGAAATTATAGGTCATTTTTATTTTATTTTTGATATTTAGTCTCTAAGTCTTCTATAACCAACAGATTTATATTAAATCTGGTGGAAACGGTTACTAAAAACACAGTAGCATACAGTTTTTAAGCTTTGCAAGTTGAGGTGGCATTTGGGACACCTGCCCGTGATGAGGCCCTTTACGTGAAGCACTGGGGCTTAATTTCTGCAAAAGGAGGCACTGTTAGAATCGTGCTAACATTGGTAAGGTGGTGAGTTCCCTGTGCTCGGAGGTGTGCAAGGATAGGCTGCGGCTCCAAGCAGGAGCTGGCACCAAAGAAGAGTTCAATTCAGTTGTTAAAGGGGCTGCCAGGGGTGAGGAGTAGCATCAAGGACTTTCTTACTGTGGCTCAGTCTGAGGGACCCCTGGGGCTGCAGCCAGGGGGTGCCAGGGGCTGTGGGGGGCTGACAGGAGGGGAGAGGCAGGCCCAAGAGCCCAGCGGGGGGTAGTAAGTACAGGCACTGAGTATTTGCCCTACTGCCAAGGCTGAACTAACGACGCTGGTGAGGTGGGGTCTGCTGTCATGGCGTGAAGGCCCCTGTCCCTTTCTGGTCTCCGAGGGGAAAGGACGGAGTTGGGGACACCCAGCCACGGGGATCCCCTCCCGGTGGGTCCTTCCCCACAAGCCGGGACCATCAGAAAAGGGACTGTAGGAAGAAGATCATTTCTTGCAAGGAAGGGGTCTTTCTGTTTTCTCTCCCAAACAGGAAGTTGGCCCCAGAAGAGGCTGCAAATGCTGCCCTTTGACCCCTGGGAGCCAGGAGCCAGGCCCTCACTGACAGCAACCCTGAGAGCCGCCCCCAGGCCCCCAGGCAGACCTGCCATTCCCAGACACAGTGCAGACCCGCTGGCGGGCTCCCCCAGACTCCCTGGCACCTCCAGCGAGATAGTGCGGAGCAGGGGCCCCATTACAGCCCCTGTTTGTGGGCGGGGCTGCCCCTGGGAATGCCAGTGAGGAGAGGGGCTGGCCTCCCACCTTCTTTATCCCAGGGAAAGCCCAGTCCCGGGAGGGGCGGGGGCGCAGCCGCAGACGCGGGCCTGGGAGATTGTCTGGGCCTGGAGCGCGGGCTTCCTCCTCGCTCGCAGCCCTTCTGTCCTAGTGGTCGTCGTGGTGGCAGCGTCTGCCAGCACCAGTGGCCCCTGTGGCTCACGTGATGCTTTAAAAACTTTAATGCATTGCTAATAGTCGTCATGTGGTTTTCTCGTAAAAACGGAGGTTTCTTTCTCTTGAAAAGTCAGCCCCTTTGGAAGACGCTGAGCTCATGCTCCCGCAGGGCCACTGCTGCTGAGGCCCTGAGAGGCGGGTGCTCCCGGCTGTGGGGCACAGAGGTGCCCCAGTGGGCCGCAGTCCCCACCACTCCCTGCAGCCTCACCCTGCACGTGAGTGTTGACGGTCTGAGCTAGTCCAGACCATCAGGTGAGGAAACGGAGTGACAGGGGGAGGCACTGGCCAAGGCCAGGCCAAGTGCACGTGTCGCTCATGAAATCAGAACTTCGGGGTTCGGGGTCCTCATCCCCACAGGGAGGACAGCTGACCCGCTGAGCCGTGCTGTGTCCCTCGCAGCCCAGTGAGGCGGGCAATACTGCCCTCTCAGTGTATGCCAAGGAAGCAGAAGCTCAGAAGGAGTGAGTAACTATCCCAAGGCTGCACACAGCTGGTTAGTGGTGACACTCATTCCAGGGCGGGTGCTGCAAGGCCAGACCCCATGTGTCCTGAGTGTGACGCCCCCTCCAGGGCAAGGCCCCATGGGGTGCAGCCCCCGCCCCATTCCACAGACCCTGCAACTCCAGCCAGGAGCGCCCTTCCTGCCCCCCAGAACTGCCCTGTCCCCATCAGAGTCCCACCAGCCCTTCCAAGTTCTGCTCATTCTTAGAGTGCTAGTGGATCATGGAGTGGTTTGCCTGTCCCGCCCACGAGCGGAAGCTCCCGGAGGACAACAAGTTCTTCCAGCAGCAAGCACAGGGCCCTGGGTCTAGTGGACACCCTCAACGGAAGGAGAGCAGGATGGACGGGTGGATGGACGGGCAGGCTGGTGGAAGGCTAAAGCCAGAACCACCCCCCCACCCCCCCCTACACCCGTCCCACTGCAATACCTGCAGGACCGGTTGGTTCCGTGCGGGTCTTTCTGCTGGTCAGCGAAGTCTTCTGAGAAAGCCAGAGCAGCCCAAGGGCAGCAGCGCCCCGCCTCCTCACGGGGCCTGGACAGGCTGGAGAACCGGCTGGGCCAGACGCTGCCTCACCCAGCCCTCCTCCCCCTGCAGCCTGAAGCTCTGGGCCCCGGAGTCTCCTCCAGAGGCTGGGCCTCCCCTGGCTCTCCAGCCGAGGTGGTTTTCTGCCCAGGCTGACTCTCAGGCAGACCGTGGGGTTCCCCACTCTGAAATCTAGACCCAAGCGTGAGCCCCTTGCACCCCAACCCTCCACGCGAGCCTGGCTTCTAGACCCAGCCACTTTCTGATTGGCTGTGGGTGCTCTAGCAAGCTCCCGTGCCTCCCTGGGCTTTTGATTTCTGGTCTGCAAAATGGGAACAAAGCAGCTGAGTTGTCTACACCAACATCCGATACTATGACTTGACTATTAGTATCATTTTTCCGGCTTTGCTTATGTTCTGCATCCCTTCCCAAGACCCCAGTGCCTTGTCTGCTTGAGAGCCCACCGGCCACCCTGGGCACCCCCCCCAGGACAGTGGGGGGGGGTGGTTGAGGCAGAGGCAGCTTGAGCGGTAGCTGTCAGCCTGCCAGCTGCCCCCCCTCCCTGCACCACCACCCAGCCCCCTCTGCCTGCTAATTGCAGGGTTGCGCGATGCCAGCTGCCTCCCAGGCCCCAGGCGGGCGCCTCCCCAAAGAGCAGGAGCTCCCTGGAAAACCTCCCGGTCTTCCTCGAACCCCCCACAGAGCCAGCTGCACTGCGGGTGCCTTCACCCGCAGGTGCTCTGCCTGCCGCCTGCCCCCTGCCCCCGGGGAGGAGGCCTAAAAAGGTGTCCACGTGAAGCCTTCCTCCCGGTTTTCCCGTGTCCCGGGCTTCCCCCACGTCAGAGCAGCATCCTGGCCTCCCCTCCCCCACTCAGGAACTAGCAGCAGCTCCCACCACGGGGCCAACGGAGCCTCACTCCACATCCGGTGCGTGGAGGGCCGCAGACTGGCTGTTGAGCACATTCCCCGCGTGGCCTTGGCCTCAGGTCCCTGTTGATCCAGGACACAATGCAGCCGGGCCCCTGGCCGTGGCCTCTCTCCCTCCCCGGCTGGCTGGGACTGGCTTTGCCAGCGCCGTCTCGTACCTGCCAGAGCTCCAGCGGCCCAGTCAGACGAGGTGACAGCTTCGCAGTGACTGGGGTGTGCCTCACTGGCTGGCACCTGGACCTCGAGCTCTGAGGACGGGGGTCCTGTGTCTTGGGAGTCCGGATCTCCCCAGGAAGAGGGCATGTCCCCAGAGCTCCCACCCCCCTGCTCTGTGGCTCCGTTTAACGGTAGTCCTCACCTCAACCTGGGAGGCGGACAACAACAGGATGAGGAAGCCCAGGCCCAGAGAGGAAAGGGGCGGCCAGTAACGGACAGGGCCAGGGTCGCGGCTGGGCAGCTCCACGGGCCACGGGCTCTGGGCTGCGGCCCTCAGCCCAGGCCTGGGCCGGCTCAGAGCAGGTGCTCCACACCCGTACGTTCTCGGAGTGGGGAGGGAGGGAGGGGCAGCGAGCTGACCGGGGGTGGGGGGGAGAGCCGTTGTCCTCAGCCCTTCTCCCCGCAGGCCGTCCCTCCAGGCCCTTCCACCCAGCGCCCGTGTGATGCTCTGCCTTGCAGCTTGGAGGTGGGCACCTCATTACCTAGATGAGTCCAGCGAGGTCCAGGGAGCCAAGCAGCCCATCCCCCGGCGCCCAGCAACCGTGTCCCGGGAACCCCCAGTTCCTGTGAAGAGGGCCTTAACCCTTCATTCCTTGGGCCTCCCTCCGTTATAATAAGAGAACGAGCAGCCACACTCTCCTGCACCCCCAACCAGGCAGAGACTCCACCTCCCTGAGCCTCAGTGTCCACGTGTAACACAGGGTACCCTGGGGATTAGAGGCGACGACATATGTGAAGCCCACAGCGTGGGGTTCAGCACCCAGCCGTGTCCCTTGTCCAGTTTTGTTCACGGCCACCTGTCACGTCTGTGCAGGAGGCCAGTTGTCCGGGCAGGAAAAGGCTACCCCCCAGCCTGTCCAGGACCTGACTCTGCCTGCGTGGACCGCTCCACTCGGTCACACGCGGCTCCCCCGGCCTCAGTCTGATGTCAGAAACCTCCGCTTGCTCCCTGGCCCGGTTGCCCAGGTGTCTTCGTTCCAGGATGGAATGGGGCTGGGGGTGGGGGTGCCCCTGGGAGGGCAAAGGCACCTGTGTCTGTTCCCGGACCACCACTCCCTCCCCACCAAGCCACCCCCTTGGCCGACAAACTGGAGGTAGGTGTGTAACAAAATCCCCTGGGAATCTGGCTGGTGAGACTACTTTATCAGATGAAGTTTATCTGATTGCCCGGTCCCCGAGGGGTAAACTGAGGAAGCTGCCAAGCAGTGGGGGAGCGGGCAGCGAGAGAGAAAACAAGAGATGCCACGCCGGGCAGCCTGCCTGCTATGCCTTCTGATGACCGTGACAGCCGGTGCGGTGGCCCCAGCGAATAAACGGGGGCGAACGCCGAGGCTGAGACCCTGAGCAGCGGCCCCAGGTCTCATGGCAGCCGAGAAGCAGGTGTGACCCGGGGCCGCCGCTCTGCGGAGCGGACGCTGGCAGCCACCGCGCCCGAGGCTGCTGTGCTCTGGATGTGACACGCCTGTTAGCCTCCGTCTCTGTCCCTCGACATTGGTTCTTCCAGACGGCTTCTCCTTTTGTCATTACCGATTTGTTCACCTGCCTGGCGTGGGCTCGCCACTCCCTTGCTAGCCTGGGAGTTCCCTGAAGGCTAGAAGTTGGTCCTTTTGAGCCACCTTGGTGCCCCCGGCACCTACACCTGCCCCATAACGGGAACTCATTAGGCATTCAATGAATGAATGAATGAGTGGATGAACAAATGAATGAATGACCTTCCATGCCCCCTCTCAGGCCCCTGCTCTGGGCACCCCAAGGCCAGGCCCCGAGGCTCAGGCCGGTCAAAGGCGACGAGAGATGAAGTTATAAACCAGGGCGGGCGGATGGACTGCGCCAAGTTTTTTGAGAGGAAACTCGGAGATGCAGTGCTATTAAAAATTGATATTTCAATGAGATAATCCCTCTCCTAGGCTTTTAATTGATTGTCTAAAAAGCCTTCCTCTGTTGTGAGGCTTCTTTATTCACGGGGACCATTAATTTTTTTATGGACAACCGAACCCAGAGAGAGTGGGAGGTCTGCTTCAAAAACAGGAGCCAAGGCGCCGGGGACAAACATCTGGGGGTCGGCCGGGAGAGGTGACATGGCCCCATGTGGAGGTGGCCTTGGACACACACACCGCCGCCCCTGCCCCAGGGGACATCCTTCCTGAAGCGTGGGGAGCAGGGGGTGAGGGCCCCACCAGGTGTGGGGCAGCCGCCGCTGCGAGGCAGAGCCCTGCCCTGGGAATCAGGCCCCCTGGGCCCCCTGGTCACTTGAGGCCAGTCCCCCACTGCTCCAGGCCTCTGCTCCCCTCTGTCCCTGCGGGGAGGGGCTAGAGGTGGACGAAGAAGTGCAGGCGAGTGGGAGTCAGGACCCCCAGGATCTGCCGCTTTCCCTCTCCGGGCCTCTGTCTCCTCATCTGTCCAGTGGGGTGACATGGGCGCCGTGCCTAGGGGTGACTTGGAGTGCAGAACCAGGAAGTCCGGGATCCTTCTCCTGGCTCTGCGGTGGCCCTCAAATCTATGCTGCGCCCCCCCGCCCCACCCCTGCTCCCTGAGCCACATCCTTTCTCCTCCCTCCGTGGTGGCTCTGAACCAGCCTCCACGCCCTGATGCAAACCCTGCGGCCGCGGAGGCGCCCAGTGTGCACCTGTTCTGCCAGGCCTCTGGCTGCGTCTGCTGCCCCGCCGCCCCATCCGTCCACTTCATCTGCTTGACGGGCAGATTCAACGAGGCCCCGGAGGGTCCCCGGCTACAGCAAAACTAGGCCAGGCTGGGCTGCCGGACCCCTGGCCCTTTCGTAACAGTCTTGCCCATGAGCCAGCCTCCCTCACCTTCCCTCTGCCGCCGCCGCACGCTCCTGGCACCTCTTTTCCAGAAAGGAGTGGGCCGGCCTCCTGGTGTGGGGCCTGCGCAGCCACCCAGGCGCTGCACGTCCAAGCGCTCCGTGCATTTGGCCAAACACTCTGTCGTGGCCGCCTTGAAATCATTAGTAATTTTCAAGGGGACCTCCCATGTTCACTTCACACCAGGCTCCAAGATAAGCCAGTTTTGCTGTCAAGGGACAGACCTGCTTCAGGAAATGGGCACGGGGGTGGGGGCCCAGGACAGCACCCTTGCCTTTAGCCCTGACCAGTCCCCCCCTCCAGAGCACTGGCCTCCCTGCTACACCTTCCCCTCCCCACCCCACTGGCTGTCCCCAGCTCGGAAGCACCCCGCCTCATCTCCGAGATGCAGAGGTGGGCCCTCCAGGGGATGAGCAGATGGGTGATGACTGAGGGGTGACTTCTCCAGGCACCTCGGACCCTGGGGAGGGGGCTCAGAGGGAGGCAAGGGGCTTCTCCCATCCGTATGTTTTCCCCAGACAGGTACCACTCGAAGCGTGGAGACCACAGAGCAAACGAGGTACGAATTCATTTAAATGATCTGTGGCGTTCATAACAACCTTCGGTCAATGTGGATTTTTTTCGGGCAACGGATATGGAAGGTGCCCTGCTTTGACCTTGTGGGCCCAGGGAAGGTTTTCTCCAAGCAGGTGCCCCCTCTCAGGGCAGAGGGCTAGAAGTCCCCTACGAGGGCAGGGTGCCCTGGCCAGGCGCAGCTACAACAAAGACAGAGCCCTCTTAGGGAACTCTGTAAGCACGCGTAATGTGTAAGCGTGGTTGCAACTGCTTAGCCACACAAGCGCCCATTGTGGCGTTGTTTACAAAGGCAAAAATAGAGACAGCTAAGTGGCCAGCGGTGGGGGCTGCTTAAATAAGTGACAGTGCATTTCTCCAGGGCCATGCCGGACAGTCAGCAAAATCGACCTTCTGACCGAGGGTGGGGGGCGTGAAAGCTCAGATTTGAGACCGCGTCAGTGGGGGCCTTGGCTTTGCCCCTATACACATGGAAGAACCGAAGCCATGATGTCAGTCTCAGGGTCATTGTCTTTCTCCTTTCTCATCCCCGACCCTCCGAGCTTCCGGTGGCCAGTCACCTAGGAGCCAGGGACACTCGGCTTTCCGAGAGCTCTCAGATCTGTCCCCTGCCGACAGCCCCCTCACGACCCAGGCCACACCAGCTGTCCCTGTGAGAGTGGCCTTCACCTCCCGTCTTGCTCCTCACGGGGACGCCTTCCACCTATTCTCTAAGGGCAGCCAGAAGGATTTTTTTTTTTAATGCCAATTGGATTCTTTACCATTTCCTGTTTAACACCCTTCATTAGTTCCCCATTACTCTTGAGATGGAGACCCAACCCTTGAACCCGCCTCCAAGCCTCCTCCAGCAGCCTCACTGAGCACTTTGCTGCCCCCCTTCCCTTCGCACTCCAGCCGCTCCGGCCTCCTCCCACGCCCGTGGCCCGACGCTCCGACGCCCGCGGGATCCCTGCCGCAGGGCCTGGGCACGTGACGCTCCACCTACACAGAATGCTCTCCTTCCCCCTCTTCACTTGGGTAACTCACTCTTTTGCTTTCACCTTAAGAGTCATTTCCACCCTGGCTGGGTGGGTCGGTTGGTTGAAGTGTCATCCCATACACCAAAGGGTTACAGGTTTGATTCCCGGTCAGGGTACACACCTAGGTTACGGGTTCACTCCCCAGTCGGGTGCATACGGGAGGCAACCAATTGATGTTTCTCTCTCACATCAATGTTTCTCTCTCTCTCTCCCCCTCCTCCACTCCCCTTCCTCTCTCTCTAAAATGAATAAACGTGTCCTTGGGTGAGTATTTAAAAAACAAAACAGTCACGTCTTCAGTAAGCCATCCCAGACATGACAGGTTCCACCGTATCTCTTCTAGCACCTGGTGGACCCTCTCTGCCCTCCCCACAGTTGTACCTGCAACTGCGGAGCTCTTGGATCCACGCACGCCACTGTCCCTAGGCCATGAATTCCTCAAGGGCACAGGTTGCTCTTATCAACCACTGTGTCCCCAGCGCTCAGCACCTGGCACAGATAGCGCTCCGATGTTTGTTGAATGAATCACTGAGTCAGTGAGGGAGAGGAGGCTGGCCTGAGTCCGGGACCTCCCTTCACTGCTGGCCGGCCTGCCTGCCCAGGGAACGCTCCCAGACCTGCTGTGGGCAGATCACACTTGTGCTCTGCCCGGCAGCCCAGAGACAAGTGCCAGAGAGGGCCACACACTGGGAGGCGGGACTGGAATGTCCCCTCCTTCCTGAGACCTGCTGTCTGCATCTGTTGGAAATCTCCCCTGTCTCAGCCTCCTTTGGAGGAAGCGGAGGGAGCAAGAGGGCCCCATCTCCTTCCTCCCCACCCCTCTCCTGGTCACTGGGCAGTGCCTTTGATGTGCAGGTTCCGGGAGGCTGTTTTGTGTCACTGTTTGGCTGGGGGAGGGACGCAGTGCGGGGCCTCATCTTAACTGACAGGCGGGCCCGGTCTCGTTGCTCCCGTGCAGCAGAGGCGCCCTGGGCTCTCCTAGACACCAGCTATTCACCTGCAGCGTTGAAACGGATTCACTAGCCTGATGGCTGTGGTGGGGTTGCCTGGGATTCTCTACCCGGCATTCTGGGGACTCTTCCAGCTCTCGCTCTGTCAAGCCTGCACAGATGGAGAGGCAGGGGGGCAGGGAGGACCGTGTGGGAGCCCCCCCCCCCCGAGGGACTGACATAGACTCAGACCCCTGTCTGTGTCCTAGGTTACGTCAAGGTGCCAAGAAACAGAGACTCCGTGGTCTCCTGTTCATGCACTGGTGTGGCTGCATCATCTCAGACAGATCCTTTTACTTACTGGCCTCAGTTTTTCTCCCTGTGGAATGGGCATTGTGATTTCTACTCCAGATTGCTGCGGTGAGGTTCAACAGGTTAGAACAGCGTTTCCCCAAGTGCGGACTCACACCCACACCATCCTCGGGAGAACAATGTGGGTCCCACTCCACAAAGCGCTCCTAATCGACACGAGAAAGCGATTCCCTACTCAGTTTTCTTTTCGCCCTCTGACTGTTGTTAAGGAGAGAGTCTCGGCTGGGTGGCGGTGTGGGCCTAGCACCTCCCTGACACTCACTGAACGCCTTTTGAATCAAAGCCTTAGAGCTTTGCAGGCAAGCCATTCTAGCCAACACGCGTGTCATGCATGTGTGTATGTTGTTTTCAAGGTATTTTATTTATGTAATGTGTTCTCAAGGCAAATAGAAAAATGTGATTTAAAGACGTGTATTGAGCAAATAATAGCACAGGAGGTGCTTGAATCTGGCAGAATTCATGACGTGGCTGGAGTGGTTGGGGCTGGGGAAATACCGTGATAGGATGGGGGTCCGAGGAGGTCTACTGGAGAGTCAGGACTTGCGCCACCGCCCAGCAGTAATGAGGCCACGCCCACTGCAGAGTCAGTAGAGAACACCCCCGCCCAATCAGAATGAGGCTGCCCCTACGAAGTGTCAACAGAGGTTAAATAGGAAACCTGGCCTTCTTCCTCCACCTGGCTGTAGCCAGGTGGTGCCCGCCCTGCCCCCCTACCCCACTGCTGCAGCAGCAGCAGAAAATGCCAGCTCAAACAGAAGGCTTAAACTAGATCTGGAGTCTTGTGATATGCAGAGGTCTGGATTTTGAAAAATCACTCGTATCAAGAACCCGAAAGACCTCACACTGAAGGAAAAAGCGACAATCAGTGGATCCCAACACTGAAATGCTGGAGATGTTAGAATTCTCTGACGAAGATTTTACACCGGCTGTGATTAAAATGCTTCAGCGAGCAATTACAAGGATGCCCGAAGCCCATGGGACACAGAGAGACTTGGCAAACGCACAAGAGGCAGAGAGAGGCCCAAATGGAATTTTAGAACGGAAAAACACAATAACTGAAATTAAAAGCTCAGTGGGCGAGCTCAACGGCAGAATAAAGGAGGCAGAGGAAGGAACCAGTGAACTGGAAGATGGAACAATGGGAGTTGCCCCATTTGAGCAACAGAGAGAAAGGAGGCTGGGGAGAAAAGGAACACGGCTTCAGGGACTTGTGAGACTATAACAAAAGATCTAATGTTTGTGTCGTCAGAATTCTTGAAGGAGAGGAGGAAGAAGGTAGGGCTAAAAAAGTACCTGACATAAGGGCTGAACACTTCTCAGATTTGGTAAAGGATGTAAACCTACAGATTCAAGAAGCTTGAATTCAATACATTCCAAAGAAGACAACCCAAAAAGATATACTCCAAGATGTATCATAATGAAACTTCTGAGAACTAAAATCTTGAAAGAAAAAAATCTTGAAAGCAACCAGAGAAACACAACACCTTACACATAGGGGAAAAACAAACAATTTGAATGACAGTAGACTTCTTATCAGAAAACATGGAGGTCAGAAGGAAGTAGCAAATATTTTGAAAGTGCTGACAGCAAAGAACTGTCAGCCCCGAATCCTATACCCAGTGAAAATGATCTTCAGGAATGAAGGGCCAATCTAGAAATTTTCAGATGAAGGAAAATTAAGAAAATGTATACCTACCCTAAAAAAGGGACTAAAAGAAGTTCTGCAAAGGAAACTGTAAAAGAAAGAACCCTGGAACATTAGAAGGGATGAAAGAACATGGTAAGCAAAAATATGGTCGAATACCATAGGTGCCCTGGCTGGTGTGGCTCAGTGGGTTGAGTGCCGGCCTGCAAACTGAAAGGTCACCAGTTTGATTTCCAGTCAGGGCACATGCCTGGGTTGTGATCCAGGTCACTGGTTAGGGGCATGTGAGAGGCAACTGATTGGTGTTTCTCCTGTACTGTGATATTTCCCTCCCTCTCTTTGTCTCTCCCTCTCCTTCTCTCTAAAAAATGAATAAATAAAATCTTTTAAGAAAATAGCCTAGCTGGCGTAGCTCAGTGGATTGAGCTCCGGCTGTGAACCAAAGTGTCGCAGGTTCGATTCCCAGTCAGGGTACATGCCTGGATTGCAGGCCATGACCCCCAGCAACCACACATTGATGATTCTCTCTCTCTTTCTCCCTCCCTTCCCTCTCTAAAAAATAAATAAATAAATAAATAAATAAATAAATAAATAATCTAAAAAAAAAAGAAAATAGCATAAGCTTTCCTTCTCCTCTTGAATTTCCTAAATTATGTTTGATGGTTAAAACAAAAATTATTATACTCTCTGGTATGGTTCTAAATGCATATAGAGCAAATCTTAAAGACAGTTATAAGCTTGGGAGGGTAAAGAGATCTAAAGGGAAGTAAAATTTCTCTACTTCACTTAAGCTGGCAAAATTATCATGTCAATAGACTGTGATAAGTTATAAAGACATTGGTAATACCTAGCACAACCACTAAAAAGCTATACAAAAAGATGCACTCAAAACCATAATAGGTCATCAAATAGAACTCCAAGAAATATTTAGGTAACTCACAGGAAGGCAGGAAAAAGAAAACACAGAAATGAAAAACAGAGAACAAACAGAAAACAAAAAATAAAAGGGAGATTGAAGTTCTGACATATCAAAAATTATATTCAATGCAAATGGTCTAAATAGATTAATAAAAAGATAAATATTAGCAGACTGGGTTAAAAAGTGACATTAAAGCATAATCAATAAAATACATTTAAAAAATAAATTTAAAAAAGTGACATTAAAAAAACTATATGCTATCTCTAAGAGACTTCAGATATAATCAAAGTTTGAAAATCAAAGAATGGAAAAAGATATATCATGCAACCACTAATCAAGCACTAAAGAAAAGCAGGAGTGACTAGACTTTAAAGAAAAGAAAATTACAGAGACAAAAAGGGAAACATAATAATGGAAAGGTCAGTCTATCAAGAAGACACAGCAATCCTAAATGTGAATGCACCAAACACCGTAAGTACAATATGTATGAAACAAAAACTGATAGAACTGAAGGAGAAAGAAACACATTTACAATATTGGTTGAACATGAACTCCTCTCTCGGAACTATCAATGGAACTAGATGATTGCCAAAAATAGGGAAGAACTCAACAACACCATCAGTCAACAGGATCTAATTGATATTTATAGAACACTCGCTCAAAAATTGAATGCTTTTCTGCTATGATCAAGAACAAGGCAATTATAGCAGTTCTCACTACTCTTTTTCAACATGCTGCAAGTGCTAGCCAGTGCAATAAGGCAAGAAAAGGAAATGAAAGACAAACAGATAGGAAAGGAAGAAAAAAACTGTACCTATGCACAGATGACATGATTATCGATTAAGAAAACCTCAAGGAGTCTACTCCCAAATTCCCAAACTCCTAGAACTAATAAGTGAATTCAGCAAGGTTGCAGAGTACAAGGTAAACATACAAAAGCATTTCTTTCTACACACTTGCAATGAACATATGCATAGTAAAATTTAAAAATATAATAGCACTTAAAATTTCCAAAATTAATTAAATAAAATACTTAGATGTAAATCTAACAAAATATGTGTAAGATTTGCATGAACCTCCATAATGCTAATGAGAGAAACCAAAGATCCCAATGAATGGACACATACTGTGTTCTTGGACAGAAAGACTCAGTATAGTGAAAATGTTGTTCTTCCCAAACTGATAAACAAGACTGAAGTAATTTTTACCAGAATCCCATGAAACTTTTCTGCAGGTATAGGTAAGGGATCAGTTTGCCTGGTTTCATGACCTATACAGCTACAGGAATCAAGACTGTGTGCTTTTAGCAGAGGGACAGATACACAAATCCATGGAACAGAACAGAGAACCCAAAATAGACTCAACTGATTTTTGACAAAGCTGCCAAAACATTTCAATGGAAGAAAGGGAGACTTTTCAACAAACGGTGCTGGAATAATTGCACATCCATAGACAAAACAAAACATTATAACCTAAGCCTCCCACCTCACACTTCCTACAAAGTTTATCTCAAAATGAATCACAGACTTTAAAAGGCAAAACATAAAACTATAGGACTTTTAGAATGAAACATGGGAGAATATCTTCAGGGTCAAGGGCTAGGCAAAGAATTCCTGCACACGGCACTAAAGGCACAGTCCATAGGAGAAAAAACGGATTATCTGGACGTCATTGACATGAAAAGCCTTTGCTTTGTGAAAGACCTTGTTAGGCCGTTGAAAAGACAAGCTACGGACCGGGAGAAACTATTTGTAGACCACATATCCAAAAAAAGACTAGCATCTAGAATATATTTTAAAAATTTTTCAAAACTCGGGAGTGAAAAAGCAAATCATCCAATTAGGACAGAGGCAAAGACATGGACAAATTTCCCTGAAGAAGATATGAAGATGGCAAATTAGCACCCAGAAAGGTGTTCAGCCGCATCGGCCACGAGGGATGTGCCAGTTACAACCACTAAGAGAGAGCAGCACACACTCATCGGAATGGCTAAGAGAAAGCAGTGACAATAACAAATGCTGGAGAGGATGCAAAGGAACTGGGTCACTCGTACATTGCCGGCGGGTGGATACAATGGTCCAGCCACTCTGGAAATCAGTTAAGCAGTTTTTTAAAAAGATTTTATTTATTTATTTTTAAAGAGAAGGGAAGGTAAGGACAAAGAGATGGAGATCAACATGTGGTTGCTTCTCACATGCCCCCCAGTGGGGGACCTAACCTGCAACCCAGGCATGTGCCCTGACTAGGAATCAAACCAGTGACCTTTTGGTTCACAGGCCGGCACTCAATCCACTGAGCCACACCAGCCAGGGCTGTTCAGCAGTTTTTTAACTAAACATGCAATTGCCAGTGACTCCGCTCCCGGGCACTTACCCCAGAACAAGCAAGACTTAGGTTCACATACAAACCTATACATGAGTGTTTATAGCAGCATTAGTCACAATGACCCCAAACTGCAAACAACCCAGATGTCCTTGGGGGGCTGTGCAAAGAAACACATTGTGGTACATCCATCCCAGGGAATACTACTCGGCAAGGAAAGGAAGAAACTGTTGATGCACGTGACAACTTGGATGGATCCCCAAAGAATTATGCGGAGTATAAAAAAGTCAGTCCCCAAAGATGACACACGGATGATTGCAGTTTTGTAACATTCTGGAAAATGTGACCAGACCAATGACCAAATAGTGATAAATGGCCCAAGCGTAGCAATGGAGAACAGATTAGTGGTTGCCAGGGGTTACGGAGGGGTGAGAGAAGGAGGGAAGTATGGATATAAATGGCCAACAGGAGGCAGCTTTGTGGTGATGGAAGCGTTCAATATCATGGCCGTTTCAATGTCAATATCTGGGGCTCTGATAGCCTACTCTGGTTTTCCAGGGTACACTGGATCTCTCTGTATTATACCTTCTAACTGTCTGGGAATCTACCAGACAAATATCCCAAAAAGTTTAATTAAAGAATATTTAGGTGACTATAGTACAGACTGAGAGTGGATGGAGCAATAATATGAGGATGAGGGAATGAAGAAGTTTGGGAAACCCATTTAGAAAAGATTACTTTTTATTGAGAATGTTTTTGTTTTGGGGGTTTTTTTTTGTTTGTTTGTTTTTGTTTTTGGTTGTCCAAAACTCCTCCAGAGCTTTCTGGTGGCGAAAATAATTTGCTTTGATGAATCAGGTGCTAGGGGCTTTACGGGCTGTGGTTTGAAGCAAAGCAGGTGGGGTCAAGTTTGGAAGAGGCAGGGGAGGTCAGGAGGTCGAGACCCAGGCCAGCCTGGCCTGCAGGGGCTGGGACCAGTGGGGGGCTGGTTTCTCAGGCTCTGGGCAGGAAATCCCCAGGAGTCCCTGGGGCCCCCTCTGTGGTCAGAGGGACCACCCTGGGACCATCCAGGAAATCATCAGGGGAAGAGAAGCATCTGCCCAAGAAGAAGCTCCCTGAGCCAGTCCAGGCAAGGCGGAGGCCCAGTGACTGGACGGCGCAGGGCTGGACTCCCTGGTCGGGGGCTGAGATTCTCCGGCCCTTGCCCCATCAGGCCCGTCCCCTGAGCCACCTGCACCACGGTTGTGCTCCGTATATTTGGTCTAAAACAGTGGTGAGTGGGTGTCAGAAACACCTGGGAGCTTTTAAACACAGATCTCTGGGTGCTCCTCCCAGAATCCGATTTCAGAGGTCTGGGCTGGGGCAGGGAGTTTGCCTTGATATTTCTAACAAATGTCAAGGTGGTGCTGATGCCCCCGGCCCAGGGAGCGCACTGTGAGAACCACCGGAGTACAAAGGTGCAGGCGGGAAAGCCAGAGAGGGAAGGCCGACAGAGGAGGCCTGTGCAGTGGGATCCCAGTAGGGCAGTGACCCAGCACCTGCGGGGCCTCAGAGGCAGCGAAGTGAGTGTGTGTGCCGGGGGTGGTGGGGGAGAATGGGGTTTGGACTTGAGGGCAAAGTCTCAGGGGGACAGAGGTCTGGGCGCTCTGAGGGTGGGGAGGCCGGGGGCAGGGGGAGGAGAGGCTGGCAGACTTCTAGGGAGACGATGTCTGATGTCCGAGATGGAGGAGCGCATGTGCTACCGTGTGTGTGTGTGTGTGTGTGTGTGTGTGTGTGTGTGTGTGTGGAGGGGAGGGTTGGGGGGATCCCTAAGGAGGTCACAGGGGGTTCTGGGGGAAGGGCAGCAGTGGGTGGGTGTGATTCCTGAAGAAGCTGGGAGTTGAGACTGGGGGGCTGGGAGCTGATGTGGGGTTCAGTTTTCAAGGGCTGAGAAGAGATGTGAGCTTGGGATTTGGGGCCCACAAAGGGGCGGTGGGGCTGAGCGGGGTACCGTGGGCGATCTGAAGGAGTCGAGGAGGCGCACCAGGTGAGGCGGGTGGCGTGCGGGTCCCGCGGCTCGGAGGAATACGGCGGGGGCCGGGCACTCGGTGGCGGGAGGGAGGGGCGGGGCAGGGTGCGGAGGGCGGGACAGGGGAGCTCACCCCAGTCCCTGCCGAAGCTGGAGCCCGGCGGCCGCGCCTCCCTGGCCGTCCCCACCCGAAGCCCGGCGCCGCTGCCACCGCCCTGCCGCCACCCCCGGGCGCCGTGACGCGTGCAGGAGTCTGGCCCGCCGCCGCCTTGCAAACGACCCCTGCCCAGGCCGCAGCTCCCAGGTAACTAGGGGGCGTGAGACGGGAAAGGGGACCATAGGCCAAGCCCCGGAGACCTACAGCAACTCCAACCTGAGAACTGTGGGCGCTTCCTACTCCGGGGCAGGGGGCGGGGGCGGGGCGGGGGGAGCTGCTCCCCAAAGACAGCCCAGGCCCTAGAACTTAGAACCCCTGAGCTCCCCCACCGCGGAGGGGTCCGGGTCACGTCCCAGCCTCAGCCCCACCCCACATGTATCCATCCGAGGAGCCGGGGCCGGGGGGGCGGGCCCTGTGCTCCCTGCTCCTGGACCTGCCGTCACCGAGGGGCACAACCCATCCCAGGCCGTCCCCACTTTCCTGCCCTCTCAGTTCCACCAAATCCCAAGAGACTGTTTTCTCTACCCCACCTGCCCCCACTGCCCACCCCCACCTGCAAATGGTCCCCACCCTGTAACTTAAACTGCTGCTCTTGAACCTTTCTCCCCCAGCCCGGGTCTCGTCCACCTCCTCCCCCTGGGTGCCCCGCTTCCAGTTCAATGCTTTCCGCCACTGCAACGGGACAGGATGGAGTCTGGGCACCTGGGAGATGTGAACAGAGCGGAACCTCTGTGCAGCCCGCCTCTGTGCAGCTCTGTGCAGCGGCGGCTGCCGGGACACTTGCAGGGAGGGTTTGGGCTGTAAGGGTCTGACTGTCAGGCAGCGCCGGGCCAGCAGGGCGCCGGCCGGGGCAGCGATCCCAGGCCGGGCTCGTTTAGCGTGGATTCTTTTCTTGCTCCTTTCAGAGGGTCCTGGCTCCTGTGCGGCCCCTACCAGGAGCTGTGCCCCCTCCTGGTCGGGTGCTTGGGTCTCTGTGCCTGGAAGCTGGCTACTTCTAGCCCTTCCCTCTGGGCCAGGGCAGTGGGGCTGGACATGACCTCACCCAACCACCCTGGGGGAGGTGGCGGAAGGGGTGGTGGGGAGGGGTGGGGAAAGGCGCCCAGCAGGCCTGGACACAGTCAGCACTGCTCACCACCCCCACCCCAGGCAACTCTGAACCAAACTGCGGGCCTGGGGCCCTGCAGGAGTAACAGTGCTGGCTGTGGATCGGCACTGGGAACGCCCAGGGTCCGGGGAGTGGGGCCCGCCCTGCTCACACACCTCTGGAAACTGCACCTCTGGGAGCTGAGCCCAGTCCGGCCAGGTGGCAGTGAGTGGGCGAAAGGATATGGACAAATCCTGGAGAGAATTATGCTTTCAGTCCCCAAATATCGAGCTCCCACCCTGCATGAGGCGCCACGCTAGGCGCTGGGATGGCGCAGTTACCCAGACAGACAAGGCCTAGCACCCGGGAGCCTGCCTTCTAGGGCGTTCTAGGAGACCGAGCCGCCGCGTAGCCAAGAGACTGGTGAGGGGACAAGAAAATCCTCTAGTGCCGTGTGTGGCGAGGACCATGAAACCGGAGCTTGTCGCTCAGGCCGATGGCGGGCTCCTTGGGCCAGGGTGGTCAGGGAAAGCCTCTGAAGAGGTGACCTTTGCGTTGAGACCCGAAGGAAGCGGCAGAAAGACCCCTGGGACCCTCTGAGGGAACTGCGCTGTAGGCAGGGAACAGCCGCAGCGGTCCTGCGTGGCACGGAGTCAGGCCCACGGAGAAGGAGGAAAAGCCAGCGTGGCTGTGGCCAGGTGCCCTGAGCAGGTGGTTGGGGAGTGGGAGCGAGCAGAGCGGCCGTGGCGTAGAGGTGCAGCCTTTCTTGACTTCAGGGCCCAGGAGACAGGAGCTGTTCAGCTGTCCCTCATTCCACGGTTTCTCTCTGCCCCGTTGAGGGATTTGCACGGGTGGGGGTTGGGGAGAGGGGGAAGGGGGACCCCTCCTGGCCCCCATAACAGTGACACTGGGGGAGAGGGGGCCAGACCACAGGTGGGTGGGGGCATGTCCCTGGTGCCGGTGAGAACCCTGCCTTGCCCACGGGATCTGCGCTGTGGGGCAGAGACAGGGAGACGACAGGGAGCCAGGCGTCCAGGTAGGGATGTCCCTGAAGCCCCGATCAGATCCGATCTGTCAGGGGGTGGGGAGGCCCAGCCAGGCAGGCAGCTGCTCCTGCTCAGCCATTGGTTGCCCACAGCAGCAAGTAGCGTTTGTTCTGGAGCCAAAGCCTCCGGGCAGAATCCAGGTGCAGGGAGGGAGCGCTCAGTGCCTCTGCCCTGTGGGGCAGGTGGGCAGGAGAGCCCCGCCCCTCCCCCCCCAGCTGGGCACCAGGGAGTCCCCCTTCACTGCCCCTGCGGGGGCGGGGGGGCTGGGGAGAAGGCAGTTCAGTCCTGCCCTGCGTGTGAAGGAACCCGTGGTGGCCTGGCCCAGGGCTGGCTCTGTCTCTGGTTGACCGCCTCCGCGGCGAGGGTGCCAGGCTGGGAGGAAACACTGGAGGCCCTTGTGGCCCCCCACAGGGTGGAGGGGGCTGCCGGTCACCCTGCTTAGCTTCTCCGGGTGCTCAGAGCTGAGCTCACAGGACCGAGACCTCCGGTCCTCTTGAATTGGTGGGGCCGTCTTTCCTGCTGCAGGCTGGCAGGAGGCAGAGCTGGCGGTGGTGGCTTGGGAGCCACGGGGAACATGGCCCCAGCGATGACAGCAGCAGGGCCGGGGCGGCCTCAGCTCGGTTCCTGGCGTGCGGAGCCCTGCTCTTCTCCTCTGTGCCCACGGGGCCTGCGCGGCTCCGCCTGGGGCCACCTCTCTAGCTTAACCCAAGGGCAGTCCCTCTGGGGGCTGGGTTGGTTCCAGGTCCCCCCCCCCACCAGCCCCACTTGATCCCATTGCCTGTCAGGTCTGTGGTTCCGTTGTTGGCCCTCCCCCTTCCCTCCCTACCTCCCTGGTCCCCTTCGCTGCCCTGTTTCAGGTGGCAGGCAGGGGCTTGCTCCCGTGAACCTCACGAGGAGCTGCGTGCGGGACGCAGGGCCCCAGTGAGCCGGCAGGCCCTCGGCCGGCCAGAGAAGTTTGCCTTTCTGCTGGTTGGTTTGTGTGGCGCTGATTCTGGGGTCTGGGGTCTGGGACGGGGGTGGACCTATGGACAGACACAGTGGGGGTGCTCCTGAGAGCTGGGTCACTGGAAAGGGAGCCGGTGGAGCCCTGAAGGGAGGCCTGCGCGAGGCGGGTGGGTCACGGCCGGGTTGTGGCGGTTTCACGCCTGCGGCTGGGCAGCAGCTCTCGAAGTGCAAATAGCCCTCGTTTTCGAGGTGGGAGCCCTGGTCCCAAAGTGGGCAGGCGGGTGCCTTGTGGATTTATTTTCTCATTTCTCATTTGGATTTATCCTTTTTTTTTTTTTTTTTTTACTAACGGGGAAACCAAGGCACGGAGATCCTAAGTGGCTTACCCAAACTACCTGGCCCGCTGGATTGACACTCCTGGCTGTTCCCCAACCAGGGCCCCCCTTGAATGGACCCAGGATCCTGGGGTCTTCCTGCGGGTGTGTCCTGGAAGGGACCTTCCATGCTGTAGCCCCAGAGTCAGGGGCCAGCCTGCTGTGGTCTTGAGGGGAAGTTTGTGGAGTCGGGCCTTGCTTCCGGGGCAAGGCAGCCCCTGGGGCAGGTGGTGGAGACAGCTGGGAAAACGAGCCCATCTCTGGCTGCCAGAGCCCAGGTGTGGCAGGGCTGTTGGGGGCCAGTGCCAGCGAGGGGGCCCCAGACCAGACTTTGCAGGAGGAAAGCAGACCACTTGGGTGTGCCACGGGGCGGGGGGCTTGGATCCCAGGGGGCTGGGATTGAGGGGGGAAAGGGGCAGGGAGACGGCTGAGGGGCTGCTGCAGAGGCTGTCAGGGCACCCGTCGGGCAGGGGAGCATGACCATCTTCGCCCCCCTCGTCTGCGTGTGCCCACTGGGCTGGTCCCATCTGTTTCCCTGTCAGGGACTCACAGACAGGCCTCCAGGAGACTGACGAGGGCCCAGCTGTGGGTAGACCCGGCAGCGCGCCTGCCCCAGGTTCTGCTCTGGCAGCGCTGGTGCCCCGCTGACCCCAGAAATGCTGCTCACTCCCACCCAGCGACCCTGGGGACACGGGGGGGCCTGCCGCTGGCGCAGCCCTGTCCCGAGCCTGGACAGAGGAAAGGGCTTAGGTGGTGGCAAGCAGCCAGAGGTGCCCCTGCGACATTCCACCCCCAGGCCTGCGTCCATCCCCTGCTCAGAAACTTGTCCCTGGCTGTCTGTGTGACGCGTGGGACCTTAGCCATGCTGCCGAGCCTTTCTGGGCAGCCTTATTTTTCCATCTGTAAAATGGGTGCTGAACTGGGTCGTCACTGAGACCCTGACCTGCCCCCCCAGATCTGAGTCTTCGTTATCTGACTGTGGGCGGCCCTTGTTGGCACTCACACTTCCCGCCCCATGTTAACTTCCCCTTGGCATCCCTCCTGCCGTCTCGCTGTGCCCTCTGCCCCAGGCCCAGGTGACTGCTAGTTCTCCCTGTAATCGAGTCTTGCCGCCCTCAGGGCGTGGGGTCACCGTACACAGGGCCTGGCCCAGGGCCTCCCCAGCACCAGGGCCAGGGCGAGGCATCAGCTCCTACGGGGCCACCTCCGGCCAGCCCACACATTCCTCAGTCTTATCTGGGGGCCCGCCCCGCTGGACTCTGCCCTCCCACCCAGGAAGCAACACCACCCAGAGGAGCTGCTAAAGAGTTCCAGGAGCCTGGAGCAGGGCCCCAGTGGGCTGGAGGTGACATTCTCAGCTTCCTGCCTGGGGCTGCAGAGAACCAGCGTAGGATGGGGTGGGTAGCGGGATTGGGGGCTGGGGGCGGGGCGGCGGCTGCTGAGACTGACAAAGGGAACTGTTCCTAACCTCTGTGCCATCCTCCTGGGGACCCCTCTGTCTCTGGGAGGCTTCCGCGGGGCTCCTGCGCACGGAGGGGGCCAGGTGCCCTACGTCTGCCCCAAAGTTGAGGCAGGAGGTCAGGCCGGACAGCAGCTCCCGAGCCACCTCTCCCTCTTCCCTTACCTCCGCCTCGGTGCCAGCGCCCATCCTCCCAGGAAGGGGTTAACCGCCAGCCCCAGCCGTGAGGGAGGGGACTGGGCTGGACCATTTTCCTCGCGGCTGCCTCCACCTCGGTTTTCCTGAATGGTTCTGGCGTCCAGGGGTGGGGAGGGAAGGGAAGGAAGAAGGGCGGGAGGAGGGGGAGGAGGGGAGGGAGGAGTGTGGGAAGAGGAAGGAAAAAAGAGCGAGACAGCCAGGGAAGAGAAAGATGTCACTGTCTCATCTCCCTGTCATTTTCATTTCCAGCAGGCGCCGGGCGAAGGAGCTGCTAGAACAATGCTGAGGCGGGCGAGGTGAGCAGCGGCCGGCTCTGCCTCTGCGCGGAAGCCCCGCAGGAGGATCTCGAACAGGTGATCTGAGGAGCCCGAAACTGAGGCCACCTGGGCGTCCCCCGCCTCGCCTCGGCCAGGCCCTGAGCCCAAGAAAAGGTGGGGAAACCATGGCGACCAATTTCAGCGACATCGTCAAGCAAGGCTACGTGAGGATGAAGAGCAGGAAGCTTGGGGTGAGCCACCCTCCCGGGGCACTGCCGGGGGCCGGGCGCCGGGGACTTGGTCTGGAACCCGGCAGGTCGGGGTGCGCGCTCAGCGCCACCGTGCATTTGTGGTCGCCAGGCCCCTGGCCGGCGGGCTGCCTGGCGTGTGCCTGGGCCCGGCCCTGTCTGCTGCAGCCCCCGCCCCAGCAGGACTGGCGGGCATTCCGGCGGCTGGGCCGGCGGTGGCAGCCCAGGCTCCTTGGCTATTGTTGAAGTTGTCACCAGGGCAGCGGCAGGGGCCAGGAGCGGGGAGCGGAGACCCCCTTCTCGCTTCCCCTCTGCTCCTCCTTGTGCTCCTCTCCACGTCTCTCCCCTCCACTCCCCCCTCCCCCGGCCTCTTCTCTTTGAAGTGCCTTATCGACCCCCGCTTCCCATTGCGTTCTGCGTACAGGTATTTATTTCTCTTCGGGTGTCGCTTTTCCCGTGAAGGAAGTGTTTGAAAAGGAGAGTGGCTGGTTGTGGGGGCGCGTGCTGGCGGGAGGGGTGCAGCGGCCGACGTGTCTGTGGTTTATGAATGAGAACTTGGGGCCCTGGCTCCGAGGTGCTCCCCACTGCGCTGGGTGCTGGGCCTGGAGCTGGGGCTTGGAGATGAAGCCTCAGGCACACCTGGGTGGGCACCCTCTCCCACCCCCTGCTGGTGAAGACCCCTCACGAGGCATAAGCAGGGACCCCGGGGACCGGCTTAAAGATCTTGGTAGAATTGTCCAGGAGCTGGCTGCCCCTGTCCCTCTGCCGACCCTCCCCACCTCCGCTGAGGGACCTGGTGGCTGTCCCCTCCCAGCAGGAAGGAAAGAAACCCTGGTGACTGAGGTGGCCCAAGTCTAGTGTTTTACCCCGGTCCCTGGTCCCTCCCCTCGTCCCTCCCCCATGGCCTTGATGGGGTCTGGGTGGGATCAGACTGCTCAAGGCTTGCTGGCTGTGCCTGAGGGGGGTGGGGGAGGAGCAGGGCTCCATACCAGCTCCCTGGCCTGGGTGCCGCCTGCATGCAGGACAGACGGAGCAGCGCTGGCCTTGGAGAGGGGTGCCCCTCCTGCCTGAGGGCCCCGTGGGGGTGGGCATGTTTGCAGCCTCATCTGAGTGTGGATCTGTGTCCTGACCTGGGCCCCAGCCCAGGAGACTGGGCTCTGGTGGCCATTAGCCACTCTGCTTTTACCCTGAGGGAGCAGAGAGAGGCTGAGCCGCGGTGGGGGCCAAGTGGGGGGCCCAGCTCCTCATGTGGCTCCTCATCCCCCTGGGCTCCGGCCTGGCAGGTCCCCAGGGGCCAGCTGGGCTGAGGCCCTGCCCAGGACGAAGCTTACCTGGAAGGCAAGCCACCTGGGGCAGCCACTGGGCCCAGTCTGAGGCCTGTCCTGGCAGACGGGGAACCTCCAAGGTGGACACGGCCAAGGGAAGGGGCGTGGGGAGCCGGGCACATGGCCAGGCCCAGTCTGAGGTTCCCCCTACCCCACAACTCAGGGAAGTCAGCTTCCCCAGTCAGACCTGATTCCAGGGACTGTGGTCGCCGCCAGGACAGCCATTACGTCTCACCCACAGGGCAGAGAGGGAGGGGCCGGAGGGATCAGGAGCCCACCCCCAACCTGCCAGGGCCTTCCTCCCAGGCAGAGCCTGGCAGGTCTCTGAAGGAGCAATCAAAGCCAGACCTGTGAGAAGGGGGTAAGGAGAGCCCTCCACGCAGGGGCTCCCTGGGGCTCTGTGAGTGTGTGTATCCCTGTAACCAGGCAACCCCGGTGCTTGGGCCCCAGGCCTCTTGCCCCTGACGCAGCAGCAGCAGCGTGGAGCCCTACCTGGCAGGGCATATCTGGGGCACTCATCCATCCATCCATTCATTCACGGTCTGTCATCTGGTCATTCAGAGCTCTGTTAACGAGGCTCCCAGGATGTGAGTGGGGATTCTGAGAATAAAACACCGTGTTTGCCCTTAAAGGAGCTCCTGGCTGAGAGCTGAGGCCTGCTGCCGTTTAGGTCGATAGGCCGGGGCTGAGCCAGGCCCTCCAGGCCCCCTGCACCCTGGGACTCTGCCTGCCCAGGACCTGAGCCTACAGAGCAGACCAGGGTTGGGAGGGGGTGGGGCTATGGCCCAGAAGCCCCCTTGCCACCTCTGCTCTGGGCCACCCCTTGGTGTCCCCAGTGTTTGCCAGTGTGAGGAATATCAGAGATTTCTGCAGGTTGGGGGTCTGCAGGCCCTGGAGTGCCCACTGAGAGGGGCGGTGCGTGCCAGCCAGGCTCAGGGCTGGGTGAGAGCCTGAGACGGGGGTGGGGGGGCATGGAAGGAAGAGTCTGTAGCCTGGCCAGGGAGCCAGGGCCCCCCCTCAAGTTGTCTGACCCACCAGTTTGCCCCTGGAGCCCTAGGGAATGATCTGCTCCCTCCCTGGCACTTTGACCCTTGGGAGGAGTCCCAGGAGCGGTAGCGGGTTTGGGTGGTGTTGGGCACAGGGTCACTGGCAGTGGCTGGACAAGGAGGGAACCTGGCCAGGGAAGGCACTGTGCTCTGGTGTGACCCCAGGTTCTTGGTGCCAGTTTCCCAAATGGAACAGGCAACTCACCCCGGCCTCCTGCACCCCAGGGTGGTGGGAGAATGACAGGAGGGTGAGGGAAGTGCTGGAGTCAGGAGCCCAGCCCGGCTCCAGGGCCCAGGCTGTGGTGCTGTGTGGGAGGGGGGAGTGGAGAAGGGTCTGACCCCTGTCCCCAGGACGCTCTCTCTGTGCGGCTGGTGCTGCTGGAGCCCTGGGCGGGACTCGGTGAGCAGGGGGCTCCGAGGTGTGGCTCTGGGTCCAGACAGCCTGTTTGGGAGACTAACTCAACCGTTTACTAGCTGTTACGTCACCGCTCGGTGCCTCAGCTTCCTTGTCTATAAAGTGGACAGAACAGAACCGACCTCGAGTGACCCCAGGTCACCCATGTGGAGCCCTGATACCAAAAAGGACACATACGGGGCCCCTGGTCAGTGCTGGCTGCTTACATCACAGTGGAGCGACGTGGGGGTTAGGGGTGCTGAGCCCCCTTTCCCTCGAAGTAGAAAGCCTTGACTCCTCGGTTGTCCCTCGGTACCCGCAGGAGGTTGGTTCTAGGGCCCCGCAGATACTCAAGTGCGCCGGTGCTCAAGTCCCTTCCATAAAATGGCATAAGAACAATGCAGGCAGCAGGCCCTCCACATCCACAGATGCCCACCCACAGACAAAAACCCCCGCGGAGCCCTGGCCGGTGGGGCTCAGTTGGTTGGAGCATCGTCCTCATCAACCAAGAGGTCGCCGGTTCGATACCCTGGCAGGGCACATGCCTGGTTGTGGGTTTGGTTCTGATCCATGTTTCTCTTTCACATTGATGTTTCTCTTCCTCCCCCTCCCTCCCTTCCTCTCTAAATTCAATAAGCATGTCCTTGGGTGAGGATGGGGGAAAAAATTCTGTGAAACCCAGGATACAGAAGGTGGGCTGTATATTTATTGGAAAAAAACCCCCAAACCCCTGTATAAGTGGACCCCATGGTTCAAACCTGTGTAGTTCAAGGGTCAACTGTACACTCAGAGCTGAGCTCGCTGTAACTGGAGCTCACCCTCTGTGGAACAGCAGCCTTCCAGAGCCAGCCAAGAAGTGAGTTTGGGGAGGAGAACTCCCCCAGGGTTTGCCAGGTTTTCCCCTGGGCTGGGGCCTCCTGGCGAGGCTGTGTGGTGCTGCCCCCTGCGGTAAGCAGGGGTAACTGCAGGGCCCTGTTGGGTGGCTGGCAGGCCAGGGAAGCCTGATCCCCTTGCCCTCTTGCCCCACAGATCTACCGCCGGTGCTGGCTGGTGTTCCGGAAATCCTCCAGCAAGGGGCCCCAGCGGCTGGAGAAGTACCCGGATGAGAAGTCAGTGTGCCTCCGAGGCTGCCCCAAGGTTAGGGGGCCTGGGCCCTAGCTCCCCTGACCTGTGAGCAGAGCGGAGTCCTGGGGTCCAAGAGCGCCCTCTGGGGGTGGTGAGCTGTGCAGAGGGAGGTGCTGTAACCCGGCTGAGTCCCGTGTGGATGCTGTCCCAGGTGACTGAGATCAGCAACGTGAAGTGTGTCACGCGGCTCCCCAAGGAGACCAAGAGGCAGGCGGTGGCCATCATATTCACTGATGACTCAGCCCGTACCTTCACCTGCGACTCAGGTGAGCCCCAGGGGCTGCAGACTTCCACCCGGCACCCCTGGGCCAGTTGGGGTTTGGCGGGCCAGGGGGAAGGCAGAGCAGGGCAGTCCCGGCTGGGAGGATGGCTGGGGGTGCCTCTGGCCAGGCAGGCAGCAGGATGAGGCGGGGCCGACAGGCGGGATTCGCTGGCCCCGCCCTCCCCGCCTGGCTTGGTGGGGCAGCTCAGGCTGAGCAGATCGAGGCGGTGGGCTGCAGGGGCCCTGTGCTGGCACGGGACGAGGTGCTGTCCTCTCCAGAGCTGGAGGCGGAGGAGTGGTACAAGACCCTGTCTGTGGAGTGCCTGGGCTCCAGGCTCAACGACATCAGTCTGGGGGAGCCGGACCTCCTGGCCCCGGGGGTGCAGTGCGAGCAGACAGGTGAGGCCTGGCACTGGGAGAGGGTGGGGAGGGGGCCCGAGGCCTCTCCACAGGAAGCTCCAGGCCGGCTCCTCCGTCCCCACCCCCTGCAGATCGCTTCAACGTCTTCCTGTTGCCCTGCCCCAACCTGGACGTGTACGGCGAGTGCAAGCTGCAGATCACCCACGAGAACATCTACCTCTGGGACATACACAACCCCCGCGTGAAGCTCGTCTCGTGGCCCCTCTGCTCACTGCGCCGCTATGGCAGGGACGCCACACGCTTCACCTTTGAGGCGGGCCGGTAGGACCCTCCCCCCCCCTCCCACCCCAACACGGCCATGGTGGTGGCTGCCACTCACCTGCACCAGGCACTGTGCTGACGCTTAAGGCATCCATCAGCGTTGCAACCCGAAAGGGAACAGTGTTCCCACTTTACAGATGAGGAAATGGAGGCTGACGGCAGGCAGGGCGGGGAGGGGCTTACTGCGATCAGATGCTTGGCCTCGCATCGCATGCAGGCCCTGGCACGGACCGGCTCTGGGGCCGTGGGCCAGCCAGGGCCTGTTCTCATCTGTCACAGAGGGGATGAGAAAAACACCTAACCTCACGGGGTCGTGGGGAGGGGTAGGTACCTGCAGCATGAGCTCAGGAGCCAGCTGGCCTAGACTCGAGTTCTGGGTGATCCCCCTTGTAACCTTGGTGAGGTGACTTACACCTTCTGCATGCCTGTTTCCTCACTGTCACGTGGTCTGAGATACCCCCACTAATGAGGAAACTAACAGTGCAGGGACCGGAGAGGGTGGTGGAGAGAACTGAATGGTCCAATTCCTGTGGATCGCTCCCTGGCCCATGGAAAATGCTGCCAGTCCGCTCACACTGCGTGTGGTCAGACCCCAGGCAGCAGCCCTGCCGGCTTCCCAGAGGGCCCAGGGTACAGGACAGTCCCATCAGGTGCGTGCATGTGTGGGGTGGAGTGCCCACCACCTTGCTACTTGTGTCCCCAGGATGTGCGATGCTGGCGAAGGGCTCTACACCTTCCAGACGCAGGAGGGGGAGCAGATTTACCAGAGGGTCCACAGTGCCACCCTGGCCATCGCTGAGCAGCACAAGCGGGTGCTGCTGGAAATGGAGAAGAACGTGAGGGTGAGGCAGTGGGCGTCTCGGGCCCGGGGTCCAGGGGAGGCTGATGGGCAGGCAGAGTGCCTGCAGCGCGCCAGGTGCAGTGTGCACAGGTAGAGGCGGCAGGCAGGGTCTGGGGCTGGGCTGCCCTGGGTAAGCCACGCCCCCAGGGCTGATGGGAGGGACCCTCCTCTGGCCCACAGCTGCTGAACAAGGGCACGGAACACTACTCCTACCCCTGCACGCCCACTACCATGCTGCCCCGCAGCGCCTACTGGCACCACATCACCGGCTCCCAGAACATCGCCGAGGCCTCCAGCTACACCAGTGAGTCCGTCCCTGCAGTGCCCACAGCCACCTGCCGCGCTGCTGTGGGAGACGGGGCCTTCTGGGTGGGGGTCTTTCCCCCTGGACTGGAGTCCCGAGCCTGCCCGTGTGTCCACAGGTGAGGCGTGTGGGGCAGCCCAGGCCAGCTCAGAAACGGACCTCCTCAACAGATTCATCCTGCTAAAGCCAAAGCCCAGCCAGGGGGACGGCAGCGAGGCCAAGACGCCAGCCCAGTGACAGGAGGGCTGGTGTGCACGGACGATGACTGAGGCTGCCCAGCTGCAGGGCCGACCGCAGCGTGCTGAGGGCGGCCTCAGGGGCTGCTGGCCAAGAGCCTGGAGAAGGGGAGCCCGCTGTCCCTTCCTTGCCCCCGTGGGTGAGGCCGGACCAAGGCCAAGGGCTGGCCACACCACCTGAGCATGTGAGGGGCTGGAGCTACCATGGGACTATATACTGTTAATGATTTTAATATATATGGCTTATGACATATTCTATATTAATGAGATTCCCCCGTCCCTCCCTGCCACCCCAGTTTTTAATCCCATGACCAGGCCAGTCGAGGCTGGTTTTGGATGTCCTTGGTGGCACAGCCCTCCCGCTGCCAGGACTTGTGTGAACTGCCCGGGCCGGAGGGAGGCGGTCAGAACTCTGGGCCGGCTTTGCCCGGGCCGCCCAAGGGCTAAGGTGGCAGGCAGCTTCCTGGGTCCTCCGGGGCCAGAGTGGCCCGAGGAGGTGCCACTTGATGACATCTGGTTGACACCTCAGGTGGAAGTCTGGCTTGAAGATGTCTGCCCAGGCCCCTTCCTGTTTTGGAGGCCGAGAAGCTTGCCCTGTGGGGGTGAGTGCCGAGACCTCAGCCAGGGGAGGGGGCCGGCTCCCAGCTCTGCCCTGCCCCCGGGCCAGGCCAGGAGGGAAGGCCGCGGCAGGCCTGCTGTGGGGAGCTCCCCTGCTGCCCCCCCTCACTGACCCGGGGCGGGCAGTGCCCCGGCACAGGCGCCCCGCCCCGCATCTGGCCGCCCTCTGGCCAGAAAGCACTCAGAAACCAGCCCTTCCTCGCCCCCCCTCCCCACATGGTGCTGAGGCTCCCTGCTGAAATGCAATTAAAGCAATTGATTTTCTAGTGCTGGTATTTACTGACTACTGGGCAGAAGGGCTATCTTTCTATCCACATCGAACCTATGGTTGCGTGTATGGTTTGTTTTTTTTAAATAAATACTTTAGGGTTCTGATTTGTGGAAACAGACCTTGTTACCTTGATGTAAATAACCACTACCCGAGTTGTGGCAGGAGGACGACGAAGCACTGGCTCCCGCAGCAGAACCCTGGAGCCGGGAGGGGCCGCGGCCAGCCCCGCCCACCCTGAAGCTGCCCCGGGGGGAGGACCTCCGGGAGGAACACGCCAGCCCGAAGGGAGCCTGGGCCA
Organism: Phyllostomus hastatus; assembly: GCF_019186645.2. Taxonomy (NCBI): domain Eukaryota; kingdom Metazoa; phylum Chordata; class Mammalia; order Chiroptera; family Phyllostomidae; genus Phyllostomus; species Phyllostomus hastatus. The sequence continues at coordinate 24,218,174 of NW_025334024.1, forward strand.
AGGCCTCGGGGAGGCAGGCAGAGCTGGCTGGCTCAGCTAGTGGCACGATGACGCATGAAGGAGATTATGTTGTGCTCTTTATTGCCAAAAATAAAAACTCTACTGTTAATAAATATCACTTCCTTTCTGGACTGTATTGCCGTCATCTCCAGACCCCTCCCCGCAGACTGCCTAGTTGACTGCCTTGGTCTCCTCCCTACAGGACACAGACCCTCACACTCCCCCTCCCATCTACCCCAAACTAAACAGTCGGACCGCTGGCAGTGAAGTCCTAACTCAGGAGCAGAGAGTGAAACACAGGGTTTATTTGGGGGCGGGGTGGGGGGCAACCAGGGTCTAACACTGTTCTCAAGTTAGGACACTCGGGAACCTGAGTGACGTGTCAGCAGGAGGGCCCTGGGTTTGCAGGCAGCCTGAAGGAGCGTTCGCGCACTCACCCCTAACACCAGAAACCTAAGGTACGACTGTGAAAATGCCAACGTTTGGACAAAAACCAAACCTGAAATGACCAGAGGAGGAGGGTCCAGCTCAGTGGTTTTCAACAGGGAAGCAGTGCGACCCCTACAGGCCGGTTCGGCACCGGGGGAGAGGGTCTGGGCTCCGGGCAGAGGACAGGCAATCAGCAAGCAGGGAGGGCCAGGGATGCTGAGTGTCCGAGAAGAGACTGCCCTGCCCCGGATACCAGCGTCACCCCGGCGGTCTCTCTCTGACCAAGCGAGGCTGGGACGGGCCTGCCTTCCCCACCGTGACCTCTGGCGGGTACCGATGGCTGCCAAGGAACGTAAGTGACCGCTGCCCAGACCTGGAAGTGAGGCATCTATGGACAGACCTGCGACGCAGCCCAGATCCCTCCGTGCCGGAGCAGGCGAGTCGCAGCTAGTTTATGGTTAGGACGTCACTCTGGATCTCGTGGCTCAGCTGGGTCTGTAAGTCACTCAGCTTCTTCTTCAGTCCAGAGAGGGCGGAGAGCACGATGGTTTCAGGGCGCAGGGAGCCGCAGGACTCCACGTTGTAGTAAAACCTGAGGGGCGAGGGGCCGGTGAGAAGCCTCCCCAAGGGGCAGGCCGCCCCGCCCCGCCCTCCCTGTGGCGTCTGACTCCCTCCCACCTGACCTCCACCCACCCCGGGGTGACGTCCCTCCGACGCTACTGCCATCTCAAAACCAGCCCCCAGGTCACTCCAGTCAGTGAAACCCCCAAACACTTCTGTGCGGCTGTATCCCACACTGAGAAAGGGGAAAACACACAGGCAGGGTCGCAGGCGCGGCATCTCCATGGTCATCAGTAGAAGACGAGTCAGTGTCTGGCCCCAGGTCCACCCCTTCTTGGGAGGTTGAAACCCAGAATCCGGAGGGCTTGGATACCTGGAGGCCCCCCTTCCCCACGGTGACTGAAGTGGAATGTGCACACAGTGAGTTCGGTGGTCCTCAGCCCTGCTCAGCCCACGGGAGGGGGGCGCGGGGACAGTGTCTCCCCAACCCAGAGCCTGCACCCAAGCGGCACGCTCTCGCACACTCCCCCTTCCCGAGCCAGGCGGTCTCTTACCTCTCGGGCTTGCCGTTGGGGTCATAGGGCGCCTGTGACTCATCCTCATCCAGCTCTGAGTACTCGCTCTTTGGCCTGGGGTCAAGCACAGGGCAGCACAGGGTCACTACTGCTGTTTCCAGGGTCCCTGTGCCCACAGCGGGGATGCCCACCCACCTACCCAACCCACCCACCCCAGCTGCCTGCCTCCACCATACTCCAGCCGGGACCCACCATTCCTCTGGCTTGGGGTACACCGTGTGCCTCAGGGCATTGTCGGGGTCATATTCGAAAGCCACCCCTGCGGTCGGGTTCCACTTCGCGTGCTCCTTGCCAAAGCCCTTTTTGGCGTAGGCGCGCAGCCTCAGCTCCTGGCCCTTCCGCAGCTTGACGATGAGGATGTCTGCGGGGAGGGGTGGGAGTCGGTCACCGGCCAGGAGAGGCGCGGCACCCCCAGCTCTGACCCGAGAGCCACCGGAAGGCCCCAGACACCCGGGAAAGCGGACCGGAGGCCAGCGGAGGAGGGGACCGGGCGGCACGAGAGCCTGGTCAGGTCGCCGCCTCCCCGGTGGCCCACGAAGCGTTGGCTCGGGCAGACCCCACACACGCGCTGCAGCCCCTCACCGTCCTGCTCCATATAATCGTTGGGGTCGTTGTCTCGGTTCCGGGATGTCACCTGGAGGGGCCCAAACACAGACCTCCATTAGCTGTCCATCACCCAGGCACCACTTCTGGAAACGACTTTCCAGGACTTCCGGTCACAACCTGTCGAACTGGGGACAGGGTGCCGGGAACGAGGTGGCGGAAGTGCCTACTAGGACCCGGTCTGTGCCGGTGATTCTCCCACCCCCGCTTAGCGGCTCTGTGACCGCCTGCTCAGCCCAAACAGGACTCAGCCTCTCACAAGGGTCCCGGGGTGAGAGGGGGCACGGGGAACCAGTACGGCGTCCGCCCTGCCCTGCAGGGCGCAGAACCAGCACTGCCAGGCCCCAGAGGGCAGCCGGGGAGAGGCGGCGTCTTGTCAGAGTCCACCCCGTCCGGCCCACTTGCAGGCAGGGGAGCTGTCCGGAGACACTGACCGGGATGACCCGGGGGCTGTTGGAGATGAGGTCTCGAGACGTGACGTGACGAGTCTGGTCTTCGTTGCACCGCACGTCCAGAGTGAACTCCACCGAGCATTCGGGGCAGAACTCCTCGCACGTGCAGTCCTGCGGCCGGGAGACAAGCAGCAGCGAGTCTGTGGGGAGCCGGCGGACCCCGAGCTCCCGGTTCCTCCCGCTGCCTCTCGTGCGCAAGGGCCGGCCGGCCTCTGGGCTCTCCCTGTGGGGAGCTGTGTCGCCCTGGCAGCCTCCTCAGAGGCAGGCACTTCCCAGTCTAGGGACAACACAGGCGTGCCGACACCCACGCTTCCCTGCACACGCGTCTCAGCCTGGCCCTGGGAGTGCTCCTCCCCACAGCACCACCGTGATGCTCAGCTCGGCCTCCCGCAGGCTAAGTGGACGGGCTCGGGAAATGTAATCACCACTTAAGACAAAACAAAGGGAACTGTAGAAATAGTACTGTTCAAGTTCTAAGCTACTGACCTTCTCTTAAAAAAAAAAAAAATTCTAGGCCCTGGCTGGTGTGGCTCAGTGGATTGGGTGCAGGCCTGTGAACCAAAGGGTCGCTGGTTCGATTCCCAGTCAGGGCACATGTCTGGGTTGTGGGCTGGGTTCCCCAGTAGGGGGCATGTGAGAGGCAACCACACATTGATGTTTCTCTCCACCACCCCCTTCCCCTCTAAAAATAAACAAATAAACTTAAAAAAGTTTCTATTACGAAAAACTGCATAAATTCACAAAAACCAAAAAGTGTGAGAGACCATTCCTCAGCTTCAACAGTTGCCCCCAGTTTGCTGCTCTTAAAACACCCCAGTCCCCAGTAAGAAGCTACCACAATGTAGTCAAGCAAACTGCTCTCCCTTCACACCGGCGAGGGAAATGCACCTGGTGCGCCTGTGGGGTGAGCCACAAACCCAGCAGGGGCCAGCACCCCAGTCCCTCGGGCGCTGGTCCAGGGACAGGTCTCACCCCTGTCCTGTCCTCCCCGCCCCCAACCTTCCGGGGACTCCCTGCAGCGTCCCAGGCCCCCGCCACCAGGAAGAGACGCTCTGAAAAGCAGAGCCTGAACAGACCAGGCTCTGAGGACGGGCAGCCCCCGGCTGGCGTGAACAGGCACGTCATGGGCTGACCTGACTCCCCGATGCCCGTGAAACTGACCGCTCGGAGGCCCCTCAGAACTGAGGACAGTGCGGGCCCCAGGCCTGGATACTATCTCCATACTGTCTCCCTAAGGGCTGGAAGCAGGGGAGGAGAACACCCCTAAAAACTGAAGGCCCCGCCTCCCCCGCCCCACAGCCCACCCGGCGCCCAGCCTACCCGGGAATACTGCAGCTTGTCCACGATGTCATCGCTGGTGAGGGGGATTAATCCTGGAAGACAGAAAAGCACTCTGAAGAAGGCCCAGCGGCCAGGCCAACCTGGAAGTCCCCTTGGGAGTGAGGAGGGTTGCTCTCTGACCCTTTCGCCTTCCCAAACCCGGCACTCACCAAGCCTGTGAGCGATGAACTCGTCGTGAAGCACTGAGGAGTTGGCGTCGATCTGAACCCAGTCGATGGCTAAAAAGCGAAGGAAGCAGACACGCAGCTGAGCCACCGGGTTCTCCGGAAGACTGGGAGCAGTGGCTCTCCAGGGTCGGGAGCCACCCGAGGTTCCTGGCCCTCGGGGCCCGGCCAGGCGGCCTGCCTCTGACTCCCACAGCTCTAGGCTGGAGCCCAGGGACCCGAGTTTGAGCGAGAACTACACTCCCACCCCCAGGAGGGTTTCATGCTGGGGGTTCCCTGTACAGACGAAAACAGCGCCTTATTTAACTCTATCATCACTCAATCAACCAACGTTTATGGCACACCTTTAACGGGCAAGGCGTACTACGTATAAAATCCAATCCCTTCCAGCAGTGAGCTATTAGGAGGGGAAGAACCACACGCTCGCATACACCTGACTTAAACACATACTCACTCACTCACTCACTCACTCATTCGTTCACACCTTCATGTAAACAAACAGCATTGGAGCCCATCTGCCAAATGTGGGGTGTGGACGCTAGGAACAGCCCAGAGAAGGACCAGACAGAGCAAGGCCCCAGACTGCTTTGCTCCATGCCTCTTACTGCCTCCCCGACCCACATCAAATAAGGACCGAGAGCCAACCTTCTCTGTCTCTGCATCTCTCCGCCCCTGCCACCCGCCCTGGCATGCCCTTACGCCCCCTGACACAGGCTACAACCCTCTGAGCACCCATGACACGGGCACAGCTCCTCCCTACAAAATCTGCCCAGACTTCTCTTTAGACACTCGCCACACTGCGCCTTGTGTTACGTTTGTGTGTGTGTCTTGTCTCTCCCTCAAGCTCTGAAAGCTCCTGGGGCAGGGTCTTCAGGGGTTTTAACTTTCGCATCCCCAGCTGTGGCCTGGAGAGTAGCAGGCTCTCAATTATTTGCAGAACTGAATTTGTGGAAAAGGTAACATTTCGATTTGGAATGTTAGGGCTGCATGGTCAAGTGCAACTCCCTCACTGTACTCTTGAAGCAGAGGCCCAGAGGCACGGAGTGGTTAGGCCAAGGGAGGTCCAGCAGGCCAGGCTCTGAGCTGCAGTGACGCGGGGGACGAGGTGGCTAGACCACCGCGTCCTCCCGTGCACGGACCACTGGCCTGCTTAGTTCCCCTGGAGTTTGTGTGCCATGCAGCAGCTCTGACGTTTCTTTTTCCTGACCCAAACCCTCTAAGTGGACCCTCAGAAAACACCTGCAGAATGTTTGTAAATGTGCAAAATACCTGGCGTGGTACAGCCGGAACCAGAGCCAGCCAGAACCGCCCCCCCCCCAAGCAACAGCAGCACCGGGCTCTGCCTCTCCAGCACGGCTGGTCCAGGGCTACCTTGCACGAGCATTGCCTGTGGACGCACCTCTGCCCTGCAGCTCCGCTGTGGGCTCCAGGGGGTGAGAACCCTGTACTGCACAGCTCTGCATTCCCAGTGCCCAGCCACTGCCTGGCTCTGAAGATGCTCCGTAAGTGCACTTGAAGAAACACTCATAAAAAGACATCTGCAGGGCCTGAACACTCCCTAGACGCCAGGCACCTAAAGGTGATGACCTCCCTTAATCCTTCTTATCACCCTCGTGAATACTACCGGTGTCCCGACGTTCCCGAGGAAACTACAGCCCACAGTTCAAAAGCTTGCCCAAGTTTCACAGACACAAGAAGTAAAAGCAGGCCTGGAACCCAAGTTCGCAGACTCCCGCACCCACGCTCTTCACCAATGCAAACGTAAGAGCGGGCCTGAGTGGCCGGTGGGAGCCAGGGCGGTGGCCAGAAGCGGCCCTGGTGTCGTCTCTGCGCCCTCACCCCTCGCCCAAACCAAAGCCTGGAGGCAGAAGCGCCAGGTGAGTGTGGTCGGGGGGGGGGGCGGGGCGGGGGTGAGTCTAGGAAGGTACTGGTAGCTTGGCAACGAGAAGGCGGGGGTCGCTTACCTATTATGGGCACCTCAGCGATGAAGACTCTCCGAATAGAGTTGGCCACCCTGGGGGATGAAAACCGAACGGCGTGAGGGCCCCGCAGCCTCGACATGCCGGTCCCGAGCCTCCCGGTTCCCTGAGTGAAAGCCACGACACGGGGCCCAGCAGACACGACCCCATCCCCCCGCCCCGGCCCCCGGGGCTCGAGCCACCAGCCGCTTCCTTCAGTAGCCTTACGCTAGGTCCGTATTCTCGATGATGAATTTGACATTCTCGTCGGTAAGCTCCGTGATTCGGACGGTGGGCTGGTTGGCGTAGGGCATTGCGAACCGCCTCCCGGCCGGACTCCGGCGTCTGCCCCGCTGCGCACCGCGGCACCAGAAGTTACCGGAAGTCGGTCAGCTTGGTCCCCGCCGCCTCCTCGAAGGCGCGCCCCACAGCGCCACCTGCTGCTCGGAGGCCGGGACTGCTCCGGGTCCGCCGTTCCCACCCGCCGCCTGATTTAAAAGCACCCGATCCAAGCACTGGATGACGATTTTGAAAAATATGCACACACACTTGACTCAGCAATAGCATTCCCACGAATTCATACTGCAGAAATACTTAATTAAGTTGTGAGCGGATACATTTACAGGGAAGATCACTGCAACAGTTTGTAATATCAAAAAATAACCTAAAGTGCTCTGGCCAGGTAGCTCCGTTGGTTCCAGTGTCATCCAAATAACACGTCAAGGATGAGGGCACATGCAGGAAGGAACCAACGAATGCGTAAATAAGTGGATCAATGAATCGATGTTTCTCTCTCCCCTCCCTGTAAAAATCAGTAAGTAATAATTTAAAAAATAAAAATTGTCCATCGAGAGACCGGGGTGAAATATACCAACATAAGAAAACTATCATTTTTTTTAAAAAGAATGAAATTTGTACATTTATAGGAAAAGGAAAGTATACTGTGGCAAAGTATACTCGAACAGTAGGTATGTGCCCTTTCCCTCCCACCCTCGAGCCTGGGTCATGTATTTTCCAGCCTGCAGGAACTGCGCAGCTGCAGTGGGTGGGAGGGGGAGTGGCTCTTCAGCTCTGCACCCCCAGTGCCTGCCAGTGTGCGTCTCACTGGGTGAACGTGCAATAAATGAATGACCAGAGTCCCCTCAGCAGCGCGGAGAGGGTTCAATGGGCCTCAGAAAGGTGGGTGGCAGCTGCTCCCATGGAGAAAAGAGGCCCTACATTAGAACTCGGAGGGAAGGGGCTAGACTTCGTGGGCCAGAGAAGACTAATCAGAAGAGATGAAGAGTTTACTTTAGCAAGGAGTGACATCTGAGAGAGGGAGGAAGGCCATTGAGAGAGAATAGGATGCTGGGAAGGATACAGAAGAGAATGAAATTGGCAAGAGCTACAGCAGGGAAGCTGACAGGGTGCTGAGATGAAAGGAACTGGAAAGGTGCCGACAGGGACCAGTGGAAGGCCCTGCAGAAGAGACTGGAAATTCCTATTGGCTTGTGACTTCACCCAACAGTATGCAGTGGGCTTAGAGAGGAGCCAGCGAAGTGGCAGACAGGTGCTATGGCCTGAATTATGGCCACCCAGAACGCTCTGACTCCCACTGGGCTGGTACTTGGAGATGGGGGTCTTTGGGCGGTCACGAGGGCAGTGCCCTCGTAAGAACAGGAAAAGACATGAGTACTTTCTCCACCATGTGAGAACAGAGAGAAGGCAGCCATCTGCTAGTCAGGAAGATAGCCCTAACCCGGAACCAAACTGGCTGTCACCTTGACCTTGGACCTCCCAGCCTCCATAACTTTAAGAAACGTCACGTTTAAGCCACCCAGTCGATGGTGTCTGGTTATAGTAACCTGAGCAGACCAATACAAGAGTTAACCAGACTTGCAAAGGGAGCCCACCAGTGCAGAGGCCAAGAACATCACCGAAGCTGAAGACTGTATCACTGAAATGGTTAGCAACAGACAAGAGCAGCCAGAGTTGCTAACGGTGAAGAGGAAGGCCTATCACTCACACTGCACTGATGGGAAGCCGGGGCCCAGGGACTAGACTGTCATACTGCCCAGTACTATCAGGCAGCACCAGGACCAGAGCTCTGGTCTCCTGGCCGCTAGCCTCGAGCCTTTTCCACAACACTGCTGTGTCTCTCTGGGGTCTTGCATGCCTGCCGTGGTCTGTATGAAAACTGACTACACAACAGGAAACGAATTCAAACATATTTATTATTATTTTTACAGACTCTGAGTTCACTAACGATCCTGCCACGCATGCTGGTGGAATGCGACACCAGGTCTGGGATCACCTCTGGCCAGGCTGAGAACCACTGCCCGGCCGGCACGGGTTGCAGGTCGGCAGTTTTCGGAGGGGTCCCTGGTGCAGCACGTCAGAATGCTGGAGGGAGAGGGCTGCAAGGAGCACCCCTGGGTGCACTGCACGTGCCTGTGCTGGGCTGCGCTGGGCTGTGGATCAGCTGCTACTTCGGTGGCTTCCGACTCGAACTCCAACTTGGGAGTCCCAGAGAGTGTTTCTAGGAAGGTCGCGATATGATCAAAATGCCCGTGAGACTGTGGCAGGGATATGCTGCGTTTCTGAGGTTCAGATGCTTGGAGGGGAGCCTCGTTTTTCAGTCACACGGCTGCCATGCGGAAAGGCACCAGGAGGTCAGGCCTGGTATCAGGAGCGGAAGTGGCCCAACCCCGCGCTGCAGCCGTATGATCAGGTGCCCTGTGGTTGCCAGGTGGCTGTGGTGGTGGTGACTCAGGAGTCCTTCAGTGTTTTCTCATTGATACTCTGTCCGTGGAAGGCACGTCCTATTTTCTGGTGCCTTTAAATACATTCGCAGGTACTGTTCTGGACACTCTAGCTCATGCCCCTCCTTGTTCACCGGCGCTGGTTTAGACCTGTCAGATTCTTGAGCTGCCAAAGGGACGCAAACAGAGAATGGTCAGGCCTTGCCCACCCCGGGACTCCAATGGGAAGGATCGGGATTTGTAAGGTGGCCCACATGGCTATGGTACAGAGGTCTGGCACACCCGTGTCCTGGGAGCCAGCCAATAAAACTAAAGAGGTAGGATATCTGGAATCAGGAGACTCGGACTGAGTCACTGTCAGCCTCGTCATGAGCTTTCCAGTTTAAGGCTACAAAGCTACTTGGGTCAGTGATCCATCAAATTAAACAAGAAGCACAGGGCCAGGGTAGAGTCGCGGAGGGTGGGGATGATCTGGGCAGCACTCACCGTCACTGCTGCTCCCATGAGTCCTTGCACCAGAGCCTCTCCGGTGTACTTCACCTAGAAAGAGTCAGTCAGGTTCTAAGTCCCCATCACAAGCCCCAAGGGGAGACAGACAGGACAAACCAGCAGGCCTGCGAGTCCCAACGGGCAGAGTCGAGAGCCCTGGGCACTGGAGGAAGGGCCTATGGATGGCACGACCACGAAGGGGCCGAGTGCGGCTCTTCAGAAGGGCAGGCGGGTATGAGGAAGGACCGGCCAGGCTCCCTGGGAAGGCCCTCAGGGCTGTTGGCTGAGACCAAGAGGGAGGGGGCGAGAGAACAGACAGCGCCCCGCTGTGACCTGAGGAGGACGGCACGCTTAGTGAGGGGGCTTCCCAAATGGCTAGCCCCCCACTACCTGCTTGGCGGTGTGGCCCAGGTTCATCGCGTCATTAATCCGGTTTTCCAAGAAACGCCAAGTGTCCTCGAAGTCTGGGGAGGAGTCCTGCATCATCACCAGCTCTGTCGTGTTGTAGATGCCGGCCAGCACAGCTCGGCGGGTGTACCAGTTGAGCTGCAAAGAAACCCGCCCAGGCGGCCAGGTCACCACTCCTGCTGGGGCTGGGAGCGGTGATGCACTGAATAAGCAGCACGGGGCCATAGCGGGATAGGGGAGGGCGGGGGTGGTCTGGGCAGTGCGCAGCTACCCAAAGCCGCAGGCCCTCGTGGACACCCCCAATCTCCTCCCTCATGTACACGTGGGCCTCTGGATGACACTGCTCTCGGGTGGGGCTGTGCACGAGAATCACCCAGGAGATCACAAATGCTAGCTCCTGGCCCAACCTCCGAGTTTAGCGTCGGCGGGGCTCCACTAAGCGCCAGGAGTCTTGAGGTTTCCTAAGCACCCCAGGTGATTTTGCTACATCTGGTCCTTTCTGGAACGTCTTAGCACATCTAAGTCCTGGCAGGCTCTGCGGTCAGCCAGGTGCGACCAAACCTGGGGGTGTTCATGAGGAAAGCGAGGGCTGAGACAGGGTCATGGCCGGGTCAGACCACCTGGAAAAGCTGAGTGGTCAAGTCTGTGAGCAGCCCCGGCTCCCCCGGCAAACTGCCCTTCAGAGCCCTGGCTCAGCTGCTGGGTGTTTTATTCCTTTAATTTCTTTGCTTTCTAATTTCACTTTCCTGCCGTCTCTGTTGGTAGTATGTTCCCACCGGAGGGCAGCTTATTAAAGCACTTTGTTAGAACTACGGTGGGAGTTATCTCTCTGCCTCCCCAGCATGGATATTAATTTCTAGTTATGAAGGTATACTTTAAAAATTTTTTCCTAACAGAGGTCTAATAGCATCAACAAGTCACATGCTTTTCCGGTGCCTGTTTAAAGGCTTATTGATCTCCTGGCAAAGCAGGCGGAGATGGGCTGGGGGCGGGAGCTTCTTTTTAAAGCCATGGTGTATCCATGCCTTTTAAGAAAATCAGCCTCACGAAAGCCACACGCTGAGATGCGCAGAGACACGCTGCTGCAGAACCTGAGTTTCAGGAGCCCGCAGGCGGAAAGGACTATAAAATGGCAGCCCGGTCCCAAGGCCTCTGACGTCTGGGGTCACCGCTGCAGGTCGGAGGGAAGGACCAGGGGTCTGTGGCCAGAGCGCTGGGCCCTGAACCAAGGTGACCGAGGCCCCACCTGGCTGGCTGGAAGCCCCTCCTCACACCTCAGCCTCTCCCCACCGGAAAGGGCATGGCCCGCAGACCCTGGAAGGGATGTGTGATGGGAGGAATTCCACCAGCTTCTTAAAGAAGTGCTTAGCCCGAGCTTCCCCGGCATCCTGCGGCCCGAGCAAGCACTCACGTCGGTGGACTGGTCCCCAGCGTAATGCCACATGTCGTCCACCATGCTGGTGAGCAAGCTCAGGCTGGACGGGATGTTGTGCGGGAGCATGAGGATGCTGAGGGCCTGCGGAGAGAACGGCAGAGGGACAGGTCCAGCACGTAGGTGACAACAGTGCACGGGGGGCCGGTGCTTCACCTCCCCACCGAGACCTGCAGGGGGCCTGCACGGCTCTCGTTCTGAGATCCTCCACCACCACCCCTTCCTGGCAGCGAACCACCCTGACCACAGCTGATGGGAGCCAGGGGCCAACCCCAGCCTCCCGGCCCAACCCGACTCTCAATGCCCACCCAGCATGTGGACTCGGGAGTGCAGACAGCAGAGTGTCTGGCCCGGTCTCTCCGAGAGCCGAGGGCAAGGATGGGGGTGGGCACAAGGATGGAGGAAGCAGCAGAGCTGAGGGGAGTCTGGGGTTGGTTTCCAGGTCCAAATTCTAAGCCATTCCCAGGGCCCAGTAACATTCCTGCACTCGATACCCTGCTGCAGCCTTACTAAATTCCTCCTCACCACCCCCTCCATTTTCTGCTTAACTCAAGTTGATTTGTTACCCGACACCAAAATCCTCCAACGACTACAGGCAACGGCACAACCCAAAGACTCTTCCATTGGGCGGACAAGTCCTGGCCGTGCACGGTTTTGCCGCTTTACCGACTGTAACCCCTCGGCCGCGGCCTGTGGGATTTGGACAGCGAGGTCGTGGAGTGGCTGGGAGGCTTCCTCTCAGTGAAGGAGCCCAGAAGGAGATGTGCTGAATCGGGAGGCACTCATTTTTACCACTCCGACGGTGAGGGGGGTGAGTCAAGGCCACAGGTCTGAAAACCAAGTGTGGCAAGCACGGGCAGGGGGCAGAGGTGACTCCTGGCTGCACTCCCCGCACCCCCAGCCTGGGGAGTTCAAACGCCCGTCAGCCGGCCGCCTGAACCGTGTGCTCGGCGGTGTCCCGGCTGGTGGGGGGCCCCAGGTGATCTGCGCGCCCCTCCTCTCCTCTCTGATGTGCTCTGCCTTTCTCAGCTGAGAGGACGGCTCACACGGGGGCATGCTTTGAAGCGGGAGCAAGGAAGCCTCAGAAAAGGGGAGAAAGAAAAGCCTTGGTCTCGAGCATCACACTGACAATTTGAAAAGAAGTCCAGTCCCCTGAGACCTGGAACACCATGGGCCTGTTCATGACGACGGCCAGCACAACCCGCTGACCTTCCCCTCTCCTCCGTGGAGTCCTCCTCAGTGAGGACCTGCCGGCACACTCGGGCCACTAAGGCCCCACCCAGGATGCGATCCAGTGCCCAGGCCACTCGCATCTCCAGGGACGCAGCTGGCTCCGAGTTAACCCTCCCTGGCACCCCCACATCTGAGGCCCAGCCCTGCCGAGCACAGAGCACCCCTGGGTCTCTGGGGACCGGTGAGCTAACTTCTGACAGTGCGATGCCCTCCGAGGGAAAGGCACTGCCAGTCGTCAGCCCGAACACACTGCCGCCCTCGCCTGGGCGCGGACTCTGTACCCGGGGCCAGTGCTCGATGTACGGGATCAGCATTCTCAGCCTGGTCTCCACTGCGTCCCTCAGGAACTGGTCTGTCTTCCTCTTCCTGGAGTGGGGGAAAGAAAACAGCATGTCTCTGGGTCACTGGGCCACAGGCACGGGCTCAGTGCTAGCCTAGGGAGGAGGGCCCGGCAGGCTCCGGACGACAGCCCGACCACAGCGGTCAGAGCCAGGCGGCTGCCTGCCCGTCCCATCGAAGCAGCGGGTCTGCTCCGTGGGGAGCAGGACAGCTCTCTTCAGATTGGCCTCCTGTGGATGCCTGGTGGGGCCTGGGGGGCCTACGTCCCGCAGTCCTTACCTGCCACCCTGAGCAGTAACGCCACAGGACTTACTCTGCCTGGTTGAGCTGCACCAGCTTCTGCTCCTCCTCCAGCACCTGGGTGAGCCGAGCGTTGCACTGGGTCACGAAATGCAGGATCAGCTCGCTGCCGTCACTCCCAAACATGCTGGCCGCCGCACTGGAGAGGCCCAGAGACTAGAGAGAGGAAGACAAGATGGAACCGTGGCGGCAAGGGTGGTGGACATGTGCTGCCTGCTCGTCACTAGGGCCTCCGCTTCTAGCAGCAGCGGCGTGGAGGGCCAGAGGGCCACCGCACTCTCCATTCTTGACCCGAGACATGGGTGGCGCTGACCACACTCTGTCAGCCCCTGAATGTGTCGCACAGCACAGGGCACAGACTTGCACGACGGGGCTTCACAGTGGCCACCTCGAAGACGTGCAAACGACCAAGCGTGGGCCTCGAGAGACCGCCTTCGAGCTTGTGCTGGTACTGACGGGAGAGAGGAGCTCTCTGTCCGCTGCGGCTGCCGAGCCACTCAGAGTCCTGCACGGGGTGCCTCTGTGGAGAACGGAGCTCAGAGGAGGGCGAAGTGGACGTGCTGGAGGGACAGCTCCCAGCAGCGCGACCTAAGAACGCCGCTGTGCCCGAGCTACGTCCGGACTCACCTGTTACTACATGAGCCAAACACTCTCTTTCTCGCTTGAGCCAGTTGGAGCTGTGCCCGACGCTCGTAACCTGGTGTCCTAACTAATAAACGAAGGGGCTCAGGAAGACCACTCTCTCCTTCACCGACTCACCTAACTTAAATCTCTTGGAACTCAGATCTCTTAGTTATTTAAAAATGGCATCGAAGCTTTTTTTAAAAAAAAATGACTATTTATTTTTAGAGAGAGAGAAAGTGGTGGAGAAAAAGAGGCTGAGAAACATCAATGTGTGAGAGAAACACTGACTGGCTGCCTCTCGCACATGCTCCGACCAGGGACCGACCCGCAACCCAGGTATGTGCCCTGACCGGGAATCAAACCAATGACCTTTTGCTTTGTAGGATGACGCTGAACCAACTGAGCCTCACTGGTCAGGGCAAAGCTTTTCTTAACGGGCTGTTAAGAAGTTAACAAAGACACAAAAACCCCTTGCACCCCGATATATGGCAATCACTGAGTATCTGCTGGAGGCAGGACCCTGCAGCAGCAGACACACAGGGAAGAAAGGAACAAAAAATATATCAACTCAAAATTTGTCCTGGCGGGAGTGGAGACAGTGCCGTTCTTCTGGAGCAAGGACACAGCCCTTTCGGAGGGCAACTGGCAATGTTCACTGAACATCTGAGATGCGCAGCACCCACATAGCGGTGATGGTGTCCTTGCTGTGTGCACCCAGTGGGTGGGTATTATCATCACCCACATTGTACAGACGAGGAAACTCAGGCTTAAAGCTCTTAACCACCAGGCCACCCTGCCTCGAACACGTGTGTAACAGGAACCTACACCATACACAAATGCTCTGAGCCAGTTATCAAGTTATTTATCAGCTCCAGGCTGCCCTTCCATTCTCAGCTTTGGGATGCGGGGACCAGGGCTCTGCAAACCACGTTTCTGGCCCCCTGTTAGGGTCCCTACAGGACGGACAGAGGGAGACGACGACACTGCAGGAGGAAGAAGAGACTTGCGTCCTCCTGTTGACTTGTCTCCCAGTGGTCTGTGTGATGCGCCCAGTTTGCAGTTCTCCGACACTCGCAGAACTAGGTCATCAAGCCATCGTCCCCTCCCTGCGCTTCTGATGGCTCCACCACTCCCCCATTCCCCCGCCAGAGGTCAGGTGCCAGCCCCAAGGGGCCCTTCCTCCAAACTCAGAGACTCCAGCTGCGTAATGCCTGCTCCTCAGAGATCTGAGTGTCACCTCCACAGGGACGCCCCATCTAGCTTCTAGTTATAATGATCCCAACTCTTCTCTCTGTTCCCTGGCCCCGGGGATGGGAGCTACTCCCTGCAGCTGCTACCCCCATAATGCCTTGGTGTTCTTTCTCTCCTTTCTGTCACCTGCTTACC
This sequence comes from Phyllostomus hastatus, assembly GCF_019186645.2. NCBI lineage: Eukaryota > Metazoa > Chordata > Mammalia > Chiroptera > Phyllostomidae > Phyllostomus > Phyllostomus hastatus. The sequence continues at coordinate 24,233,209 of NW_025334024.1, forward strand.
CACTGTACACTGAGTTAACACTTCTTTATTATCATTAGTGTTGTCAAACTATTAAATTCTCCATTCGAATAAATGGTATAGTTTCTGTCTCCTGATGTATACACTCCATGAAAAAGCAATCCACTTCTCCAAATCTGTCCTAAAAAAAAACAACCAGAAATACACTTAAGAGTGTTGTTCAAATAGGTTTAAATACTAAACAACTGGAAACTCCAATATTTACCAATTGAGTTCAAATGAGTAAATCGGGTGTTATGCAGCCGCTGTCTGTGGGAGTGTGGAGCGAAAAAGCTGGTTAACCACAGAATGTCCCGTACACTCGGAATTCCCCACACAGTCCTGCCATAGTTCTGTCCTCTGTTGGTCTCACAACTCTCTGTAGTTCTTTCCAACGTCCTCTGCTCCCGCCCACCCCGTGTCCCCTTCCACGCGTCCCTGACTTCGGGTTCACAGGACAAGCATGCCCACTGCACAGAGCACACAGAAGCCGCCCCCCGGGAACTTCCTCAACGTTCTTCTGGAAACGAAACCTCAGCCTTCGGCAGCCTCCCCTCTGCCGCGTTGGGGGCCAGTCCTTCCACTCGGTTTTCGGGTCTCGTGACTGTTCCCTTCACGGACCCTCGTGCTCTCGGTCTTTGCCACGTTCTCGTGTCTCTTGTCTCTGCCCTCTCCCAACAGTGTTCAGACATGCTTGGATTTCCCTCTGTTTCCCCTGCTTGGTCCACAATCACTCTCTTCTGCCCTTTGCAGACCAATGCCTCTCCACGGCCTTACCTTCCACTCCCTCTTCCACCCTCGGGTCATTTCTGCCCAGGTCCTGCCCGCAGGTGGCTGCCGCTCCTGGCAGTAACCAGTGTCCAGTTACTCGGGCCACATTCTTCTGCTTTGTCTCCAACACCAGGCTACTCTACCGAAGTCTTCTTTGCCAGCTCCTCCTGTTCTACCCCACCCTTAAACGCCAGAGTTTCTCGAGGGCCTACATTTCTCTCCCTTCACATTATACTCAGGGCACACCCATATCACCCTAGGCAATCTCATTCACCTCTATGGGTTAATTGCCACACACACACATGCACACACATAATGCCCGAACACATACTCGAGTCCAGATAGCCCCTTTCTGCATGCCTGAGCTCTCCCACTGGTTGACCGAAAGACCCCTCATATTCAACAACGAAAGACTGTACCCGTGCTGCCCCAAACCTGGTCCTCACCCAGTGGTCCTAATCCCAGGAAAGGGCACCAACAAGCACCACGCAGGTGAGCTGGCAACTCTGGTGCCGCCTTGTCACCACTCCCCATGCCATTCTACTGCCAAACCGACCCACTTGTCTCCACGTTCACGGCCACTGCTCTGGGCCAGAAGACCCTCACTCCTCCTGGGTAGCTGGCAGCAGCCCCAGTGACTCCGTGCCTCCAATCCAGTTTGCACCCAGCAGCCAAAACGAAGGTCTTCAAATGTCAAATGTCATCCCAGACCTTCAACTGTTCTTAGTACAAAGCCGAACTCCCCAACACGACCTCCAGGACCCCCCGCCGAGCTTCCCCCAGCCCCACTGGGCTCGGCGCTCTCCCTCCCTCTCCGCGCGATGGTTCGCTCGGTTCTGCGGCAGCAGGCTTCCTTCCCTTCGCACGTGTGCTCCTCTGTCTAGACTTGTCCGTCCCCAGCCCCGCCAGCCCCGCTGAAGCCTAACGCATTCCTCAGATCGCAGTTCCAAAGCCTTTCCCGACCACCTTCTCACCGCCCCCGCCCCCACCCCCGCCCCCAAGATCAGGTCCCGCCACTGCACGTCTCCACAGCACCTTTTCCTGACAGCCCACACCCACTCTGTGAGCGTGTGTGTGTGTGTGTGTGTGTGTGTGTGTGTGTTTAATGCCACTGGACGGGAGGCTCAGCAAGGGCGGAACCATGTCTGCCTTGACCATGACGACGTCCCTAGGACCCAGCACAGTGCCGGGTGCACACTATCTGCTCAACAACTGTTTACAGAATAAATGGTGAATAAATGACAAGTTCTTTAAAAAAAATGGAAACAGGCATTAAAATGTTTATAGCGGGATCATGGAGGGACTTTTTTTGCTCTTTTCTATATCTGTACTGGTCAAAGTCTCCACAGCGAGCACGCCGTGGGGTCACATCACACGCACCCTCCATGCACATGCCTTCGGCTACCGTACGTGCTCTTGGGAGAGAGTGAGAGACACGAGAAGCAACCGTTAAATCCGAGTCAAGCAGTGGAGTTGCTCGTCGTCTGATCCCACGAGCAGGGGCCCTGCGGCAGGCAGGCTTGGGACGGGAGACGTGGTTCTGCAATCCCACCAGGGTCCGCCCTCACGGGCCTCCCGAGGGACGGCCTCTGCTGTGCCGTGTGATTCTGTGCCACGTTGCCTGAACGTGAGCCCGCTGCTTGGTTCAAAGCAGCAGTCTAGTCCCCCGCGGGAGGGAACGCTGACCTAGACTTAGTGGGCAACACACAGTGCGCTGGTCTCCCAAGCGGTGCATCCTTGGGAGCTTCCACACACCACGTTTCCTCGAGTCTAAGATGCACGTATTTACCATTTTAAAAATCGGTGTGAATTGCACACTGATGTGTCATAGTTCAAAGGCAGCATTTTCCTTTTTTTTAATGAGGCAGAGACAATGCTGCCTGTCACAAGCAGAGGCATCTCGGAGTCAATGAGTGTGGTGGCTTTTATCACGGGCAATTCTCGCCTAAACAGCTGCCTTTAGAGCCGAACTCCCAAAAACCAACTCCATCTTACGCTTTTTTTATATCAAAAAATAGTTTTAAAATGCACCCATTTCCACCTTACCGGGAAAGAAACCCCCCGAAAGAGAAAACCCTGTGGCGGAGAGGGGTTCCACGCTGGGCTGGAAGACGCGCAAGGCCCTCTGCCCCGGCTAGTGTACGTCTCCCCGGGCTGGTCTCCGCCAGCTGCCCACCCTCAGCGTGCACACCTGGGCTCCTTCTGCAATCGCCTCTGCCGTCCAGCCGTGGGCGGGCACGAACTCCAGGGCTGCCGTCAGGATGCGGTGCTGCAGCTGCTCCTCACTCTCATGGTCCTCCTCCTCCTCGCCACTCTGATCTGTGTACCTGAGACCCAAATCCGAGAGGGACATGGGGACACCTCGTCTCACTGCCTGCTGCCTCGCATGCGAGATGAGCCTGACCAGAAACCAGAGCTCGGTGACTCCTCTGAGCACACGCTGGGAGAACATTCACTTTTGTGTCCGTGTTGGAATTGCGATGCCAGCACAGTAAAAGTTCTACCCCCCTCCCCCTCCCACGTGGCCAGGGAGAGAAGGGCAGCGGCGGGCAAGGAGGTCGCGCACGGGGAAGGCACGTTTTCCAGCAGCACTCTGGACTTCCCTGTTTACAGCCCTCAGCACTGGTTTTTAATCTGTATTTGTGCCAGATGGAAATCCAAGGGGTCCGAAACAATGGTTACACTATCCAGAGGGCCTGGCACAAGGAAGATCCTCAAAAAATACATGCTGAACTGAAATGAAGTGTACATTAATCAGGAAACCAGAAGAGTGACCGGGATACTCGAATTTCAGAGCTAGAGGAACTTCTCAGTGGCAGGTAAGAAGGAAAAATATCTAATGGAAGTGTAAGTTGCTATCCTGTTTCTGGAGGGCAGTGGGGCCCCACGTGGTCTGTAACAGAATGTCACACTCGCAGAGCACATCCTTCCACTCGGTGCTGCCACTGCTGGGAGAATCACACACTGTATCGCAGGAAATCCAAATACTCGTCGATAAAAGGTAGGGTAAATAAATTTTGGTGACGTCCTTTGCTGGAACATTATGCAGTTATTATAAGAATATAGACTGTGAAAAGAAATTAAAAACGTACTGCTGAGGGAAAAAACAGGCTCTGGAACAGCATGTGTAGCGTGCAGTGTAACTAGTCATTGTTATGGACGCAGGCTTACATATGGAACACGCTCAGAGAAACATCTACAGGGATATTAACAAAAGTGTTAGCAGAGTTATTTCTGGGTTTGTGTTTCTGGTAACTTCTGCCTTAACTGTTTAGATGTTTTACAATGTACAGGCACCATTTTCATTAAAAAATAGTAACTTCCTTTCGAAGGTAGTCTTGAAAACGATGAAAGGTGAAAACAGGGCCGGGGAGCAGAGAGGATGAACGGATGTAGCCAGGCGTGCAGAGTGGCCGGAAATGGGTGGACTGGGTTCTGGTGCCTACCTGGGGGGTGGACGAGAAGACTCCGCATTGGGTTCTTCTGCCCCCTGGGCCTCCGAATGTTGCTGAGAGAAAGAGGGGGGAGGCTGCTGCTTCTGCTCGTCGGAGGACCTGAGCTGCAGAGCTGAAGCGTGCAAGGCACGCGGCATCAGGGCTGATCGGCAGCGGGACACTGAAACAGAAACTGGACCAGTCAGGGACACGAATCAGAAAAGGCCCTTTGAGGCTTAGAGTGGTACACGGGACGGGGAAGGGGAAGAACAGGGCAGAGACCCCTCCAGAACCACTTATCCAAGTGCTGGGGCCCAGGCAAGAATCATGGGTAAACTGGCAACCCTTAGACATGATGCACAGACAAAAATGAACAAGAAAACAGACGAGCTGGCTTGTAGGCCTGTGCCTTTGTTAGCTGTGCGGTAAGGGACAAACCACTTCATCCCAGTGAGCACAATTTTAAAGTATGCAAATTAAGAGCAATAATCTCTACTTAGTCGGATGTGAGTGGGGCAGAAACAAAAAGTGAAAGTGACTAGAAGATGTTTCATATTTATCTATCACAGCAAGAGCCCTGGACTGGGAGTTAGAGTACTGACTCCCCAGTGTTTATATGGTGTCTCGATCTGCTTTCTCATCTGCAGTGTTGCAACACCCCCTTCACTCACTGGAGGCAAGGGCTTTTGGAAAATACGTAGTGGTTCCTAAGATGGACTCATACTACCTTTTCCTTTCCCAACACTGGAGTATTAAAAAGTGCAAACACACAGGCAGGTTGAAAGAACTGTGATATGAATACCTGTATGTCTACCACCTGGATTCTCTACACTTAACCATTGCAGTCTCTGATTCATCTTGTTTTGTGACACACCTATTGCAGACCTCACTATTCTTCGCCTCTGAACATGTCAGCATGCACAGCATTAACTAGAGTTTAATATTCATTTACTGTTCCTTTACTGAGGTGACATTCACATACAATGAAATACAAAAGTCTTAAACATGCCAATTCTGAATTTTGACAAATGTATATTATACCCTTATGTGACCTGAACCGCATCTGGAATCATCACCCCAGCAAGTTCCCTCACGTTAATTCCTTCCCAGTATTCCCTGCCTGCACACTGTTCTGAATTTTTCACTCTGGGTTTGCCTGTCCTAGAATTTCATCTAAGTGCAATAATACAGGATGCCCTTATTGTGTAAGACTTTTGTTTAACATATTTTTTTAGCTTGAGTCCTATTTTTTGTGTAAATCAGTAGTAGGCTGTTACTTTTTATTGTTGAGTGTACTCCATTAAGAAACACTATTCTGTTGATGGACACCTGGGCTGTTTGGGTGTTGGCTATTGTAAGTAAAGTTTCTATGAACATATCTGCACGAACCTTTTTGTGGGCACTTTCACTTCCCTGTGTAAATACTTAGGAGTGGATCTGCTGGGTTACAGGCATTATTTTTACTGGACATATTTTGAGTTATATATAAAAACAGCAGACGGACACACGTTTAAAAAAATCTATGGACTAACACAGGGGACAGTAATTTTAAAAGAAACAGCACAGTAAGTGTAAAATATCATCATTTTAGGGTACATATAGAAGAAATGGAGCAAATATTCGTAAAACTTTGAAAACAGCAGGGGAGGTTCCAAAGAAACACTGAGGAACCGCTGTGATTTATGAGAGTTTAGGTGAAATATGGGAGAATGTTTATTATTTATTGGCTCTGTATTTTGTTAACATATCAAATGCATACATCCCGTTTATGGAAATTGACACTGGTTTTCCATTTATGGTAGCGATATGAAGTTTCCTCTTTTAAGTAAATGTCCGTATGTTTAATAACTCAGATGTATAAACAAAAATGCCGACTGTATAGTGGAATAGGTGGTACAAGGATATCACGGAATTATCGATGGTGGGGAAATGACCGGCAGGAAACAGTGCAATAGGTGCTCGCTTTGGCTGTTGCCCACTCCGGCCCTCGAGCGTTCCTGGCCCAGGGACTTGGGGAGGGAGTTAGGAGGCTGGGTCCGAGTTCGGCAACTCCCGAACTGTGTGACCTTGGGCACCCACAGCCCTCTCCCGGGCTCCACTGGCTCCACTAAATGGGAGTGACAGGCCCCGATTCGCTGCTCTGGCCCTCACAGCCGTGGACCGCGGGCAGAAGCCAGCCGGACCGCCCGAACAATCCAGGGACACCGGCCGGTCCGCGCCCTTGCCCTTCACCTCACCTTGCTCGCGAGCCGCCACCATGGCCTCTTCCTCCCCGCACCCGGCGAGGGTGGACCTCGCACCCGGTCCCCTCGCCACCCCGCTCCCCGGTTCGGCCGCCCCCTCACCGGGCAGGCACCGCAGCTGCAGGAGCCTCCAGCCCGCCCGGCCGAGCACGCCAGACACCGCTGCCGCCATCTTGGAAGCGGGCACGCCGCCGACGGCGACGCGACCGGCAGCACCGGGACCGCGGCGCGCCCACTTCCGTCTTGATCGCGCCGCGGGATCCTCCTCCTCTCGCGAGAGGTGCAGGCGCGGAGCCGGCAGCTTCGGAGAAGCTGAGAGTGAGTCGGGAGAACCAGGTAAGCGCTGTCCGGTGATCCAAGAGCCCGAACTCCCCCAACGGTCCCCTCCTGGTTCACCCTGATCCCCAGACCCTAGCAAAGGGTATTTGCTAGTCCCAGTCCCGTCCCTTGGCGGGAACCTAGACGTGGCCACCTCCCTGAGGACCACGGCGGGCTTTTGCCCAGAGAAGCGGTGTGAGGGGCCGGACCGGTTTTGTCTGCCCCGGGCTCTTGGCGCGGGGGCCTCTTGTCCTTCCTGGGTGGCCTCTTATCCTGCGCTGCCGGCCCCGGGGACGTCACAGTCAGGACGAAGAGTCCTGAGTTGGGGTCTGGGAGACCTGGGTCTGAGTCCGGCTTCTGCCTGTAGCCGGCTGCTGTGACCTTGGGCCTCGGTCCCTCCCCTCACACTGAAGTTTCGGTCGTTGGGGGAACCTCCAGGTTGTACTTTTTGAGCCAGTGACTTTGCTGAACCTCCGAGGTTTTGAACTGCTGTAATCAAATATTTCCCGAACTTGCCAGATAGGAAGAATCACATAGGATGCTTGTTACTAAGTCGTGTACCCAGGAGTTTCTCCTGGAGAGTTGATTCAGTGCATTTGGGCGTAGTCTAGGCATTTTATTTTTAACAAATACCCCCAGGTGATGTGTCGGGTTTACACATTTAGAAAAGGCTGGCAGCGTTCGTTTAGACGTTGAGCGGCAAGCTCTGGGTGACTCTGGAAGGTCAGGGACCAGAAGCAAAAAAATATAAGTGCAGAGCGCCTCCCTGCCTTGTCCGTCATCAGGGACGGTTTCACAGGGGTTGGAAGAGGTACATGGCTTTGGGATTAAGGATGGGCGATGATGAGAGCTAAACCCGTCGTTCTGTAAAATTTGTGTTTGCAGTTAGATTGCAATCGTGTTTACAGTTTTGTCTTTGTATCTGTTTCGCATACTCTTTACCAACTTTTCCAGTGGTTTTGCTCTCCCGTGCATGAGTGCTGGGGAAACTCCTAGATGTTAAGTTTCACATCAATATTTTTGGATCTCAGTAAAGCACTCACTGCCGATCTCGCCATTAGTTTTTATTTTTTTCTGAGTGTTGCCCACTATCTTCAAAGTTCTGTGGAAATTGTAGCACTTGGATATCCGTTCTGAGACCCTTAGCTCTTGACACACTTCTGACTGGCGACACTCTTCCACTGCTTTTCCTTTGAGTATCCTGTTTCCTTGCTGATCGTCCCCCTTTCCCCCTCTCGGTCCCTGTGTGTGCATGCACAAGCTTCAGGCAGTGCGTTTTGGTTAAATTTTCCTTTTCTGATAACTGTCAGGATTCTCAGATATTCTTATGCACCTGACTTAAAAGGAGTTGTTTTTTTGGTTTGAACTGATACCCAAACGTCGATCTTAGCTTTTTCTTTTGGCCCCGCTCATCCTGGAGAGGAGGCAATGCCTCAAGATGGGATGTTTACTGGGTATCTTAAAGATAAACACGTGCGTCTCCAGAAGTTGTTCTCACATCTGCTGTCGCTGACGGCCAGGAACCTTTGAGGAGGGGCGGGGCAGGCGGTGAGGGCAGGAGAGGTGCCTAACAGTCACGTCCACTGACATGACAGTGACTTCTCCTCCTCCTCTTCTCAGTTGTGAAACTGGGCTCTGAGTCACACTTCTGAGTATGTTGACCTCAGTGCCAGACAGTTCTTCCTATTGTTTTTTTTTATTGTTGTTGTCATTGTTAAAGATAGATTGAAAACAACTCAAAACGCGGATGATGACAAACATCCAAGTGTGATCACTTTGGCTTTTAGACATTTAAAAGAACATTCTCCCCCACTGCATTAGGAAAATGCTGGCCGAAAGTGGTGGCCGAGTCTGTGTTTTGGAGGTTAATGTTTTATGAGTCGGTGTATTTTATGAGCCCCCTCTTGCCACAGAAGATTAGTTTGCGGGGATAGGGAACGGGAAGCGTTTCCATTCCGGTGCTTTGCCGGCGCAGCCCTGCTGGAGCGCTGGGCGAGGCGTCCTACAGTGAGCTCCTGCACGGGAGAATTCCAACAGTGAAAAAGAAGCCACGCGTTTCTCCTGGCAGACAAGAAGTGCAGCCTCGGAGTTGTGTTCAGAACATTATTTTATTGCGCTTTGTGTGCCAGGCTCTGCCAAGTGCTCTGTATATTTTCATCTTCTCGTTTATTTCTGACAGCAGCCTTGGAAATAGGAAAGTATCGCCCCTCCTTCATAGATGAGAAAAAAGAGAAGCTAGTAGCTGACTCAGGGCACGTAGCTGTGAACTAGAAGATCCTAGTGGTCGATAGAACCTGGTTCACCTGTGTTCAGAACCTGTGCTGCGTAAAACTGCCTCCATAAGGGCTGCTGGAAAGGCCCAGGCGTCTGGGTTCTTGTTTTTCTGTAGCAAGTAACTAAGCTTGGGCCCCTTGGTTCTTTTATGAGGATTTTCTTTGTGCAAGGTTGTGGCCGTCATTGCTGGGCAGGGGGCTTGTTGTCTCTCTCTTGTGTCCCGAAGGAGAACCCCATTCAGCATCATTCTAGAAACAGGTCGTTTGTTTCTGACAGCCGATTACCCAGCCATCCACATGCCCGTCTTCCTCGGCTGCTGCTGAACTGGGACATTGACCCTAAGCTGCTCACCTTAGGTTCGAAACTCTTTCTCAGTGTCTTGTGACCACAAAACATGGAAAAGGTTTTTTATTGTGCATTTTTTAGGGATTTGAAAACCATGATTCAGTGACTAAGGAATCCTGATTGTCTGATAGCACTCGGCGTCCTTGCCCGGTGACGTGCGGTCAGGCCAGGACAGTCCAGTGTGTGCATTCCACACGGAAGGGCCTAGGGAGGGGGCAGGTGTCTCACGGAACGGCGGGAATTCCCTTTGGAGAGGTGGCAGGTACACGTGGGGCCAGAGCCAGAGCATGGAGGACCTGTATCCAGAAGACTAAGGAGTTCGGTTTTGCTCTAGAAAGGAAAGCATGTAGTAACTAGCCCCTTTAGGAAAAGGGGGAACAACAGGGCCAAAGTACCGCAGTGGTGGGGGTGACCGGCTGTGACCTGGGCATGCTTTGTGGGCAGGAGAGCAAGTCATTGGAAGGCAACCCTTGTAAAGAAGGAAGCATGCGGTGGGCCTGGCTCAAATCCAGCCCCAGAGTGCCTGTGGTGGCACGGTTGTCCTTAGTTAGCTGCCCCTGCAGAAGGCAGAATGTTCAGCCTAAGACTGACCCATGCCTGGTGCCCCCGCCACAGCTTCTGCCTGTGTGTCCTTTACTGGGGCGGTTTGAAGTCGGAAACTCGTGGCATTAATGTTTAAGGAAGAAAGGAGGAACCGAGCGGAGTGCTCTCTCCTTACCTGATTTCCCTGTGAGCACATTCTGCACTCCTCTGAGTATCAGGTGGAAGAGAAAGGTGAGCCGGTGGGGGGGAATTTCCGTGGGTGAAAAGCATGGGCTTCGCAGTCAGCTGCATGGACTTAGAGTCAGACCCCGGCTCTTCGTGGACCCGCATGGCACTTAGCAGCTGTGCGGCCAGGGCCGAGCCAGCGGCCTCAGTTTCCTGGCTGTAGCAGGGGATGAACACCTAGGGCAGTTGCGGGGATGCACGGAAAGGGCTTTGAGCGGTCTGGCCGATGTTCAAGGTGAAAGACATGGCAGAGACCATCGATCACTGATACACTGGTCATATTGTGATGAAAGGGAAAGACATTCAGTTTCCCAAACGTCGTAACTCGTCTCTCTCAGAAGGTGAAGCCGTGGCTGGGCTGCGTCTGCCAGTCCACCCGCCTCCCTTGCTGAGTCATGCTTCTGCCTAACGAACGCCCTGTGTCAGGCCAGGTTGTCTCTTATCAAAGGGAAGATGATCTTTCTGCTTTCGGCCTGCTTACCTGATTGCCAGGGCAAGGTTCTCACCAAGGATGACGGGCTCACTAATTCAGACTGTCACGGGACAGTACGGTTTTCTAACGTGGTCGCCATCCCCCGGTCAGAACCAGGCTGTGGTTCTGACCCCACTCGACGTGTCTCATGGATGAAATTGCGCTTTTGTTTCTGTTTCGACTTTGACCCTCCTTTTGGCCCGTGGTGTGTAGGTCTGCAGCGCTGCAGGAATGGCGGGCTTCGGGGTCGCAGCTGGCCAGTTCGTGGCGGTGGTCTGGGACAAGTCCTCCCCGGCGGAGTCTCTGAAGGGCCTGGTGGGGGAGCTCCAGGCGCTAACCGGCAGTGAGGGCCGCGTGTCTGTGGAGAACATCGACCAGCTGTTGCAGTGTAAGTACCTGCCCGGGGTGCCTTTACCAGTGGGGTGGGGTGGCCGGGCCAGTTTCCCTGGGAGTGCTGTGTCTCGGGCATTCCTCAATAACTGAGTTCTTGTCTGGGTGGCGCGAGACAGTCATGGGTGGCCCTTTGTTGATTTCGGTTGAGATGTGGTGGACTCAGGAGTGTATTGATGGTTTGTAAAAGCGTGCTCGTGTTTCTTATCTAGGCACTCCACATTTATTTTTAAAAGCTTACTCTTTATCCAGCTTCCTTTTTGGCTTTTTTCCCTGAGCATATTAAAGGATAAGAAATTACCCTGGGCCGGGTAGCTCAGTCGGTTAGGGCATCGTCCCAGTACGCCTAGGTTGCAGGTAGAGGTCAGGGCACCTCTAAGAATCAGCCACTGAATACGTAGATAAGTGGGACAATAAATTGAAGTTTCTCTCTCCCTTCTTCTCTCTCTCAATATCAATAAATTTAAAAAAAAGAAAGAAACTAGTAAGACGGACGGAGAGCTGGGCAGCTCCAGTGACCCGGCCAGTAGCAGTGGTCTGACAGCATTTGCTGGACAGGCAGCCGTGCGTTCTTCTGGGCCAGGCGGGCAGCTCTGGGGGGGGATCTGGGGGGGCTTGGGGGACTGTTGTGGGGCCCGGGGGATTGCTGACAGAGTCCCCCTTCCTTCCAGCTGCCCACAAAGAATCCAGCTTTGATGTTATTTTGTCGGGTGTGATTCCTGGAAGCGCCATGCTGCACAGCGCTGAGATTTTGGCCGAGATGGCCCGGATCCTGCGGCCTGGCGGGTGTCTTTTTCTGAAGGAGCCGGTGGAGACCGCTGTCGGTGAGGACATCCTCATGTGAAAGGCTAGACTTCAGCAGGGTCAAATCTTTAGGCGTTTTTGCCGCATCTCTCTGAGCAGGAGATGCTGTGTGGAGATCAGTAGTCCTACAGCCGGACCTTCTCCTAGGAGATAAGTTATTATGAAAGTCTAAAGCAGCGCGTCTGCAGAAACGGTGATCTTGACCCGGGAGGTGGGAAGACAGAAGGAAACGGCCTGCCGGAAAACGGCTGGTCCTTCGGCAGGTGAACGGGCCGACTGTGCTGTGTCCGCGCCACGGAAGGCTGTGCAGCAGTAAACAGGCACAGGCTCTGTGTGCGTGACACCTGGGACGCCTCTCAGGGGAGTTCCGCGGAGCGAGCAGGCCGCTCTGAGAGGGTCACGTGCTGTCTGCCTCGTTCACACGACGTTCTCGAAAGGACAGAGGGTGGGGAGCGAGTCAGCGCTTATTGGGGGAGGTGGCATGTGAGGCCGTGAGGGGGATGCAGGGGCCCCTTGCGGTCGTGGACCGTTCTGTGTCTCGGGTGTGGCGGTGCACACTCACCTGCGTGTGTGCTGCGGTTGCGCAGAAACACAACACACACACACACAGGTGCACGTAAAGCTGGTGGGATTCAGGTCGGCTCCGTGGAGGGTGTCGGGTTCTGGTCTCCGTACGGTGCTGGAACTGGGTGTGGAATGACCACGGGGGTGGCGCGGCCGAGGGGCCTCCAGCCCTCCCTGAGAACGGCGGTGGGAGTCTGGGGGTGACGAGGGGATCACTGACTCGTGGGAGCCAGTGAGAGAAGCCGGGATATAAAAACCTCTCTTATTTGTCCAAGTGGCGACGTGTTGAAGAGTTAGCTCTGGATTGTAGCCTTTTTTACTGGACTTTCCATCAAAAGGTGATGAGTTGTTTCATCAAATAAGATAGCAGAAACAAAAGCACGTTGCAGTGTGTCAGATGTGTGTGTGTGGAAGTACAGACCGTGACACGGAGAGCAGGTACCCGTGCTCCTTGCTGGGAACGCAACCCCAGGTGACGAAACACGGTGTCTTTTGCCAGGACCATGACACGAGAATAGAGCACTTGTCACGTTAGAGTTTCTGAGCCTCATGCTCGGTCATTTTCTAACAACCCCCAAAGGGTCAGCATTTCCAAGAAGCAGGGAGCGATGAGAAACAATAGTAATGGAATTATTATATTCCATTACCATGACTTATGAGCATAGGTAAGAGAATTGTGAATAAGCCAGTCAAATTAAAATATCACTGAAATACATAAACATTAAACACAAAAGGTTATTACTGTTTTAATGGCTGCTGAGAGAGAGCCTTTATTATCTTTCCTGCTCTGACCTGCAAAGCTATTGACTGGGGTTTCCCTCTTGGCAGTCAGCAACGGCAGAATGAGGACGGCCTCGAAGCTGTGTTCGGCCCTGACTCTCTCCGGCCTTGTGGAAGTGCGAGAGGTATGCCGGGAGGCGCCGTCTCCGCTGGGAGCCTGGGCTGCGGGCCCCGGACCCCTGTGTGTCTGTCGGACGGTACAGGGAGGATCGGGGGAGATGACCCAAGGGCGGGGGATCGGTCACGTAGGCTCGGAAATGGGCTGAGAAGTGCTCTGCCTGTGAGCTGCGGGGCGCCGCAGAGAACAAGCCCTGGGGGAGGGGGTACTAAGCCTCCTCTGGGGAGGGGCCGCTGGGTTCCGGGGGCCGGCTGGTCCTGGCCTCCGTGCTGGTGGGTCGGGCAGGCCACTGAGGCGGTGGGCAGGGCGGGGGGGGGGGGGTGGGGTGGAGCGCAGGTCCCTGGATGGACGCGCGTCAGAGGCCCGGCTGGCAGTCTCCGAGGTTATCCTCAGATGTTTGGTGGGGGCTGGAGGGGGAACTCCCGTTTTGATAATTCAGTAGACGTGTTTCCGTTAAATAGAGGTGTTTATATTTCTGTAGTCTTACTCAGAGTTGAGATCTCCCTGTGTGAGGGCCGGCGTCACGTCCTGAGGCCAGCGTAGCGCCGATTTGCCGCTTGACCCAGGGCCTCCGTTTGCTCCCGCCCACCCTTCCTGTCTGTCTGTGGTCCAGGGCTTTCTGTGCTCTACTCTAGAACAAGAGACGCTCATAAAAATCCATCTAACACTGCAGAATATTACACATACCGTGACATCCCAGTCCTTGTTCACACTCTCCCGCAGAGGATCCCCCAGCGCACTTGTTCGTCTGGCTGTCCAGACCTTTTTTATGTATTTGCAGGTACACCCCCCCCCCCGTCTGTACCCGCATCACTTGTCAGTGTAAACAAGGCCATACGTGTGCACTGCCTGTTCAGTCGCTGGCTGGTCCCTCTCGGGTGGTGCCCCTTGGTCTTGTTAACGAGGGAACTCTGTTCAGTGCCGTAGGTGGGCTGCGGCTCAGTTAGCTTTTCTGCATGTCGGACACAGAGGTTATTACTGTTTCAGTGACACAGCACCCCCACCCATTTTCCTGCTTTTACTGCCAGCTGCTACTTCCCAAGGGACCTAGAAGGATCTCCCTCCCCCGGGGTTCTTTTCCTCCGAGGACACGCACTTTGCTGCCTTTAGGGTGGCGCGCGTCCCCTCTGTAGGCTCGTCCCCGCTGTAGGCTCGGGCCCTGTTCAGCAGGACCGCGACCCCCGCAGTGACTCGCATGGCGCCTTGTGCCTCAGAGACAGGCATTTAATGAGGGCGTTAAGATTTTTCAGGGGAGAGGCTCAAGGTAAAAACATAGACAAAAACTCCACCGCAGGGCTGTGAGTAGTGAGAAGGCTGCACGAGGCAGGAGGCGACGCCCGCTGTCCCGCCCCCCTGTGCATTGCACTGTCCAGTGACTGGTGCCCGGAAGACACAGACCTGAGCACGCGATGCCCGGGGGGGGGGGGGCACGGGACACCGTCTCGTGGGTACGGCCTGACCCTTCGGCTGTCTTGCGTTCCAGCTGCAGCGGGAGCCCCTGAGCGCCGAGGAGAAGCAGTCTGTCCAGGAGCACCTGGGTCACCTTGGGGACAGCCTGCTCTCCGTGCAGATCACAGGCAGAAAGCCCAACTTCGAAGTGGGTTCTTCTAGTCAACTTAAGCTTTCCGTTGCCAAGAAGTCTGCTCCTTCGGGTAAGACTGGACGACATCCGTCTGAACAGGCTGGAGAGGGCCCGTCAGAAGTTGAGCCGGAGACGAGAGTGAGGGTTGGTGGTCCCTCCGAGTCCACCATGTGCGAGGGGAAGAGTGCCGGGTGTGCCGCCGTCCGGGGTGTCCCCAGACCCCAGCCTGGAGCCATGCGTGGGTGTTGTCTGGTTCAGCCCCCTGCCCTGGAGGGCACCGGCGCCTCCAGACTTTGAAGGCCCGAGTCACACAGTTGAGTTAGTGAGGTCTGTCCAGGCCCCAGAGTTTGGACGTTTGTCCTTGGGATGCCTCCTGGTGGTGGTCACGGTGGATGAGAGTGTCCCGCTCCTCTTCCCGTGTGTCCTTTACTTGTGTGCCGGTAAAGTCGGCTTTTGTTACTTTGAGGATCCTAAGACACTTGTAAAAACGTTTCTTCTGCTCAGAGAATTGCACACCCCTACGTGCTTTGCACTTCCTGTCTCTGCTTCAATGCCTGAATTGAGAGACATTTCCCAGCCGTGAGGGATGCAAAAATAGCAAATACATTCACACCGCTCTGTTTTGACTGCCCAGCCTACGTCTGCAAAAAACCCTTTGGAATCCTGGCCTTGGGGTGCATAGTCCAGAGTGGGCGAGCCCAGCTTCCGTGGGCAGTTCGCCCTGCTGAAGGCTGGAGCAGGCGGTCTGACACTGACCCCCGGGGTGCTCTCACCCCGCCCCGCCCCCACCCCCACCCCTTCCCACCTCCTGGCCTGGGGAGAACTCGGGAGGCGTGAGGTTCGGCCTGCCCCGGTCGGTGTTGCGCTGTCCCCATGCGCTCTAGAGCTCGTGGTCTCGTACGCAGCAGGCGTCTGCAGGGCTGAAGCTCTGCACTTAGGACGCTTCCTGGCGCCCTCTCAGCCCATCTCCCATCGCCCGCAGTGGCTGCGGGGAGCGCCCCTGGCCCCGGGCTTGGGGGTGGGCACCGAGACAAGGAAGAGAACGCCGCGTGGAGTGGGGTGAAAACCGGAGACAGACCTGCCTTCGAGGCGGGCCTGACTCTCTGACCTGCTGTCTCTCCTGCACACGTAGGTAGGGCGGCAGGCACTTACGTGATGCGGCCGTTAGCAGGGTCCCAGAGGGTGATGGGTATGGAAGGCTTCGTGGAGTGTCTGCCACAAAGCAGGTGCTGATGGTGGTGGCTTCTGTGACCGTCACAGGGCTCCTGACTCAGTCCAGTATGCCCGCTACAGAGTCCCGCAGGAAAGTGTGTGTTTGCCTGTAGTTTGCTCAGGGCTTCTTTGTAGAGCTGTTTTTCTTTTGTTGGGGGGGCGCAGCGAAGCCTGCCGTGGACCCTGCGGCCGTCAAACTCTGGACCCTCTCGGCCAACGACATGGAGGACGAGAGCGCGGTGAGTCGGCCCCGGGCGCCCTCGCTCAGCCCCGCTGCAGGCGTGCACGTGCGCCGTCGGGGGGCGGGGGGCTCCCTCGGGGCTCGTGGGGTGGGAGCCCAGCGCTGTGGCCGGGCCTGTCCCTGGCATCTCTCTTCCCCGCGCGTCACATGACACGTTGAAGACTCCCGCGGGCATGTGCAGACCTGGAGAGAGTTTGTTGGCTGGGATGCTTCTCCCGGCCCCTCTGGGCAAGGCCCTGAGCACTCACGGTCTCCAGAGCCGCACTCCTCCCTGTCTGACCGGTGCCCCTGCGGTCACGTTCTCCGGTCCACAGCCGCCGAGTCAGGGCGGCGGGCGGAGCAGCCTGTGGTGTGTGCTCCCAGAACTTAGAGACGAGCCGTCTGCTCATTGTCAAGGAGTGCACAGCGTCTGTGTCACCCCAGCCGTAGGCCTGCTCCCGCCCGGCCCAGGCAGTGGTGGCTTGTGCTGCCTGTCCACCGGTCCCCCCACACGCCCGTCTGGGCGGTGTGAGTCAGTCCCCGCCCCCATCCCGCCGGCGCACGTTTGGCGTGCGCCAGTTCCCTGGGGAGGGCGGCTGGGACCCGAGGGTCAGCCCCCCGTGGGATGGCGGGGTCTTCTCGACCCAGACGGCATAACCCCACTGCCCTCGCCCGGGACCACCTCGGCCCCTCCGAGGCAGAGACCGTGACGACCGAGTCACCAACAGCTGTGAACACCCCCCAGGACCTCATCGACTCGGACGAGCTGCTGGACCCTGAGGACCTGAAGAAGCCGGACCCCGCCTCCCTGCGGGCCCCCGCCTGCGGGGAGGGGAAGAAGAGGAAGGCCTGCAAGAACTGGTAAGTACCGCTTCCAGGGGCTGCTGCCGCTCGAGGAGCCACGGTGCTCTAGTTAATTAGGCACACGGTTCGTTGTGGAGTGAGTCGTGCCTGCGGAGGAGCGTGTCAGGCAGGGACACTTCAGAGAATGATTACCTGAACACCCAAGGAGGGTCACCGGGTTCAGAATCAGAAACACCGCAGGTACCCCAGCAGTCACTCCTGCATCCTCCCTTGGCTGCGTCTCGCTCCCCCTTCCCCGGGGTCACCGTTCCAAGCTTGCACCAGTCATTCTTGGCTTGTTTGATGGTTTGAGCAGCTCTGTGAGACCCCCAGACAGTCCGTCACGTAGTTGTGGAGGGCTGAGCGGGGAGCCCCGACCTGACCGGGCCGGGGAAGGTGCATCTTCACGTCTGTGCAGCCCCGGAAGGGCAGGGCCGGCGGGCGGGCTTCCGGCCTGGCCTCTTGGAGGACCTGTCAGAGCGGCTTCCGGGGCAGTCAGTGGGGAGCATCACCAGTGAGTTCCGGGGAACCGGGGACCTGCCACTGTTAGCAGAGCTGGCGGGGCCGTTGTGTGGCGCAGGGACTGGATGACCAGCAGAAGTCCCCAGGGTTTGGAGTTTCTGGGCTGGCGGTCTCACCCGTCAGCTACCACTCTCCCCCCCCCCCCCCAGCACGTGTGGCCTGGCCGAAGAGCTGGAAAGAGAGAAGTCCGCGGCACAGACGAGCTCCCAGCCCAAGTCGGCCTGCGGAAACGTGAGTGTCGGCACCCGGTGGTCCCCGGACCCCAGTGGTGTTGGGCACATCCTCGGCCACACACAGGCCAGCCCCAGCCGTGGGAGCTCACTGCCCCCGTGTCGGCAGTCAGCCACTGCACGAGGGCAGGCGGGCAGGTCACGGCGGGGAAGGGGGGCTGTCTCATGAGACAGGGTTAGCGCGCCCGTGCCCAGGCGGGGGCTCATTTCTTGTTTGTGTCCCTGTCCTCCGGAGGTTTCTCAGCCATTGGGCTGCGCTCAGCTGTGATTTGAGCTGCTGAGAATGTGGAAATACGGTCTCCTAAGGGGCTTCTCCAGACCGTAGTTCTCACGGAACCAGAGATCTTCAAACTCGTAGTGTTTGGGGCCCCATTGGATCTACAGACACACCCACCCATTTCCTTCCGGCCACGGTGGCCGTATTACAAAATTTGGGGTCCCGTTCCTGCAGCCCCTGCCTCCGGGCTGAGCTTCCCGATCTGACTGCCCCTTCTCTCAACAGTGCTACTTGGGCGACGCTTTCCGCTGCGCCAGCTGTCCCTACCTGGGGATGCCCGCCTTCAAGCCTGGGGAGCAGGTGCTGCTGAGCGCCAGCAGCCTCCACGACGACTAGGGTGACGACCAGGGCGGCGCCTGCCCCTCGGCCGGCCCTGCCTCTGCACTTGCCCACTCCCCGCCGGGACCCATCTGCAGGGAGGGGCCTTGGTAGGCAGAGCGAGGCTGGCCGTGGGGGGCGGGGGCGTGTAGTGCTGCTGTGGACCAAAGGGCCAGGGCGCCATGGGGCGCTGGCTACCCTGGGCGGCTGGCATCTTCCCAGCCATAGGGAAACGGGGTATGTGCCGAGGGGCCCTCTCCCGGGCACAGACTGCTGTGCTGCGCGTCGGTGCTCTGGGACCGAGGCCCCACCCCCCTTGCACCCAGCAAGTGCCACCGCTCGTCTCCAGAGCCGGTGCTCGCGCAGCAGGCCACTCCTGGTGATGCAGATCACGTGTGTTCCGACCTCAGGGCACCAGCAGAGTTGCGTGGTCATGGCCGGAGCCCCTCTGCGTCCCCCTTGACCCCTGCGGCGGTGTGCTGCCCCCTGTCCTGTCAGTCTGCAGTCACTATTAAACCTGTGTTCCTCCTCTGCACTGTCAGTTGTGAAGAGGGTGTGTGTGCATGCGTGCGTGTGTGCGTGCGTGCGTGTGTCGGGGGTGGGGCGGGGGTCTGACACAGCCGTGCGAGCTCAGCTGAGAGCACTGAACTGTTTTTTGTGGAGAGACTCTGTCACACGCAGAGGGGGCCTGCGCTGCAGGACCGGACCCCCGTCCCCTTCAGAAGAGCCGGGCAGCAGCCTGAACCCACAGCAAGTCTCTCCCAGCAGGGAACCCTGTGTTCTCGTTACCCACAGGGACTGGGAGTGGACCTCGCCAGCGGGTGGGGACAGTGCGTGGGTTCGGGAGACCTGGGTTTTTGTGTCTTACCAATGAATAAAAGTTTTCTTTGGAATTAGCCCTGAAACTTGAGTCTACGTTGGCTGTTGCATGTTCCATCCCCGCCGGTGGACTTCGTCACTGGTGCGGCTGGGCCCCAGTCTGACGGTGGGCGCCCTCCCGAGGGCGAGAGTGGGCTGAGCGTGGCGGGGCCTCGCTGCTGTGGTCGGGTTGCCTTAAGCAGCAAAGGGAGGGACCTTGCAGGTGCAGAGTCCCCAGTGGGCCGTCAGCGCAAAGAGAGGTGGGCCTGACGTAAGTGTCGGTCCTGTAAAAGTGGGGGACCACAAGGCTCTAGCCGGCTGCTGGTCTGCAGAGGTCCACAGGCGAGAACCGGGAGCCACCTCGGGGAGCCGGGCGCAGACCTCAGGCACCGAGAACTGGGAGCCACCTTGGGGAGCCGGGCGCAGACCTCAGGCACCGTCAGGGGGAACGAGGCCCAGCATGGGCCGTCCTCACTGCCAGGATGGCCCCCCCCCACCCGGACCTGAAAGGGTGCACGTCTGGGATCCTCACTGCCAGGACGGCCCCCCCCACCCGGACCTGAGAGGGTGCACGCCTGGGGTTAAGCCACTGGACTTGAAGGAACTCATTCAGTGGCGATAGCAGACTGTTACAGCCCCAGACTGGGTTTAATGGTAAAACATGAGTATTTTTGGAGCTGCCAGGCCTCTGAGTTGCTTCTGCTGCAGTTGCCAAGGTGAAGGGCAGAAATCCCCACTAGCAGGTTGGGGACAGGTGCTCCCAAACCAGAGAGCCTCCTGGGGTGGGCTTGGCAGAGCCTGGGCAAGTGCCGCGAGCCCCCGCTGACCAGATTCTCATTCCGGTCCCCGCCCCTGCTGGCACAGAGGACGCCGCTGCCTCCTGTCCGCTGCTCTTGGCGTCATTAGCGGTGAGAGGGGACTGCCAGTCCTCACGCCTTGTGACTTGGGAAGACGGCAGTTCTCAGGGGAGGCTTTAGAGCCAAAAATAGTCCCAGCCACCACTCAGACATTACAGCTGAGGTCACTGGGTGAGGGAAAGCCACCCGCTGCCACCAGCCACCAGCCACCTGAGGACCGTTGAAGGTGCAGGGACCCGATGTCCGTGGGCGTCCCGAGTCAGCTGGTCGGACCTGGAGCCGGGAACCTCAACTCTTGTAAAGTCTCTAAGGTCTCCTGCTTAGACCCTGCCCGCATACAGCTGGGGCTTCCCCTTCCCCCTGAAATGGCTCCAAAGCAGTCAGTGAGTGGGCAGCGAGCAGACCACACCCCCCTTGAGGTTAGGAGACAGCCAAAACGGAACCACGAGACGGCTGGAGAGGGCCCAGGGCGGGGCCTGGGAGCTGGAGTGTGGGACGGAGTGAGGAGAGGACCCGTGAGGCCCTGCCCGCTCCAGGCCCAGAGCAGCGCCTTCAGCTGCAAAATCAGAGCCCCTGGCCCGTGGTAACCCGTGGTCACGGGCTCCCAGGACACAGGCAGACAGTGGAGCCGGAGGGAGAGTCCCACAGAGCAGCCTCACGTGCTTTGGGCAGACGAGAGGCCCTCCAGCCAGCCCTCAGTAGCATGGGGGTGGGGAAAGCTACACAGGGAACCATGACCAGGTGTCAGGGAAGGCGGGGCCAGGCGAGGACTCTTCCACACTGTTGGGGGGTGGGCTTGGGCAGTTATACCCCCTAGTGTCAGCCCCAGCCCTGGCTGCGAATCAGTCCCCCCGAGTAGCTTCCGAAAATAAAAAATATGCCTGGGACCCCTCCTCTCCAAAGACCGGTGAAGGCAACCTTTTGCAATAGAATCTAGGGTGTCAGGCTTTTGCAAAGCTTTCGCAGGCAATGAACTCCAGAGTGCGCCCAAGGTTGAGAACCAGTGCCCCAGAGAGATTCTCTCACACGCGCACCAGAAGGCAAGCTGGCAACAGCTGCCCAGGGCACGGTCTGTCATTGCGAGAAGCGGGAAACAATCCTCATGGCCCTTAGCAAGAGGCGGGGGGAGCGAGCTGTGTCGTCCTGGCGGTGGGGGGTGGGGTGGGGGGGGGACGCGGAGCCACAGCCGTGCCCATCCACGGGGAAGAATCTCCTGGAATGTGGAGCCACAGAAGCCATTTGCGGAAGAGTGGGGGTGTGACATCTGTCGCCTTTCATGTAAAGTTTGAAAGTTTAAGAACACGCACGATGCATCGGTATATTGTTAGGGCTTACACGTACACACATATATATATTATGTACGCACACACGGGTCAGGCCGAAGGGACTCAAGGAGGACGCCAAACCCCAAATTCGGGGCCAGGGCTGTCTCTGGAGGCAGCAGGTAGGACGGCAGTGGCGGCTTCAGAGCCGCAGGAAGTGTCCACTCGGGTCTGCGGAGGGTCCGCAATGCACCTGCTATGTGCAAACACAGGCGTTTACCCCATCGTTGGCTTGTGTTTCTCACATATACGTTACGTATTTTGTATTGATAAGGCATTTTATCCCAAAACCAGAAAAACCCACACGTAAAACCCGGGGTGTTAGGGGGCATGCCCACTGGCCCAGAACGCAGCCCTGCACCTCCCTGAGGCAAACCTGCACCTCGGGGGCTGGTCCCGTCTCCCGCATCCCCAGCCATGGCCCCTCCACCCCCGCAGTCCTCACAGCAGTTCCGAGTCTACGCACGCACCACACGCACGTCGTGGGCCTCTGAGGAAGACTTCGCTGGGAGGAACGCGCTTTGCTTCTCTGCAGACGGTCGTGCAAAGTGCTGGAATGAATGCGTGTCTTGAGTCTTTCCAGCTCTAGCCTGCAGAGTGAGGAACCCTCGCTCTCCTTCCCTGGCTCCCTCTCCGCACTGACCCCCCAGATTTGCAAGATCATCCTTCTTCCACTCCCACTCCCTGCCCCCTGCCCCAAACTGGGCCCCATGGATCCAGACAACATTTTCCCACAAAAACTCAGACTGATGTGCCCTCGAGACTCTGGGTCCAAGGCAGTTGTTTGAGGAATATTGCTTGAGATCAGGGCAGGCGAAGAGCCCACCCGTGGCCCAGGAGACCCGGGGTCACAGGGAAGCCAGCTGATACAGGTCATCAGCTTCATTATTACTGTAGTTTTATCCCTGCTCCTTCGGGAAAGTGAGCCAGGTCAGCCTGCAATGAGACAATTGGCCACAGGAGGGCAGCGAGAGGCAAAAGTTTTGTTTGGAAAAAAAAAACAATAAGGTCACAAAATCCTGGGAAGAGAAAGACCAAGTTCCTCCACCCCCAGTCTGATGGTTCCTCGGCCACCATCAGCCGTGTCGCCGCCTTGATCTCCAGTTAATCCAAAGCCATGTGGCACCTTCTCATGGCCCACTAGCAAGAGTTGTTTCACCCCTTTTCTTCCAGGCAAAGTCTTTCCTGCTTCCTAAGCCACGTGGCAAAAGGGAGCACCCCAAAGCACCTGGTCCCGACTCTCGCCAAAACCTGGTGGTCCCAACCTGGCATGGCTGCCGCACCTGGGTTTAAACCCCAGCACCAATCCTCCTCTGCAGCCCCATTTCCGACTCCCACAATCAGTTACACCCGCCAGCATTCCCGCATTCATCCAGCTCTACTGGGCTAACATCGTGAGTCTGGGCAGGCGTGGCCCTATGGCGTGGAGCCAATCACCTCCAAGCTCTCACACAGATGCTGTAACCAGGGGGAGCTGCCTCCCAGTTACATCCTGGGTGGAAATCACTTCCATTCCCCTGTCTCAAAGCTTGGCCACAGCCATTTAACATATCCATGAAACCAGCTAAAGGTCATAGATGTGTTAAATGACCACACCAGAGGTTAGCTGCAAAGCTGTTGCTATGCAAAACAACTCTCAATGTTCCTGCTCCATGTGTCCCATCCCCCAGCTCAGACTGGTGGAGGTGAGAACATCCTATATATTTTTTTCCTAATATTTCCTGGACACCCTGGGTTCTGGACCCCATTACAAATCCCTATTTGGGGGCCCCCCTTGGCTGCACCCTGTTGCAATCCCTCCTTTCAGATATACAACCCCTTTATAATCATATAAAGGACAATGGATGAAGGTCTCATCTTCTTGTAACTACTTCCTGCTGGACATGGACATTGTCCTACCTACCCTTGGGTCAGGTGTACCCTGAAGGGGTGGGGGGAGGAGCACGGAGGGAGTCCTTCCTGTAAGGTTAAGGACCTCAAAGAATCCAGGTCAGTTGGCTGTCACCAGGAAGTTGCAGGCTCGATGTCCAAAGGCTGGCATTACTGGACCGTTGGCATCCTTGTCATATTCTGGAGGTGACACATTTGGCAAGACTTGGAAGCATAATTAAATCATAACCACTAAATGATGAAGGCAGGGACTTAGGTAAGGAATGGCTTAACTGGAGGAAGGTGTACAAGGCATGCTACACCTATCCAAAACCCTTGTGGCCTATTACACTTTACTGGGGCTGAGGGGAATATATTAGGATTTCCCTCCTTTCAGATTTCTGGGCCCTTTCTGTCCAAGCCATTAGGACAGAAAAGGGAAAATCAGTTCTAAAGTGAAGGCCACAGACCACCCAAACCCTTCATCAACCCAACCACTTAGTTTAACCAAACCATCGAGTCTCAGGGGGCGATGAAGATGGGCTCCTTAAGTGAGGCCTATCTTGCAACCAATCACCCAGGTAATGAGGTCATAGGCATACGCCCTATGAAAACAGAAGGAGGAACACACAGATTAATTCACACGACAATCCCCAGGCCAGTCTCTGTGCCTATGAGACTGTCTTTTGGGAAGACATCCAGTTGCAAGGCCCTTGCTGCAATGACATTTAACAATGGCAATTTGACAGGTCCTTTGTGTCTATAAATTGAACATCTTTGGTGATATTACAAACCCAGTTTCAACTTTCAAATGAAAAACAGACTTTCAAGACAATTAGCTGCACCCTTCTGATGTCTAATACTGAGCATTGTGATTTTCCCTGAACCACGATTTTTCTCCCTAAGATCACCCTCATTGTTATTAAAGGGACTACATTGAGTCTAGCTTTTAATTTTGACTGTTCATTTGCATAAACACACCAAGAGCAGCCTCGATCACTTATGATCTTTAAGTCCGCTTTGCTGGAACTCACAAAGGGAACCTTTAGATTGACTTCCTGGTCCACCCTTCGGGGCACAGAAGCAGAGCCACACATCCGCCATCTGGCTTCGCCTGTACCAGTTGTTTCACTCAAATCCTTGAGACTTCCATTGTGCCTACAGGTTCCTTTTTAGCCATTTTTTCAGGAAAGCAACCTTCATTCCTTCCCTGGAAAGACTGCCACAAACCACACAGCCAACCCAAGTACCAGGCTTTTTCTCGTGGGCTTTTGCTAGCTTTGTGAGTCAATCCCAGTTCCTCAGGGCTTTCTGGTAACGACCAGAACCCAGACATGCCTCTTTCTGGCATGACATTCCAGTCAAAGTCTTGGTTCACAAAACCACCATTGATGACTGGTCTCAATGGATTTATGCAAAGAAACCTTATGTCATCACTCACTCCTTCAGAATGCCAACCTCTGGAGGGATCAGGTAGGGAGAAAAACACAATGTGTGAAGGAAAATCCTTTTCCTTCTGATATCCTTTTATATACCTTCTTCATTTATATATCTTACATTTTCCCTTGTTCAGTTTCCTACAGAGTGGGAAGTTTTAACCTTCCCTGGAACCCTCAGTTTCCTTTTCAGAGAAGATACAAAACACATACAATTTGCTTTTCAGAGCAAAGTCCAAAACGCAGACAGAGCCCAGAAGAACAGTGCACTGTGGGTAGAGGCATTCTCGTGTACCGGTGCGTCCACTGGTGTCTCTGCGGAGACACACTCCTTTGCCTCAGGCTGAAACACTCATCGTGAGTGTTTCAATGTCCTTGCCACCCTTCCTGGGTCCCGGGTGGCAAGGACATTGTCCCCAGCCGGTTACAGGCGACTTTCCCTAGGTCTTCAGTTACAGAGGTTTTTTGATCAGAAACAGAACCAATGGGAGAAACTTGCTCCTTTCTCATGGAACCAGAAAACAAGTGGTTGAGGTTTCCTTTCCTGTAGGTTTAAAACTTTTACAACATTTACGCATATTTTTACCCATCCAGATTTAACCATCATTCACTTTTAATCCCTGTTCCTTTCCCACACTGGGAAGGACTATACTTAAACTCAGCACTTAAACTCAGCATCTGGCAGACAAAAGTCCCTAGCATTATAGGTACCTTCCAGTAAAAGTCCCTAGATTCGCAGGGACAACCTGCAGCTTTCTGAAGCTTAGACCTTGCAAACACCCTATAAATCAGATGGTCACCCTTGGACCCCAGCTCACGACCTTCAGAACCGGAGCCCTCCCTATCAGAACCAGTTGCACAGAGACCCTGACTGGTGCAGTTCCCACACAGCAGCAACACACAGCCCATAACCTGAAGAGAGCCCTTAGCCCACCACCTTGCCCAGTTCCAAGATGGCGGAGCCCTCACGTGACCCATCACCCAAGATGGCAGCGTCCATGCGCACTGGGTCACCCAAGATGGCGGCACCCATGCACAACCCATCTTCCCTGGTGGGGCACTCCTGTGGCTCATCCTCCATTTTACCCAAAATGGCGGCGCACCCACATGGCTTGCTGGGAGATCCCCAACATACATGCAGGCTCGGCTTACAGAGCCTGGGGGTTTGCTTGCTCCCCAAACCCGAGTACAGGTTCCCTTAGTGCCACCTGGACTCCCCGAAACTGTACGTGAGCAGACAGGGGCAACCTGGAAGCCGCACGCTAACCAAACCATTACCCTCACCTCCATTATTCCCCAACCGTGTTCAGAAACAAGTTTTCAACCAAACCATTTCACTTCTCTGCTCTGTTCCCCGTTCCGTTTCCTTTTCACCTTTCCGGGCGTGGTTAGGCGGCCGATGCCCTCAGGAGGAGTGCAGAGAACTTCTCAGAGATTGGGAAAACTCCGAAGTCTCCCTCTCCCCCGACAGAGGGGGTCGGTCTGCCACGGGCAATTACTGCCCCACGTTGGGTGCCAAACACTGTTACAGAACAGACGGGGGTGGGGGCGGTGACCGATACACTATTACCGAATGGACCCACCCTGTGCTCCGGGGACCCCCTCCCACTAGGTTCGCCTTGCCCGCCGCCAGGGAAAGACTTCTCTCAATGCCAGAGACTGGTGAAAAGGAAAGGGATTATTTATTCAAAGAAATATACAGACTTGGGGTAATGACTTAATGTCTTCATTAAAATCCTAAAGTCCTTTAGGACACCCACAAACACACACAGTCCTTCCCTCTCCCCCTGCCCAGTCCGGGGTACCGTGTCTCAGGAAAAGAAGTAGAAGTCCGTGGCTCAGGCAGCCCCTCGGTTCCGGCACCGTCAGCCGTGTCCCCGCCGTGATCTCCAGTTAATCCAAAGCCATGTGGCACCTTCTCATGGCCCACCAGTAGGGGTCCTTTCACCCCTTTTCCTCCAGGCAAAGTCTCTCCTGTTTCCTAAGCCACGTGGCAAAAGGGAGCACCCCAAAGCTGCATAGTCCCCTGCCATGGCCGCCGCACCTGGGTTTAAACCCCAGCGCCAATCCTCCTCTGCAGCCCCATTCCCGACTCCTCCCACAATCAGTTACACCTGCCAGCATTCCCCCATTCATCCAGCTCTACTGGGCTGCCATAATGAGTCTGGGCAGGCATGGCCCTGTGGCGTGGAGCCAATCATCTCCAAGCTCTCATGAAGAGGCTGTAATCAGGGGAGTTGCCTCCCAGTTACATCCTGGGTGGAAGTCACTTCCATCCCTCTGGCTCAAAGCATGGCTACTGCCATTTAACATATCTATAAAACCAGTTAAAGGTCATAGATGTGTTAATTGACCACGCCAGAGGTTAGCTGCAAAGCTGCTGCTATGCAGAACAACTCTCAATGTTCCTGCTCCATGTGTCCCTTCCCCCAGCTCAGACTGGTGGAGGTGAGGACATCCTATATATACATATATTTTTTCTAATGTTTCCTGGACACCCTGTGTTCTGGACCCCATTACAAATCCCTATTTGGGACCCTCCTTGGCTGCTCCCTGTTACAAGACTGCATGCCAGAGAGCGAAGCCATGAGCCCCCGGCCAATGAGACAGAACTGGAATCTGAAGACTGACTCCCCCTGCCCACGAGAGCTCCAGCCCTGAGCCGGGCCTGGCCAGGCAGAGCGAGGGGTGGTGGTCCATAACCTCCATCCTTCTGAGTTCATGGGCTGTGGGGTCCTCAGGGCGGCTCATGGAGCACCACCCCAACCTAACAGTAGAGTCAGGACGGAGAGACAGACCCACACAGGAGTCGATGGGAGAGCAGGTTGTTGCAAGGCGGGCTGCCCTGCAGTAGCCCCTAAAAGGTGGCAGAACCAGCAGAAATGAGAACTGGGCAGGCACTGTTTCCCAGCTGTGGATGGAGGGCCGGGCGGGGCGGCCTGGTGGCGAGGGAGAGGAGGGCTGGCGCAGTGGGCGATGACTCGGGCCAGGCGAGGCTCAGACTGCAGACAGCCGGAAGCAGGCAGAGGACCTGGGCCCTGGCAGCGGGTCTGGGGGTTGAGCTGGGGGAGGGACCCAGGCCTGGCAAAGGCTTGGCAATGGGAGGTGAGCGAGATGGGGAGGGGGCTGCAGGGACCCCCAGGCTGGGGAGCTCCCCAGCACTCAGCAGAACCCTGCAAGGAAGGGTCCTGGACATTGTCTGTGGAATCGGATCCAACGCTTTAGGGGGTTGTGCTCGGCTCCTTACCAGGCCAGGGATCACAGGTGAGCACAGGGGCTGGTCTGGGAGGAGACCAGCAGTCAGGGGGCAGACGAGACCAGAGAGGACCCAGATGTTGCTCCCCAGACCCCCCACCTGCCTGCACATAGCACAGAGGAGGGTCTGCTGAGCCTCTCGCTCGCGCCTGCCCTGCTCGTCCCGTGGACCCCCTCAGCCCACCCCTGCCTGGGCCTCTGGCCCCGGGGCCCCTCAGCCTCGGTTCCCTTTCCGACCTGGACAGGGAGGACCAGATGTTTTCCCGCCCCCCTCCCCCACCTCCCCAGTGTGACAGCCAGGAGTGGACAGAACAGGCCGACCCAGGCTTGGAAAGACAGACTTTAATCGGGGCCCTTTCCTGCCACGGTTCCAGTTCAGAAGGGGGGACGAGGGTCCTCTTTGTCCCTGAAACGGCCTCCACTGGACTCAGGCAGCTGAGGGTTGGGGCAGCCCATACCAAGGCTACGGGAAGTTTCCAAATGGTCCAGGGAGAAATCAGGGCTTCTGGGGGCTGGGATCACTTGTCTTCCTGTTTTCTCCGCAAATGTTTGACTGCCTTCTTCACCCTGGTTTCGTTGGGGTTCATGCAGATGGACTTGCCCTGGAGGGTCACAAACCTACACAGAGGGAGAGAACCGTCAGGGGCGTCAGGGTGGGGCGGCCCTGCAGAGCCCTGGGCAGCCTCGTCCTGCACCCAGCAGGACTTGCTGAAGCCACACAGAATCAGGAGGAAATCTGGGGCATCAGGCTCTGTCCCCAGTGACCCTGACCCTTCCAGAGAGTCAGGGCCATCGGGCCTTCTGCCCACCTGCCCCATTCTGCCCAAACCACTAGATGGGTGTGCAGGCCCAGGCCAGGGGAAGAGACTGCATCCGCTGTGACTGCCCGTGTGACACAGGGCTGTCCTCTCTCTCAAAGCCTCAGGGTTGCCATAAACAAACAGAGAGGCTGGACCCCAGGGCCTGGGCCCTCGGGCATTGCAGGGCGGGACACAGGAGCGGGGCCGGGGTGATGAAGGGGGCAGCGCAGGCAGTGCAGCTCCCGTATTCAGCTCCCAGGACCAGGGGGTGGGGGGCGGCAGGGGGCAGACTTACACGATGGCGTTCTTGGGACACTCCTCCGAGGTCCGGTACCACTTCGCCACCTTATGGACGGGGACGGCCCCTTTGAAGTACTCCAGGCAGCACTCCCTGCCCACGTTGGTCCCTCGGGCTGCGGAGGAAGAGCAGGGGTAGGCGCGTCTGTGAGCGTCTGTGGCCGTGCACACGTGTCTGTCTGTCTGTGGAGCAGGGTCTGCGTGCGTGTGTCTGTGTGTGTGTGTTGCTGGAGGGATCTGTGAGAGTATTTCTGCGTGGGCTTCCAGAGGCCCTGTGTGTGTGTACAGGTACGTATCTGCGTGCCTGGGAGGGCCTGTGTGTGTGTCCGTGTGTGTCGGGGGAGTGGTGCACACTCACGCACACGTGTGTCTCCGAGTGCACCTGCGTGTGTGTCTGCACACTCAGTGCCAGCCCTGCATCAGCACCAATTCCTTCACTCTGACCCGGGCTCCGGGTGGAGCCGGTCCCTGCAGCCGCTCACCCAGGCCTCACTGCACACCTGGACACCTGGAGGCAGGTGCTACCCCGCCCCCATTGTGCAGGTGATTGAACGGGGCTCCGTTTCCTCATCTGCATGGCAAATACCCAGCGCTGGCAAAAGGTAAACTGGAGGCAGTGAGAGTGTGTTTTCTGAGAAGCCCCGATGGCCCTCTGGCCACAGGGGGAGCTGTCGCCTGGTCCAACTCACCCCGGGAGCCGAGCAAGTGGGCGGGGGGCAGCGGCTCGCAGAAGTGAGGGTGGAAGGAGGCCGGCCCCCCAGAGCCCGCCCGCGCGCTGCCCCTGGCTGGCGCGGCGGGCGCTCGCCAGCTTCGTGTCTGGCTTCCGCCTCCCTTTCCCAAGTGGATGTCAAAAACCTCTGTGTTCACATCCTCTGGGGACTGATTCTCCTGCTTTTATGCTGATTCCTGCACGGTGTGGAAGACCCTATTCACTAAACACAAGCTGGCGGACCTCCTTGAGAACTGCTCACTTTCCGCCTTCAGGTCCCAGCCCCAGTCACCACGCCACAGCCTCGGGGCGGGAGAGGGGAGCCTTGGTTCCTCCCCAAGCCAGTCCCCCAGCGGGCGGGCGGGCGCTGGGG
Source organism: Phyllostomus hastatus (assembly GCF_019186645.2). NCBI lineage: Eukaryota > Metazoa > Chordata > Mammalia > Chiroptera > Phyllostomidae > Phyllostomus > Phyllostomus hastatus. The sequence continues at coordinate 24,263,467 of NW_025334024.1, forward strand.
CCTCCTTCTCCTCCTCCTGATCTCTATCACCTTCGTCATTACTGTCCTCTGAATGCCTCCCTCAAAATCCTGTAGGGACAAGTGAGGGGCAAGTAACACACAAACAGGTGCGCGTTGCTGCCGGGGCCTCAGCGGGTGCCCCGCCCCACCCCGCCCCGCTCCTCTGCCCTCACCTGCATGGGCGTCCCGCAGGGCAGCGCCCAGGAGGAGGGTGACCAGCAGCAGCATCTTCACTGGGGTCATGGTGCTGGCGGTGGCCCAGAGACGGTCTCTGAGCGTGGGTCCCTCTGCTCGGGGGAGACAGGATGACAGCCGAGGGGAGGAGGTGACCTATTTAACCTCTTTGGGGATCTGGCTCCGCCTCCCACCACCTGTTCCTCCCATCTTTCCCTGGACCGGTGGAATTCGAAGAATTTGGGATGATTCAGTGGAAGTCCAGGTTTGGAATGTTTGTGGCTTTCCACAGAACGGGCCGCCGAATGGGGACAGAGGTGGGGTGGGATGTGTGTCCGGGGGTCAGGACAGCAAGGCACTTCTCCTTTTTGCAGGGCTATTTCTTGGTTCCTCTATTGGAAGCACACAGAGAGCGTCATCCTCAACCAGACTCGTCCTGCTCCGAGGCCCCCTGGTGCACGGGGCCCCGGGGAGCAGGACGGCCGGACGGGGCACAACAAAGGCGGCGTAACCGGGGTCCGGAGGGGCTCGGGGTGTGGAAAGACCCCCTCTCCCTGTGAGACGCGCCGGCCTCACGGAGGACCGCGGCTCCATCCCATTCTGAGAAAGACCTGAGACCCAGACAGCCTTGCTGGTGGGCCATCCCCCGAGTTCAAGTTCAGGGCCTTCCCCTGAACCACAGAAAAGGCCAGAGTCTGACAGTTTTTAGTCATCATTTAGTCCAGATTTGCATTTGACAGATTGGGAAGCCACATGCCCCCAAAGGCAGCACCCCCCCCCTCCAGGCCGAAGAACTGAACGAAAAGACATGCGAGCGATTGGGCCTCCGGCTCCCGGCGGAGCCGAGTCTGCATGGGACCCGTGGTCAGCGTCCAGCCAGAGCCGGGCTCTGAGCAGACTGCCCATGAACCCATGGACCACAGCGTCACTGCGTCGGGTCAGCCTGGTCACCAGAGAAATCAGTCATTTGTCTGCGTAGGGCTCCCCTGGGCCGGCTTATGCCAGTCCCTTAATTAGGGGGGAGACCCTGCCCACCTCCGGGGGCAGCACCTCAGCAGGGCAGCTCCGGACTTGCATGCTGCCCCAGGGGACCTAGGCCTGGCTCCACCCTGGGCCTGGGTGACTGGGGCAGCTCAGAATGTCACCGCCCCGTCACGCGGTGTCAGGTGCATCGTTGTCTTCTCGGTCAGCTCCTTGTCGATCGTGGAGCCGTCATTACATTTCCATTGCCGGCAACGGTGCAGGCAGCAGGGGCCGCTTGTTGAAACCCGGTCCTACCAGGAGCAGGTGCTCAGACCGTAGCCTCTCAGTGAACCCGTGGGAGGAAACCACGATTCTGGACCAGAACACGCGAGGGAAAAGCCAGACGTTCGTCCTCCCCTCTGAGGGCCACCTCGGGAGGCTGGGGCTGCTTCAGTGCCTGCAGGCGAGGAGTGGCCCTGTGCATGGCAGAACGTGCCAACTATGGGCAGGGTCCTCGCTGTGTGACCTCGGGCAGCTCACGGACCCTCTCTGGGCCTCAGAGGCATTACCTGTAGAGAGACATTCAGGTAGATCTGAAAAAGATGGGATCCTCCTTTAGTGGACCTCACACCAGCATTCCTCTGCTTCTCTTAGGGTCCCATCACCTGCCAGTGACCTCTAACCCCTGCCAGCTCCGCAAGCCACAGCCGAGCAGGTGTCAGCCCCCAGCCTGTCTGGCTGGGCCGTGCCGTCTGTCCCCAAGGCATAGGCAGTGGAGGGGCAGGGAGCGGGGCCTCCTGCCTGCCTGCCTCCTGTTTGACACCAGCTTCCTGCAGAGGTGGGGGCAACCTCCACCTCCGACAGAGAAGCATGCCGCAGTCCCAGCCTGCTGGGTCAGAGGAGGCCCGGCCGGGAGGGGGGAGGGGGTGCTGGTGCCCTGGAGACCCCGGCTGGGGGCCAGGAAGCTCCGACCTGGAGACAGAGCCTTGGACCCCTGGGGCCCCTGAGGAATGGGGACAGCCCAGAGGTCCGTGGGGAGGGGGCGAGTCTGCTGATCTCTCTGCTCCCCACAGCCTCTGTCCCGGGGCTCTCGCCCACCGCTTGTGGCTTCTCCACCTGCCGCAGGTGCCCCCCCCCCCACTCTGTGCAGGACGGCAGGAGGCTGTAATCACGCCGAGGAGCAGTCTGTGAACGTGAGGCCCCAGCCCCCACTGCGGGGGAAACTCCCAAGTGGGTTTTGAGGCCCCCGTTCTGCTGCACACTCAGAACTTTTCTCCAGAAGGACCCAAATTCCCCTGTCCCTTCTGGGGAACGGCGACAACAGACAGAACAGAAGGTCCGCGCCAGCTCTGGGCTGGTGCCAGCTGTCTGGCTGGGGAGGGAGGGGCGGCGGGGCGGTGAGTGGGCCCGTGAGCGCCTGCTGTATGCCTGCTGCGAGGGGTGGGGTACAGTGGGGGGGAGGGTCGGATGCAGCCCCTGCCCTTGCGGAGTTCAGAGCGGGTGGGGCTGGAGGGACAAGGCCTGGCCCCACCTAGGGACGCGCAGGTCGTGCGTGTAAGGGGAAGGGCCCACTTTGCCTTCTCAGCCAGCTCCGTGTTCACCATGCAGCCATCATTAAATTCCCATCACCAGTGATGATAAGGGGAGAGATGCTACTGGCCCACGGGGAAGGCTGCCTGGAAGTGGAGGCCAGTGAGCTGGGCCCCGGGGGTGGAAGCGCTGGTGACTAGAGAAGGAGGGGCAGGCATTCCACATCAGGGGAGCGGTTAGCAAAGGTGCAGACGAGGGAATGCGCAGAGATGAGGGAGGGAGACAGCGCAGAGCGCTGGTGGACAGAAGGGCCTAGGGGTGACCCCGAGCGAGCAAGCTGCGTGAGGGCAGCGAGGGGTCTGGTTTGCTCGCTGCCACGTGCACCCCCAGCTCCAAGCACAGTGCCTGGCACACAAGGGGCTTCCCACGAGGCCTGGCTGATTGGCACGGGACCCGAGGACAAGGACGCGAGAGGAAGCAGGGGCCTCGGAGAGCCCGTAGGGGGCCAGGAGCACCTCCCGGTCTTATTCGGAAGGCCGCAGAGACCAGGGACATTTTTTAGGTGTTTTCCTCACTAGAAATTAACCGGCTGATTCCTCCTTGCTTCTCCCAGCTATGAAACAGATTCTCAGGGACCTTCCAGATGGAATGTCCTCAGGCTGGGGCCTGTGATAAGGACCTCGAGACGTTTACCATGCTGTGACTTGGAGGCCCGTCAGGGGAATCAGGGCCACTCCCTGGAGGAGGCGGCAGTGAGGCAGGGCTCTGTGGAGGGGCCGCAGGGGCCGCAGAGCCGCAGGGGCCAGGCCACGGGCAGGGAAACAAGCCAGACATGGCCTGTCAGAACAGTCAAAAGGAAATTGGATCTGAGTGAGAGGAAGCGGCAGTGTGACTCCCTGTCTCAACACCTCAGACTCCAGCCAGCCCTGTGACACCCTGTGCACCAGACACCCCTCCTGCCGCTGCTGCTGCTGCTGCTGCGGGGAGTCCCTTTGGGGTGAATCCAGCTAGAGGAGTCAACACCCCTCCCTTCCCACCTCCTGCTTCAGGCCGGAGGGAGGGCCTGAATCGGCTGGATTCTGGGTCCTTTACCCTGGAAGGGAGGGAATGAGGGCTCCTACCCCACCCTTGGCTCTACTGTGAGCTGGGGGTGGGGGACCAGGGACGCTGTCGCAGTGCCAGGAACTTGGCCCCACGCTGCAGAGCTGGGGAAAGGTGGCTGGGGTTGGAACAATTTGTCATCCTCCAATTGTCCGTGACGGTGTCACTGGGATGGCAAAAGTTGTCCCTGCAGGTTATGCCGTGTCAGCTGAGCCTCCGGGAGAGGCAGTGACTTGTCCGGGGTCTCACTTGGCATCTCTGTATGGACCTAGTCTTGTATCGACTCCGCTCCATCCTGTCTTGCCCATGCGGGCTGAGGTGCAAAGGTCCCAAGCATTTTTTGTTGTTTTTTTACCATCCCCCAATCCAAAAATACGTCCCACCCCCAGTCCCAAGGGCCTGCCTTGCTCACTGATGAGTTAGTCCTTCCTGACAGGTTGTCCTTCTGCTTGACTCTAAGGTCAGAACCGCAAGGGACGTCTCTCACCTCCCACATTCAGTCAGCAAGGCCGACGGAGCTGGCCACCGGGGTGGGTCTGGAACCCTTGAACCCCTGTCCTTCTCGCCACCCACAGGGCCACCCCCTCCAGCTCTCCACCGGACCACAGCCCCGCACTGATGTCCCGGCTTCCAGGCTCACTCCTCTAGTTTGTCCTCCGCCCTAGAGCCCAGCGACCTCCCCCAGCACAGGTCTGAGCAAGGCTCCCACTCTCAGAAACCCTTCCATGCCTCTGCGTTGCTCTCAGAATGAAGTCCAGGTTCCCACCGACTTCTCCAGCCTCACCTGTCACCCCCAGCTCTGCCACCCACCATGTCACTTTGCTCTAGCCACGTCAAGCTCCTTTCAGTTCCGGGGAAATGCCAGGCCCTCATTGACGCCCAGGGCTCCGTACAGGCTGTCCTTCCTGTCTAGAACTCTCTCTCCTGCTTCTCACACCCACTTCCTTCCATTCCCAGCCTCCTTCGGATTGCAGCTTAAACCCTCACTTCCTCCCTCAGACCCCACTTTCCACTGTGTCCCCACAGTTCACAACACACTTCCCTGTCCTGCTCTGTCCACATTGTGTTGTAATTGTTGGTTTATGGCTGTGAACACCTTGATTCCACAAAGTCTGTTTTATGTACCAACTTGTACCTACAGAACTTAGCACTCAGTAGGTGCTCAATAAAATATTTTACTTAATGGATGAAGAGGTTGGATAGTTGGACGAATGGGAGGATGGATGGTTGGATGGATGGATGGATGGGTAGATGGGTGGATGGATGGATGGGAGGATGGATGGATGGATGGATGGATGGATGGATGGGAGGATGGATGGATGGGAGGATGGATGGATGGATGGATGGATGGGAGGATGGATGGATGGAAGAATGAAAGGATGAGTGAATGGGTAGAAGGATGGAAGGAAGGAAGGGTGAGTGGGTGGATGGATGATGGATCGATCCATGAATGGGCATTTAACAAGTTTCTGAAGTACGACATGGGTCCAGCCTGCCTAGTGTCCCGGGGGCTCCTTCACCCCGTACAAGCTATTATTGATCCAGAGTGCCCCGCCGGTTCATGGACACACCAGTCTCTCCTGGATGAGGCAGAGGGACCCAATCGGCATCTGGCTTCTTTTGCATCTGGCTCCCACCTTCCCTGTGGGGTGCAGCCACTCCAGCCTTCCTCCAAACCTGAATTGTTCCAGCGGTGGCTCTTCCCCCCCCCACCCCCCTCCTTCTTCAGATGGCAGCTCCAAGCCGCACTTCCTTCTTGAGTTCCCACATTCCTCTGTGTCCCCCCTCCTTCTGCAACCGCAGAGGGCCTCCTCCCCTCAGCCGCAGCCCCTCCCCATCCCCGTGCCGATGACGTGACCCAGTCTCTCCGCTCCCCTTACACCTCTCTGACCCCAGCACCCCTTCCGGCCAACGCCCAGCACGCCCTCCTAGTTCTCCTTTCCATCATGGCCAGGGCTCTCCAACACATATAGCCCACACCTCCCACTAGAGTTTCCTCTCTGCCCACGTGTGACTTAACTCTGAGTAATGTGGTTTCTGGCCCCGAAAGTCTAGGAACACCACTCTCTTGGGGCCTCTCAAACCCCAGCGGCCACTCACAAGGGGTACCGTAGGGCAGTGGTTACCCGCAGATGACCTGGAAGCATTGTCTACTGCTGTGCTCCCAGTTCTTCCTACGCCTGCGTGTGTGGCCAAGGACAAGCCCAGGAACCTCACTCTCCTCGTCTGTAGAATGGACGCGTCGATAGCCACCCCTTCATGGTACCGCTGGGAGAGGTAACTGAGGTAACAGTTGTAGAGTCCCAGGTCCCCAGCCGGTTTCAGGGAATCTCCCTTTCATCCCTGGGACCATTCCCCTCCTTGACATAACCCCCACCCCGGATTCGGCACGTGGTTCTTTCCCAGGTGAGCTCTCTGTGGGTCTCTCTTCTCAGTGATATCCCTGAGCTCTCACCAGGGGCCGAGGGTGGGGGGTCTCAGCAGCTGCGGCTCTGCGTTTGCATCGTCCCCACAAGAGTGCTGGGCAGTAAGAACTGTTAGCCACACTTGACAGACACGGCAACTGGAGACCAGCCACCTCGGTTAAGACACACCAAGCCAGCAGGTGGCAGAAGCGAGCCTTGGGCTCTGTCCCAGGCTGTGCTCCTTCCTCCTCCTCTGGAGACCCTTTCTCCCTCCCTGTTGTCAGCGGTTAGGGCCTTTGACCTTGGAATGGGCACTACCTAAATCTCTGTCCCCGGCCCCCCGACTAGGGACTGATCAGTCACACCCTCCCAGGCCTGACCCTGGCCTCCGCGCGGGGCTCCTCGGGCCGGTGCTGGCAGACACCCTCGCTCTCTCCACCTTGCAGCCCAGCCCGCGCTGTGCAGACGGCCACCCTCACTGGGCAGAAACCGGCTCCCTCACGGTTTGCTCAGCTCCAGACACGAGACGGTGCCGTCCCAGGCAACTTCCCTTTTTTCCCTTCAGACCGGCAGGGTTCCTCGTCTGCTCTGCTGGGACTTTGCCTTTGACTCATGCCCCGCCTCCAGCCCCCGCACAGACGCCGGGCCCCACGTTGCTCAGTGAGGGCTTCAGGTGACACTCTGCGTCCTCACTTCCTCCTCATTCTCACGGGCTCGGCTGAAATCATCAACAACGTTCCTGTCCTCTGGCCCCTGCTGGCCCTGTCCAGCCCGCAGGCCTGTGTCTGACAGGTCTCTCTCGAGGACTGCCCTCACTTCCTGCAGCCCCTCACTTCCTGCAGCCCCTCCTCAAGAACCATCAATGGCTCCCTGCTTCCTCCCCGCTCCACGTGGAACTCCTCAGGCAGGTCTGGAAGCCCCTCCATCAGCCTGGTCCTCCCTCCCCAACCCAGCCTCATCTTGCTGCTTGCCCGGGTTCAACTTGCCCGAGGGTCTGCGTGTCCCCTCACTGTGTGACTTGCTTTGCTGCTCCTGCCTTGTTCTTTTCTCCGCTACTCACCCCTCGGACCGAACTCTAGCCGTGTCTCCGATACGACAGGCCCTAGAAGATTAAGCAAGGGGGTTGCGGTGAGCCGAGGGGCCAGGAGCAGACCCTCCGTCGGGGTACGGGGTGTGAATTCAGCTCCGCCATCCACGAGCTGTGAGCCTTGGGGCCAGTCTCAGGCGCACAGCTGCAAAGCGGAAATAATAACCGTAACTGCACTGGAAGGCCTCAGGTCACACCAGCCGCCTGGGAGCGTGTATCTGGCAACGAGCTCGCGGTTCTGACTCTAAATGTCATCTACTTGCTGAGGACTCCCACGTTCCTCTCCCCGACTCCAGACTCCAGTGCCAGCCGTGTGCCCACTCAACACGACGAACAGGCATCTCACACCCGCCGAGTTCGAATCCGAATCCCCGATTCTCGTCCACCCCCACGCCGGCTCCTCCCCCGTTCTTCCCCAGCCCCTTCCTTCCGGCTGCTCCGGCCAGGACCAGGGAGCTATCCTCCGTGCTTATTCCCCTCACCCCCACTTTCCACCTGCCAGGCGACCCCTCGGCTCTGCCTTCAGAATTCATCCCACCCCATCATCTCTCCCCAGCACAGTGGCCACAGGGAATGGCAGTGACCCGCCGTCACACTCAGAGGAACAGCCAGAGACCCTACAACGACCAGAAGACCCTATCCGGCTTCCTCTGCCCAGACTACCCCGGCCTCCTCCCTGTGCCCCAATCACCCAGGCACACTGTCACCTTAGGATGTTCCCACCGCCTGTCCTTTCAGCCTGGAATGTTCGTTCCCTAGAGACCTGCGTGACTCACTGTTTCGCCTCCTTCACATCTTTGCTCAAATGTCACCTTTCAATAAAACCCACCCTATTTATAAAACTGCAACAGCCCCCACCGCTTCCTCCGCTCTAGCTTTTCTTCTCTGCTGCAATACTTCCCACCCTTTACTATATTTACTTATTATGTCTACTGTCCGTTGCCTGTCTCCCACCTGCACCCCCTCCCACCATCCCCGAACGGGGATGCAACTCCATGGGACGGAGGCTTTCGTCCCTTTTGTTCAATGAAGCATATTCCCTGGCACCTGGTAGACCCTCCGTACACACCTGTTGAATTCGGCGAGCGGACGAATCAACAGCTGGTCTGCTCCTGGGGCTGAGCCCACAAACACTCTCACCCACGGACTGGTCTGCGCCTCTCCCGGGGCTGGGCTGCAGGATTCCGTCCTGGCTCCCACTCCGGCCGTGAGTCGGCTCCTGATCTCCGCTGCGGGGGCCCAGGTCTCTTTCTAGGGAGCATTTGGGGCAAGTTACTTCACACTCAGGTCTTCGGTCTCCCATGGCGCTGGGACACTGCAGGGCTCCACCGCCCAGGGACCAGTGCAAGCCTCACTCCTCAGGGCGCAAAGACCAGGCCCTTCCTTTAGAAGTCAGAAATTCCACGGGGCCTGCTACAGGGGAGGAGGGGAGGGCGCCCTTCCGGCCAGAGCCAGCCCTCTGAGCTCCCAGGAAGATATTTTCAGCACCAGGGTCAGCGCTAAGCGCCCAGCAGGAGACCACGGCACCCTGTCTAAGGAGCCTGTGGATCTGGCCCCTTGGAAACGCTTGGCGATCCCCCCCACACTCCTGTTCCATCTCAGCCGCTGGGGGCGGGGGGAAAGCCAGCAGAGAAAGCACCATCAGCATTTAGTGGTGGACATGTGGCTGGTTCCACGAAGATCATGGCTCCCTGGGGGCAGGGCTAAAGGTGCAGGGCTGCTTCTGAGCTGGTGCAGGCTGGGGGAGCATAGGCCCCCAGAGGAGACTCAGGCCCCTCACCCCATTCCCTTTCCAGAGAGAAGCGGGCGTCTCCGCAGCCTCTGGGCCCTGGGCCAGCCGGGCTGTGGCGTGTCCTTCCACACTCGGGGGCTTTACCCTCAGCCCACTGTGCTTATCACAGAGCCCACCCTCCTTCCCGCCTCGCCTGGCTCCTTTCAGACCTCCCGAATCATTGCTTTTTAAAAAAATTTTAAGTGGTACTAAAATGATCTAATCTAGCTCCAAAAATGATTTGGTGTTGTTATTGGGGTCACTTTGAATGCATAGATTTACTTAGGGATCTGGTGGTCTTCCCCCTCCACTTTCCGTCTACTCCTCGAAGTCTTTCCTCACCCATCTGATCCCTCCTGCCCATGCCAGCACCTCCTCACTCCTGCCCTTCCCACGGGCTGCAGGCTGCGGATCTAGGGGACCGACTCCCTCCACGGAGTCAGGTGGGGTTCATCGAGGGCGTGCTCCCAGGTGAGATCAGCATGGAGCAGGAGCCTGAGGGTGGGGATGGGATGGGAGCCCAGCCCAGGCGTGACCTCAGGTCAGGGCCCAGGAGGGTAACCTCCACCTGGCCACACGGGGGCGCCAGAGTTGGCATTAGAAGTGAAAGCAGCGAAAGGAAGCTGGGGGGGGGGGGGAGGGGCGGGGGTTGGGTAGGGCACCAGTGTTGTTAACCACAGTGAGAAGCCAGCCCCAGGTGAAGAGGTAGATATTACCGCCCACTGAGGCCCCGAGTGCCTCTCCCAGTTCACCCCTCTGTGGACTCATGGAAACTGAACTGGGCACCAGGCATTTCTTCACGGTTTATTGAGGGACGTGTGTATGTCCTCAAACCGTATACAGCAGCGTGGGCGCAAGACGTCTTTAAGCTTTAACATCAGCATACAGTGTCTGACCGCCACAGCTAGCCGTGCCGAACTTGATCGTCATGTATGTGGACAGGTGCCCGTGCATTTCTTTCTTTCTTTTTTAAAAAATTTTTAGAGAAGGAAGGGGAGGAAGAGAAGCATCAATGTGTGGTTGCCTCTCACATGCCCCCCCATTGGGGACCTGGCCCACAGCCCAGGCATGTGCCCTGACTGGGAATCGAACCTGCGACACTTTGGTTCCCAGGATGGCACCCAGTCCCCAGAGCCACACCAGCCAGGCCTCTATTTCTTTCTTATCAGCAGTTCCAGTAATATAATTATATAATATATAAACACACACACACACACATATATACATATACACAGACTATATATACATATATGCATATATTTATATAATATAATATAATATAATATGCATATATGTATGTATACGTATATATATGCCTGCTGGCTTTGTCACTTGCTAGCCGTGTGATGTTGGGTAAAATCCTTAACCTCTCTGTGCTTCGGGACTCCCATCTGGAAAGCAGGGCCCCTATTAGTAGGGCCTGTCTTCGGGTTTAAATGAGAAAAGTCACTGAGTTGCACAGCGGTATGTGGTGGGGACAGGGACCTTCACGAGCAGAGGGCCACTGTCTCAGGGCTGCTAGATTCCCCCTCCCCCCACTTACTCCTCTCGGGGGTTTGGGGGACAGTCAGAGCCTTGACCCAGCCCAGGCGTCCTGGGGGTCCTGGTGGGGCCCCAGGGACCATTTCTTGACCAGGATGTGTGACGGTGGAGGGTCCGTACGAGGGGCTCCAGGGTGGCTTGGACACATCTTTACAGACGGTCCCCTTTGGTCTCTGATATCCATTTGAGGTAGTATTTTCTCATCAGGAAATGCCTTGAGATGCATCCGCTCACGGGGACAGGGGCGCTTTCCAGGAATTAGAGAGCCGTGTGGGACAGGCACCAGGTCAGACCGTGCCAATGGCCACAGATCGCCTTTGCCCTGTCCCACTCTTTGCAGGACATGTGGTGGCCACTAGGGCACAAAGGGGAACAAGAAACACAGGTGACTGCCCTCAGGGGTCTCCCAGAAGGACAGTGAGACAAGCAGGTACAGCCGGGTCGCCTGAGGGCTGTGATAGGCACGGCCGGAGTGAAGGCGAAGGTTGCATTGCAGGAGCCTTCATTGGGCTAAGAAGTCAGGGAAGGCCTCCTGGAGGAAGCGACCTCTGAGCTGACGAGGGGGAGTTGGCCCGGAGAACAGTAAAGGGTACACAGCTAGGGCAATGGCTCAGAGGTGCGAGAGAAAAGATTGAATTGAGGATATACGAAAATATGTGGCCAAAGGTGTTTTGGAGGGGGGGAGGTGAGCGAGAAGAGGGGAGCCAGCGGTCTTCCAGGAAGTCTTGAAGTCTTCCAGGAAAACATGGACACAGAAGTGCACATGTCAGCTCCCAGAACTGCAACAATGCCGGGTTCCTGTGGCAACAGGCCCGGCTGCCCGAAGGACCGGTTCCTCCAGATCTTCTGGCAAACAGCTGGTGCTCAAAACTGTGCATGTTTTTCTTCCTCTTCCCTTCCTTGTCTGCTAATGCGATCAGCAGCCCATCTGAGCATGAGAATGCCTGAGCACCAATGTGCTCACTCCAGGGAAACGACAAAGGAGTTCTCTGCAACTCCATGCGGTGAGGATGCCAGATAAGTTCGTAGACAGCTGGCCAAGCCGAGGTTGACCTTTATCCTGTGTGCAGAGAATGCACACGAAGCGGGCCGAGCTATGTCATGGAAAGCCTATTTACCCCAGTTAAGGAATGTTCCTGAGCCTTTTAACAGCATCGTGCAAGGAGGAATGGCAAGACATTCCTACCGAATGCAAGAATCAGCACACTTTTTCCTCCTGGCTGTTGCATCAGTCAGGATAGGCGAGGTCGTGCTGCAGTAACAACTAACCTCAGACTCTCAGGGCCTCAGAAGCACAAAGGTCTGTTGCTTCCACAGAGATTGGCGGGGGCTCTTCCCAGGGCTGGAGGCCCTGAGTCATCTCTCCTTGGGGACTCAGGATAGCGGTGCCATCGTTTCCTGGCAGGTGGCCAGGGGCTAGGCCTGAGGGACTGTGTCCTCACTGTCAGTTAAATGTTTGAATCTTGAGACACACGTCACTTCCACTCCCAGCTCACTGGCCAGAACTGGGCGTTGGGCCCCCACCACCCCCAAGGAGTTAGCGGGAGTACCCTTCCTCTGTACCCCGAGAGCAGCAAGCCAGGAATACTCAGGGGGCCGGAGACTGCAGCCTCCAACTTGAACATGAATAAACTCTCCTTCCCGTCCAAGCCGAAGACTCAGATGTCTTGCCAGTCTGGTTTTAATTAGTTGGGATTCATGAGTTTTGATCTCACCAAGTTCAAAAGCAGTTTAGAAAAGTTACATCAACTTAGACAGCATCTATTAGCTCAGGGGAAAATATAACGTTATTCTTACCTGCCTAATGACACCATGACATTTTTCCACCCTACTTTACTGAAAATGAAAATGGCTGTGTTTCTTTATAGAAATCCTATAATTCCACAGTCTGGTGTGGGTATTCAGTAACAAAGGCCAGTGAAAATAGGATGTTTCACACCCTCTGGAAACATCTATTGCATAATCATACATTCTATTTACCCCGAGCTCACTGCGAACATGCCATTTTTCTAAGTGTTCAGCAAAGCTGATCTATGGCATCTTCACCCACGTGGCAAGTTGTTGTTATTGCCACTCTACAAAGAAGAAAACCCAGAGAGGTTAAGCAATTTGCCCGAAGTCACACAGCCAGAGACCCCCACGTTATCTTCCGCTCCTGTTGGCTGAAAAGCAAGGTGCTTGCTACAGAAAATTCTATTCTGCCCTCTGGGGACAACAGAGCCCTTGAAGGCCAGAGAGGGGCCTCTCTTCCCCAACATGCATCACCGTGGGATTTTCCTCCATTCAGAGGCATCGCCACCCCACAGTTTGGCGAGATTAAGCAGATGGATCTGGCTGCCAAAGTCTGCGGTCAGCTCAGGAAAGGCAGCCTGGCACCAGATCTTTTCTTCAATCCCAGCAGCTGAAACTTCATCCAAGAAAGCACGTGACTGAGCCGAAGTAAAGCAGGCCCGTGTTCTTCCACACCCAGGAACAAGGCGTCTGTCTGCACACACACACACACCCCGGCTGGAAATTCCCGGCCATTCACTGCTGCCTGGCCTCTCCGCTCCGGAGGAACGCTGGGAGGACAAAGTGCAGGGGAGGGGACTGAGGACAAAGGCAGAAGGCTGTGTAGGTAGCTGCAAGCCTTGGGCAGGTGGCAGTAGGGGGACCTGGTGTGGGGGGCGGGACTCTAAAACTTTGGCCAGGCACCAAACCCTGTAACCTGGGGAGCAGGGAGACAGAAGAGGAAAAACATGGGAAAGGCAGCACCAGTTTGGAGGTGCCGTTTCCCAGCCCCCCCGCCCCCGAGTCTGAACTCAGTAGGTCTGAGATGGGGCCCGGGGATCTGTGCTTGGAAGGCTCTGTGGCTCCGAGTTTCAGGAAACGGTGGTTAAGCTGCAAGTTCTGGACGAAGATTTGGGGTCAGAGCCTCGCTCGGCAGGTCACACATCCTCTGAGGGTTTTACTTTAGTCATTGTTAAGACGGGGGCCCTCGGACAAAAAGAATTCAGTGCATTGTCTGGCACATGGTAAGCAGGAAACAAACAACGGCTCTCATTACTATTCTTGTTTTTATCATTATTATCTCAGAGTCCTGGTAGTTCTGCCACAGGTTTCTGAAGGCCTTCAAACCTCCATTCCCTCTGCGTGAGTTGTGGGAATCGCTTCGACTGAAGTCTAGCTAGCTGAAACAGAAAATAAAATGCACCCCACCCCCAGCTCCCTGGGGGACGGCTGTGGAATGAGAAGGAAGGCTCTCCCACTCCATCCTCTTCCTGAGCAACAGAATTTTTAACGTGAAGAATCTTTTCACTTCAAAGCCTCTGTTGGTGTTTTGCTGGCAGGGCGGTGCTGGGGGGGTGGGGGTGCGGGGAGGCTGGAACCTCGCCTCAGGCAGAGCTCCTTGCTGGGGCCGGGCCGTGGGCAAGAGCAGGCAGGACCGTCCTTGGGGTGGAGGGGACAGCCGAGACCTGGGCTCTCCTCCTCCTGGCCTGCGCGTGCCAAGGGGCAGCCGCGGTTCAGGCTCCGCCCACCATCATCCTTGGGCCGGTGTGTGTGGGGAGGGGCAAACCTTCTGAGTCACCGGAGAGCATGAGAATGAGAGAACTTAGAAAAGTGTGTGTGTGTGTGTGTGTGTGTGTGTGTAATTTCCTGATCTTTACATGGTGCTTTTCACTTTAAAAAACATCGCATAGGCACAGGGTCTAAGATGCTATGGACTGTAAGACATTCTGATAGTTAATGAGCCAATACAGACAAAGAGGACTGTTCATCAAACTGTGACAAGCCGTCGACGGTAAGACTCATCCTGATCCCGGAGATGTCACGATGTGACAAAATATGCATCTGAGAACCCACGCGAGACTGTGTGTCCACGGGCCTGAGTCCTTCCCAAGTCCACACGGCTGTTCCCAGCGGCTCTTGGGACACCACCCCAGGACGCCGAGGGCTTGGGGGCCACCAGCAGGTCCGTGTTCGGGCCACGTCTATGAAGGCCCAAGGCCCTCGGAAAATAATCCCTCTTCCATCTTGATCGGCACCAGATGCGCGTCAGAGCCGCAAAGAGGAACCTGTGGCTCAGCTGGCTCCCACGAGCCACCAGCCGGATCACGGAGGGTGACGGGCCACCAGGTCACCGAGTGCAGCCGGCAGGGGGCAGGGGGGCGGGAGGGCTGCTTCATTGGGGATCCTGATCCCTGCAGAGACCGGAGCCCCACGCCTGCCTCCGTCCGGGCCGGGCAGAGAGGAGCCGGGTGGGGCTCCTGCCCAGGCCGATTGTAAAAACACCCCACGCTGTGCCCCACGGGGACTGGAGACAGGGGGGTCTCCGGGGCCGACCCAAGGTGCCTTGTCCCCTCCCTTGTCCCTTCCACCCCTCCTGAGGCTCCTAGAAAAAAAAGCACCTTGGTTCGATTCACAAGACTTTTCCATTTTATTAGTAAAATACAAAATGGCACACACATTGGGGATGGGGTTGGAAAAGCAAAAGGATCGACCGACTTCTTCTAAAGCCCTCCCCGGATTGTTCTCGCCCGTGTCCTACGAGGTGGGGGGACGAACAACGTTGTGGGAAGGGACCAGCTGCCCCAGCTGCTTTCTGACAAAGGAGGGGAGCCCCATCACGGGCATCCCAGCCCTTGGAGGCTCCCAGCTGGCAGGAGCCAAAAAAAAGTGCATTCAGATCTGCTGTCCCCCTCAAAGTGCCCCCCCCCACTCAAGCCAAGCCCAGACGAGGGGCGCCGCGCCCGGCAGTGGCATGCAGGGAGACCCGATCCTTTCTTTGCTCCCTCTGAGTATCCATCTGTGAAGGAATGGGTCACCTGTGTCTGGAGGAAGCCCAGCCCTTGGGAGGCTTCTCACGTGGGGGGCAAGGATCACCCTTGGGGACAATCAGAGGGAGGTGGGGAGCTGCCACCAGGGACCCTGAGGGGTGAGGCCTACTGGTCCAGCTCTGACCACAGGTGCTGGCCGACCAGTAAGCCTCCAGCCTCCCCCAGGTCGGTCTGCCTGAGTCCTCAGCAGCCGAAAGGAACCCACGCCCACGACGTCTTTTCCCCCACGGACAGAGTTCCTTTCAGAAAGAAGCATGAGAAGCTCTGAGCCTATGGAAAACGTCACGGACACGCCTGGCCCTGCCCACCGCGAGGAGAAGACGGTGTGCAGAGAACAGTGTTTTCTGGGAGCCGGAGAGGGGAATGGGGAACCCTGGCCTCAGGCAGAAAGACCAAGTGGGGGACCCTGGACCCTTCTGTGGAGGGCCTCAGCCTCCTTCAGCCCATGACATGTCCCCAGGGCTGTGTCAGTGTCCCTGTAAGCCTGGGGGACACAGAGAGGGGCTGTTCTCAGAGTCAGAAAGGGTCCTCAAAAGTTGGTCTGTGCCCCGCAAGTACCCCTGCCCAGCCTCCACTCGGGGGGCCCACGGTGCTGACCCCTCCAACAGGGCAGGGTTGGGCCGTCGGGCTCTCCAGGGGACAGGGCCCACGGAGGCGCCCGTCCCGCCTATCAGTAGAGCATTCTCTACCGGTGCTCTGCTCAGGTGCTCTGCCGCGGACAGCTGGGACAGCTGCGAGGCTGCTGCACCCAGGGTCTGGGGAAAGGGGTCCCCGGACCACTTAGTGATGGCGACGGTCAGGGGCACAGGTTATTGCCACGTATCCGCTGTCCGGCTTTCCCTTCACAGACGGGAAGCCGCGGGGACGGACGCCTGGTCAGGCCGACGGCGGGCCTGGGACCGGGGCCCCGGGCTTCCGGCTCAGAGTCCGTGTTCCTTCGCCACACGGCGCAGACCGAGGACAGAAAATGACCTAAACCGCTGGGAGCTTCATCTCCCCTTCCCACGCCGCCGCGCTGAGGGCGGAGCCTTCACGGGGAACAGTGCCAGCAAACACCACACCCACCTCATGCAAGAGAAGAAGACAGGTGCCCAGCTGGGGCGTGGGCAGGGGAGATAGCACCGCAGGCGGCCGGGGTGACTGGTGACAGCAGCAGGACCGAGAGACAGGACGAGGTTGGAGGGAGTGGGCAGAGGGCCTGGCCTGAGGCTCACTGTGAGGGGGGATGACCGTGGCACCCACATGGGGACACGGGCCCGAGGGGTTGAGCGTTCAATAAATAATTGTCCACTGGGGCTGGGACGGCGTCCGAGGAAACTTCTAGCCGGTCAGCAGCAGAACAGAGTTTTCTGACTTGGGGACAGTGGTGTGAGCTGCCGGGGCCACCCCCTGTTTCTAGTGGGTCAATGATGGTCAAGGGGGCAGCCCAGCCCCACCTGGAGGGTCTTGCCTCCTTGCTTCGGTCATCCCAGCTCAGGCCTTGGGTAAGGGTAGGAGTGAGGACGGGGGACCCCAGGCAGCTGTTTGAGTTGAACATCGACATAGGAGGGCGGGCAGCTCACACGGGCACCAGGACATACGAGTTACTGCCGCAGCTCCGGGGGACGTGGCGAAGCCCTTCCACCATGTCCCCCGCCACGTTGCGGGGGCAGCCCTGCAGGCTTTGGTAGGCGAACATGGCCACCCCTAGGCCGAAGAGGAGGCCCAGGAAGGCCAGCAGCCCCACGGCCTGTCTCCTGGTCACTGCCTGGGGGTCGTGGGAGGACACCTTGGCCATGAGCGCCCCACTGCTTGAGGTCTCCGGCTTTGTAGGGGAGGCCCCTTCAGAGGGGGTCAGGCCCATGGAGACGTGGGGCACCCTGGATGCATCTGTGGGCCCTAGAGAGCCCTGTGACGTGGGGTCCTGTGCACTGATCCGCACAGACGGGCCTTCAGACCCAGTATGGTCCTCTGGAGCTCCGTGTGACAGAGCAGGGGACTGCGTGGAGGGGGCCTGGGTGCTGGGGGCCTGGGTGAAGGGGGTCTGGGTGGAGGCAGCCTGGGTGGGGAGGGCCTGGGTGGAGGGGGCCTGGGTGGGGAGGGCCTGGGTGGAGGGGGCCTGGGTGGAGGGGGCCTGGGTGGGGAGGGTCTGGGTGGAGGGGGCCTGGGTGGGGAGGGCCTGGGTGGAGGGGGTCTGGGTGGAGGGGGTCTGGGTGGAGGGGGCCTGGGTGGAGGGGGCTTCAGAGGCCTCTCCCTTAGTCCAGAGGTCCGACCCAGGTCGGTAAGCAGAAGAACTCCACCAAGATCCGGTGACAGCAGAGGCGCTGAAAAGCTCAGTTCTCTTGGGCCCCGCGGAAGGTCCTCCATCCGGAGCCTTTGAAGCGCTGGGGGACCTGGTCCCCCAGGAACCAGCCAGTCGGGGAGGCAGCTCTGGGGACGTCCCCAAGGCTGTCTGTGTCTCCTGGACACCACTTTCGCCTGTGGCTCCGGGCTCTGAGCCCGCAGACCCGTCCCCGCCCCCGGCAGCCGGGCTGGTCGTGGGTTCGTCGCCCGTCTGCTTCTCAAATACGCCACCGGCGCTCCCAACAGCAGCAGCAGCTTTTCGGTCTAGATTCTCCATGGCTTTGCGGACCCATTCCTCCTCTGGGTTAGCACAGAACAGTCTGTGTTTTATGGTCTCCAAGCTGCAAGGAAGGAAGACAGGGGCCCAGTGATGCCCAGAGGCCACGCGGAGTAGGGGTCTCCCGAGAACGCTCTGCGACTGACTGAACAGGCCCAGCTGGAAATGCTGCCCCCGCCGCTTCCTGGCTGAGCGCTTGGCTGGGGGAGCTCCACCTCGGAGAGCTCACCTGTGTCTTCACCTGAGAAGTGAGGACCAGCTGTCCCAGAGAAACTGGGACTGAGGGGATTCTCGAAAGGCAGGACTTTTCGGGAAAGTCCACGCAAATTGGGACAAGTTGGTTGCCCTGCTTCTGTGTTATTGTGGGAAAAAAAACACCCCAAAAAGTATGTAAGGCACCTGGCTCAGAGTAGGAGATCAGTAATAGCTGAAAAATAATAACAATGCTAATAATATTGTCCTGGTCACTCAGGCAGAGGCTCTGGGCTGAGTCTTTTGATTGGGAGGAGAGGTCACAGGCGTCCACTGCCACCAGGTGTGTGACCGGCAAGCTCTATGGTGGGACCACCTGGCTCCGGAGAGGACTCAATGTCACAATGTCGTTGTCTTCCTCCTCTCCCTCGGTTACAAGCTGCCTCTGGACCTCTACCCTTCTCTGCCAGTGTGTGTCCTCGGGTTGAAACGACACCTCGTGAGCTACAGCCACGTATACGGTGGCCTCGCTGGGACCCTGAGTGTCACCCAAATCTTGAGCTTCCTCTGAAGTTGCGTGTGGCTGGTTCTCTGCCAAGACCACAGCTCAGAGCTGCCTGGGGCCCTTGCTCCATGCCATGCCCAGTGCCAGGCATTTGGCCTATTTAAACGTCTCACCCTTCCTGCGAGGAGGCTACCACGCTCACCCCCATTTTGCAGATGAGAAAATCAAGGTCCAGGAAGGTAACGTGACCCTGTAGGCCTCACAGGCGCCAATGCGGCCCCAGGGCTGAGGTCCCTGCCTGGTGCTTCCCACTTCCCTTTCCCCCAGAAAACGGAAGCAAATGCGAGGGGCAGCCTGGGGAAGCGAGCCTGGTGGGCGAGCAGAGAAGCCCAGCAGAAGCACACTGGCCCCCTTGAAGCCACTGCACAATCAACGGGCCTGTTGATGGGAGTGCGTGACGACCTCCTTTAGCTGAGCCTCCACTTCGAAGGCTCCCTAGCCATTGCTTGCTGCCAGGCCCCTGGGTCTGGCTGGGATGTTTTGGGGCCCAGAGTTCAGTCCCAGAGACAGGCCTCAGGGCTGGGCCATTGGTCAGTACCCCAGAGGCACCCCTGGGGAGCAAGCAGCCAAGATGGCCAGGGGTCCCCACAGCCAGGGCAGAAGCTGGCTTGGCTGGACTCCTGCCCGAAGTCTCTTAGAGATCCTGTTTTCTCGTCCCCTGGAGAAGACGGTCTCTGCCTCTTATTGTCAGCAGCTCCTGGGAACCCTGCCATGCACTTCAGTTACACGATCCCCGTTCGTCCTCCCACCCGGCCATCTTACGGGCGGTGGGCAGTGGGAGCAGGGCCGCCCAGCCTGTCAATGGCGAAGGCAGGATTCTCACCGTACCTGCCGGGTGCTGCAACCGGCACTCCGAGACCACCGCACTTCACCCCCGCCATGAAACCCAGCGGGCTCCAGGGCTGCGCAGAGCACTCTCTGGCTCAGGAGAAGCGGCCCCCCCTCGGTAGCCACCGCTCTGGGCTACAGGCCATGCAGGAAGCGGCTCCCCACCTTGCATGTGGCACAATATCAAGGTCAACAAGGGGGTCAGCAGGCCAGAAGCAGAAGAGCATTGGCCGAAGCCCTTGGCCAGGAGTCCGGGTGGGGGTGGGAGGATGTGGATGTGAGTGAGCAGAGGCCTGGGACCGTCCCCAGGGCCCTGACCGGGGGTGCGGAGGCTGCGAGGGCGGTACCTACATGATGGCAGGTTTGCCGCAAGATGCTTGATTGCGTTGGTAGCCGATGAGACGGTTCTCGGGGATCTTCTGGGTTATCATAGTCTTGCATGTGATGCTGCACTTGCTCACACCGTGGTGCTGTCCTGAGCCCACAGAGGTCCCCGGTCAGCAGGACTGTCCAGGGCCCATCTGGCTTCCCAGCCCCGTGACAGCGTGTCCCAGCCCCGCCCCCTCCCCCGCCCCTGGGGGAACCAACACCCTCAGCCCCTGGCCTTTGAGGCCCCTGACCTCAGCCTCCCACCCTGCCATCCTTCCCACCCTCGTCTCTGGCGGAACCTCTCTGTGCCTTAGTTTCCCCACCTGCAAAATAAGGACAGTGATGGTATCTACCTCACAGGGTGGTTTGTTGTAAGAACTCAAGGAAGTGAAGTCTGACTTACAAAGCTCTTATTGCCTGGGACATCATCTGTGTTTAATTTTAAAAATTAAGTTGCTATAGTCAGTGTGTGGTACACAGAGGAGAGGAGTCTGAGAGTGACAGGGATCTGCCTGAGGCCACACAGCCGGCAAGTGACAGAAGGGGCTCTCCTGCCAGGCCTGGCTCCCATCACGCCTCTGGGTCTGTGGTGCCGCCCATCCCCCACCCTGCCTCTACCCCATTCAGTTGTCTGCTCCCTGGTGCGGGCAACGTACACTTCCCACCCCTCCCTTCCAAGCTGTCCATCGTCAGGGATTTCCACCGCCTCTGAGACACGCCCGGACCTCTTGCCATCCACATCTCGTGGGACGACCCGCGACACGCACGCACACGCGCATGCACGCCAGCAAACACAGTGGCATGCACGTATGTGCACACCCTTGCCCACAAACACATAAAAACATACGTACAACCAGACACAGGGAGCAGGTAATACAATAACGTTTTTTAAGTGTGTAAGTACAACTGCCTTCTGAGGGCCGTGGGCGAGGGGGTAGGGGGTGTGCTGCTGAGTAGACCACCCTTTGTTCTGTCAAGAGCCAGGATGAGTGTAAGAGATGAGGAGAGGAGCTGAGGGAATAGGCCATTGGGCGACCTCAGGGCAAGATGGGGGCGGGGCAGGAAGGAGGCGCGGGGGTGGGAGCAGAGTCGGGGGCGGGGTCTCAGCGGGCTGGCTCCCCCAGCACAGGATGGGGCTGCCTCCACAGACAGTTGAGAAGTCACATACTTGTTTTTTTTAAGATAGGCACTTTATTTATGTATTTTCTTTGGAAGAGAAGGGAAGGGAGGGAGAAAGAGAGAGAGAGAAGCATCCGTCAGTTCCCTCTCACACATGCCCCAACGGGGGGCCAGCCCTCCATCCAGGCACGTGCCTGACCAGGAATGGAACCGGCGACGCATCGCTTTGCAGGGTGCCGCTCCACGAACGGAGCCAGGTTGGTTAGGGCCCCACATGTTTTATATAAACACTTGAGGTTGTTTGCATTGCATTTCCGCCTCCCCCTCCCTTAAAATCTTCAATAAAATGGACTCTGCTTGCTAAAAGCTGGGCAGGGGTATGTAAAAAAATGAGGAAGAGACTGAGTTTCAGTTCTGGGTCAAGGTCCCGTGCAGCAGAAGCAAGACCCTGGAAGGCTTTGCCAAAATCCAGAGGCCAGAACTTCCAGGGCTGGGGAATACACAGAGCAAACAGATCTTATCTGGCTCTGCAGGGCTTAGGGGCGCCCGCCGGTCCCCGTGCTCCTGCTCCACCCAAACACGCACCGCGCATGCGCAGCTGCAAACGCGTGGACAAGCAAACCTGTACTAGTAACTCCCCGGGCGGGCGGCGGTGCGGGGATCTCCCAGCAGCTGGGCCCTGAGTCACGGGCTGCCTTTCTCTTTCAGGGACCAGGATGTGAAAGTCCCCTTTGCTGCCTCGTCTCCCCCTGCTCCCCAAGCAGGACCTCAGGATCACTCAGTGGCAGCTCCCCAGGGTCCTGTTGAGTAGATTCAGGAGGCGGCCCCTGGGCTGGCCTGGCAGCTGTCTTCCTGGGAAAAGCCCCAGAGAAAAGGTGTCCCTGGATGCCCTGGAGCCAGGGTGTGGCTGCCCAGTGGGCAGCAGGGATAAGCTGGGTAAGGCCAGCTTGTTCTCTGGACTCAACCTCCCAGGATGGGGAAGGCCACTGCCCACCTCTGGAGCCACAGAGTCAGCCTGTCCCCCAAGTACCCCCCCCCCCACAGCACCTGAATGCTCTTGGCCAGGCTCTGCTCTCGGCCCTGCCCAGGGTAGGTCGTATAACTAACCTAGGGGAGATTGTCTTCTTCGAACTCAAGCTTTCCTTCCTGTAGGTGGGGATACTGCCTCCATCCAGACAACCATTTAGTTTTTGTCACATGAGTTTCAGGAGGGCAGGCACTTGTCTGTCTTGGTATCATAATGTTTTCCAGCATGAGGCAGAGACTCAATAAATATTCACTAAATGAAATAATGTCTCAATCTCATCCCCCGCCCCATCCATCCACCCACCTATCCATCCATCCACCCACCTATCCATCCATCCACCCACCCATCCATCCACCCACCCATCCACTCACCCATCCACCCATCCATCCACTCATCCATCCACACATCCATCCACACATCCATCCACTCATCCATCCACACATCCATCCACACATCCATCCACTCATCCATCCACACATCCATCCACACATCCATCCACTCATCCATCCACTCATCCATCCACACATCCATCCACACATCCATCCACACATCCATCCACACATCCATCCACACATCCATTCATTCATCCATCCACACATCCATTCACCCATCCATCCACTCATCCATCCACTCACCCATCCACACATCCATCCACACATCCATCCACTCACCCATCCATCCATCCATCCACTCACCCATCCACTCACCCATCCACACATCCATCCACACATCTATCCACACATCTATCCACACATCCATCCACTCCCATCCATTCATCCATCCACACATCCATCCACCCATCCATGTCCTGATTCAGCCAACCTTGTTTGAATTATTTTTGAATATCTACGAAGCCCTGGTCCTCTCGTCCTTAACCCTGAACTCTCACAAATGCTGGTGCTAGGCTTAAAGAGATAACCTCAGTCCCAATAAATGCTACCAGGCAGCTGGGTTTACTCAACTAACCAACAAACGCTTACCCTCTGTCTTGCTGGGAATAGTGGGATGAGCGAGGCCCATCCTGGCCTTCAGGAGGCTCCCAGCTTGGGGGGGGGCAGCTAAACCACACCGGCCAAGTACCAGAGCCCTTCTTATTTGAGCCCCTACTATGTGTTAACACCTATGCTCGGCACACACCCACACACCCGCTCTCATTAATTCTTAACATCCCTGCAAAGGGAGTATTGTCATCCCCATTTTACAGATGCAGAAGCTGAGAATCAGAAAGGATAGATCACATGCCCAAGGCCACACAACTGCTTAGTCGAAAGCCTGGTTGTCCTCCCAGGCCCTGGATATCCCGCTTCGCCAGGCTGCCTCAAACACCCGGTAGAAGAACCTTGTTCTAAAATACAGCCCCGCTGTGCTGGGGTTTACTCGAGGGAGAGACCACTTCCAGCTGCAAGTGATCAGGGGGGGCTTCCTGGAGGAGGTGCCTCTCAGGCTGGCCCTCAAGGACCTCTAAGAGGCTTACAGACAGGGAGAGGCAGGAATGTTAGAGAGAGGTGACAGGGAGAGGGCTCGAACCTATGTGAGGTGTCCGTTCAGGATGAGTCCCGTAGGCTTCCTGAGCCTCGATTCCCTGCTCTGTGAACGGGATGTGATAATACCTTCTTCTCGGGCGGCTGTGAGGACAGTGATTTCTAAATATCTGGCCCTTAGAGCAGGGTTTTCTGAACAGCAGCCACCGCTGGTACCTTGGACCAGACAGTTCTTCGTCCCAGGGGGCCGTCCTGTGTACCCTCCAGGTGCCTGAGCGCCACCCCACAACCAAGAATGGTGGGACATTGGTAACAGCCAAAACATCTCCAGAAATTGCCAAGTATTCCCTGGGAGGCCAACCCCCCCCACTGGGGACCACTGCCTGGAGAGATCCGTGGGGCCCCTCCCCCTTCTCAGGGAGGTGTCCGTGACCCCTTACTTAACATTCAACACCTGACCCCCACCCTCCACCCTTTCCTTGAAAAAAAAAAATCACAGCATTTTTTTCTTTCTAAAAGATCAGATTGTTTACTGATGTATTTTGTGTATTGTCTGTCTGTTCCCTATTGATGCTCATACCCTTGAGGGCTGGGGTCCTGGGCAGTTTTACTCATGGATCTGGTCTCAGCACCAAGAACAGTGCCGGGCGCATCCTGAGCACCCCGTAAACGTTTGTGGGAGGAATCCACAAAATGCGCACAGAAGCCCTTTGTGACATAGAAGATCGTCACAAATAGAGAACTAGAGGAGTTTCTATTTAAATTCGACAGGGGCCTGGATCTGACACCCTGAATTCATCCTCCCCTGCCTTCCCCATCCACCCCCACCGCTAAGCAGGTGGCAGACTACGGCAGAGGAAAGCAGACTTTTTCTTCCTCGAGGGGGGTTGAGGGGGAGCGAATGCGTCAGTGCTCGGGGAGAAAAATTCCCTGCTCTGACTTGCTTGTATCTGCAGGTTGGTTACATAAAGCCGAGGAGACACAGCGCAGGAGCTGACATAGCTGCCTTGCACCAGCCAGAGCAGCAGACGAGAAGCCCCCCGGCCTCCCCTGGGGGGCTTCTCTGGCTCGTGGACCACCCGCTAGTCCTGCAGGGGCTCCCAGGGGGCCTGTGACAGCCACAGATGCAAATGTCAAGTGCGGGTGAGAACCTCTAGGGTGGGCCTGGCCGAATGCCCATGTTTACAGGGGGAGAAAGGGAGGCTCAGAAAGGTTGAAATAGTGCAAGTGTCTCCCAGCGAAGTCAGTGACCAAGACCAGGACAGGAGCCGGATGGTCCTGAGGCCTGAGGCCGGTAGACAGAGCATCCAGGGTCCCCCCAGGATCCCCTCTCCCCGCTAGCGTAGGCACCTTTCACTGTCACCCCTGGCTTAGTATAAGTAATCCTCCTCCTCCCACTTCCCAAATATCTGAAGGTGCAGCAGCTGGGACCAAAGACGGCAAAAACCCCATTCAGGGTCATGGCAAAGCACCTCCACCTGACTCCCCTCTTCTAGAGCTCACTATCCCCAGACACCACGGACCTCAGCAGTCAAGCTCAGGAGACAGGAAGCCAGCAACGCCAGGCTTCTGCCACCTACGCCACCCCCGCCCACCTGCTCCCTGCCCCACTAGTGGGTTGTCCCCACACGGAGGGTCTCGGGAGACAGTCTGCTCCATGGAGGTGTTCTGGGAGCTGGAAAGCAGTTCTCATCTTCCCAGGCTCACTGCGTGCCCTCAGGTGGGCTGCCACCCTCTCTGAGCTTCAGCCTGGATACTCCCGGAGGATGGGGCTGACTCAGACGATTCTTGCTGTGGCCCACGGAGCGGGTGGGCACGCGTCCCTGCTGCCTCCTGCAAGCAGCCCTATCCTGTCCTTCCCTACTTGCCGGCTCTGCCACCTCAGGCCAGTCTCTGCACCTCTGTGGGTCTCCATCTTAGTCACAGCAGGAAGGATGGATGTATAGTGCCCTCCCAGGTCCCAGGCTCCAGGAAGCAGGTGGCTGGAGGTGCACACACTTTCCAAGCTGTGCTTGGAGGAGGACGACCGTACCATGGCGGGGACACGGGAAGGGGAATTGGGGGCCACAGATCACAGCAACAGTGATGAGCCTACTCTGCGATGCAATGACCTTGACCTCCACTGGTCCTGGGCTCCCTACTGCTGGGTGGCTTTGAAATCAGGGCAGGAGGAAGTCCGGACTGTGGCCTGGCCCCGGGGGCCAGGCTGACACTCAGGAGCCTGGACTTCGGGTTACACATTAAACCTGGGTCCCACCCTGATTCCCAGCAGGGGCTGCCTCCCGCTGCTCCTAGCCCCCGCCCTCCTGGCACTCCCACACCTGGGGCCCCCGTTCCTCCCTCTCCACCTCCCTGCGCTATGCAGCAGCCACCTTGTCCATTGGGCCAAATCTTTCCCTCAGGAGCGACAGCCCCGCATCCGCCTGCGGCACATCCCTTGGGAGGGGGAAGCCACAGACCTCCGCCTTACCCAGGAGGGGTCTGCTGCCGTGATGCCAGGCCGGAGGGGCAGAAGTGGGGTTAGGGGCTCTCCCACCCTGCTCCTGCCAGGTCCGCCCCACTCACCGGCCAGCAGCACAATTAGACAGTAGAGAGCAGCCAAGCGGAGCAGCCAGGAGAGCGGTGAAGCCATGGCGGAGGGCGACGGGGGTCCAGGCGGGGATCCAGGGAAGGCCAGGGCAGGTGGCCAGAGCGGCTCCTGAGCTCCGGCCGTCCTGCAGCGGAGCTACCAGTGCTCTGTCCTTAAGAAGCCAGGATCGGAGCCTCTGCCTCCGCCTCCGCCACCGCCTCCCAGCCCCCCCTGCAGAGAGGCGGTGGGAGGGGACAGGCAGAGAGCCAGTACACGACGAGATTCCTCTGGATGTTGCCAAGGAACCGAAGGCTCGGTGGAGGGAGGGCCCCCGGCAATGCGGGGCTGCTCAGGACGGCTCCTCAAACCAGAAACTGCTGGGGAGGCTGGAGCAGGGCCCCTGCAGCTCAAAGGGCCACCCCCCTTCCCACCTACCCAGTCAGCTCCGCACTGGGAGCTGGCGCAGGCCCTTCTGTCTGGCCTGGGGCCCTCGCTCCGCAGTGGACATGACACAAAGGGCAGGAGGGCCCAGGAATAGAGAACACGGGCCGTGAGCAAGCAAGGGGCCCAGCACCATGCTGCTCTGGGTCTGACGAGCTCTCACCTGGCCTGGGGGCGTCCCCACCACCCCAGGGAGGACCCCCACCCAGCCTTCACCCCTTGAAGCCTCAGCCCCGGGGAGGAACTTGTTCATCAGTACATCCCCCTACAGGATCTGGCACCCAGTAAGGAGGGCCTCGGTGTGGTACATGTCACAGGGACAGACAGGGAAACTGAGGCCCCGAGAGGGGGCAAAATCACCCCAGGACATAGAAAGCATCCGGGTGGAAAAACGCCACAGGGAAGACGCCAAGGCTCAAGCTGGGGTGTGGGCAGCTCAGGACACAGAAAGGGGTCCCTTGTCCTCGCCTCCAGACCCCCACCTGACTGGCCTTCCCCCTTTCCACCAACCCCCATCTCCGGCCCTGGCCCCTGTGAGCGACACCGCTGGCAACCTCACCCAGGCCGCTCTGTGCTCATTTATCCTCCACCCGCAGTGCGCCCAGCCTCTCACAGGGCGGAGCGGGGGTCCGGTTCTCCTCCTGTACAAGGTGGGGGTTGGGTCAGCCCACCGAGGAGGGGGCTTCCCCAGCTCTGACTGGCCAGGACAACCGGCCAGACTCGACCAGCCGGCAGATCCCAACAGGCCTGTGTGAATCACTGCAGGTGCTGGCGGCGATGAAGTCGCTTTAGTAGCATCTTCCGGGAAAGCAGTGGCCCAGCCTGGCAGCGGGAGGTAAGCGTGAACCCGCTCAATCTAACTGTGTCTCTGGGCTGCCAGCCACAGGGAAACCAGTTTGTCTGTGAGTCACCGTCCCAGGCTACGGAGCCAGCTGCCACGGCCAGGAGACCACTCTTAAAAGCACAGTAGGGCTGCCTGGGGTGTGGGGCTCTGAGGCTGGACTCTGCTTGTCAGGGAAGACCCCCCCGCCCCGCACCGCATGGGCCAATGTCCACTGTTAAGTGTTTTGCATGATTAAATTACCTTATCGTGGTGACAAGCCCAGGGTGTAAGCCAAATACCACTGTCACGGCCCATGTAATGGATGGGGAAACTGAGGCATGCAGAAGTTAAGGAATTTTCTGAGGATCACCAGCCAGGAAGCAGGGGAGCCTGGACTTGCCCCAGGCACTTAGCTTTGGGGTCTGAGCTCACCACCACCAGGCTACCCCTCCTCCCCCTCCCCCTCCCCCCCACTTTGAAGGCTGCTATGAAAATTGAGTTTAGTGTCTGTAAGAGCTGCCAAAACAGAGAGAATGGCACTGCTCTTTTTTTTTAAGATTTTATTTTTTTATTTTTTTTAGAGAGGGAAAGGAGGGAGATAGAGAGAGAGAGAGAGAGAGAAACATCAATGTGCGGTTGCTGGGGGTCATGGCCTGCAACCTCGACATGTGCCCTAGCTGGGAATCGAACCTGCAACACTTTGGTTTGTAGCCCGCGCTCAATCCACTGAGCTACGCCAGCCAGGGCGTCACTGCTCTTCTTTGCTCAGACTTTGCGGATGTCCCCTGCCCTCTTCTGGCCCTATTTTCCCTTCCCCAATATTGGAATGGTCACCCCACTGACCTCATTGGAGGGTTAAAGACTAACTGTGTTCAGATTCAATTTGGACACAGTAGCCTGGCTTTCAGGTCAGCCAGCCCTGACTGCAACCACCTACAAAGGGTACCACCTTGGGCAAGTGACTTAACCTCTTGGGGCCTCAGCTTCCCCATCTGTAAAATGGGACGCTATAGCCACATCACCAGTGAGTCACCCGGGGAGTTAATAAAACTAAGACTTTCACTTCCTGGCATGCACAAGTGACTCATGTCTGTCACTGAGCCCTGGTGTGTGCCTGGCACTCTGGTGGGACGGGGGACCCAAAGGCAAATCCATAAGGCGAGTCCTTGCCCCACAGAGCCCCAGCTCAGTGGGAGAAAGAAAGTGCAAGTCCTGGGAGGGGCCAGGGAGGCCTCATTTTTATCTGAGCATCAAAGAAGGTGGAGGGAGAGGTGACGGTTCAGTTAGGAGATGGGCAGAGGACTGGTTTGTTTCTTTCCTACTGCCATTGTGGAAAAGTTGAAACAATAAAGAAGAAGTGGGACAAAGAATGCTCACACCTCTACCACCTCCATGCAATGATGAGCATTTTTCCTTATTTACTGCATCTTTTTTTTTTGTCCAGCCATTTCAAAGTAACTACGGATGCTCGATATTTTGCCCTGAAATACAGCAGCATGCATCTCTGTCATGTAAAGATACTGTCTTTTAGTAATATAATCCTGTTACCCCACCTAAAGATGGATAATAATTCCTACAGGTGATACTCAGTTAATACCGGATTTCTCTAGCCCAAAATGCATCTTATAGTTTCTTCTCCCTTTCTCTTTCCTCTTTTCCCTCCTTCCTCGCTCCCTCCCGTCTCTGTTTCCTTCTTTGAGTTTTTGAACCGGGACCCGAGGTAGGTTCGTGCATAGTATATGGTTATTTCTGTTTAGTCTACAACAGATTCCGCCCCCCCCACACACACACCCAGTGCAGTTACATGGCATTGACTTTTCGAAGGGTCAAGACTATTGTCTCACACACTGTGATCATTCTTATTTTCTCTAAGTATGATGTCATCTGATCTGTTCCCCTGTCCTCTGTATTTCCTGCAACCCCGGAGTTAGATCTGCAGGTTTGGTGAGATCCCAGCCACATTCTTGGCCAGAACTTCTCTAAGGATGATGTCATCTGATCTGTTCCCCTATCCTCTGTATTTCCTATAAGCCGGGAGTTAGACGTGCAGGTTTGATGAGGTCCTGGCTACATTTTTGGCATGAAC
Organism: Phyllostomus hastatus; assembly: GCF_019186645.2. Lineage (NCBI taxonomy): Eukaryota > Metazoa > Chordata > Mammalia > Chiroptera > Phyllostomidae > Phyllostomus > Phyllostomus hastatus. The sequence goes on from NW_025334024.1 coordinate 24,292,956, forward strand.
TTCTCTAATTATGATGTCATCTAATCTGTTCCCCTATCCTCTGTATTTCCTATAAGCCGGGAGTTAGAGCTGCAGGTTTGGTGAAGTCCTGGCTACATTCTTGGCAAGAATTCCTCATCACGGCCACACAACACACAGGTCATTCCACCAGCGGAGCTCTGCAGGGGAAGCGTCGCCTTCGCGATTCACAACTAGCCTGCAGGGCCCAGCCGGGCGGAGTTTCCGCAGACCCTTCCGGGCACGGGGAAAATCCTAACCCCGGTGGGAAGTGCTGGACCCAGGCAGGGGGTGGGGAACGATCCGATGCGGATGCCTCCAAGGAGGGAGTGGGCAGAGAGGCTGCAGTTAGACGCCTGGGAGCTGGAGCAAGGGGTGAGGGTGCTCTTCAGGGGCGAAGGGGGCCGAGGAACAAATAGAGCCACCGGCGTGATGAAGCAGTGGAGCAGCAGCCGGGCAGGGGGGGGTCAGTGGGGTGGGGGCGACAAGGGTGTCCCTGCTCACACCTTCCTGGGTGCCCCAGAGAGCAGGCAGCCTGCACCGGTCTTGTGGGACAAGAGGGATGTCCCCCGGCCCTGGAGGCAGAACAGCAAGGGTCGTGGGGAGCAGGGCAGGGAACTCAGGGCGCACCCGGGAGGGACCCAGGGCCCCTCGCTGCCCCACCCGGCTCTGGCCAGCTCCCACTTGTGGCCGATAAGGAGGGTCGCCCGCGCGCACTTGGCATTCCCTCGGTGCACACACCCTCTCCTCACCGCGGTGAAACGCCGTGTTAACCATTTCTAAGACTGCGGTGAGCACTGTCGTGCAGCCAGCACCACGTCCGTCTCTGGAACTTTTCGATCTTGCAAAACTGCAAGTCCGGAGCCGTTGAATCGCTCCGGATCCCTCCGCCCCCAGCCCCGGAAACCGGCACTCCACTTTTTGTCTCTGCGAGTCTGACGCCTCTAGGAATGTATCAGTCCTTCTGTGACTGGCTCATTTCACTCATCACAGCATCTGCAAGCTTCATCCACCTTGTCGCAGGGGTCGGAACGTCTTTCCTCGTTAAGGCCGAACACTACCGTGAAGAGCACGTCTTGCTCGTTCATTCCCCCGTCGATGGATGCTTGGGTGGTTTCCAGATTTCGGCCATTGTGGGGAGTGCTGTGTTAAACACAGGTCTGCAAATATGTGTTTGAGTCCCTGCTCTCAGTTCTTTTGTGTACATTCCCAGAGGTGGAATTACTGGATCGGCTGGTAATTCTAGGTTAACAGAACCGGCATGCTGTTTTCCACGGCAACCGTAGCATTTTACATTCCCACCAGCAATCACGAGGATTCCGATTTCCCCACGCCAGCCTTGTTTTATGCATGTGTGTGTGTAATGCCCCTCCTAAGGGGTGTGAGGTGGCATCTCATTGGGGTTTTGATTAGCATCTCCTTAATGATCACTGATGTTGAGCATCTTTTCCTGTGTTTATTGACCATGCACATATGTTCTTTGAAGAAATGCCTATTCACGCCTTTGCCCGTGTTGTCGCTGGGCTGTCTGTGTCTTCTTTGCTCATTGGGTTCTCACGGCCACACGCACTGGCATCTGCTTCTGTGCTCCCTGTGCACGGGGGTAGAAACTGAGGATCAGAGGGGCGAGCAGCTTGCTTTGGACACCAGCCAGTGAGCGTTCCTGGTCTGTCTAAAACCGTGACCTGTGCCCTTCTCGATGCTTCTCCCTGCCCTGAGGGAGGAGGAGTCCTTTTTCCTGTTTTGGCAGAGCGAGCTGTGTCCAGGAACTCCAGGAAAGTGGGCCTAGTGGAAGACCCGGGGGGAGCTCAGCACCGGATGAGCTAAGTGCTCCCCAAACCAATTCCCTTTACTTTCTGGACACATGGCTTGACTGTGCTTCCCAGCATCCCTTGCGGTCAGGGTGGCCACATGACTGAGTTTCGCCAATGGCACGTGGGCCTAAGTGATGAGCCCCTCTTCCTGCCTGGCTCATATAGCAACCCCCCTCAACTAGGCTCTGTTCCCTGACCCCATCTGCTGCATGGTAGGGAGCAGTCCAGGCCCTCCAGGAGCCTGTGTCCCTGAATGACCATGCGGAAGGTTGCCCGCGGACCAGGAATGCCTGATTCGACTTCACACGAGAAGAAGAAAACTTCTACGGGGTTGAGCCACTGAGATTTTGAGGTTTGTTGCATAAAGGAGACTTTCCTGACTAACACAACTCCTCTTCCTTCGAGTCTACCCTCGAAGGGGGAAGGTTGGGGCTGGGTTGTTGAGTGACTGACTGAATGAAGGAATATGCCCCCCGGAGCTGCAGGCCTGGGGACTGACAGGAGGGCTTCATCAGATCCCCCTGTCCGGTGGTCCCAGGGCAGGCCAGGCCTGGCGGACCACTGCGTAGGCTTCCCTCTGGGCACCTGAGCAGTTACTTCCCGGGTCCTCATGTCTGTCTGGTCCTGGCTCCCTGCCCCCACCCAGGGTGACTTCCCTTGGGCAAGCTGGCTCACATGGCAATATCAAGAGCTTTCCACCAGGTGCCCCCTACCCCTCCTCCCAGGGACAGCAAATGGCAAGGAACAAGCAGACGCTGTTGTTGAGGATTTATTTCTAAAAGGTCTGAGGGCACAGAGCAGGACAGGGAGGAAGGGAGAATCCCAGGACATCTGCGGGCTCTGTGGAGGGCGGCATGCAGGCCAGCACTTCCGGTGCCCGTGGTGGGCAGGTGGGCGGGACTGCAGGGGGGGACACAGGCCCTGGAAGACACTGAGTTTTATGGCTGCCAAAGCCACCGCCCGTGCCTTGGACCTGAGCCCCACAGCAGCTCTGCAAAATGGGTGTTCCTGTTCACAGGTGGGGCTTGGAGAGGGGAGATGGTCTCCTCAGGGTCACAGAGCGAAAGCCACCCCACTGAGTGGCACCAGGCTCCCTTGGAAAGGAACTGGGACGTGTAAAGCTTATTTCCTTTACCTGGGGAACTTGCTGCCCCCATGGAGGAGCAATTCAGTCTCAAGTCCCAGGCCTTAGCCTGGCCCCAGCCACCTGAGAATGACCTCCACCCAAGGCGTTTTCACGTAACTATACCCCATGTGCTCCTCCCAGGGCCAGGAAGGCTCTGCCTTGTCCCTTTCCCACACGGTTCCTAAAATTCTCCCAATCATCCATATGGTCTCCTAAGCTTCATAAGCATTTGCTGCCTTCTCATATACAGATATAACTAGAGTTATGTTTAACTAGAGTTTGTAATACCAAGCCAAGGGTAGTCATTCACACCATAGCATGAATTTAGTTATCAGCTATGTGGAGAAAGAGGAAGGGAAAGTGGGGAACTCTGAGGTCAGGCCTGGGTTTGGGAGGTTATAGGAGCACTAAAAACCCGAGGGAAGCAAGGGGCGTAAAGAGACCCCACACACAGTAAAATGGGGGAGAGAGGTGACTGTGGGAAAGTCCGAGTCCCCACCACTGACCCAGCTGGCTCCTGCCTGGATGGCCTGGAGTCTCAGTACTGATGTGTGAGGGCCTTTAGGGTTGGGAGGGGGACGCTGCTTTTATGGGTTCCGTCTGCGGCCACTCACCGAGCCCAGATTCTGGGCCAGGCCCTGGGCTCTGTCCTAGAGGCCAGGAGACAGAAATAGCTCAGATGTGGGTCTTGGTCCAGCCAGAGAGGTTGGAGGACAAGCTCCCAAGACCCGAACATTCTGGGCAGACTGTAATCAGGGCTCTCAAGAAGGGGCAGAGGGTCAGTGGAAGTCTACAAACCAAAACTCAATTACTTAGAAATAGTGTGTCTCTTAGGACTCTTTGGCAGAAAGTGACAGACATTGACTCTGCCAACCTTAGCATAAAAGAAAATATAATAAAAAGTAAACCTCACTTCCTGGCTGCTTAGGCTGAGCAATGCCTGGGAGGGCTGGTGAGTCGGGCACATGCCGGTGATGGGGAGGCACTGTGCGTGTCAGGAGCACACAGGCGAGGACCCAGGCGTAGAAATGTACGGCCTGGGTTTGGAGGTCAGGGAGCTGGAGTTTGACGTGCTTGCTGGGAAATGAGGTGGGGCTGGAGACGGAGATGGGACCAGGTCCGGAGGCAGGGAAGCCAGGCTCAGGAGCTCTGACCCCAGCCTCGGGCAATGGGGAGCCATGGAAGGGCTCTGAGCAGGGGAGTGACTGGCCGGAGCTGTGGACCCTCTGGCTACAGGGGAGCGGAGGCTGTTAGAGGAGGCAGAGGGGAGAGGAGAGTGACAGCTGTGGCGTGGAGGGTGACCGCTGCAGGGCTGGAGATGAGGGAGCACGGAGTCTTCGGCCAGGGAGCAGCTGTAATGGCAGGAAGGTAGGGATCCACGAGCCTTTCTGGAGGAGCCAAGGCCACGGTCATCGGGGCAGGACTCTTCCTCAAAAGGCCATCCTCTGGATAATCCTCTTCACCCAGGGCGATTCGGGGTGGGCGCAGATCTGCCGGTCCCTGTGGGTTAGCAAGCTGCAAGGAAGAGATGTAGGGGAGACCATGAGACAGCAGCAGCAGGCAGGGAGGGTGCCACATCCTGCCCAGAAAGCTGCGCATTTAGGAGTCACCGACTGTATGTAGAGATGCCTTCTCTATACAGTGGCTTAGCATGTATGAGCCACCTGCTGTATGCAAACATATTTCTTAGGGAGGCGAGGGGAACTTCCCAGACCCTCAGCTCCTCGGCCTCAGCCTTGAGTGCCAGTTCCAGCCAGGGAGCAGAGTGGCGTCAGAGTGTCCTGATCATTGCTGACCTGGCCCTGGGGAGAGAGTCCTGGGTAGTGGCCAAGAGCGTGAACTTTGGAGCCAGCTTATCTGGGTGGAAATCTTAGCCCTGCCACTTGTTAGCAGGTCCTCCGACTTCTCCGAGTCTCCATTTCCACGTGCGTAAAATGGGGGAGGGGGCCCTGAGTCCAGCCTCTCAGGGTTTTGATGCCTTTTGATGCGTTGATGTAAACTGAAGCGCAGAGAGAGCAGGACACACTATACGATTGTGCCGGCAGCTGGCCTGAACCCTGAACATTAGTTTTCTTAATGAATCCTCACAGCAATGCCATGAGGTCTGATCATTCTATGCATGTCATAGCTGAGGGGCGTGAGGCAAAGCCACTTGCCCGAGTGCCGGAGCTGGTGAGAGCGGGCTCACTGTGCTCGCTGTGAACTGGACTCTCAGGGGCCAGTGTCCTTGCGGAGTGTCCCCGCCCAGGCCCCTCGGAGAGGCTTGAAGCACAGAAGGGTGCACGCTGGCCCAACATCACACAGCAATTGTGGGTAAAGGCTCCCGCCCTCCCCCAAACCATGGCAAACTGGGCCACGGCCACACTGGGCCCCTTGGGGCACTCCGCTCCTGCCCTTGTTGGTGGGACATCTTCTGGCCTGGGGCTCCCCTCCTGCCGTTCAAGAAAGACCCTGTCTGGGGGCCAGGAACTCCTAGCTGCCCTTACTTCCCTGACCGGCCCCACCGCACAGACCGCCAATAAACAGAAAGAAAAAGAAGTGTGCAGTGTTGACCTTGGCCTTGCAGGCAGCCTGCCCTGTCTGCAGTACGACACTGGGGAAGTGCCCCGAGCACCCGCCGGGCACTGCACTCTCCACCCACGATCACTGCGCCCCGCGATGCTCGGGAGGCCTTCTAACCTCTCGGTGCCCAGCCCTTACCTGTAAAAAGGGGGCCGCCACGGTACCTGGTACATACGGTTGTTTCAAGGATCCAATGAGTTACTATTTATAAAGGGTTTATAACAGTGCCTAGCACTTAGCCAGCACTCTCGATGAATTCGATAAATAAAAATAAATGAAGGTGCTCATTTGGGGATTGTGATGGAGCGGGTGAGGCCCAGAGTCGAAGTGACAAGAACCCTGGGAGGGTTTGCTGCTTCCTCCTTCTTTGGTATTCCCCGGCAGACCCCTCCGAGGGACGAAGATGAGTGAGGAGGAGGAAGAGGAGACGATGACAGGGCCCCAAAGATGTCATGAGTCCCCAAGCCCGACTCCCCCCGCCCTAGTGCGTGGCTTGGCAGCGGGCTCGGAGAAGCCGGAGCAGCAGCTGGCGAGGCTCCCCCCCTGAAAGGCCAGGTGAGGCGGGAGAGGAGGCAAAGAGACTGGGGGGAAGAAGCAAAGAAGGGGTCCCGGTTCCAGCCTGGGCCACGCGGGGCGTGTCACTTCCCCTCCCTGAGCCTGTCTCTCTGTCTATAAAATGGGAACCACCGAACCTCCTAGAGGGTCGGGGGACGCGGTTCAGGGACCCCAGAACAGTGCCTGGCCCGGATCCAACACTCTGTAGGTGTGAGCCCTTAATACTCTTCTTCTGGAAAGAACAGCTGCCTCAGGCAACTCCCAGGACCTTGGGGAGGACCCAAGATGCTTGTGATAGGCACATCCTCCTCACAGGCTCTGTGCCCACGCCCTGAGGCTCCAGACTGCCTACGCCCCCACGCCCCCAGGGGGCGTGTCTGTTCATTCCCGCTCGGCATCCTCAGAACCCCGCAGGCTGCCGGGCGCAGAGCAGGCACCCCGTAACATTTCATCCAACGATCACACGCCATTCTTCCTCAGCACACCCGAGCCTGAGCTGAGCCGTCCATTGCGGGCAAGCGCTGCCACCACCTGCCCCACCCACCTGCCCCTGGGCCCACACCCGGCAGGCTCTCCCGGGGCCCGGCCTCCCCAGCGCCCCACTCACACCACGCCAGGCCTCCGGCAGGAGTCCGAAGTCCAGAAGTAGCTCTTCACCGCCCGCGGGGGCACGGGGATGCGGATGTGCGCCCGGCAGCAGATGCTGTCCTCCACGTTGGCTCCGTAAGGGCCTGGGGAAGAGAGGTGCTCAGGGGCCGGACCCGGAACCCCACCCTCGGACACAGCTCCTTCTGCGGAAGGTGGGTGTCAGAGGATTCTGGGCCCTCACTGCCCCCGATCTTGGGCCCCTGAGAAGCCACGAAGAGCCCAATGTCATTACTCGGGATCATTCCGGTCAAAGGTGACACATTCAGAACAACTGGGCATCTGTGACGCCCTACGCTTCCGGATGGGCCCCAGGGGTGCTGAGCAGGGAGGAGCCCTAGAACCTTGCTCTTCAATGAGGCCACACACCCAATGGCACCAGCAGCATCGCCCAGGAGCTTCTCAGAAATGCTCCGCTCCCCACCCCCGCCCTGCCGAATCCGATGGGCATGGCCACGGGATCCCGGGTGCCTCAGAAGTCTTCCTCAGTTCCCTCCACTTTAACCCTCTTCATGGAGCAAGTGGCGAGGCTGAGGTCCAGGGAGGGGGAAGACTTGCCCGGAGTCACGCAGCACGACTCTGGGGAGTCAGGGCAAGGCCTGAGGCAGAGCCCACTTACAAGGACTGGGGTTCGAGTCCCACCAGGCCACTCGAGGGAAGGCCCAATTTCTTCCTCTGACCAGGGGGGTGATAATAGCACTGACTCCGGGGGACTTTCAATGCAGGGAAAGCACTCAAGAGTCTCAATTGCCTAATCACTGGGCAATTATTTCTCCCAGCTGCCCGACTCCCAGCCCAGCGCTCCTTCCCCCACCCGACCCAGGGCCGGAGCGTTTACGTTGGCGTGGAGAAGACAAGTGAGGACCCCAGCCCTGAGGGCCGGTTCTGGAGCAAAAATGGGGTGGTGGCAGGGCAGAATCGGCAAAGGAGTGTCCCTTGTCTCAGCTCCTGTCCCCTGCTCCACTGCCGCTGCTTCTCCACGCCCCAAGGGCCCTATGCTCCAGTCCTTTGGAGGAGAGGACCCCAGGCCATGCCTACCACAACCCCCAACCAGCTGAGACAGACCCTAGACCTAAGCCTTCAAGACTCCCCATTTAACAGATGTGTACGCGGAGGCCCAGAGAAGCAATGAGGCTAGCTCAAGAGCCAGCAGCAGTCTGGGGTATCTGCTCCGGCTCCAGCGTGCTTTCCGCTACATGAGAAAGATGCCCCGGGGTGCAGCCCCAGCTTCCGCAGGGAGCCTGCCTTCTCCCCAGCCTCACCTGCCTCCGTTGCTTGAAGCGCCATAGCCAGAAGGATCAGGGCAGCCAGGAGCGCGGTCTGTAGGCTGGCCATGCTCCTGTCCTCTGTGTCCCGGCCCAGGTGTCTGCGATGGCCGGAAGACACCAAGGTCTGCTATTTAAGCGGTGCTACACCCACAAGCCCCGAACACTCTTAGTCATTGGTGAGCAAATTCTGACACTCGCATTGTGAAAGGAGAACTCCCGCTTCCTCCATGTTGGAGGAAATTTTCTGTGGCTGCAACCATCAGAGGGGACCCCGACCCTCCGCCCCTCTGAGTCTCAAGGGACTCGCAAAATCCCCCTTGAGTTGGGCCTCTCCGAGGCCTGTGCTCCCAAGGTCTGCTCACGAGTGTCCGGGCCACTGGGCGTCCCTGGGAATGGGGACGATGGTTTCAGAGCCCTGCCTGGTCACCCCAGCGTCTGCCAGCAAGTCAGGAGAGAATGGGAACAGGCGTACACAGCCCCCCGAACCCTCAGCTGGAACTGAGACCCGTCTGCTCCCCTTGGCGGTCATGGTTGATCTCTGGTGCCCGGGAGAGGCCTACGGGCGCCCTGATTTGCTTTCTCTGCCGCATCACCAGCCTCTTCCCTGGCTTCTCGCAAAGTCCCGCCTTGGGCCCGTTCCCAGTCCACTCAGCAGTTGTAAGGGGTTTGCACCCACATTTCTATCTCGCCTGTCTCCTTCCCCAGCTGCCGCCTCTGAGCTCCTCCTCACCCGCCCCTTCTCCATCTCCCACCACGTCCCACGGAGTCTGTGTCCTAACTCTTGCAAGGGTCCGGCCTCTTCTCTCCACCCCCACTGTCCCTGCCCGGCCCAGGCCACCTCTGTGTCAGGCTCGGACGCTGGCCCCTCAGCCTCTCTCTCTCCGTGGCAGTGGCCAGAATGCGCAGCCCGGATTCAGAGCGACATGTATGTCTCTTGCGCTTCCAAACCCTGCTGCGGTCCCCTGACCCGAGGGTAGAGGCACAGCTCCTGCCCGTGGCCTTCAAGGCCCCTTCCCAGACACGCTTCCACCCCCACGGCCTCCCGCCGTACTCCTCACAGTTCCTCTCCGCGGTCTGTGGCCTGTCCCGGGCCGCGAATGCCCTTTCCACTTCTCTGCCTCATCAACTCCCACTCGTGTGTCCTTGGCCACATGAAATGTCACCTTCCAGGGAGGCCCACCCCCGCAGGACTTGGGAGGTCTCCGGGGTGACTAAGAATGTGGACCTGAGGAGACGGTCAGGTTTTCCCATTTTCCCAGAAACTGACCCCCCAGCTCTGGGAAGGCAGGGGTCTCCTTCTCTGCGTCTCGGCATTCCCGGTGTCTCCTGAGAGCGGGGTACAGGTTGGGTGCTCGGGAGACATTGAGTGAGGGAGGGTACCAGCGGGGGGGCCTCAGAGAAAGGAGACTTGCCTGAGGTCGCAGGGCCTGGGAGTGGCTACGCCGGGCGCTCAGCACTCCTCTTGGAAAGAGACCCGCACCCCGTTCACTTAGCATTCATTCAATAAATATTTAAGACAGAATAACATCCCTACCCCCCCCCAAAAGATGTCCACTTTCTAATTCCCGAAACCTGTGAATCTGTGACCTTCCATTTGAAAAGGGTAAATTAAACGGAATGTGCAGACGACCTGAATGACCCCAGGTAATCACAGGGCCATTGTACAAGGAGAGTGGTGAGTCAGGCTCGGACAGGAGACCGGAGGGCAGAAACAGAGGTCCAGGCAGTGGGAGAGCAGTGAGAGACTGGCTGGGAGCCCAGGGGGCAGGGGGCTGGCTGGGAGCCCAAGGGGCAGGGGGCTGACCGGGAGCCCAGGGGGCAGGGGGCTGGCTGGGAGCCCAAGGGGCAGGGGGCTGACCGGGAGCCCAGGGGGCAGCTGCAAAGACAAGGAAACAGATTCTCCCCGGACGCTGCCTTAGGACTTCTGACCTCCTGACCTATAGGCTATTGTGTTGTTTATTTTTTTAAAGACTTTACTCATTTATTTCATTTATTTTATTTTTAGAGAGAGGGGAAAGGAGGGAGAAAGAGGGGGAGAAAAACATCAATGTGTGGTTGCTTCTCACGTGGCCCCCCACTGGGGACCTGGCCCGCAACCCAGGCACGTGCCCTGACGGGGAATTAAACTAGTGACCTTTTGGTCTGTAGTCCACACTCAGTCCACGGAGCCACACCAGCCAGGGCTACATTTGTGTTGTTTTGAAGCCACTAAGTTTGTGGTCATTCGTCATAGCAGCAAGAGGGAACTAAGTCAAGCCCCTGCCACAGGCCAGGGACAGCACCGGGACCAGGGGTCACAGCAGTGAACAGGTCCCTGCTCTCGAGGGGGTTACCTTGGAGACAAACGATAAACAGGCAAACAAATACCAAACATGGTTCTGGCAGGCTGTGACGCGTGCCGGGAAGGAAATGAAACAGGGAAGGTGCTGTGGGTGTCCAGGGAAGCCTCTGCCGGGGGTGGCCCTGGCCTGGAATCCAGGGGTACTGAGGGGTCTGCCAGGGCAGCAAGGGTACATGCGAAGGCCCTGGGGAGGGAGTGCGGGGGAGCGGGGGACAGGGTGCAGCCCGGTGGGAGGGGTGGGCGGGCAGGAGCGAGCCTTCTGTGGGCCTGCCGCCGGCATGCAGTGTCCTCACCGGTGAAGGCCTGTGGTCGAAGGCGTCACCCAAAGCCGGTCACAGCGGGACGGACACTGTATGAGCCGCATCCGTGAGGTCCCTGGAACAGCCAAGTTCAGAGGGACAGAAGGCAGAATGGTGGCCGCCGGGGCCGGAGGGAGGAAGGAGTGGGGAGTTACTGTGGGACAGATACGGAGTGTTGTTCGGGGACAGGCACAGGCTCTGGAGGGAGCTGGTGGTGACGGCTGCACAGGAACGGGCGATGTGATGCCACAGACCTGTACACCTGTCGGTGGCACATTTTGTTACAGCCACTTTCCCAATGAAAAAGAAAACAAAAGCCAGTGAAAAGACGCTCCACGTGCCCCGTCACCAGGGAAAGGCAGATGAACGCGGCACCGGTCAGAAGGGGGGCCGGGTGCTGGCGGGGTGCGGAGTGACGGAAAGGCCCCTCCCTGGCTGTGGGAATGCAAACCGGCGCTGCCACCTGGGGAGACAGTTTGGCAGTTTATGGCAAAATAAACACAGAGGCCACATTCCGAAGGAGCTGAAAACTTAGCGTCCACACAAAAGCCCACCTGGCGGCAGTTTGATTCAGAACTGTCACACTGAGAAGCAGCCACGAGGTCCTTCAGGAGGTGCCTGGGCAAACAAACTCTGACATGCTCAGATAATGGGATTACTGTGTCGTGCTAAAATAAACGATAAAAAGGGAGCTATCAAGGCATGAAAACACAGGAGGGAGACTTGGTGTGGACTGCTAAGCGAGAGAAGCCAGTCTGAAAAGGCTACGCACTGTACGCAGTCCCACTGGGTGACCTTCAGGAAAAGGCGAAACTGTGGAGACAGAGAAGAGAGCAGTGGTCGCCGGGGGTGAGGGGGAGAGAGGGGTGACCCGGTGGAGCAGAGAGGATCTTTGAGGTGGTGAACCTCCTCCGTGCGATGCCGGCGTGATGCAGAGGACATGAGCAGCACCGAGAGTGCACCCCAGTGTGGACAGTGGCCTGGGAGGGGGTGTGATGTGCCCTGCAGGTCACGGATTGTAACGTGTGCCCCGAGCTGCTGGGGGACGCTGGTGACAGGGGAGCCCACGCATGGGTGGGGGCAGGGAGTACACCGGACACCTCCGTACCTTCCCCTCAGGTTTGCTGTGAACCTGCAGCTGCTCTCAAAAAAAAAAAGTCTTTAAAACAAGAAAAGCTGTTACCACCCTGGCTGGTGTAGCTCAGTGGATTGAGTGCAGGCTGTGAACCAGGCATTGCAGGTTCGATTCCCAGTCAGGGCACATGCCTAGGTTGCAGGCCACAACCCCCCAGCAACCACACATTGGTGTTTCTCTCTCTCTCTCTTTCTCCCTTCCTTCCCTCTCTAAAAATAAATAAATAAAATCTTTTAAAAAATAGTGATAACAATAATAAAGTCTATTTAAAAAAAAAAAAGAAAAGGTGTTACCCAGAATCTAATCAAGCTTCTAGCCCTAACTTTTAGTTGATCGGAAATGCAGGGGGCGGAAAAAGATGAATGACCCTACAGGAAAACACTCAAACTGTTCTAGAAGGTGGGGCCTTTCTGGCCTTCTGCAAGAAAACCATCCCAGGAGCAACAAACAAGTTTTTTGAAAAAGTACATAAGGTCAGTTAAGACGAAAAGGCGGTCAGGAGGTCTGATAGCCAAGTCAGTGCGGTGCGGGCACTTGGCCGGAATGCTGGTTTTTGAAAAACAGCGATGAGAGGCCTTTGGGGGACCCATGGGGAAACTTAAACATTAGAGGACATCAGGGCTTTATTGTTGGTTTTCTTAGGTGTCTTAAAGACTTAGAGGGTACGTAGGAGAACGTGCTTGTTGTTGAGAGACGCACACTGAAGAATTTCAGGGTGAAGGTCATGATGCTCTTATCCTTAAAGAGTTCATGTTCAGAGGAGATGTGTGTGTATAGATACATGTGCACACAGGTATGTGCATGCATATTGTGTCTAACGTGTGTGCACGCACACATATATGTATATATGCATGTGTGTACATACATGGGTGTGTGTAGGTGTAATGCCGTTTGGGCTGCCTGTCACCACCAAATCCAATAAGCAATGACAGCGATTGAATCTTTGATAGGTGCTTTATTCATATGGCCGGTGATCTGAGAAGATGGCGGGTTTATACTCTAACAAACCATCTTCCCCTTTCTTTCCTGGCCAGATCTTTTATAAAGGGGTTGGGGGAGGGCAAACAGGAGTTAGTGCGAGTTTTTGAAGTTCACAGCTGCAGCACTTTTTTTCTAGGCAATAGCTATCTCCAAGTGGGACGGGGGTAGTCGCCTGGTGCGGATGTCTTCAGGCAGTAATCTCTAGCCAGTGCCCCAGGAGGTCAGCTGCTTTTGTTAGGCGCCAGATGGGCCTTATCTGTAGTTTCTAAAACAAAGAGCTTAACATACGCATTACTTGCTAGATTTATGGCTATTTATCTTAAGCTAAAATTTTCCAAGTTTTGAGTCCCCTATCGTTGGTATAGTAATATCTCAAACAGAGAAAGGGCGAGGTGAGACACACGTGGAAACATATTAACAGCTTTCGGGCAGGTAGTGGATATGCTGGTACCCTAACAACTTTCCTGAATGGGTGAAATGTTTCATAATAAAAACTGGGGGGAAGAGAAAAAAATTTTTTAATGTGGAAGTCACCCTTGAACAAGCGACTGTGCTTGGAGCGCTGCTGCGGGAGATGGAGGATCGGTCTGCTGGTTCTTCATCCGAAATGGGGGTTTTTCATGGGGGGGGCCCCTCCGGGGCTGAGGCCCCTCCAGGGGTGGTCTCGGGGGCTGCCCCTTGGACAGCACCTGTGTCCCCAGAGACCTGTGCCCTTCCTGCTGGCTCAGCCATCACCCCACTTCCCCGGGACCTGGGAGGACGGTGAGACACACTTGTAACCAGCCAACCTTGGCCCCTCCACCCCCCGGGGCCCTGGAGCTGGACCAGAGGCAGGCCAGCGTTCAGGGAGCCCTGAGCTGCCAGGCAGTGCATGGAGGGCCAGCTGTCAAAGAAAGGAAAGGGGAGTTCCTCCGGGGCTGACTCGGGGGAAGCACCCGCAGGTAACCACCGGCAGGTGCCTTCGAAGGGGATGTACTCTCTGGCCCGCCCGCGGCGGAGGGGCCCTGTCACGCTGTGCTGGCTGCAGTGCACGGAGACCTCCCCGAGCAAACCCTCTGTTCCCCAGACTTCCCTCTTCTCTTGTTTAAACCCATCTTTGTTTAGTCAAAAAATACATAAAGATGGAAACAACCCAAACGTCCATCAACAGATGAATAAGAGATAAACAAAGTGTGATAAATCCATGCGAGGGGTGGTATTTATGCAGCCTGAAACAGGAGGAAGTTCCTTTTCCTTTTTCAGGCCAACAACAGGCTACAACATGAATGAACGTGAGACCATGATGCTCAGGGAAATAAGCCAAATACGGTATGATTCCACCTGCCTAAGGTTCCTAGAGTCAATAAATCCCTAGAGACAGAAAGTAGAGTGACAGTTGCCAGGGGCTAGAGGTGGGGGATTGGGAGTGCGTGTTTAATGGGGACAGAGTTGCAGATTGGGAAGGTGGAAAGTTCTGGAAACGATGGTGGCGATGGTTGAATAGCAGCATGAGTGTGCTTAATGCCACTAAACTGTACTTAGAAGTAAGTGGTCAAAATGGTAAATTGTCCCGGGCTGGCATGGCACTGTGGACTGAGCATGGGCTGTGAACCGCAGGGTCGCCAGTTCGATTCCCAGTCAGGGCACATGCCTGGGTTGTGGGCCGGGTCCCCAGCTGGGCGCACATGAGAGGCAACCACTCATTGATGTTTCCTTCTCTTTCTTCTCCTCTTCCTCTCTCTCTCAAAATAAATAAGTAAAAAGAATCTTTTAAAAAAAATTTAAAAATGGTACATCGTTTGTTACGTATATTTTACCACAATAAAAATCGACTTAAGTACATATAAACATATTTACACAAGTGCATGCTGTATATCTGGAAAGAAATACAACTGACCACATTGGTAGCCCCTGAGGAGGAAAACAGGACAGGAATATGGCAGGGGACCAGAGGAGAGGACACTTACTTTCCACCAAATAAACACCCTTCGATATGACTTGAAATTTTTTCCATGTGCACCATGGACCTATTCAATAGCTGAAATTTTAAATTCATGCAGCACAAGAAGGGGTTAGCTGGAAAGTGGTCCCACCTCGGACTCATCCCCCCAGGCTTTTGTCCCCCAGACACGGTCCCCCCCGGGGGGCCTCACAGGAAACCAGGCCTAACAATTTCTTGTTCCTTCAGAAACAGGTTCTGCCCACGCCAGCTAGCACACCTGTAAAGGTGTTTACACACCTATAAAGTTGTTCCCGAGAGAAACTGAGGAAAGGGAGGGACAGAGGGCGGGGCGAGGGAGGGGAGAGCATAGCCTGTCATTAATACAAAAACCCTGTTTTGTACTTTGCTTTTTCCGTCTTGGAATCAGGTCCCTGCAGTGGTTTAGCGCCATCTCATTCTTTCCAATGGCTGTGCTTTCCACCGTATGGATGGACCAAACGTGGGTAGCCAGTCGCCTACCGATGGACATTTTGGGCTTTCCCGGACTTTTAAGTCATACAATAAACTTACTCGAGCATTGTCACTAGGGGGACCGTGTCTGGGGGACAAATTCCTAGAAGTAGAATGGCTGGGCTTTTGCAGAGAGAAAGTCCCTCCTCAGAACAGCTGCCTGGAAGCTTCCTCTTTTCAGCAAAGGTAGGAGGGGCCCAGGAGAGGGCTCCACATGGAGGCCCTGATTTCTGAGCTGCAGACCGCAGGCCTTACCCAAAGCCCCCCGGGGGCAGGGAGTACATCCTGCCCTCTGTCTCCCTGGGAGGGAGGAGATCAGCACCCCCTTGTGTCCCGGGAACTAGAAAGAAGGAGGGGTACATTTATCTGGGGGCCTGACCGAGTGGGCTGACAAGTCTGGGCCCCGGTGAGCAGAGCGTGTCCAGAGTGAGCCAGGAGGCTAGGTCTTTGCAGCTGAGTCCGGATCACCACTTGGGCCAGTGGACTGGGAGGCAATTGGGAAATCCTGGGATGGATGGAAGGGAAGGTGGAGAGGAGAAGTAAAAATTGAGGGGCTAGATGGCCACAATGACAATCACCATAATAATAATAATAATGATAATGATAATAATAATGGTAATGATGACAATGATGATGATGATGAAAAAGATGGAGGAGGAGGAGGAGACAGCCAGCTGCTATTTACTGAGTGCCAGACTTACTGCGTCTTGTGCTTTACGCCCGCTACCTCATCACCCCTCCTCCCCCAACAGCAACAGCCGGGAGAGGCCGCCAGTATCAGCCCCTTTTCTCCCACAAGGAAACTGAGACTTAGAGAGAGTTCACACCCGGCAGGCAGCGGTGGGGTCCGAGTCCACGCCCAGATCTGAAGCCAGAGCCCAGCGGCGCTCTCACAGCTCGCTGCCTGCAGCCGCGGTCCGAGTGGGAACAGAGGCACCCGTGGGAGTGGCGAGCCACGAGTGGAGCCCATCTCCGCGGGGATGGCCTGAGCTCCGGCCCCCTAGGATGGCGAACTGAGGCTCAGAGAACGGAAGCCATCTACTGATTTTTGTCTTTGTTTTTACGTCGAGATACAGTTCACACGCTATAACGATCCATCTTTTCGAGAGCATAATTCAGTAGTTTTTAATATATTCACAAGGTATATAACTATTGCTGCTAATTCCAAACTCTGTTCATCACCCCAAGAAAAACCATGGCACCCCTCAGCAGTCATTCATGAGTTTCCCCTATTTCTCACCCCCGACACCCACTAATCTACTTGCTGTCTCAGCCAGGTGGCCTTA
Source organism: Phyllostomus hastatus (assembly GCF_019186645.2). Classification (NCBI taxonomy): domain Eukaryota; kingdom Metazoa; phylum Chordata; class Mammalia; order Chiroptera; family Phyllostomidae; genus Phyllostomus; species Phyllostomus hastatus. The sequence continues at coordinate 24,309,396 of NW_025334024.1, forward strand.
TGTGGACATTTCATACAATCATGCAGTACGCAGCCTCTTGCGACTGCCTTCTGTCACTTAGCCTAAGTGTTCAAGGGTCATCCATGCTGTAGCTTGTATCAGTGCCTCATTCCTTCTTTATGGCCGAATAGTATTTCCCTGTGGGCGGGCGTAGTCTGTTTACCCACTTGTCAGTCAGCACGTGTTTGGATGGCTTCCACTTTCTGGCTATTGTGAGTGATGTTGCTACGGACACTGGGTGTAAGCTTTGCTGTGAACGTGGGGGTATCTAAGTAGGGGTGAGATTGCTGGGTCACACGGTGACTCTTTAACTTCTCGAGCATCTACCAGATGGTTTCCAGGGAGGCGCTGTATTTTTCCATACGGTCCCACCAGCAATGTAGGAAAGGCCCAGTTTTTCCATTTTTACACCAACCCTTGCTACTGTCCGTCTTCTTCTTTTCGGGGGGGTTGCTGAGTCACATGGTAGCTCATCTGTCCTTTTGCTTCTGCCCAGTGGGTGTGAAGTCGTATGTCATTGTGGTCTGAGTTGCGTTTTCCTGATGACTCACCGCACTGAGCACCCCACCGTGTGCATGGTGGCCTTCTGTGTTTCTTCTTTGGAAAAATGTCTATTCATAGCCCTTGACCATTTGTAAATTGGGTTTCTTTTTTTTTTTATGTTGAAGTTGAGTTGTAACAGTGCTTTAGGTATCTTGATGTTAGATCCTCACTTTCTCTCACTCTCTGGCTCGTCTTTTCGCTTTGTTGACAGTGTCTTGCGAAGCACAAACGTTCTCATTTTGATGACGTCCAGCTTACCTATCATTTCTCTGGTTACTTGCGCTGCAGGCGTCGAACCTAAGAGACCATTTCCTAATCCAAGGACACGAAAATCTCTCCTTGTTTTCTTCGAAGAGGGTCATAGTTTTAGCTCCTACATTTCAGTCTTTGATCCATTTTGAGTTGGTTTTTGCGTATGATGCGAGGTGGGTGTCCAAATTCATTCTTCTGCATGTGGCTATCTAGTTGTCCCGGCATCGTTATTGAAAGACCCTTCCTTCCTCATCGAATGGTCTAGGAACCCTTGCCAGGAACCAGTTTGCCTCTAAAAGTTTACATTCGTTTCTGGCCTCTTGACCCTGTGCCATTCACCTATGTGTCCATCCTTATGCCAATACCACACTGTCCTGATTACTGTACTTTATAATAATAATAATAATAACAATCCCCTCTGGGTTACATTATAAAACTCCCCCCCCCAAAAAAAATCTCTCAAACACACAGAAAAATAAAATAAATCTTGGGACCCACAACCAAGATTTAACAGCCATTGACATTTTGCTGTGTTTCGGTTCATTTCTCTTCCTTTGTTTACTAAGAAGTAAAATATTTTAGATACAACCAACACTACCTTACCGCCCCCCACCCATTTCCTCTCCTTCTCTCTCCACCGGAGCATCATCGGAAGTTGCCAGGGGTCCTTCCTAAGGAGGTCATTAGGAGGTAAACTAAACATAGTATTGTTTGGTGGGTGTTAACACTCACATGAGAAGCATCCTGCTGAGCGTAACCTTTCACGACATGCTTTTCTCTCACCCGAGTTTGTGTTTGTAAGCTTTTCTCACCCCGATCCACGAGGAGCCCGCACATTCGTGTTCACTATCGTGCGTGGCAAATTTTGTTTTGGATGAATCTGTTGTTTGTTTGGCCACTCCCCTGGCAGCCGGTGTTCGGGTTGTTCCCCGATGTTCGCTGCTCCTGACGGCTCTGTAATGATGGGCACCCTCGTCTGAGTCCTCCCGGCCCCTCCACCTGTTTGCTCTAAACTCGGTTCTCCCCCAGGACCCTGCTTTGCCTGCGGCTTCTTAGCAGTAGCTGCTGTCTCCCCCGGGTTTACCGTCCCTTACCCACTCCTGTTGCCACCATCCACACACTCCCAGTGTCACTCCTCTGTCGGTGACAGTTTTAGCTCCCAGCTCATAGTCATACTCTCCAATGTGATTCTGTCACAAGCATGGTGACCTCGGTCATCACCTCCCTGTTCCATGACCTCCTCTGCTCCATGGAACTTATCCTCCACCGACCTCAGCCCCTCACTCCCACGGTCACGCCCTTGACCTCCTCATTACCAGTAACTACTCCCCTGAGTAGTTGTTCCCCTCAGTTTCAGACACCCCGCTTTCCACGCGCCACCCTTTATCTGCCCAGCTCATTTACCTTGGGTGATCAGTCCCACCCCACCTGCCCAATGCTGTCCCCTTTCCCTGTCCCTTGCTCCTCCCTCAGGTCCTTGCTTCTCTCCTTATTTACCTCCACTTCCACGGACTCTCACTGCAAGCACTGTTTGCCTGTACCCTCAAGTCTCCTGCCCAAGTAACGTCAACTCCCACTCTTCCTGCAACCTCGTGACAAAAACATGACTGGGTGAAACCCACCTCCTCACTCTCTGCTCCGACACAAGGCGGACATAGCTGGGGAGAAGCACCCAGCTGTGCTAGCCGCGAGTTCAAGGCCACTAGTCTCCCATGGCCCTTCCGGGCAGCCGGAAGGTCCTGGTACATTCCCCTGGCTCATTGGCTCCCCCCACCAGCCTTGACGGTTCCATTTTTCCTCCCCTCCACTCACACCGTCACCCCCGGCTCCCTGCCCCTCACTCTCCACTGGTGACCCTGACACCCATTTTCCTGAGAAAACAGAGCACACCCACCTACAGCCACCGAAAATACCCACGACGCGCCTTCTCCCTGCTCCTGACCAACCCCTTCTCCTACTCCAGGCAATTACTCCTCAGCACTCCCGTTTCTGTCCTGCACCATCAGTGTCCCCTGTCTGCTGTGTCATTCTCATCTGCATGTGACAGACTGCTCTTTCTCCCACCTTTGGGATGGCCACGTAGCTCGGATGGTTAGAACGGTGTCCCGATACAACAAGGTTATGGGTTCGATTCCCTGGGCAGGGCACGTACAAGAATCCACCAGTGAACGCATAAATAAGTGGAGCAACAAATCTGTGTTTCTCTCTCTCCCTCCCCACCCCCAATCCTGCTTCCTCCCGCTCTCTCTCTAAAAATCCGTAATTGTGATGCAGGCTCAAACCCCACGTGGGAACTTCGCATCCGCAAGCTCTGTCTCAACAGCTGTGTGGGGGAAAGTGGAGACAGACGGACCCGGGCAGCCGAGGTGCTGGAGCAGCTCACAGGCCAGGCCCCCATGTTCCCCAAAGCCAGATACACCCTCGCACCCTTTGGCATCGGGAGAAGTGAAAAGGTCACCGCACAGTCCGTGGGGCTAAGGGAGATCCTGGGGAAAGGTGTAAAGGTGTGTGAGTACGAGTCACGAAAACAGTAACTTCTCAGACACTGGAAACTGTGGTTTTGGGATCCGGGAACATAGCGATCTGGGGATCAAAGGTGACCCAAGCGCTGGTATCGCCAGCCTGGACTTCTCCGCGGTGCCGGGCGGGCCAGGCTCCAGCCCCGCAGACAAGAAGCGCGGGGCGGGCTGTGCTGGGGGGAGACCAGGTGCTGGTTCCAACAGAACCGTGGCGGAACCCTCCTCCCTGACAAAGAAAGTCCTGAGTCTGCCCAAAAGGCCAATAAAATATTTTCACAGAAAAAAAATTAAAAAGAAGGAATAAAAATAAATAGTGCCCTGACCCCATATCTGCTTCTAATTTTGCATCTCTACAGTAAAACTGGAAAGGGTTATCTGTATCTGCTGTCTCCAGGTCCTCGGCTCCTGCTCTCTCCGCCCCCACGCTGTGATGATCGGCTCTTGGCGGGCAGGTCCGCTTCAGCGACGGGGAGGGGATGCGACGCTGGGGCACGTTGCAGTCTAAGGCATTGACAGAGGTGTAAGAAAATATTCTGGGTTTCTATGAGCCTGAACAAAGTATGAAACTCATGAAGAATAGAAGGTGTCTTCTGTAGTGCAACCAAAAGCAGGTGGGATCAGGTAAGCTAACCAGGTGCTGTAACAAACGAGCCCCAAACAAGCTCAGACACGGCGAGAGTGGATTTCTCACTGCCTGAAGTCTACAGTGGGTGTTCCTGATTCATGGGCAGCTTTTCCACACGGGGTGGCCAGGGACCCCGCCTCCTTCCATCCGTGGCTCTGCTGTTGTTGACAGGACACTGGGCACATGTACAGGAAGCCAAGGAGGGAGCCCAGAACAGGGCGTGGAGCGTGGGAGGCTGGTGTGGCCCAGGTCTGGAAATGGGGTGTGTGAGCTCTGCTCACATTTCGGTGAACCAGATCCCATCACGTGGCTTTGCCTACCTGCAAAGGAGGCTGGGGAACATTCTCTCACGGAGAGTCCAGGAAGAAGAAGGAACAGGCTGGGTGAAGAGCCAGCCAGCCTTTGCAAATCCTGGAAGTCCCCCAAGGAGCTGCGGCCAGGTGAGGAGGAGACGGCGATTTGCCCTCTAGCGCTTTATTCTGAGTGAGGAGTTTGCTCTGGCCTGGACTCTGAAAGCAAGTCCCATTATAAAACCATAATTGCTTTTCTTTCGGGAAGAAATCCCTTAGAAAAGTGAGTAATCCGCCTGGCTGGCGTAGCTCAGTGGATTGAGTGTGGGCTGCGAACCAAAGTGTCGCAGGTTCGATTCCCAGTCAGGGCACATGCCTGGGTTGCAGGCCTTGACCCCCAGCAACCACACATTGATGTTTCTCTCTGTCTCTCTTTCTCTCTCCCTTCCCCTCTTTAAAAATAAATAAAATCTAAAAAAAAAAGTGAATAATCCTACACACTCCACTGCTCTCTTCTGCCAGGTGAGACGTCGTGTGGGTTTCCAGTCTGGTTTTTCAGTGTGCCACCAGAACAAGAGGCCCCTGAGAGCCTGTGGGGTGGGACTAGCGTGGCTTTTACCCCAAGTTTCAGAGCTCGGGACTCTGAAATGGGCAGCGAGGGCTTGGCTGCAAAGCCTCGTGTCCCTGAGCTGACACTCTAGTTCTGGGAAATGGCAGTTGATGCTATTCGCCACTACAAGGTCAAGTGAGGATCAGAGACTTTCTCATTCTCCGCTCCAAGCGGTCCTCACCCAACCCTTTGGCGTTGAAAGGGCCTGGGTGGCCATTGCTCATTTCGCATGTGGGGGAAGTCTGAGCCGGAGAGGTGACACGCCTGTCCCAGGGAAACCCCTGTTCATAGTCCCCAGACAAGAGGTGGTGGCCGCAGCTAAGAGAAGAGACGACACTCTACACAGAAGGAATCAGAACAGGGAAGCAAAGAGAGGGTAAGAAATGATGTGGAAGGAGGAGAGAAGAAACCCATGGAAGTACATCCCCAAGTCCAAGGTTCTTTCCACAGTGCCTTCTGACCTTGCTTTTCTTGTGATTTGTTTGCCCTGGTGATCTGGGCACAGAGGGAAAACTACAGAGAAATAGAGGGGAACTGAGGGCACTCGGAATCCCCAGGAGCCTTCAGGGAGCAGGGTGGCCTAGACGAATTCCACCCCTGTAGTCGGCGGCTGGCTGCTTGGGGAAAGGCCCTCCTGGACAGACCGTGAAGGAAAGGGGCCCTCTCCTGGCCTTCTCGTCCTCTGAGGCCCGGGAAGCCGAAGCCCCAGGGAGGCTGTACCTGCTGCATGGACCCGGGCCCTCGTCTGGACAGAAGAAGTGATTTTTTAAAACGTGGCAAAGGTGTGGCTCAGTTGGTTGGGTGTCATCCTGCAAAGCAAAAGGTTTGCTATTCAGTTCCTGGTCAGGGGACATGCCTGGGTTGTGGGTTCAGTCCCTGGTTTCTCTCCTTCTCTTTCTCCCTTCCTTCCCCTCTCTCCAAAAATAAATACCATAGGATCTTTTTTAAAAAACCAACATCCTTTCACAATGAAAAAATAAACAAACTAAAGATAGACGGGAACTTCCTCAATCTGATAGTGGGCATCTAGGAAAAACCCACAGCTACCATTGTATTGATGATGAAAGACCAAGTCGTTTTCCCCCGAGACGGAAAAGAAGAGAAGGAGTTGCTGCTCTGGGCACTTTTATTCAGCATTTTATTGGAGGTTCTAGCCAAGAAATTAAGCGACAAAGAGAAATAAAAGGCGTTCTGATCAGAAAGGAAGAATTTGCAGATGACATGATAACTAACACAGTGCCAGATATGTTCAGTGACAATTAAATGTCATGGCCAAGAGGAAGCAGAGAAATCTAATAGAGAGACATTCTGCTTCTATGGATCGGAAGACTCATTGTCAATAGGGAATTTCTGCTTCATTCAGTCCTTAGATTCAGCCCAATTCTTATCAAAATCCAAGCAGGCTCTTTGGTGTGTGTGTGCAGAAATTGACTAGCTGTTTCTGGAATTTATATTAAAGGGCAAAGATCCTAGAATCGCAAAAACACTCTTGAGAAAGTATAACGAAGTTAGGAGACGCAGCTTCCTAATTTTAAGCTTACTATAAATCTATAGTCATAGAGTGTGGGACTGAATAAGGATAGATATATTGATCAGTGGAATACAGAAGTGACAGCTCAGAAACAAACCCTCACATTTGCGGCCAATTGATTTTTCAATAAAGGAGCCAAGGTAATTTGATGGTAAAAGAATGTGGGTTTTTTTCCCTAATAAATTATGGTAGGACAACAAAATAGCCATGTGCAATAGAATAAAGGTGGATCCCACCCATCACACCATTCACAAAATTAAACTCAAAATGGATCAGAGGCCGACAGGTAAAGATATAACTACAAAACTCAAGAGAAAATCTTTGGTTTCTTAGGGATGGCAACAAAAGCACATCCATAAAATAAAAAAATTAATCCATTGAATTTCATCAAAATTTGAAACTTTAGCAATCACCGTTAAGAAAACCTAACCACTAGAAGGAAACATTTGCAAATTCTAGATCTGCTTAAAGACATGTGTCTAAAAATACACAGCACCTGATAGAATACTCATAACTGAACAAGACAATTAATCCAATTTAAAAATAGGCAAAATAACTGAATAGCTATTTCACCAGAGACAGCATATGAATATCCAATAAGCATATGATAAAAATGGTCAACCTCTCTAGCCATCAGAGAAATGGAAAACATAGTAAGTGACTCCTTCGTACCACAAAGACGACCATAATAAAAAAGACAGTGACAGTTGTTAGCAGGGGTGACACTAGACCCTTTGTAAATCGATGCTGGGAATGCAAAACAGCCCGTTGACTTTGGGAACAGTTTGGCAGTCTCTTAAGAAGTAAAACATAACAACGTTTTATATGCCCCCGCCATTGCACTTCTGGAAATATTTACCCACGAGAAATGAAAACGTATGTCCACAGAGTGACTTCAATATGAATAGTCATAGCAGCCTTATTTGTAATAGCCAAACAGTGGCAACAACCCTAGTGTCTGCCAGCGAATGAGTGAATGAACAAACCGCGGTGGCCCACGCTGCGCAACACTACTCAGCCTGGAAAGGAATGAAGTGCCCACACATGCGTGGATGAGCCCAAAAAGCACTAGGCTGAGTGAAAGGAGCCCTACATAACAGGCCACATGTTGAGTGACTCCCTGCATATGAAATTCCCAGACAAGGCGAATCTGCAGGGACAGGGATGGATTCGATGAGTGGTGGGCTGGGGCTGGGGAGAAGGGGAAGACGGCTCATGAGCGCGAGGGGTCTTTCTGGGGTCATGGAATGTTCTACCATTCAGTGGTGGTGATGGGTGCACAACTCCCGACACCCACTAGCAATCACTGTACACTGAACAGTAATATAAAAAGACCTGGCAAAAACAACCACGCACAAAAAGAATGTGCAGTGGACTTCTCCATTCCACTGGTGATGGACGTCGGCGTCGTCCCCAATTTGGAGCTGTGACAAAGGCTGTGATAGGCACATTCTTGTGTGTGTCGTTTGGTAAGACACGTTTCTCTGAGATACAACCTCAGAGTGGAATTGTGGGGGCGGGGGTCGCATGCACATTCTGCTCTTGCAAATACTGCTAAGGCATTCCCCCAGGCCTCCTGCCAACGTACACCTGCTCCGGCAGGGCGGGAGATTTCTAGGTGTTGTGTGTCCTTGCTGACTGTGGCCTTGTCTCATTTTCTTCCGGGCCTTTCTGAGGGCGAGTGTCAGCTCCTCCTCCCCATGTTAATGTGCATGTTCCCGATGTCCAAGGCAGTTGCATGCCATTTCAAGTTCGTTTTGTCTCATTTTTTGGCCACGTGGAAATCCTCTTTGTGAAAGGCTGGTTCATATACTTTTGACTTTTTTTCCCCCTTCAACAGTCTGTTGTATTCTTACTGTGGTTTTTTGTTTGTTTGTTTGTTTTGGGGGGGTTGTTGGGAACCGCCCTGCCTGACTTAAGCCTGAAACAATGACTGAGGGTGGTGCAGCCCTGTGCTGGAAAGGGCGGGCTCCCCAGGGTGATCAGGCCAAAGAAAAAATATATAAAATCCTATGAAATCTGCTTTGCTAAGAACGTTTTTAATTAAATGATAAGGGTCCGAGCAGGAAATGAGCTTGTCTCCCAAAGTTTTATGGCTCTTTAGCTAATAGACCCTGACTCAGAATAAGCCCTCAGAGTTCTTTGTATGTTATCTATTGTTTGATCCTTACCTCCTGACAATGATTAATGAGCTTTACCTGTATTCCTGGGCAAAATGACCCCAATAAAAGCCCATTGAGGAAAAGGCTCTTGGCCCTTCTCCTTTGAGGGATCGGCCACCTTTCCTCCCCAAGCAGATCATGTCTTGGTAGACTTATTCTCATCCTTGGTGGCTGGGTGGGGGTGAGGGGACCCTGTGGGCGGATCCCCCCCACAGCGGGCTTTTTGTTCTTTACATGTTCTGGATGAGAGGTTTTTAATTCCAGTCTTTGGCTTGACTTTTCACTTTCCGAACAGTGTCTTTTGATGAACACATATTTGAGCTTTGACATAGTCTAGTTAATTCATTTCTTTCATTTATGCTTTCCTGTAGGAAATGTAGCCCCCAGGGTAATGTTGGAGGCAGGGCGTCTGGGAGGAATTCAGGTCCTGAGGATGGAGCCTCATGAAGGGGATCAGTGCTCTTCTAAGACACCTGGGAGCTGGCTCACCCCTTCCTTTTGCCACGTGAGGCTACAGCAACAAGAATTCCGCAGCCTACAACCCGGAAGAGCATCCTCACCCAAACCTGACCGTGCTGGCACCGTAAACTTGGACTTCCAGCCTCCAGGACCATGAGACATGCATTTCAGTTGTTAATAATAAGCCATCCAGTACTTTGTTGTTGCAACCTAAGCTGATGAAGATGACATATGATACTGATTTCAGAAAATAATTTGGTCCATGTGTTTGTTTATTTTACAATAAAGAAGCCAATTAGACATTAAATCACTATGCAGTTGCAAAAACAATTGTTGGGAAACATGATTTTGGGGAAAGAACAATCCTTCTCTTGGAGAGTGGGCTGGGGCGTCAGCCCTTCTCCCCACACCCCACGGTGTTCCTGACACGGAGAAGAGAGTGGCAGAGAAGCCAAGACCCCCCTGAGGGAAAGCGGTGAGCAGGAGCCATGCACGGTAAGGGATGGGGGTGGGGGGGCATGGCTGACCTAGGAAGACTGAAACAGCAGCAGCCAAAGGAAAAGAAATACAGACCAGAGAGAAGCTCAGTCACACAGATGGGCGGAGGGCCTGGCATGGCACAGGAAGCATGAGAACGGGGATGGGGGGCAGTGCAGTTTTTAGAGACAGTCCATTCCCCTCAGATCCTGCTTCCTGTATTTCCCTGCAACCTGTCCACACCCTGGAAGTCATAAGCACATCTGGGTCCTAAGAGACAGTGGCCCAGACAGGACTCTTTCATTGACCCTGGAGTCACCCTGGGAAGGTGGCTCTGTATCCCCAGGGGCGGGCCAAGGTGGACTGGTGACTCTGGAGGCTCCTGCCTGCCCCTAACCAGAGTGGGGGGCTGAGCTGCTCAAGGAAGCCCCAGCGCCGCTCTGCCCTCCCCTCCTACCAACCCCCACCCCAAGTTGTTTCTGGACATTCCATGTCCCTGTGTGGGAGGCCTGAGCAAATTCTTTGTGTAACAAATGGTCATAAATCTGTGACCTCCCTTGACCTGCTGACCTGTCCCAAGAGAGTCTTCCGGAGCCTTTAGGCCAGAGGGCCACCGCAGGGGAAGAGCACATTTGCTCTGTCTACAGCAGCTCCCCTTCCCATACTCCCACCTTCCCCTCCTCGCTCTCGCCCCAACTCCTGGGGTTGGATCCCAATAACTACAGCTGGGATTTTCCCAAAAGCTCCACTAGTCCTATTCCCAGAATCCCCCGCTTCTCCAGACCAGGCTTCTGGAGTCTCAAATACAGGGTGAAGCCAAGGGAAGACTTCTTGAAGCCCCAAAGAGCAAGGTAGAGCCAGGTGCAGAAGAAAAGAACACTGGACCTCAATGGAATGTTCTGGAACCGATTATGATGTCAGTAAAAGCAGGTGGTTATTATGTGCCTAGCTCTGTTTTGTGTGGATTAATTTATTCAATGCTCACAAAAATTCTTTTCGGTGGGTGCTATTGTTTTCCCAGTTTGCAGAGGACGAAGCAGAACCAAGAGCTTAGGATGCTTGCCAAGGTCCACAGCGGTACGTGAAAGAGCCAGGATTCAAACCTAAGGAGTCTGATGCCCAAATCCAGGCTCTCAACCCACACACCCAGCTTCCTCTCTCGGTCCCCGGGCAAGATCCTGCCTCTGAGCTTTGGGTCCTGCTGTTTCCTCCTGCTGCAATGCTCTTCCTCCCTCCTCCACCTGGCCCAATGCATCCTTCCAGACCCCTCCCCGTGCTTTCCCTGATGTACTCCCCTCCCCCCGCCAGGCAGAATTCCACAGCAGCCTCCCCTGGGCCCCAGGCTGCCACTCCCTCCACCGTGGAGCGGCCACACCTTGCTGTCTTTGCCCACTCGTGGCCTCACTCCGCATGGAGCCATGAACATTTGCGGGCAGGCCCTGGGCCCCGTCCCTCGAGGCATCGCAGCCTCAAGCTCACGGCAAACCTCGCCAAGAACGGCTCATTGTTCCAGATGGGGCTGCCTCAGCCTGACTTCCTGTGCAGCAAAGATCCATTACTGCCCCGCTCTGGCCTCAGTTTCCCCATCTCCGGGGTTCCCGGGAGTGAGATTTTTCTCTGATTGCTCCTCAGCTGCTGAAAGCCCGCTCTCTGCCCTCCAGGGAAATCACATGGAGACCCTGCCTGCGAGCCCACTTGGGAGAGGGATCGGGAGCTGCTGGCTGGGCCGGCCCCAGGCACTGGGATCTCAAGCTGGCATTTCAAGCTGGACTGTCTGAAGGAACATGTGAGTCACTTCCTGCCTGTGGAAGGGTCAGAAAGGTCACGAACCCTCTTTCCAAACCTCTACTCTTCCTGCCCAGGCCGGAGAAGGAGGTCCTCCAGGAACAAGACCCCAGAGGGATAATGATCGTTATTAAGTATCAACACCCCCACTCCTCCCTCCTTCACTGGGCCACGCATCGTCAAGCCAGCAAGCAGAGCAGTGACGGTCAAAACAACGGGCCGGAGCTCCAGCTCCAAGGCGGCCCTGTGTTCACCCCTCTGAGCCTCAGGTCCCCCATCTGTAAAGTGGGATGAGAGTCTCTGTCCTGCCGGGTCCCTGTGACAAGTATCTGTGGAGCTGCACGGTGCCTGGCACGCAGCTCTGGGCTTAGACCATTGTGTCAGGGAGCAACTGGGAGCAGACAGCAGGTGTTCTATCCACCTCCATGACCCCGGCGTCCAGCACGCGATAAAAATCCAAAAGATTGACTTCCGGCCAAGGTGGAGGCATAGGTAGACACACTGTGCCCCCCTGCACAACCAAAAGAAGGACAACAACAAATTTAAAAACAAAAAGCAACCAGAACTGACAGAAAATCGACCTGCATGGAAGTCTGACAACCAAGGAGTTAAAGAAGAAATATTTACCCAGACCAGAAGGAGTGGCAGAGACGGGCAGCAGGAGGGAGAGGACTCATGGCAGGTCGGTGGTTGGAGGAGTGGGTGGTCCCACGTGCAGATAAACCGGGAGGAACAACTGGGGAGTGAGACAGACCCACAGCTCAGGGCTCCAGCGCTGGAAACAAAGCCTCAAACCTCTGACCAAAAACACCTGTGGCAGTTGCGACAGCAGCAGGAGAAACTCCTAGCCTCACAGGAGAGTGCGTTGGAGAGACCCACAGGGTCCTAGAACGTACACAAGCCCACCCACATGGGATCAGCACCAGAAGGGCCCACTTTGCTTGTGGGAAGTGAGGGAAGTGGCTGAAATCCGGCAGAGAGTGGAGCAAATGCCATTGTTTCCTCTTGGACCCTCCCCCACATAATCATCACAACACAGCCACAGGGGTTGCCCCGATCAGGTGAACACCTAAGGCTCCACCCCTCACTATGTAACAGGCATGCTGAGACCAAAAAAAAAAAAAAAAGGCCCAAAAGAAAGAACAGATCAAAGCTCCAGAAAAAATACAACTAAGCAATGAAGAGATAGACAACCTGTCAGATGCACAGTTCAAAACACTGGTAATCAGGACGCTCACAGAATTGGTTGAATTTTGTTGCAAATTACAGGAAAAAATGAAGGCTATGGTAAGTGAAATAAAGGAAAATGTACAAGGAACCAATAGTGATGGGAAGGAAACTGGGACACAAATCAATGGTGTGGACCAGAAGGAAGAAAGAAACATCCAATCAGAAAAGAATGAAGAACAAGAATTCAAAGAAATGAGGAGAGGCTTAGGAACCTCCAGGACACCTTTAAACGTTCCAACATCCAAATCATAGGGGTGCCAGAAGGAGAACAGGAAGAGCAACAAGTTGAAAACTTATTGGAACAAATAATGAGGGAGAACTTCCCCAATCTGGCAAAGGAAATAGACATCTAGGAAGTCCAGGAAGCTCAGAGAGTCCCAAAGAAGTGGGACCCAAGGAGGAACACACCAAGGCACATCATAATTACATCAGCCAAGATTAAAGATAAGGAGAGAATCTTAAAAGCAGCAAGAGCAAAGGAGACAGTTATCTACAAAGGAATGCCCATAAGACTGTCAGCTGATTTCTCAAAAGAGACCTTGCAGGCAAGAAGGGGCTGGAAAGAAGTATTTCAAGTCATGAAAGCCAAGGACCTACATCCCAGATTACTCTGTCCAGCAAAAATATCATTTAGCATGGAAGGACAGGTAAAGTGCTTCCCAGATGAGGTCAAGTTAAAAGAGTTCATCATCACCAAGCCCTTATTATGTGAAATGTTAAAGGGACTTATCTAAGAAAAAGAAGATAAACAATATGAACAGTAAAATGACAACAAACTCACAGCTATTAACAACCGAACCAAAAACAAAAACAAACTAAGCAAACAACTAGAACAGGAACAGAACCACAGAAATGGAGATCACATGGAGGGTTATCAGCAGGGAAGTGGGAGGGGGAGAGAGGGGGCATGTGTACAGAGAATAAGTAGCATAAATGGTAGGTAGAAGATAGATGGGGGAGATTAAGAGTAGTGTAGGAAATGTAGAAGCCAAAGAACTTGTATATATGACCCGTGGACATGAACTAAAGGCAGGGAATGTGGGTGGGAGGGGGTGTGCAGCATGGAGGGGAATAAAGGGGGGGGGGAATGGGACAACTGTAATAGCATAATCAATAAAATATATATTTTAAAAAATCCAGAAGACCTGCCCCGACCCACGTGGTTCAGTTGGTTGGACACCTTCCTGCAAACCGAAGGGTCATTGGTTCACAGGTTTGGTCCCAGGTCAGAGCACGTATGGAAGGCACCTAATCGAGATTTCTCACATCAATGTTTCTCTCCCTCTCTTTCTCCCTCCCTCCCCCTCTCTCTAAAAAAATAAAGGATCCAAAAATTTAAAAATCAAAATTAAAATAATAAAGTAGTTATTCTTTTTTAAAGATTTTTTATTTATTTACTTTTGGAGCAAGGGGAAGGGGGGGGAAGAGAGGGAGAGAAACATCCGTGTGTGACAGATACATCCACCTGTTGTCTCTTGCACACCCGCAGTGGGGGGTCTGGCCTTCAACCCGGACTGGGAATCGAACCAGCAACCTTTGGGTTCATGGTCCAGTGCTCAATCCACTGAGCCACACCATCCAGGGCAGAAAGTAGTTATTCTTAAAAAAAAAAAAAATCCCAAAGCTTAAGGAAACGTTGCCCTTTCAGCCCTGCCTTAAGCCTTGTGCCGCAGGCAGTCGCCCCCACCCCCCCTTCCTCTCCGGACCCTGCCTCCTGCTCTAGGGGTTGGTGTGAACTCGTCTCCATCCACACTCTAGTGTCAAGGCCCAAGGGAGCGAGCGGCAGGCCACCCTAGGGACTCTGCAGTCAGCAGAGCCGGCCAGGTGTGCTTTCTTCAACACCAACCCGCCAGGTGACTACCGGGACGTTCTTCGACTGGTGCATGCCTCAGTTTCCTTGTGTGTGAAGAGGGTCCAGATCCTCCGTGCCTGTCAGGACTGCTCTGAGACTTGGAAGCATGAGGAGGCCTTGGCATGGACCTGGAACATCATACACGCTTAATTAGTTAAAGATTACTTCGAGGGTGAGAGGAGGACAGGGTGGTGGGGGGGGAGGCAGGCATGAAGCGGGGCCATAAATCATGTCTTTCGGGAACACAGGAGAGGGAGCAGCCGCTGCCAGCTGACGAGGACAAGAGGAGCCTGGAGGCCCAGAGGGGGAAGTGGCCTGTCTAGGGGAATGCCACACGGCTGGAAGGGGGTCAGCAGACCCGGCCCCAGTCTGGGCTGGAAGGCGGCCATCTGTGATGGATGGAGGTGGGCGCCGGCTCAAAGACGAGCCCCGGGGGCCGTGGGGGCGCGGCGGGCGGCTGCCGTTCAGCGTGTGCTGGAGAGGCTCTCGTTTCCTCTCCTTCTGAGAAGCCAAGGGCTGCTCAGACAAACACATCTCGGTTTGATTTCCATTTCATTCCGAGTGTGTTTGTTTGTTTAAATAATATGCCTAAGCAGGGACAGTTTGTTCCGGAGCTTTCACTCTCCAGCTTGAGAAGCGAGGCCCCGGGACTGAGAGGTCTAGACTGTTCTGGGCCTCAGTTTCCCCTTCTGTAAAATAGACAGGTTCTGCAGGCATTCGTGGGCTCTTGCAAACAACCACCGAGAGCTACTGTTGGTGGGGGAGGGGCAGAGCCGTGGGCATAGGAGGCTAGGCATTAGGAGGACTCAGGGGGGCGTGCTTGTTGTCCAGTCTGAGAATGCGGAGGGGCTTCCCCCTCACCCCCGCTCCCACAGAGCCTAGGGCTCCGGGCTGCCTCCGGGGTCAGGGGTGGGAGGCAAGTGTTTCCCTGGTGATTCTTTTGCACCTTTTAAAGTAGAATTATGTAAATGTAATGCCTGTTCAGAACATGTTTCTAGACTTCTGATGTAGAAAGTGGTTCAAGCATATATTGAAATCTGCATTTCGGTGTGTTTAGAATTTTCGCATAACAGCGTTATAACTTCAGGGTCTGAAGGCATTCGGATGACCAGATTCCATTTGTCACAAGTACTCGGCCTTCATCCTCACTTCCTGGCTCCCACCACTTCAAACCCTTCGGATTTCCTGCGCGATAAGAACAATGGAAGCATGTTTTGCTCTGTTTGATCTCTTGTCTTCAGTTCCTGAAAACTCCTCAGCACCATGCAAGTGAGATGGGGGAGCCCCGTTCCACCACAACTGGGTCAAGGGGCAGTTTTCGGAAAGCACCCGGGGAGGGTCGGTGGTTGCCAGGGAACCAGCCAGGAACAGAGGGTCCCGCTGCCCGGTTTCCGAGGACAGGCGGGTCGGAGGTCGAATCAATCACCAGTGGCCAGTGAGTTAATCAGTCACGCCAGTGCAAGGAAGCCTCCAGGAACCCCAAAAGAGAATTCGTGGAGCTCCCCCGTGCCCCTGTGTCCAGCCCCAAACTCCACAGGGAGAGAAGCGCCCCGGTTCCCGACCTCCTCCCAGGTGTCTCTTCGTCTGAGTGTGGATTCGTCCCTTTTAATGCCCTCTGGACCGAACTGGTGACCTGGAAAAAAAGCGTAACACGGACTGCGGCTCTGGTTGCCTTTGAACTCAGCGGAGGTTCAAAGGGGACAACAGCAACAGGCAGGGTCCCTGGCCGTGGACTTTGAGATGCCGGCGGGGGAGGAGAGCCGGGAGGGTGCAAAAGGAAAGTGAAATCCTTCTCCCTGCCCATGGGAGACGACGTCTGATAACATTCGGTGATTCACTGGAAAAGACCTGGCACTCAAACACGGAAACAACAGGAAGGGAACAAAAGGTGTTGTGAAAGGCAAGTTTCCATTTAACTTAACCCTTAGGTCTGCTTGGAGCTACTTCGGCAGGTGATTTGTTCCTGTTTCTCTGGGCGAGGGGCTTGGGCTCAATCCTCCTTGGCCAGGAATGCAAACCAGGAGGGCTCCTTGAGGCAGCGTCCTCTGGATCTTCAAGTTAGGCAGTGACAGCCTCGGCTGGCTCCCGGGGAAGGGGAAACCACCCAGAGCCTGCCCAGCCTCAGCCCCCACCCCTGGCAAATAACCTCAGGCCCTGGCTGTGCCCGCCATGGTCATCCCCCAGCAGAACCAAGGGCAGGGAGCCCTTTTCTCTTGTATGCTCAGTGTGATACGTGCTCGTGATGAGGCATTCCAGGGCCGCAGAGAGTGGGAGCAACTTCCTCATGCCCTCCCCCCAGAGCGAACAGGGTTCCGGGCACCTTCCCGGAGTCGTCTCCAGGTCGGCCCTGGGGGCCGCCGGGGTGACAAAGCCCTTTCCATGGCTGAGAAAACAGAACCCCCTGGGAACGGGGAGAGTCTGTTGAGGCCACACAGCTGAAAAGTGGCAAAGCTGGGATTTGAACTCGACTCTCCTGCTCTCATGTCTACAATGTCCGTGAGTCTAGGAGCGGTGTCAGCTCTGAGTGGCTCCATCCTCAGTTTACAGTCCTTCTCTGCTCCATCCCTCGTCCAGCACAGATGCACAACACATCACACTTCCATGCACCCAGCCACACAAGAATGCCCCATACACACACACACACGGGCCCAGGGGGCTGCCCTCACCCCCATGCACATACACTCATCTCCAAACCAACACGCACACTCCCACATACTTGATCACTTGTGTGCAATGTGCAGATTCACATTGGACACACACACACGTATGTCCGTACTCTCAGAGACCCAGCTTCCACACACCCATAGGCACAGGTACCGGCACTTGTTCTGTCTCCACCAGACTCCTCTGTCACCCTCAGAGAGGCCACACCCCCTCCCTGCTCGATCTAACTCCAGCTGCTGTGGACCCCCCCCCCCCCCCCCACCGCCATCCCCCAGCCACGCCTGGGCTCTCCACCTTTGTGCCCCTCCCCACCTAGCCAAGATTCCAAGGCAGCAGAGTTCTGAGGCTCCTGTCCTCACCGCCACAGCCCCGGGACCTCCTGGAGATTTGGTGAGGATTCCTGCCTCCTGCGGTTGAAGTGTGCAGGTGTCTTGAAAGGGACCTCAGCTAGAAGATAAAAATCCTGACTCCAAAGCGGAGGCCCAACCCTGACTCTCGCTCCGGCCCCGGTGACCATCATCCTCCCCACCTGCTCGTCTTCACTGAGTCTCTCTGAACCTCTCGCCTCCGTTTCCCCCAGTAGTAGCTCTCAGAGAATGGAAACCTGCACGTCAGTCTGACTCCAGGCTCTCCCTTAAGCGTGGCCCAAGCGTAATGAAAACACACACTCCTGCCCCCCAGACCTACTTGGGGGTCCCCAGGGCTGGCTCAGAGTGGGCCAATCAAAAAGCTGAGTAGGCCCTGGCCGGGTGGCTCCGTTGGTTGGAGTGTTGTCCTGTGCACCAAAAGGTTGCCGGTTCGATCCCCAGTCAGGGCACATACTTAGGTTGTGGGTTCGATCCCTGGTCAGGTCGCCTATGGAAGGCAGTGGGTCTCTGTCTCCGTCTCACATGGATGTTTCTGTTCTTCTCTCTCTCTCTTTCCTTTTCTCTCTGAAGTCAATCAACATCCTTGGGTGAGGATTAAAAAATAATAATAATAATAATAATTAATGAAAAAGCTGAGTAGGCAGAGAAAAGAGCAAGTTCCTCGCTTCCTCGGACATGTGTTAACCAGGGGAGAATTGCTGCCCTGAAAGGTCATCTTGGGGAGCAGAGCACAGGGACCCAGGTCCTTGGTTGGGGTGCTGTAAATATCTGGGGGAAAAGACACTGGGAATTTGGGGTTTATCCATTCATTTTGTCAATCAAGAATATCTCCAGAGTGCCTACAAGGTGCCAGTGCCAGCGCTGGGGCTCGGTGGGGAATGAAGAGCTCAGGCAGGCCCTGCCCCCGTGGAGTGTGGGGTCTGCCGGGAGCCCATGCGGTGTGGGGATGACTCACACACACGCACACACACACACACACACACACACACACTCTCGCACACACACACACTTGCATGCAACCACACACCGCACTGAGGGTTCTGGTGCAGACAGGAGCGCTGACCCAGGCTGGAGGTCGCCTTCCCAGGGTTAGGGGCGTCCAGAGAGCTGAGGTGAGGGTGCTGAGTTCTTTCTGCCATGGTGAGTCCTTTTCAGACTGCCTGACCTAAAAAGTATGTGTACTGCATCTGACTCTCTCCTCTTTGTGGGAGGCTTGAAAAACCAGGACACTTGGTCTGTACAGCTGCTGAGACCTTTGAAGAACAAAGGATGGGTCAGGAACGCTCCTCTTTGCTGTTTCTGAAAAGGAATTTTCTTGACTTTTCCTTTGGTCTTGCAGAAGCAGTGAACTGGGGGGACCTGGCTTCCCAGGGCATCTCTGTCAGAGGTCCAGGGCACCCTAATTTTGTACTGCTCAGAGATGACCTCTGGGAACTCAAAGAGACAACCTGTCACCTGTTGGCCCCTGTTGACATGTCCTTTGCTGGAGTTCCCCAGCACCAAAAACAAAGCTGTGTTTTTTCAGGCTCTGGAGCATATCAGAAGTTCAGAAAACTGGGAGTTATTTGAGGGTGAGAGAATTTCCGGAGGAAATGTCAAAGCTCTGATTCTGTGCTGGTGGGAAAGTACAGGAGCTGTCAGAGTCGCTGCTCCCAGAGTCCTGGCCAGCCTCCCCCTCCCCAGAAGCCCCACGTGGATGGACCCGGGCATTGCATGGAGACTGCAGGAACCAGATCCGACTCTGCACGGCGGGGGAAGTAGATGCAGGCTGGGCCCTCAGGCGGCGCACAGAACATGGGTGAAGGCTCGGGGAAAGTGGGGTATCCGTCCCTTCGTACCGCCCTCTCCCCACGATCCCCCGCTTCCCCGGAGAAATCGATGGCCCAGCTTGACCCTAGAGGCTCCTCTGTAGCATCCGCGGTTCTCAGACCCACAGCCGCTCAGTCCCACTCCCAGGCCTTCGCTCCTGCCGTGCCCCTGCCTGGAACGCCGCCCCCTTCCTGTCCACCCCTGCGGATCAGGCCTGTCCTTCTCTGCCCACCTTTTCCAGCAAGCCTTCCCCTCTTCCACATCCTGGAGTTCCTTTCTGGTGGGGCTGCCTATTTCACTGGGTGAGCTCTGATCTTCTACTCCTGATGGTTTACAGGCAAGCCATCAGGGCCCACACTATGCAATCAAAGTACAACACAGGCATTGCCCTGGCCAGGTAGCTCAGTTAGTTAGAGCATTGTCCCTACATGCCAAGGTTGTGGGTTCGATCCCTGGTCAGGGCACATATAAGCATCAACCAATAAATGCATAGATAGGTAGAACAAAAAACTAGTGTTTCTCCTTCTTCCTTCCTCTCCCTAAACATCAATTAAAAGTAAAAGATTAAAATACAAAATATAATACAAACCACATATATAACTACATGTTTCTAGTAACAACATTGGAGAAGTATATAGAAACAGAGGAAATTAATTTTAACTATACATTTTACCTGATGCAACATAGCCAAAGTAGTATCACTTCAAGATGTCCTCAATATGCAAAATGAATAATAGAGTTGCTTACATGTTCATTGTCATACTTTCTTTGAAATCCAGTTTGTACATTGTGCTTACAACCCATCTTCATTCGGTATTTCAAATGCTCAGTAGCCAGCTCCCGACTGCTGTGTCGGCTGGCACAGCTCTAGGCTAAGTTAGCCTTTGGGTGGCATGTGGCAGAAATTCACACTAAACTGGCTTAAATAAAAAAAAGCATTGGCTTGTGAAACCGAAAAGACCGAGACAAATGGTTTTAGGCACACTGACATCTGGGTGTTCCAATGACGTCAATGTCCTCACAGACCTGATGTTCTGTATTTTCCAGCTCTTCTTCTCCAGCAGGCTTTGGGTGGCATCGCAAAGACGGCCACCGCCAGCCTCAGGCTTTCCTCCACCAGCTCTGCCACCCGAACCCCACACCTAGCTTCTCTTCAAGAGTTTCCTCAGCCAGACTCCCATTGGGCCAACTGGACTCAAGTCCTCATTTCTGAACCAATCGCGGAGTGGCGAGGTGAATGGAACTCACTGATTGGTCAGGCCTGAGTCACATGCCCATTTCCCACATGGTAGGAGAGTGGAGTCAGCCTCACCTGACCTGCTGGGAAGGGGAGCGGGGAAGGGCTTGCTTCCCAAAGAAACACTGGGGGGCTGGGACCAGAAGACAGGGTGGGGGGGCAGGCAGAGAAGGAAGATGAATTTGGGGAGTGAGCTGTAGCCAGAGTTGGACTGAATCACAGGAGGCTCCCAAAGAGTTCCAGTCCAAGAGGGCAACCATCTAGTCCTGAGGAAATGTTAAAAATATTTCATGATAAGTATGGCCCCTGCCAAGGAGGATGGGGAACGGCCTTTGGGCTGGGTCCATCCAGGGAGCTTGGTGGCGGGTGGGAAATCTGGAGGGGAGGCGGGGGCCAGGATGGGCGACCTCTTTAGCAGCTAGTAAGGCAGTGGTTTTCTCTGCCCACACGGACACGGCCCTAGGCAGTAGACGGGGGGATATCCTGTGGCCTAGACCTCAGTACTGCGTTCCCCCCGACCGCTGCACTAAGCACTCAGCCTACTCGGAGAGAAAGGCCTGGGCTGGCCGGGCCCTGAGCAGAACACAGAACACTTTTAGCTAAAAAGGCAGAGTAGGTGGGGCCTGTGAGAGGGTCCGGAGGTCCCTGAGGCCCAGATGGACAGAAGAGCTGATGTGCCCCTGTGGAAGGCTGGGCATGTGGGTCAGGGATGGAGGCTCCTGGGGAAGACCAAGGGTCGTAGATGGCCTCACCTGGGGAGGCCTCCTGAGCTCTATGGTGCTCAGTCCTGGGGTTCTCTTTCTAGGGTGACAAGAAGTTTGGGGGGGCATGGTAAGCAGGCCACAGAACCTAGACGTGAGCTCCTGGTCTTCGGTCCGTTCTGGTCACCACCGTCCATGTCACCCATTCAGAATTGGGAAACCAGGCTGCCCATCCCTCTTCATGGAGACCGTGGACCTTGCGGCCTCTGGCTCTGGTTCCAGAGGGGCTGCCAGTTCATCCACTTCGCCCTGGGACCCACTCTCAGAGGGCCCAGGGTCCCAAACCAGAGCCCTGGCGGGGACTCACTGCTGGTGCCTGATGGTTTCTGAAGGCCCCGGGGCCAAGGAAACCGGAGCGTGAAGCACAGAAACTTGGCCGTGCTCCTTGGGCCGGCTTGCCGGGAAAAGCCAACCCTTTCTTTTCAGGTCTCCAATCATAAAAGCAGGACTAAAAATAGCATGGCAGAGTAAAGGCTGCCATCTGAGCTGGCAAGCCTGCCTGGCCTTTTTTCTTTTTTTTTTTTTTTAGACAATGTAAAGAAAACACATATCACAATTCTGGGCCCAGAGCAGTTCTCAGGAAGCGGTGTTGAGCCAGAAAAGTCAGGCTGCGTTGGACCGCAGTGTGACTGGTGAGTTGCTTGGCCTCTCATTTTCCTCATCGGTAAAATGAAGGCGATGAAAACCCGGGTCGTGGTGCTATTAACGATATGAAGGGAAATAATGGATGTCAAGGAGGCATTCACTGAAATGCAGCTTCCTGCTACTCTTTCCCCAAGCAGAGGCGGGGATACAGGCTAAGGTCGCAGGGATGCCAGGACTCTCCCTTCTAAGTCCCTCAGCTCCCCGAGCACCAGGTCCCCCGGCTGGAAGAGCCAGGTTGGGACTTCCCCTGACGTGGGTAGATTTTCCATGGTGACCTCACGGGACTTTCCTCCCCCCAAGCTGGACAAATGCCCAGGACAAGGAATGGGTGTATCCTGTTCCCAAGGGCCCGTTTTTGATGTGTAGGCTGCCAATAAGGAGGAAATGGTCTTGGGGGTCTGGGGCTGCAATGGGCTCCTGAAAAGCATTTTGCAGGCCAGGAGCCTGGCACCTGACCGTTCACCCAAACCCAGGTGGACGCAGGACCGAGCGGGGCCCCAGCACGGATCCCTCTCAAGAGAGCCCCTTTTTGCAGACAGGCAGGAAGGGTCCCCCGGGCACAGCTGGCTGGCCTGGGCTTCAGCTCTGCCCAGCCTCTGCTTCCTCATCTCTAGAATGATGCGCGCTCCGAAACATTGGTGGTATGAGGCGCGAGGCGGGGGCGTTGAGAGGCAGAGAGCACTGGGCTTCCGCCCCAGAGAGGACTTTGACAAGTCACTCAGCCTGCTGAGCCTTGACTCCCTGGTCTGCAAAATGGGTCAAAAGTGCCCCCCTTGGGGCACTTGCTCCAAAAGGAAGTTGTGAACATCTGGTTGCCTGGCCCCTCTGTGGTCTTGGGGACTTTCCGTTGCATCCCTGAATCCCCTGTCTCCTGATCACATCCCCCCGCCCCACACACACCCACCAGCCCGCCAGCAGGGCTTGTTCCTTTGACCCCCAAAACATACCTGGAATCTTGAATTCGGCCACCTTTTGCGATCTCCACTTCCCTGGACCAGCCACCGTCATCTCTCCCCCTCCACTGCCGTGGCCTTCTCCCTGGACTGCAGTCTGTCTCTTGAGCTCCCACACCCATCTTCCATACAGCAGCCAGAGGGGTCATTCTGAAAGGCCACCTGGATCATGTCACTCCCCTGCTGGAGACACTCCAGGGACTCCATCACACATGGAAGAAAGTCCAGACTCCTCTCCCTGGCATTCTGTCCCTATGTGATGCGGACTTCAGCCTCCTTCCCCACTTTACCCTTGCCCCACTGGCCTTGCTGTTCCTCTGACAGACTACACTCCTCCCTGCCCCAGGACCTTTGCACCGGCTATGCCTCTCGCTTGGAATGCCGCCACCCCCAGCTGTGATTTTACTTGTCTCTCCCTTTTGAATTCAGCATCACCTCTTTAGAGAGACCCTCCCTGACCACCAGTCCTAGGAGGGCCCCTAGTGACTCTTGATCACTGTTAAAGGATACTTTTTTTGAGGTAAAATCATGAGTCTCATATATAAAATATAAATATAAATATAAATGAACACTAGTCAAAGATTTCATTGAACCTGTTATTTTATGGGGGAACCAGTAAGATTTGCAACGGGTTCAATGGGGAATTCAAAGACACACATATATTGGCAATCGGGGATGATGGATTTACAAACAGATGCAAAAACGGTCAATATCCACAGGGCACTATTTCATTGCATTGCACCCCCAAAACCCACCTGTCTTTCTCTGGGCAGGTGCCATTCGTGCGTGGGAGCAATGAGAGGCGAAGGCGCCTACAGAATCAGAGAGCCAGGGCTGGTGCCACAGGCAGGATTCCAGGTGTCGTTGGTTAGCCTCTTCCAAAGCCTCTAAAAGTTTCCTCACACACCCTCTTCCTTGCCCTTACCAGCAGCACCCCAACTTGTTCACCCATTCCTTATCATTCTCCCTGCACCCACGCTGGACTGGAACGTGAGGGCGGAGATTGTTTTGTACACAGCGTCTGAAAGAGTGTGGCACATAGCAAGTGCTCAGGAAACACCGACGTCCTTTGCAATAAATATCCAGGGAAGTCCGTATTTCAGGGGAGGACGCAAAAGAGGTTATCGCTGAGCCTAGAGTAATAAATTCTGACTGCGGATGAGGAGGGGCATTTGGGGCAAGGAAAGGGGTCCTGTCAAACGACCAGGACCTCTGCCCACGCCTGGTGCTGCACGGCTCCTTGACATCTCAAGCCCTAAGGGTTCAAACGGACAGTTATGGGGTGGAGGTGATAGGGCGAGTTCTCTGGCTGAGGCTGCTCTGTGATACCATCTCAAGGGAGCCGAAGGGCACTGAGATGTCAGTGTGACTCCACACCCTCAGGGTCTGTCCCCTGGACTCCAGGGTCGGGTGCTGAGATAGCTTTCAGTCCCTCTCTTTCCCTGCCCGTGTCACTTAGTGGCCCATTCACGCCAGCACCTCCGTCTCCTGTCTCCCCATCCTGCCCACCTTTCTTTAGGAGTTGCATTCTCAAGGCCTCAGAGAGCCTGGGGATGGGGGCGCACGAGATCCTAGGAAGGTGGGGGTGTCCTTTGCCTCCCGGAAATCCCGCGGAGAAAGGCGCTCAGAAATCCCGTGAGGTATTCTGGTTTCTGGATAGCGCCGACGCGTGGGTAAATCTGGGGTTAGGGAAGGAGGGGGTGGAACGTCGGGCTCCAGGTCCCGCAGAGCTGGGGCGGGGGACATGAGTCACGAAATGACGGAATGCAGGAAGGAGAAGGCGAGGCAGGGATTATCCACGGATGTTATATGAACGCCTACCTAGTGCCAACCAAGTTTTAGGCACATTGGGGTAACGGTCAAGAATAGGGTGGGTGTGGCTGTGTGGCTGCAGGACTCGATCTAACCCGGAGCCCGAATGAGTTCAGCACACGTATAAATGTGAAATTGCAGTTTTGACAAATGTTCGGAAAGAGAATGCGGTATGGGTGTCAGGAGACCTTGCGATATCCCGGCTTCGCCTATTTCGGGCGCCAGGGAACAGATAGATCTATTAGCCCGTGCGGTGTGCGGGTTTGACTGCTTCTTGCGGAAACGCAAGAGTGCTTGCAGATATGCAAGATTCGAAGCTGATGTGCATAGGGAATGCGTGCATGCAGAGTGAGTGCCTGGCGGAGGCACAAATCAAAGCAGTCCTGGGTCTCCAGCAGGCTGTGTGCGCCCTCTGCTGCAGCATAGGCGCCTCGCTCGCCGCTTCTTTTGGAGCCCAGGCTGATTTCGAGCTGCTCCCAAGGCTGGGTACAGAACAGACGCAACCCACGCAACTTCATGCGCATGCGTACACTGGAGATATTCAGAAAGGCTCTGCTGGCAGGTGGCAGCACCAGCCGTCAGGATGGCCGAGCGGTCTAAGGCGCTGCGTTCAGGTCGCAGTCTCCCCTGGAGGCGTGGGTTCGAATCCCACTCCTGACAACGGGTTGTCACTTTTTCTTTCCATTAATAAATAACCACAAATCAACTACATAGTAGTTTGTGCCTTTGGATACTATTGTTTTGTAAAAATAAGTATTTTCATCTCCTAATTAGACGTATATAATTTACACTGTAAAGAGGATAGCCCCCCTCTGTACAGCACAGCAGAACCTTGTTACCGTAGCCAAAATATATACGTTACTGCAGTCAAAACGTACACACCTTAGTTCAGGAGGTTAAAATGCAAGTGCTGTCAGGAGTGGGATTCGAACCCACGCCTCCAGGGGAGACTGCGACCTGAACGCAGCGCCTTAGACCGCTCGGCCATCCTGACTCGCTTAAGGAAATGCTGTTGGTCTTGTGTAGTTTCTAGGATAATGCAACGCGGTTTCAGAACCAGTCAGTCATAGGATCCCTGGCACCTTTTTAAATCCGGCTACTCAGTTCCTATTGTTACTCTTAATCTGGTTCAGTCTTTTTTAGTACTAATAAGTTTTAAACGGAAAATCTCTAGCCTGAACATAAATAGAAAATCAATTTCCTTTTCCATCAGTAGAAAATAAACATAAAAATAAATACCGTGGAAAGGAGACTTCTTTCCTTAAATTCTAGCCACTTGCCGAGGCTTGGAACCTTTTTATCTTATTTTTAACGACTAATTCTATCGGGGTAAAGGGCCGAGTTATTGTTGGGCCACTGCGGGGTTTTGGCGATTCTTTTCGGAAAGGGGGTTGCTCTGTGACGGACTTTCGCATGGGCTCCCCAGGATGGGAAGCCATGGGCAATAGGACCCCGTTCCACAAGCTGTTTAGCCGGAGCCTCCTCCGGAGAAAGTTGACTTTTATACGTTGTTAATAAACTTCGGTCTACCAAAGCCCATTGTGCGCAAGGGGTTGGGAGTGTGTCCGTCTGTCTGTCCTTGCCCTAAGACCTGCGGCTGGAGGTGTGCGCGCAGGGCGTGGGTAATCACAGAGCAGGGTGCCTGTGCAGGTGGTCATATCCCCATCACTGGAGACGTTCGAGGCTAGAATGCCCAGTCCCTTCGTGGAAGAGCTGGTGAGGGAATTCCAGAGTCCCCCTATTAGTTTCTTATTGTTGCTGAAACAAATTACCACTGATTGTGAGATATACAGTATATATGAAAAAATAATAAAATAGTTAATAAAGAATAATACAAGAATAAACTGTAAACCTACTTTTGCCCCCATATATAAATAAATATATTCTCCTTTGAACAAGTTTTTGTATATTTTTATTGTCATCTTTTGTTATTATTAAAATACACATAACATTGTGTCCCATCTTAAGCATTTTGAAGTGTACAGTTCAGTGGTATTAAGTATTTTATATTGTTGTGAAGCCATCACCAGCATCAGCTGCCTCCCATATGCACCCAGACCAGGGATTGAACTTGCAACCTTTTGCATACAGGATGATGGTCCAACCAATGGAGCTACTGGGTGAGGGCCCTGTAGCTCTTAATCTGGCAAAACTGAAGCTCTATCCCCATCAAACAACTCCTCATAGCCTCCTTCCCCCCAGTGCCCAGCAACCACCATTCTGCCTTCTGTCTTTATACATTTGATTTTTTTAACCAAAAAATAACCCCAAGTACCTCATACAGTATTTGTTCTTTTTGTGACTATTTTATTTCTCTCAGAATAATGCGTTCAAGGTCCACCTATGCTATAGCATGTGTCCATATTTCCTTCCTTTTTAAGGCTGAACAATATTCCATTGTATGTATATATACCGCATATTGCCTATCCACTCACCCATCAATAGACACTTGGGTTGCTTCTACATTTCATCAATTGTGAATAATGCTGCTGTGAGATGGATGTGCAAATATCTCTTCCAGATTCTGCTTTCAATTCTCTTGCATGTATGTCCAGAGGCAGAATTGATCGCTGGGTCATTTGGTATCTGATGGAGATGGTGAAGTCTGGCAGAGGAGGTCTCAGGAAGTCTTGGGACTGCGGCAAGATTGGGAAGTAGCCAAGGGAGGATGGACCAGGGGGCAGCTCCCAGCAGTGGGGCCTTGGGCCAGAGCTGGGAGAGGGAAGGTGTTGACGCCCCCATGGCTGGAGCTGAGTCGCACCATTGGAAGGGAGGCTGAAGAAGTTCCTTTCAGGGTTCCTTCCCCTCCTGGTTGCTTCACCTCTGTCATCTCCTTTAGGAAGCCTTCCCCGATGTTTCTTTCCTTTAGCTAGGTTTTTGGCTTCCTCTGTGTCCCCACAAGCCCTTGGGCTGACCCCTCAGAGCACCGGGATTGGAATGGCTTGTTTAGGTGGGTGTCTCTTCCCCGCCCCCAAAATGAGTTCTTCAAAAGGGCAGAGATTGCAAGAGTCTTGTTGACCCCTAAATCCCCAGGGGCTAGGACACAAAAATGTGAAGAAGGGGCTAAATGAGTACAGGCTGAGGAATGAATGAGTACAGACACCAGGACGGGGGTAAGCCAGGAACAGCAAGTCCTGGAAATGCCACCCCAGCTGGGGCCTGGAAAGAATGGGGTGGGTTCACTCAAACCCTGGATAGCTCAGGAATTTGAGCCATAGATCCCTGAACAAATAATTAATCCTGATGCCCTCTCTTTGGGGCTCCCACCCTGAACAACCTTCGCCCCTATTTAGATAGGCAGAAGGGGCCAGACAGAGAAAATAACCAAACCCCAAGTCTGACCTTTGCCTCATCCTGGGCCAATAAGTAACTGGCCCAGAGGAAGTTGGCAGGTACCTGCAAGGACCCTGCCCCTTCCGCCCGTGTCTTGGCTGCATCTCTCAATGCAGAGACATCACAAAGGCCATCAGCCCTCGCCCCTCAGCATCCTGGTGTGCACCCGTTGCTCTTGTATCATCCACCTGGAATGTCCCTTCTCAAATTGCTCTTTTCAGGGCTCCGTTCCGATGGTACTTCTACCCCGAAGGCCTCAGATCTTCTCCCTACCCCGGGAAGGTCAGGTGTGGTGGCAGGGTATAGGGTGGGCGATAGCCTGGAATTACTAGAGCCCACCGAAGCTGTTGGCTCTGCGGTCTTCATGCACAGCCACTTCCAACCCCAGGGGGTGCTCAGTGACAAGAACAGCCACCTGGTCCTGACTGGTGTGGCCCAGTGGGTTGGGTATTGTCCCGCACACCAAAAAGTCCCTGGTTTGATTCCTGATGGGGGCATGTTCAAGAGGCAACCGATTGATGTTTCTCTCTCACATCCTATGTCTCTCTCTCTCTTTCTCCCTCCCTTCCCCTCTCTGTAAAAGCAAATAAATAAAATCTTTAAAGAAAGAAGAAGAAGAGCCACCTGGTCCCTGGTCACATTGAGTCACTGTGAGCTAATTCCTGTCCTTCTCTGAGATGGACAGACGTCCCTACGGTGACAGGAGGGAGTTAGACCAGGTCACTGTTCCCCAAACTTCATGCATTTATTACCTTGGTTTTTTTTTTTAATGTCTACATACCACTTGTTCTCTTAAAATTTTTTAATTAAAAAACCTACATTTTTCCTTTGATTTGGTAAAATACATGTAACATGAAATGTACCACTGTTAAGTATACTGTTCCGTAGCATTCACATCGCTGTGTGAGCGTCACTACGTTGTGTCTCTAGGGCTTTGCCACCTCCCCCAGCTGAAGCTTCCTTCCCATCAAACACTTGCTCCCCCTTCCTCCCTTCCCGCAGCCCCTGGCAATCACCGTTCTACTTCCTACTTCCAGGAGCTTGACTGCTCTCGATACCTCATATGAGTGGAATCAAAAGCATTTGCACCTTTGCAACTGGCTTATGTCACTGTGGATAATGTCTTCAAAGTTCATGCTGCAGCATTTGCCAGAATTTCATGCCTTTTTCAGGTTGAACAGCATTCCACTGTGCATATAACCATATGTTGTGTGTCTATCCATCCGTCAGCGGACCCTTCAGCCATTGTGAACAATGTTATGAGTGTGGGTGTACACGTATCTCATGGAGACCCTGCTTTCTGTTCTTTTGGATATACACCCAGAGGTGAAATATACACTGTCATTCTATTGTTAATTTTTAGGGACCGCCATACGGGTGGGTATCATTTTACCTTCCCACCAACAGCACACAGTGGTTCCCATTTCTCCACATTTTCGCCAACCCTTGTTTTTTCTTTTTTCTTTTTTTCTATTTTGATAGTAACCACCCTCATGAATATGAAGTGCTGTCTCATTCTGGTTTGGGGTTGCATTTCTTCAGTCATTCATGGCGATGAGCTTCTCTTTATGTGCTTGTTGGCCATTTGAATGTCCTCTTTCAAGAAATGTCTAATCACATCCTTTGCCCATTTTTTGAATGGGTAGTTGTTATTGTTACTGAGTTGTAGGGTTCTTTGTATATCCCAGATATTAATCCCTTATCAGATACACGATGTCCTAATATTTTCTCCTATTCTGTAGATTGCCTTTTCACTCCGTTTAAGCATGTCCTTCCGTGCACAGGTTTGACTTTGATGTAGTCCCATGTATCTATTTTGACTTTTGTTGCCTGTGCTTTTGGTGTCATGCCGTAGAGATCAAGTCCAATGTCATGAAGCTTCCCACTGTGTTTTCTTCTAAGAGCTTTATAGATTTTTACCTTATGTTTGGGCCTTTGGTTTATTATTCATTTTGAGTTAATTTTCACCCACGGTATAAGGTAAAGATCCAGCTTCATTTTTTGTGTGTGGACATCCAAGTTCCCAGTACCGCTGGCTGAAAGACTGTCCTTTCCCCACTGAGTGGTCTTGATACCTTTGTTGAAAATCATTCGACGTGTTTGAAAATCATGTGAGGGATTTGCACAGTTTTTGGAAACTATTTTCTTTAAATGGACTCACTTTTTAACTGTGATAAATGAGTTTTAAAAAGAAACTTATAATCCCTGGCTGGTGTAGCTCAGTGGATTGAGCGCGGGCTGCGAACCAAAATGTCGCAGGTTCGATTCCCAGCCACGGTACATGCCTGGGTTGCAGGCTATAACCCGCAGCAACCGCACATTGATGTTTCTCTCTCTCTCTTTCTCCTTCCCTTCCCTCTCTAAAAAATAAATAAATAAAATCTTTAAAACAAACAAAAAAACTTATAATTTGGCTATAATAGAAAACCTGCATCATTACCCATAAGTCCTCTGGCAAGGAACTGAAAGCTGCCCTGGCCCTCCCCTCCCACCAGGCTAGACGAAGGGAGAGAGATAGGAAGGCGCAGAGGCTCCTGGGGAGGCTGGAAATGGGAACGGGGTACTCCAGCAGGACTGCCTCTCACAATCCCTGCCGGGGACGAGCAAATCGACATGTAGAGTCAGTTCTGCTGAAGACTCTCCCTGGGCAAATCACTGCCCTGTTTCCTCGGTTTCCTTGCCTGGAAAAGCAGTGATGAGGAGCCACTTTGGAAAACAGTTTTGCAACGTCTTATACATTAATGGTACTTCTATTACATGGCAGGAATTCTACTCCTACACACTTAACCAAGAGAAACAAAAACACTTGTTCACACACACCAGAAACCTACACGTGAGTGTTCGTGGCAGTTTTATTCCTGGTGGCCCAAAGTGGAAAGAACCCCAATGTCTATTCACTGGCAAAAGGACAAAGAAATGGTGGTATGTCGATACAGTAAAATACATTCAGCAAGAAAAAGAAACAACCTGTTATATGCTGAACGACAGAGATGAATTGCAAAAACTGTGTTACACGAACTTTTCACAAAAGACCAACGGCTGTATTCGTTTCTTCTTGCTGCCATAACAAATTATCCCTCACTTCGTGGCTTATGGCAGCACAGACTTATTCTATTACTGTCTGGCGTCCAAAATGAGCCAAAAGTGGCTAAGTCAAAAGGTCAGCAGCGCTCGTTGCTTCTGGAGGCTCCAAGGAGAATGTGTTCCTTGCCTCTTCCACTTCGAAAGGCTGCCAGCACTCCCTGGCTCCTGGCCAGGTCCTGTCAGTCTCTAGTTAGTTCACCTTGTTTTCTCCTGTGCTATCACCACGTCTCCCTCTCCCTCCCTCTTATAAGGGCACCTGTAATTATATTTAGGGTTCATCCGGACAAGCCAGGATAATCTCCTCATCTCAAAATCCTTAATCATTTCTGCAAAATCTCTTTTGCCATTAAAGGTAATTACTATTCATGGAGTGGGCGTTGGAGGGGTGTAGCTAGAGATTAGGATGGAACTTCTTGGCGAGGGAGGCATTGTTCTGTCTGCCACAACTGTAAAATGTAAGACTCCATTCATAGGACATTCTAGAACAGCCAGAACAACCAAACAGATCAGAGGTGGCATGGGGCCCAAGGTGGAGGTCACAAGGGAACTTTTTGGGGTGACCAAAATGTTCAATCTTTTCATTTTGGTGGTGGTGACAGGCTGTATGCACTTATCAGAATGCCACAGAGAGCCCTGGCTGGCATAGCTCAGTGGATGGAGTGTGGTCTGCAAACCAAAGTGTCACAGGTTCGATTCCCAGTCAGGGTACATGCCTGGGTTGCAGGCCATGACCTCCAGCAACCGCACATTGATGTTTCTCTCTTTCTCTCTCTCTCTCTTTCTCCCTCCCTTCCCTCTCTAAAAATAAATAAAATAAAATCTTTAAATGCACACAGAGAGAGAGAGAAAACAATAGCAACATATAAAAGTGACAGGATAAGTACCTACAATATAAAAGGAGCTCATACAGTAAAAAGCACAAACAAGGCTACAGTGTGAGAGGGAGCAGCCATTGGTACGGCGGCCGTCCCTTCCACCACGGCCGCAGGGTTCAGGGCGTTGCCCATACCACCCTCAGGTTCAGTGATTCAGCGGCTGGAAGGACTGCCGGAGCGCCCCGCAGCCTGGAAACTGGCAGGTGCAGGCGGAAGTCAGCCGAGGCCAGCGCACACAGGGCCACGGAGATGTTCTGGAACGAGGCACCAGGTAGCGGTGATGACTCACCAGCAGTGACTGCACTGAAAACCAGTGACTTGTATCATCTTTAAAAGGCTGAGTTTGAAGGTCCACACGTGGAGCTTCTCTTGCCCTCTCCCCAGGGAGTCATGGACGCCACACGTTCCTTTCCCGGCACCGGTTGCGGCGACACACAGGGAATCCTGCCACGCAGGCGAGCTCAGGGCCCGCGAGTCCCGAGTCTTCACAGGGCTCCGTCAGTAGCCGCAGTTGCCTGCGCACAGAGCTGACGGGTCTCCAGCTCCTCGGGGTGGAGCTAAATGAGCCGATACCATGCGCTCCCGCCCTAAAGCACACTGTTAGACTGCTGGTGTGGCCGGCCCTCGCCCTAAACCACCGTGAGACTGCCGCGTGTGGCCGGTCCTCGCCCGAAAGGAAGGCATTTCCATCAGGCGCACCATTCATTCCATGGGTTTGGCTATTACCTCCCAGAAGCTGAGGGCAAAGGACAGACCTCTCTTGGGGCACATTTAAATTCTTTACTACGTAAGGGCAAATGGTCCAAAACTGAAGTTCACCAAAAAGGAAGCAGGAAGAGTCAGTAGGGAGAAACTCGGGCCCCGCCAGCTAAGTGTCAGAGAATGGAAATGGAAACCATGAGCCTCTCTTTAATGCTCTTAGTGGGGGGTCAGCTAATGGGGTCTTTTGGAGCAATTTGGCAATATCTATTTTTAAAAATCATGCAAATACCCTTTAACCTAGTGGTTCTTAACGTGTGGGTCTTCAGAGATGTGTAGAGTCTCAAGTGTGTGCAAAGGTATATATACGTAAGAGTGCTTCTATAACATCACTTGTATGGAAGAGCTGCTGGGAACCATTGACTTGTCTGTCACATGGGGGAAGGGCTAAAGAATTATGTAATTCTAGCCCTGGCTGG
Source organism: Phyllostomus hastatus (assembly GCF_019186645.2). NCBI lineage: Eukaryota > Metazoa > Chordata > Mammalia > Chiroptera > Phyllostomidae > Phyllostomus > Phyllostomus hastatus. Next base: position 24,342,450 of record NW_025334024.1, read on the forward strand.
CGTAGCTCAGTGGATTGAGCATGGGCTGCGAACCAAAGTGTCACAGGTTCGATTCCCAGCCAGGGTACGTGCCTGGGTTGCAGGCCATAACCCCCAGCAACCGCACATTGATGTTTCTCTATCTCCCTCCCTTTCCTCTCTAAAAAAAAAAAAGAATTATGTAATTCTATCAAATATTACTTGGTATATAAGAAGAATGAGGCTAATTTTCATCTACTGTCATGGAGAAATTTCCAAGACATAATATTAAGTGAAAAAAATTAAGTTTCAATGTATAGAGTATAATCCCCTTCTTTGGTAAATAAATATATTTTTTAAAGATTTTATTTATTTATTTTTAGAGAGGGAAGGGAGGGAGATAGAGAGAGAGAGAGAGAGAGAAACATCAATGTGCAGTTGCTGGGGGTCAAGGCCTGCAACCCAGGCATGTACCCTGACTGGGAATCGAACCTGCGACACTTTGGTTTGCAGCCCTCACTCAATCCACTGAGATATGGCAGCCAGGTCTCAGTAAGTAAATATTTTTTAAAAATTACATGCCAAGCAAGTCTCTATATGTCCACCGTGTATCCTATGGCAATGAAACAAGAAAAGAAGAGGTGGGTTAAGATTCTCCAGATGCTTCTCAGTGATTAACTGGAGGTCAGGGTGCAGGCTTGGAGACATGTGTGTGACGTGCCGTGAAATACATTAATGAATTAATTGAGCAATTAAAAATAAAGAAACCGAAACTAACCAGCCCCACGGCACCAGGCATAGGGGCAGCTGGAAAAGGGCAAAATCAATACTTGCTGATTATAATCATCAGCCTCCTGAAGCTGGCTTCTGGAAGCTGTTGGATGAGGTCTGGGGGAACCCTTCTGTACATTTTTTAAAAATGTAAATCAAATGGTATCACTGCCTTCTGGTGGTCTGTTTTCTTTTATCATAAAATCCACTCCATTGCTAAAGGTTTAAACCTTAGGTGATCTGGCCCCTGGCTGCCTCGGAAACCTAATCTCTTCCCAGTACCCTCAACTCAAAACCTTCTGTCCTTCCTCAAAGACCCCCCAAATTTTCTTACCACAGGACCTTTGCATGATTTCGTCTGCCTGGAATTCCCTTTTCTTGCCTGATTCTTATTCATCCTTTAGACCTTTGCTGAAACATTTAGACATTCCCTGACCCAGCTATCTAAATGCCAGCCCCGACCCTCAATTACTGTTCTTTTCCCATGGTACCCTGCTCCTTTTCCGCAGCCGACTCAATCACAGGTGGTAATCACATACCTATTGATCTGTGGGTTTGTATATCTACATTGTCTCTCCCCTCAGACTCCCTGAGGGTGGGGTCTGGCTGGAGGGCTCACAGCCCTGTTCCCAGCGCCTGGTACACCCAAGGCACACGTTAAACATTTGCCCGGTGATCCTCCCGCATGCCGCACCCACCCCAACGTGGGGCAGGCCCAGCTCCCCACAGGGGCTGGGCCAGAGGAAGGAGCCTCTGTACAAGTGAGAACCGAGACTAGACAGATGTGCGCCTCAGGCGATCTGCGTGACAGTGCCTGCTCAGACCCTGGGGTAGGGGACCGGCCCTGAGAATACACAGGCTCTCACCTCCTCATCCTGGTGTTCTGTTCGGCACCCCCCCCCCACCCTCCCGGAGAACCCAGGGCTCCCACGGGGCCAGCAGAGACCCTGAGTGGGCGGCAGGTCCTAGCCTGGGGACAGGTCCCTTCCCACGTTTTCTGACTAGGGGGGGGGGGTAAACAAAGTTGGTTTCGAAGAAAATGTCACCGTAGAAAACAATGCAGGGATTGAGCCTTGCATGCTGCCATTTGAAAGGAATGAAAGTGGGATTAACCGAAAAACAAAATCCAAACCAAAACCAAACAAAACCACTCCACTGTTTTAGGATCGGCCTCAGAGACAATCATCGCATTCTCTTCTGTGTCACAATAAAATTAATGGTTTATCCAAGAGCTTTGTTCTGCATTTGGGCTCGAGCCGTAGTAAGCAGGGAGGCTGGTCTCTGGGTAAGGGTTCTGCAGCTACGCAGAAGCCCCCCTCCTTTCCTGAGTACCTGCTTGGTGGGGGGGTGTGGATTTGGGTGCCTTGGGAGGAAGCCCTTGAACATCCAGTTGAGTGGGCAAAGGGTTAAGTCAGCATCAACCTGTGATACTTTCAAGGAAGAACTTGCCACTCTCCTGCTTGGGGGGAAAAAAAAGTTAACTCCCTCCTCCACCCTGTGGAATGAATAATGGCCAGGGAAAACATCAGACCCTACCCCAGAAACTGCAGCTTTTACTTCATAAAGAAGAAGGGTCTTTGCAGATCGAACTAAGGTTCTCGATGAGGGAAGAATGTCCTGGAGTACCTGGATGGACCTTAATCCAATCACAGGGGTCTTTACGAAGGAGAGGCAGAGATTGGATGCAGACAGGAGAGGAGGCGATGTGACCACAGAGGCAGAGATTGAGGTGATGAGGTCACAAGTCCAGGAATGCGGACAGCCACCCTGAGAAGCTACAGGACGCAGGAGCACATGCTCCCATCCGTGCTGCAGAGGAACAGCAGCCCGGCTGACCTTGATGTTGGCTCAGGGAAGCTGATTTCAGACTCTGGCCTGTGGAACCATGGGAGAATATGTTTCTGTTCTTTTAAGCCACCAGGTTCGGTGTAATTTGTTCCAGCAGCCACAGGAAAGTAGTAGAATGATCTCAATAGCCCTTCATGAGCCTGTCCCCGCCCACAGGTCGCATCTCACCCTCGCTCTGCCGCAGCCATGAGCCATCTTCCAAACGGTCCAGGATTGCCCGCCGCAGGGCCTTTGCACGTACTTCTTCCCCCAGATCCTCCCAGGGCAGGTCCCTGCTTCTCAGTCAGGTCTCTGCATACACGTCACCTTCTCTGAGGGGTCTTCTTCAACCACTCACTCTGTCTAAACGTGGCCTGTCGCTTCCCCCATTTTACCTTAGTCATAGCCCTTGGCTTTATCCAAAGTTAGTTTTGTCTCTCCAGTTGACTGCTTGTCACCCCACACGAAAATGGGACCCAGGAAGGCCTTGTGTGGCTTGTGCCCTGCTCGTTCCAGGGCCTGAGGTTCCGCAGGCCCTCAGCGGCCACTGGTTGATGGATCAAGTGTGATCTGTGCGAGCCAACAAGACCTGAGGGGGAGGGGGTGTGCTTGCGTGTTTCAGGGTGCGGGTGGGGCAGTGAAACTGGAACTCCAACATCATTTCCCACCTTCCGAGTGACACCCTGGCCCCACTGAGTCCCAAGGGCTTCCTTTATTCTGTTTTGTGAGGCAGGCCCTTTCATTTGCTACATTAGGACCGAGGAAACGGAGGTTCGGAGATCTTCTAAGTTCCTGCTCAGTGTGCTCATACGGGAAAAGCACCTCACCTGAGTCACATGCACCCACCGGTTACACAGAGCCTTCCCTGCAGGGTGCCTGGTCTCCCCGGATGCCGATCCCGCTTCAAGGAGAGAGCAAAGAGCGGCTCAAGGGCTGGCCAAAGGGCACCGGCGCCTTAGAGACACCTAGGAGGGAGCCGGTAGCTGGCACCGGCTAGGAGGGCGTGGGTGGAGCAGCGGTGTAAATGCCCAGCAGGCGGCCTTCCCCAGGACGGAAACGCGCAGCCACCTAGGCTGGCTCTGGCGAGCCGTCTCACTGAGGCGGCCTCGGTTTTTCCGTCTATAAAGTAGACACAGACGCGACTTCATTTGCCCTCAGGCTGGAGCTGCCAGCGGCGAGCAAAGGGTTAAAGGGGAGGGTCCCGCGGCGAGGGCGGGGCTGGGGCCTCGGCTGCACCTGGCTGCTCCTGGATCCCTCCTCTCCGATCCCTTGGGGCGCGGCGGCTGGAGCCGGGTTCCCCGGAAGGAGCCGCGCAGGAGCCGGTGCCCACCGCGGGAGGGGCGGCGACGGCTGCAGGAGCGACCTCCCGGAGGCGACGAAGCCGCGATGGCCGAGTTCCCGTCTAAAGTGAGCACGCGGACCAGCAGCCCCGCGCAGGGCGCTGGCGTCTCGGTCTCGGCGCTGCGCCCGGACCTGGGCTTCGTGCGCTCCATCCTCGGCGCGCTCATGCTGCTGCAACTGGTGAGCGCGCGCGCGGGGGCTCCGGGGGGATCGGGGTTCGGGGGTCCTCCTCAGCAGCCTATACACCACCAACCCAGGATCACACGGGCCTCCACACGCCGTTCCTACCTGTAGGGCCGATGCCCCCCGAGATCCCTCTCACCCCGAAAGTCCCCGTTGCCGTCCCTGCGAGCACACGCACCCGGCACCCCTGTTCCGAGTTCCCACTCCAACGCCCCAATAGCCCCCCAGGTGGTCACCAGAGGCCACCCTCAGAAGCGCTCCCATAAGTCCTGTCACTGTGGAGGACTCGGTCTCTGTCTTTGCAAAGACGATGCCCCACCCCTCCAGAGGACTCAGCTGAAATCGAAGTCCAGTCTCGGCTGGCGCTCCCCGTGGGCTGCACCCCAGGACACTCCTGGTCTAATCCAGAGGGCACATCCGATCCAGTCCGTGCACCTAGGCTCGGCCCTATGGGACCGGGCGCGGAAGCCGGGCCCTTCTGGCTTCCTCCGGGTGACCCGCCGGGTTCCAGCCGGTTTGGCCGGCCTGGCGGACCGAGACACCGCGCCCAGCGCTGGTGGGGGGTGGGGGGAGTGACTCGTGGGAAGCCAGGGGTAAGACTTCTCTGTGTTCCGACCCTCTGGCGACCTAGCTGCTGGCCGACGGATGGGAACACCCCTCCCCCTCCCCACACACTCATTACGGGCCTGGGGGCGTCGAGTTCCCTCTCTTGCGAGTCAGGAAGCTGGGTGGCTGGCCGGCCCTGTGGGAAGCTGTCCCCCAACCAAGGGCCTGGGCCATTTTCAGAGGACTGGGGGGATTCGGAGGTGGGCCAGGATCCCTTTTCCTTTAGGGCCTCTCCCGCCCTCCCCCCATCGCTGGGTCCTAGCTAGGATGCAGGGCTCAGTCTGGAAGGGGGTGGGGGTGCCCTGAGAACAAGTCTCCCTTTTGGTGTCCCTCTGCCTCCTGAGTCAATGCTGTCTCTATTTATGAATTTCTCAATTCTCTGCTTGTGAGCCGCACCGCCCCCCCTCTCCCCGCCGGCGGCCCCCCCCCCCCGCCCCCTATACCCCAGCCTCAGATTCTCCCGAAAGTGTTTGTTTAAGAGATAGAGTCTTGGGCCCCACCCCCGGAAAAAATGTGGAATTGGAATTTGAATCTCAGGAAGTGCAGTCCAGAAATCTACATTTTTAATTCTTCTCCTGGAGTTGTTTTGGAGATGGGGGAGGGGTGGCGGAGGGAGGCGAGGTGTGTGGTTAGGGACTAAGTTAAATCTGCAGCGAGGCGAGTGCAAGGCTCTGGGTGGTAGCAAAGGCGCAGCGGGGAGCAGGAAGGCAGCTTGAGGCCCTGGGGCGTGCAAGGGCAGAGGAGAAGGAGGTCAGTTCTGAGTCCAGGAATTCTCTGGGAGGAGAGGTGGCTTTGGAGCAGGGACTTCACTGAAATCGGGGGCCTGGTAGGGAAAGGGCGCTCGTGGCTCAGGGTGCTCAGCCTGCCCAGCCTGGTAGCCCAGTAGCCCACTAGGTTAGAGCACCTTTGCCTTTAGGGTTGCAGGTTCCAACCCCGGTCTGGGCACACACAGGAATCAACCAATGAGTGCATGAATAAGTGGAACAACGAATCGAGGTTTCCCACTCTCTCTTTCTCCCCACCCCTTCCTCTCCCCACTCCTCAAAGCAATAAATAAACATTAAAAAAAGTTACAAAGGGCAGGGTATCCTGGGAGCCAAGGCCTGGGGACTGAAAGCAGAAAGGAGGTTGGGGGGAGTAGCCCACAGGCTGGTGAGACTGCAATTGCCGCACTTGTTTCTGGGGTGGCCGTAGAGACGGTGATGGTGTTCGTTGGCAGCCTTCGGGGTCTGGGACCAGCAGAGGGGTCTCCGCTGGGCTGAGGGCTGAGGCGGTCGGTGGATTCCCTGAGGTTTGCCCCTGGTAGACAGGAGCTGGGCATCCCTCCCTTTGCATTTGAACAAGGAGTTGGTACAAGTGGAATTAGAGGAATTTGGAATAAGAGGAGCACCCTGCTGTGCCCCCGAGGACCTAGGGAGCTTCCTCCAGAGGAGGCCTGGGTCTCTGTCCTGCACCGTTGGGTCCCATCACACAGATGGGGACACTGAGGTCCGGCTAGAACGTAGTCCAGTGGTGGAGATTGGCACTTCAGTCTCCAGACTCCCAGGAACCGGCTGGGACGGAGGTGGTCTTCCTCTGCCCTCCGTGGCAGGGCTTGTGGGGCCCGGAGGATGAGGGTCTCCCATCAGAGCGCAGACCACCTGCACCTTATCTGCATCTGGGGGAAGCTGCCTTCTGAGCTGTTTCTCTGGCAACGGGCAGTTCCAACTGGGTCTGAGACACGGGGGTTCACTCAGCGGGTACCACCATCTTCTGGGAACCCACTGGGGTCCAGGCCCTTTGCCAAGGGCTTTGTGCGCCCTCTTCTATTCCCCTTTTAGGGGTGAGGAAGCTGGGGCTCAGAGGCCAGCTCTCCATAGGGAGCAGGGGCCCTGAGGGGTCTGAAGAGGTCTGGCTTCTCTGGCCTGTGCTCCCCCACCTGGGGGGGAGAGAGAAGGAGGGAGGGACAGATGAGGAGTTGACTTGTTGTTCCCCTTATGTACTGCACTGATTGAATGTACTGGGGATCGAACCCGCATCCTTGGCACATCGGGAGAGAACGCTCCAACCAACTGAGCCACCTGGCCAGGGCTCCATGGCCCGTGCTCTTCACGGGCACACTCTGCTAAGCTCTCACCAGGCCCAGGGTCTGGTGCCGAGGGAGGGGCTGCAGAGAGGAGGGGGGACGTGGGAAGTGAGAGCTAAAGCTCCACCAGACCTCTCTGTCCCCCAGGACCTGGTGAGGCGGTCCAACGTGCTGACAGGAGAGGGGTAGAGAAGATGTGCTCTTTGCTTGGTGTTACATGTGCCCTAAGGAACCAACCTCAGTGTTCACTGATTTATCACCGCCCAACCCAATTTCACCTAGTTAAAAAAAAAAAACAACATTAGACGGATTATGATTTTGAGCCACATGAGACAGAAGAATACATTTTCTAAAGTTGTTGGTGTGTGTAGGGGTGTGGGAGTGAGGGCAATTGACTTAAAGACAACTGAAAAGAGATCATTGTAATAGCAATTTGAAGGTTTAAGGCTGTTACTCTTTTGTTGAGCTTCCTAGCAGCCTGGGCAAAAAGGAAAACACGAATTTATGCAGCTAGCATCTTCATAAAAGAAGTAGGCAAATTTGACCTAGAGGCAACTCTTTTGGTTATAAAAACGTGGAGGTTCGATGCTGCGGATCTTTGGGTGGCCAGGGGGTGTGGGAAGGTTGTGGAGGGTGTAGTTATTCGTGCTTATGGCTCATCCCAAAGCCTTTATAGGGTAAGTACAGAATGGCTGCCATGACCATATGTTTCTTATTTTTTAAACCCTCCCCCAAGTCCTGGGGAGAAAGATGATGGAGGAACAGGCTCAGAGGGGGTGAGAAACTTACTTGCCCAGGGTCATGGGTGGCGGTGGCAGAGCTGGGGTTGGCGCTCGGATCTGGGCATGCAGAGCCTGGCTTTAGCTATGCTTCCTGTTTTTATTGTTTTTTTTTGTTGTTAATTTGTTTGTTTGGTTTTGGTTTGGTTTTGGGGGATGGGGAAGGGGAGGGACTTCAGGAAGGGAGACCAGCAGGAGCCAGGGCCACTCAGGAGGGCTTCCCAACAGCTGTGGGCTCTGGAGGGCTGGGTACATGGAAGGAGGCGGCACTAAGGAGGGTCGGAACCAACCAGAGCTCATGCAGGAGCACCCTCGAGGCCCAGGATGGAGAAGCTGAATGCTAATATAGCCGTTGTGCTTGGGGCACCGTCTAGCCTTCCTCTGCCTCCTGGGATCGGGGGTTGCTACACCATTCCCAGTTTGCAGGTCAGTAAGTGGATCAGAGGCCTCGCCTGCATCGGATCACAGTGATCCAGCGTGGTGATGCTGAGAGGGTTGGTGGGAGCACAGGCCTGGAAGCAGAGAGCCTTGGATTCAAATCCTGCCTCTGCCCCTTCCTGGCTGTGTGATCTTGGGAAAGTTCCCTGATTTCCCAGAGCCTCAGTTTCCTTGTTTGTAAACTGGTGGGGGTGTGAGGACCATGGAAGATAATGCCTGCAAAGGGCTTGGCGCGGAGTACATTGGAATGGAGGGCACTTAGGATTCACAGGGTCATAGAATCCTAGGGCCCTTATGCTTGCTACCAGAGGTCCTTTGGTGCATGCTCAACATGAGCTTGCATGCTTCCAGGGACAGGGAGCTCAGTCCCTCTCAAGGGGACCTGCTCCTCCTGGTGCACTTGGGAGTTTTAGTAAGTTCTTCCTCCTGGTGATCCTGGCTGTGTCTTCCACTCCAGTGGGCAGGCCAGTTCCTCTCGGCAGGGCGGGGCCTGAAGGTCAATTCTGACCTCCAAGAAGAGGCTGCCGAGACGAGATTGTTCAGGTCTGAGAGGCGTCCGCAGAGGTTGGTTGCAATGCACCGCAGTGCCGGGGTCTCCTAGGGCTCTCCTTACCTCTGAGATCTGTGGGTTCCTCGTCCTGAGCGCAGCATTCCAGGCCCTGCGTTCACAGGACACTTCCTCCAACACCGAGCAAACTAGGGCTTTATATTGTTAGCCCCGCCCACCTCCCCTCTCGCCGCTGCGGGGAGGGTGTTGACTGTTTGGAATTAACTTATAATAAATATGAGACCACGTTCTCCTTAAAAAATAAAAACCTGTACAGATGAGGCTGAAGTTATTCTTGGATCACCAACCCCTCTCCCCAAGGGGACCGCCATTTTGGGGTGCTTGCAGTTCTTTATCCTGCCCGTTCAAAATAAAACATTGATGGTTTTATTCTGTATTCTTTGTTCAGGAAGTTGCTTTCCTCACACCCAATGCACCAGCAGACCCTTCATGCCGTGCAGAGCTGTCTCCCTCCTGCTCACTCTTGAGGGGTACCCCACAGTGTCAGGGTAGCCCCCTCTTATTTAGCCATTTCGCTATTGATGGACCCATTGAAAAATTATTTTATTGTTTGAAAAAAAAAATGACTGCCCTATCGCAAAACCTTCAAACGGGACCAAGAGTTGTCGGTGGAAATATAGTCTTTCTGGTCTCTGACCAGGCCTGCAGGGCAGCCACCCTCGCGTGTGGTGTCCCAGGGCCAGTGGGGAAGTATTTCCACACAGGACCCCTGTCCTCACTCAAAAAAACACAGAGGGCGGCCCCGTGTGCCCAGCTACGCTTTCTCCCCCTCGGGGGTCCACCGAAGATGTTCTGTGTCAGCGCACATCGCCCTGTGTGTGTCCTTTCCCTGATCCTTTATTTACTTAGTTTCTTTAATAAGTAATATATTTACAACGCTTGGGAGTCCAGTGGAGTGGGACAGAGCACAGTGGGGAAAAATCCGTCCCTTTCGGTTAGAGTCGAAACTCTTCCTCGTTTCCCAGGCACCGTTTTTTTTTTCCCTTCGAAGTTTTATTTATTGATTTTAGAGAGAGAAAGGAGGGAGAGAAACACTGATTTCTCAACTAATAAATACATTAGTTGATTCTTGGACGCACCCTGACCCAGGATCAAACCTTCAGCCGTGGCGTATAGGGACGATGCTCTAACCAACTGAGCTACCTGGCCGGGTCCCCGATGTGCCCTCAAGGAGGTCTGCCCCCTGGCTGGCGTAGCTCAATGGATTGAGCGCGGGCTGGGAACCAAAGTGTCCCAGGTTCGATTCCCAGCTAGGGTACATTCCTGGGTTGCAGGCCAAAACCCCCAGCAACCGCACATTGATGTCTCTCTCTCTCTCTCTCTCTCTCTCTCCCTCTCCCCCCCCCCGTTCCTTCCCTAAAAATAAATAAATAAAATCTTAAAAAAAAAAAAAGGAGGTCTGTGCAAATGCGGCTGTAGATTCCCACCCCTCCATTTCACCCAAGAGATACAGTCCATCCATGTCCTTCCACACCCTTTCACTTAGAAACGTGTCTGGCCGTCCATTGGTGTCAGCGTGTGGAGTGTGCTGGCTTTTGTAGGGGCCCCTTGCGTGGCTGCGGGGTGACTCTGGGGAGACCTGCCCCTGCGTTGATGGACACTTGGGGTTCCCTCCTGCTGTTGCACGAGCTGCTAACAGTGCCTGCGCAGTACGTTCCCCGAAGTGGACCGCTGGCTTGGGTGTGTGTGTTCGTGATTTTGATACAGATTGCCCAGTGCCCCCATGGAGGTCCCACCCGGCCCCCAGGGTACCTCCTAGAGTGCCCGTCCCCACGGCCTTACCATGTGGCCCAGTCTAGCAGGCGACATGGGGGGTCACTGTAGCGTTATTCTGTGGTTCTCTTAACGAGTGAGGCTGACCTTTTTCAAATATGTTGAAGAGCCGTTTGTCTTTCCTCGTCTGTGTGTGGTCTTTCCCCGTCGGCTGAGCTGGCGGTCTGTGTGTCACCAGTTGCCGCCAGCTCTCCAGGATTTGCCAGGTTTCCTGGTTTGGTTTCCTAGTTTTTACTTTGCTCACAGTGTTTTTTTGCCCCACAGGGTTTTGTTTTTATGGTGCTGAACTTCTTTCTTTCCTTCTGGTTTCTGGAACTCGGTTCAGAGTTCGGACTTCTTCACTCAGAGGCAGTAAAGCAGTTCTGTGTAGAACTGAGAGAGTGTCGCGTCACCCACAGTCGGTCATACTCCTGGAAGACTACCAGAGGGGACAGCCTCAGGCTGGTGCTAAGGCACCTTTAACACCTTCCCGTTGCCCCTCCCCTCTTAAAAATAGGGTGCTCTGGACCCTGGCGGACAACTGCGTCTGTCTAGGATGCGGTGCTGTTGTTACATGTTTGTGATACTTAGTGTTACAGTCAGCCTCTGTTGTGGCAGACAATGCAGGTTCCCCACCTGTTTTGTGACTTAAAAGTTTCCTTTTCAAATAATGGCCTCATTTGTGTGATGTGTATACATTCGCCAGTGAGGACTGGTTAAATAATGATACATGTGTGCAGCAGCAAAAACATGACGTTACCACGCAAAGGAAACAGGAGGACAGCTCCATGTGTGATGATGGGCAGTCTCCAGCCTGTACAGTTAACTGAAGGAAAGCGGGTGAACTGTGCGCTCAGGTCACTGTCGCTCGGATGGGAGGGAGGCCCACAGACTAAATGCACATGCACCTGTCTTGCCTGACGCGTGCGCATGTGTGTTACACAGGTTTTGGAGAGGCACGTGAGAAACCACTCTTGGCCGCCCCTGGGGAAGGGAGGTATATCACATCTTACCCACCGTGCTATGTGCATTACGTATTTCAAAAATAAATAAAGTTACCAAAACATCTTTCAAGTAAATGAACATCGAGTAGAAGATAGTGCAGGTAGTTTGTAGGCACTGCACAAGCTAGGAAGGTGGCCCATGAAGGTCCATCAGGCCCAGAGAGGGGGAGGCTGTTTCCCAGGGTCACAAAGCGGCAAGCAACAGTCCCGAATTCGGTGGTACCGGCTGGGTGGCCTTGGGCTGTTCTCTTAGCCATGTGCCATGGAAAGAGGGTGAGGCGCACGGCCCCACAGCGGAGGCCGGTGGCGGTGGCAGTAAGGACTATGGAGCTGTCCGCATGCAGTGGCCAGCTGCTGTTTCTGGGCACCTGGCAGGGCCCCATGTTGGTCGCCCCTTGTTAGCTGGTGAGTCGTTTGGCAGGATTCAGGGAGGACCAGGTCCCGATGTCCTGCTCAGAGGTGGTCTGGGGAACTGCGGGGGTCCTGCCCTGGTCCCCACGGTGAACAGGAACCTGACTGGGGCGGAGGGCTATTTTCTGGGCAGCCCAGTAAGCCCCACCCTGGGTACTCACAGGTCCTTGCTGTTGGGCTGGGTCAGTCCCTCCTGTTTGCCCAAGGGGGAGAGGCCAGGGTGGCACCCCAGGGTCTCACAGAGAGGGGAGGGCAGGAGGGCAAGTGCCAAAGGTCAGGCAGGGCCCAGCCTGCTAGGTGAGCTGCTAGGCAACAGATCTGGGCTTTCCTGGGGGCGGTGGGGGGAGGGGAGGTTGTCGCACACCAGATAACCTGCCACTCTGTGTGAAGTTGGCAGAGGGGTCACCCGACCTCCTTGAAGTTAAGATGGGCTCATCTCACTCAAGGTCGCCCAGAGCATTTGTGCCACAGTCAGGGCTAGAGCCAGGGTCTCAGGAAGAAGTCGGGGAACAGAGAAGATTCTCACATCAGCACCCCGCACCCCAGTTCCCCAGCAGGCTGAGGGCAGGTCTCTCGGAGTGCTGACGAGGTTCCACATGCTCCCAACAGCCAGCTGTCTCTGGTGGGCTGATGGGGGCTGCCTGGGGTGCTGAGAACACCTCCGCCCAGAGCTCGAGGTCAGCCCTTGCCCCTCTCTGTTCTGGCCTCCAGGGCCTCTGTGCTCCCGCCAAACCAATTAGTCTCCAGGGGAGTGTCCTTCCACCCTGGGATTCGGAGGTCTGTCCTCCCGGCTCCCCCACCTGCTGGGTCACAGCACTCCCCTGTCAGGCCCTCATCTTCCAAGTGCCTTGGCTTCCTCAACTGTAAAATGGTCCTAGTGCTGTCCAGAGAGAGGGTCAGGCTCAGGGAGGGAGGCTCCGGGAGGGACGCACCGATGGGCATGGTGGGCTGAGCGAGGCGGGGGCTGGGCTTGGACGTGACCTGGGCCTTTGCAGGGGGCCAGGCCTTCCTGGAAAGGCTCTGTGTGGCTCGTCTGGGTCTGGAGCTGCAGGTAGGCGGGGTGGGCCCGGAGACTCCTGAGGGGCTGGGGGAGGTAGAGGAGGAGGTCCCCTGGGTGAGGATTAAGCTTCTAGAACCTCACCGAGGGGCACTGCCACTTGCTCTGGGAGCCAGGGGAGGCCTTGGGGGTGTGACGCAAGGCCCCCCCTTCTCACCCCTGGGGCCTTCTGTGGGTGGGGCCTGCTTGGTTTCCAGCCCCACCCACAGAAGAGACTGTTTGAGCTTCTTGTTGGGGAGATGTTTCTCGAGTCCTGAGGGAGGCCACGAAGGAACAATAGTGACACTGGGCTCCTTCACCTGCAGGGTGCGTGGAGGGCCGGGCCACCTCTGGGGTGGCCGCGTTGTTGGGGAGGCTGTGTAGGAACCTCTTCCATCTCTGTGAATTTCCAAACTCTAGCTCTGAATCCTGGGACTCAGGAATAACAGGCCATGTGACGAAGGCCGTCTTTGGGAAGCCGTGGAGGTGACCCACATGACTCCCTTCCCTGTGACGGCTGACGCTGGAAGCTGCAGGGGGCGGGGACCTTGGCCACTGCCTCCCTGTCGCCTTGGACCCGGGCACAGGGTGGCCCTCCGGAGTTTGCTCAGTGACTGAAGGACGCGGTTTACTCGAGGGAGTAACTCACGCCCTCTTTTCAGATAAGCAAAGCGAGGCCCGAGTGGCGGGATGCACCCCCAGGCCCTGTGGGGTTCAGAGCCTGCTCTCGCTGTGACTCTAAGGTTCTGAGTCTGCAGCGCGGGAATTCCGAGCAGCCTGACCCTCTGCACAGGGAGGGGGCGGCGTGCGGAGTTGTTGTGGCCAGCTCGGGTGCCTGGAGCCTCTGTCCCCTGTGCCTTTGTCTCCTGTGACACAATAGGTGGCTTTTTGTCCCCATAAAGTCCCTTTCACTATAGGGAGAAGGGCCAGGGCGGGGGTGGAGGCTGGGCCTGGCCAGCCAAGTTCTGAGTGTCCTCAGATGTCCAGATGTGTCCCTGGGAGGGGGAACCCCGGGAGAGGGTTCACGTCATTGGCCTGCGCCTCAGTTTCCCAGATGGTGCGCTCGGGAGAGGAAGTCCTAGGGGCTGACGGGCGGGGCCTGGCCCCTGCACTTTTCTAAAACATTTGGTTTCATTTTTAGTGTTTAAACAGCTGAGGATTTCACATAGGAAGTCAGATTCCTGGTGCCTCTTGAAAAGTTAGGTGTTCTGGCTGCCTTGGAGAACACTGCACGGAGGGGAACACTGAGAGGTCCCATTGCACAGAGGGGAACACTGAGGTCTAAAGGGGTAACACGTTCTGCCCAGGGGCCCTCAGCCTGTGAGGGTCAGGAGTATAGCATCCTGCGGTTGGGCTGGGTGGACTTCCGGGCGTCCCCTTCGGAGAAGTCCATCCGCCTTATCTGACAGATGGGTGGGACCCACCTTGGTGTAGGGCCCTTATCTTCCAGGCACGGTGCTTGGTGCTTAAGTTTAGATACAGTAAATATCTGCCCGGCTCCCCTTCCTTCACACCCTTAGGAGGTGTGCACGCTGGGAGACCCAAGGGCACTAGACTCGGAGAGTGAACTGGAAACCTCGCCTCGCCCCCACCCGCCTCTGAGAATGATAATGGAGGTAGAAAACGCACTGAATGTCAAGTCCATGCTAGGTGCTGGTCTGAGCACCTTATACGTGGGGTGGACAAAAGTAGGTTGACAGGCGCCCTGGGACGCTCTTGAGTTTAATAAAGCTGTGGTCACACTCATCACCTGCAGGTGCTTTTCCAGGCGAACAGCTGTGACCCTGCTAAACCTGCGGTTGCCCCCTCCTGTGCAGGTCTTTGGGCACAGCTCGGAGCCACCCCATGAGGTCGGCACACTTTGGCGACAGGACGCTGAGGCAGAGCGGGCCAGCAGCGTGCCCAGGGGCCTGCAGGTGGCAGCCGCAGAGTAGCTGAGGAAGCTGTGTGGTCCTGGGGCCGGGGCCTCCATAATGAAAGTCCCCCAAAGGGGGGGGGTGTGTGTGTGTGAAGACAACAGAAATGTGTTCTCTCCCAGTTCCGGAGGCCGAGAGTCCAAGATCGAGGTGTCCGCAGGGCTGGCTCCCACTGCGGGTCCCGAAGGAGAACCTGTCGCCCGCCTCTCTCCCAGCTTGCCGCGGCCGCCAGCGGCCCTCGGCGTCCCTTGGTTTGGAGTCAGATCCCTCCGCCCTCTGCCTCTGCGCTCACGCGGCGTCTCCGTGTGTGTCTTGGTGCCCGGTCTCCCTCTCCTAAGGACACCCGTCCCTGGCGTGGGGCCCACGCTGCCCATGGAATGTCTCCTGGTCTGGTGTTTGTGCCGAATCTCTCGCCACTCTGATCCCGCAGGTGATTGTAACAAAAATCCCTCTGTTAGCCAATTTAGACATTCTTTTGGAGGCACAAAGGTCCTGGGGCATATATGGGTGTGTGTGGGGTTTTTTTTGACAGTCCTCGTTTACACGGAACACTCCTAACCCGAAACCTTGACGTTTTCAGAAAAAAAAGGGGCCTGCATTTTTGACTGGAGTCTCCTTGGAGCCCTGGGTGGGGGTGCCCCCTTTGGATTCTCGGGGCTGGGACAGAGCGGGGGAGGGGTAGGGGTGGGGAGGAGCCGGTCAGTCTGGTTCAGAGGGAGGAATGGACCTTCCCTGTTCTAGGGCAGAAACCGAGGTGGTGCCCCGGGCCCCGGGCCAGGGCAGCGAGGCCAGAAGGAAAACGAGAAATTCCCTCTGCCAGCCCAGCAGCTCCATCTCCCGGAGGCTGCGTGCGCCCTTTCATCTGGAAACCAGGGCTGGGTGGGAGGGCAGGGCGGGCGCGGGGACGGGACTGGGGGGAGCCCGTGTGCCGGCGGGCCTGGCCCTCGGCGCCACCAGCTTAAGTGTCCTCATTTTGTACACATCACTAAGGAACTCTTAGGGGCCCGGGTTCCCAAGGAGGACAGATTGGGGTTCAAGTCCTGCCCTGCCCTTTACCCATGGGTGACCGTGAGTAACCCCAGCACATTTCCCTCGGAGCTGTTTGGGAGATGCGGATCGTAAATAGTACCGACTGATGGGGGCGCTGTGGGGGACCCATGACGTCAAAGGGGAGGAGCTTGCCCGAGGCGGGGCCCAGAGCTGGGGGCCTGTGTGCTGGCGGTGACTGCGTCTATGTGTATTAACGCCTGTAGCTGATAGGTGTGCATTCGTGTAAACCTGAGTTGGTCTTTTCTTAGTTTTCAGTTCACCGCGTTGTATGACTTCATTTCAGGTCGCTGGAGCCCGGCAACCCCATGGCGTGGGCCCTGAAGGAGCCCGCTTTAAGGGAGAAGAGAATCATTTGTCCCTGCCCTGCCCAGTTGTCACACGGGAGGGTCCAGGACATGTTGCTTCATGAGAGCCTGTTTCAGGCAGGGCATCCTAAGGATGGGGGCAAAGGAGTGGGAGGGGCTCTCTGCTGAGACCCCCTTGGCTCTCCTAATGTCCCTGGCTCTTGGTCTTAATTGATAAGGGCTCTGTCCCCAGCTTATGGGACAGCTGGCAAGGCTCTGCGCCCTGGGCCACCTGCCTCACCTGCAAAGTGGGCCCCCCCACCCAGGCCACCGCCAGCCCGTGTGTGCTGGTCAGGCGGGCAGATTCACCAGTCCACACCTGCTTCCTCTCCTAGCACACAGCACCCACACGGGGGGTGCGGGGGTGCCCACCCCGTTCCAGACGAGGGAGATGGAGGCCCATCCGCTCCGGAGCACGTGTGTATTGAGCAGGTACTACATGCTGGGCACTGGAGACCCAGCGATGAACAAGCCAGGATTCCTCGCGGGGCCTGCGTTCTAGTCGACACCCAGGGCTCTGTGCCCTCTTCCCAAGGGGTGCAGGAAGAGAAGCCATGCCTTCCCTAGCCTCTTGCAGGGGAGGGGCAGGGAGAGGAGAGAAGACAGGTGGCCAGAGGGGCTGCTGGATTCCTGGGCCACTCGGCTAAGGTCTTTCTTGGCCTGACCCCACAGGCCGGGGGACCTCCACAGAAACCCCCCTCTGGGTCTTTGGGCGGGGTGCTTCGGGTGGGGTGTCTGGCAGGTGCCCGGCCCTGGCTGTCCTCTGAGGTGTGGGCCCTGGGGTGCGTGCCAGCTCTCTCGTGTCTGCTCCAGGAGCTCGCCACAGCCCGTCAGCTGGTGTGAGTGGCCAGGGGAACATTGTGTCCCCCAAAACCAGCAGCCAGAGGTGGGGCTTGCTCCTGAGTGGCTTTTCTGTGATCTGATAGTTGGCTCATCTTGGGCGGTGACAAGGTCACGTGAGCGGTAGTACCTCACGCTTGGACAGTGAGTGCTCTTCCTGGGGGTGTTCATCCACCGTGGAGCCTTTTTCCAAAGCCCCACGGTAGCCCCTCCCTCCCCTCAGTGGCCGGCCCCGAGTCATGCCTCGCTGGCCAGGGACTCCAGAGAATGTCCCCGTGGAGGGAGGGCAAGGGAAGCCAGGGCAGCCACATGTGTGCCCTGCATGGGCAGCCCCTGAGCTCCCTGCCTCAGAGCTGGCCCTGCGCTGGGCCCACCGCGCCGTGTTCCCCCAGGGGGCCCCTCGAGGGCTGTGCAGACCGCCCTGTGGCCTGGAGGGCTGGGGCGGGCACCGCAGACCCGCTGGGAACATAAAAGCGAACGCTTCATCACACTCAATTGACTCCGTGAACCCCTCCTGGTCCCTAACGCAGCCCTGTGACTCGAGCACAGGGTCACTTGGCTGGTGAGGGGAGGGGCATTTTAAACCAGGCAGTCGCCTCTGGAGTCCACGCTGTTAGCAGCTACACGTTCGTCTGCCAGGACGTGTGGGCCCACGCCGTCACGTGGGAACGGGGCACAGACAGCTTGGCTTCTCTGAGTTCCAGCTTCACCTGCAAGGCAGGATTGGTAACACCTGTGTACAGGGGCAATTAGGAGAGTCAGAGCAGGTGGGATGGACAGGGTTGGGGGTGCCAGGTGTCTCTTCCCCAGAGGACACACATAGGTTGTTGGCTTTCCCGCCTCTGGGAGTCTGTCTGTCCCTCAGCTGTGCTAGTGACTTCATCTTTCTTTCAGCAGCTTTTAGGAAGCCCTTGGCAGCGCCCAGGTCCTGGACTGGGTGCCTGGAGGCAGCCATGAGAGAGGCAGTCCTGCCCCGGGGGAGCTCCCAGGCTGGGGAAAGAGAACACTGGTCCCGGGGTGGGTGCCGGGGGCGGGGGTGGCACGCAAGCACCAGAGGGGGTCTGGAATCCAGGTCGGAGGAGTGGGGCACCTGGAACACACCACATCTCAGCTGAGACCCAGAACGGGAGCTACTGGGCAAGGGCTCGGTACGCAGTGCTGTGCAGGAGAAGCTGCACGATATTTCTCCACTAAGTGGAAGTGTGCGGGAGCCCGAAGGCGCGGGGCCGGGGGACCCTGCTCTGCGGCCTGCAGCCCGAGTGCTGGGGGCTCTGGCTGACTCCGCCCCTGTCTGTTCCCTCCCTCCAGGTGCTGGGGCTGCTGGTGTGGGCCCTGATTGCCGACACCCCGCACCACCTGTACCCAGCCTACGGCTGGGTGATGTTCGTCGCTGTCTTCCTCTGGCTGGTGACAATCGTCTTCTTCGTCCTCTACCTGTTTCAGCTGCACATGAAGTTGTACAGGGTGCCCTGGCCACTGGTGGTGAGTCTCGGCGGGGGCGCTGGGACGGTTCCAGGCTGAGCCCCTGCCTCGGGGGTGGGGTACATGGGGGGCTAGCTGTGACTGAGTCACCCTCCCGAAACGAGAAGTGGCTGGGTGTCCGGGCTTTCTGAGCACCAGGAATGTGAGCCAGGGAGGACACGGGCTTGACTCTGTCCCGGGAAGGGAGCGGAAGTGAGGGGCTGTTGGAGGAAGACATCGGAAGCCATTCGGGATCTTGAAAACATTTTTTGTCTTGGGGGCAGTTGGAGTTGGAACCTGTGCTGTAGAGGGTCTCTGGAGGCTGGGCTGGCTGGGCAGGAACCGCCCCGGCTGGGCCTGGTGCATGCGGGACGTGCCCCAGTGCAGCGGGGCCCTCTGCCCGCCACCTGCAGGGGGAAGCCCCCGCAGCCTGGAGAGGGGGGCGTCCCAGGTTTGCCCAGACCAGCCTCCTCAGGCCCGAAAGCATCCAGAGGAAGTACCCGGGCCGCACGCAGAAAGCGCTGCCGTCCCTTCTCTGACCCGGAAAGCCCCTGCAGCTGGGGTCTGAGGCGCTCCGTGCGCAGGGAGAGGCACATGACTGTAAGGCGAGCAGGGCTGGGACTGGGCGGCATTGTTTGGAATTCAATGACTTTTTAAACCGAGGAAACGTGAGTCATCCTCGGGACAGAACGGGTCTGTTAGGTCTTGACACCACTGGCGGGAGCCAGGCGGCCTTGGCAGCCGGTGCTGGGCTTGGTGGGAAGATCCTGGGGTGAGGAGGGGCGGGCTGACTTCGAGGCTGGGGTCCAGCCCCCCGCCCCCTGCCTCTGGGGGTGGAGGGGCCCAGGTGTCTCCGGCCCCAGCTGCCGATGGCAGGGACTTCTGTCCCAGGCTGTGGGGGCAGGGCTGTGTCTCCTGGACCTTCTAGAAGGGGAGTGGGCAAGTGGGATTTTTCTAGGGTGGGGGCTGCAACCCCCCCCCCCAGGGCAGGCAGGATGTGTGAAGTGGGTCCGCAGGGGGGTTGGCCTGCAGGGAGCTGCCTCTGCCCGTCTCCAGCTGCTGGCAGTGGGAAAACCACCCCCTGGTGCCGAATCTTCTGGTGTTTTATGGCGGAAGGATCTTAATGAGATCTCCAGGCTTTCGTGTGAAATCTAATTTTACATTATTGACAACTTAAAAACTAATCTGTGGCAGGAGCCCAGCATGCTGAGGGCCGCCGGTGTGTGGTCTCTGGTAAGACCACTGACTGGCTCCGGGCCTGGCTGTCGGCTCGCTGGGGTCCTCCCTGCCAGTCTGGCTCCGGATCCTGCTGGGTCCTGACCCTGGTGTTTGAGGTGCAGCCTTGAGCCTAGGGTGGGCCAGAGGGTCAACAGGTCCCTCCCACTGGGGGCAGAGAGGGAGGTGAGGCCACCCCCCAACCCCGCCCCAAGGCTGGCCATGGCAGCCAGAGGGGGGGCCTGGGCTTGGCCCTGAGCAGATGGGGAGGAGTGCCCTTTTGTTCCTTGGCTGGTGCGCTCAGGGCCGGGCTGGGCAGGCCTCTCACCTTGGGGAACGGGCTCTACCTGGTGCGAGGGTCGTGGCCCCTGACCCCCTCCCTGCCGGCCTTCCCATCGTTTCCCCGCCCCTCAGCCTTGGCCTTCCCAGCCCCTGCTCCGAGGGCCTCCATGGAGCAGAGCATGTGCAGGGCCCGTGTGTCTCCAGCCCCATCCTCCGGTGTCAGCCCGTCCTGACCACTAAGGCGTGTGCCGGTGGGAACCGGGAGGTCCCAGTTACTGGGAGTCTCGTGTCCTGAGCCAGTTCTCCCTTCTCCCGCCCCCCAGTTGATGATATTTAACGTGGGCGCCACCGTTCTGTACGTCACAGCCTTCATCACCTGCTCCGCCTCGGTCGAGCAGACGTCCCTGAAGGGCACCCGGCCCTACAACCAGCGTGCGGCCGCCTCGGTGAGTATGCTTCCCCGGCAGGGCCAGCGGGCCGTACACCCCCCCCCCCCCCGCACCCCGCCGAGTCCTCCTAACCTCGGCAGGCCCCACGGGAGCCCAGCTCACTCTCTGTCTTCCCCGATCAACAGAAAGGCCCTGAAGAACCACAGCGCCTGGGAAGTACCTCGGGGGGAAGGGACGTTTGGGGTTAACCTTCAAACTTGGCTGTCAGTCGGTCGTGGCCCACTGATTTAGTTAGGGTCATACGCCTCCTCCAAGAAACTGTCACAGACGGTTGCCCCCATCTCTGCCTTGAAAAGGGCACCTGCTAAACCCTTTCGGAGAAGACCTTTCTGGGGGGCCCGTAGGCTGTCCTGTGAAGCCCAAACTTGGGTTCTGGGTCAGGCAGCCCCCCCCCCCAACAAGACCCGGCACAGACGCTGCCTCGCAGGACAGGGACCGCCAGGCCCTTCTGACAGGCAGGGAAACTGAGGCTCGTAGAGGTAACACGCCTCGGCCAAGTCCAGGGCAGGGCAGGGTCCAGACCAGGACTTGGGTTTCTGCCGTCTTCCCGGTGAGGGTGGTTCTGAAATCGGTGAACTCGGGCACTGAGACCGGGACTCAGGGCTTCTGAACGCAGCCATGTGTGAAGATTCCAGAAAACTCCTAGGGTAGCCCTGGAATGTTGCCTTTTAAAAACAAACTCCCTGGTGAGTCTCGTGTGGCTCCTGCCCCTCGGCCTCTCGGGATGGCACGTCGTCCGGTTGCCCTCACCACGCACCCAGCCTGGTGGTCGATGGTCCCCCAGTAGACCGTCAGGTCAGCAGTGGGCGGAGGCCAAGGAGGGGTCGGTGTGGCTGCCAGAGCACCTGGCCCTGGCTCACTGAGGGGCCCCAGGTCTCACCGTACCGGTCCCAGGCTGTCCGTCCCGTGTCACTGTCACCACCCCCCTGCCCGCGCCATGCCACGGACGGCTGAGCTTTGGTGTCTTCTCTTCTCTTGCAGTTCTTTGCCTGTTTAGTGATGATCGCCTACGGAGTGAGCGCTTTCTTCAGCTTCCAGGCCTGGCGAGGAGTGGGCAGCAACGCAGCCACCAGCCAGATGGCCGGCGGCTACGCCTGAACCACCCGGGGCCGAGGCCCACCCGGGGGCTGAAGGCCGTGGCCGGGTCACGGTGCGGCTCGGCCCAGAAGGGACTGCACTTGCTCCTCGCTGACCGTCAGACTTGGGCTCAGCCGGCACGCTGAAGGAACCAGCCTCCTCCCTCTGGCTCGGCCCGCGTCTGCGTGCGCGTGGGTTGGAAAGAGGCCAGCAGCCGAGACCTCCGCCACCTCCTCCTCCCCCTCCCCCTTATTCAGCAGAAGGTGACGGGGGATACGGGGCTCACGGTCCCTGCTTTGTCTTTAGAGGACCTCGGCGTCCATCCGAGGCGGGGCCCAGCTTTCTCACCAGCACTAAACACACTAACGAGGACTCAGCCCCGCCGCCCCCGACCCACCGTAGAATAAGCCTAACGAGCAGCGTGTGTGCGTCCTCATCACGGCCGTTGTTCCGGCCGCGCTGAGCAAGCTCGCGAGACCGTTCTGACTCCTGGAAACGCGGTTCCGACCGACCCTCCCCCAGACCTACAGGTCGCTTGTTGGGAGACGTTTCTGACAGCCCTGTCTCTCTCTCCCGTGTCTTGGACATACCACCTATTAAAAGCAGACTGGTTTTCAGCAGCTTCTCCTTGATGGAAACCGGTCTCAAAGGGCCTTTTTGCAAAGGCCCTTGGGGAACAGCGAGCGTCAGTGCGACTGCGCCCCTGACACCGCTGATGAGACGCGTGGGACATGAAGGGGGGGGGTCGGGACCTCGCTCAGTGAGCTGTCACGTGCTTGGGGGTGACCGTTGTTTTCAGGTTTTTTGTGTTTTGTTATGTTTTGTTTTTTTACAAAAATAAAGATGGAAGAACGTATTTGAAAAGGTGCTGTGGAGTCACGGTTGTGGGCGCTTATGAACTCCAAGAAGTGGCAGGGTAAGAGGATACGAAGGTTCCGTATGTCCAGCATGGGGCAGTGCCAGCACTCCCTGCAGCCCAAGCCAGGCCAGCCGGCGTCCTGCCCGCTTCCTTACGCTCGGGGTCTGGCTCCTGCCGTGTGTCCTGGCGTAAGTTCGACAGCATCCCCTTCATTCTCAGAGGGTCTCGGTGTAACAGGAATCCCTTAGCTGTCTTAGGTTTCGGCAGGTCTGGTCATCGTCGCGTGAAACTTCACGCTGCTGTCGTGTCACCTTCTGGCACATGTGTGACGCTCGGAGACGAGGGGCCCTGCCTGACCGATGAGCAGCCGGCACGGGGAACGGGCGGGGGCCCTCCTGAGCTTGTCTCCCTGCTGCCACAGAGCAGCGCGCTCCGAGGGACGAGTCAGAGGCGTTCCTGGGCACCCCCTCGGTCCTTCCGTGTAACCGGATTCAAAGCACTGTGGGCGCGCGGCTCCTTCACGGAGGGAGGGGCTGCTGCGTCGGCTGCGCCCGTCCCAGCTCGCGTCTGTTGCCCTGGTGTAAATGTTAATGGCATTTCCTTGACCCTCGAATGTCCCAGGATGACGAATCAGTCAGGCCAGGATCAAGCCATCAGAGTTCATCTTCTCTTGAGGCTTGAGAGAGAACAAATTCCAGGCGAGTCTCACAGGTCGCAGACACCCTCACACACGGCCTGGCTCGGTGGAAATGTAAACACGCTTGTTTGGGTAACACCCTTCGGTTCAGGGCAGCGCCTCCCTGACCCTTCGACCCCGAGGTCTGGGCGGACAGCCCCCCTGCAGCGAGAAGGAAATGGGAACGCAGCAATGTCCTGGGGCTGCGGTGGGATGCCGGGCTCCCCCCTCCCATGCAGCAGGAGCCCACGTGGCAGGTGACACACGTTTCTATTGGGACAGAGACTTCTCACTAGTCGGAGAGCCTGTCATCTAACACTAAACTACAACAAGCTTGCTTTTTGCTCTGAGTGGGAAATGGTGTAAAGAACCATTTGCCTTCTTCTCATTCCTTTTTCATGATTTCATCTCTAGACTTGTCCACCTGCCTTTTCTCAACCAGGGGAACCGACGGGTGAGTGCCTCCAGCGTGCCCCGCCCACGTGGGCAGGCCCACTGGTGGAAAGACGAGGGAAGGCAAGCCCAGGGGAGGAGGCATTTGAGAGCTGGCTCTGGGTGCCTTTGGCCTCAGGGACCAAAGTGAGGCCAACGGCACGGCAGCGGCTACAGTGAGGAAAAGAAACAGCTCGTTTAGAATCATGGTTCTTGCAAAACACCTTGAATTTTACTCACAGTGCAGATGTATTCAGTAAGCGCCACATCTGTACAAAAAACAGACTGTACATAGCTCATCGTTTAAAACCAGAACAGCCAAGTGGAAGGTCAGTACAGCCTTTTATTTTTACTTAAAGAAAAGTCTAAGGTGCGCATTGGGAACTGAACTGTTCGCTCTTCCAAGCCTTGGGAGGAAGAGTTTTGACCGGAAGAAGCAACTGCAGACCCCGCCCCAACAGAAAGACTAATGCACCGCGTTACACAGAACACGTCAAAGCTAACCTGCACGAGCACGCAGCATGCTCCGGGGAAGGAGAGGAGGACGCACAGCCGCAGCCCACTTCCAGCAGGAGCGCGAGCTCCCTGGCGCCCGGGGGAACGGGGGAGCCAGCGCAGAAAGCACTTGCTCTCTCCCCGAGCTAACGACTAACAACTAAAGAGCACACGCATATAATACTTTGATCTTGAAGTGGGTAATCGTGGAAGTTCCAAGATTATAGCCACTAGGTTAGCCTGAGTATTGATGTATAAAAATATTTTTCAAAAATGCTTAGAAGAGAGTTCTAGAAACAGGAGGACTACCTCGGGACCAGCAGAAGACTCGGTGACACAGGGACTGCACACGGAAGACCAGAAACGGACTTGAACATGTAGCTTTCAGGTAAAGGACACAAAGGACATCTCTCGGTTCGTTCCTGTGGCCGAGGCTCGCTGTGACGACACGGCTCCAGGGACTTCAAGACGGGCAGCTGGCTTGAGTCCAGCCCGAGGGGGAAGCTCCCGCACGGCGAGAGCCCCATGGAGGCGAAGGCCTGAGACCTGCGTGCAGACACCCCACCGCCCCACCGCCGATGGTGGGGAAGGCCCCGCTGGGGCGCTGGGGGCGGACCTGCGGCAGGCCCGACTCCGGCCCCCGGGAGAGATGTCCACCTAGGGAGGGTACCACCAGGGTTGCTGAGCACAGGTTTTTCTGAAGAAACGGGTCCTGGGAGGGTCACGTAATTTTTTTTTTTTTTTACTCATCAATACTTGTCACATTAGTGAAGAGTTGTGGCAGAACAGAGGTGGTCTAAGATCTGTTCTTCCGTCTTCAGCCGAAGGAAGGAAACCACTGGGCTGCCCAGGCCCAGGGCAGTCCCCCTGCCGGCGGCGGTGGGGCTAGTGGCGCAGGCTGTTCTGGGACGCAGGCAGGCAGGACGATTTGCACAGTGACGTCACCACTAATCCGCTGCTCAAGTCCAGTGCCCGGCCTTCTTTTTCCTACACAGGGAGAGAAACAACCTCATGAGGCAAGAAATAGAAAACCGCCCCGTGTAGCTCAGAGCCCTGGCCCGGGGGGCGGAGGCGTTCAGGGTGGGGGGTGGTTATTTGCACTTTTGCTCAGCATAGGACCTGGTCGGTCTTAAAAAACACACCTCTCTTCACTGAGAAACATTTATTTTCCCATGTAAGAGCCTGCAGTTTAACAAGAAAGGCAAAGTGGAATTAGGCCTGCCTTTTAGTTTTGTCCTTCTGATTTTTTAGGGACCCTAAGAGGTCTCTGGAACCCGTGTCACCAAAACGTGAGAATGCAATTCCCCAGTAAGGGTCCCGGGTCCCTGCGGGGGGACAGCAGCTCACCCTCTGGACGCCCAGCAGCTGCCGCTGGCCAGGCTCCCAGGGAGAGGCACCGAGGTGGTGGGTTCGACGGTTCTATTCGAGCTTTCCAAGCGGCTCAGCGTGACTAACTCAACGGGCAAGAGTGACTCCGTAACAACAAAACAGAAAAAAAAACTGACTTACTGCTTTGTAGTCCAGAAACATTTCTTTAAAAGCCAGAAAATCAGTAAAGGTGAGCAGCATGTCGAATATGTCGCCGGCCACTTCGTCTTTATGGTGCCTGCAAGGGACGGGGGGGGGGGGAGCTGGTTTGTGCGTGAACAGTGGGACAGACTGTCTCCTCGAGATCCGCTCAAAGGTTTCGGGGCCCTCCTACCCGGGACCCAACCGCCCAGTGCGCTCAGCGCTCGGCCTTGATGTTCGAGCACGGAACACCAGAGGGGGCCTTTTTTCCAGGCGGGAGGAGGAGGAAGGCGGAGAACGGTGGAGCGCGGAGTCGGGCCCCACTCACTGTAAAGTCGTCGTGAAGGCCGCCATGCTGAACCCCGGAATCCGCTCCAGCAGCTGTTCCTCGATGTACTTCTCTACCAGGGAGATCTGTAACGGCGGGAAAGGCCTCTGTCGGACCACCAGACTTCCTTTCCCAAAGCCCGAACTAAGAGCCTGTTCCGTGCACCTGGCCCCGGGTTGAGTGCTGGGGATGCCACAGAGAACCGAACCACGGCTGCCGTCCTGGAGGAGGACTCGCCGGGCCCGCCGAGGGAGAGGCACTGGCGGGTCGTTACACGAAACAACACAGATGCTCTCGGGTCAGCAGGGACAGCGGCGGGGCTCCCACCCCGTGGCAGGAAGGAAGGAGTGAGGTGAAGGGACTGTTCATCCCGGGCAGGGGGAGTTCGTGCAGAAAGAGCACAGACAGAAGCCTGTGCTTAGAGGCGCTCACAGGGCCCTTGTGAGCTGAGGCTTGGCTTGAGAAGCCTGCGCAACTCTGCCAAGCTTCTGCATCAGGAGAGAGAGTCCTGCAGGCCCACGGCCATCCTCGGATGGGGGGAGGTCACACCGGGAGGCAGCCCCAGACCTCAGCAGAGCGGAAAGACCCCAGGGTCGGGAACCGACGTTCCTGGACTCTAGCTTCAGTTTTGCCACCTTGGTTTTCACTTTTACCTAAGTTGTCCTTACCCGACTGGATTAGGAGAAACAGCGTGTGAAAGTCAAAAGGTCAAAAGTATATAAAGGCGAGGTATGGTGACCCCACGCACAGTAACTGAAAGCAGGACTGTGATAAAGCCAAACATCTTTTAAAATAGAAGCTGGTAAAATCAAACGTTTGAAAAACAGCCCCAAAAGCTGTGTGGAGCAAAGCAACAGGAGATGAGGACTAAACCAAATTCTATTTATTTTTAGGGAGGGAAGGGAGGGAGTGGGAGAGAGAGAGAGAGAGAGAGAGAGAGAGAGAGAGGGGGAGAGAGAGGGGGAGAGAGAGAGAGAGAGAGAGAGAGAGAGAGAGAGAGAGAGGGGGAGAGAGAGGGGGGGAGAGAGAGAGAGAGAGAGAGAGAGAGAGAGAGAGAGAGAGAGAGAGAGAGATATCAATGTGCGGTTGCTGGGGGTTATGGCCTGCAACCCAGGAATATACCCTGGCTGGGAATCGAACCTGGGACACTTTGGTTCCCAGCCCGCGCTCAATCCACTGAGCTACGCCAGCCAGGGCTTTCAGCACCTTTCTTTTAAAAAGATTTTATTTATTTTTTAGAGAGAAGGGAAGGGAGGGAGGAAGAGAGAGAGAAACAGGGACTGGGTGCTTCTCCCACACACCCCGACGGGGACCCAAACCTGCCACTCAGGCGTGCGCCCCGCCCAGGATGCGAACCAGCGACATGCTGGTTTGCGGGACAATGCCAAGCAACCGAGCCACACCTGTCAGGGCAAATTTCAGCATCTTTTCACTGTAAATTCACATTTAACAAAACCCTAACCTCTGGTAAGAGAAATAGAAATCCACTTACATATTCATTAAAAATCGGTGTGTAGGTGAGTTTATTCTCTTCCGTGTCTTCGAACTCCTGGTAGTGCTTCTCCATGAAGTTTCTCTGCAGTAACTGGAACTCGTCATCTGAAGCACAGTGAAGAGAGGGATTCTTTGTGGTGCAGACTGGAAACCATAGCGGTGTGTACATAGTCGGGAATCGTAAGTCAGAAGCGGTTTCTTAGTGGTCAGTGTCAAGGAGAGAGAAAGCTCAAGGTGTTTCAAGGAAGCGTTAAATGGGACACCAGTATGATATAGTCTTACTATTACTATTATTACTATTTTAATACTACTTAATTACTATTTTAATAATGAAATATACACAACATTAGATTGCACTAATTTTAAGTGTCCCAGTTGGTGGCACCGAGTACCTTCGCACTGCTGTGTGGCCTGCAGCCATGACCACCGAGGCCCAGCCGGTCTTACACACGGCATACAGGGCGGGTTAGGAGCTCCCTCGCATTACTCTTCCCCAAAGGAACGACAGGGTTCTCTTATCCTAACATAAATCCAGCAGTGGTGGTGAAAACAGTTTAGTGAGTTAAATGCATGGGCTCCGACAGAGGCTAGACTGGCTGGGTTCAAACACCACCTCGGGCACTTTGCACTGTGTGACCTTGGGCACGTTACTTAATTTCCAGTTTCTTCACTTGGAAAACAAGGGTGATCACAGTTCCTGTTATATAGGATGGCTAGGTGGAATTTACATGAGAATTCATGCAAAGAGATTAGTTCACAGCAAACACTTAAATGTCAGAAAATAGGAAATTGTAATAGCTGAAAAGACTTTGGAGTAAACACGCTGGGTTTACAGAAGGTTCATTTTCCCAGAGCATACAGGGTACCCCTAGAGGGCAGAACTCCAAGTATTCCTCAGGCTCCCTGCAATCCCCAGACCCACAGGGAATGAGAGCTTCAGGGTCACAGCTGAACGGTGAAACGTCTGTATTTACAGGGCTAAGGGCACGGACCTTTCCTGCACCCAAACATACAAAAACTGCGCTGGTGATTTTCAGACTACACCACACTAAGAAATACTGCTAGTAACACCAAGGAAGTGTCCTCTTCCTAATTCTCAGAAAACTTGGAAGTCAATAGACAAATTTTCTTAGACTGTAAGTTTTTCTCTCTCACACAGAGTTGTCTTAAACCCTCGGAGCCACTTACTGCTTACTACTTAGAACTTATGGATGCCGAAATGAACCCACAGACAGGAAATGCAGATCCAGCTAAAGTACAACACCTTGATTTCTTCGTGGACATGTGTGCTATGACTATGGTATGATTCTGCAGTTTCTGTCATAAAAATGTTAAAACCAGGTGGCTCATGGTCTCTGAAATAAAGGAGGTCAAAGATTTCTTGGAGTTTTGCCAGGAGCCCCGTAACTTCTGGGTGCTGGATTTTCCGAGTAAGCCCTGACTCCCGGATCTGTGGACATGAGTTGTTTTAAGGAGTCCCAGGGTGCACGCACTAAGGCTTACTATTACATTGTGCTACATTAAAAATTGTATGCAGCTTGATGTTTTCTCTCGTTTAAAAATTAACTCTGCCCTGACCAGTGTGGCTCAGTGGGTTGAGCATCCTCCCACAGAGCAAAAGGTCGAAAGGTCACTGGCTCATTCTGGCTGGATTGCCCCTCAGGGCACATGCCTGGGGAGTGGGCCAGGTTCCTTCCCCCCCACGTTTCGGGGCTGGCTGGGGGCTTGTGAGAGGCAGTGGATTAATATTTCTCCCTCATATAGATGTTCCTCTCCCTTTCTCCCCGCTTCCCCCCTCTCAAAAAATAAAAAAAATCTTTTAAAAAAGTTAGCTCCCCAAATTGATGTGAGTGTCCTTAAAAGCTCGGGTGTAAGAACTGATGCGCAGCGCCACACTGGCGAGGGGGCTTACCCATGATAATGTTCTCTAAGTATCCAACCACAGCATCGAATTCTGCGTCAGAGGCGGAGGAGCTGGAAAATACGCCTGGATTAGCTGCTGTTTCAAATCGTTTAAAAAAATTTATTTGGACATTTTCAAACATGCAGGGGAACCCCCGCCCCAGCAAAATAAACTTCCTATCACTCAGCTTCAACAATTGTAATGATTATTGTCTAATCTAGTAATTCCAAACAGAATAAAACACAACGTGTTGCGACACTTAGATGAATGTAATGGCTTCACTTTTGAGAAAATCTGAAATAAAGGGGGGAAAGGGTCGCGTAGAACATGTTAAGGCTCCTCCGCATGTATTTCCTGTGAGTTGTACTCAACGCATTTGCGCTATCAACCCATACTATCAGTTTGCCAGCGTGAACCCGGAGCCTGCGAGACCCTGGCCAGGGCG
Source organism: Phyllostomus hastatus (assembly GCF_019186645.2). Lineage (NCBI taxonomy): Eukaryota > Metazoa > Chordata > Mammalia > Chiroptera > Phyllostomidae > Phyllostomus > Phyllostomus hastatus. Next base: position 24,371,964 of record NW_025334024.1, read on the forward strand.
GGGGGTAATTACACTAGGAGTCCCTGGTGGTGGTGGGTTCTCTGACCCGTGGTCCGGCCTGGGCAGCTCAAAGCCGCCACGTTCTGCTGACGATGAAAGATTGGAGGAGGGAGTGGGGGAGGGGTGCTGCGATGGAGGCGTTGATCATTGCGTGACACCCGCCCCGCACTCTCGTCCTCCCGAGCCTGGAGCCTGAAGCCGGCGGGTGCCACAGTGACAGAATTGACACCGGTAATTGGGGCGGAGCCTCGACAGTCCCCCACTTCGCCAGGGCACCCGCTCCAAAGGGCGCAGGCCGAGGCCAGGCGCCAGGTTGTCCCGGACCGGACGGTGTCACTTACGAAGACAGCGCGAAGCTCTCCTCCTCTAGGGCGTCCATCGCTGCTGCCGCCGCATCCACCCCGCACAGGTGAGCCGCCCGTCCGCCTCTTCTTAACCAACCCGCAGGCCAGGCCCAGCCTCCGTTCTGCTCCGCAGAGACCCAAGCGGCATTTGGGAGGCCTTGCCGCCCAGGCCACAGCCGGGTCGCGGCCTAACCACGCGCCAGTCCGGCCTTTCTGCTCCGCCAGGCCTCTGCGCGAGTTGCTGCAGCTGCCTCGAGGCCCTGGCGGCGGTTACCGAACTCTACGCGCCGCACCGCCTCCTGTCACCATGGTAACCGCAAACCCGTCCCCCCGCCTCACAGCTTGCGACAACCAATCACAGACGCGTTGCCTGACGCTAGGGGCGGGGAAAAGATAGGGAGCGGAAGTGATGGAAAAGGATGGAGTCGCGAGGGAAAGCAGCTGACACGCCAGCGAGCACCACGGGCTCGTTGGCGTGTTTTCAGGCTGTGCGGCGGTTAAATCTCACGTCACCCCCGTTTTATAGAAGGAATCCAAGCCAAGGCCCTCAATTTCCTCATTTGCAAATTACAAGATTTAAGACGAGGATTACCCAGTTTAAAACGGGTTTTAAGAGCACTACATTGCAAATCTCTGGAGAGCTTTTGAACCGGATAATTGCCGACGTCAGATCTGCAAGGCAGTTATTCCCTCGCGTGGAAGCACACCGGCTTCAGGCTCGGGAGGAGCAATTACCTCACGGAAAGTGGATACTGGAACATCATAAATATTCACATCATAAAGACTACTCTGCAGCAACTGTTTTCTTTGCTAATTGGACGAGATGAAAGTTGACAGACCCCCTTTGAACAATGCAATCCGAAAACTTTTGCTAAAATTTGCCAAAAACGATTCCTGAGAGTTGATTTCTCTTGATTAGACCACTGGGCATTGTGTCTCTTTGGCTGCATTATATCACCTTTCGGCCAAGTGTGGCACATGGTGCAGGGATTTAAGGTATGGCAATTGTTATCAAGACACAATTGTATCCAGGATGAGATCAATTCTCAGAGGTACTAACTCTGCTTTAACACCCAGTCGAAGACAGGCATCTAAAAAGGTCTGCCGAATAACTGGACTGAGTTCTGTTCAAGTCCAGCACTGGCCACACAGCTCAAAGCAAACTCGGCAAATTTCCTCATGGCCTACTTTCTGTATAAACCACTCTTCTTTTGGACTAAATGAACTTGCCCACCCTATCTGTTGCTAAATCATGCATGGGATCAGAGTGGAAGGAGAAAATGATAATTTCATCTATTCTGATTACCTATGGCTGTTACAAGCCACCCAAAAAGCTTGGTGGCTTAAAAGCAATTTTGCTCACCAATCTGCCGTTTGGGCAGGACTTGGTAGGGAGAGCTTGGCTCTGTCTGTTCCATTCCGCATCAGTTGGGGCAGGTGGAATGGGACTAGAGGAGTCTCTTCCCAGCTTGCTCACATGGCTGGAACATCCGTGTTGGCTCTTGGCTGGGAGCTCAGTGCGGATGTTTGTTAGAGGGCTGGGGTGGAGGAGTTTCAGTTCCCTTCCATGTACAATAGGCCTTCCCAGGGTTGCTTGGTTTTCCTCATTCCGTGGTGGCTGGTTCCAAGAGCAATTACCTCAAGAGACAGGAAGTGGAAGCTTCCAGTCACTTAAGGGCCTGGGACTAGAAACTTGGCACAGAATCACAGCCATGGAACTATACTGATCAAGCAGGCACAGAGTCCACCTCGATTTAAGGGGAAGGGACATCAAAGAATTTGTGACCAACTTTAGTACACTTCACCATCTCTGGCTATTAGAACAAACTATACCAACCAATGGGGACATGCCCTGGCTGGTGTGGCTCAGAGGACTGAGGGCCAGCCTGTGAACTGAAGGGTCTCCAGTTCAATTCCCAGTCAGGGCACGTACTTGGGTTGCAGGCTGGGTCCCCAGTTGGGGGCGTGTGAGACAACTGATGGATGTTTTCTCTCACACATCAATGTTTCTTCTCTCCCTCTTTCTCCCTTCCTCCCCCTCTCTAAAAATAAATCTAAAAAACAAAAACAAATGGGGGTAAAGATAATCATAGGTACCCACTTAACTCAGGCATGTGCCAAGTACTGGCGCTGAACATTTACAAATACACGGTCTCCTTTTGAAATACCTGAAACTCTATGGGGAAAAACTGCAATGAAGTACTGTCATTTCCATTTCACAGATTAGGGAACCAAGGCTGGGAAGTACTTGCGTACTTGCAATAAGGAGAATCCTGGGCCTGAAACATGCGGTCCAGGCTCATTCCTGTTTTACTCGTCATGCTAAACTCCAATCTCTGAGTTGTTAGACCACACCAGAAACTAGAACACGATACTCTTCTGGCGGGGGACAAACAAACAAAAACCAACCAACCCAGAAAACAAAACTCCAGAATGGTATCTCCTTTTTGGAGAAAAGTAAATTTACTTGACTCTATTCAATGTTTTCCATGAATAATTATTTCTTAAATCCTCTGGGTTAGCATTACTAATTGTTTTAAGTGAATAGCAAAAAATGTAATCTATGGAAGACCTGATCTTAGCAGGAGTGTGTGTGTTCATGGATACATATTCAAGGTGGATGTAATTCATGCAGAAGTCATTTTCTGCTAGTGAAATTATTTCTGTGACTGAATCACTGTTTCCTGGCATTCTGCAAATGGCCCTGTGACTTTACCTCGCTTTATCAATCTCATTCAAAAAAAGGTGGCAATTCATTAAAAACTTTTTTTGCTGAAATCCTGGGGGTACTTCTGGAAAACATAAAATATAAATGATATTTTGTTCTCTCTGGTACAATATATCATCAGTAAAAGCCTAGCTTTCAATTTCTGTTAAAATGCTTACAGGCTGTGCAGAATATAGAGCTATTTACTCTCTCCTACATAGCTTGATAGCTTTCTCTTCTGTGTTGAGTAAATAGCTTTCCCTTTGAAATAGCTCCAAGATGACAACTTTGCTTCCATCCTGAATAATTTAATATTGAAGCCCTTGTTTTCATGGTCTAGAAGTGAAGAACTGGAGAAGTAGCCCCTCTGACAAAGTTTGAGAGCCGATTCCTGGAAAGCTACTTTCCTTTGTTGACAGATCGCCTACTATTTCCATTTACTTTCTGTCTTTGCTGGATTTGCAAACTCCTTTCACCTCTCAGATGAATTACTTCCAAGTCTCCCTACAGGTCTATTTCCATATGTCGTTCATCTTTTATCCCGCACCCCAACTCAGTCTCCATATTGAAGCCAGAACCATTCTTTGAAACTATTACATTTATCAAAGCACCTGTATGCTTAAACTTCTTTGCTTTCTATCGAATTTAGGATAAAATACGAAATCCTTCACGTGGCTCCGTGAGCGATCCCCCGCTCTCTCCATCAATGGAGCACACAGTTCAGCCCACTCAGTTCCTGTCTTGCTAGCTACGGGGCCTTCCATCAGATCCCAAAGTCACGGAGCACCGTTCATCCCGAGTGAGGGCCTTTGCCCACAGTGTGGTGCTCACGCAGCTACCCGGACCTACGCCCGTTCTCAGTCTCTCTGCCTGGCCATGTCCTTACTTCTTCGAGTCTGTCCTCATATCACTTTCTCAGTGAGGTTTCCTCTGCCCTTTCTCCCCATCTAAACTGAGTCTCCGCATTGTCTCTCATAGCATCCCATTCTTTTCTTCCAAGGCACTAACAATTTATTGTGATAATTATGTTGCTCTCTTCCCACGACCAGATGTAAGCTCCACGAACAAGCCTGTTTGGATCCTGTATTGGCACAATGCCCAGAATGTATTAGATGCTCAATAAAGATCTGCTGGATGAAAAGGGATTAACCTTGCTTCTTGCTCCTACTACTGGACTCTCCCCTGCTCGGGAAAGCAGCCCTTGAACTTGAGAGGATGCTGTCTTGGAACTTCAGCAGCAGGTACCAATGAAAGTTGTGAAATCTTAGTAAAAAAGGGCAACGAATGTTTTATTTCTCCAATGCAAATTACTGTGTTCACCACGAGCTAGAGAAAACATATATATATTTATAGATATATTTGAATTTATGGAAGACAAAGACATGGAAAAAAATCCAGCACCCCAACAAGTACAGCCAGGAAGGAAATCAGCTCTGTGAGAGGACATTGGAAAGAACTACAAACAAGAAAGGGTGGGAAAAGGAGAAAAAAAAATGTGCATTGAGTTTAAGACATTGTAAAACTCAGGAGACATATTTACTATTCAAGTATAAACTCAGTAAGGACTTGGCATAAATTGAAAGGCAGCTGCTGAGGTACACCATTATAAAATAAGTTCTATGAATTTACAATTCTACCTTCCAATTTTCTGGGAGAAAAAACCAAACTCTTGAAGGTCTTCACCAGAGACCCTGAGCGGGGTGAACACTTTCGATGAAGACATAGTCGGCAACCCATGATTGAATTCACTCTTCAGAACCATGTGATTTATTTAAAATGACAGGAATACGTGCTCTCAGGCTGTCCTCAAAGAGTTTCTGAGACTATTCGTTCAAGAGTTTCAAAGGATATTACTTCCAAAAACAATACTGATTAAAAAAAATTTTTTCTTAACAAAAACCTGATTTGATGGTACCTTAAAAATACCCTAAATACCAAATATTCTCCAGTCAGCCATTGCAGTTAGTTTAAGAATTCCTCCTGCAATGTTAAAACATTTTCCCTCACAAAACGTGGGTACTGAAATTGGATAGAAACACCACGAGTGTGGAAACACCACCAATGTTCTGCAGTTAAAAAAAACTAGAATGTTCTTTGGAATCACTGAAATATCAAAAATCTGGTTTGTTTTGTTTCTCCTGCGGTCGGTGCACCTTCTCGGAGGCCCTCCGCGCTGCTGTAGTATTGACCTATGTGACTCTAGCTTTACAGATTCAAGTCTTCCAGTGCAACATCCACACTTCCCACGCCGCTCTCTCTGACCAGTGGGGGGTCACACGTAACCCAGAAACGGCAACGTTTACTCCTCCGTAACGACCTTCTGTCCAAAATAAAACTTTAGAACACGAGACAAAACATCCTGTGTTAAACGAGCCAATGAACCCGACCGGGAGAACTCCTGCGCGCGCCGGCGCTGCAGAGGGCGCGCTCCCCTATCGCGGCCACGGAGGGCCGCAGGCCTCGCTCGTGCTCGCGCTCGTGCTCGCGAGCGCTCGGCTTTCCTCGGCCGTGAAAGGGATTTCCCGGGGCTGGCGAGTTGGGTTGGGTTCTAAGAGAATTTTGTCTTTGACAAACTACCGTTTTTAGCATAAAATCTGGCCATGGCTATAAGTTTCAATGTGCGTACAACTGATTAGAGATGGGTTTTTTTTTTTCCTTTGTTTTTCTTTTCAACATTGGCTGGAACTGAGTAGAAATAAGTCCGTAATGTCTCTTCACGTGTGTCATGAAATGTGCGAGATCTGTCTGACTCTGGACACTATTTCCTTACGACACAACGGGCAGGTCTCCAGTTGCAAGGCACAATTCATGCACAGGTCACTGCGGAGAAAGACAAATGCCAGTTAGGGTAGCGCTCCAAAAGGACCCCTGCCCCCGACTCAGTCCGTATGAAACGCCAGTAAGCTGTTAGGGGGACAAACAACAATTGGCGGCTAACAAAAGAAGTTCTTATATAAATAATACGTCTCCCTCCCATTTCTGACCCCCGGTCTTCCTCTCCCGAGGAAGCTCGTGCACATTCTTCCAGAAGTCTCCATGGGCACAGCGTACATGTGCAGATGTGTATAAGTATGTAGGTTCAACACTATTTTTCCCAGGCAGCTAGCCATTGAGCCCAATATCGTTTGCCAAATAGTCCATGTTTTATCGTAGATTTGACACTGTATCTTTATCATATGTTAAAATTTTCATTTGTAGTTAGTTCTATTTCTGGGTTTCTACTCTGTTCTGCTGTTCTTTCATTTTGTTCATATATTAGGACCAAACAATAAACATTTGTTTTAATATATCTTAAGATGTAGTAGGTAGGGTAGTGCTCCTCCATACCTCTTCTTTTTTAGAATTTTCTGACCCGCCCTGACTGGTGTGGCTCAGTTGGCTAGGTGTCATTCTGCAAAGCGAAAGGTCACCAGTTCGATTCCTGGTCAGGGCACATGCCTGGGTTGTGGGTTTGGTCCCCGATTGGGGTGTGAACAAGAGGCAACTGATCAGTGTTTCTCTCTCACATCAATGTTTCTCTCCCTCTCTTTTTCCCTCCCTCCCCCTCTCTCTAAAAATAAATAAAATATTTTCTAAAAACCCACAAAACTAGACACAAAATTTTTCTGGCCTTAGTATCACGTGAATTTTTAAATTGGTGTTTCTATTTCTAGAAAAAGTCGTGTTGCCTTTTTTATATGGACCAAATTAAACTCAGGGTTTAGGGAAAACAGTTGCCTTTCCAATACTGAGAGGTCTTCCCAGCCAAGAGTGGATTTATTTATTTGAGTCTCCTATTCCCTCCTCGGTGATTTAAACGTGCTTTTCACATACTCGCCACATACTTCCTGGTATCTATTCGCAGACAGCCTTTTTGGGACTATTGTAAAAGGAAACTTCAATTATACGTTCTAACTGGTTACTGTTCATACAGAAAAGAGCTACTGCTTTTTGTAACCAACTAGTGTATTCAACAGGTTTTCAGTCAAATTCTCCTGATAATCCAGGTGTTTAATCTATCATCTCCAAACAATTCTTTTCCTCCTCCCTGTCTGTCTCCCCGCCTCCCCCCTTGTCTTGACTGCCTCAGCTTACAGAATGCAGGTCATGGCACCGCCCGCAAGCATCCTGGTCTCGTCCCCAGCATCTGCTGGAGTACTTCCAGTGTGTCACCATTACAAAGATGCTAGCATTTGGTTGAGACACATATGTCTTTATATTGTTAAGGAAGTATCCATGCATTCCTATTTATATGGTTTTCTCCCTTCCATTCATTTGTTTTGAAATATTTCACCCATTTGGAATGGATATTTGATGTTAATGAATGCCTTGGCAGCATTTTTTGAGAAAGCGCTTAATTCCCTGCACCTCCTGGGTGGCCTATTTAAGTACGTTACACTAACGGACTTCCTGTATGGTACCATCCTTGCGTTCCTGAGATAAGCTCCCCCTCGACTGTGTTGCTGGGTCCTATTGCTAATATTTGAGATTTTTAGATTTGTTTAAATTTTCTTTTTTGGTGCTTCCTTTATTAGCTTTTGGTACGATCATCCTGGAGGCTTTGTGAAAAGAATATGGTGGTTCCTATGGTTCCTGTTTTCTCTGTGGTCTGGAGAAGTTTAAATAGGATCTATGTACTCCCTGAGAGTTGGAGGGATTCACCTGGGAGAACATCTGGGCTTGGTGATTGTGGGGAAAGGCAAAGGTAGCTTTGATTTTTTGTTTGCTTGTTTTTAGATTTTATTTATTTACTTTTAGAGAGGGGAAGGGAAGGAGAGGGAGAGAAACATCAATGTGTGGTTGCCTCTTCCTCACCCCCTACTGGGGACCTGGCCCAGAACCCAGGCATGTGCCCTGACTGGGAGCTGAACCGGTGATCCTCTGGTTCACAGGAAGGCATTCAATCCACCGAGCCACACCCTCCAGGGGTGATCATTATCTCAAATTCTTCTGTGGTAACCGGAATACAGGATTTTTCAGTCTCTTCTCAGGGTCTGTTCATGTTACTCAGTTTATTCAGATTTCTTTTCTTGAACTGCTACCCTCCACCCCATCCTTTTAAACTGTTGCTGCTAAAAGTTGAACTAAATTTTCTTATAATTTTTTAAATTTCCTCCTCCAACCAGTTTTGGATTTATCTATTAAGGATACCATGCTCATACCTAAGATACCTGGTTCTAAGTGTTTAGATTTCAGCCTTCTTTCACGAGCCTTATTGTGGGCAGAAACACTGAGAAGGCCAGAGAGCACAAAGATGAGTAAGACCAGGTCCTGCTGCCTGGGATCTTACCATACTTACGGACCAAAGATCAGAAAGGGTATGGAGATACCCAGCCCTTAAACTCCGCCTCTGCCTGTGAGGCCCTGATAACGAAACCCCCACAGGGGCGCAAAGTGGGGCATTCTGGGCTGCAGAGGGGATTCCAAGAAGAACCACAGCTGGCACTGCGGGGCCTTCCTTTCAAAGAGACACTGGCACAGGTGGGGTGGAATGCGGGACATGGCATGCCTGTCCCTTGGCAGCCGTCAGATGACAACCCGTTCCAAGACAACAGACGAGCAGAAGCGGAGTCAAGGGCCTGGGCTGAGACATACCTGAGGGTGACAAACTGGCGTCCATCACTCCAGGCTCTGGACCCCTAGGAGACCTGGCGGCTAAAGCTACGTCAAAGTAAGAGCAGGGCAGGGCTCGGGCCGTGATGAGTTACGGGGAACCGGCCTGGGACATCGGCACGGGCACTGCCCACACACCGTCAGCGCACACACCTGGCCAGGCCAGGGCCTGCCCACCGCCAACCCTGTTCCAGCCCTGGCTGGGACGGCCTTCTTGTGCGGCCTTGGCATTTAGCCGCTCTGTCCTGTAGGGTCGGGGCTGCCCTCTGAGCTTATCTCATACAACTGGAATTTGGTTAGATGGCAGGGAGGCGCTGCCTTCTCAATGGTTAGGAGTATAAATAATAAAAATATATGAGGAAGCTCTAAGGCTAAGAGTTGCCTAAGAAGCTCATAAACAGCTCCTTGTGACATGAGAACGACCTGGCGGTTGCAAGGCCCAGTTCACACGGTGCTGGGAAGCCGAAGGCCCTCCATGTCGGGCGGCAGCTTCTGTTTCAGGTGCTGCCTGGAAGCCGGCCGTGCACACTTGGCAAATCTGATTCCTCGTTCAGCCCGCTTTAGATAAAATACGCTTGACGAACTGCCATGAACATTCTAAATACTCTTGGTAACGCTCTCAAAGCAATTCAAGAACAGGATGAAACCCTGCTTAAGGTAGTGCACGAAACAGGAGCTTCTCAAACAAACCCTCTTACCTGTGCCCACATGGCTTCAGCTGCGTGTCTGCCACCTCGTCACAACACAGGGAGCAGCAGTTCTCCCGGATGCTGACTTGCTTCAACAGAGCAAGGCGCCTGTGCCTGAGGAGAAAACACGGCGTGTCAACGAATGAGTGGGTCCCGTGAGCAGTGAGGCATGGGAAATGCTCTGAAACTGTTCTGTGCCGTGGACAGGAAAGGGGCTACACAGCAGACCTGACACGCTCAGCAGGCCTGACAAGTAGTGACCAAAAGGGACCACAGATTCCTAACTGGGCGGGCCATGGTAGGTAGTCACATGACGGGCCCATCAGTTCCTCAGTAAAAGGTTAGCCTTTACCTTACTTAGTAGCCCTGTCCGCTGTTCTTAGGCACCTGGGACTCCAAGCCTTGGAGATGTTCGAGTGATCTTCCCCAAACCCTTGGGAGGCATGGCCACTAGGTGGCGCACCTCAAACTCCTCACTGTTACCTGTTGCCCACGTACAACCCCTACTTACTGGAAATGTTAAATGTGAACTATCCTGTACCCCTTGAGATCTTGCTTCTGAGCATGCTCTCAGTTTGGCTTAAATAAATGCTAAAAGCTCCTAAAATATTCTGTAGATCTGGACATTCTTGCATCCTAGTATGGGAAGTACGTTAAACTCAGTCCAGTAGCTTTCACACACAGTTCACTCTCGCCAAGGCTGGAAGTCACTGGGTTCCACTGGGATGAGGACGTCATGGTCACGCCCTCGGTATCAACGGTTCAAGGGATTGATCTGCACAAGGTCACACGCCGCAAACAGACTCAGGAACCAGGTTCAGATCTTTTAGTTCTAACTCCAGCATTCTTTTCATTTTACCAGCAAATTTTCAACCGTGTAAGCCACACATCTCCGAGAATTTGATGAAAAGCATAGGGCCTTTCCCAAGAAAAACGCACAACCGTAAGTTTTCATACAATTTCACTAGGTTTTATAATTGCCCATCGTAGACTCTGAGCTTAGAAGCCTTGCGTTTTCACTCAGTTTGGAATGGGAAGGCAGAACCACACCGCCGAAGGCCAGCCCTGACGGACAGGCAAGAGGAACACGAAACATTCACTCAAGTGCATAAGGCCTCCCTACGTGCCAGGCACCGTTCCCAGCCCTGGAGACCCAGCAGTAGAGAGAGGACTGACAATGTCCTCTGCCTTCAGAAAGCTTACACTAGTGGGGGGACACAGACAATAAACTAAATAAAAAAGTGACATGTACAGAGTGTTAAGCACTGATGAGCTTTAGCATGAAGAAAAACAAAGCGGGGAAGACGATAAGGAGGGTGCACCAGAAAAGGTGACATTTAGCCCTGTGGCTCAGTGGATTGAGTGCCAGCCTGCGAACCATAAAGTTGTTGGTTCAGTTCCCAGTCAGGACACATGCCTGGGTTGGGGGCCAGGCCCCTGCTTAGGGGCAGGCCAGAGGCAACTGATGGATGTTTCTCTCACGCGCATTGATGTTTTCTCTCCCTCTTTCTCTTCCTCCCTTCCCCTCTCTGTAAAAATAAGTAAATAAATAAAACTAGAGTATGTTTCAGAAGCAGCAGGGAGGCAGGTGGCTGAAGCAGCAGCTAAACAAATGGGAGACGGTAGGGGATGAAGTCAGAGACATAACAGAGAGGAGGAGACACATTGTGTAGGGCATGGCAGGTCACCGTATGGATTTAAGCTTTTGCCTTAAGTGAAATGGCAAGCCACTAATATTCTGAGCGGAGAAGCACATGATCCGATTTAAACTGTAACACCATCATTCTGGAGGCTCTACTGAACACACTGAAGGGGGTCACGGCAGGAACAGAGAGACCAGCTGGATGGCAGGGCAAAAGTAGTCCAGGGGGAAATGGAGGCTGGGGCAATGATGGGACCTGGGATGTAACCTGAAGACACAGCCCGCAGAAGACTTGCTGCGGAACGGGATAGGGGAAGGGCAGAAAGGTGTCAAGGACACGCCAGGGTTATGGCCCCAGGACCTGGAGCGGTAACGGGGTTATTAACAGAGATGGAGGAGGACCGCTGGGGAAGCAGGCGGCCCGGGGAGGGCGACTACTGTAGCTGAGAGTTGGACGGGTATGCGGCGCCTCACTGTGTTCTTCCTCTTCTTTTCTCTTGTGTGTCAAGTTTTCCATTGTGAAAAGGCAAAGAAGAAGAAAACAAGAATGAATAAAAGGAGAGATACTGGAGACAGAGAACATGCGTAATATAGGACAGTCGACAAAATCCCAAGAAGCAAGAGGGCCACAGCCTGCTCAGCTGAAGCCGGGAAGGAACACTATTCCGGCGAGCACGGGAGTACCCCTGAATGTGAAATTTGGGACACGGGCTGCAAACACTGACAGCACAGAAAACAGTCTCGGGCATGTTAGCACTGAAAGCCACAACCTGTAAGTAAGCTCAACTGGAGTGTAGCAGCTCGAGGCTGGCATTAAGGAAGTTACTCAGTCAGCTCCGGACAACGCCTGCCCTGGCGTCACTCTCGGAGACAACGACATCCAGTGCAGCCTGTGACTCTGCCCTCCCTCCAGGCAGGCCGCCCTGTCGGCGCTGACCCGACACGGCACCCAGCGAGCACCCAGAAGTTGCCCACAAAAGGGGACTCGCCCACAGTGGATGCCCGTTACCATCTGACTTTCGGAAAGTTCGATCCCGCGGGGTGGCTAACTAAGTGCCAAAGCCGCTGTAACTTCAGCAAGCCTGCAGGGGACTCTCGGCGGACTGACCGTGCCTTGCACGGTGTTTGTGAGAAGGCAGACTGATTTACGCGCCGCATGCGAGAAGACGGGCTCCGTGAAGAGTGATGGGGTGTGGCAGGTGACAGAGCTGTCGCTTCGGACCTTCAGCGAGAGGAAATCGGGCTCGGAATCTCTGTCAGGCGCCAAGACAAGTCAAAGGGAAGTTCTAGGAGTGAACTTTAGGTCCCTAAGCTGGGATGTGAGTGGCCCTTCTGTTTTTGGGCTATTTCTGCAGACAACGCTGCTGTCGCTGCGTGACATGTTCTGGTTCATCTGGAAACTGCGGAGGCACTCCCAGGCCGCGGGCACTGAGTCCGAGGGGAAGCGCAGCCCAGCTGCTGACGCACCTGCTGTCTGAGCTGACACCGGGGCTAGGTTCACAACCTTACGTCACAGGTGCCTTCAGGGGTGTAACAGCCCAACACAGGCCACACCAGGGCCCGTGTGGTCGCCTCCACTGCCAGGAGAGACTCATCACTGACATAATACAGGTGACATTGGTAACAGAATACTCTTCCTCACAAAGGCCCAGGAAGCTGCTCTGTTAAAAGATGATAAACTTGGGCTCATTGTGAAACAAGGTTCAACTTGAAGCGGTTACCAGGAAGCAGCTGGAGTCCTTCCCAGCCTAAGGGACAGACCACAAGCACTGCACATGGAAGGAGGCGGCATCCGTCCACTGAGACCGAGCCAACCACAGCTGCTGGCAAGGGAGGGCTGTGAAATTTCACCCAAGACGGCCTCCGCTGTCCTAACGGCTGCGGAACAGCGCTGACACCTGTACCACGCAGTGAAACCCAACAAGCAGTCTGTTTCCACAGACCCAAGTCTGTTAAAAGATGCACTTAGTTTCCCAATGTTTAGGATTTACTGATATCAAGTGAAGTTAGTGTGCAGGGCTTTCTGGCGTGTGTGTGCATGTTCCACTGTCTGAGTTTCATGACCAATGTCGTTCAGCTCACAACCACCGTTTGGAAATGTCTTCCTTCCTGGGGCCCGCCGCGCTTAAAAGGACAGCGATGTCGCCTGTTACCTAACAGCCTGGTGGCGATCCCGCGTGAAACCGCCTGGGTCAGGCGCTTCTGGGGAACATAGCGCTTAATTTCTTCCAATTAATTTTATAACAATGGCTTTTTTTATACTCTTCTGGGATGTGTTTTAGTAATTCATATTTCCTGGGAAGTCACCATTTACTCAGCTTTTCAGATTATTTGTAGAAAGTTGGGAAAAAGCCTCTAGAAACTTGCAACCTCTCATGGGACACATGCGAAGGTCTGGGCACGGCGGGCTCAGGCCCCTTACCTTGGCAAAATGATTTTATCTTCAGCTGTCAGGAAGGCGTAGTCATTAAAAGTGCTAAATTTCATAGATGGTGGATATTTGAACGGTTTTGCTCCAAAATTGAACTCACACTGTTGATATGACATGAAACTAGCTGCGGCAAAAAATCCGGACCTACAGGGAAAATGAACGCAGAGGTTAGGACAATCCGCGGCGAAGCTCGCGCACAAGCGGCTTTGAGAAGTCGGAGCGGGCCGTGCCCTAGCCGAGAGGGTGGCGGGCTGTGTGTCCCCACCTAGACAGACTGGGGCCACTCCATCCAGTCCCAGCAAGGGGTGTCCTGCCCTTACTTTTCTGGTCAAAGTTCGGGGCAGCTTTAGGTATGATCGAACAGGTCCCCAAACTTGAAATAACATGGTTTCTCATCGCAACTGACTATACAAATGGACAAAGTCTTTATTCTGGAGAAAAGTGCATTCCATGCATCTCCTCAAATTTCTTACTGGGAAAAGCCACTTACACAGTAGAGGAAAAGACTTGCTTCTCAGGAGGGAGCTGGTTGCCATTTAAAAAGAAGATCATTTGCTTTTCATTCAAGTCCAGCAGAAATCCTACCGTATCTCCTACAGGGTAGAGCAAAACACCGTTACAGTATGGGGTTCTGCTGCGTGGCTCAGGGCTCTGATGTCGCGGCACTGAGCCTGCATTCGTGGTGGCCACGGAGTCAACACGCCCACCTTCCCCGTTCCTTCCGCACTGCTCTGAGCCCCACCCAACCAGTGCTTTCATGTAGCGCTAAGAAGAAAGTGTTGTCAATTAATCTAGGACAGGCCCAATTTCAAAGATGTTAAAAATGTGAAAAAAGATATGTGCATTTTGGGATCGGTGAAATTCGGTGAAATCAAAATCACGTGCTGTTTTGCCTCTTGGTTGAGATGTAAAACTCCCTAAGATAACAACTGCCCCAAAACCCGTTTTTAGCAGTGGCATTCATCTTCACGCACGAAGCTTTTGCTTTTTAAATTGTTGAAGGTGAACACGCGGAATTACGCAATGATGACACGGAAGATGGACACGCACTGCGGGTGGCGGCAGATCGGGTGTTACGCAGCGAAAGGGTTTGAAAAGTGAAATTCTTTACCCCCCTTGCAGGAGGGGTTTCACTTAAAGCATTTGTCCTGAGGAAGCCCAGAGTGGTTTATGGTACATTCTTATAGTAACGATTTAAAGAGGTTAAAATGTAACTACCCAATCTTGAGGCACTGAATAATATAGTATAATTATATAATAGTATATTTACACCAAACTTTTAGTTTCTTAAAATAAATATCTGAATGGAGGAATTACAAGGGATCTTAGCTTCATTTTTCTTTTGTCCCCTATTTTCCAAATTTTTATAATAAACATATTACTTCAGTAATGCTTTTTAAAATTATTTGAAAAACAAACTAGACAGTCTTTGTGGACAGTGCCCCTATCTTATCCTCTGTTAAAGTGAAGTTTCATATGCTTTTAAGAACCTGCAAGCCATTCAAGTGGCCAGACTTACGCTGGCTTTTACAGTTTTTTCCTTTCCCACACTATCAGTTTGGTTCATCAAGTGATGCTGTCCCTGCTCTCTCAGCATGCCTGAAAATTCAGTTGACATTTATAATGCCGACTGGGGCAGGAAACAGAGAGGAGAGGGCTTGGGGAAGAGGCGGGGCCACATCCCCTATCTAGCTCCAATGCTGGGAATAAAGTCTTCCCAGAGGCTCCACCCCCTACCATTTGACTGTGTGTCTTCAGAGCCAGTGCGGGGGTGGTAGGGGGGCACGACACCAGGAAGCCCCCTGAGAATACCACCCTCCAATGCAGTGGAGCTGTGGCAGGCAAAGCCTGTTCACGCTGAATTTTGCCAGGGGTGAAAAGACTCAATAACCTTAAATCCTCCGATCTAAGTGTTGAACAGACCAGCTGTGTGGCTCTAACTCTGCTGCTTTAATCTTTCATTAATAAATGTTTCCATGGTCTGGCACCTTGGATACTGCAAACTGGAGGGAACAAAAATTGAATGAGGTGAAAAAGATCATGCTGTTGCTAAGATACATTCCTGCAGAAAACCCTAGAGCCATGACTGAGTGCTCCGGCAGCCGGGGCATCCTGAGCCTGATGTCTGGGGAGTCGAGGCTGCACAGACGTGTTCGAGGACCGAAAGGCTTAAGCGGTCTTTGGAGGCTGCACTGGAGGTGCCCACAATGTGTCCACCAGATGGTGCCCGTTCCACAGCCACCTGGTCTCTGAAAACACCCTCGCTGAACTGGCATCGCACGGCCAGTCTCCTCAAGACCTCCACGGCTGCTCTGATTCAAAACATATACCCAGAGAGGAAACCAGAATTCACGTCAACCTTACCAGGGTCACTCCCCACTAAATAAAGAACTTCAGACTCTGAGATGTTTTCGCTAAAGGAAGGGCTCCCCCAGAGAATCACCATTCACCTCCATGGCAGGGGAGGTGACGGCTAACTAACCCTTTTCACATTGAGTATTCTTCCATTAAAACCTCTTACGGCCCCACACAATAACCAGTGCTTTACAAGCCAGTCGGTAAGCTCCTGGTAGAGGCGGACGAATACCTTCTTTCCAGCACGGGTGGAGGTGAGGCTTGCTTCTGGCGTTGTACCAGATCAGCTGCCGGCAGCCGTCGTAGGCGCAGGAGTACTCGTCGTCCCCGATGCCGTAGCCTTCCTGGGGGGACAGGGTCCAGGCGGTCAGCAGGGCTGGGTTGTGGGAGAGCCTGTCTTTTTTAACCATTAACCTGTGCCTTGAATTCTAAGGGGTTTTTTTTTGGTGAAGGGAGAGCCTGTATTCTTGGAAGATACCAAAGTTCTGACCCAGAATCTGGTTCCAAGTGAATGGAGAATGACCTCAGCCACAAGTATCTGCCATGTCTCACATTCGTGAGTTCATTTGATCCTCACTAACTACCTTGAGGCAGGTGGCATGCGACTCCGTTTTAAGAGGAAATAAAGGCTCAGAGAGGTGAGCCAGCTTGCCCACCCACACACTACTAAGGGTCCAGTTTGGACCTTGGAGTCTTCGGATTCCAAGGACCGTGAGCGGTCCACTTCACTGCGGCTGGGTGAACACCCTTCTAGGAGTGGACTTTAAAACCCCCACGCGCTCACAGATTTCAAGACTGGAGACAAGACAAAGGTTACAATGGATGATCAGCTAGTAGCTACCCTGAGACCAGCTCAGTTTGAGCGGCATACAGGCCCTCGGAGCCCTCTTGTATTATGTATTGCCTTTTAATTATTCCACAATTATTTTGTTTAGAAAAAGGTGGATGGAATCTAAAAGGTGGATAGAATCTTAAGTCATTCTGAGTGATTGTAAAAACAGAGGAAGCAGCACATCAGACATCTGCTATCTCCAAGGATCAAGGGTGAAAGATTCTTATGGAGAAAGACATCGAGAATGTGGGCCAAACCCAAGGAAGATTTCAGGTCCCGTGATGGTCTGCTTATTCCGTGAGATAAACAATGCAGTGAGGACACGGGCTGGAAAAAGGCTCTAACACACTCCACGACAAGTGCACTACGTGACGTAGTGGATTCTTGGACACAATCTACTGAATCTGGATGCGTGTCCTCCGAAGTGAGACTGCCGAATCGGCTGCTCTGGATGCACTGCTCAGACTGTTGAAGAGTTAAATGAACCTGCATGTAAACTGCCTTCAGGCAGGGGAGAAATTCACCAGTCTGCTGGAAAGAACTCCTTGCTATCCATCCCTTTTAGAGCCTGAACAAGTAAGTAAAGAACCTACTTTTTATTTTATGGGTGTTGGGAAGTAGGCAAAAGGCAAGCAATTCTTTTCTAAACTTTCTAATATCCCACAAGCCGCAACAGAACACCTGAAAGAAATCCCCAGGAGACTGCTAGCCACCAGGACTTGTGAAGAGTGGACTTCACCATGCAGTGTCTCCAGGCCTGGAAACTTCCCACCCGAGTGGCACTGGGACAAAGCGGGAGCTCGCACAGTTTGCACCACAGAGCAGCTTCTACAGGCTGAGAAGCGGCGCCCCTGCCGAGCAGAGATGCACTCTGACGCCCGCCTTGAGCCTGCGTCTCAGAGGGCAATCTCGGTGGACCACACCCCCCCAAACCTTCCCAGCAGGACTAACCGTGGTTTCCACTGGCCGAGACAAGTAAAGGAGAGAACAGGGCAGCTAGCTTGGTACTTGGGGTGACACATTTTGGTCTGCCTGTTTCTGGTCATGTATTTTAGTACTAGAAACATTACTTAAAAACAAACAAAACAAAAGAAAGTTTATCCACAGCTTGTCGTTCAGGGAAAGTTTTGAACCCTCCCACACATGGTGGACACTGTCCTTTTCCTGCGCTGCCCAGCATCCCAACCCCTTCCTGTTACGGGAATGTAATGAAGACACAGGGTCCGCCTCCTGCTCTGGAGGCAGCAGGGTGAGATGTGACCTGGGCCTGGCCACCCGGACCCGCCCATCAGACCCCTGGCGTGGTGAGAGGGACCCGGGGCAGAGGGATGGTTCTGAATGATTTGTTGCGGCAGCACTGACACAGCACTGGCACCGTGGCCCTGGAAACACGGACTCTTAATTCTGTCTCTCAGCCCTGGAGCCTGTCTGTCCAGTTCCCAAGGCCCTCAAGGGTCTGGGAGACCCGACTGGCTTCCGAGTCATTCGTCTTCTGTCGAGGACAACGGGGCCAGCTTCTCCGGGGCAGAGCGTTCCTTGGGTTACCCTGACCAGGGTCTGACTTCTTCAGCACTTGGAAACGAGGCGACTTTGGGCGAGCTTCTAAATTAGTTTCCCCCAACTTCATTCTCATCTTTAAGTAGGAGAATACCACCTTCCTCAACTCTCTGAAGATCAGAGGCGAGTATATGAAAAACTGGCCATAAGGTAAACACTCATGAAGTGGCAAAAGATATTTCTGACAAGTCAAGATGTGCCCTTGGGAACTTACTACTCCAAACCCCCCCCTAAAAATACAAAACAACAAAACAAACTGGTCTGTAGGGGCCTGACCACGATTTATCCTTAAAGTTTCTTATTTAAATGCCGGATTACCAAGCTCAACACTTTGATCATTCTTTCAAAACTGAAGCCCAGGCAGTAAGAACTAAAATAAAAAGGCATTGTGGACCGACTTCAAATTTAGAAACTGGGTGTATGCTAGGAATGACTTCTTCCATAAAACCACACCCTGTCTGCACAGGCAAAGAGTCTGAATCACCAGAACAATGTTCATTTGAATCAAAGTTGTAAGAATGACAACATCATTAATATTGTACTTTTGGAAAAAGATATAATCAGGCTTTATCAGTTTCTAGCAGGGGATTGACCAGTACTTGGAACACAGGAAAATGTGCTGTTTTTTTTTTTTTTTAAAGAAAGAAATTAACAGTCTACCAAGCAGTTTTGAAGGCAGGGAAGCAGTATTTTAAGCCTCTTAACTTGAGGAGCCAAAGTTTCTGCAACCACATGGCAGAAGTGAATTTCATCCATTAGATAAAATGACCCAGCTTCAGCGATCGCTTAGAGAGATATCGGCAACATTCCGCCGCAGGTGCCCTACACCTACACCTCCAGTGCGCTTGCCGCCACATCAGGAGAGATGGATTTTATATCAAAGCTTCCTCCCTAAAGGAATCCACATCTCTTCTAATTCTTGAGTAACTTTTTCTGGGATGAGGAGATTAGACAATTCTCTGAGATGCTCCCTATTTCAATTGCAAAGAAAAGAACTACTGTAGAACAGGAAGGCAACTGATTCTGGTCCTAGGTTCTTTATGTCCTGCTCTCAGTTTTCTCATCTGTAAAATGAAAATTGGGAGAATCAGATGACAGACTGTAAAATGAAGGTGCTCTGGAAATTAGGATTTTTTTTAATCTTCACCTGAGATTTTTTTCATTGCCTTGGGAGGGAGAGGGAGAGAGGGGAACATCAGTGTGAGGGAGAAATATCAATTGGTCACCTTGTCATATGCACCTGGACTGGGGATCGAACCTGCAACCTGGGTATGTGCCCTGCCTGGGAATCGAACCTATGACCTTTTGGCCTATGGGATGACGCTCTGACCAACTGAGTCACACCAGCCAGGGCTAAACTTTTTTTTCTTAGTCCTAAAAAATCATCTTTAGGACATCATTTGGGGCAGGCTCTCAGTGTAATGGATACTATCTGCTCTATATCTGTTGCCAGGTTGGAAACTAAGAGACTGACTAGCATTGTTCTCTGGCCCCACTTACTTCTGCCTACAAGGTGCCCCGCAGAAGCCCCAAGCTTCCAGGGCTGAATGAGGTCCAGTTGACAAGGAGGTCCTGCGTCAGGGAAGGTTCCCAACAAAAGTGACGGCACACTGGGGCCCGGTTCTCCCTGCTGGCCAAGAGTCCGGGCCTGACCGGTGCACTGGCCTCCTCCCTCCAACCTGCCTCGCTCCAGCAAGGAGGTTAGCAAGATGCACAGGTGATTCCGGGAGGCTACGGAGCCTCCCTGAAAGGGCCCGTTTTGCACTGTGCTCATGTGCTCATGGCGGGCAACCTTAGTTTGGTTTCGTTGGGTCACTTCTAAAACCCGTCCCGGGGCCTTACATTTGGGATGGGAACTTGTTTAGGTTAACAAAATAATCCAAGGGGCTCTTCCCAGCTCAAAGGGTAAAAATCACAAATCCCCAAAATATTCCTGATCAAACCAGATTAACTCCAAGCAGCTTATAAT
This sequence comes from Phyllostomus hastatus, assembly GCF_019186645.2. Taxonomy (NCBI): domain Eukaryota; kingdom Metazoa; phylum Chordata; class Mammalia; order Chiroptera; family Phyllostomidae; genus Phyllostomus; species Phyllostomus hastatus. Next base: position 24,392,082 of record NW_025334024.1, read on the forward strand.
TTGGGTAACAGGAGGAAGGCGATGAGACTGGGCCTCGGGAGGGTGCAACATCCGCAGGGAAGGGAAGAACCCCAGCCTCTCACACTCAAGTGGTGGTGGCCCCGCCCAGCCTGCTCTGCTGGGCTCAGCTTCCCTTCTGTACCACCACCGTCCGCAGTGACAGGTAAACACTGAATACTGAAAACAGTGTGCCCAGTAGCTACAAGGTGAGTCAAGTAAGAGAAGCCTACACTTCGTACTTAATGGAGGGAAGAAAATCTGACATAGTCCTTAAAACCTAAGCGTAAGTTAAAAATGATCCCCGGTCCCCATGTAAAAACCGAGCCAACGACGTGGCTGGGGCCGGAGCAGAGCGGACCAAGGACACGGCCAGCCTCTAGGTGGAAAATCACCACGAACTTAAAACGCAAGAGAGAAAAAGCTGAGGGGCAGTTCCACTCGTCTTTCTCCCTCTGAATCAGTTCCGGAAGCCACTGTGAGGGGTTTGGCACCGCCTGGATCAGCCCGAGAAACAATTGTTGCGCAAACCTACCCGAAGAATCAGCATCCTCCACCCACTCAGCCCAAACCGCCGCCCCGCCCAGGGGCACAGTTCTCCGGGGTACTCACGTGGTTGAGAAACTTGCTGTCGCGCGTGGCCCAGCCGATCTGCATGACGCCAGAAGTGACCACGGTGACCTCGTAGTACCACACCCCCGCGTCCACACAAAAGGTGCACCGCACACTCTCAAAAGAGGAGGCATCACAGCGAGCCTGGCAAAACCAGAGGGCGCGACAGTCCACCATCAATGCCCGAAGACCGCGGGGGGGTTGAGGGGGGACCAACCGCTCGGGAGGCTGACCGCGCTTTCTCCTTATGGAGGCCGCTGGCGGTCTGCTCAGCGCACCCGCAGTGACATCAGTGCAACGCTGAACGAGGCACCCGCCATAGTACACTGTCCTTTCCTGGGAACTCTAACAGGGTGGGAAGGCCTTAAAGATGGCTGCAGTAGCCATCAGGGAAGGCTCCTGACTTCATGTCTAAATACTTCCAGAGCTTTGCTCTCAAAGAGAATCTTTCACAAATGCATAAACATTGCCTTGACCTGTCCTTGGTGTTGGTGGCGGGAAAGGAGGGTATTTGAGGGTATAAGATGTGGTACCTAAAAATAACTGAAAGCAGAGAAGTACATAGAACGCTTGGTAATATGTAAGACCAAAAAGCTGTTTGCAGCTGCTCTTCAAACAGCCCTCTAATCCTGATGTGTCTAGTGCCTTACGGCACCTTCCCGCACAGAAGCAGCTCTCTCACCGACCTTCCCCGCAACCCCAGAAGCATTTCCAACGTGCAGGAAGGAGTGGAAGCACTGGTCCAAATACAATTGGCCATGCAGGGATTTAAAAAAGAAGGGGCTCTTTTGGAAATACTAGTCTTTTTACCTTTAGCTGAATAAGACGGCAGAGATTAAAAATAGACACATTTAACCTAGTCAATAAATATTACAGTGCTGCTTACATGTACAGCACCCTGTGGGATACAGAAGGAAAGGATACCCTCAACCTGTCTCCTGCCTCTTGTCCCTCTAACTACTCTTCGAGTAGGAAATACACTTCCATCTCCTCTGAAGGAAACTGCTTCTGTTCAGAACCGGGGCATGAAAACGAGAGCAAGATTCCCCTCCCACCCCCACCTCTAACGGTCCATCTGCAGGAGCTTTACCTCCAAGCCATGCGGTGAGATCTTCAGGTACTCGCTGACATCATTGCTATTCAGCATGGCCCTAATGTTCTTCAAGTCCACTTTCTCGTAGGTCAGCTGTCTACCTTCTTTCAAAACTGCAAAAGGAAAAATGGTCATGTGTCTAAGGCAGGCTGCTGTGGGGAGGAAGTCAGTGTTATAGCTAAATGTCACTCTTGTTCAGAAGTGCAGGCACTCGTAAATGGCAGAGCTGGTGGCGAGACTTATAACCCTGGCTTTGTGGCCGCAGGACCATGTGAGTCAAGCAAACACCAGGAAAGACGGCATTGCCGGGTCTGTGCTTTTGCTCCCTGTACCCACCACAGGTGGGACTCAGAGAAACTGTGGGTTCTGTTCGAGACACTGCACGAAGGGAGCAATAAAGTCGGCCACACGGAGTTTTTGGTTCCCTAGTGCGTATAAAATTTGTTTATACTATACTATATAGTCCACTAAGTGTACAACAGTATTATGTCTAAAAAAACAATGTATGTACCTTCATTAAAAAATACTTAATTGCTAAAAAAATGCTAACCATCATCTGAGTCTTCAGTGAGTTGTAATCTTTTTTGCTGGCATCACCTCCAATTTGCAAAAAATGCAATTCTCCGAGAAACGCAATAAAGCAAAAATGCAATCAAAAGAGGTCTGTCTGAGTTTTGCATACAACAATCTGAATCGTGCTTTTTCAGAGTTATTCTTTAACTGGCAGGACACAGGCTGCGCACCCAGCCAGCCCCACAATGCTGCAGCAGCAGCAGCTGGGGGTCAAGTGTCCAACGGTGCCCCGGCACAGTGCTCACTGTGAATGAATGCGGAGTGAGGACACGGGGGTGGAACGGTTTTATTGTAGTAGCCCTTGGAGGAGAAAGTCAGGAGCAACCCCTGTTGTGCAGGTCAGACATTCTGGAGTTCCGAAGAGCAAAGGTGGGACGGGAAGAAGAGTAAAGTGAGGGAACGGGCCCAGAGGCAGGCACGATGGGGACCTCTCTGTAGAGCAGGAGGAGACAGTGGTACTGGGAATAGCTGATTGCACAGGGCCATCTGATTAACAGCCTTGATGCAGCGGGAGACAGGGTAGCAGTAAGTTTTTGAATGGGAGAGTGCTGGAATCAGAAGCATTCCATGTAATTGTTGTCCGAAGGGCCCACAGAATGCTCTGGTGCGAGAGTGCAGCCACCCCGCCCGCCCAGCACACAGAGGACCTCGAAGGAAGGAGCCCCGCTCACAGCTGCACACTGGAGACAGTGACCCTGCACCAGAAGTGGGCTGGGGGTGGGACGGGCATTTCGGTGAGAGACAACGACTCACAGAGATTGTCCAAGCTCCACTGGGCACAAAAGCCGACCTGACGCTTCAGGTACTCAGGATCGTCGGCCCAGGACTCCAACGTGACAAGCCGGTCACTAATACTGGATTCGGAGATGGTCAACTTGTTTTCACCTGTTTGCAAAGACAGACCTCGAGTGAGCCCTGAAAAGGTCAGATGATTTGCTGGGCAGGTTAGTGGTGGCAAGCAGTGAGGAGAGGTAACTTGGAAACTAGAATACTGACACAGCGCAAGAGCTCTGATATTTTCTAGAAAGTAGCAACCTCTCACTAAATTTTTAGCTATAAAAAGGGGGTAATCACTGTTACCAAGTTTGGGTTCCCAGGTGAGAAAACTCTCGCCTTTGTCCCTGTTACATCTCTCTGGCCTCAAGGCGCCTACACAGACGGAGACAGGACGCATGTGCATCTGGTGGGGCTCCCACAGTAAACCCGCCAGTAACCAAGGAAAATACGATTTTTAACACCCGATATGTAAGATCATTAGTGCAAGGAGTCACTATACCTACTTGTCTGTGCAAACTTTTCCAGTGCGATAAGTGCAAAAAGCATGACTGTGGGGTGGGCCTGTAGCTTCTGCAAGACAACAAAAGATAAAAAAACAAAAAATGAAAACATCGTCCCCCTGCAGAGGAGGCAAGTTACCGACTTCCTCTTCTTCCCCGGTGGGTGCTAGATTTTTGTGGGAACAGTCAGAAAAGTTTTACTCATTCGAGTCCTCGATTATCCATTTGCTAATATTGTTAGTAATGAAAAACCGAGATTGAATCTCTTCAAGTCTTACATTATTTTCTTGAGTTTACTGGGTTCACTTAGATTCGGAAACTTCAAAAGTATGTGGTTAAATGCACTGCTATTTTACTCAGTAACATTTATGTTAGGGCTTCATTAAATAAAATAATGCTGATTCTTACATTCATTTAAGCAAGCCAAAGAGAAACAGAATTGTAGCAAAAAATGACTTTTTATTCAGCGCCCTAAAAGGAATAATTCATCACTACCATGTTCTAAAATAATGCAATTCACAACTAATGGCTTAGTCTTCCCTCTGTTCTCTGAAAGGAACCCCACGATGCTGATGGCAGGTGGAGAGAGCAGTGAGTGAGCTCTTTAGTAACATTCAAGTGCACGTCACATGCGTTCACACAGAGAGAAAGGTCTGCCTGCCCAGCACCGCGTCTGTCTCACAGCCATCCTCTCGCACAGCCGCGTGCGGAGTCTGCAGAGGGCGCCCGTCAGTTCCGCTCACTCCCTGGAGCCCGAGTAGGTTCTGCACAGCTCATAGAGCCACCGACCCCCTGCCCTGCTGCAAAGCCCGTCCCCAGCTTCTCGCCCTATCCATTCTCAGTCCCACTGTCTGGCTTTCCAGGCCCTCGGCCCTCCCCTCTGGCAAACACGTCCTCACGTCTCGGAACGCTATCTTCTGATCAGACGATTCCTTCTATGTAATATGCCAGGAGCGTGCTCATGTTTATCTCTGGGCTTCTGCCAGGGATGTGCCCTCAGCCCAGAACCCACCTCCTCCTCCCTGTGTGACCATCAAACCGTCCCCTATGGCATGACTCAGCTGAGGCCCCACCCTCACCAGGACAGTCTGTCCCAGGACTCGCCCAGCCCGCACCTCCCACCCCCAGTCGCCTTCTCAGAACTCTTGCAGCTCTCCGTCTGAAGGAAGCGATTTTGCCCTTGATCACACCCTGCCGTAAAATGAAGGCTCGCTGTACTGTCTGGGTGGCCTTGTTCCCTCAACTCAACTTCTTGAGTGCAAAATCACTGGTCCCCGGAGTGGCTTCCTAACAGCGTCAGGTGCTTTAAGTACGTATCACGTATCACGTAGGTACTGAAATAGAAGGTCTTTCGGATTCTGCAGAAGGCCAGTGCTCCCTAGGCCTGCGAACACAACTTAAAAAACCACAGACCAGTCCAGAGTGCAGTCCAGCAGTGGGAGACCCGACGGCAGCGCCATGGCAGCCTCGAGCTTCCCCGACAACACAGCAAACCCTCAACCTCGACAGTTTTAAGAGCAATAGTGATGGGGGAGGGAAGGAGGGAGGGAGATTTATATACACTAGAAATCTGACCCGATGGCTTCCTGGCTTGGGAGGCCATGTAGTTTTGTCCCCACTGGGGGGGGTCCCTACTACCACTTGGCAGACCCCAAAGACACATGAGTCGGTCACAGCCGCTACCTTATAACTAAATTCAAAACCGGGCTGCTATGGCAACCCAGCTGCTATTGCTCGTCATAAACTGCCATCCCACCCTCATTTTTTTTCTAACATAGGAGGGAAAAAACACTCAGGGAACACCTGCAAATAAAATTTGTAACTGATTCCGTCCTCTGTGCCAACGGCGAGGCTGGCAATTTGAGAAAAACGCACAGTTCGAAACAACTAAGAATGAAGAACTGGCTTTGATGGCCCACTTACCAGACACTGCAGCAGATATTCCAGGATTCCTGGGCTCAGTAAACCTATGCTGGCGGGACCTAGACAGATGCAACGAATGCCGGATATAATTAAATGCGCCGGGTGATTTGTAATCAGGAGCTAATACCACTGAACCTGTTTGGGTAGGACTCTCACGAAGCACTCTCCTGGGCATTATCTCATCTGAGCCTCCCGCTCTGAGGTGGGGACTAGTACTGTCCCCGTGTCGCAGGTGAGCAACCGAGCCTGCGAGTGAGGTGACTTACTCCAGGGCAAGGGGTGGGGGCGGCACATGGCAGAGTGCGAACCAGCACCCAGCTGTTCTGGTTGCTCACCCACCGTTCCTTCCACCATGCACGACGGAACTAGCTGAGCTGTTCAGCTGCACCTAATGCTAACTTTTCCAAACGGGGTTCTACTCGTAAACAAGTTAACTATCTGCTTCTCTTCTCCGTAACTGCTCCGATTTAAAATCCCCTTTCCTCTTCCCTCCACCTTTGTCTCCGTTACCTAAACTTTACAACATGCATGTATATATGTATATTACATACGTACACAGATAATCTTTCTTATACTGAGTTCAGCCTTTTCTCCTATTTTTAATTTTAAAGCCAATAAACACATTTTCTTTTAAATTTCCCTCTGAAAAATCCTCAAAGCTTAATTAGACTGCACTGTCCTCTGTGGCTTCTGAGTTATCCCTGTCCCTTAATTTCGGGGGGCCAGAGGAGCCCGGACCTGCTTCCGGTGCAGTCCTTCCCCAATGTGGAGCAGCCCGAGCCCTCCCTCGCTGGGGCTTCCCGGAGCTACCTGCTAGTTTCTCGGCCAGGCAGCCCAGGACGGCAGATATGTTCCTGTGTCTGGCAGGGTGACCCGAGTCCTGGCAAGCTACTTCTCCATTTAAATTGAGAATTTCGGTCAATTTCTGGAGTGCATCCTAGAAACAAAAACGAACAAGCGGATTTGACAAATGCACTACTTAGTTTTTCCCCCAAGGTAATTCTCCCAGACAAAATCTATAATCAGGTGTTAACTCAGAACAACTGTACAAAAATGATATAATGCACCCAATAATACCATTACTGATGGGAAATGGTATTTGATTAACCTGAAAGTTGTCTCCCATAAACTGCTAAACTCCATTTCATTCCAAGTGTATCAGTTATACCAAATACATGCTATGTACTCTTGAGTCATAAAATCGTTAAACCATTTCGGTAGACACAATCTACCCAAACACCACTATAATTTAGAATGATTGGGCCTAGTGCTGTTGAAGTAAAAAGTTTACTTAAATTTTTTTTTTTTACCAAGAACAAACCTCACCAGAGTTTCTGAGGCAAATTAAAACAGAAACAAACCTCTTGGAAGCCTAGCAAACAGCCAGTTCATCAGGGACGGGGCCCAGGACTTTCCCCTTCTGTCCGTACTGTTTCTGTGTGTTGGGCCTCAATGTCTGAGGCTTACACAAACGAAAGACACAAGAATCCAACACTTTTAAGAAAGGTTTCCATGGAATTTATGGACTTAAAGTGATGAAAGTTTGAGACTTTTGTTCTACGTAAGGGATAATCAAGGTTATACATCTATGTTTGGGTAAGACTCGAAAGTGCTTTCAGTATAAGTTTTTTTCTGAATAGAGAATGTGTAAAAATTTTTATTACAAGGGAACTGTTTAAAGATAAGAAAATTAGCTCAGCAACTAAATACTCTCTTCTAGGTTTCCAAACAAAGCTTGTATTTTATATATAAATGCTTCCATTTTTAACATTTTTAAAAATTTAAACCAAAGCTTTATAGTAAGCTATTGATAGGAGGAGGCGAGGAGGCGATACTTCGTCAGTAATAAAAAACCAAGTTTACATAATGAAGTTAATATTGAAGAAAACAGACCCCAAATGCATAGAGAGGAAACGCAACGTATCATACACTCTCTGTGGCCGCTCATCTTGTGTTTGAGCACAGATGACAGTTTCGTGACAGATCAAGACCGACGCACCTTAGTGGGCAGCGGACACTCGTCCAGCAACAGCGTGATGACGGCCGGCCCCAGCGGGTCCTCCAGCGGAATCACCCGGATCAGCGACTGCACGACGTCCAGCCAGCCCTCATCTGAGAGCAAATCCAGAGGGTTACACACTGGGGCCACTGTTTCCCAAGTGTGAAAACGTATCTCACAACATAAGATGACTTCACATTGAAACAGAAACGCTGCTGGCCTTCGGCCTGTAACTTTCAAGCAGCTAACATGTGGCATGGACATTGCCAGCCATCCTAGGAGCTATGGTGGAGGCAAAGAACGGGAATTTCCAGGGGTCTGGTGATTTCTGGGCGTTTTTATTTGGAGAAAATTCAAGCTATGGTCCTGGGTTCTCAAAATATGATAAAAATAGTTTTTGGCATTTTATTTATGACATAGGAGTTCACTGAGAAGAGTAGGTTCTGAAGCAGTTGGCTCTATTTTTAGAATTACACTTAGGAAATTGAAGGATAAAAAATTATCCTTCCCACTCTAGGAAAGTTATGGTCACGGGTCTGTCAACACTAAGGAATTTTTCTGGTAATGATTTCAGTGAGATGAAACTATTACTGAGAGGTGCAGCTACAAACTCAGGATGCAATACACATTTCTTACCCTCTGTATAGGAAATTTCCATAAACTAAAGAGATTTTTTTCTTTGTCATGTATGTTAAGTATTTTTGGAATCTTTTATTTTAAAAAAGTGATCACAATTCTTCATACTCATGAATTTAGTAGGAAGTAGTTTTTAAAAAAATCTTTAAAAATACCTGTTTCAGCCATTTCGTGCAAGGTAATCATGGAATAGGGAGGCTCCTGATCACTGAAAAACAAACATTCAAGGCGTCAAACTTGAAGAAATAAGAAATGACATTTCAAACACAAGTTTGCGCTGTGTGGGGTGGAAAGACAAATACGCAGGCAACGCAGAGAAAGAGCTGGAAGGGACAACCAGTGCTGGGACCTGCCGGGGCAGACGCACACCACACGCGCTCACTCCCAGGCCGCCCGCCCGCCCGCCCGCCCGCTGCCCGCACGGCCCACAGCCAGACGGGCAGGGGGCACACGGAGGGACGGCCACACGGGCTGAAGTAGAAGCGCGGGACCCAAGGTAGAAACCTTGGCCTGTGTTCGGCTTTGTCTCTAGAGGGCCCGTGCCAACCGAGACAGGCCAGGGGAGTCAGCCTCATCTTCCTCATACTCACCGCAGAGAAACATCAGGGAGGGAGACAGCGATCTCGGCCCAGCACCTACGGGCAAGGGCCTACCAAACAACTTTATCTTTAAGGGTTCTCCTGGGAAAGTGTCACTATCTGCTCAGGCTTCAAAACATGGTGTTAGAAGGAAAAGAGACCACAACTAATCGAGGAGCTATTTAATATTCTTAAAGGGCATTAAGGTACCTTGATTCAGTGGGTTTTCAAACTGTGATCCTGGGAGTCCTGAGTGCTTTAGGGAAGTTTCAACAATGAAAGAAATACTTTCCATCAGACAGTGATACACTTAATTACTGACGGAATAGAATATATCTACCATGTATTCGTTCACATATTGTGGCTCTCTGTTTTACCATGATAAAAACCCTAAAAACTATTGTCTTCAATTATTTAATCCCCAGAATAACCTTGTGACACGGGAGTTACTGAATTCCTTCCAGGGACTCCTTAGGTACTGGTTATCCACATCCTGTGTCTTTTCATAATAAGGGGAAATTCTTATTTAAAAGAACTGTTTTAAGCCATATAACCGACAGATAAAAACACTTCTGGAGAGCAATCTGGCAATAGTAAAATTAAATACACACACACCCAACAATTCCAGAGAAACTATGGCACAGGTCATGAGGCACCGGAGGCTATTTGCTGCGGCGCTACCTGTAGGGACGGAAATCTGGAAGCACCCTAAGGGAGCACCACCAGACGAGGGGAGAGCGCACCACGGCACCTGCAGGCACACGGAGGCACACACTGCAGCGGCCAGAGCAGCTGCGGCTTTAGACACGTCAGCACAGTCCTCGAACGAAATGCGGAGAGAAGTTAAAAAGAGATTTACATCACGATATCAGTTACGTATGTTTTCTACAGAGCACAAAACACACTCTATGTAAACTTCCTAGACAGAAACAAGCATACGACAGGCAGGTTGGAAGAACACAACTTAAGTTCACGGAATGGTCACCCGCTGATATTTGGAGGTAGGTGGCAAAGAGGATAATGAAATTGGGGGAAAATAATAAAAAAGATGACAGGGACAGCAACCAATAATAAGGAATATGAGCACCTCAACTCTATACAGGTATATCTGAAGGGCACATGTATCCCCACATTAAAAAAAAAAAAGAAAACTTCTTTGTGGAAAAGAAACGGAGCAGAAACTTCTGGGGGGAGGCAGGCGCGAGAGCCACAGGACAGCAGGGCCCTGGGCCAGGAACGAGACAGGGCGGACCAGGAGCTGTGTGCCCGCAAGGCAGGTACGGGGACCAAACACCACCTGCGTATGGGATGGAGCAGACTCACTACACTAAGTGAGGCTGGGGCGGGCCCCTCTCAGTCAAAGGAGCTGAAAAAATTATGGATGGCAGTCTGAGCTATAGCCTGTATAAAGACACATGTTTCTAGTAGAAAAAAAAAAAAAAACCCAAGCAGAGACAGACAGCCCTGCAGCAAGGCCTGGGCTTGGTATGGGGGATGAGGACTCAGAAGCATCAATTTCAGGTTCAGTCACACCCGGAAGGTCCCTGGGACCCAGATGGGGACAACAGCAGAAGGAACAGGTCCAACAGGGGGAGAGAGAGAGAGAGAATATGAGTGACGAGGGAGAACACATACACACAGTGAGGGGGGAAATTTCCATCAGGAGGAGTCTGCAAATTAAAGTTCTAAATCACATGAGAACAGTTAACATTAATATCATTAACAATACGAGGATAAAGTCACTACCCCAAAAATGCAAATAACGGAACTTTAAAATGACTTTAAAATAAGTGCATTTAAAGCGTAGTTCCTGCGGCAACTCTCCCGTCAGATGAATGCCGTCCTTTCCTGAGTAACAAGGAGAACGATACACGCAGACATCCCTCTGGGGGTGATCTTATAAGTCTGTCTATGTTTCATGTCAGGTTTAAAAAGCCTTATGAACTTTATAGGTTATGAAATTCTTCTCCTTCAGTAGTTTCTGAAAAAACAGCTACATAACTGTGTTTACAGGCGGTCTGGACCCTGTTCGGCCGTTCTATTCTCCAGCACGGCACTGCACACTTGTTCTGCATCTGCCTGTGTTTCCGGTCTCGGAAGAGTTAGTAGCTACAATTCAGTACAACAGGTTTAGGGTGGAAGTTGCCCTCCTATTCAAACGCACACCACTTGCCTCATGTGAGCGAATTCTGTGCTTTATCAACAAGTGCACTTGCAATGTGTAACATTTTCCTGAAGCTTGGAAATACAGTTCTATCTTGCCCCCACGCTCCCTGACACACTTTTTAAAATACATGGCAAAGTCTGCTCTGTATCTGTTTTTCCAATGGGCTAGACACCATTGCCTATGGTTTATTTCCTTATTTGAGAAGGACAACTTTTCTCTACAATTTTATGGTATTTTTCAAATTTCACCGTAGCAGCTTCTCGCCCCTCACTTGAGTTTAGGGGATGTTAAATGGCACAGATTTATTCAATAGGTATTTCCTACAAACAGAGTAGGGTTGCACTAAAGCATTCAGAAACCAGACCTGCGGCACAGGCTGGCTTTAATAAACTTTGGAAGGCATTTCTGATCTGGCTGTGGAGAGCGTTTGTGAGAACCACCCTCCTCCAACAGATGGAGAGATGTGCAAAACAAATTTATTTCTATGAGGGAACCCCCCCCTCAGAATAATACTCACAGGTGTACTTTGCTGTATGCAATAATTTCAGAGGAACTAAGCAAAACCACATTCTAAAAATGTGATCATCACCCTGGCTGGCGTGGCTCTGTGGACTGAGCGCTGGCCTGTGGACGGAAAAGCTGCAGGTTTGGTTCCCGGTCAGGGCGCAGGCCTGGGTTGCAGACTGGGTCCCCAGTTTGGGGCATGTGAGAGGCAACCAATCGAAATATTTCTTGTACATTGATGTTTCTCTCCCTCTCTCTCTCCTCCCCCCTCTCTAAAAATAAATAAATAAAATCTATAAAAAAAGAAAAATGTGATTAACTACTTAGATATTTAAATTTACTAGCAGAGCTTGAAGCAAAAAGAACACAGATAAAACTTAATCACTGTCTCATGATAATACCTGTAAGAAATGTATTATAGCCCTTTTATTCTAAATATTTTTTATTACTCCCCTTTTAAAGCTGAGGAATCTGAGCCTTACAGAAGTAACTTGCCCCGTGTCATGTAGCCAGTTAAAGGGCTGGGTCACAACTTGAACCTTAGCCCATCGGAGCTCAAAAACTTTTGCTCCCGACTACTGAGCTGTACGGTTCAGCTTGAACAATGCCCTTTAATTTCACTGTTATTCAATCTGGGATTTTGAATTCAAGAGTCAGACAAAGCAAAGCAGAAAACAGGACAGGTACAGGTGTGTCCTGCAGTTTCGGCTTACACGCTCGCCAGGCGAGTCTGAGAGGGCCGAGCAGGGAGACAAAAAAGTGAAGAGGGGAAAGCTCCTCGACCCGGGCTCCTGTGCCGCCAACAGAGGCCGCACGTAGCCGCGCTCCTGGGGAAACGGCCCCCCCCGGCAGCGCTGGTCAGCGGAGTGGACAGGCCGACAAGCGCAGGGTGAGTCCTCATGGGACTGCTTCCTACGGCAGCCGGCGATACAAACTCACTCCTGACTCACTATGTGCCCTAATAAAGACCACAGGTTAATTAGCGCTTTCTGCTCCACGAGCGTTCGGACATTTCCAGACAGGAGGAGGTGTCGGGCAGTAAAAACACCAAGCTGTGAAGTGCACCCTGCCACCAGAGAAGCAGAACACTGCCCCTTGCCCCGGGAGCGCAAGGCTTGGTGAATACCAGCTCTGAACTGGAGGGCCCAAGAGTTACGGTGCCCGGCAGGCTGCCGGTCACTACCCGGGAGGCGGCGGTGAGCACATACTTACTTGTCTACGAGAGTTCGTATGACCGCCAGTGTGTCCAGCACCAGTCCGTCCACGTTTTGTTTCTTTCTCCTTGGCTCATGTGGTCCTCGGCCCCTCCTCGGTGGCCGGACAGGGTCCCGGGGTTGGTTCCTCGTGTCGGCAGTGGGCACGGCGCTGTTCTCGGCCTGCTGCTGCTGGTTGTCAACACTGTCTTCCGCTCCACTGTCGTCTCGGCAGATACAGGAGTTACCCATGGCAGCGGTGGCACTTCGGGTCCCCAGCAAGTGGGCTATGTGCTCCTCAAGAGTCAACAGCAGACCCTGGCCGAGGCTTCTGCTTGCTAAGAACACGGCCCAACCAAAGACAATCATTTAGATAGTTTTCAGTTTTCCAAGTACTGTTTTCATAACCCGGAGCTGAGACACTGGCATCCTACTTGCTTGTAACAACTGGATGTTGATGCAAGTTGCAGAGTTGATCTCCAACATTATCAGTTACAGGGAATCCTGGTCATCCAGCAACAGTCCTAAAAGGAAAACAAACAAACAAACAAACAAACCCAAGAAGAAAATGAATCAAAGGTTCTTGGCTATTCAATTGCTCAAACTTTCCGAGTTTGATTTTATAGACGGTAAGATTACAAATGAAGACTTATCTTTGGTTATTTTTATAGATTTCTGACATAGAGAGGTATCTCTGCATAAGAGAATTAACAATCACCAATTCCTTTTATAATTATATTATAAAGTTGACTGCTAAACCATATCCTTGTAAACCACAGGACTTCCCACTGATTTTTTAAAAAAAACATATGTGTGGTTCTATCTGCACAGAACTACTGATACATTGGGGGGAAGTGTGCAGGTGTTCAGGAATTCCTTTTGTGGACAAAACAAAAAGAAGTGTCTCCTTTCTTAATTCACATGTATGAGAAATGTAGTGTTTCAAATAAACTAATTATAGAGATTTGTTGTTTAAAAAGTTATGATACAATTGTGATAGCATCCGTTTGATATCAAGAAGAATAAAAGGATAAAATGTTCCACTTAAATTATCCAAACTGCAGAGGTTTCCCGTGGAGGCTCTCGAGAACTTCCAGAAATCACAATAGTAGTAACAAAGTTTTTCTGTTATCTAAGCAAGATTGTCTTGGGGAAAGGCCAGTATTTATCACAAGGTTACATTTTCACAATGATCAGTTTGTTGCACAACACATCTGCTACAAAGTTAAGGATAAGGATGCACCAATTATCACCGAAAACACTGACAAGCAGCTCGCGCCAGGCACTGCCCTAGCAATGGGAGGACGAGGCACAGCCCCGTCCTCCAAAAATCCGTAGGTAGCCAGCCTCATCCCACACAGTGTGTTTATCATCAAAAACCCTAATGACAGAACCAGCTCTTCATTAAGCTGAGAAATCTGGTTAAGTCTAGAAAGAAGTCAAGATGTAGAAGCAGGAGGCTGACCTGGGGCTGGCAGCAGAAAGTAAAAAATCATGCTGAAACCTGGACACTGGGGCCCGTGAGAACGCAAACAGACACACAAGGAATGGAGACTAGTGTATAGTCTCTACCCAGCACTTGGCTGTTCACAGTGAAATCCTCCAATACTGTGAGCAATGGCTTAGGAATAGACAGAAATTGAACACATAATTTGGTGGGATTAGAAGCAAGGGAAAAATTACTTCCATTATTTTAGATAGATCTGCAGCAAATTCTTTTAAATATTTGCCCAGTTTAATTATTGCTTATGGGGGGCTGATGAAAAATAGATATATAGGGAGGGACAGGGGAGGGGAGGAGATAGGATGGGTTAACATAGGATGGGAGGAGAGAGGAGAGAGGGCAGACAGACAGTACTTCCCTCCAGACACCAGGACAGCAATGCTGAGTGAATACCACAAATGTTCTGGGTTCCCCCAAAACAGGCTGTCCTCAAAATCTGGAGGTTGACCTTAAAAGGCTCTGACTGAAATATAGGTAGGAGCATGATGTAAGGACTAGGCTGGAAATAGCTTTTTGAACGAGAGCACATTCTGAACCAGCAAAGACCGAAGTAATACCAGTCCCATTAATGCAGGAGCCAGGATATACGGTGCCCTTCAGAACCAGATATCCAAGAGGTTTCAATGCTTAAAAGGGCGGCAGACAGAAATCCAAAGTGACTCTTTGAAAGGGTCCCTGGTATAAATTCCTATTGATCTTATAAATGATGCTGGTTTCGGAGCGAGACCAAAAGGCAACATTCAAGAAGCGATGCGCTGGCCCTTCTCCTGGAGAGGGCAGACGAGGGGACGCAGCTGGAACCATTCAGATGAGAGGAGGTAAAAACCCCGCGGTTTTCTGGCAGGCCTGCCACTAGGTGGTAGCCTAGCTGATGGGCCAGTAGAGCACCTTCTTAATATAAAGTATTGTATTTAAAAACTTTATCTGCTACTTTTTAAAAGTGAAAACAAAAATGAACATACATTCATTTTGAGACCTAAACGCTGCATGTGTCTCCAGATAACGAAAGCCTCTGTTGTGCTGTCGCCTGAAACCCTTCCCTCCTCACCCACTCCTTTCCCGGAGGCAATCCGCTTTGCAAGTTTCACGTGTGCATTCCCGCACCCACTGTTGTGTACTTACAGTGCTGGCAAGTAGGGCGATGCCCTAACTCTTGTGCTGTGACTTGCTTTTCTCCCGTAACAATACCTGTGCCTATACCACGATGCAATGTACGTACCTCATGCCATCCGAGGCTGTAAAGGCACACACACTCTGGAGGATCAGTGTCCCTTAACCACTATGCTATAAAAGTCTGTGGCCAAACCAAGTAATTCTCTGGGGACGACGGAAGAGAGTGGTCCAGAATTCCGTACAAGGGAATCTATCAGGGAAAGCTGCCTCTCCCGGGGGAGAACTGTCTCGCCCCAAAGTGCTCCGTGGTATCCGAGCTCCCAGAGCGGAGCGCGATTCCGCGGGCTTCGCTGCAGCCCCAGGGCCTCTCCACAATCAGCACAGAAGTCGGGTGGGCATGGTATGAAAACAGCAGATTCGGTCCCACCAGACGCATTCAATTGGGGAAGACGTACCTGAGGAAGAGAGGCCACTCAGGCACTAAAAATAAACCGGCAGTGATTTGAGAGTGTCGAGGTGAAGTTAGGACCCAGAAAACAAAGCCTTGAAGGGGAGCAGAGGATCCCATGAAGTTACAGTTTAACCTGTAAAGCTGTTCGGAATAATTAAAAAAGAACCAGAGCCAGGAATGCATATGAGAAAAGCAGTGAGTTAAAAAGTCTGCTGGATCTCATATTTTAAAACTTTATTCTATCCCACAATTTTTTGCTAAGGCTTAAAAACCGATACAGAATTAATCTATGCAAACTTCCACTTAGTAGAGCTTCAAAGTAAATGGAAGATATCCAACACACACACACATTTTTAAAAACCTGACTACATTTGGAAGACAGAAATTAAGTATTTCCTCCCTATTTCCGAACTGAACTCAAGTATGGTTCAAACTGACTGCTTCCAACTCATTTTCTTTAAAACCACTCAGAAAATGATGTCAACTACAAAATTTGTCAGAGAAGGAAACTGAGTTTAAAAAAAGGTTTTCAAACATTTTCAAAACAAAGACTTTCTTTCTTGAAGACTAGCTGTAAAGATCACGTGTAAAGAAGAGGTTAATGAGGTGGGAGAAGCTGTGAGGCATTGCAAAGATAATGCTGTAAAACGTACAAGGAAAAAATGAGCTGTTATCTGTTTAAAATTTCTGAAATGAGCATACAGAACATTCTTGCGGGTTACGCCAAAGGCAGAGCCCATAAATAACAGAGCACGAGCTTTGTGACTTATCCGGCACGAACAAATGTGTGTAGCTCTTCACCCGGACGTGGTTGTCACTCCTGACTCTCTTCTGAGAACGAATCGTGAATTCTTTAGGTGAAACACTGAGCAATGACGTTAAACAATTACGCTTTAGATAGCTTTGTTTTGTCTCGCTCCGAAAGCATTACTCACCCACTTTCCAAGGTGCTCTGTTTTCGGACAGTGACGCCCAGCCCGCAGATGCTGTGCAGGGCGCCAGAGGCCCCTGAAAGCACGGCGGAGGGGCCCGCAGTCAGGAAGAGTGGGCACAGCTCCCAGCCCTGCCATGTTCACCGCCCACCCTGCGTGTCAACTGCCCTGACTACAGACACACTTCACGACAGGGAGACAGTGACAGTCCTGAGCACCTCACAGCACCACTGTGAGGATGACATGAATAGTGCTTGTAGAACACGTGGCACAGTGCCGGATACTTACGCGGGGTCCCAAAATGCAAGGTGTTAGTGTAAAACGAGCACCTGGCTGATCAGAGGTAAGAAAATAATCTGGGAGGTGGGGACTCTACAGTAAGACCTGACTTCAGAGCACTAAGATGACTAAACAGCTGATCTGTCATAGAGCTCACCTACCCCGGTACTGAAATCCTCATGTATCTATGCTTTCAGACAAAGAGCCTTGGAAGGGAGTGCAACTTCATCCTACAGGTGATGAGCATTAGAATCCCTTAGTTACTCCTTCAAATGCAAATTCCCGGTTCCACTCCAAATAGCCAGAATCAGATCCAAGCAAGCGTTTTCGCAGAAGCTCCCCAGGTGCTCCTGATGGTGGCCGGGCCTGGAAACCACTCTGCCGTAGAGAAGCTGGCACAGCAGGCAGGGCAAACTGCAACACTCACGGTGGTTCTCCTGGGGTCAGAACAGTCAATCTTCCTTTCCAGGAAAGTGAACTGCAACTGTGTTTGGAATGGTCAGCCAAAATGCCTGGGAGAGCACAGCGCCACCCGTCAGTGACCGTGTACAGAGTGTACCAACGCGACGGACAGAACAGCTCCCGATGCTTCTCACCAGACCTACTCTGTGAAGCAACACCATGAACCCACACGGTGCTCTGCCCTTGGATCATGTCATCCAAGGGTGGACGGGCTGAATGGGAGAGAAAGTGGATGAGGCTAGAGATCACGTAACTATGTAATACTACATCCCTCGCCTTGACATTGAAGACTACTTAGCAGTAGATGGTCAGTCAAGTCCACTTGGAGACCAAAGAACTTAAGCTAATCTAAAAACGTAAACATATGCAACTGTTAAATCTGCAGCTATGGCAACCATCAACCAATGTGGCAATTATCGACTGTGTTAATGACGATGACACCACTGGATGCCACCGCTTGGTAGAAAGACTTCTCACCATCTAAGTGGCAATGCTGTTTAAATCATTATACCACTCCTAGCTTTTTTTCTGCAAGAGCATAGTTATAATCAAATATTTCCTCTGCAAATCTATTTCTCTGAAGAGTGGTAACACTAATTTTGATTCCTTTTTTAAAGATAAAGACTATTCTTCCATTTCTATATCATTTGTGATTTATTAGATTTTTATATTTTATACAGTTTTCAAAGCGGCTCTGAGGGGGAGAAATCAAACTTGTTCTCTCAGTAAGTTTTGTGTTAAAGCAACGAGTTCTTGCAGTCAAAACACAGGCCTCCACCGTCAGGCACGGCTCACCACAGGAGACATCTGGCCAAGTCTCATCCTCTCTAACAAACGGTCCAGGAATCAATTCTTCGTCTCTTCAAATATTTGCTTGCGTTCAATCATAATACAGCTCGGGGACACTAAGAACACTTCCTCTTCTCTGAAAAGAAGACTCTGGGATTATGCTGCCAAGACAGGGCAGGCTGGCTAAAAGAATGACCGCAGGCCAGAAAAAACGAACTTCGGCCACAGGAGGACCGATGCTGCCCTCTTCGCCGCGTCTTCGCCGCGTGGGCTCGCACGCTGTCATGGGAGGGACGCGGTGTTCTCCCCGACCCGCACGCCTCACCGCTCAAGGCTGAGCACACGGCAGGGAAACCCACCATACACGAGGCACCGGGAATTTTAACGATTTTTCTCTCGGTAGAAAGCGTTTTGGGTTTTCCCCTGAGACAGGACTAGAAGGGAAAACTGCTCCCCTCACGTTTACTACCCCAGACCCATGTTATTATGAAAAATTTCACACACACAGCAAACCTGAGTTTTACAGTGGACACCTACATACCACCTGGATTTTGTCATTAACACTACGGTAATAACATTTTTATTATTACATATTATAGCAATACTTGCTTTATCACGTATGTATCCATCTCTACCCATCATCAGTCCATCTAGCTTTTTTGATGCATTTCAAAGTTAATTGCAGGCATCAGTATGCTTCCCCCTAAATAATTCAGCATACATATTACTAACTGAACTTCAATATATTTTTTAAAGATTTTATCTATTTACTTTGTTAGAGAGAGGGGAAGGGAGGGAGGAAGAGAGGGAGAGAAACATGGATCGGTTGCCTCTCCTACGTGCCCCAACCAGGGACGAAACCTACCCCGCAGGGCTGTGCCCTGACTGGGAACGGACGGAGGCTTTTCACTCTGCGGGACGACCCCAACCAACGGGGCCACAGCAGTCAGGGCTCAACGTATTTTTTTAGAAGTTAGATTTGCATATGAGGGGAACCTCCCCAAACCAGGAATTTATTTTAAAAAGTATGCATTTTATTCTTACATGTCTAAACTTCTGTCACCTTCAAAGGACTCTCTCCATCTGATGCAATGCACCTATTGGAGATGTTTTTTCCACCTCTGAAAACAGTTTGTGAACGTGTCAATTTTGATGTCTTTCAGTGCGTCTGCTTGTTTTTTTGTTTCACCTCTTCCACATTGGCAAAATGTTTCCCTTTGAGGATATTTTTTCATCCGGGGAAACAAAAAAAGTCTCTCAAGTCGAGATCGGGAAAACAGGGAGGGTGTACACTGATACAGATGGGTTCGCAGGTCACTCACCTAACGGAGGAATCGTGTACTACGAGGGGCCTGCCCTCCAGAAGATAATTCTGG
Source organism: Phyllostomus hastatus (assembly GCF_019186645.2). Taxonomy (NCBI): domain Eukaryota; kingdom Metazoa; phylum Chordata; class Mammalia; order Chiroptera; family Phyllostomidae; genus Phyllostomus; species Phyllostomus hastatus. The sequence continues at coordinate 24,411,540 of NW_025334024.1, forward strand.
GGTTTTTGGGGGAGGGGTCCTCCCTCATATAATGAAATGCACAAGCGTTACATGTGCACGTGCAGGACTTTGTCACATGCATACATCTCTAACTCAAACCCTGTCAAGACAGAAAACCTCATCCGGAAATATATTAGCTTTTAAAATACAATGCAAGATGCCCTAAAGACCATAATTTTCTTACTGAAGTTTGTGTTCAAAAGGGAAAAACTTAGAAGTCAGTAAGATTATTTGGTATTATTTGGCTGGAACTTTATTTTTCTTCCCAAAAGGAAAGGCAGCTCTGATAGTTTTACATGTCATCCAGGTGTCCAAAATTATCTACCTGCAGTGGCACTGCCCACGTGAAGCTTAAGTCATACAACGTAGTGTTACCTCCTGAATTGTAACCTTTCGGTTGTCTGGGAAAAGCACTGGGCGATCCTGATACTTGTTGTATGCACTGAGGCTGGTGTAAGAAAGTACACACTGGAGGGGAAAATAGTTAATTTTTCTGGTTGAACCATTAGGGAAGGAGTATCTGGAAAAGGTTCCCCTAAAACATTGAGAGCTTTCTAACCCTGTAGCGGTGGTGTCCGTGGTTAGGAGAGACTTAGGGGAGAATTCATTACAGAACACAGCCAGACCTAAAACAGTGCAAAGGAAAAAGGGTAATTCTTTCAGCATTAAAAAAAATGTATTCAAAAATAAAATTTAGGGCAGGGATGGAGTAAAAAAATTCCAGACGCAAATAATAGTTAAAACACACACACACGCACACACAAGAGAAGTAAATAATCCCTGCCTGGTCCCAAAGACTGAAAATCTGCGTTGGCCCCAAACAGGAAACGCTACGGAAGAACTGAGGTAAGCGTTAATGATGGCTGCAGCGCAAAGGAGAAAACCAAATGTGGTACTCCGAATGATTTGGGATTTTTGCCCCGGGAGACAGAATAATAGGAAATCACGCAGATGTGTCATCTAACCCTGTGATTCAGAAATCTGAAGGATATGAGTTTTTCCATTATAGAAAATTCTTTACTGTTAAGAGAAGCGAACAAAATGTATAAACAGCACGAACAGCGACACATCCCTGAACGAGATCTACTTAATATGGTGTCTGAAAGCACTGGATGACAGTGGCATACCCAGAACTTCAAAGCTATTCAATGACTACTTTAAGTGAATTTAGTCTCAAATCTGTAAAAATAGAGTGTTTCCAAAATATTGATCACTTTGAAAAAGTAAGACAACATCCTTCAATAAATATGAACCCAATGCTTATATGTCAGGCACTGAGCAAAGGTGCAAAAACGTCCCTGTAAATGGTGACGGAAGGAGACTTGACTTGGTGTGGTGAGCACACCGTACAATTAGCCCTGGCTGGTGTGGCTCACTGGACTGAGTGTGGGCCAGGGAACCAAAGGGTTGCCGCTTCGATTCCCAGTAAGGGCACGTGCCTGGGTTGCAGGCCGGGTCCCCAGTTGGGGTGCAAGTGAGAAGCGACCACACACTGATGTTTTCTCTCCCTCTCTCTAACAGTAAATAAATAAAATGTTTTAAAAAACCCATGCCATACAATTACATAATGCCAATGGTCTATTATATAATAGAATTGTACTCCTGAAATCTATACAATTTTATTAACCAGTCACTCCAATAAATTCAAGAAATAAAAGAAAAAGAAAAATAGGTCTCTCGTGCTCTTGGCAACGAGATGAAGGACAGCAACGGACAAGACACTGAGGGTCCCACGCATAACGGCACACACGCCAGACAAGCCTGTGGATGCAGCGCGGTCCACCCCCTTAGGGGGAGGCCTCTCACTCCACCATTCTTCCAGTGCAAAAGGAACCTAGTAACATCAAGTGTTTCTGTACAAGCAAGTTTTCAGGTCACGGTATCTCAGCATGACCACAGGGGTGTGGAGGATTTATATTTTCACTGCAACACACTCATGTCTCAAATTATAAGCCAAAATATTATTGGTACGAATACCCTGACCACAGTGAAAGGTTAACCAGAAGCCCATAAACTAAGCTGATAAAGAAGCTAATAGTAACTCCCACGAAGAACAGAACAAACAAAAACCACGAGAGGAAGCACAGGGGAACGTCGGCACCCTTCCCAGTGACTGCAGGAGTCCCGGTCTGCACATGACCCAGCTCTGCACTGCGCCCAATGTCTCAGGAGAGACTCCCTGGGAGAAGGCGGTGTCGGACAACAGTCAACTCGAACGTGCTAGTTTTGGTTGATGAATACCATGTTTCAGTAATCCTTAATAATTCACTTGGCAGGTTGTGAATCAGTAGCCCTTGGGCATATGTTAAATATGAATAACCATGAAGCAATAAGGATGAAGAAAAGGAGCTGCACTTCCCACAAGGCGGGGCAAGGCAGGAGCATGACGCTGGGGATCAGTGTGGGGATCAGTGCGTCGAGGGAGCACAGCTGAGGAAACGAAGTTCTTCAGAAGGAAGAAGAGGTAAAAATGGCTCACACTGAAACACTCAACTATGAGGTCATAATAAACTGGCCAAGCAAGGTGTTTCAAACCTTCTATTTGATGTGGACAGAACCCATAAAATTATGCCTGGAAGCCATAATTTCAAGCAGCAGGAAAGGTACCAGCAGGGTTCATTCCTTAACCAACTTAAGGAATGCATCAATTCTTTGCTATCTCAAATGCATTCCTAGTTTTCAAAAGCTTAGAGAGAAAGGGGAATATTCTCTAAGAGCCCACCACTATTGATAAGATTAACTTTACCTCATTTAGCCTTGTATATATCACACAGTTATCTACAGTTAAAAGGTTTTCTTTTTTAAACACATTTAACCAGAGAGCATTCCCTTTTAGAATGGACACTGAGAGTAAAATAACAAATATGTACTTTTTTCCTAATCAGGAATATTGGCAAGAAAACTATTTCAAAAGCTGATTTATTGAATAGATAAACCAAAGGGAAAACATTCTTTTACACTCTTGAAAGTTATTAAGTCTCCTAAAGGCTGTGGCCCAAGTTTTGGCATTTACTACTTCCTGAGTATTCTGTTTTTGATTTCCTAATTTGAATACCAGGGAAAAAGAACTATCCAAATTCAATGGTAAATGCCTTGAAAATGTCAAATATTTGAAAGAAGCTAAGCTGGTAGTTTACTACCCGCAAGTAACTCTTGTGAAAGAGAGAACTGGTTCCGCTGTGGCTCTCACGCCCTCCTTTACAAGGGTCCCCCACCACACAACAGAAAATCTCTGATTTAGACTAGCGTAATAGTGATTGCCATCCTCAAGAATTCCTAATAATTTCTCAAACTATATAGCTGTTAGAGTATTGAAGGGAGAGCTGTATTTTAAAGGATTCAAAGTGACGTCTCAGTTCATGATAACAAATTACTTCATTATAAGGGAATGTACAGGCAATTCTTGAGACTAAACTAAGCTCATGAGTTGAAATAAGCTGTTGCAAATGCACTTTGGGAACACACAACAATTTTTTTTTATTCTCTTGCCAAAACATACTTCAGAGTTCTTGTTTCCCCCTATTCACTATAGAATAGGGGAAATGTTTTTATTTCCTCTTGATTCTTAGCCAATTTACTAAGGGAACATTTTGCTGACAAAGCAGAAAAAGCCCACATAGCATATGCTGGCACACTTCCTATAATCAATAATTTAAAAATAATCATGGAGTACAGAAATAATGAAGGGTTTGGGGAAACAGCGAAAAGCAGGTCACAGACATTAAGCAGTAGGTCAGGACAACATGAATCCTGGGAAATGAGAAAGCTCACAAAATCACCACAGTGATTTTTTTTTTTAAAAGACCCATGAAATATAAGATTAGAAAAACAGGAAATAAAAATCAGCTTTTTGTTTAAAACAAAACAAAACACCAAATTTCAAACATCATAAATTACCTAATATTTGGAAAACCAGCTCTAATAAATGCCACTAACCAAACATCAGAAAAATGTCATACCTGGACACAAGCATCTTTATAACCTCACAGAGGACGCTACAAAGCAAGATGTCATCTCAGGAAGAGCCAGCTCCACAGATGGTGAAAAACCACGTGGAAGAGGAATTCAAAAGCCAATGCTAATCTGTAGTTTGGAACTGCTATAGGAAGGCATAATTCATGGAGAAAAAAGGAGGTCTTCTGTACAAAATCACAGCTGAGGGAGGAAGAAAGATATCACTGCCCGTACACAAGGCCATATGCATACAAAGGAGAGGTAGTTTATATTATCGAGATGAAATTATTTGGAGGAAAACTTCAGTTGCCAGGGAAAAACTTCCCAAAGGGCAACATTATATTATAGTGCTACCTCCTTCCAGCCCATCAGAATTTCAAATTAACCCCCCCCCCCCCAGAGCAAAAACTGGAAATCCCTCCACCCCAATCTAGGCAGGGGCTGAACCCATGGGTTCAGACCATAAAATGACGTAAACAGCTGTGAACCTTGGGGCTTTTTCAGTCTAACATGGCTCCCAGCACTCGAAATGGGACCAACAACCACTGTTAACGCCGACCCCTTACATCGACATACTGTTTTAGTGTTTAGATGAAGTGCCTCCACTTTTATCCCCTAACAGCCGTTGGGTGGTAGAATCACAGTACTTCACTTTCACACAGCTTGTAATTTGGAGGGTACTTTCCATACGGCGCTTTTTCACAGGCGAGACCCACGTTGGTTAAGTCACTTGTCTAAGGACAAGCCGCTGAGGTGCTGGGACAACTGCCGGACTCTACTTTGTCAATAACAGACACTTTCAGCCCTTCAAAGTTCAAAGTACAATGCCCGAAGATCAACCTCACTCAGAAAGGACAGAACTGCAGTCTCAGAGGACCATCCCTGCCTTGATTTCCCTCCCCAAAGACAGGGAAACTGAGGCAGTCAGTCCGGAAGGGCAAAAGCCTGATCTGGAGGCACGCAGGGAGTGTTGGTGGGGTGGACTTCCTCCAGCCCACCAGCCCTAAGCCCAGAAGCAACTGAATTCTATGTTTCAACACACGGGGTCGGTCTCCAGAGAGAACAGTCTCGCCAGTCCTGCTACCCTCTCACTATTCCTCACCGGGAATTTCCTATGGATGGAGGTCTCTTCCTCCCAGAACCACCCTGCTATCCCCTCTGCTCAAGGCCCTTCACCATGTTCCACATCGGGCCTCCGGAGCACGGGAATCCGCTGGCTCTGGCTCCCAACTCCTATCCCCTCTCTCCAAGATATCCCTCTACCCCGAGGCATTTTCATGTCTCCCGGGGAAATGTCGGCTTCCCACCCGTGCCACCTAAGCCTCCAACTCCACAAAAGGGAACCCTCCCAAAGCATCCTCCCATCTACCTTTCCGCCCTGGACACCGCCCAGAGCTTTCCTAAATATCAGGAGCCTCCCGAGAGCTACCTGCCTCTCACCTGGGCCGCTTTAGCTGCGGCCTTCTCAGAAGGACAACCCCCGAGAATCTCCCGTCTAGAACCCCCTAAAGCGAGAACACCCTCTTCCAGGAACATCTTCAGGCGCCTTCAGCGCGGGCCTCCGTGGAGAACCTCAGGACGTTTCCCAGGCTTTGCTGAACGCTACCCATCCCGGGCCCCTTCCCGGAGCCTCCCCTGACACCAGTCAGGTTCCCCACCGCAAGCTCAGGGGACTGTCCCCTCCCTTACCGATGTCCCCTGCCCTCGGACTCCCCCCCCAACCCCGTCCCCAGGGGCTTCCCGGAGCACGGCGGCTGGGCTGCGGCACTGACTTTCTCCAGCTCCAGGATCCACTCGAGAGAGGGGGAGGCAGCGGCGGCGCGACTCCTTTGTGACAGGTCCGAGAGAGCGGTAAAGATGGACGCGAGGCCACGGCGCTGCCATTACGCGCAGGGCCCACCCCTGCTTCGTACTGCCCCAACCCACCGACAGTCCCCTAGGAAACGCCCCTTCCGCGGTGGCAATCCCTCTCCCTGACAACCAATCACCAGTCCCGGATGTTATCACGTGATCTCATGGCCCGGCCCGCCCCCCAGGCGCGAGCTGGCCAATCCCGGCTGAGGTGTGAATGGTCCAATCGAGGGTCTCCCGCCAGCTTTCTGGGCACCGGATTTCCATCGGACTCCTGGGGGAAACAGAGGTGCGGATTGGGTTACGCCACCGGAAGCGGGGCGGACTTTTGTTGTGGCGGTGAGGAACAGGAAGCCCTGAAGGGTCAAAAGGAATACAAACGCAAAGACTGTTTTCTTATTCTTCCTTTTTTTCTAAAGATCGAGCGGCGTTTGCGGTAGCAGTTCGGGGTGGGCGCTACCGAGGAGAGGGTGTCTCGCCTCCCGCGCGTCGGTAGGTGAGTGTGGCCTGGGCCTTCCGTGGGTAGGCGGTGAAACCTGGACTCCAGCTTCTTCGCTGAGGAGATGGGGGGCTGCGTCTGACTTGAGGTTGAAGGCCAGGCCTGTTCTCAGTCCGTGTACTCGCCCAGTGTTCTTAGTCCCCAGGGCCTTAGGCTTGCCGGGCCCAGCCTGAGGTGGCGGGGGGGGGGGTGCCGAGGGAGCCCACGGGATGGCCCTCGGGTTGAATCGGGAGGCTACCAGACTCTTTCCAGCAGAATGAGGACTTCAGGCTTCTTGCCGGCTTCCCTACACCTCTTCTGCTAGGTGGGGCCACCGAGGCTCCTGGCGAGGAGCGGGCTCCAATTCCAGAGGTCTTGGGACGGCTCCAGGCTACCCAGGAGATGTGGGGATGCCTGGTTGGAAATGGTTGAATCACAGCACGTAAGTAAGTGTAAGATGGAAAGCACATTTCATTCTGTACCATGTACCCATTGCCGTAGCGTACTCGTTTTGCGGAAAACTTGGGAAACAAAGACCGAGAGTTGAAGCACCTTGTTGGAGAGTTGGTGGCCCCTGTGAATGCCAACGTCCGCACGGGGGGAAAGGAGGATACCTGTTCGGACTTAGCAGTGGTTCTTAACTCGTAGAAAACACGATCTTCTGCGGCCCCTTTAAAATGCAGATTCTCGGACCCCATCCCCGGATAGTCTGACTGAGTAGGTGTGGAGTGGGACCCAGGAAACCAGGCGTCGGCCTGGGGGGTCAGAATTCCCCATGACCTCGTGGGTACCAGCTGCGAGGTAAGATTTGTCGATTCTTCAGATGTTTGGTTTACTGATGTGTGAAGAGAGACCCTATAAAATGGCTTCTGAACTCTTGACAAGGAATCATTGTGTAGACTCCTCTTTGATCCAACAATTGAACTAAGGTAAATAATCTTTTATAGTCTTTCAAATAGAGCTTGAGGATGAGCTGTTAACACTTTGGAAGGGTCTGAAAGTGGAGGCCTCCCAATGGTCCTCATCTGAAGCCTTGGTGCCTTACGTGCCAGCAGGCACATTCTTTGCAGCTCTCGGAAAGACTTGCCTCCAGACCATGTGCCTGGCCAGCAGTCTTTCCTTTGACCTTCTAAGAATGTTGATGTTCAGTTCGAGTCAAGTTGCTGCTTCAGAAACTAAAAACCACGTATCTGGTAAATGAAGTAATGTGAATGCCTGGTTCCACCATAGGCTCATCCGCAGTGGAATTAGGCCTTTGTGAGCTGAATTAAACAGTTTCAGGGTGCTCACTGTGGCGCACCTTTGGAATCTGTTTCATTCCTGAATGTGATCTGTTTCACTTCGTACTAGAGGATGCTTGATTGTTCAGTCTTTATATTTGGTTTTCTGCATTTTTGCTATGAAATATCCAACTACGGATTTGTTTTTGTCAGATTTATTTGATGTTCGTTCAAGTTGTTGAGTTTGTGGTTTAGTGTCTGTGATTCGTTTGGTAAAAGCCTCGGTCTTTGCTTATCCATATATTGCTTCTGCCCCATTGTTTTTATCTTCCTTCTTTGCTGGTTTAACACAGGCCTTTTCCCTCTGTTCTCTTTTGTAATTCTCCATTCTGGATAATTTCTGCTTCGTTAATTCTCTAACCTATTTCTAATGTGTTATTAAACTCATCCATTGAAGTCTTAAATTTGGTTACTGCATCTTTTTAGTTCATGAGGTTCTGTTTGGTTCTTTTCCAATGTGCTATACCGCTGTTGTACAGCTTCTTTGTTCGCTGCTATAAACTTTGAGGCTTGGTGCTTGTTTCTTTGAACAGCCCCAGTGGGGTAGCTCAGGTGGTTAGAGCACCGTCCTGCTATGGCAAGCTGCAGGTCCTGTCCCCGGTCAGGGATGGTTCTCAGAACTGTCTTGTTAGCTTTTCTGTTTAAGAATTATTTTTAAAATTTCCTCCAGTTATTTTATTATTACTAATTTTATTACAGAAGTATAGGGTTGGTCTCAATAACCTCACCCACTATTTCTGTAAATGATGGTACCCTTCCTTTCATTTTGATTTTGGAACGTGAAATTTGTCATTCCAGTCAATCCTGAGTTAAAGATTGTTGGTTGTTTTTTTTTGGTTTGTTTTTTTTTTGTATGACTAAAACTTACACGGCTTTTCATGGCAGTGTCGTGGCTATCAAAATTAAGCTTCTCTGATGCTTTTTTTCAGTTTTCCTTTTCTGAACTCCTTAGCTTCTATTCTCTTACAGCATTTAATCTTACTCCTCTTTTCTAACGTGCTCACGTGCCGACCTCATCTCTTACTGAACAGTTTCCTCATGTGTTAGATGGCTGAGTGCCAGGGTAGTGCCAGGCCCTGTGCCTTGAGCGTAATATGCCCCTTGTAAGATTTACTTCAGAAATACAACTGAATGAGTTAGTTGGCCTTCTGTATGCTTGTGTAACACCAAGCCTTTATTTATTTTTCAGAAAATACGGTCTTAAAAAGGCGTTACATACAGCCTGGAGGTGGGGAGGTATGATTTAGTGTGGGTTAGTTGCCATAGCCAGCCCAGATGGCAAAATAATCAAGGCTACCCTCGCAAATCTCTTCGGGAAGCACCACGTTGGATGTAGGTATCCCGGCACGGCAAAATTCCCACGTGGCCAGGATTTCCTCCTGCTTTGGAACAGATGCTGTTTTTCTTCCTGTGAGCCGCGGATGAAGTAGTTGGTTTGCATTTAGGAGTCACAATATGTGACAACTACAACTACTATTAGAATTGTACATGGTGAGGGGAGTGTTTATTCTCTGACAGGCCCGCATGAACTGGGGAACTGAGGACTGGCTAAGGGAGCCAGTATTTAAGTTCTCTTTCTCTTCCAGTGCGTATAGATGAATTCAAGGCAAATGCATGTATAGTAAGACTCAGTTCTCATGGGAAGATAAATGCATATATAGATTTAAAAAAAAACACACAACTTTTTATTGCATGAGTTTTTTTTAGGTGCCTAGACAACCAGAAGGTTACTACCAATTGTTTTTCATATAAACATTTTCAATATGAATTAAATTGGTATGCCGTACCTGCATTTTTGAGGTTCTTTTAGTTCCCCTTGGTACTGGGGGATGTTAAATAAGCCTCATTGTTAGAAGATTGAGGATTACTTTGTCTAGTAATAAATGCTAACAGTGTTAGTCATTCTCCTAAGTTGATAATGTAGGGAAAATTGGCTTGATCTAAATGACTGTAGCTGGCGGAAGAGCCTTCTGGCCAGAAAGCAGTCTTTATTTGGAATATAGTTGAGTTTGCCAGATGGAACATTCCTCTTAGTTGCTGTCCTGTCTTTTGAAATCCCATGTGACTGGAACATCAGGGTAGAAATGTAGAAAGAGCAGCATTTAACTATATCTACTGACAAAGGGAAAGTGTACGGGCCTGTTGCTTTTGCTGCCCGAAGAGAGAAGCCTTAGAACACACTGACACAGAGTTTCCCCGGTGTGTTCTCACACTTCAGTCCGTCTAAGGTCAGCCTTGGGAAGAAGCAGTGGTCAGTGCTGTACAACGAACGTGAAGTAGTCTGCCGTTACAAAACTTAATTCCGTAGGAAACCAGATCTCATTGACTTGTATCATGGCGCTAGCTAGGTGGAATAATTTCTCATTGCAGCCACAGCAGTTATTTTGGAGGCAGAGGTGTAAACTTGGTATCTTAAAACTTGTGTCGCATGCTATGTAACACACCAAGCCTGTTTCTGCCCCAGCAACCTGGAAATGAAACACCACAGTCTCCAGTCCAAACACAGGAGAGCACTGTATTACAGTTACTTTGGCTTGAAATATAAGAACTTTGTTTTTTTGGCTATCTCGCAAATGTGAAAACTATGTTCTTTATTTGTATCAGTTTGAAACTTTTAAGTTTGGACAAAAGGATTTTGATACGGTTTCAGGTTTCCGTGAATTCCCTATTTGGAGAACTTAAATAATTCTTTTAAAAATAATGTAATGTTTAGTTTGATAATTTAACTCGGGTTGCCTTGAAAAAAAAAGTTATACGAGTAAAGAAAAGTTGATAGCATTCTTTCTAAAATTAAATACAATGAGGACAAAGAAAGTATTCCTACATGAATCTTCATAGTTAGATTCCCAGGACCCTAGTTGTTTGTTTATTTATGTTTTGTTTTGAATTATTATAGCAAACAAAGAGAGCAATAAGAGACTTGTGAAAATTTAGCTAGGCAGTAGGAATTAGAAATAAACACTTTAATTAACTTCTCATTTTTCTCTCATTTCCAGAAGGAGGTAAATGAGTTGTAGGTACTCATCACCTCTCTATTGCAGAATAAACAGAGAATGAATATTGGACTCTTCAAAAAAAAAATGCTTTGTGTTGTAAATTCTTATTAATGAGTTTAGAGAGCATTTTTTAGTTAGTTGAAATTAAAGGAAAGTAGTGAGAGTTAGTCCTGAAGAAGACATCAATTATGTAGTAAAGTGATTTAATTTTTGGTCTTGTGTTTCCTACTGTTCAAATTGTATGGTGCTTGAGTAGACTTTCCCATGGGACGTGGAAGACTCAGCAAGTACTTATTTAATGTCTACCATTCTCTGTAACTTAGATCAAACAGTGCCTAGGAATATTTATGTGAGACCACTCCTCCCTGCTTCAAGTCCTCCAATCCTCTTCATGGTTGGTTTATTCCATGAGTACTTATTCCATGCCTAATGTATACCAGCCACTGGGTGAATAGGCACCGTGGATACAAGGAGCTGTTGGAACCGTCGTAGATGGCAGAGCGGAAGGACGAGTGCTGTAGTGGAGGCGTAAACAAATGGCTGTGGTAACAGGGGCTGCACCGGAAACAGGGACACTGATGGGGCGCCACTGTAGTGGTCCGTGCAGCAGGCAGCCCTGAAAAGGAGAGATGAGACAGGAAAGGGCTCTTCTCTTAAAAAAAAAAAAAAAAGAAAGAAAGAAAAAGAAGGAAGAAGAAAGGAGCGGGTGGATTAAAAAGAGGTCACGGTGCGGTGGGAACAGCAGGACCGGGTGACCGGTGGGATGAGAGGAGGAGGAGGAGAAAGGGGCGCAGGTGTTTGGCCAGGTCGGTCCGTGTTCACGGCCTTCACTACTGCCGCTTACCAGCGCTCTTCACCTGGGGGACTCGTTGTCTGCAATGGTGTCTGGTTTTAGCTAGTTCAGGAGTGCTGCCTCTTAAAAGTTTATTTCCTTTATGCACACCATAGGATTTGCACAGTGCTGGACACAGTTCACCGTTCAGCACAGTGCTGAGTTTGTTTAAATTGAACTAGTAAACGGTACACTAGAGAACCGCACTAAAGGGAAAATACAGACTCGCCCAATTATTTATACACGGACATTCTTCTAACGTCTCTCGGTTTGGTGTGGTCCCTTTCCCACTTCAGGTGTCATGACTGTTTATGTCCCTGATTTATTTATGTCTCCCCCACTTCTTGAGTGCAGACAGTATTTCTCTCTCTCACACAACCTGTCCAGAGCTTAGCACAGTGCTTCGTGGTAATGCAGACCTTTCAGAGCATTTTGAAGTGTGTGTCAAACACGGTGTGAAGTGCTTTACACCAATTACCTTGTTTATCCTCACCAGAGATTTATGTCGTGCAGTGCTATTTTAGTCCACTGGCCAGTGCAGTATGGATGAGGGAACCAAGGCTCAGAGGAGTTAAGTGACTTGCCCAGGGCCGTACAGCTGGTAGGTGGCCGGATCAGGTTTCGAACTCCAGTCTCTTGATTTTAGAGTCTTCTGTGCTCTTTATCATCACCTGTCCTCCCTCTTGGTGAGAAGACTGCAGCGCAAGGTACTTGCAGTGTATTTAGTTGGATTATACTGGGTTGTAGTGAAAGGTGCGAAGTTAACCGTACTCCTTGGCAGTATTTATTGACAGTGACATTTTGAATTCTGAAAAGGCCTGCATATTTGTGGAGAAAGAATATTCCCTGTCTGTGACTTCTCCAAACACAGCAGATGACCGAGTTAATTGGCCAGGGAGCCACTGGAGGCAAGGGGCGGACCACAGTTGATGCGCCAGGGAATGAGGACCTACGGAGGAAGTGCAAGTGAAAAGAGAGATGGATACAGCCGTCTGCATGTAGTCTTGTCTCTTTTAAACTCACACGTTTATTATAATTAGCTTTATTTTGGCATCAAGACAATGTCAGGCTGGTAATATTAGGTGTAAAGAGCAAACTTCTATAAATATTCATTAGTTTTGACTGTGTTTTCAGGAAACCAACCCACTGAGGGCTGAGGAGTAGCAGAACGTCTGTCAAATTCTAAAGCCATTGTCTTTAAGTTTTCTTTTTTTAATGAGCTTCTGCCTTGTTTTCATGAACCAACTGTGATTCCTGATTTTGTCCCTGTGTGTGGCAGATGGGTAGCATAGATTTAACTCTTTGGGTAAAAGTTGAATTCTAACACTTATGGGGAAAAGATTGATGAAAAAGAGAGTAAGAAGTTCTTGGAATTCCATCAATTTGCCTTTTTTCAAAGGTGAGAAATCTTGGGAAGATCCTTATTTCTCTAGAGCAGCAATTTTCAACCTTTTAATCCCATAGCACACAATAAACTAATTGCTGAAATGCTGCGGCACATCAAAAAATATATTTTTTGCTGATCTCACACAAAAAAATAGGTATAATTTGACTCATTCACACTGGTCAGTTATTTTTGTGTTGACTATTGTCATTTTTTTATTTGACAACCTAAGGGAAAAGAGGCCAGTGCCCCTAATTAAATAGTCAGATATTGCATGTTTTAAAATTTCTGCAGCTCAGGCCTGACCACTGTGGCTCAGTGGATCGGGTATTGTCCGCAAAACGAAAAACTCTGCGGCACACCGGTGGGCCTGCCGCTGCACGCCAGTTGAAAGTCACCGCACTAGAGTTTCCATTTCAGATTGAGACCCTCAGCTACAGATATCCTAAAGGCTTTGTCCCCGAGTTTCAGGGAGTTTTGTTAAGGTGAATGAAGGTAGGTTCTGGATGAAAATCCCCAGATACCTGGTGGAGAATCAGATTAGGTGGGCGTAAAGGACTCGTTCCACTCTGAGTTGTTACTAGGAAATAAGGGTGAGGGGGAGAAACCAGACTGCCGACACGGGGTGAGGAAGGAGAGCTACAGCTAGCAGAGGGCAAGAAAGGGGGAAATTGAGCGTCCAGCATGTCTCCCATCCATTTAGAGCCCTACGTAGCTGACATCGCCTCTGCCAGGGACGTTTAAGAAATTGCTGGCTCCTGTTTTACAAGCGGCCATTCTGCAGAAATTGGATGTTTGGCATGTGCACAGAGACCGAACAGTTCTGCTTCTGTAACGGGCGTCTGGGAGGAGACACTGAGTGATGCCGAATCGGAAGAGTCCAATCAGTAGGCCTCGGTGGGGGCACTAGGTTCTGTCGGTTAACTTGGTTTTCTTTCTAGGAAATTTTTAAATTCTCTATTGTTACACTGAACTGAACTTCAGCAACAGTAGAACTTAGGCTGAGACTCTCCTCTTGTTCTGAATGTTTGGATTTATTTTCTCAGCTTTTTCATCTTTATTACATAGAAACTCGGCAAGGACATTCTCAGCACTGGAGTTTGATGCAGGGCAAGAGCTGAAATTAACACATGCGTTTCAGGCAGGATCCGTGGTGCCTGGGGAGGGCTGTGGGGAAGGAGGTAGGAATTTTTGATGTCGGGCCTGGCTTTGATTCTCAGCTCTGCCATTCACCACCTTCACCACCTTGGACAGGTGACCTAACTTCTCTGGGCCTCGGTGTCTTCCTCTGTAGGGTCAGCTGAGTATAAATGAGGTGATATACATAACAAGTATTCAGTACATGGTAGCACTCAGTAAATGGTTGCTACTTTATTTTTGTGCTACCAGTAGAGAGTTCTTATTTTGGCTGTTAGGGATCGTCTTGAGAGGGACACTGACAGGATGTGCCAGTGGGGCAGAATACGTGCTTCCTTGTGAGCATGTAATGCTGTGAATGGCACGTAACAGTTCTTCACAAGGGAAGACACCAGCAAAGAAAAGCAGAGAAGTTCTGTTTAAAAGGAGCAATGCACAGTCCTCTGCCTTTATTTCCTTTCCCCCCGCCTTTCAGAAGAGAGGGTCAGACAGAGGTACATACACGTACTGGGATTTGGGAGTCTCCTGCCTCGGGATGCACATAAAGTGGTTGAGGCATCGCGGGAGTGAGAAGGGAGAAGGGCTGGGACAGAGCCTTAAGTGGCACAGGTATGGAAGTTACAGGGAGGGAGGTCAGGAAAGAGGTGAAGAAGGAGGCAGTTGAAATAGTGTAGAATCTGAGGGATCTGGGTTCCCCATTCATGGTTTGCGTGCCTCTTGGCGTATCACTTTCCTGCTGTACAGACCAGACTCGGTCTTCTAAGGCTCCCTGAGAAGCTCCCTAAATGCCTGAGCTTCTTCATTCTGAACCTACTTGGAAACAAGAACAGGTGAGTCGAGGTCGTGTGATGTCCCTGAAACAGGAATTTCAAGAAGGAACAATGCCAGGTGTTACAGAAATAAATGAGGGTGTGAACTGGGAAGAATGTGTCCAGGAGGGCAGTCTGTCTAGATTAGAGGACAGAGGAATATTTGCAATGTAAGGTGTGGTGTGGAACAGTGTGTGATGAGAATCATTCCACATCCCCTAGCTGACTTTGTGGGTGACATGGCGGTAAGGAAACTGCTTCATACGTTGGGGGAGTGTCATCATGTGCTTGCGTCAGTGACCTATGAATGGAACTGCTTGGGTTTCTTCAATGCAAGGTCAAAGGGAATTTTGAGGTAGTCCATTGCTGGGTGAGACACAGCTGAATCTTCTTGTTTCTCTTTAGGATTTTAATTGCAATTCTCACTTGAAATGCTCTGTCTGTTTTCCACAGACTGATTGTTCCACTATGGATGGAGGGGATGATGGTAACCTTGTCATCAAAAAGAGATTTGTGACCGAGGCAGAACTAGATGAGCGGCGCAAAAGGAGGCAAGAAGAATGGGAGAAAGTTCGAAAACCTGAAGATCCAGAAGGTACGCAGGCTGTCCTCACAGCAGCCCTGCAGAGCAGGTGTCAGTGTCCTCTCTTTGGGGTGGAGGCTCACGGGGCGAGGGAGCCGGAGCTAGGCCCCGGCCCTGGGAGCACAGCCAGGGTGCTCCTGCGCCTGCCCTTGGAGCTCCACTGCACCGTCTTCTAGAACCGCAGCGGTTCTGCTAGTCTGTTCTGTCTAGACATGTGGGTGCAGGACCTCAACGACTGAGGATGCTGCTGCTAGGTCCGGTTTGGGCTGGCCCCTCATCCAGTGAACTGCCTCAGGCCATGGGCCCTGTTGGCATTGACATTTGGCTCTGAGGTCCAAAGGGAGGCTGTGGACTTCGTGCTGTTCTTGTGTTATCCTTGCCCTCAGATCATGCAGGGACTTGACTTGATCTTTAAAGTCCTCCGTGATTCCAAAATAATAAGAAAGAGTTATAAAGTGTGTATTCCCCTCACCCCCCTTTCTCTCTCCCCGTTTCTCTTCCCTTCAGAGTGTCCAGAGGAGGTTTACGACCCGCGGTCCCTGTACGAGAGGCTGCAGGAGCAGAAAGACAGGAAGCAGCAGGAGTACGAGGAGCAGTTCAAATTCAGTGAGCTTCGGAGACCATGGCGCCCGCGGGTCTCTGCAGGGCCTTCTTGATGAACGTTTTTCTAAATAGCCATGGAATTATCTTGACTATTTAGTCTCTAAATGCTTATTTGCTGGAAAAGAGACAAACTTCTGCCTTCTAGACCACGTTGAACATTTTTGTTTAGAGCTCAAGACACCCATTTTAATTCTATGCTAATATCTAGTAATGGGAGAAATGCCTTGATTTTATGCCGTGTTATCTAATCAGAAGCCATGGCGTTTACAAATTCCTTCTTCTAATCCCCTCAAGGACCTGCCGTTTAGAAAAAGGAGAAGGAAAGATTTTATCTGACTGTATTTTCCCTTCAGCCTGCTCAGTGTTCCTTGTTTAATTATTTCCTCAGAAAACATGGTGAGAGGCTTGGATGAAGACGAGACCAACTTCCTTGATGAGGTTTCTCGGCAGCAGGAATTAATAGAAAAGCAGCGAAGGGAAGAAGAGCTGAAAGAACTGAAGGAATACAGAATATCCTTTGTATTTTGAAAGAAGTCTCTGAGGTGTCAGTTTTCCCACCAACATCTGTGGTTGTAGTTGCTCTATACACAGAATGGAGGTCTTCTACCTGGTGATCTCCAAGTGCCCATTCAGCAGGGGTGTTTCCATGACTCTAAATAGCTAGCTGGCAGTGATTTACGGAGTTCCGTTGCATGTAAGAATCCGTTGCAATCAAAAGTCCAGATCCTTTAGGATTAACTGAAGCCCTAAACCCTCATGGCCAGTACCAGGGTGCTCCTGCCTTGCGAGATTAGACTCTGACACAGGGGCTATGCAGTGTACCTCATCCAGGGGGGAACTGTCTTCTGAGTTCTGAAAGAAAACATTTCACAGGTCTCGTGTGTCCTTAGCAACCTTCCCTACAGGTACAGCTAGGTCTGTCCCTGTAGAAGGGCAGAGAAAGCAGCAAAGATGACTTTGCTTCAGCTCCATATTGCCTTTTTAATATCCGCTTGAGTGTCCTAATAGGCTTCCCAAAGGTGACTTGACTAAATCAAAATTCTCGGTTCCGTGCCTCTCTGCCCCATGCTCATCGCGCTGCACCCCCTCCCCACACCTCTTCTTTCTCTGGCCTTTTGGTCTCAGTGATGGTGCTCCTTACACCTCTGGTGCCTGGCTCCGAACTGACCTCCACAGTGTACTCCAGACCGGTCTGGATTGCCGTTGCAGTAGTCATAGACTCTTCTCTGCACTTCTGCGGCCATCTGCTTAGTCTCTGCTTCTGCTCTTGTCCCCAGCAAACCCTTCTCCAGATAGAGTCGAAGGGAACTTTTGAAAACATACATGGGATCTTGTCACTTCCCTGTTTGAAACACTAGTGGCCTTCTGTTGCATTTGGAATTAAGTCTACATTTTTTACCAGGCCCTGTAGGGGGCTCTGCATTACTTAGGCCAGCCCACCTCCCCACTGCACCTTGAACTTACTCCTCCTCGTGGTCACTGTCCCCCAGCCACTGGCCTTCTTTGTGTTTCCCTCTCGCCGGGCTGCACTCTTTCGTCAGCCAAGAGTGCTCGGCCCTCAGGCTTTACAGGGCTGCCTTTCACGGCACTTGGGTCTTGGTTCCTATCCCCCTTCCTCATACAGACTTTCCCTAAGCACCCACGGAAAACTGCACCCCTGCCATCACCGTCTGTTAATGCCATTTTTAAGAGCACTTGTCACTACTCGAAAGTCCCGGTTTGTTTGCCTCTTTCCTGCTGGAATGTGACGTCAGCTCCGCAAGAACATGGGCTTGGTCACCGCTGATTTCCCAGCACGTGGCGTGTAGTAGTTTCTCGGTACACACGTGGGTAAAGTCAAGAAGGACGCATAGGAGAGGGCAGTGGAGCCCCCCTAGCATGTTTCCCCCTATGAAAAATCTCATTGGAATATTTCAAGCTTATATGTTGAATGACTTGACTAGTGTGTCTGAACAGGCTTCTCTTCCAAGATCGATGTGACACTGTGTGTGTTTTTTTTTCTTTTTGCAGGGGGTGTACAGTAGGTTCCATTAAGGAGTTACATGGGGAAAAGTGTGCAAAGATTCATAGGGATTTGGTTTAAACCAAGGCGGTGGTGATTGAAATAAGGTGGCGGCATGGTGCCACAAAACCTCTCTTAACCGGCAGCAAAAGACCTGGCTTCAGTCCCAGTTCTCCTAGTGGCTTTCTGGTGTAATGTCAAGGTAGGAGCTGATGGAAAGTTACACCTCATCCCAACTGTAGGACTGAGACCGACTGCTCTGAAGCCCCCCTCTGCTGACCCCTGAATAACAGTACACATTGGTGTTTGCAGGGAGCGCAGATGCATGGATTGCACTGTTTCAGGCACCAGGCTTTTTCCTCTAAGGAAATAGAGTAATTACGATCCCCACTTGAATTGTCTTGTTTTATGTGCTTAATTTGGCAGGCTGGCAAATAAGACATTGCCTCCCGACGCAGCATTCCGGAGAGCAGTGTGGGCCGTGGCGTGGGTGTGCGAGGTCTCTGGGTTTCCAGTTCAGAGGGAAGGGTGAACGGTGCAGGAGCGAGGAGGCCAAAGGAGCTTTCCTGTCCTGGTGACCTCACGGCCACACTGAAGAGGCCCCAGGGGCACTGGCTTTCACTGGAAACTTGGAAAGTTCGGACTGTGTAGAAAAGCTGAAGAAAAGCAAGCCTTGCCGCTCACTGATGTAAAATGCACTAATCCCAAGGGTGCATGTAGCCAGAGACGTGTTGAGAGGGGAATTGAAGTTTGTTTGTGAAAGCTCTGAACCCGAGCTGGTTATTGGCTTTCACTGATTATTATAATGGGATACATTTCGTACTGTGATGCTTGTGACTACAAATAAGCCGTGGTTTGTGCCATATAGACAACAGAACTTTTTTTCCCTTCAGGTGAACCAGTATTTAGCATATTATGTGTGTTAAAAACCAATTTCAAAAAAATGAATGCCTTTTAATGAATTCCCTGATAGTTTTGAGGTGTGTGTGTGTGTGTGTGTGTGTGTGTGTGTGTGTGTGGTATTTGAAGCGTTTTAGGGGAGAGGGACTTAAAGAGAAAAATACGCTTTGGGTATGGATCAAAAATAACATGATTACCACCTTCCTCCCATCTTCCTCTCTCCCCCAGAAGAAAAGGTGGGTCATTTTTCTTCACTTTGAAAGAATACAAAATTAAGTTTTGGTTTTTATGTGTGTCTTGGTATTATAAATACATGTATACTTTTGTTGTGTTGTTTCCAATTTGTTTCATTTTTTAATATTTAATATTAAGAATTTTCTTTGAGTTTCTATCCCTTCATGACAGAGTTGCAGGTAAAAATCACAGCCTACTCAGTGTTGGGCATTCTGTACTAGGCAGATAAAATCTGTTTCTTTCATTTTTAGTCTTTAAACAATGAACATTTAGCGTTAACACAATATCTGTTTCCATGTGACCCTAAAAACATTAAATCAATGAAACTCAGCCGTACTGAGCATTAGACAGAGTCCCGGTCAGGCACCGCGAGTGTTCAAGGTGACTGGTGTTCCTGGGAACAGAGATGGTGCGTAAAGAGTGGTCAGACGAGACTTGCCTTATTTCTGATACCCCATTTTCTGCACTGCTTAAGGGCACATAAACAGCCTAGACAGTGCACCCCACACCCACCTCTTGAGGTTGATAATGCATGCCTCTCGGATTCCTTGGGCACTAGGTGTCACTGTTGTCCCAGACGGACACTACCGCATCTTGAATAAGGCACAGCTCCCGGTTGGAAAACCCGTCCATTGCATAATGGGTTGAGAGAATGAAAGGGAAGGTGGGGAGGAGTCTCGGGGAGGGGGGCGGGGGAGAACAAAAGGAAGTGACAAACCTTGGAAGCGGAGATTGAATTAGGCACACACAAAAAAGTGATGTAACAAGTGAACTGGTTATGATTCGAAAACAACTTTTTGGTTCCTGTGTTGAATACGCACAGGGGTTTCTCGTTAAAATCTCTGGGAGTGAATATTTGAAACTGGCTCCTGGGCCTCGGGAGGTCCGCGTCCAGTGAGCTTGAGCCAGGAGTGTGCGGTGGCGACAGCGGTGGGCACGCTGACTGTTTGTTAATGAGCCTTGAGTGGTTTTGACGTTGCCTTGCTCCAGCAGAGCCGGAGTGAGTTTTCACCCTAAGAGGGAATGCTGTTAATAGTCATAGGACATTCGGCAAAACTTGATTTTACCCTGAAGGTGGGGAGCAAACGTTTTTAGGGAAGCTGTATTTTTTTTTCTGTTGCATTTACATTCCTTAAGATCTGCGTGTTTCCTAAGGAGCGTGGTATTGACTGTGTGTTTGGTAATAGCAGGCTTTAAGGCCGTAGTCAGGTTCATGGAAAATTAGAGGGAGGAAGTGTGCTTGTCTGTATTATTTTGTGCTTGATTTGCCACCTTCCTGTGTTTCGTTTCTCTTGAATCAGCTGGATTTGGCTGGCAGAATAAAAAGGGGAGGGCGCTTATTTTTTTTTATCAGTAGGCTAAGCGTTACATGGCAGAACCAGAGTGCTCGTGGATTACGTTTGTGTGCCTTCTCTCGGTTTATCATTGTTCTGCCACAGCTTTTCTTTTGGATTAGTTTAGCCCTTAACCTGTAACTCACAGTAATCTCCACAAAGTTGGCATTTCTCCAGAAAACAAGAAGGAAGCGGAGAAGAAAGTGGCCGCGAAACCCCTAGAAACCAAGAGCAAGTTCTCCCAGGCAAAGCTGTTGGCAGGAGCCGTGAAGCACAAGAGGTCAGTCGGCAGTCGCGCTACTTAAACCTCCTTGTGACCAGGTGCTCCAAAATGCCACTTGTAACGGTAGCCAGAGCAACGTTGCCTGAGCGTAGGCCTCCGTGAGGTTTGCTCCC
The DNA here is from genome assembly GCF_019186645.2 of Phyllostomus hastatus. Classification (NCBI taxonomy): domain Eukaryota; kingdom Metazoa; phylum Chordata; class Mammalia; order Chiroptera; family Phyllostomidae; genus Phyllostomus; species Phyllostomus hastatus. Next base: position 24,432,313 of record NW_025334024.1, read on the forward strand.
CCCTGCCAAATGTGGTATCGCCTGGAGCCCTGGACCCAGCTCTCCGCCTGACTCCTCGTTCAGCATGATAATAGCTGCTCTTCGCTGGGCACCCGCTGTGCGCCAGGCATTGTGTTAAGTGCTTTTTGCGCGTGATCTCATTTATTCCTCTCAACAAGTCAGTGAAAGACAAAAGAACTGTTATCAGATGAGGGGATGGAGAATTTGAGGGATTGAGCACGCCTTCATCCAAGGTCACAAAATAATAGGAGCAGGGGTTCGATATCTGAGCATTTATGTTTCCAGCAAACGGGGTAGCGAGTTCTAGGAAAGCACTTGTGTGGGGTGCAGACGAACACAGACCAGGGAGGAGGAAGCACCCCGGCCTGGAGGGCGCGTGGGTGCCCCTGCTGGGGAAGTGAGGGAAGGCAGTAGGAAGGAGGGGGTGGGGGGGGGATGACCAGGGCTCTGCCGGGCAGACAGACGGGAGGGGGCGGGGCAGCTGCTGCAAAGGCGCTGTGGCCTGTAAGAACGCGGCAGCTATGACAGGGCCACAGACCTGCCTGGGCTCTGCTTGATTGATGTGGGGGTGGCAGCAGTGGTCGGAGATTTTGGTGAGTCCTTTGTTATGTTTGCTCCTCCCTTTCCAATCCTGAACTGGCACCGAAGTGGTTAAGTCTGGCCATTTCAGTTTGACCACCAAACCGTGGACAAAATGATGTCCAGTTCGTAAGTGCAGTCTATTAGGAAAATCAATATGGTGTATTGTCACCCAGCCACGTGTTTGAAGGGAGGGAGCGTGCTGGTGCAGCCTTGTGGTTTGGCACACCACCCACCTGCTGCAGACGCTGCCGGGAACACTGTTTACATGTGAAAATGTTCTCGTGGTAGAGCGGCAGGAGGGAGGGGAATCAGCAGCCTGAGGAAGGCCGGCTTTCACCTAAGCTTTCAGGACTGCGCCGACAAAGGGCAAAGGGCTCTCTAGGTGGGCAGTTAGGTACCTCCACGGAGTCTTGCTGCTAGCACAATGGGTGTGATACCTCTCAGAGAGACCCTGTATTAGCTTACTGGGTGGCGTGCATGTAACCGCTTTAAGTTTTGAAACTACATTTTGTACTGTTTTGTGTTGCAAGGTGATAAATTAGTCTCCTGGGCAGGAGTTGCTCATGTGTCCAGCCCGGGTTTATCAGAATCACCTGGGAGTTTGTCAGTGTGGCTTCCAGGCCTCCCGCTAGTTCTGGCGCGGTAAGTTTGGAGGGAGGTCTGGGAGTCTATAATCAAGTCTGGTTAACATCCGTCACCACGCACAGTCACAAAATTTTTTTTCCTGTGATGACACCTTCGAAGATCTACTCCCTTAGCAACTTTCAGACTTTCAATACAGTGTAATTAACTGTAGTCACCATATCGGTATATTGCATCCTCAAGACTTATTTTATAACTGCGAGTTTGTACCATCTGAAGGTGGTCAGCTGTATCAGTATTTTTTTTTGTGGTTAGAGCATTTTATATTTTGTTCAAGAAATTTCTTCCTACCCTGAGGTCATTAGAGAGTTTTTCTTCTAAAAGTTTTAGAGTTTTATCTTTCACATGTTAGTCTTTAATCTTTCTCTAACGGATTTTTGTGAAGGGCATGAGGTAGGGATCCCATTTCAATTTTTTCTTCAAACAAAAAGCACATTTTCTAGCAGCATTTACTAAATACACCCTTTTTTCCTCCAGTGACCTTTAATGTCTTAGAACAAGTTCCCATATGTATTTGTGTCACAAGTTTCCATACATACTTGGGTTGTTTGAGGGTTCTTTTTTTTTTCCTTGTCCTTGGGTCTGTTGGACCAGGATCATTCTGTGTGATTATTGTAGCTTTTAGTAAACCTTGATGTCTGGTAGGGTGAGTCCCCTTACATTCTTCCCAGAGGTGTCATTTCTATTTTTGGCTACTTTGTTCTTCCATATAAATTTTAGATTTAAGTTCTTGAAAAATCTTATTGGGATTTTATTGAAATGTTACTAAATTGCTTGTTAAATGTATGGAGAGAACAGATCGTTATGGATTTGCGTCTTCCTGTCCATGGCATGCATCCACATTTATTGGTTTGCTTTAATGTCATTCTATAAAGTCTTAATGGTTAGTTTTCAAAAAAGTTGTGCACATTTTTTAATTAAATTTATTCCTAAATACTTATGTATATTTTTGTTGCTGGTGTGTAAAAACACAGTCGATGGAGTATTTACATCCAGCCACTAGTTCTTACTAACTTTAATAATAACTCTTTAGTAACTTTTATTAACTATAATAATTTATCAGCAGATTCTTTTGAAATTTCTACGCAGAGTTACCATCCTTGAATAATGACAATTTTATTCTCTTCCTTATATCTTTTAATTCCTTTTTCTTATCTTACCTCGCTAGCTAGAATTACAAGTGAAATGTTAGAAACAAATCTGCGCATTCTTGTTTTAGCTCTAATTTTAAACATAATGTTAGTAAGTTTTTCACACTAAGATGAACTTTTATCGCTTGCTTTTTTCAGATATCCTTTGGCAAGTTAAAGAAGTTCTGTTCCTAGTTTGATAAGAGGTGTTTTTGTGTGTGTGTGTAGTCATGGACTTCAAATTTTGTCTAATTTTTTCTGCTTTTGATTTGAAAATAATTTTTTTCTTTACTCTGTTAACAGTGAACAATTAAATTTATAGGGTTTGTCTAATGTTGCATTCCTGTGAGAAACCCAGCTTGGCAGTGATATCTCATGATTTTTCTTAACGCCACTGGCTTGTTCTACTAATATTTTGTATCGGTTGTTGAATGTTGTTGAATATATATTCTTGAGTGAGGCTGTTTCATATTCCCCAACCCACTCCCCAGTTTTATCTGATTTTGACATGAAGATTAAAACTGTTTTCACAAAATGATTAGGGGGTGTTCTTTTTCTGTTCTCTGGAGGAGTTTGTGTAATATAGGAGAGTTCTCTTTTATGAAAATAAATTTGGGAGAACTCCTGTGTAAAATCATTTTGATCCCTCCTTTTAAAATTTGTGATTATAGGAGTGTTTAAGTTTATTCATACCTTTTTGAGTCAATTATATTTGGTTAAATTTTCTGGGAATTCATCCATTTTGTCTCATTTCAAGTGCGTTAGCTAATTTGTTAGTATTTTTTTTTCTGATGGTTGCTCTATCTGTAATTGTCTCATTTTTTTAGATACACATCATAAGTATCTGATTGAAAATTTAGACAGGACTTCCGGCCAAGATAGAGGTACAGGTAGACACACTGTGCCTCCTCGCACAATCAAAAGCAGGACAACAACAAATTTAAAAACAAAAAACAACCAGAACTGGCAGAAAATCAACCTGTATGGAAGTCCAACAACCAAGGAATTAAAGAAAAAACACTCACCCAGACCGGTAGGAGGGGCGGAGACGGGCAGCTGGAGGGAGAGGACTTGCGACAAGGCGGCGGCTGGAGGACTGGGCCGTCCCACATCCACGTGCGGAGAAACCGGGAGGAACAACTGGGGAGCGAGTCAGACCCGCAACCCCGGGCCCCAGCGCCGGAAACAAAGCCTCAGACCTCTGACCAAAAACACCTGTGGGGGCTGTGGCGGCAGCGGCAGAAACTCCCACCCTCACCGGAGAGCTCGTTGGAGAGACCCGCAGGGTCCTAGAACGTCCGCAGGCCCACCCACCTGGGAGCAGCACCAGAGGGGCCCACTTCGCTGGTGGGGAGCAGGGGAAGTGATCGGTACCCGGAAGAAAGCGGAGCAAGCACCATTGTTCCCTCTTCGACCCTGCCCCGCGTACAGCGTCACAACCCAGCGACATGGGTGGCCCCGCCCAGGTGAGCACCTAAGGTTCCGCCCCTCATGCGTAACAGGTGCGCCAACAAACAAAATGGCCCAAATGAAAGAACAGATCAAAGCTCCAGAAAAAATATAACTAAGCGATGAAGAGATAGACAACCTATAGATGCACAGTTCAAAACCCTGCTAATCAGGATGCTCACAGAATTGGTTGAATATGGCCACAAATTAGAGGAAAAAATGAAAACTGTGAAAAGTGAAATAAAGGAAAATGTACAGGGAACCAACAGTGACGGGAAGGAAACTGGGACTCAAATCAATGGTTTGGACCAGAAGGAAGAAAGAAACATTGAACCAGAACAGAATGAAGAAAAGAATTTTAAAAAATGAGGAGAGGCTTAGGAACCTCCAGGACAGCTTTAAACATTCCAACATCTGAATCATAGGGGTACCAGAAGGAGAAGAGGAAGAACAAGAAGTTGAAAATTTATTTGAACAAATAATGAAGGAAAGCTTCCCCAATCTGGCAAAGGAAATAGACTTCCAGGAAGTCCAGGAAGCTCAGAGTGTCCCAAAGAAGATGGACTAAGGAGGAACACACCAAGGCACATCATAATTACATCAGCCAAGATTAAAGATAAGGAGAGAATCTTAAAAGCAGCAAGAGCAAAGGAGACGGTTATCTACAAAGGAATGCCCATAAGACTGTCAGCTGATTTCTCAAAAGAAACCTTGCAGGCAAGAAGGGACTGGAAAGAAGTATTCCAAGTCATGAAAGGCAAGGACCTACATCCAAGATTGCTCTATCCAGCAAAGCTATTGTTGAGAATGGAAGGGCAGATAAAGTGCTTCCCGGATAAAGTCAAGTTAAAGGAGTTCATCATCACCAAGCCCTTATTATGTGAAATGTTAAAGGGACTTAATCTAAGAAAAAGAAGATAAGAAATATGAACAATAAAATGACAGCAAACTCACAATTATTAACAACTGAACCCAAAACAAAAACAAACTAAGCAAACAACTTAGAACAGGGACAGAACCACAGAAATGGAGGTCACATGGAGGGTTAGCAGCGGGGGAGTGGATGGGGAGAGAGGAGGAAAAGATACAGAGAATCAGTAGCATAAATGATAGGTAGGAAATAGACAGGAGGAGGTTAAGAATAGTATAGGAAATGCAGAAGCCAAAGAACTTACATGTACAACCCATGGACATGAACTAAAGAGGGGGAATGTGAGTGGGAGGGGGTGTGCAGGGCAGAGGAGAAAATGGGACAACTACAATAGCATAATCAAAATATATTTAAAAAACAATGTAGGTTTACATTTGTTCCTACAGAAAATAATGCAATAATTAATAAATAATACAAGAATAAAAAAATCTAGTCTGTTGATCTCCTTTTACTGGTAGATTGGATTTATTAGGATTTTTATACAGTTTTTACTATCTTAATGTTATTTGTCTTAGAAGAGTTTTTTCTTGCTTTTTAGAAAAATTAAGATTAAAAATATTTTATTCATTTTCTTTTCTTTTGCTAGTTTGGATTTAAGTATTCTATTTCTGTTCTTTTGATGGCCAACCTTACAACCGACCAGGCATACTTAGCAAAACCTAAAGTAAATAGCTACCTTACTTCCCTACAAAATTATACACTGACCTTAGGACTTTTAGCTACAATCACCTTCTTCCTTTCTTACATGCTACTGCTGCTTACCACTTTAGCATGGTCGTGTTTAACACCACAAATTAGATGTTATTTTTTTTTATAGAGACAACATTTGTTCAGATTTATATTCGTATTTGTCAGGGTTGCACCCCCCTTCCCCCGCCCACCATCCTTTCCTTCTGAGATTATTCCCTTCCTCATTGAAGTACATTGTTTAGACGTTCTTTCATTTAGTTATTTTTGTAATTTTAAAAAGACTTTCTTTTTAGAGGGAGGGGAAGGGAGAGAAACGTCAGTCGGTTGCCTCTTGCACACACCTCGACGGGGAACTGAACTCGCACTCTGGTGCGCCCTGACAGCCGCACCCTCACAGGGACTGGATGGGCAACCTCCCACTCGGCCCAGCACCCCCCCAGCCCGCTGAGCCTCACCAGTCGGGGCATAGGTGTTCTTTGGTGAAGGTCTTTTTGATAGACTTTCAGAATCTCTAGCATGTCGCTAAAGACGTTTCCTTTGATCTTTAATAACTAGATTTTTGTCATTTATGATCATGACCAGATATTCTTGAAATCCATCCATGGTTTTAACCAAGATGAATGATAGGACAACAAAGAATCAAAAGTTTAGGTAACGGTTGAGCATATAATGGTTTACCTCTTGAACTGCTCAGGGGTTTAAATTGTCTTTATACCTAATGATACAGCTAGAAGGAGACTTTGCAATGAAGCCGTTTTATTTCAGATTGTTTCTGTTCTGCAAGGCTACCCAAGATCCATGTAAGTGGTTATTGGAGCTCCTGATTCTCAAGGCTTTGATCCCAGGATCGGATTTAGCTCACATCACCGTGTTTTTTTGTTACAGCTCAGAGAGTGGCAACAGTGTAAAAAGACTGAAATCGGACCCTGACCCAGATGACAAGAATCCAGGTGGGTGACAGCCTTCATTTCGTTCCTTACTTACAGTGCGCGTGGCCACAGTAGAAGACTGGAAGGCGCTGTGACTATGAGTGAGTGCGTGTGTGTCTAACAAGCCTACTTAAACTTGATTTCCCGAAAGGTTTTCACCCAGCAGGATTCGCACCCGGGGGCACGTCCGCTGCCCTGCACGGTGTTACGTGGGAAACCCGCGGTGCTGACGATGGCAGTGTGCTCCCTGGGAGCGCTGCCAGAGCCAGGGCCCTCGTCACATCTCTGCGTCTGACAAAGGACTTTTCTCTGTTTTCCCCAAATGTCGAGTTTCTTCATTTCCCCCCGCTGGCTACCAGAGAGAGGTAGAATGCCTGGCTCGCGCTGCTGGTTGGGTTGGATTGAGCCCAGTTTTAATACAGTTCCCAGGAGTACACTTTCTTTGGTGGGTGCTTTTGTGTGACCCAGTCTGGCACCGTGTAAGTGGCAGAGTTCTACGTGAAGGTGAGCTGGGTCCTGGGGGCTGGAGCAAGAATGAGAAATTCAGGAGTGCTTTCAGTTCTGCCCCTGCCTCCCTGCGGGATCGACAGTCAGAGCTGAGCTCAGCGGGTCATCTATAAAACGGTTTACGTTTCTCTCTCTCTCCCTCTAAAAAAAAGATATTTTAAAATACGCATCTACCGAGCACCAGTAATGGTCAGCTGTTGCTGACGCCTTTTTGCTGTAGAATCCGCTTTTAAAAAGGAACATTCAGTGAAGAGTCTCCCTGTGTAAACTCTTCCACCTGTGTACCCTCTTCCGTCCAGTTCTCCTTTCCAGAGGGAAACAGTATCATACATTTCTTATGTATCCGTCCAGAGCTGTTCTCTGTAGGTACAAGCAATTACAAATACATTCTTTTTAAAAAATATAGATAACTTAAAACATTCAGATGTTTAAATGATAGTATAATGAACCCCATCACATAGCTTCTACAATTTATAACATGTATCTGGTCTCATTATTGCCTTCCCACTGTGGTATTCTGAGGCAAATCCTCAACATGAAATTGTTTCATCCATAATTACTTTTTTTTAAAGATGTTATTTATTTATTTTTAGACAGAGGGGGAGGGAGGGAGAAAGAGAGGGAGGGAAACATCAAAGTGTGGCTGCCTCTTGCGTGCCCCCTACTGGGGACCTGGCCCAGTCAGGGCATACCCAGGCATATGCCCTGACTGGGAATCGAACTGGCGACCCTCTGGGTTGCAGACTGGTGCTCAACCCACTGAGCCACACGAGCCAGGGCTTGAGTTAATATTTATATGTGTGTGAGGAAGGGGTCCACTTTCATTCTGTGCGAATGTCCAGTTGGCCCAGCACCATCTGTTGAAAAGACTGTTCTGCCCCCACCAAGTTGTCGTGGCGCTTCTGTTGAAAGTCAGTGACCAAACGTGAGCTTGTTTCTGGACTCTCTCCCTTCCACTGTTTTATGTATGGCTGTCCTTACTGCCGTCGCCACGGTCTGGGTCACTACAGCTTTGGAAGTGTGAGCCCTCCAGCTCTGTTCCTTCTCCGGGTCCCCTGCATTTCCATATGAATTTGGGGATCAACTTGTCAGTTTCTGTAACCAAGGCAGCTGGGGACAGGGATTGCTCAGATCTACAGATCAATTTGGGAATGCTGCCATCTTATGGCATCTTAACACGACACAGTATGTCTTTTAAGTCTCGTTTAACTCAGACGTCTTCCTTTTTTAGTTTAGTTTTCGTTTCATTTGCACTTTGTTTGTGAGGAAGCTGCGTCCTCGTCCCGTGGAGTTTCTCGCGCTCCAGATCTTGCTGCCTGCATCCCCACGGCGCTCCTTTACATCCTGTGCTTCCTGTGACGTGGGAATTAGGCCTCGCGCGTGATCGAGCCACGCTGGTGTTTTGGCAGGAATACTTCGTGTCTTGTGTTTCTGTACTTCCTCTCGTCGTCATTGTTCTCACCAGCCTGCTCTCTCGTCCACTGCTTAGCTCTCTTACGGCACTCGGGGGGGCGTGGCACATCTGCGTGAGAGGAGCCTCTCCATCCCTCCTTAGGGCTGCAGTGTGCCATGATGTGGTTGTACCGTAGTACGTTTACCCTGTTTTTCACTGATGAGCGTTCAGATCGTTTCCATTCTTTCTCTGTCACGGTGTTGCATCAAACAACCCTACACACGCGTCACTGTTACATTCACAAGTATATATCGGGGTAAATATTTGGAATCATCGGGTCAGAAAGATACACATTTGTAATTCAGGTAGGTGTTGCCAAATCGCCCTGCAGAGAAGTTAACCCCAGTTTCCGTTCCCATCAGCACTCTAGGATTCCATTTCAGTGATGTGTTTGTGATACGTAGGAAACTCGCTAAACTGCTTGCGTAGAATAAGTATTTACCGTGTGTTTGTGTACACACGCATATATACCACTTCACCTTAAACATTCCAACCTGTGAATCGGGAGCTCTGCAGCTGGTGCTTGTTCCCAGGTGGGAACCATGTGCGAGAATCAGTGGAAAGGAAAACTGGTGTGGGGTCTTTGCATTGAGGCAGACACGTGTTTCACAGCGGTCTCTTTTGACATTGTGAATCTCCTCTTCTTTCCCCTTCTTACATTCTTACAACAGAAACTGAGCGAGGCATGTCCTCTTGTTAGGGGCTAAGGCCACACAGGAAGAATATCTCCTGTGCGTTGCTTCCGAGTCTCGTCCTCGGCGGTAGCAGGATTTGCCCCTCTGGTCCCCCAGCAGACAGCTCTGCGGCCCCAGTGGAGGAGATTCAGGCTTCCCGGCTGGAGGCTCTGGGCTTGCACTGTGCGCAGAGCCAGTGAAGGCACGAGTTGGCCCCATCTACTCGCAAGTCACGCATCTGCATGAGTCCCCAGAACGTTCTCTGTTAGTAATTTTCAGCATTCATTTGGCATGACAATGTGGTCCCGCAAATGCAGCACTTGGCAGGAAACTTCACCAAATGGGTGAGATCAGAGGGCACCGCTTTGTTCTCTCTGGACAGTTGGCTGCTTTTGGAATGAAATTTGTCAGACTCGCAGTCTCTTCTTTCTTGAAACCGCCTAGACAGCTGGGAGATTTGGTCTTTTGGCTTAAACTCTGCTGATGCCCCAGAGGTCCAGATTTTTGGTTGCGTGTCTGTGGCTGATTGCCATCCTTCCCACAGGCCAGCTTAGGCCTCCACAGGCACCCTGAACTCGATCCTTCTTTCGGTCTAAGAAATTCGCCATTGAAATACCCAATAAAATGTCATATCTCACTGAGCAGCCTCACATAAATTATTGTTCTAAGTCACTGACTCCTACCCTTATAAGATACCAGGTTGTTTTTTTTTTTTAAACAACCGCATTTTTCTAACAATACTGGAAGTATCACTGTATATGTGACTCAATAATACAGAGAATGCTCAAGTAATAAACGGCAAACAGTTTGATGTTTGTCCACAATTTTCATACACCTCTCTCCCCATCTCGCCTAAAATAACTTTCGCCGTTGGCAATGAGACTCAGTAGAGTGTGTGCACCGCACTGCCCCGAGTTCTCACTCACACGGCGCGACCACGGCCCCTCGGTGCTGGGCCCCACACCGTGTGCCCGGGGGAGGCTGAGGAGGCTGCCCTTGCCCGCAGCAGACCTGGGCTTGCGGGGGGGCAGCCCCCGTCACCGTTGGGGCTGCCCGGTCCTCCACCGCCCTCCTGGCTGTCAATACAGGGGTGCCCTGTATTGGTTACAGAGACGTGTGGGACTGTCCCTCCCTAAGTTTTTAAGAAAGATTTTGTTTATTCTTAGACGGGGGGAAGGAAAGGAGAACAAGAGGGAGAGAAACATCTCTCGCATGTGCCCAGGACTGGCCCGCCACCCAAGCACATGCCCTGACCGGGGATCGTACGGGAGCAGGAGTCAATTTAGTACATTATTTTTTGATTCAGATTCAGTTTACCATTTTCTACTCTAAGTGGCCTTTAACTCTAGCAGGTCATTTGACCTCGCTTGTCGGTCAGAGCGGGGATAACGCATGGCAGGTTGTGGCGGTTAAATGAGGCTGGAAACAGGTAGAAGGAAGGAAGGGAGTAGAGCTCTTAACTTCCCCTTAACCTTTAGGTCCTGTGTTTTCTGGACTGAGGCTTTCTGTCACGAACGAAGGTGGCAGTGTAACTGGGTGTCCTGGGGCAAAGGAGCCTCAGCCTGCTTGGTGACGCTCTGCATGGTCTTAAAATGCTCTCCGACTGGGATTCCGTTTCCTCGCTTGTAGAAGAGGACCACGGCTGTGAGCTGGTGGGGTGACGGGGCTGCTGCCCACGCAGGGCTGCTCCCAGCGGGAAGCCCTCAGCACGGCGCCCGGCGCCCAGCACAGGGAAAGTGGGCCATCGACTTTGGAAGAGGGTGGTGAAGTGACAGTCCTCCCTCCTCCTTTGCAGAGGCCCCGTCCTGCGTGTCTCTCGGAAGCACGTCCCTGAGCAGTCCCTCCATCCACTGCCCCTCCGCTGCGGTCTGTATCGGCATCCTCCCGGGCCTGGGCGCCTACTCGGGAAGTAGCGACTCCGAGTCCAGCTCTGACAGCGAAGGCACCATCAATGCCACCGGCAAGATCGTCTCCTCCATCTTCCGAACCAACACCTTCCTCGAGGCCCCCTAGCTCCCGAGTCCTCGCCGCAGGGAGCCCCTCCCTGGGAGGGGACTGGGTGGCGCATCTGCCTGCAGGCATCACCTCCCTCCGAGAACTGTTTGCCTGTCCCCTGTGCACACCGGGACGTTTTTAACCTCGTCTAAACAACGTGCCGGCATCCGCCTGTGGCGCCACCTGCGTCTGGTTCCTCCACTCCAGCGCAGATGCCCAGACCTGTCCCTCTGCCTTTCTCCTCACTGACGTGGGGGTCGGGGCCGGCAGAAGCTCCACTAAAAATGCCCGGGGAAGGTGGGACTGTGGGCTTGCACCGGGTTTGGGTTATGTTGTTTTCTTGGGTTTTTTGGTTTGTTTGTTTGTTTTTTCCTTTTCCAACAGCACAGGGAAGCAAGGGCCACCACTCTCGGGCAGATGTGACTTTAAACATCCCGTTCTAGATGAGCACGCGGTTTGGTGACACTGCGCTGTGGAAACCCGGCGGGAGAGGGCGGCCCCGGGAGCTGGCCTGGCGCACTCCCCGGGGACTAACCGGTTCTGGATGTTGCGTGACTCAGATTAAAAACTGCATCTGCAGGGGTGTCACGTAACGCTCGTCATTCCGCGTGAAGCGCGTCCTCACCCCTGGAAAACTGAGTCCGTCTCCTCCCGGTAGCTAGTCCCGTTTCGGACCCTAAACCCCAGAGAGGCGCACGCAGGCCTGGTTTCCTCAGAGCCGGGAACCAGAAGCGCTAGCAGGGATGGGGACGAGGCGGCTTGTTTTTGGCAGCCCGGGGTCTTGGATGCCGAAAACCAGCTCGGCGCACCTGCGTGCTCTGACCGCACTCAGAACCCTGTCAGGGTCCTCTCTGGGTGACACCTTCACGGTTGTGGCTTCCAACTACGGAAGCTGTTTTTAGCTTACAGTACTGCCCTAATCCTTTCCTCTTCTTTTATCTTCTCTTCTCTCCTGCTCCCCGTTTCCCCGCTCTCTTCCCTTCCCACCCCACCGGGAGCAGCTCCGAGGCTGGGGGCAGCCAGGTCCTAGAGGTACCGCCCACCTCTGTGTCTCGCAGTGGGAGGGAGGGAGGGACGGAAGGGCCAGGTCTGGGGGCCTCGAGGGCAGAGGTGGCCATGGGCTTCAATGACCGTAGGCCGCCGCCCTGCCTCAGGAGAACGGGCCTGGGCGGCTCTCCCCTCCCCTGGGTGCCTGCATCAGTCGTTTCCGCCCCCTCGGGTGTGAGACGGAGGGAGGCACACGCGCGGGAGGTGTTGACACTGAGACGCTGGCAGGCAGAGGAGCTGCGTGGGCAGAGGGGCCCCTGGATCTCGGCCAGCCCGCCCCTCTCCCCTCCCGTGCAGCGCCATCCTGCCGGCCGCTGGCAGACGGTGACTTCCCTTCACCCCCGACTGTGGCCCTGCGGTCCTTCCTCCTTTTCAGGACGACTCTGTGCTAATCGCTCCTGACTGTCAGGACAGGCGCGTCGGCTCCACTGTCACGAACGAGACACGTAGGTAAGACCAGGCCGGCACCTGCTGCTCCTCCGCTTCCCCGTCCCTGCGAGTGTGCCCACGCTGTGACAGGGCGTCCCCGCAGCGAACCTCAGATCGCCTCGGGAGGCAGACCGCGGCGTCAGGGCTGCCCTGTTGGGGCGGTCCGGCTCTCAGGAGGCCCTCCCCACACCTCACGCCCTGCCGATGTTGGACGGAGCTGACCAAGGGGTGCAGGACTTGAAGAGAGGCTTGCTTTCCAGGCTCACAACCAGATCTAGCTTTTCCTACACCGAGTCTGTGTCTGTGCCCCCTCCTCCCTCCCCATCGACCGTAGCAGCGGCCGTGTGTGGGAGGCTGCGGCTCCTCGGACGGCAGTTCCTGCTCACGGGGTCCCGGGCGAGGCGGAGCGTCACGGGCGATCATTTCGCTGTGTTCCTTGGTGCCTGTCGGAGTGGGGCGCGGGAGCCGGAACACGGGCTCTGCAGAAGCCACGAGGGCGAAGCAGGACCTGGTCTGCGCAGCGGATGAGCAGCCCTGGCAAACAGCCGCCGTGGACCACATGACTGAGACCCAACGAAGGGAAACCAGGGCAGGAAGGAAACCCTGTTGAAACCCTGAAACGCAGCGCTCCCGCCTTACTGGACACCTGGGGTTTCAGAACTAGGCAGTGGGGGTGGACACAAAGTTGCGTGGGTTTCTTTAAGCCTGCTCACACCGTCCTGAGTGATGCCCGCACAGCTCTTCAACTGCTCGAGGGAGAAAGGTCGCCCCTCAGGAGTCCTGCGGCGGCAGCTCTGTTCGGATTATCTAGTTGGTGTCGCACCGGGTGCTCCTGACCGCCTCCTGATAGCCATCGACCTTCGGCGTGTCGCCCGCCTCGGTGGGGACAACGGAGAGCATGCACTCCAGAGCATCCGTGTCCGTCCATTCTGTGAGCAGGGATGCTGCTGTGACTAGACCTACTGGGTGGCTGGCGACCTGTGTATGCATGCTGCCCCAGCACCCGGGAGGAGAGACAGCTGGCTCTTCTAATTTGGGGCAGGGATAGGGAGAGCACCCGAGCTTTTTCCAGGAGCATTCTGGGCTGAAAGTCGAGCTCCTAACTGGGAGTGACTCAGGCTCGTCCCGTGCCCTTTTTTCACCGTCCACCGCAAAGGTCCTTCCCCTCTGGCTGCCTCCTTTCCACCCGAGAGAGCAGCTTCATTTGTCGAGGGTGTTACCCCTGCTTCTCCCTGGCAATCAGCCTGGTCCCCCCTCCGTGGATACACCGTAGTGGCTGTGAGCTCGGAGCCAGACGTTCACTCGCTGGGTCGCTTGAGCAAGGTCCTCACCCACTCCAGGCCTGTTTCCTCCTCAGTCAGTGCGACAGCGACACCAACTGCCCAGCAAGGGTGAGCGAGAATGGAGGTCGGCCAGCCCCTGGCGGTGGGGCTGGCCCACAGCGCCCAGGGGGCAGCAGGCACCCGCGTCAATACTGTTGGCGTCGGCCTCCCTGGCGTCGGGGCGGGGTGTCCGGGGCTTCCCTTAGTGGTGATGGAGGGCAGGGTTTTCCCCGTCCCACCGGCTCTCCTGGGTTGCGGCCACACCACCGACAGGATGAGGGTCAGCTGTGGTTGTCAGAGCTCCAACCGCCAGCTTGTTCTGTGTGCTTCCCTCTTCGCTAAATGTTCATTGCTCAGGCACACGCGGTGCCTTGGCTCGGATGCCTGGCCATGGGTATGTGGCTCAGCTGCCATCCAGAGCCCCTCCGGAAAAACACAAAGGAGACCTCGGTGTGATTTCCCAGAGGGCCTCGGGGAGGGAAGCAGGGCTCCCGGCAGCCCCGCAGCCCTCTCAGGAGAAGAGAAGGCGTCCCTAGAGGGTATCTCAGCTGACTGTCGGTTGGTACAGAATCAGCAGGTGCACTGAAAACTTAAGGTGAAAAAAACAAACTTAAGATGAAGATACCTCTCACTCACTCCTACCAGACACACACTGGCCCTGGAGGCCACCAGGTAGGAGTCTGCCTCATGCACCGTCCAGGTACAGAAAGCCACTAGTGAGAATTACCTGGGAGAGGAGGTCACGGTGAGTGACTGCCCAGTCTCGGCAGAGAGGAAGGACAGACAGACCTGCTTGAGCAGAAGGCGCAGGGTCGAGGGAGGACGTTGGAGGCAGTGGGACCAGAGTGGGCTCTGGAGCCTGCCTCCAGCAGATCCGATTCGCTTCTCTGCTCGTTTCCGCGTCTCCGCGGTGGTCACCGACAGGCTGTTGAGAGGGTTCATCAAGATGCACCTGGACACGGAGCGGGGCGGGAGACAGTGCTGAACACAAGTGCCCGTTGTCACTGGGTCTCCACAAGCCTGTGGCGAAGGGGCTGCCTGGAGCTCCCGCGGGCAGGGGGTGGGGGAGGGGCCGGGGGGTAGGATAAAGGAGGGGAAGGTGTGTCACATGGAGGAGGGAGGGAACTGAGAGGGCGGCTGGGGCTTCAGAGGAGACTGGTCTCTTGGCTGGTTCCTCACGGAGCTGGGCCCGAGCCCAGAGAGGGGCACGCAGTGGAAGCCAGTGGCTGCTGTCAGCAGGGACGGAAGCAGCCTTGCCAGCGTCCGAGGCCAGGGAGTCTGTACGCACAGCCGACTGCAGGGCAGACCCCAGTGTCGGGGAGACCTGTAGGGGAGGCAGGCGGGTGGCAGCGACGGCTGTGTGTGTGCGCGTGCGAGGAGGGTCAGAGCACAGGGACAGAGCATGGACCAAGAGGAGGAAGGGCAGTGATCCGGTTGGACCGGCTGGGCCGGTGTGTGGGGGCGGCAGAGACACTGGCATGGGCTCTGCAGGGGCCAGAACACCTCCAGTCGCCGCCGAGGCCTATGCGTTCTGTCCACTCCCAAGCACTTATTGGGCACGTGTGTTCACTGCGCCCGGTTCTGTGCCAGTTTAACAGGACGATCACTGTGTGTGTGGAATGCGGGTCCCCAAGGGATGGCACCAGCCTCACGGGCTTGCTGGGGGGCAGGGGTTTTCATGTTCATGTCCCAACTGGTGAGCCCACGAGGTCCCAGCTGAGGACAGAGCTGACACGGACGTCTGAGACCCCTTTGTTGCCCTGAGTATAAAGTATAAAAATAGGACACGGTCACGGCACCGAAAACAGAGCAGGAATTAGGCGCAGGCTGCGACGCAGAGAGAGTGCACCAGAGAGAGACACGCTCCTCTCAGAGTCGGCAGCTAGTTACGATTGTAAAAATTTTATTCTCTTTAATAACAATAATTATTCCACGAAAATTATACAAAGTACATTCAATGATTAAGAGTGGCGGGGACAGGAGGAGAGGAAGCCAGTTTGGCCCGGAAGCATCGTGAGCCGACTCCAACAAAGGAAGCCCAGCTGGGCTGGGGAACTTGGGGGTGGAGGTCCGATTGTAAAAAATAAACATGTGGATCATTAAAAAAAAAAAAAAGGCCACCCCTAAGGAAGCAGGGTGAGCACGCGTGTTCCTGGGGGGGAGGGGGGGGCCCGCCGGCATGCTGCTGCTGCTGCTGCTGCACTGCGGGGGCTGGCGCTCAGGCGGGCTCCGAGTGGGAGGGGGGCAGGTTTTTATGCTTGAAATACTGCACGACTTGTTGGGGCAGCTCCGCCAGCACAGCCTTGGCCAGGGTCTCTTTCGCTGCCTGCAGGGCGGAGGGTGGGGTTTGGAGAGGAGAGAACAGGGGTTACTGGGCAGCAGTTGCGAGGGGCACCATTCCCAGAGAGCTGCTCCCGGAGGTGTCCCTGGGGGATAGCGTCTGTCTGAAACTGATACCCCCCACCCCCGTCCCCATCCAGGTCCGAGGGCCACTATTAGTGCCGTCCTTTAGGCTAAGTATAACCATTACCGTGAGCACTTGGGATGCCCGAGAGTAACATTTTAGGAAGGATTTGCCTGTGGGGGGCTCTCCGGAACAAGAGCCGGTGGGAGGCAAGCTGCCCGGCCCCCTCGTCTGGCAGACATCTCCCGAGCACCCTCTCGGCTGGCGTAAACGAGCTGTGACTGTCTGGTTCGCTGCTGCACGCCCAGCCAGGGAGGTGCTCGGTCAATGTCGGCGGGAACAAAGGGTGGTCCATGCCTGGCATTTGTCCTCAGCTCCTGCTCCAGAGGGAGGAACTGAACCACCTCAGGCAAACCAGAGGGGACTGGGCAGAGACGTGAGGGCAACTGGCTACAAAACAGTGGTTGGTTCTTGCTGGGACTTGCTGAGCTAGAGCACCTGGAGGGGCTCTTAGGACTGAGAGAACTGGGGCCCACAGAGGTCAAGGACTTGTCCAAGGCCACACAGGGTGCCTCTGGCCAAAGAGAAGGCCCCAAGCTGACAGCACGGGGCTGGCACCTGAGAGGCTGTGCTCCCTCCGGGACTCTCCACGGGCCCAGCCACCAGGGAGGCAGCCAGGAAGCCAGCCACAGCCTCCCTCGAGCAGACTCGGGGTCCCTGCACGTAGGAACAGAGCCATCTGCAGGAGCTGGTCCTGCCTGCAGAGGCCCTTAGGGAGAGGCGGCCATCCTAGCGCGGTCCTGGCTCTCCACCCGTGAAGTGGGGAGGCCGGGTGAGCTGTGACGACGAGGAAAGCCCGTCTCACCTCTAGGCCTCTACTCTCATCCCTCTGTCCCCTGAAGACCTTGGCCTGACAGATACCTGACTTCCGGTCAGCTAGAGGCCTGGCCCTCAGGGAACCCCTGCCTGGAGCCCTGATCTGGACTGGGCACCGCCTCTGTGTCCCACCCCCTCGCTGGAGCGAGTGCTCACCCTGTCACACGGTCTGGTCTGGGGCAGCTGAGGGCAGAGGAGCCCAGGACTGCGGACAGTCCCAAGGCCCTCGTCCTTGGTCATTGTCATGGCTCCCGGGGCCCTGTGAGGTCGCCCCCCCACCCCCCACCCCCCCGGCCCGGGCCGGGCCACACTCACGTTGCGGAACTCCCGGAAGGGCACGAACTGCACGATGTCGCGGGCCGCCTCCTCCCCGGTGTGGGAGCGCAGCACGCGGCTGTCCCCGTCCAGGAACTCCATGGCGGCGAAGTCGGCGTTGCCCACGCCCACGATGATGATGGACATGGGCAGCTTGGAAGCCTGCACCACGGCGTGCCGCGTCTCCTCCATGTCACTGATGACGCCATCCGTGATGATGAGGAGGATGAAGTACTGCTGCAGGGAGGAGGTCAGAGGGCGCTCAGCAGGGCCCCGAGGCCCCTGGCCCCCCTTCCTCCTCCTCCAGCTCCTTAAAGCCCTCTGACCCTGGGAGGAAGGTGGCTCCTTCTCCAGCTGTAGCCAAATCCTGGCCACCCCCCACAGCACCCTGGCCGCTGGGTGCACCCTGACCCGGCCTCGGCCAGAGCGGAAACTGCCCTGGCCCTCGCACCCTGTGTGTCACCTCCGACTGCCCGGCCGAGAGCCTAGGACATGAGCCCTGGCTCTGCCAGCCGCCGCACTGTGGGTCTCTGACTCTCTCTCTCTCTGCCTCAGTCCCTTCATCTGTGAAGTGGCAGCGGCATGTCCCCCGAGCACCCCAAAGAGAACGCGCCTGCCCGGTGGCCGAGGCTCGTTGGCTACTGGGCAGCTGCATTCCTAGCGGGCCGGCTGGTGGCCGGTGAGGAAGAGGAAGACCGTGCTGGCTGAGACCCCGCACAGCAGAGGCCCTCTGTCCTGTCCGCCCTCACGCGGGGGCCTGTGCCCCTGCTCATCCCACGAGCACAGCTGCACTGAGACACCTCTCGGGAGCTCGGCAGGTCCCCGAGGCCCAGGCTGCGGGGGCTGCGGGCTGCTGGGAAGCAGACTTGGGTCACACGGCAGACGGCACGGCACTGAGTCACGGTGGGAAGGGGGTGTTCTGCAGCGGTCTTTATTCTGCACACTGTGCCCAGGCGGCAGTCTCGGTGTGCGCCGGAGCGCCTGTGCCGCCTCGACCGCCTGCTAAGCTCGTTATTTGCACGGAGAGAAGGCAGGAGGCTCAGAGCTTCAGGGACAATGCTCTCCAGCTGGACCTGAATGCCATCGTGCGGTTTCCTACATGTTTGCTTTTATTGTTCCTCTCCGCGGCAAGGGATAATGATTCACTTACGGTGGGCTATAAAGTTTCTGTACCAAATTATGTAAGTAAAAAAAAAACCCTGAATAATTCACGTGAGTAATAGGTGGCTATAGTCTGGACTTGGAAGGCGGGGGTGAGTGGAATCAGGAAAGCTCACCAAGTGAGCTGTGAGCTGTGGACGGGGACCCTGGGGCTCCAGGCTGGCTGAGACCTTGTCTGCAACTCGGCTCTGTCCTCAGTATCCTCCCGCCCCTTTTGGGGGGAGCCCGGTTATCTCCATCCATGATGATTCCAAAAGCTCTTGTGCCCCCAATATTCCGTGTAGAGCTCTCGCCTTCTCCTCTGACCCTTACGGTTTGCAGGGGAGGAAACGGGGGCCCAAACCAGTCAAGGTCATGGAGGGCAGGCCCAAGTCGGCCCCCATGCCAACATTTGGCTACCTTCTCACCCGTTCGCTCCCTGAGGGACCTAAAGAGGATGCAAATTCAGCCCCCGAGGGTGCCTGGCTCTTCCGCTTGTCCCCCAAGCACAAACTGGAAGGAAGGAGGCTGGTGAGTCACATGGAGGCAGGGACCCCACGATCCTAACCCCCCTCCTGGCAGCCGTAGGCTGGCTCCTGTGCTGTGCCTTTAAGAGATCAATCCCTTGGCTGGGGATACCTGTTGCTATGGAGATGGCAGCCTGAATCCCTGCAGTGGAGGGCTGCTGCAGCCAGCACGCCCCCCCCACCCATCCCTGGGATTGACGGGGACTCAAGGCCCTTGTCCCCACATACCTTGCCACCATCCCAGCACCCCTTCCCTAAGTGGGGTGCTTCCATCCCACCAGGAATATTCCAGAGCGCCTAGGCTGGCAGGAAGGCAGGCACTGAGAGGCCTGGCCATGAGGAAGAGAACGGGTGGGCCTGGCCTCCAAGCCCCTCCCAGCCCAGGTGGTCTCCCCGGGAGACCCACCCCTCCAGGCCCTCTGGACTCTCCCCATTCCATCAGCCACACCTCCGCACTGCAGTGCACAGGCCTGGGCCCCCCCACCGCTCAGAGCCCTGGGGCCTTCTTCCCCGGGGCGGTGGGCGCAGACAAGGCCTGGGGTGCTGCTGAACTGTGGGCACCAATGAACAGGGCGACGAAGTCCCTGCTGACACACAGTGACCACACAGGCCCTCCTGGTCACCCTCACCCTGCGATTCTCCTTCTGGAGATGAGATGGGCTGAGCCCGGGGAAGTGGCTTGCTTCAGGCCTCCCAGCTGGGACGGCCCAGCCTTGATTCTAAACCAAGCCTAGCTGACTCCAGAGTTGGCGCCCTCTCCACAATGTCCTCCTCTGTGGCAGTTGTCTCTCCCGTAATGGGGCCTGCACCCTCGCACCCAGCACCCCAGTGTCAGGAGGCCAGAATGTCCTGGACAGCAGCCCAGGGCAGGGTCCAGAGCCGCGGCACCGGACTTGAACCTGGCTCCTGTGTGCCAACCAGCCAGCCTCCATACCCACACTCATCATGTGTTTGGCTTCAGCTCGGGGTCATCAGTCTCGGCAATGGGAGTGCAGCTGACAAGTCCCGGGCTCCTGGCCCATCGTGGTGCAGAGGCAGGGTTGTCCAGGAGCCACCGAGGTTCATCACAACCCCAGGGGTCCACAGCCCCACCCCCAAGCCAGTGCAGAAGGGACCTGGGAGGGAGCTGTGGAAGGGGAGGACGAAGGGCGGGATCGGGCAGGAGGGGGTGGGACGGGCCCAGCTGCCCCAGGACAGCCCTGTGCTCTGCCCCAAGACTTCTGCCTCCACATGAGCCCTTCCTGGCTCACTTCCTTCTGCCAGGCCCCCCCTGCCCGGCCACAGTGCCAAGACCCACCTGAGCATCTCGCCCCCCATCCACCCTCAGCAGACATGAAGGCTCTCTCTCCCCAGTGCTGAGCTCTGCTAATACTGCCAGCATTGCCGGTGGGGAGGGCTCCTCCTCGGGACAGTCCTCTCCCGCCAGCTCCCACTCTGAGCGCTCCTCGGAGTAGCTAGCCCCTTGCACCCTCTGCCCCATCTCCTGGGCCTGGTACCCCGTCTGTGCTCCAGGAATGGAGCGCTACATCCCTATGAGGTGAAACCCCAGACCCCAACTCCCATCACGTTTCCAGGCTGGCCTTGCACCTTTTGCCTGGACCAGAGATTCTCCAGCTTTCTGAGACTCTAAATAGCCACTAATCCATTTAGTGTTGTGATTTGATTTCTAAGAAACTGACTTGACCAAAGCAGTTCCAGGCAGAGTCTGGGGTGGCTGCACTCACTCCCTGGCTCATTTCTGAGAAGTCGGTTGCCGAAGACCCTGGGAGCAGGAGCCGCGGGCAGATCCCAAGGGGCCCGGCTGCTTCCCAGCTTCCCCTCGGCCGGAACACCAGACACCTAGGGGCCAGCCCAGAGCAGAGGGGATGATGAAGGCACCATGATAGGAACCCCGTGGCCCCCCCAGCACCTCCCAATTCTCTTCAGTGGTTTCCCTGCCCTCAAGAGAACACCCAGATTCCTCACTGGCGCTCACAGCCCTCTGGGAGCTGGCTGGCCTTTCCACCTCGTCTGCCCCCAGTTCTGTCCTCTAACTTCACACTCTCCTCCACTCTGGCCCACACGCCATGCCTCCAGGTCTCTGCAGACGCTGTGGCCTCTGCCTGGGACGATCCACACACGCATGCACGCACGCATGTTCACACGTGCACGGGCACGCCCCCGGCCTTGCAAAGCATCGTCCGAGGCTCAGCTTGACCATCCCCTTTTCCAAGAAGCCCCCCCAAGCCGTCGGTCTGGGTGAGGGGCCACCTTTATGATGCTGTACTTCTGCCACCACAGCTTTAGTCACACCCCAGCTGCTGCTTCCCAGCCTGGCTCCCTGCTAGACTGCGGGCTCTGGGCGGACCGAGGCCTCATCCAGTGCATCCGAGCGCCCCCCACCCCCACCCCCAGTGCCGCACAGAAGTATTCTCAGTGAAGCTGTGGCGTGTGAATGAATGGAGAGTAGAGCCCTGCCTGGAGAGATGCTTCCTACCACCTGCTGTCTGTTTCCTGCCCGTGGGCGTGCATGCATGGGCATATGTCTGGGCCCGGGAGGGTGAGGCCACGCGAGTGCTCCCCCCAGAGCAGCTGCATAAAAGCATCCGTGCATCCACTGATCCTTTTCTTTTACCTGGGGCCTGAGTGTACTCAGCATCACCAAGTGCTGGCCCAAGAGGGGTCCCCAGAAGACGAGGCCGCCCACATTCACCGAACGCTTCGTGTGTCAGGCACTGTGCTGAGCGGCTGACGTGCATATTTGGTTGAACCCTCTCGCCATGCTTCTCTTAGGCACGGTGTCCCATCGCCCGCACCGTTCGGGCGAGGAAACAGGTTCAGAGAGCTTAAGCAACCTGCCATGGGTCACACAGCCATGAGGTGGCACAGCTGGGGTCTGAACCAGGTTTGCAGGGTTCAGCGTGTGGGGATGAACCACCACACAGCCCACCTCCTCCGCATGTGGTGCCCGGTGAGGTGTGGGACAGAGTACAGGCAGGAGGCGGAGACCTGTCGTGTCTGTTCTTGGACATCGTGTAAGCAGGGACGACAGAGACTCCCTGGTCCCACTCCTGATGCTGGGAGATGGCCCGAGCTAGGTGGGGAGCGACAGGAGGAAGCCGTCTCTCCAGGTTGGGAGGACCAGGTCTCGACAACGTGGCTGGGGTGTCGAGAGGATCAGGACCGGACAGGACTCGGTTGGTCTTCCCTCTGGGGACCCTCCGCCGTCCCCCAAGAACACAAAGACTCCTTCCTGGGCTTGCCCAGCACACGAAGGACCTGGCAGGCGGGGCCCGCCTCTCCTCTCCAGGACACCGTCCCCCGCCCTGTCCTGCCGGGCCAAAGGGCCCGGGAGGGGTGCTGGCTCCATGCCCGCTCCTGCCTCCTATTCTCCGCCCAAGAATGCAGGTCTTTTTTCCGTTGCTTTGAAAGCTGGCTCAGGCGATAACAGTCTGGGAGGGACGGTGGCCCGGCCGGCTGCAGGTGTCCTAACAACTCCAGCCAAACCCCCAGGAATTTTAGAAAGAGCCACTCCCTGGCCTTTCTCCGACTGTGTCCCATTGAGGCTGCCCCAGATGCTCACAGAACCCCTGGGGCTCCCCTTCTCCCCTCGCACGAAGGAAACAGGCTCCGAGCTGGGAGGGGCTCGTCCTGGGCCCTCAGCTGCCACCACAGGGCAGGGACTAGAGCAGATCATGTCCCCGCAGCAGGAAGGACCAGGACCGCCTTGCACCACAGCTGACCCCCGAGCACCGACTTCCCTCCTGCGGGTCCCTGGCCTCTGTTGGGCGGGCCTCTTCCGGGAACTTGCTTCTCAACACCACCCCCTCGCAGCAGTAGGTATGTTAGTATTCTGGCTGCAGACGGGGCGCAGCTGAGGCTCAGAGAGGTTAAGTGACTTCCCCATGTCACACAGTGAGCAAGGGGAAAGGGCAGGATTCAAACGCTGGGAGCCTGACCCCAGAGTCCCCTTCCCCACAGGCCCTCTGCTGCCTCCCAACGACCAGACCATGTCCTGCTGTCCTGCCCTCCCCAGCCAGCCCTGGTGTCCTCTCTCATAATTTCCCCCCTCCTATTTTTGCCACCACCTGCCAACTGCCAATGTCCACCTCTCCAGGGACCAGGCCCCTTTCCCTTGGGGACAGGCCCTGGCTGAGTCACTCCTCCCACCTCCCTGCACAGGGTACAGCGCACAGCGCACAGCCCACAGTCCGCCCCTTCCAGGGCACGAGGAGTGCCTGCCGTGGAACTCATCAGATCCAGCGGGGGGCAATGGAGACCACACAGACACAGCCCAGTCCATGGGGCCGAGAGTCCAGCGGGCAGACGCGCAGTAGACAGGAGACTCGGGGAGTGTGGGGGAGATGTCGCCGTTGTGGTCGGGTCGGGCGGGATCACACAGAGCAGTCAGGAGACTGGGGGTGGGGTTGTCAACGAAGGCAGGGGCAGCGTTTGAAGGGACACTGAGGGGTGGGACAGAGCCATGCAGGCAGGCCAGGGAAGCAGCTCCAGGTGGGCGGAGGCAGGGCGAAGGCCCTGTGCGGGGAGCATGCTCGGCGTGTTTGAGGGACAGGAGGGGGTCTCTGAGGGAGGGAGAGGCTGGGGAGAGCTACGGAAAGGCCTCCTGGCAATGAACGGACACTAGGGGCAAGAGCGGCTGTGGTGGGCAGTGGGGGGCGATGCTGCCCGTGGCAACAGGGAGGCAGGTGAACTTGGTGGGTGTTCTGGAGGCCGACACTCCTGCAGTGACCCCCTGCAGTGACCCCTTCCTTCCATCTGAGGGGGAGCCAGAGAGGGGCAGGGCAAGCCCAGAGAGGGGGCAGGGCCTCATCGAGGAGTGCGGGTCAGGTGGGAATCAGACAGTCTCCTCGGTCCCAGTGCAGGTCCCACCCCTCCCCCCCAGGGCTCCTGCCTGGGAAGTGCCAGAAAGTGCTACTCCTTGCGCTGCCCCTGGGGCAGGTGCCTGCCTCCTCGGGGCGGTCCCAATGCGGCCAGGCCCCCTGCCCTGGGGGAGACTCATATTGCAGAGTCAGGGCGGGTGTTGGTGGTTGGTGAGGGAGGTAGTCATGGTGGCCCCTCCGTGACCCCCAACACTAGCGTCAGGCCTGGGGCTGGAGGGCGGGAGAGGACCAGGGCTGCAGAAGCCCAGGACGTGGCTGCTGGCTGAACATTCCAGATGCCCGCGGCAGCCCTGGCAGCCCTGGCAGCCGCAGGCCAGGCCAGGCTCCAGCCACAGCGGCATCCCTGAACACCCGGCCGGCCAGACAGTTCCACAGTCCTCGGTGCAAGGCAAGGGCTGCATGTACTACTGGAACTAGGGGCTCAGAGGGTCAGCTTTAGAGCTTTGGGGACCGGCCCCCTGGCTTCCACCTGCACCCTCTGCCCTGGGGAGGCACCTCCCACGGGTCGCAGCCCTACTTCCTACCACGCATGCATGGAACTGCTGAGTCTCCCTCTGCTCTGTGCTCCCACAGGCCAGGACTAATCAGGCTGAGCCTGGTCCAAGTCCCCATCACACCTGCAGGTAGACTGAGCCACAGAGAGGCATCTAGGATTTTAGAACAAAGGAAGGCGTAAGAGCCAGCTAGCCAGCCCCGTGGGGGCGGGGCGGGATGGAAGGATGCGCCTCAGTCTGGCCCTCCCCTGTGACAGGCAGGGCGGGCCCAGCCAGTGCCACCCCATCCTGCAGGTCCACACTGGTGGCCGCCTACTCACCGTGGCCGTGGGCTGCTGCATGGCCTGGGCTGCAAACCGGGCCACGTGGTTGATGATGGGAGAGAAATTGGTGGGGCCGTAGAAGCGGATGTGGGGCAAGCAAGCCGAGTATGCCTGGGCGATGCCGTCCACGCCTGCCTCGGAGACAAGAGTCGAGGTCAGCCTGGTCCTCCCGGACCCGCGCCCGCTGCCAACAGCATCATTTCAGGCTCACCCCAAACGCCCCTGCCAGGAGCTCCCACAGAGCAGAGCCGGGGGTGGGGCGTGGGAGGTGAAGAGCCCTGAATACGAAGTCAGATAGACCTGAGTTCGAATCTTGCCTTTCAACTTCTTAGCAGTGGGACCTGCGGCAGACCTGATCTTTCTGAGCCCGTTTCCTTGTCAGTTCACAGGTCTGACCATCTACTCTGGCGCAGGTGGCGGGAAGGGGTCCAGCAGGCTTGGAAAAGGGCCTTGGGTGGTCACCTGGAGTCCGTTCTGGACACGTTATGGCTTTTGCCCAGGCTTGTGAGGGGGACCAAGACGCTGGCACGGCCCCTGCACACAGTAGGTGCTCTGTAAACAGCCGCCATTCTGAGCCTGAGAATATCCGCCTGCCCTGTGGTCCTCTCCAGAAGGCCTCTGGCTGGAAATGAGGTTGACTCATGTGAACTTGGACAGACATCTCTGGAGACCCGCTCCAAACCCGGCATGAGTCCCCAGCAGGCTTGCAGGGTCACATTTCTTGCCAACAGATGGCTTCTGAGTCACAGCATCGTCCCCAAGTCGGCGCCTTGGTGCATTTCCCTTCCCAGTACAAACCAGACCCAGCTCGGAGGGTCCCCGAGGAAGGTGGACGGCTTGCCCAAGCCGAAGCCTGCGCTGAAAGGTCCCATGGTGGCAGGGACCACCCTCGTCCACACCCACCTGGAGCCCCTTTTCCTCTTCCAGCACTTTCTTAACCAACTCTAGGGGGGTTGGATATCCTCTAAGGCTTTTTCAGGTAGGAGGGGGAGCAGAGACCACGCCCATGACCCGCCCCTTCCGCCTCCCCTGCCCCAGACACCCTCAACCCTGGGATGCCACAGCTGTCAGTCAAAGGCAGAGTGGGGTGGGGCTGGGCGGGGCACTCCCCGCAGAGCAGGTAGAAGTGAGAGGCAGGTGTGCCATTTGCCCCCCTCGCCTCCTCATGGTCTACACAGGGCTTCCTGCCAATGCTTCCCTTAATTCTCACCTGACCCCAGGGATGTGAGCTAAGCAGGTGTCACATCTCCCTAGGGCAGGTGAGAAGAAGGCAAAGGCTCAGAGAGGGGCAGTGATCTCTCCAAGGTCACACAGCCAGGAGAGGGCAGCAGCTAGCCAGGAACATACGGCCGCCTGACTCCAACCTCCAACCCTTCCCCTAGCTGTGGTGCTGGGAAAGCGTGAGGAGGAGGGGAGAGGAGAAAGGTACAGAAACCTGTCCTCTTCCCTCCCTCCGCCCAGGGAGTTGCCCTGGTGCAAGCCCAGGGCAGGTGCAGGTCCGCGCGACACTCACCTGAGCAGAAGGGGTTGGTGGGGTTGAAGTTGATGGCAAACTCGTGGGACACCTGAAGTGCAGAGAAAATGCTCAGCCGGCAGCTTCCTGGCCCCAAACCTGCTCCCAGGCCACCCACCTGCCAGGCCCAGGCTCCCTCTGGGGCACCTGGCTCTTTACTCACCCCCCCCCCCGCCCCAGCAAGGTCAGGGCTGTGGATACCCCCACATCCACTTTTACCTCCACTGCGGGGTCTGACCCACACAGAGAGGACCGACCGAGAGCCTTCCACAGCAGCCCGCCCACTCGGGGCTGCCTGTGGCCCCTCGCCCCACACCGAGAGCCCCAAAGTGGGACAGAGATGCCCCTCGGTCACCAGCTCTCACTGTAGTTGGGGCTGTAACTGGAGTTCCCTTCATCAAAGGCTGAGCCGCACAATCCTGGACACCACCGGACCCACGACAGTCCGGGAACCCACAGGGACCAATAACTGACCCCCTTTCGGGGCTGCACGTAGGACTGGGGTGGTACAGAACCTGGGGCCTCAGGGAGGCCAGAGCTCAGCTGGGGGACCTCCTCACTCTCCTTCCCCCACCTCACAGCCAAACTCCCCACTCAGCCCCCTTGCCCACCGCGGGCCACGCCTCCTGTTCGTGCTTTGTAAGCATACCCTCACTCCTTGCAACAGCCAATGGGGGAAGACCTATTATTACCCCATTTTTTAGATGATGACACTGAGACACAGAACATACTAGAATGTTCTCATGGTCTCACATTTACCAAAGGGCAGAGCTGGGGCCGGAACCCAGGTCAGGCTGCCTCCTGATCTACGTTCCGAGAACCCACTCCCCTCGGAAGGTGTTCCTGCCCCCAAGGGTGTTACGTCAGGAGGGCGAAGAGGCCCAGGCCACGGGAGAGCTTCAGTCTGGGCGCCGACAACCCCAGACAGACGCTTTGGCTCTGAGGCACCGCTCTGGAGGTGCCGGTAGGCCGGCGTCCCCGCCCCACAAACACACACAAACCGAGGCCCAGAGAGGGGGGCCCAGGTGCCGAGCCCACGGAGCGGAACGGGCCAGGGACCCAGGCCCCTCATGCCTCAAGACAGAGTTGGGCCCCAGACCTTGGGGAGCCCTCCTGGGCCGAGAGGAGACGGACTGGGCTCGCGGAGCTCACCCTAGTGCTGTCCTGTGGGTGGCAGCTGGCCCGAGTAGGAGACGCCCTCCCTGGACCAGGGAACCGGGCGGCTCCGCTCTTTGTTCCCTCAGCCCTCAGTGCCTGGCGTGGAGCCAGCACCCCCCCCCATGCCCGTCTTGGGCCCCGACCCCGCCCAGGGGCCCCCTTCGCCCTGTCCCCAGTCTGGGCTCCAGGTGTAGGGGCCGGAGGTCCTCGTTGCCGTGGCAACGTCATGAGCCTCTGTAGAGATTTAGAGGGGGCTTGTAGGGAGGGGGCTGAGAGAGAAAAATGGTTGCCAGGGAAACAGGCCTCCTGTGGGCCAATCGTTTCCTGCAAAATCAGATTTTAGGAGATTCTAGAGACCAAGGGGGAAAAGCCCCCTCCTGATAGGGACAGATTACTATTTCCCCTTCTCCGCCACCCAGCCTCCTCATTCCCCGCTGCTTTCCCCTCTTTGGGGAGGGCCAGGCCTGGGCTCAAGTGCATGGGGCTGTGGGGGGCCACCCTCCACCCCTCGGCCTCTCGGGTTGCCTACTCCACCAGCCCCATTTCACAGATGACAAAACTGAGGTTCAGAGAGGGCCAAGGAATGCCTCGGTCATATGGGCAGAGCCAGGAGCAGATCTGGGGGACAGGCAGTATCCATGCTGCCTGTGGACAGCCCCCTCTCGTGCCTGTGGCCCTGGTTTGCCTGGAAAATGCCACGAAACAGAACGGCTTCCTGGAGGCCACCCCGAGCTGATCAGGGGCCCCTGGGGACCGGCTGGCCACAGGTCTTTGTCCTGGGGCTCCCTGCATGGCCTGTGCCACTCAGTGGTCCCCGTTCACCCCACGTGGCCCTGCCTGGCCCCTGCTCAGTGAGTTACTTAAAGCACTGCTCCCCATGGCCCTGGCAGGGGCAGGACGCCAGAGGGAGGCTCCGAGGAAGCTGGCCCCAGAGGGACTGTCCCCCGTAAGCCTCAGTTTCCCCGTCTGTAAAGTGAGGAGAGTCATAAACCGTGTTCTTCTCCACCCCAGACCTTCCTCTGCTCGCTCTCTCTCTTCCTCTGACTAACTTGGGCTCATTTTGAAGGCCAAGCCTTCACGCCATCCCCTCAGGGACACGCTTTCTGCCTCCCTCAGCCACAGCCCAGGCAGGGCAGGGCCGGACGGAGGCCCCAGGGGCAGGCAGCTGGTCCCAGGGTCCTTCTAGCTCCTTCCAGCTTCCTGCCCTCAGAGAGCCAACATCTCTGGCTGCTCAGGCCTCTAGGCCCCCAAATCCACTGTGAACAGACATGCACGCCAAGCGCATGCCGGGAGCAAGGGGTGCGGCGAGAAGGATACTGGGTGGCCACCCTGCGCCCTGAGTCCCACAGGGAGACAACAAATAGGCCAACCCCACACCCCGAAGGGACCAGGCTTCTGTGAGGACGGTGCTTGGCAGGGAGGAGGGTCCCCTGGGAGGCCCGGGGTGGGGTGGGGGGAGGGTGACGCCTCCTTAAGAAGCGGTGTGGGAAGTGAGGGAAAGGGAGCCACAGGCTGGAGGAAGGCCACGTGCAAAGGCCCTGGGGTGCGAAGGGAGGGAAGACGGCTCCATGGCCGGAGCCAGGTGAGTTAGAATGAGGGGCCGGGAGGGGCTGGGAGGGGCCAGACATGGGAGGTGGCGCCGAGTTATCTGTCCTCTCCTAGCCTGGTTCCTGCGTCCCTCCAGACAGCGCCGGACACTCCAGCCTGGCCAAGCCCCGGTCTCCCCAGAGTTGCCCTGTGACATTTCCAAGGAGGCTTCTGCGCAAGAGAACATCTCACTGGACCAGAGTTCTTTGAAAGCTGGCTGTGTCCTAGCAACAGGCCCCTGCTGGGCCTGCCAGCACCAGCCCTCCCTGCCCACTCTCCCTGTGGCACCATTTGGGTCCTGCAGGACCCTGCCCCCTACCACACGCAGGCCAGCAGGTCCCACAGCCGCTCTGAAATCCTGGGTTGAAACTCCTCCTCCCTCGGGAGGATGGGAAGGGAAGGCTCCCTCTGGAAACAGCATGCAGCGCAGCAAGGCTGACAGGAGGGGGCGCTGGCTGAGACAGACCCGCAGGGTGAGGAGCCCCGTGCCCACTCCCCCAGGTTTCTCCTGGGAGAGGCAGCCAATTCCGAGAATAAACCCCACAGTCCATCTGCCCAGCTGAAATCAAGGCCCCCCCTTATAAACATGACCTTGGACCTGTCCTCTCACCTGTAAAATGGACATGGTCCCTGCTCTGCATCCCTCCATCCCGCCGCCCACCCTGACCCCGGCCAGTCCCCACTCGGTGGCCAGGGTGGGCCTTCAGGAATACCAGCTGGATTCTAACTCTCCAAGGGGACTGTGCGGTGGCCCGCATTGCTCTTGAACGTGCGTGTGAGGCCCGGCATGGCTCGCCCCTACCCCTCTGGGATCTTCCCGTCCTGCCCAGCTTCCACGAGAGTCCAGTGCGCCCACCTCCCTTCTGTTTCTCCAACTGGCCCTGCTTCCTCTGCCTCCCAGGCTTGGCACGGGCTGTTCTCTCCACCACACTCCCTGCCCCATTGCCACCTCCAGTCGCTCTGCAAGTTCCTCCTTTCCCTTCCCCTCTTGGCGTACACTACTATGCCTCCTCTAGGAAGCCTTCCCTGATACCCCCGGGCTGGGGTGGGGCCGTCCTCTGGCCCCTGCTGCCCCATCTCAGCCCTGACGACCCTGCCTGTTGTATTGTGCGTTGCCAGACAGAATACAGATATCCAGTTAAATTTGAATTTCAGATAAACAATGGGTATTTTAGTATAAGTATATCCCAGGCAATATTTAAGACATACTTATACTTAAAAAATGTGTTCATCTGAAATTCAGTGGGTGGCCTGTATTTTTATTTGCTAAACCTGGAATCCTCCTCGTCTTCCCCACCGGACATGCATACCGGTACCCAAGTCCTGCTCCGTGTTACAGCTCCGGTGCCAGCACGGGGTTCGGGTCCAGACGTGAGTGTGGGTTTGGGAGAAGCTCAGCAACGGGGCCCCAGCACCAGACCTTCCCAAAGGGGATTCTGGAAACACACACACACACACACACACACACACACACACACACACACACAGCCCGTCCTGGCCGAGAGGAAACTGCCTGGCTTCACTCACCTTCCAGTCTGGGGGTAACTGCGCCCCAAACCCTAAAGCCGGAAACATCTTATCACTGATAAGAGACAGAGAAAAACCACTGTGAGACAACCGGACAGACACCTCCAGCCACCCCGCTCACCCTGCTCAGGCTCCCTACCCAGGGGCGCCCCTCTGCCTTGCCCACCCCCAAGGACAGAAAGAAAAAAGTCGCTGCCTCCAGGAAAGCTCCGTTCAAATGCTCTACTGACCCCAAACCCACCTCTGGGCGCCTGGGGTGGCTGGAGCCCACCAACACTTGTGGCAGACACAGAGCTTCTGACCAGCGGGTCGGGGTCCCGCTTCTAGATCTTTCCCAAACTGGGACCTCATGCAGCCACCAAACCAGTCACGATGGGGGTGACACGTACTGGCTGGCTCAAGCTTCCTTTTACGGCTGGGGAAAGTTCTCCTACACCGGCTGGCATTCAAGGCCCTTCCTCACCCAGCCCTGGAGCCCAGTCTCACCTCCTTCCACCTGCCTCCCTCCCTCCCAGCCCTGTTCTCCCAGCCCTGGCCGCTGGCCACCTGCTGTCCCCAAACATACAGGGCACCCCGACACTCCAACTGCAATCCTGTGGGCCCCATCTTGAGATACCTCTCAATATGTTCCCTATAGCAAGCTCTTACTCATCCTCTGAGGCCCAGTTCAAAGGGCCCCTCTCTCTGTGGGTCTCCCCGATTCCCCAGGGTCCCTCTCTTTGCTGCTGCCTCATCCGTGAACTGGTCTCTTGCAACTCCAGTGATTTCTTCCCCATCTTCCCCCCTGAAGCCGACGCCACGTCTCAGCTGAGTCGGCTGCAGCCCGAGCTGGCCTCCAGAGCCCCTCCCCGGGCTCACCTGTCGTAGTCCTGAATGATCTGCCCGACAGCCCAGATGGCCGACAGGTACTCGTTGGTGCCCATGGGGTTGATGTAGTGCAAAGAGGAGGGGTCCAGGGGATTCCCGTTGGAGGCTGTGAAGTCTATCCCAACCTGCAGGGTGGGGGGGAAAGACAGACCACCCAGTGTGGCCAAAGACCTCGGTCCCCTCCCTCACCCACAGGGAGCAGAGAGGCTGCCGGGACTGCATCGGCCCTCTGGCTCCAGTGCCCCCTGGGGCTCGCTGCAGCCTGAGCACAAGCCTGTCCCCCAGATGTGATTCAGAGCCAGCTCACAGCCCCGAATTCCTCCCCCCTCACTGTCCCCACCCACACTCATCTGCTCCCGTTGCCGGGCCTTTATCATGAGGTCCCGTCCACCTAAGAGTGGACAGACCGTCTGTCTCCAAGGGGACTCTCCTCCGTCCTTCGGGCCGATTCAGGTGCTGCCTTCCCAGACACCCTGCCCCACCCCGAGCCACCTCCTCCTCATCCCTCCGACCACGAAGGGGCCTGGGAGGCGGGGGCTGCCAGATAGGGCAGTGCCCCCCACCCCAGTGCAACCAGATGCTCACAGTAGGCAAGATGCAGGCCCCCGAGGGGCCGGGGCTGGGCACAGGGCACCCAGCACAGGTGCCCAGGTGGGCACAGATGCGCCACAGGGACTGGGGCTGACAGTGGCCAGGGACCCGGCTCTTCCTGCTCTCGGCCTGGACAGAACCCTAGCCCAGACCCTGGAGGGGTGGCAGGGGGGCGGGCAAGACTCCAGCAGGGCAGGGTCAGGAGGCCGAGGGGAGAGGGGGGCACCTCAGAACTCAGTGGCTGCGGGGTGGGTCAGCTCCCTGAGGTCAGGGTGGCAGGCCTTAGTCTTTGAGGGAGCCCTGCAGGACCAGAGCCTGGAGTCTGGCACGCAGGAGGTGATCCCTTTGCTGGATGAACACGCATGTGCAGGGGGCACAGGATGACCCAGCCTCTCTGAGGGAGGGGGGCAGTGGTGACCCATGTGTCAGAGGTCAGCAGGGCCAAGCCCCCGGCCCCACGGAGTCCAGCAGCTGAGCGCCAGTCCTCGTGGGTCCAGAGGTGGTTGGCACTGGGGAGCCGTGGGGTGAGGTGGGGAGGTGGGCAGAACACGGGGGACCCCAGCAGGCTCTCCCCAGGGCCTGAGGCTCCCCTTGGGGTGAGGGACAGGAGACGCGATGACCGGGGCAAAAGCCTGCCGGGCGCACGCGCCAGGCCCCCACCGGCAGAGGAACGAGTCCCCTTTTGACCACACTCCCTGAGGTCTGCTCCGTGCGGGCACTGTGGGGTGTGCTGTGGTCGGAGCCAGAGCCGCGCACAACAAAGCCCGCCCTTAGGGCTCTCCCAGCCCAGGGGGTGGGACAAACGGGGTCATTTCAGAGTGGCAACTGCTCCAAAAATAATCAGATCAGAGAGGTGACAAGGCGAATGGGAGGCATCGGGAAAGAGCTCCCCAACAAGGCGAACCCTGTGGCCCAGCCCACAGGGCGGCAGGGCGGCAGGGCGGCAGGGCAGCAGGGCGGCAGGCACCGGAAGGCTGCAGGGGGGAGTGTTCTAGGCAGACGGAAGAGCAAATGTAAAGGCCTAAGACAGAGCGGAGCTGGTTTGTGGGGGGAACAGTGGGGACTGGCGTGGCAGGAGACCAGTGAGCAGGCACTGGGGGAGCAGTTGAGTCAGGAAGGCCCTCGGCCGGCGGGGAGGAAGCTGGCTTTTTCCCTCTGAAGGCCTGGAGCCAGGGAACCCGGTGCTGGGCAGCTGAGCCCCGCCTGCCCCTGTCCGACACACCCTCCCTCTGGCCCCAGCCCCCAGTCCCCGCCCGAACCCTCCGGGAGGGTCCCACTGGGGGGCGGGGAGCGCCTTACAGTGAACATGAGCTGGCAGCCTCCCAGGATGTAGTCCAGGAAGGAGTAGTCCCGGTTTATCTGCAAGGAGGCCAGGAAGCAGGAGTTAGTGAGTCCCTGCCCTGTCCCTGAGGGCCAGGCCCCCCCTGCTTGGCCACACTCTCCACGGAGGACCTTTGGGGCGCTGTTGCTCTGCACCCTGAAACCTTAGCAGGGTCCAAGAGACCAAAAAGGGCAGATGACGGAATCGGATCTGATAAAAACAAGACCCCGATCTCTCTAAAACAAAACGCTCACAGCATCGGTTCCCCGTGGGTGGGTGGGCCCCCCAGCCCCCCACAGATACAGACGTGTGATGAGGGCAGGGAGGTCCCAGGACCCAGCGTCGGTTACACCGACCAGTCCCCCACAGGGGCCTCAAGTCCTGATCCCGGCAGGAGCCGCTCTAGCTCTTGCCGGCCTCCACCGTATAGGGGACGCCCCCACGGCCGCCCGAGGCCTTCCCCTATACATTCATAAAACCGCTAGACCTCGTTTTGCTGCTCTTTGCCCCCTTTTGGCAAAGGATGCTGGCCTTCCCCTTCTGGGAGAGCTGCAAGGGTCCCTTTCAACGTAAGTGCGTTTAAGTACAAAATGAAAAACGAAAGTGACGGGGAGGAGGAGGGGCCGAGGACGAAAAGGTGAGACGACAGGCGCCAAAAATCATGGAAGGCGGGTGTGTGAGTGACAGAAGTCTCAGAAACAGGGACCCCTAACCGTGATGCCGCCAGCTGACAGCCTGACAGTCACGCAGCGTTTCTGTGCTGCGACCTCCCGTGTGAACGTTCCTGTAAACCGGGGCTCGATGGCCCCGCCCCCAGACGAGGACGAGGGGCGGGGCTGGGGCCCTCCAGCTGGGGCTCACGCAGAACTGCTCGGCCTCTGGCCGTTCTGGCCGGGGGTGTCCTCTTTACCACCCTCCAATTCCCAAAGACGCCTGGCTACCAGTCAGCCAGGGGGCCTGGCCTCTGACCTCAGCTCAGCGTCTGATGGAGTGAACCTCATCGCCTTTCTGAGCCTCAGGGACCCCAGCTATGCCATGGGAGTCACAGTTACTTTGGGCCCTCACTGATGTCACTGCCAGAGGACAAGGTGCCCCGGCCCGGCACCCTTTGCCCCTTGGGCGCCAAACATACCATGTGCAAGCTGCCGGTACGGGAAGCAGCACCTCCTCACAGGTACCCTCCCACTACGAGGGGCTCTGGAAGGTCATCTCGTGTCCCCCATGACCTCCACGTGGGGGCATGATATGAGACTAACCCCCACTGACAGCCCCATTCTGCAGACGAGGAAACTGAGGCTCACACAGGGGAAGCTCCAGGACCAGGATCGGCAGAACCAGGACTGGAACCCAGGCCTCGCTGGCCCTGCCCTGTGCCTCGCCCACTCCCCACTGGCTCACCTTACAGGATCGTAGGATAATAATGCCCGAGTTTTTGTAGTTCTTCTTTTTCCTCTGCTTCTTGGGGTTGATGCACTCGAACTCCAGCTGTGCAACATGGGAGAAGGAGAAGAAGCTCACCTCAGGGTCTGCATGAGGACTGGTGCTCCCCTGGACTCCAGAATCCTCCCCATAGCATTGACTAGGGGCAGCATGCCTCCTTCAGGAAGCCTTCCTGGATGTCCATGCCCAGAAATGGGTCCTGCTACCCGGGCTCACACCAAGCTGTGGCTCTCCAAGGGAGGAGAAGCTGCATCTATCTCTGACTCCGAAACAACACATCCATGTCATATCCACTAATGAACCCAGAACTGTCACCCGGGGCATGGTGTCTCGGGGCGAGTGGCACGGACACTCCTGAGTGCTCACTATGTATCATCTTTACCCGTATCATCTCATTTAATTCCCACTCTACTCCTCCACCTACATGTGACAGATGGGGAAACTGAGGCTCAGAGAGACTGGATATCCCACTCGAGTTCACAAAGCCAGAGAAATGAAATTTCAGCCCCAGTCTGCCTGATTCAAAAGCCTGTGCCCCTTCCCCGTCCACTGCTGAGGTCTTGGGGTCACACACACACGCGCCAATCTTACCGGGACACCATCCCGAGCCTCACACATCTGTGACACCGAGGTCTGGAACTCGCCGATGAAGTCATGGCCCCCATCATTGTCATAGTCGTAGCACATGACCTGGGGTGGGGCCGGTGAAGTCACCCTAGAGCTGCCCCCCAAAGAGGAGCTCCCCAGCCCCTCAGCTCTCTGAGCAAACCCCCCCATCTGCTTCTGGTGGTGCTGCCTCTCTCTCCCCCCAGCACCTGCCTCAGTGGCCTGGGATGATGCTGTTAGCACCCAAACTGCCTCCTCCTGTAGGAAGCCTTCCATGATTGCTGGAAAGTGTGCCACCCAGCAATGGAGGCCGGACCCTCAGGGGCAGGAAGCTCCACTCCTCTCACGCTGTCACTCGGCTCCGTATCTGTCTTGGGTGGTGGCCCACCAGGCTTCACAGGCCGAGGCCCGGAGCCCTCCCTAGACTTCTTTCCCTGAGACGGGCACAAAAAAGTCCTAGCTTCACGTGCTAACTTAGCCGCTGACACTCGTAGGAGGAAGGCAGGGATTACTGTACCCATTCTGCTGACAGGTAGACCAAAGCCCTAAGAAGGAGGGAAGCACTTGCCTGAAGTCTCACAGTGGCAGCAGGGGACACAGAACTGGAACCTAGGTTGCCTGGGGGACCCTGTCTGGGGGTCCTGGCCTAGCTGCCTTGTCCCACCCCAGCTGCTACCAGACATGCCCCTGAGGACTGAGGGCAACTGGAGGCGAGTCATCTTCATCCCCAGCACAGCGGCACTCAGTCTCTCCCGGGGTTTCCACACCCACCATCCTACCTAGTAGCGCCACAGGCCTCAGGGAGACCGGACACCACTCTGCTGTACAGAGGGGGCTCATAGAACTGGCCTCCCTGCCCGGGCCACTCAGGCGGTCGGGCAGACCGGGGACGAGGATCCTGGTCTCCCACCCTGCCCCCAGATGGGGTTCCTTTCCGTCTTAATAAAAATCAAGAGCTTTGCTAGGGCACCCCCCCTCATTGGAAGCCCGGGGTGGACGGGAAGGTTGAGCTGGCAGAGTGGGGAGCAGGGCCCCCAGGGCCCCCTCACCTGGATGGGCTTCTCCATGTCCCCATCACACAGGGACACCAGTGGCACAGTGAACGGTTTCCACACAGGGTCCAGCGTGTACTTGATCACCTGCGGGACGGTGCGGGGCAAGGGAGAGCTCAGGCCCCAGGCCAGGTCAGCCCAATGGGGACAGGGGGTGGCAAGATGGAGAGACCCACAGCCCCACCTCTGAGGACAAAAGCGAGCAACCCTGTGGCAGGGGGAAGGGGTCCTTTAGGTGCCATCACATTTCACTCCGTGGCTGTGACTGCACCGCCCCATCCTGAGCCGCTGGGGGCGGCTCACCGGCCAAACAACTGGCTCGCAGACCCCCAGGCCCCCCGCACACCCACCTCAGTCCTGTGGACCAGCATCCACTTGCCATCGTGTCCGGGCTTATAAAACTCGAGAAACGGGTCTGACTTTCCAAAGAGGTCCTGGGGAAGCAGGAGGATGGAGGTGAGGAGGGCACAGCGCCAGACTCAGATGGCGGGAGGTGTGGCCCACGGCCTCCCCAACCCCGTGTCGGGGCAGGAGCCATGGGCAGAGCAGGCCTGGCCCCTCTCCCCTCAGCTGATGCGGGGGGTCATTGAGCAGCCGGGAGCTGCTGCACCTCTTGGGACCAGCTGCCTCCCCCCGAGAAACCGGCCCAGCCTGGGGTTACTGGGGTTATTGCAGCTTATACCCTGAGACCCTGAGGCCTGCAGCCTGCAGGAGCACAGTGCCCGCACCTTAGACCAGGTAGGACTTCAAAACGGTGACTGTGCCCAGGGCGGGGGGAGGCCTCCAGCAGGACAGGGGGACCCTAACTTATTTTAGTGGGAATCTGAAAAAATGGCAATTCTCCCAAGCACCTTACGGAAGGGACATGATGTCCTTTTAAAATCCATTTCTGCCCTGGCTGGCATAGTTCAGTGGATTGAGCGCGGGCTGTGAACCAAAGTGTCACAGGTTCGACTCCCAGTCAGGGTACATGCCTGGGTTGCAGGCCATGACCCCCCAGCAACCGCACATTGATGTCTCTCTCTCTCTTTCTTTCTCCCTCCCTTCCCCTCTCTAAAAATAAATAAATAAAAATCTTTAAAAAGTAAAAAAAAATCCGTTTCTGTAAGTTTAAAAACAGTGACACTCTAAAGAGTCTATAATTAAGTGGGGAAACAGAATAAGTAAGTCGATAAGTAATGTATACAGGGCAGTGATTAGTATGAAGGGGGCAAGTAAAGCAGGAGGGGCAGGATATCAGGGAAAAGAACATCGTAGGCTGAGGGAACAGCAGGTGCAAAGGTCCTGAGGCAGGAGGGTGCCTGGTGCAATCCTGGCACGTGGAGGAGGCTGCTTTGGCTGAAGCGGAATCGAGGGTGGGGACAGTGAAAGGGGCGAGATCAGGGGGTCTGGGGCTGTGACACAGCCCGTAGGTTACTGCATTTACACGAAGTGAGTCCCAAGGAGTGGGTCTTGACAAGGAGCTGTGTCTTGAATACTTCTAAGTGATGAGAAACTCACCACCTCAATGGTGAAAAGATCCTAAGTTGGGGTGGCTGAGACAGCCCTGTGCTATGGGCTTGTCTTTGGTGGGGGGAGGGGGGGGAGGACAGTGGTGGCCAGGAGTTCCAAGGCTAGGCCACACAACCCTGAGTCGGGGAGGGACAGTGCTTCCTGGGGGAGACCCCCCTCTTCTGCCCACTCACCTTCTTGTCCAACTTCCTGCCCGCCAGGCTCAGCGTGATGACCCGGTTGTCCGACAGCTCCTGGGCGGCAACCTGCGGGGGCAGAGGCATGGGAGGGGTCGGGCCTGCTCTTTAGATCCCCCTGGCCCCTGCCAGGCCGAGCGGGCACAGGGGGCCTGGGAGTCCATTCTGCAGGGCTGGGAGGGGTGAGGGAAGGGTGGGATAGTGCCAGGTGACCTTGAAGGAGTCTCTCGTCTTCCCCAAACTTCAGCTTCCATCTTCTGAAAACTGGGGTAACCCATCTGGATATGAGCAATCAAAAAGTGACCCCACGTGGCTCAAGAGAAGAGGGGAGAGGAAATAAAGCAGGGACTGGACGTGAGGGGCGGTCTTGAGCCCCGGGGAGAGGTTCTGGGCCAGGGAGCCCCCTGACAGGCCCCCGCAGGCTCCCACTGCAGACCCGGAGAGCACAGCCACCTCTAAACACCAAGGTATCAGGAATTCCAGCACCTTCACTGTGTGGCTAGGGAAACTGAGGCCCAGGGCAGGGACAGGAGCCACCTGAGTTTCCTCTGCTGTCTCATCAGCTCACACTGTCATCTGTCCTCCATGTCTTCCCCATCGGCCACACAGCCCCCTGGCTCCAGCCAGCCAGCGATGGGCCAGCTGGGTCTCCCTGGGACCGCCATCTGCCCTCTCCAGTACTTTCTCTCTCCCTGTCCCCAGAGAGTGGCAGGGAAGGCCCCCTGACCCACAGCAACACAGTGGGCTGGGTCCCCTCTTGGCTAGGGCTTCCCCTCCCCCACACCTCTAGGCTGGCCTCACCAAACACGCTGTGGGACCCCCAGAACCACGGACACCTTGGACGCCTGTCTCCCATCCTCTCCTCCAGCTGAGACAGGCGCACCAACCCTGTGGGTGGGACCTGCTGTTGCACCCATTTCGCAGAGGAAAGAACTGAGGCCCAGAGCCTCAGTGGTGGAAATGATAGGGTTAACAGCCTATCAGGCTGGTGGGGGGGGGGGGTCCGTCTGCGCTGGCTTCCAGGTGGAGGGGAGCTGGCTAATGAAGGCCAGGTGATGGGGAGGTTCTGAACTCTGAGAGGTGGGGGCAGGCTCGGAGAGGACATTCCAGGTGGCAGAACGGTGGCTAAGGGCCTAGGGTATGTGCAAGGTGTGCTAAGAATTCAGTTGGCCTTGAACCCAGGGCGTGTACGGGAAGGGATAAAACCGCTGGAGCAGGAAAGCCAGGTGGGGACCGCCGGCTCCCTCACAGCCTTGACTACGAGGCTCCAGGGAGCCAGGAAAGTTCCGGATCAGCGGAGGGACACCGTTTGAACACACACAGGTGGGGCCCTCCTCCCTCCAGTGAGGCTGGTGCCCAGAATCACCCAGGCCGTGTAAGGGGATAATCGGACAGAGAGTCTCACTAGCTGAACTGCCCTAGGGCATCTCCTCCCTGGGCTTCCGCGCCCTTATCTGCAAAACTGGGTTTCTCGGCCTTCTTGAAACCTCAGGACCGAGGAGCTCACCCGCGCAAAGGGGTGTTCTGTGCATCTCAAGAATCACTGAGCACCGCCAAGAATCACTGCGCATCTCGGCAATCAGTGCGCATCGCCGCGGCACTGTGCACTGCAGCGGTCGCCTGCTCCGAGCGAGCGCGCTCCTGAAAGACCCCCCACGGAGGACAGGCAGGGGCCAGTACGCGAAGAGCACGCTGGGAGGGCTCTGGCCTCCAGAGACAAGTAGGAACGCGCCTGTCCCAGGAGTAAGGGGCGGTGGGGTTCGCTAACAACCCCCTACCCCCAGCTCGGAGGCTCCCAAACGCATCCTATGTGGAGCTAGGCGCCGGTTGCTAAGAGACCTGTTGCTAAGTTGTAAGTTGGGTCTTTTTACTCCACACAAAGCTGATGATTATCTGCCAGGGAAGGACCCATTGATGGGGGAGGGCAGCGGGCAGAAGCGGAGGGGGTGCAGAGGGGGTGCGGAGGAGGGGGCAGTACCGTAATCAAGCCCTTCCCCGCCGGCTTGTCATTCATCAGCAGCAGGGGCCGAGTGATCTTCTTGCTGGAGACGATCTGAGGGAGAGCAGCTCCGTGAGGGTGGGCATGGAGGAAAAAGGCCCCAGAGACACCACCCACAGCACGCTGCTCCATGCCAGGCGCGCGCTAAGCCTCCCCCGGCCTGATCCTCGTGGGAGGCAGACAGCCGCTGTCGCTAACCCCACGGGGTGCCTGCCGCCGCGAGGCCCAGAGAGGTCGGCCGCTGGGACGCAGCCCCGGCGGTCCCGCAGCCCCAGCAGTCCCGCTCCCGCTGACCTGGCTGCCCTCGGGGAAAGGCCCTTGAAACAGCCCCCCCCCCCAAGCCATCCACAGACCCCACCCTCCTCGGAGGGAGAGGCTCAGGCCCTGAGTTCCCTGCAGACTTTCACGGATCTGCATAGGAAATACATTCACACAGGCTTTGGTGATCAATACGACACAGAAAGGAAGAGTGGGCCGCACCTCCAAGTCGCCTTCCCACCACGTCTGTACCCCCCATTCCCACAGCCGCCATGGGCCAGCCCGTCCTCTGTTCCTTGGGGGAAATGCCAGTGTTTCTTTGTGCCCGCAGGAGCATGTCCCCACTCCCCCCACGCTGGTCTTTCTCGCCGGTCCTCTCCCTGCCCTTCTTCTCCTCCTCCTCTGTGCCACTGGGGACGCAGCACCCGGCTCCCCTGTCCTCTCGCTTGTGGGAACTCAGCCAGCGGGGACGCCAGCAGGAACCAGGAGAGCAGGAGGGAAAGAAAGAGGCCGGGCTGTGGTTTGGCAGAAGCTTTGTTCCTGGTCATGGGCCGCAGCGGCAGTCCAGAGGCCTGGTCAGCAGGGCCACGGCTCTGGCCAGGCCCTGCCAAAGCCACTTCCTGCCCTGCCCCTCCCTCCGGGGGAGGGGTGTCCAGCTCCGGCTGGCCGCTGGCGTCAGATCCTGCTAGGTTTCCCTGCCTTGTCAGCTCCCGGCCCTTGCCTCCTCAGCCTCCTTGGACTCTCTCCTCGGTTACCTTTGGAGGGTGTGGACACACGGGTCAGCGGGGACCCTGGACGCACGCCATCTCTTACACAACTGCTGGACCCTTGCTTTTTTCACTGAGCATCATCTCTTGGCAGGCCCAGGGCATTTCAGGCTCCACGGGTACCTCGCAAAGCATTTCTCATTTTATTCCCTCACCATCCCTCCAGGGTGGGCAGTCATCATTATTCCCCAGTGAAATATGGGGAAACTGAGGCCCAGAAGGGGTTCGGGCTTGGCCCAGGGCCCACAGCCATACAGGACGATTGGGACGAGTGTCAGAGGCTCCTAGCCCTGCCACCTCCCAACCCCCAGGAGCTCACCAAGGAAGGAGCTAGATGGGGAGGTGTGGCCCAGAGAGGCAAAGGAAGTTGCCCAAGGTCACACAGCGAGCCAGCCACGAAGTAGCACTACCATGGGTGTCTTGGTTGCTGGCCAGATCCTCCCACCCCAGGAAGTCAAGACCGCACTTGATTACTTCCAACAGCCAGCAGCTCTGACCACGTGGGGCGCCCATTGCTGTGGGGCTACCTTGGGCAGGCTTCGCCTGCTGCCCCCCGGGGTTGTCTGTATTTGTGACGCCTCCTCAGGAGCCGGCCAGGAACCCTGGGCCTGGGGAAAGCTGGCGGCAGCCTTCCCCAAGGGACTGCCCTGTCCTAGGGAGCTGGGTGACGCCTGGGGGCGGGGTTCTGCCTCGCCCCGCCCACCTGGAGGGGCCGCGGCTTACCACGCCCAGGCTGCAGGAGAACTGGCCCAGGAAATCGTGCTCCTCGAGCTGTGTGCTGGACTTGTCCTGGTCGAACAGGGCGAACTTGAGCTTCTGCACTTCCTCAAAGTGGTAGTCGAGGACGAACTTCTTGGAGAATGCCGGATTGAGGTTGTTGACAGCAGTTTCTGTCCTATCGTACTGGCAAAGGGGCAGGGAAACCGGGGTCAGAGTCGGGCTGGCGCCCCCCTTCTCCGGCGGCCGCAAATCACTCTGCCAACTCGCTGAACGCCCTCTGAACCAGCCACTTGGGCGGTTAGCTGGATGGCTGCCGCAGCCATTGCCCTCGGCTCACAGAGGAGGGCACTGAAGCACAGAGAGGTTAAGCGACTCACCCAAGGTGGAACAGCCGGAGGGGCAGGGCCTAGATCTGAACCCAGCTCTAACTCCAGCACCCACGCTCTTAACCCTTTGGCCCTGGCTTCATACCCGGGGGTCAGGATGAGAGTTCGGGCCCTGTCCCTGCCTAGCTGACAGAGGACAAGTCCCTTTTACCATCAGGCCTTCAGTCGCCACTTCTGTACAGTGAAGGCATTTGACTCTGTGTGGTTTTTATTCTTTTTATTTTGGGAGAATCCTTTTTTAAAAACCACATTTTACGTGGAAGCTGAGAGAGGAAACAGAAAGGAGGGGTCCTCGGGGGGAGGAGCGGGCGCGGGCTTCCCGCCCCTCCGGAGACAGATGTTTGCACCTTATATAGAACCCTGGAATGTCAGACCTGGAGCGGTGCAGTCCCCCAAAGCCCCACCCACTGTGGAAACCCACTGCTGTGGGTCCGTGGTGGGGCTGGGACAGGATCCCTGCCTCCTGGCCTGTCCACACGGAGGCCCCAAACCACGGAGTCGGGGTGACTGTCTATTTTGGGGCCCGGGCTGTGTTGATTCTCCCTCCCACTCAGTCCATTTCCAAGGGCCGGAGCCGCAGGGACAGGTCTTCCTCCGGGGGCTACTTTCAGCCAGTGTGGCCTGCCTCGGTGGGAGGGAGGTGGTCAGGGAGCATGGAGGAAGTGCCATGAGTGGGGGTGGGGGGCAGTGGAGGGGACCCCATTCCCCGACGGGCAGGCAGGGGTTCCGGAGACCAGGCAGAGGGCACAGAGCGCCCCAGACACACTGGCCCCCAGCCTGAACACCACCCCAGGAGTCCCCGACTGCCCCCCACATCCCACTCTCACTGCTGGTGGGATCCCCAAAGCCCTGGAGGACACACAGAAGTCCCTCCCCACCCTGGGCCCCAGGTGCCCCTCTGGAAAATGGGTCAACAATCTCAGCACCATTTCCCTGGCATCATCATAAGGAGCCAACATCTGTGGGGGATCTTTGTAAACCGCAGTCTGTTCAGTGCGATCTCCACTGTGGCCCACTTAATTACGATGACAAGTCGATACATACTTTGGAAAATCTACAAGCATCTAGAACTCCCTGGAAGGCTGGACACCGAACTGCGAACAGAGGTTCTCCCTGACAGGCAGGTTCTCCCTGACACCCAAACATTCTGGTTTTATTCTTGGGGTTTATCTGGCTTTTCTAAATTTACTCC
The DNA here is from genome assembly GCF_019186645.2 of Phyllostomus hastatus. NCBI lineage: Eukaryota > Metazoa > Chordata > Mammalia > Chiroptera > Phyllostomidae > Phyllostomus > Phyllostomus hastatus. The sequence continues at coordinate 24,475,724 of NW_025334024.1, forward strand.
AATGAATATAGTCCCTTTTGGGAATAGGAACAAAGCAATTTTTAAAACTGGAAAGTCTTTACCATTTGGACTTTTCCATACCCTCCCTCGAGCTCCTCACCGCCCAGTTCTCAGGCCAAAGTTTTCCAGTTCACAAGTCCGTGGCTGTGGTCCCACCGAAATACCCAGCTCTGGGCTCCCCAAGGTAGGCACGGGGGAAAAAATCTTCATTGCACAGATGAGACTGTCTCAGAGAGGGACAGCCACTTGCCCAAGGCCACACAGCAGGGAGGGACAGAACTGGGCCTTGGTCCAGCAGGCCCCTGGGTCCCTGTCTGTCCTCCACTGACTGTGTATCTGCTTAGGTGTGAGTGGGGACAGTCATTGAACAGTGGAAGCAACCATTTTGTAAAACTCGGAGGTTTTAACTATATGCTATAATAATTGAAAATGTGATATAAAACAATAAATACAAAATTGCATATTTATGAATCTAAATCTATGAATTATAATGATAAATACATAAACACAAATATATCATTAGTTGCAGTAATTTTAAGAGTAACAATTTTCTCAGTAGTCCCCAGCCCACACTCCACTTACCTCCAAGGGCCTGGAGGCCCCGGGGCCCCAGCGCCGCTCCTCTCCAGCACCCAGCCACCCCACCCCCCGCAACCAGCCACCCATGGAGGGGCCTCACCTCAATCCACCTGCCACCGTTCTCTGTGAAGAGGACACAGAAGGGATCGGACTTGGACGTGACGTCCCGGTCCAGCAGGTTCTGGCCACTCACGGACAGCTCCACCTTGCACACGCAGTACTGGGAGCCCACGGGGGCCACCCCTGCTGCTGGGGCGCCCCCGCCCGGGATGTAGGCCATGGGGGTTGGCGGTGGAGGCGGCAGCAGTTCCTGGCAGTCTGCAGGAGGGACAGGAGCTGAGGTCAGAGAGGGAGCAGACACCTGCCACACCATCCGACCTTCGGGATGCGGGCAGGGAGAGGAAAGGGGTGTGGGGGGAGGCGGGGGGAGCAGGGAACAACGAGGGCAAAAGACTGGAGAACGGAGAACCCGGAAAATGCCGACACAAGGAGGCTCTGGTCAATGTGTTTGGTTTGTCTTCGAAGGGATTCTCTGCTTTGGTCCATCTTTACCTGGGAGCTACACACAGGTCCAAGTTGCCCCAGTCGGACCAGCAACAAATCACAGTGGACATGGGTGTCCCTGACCTTCACTTGCCAGGAAAACCTGGGCTTCTCCTGAGTAGTTAACATGTTGGCATCTTATGGCTACACTGGCGCTTGTAACTGTTCAAGTTTCCCTCATTGCTTTGGCCACTAGGAAGCTCACTTCTGACAACGTATCCAAAACTTCACCTTTTTCATCGTCTATCTTGTTTATTCTGTATCCCTGCCCTAAGCATGTGACTGGCGCACAGGAGGCACTCGGGATATATTTGAATAAAAGAAGCATGACTGTACAAATCAATGAATGATAAACCCTCTATTTCACTCGGATCCTGCCTGAATGTGGTCCCTATCCTCAACATAGAGTTTTCCCTGTCATAGGCACACAGCCTCCCAAAATTTCCTGCCCTGGACCCTGTCCAGGCTAATCACTGGCATTGCCTTCTTTGAGCAGCTCCGTTTTCCTCCGAGTGTTCATTTGGACCGAGGGTGGAATACACCCATCTTGCTGCACACGGCGAGGGCCAAGCCCTCTGGCTCTCTCCGCCTTAGCTTCCTCGTCCGCCCGTGAGCCATCGCGACACAGTCTGAGAGACTCCTGTGACCGGATCTGATTTCCACTGGCCCGTGTGGAGCAAGCCCATCACCAGGTGGACAAGTCCAGCCCCAAACACTTACCTACGAAGGCCAGGTCCCACCAAGGAGGCTAACATATTGTCCCCTCCCCGTTGAGTGGGTAGCGGGCCCTGCCTGCCCCAGAGGAGGAAGGGGAGGGGAGGGTGTTCCCTTTGGGACGACGAATCCTAGTGACTGTGCTCCCGAGAGCCCTGAGTGTGAACTGAGCATGTGACCTGCGCAGTGTCCAATCCTTATCCAGTATCGCGGGGCCGACGCTATCATCACCCCATTCTCCACCGGGAGACACAGAGGCGCGTTCATTACTCTAGAGAGTTTACTGAGCGTCTCTAGGTCCTGAGCACCACGCCAGGGCTGGGCTCCTGCAGCAAGAGGACCGTCCAGGCTCAGCTCAGACTCCCGTCTGGCGGAGAGAGGGGGTTGTCAGGCTAAACAGAAGCAGCGGGGAGGCCGGTAGGAAGGCGGCTGGCATCCAGGCCGTGAGGACCAAGCCACTGTGGCCATGCTGGGCCCTCTATCCCTCCCTCCGAGCCTGGCCACTGGCCACTCCCTGCGTGCCAGCCTCTCCCAGAGAAGTCACAGGCACTGGTCTGCAAGAGAGTGTGGGGCAGGTGCCAGAGGCCCCTCGGCCCTCCAGAGAGCGGCTCAGGGCACGCCTGGCAAGAAGGGGATCTGGACAGTGACGAAGCTGGCGCTCAGCCCCTCCCTCCTGCCGTCTGTCCCTAGAACCTCATTATAATCACACAAGCCCAGAGCTGCAGGGCAGCACTACAATTTGCCTGCAAAATTTATTCTTGTCATGCAAAAATGAGTTTCCATGGAGGGGCTGGAGAGTGGCCTCCCTGTCACTGAGAGCAGCTGGGTGGCCGTGCCAGGTTGGGGCCAGGTGAGTGTGACCCTCAGGAGTGTTGGGGACAGCAGTGTCCCGAAGGGACATCTTGCCGTGTGGCTGAGAGAATGCCTGCTTATGCTCACAGCCACCCGGAGGTGGGGTGGGGGCATGACAGTCGCCCCCATTTTACAGATGCAGAAGCTGAGGCCGAGGGGGCAGAAGTCACCTGCCCGAGGTGCCACGGCCAGGAAGCAGCAGAGGCAGGGTGTGAATGGCGTCTCTGGACTCCCAGGCTGATGCACAGCTTTCTGCCAGGATGGGGGGGGTGGAGCTGCTGAGCATGGTGGGGACAGCTGGGGGGCCAGCTAGGCCAAGGGAAGCCTGAGGCAAAGAGGGTCTCTGAGCGCCCAAGGTCACCAGTTTCCCTAGGGTCACCCTGTCTCCACTCCTGCATGTCCCATCATCACTGATGGGGTGCATTCCAGCTCACCCACCGCCTCTCCACCTCACGGCCCCTTCATGACATGTGAGATGCCACCTGGGCCCCTGTGCCCCCTGCTGCCGAGTCAGACGGGTCTGCTTTCACGGTCAGGTACACACACTCAGGTGCATACACTTCCTTGTGCATGTACATGTGTATGGTCACATGTACCGTACACACATGTCCCCAGACCACAGATGCAAAGGCATGCTCTCACGTGAACACTCTGGGCCACTTCTCCCCGCCCCCACTCTCCCCCAGTCCAAGTCGCCATCGTCACTCGCCTGGGTCCCCGCACTGTCCTCCCACCCCTCCCTGGCCGGGGCCCGGCCGAGGGTGTGGGCAGGAGGGCCAGGGGAGGGTCGGGCTGGGCTGGGCTGGGCTGCGCTGCTCAGAGCAGACTGCCCCTCCACCTGGGCCGGCTCACGGGCCCCAGCTACAGCGAGCAAAGGGTGGGCAGGGAAGGGGCACTCCTCCCAGCTCGGGGCAGGTCCCCCAGCCCCAACTCACCCTCCGGCCGGAAGCCTCTGGATCCCCGAAATGGGGAGCACATGGTGTCCTGAGTTGGGGCGGGCCTGGTTGGAATGGGCCCCTCTGTGCCAGCCCAGCACCAGGCGGGTGGGCGGGCCAGACCCCGTGGCCTGACGCAATGGAAAAAGAAACCACAGCTCAGGCTGGGCCGGGCCCCCTCCCCTCCTACTCCAGCAAAGAGGGCAGGCCGGCAAGGTGTCATTAAGGGAGGGATGGGCCTGCCATGCGCATCTGGGCGAGATGAGAAGGCTCCTGGGTGCTGTGCCCACCCCACAGGTAATTTGAGGTTTCGGGCTGGAGATGGGTGCAGGAGTCGGGGCCCACTTGAGCATCTGGGGGGGTCTGGATGTGCACAGGCTTTCTGGGGCGACCAGACCCACAGGGAAGGGGCTGGGAGGCAGGGAAGCAAAACCTGTGGTCTCTTTTACAGATGGGTTAACTGAGGCAAAGAGAAGGCGGGGCTTAGGGATCCTCTTCATCCACTGTTCATTCATTCCACGAACACTCCTGAGCACCCGGCAATGAACAGCAATGCACGAGACACAAGCTTCAGCCCCGCCAGGGTCCACAGGTCCCAGCTTATAAGACGTCTTGTCATTTAGGCAGGGCGGGATGCAGAGACTCTGGCCCTGAACCCCAGGTCTAGAATATTCTGGTTTAGCCAGAAACCTGAGAACCCATCAGCCTTGACCTTTCTCTTTCCTTCCCTCCCCACCCCCAACACCCCACTGCTGCTGCCGATTCCACCTCCGGGCTGCAGCCGGCATTGTCCTCAGCCCCCACGCCCACCGCCTTATGCCCAGCCAGGCTCCGGCCCAGGGCCCTGCCTGGCCTGACCCCGCCTCAGGCCACCTTCCCCCCGCTCCCTCTGTTCCAGCTGCACAGGCCAACACCTCGGGAGACATGTGAAGTTTTGTGGTCTGTGTAAAGGGGGCAAGGAGTTTAAGCTGGTTGAAATTGGTGGCCCCGGGCTCCCTTTCTCAGGGAGACCGAGGTGCTGGCCAGGGGGCCAGGGAGGGAGTGACGGACCCAGACCCACACCCACACTCCAAGGCGCTTCTCTCCTGGGCTGTGGCCTCCAGGACGTTCAGGGCCTCTGGGTCCTATTCCACACAACCTGCTCCGAGGGGCTCACCACCCACAGCAGAGGCTCGGGGGCGACCCTAGGCTCTCACAGCTCGCAGAGGGGCGGCCTCAGCCTCTCCCGGGGGCTTGCTTAGAAATGCGGCCTCCTGGGCCCCCCAACAGACCTGCTTGGTCTGAGTCCCTGGAGCATCGCGTGCCAGCCCGTGTGTGAACGAGCCTGCTGGCGACCCTGCAGTGGGCTCCAAAGCACACACGGCCCCGCAGACTCTGCACGCACAGCCTCTGCCCTAGACAGCAGCCGTCCGCTAACCCGAACCCTCGGCCAACCAGACGCCCGGCCCCCTGGCCCCAAGGCCTGCAGTGCTGGGATGCTCTGAATGAGCCCAGACCTGAGTTACCTGCCCCCCCACTACATTTCCTGGAGGAAGAAGATCCCGGAGAAGATCCCGGGAGACAAATGGCAACCGTACTAGTCAGGGTTCTCCGGAGGAAACAGCAACCATGGGTCGTCTACGAACGCACAGAGAAAGGTTTCTTCTAAGGAACTGGTTCTGGTGACTGGGGCCCGGCAAGTCGGACATCTCTGGGGCGAGGCGGAAGGCTGGACATGCAGGTGACAGTCGATAGCCCGGTCTTGACCCCGAAATCCGCAGGGCAGGCCGGGCCGCCTGGACCCTGAGCGAGGTTTCTGTACCGAATTCCTTCTCGGAGAAACCCTCGTCTTTGCTCGTAAGGCTGTCAGCGAACCGGATGGGCCCCACCCACATAATGGAGAGTAATCTGTTTTAATAAAAGTCTCCTGCTTTTTTTTTTTTGATTGATTTGCGAGAGAGAAACATCGATGTGCTATTCCACTTATTTATGCACTCATTGGTTGCTTCCTGTATGTGCCCGGATCAGGGATTGAACTCGCAGCCTCGGGTGTTCGGGGCAAGCTACCCGGCCAGGGCCCAGAGTGTACTGATTAAACGTTCATCTTATTGAAAAAATACCTGCGCAGCAACACCAGACGGGTGTTTAACCAAACAACTGGTTACCATCACCTAGCCCAGCCGACACACGAAATCAGCCATCGCCGCGGCCGTCCGCTCCTCGCAGACCCGCCCGGGGGCGTGTTCCCGCTTCTCCGCCTGCGTGCCGCCCACACAGACGTTCCTGCCCCGAGAGCGGTTAGCTAGCTGCGCCCGCGGGAAGTCGGCTCCGCTTGACACGTCCCGCTTTGATGAAATGTTCGAAACGACGCGGGGACTGCAAAGCCCCTCCTGAGCCCCGGTTATTTACGTGGTCACCACACCGTAACAACTGGCTTAGGAAACGTCACCCACACTTGAGCTTGAAGAGGGGACTGACAAGCCCAGTTGGCTGGGGGGCTGTCCCGCAAAACGGAAGGTCGCCAGTTCGATTCCCAGTCAAGGCACATGCCTGGGTTGCAGGTTCAGTCCCCGGTCAGGGTGCATATGAGAGGCAAATGATTAATGTTCTCTCCCTCTCCTTCTCCCTCCCTTCCTGTCTCTCTAAAAAGTAAATAAATTATATATATATATTTAAAGGTTTTAATTATTTATTGTAGAGAGAGGGGAAGGGAGGAAGAAAGAGAGGGAGAGAAACATCAATGTGTGGTTGCTTCTGGCATGCCCCCTACTCGGGACCTGGCCTGCAACCCAGGCATGTGCCCTGACCGGGAATCGAACCGGCAATCCTTTGGTTCACAGGCCTGTGCTCAGTCCACTGGACTACACCAGCCAGGGCAAAATATATTTTTTTAAAAGGTGAGACCGAATCTTACTTTCATCTCCCTTGTTCCCAGCACAGAGAGGCGGTGGACGGGGGCTGGACCACTGCTTGTGGAAAGTGAGGGAGCGGGAAGGGCAAAGGCTCCCAGCAGCCTGGGAGCACAGATTCACCGAATCCCAGCGTTTGGGAATCCTGGGATTTTGGAATCGTAGGTTCTTGGAATCTCTTGAGCTGAAAGGTTTTAGCATTGGTCAGGCTCCCCCTTCCAGCCACACACACCCACTCCGACCACAGCCCCAGCACCCCGGCCTCCCACAGCCCTGGTTCTCCGAGAGCTTGGGGCGGGGGGGTGGAGCCCCGAGCTGCTCAGGCTCCCTGGGCCCCCTGCACACTTCACTTACTGCAGCCGGCTCCTGCCAGGCCGTGCGCGGCCAACGGGCTGAGGCTGTCATCCAGGTAGGGGGTGGCATCTCCACACAAATCACTTCTCCACCTTAGCCGAGGCGCGGAAGACACTGCACTCCCGACAGGCAGCCAGGCCATTATGGGGATAAATATAGACGCAGACAGCAGGGCGAGGAGGCTACCGCGGGAGCTGACCCAGATGGCCCCGAGCCCCCCGCCTCCACCACACCACACCACACCCAGAGGGAGGCTCTTCTCCGTGGCCCCCTTCTGACCCCTAGGCTCTGCCCCTGGGGGAGGGGGCTCCCCGGAGCGCAGGGTTCTGTCCTGCTTCTGCCAGGGCCTCCCTTCTAGCCCCGGCGCCCTCACTCGCAAAGTGGGGAAGCAGCGCTGGTGATGCCCTGCCCTCCAGCTTCCCAGGAAGCACCATGGGGCTGGGTGTGGAGGTGCTCTGGGAGCCGGTAAGTACTTCAGGGACCTTGGGGTGGGTCTGGCCAGTCTCAGAGGGCGGGCCAGGCTAATGGAGGGTGGACGGCATGGCGACAGTGACCACGGGCCGAAGTTGTCCCAACCTGGCTTTATTCAAAGGAGGCCTATGGGGCAGCCTCAGGGGCTGGGACACAGCCCTGGGGCCCTACCCTGCGGGGCCCACACCTGCCCAGGGGACTTCCACGGGGAAGACTAGGGCACAGGGGCTCCCAACTCCATGTGAACTCCCACAAGCCCCTTCTCCTTTCTCTGCACCCACTTTCCTGCCGGTCAAGGCTTGGCCCTTCCAGCCTTGGGGACTTGACAAATGTCGCTGTCTTCCCTTGGCTGCTCTGGCGCCCAGCCCCAGGCTCCTGTCCAGCATCTCTGGGCTAATAAGTCCTGAAAGTCCTCTGGACCCGCCCAGTGCCTGAATGCCCCCTGGGGTCCTGCCATGGTTCCCTCAGCTCACACCTCCCTGCCGATGGGGTCTCCCCGCCTTTTGTTAACGGCCCCCCCGGCCATGTGCTGGCCACCCGGATTGCACCCTGTTCCCCCAAAGAGGCACTCACCACCCCCTCTCATCCAGACAGCACCCAGGCAGAGCCCACACCCAGGAACGCAGGCCCTGCTGGGCAAGTCCTCCCGCCGAGGACATCACCGTGCATCCGCTCTTCAGCTCCCGGCCGCAGCTCCCAGGATGCTTCCTGCGAGCCCGGCCCGGCCCCGCCCGGAGGTCTGCATCGCTCCCTTTCCGTCTCCCTGCAACCCAGCACTCGGGCCCCTTGCGTATGGCCCCCTGTCACAGAGCGGGGAACTGAGGCACAGAGAGGTGATGTCCTCTGCCTGTTAGGGGCTCTGTTGTGCCCCCCCAAAAAGATATATTGAAACCCTAACCCCCGGAACCTCAGAACGGGATGCTGTTTGGAAACTGGGGAGCTGCAGACGTAACCGGTTAAGATGCGGTCACCCTGGAGTAGGGCGGGCCCTCATCCGACACGCCTGGTGTCCTTATGGAAGGACAGTGTGAAGACACAGAGGGACGACGGCCACCGGAGGGAGGCAGGGACTGGAATGGCGCTGCCACAGGGTAAGGGAGGCCTGCGGCGACTGGAAGACTCGGGGAAGCACCTGTCCCTCAAGGCTTTAGAGGGAACGTGGCCCTGCCAGCACCTTGAACCTGGGCTTCTAGCCTCCAGAACTGCTGTTTTAAACCATCGGGTGGTGATCCTTGGTCACAGCAGCCCTGGGAAACTGACCCACCGCTCCCCTCCCCCGAGGCCACAGGGAGGTGACTTGGGAAGATTGTTGGGGCCCAGCGGGAGGGAGGGGTTGAACGTCATCGTCTTTCGTGTCATGAGGACGGAAGGCCAGGGCACAGGGGCAGGCCAGGTGCCCCCAGATCCTCACCAGACGCATGAGCCCCTGAAGGAGACAGAGCTGCGTTGTGGGGAGAACGGGGCCCTGGGGTCACTAGGCATGCTCCCACCTCAGGACCTTTGCACATGCTGTATCCTTGCCCCAGGGCTCTCCTCCCTCCCTCACCATCCGCTCCTGCGGCTGCCGGGCACCAGGTGGGCTGACACGCAGCTGGGAAGGAGACAGCAAGGCCACAGGGGAGCATCCCAGCATGAACCTCACCGTCTCCTCCCCAGGAGGCCCCCCCGACCTCCCTCAGGAGGGTCAGGAGACCCTCACCGCATCACCTTCCCACCAGAGCCACTGGGCCTGCCTCCTTCTCTTTGCGGCATCCTCCCGTCTGCAGTTTTCCTGCCTCTCGGTCACTTGCTAGTCTCTCCTTGCCCCCCACTCCACTCAGGACTCCGCGGCTGCACCCTCCTCGCAGCCCCGAGCCCGGAGAAGCTGCTCAACTGTTCGATGAGTGACCGCCGGCGACTGCACGGGGAGGGGACCCTCCCCGGGAGGCGGGGACCCAGAGCCGCAGGTGGAAGGGGAGCTGAGACGGCTGTGCGTGGCCCTCTTCTGTGGGCGAGCCCTCTCACAGCTGCCACCTTCCGAGCCCCCCCCCCAGGACAGCGGCGGGGGGAGGAGCCCCTGGCCCAGAGAGCCCCACTTTCGAGTTGAAGAATCTGCGCTCCGAGGAGTTAAGAGACTGAGTCACACGGGGAACGGGGGATTCTCCCCAGGACACCTCTGTCCACCGGGCAGGCAGGGGATGACAGCGGGTGACACCCCACCCTCTATGACCCCCAGCCCCGAGTCCTTCATTGCCAGGTGGATGCCACCTTCTTCCAGACACATGCCTCTCCTGGTCCCCCAGGCCACACCTGTCCCTTCTCCGTCGGCGAACCCCCTGCCCTCTGAGGGTCCCCTCGCACCAGAGACCCGAAAGGGCAAACCCATGATTCTGCCACCCACCGTCACGCAGTCTCACGGACCCATCCGACAGGAGGGGCGGAGCCGGTCCCTGCACTCACAGCTACTGAGCCCCAGCCCCAGAGCCGGGCAGAGCCGGGAACCAGATGGACGCCGTCCCCACCCGCTCGGGCAGCTGACGCCCCTTGAGCAGGAGGACAGAAGACAAGCCGACACCCAGAAGAACAAACAAGATGACAGCAGCGCGTGGCTAATGCCCCGGGAGAGATTCGGCACATCGATGTGATCACGAGTGAGGGGTGGGTGGGTGGCGAGTCTCACCTCGGGCCCTGGAGGGGGAAGGCGTGGACAGGCCAGCACACTCGAGCCCACCATGGCATGGAGGCGGGGTGGCCCGGTGAGGGGGCAGGACCCCGGGCTGAGAGCCAGGAGGTGCCTCGGACCCCGACCCAGTGCTCAGGCTCAGTGGAATGGCAGGAAGCAGCCACGCACCCCTCCCCTCGACCCTGTACTCCCCGTTCCAGGTGGGGAGGGTGGGGGTACGAGTGGGACAAGACCGCTGCCTTCTGTAGCTGCTGCCCACCAGGATCCCAGGGGGCTGGGGCTTCCAACCCCTCGTCCTGCAGGGGCCCGGGCAGCCCTGCAGGGAACCCGCCCTCTGTCTGAAGCTGTCTTCCCCAAAGGGGAGGGGGCTGGACCCCTGAAATGACAGTCCCAGCTCAGCGGCCCCTGTCAGGGTGGGAGGTGGAGACTCTGGGGAGACCTCCACCAGGCAGAGGGGACCCTTCCTGGGACACACGTCCCCGTTCTGACAGGAGCGAGGGAATCCTTAGAGAGTGCTCTCTGTCACCTGCCACTCCTTGGAGCCCCGAGAGGCCAGCCCAAGGAGGGGGGAGGAGGGCACCCACTGGAACGACCATCCCCCCGGATCTCCAGGGGCCGGTAGCACCTTCCCGCTCTGGACCCTGCCCCTGGAACAGCCCACAAGTCCCACGCGGGGTTCCGGGTCCGGAGGCTCCTCTCCCCAGGGAGGAGGCGGGAGCGGCAGGGGCGGGTTGGCCTGAGGAAGTCCCAGAAGGGATCCTAAATGCAGTCGCCCCATCGGGAACACTGACGTTCCCATGAATGCGGCACCAGAGGTCAAGGGTCGACGAGCGCTTATCACGGACCGGTCACGGCAGGGGCGTGCCCTCGAGTTGAATCCTCAGACCACCTCGACCACCTAGAACATTATAGAGGCAGAGAGTATCGTTCTCACCGCTTTGTGGGCAAAGCAACTGAGGGTCTCCCCCCCACCCCCACCCTCTTATGTCCCTGAGATTTTCATTCTCACGGCCTTGGGGAGGAGGGTCCCGTGGAACACCACCAGACACCCCATTTGCCGTTCACGAAGGGCACCCCACTTTGCAGAACACCTGCCCCCCGTGCCCCCAGTTCCACCCTCCCGGCAGCCCCCTAAACGGCACTGGGTTGTGCTTTGCTTCATTGCAAAGATGGAAAAAACCCGGAGCCCAAGGGGTGACGGGGACACGGATGGGAAGTGGCAGAGGTCCGGGAGAACCCACGTGACGACATTCTTCGCCGCACGTTCTTTCCGTGAGGAAGCTGCCTGGGTGACCCCCGGACTCGGCCAGCTCCGTCGCCTGCCCACCTGGGGCAGCGCCAGCGCTCACTGGGTCACCGGGCCCTGTGCCAGCGGGATTGCAGTACAGCTTCTCCTCTCTGTTTGCTCCCAGCGGCCCCGCACGAGCCTGGGACCATTGGCCCATTTTATAGATCCAAACAGGGGAGCTCAGAGGGGAGGAGGCCCCAGGTCGGGGGGCAGGCACTGCTGGGTGGGTGTTCAGATGGGGGTCTCCCAAAGCTCCCATCAGAGCTGGCCTGGAAGGTGACAGCTGGGCCCCTTCCCCCCCATTACTGAAGCTGTGAGTGCTCCAAGAAACAGAAAAGGCCCCCCGCCCCCCTGGTGACAGCCCACACCCCTAGGCAAGCAAACAAAGGGCCCCCCAGATTCTCCCAGATCCCTCGCCCTGGTCGATACCCCCAGTACAAAACAGGGCTGGGGGTCACAGGCAACAGGAGCCCCCAACTGGCTACCAGAGCCCTGGGCTCCAGTGCCACCTGTGACCCAGGGCAAAGCACAGCCCGCTTTGAAGGCGACCCTTCCCCGGGGGGGGGCTCGCGGAAGGGGGTGGGAAGGGGGAGGCCGCAGGGTGGAACGGGAAGAGAAGGGAAGAGGTAAGACCCCTCTCCGTTCAGAGGAGCAGTGCTGGGAGGGGAGGGGGAGGGGCGCAGGAAGGAAGGAAGAGCATTGCTCTCTCTCTCCATGTGCCCCTTCCCCGCCCCCAAACAGACAGGTGCCAGACAGCTCTGGCGAAAAAACTAGTTTGCAAACACACTCCGACTTCTGGTAAGCTGCAAGCTCCACTCCCTCTCTTGGCTCCACCTTCCGGGGCTAGGAGCTGGCTCTCGGGCAGCTCCCTGGGGCTGGGGATTTGGAAGCCGGTATGGGACGAGGAGAGGGGCCCGCGCCCGTCAGGAGCCAGCCCGACCTGGAGTCTTCAGCAGCTGCGACCGTGGCGAGGACTCGGGCCTCCGGACGCCCCTAGACTCCCCGGGGAGGTAGGAGGGTCCCTAAAACAGCTGGGCTGAGATCCCCCGAGGGCGCAACCCAACTCCCGCCCCCTGCCCCTCCCTACCCCTCGGCAGTCCGGGTGAAGCCGGAGCGCCCCCGAGTGGCCGGGTCGGAGCTGAGTCACCCCAGCGCCGGAGTCAGGGTGAGCGCGGGTGGCGGGGGCTTGGGGCGCCGCAGCCCCCGGAGGCGGAACCCAGCTTCCTTCCAACCCGCCAGAACGTAAGCCCCAAGGCCGAACTTGAGCGCTCGCGCCAGGGCGCCCCGCCCGCCCCTGGCCCTCCCGGGCCCCACTCACCGCGGGTCCCGGGGGCGCCGCTGCCTTCACCGCGCGGCTGCGGCTGCCGGTGCTCCGGGCCGCCGGGGCATCCCCGGGCGCTCCCCTGCTCGGCCGGGCCCGCGGGCGCGGGACGGGCTCAGGGCGCTGCCCGCGCGGCCAGGGCCAGCTCGCGGGCGCTCCGAGCCGCTCGGGGTCCGGTCCTCCTCCGGGGCCGGGCAGGCGGGCGACGGCGGCGGCTCGGGCTCCTCCCCCCGATCGAGGAGGGGCGGGTGTGGGGAGGGAAGTGGGGAGGCGAGGCGCGCGCTTCCTGGAGGGGCGAGCGCTCCCAACGGGCGTGGCAGGGGCACTGTCCCGCCCGCTGCCCGCCTTTCCCCGCCCGCGGCGGGCGCGCCCTGGCACTCCGTGCTCTTGGCACCGCGGGGTCGGAATGTTGGAGGCCGGAATCCGAGGGTCCGATCGTACCGGGCTGGGACTCCGAGGGTCGGAACCCCGGAACCGCTGCTTCGCACCCTCCCCAGGCCGGCGTCGCCGGAGCCTCGGCACGGCCGAGGGCCGAGCGCCGTGAGCTCGGGGCTGCCGACGCGGGAACCGAGGGGTGGGCTCAGCCCGGGCCTGCGGGGTTCCCAGAGCGCCGCCTGCCGCCTCGACCCCAAGGGCCGATGGGCTCCGCGCCGCGCCCTCGGGGACACACCGCCGGGCTCAGTGCCGGGCGGCACTGGGCAGCGCTAGGACCGCAGGGCTCGCCTTTTCTCGCTCCCTTTATCTATAGCAAAAGAGCTCGGCGTTTTCTTGCTGCCAGAGGCTGGGAAGATGACACATATTTCTCTGACAAATAAGATAAAGACAGTTTGAACAGCACCTGGAGCTTGTCACCCAGAGGGCAATTAGGCGGGTCCTTGAGGCCCTCTCCCCGCCCCCCCCCCCCCGCCGCGCTGAAAACCCCTCCTTCGAAGGCCTTCTCACCCTAGAAAACGCATCCATTTAACAATGCGGCTGCAGCCGCAGCTGCAGCCCGGCCGTTCACGCTGTAGGCCCTTTGGGGGTATGTGGTCTACCCTCCCCCCCAATTCAGTGTCACAGGCAACCGAGCCCCATTTCACCAGATTGTGGGGGAGGAAGCTGTCGAGACCACAAGGCCACGTGCGAAGCCCTGGGCCCTGCCCTCGGAGGGCCAGCTCACAGCGCCTGGGTTGTGGGTGTTGCGTGTCAGGCAGGTGCGGGTTAACCTGGAGACGCACACTGCCCACTGCCTTCGCGTCTGAGTCACAGGCACTTTGCTGCCTTAGAGGGGCGGCCACTAGAGAGCCCCAGGGTGCTGAGCTTCCTTCTCTGCCTGCCTGCCTGCCTGCCCTCCTTCTGTGCTGCCTTTCGACAAGCGCTCTCCTGTCTTGCCTCCCCCTGAAGTCTGCAAAGCCCTCGGCCCAGTTATGGGGCAAACCGATGTGTAGGTGTTCTCAGCCCCAGCGCCAGCCTTTCCCTCCAGGGCCTCGCCTGGCCCCCGGAACCTCTCTCCTCTCCTCCCGCCGAAGCAGGAGGACCAGGCACTGAGATGCATGATGGGGAGCCCAAGTAGGCACCCTCCCCTCGAGTTGCTCACCTCCCCCCACCCCTCCCACGGTGGGGGGGGGGGTGGTAAGACCATGACCCAGGCAATCCTATGACTGGATGAAAAGTTCAAAGGTGGGAGGTGGGGTGGCCCAGAAGGCCCAGCTCAGCCCTGGGCCTCAGGGAGCCTTCCTCCAGGAGACCCGGGGATGAGGGAGTCGGGCCTGCCCCAGGGGCAAGAAGACCCCTGGCCACGGGCACCGAGTATAAAGGCCGGGGCTTCCAGCAGTTCCACTCCTGGGGACCTACCCAAGGGAGATGGAAACATGTCCACACAAAAAGACTTGGGCCTGAAGGTCCGTTGCAGAATGACTTAAAAGAGCCAAAAAGTGGAAGCAACTCAAGGGTCCCTCGGCTGATGCGCTCTGGCCGTGCAGTGGAACCGCATTCAGCCACAGAAAGGTCCGATGGACACGCAGAGGGATGAACTTGGAAGACCTCATGCTGAGTGCAAGGCAGAAGCCGGTCGCAGGAGCCCCCGTGGTGTCTGATTCCACTCCTGTGAGCCGTCCACACCAGACACAGCCACGGAGGCGGGAGGCCGATGACGGGCTGCCCGGGGCAGGAGGGGAGAACGGGGAGTGAGTGCTGTTGGTCCCGGGCTTCTCCGGGGGGGTGATGTAAAGTGTTCTAAAATGGACTCGGATCCTTGGAAGGGGTGAACGCTGCAGTGTGTGAATTACATCTCCGTAAAGCTGCCTCAGAGGAAGTCAGGGGTCGGGGGAGCCCAGGGGTCTGTGGCGTAGGTCCAAGTGTCCACCGCGAGCCGGTTCCGCACCCTGCCCCCGACACACAGCCGCTCCTGCAGGACGTTGCAGGGTGAGCCCTGGGAGAGATCTCTCTGCACCCGCGGGCGGCCTGAACTTCCCTAAATAGGCCTCTGTGTGTGTGCGTGCTCGCGTAAAGCACCTGCTGCCTGGATATTTATTGCCACAGCCCTGGCCGTCTGGACAAACAGATCAGAATAGCCAGCGCCGCCGGCACACTCTGGCGTGCCGGTGAATGAAAGGCACTGGAAGGAGCACCGCCTGGGGACCGGGCGCTGGCTGGCCTCCGGGGTGTGGGTGGGGCAATGGTGGAGGGCGATCTGGTTATGGCTCCCACACCACCCCAAACCATGTTAACTGCCCCGGTTGTGGGGGCCAGCCGGGGCCTGCGAGGGCAGCTCTTACTCAGGGCTGCCTCCAACAGTTGCAGCCAGGTGATGACAGGGGCTGGGGGCACCTGGGAGGTTTTCTCGCACGTGTCTGGCCCTTGGTGCCGGATGGCAGCTGGAACGCGTACTTGTGACTGCTCCCTTGGCCCAGGCTCCCTCCTAGCCCGGCAGCCCCCGGGTCCCCGCTGTGCGCGTGCCAGGAGAACCAGGTGGAGGAAGCCGGTGGACCTAGCTTCGCAAGTCACAGACGGTCACTTCTGCTGTTGTCCCCACTCCAGAGACCCTGCCGCCTCTGGGTGAGAGGAGTATCACATCGTGGGAAGGGAGATACTGTGGTGGCTGTTTTGGAAGATGCCACCTGCCACAAGGGTTAATAAGGAGTCAGATCAGTGATGGCAACGTCCCCTCAAGGATCTGGACCCCCCCCAGTTAGAGCCGGCACAGCTGATTCCAGCGCCCAACCTCAGGCACTGACTCACGGCCCAGGGTTTGAATCCCAGCCCCTCCAGTTCCTGCCTGGATGAGCCCACACAGTCCTCTGGGCCCTGGTTTCCTCCTCCGTAACAGGAAACGGTAGATTTAGTGCCTGCTTCACGGATGACTGTGGGAATCCAGTGGGGTCCCAACTGGTGTGGCTAGCTGGCACCAGGTGTGACGGAGCACCGGGCTCCAACGTCGTCACTGCTGTTTTTGAGTTCCAGGGGGGCAAGTCTCTCCAGTGCCAGCAGGCCCTCTTCCAGGTGCCCAGGCCGCCCTGGCCCCTCTGGCCAGTCCCAGACACCTCCGTCAGCCCGAACCTTGCTCTCGGCATCCATGGGTGGGGGTGGGGTCCTGTGCCCAGCCCAGCCACTCAATCTGCAGCCCCCCCCCCCCCTTGGCCTGTGCTCTGGTCTTGAAGGCTCCTCTTCTGTGGCCTCCTCCGCAGGGCAGAGGCCGGCTTCTGGGTGGCCAGGCAGAGTTAGGGCTTGTGCGGGAGGAGCAGTACGGGGCGGGGGGGGCAGCATCCAAGGGCCGAGGGTGAGGAAGGGCTTCGGCTCTGAGGGCTGGGGGACACATGGGTGGGGGGGGTGCTGCCTGGGCTGGCTGGGGCGGGGAGGGGATTCGAGGAAGACCAGCTTTTGGAGGCAGGGGGGCGCTTCCTGAGCCCCACCTTGGGAGGGTCTTGACCCCACCAGCTGCTGCAAGGTCTTTTCCGGGAAGCTCCGTGGTGTCGCAAGGGTGTGTCTGGCTTTGTCTAAGGCTGCCACCCTTAGTCCTGGCCTTACTGGTTCAGGGGTGAAGCTGGGGCCAGAAGCAGGGCCAGGAAGGACACACAGGGCTCCCACCTTCCCCAGCACCCTGCTCTCTCAGGAGCACGCCGACCCACGAACCAGCTGGGTCCCCAGCCTGGACCACCCCAACATCCTCCCTTCCTCCTTGCTCCGGGGCTGGAATCCGAGCTCCAGGAAGCACTGGCTGTGTGACCCCAGGCAAGTCTGGTTCCTCTCCGGGCCTCCGTTGCCTCGTTTGTGGAAACGGGAGAGTGTCGCTCAGGGTGCGGCTGTGGGTCTAGCGGAAGTCATCGCAGGCGGTGAACTACAACCAAGCAAGGCAGGTGGGGGGGTTCAGAAGCCCCCCTGGGGAAGCACGGAGAGTAACCGGAAGGCCATCTTTGAGCTGGAAAAAGTAGGTCCTTGTGCCTTGTCCTGTTTCGCTCACCCGCTCTCCGTACAGGTGAGGGGACTGGGGCTGCTGGGGGGGGAGGGGCGGGGCAGGGACAAGTCTCACAATTTGGAAGGGAAGAGAGTAGATCCTAAGACTCCTCATCTCGTGGAAGAAATGTTTTCCTTTTTTGTGTGTGCCCGTATGAGACGATGCTAACTGATTGTGACAATGATTTCACAGTATGTGGAAGTCATACCACTTACACAGTGGTCCATGTCGATTATATCTCAGTAAAAACTGGGGCGGGGCAGCTGGGGGGCATTGGGGGGTAAAGGTCGCAAAGACCCAGACTTGATTCCTGGCACTACCACGTCCTAGCTGTGCGCCTTTGGGCAGGGTAGGAGCAGTCTCTGGGTCGTAGTCCTCATCTGGGGACGGAGCGAGGGGCGCCAGCAACTTCAGGACAGAATTCTCCGTGTGGGTGCCAGCGCTTGCCTAGCCTCTTCCAGCCAGCACGCCCCCTGGAGGCGGCGAGTCTCCATCCTTGCCTGCACCTCAGCATCGCCCAGGAAGCTCTCTAAATACTCCATTTTTAAAAAGGTATTTTCAGAAGCTCCCCAGGTCAGGGCTGAGATCCGCTCGCCAGTCTCCAGTCTCACCAGGTTAGGTGTGGTCCGGCAGCAGGGACACGGCTGGGGGCTTCTTAGAAATGCAGACTCCCGGGGCCCCACCCCAGCGCCTGCCCTGCTGAGCCAGAATCTGCATGTTAACGAGAACCCTAGATGATTCCACGCCATGCCTTATGTAGTTTCCGTAAGTACACTCTGATGGTCTGAGAAGCACGTGTGTAAAGGTGGGCACTCCACCTGTGAAACCACAGGGTGGAGGCCAAGTGAGAAAGTAGCAAAATGAGCTCATCCCAGCCTTGCTGAGAGGCATGGCGACTTCCCGGGCCGATCCCATTCCTAGGGAGAAGACGCGAAGGGCTACTTTGCAGAGGCAGGGAGCAGGGAGGCTGGACCCCATCCGTGTTCGAGAGAAAAACAGTCCAGGCCTCCAAGCGGGCGGGGTCAGGAGCGGCAGGTTCCTAATGACGCGGACGAGGTGATTGCGCACTGATCTGCGGCGGCCCTGCCAGCGCCGCAGCGCGGCCCATGCTGTGGGTTTCCCAGGGAAGCTGCTGAAAGCTTCCCCGGGGGGTTAGAACGTGGGCAGAGGGGGAGGAGGGGAAGAAGAGACGGGGAAACGGGAAACGAATAAGCAGCAAACTCAAAAGAACGTCCCTGAGCCCTGCAGACCGTGCTCGTCCCCTGGCCTGGAGCTTCCGGGTGGTGCTGTGTTCCTTCCTCGGCCGGGACTCCCCGGACACGGCACTGTCAGGCTTCGAGGGGCTCACTCTCCAGTCTCGGGCACGAACAGGAGGAGGGGCACAGCCCCCCTCGGCATGAGGGTGCACGCAGAGGGCCCACGGTGGTCCTCTGGGCATCGTTTTCCGGGAAGCGGAGAGAGGATTTTGGGCTCCGGGTGAACTTCGTGGATCTCCTACCTGCCCATCCCCTTTCCCGAGACCAGGCTGATGGTCTCGGTACCAGGTGTGTCTTGCCCCTGACCCTGTAAGGGTGGCCCAGCACAGGTGTGGGTGCTTGGCACTCGGCCAGAGGACTCTGTCCTCACGCTTGGCAGGGAATCAGGGACAACGTGGAGGCTGGCAAAGGTGAAGGCTGCGCCTCCCAGGTGAGCCATTAGCAGGCTGCGACATCCCAGGGTCCTAGGCCAGGTGGGAACACCGGTGTCATCACCTCCTAACTTCCCGCTGGGTCCAAAGGCAAAAGAAGTTATCTCAGGAATTGCCAGTGGGCCAGCCTGCCCTCCAGTGGTGCCGTGTAGCAGCTGCACGTTCCCTGCCCACTTTTCACAATGCCCAGCGGCTTTGGAGGAAGGCGTCCCTGCGATCGGCAGGCAGGTGACCAGGAGGGGGTGCTGTTCTCCTGTCATTTCAAGCATCTCTCCATCTCACCTGATATTGAACCCTAGAGGAGTGGGGGGAGAGGGGCACTAGCCTGTAAGCTACCTCTTCATCCCAGGGACTCTGCATACCTTGCTTCCCTGCCCCTCCAACAGTCCTGGGGGCTGGGGACTGTTACTAACTCCTGTACAGAAGTAACACTGGCTTCGAAAACAGGCAACAAGGGGTCGCGTCATAGTCCATCCTGTGCCCATCTGACTTTTCAAAGTCACGTTTCTAATGCCCCACCTGCCAGTGGAAACCTGAGCCAGAGGTTTCCAGCCTTTCGCAAGAACAAGGCAAGCAGCAAATGGGGATACATTGGGGAGTGGCGGGGACTGCGGAAAACTGAGGGGTCTCTGCCACATCCAAAGGGCACAGTCACAGTAGTCCAGCAGGGTACCCTTGGGTGGGAATGCTGGACTAGCCCCTAAGGGAAGCTGAAAGTCTGGATTTTTATGTAAAAGTTCTCAATTTTAAATACTGACAATTCAGAAAAAGAGTTTAAATAAAACGCAGTCAAAGAAAGAAGGCTTCTAACACAGTGAGCTTCTAGAACATCCTCACGGGGGAGGTGAGGTCCAGAGGAGATGACTTGCTCGTGATCACATGACCACACAGGGACCGAGCACGGCCTTGACCCCCTGTCTCCTGACTCCTGGTCCTTGCTCCGAGGTCTGCTCTGCCCTCTGGGACCCAGGGCAGGGAGTGAACCATGTCGAACCTTGTCGGATTTGGTGATTCGGTGGGACACGCCAGACTCAGACCAGAGGCTGGGAAACCACACGTTTATTGGTCACACTTGACTTAGAGTGTACGTGGCAGGGACACCCCTGTGCCCTCCTGGGAATAACAACAACACTGGGAGCCCCGGGTGCTCTCCCGGGTGCCCTGAGGTAGTGGCTGTGCCCCATGGCCTCGCCTGGCGGTCTCGGCAGGGCCCACCCCTTGCCCTCACACCAGCCTCGTCCCGTACACAGGGCAGGCTGGGCCCATCCGCTCCCCAGGCCGAGCTGGCTCTCCCTGGTCCTGCACCCACAGTCCTTGCAGGCCAGCATGTAAGGGGAGGGGGCACTGGCTTACAGACGGGCAAACTGAGGCTCGAGGCAGGAGGGGACTCATCCACCAGCCTCGTGGCTGAGTCCCCAGCTTGGCCCAGAGGCCTGGCCCTCGGGCCACCGGGCCGGGCCGGGGTCAGACACGTTCCCCATCCCAGTTCTGGGTGGAAGACATTCTCTGGCTTAGCTGCCTGGAAATGCAATCTATATATACATACATACCTGGTTTTAAAAAAGTAATAAATTAGATCTCGGACCAGCCCGAGGGCCCCTGGCCAGCCACCTGTCACACGACATGGACATTTGTTAGGTACGTCCTGCCACCTGTGGTGCTAGGACTCGTGCGTGACACTGAACTACAGGCCACGCTGCAAGCTCCATGAACTGTCACATGGGATTCTGCCACATGTGGCCTTCCGTGCCACGCATCACATCACGCACACGCTCATCGTGCCGCCTGTCCGTATTGGCCACGCCTGTCCCCTGGAGTGTGGGATGGTCTACTGGCTGTTCCAGGCTCCTGTTCCCCAGAAAACTCCTCTCTGGATACTGTGACTGGACAGACGTGTCCCTCCGTCCTGGGGCCGGGTGCAGGGGCACCCAGCTGAGGCTCCTTCCGAGCCCTCCGAACTGGCGGAGGGAAGTTGGCATCACTTGGCTGGATTCAAAGTGTCTTGCGGTGGCCACATCAAGGACCCTGAGGAGCCTGCGGCTGGTTGGGGAAGAAAGCAAAGTCCAGCCTGGGCTCACGGCTCTGCAGACGCTGGGCCTCATCGGGCGAGATGTGGTTATTCCAGAGCCTGCGGGACGGACACACGGACACTCAGCGCTCATCCTCTCGTCTCTGCCCTCAGTCCTGTCTGCAGACCGGGAGGCCAGGGCCCCAGGGGAGGAGCTGTGCCCGGAGTTACCCGCAGGGCTGCCCTGCGGAGGTGGCGTTCCCCACCCCCACCCGACTTCTTCCACTCCCTCTCCTTCCCTGACAGCCAGAGACGCAGCCGGTCCCACTCCCATGACACATTGCCAAACAGGGGAAAGGTTCCCCTTCCTGAAGATGCTTGACTTCTGTCGTCTGACATTGTCACCGCACATTGATTTTTACAGAGCAAACACTACACCGCTATCTGCTGGAAGCCTGACACGCCCACCGTGTGCACGTGCCCCTCAGCCGCGAGGCCGCGTGGGGTGCCTCTGGTGAAGGCTGCTGTGGCGGGCGCCACCTGTGTGGCAGGGAATGCACACAGCGCTTTACACAGCCGCTTAGTCCTCACAGCAGCTCTCCGAGGGGAATACTCTCCGTACCCCCATTTCACAGATGAGGACGTTGAGGCTCAGAGAAGTTCAGTTATTGATGCAGCATCACACAGTCGGCAGACGGCAGAGCTGGGGTGTGACCCGTCTGCTGGGGTCCCCCTGCTGCCACATTCTCAGTGGGGGCGTTCAAGTCTCATTGATTGTCCCCAGCCCCGGCCCTGCCTCTGTCTACAGGGCGTCCCCGCACCCTTTGTAAGGGTCGGTGAGGTCTCCCACCCACCATTCCTGCCCCTGCAAGCCCGTTACCGGATGACTTGGATGCCAGAGGTCTGTGCCAGCCCTTCAGCCAGGAGCCCGGCTCCGTGCGCTGTGATCCGGTTCTTCTCCAGGCTTCCCGACGCACCGCAGCGGAAGGGGAAGACAGAGACTGGCGTGAGGTGGGGGAGGCTTCCCGAGGTCCCTCCCTGGGCCAGGATGCTTGAGAACCCAACAGACTCAGTACAACAGGCAAGCAGCAGGCAGGGCCCCGGGGGAGAGCCAAGCTGGGCAGCGACTTGGAGAGAAGGGCAGCGAGCGGGTCAAGGAGGGCTTCCCACGAGGCACGGGCCTGACCCGGCGGCCTCATGGCTTTCCCCAGGCCTAGCCCCCCTGTCCCCGCCCCCTGCCCCGGCCCAGGCCCCCAACAATGAGGTGCCCCTCATACTCCACTCTCTTCAGCCGCTCCATCCGAGGCAGGACCTGGGCCAGCGCGGCGGCCGCCTCGTCTCCAAGCAGATTCCAGGACAGCCTGCGGGGCAGGGGCCGGGGTCAGCCCGAGGAGGGCAGGGAGGGGCACGGGTGGAGACAAGGTGGCAGGTGGGGAGGGCTGGGGCCAACGGGGAGGGGGTGGTTCCCGATGGGGTGCTGGTGTGCCCCGAAGACTCCTCAGGGCGGGCAGGGGGCTCCCAAGCTGTTGCCAAGCTGATCGCCCCTCAAGAACCCCGACAGCGTAGGGCCTGCGTCTCCCGGGAGCTCGGAACCCTCAGTTTGCGGAAACAGGGTCATCACAGTTGCGCCCTGCGGCTGCCTCCGTCGTGACTTGTGTCCCACCCACGCACCTCTTATATCATCGTCTGTTTCATATTTTCCCTTAAATCGGCTCTCCCTTCCCTCCTGGTTTTTAACTTTAAGAAATTGATCTTAGGAAACATTTATCGCTACTGCCAACAGAAAGCCTATGGGGAGGGCCTGAAGGAGAAGGTGGTTACAAGGATAATAAGCTCAGGGCAAACTACAGTATTGACTTCTCGCTGGAACCTGCATCCTCCCTAAGCTGCCGAGCCTGTGGGCCGCCCCCTGCTGGCCAAAAAGGGAGACTCAGCAGTGTTAGCTGTTCAAGAAGAGTTGGCACTGATGGGAGACTTTCTCTTTGGTGTCAAGTCATGAGAAGCATTAAAATCTTTAGGGCGCAAACCTAGAATTTTATAATCACCGTGCCCTGTGCTTTAGGAAATCACGTTTTTCTCCTGTACAGTAGCCAAGGTCCTGGGCTAGTTTACCCATGAGGCCATGCGGCAAGGCCCCAAGGTTGGGCGTATTTCATTGCCAAGGGCAGGGGGTCGGGAGCAAGGCCAGTGGGCAGGTCGGGGCCTGCTGGCTTCTGCCGTCCTTCACAACCAACGGGTGCTTTGTAAATCAAAGTTCCATAAAGCAGGCGAGGTGGTCTATCCAGCCACCCTCAAAGGGAAGGTCAGGGGCAAAGGGCCTTTAGAGACTGTCTGGTCCAGGTCCCCTCCTGCTACCCCCCAGGTGGGGACACAGGCGAGAGGCTGAATGACTTGGCCCAGCTTCCCTCGCAGCCCAAGTGTCAACACTTCCTCGAGGGGACACTTCCGCAAGGATGGCCTTCCCCACTTAGAAGCGGGAGGACCCCTGGGAGCCAGGGACGGGTGCCCGGCCGAGCAGCAGGCTGTGGCCCAGCCGCGGACGCCAGAACTCACAGGATCTCCTCCAGGGCCGGGCAGAGCTCGAAGCGGGTGGTGAGGGGCCTGGCAGCCTGGTCGTCGATCTCGCAGGAAACCAGGCTAGGGGAGGGGGAGGGGAGGGGGTCGGAGGGAGGTTCCTGAGGCCAGGGCTCCTCCCGAGCCCCCCTCCCCGCCTCGCGGGGGGGCCCTGTCCCCCTACTGTGAGTGTCGAGGAGTGCGGGCCCTCCACCCTCAGCCCCAGCTCCCCGGGTAGGGGGGAGGCCGCTTACTCGATCTGCCTGAGCAGCGGGAGCCTCAGACGGAGGTGCAGCACCTGTCTGGCCAGGTTGTTCTCCGCCAGGCTGCAGGGCAGAGAGACACCTGTGAGCAGAGGCCCCCCGCCACCCCCCCGTCAACGCTCCCGGTTCACCCCGCACCCCAGGGTCCACCGCTCCTACTCACCTGATCTCTTCCAAGTGTGGGCATCCATCCAGGGCCTGGCCCAGGCTCAGTGTCCCCAAGGGGCCCAGACGGCTGGACCGCAGGCTGGGGAGAGGGGAGATGGTGAGAGGAGTCTTGGGGAAGCAGATGTGGGGGGTGGGGGGCTGGATCCCAGACTCACAGCCTTGTCTCAGGCTGTACTGCTAGAGCTTGCTTAGATGGTCTCTGGGTAATGGCCATCCCAAGCCTCTTCCCTACCCACCCAGGGCCTGACCCACCCATGGGGGATCAGGGGCCCTGGCTTCAGAGTCCGAGATCCCAAGTTCAAGGCCTGGCTCTTCCATGTGTTAGTAAGGCAAGCCCTGCACACCTCTCCGGCCTTCAGTTCTGCTGCCTGGACATGCAGCAGCTAGAAGCCCTGGCCCCACAGGGCTGCTGCGAAGGCTCCGATGAGACCAGGGCTGCCAACTGTTAAAGTGCCAGGGCCATGCTGCGTGGCACGTTCCTCCAGCCCCGGCAAAGGGCGAGGCTCGCTCGCTCCCCCTCAGAGACCGGATCAGGGCACGCTGAGCTGGGATCATTGTAATCCTGCTACAGACGAGGAAACTGCGACTCCGAGGGCAGGACCTTGGCCATGGGCACACAGGGGCTGGTTGGCCGAGCCGGGACTGGGCTGGGGCTCCTGATCTTCCTGCCCCACACACCAGAGGCAGGGCAGGAGCAGGCGGGAGAGGGGGCAGCTAGCCCCAGAACATGCTTGTTTGCCCAAAGCCAGGGCAGCGCGACCGAAGGGCCTCTTGACCCCCAAGCGCTCCGGAGAGACCCCACCCAGCTAGCCCTGCACACACCACAGGGAGGGGACACTCACTGTAGGACTCTCAGATGCCGGGGCAGCCTCCGGGCCAGCCTCCGGACTGTGAGGTCCTCCAGGGGGTTGCGGCTGAGCCTGGAGGGAGACAGGGGCGGAGGCTGAGCACCAGGCTGGCCCCTCCAGACCCTTGCCCTGTGCCAGCTGGGCTGTGGGGGACACTCACATCAGCTCCTCCAGGTGCTCGCAATAGGCGAGGGACTCTGCCAACCGCTCTCCCCCTCTCGGGCCAATGCCATTCGCTGAGAGGCTGAGGAAGGGGCAGACGTCAGATCCTGGACCCCCGTTTTCCCCACCCCTCACGGCTGCTCGGGCCCTAGGACACAGCATCCCCGCCACCCACCTCCCAGCCTGATGGGGCAGAAAAGCCCGGAGAGGGGCAGGGGCTGGGCACTGAAGGTAAGGGAGGAATGGCAGCTGCCTGAGGCAAAAGCCAGCGTCTCCCCAGACCAGGGGTGGCCACAGAGGGCCCCTGTCGGTTGGTGGGGCTGGCCACTCACTCGATCTTCCGGAGCTCAGGCAGCATGGGCAGGATGTCGGCTACGTGGTGGGCACCACTGTCTCCGATCTGGTTGTGGCTCAAGCTTGGAGAGAGGACAGCAGGACTGGAACCACCAGCCTGCCTGCCCCCGTCTCATCTGGTCCACATCCCCTTCCCAGACCAGGGAGAGGCTGGCGTCTAGAGAAGGGCCTGGGCTCGTGCGGATCAAGTCCCCTCACACTGTGTCGGGTGACGACTCCAAACTCTTGAGATGTTCTGCCTGATGTCTGTGTGCCCTAAGTCCCTCCTGCTGCAGCCGACACCCTCACCTCCTATCCTCGTGTCTCCCAAGGTTCTGCGTCTGGGGCTACACAGCGTAGGAGTGGGCGAAGGGGACGAGTGTCACTAATCAGTGACGAATGTCTTCAAGAAGCCCCTTGCTGTGGTCATCTTCCCCCACCCAAGCTGTCTTGGGTCTGGGGTGGGGAGGGACAGACAACTCACCTCAGTTCTTCCAAGCTGGTGGCATATCCGAGAGCCATGGAAAGGTGGTAGCAGCCGCTGTCATCAATGCCATTCCCACTGAGGCTGGAGAAGCAGGGAAGAGGCGAGAGGCCCTCGTCAGGAGCGAAGGGCTTCTCGGGTGCCGTGCTAAGAACGCTACAGCTTGCAAAGCCTGTACGTCCGTCCGTCATAGAACTTCGGGGGGAAGGAGGACAGGCAAGGTGCGCACGACTGTCCCCAATGTCCAGGTGAGAAAACAGAGGCCTGGGGAGGAGCTGGGGCTAGTTTAAAGAGTCTCAGTGATTCCCAGGCCTGGCGGAAGTGCAAGCTCAGGGCCGCTGGCCCGGGAGCCGAGGCCACATGTTGGTCAGGGGTCGCCCGGCCAGCCCGGCGGAACGCCAGTTGCCCTTGGGCCCCGCAGTTCAGGTAAAGGGTGTCTCGTCCCCAGGCGTCTTTTTCTAATCTGTGCAAGCAGTGGGCTTCCCCCGAAACCCAGGGATTGTCCCTTTTGAGCCCCAACGGAGCCTGCCTCTGTTGAGTGGGGAAAACTAAAGCCGATGCGAGCCTAGCCCACGTTAAATACTCATCGGAGGGCTGTTTCCTTTTGCAAGTTCAACTTTAGCCAACTGCCTTCTGCTCAGTTAGGTTATGGGTGAAATGACCTGCTCCCTCATGCCATGCTCCCCCAAACCCTCTGACCTCATTTCCTAAGCACTCCACCCCACTGTGGGGCGGGGGTGGGACTCGGATGAAAACAAAGCAATGCCTTGTGTGTCCTGATTGGGTTTGTTTTTAGTTATCATGTTTTACAGTTTGAAAAGTCACATGAAAAGAGTATGTGATATTTGGTTATCAAAGTGGCCAGGGGCACAGGGGGACACTGTCGAGGTCGTCAGCTCTGAGTCTGGACCAGCGGTTTTCATCTGGTGTGCCTCAAACGAAAATTGTTTTAAAGATTTTATTTATTGCCCTGGCTGGTGTAGCTCGGTGGACTGAGTGCTGGCCTGCGCACCAAAGCATTGCAGGTTCGATTCCCAGTCAGGGGACATGCCTGGGTTGTGGGTCAGGTCCCTAGTGTGGGGCGCACAAGAGGCAAGCACACATTGATGTTTCTGTCCCTCTCTTTCTCCTTCCCTTCCCCTCTCTCTAAAAATAAAAAAAAAGAATTTATTTATTTATTTTTAGAAACAGGGAGCAAGGGAGAGAGAGGGAGAGAAACATGGGCTGGTTGCCTCTTGCATGCTCCACACTGGGGGACCTAGCCCACAACCCAGGCATGTGCCCTGATGGGGAATCGAACCAGCAGCCTTTCAGCTCATGGGCTGACACTCAGTCCATCGAACCACACCAGTCAGGGCTGCAAGGATTTTTAAAACATGCACTACCTGACTATATAGGCAGGGGCAGTGACCTATTTTTTTCCCTTAGATTGTCAAATAAAAAAATGACAACAGCTAACACAATGGCTGGCTGTTCGGTATAAATGAATAAAAATTATACTTTTTTTTTTTTACATATTGGAAACTTTTTTTTTTTTTGGCGTGGGAATGCATTAGAGACGCAGGATCTAGGCAACCCTGACCCACAGAACCAATCAGAAGTGTGAGCCAGAGCCAGGGTGAACCCTGCACATGAGACATTGCTCTAGGACTTGGCCCCAACCCCCCAGGGTCACTTCTGTAGCCAGGAGGAAGCTGGTGGCATTCAGGGGCAAGAGCTGTGGCACCCACCTGGCAGGACATGGGGATGTCCCAAAGACAGGAGCACAGGGGGTCCTCAGGGAGGTGCCCCAGTGCTTCCTGGGGCAGGGGTCCCGACAGAGCTGGGTCCTCCCACTCACTCCCATGGGGTCACACAGTCACTCACCAGAGGCTCTGCAGATGGGTCATGTGGCGCAGTGCTTGAGTGAGCACAGTCAGGGTGGAATTTTCCAGCGGGAAGTGGCTGAGGCTGCAGGAGGAGAGGCCAGAGGAGACTTGGCATCGCTGGGGTCAGGCCCCAGGTGCAGAGCGAGGCCCGTCCAGGGCAGTCACCTGAGGCCTCAGTGCCCGGCGATGCCCAGGGACCGCCAGGACGGACACTGCTGTCTACCCAGTGAGAAGGACTCATGCGCGGCAAAACTGCCCTGGGGAACCTAAACACCGTTCCTCTGCGCGGATCATTCCGAAGGCCCTCCCAGCGGCAGTGCTATTTCTGAGTCGCACTGGGCCCAGCTCCTGATCGGGAACCACAGCGACCACACATCCAGCATACCCTCGGGGCCGAGCCCTGCGCTCGGGGCCCTCTGGACAGGTGGGTCTGTCATCGCCCCCATTTCACAGGCAGGGAACACTGAGGCTCAGGCAGTTACAAAGCTCCTTCAAGGTCACACACACAACGTGTCGGCATCAGAAACAGAACCCGAGGTTGCAGGACTCCCATTCCTGGGCCCCAACATGGTGTTACTCATGGGGCCCCCGTCCTCCAGGCCCCCAGCCTGGGCAGGAGAAGAAAGTCATAACAGTAACAGCCCCTACTTGTCTGGTGTGAGCTCTGCGCCAGGCCCTGTTTCATAACATGTGCTCATCGCACTTCATGCTCACGACCACCCTAGGAGACAGGTACAGCGATCATCCCCCAAGTTAAAACACGGAGAAAAGCACAGAGAGGTGAAGTGACTTGCCCAAGCTCCCAACAGTAAGGGGTAGCGCTGAAAGGGGACAACTGTCCTGGTTTGCTGGGAACGGAAGGTGTTCTGGAACGTGGGACTTTCCGCCCCGGGCGAAGCGGGACAGGCAGTCGCCCCACCAAGCACTGAACCTGAAGGGTCCGGCCGGTTTTCCGACCCGCCACACTCTCCATGGCTCAGGTGTCCCGACTCGCTCCGTAACTCGAGACTTAATCGGAGCTCTCTCCCATCTCACACGGTGGGCACCTGGCGCCAGCCGCAGTGGCTGGTGGTCAGACCGACCTTCCTGCCCCGGGGAGCGGCCCGGCCCTTCACCTGACCCCTGGTCCTGACTCCCATCCAGAAAGCCTGAGGCAACCGCCCACAAGAACAAGAGACTAACCCCTCCCCTGTTCCCCCAGGACCCCCGCCCCTCGCCCACCCGGACTCAGTCCCCCTGCACTGCAGCGTCAAATAAAGGCACTTGGGGCAGACCATCCCGCTCCTCCTGCTCTCTCTCACGGGCACTTCTAACAGAACCCAGGTGGGGCGGCGCCTAACCAGGGTCCACGCCCCTCACCATTTCACTTCGGAGGGACAGGTGGCAGGGTGTGAGGGGAACTGCTTGTCAGGGCGGAGCCACCCAGCAGTGGCACAGATGAAGCTGGACGGGGCAGCCCCTCTAGCTCCGGGCCCTGGCTCAGGGGCCCAGCTGAATGCCTATCCGTCACACTCTCGAAGGAACCCAACCCATGAATGACCTCACTGGGCCTCCAACCCTCCAAATAAAAGCTTCCAGAAGGTGGGAAGGCTGAGCAGAGGGGCAGGCACAGAGTGGGGAAGCCAAAGGAACAGTTGGGCGGGAAGACAAGGGAACCTTGAGGCCAAAGGTCTCCCTCATGCCGCGCCCCCATCCCTGGGACCAAGAGGGCCGAAGTGGCAGAATGTCACTGTTAGTCGGCACCAAGGCAGAAGGCTATTTTTAAACTGCATTCAAATCAAATACAACAGTTCTGGAGGAAAGTTCACCAACTGCTCTTTCACGGAAGTTTCCCCGGGGGCGTCGCTCTCAGGGGAGTCCACGCCCTGTGTTTCATATTTCTGCCATGACGGAACTTTTTAGAAACTGTGTGTATTTTTGGTCACCAGAAGACCGTGGAGATTAAAAGCAGAAGATGCCCCGTTAAGCGTTCCATCTAGATGCTCCTAAGTCTGTGCAAGGCGGGGAGCTGTCCTCTAGACCGAGGCTGTTTCTGCTGTTTCTAAGAATCTGGGGACTCCAAATGATAGATGACAGTTAACCTGGAAAAACGATGGTGGGCAAACGGCAGCGGACATCTGTGGGTGTGTTTTCTGCCCAGATTCTGTTTCCTTGGGTTGTTAACAGCAGCCTGAAATACCGCGGCCTACTAAGCCCAGAGCACCGAGTGAGCCCGTGACCCAGATGTGGCCAATCAGAATGCACTGAGCTCAGAGCCACGGAGACTGAGTTAGGAATGGGCATGTGACCCGAGACTCAACCTGGGGCCTCCGAGGCAGGTTCTGGACGAAAGGTGCTCCCTCTGCCCGGAGCGGGAGGAAAGCAGGCCTGTAGCAGCAGGACGGCCTGCCTGAGGCTGCAGTCACGATGGAGAGCTGGATCGAGCCAAACCTGAAGTCAGTTGCCTTGTCATTTTTGGTGACGTGAGCCAATACGTTTCTGGCTTGGGTGGGTTGGAGTGAGTATTCTGTTTGCTGGGACCAAGCATTTTGATAGCGCCCAGAACCAGGTAAGGGAGAGAAAAGGAGGGCGTTCAGCTCACCGGGGTCCATTCAGGGGTTGCACAGTTGTTGTTATTATTGTTATTATTATTATTATTATTATTATTTTATCCATCCTCACGCAAGGACACTTTTGTTCATTGCTTTCAGACAGGAAGGGAGAGAGGAAGGGGGAGAGAGAGGCATGGGTGGGCTGCCTCCGGCAGGCACCTGGACCGGGATTGCGTGTGCCTGTAATGGGGACTGTGCACACCAGGGCCCAGGATTGTGCCCACAACCCAGGCGCGTGCCCGGACCGGGAATCAAACCCGCAACCTTTTGGTGACGGGGCGACACTCCAACCAACAGAGCCACCCTGGCCAGGGCAGACCTTGCACAGTTTGTGTTCACAGAAGATGCAAAGGTTCCTAGACATGCTCCCAACAGCGTTCCGCGCCCCGCCCCCCTCCGCCGCACCACCCCCCCCCCATATTAACCACACCACTTACTCGAGCCTCTTCAGATGGCGCTTGTTTTCCAGGGCTCCCTTCAGCACCTCCTCGCCCAGCTGACTGTTCGACAAGCTGTCGGGGACCAAGCATGAGGGGAGGGTTAGACAGGCCTGCCCAGCCCCTGGAGCTGATCCTAGACCACCCCTCCTGTCCAGGCTTCCGGGGGGCACTCCTGGCTCCAACAGTGGGGCTGCGGGGCCCTTGAGGAGGGGGACACAGCAGTCACAATAGACCCAGCTAAGAAATGGTGCTTTGGATGCGGCTACAAAAGAGGAAGGCAGAGCCGGGGGCACAAGAGCACCCCCCCAACACAGTGATCTTTTCTCTCCTGAGCTCTCCCTGTACCCCGATGCCCTCGGCCACCCTGGGCAGAGAAGGGGAGGGCCTGGAGAGGCACTGCTGTCTGCCCAGGGTCACTCTGAAGGACTGGTAACGCCGGGGCCAAGGACACAACATTCAGCCTTCCCCAGGCCACGCCCACAGCGGCTGGGCTCCGTCAGGGAGAAAAGTGACCCACTGACATCTACCCCCAGCCTCCCAAAGCCCCTCTGTCCTCCCCACCCCCAGCCCCCTCCACCCCAAGACTCACTCCAGCTCCTCCAGTTGGTGACAGCGGCTCAGACCAATTACTAGGTTGGCCCGACCCTCCGGGCTCACACAGCTGGAGGCCAGCCTGGTGGGGGTCAAAGGGCAGCAGGTCAGGCAGGAGCTCTGAGTATCATGGTAGAGGGCAGGGAAGTGGGTGGGGAGCGGTTCTTGGGGGGCACTGGGGGGGGCCTTCCTTTCTTTCATAAATCTCTCCCACCGTGGGGACCATTAAGTCAAGATGTAGCTTGGAGACAGGAGCATGGGCTAGCTCAGCATTTTCCTGCACCTTGGTCATTCCAGTGGCCACTTTACCACTGATGCCCCATAATCGGGCATTGCCAGTAAAGCCTGGCTGGTTACTGTCATGTTCCAGGAGCTCTGCGCCTTTATGTGAACAGTGAAAAAAGTAGCGAGTCCTGGAGAGCTGCTACAGATGCACTGGCAGCCAGTCGGATTAACACAGAACCCAAAGCTAGAAAAGCTCCATTTTGCAGCCATCATCCTGTAGCTGATTTCAGGCAAGAGCTTCCCAACGAATGCCAACATTCCAACACTCCGTGGGTGAACGTTTGAGGAAGAACAGGATGTTTACACAGTCTTAAAGTGTTTCCATGAAAGCGACGTGTTAATTAGAAAGGGAAAAGAAAGCTGCAGCTTGGCAACTGAAGAAACCTGGCAGAAACTGCCTTCTCCAGGTGACCACAGTTAACATCCCCAGGAAGGGGACACACAGACGTCCGTGTGCCTCCGGAGGTGACATGCTGAGCAGAACACAGTAGTGCATCTGTGATAGTCCTGCCCAAGATGCAGAACCTGAACTTCAGTGGGAGGAAGACACCAGACACCCAGGAGCAGAAGGACGGTTTACAAAGTAACTGACGTGTAAATGTCATGACAATATCGTGAAAGGCAGGGAAGGACGGAGGACCTGCTCCGAAGCTAGGGGAGGGTGCCGAAAGAGAGAGGACAGCGAAATGCAGTGTGTGACCCTGGATGGAGTCCAGGGCTGGAGGGGGGAAATGCCAGGAACCACATTGTTGCGACAACTGGCAACACCAGGCTCTCAACTGTAGTTTAGACAATAGAAGTGTAACTGGTGTTGAGTGTCCTCAATGTTATGCCTTCACTGGAATATGGGAGGGAGTGTCCTTGCTCTTGGGAAACCCACTGCAATATGAAGGGGTGAAGGGGCATCGAAGAAAGAGGGAGAGAAAGGAGGGGAGGGCTGAGGGAGGCGGGAGGGAGGGAAGAAAAGAACAAATGGGGGAAAAATGTTGACAGAGGATAAATTTAGGGAAATGATATATGGAAGTTCTCAGTCTTCTTGTAACTTTTCTATTAGGTTGTGATTCTTTCCAAATAATAAAGAAAAAGAAGAGAAAGGAAGGACGTGAAAAAGGGAATTACTTTCTTGCCATGTGACCATGTCTATGAGCACACCCCCGATGCCTCTCTGGGGCTGAGCTGGGGTCCCAGCCCACAGGGTTTGGACTCGCAGTTCCTGAGCTCAGGCGGGAGAACTGGTTAGTGGGGGCGGGGCGGGGTGGTGTGGGCCCGAGTGACAGTCTTGTCTGCCTACCGGAATTTCCTCAGCCTCAAGGACAGCAAGCTTTGCAGCAGCTGGGAGTTGGCCGTGCAGAGGTTTACCTGGGACAAGCTGGAAAGAGCCAAGCACATTCCAGAGGATCAGGGTGGATGGCCTCCGGGATCATCAATTGCTTCGAGGTGGGGAGGCCAAGAAAGGGTGCAGGACCACCCGAGAGCTGCCGGAGGGACAGGGCTCCCGTGTGCCACCCCAGAGCTGTCCCCACTGGCCAAGCGCAATTCTCTCCCGCACAGGGAAGAATGCCAGGGTCTGGCACTGCCCCCGGCTCTGCTCACCCCCATGCTGGCCTGGCCAGCCTCCCATGTGTGGCCTGAAGTGGGCACTGGGGCGGACCCGAGAAGACAGTTTCGGGGTGCTGACCTGAGCCGCTCCAGCGAGAAGCACGTGTGCATGAGCCGCCTGACGAGACGGTTGTGGCAGGTATCGAGGCCGAGGTCACAGTGAGCCAGCCTGGAGGGGGAGGGGGAGGCAGCATTCTGCACACAGCCGAGTCGGCATCAGGGACTCGGGCCCTGCCTGCGGAGACTACCTTCAGGGGGTTTGTGAATGCTAACCAAACACAGCCCCACGATGCACTAGATGTACTATTCAACTACGGGAGTGCTGTGCAGGAGAGGTGCAGCCGGGGAGCTGGCCTGGCCGTGCAGGTTGTCCGCTGCCTACGGGCACCTGGCCCGGGAGGGGAGCTGGGGCTGAGACCCAGCTGTGGTCTGTCTCCCAGAATGCATACTGCAGGACTGAGTTCCTCCCAAAGGGAGGACTTGACCAAGTCTTGGGGTTTGGAGGGGCCTTCCTGAGGGGGTAGTATTTAACCCGAGACCTGAAGGATGAGGGGCAGTTAGCCAACTGAAGGAGGCGAGAGAGGGGAAGAGAGGAGAGAACGTTCTGGGCAGGGAACAGCCTCTGCAAAGGCCCTGAGGTCCACAGGGGCGAGGTGGTCTTTGAGGAACTGCATGCTGGTAGGGAGGACTGGGGCTGAGCCTGGGGCTCAGGGTAGGGATGGACTGTGTGGGGAGGCGGATGAAACCAGACCTCAAGGTCCTGTAGGGACTTGGGGCATCCGAGGACTCTGAGCAGGGGCACGAGGAATGGTGCTCAGAAGCAGCGGTCCCCACCCCATCGCCAGGCACTCCCTTGGAGCCCCCGGTACTGGGTCTCACCTGAGGGCCATGGCCTCTGGGCTCTCTTGCCAAGGAAATCTCAGCTGGATGCAGAGCTGCTGCTGGGTCTCGGAGATACTGAGGAGGGAGGGGGTAGCTGGCGTGAGGCCCGCAGCAGCGCCCGGAGTCGGCTGAGCTGGAATCCAGGCTGCCCGGTCGGCTGGGCCTGAGCTCCCAGATCCCGTCACTCCCAGACACGGAGCCACGATGCTCTGTGTTCCTGTAACCCAGGGGCCGCTTCCAGGCAACCAGCGTGGGGGCCCAGCCAGGTCCCTGGCATCCAGCAGCCCTTTGCCCGCCTCTTTCCGGCCCCGCAGCCTGACTGCTGCACGAGCCTCAACAAGCATGTGTCCCCGTCCCATGTGTCCCTGGAGCACCTGCCATCTTGGGGACCCAGAGATCTCACAGGACAAGAGACTGATGTGTAGAGGAGGGCAGGTCCCGATGGTCACGAGAAGGCGAAGAGCTCCAAGGGGCCCCCTCCTTGGACTCACCTTATCTCGGTGATGCTGCCTAAGGTCTGGGCGCAGACTCGGCACAGGGCCAGCAGCCCCGCTCTGGCCATCCACGGCTCCTCCACCCTGTCACGGGAGCGGACACAGATGAAGGCCCCCCCACCCCAGAAGCGGTGGGAGGGCGGAGAGTGCTGAGGGAGTGCTAGAGGCTTTGGCGGGGGGCGGGGGGGGAGTGGCTTATCTTAAAACTATAAAATTATACAACCAGGCATAAGCATAACATGAAATGAACATTCCCATTCCAGTAGTTATGGCAACAATCCAAACAGCAAAATGTTATTTCTTTAATACTACTTTTTAGATTAAACGAAAGGTCTGCACAATGTTACACCGCGAAGAGAAGGAAATAAAACTGTATAAAAGATGATTCCAATCTCCTATTTGAAAAAGGGAACACTTTAAACATATATATGGGGAGAAAAAGAGAGAAGAGAGGAAAACATATTAAATGTTAATGGCAGCTGTTTAGATGGATGGTGGCATTCTCATGATGGATTTTATTTTATTTCCTCTTCAGTTTTCGATATTTTCTGGACTTTCTAAATGTGTATTCATTAACTTAGATGCACGGAAAGAGCTGTTTAAAATATTCCTACTTCTGAAGTTATATTGTATATTGTAAATAAAGTCCTATTTTCTTCTTAGGCTCTTACGGACTTTTCCACAAATGTCTACAAGTAACATACATTATTTTTAGAGTAAGAAAAGGTGTGTTTTAACATGTCACTTTGGGTGATCCAGCAATTCCGGGTACAGACCCAAAAGAACTGAAAGCAGAGACACAGAGAGCTATTTGCCCGTCTATGTTCACAGCAGCCTTATTCACAAAAGCCAAAAAGTGGCAGCTACCCCAGTGTCCCTCGTGGCTGAGTGGTAAACAAAATGCGGTCTGCCCACACGTGGACTGTTAGGCAGCCCTAAATAGAAAGAAAACGGACACAGGCTACCACACGGCCGAACCCTACGCCCGCCCAGCCTGCTGAGTGGGAAAAGCCGGTCACGAAGTGACCAATACCGCACAGGTGCACTTCCGTGAGGTTCCCAGGGCCATCACAGCCACAGGGACAGAAAGGAGGGTGGTGGCTGCGGGGGGCTGGGGGCTGGGGGAGGGGACAGGATGGGGCACTGTTTAGTGGGGGCGGAGTTTCAGCTTTGCAGTTTCAGTTCTGGAGACTGGTTGAGTGTCCTCAACATCACTGAATTAATTGAATGCACACTTAAAAACGGCTAAGGTGGCCAGTTTTATGTTACTGTATTACACCACGATTTTTAAAAAAAACGTTATTTGGGGAGCAAGCAGACTTGGTGTGCCTCGTCCCAGGCCGCAGTGAGAAGGGACCAGCACTGGACCCGAAGCTTCTGGTTCTGACACGAACACGTAACTGAAGCACAGCCAGCCTTTCCGCCCCCTCCCAGCTCCAGGACAGCCAGGGGTTAGAGGGGCGGGCTCGGTGACATGGACGGGGCCGCCAGACAGGGCCGGAGCGCGGGCCAGCGTGCGGCACGGCAGGCCGGTTTGGTCGGCAGGCCGCTGACGTGGAAGAGGAACTTGGGGGCGGGGTGGGGGGTGGGGGGGATGGGACACAGAGGAAGAGTCCTGCGAGCCACCCCCCTCCCCCACCCCATGCAAGTGTGAACCTTGACTGGATCCTGGGTCCAACAGGCCACCTGTCCCCTGTGGGTACCAAGGGACATTTTCGATTGGACCGGGGAGTACACGACACTGAGGAATTGCTACTGAGTTTTGCAGGGGGCCCTCGTTGAACTGTGCTTATGTAGAAAATGTCCTTATTTTTTAAAGATTCAT
The DNA here is from genome assembly GCF_019186645.2 of Phyllostomus hastatus. Classification (NCBI taxonomy): domain Eukaryota; kingdom Metazoa; phylum Chordata; class Mammalia; order Chiroptera; family Phyllostomidae; genus Phyllostomus; species Phyllostomus hastatus. The sequence continues at coordinate 24,511,844 of NW_025334024.1, forward strand.
GGTGAAATATTTGAGCGATATTTTATGAGACCTTCAGCCAAAACTGGGCAAGCGAAGCCAATTTGGAAAAATATGAACCATCGTCAACCCTAGGTGATGGGAACAGGAATTTTCAAAAACGATTCTACTTTTTGGTTCTCTTCTCTCTTTTCCTGGAAGTTTTAGACAAAACGACCACAGTGAAGACGCAAGCAAACATGGTGTTTGCGGGTGTCACTCTGGACCTCAGCTGGGCGTCCCCTGGAGTTCTGTCCTTCCCAGTCCCCCAGCCTAGGCCCCGCCCTGAAGAGCGGGGCTTCTCTGAGTGCCTGGGGGCGGGGGGGGGGGTCTCTGGGATGAAGGGGCAGGGTCCGCTCTGTGACCAGGTGGCAGGGCTCTGGGTGCAGGAAGTGGCCAGGGCCTCTACCCAGGGGGAACCCACACTCCAGAGCCCACCCCTGCCCCCCGCCCTGCCCCCAGGGGCCCAGAGGAGGACGCTACCTGAGGCTGAGCAGTCCCTCTGGCCTCACCAGGCTCAGGAGGAGAGCGAGGTTGTCCTGGCTCAGGCAGCACCGGATCAGCCTGGGGACAGACACAGGTCTTAGCGGTGGCTCTGCTCCGGGAGGGAGCCCCGCCCCTCAGCTGCCCCGAGGGCTGGGCCCGGTCACTCACTCGAGCTGCATCAGCTGCCAGGCCTTACTCAGGCCCGCGGCCAGTCTGGTCATGTGCTCGGGTCTGAAGGTGCACTCGGTCAGCCTGAGGGCGGAGGAGGGCAGAGCCTGGGTGGGGCCTGTCCAGGCCGCAGTCCTCCTTCCTCCCAGTCCGCGCCCCCAGGACGTAGGGGGCCCCAACTGAGTGCAAAGGCCCGGACAGGGGCCTGAGAAAAGGCCAACGGTGCAGCTCCTGCCCTGGGAGCTTCCTGTCTTTCTGGAGGGCCCGGCCTCGAAGGAAGCGCGCGGAGGAGGCACGTACTGAGCCCAGACTGCAGGCCGGGCCCTGCGCCAGCCTCGCAGGTGAGCAAGGCGAGCCCGCCTGACCCGTAGAATCTCACTGAGCTCCAACAGCTTCGTTTACTGGCAGAGCAACGGGCTCATCCGGGGACCCGGAGCCGGTCAGAGGAGAGGCAGAGCTGGGTTTCAGTCCAGCTCGGCCTGACCCCGGCCCCGAACCCACGACCACCCCCAACTCGCACTTCGCGCCAGGCTCCCTTGGAGGGAGGAGAGCCTGGGATTCTCCTGCGGCCCTGCCCCCAGGTGCCGGCTCCGCGGGGCCCGCAGACAGGCCCTGGGCCGCTGTCCGTGGACGGTTCATTCAGACAGACAGGGGCCCCTGGGGCTCTGCAGGAGGAGCTGACATTTGGGTCTTAAAGGACTGGGGGGCATTTCTTCCCAGGAAAGGCAGGAGCGAGCCTGTCGGGCCGAGTGCCGGGGGCAGGGGAGCTGCAGGAGGCTGCGAGCGAGGAGCAACACCCCTTGTGGCTGAATGTGTGCTGTGCGGATGGTATGCGTGTGTGCTGTGTGTGGTGTGGGTGTGTAGCGTGTGTGTGGTATGGGAATTGTGCGTGTGTGGTGTGCAAATTGTGTGGTGTGCAAATTGTGTGGTGTGGGTGTATATCACGTGTGTGCATGGGGGTTGGTGTGTATGGATGCCTGTGTGTTGTGTGCGGTTTGTGTGTTTGGTGTGTGTGCTGTGCGCCTGTGCGGTGTGGGGTGGGGTGTTGCGTGCACAGGCATGGTGTAGGGGTGAGGAAGAACGATGACATGACAGTCAAATCAGACTGCGAGGGAGACGACCAGGCTGAAGGATTTGAACTTTATCTTGGGGCCATGGGGAGCCCCTGCCTGAAGGGCTTGGGGCAGTGGAGCGGCAGGTGGGATGCGTGTGCTGGGGAGATGCCCCCAGGGGCTGTGGGGCGAACGGCTGGAGGGGGCCTGGCTGGGGGCAGTGGGCCAGTTTGGAGGCCACGGTCACAGCCGAGGTCAGACAGAGAGAGGAGCTGACCCAGTGCAGTGGTGGTGAGAGACAGAGCCCAAGGCTACTGTGGGGTAATAATAATAAATAAAAATAATAGCTGGTATAGCACTCAGATGAACCAGGCCCTTTGCAAGAACTTTGTACATTTTAACTCATTCCATCCTCACAGTGACCCTAAGGCGGGTGGTCCTACTGTTATCCCCATTTTACAGATGAGGACCTGAAAACAGAGAGGTTAAGTCACTTGTCCAAAGCCACACAGTGGGTAAGTGGTGGAGCTGGGATTTACGCTCAGGTGACGCAGCGTCCAAGCTCGGAACCGTGATACGCAGGAGCCCCCAGACTTAGAGTCAGGATGTGGGGAGGAGACTCAAATGCAGTGTGAAGGCCCCGCCTTGGGGCTGGAAGTGTGGGGTCTGGGGAGCAGGTGAGGGGCAGTGGGCATGGAGCCTCCACAGGGTCAGCCTCCTGTGTCCCCACCCCTCCACTCCCTGCCCCCCCGCCCCCTGCACCCCAGACCAGCAATTACCTCAGTGTCTTCTCAGTCTCCTTCTGTGGGGAGAAGTGGACCCAGAAGCTCTGCTCCGAGCCCAGGCTGCAGAGAGAAGGGTGTGGGGAAGCCAGGGGTCTGCCGGTACCCTCAGGCTCCAGGGGCCAGGGGGTGCCCGAGAGAAAGGGGCTGGGGCTCGGGGGCAAGCCCTTGCCGACCAGCAGAGACCTTCAACCCATCCCGTGAGCACACTAAAAGCTGGCCTTCCCACCCGGGGCCTCCCCGGTCCTCCTCCCATGGCACGCGGGTCTCAGAGTGAACTATGACACTCAGGCTGGCCCAAGTCACACCGACGGAGGCCACCAAGAGTGGGGGTCTTGCTTCCCCACCACCAGCAAGCGGCGCCACCCTCGGCTTACTTCATGGTGGCCTCCCGGACACGTGCGCAGGAAGGGAGTGTCTCCAACAGGCACAGGGCGCTTTCCTGGGACATGCTGTTGCCACTCAGACTGGAAGGGAGACAAGGTTCAGGGTGGGGTGTGTGGGCAGCACCTCTGTGGATCCCTTCCCAGCCCCCGTGTCCCTCCTCCAGCTGTCATCTCCCTGTCCAAGCGTTCATGCTGCCCGTGGTGACATGGAGGTCCAGAGAGAGAGAGAGAGGCCAGCGGGGCAAGAGAGACACCAGGCCCCGAGTCCTCAAGAGCTGCCCCCTCTGTGCCTGCTGTCCCTGTGGTCGGGGACAGGCCACTGGGGAGGCCAGGCTGGCAGCTCAGCCCACACAGAGCACCCAGCTGAGCCGCCTCGCAGTGGGTTGTATCCTGGCTCTGGCGGCCCGCCTCCCGGGTACTGAGGGATCGGGCGAGAGTGCGGATGACTTTTGGAGGACCCTCCTGTGGTGGGAACATCTCCAAATCTGTGACCCGTGGGTCTGATCAGAGGAGATTCAGGGTGCAACAGGAGCTGACACAGCTAAGCTCATGCCTCAGCTGCTTAGGAACGGTCTCCCTGCCTGGAGGCAGCTGGAGTCATCAGGCTTTAGTCGCAGCCTCTCCTGGTTGCCTGGTCGGGGCTCTCCCCAAGGTAGGCAATGAGAGGAGGAGGAATGGGCCGAAGGTGGGGAGGCATCAAGATAACAATCACCCCTTTGGTCCCCTTGCTGGTGTGGCTCAGTGGATTGAGCACCAGCCTGTGGACTGGAAGGTCACCAGTTTGATTCCCGGTCAGGGCACATGCCTGGGTTGCCGACCAGGACCCCGGTAGGGGGCATTCAAAAGGCAGCCAATTGCACATGGATGTTTTTCTCCCCCTTCTTTTCCCTCCCGTCTAAAAAAAAAAAGAATCCCCCCTTTCACCTCCCCAGTCTTTGTCCTCTGCAGTTCTCCAGGGATGTCTCAAAAGATCCCTCACAGCTCATGCTCTTGGCCCCCGGGAGTCCTCCTCTTTGCTGTCCCGTGCTGTCCCTGAGGCTCCCTGTCACTTACTTGAGTGAACCGGAGATGCGCAGCTGTGGCAGCCACTTCAGGAGGCACCTGAGCCCGTCATCACCCAGCTGGTTGGCAGAGAGGCTGCAGGAGGTAAGAGGGGGCGGCTGGCGGTCAGCTGGGTCTCCCCCATGGGGGTCTTCCCTCTGCTTACATCACTCTGCCCCCGCGGCACTCTCGTCATCACCTTCATGTCACCACCACCAGTCAGCACTGCCGGTGTGCCGGCGTCACCCATCGCCACCAGCTTCATCGCGTCCTCACTGCTGGCGTCACCACGCCCACCGCCACCCCCACCCCCAGCACTCCAGTTAACCAGTCCTCATCTTTCCCTTCCGCACCTGCCGGCTGCCCCCAGGGCTCCGGCGGGCTGCAAGACTTAGAGAAAAACCACCCAGCTCTCACTACGCCCTTGGCCTGCGTCCGCTGGGAGCGGCCATTGAGGATCAAGAATCAGTTTAGGAAAGAGAGGCTCGGGCACGAGTTTGCCCAGCAGAGTTCCTCTTTCGATTTGGGATACGGTGTCAGAAATGGCACTTGAACACTTTCTCACTTCCCATCGTTGTAATGTTGCGGTTTTCACCAGTTCAGAAACAATATGATCAGCGGGCTCTGGAATAGCTGATTTTTGTCCTGCGTCTTTGAATGCATATTGTTTCTGATGATGATACTTTTGAGGCTTGTTTATTTTGCCTTTTCCTGAGGAACTGTAAATACTAGTTTGTCTCATGAAGCCCCTTAATAATCTTTAACATAAGAAAAAGTATCTCTACAATGAAGAAAAAAAAACAACACACACACAGGCCCTGGTTGATGTGGCTTAGTGGGTTGAGTGTTGGCCTGGGAACCAAAGGGTCGCCCGTTCAATTCCCAGTCAGGGCACATGCCTGGGTTGTAGGCCAGGTCCCCAGCAGGGGGCACATGAGAGGCAATCACACATGGATGTTTCTCTCCCTTTCTTTCTCCCTTCCTTCCCCTCTGTCTAAAAATAAATAAATAAGATCTTAGAAAAAACACACAAAAACTCGAAGACACATTGCTTATTCCTCTTTCCTTAAAATACATGATTCCATCAGCCCTGTTTCTCTTCTTGGCCACGTCATGGCAGGAATTTAATTTAAAAAATTTTTTTTCTGTATACAGCTCTCTTGAACTCTAATAAGTCCTAAGCTGAACTCCTAACAGCTCTGGAAAGACTGCACTGTACTAGCTGTGTGACCTTGGACAAGTCCTTCAACTCTCTGCACCTCAGCTCGCCCACGTATAAAATGGGGGTGATAGTGCCCAGGTCCGTTGGAAGGATGGAAGAATGTCTAAGGATAAAAGAATATCCACTTAGAACAGTGGAGCAAGTGCTCCACAGGTGTTAGCCATTATTAGTATTTTTCTGCCCGTGCGTGGGCTATACTGTATGGGCACCCAAGACTGGCCACACCTCTCAATGGTACCAAGACTGGCCACACCTCTCAATGGTGGGTCCCCACCTAGCTGGCTCCCGAACCCTCCGCAGGCTGAGGCATTTGGTGCTTTCTACCCCCTGCCAGGCAAGCTGGTGGATCCTTCCTGTGAGTGCCCATCAGCCAGTAGTAGAGCTCCATTGTCTTGAATGCCTTGACCAACGTGAGGCCAAGGAGCTCCTGGGGCCCTTGTTGAGGGATCGAGGGCATGCTCTGAGTTAGCTCCACCGGGGCAGGAGTGAGGGGTTGGGAGGGACAAAATGGGTGCAGGGGAACTTTTAGGATGTGATCCAGAGTCCCGGGCACCCCGATAGCTGGTCCCGAGAAGTGCTGAGTGCACACACACATGGAGACACACACACACACACACACACCACCCTCCAGTGCCCTCCAGGTGCGTGCTCCCAAACTTCTGTGCCTGCTCTCCCCCTCCACCCACCACCACTTACTCCAGCTGGCTGAGGTCCTCACACTTCCTCAGAAACCAGCACAGTGTCTCCACGTGGTCCTGGCTGAGGCCGCAGCCCGTGAACCTGCTGGAGGAGGGGGAACAGGCTGGGACGCAAAGCCTCCCAGACCTGCCCAGCCCCGGTTCCTGCCGGGTGTGGGCTCACCCACGCTTGGACTCTCTGGAATATCTAGCAGCCAACGCTTGCACCTCCCCTACAGGAGGTCCCACCTGCTCCCCCACCTGCCCACGTGCCCTCTGGGGAGGCGGCTCTCCAAGGAGGAACTTGTGAAGATGTAAAGCCTGGGAATGCAGCCCAGACCCACTGAACCAGGAACTCTAGGGGCGACGGTCCCCAGGTGGCGGACTCAGGCTCCAGCTGGAGAACACAGCTCTGGGGGTCATTTTAATGAACAGACAGGGGTGGGGCGGGGTGGGGGTGGGGGAACAGGGCGAGGTCTGCTCTCACAGAGAGCAATTGATTTCAGAATTCAAAGGAACGGTGAATCTGCCCTTGAAAGGCCTAAAATGAGGCCATACACTAAGGCAAAGGGCGAGGTCGTGACCCGCCAGTTACTGGAAAAAAAAAATCTTAAAATCAGGATGTTTCTAAAATTAGTATTTCAAACTTTTAGCCGTTACTGTCCTTCACAGTTTTTCCCACAGCCTTAAATTCCCCTTTATGCTATTTTTACTTCCTGATTTTAAAGGACCTCATTCTTTCTATTTGATTCATGCATTGTGCATGGAAACCCTGTGTCACTTACGCCGGTGGGAAACCGGCATCGCATGCCACAGACAGACCTCGACCGCAAGTCATTAAGTCCCGGCCAGGTGCACACTCACACCTGCAGAGGGCTCGCTCGCTCTCAGGGCGGGAGCTCACCGCTGGGCGTTAAAGACCCACCAACCCTCTCGGGAACCTCTTCTTGGCCTTAGTCAGACGGAGGGACCAGAGGCCTCAGCAAGGACCCGGCGAAGTCGGCCTACCCTCTGTCCTACTCTTTGGAAACCGCTGACTTAGAAACGGCCAAGACATTCTAGAAGCCAGGGTAGTGTCGGGCAAGGATGGGGGTCCCCAAACTGCAGCTAAGGCCACCTGTTTTGATGTGGCTTGCAAACTAAGGATGATTTTTCCGTTTTCAAAAGGTTGAGGAAAAAAATCAAAAGAATGGTAGTTCATGACACAAACATGATATGACATTCAAGTCTCAGTGTCCGATCCACAGTGAGGCTGGCATGCGGCCACCCCGTTGCTGATGAACTGCCTGTGCCGCTTTTTGGTCACAGCAGTAGCGTAGCTGTGACAGACTGCGTGGCCCACAAACCCCCAAATATGTATAATCTAACCCTTTACCAAAATAGTCTGTCTGCCCTGGGCTAGGAGTGCTGCAGGGTGGCCTGGGCTCCAGTCCCCAGCTGCACCCCTTACCACACGTGACGGGCACAGCGGTCACAGCCGTGAGGTGATGAGCATAAGGCTCAGAACCGTGCCTTGCAGCCCTGGCCGGGTAGCTCAGTTGGTTAGAGCATCATTGCCTTGATTCATCAAGGTTGCAGGTTCAATCCCCGGTCCTGGGAACATACAATAAATGAATAAGTGGAACAACAAATTGATGTTTCTTTCTCTCTTTCAAATCAATCATAATTCAAAAAACAAGAGTGGTGCCTTGCAGATGATCAGCAAATATTAGCTCTGCTGTTTATTATTTCACAGCTCAGGAGGCTCTGGTCCAAGGCCTCTTGGGGAGCCACTGACATCAAATAGTTACCAAGAATGTTACCTCTGCATTCAGAGGTCACCATTCCGCACCATCACCCTGCCCCCAGCACAAGGCCTGCCCCTTCTCACGGGGACAACCACAGAGCCCCGGCTGGTCCAGGAGTCAGCAGGGGAGGGCCACTCGGGCCTCGGACACTCACGCCTCACTTAGCATCCGCTCGTCCAGTCCTTGCGGATGCCCGAGGTGGGGGCCTCCCCACTCCTGCTGCAGACGCTGAGGACCAGAGAGGTTTCGGAAACTGGCCCCAGTGCCAGGTCCTCGTGGGGCTGGGGTTTTTAAAAACATTCTTCAGTTGTATTTATATATTGATTTGAGAGAGAGAGAGAGAGAGATTTGTTGTTCCACTTACTTATGCATTCATGGGTTGTCATATGTGCCCTGACCTGGGATCAAACCTGCAACCTTGGTGCATTAGGATGATGCTCGACCCAACCGAGCTGCCCAGCCAGGGCCCTGGAGCTGGGACTTAAAGCCTGGAGGGCAGGTTGTGAAGTCCTTTTTCTCGAGTTCTTGCTTCTGGTCCAGTCTGATGTGTCCCTTGATAAAGGCCAGGCCTCTCTGGACCCCTGCTTCTTCACGCGGGAGAAATCAGGTCCCCTCGCAAGTCCTTCTGGGGGAACACCCTGCAGATCCTCTGCTGTCTGTCCTATCAGGCAGGTCGACTGGTGCCTGCTACCCACCGGCTGCTGGGGCATGGCCCCGGGGCACTTACCCACAGCACCCGCCTTTCTGCTCCTTGCTGGACTTGAAGGTCAGGGTCACCTCCTGCAAAGACCTGCAGCACACAGCACCTGGGTCAGCCACTCTTGACCACGGCCTCAGCATGCCCCCAGGAGGTACCCCTCCTGCAGGAGCCGAGCCTCTGCTTGGGTCCTACTGCCTGCATCTCACCCCTCACACCTCCCGACCTCAGGCACAACCCTCCAAGACTAGCCCAGCTGTCCCAGGGCAATGCCCACCTGAGGTCCACCTTCTGAACTTGTGGGCACAGGCTGAAGAGGTCAGCCAGCAGGACGGGGCTCCCTGGGGACAGAGGTGTCTGGCTCAGCCTGAGAAGGAAAGGGGCAGGACCCTAAGTCAGCAAGTTGGAGTCAAGCAAGATCCGTGGGCAAGGCCTTTGGCTAGGCTGGCGGGGAAGGAACCAGGGGGCGGGTCAGCATAGCAACAGGAAGAAGGCAGGGACTAGGGAGGGACACACAGGGACTTGGGGTCACACAGACTTGGGCTTGAGAGCCAGCTCTGCTTACTGGCTGTGTGTCCTTGCGTGAGTCATTTAAGCTCTCTGAGCCTCGGTTTCCCTACCTGGCCAGCAGGACCCCACTCATAGTACCCCTTCCTCTACAGGTGTCGGGACGATTTAATGACATCGAGTGTAGGCACTGCCTAGCCAGGGTGTCCAACTTGCGGTCCGTGGGCTGCTTGCGGCCCAACACAAAACCATACATTTACTTAAAACATGATGAGATTTTTTGTTGTTATTACATGTCACAGTGTATTCAATGTGTGACCCAAGACAACTCTTCTTCTTCCAGTGTGGCCCAGAGACACCAAAAGACCGGACGCCCCTGGCCTAGCCGACACCCCTGGGTGCTAACACACTGTTTCTCCCCTGGGCCCAGACTTGATAGGCGGGTCATGCTGGGAGGTAGGGTGCATCAGCGCTCAGAGCGGTTTCCTGGCCTCAGCACCGCTGAGATTGGGGGCTGGATAACTCGATGCTGCAGGGAGCTGCCCTGCAGGATGTTTCGCAGCCTCCCAGACCTTTCCTCACTAGGTGCAGGCAGTAGCATTGGTCCCCTGCCCCCCACTGCGTCTCCAGCACCCCGAACAGAGCCAGGCTCGCAGCAGCGCACACGCGCTCTGGACTGAGGAACACAAAGTGCGAGTCTCGGCGGCAGGCGGGCCGGCCGCACCGTTCCAGACTAGATGCCGTGTGACCGGGGCGTCGGGAAGTCCCTCTCTGGCCTGAGGCTTTGCTCCTGTCCATTTTAACCCGCCACCTTCTGTGTCCAAAGCAGCCCTTCCTGACGGGTTCTCCCCTGGCAGGGTGGGGCCGGAGGGGCTGTGCCCTGGGGCTGGGCGTGAGCTCTGCCGCACGTGCCCACCTCTGGGAGGTCACCGCCTCCCGCTTCCCTCCGCGCGGGACTCAGGGACCGTGGGGACCCTGGCTGGAACAGGAGCCGCCCCGGGAGTCCCGGAGATCCTTAGCATCAGAACCCGTATGGCTGTGATCAACGATACAATTTCATTTCCTCTTGTATTTTTCCATCTCAGCTGTAGCTTCCCCTCGTCCCCCACTAGAAGATTTAAAGCCAATCCTTTCTAAATTCTAACCAGCCTGAGCTGAAATTACAAAGTCGAATTTTAAAGACTTTAGGGATGCTGTTCAATTCCCCGTTTACCACGTTGGGTGGTGACCTTTTACAAACAGTGCGTGGCTACACAGGACCCACAGGCGTGAAGTCCCTTTCTAGGAGCAGGTGACTTTTCCGTGGGCGGGGAGGGGAGTATGACAGCCCACCTGTCTCGTTAGAGCCCCATCCCTGGGGGAGGGGTTGGGGAGTGCTAATCCCATTTATCAGATGAGGAAACTGAGGCTCAGAGGGGTCCGATCACTCCCCCGAAAAGTTGGTACGGGGTGGGGGAAGAGCAGGAAGCAGTCAGCAGCTCAGGCTCCCAGCTGTGACAGGTAAAGGGAGGGAGGGGACGGCTTTGCAGTGCACGGAAAAATGGGGAAGACAGTCTTACTGCAGGAGGCTCAGCTGGGGGAGCCTCGGCAGGTGCCACAGCAGGGTTTCCAGGCTCTCGTCGCTCAGGGCCACGCCGGACAATCTGTGAAACACAACATCTGAGTCAGGTGCGGAAGCCCTGGGGACAGCTGGGAGCTTGGCCGTGCAGCCAGAGCCTTCCAGAAACGGACCCCACGCCAGGGTTGCGGCCTAAACATCCCCTCAGAACACCGGGAACTGGAGTCACCACGGAGGAGGCCGGAGGAGAAGGAAGGTCCTGTACGTGGGGGAAGTGCTGTGTTATGACCCATCAGTTTTCCCCGACTTCTGGGAAGAGGGCTTTTTAGCAGCACTAGCTGTAGCGCCAAACAAAACAAAACAAAACAAAACAAAACCAAAACCCCCAAAACCAAGAAACCAAACCAAAACAGAAACCAAAACCGAAAGTACGGGAAGCAGCCTGGATGTCTAGCCAGATTCTGGGGCTGATGTTGGGGGGCGGGGGAGGGGAGGTGCGGCTGAATGATTTGCGGCGCGTGTGCACCGTGGAGGGTTTGCATCAAAAAGTGAACATGGGGTAAGAAACACACAATCAGGCGCAATGAGACACCGACAGGGGACCTGATGGTTTGGGTTCGACATAACATGACGTGGCTGCTGCAGGGTCCTGATGACTTAGACTGAGTTGGGACTGAATCCCAGCTCGAGAAATGGCCTCTCCTTCGGCCTCTAAGAGCCCTAACCTTTTCCTTGGATAACCAGCAGCCCCTGAGGCGGCGGAAGACGGTGGCCGTGACCTGGGAAATAATCAGGCTAAAGAGATCATCTCCACTAAGTTACAGCTCAGCTCCTTGAACCCTAAGGTGGAGCAGGCAGACCCCCAGCTCCCCTCCCAGGAGATCGGACATGGGGGACACTGGAAAAGACCTCAAAGCTGTCCTCAGGACCCAAAGAAATGACTCACCACCTCCACTGACCAATCAGCTCCCAGCACAACCGCAAACCCCTCACCTTTTGTGTCTTATGGGTTGTCTCATAGACTCTGGAACCCACAGGCCACCGAAAGCCATTCTGCTCTTGAGCTCAGCGTCCCCTGCTCCCAGACGGCACCATGCATAACAAGGTAGCCCGTATTTCCCCCCGCAGTTCCCGGCGTCTAGAATGTGGCTCTGCGAGCACCGGCTGGATGAGCTCTCGCTGTTCTGCAATGATACTGGCTTTGTGGTGGGTTAAAAACCAGAGCGCTGGTCTTTTAGCTGGGCACACTGAATATCTACAGAGGAAATTATAAGGCGCCTTGGAATTGCTTCAAAATGACGTGTGCGGGTGCGTGCGTGTGCGAGCATGTGCACGGGCGTGTGCACGGGTGTGTGTTGGGGCCATGGAGAGAGAAGTTATTGAGGCAGGTCGGGGGGAAACCAAGTCTCCACAACGGCATTCTCCCTGATTTTATACATGCGTTTACTTGATAGTCTCCACAATGGAAGTATTTTTTAATGAAAAGGTAACTGTACAGAAATAAAATCTGACCATCAAGGTCAAGGTCCGCCGTGATAAGTCAAGTCCATAGCACACACCTTTGGGGGAGGGGAGGAGGGGGCACTTTGCCTCTGTGTGTTTCTGGCTCCAGACCCACAACCCCCAGTCAAAGCTCGGGGAGACATCAAACACGTTCTGAGGGACATTGAACGAAACACCCGACCAGGACTCCTCAAAACTGCCAGGGTCACAAATGACAAGGAAAGACTGAGAAACCGTCACAGGCCCCAGGAGGCAAAGAGCAGGCGACTGGACGTGAGTGGGACCCGGATGGGACTCGGGGTGAGAAACAGAGCCTTGGCGGGGACACTGGTGAAATCCGAAAGGAGCCCGGAGTGCAGTCAGCAGTCCCGCGCCAGGGCTGGGTTCCCAGCTGCGACCGACGGACCGTGTTAACGGGCAGTGTCAACACACAGGGACGACCGAGTGAGGGGGCTCTCAGGACCAGCTTTGCCACTTTTCTGTAAATCACGTCTGAAACTATTCTAACGGGAACGGTTTTGTGCAAGTCCAGAAGCCTGTTACAAGGCCCAGAGGGCATTTGAGGTCGGAGCTGGAAATCACGGGGTGAGGGGTGGGGGCAGGGGAGGGACTAGCAAAATGGAAAAACACATTTGGTGCGATGGGAAGTAAGTCGGTAGAAGTCGGCTGGTCCGTGAGCACCAAGGGGTGACAGCTGGGTGTGCGGACCGACCGGGAGCAGCAGGTCACGAGGACAATGGCGACGTTGATGAGTGGAAGGGGTTGTGTAGGTGAGGCAGGCTTGTCTTGTGTTTCTTTATCTTAAGGTAATTACGGGAATAAAACTACAATGATGACAGCAAAAGGAAAGGCTGACTGTCCCATTTACAGGGCCCAGCGAGGCCCAGTGAGTTCAAGTCCAAAGTTCCCTGTGTGAGGGCGACTCAGCCAGGACGCCTAGTTTTGAGTCCTGGCTTTGGTCACAGCCCCAGAGGTTCTGGGTGGGGGTGCCGGTCACCCAAAGGGGGATGCCCCAAGGTGGGGCCTTCAGAAGTGATAGGCCCAGGTGGGTGCCAGACAGGGTGGGGCCCCAGGCATGGAGGGGCCGATGGAGCCCCCGGGTGCCCTGAGTTGAGCAAGTGGGGGAGGTGTAGCCCCAGGCCCGGCACAGCCTCTCTGAGCAGGAGCAGCAAGGAGCTGGGCTACCAAGATCAGCGAGGCTTCTATTGATGGGCAGGGAGCTCCCGTGGGGCGGGGCTATGGGTCTGGTGGGACAGAAAGGACTCACCTGGGTTCTAATGGAAACACTGCCCTCCCGGGCCCCGCACTCCCCAGGTCACTGCGCAGATGCCTGCGCTGTGCCCTCTGGGGCTGCGCCCTCCTTACTTACTTGACTTCCAGGGGTCCTGGGCACTCCTCCAGAGTCTGACAGAGCCTGGTGAGGCTCGGGGGTTCCAGCTGACACTCTCTGAGGCTGCGAAGAGTCAGGCGGGCAGAGCAGGGGCTCAGAGAGGGCTCTCCCCTCCTCCCAAGAACGCTGCTCCCCAGGCTGCAGGCTGCTCCCCAACCGGCCACACTCTCCACCCCCAAGTCCCCCAGAGCCCCCGCTCCCCGAAGTCTGAACCTCTGAGTGTCCAGCTACCCTCCTCCTCCCCTAAGGGCTCCCCACCGAGTCCTGCCCTCGGAGTCCGGGCCACTGCGGCACCTCCCCTGGCCACATCAGCACCCTCTGGCTTTCCCTACTTGTCTCCCCGCCATCCCTCTCCGCCCTGCCTGGGTCTCCTCTTTCAACAGTGCAAACCCGGCCGGGCCTCTCTGGGGCCAAAAGCCCTCAGTGCCTCCCACTCTCTGAGGCCAACAGTGGAACCCCTTTTCCACGGCCTCACGCGCCCCCACGCTCCCTGAATAGGCTCCGGCCCCAACAGTCAAGTTTTCACTCCTCTGGGCCCCTGTGAGATCTGGCCAACCTGCCCGGACACCCATGCCCCCTGGGGACAACCCCAGCTTGGGGAGGAAATCGAGGCCAGGAGAGGGGAGGCGCCCAGCCAGGGTTGCACAGCCCCTCATGGCAAAGCCAGGGGTCTTCGGGGAGATCGGAACGCCGACAGCCAGCTCCGGGTGTCTGGCGCCGTGGTGCTCACACTCAGTCCCTTCCTTTCCCCTTCTTTCAGCTTTTCTTCCCGCTCTCTCCCGGTCCCCAGTCTACCCCTCCCCCAGGCTCTCCTCACTCCCTGAGCCCCCACCCCATGGTGGTCACCCCAAAACAGGAAGTGAGTAAGACGGTACCAGAAGCTCCTGGGGGTGCAGGGCCGACCGAACCCCGAGGGCTGGGCTCTGGCTGGGAACACTAGCGAAAGCCCACTAGCCGACAGGTCCCTTGGAGTGCGGGGAAACCTTTTGAGAAGGAAGTTCAAATCATCCATATTGGAAGACGAGACTCAGCAGTCAGGGCTGGAAGGAACCCTCATGACAATCAAACCCCTCACTGTACAGATGGGGAAACTGAGGCCGAGGGCAGGGAAGCCACAGCGAGAAAAACAGCAGCTTACACCTGTCCAGGGAGGAGGCGCCTGGCCAGGTTAGGGGGAGCCAGGACAGAGCCCCTCCTGGATCTGATCACCGATGTGGCCTTTCCATGACTTTTATCTCCCTGAACCTCCAATCTTTTGGCCCCCAAAACCCAGAGGGTCCCCTGAAATAGAGACCCTAGACCAGGAAGTAAGGTCACCCCAGCCCTGGGCCCTCCCTGGTTCCAGCCAGCCACCGGGCACGGCGATGCCGTCTGTCCCCTGTCACGTCAGCCCAGCCAGCCCCACCTTAGGGGGCTCCTACGTCTGCCAACCTCGCACAGGAAACTGGGGTGCCCCACTAGGGGGCAGCCGGGGACATCTGCGGAAAACTAACTATTGTTCGTTGTTTACAACAGCGATATGGAAACTTCTGCAGAGCATCAACGGTTTTTGCAACACGAGCCTCAGAGCGGGAAAGGTCAGCGAGTCACATGAAGCCCGAGGTCTGCAAAAGTCCCCGAGGGGCAGGACCCAGTGTTCCTTCTTCCTGTTCACAGAGCCGCCCCCTGTGAGCACCTGCTCTGCTGTGGCATCGAGCACCCACCCCTCCCCCCCCCCCCGTCTGCACTGGCTTCTTCCAAGAGAGATTTAAGGCAGCTGATCACTGCACATTCATATGAGGGGGTGCAGCTTACTCGAGAGCTGGCAGTGGGCCTGGGGTGGGGGGCTCTTGCAGGAAATGGGGACCACAGGGAGAGGGGAGCCCACCTCCCCCTCGGAGCTCTCCGTCCTCACCTGGTTCTTCCGTCACCTCTCAAGATGACCTGTTGGCTGTCGAAGCTGCAGGCAGAGAGGAGGCAGCCATTAGAGAGGAGGCGAGGAGCCCGCTTCCCAGGAAGGGGCAAGAGAGCAGACTGGCCAGGGCCAGGGGGCCTGGGGGAGGACCGTGTTCCCAGCACATGCCACTAGAACTCTACTGACAACCACCACGTGTCCTATGGCATGTGCAGCGCATGCCAGCGACATGACCTCCTTTGCCTCTCACGCTACCACTGTGAGAGAAAGAAGTATCCTTATCCCCATTTCACAGATGAGGAAACTGAGGTGGGAGAGGCTCAGCGAGCAACTCAAAGCCACACTGCAGGGCAGGGCTGAGCCCGGGCTTGAACCCGTGTCTACCATCACACCTCCCACTCTTGGGAGGGGAGGGCGAGGAATGGCTTCCTGTGAAAGTGTGGACGATCCGCACCAGGTGTCCCGGAGCTGTGGGGCTGGGGGCCTTTTCCCTTCTGCAGTCTTGTCAGCTCCAGGGACCCCACAATGAAAGCAGGTCCCTGAGCATTCAGTGGGCACAAGGGAGCTCCCAGCTTTCTTCAAAGTGGCCCAGAACAATCCAGACAGTGAGTAAGAGGGTCAATGGGTTGTGTCTCATGGAGGAATCTGAGTGTCTCTGGGGCTCCACCCATCCATCCATCCATTCATCCGTTCATTCAGCAGACACCCATCACACGTGCACCGACTGGGCATCCCGCAGGCCGTGAGGATGCTCCACCGTGAATGCAGCAGATGGGGCGGGGTGGGGGGTGTGGCGGGAACTGAGGGGGGCCCAGAGGCGCACTCACCTGATGTCCAGGTGGTGCACCCACTGCACAGAAGAGAAGCACCAGGCCAAGCTGAACACGGTGTCCAGAGACAAGCCGTTCTCGCTGAGACTGCAGAATCGCAGGGGTGGTGTTACAGGGCCGCCCAGGACTTTCAGAAACCCCCTGTCTGTGGTCAGAGCACCGGGGTTGGGGGGAGGGCTGCCCCTGACTCCAGACGATGGAACTCACTGAATTCTGGATGGTCAGAGGGCCTCTTCCAACTCTACCGACAGGGAAACTGAGGCCCATATGGCAGCCAGGTGGTGCCCTCAGTTACAAGACATACTGGTGACAGAGCTGAGATTAGAACCCAGCGGTTCCCTCTGTCGGTGATGAATGTGGGGAACACTTTTAGGAGGGGTGGTGCCCAGGGACAAAAGAAAATGGAGGGGCCTCTTGCTCAAAAAGCAGGAACAAAGGAGTTCCTTTCCTTCCTAATCTGTCAGTCTGTCATGATGGTTTTGATTCGCCAATGACACAGTCTTCAGGACGGGGGTCCTGGTCCGTGACTGCAGAGGCTCACAGGCCCTGAGTCAAACCAGGAGTTCACAATACCGAGAAGATCACGTGGGGGTTTGCTGCAATCAGCATGTAATTTGCCTGCAGGGGTGAGGCCCTCCCCGCCACCCAGGTCCAGGTCCCCTGCACTGAGGCAACCTCCCTTCCTTCCCAGGATCCCAGTGAGACTGTTCAGCAGGAAGGGCCCTCGGGCCACAGCCCTCATCCTAAGGCTGCAGACGAAATCCACCCCCTGCACAGGTCACGGGTTAACTGGCTGGCAGGGGCTCGGAGAGCTGCTGGAACCTGCCTGAGGCCACACAGGAAACCCAGGGCCTGTGGCCTCTCCCCGCAGCTCCTCTCACTCTGTCCCAGAAGGGGGGTGGGGAAGGGATGTGGGGACCAAAGCCACAGGGCCCAGGAACTCCGGTCTGCCTGCTCAGGCAGAGTCTGGGGGCTCCTACCAGAGTCCCCCTCCCACGCTGAAGATCTCCCCTGTCTCTGCCAGGTGCTCAGCGCCCTCCAGACGCCCTGGGCGCCCTGCCTGCATGTCCTGTGCGGTCTGAACCCGCCCTGCCTGCCTGTCAGCCAGCTCACTCCTTATCAAACAGCCCCGCCCTGCACCCGAGGGCTAGGATGGCTGCCAGCCTTTCCACTCATCAGCTCCTGCTCCCCACCACGCCCGCCTTGCCCCAGGCAACCGGGGCCTCCTAGAGGCAGGTTCCAGAAGGGAGACCTTACATCAGAAGCTGGATCTTTGAGTCTCTATTTTAATGAGAATCACACCCCTTACTGAGCACCGAGCAAGAGTCAGGGAGTAGGCCAGTTTTCTTGTTTAATCTTGGGCACAACCTCAGGACAGAGTGAGATGGGAAGACACAGGAGGAATGCCCCCCCCACCCCGCCCCCCGGAAACATCCCCTCCTTCTGAGGAGGACGAGCCTCAGAGGCGTTGCCCAGGCCTTACTCACTTCAAGGACTGCAGCGAGCCCAGTGTTGGGAGACACCACAACAGCTGGTCCACACCTTGGTCCCCCAGAGCATTACCTGATAAGCTGGGAGGGGGGCAGAGGGAGAACAGGTTAGTGGAGGGAGGGGTGGGGACGGGCAGGAGCTCTGTCTCTCCACCCTACACCATCTCTCCTCTCCTCCTGAAACTGGGCTGCCAGGCCAGATCTTAGCAGGTCGCTCTGGGTCCGCTGGGGTCTCCCCCAGGGTCTTTATCCCAAAGTGTGTGACCCCGAGGGGGTCAGGGAGGGGCTTCAGAGGGAGTCAAACGAGAAGGACCTTCATCTAGTGGGGAGAGGCAGGACTTTCACCATACTCTTTAGGGGGTTCCGGACTGCAGCAGGAAAAGAACCGCTGATCTAAATCTTCAAAACCAAACCCGACGACACCCACAAGCTGATTAGCCCAGGAGCAGCCACTCACTCGAGGTGGCCCCAGCAGCAGCTTTCTTTCAGCTCGGCGAGGAGCTGCTCTAGGTGCTCAGCTTGCAAACCGCAGTGCACCAGCCTGCAGAGGACAGAACCACAGCCCTGCAGCCACGCCCTGCCCGGCGGAGGCCACAGCCGCCGCCCCAGACACACAGGCAGAGGGCAAGGCTTGCAGGAGAGGGCTGGGACGCATCTGGCACTCAGACAGACAAAGAGAGTCCAACACACAACACACTGATGGTCACAACCCACAGGCAGAGAAGAACCAGAGAGTCAGAGACACAGACAGAGAGACCAGGATGGACAGACCCAAGGTGTCGGGGGTGGGGGGGGGGGACAGGGAGAAGAGAGCAGACAGATGCACATTCAAATGCACACACACATGGTGCCAGAGGAAGGCAGACAGACAATGAGACAAGGGCCACGGAAAATGAGACGGATGAGGACTGAGAGAGATAGTCAGACTGGGAGGGAGCCACAGAGGGACAGAGAGTAAGAGAGAGGGCCAGTACCGATGAGTGCCCTGGGGGGCCGAGCTGAACCTCCAAGCCCAGGACCCAGGATCTGAAAAGAAGGGGCTGCAAGCTCCCCATCCTCTCCATCCAGAGTTCCCACAACCCCTCAGCGACCGGAGGTTGGGGGCACTAAGGGGACGGGGTCACCGGGTAAGGAAGGTGAGTGCGGGGGCTGCCTTGTGAGCCCCACCTGTGGTGGGCTGGGCAGGAGAGGTGAGAGGCCGGGAAGCCAGGCCCCGGCTGCTGGGCACAGCAGGTCGGGTCCTCCAGGGAACACCTCCTGGCTGGGGGCTGGGGACAGGCTTTGTGCAGAGGAAGGGAGGAGGCTGGACCCACACCCGAGCCCTGCAGGTCATCACTGTACCTGACCCTTGGGGAGCACGGGGTCAGCTCAGAGGGCATCGGGAACGTGAGGGTGTCAGGAAACATGGCAGGGAGACACCTGGGGAGACACACAGCAAGGCCAGGCTGGCTGAGCAAACGCCTCGCCCGCTGTCTCCAAAGTGCATCCTCAGCCTCGCTCCCCACCATCCAATCTGTACACGGGCCTGGAGAGAGCCAGACCTTGGCTCCAAGCGGGCTTCTCTGCTTGCTGGCTGCGTAACTGGGGCAAATCGCTTAGGCGCTTACTGGGAGCGTGTATGCGAATGCTCTCAGTCTGGTGCTTGGTGCTCAGTTAGTACGCACTCAGTTCACCTTGGCTGTTAGCATCATTAACCCCATCCTCCTCCTCCTCCTCCTCAGTGCCTTCAGAGACGTCAGCTTCAGCTTCAAGCAAGTCTCCGAAAGCTCAGACGCTACAGAAGACCTTGCAGGTGGACACTGAGGAGCAAAGGGCTGAGTCTCTACCTGTGTGCTGGGCTGGGGCAATCCAGGAAGGCACCTTGGAGGAGGCCAACACTCTCTAAAGGGTCCTTGTGACTAAGGCAGCCAGAAGTTCTGACCAAAATCAGTGCATAGGCCAGGCGGCCCTGTGGGTTCAGGCCAAAGGGCCTTGTCCTCTCTGGCCGCTCCACCCCTGCCCCAGAGTGCCCCCCACCCTGAATCACAGGGCTCACTCAGGCTCCACCAGGGAAATGGGGCAGCGGTTTGCCCTTTGACCCTCCCCATAGGGCTGCACCCCCCTCTAAGCCTGCTGGCTGGCAGAGCCTCTGTGACTTTGCCAAGGTCCCCTGGCAGTTGAGTGGCACTGCGCAGCTTGGGGGGCCAGGGAGAGGGTGGCACTGGGCCAGGGTGGGGCGGGACAGCACTGAGGCCCTACCTCTTCTGGGTCACCTTCTGCTGCTCCAGCGCTGGGGCAAACGTGAGGACCACGGTTTTGTGCTTGAGGCTGCAGAGAGAAAAGAGGGAGGAAGCAAGAGGCTTATGGGGTCCCTGCTGCTCCGTGTCATGTTTCAGCTCAGCCTGGAGGGACCTCCAAGGTGCCGTCCCCAAGCCTTGAGCTGCGGTCCTTCCCCCAGACCCTCCCCCGACTTCCTCGGAGCTTCCGGGAGCCCGAAGTCTTTCCTCCACAGAGATTTCACAGACTCATCAGCCCTCGTTTCCTGACAAGTCCTTGAAAGAAGACTTTAGTCTGTAGTCTCTCTGGTTTGGGCCTCAAACGGAATCTCTGCCTGTGCCCACTGGTGGCACCCATGGGTGGCACCCTCGGTGGAAGGTGCTCACCCAGCAGGGCGAGGTCACTGCCAGGTCAGGGGAATCCACACGAGGCTGCAGCTCACAGCCGCGCATCCCTAACCTCGCCTTGCAAACCAAACGTTACGTATATACTTTTCTCATGACAAAAGTCATCCTTCGCCCTGGCTGGCGTAGCTCAGTGGATTGAGCTCGGGCTGCGAACCAAAGCATTGCAGGTTCAATTCCCAGTCAGGGTACATGCCTGGGTTGCAGGCCACGGCCCCCAGCAACTGCACATTGATGTTTCTCTCTCTCTTTCTCCCTCCCTTCCCTCTCTAAAAATAAATAAATAAATTAATTAATTAATTAAAAAAGTCATACTTCATGGCCACGGAGAACTTAGAAAATACAGAAAAGTAAAAGGAACACGAAGGAAAATCACCCACGATCTCTCCCACATTCAACGACCACTGACGACATTTGGGAGTGGGTCCTTCACATCTTTGTTTTTTAATGCAGTGAATGTTCTTTCTTTCTTTTTTTTTTCTTAAAAACTGGGGTTAAAATGGCAAACTCTCTCCTAAAAGTTAGGTTTCCGAGGGGTAGACGCAGCAAGAGCAACGAAATGTTGATAGTTATTGGTGGGAACAGGATGTTCTGTTAGACTGTTCTTCCCCAGCTCTGAGTGTGTTTGAGAAGCTTTATTATAAACGTGACGAGTTCCAGCATTTACGTGCCCTTTAAATACCATTCCACGCTAACGCTGCAGCTGCACCGTGGCCTCAGCCCGTTCTGCCCTCTGGGGGCAGCCAGGACTGAGGCGGGTGGGGGAGCCGGGCGCCCCGGGCTGGAGGTGGGGCTGGGTGACGGGTGCCCGCTGCGTGCTCACCTGATGTGCAGGTCTGCCAGGGTCCGGCACGTGCTCAGGGCACTCAGCACGCCGTGTATCCCATCCACCGAGAGCCCGTTGTTGCTGAGGCTGTGGGGAGGTGGGGAGGGGGCAGCCATCAGCAGGCGGCTGAAGTCTCCAGCCCCGGGCAGCTCCAGCCCCCTCCTCCTGGCTCAGCAGCTGGATGGCTTCATTCCTGACATGTCCTGGGTGCTCAACCGGGGGTGGGGGGGTCTCAAAGGATTCTGGCCCACGCGGGTGAGCCAAGAGATGCCTGGCTCCCTTGCCCCGCTCAGAGGATAAGGTTCTCCAGCTGGAGCGACAAGAACCTACTCACTGGTTTCGCCTCTCTGAGCCTCGGTTTCCTGGCGTGTAAGAGAACCACCATTCAAAGCGCAATTAACACAAGGGGAGACCGAGGCTCAGAGACGTCACGTTCCTCTCCCCGGGGCACAAAGCTCCTCAGTGACAGGGCCGGGATTTCAGCACAGAGCCAAGCCCACAAACCAGCGACCCCACCTCAACACGCCCCCACCCCAGCCCCCACTTGGGGCTGAGACCCCCACGCATCCACCCAAGCAGCACCCCACTGCACCCCACGCAACCCCACCGCACATCCAACAGCTCACCCCCACCACCCACCCTTTCACCCCAACTCTGCGCCCCCACCCTACCACACCGCTCCCCACCCCAACATCCCAATCCAACACCCCACTGTTGCCTCGATGCAACACACCCCCACCCTGCATCCCATGCGCCACCCCCCCACCCCAGGCAGTTGTAAAAACCAGCTGGAACACAGGCCATGGGGTTTTAATAATGGGGACTAAGTGGCTCATGCCAGAGGCAAAAGCGATGCGTGGTGAGTCACCCCCAGGTCGCTGGAGTTGGGGGTAAGGAGGGGTGGTGGGGGCAGCTCCCTGGGTGACGGTGGGCACGGGGCTCAGAGGAGGCAGGGGCCGGCGGGGACTCTCCAGGGCCCTCCTGTGACCCAACAGAGGGCGGGCGGCACTCACTCCAGCCTCCGGGCGACGCGCCGCTGGGAGGCGGCCTGCACCACGAGTTGACAGCCTTTGTTCCCCAGCTGGTTCCCTGAGAGGCTGAGACAGAGGAGACCGCTTTCCTGGGCTGCTGGGGTGGGTCCCCCCTCAACCCTGGGCGCACAGGCGGCCCCTCACTGACTTAGCAAAGCATCCTTCCGGTTAGTGAACCTCCCTAACAACGAACATTGAAAGACAGCCTAAGGCCTGCTGGATGCTGTCCCAGGTGCTTCTGCAACGATTAGATTTTCAATCCTGGCAACCACCCCGTGAGGTAGGCACCAGCATTCTCCTCATCTCACGGAGTAAACTGAAGCACAGACTGGTGAGGGCACTTGCTCAAAGGTGGACCTGGGATTCGAACCCAGGCAGCCTGACGTCAAGGCCCCACCCACAACCATTTCCTTCCGCTGCAGCCTACATAATCACTGCCTGTGGTAAACTCCATGGTGAGAGGGGCCTGTGACTAGGGTCTGGGATCAGGGAAGGCTCCCCTGATGTCTGAGCTGCTTGCTAGAAAAACTAGGAGCTCAGCAGGCAAGGGGTGGGAGGGGTGGGTCACAGGAACAGGGTGAAGGCATGGTGAGGACCTGTGAGGGAGCCGGGACATCTGGGTGGAGGACTGAGGGGGGGGCGGGGCCAGGTGGGGTTTGGGGGGTTGGGAGCAGGTTCTGGGTCCCATGAGATTTTAGGATCGGGCCTTTGCCTGGAGCAGCGGGAGGGAGGGAAGGGGACAGGGAGCAGTGAAACGCAGTTGACACCGTACCGGGTAGAGGTGGCCAGGGAGTCAGCAGGGAGCCCAGGGAGGGGGCTGGTGGGTCATCCAGGTGACGGAGGAGGGCGGTGTGGGCTGGGGGTGTGGACGGGAAGAGGTCGGTTTGGAGAGCTGTGGAGGGCGCAGGTCGGCTGAGGATGATGGACTGGGTGTGGGGTGGGTGGAGCCGAGAGGGGGCTGGCCCACATACCCAGGTGGGTGATGGGGCCCTGGCTGTGGGTGACAGCACGGGGGGGGGGGGGGGGGGGCGGCAGGGGCTGGCTGGCGGCGGCCATGAGGGTGGAAGCATGTGAGCTGGGTAAACCCACCTTTTCTAATCTTGTCTTGGTTCTCCCGGTGGGCCGGGCCGGGGTATATAACTAGGCTTTAGTCGGCGAAGCCGCTTGCACCCACCCATGGTAACTTGGGGTGGGGCCCCTCCCCTCCAAACACACGCTGGCATTCCATCACCCCACCCTCACAGCCGTTTGACTCCTGGGTGGTCCTGGCAGGGGTCCCTCCCGGTGACATCACAGGACCTCCACCCACCTCCAAGCCCTTCTCTCAAAGGCTCCGCCCGGGAGCGGGGCATCATGGGAATTTCTCCAGCCAGAAAAGAGGCCGTCTCACTGCAGTCTGGGAGGAGCACAGGGTGAGGGGACCCCAGGGGCTATGGTTGGGAAGACAGATGTAGGTGTGGTGAGGTTTCTGCTTTGCCAGTCTCAGTGACAGTGGTCATGAGGATGAGGCCTGGAGTGAGACTGTTTGAACTTGAACCCGGGCCTGCACTCGCCCTAGCTGTGTGACTTTGAGTAAACGTCCCTGTCTGTGGCTCAACTTCCTCCTCTATAAAATGTGCACAATCGTGGCACTTAAGCCCTAGAGGTGGGAGGATTGCAGGAGAGGGTGCATGTAAATGCGCTTGGCACAGGGCAGGCGCTAAAATGCAGTAGCTCTTGTGATGGTCTGATTCCCTCCGGTTCTTGGTGAGGCGCCGTCCCCACACCATCCACCCCAAGCCGAGGCCTTTCCTGTACCCCACCCCGCCGCCTTCTCCTCCCATCTCCTGCCCCAGAGCCTCCCAAGATACTCACTCTACTTCGTCCAGGCGGGGGCCTTCCTGGAGCTGGGCTATGAGCATCTCCACATCAAAAACGGTCAGCTGACACTCCTGCAGCCTGGGGCGGGCGGGGCCGGAGGGGTTCAGGGCAAGAACTACAGGGCGCCTCCTCTGTCTCCTAGCCCCGCTGCTAGGCACGGGAGCCGGGGGAGCCAGGAGGCTGCCAGACCGGCTGGCTAATGCCGGCCCTGCTTCTCGGTAACTGGGGGACCTTGGATGGGGCGCTTCACCTGAGACTCAGTCTCCTCCTCTGTCAAGTGGGAATAACATGCATACTTTGCGGAATTTTCAGGAGTAACCAGGAGGTAATGGGTGTAAAATACCACAGTGCCCAGCACAAAGCAGGGGCCCATTAAATTATGGTTAATTATGTTCTTGTTATGCCAGATGCTCCCTGTTCAGGCCAGGGCGGGCAATTTGTGTCCTTTCCCTGCCCCTCACCTGCTTTTCCCTTTGTCCTCCCTGCTCCTGCTGTGCGTCCCCTGGGAAGGGACCCTCCACCCGGTCACATCCCTCCCCTTAAGGCAATAGATCCCGCTGCGGTACCTGAGGGTCAGGCTTCTCCTCTGAGCCTCTCTGCTCTGGCTGGCATTTCCCTGCAGCTCTGGGGATCTGGCAAAAACAAACCCAGCACTGGCCCGGGCTCAGGAGTCCAAGCTCTGCCGTTGGCCTCTAGGGGCTGAAGACTCCTTAGCACGACCCACCAAGAATGAGTAACAAAGACGGTTGCTTGAAGGTGCTGAAGGCATCATTCAGCAAAGCAGCAGGAGCCAAAGGTTTGAAGTCAAATGAAACCTTTATTCAAATTCTGGCTTGGCCATCTGTAGCTGTGTGGCCTCGGGCAAGTCACGCCACCCCTCTGAGCCTCCGTTTCCTCTGCTCTAGAATGAGTGGCAGTATCTGATGCATGGAGTGATGGAGGACTGAATGGGGTGACATGTGATCGAGTGTCCACCACAGGCACAGTGCTGTTGGGGAAGGGGCGATGGTCTCTGTAGACGCACCGTCTGGGGTTCAGAAGGTCAGGAGCAGGGACTGTACGTGGGTCAGGCTGTGAAAAGCCACCGCAACGCCAGGCTCTCTTCCATGGGGCCAGGGGCGGGCTGGGGGCTGTAGAGAGGCTGGGACACTGTGACCCAGGTTTTCACAGACCTGGAGATTAGTGCCATCCCACAGAACTTCCAGCGACGGTGGAGGTTTCTATATACTGAGCTACAAGTTATATAAGTTATATGTTTCTACAACTGTGCCACCCATTACCACAGCCATTAGCCGCCTCTGGCCACGGAGCATGTGAAATGTGGCTAATGTGACTGATGGGCTGCAATGTCCATTGTACTTAATGTTAAGTGATATCAACTTAAACAGCCACGTGTAGCTAGGGGCTACTGGGTGGGTATCACCTCACTAGACAGTCAGTGGTCCTACTGACTCATCGTATGGGTGGGGAAACCGAGGCTCAGAGTAGGGAGAGGACGTGCTCCAGGACACACAACGTCACCTGCCTCCGAGTCTGAGCTGGGCGTGGGGTGGGCAGGCACGGGTGGAACGGTCTTTCACGGAAAGCCAGCCTCCCTTTCTTTGCCCATCCAGGACTGGCCGAGCTGGGGTCCACGCACTGCCGGACTAGCCCGCACCTGAGTGCCAGCTGGGTGCCATGAGTGCTCTAAGAACTTTACATGTATTATGTCACTTAATTCTCAGAACAGCTCCAAGATGTAAGTATCATAATTGCCTCCCCCCCTTTTCTTCAGGTGGAAGACTCTCCCGCACATAGTAATACCACTGTAACTGTATCTTCATGCCTCCCTCTGCCCCCAGTCCAAGGGTCTGTGAGACTTCTGGGGGTGCTCCCTCGCACAGGGGCCCGATGTGGCCCAGAGATGCTGCAGGAAGCTCACGTCCTTCGCCAGCTCTGAGAAGTCACTCGCTTCTCGGGGCCGCAGCAGTGAGGAGAACCCCCACGCTGCAGCTCTCCCGAGCTCCCCCGGCCACCCTTCCCCACGACCTCCTGAAGCAAGATCACATCTCAGGACGAGTCCAGACCCGCCCCTCCCTCCCTTCTTACCCACGTGGCTCTGCAGCCGCCTCTGCTGGTGGGGACAGAAGGATGATGAGCTCCGTCTTCCTGCAGGGCCAAACACTGAGCCGTGAAACCCGTGGGCTGGAAACCAGCGTGGCACCCCCAGCCCACGCACCCCTTGCTGCCCCCAACGACCAGAGAAGGCTGATTTTGTGATTGACAGCAGAACAGAACTGGAAAAAGTGTTCCAGATCAGACACATAAAATAGTGACTGTGTCCTTGCGTGATGAATCCCGAGTGCCTCAAAAAGCCAGGAAAACAACTTTTACAAGATAATAACAATGAGCAACTGGGAGAGATTTTTAGGAGTGGCTGTGTTTTAGGACTGGGAGGCACAGCACGTAACCCCAGGACCCAAAACAGTTCAGCACCATGGAGAGCAATACGCAGCCGCATTCCTCGGGCCACGCCCATGCTTCCTAGATTTGTGGAGTCATTCCTTCCTCGTCTGTCAGCCTGTCCTTCTGTCTATTCATTCACTGCTTATTGAGCACCAGGTGCCAGGCCTGAGTGAGGCTCTGGACACACTGAAGTGAGTGAAACAGACTCACGCAGGTCCGTCTTGCAGACTAGGGGGCTCCTCTTTCTCCTCCCCCCTCTTCTGAAGGCCCTGAGCGTCAGGCGCCCAATCCTTCTGCTCACCTGACGTGCAGCGTCCTGATAGTCCGGCACGTGACCGCCGCTTTGGTCAAGCACAGTAGGGTCTCTACGGAGATGTTGTTCTGGCTCAGGCTGAATGATTGCGGCAAAGGCATCAGAAGTGAATCCCCTATCCCATGGGGCCCAGAGCTTTGCTCTCTCTCTCCCAGGTTGGAGGGTGACTCAGGCAGGGGCTCGGGTGGAAGGGCCGCTTACTCGAGCTTCTGGAGCCGTGGCAGGGCAGGGAGGACCTCCACGATTTGCAGCACCTCCTGGTCCTTGAGCTGGTTGTCCTGAAAGCTGCAGGGAGGCCAAGTCCCTCAGTCCTGGGGGAGGGGCACTTAGAAGCTCCAGTCGGTGGGTGACAGGCATGGCCACCCTCATGGGGCGGGGGGGACAGAAGGTGGGGCCCAGCATGAGCTGGTGACCGGTTCCACGGTATCCAACACGTCCAACTAGAAGGAGAGGCCCTCTGCTGGCCTCATGTCTGTTCTTGTCCAGTCCCTACGGGGGGTTCCTGTCTGGTGGCTCAAGGGATCCAGATGTGGGGCTGAAGGCTCATGAGGTGGGACGAGGAGACCCAGCAGACCTTGCTCTTGGGGACACAACTGGGATGCGCCTGAGGCCCAAGTTCATCGGCAGGGCTTTTTGGCTCCCAGGTGGTGAGCAGTCTAGACTGGAGTTCGGCAGAGGCCACTTTCAGCCTCAGCTCTGGCCCGGACTCCCCAGAGCCCCGGGCCAAAGGCATTCCTTCCTGACCTCACGTTCCTCACCAGCCAGATGGGGTCCACAGCCCAGCCCCGCCTGGGTTCCTAAGCTGGAGGGACAGAAGAACTGAGGAGCTCAAGGGCACCTTGTATGTGATCACTCTGGTCAGAAAAAGTGTTTGGAAAAACGGAACTTGTTGACCTTCACTTTTCTAATTATTGGGCACAACCTTAATCTTCTCTTCCACCACGCAGAGTAATCACACACGAAGACTCTCAGCAGAGGGGGCAGAGGGGACCGGGGCCCAGCTGATGCCCCGCTAAGCAAGAGGTGCACCCCAGTGCAGGGCTGCACCTGCTGGGATGAAGGGGTGCCTTTTCTAAATCTCACAAAGGTGCCAGCTTGCGTGGTTCTGCCAGGGAGCTGCTGGGGAGGTGCCCTGGCCCCACCCTCCTTGGGCCACTCATCACAGACACGGGGCAGGAGTATGTTTGGGCCTATGCACTTAGATGTGCACGTGGATCTAAGTGTGCGTGCACACGTGTGTGCCGCACATATGCACAGCTAAGATGTGCATGCACGTGGGGCAGGCATACACTTGTGAGCAGACAAGCGCATGCCCAGACACGTATGTGATGCATGCAGAAGTATGCATACATCTCACGCATGTGTGTGTCCCACAGTGCCAACACCTGCCTGCACACTGCCATCCCTCCTCCCGGGGTCACAGGCAGGGGAGAGGGGGCCTCACAACTCAAGTTCCTTCAAAATGGCCCCAAATATTGGATGACACAGGTACTTCTTTGGGGTCTTTAGGGTCCAGCCCCAGCTTGTTCTTGGGCTGATGCCTCCCCTCTTTCTGAGCTGCACTGAAGACCTACTGTCCAGACCCCACAGGACATGCAAGACCTGAGCAGTGACCTCTTCCCGCAGCCAGTGAGCCCTGCTGGACACCACTCACCTGACCTCTTCCAGGTACGGACAGAGGGGCAAAGCCTGAACCAGGTGCTGGATGCCTCGGGCAGTGATCTTACTTCCTGCTAACCTGCAGGGCAAGCAAAGATGGAGGGGGGAAATGGGGATGGGAAGTGGGGGTAGGCCCCAAATCCGCCCTGTGTGGGGTTGAGGGAAGGAAAGAGGGTCCCGGCACCCCCGGCTGAGGCTCCCTCTCGGTTCCAAGTCCTGGCTCACCCCAGCTTCTTCAGGCTCCTCATTGTTGGCAAGCTCCTGGAGAGGGCTTCGGCGAAGGCATCCCCACACCTCCTGCTCTTAAAGCTGCCACAGGAAGAGGCAAGGCGGCAAGTGATCAGTGCTGGGCAGGGCTGGAGGTCATGACCCACCTATCTCCGACAGAAGGAACTGAACCCAGTCACGTTAATAGTAGTAGTTGTTGTTGCTGTTGTTGAAATGGATGCAGTCGTAACGAATACATGTCATGGCAGAGACTGCTAACTGTCCACCAATACCCATCCTCCATACACGGAGCTACAACTGGGAACGCGGTTTCCCAGCAAGGGACGGCATTTCCCAGCCATCGTTTGTGGCTCAGTGTGGCCAAATGACCACGTTCTCACCACTGGAATGCGAGCGGACAGATGCACCCTATTTCTGGGACTGGGCTTGTCTAATGCATGCTTTCTCTTTTCCTACCCCCCCCTGCCCCGCCCAGGCCAGAGCACAGATGTGCCCATGAGTCAGCTCTGACCATGCACACCAATGCACCCAAGAAGATGACGGAGCAATGAGGGAAGGAGCCAGGTCCTTGCGTGACCGCTTGGAGCTGAGCCATCCCCTCTGGCCTGGACTCTGAGTCTCCCGTGAGAGTGAAAGGAAACGCTCCCTTATTTAATCCACTGCGTTTCGGGAGGGGGGTGGGAGGTTCTCTGTTCCTGCAGCTTAGCCTCTTCTCCAGCCAGTACACATACTGAGCCTTTGCTGTGTGCCAGGGGTGTGCTAAAAAGAGTTTTTCGTGCCTCATTTCACAGCAGCCCTAGGAAGTAGGCATTATGACTGACTCATTTTCAGGAGGAAGAAACTCAGACTGAGAGGTGGAATCATCTGCCCGGAGTCACCCAGCCCCCGGCAGCACAGCCTGAACCACAGGCCCCAGCCCATGACGGAGAGAGGAGCACTGGTGGTCCAGACGCCGTGACAGGAGGAGAGCCAGCTTGGACCTCAGGGGTCCTGGCGAGGCACGGCGCTCCCTCGCTGCGTCCCGGGCTAAGGGAGGGATGGAAGGGCCTGTCTACTCTGATACTCAAGATTCTTATTCAGCCTCCAAGCAGGGGGCTGCCAGACTGGCTGGCCCCACATGCCCACGAGTCCAGTTCCCTCCCCGGTCCTGCCCTGCCCTTCCTCTCACCTGAGATTCTCCACCTGCCCACAGCCTGCCAGGGCCTCAGGGCAGCAGGGCTCCAGGGGACAGCCCTCAAAGGCCAGGTGGATGGGGGCATCCCTGTGCTCCAGGATGTTGGTCAGGGCAGCCAAGTCGGTGTAGGTCAGCAGGAAGTTGTGGAAGGGAAGGTCGTAGGGGAGGCTGCGGGCGGTGAGGCTGGCCAGCTCAGGCTCCTGCGTCTCACCCACACAGTGACACAGCTCTATAACCTTCGGCCCCGTGAGCCTGCGGGTGGCCAGCTTCTTCAGTGCCTGTAGGACTTCGGCCTGCCTGGAGGCCACCCACGCCTCGCCCCGCTGCGTCAGGTGGTTGAGGAAGGGTCGGCAGGCACGGGATGCCAGGCCCGCCAGGAAGGTGGGGACGTGGTCTAAGAGCCCCAGTCTCGCCTTGGTCCGCAGCACCCAGCGAGAGTTGAGGGTGACGTGGCGGGCGAGCACGCTCTTCTCCACGCTGGGGCTGACCATCAGGTGCAGGGCAGCGAAGAACTCCTGCAGGCTGAGGTGGGTGAAGGCATAGCCTATCTGCTGCTGCCTGGGGCCCGTGCAGACATTGAAGGAGGTCAGCAGGCCCAGGGCAGCCCCGAAGGCCATCACGGATGGAGGAATGTCTGTGGCAGAGAAGATCACCTTCCCTATCTCCAGGGCCTCCAGGGCCACCTCCGCAAGGCCCATCAGGGAGTCGGTAGCCCGGGGCCCGTGGGGACTGAGGGCGAGCACCATCTGCACGTAGCTCTGAGTCACGGTGGGCAGGAGGGCCTCGGACTGGCCCGGAGACAGGCCCGGGAGCAGGTGGCGGAGGCAGAGGCAGGTGACTCGGCACAGGGCGGGCACCGCGCACATGCGCCGGAGACGCCCGTTGGCCCGCAGCTCCTCCAGGGCCGCCTCCTGCAGCGGCTCGGTGCCGAAGAAGCGGCCCACGTACTCCTCCACCCGAGGCCCGTCAAAGCCCCACATGTGGATCGTGGCGGCCTCCGTGGGCAGGCAGTCCGGCAGCTTCCCTGGACGGGAGGTGGCCATGATCCTGCAGCCGGGCAGCAGCGTCCCTCGGCAGAGGCCGGAGAAGAGGGCAAGGGCCGGGCCTGGGGCCTTGGGGCCAGCCCTGCCGGAGCAGGGATGCAGGGCTTCCTCCAGCCCGTCAAAGATGAGCAGCACCCCGCTGGCGTTCTCCTCCAGGTACTGGAAGACAGCGTCGGAGCCCGCCTCGGGGCTTAGGTACACGTCGAACAGGAGCTGAGGCAGCGTCAGGACGCTCGTGATCAGGTTGAGCTGGCGGAACTCGAAAAGGAACAGGGCCTGGAAGCGGTCCAGCTGGCCGTCGGCCCACCTCTGGCAGAGCCAGCGGGTCAGGGTGGTCTTGCCCATGCCGGCCTTCCCCAGGAGCACCGTCACCCTCGGGCCCTTGTCAGTCCTGGTGTTGAACAGGTCCTGGAGGCTCACGTCCATGCCGTCTTCTGCCCTGGGGCTCCCCATGGAGGCCCCCTCCTGAGTGTTGAAGGGTGCGGTGGCCCGGCCCCACTGCAGGATCGTGGGGATGTAGGCCTGGTGGAAGGCGAGGGGCTGCCCTGGCCCGGGGAGCTTGCCGTCACAGCGCTGCTGGGCGGACGTCCTCAGCAGCTGTAGGTACCTCCTGGCCAACTCTGCTGGGGGCAGGAAGATGGCGTGAGGGCAGGAGACCTCCCCAGCCCCCAGCCTCCCCGCCCCAGTCCTGGCTATTGGGAGTCTGCAGCCTTGGCTGTGTATATGCGGAGGGGGGCTGGCAAGAGCACATGGGGACTCGTGTGCCACCCAAATCCCAGGGAGGAGTTGTTTCTGCAGAAGCGGAGTCTCTGGCAGCCATTTAAACAGGATGTCTGGCGGGGAAGTGTGGATCACGGTTTTCTTTGCTTTGCAAAGACATAGGTGGTGTAAAGTTTTTAACAAGATGCAGAAGGGAAAAGGGGTACTTCTGATCAGAAGAACAACCTCCCCTGGGACATCTGAGTAATATGGGTTCCTCCCCAGTATTTCAGTTCTGCAACGTCCAGGGACGAGGGCTAACAACCTGTGAGTGCAGGCACTGACCAATCAGAACGGTGGGAACTGTGACGGTGCTCCTGGGAGCTGGGCCCCTACTGTTCCAGGGGATGACTTTTGAAATGCTGAGTCATTGGGAGACCTCAGGTGGCCCAGGGAAAGGACTGGGGACACTGCTGGGGGACCCAGGAGCCCTGCCGGGGGACCCGAGGTGGTAGTCTGTTTTATATCCGTGTGAATCTTCTGACTGCCTGTGAATCCTTTGGCTATCCCCATGGGTGTTGGGTTTCCCAGCTGGTGGGACAACTGGCAGAGAGCAAAGACTCTTATGGACAACTGGTGGGAAATGAGAGAAGTTCTGTCTCTCCTACTTCCCCTGGCCCGGCCAGTGCTCAGCAGCCTCCATGTCCCCCCATGGGTCCCAAGGGCTTCTGCTTTGTGTGTGTATGTGTGTGGGGGGGGGTCTCCCTGGTACCCTGCTCACCCCTAAAGTGGCCAAGGAGGGCCCAGGCATGAGGTTGTGAGGGTCACCTCCCTTGGGCCCACTCAACACTAAGCGTATGCAGAGAGGTCCCTGGAGGAGGCTCCGTAATAAAGCTGTCACTTGCTGGGATGCTTCCAGCTCCTTCCGCTGAACTATCTCCGGAGAAGCCCCCTCGTGGCTTGAAGGAGAGGCCCTCCTTGCCAGACTCAGCCCGTTCCTCTGCCTACTACCCGCTCCTGTGCCCACCCAGGACGTTCAATCCTTCAGGCATGGCAGCTTGGGATAGGAGGGTCACTAGGCCCCTGGAGGCTTGTCATCAGGGAACAGTGTCCAGGATCTGTGTCTTGGCCCCAAGGCAAGCCAAACCCTGTGTTCGGTTCAAGTCCCTCCCCACCTCAGTACACACCTAGGTACTGCTTCCTGGAATGCTTCAGGAGGGGTGAGGACCCGCAGCTCTGGTGAGGCCGCTTGAGGCCTGGAAGACATAAAGGAAAGAGTAAGGGGTGAGGTTTTGGGGCTGAGGAGGTCCCCAGGACCTCTGAGGGGCTCCCTTCCACAAACAGGCAGGCAGGCAGGTATATCCACACTCAGGAGCCAAGTGAAGGCAGCCCAGTGGTAAGTGCCAGAAGGCACCGGGGACCAGGGCGAACAGTATTGAGTTGTTGGGGAGCTGGGATTATGGGGTGGCTATTTTCTGTTAAAGCCTGATGTTACTACCATGCACGGCTGTAAGTAAAAAGTTGATGCGTCTACAGAAATAAAAGGTCTAAACTCACAGCTAACATCACACTCCATGGAGAAAGACTGAAAGCTTTTCTTCCTCTAAGAGCAGGAACAAGACAAAGATGCCCACTTCCACCACTTTTGTTCAACACAGAACTGGAAGTTCTAGCAATTAGGCAAGAAAAGGAAACAAATGGGAGAAGTAAAATGATCTGTTTACAGGTGACAGGATCTTACACTTAGAAAACCCTAGAGACTCCACCAAAGAAAGTTCTTTTAGAGTTAATAAATGAATTCAGCGAAGTAGCAGAATACAACCTGCAAAAAAACAGTTGCATTTCTATACACAAACAACGAACAATCTGAAAAGGAAATAACCAGAATAATTCCACTTACAACAGCATCGAAAAGAATAAAATACCAGGAATCAACTTAACCAAGGAGGTGAAAGATTCATATAACAAAGATGACAAAACACTACTTAAAGAAATTTAAAAAGGCATAAGTAAATGGAAACAGATCTCAGGTTCATGGATCGGAAGACTTAATACTGTTAAAACATCAACGCCACCCAAAGTGAGCTGCAGACTCCATGCAGATGCAACCTTACCACAATCCCAGTGACTTTTTTCCCAGAAATAGAAAATCCCATCCTGAAATTCACATGGAATATCAAGGCACCCTAAATAGCCAAAACACTCTTGAGAAAGAAGAACAAAGCCAGAGAACTTACATGTCCTGGTTTAAAAACTTAGTACAAAGCTACAGTAATCAAAACAGTGTGTATTGGCATTAAGACAGTCATACAACCTGATAAAATAGAGCACCTAGAAACAAACCTTTGTATGTAAATGTTGTTGTTTTTTTTTTGACAAGGGTGTCAAGGCCATTTCAATGGGAAAATGACCATTTTTGGGTTTTTTTTTTTTTGATAAATGGAAAACTGGATATCCACAGGCAAATGAATAAAATTGAACTCTTACCTAACACCATATGCAAAAAGTCACTCAAAATGAGCCAAGGACTTAAATGGAATACCTAAAACAATAAACCTCTTAGAAGAAAACATAGGACAAAAACTTCACTATGTGGGAATTTAACAACGATTTCTTGAGTAGGACACTAAAGGCACAGGCAACTAAAGAAAAAATAGGCGATTTGGATTTCATAAAAATTTAAAAATTTTGTGCATCAGCCCTGGCTGGTGTGGCTCAGTGGATGGAGCACCAGCCTGTGAACTGTAAGGTCGCCAGTTTGATTCCCAGTCAGGGCACATGCCTGGGTTGCAGGCTAGGTCCCCAGCTGGGGGCATGTGAGAGGCAACCAATAGATATTTCTTTCACACATCATTATTTCCCTCTTTCTCTTTCTCCCCCTCTCTAAAAAAGAAATAAAATTTAAAAAAATAAAATAAAATGAAATAAAATAAAATAAAAATTTTGTGCATCAAAAGCCACTATCAACAGAGTAAAAAGGCAACCCACAGAATGGGAGAAAATATTTTGCAAAATGTATATCCGAGAAGGGATTAATATCTGGAACATATAGAGAACTCCTAAAACTCAACAACAACATAAAACCAATCAAGCAGATTAAAAAATGGGCGAAGGATTTGAACAGACATCTCTCCAAAGAAAACATACAAATGGTCAATAAGCACATGAAAAGATGTTCAGCATCACCAATCTCTAGGGAAAGGCAAACCAAAACTACAGTGAGAGGCCACCTCACACCCATTGGGATGGTTACTATTACTAAAAACAGAAAGTAGTAAGTGTTGGCGAGGATGTGGAGAACTTGGGGCATTTGTGTGCTGCTGCAGGAATGTAAAACGGGGCAGCTGCTGTGGAAAGCAGTATGGAGGTGTCTCCAAAAATTAAAAATGGGACAGCCATAAGACCCTGGGTTCTAGGTACATACACAAAAGACTTGGAAGCAGGGTCTTTAAGAAACAGCTGTTCACCCAAGTTCATAGCAGTGTTACTCATAACAGTTAAAACATGGGAGTGAGCCAAGCGTCTGCCCATCAATGGCTAAACAAGTAAACTGTGGTCTCTCCACATGATGGAGTACCAGCTTTAAAAAGGAAGAGAATTCTCAAGCCCTGGCTGGCGCAGCTCAGTGGATTGAGTGCGGGCTGCGAACCAAAGTGTTGCAGGTTCGATTCCCAGTCAGGGTACATGCCTGGGTTGCAGGCCATGACCCCCAGCAACCGCACATTGATGTTTCTCTCTCTCTCTCTTTCTCCCTCCCTTCTCTCTCTAAAAATAAATAAATAATTTTTTTAAAAAAAAAGAAGAGAATTCTGACACACACCACCACAGGGATGAACCCTGAGTACCGGCTGAGTGAAATAAGCCAGTCGCAAAATGACTCCACTTACACGAGGCAGTTAGAGTCGTCAAAACCAGAAAGACGCAGAGCAAGGTGGCGGTCACCAGGGGCGAGGGGAAGGGGGAGAGGGGGGTTGCCGTTGGACGGGGACGGAGTTTCAGTTTTACCAGAAGAAAAGAGTTCTCTGGAGGCGGGTAGTGGTGATCAACCGCAGGCTGCACAGCGGTGCAAGGGTGCACTTAATACCACTGAACTGTGCACTCAAAAATGGGTAAGGTGGCAAATTTTCTGTTGTGTGTATGTTGCTGCAGTAAAAAGAATGAAATGTTCTGAGAACGGGCTGTGGCCCAAGAATCGGTGAGGTGGTCCGCATTTGGTCGGGGGCCCCTCTATGCTCCAGCAGAAAACCGCTGGAGGCTCCCTGGGCGTGGCCAGCAGCGCACGGCCTGTCAGGACCCAGCTGTCCAAACAGCGAGGGACCACAGTCAGTGGGGCTGCAGCCTGAGGCCCCGAGGCCTGGGGACAGGAAAGTGGGACCAGGCTTCCCCAGGTGAGGCCAAATGGAGGATTCTGGCAGAGTGAAGGAACCGTCAATTTAAGCTCTCCCAGGAGGCTCCAGGCTAGACCCCTGGGGCAGGCCACAGCCTTGAGGGGCAGAGAAGGGGAGGAGGTGGGAGCCATGGTGAGGGGCAGCGGACAAGCGCAAAAGGATCGGGGGATGAGGAGGAGGGTTTATGGGACATGGCTGTGACGGGTCCCCACCAGCCTCCTCCAGGTCTGATGTGGGAACTTGCTCACCACCCGCCTCCTGCTCCCCAACCCAGGGCCTCACCGTGGCTGAGCCGAGGCTCAGGTTCACTGTCTTCGCCAGTTTCCAAGGGACTGAGAAACCCTGTGTGAGAGAGGGGAGGACATCACACACCGCTGGGATGCGCTGGGACCAGCTCCGGTCTTCGGGGCTCAGGGCTCACCCCAAAGCATGGGTCCCCCAGCAAGGGAGAAGTAAAGTTTACCCTCAGCGGCCTGTGGGGGGCGCAGCTGGAGGTGGGCCGAGAAAGCAGCCAGGTGCTCAAATGTATGCATGCGTGTGTACACATGTATGTACACACGCATGCATGTAGATTTGCACCCAAACAGGCATGTGTGTGTCGCATGTTTATGCATGTGTGTGCACATGCTCGTGTTTGTGCACTGGAGAGCCCCTTGCATTTCCTGCACGCTGCCTTGAGGTGCAGTTGTGGAGTGAGTTCTCACCGTGTCCCCATGGTGCTGTGTAAACAGAAGGGGCCCAAGAAACACCCACTGCCCTGAACAGATTCAGTCTGCCTGCCCGTCAGTACAGGTGTGAGGTTTCTCCCTGGGACTGCTTCTGACCACGTCGCAAGAAGAAACCTCTTGGGTATTATGGGCTGTTTGGAATTTCCTGGCTGGAAGGAGTCACCCACCACCCACCCTTTCTCTTCTTGCCTCTTGCCTCCCCGGGCAACTGGGGTGGTACAGGTGGAGGGAGTTGCCCTGGTCTCCTGCCGATGTGGCAGCTTTAGGAAATTCGCTCTGGGAAGTGTCCAGAAACAGGGCATTTTGATCCTGGCTGAGCCATGCCTTCTCGGTGTGACTCAGGTGGGCCCCCGCTTTCCCGGGGCCTGTCCGCACCTCTCACGCATGCCCTTACCGCCTCCTTCGTGGCCCCAAGTGCTCAGCAGCAGCACCTCCAGCTCCAGGGGCACCTCCAGCTCCATGCACACACAGTGGATGAACGCCTGCCAGGTGGCCGGACCTTGCGCGTGCAGCTCCCTGAGTTGCAGGAGGACCCTCTTTCGGAGGTCTAGGGCCTCATTCCCGGAGCCCAGGTCCGTGTTGGGGAGGAAGAACTTCACCTTGGCACTCAGCCATTCGGGGTCATTGCTGAGCAGCCTCGCGAGACAAACCCACTGGTCCCTGGTGTCCAGATGGAAGCTAATGGGATCCATGAGGAGCTGACCCTGTAGGGACAGGGTGGGCAGGTGAGCTGGAGGGAACAGGAGAGCTGGGGGCAGGTGAGCTGGGGACAGGTGAACTGGGGGACAGGTGAGCAGTGGGACACCTAAGCTGGGGGGAAGCCAAAGGGCACAGTACAGAACTCCGCCCACACACATCGGAGGGGCGGAGAGTAGGCAGACAAGCGGCCTCTCTGTGGAGCCCCAAAGCCTTTGCCCCGGGGTCAGTCCCAGAGATCAACCTCCTTCTTCAGCATCCGTCCCCTTCTCCCAACTGCGCCTGTGTGCTGGCTCTGAAATGGTCTAGTTCGTTCCCCGTGGACGGTGCCCAAGAATGCTTTACTCATTATGTTTCCATGGACCCTCTTGTGATGCTCTCTGTCCGAGCTGATCTATCTGTCCCCCTAACTTCACTCTCCCTTTCTTCTTTAGTACTGGAACCCCTGAATATTCCTTGCTTAGCTGGAATAGGCTATTTCCCAGTCTCCCTTGCAGTGAGATGTCATTAAGTTTTGGCCAATGGGATGTCAGTGGAAGTGTTGTATATCCTTTTTTACTTCTTCCTGTCGGCTGGAATGTTGATGTGATGGCTGAACCTCGGGCAGCCATACTGGATCACGAGGTGGAAGCCAGGGCTTAGGGAGATGGAGGGTAACGCTTTCCACCTGCCCTGGACTCTCTGACATGGAACTTGTATGACACGACATGGAAATACATTTCTATTTTCTGTTTAAAGCACTACTATTTATGGCTTTCTGCTACTCACAGTAAAATCTGATCCTAGCCAATGCAAACCCTCTTCTCTCTCCGCAAATTTAGGCAAATTCTCCCCTTCTAAACTGTAACTCTCAAACAGCTTGCTGGCAGGAGTTCCAGAACAAGGTGCAGACACTCACACAGCAGGGGCCTAAAAGTGTGCAGTCCCCTTGACTCAGCGACTCCATTTCTGGCATTCCAGCCTTAGGAGACAATCACGGAGGGACATCAAATGTTCACCACAGTGCTGCGTACTGCGAGAATATTTATACCACTTAAAAACTGGAAACCGCCCGAATGTCCAGGAAGTGGAGATTAGTTGACTAACTGGTTGGTTGTCATATAAAGAAATATGCTAAAAATTTTCCAAATGTACCTTCTGGTACTATTTCCTTAATAACTGCAGCAAACACTCAGAAAGCACTGACTATGTGTTGGGCACTGTTCTAAGTGCTTTACGTGCCTCACTGAATCCTCACTCCAGAGACCTCCACTTACTTCTAACTCTGAAAAGGCTGAGAGGCCCACCAGGAGCCAACCTTATTGACCCCCGGAGGCGGGGGCACGGACAATGTGTCTTGGGGTTCAGACCCTAGCTGTTCCCTTGACCCTAGCAGAGGCCTGCTGGGCATGTGTCCCCCCGACCAACCCCCCTCTGGCCATCCCTCCCCAACCAGACTAATAAAAATAACTCCTTGCTCAGGCACAGCACTTTAGAATTGGTGAAGTCCACTCACATCCGTGGGGCAGGCGGGGATCACCCCTCCCCACTGAGCATGTGGAAACACCAAGGCCACTGAAGAGTAAAGGACGTGCCCAAGGTCCCACTGCATGTCCATGGCAGAGCCAGGCTCAGAACTGAGACTTCTCAGCCTGAGGCAGCAAATTCCCAAGGCCCTGGAGACCTCGGTGGTAGCAGACCAGGGCGGAGTCCCTGACCTTGGTGTGATCCGGGCAATGGCAGGTGGCCATGGCCTGGGGCTTCCGTCCCGGGCTGCCGTGGCCAAAGTCCCTGCTGCCCATGAAGAAACCACTCCGGACAGCAAGTGCCAGGCGGCATAAGGAGTGCCTTGGAGGATATAATTTCTGAGGTTCTTGATCCTGAAGTTGCCCCTCCTGCCAGCCTAACACAATGCCTTTCTTTCCCCCACTGGGGCTTGAGCCCCTTGCGGTGGACACGTTGAGCCCTTGAAGGGCAAGCTTCCTGGGAGAAAACGGGAGTCATTGAGGCTCCTGTGGGAAGCAGCCTTGGAGGTGCGGCTACAGTAGACAGCCCCGAGGCCCCGAACCTAGGAGGCTGCAATCTGCCCCCGCTCTGTAGCTAATTCTCATTCCCTTCCTCCTCTCCGGGCCCTCGGTAGGACTGCATCTCCCTCCCTGCCCCCTTGACATTGGAAACGTCAACGGAATGTGCTTTGGCTAAGACACTTGGGGCTTCAGTTACACCATCTATGAAATGGGTAGATTGGATGCCATCTCAGGCCCTTGCAGACCTTCTGTGTCAATGACTTCCACCCTCAGGCTGAATGGCAGCCAAGGGCAGGTTTGTCGTGCTGGGGACAGCCCACTGGGGTTACATCTGCACCGGGGGTGGGCGGGGAGTGATGGGAGAAACAGGAGAGGCAAAGGGGAAAGGTCACCTACTTGGCTTCCCGGTTCATCATAGGTGTTCTAGGGTGTCATGGAGAGGGTCTCGTGGGCGGCCGGGCCAGTCCTGTTTCTGCGCATCGAGCTGAATCTGCACATTGTTCCCGCGGGGCAGGCCCCTGAGGAGAGAGGAGACAGGGTGCTCTGTCCTGTGCTCCAGAGTCCAAGAGGAATGCTGTAGGGAGGCACCAGCCCCTCCCCGCCTGGGCAGACCCCTCGCCGGACACGTGACCCCGGAACGTCCCCTGGCCTTCGCGCACAGACCCGTTCTTCCCGACCCCAGCTCCTCTCGCCCCTGGGCGGGGCCCTGCTCGCCCTCCCTGGGGTCCCCGCCTGCCTGCCACGCCTGGCCCAGGGGAGGTCCCTTTTCCTCCCCCTTTTCTTCCTCCAACTCGGACACGCACCTTCCAGGGACTCGTGGTGTCCCCGCGTGCCCTTCGAACACGGCCGACTCGCTACAGCTCCTTTGCTGGGAGGAACTGGCGTAACCCTCACCTCAGCTGCCGCCTGCCTTTCCCAATAAAACTGGAAAGCTTAGGGTTTGCGAGTCTCAGTCTAATCACATTAGGAAGTAGGTTTTAAAGAACGGAGACTCAACGTTGTTTGGAAAGAGAAAACCCAGAGGCACCGACCGCTGCCTGCCTGCCTGCCCTGAGCACAGTGATCGGTGCTGCGGCACACGCACGTGCAGAGCACAACCTTAGGGACTGCCGCCTGACACCTCGGAACGCACGAGAAAAAGGATGGCCAGACAGTACGCGGAAGGAGAAGAAAGGCTGAAGACCAGGACGTGCGCCGGCTGTGTACCCGAGACGTACGGGGAAGGTAACTACCAAGTTCCAGAACTTGAGATAAATCCACCTCAACTGGGCAGATCTGAACACAACAGAGACCAGTACTGCAGTTAGAGATAAAAAAGAAAGGTTCTGTTGGACAGGTACCGAGGGCACTGATGACCTTTCTTTCAACGCAGTTGTCAAACTCTAACAGAAGAAGAGAGGAGAGTTAGGAGCCCATCGAGATAAAGCTTCACTTGCTGGCCGCCCCACCGTGGGAGATCTGCTGGCCCCGCCCCCCTCGGGGCTCCTGGTGGAGGTCTGGGCCGAATCCAGGACAGACTGAGTTGTGCGGCTCTAGGACCGGGGCCATTTTTCCATAGCACTCCTGACAGGACAGGTGCAGAGCCTTCCCGTCACACGCACACACCTGGGCCTGTTAGGGCCCGATAACCCCTGCTGACGGCTCTCTGAGGCCCCGCCCCACCGCAAAGGTACACAAGCACCTGGCAGGTGGCAGCTAGACTTGGTGTGACCTGGGATGTTGCTGAGTGGTCCTACCTCACGCCACTGTTTCAGTGACTGAGCCCCACAGGCCGCGGGCGGTGGGGGCAGGCGGGGGCAGGTGGAGACGGGTGGAGACGGGTGGAGGCGGACTGCAGGTTTCCCAGGGACTTATGCTGACCCCACCCCTGGTGCTGGTAAAAGCCAGCGTGGGCACGAAGCTTGATCCTTCCCGCGCACACCCAGGCCCAGCAGACGCAGCCACACACCGTGGGTCGCTCTGCAGCCCCACACAGGTCGCCCCGGGCCACTCCCAGGCAGCGTCTGACACGGGGCTGCGCCAGAGTCCCACCTGAGAGGGCCCAGAACTGACGCAGCCAGTGACCAGCGTCAGACCACACCCGAGCAGGCCGCAGTCAGCTTCACCAGCAGCATGTAAAGGGCCCGGACCCTGCTGAGGCTAATTGCGCTCTTCGTGGTCCTTCCCAGCGTTCCTCAGGGGGTCTTTCCACCTTAGGCTGGGACGCAAAACTCAGTGTAACCAGCGTCACGAGGAGCTCCGTTTCCGTAGCTCCACACCATGGAATATTACTCAGCCACAGGCGTGAACCACGAAAACACTGTGCTCAGTGGAAAAAGTTCCAGTGTATTCTCGTAAGTCAATCCAAATGTTGAAGACTGCAGCCTGTGTTTACGTGTGCGTGCGTGTGTCTGTGTGAGTGTGCCCTTGCATACATAAAGACCAACTCTAGGGCAACTTGAGAAATTGGTGACAAGATTGTCTGGAGAGGGGACCTGGGGACACAGGCAAAGGACAGCCCTTTACACTGCCCTTTTGGACCACCGTGTACCATTCAAACTTCTTCACGGGGGTGTTTGGATTAAAAAAAAACACACACACACAAGAACATTTACATTAATACACAGAACAGACATGCCCCCAACACGTCCTTACGAGGCGTGCATGACGGTGAGTCAGCACAAGAAAGCACCAGCGAGGCCTCGCGGAGAGGGAAGTCCCGTGGGCAGCGTGACCGACGGCGTTAGCGCGGACTCGGGAAGGCAGGGAGGGAGGCGAGTGTGACAGGCAGAGGCTGACGCTTCCAGCTCACAGTTCATGCATCTGGAGGCCATATTTTATTCTACGATTCAGCTGAATGTTTTTATGTGTGTTGTGGAGACAGAACTCCATTTTCACGGGCACCGAGGTTGAAACAGTTGAACAGAGAATGCAGTGAATATTTGCTGAATGGCAGGCACGAGCCTTTGGACTTTATCTATTTTCATTCTCACAACGGCTCCTCTTGGATGCCTGGTGTGCGTTTAAAATTTCCAAGTCCCGCCCTGGCTGGGGTGGCTCAGTGGACTGAGTGTCGGCCTGCAAACCAAAGGGTTGCCGGTTCAATTCCCAGCCAGGGCACATGCCTGGGTTGCGGGCAAGGTCCACCCAACCCTAGTGGGGAGGGGTTGCGTGAAAGGCAACCACACATTGATGTTTCTCTCCCTCTTTCTCCCTCCCTCTCCTCTCTAAAAGTAAATAACTAAAACCTTTTAAAAAATAGAATTTCCAAGACCAGCCCTGGCTGGGCCTGGGTGCCCGGTCTCCCCTCTGAAGTGCCAGCTCCTGCCCTCACCTTCCTCATTTCGGCACAGGGGGGCCTCGTGCTTCCCGGGGCTCAGGCCAAAAGCGGCCTGGTTTTTCCCAGGGTGTCACAGAACCTCACTTCCTCCACCGCTGCCGCCTAGACCGGCACCGGCATCTCTCACCCAGATTCCTGCCCCGGGAGAACTGGTCTCCCTTCCTCTGCCCTGGCCCCACATCCTCTGGGGGGACGGGGTGGGGGGGGTCAGATCATCAAGTTCAAGCGTGGACCACACCACATACCTTTGTCTCTAGGAAACGCCTCGTCTCACCTTGCATGAGAGCCAAAGATTTTCTCCACACTAGGAAGATGTTGGAACAGTTTTTTTTAAAAAGTCAAACTTGGTAACTTTCAAATTCCTCTCATTGTGGAGGTTGTTTTCCATTTATTTTTAACTTGGCCAATTGATATTTTTTTTCTAAGAAAATTGCTCATTTTGTCAAGAATGTTCTTAGCACACGGTCCCTGGCCTTCCATCCGAACTGTTCCCTCTACCAATTGCCATCGCCTGTGTGTCCACGGGCAGCTCCGAGGGTGGCGGTGCACTGCCTAGGGCCACACGCTCGGCGCCCAAAGGGAGCCCGGGCGGGCGGATTCGCTGCAGTCCAGTGGTGTCGCCCCACCAGGTCCAGCCTGCGAGGGGGAGAAGGGCAGGGGCGAGTCTGCCGGCCCTGTCTGGGCGGCGGTCTCACTGAGGGTCTGCATGGAAGCTCCCTCCCACCCTGTGCTCTCGGGGACTCCTTCCTGCTCCCTGGAGGTGCTTACTGGCTGGAGGTCAGAGGGGCATGGAGAACTCAGGCCATTCCCTCACTGCAGCCCCAGGCCTTTGCCCTGGCTGTTCCCTTTGTCTGGGGAGCCTCCGCCTCCAGCCCACACGCCTGCACACATGCACCCATGCTCACGTGTGCATGCACACAGGTAGGAAAGCGCGTGCACACACATGCATATACACTCCTGGCCCTGTTGTCTCTATGACTCTGCTCTGGTCTCACCTCATTTCTCTCTATACATCCTCTCTGCTTCCCATCACCTCCAAGGGAAAGTCACGCCACGTTCCTATGACTTCCACAAAGCAGGTGTCCGAGAAAGGTTCGAAGGATGCATGCAGAAATGGTCCTTGCCGCCCGGCTCCTGGCCCCCGCTGGCCCTCACACCCCCATGGCCATGGCCGTGGCTGTGGCCATGGCTGTGACCGCACTCCCAGCCCCACCCCTGGTCCTCTGGTCCTTTCACAACACCCTGCCTTGCTCAAGGACCTTTCTCTGCCTCAAATGCCCTTCCCTTTCTGTCCCACCTTGCGAACGCCTCCTCCCTTCTCAGGGAAGTCTTCCAGGCTGCCGTCCCAACCCAGCCAGGCTCACAGTGGGGCGTCACTCCGTAGTGCTATCTCCTTTCTCTTCCCCAGTGTAGGGAGGTCTTGCCACTCTGCATTGTCACTTCCTCTGGGCAGACCACCACCCCTCAGCAGGCTGGGGACACTGGGAGGGCAGGGGCAGCGTCTGACTCTGGATGAGAGTGGACCCCCCGGCCCCGGGCGCTGGGTCTGCATCTGTCCTAGTTACCAGCTGCGGAACCCCCACCAGGCTACTTTATCCCTTGGTACCTCAGCATCCTCATCTGTAGACTGGGGGTGTCCTAGGTCAGGCCCTACAGGCAGAGCCCAGGACGGGTGTGTCTATAAAAGTTATCCATTGAGGGGTGAGGGAGGCAGGATAGGGCGGAAGAAGCAGCTAAGCAAGGATGTGGCTTCAGGAACAGTCTGGGTTCAGCCTGACCCACAGGGAGCTCTGGAGTGTGAACCAAAGGGCTTTCTACCCAAGGACCCTCTAGGGTTCCCAGATGTACCAGGCCAGTCCTGGCCTGGCTAGGACAGCAGGTGGCCACGTAGTGGCCTCGTCTATCTCACTTAAGAGTTTGTCCTGCCCAGCAGCAAGAGGACTGGGGGATTATGTCTCACACCTGCCAGTCACTGGCTATGGGTATCGCCCAGTGGGTGGAGGAGGGAGGGGTGTCAGAGGCAACTACTGTCAGCCAAGGGTAATCCTGTGGGGAAGGTGCAGCCATTACTGTCTCCACCTATGGCGGATCGTGGATGTAGCAGACGCAAGAGGGAGTGCCCACAGTGTCTGCTCTGGGGGTGATAGTAACCTCTAGGTGGTAAGGATGTTGGCGGATGGGAGATGAGATTCTGTGATGCCCTCAGATATGTGAAAGCGAAAGCCCTGACGGGGCCGGCACTCAAGGAAAGCTCAGGACCCGTTAGCTGTCATCACCGGTGGCGTTTTTGTTCCCAAAGGAGGCCCGGCCCCTGGCTCAGGGCACACAGAAGGAAGAGAGGGATGGAGGAGACAATACGACTCAAGTCACAGACTTCTGGCCACTGTCCCTTTGGCTCTTTCCTCTTTCTGACTCTCCAGGCTTGGATTAAGGGGG
Source organism: Phyllostomus hastatus (assembly GCF_019186645.2). Lineage (NCBI taxonomy): Eukaryota > Metazoa > Chordata > Mammalia > Chiroptera > Phyllostomidae > Phyllostomus > Phyllostomus hastatus. The sequence continues at coordinate 24,556,822 of NW_025334024.1, forward strand.
AGCCCCCATGAGGCTTTGCGGTAAGGAGAGACAGGTGTGAACAGGTCCCCAGGCTTGTTGGGACCTGTTTCCTCATTTCTCCAAGGGGGGCACCACTGGCCTTACCTGTTCTGGGTAAGGGCCAGGGGGTGTCAGGCTGAGGAGAGTCTGTGGGAGGCCGGAAGCCCTGTCCCCATGGCAGACCCCGAGTTCTGCCGTGGGCTCCCGGGCCAGGGCGACAGAAGCCACCGAGGTCAGGCATTGGGCAAGAGGGGCAGACAAGGGCCACCGAGGACAGGCATTGGGAAAGAGGGACAGACAAGAGCCACCGAGGACAGGCATTGGGAAAGAGGGACAGAAATACGGAGGCACTAACCCCAGGGCCGGAAAGGATATGGTTGCTGGTGGGGAAGATAAGAAAGGCACTCCACAGCCACAACAGACACTTGAACAGAAATATCTCTAAAGGCAGAGAAAGTGCCATTGAAGTTGTTTTCTCAGGGCCAAGGCAGCAGGCCAGGCCTGAAAACTTGGGGCGGACCAGCGCCTGCTAAGCCCCCAGGTCCTGGCAGAATCCTCCACGCCGAGCCCCCCTGGGGCTGGCCACAGAGAGGTCACAGTCTCCACCTTCCCTGGGGTCACTGGTCACAGTCTGAGTCTTTGCGGGGCTCCTGAGTCTAGAGGCAAAGGGGGACAGAGCTGCAGAGCTGGGAGGGTCCTGACTGTGGGGTCCACGCCAGGTCCATTTTACAGGTGGGGAGACTGAGGCCGTGTGAGGGGAAGGCCTCTCTGGCATTCTCCACGAATGAGTAGCAAAGGCAGGGCCAGCCAACCCAGCAGGCTCCCCCTAGGAGGTCACTGCAGCGCACCTCAGAAACCGCCTCCTTTCGTGGGGCCCCATGGGTGCCCCTTCAGGGAGACGTTAGCGGCTATCTCCGCCCTCACCCACAAAAGCTGATGGAGCAGGCAAGAGGGGTCCTGGACACCACACACGTCCACGGGGGACCATGATGTAAGGGGTGACTGTCGCTCACAATGGCAGAGTCCTGTAGGACTTGAAATGCATGGTCACAGTGCTTTACTGACGCAGACACTGAGGCACCCAGCATTCAGGGGACCCGCCGACGTCGCCAGCCTGAGAGTCGTAGGGCTGGGAGCTGAACAAACATCTCCTCACCTCGAAGCCATCTCGGGGCGGAAGGTGCTCCGGGGAGCGAGCTCTGGGCCTCAGGCCTGGGCCTGGGTGGGCCGTGTTCCGAACCCACCAAGGCCTCTCTCTCCTTGTCCCTGCAAACTGGGAACCCGGGTCCCAGCCTTCATCACGAAATCTCCTCCTTTCCCACAGCCACCTCCCCGCTGGAAGGGCCTGGACTTCCCACCCAAGGACCCTCTAGGGTTTCCAGATGCACCTTCCTCTGGGGCGAGGGCCCTGGAGCCAGCCCTGGACTGGCTGCCTAGGACAGCAGGTGGACAGCTAGTGGCCTTGCCTGTCCCGCACGGCCCTGCCAGTCTGGGCCCAGCACCCACAGGAAGAGACTGGCGAGGCCTCTGTGACAAGGCTCCCACCTGGCGCAGTCCTGGGCCTCCAGGGGCTGCTGCCCGGGGGATCTGCACTTTGGAACCACGCTGGGAACCACGGGGGCGTCTTTAAAATATTCCGATGAGCTGCCCCTGGCCCAATCACCGCGCAGCCCCTGAGTACAGAACAAAGGCATCAGTACTTCTGGAAGCTTCCCAGGCCACTGTGAGGCCAGGACACCTGCCGCTGCACTCCTGGTGGGAAGAGGCTGCCTCCATGGGCACTTGCACACCGGGACCTCTGATTCCCCAGCGAACAGGAGCCAAGCGATTCTTTTCCTCTGAGAGGCCATGGATGGAAAGGCCACCAGGAAGGCCATGTTTAGAAGACAGCTTGAGGGTATTTCCCCATGACTAACACTTGTTGACCCCCCTCGCTGAGTTTCAAGGCCTCCTCCACCTCTGGCCTCTGCCCCGGCACCTGTGCCCCATCTCCGTGGGTCTGCCAACTCTTCAAACAGAGGTCCAGGCTCAGCACGCCCACGCCCACAGAAAACCGAAAATGAAACTAAGGGCCAGAAAACCCCTCTTTCTCACCCACGTAGCTGAGGAAACCCGGGGGATTCTTGTGCTGGTTCTGAAGTTCAGGGGGACACGTGGTGGGCAGGTAGTGGAAGGCGGCTCCAGGCGCACAGGAGAGAAGTTGGGTCCTGAAATGCAGGTTCACGGCCTGGCACTGGGTCGGCCCGCTTTGAAGGGCCAATCAGCAGTGAAGTCCATATATGCACAGCGCACCTCCTCTTTGACCCCACAAACAAAGTGCTCGACAGAAAGCCACATGGGGAGCCACACGGAGCACCAGATAAGGACATCCTGTCGCCGTGTCTGGCCAATCCACATCCCCACAAAGTTTGGTGCAGCCACACCAGCGGGTTATGGGCACGAGGCCACTGATTGTGTTGGGACACCTGGCCCTTCAGGATGTGTTATTGAGTAAACAAGACGCGTTGCGTAACGACTCACAGAATATATCACTGATCTTAAAAACAAGCGTTAAACAAACACCACTCCCCATTTCTTCTCACGGGTCTATCCTAAACTGTCTTTAATGGCATAGAGGTTAAAGACGTGAACTGCAGTGCTAGGCTGTCTGGGTTTGGGACTAACCTTCCCCCGTCCACAGGCTCCGTGGCATCAGGCGAGTCACGCAACCTGTCGGGGCCTTAACAGTCTCATCTGTAAAATAGGGTCATAACAGCCTCCACCTCGCAAGGCCGTCACGGGGCTAACATGGGTTACTACATGTACAGTGCGCACACAGGGCCAGGCAGTGAGTAGGCCTGATGTAAGTATCATTTTTATTACACGAAGGCCCCACGTTCTGGAAGGCAATGCACCGAACTGGTTACTCAGACTGGGAAAGGAACCTGAGGCGGGGAGCAGTGAGGGAGAATCTGAAAACCTTACGTACACAGTGGTTTGCCTTTTGCAAGGGGATTTACCATCTTTTGCTGCATATAACGTATACTTTTTTGCCCAAATTTTGGAGGGAAAAATAAGGAGGCACATTGTACATAGGTAGTGCTAATTCCATATATATATATATATATAAATAAATGTTTTATCTATACTTATGCATTTAAAGTGTAACTCTAGAAAGCAATAACAATATCCACCCACAAAATAATACCCTGGAAACGATCATCAGTTTTGTTTCTAAATATAAAGAAATAAATATTTGAATTAAAAAATTAAAACGAAAGACTTTTTTCCCCTGAAAGTTCAGGCCAAAAACGTGGGTGCACATTACACACAGAGTATGTTACACACGGCAAAATACAGTAGTCCTATATGACTCAGGTGGTTTCAAATGGATACGTTTTTTTAAGTGAAAGAAGACAGAAGATCGATGACCAGAAGGCTGGGCTCTCTGAAGTTTAAAAGAGGAGTTTTGCTTCCGGGGCGGGTCACCTGAAGCATTTCTCCCATGGTGACCAACAGTGCCCAGACACATCGAACATGGCCAGGACAAAGACTTGGGGGAGAGGGGGTTTAGGGGGTTGGTTGTTAGGTTAGGGCCTGGGCTCCGAACCCCACTGCCCCAAACCGACTTGCTGGGTGATGCCAGGCGAGTCCCTACCCTCTCTGAGCCACCATTTACTTGTGTGTCAAGCGAGTCTATCTCACAGGGGTCTGTAGAGCTGATAAAAGAGCCCCCGGCGTCAGGAGGCTTGGGTTCAAATCCCGATTCAACAGTTAATGCTGTGCAACCTAGGGCAAGTTACTTAACCTCTCTGTACCACAGTCTCCTCGTCTCCCCAAGTGGGGGCGATGATTCTGCATCTACTTCACAAGGTCCGATGAGAACTGGAGACATTAATGCCTATCGCGCGCGCACGGCACCATGGGGGACACGGAGCTATTAGCGTGGACTGGGCATCGTGCCGCAGCATTCCACCCGCCTTTCTTCAGTGGGCCCTAGAGAACCTTCCAAGGCAGGTGTTTCCTCCTTTCCAAGAGGGATCAACGGACTCCGAGAAGCCAAGAAGCAAAGCACGGGCCTCACACTGAGACTGAGCCCAGAGGCTGAGCCCTTTCCACCTGAAGCGCCCCACCACCATCAGCAAGCGGTCTTTCCAAAGTAAATGATCGTCTGCATCGATGCTCATTATTTTTCTGCTTATAAAACATACTCTGGGCTCACTGGAAAAGTTTGAAACGTTGCAGAAGTATGCAACACGAAGTTTCCCCACCGTCTCACCCTTTAGGGGGAGGAGGATAATTTCCAAGGCTTCTTACCCATGCCTGAGAATATTTTTGCCTTATCTGAGAATCAGAATATCACTTTCTTAAAATTTTTCTAGCAGTCCTTTCACTTTTAAGGTTGGTTTCTACAGTATCATCCCCCAGGAGTGAAAGGTAACTCCGAAGAGCAACCCAAGGAAGACAAAACGGAGTGAAGCTGTCGAGCTGGAATTGGGTGCTGCCCCCTTCCCGGGGCTCTGACTGCAAGCCTGGGGCCCCGCGGTCGAAACGAGAATGTGAGAGGCGTTGGGGACATCAGCGCTTTCTCCTTGACTAACCAGGAAGGATGAAACAGAACTGAGAAGAGGCAACGGACTATCTCTATGATTCAACTTCAGCGAACGCTGTCCACAAGACTCCCAAGAAACACACATAATGGCAAGCTATTTCTCTCATCAAGCAAGACACTGTGATGTGATGTGAGGGCCTCGGAGAACCAGTTCCCAAGGTGTGAATGTTCCCTCCACTTCCCCGTGACGGGCAGAAGCAGTCGCCAAGGCCAGGGGTTCCTAGGGGTGTGGGGCCTGGGGCTGGTACAGGCTCCATCTCTCCCCCAGGAGATGGGCGAGAGGGAATCAGGATGCTTCCCGGCTGCCTGCAGCCTCTGCGTCTGGACAGTCCTTCTAAGAGATGAACTTAACGACATGGTCTCAAACACTTGAGAAGTAAACGTCCAGGAGAGGATATGGGGAAGGTGGAGGAGTGGAAACGACTAGAAATCTGCCTCCCTCTTGGACGGGAACGTCACTGGCAGACTCTCTCTCTGGTATAACTGTTTTGGAGCTGTCTGTTGAAGGCTCGCAGTCTCTGGGAGAAGGCTTAGACCGTGACTCATCCCAGTCACTTCAGTTCTTGGTGGAGTAGCAGTCCCCCAGGCCCCACCCTCCAGCCTCGGGGCGGGCAGCTGGGCAGCACATGTGCCGCAGCAGCTCGCACACAGCTCGGAGGGGCGGGCGTGGGCACAAAGGACGCTGACTTCCCAATGTTGGCGTCGTGTGCTCTGAGTGCCGATGGCTGCTCGTGTTCTCGGAGGAGCAGACAGAGAGGCAGGATGTCATCGTTGTCACACCGACCTCCTCTGTCGCAGGCCCCGCCCCCTCCAGGTAAAGTGACTTCCAGGAAACTAAAAGGGTCTGTGAGTGTCCCACTTCCTCCTTCCTTCTTCACTTTGTCCCTTCCAGGAGCCAGACAACAAAGACGGGGACACTCAAAAACAACCGCACATATCAGGGAGATCAGAAAGCGACGGCACACCCCCCCAAACACGGCTCAGAAAAGGCATAGGAAGACATTACCTCTACACCTCAGGCTGATCTGTGGCACAGGTACAATATACAACAATAAAAAAACAAACCCACAACAATATTTTACAAAAGCAGCAACGCTGAGGAAGGGAGAGAATCAGATTCCAGAGCTACCATATTATTAAATTCACATGTCCAGGGTCCAACAACAACAACAAAATTACAAGACATACAAAGAAATGGAAAAGTGTGGCCCATTCAAAGGGAAAAAAATAACTCAACAGAACCTGTCTCTGAAAAAGACTTAGCAGCCAACATAGTGTTGGGAACCGCCCTGACTGGTATCAGAGGCTGAAACCCCCGCCTAGCTAAGGCTAAGGGAACACCCTTGGAACTGTAAGCCAGCAAGGAGATAAAAGCTTATCTCCCTGGCAGGAATGCTGCTTCTGCTGCTTTATTCATAACTGAACCCCAAAAAGCTTGGTCGGTTAGCCAAAGACGGGTAAGATTCCCCACGGGGGGAACGACCTAAGCCAGGCACGATCACTTTTGGGAGGCCCCCCCCAAAAGAAGGACTTGGGGGGCTGCAGCAAAAGGGGGGTGATGGACTCTCGCTCCTTGGCTTTGACATAGCCTGAGTTCTCAGCGTCTGGAAGAAAATCTCCTTATCTCTTGGTTACCTAGTTCCCTTGCTCCACCTAAGCCTGAAACAATGACAGGGTGGTGCAGCTCGGTACTGAGAAGTGCGGGTTCCCCGGGGTGATCAGGCCTAAGAAACAACATGTAAATTACTGTGAAACCTTCTTTGTTTAGAATGCTCTCAGTTGAATGAGAAGGGTCTTAGGAGGAAGTTAGTTTGTTCCTCAGTCTTACAGCTCTTTGACCCCCCAACTCAATAGACCGGCAGAGTTCTTTGTTTTCTATTGTTCCTTACTTCCCCTAATGAGTACTGTACTTTACCTGAATTATTATGCAAAATGAGCCTAATAAAAGCAGGTATGGACGGTAAATCAGCGCGCTCCCCACTGGGGGGGTGGCCATTTCGTCCCTACTTCCCCACAGAAACTAGTTTGTCTCTGTGCATGTGTGTTTTTTCTCGCGTGTTTATCGTCGAGCCATCCACAGTGTCCCGTGGTCACTGCTGGCCGGTGACCCACGCGCAACAGCTGGCGCCCAACGTGGGGCAGCGATTCGGGACCAGAGGTGGGACCCCGTTCGAGACCACTTGGAACCAGCGGCTACGAGCCATCGCTGTGGACAACACATCAACTTCAGGTGGATTTGCACGCAACCATCCCAGGTAAGGGCCAACAACCCCGTACTCTTTCTTGGGAATGCCGTAGGATGCGTTGAATTTTCAGGGAAGTAGGTCCTTCTTTTCTAGGTCGTTTCTCTCTTCACAACCGCCTGTAATTGGGTAAATGGTAATTTAATTCTCAAGTTTGGGGAAAAAAAAGATTTGCCTTGAAAAAAGTAATCAGGTGATTTGTTTTGGCCAATTAAAAATAAGTAAAAGGAAGCTTTTTCTTTAAAAAAAAAAGGAAGGTAAACATAGGTTGTAACTTATATAAAGGGCAGAAAGCTTTTCTGCGTATATTACAACAAGTTCTTAAAGAAGCAAAATATAAGGTGAAAGAAAAGCATCTGGTTCAGCTTTTGCAATCCATAAGAAAATATTGTCCTTTATTTCCTGATAGAGGGACGTTAGACATTGATGTTTGGGAAAAAGTGGGTGAAAGGTTGAAATCTTTGCAAAACAGTGGTATATCTATTGGTGTACACACCTTTGTAATCTGGAGGCTTGTCAGGGATTCTCTTGAGTTCATTTGGACAAAGAAAACAGAGCTAGACTGTTGATGAGGAATCTGATTCTGACAGTGAAACGGTGTGCAAATTGAGTGAGCAGATCACGGAGGCCCCACCTTCACCCCCACAGAGAAGGATGGATTTTACTCTGTATCTGCTCTGAAAAGGAAATTGAGGATTCCAGGGAAGGTTGAAACTTCACACTGTAGGAATGTAAATGGGAAACTGTAAAGATAAATGGAAAAGTAAAAGTTTTAGGAAAGAAGTTATGTGATGTTAGTTAATAATTGAAGGTATAAGGCATGGAAATGCAATCTTGGTGAATATCAGAAGGGGTATGAAAGAAAGATTAGAAGGTTTGTGAATGTTGCAGAAAGTCTTTGGAAGTAAACGTTTTAAGAAAGAATTATGTGGTGTGTGTTAGTGATGGAAGGTATAAGGCATGGAGATGCAATCTTGGTGGATATCAGAAAGTGTATGAAAAAGAATAGAGAGTTTGTGAATGTTTCAGAAGGTCTGTGGAAGTGAAAGTTTTAAGAAGCCTGGTAGATATCAGAAGGAAAAGGATTTTCCTTCACACTTTATATTTTTTCTCCCTACCTGATCCCTCCAGAATTTGGCATTCTAAAGGAGTGAATGATGACATAAGGTTTCTTTGCATAAATCTAACAAGACCAGTCGTTAATAGTGGTTATGATTTAATTGTGCCTTCCAACTCTTTCCAAATCTGTCATCTCCAGAATGTGACCAAAAAATGAATGAATCCAAATGGCATTATAGCATTTAACAATGCACTGCCCTCTTTATGAGTCCGACAGTTTGTTAACACCTGGTTGCACTTATTGTTTAATCAGTGCTACTTTAGAATTAGTCCAACAGGCTCAAATAGATCAGGAGATCCTGACCCGCCTTTCTGCAGTTGAATCAGTACTGGACTGGATTGGCGAACGCCAGGACGCTCTCGTGACTCGTCAACACCTAACCTGTGACCCTGGTTTCTCCAGACTGTGTGTCACACCGCTACAGTGGAATTCCAGCCAACATACTTGGACTGATATACAACATCGCTTGAGGGGAGCTTTCTCCACTAACTTAAAAGGACAAATTGATAAATTGCAGTTGGAGTTACATCATCAGCTGCAGGACATTCAACGTTTAACCAAACAGGACATTTTTCGAGCCCTTAATGAAAATATTAATTGGCTAAATCCTAAAACATGGTTTGATGGAATTAATTTGAGAATTTGGGTTTTTGGAGCTGTTGGTTGTTTACTGATTGTGATATTAATTTGTGTACTTCGGTGTATTTGCAAATTGTTTTCCCAGGGTCATATCAGGGACCAGCAGGTAGCCACCTTTATGGAACCCTTAGCAGTCCTAACTGAAAACAGGGGAGAAGGTATGAGAAACCACTCTGGCAGACGTAAAATTAAAACTCAACACCCATGTAACAAAGTAGGTGATGAGTCGGTGCGCAGAACTGCACCTGTTAAGAAATCCTCCTGTAAGAAGTCAGGCTTGCATTATGCTCAAACTGCCATGTGATTTGCCTTTCCTGATATCTATGTGATTTCTCACAAAGATTGAAATGTAATCAGACCTATTACTTTTGTTTTTCCCTTATTATGTTTTCTTGCACTGAATTTAGAAATTTAGGTATTCACAACCCATAGAATTTAGTTTCTGCTTTATATTTCTATTATTGCCTTATGATGTATGTAGATGTTGCTTTTTTTCTGATTTGCATTCGAAAACAGCAAAAGTAGGTTTCACAGGCTTAACGACCACAATTGATTTCAAAAACTAAAAAAGGGGGAGATGTTGGGAACCGCCCTGACTGGTATCAGAGGCTGAAACCCCCGCCTAGCTAAGGCTAAGGGAACGCCCTTGGAACTGTAAGCCAGCAAGGAGATAAAAGCTTATCTCCCTGGCAGGAATGCTGCTTCTGCTGCTTTATTCATAACTGAACCCCAAAAAGCTTGGTCGGTTAGCCAAAGACGGGTAAGATTCCCCACGGGGGGAACGACCTAAGACAGGCACGATCACTTTGGGAGGCCCCCCAAAAGAAGGACTTGGGGGGCTGCAGCAAAAGGGGGTGATGGACTCTCGCTCCTTGGCTTTGACATAGCCTGAGTTCTCAGCGTCTGGAAGAAAATCTCCTTATCTCTTGGTTACCTAGTTCCCTTGCTCCACCTAAGCCTGAAACAATGACAGGGTGGTGCAGCTCGGTACTGAGAAGTGCGGGTTCCCTGGGGTGATCAGGCCTAAGAAAGAACATGTAAATTACTGTGAAACCTTCTTTGTTTAGAATGCTCTCAGTTGAATGAGAAGGGTCTTAGGAGGAAGTTAGTTTGTTCCTCAGTCTTACAGCTCTTTGACCCCCCAACTCAATAGACCGGCAGAGTTCTTTGTTTTCTATAGTTCCTTACTTCCCCTAATGAGTACTGTACTTTACCTGAATTATTATGCAAAATGAGCCTAATAAAAGCAGGTATGGACGGTAAATCAGCGCGCTCCCCACTAGGGGGGGTGGCCATTTCGTCCCTACTTCCCCACAGAAACTAGTTTGTCTCTGTGCATGTGTGTTTTTTCTCGCGTGTTTATCGTCGAGCCATCCACAGTGTTCCGTGGTCACTGCTGGCCGGTGACCCACGCGCAACAACATAGTAGATAAAATCTTTAAAATAATTGTCTTTAAAATGCTCAAAAAACTAAAGGAAGATGTGGAGAAAGTAAAAAAAATGATGTGCGAGCAAAATGGACAGATCAGTAAAGAGATAGAAAACTAAAAAAAAGAAAGAAAGAAATTCTGGAGCTGCGAAGTACTATGGTTGAAATGAAAAATTTACCAGAGGGATTCAAACACAGATTTAGGGGGTGGAAGAAAGAACCAGGGACACTTGAGCGAGGACAATGGAAATTATGGAGGCTGGAGAACAGAAAGGGAAAGACTGAAGGATTGTGAACGGGGCCTCCGGAACACGGTTAAACAGATCAGGATTTGCACTGTGGGAGCCACAGGAGGGCAGAGAGAAATGGGCAGAGGGAATATTTGAGAGAATAATGACTAAAAACTTCTCCAACTTGTTGAAAGCAATGAATATAAATCTAAGAAGCGCAACAAACCCCAGGTATGATTAACTCAAGGGACCCACACCGAGCAAGACGCACTCTGAGCAGACTTTCAAAGGACAAAGACAAAGAGCAGGTGTTGAAAGCGGTGGGAGAGAGCAAAGCATCTCATGATGGGTCCTCAACAAGATTGCCTGCAAATGTCTCAGCAGAGACTTTGGAGGCCAGGAGGCAGTGGGCCAATAAAGGCAAAGAGCTAAAAGAAAAAAGTTGTCAACAAAGGGACATATGTTGGCAAAACTGTCCTTCAAAAGTGAGGGAGAAATCAAGACCCCCCCCAGATAGATAAAAGCCGAGGGAGTCTGGGGCCACTACACCTGCCCTGCAAGAAATGCCGGAGGAAGGCAGGGCGAAATGACGGGGCGCTAAACCGTACCTCAAAGCCCTACAGAAAAACAAAGATCTCCGTAAAGGCAAGTGCCCAGGCAATTATAAAAGCTAGTATGATTGTAACAATGGTTTGTAACTGTGCTTTTTGTTGTCTACAGGATTTAAGAGGCCGATACATGTAAAGAAAAACAATTATTAGCATAGAAGCTAGTATTCCCGTAAGTTTGGCTCATAAGTTGAAATCTTGTTTTTACATAAATTAGGAGCAATTATTGCATTTAAAGCAATTGTTAGTTTATGTTTTGAGCACTTGATATATAAAGATGTAATTCTGTGACACCAGCCACTGAGAGGAGTGGGCACGGAGCTGCAAAGGAGCAATTTTTGCATGTTATTGAAGTTAAGCTGCTATAAATTCAAATTAGAATGTCATAACTTCAAGATGCTAAGTGTAATCCCCATGGTAACCATAAAGAAAATAGCTATAGAATATGCACAAAAGAAAATTAAGAAGGAAGTTAAACACGTCACTATAAAAAGTTAATTAAGGCCCTGGCTGGTGTAGCTCAGTGGACTGAGCGTGGGCTGCAAACCAAAGGGTCGCCAGTTCGATTCCAAGTCGGGGCACATGCCTGGGTTGTGGGCCGGGTCCCTGGTGGGGGCCATGTGAGAGGCAACCTCTCACATGGTGTTTCTCTCTCTCTTTCTCCTTCCCTTCTCCTCTCTCTAAAAACAAATAAATAAAATCCTTTTTTAAAAGTTAACAAAGCATAAAAGAAGACAGAAATGCAAAAAAATGAGCTATAGAATATATAGAAAACAAATGGCAAAATGGCAGAAGCCCCTCCTATCAGTAATTACTTTGAATTTAAATGCATTAAACTTTCAGACTGGCAGAACACATAAAACCACATAACCCAACTCTGTGCTGTCTACCAGAGCCTCACTTGAGATTTAAAGACCAAAACAGGTTGAAAAGAAAAAGGCGGAAAAAGATATTCCGTGCAAATGGCAACCAAAGGAGAGCAGGAGTGGCCACACAACTATCGGACAGAATACCTTCTAAATAAAAACGAAAGTTTAAAGGAGACGCAGGATGTTATGCATTAGTAAAAGGTCCTATACAGCGAGAAGATGGGCCGATTATAAACATTTACACACCTAACGACAGACAAAAATGTGACAAGATTGAAGGGGGAGTTTTACAATAGTAGTTGGAGGCTTCAATACTGACGCACAGTAGTGGACGAACAACAAAACAGGACAGCAAGGGAGTAGAGGACACGACACAGTACGCCAATTAGATCCAGCAGACATAGACAGAATATTCCACCCACCGTCGATGACGGGCACATTCTTCGCAAGTGCACACGGGGCATTTCTAAGATAGACCACATGTTAGGCCCCGAATGAAGTCTCAATAGATTGTGAAACAGAGACATCATACAAAGTATCTTCTCTGACTACAGTGGGATGAAGTTAGAAATCAATAACATAAAAAAATGGAAAAACTCACAAAAGTGTAGAAATTAAAGAACATGCTTTTACACAACCAATAGATCAAAGACAAAATCACAAGGAGAATTAGAAAGTACTTAGAGAAGAATGAAAATAAAAACACAACACACCGAAACTTAGGGGACACAATGAAAGCAATGCCAAAGAGAAAATGGATAACTATAAATAAATGTTTACGTTAAAAGACAAGAGCATTTAGCCCTGGCTGGTGTGGCTCAGTGGATTGAGTACCAGCCTGTGAACTGAAAAGTTACCGGTTCAATTCCCAGTCAGGGCACATGCCTGGGTTTCAGGCTGGGTCCCCTGTTGGGGGCATGCAAGAGGCAACTGATCGATGTATCTCTTGCATAGTGATGTTTCTCTACCTCTCTTTCTCCCTTCCTCCCCCTCTCTCCAAAAAGTAAATAAATAAAATTTTTAAAAGACCCAGCAAAACTAATTTATAAGAAAAACAAAAAGATAAGAAAATTTATAGCTATAAATGCTTACATTAAAAAACAAATCAACCACCTAACTTTACAACTTAAGGAACTAAAAAAGAAGAACAAACTAAAAAGAAGAACAAACTAAATCCAAAGCTAACAGAAGGAAGGAAATTAAGATTAGAGATAAATGAAATGGAGAATATAAAATTAGAAAAAAAAAGTCCATGAAACCCAAAGTTGGTTCTTCAAAACATTGACAAAACTGACAAACCTTTAGCTAGATGAACTAAGAGAAAAGAGAGAAAACTCAAATTACTAAAATCAGAAACAAAAGTGGGGGCATTACTATCAACTATGGAAATAAAAAGGATTACAAGAAACTGAATAACCCAGAAGAAATGGACAAAATCCTAGAAACATGAAATCTACCCACACCATATGACAAAGAAGAAGAAAATAGACCTATTACTAATAAGTAGATGAATCATCAACTGAAAAGGTCCCAACAGCAACAATAAAAAAAGTCCCACACCTGATAGCTTCACTGGTAAATTCCACCAAACATTTAAAACAGGGCTAATACCAATCCTTCTTAAATTGTTTCTAAATTGAAGAGGAGGCACACTTCCTAACTCATTCTGGAAGGCTAATATTACCCTGATACCAAAGCCAGACAAAGACACTACAGAAAAAAACTACAGACCAATATCCTTTATGATCATTGATGAAACAATCCCCCCAAAAATACTCATCAAATGAAATCAGCATCCTATGGGAAAAAAATGATATACCATGACTAACTGGGATTTATTCCTGGAATGCAAAGATGGATGGACATATGAAAACTGGTCAATGAGATACATCACACCGACAACATGAAGGGAAACATCTACACGATCATCTCCGTTGATGCAGGAAAAGCATTTGACAAAGTCAACACACTTTCACAGTAAGAACATGCAAACAACTAGAAATAGAAAGAAGCTATTTCTGCATGAGAAAAGCCATACATGAAAAACCCACAGCACTCTAGTCAACGGTGAGAAAAACCGGAAACTTTTCCTCTAAGATCAGTAACAAGGCAAGGATGCCTACTTTCCCTGTTTGTACTAAAGACAGTACTGGAAGTTCTAGCCACAGCAGTTAGGCAAGAAAATGAAATAAAAGGCCTCCAAATTGGAAAGAGAGAAGTAAAATTATCCGTTTGCAGATGATATGATCTTATGCGTTGAAAACCCTAAAGACGACATACACACACAAATAACCTTTTAGAACTAATAAATTAATTCACCAAAGTAACAGAATGCAACTACAAAACAGTGTGGTATTGACATAAAGACAGACATAAAGACCAATGGAACAGGACAGACAGCCCAGAAATAAACTCTCACATATATAGTCAAATGAGTTTTGAAAGGGCATTAAGACCTTTTAATGGAGAAAGAACACTTTTTTCAACAAACAGTGTTGGGGAAACTGGACATCCCCATGCAAAACAGTGAAGTCGGACCCTAGTACCACACACAAAAACGAACTCAAAATGGATCAAGAATCTTACTGTAGGAATTACAACGATCAAACTCTCATCAGAAGCAAACACAGAAGGAAAGCTCATGGCACTGGATCCGGCTGTGATTTCTTAGCAATGACACCAAAGGCGCAGACGACAAACATAAATAAACAGAAAAATTGGACTCCACGAACATTTAAAAATGTGTAGATCAAAAGACACTATTTACAGACTAAAAAGGCAACCCACAGAATGGGAGAGAATACTTGCAAAACAAACGTCTGATAAGGGATTAACATCCAGAATACACAGAGGACTCCTAAAAGTTGCCAACAAAACATCACACAGGCGACTCGAAAATGGGCAAAGGACTTGAACAGACATTTCTCCAAAGAAGGTATATGAATGGTCGATAAATACATACAAAGATGCTCAATATCACGAATCATTAGGGGAATGTGAATCAAAAACTACAATAAGATACCACCTCACACCCATTAGCAAAGCTATTATAAAAAACAACAACAACCAGAAAACAACTGTTGGCGTGGGTGTGGAGAAACTGGATGCCTTGTGCGCTGCTGGTGGGAAAGCCAAACAGCGCAGCCGCTGTGAAAAACAGTATGGGGTCTCCTCAAAAAATTAAAAATAGGGTTAGGATAGGATCCAGCAATTCCACTGCTTCAGTCATCAGACCCCAGAGACTGGAAGCAGGGTCGTAGAGAGGGATTTACACACTCGTGGCATAGTGTCATTATCCACAACAGGTAGAACACGGGAGCAGCGCCAGTGCCCATCGAGGAGGGGACAGGTGCGCGAATTGAAGTACACGCACTCCAAGGACATTTATCCAGCCTTGAAGGGGAAGGAAATCCTCACCCAGGCTGCAGCACGCACGGATGCACACTGGGGACATCATGCTGAGTGAGATAAGCCAGCCAAAGGAAGACACGCCCTGCGTGAGTGCACTTCCGTGAGGAACTTAACGCAGCCAAATCCATACAGACAGAAGGTAGAACAGTGGTTACCAGGGTCTAGGGGTGGGGAGGAATAACGGGGAATAATTGCCCAACGGGCACCGAGTCTCAGTTGTACAAGGTGCAGAGGACTGCAGGGGCGGGTGGCAGTGATGGCCGCACCGCAGTGCAAACGAATGGGATACCACTGCCTTGTACACTTCGAAGGGGTGAGGACGGGAGATTTCATGTTGCGTGTGTTTTACAACAACAGAGGGATAAAAGTAACGTCCCCCTATCCCTTTAGAAGTCCACACACACACACAGTCATTGAGAACCCAGCAGAAGGAAACCATGCAGAATGTGAGCAAAGCTCTAGCTATGGGGACATTCCCCGTGTTG
This sequence comes from Phyllostomus hastatus, assembly GCF_019186645.2. NCBI lineage: Eukaryota > Metazoa > Chordata > Mammalia > Chiroptera > Phyllostomidae > Phyllostomus > Phyllostomus hastatus. The sequence goes on from NW_025334024.1 coordinate 24,572,447, forward strand.
GCAGTCTGCAGGGTGGCCCCACCTTTCCTGGCACGGATAAACTGACTCAGATGCCGGGGTCGCCTGAAACACCGTGGCCCCCGGGGACAGACCTCCCCGAAGGGGAGGGCTGGGGGGTTGTGAAGGCGAAGGTGTGGTCTCCTCCAGCCTTTAGTTAAATTACATGCAAACTATTCAGTCACAGGAAGTCACCAGTCCTCACCTTCCTCCTCACACTCCCCTACCTCTCCTCCTCCCCTTTTTCCACTGCCCCCTCCCCTCCTCTTTTTTCCCATCGCCTCTGCCTGGCTCCCTCTTTCTCCAGGCACCATCACGGTGCACGGCTCCCTTTTCCAGCAGCCCCCCATTTTCCCAGCAGAAGGCAAGGCCTGACCTCTCCCTCCACCTGTCCCCTCCCCTGCTTCCCACCTGGTCTTTCTTCAGGGCGTCCCCACCACCTGATGTTTACCACACATCTCGCTGTACTTGTTTCTGTCTGCTGCTATTGGCACTTCGGCTCCAGGGGGTGGGGACTTTGTCAAGCTCCCAGCTGTTGCCAGCTCTGGTCACAGGGCTTGTCATGTTGAAGAAACGGAGCAGATGGAGCAGGTAAATGACTGCAGGGCGGAGCCCCAGTGGGGTCTGGGTTGCCCGGACCCGCTTCCCATGGAGCAGGGGCCGCACTGGACTGAAGCTGCCCTTTGGCCATCCTTCCACCGAGAAGTTTTAGGGGGTCTCCTCCCTGTGTGGTCTAGCCTCGCTCCCCTTCTCCCCCTCCTCCCTTCCTTTTAGGAGCAAATATAGCCCCTCATCCCACACACTTGGTCACTGAAGAGTTGTGCCCCCCGAGAAAAATCCTGGTTCCTGCCGACCACTTTGCACACCGGCCACACCCACCCCAACCCTATCGAGATCTTTTCCCAAAAAGAATTCCTTCCCTGAGAGGAGCTGCCAAGAGAGGGAAGTGAGAAGTCACATCTTGTTTTTTATACAAAACAGGAAAACCAAGAAGTCATCTAAATGTTTAACAAAGGTGAAGGTGGTTCAGCCATTCTCTGGACAACAAAGCAGCCACTAAAAATGACGGTGTGCTTACATTACAGACAAAGAGCTAATTTCTTAATATAGAAAGTGCTTTCACAGCTCAATAGGAAAAAGACCAACAACCCAATGGAAAAGTGGACAAAGGATATGAACAGTTTATGGAAAAGGCACTATGAGCGACCCTTAAATATTTTAAAAGATGCCCAACATCTCTCATGGGAAGAGAAACAGGGAAAAAACAGATACCATTATTCATCTCCCAGATGGCAAATATGGAAAAGTTTGATAAGGCAAAAAGTTTGTTGGGAAGGGTGTGGAGTGAAAATTAGTACAACACTTTAGGAGGCTAATTTCCTATTTTATCAAAGTTCAAACTGTGTATTTCCCTTGACCTTGCAAATCTACTCCTGTATGTTTTCCTTAAAGACACATATAAAAATCATACGCTCATTTTTTATTTTCACCCAAGGACATTTTTTCCCATTGCTTCTTAGAGAGAGAGAGAAAGGGTAAGAAACATCAATATGCTGTTTTCTTGAACGTGCCCCAACCAAGGATCGAACCCACAACTTGGGTGTGTGCCCTGACTGGGAATTGAACTCCAGACCTTTCGGTCTACGGGAGGGCACACCAACCAACTGAGCCACACCAACCAGGACTACGCGCTGTGTATATTAACCATCCCGCACCCACCAATGTCAAAGAGGTATTTGTCTCTCTGTTTCACTTTTTATTCAACCCCAGAGGTTTCCCCCTTGGCTTTCTCCTACCTCCCTAATCTACCACCAGTGGAGTTCACGTAACCCTCCTACCATCTGCTCCTTTGATTTTAGGACATAAAATAGGCTGCAAAAGCTTCGGAGCATTTTCTCAGTTCACTGAGATTTTGCTTCCAGCAACTGTTGTTGGTTTGGCTCAAAAAAAAAACCCCCAAATTCTCTACAGGTCTAGACATTTCTTACATTGACATCTTGCAGACCGAGTTTCAGCCAAGGTAACGTTTGCGTCACCAGCCAGCCAACACTCAGACAATAAACCCAGCAAAGAAAACCAGTAGTTCACATCCTCAGAACACCCACGAGAAGTTTTCACAAAGAATCAGCACTGGTATTAATTTGCTTAGTCGGTAGGACAGCTCTGTGCGGAAGGCAGAGGAGAGTCCAGGATGGTGAGTCAGTGGGGCCTAGCTTTGTCGCGGCTGTAACAAAGGACCATAAAACCGGATGCAATAAAGTGACGGAAACATATTGCCTCATGGAGGCCGGCCAGAAGTCTGAAGTCAAGGTGATGGCAGAGCCCTGGTGCCTGTGAAGGCTCTAGGGAAGGGCCCTCCCTGGCCTCTGCTGGCTTCTCCTGGGCGCCAGCAATTCCTGCAGTTCTTGGCTTGCAGACACCTCATTCCCACCGCTGCCTCCGGGGTCAGGTGGCATCCTTCCTGAACGTCTCTGTCTTCATATCTACCTTTCCCTCTGGCAGACAGGAGCCGTACTGAATTAAGGGCCCGCCTACCTGCTCCGGTAGGACCTTGCCTTAACTAGTCACATTGGCTGAGACCCTATTTCCACACAAAGCCACATTCTGAGGCTCCGGGGGTTGGGACTTCAACACGTCTTTTCCAGGGACACAGATTTAATCCACAACAGATGGGAAGAGACCTACTAAGCAGTTCTGCTGCCCTTTCCTCAGAGGGGCGAGGCAGGGCAGGGCTGGGGTATTTGTGTTGGGGTGCGAGGGGACTGACCTGGCCCTGCATACACCCAGTCACCTCCGTATGTGACCGAGCAGCAGGCTCAGCTGAGCGTGAGACTCACCAAGAACTTGCCCTTCGGCTCCCTCGCCTCCATCAAGGGCCCACTGTGCTCACGCGGCACTTACGATTGCCCGTGTGCTGGGCGCACCTCACACTCACCTCTCGCAACCCACGAAATGCGCTTTGCTGGACATACTATCAACCCCCATTCTACGGACAGAAAGTGAGGCTCCGAGCGATGAAATACGGTCATGCCTTGTCTCCCGCGCTTCCTTTTTCATCCCAAGGCAAAGATCCTGCGTTGTCACCAACATCAAAGCAAGCCCCTCCCCCAGCAATAAGGTCACTGCCCGCCAAGGGCACATAGCATTTTTAGCAGTCAAGTTTTCTGTTTTGTTTTGTTTTTTTAATTCTCACCTGAGGACATGCTAGAGAGTGGGGAAGGGAGGGAGAAAGTGAAGGAGAAAAAGATAAATGCAAGAAACTGGATCAGTTGCCTCTCGTGCACACTCTGACCTCCCCTAGCCGGGACTGAACCTGCAACCTAGGCATGTGCCTTGACCGGGAATCGAACCTGCCACCGTTTGGTTTATGGGACGATGCTCCAACCAGCTGAGCCTTACCACCCAGGGCTCAAGTACTTTTTTACAATGGATTTTTATTTATTTTTCGAGAGAGGGGAAGGGAGGGAGAAAGAGAGGGAGAGAAATATGGATGTACCAGAGAAGCACTGATGAGCCACCTCCCAGGGAGGGGACCTGCAACCTGGCATGCTCCCCGACTGGGAACCAAACCAATGATGCCCCCGCCCTGTGGGAGGATGCCCAACCAACTGAGCCACACCCATCAGGGCTCAAGTATTGTTTAATTAAGGTATGTACATTGATTTTTTTTAGATTTTATTTATTTATTTTTAGAGAGGGAAGGGAGGGAGAAAGAGAGAGAGAGAGAGAGAAACATCAATGTGCGGTTGCTGGGGGCCATGGCCTGCAACCCAGGTATGTGGCCTGACTGGGAATTGAACCTGCGACACTTGTACATTGATTTTTTTAAGACATAATACTATTGTCCGTGTCATAGACTACAGTATAGTGTGAACCTAACCTTTGTATGCACTGGGAAACCAAAACTGGTGTGTGACTTGCTTTATGGAGACATTTGCTTTATTGTAGTGGTCTGGAACCAGACCGAAATATCTCTGAGGTGTGGGGTAGTGAGTCCACCATCACCCAGCAAATACAAGGTGCTGAGAGCCCCCTCTCTCCACCTACCATGCAGGTGCCAAATGGCCACCCCAGCAAATTCCAGGTCCTGGCCTCCCAAGAGAGAAAAATGGCTTTCAAAAATAAAAAGCGTGTGCATGGAAGTGCACAACGCAAGTAACGAAATGATGAGCACGCATTCGCCTATTACTGACAAGGTTCGAACACTCATTAGAAATAGCCTGGACAGTTCGACGTGAAGGAATTATTGTTAAAATATTTAAAGCATGCCGACGGTTTCGTTTTTAAAAGGGCTCATCTCTCAGTGCATTCTGAAACATCTCGGTGGAGATGCTCTGATGTGTGTATTCCATTCAGTTAAAAACAAGGCGTGGTGGAGAGGAAGCCGGGCGGTCCCGGTTGGGTGACGGCTGAAGTGTGGCCGTTGGTCCAGTGTTTCAGTCACATCCATCCCAGCAAATACCTGCGGCTCTGCCCGCCCGTATTCCTCCTACTTTTGCATACGTTTAGAATTGTCCATTAAAAAAAAAAAAAAAAAAGCTTTTTAGGCTAAAAAAAGTCTGCATTGTGCATAATGAGCAGTGTTACGTCTGTAACTCTTTAGAAAGCGATTAAAAGCTGACGCTCCAGGGAGTGACAGGAGCTTTTGAGGGTGGGGAGGCAGGGACGGCAAGGGGGCGCGGCGGCGGATGGACTGCGCCCTGGGTCACCTCGACCGCTGTCCTCCCTGCTCGTAACTCATTCCCCGAACTCCGCGGGGCAGCAAGCGGCGCACTGCCCCGGCCATGGGATTCCCCTCTGCCCAAACGGAGATCGGGACGTCGGTCGGGTCCCGCTGGTGTGGGTATCCGTCAGTCCCATCAACCGGCGTCCCTGTGTCTCCTGTCAGTTCTGTCTGTCCCGTCAGTTCCGTCCGTGTCTAGCTGGCCACCCACCTGGTCACCTCACCCGATGGCCACCGGGACCTCCCTCCCACTCCAGAGCCCCCCGCATGCCCTCTTCCCCACTCGCTTCGGCATTCGCACCCCGACTGCGCAACCACTCGACCCTCCCGCCCCGCGGACTGCCGCGCCCTCGGCCTCTGCCCGCACTCACCAGCCTCACCAGCTGCGCTCCTCACCGCGCCGCGCTCTACACGAAACTGAAAGTAGGCACCTCCAGCCACACAGCTAGCCCTGCGCCTGGAGCCGGCTGCTGCTGCCGGGAAATCACGTGGATTCAAAGTGCCAGTCCGCCCGCGGGGGTGGGGATTCGGGCACCAGCCAGCGCGTCGGGGCCTCCTGGGGTTTGGTGACCGTTGTGGGATCCAGAGACAGCCCCAAGGGACGCGGCTGGGCGCAGGACCCTCTCATACACGCCAAACTGAAGCGGTTAAGGGTTGGCTCACCCGGGGCGGGCGCGCTTGTGGGATGGGGTCAGGGCGACCGGGGCTGAATTTAGCTCTCCCGCCCCCTTGGAGAGGAAGGGGAGGTGGGACAGGATGGGGTAAGTGCACATGCTGGCTGTGCGGCGGAGGACACTGAGTACCCAGGAGCCCTGTGTCCTGTCCTGTGCTGCTCTCTACAATGAAAGGAGGGGACAGTAGTGGGTCTCATTAACGCAGCTCTGGGCCCTCTACCTGGTGCCAGACCCTACCTACTGGTGCATCTCATCTGATCCTCAGTCTAACCCTACATATACAGGTGCGAGTATTACCCCATTTTGCAGATGAGCAAACTGAGGCCCAGAGGGGAGAAAGGTGCAGGAACTTGCCCAAGTCAGACAAGGGAAACAGGCAGAGATGAGGAAGTGATGGAACAAAGGGGACCAGGGGGACAAGGAGAAAGGTGAGACGTCACCCCCAGGAGGGGGTTGATGGCAGTCCCCAATGGCCAGTGGTCCAGCTGCCCTTTCAAAGCCTTCCCACAGCCTCCCTCCCTGGCCTGTGGCATCTGCACAATGACATGGAGCTCCCCTCCTGCAGAGGGCGAATGCACCTGTGGACAAGTCTGTCTGCTGGGAAGGTCTTCTAGGCAGGCACCTCCAGGGGACACCCTGAAAGTGAAACAGCTTTCCCGCCGTCATCAAGGGAGAAGGGACCACGGCAGCCTTTGTCCTGACAGGAGATCGTAGGCATCTCGAGGCAGTGGACAGGTACTCGGGCCTGGCTGGGGAGGAAGCCGAGGAAAAGCCGTGGGAGACAGGGCAGGAGAGGAGGGGGGTCCCATGGCCAGGACAGGCAGCCCTCAGAGCAGCTGTGGCCACTGCCATTGGAGGAACAGGGCCAATTCTGGGATTCCAGGGCTAGGAAAAGAGGAAGCAGCTCTGAGGTTCCAGCCCTAGGTCCCACCCCACCCTCAATTTCCTTGTGACCTGGGTGTGACTCTTGCCCTCTCTGGCCCTTGTTTGTTGTTTTTTTTTTTTCCTTAAAAAAAAAAAAAAGATATTAGCCCTGGCTGGCATAGCTCAGTGGATTGAGCATGGACTGGGAACCAAAGTGTCCCAGGTTTGATTCCCAGCCAGGGTACATGCCTGGATTGCAGGCCATGACCCCCAGCAACCGCACATTGATGTTTCTCTCTCTCTCTGTCTATCTCCCTCCCTTCCCCTCTAAAAATAAACAAATAAAATTTAAAAAAAATATTTTATTTGTTTATTTTTAGAGAAAGAGGAAGGGAGGGAGAAAGAGAGGGAGAGAAACATCAGTGTGTGGTTGTTGCTGCTTCTCCTGTGCCCCCTATTGGGGACCTGGTCTGCAGTGCAGGCCCGTGCCCTGACTGGGAATCAAACTAGTGACCCTTTGAGGGGCTCACAGGCCGACACTCAATCCAGGGCAGTGGCCCTTGGCTTGCTCATCTGTGTGAGAGCGAAGAAATCCCTCACCCTGCCCACCAGTCAGGGCACGGTAAGGACGCCCCTACTGAGCCTTCTGGGCCTCACCTCCTTCATCTGCGCAACGGGGATGATAAGGGCACCTACCTCGTAGCTAATAGTGAAGACCGAATGAGAGAAAGAGCTTAGACCAGGATCTACCCCACGCAGAGCTCCGAAGCTGCTGCTGTTTCTTTGACACACTGATGGCCATGGAACACTGACGGGCTCCCGCCCTGGGTGGGCAGGAGCAGGGTAGAGCTGAGAGCCGGACACGTGGTCTCTACCTTTCGGAAGCTCAGTGTCTCTCAGATAATCCCAGAGGTAGATGTGAAATGGCCACTGAGGAGCACCTTATTTATTTATTTTGTTAAAGGTTTACTTATTTATTTACTTTTAGAGAGAAGAGAAGGGAGGGAGAAAGAGAGGGAGATTAACATGGATAGGTTGTCTCTTGGCTCGCCCCCAACTGAGGACCTGGCCCGCAACCCAGGCATGTGCCGTGACCGGGAATCAAACTGGCAAACCCTTACATCAGGCCTGCGTTCAATCCACGGAGCCATGCCAGCCAGGGCACCTGAGAAGCACTTAAAGGAGAGATGCCCCAGGCTACGGTTTGGGAACCCTGGAGAGGGGATCTAACCTAGCTGGGGGGAGGGGAGGAAGGCTTGCCCAGAGAATGAGGAGGAATCAGACACAGGAAGGGAGAGGGAAAGCATTCTGGGCCTGTGCCAAGGCCCCGTGGAGGGAGCGGGGACAGAACAGGAAAGGGGCGGGCAGCCAGGGGGTGAGGAGTGTGGCCGAAGGTGGCCTGGGCTGCTCAGCAAAGCCCCCCATGAGTAGAGTGTTGGGATGGGCTCAAGGACACCTCTCTCCATCAAATGATTGACCCAGTGGCCCTGGCTGGTGTGGCTCAGTGGATTGAGTGCTGGCCTGTGAATCAAAGGGTCGCTGGTTCGATTCCCAGTCAGGGCACATGCCTGGGTTGTGGGTGGACCAGGTCCCCAGGAGGGGACACATGAGGGGCAACCACACATTAATATTTCTTTCCCTCTCTTTCTCCCTCCCCTCACCTCTCTCTAAAAAATAAAATAAAATAAAATAAATTGATCCAGTGGCTGCTTTAAAATGTAAGGCTTTATTTAAGAAAGGGACGATCCCAGATGCTGGAGGCAAGAGGGAACCGAGAGCCCAAGCTGTAAGCACAGTGGTCCGGAGAGAGATGGCGCCCAGGATGTGGGATCCAGCCACGCCGGCCCGGGGTTCTCGCGGCCTCGGAACGGAAGACTGAGAGGGGGAGAAGGGATGAAAATATCTCCCCTCAGTTCAAGAGAGTGTAAACTTTACCCACCAAAGGAAGTCACAAGCACTGTTGCCGGGGTGGTATCGAGTGAAAAGCCACGCCCCCGTACAGGCAGGCAGCTCTGAAGTGTTTGCGCACACCGCCGGCGGCGGCAGCGGCGGCGGCGCAGTGCATGGCTTCCTGGGCGGAGGCTGAAACCGAACCCTGCGCGTTCCGAGGCGGACGGGGTGCAACCCCGGGTTTCCTGGTGGGAGTACGTGCAAAACCGTCCTCTGGGGAAACGGAGGGGACCCAGAAACCAGGGTCTGTTTGCAGACAAAACAAATGCCCCTGAAGACAAGCTCCCAAGTAACCAAAAACCACAAACCACGCAAGGAAACCATCCACCATGTGAGGGGTCTAACACACACAGCCAATAAGAGAACAAGCACCCCAAGGATCCGCTAGAACGACCTGTCAGAAACAGCAAAGGAACTCTTTTTTTTTTAAAAAAAGATTTTGTTTATTTATTTTTAGAGAGAGGGGAAGGAAGGGAGAAAGAGAGGGAGAGAAACATCAATGTGTGGTTGCCTCTCAAGCGCCCCCTACTGGGGAACGTGGCCTGCAACTTGGGTATGTGCCCTGACTGGGAATCGTACCAGAGAACCTTTGGTTCAGAAGCCGGCACTCAGTCCTCTGATCCATGCCAGCCAGGGCAGGGACTGATCTTTCAATGATTAAAGAAATAGAGTCCTAATGAAATACGGGACTCCAGGCGGGGCAGGGGAGAATGGTTACATTTGAAAAGAAATAGAATTTCTAGAAAAGTTATTGATATTAAAATGAAAAAAAATTCAGAGAATGAGTAAATAGATTAGACACAGCTATAAGAAGCATGAGTGAATTGAAAGAGATAGTTGAAGAGACTATTCAGAACTTAGCAGAAACATAAAGAGATAGAAACTATTAATCAGTCAAAAATCCCCTTTCAGGCCCTCTTTGCCAGAGCTGGCTGCGTCCCAGAAGGCATGACTGACCCTGATTGTTGTATGAGCCTTTATCCTCAGGGCTGGAAAAAATCACAGGAAGCTCCCTGAAGGCACAGAGGCTCCGGGAACTTACAAAACAGGACGTACCAGTGCAAGCGCAAGCCCAGTCCCAGCTCCCACACAGATAACATCGAAGCAAGTTGCAGCCCATACGAGACCAACTGCAACATCCTGCTCGGGAACCAGCCAATCGCCTAATAAAAGCTCAGCATCCCAACCCATCGGGGCAGGTGCTGGTGCATTTCTCAGAAGCTAGCCCTTTCTCTCCCTTGGGAAAGTAAAAGTGAAAGCTTTCACGCTCTGCACTTTCTTCTCTTTGTGAAATCTTTCACAGTGCATGCCACTGACCACCCTAACCTGTTGGTGGCCCGTAAGGGGACCTTCTGTATGCCTCCCCCTCCTCCGGCTTCCTGAGACGTGCAACTAGGGGGGCAGTGGGCAGCGGAAGCTCGACCCGGGCTAAGCCCCCAACCCTGTCTCTGCGAGGTTCAGAGGGAGGATTCTAATCCTTCCCCATCTCTCTGAACTCTGCGGGCAGCCTCCTTCTCACTCCTGCTCGAGGCCAATCTTGGGAAGACAACATCCCATCGAAAGTGATAGCTTATCTGCTCCTCTCACTGTCCTCATGTAAAACCCGGGTCCTGGGTCTGTCACTTCCGCAGGGTTTCGGCTGGGAGGGACGGATGCCTCCAAATGTCTCCCTGCTGGTTTGGTCCAGGGATGTCTGGCTCTGGGAGGGAACCTGGTGCTCGGTCTGCCCGTGGGCTCCAGGACTCTCGGCTCTGGCCTCTGACCTCCAGGTCGTTGGAGTTGGCGACGTCCTTCTCAAACCTTACCCCGCCCACCTGGAGTTTGTTCTGGACCTTGAGATGGCCTTCCCGGTTACCATGGGCAACACTCCGTCCGCCCCGCCCCAGGACTCCCCAGTGGGATGTCCACATCGGCACTTGAAGGCTCTGGGACTTACAACCTCAAGCCCAAGTGCTCGGTTTTCTATTGCAGCACCGCCTGGCCTCCATACAAACTGGGGACCGGGAAGTCTGGCCCATGAACGCATCTCTTAACTTTAATACTATCCTCCGTCTTGACCTGTACTGTCGCCAACTCGACCTGCTCCTTAGGTTTCGTTCTCAGGAGCAGACACGATTTTAATCTTCCGCAGGGATTCCAGGGATGATCCCAGGCCTCTTTCTCCTAACTGTGCCTTTTTGTTCGAATTTGCCTCACTCTACCACCACCACCACTAGTGCCCATCTCCTGATGGAATAAACGCTGTACTTGTTTCCCAACAGAGCGGCGCTCTGATCCCTCAAGGCCACACCCTTTTCATCAATACGCCCCAGCAGGGGGGCGGAGGGTGCCGCCATTCCCCACCTGCTTAACCCACGCCCTGCGCTCAACTCCCCTTGGGAATTAAGCTTGGCCCCATGTGCCCACAGGTTGAATGAAAAAAAGGGTACAGAGAGGGAGAAACTCTCACCGCCCCCACCTGGCCCCAGACTGTAAAACATTCTGCATCCTCCCCCTTCAGACCTGGAAGCTGCCAGGTCGTGGGAACGGTGGGGCCTTCCACTCAAGGCAGAGAAAAGTGGCATTTCGACCTGAGGCCTCTTCTCCGCCCCTTCGCCTGATGACACGAAAGTCCTTCTGGGAGAAGCTTGCTTTTCTTTCCCTACGTTTTTGAAATGCACACATCTGGACTTCTTCAAGAACTGCTGTCTAGGCCATCTTTGGTAATACAAATCTGGGGGAGATCATTCTTATCGAGAGGGGGAAAACCTTAGCTGTATCTGAGCAAATCCATTTAATTTACTCCATCTACTCCTTTCTAATTCTGATAAGTTATTGAATATCTAGGCATTTTGAAATAGCAGGAAATACTGAAACATTGATTACAAGCGTTCAGTTCACCTGCTTTTGGCTTTTTATCACCAGGAGGCTGTACAGTGGGTTTGGAGCTGCAGATCCATTAATGTCCTGGGCTTTGTTGGAGGCGTGTTCCTTGAAAGTGAGAGTGTGTTTGCCCGTAGAGAGAGGGGTCTGTGTTTCCAAAGGTCAGGAAATGTGTCCATACCAGTCAGCCTAGGGAAGGCCGGTTGCTTACTTTTCATCGTTGGCAACTGAGGTTTTTAAAAGCTAAAAATGCACATGAAGATGGAAAGAAATTGTTTGGTTTCTGTAATAGAAGGCTTAAGGCACGAGGATGCAAGTTCGAAGGACACGGATGGAAAGCGAATCGCTGTAAAGACAGTTATTTCTGAATGGAGAAAAAGTGTGTGAAGGTTGCAGAAAGGTTTGTGCAGGTGGTGAAGGTTTTAAATTTGTAAAGAAAAAAAAAACAAAACACCTCAGTGAGGCTCCCATGCTCCCGCCCCCACCTACCTGCTCTCCGGTGATACTCTCTGATGCCGGGCGTGGCACCCAGAGTTGTTGACGCCACTGTAACTCCCGGTCCTCTCCAGCTGGGAAACTTACCTCCTGTTCCAGGTTCCTGACCTTTGAGGGGCCAAGCCGCCCCGCCCAGGCTCTCGCCTGCGGCGGACTCTTTGGATCGGAGCCAAGACTTTCTCCATGTCTTCCACTGGCAAATAGATCTGAAGGCTCGCTCGTTACTGAGAATCCCTGGGGGGCTCCTTGCTGGTATTCAGGACCTCCCGTCCCCTTTCCCAGTCTTCTTCAGAGCGGTCCAAAGCAAATGAGGAAAGTCTTGTGCTTTCTCTACAAAAATTACGTGTGGTCGTTATGGGTTCAGTCTTCATGCGTGTGGACTTCACTGACATGTGTGTCCGTGTAGTGCGTGCGGTGCGTTTTCTGCTCCCGGGTGGCAGGACGAGGGGGCGATATTTGATTGGCCCGAGATAGTAAGTGCTTATATAAATTAAGCAGGGTCCTATGTTCCGGACAAGATATTTGACATTAAAACCAGTTCTAAGTTTGATTAATGTCTTTTAGGGTCATTACAAAAATTACATATACATATTTGTTTTAGAACAAGGTTTTGTTATAATCTTTTAGTTAAGCTTGTTTGAGAACCTTCCCGACATTTACATTTTAAAAAGAACTTTTACCCGAGAAATGACTTCGGGTTGTGCCAGTGGGCCCCTGGAATGACTCAAGGATTTATTCTCCCTCGTTATAAAAGAGACGTTTTTGAGCGAATCAGGCCTATTTAATATGCTCACAGTTACATGGGAAGCTTTGCCAAACAGAATAGTGATAACTATCCTCTGTTTGCAGGCATATGTTTCTATCAAAATCGATTTTCTAGAAATTCCAACTTACCTTAGGAAGAAACTTGCAAAAACTTAAAGCCAAGTTCAAACAGGAAATTCCCAGGGGTCCCGGCTGGTCAGCGACACCGGACAAGCCGGGGGTTCCCTGTGGGGGCGTCGATCAGTGGCGATCCGGGCGTTTGTGGCCCCCACAATGGAGTTTACGCCTTGTTTCCGGTGTTCGGCACGCACACTTCCGGTAAGCCCTGCACAGTGTTTTGAAATCTCACCTCCTGTTTGGTCTGCATAGATACTGAGATGGTGTGTTAAATCCAAAACTATGGGCTTCATATTGTTCTTTTATGTCATTTCATAGTAATTATTCCTCACCAAGAAACTGTTATCTTGGCAATGCCGTATCTTACAAAGAAGCAAAGTTCTTTAGCAATTGCATTATAATCAAATCTATAACCCTGTCATTTTAAATGCGGGCATTTATAAACAGTCATTGCGTTACTCTAACGCACTTGCAAATGTATCTTTGGGAAGGTTCAGGACAAGAACTCGGACTTACGTTAAATTACAGGTATCTAAGCAGGTCATGTATTTGGAGTAAATGAAGATTTATGGACCCCTCAGGAAAAATGGGATTCCTGGAAATACAGGCTAATAATCAAAACAAACAAAAGCTGATTCAAAATATTGCTAATTGCAAATCTTTTTGTTGTCCAGATATAACTTTTCCAGGGCAAACTTTTTTCCCTAGAATAACTTGCAAATTATGCCCTCGTCAGCAATATTAAGACATTTATATTCTTCTCCCTGCCTAATCCCTCCAGAATTCAGCAACTTTTAACAAGGGAGTAGTATTTTCCTGGCAATCTGTTTGTCTGCATAAATCCAATAAGAATCTGTTCTCTTTATAGTAGTGCCAGTCTCCAAATGTGGCTTTATTACCCAAGTCTTCGTCTGGAATGTCATCATCGAAAGAGTCACGCCTGGACTCTGGATGTCACCAGAAAGCCTTAAGGAATTGAGACCGATTTTTGGAGCCAATAAGAGCCTCTTGGAGAAATGGTCTGCAGGGTACATTGCTTGGTCCCGTGGTTCCTGGCGGTCTTTCCCGGTAAGGAATGAAGGTCGCTTTCCTGAAAGGTGGCAATTAAGGAACCTGAGGACATTTTGGGGAACTTCAAGAACTTGAGGAATGCGCCCAAACTAGTAGGTGTTTCAGGCGAAGCCAAGTGGCAGCTGCGTGGCTTGGCTTCTTTGCCCCGAGAGGCTGACGAAAGCTCAATTCAAGGTTCCTTGTAAAATCCCAGCAAAGCAGATCTGAAAGAGCCTGCGCGATCGACTACTCTTCCTGCTGTGTTCGTGCGGATAATCAGTCCAAACGGAAACTGCACTTAATGCAATCTCTTTGACAGAGTGAGGGTGATTTCCAGGAGAGATATCGTGTTTCAGTGGAAGTGCTGTGTCCATTTGTCACCCACAAACTGAGTTAAATCCTAATTTTTCTAGTTTCCTCCCAAGCTATTCTATCCTTTCTTCTTTCATCCTTTTACTTGGCATTGCTGAGAGCTACTGATGCAGTGTCAGCCACGCAGAATTTAACTGCCGCTCCGCCTCTCCCTTTTTGGGACTTTAAGGCCAATATCTGGTCCTGGTTTTCTTGGAGGACTCCTTTCCTAGATACTACTGTAGCTTTTCTGTTTATTGTCACTTTTGGGCCATGTCTCCTAAGATGCCTTATGTCTTCCATCCAAACAAGCATCCAAGCTCTAGGAGACTCCTTTCATAAATGGCCCACGGCTACAGCTCTCGCCTTCTGGGCTGTCCAGTTCCACCCTCTCCCTCTCAATGATCCATACTCAGATCCACAGGCAGGGACACCTCCATGGCCATAGTCCACAGGAAGCAGTTCCAGAAGAAGGGACCTTCATCCCTACTCCCCAGAACCAGACCGGGTCAGGTCATTTGAGAATGAAGCCATCTCAAAAACCAGAGAAGGGAATAACAGGCAAAAGCCCCCTTTTCAGGCCCTCTTTGCCGGAGCTGGCTGGGTCCCGTAAGGCGTGACTGACCCTGATTGTTGTATGAGCCTTGATCCTCAGGGCTAGGAAATTACTGCAAGCGCTCTGAAGGCACAGAGGCTCTGGGAACTTACAAAACAGGACATATCAGTGCACAATGACCAGGCTCAGACCCAGCTCCCGAAGATAACATTGAAACAAGTTTCAGCCGATATGAGACCCACTGCAACATCCTGCTTGGGAACCAGCCAATCGCCTAATAAAAGCTCAGCATCCCAACCCATCGGGGCAGGTGCTGGTGCATTTCTCAGAAGCTAGCCCTTTCCCTCCCTTGGGAAAGTAAAAATGAAAGCTTTCACTCTTTGTGCTTTCTTCTCTTTGTGAATTCTTTCACAGCCCGCATCGCCGACCACCTTAACAACTAGGACAGAAAAACTAAGAGATGTAGAAGGTGGTATGAGAAGGCCAAACATATGTCCAATGGAAATTCAAGAAGTCCAGAATAGCCCGGATAGAGGAGGGGCAATAATTGGAGAGGTGTCGACTGAGAAATGTGCAGAGCTGATGGAAGATATCAACCTGTAAGCTGCACGATTACGCTGGGTCCGAAACATGTAGGTTGGGAGGTAGACGGGGACCAGAAAATGCAGGACCCAGAGCCCGTGCCAGAGGATTTTGCCTTTATTCTGACTGCCTTTAGCCTTGATGAGTTTTAAGCAGACACATGAACGATCAGATTTGCTTCTTGGGGCTGCTGTGGGGAACAGACGGCAGGGGATGTCTGGGTGCAGAGACCCACCAGCAAGCTGTAGATGGGTCCCCACAAGAGGTCATGGCAGCCTGGCCTAGGATGGAAATGGAGAGACAGAAAAGTGTGCCCACTCAAGAAATATTGAGGACACAAAATGGACAGGGCTCCATAATAGGGATGAGGGAGAAGAGAAGGTTAAGGGCGTGCCTAATTCTAGGCTGTGGACCTGGAAGGAGAGAGGCATTGACAGAGCTGAATCCACGGGCATCTAGAAAGGATAGGTCTGCGGTTCATAAGGGAAGAAGGGCCATCCCCTATTAGGACAGGAGACAGACAGCAGGAAGGTGGGTGGGTCGGCAGGACTGGGAGCAGGAAGACGGGGGAGGGGTGCTGCTGATGGCACTGGCCAGCTCTCCGGGAAGTAGGGGGCAAGGCTGTTTGTGGGGAAGGAGGTGGGAGATTGACAGGAGGCGGCAGCTGGAAATTGGAGGATGCGAGAGAAGGACTGAAGACCTCATTGCAGTGGGTGGGGAAGTGAGTTGACCGGAGGGAGGCTCCCCCAGAAAGGGCAAGGGTTTATTGGAGGTGGAGGAGGACCATGGGTCCTTACTGGACCTGTGCACCGAGGAGTGCCTGGTGGACATCGCTGCCAGTGGGCAGAGCATGCGGAGGCTGTGACCACCAAGGAACCTGTCTGTGGCAAGCTATGTGTCCCCAGGAAGTTGCTTAGCTTGGGCTAGGAATTTTAATCACCAACTCGTGTGATGCCTGGGGTGCCAGTAGCAATTCTTTCCTGCATAACCTCTCTGTGCCTCAGTTTGCCCAGATGTAACAATGGGGTAATAACAAAATCTACCTCCTAGGGTTGGGTTATGAGGGTTAAATCATGAATTCACACGGAGGGCTTGGGCAAGTGCTCTGCACACAGCAGTTTCTCAGTAGCTGTTAGTGGCGACTTTTCCCCGCCTTTAAGGCAAAGGGGTGGGGTCGGTGAAATCATCAACCCCCAGCCTTGGCTGCCCACAGGCATGTCCTGTCGGGGTTCGACTCGGGAGGGGCAGAGGAAATACCACCCTTGCACACTCCTGGGGCTCAGCTAATAGGTTGGGGCACAAGCAGAAAAGGCGGCCACAGTGATGGTGCACTTACTCACACTGCCCTGGAGGTGCAGGAACAGCTTATGGAAACGTACGTAGCAGCTGGGACATCGGGTTACACACTGCCAGAGTCCCAGGCTGCAGAGTCCTTCAGCATGACAGGGCGGCCTTGGCCTCCAGGCAGTGCCCAGGGGTTGCCCAGGCCAGCCAGGAGCTTAGTCAGCTCTGGGCCCCCTTCCTCCAGCAAGTGTCCCAGGGTGAGTCTCCCTTGGCACAACCTTTGCTCTCTGCTGACACCGGAGCCTGGAGTCAGGCCTCCCTGCCTCCCCAGAGGGAGCAGGACACGCCTTCAGCTGTGTGTTGACCTGAAGGTCACTGGGGGAGTTGACTGCACTGGGTGGAGGGTCTGTGAGAGCTGAGCAAGGCCAGTGGCAGCTTAGAGGAGCTCAGTGGGGGGCTCCTCCACTGAGGAGGGTGGGCTCAGCCAGGCCCTGGGTGCAAGTGAGCAATCAGGACTCGGGTCTCGGGGGTGGGCACGAGGGAGGGTCTGCACCACAGGGGCACGATCAGAGGTGAATCTAACTCAGCAAGGACCCTGGGAGCTGGGCCCGGAGGGCAGAGACTGGAGGCCAGGAGGCAGGAGACTGGTGAGTCGCAGGCACGCTCCGGGTGCAGCCTCAGACTGCAGAGTGAGACACAATGAAAGCAGCTGCCACGTGCCCGGCACTGTGCGGAGAGCTTGCATGCATTCCCTGGTCTGGTCCTCACAGCCACCCCGCGAGCAGCCGCCGTGGCTGTGCCCACCGGACAGAGGCAGGATGGCTCCGAGCACCAACGAGGCCTAAAAGGCGGCCCCGGAGCTGGGATTTGTCCCAGACCGTGTCCCTCTGCGACAGACTGTACCCAGCAACAGGAATCCAGCTGTGCCTCCCCTCCCCACTTTCGGTTCCGCTCAATTCTGTTCCGTTCCCTCTTGAGAGGATGCTGTAGGGAATCCTCACTGCAGCCATTACTCGGCGTCACTGATCACCAGTCATGGCCAGTCAAATTGTATCCCTATTCCTGCCATGCCCGTTTTGGACAACAGCTATGCGGTAGTTAAATCTATTCCATGACCGTCTGGTCTTAGAGAAGTATTGAAGGTTCATTCAAGATATCTCTTTTAACTTCTTCAGGCGACTTGCCATCTCTGACTTCCGTGCCTTAGGTCTAGGATGGCTTTATCCTCGTTATACAGAGGTGGAAACTGAAGCCCAAGTTCACACAGAGAATGAGGGGCTGGGACAGCCCTGCTGAACCTGAGAGGCCCTGGAGGGAAAGCAGCATTTTGGTGTCCCCAGCGCCCTCTAGTGGTGATAAAACATTACACCCACTCCAGGACCTGGTTGTCTGTGTAAAGCAGGATTCACCTGTGTTGAGCCTGGTTTGGGGGTGGGTGGGCAGGGAGGTAGGGGGCGTGGGGTTTGGAGAGAAAAAAGCTGTTTTTAAGACAAATATAAGGCCCCTAAACGGTGTCTTCCAAACCCCTGGGGCTTCAGAAAGATATCCAGACTCCCGTGCAGCAGGAGGGGCCCCAAGGGTGGGCTTGTTCCAGGAGCCAAGCTCTGAGCTAAGCCGGGGTTTGAACCCGAGCCTTCCTCGCTGTGCGACCTCCAGCCTGCTTAACCTCTCTGAGCTCCTGCTTCCTCGTTTTACGAGCAGGGATATTAGGGGGTGTGGTGAATATACAATGAGACGTTGTTTATGAAGTGCCTGACCCTTAGCACACCCTCAGCCCGGGTCCAGCCAGGAGACCCATTTTGCCAAGAGGTCTCTCCATCCTGCCTCCTTTTGCCCCCAGGAAGACACCCTCTGCCTAGGACAGCAGGAAAGGGCCCTTCCTCGGCCTGACTCTCACTGGGGCTGTTGGAGAGGTCAATGTACTTCAATAAATGCCCACAGGGCACTTTGGGAGGAGGGGCAGTAGGTTGAAGAAGCGTGGCTGGGGGCAGGGTGGGACAGCTGTATCAGCCTTCTGCCCCTGGTACCAAGTCAGCTGGACAGGCCTGAGTTCTCTGGGCTGCCCTCCCTCTCTGGGGGTTGGGCCAAGTCTCGGGCTACGTCTCCCCAACCCCCAGGTTGTCCACACCCTTGGCCTGACTCACTTGTGCAGAACGTACTGGACTTGGCCAAAGGTCATCACAGCCCTTGAAATCTGGGGAGCTGGTGTGCCAGAAGGTGGTCTGGATCACCTTCGTGGCGTCCTGGTTCACCAGGGCATAGGGCAGTGGGGAGGGGCTGCGGGCCTGGGGCCAGCCCCCTACCCCAGCCTCGGCCACGGCTCAGGCTCTCTGGGACGAGGGGTTAGACTGGGCCTCACTCTGGTGCAGGTGAGATGGCTGTGCTCAGGGAACACAGAGAGAGCCCTGACCCCTGACCCCAGTCAGGGTCCTACCAGAGAAACAGAACCAATAGGAGCTGTTATTTATTGTTTGTTTGTTCATTGATTTCAGCAGCAGGCCTATCTGGCTGCAGAGGCTGGCTAGGCAGGTCTGAGGTCGTAGGCCAGGTAGGTGGGATGGGGGCGTCTTGGGAAGCTGGTGCTGCAGCCCATGGGTGCGACAGCTCCTCCCTCAGGGAAAGCCTGCTGCTGCTCTGCAGATCTTTCTGCTGGCCAGGTGAAGTCTGCTCGGACTATCAAACACGAGCCCCTTTATTGGAAGTCCACTGATGGTGGACGAATCACACCTGCCAAGTCCCTTCCCAGCAGCACCGTGTCGTCTGATTGCACAACCGGGCCCAGCCACGCTGGCTCATGGACTCAACCTCCTCAGGGCGCCCTTTGACCCCTCGGCTGGCTCCCTGCACAGGTTCCTACACCACCCTCTGTCTCCAGGTCCAGACGAGCCCGAGGTCACGCCCCCAGCTCCGGTGAAGCAGCTGTCCCTCCCGCGTGTGGTCCCGACCACGCTGGCCCTTCTCCCAGGCGAGGACGGTGGTGGTCACTCTTCTCCCTGTGCTCCTGCAGCTTAAATCCTCTGATGTAAAGTTAAGCACCACTCATTCCTTGTAGGTTAAGGGCTAAGGAGAGAAGCGAGGAAGGAAAATAAAGACATTCGCTTTAATGTTCGTGCATATTACAGGTTTGGGTGCAAACACGCGTGACCAACAAGGAAGACATGTTCAGGACCGTGACAGCCCTTGTTTCTGTAGCTGGTCATGAGGCTGTTGCAGGTTTTTATAACGATCCTCTTCCACTGCCCATCCCATGCCCTCAGCAAACGTCTCAGCTGGTCATGGCTGTCCACCTGGTGGGGTGACCCAAACCTTCATTCCTGAGAAGCCTGGGCCGAGTCAGCCTGCCTTAATGGGCGTGTTGTGGTTTTGCACTGACTTTAATCACAGGGTATGGGTGGACTAAGTGGCATCCTGGGGGTTCTCCTGCATTTCAAACATCCTCTTCCTCATCTTCATTGTATGGCAGCAGCCCCGTCTCCTCCCGAGAGTCACCCCAGCCAACAGAGGAATGCCCTTCTTTGCCTGTTGACAAGTTCAAAGTGGCCAGGTGGCAGCCTCAGCTTCCAGTTCAATGCAATCATGACTGTGTTTCTCGGTGGAATTGTTCCCCCCTCCCATGCACCAAATTGTGTTTCCCAAAATTTATGTCCATCGCAGAACCTCAGAACGTGGCCTTATTTGGAAAGGAGATTCTTTGTGGGAGTCAATAAAATGCCTGGTGTCCTTATAAGGCCCTGGGAAGACACAGACACACACAGAGAGAGGGCAGGAGGCCATGGGAAGGTGGAGGCAGATGTCGGGATGATGCTGCCAGAAGCCAAGGAAGGCCCGGGCTGGCGGGCACACACCTGTATGATCATCCACCATCGTTCTCCGAGATCCGACCATCTTCTGCACGGGCCAGAGAGGAGAGGTGAATGGAGGTGTGGGAGTCACCACCCCTGAATCTTTCCAGTTCTTGTTGGTGGCACTGATCTCAGCAGATCCTCCAGAGATGGGGCACTGCTTTTGATGGACTATTTTCCTGCGTAGAGGCAATTCTAGTGACTTCCATGGGCCTTTTGACACCATAATGCCGCCCCTCACTGCACAGGTCAGGAGACAAGTGTGGGCGTCCTGCCCATTGCTGAGTCTGTCTATTCCAGTGATGGATTCTGGAACTGGGGACATGCCCACCTATAGGATGTGCTCAGGGACCACCGGACTCCGTGAGGGATGACCCTGAGCTAAAAGGCCATCGATCATCTGACCTCCTTAAGTTTCTGCTCTGACCGGTGGACCACAGTGAGGTTCTGGGTCTCCCAGAATTAATGTCAGTGTAGAGCCAGCGTCGAGTAGTCCCCAGACTGCTTCCTTTTCCCAAGGGCACAGTCGCCTGGTGAAAAGCTGTAGGCTCTTTTGGGGGAAGGCTGGGAGATATACTACCAGACACATTTTGTTCCAGGGGATGTAAGTCCTTCCTCAAGGGGACCCAGCCCCCTTCCTCCAAGGAGTTCTGAGTCTGTAAACTGGCTTAAGTCTGGGTGTCGATGGAGGAGGCGTAATTCTCTGCTTTGATGACTCAAGTGAGACTTCCATTCACTCAGCCAAGGACTTGTCTGCTTATCCAGATCAAATAAGACTCGAGTGGACTGTCCGTCTCTTTCTTTCCAAGGGGAAAATACCATGAGCAGCCAGCCAACACCCAGGTCTCCACATGTTGGGAACTGCCCTGCCTGGTATCAGAAGCTGAAACCCCCGCCTAGGCTAAGGCTAAGGGAACGCCCTTGGAACTGTAAGCCAGCAAGGAGACAAAAGCTTATCTCCCTGGCAGGAGCGCTGCTTCTGCTGCTTCATTCATAACTGAACCCCAAAGCTTGGTCAGTTAGCCAAAGATGAGTAAGATTCCCCAAGGGGGGAACAATCTAAGACAGGCACGATCACGTGGGAGGCCCCCCAAAGAAGGACTTTGGGGGTTACAGCAAAAGGGGGTGATGGACCCTCGCTCCTCGGCTTTGACAAAGCCTGAGTTCTCTTCGTCTGGGAGAAAATCTCCTTGTCTCTTGGTTACCTTAGTTCCCATGCTCCACCTAAGCCTGAAACAATGACAGGGTGGTGCAGCTCTGTGCTGAAAAGGGCGGATTCCCCAGGTGATCAGGCCTAAGAAAGAACATGTAAATTACTGTGAAACCTTCTTTGTTTAGAATGCTCTCAGTTGAATGAGAGGGGTCCAAGGAGGAAGTTAGTTTGTTCCTCAAAGTCTTACAGCTCTTTGACCCTGACTCAAAATAGACCCTCAGACTTCCTTGTTTTTTATGGTTCCTTACTTCCCCCTAGTGAGTACTGTACTTTTCCTGAATTATTATGCAAAACGAGCCCAATAAAAGCAGGTTTGGATGGTAAATCGGCGCACTCCGCACTAGAGGGGGTGGCCATTCCGTCCCTACTTCTCCACAGAAACTAGTCTGTCTCTGTGCAGCATGTTTTTTCTCGCGTGTTTCGACGAGCCATCCACTGCATTCCGTGATCACTGCTGGCCGATGACCCATGCATCATCCACCTGTCAGATGATTCCAATTTCTGGTTTCCGAGCTCTCCCTTGTCAGTCTGCGGATGCGCGTGGCTTCTCACCTCCCTTTTGGTGATGTAGAGGATATTCATCTCCGTTGTTATTACATACAACATCACTTCTAACTTCAAGTGCCCGGGAGGTGTTCACAGTAACTGCAGGGGGCACTGCAGACCCGGCCACGCACCCCCTTTAGATACATCGCCCTACTAGAGACCCTGGAAGTCCTCCAGGGAAGAAACCCATGAACCTGGCTGAACCCGAGGTCCCCAAACTTGTATGACCATCAGTTCATTTGGGGGAGTGTTTCTTCTATAGAAATAAGACTTTTAAAAAAATCTTGGAAAATGAAGACTTTAATAAACAGTTATGGCCTGAGCTGAAATTTGGGGATTTTTTTTGTTCATTCTTAGCTATTTAATCATTGCTTAATAATAAAGATCCAGCCCCGACTGGTGTGGCTCAGTGGGTTGGGCATCATCCCCACAAACTGAAAGGTTGCTGGTTTGATTCCCAGGCAGGGCACATGCCTGGGTTGTGGGCCAGGTCCCTGTTTGGGTGCATGTGAGAAGCACAGCTGATCAATCGATGTTTCTCTCTTTCTCCCTCCCTTCCTCTCCCTCTAAAATAAATAAGTAAAATCCTTTAAAAAGTTAAGGAAGATCCAAACCAATATTTTCCTAAGAGTTAATAGAACACAGTGCATTACTATATTGCATCAGTAACCATTGTGGAAGCTTTGACATTTCTGCCATGGCTCCCACCCCCCGCCCTCTCGCCCCACACACACCATCCGCATCTTAGGCCTCATCTGTTCGCTGTCTGAAGGGCCCCTCTCTGCCCTTGTGGGGCGTGGGCCAGTCTGCAAACTTGTCAGCTGTCCTCAGGAGCACCTTCCTGGACCTATTTTGGGCCCATGGAATTTGGAATGTAATCCTCACAAGCTGACATCCGGGGAGAGTGGAATCACGCGTGTAGCTATGAGACAGGTGCCAGGCCCCTCGCCGAATGGTGGTCCCCTCCTCCAAAATGAATTAGCTTTTTCCACCCAAGACGGTGAAGGGGCCTTGGCATGGTACGAGATTCGGAGATGCGTTTTTGTGAAGGGGAGGGAAGCGATTTTGTCCCGGTCATTTTTTGAGTGGATGTGAGAACAAGAGTGTGTTCCAGGTGGGTCCCAGAAAGTGGTGGAAAGCCGATGACAATGGAATCTCGCCACAGGAAGTTTTACGTGAGGTCAGGCTGAGTGAGACTGAAATAAATTTTAAAAGTGAAGTCACCTGGCTGGCGTACTCAGTGGATTGAGCTCGGGCTGCGATCCAAAGTATCGCAGGTTCAATTCCCAGTCAGGGTACATGCCTGGGTTGCAGGCCTTGACCCCCATCAACCGCACATTGATGTTTCTCTCTCTCTCTCTCTTTCTCCCTCCCTTCCCTCTCTAAAAAGAAATAAAATCTTAAAAAAAAGTGAAGTCAAATAACAAAGCCAGCCAATGCAAATGCTTGGTGGTTCCCCGTGGTTCCCCACTGTTAACGAGAACTTCTTGGCCTGCTACTGATACCAGGAAAAGGGCTTCCGCCCAGGAAGCAAAGACTCTGTGTTTTATCAAAATAATTTTGTTTTACGTTGCCTTAATCACGTCCTTGATTGCTTAACCACCTCGACAGTAAGAACTGAGCCATGCAAACATTTATGCAAACTTCTGTGTTTGTGTATGAAATCTCCCGCCACTTTGGTTAAACGGATAACTAAGTATTGCTTCACATTGACTTACGATCCTGTTTAGTCAAATGTCCAAACCTTCTGACTTGTTTTGGCAAACTTCCCAAAATTTAAATGATAAATAGAGTCTTAACCTGGAAATAACCTGGAGGTATTTCAGGAGGGCCCCTGGGACATCTCAGGAGATTTGTTTCTCTCCTTCCTAAAGAGAGGTACCGAAATAATTAGGCCTATTTAATATGCTAAAGTTACACGGGAAGCTTTGCAAAATAAGGAAATAATTACATTGTATTTATTAAGATTTTATTTTTAGAGAGGGGAAGGGAGAGAGAGAAACATCAATGTGTGGTTGCCTCTCCCACCCCCTCACCGGGGACCTGGCTGGCAATCCAGGCAGGTGCCCTGACTGGGAATCGAACTGGTGACCCTTTGGTTTGCAGGCCTGTGCTGAATCCACTGAGCCACACCAGCTGGGGCTATGTTAGTTATACTTATGTATGTGCTAAGTATTCCAGAAATCTATGTGGAATTCCTGAAAATCCGAGATGCCCAGGGGCCCTTCTGAAATACCTCAAGGTGAAGACCACCAGAGACACTCCAGCCGCCTGCCTTCAGAACTCAGAAACCAAGGTCACGGTCCGCTCCAGTGATCAGCCTTCTGTTTTCTCGTGTTGCCATGGAGAAGCTTCCTAGGAACCGCCGGATGGCCGCTCCGCAGGCTTCAGTGAGGCTGCCCACCCGCATCACCGCCTCCAGAAGTGAGACGCCGCTCTCACCAAACCGAACTCAAGACTGAGCCTGGTTTAATGAGGTCTGGGACAACCTGCCACCCCAGCTTCTGGAACACAAAACTTCCAGGCAAGTTTCACAGGAGAGAGCCATGGGGATTCAGGGCCAGTCACCCCGAGACATGTGCCTGTGTGGCCTGCAGACTGTTCTGAGCGAGAGGCGACTCTGGCTGCAGCTCAGGAGAAACTCCTACCTGCCCCACTTTACATACCTGGAAGAACTTGAATTAGGGCCCTTGCCCATGAGAAGAGGTTATCGGAGATAACTTCTTTTGACCTTTCTCCAGGGCCGAACTTGCATTTGTAACACTGAAACTCATCTGTTATCATCCTATAGTGACCTTTTGAAGCCCCTCAGCCCCCCAATTTGTATGATGGCCCATTTCTAGCTCAGGATGTCTCATGGGCCTCGGTCTCTATCTCCGAGTCTCTCCTGCACATGGGAATGTGACATCTCTGTGACCTTTTGGTTCACAGGCCTGCGCTCAGTCCACTGAGCCACACCAGCCGGGGTAACTCCAGTGCTATTCCAACCAGGAAACGGGCGCACGCGCAAGTACTGGGTTGGCCAGAAAGTTCGTTTGTTTTTCTGTAAGAGGCTCTAGCAGCACTTAGTTGTCTTTAACTCCATTCGAAACAATTTTGTTAGATTGTATTGTGACAGCTGTCCTATCAGTGTGCATTAAAAAAAAACTTATCCCTGGCTGGCGTAGCTCAGTAGATTGAGCGCAGGCTGCGAACTAAAGCATCGCAGGTTCAATTCCCAGTCAGGGCACATGCCTGGGCTGCAGGCCATGGCCCCCAGCAACCGCACATTAATGTTTCTCTCTCCCTTTCTCCCTTCCTTCCCTCTATAAAAATAAAATCTTTAAAAACAAAACTTATCCAAGTTGGCGAATTTTTGTGCAGCCATGTTAATATCGAGGAAGGAAGAAAATACACAACATTCTCAGTGTTATAATGCTGGAAATGAAACCAAAGTGCAAACCGAGATTTGTGCAGTGCGTGGAGAAGGTGCAGTGCCCATCGAACGTGTCAAAGTCGTTTGCCAAGTGTCTTGGCACTACTGCCATTTTGGCCAAACAACTCTGCTGTGGGGCTGTCTCACGGGTCAGAAGATGTTCAGCAGCCCCCCTGGCCGGTGCCCACCAGAAACCAGTAGCTGGAGAGAGCCGACCTACTCAAAATATCCAGATCAATAAGGTAATTGGTGAAAATGAAAAGTGTGTCTTTTATTTTACAGAAAAGAACTAAATGGACTTTCTGGCCAACCCGATACATTCCTAGGGAATGAAAACGTCCACGGCCTCACCTCGTCACCCCTCTCCGCCGGCACCGGCACCCCTGTATAAGCCGCAGCGCCTTGGCCGCGGAGCGTCCAAGGGGCGACGGGCCCGGAATAAGCTGCCGAGAGTCGCCGCCAGGATCATTCATAGTAAAACTTTATTGAACAAAAACCCCAGCAGAGGCGTCCTCCTCTGCAAAGTTCCCCCTTGGTTTAAAGTAAAGCAGTGCATTTTAAAAAGCAGTTATACAGAAGTCTTTCCTAGAAAAGTCCTGCTAAAACATGTCTAGCAATTTCATTGATTATATAAAGTAGTACACTTAGTGTAATTTGAACATTCCAACAGGAATCAAATCGTCCCAGCAGAACCGCTTCTGCCTCTACGACGTCTACGCACAGACGCACATGCAGACACGCACATCCGGACAGGCCCTCGGGCACAAGCATGCGACACGGACGCCCCCTATGTACAACGCCTACGGAGCTACACACAGTACGAATGAAAGCTCTTCAAAATAAAGACATGAGAAGCCGTGGGCACTGTTTGGTTCAGCAATTTGTATCATGGCTTCACGTCTCTCTCTCTCTGCTTTTGCTCATCACAAAAGCACCTGGTCTTCCTGCTGACTGGTTTCCCAGTCCTGCGCCATTGCCACGTCCAGGTGGGGAAGTCTGGCTGGAGTGCAGCGACCCCGTCCGCGTGTGTCCAAGCCTCCGGCAGCCTGAGAGCAAACAGCGTCAGTTTGCTATGGCCGGCGGGCCTTCCGGGAGGAGAGAGGCAAAGAAAGTCTTGAAGACGAGCCACGCTGTGCTCATAAACGAGGGGCTGGTCTGCTGGCCGGCCGGCGCGTCCCTGTCTGGAGGGAGGTGGTTGGGGTCTTCGTGTTCAGGATCAGGCCCCTCCTACAGGTAAAGGTGAGACACAGTGAGAAAACAGGCAGGCCCATGATGAACACCAAAAGACAACAGGGCGACGGCAGAGGAGATGCCGGGCCCCTGGCGCCACCGGCGAAGCAGCCGGGCGGGCGGGACCCCAGGGAACGGTGTGCTGGCTGGCGTTTTCTCGGCACAGCCGTGCTGGTGACGTGCGCGGGGCTTTGACTGTTGCCAGCAGCAAGTATCAGAATAAATGAAGTAACCAGATCTTCAGCCATTGTTAAATAAGTCGTTAGGTTAACACCTCCTCAGTAAATACGGACATCCTTCTACTGTTGGCAATGTTGTGAGTTAAAAAACTAAAAATGGAAACCCAGCGTTCTAAAACAGACACTAGGGTGCCAACTTATATTATAAAAAAATGCTTTAGGATTATGCATTAAAGTGCCTTATAAAAACTCTACTTCTGTGTGGTGTTTTCCAGAACACCAACTCCGAGGACACGACTGTGCTCTCAGCCCTTTGCTGGGGTAACCACCCACCAGCACTCTCCGCGGTGTAGCTGACACATTGGTACAGACCACGGAAACTCCAGATTGGGAGCTTACAAATTTCATTTAAATATTCCCAAATGCAAATCGCCATATGACAAAACACTTGATAGATGCTACGACCTACTTATTGTTTTAAAAATAGTTACTGTTCTAAGAATACATGGGAAAACACCTTGAGACAGCTAGCCTCAGAGTGGTAAACCCCGGCCCTGGCCGCTGGATGGGGAGGGTTCTCGCAGCCCAGCACCTCGCGTCCTGCCAGCCAGCCCCGCCGCAGCTCCGTACCTGCAAGTTATTGTTGGGGTCCTGGCGGGCAGCTTCCTGAGGGGGACCCTCGTTCGGGAAGTTCTGGGCCGGCCTCGGTCTGAACGGAAACCAGCCGACGTGGTGCCTGCGAGGAAGCACACGGGGTCCCTCTCAGCTGGCATCACGGTGAGGCTTACACGGGGGTGTGAGGCCTCTCATCAGGTAAGGTCCCCCACACTCCCCCCCTAACCAGCGGCGCCCCAGCTGGCAGCTCCCAGCAAGGCCCATCTGCGGAGACATTCTATCCCCCATCCCCTGGACTCTCTCGCTGGCCCGCCGGGGTCTTAAAGGCGGGGCCTGTGATCATTCACCATCGTACACCCAGCACCCTGCATGGCCCGGCACACAGCCCGTGCTCAGTAAGGGCTGGAGTCACCTCGGTGAAGGGTGATTGGGACTCAGGGGGAAAAGGGGGCGAATCCTCTGCTTACAGGTACATAACCACGGTGGCTCCCATGACCATGAGGAATCTGCTCAGGGAGGAGTAGAAGTAGAGGATGCTGAGGAAAACGGAAAACGTAGCTGCTGAATAGGTCCAGTCCAACCAGTCGCGATTTATCTCATCATCTTCCTCCACGATGGGGCCGCCCTGGGCATTCATCCGTAAGTTCTGATTGGCCCCGGGATTAACCACCACTTGAGGAGCAGCGTTCTGATTGGCCGGCTGGTTTTCCGCTGGAAACTGGTTGTGAATAGGGGCCGGAGCAGGTGCGGGGACCACGGGTATCTCTTGTGCACTCGGTGAGGGAACGAAAGTCCTGGACGCAGCAGTGGCCGCTAAGCTGAAACGGAAGTGGCAGAGGCAGACACCGTTGAGAGCAAAGCCCCGTGAAGATTGTGGTTCCCATCTCCTTGTTGGCACAGGGGTCCTTTACTGGGGAGAATTATGGGTAGGCACATACAAACTTAATCTTTTCTTTCACATAGTGAAGAGCCTCTTCACTAGCAGTCATGCCTAGACACGACTTTCCTGCTTTTAGGAGCAGCAACATGGTAAGTTTTGTCTGGAATGAAGCATCCAGGTCACTAGGAGAGTATGGTGCCGTAGCAAATTAAAATTTTCTCCAAATATTAAAGACACCCCATGCTGAAAAGGAAGTGACATATTCCACGTGAAGTCACCAGACCATGAGTCAGACAGCGGCACCGCCGCGTCCACACGCAGACCGGCTGGCAGGCAGCACTCACACGCTACTCTGCCCACAGCGCCGGGCCCTGCACGAGCGGGTGAGCACCCCCTACGGTACAGGCGACACGGTGGGACCCCGTGTTGCCCCCATCCCCCACCCCCGGGCAGGGCAGCACTCACTACTGCATGTAGTACTGCCGCGCGTACATCTGCTGGAACCAGGAGAGCTGCAGCCACCCATAGGTCGTGTAGCCTGAGAAACCGGGCCCCAGGCCTTGGAATGCCAGCTGGGCAGCTTCTGGCCTAGGAAAGACGGTTTCAAAGGGCATTTTGAGTTGGTGTAGTACAGGTAGGTGGGCACTGAGTTCCAGGAACCGGGTAGCTCAAGCGCGGAAAGGGCTGGCCGACAAGCCCTCGTACGTGATCCCCAGGGGACACAGGGGCCCAGCACTGGGCTGTCGCCGGCTCCGTGCCACCGCTGGGCTGTACGAGCAAGCTGCACCTCCACGGGCTAGGTGGATCCCACCCCCGCTGACGACCTGCCGAGTCTCACTGCAGGTCTAAACCCACTGTCCGTCCTTTAGAAAGCAGTTCCAAACCCCCCTCCTCCCAATACTCACTTCCCCCGGCCTCTAGACCTGACTCTGCACGGGCGGCAGTGGTGTGTGCATGTGGCCTCGCCCGAGCGTGCTCACTGACCTCCCGTGCCCCGGACAGGCTGCTGGGCTGACCCCCAACCACCTGGCGGGGAGGGACCTCTCCCCAGCTTTGCAGAGGGGAGCCCCGAGTGCAGCTCGGGGAAGACAAGAGACTCATTCGCACAAGGTGACACTGAGCTAGGAAATAGCGGGGCTGGATTTGAGAGCTCTTTATACGGCACCAAACAAACCCATTTTTCTATCATGTGACACAGCCTTAAACCACCCAGGCCAGAGCAGAGGGGTCACCAGTGGCCTTGTGAGTTGCACACGGTAAGCTCTGCTTCACAGAACGCAAACTAAGAGAACTGCAGGAAGACCAGGAGTTGGCGAGGGGGTCACCTCTGCTGGGCAACTCATTTCTTCCTTAAACAAAGTCACGTGGCTGGGGGCTCAATAAATACTTGCCGAATGGAGTCATCAGGTTTCACTCCAGTGGCATTCACGACAGTACAGGTGACCGTCAGATACGGGCCTCCGTTCTCAAGTGGGGCAGTGGGGATAAGGGACCTGTTTTAACTCTTTCTACCCTGCCCAGTTTACATGTGGACAGTCTTCTAACCAAATTCCAGTCCCGGAGGTATTTCCTGCACCAGTTAGGTCCTGGTGCAATGCTGTCACTTAAAAAACTACAGCACACGGAAAGGAGAAGAGAGTGAAATGCTTCTGTTGGCTCTGATGATGATGGCACTGCAAGAGGTTTTCACAATGGCCCTGGCTGGTGTGGCTCAGTGGACTGGGCGCCGGCCTGCGAACCAAAGGCTGCTGGTTCGATTCCCAGTCAGGGAACATGCCTGGGTTGTGGACCAGGTCCTAGGTTGAGGGTATGTGAGAGGCAACCATACATGGATGTTTCTCTTTTCTCCCTCTCTTCCCCTCTAGAAATAAAAATTTTTTAAAAGAAAGGTTTTTACGTGACATGCCGAGTACGTAGCAGGACAACAACATGATTCCAGGGAGTAACTCTCGCAGCCTCTGGGGGTAAAAGGGCCAGGGAACAGACGGGATGAGGGTGGCAGCACCTTGGCCGTCACGGGGCCGGGCGGTGGCCGTGTGGCGGTTCTTTGTATAGTTCTCCCCACTTCTGCTGATTGAAATTTCCATGAACTAAAAAACATCCAAAAAACCGCCTCATTCTGCACACACCTGGATCTGTTAACAACCACACATCAGAAACTGAGAAAATGAGGGCAGAGGGCTTGGGGAGCCACACGGTTGCGACCCGTGGTGAACACATTATGTTTTCCTGCAGGAACGGTCAGAACAAGGTGTCCCGAGAGCTACTAGATCCCCATGTCCGCACCTTCGTCACCCCTGGCTTTTGCTCTAAAGGAGAAAGCGCTAATCGCGCTACAGAAAATGGCCTTTTTTCCTGGTACCTTGGCAGAGTATTGCTTAAAACAGTCCCCTCCCCGTTTGTCAGCCAGTGCCACGACGAGCCACCCAGCAAGGCAGCCGCACTGATCTCCCGCCCTGAGGTGGCGCACACCAAGCACAGCCGGGCAGGAGGGGAAGGCCTCTCAGTACAAGTCTCCACTTTCCGGTATGTTCCCAAGAGGCTGGGTAGCGAGAAGAGTTAAACATAGAAGACCTTTAAAGCGAAACCCTTGGTACATTTTGAAGTTTTGTGACTACGCCACGTAAACCTAACAGCCTATTCTTAAGTCGATGCAAATGATGCCCGTTCATGCGTACAAACCGGTTCCTGACCGTAACGCTCACCTGGAGACGTTCTCCCACCCAGAGGGAGGAAGGTGCCGAAGAGCCTCCCTCGCCCTTGACCCTTCGCCGGCGGCATCCCCAGGGTACTGTCCCTGATGAGGACCGGCGGGCTGCTCCGTGGATTCAGCGACCTAAGTAAAGGGACCGTGAGCGTGAGAACGAAGGGTCTGAGGCAACTCACTGAAATCGAGCTAAGAGGGTGGTTTTGCTGTCAATGGCTTATGTCCCCCCACCCTGCCCCAGACCTCTCTGATCGTGATAAGATTAAACAGATACAATGTCACGTAAAAAAAATTCTGAAATTTGTCCAGCACAATTTCAATACACATTTCAATATACATTATTTCACTCATACATTTTCCTAGATAACAATGCTGTGCTTTCATTATAACCTCCCAATGAAGTTATCATTGCTAAGAAGCTTCTTAATAATTAATGCGCCGTGTATCTTACGGCTACCTTTACTGAATCAGGAAATTGAATCCGACCAACCAGGTTTCCCAATGCAGCCCAACCAGCAAAAAGGAAAGGAAAGGACCTCTGGTGCCGAGTTCAGGAGTTTGGGAAACACAGTCGCAGTGCTGAGCTAGCACGTGCCACCACACTTACTGATACTGTGCGTCTCAGTCAGCACTGTGACACGAAATAGAAATGATTCTGTCAAATGTGTGTCTTGCCCTGGCTGGTGTGGCTCAGGGGGCTGAGCACCAGCCTGCGAACCCAAAGGTCGCTGGTTTGATTTCCAGTCGGGGCACCTGCCTGGGTTGCGGGCCAGGTGCCCGGTTGGGGGGGTGTGAGAGGCAACCAATTGGTGCTTCTCTCCCTATCTCCCTCCACTCCCCTCACTCTAAAAAATAAACACAACCTTAAACAAACAAAGTGATGTATGTCTTTAAGGATCACTTGATAGAGACTGGCCTTTCCCTGTTGAACTAAATAAATAAGCAAACACAATGAAAATTTCCAAAGAGGCTATACTTTTTTACTCTATAAAAATGAATAGTTCATTAGAACTATTCTATTCAAAGTTATGTGCTCTAGTCAATAAAACTCATTTTAGAGTGTCTCGTTAGTTCAGTGATCTGGACACACAGCCGCCGTGAGTCAAACCGTGTCGCAGCAGACAGGGTGCCTGGAACTCCACTCGCCTATCCCAGCGACAGTGGTACTGTCTGCTACTGTCGCAGTAAACCCTCACTCACGTTCTAACCCTGACTCTCGCTGGGGAAGAAACAAAACACGGCGCCAAAAAGGCCATCACACCTCCCCTGAAAGTCCCACCCCACTTCCTTCCTCCCCGTCCTGAGAGCCCGAGCGACAAGCCCCCGTGCTCACGACAAAGCAGACGCACCCTCGCGCTGGTCTCCGACGTTTTCGCAGGACCCTTCACATTGCACACCAGATGTAGGACGTGCCGGGCTTCCTGCTGAGAGCAACACGGAGGTACGTTAGGACCTGAATGCAACCTGGTGAGAACTTGAAAACGTTCCCAAGTTGGTATGCACGAGATGTACCTTTGGAAGCAGGTCCCTGAGGCACTGGTTATCCAACAGCAGCTTTCCAGAATAAATTAACCTCTGGTCCTCCGGACGCTGCCCACGGCAAGAAGGGGAAGCAGACAGAGTTAGCACGTCACCCCCACACGTTCCCAAACACAGAAGACTTTTATCCAAATAATTTAAGTGTTTTCTTCCCCAGCACCACAGGAAAACGTTTTTTCAAAGGCCCTATACAGAACTTTTATTTAGAAAGTGCTAAAGTTGACACTGGTTTCGAACGTGTAAATAAATTTAGAATGGCACATGATCCCCACTCCCCCACACCTGCAGTGACCTACCTGACTCTCAGGAAAACTGCCTTCTGCCACTAAAAACACAGACGTGAAGGGGGCTCCTACAGCACCTAACTCCAAAACTCGGGTTTGGGTTCAGAGGAAACCTGAAGCACTCCCCCCAAACCACCTACCATTGCCCCAAAATAACATGAAGCAGCTCTAGACTGAAGCCCTCGAAGGGACACCCCACAACAGCCCTGTGCGAAGTGGCACCCCTGTTGTAAAGGGGGAAAGTCTGAAACAGACCTGCCCAAGGCCACCACCTGCGAAAAGTTCAGATTCCAGCCCCTTGTCCCCATTCCAGTGATTTTAAAGCCACGGGGAATCCACACACTTTTATACAAATCTCCCTTTTGAAATTCTAATTCCTTTTAAAAACTGTGCTTAAAGACAGTGGCCTCGACTGTGGAAGTCAGGACACTGGAGATCCCCTCCTGTTGGCCTGCTGTTGCCAAGACAACCAATGATGCAAAACTTGGAATCGAACTGCTCCTGCCAAGTAGCCCAAGATTATAAAGCAAGCAGTTTAAAACAAACAAAATAATAACTGCCAATCTACCTGCATAAGCCCGGTTTTTCCCAACCGCGCTACAAAAACCAGCTGCAGAACTAAGTAGGATGCTGTGCTCGCCGCCATTGTCGCTGGTCGATTTTATCAGCCAAAGTCTCTGCACTTGACTTTGGGGTGGGCCCTGCATTACATGAAAAAGTTCTGTGCTGGAGAAGGTTTGAAAACCACAGCTGCCTGCCATTTACATTGTTTTCCCTGATAAAGGCCTAAATTGACACTGTTTTCACCCAGGCTGATTCGACAAAAAATTAAATGTTAAAGCAAACAACTATCATAAAGTAAGGCTTCTTACATTAAAAAGAAAAAAACACAAATGAGTACTCTCCTGCCACAATTTTTAAACCCAAATTTGCATATCTGGGAGACCTGTTATTGACAACTTGCAGGTCTTCAGACTTCACAGGAGTAATGCCCCTCCCCCAAGGAACGCTCTCCTCCAAAACACTGCCTTTCTCCAAATGACGCAACCTGCAACCCGGGAGGACACCTGCTTCGCCCATTTGTGTACCTAACAGCCATTCTCACAGCAACGCAGCCACCTGCTGTTTGGGTAGAACTGCAGAGTCCCCAGGTGAATGCAAATTAACAAGCAAATTTCAAAAGAACAATTCAGAAGGAAAACTCTTCCACACCTGCCATTAAACAAACCTGAAACAAATACCCTGACCCCTGAGCCACCACACACGCTGAAACTCTTTAGCTAAGATAGAACAAAGTCACAGCCCTTTGCCGCCCTGATGCCCTCTCCCGTCGGGTGGAGAATTACACTCGAGGGCAGCGGAGAACACTGCTGACACTTACATAATGTGAGAGTGGAAAGTAAATACAGGAAGGTCCAACTCACAGCCTCTGTCACGTGGGAGGGAGGGAGGGAGGGCGGTGATAAGGATGATATTGACAGATGCGTCAACCAAAACAAAGCGAGGAAGTCTCTGGAGTTGAGGCACCAAAGCCTGAAACTCAGACTCCAGGAGACTCCTTCCGCCTGCGTCCCTCCTAAAGCACTCTTTACCCGAACGAGCGCCGGCTCCTCCCCGGGACTCGGCAAAAGCTGGTCAAGTCAAGCGTGGCAGGGAGGGGCCGTGGCGGGAGGTGGGCAGGGAGAGGAAGAGCCACGTCCGGCTCCGGGTGTGGGACCTTAGGTACACACGGCCTGGGCGAGCACCATGTTTCTCTGCCCAGTGGCCTCGGGGCTGGCACCTGCGCTCTCCTCTCTGCAGCGAGACGCCAGTTGCATTCAGAAAACAACTCTCTTTTTTCCGCCGTATTTTTCTTATTCCTATCCAGTGGAGGCAATCTTAAGGAGGAACACTTAGCCAGCCGCCCTGTCGTTTTGGGGGAAACGGAGGCTTGAAGGGTGAACTGACTCGCCCAAGGTCAAAGTGCTGTTTCAGCGTCTCTGCTAAGGCTGGCCACCAGATCCAGGGGGCCAGGAAAAGGGGTCTGGGGACGTGGGGCAGGAGGGTGACAACCGTGGGGAATGGGGAAGAGGAGACAGGGGAAGGCAGCCCGTCGGGAAGGCGGGGCGATGGCGGCCTAGGACCAGGAAGTGACAGCCATAGGGCCAAGAGAGGGAACGTCTTCGGAGGTCGGGAGGGGCAGGGAGACCACAGCCCTGAACGAGGTGACCGGGTGACCACCTAAGATCGGGGGAAGGCGGGCGAAGGGCGAGGCTACAGGGAAGGGGCAGGCGGACTTGGCAACCCTAGGCGCACGCCAGGAGGCCGGGCTTAGGGAGCGCTGGCAGCGGGCGTCGGGGCCCCTCTTACCGGGCGCTCAGGGTAGACGCGGCTCAGGTGGGCCTTGAGGTGGCCCACGCTCCAGCTGCGGTCGCCGCTCAGCTCCAAATCGCGGTGGCGCTGGTTGGGGCTCTTCACCAGCAGCGTGACGGGCTCGGGCTCGACCTCCATGTCGGCTGTGCCGTGGGCTCGGCTGCACTCCGAGATGCCAGGTAGGCGGCGCCGTAGCCGCTCGCAAGCTCCGCAACGACTGTTCGCGTCTCCGGGGCGCGCGCCCCCGCCCTGCGCTCCCTTTATAGTCAACCCGCGCCGGGTCCCTGCCGCTAGACCCCTGTGTGGCTGCCGCCCGTTGGCTGAGGCAGAAGCCACTGCCCCGACGTGGCCCAATCGGAGGCCAGGTCGGTAGGCGGGGGGGCGGGCCGAGCACGTGGGCGCGGCTGATGCAACCCGCCGCGGTTGCGTCACCCAGCGTGGCGGCTGCAGCCCTAACTCCGGGTTTGGTGACCCTTTCTGGGTGTGCTGCAGTCCGCTGGACCGCTGCCTAGGTCCGGGAGCTCAGGGCGCCTTAGGCAGGGCCGTGCCCGCCGACTCCCGGTTTGGCAGCCTCTGCAAATTGTTCCCTCACAAAGCAGCACCCTGGCGTCGAGTCCCGCTTCCCCTTTGCGTTCCCCGGGAGGGACAGAGAGGGTCAGCGGGCCCTACAGCCTGACTTTGCAGGGGAGGCTGCCCCACCCCTACCCTACTTGCGAGCCCACCCAGAAGGCTGCGCCGAGGCCCATCAGAAGAGCAAGGAAGAAGCTGGGCATTTCCTGGGACTGAGGGGCTGGAGGCATCTGATCCAAAGTTGCCAGTTCATCTGTGGTCTTGGACTTGAACAGTTACACTCTCGAGCGCGAGACATCACCCTATGAATGGCAAACAGGCCACAGTCCAACCAGCACACGGAGACACTGGAAAAGGGCCCCACGTTCCAGGCTGCTCGCAGGTGCTTCCTTTAAATCGGGGCTGAGACAAGGAAGGCAGGATTCTCACTATTTTAAAAATGTGACTCCGAAGGCCTCTCTGAGGGAGGCCCTCCCTGCCTCCCTTCTGAAGCAGAAAAGGTCTTGAAAACCAAAACTGACAGTGCGCCGGCCCCATCCGTGTTCCAGTCCTGTTGGGACATCTGGTTTTTGGGGGCGTGTCAGCAGCTTGGCAGGGGTAGGACGGTAACAGGAGGAGCCTGGTCTGTTTGGTGAGTGCAGGACTGAAACTGGTGGCTTTGTTACCAGACAGCAGTTGGGGTCCCGCTGCCCACCCCCACCTCCAGTCAAAATTCCAGAGGCAAAGGTTTGGTGATAAAGGAAAGGGATTTTTTTTGAAAGATTTTATTTATTTATTTTTAGAGAGGGGAAGAGGAGAGAGAGAGAATCAATGTGTGGTTGCCTCTCACATGGCCCCCACTGGGGACCTGGCCTGCAACCCAGGCATATGCCCTGACTGGGAATCGAACCTGTGATGCTTTGGTTCACAGCCTGCGCTCAATCCACTGAGCTACGCCAGCCAGGGAGGAAAGGGATCTTTATGCAAAACCACAGCGATATGGAAGCAGCCCAAGGGTCTGTCAATAGATGAGTGAATAAAACAACTCTGGGACACTGACATCCTGGAATCCTACTTGGCCGTGAAAAAGAAGAAAATGTTACCCTTTGCGACGGTATGGATGGACCTGGAGAAGATTATGCTAACTGACAGAAGCCAGTCAGAGAAAGACACACGCCATATGATTTCACTTATATGTGGACTCTAATGAACAAACTGAACTAACAAGCAAAAGAGGGACAGACTCAGATGGAGAACAGATGACAGCTGGTGGGGGCGGGGGGTTAAGGGGTGGAGGGATTGAGCAAAAACGAAAAAGAACTCACAGACATAGACAACAGTAGGGCGATTGCGAGGTGAAGAGGGCTAGAAGGTGACTAAATGGTTGGAAAAACAATAAAGAATAAAAATATTTTTAAAAAACTTCCCAATTTTGGAATAACAGCTCTCCACATGCATTAGTCACTTCAGCCTATCAAGGCTAAACTAACTCTTTAGTTACAGCTTTAACCACTTAAGCCTATCAATTAAGGCTAAACTCTAACACCTGAGTTTTATCACGTCCCCTGTTAGTTTTAATTGTCTTATTTCTATAGGCTTAGTTTACAAACTAGAACAACCTGAGTCACAAAAGCTGCACAAAGCTGGAAGAATGGGAAGCTTCTGCCTCAGAGTCTGTTCCCTCTAGAACACCCAAAGAAGAATAACCCTGCCACCGCCCGCCAGGCCAGCCTGACCCTAGGCTGCACCTGGCGTTCCTTCCCATCCAAAATACTGTCTGTTGGGAAACGCAGGCAGCCGCGCACGACCCTCCAGGCATCCTCGAGGAGGAAGAGAGCCAGCCCTCTCTTTATTTATGTGCACTCTGGAGGCGTTCAGCTTTGAAGTCATCCCGACCTAGACTGTTGACCATTGCCCCTGTGGCCCTTCCCCACGTCTCCCCAGTGATCTGATCAGATCTCTCTGTATCAGCCTGAAGGACCAACATTTGCCATTTCACAGTACCGGGGGCTAGAAGTCTGGGATCGAGGTCCGGGGCAGGGTAGGGTCCTTCTGAGGGCTATGAGGGCGAGCCTGTTCATGCCTTTTTCCCCATTGAGGTTTGCTGGCCATCTCTGGGTCCCCGGGGGTGTTGCTGTATCACCCCACCTCTGCCTTCATGGGCACATGGCTTTCTCCCTGTGTGTGTCCCTCTGTGCATGTCCGAGTCCCAGTCTCCTCCCTTTTTATTAGGACACTGGTCAGAGTGGATTAGGGCCCACCCTAATGGCCTCATCTTTATTTTTTGCTTTAACTTTTATTACTATTTATTTTATGCTGCATTTACTCCCAGGCCTTCTTCCGTTTCTTCTGGGGTATCTTTTTCTTCTGTGCAACCTCTTCTTCTGGTTTGAGAACAATCTGCTCTTTTCCCGTGGGAGCCCCTCAGTGTGGCAGGGAGAATTCCCGCGTGGGTCCATCCGTCCGGGAGCTCTGTAAGTTTCGTGCCGCATCTCGGGAGCTTCGTGTGCCTGGATGTGGTCGATGACCGGAGAATCTATATCTAAACCCTCAAGTTCAACATTGCTCTCTGCATCTTTAAGCACGTGCAGCAAAAACTCAGCACCGACCCAGCTCCGCCATGGTAACAATGACAACGGCACATGTTGCTTCTATAAAGTGACAGCCTTCAGGTACTTGGTGGCCTTTCGAATATGCATACCCTTGACAGTCCGGGCAGTTTCATGAGTCTTCTTAAAGTGAACACGAATATTCAAACCTCTTGGTTCGCGTGATTTTGTGGGTTTTTCTGGGTCAAGTGACGAGCGAACCGTTTTCAGAGGTCACCTCTGGCCGCTTTTGGAAGAGCCTGTCTTAATCCGATCACTTCCAAATACGATCACAGGCACATGTAGTGGGGTCAGAACTTAAAACATCCCTTTGGAGGGCGAGATTCAAACCATAACAGCTGGCCTCACTGTAACACAGAACCTGGGGCTGTTTCTTTACATTAAGAAGGAGGTAGAGGCTTTGGAGATCAATTGTCCCCGTGCTCAGCTTTGTGGGACGGCGCTTTTGTCCTTGGAGAAAGCCTGGCTCCATGGGCATGGCCCCCACCTTGGTGTAACGCTCTGCTGCCAACGTGCAAAAATTCCAAGTAACTTTTGAACAAGAAGCCCCATGTTTTCCCTTTTCACCGGGTCCCACAAATTCTGTAGACTTCCATACGTCAGGGTGACAGAACATGACTGATGATGATCTGGTGGTCTTGCAGCCAGCTAGACGCTGACGGATGGGGCCAGGCCAGATAAAACAATCCAGAAGCCTTCGAGGGAGCAGCCAGGCAGGACCTGACAGGCCCACTGGGAAATTAAGTGTGGCACAGAGCCCGCGTCCGCTAGCCTGCGGCGACAAGCACCAGGGCCCCTTACGTTTCCACTCGGTATTAAGAGCGAAAGGGGTGTTTCTCCCCCTAGAGAAGAGGCACTCCACTGTCTGTATCTCCTCTGGGGTTCTGTCCCGGTGAGACAGCCTCCGGTAAAGGTCTCTGGTGGTTTTGCCTGGAGCATCTTGAGGAAAAACATGAAATTCAAGTCAATAAACGTGCCAGGAAAAGCAAGTTACACACAAGTGACT
The DNA here is from genome assembly GCF_019186645.2 of Phyllostomus hastatus. NCBI lineage: Eukaryota > Metazoa > Chordata > Mammalia > Chiroptera > Phyllostomidae > Phyllostomus > Phyllostomus hastatus. The sequence continues at coordinate 24,611,683 of NW_025334024.1, forward strand.
CGGTCTCAGTGACCTTACAAAAACAATGGGGACGATAAGACCGCACAAAAATACAGAAAGAAAAGACAACCCCAAAGTCCCCTACATTTCAGAAGGACTCAAGAGTACATGAAGGGGTTTTCCTGAGGGGCGGAGGAGAAGAGGGGAGCCAGAGAAAACATGAAGGAAGGGGCAGAATGAAGAGGAAGGATGAAATTTGAATAAGCACAGTGGTGGCAGTCACGGGTGAGCCCCCCAGGGGACCTGTATACAGACCCTGCTTGGGCAAATATAGCTCCGCGGGAAAGCTCATGGGGCCGGGCCGGGCGGCCTGTTTTCAGACTCAGCTTTTGCCACTTTTGAGCCATGTGACCTCCAGCAAGTTACTTGACCCCTCTGTCCCCAACTGTCTCATCTTTAACATAGGAAGGAGAAGAACGGTATCGTTTGCAGCAGGTTGTTGGGAGGCCGAAATGACAGCACGTTGTTAAAGTTCTTGGGATGCATCCAGACCCGGAGGAGGGGCTCGGGGAATGTTAACGACGACTATTTACGGAACTGCGAGTCTGGGCCGGTGGTTCTCGAACCTGACGGTGAGGCTGACTCCCCAAGGAACTCTTTTTTTTTTTTTTCAAAGTGAAGTCCCGCAACACCAAGTACTGGTGAAGATGCAGAGACACCGGAACTCTCCTCTGTGGCTGGTAGGAGTGTCAAGTGGGACACCCCTGTGGAAGTCGTCTGTCCGTCCCTCATAAAGTTAAACACACACCCACCCTAGGACAGCCGTCACTTAGAGGGATTCCCCCCAAAGAAAGGAAAGGCTTGCACGAGAATGCTGATGGCAGCTTTACCCTCCCCCCCAGCGCCCAAGGCTGGGGACTGTCCGCGTGTCAGTCAGCAGGGGGCCAGACAGGTGAACTCGAGGCACCCGTCTATCAGTGATAAACAGGAATGAACTACCGACACGTGCAGCAACGTGAATGGATTTCAAAACCGTGCTGAGCAGAACCAGACCGAAAGCACACCTGATTCCCCTCGAGTGAAACTCCGGAGTAAGCAGGACGGGCCGCGGTGACAGACGAGAGGTGGCGTGCCGAAGCCGGCTGGTCCTGGCCCCCAGAGACCACTGTGTGCTTCTCTCCCGCTCGCTGCCCTCGGTAGCGTCATGTTGGTGGCTCGAGGTTGGCCATGGTGGGGGTATGGACACCCAGAGATGAGCAAAAGCCATGAAGCAGAGGTTATACCCCCCTCCCACTTTTACCCACACCCCAGTCACTGGGCGTGAAGGAAATTCCTGGGTTGCTGAAATGCTCTGTCTCAATAGGGCATGGGTTACGTAGGCGTTTGTCAAAACAGACCAAGCTGTCCATTTAAGATTTGTGTGTTTCACAGCACATACATTAAACCTCGACTCAACGTGCAAACAAAAAGGTTGGGTGTCTGGGTCCTGCCTCAGGCCCAGCAGACAAGGCCTGATGCATCCAAGCGGGCATTGCACCCAGGGCCCGGGTTCGGAAACCACTGCTCAGGCGTGACAGTGAGCACAGGGTTTATTTTGAAATCACGGTCACGGCAAGAATTCTTGGGGCCAGCTCAGGAAAGGCCTGGAGGGGCCACCCTTGAGAATTTGGACCTTCTTTGCGGGCAACAGGTGGTTTTTGAGCAGTAGTGGGATGGGCTTGGAGTCCGTGTGGATCCGCATCTTACAGAGTCTGAATTTCACTGGACTGGACGTGGGGCCAGGAGACCGACTGCAGGAGGAGATGTAGATCAGCACTAGGATAGACCCCAAAAGGAAAAGTGGGGGGTCGTGTGGCGGGGGAGAGGCACTGCAGAAGTAAAGCAGGCGGGAAAGGGGCTTGGCGACAGAGACTGGCTCATGAAGGGAGACACTAACGGCTCACACCATGGAGCACCGACCACCAGCCAGAAGCACGGCTGCAGCTTCATGCGGCTCGATTCGTTTAACCCTCGCAGGAACCTTCCTTGTGGAGGAGAACGCTCTTACTGTTGTCATCTCACAGCTGGGGAAACCGAGGCACGGGGCACTGAAGTGCGTGCACTAGGTCCCAGAGCTAGCAACTCTAAAGTTATAATTGCTTAATTAGTTGGTACCAGGGTACGATTTGCATACAGTACAATGCATCGATCTTAAACGCGCAGTTCCCAGAGCTGTGGCAGGTGTGTTCGCACCTGTGACCCACAGCCCTGTTGAGAAAGAGATTCCCATCGGTCCAAACGCCCTCTGGTGCCCCTTACTCCTACTCACCGGGACCGCCCCTGGGCCCGTGATCGCTGACTGTTCTAGAAGGCCAGACCAGTGACATCAGACAGTACGTATTCTCTGGTGTTTCTCAGGGATCGAAATTCAAGCAGATCTGGGGAAGAAATTTAGTCCGCTGAAGGGAAACCCATATCCTTTGATGATTTCTGGAAATGTGGAAATGGAAGGGCTATAAAAAGTGTGGCGCGTGAATGTGGCAGGCCTCCACGGCAACACATCTCTGCCTCGACCCGAGCCATCTCTAGACCCGAGAGCGGGAAGGGACGAAGGCCCCGCGCCCGGTCTCACGGTGCAGCTGGGTCGGAAGGCTCTGGAAAGACCTCTGCAGGCCCAAACAGGGCAAAGGTCACCGATGATGCACGTGTCTTATTTATTTTATTTATTTACTGACAGATTTTATTTATTTACTTTTAGAGAGAGGGGAAGGGAGGGAGAAAGAGGGAGAGAAAAATATTGACGTGAGAGAGAAACATCAGTTGGTTGTCTCTCACGCCCCCCCAACTAGGGGACGACTCGCAGGTCTGGCAGCCAGTGAGTGGCTACACGAGGGTGCTACATCCAAGGCAGTACAGCATTACTCAGCCTCGTAAAGGAATGAAGCAGCGACACGTGCTACAACGTGGACGATCCCTGAAATCACGCTCAGTGAAAGGAGGCAGACTCAGAAGGCCACAGAGTGTGCAATGCTACTTCCTAGACGTGTCCAGAACAGGCAAACCCACAGAGACAGAAAGCAGACTGGCGGTTGCCAGGGGCCGGGGGTGTGACTGCTTTAACGGGTCTGGGGACGATGAAAATGGGATGGAGCGAAATAGCGGTGATGGTCGCACGCCACTGTGAATATACTACATTGCATACTTGAAAAGAGTTACATATTTTTAAAAATATGTTTAAAAACCTACTGGGTTCCTTGTGTCCTATTGAATGTTATTTCCCGGCCTTTCCTCCAATGGAGAGAGGAACCCAAATCAAATAACCACCACCGCACAACAAACTCCTTCCAAATACCCCAAAAAGGGACCCTGGACGGGGTAGGTGGGCGGTGGCTGCCTGGTTGGAGAAACTCACAGAGTGAACGCTTCACTTCGCCCGGGCCTGCAGGGGCAGCCCACTGCAGGTCTAGGACGCTCCCCGGCTGCTTGGGTGTGGCCCCGGGGCAAACACGACCCTGCTCTCCGGGCCTGCATCCCGGGCAAGGTCATGGCTGGACGCTGAGGCCCAGGGAAGCTCAGAAGCCCACATTTCCCGTCCCGTCCTAGCTACCTGCACCCCCTTTCCTGATTGCAGCCCAGCATTTTACTCTAAAGAGAAAAAAAATAACTCATTCGGTTTAAGATTCGTAGCATCTGTTCATGAACACAGACTCTTCCCTGTACCGTAAGGGGAATTTTGATTGCGTGTTAGTTTCTTTTCTTTCTTCCCTAGCAAAACCCCCAGCGTCCCCGAGGTGGTTTCTGACTAGACCTAGCACTCAGGCAAAGGGGCAGAAGACTGCAGGAATCATTCGCAGGAACAGCCTTGCCAGTGGTGGGACTTCAATCTCCCCCATGACATTAATTCTGCCTGCTCAGCCCCCCTGCTCAACTCCGGGGGAGTTTTCCTCTCCCCCAGAGCACTCCTCTGCCCCCTCCAACCCTCCCATCTCCACCCTGGCCCGGCCAGCCTTTCCCACGCCAGGCTACCCCGATGCCCCATCTTCAGGAGTCACCCCAGCTCTGGCTCCTAGTGCGCAGGCCCTTCGCCTGCTCCCCCAAACCTCCTCACAACTCACCCACCCCACCTGTCTCCAAGACTGGACCCCCTGAGCCTCCCCCGTTTCATGTTGTAATTCTGGCCTGAAAAATACTGTCTTGCATCCACGTGACACTCTGCTGCGGGCTGGCCACCCTGCCAGGTGGCTCTTCTCCAGGCTCCGCCCACATGGCATTTTTGGAAACTGGATTTGTTGTGGTTCCTGTGCAAGCAAGACACTCACGTCATGCTTTAGCTTTCGGTCACAGGATGAACCCTTGCTTCGAAGGCGGAGTTAGTTACCAGCCAAGCCCCCGGCTGGGCTTTACTGGACCCCGTCTCTGTGAACACTTTTGAAGCTGGTAGCTTTTTTTTTTTTTTTTTTTCTGAAATCCTGAGCTATATGCAGCTACAAGCGACACCTGGCTGTTTTGCATGTGTTTGGGGGCCACCCAGCCAGGTGGTTCTTCTGGAACACCCCAGCTGGTCTCACCTCTGTGTAACGCCCCTCTCCCTGGCCACCCGGGCGAGGCCAGGCAGGCACGTCCAAGGGAACCCGGTCTAAATGGGGCTCTGCTTTGGCTAATGCGGCCACAGCTCTCTCTCTGCCTTGGAGACGGAGCTCAGAGAGCCTGCTGGCTGGAAAACGGGTTGTGCTGTGTGGTTACCTTAAAGCCACGATGGATCTGGGCAGGAACTGAAGGAGAAGGTGCAATCGGAAGGGGAAATTGGGTGCTAACTGGCCGGGGGATCCCGGGAGCAGGGGTGGGGCGAGATAAGTGAGGAGTGCCTGCTGTGGGGGCTGGGGCGGCTGTGGGCTAGGCCCCCCGCCCCTGGCCCTGATGACCCGCCTCTCTGAGGGGCAGGTTTCCCAAGCACAGATTCATGGGCGAACAGCAAAGAAAATACTTCCCACCGCTAAAACTTACCACCACGGGGCATTTGATCGTCCAAAGGCACAGAGAGCCATGCTGTGGACTGAAATCTCTGAACTTCCCAGCGCCCAAGGGGCCCAACCACGACTTGGAGAGCCTTGGAGAACTCCCAGCCCCCGGCCCCCCCCCCCCCCCCGTCACTCAGTGGGGAAGAAGGAAGTGGTGAGCCACGGGGCGGCTGTTCCCCATCCCACCCTCAGCAGCTGCAACACCGATGCACCACGCATGGGCCCAACCAGCTGGCCGGGGACACCTGTTCCGGCCCAGCTCCCTCAATGCACAGACGGAGGCCCAGAGATAGGAAGGGGTGTATCCAGCTCACACAGCCAGTTTGGGGGGAAGACGGGAACTCCAATCCAGCTCTCCTGGTGGCCAACCTGTGGCTCCTCCCACTCACCCTCTCTACCCCTGGGCTTGAGATTAAGATTCCCGGGAGACCTTCTATAAAACGGAAGAAAACACCGTGCCCCAGAGTCTGCAGACACACACAAGAGAAGCAAAGGGAAGACAAGCGTCTCCATGAAATCTTCATGTAGCAAGCTGGCCACGTGACCTCTAGTCCAAGCAGAAGCTCAGAGAAAAGTTCAGGCCGGGGTTGAAAAGGCAATACGCTTCAGAGTTTTTTGTTTTTTTTTTCAAAACACGTGGCAGACTTGGAAAAACAGTGTGTTCCAAAACAAGTCAGTCCTATTGCCTCACAGAATGTATTTTTATTCATTTTATTGTTTTGACCTCTCTGCTAACTCAAGGCTATTTTTTTCACCCCCCAAAGCTATTACCATCATTAAAAACTCAGTTTTCCAACACGGTGAAATTTTGTTTTTTTGCTTGAAGTGCCGGGAGACAACGCATTTTCTGGCCCTGGAGCAGGGTCTCCTGAGGTCTGGCGCGGGAGCCCCCCTCTGCCAGGACCTGGTTTCCCACGAGGCTCTAGAAAGGCGAGTACTCCCTGACCAAGGCTTCCCCTTTGGTGGAGCTGGGGGGCAGGGGTGTCGGTCCCAGGTCCACTGGATGGCTCCAAGGCGAGCGCCCTTCTGAGGTCCCCAGGTCCCCCGGGAAGGAGAGGAGCCGTCCACAGTCAGCACAGCAGGGATTCCCGATGAGCAAAAGGCCTGGGGCCCCAGAGCCTCTGCTCTCTGCAGTGACATGAAATGCTCTGTCCTTTTGAGACAGGATAGTGAGAAGCGAGGAACGTGTCTTGGCGAGTAGAATAGGGTAACGGAATCAGACAGCTGAATGCAATGGCCTCGCAAAGTACAGCCAGATACAGAAGGTCATCCACCTCCCTAGACCTGACATCTAGGCCTCACCTGTACTTCAGCTCCAAGCCCAGAAAAGCAGCAAAACCAGGTGGACGACACGTGGACCAGCTGCAGTGATAACGCCCTCCCACCCCGCCCCCAGTACTGACCAATCAGAGGAGACCGTGGCTCTGAAAGGGCGCACCTGGAGAACTGATGGACACTCTGCTGAGACCTCCCCTGAGATTCCTGCCGGCAAGATATAAAAGCCTCAACACAAAGGCCCCAGCACACACACCCTTCCTCTGGGGAGCAGCCGGTGCCATTCCCTTCTTTACCCTCCACTTCTTTCAACACAGGCAGGCGTCTCCTAAACTCTCAGGCACTGGGCAGCTGGCAGCGTGTCCCTGGCTACTCCCCTGAACCTGTCCCCGAGGCCACCTTTTCTCTCTGACTTCCCAGTGAGCTAAGGCAGCCCAGCCTGGCCTCTCCTGGGGCTTCTTCTATGCTAGGCCTTCCTTGTTTCACTGTCTGCAGCTTCAACAAATGTACCCTCACAGTCGCTTGGACGCATGTTGTGAAATCTTTCTTACGCAAAGTCAAGAACCCACACATGACAGCTGGCCCCGGGCAGACCCACTCAGGGCCAGGCCCCTGGCTGCTCACACTTTGGGTCCAAACCCTAAGAAAGAGATTTTTGCCTTCATGGCTAAGTGGGTGCTTCAGTGGGCTCAGAGGGCGTCCACAAGTCCCAAAGATGCCTCGCTCCTTCCCCCGTACCCCCGTGCTACTGGAAAAGACCCAGGCCACCGAGTCCACCAACGGCTGGCTTTACGCTGTGTGCATGCACCTAGATCTGAAACGCCCTTCCAGGGAGCCCCACCCACCAGCATCGGGCATCTCCTAACGTTCGGCCTGCTCTTGCATCCACACCCGGCTGCTACAAGCGTTCTGGGGGTGCTCAGTCCTCAGGAACCCAAATACCCTTGCACAGACCCCAGGTCCATCGTCCCCAGGTTCTCAACTCTGACCCCCATCCTAAGACCACCCGCACCACCACTTGCTCTGTCTTTTACCCGGGGCTCCTCCTCCCTTGTCCTTTCCCACGGCCTTGGGCTGGGTGTGCGTCTCTCCGACCTGTCACTCACTTTTGCCATCTTTACACACGCCCAGGGCTCTGCTTCTCCATTCCTGACCTTCGCCATGCCCGCACCCCTCACCAACCCTCCACCCCACCCACCCCCAGCCAAACCTGAAACCAAACACCCTCCCTAACACTCCCTAAGTCTTGCCCCTCCTTGGAAGCCCTTTCTTGACATTCACTGACATTTCCTCATCACTGGCAATAACCCTCCGGAGTGCTGTTTGTGAGTTCCCCTCCTTTCCTCGCTGGGGGTGGGGAGGGGAGGGCGATGTTAGTCAGGCCCATCAAGACCTTTCTCACATCTTTTGCACACCACGGGCCGCCACCCATTGGTCGGTTTCAAACTCATTTTAGTGGGCTGCAACCGACGTTCCAAAGAGAAAAAGAATCAGAACAGCGAATATCAGAGTGCCCCCCCCATAGGAAGGGTGAGTATTGTTTGGGGGCACTGTCATTTCAGCGTGTGCTTCCTCCATATCTCAATGTAAAATATATTCCTTACTGCGGGTTGCAGCCCCCCAAAGTTTGGAAGACCCTGGACTACCAGAGAAGCAGCCAAAACACTGAAGACACATTGTTACTGAAAGTGAAGGGGCTGAGAGGTGGTTAAAGAAATCTGCGTTATCACGGAGGTTCCAAGGGCCCTTCGACCCTCCTGTAGGGGCTGCAGGTGTGTGTATGTGGGGCACCGGCCTTGGGTGGGGGCAGGCACCGTCAGGGAGAACTCCCAGGAGATGTTTGGAGAAACGGCCAAGAGGCACACCCAGCGCTCTGACTCAAACGTGTCTATAAATCACAGACTGAAATCTTCATTTGCTGTACTCAAAATCAAAAGAACTTAAAAGGGCTATGGATCCACCGGAAAAACTTCCACCCAGCCTCCAATGCTGCTTCTCCAGCCCAGAGGACACGTCCGACGGGAGGGGGCGTCCAGCCAAAGCTTGGAAATCTACCGGCTTCTTCAGTCGGGCCGTCAGAAGCTACCAGTTAGCATGTGACGGCACCCAGGTCTCTTCCCCGTGGAGGGGTGGCTGTCCCACGGATCCTCGGCCGCAGGCAGGCCTGGCTGTGCTCGGCGTCACTGGCAGTAGAAGGTGAGCACGTTCTCCTGGTTTCCTCGGATCAGGATGACGGGAGGCCTGAGGTCCTGGGACAGCGTCTCCAGCCAGGCCATGTACAGCGAGCTTGGGCACTTCCCCTTCCTGCCTATGGGCAGGGTGCTGCGAGACGGGAAGAAAGGCGGACGAGAAGTCACCCAAGGGCCCTCTGCACGCAGCCCAGCTCGTGGTTTGCTTTCCGGACAGCAACTCTGCCTAGGGACCCCGCCAGAGCTGCTTCTTCCCAGCCCCCCTAAGAGTGACCCCCCCACTCTCCTTAAAAGCATGACTCCAAATGGACCGTCAGCCACGGTCTGCAAGGCCTCCGTGATCCGGCCCCCGCCAGCCTCCCCAGTCCTACCTCCCACCACCCTCAGCCTCGCTCACAGCCCTGCAGCCACAGTGGCTTTCTTACTGCCCCTAAAAGAAAAGCCAAGCTTGCTCCTGCCCCAGGGCCTTTGCACCTGATGCTCTCTCCACCCAGAAGGCAGCACCCCCAGCTCCTGACCTAGTTGGCTCCTTTGAATCACTCAGATGCTGGCTCACGTGCACCTCCTTCTCCGGTCACCCCCTCCGCGGCAGGCCCCAACCTCTCCACCGTATCGCCCTGTGCCACTGTCTTCTCACGCAGTCAGAACCTTCCTCCCGCTTGTTTGTTTGTTTGTTTGTTTGCTGTCTGTCTGTCTCCCCCCGACTAGAATGCAAGCATGCCCACTCACGGGCAGGCTGGGTCCGTCTTACTCATGACCCTTCTTCCTGTTCCTGGAACTCGGTCTGAGGCAGGTGGGAGGTTAAGTGGGTGACCCCACCCATCGGGCCACTTGAGTCAGGCCAGCCTTGCTTCTCCAGCCACACAGCAGCTGCTTGCGGCCGCCAGGTGACCCGTTTAGCTGAGTGTCCTTGTCCTGCCTCCTGCCCCGTCCCTGAGGCCCCCCGGGAGCAGGTCTCCGCCCTCGCCTCGGGAGGGCCCCTGGGGCGGACTGCAGTGCTGTGGAAATAACGAGCGGTTCCTTGGAGGCTGTTTAGCCAGATGTTCAGGGCTATGTCAGGCAGTGTCTCAAGACAGTTTTTCACTGTCTTGAGATTCCGGGAACACATCACAGTGACCCCATCTGGCCTGCTCTGGGCTCTGGAAGAAGCCGGCATCTCACAGAGCCAGGTGCAGTCACAGGAAGTCGGGGCCCCGGCACCTGACAGGGCTCCACACCTTGATTTCCCAAAGGAGGTGCATAGGTATCACTCCGTCAGAACCTCAACACAACTCTGGGGAAAGGGCGGGGCCCGAAGCTCTGCCCTCTCCTCTGTTGGGCCTTGTGACAGAGGAGGTGTCTGCGTTGTGTCTTTGCCACTTCCTCAGCCGTGTGGCTTTCACAGATGGCTCACTGTCCCTGAGCCCCGCTCTTCTCCTCCTGAGAGTGTGGACTCACACGGCCCCCTGCCAGGATGTCGGGTGCTCGGGAGGGGACGAGCACACCCGGGGCCCCGAGCAAGCGTTTGGTCACATTGGCAGCGGTTCTTGTCGCTTGTCATTGCTCACCAGCACGAGGCGGCCGAGCCCGTGAGTGGCAGAGCTGGGACCTGACCTGGGTCCTGGGCTCGCCCACGCCAGCTGCCTCTGCTCACTGCCACCCCGTCTCCTGCTGACAGGGTGAACGGAGGTCCCGAAACAGCCGCCCCTTACTTCCAATCCCACCTTCGAGCCTTCCTGCCGAGCAACACTCCCCTCTTTTAAAAAGCAAAGACCCCCAGGAGGAGAGGTGGTGAGTGGGAGCAAGGACATTTCATTAACCGAGTGTCACCTCGGTTAGAACGAATTTGTGTCCGGTGACTCTCCAGGGGAAGGGAAGTGGCGAGTCGAGAACGGACTTCCCCATCGCACAGGGGTGCCAAGGGCTGCAAACGCCCTCTGGGAACTGTTACGTCGTCCTCAGGTACTGCTGCTTTCGGAGGCTTCCTAGGTCACGAGGGACTGGAGGCAGCTTCATCACGGCTGGGGACACCCATCCCTCCTGCCGTGGCCTCTCGGGCTCAGTCTGTGCACCCCGGGGAGAGACGGGCTCCCCCGGCGCTCGGCCCGGCGCCAGGCGCCATCACTGTGCTCCTGCCCACCGGGCGAGTGCACGTGAAGCTGCTTATCTTTGGGAATAAAGCCACTCCGGCACAAGGGATGTTTTGTTCAGGGTCGCATCTCTGAGTCCCAGACAGGCAGCCTTGGATCCAACCGAGACACAAAGCCGTGACCCTGCGTCCGAAACAGAACTGTGTCACGGCCTCAAAACCAATGCCTGCTTCCCCGCGGTGAGGTCCCGGGCGAGTGGCGTAACTCCTCCTCTGGGGCTCCGTTTCCTCATCTCCAAAGTGTGTGTGTGTGGGTGGGTGGGTGGGTGGGTGGGTGGTGGGGGAGGGGTGTGGGTAAAGTAGAACCCCTTCACAGAGTTTTGAACATGAATAAGGCCCAATAACTGCAGGGTCAGGGCTTTGAGGAGGAAGTCCTTATCGAAAAGAGAGGGCTCACCTGGTTTATCAGCAGTGCCAGTGAAGCTGAACGTAACCAGGGGAACTGCTGGTTTGCGGGCACTGAACAACCGATTCCTGCCTCCCACCTGCTCCGGAAAATGGGCCCGTGTGCTCTGAAAATGCTAGGAAATGTGATTTTGTCCTTTTACAGCGAGGCGTGGGAGGATTCTGGATTCCTCAGAATTTCTGGGGAATGTGTGTGTCTCTGGACTCCACCCAAGGCCCTGGTCTGGAAGGAATGGAGGAACTCATCATTTTCGACAGGCCCCTGGCGGTTCTGTGGAAGGTGACCCCGGAGTGAACCTCTAGAAGGACATCTGGCTGGGGATTAGTGACACAAGAATGCAGCTACGTGCCCTCCCAGAAGAGTCAGCCCCACAGCCAGCAGCCAGGCCCTTCGAGCAACAGCTGTTGGCCGCCACCTGGGGTGCGACACCGTGTGCCAGCGGCTCCTCTGAGGCAACTGGATTCAGTGTTGTCTGTGCCCACTGACCCCACAAAACCTGGGGGTGGGGGGCTGGCTTCCCCTCTGAGGCCTGGGAGTGGGAGGCAGAGTCGCCTCCCAGCTGCTGAGAGCCTGAGTCATGTGAGTGGCAAATAGAACCGTGACGTGGTAGAGCAAAAGGGCATCTCGAGAAGCACTGAGTCTCTAGCTGTTGTCTAGAACCGGGGAAACCGAGGCTCAGAGAGGTCGGACTGTGTGCCCAAGGCCGCACAGCGAGCTGCGTGCAGAGACAAAAGGCAAGCCGGCCTCCCTGAACACAGGCGGCGCTCAGGAGGGGGTGGCGTGGCCTGCCCGTGCACCCCGGGTGGCGCACACCAGGGTCCCAGGATGAAGCCCCTCCCTCCTCCTGGCGCCGTGACCCCGTCTGCACCCAGGCCGACCTTGCCCCAGAGACGTTCTCTGCAGGGTTCCGGCCAGAGGCTTGGAGATAAATCCAGCCCTTCTTCTCCTCACCCTGGTTTCCACATCAAAGGGAGCATTTTTTGGCACAAAAAAACGATCTCCCTCAGAGCCCCCAGGAAGCCCGGTTTCAGGCAGAACCAGCTCCACGGGCGAGCAAACTGCACATTTTTCGCGACCCCGTACTTAGAAGGGTCCCGTGCGGGGCGGGTCCCACACTGGGCTTAATGCCCCGCGGGCCCCATGTTGACAGCCTTAGGGTTTGAACAGAGGGTCCCCGCATTTTAGTTCTGCAACAGGGCCCCACAAATGGTGCCTTCGACCCTGGTTTCAGGGCAAGAAGAAAAGCAGGCTCCACAGGCTTCTTGGCCGAACTGCAGAACTCCCTGGCGGTCCGCCCCGGGAAACCTAAGAATGGCTGACGTTTGCCTTGGCAGACACCCCCGTTCCCTCCGAGCTGGCGGAGGGGACTCAGGCGGCATCGCTGGCCACGTTCTTCCTCCCGGCCTCCGAGAGAATACAGCCACCGTGACACGCTTTCCGTGCCATCGTCACCGTCCGCTTACTCAGCCTTGGCCAGTGCCCACCGGAGGCGGCGCACTCCTGGACACGGGCAGCAGCCACGAAGCCGGAGGGCCTGGCGGGCATGGAGCCCGAACAGTGGGCAGCGGCGGCCTCGGCTCCTGCTGCCCAAGCTTGGCATCGACCTTAACCGGGGGCCACCGAGAGCCAAAGAGGGCTGGGTGACCCCCAAACAAGCAAGCATTGATCTTCCTCTGGAGCGACCCAGGTCCCCTTGGCCAAGCCGAGCTGGGCAGCAGTAGGCGACGGCAGGTACGGGAAAGGCAGTGGTGAGGGGCACTGGACAGGCCTGGGACCGGGAGGCCCTAGACCCCGGCCAGCTGGCACTGCGCAAGGGGACCGTTCTGAGACGTCCTTGATGAAATTACAGCGGCCAGAGGGCGGGAGGAAGAGACCGGCGGGGGGTGGGGGGGGGTGTCAGTCCGTTAGCACCTGCAGGGCAAGACCAACAAAAGACTGCTCCCTGTCCTGAGTGTGTTTTGGAAGGCGGCCTGACTTCCAGGTGGCCGTTTCCACCATTACCTGCCGGGCCCTTCGAGCAACAGCTGTCGGCTGTTCGCTCGCAAGAGCCAGTCACCAGGTGCAGCCATCCCAGCCCAGGTGCCCCCGCTCACTGACACGTGAACCTTCCAATCTGCCGCCCACGGCCAGTCCTTGGGAGCAGACCCTTCTTCCTTAAGCACCCCCCGTGCCCCACTGCAAGATTCTTTCAAAACAGCCCAGCTCTCTCTCCCCTCTACGTGATGTATGAAAACACTCAACAGCTCCAGGACTCCGGATATACGGGCCCCCCCGACCAGGCACAGCTGTGGGGGTTTAGATGCCCCCTCCGCCCCCCAGGGCCTGCCCTTCTTTTTCTTCTTTTTCTTTTTCTTCTCTCCCCTTTTTTTCTCCCTTAGCCACGGCCCACTAATAATCCCTGTCTCCTAAAAGGACGTTCTGTCCTGGAAGTTAAGACGCCTGTTTACCAGCCCTCGGGGTGAGAACGGCCCAGTGCGACAGGCCAGGACGCTGGGACAGTGGGACGGGAACAGGGACAAAGAGAGCTGAGCACACTGGCCGAGGAATGTGCAGCCAGGTACAGAAGGTCACCTCCCCAGAGATGACATCCAGGCCTCCCCCTGTCCTTCAGCTCCAGGCCCAGAAAAGCAGCAAAACCAGGTGGGCGACGCCAGGCCCAGCTGCAATGACTAACAACCCCCTGCCCGGTCGCTGACCAATCAGAGAAGGCCGGGACCCTGAAAGGGCCCACCTGGGGAACTGAGGGCTGTTCTGCTGGGACCCTCCCCTGAGGCCTCCTCTAAGTGTCCCACCTACGAGAGATAGAAGCCTCAAGACCAAGGACCTAGAGTGTGCTCTCTCTGCCTTCCCCTCCCCCCTCTTTTTCTTCCCCCACAGGCAGCTTCTCCTAGACTGGAAGGGTCCCCAGGAGACTTGCCCCCAGGGGAGCGACGGGCAGCTTGTCCTGGGCTAACCCCCTGAGCCTGTCCCCCAGGGCCCCCTTTCTCCAGTCTCCCAGTGAGCTCAGGCAGCCCAGCCTGGGCTCACCTGGGGCTTCTTCTGTGCTCAAGCCCTTCCTGGTTTCCCTGCCCCAGCTTCAGTGAATGCACCCTCACAGTCGCCTGGACTCGTGTCGTGAAGTCTTTCCTACACAAAGTCAGGAACCCACACACGACAGCTGGCCCTGGGCGGGACCCGCTCAGGGCTAGGCCCCGGACATCCAGCAGTTGGCCGCCCCTCCAAAGCTGGCACCCTTGGCCTCTGAAACAGGCTTCTCCTCCCGCTACTCACACGACGACCAGAGCGGCGTCTCGGGAGTAATCCAGCAGGATCTCATTCAGCCTCACCTGCCGCAGGGACTGGGGCGAGGGGGGAAAAGCCACTCCGTCACTCCTCCTGTCCTCAGGAGCTGTCCTCACCAAGCCCAGGATGCATGCATTGTTCCCCTAGCTTATTATCCATTCCCCTGCCTCCGAGAAGGAAGGGGGGACCCTCCTAGTCATGAGGGGCTAAGCGCCCCTTCAGGGAAAGCCAGCCCTCCCGGGGTTTTCCTTGCCTGACCTATGACCAGCAGGACAGCGGGGGAGTGGGGGATGGAGAGAGCTCGTTACACAGTGTCGGGAGAGCAGATCATGCAGAATAGAGGGAACTGAGCAAGACACACGGACTCCCCGAGCTCCACTGGTGTGTGGAAGGTACATGATAAGGGGGACTGGAGCCAGGGCGGGGTAAGGGGGACAATCCTCCCTAACAGGGTAGGGAGCTCGGGGTACAGAAGCACAGGGTCCCGACCCAGGGGAGCGCCTGCCCGTCCCCCCCCCCGCCCCTCCCCCTGCAAGGCCCTTCTCCCTTCTGCACCTTGACCCTGTTCTTGTTAATCTCCTCGTCTGAGATCTTCCAGGGGCAGTCCCGCCTCAGCTCCGCGACGGTGGCCTCATCCTTGAAGCCATCGTTCAGGCGGAAGGGCGCAATCATGTCCTCAAAGCGCTTGGTGCTGCGGACCAAGAGAGCAGGTGAGACCAGGTCAGATGGGCTAGGTTCCGGGGAAACCAGGTCCCTGGAGGGCGCCCCAGGGACCTCCTTTCCGGGCTGAGCCCCATTCCGACACTGCCGCTGACGTCGAAGCAGCTTCCGTGTGGAGCTCGGCACTGATGGCACCTCCAGGAGTCGGCCCTGACGACCCATCTGGGACCCGCCTCCACCCCACCCCCCTGACCGGGCCCGGGAGTTTACTGGGCGCTGTTCTGTGCCGGGCTCGGTGCTGCACACAGTGACCACACCCGCCCGCGTGCCCTGTCCTCCCGGATCTCAGGCTCTGCTGGGCGGTAAGTGTGACCAGCAGTTTGACGGAGGCACAAACCGGGTGCCGGGATGGGACTCCCAGGGGCCCGGAGGGCCTCCGGACCCCAAGGGTGCCTGTCCTTCCAAAGCCAGCCATGCACAGGGCAGGTGCTGGAGCAAACAGGGCAGCAGGTGCCCAGGCCCTGAACAGAAGTGCGTGCTTGGTCTGCATGAGAAGCGGTGTGGTGAGCAGGGCGCATGCAGGGCAGGGTGGGGCGAGGCGAGGTCAGACAGGGGCAAGGGGCCAGGTCCGCAGGCCTTCGGTGTCTGCCCTGAGCGAGACAGTAACTGTGGCCGGGGAGGGGTTCCGTGGGATCTGACTTCTGTTATTAAAGATAGAAACGCAGACTGGCCGGCAGTCCGAGGCAGCCGTGGGCAGTCACCTGGATGGATGAGCTCACCTGGGGACAGAGAGAAGGGGAGGGGGAGGGGAAGAGAAGGGGGGGGAGGGGAGGGGAGGGAAGAAGAAAAGGAAGAGGAAGAGGAAGAGGAAGAGAAGAGGAAGAGAAGAGGAAGAGAAGAGGAAGAGGGAGGGTCCAGGGTGGAACCCCAAGGAGGCCAACAAGTGTCACTCAGCTCAAGAAGGAAGAGGTAGTGAAGGCAACTGAGCGCCTGCTGAGGTGGGAGGAACCAGGAGAGGGTGGCGTCTCGGAAGCCAGGAGAACTGCTCCCAGAAGGGTCCCTGTCACATACAGCCGGGAGAGAGGTGGGGGAGAGGAGCTCAGCGGGCCCCGAGGGCCTGGTGGTGGCGGGACGCTGGTGAGAGCGATTTCCATGCATCAGCGAGGTGGAGGGAGGTGGGGAAGGAGGGGTGGGAGGACCGGCACCAAGTCTCTGGGGGTGTTTGGCTGTATAAGGCTGGGGGGGGTGGGTGGCGGAGAAGCACTCCCGGAGGTGGGGGCAGAAGCTGGGGCAGAGCGAGAGGTTTGAAAGAGCAGATGCCGGGTGGGGCCTGCATGCTGGCTCTCGCTGGCCTCTGCACCGGGACCGTCTCCCCTGTCTCCCCGTGTTCACGGCCTTCTGCCAGGCTTTGCTCCTCCGCCAGCAGAGGGGACCCTACTCCCTTCTGCACCCGGTGCGTCTCTGCAGCGGATGCTGGTGGCTCTGGCGTCCTCCAGCCCGCCCTGAGCTGGGGTAAACCTCAGGGGGCAGGGCTGTGAATTGCTCATCGCAGCCCCTGCGGCCCCCAGCACAGCCCTGAGCAAACGGTGGGGGCAGCACACCCATCACCATTAAACAGTTCCTTGGGGTGGGACACAGAGGGGAGAGGGAAGGGCTACAAGGGCAGGGTGGCCCTCACTTTGTTGAGGAGATCAAGTCCTCCAAAACCTCAAGCAGACCGATTTACACAAAACAAATCCTATTGTGAAAAATCTTATTTTAAGACTATGAAACTGGGTGCTTAGGAAGGCATTTCCACCATCCCTTCTGACTCCACAGTTGAGCCTCCCTGAGGTTCACACTGGGGTCTGCTCACAGTCTGAGCACTTGGCCTTGCGTGGAGGGAGGAGGGCAGTTCTTGCCCGCGTTATTCAACGTCTCCCCCACTCCCTCCACCGAAGTGCTAATACAACAGGGGCTGCAGCCACTGCCTGCCGCTGCCTCAGGGCCTTCGCACATCCTTTCTTCCAGTGGGGCAGGGCCTGGCCTCTGCTGCGGCCCCTGCAGGAGGAGCTGCCCTCCAGCCACGCATCTTGGAGCACGTGGCTCTGCCACCCCTGGCCAGGGCCAACTGGACCAAAAGTGGCCAAGGAGTAGGATTTCCAGTAACCTCCACCTTGGCCTGGCAGGAAGGGATGAGCTGGGCCAGTCATATTCCTTTTTGAGGAACTTAAACTAGGCAATGCCTGGAGAAGGGGGCAGTTTGGTTGCACAGAAAGGTCAAGTGCAAGGCTCCGGAGCCACACGAGGAGGCCAAAGCCACACATCCAGCATGTACTGAGCGCTGGCTGTGGGCTGGGCGGCGTGGTGAGTACATTACAGAGTGTCACTAAGACAGCGGTCCTCCCAGCGGGGTGCCTGGGCCAGCACGGCGAGCCTGTCGGAAACACAGGTTCTCAGGCTCTGCCCCAGACCTACCAACTCAGATCCTTGGGGGTGGGTCCCGGCAGGCAAGCTCGGTTCGAGCAAGCCCTGCAGGTGACTCGGGTGCGTGCCCGAGTTCGGGAACCACTGCTTTGTGAAAACACTCCGGGGTTGGAGGAAATTCCGAAGCCCAGACCCTGTGGAAGGGAAAAGCAGCCTTTTGTGAACAGCCAGAGCCCTGGGCTTGTGAAGTGTGCAGCCGGAGACACCTCGGTCCCTGTGGACAGAGCCCTGGCCTCTCTGCTCAGGTGGCGGAACAGCCATGAGCTGCCACCTGCAAGTGCTTAAAGGACACTCGTTTGAAGAAAAGCACCAATGTCAACTTCCATCGGCCTCCAGCCCAGGTGTGCTCCTGGCCCAGACCAGAGCTCTGATGTACAAAGGACAGGACCCAAACACGAAAATAAATAAATGGCTGCAGACTCTGACCCTTCTGCTTTGGTTCCGTGAGCCCCGCTGGGCGAGGGCGGGAGGGGCAGCCCCTCTGCCCCTGGCTCACCAGGGAGAAGGGGGCGGTGGGCAGAGGGGTGCGCGGGGCACAGGCTGGCCCTTCGGCCTGGAGCCCCCCCGCAGACCACTCACTGCTCAGCCCGCGGCTTCTGGTTGATGTCGGGAAGGACGTGCACTTCGTGGAATCCCAGGCGGAACTTGCTCAGCAGGGACACGATCCTGGAAGGTGGAGACAGTTTTCAACGCATCTGTTCATTCCACGAATTTTCATCGCTTGCCCTGGCCAGGGGCCGTTGCCGGCCAAGCCCCGGGCCAGGCCCACCCTCTTGGACTTGGGTGGGAGATTAGCACGGATTCTGAGCTGAGAGCCCTTCTGCAGGGTCAGCCACGAAGTGAGCTGTCACTTATTCGGGGGGGTTTGCTGCCGCCTCTCCAGGCTGCTGAAGTCACCTCTTGCCTCATCAGGGACGGCAACCCGCACTTGGGTGGGGGTGGGGGTCGGGGGGACAATTGCCCTGCAGGGTTCTAAGCGATGCCTCATTTCTCAGGAGGCAGGGGCTTCTCCATCCTTCAGGTCACACAGGTTTCTCTTCGAGCAGATGTGTGAGTTTAAAACCTAACACCCTCCCTCCCTGTCCTGGCAAGACTGGGGCACCTGCATCTTATCAACGGAGACAGGACACCCCAAACCCTTCTGAGATGGACAGCAACCTGCTCCCGCCCAGCGCCCCCTCGCTGCTGCTGTGACTCGGTCTCGCTGAGACACCCGGGGACAGGGGCCGGGGGGGGGGCGAGGGGCGCTGAGGCGGCCCTGGTCCCCACCGGTGCTCCCCACTTACGCCTTCCTCTCCTGGTCCATCCTGTTGATCTGGCCGCCCACAAACACCCGGATCCTGCATTTGCTCCATCGCTTCTTGCGGCCAAGCAGGTAGGGGATGAGGAGGGTGAGGCCTGGTCCCCGGGAATCAAGAGGAAAATGCTCTCAGGGTGGAGCATGCTCTGGGGTCTCGCCCCTTCCCCTCGCTGGGCCTCAGCTTACCCGTCTGTATAACGGGCATGCCATGCCGGCTAAGCCAGAGAGGCACACAGCGCTCTGAGGGCCTGGGTTTATTTGGCTTGCACCGTGTTTTCACATAAGCGAGCGGGCATTTAATAATGGGGGGTTCCCATGCAAATCAGGATCTCTGGCATTTCTGGACAATTGAAAACTGGACCAGTGGGTGGGAGCCCCCTCACCCCTCCCTAACATCTCCCCACACAAGGCCAAGGACGAGCTATCACTATGGGTACAGAACCTTGGACAAATTATTTCACCGTTCTGTGCCTCAGTCTCCTTACTTGTAAAGGGGGCTAATACTAGCTCCTACCTGGGAACTGTGGTAGGGGAACCCACATAAAACACTTAGTGTCAGGAATATAGTAAGTGCTCGGTCCTATTAGCCATCACTCATAGGACACCTTCTCTCGGAGCAGAAACCCTTTCTAGCCAGGACTTGATCAAAGGTCGGCACAGTAAAGCTGGGAGTCATGTGTTTTAAGAAGAGCGGGAGAGACTGCACTTCTCTGGGAAGTAAAGGGGGCTCCTAAGGGTTCCTGTGCGCCAGCCCGTCCTCCCCATCAATGTTCCACGCTGCGGCCCCTCGAGCCTGAAGGTTCCGCCTCACGCTGACATCAGCTCCTGCCCGTAAGTCTTCATTTACAGCCGAAAAACTGGAGGCCAAGAGAGGGCCCAGCCAGGCTCCCCCCAAGCCCAGTGGTGTGGGCCAGTGACCCCTGCCCCCTGCAAGGGGCTCTGAGGTCCCACCACAGGCCTTGCTAAGAGCGGCAGGAAGGGCCAGCCGAGAGCCACGGAGGGCAGGCGGCGGGGCCGGGGCAGGCGTCGAGGGTGCTGACCTCCGTCGTCGAAGAGCCAGTAGATGTCGATGGTCTTCTTGCCCTGCTCCGACTGGAAGATGGTACTGGCCTGCTCCTCCCGCACCAGGGCCTCGGGGTCCACTGCGGGGGCAGAGGGGCTGGTCACCGAGGAGCAGAGCACGTTCAAGTGCCCAGTCTGCCTGCAGATGGCCAGCTGCCCGGGCAGCGGCACTGGCGGTCAGCAAGGATGTGCACCCTGCTGAGGACCTGCGGGGGTGGGGGTGGGGGGTGGGGGCGCGGCCCAGAGCACCGCCAGGGGCCCCTCTGAAGCTAAGACTCCGGTTTTCCCCTCAGAGATGCCCAGAGGGTGCCCCCAGCTCCAGCATGGGTCGGGGGAAAGGCTGAAGGAGAACCCTGCCCCTCCCCTAACATTTGAGCCTGGCCAGAGAGCGGCGGGGGGGGGGACGGGACGGTGGCGGGACACAGGGGTGGGTTCCTGCAACGCCCAGATATCGAATTCCCGGTCTTTAATACTGCCCCAGCCGCCACCGCCCCACCCCCACAGCCCCAACCCCAGAGGCCTCAGGCACCTCCTGCCCTTGACCAAGATCCCCCGTGTGGCCCCCACCAGCTGCCACGCAGGGTGAGCGTGTCCTGAGCCTCTGAGGTGGGTGGGGACTCACGTGTGCCAGAGACCGATGGCCGGGCCCTGCTGGCGTCCTTGCCGTCCTCCGCGGGGTCAAACATGGGGTTAACTGCAAGAGAGGGACCGCAGCTGTACCCCCAGCCCATCCTCCACCGGGCACGTCTGGCTCTGCCTCTTCCGGGCCCCTCCTACCACAAGGAAGAAATCCCGACGTGGCGCCTTCCACGGACCTGGCTCGGCCTCCTGCTGACCCGACTCTTCCCGGTCCAGCCCCACGCAGTGTCCTCCTGCCCCTCAGACAGGCCTCCCTCCTTCCCTGCTGCCCGCGGTGGTGGGTGGGCCGGGCACCGGGACAGTCAGCTTTCCCCAGGGCCCCCTGCTCAGGGAGGGCTTCTCGACCCACACCCTGTGTCGGTGGCACCGTCCGAAGTGACCCGTGGGCCCACCGCGTTTCCCGGGAGGACGGCAGCTCCCCCGGGGCAGACTCGGGTTTGCTCCCCCCGCACCCCCAGCGCCCAGTGTTCAGGAGCTGCTGCTGCTGCTCTGTAAGGACTGTTTGCGGGAATGCTCACTCCACCGCGCCGCGCCAGGGGGGCCCTGGGTCTCGGGACAAGACCCGGCCCTGCCTGCGACAGACAGCGTCCGCCATTCCAGTCTCCCAGCAAGCCCTCCAGGGGTTTTCCTGCGTGTGGTTCGTTTCCCATGCATCCGGGGGCGCATCCTCACGTGGGACTTTAAATGGGGCCCATCCCCGCTCTGTGCCCCGGTGAAGGTCTCGGAGGGTCTCCGGGGCCCTTGTGTGCGTGCTTCATGTTCCGATGTGCTCAGGTGGGCGTTCTCCTCTCCCGCCTTTCCTTCCTTCCCTCCTGTTGGGTCCTCCTCAGCCCATCTGGTTACGAAAAGCCCTGACCGTGACTCCAGGAGCTCTGAGCTCCGGTCTGCCCCCAGCTGGATGCACGACCTTGAACGGGTTACTCCCCCTTTCTGGGCCTCAGTTTCCCCGTTTGGAAACCTGATGTGCTCACATGGGCCACTGAAAGCTGACATTCTAAGGGTCTGCGATCTTTATTCCTTACTCATTTTACCACTTTAAAAAAATGGGTTCTAGAACCTTCTGGGAGGCTAACCCCAGTTTCGGACGGGGTGCCAAGCAGGTGGGGTGCGCACTCACTGTGTGCCTGCATCACCTCCGAGACGTTGAGCCCCTCACGCATCCTCATGACGCACACGCCATAGTTGAAATCAAAGGCGTCGCTGGAAAGAGAGAAGGGGGGTCGGCCCCTTAGCCCCAGGGCCCGGCCCCCAGGAGACCCGGTGTCTAGAGCTGGCCCTGCCTCCCACCACCTGCTCTCTCCTCGCTGGGCCTCAGTCTCCCCATCTGTGAAATGTGCAGGCGAAACTGGAGAGTCCCCAGGACCCTCTGGCTCTGTGGATCCTGCGGACCCTGCACTCAGGGGGAAACTGAGTCAGACCTGTCTCCGAGCCAGGCCCCGTCCCCCTGATACATTTGAATAACCCTCACAGTTCTGCCAACAGAGGTGGGGCTGGGAACTCTTACCCCCCTTCCACACACACAAAAGCTGAGCTCTGGGGAGCAACCTGCCCTTGGTCACACACCGCCGAGTGGCCACTGGGGTGAGAATTCAACAGCTGGGACTGGGGTCCCTGCCCGAGGGCACAAGTTTTCACCTGAACACCCGCATGTTCGGCTTCTCTGTAAAACTGGAAGGTCTGGTGACCCTGGGTCCGAGTTTCCTCGCGGGCACAGCTGGCTGGGCCAAGTGGCTCTCCCCAGTTTGCCGCAGGCCTCACTACCCCCTGTAGTCCCACACCTGGGCCACTTGCCTCTCTGTGCTACCTGCCGGGTCCCCTTGTCAGCTTTCAACCAGCGACTCAGCGTCACAGGTCACAACCGCTTCCCTGCCACTTCCCACGGCCCAGGAACCCCAAGGCCCAGGAGGACAGACCCCAGGCCCTGCCCACCCACAGGCCCTGCCCCCCACAGGCCCTGCCTCCCCCACCCCCCGAGGGCCCTGGCTCACTGCAGGATGCCGATGTAGTCCTCCACCGTGGCCGGGTGGGCCGACTGCCAGTTCCTCTTGAAGCCGACCACCAGAATGTTGGGCTTCATCCGCCCGAGACCTGCGGCCTGTGGGGGCAAGGGCGGGGAGGTGGGGGTGAGGTGAGGACTCAGGCCTCACGCCCCCGGTTCTGGGGCCAGGGTGGGGTTCTCTCTCAGCCCCGGCTGCCCTCTCCACCCTGCGGCGCCCACCCAGGAACCACATCCCCGTGTCCAGGGTCCTGCCTGCCTGGACTCACTCGCGGGAAAGGCACAGCTGCAGCCAAAGCCACCCCCGTGACCTGTCCCAGCCCGGGCCCACGACTGGACCGCACATTTGTTCTGGATTGCCCCAGCTCCCGCTTCTCTCTCTCGAATCATTTCTCATAATAAGGGGCTTGAACTTGGATGTCAAGCTTGGAGGCTTCCCAGGGCACCTAATCCATACATCTTTGATAATTCTTTCTTTTTTTAATGTTTAAAATGCTATTTCATATTTTGAGGTGACATTTCCATAACAAAATTCACCATCCTAAAGTGTGTAACTCAGAGGCATTCAGCCCAGCCACAGTGCCGTGCAAACACCACCTCTCTCCGACATATTTGTGTGACCCCCAACATATTTGGGTGACCCCCAAAGGAGACCCTGTGTATGCTCTTTCTTTAATTTTGAGAAGTATTTAAAACTCTTCAAAGGGGACTCTCAGATGTGGACTCGGAATTCACAGCTGCTCTGTCACCCACATGTCCCATCTCACAGACGAGAGAACGGAGCAGTAACATGAACTGCCCTGTGGAACCTTCTAGAACTCGGTCTGAGTGGTGGTTCCGTATCACGGGGCAGTGTCTGCGCATGTAAACATTTACCGAACTGTACGCTGAACACTTTCTCACTTTGCTGTTGGTTAATTATATCTCAAAAAACAAAAAAACCGACAAGGTGAGCGCAAGGCCACACAGCCTGCCCAGGCTTCTCGGTCGGTTTTCCCGAGTCAGCGCTCTCCGGGGAGGGCCCCGGGGCTGCATTATCTGAAGAGGCCAGAAAGGTGGGGCTTCTGTTGCAGCAAAAGGGACTTTGACCAGCCCCTCCAGAGGCCCTGCCTGTCAGGTGGTCGCTCTAGGTAAGAAGCCCTGCGGGGGAGGAGCCCCAACCCCGTGCACCTGCATGAGAATCTGGACCCCGCCGCGGAGGTCCTCGGCGATGACATCCGAGTAGAAGGCCTTGATCTTCCTCTTGTTCAGCCACTTGGTGTGCCCGTTGGCGATGGCCCGGAGCTCCGGCATCCTCTGTTTGCGGGGTCCCTGTGGGTGGGTGGGGGGGTGGGCGACATCAGGGGCTGCTTTCGCCCTCTGGCCTGACACTCAGCCTGGCCCCTGTGTGGAGGCTGCCCCTGGGCTCCGCAGTGCCGGGTTTCCGGACAAGGGAGGGAAAGAAGGGGGATAGGGGCAGGCGTGCGGCCCCGCCCCACCTCCAGGGGGCACTCACGATGAGCACATGGCCGCAGATCATCAGGCTGAGGTTCCGAGTGAAGGTGCCCACGAAGTCCACCAGGGCCGGGCGGAAGTTGGGGGGCCCCGTGAGCACTAGGCACTGGGGGCTGAGGAGGGGAAGGGCGAAGGGCATGAGGGACAGAGCCCGTGGGGATCTGGAGACCAATGCAGGCACCCAGGATGTCTGTCTTGTCCTGGGTCTCCTCCCTTCTTAGAGCCACTGCGTGGCCTCCAGCAGGACTCCCTCCACGATGGGCCTCCTCTTCCCACCTGGGACCTAAGAGTGAACCTCAGGGCCCTTCCAGACCTCACAGTGGCCAGCACACTGGGTCTCCTTTGTCCTCCTGCTGAGGCCACCAAGTGTCCCACTTGGACAAACCACCCTTTTCACGACACCTGGTGCTCCTGCCCAGCCCAGCATGGTGGTGGGCAGAATAAAGTCAGGGCGTGAGGATGCCTGTACCCTATGAGCTCACTGGGTCACCTGGGTCGGTGACTCAGCCTCTGGGCCACGGTCAAGGGCCACCAGCAGACTCAGAGCCAGACAAAACTGGCCACTCAGCTGTGTGACCTGGGGCCAGCTACTTAACCACTCTGTGCCTTGGCATTCCCCTCTGTGAACGGTCGAGGCATTTCACATGCCTCAGAGCCGTGCTGAGACTGGGTGAGGTGCTTTGCGCGGCGATGCCACGTAAACAGAACCAATTATTAGCGTTGCGACCTGGCGGGAAGGGGGCCCTGGGCACACGGCCCTCCCCACTGAGGAGGGGAGTCAGCTAGAAGAGCACCTGGGGGAGTCCCTTCACGGCCCGCTTCCCGGGTCCTTGTGATGGAAATGACAATGCCAGGGCACCCTGGCGGAGCCCTTGGCACGGCCAGGGGCACATTCTGCTGCAGAAACGGAGGCACAGAGCGGTCACCCCACTTGCTCAGTCCCCTCAGTTGGGGACCCCAACCCCAGCCCCCTGTCTGCCATGTGGCTCTCCCCCACCTCTGCTCCCTCTCCAGTGACTGCCCTGGGTCTGCCCACATCAGGGGACCCCAGCCCCCTGGGTGCCGCATGGCTCTCCCCCACCTCTGCTCCCTCCCCGGCGGGGGCTGTGCCCGCCCTGGGTCTGCCCGCATCAGAGGACAGACGGGCCTGGCCAGGAGCCTCCCAGAGCAGGGCCATGGTGGCACCGGGCCCCGGGGGGCCTGGAGGCCGTGCTCACCGGTAGTTCTTGATGTGCTCCTCCACCTCGTTGAGGCCCACAGAGTAGCTGAGGGCCAGGTTGTAGGAGCCGGCCTGCACAGAGGAGCCCCAGTTCACCTCTGGGGGTGGGGGAGAGCGTGAGGTTAGGAACCACGGGGAGAAACCAGGCATGTGGAGGGAGGGAACGTCAGCATTCTGGAGGAACAGGGCACCCATGGGAGCAGGGCTGCTTGGCCGGGGGACAGCCTACACATGACATATGGCTGCGTATTATTTAAAAGTTATACATTAGTCCTGGCTGGTGTGGCTCTGTGGATTCAGCACAGGACTGCGAACCAAAGGGTCGCCAGTTCAATTCCCAGTCAGGGCACATGCCTGGGTTGCAGGCCAGGTCCCCAGTAGGGGGCACATGAGAGACAACCACACACTGATGTTTCTCTCCCTCTCTTTCTCCTTCCCTTCCTCTCTTTCTAAAAATAAATTAAAATCTTTTCTAAAAAGTTACACATTTTTTAGGGGTGGGTAGGGCAGGGGAGAGTAATGGGGGGAAATGGGGAAAACTGTAATTGACAACAATAAAAAAATCAAAGATAAATAAAAGCTATACATGAAGGTGTTCGACTCTACAGAACAGTCTCTTCCCTCGAGGAGCAGACCTGCACAGCGACCTGGAGGGCCGGTCCCTGTGTGGAGCCCCAGGCTTCCCCGAGCTCTGCATCCCGGCCCCAGATTGCTGTCACCCCAGCACCCTTGCCTGCGTGCATGCAGACACCCCTGCCCATGTGTCACACTTTGTCCCCTGCCCGACCATCCGCCAGCCCTTGGCCACCCCTCAGGCCCAGGTGTGTTCACTGGGGGCCGGCTCCTCTCTCAGGAGCTGGAGGACCTACGTGGACAGTTCCAGGGGCCCAGGTGCTGGGGGAGGGTCCAGTAGTAGAGGGGTGGGCTCTCAGTGGGCCCATGCCCGTGGGCTCCTCCCACCATGGGGGACCCAGAGCCCATTGCAGGCCCTGATGGTGGGCGGCGGGGCGGGGTGGGGGCGGAAGGGGAGGACGGCCCACTGGCGACCCCAAGACGACCCTGAGGCGGCCTGCCACCGCACACCTGGCTTCTTATAGATGACGTAGAGCAGGAGGAAGAGGACAACGCCGATGGCGATGAGGGCCGCCCACCAGGTCAGCAGGAACATGATGACCACAGAGATGACCGCCCCAAACAGCGCGGCCCACTTGCTGTAGTAGCGGAACGAGGGCCTCCACCCTGGGTGGGGGGACACGGGTCGGCAGGCGCGCTCAGCACCCGGGAGCTTCCTCCCGGGCCAGCGCCGCCAGGCAGGGCTGGGCAGGGCCGGGCGGGGCCGGGGTGCTGACCGTGCCCACAGCCAGGGTCCCAGCCTGCACCCACCCACCCACCCTCCCTCCCTCCTGGAGGCTCTGGGAGGCTCCGTCTTGGCTGGCATTCTGCCATGTCAACGGGCTGCAAGGAGGAGGCATCATCCAGCTCTGGCCAAATGCGGCTGCAAGACGGCCAGCGTCAGCAATAGCACGGCCCGAGGCTGGTGTGGAGCCACGTGAGGTGGTGGGGAAGGACAGGACTCTGCCCGGCCCCACACGGGAGGCCACGCCAGGGCCACCACACGTGACTCCACGGCACCACTCTGGGGCACCATGGTCCGTTGTCTACGGAACAGGCAGCCCGGCGACTGGCCCATCAGCGATTTGGGGCTAACTAGAGTCTTCCTCAAGACCCTTTACTGCCCCCTGCCAGAAAGTTCTCGCAATATACATGCAGATCTGTGACATCTGTCAGTGGCGCCCCCAGAGTTGTGTCTTGTTCAACCTGCAGCCCCCTTGTCTGTGGCTTTGGGCCATTCTCTGCCGTCTCTAGGGACTCAGACGACCGACCCCGGTACAGCGGGTAGGGGAGGCACTAGGAAAATCTCTGTGCACTGGAAGGAGGACGTGAGTCCATGGGCAGAGTGCCTGGTAAGCCCTTGACGAGGGGTCGCCACTGTTATTACTACTTAAACAGGGACTTTCACCGGTTCGAGGGCGAGGGCTGCCTACCGGGTGAGTTGGTGGTGGAGGCGTGGAAGCAGCTGAAGTTGATGAGGGCGTAGGAGCACAGGAAGAAGTTGGAGATGATAGGGGCGATGGTGTTGAGCTCCGCTTCGGGGACCCGGGGAGAAAGAGCACAGTCTGTCGGGTGAGGCTGCCAGGGGGCCACCTGGCGCCCCCCCTCAAAGGGTGGGGGGCCCCAGACAGGCCTCTGAGGCTCAGCGAGTCTCAGCCTCCTCATCTGTGAAATGGGCCTATCGTTTCGTGCCGCTCTAAGGGCCGATGTTTTGTAAACTGCAAGCGGCCAGCTTTTAAGGAGATAGAGAACCATGGGAGGGTAGACACCATCAGGTGAGGAGGGGTGGACAAGGACAGAGGCTGCCACAGATTCTGCGTGGCCGCAAATTAGAGTAAGAAATAAGTTCACCACATGACCCAGGACACAGGTCCCCTTTGATGTGAAACCCTGAGACCCCATCACTGCTCCTCCACAGCAGAAGCCTGCTCACGAACCGGCCCCTCCTCTCCCCTCCCCCGCCCCACGGGCCCCTGCGTCTGTGGGCAGACTTCAGCACATGAATCCCTGTCTCGGGGCCTGCTTCGGGGGGGCCCCAAAACAAGACACGCATCTCCTGTCTGTATCTCATTCCACTGCGTGGACACAAGAACCCTGTCCCCGAGCTTCTAAGACCATGTCCTCGGTCTGAGGTCCCGTCGGAACCCCCAGAGGAAACGACGTCACATCCAAGTCAGGGTGGACTGCAGGGTGAGCGGTGAGGGGTCGGGAACCCTGGGCCTGACTGGACGCCCCCCTCCCGTGGGTGTGGCCCTGTGGCCTCCTGACCCGGCTCAGGGCCCAGGAGTGGTCTGTCTGGAATGGTTCCCCAGAATGGCAGCGACTAGACCGTGAGGGTGTGTCTCATGAGTGGGGGCTGCCGGCCTGGGAAGCAGGGACTCGGCTGTGGCAGGACCCCGGGCGCACCAGCCACCGAGCCTGCCCTACTCCTGCAGAGCAAGCAGTGGCCGGGGCGTCCTCAGGCCATGGCCTTGCTGTCAGCTGTCCCTCTTTCCTACCAAGTCCTGCCTCGTTGGCTAAGTGACCAGGATGTATCAGGGAGTATGCACACGTGAAAGCATGCATATATGACCTCATGTGTTCACACATGTGTTCACGTGTGTGTGTGTGTACTATGGGCTCTTCCTGCCCATCTGAGCACGCCTGCTCTGCACTATCGCTCCTGTTTTGCAGATGAGGGAACTGAGGCTCAGGGAGGCGAAGAGAGTTGTCCGAGGGCACAGAGCCGGCACACGGCAAGGCCGGAGTTGACGGTCCACCTAACTGACGAACTGGGATCTTCCTCCTGGGCCACCCCCCACCTGGACCCCAAGGGACCTGGCAGCTCAGGGGGTGGGAGATGAGGCTCGTCCAGTGAGCGAATGCGCCTACAGAGACCCCGCCGTTTGCAGCAGCAGCTCCCAAGGGGGAACCCGTCAGCGTGTCCTGGGCCCCACAAGTGTCCCAGGGGCTCATTCAGGCCTGAGGGGGGGGGGTGAGGAGGGGTTCCCGCTGCCAGGACACAGGAATGCAGAACGAGAGGAGGCAGAGAGGGTCCCCCCTAACAAAATAGGGTGGTGCGCCTGCCTGGCATGGCGGGGGAGGTGGGGGAGGGGCCCCATGACCTCCCAAAGTCCCCTTCCAGGGCAGAGCCCCCCCTGCCTGAGTCAGTCACCGACTGCCCACCGCCTGCCAGGCCTGGCTGGGAGCCAGGCACACAGGTGAGCGGCAGGGAAAGGAGCCCCGCCCCTGCGGCCCCCATGGCCCCCTCCACTGGCCAGAGAGGCCAGGCCCTGCGCAGCCTCTCACCGATGATGATGAAGGCCACTGCGATGGCGTAGGCCAGCAGGTAGCCGCGCACCGGCTCCTTGTTCTTGCCGTAGCCCTTGCCGAAGAAGCCGATCAGAGGGTACAGCTGGTCCTCACACAGGCACTGTGGGACCAGACGTGAGGCTCGGGCCCTGGCCGTCCCTCCTCTGCCCTCCCTCATGGACCCCGGCCCCTGCTTGCTCCCCCTCTGACATCAGCAGGGCACGGCCCCAGCTGGGCCCCAGCTCCTGTCTCTGCAGAATGGCAGCGACCTCCCCACCCTCCCCACCTCACCAGGAGAACCGCGAAAGGGCACCCCACGGGGAGGCGGCCGCGTCCTGCAGGAGTTCGCTCTCTGGCCCCTTTGTCCTCAAGTCTGGATGCCCCTGTCCCATGACACCTCCAGGCCTCTGTGGCAGTCACTGAAGGACCCCTGTACCGGGGCCTCCTAGATACCGACCGGCCCCCCCCTTCTGCACGCAACCTCACCTGGAAGACTTTGGCAGCAGAGACGAGGCAGGCCAGGGCAGAG
The DNA here is from genome assembly GCF_019186645.2 of Phyllostomus hastatus. Lineage (NCBI taxonomy): Eukaryota > Metazoa > Chordata > Mammalia > Chiroptera > Phyllostomidae > Phyllostomus > Phyllostomus hastatus. The sequence goes on from NW_025334024.1 coordinate 24,641,168, forward strand.
GAGAGGGTGGCCCCGAAGATGCCAGCCGTGATCAGGGGTGCGAAGCCCGACACCATGCTCATGGTCTGCAGGGACACGGGGCTCAGGGCTGGCACGGCGGAGTGTGGGCCCGGAGCCCCCTCCTTGCCCCCCCCAACCCCTTCTGCGGGCAAGGGCTGGGTTCTGACACCTCCGTCCGAGTCTGCACCATCACCCGGGGGTGCCAGCGCCCGCCGAGGCCAGGACGGGCCTGGGGCCCCCACTGGAGCCCAAACCACGTCCATCCTCCTCCTGCCCCCTCCCCGCGTCCGGTGCGGAGGCCGCGGTACCTGGTAGTAGTTGATGAGGCCGTAGTGGCAGCTGCGCTGCTGGGAGCACTCGGTGAAGTTCCAGCCGTAGCCACAGGCCAGCCCCTCGCAGGCGCCCAGGCCGGGGGTCAGGGTGTTGTTCAGGTCCCCGGAGGCGTCTCGAACCACGCAAGAGCCTGGTGAGGAAGGAGGATGGGGGTGGGGAGGGCTGTTTCCCCGTCCTCCCCTCCTCCGTCCCACCCCCAGGGGCCATGTCCGCAGGGGCAGATGCTGCCGAGGGCAGCCCTGCCTTTCCGGTGTAATACTAACGGTGCCAAGGAAGGCGGTGGTGGGACCCCCATGCAGGAGCCCTCACGCCGTACCAGGCACTGTGCCGGGCACTGCACGCCCCCCCGGGAGGCAGGCACGGCCACCACTCCTGTGGTGTGGCTACACAGGCACAGCGAGCTCACGCGACCTATCTGAGGCCTCGATGTCCTCCTCCGGGCGGAGACCTGGGTCCCAGACCCTGCCTGGCTGTGACCCAGGCCCCGTCCCTTGGCCGTCTGCGACTCGCTTACCTCACAAGGAGCAAGAGCCCCTGTGAGGACCTTGGGGAGAGGTGGATGTCAGCGGTGCAGGCCTGGAGTCAAAGCCCAGCTCCCCCGCTCAGTGGCTGTGTGACCTTGGGCAGGTCCCTGAACCTCTCTGAGCCCTTATTTTCTCCCCCGTGAAACCATGGAGATGACAGTGCCCGGATTACATGTGGTAACGCAAGCAAAGGGCTGGGCAGTCAGCCGCTAGTGTCATCTCCATCATCATCACCATCATCATCACCATCACCATCATCATCATCGATAGGATGATTTCTGTAGGCTTCTCGCACCCTTGAATCTGTAGTGTCACACGTCATATCTGAAGGGACTGAAGAGCCTGGTCTGCCCCCCTCCCCACGGCCTGGTCACCACCAGGCCACCTTCCACATAAGGTCCAAGGCTCTTCTTCCTGGGGTTGCGAAGTCCTCCCAGCCCAGCTCACCCTGTTAGAGAGCCAAACCTGCCCCCCCCCAACCCCACAACCCCCCAGCGTGTGGGCCAGCTACCTACCGATGGTGGCCGAGATGGCCAGGTAGGAGATGGTGGTCCAGAAGATGGCCATGAGTGTCCCCTTCGGGATGGCTACAGCAGGGTCCTGGGGGAGGAGGGGAAGGGGGAGGGGGCATCAGGAGGCAGGGGAGGCCCTGCCCTTATCTGAGGCTGGGGGCGGGGCACAGAGAAAAAGGAACTTTGCAGCTGGGGACTCGCAGAGGAGGGCAGGTGGCAGCCAAGGTCACAGGGCTGAGACCACACTCAGGGCCTCGGAGCCCAAAGCAGGGAGGCAGACTCTGACCAGCCCCACGCCTGGGCCGTTCCACAGGCTGCTGGGGCCGCAGGACACGGGCACGATGCCGGTGCTCCCACAGAGTCCCTGGGACGCTGAGATTGTTGTGGTCAAGTGGGGAAGTGGGGGCTCTGTCTTCCGGAAACCTGCGTCCTCTGCCCCCCGAGTGTGTGGCTCTGGCCGGCCCCGGCCCTTGCTGAGCCTGGCCGGCTCCTCCATGGCCCGGGGGTGAGGCCAGCCCGAGCCCTTCCGGCAGCCGGGGGTAAGGTTCACGGAGGAGGAGGCAGCACGCACAGCACACGTGGTACGAATGACAATGACCTTGAAGCTGCTGGTCCTTAGCACTTCCCCTGTGCTGGGCACTGCTCTCCTTTACGCAAGTCAACGCACTGCATTCTCACTTCCTGTCCTGCGACGCGGGGGCCGGGCTGGCCCCATTTCACAGAGGGGGAAGCTGAGGCCCAGGGAGGTTTTAAGGAACTTGCATAAAGTGTCCGTGACGGGAGGAGCTGCCCTTCTGAGGAGGACACACTGTCCCATGGGATGGTCGGAGGGCTGGATCCAGAAGGCAGGGGCCCCGTCAGGGCTCAAGGGCGTTTAGGACACAGCAGAGGTGCCCCTGCCACCCAGTTCCGAGGGCACGGCCCAGCCAAGAGTCCAGCACACGGGGCCCATTGTTACCTAAGAAGCTGGATGGAGCGTCTAGATAACTCCCCAGGCTGCGCAGAAGAACTGGGAGGGGAACCCGGCTGAGGCAGGCGGGCCAGGCGGCTGCGGGCCGGCGGGTCCCCAACGCACAGCTACACACGCATTGAAGGAAATGCGTCAGGAGCACCATTGTTGCGGGCCTGGAGACGAGCAGCCCCCAGCGCCCAGCCAGGCCACTCAGCTCACACACCATCTCCTTTGACCCGCCTGCCAGCGGACACTCCATTCGCAGCCCGGCTGCAGCCCTGCCTCCCGGAGGTTCTGCTGCGGCCCCTGCGTGTGCCTGGTCTCTCCTTCGGCCCCACGTCACGGCCCCCTGTGCGTCTGCCCCACACGGCTCCTCTGCCACGCCTCACCGCTCTTCTCTCCACAGACACGTGCTGAGCACCTTGCCCGTGTCGGATTCATAGCAGGACGCAGAGACCCAGAGGGAGGCCCCGGGTCCCCAGTGACATAAATGGCCTGACGTCACTATGCCGGGCACCGAGACACCGATGGAGCGCCGGGAGGGATGTGAGGGGGGAGGTGTTATTTGAAAGAGGAGCAGAACTTTGCGAGGTATAGAAACCAGGCAGGGAGTCCCAGGGAGCAGAGGCGACACCAGGAGGCTTGGGTTGGGTTGAGCGGGATTGGACTGGATTTCAGAGGCTCTGGCCTCCCGGGGTCAGGGCCAAGTTCAGCGCCAGTGGGAGATCCTGGTAAGCAGGACCTGGAGGACGGGGGCCTGGGCGTGCGGCTCACCCTGAGGTCCCCGGAGATGTTGGCGCCCGCCAGGATGCCGGTGGCCGAGGGGAAGAAGATGGAGAACATCCCGAAGAAGCTTCCGTCGGGGCCCCGCCAGTCAGGCACCAGGTTCTGGACAAAAATGTCCCCTGGGAGACCGAGGCCTGAGTCAGGGCCACCTGCAGGACTCTGCCTGCTCCCTGGGCCCCGCCAGGCAGGCAGGGGCCTCCAGCGGCAGCTCCTGTCCTCCCGGTGCCCTGTCCTCCCGGTGCCCACAGAACAGGCCAGATGGGTGGGCAGGTGGTGCCTCTCCCCACGGGCAGGGCCCCAACCTGCACCTACCCCGGTAGCTGAAGAAGCCTTTGGAGGCCTTGTCGTCAGACGGGGGGATCAGGGTCCCCACCAAATAGTTGGCGAAAGAGACCATGATGACCAGGAAGAAGAGCACCTGGGCCTGGGGACAAAGGACTTAGAGGTCAGGTGGCCTGGCCCCACCTCTTCAGGGCACCCCAGCAGGAAGAACCTGCCGCAGGTGCCTCACTCTCCTGTTCATTCATTCACTCATCCATCCATCCCTTCATCCATCCATCCATCAATCCACCCATCCATCTACCCATCCATCCTTCCCTCCATCCATCCCTTCATCCCTCCATCCAACCATCCATCCATCCCTTCATCCCTCCATCCATCCATCCATCCCCCCCTCACTCATCACCCATCCCGCTGCCAGCTCTCCTCCAGGAGCTGACGCCCCCACGGGGCTCCTGCCTTGCGGGTGGACAGGGAACATGAATGTCGTGTAAGAACAGGGCTGTGAAGGGGACGGGGTTGGGGGCTACTTTCGCAGAGTGGTCTGCAAATGTGTCTCGGGGGTCCTGAAGGAGGACGAGTGAGCAGGATGATGAGGCAGAAGCTTGGCGCGCTCCAGGGGCAGCGAGGAGGCTGGCGCGGCTGGTGGGGGTCAGAGTGGAGGAGAGCGACAGGAGAGACAGTGGGGGCCAGGTCCGGCCCGGTCTGCCAGCCGTCGCCCAACGTCTGCCCCTCCCCCATTTCACAGTTCACACGGGGACCATGCTCCCCCAGCCCCCTGACGCTGGGGGTGGCCGTGGGACCAGGTTCCCGACAACGGGATTTGACCGAAAGGGATTACTCCCTTCCTGCTGACTGGTGGCAGCCGACCAGACCAGGTGGATGAGGGTCACACCCGGGGCTGGAGAGGCCACAGGATGGAAGGGGTCTGGGACCTGGGGCCCAGGAATCAGGGACACCTGGACTGTTCCAGGAGAGAGAACCGAGCGACTCTGGTTTAAGGCCCCTTCCTCGGGCCTCTTTGTCGTAGCAGCAGGTCCTGAAGCCTTGCTGATACAGACAAGGAAGGGCGGAGCCAGGAAGGAGCAGGCCCGTTCTCACAATACCCACTTCTCCACGGGGCAGTGACGCATCCCCTCCCCAGCCTGGCTCCTCACCTTGGACTCCCACTCCATGCCGGCCAGGGAGATGGCCAGCAGCACGGTGACGGTGACCACGCCGATGATTCGGATGTCGTTGGTGGGGTCCACGATGGGCGAGCCGTACTCCTGGGGGAGGGGAACGGGCCAGGCTGCGAGCTGCGCCCTGAGCCCCTCCGCCTGGGTTCCCTGCCTTTGCGGCCGCTCTCTCCCAGGAAAGCACAAACCCAGACGCCTTCCCCGCCTCACAGGGGTGTCCCACCTGCGGCCCGCGGGCTGCATGCGGCCCGGGATGGCTGTGAATTTACTTAATTGTGATGCCATGCCTCGATGTATCGAGTGTGGGGCCCCAAATAACTCTTTGTCTTCCAGTGTGGCCCAGAGATACCGAAAGGCTGGACCCGCCTGCTAGAGCCTTCAAAGGCTGCAGCAGCTGCGTGGTCCGGACGGTGTGGCCCTAGAGGCAACACGCACACCTGAAGGGCCTTTGGGGAATGGCCTTCCTTGGATGAGATTGTCACGGTCACCTGCAGGGATCAGGTGGTGGCCTTGGTCCCTGACGGGCAAACTGGGCCAAGGAAGGCCCAGCCGGATTGGGTGAAGGAGGCCGCGGCCCCCTCCGCCCGGGCTCAGCCCCGCCTCACCTGGAGCAGGTCCCGCACAGTCTCCGCGAAGCCCACCGTGTGCATGGCCACACCCACGGCGTTGGCGAAGGCGAAAATGAGGCCGATGGAGCCCCCTAACTCTGGGCCCAGACTCCGGGAGATGAGGAAGTAGGTGCCACCTATTGGGGACAGAGGAGTTGGCTGGCTGGACTGGACGAGGGCAGGAGAAGCGGAGGCGGGGAGAGGGTGGCCTCGGGCTCCGTGGGGCCCGCAGCGCAGGGGGGACCCGGGCCACCCCGCGAGTGTGCAGGGCCCGCCCAAAGCCCGCACCTGGAACCAGAAGGAGCAGCCTGGGGTGTCCCAGTGTTGGGGGTGGGTAGGGAGCAGTTCAGAGACCCGGCCCCAGTGCGCAGACTGGGGGACCTATAAGGGGAGGTGGGTGGGGAAAGGCAGTGGTGGGGGTGGGGCAGGGCGCACCTGACTTGACCTTGCCGTTGGTGGAGATGGCCGAGATGGAGAGGCCGGTGATGGAGGTCACGGTGACCGAGAGCAGGATGATGATCCAGGTCAGGACTGGGGGGGCGGGTGGGGACCTGGTCACCCCAGAACTCAGTGGGAGCATTTCCCAGGTGAGGAGCCTGAGTCAGCCGACTGGTTGGCCCTGTGGCTGAACTCACTACTCTTCTCTGAGCCTCTGTCCGCTCATCTGAAAAATGGATTTCTGTCTACCTCCTAGTCTAGCCTGAAGAGTCAGGGGGCTGATGAGCCAACAGGTGAAAGGTCATTAGGTATGGAAGGGAAAGTACTCTTTTTTAATAATAAAAAATAAAGCAAGAGTTACCACTTGGTGAGCACCTCTGGGTGCCAAGTCCCATGCCATTTACATGCATCATAGAAACCCAACAACAGGTCTCTGAGGTGGAGACAATTATCACCCCCCTTTTACTGATGAGAAAGCCAAGGCTCAGAGAGGTTGAGAACCTTGTTTGAGGTCACACAGCATGGCGCAGAGCTAGCATCTGAACACTGGTCTGTCTGGAGAGCAGGTTTCTAACCCGGATGCTCTATAGCAGAAATTGGCTCCGAGAGGTTCAGTGACTTGCTCAGGGCACCCAGAGCCAGCGAGGGCCCTCAGGGCTGCTGACCCCATGTCCCATGCTCCTCTGCCACACCTCCCCGACCTCTGTCACTGCAGGGGCCCAGGGTCTCTGCTGCCCAAGTTCAAGCACACCTTCCCCTACCCCCCAAGGGTGGAACTCACCGATGCCTGCCTGGGCCGTGATCCACGGGAGCCGCAGGTAGAGGATCACACCCCAGATGTTGAGCATACACCGGATCTGGGAGGAGAGGGGTGTCAGGCGTCACCTGCGGGGTGGGGGGGTTGGATACCCCGAGGCCAAACACACAAGCCCCTGTCTGCAGTCACGGCGTGTCATCAGGCACCTAGGCCTTGGAGACGCCTGGGTCCTTTCTTTGCTTCACCCACTTCAATGGTCCTCCAGTTTTGTGGGGCAGGGAGGGAGGGGAGGAACCCAGAGACCCACCTGCCCCTCCCACCCACTTCCCTGCGCTCCCCCCGGAGGCCCGAGGGTGGGCTGCAAGCACCGCCACCCCTGCCCTGCCCCCAGCCCGGGATCCTGTGTCTGGCAGTCCCAACCACGTTCCCCATGGCCTGCTGCTGGCCCAGGGCCTGGCATTTCGGGGCAGCTCAGCAAATGCTAGCTGGGCCAATGCCCTCCATACAGGCAGAAATCAGGCCTCGGGTGGCAGAGGCCTTGGCTGAGGCTGACATTCCCCGGGGCGAGGCCTGCCCCAGCCGAGTCGGGTTGGGACAGGGGCGTGTGGGAGATTTCTAAGGCCTCCCATCTGCTCTGAGACACCGGACGGGCCATGCTGGGCTCTGGCCACCGCAGTCCGGGCGGGAGATCCAGCACCTCCACACGAACCTCGGGGGGTGGGGTGGGCAGGGCTCACCGTTCAGACAGAGGACCTGAGGCACAGCCAGGAGGCAGCTGGGCAGAGGTAAGGTCAGAACGCTGGCCCACTGCCTCCCAGAGCAAGACTAACATTTTCTCTTACACCTCACGCAACCCCCTCTGTAAAGTCCCCTAATGTCGTCCAAAGCCAAGTTCACTTGATTCTTCGCTGTCTGGAGACTTACTGGTGCTCTGCACCACAGCAAACCTTCCCCTTCCCATCATGGAAAACGAGAAAAACACACTGTGGATTCGTGTGGTTAGTGCTGCCCTCTGGTGGCCACTCTTGGGAAGCACCATTTCTTCTAATAACTCCAAGGCAGGCCTTGCTTCAAGCACTTTACATGCAATGCTCGGCATTTCCCAGATGAGGAAACTGAGGCACAGGTTAAGTAACTTGTCCAAGGTCACGGGACAAGTGAGGAGCCAGAACGAGATCTGCTTAGAGCCAGGTCTCAGTCTGGGGAGGGCGGGGGGTGGTAAACAAAGGACAGGAAGTACAAAACCAGAGGAAATTTGAGGTCACTATGCAGATGGGGAAACTGAGGTCCAGGATGGGCCTTGGCCTGCCCTGCCCACTAAGGGCTGCATGCCAGAGCTGAGGCTGGATGGAGCTCTGCATGCCCACCCACGTTCCCAAAGGCCCGCCCCACGCCCCACGCCCCACTCACCATCACGCCCTTGACCCAGCCAAAGCGCACGGGCTCCCCGGGGCTCTTCTCCACGTTGGCGCCTGCCTCGTCCTCCACGAGCCCATCCGTCATCTCGTGGCTGGGCCGGCCGTCAAAGGCCAGGGCGTGCAGGTGGCTGCCTTCCTGCTGGGGGCCCGGGGACCGCGGCGGGTGAGCTCCTGGCCCTCCACCCTCTGCAGTCTAGCCTCCCCGGCAGCAAACCCAGCAAGCCTCTTTCCTGACGCAGACCTTGCTCCCTCTCCGCTCCCTGTCTCTTTCCGTGGTCCTGAACCTCTGCTTTGCATACTTCCACTGACGGGGAGCTCACTACCTCTCCAGGCAGCCCTAGTTTGCTCAATTGGGTTGCTGCTGCCTGGGCAGTAAACATTACAACACGTGCCCAGGGCCCCACAGCTCCCGCGTCCACATTTCATCAGGGCCTCTCGACTCACGAGGGAGACACAGCCTCATGGCAGAGACGACAGAGCCAAGGCTCAGAGAGGTTAGGCAACTGGGTCAAGGTCCCACAGCAGGGAAGTGGCCAACCTCCTGAGACTGATGCTTACCTTAAGGAAGGAGTGCAGGTCAGCCAGCGTGGGCCGGACCTTTCGGGGCTCACCGGGCAGGGCGCTGTTGGCATAGTGCTCGTAGGCTGGCACCACGTCAATGGTGTTATAGCCAAAGGTTCGCATGTATAAGGTGCTGCCGTGGGTCAGGTGGCTAGGGTGGCTGCTGTCATAGGCAGCCGGTGGCGGGGGCTCCTCGCCCCCCAACAGTGTGCTGATGGTGAAGCGCCCACTGCACAGAGTGGAGTCCCCCGGCATCTCAGACGCCTGCAGCTCTGCCATCGTGGCTCTGGGTGTCAGGGGAGGGGGCCAGGGTCGGCGGGGACACGCAGGGTGACTTTATAGGCTGGGCCTGCAGCAGAGAGGAGGCAGGGAGGTTGGCCCGGACCGCCCACAGCTGGCGAGCAGGGTCCCTGGACCGGGTGGGAGGCAGAGCACGTGCCCACTGCTGCCCTGCCCACCGTGTGATCGCTGAGATAGCGGGGCGCCTGGGACCGGAGGAGGGCCAGGCGCAAGGCCTGCTGCCCCTGCCCCAGCCGGGAAGGGCTGCCCCAGCTCCCGAGCTCCCCAGCCCGGCCCCCTCCCGCCCCCCTGGTGCGCGCCCTGCACACTGGCTGCCGTCTCTGTCTGCTTCCTGGGCGCGGGCGGCTCTCGCCTCCCCGTCACCCCTGCTGGGCTTGTTGGCGTCTGTCAGCCTTTCGCCCAACAAACCTTCACTGCACAGCTTCCATGCCATGGGTGGTGACCCCCATGGAGCCGGGACCCCCGCAGCAGGCCCTGCGGCTGTGCTCATGGTGCCGCTGAGTCGGCGGGGAATGGGGCAGGGACTCAGACCAGTGCAACAACTGGTCAGGGTGCTCTGGAAGGGGGCCCGGGTGGGGGCAGTCGGGGACAGGACCAGAGTCTTGGAGGACAAGGCAGGGGATGAACAGAGGCCTCGAGGCCACCACCAGCTCCAGCTCCAGGCCTCGGAGCGTGGCTTGTGCTTGGCTCCTGCCACCCTTGGGAGGGACACGGAGGGACACCTTTTCCCCTCTCCCTACTTTGCCTCCCAGACCTGGGTTCTCAGAGCCCACACGGGTCCCCCGAGGACCAGCTCTGAGATGCTCAGCATCTTTGGGACTTCACGGTGTCCAATGCGAGTCAGCCCTTGGGACTGAGAGCTTTTGGAGGGCCCACCCTGGTCACGCTGTCCCCGATCGTTCCCGGTCCGGAGAGCCCAGGACCAGGTGTGCCGGGCTGCGGGGCCGGGCAGCAAGGGCAGGTGGAAATGCTCAGACTGTGTCAGAGCAGCAAGCTGGGATGGGGACTGGCCCTCCAGGTTAGGGGGTGCTTAACCTGGAGTCCAGGAGCCCCAAAAAACTGTGGGCAAGGTTTTATACCCAAGCGCTCTTTTCCAGAAGGAGGACATTCATCCCATCCAACCTGTTGGCTGGTCCGCACGGGCGTGGGTCTGAGCCCATCATGTGCACGGATTCCAAGCAAGTAGAGAGCACAGAGTAGGTCCTCAACAAATGCGTGTTGAGTGAATAACAAAGGGGACCAGGCCAAAGAGGGCAGAGAGGAGTCGCTGTAGGGACCCTTGGGGGGCAGAATTACCCCAAGTGGGGGTCAGTGCTACGGACAGCTCCCCGGGGTTCTCCCTGGGAGACCGGGTGTGGAGATGAGCTCAGGACCACAGGACTCGGTGACAAAACTCCTCGCAAAGTTTGTGTATTTGCCTTATGTGTGGATTTTTGTTTAAGGACCTCTCAGGGGCCCCTCTTAGCGCCTCCCGGGCTTGCCTCCCCCCATCCCCAGGAGCTCCAGTCCCTCCCCAGAGAGCCTGCTGCAGGGGCGTGTCCCCCACCCCACGACAGCTGCCGGTGGCAGGGGGGACTCCAGGTCAAGGACCCCCATCCTGGTCAATGTTCCACCTTGGGGCCCCCCCTCCTCGGGCGGGGAGGGGCCTGTGGTTACTCATTCCCTCCCATGGGCCTCCTGGGGAAGATCTTATCACCCCTCTCGCTCTTAAACTGCCACCTGACTGGCGAAAATCACAGCTGCCCCTCGTCCCCTGACACCCTTCCCGCACGCCCTGACCCTGGAGGAGCTGTGGAAAATTCCTGATAAAGATCTCCGGGGAGGGAGGGGCAGGGCTGGTTTCCAGCACCACCTGGGGGGCCGGAGGGGGCACTGTGAAGGCGCCACAGGTTGGCTGGGTGGCCCTGGGTGACCCCTTCCTCCTCCCTCCGCAATGCTCGGGCCGGGTCAGCTCCCAGGTCCCTCCCAGCCCTGGAGGAGAACAGTGGCTGCTTCTAGGCGCCTTTCCCGCCCCGCCCCCCCAGCCCCACCTCTCTCTGGGGCGGGGAGGGGTATGAGCGGGACCCCTCCCGGGGCTGGCAGCAGAACGGGCTGAAGGGACCATATGAACACCTGTGCCAAAGCACGAGAACTCCCCTTTAGGAAGCGGGTCCCTGCATGTGGATGGAGTTGCACCCCTTTGAGAAATGTCCACGGGGGTCCCTTCCTGACGGGTACCCAGTGTCGGGTCAGACGCAGCTCCTGCCTCCCAGGGCCTCAGCCTCCAGGGGGCGCTCAGAGCCCCTCGGGTCTGAGACCCGGGGCCCAGAATGGGGCGTGTCTGACCAAGCAGAGCCCTGCCAAGGGGTTGCAGGGGGTCTCAGGCTCCGGTCAGCTCTCAGCTTCTGAATGACTTTGAGCAAATCGCCTGACCCCAGGGGCCCTCGGCTAGGCCGACCCCTGGCTGAGCGGCCGGGGGCCCCTCGCCCCATTTCCTGATTCTCAGGGCAGAGAACTGGGGCGCAAAAGGGGCTCAGTGGTCAGGAAACTCCCTGGAGGGGAAGCCCCTGTGTGCAGGCGCCGAAATGTTGAGGACGGTGTGGGGGGGAGCCCCTGCAGCAGCCTCTGAATCTCAGGGCCACAAGGCACCTAGGCATTCATTGTGCCCCTCCTGTATACCAGGCACCGAAACTCACCACCTAGCCTGGCAGACGAAGCAGCAGAGGAGGGGGCTGCCCAGGAGAGGTGAGGAGGGGGGTAGGTGTGGCCGGAGGGGCCTCTGGGGCACAGGGTCGGGGTAAATGCAGGGTCAGCGCAAGGGAAGAAGAGGTGGGTGGGGACGGGGGGGGTAGGGAAGGAAGGGTGGAAGATGGGGCTGAAGGGGGTCCAATTGTTTCTTCATCCATACACATTTATTGAGTGCCGCCTGCATACCAGCATGCCCTCCCAGGGCATGATGCCCTGTGCTAGGCAGCACAGACACGGGGGACGAGACACAGGCCCTGCCCTCCTGGAGCTCACATTCTAGGGGAGAGACAGTAGACAAGCAATCATTATAACACACTCAGTGACTCAGTGACACGTGCTGTGAGGAAAACAAAACTTTTTTTTTTTTTTTTTGAGGGGCATTTAGGTCTGTCTGAGGATGAGCTACTCGAGCTGAGCTCCCACAGGGAGAGGAAGCCACCCATCTGTGCGCAGGGGTTCCCGACAGCGGGCAGAGCCTGTGCAAAGGCCCTGGGGTGGGCGGTCGGTGTGCTTGGGGCGTCAGGACAGCAAGGGAGCAGGTACGGCTGGGGCACAAGGACTGGGGAGAGGGCCTCTGAGACATGGAGGAGGGACCATCTAAGCCGGGGTTAGAAGTTCCATGTTCTGTCATGTGATGGTCAGATTTCTATTTTTCAAAGATCCCTTTGGCCACTGTGTGGGGGAGTGGACTGAGGGAGGCAAGGCCAGTCAGGGGCCGGGGCAGGTGTGCGGTGGTGGTGTCGGGCCAGGGGGGCCGTAGGGGGTGGCAGGACCCATCCTCTAGTGCGTTTGGGGCAAGGGCTCCGGAGCGGAGAGGAATGGGGGACTCTGTGGGGGAGACGGCGGTCTCCTTGGTGAGCAGGGAAAGCTGGAGAGAAGGGACTTGAATATCAGGGCACAGAGTCCTGGCCGTCGCCCTGGGCGGCAGAGGAAAGCTGCTGGGGTCGGCAGAGGAAAGCTGCTGGGGTCAGCAGTGGTGCGGTGAGCAGGGCCAGGCCGGGCCAGGGAGGGCGGGAGGGGCCGTGGCAGCAGTCAGCAGGGACAAAGCCCCAGCTGGGAGCCCTGGGCTGGGGTCTGAGCATCCCTCAGCCACCGCTGTCACCTGCTGATTCCCTGGCGCCATGCGGGAGGTTCTGTGGCCCTGCAGCAGAGGAGGGCTGGGGCCAGCATCAGCATTTTTGGGAAGGCCCCCCCGGCTGGTCCTGAAGAGGAGCATCCTGCTTGCCAAGAACAACAATCTTTCCCACAGACTACCCCCGCCGCCCCCCCCCCCACCCCCGCCCAGGTCCGCGTCCGCCGGTCCCACGTCCCACGAGGCTCGCCTGGAGAGGATGGGTATGATGCAACCCTGGTGTCGTGAAATAGCCGGGTAAGAGGATGCGCTGCTCGTCGGCCTGATTCACAACACCAGCTGCAGCAACCATACCAGAGCTCCGCCGGCTTCCTCCTCCGGGGGTGGCTGCGTGGCTTGGAGACCCCGGCCGGCCCGGACAAGCATCCTCCCCGACGGGTGGCGGCCCCGGATGGCCATAGCGGTGCCAGGGCGCAGGGATGGAAGGATGTGAAGGATGGAGGTGGGGTCCCTGCCCACGGGGGGCTCACAGACTTGGTGGTCCCCAGGGAGAGGGGAGCAGACACAAAATCCCCAGCAGGGTGGCGGGGCAGAGCGAGGGTGGAAGGACGGGCCCCCGGGAAGGCCTGGGGGGGCAGAGGCTGGATTGCAACCGCTCCGGCAACCAGGGCCAAGACACTGGGGTTTCTCCTGAGCCTTGCTGGCCACATAAGTGTCTGTTGTGTCCCTGGCCCTGCTACCCAGACAACGTTAGAGCAGTTAGACTCTGAAGTGCCTTGAAGCTACTGGCAGCTAAGGCAAAGAGGGAAATGTGATTGATGAGTTAACATGGTTTCATTGTTAAAGGAAGAACTTTTTTTTCCTTTTTCGTGGTCAGACTTGCTTTTTTAAAAAATCCTATTTAGCTAACATTCATTCCGGAAGTCAGTGTAAGGTTTACAGTCTGGCTGTTTTGGAGGACAGACAGAAGGCATGATCGCTATCCTCAAGAAGCATATAGTGCATCAGGGGTGGTAAAGCCAGCAGTGGCCTCGTCCCAAGGCACAAAGGCACAGACCCCTGGCTGAGATGCTACACGGGTTCAGAGAAGGGATGACCTCCTCCCGCTGGGGCAATGGTGGAGTGCGGTGTATGAAGTAGCAGAGGTAGGATAAAAGCAAAAAGCAGTAAGCTACTATTTAATGAGGGAAATGGCCAAACGTTAGCTTGGAGCTTCCTGGCAGCCAAGGCAAAAAGGGGAACCGTGATCAGTGGTCCCTTCTCTGACAAAAGTGAGATTTCATTTGTTTCCTCCCCTCTTACTCTTCTGATGAAGAATTCTCCACCGACCCTTTACCCCTCCGTCCAGGCTTAGCGGAGAAGATTTCTAGCACAGGAGTGGCCTGAGTTCAGGCCGGCCACATCAACATGCTTTTCCGACTTCACTGCAAACCCTTTTTTACCTTGAAAGCATGGCCATTCTGCTTGGCTTTGAACCCCACGGGTGCATTTCGGTCAGAATGCACGTTCATGCGCCCTTCGAGAGCCCGGAGCTGCTGACCGGCTCCCGCAGTCAGCGGGAGGGAGGGCTTAGAGTCACCAGGCTGCTGTTCAAGGCTTAGCCGCCCCCACGCCTCCCCCGAGCCTGGCCCAGCCCTAGACACGGGGAGGGAGTGGGGGCCACGGGACTCCTCGGCACCACCTACCTGAGCACCTCGGGCCTGTCCCTCTGCGCTAGCTTCTCCACCTGTCCAATGGAGAGCTCCCCCCAGTCAGCGGGGCTTTCGAGGGTCAGGAGAGGGAACTTGTGAAAGCAGTGTTTTGGAGGACATTAATGGTGCTCTACAAGGATTATGTGAATATATACAAAACGATATACAGGCAATTATGTGAAGGATAATATTGTTTGGTCCCAGCTCTTCAGCTACCACAAAAGGTGGGAGGACACCGGCCCCTTCTTGACTGTTCAGGTCAGCGCTTTCTGTTGCGGGCAGTTGCTAACATTTGTTAGAAACGAGAGGTGGGGTGGGGGAGGGGGCAGGGGCGGGGGAAGAGCTGCAGGGGGGCGCAGGGGGCAGGAGCAGAAAGCGGAAGCCCAGAGAGCGCCAGCCTCGCCCCGGGCAGCCATCAGAGCTCAGGGGCCCGACAGACACCACCCTCCGGCAGGTCCTAGAAGCTCCGAGAGCCTCTCCACCACCCCACCGGTTGCCCCTTTAGCAGACAGACCCTTGCATAAGCTGCGGACCTGCTTCCTACCCCAAAGCAGAACCCCAGAGGGTCTTCTGCTGGGGGTCACCCCAGCACCCCAGTGTTCAGCTGCAAGATGACGTCTGCCTTTCAGGCTGCGTTTGTGCTGCGGTGGAGTGGAGGCTGGACCCAGCGGGGAGTCCCCCCTCCAGATGGGTTGCTCCGGCGGGGTGCAGGTCCCCCAGGGCACGCAGCTCCACAGCAGGGGAGGATAGAAGCATGCAGCGTGCCACACATGCTGCGTGTGGCGTAGAAGTCGGCTCCTTTTGCCCGGGCAGCTCGATTAGCAGCGGCAGCTCTGAGCCCTGAGCACACGTCCCACGGGGGCCCCAGGCCAGGGACCAGCCCGTCCAGGCACGCGTCTGCCCAACAGTGGGCACAGGAAGACTGGGGCAGCTGGCCACAAGAGAGAACATCTCGGATGAGGGGCCGGGAGTCAACCAGAGTTGTCAGGTGTCATCCACCTGTGACTTCCCGGAAATGTGACACTGCCCCCCCCCCCCAACACACAATGACGTTCTTCAATGAATGCCATGTTTCCTGGTCAACCATCAACACCAAAGGCATGCTGGCCGACTGGCTTTGACCTTAGTGGGCACACCATGGGCGAGCTGACCCAGCAGGCCCTGGTGCGGGGCCTGTTTTCCCCAACCTCCCTACTCAGTGCATCTCAGATGTTCGGCGGTTGGCTGAAAACCTGGGTCGAGAGGTGGGGAGGGGATTCTGTATCCAGAAAGGCCCAAGGCCGACCTCGCTCCCTGCTTCCAGGCAGGGCAAGGGGCCTTGACCCTGCTCTTGACCCAGGGCAGGAAAGTCACCGGGCGAGCTTTTAAAAACCCCAGTCAGTGCCTGGGCCCCTCCCCGGACCCACTCAGTCAGAGGCTCAGGGCAGGGGCTTGCGAACCAGCACATGGGAGGGGCTCCCCAGGTGGTTCTGACTGGGACCAGGGCCGAGCGCCAGCAGGGGGAGCGGGGGCGGGGAGCTAGAGGACAGACATGCTGACTGAGGCCCTGCCGGCCAAACCGGCGCTCCTTCACAAAGGCCGTGCTGACGTGGAGTTCCTGAGCAATGGCCGTCCATGCTGTGAGAGCTTTCTAAGGAGCTCGCTTCGCCTGGGTGGACACATGATTCCATAGCGGCCGCCGCCCGCCCTTTATGCTGGATTCTCTGCCCAAGGCCAGCAGGCGCCCTTGATCACTGGTTTGTACAGACCAGTGTGCCCCGCCCCCATTCGGACCACCCTCCCTCTCTCCACCTTATGGACCCCACCCCCCAGGAGCCCCCCACCTCCACGAACTCACCTCCTCAGCAAGGTGGATCCCCTACGGCCAGGCCAGGAAGGGCTGCAGGTGAAGCCCTTGACCTTGGCAGGTCTCCACCTGGCTCCAGGGCCCCTCAACTCACCTGAGTCCTGCTGCTTCGCCTGCTTCAAGGTCATGGGCGTGATTAACAGCTGCTTCACACCTCTAGGGCCGGGCCAAGGTCAGAGCTGGGCTCCCTGTATCCAGGGCTAGTGGGATGGCCACACCCACACCAAGCCCCCTAACCCCACCCCCAACCCCGATGTCTGCAGGTTGGAGCCCTGGTCACCTGCACAGGCCTCCCTCATCCCCCGACACAGGAAATCCTGGCCCTTTCTTCCATTTCGCAAGGCTTCCTATTTTATTATGCTTCGTGTGTGCGCCCGTGCACTCACACCTGCTTGCCCCCCTCCCCCAACCACACCTACGCTGAGGAAAGAGGGGACTGTGCCCCAGCGTCCAAAATCAGCCCCCAGCTCTTAGCCCCACAGCCTGCGGGGGGGGGGGGGTGCTGAATGGCGAGGCTCTCAGGTCAGGTCGGCCTGCGGAGGAGAGCGCCCGATTTATAGGAAGGGGCCAGTCCCACCCGTAAAATGTGGCTCCTTGGGGGCAGGGAGCTCCACCCACTCGCCGCTGTGTTCGGGTGCCTGGGACGCCGCCTGGCACAGGGCAGGGGCTCAGACGTTTGTCAACTGCCTTCTCCACTTGGCAGTCGCTGAAAGAACGGGACTTACACGTTGAACTTGCATGTCAACATCTGTCCCCCAGTAGCAAATTTTTAGTCTGACACCTTTAACCTCATTTTGTCTCTTGGGGAAAAAAAGAAGCTACCCCTGGGGCAGGGGTGACTGCTTGCACCCTGCACCCGTGTGAGGGACCCACTGCCAGGGGCAGGAGCCGGGTGGTGGAGGGCATGCCCACGGCTCTGGAGGCCCGTGGAAACCAGGCTGGGTGCAGGGCGGCCCCAGCGAGCCCCCGCCGAGGGCTCCCGGGTGACGGGGGATACAGGGGCGATCTCCAGGAATTCACCACCTCTCCCTGAGAGGCCGAGGGAACAGGAACTGACACCTGCTGAGCTCCCGAGCAGAGAGGACAGAGAACCTGCCCTCGGGCCCACGATGCCCAGAGGGTGAAGAGGGCATTTTCACCCAACTTCCAGGCCCGCCCCGGGGCTGTCACTGCCCCGGGCCCTGAAGCCTGGGGGGGGCTGCTGCCCGCTGTTCGGGTCTCCGTGCCCCGAGAGCAGGCTGGGGTCTTCCTCCCCTGCTCTGCCCCCGCTAGAGCTGAGCTCCTTCCTTTCAGAACTGAGTTCTCAAGGAAGCCTCTGACTCCTTCTAAGGCCCTGAGTGCTTTCTAATGCGGATGGTCACTGCTGTCCGCCCCCAGAGGACCCCAGCCAGGGAGTTCAGCCCGGAACCTGCCCTGCGTGCAGGAGGGCTGGCTGGGCTGTGATGGGGACGGCGCCCCCAGGCTGGTGTACTTGGGACCTAGGCTTTTGCAGCAACCGAGGGGAAGAATTTCCAGCTGACCTCCCCCAGGAAGACTTTCCCAGCACAGCCAGCAGGAAGCTTCCCCAGGCTCTGGAGGGGAGGAGGGTGGGGGGCTTGCTGCCCACCACCTGTCCTCACACTTCTCTGCGGCTGTTGGCTTCCTGGGGCTTCTATGCGAACCTGGCCTTTCCTAGGGAACCCCTAAGGTCCCGCTCATGTTGGGGTGACCACCTGGTTGGCATTTTTAAAGGTTTTAACTGAGGCCTGGCTCAGTGGATTGAGCTCCGGCCTGCGAACTGAAGGGTCACTGGTTCGGATGCCAGCCAGGGCACACGCCTGGGCTGTGGGCCAGGTCCCCAGTGGGGCGCGTGCGAGAGGCAACCGATGGATGTCTCTCTCGCACATTGCTGTTTCTCTCCCTCTCTTTCTCCCTCCCTTCCCCTCTCTCTAAAAGTAAATGAAATCTGCCCCTGAAGAGGCTGCCGAGTCCCCGAAGAGAACCCTACGGCAGGGTGTGGAGGCACTTGCACGAGGCCCAGATGCCCAGGTGATTCACCCAGGAATGGCTACCCCAGAGCCCCAGGGGCCCCAAAAGCCCAGGACTCCCCTGCAAAGGGAGCAGGCTGGAACTCTCCCATGTAGCTCCTTGGTCACCAGGGGTTTGGGCCAAGTCCCTTCAGAGCTCCTGATCGGGGCCAGGTCCCCCGGGGGAGAGAAACAGACACCCCCTTCCTCCTCAGCCATTGGCACGTCCCCGAGCAGAACCCCACACCCAGACCATGTGAACGCCCCTCCTGGTCAGAGACAGGCGGATGCAGTCCCAGACAGCGGGGGATGTGTCTGCCCAGTGATTGGGCCCAGGTCTCTCCCACCATGTGACCAAAACATAGTCCCCCCCCAGCCCCTCCCCCAAGGCCAATAAGCGGCTCCCAACCCCCCTTTAAGGTGCTTTCCAGTAAGCGTCCAAAATCAATGGCCACAGGCGGTTCCCGGCTCCCAGCCCCGAGGGGTGCAGCGTGCTGGCTCTCTCACCCAGATGCTCCGCTGGGTCCCCCTCCGGCCAAACCCTGGGACTGCGCAGGACCCCTGGTCAGGGCACTGAGGTCCGGGGCTGCTGGGGGAGCGCGAGGCTCCGGAGCTGGGACGGGGGTCTGTACTTACAGAGACCTGTGGGGGCTCCGCAGACCCCGGCCCGGGCAGGCCTCAGCCTTCCTCGCAGGGAGCGGAGAGGGGCCGGCGCGGCGCCCCCGAGGCTGGGAGGAGGCCCGTCTGCAGCCTTCCTTTGGAGGAGCCTCAGGCTGCGCTAAGGACGACACTCCCAGCAAAGCAGGCCCCAGGGAGGTCTCTGCGCCACTGCCGGCCTGAACAGAGGGGGCGCGTGGCGCTTTGGGAGGACATTCCGGAAGGGTACGGGCTACAGACAGGGGCGGTGGTGAAGGAGCCATCCTAAACAGAGTAAACGCAGAGGTTACTGCACAGAAAGGAACAACAGACCACGCACACCGGCGCTCTCCCACCTGGGTCCTCCTCCCACCCGGGTCCTCCTCCCACGGACCCCACACAGAGCGACAAGGCCAGAAAGGCAAAGACAGAAAGGAAACAACCGGCCAACTGAAGAAAACGAGGAATGCTCCCCGGTGCATCTCTAGTGGAGGTGACTGACCAGGTGGGGAAAGGGGGTGCTCTGCTGGCTTCCCCTTCAGGAAACGCGCATCTGAAACTCCCGTCGGGACACACCCTGCAGACCGGGCGGCCGAGGCCCACAGTCCTCCCTCGATACCCCCACCCCTGCTCCTCTAAACCGGGTCCCGGCGACGACGGTCCTCTCTCAGGTCACCGGCCAGCCTGGGGGGGGCAGCGGGACACAACTGGGATGTGCCCCTGCTGAGAACTTGCTCGTCTGTCCTTTACCTGAAACTCCCACGTACTTCCTGCCCTGCGCTCTCACTTGCTAACTCCGGCCCAGACGAAGGGGCCTCAGCTACAGGCTGGGGCTGGGGGGCGGGGGGGCGGCGGCGGCTATGGCCTGAATGTCGCCTGAGCTCCCGTCTAGGCTGGCTCTGCGGGGGCCCCTGTAGGGGCTCCACATGTCTGTTTCTCCCCCAAGATCCCCTCTGGGACCACCAGCTCCCCTACTTCTTGCTCTGAGGCAGGCGAACTCCTTCCCCCCACCCCAAGAAGCAGGGCAACGGGGAGGACGGAGTGAGCCCATGCAACCCCGGGCTTCCGCTAGCCCTCCCTGCCACCTTCTCAAATTTTCTCTGAAGATCTGGTCTCTGCTGCTGTTGGTCACAGCAAACCACGACTCCCTGCAGCCTGAGGAGCCCGGCTCTATCTGACCCCGAGAGACACCCCTCTCCACGGCCCTTTCACACCGGATGCCGGGCAGGGACCCCCGTCCAAGTGGCGGGAACCCGGGCACTGGGCGGTGGGACAGAGGGCGTGGAGCAGCCGCTGGCGCAGGGGCCAGAGCAAAGAACCAGCTCGAGCATTTGCTGGGCATCCACGGTGGGCCGCTTCCCCGGGGCAGGGCACACAGGAGTGGTTTCAAATATCCCAGTTAGGACAGGAGGGAGGTTCCCCTTCCCTGCTAGTGACTTGGCGCCATTGGGGTCTCCATGAAGAGGCCTCGGGGAGCGAGCCCACCTTCCCTGGACCCACGGACGACTCTGGGACGGGGACTTTTATCGCCTGGCTGTGACGGCTGCCCTGAACTTGGACCGACACCCCCGCATGCAGGGCTCAGCCGGCCAGGCCCTGGCTGTCCGCCAGTCCCCACAGATGCATGACCGGGCAAGGAGAAGCGCAGGCCACTTGAAATTTCTTTTCAAAATGTTTTGGTCGGTGGTCTTCAGGTGTTCCCACCCACCTTCGCAGCAAGAAACAAGCAGCAGGCAGGCAGCCCCACTCCGTCCCCGCCCCACCCTGTGCGGGGCGCTGTGCGGTGAGACCGTCAGGAGACGGGGTGGGGGCCGCTGACTTCTGAAGCCAGCCTAGAAGAATGAAGGGTGGGGGGGGCATTTGGGACCCTGAAAGCAGCCCGACATGGCCAACTTCTTCCTGATACACCTGAAATGTAGGCGTAAAAGCCACATTTTACTGATGTAAAACGGGCACCTTGGAAGGTACCATACATCTCAAGTTTCCACGAGGAAGTTTACAGGGAACACCTCCCAGTCTGCGGGACACGGGGCCGCCGGGCTCCACGGCCGGCTGAGACCCAGAGCCCCGTCGGTGCGGGGTCCGCCAGCACCAGCCCAGGGTTCGAGGCACTCAGACACTGGGGGCGCTCAGTGGGCCCGTGTCACTCCCTGAGCGGGACCACGGAAACCTGGCGGCGACGTGAACCACCTGACGCGCCAGCGAAGGCTCGGACGCCCAATGGAGAAACGAGGGTTGTGGGATGCACCCACGGCAGCAGGACACAGGGCACGGCCACGTGTAACTGCTGGACTCAGTATTAAGGGTTTGACCCGGGGTTTCCTGAAACAGAGCAGGCAGGGAGAGAATACAAAAAGCGAACCAGTGAATGAATGCCAGCCACTGTGGGAAGGGGTCTGGAGCGCTGTTTAAAATAACCTAAGCCCGAGAAGGGAAGCGATGGTTCTTTAAAGGAAGAACCACCGTGGCGGCCACACTGCCGCTGGAGTCTCCGGTGAGACTGCATTCTCGGAGGGCAGGGGGGCCCACGTCCGGGCCTGGCGTGAACGGGCACCTCCTGCTCTGTGAACGGCAAAACCAAAGGATTCGCTCTGACAGAGCTCCCTCCGGTTTTCTCTTTAGAGTTAGGCAGTCAGAGCTGTTTCATTAAAAACAACAACAACAACAACAACAAAGCCCTGGCTGGCGTAGCTCAGTGGATGGAGCGCGGGCTGCGAACTAAAGTGTCGCAGGTTCGATTCCCAGTCAGGGCACATGCCTGGGTTGCAGGCCACAGCCCCCAGCAACTGCACATTGATGTTTCTCTCTGCCTCTTTCTCCCTCCCTTACCTCTCTGAAAATAAATAAATAAAATCTTTAAACAACAACAAATCAAAGGAACAGATTCCTTGAAATAAAATTTCAAGGCCCCTGCAAGGACCCAGAAGGAGCCAGTACGTCCCTTCAGCGTCTCAGCGAGCTCGCGGCAAGCCGCTCTGAGGCCGGCACGAACCACGTCCCCAAGTACCCCGATTCCGCTGGACAGGCTGGACCCGCCCCAGTGGAAGACGGAAGACTCAGTGCCACTCTCTCCGCTTCTCTGGGTGCAAGGCAAACCGATGGACCCGTGTCGAGGGGCACGGTTTAGACTCCCGAACAGGTGCGCTGAGGATGACTCTGAGGTGGCTCCCCTGCCACGGGACCCCGACCCTGAGCACTGAGCACACGGGAGCCTGCCGGGGGTGTGGCCCTGCACCCGCAGCCGTCTCTCCCGCCTCTCTGGACCCAGCGGGCCGCGCCTGACCCCAGGACTGGCAGCCAGGTCAGGCACCGGGACTTGCTCTGTGAACCTGGCCCTTCTGGCGCGAACTGCTGTCTTATCTCCCCTGCAAGTGTCCCTCTCCAGGCAAGTCCTCAAACGCCAGCCAGGCTTTCCTCTCAGTCCTGCAGTGCCCCGGCCAGGGCAGCTCTAGGGGTGGCGGCTTCCCTCCCCCTGCGGGTTGTAGTCTCCTCTACAGTCAGAGCGGGAGGACCCCAGCCCCCGGCAGGACTCCCGCGCCGCCGTTCTCCTCTCCGGGGCTGGCCGAGCCGCAGGGTGCGAGGGAGGGCAAACGCACACAAAGAAGCCTGCTGGTCAGGAGGAGGAGCAGAGGGGGAGCCAGGGAGCATTCTCGTCGTCGCATTTCTATCTACAAGACCTAGTGTTTAAAAACACAAACAGATGAAACAACACCATCACACTTCAGGAAAAGCCCAGAGCAGTTTTCTTTCTGGTGAGGGCACTGCTAGAGCAAACCGTTTGACCCGCCTACATCAATCAGTACGTTCGAACAGGGCACG
The DNA here is from genome assembly GCF_019186645.2 of Phyllostomus hastatus. NCBI lineage: Eukaryota > Metazoa > Chordata > Mammalia > Chiroptera > Phyllostomidae > Phyllostomus > Phyllostomus hastatus. Next base: position 24,663,611 of record NW_025334024.1, read on the forward strand.
ACCAGCCCCATCAAGTCCCCTGCGGGGCTCACCTTCCGAGACGTTCCTAGCCGAGCTCAGCGGAGGGTGCGCGCTGCGGGGTGATGGGACGGGAGGGCGGAGGCAGAAGCAGCCCCTGCTGACCCCGAGGCTCACGCGTGATGGAGACGGAATCCAACCGAGGAAGAATTGATCTATGATCTACACAGTAGCTCCCCCCACCCCCCAAAAAAGCTAACCACTATCTTAGCCATCAGAGGGTGGCGAGGGTCGCTGTGCCCCGTGACGAGAGGGAGGTTTCTCCGCAGGGGCAAGGAGCACCTCTGGAGACTCCGGGGGGGCTCGACACCCTCCCGGGGGAGCCCACCTCAGGCACAAAACCAACAGAGCTGGCCACCCCCGATCCCCCGCGCCCCCAGCCGGCCCTTCCAAGGACAAACCCTCGTCCTCACTTCTGCTCCAGGTCAGGCCCGGCCTGCATGGCTGGTGGCGAGAAACAGAGCCGACGACGAGGGACATCCTCTGCTCAGCACAACACAGACGCACCCACAGCCAATGCCCAGAGGTGCCTGACACTCACAGTGGGACTCACGAACTTGCCCGGCCACTCGGCCTCACGGCCCAAGCAGAGGCGCTGACGGCCAGAGAAGGGAAGGAGGGGCTTCCGAGTCCTCTGGGGAGGGGGGCGCACAAGGCCCGTGGTCACCTCTCACTGGGCAGGTCTGGGGGCGGGGGAGGGGGAGTGGGGAGGCCGCCCTTCTCGGGCCCTGGCGGGGGGAACACCTGAGACGTCTCTCTGTAAGGCCGTCTCCTCCTAAGCCCACGTCTCCCTCTCCAAGGGGGTGCATGACAGCAGCACACTGTGTGGTCCTGGAGTCAGAGCCGACAGTCCGAGGGAGGGGCTCGGACCACCGGACCCCAGGCACGCCCGAGAGGAGAGGGGGGACGTGAAGTGCCGGACACTCGCACACTGACCGCCGCTCACCCACCGCCCAGGTCGGCCCTGGCATCCCAGTGAAACTGCGACAGACAGGCCGTGAGCCGGCCTCAGAAAACAGCAGACCTAAACGAAAGGAGCTGCCAGGGCCTGCATTTCCTTGCTCGTGTCGGGTGAACTTTTTAATCGTTTAAGGGCAACATCAACCAAGTCACAGACACCTGGGGAAGCCTCGCGTTCTCTGGCCCGAGCGCCACTGAAGACGTCTCCCCCCACACAAATAAAAAGTTAAACAAAATTTCAAAGAAAAAAAAAAGGAAAAGAAAAAATGTGTAACGAAATACAAATCAAAGAAATTTATTGGTGCTGACGAAAATACATAATAGAAAAAAACAAAACACAACACAACACAACGGAAACAGAACCAGAACCAGGACCAGACCCAGACCCAGGACCCCTGCCCCGGTGGGCCCTCTGAGCCCTTAATTCATGAGGACCTCCATCTGCACCAGCCGCGCGTTCGTGTCCCCGGACGTGCGGTAGGGGATCATCCCCGCAAAGGTAATCAGGGCTCGGGCTTGACTCCGGAGTTGCTGAGGGAAAGGGGGAGAGAAGAAAGCCCGTTAACTTCCTCGCTGGGGGCACCGTGCTGGGGACAGCCACTGGGGTCTTCCGGTTCCTACCCCTCGGCGCCGGGGCAGACTGCTGGGGGTGGACAGCTCGGCGCTGAGTTAGCAAAGCCTGTCCACGGGCCCCCGTGCCGAAGCCCTTCCACCGAGCAAAAGACAGACGGGCCCGCCGGGCACGCCGCCTCGCCGGACACGTGACCGGCTTCTGCCGCGGCCCCGGGCTTCAGACCGCCTGCCCCGCGAGTCCAGGCCTCGCCCTCCTGGCTGGTTTCTCTGCACCTGCTCCCCAGGGGGTCCGATTCCCGCGGGGGGGTCTGAAACACTGGAGGGGACAGCTGCAACCGAGGGCAGCCCCAGGCCAGCTGGCGCTCCTCCCCTCCTGGCCTCAGGGCTTGGCCCTCATTTCCCAGGCGACAGTATTATGGGATTCCTGGGTTGTTCCAGGAGGGAAAAAGATTTTAGCTCAGATGTCTACAGTAACCTTTGGAAGACAACCTTCACTCTGGTTTCTAACTGACAAGTGGATTAAGGAGTACAGGAGCTTTGGAGAACTGCTCTGTGTGGCCGCTGCCCGCAGCTGCCTCGGGTGCACACACGGCCGGGCCCCCCACCTCGGTGCGCCCGCCCGGGCACGGCTGCCTACGAGGCTACAGGTGAACACTGCCACCGTCGCTCACCGGGCAGGCGCGTCAATGACAGTGCCTGCCGGGGTCACAGCAGACAGTGCCCACGGGCACCCCTGGAGGAGAAGACAGGGTTTTCAAAGACCTGGTTTCCAACTGCCAAAATCAGGTAGGGCTGTTAAAAACCATGCTGAGAACCTCGTCGAACGGTAAGTGGAAAAGCTGAGGGAAAGGGAGAGCTCGAACACTCACGGGTCTAACAGTCTAACTGGGCCGAGCACCTCTGCCCTTGGGTCAGATCAACTGGGCGGCGCACGCTGTGTGCGGCCCTGGGTCTGCGGCCTGGACGCCGCCTGACCCGCTCACGCCAGGACCCTGCAGGCAGCCGAGAGGGCAGTGGCCCAGCGCCAGACGGGTGGGGCGCCCAGACCTGGCTCCTTCCCTGCCACCCTGGGGGCCCCCAGAAGCCAGCTGCTCCCCCACTCCAGGCAGTGACTGCCCCTTGGGGTCACCGTGAGGCTCAGCTGAGAGCAGAAACAGGGGTGTACCCCGAATCCAGGGGCTGGCCAAACGCCAGTCCGGGTTTGTGAACGTGCTGGGACCCACGTTCACAACCTTGTACTCTAGAACGAGCGGTTACACTCCCGTGGGGCCACGGCAGATACTGGCATTCTGTCTGACTTTGTAAAAGGTGGTGACGCCGGCAGACTCGGCGTGTCTATTTCTGTTCTGTCTGGGGCTTGAGAAGAAGGGTGACCCCATGCACATGAGATCCCTGCCGGGGGTCCCAACACGGGGCCCGCCCGGCCGCCGGCCGACACGGGAGCCAGCGGCTGGGCCGTGAGTGCTGGCCTCGCCTCGCGAGGAGCAGCGGGCGGCCACCGGGAAGGCGGCCTCAGCGCGGGGCCGGCCCACGCTGGGGTCTTACAGAGTCGCGGTCCTCGATGACGCGCTGGGGCCTGGACGCCGAGGAGGGACTGGTCCCCTTGAGCCTCTTAAACTGCGTGAACAGGATGTTCATGGTGGCGAGGAGCACTTCGGAGAGGTTGTGCCTGATCTGCGCGGAGAGAAACACGGGAGGTCAGGGAGGGGCCAGCCCGGGGCCAAGGACAGGCTCGGGCACCGCGGGCAGGCCCGCTCTCACCCAGGCGGCTGCGCAGAAGGTCAGGTGCACCGCGCTCCTGACGCAGTGTTTACGCCGCTCCTCCCCGGCAGGGGGCGAGCCCAGAGCAGGCTGACCACCTGCGAGCGGTGCTGGCGGGGCAACCACCAAGCAAAGCTCGGACCTAAATGTCAGGAGGCGGGGACACCCCTGTCTCAGACCCCCCAGACCGACTCCCCTGGACCCTCAGCCCTGGCAGCGAGCACCCTTGGGAGCGCCTATGGGGCGGGCGCTGGTGCATCTGTGCCCTGAATGATGTGTCTGGAGAACAGGAAGCAACAGAACAACAGGTGGTCGGGGTGGATGGCAGCGAATATGGGGGGGAAGCAGACTTTCTCAACTGCGTGGGCCACGGCGGGCCACCCCCCCCCCCACATGTGAGGCAGCCAGACTTCCTCCTTCCTCCACGACAGAGACGTGGTTTTGTAAACAGTGCTGGCTACTGAGCGAGGGTTTTAAACTGAAACGCCACCAGTGCCACATCCGGCAGGCCCTGCGTGTCTGTGGCCCTAAAGAAGCCTAGTCCTACCCCAGCTGCACACGGGGCGACCAGGAGAGGTGGGGCCACAGCCCCGATGAGGGAACCAGAGCTTCCGGGGCGGGGCCTGGGCGTGAAGATGGTTTAAGCTCTCCTAACAACTGCAGTGGGCCGCTGAGCGCCCTCAGGCCAGACGGTGGCCACGGGCTAGAACTCTGCAGAGGGACCGCGGCTCTGCGGCTCCAGGGCCGGTAACTGCTCCATGGCCACTGCACCTGCTTCTCCAGACAGAACGGTTCAGACGGGAAGGGAAGTGAATCCGACACACGTTTTATTCACCGGATGGGACTACTTAAAGAAGATCACAGTTAAGCTCCAAAACACCTTCTCCGACAGGTGGATAGTGACGCATTAAACCAGAGCTCACGGGACCAGCCGGAGACCTGTCCCTCCCAAGAGCAGCTCTGATCGCCAAGTGGCTCCATTTCCTGAGTCAGGTACCAGGACAATGATCTGAGGAGGACACACACACGCACATGAGCACACACGTGCACACACACACACACAGGGGCACCGGCCCGGGGACGGGAGCCGGAAGTTGCCTTAGCAAACTCGGTCTGGACGGCCAGCGCGCGGGGCTCTCCGAGTCACTGGCTCCGGTCAAACCAACACTTCTGGGGGAAGCAGGGAAGAGGATTCCGTAGCTCAGGAAGCAAAGGACTCACTTCGTCGCTGAAATTCCTGAAGGCGGCCACTCTCTCTTCCACACTTTCCTGATTCAGGGGCACCAGCTTCAGGCGGTCGATGATCTGTTTGAGAGAAAAGCCCGGCGGCCCCTGTGACCCGGCGTCGCAGCCACCTCATCGCCGTGCGCATCATTGCCGTGCGCACGCAGCCAGCACCGGAGCAACAGGCACCCCGGTGCCGCTGCCGCCTCCTCTATCCTGCGCGACTCCCACGCTCCGCTGTGCATTTTCAGGGGCACGCGCTCCTCTGCACTCCCCACGCCCCCCCCCCCACAACCCGACACTCACGTCAAAGGCTCTGTCGATGTGGCCGCTGTGGTACTCATCGAAGAAGGTGATCAGGTCCAGCAGGAGATAGAACGTGGAGTCCACACACTTATTGGCGCTGATGCCCTGGGCCCGGTACCTGGGAGACAGAAGACAGGGAAGGGGCCGAGGGCATGTTACGAATTTCTGTGCAGCCTGGAGCTTTAGGATGGCGTTTGCAAAATGTCAGAACCTCTTGAACTCTCTACAGGCGGTGAATTAAGGAGTGAAAATAGCGCTTCTTTTGGAAATTGCTGCGCTTTTGACAGTAGGCTTGATGTGAATCCTCCCACAAGTATTTTGTACGAAGCAATGTCCTCCAGCCTCAGCCACCGTCCCTGGGGATGGTTTCCTGAGCGGACATGTCTCATCTGCCAAAGAACGGTCTTCCGCGCTGCCCCGGGAACGCACCCCCGGACCCCCGGGTCGCTTCATTGGGAGCGCCGTGGCAGGCACAAAACAGAATGCCTGCCGCCTCGGCCCGGGGGCCACACCCAGTCCAGTGTGAGAACTCCGTCCTCTCAGGAGGAAGCTGGATTCTGAATCGCTGGCTACCCGCCTCCGAGAACTCCCCGACCAGCCGTCAGCAGCTCTGCTCCCAAATGCCTCTGCTGGCCACGGTGCAGGGGTGAATGCAATCCCTACGGTCAGACCTGACGTGCAGGGCGAAGACGCCGAGACGCCCTTCCCCACCCTCCTTCTTGGGAAAACGCCTGAAGCCTGCTGGTAGCGAGTGTTGGTGTGGTGCAGGGAAACTCTGGGGGTGCTGGGGGGGGGTCTCCAGTGAGGTTGACGACGCTCGGGGCGGCCACTGGCCCCGGCCCCGGCGCCCGGCCTTACCGCTCCGCGATGGAGAGGGCCGTGCCCTTCAGCCTCTCCCTGTTGGACTGCGGGGCGCTGATCTGCGGGACCACGGGGCTCAGCAGCTTGTTCATCAGCTCCAGCACCTTGTCGGCGTTCTGTCGGACACGTCAAGTTCAGGGGGGAGGCACGCGGTCGAGGAAAGGGACAACTAAATCACCAAACACGGGAGGGGACTTTCTGGGGTGACGGACAGGACCGGTCTGTATCTTGACCTGGAACACTCTTCGGGCTATACACTTAGTATCTGCACAGTTTTCTCCACCCGAATTAGACCTCGATCCAGTTTTAAGTTTTAAAAAGTGAGTTAGCCTCTTCCCAGCTGACGGAAGGAGAGAATGTGGTCTCTCTTGGGCTATGCCACCCTCGGCGCCGGCATGCGCTCTAGTGTAGAAACACCCCTTCCAGCTCCCTTGGAGAGCCTCGAATGTCCTCCCACCCCCCGCCGCGCTCTGACCCAGGGGTGGGTCTGCGGCCGCCCGGAGGGCAGGCACCACCGCACTTGCACCAGCGACTTCGCCATCGAAGAGCAGCGGACGCTTATTCTGCCGCCCAGCGAGACGACAGCTCAGCACCCCCAGGACACACCTGTAGCACGCCACCCCTGGGTGGCTGGGAATGAATCTGCCGGTGGGGAAGCCCACCCTGACGGGACCGCTGGCTGCCTGCACCCCAGGGAGAGGGCCTCGTAGGGGGAGCGGAACAGCCACGGCGCCCCCGGGACATCCGCAAGCCTCACGCCGGAAGGCGACAGGTCGATGGGGCGCAGAAGGCGGAAGGGCGCCTGTACCTTGGCAAGGTCGTACAGCTTTGCTGCTTCCTCGAAGAGTCCTTTACTTTCAGCCACGGAAGCAACTTTGTTGATGATAGGCTTCGTGTCACTAGTAAACTTATCGATGACCCCCGGCTGACAAGACAAATTATGGAGGGGGTTTGGGGGGAGGGAAGGAGGGGGAGAGAGAGAGAGAGAGAGAGAGAGGGAGGGAGGGAGGGAGGGAGGGAAGGAGGGGGGGAGAGAGAGAGGGAGGGAGGGAGGGAGAAAGAGAGAGAGAGAGAGAGGGAGGGAGGGAGGGAGGGAAGGGGGGGGAGAGAGAGAGAGAGAGAGAAAGGGAGGGAGGGAGGGGGAGAGAGAGAGAGAGAGAGAGAGAGAGAGAGAGAGAGAGAGAGAGAGAGAGAGAGAGAGAGGGAGAGAGAGATGGGTGCACAGAGCTGTTATTTTAAAGGCAGGGAAGCAGCTGGGGTCTGAAAACTACTTCCACTGAGAATGCTTGCTGGGGCAATGCACCCATTTATTTCATCGGCTAGGCTCCAGATTTCTTAAAGACGTAAGGGCTTATCCAACGAGCGATGGGGGCCGAGGGAACCACACCGCAGAGGGAGACGGCGGCACAGAGGAGTCAGCAGCGAGACACCACGCTCTCTGCCTTTCCGGAGTGGCCCAGGGTGTGGGTGAAATCAATGATTTCAACTTTGCTGATGGGCGGGCACCGGGGGGAAACATCAAAAAACTCGGAAAAAATGCCGGAGAGATGGTGGATTTGCTTTCTAAGATGGCAAGAGAAACTCGGTGCTCAAAATATACATGCCAAGTGGTGTCAGGATATTTTTTTAAAAAATTGCCATCACTCAACGGCAACCGAATGGCCAGGAGAGCATGAGGGGGCCTCGGGCACCGTGCAAGGGCTGGGGCGGCTCACGTGACGCCTGCCTGGCCGCTCTGACCCTCCGCCGGCACGGGACCCGGTCGGGGACCTGCACCCACCACCCTGGGGGCAGCACAGACCAGCGAAGGGCAGGAGCTCTGGGGTCAAGAAGGCCTGGGTTCGAATTCCAGCTCCCCTTCTTCCTAGCTGTGTGATCTCAAGGAAAATAATTAACCTCTCTCGTCTCCGCTTCCTCCCTTAGAAGACATAGATAGTAAGGATTCCAGCTTCCTGAGTTCTCGCGGCAGTCAGATAAAAGATACCTGCCACGCATCCGGCACAGTGCCTGGCGACAGTCACCGCTCAACAGACATGGCCGCTGTCTCAACGGCACGGCCACCGGCCTCACTTGTAGGCTGGCCAGTGTGAGCTCACACCGAGGCTACTGGGCCCTCCTGCGTCCGCACCGCCATTCAGACACCGGAGGAAAGTGGGGGCATGAGGAGTGCGCTCAAGTGGGGCAGGTTGCTAGTGGGTCTCAGCCGGCCGCGGAGGCCCACAGAGGCAGCTGCACCTCAAGGGTCGGGGCGAAGTCCCGAGCCCCCCGAGACTGCCTTCTGAGGCCCAGCGCTTCTCTACCTCCCCCGTCTGGGGGGCGAGGTGCAGTAATCAGTTTCTTCTCTTGCACATTTCCTGGGCTGAGAATGACAGACACGTAGCTTTCCTGGCTCAAAAAGTGACACTGAACAGACTACTTTGAATAAAAAAGCTGCCTGATCACCAATTTACATATTTTAAGGAGAAAGAGAAATGTGTGTAAGATCAAGGTCATCACGTGGGGCCCGTAATTCATTGTTTTTGAAACCAAGCAACTCCTTTCACACTTGCACCTTTAGCACCTTGAGTTAGTTCTGAAACCTAACCGTGCTCTGCGGACAATGAGAGGCCCCAGCTGCAAACGAACACGTGCCCGGGGCGTGTCCGACCCACCTTCCTGCTTCCGTCGCTCTCCAGTTTCCCAAGAATCATGTCGAACTGCGGAGACAAAAGAAGTCCCCTCAGTTTCCTGCACAAGACACACACACACACCCCCGCAGTTCTTTGGGGGCCAAAGGGGAAGAAGGCAGGGGAGGTGCGGGAAACCTTACATTAACTAGGAAACCGTGAGTCATTGTCAGAAACCAAAGACGACCCTGCAACTCCTCTGGGTCACAGACATCCTGACCGCACTGCGGGGGCCCTGCAGTGTCCCACAGGCCGAGAGGGTGCACACGGACGCTCACAGGTGGGGTGGGGCGGGGCAGGGTGGGGGGGAGACAAGGAAACCGACACACCTCTCGACTTTCTATCACGAGCTCGCTCACGCAGCGCAAAAACATGTTCTCTCCCTGGCTGTCTTTCTCGTCCCTGCAGGAAGGGGACAAAGACCACGCGGTTTCTGGGGTGGACCCAAGGTCAAACCCAGCTGAGGCGAAGGGTGGAGAGCGAGCTCTACCTGAGGAAGTAGAAGTACTGCAGGGCCTCCCTCGGGTCCGTGGACTCGAACTTGCGTGTGTAGAGCATGAGCAGCCGCACGAAGTTCAGCCGCCGCATGCAGGGCGGGTCGCCGGGCTCGTGGCTGACTGCACGGGGGGCAGAGGGAGGGGGACAGAGCAGGTCACCACCATGCCGCTCCGCTGGCCCAGGCGGCCAGGAGCTGCGGGGGCTGGGTCCAGAGACCCAGGGGCAGCTGTGCTGCAGCCCGGCCAGCGTTGGGCTGCTCTGGCAGCCCCTTCACCACCCTGTCCTCAGCTTCCCTCTGAGCAGAGAGCGGGGACAGCGGCCCTCTGCAGCAAATGACCAGCACGCTGGTCTTCGGATGGGAAGACGGAGACAAGGGACCGTCCTGGGCTGTGCGCTGGGTGACCGCCGCGCTAGCTGTCAAGGAAGCTGCCCCCACCCCACGCGGACCCGCCCGTGAGGTGCCTGGGTGGGACACCCCGTCACCGCCCGCGTGGGCACCAGGCTCGTGACGCCAGGGCGCTTCTCCTGCGGCCTCCTCCGGGCAACCCGACCGCCCGGCCACACGACGCGCCCTCGCAAGGCACCGTCACCCTGGGGGTGCCGCTGGGCCCAGTCCTTGCGGGCCGCGGGGACGTGCACGCTGCTGCCCGATGGGGGGACGCGCTGTGCTGGCACCGCCGCCGCACCCCCAGGTACTCACGGAGCTGAGCGCTCTGCCCGGAGGATTTCAGGAGCAGCTTCAGCTCGAAGAGCACCAGGGCCACGTGGACGGCGTGGCAGCGCAGCCGCTCCGTGCGGAAGAGGAAGGCGATGGCCGCCTCGAACTGCGCCGTCAGGAACAGCACTTGGAAGTAGAGGAAGGGCTGCTGGTTCACCGTGAAGTGGGACTCGCCTGGGGGCGGAGACGGGGCGCGCTCTGAGGGAGCCGGCCTGGACACGGAGAGCTGCCCCCCGAGCCCTGCCCGGCTCCGTGACCTTCTCTAGACCTCACGACACGGCGGCGAGGAGGGCCCCACTGTAAAGCCCAAACTGCTCGCATCAGGTGGGAGAGACACGGAGTCCAGGGCCTTAAAACGGAATACGAAGGGGGCTGCCGATCTCCTTTATGTGGATCAAGTGACTCCATAAGGAGAGGAACGAAGGTTTCAGATGCTTCCGTACATTGAGATCTGTGGGCACCTGAATTCAACAACTGCTGAGTCGTTGGAATCTTTTCTCCCCAGAATTCTTAAACAATGCGGGTGGGGGGCTATTTGTCCCTCATCTCTGCTCAGAGGGTCTGCGTGCGATGTACGGGGAAGCAGCAGACAGGTCTCTTATTGTCCCTCCCTGAGCAAATGTCGACCAGAGCAGTTGGAAGGAAACGGCTTCCTGTGTGTGACCCTAAGTCTCACACACTGCTTACGGCCACATGGCCTCGGCCCAGACTGGAAGTCATGCCGTGCTGCGTTCTGAAAATCCACAGGGTTCTGAAGCGGGGACAGCGTTCAGGGGCGGAGGGTTTTCCCGGGGGAAAGGTAAGCAGTGACCTCAGGCGAACGAGGGGAAGGCGGTCAGGTTCAGGGCATCTTACCGTAGTCTTCCAACAGCTGCTTCTGGAACTGCGAGAGAGTGAGCCTGTCTTGCGGGGAGCTGGTGCTGTCGTCGTCGAAACACACTTGGTTCAGCTACACCCGCAAGAGAAGCACGTGCGTTGGCACCGAGCCTGTCCTGAGCCAGGCGCGCAGCTGTGGCCGCTCAGCAGCTGAGCTGACGGCCGGGCCCACGGGTTGGGGTTACAGGGTCAACGACGGGGCCAGGACACAGGACACCCACGAGCCCCGGGGCCTCCCCGACCCCGCAAACGCAGCAGGTAAGATCTGAGGGCAGAACGCATGCAGAGGGTGGGGACCGAGGCCCCGCACAGGCGAGAAAGCAGCGCCTGCCTTCAGCCACAGGTAGTCCTCGGTTTTGTCGGCCACTTCGCTCTGGTTGTCGGTGACATCGCACCTGCCGATGACACAGTACACGGCCCGCTTGTAGGGGTCCGTGTTGTTCCGGAGGGCCCTGCGGTAATGCAGCCGGAGCTTGTTCTCCGTCGCTGGGGACAGTCTGAGGCACAAGGGGACAGACAGACACCAGACTCACCACAGATCCTCAGGGCACCTGAGAGCACCTGGTCCCCATGAGGTCCCGGAGTCAGAAATCCTTCCTCCCCCGAGGGTAACAGACCCTGCCCTGCCTGCACCCCCTCGGTACCCCGCTTTAATCCGACGGCCACCACCGGCGCCCACTCTGCCGGCCAGCTCCCTCAAGCAGAGGCCTGCAGGGCGGGTCTGTCTCGGCCTCCCTCTGGGCTCCCCACTCCCTTATCCCTGCGGGAACATGCCCCAAGTAAACGCCTACCCCGGCGTCTCCCTCTGGGGCAAACTCAGGGACATAAGCCCTGCTTTACTCTGATGCAAACCAGACAAGGGCACATGACTCAAGATCACACCATCGGCCTCCCTAACATTACCGAGCAAATCATCTCCGCTTGTTTCTCACACATATGGCTGGGCACCGCCATCATTTCTTCTGTGTAACGTGTGTACATCCCAACTAACCTTTAACCCCAGCCTCTGAGCATCAGGCTGACCGGAAAGCACCCCATGCTAGCAAGGGAAGGGCAGCGCAGCGCAGCGCCGTCTGATCGGCATCCGCGCGTGCTGGAGTTTACGGAACCAGTCGGGTCACGCTCCCATCGGAGCCTCTCCCGTGCCGGAACAGACGGCTCCCCCAACACGTGAGGGTCAGAATGGGGCTCTCCTCCTACGGTTTTCAACTGTGATTCTCAGGAGACTTCTACTCACTTCCTAACCTTTGTTCTTTCCCAAGTAGAAACCTATTTTGAGCCACGTTACGGGGAAAAGAGAGCGACGCTTCTGGAGGCGCCGCCTCGGTCACTGTACCTCCTGTCCTTGCTGCTCATGTACTCCTGGAACCAGGTTTTAAACTCCCCCAGCTGGTGCTGGGCCAGGTTGACCACCTGGGACGCGGCGAGCAGGTCTCCGCAGCGCATGCAGTAGTAGATTAGCGCCCACACAGGGTGGCCTTCCACCTCTCCGTCCTGGAAGAGGAAGGACGCCCGAGTAAACACACGAGCGAAAGCCCCCCGACAGGTCTCTGATGCACTGACCCTCGGCGGAGCCCTCTCCTGCGCTCACTCGGCACTCACCACGACCTGATAAGGTGCGGGCCGTGAAGGTGGGGGGCCGCCCCCTGCCTGTTTTACACACGAGAAAACCGACGCACGGGAGCAGTCAGTGTCTGTCTGAGGGAACCCGGCGACTGGCAGTCCGGCTCTGGGGTTTTCCCTCCCATCGCTGAGCACCCCACCGGCTGCAGGGCCAACCAGTGGCTTCTCCACAGAACCCCAGGAGCCTGCAGTAGTCACGTGACATGTTCCCCCGTGACCACTGAGACACGCACTCCTGCAACCCCCCAAAGGTGAGGGCTGAAGACCTTCACTGACCGTGAGAGACCACCATCATCAATCTGGAGTTTACAAAGTGTTAATTACCACCGATCAGCCAAGTGGACACCGGCACTTTCATCCGAGCGCCACGTACTGCGTAGCTCTGTTTCAGACATGCGCTAGGCACTGGGGATCCGCGACGGCAGCCCTGTCCCCACCGGCCCAGGGCGGGGGCTCATCTGTCCCGAGTCGGGCTCGGCCACTGGCCCCCGCAGGGACAGCAGCTACTCTTCTCTCTGCTTTTGTGCAGCTCCAGAGAAGTGGACCGCAGACCACCTTTCTGTTCCTCCACCCACCCCAGGCAGGACTCTTCCCAAAAGCCGGATCTGATCATGTCACTTCCCCATTTAAACCCCCTGGCTGGCGTGGCTCAGTGGACTGAGCACCAGCCTGCAAACCAAAAGGTCGCCAGTTCGATTCCTGGCCAGGGCACACGCCTGGGTTGCAGACCAGGTCCCCAGCTGGGGGTGCACAAGAGGCAACCAATCCATGTTTCTCTCCCTCTCGTTCCCCTTCCCTTCCTCTCTCTGAAAATAAATAAGTAAAATCTTTAAAAAAGAAAACGCTTTGAGCTGTTTGCACTCAAAGTGGCCTGGCACTCAAGGCCTCGACCAGCTGGCCGCAAGCCTGCCAAGCCCCACCACGCAGCCAGTGCTCGGGTCAGCCCCTGCTTCCCCCGCACACGTTTTCAAGCTGGCCTCCTGCAGGAAGCCGGCCTCCTACATACCCACCACTCTTGGCAGCACGCTGCACACAGTGGGGTAAGTGACTGTAAGGTCATTCCCCCAAGTGGGCGGTGACCTGGGAAGGAAGGCCACATCCTAGGAACTCCATTCTTCTCGCTGTCAGAGCCAATAATCTCAGGAGTCATCCCCGACTCTGACTCTCACACCCACCTCCAAACTCTCCCTCAAGTCCTATTGGTTCTCTGTTCGAAACAGGTTCAAGACCCAGGGAAACGCCACCCCCGCCCCCACTGAGCTGAGCAGCAGCCCCACCATCGGCGGGACTCCCGCCCCACCAGCCTCCAAGTCTCCCAGCTTCTCCCCTTGGCCCTCTGGTCTCTGTCCTGCCCAGCAGTCCCTACACTTGAACCCACTTGAACTGAAAACGCTGGAGGTACAAATGACCACACGGAGAAAACCGCCAATACCTGAAGTCCAGGCAAGGGAGCTGGAAGCTTAATGTTCAGGAAACTTCGAACCAACTGGTAAGTCCCAGGCACCCCACCCAGCTGGGCCTGATTCAGATTTCCAAAGACCGTCACGAGGGTGTAATTCTTGTAACTGGGAAGGAAAGAAATGAAGGAGGAAAACACGTAAGACACATACCCCTGCCCACACCCACGGCACTGGACGGTGGGCTCCGCAGGGCGGGAGCGGGGCGAGGGGGCCGTGCACGTCCGACGCAGCACCCGCAGTGTCTGCTCAGCGGGCAGCGGGTCCCTGCTCCAAAGAACCCCTGGAGGAGTATGACCGTGGACTTCAAATGCATCAGGGCTAATGTGCGGAATAGTAATTGTTCCAGCTCACAGCCTAACGTTCTAGTGGGCTCTTGGCTCTCTGGAAAAATTTCAACCTACAAAAATTTAAAAGAATAGTCCCATGAACGCTCTATCCCCTTTACCTAGGTTCACATATTGTTGTCATTCACACGCATGTCTTCTCTCGTTCTATATAGACATGTATGCCCACATACACACACACGCGTGCATATATACATACACACTTGTTTTCTTAAGGATTTAAAGAGGTTATTAGAAATACAGAAAGTGGGGACTGTTTCATCTGTAAATACCTCACCACGTATCTCCTAAAAACTAAGACATTCTCCTACCTAACCTCAATGCCATTACGACACCAAGAAACTCCACATTAATAACTGTTAGCGTCAGAAACATAGCCCATCCTCAAGTTTCTATTTTAACTGAGGTACTAACGACACAGTGTGATGCCACCTTCAGGGCACAGTCTGACGACTCGGCATTTGTGCCCCCGTGGAATGACCACACGGGTCTAGCCACCACCCGCCACCACACGCAGTCACGGGATTCTCCTCTCGTGACGAGAACCTCGGGGACCCACTCTCCCAGCAGCGCTCGCACACGCAGGCGCCGCCACTGACCGTGGGCGCCGCGCCGCACGCACGGCCCGTCCCAGGACGGACCGACTCGGGAACCGGAAGTCTGTGCCTTTGGTCCCCCCTTTGCCCATTTCGTCCACCCCCACTCCCCACGGTCAGTGCGTCAGCATCAGCAAAAACACTTTAAAAGTGAGCATAGTTACTCTAAAATACTCCTTTTACCGAAAAGTAACAAGGAATCCTTACAAAGAATGCCAGCAGGAAGCGATCGCACTGCAGTGAAAGAGAAAATAAGGTTACAGTAACTGGACGGAAAAGCTCCAAGTGCTGCTAAAGGAATTAATGGGGCAAGATAACTCGAAAAAAGAAGTGAAAAGAATAATTTCTGAAAACGGGACAGCTTACCAGCTACAGAGCCAGGGAATGCAGCCTGGTACCACTGGGGAAGGCGAGACCAACATCAGGAATTGGGTTTAAGAAAAAAGCAGTTGTGGGCAGCCGTACCTATGTACCCATTAGAAATAATCCTACATGGTGGGAAGGTCTGACTTGTATTTTGCTGAACTGTAGCAAATAAATACTACCACACCATTGGCTTCTTTATGGCTCAAGATCGATACACTCTAAACCGATGTTACAAAAAGTTAGCCAAAGCCAGATGGAATATTTTATAAACTCTTTTGTGTCCGTGCCACAGGGAATTCCAAATTTTACTTAAGAGCAGAGGCTAGTGAGTTCAATCTGTCTGTTGGCGACCCTCTCACATAGCGACTGTATAATTAATTCAGGATTTGGTATAAAAAGCTAGTCTCTGCTGCACCGTTGGAATCACCTCGTTACACACAGCAAGTTTAACGAGTTCCGAATGAAGTATTACTTTGTTGATAATGGGCGGCCACACTGCAAGGCTGCTGGCAGCTGCGCAGGCCCAGGGGCCGAGGGCTGAATTCAGCGAGTGTGTTCAACGTGGCTATCCTTCCTGAGCCGGCGCAGGGGCTCAGCACCCCGTCTCTGGGACAGGGAGGGTCTGCCGCACACTCACGACAACCCCCGCTGGCCGACTCAGCGCTGGAAGGAGTGCCCACGGGGAGGGACGAATGGCACCAGCCCTACCAACGAAGGGGACAGCAGTCAGGGCACAAGGGCACGGCCACGACCCCCGCAGCAACCAGGTCCAATCAGTGAGGGGTGGCAGAGAAGCCCAGGCCCAAGTCACGGGCACCGGCAGCCGGGAAGGACCCGGACTCACAGGCATCGCTGGGCTACAGCCAGAAGGAAAATCAAGGAGGGAGGGGCTTTCCCGAGGTTCAGAGGCAGCAAGACTGCCCGGCGTGGGAATTATTACAATGCCACGGGAAAACGGAAGAGCCTGAACCACGTCAGGGAACAGGGTCTTGACTTAAACGGCCGCATCGTCACGACGTTGCTGTTTGGAGGGACAAGCGCGGAGAAGGAGAAGGAGAAGGAGAAAGAGAGGAGTCGGACGGCGCCCCACTCCTTCCCAGGACTCCACCTCGCGCAGAACCAGGCCCCGCGGGGAAGTGCTCGAGCACAGAGCGGCATCTCTGCAACTTGCTCAGCCTCGTCTGCGCTGTGCCAGCGACAGGGTGCTGAGCTCCAGGACCGCCTGCCACGTAAGGAGTGAGGAGCGAGGGCCTCCGTGCTGCCGCCGCCTCACCTCTGCTCCAGGTACCCCAGGGCCTGCCGGACCAGCTCCATGCGCACCTCCACGCTGCTGCGGCTCTTCAGGGCATCCGTCGCCGGCGCCAGCAGCACGTCGGTCATCTGCTTCACCATGGCCCACATGTCCGAGATGTTCTGCACGGAGAGGAGACCGCACGGGACAGTACTGTGGGGCTGCAGGGCCCAACGTAGTCCGAGGCCCCCGGCTACGCCCGGCCCGGAGGATGCACCTCTGCCCCGCGCCCGTCAGGCCTCGCCTCCCAACGAGCACCCGGGCCCAAGTCGGCTTTCACGTCGACGGCTGTTCAGATAATCTGCGTGGTGTGGTCAAGACCGAGTGAGGTCACGAGAACACTGAGTCTCCGTGGGGCATTCCTTGAGAGCGAGTGCACGCATTTATAATCGTCCGACGCTCTAGGAGTCTGAACACAAGTAGCTGCATACCAGTCCTCACAAGGTCACCTCAGATTTTTTTTAAGGCTTAAAATAAGAGTTTAACCTAAATAATACATTTTCTCTCCCAGAGACTCTCCAGGGGCCACTGCTCTTGCCCCGCTTTGGGAGTATCCCAGCCTCCCATCTCCTTCCCACTCAGGGCCTTCAAAGGCCGGCCCTGGTGACAGCCTCCCAGCACGGGAACAGGCGTCCCCTCCTTTGTCACCACCACACCGCTGGGACGCCCTCTCCCCGGGGTCCTCCCGGCGGTAAAGCCCTCCTTAAATTGTGTCCCCTGAACCTCTGCCGTATTCTAAAGTTAAGAATTGCACTGACGGGAGAAAAGCAGGTTTACACTTCTTCCAAAGGAAAAGAGAAAATCCTGTTTTCATTGTCTCTCTCAAAAATTAAAACTGTGGAAAGTCCACCCGAATGCGACTGGTGCTGGCTAGTGAGATGGTTGGTGAATTCTTCCTTTCTCCTTAGTTCTGTCCGTATCGCCTTACATTCTACTAACAAAATAATAAAGGTGGACGCACTTTTGGAGGAAAAAAACCTGTGTATGAGTGCCCGCTCCCATTATACCCCGCCGCCCTCTCTCCTTCCTCCTGCCTACCCCCCAACCCATCCGTCCATTTATCATCTCGTCTCCCGGGGGGAGAAGACTGTCCGGGCATAAGAATGGAGAGATGGGAACGGAGACAGAATTGGAGAGGAACGGGGCCAGCAGCATGAAGCACGCTCCTGAAGACCCCACCAGAATCAAGTTCAAGGGGCTCACGGGCATGAAGACATCCCTGTTACCACGCACTGTCCTTAAAGAGCCAGTTAGTCTGTCAAGGGAGGGAAACCGGTGAGGGAGGGGCCGAAGCCAGACGGGACCTCAAGGCAAAACCGGCTCAAGAACCCTGGTGGCCCCGAGCTGGTCCTGGGTAGGCCTTCTGAAGATGCACCGGAGAGGCACATGCAGCACCGCCATCGGACGACCGCCCCAAAAGCATTTACAATAAAACTCCGAGGAGTTAACATGTTATTCCACGGAACAGAGTGTCTCCTCAGCCCATTCCTGCCAAGCCAGCGCACTGCTAACCCACGTGAGCCCGGGACCCTGCTCCTGCCTGGACCCCGCTCCCGCCAGGGCAGCCCCGGGCCCTACCTTGTCGTCCAGCTCCGAGGCCGAAGCGCAGAGGTCCACGAGGTTAGGCTGCAGGTGCCCGCTCACAATCTTCTCATTGTAGATATAAATCTGAAGTCAAAACCACAAAGTCAGCGGCGCATTTCTAGTCTGAGCTCTTCTTTTCAAGACCCCTGGAAGCAGCACGGAAGCCGGTTTCCGCCCAGCGGTCAGCCACGCTTCGGCCGGCCTGCCCTTCTTCCTGTCCGTGCGGCCGGGCAGGCGAGGCCCCCAGTCAGCTTCCCAGGTCTGCGGGTGCGCTGGTGAAGCGGCACCGACAAACCAGCACTCACGGCGACCCCAGGCTTCCGGACTCCCGAGGAACGGGGGCAGGGGGCCCTTCTGTGCTCTCTGCCCAGCAGGTCCCCCCCCCCCAGCCCGTTGCCTTCGGTCCCAGTGAGCAAGGACCCGAAGGGGAGACGGACGATGGAAGGGCGCCCACGGCTGTTTCCTAAGAACGCGGGGCAAAGACTGGTGACCTTTCAGCAGAGGTCGGGACGGGCCCGGGCCAGCAGCCGAGTAAAGGAGGGCCAGGCGGCGGCGCCCCTCGGGCCGTAACAGCCGCTGCTGCACATGCGGAGGAGCGCCCCCTCCTCCTCGGTCAGTGTGCTCAAGAGAAAGGAGTTGTGTGAGGTTTCAGGCACAGAAAAACCAGTCCTGCTTTGAATTTTACCTTAAAAGAGCTAAAATGATGAGGGTAAAAACTAGTAAGTTCTAGTCTTTACACCTGAGCTCCCTGCTCTGCCGGGGACTGAACAGGCGGTGATGCTGGATAAACCAGGCGCCCGAGCCCCGCCTCCCCCTGCCTCACACGGGGGCGCTGCCATGCAGCCTCCAGAGGCGTCACACGCAGGAGCTAAAGGTGGGCTTTGGGCGGTGAGGTGGTTTATTCCCTCTGTGAGCATTCACCAGGGGCCTCCCCTCCCTTCACAAGGCACTGCGTTGAACACGGGACGCAAAGACTCACTTCCACCGGAGGGGACAGCCGTGTGAGCAGCCACGTGACACGGACTGTCCTCTGGGCTAGAAAACGTCAGCCTTACGACAGCTTCGTGTTCACAGACACGGAAGACACGTGCTGTCTCTCCTCGGACGCTCATTTATTGGGCCTGACCTCTGGTGGTGGCCTCGGCGATGGGAAGAGTCCTCCACGCCACAGAAGTGAACTTGAACTTTAAAGGGTATGGATGTGTGTGTGTGTGTGGCGGGGGGAGACCTTGTACTGGGGCACAGGAAAAGCGACGAGGGCGCAGCCATAATGCCTGAGGGATCTGGAAGGAGGGGGACCTGTGTGCGAGGAGTGGATGCTACGGATACGGGTGCCTGGTTAGAGGTGGCAACGGTACACCGAGACTTTAAAAAACATCTAGAAAGTTCTTCTTAACAAGGGGCGTAAGAGGGATGGAAGCCTGCCACCCTCAACTCAAGAAACAAGGTCATTTCGCCGTCTGATTCTTGGTGCGGGGAAGCGGCAACCTGGAACACACCACACGGGGGGCCGGCCCGCTTTGATCAGAAAGTCCGCTCCAGGTGGCCCTGTCCTCAGGGCCTGTTCCGTCCAATGTCTCACCGCAGCGCAGGTGGATCCACACCCGTACGCCTGCGGGGCCACGGTCCCCAGCCGGCACCACGGTCCCCAAAGCAGTGCGCTTACCCAGGGCAGCAGTAGGAGGTGGTTAGGAGCACACGGTACTGACCAAGCAGAAAACCATTTAGAACATTTCTCAACCACAAGGGGTGGAGACGGATTTCTGATAATACCATCAGCCTTCCGGGTACTCCAGTTAACAGAGAATGCCATTTGCTAAGCAGTGTGGTTACTGAAGGCCTCCCTGTACCTGGGTCATTGCCAAGTGCAACACGAGGCGCCTCAGTCAGTGTAGAGGCAGGTTTCAATTACCCCGAATCAAATCGGAGTCGCTCTATTAGAGAATGTGACGGAATTCTCCCGGGGCCTGGGCGGTAGAACATTAACCGGTCCTCTGAACGCAGAGCCGACTGGCCTCCAGGGTCTGACTTCCACATGAGGCCTCGGTCTCCCTCTGCCCCCCAGAAGGCCCCCACTGGGCTTCCCGGGCGCGCCCCTCCCGGAGCGTGCGCTCACCTGCCGGGCGTAGGCCATCTCCGTGCTGTCCAGGGAGCTGCGGCCCGGGGGCCCCCCGTCACTGATGTAGCTCGGCTGTAGGCAAACGCACATTCGGAATTGGTTAAGAACATCATTTAGTCGCGTAAACGAAGAATCACATGGACACATGCTTGTCTTTTTTCAGTAAGATTTTATTTATTTATTTTTAGAGAGAGGAGAATGGAGAAAGAGTGGGAGAGAAACATCAATATGTGGTCGCCTCTCAAGCGCCCCCTACTGGGGAACCTGGCCTGCAACCCAGGCATGTGCCCTGACTGGGGAATAGAACTGGCGACCTATGGTTCACAGGTGGGCGCTCAATCCCCTCAAAGACACTCAAGGACTATTCCAAATCCCTCCCTCCTACCTCCACCCCCTGCTAGCTTCCAGTCTGGCACATGGAGTTCAATATATATCCAAAGGGCATTCCTATCTGAGACACAGAACTCCTGAAACCCCCAGGTTAAAGTAACGGTAACTACACTTACTGAGCACCTACTGCATGCCAAGCCCTGCCTCACTCCAGTCCACGTGTCAACTCCGCAACGCTGGGATATGAACGTATGCCATGTCGTTTTACAGACGGAGACACCAGGGCAATGCCATGTCGTTTTACAGACGGAGACACCAGGGCAAACAGAAGGCCACTCACCCAAGGTCACTCCAATGGCAACCAGTGGAGCCCTGGTCTGACTCCAGAGGCGGCACCACACGGACGGCCAGGGCGGGGCAGGGCGACCTCCCAAGCACGGCCACCGGAGAGCGGGAGACAGGAGCGGCTGGACACCCTGGCCCCGCCACTCACTAGCCATGTGACCCTGACTGAGCTCGGCGCTTCTTTTGGGCCTCAGTTTCTGCCACTGTGCAACAGGGCAGCGACGAGATGCATCCCACAGGTTTGTGATGGGATTAAACGGGGAGAAAAACGGTCCTTACAACACGGCTGCGAGAACTAGGTAGAAAGGGCCCAGGACAGTGCCCAACCCTTGGCCAGTAAATGCTGCGATCACCTTTTAAACAAAAAATAAACCTCCACCGTGAACATGGACAGGAATCCTGAACGGAACAACAGCGGGCAGGCACGGACGCCCCAGAAACAAAACCTAACACGTCCGACTCGGCGCCGACCGAGGCCTCGTCTCCTGTTCCCGCCACAAACACACTGTCCTCGCGTGAGCGGGGGAGCCCCAGCAGCTCGCCCTCCCCACGGGCCGACTCGGGGCGCTCCCGTAACGGTGACGCCGCGGCGGGGGCTGCTCTGTAACACAGCCAGCCTTCCCGGACAGACCTGGCCACCGAGAGCCGACGGTCCCAAAGACTTTTTAAAGGGCAGAACGCGCGGCCTGTGAGCACCAGCGACCTAGCTGGGGGAGTGGGGAGGGGCACGGCAGGGGAACGGCACTGACACGTCTCCGCAAGGACACAGCTGTTTGGGCTACACGTACACAAACAGCCTGGAGAGCTGTTTTCCAGTACTAAAGACCCAATTTTAAAAACAATCCATTTAAAAAGTAGTTGGTTTTCAGGCTTCCGATTTCCATTTAAATTAATTTTGCTTAATGCCCTTGTTTTCGAAAGCGCCTCTCCTTCACTTGCCCTTGGCCTCGCCTCTGCGCGGCACACAGGGCCCACGGCCGTCGACAGGGAGTGTGCGTGCGTGCTCCTCCTGCGCAGAGGGACCCGCCAGCCCTCGCTGGGATTTCAGAGCCAGGGGCGGCGAGGGCCACGTCGCTCTGTGCCCTGTGGCCAGGACATCCCATCTCTGCGGGCCTGTGGGGCCCTCTTCATGGGGGCCAGGGGGCAGGAGCAGGGACCCCGAGACCAGAAAAGCAGGCAAGACGGGGGGCAGGGCCGGAGGAGCCCAGGGGCTCACCCAGGAGTCCAGGGATCTGGGAGAAACAGCGACTCGGGGAGCAGAGCCACAGAAAGGTCTTCTCAGAGCAGACGGGGTCCCCAACACTGGTCCTCAGAGCGCGTTCCAGAGCAGGAGGGGCTGGCTGGAGAGTGGCAGGGAAACTGCCAACTTCCACTAAGTGACTGCTTTCGTGCGAAGCACACCCAGGGATGAGGAAACCCTTTCCCAAGGAGGGCACCTTCTGGTCGGGGAGAAAAGCGTGGGGCCCGGGGCTCCCTGCACGACAACGCAGACAGATGCCCGTGGAGGCCGAGGGGACCCCGGGGGCAGGTGTGCTGCTCCGTCCCGGGTTCTTGCCCAGGAAACTTTCTTGCCTCGAAGCAAAAACTTGAAAAGTTATTAGCAATCTTTCAATTTCTACCTTCCTTTAAAAATCATACCTCTGTCTTCAATGATATCCTAAGGAAATTAATTTCCCAAATTCACGCCATCGTTTCCCACATTAAAACCCTCCCAGGAGCGGGGGTCAGTTAAGACCCCCCAGGAGCGGGGATCAGTTAAAGCCCCCCAGGAGCGGGGATCAGTTAAGACCCCCCAGGAGCGGGGATCAGTTAAAACCCCCAGGAGCGGGGATCAGTTAGACCCTCCAGGAGCGGGGATCAGTTAGACCCTCCAGGAGCGGGGACCAGTTAGACCCTCCAGGAGTGGCAATATGTTGCTGCTCTTCTATGACCAAAAGGCTGGGGGGAGACGTCTCAGGAAGCACTGTATCCTAGTTGTTTAGCTTTCAAAAACACACCCGTAAGTCTCTCTTCCTATTGAATTACCCTTCTTTGGACATTCAAGATGAGCGGAAGTCTCCTTCCTAATGACTCCGAATCCCAACAACCACCAACTGGGAACAAGATTCCCAACGACCGACACTTAAAAAGGGGCAGGTCCTTTGGAACACGATGGAAATGAGCTCAGCAGCGTGGAACGCCGCAGACGGCTGGGATGCGCCGGGCAAGCTCTGCGCCGGCTGGGCGAGGCACCTTCTAGTCTCTCACGCTCCTTCCCACAGGCCTTCCAGAGAGGCCTTGAGGATAAGGAATCCCGCCGGGAGCCCGGGCCTGTCCCCGGCCTTTACCCTACGCGGGTTCCTGCCCACATGGAGACAGTATCGCCTTCCCATCACTTTGAAGAAAGCTACGTGGACAAAGCTGGCAAAAACACACGGCCCCACGCACCCACCAGAAAGGCCGAATATGAAAAGACAAGACACACCAAGCGAGGCAACGATTTGGGCCAATGGCATTCTCACGCCCTGCCGGTCGGAGGGCCATCAGTCCCAGCCCCCTGGCAGAGGACTCGGCAGGAGCTACTCCAGCCCGACACGCGCAGGCCCTGAGCCAGCCAGTCCCTCTCGGGTGTCCCTGACAGAGGAGCAGACACGCGCACACGAGAACGAAACACACGAGAACGGTCACCACGGCGCTATCTACAAAAGCCCCGAAGTGGGAGCTGCCCAGACGTGCGTCGACACCAGGGTGCACACACAGACCGCAGTTACACCGTTCAGCCACGGGAACCAATGGCCCGCAACTACACGTAAGGACACGCAGACTGCTGAGCAGAAACACGAGCACACACCGTGTGACTCCACCCACACCAAGTTAACGCGCAGGCAAGACCAGCCCGCAATGTCAGAAGTCCCGACGGCGGTTCCCCGGGGGGAGGTGGTGAGGGCAGTGACCCAGCAGGCACACGAGGGGGCTCCCCAGGTGCTGGTGACGCTCTGCTTCTCCACCTGGGCATGTTCTATCCGTGATCATCACTCGCTGAGCCGTGTACTAATAACAGGGCTTTTCCGGGCACATCACGCTTCAGGGGAGAAGTTCCAAACGACAGCAACAAGCACCACAGCCCACGGCGGCCCGGGGAGTGGCAGGCCCCTGGAGAACACCGCCGTGCCACCCGCCAGCTTCTGCGGCGAAGCCGCCCTCTCTGCTGGGGGCACAGCAGAAGTGCGGGCAGCCCCCTTCCGAGGGGACGCGAGGTCAGGGGAGAAGAGTCTGCTAATAGATTAGTCTATTTTTAAGAGAACAATCAAGAAAGAACATCTCATTAGCAGCTTATAATTACTTCCAAATCCCAATACAGACCACAACCCATTAACACCGTTTTAAAAAACGAAGTTCATAAAACCGCGATCTGTTCTATCACCTGCCCAGACGCACGAGAACCTGAGAAACATCAGACTGACCGAGGGTTTGGTGCGTCGGCCCTTCTCTCCCAGAGGCTCTGACCCGAGTCTCCGACGTCTCCGAGTCGGGGCTGTGGTGCGGGCCCCAAGGAGCAATCTCCTGCGGCAACCAACTGGCTTCCACACCTGTCTGTTCAGGGGCTAACTCAACAGAAACACTGGTTTTTCAGATCAGAAGTAAATCTGCAGATGTGGGGCGGGCAAAGTTATCCCACAGGCTAGACACATGGCCGCGCCGCCCGCCCTGCGCCAGACGTCGGCAGCGCCGGGGCCAACAGGCCCGCGGTCCCGGCTGCACCAGCACGCTGCACGTCCGTCCGTCCGTCCGAGTCCCCGTGGTCCTCTCCCTCGTAAGAAAAGAATGCTAGCGAACCATGAAATGACTTCTGAGAAAAGGACTTAGCAGGAAGCATGGGTAAAAAGTATTTGAAGCATCTAACACCACAATTTTTTATAACATTATAATTGTTAATCTGCACCTCTAAATGATCTGAAATTGCTTTTAAAAAATAGTAAAGGATGGCCATTATGGGTCAGTCGCGCTACATGATCATTGGCCTTCCCAATAATCGCATTTCCCCAGTGAGGACACTGAAGGTCTGCGAGGTTAAATAGCCTGGACGCGGTCTCAGAACCAGTCGGTGGAGCCCTGAGGCCAGGGCTGGGCTCTCCCCAGCACCGGAGCAGGAAATGTGTGGGTAGCCACGGCTTCCCAGCACAGGGCTGACATCACCAATCAAGCAAGACACTCTTCCTGCTGATCCCAAGGTGCAGCTCGAAATCCCTCTCAGGAAGTCTCTAGAATATATTAAGCGCAAAAAGCGAGATACAGAACAGAGCGTACAGTGAGCTAACTTTTGTGTAAGAGGGAAGGGGGATAAGAATGTATTGTCTCATATACTTGTATCTGCATTAAGACACACTGGAATCCCAGCTGGTGTGGCCCAGTGGATTGAGCGCTGGCCTGAGAACCAAAGGTAGCTGGTTCGATTCCCAGTCAGGGCACATGCCTGGGTTGCGGGCCAGGTCCTCCCTCAGTAAGGGGCGTGTGAGAGGCAACCGCACACTGATGTTTCTCTCCCTTTCTCCTTCCCTTCCCCACTGTCTAAAAATAAATAAAATCTTTAAAAAAGAGACACACTGGAAACACGCACAACAAAGCAGTAACAGTGACTGCCCCTGGGGGAGGCGGAGCGGGGGAGGGAAGAGGCTTTCAGGGACGGGCTACTTTAATTCTCAAATCGCACGAATGCACCGCCATTTCTTAAAATTAGGTTTTTGAGAGGAGAAAACCCTCGACCTGGCACTGCCATCAATCACTGTGTTCTAGTGACAGAAACAAACAGTAGGCAATATGAAGACATAAAACACACACAACGGTACATGGAAGGAGGGGCCCAGAAGAAAAACGGAGCAAGACGAGGGAGAGAGGAAGCACCGACGGGGAGGTTGGCTTGGACTTCAGAGAGCCAGCCCTCGGCAGGCGGGGCGCACGGGACGGCACTAGGGGAGCGCTTGAGGGGAGAGCTGCTCGAGGGGGACGCTGTGCGGTGACCCGGGCAGAAGTGGCGGGGAGCACAGAGGACGCGAGGCAGAAGCAAACCCGCACGTTTGTTCGAGGGACTTGTAGGAGCCCTGGGGGCGGCGGCGGCAGCAGCGAGAGCGACAGAAGGGAGAGAGAGACAGAAGGGAGCTGGAGGGGTGACCCGCCCCACCCGGTAGGGACTTGCAGGCCACGGAGAAGACTCTGGCCCTCGCTGCAAGTGAGGCGGGAGGGGCCCGAGCAGAGGAGAGACTCCACCCAGCCTGTGTTCTGACAGTGCTATTCTGACGGCTGTGTTAAGGGGTTGTACAGGACCCAGGCAGGGGGCGTGGGGGTCGACGACCTCTGAGACGGTCTCCATAATCCCCACCTCCTGGGAGTCGAGCCCGTGTGCAGCCCTCTCCCCGTGAGCGTGGGCTGGATTTAGGGACTCAGTGACTCTGGATCTGAACAGAGGGGACAGGATATGGCCCCCACGACTGAGTTATGCAAAGACCGTGGGTGCATGCTGCGGGGACTCGAGCGCTCCCTCGGATCCCTCACCCTTGCCCTGGCCAAAGCGAGTCAGGTTGTGGGCAGCACAACTGCCTGGGAGACCCACGTGGCAGGAGATGACGCCCCCAAGCCAGGAGCCAGAGAGCACGGGAGGCGTGCCAAGGACCCCGTGGGTGAGCCTGGGAGTGGGTCTGTGCTGCCAAGTGTGGCCTCGGCCAGCGCCTTGACGGCAGTGTCCAGAGACCCTGGGCCAGAAGCACCCAGCGAAGCCAGACGCTGTGTTCAGCCACTGTGGTTCGGAGTGGTGTGCTCCGTGGCAACAGACGGCTAACACAACCGGCTAGGCCGGCTCAACAACCGGACGGTGTGTGGACCGGAGGGCTAGCAGTGGGGGTGCTAAGACGCAGCTGGGTTCTGGGTGTGTTTTGAGAGGAGGGTTCAACTGCGCTGACCAGTGTCTGTGAGATGAGGGAGGAGGAGGAGAGGGCAGAAACGAATCTGAGGTGTCGGATCTGAGCGAGTGGAAAACGGCAACGGCCGCGTATAAAGATGATAAGCCCCGAAGAGAACAGAAGGCTGGCGCCAGGAAGCGCGGGGGCAGCTGCCGCCTGGACTCGATCCTGGACGTGTGCAGCTCGGGGCCGCCTGCAACGTCCAGGCAGAGCCGCGAAGGCCGCCGGGTCAACGAGGCTGGGCCTGGGCCTCAGCGTGAGCCATGGTCGAGGGGCAGACAGCACGTGGAGGGCTGAGCCCTGGGGCACTCAAGCATCCTGAGGACAGCTCAGCAAAGGAGGCCGAGCAGCCGCCGCCAGACATGCTGGAGGCAGCCCTGGCCGGTGGGGGCCCAGCAAAGACAGCGTTTGCAGGGGAGACGTGATCGGCTGTGCCAAGGTGGCCGGCACTCAGGCAGATAAGCGTCCGTCGACCTCACCTTTCATTAACGGTGTTTATCTTTTGGACTCGACCCACCTCGCTTTCTTGAGTGAAGTCAAGGGCATCTTCTCCCGACGCCAGCAGCGTGTGCAGAATGCGCTGTTTCACCTGCTCCCACTCCACCAGCATGGACTCGCGGTGGTACTCCTCGGCCATGCCAAAGGTCTGCCGGGGCAGAAAAACAAAGCACACGGTGTCCTGTGAGCCCCCCGGTCTCCCGCCCTTCCATAAGTACAGAAAAAGCAATTACCTGGAAGAATTACCCTCGAAGAGTCCACTGACAGCTGTTCGCAACAAACCCTGTTTCATTAAGTCTCACACCTTAGAAAGGTTTAAAAATTGCAGCAAAGTACACGTAACAAAACCTACCATCCCGACCATGCTCAAGTGTGCGGATCAGGGGGCACCGAGCACACTCACGGCGCTGTGCAGCGGTCACCACGGCCGGCCGTCTCCGGGGCCCTTCCCGCCGCACAAAGCTGAAGCTCCATCCCCACCGCACTGTGACGCTCCAGTCCTCCCTCCCCCCAGCCCCGGCAGCCCCCGTGCCCCTCCTCCTCCAGGGCCCCGGCTGCTCGGCTGCCTCCCAGAAGTGGAGTTGCACAGCCTGTGTCCTCCTGCTGTGTCCTCCCTGCGGCCGGCTTATTTCACGGAGCGTGATGTGTTCAAGGCTCGCCCACGTCGTAGCGCATGCGGACGCCCCTCCTTTTCCAGGCTCGACAACAACATTCCCCTGTAACCATCCGCCACATTGCCCTTGCCCATGTACCCATCCGCAGGCGCCCGAGCTGCTTCTACGTTTCGGTCATTGTGAACCATGGTGCCCTGAGCACGTGCGAACAGCTATCTCTCCAGGTTCCGGCTTTGGGTCCTTAGGGTACACACCCAGAACGGAACTGCTGGGTCACGTGATACGTCTATGTTTAAGTTTTTGAGGGATTGTTTCCATTGAGGCGGCACGATTCCACAGTCTCATCAGCAGTGCACCACGTTTCCGACTTCTCTACGTCCTCCTCAGTACTGACTACTTTGTTCTGGCTTTTATGCCGCCCTAACAGGTACCCGGTGATAGCTCACGGCTTTGGTTTGCGTTTCCCTGACGATTAGTGATGCCGAACAGCTTTGCACGTTCTTACTGAGACAAACGCGGGGTGGGGTGAAAGGAGGTGTACAGCTGCTCGTATGGAAAATAATACAACAGTTAATAAACAACAATACAAGAACGAACCGTCTCATGTGCTTACAACTGTAAACCTCCTTCGCCCCCACTCTGTCCGTCTTTCCAACCTCTGACATTAGGCTGCACGATACAATTGATAGCATCTCAGTTTGGTTTCTCTGCGGTGCATGTAATGATGAATTACAAAACCAATAGTATCTTAAGATTTAATAAGCATCTGAGATAAGAAAACACAAAAACGAAAGATTCTCCCGGTGTCTTTGTTTAAAGAAACAGTGATATTTTCATAGGAGGAGGCAAACCAGTAAAAAAAAAAAAACAAAAACAAAAAACCCAGCCTTCTGTGGCCAGGTTTCCTCCCCGTCTACTCCAAGTCACTTCTGAAATGGCTGGTAAACCTCACCCCTGTCTACCGGTGACACTGCGGTTGTTACCAAAACAAAGGCATGCACTCAGAGGGGGAAAAAATGAGAGAAAGAGAAAGAAAGAGACAAGTCAGAAAGGGGGGGGCAAGGAAGGAAAGACGACCTGAAACCTCTCAGGGGGAAATTAAAGCAACTGCCAGAGACACACTGAGTCGTGACCACTCTTGGCCTGTTATTCTTCAATCCGCAGAGCAGGTGTCCATCAGCCTAATCCCACTTTTCCAAAAGCCACTTCATTTACAGTCTGATTACAATCAGATTGGTATCTAATTAGGCAGCACCAAGGGGATGAGTGTTAGTAATGCCTGCTTTCTTTTTGGCAATGTAGATAATTTATGCTGATAATAATACATGAGCTTTGGAAACTGTTAGAAAAATCACATATACTCTTCCTACAAGTGGGATGTTTGACTAAGGACCGATACTTCTTACGACGTGAAAAAGAGAGACAGCAGACACACGAAAATGGTCAGGGAGAGGGGTGCCACGCCTTACAAGTCTGATTTTGGCCCATCTATCAGCGGTCCCCTTTTCTAACAGGCACCCTGCAAACAAAGGGAGAAATGACAGCCAGGAACCCTAAAAACAGGGTCCCACCTAGCTTTGTTCTGAGAGTCAGGCAGAACATGAGCCTGGACTGAGAAGGTACCCAGAGAAAAATCATTTTCTCTTGCAGCGTATTTTGAATAGAGAGAAGTACGTGAGGACCGAAACGTGGGGGTGGGGCCACCCTAGAAGGTGTCCAGAAATAGCGCACAAGTGAACCACAGTTTCTTCTAAAACTCATCCCATTTAGTGGTCGAACGGCCTCAGCCCGAGCTGCTCCCGGCATGGGCAAACGGAGGACCAGGGTGCGCAGCATTAAGGAGGTAGGGCAGGGTGTCCGAGCTCGCCACAGCAAGCAGGGCACTGACTGAGCTGTGGCACCGACCCAGGACAGTGCAGTTTCCCAGGAACTCTTCTCAAGGACAAGAATGGCAGAGCAGTGAAGGCAACCGGAGAAGACAGACGACGTACCATCCAGAGAGACCCGGCTGCTGAGCTCCGTGGAAGCAGACTTCCAGCGTCTGTGAGGACCAGGGCGGCAGTAAGTGGGGATTAACCAGCCCGTCCATCAGGCTGCCCACCGTTGTGCCAAGAACTCCCGCTTCTTGAGCACAGGAAGTGTTCCGAGAACTGGCAGCTCTCTGGGCCCAAATCCTCAGCTAGATCTGAGGAGTGTGCCAGCTACGCATTTAGAAACAGCCCCATAACCTGAATGAACAGCTCTGTGGCTCCATTCACCATCAGCGTGATAAAGAGCTTCAGATAAAAATGAATGGCCCAACGTCAACATTCTCTTCCCTTGACCATGCCACCCCCAGCACACCTTGATTACACCACAGGTAATAGAAAATCCAACTTGTGGGCTAGTCAGCAATGGTCAGCCACCCATCTGCCCTGCTCCAGCCTACTCCCTTTAGACCCACGTCTGAACCCCCGGACGGACGGCTGGGTGCAGAGGAGCACGTCCACTAGAGGAGCGCATGAGGGAACCCACGGAGCCACTCGCCTAAAACCTAGGAGAAGAGGACAGTGGGGGGTGTGAGGCGAGCTGGGAGGCAGGGGACACTAGGAACGGGAAGGAAAGAAACCCAAAGAGGAAGGGAGGGATACCGGAAGGGTGTGCGGAGGTCTGAAATTAAAGGAAGACGAGACAAACCACAGAAAATGACGCAGCAGGTTACATTCCAAAGGTTGCATTGGAACCTTTCAAGTTACGTGTAGAAATATGGCTCTGTGAACACAGTTAAGAAGGGAAGGCAGGGAGGCTACTGGGCAACTGAGCCGAGACCAGGTGGGGGCACTCACACCCCTTTTCCGTGGAGGGAGGAGGGCCATGTGCCCCGACTCCACACCCGCTTATCGCTGAGCTGTTGTTGGCTTTTAGAAGCTCTGCATATGTTCTGATGGTGTTGTTCTGTTTGTGCTGGGATGCGCCACATGGGAAGACAGGACACGTTTGTGGTTTTGCAGCTTGTTTTCCTGGCATTTCAGCAGGACATTGGCAAGTGGTTCAAACGTGAAATTAGCACCCAAATGCCAGGAAGCTGCTCCCCTTCGTCTGAAAGTGACTCCTGCTCGGCGGCAGTGTCCCAGGGCCCCGGCAGGTGAGGGGTCCCCCCCCCCCCCCCAGGCTGGCACCCAGCACCAGAACATCGCCCTCACGAACACACGTGCACACGTTCTGCACTGTGGTATGTCACTTAAATGTTTTGGCTGGCTGCACACTCAGTCTCAGTATGGCACAACGCATGGAGACTGCCAACTCCAGAAACACGTTCCGCGGCGTGAGTGGATTAATAAGGCTCGGTGGCGCTCGACAGCCCTAATTTAATTTCAGCGGTCCTTTACAGCAGGAGAAGCAAAGTGGGTAGCTCACTCTCAGTGTCAACAACCACCACAAAAATCTTTAAAAAAAATGTTTTCGAATCGGAATCAAGTGAATTTCTCCATTTCCAGAAATAAGTACTTATGCCAAAAACCCATAATTAATTAAATTTTAGGAAACTGTACTGTAATAATGACACATGACAGTCCTTTGGAACGTTTTCTTCTAAGTTCGAGCTGGCAAGCCGCCCGCGGCCCCGTCTCCCGCCAGCCCGGCTGAGACCGGCCTGCCCGCATGGGCCAGTGCAACAAAGCACACGGAGAGGCAGCACTTGTCGCCTTATTGCTGCTTCCTACATAAATAACACAGAGATGCGTTTCACTCCGCGTGAGGATTACGTAAGTAAACAGAAAACAGAGCTCTCCCTGCACCCCGCTCACCTCTGCAGACGCGCCCGCCACCGGCAGACTAGTGCGAGCCCTCCAGCCCCTTCCCGGGAAAAACGGCCTTTTTAGACGCAATTCCACACGACCGCTAACCTTCCTCCTGCCTCCCAGAAAGACTCCAGTGGAAAACCTGACTCCGTAATGGGAAGTTTTGGAAAGGTTTTGATCTTTTAATCCTTGTCAGAAATAAATGGCGATAATTCACAAGTTAGTAAAGTAAGTTATCTTTGAGTTTCTTGAGGGAATGCTTGTTGCAAAATATTGCCGCACATGTGACAGCTGTAAGTGACATGCAGCATAGGAAAAACAGGCAGTGTTGCCATAGTAACTCTGCACTGTGACACAAGGTTGCTCGATTTACTGTGGTGATCCTGTTATCAGGAGTATAAATGTTGAGTCATTATGCTGTACACCTGAAACTAGTATGTCGTATGTCAGCCATAGCCCAGAAAGTCAACCTGGGTGATAAAGGGAAGAGGAACTGAGAAAAATGATCAGTGGTCATAACTGTCTCTCTGAATTGCTGACTCACTAGAAAACAAAATACCACTTTTTACTATGAAACCAAAGACCTGTCTGGCCCTTCCAGTTCAGGTTAATTTACAAATAACCGACCGGTCCAGGGTTTCAGATGCACCTGTCACTAAACACACACACACGCAGCTACAGGCACCACGTTTTCCTCAGGAGCGGCCCCTGCAGGGCTCCCTCGGGCGCAGGCCCCAGCGCCCGGAGCCGGCGCTGCCCTCCCCGCCGCTGCGCACCGACCTGTCCGCGTGCGGGCGCGCGTCTTACTTACCCTCTTCCGGGACTCTTCGATGGCAGACAGCAAGGCATTGTCCTTCTCGTTCTTCAGGAAGCCCTGCGGGAGGGGGAGAAAGGACACAGCCTGGGATCAGATCGGCCCTGAAAACATCAACAGTACAGTGCAGGGAAAAACCAGAAGGACGTCTTCTACCCTGCCCACCTTTGCCCTCTCAAAACTCTCAAGTCGGAAGCATCCCAGCCGGTGGTTTTCACAGACGCTCCCCGGTTCCCTTCAGTCTGGGGGCACGTGATGACGGCCAGAGGGTCGAGTCCCCACGAAGCAGCAGTGGGAAGTCCCACGTCCTCTAGACACGAATCGTGAAGTCGGGACTGCCCTTCAATGCCTGAGTGGCCCACATTCCTCAGACACAGCCCTGGCTCTGCCGCCAGTGGCAGTGCGCTAACTGCTCCTTACCTGTAGACGCTCAGACTCTTAGAACCTTAGTTTACTCAAATGCGAAACAAACGCTAAGTGAGAGAAAGCAGTGAAGGGCTTGCCCCACACCCACAGCATGCAGCTCTACTGCCAGAACCACTGAGATGCAGGTCCCTGTGTGGCAGTCAAGAAAGAGGCGCCCCAGGGGGGTGATCTCCACGTGGCTGCTCCTTGTCCTCGCTGCTCAGACTGGGGTCTCGGGGAGGAGAAAGGGTCACTGTCCTGACGGCCGGCCACAGCTGCAGACAGAGTGGGCATCGGGGTCGGCCCCCATGCCAACTCCCTGCCCTTCGCCCAGGGATGCAGCTTCTTTCCCACGGCTGGGGGATGGGGGCCGAGTAGGGACAAGGAAGGTGACCCGCCGCCAAACAGGGAAAGGTCAAAGTCTCAGCTGAAACGGGGAGAGAATTCGAGAATTCTCTATGTGAGATCCCCCTGTACCCTGTACTACAAGGCCTGGTCTCATTTCTCTTTCTTTCGGGTGGGGCGGGAGGGGCTGTGCCTGGTGCCCCGCCCCCTCGCTGGGCTTCCGCTGCTCTTCCCCATCAACAGCCAACCCATCCCATTTTTTCTGGCGGCACCCAGATCCATATATAACCCACATATACATATGCACAATTAAAACACTAACGCAAAGCAATAATTAGACACGTTTGTTGAAAAGCAACACACTTCTGTAAGAAACAGAATTCTAAAAATTTTCTAAGAAATAAAATTTCCAGTGGTGGTTGAGAAAGAAAAAGAAGAAAAAAGATATTGCTTTTGGGCAGACTATTTTCTTCCTTTAAGTATTCGTTGCCATTATACTCAGTTGGGCTTTCTCTATACCATAAACGAAGCCCACGGAATATGTAGATTTTGAATTTTTACTTTTCTTCCTTTATTCCCTTCTAAAATGAAATGACCAACTAGACTATAAGTCACATTTCTGAAAACAACATACTGGGGACCCATCTTTTGAAAATAATCTTACGTACAGTAACTGACAGTCAGAGCAGTGCTGGACCTGTGCGCCATCTAGTGGCAGTTCGTTTCTTTTCAAGGACACACAAGAAAAAAGGACCAATTACAGAATTTAAAAGTTGGGCAAAAAAACACCTGCCTCGACCCAAGTTTCCCACAGATCTCTTCCTCGACTCCCCTGTTCCGCGTGTTTCCTTCCCTTCCGACGCTCCTGTGAGACTCCACTCGTCGCACCCCAGGGGGCACTCTGAGAGCTCACCAGAAAACGCGGCTCCTGGAGCGGTAAGCTGGGCGGGCCGGGGGGTGCCTTCTCCCTGGGCGGGCTCCCTGCCACACGGAGGAGCCTGGGTCACAGAGGAGGCCCAGCAGCTCACCTCCCACTCAGAGATGCCGCTGGTGCAGCCGTGAGCCTCAGGGCTCCTGGTCACTCCTGCCCCCTCTTCTCGCCAACAAGCGCTTTGTAAGTGCTCACAGGAGCCCA
Organism: Phyllostomus hastatus; assembly: GCF_019186645.2. NCBI lineage: Eukaryota > Metazoa > Chordata > Mammalia > Chiroptera > Phyllostomidae > Phyllostomus > Phyllostomus hastatus. The sequence continues at coordinate 24,697,653 of NW_025334024.1, forward strand.
CCCCTCCCTCCACTGCCAACCTACTCAGTAAAGGACATCCCAGAAACACCTGCAGGCCTGCCAGGTGAGAGAACCGCTCCTGCGGCCCCAGCGTGCGCTGCCCCTCCCTGCCCGAGCCCTGGAAACAGACCCTCTTCTAACTGGCTCCTGGAGTGGGCTCTGGTTTCGAGCTTTCTCTAACACGCAGCAGCTCCCGTGCAGGGAGCATTCGGGGCCAGACGCCTGTCTAAGCAATTCAGAGACGTCACTGCTGATCTTCTCACCGTATGAAACAGTACACGCGGTTGCCCCCCGTCTACCTGCAGCCCAACTTTACAGGCCAGAAACAGGTTTCAGCACTTAACTTGCCCAAGGGTTCCCCCCAGGAAGAGGCAGAGGCAGAATTCACACTCGGTTCTCTCCAGAGACACACCGTCTCTGAGATTCTTGGGGAACAGTACACTTCTAAACCAAGAAAATAAAGAAAAATCAAGGAAATCAAGGAAAATGAAAGGACGAAGTCCAGGAGGGGAGCGAAATATCCGTACACTGGTTTTCTTCATCGGCTGCCAGCTCCCCTTTACAGGGGATGAAGTTCAAGGCTCAGAGAACACAGACCCTTGAATTATGGCGATCACACACACGTCGAGGTCCCGTCGTCACTTGAACCCAGCTCTAGACTGTCTCTCCGCACCACTCCAAGTGTGTTCTTAGTACCAGTCCGTGTGAGACTTGCTGAGGGGACACTGTCCGTTACACAAATGTCTAAGCAGTGTGTTGTACACCTGACACTGATATTGGATGTCAACTGTGACTGAAAAGTTTTAAATTTTAATTAAAAAAAAAACATTTAAGAAGCTGTACCAGATGGTTTTTAAGGCTTCTGACAACTCTCAAATGTTGGGGTTGCACATTCAGAACATCATGGTTTGGAAGTTGCAAAGCTCAGACTTAGAATCCACACTTTCTAACCGTTTTTCAAAGTGGAATAAACGGGTGTGTTATACTTGCATATTTATGCCTTCCCTCCCCCTACCTCACATGGTAGAGGAAGAATGAGACAATCAATGTCAAGTTTGGGGCATTCCTTTAGAACGGTTTTTCAAAATGTGGCTCAGAAACCATAACTGGGTCATGAAATCAACCAGCAATTTTTTTTTAAATGAAACACAGTCCAGCAGAGATATCTGGTTTGGGTACATACTGTTTTGTGGGACTTTTCTTTCAATTACATATACTTACGTGTGTGAATGGAGTGGGTCAGGGTGTAAGATGCATTTCTTACTACGGGTCACAGACTGTGGGAAAAGCCGGAAATGACTGCGGTCAATGTCAACTCCGCGACATTCCAAACCACCAGCGTTTACTGCTACGCGACCATAAACACTGCGCATCCGCCCAGGCAGTGTCTTCAGCCACGCGCTCCGTCTTGAACAGAGCAGGAGGGCTGCCTCTCGAGGGACACTGGTACAGAGCGACCCAGCAGGCGACCACAAGGTGGGCCGATTCTACCACTAAATATGCGGCCGAATCTCAGGGACCTGGCCGCCAGACTGGCTTCTCAGTGGCCCGGGTTGAGCGAGATGGGCGCAGAGCTGCTCTACCATCTTGCAGACGCCGGGTCTCGGAGCACGAGCGGCAGCCAGCTCCAACCGTGGAAAAGCAGAGTGGGCAAAAGGGCGTTTGCTTTTCTAAAAGGGCCCAATTCCCTTAGCTTATTTGCTTTCCAAAATGAAAACTGTGAGCAATAATTTAGGGTGCCTGCGAGAAACATTTCAGTGCCCCCTTTGGCGGGGAAGGTAACAGGGCAGAGAAAGAGCGGACAGCGATGCCTCCCAGGCCTTTGCTGCCCGCCCACAGCAAGTGCTTCGTTATATGGTTACATAAACGGTTTGAATTACGGAACACAAACAGCCAGATCAATCAAACAGTAAAATGAAAAAGGTACAGTAATTAGTCTAAGGTGGCCCCACAGAGCTAAAGTCCAAGTTTCCACAGCACTCAAAAACAGAGGGCCGTCGTATGTCTGTCCTCCTCGACCCACCAGCTGGCCAGCTGCCCTGTCAAAACAGAAAGGGCGGCGCCCACAGCAGGCAGCCGACACCAGACAGAAACACGTGGCGGGCGCGACAAGAGTCTCGTAGCCCCTCTCGAGTAATAAATGCACTGTATACAAACGAGGAAACCTGTAGCCAACACTCCAAACCAAAATAATACCAACAAATGAAAGCAGTAACAGTAGAAAATGGTCCTAGCAATGGAAAATGGCCTTGCAAGGGTGCAGGCGACAGCTCGGAAGGCAACGAAGATGGAATAAACCATAAGCAGATCAAAAATAGACTTAAAAAGCAGAACAACGGAGAGGGTCTGCCCCGGGACGACACAAGCACTCCAGTAAGCGCTGCATTGGCTGGAGCTGGGGACGGGCAGTGGGGAAGGTCTAATTTCCACCAAGACGGGAGCGTGAGTGCCACCCAGTGTTCTGCTTCCGTGCCTTCGGAGGAAAACAGCCTACTCCGGTCACCTCTCCCAACCCCTCTTCCCAACTTCTGAATGAATGACCTCTTCTGCAACCTTCTCTTGGGTGAAACTTTTATACAAGTAAAACTGCTACTTAAGGGGAAAGTGAAGGAGGAAACGGCAAGATACTGTTTCAAGACGGACACGCGGAAGCCCCGCCAGGACTCGCAGCCCCGGCTGGTCAGGTGGTGCGGACGGCTTTTCACCGGCTTCCTCCGTGGGCCCACCGAGAGCGCCTGGGGGCGGGGGGGAGGGGGTGTTCTCAGGTGCACAGTCGTGTGCATTATTGATAAAACTCGGGAGATGAAGACAGAGATTTTAAAATCGGGGCATTTTCAGGATTTGGGAAACTTTCACATTATATATAGCACGTTTGTGCTGTAATTTTGTGCATAATTTTCTGAGACCAATGTTTAATGTAATAAAATAAGAATACATAAGAAGTCAGCCTAAAAGGCCCACCAGAGACAGAATCTCCTTTTGCAAGGAACACAGACTGAATAGCAAATCGAGGCCTTCTTCTCCAACTTAAATATTTACAGTTAGTCTCACTGCTTGTTTTCTGCAAAAATTTTAATATTTTAAATTATTTGTTTGCAAAGCACATTAAAAATATATATATATATATATATATATATATCTCTTCAAAACTCACCCCTGCAGAAAGCAGCGCTGAGCTGGCAGGGACGACTTCGCCAACTGTAACCTATTGTTCACGCCGTGGCACGGTTTCTCACTGTGTGTCTGTGCACAAGCCTCTCTGCTCTCATGCAGCAGGTGGCGGCCGACCCCGCGAGAGCGGCTGTGGAGTCCCACCGTTTGCCAGCTCTGCACACCCATCCGCCTGCAGGTGGCTCTGGAGCCACAGCTGGCAGACCGTGGCCCTGTAACATGGCGCTGTGTGGGCACCCGGCCACCTGTCACTGCCAGGCTGCAGGGCCCCACTTTGTACGTGGTTTCTACTACTGGGTTAATAAACACAGGGTCACACAATTATGTGACGGACTTGGGTTCATTCAGACAAAACACATCACTTGCTCCCATAACTCAAACTGGTTTACAGGTTGGTCTACACAGTCTCCCAGGCTGAAGAGGACTCAAAAGCGTGCAAGAAGACTGATTCTCCACCCAAGAATACCCAGCTCCGAGCAACACCTCCTCTGGGACCTGCCTAGGGCCTTGTGGGCAGGCAGCGTTCTGACGTAAGTGTCCTGGCACACCCCGGTCCCCTCGAGGGCGTGCCTACACAGCCACAGCACAGCGCCGTCTCACCTGCGCCTGCTGGGAAAGCCACCAGCCTCTGAGAGAGTCACTCACAGGTAAGTCCCTCTAACTGCCTATTGTGGACTCCAACTTTTTATCATCCCCGTCCCATCAAGACTAGAAAGGGAAGGAGGGAGGGAACTATCCCATAACAAAATCCCAACTCCCAAGATGTCCATCGTGGGTTCAAGAATCTAAGAGGAAGAACTCCCCATGGCCAGAAGGACGAGACGCCTCTGAGATCAGGAACAGGCCCTTCCTGCGCTGCAGGAGGAGGGGTATAGGGGGCTGCACCCCTCCCTCGTCAACACCGTGTGGGCACAGGCCGCACTAGGTGCCTCTTTCCATTTCCACACCAAGGCGCGAGGGCAGGGCTGCTGAGCGCACCAGGCAGCTGCTGCCTTGGGGAAGTGAGGCCGAGGCTGCAGCCCCGGGAGGCCATTTACAGTCTCTGTGCTACTGCTGCAAAGCCAGTTCTGCCTCTTTCAGGGGCCCCAGGGGGTTCTTACCGGCCACCTGTCTCTGGCCACCCAGGGAAGAGGAGCAAAGGCAGTCTCTCCGGCTCAGTCGCTGGGAGACTCCGTGTGCAGGGGAGAGAGTGGTCTAAGGCACAACAGAAATGAGTAAAACAATAAGCAGCGGCCGCTTAGGCACTAGTGGGATGCGGTGCTTTTCAGCAGAACTGCCTCTCCTCCCGGCACCAAGAAGTCCTGAAGTAACCTTTCGGGGTTGTGTAAGCAGCTCCCCCTGCCGCTCCCGGGTCTGGGGAGAGGCGGTGATCCGCTCAGTGCAGGCAACCTCGCCACTTCCAGAGGAAATGAAGCGGGGCCTGCCCCTCGTGAGAGGGACTGGGTGCAGTGGACGGGCCACGTGGCGGTGGCTGGGCCTGGGCTGGTGGCACTGCACGCTCTCCACTCCTAGAACAGGGCCGGGGAGGGGGCGGGAACACCAGAAGCCAAGAAAGGGAGGAGGACAGCCAGCCGGCCGTGCTCGGGCTGCTGAGGCGGCCCCGTGGGAGCAGGTGAGGGTGGCGACTCTGAGCATTCTCTCCTCCTCACCACCCCTCGCCCAATCCACACACTCGCCAGGGCTAACCCTTGGGGACACAGGAACAGGAAAGACCTGAAGAGGAAACTTCCCAGTCTGGCTGTGCAAATGGAAGGCAGCAAGTGTGCCAGAGCAGGTGTGGTTTCCACAAGCAGCAGGAGAGTCCTCTCCTCACCCAAAGGTACGAATAGATCTAAAAAAATGTTAATCCCATAGCTACTCTGCGGTGACGGGAAGATAAGATAAGGAGGATACAATAAGGGGCAATAAAAATGCTTTCATATGTCTTTGGGGAACTGATTTCCATCTTGGAGATGGATTAGCCCATGTTCAAAGAATTCTGGTACTAAAACTGCACTGTAATACTGAAAAAGTGGAAATGTGCCAATAGTGGCCAACACCCCCTCCCACAGCCCCCCAAAACCCACTCTAAAACAACTCATTGAAAACACAGCCCTGCATTATTTTTTTTTTTTAAATCAAACAGACCCAGAGACGCCTGCTTTGTCAGATCTAGTGTCCTTTCCCCTAGGGAAGGGGCAACAAAAGCAAGCTCTGGGGGCTGCGAGAAAGAGAGCAGAGGGTGTCTCTAAGCCCGGCAGCCAGCCGGGAGCTGGGCGATTTCTGCCACGCTGGTTTCTGCGAAGCTCTGGATTAAGCCTCCGAGTTCTATCTAGGGAGCCCCAGGGGCGCTGTTAGTCCAGGCAACGGGTGGGAACCACGTGCTGAGTTAACTCCCTGCCTTACCGGTGTCCGTCCTGGACTCTGCAGTCGCAGGTCGCAGCTCCTCCCGCTCCGCAGCACAGCTCACACTAAGGGGACGGAGCGTGGCTCACCTCGCCTGTCACAGGGACCGGCGCTCTGGTTTTCCTGCAGCTTCTTCTAGTGCAGAACTTCCTTTTTATTGAAAACGTATTTATCTGGAGACCAGTAAAGCAAACTAGAGACCTCTTCTCTGCCTTCCCATTGTCTTAAATGGAATTGGTCACGGCACTCCTCTGCTAACAGTGGCTGGGGTTCGTACTCTCTCTAGAACTGTCACTGAGTGGGAAAGCGTTCTGACCTGACCCTGTCAGGGCGGACTTTCCCCTGCCCTACTGCAGGACGCACCACTCACCACTGTCACCGCGGGCACGGGGAACGCAGAACACCGCTTAGCTGGAGTGACAAATACAAGTCACAGGAGGAGAGAGGGCAAGACCTGTTTTCAAACAGAAATCACCCGAAACTGACAGGGAGCTCAGACCTCTCACCCAGCCCACCCGAACTAGGGGAAAAAGGGGATACCCTGTGCTTTGGGGGCCCCTGCACCTAGAGCTGCAGGACCCACCAGAATGCCAGGCTCCACCCCAGCTCAGAGTGGAGGAGAGGGGTGGGGGGGTCCGCCCAGCCCTGTCCCAGGAGGCTTTGCCCTTCATGCTGAGCCAACACAACGGACCTAAGAGCTTGACCTGCAAGATGTATCTTATTTTTAAACATTGGTTTATGTGATAAATTTATAAATGCATATTATTTACTATAATTCAGGCTCAGTAAGTCATTCTTGACGACACTTGCTGAAAGCTCCACCCACTGGGTCCGTGGGTCAGGCTCCAGCAGCCCTCAAAGAGAAAGGGGTGGAGCCGTGGCACAGGTCAGGAGTGGGGCAGTGTTTGGAGCAGAAGTGTCTGCCTTCCAGATGCATGGCCCTGAGAAAGTCGTTGAACTACAGTAAACTTTGCTCTCCTTAACTGTAAGGGGAACTGACTGTACTACACAAACTCTCAGGCCAGCTCCAGAAACTCCAACTCCACGACAGGTGGGAACAGGTAAGAAATCAGCATGGCCATTACCATGGTGACTAGACTTCCCCTCCAGAATGATCTGTATCTTGAACCACAGAATACAATAAATTTTGTTTTTGAAGGTGGCTGACATATTTTACCTATGAAACAACCAATGGCCACGAAGAAGGAGGATGAAAATCAGAATCAAACACCAAGAACTTCCCACAGGAACGCTGGTTTCCTCTTGCCATAAAGGAGGAAGGTGCTGTCTTCTGTTTTCTGAATATCCCTCTTACGCCGGAAGGACAAGTTTATACGTTTTAAGAAGAAAGAAGGATGCGCAAAGCAAGGAATTTCACAAGTGTTGATATAAAATATCTATTTAAGGTTTTACTTATCCATATCTGTCAACAATTTCTTAAAAACACCAATCAGAAGCTATCCAGCTATAAATGCTAATTAAGTCTTGATTTTAGGAAAATTTCTATCTTCTAACGAAAGAAAAAGTGACTGTAAATTAGCAGGACAGGAAAACGAGTCACGTGCGGTCACCTCTTGTCACGGAGCTCCACCTGCCTCCCCCTCACTGCCACCTTAGTGCCGCGGACGTGTGCTCGTGGGCCGGCCTGCACGGTGCCGCTCCCTGCCAGGGCCCTCACAGGGTTAACACGGATGCCTTCTTTGGGGAGCAGAAAGAACCAACCCCGCCCTTTACTACCTGCCAGGCTAAAATCTCACGAGAAAACCAAACTGCTTCCCGTCGGAAGAGACTCGGGATCCCCTTCCAGTGCGGGGAAGGAAGCCTCCTCCCAGGAGCCGGGCTTGAGCAGACCGTGGCGGAGGCAGAGAAAAGGAGAGGCAGCTGGGCCTCCGCCGTCTCCCCTGAGCACCTACTACACAGCTTATGGAAACCCAGAGAAAGAAAAGACGGCCAGAATCCTCGACCACATTTTAGTTTAAAGATTTCAAAGGAAGGCTGACCCCTTCGTGCCGTCCAACCAACCGGTCTCTGCACTCAGGGCTGCCGGGGAAATGGAGTTCTCATCTGCTGCCCTCCCACCCCCTTACTTCCAAGTGCAAGCCTTACAAAATCGAAGGAGAAAGACTCCCTGTGCATGCATCCAAACAAGCAATACGTTGTGTCCCACTCAGGATTAAAAAAATTAGACAGAGATCTACCTAGGCTGTTCTGCCTCAAGCCTCCGTAGGATTTCTGCACGCTTCACGGAATCTTTGCAGGATCCCAAACAGGGCTTAGGGCCACCGAGCCTTGCTAGTTCCATGAAGAGCCTGCTGGGAAAACCCTCCTCTCTCTGAGCTTCAGTACCATCTATACTTAGAAAGCGGCGCTGGGCGAACAGTGTGAGGAGCAGCCCGTGCGGCCAGACCTGGAGGAACAGCTGGCTCCATACACTCGGCATCACGTGCAAAGGGCCCTCCGGCGCCCCGGTCTGCGGAGACGCCACTCCTGGATCAGCTACGGACGACGCACTTCGAGCAAATTCTTCATGGTACGGTTTACTGTGAAATACACTTACTTTAAGTTTTTCAGGGTTAAGTGCTTTTAAAGAGATAAATACAAACCACATCAAAATGAAAAGTCACTTGTTTCCTCTTACAGCGAAAGGAACAAAGGAAATGAGCCAAATCAAATCCAATTCATTTTAAGAATCAAGATTTCTAAGCTTACAATCATAAACGAGAGTTTCCACAAGTAGCTTAGAAGTCACAACTGTTAATTAAACAGAAGGCACTAAAAATTATCCCCATTAATGAGAGTGAAAGCCCGAAGCTACTGACCTTTTAGGGTAAAATCTTGCTTTGTTAAAACATTTTTTTCCTTACATATGTAAATCAGCTATAAGAGATCATGAAAATATTTTCTTAAAAAACCTAAAATCCAGCAGTTTTCTTTAGGCATGGAAAAATAAACTGACTGTAAAAGACAGTGAAAAGAAGCCTGAACTCTTTTAAATGTACCATATTTAGATTTCTTTTTTCTCTCAAGTGTCACTTTCATCTTTGACTAGTAATAAATTCATACCTCTCAATACCTTAAATTACCAGTGCATAATTAAAAGCGTGTGTTAGAATCATTCATAAAACCTATATTTCAAGTATACATATCACACTTAGTTCCTAACACACACATTAAAGAAGCATATCCAAGAACCTCTGTGTTACACCTTTAACATTTGCGGCATTCATTTTAGTATTTTTTGTCCATTCAACCAAAGACAAATTCCCACCTCTCACCGCTGTATGAGCACGAGAAATACTTACAGTAGACAAAAGGATTCCATTTTCTCTCTGGGAATGTTCTCCACCCTCCTAGAGAACTCTTCCGTGCACGGTGCAAATCCGTGTCCGAGTTCTCCAGCAAGAAAGCTCTGGGGGCACCGAACCTGATGTCAATGACACGGCCCTGCAGCTGCCTTCAGAACCCGCTCACCTCCACCGTGAGACAGCTGACTGTGAAAAATGGTGGCTGAGACACCCTCTATACATTAAATTAAGGAGCTCTGATGAAGGCGCTGGCACCCACCCACTTCAGACAAAGGAAAATAATCTGCAACTGTACCAGGCACAGATAATTGAGTCATCGCCCACGCAGGGTCAGTGTTAGAGGTTTCCTCCATCTTTACAACATGCAAACCACAGCTCATTGTCTCCTCTCAGAAACCAGTTCTTTGCGATGCTGCAGTGGGTCGGAGTTCTCAAGCAGCCCTAGTCTTGGGTGAATCTAGACCCCCGGTCTTCCGGTGCACGGGGGAGGGGGGCGGCGGGTTGTGGGGGCGACCTCCTCACAGCTCCTCTCCCTTCCTTGAGCAGCCCTCCCCCTCTCCCCACCTGCCAGCCCCTCCAGTCCTCCCATTGTTAGGAGTAGAGAAAGTCCCACACCTCCGAAGGGAGCTGCGCCTCCCCACTAGGTGAGCGATCTCCAAGTCCACACTGCGGAAGAAGCCCAGCCCCGAAGTCCAGACCCCACGGTCCCACGAGACAGAGACAGTCCTTGGCACGGAAAGCTATACATCACTGTCTTTTCTGTTGTTTTTAAGGAGAGACAACAAGAAGCTGCTTTCTGATGCTGAGGTAAAAGCAGTTTCTCTCCCATGCTACTCAAGGCATTCAAAGTGTTACAGGCGACATTTACAATTTTACTGACCTCCAGATAATGCTTGCATGACTTAGAAATAGAAAGTTTTCATTTCGCTCACACGATCCCTTTCTCCACACCAAAAATTGGAAATATACTTAAAGGACTTACTGCATACTCTTTTGAGGACGAATTTAAAAAAAGAGAATAACTTGAAGAGAAGAATCATGTTTTTGGTGTTACTATTTAGTGCTTGTCACATAAAGCCTTATGCTAAAGCATCTTCTGGGAGATAATTCCAAATACCTCTAATAGTACTTTTTCCCTATAACAAAATACAAAATGACTGAATTCCTTGGTAAAATATCCTACACACACACACACACACACACACACACACACACACACATTCATCTACGATCCCAAAGAAGAATCTGGCTTTAGAAAAGAAATTCTACCTTATTTTATGTCAAGTAAGAACTGCACTTCACATGCATCTTAAAAAAAAAAAAAAAAAACATCCTAAGGCACGTCCACACCGCTCCCTGCTCGGAGATGGAGTCTGCAACAATCCTAAACAGCCATTTAAATCTTTCAGCAAATACCCCTCTGCCCCACCCAACAGCTTTTTTTAAAAAAAGAAAAACATCAGAATTACAAGGCGCACAGGTCTGCAGTTCTCGGGAGAATCAGCACTTTCCCCGTCACACCAGACAGTGCCTCTGCACTCATCTCGGCGCTTCCGGCGAGCCGAGACCCTGTCTCTCGGAGGGCGCACAGCACCACCCTGCCACTCTGTCCGCCAGGTGCATTCCTCTTCGTTTCTTTACACGGCACAGGCGAGGGCCGTCCTACCTGCAGCCCCCAAGCAGGAGGAGTTCCAGAGCGGCGGGTGCCGCCGGTCGCCGCAGCCCTTCTCCGCCTTCCCTGTGGGATGAGCGCTGTCAGAACCAGTGCTCAAGTTTTTCCCACTCCGAACAGCCGGAAGTGGGGTGGGGGGGGGAGGGTGAGGGGTAGGCAGGGAGGAGAGAGGAGTCAGAGGGGAGAGAGAGAGAAGGAGGAAAAAGGCAAAGAGAACGCCCTGCAAATGTTGATAGGACTGAAGCACTGGAGAGCCCAATTTGACGAGACTGCAGGGCCCCCCAAGACGGGTGCCTCGCAGCCCCCAGGGCACAGCATCCCCATCCGAGCCGCTCTGCAGCTCTGCACGGATGCAGGAGTCGGACCCCAGTTTGAAAGCACAAACTGATGGGAGTAACAGTTTATAGGTTACAGAAGGGTATTTTATTGTTAACGGACTGTACCAAGTTAAGATTTAAGAGGGGGAGAGACAATATGTAGACAAGGAATGCTATGATACTTCCCGCCCCCCCACCCAAGCCACTGCAATTACTCTGATGTGAATTTTTGATGACTTCCGACATCTTGCATGATTAAAAATCGCTTCAGCTGTCATGTCTGGTTAATGTGAAAAATGCACTTGCTGCACTGTGATGCAGTTCTGTAGCCGTAGATTGCAACCCCAGTTGTGAAGCTGGTCCCTGAACTGAGCAGCAAAAATTTGCACATGCCATGGTGCTAAAATAAACGGTGGTTAAAAGATTTTGTACAGCAGCAGGCAGATCCTGCCATTTTAGCCTACAGAATGCGCAGCTCCGGCACCCGAGCATCTCAGATGCCTGCGCCCTCGTCAACTGCACTGGCCTTCACACAGAACGGCAAACTCACCATCTTAAAGGTTTGGCTTCTCAGCAGTTAGAAGACTTTGATACTGTTTAAATAGCTATTCACATCAATTACAGCTTCGAACAGAAGCGAGGCTATTTGCATCTCAGGAATATACAGCCAATGAAACTGTCAGTGACACAGGGAAATGCAGACCTTTTATTAACATATGCTCAGCTCAGCTGTCAATTCTTTGTACGACATTTAGGGGAAAACATGTGATGTGCAAGTAATGAATATTCCCATTCTACCATAATGGTTTTTAAAAGCGTTCTCAGGGAGAGGTTTTTTTTTTCCTGTGTTTTAATGTATAACCTGAAAATTAAAGACTACATTGAAATACAAACAAGTGTTTTTCACCATCACTAAAAGAAATGCGATGCAGCAAACGGCTAGGCAATTACAGGGAGGCTTGTGAAGAACCGAAGATGAAACCTCACTAAGAAACAGGCACCGGATGATTAAAGCCAGGCTGGGCAGGTAGTGGACTGTCATTACGGCGCAGAATGCAAAAGAAAAACCAAGACAAAGGCTCTTTCATCTTCAAAAACAACATCCACAAACCCACGATTGCAATCAGCTGGGTGCAAAACCAACCTCTATACCGCAGAACCCGCAGAACACATGATACTTGCCAATTAAAAAAAATTCTATTCAAACATTAACTTGGCTACTTAGCATCTAGAATTTGGCTACTTAAGGTTCTTATTCGTCTACAATCATCAACTTGGTATTTAAAGAAGCAGAACAAGTTAGATTTTATTGCTATAAAAGAAAAACAATATAATTAATCTGTATTTCTTACAACAGAACTTTTGCCAATTAAGTGCTCGGAGTTGAGATGTTTGAGACCTTGCTGCCTTATAAAAAAGAGAAAACTCTGAGAGAAAACGTCTGAACAGTAACAATGGAAGAACGTATGTTACCAACATGAAAATCAGCTCGTGATTTCCTTTGTTTTATTCACTGTGATCGCACGCACCAAATGCGTGATTTGCAGGTGCGTGTGTTAACAAGCCCTGTAAATCTCAGGAGCATTCTAGTTTTGTTTCTTCCCCAAACTTAAAATTAACTGCACCGACAGTGCTATTCGATGGCATAGCAGATGTCACGGTAGTTGCAACGAACGTTCAACAATTCAAGCTTCTTCCTGTTCCAGACCCAACACACGGTACCACTAGCAGCTCGGAAACTGCAGAGGCTGAGGGAGAAACCCCGTGCTGGGGAGTAGCTGTGAAATTAACCAGGCTCGGCTGCCGCTCCAATTACTGAACAAAAGACAACCCTGGGGGACCTCTCTCTAAACCAGTCTAAGAAACAAACTCTTTTGTTTGGGATCAGATACGTACTGCACCCGAGCACAGTATGGCGATGCAGCAACCACAGTCTCTGCCTGGGGAGGGAAGGGGCAAGGAAAAAAAAAACGCCAAGACCCCAGTGTGCTCCCGATCAAACCACGGCACCAGTGGTCAAACCTGTGCTCCTCTGAGGGAACCTTGTGAAGGTCGCTATGGGTGAATGAGAAACCCCCGTCATTACTAAGAAAACAAAACAAGAAATATCTCACTGAGTCACTCACTATTACGACATCTTTCTTCCTCAGTACAGCCAACAAATACATGAAGGGGATATTTAAGCTAGAAGGAACTGTAAACCGGCTTGGATTCCCTCTCCCCTCCATCCATGAGTAATCCAAGGAAACCAGATTCCGGCTGCAGAGGGCCTCGGGGCGCAGGGGGCCGAGAAGTGTTAACGCACCTGCTGCAGACGCCAGATGCCTGAATGTGTGCCTGAAGGTCATCTGGAAGGAAATCACCTTACAAAGGAGGTAGCTCTCCACTTGTTTTCCTGAACATAAAGTGGTCCATTCCTAACTGTCTATCTGGTAGTCTCGTGTTTCACTTTGTTTTGGGCTTTATATGGCCCTAAGCGCCAAAAACTAAAACAAAGAAAAAAGAGAGACGGCTAGTGGACCCAGCACTGATTAATATACGGAATAAAAGCTGGCCTGCTGATACAACAGCAGAGAGGACATCGAACCCTTTCTACCAAAGGGGGGTTAACACCATCTTTCCGAACCACTCCGTGCACCACCCCATTCTGGACTGCAGCGGCAGCTGACCTGCACCTCACGCACGCTCTGTAAGATACACACTATGCAAGATACACACTACATAAGATATCTAGACACCCACAAGTGCAAAGACACGTGCATCTTACTACCACAATGACCAAAGTGTATCAAGGCCTCGGTGTACTTGAAAAATCTCCAAATTTCGGGTGAAGGCTTAAATCTGCAAGCCATGTTCCATATAAAATCCCAACAAAGCACGCACTTAGATAGTTCCTTAGAATTCAGTGTAATCTTGCACAGAAAAGTTTCAAGTTTGTTATTTTTATTTTCATCTCTCGACAGACTCTCCCAATGAGTCCATTCAGGAACTTCCCAGCAAAGTGCAGGCATAAGACCGAGGGGAAAAAAAAGGTTTTCCTAAAAAAGCAGGAACACTTCCTCCAACTGAGGATATTCAGGTTGCAAAGCTGTTAGCTGGTCTGAAAGATTTCTGAGTAGGGAGGAAAAAACAGGGGGCGGGGGGCAGTTCCAGCTTCCTTAGGCCCACGCTTGAAAGACAATGAGGGTGAGGAGGTGTTTCTGAAGGTGTGGCATTGGTAGCCCCCCTCCCTTTTTTTTTAGCCTGTAATCATTAATAATTAAGATCACAGAATAGAAGGAGGAAGCCACTGAATGCTGTGATCCCAGCGGAATGACAGTAATCACCAGCAGAATTACGTTCAGGTGGACGACTCTAACGCTCTGAAGCACACCGGCGACGACACGCCGGGCTTTCCCTGGAAATCACACTTTCCCGGTCCCCGGTGAGCTCTGTTCTGCCGCCTGCCAGGCCCGCTGGCTGCTGGGAAGATGGAGTAGTACCACTGGTGGTTAGTGCTTCCACGAGAGTTAAGAATGAGAGGCCACGTGAGGTTGGCCACATGAGGCTGGGCAGTTACCGTCCCCTGGTCCCGAGCCCTCTGAGGCACAGCAGGGTCCTGGCTGCCTTCCGAGCCCACCGTCCCCATCCTCCTCCTCCTCCTGGCTCCTCTCTCCTCGCCGAGACCTGGTTCCCTTGCCTCGTGCATCTCTTCCTTTTTACTGCCACCGCTCTCGCCTCTAGGCCAGTGGCTCTGGAAAATTCTGTCTGCAGCTATTCTCTGAGCAGTGTTTCTCATCCTCTCTCTCTCAAAATTTTAGGGGCATTTCCACCAGGATGTCTTGCCAGAACATCGGTAACTGAGAGGAACTCTCCACCTTCAATCTGGTTAATGAACCCGCTTTCTCAGCCCTGACCAGCAGCACCAACCCTTCCCCCCGAGTTACTTCTGAACGTCCCTCTGGAGCCCACCGAGGGCGGCAGGTGTTGCACCGCACACGCCCCGTGCACATCACTCCCTCTCTGTCCTCGGCCCCCAGCCTGGCCCTGGCCGGGCGGCTACAACACCTCAGCAGGGGTCCTTCCACCGGCCAAGGCAACTTCTGTAAGTGTTTCCTCACCCTCCCTCCTTCCTTTGGACATTTACCTGCTCCAAAACTTTCAGCGGAAGGTACTGCCTGCACACTGCTGCCTGGCAGCCGCTCCTTGCACATTCCATGTCCCTCCCTGACAGCTTCTACTCCTCAGCATATAACCTGCCTTTGGTCGGGTCATTACTCTCATATCCCCGTGCACGGCCTGCAAGCTAAACGCATTTAATTCTTCCAGGCCTGTTCGGACCCCGTCTACTGCAGGGGTCTTCCCCAACTGCCCCCAAATCCACTCATCATCGCCTCCGCCGCTCCTCTGAGCTCCCTCGGCATTCAGTCTCATGCCAAACCCATTGAGCCCGGCCTGTCCCTTTACGCTGTCTCGGACAGTGCGGTCCTGCTACAGGAATGCTAGGCTTGGCTCTCCGGGTGGAAGACAATGAGCTCCCAGAAGACAGTGCCCGCGATTCGTATTTACTCTCACCCTCATCAGGGCCCACCACGGTGCTGTCCTCAAGGGCACTCAACAAAACCATTTCCCCAACGTTGATTTTTTATTAGCGCTCACCTACCCACAGCAGATGCAGGCAACTACTTACAGGGGAGCTAAATATAAATGTTACTTTTGCTTGTCATTTGTTCTTTCAAACCTCTTCAGCTCCCTGAGATAAGTGCAGCCTTAGGTAGTAAGACAAATGCTGATGTGGCTCTTGGCCAATGTGCAGAGGCATCAAACTCCTCTTTGTGACTAAGCAGCATTACCAACAGGATTCAATTCCCAGAGTCGGCTTCCTTCTCGGCTGCGTCCACAGCCAAGGAGTTTCAGGGAAAACGAGACAGTCCTGGCCCAGAGTCAGCGGCCCGGCGGTCAGAGCCGATCTGTCCTGAGGAATCAGCTGAGGATGAAACAGCAGTCTGCCAGTTTCGTCAGCGACACTCCACCTTGAGCGCTGTTTTATGGGAGGACCACTGGACTCAGGCAGTCAATAAAAATGAGACAGTTTCTGCGTGTCTTTATTTAGCAGTAAAGCAGATTGCGGTCATTCTCTGTTGCTCAGACGCAACCCTGTCTGCCCAGAGGTCGAGAAACGGCAGGGAGAAGACAGCTCTCTCGGCACAGAGAAGCCGGGGTTCCTGCCCCCCCACCCCCGGCAGGGCTCTGCCCCTCTGTGCCGTAAACCAAAAGGAATGGGAGCAGGGTTTGCAGGCGGGCCGGGAACTTAACCCATTTCCCCTTTGAACAAGTTTTCAAAAAGGAGTTCCCCAGGAAGTGCAGTTACTAATGGGAACAGGCTAAAGGGAGAGGGGAAGCATCTCGAACATTTATTCCTTCAGGGCAGCACATCACACTGCAGTCCCAGGTTCCAGAAACTCAGGATGAGGAGAGCGAGCTCGCTAGTCTGCCCATACGCTCCCTCCCTCTCCCTCTCTCTCTCTCTCTCTCTCTCTCTCTCTCTCTCTCTCACACACACAGACACACACACAGCCTCTATAAAATCTTAACATTTACACAGCGGGAACAAATGACTTCGGCAAGAACTTACAGGCTACACGACATTCTTTTAATAAGAAATAAAGTAACAGATTGTCGGAAGCTTACCCGTCGCATAGCCATCAAGTTTTGGGGGCGCTTCCTCGCCCTCGTGGCACAGGTGAGAAAGAAGGCGTGGAGAAACTCCGAGTCCGGCCAAGGTCACTCGGGACCTGGGTTTCCTGCTTACAGAGCTCTTTGCCCAGCACCGCGGGACACTGTGCCCCGGCACCTGCAAGGTGTGCGCCCGAGCCCGGGTCGCACGGAGTCCGAAGTCACTACTCGGAGGAGGGCTGAGCACAAAAGGGCAGCGTCCGGCTCGCTGGTCCTCGTGACCCGTGTGCTTCACACGGGCGGTGTGTTCAGTACCAGGCTGAGTGCAAACAGAATCCTCTCGAATTCGGTTTTAAATGTAGCAGGGAACTTGTTATCTGAAGGAGAACTGGAGCTCACTACAGCCCCAGGATGCCTTTATAAATGTGGATACCGGGAGTTCGGATTTGCTCCCTGCAGCAGGTCCATTGTGCTGCTACTATGACTTTAGAGAAAAGACACTAATTTTCGTGTAATTTTTTTTTCTGCACATATTTGCTATTTCTGCTATTGGTGGGCAAACACTGATGAGGGCAAA
Organism: Phyllostomus hastatus; assembly: GCF_019186645.2. Classification (NCBI taxonomy): domain Eukaryota; kingdom Metazoa; phylum Chordata; class Mammalia; order Chiroptera; family Phyllostomidae; genus Phyllostomus; species Phyllostomus hastatus. The sequence goes on from NW_025334024.1 coordinate 24,714,735, forward strand.
AAGCGACTTTAAAAAAGACTCCTCTTTAAAAAGAAAAGAATGACTAAAATTAGCTAATCCTCAATGATTTAAACAACGGAAAAACTGTATTCCGTTATCTGGTCAGAATCTCAAATTCACTGACATATAAAACATGGGTTCCTGAAATTTTCCTACGAAGGAGAATTATAGGCAGGGTTCTATCTTCTCCGTAATCTCTACTATGAAGTCGAATATGGCATTCCTCAAAGCAATAAATAATATCTGAAATCAAGATATAATAAAATTATATTCAAGGATATAGCCTTAAAAAAAGAGCCAGGGTAAAAATTACACGAGAAATAACAACAGAGCGAATCCGGAACGGAAAACGTGGTGCCGCCTGCAGGCCTAGGCGAAGGGGCGAGAGGGGCTCGAGCCAGGGCCCGGCCAGAGCCACCGCCCGCAGTCCTGACGGACAGCCGAGACCGGGGAGGCGGGTGGTCTCGCCTGCACCTCAGGAGCTCAGGCTGCCCCGCAGTAAAGCACAGGCCAGGCCCTCACCCCTGCACTGCACCCATCCGGTCTCTAGCACAGGGACTCGAAGATCCGAAATTCAAAACAGTCTTTGAAAATTAAGCTGATTTCTCAATCTGCTTTGCCCACGCCACTCTTCGCTCTGCCAGCCTCCCAACAGTGACAGGTGGGTTTTTAGAACAACGGTTCGGTTGGGTGAAGGTGCCCCTTACCACCGAGTCCTCCAGCCAACCACTCTGGTGACTGAAGGCGACAAAAAAGGTCCCAGCTCCGCTACTCGGCCACGTCATACGCTGAAGCCGAGGCTGGGCATGTCAGATAGCCGAATCCCCTGGGGTTAGCCTGAAACACGGAAAACCTCGTGACGGTGGGGCTGTATCACTCTCAGGGAGCTCCACAAAGCATCTCGCCCGGCGTTCAGTGCTCCACGTGCACTTACTGACTAACCTGGAAGGTGTTGCGCGCTGTTATCCAGGAGCTCTAGAAATACCTACACGGCTACAGACTGCTACCGGCCTTCTCCCACTGCGGTGCTTCCTGGCAAACCGACATTTAGAATTGAACCTGCAGGTGCCTGTGTAGCTACCTACACAGTATCTGAGCCTAATCTAATCACATTCTACTCAGCACCCTACAAGGCTGCCTGTCCCTGATTTCTGAAATGCACCTCCCGCCTCAGTTCTCTCCTCCATAAGATGGGAAAACATCGCCGGACCCTCGGGGCCAACACTGCATCTTCAACTGTCCACACAACAGGGCGACTCTTCGAAGCAAAGAGGAGTCATTGCAAACGACTTCTAAAACACAGGCTGCACATTTTAATACATTTTTCAAATCTGCAGCCTGATTTAGACATTTCCAAGGAAATAGTTATTCTGCCTTTCTGCTTTTTCTCGTGGCATCTGCTGCCACCAGCAGCTAAGGGGGAGTGAAACCTAATGTCATCAGCAGCAGACCCCAGACCCCCGGCACGGGCCCCTGCGGGCCGGGGGGTGGCGGCCGGAAGCGCGTGAGAAGGCGAACAAAACGAGGGTGTGCGGGAAGGAGCAAGGGGGGGAAGTGGGGTTAGTGAAGGAAAAACAACAAGTCCGTTTTTCATCTCGCCTGGCTCCCGCTGATGGCAGACGGTGAGTTTAATCTGCTGAGAGACCAGATCTAAGGCTTCCCTTTGGCACGGTCCACCCGTGAATTATTAACATTTGCAGAAGCCAAAGCACATCCGCTCACAGCGCTCACGGAGGACAATGACGATCAACTCAGATGGGATTATTAATCCCTCCACTTCCTGCCCTCTGCCCCCGCCCTTCCTCATTCCCCTCTGGGGTCCGGCTGCTGTTCAGGCAGCGTGTTCGGAGCGGCGGCCTCGGTGCCAGCCGGTGCCTCCACGGTGAAAAAAATAATCAATGGCCAACTATAAGTCATAAGTTTTTAATATACATAAGAATTAAACATATGTTTTATTGACCGCTGTGTCCTTCATGAAGCAAAGATTAAAAACCAGGGTGGTAACAAATTCTTTGTGGATTCAAACACCTAAATAATAAATACTCTGCTTTGCAGGCTAGTTCAGGGTTGATGGATGGGCAGACTAAGATGAGAAGTGGGCACACAGCTGGAAAGGCAGGGTCTTCCTGCACCAGACTTCTGTAATCACTGCCTGGTGGCTCTCAAACCAGAGGGCTTGTGAAAACACGGACTCTGGGACCCCATCTGCAGAGATCTGGGCCCGGCAGGTCTAGGGAGAAGCCAGAGAATCTGCACTTCTAACAAGCTCATAGGTGACGCCGGGGCTGGCCTGAACGCCGCACTCTGGAACGGCGGAGAACGAGCCTCTCTTTCCGGTGGCTGAAGGGGCTGGGGGCATGAGGAAGGTACGGAAGGAAATTAAAACCAACCAGAGGCAGAGAGCTCATCCAAAGACAGAGACGAGGTTCACAGCCCCTCTCCTATCCGAGCTCCCACAGAAAAACTGAGGTGCCCGAAGGGGTCTGCGATGTGCCTGCTGCTCCAAAATGAAGCCCCGCCCCCCAAAATGAGCTGGGGGGGGGGGGCGAACGGTTAACAAATGGTCAAGAACACATGTGAAAGCAGGAGCTGGATTCATTTACAAATTCATTCTTAAAACACGAGAAACAAAATTCAACATCCTTGGTCATCTTCTTCACCGTCACCCTCTCTACCTGGGATGTGGCTCTCCGAGTGACCGAGCCCTCCGCTCTGGACCACAACAGAAACTCTCACACCCCTTCGGTGTGAGGCTGAGTCGGCGCCAGAGGCACAGAAGCAGAACAGAAGCAGAAGCTTCCAGCAAGGGCCAAAAATAAGGAAATGCAGCTTCAGGGTGCCCATTAGAGAGGCAGACGTGAGCAGATTAGCGAGATGGAGACACTGAATTCCACCCCTTCGGGGTTTGCGAGTGCGGAAGGCACCGGTGGGGAGAGCGCGTGGGGGAGAGGCCCGCCTCCGGCGGCCAGCAAGGCTGGGCTCCCGCAGCACCGCCTCTCTGCGGGCCGGGCCGGGCCGGCCTTCCAGCTCCTCTGGGCTCACTCTACACAGCAAGATGCCTTCGGGGGGGGGGGGGCAGGGGGGCACACGCTCCAGGCTGCAGGGGCCGCCCCACAGCCACGACTGCACAGCTAATAATGCCTGGTGGGAAAGAAGGAGGCACGCTGGCGTTAGCGGTGGCTGCTCCGGACGAGAGCCAGTCTAAAAGGCTGGGGGCGAGGGGAAGGGAGAGTGGGATGCAGAGGGCAGAAGGAAGGCAAGAGTGAAAGGAAGAAAGGAAAAAAAGCAAAAAGAAGAGTTGAGGATAGCCGGAAGAAAGGAAGAAAACAGGGAAGGTGAAAACAGAAAGCAAAAAACTGGCAAAACAAAAACAAGCAGAACACCTCTCCCCTAATCTGCTCTAAACTCTGACAGTCTAGTTCGCCTAAGTTTCACGTATGACTTTGTTCTGCTTTGCACGTGCTTGGTGGCGCAATGGCCCACTCAGCACACACCAGGCTGAAAGGCTCTCTGTGACAAGTCTCGAGGAACCCTGAGCCCCTTCGCACAAAGGGCGTCTGTAAACTATGTCGGCAGCAGCTGCGGACATTAGCGCTGCTTTCTGTCCTGACATGTGTCTGAGATGGAAAAATGAGGTCTGTCCCCACTCAGGCTGGAGTATGACCCCTGCAAGGACCACCTTCGTCCCTGCAATTGATTTCAGTGCCCAGCAAACCTTTCACGTGGAAAGGAGCAAACAGGAACGTCACTTCAAAGAAAACAGGTAAGAAAAGGTCTGAGAAGAGAGAAAGGACCAAAACATCAAGAAACTTGACCAGTGGCAAAAGATCTTAATGTCTTTGCAAAAAATAGTAATGTGGAATGCACTCAACCGGCCCACCCCTTGATGCCTCCGGGAGCCAGTCCTGATGGTAAGGACGTATCCAGGTTCAAGTTCCACCTTAGACAGCCACTAATCTCTCTGTCTCGGCCTCAGCTCCTTCCCCTTCTAGTAAAAACATGACAGCACCCTTTCAACCCATCCGCCTTGACACCGTGACGGGGAACCAGATGGTGATGGACAAATGGAAGGATTCCAATAGTGCGCCCCTCACACATCACATCAAATCTCTGGCTTGTTCCTTACTTCCCCCTAAATCTTCCAAATCAGGACAAAGTCACAGAACTCTCCCAACAGCCATTCTTCCAAACCGTCTGAGGGGGACACTCAAACGATGGAGTGGCTGCTCGTGACCCTGCGCGTGTCAGGTCCCTTGCACACAGCGGGAAGGAAGCCGCGCCGTTACCGGGTAAGGGAGAAGACAGTTCATCTGCAGAGCTCGGCCGCTTTTGAACAGTAAGGCCCCCGTTGTGGCCCATCTCTAGCACGTGCTTCCTGGACGACACCTCCCCTCCCCATTAAAGTCTATTTCCCCCGTCACCTTACACAGGTGTTCCCTGGTCTCAAGTCCCTGGTCCACACAGTTTAAAACCCCAAGTGGTGGCTGCCCAGCAGCTTCGAGGGGCAAGAGAGCCGTCGAGAAAGCTCTGTGGAGCCGTCTTCCAAGTTCTCTGACTGAAGCACGTCTTAGCCTGAGAATTAGGGGAAAACTGCATTCTCCTACTGCAGCCATTCGGTTCTCATTCATACTCTCAGAATGCCACACGCAGCGTCTCCCTGCCACCCAACCCTTCCGCCCTCACTGGAGGGAGGGGCTCGCCCTCTATTCCAGGGAAGAGGTGTCCTGGCTGTGGAGAAAGAGGGTGGAAGCCTGTTACGGACACTGATTACTTCTCCTCCTCCCACCCTGGGCCCAGCTCCCTCCGACAGCAGGGCGCTGAACCAGCCCCTCCGTGAGACTCTGACTTCGACTCCGTGCAGGGAGAGTGGCATCAGACACACGCCGAGGGCCAACGGTGCCCGGCTCTGGAACACCATCATGACCTTCTGGGTCCCTGCCTGGTCTCCTCGGTGAAATTCTGCCGTGTGAGTTTGCAGTTTCTTAAAAGGGCCCGTTGATCCTGAGGGTACCCATTTAGATGCCTTCGGGTATTAGCATGCTCTTGTGGGTCAGTTCCTCACTTCTGTGCCGTCTCCCAGACGTGAGCAATTTCGCTGTATAGAGAGATTCTTTCCCCTGTTCTGGGGCAAACAAAAAGTTGAAGGCTTTGTCTGTGTCTTTAAAACCAAACGCACATAATGCCCTTAGACAGCCAAATCATATTACAAGACACAAGATTTCAACATTCCGGCACGCTGCCAGACCTTAATGGCCAGGGAGACGCTCAGTAAGGAAATGGGTCTGCATTAAACCTACAAATAAGTCAACAATCGATAGTTCAGGATTACGGTAAAAATTTTATGTGCCCTTTAAATTGCTTCTAGCATCATCCTTCTAACTCCAGCTCAGCTTCAGAAGCAAAACAAAACAATGATCAAGCAAGAAGCCGAACACAACCTCCTTCCAAAGCACAAAGCCCCGGCGTCTCAAAACTCAGGCTGCTCCAGGATTTCACAGAAATCCTTTGCTGTGTACCTGTAGGGCAGCAAACCTGAGAGGTAACGGGCTGAGCTGTAGACAGTAAATTAAACTGACAGCTCAGAAAGCATAACACTGTGTCTGGAAAAAAGCAAGCTCCTGGAGAAGATAAATGGATGAAACAGTTTTGGCCTTCCTGTAACACTCGGGACCCCCAGCCCCCAGACCAGCGGGGGTTTGTACCAAGGTTTGAAAAGCATGTCCCCCACTTTCTCCCCATTCAATGTGATTTTTACTACGAAGCTTATACAAATGAAAGCAATTCCCACCACATCCAGAGCGGGCTTTCTTTCTACTGTTTATTTTGCCCTAAATGAGCACTCACTTATGCTTCTATCTCAGGCCTCCATTACCTCCCTCCTTCCAATATATCCTGAAGAGTCCCTCCTTCACTAAAAGGCTCTTAGTCTAGGGAAGAAATTCACAACCCAGGGGGCTAAGGACACAGCACTGAACTCCAACCAACAGAAGGGAGTCCGAGTCTGGCACACCTCGCCTCCGAGGCCTCAGGTTCGTCGTCAGGGAAATGGGGGTGGACAACAGTATCCACCCCGGGCGGTTATTAACTGAAAGGATTCAACGAGGAAGCCCAGAAAGTGCTTGGTGCAGTGTCTGGACATAATAAATGTTCAGTCAATCTAGCTTTGCCTCCCAGTTTTAGCTGGCTTAAACCAGAAGACAGGAATTCAAACTGGTCTTTGGTGCCGCATTAGCAGGAACGCTTAACTAAACAAAAGGAGGGGAAGGGAGGGGAGGGAGGAGGGGAGCAAACACAGACATTTAAGGAGGAAAGGGGTACCAGTCTGCAAGGAGTTTCTTCCCAGTCTGCAGCAGATACGGACAAAAACCGAGGATAAGCATTTAGAAACTTTGATGGCAATCTGACAGAGTAACTTTACATAAATTAAACTCAATTTTAAAAACTATGTCTTGTATTTTACATAGCTTTCGTTTCTTTTTTTTTTCCTGGTTAATTCATTCTTACTCTATTCTATAAAAGCATCTCTCAGTTTGACATAAACTGGAAAGAAAAAAAACAGCTTGTGTGGGAAGCACTAACTTGGTAAGCACCTTCCGAGTGAACACCGCCCGCCACCAAGCTCCTCCGACATGAAGACATCCATCCGGGCAGTCTGGGAGCTCACCACACGACCAGGTGCCACTGCAAACGCCCGCAGCCCTTCAGGGGCCCGCCGGGCCCTGCTCCTTTAGAGACTGGTCCGGCTGGGACAGACTGGCATGCGCCGTGGGGCCGAGAGGCCTCGTGAGCAAGGACAAAGCACTCCCAGAGAAGCCACACCAGCGCGTCTTGGTAACCGGGGCAAATCAAGTATATTATCGCCCCCCGCAGCTGTTTCTACCTGTCCCTAGATAGTGCCAGCATTTTAAAATTGACAAATAGTTTTTTCTAAAGTAAAGTGGGGGGTGGAGAATACTCGTTCCCCCCTGTGTCCTTTTGGTCATGCCATTCAAAGAAATAAACCAAAAGGGGTAGTAATGATAAAAGTCGGCGGTGAACCCACACTGCCCACTTGTGATCTGCTGACCTGCCCCTCCCCTTTGTTTCCTGATGAAACAGCCCAGTCCTGGCTGTGAAGGTATTTTCTAAGACAAGGGTCCTTTCTGCGCATTTCCTGGGAGCTGTGTCAGGCCCAGTCTTGCTCAGCAGATCCGGCCCCAGTGCTTCCAGTGCTGCAGTTCTCTGGACAGCACAGCACAGGCGGGACTTGCCCTCCGGTCCCCCAGGGCAATTCAGGTGGCGTGTGCCTCGCTAAGGATCACTGCAGACCATCAGTGATGCAGACCGGGGCGGCCAGCGACCTGCGTGTGGGGGACTCGCTCAACCTCTTGATGTCTGGAGTGCAAGATGGAAGGAAGCAAGCACTCGTGAAACAGGAAAACGCTTACAAAGAAAGCAACACACCCCAGGCCCAAGAGCCCTGCAGCGGGAGAAATTCTAGGCACAGGTCTTGTCGGCAGAGGATGCCGCCCGTCCTCCCTCCCGGCCACTTTCCCGGGTCCCCCGCAAACCAACTGACCAACAAGCAAAACCGAGAGTCTGCCCTGGTGGGGCCCTTCTCTCAGCTCCCTCCCAGAATGTGGAGTTTCGGTGGCGGTGGTGGGAACCCGGGCCCCGAAGTTTTGTAACGGAGGAGCCATGCTTTGCAACCACCACCAGAGGAAGGAGCCACCTCCGAGACTGCAGGCCTAAAAAGCCTGCATCGAACCCTCCAAAGCGGAAAGAGACCAGAGGGCGCCGGGCAGGCAGGCCGGAGTGGCGCACAGGGGGCAGGGCGGCTGTCTGGGAATGAGAGACTGATTTACGGCAGTGCACTCGGTGGCGGCCTGAGCCCTCACTGAAGTCACACCTGCCCCAGCACCAAGCAGTTCTGCAGGCACCAAGACGCGCCCACTCCTGGGCCCTGAAACCCAGGGATCCGAAGGTTCCAGAGTGCAGATGACGAGGGCTGCGGAGCGCCGGGGCGCTGTGACAGATGTCGGCGGGTCAAGAGACGCCTGGTGAAGGAGGGAGGATGACTCAGCTCCAGTGCAGAGATGCCAGGGTCTGGCCAGTATCTGAAGTGCTCTATTAAATTGTCAGATAAATACTGTAGCCCTGGGCTTCTCCCCAAAAACTCTTTCTGAGCCATTCCAAGTTCCTTAGGCTGGTGATTGATACTCCTTGCTCACTGCAGGACACTAGACACCTCGGGGAAGGCAAACCGCCATGTCATTTCCTGCTCGCTCTGAGTGCATGCAGCGTCCACTTAGTGCCCGTTGTGAGGGCCCTGCACTCAGGGTACGAGCAAATGGACAAGTGAAGACCTGAAATCTCACATCCCTGGTGCACTCAGAAGCGGTTTCTCACTCCACAGGCAATGCCTTGAACACCCATTTGATGTCCAGGGTTACCAATTTTAATTCCGCTCAAAGAAGACTTTCATGCTGTAACTGCCGACTCTGCTGCCAGGCCACGTGCCGAGCTTTCCTCCGGTCACAAACAGGAAAGTTAAACCGCGTCGGCGCTCACAGCAGCAGCCCGCACCGGACGGCCTCACTGCGAACACCGACCAGGGCGGCACACTGACCCGCCACTGTTCTTATCTTTCCACGTGCTTGCTGGCTCTCAGCAGCCCCAAGCTTCGCCCTGGGCCACGACTTAACACCCAGGACCAGCAAGCACATCTACTACGTGGGGGTCGTACGGATGCCACAGGGTCCACGCAAGAGACGGCACTGGCACGACGGCAGCCGGAGCGAGGGCCCTGGGCGAAGCAGGACGCGTCTCCCCACGTGCACTCGGCTCCCACAGCCCCGTGTGCGCAGTGCTCGCTCCGCAACGGGAGGGAGTCTCTTGGACCAACGGAACCTGGACCGCGCAGAACTGGACCCATTTGCTAGTGAACCCAAGAGCGTTGGCTACAGGCTGTGTTCAGTCCAGAACGGGCGGCTGTTACAAGCTGGGAAAGGGCACGATTCAAATACCCGTGAGGGTCCTTTAAAACCTCACACGAAAGGTCACCACACGGCTCCCTCGGGGCCAGGGGAACAGAACCAAGCAGCTCAGTAGGCACACCCCCTTCATCGAGAACCTTCGCATGAGGAGACTCCACACCATCTCCGTGTGGAAACATCTAAAGAGCAGTCAACCTTCACAGCCCATCGGTTCAACATGTCCACTGATCCGTCTGGCCTTGGTCGCCATCTCCCTGCGGAGAGGCCTGCTCGAGCAGTACTAAGGGCAGAAACCACAGGGCAGATGGGTCGGTTTTTCCTGCGGAGACCACTGCTCGGAATGGTTATAAAAACGATCAGTGAGCACACAGATGGGACTCGTACGAACGACCCTCGTCTCTTCCTTAAATTCACTGCAGCAGCTCTGATAAGACCTCTCCTTGGCACACATGCTCAGCGCTTCCGTTTCTAGAAACAAGCGACAGTGACAACTATGTTTCCTCCGCTGGTTCAGAAAGCACGTCCCCCCAGCTGACTGCAGCAAGGGGAGGCTTCCTGCGCTTCCCCCTCCACACGAGCACTCTGCCAGCAGTCTTCCGAGAGCCGCTATTAGCACGCTAATCACTCCGGGCACGTCCGAGCCCGATGCTCGTTCCAACAAACTGCCAACAGGATTTCCAAAACCAGTTCCCACCAAGAACTTGCCAATGCTACAAACACACAATTAGCAAGCAATACAACCACTTTTCCTCTTAGCTGGGATACACAATACACAGTTGCATTTAAGCAGCAGTATTTTAATTCTGAAGATATAAAGGTAAAAGATAAACAACGAAAATAACAACTTAGGTTATATATCAATAAGGGGTTACACCAGCCCATGTGATTCATTTTTATATTTAACCAAAGTCATTCATTTTCTTTTGATCATTTAAAAGACAAGCTAAGGGTGATTTGAACATACTCTACATTTTCAAGGTCAAAAAACAGAAAAAAGGAAATGAGTATCTTATTACAGGCATAGTGTGGTCCTCAACACAAGGTTTGAACAAGTCAATTATTATTGCACCATTAGTCTTACAGGTGATATACCAGTTTGCCTGGCTTTAATTTTCTCATAGCTATTTTATTCTCTGCTTCTTAAGGCTTCCTTTTCTCAAAAAAAAAAAAAAAATTTCCTTTTCTTGCCCTGGCTGGTATAGCTCAGTGGATTGAGTGCTGACCTGTGAACCAAAGGGTCGCAGGTTCGATTCCCAGTCTGGGCACATGCCTGGGTTATGGGCCAGGTATCCAGTTAGCAGGATGCATGAGAGGCAACCAGACATTGATGTTTTCCTCCCTCTTTTTCCCCCTCACTTCCCCCTTTCTAAAAATAAATAAATAAAATCTTTTAAAAAAGAAAGATTTCTTTTTCTCTTTGTTCACCAAGGACAGATTCCCATCTGGAAATTTAGATAGATTATAAAGACCTTCAGTATAGGATCTTTTTTTTTTTCCTTAAAGGGCTAAATTTTCACTTATCTAAGATTTGAATTAGCTGCCAAATCAACTCCAACAAGACATTCTAAATTTCTGTTTACTTCGTGGAGACTTGTTTCTTCTTAAGCAGTAAAGCCAACTAACTCAATCTGGAAGTCACGGGGAAGAGAGACCTGAAAAGACTACTAAAGGGAGGGCACCCAGGGAAAGCCCTAGAGCTCAGGCTGCAGTCAGAGCTTGGGCTTTTCAGGGGTCCTACTCGATGCTAAAGGAAGGTGGTAAGCAGGGGCCCCCCAGAGAACAGAGAAAAGGTTAGGCTGTCTGGTTGGCTGAAGTAGAAACACACACACACGCTCTTCCTACCTTAGAAAAGCACCATGATTGAATCCCACTCGTACTTATCCTAGTAACTAGATATTTAAGGCTTTTATAAAGCAGACGATTTCTAGTTGCAAGATGTCTCAATGGAAATCCCTCAAACACATTACTGTCCTAGATTTAGGGCAGGCCCTGAGGGTACAGCCCTTGTGAAAAAGGAAGGAGAGGTATAGTTGGCTGCCACGAGGGAAAACCTGTGAAGCTGGAGGCAGAGACGAGTTATATGGCCGAAAACCAAGGAATGCCAGGAGCCCCCGGTGGCCAGAAGAGGGATTTCCTCCCCAGCGCCTTTAGAGCGAGGACGGTGCTACCAACACCTTCATTTCCAACTCTGGCCTCCAGAACCGTAAGAGGTAAAGTTCTCATGTTTTAGGCACTAAGTTTGTGGTAAATCGTTGTGGTAGCCCTAGGAATCTAATGCAATGACATTATTATATTTTGGTCTGGTGCCATTTGGAAATAGATGGGCCAACGCTGAGAAACTGCAGCTCCCATTTTTACCACCAGCTCAGGCTCTTCCTGCACAGCCTCCCTGAAATATACATGTAATCTAATGGAAACGCCCAGAGTAGGACTGAACTGTGGAAATCTGTGCTTTATTACTAGGGAGCACACATCGTCCACAGTATACTAGGGCTGTTTGGACCCTAATAAAGCTATGTGATCTGACCTCAATCTTTTTTTCCAAAGACAGAAGTGAGCGAGTGAGTCTCTGTGAGAAGACTTGTGCTCACAAGCACCTTAAGTCACTGAGAACAGAACAGGATAATCACTTTGGTAACGTGTCCTATGAACAGTTATTGCTCTTCACCTGTTACACAAATGTACCGTCCTTCTTGAGGACATTTTCCAAAAAGTAAAATCAATAAACATAATTAAAAATTCTACCAGCATCAGCCATACAGATATTTAAGTGTTGTTTTTTTTTTAAGTACATGACCTTTGCTGGCCACAGCAATCTTTTAAAAACGCGTTCTCAGTGATTCCAACATCACTGACTATGGTGAAGAAAACAGTAGCAACAAAAAGCCATATTAATTTCAAGCTCCATTAGCAACGGAAGGAAATATAACCAGTGTGTACCCAACAGAGAAGGACGACCATGCACCTACAGATGTACGTACAGGGAAATGCCTTTTCCAGCTTCTACGCAAACAGTGAATGGTACGGCCTCTGTCCGAGGGTCCTCCAGCCTCTCCTCTTGTGAATTTATAAACTGACACGACGAATTCTCTGACTGGCACTGGACACTGGGGATGAGGGTGCACTCTCATCTCAAAACCACACTGGTTGGCAAACAGAAGTTCACGCACAAAAATCCATCAGATTTATGGTATGTGAATTATATCTCAATAAAGCCGTTAATATAAATGAGGAAACAATGTCCATCAAAAAGCACATCTGGACTTTCTAGAAACAAAAAGCTGGAAATTTCCAAGTTCACTCTTCTTGGACAGCAGACACATCATGAGAACAACTGAAAGGAAGGCAGCTCCAAGCTGCGGCTGAGCGCCGGCTCGGTTCTTCCTCCACCTGCCCGCGCACAGGAAGTCGGGCGAGGACCCGGCATGAAAGGGCGGGGCGTCAGGAACTCAGAGCCGCGCAGAGCGGCCGAAACTGTCCACTCCCTACTGTCACCGGAGCCACCTCAGATCAAGCCTGAGTCTCAGCCCTCTGCCAGTTAGATTTCCCCCTTCGAAACCTGGGCTGGAAAGACGACGAAGTCACCGGAGGGCTGACTTTGAAACCAGTACGTCTTCAGTCAGGCCCACAGGCTCAGCTCTCCACGACTCAAACGCCATCTCGGACTGACCACTTTGCACTTCTGAAGCTACTCCAGAGAAGCCCGGCTGAGAGGTGACATTCTGAGACGGAAGCACGCTTCCGCTCAGAGTTCAAAGACTTCTCAGTGGTCGGAGCAGAACTCTGCGCCATGCTCATTCCAAATCAAGAAACTCTGACGTGACCAAGCGTGCACTGCTCGAAAACCCCCAATGGGGGTGCTGAAGGGGGGTGTTCACGCATCAAGCAGAAGGTGGGAACGAATGGTCGTCACGACTCAACGCACTCAGGAACCTGGCGCTCCTGCTCCACCCAAAAACGGGAGCATGTCGGTGGGAGGTCGTGCGGTGTGCCCCTAAATACGGCCGAGTGTTCCACATGTGGGTTATAAATACGCCAGAGGAAACTTCAAAAAGCAGTTAGTTTTTAAAATAAAAAAAATTAAAAAATAAAAACAAACAACTTCTTTGGTATGTTAAACATCAGAACGCTCAAACAAACAACCACCTTTCAGCAAGTGCCATTTCTTTGTGCACTACTGGGGTACCCCCCCCCAAATACGTGGTGATTATTCACAGTATCTGAGCTCTATCCCATTTACCCACGTCATCCCTGTTATAAGTATGGGTTCACAGAGCATCAAGCAGTACTAATAGAAGGATGGGAAGGGTACAGCTAAAACAAAAATTTTCTTAGAAAGTTAAGCATACATGTCATTTTAAGATTACACAGATATAAGAAGGCATCTATCTATAAGGTGACAGGCAAACTGTAATTTAGCACATAAAGTTAAAAAAAAAAACCCTGGATCTCCATTCTCTGGGAACATACCAACAACAGGAGAAATAGTGGATATGTACAGTTAGTTCAGCTTCCAATCTGAAGGACAGAGCTTTAGGTTTCTGAACCGGAGGGAATACAGAACCGTGGCCCTCGGATGGATGAAAATGGCTCTCGCGCAGGGTAGGGGGTACCGGGTACCAATTCAAACGGAGCCCAAACAGTAGTAACACAAGCAGCCTCCATCCGTGCTGGGATTTGCCTGTGTGGCAGTGGGGTCCTTTCGACTCCAAGGTAAATCAGTAATAAAAATGGTGCCCCCCCCCGTCCCTTTACTCTAACACAAATGCTGTGCTCCAACTCCGCAACAAATCTGGCAGACACACACACACACCCCCGCCAGTTTCTGATCAGGTGAGATCAGCAACCAATTGTGTCGGCGGTGTGTTCGGTTAAATGAGACCAGAGAGCTCTATTAGACAACTTCCTGGTGCCACTAATGCCGCCAAACATTCCTAGGAATCAATGAGTAGGGTTTAGGAAACTGTACTCTGAGTCTCCCCAGCTCCTTGCCAACCAATGCAAGCAAGATGTGGAAAAGCAATGGGGAAGACAAAGAGTAGAGTTATTTGAGATCTAGCAAAGAAGGCAGTAGAAATGCACAGCTAATGTCTCTGTGCCTTGGGTCAAGGCCAAGGAAGGAAGAGAAGTCTGCTCTCGCAATTACAACCATCTAAAAGCGCAGGTCGGCACTGCTTCCTTCAATTCAGCCTCACGGGGCACTCGGGAGATAACCCGATATCCCCCCACTCAGCCCCCAAAGCTGAGCCTCCCGTTCTCTCTACATCCGAGGAAGACGAGGGTGAACAAAGCGGCCTGGAGTCTGCTGGGCTCCACGTGCCGGGCAGCCCTTACCTGAATGTCCGTGTCCTTCACGGGCTCGAGAGGCTCGAAGGTGGTGGCCGCACTCAGGCTCTCCAAGCGCTGGGAGATGTGGGAGATGTCGAGGCCCCGAGACCCCAGGAGAACTGACCTAGGGAGGACACGGGACAGGGAGGGAAGAGCAGGGTTAGGACCCCCAGCGAGCTTCACATAACACTCGAGTATTTTCTATCCAAAATGTCCTATATACACCGCCCAGACTCTTGGATATGGTCGTCTTACACCTCTCCATAAAGACGTGCCACCTGAGTAACAGACCCAACCTCGCATCTGGCAGCGAGAGGACGTTCTGACTGTGCCTGAGTTAGAGTAAGAGGTTTGTCGAGAATAACGTGAGGGTGTATCAATAAAACGACAGGCCGACTGCTCCAAACGTTTTCCAGGAAAGAAGCCCATGAGACCGAGGACATCCTCAACCCCCATTTTACAGATGGGGGAACGAAGGCGCAGAGAGGCCGACCAACCAACCCGACCAACCGAGTCACGCAGCCAGGAAAGAGCCGACCCAGTCGGGCTCTGCTCCGAGCCACCGTCCTCCCTTCATGGCTTCTGTCAACCCAGATGACAGCGAACCACGAAGCCTGAGGAGCTTCAGAGTAGCCACGTCCAAACTGTATTCGTTGGCCGAGGAAGCGGCAAGTCCCGGGCGACGGATGCCGACGAACAGCAGGCAGGCCAGAGGCCGAGGCCAGCGCCCCACGGCACCTCGGCAAACACCAACCAGGTGCCACGTACTCCCTCCCGGCTGCCCGGCCCAGCAATACTGGAGGCTGTCACCTGACTAACACTCGTTTTTGGAGCGAGGTGGGAATGATACAGTGAGCCTCATTTCTACTTATCTGAGGCAACGTAACAATGGAAGGAGTTTTTTAAAAAATCAGTCTCACTGATATCTAGAACACCTTCTGAAAGAAAGAAACTTAGGGGATTTAGATTGTTGAGACTGCAGCTTTTGGATGATGTTTCAGCATCTGACAATCCCACAGACAAAATCTGTGCGCATTCTGAGTAGCTCAGAAGATGCTAGACCACCGGGCAGCGTGAGTAACCCTAACGTCTACGCGTGTGACGCCCAAAACTTCCTTCCAATCCCGAGCAGACCGACCGGAAAAGAGAAAGGACCCGTCACGCTTACTTCCGTCCTGCTAAGTACCGCAGAAATCGGTGGCGTGTACTCAGAGGGCTCCCCGCTGCAGAACCATGTCTGCTCCACGCACACGTCACATGGGATGCCACCCTGGGGCTGCCAGTGACCGCAGCAGACAGACGATCCTGCCTCTCCCTCCTAACAACCCTAGGCAGCTGATGCGGGCTCCCTGCCCTGGCTGCTCGTCAGCGTCCCCCGGGCACCCTTCCTCCCAAGGATTCCGGCTGGTGCTGGGTGATGCCCTGGGTTATCGGTGTAACTCCCTCCTGCCTTTTCCACAACAGCTTTCCTGAGATGCAATTCACATACCATACAACTCGGCCATTTAAAAAGTGTACCTCAGTGAGCTGTAGTATATTCACAGAGTCGTACAACCATCACCGCAACCAGTTTCGGAACATTTTCATCACCCCGCAAAGTAAACCCCCTCCCCATCAGCAGTCGCCCCATGTCCCCCGGCCTACCCGCTCCCTTGGGAAAACGCCAGTCTGCTCCCTGTCTGCAGAAATGTGCCTTCTCTAACCACGGCGCACAAATGAAACCACACGGCACGCCCTCTCCGGTGACAGGCTTCTCTCAGTCAGCACGGGGTCCTCGAGGTTCGTCCACGCTGAAGCCTGTCTCAGTGGTCCACGGTTCCAATCGCCCACCAGTATTCCTCTGTACGGACACGCCTCGTGTCATTTCCTGTTCACCAGCTGAGGGGCGTCAGGTTGGTCCCGCTTCTCGGCTCGTGTGAACACGGCTAAACACTCGTGTACGAGTGTTTGTGTAGACAGGTGTTTTCATCTCTCTCGGGTGGGCACCCAGGAGTGGAACTGCTGGGTTGTATGGCAACTCCGTATGCAACCTTTCGAGGAAATGCCGCACTGTTTTCCAGAGCGGGCACCGCACTTCCTGTCCCACCCACGGATTGTGCGAGTTTCCGCTTTTCCCGCATGCTCATCGACACGTGTCACTGCCTGTCCTTTTGATTACGGCTTTGTGTGTGTGTGTGTGTGTGTACGCTCGAGAGCGTGAAGTGATACGTTGCTGTGGTTTTGATTCGCATCTCCCGGGTGACTGGGATGCTGAACATCTTTTCATTTGCTCCCTGGAAGTGTCTGTATCTTCTTTGGAAAAATGTCTACTCTGATCTTTCCCTCAATTTTAAATTGGGCTGTCTTTTTGTCTTTGAGTTGTGAGATTTTTTTTACACATTCTGGATACAAGCACCTTCTCAGATGTATAATCTGCAAATGTTTTCTCCCATTCTGTGGGCTCCTCTCTACTTTCTTGCTGGAGTCCTTCGAAGCACACACGTTTTTTGTTTTGTTTTGTTTTGTTTTGATCAGCACAGAGGTCTTTTATTTTTGCTTTTGGTTTCCTACCTGCCCAGGCTCTCCCTAACCTAAGGTCAGGAAGATCTATGCTTTCTTCTAAGAGTTTTAAACTTTTAGCCCTTACACATAGGTCTGCACTCCACTGAGTTACGGGGTCTGACTTCACCCTTTGCATGCGGATGCCCAGCGACAGGCGTCGCAAAGACCCCGGACGGCCGCGGCTCTCTGGGTGGCAGTGAGCCGATCGCAGACACACGGTCAGCTGCTGGACTCACAGCTCCATCACCTACTCCCTGCGTTGTCCCAGGGCCAGCACCCCAGTCCTGACGGCTGCCTTGGTAGGGAGTTTTGAAACTGGAAGCATGAGTCTCCCAACTTACTTCTGCTTTTTAGATATTGTTTGAGCTATTCTAGGTCCCTTGCATTTCCATATAGAGCTTAGGATCAACTTTTCAATTTCTGCGAAACCAAACCAAACAACAACAACAACAACAACAACAACAACAAAAAAACCCAGGTGGGATTCTGACAGGGACGACACTGAATCTGCAGATGAACTGGGGAGTGTTAACGTTTTGATAGTATTAAGTCTTCTGCTTTGGGTGGCGAGCAGACAACGGAGTATAAAGATGTTGTACTATAAAACTACTTGAATGAAACTTGCAGAATGTCGTTACCCAATGTTACCCCAATAAATTTAAGTTTTAAAAATTAAGTCTTCGGATTCAGGAGCAGGGGATGTTTTTCACCTGCTTTCTTAAGTAAACGCGGGCACCACACACGTTTCCCCACCTTGCTCTTCCACAGAGCTCGACGGCATGTGCCGGGGTCCCTCCACGGGCGCCCGTGCTCCCACTCCTCCGTGCTCCCGGGAAGCCCTCCCCTGCACAGGTGTCCCACACCGAGTCAGCCCGTCTGCCCCGGCGAACGTCTGTCTCCAACACTCTCTACACAGACAACGAGCATCCTCGTGCACACGTCATTTCCCACTTTTGCCGGTGCACGCTCGAGATACATCCCGGGAGTGGGGCTGCTGGGTGAGAGGAACATAGGCCAGGCGCTGCCACACTCTGTCTCACAGCCGCCGTATCGCCACACAACAGGCGGGCACGGCCCCGGTGCCCTGGCGGCTCTAAGGTGCACCAGTGTTGAGGATCTCGGCAGTTAGGGGTGAGCCGTTAGAACTGTTAGAAGAGGAGGGTCACCTCAGTGGCCAGGGCCCGCAGACACTGTGCAGTGCACGTGCAGAAGCCCCGACGGGGGGCAGGGAAGGAGGACCGGAGGCGTGGGTCCCAGAAATCTCCAGCTTCTGAGGGTGGAAAAACGCAGAGGTCTCCCGCCCTCTCCCAGACCCAGCTTTGGTAAAGCCAAGCAGCTTCTCCTAAGCCAAACGCCACAGAGGGGGATCAAACATTCCGTCCCAGGAAAGCAAAGCGGAAGCTGTGCTGGTGTCCGTGGGGAGTGGAAGAAACGTCAGGAGGTCTGCGTTCAAGCTCCACCTGTCACTGACTGCCCAACAATCTGAGACACGTCACCTCCCCAAGCGTCACTTCTCTGTGAAATGTGGACAAGACTCCCCGCCTCTCGCACCCCTCAGGCTCGTGCAGACCGTCCGTCGGCCAGGGGCACACCTGCCACAGTCCTTCGAATCCCGGAAAGGGCCCTGCAAATGGGAGGGAGTCTCAGCGACCAGGCTGGATTCGACCACTGGCTTGGCCACCTGCTACCTGACATTCCTCAAGTATGCAAGGGAGATAATAACACTTATTTCACAGGGTTATTTCAAGAAGAAATTATTATACAAGGCACATAAAGTGCTTGGCATAGTGCCTCCCAAATAGTTAAGTGCTTAAAAAGGTAGGTTAGTAGTATTATCATAAGCAGAGTTGTAATTTGCTGTGTGACTTGGGGCGAGTACATGTGCATGCTTTGCATGAACACGGAGAACGGTGTGAAAGAATAAGCAGTCAGTGCCACGGTTACCTTGGACTATACAATTAGGGAGAAAGAGTGTGGCTGGCTTTTTCCCTGTACGCTTCCAGGTGGTCTGGCTTCTGGGTTTGAGTGGAAAAACCCACTGAGCCTCTCTGATGGGAGGGGGGGGTGCAACTGACGGCAGGGAGGGCGCCATAGCTACGGACGACGCTCTGCGTCTCAACCGTGCAAGCAGCACGTGGTACCCAACCCGTTCCATCATCACACCGGGCGTCAGCACATTTGCTCTCAGGGGCTGACGGTAACCACTTCGGGCCTCGCGGGCCCCACCAGCTCGGTCTCAGCACTCAGCTCCGAGACCGTGGTGCACGGCACGCGGGCCGAGCTCCTCCCACGCGGCTCCCGTGGGCTCGTGGGCCACAGCCCACTGAGCCCCGGGGACCACCTTCACGTGGGCGATGCGTGCCCTTCTCCACGTGCGAAGGAAATCAGACAAGTCAAAAATGTTAGACACGCAGAAACAAAAAGCTGTCGAATCATTCCCTAAAACGAAAAACCCAACAAAGTGTGTTTAAACAAATGAATCCAGCACCAAACGATTCAATCTGAAACCTATAATCTACTTTTAATTAAAATCTTAAAGACAGAATCTTCCTTCAGAATCTACTTCGTGGAAGAAAGGAATTCCCTGCTCGGCCCTCCCCACGGTCCTCACCCGGCACCGACACGCTCGCAGCACACTCGACGGCCCTGCCTGTCGGGAAGACGGAAAAACACAGTCGCCAGCCCCGGGGTTTCTTCTGCAGCACCTGCCCCGCCCTGTGCCCATGCTTCCAACATCCCAACTCCCCCCCCCTCAAATAATGGGTTTAAGGTAGAAAAAGACGAGGAAGAGTGGAAATTTACAAGGAGGAGAGCATGACTGTTAACAGTTACCAAGAAAACATTTTCCCTTTTTGCTCTTAATAGGCTGTAAAGCTGATGCAATTAAATTATAACTATAGCAACTCAGCTGGCATCACGGGCCTGCGGCTCCAGCAGCATCCTTGCACCCGAGTGCGGAGCCTGCACAATCAGGACCGGTGGGGGCGGGGGGGGGGGAGGCTGCAGGCAGCAGGGGCATCAACAAGGAGCCTGCGGGGAGGGCGAGGTGGCAGTAACGGGGGGAGGGGGGGCTGGGGCGCTGGGGCGCTGGGCGGGCAGCGGCTCTGGCTGCGTGCGCTCGCGAGGCTGCAGAGTTGACAGCTCCTGCCACCGTTCCTCTGACCTGCCTGTACCAGCACCAGCAGCACCAAAACTAACCAGGACTATCTTTAAAAATGAACTTTTGGGGAGGCCCACAGAAGAATTTCTACAACACACTGACTGATTCAGAAGAGCAGCCAAAACATCCAGCTTTCGAGATTGGCTGGAAAAGAATGTGTAGCCTTTGTACTCACTCCTGGGGCATTTGTTACGTGCCCAACAGAACAACGTACCCATGTTAATGCCAGCACCTTGGTCCCTCTCCAGTTCAATTTGGAACTGGACCATTGCCCACATCTCCCACAGAATCGCAGTGACTCTCTGGACCCACCAAGGTCACGAATAACGGCACCCTCCACCCTCCCGTGACCCTTCCCTCCCTCACGGCTGAGGGAGCGTGTGCTCTGGAGCCGGCGTCTCCGGGCGCCCATCCCGGCTCCCCGCCCACCAGCGGTGTGAGCTGAGAACCGCCTGCCCTCTCTGGGCCTCAGCCGCTCAGCTGTGACGAGGGGACAACAATAATCTTAACACTGGCCGAGAGGACGAAGCACAGTGAGTAATCAGTCGATTACACTTTTTATGGAAAGAAGCAAGGTTTTCTCCCTGCCTTCCAAAAGCTCCTTGAGGGCCAGGACCACATCTCATGACTGGTCGGGGCCCCGGAGCTGGCCTGGGCCTGGCGCCGTTGTGGCGTCCACAGCTCATCACTGCCGGCCAGCGGCCAGTGGCGGGCCGTCAGCACTTCTGCAGCCGCGCCCTCTGGCGCGCACCCGCTGTCCGGTGCTGCAGTCGCTGGCAGGCGCTGCGCTGCCAAGGCCTCTGGGAGGCAGCCTACGGGGTGACTGACAATGAGCAGACTATCACCCCTCACTCAGGTGGCTCCTCGCCTCTGACTGCGCATCAGTGTCCCCCAAGTGCTCTTAAACACTCTGCTCATCGCCGCGAGCTCTCTGGCACGGAGGTGACGCTTACCTGCGTGGCCCACAGTGACTGACATACTCACGGGGGCCGTTACACCCCCCCCAGTCAGTGACCCCCGAGCGGGAACCACTGTCCCTGTTTCTGCGTGACAGAACCCTCTGCCTCCTCCCATCCTGGCCACCTTCGCTTGTGACAGGGCTCACGGCCGGGCCAGACAGACGGGCTGGAAACCCGGGGCAGGGAGACCACACGAGGCCGCTGGCCTGTCTGCACAAGGCTCGGAGTCCAGACCCAGGGCAGGGAAGGAGAAACGGACCCTGCCTGCCCCCAGTACTCACGCCTTGACATCTGCCGTCTCCTGGGACGTGCGGGTGAGGGTGCGGGAACGCAGGCGCTCGCCCGCCTGCTGGATCTCCTGCAGGTTCCGTTCCACGTGGGGGAGCTCCGAGATGCCCTCGGTCTCCGCGGCAAGCTGCTCCGCCTGCTGCAGGAGCTCGCCAAACCCCTCGGTGTCCATCGGTGGCGGCGCGGGTCCTGCAGCGGGGCAGGAGAAAGGGAAAGACAGGTTCACCCACTGCCCGAATCCGTCACAAGCGTAACGAAATGACAGGACTTTCCGTCAACAGACAAGGAGACAGCTCAACAAGGGGACTTTTCCTGAACACGGCCTAAGAACGGGCCCGACACAGGAAATGAGCCAGACTGTGAAGAAACAGATCATTTCTGTGCATGCTGACAGTCCCAAAATTGATTTCTGCCGCCAGAACAAATAAATGCAAAGAAACTACGCCACCGACCGGGGCTCCGGCCTCCTCCCCCAGACTCAAGGCTGACAAGGAAACGGCAGTGGCGGCAGCCACCTCCGGGAGGCTGTGAGAGCGGCCACCCTCCACCTCCCCTTTCTCCACCCGTCTTGGTGATAAAACACCGCCGCCTGCAGGGTGCCAGGCTGCCGGGCAATCCATAAGGCCCTTATCTTGGGACCCTCCTGGGCAGACAGGAGAGGCAGCTCCAGCCCACCGAGCTCCGCTCCATGCCTGGAACACTCTCCACGGCAAAGCGGCTGAACCAAGCCCAGAAGACGACACGTTTGGGGACCTGCTCCATGTCATTCTCACCACCTGCTCCTCCACTAACGTAAGAGACAGTCTCTTCGAGTTCATGTCCAAGTCTCCACTCACATGTCCTTGAGCTTACAAGGTTCCTCAGAGCAGGGACCCGTGTCTGCCTGTTAGATGACGTTCAGCTATTGGACTTAATTGTTCATGTACCTATTGCTTGTAGAAATACAGCAGCTACTAATAATTACAGTAACATACAGGGTCTGGCACAGATAGTGCCCCTTTTTAGTACATAAAAATCTTCTATTACAAAATCATAAGCGTGCAATTCTGTAACATAACAGTAACACACTCAAGCACACCATGTGGCATTTTAGGTGAACGGATCAAATTGCTGTCCGCCTCGTGCGACACATTCACGTGCCCCACCAAACCATGCTCAGTGGCGTCCCTCTGCTGGACCCTGTGCGGAGCAGCTGGTTTCTGGACCGCGAACACCAACAGGACCACGTGTTCCTCTACCAGCAGACCTAGAAAGGCCCTAGGAACAGTGCCAGCATTTAACGGATGTTACGTATTTATAAATATGTAAACACATACACACTGTCCTTGCGTAAGGATCTGACCAAGGTAGTGTTAACTCCCCCTACCATGTAAACCAACAAGATAAACAGTATCGCCATCATCATTAAAAAAAATTTTTACACTGCTAAAAAGCTAACAAAATTCCTTATATAAAAAAATAACAAAATCCCTTAAATAGCAGCTTTTGTTGATGATGCTTCTCCACTTTGTTTTAAACCCAGGGCCTCCACTGCGCCTCTGAAGCCTTGCCCACCGGCCTAGGCCTGCGGTCACGGCGTCCACGCCGTACGCGTCTCAGCGATGAAATGAAGCGCTGGTTGGCGTTCAGAGGCCACGGCCACCACTGTGAATCCACAGCCAGAGGACAGGAACTTGTTCAAGTGAACGCGAAGAACATTAACCCTGAAGGCAAGGCCACAGGGTTAAACAAAAACAGCTCAGCTGGAGTAAATGCTGAAACACACGGGCGTTCTTCACGAGGTGCTGACCTGATGTCAATCTTTAGACAGTCAAGTGCACAACAACTCTACCTCAAGTTTCCATAATCATTACCCCCCCCCATTTTTTTCCCCAACCCAAGAGACTGGGACCCTAACTGGCAGCCCCCGCCTCTGGGAGAGGGGCATGGCCGAAAGAGGAAGGTGTTCTCGGGGACAGGAAACAGAGTGTTTCCAAACAACACTCCTGACTGACGGAGAGGACGCTTCTCCTCAGAAACCCACAAGGTCAGTGACATTCTCCTGCCGGGAACCGGACCCTCCCCACGGACAGGAAGGAAGGTAACGCACCGCCTCTTCCCCGCGTTCTTCTCACCCGAAGGTGAGACAAGAACTCAGACAGAGGAAGCGCTCCACTTCTCACGAGACCTGCCCGTACGAAGATTTGGGGTGACTGATGATGGGTCTGAGTATAACCAATAAAGGCAAGCAACAGCCATGATTTACTTTCACATGGTCCAATAATAAGACTTCGTGAAGTTATTTAAAGAACTATTTGACCACAGTAAAAATAAAGCCTGCGTCTCTAAATAACACCCTAAATTGAATAACCCCGAAGTGCGCGTTAACCTCTGCCTATAAAACTTGCTCCTCGGCCTCTCCAGTGCGGAGGCAACGTGACTCAGCTGCTGCGGCCAAAATCCTTGAAGGCCGGCGTGACTCACGCCCCACCCCCACATCCAACAGGCCGGCGGCGGAGCCTTCAAACCCACCTTCAAAATGTACCCGAACCTACCGCTGCCCGCCACCCATGAGTCACTGTCACCTCTTCCCTGACCTGCTCGCCCCTCACTGCCTGGCCTACAGTCTGTCCTCCACCGGGGCCCCAGGGGTCCTCGTCAAGCAGGGCCACACCCCTCCTCTGCTGAATCTCTTACACGGAGTGAAGCTTCGCAGAGGAGGCCCCACCTCCTCTTACCTCCCAGACTCACCTGGAGCCCTGTCCTGCCCCCCTCCCGTCCTGGGCTGCAGCCACGCCGGGGCCTCCCTGGGCAGGCCCGTTGCCACCCTAGAGTCCCTGTACGCCCTGCCTCCTCTACTTGGATCGCTCCTCTCAGATATGCTCAGGACAGTCCCCCATCTCCGTTTCAGCTAAGCTGTCACCTTGCCTTTGATGACAACCTAGAACAAAATCCTCAAGGGTGCGGCCTGCAAGCACTCCTAGCCCTCCCCCACCTCCCTTACCGCCTGCCACCTCTGCTAAACGCACCTGCGCAAGGACAGGGATCCGCCCGTGTGGTTCGCTGGCACGCTCCCGAGCTCCAAGAACAGCGCCTGGCACACAGTAGGGAGTCATTTGTTGAATGAACAGGAGGAGTTCCATTCCCCCATTTGTGGGTCTGTTCTTCCCAAAGCTTCCTGCACTCCCCTGCCAAATCAGCACCCACTGGCACGCAAAGACCAGAGCGAAAACATTCCCTTCCGACTACCAACTGATACTTAACATTTCTGAGGCTGCAGAGCATAAGGCGGTGGCAGTACAAATGGCATGATTTCAGAGCATGCTCGGTCCAGACGGGCGCTTTCCCGCTGTGCACCCGGACGAAACCCGGCGGAATTTCAGAATAGCCTGGTTTTCAGGTGAACGGAACTCCAAACCAAAGAATAAGTATACGTATAGGAAAAAATCTGCTACGTAACTTCAGAGTCGAAAATAAACCTGTTCTATGTCTCTGAGAAGATATATATACACATACATATATATATTTTATATATATCCGTATTTGAGAAATACTGATCTCTCCTGCATTATATATAAATCAACCAATAGAAGCTAAATTACAAAAGTTATTAAAGTTTCCAAAACTTTTTTCCATAAAGTTTTGATGTAGTTATCATCCCATTTCACTAAAATGTTTTAACCTGTGGTTAATTTTTTTACCAATTTAAGGGCAATTTTTATCACCTCTGCAAAATACGTTTCAAATTAGCCATAAAATATAGGAGTTAAGCCAACCAAATATCAATTTTGACCCACGATGCTGTACATCGATCACGGAAAGAACCTCACTAGCTCTGACCAACAGAAAGAACTCCGAGGGCGGGGGTGGGAGAGGGATGAAGGCCAAGCTTTGTGTTGCAAAAATCTGCCCAGGACTCGCGCAGAGACCGGACACCAGCTGCACCGTGGGGTGCTCTGGAGGAGGGAGCCAGGAAGAAGCTTCGCAAAAGTGGGACGGGGAACAGTCAATCAGCAAAACGGGGCTGGATGGGAGAAGGCCGGACTCATGGCACTAGGAGTCCTCTGTGTGGGCGGGGACTGAGCCTGGCGCGGGAGGCCTGTGAAACACCCACAGGGGCTCCGAGGCCTTCGCAGGGTACCAGGGCCGGGGGCAACACGGTGCTCTCTGGCGCCACCTGGTGGACATCCTGCTGAGCCTCCACGGACCTCTTCCACCACGGGGGCAACGGAAAGCCTCAAAACGCAGGGCAAATTCTCCGCCGCTGTCCCGAGGCAGGGCTGGGTGCCCTTGCAGGGTGGTGACAGAAGGAAGGCCTGGGGATTGCGGGGGAGTGATTTTCTAGTTTTTGTTTTTTTAATCTGGGTGCCACTTGTGTGTTTGTTCAACTTGAGAAAATCCACTGAGCTAGATGCAAAGGGGAGGGTGATGGGGACAGAGCTGGTCCCCAAAAAGAAGACCAAGAGCTTGGGGGGCTGGAAATCTTAGGGAAGAGGGCTGCATGTTACGCTCTATAAACACTCCTCACCAATGAGATCTGACGAGCTTCTGGGCGGGGAGGGCTTCCACGTGCTGGAAGGGTGACACACCTCAGTTCCGTGGGGACAGAAGCTCCAGCGCTCAGGCCCCTCCCAGGCCCCCCTTACGGGCCCCTTTATCCGGCCG
This sequence comes from Phyllostomus hastatus, assembly GCF_019186645.2. NCBI lineage: Eukaryota > Metazoa > Chordata > Mammalia > Chiroptera > Phyllostomidae > Phyllostomus > Phyllostomus hastatus. Next base: position 24,740,630 of record NW_025334024.1, read on the forward strand.
TCCCTCTACGTCCCTTAGTAAACTGGTCAACACAGGCGGAAGTCTCCCAGTTCTGTGTCCTGCTCTGGCGGACTAACTGGACCTCGGATCTACAGCCAGTGGGTCGGAAGCACAGGTACCGTGAACCTGGCGACTGGCCTTGGGGAGCACAGTCGTGCCAGGCGGAACCCTTATCTGATGCTATCTCCAGTCAGGCAGGGTCAGCACCGAGGGAACATGTGGGATAGCCAGCTGGTGTCCAGGGAATCTGAGCGTGGCCTGCGGCGTGGCAAACGCACACCTCGGGGGTCAGAAGCGAGGCAGTGTCGTAGCAGAGCAGGTAGGAGAGTGCCGGAAGGGTACTGCTCCCTTACAGGACGACGCTCGGCTCCCAGCCAACAAGCTGAGCCCCTCCAGACCGCGCTAAATCAGTACGCTCGCAGAACGGCCCCTCCAGGGTTTGGCAGGTGATCTCTTAGTCTCTTGGAGTAGCCATGCTTATCGTATCACTACCTTATTTTGTTTTCTTTTTTAATTTTTTAAAAATATTTTGTTTATTTTTAGAGAGAGGGGAAGAGAAGGAGAAAGAGAAGGAGAGAAACATCAATGTGTGGTTGCCACTCACATGGCCCTCACTGGAGACCTGGTCGGCAACCCAGGCATGTGCCCTGACTGGGAATCAAACCAGTGACCCTTTAGTTCACAGCCTGCGCTCAATCCGTTGAGCTACCCCAGCCAGGGCTCTTTTTAAATTTTTTTATGTATTGATTTTAGAGGAGAGAGAAATATGGAGTTGTTGTTCCACTTTATTTACACATTCATTGGCTGATTCCTGTCTGTGCCCTGATGGAACCCGCGACCTTGGCATACCAGGACGACGGATGCTCTGACCAACTGAGCACCTGGCCGGGGCTCGCTTCTCTTCTTTGAAAGCATCAGCTGCAAGCAGACTGAGTCTTCGCTTGCCCAGAGCTTTGTGGATTCCCAAGCCACGGAACTACTGGTGCTTTGAAGACCACTGGGTCATCCCAGAAATGGGTGTCACCTGTTTGCCTTACTTAAGCCTATGTTACTTCTAGGATACGGCCCCCCAAATCCACACCTTAGGGCCTCGGAGCTGGCAGAAAACAGAGGGAAGCGTGAAACAGCCTCCCGGGCGTCCGTCCTAGACCCGTCTAACAGACTCCTTCCCGGCGTCTAGACTGTGAGACCGCTCGCCTAGGCCAAGGGTCGGCAGACCTTCTCTGCAGAGGGGCGATGGCGAGCATTTGGGCTTCGTGGGCCAGTCCCCGGCTACCCCTCAGGTCTCCTGGAAAGTGGGCAACATGTAAACAAAGGAGGGTGGCTGCCTGCCAGCAACACTTTAATTATGGCCACTCAAACATGAATTTCACGTCATATTCACGTGTCATGAAATAGCCTCCTTTGATCTTTTCAATGATTTCTCAAGACATAAAAACTCTTCTTAGCCTCTCTGGCCCCCGGGGCGTAGCTTGCCAAGGGCATCTGAGCCAGACCCGGTGAGCAATCCCAGCTGCCTGCTCGCCGTGGGCACGGAGCTCTCGTGGTCACCAGGCCTCTGCAGTGACCACAGGAAGCGTGAATGACTGACACGACAGACCCACCGTCGCTGCCCTGCTCTCCCGATCCTGTTTATTTGAAGAGCATATTAGGGAGAAGAAATACGCTTTCTAAGTCATGAACTCTGCCCAGTACATGCTCTTTTGACCCAACACACAGAATGCTAGGCGGACCTCATGGTCCTGTTCAAGTTCAATGCAACATATTGAACCATGTGAATTTCTCCTTTTCCTCATCAGCCACAAACACCCCAGTTGTCCAAGAAATACAAAGGACTAAGAAAGAGATGAAAAAATAAAGGCAAGGCCATCTGTTAAAGGAATCTCAAGATTCACCGATCTGCATGAAAAAATGACACCAACTACTTTCCCTGCAGAATTTCAATATATGCAACCAGTACTTGTTACCACTCACCGTGAACTCTAACTTTATCACATACTCAAATGTCATCCCGGCCAAATGCACAGTTAGCAGTGCGATGATTTTTCTGGATGTTGTCCGAAAGGGGAATTTCAAATACATCCGAAGAAATTAACTCATGCTGTTAGTTATGCATTTTTTCTTCAAAATGTACAACTAACAATGTTATTCCTTGTTTCAATTATTTTTAAAAGTTTTCATATGACAACAAATCAAATCCAAAAAGGATATTTCGAACAGAATGGGTAAACAGGAGAAGGCTGCATTTTGAACCCACAAGCCTGGTTTGAGTGCAGGGGGCTCCCCTGCCAGCTGCAAGGGGGCCCTTCACCCTTGGGATGAGATCCGGGCCTCTCCTCCCAGTCTCACCTATGAAAACATGATAATCCCTACCTCCTCAAGAGGCTGGTGGTACACAGGAAAGGGCTTTATAAACTCCACTGATTTATATCATTGTAAAAGGCTACACGAGTTTTCCAGAGCTGCCAATTTAGTAACATGGCAACATTTTGTCCTTCAATTATATCATACATGGTTATTATTATAAACCCAACTTTCCACAGTAGAAGGTGTGATTCAAAAGAAATTTAGCATTTAATTTCAAGTGGAAATCTTACCCTCAAACCTTCTTCTTTTTCACTGATTTTCGAGTGGGAGAGAGGAAGGGAGGGGACAGGGACGGGGTGGGGGGGGAGAGGGATGGGGGGGGTGAGAGGGGGGAGGGGGAATACTGTTGTTCCACTTATTGATGCACTCACTGGTTGCTTCTCCTATGTGCCCCAACCAGGGACAGAACCCACCACCCTGGTGTCACCAAGACGACACTCCAACCAACAGTCACACAAGCTGTGGCTGCCTCAAACCTTCTTATTAATCAGACTGTAACAGGACGCAGACGCAAGAGCAGTGTTCAGTATTCAACACCAAAGACTGATGGGCAGAGCCTCACTCGAGATATCAAAGACTGGTTTTTGCTCTCCTCTCTATTTTGAATATATAAATTATGGTTAGATGACAGATTCATTCCACCCTTTACCGGACCTGTCAGTTGTCGATTACAACCACCAAGAAGAAAATTATATCTTACCAGACACTATTGTTTCAGAGGCTTCTCGGGAGAGAATAATGATTTTTTAAAAATTGTTGCTGGATAATTCTTTAGAGTCTTGTAAGACTAAAACAAAGTTAGACCTACCGTAATTGTTATTCAGAAGGCAGACTTCCGGAGAAAATAAAGAACGGAAATGAATTACCCTAGACAGAAGAGATATTAAAGACCGGGTGATTCAGTTCTAGTGCTGGCCTGGATGATTCTGTGTCTGCAGTCAGGAATGTGTAAGTACCAGCTTTCCTGATGCGTAAATCACCGCTTGTATCATTTCACCTTCAACGAGCAAAGAGAAGTAACCTGGCATCACACTGGAAACAGAAAGTATCCACGTAGGTTATTTCCTGATAAACTGTCAGCTGTCCTGTCCAGGAGAAGCCAGGCCTGGGGTGCAAGAACAATGGACCCCAACCTGGCTTTGCCCTCCATCAGCCCTCTGACTTTCGGGCTGGCCCTTCCTTGTCTCCGGACCCCAGTTTCATCACCAGGGAGGAGGAGGAGGCCGGCTCAGATGATTTCTAAGGGACTGCCCACCATGAAGAATCTACAAACCTGCGATATTTTAACTCGGTCTTTAAACTCACTTCATGTGTCCTCAGAAGGAGCAGCTCCATTTTAGTGGTGACGGAAACTATCTGTATATACAGCCTTAGGAGTGACACCCGCCCCATGTCACAGCTGGCACACGACAGATCACCAACCTCCCTTCCAAGAGGTCTCTGGCTCCGGCTTTTCTCTCTGAACCAATGATTCTCAACTGGGGGCAAGTCTGCCTCCCAGGGGACATTGCCAACATGGAGAGACGTTTCTGGTGGTCACAACCGAGGGAGAAGGGCTTTGCACTCCTGACATCTAGCGAGTAGAGGCCATAAGCGCTGCTAAACATCCCCCATAAGCGCTGCTAAACATCCCGCAATGCACAGCACAGCCTCCACCACAAAGAATTATCCAGCCCCAAATAACAGTAGAGCTGAGTTTGAGACCCCTCCTGTAAACCAAGGGAGGCTTCTGGTCCCGAGGGCCCTGACGCCTGGAAATACATGCAACATTTTTTAATGTAAGAAAAGCACTATAGCTTTTATTATAGCCTAACAAAAGTCTGAGACCCCCCCCCAAAAAAACCCTTAAAACTGCTGTATATACATTATTACCCCATCTGCGGTTGTTATGGTTATACTCCCACCCTGGCGTGCCACACAGCAATAGAAAAGCTCCAACTATAGCTACATGGAAGCACAGGAATACATTTCAGACATAATGGTGAGCTAAAGCAGCCAGATACCAGAAAAAGGACATACTGCATGATTCCATTCATATGGATTGTAAGAACAGAAAAAATACTAATCTGTGGTTCTAGACATCAGAACACCAGTTATTTCTGGGAGGGGATGGGATTGACTGGGAAAGTACAATAGAACTTCTGGGTGTTGTGGACTGAAATGTGTCCCACAAAAATTCTTATGTTGAGCTCTGGCTGGTGTGGCTCAGTGGACGGGTGCAGGCCTGCAAACCAAAGAATCCCCGGTTTGATTCCCAGCCAGGGCACAGGCCTGGGGCTGTGGGCCAGGTCCCCAGTAGGGGGCGCGCAAGGGGCAGCCACACATTTATGTTTCTCTCCCTTTCTTCCCTTATCTCTAAAAGTAAATAAATAAAATCTTTTTTTTAAAAAAAAGAAACACCAGAGAGCTTGCTTCCTCGCTCCACGACCCCTGCACCCAAAAAGGATATGAGCGCACAGTGAGTGAGGTGGTGGCCACCTACAAGCCAGGAAGAAAGCCTTCGCCAGAACCCGACCACGCCGGCACCCTGATCTCGGACTTCCAGCCTCAAGAACTGTGCGAACCAAACTTCATCGTTTGAGCTGAACTTCTGCTGTTTATTTTGTTACAGCAGCCAGAGCTGGCACACCGGGGTATTGGAAATGTTCTACATCGCAATATGGGTGGCGGTCACACGAGGGAATAACTATTTAAAAATTTACTGAACTATACACTGATGGTTTGTTCACAGATAGTTTTTAGAAGAACTAGCACGAAACACAACATTAGCATACCAAGAAACTTAGCATTACCTCCCAACAGTGAAGGTACGAGTTGGGACAGCCCTGCCAGTCTGATTTCTTTTCCACGAGTGTATGTGACCCTTTCTAACTCTCAGTAACCTGTTAATTTTTAAATCGCTCTAAACTCCCTGTCCCAGAGTGTCTGTTTCACCCAGCCCCGAATGCTTGGAGACAATGACCGTCAAATCCACACCCAGCCTGCTCCCGCAGCCCACTCACACTGCACCCCGGAGTCTGCACCCCTCCCCAGCTCCTCCACCTCTGACTCCCGGATTCCCTCTCTCCAGTCCTAACTCACTCGTCTCCTTCGCATCTGTCCACGACCCGGGCTTGTTTATTTGCAGGCGTGCTCCACTCTCCAGCCTCAGAAACCAAACAGATGCAGACACCCCTCACTCTCCAAATTTCCTATCCAAACTCTCATCACCTAAACAGGTATAGACAGCAAGGGATACTTTTATTTTTTGGCCTTCACCCAAGGATGTGTTTATTGATTTTAGAGAGAGATGAAGGGAGAGAGAAACATCAATGTGAGACAGAAACATTGACTATTGGCTGTCTCCCCCATGGCCCCTACCAGGGATCCAACTGCAACCTAAGCATGTGCCCTGACTGGGAATGGAACCTGCAATGCGCTGGTGTAGAGGGTGCGACACTCCAACCCACTGAGCAACCCAGCCAGGGCGATACTTGTATTTCTGCAGTGTCTTCAGTTATTTTTCTCCCTTTTTCCCAGCTTTCTTGAGATTTATTGATAACACATGTTCAGTCGGAGTTCCCTATCAACCCACCTCAGTGGAGATAATTAAGTAGGCAGCTGGATGCAGGTTGAGGGGTCCAGGCGGGAGACATAAAAGTGAAATGTTAGCCCAATATATGGCTATTTTAAAACTGAGCCTAGATGAGATCACCATGAATGAAAATGTCCCAAATGCAAATGCACAAAGAATAGAACTGAAAGAAAGAAAAGGCATGATGCCCAAGGACACCCTCCCACGCCTCCCAGAAGGCATACAAACGGTGACCCTTGCCTGCAGAAAGCCATTTCAGTTAGGCAAACACACACCTCCTTCTCTACCTGCAGAGGGACAAAACCAGACCAGCGACTCGGTCAACAGGTCATTCAAACTTTGACCAAAGACCCCTGCGGTCGGTCCAGTAACTTTGAAAAAGAGACCCCCGTAACCTTGGGTATTGCCTTTGCAGAAGATGGGGTGCTGTGAACCCAGAGAAAGTGAGAGCCACCTCCCGGTTCTCACCAGTAGTACCTCCCTGGATGGGGAGGAGCATTCCGAGGGATGCGGTAGGAGAGACGACAGGTCGGGAGAGGCTCAGGGGTTGTCCCTGTCGACTCCCTACAAGGTGCATTCCCGAGGGGCGAGCGCGCAGGCAGGGCGTGGCGGAGTGCGGTGGTGGGGAGGTGGCGCCGACCGGGTCGGTGAGCTCGTAGGGGTGGGGCGGGGGCGTGGCGCGTCACACTACCGTGGGGAGTCAGCAAGACAAAGCTCTGTCTTCAGAAAGAGGGCGGACAGGAGACATTCCCGGCACGCAGCCCGACGCTCTACCAGGGCGGTTACACAGGGAGCCGTGCTGCCGGCGTGAGCCGGGCGATCCCGCCTGCCACGAGGCGATCGGGAAGCGTGAGCTGCAGACTCCTGGCGTGGGGACCCAGCTCAGCCCAGCCTCGGAATCCCTGGGTTCAAGGACAAGCGCCGGGGCCCCAGGGCGCTGCCAGAGACAGCCTTACCGATCAATACAGCCGTCTACACCACCCAGGTCCGGGTTAGAGAATGCGGCCGCTGCTTCTCGCGCCGCTCACCGCGCTTCCTGATTGGCCCAGGCCGGCCGCTCCCAGGAGCCCCCGCGCGGCGCGCCGCCAAATGAACTTTATAGAAACCCGCGGAGGCAGACACGGACAAGGGCGGGGCTGGGGGCGGGGCATGCGGCTGAGCAGTCACTCCCGGCACGCCCGGGGCCATCACTTTTATCATTCCACGTGGTTACAGATGGCGCTGCTCTGAGAAAGCGATTCCACGATTACCTACGCGGATTTCTTAGCTTTTATTGAACGTCGTCCTAGTGGCAGGCACTAATCTAGGTGTTGGGGTTACAGTGACAACTACGACAGAAAATATCCCGGCCCTAATAGAGTTCGCAGGGTAGTGCGGGAAGCAAAATACGATCAATGGCTGCCAGTTTGTAAGGAGGGCTAGGACGGAAAAAGCAGGGTGATGGAAGGGAGTCTGCTGATATGATCAGGGAAGGCCTCTGAGGAGGTGGCGTCTGAGCTGAGACATAAATGGTAAAGGGTCAGCCTTGCAAAATCTTGGCTTTAGAACATTCCAAGCAGAGGGAACAGAGTGAAGGCTCCACGGGGAAACAAGGTTAGTGTTTAAGGAAGAGAAGAGGCGAATGACTGGCGGAGGATGAGCAAGGACAGGTGGGGTAAGACTCACACCTGGCTGGGTGTCTTTGTCGTGGACCAGCATCGTCTTCTCGTAATTTTTCCCACCACTGTTCACCCCCCGTCCCCATTCTCTCATTCTCCCCTCCGCCACTGAGACATCCAGTCACCTCTGTACAAATCAAAGTTCAGTTCAGTTCATACTGGACTTTTTTCCCCCCTATTACAATAGTATTTACTGATTAAAATAAGCCCGTACTACTTTATTTAGTGCTTAGCTTTGTTTATCTGAACACTTCACACCAGCATATTGTGGGTTCTTTATCAATGATTGGTGCTAACGGACGATATGCATGAGGATGGCCTTTGTCCTAAAAATATTAAATGTTTATTTAGATCCTGCTGTGGTCAGACAATATCTGGGCTTTTATATATAATCTTACACCTGAGTAGTGTTTTACAAGTTTATGTGGCTTTTTTCCTTTAGCTAAAGAAGAATTTTTTAGATTATTTATTTATTTATTTTTAGAGAGAGGGGAAGGGAAGGAGAAAGAGAGAGAGAAACAGCAATGTGTGGTTGCCTCTTAAGGGCCCCCTACTGGGGACCTGGCCCACAACCCAGGCATCTGCCCTGTCTGGGAATCAAACCAGCAACCCTTTGGTTTGGAGGCCCACACTCAATCCACTGAGCTATGCCAGCCAGGGTGGTAAAGAAGAATTTTGAGGACAGACAAATACTAATAAACCATTGCCAAAGAAAAATCAGGACATTTGCCTTTTAAAGCTGTATATTTCCATATCATAAAACCCAGCAATTCCACTCCTAGATTCATACCTAGATTTCCCTTTTTTAAAAAAAGATTTTATTTATTTTTAGAGAGAGGGGAAGGGAGAGAGAAAGAGAGGGAAAGAAACACCAATATGAGAGAAACATGGGTTGGTTGCCCCTCCTACTTGCCCTGACTAGATACCAAACCTGCAACCTATATACATGCCCTGACCGGGAATCAAACCGGCGCCCCTGCACTTTGCGGGATGAAGACTGACCAACTGACCCACACTGGTCAGGGCCCAAAAGAAACTCTTAGACACGTGCACCAGGAAATATGAGTAAGAATCTTCTTAATAGCAGCGCTGCAGTTCACAACAGCAAAACAAAATAATAAATTAATTAAATGTCCATGAACACAAAGTGGATAAACTGTGGGTACTCTCATACTATCACTATGAAATATTACGCAGCAGTGAAAAATGTGTGAGCTAATAGCCACAAAAACAACATGGGTGAACCTTAGAAACAATGTTAAATGGACAAGGCAACTGCCAGAAGACTTGAATTCATATATAGTGTGGACTCAATTTTCTAATTAAGTTAAAAAGCAAGGAAAACCAAACAAGGTATTGTTTATGCATAGAGGCATAACTAGAAAACACTGGAATGATAAAACAGGGATTATCGCCAGGGGCTAGAAAGGGGCACAGGGAGGACCCCACGAGAAGATGTAAGACCTTGGATATACTCCAGTTCTAGGGGTAGGTAGTCGGTTCATAGGCATTGATTGCATTATTATTTGTTATTAGATGTTACAAATACATTCTTTTATATGTGTACAACAGTGCCTTATACAATTTAAAAATGCCCAAGCAGAGGAAAAAGCAGAACAATATAACTAGAATTTCAACAGCATCAGAACAGCGGTTCTTTTGAAGGCAGGCAGGGCTGTTGACTAGGGAGGGAAAAGAGAGAACCTTCGGAGGTCTGTTAATGTTCTCTTTCTTAATCTGGACGCTGGGTGCATGGATGTATTCACTCTTTTAAAATTCCTTGAACGTCACATTGAAGATTTGTGCATGTTGCCACACACACACTAGTCATTATACTAAAATGAACATGTGAACTATTCCTACCCTGTGGAATATTAACTATTTTTGCTGCCCAGAACTCATATCACTTCTCCTCCCTCAACTGCTCGCCCTCTGGAACGTGTACTTCCTTAGCTTTCCCCACAATGCCCAGCACGTGGTCCGTGGAAGGAAAGCAAGGTACAGTTCCTGAGTGACAGACAGAATCCAGTTCCATGACCGTCGCTCTCTCGAGCTGCGCTGCTGGAGACGGGTTCTTCGTGGGCGGCAGCAAATTACATAAGACTTTGCGAACGGTGGCGGAGTGATCAGCAGTCGTCTTTCAAAGTCATTAAAAGCTTAAAAAGGAAGCTTCTTCCTTTGCACTCCAGATGGGTTTAGTTTCAGCCGCACAAGAGGTGACTTGGCGTTGCCAGGGACGGCAAATAGGCTCTCTCTAGGACGCAAGCTGCTGTTTATGAATTGGTCGGCTTCACCAGCAGCCCTGTGCTGAGGATGCTGAGAGCAGACCCAGGCTCAGTGGAGGAATGCTGGGATCATTTCGGGTAGCAGTCAGGTTGTCTGAGCTCCGGACCACCTGACATGGCCTAACTGAGAAGGAAAGTTGTTATCTAACCTAGAGAGAAGTGGGGCAGTTGGAAGTCGGGTTGGTCGATCCAGCAGCTCACAACCCCCAGGGACTCAGATCTTCTTCCCGTCCCTCGGACCTGCTGTCCTCAGTGTGCACACCGTCTTGGGCGAGCAAAGACGGTTCTGGTCCAAGACGGTAGACAGCTCTGACCCTATAACGTGGGCCATCATCTCAGGGTCACTGTCACAGCTCCTGACCGACACGTGACATTTGAAGCGCTCCAACTGGGATCTGTGCAGGAATAGGCTACAGAAGCACATACATGCACGAAGACCACAGCAATCATGAACTGAGTGCTCCCTGCGTGCGATACCCCATTCTGAAGTCTATACGGTTTTCCTCATTTAACCCTCACAACGACCCTTTGAAAGAGGTGCTATTCACAGCCCCATGTCACAGATGCAAGAAATGAGGCCAGAGGGGGTAAGTGGCTTACTTAAAACCATATGGTAAGCCCAGCATGGGACAATGATTCAGTCATGACTCCAGACCCCATATTAATCCCTACACACTCCTCTCTCCTAGTAATAATGATAATAATACCCCCTACCCTGTAGAGGGCGCTACAATTTAAAGGTACAACCACTTTGGAAAACTAACAGTTTCTTAGAACGTTAAACTCACACCTACCCTAGGACCCTGCCGTTCTACTCCTAGGCATTTACCTGAGAGAAATAAAAACTCTCCCACAAAAAGCCTTGTACAAAAACCCTCACGGTGGCTGTATTCAGAATAACCCAAGCCCAGAAACAACTCAGGTGCCCATCAGCAGGAGAACGAATGACCTCTGGTCTGGCCGGACAATGGGTTTCCATTCAGTAATAACAGGGAACGAACCAGTGATCCCTGTATCGATGCAAATGGAACTCAAAAACTACTCTGGCAACAAAAAGACGGAAAAGAGCACCTGCTATGTCACTCTCTTCGTATCAAATTCAAGAACAGGCAAAGCTAATCTAGGGTGGAGAGAGGAGAGGACAATGTATTCACTGGAAGTATGGGCTGGGAAGGAAGGCACGGAATTTTTCAGGGCGCCACAAATAGCCCACACCTTGATCGTGCGTGGCAACGCACATGTAAAAGTTTATTGAGAGGTACGCTCAAGGCATATGCCCTTTACTGGATGAAATGATTCCCCAATAAAAAGATCAGTAATCTTCAAAGTAAAAAAAGTGATTCGCATCTAATAATATCACACCTGAACCTCCCAAGAACCAGGGGTAGGAAGGGCAGGTGCGGAGACTGAACTCAGGGAGGATTAAGTGACTTAAGGTGACACAGGACAGTGGGGCGGACCGGGGCCTGCACACAAGTTTGCTGATGTCAAGACCAGTGTCCTTAGGCCAAAAAGCCTCCAAGGTGAGCTTAGAAGCCTCCTCGGACCGTACGAAGAGCTGCCCAGTGAAGTCCTCAAGTGGACTCGACTGCCAGCTCTCCCACTCGGGCCTGGAAGGAACCGCACGTTCTCATTAATCAGCAGCAGCTAACTCTCAGATGACACTGTGAAGGTGGTGGGCTTGTGTACACATCTGGTTGTTTCATTTGTTATGAAACATACTGACTACTGAGTGAAAAAAAGCACCCACCCATCCTATACATCTCTCTATCGCTGCTGTTTAAAAACAGCTTTGCTGACATCTATCCACTCTGTTTATGTCAGATGCTGCGATGTGTCGCTGATGCTGCATTTGCCAAAGGAAAAGTGGATTTGATTGACAGGGCCCCGGGGTTTCTCTCTCTTCCTTTTCCATGTTCCAGATGTTTTAAACAAAACAAAACAAAACAAAACAAAACAAAACGTTGGAAGGCTTATCTGCGGGTGCAAAGTGTACTGAAGGAACTGGGGAGTGGGGGCCAGGGGGACCACGGTATGGCTTCAGTTTCTGCAGAAACTTTGCCTCTAAATAAGAGACCCCGTCTTCTTGATTGGTTCAAATTGCCCTCTGTTTTCAGGGGCGGCCTTTCAGTGGAGCCACCTGTTTTGAGACCCATCTGTCGGGGGCTCTGTTGTGGTTGATTATGAAATGTGTTTGCAGCTGGAGATTCAGGAAGAGGGGGAAAACAAACTTCAAACCACAGATGACAAAAGAAGAGTGCCCCCAAGAGGGAAAGCAGAAAACAGAACCAGACTCTCAGTTACCCCCACTCTTAGAAATCCGAGGACTTAACCCTCCTCTGAAAACCCTGAAGAAAATGATCAGCAAACAAGCATGGTAACGAGTAAGGGACGGGGTGGCTGCGACGATTCCCACAGTTCATTCTCCACCCCCCCTTTTTAAGGTTTTATTGATTTATTTTCAGAGAGAGAGAGAGAGAGAGAGAGAGAGAGAGAGAGAGAGAGAGACATGCCTGCAAGAGAGAAACATCGATCGGTTGCCTCTCACACACACCTGACCCAGGACTGGACCCACAACCCAGGCAAGTGCCCTGCCTGGGAATGAACCCACGACCTTTTGCTTTGGGATACAATGCCCAACCAATCCAACCACACCAGTCAGGGCTCATCCTCCCTTTTTTTGATGGCAAGACCCTAGAACACCTCAGTTCACGTTGGGGAGATTACCTCTTTCACATCGTGGTTACTCTTGTAGGGATAATAATAATCTACCACGAGGTGTTGTTCTGAGAATTAAATGAGTTAACACCTGTTAAGGGCTAAGAGCAGTCTTGTACATATAGTAGGCACTCAGTGTGAACTGTTCTCATTTCTGGCAAGGCCTGTTGCCACAATACTCCAGAATTAGTACAGGCTTCTCCCACCCACCAGAACAAAGCCGCCAGGTGCTCCCCATCCCGCCCGTAGGCGTCACAGGCCTTTGCAATTGAGCCTAACTCGCACCAGGCTGGAAGCCCTGAGGGCGGCGGCGTGGCGTATTCCGCCTTATGCCCACCAGGGGGCGCTCGGTCAGCGTTAGTTGAAAAAGATCCTGCAAGACCCACCAGCCAGAGCCTTCTCAGAACGCAGGCTCCAGCCCCCAAGTGATCCACCACACTGGAAGACGGAGCCTGAATTTCTCAAATAGAACTGGCACCCCCGCACTTGGCCCAAGCTGAATTTAACAGTGGCGCGGCGTAGCGGGGCAGGGCCAGCTTCTGTGTGAGGTGCTGTCTCGGTGGTCCATGTTTCTGTAACATTGCTGGATAGGGGAAGCATTCCCAGAGACTCATCTCGCCTTGGCTTAGTTTACCAGCTGGCAACGTTTAAGGAGGACCCATTGCCATCTATTTTGGCAAAAAGGGGTCTCTGCTCCCCGACTTCCGAGCATCCTCTTGGCTGAACATCTACGTGCGAGGCGCTAGTCTGGGCCCTGGGAGTGGCCCCCAGGGGCACGCCCAGTGAGCAGCAGAGATAGAGCCTGCTCCCAGGCCTTCAGAGGCCGCGTCTGACACTGGCCCCAGAACCACTGATGGTTAAATGCCTGTTCTTATTAAAGCCATTGTAGGAATCCCTGTTTGCTTCTTGGCACTTACTCTGCTGTGGGGTGGTTCTGAAATCCAGGTCGATGCCTCTCTGCCTGCCCCCTCCCTGTTCTCATTTTGTCCTTGACCGAAGGAGCCCTTACGGTAACAAGCAGAGGACATGAAATAGAGGTCAGATCCCATCCGTGCCTGTAAAACCAAGATGCGAGATCATTTTATGGCTTCCTAGGCTAAGTAAAAAATGATTGGACAATTTTTACCATCATTACAAGACCTTTTTGCAGTAACTGCAGAGTGGCTCATAAGTGGTCTCCTTGAAATAATGTCCCTATTTCCAAAGAAAGAAACTTTTAATTTGCAAGTGTGCCTTGCCTGACCTGTGTCTTATGCACACACCCTGCTGGGCACCGTCTGCAGGAAGCAAGAACGTTTCCATTAAAAAACGTCCTGCCCTCATGGAGGGTGCATTCTGTGAGGGGAGATACACAAAATGTCAGATACAAACACAGGGGGCTGGGGTGAGCTTCTGAGGTGGAGGGGGCGGGCGAAGACTTGAAGGAGACGAGGAAGGGAGCCCCGGACAGCATCTAAGGCACAGGGAATGGGCGGTGCAAAGGCCCTGAGGCAGCACATCCTTCATGGCTCTGGGGAACAGGGCTAGGCAAACGTAGCTGGTGGGAGGGAGCGAGGGGCCGCTGTGAGCCAATGTCAGGACTTTGGCTTCCACTCTGAGAGAAATGACGAGCCAGTGGGGGGTTTGAATCAGAGGAGTGACCTGTTCTCCCAGGATGCATCTGGGTGCTGTGCAGGGAACACTCCACAGTTCTGGCTGCGCTCACTTGAGTTCTCTCAAAGCTTCTTGAAACATCGCCAGTATCACTATTAAATATTATGCATATTAATATTTAATATTAATATGCATAAGTTGCAGCACCTGGTTGCTGCCCAAGAGTGACCTCTGAATAACCATTATATCTGGGCCCAGATGGACAGTACGAAGCACAAGCCTGGAAACTGAGTTGTGGGGATATTTGCCATCCTCAAGGTCAGCCAGAACACCGAGTCACCATAGCAACGGCTGACGCCCCATGACACCGAGGTTCCCAGACCTCCTTGCTGTGAACAGTCTCGGGTGGAGGAGGGGGCCCAACCTTAGGCCTATGACATCACTTTGTTTATTTCCAAGGTCAGATAACTTTGGAAAACACTGTCTTAGTGCAAGACATCTTCATTTTATGGTACCCTAGTGGGGAGTAACTATCCTCAAGTATACTGAAAAATTCCCCCAAATATCTTCACCAAATGACTGGAAATGCACTTGGTCATACATTATAAACACAGCCCAAACAGGGTCTTTAGTCAAAGAAAAGGTAGGAAAGGTGGGGAGCGCCCTAAACGCTCACACCACGGCCCTTGGAAAACTGGTGTACACCAGCTAACTGCAAACTACTTTCCCGAGGGCCCCTCGGTATACCTCTCGTGCTGTCGTGGCCGTGAGCTGAGAACTGCTAGCACCTGAGGACAGCAAATCTGGTTGTTTCAACCTTTGATGCAGGAGGGTTGTCACCTGACACTAAATGGGCCGATGGAGGCCGAGGGAGAAACGGCCTGCAATAAGTAAAAGGACCACAAGGTGGCAGCAAACACCAAGAAATGAAGTCAAGCTTTTTGCAGATTTGAACTGAAGAGCTGGGATTTACAACACCTGGAGATGGAGTACTTAGAATTCTAGGCAACCAGATTTCAATTAGGCTGCTGATTTTGGTGGGGGGAGGGGGAAACTGTATCTTGCTTTCGACTGGTCTACAATCCCCCTGACCTTATCTGGGATCTTGGTTTTTAGGAAAGCTGTACTAGATAAATGAACCGATGAATTAAACCACTTCTCAGTGGGGGGGTTATTTTTCTCCCGGAGAACATTTGGCAGTATCTGGGAATATTTTTGGTTGTTACAGCTAGGGAAGGGTTGCTGGCATGCAGTAGCTGGAGGCCTGTGATGCTGCAGAACACCCTACAACGCACAGGACAGCCCCCACAAAGAACTTTTCTGACCCGAACTGTCGATGGTGCCCAGGTTGAGACACCCAGATTAAACCAACGAAGTCCTGCCCCTGGTGCAGGGAGACAAGGCTCCTTGGGTCTCATCTCTCTGTAGCCTGGCCCCTGACCCGGGTCTGACACGGAGGAATCACTCAGGAACGCGACAGCCCTGAATTGTACGAGAATACAGGAAAATAGACCACATCGCTGCCCCCCCCCCAAAACTGACAGTCTCTGGGGGCTGAAAGGACAGACACCCACCTGGTGGGTGAGGTCATAGAAAGGGGGGAAGAGGACCAACAGAGATTATAATGGGGTGGGGCTGTCACTCGTTGGAGAATGTGGCTCTCAAGGGGCTCTCTGCTGCCGTGCAGGACAGGGAGGATGAAAAGGGGTGGGGCCAGTCCCCGAAGGATGAGCAGAATTTGGGGAGGTGGAGGGGACACGGGCCAGAGCTAGCATTCCAGAGGACGACACCCTGACCAGGAGTTGAAGGTTGGCCAAGTCTTGCTCTCTGACTTTTGTTGGCGCCATACAATATGTTTCTTTTTTCTTTTAATACAATTTTTAAATCAAAGTGAAAGATACATGACCGGACCACCGTGGGCTGGGGCTGCAATGTGACCGCCCGGGAGGGGGTGCTGTGAGGACGGCCCCAGGCCATGCACGGGAGGAGGTTCTCCAGCACTTGTTCACCTTGTGACCTTGTGTCTGCGCCATTGTCCTTTCCAAATAATTGTTTTTTATTTCGGGAGAAGCGCATGAACTCATGCACCTGTCAAAGGAAAACAAGTCAGGACACAGGAGGCATGTCTGAAGCCCCCGTGGTCTTTTACAGTGCTGGGTGAGCCTCCCCACTTTATATCGGCAGACTTCGGAATCAATGTTAACCTGGCAGAAAGCCACAGAGCTCTGGTTAATAATATCTGCCATTTATTGAGCGCCTACTGTATGCTGTGCATGGTGTTATTTAGGCGTCACGATCCCATTTGGTGGATGAATAATCTGCGCAACGTCACACAGGTGGTAAGGGGCATGACCGGACATAGACCCAGGGCTGGCGTTCTCCGTGCCCCACGCGCTTGCCTCTTAGCCAATAAACCTCTCTCCGCAGCGCACCGGGAAGCTGTGGAGGACTAAGCCACCACAGGTGGGGGCATTCCAGGGCCCACCACTTGGAGCGCTCCGGGCTGAGCGCAGGTGTCCCCGGCAGTAGGAAAAATGCTGTCAGCAGCTCAGCAAGAACGCTCTTTTCTCACTCTGCCTCCGCACGCCTTTGAGAAGAGACAACAAACGGGGAAACTGAGGCTCCAAGAGCAGAAGGAACTGGCCTGAGGCCAGGCCCCTGAGAGGGTGTGAATCAAGGTTGGGACACTGATCTCCGGACGCCTGTGTCCCTAAGTGTGCCTCTTAGCCCGGGGATTCCAGCAGCTGGAGCTCAGGCTCCGGGACGGGCCATTCAAAGCACCTGCCCATTGGTACTCTCTGCTCGCTAAAGAGTCGAAAAGCCCGTGGGAAACGGGCTTGAGGGAAAGAATGTAATCATTGCACTGAGAATCCAGGTGCATCTTGTTCCCGCCCACTGGACGTGGGTGCTCCAACGATGACGCCAGGACCCTCTCTCCCGGGTCTTGGCCCTGCTGTCCTCTGTTGGCGTCACACTCAGGGGAGTTTTCTCCACGTGGTGGCTTCCAGTAGCTTAGCAACCCCCATAGACACACAGAGCATCCTTTGCTCCAGAGTTCCAGCAGATGCCTTAGAATTCACTCTCATTGGCCTGAATTGGGTCATGTGATCCCTGCCCATCACTCTGATTGGCCGGGATTGGGTTGTGGACTGGTCTTTGGGGGAGAGGCAGAGTCAGCCCCGTAGAGCCACGCCGAGTGAGTGGTTGGGGGTCGTTCTGCACCGCGGGATGAGGGCCCCGTGACCGGAAGATGCATGTAGTAGCTTGACTTATTCATGAGAATGGCACGAGTGATTTCTTTGCAGTTTTCAAATACTAAAAGAACATTTGCTCAGTTTTGTGCTTTTTATAGTGTAATGGTTACACATTTCAGGTCTGATCTGCATGATTGACAGTTACTGCCCCGCGGTCCTGAGTCTAGACAATCAGCAAACGATAAACCAAGCCCTGTTCCTCTTTGGAGAGTGTTGACCCTGCCCCACCTCGAGCTGCCAGGGCGGCTGCCGCGGTGCGGAGTGGGGGGCGGATCACCACGATGCGGCGTTACACAGCATGTTCGTCCGCGCATTGGGGGTCCAGTGGCGGGATCCTCGTTATTTTCCTAAATTGTGTTATTTCCTCTAAATGTCCTCTATGTTATAATTTATAGTAAATAGGTGCACTCGTGTACGTAAACACAATTTATTTCCACCGCTCAGGGCTGTCCCCGGCCCGACACCAGGGAGGTACCCGTGCCAGAATCGGTGACCAGCCCCCATCACAGGGGTCCCTTGCTGTTTCACCCTCTATGGCTCCACGATATCGGAAAAGGATCGAGGCGCTCTTTCCATCCCTAAGCCTTTTCTCACATTCTCCCTCCGTCAGGGCGGGGGTGGGCGGGAGGGCTGGGAGGAGCGCCGAGGGCCTTGTGCACATGCGCTCTTGGGGCAGTTTCCCTCTAAAGGAGCTGGGCTGTGGGGATGTTGCCCCGACTTTTCACTGCCCCGCCTCAGCCCCCACCCTGGAGCGCACAGGGCCCCACGCCCTGTGACTTTAGGGCTGTGAGGACCTCATCCACTTGAGGCACCAACTCGGAATCCCTGCCAGGAAAGTGAGTTTCCCAGGCCTGACAGTGGCATGCCCCAAGGGCAGGTGGGAAAGACTTCATTCCCAAAGAAAACACCACTCACCCAGGGATGTGTCTCGTGTCTGGCAGGCCCAGGCAAGAGGGAATGTGGCCCAGGATGGGGGGGAAATGCAGGCCCGGTCCGGTTCTGCTCTCAGGGCCTCGGGGCCTGGGTGTGGGCCTGCGATTACCTGGAGGAAGCCCCTGGTCCCACCCACCTCTTCTCCAGACTCCCTGGTTACAACCAGTGGGATTAAACTAGGGTCAAGGGTAAAGTTTGAGGGCTTTGGGACCAGGTGTGGTAAGGGGGCAGGAGCGAGGAAATGCCATAGGGTTGAGTTGCAAGGTCCACAGGCCTGGACTCGGGGCCCAGAGGATCCAGAGAAGGAAGGGAGGGAGGAGTGGGGTTCCTCCAGGCCTTCTCGTCAGACTGAATCACACATTCTTCCGGAGGCTTCCACACCTCTGTCTGAGCTCGTCTCCCACGCGGCCCGTCCCAGGGTCGGCGTGCAGTGGAGCCACCCTCCTGAAGGCAGGCGCGTTCAGCAGCTGCATCTAGACGTGAAAAATAAATGTTTTCTGACTGCAACGGGGCCTTGAAATGAGACCTCCTCTGACGAAGGGCTGGGATCTTATTTATCCGTCATCTTCCCTCTCTGTGCCCAGCACAGTGATTTACATACAGGAGGGGTCCAATAGATGCTCCTTGAATCAAATCCAGAGCACTTAATGATCGCTCACTGATCGTCAGGCCTAGCCTACAGAGAAGAAGCACTTACGAAGCCCCTATTCTGTGCCAGAGACCGTGCTAGACACACTTAACCTCACGACAGCCCTGTGGAGTAGGCACCACTGTTGTGCCCCTTCCCAGATGGGATGTGTGCGGCCCAGACAGGCCACAGAACTTGCCTATGTAGTGGGGCTACGGTTCCAGCCGGGCGGTCTGGCTGCAGAGGCAACACGTGTAATGGCTTTCCCAGTCACGCTGGGCGTTCACTTCTGGGGTTCCAGAGGGCATTCTGATGCAGCCACGTCAAATTAGAACAGCACGATTATGAATGTCTCCAGCAGACATCCATAACGGTTATGCCCCGCCCACCCTTGGGGAGACGGGGACCCGGAGACAGAGTGAAGCTGCTTCTGTGTTTGTTGGAGCAGCGGAAACATCGTGTCCCCGTCCGGAGAGGTTTGGCAGCTGTGGTTCCCGAGGGCGAGGGTGGGGTTGGGAAAGAGCAGTAACCTTGGCACCAGGAGGCAGAGCCGCATCACACTCCTGCTCCAGCCCCGCGAGGTCTCTGCCAGACTTTCTGGGCAGGAAAAAGCGGCTGGGACGCCAGCCCACCCACTCCACCGTGGTTTTCATAGTGTGAGCCCCCGAGGAGGCTTGGGGCGCCCCCTTGGCCTGGATTGCTCTCTACGAAGCCACTCATCACACCCTGCACGGCAAGGCCTGCCTGTCCCAGACAGACAGGAACCGGACCCCTCCAGCTTCCCCCGGCCACCAATGCCACAGCCCCATGTGAAAGGTTTTGGCTTCAAATACCCACTCGGGCAGAAACACTTCCCGGCAGCAGCTCACTGCGTTTCACCACATGCTTCCCTGGCGCTGTGTCAGCGGGGTGCAGCCCGTTTTAGACCTGAGAAATCAGGTGGGGTGGGGGGGCTGGGAGGGGGAGTGGGGTGGTGGCTTGGCACCCTCGTACCTTGCCAAGTGACTCAGCTGCATACCCAGGTTAGGAAGTCATTGCGATGAACGAAGCACGTGGCCTCCACCCCACTCTCCAGTGTACTTGAACTACAGCCCTCCCACACGCCCAGATACACTGGCCTTGTATCTCCTGCACTCATCAGCTCTGTCCGGAGCAGGGCCTTTGCTCCCTCAGTGCCAGGGTCTCTCCACGCAGGCTCACCCCCATGGCGTCCTCCGTCTTAGCCTTTTTGTTCTCCTGTGCAGTAATTGTCTCTCCCCAGCAGCCTATAAGTTTCATGCCGCCTCACCAATGAGAGCCCATTGCTGGCGTATTCAGTAGGTGCAGCATAGATGGTGCACCAATGAATACACAGAGTGACACAGATACGCAGAAAGGGCAGGGACCAGTTAATTCTAGGGGTGGTAGAGAAAATGCTCACCAAGGGGGAGCCAAGGGCAGGCCAGACAACAGGAAGGGTTTCGCCCGCCCCCACTTACTGTGCCAGCCCCCTCCAGCCCTCTCCACCCCCCTCCAGCCGGCTTCCCTACAGCCCCAGGGGACCCAAGTCCCATATTCCCAGAACACCATCAGGAACGTGGAGCCAGAAGTGTATAGATAAGTTTATTGTCATTTGGGTATTTCATACAAAAAGGAACATAGCAATCAGTTCAGGGTTTATGAAAAAAAAAAAAAACATTGAAAAATCCAGGTTTGTACACGTTGCTCTATTTACAGCGGGGAGCAGGCTCCCCCCAACATCACGCACAGCAGCTGCACTTGTCCGACGCTCCTTTGCAGACGCAACCCTGGGCGCACTTGGCACAGCCCGCGGGGCAGCAGGTGCAGCAGCCTGGGGACAGCAGTGGAACAAGAGGTCAGAGATGGCTTCGCCAGGCACCTCCTCGCCCAGCCCAGCAGCAGGCCTGGTGCAAGCTCCTCCCAGCCCCAGACGCGCCCCGGGGTTCGAGATGGCACGTACTGTCCTGGGGCTACTGGTGGCACCTTCAGAAAAGGGCCCACCCCCTAGGAGAAGGGGGTCCTGCCACCTGGAGTCCAGACGGGGCAGGAAGCCTGGAGAGGCGGTGCCAGGGCCTGGGGTGGGGCGGGGTGGGAGTCAGCCCCCAGCCTCCTGGAACCACGGAGTGAATGAGGTGAGCGAAGTCCTCAAGATCAGAGTGGGGGTGGGGGGGGCGGTCAGGGGAGCTCTGGGCTGGCTCCACAGGAAAGGGCTGCAGGGGCAGGGCAGGGAAGCCAAGTTCAAGTGCTTCGAGTGCTCAGGATACTAGAGGGGTCAGAAGGCTACATTGGGAGACAGATTCTAGTTCTGGCTCCTCTTGACACTACGTGGTGACTTCTCTGGACCTTAGTGTCCTGTTCTAGGATGAGAGGTTGGACTCAACTGCCTCTTAGGCTCTCTCAGCTGATTCTGACTCAGTTGCTAAGGGAAGGGGGCGGGGCAGGGGGGCTGGGGGTAGAGATGCAGGGGTGTTGGTCTGCTGCAGCCCGCTGAGCTAGGGGCTCCCTCCTCTGACTTAGCCCCGCCCCCAGGTTCCCAGAGAGGGCCCCTCACTCACTCTTTTTGCAGGAGGTGCATTTGCAGTCTTTGCACTTGCAGGAGCCAGCGCAGGTGCAGGAGCCACCTGGGGGGAGGAGAAAGTGGGCAGTGAGATGTGTGATGCGGAGGAGACAGCAGCTGGACACCAGTCGCTCCCTGCACTTCCCCCCTCCATACACTCACACACACCCCTGTGAGGACCCCGCACTGGGAGCTCCTGCCCCACTCAGGACATGTAAAGACAAGCCTCACTTTCTCTCTCTTAGTACCAGGAAAATAGGTTCCCTCCAAATTTTACCCCAAAGGGAGATCCAGGCTCCAGACACAGCCCCGGTGGTGGACTGGGCCTGGGGCCAGGGTCGCATGTCCTGAACCGGCAACAGGCCATGTCCCCACCTCCCTGGCAGGTCCGAGGCCTGGGCAGAGCACTGGGTCCCAGTCCAGCAGCCCCCCACCCGCTGGCGGACCTGGAGGACGGCCGCGTGGAGCCTCAGCACCCTCAACTCAGAAACAGAGGCAGAGGGGCACTGGGAATGCTCTCAGAGGCTTGGCTAGGAGGGACACTAGCTAACTACAGGAGCCCCTACAGCCAAGATCGAAATACTCCTTGCTCCAGGTCCAGCCCGAGGACACTGGTCCTATGCCTGGAAAAGGAGCAACCTAAGGCCAGAGCGCGGGGAGGGAAGGATTCGTACCAGTGGAGCAGGAGCAGTTGGGGTCCATTTCGATCCGAGTTGAGGCAGCGGGTCCAAAGCAAGAGGAGAAAAGGCACTCGTGCTCGTCTGCTTGTCCGCAGCGTGGTGGCGCCTAGGAGCCCGCGAGCTCCCTTTATAGCCGGAGGAGGCGGCCCGGGCGCAGAGGCCCCGCCCTGGCCTTTGCACCCCGCTCGGCGGACTGCGTGCAGCCCGCAGCGCCCTCGGCTGGGCTGAGCGCACCTGCGCGGGCCGGGCGCACTGTTCCCCTGTCGCCTTTGGCCCCGGGTCACGTGGAGGGGCTTGTTTGGTACGCGGTGTTCCAGCTCCCGGCCCTTCCCAATTTTCCGCGTGGGGCCGCTGCCCCTGTTCCCGGCTGTTCCGGGAACTCAGCGCCTGAGTCCCAGTGGTCTTCCCCACCCTCGGCTCGCTAGTCCCCGTCCTCAGGTTCACCTTTCCCCCGGAGCCGTGTGCAAACCCAGCCTTGTGCTCACATCCCTGACTTGGCTGGAGCCCAGGAGTTGTGTGCAGGGACCCGTGGTGAACGTGACCTTCAGCCCGTCACTCCCTCATCGCCCCCACCCCCGCACTGTTGTCTGTCCTTGCGCATTTCCTGTTTACGGCAACAGGGACAAGAGGGGTCACCTTTCTCCTTCCTTCAATTCTCCAGGACCAAAGCGGTGAATGGGCACATCGCCAGGGTCCTCAACTTTCTGGGGCCTTTCCTCAGCCTAGCAGGGCCGCCCCACTCCAGGATGGAGGTTCCCAAAGCCCAATGGAATTTCCCCGCACCCCAGGAAGGGATCATTGCAGGCACTAGGCCAACCTGGCTCAAATAACTAACAAACAAAAGTTCTTCCCCTCCCAGTGTTCATGACAATTACCTATCATTGCATCGGCAGCTGGCTTGGTTCATCACTTTTGCTCTTTCAACCCTGACAGCAACTTTAAAGGGGGACCCTAGCATGACACACAGCACGGGGGCTCCCAAGGAACCCACGGGCACGGTCCTGGGAAGGGGTGCCCTGGGTCTGACCCCCCTCGCTCCCCAAGGAAGCAGAAAGAGCCTTCCCTGTGGCCCAGAGGTATGTCTTCGCCAGCGCTCTGGTGCCCCGCTGGATCCTGGAAGTGACAAAGTGACACTTACAAAAGGGATATGTGTGTGTGTGTGTGTGTGTGTGTGTGACTCTGTGGCTACCTTCTATGTTTAGAAGTAAACAGATTCTCATTTCCAGGGGCGGTAAGGAGTTCGCATTTCGTATTCACGGAAATACGGATGGTTGAAAAGTTGTTAGGTGAACCGCCGGTGCAGGTGGCAGCAGAGATGACGACTCCTTTGGTGTCCGATGCACCTTGGACTGTCTTGCTCAAGCTTTACCACCCCCCCCCCCCCGCCGTGCTGATTCCTCTTTGTGGGAGAGGGCCCCGCCTCCTCTGGACCCCTGGCCCCACACCCGCGTGGTGGGTGAAGACGGCCCAGGACGCAGAACGAGCACACCAGGCCAGGTGTGTTTGCACGTAGGAGAATGCCTCCCGTTTGATGAGTGACGCACATGAAGTCACAGCTAATATTAGAGGGTGCTCCCAGCGCGCCAGGTTTCGTTCTGGGTTCATTGCAGGTGTTAAGTCAGTCAAGCCTAAGAACCAGACGCTTATTATGTCCCCTTTGCGTGGTGCAGGAGACTGAGCCGCAGGCAGGTCATGGCACCCGCTACCAGTGCCATGCTGGCTGTCTGCGGCATCATGCCCTCACCTGCCACCTGGTGCCATGACATCACCTGAAGGAGAAGGACACCTGGCCCAGAGCCGGTGGGAAGAGCAGTGAGGAGCAGTCGGGTCCCCATGCGTAGCCTGTGACTTCTCTGGGCTCCGGTTTGCTGTCTCTCCAGCCAAGATCACAACAGGATGATCTCAAAGGACCATTCCAGCCCCGAATAACCACAGGCAGGACTTAACGCCCAGAGGCACCTGGTCAGCCGCCTGTGGGCAGGGGGTGAGTCGGCTGTAGGATAGGTTCAGACCTCTGACGACGGGCTGTGTGATCCCGGGCAGGTTGCTTAACCTCCTGGCAGGTGCCACAATCATTCCAGTCCCCCAACCTTCACTTTCTCACTGGTTCCTGGGCAGAGCGAATGACAGGAGAGGCGAGGAGGGCTCTGTGTCTGTCCCAATGCTGAGGCCAGGTCTTGTCCCAGGGGGCTTATCGCAGGTTATCCCCACTCCCCACAGCACGGGGTCAGCAAGGTTCAAGTGCCACCGATAGCCTCCGACCCAGAGTAATGCTTCAGAACCAGTGAGCCTTTTTCTCCTGGAGCACGCAGGGGTTAGAAGGATTCCCTCCGCACGAATGTCAGTGTGGACAGCGCCCCCAATGGCCACTGTTCATCACACCCTCGCCTAGAGCCTGGACACGATCATTTATCCCTCCTTAGAGACAACATTTCTTTTCTACAAGCAGGGAAAGGCCTTCGCCCGGCCATGCAGCCAGGCAGTGGCGCGGCGGTCTGTGAACCGGGAGGCCTGACGCCAGGGCCCACGCTCGCAGCCCGGGCTGGCTGCCAAACCCTCTTCACACGGGGCACCTGCAGGCAAGCAGGGGCCTGCCTCTGGCCCACGTGACTCATCTTTCTCTTTGATTTTACATCAAATAGCAGCTCCCTCCACAACCAGCCTGGGGGGACAAACCGTCGTCAGTAATTACAAGTCACTCAGGGCTTGTCTAATGAACACCGCCACGCCCCTCGAATGGCGGGAACCCCCCCATCTCCCCGCATGGGCAGATGGACACAAACTCCCTCATCTGGAGCCAGGTCTCAAGTGCACACCCGCTTGCCGAGAACGGGCCAGGCAGTTCCCCTAAAGCCCTGGTCTCTTTGCTGGTGCCAAGTAGCTAAAGGCTGGGTCTGGGAGGGGCAGGGAACTGCCTGACTCATATTCGACGCCAACCCACAACCACGAGCTCTCGGGGTGCGGAGGGGGGCAGGCGTTCTCTCAGAGACCCCAGGCAAGCCAAGAGTGATGATCGCCCGTGGGGATACCGGGGTGGGGGGTGTGCGTGGTTCTGCGAGGCTGTGCGTGCCACACACTGGGGCGTCTGTGACTTGTGTCAAGTGCCCAGGGCACACTTCTGATGAACATGTGTACAGTGTTTATAAACATCTAATTTTCTCATCGGTTCTTCATACATGCATTGCAGTTGCATGTGTTGAATCTCAGAATGGGTTTTGTACATGGGTTTTTGTCCTTTCAAATTTTCCTCAGCAATTCATTTTATTTGACAAAACTTGACATCCATGAATGTTAGACACAAGAAAACGGCACTCAACCCCAGCGTTTTAGAGGCAAGCCCTCGCAGCTGGGGGCCCAAGGCTGTGCCGTGGACAGAAGATGAAGTCACCCGCTGGCCCTAAGGCACTCCGTTTGTTGGGGACGAATATTTCCATGCGGAGCTCAGCTCTCTGCACTTCTGGTCCAGTCTCCCACCCAGCTCCGGCGGGCAAAAATGTCTCACGCCCATGCAAAGGAAAAGAACCGGAGTCGGAGTAAAGTCAGCCGCTTACATTATCCCGCACGTGTTTCATAGAAAAGAGAATGTGGCAAATGGGTCAGGGGGGCTTGAAAACAATACAGGTTTGCAGACATCGCCCTGTTTACAGCGGGGAGCAGGCTCCCCCCAACATCACGCACAGCAGCTGCACTTGCCTGACGCTCCTTCGCAGACGCAGCCCTGGGTGCCCTTGGCACAGCCCACCAGAGCAGCAGGCACAGCAGCCTGGGGGGAACAGGGGAAATGAGAGGTCAGAGATGACTTCACCAGGCACCTCCCTGCCCAGCAGCAGGCCTGGTGCAAGCCCTGGGCCCTGGGGGCGGGGGGCCATAGTATGCGTGCTCTGTTGTGAAACAAGTAGTAAGACCTTCGGGGTTTGGGTGTCACCATGAGGAGGCTGTCCTGCCCCATCTGAGCCTGGGACAGGGCACAGAGCCTGCAGAGGCCATGACGGGGTCCCAGGAGCCAAGGAAGACCAGTTCTCCCAGAACCATGCAGCTCTGGGTTCCCTCTCTTGCCTTAGCTCCGCCTTCAGGTTCCTGGAGAAGGCCCCCAACTCTTCTCGCAGGCGGTGCATTGGCAGTCCTTGCCTGTGCAGGAGCCGGCGCAGGTGCAGGGCTCACTACCTGCGAGGAGGAGAAAGCTGGGCAGTGAGACGTGTGATGCGGGAGAGGCGGCAGCGATCACCAGTCCCCCCTGCACCTCCCCATCAGGCTCAGCCCTGGCAGCTCCTGCCCCACACAGGACAGGTGCAGCCTCAGCCAGCTCCTCCGCCCCTGTGCGGGGGAGCATGGTACACTCCCTGGTATTCACCCTGCAGGGATGGTCCCAGCTCCAGACCGGGTTCAGTCAGGCTGGGTCTGAGGATCAGGACCTTTGTCCTGAGCGCAGAAGACACAGTGCCCCTGCCTCCCAGATTCCACAGACAATTTAGGGTCCTCGGTCCAGCAGGCCCCGGGCTCACCCGATGATGAGGAACAGGACAGCTTTGAGCCTCAGGAGGCTGGAAATTCTCTAATGGGAGGGGGCGGGTGACGGGGGTGGGGGGAGTATGGTGGGGGAGGAATGCCCTTGGCCAGGGAGAGAGCACAGAGTCCGCACCCTCTCTGCAGGAGTCCACTTCCTCTCAAGTTCGAAATACTCCCTCCGCTCAACCCAGGGACACCCTGGTGGGACTGGGAAGACAGTGACCTAAGTGCCAGAGCCTGGGGCCTTTACCACCTGGGCAGGAGCAGTTGGGGTCCATTTCCATCAGAGGCGAGGCAGGGGGTCCAAAGCTGGAGGAGAAGAGTCACCTGCGCTAGTGCAGCGCGTGGTGGCGCCCCGGAGCCAGAAGGGGCGGCCCGGGCGCAAAGTCCTCTCCCTTGCCCTGGCTCTGGGCCGGGCAGAATCCGCGCTGCTCGCAGCGCCTTTGGCTGGGCCCGGCGCACCTGGCGGGGCCGGGCGCATTGTTTCCCTAGTCCTGCTGGGCTCCGTGCGCAACGTGCGGGCGGCACCGCTAACGCCTGATCACGTGAGGGGCTTGTACACAGTGTGGCCCACGGGGTCCAGCCTCCAGGCCCGACCCTTCCCAGTTCTGTGCAGGGGGCAGCCGCAGGCCCTTGGTACTGAAACCCGGCCCCTGCGACCCTTGACGTCTCTATACCCAGTCCCGGGACCTGTCCTCTGCTTTGCTCCTTCCAGGAGCCTGCGTGCAACTCCCCCCGCTCCCCGCCCCCCAACTCGCGTCCTTGACTTGGCAGGAAGGGCGGAGACTCCGGAGGGCGCTGTGTGCAGAGGACCGCGGGCAGTGGAACTCCACCTCCCGCCCGCATTTCTTCTCCCTGTCCCCCGACACCGGGCCTTCAGCCCCGTTTCTGTCCCACACCGCACGTCCGCCGGCGACACCGGCCTCTGCTCCTTCCACTCTCCCCACTCGTCTCCACCCGCGGGGATCCACGGGCGCGTGTGTGGACATCCTTGGCAGAAAACACTGGTGTTCCCCGCAGCCTGTTGGTACACCCCACTCCTGGAGGCTCCTGCAGCAGGGGCTGCCCCCGAAGAGGGAGCACTCCAGGAGACCCGAAGACTTGGCTTTGAAAAGCACGGCAGGCCCTAGCTGGCATAGCTCAGTGGATTGAGCGTGGGCTGCGAACCAAAGTGTCGCAGGTTCGATTCCCAGTCAGGGTACATGCCTGGGTTGCAGGCCATGACCCCCAGCAACCGCACATTGATGTTTCTCTCTCTATCTCTGTCCCTTCCCTCTCTAAAAAAAATAAATAAATAAAAATCTTAGAAAAGAAAAGAAAAGCACGGCAGAAAAAGCAGCTTCCTCTCCCAACCAGTACGCAGCATTTTAGCAGGTGTCCGGCCAGCCCCCTTTCCATCATGTTGCACCTCTGCACCCCACTCCAGCCCCACAAGGGACACTTTGGTGGATGGGCCCTGTTAGTCAGCCCAAAGGACCTCTCCAACACGAGGACTCTGAGTTCCTTGTCCACCGGAATGTCCCTGGGAATTCGCGCACTCGGTGGACTCCAGTCTGGCTCCCAAGGGAAGGGCAGCTCCCAGAGTCGCCAGCCTGTGGCCGAGGTCTGCTGACTACTGTCCTCCATCCTTTGAAGCCCTTTTAACAACAGCCAGCTGCCAGCTCAGCCGCGGTGGCGATACGTGAGCCACGGTGAAATATATAGTTATTTATAATAATCATAGATAATAATTAATGATATAAATAGGTATAATAACAGTAATATAATTATGTTATATTATAGCAATAAAATCATCTGGCTATCTCCAACGTCTTGCGTAAGACAGATTCTCATTAGCAGTGGTACAATAGTTTGCTTTCCCCATAAATACATTTAAGAAAACAGGAATTGTTTCCAAGTCCAAGGTGGTGGAGGCAGCAGAGAAAAATGGCAGGTTTCTCTGGGTTTCTGGGGAGACGCTGGGCATCGTCCTCGGGGCTGGATGGTTTTCGTGCCCATCACAGTTTGCGGGGGGGGGGGGGCGCGGAGAGAAGGGCTCTGTCTGACCTGCAGGTCGCGTGCATGTTCACGGGGTCAGTGAGAACAACAGGACTTGCCGGCCCCGGCTTCTGTGCCCAGAGGTCAACACCTCCCCCTGGGCTCCGTGGACGCCTCGTGAGGAAACAGCTAGCACTGTAGGCAGCTCCCCACGTGCCGGGACCCGGGATCGGTTCTGCCCACGTACGGATTCACTCACTCTTTTTTTTTTCTTTCTTTTTTATTTTTTTAAAATAATTTTATTTTAATTATTGTTCAAGTACAATTTTCTATCTTTTACTCCCATCCCAGCCCACCCACCCAGGCCTCCCCTCCTCCCTCCCATTTCCACCTGCCCCTAGTTTTTTATCCATGTGCCCTTTATACTTGTTCCTGCACACCCTTCCCCTTTTCCCCTGAAATTCCCCCGAAATTCCCACCCCTCTCCCCTCTGAACACTGTCAGCCTGTTCTCTATTTCGGTGTCTTTGGTTATATTTTGCTTGTTTTTTTTGTTGTTGTTATTGTTGATTAGGTTCGAATGCACTCCCTCTTATGACCCCCGTGGTTTCATTAGCCCCTTTACAGCGGAGGACACTGAGCCACGTGGAGGGTGTGTCACACGGGTCTGGGTGACCCAGGTGGGACAGGCACTCCTGCAGGCTGACAGCAGCCTTGTGCCGCCCCCCACCGCCCTCCCCCTGCCCTCCTGTGGAAGACCAGGACGCCGAAACCTGCATTCGTGGCGAGAACGTGCCGGCTGGCTGTCTGCGTAGCTGCGACACCTCTGGGCGTCCATGTCCCGTCTCTCGAGCCAGGGGCACCATGGGCTCTTCTCAAAAGTCCCTTCGAGTCATCCCTGTGAGATGCAGAACTTAGCGTCCAGTGACATCCCAACCAGCTAGCCGTGGCCAGCCGGTGCAGCCACCTGCAGGACAGGCTCGGACCTGCCACTTCTGAGCTGTGTTATTTTGGGGCAGGCGGCTGAACCGCTCTAGAAAATGACGCGGTCACGTCAACACTTGCACTTTCTCCGCCTCGCTGCCTCCTGTGTGGATGACACGACACGGAGGGTGGGAAAGGCTTCTATGTCTGCCCAAATGCTGCGGCAGTGTCCCGTCCCAGGGAGCTTGCATAGGCGGGCATCGACAGTGTGTGCGCGCCGGGTCAGCGAATCTGTAACCCCGCCCTTATGTCCCACCCAGAGCAAGGCTTCTAAACCCAGGAGCTAGAAGGGATTCTCTTCCCACGAACGTCCTTGTGGACGCAGGGACCCTAACGGCCGCTGTGTGTTAACCCCCAGGCTGGGCACTGTCATTTGTTCCTCACTCACAGATACAGTCTCCTTTCTGCAGATGGGGAAACGGAGGCTCGGAGAGTTTCAGCGACTCGTCCGGGCCTGACCACGTGTGGCTGTGAACCAGGAGGCGTGACACCAGAACCCATGCCCTTGGCACAGGCTGGCTTCTGTGGTCCCCGCTTCACACGGAGCCCTGTGGGCGAGCATGGTCCTGACTCCCGGTGCACGTGACTTGTCTTTCTCTTTGATGTTACATCAAACAGCAACTCCCTCCACAAATAGCCGGTGGTGGCGGTGGTGGTGGTGGCGGTGGGGGGACTAACCACTGTCATTAACTACAAGTCACTCCCTCCAAGCTGCAGAGCCTGACCTCACCGTGTGGCCGACGGCAAGGCCTTCCTCTGGAACCCACTCCCAGGCACACTCCCTGTCGCTGAGAAAAGCCGGGGCAGTTCCCTCCAAACCTGTAGGCACTTTGCTGGCTTCAAACAGCCAACAGCTGGATTTTGGAGGAGGACCAGGTTTCAGCTGGCCCAGGGGAGGAACATGGGAAGATTCAGAGCCAAGTTCAAACAGCAAGCTCTCAGCGGGGTAGCAGGTGTCCTATCCGTGACCCTGGGCAAGCCAAGCATGATGGTCCCCTGTGGGGGCCTCAGGGCGCTGCTCCAGGGGCTTCCGGTCCGCACATTGGGGGCCTTTAGGAAGTTTCCAGGGCTCAGTGCACACTTCTGACGAGCCACGTGCTGCACTTTAAAATCTCACATCTTATTGTTTATTCTTTATATATTGGAATTGTGTGTTGGGTCTAAAAATGTGGGCTTCGTATTGTTTTTTTTTTTTTTAAGTCATTTCCTAGTAATTACTATTCACCAAGATGAAGGCCTGGAATGAACAGAGGCCAGAAAAGAACTTATCCTTCACTACGGGGGGTTTTAAGCCCATGCCAGAACCAAGCCAAGTCGAGAGCTGCTTTCCACTCCCTTTAGTTACTTTCCAGCCTTCACTCCAGTGAGGAGGCACTGAGGTTGGGCAGGGAAACCAGGGGATGAGAATTCTGGGTCGAGACGTGTCTGTAGCTTCAACATGGACCTGGCAGCAGAGGGGACCCTGCCCCTTCCCAGTGCCCTTAGAGCTGCTCACTGATACGGACCCGGCTCGCCTGAAGCCTGTGGTGGAATAATACCCCCGAAGTAAAGCTTCAGTCCAGAGCCCATGTCCCTGCACTTCCCATCAACCCTGCACCCCAGCCCTGGTGGGCGCGCCAAGGAAAACAGAGGCAGAGTAAAGCCAACAATTTTTATTATTATTCATGTATTTCATAGGAAAAAAAGGGGGGGGAATGTAGCAAATGGGTCAGGGTTGTACAAAAAAAAATCCAGGTTTGTACACGTTGCTCTATTTACAGCGGGGAGCAGGCTCCCCCCAACATCACGCACAGCAGCTGCACTTGTCCGACGCTCCTTTGCAGACGCAGCCCTGGGCGCACTTGGCACAGCCCGCGGGGCAGCAGGCGCAGCAGCCTGGAGAAGGGGAGGAGGCAGCAGAGATGAATATGTGTGGGATAGAAGATTAATAGGAAACCCCATCCTTCCCGACTGGGGCCAGCCCGCCCTAAAGGGCATCCACTGACTGCCCTGTTTAAGCTCCCCTCAGAGTGGAATAGAGGGTGGGGTGTGGGGGGTATTTAGGGAGTAAAAAGGAGGATGCCACTCACTCTTCTTGCAGGAGGTGCATTTGCAGTCTTTGCACTTGCAGGAGCCGGCGCAGGTGCAGGAGCCACCTGGGGGGAGGAGAGAGGAAGGCACGTGAGAATGGTCCCTGAGACCTGACCCAGTGCGCGGGTGCTAGGAGCGTGGGTTCCAGTCCCTGATCTACAACCAACCAGCTCCGCAGCCGCCTCTCAGTACATCGGAGGCCAGCAGAGCAGCGTACACCAAGCGCTTCAGAAAGGGGTTGGTACCTTGAAACCCAGTGATCAGAAAGAGCAGGAGGGGTGGCAAATCGCTTGTCTAGCTCCACCACAGATCCCCGGCGTCCCCAGCCCCAGACCAGGTCCCCTTACCGGTGGCGCAGGAGCAGTTGGGGTCCATGGCGAGCTAAAGCGGTGGCTGGAGTACAAGGACGGCTGCAGATCAGATCGCTAGAACTTCGGGGAGGCGTGCTGGAGTGCCGCGCTCGGCGGGCTTCCTTTATAGCGGGAAGGAGCTGGGGCGGGTGCAAAAGCCTGCCCGGGCCGGGCGCCACCTGCACACGCCCCGCGCTGAGTCACTGGCGGCGGCGGGGCGCTCTCGGCCCACGGCTCCCGGCCGGGCGCACAAGGCTGTGCACACGGACCTCCGGGCCGCAATTCCTAGAAGCCGCCCTCCTTGCGGGCGACCTCGGGCGCAGGTGGGGCCGGGTGCAGAGACGTGACGAAGCGTTCTGGGCAGCCCGGGGCAGTGCGCCGAGCACCCTGCCGCTGCCCTCCGGCTGTGACCTGGGGCAGCTCGCCACCCGCCTCCGCCTCCAGCCCCGGACGCCCGGTACTTGAACCCTAGCGGTTAGAGAGAGCCTGTGAAAGCCGGCCTTGGGGATCCAGCTCGGACAAATAATCCGTTGGGGAGTGAGGACAGATTTCAAAAGACTCTTTGTACCTGTCAAGGCTTAATAATTGTGTAGCGACACATTAAATCCGGAGGACGGTTGTTGATGACATATCCTATCCATGGGGCACACAGCGCTTTGATACGCAGTATCCAGTGCAGTAATCCAGCTATGCCTGAGCTCTCCTTTAATCCTGCATCAACCCTGTGAAGTAAGGACTGTTGACTCCCCTTTTTAAAGAAGAGAACTTGAAGGTTAAGTCACTTGCCCAAGGTCACAGAGCCAGGGAGTGGCAGAATCTGGTGACTCAAATCAGAGGGCCGGGGGATGCTGGAGGCGACCTAAGGGTATAGACACCATCCGCGGACAAGGGTGAATAAAAATCAAGAAGCCCCAGGCCTTGGGCTCCCGAAACTCGTGGTCACGGGGGCTGTGTCACAAGGGCCCAAGGAGGAAGAAGTGAAACCAGGGTCACGGCTAGGATGGCGGGCACCCTCTGGAGCAGAGAGGACACCCAGTCCATGTGGGAAGAAGTGGGCTGTGGTGTGGTGTGGGGGGGGGCAGTCAGGGGAGGGAAAGGAGCGGAGGAAGCAGCAGACTGCTGGAAAGCTGGCACCGTCCTTGACCATGTGGAAGGGAAAAACCCCAGGAGAACTTTCTTCCCGCCGCCCCCCCAGTGGATGCCAGGCCGGTGCAGATTCCTCTCTGGATCACCAGCCTCGCTCGGAATGCCCGGAGTGTGTCATCGCAGCAGGGGAGGGGCTGCTGGAAGGTTCCCGGCAGTCTGGCAGTCTGGCAGTCTCCGGAATGCTGGCTCTGAGCGGGAGCCGAGTGAGGAGGCGGCAGAGAACAGGCTGTCCCCGCAGCAGTTACCCCAAGGTCCCGTGGAAACATGGTCACATCCCAGCTCAAACATCGCTTCCTCTGGGGAGTCCGTCCTGACTACCCCCCCACCCCTGCCCCGTGTTCCCTCAGGGTGCTGGAAGACATCCTGTTCTTTTCCTCTCTGGAATTTTCCGTGTCTGTAATATGTGAGAGCTCGGGTGATTCTAGGGTTGCCCTCTGTGTCCCTCCCGGCCCAGCGTGCCACTGAACACTCCAAGAGCCGTCATTGTCCCTGAGAGGTGTCTCCAGCCTCGGGCACAGGGCAACGTTGTAGTGAGCGCTTCATGAACATCTGTCAAGTACATTACTGGGGGGAATCCCCTCGACAGCCCCTCCCTCCCCAGCCTCCACCTTGGGTTCGGGGCCCATTGCAAAATGAAAGTAAAACACGTTTTTCACCCCCTGGGCCCTGGGCGCTAACTCAGATAAAACCCCGGAGCAGGGAGGGAGAGCTGGATCGTCAGAAGGACTAAATGCTAATGGTCACTCTGCTGAGTGGCCTGGGGCCAGTTACGTGCCGGGGTCCCTCTGAGCCTCAGGGTACTCATCTGTAAAATGGTCAGGCTGCACTAGAACTTGAGGGTCCCGTGCAACCGTCCTCTGATTTTAGAGCAAGCTGCGGACCTCTCACCGGGTGCGGCAGTAAGACTGAGGGCATTGAGGGGCTGCCCGCCGTCTGTGGGCCAGTTGTGCTGCTGCTGTGCACGTGTGTGCACGCTCATACACGCAGGACCCCTGCTTTCTAATCAACCAGGGGCCCGTTTGTCCGCTCAGCGGAAACAGTCCAACCCCATGAAGGGACAACTAGGCTTGTGTTTTGCCCCGGAAGTACCAAATCTAGCCCTGGGTTCGGGCTGTCCGTGTTGGCTGTGAAACCTGCTTTCTGTCTCCGCTGAATCATTTTGACTCTGCAAGGGGACAGATGACCAGCCAGCAAAGGTGAAGGGGGGGTGGGCCTAGTCTTACTCATCTCCACGCCCCTAATGTAATGGGAACAGAAATCACTCAGACCCTTTCTTCCCCGGGGGGATCCTGTGACTCTGTGGCCCACCCCCCACAGGTACCATCTCTCTGATCTCAGTTCTTCCTCCTCCCACTGACCCTGCCTTCATTCAGGAGGGTGTATCAGTTACCTCTTGCTGCATAACAAATTACCCCCACCCTGAGCAGGTCAAGACGACACTCCCGTATTCTCTCTAGTTTTTGTGGGTCAGGAATCCAGAGGCGGCTTCGCTGGACCCTCGGGCCCTCAGACACAAGCCCAGTGTCCGGGCTGCGGTCATCTCAAGGGTGACCTGGCACAGGATCTGCTTCCAAGCCCCCTCGTGCGGCTGTTGGCAGGATCGGGGGCCTTGTGGGCTACCGTACTGAGGCCTGGTTTCCTCGCAGGCCCCGGGCTCCTTGCCAGGCGGGCCTCTGCATGCACAGAGCATCTCACGGCCCGATGGTGCGCAGGCAAGAGGGCCAGAGAGAGTCCGGCCACGCGAGACAGCGGGTGCAGTCTTCTGTGTGTGACCCAGCTGCAGGAGTGACGTCCTGTCCCTTACCCTGTTCGGTGGAAGGAGTCACTAGGTGCAGGCCCCACTCGGGGGAAGGGGTCGCACAGGGCACGGGTAGCGCAGGCTGGGATCACTCAGGGCCACCTCAGGGGTCTGGTTACACGGGCCAAGGCAATGGTGTGTGGTCCGGCGTCAGGCTCTTTGCCTCGATCCTTCTCTCCCCTTCATCTGTTGGTTCCCAGTTGAAAGGCCATTTGCTTAGAAAAGACTTCCTGGCCCCCAAAATAGGCTGCACCCTTCTGTTACCAGCAAATGCACCCCTTCTCTGGAGTTCTTATGACACTAGTCCTTAAACAGCTCCTACGTACAAAGCCCCTGCATGTCCCGTGCCAGGGCCTCCGGGCGCCCCTTACACCTGTGAATTCACTTGATCCTTCCCACCGCCTTTAAGATGTGGGCTGTTATTATCCACATTTTACAGAGGGGAAACTGAGGCTCAGAGATAGTGAGTAACATCACTCCAAGCCACGCGCCCGTCAGGGGCAAACCAGGCAGTCTGGCCCCAGCGCACCCTGCACGTAGCCAGTCTGCCACACCACCCCGCAGCGCAGCTCGTGTGGTTGTGTGCGGCTCTCTGTTTCATCTTGGACTCTCCCCCAGGCTGTGGGCTGTGTCTGTTGTGTTCCTTGTCCCAGCTCTGGCGCCTGGCACAGTGCCCGGCTTGTGGGGGCTGCTTAATAATGCACAGGAATGAGGAGAATGGAAGCCGGCCAGCGGGGGTAAGCAGGCTCCTGGAAGGGCCGGGCCCGCCTTGAAGAGAGCCAGCCTGGAAAGCCTGCATCCAGGCAGAAGCCAAACGCCCTCTGGCATCAGCCCTCCTTATGCACCTGACCTTCTTGGCTTCCCTCTTCTGTCCCCAAGCACGTCTGCCCCAAGGACCAGAGCATCCCATGGCCTTCCCCAAATCCATCTGCAGCTCCGCACACCAGGTCGGTGCTCCCTCCTGCCGCCCCCAAAGCCCGTTTTGTGATGTAGCAGACCTTGGTAACCTAACGTGGTAACACGTGTGTGAGACGGAGGTTGAGCGAACACAATGTGTAGTATTATTCACGCACGTGCTTAAAAATTAGCCCAGCAGAAGTGATCGTGGTCTCTTTGTAAAATGTTAATAGGAATAAAGCTCAAGATCCTCTTGATGTTCCTGGGAAAGGCAGAGTTTTTCATTTCCCTTTCCACGTAACCAGCATTACGCTCTGCGTATTGTTCTGCACCGAGGTTTTTTCCGCTGAATGCTCAGGTGTGGCGGCCTTCCCCCAGCGGTGGCGGGAGCCCCACCTCACCCTGTGTTAGGCGTTTGCTATGCCCACGTTTATACTCCCCTGTGGTGGACTCCGGCCAGCAGAGTCCGCCTGTTGTGGCTGAAGGAGAAAATAAATGCACAGGCGACAGTAATCCTGTGGAGAAAAGGGGACGGGACGGCACGGCCACTCTCTCAAGGGGAGAGCGCACCGACCCTTGCCTACACAGGCTTTTATTGTTTTTCTTGGGGCTTACCTCAGAGAAAGAGTTATTATCTATTGCATAGAATATTGTTGTCTACATCTTAGGTACAATCAAGGAAATGAAAACCACACGCAGAGGGGAATGGCGGTGAGCTGATCAGCTCTGTCCTTGGGTGAATTCACACAGGCTTCGGAAATCACCTTGAAGATAGACAATACACATTTGTTGTTGTTGTTGTTGTAGACCAGGGCGATGGAGTTTCAGCAAGAGCAAGCCGTAACAGTCAGTGTGCATTCTCTAGGCCTGATTCCCACGGGAAAACTCAGTTGGAAGGTCTGGTTCCTGCCCACCGCTTCGCTTCAGTAGGTTTCCCGTACAGTGCTGAGTCACATTGGCCGGACTGAAACAGACCGGTCCCCGCACTCCCCCACTCAAGGGTGTTCAGCTTGCTTAGAGGCCTTTGTTGATGCAGTGACTTTCCTGGGCTGGATGGAGTACGTGATAAATTTGAGTAACTACAGTTCAAGTGCTCTCCAAAGAGGCTTGTACCAGCCTCTGGTGGGTGTGGGGGGCGGGGGGCTGGGGTTCATGAGCATGCCCCCTACCCCTCACTATGAATGAACAATAACAATCTGTTACCCTTTTGCAAACTGGTGAGCAAAAAGTCATTTTAATTTGCGTTTCCAAAGGTAAAAACGAGACCGAATGTTTTTCCCTCTGTTCTTTGGCCTTTCGAGTTCATTTTCCCATGAGTTGCTTATTTTTAGCCTTTGTGTCATTTTCAAAGTGGGTTGTCCATGTCTTATCAATTCGTGGAACTATTTATATATCGTACATATTGGTCCTTTGTCTCTCTCACATGCACACTGTATTAGTCAGCGCGGGCTGCTGTAACAAACAAAACACTACACGCAGCAGAAATGTCCTTCCTCACAGACCTGGAGGTTGGCCATCGCAGACCAAGGGGCCAGCAGGGTTGGTTTCGGGGGAGAGTCCTCCCCGTGGTTTGCAGGCAGCCACCATGTCGAAAAAGAGAGCTCTCGGGCATCTGTTCTGAAGAGGACACTAACCCCTTATATCAAGGCCCCACCAGGGTGGCCTCATGTCACCTTAGATACCTCCTCATAGGCCCTGTCTCCAGACGGTCACACTGGGGTTAGAGCTTCAACCTGAGAATTGGGTTGGGGGAGGCGTGGGGCAGGGGGACAATTCAGATCACAGCACGGTCATATCGCAACTCTTTTCTATTACCGTTTAGCTTTGTGTATTTTTTTATTTTAAATTACGGTGAAATGCACGCAATGTAAAATTGACCTTCTTTAAGCACTTGTAAGTGTGCAGTGCAGCAGGGTTGAGGACATTCAGCTTGTCGTGCGGGCCAGTCTCCAGGATGCTTCCACTTACAAAGCTGAAACTCCGTCCCCACCAAATAGCTCCCTGTCTCCCACCCCTGCTGCCCCCGGCGACCACCATCCCATTTCCATCTCCACGGATTTGACATCTCCAGGTCCCTCAGAGAAGTGCACTCATGCAGGGTTTGTCTTTTTAGGACTGACGTATTTCACTTAGCAGTGGCCTCAGCGTTCATCCATGTCATGGCCTGTGGTGGAATCCCCCCTTTATTTAAACGGCCAATTGTCCGCCGCTGCAGGGATGTGCCACATTCGGTTACTGGGTTACCCTTCAGTGGATGCCCAGGTTGTGTCTGCCTTTTGGCTGTTGTGAATAATGCTGCTATGAACACGGGGGTACATATATCTCTTTGAGACCCCACCTTCCGTTCTTCTGGGTGTGTACCCTGAAGTGGACTTGCTGGAGACCACAGTGATTCTGTTTTTCATTTTTTAAGGAACCCCCTATACCATCTGGTTAGTGGCCGCATCGTTTTGCAAGGGTCCTGAGTTCACACCCTTGCCAACAGTTACTTTCTGTTTTGTTTTGTTCTTTTTGATAGTAATCACCTGCTATGGTCAGCATGTCTGTGTCCCCTGGGGCCTTTGAGGGATGCTTTGGTCATCAGGGTAGAGCTCTGGCAAGTGGGATTAGCACTCAAATGAAAGACACCTCGCAGAGCCCCCCACCAGCGAGGACAGACTGAGTCTTCAGCCTAGAAGAGGGTCTTCCGCTGACCGCACTTGCACCCTAATCTCAGACTTCTGGCCTCCAGAACTGTAAACGTCTCTTTTTTTATAAGCTACCCAGTCTGTGATCGTTTGTTACAGCAGCCCAACTGGATGCAGACACCATCCTAAGGGGTGTGAGGTGATTATATATATATATATTTTTTTCTTTTAATGCTTTTTGTAACACAAGGCAAGACAGAAGAGAGAAAGCGAGCACGGTTAGGTTTAAAGGCCTGGATTTTGGACAGCCTGGGTTCAAAACCTGACTCTACCACATTCTAGCTATGCGCTCTGTTAAAAGCAAGCCACAGCCCCCAAATGGAGTCACTTGTGCTAAGCCCCACATCATCAATGACTTTATTATAGCTTTGGCTCTCCCAGAAATGGGGTCTTAAACCAATCAGGAATCACTTGATCCCCACTAGTTGGGTAGCCTGCTTGATTGATCCCTGCCATACCCCAAGGGAAAGTAACTTTGCAATCATCAACCCATTTGTTTCGGGTTTGTCTATCACAACTTTCTCGTCCCTTCTGCCTGTAAAAGTCTTTCACTTCATGCAACTCCTTGGAGCTCCTTTCTATCAGCTAGATTGGATGCTGCCCAATTCAAATTGATTTTTGCTCAGATAAACTCTTATAATTTCATGATGCCTCCGTTTATTTTTAAACAGGACTTATGCAAATTGCCCTAGGCCCTATTGCCTCATTTATAAAATGGCTGTAGCAGTCATATCCCTCTTCTCGAGTTTAAGGATCAAGTAAGATAATATACTTAAGGGGAATGAGTACAAGGTAATCTCAAGTGTATTCATCTTTTCTTTTATGTGTCTCATTTTTAAAAAATTATTTACTTTTTGAGAGGAGAAGAGAGAGAGAAAGAGTGAGAGAGAAACAGGGATCTGAGAGAAACATGGACCAGTTGCCTCTCTCATGCCCTCAACAGGGGACCCAGCTCACAACCCGGGCATGTGCCCAGACTGGAAATTGGAAATTGAACCAATGACCTTTCAGTTTGTGGGAGGCTGCCCAGCCCTCTGAGCCACACCAGTGAGGGCTTAAGTGTCTCATTTAAAAGAGTCATCTCCAAGCCCTGGCTGGCATAGCTCCGTTGTTTGGGGTGTTGTCCTGACACGCCATGGTTGTGGGTTCAATCCCTGGTCAGGGCACATACAAGAATCAACCAATGACTGCATAAATGGTGGAACAACAAATCGTTGTTTCTCTCTCTCTCTCTCAAATCATTCAATAATAAATAAGTAAATAAATAAAAGAATCATCTCCACCCCAAAGTAATAAGCATTTTATTTTTCTCTCCCAAATTCTCTTATGGCTTTGACTTCTGCTTTTTTCATGTACTTTGCAAAAGAACAGCCAATTGTCCCAACACTTTTCACTGACTAGGGAATCCTTTTGCCATGGACTTGATTATTACTACTTCCGGCTACACGGAGGTCTGTTTTTTATTTTGTTTTCCTTTGTATTGCATTTATTGGGGTGACACCGGTTAACAAAATTCTGTAACACGTCACCTATACACTGTACTGTGTGTTCTCCAGCCCAAGTCACGTCTCCTCCTGTCGGTCCATCACCGTTTACCCCCCCTCCCCCGCCCCCTCCTCCCTTCGGACTCTCTGTCCAGCTGATCTATCCCTGAGCGACACCCCTTCCTAGAGCCTCAGAACCAGCAGTGCCGGCAAGTTAGAGCAAGCCTCTTTTGTGTCTTCACGGAACTGGCCTGGCTCTTCTTGCGCTGTTTTTCTAAACTCAGCCTATTAGGTTGAAAAACAAATCCTGGGGGACTTTTGAATAGATCGTTCTGAAAAAAAAAACGAACTTGGAGGAAAACTGCTGGGAAACCTTTCTCTCCCGGATCCTGTGTCTCCCTTCCCAGGCAACCCAGGTCGGGGGGGGGGGGTTCCCTTCCGTCCCCACGGCACTGCAACCACGGCCATTAAAAGCTCCCGTTACCCGGCTCCCCGTGAAGAAAGAAGGAGCTGAGACAAATCGCCGAATGAGATTTGAGAAGGTGCTGAACACGCCCTCTCGGGGACACGGGGTATTCAGGGCTGCGACCTTGGAAACGCAGTTGACAGTTTGCCAAGACAAGCCCCAGGGAGCCCCGGACTTCCTTCTCAAGACTCTGCAGACAGGCAGCTTTGTAGGAGCAACTAGAAAATTCCAGAAACTACAGGTCTTTGGGGCCGGGGCGTGTTTTTCACTTCTCCCAACCCCATCGTACAGATGAAGAGAGGCTGAGAGAGGGAAAAAGAGACAAACCTTTATGGGTCTGGCCTCCCCTTTCCCCAGACTTGATCTAGACCTAGCAGGAGGATCAAGGCCCATCTGAAGGTGGGGAGGATGGACTCCGCCCTCCATCTCCGCCCACACAGGACAGCAGCCGAGTCTCAGGGTTTCGTTTTTCAACTGGGCAGTCCCCTCAGATTAAGCACCCCCTCCCCCCTCCTCTTCCCCTTTAAGGAGAGACCAGTCCTTGGCTTATTCCATTCATAGGATTTATTGTCCCCTGCCAGCAGCTGGCATGGGCGGGGGATACAGAGCCGAGCCTCCGCACAGGGCGAGGTGGCACTGGGCCACCCTGCACTATTCACACCTGTTTCTCGGAGGGGCGGCGGGGCCGTGTCTCACTCGCAGCAGCTGCACTTCTGAGCCTCGGCCTCCGCCCCCTCTCCGCCTTTGCACACACAGTCCTTGGCGCAT
Organism: Phyllostomus hastatus; assembly: GCF_019186645.2. Lineage (NCBI taxonomy): Eukaryota > Metazoa > Chordata > Mammalia > Chiroptera > Phyllostomidae > Phyllostomus > Phyllostomus hastatus. Next base: position 24,782,009 of record NW_025334024.1, read on the forward strand.
TTCTCACACTCTGCGGGGCAGCAGGAGCAGCAGCCTGCGGATAGAATAGGGGGTACCCGTCTGATGGCCTCCCCCCACATGTGTTCCCATCAAAGGGGACGGGGGAAGAGGGGGGCCAGGAGGCTGGCCCTGTCCCCTTCCTAGTCTCACACCTGGTTGCACTCAGCATCTGTGGTGTGTCAGCTGCATGCAGGCCCGCCTGCCCACCTGCAGGGCAGGGGTACCCAGCAACTCCCCTGCAGCGCGTTAGGTAAGTGTGGGTGAAGCAGGATAGTAAGGAGCTAGGAAGATTCCTCAGCAAGTGGAATGGGGAAACTGAGACAGACGGCTGAACACACTGGCTGAGCCATGTACAGTCAGGTGTAGAAGGTCACCGGGGTGGAAAGTCCGAGGTGCCTAGCAACGGGGCCAAACTGGTGCCAGACGTCACCCCCAGGGGGCGATTCCTCCCCTGGCCTGTCAGCAGGCCGTGTCAGTGAGATCCTCTCCTGACCTTTCCTCCTTAGACATGACATCTAGGCCTCTGTTGTGCTTCAGCTCCGGGCCCAGAAAAGCAGCAAAGCCAGGTGGGGGACGCCTGGACCAGCTGCAGTGACTAGCGACCCCCTGCCCTGGTGCTGACCAATGGGTGGGACCACGGCCCTGAAGAATATTCTACGGAGATCTCCCTTACAGTCCCCACCGTTGGAAAGCAGGGAAAATCCCTCAAAACAAAGAAGCCAGCGTGCCTTTCGTGGGGCACCCACACTCACATTTCCTTCTCGAGTGAATTTTCTTTCTCCTAAACTCGAAGGGTCCCCCGAGACTTGCAAACTGGGGAGCAACGAGCAAGCAGCGGCAGCTCATCCCAGGCTCACCCCCGGCCCCTGTCTCCAGGGCCCCCTCTCCCCTGCCTCTCCAGCGAGCCGACGGCTTTCCTGCAACCTCTCCAGAGAGCCGAAGCAGCCCCACCTCGGCTCTCCTGCTGCTTCTTCCGGCGTAAGCCTTCCCTTCCTTGTTCTGTCCTCAGCTTTACTAAACGTACGCTCCAAGTCCCCTGGACCCGTGCTGTGACATCTTTCCCGCGCGAAGTCAAGACCCCACACACTGCCGCTGGCCCTCGGCAGACCCGCTGCGACCCTGTCCCCTTCCAGGTAACCCAGGGGAGTCCATAAGGCCAAAAAATCAGTGTGAATTGGGCAGGCCGGGGGAGGGGGGCCGGTGCTGGGCCTTATGGAGACAGCACGACACGGCAAATGGCCTTGAAAAGGGCCTTGAAGGATGAACTTGGAGGAGCAGAGATGGTACAGGTGTAGGGGGTGCCAGGAGACCCATGAGGCCATCCACCTCTATCCCTTACGCACGGCAGAAAAGAGAGCCTTCCCCCCACCGCCCACTCCCCTTGCACACCACACTGCTGCTGCTTCTGGGGAGGCCTGAGGGAGATCGAATGGAGGGGAATCCACCAAGCCCAGGGAGGGGCCGAGAGATCCAGACTCCAGAACCAACGCCCGTCCTCACTAACGGCCTCCCCGGGCACTGGAGGTTTGAAGGGGAGGGTTGGAGCAGGGTCACAGTTCTCAGTTCCAGCTGCACATTAGCATCTTCTGGGAATTTCCAAAACATCTTGCCCCAGGCCTTCTGGATCACTCACTGGGGGTGGGGCCAGGGCGATTGTATCCTAAGGCCTCCCCAGGTGTTCCGCCCCAGAAAGAGTCAGAAGCAGTGTTAACAGGGCGCCTGGGGGTCTCTCCACTTCACAGACAGACTGGGGGCGCAGGGAGGGCACGGCGGAGGGGGTCCCCACACTCACTTTTCTTGCAGGAGGTGCATTTGCATCCCTCGCACTTGCAGGAGCCGGCGCAGGTGCAGGAGCCACCTAGAGAGGGAGAAACCACAGGGATAGCTCAAGTGAAAAAACTCGCGTGGGGCCAGGCCTAACGGGATTCCTTTGGAATATAGTCATGCCTACCCTACAGGAAGGCTCAAATGGGAAATAAGGGTCCCTTCCCCTCAAATGTCCTTGACGGAAGCCGTAGGGCATGGGATTCTTTGCTAGTGAGAGGCGCGCTGTCCGCGGCATGGGGGCGGAGGGCTCACCAGTAGGACACGGGCAGGTCTCAGGGTCCATGGCGAGCGGAGATGCCGCTGGAGAGGGTGAACCGACTTCTCCTCGCAACTGGATGCTCTAGCGGCGGCAGGTGATGAGTTTTTTATAGCCCCGGGCGGTGGCGCGCATGCACAGCCAGCCGGCTGCGCGCTCCGTGCCCCCTCTCCATCTGGGCTCCCCGCCCGGCGGAAGCGCGCAATGCGGCAGCGGTGCCCCCCTTCCCACTATCGTGCCCCCCAACGCTCCGCCCTGCCTGCAGGAACCCCACGTCCCACCACGTACACAGGGGAGGACAGTCCGGGTTTGAGTGCACTCCGCCACTCGCACCGCTGGAGACGCGTCCTTGAGGTTGATGCTTCAGAGCGGGGAGGGCAATCCCCGCCCTCTCCCCTCCCCCTCCCCCTCCCCCTCCCCGCACCGTGATGGGTAGTTTTATAAGTCAACTTGACTGGGCTACAGGATGCGCAGATAGCTAGTGAAACACTATTTCTGAGTGTGTCTGTGAGGATGGTTCCAGAAGAGGTTAGCATTTGAATTGCTGCACTGAGTAAAGACTGGTCTCACCAAGGTGAGTGGGCACCAGCCAGTCTGTTGAGGGCCTGGAGGACGCGTTTTAACCTCTGCCTGAGCTGGGACACACGTTTTCTGCCCGGAGACGCAGGGACATGGGCGCGCTCCCCGCCGTCAGGTTTCAGGCTCTGGCCCAATCAGCCCACGGCCCTCTTGGTTCTCCAGCTGGCGGAGGGCAGACTGTGGGCCTTCGCAGCCTCCGTAGTCATGCAATCCACACCCTATAATAAATATATAATATGTGCTAATATACATGCATGTGCATATATGTATATACACACACATGCACTGAGGGTGGAGCAAAAGCAGGTTTACAGTTGTTTACAGTTGTGAGGACAAAAGTTTATTCTTGTGTTATCATTTATTAATTATTGTATTATTTTCCATAAAACAACCGTAAGCCCCCTTGTGTCCCACCCTGTATGGATATGTAATATATCTCATATCAGGATCCACGTGTATCCTGGTTCTGTTTCTCTGGAGAACCCTGAGACACCCCCACACTCTCGAGGAGCCAGGATTTTGAGGGGTCTGGAAACCACAGCATCCTTCCGAAACACCCTCCCCCCACTCACCACCTGGCTGGGCCCCACCCATCCTCCAGTTCTCAGCTTCTAGGACCAGCGAAGAGCGTTTCATATAGGTGTGCTGGTCCAGAGGCCCCCTCGCCTCCACCTTTACTCCCCTCCGCCCCTCGGTAATTCCCGCAGCCTGAAATAATTTTCCGTTCCCTCTGCCCGTGGAGCTCTTCCCACCGATACCCACGCAGCTCACTCTCTTCTTTCTCCGCTTCTAAGTCTTCGCTCAAATCTTGTTGTCTCCACGAAGCCCGCCATGATTGCCCCATTTAAAACCGCAACACACCCCCCCAACCCTAGGACCCCGCCCCCCATACTCTGCTGTCTTTTGTCTTTTTTACAGCATAAAACACCTCCTGGTAAACTCCTTTCTTTGTAGAGCTTACGTGCTGCCTGCCTTTCCTGCTAGAATTTAAGCCCCAGATCTTATCAGGGATGTTTGCTTATGTCCACGGACCCGTCTGAAGCACCTAGAATGGTGTTCTGTACACGAGACATTCGGGACACATTTACCGAATGAATGAACGGCTCTGGAGATGAGTTGACTGGGTTCACGGTCTGACTCCGCCACTTACTAGCAATGTAGTAAGTTACCAGCAAGTTGCTCAACATTCCCGTGCCTTAGGTTGCTCAAGAGTCCTCATTCACTATTCCTAAATGGGAATAACACTAGTTCCTACTTCACGGGTTTGCCAGGAACTTATATGGCCTGGTGCTTGGAAAGCTGTCAGAGCGGAGCCCTAACCATGTTGGTTTTTAACCATTCACAGGTGAATCTGAGACTGGGGAGGTCAAGTGAGGACTCTGTAGGGAGGCTGGGATTGCTAGAGCTGCTACCGGACACCCAGCTCCATTGGGGGCCTCAGCTCTGTGTGCCCTGAATTGCAGCTGCCTCCGACCCCCTCAGGTCTGGGGGTGGGGGACAGGTCGCAGCGCCCCCTTCGCCTAACAATGACCCTGGGGCAGCTTCAGCTAGCATCAGAGTTCTTTCTCACGCCTCACCTCACTTCAGAGGTTTTCAGCTATGGGCCGTGTTATACCCTAGGGGACATTTGGCAAGGCCTGGAAACATTTCGGCTGTCACAACTATGGGGGGTACCAGTGATGCTGCTGGTACCGCAGGGGCAGAGGCCAAGGATGCTGTCAAACAGCCTGCAACGCACAGGATAACTTCCCAAAACAAAGGATTGTCTACCCCAGATTGCAACAGTGTGTTCATATAAGCACTATCCAAACCTGCAGAGAAGTTTCACGAAAATGTATTCAAGCCGAATAGAGCATATGCCTGGAAGCAGGATCTCAACAGACTGAGACAAATGCTTCAGTTGGTAGGTGTTTTTTTGGTTTTTTTTTTAATGCATTTGAGATTAAGGAGGGAAAGTAAGGGAGATTACGTGAAGGTGGGAGAAAGCAAGACAGGGATCAGGTTACCAGATTGTTCACTGGCTGTGTCCCCTTGAGGGCCATCAGTCTTTAGAAGGAGGGGCCCAAAAGGCTGGTCCTGCTCTGGAAGGCCGGCCCTGAAGAGGGGCATTTCAACGTCTGTTAACCCAGATGCACAGAAGCAACGGGCAGGGCTTGCTTAAGGCAGAGACAGGCCTTTTACCGAAGAGGTTCTGCGGCTCCGACTGGCGTGGCTCAGTGGGCTGGGCATCGTCCCGCAAACAAAAAGGGTCACCGTTTCCAGTCCCCATCAGGGCACACGCCTGGGTTGGGGGTGTTGGGTGGGCGTGGCTCTCCCTCTCTTTCTCCCTCCCTTCACCTCTCTCTAAAGACAAACAAACACACAAACAAACAAACAAATAAAGTCTTTTTTAAAAAGTTACATTCCTGGGCTGACTACCCACCATGACCTGCCTGCCCAGTTAGGGATTTATGATCAGATCACTCTGTGAGGTGACTTTCCATAGAATTCCTTTTTCTGTCCACAGTGCTGAGGTTGAGAGACACTGCTTTGCTGCATCTTAGAACAACTCCAGGATGGTTTCTGGCAGCGCAGACGTGGGGGGAAGAGACCCAGGAGGACCAGAAAGCCTGCCGTCCACCCCCTGCCCACACACCTACACGCATCTTTGGGCCTTTGGTCCGTCCTCTGTCACAGGTGCACAGTCAGGGCTGGCTCTGCCTGCTTGACAGAGGTGCTTGGGGCTGAAATAGGAGAAAGCAAGTGAGGGCACCTGCCAGGGGAGGTGGATGGTGAGGCTGGGCATGGGGGGGGCAGGAAAGCCACCCTCTGACCTACTGTAGTCACATGGCCAAAACTTTCCAAGATACCACGTCCAGTGCTCTGTCCCTTCCTCGTCTTCAGAAGTAAAGCAGACAATGCAGGTCATGCGTGCCTCAGGTTCAAAAACACCCAGCTGTAGCTCCTTCCTCCTCTTCTTCATTCTTTCTTTATCATATATGTTTTTGGGAATTTGAAAGTATGCCTGTATAATCTTCTCAAATACAAAAATAGAAGCCTACAGGACACACTGATTTATAAGGAACTTTCCCCCACATTTATCAGTAGATCGTAACTATCTGTCCCTGAAATCAGCTTCATTTCTGCAATTTTATTTTAGTAGATTCATTTAACCATCAATTGAACCAATCCCCTACTCTGAGACCTTTCTGTTGTTTCCAAATTTCCTCTGCTCCAGTCCATGCCACGACACACATCTTGGTGGCTTCTGTGTGTGTCCCTTCATGATTTTTCCTTAGGAGATAATATCCTTTAAAATAGAATTTCTGGCCCAAAGTGTACATGTATTTATTTCACAAACAGTATTTTTTAAATAAAGACGATCACATTTTGGGAAATCCAGAAAAATAGCAAGAAGGAAAAATTCTGGATTTGGACACAACCACCGTCAACATTTTAGTGGATTTCCTTTTCACATTTTGTACTCTCCGTGGCTCCTTTTCTTGGAAAAAAGATGACCACATAACTACTTTGTAACTTCTAATTGGTTAAAGGTTTTACCATAACCATTTCCTGTGCATTGTTAGTGGCTCCATCATACCCCGTCGTGGGCCTGGGCCCCAGCTTACTTGAACAGTTTCGCAGGCTGAGACCTGAGGTGGTTTCCAGTTTTCTACAATTGTTAATATTGCTGCAGTGAACCTTTTTATGAGTGAGGTTCCCACCCCCTTGAATTTGTGGTGAATTCCTTAGGATTTCCAGAAGCGAAACTGTTGGGTCAAATGGGAAAAAAGTTTTTAGAGTTCGTTGATGTACATTGCCAAATCATTTTAAAAGCCTTATGCCCCGTGAATCTGGGTAGTTCACACATTAAGCCTTTTACACCTATGGCTTAATTGGCTCTTGAAGAGCTTGTCCTGATTTATCCTCCCAACATTGGAATCTGAGGGGTCTAGGCCCTTTCTGGGATGGCTGGGCCCCAAACACAGGCAAACTGAGGCGGGAACAGCCCCCTTAACCCTTGCACAATTCCCAAGGGCTCAGTGTAGCCTGCCTTAGCTGCCTCCGGGCCTGGAGCGCCCCCTGCAGCCCAAATGAGGAACTACCATTCTCGTCCTGAGACCTGGGCTCCATTCCCACCAAGCCCTCCTCTGGTCTCCATCCAAGTTGGCATGTGTCCCAAGCAGGTGCTGGGTCTGTCGCAGCCTGTTCGAGGTTTCCATTGTCTTCCTCATGCAACACAGGAACACAGCCCATGATGTGTCAGCCTTCCTTTGTGTTTCCTCTGCTTAAGTTTTACCCCTTCAAGGTCACATGTAACCAGTCTGCTTACTTTTCACTTAGCTACACCGCCCCGCCCCCCATCTTCCCACGTGGTCTTCAAGCTCCTCTCTCAGAGGAGCAAAGTGGCCGGCCTGAGTTGCGGTCTTCTTTGAGTCTCAGTTTCCTCACCTGTAGAATGGCGATAATACTCCCCATGCTGCAGGGTTATTACAAAGAGGAGCAATTATCCCAATAAAAAGCCTAGCCTTTAGCTCAAGATGGTAGACTGAAAACCTGCCTTCACCTCCCCTTCTTTCTGAAAATCGATCAAAAGAAACTTTTAAAAGTCAAGGAGGGAAAACAAGAAAAATAATAAAAGACCCGAGGATTGGAGTTTGTGCAGGAGAGGCCATTGCATGAAGTGAAAGTTGCCTGGCCCTTGCTGGCCCCTTGTGCTAGATCCAGTTAGATTTGGGCAGATCGAAGATTGCTTCCGATAAACCCCACCGGCCCGGCCCCTGCGCCCCAGGCATGCAGGTTCTGAAAACAGGCCCATGCCCTTCTTCAGGCAAACATATAAGTCTGTTCCCCATTATCTGGGTACCCCATCCATCCTGCCTGACCTATGTGACCCCTTCCCACCTGCCACATGGTGCAGAAACTATCCATGTCATCTTGCTGTCCCCCCAATGAGCCTCATATGTATATAAGTTCCCTTAAAAAACTCTTCATGTAACGATGGAGCTGTCGGCCTCTTTCTTTGGTCTCTTGGCCTGAGAGATTTTACACAGCAGTGTGAGAGAGGATGATTTTGACAAGTATAACATTTTTCTGGAGTACCAGGATGGGTCGAGTCCCATTTGTGGGCCAATGGGAGTAGAGAAAGCCGCAGCTCAGCTCAAGCAGTAGATAGAAGTAAGTGTGTGTGTGTGTTTGCGGGGGGGGGGGGTTACGTTGTGGGGGGAGTCAGGCTGGAAAGCAGCAGGCGAAGGAGCCGCAGAAGCCAGGGTGGTGACTAATGGAAGATGGGGCTGTGGACCTGCCAGGTGGCCCCAGGTTGGCCTCCCACACCTCTCCTTGCACAGCTCCACCACTTGCCCCCAGGCTGAGACTGTGAGGAGTTCTGCAAAGAAGGGGAGTAACAAGTCTGGGAGGGGCCGGGCTGCCGAGGGAGGGTTAGAGAGGGACCAGTTCTGACCCGGGCATGCCGGAGCCGAGTCTGCCAGCCCACAAGCCCAGCCCACACCCACAGAGCCTGTTTTCACTCCAAGAAGCAGAAATAGTTCAAAAAAGTGAAAACTGAATGATAAAAATTTTTTTAAAAACTTTAAAACAGCTTTCACTCATCAGAGAGATTCAAGAAATTACTCCATTCAAAAAATTAAAACAGCCCTGGCTGGCACGGCTTAGTTGGTAGGAGTGTTACCCTGTAAACCAAAGGGTCACAGGTTTGACTCCTGGTCCGGGCACATACCTAGGTTATGGGATTGGTGCCCTCTCAGGGCACATGCTAGAGGCAACTGATTGATGTTTCTCTCCCTCTCTTTCTCCCTCCCTTCCTCTCTCTGTCTCTTTAAAAAAAATCAGTGAGCATGTCCTTGGGTGAGGATTAGTATTATAACAACAATAATCATAATAGTAATAATAAAAAAACAGGCCCTCGCTGGGTAGCTCAGTTGTTAGAGCACCATCTCGATGCCCCAGGGTTGTGGGTTCGGTCCCCAGTCAAGGCACATATAAGAATCAACCAATGACTGCATGAATAAGTGGGGTAGTAAGAACTCTGATAAGTACATCAGCAGCCTGGGGGAAATAACAAAACCTCGGTTTCTCATTACACTGACTGCTGTGAAATGCAAGAACCTGAATGAAGAGCATCCATGTCTCCCGGTGCACATCTGCCCAGGCACCCCTCCCTGAAGGTTGACTTGAATAACCAAACCGGGGCAGCTACTGCCCTCAGTTTCTTGGCCTTGAGGATCTGCACCAGATCTGCACTGACCCCCTATGGCTGATTCAATGCTGAAGTCCCTCGAACAGCACCATTGACACCACAAGGTGTTCTGGGCCAACACTATGCCCGGAGAGCCTGGCTAAACCTGGGCCACCCCCCACGCAGACCGTGTACAAGTGGTGTCTTAGGGCGGGAACCCCAGGAAGCACTGGTGGGAGAAGGGAGAAGTGAGACAGAGAAGGAGGGATGCTGGTACGGGGTATGTCAATGGCCAGGCCACTGCAGTGGGCCACTGAGGGTCAGGGCTGCTGGGGACTCCTGGGGGACGGTGTGGACCGGGTCTCAGGTTTGTCCCACTGTAAGGGCGAAGATACCGAGGGTATTTATTTTATCTACTAATTCCTGTTTGTCATCGGTTAAGGGCTGTTCCCAATGGCCTTGACTTCCCCGGTCCCCCCAGCCTACCCTGTGCTTGCATCAAGAAAGCTCAGGTGGCAGGGGACAGCCCCCAGGCATAGGTGCAGGAGCCTGCGGGTAGTGGCCACGTGCAGAAGGGTCGCAGGCTGGTCACCGCTGTCTCCGCACTGGAGTCAGCCCTTCAAGGTCCCTCCAGGTTAGGGTAAAACAGCTCTCTGCCCACCAGACAACCGAGAGTAAAAACTTTATTGCTTCAAGCACTTCACAGGAATGTCACCGCCACCGTGTTGGGGTGAATATACAAAAAGTACAATCCTTTCCACTTCTCCGCTAGCACTCCGTGCAGACGCTTCCCGGGCCTCGCCCTCGGCAAGGCCCGTGTGTCTCAGTGGCAGCAGCTGCACTTGGTGGAGTCCCCTTTGCAGATGCAGCCCTGGGCGCACTTGGCACAGCCCGGCGGGCAGCAGGCGCAGCAGCCTGGAGGGGTGGGGAGACGGACAGGTCAGCCTTGGGTCCACACTGCTGTCTTACCCCTTCCCCTCCCTCCACGTGGAGGAAGCGGGAAAAGAGGAGCCTGCCACAGGCTCAGCCCAAGGTCATGACCACCCAGGGATGTGAGGCTGTGGGACGCTGGAGCTGGGAGGGATCTCAGAGGCCAGGCAGAGCCCATCAGAGGCCCCAGAGACTGGGAGGGGCTTGGCCAAGGTTATTGGACAGTGGCTGATCCGGGACCCAAACCCAGAGCTGCTGACTGTAGCCCAGGGCTCTCTCCCCTTTACTCTGGGCAGGCTGGAACCGCCCCTCAGCCCTCTTCCTGCTCTGAACCCCCAGGCACTGTGGATGCCCTCACCGCCAGGTGGGCTGCAGCCCCGGGGAGCCCAACTCTTGCTTCAGCTCGCTCCCAAGTGGGTAAAAGGCACCCAGAGGCCCTTCCTCCCCCCGCTGCTGGAGGGCTGAGGGAGGAGGGAACAGACTTTCCCAGCTCCGGGCCCGAGGTGCCCTGGTCGCCATACTCACTTTTTCGACATGTTTTACAGTTGCAAGTCGTGCATTTACAGTTGTCTCCACAGAGGCAGGCTCCTTCTGGAAGAGAGGACAGAGCCATCGTACCCGTGAGGACTGAGGCGGAGCGGGGACCACCGGGCGCGCTGCAGACCGCCACAGTGGCAGGATCGCCGGCTCTCCCTGGGCGGTGCTGCACTGGGGGACACAGACACGGCCGAGCATCCCCCCAAGTGGCGAGGACCATCCAGGGGTCTCCAGTCACAGTCCACGCAGGGAAACTGGGGTGGCTGCCTCAGCGACCCCCAGAATCCTCGTGAAAATGTAGATTCCTGAGACCAGCGTTTGACCTGTTCTGAGTCAAAGGTCTTGGTGGGGAAAGGGAGTTGGTATTTTTAAAATAACAACACCACGTGATTCTGCTGTCGAATCAGGGCAGAGAACCATGGGAGGAGGTGGACTCCCCCAGGCTCCGGGACTCCCAGGGACCATGGGAGTCTTTTGTACCCCCCTCGCCTTGCCCAGGTCCCAGGCAAGCGGGGAGCCCTGAATGGCTGGGCGGGAGAGCAAAGGGCATCAACGAGCCCAAGTGAGAGCCACAGGCGCTACTGTCTCCACATCACAGCAACCATCTACACTTTAAAAAATCACCCCACCTAGTGCTTTGAATTGCGAGATGCTGGAAGCTCCTGTCTCTGGCAAGTTTTGGGCACAGACACGTCCTGTGAAGGACCACAGAGGCCGGAGGGACTTCTTCATACCGTGTCTCAAGGCCATAAAACTCGAGATGGCTCTGAACCCCGGCCCCTCTCCTCCCGGCCAACGGGCTTCTGTGGCGTTAGGCGGTGTCACAGACATGGGAGTCCCCACGCACTTCTAACGACTCCCCAGACACCTGCTGGTGCTGTATGATTCCTGCACTTTCACAGCTTCCCTGGGAGGTGGGCACGGGGTGGGGGGTGAGTAACCTAGTTTTCAGGTGAGGAAACGGAGGCCTGGAAATGGTAAATGTTAGAAGTGATGGACGCAATGGATTGAAACCAGGCAGCCAAGCTCTGGGCTTGAGCTCTTGAACCCCCGTCCTGGTGGCAGCTGTTAGGGGCCCTGCTGCTAGGCACCCCCCACAGTCATTCCAGAGCCAGGCTATCATTTCTAGCAAATCAGGCCGGCAGCCAAAGGAGAGGGGGAGCTACCCCAGGGTCTCTAGTCTGAAACCAGCACCACTGGCGGCTCCTCACTGGGGGAAGAGAAGCATGAATCAGACTCCAAGCGGGGGCATCCTCACTCACCAGACATGCAGGAGCATTCCCTGGGGTCCATGGTCCAGGTCTTCGCGAGGCTCCAGCGCTGTCTCTGCTGGGGAAGGCAGGCCGAGTGAGCAGCCACCGGAGGCTGCCTATTTATAGCCGTGTAGCTGCAGGTGCAGGTTCACCCCACCTCTCCCTGGGGCCAGACGCCGTGCACACGGCCCAGCCAGATACCACGGGCTGGGGGTTGGGGAGCGCAAGCAGAAGAAGGGCACAGAAGAGCAAGAACAGTATAGTCATTGAAGTGGCTTTTCATTATGAGGTATGCAGGTGACTGTCCCCACTGACCTGCCCACCTGCTACGGTGTCAGAGACCCAGGACCGAGCTCTCTGGCACCTGCAGGGCTCCAGCTGGCAGCTGCATCCATTGAGTCTCCCTGTCCTGTGCATTCTACTACCTGCCACTCCTGTTCGCTCCTTCCCCGGGGCTGCTCCCGCCCTGGCTCAGGGTCTCCTTCTGTCTCCCCTGGGTGGGCAGGAGGGGCCGCTCCTAGGTTCTGGGTGGTAGAAGGCCCCATGCAGACCCTCTCCTGGATGTGGGTCCCAGGCCCCATAGCTGAGAAGGTCCAAAGTCAGGGCCACGTGCAACCTCTCCTTCCAGGCCATGCGTGGAGGAGCCAGTACTCATCCCAAGCCCACTGGCTGCCAAGGGTTGGCTCCGTCTCCTCCCTAGGTCCCCAAGGGCACATGCACAGCCCTTGTGTGTCCCTCTCAGCCTGAGGGGTGGCTGGGGGTGGCTCTTTGCGGGGGGTGGGGGGCAATCAGAATCTGGATGTGTGGGCTGGGTGCCCACCAGGGTGCATGAGGTCTCTCGCAGTGAGGGAAGAAGCTAGGTGTGGGAAGAGAAGGGACATGGGCCACAGGTTGAGGATCGGAGCCACTGGGCAGATCTGGCACCTCCGTGTTCCAGTGTGGGCACCTGAGAATCAGACATTTGAACTTGGCCATCCGGGTTACCCTGAACTTCACTTTGTCAAGGTAAGAGAATAGAACCTATTCCGTGTATTTGTTCATTGGACGCATGACTTTCAAATCTTGTAGCCAAGTGATATGTGGACCCCAGTTTTACTCTCGTTCTGCCCCTGTAAACACAGGGAGGGGCCTGGAATAGCCTCCCGTAGTCTCGTCCGCCCCCCACCTTCCATCCTCTGCACTGGCCCGAGAGGTATCACTGAAAGCAGCACAGGCCGTGGGACTCTCTTGCCCCAGACCTTCAGTGGCTCCCCACAGCTGTTGAATGAAGTCCTACATCTTTTTTTAAAAGTATATTTTATTGATTATGCTATTACAGTTTTCCTAATGTCTCCCCCCTTCTCCCCCCTCTACCCAGCACCCCCCAACCCTCCAGCATTTCCCCTCCCCGTTAGGTCATGTCCATGGGTTGCACATATAAGTATTTGAGTTCTCTGTTTCTTATACCATTTTTGACCTCTCCCCATCTGTTTAATGCTTACCAATTATGCTTCTTCTTCCCTGTACCTTCCCCCCTTTTCCTCCCTTCCCCCTCCCCACTGAAAACCCTCCATGTGATGTCCATTTCTCTGATTCTGTTCCTGTTGTAGTTGTTTGCTTAGTTTTTGTTGTTTTTCTTTCTTTTATTTTTTTTAGGTTCATTTGTTGATAGTTGTGAGTTTGTTGTCACAAAATTAAAGACAAAGAGAGAATCTTAAAAGCCGAAAGGGGAAAGGAGAGAATAACCTACAAAAAAGTTCCCATAAGACTATGAGCTGATTTCTCAAAAGAAATCTTGCAGGCAAGAAGGGGCTGGAAAGAAGTGTTTGAAGTCATGAAAGGCAAGGACATACATCCAAGATGACTCTATCCAGCAAAGCTATCATTTAGAATGGAAGGGCAGATAAAGTGCTTCCCAAGTAAGGTCAAGTTAAAGGAGTTCATCATCACCAAGCCATTATTATAGGAAATGTTAAAGGGACTTATCGAAGAAAAGGAAGATCAAAAATATGAGCAGTAAAATGAAGCCCTACATTTTAACCTTGCCTTTCAAGTTCAACTGACCTTTCCAAGTTCATCGCCCACTACTTCCTTCTACCTGTTCCACCAAAACCTGGGCGCTCCAGGATCTCCGTCATTGCCTTGAACTTTCCCAGGCCTGTGCTCCTGGCAGGTGTTCATATTTCTCCCTATCACCTTCCGTTCAAATAAATCCTCCCGACGAACCGAGGCGTGCGCTTCCGCTCCATCTCTTGGGTAGTGAAAACGAGAGGAAATTTGGGGAGGATTCAGCCAGCCCCTGGTCTCTACCATAACCCCATTCTTTGACATAGCAGCTACTACTTTTCAGTCTTATGCAAAGTGCGTGCCAGATGAACTTCAAGCTTCCCCCAGCAGCTGCCATCCGCACCCTCTCTCTGTGCAGGAATTCCTGAGCTGCCGCTGAACCTACTTCCTGCAGAAAGCTCCCTCCGATCTCTCCCTCTCTTGGCTGGGAGACACCTCTCCCTCCGTGGCCCCTCAGAGATGTGTTTGCACATTTCTCGTGGCATTTGCTGTCTTCTGTTCGGCTCTGTGTGATTGTGCGTGTTCATGACTTTTGTGTCCCTCGCCCCAGCCTGGGAGCTGTCAGGAGCAAGACCAGTGTCTGAAGCATCGCTATGTCCACACAATGTTCTGCACAATGTCTAGAGGATGTTGAGTGAATGAATGAATGAATGAATGAATCAGTCAATGAACCCGTCAGATGGATAGGTGAATGACTGAAGACATGAATGAGAGAGCGAGCATAGAAGTGAACAAATGAATGAGTGAACGAATGGTGAGCGGCAAAGGCATGACTCTCCCACGTGTGAATACTGAGGACCTCTGCTGAAAAATGCCGTCCCCATTCAGAAAGGCAATGACAACAACGAAAGGGCCGGGCGGGGGTGGAGGGTGGCTGCCATAACCTGTGGAGATAATGCCTCCCCATTTGCAGGTTACTAGGGTCTCCATCACTTACTCCTAAGGACCACCAGGGCCTCAGGCTGACCCATGGAACTGTGGGTCTCAGCTGAGAGTGTCTAGGGCGGAGGAAGGGGTCGCAGGGCCCTGGGGAGGGCTAGGTAGGGCAATATTGTCATGATCCCAAAGTGGTTCCTGCCAGAAGGGAGTTCACAGTCTAGTAGGGGACCCAGGCACATTCATTCATCCATTCATTCATTCATTCATTCAACAACGCCTGGGGCCAGCACTGTGCTGGGAGCCGAGGGTGAATAAAAATAGAGCTCGTGGTTCACAAGGTCAGGAGGACGTCTCAGCTCAGGAAACCCGCGGCGGGGGGGGCAGGGCTGCTCTCACAGCCCAGAGGCTGGAACCACCTTCCTGGGCCTGCGTTCCCAGCCCGGTCCCAGCCCATCTCCGGGCAGGTCGGCCTCCCCGCTGCGGCGTGGGTGTGCCGAGTCACCAATAATAATAACGATGCCTTGGAAGGGCTGGCCTGACCGAGTGAGCCCAGGGAGAGAGAGGCCTTTGCCTGTACCCTCGTCAAAGCCGCCTCTCCTCCCTCTTCACTCCCTGTAACCACTACCTGTGCGTTCACTGCCTGTGTGCTGCCTTCCTCAGTCCCTGACCAGGAATTGTTTCTTCTTTCGGCGACTGATGCTCTGATGTTGCTCAGTGCCCCGATGGAATAATAGCAAAACCCAATTCCCTGGTGGGAAGATATCACCCAGTTTCGGGGTTGCACAGTTTGAAACAGCGGTGCGTGGAGCAATCGGGTCCATGCTGAACTGCGCCCCAGGCTGACCGGTTGCTTTTCCACGGCCCCTTTCCCGCATCCGCAGGCCCCTTTGCACCTTGGCGCATCTTCTCCAGCCCAGCTCCTCGTCTCTGTGTGGGAGACAAGAGCACACACACCAGCCCAAGAACGTGCAGTGGCAGGCGGGCGCGGCTCACACCCACACTGAGAGAATAACTATTTCTTCGGAGACGTGACCCTTAGCCTTCTGGGAGGAGTCCGGGAGCCCTTTAAAATCTGAGGGAAACTCTAAACTCTTGACCCAGAAAACTAATGCGCAAACACACACAACACTTTCCCACACGTTCCAGGACTTAGTGGGTCTCCTAAATGCTGTTGGCGGCCCCCGCCCTGGGGTCCTGAGTTAAGAGGGCCCTTCTACAAAGGAGCAATCTGCCCGCAACGGCTTGTCTGTTGTTATGTCGCCGCCGTTGTGGCTTCTTCGAGCCACTGCACCCTCCATAGCTCCTTCCCCAGCTGTGGCCTCTCCTTGAGGCGTCAGTCAGGTGGTTCTCGGGGCGCAGTGGAACAGGCTGTTCCAAGGGAGCGGCGAACGCTCCGCTGCTCCCAAAACAAGAAGGGACAGGCTCCGCATCTTCTCCCCTTCTCGTAAACACACAGGCAATGCCCGCACCTGCACTTTCTGCTGGGAAGGAGTTTCTGGGACTCATGGCCTCAGGGCGGAGGTGCAGCCATGTGGCGTGGCCACGACTCCACACCCCGGTCCCTGGTTTGCTCTTGGGATGGCCATCCTTTCCCTTCGGACCTTCTGGACACGCGTGGCTCCCCGGGAGCAGCCTGGGGCCGTCGGCTCTGTTGTGCTGGTTTGTAAACTGATCTCTCTCTCTCTCTGTCTCTAGACCACAAGGGTCTCAAGAACAGAGGCTGTGCTCACTCGTCTCAGCAGCCCCGTGGCCAGGCGCACGGGATGCCGCCACACGGTGGGCACCGGAGAAGCGCTCACAGGCTGGTGGTGAATAAGTGGCTCAATCCACAGCTTTACATCCAGGCTGTCTTCCGTGGCTCTTGCTGAAGAGATTTAGAGAACCTTGTCGCTCACCGTGGGCACCCAAGAGCTTGAGAGCTGGAGTCCAGTGGCCTGGGTTCAAATCCGGGCTCTGCGCCTTCTTCGCCACATGACTCGGGGCCAGGTGTTGACCCCTCGGAGCCTCAGTTTACTTATCTGCAAAGTCAGAATAATGAAAAGGACAACCCTACAGCACTGTCATTATCGGGGGTTAAATGAGAGAAAGCATATTGAGTGCTTAGTTCAGAATCTGGCACATAAATATTATTAGCGTTATTGCTATTAATATTATTATTATTATGACCTGTGCCTATTACAACCTGTCAGGTTGGTTCAGCCACAACCCATTTGTCTGTTTCAGGCCCGCAGACCTGGGATCCTGTGCACGGTGTGTGCATCAGCAGTAAATACTGGGAAGAATTTTCATCTCTGGGTTCCTTGCTTTTAAGCTCAACCTGATTCTTTTTGGGTCCCAGGTTCTGGAGAGCATGGGGCCCTGTCCTTTCTGACTCCCCTTGCCGCAGTCTCCATGTGCTTGGAGGCAAAGCTGGCCTCCCACCTACAGAGCCCTCTCGTGGGGTATTTCTGGCCTTGTCTATAGGGCCAGGCATGAGAGGTGCGTGGACAAAATCAGAGCAGGCAGGGACTCTTGGGGGCACCAGCCTGAATCCTGGGTGGGCGGCATTGGGAGAAGGCTGAGAAGTCATGGGCCAGCTCCTTGTCGTTCACGTGGCAAAGCAGAGGCCCAGGGAGAGACAGTCACTCCCTGACCACTGAGTGTGGGCTGGCAGGGGGATTTGAACCTGGCTCCTCAGCCCGCTGCCAGCACCCACGCGTCAGGTCTGAGGCACTCACGGCAAAACTGTTCCGCAGTCTGGAGCCTTAATGCCTTACAGGCTGTTTATTAATTAACTCGGTTATTCAAAAGTTCAAGCACACTAAGAAGCGCAAAGAATAGCATTACCAACGCCGCAGTATCCACCACCCAGCACTCACAGAGGTCAACGCCGTCCCATCTGCCTCAACTCTTTTATTTATAAGAAATAAAAAATGAATGAGCTCATGGCTTTAAGTTCCATCTGTGCTGTGGGACTCCCGGGTCGCCTCGCCGGGTCGGGCCTCTCTTTTGAACTCTGTACCGGCGTGTCTGGCTGCTGAGCCACATTCCACAGGGATGCCGAACAGCCTCTCGACCTGACGTACCCCCGGTGGAGCTCCCGCTGCCCGCCTCATCCAGCCTGATCCTCCCACCTGCAGTCTTGCCTGCCTCCACCGCCCGCCTGGTCTGAGCCACCCTCCTCTCCTGCGAAGATTCAGCGCTCACCTCCTAAGCGGCTCCCTGAGACCGCCCCTGCCCTGGACCCTTACACCGCATTGTTTTTACTGTAAAACTGCGGCAAAGAACTTCCCCATCTGTGTCGTGCACATGAGGGTGCAAGGCTCACTCATCCTTAGAAGGACGGCGGCGAGGGGGTAGTGGAACAACTGCTCTCCAAAGACCCTACACTAATTTGTGTTCCCTCTAGCAGTTTCTGAGATCCCCGTTTCCCTACCTCCTTCTCTAGCACTTCCTGCACTCAGACTTGGAGACGTTTGCCCATCTGACAAATGTGAAGGAGTGTAATGGTATCTCACTGAGGGATGATTTGCATGTCCCTGCCTCAATGAACATCCAGATCGCAAGCCATGATCCAGTCATCCTCATGCTGCTGTGGGTCTCATCAGCCTTTCACACTCTAGCAAGAGAGAGCATACTGCAGAGGGGTGAACACAGGCACAGACCGCCCCAAACCCTGGCATGTTGGGCTTTGGGGTGAGAGGCTGATTGAGAAAAGTAGGGGCAGCCTCTCCGCTATTTCCCAGATGCACTATTCACTCCTCCCTCGCTGGGCTCACAAGGTGCTGCTTCTCTCTTTGTGACCCCAGTTCTGACAGCTGTGTTGAGGGAGCTTGAAAGATCTTATCATCAAGAAGAGGTTCTGTGGATTTTGATGTGCTGTAAAGTTTTTCACACACACACACACACACACACACACACACACACACACAGTTCCGCTTTCTGACCCCCAGTGCTACTCATGGAGCCCCGGTAGAGAACCCCACAGCCTGTGAGTACACAACCTCCCAGGAGGCGGGTCCCAGCAATGCAGATTGGGAAAATCAGGCCACGGCTAATTAGGAGCCACTCTGCTTGGCCCCGTCCCCGGCGGAGTCGGCCGGCTTCACAGACTCTCCAGGGCCTGCGGCTGCTGGTTAATTACACGGGACTCAGGCTCCGCAGCTATAATTCGGTACCCACCGGGCAAGTGAAACCCTCCGCTTTGCACACGGCCCGGGGGGAGAACCAGTGAGGCCGAAGCCGGCAATTACCCCCAGCAGCAAAGTGGCTGGGCCCGGTTGGCTGGCAGCCCAGAGGAGGGCTTTGGAGAGGGGGAAGGAGGTTCAGGATTCATTGCTGGTCTTTTTTTCCTTCTTTTGTTCTTCTTCCTCCCCTTTCTTCCCCTCCTTCCCCACCTCCTGCTTCTTCTTCCCAGCCCCCAACCGCTCTCCTTTCATCCATCATTGAGCAAACCTTCCGGGCTGCCTATGTGCTAGGCTTCAGGTCAGCCCTCTGAATGGGGTATGCGAGCCAGAGACAGGGCCTGGTCCTCAGGAGCTTGATTCCCAGTAGCGACCAGAGCGTGTCCATAGCGATCAGAAGAGGAGAAAGCAAGTGGGTTTCTGTGCGGTGCACAGGTGCCGGGCGGGGCTTGAATGACCCCGGGAGTGAGCACCCATCTAAACGTTGTGCCCTAGGTGCCTCCCCTCACCTCAGTCTCTGGACCAGGGGCTTTCACACTGCATGCTCAGAGCCCCGGGGTGCGTGGAGGTGCTACAGACGGGGCGCTAGGTTCCACCCCACCCCCAGGGGGAGAGAGTAGAAGCCTGAGCTGCACCCTCAGCCTTCATGTCCTCCGAGTCGGCAAAGTTCGTCTTAGGTTCCTGAACATTATGCCCTTTACTTTGAAACCCTTCCTTTTGGCCGTAATGGATCCAAAGCCAGGAGTTCTGGTTTGGCTCTGCCGTACCTCCCAGGAAGGCTTGGAGAAGCAGGAAAGCAGAGCTTCTGGAATTAACATAACTCTAGAACCCCAGAGCTATAAGGGTGATAATGAAGTCCAAACCTTCTTTCAACCCCGACCCCAGCTGCATACTGGGAGCCTGAGCCCCGAGGGGAGCGCCTTGCCCATCCACCCCGCCAGTGCGGGGTGGCTGGCTGAGGGGAGGGAGTCGGGAGGAAGACCTCCCAGGGCGCCTGCAGCCTCCTGGGTGACTGCAGAGCACCTGTTCGCAGAGCCACCTGCGTGGATTGAGAAGCTGCTGAGGGCCCCACACGGTGCCATGTGCATCACCCAGCGGTACTAAGAAGGTTTGGCCGTGTAATTGGGGTGCTGAGGCACCCAGCAAAGAAACCACTGGCGAGCATTGCAGAACCGAGGGCCCAGATGACGAAATAAACTGGGGGCCTCATGTACATGACTCTCTGCCCCTTCTCCTCCTGTGTTTCTTCCCTTTCCTCTCCCCTCCTCCTCTTCTCTCATTCCCCCTTTTTCTTCCCAGGTCTCGCTTTTCCTCTTGTGTCTTCTTTTCTCTCCCTCAGTGCAAGAAGACCGGGCTGGGACTCAGGACACCCGAGTCCCCTCCGTTCCCTCACTGGCATCGCTCACTCACAGGCTCACTTCTCTGCCCAGGGACTCAGTTTCCCTGGAACGTCAAGGAGATGCCCACAGCGAGATGACCGCTCAGGCCTCTCCCAGCTCCGCTCCAGGTGCTGGTAAAGATGGTGTTTTGAGGGCTGTTGAAGAGGTTCCTTTGCTAAGGTTTCTAGAGGGGCCACCCCCTCAGCCAACGTTTTGATCTAGAGCTTCAAGATCAAAGCTTCGTTTTGGAGAAACTTCACTAACTGTTCATTGTCTGCAGGTCCTTTTAGGTCTTGCCTCTCCTCCAAAGATGCGAGAGTGAATTCAGCAGCTCGAGGCCCTGCAGCTCCCCCTCCCCGCCCACACGCTATCTCAACAGTGGGCCTGCCAGACCGCTAACGTTTCCTGCGGGCTGGACATCCCGGGGGTCTGAGGACTTCTGTTCAAACAGGTCCTTCAGGCAGAGGGACCAAGACTCCCTCGCCCACCTGTCAGGAACTCCACCCAGAACTCCGAATCATAGTGCGGCAGTATTTCAGTCTGTTGATTTCTCCAGTACAGATACACAGTTCTCTGCAAATTATTGGGTGCCCCCCATTCCATGTCAGGAAGGAACAATCAAAGACAGCAGCTTGAGGGGTTTATAGGAGGGGAGTAATTACCCACCGCTGCCATTTCCTGCACTGGGAAGGGGTGGGTGACAGGGCTCACCGCCCCGCTCCGCGCCTGTGGGGTTCCTGAGCTGGTGTCTGTGCAGCTCGGTCCGGGAAGCCCAGCGTGAGAGCCAGAACGGGTGGCCACGACAGCCCAGGCGGGCATGAAAGCCTCAGTGTGCTAGAATTCCCGGGCCAGCTTCAGGACTGAGGGAGAGTCAGATGGACATAGATTTTTTTCTGCCATGGCTTTGAGCCTGTCTCTCTCTAAGGCCTTGGGCAAGCCATTTGACCTCAGTTTCCCTGCCAATAAAATGGGGTTTATAACATACCCTTCTGAGGGCGCCTGTTAAGAATAATTAGCCATGCCCTGACCGGTGTAGCTCAGTTGGTTGGGCATGGTCCCGCAAAGTGAAAGGTCACCGGTTCGATTCCCGGTCAGGGCACATTCCTGGGTTGCAAGTTCTGTCCCTGATTGGGGCACATATGATAGGCAACCAAATGATGTTTCTTTCTCACATCAATGTTTCTCTCCTTTTGTTTCTCCCTCTGTAACAATATATAAATGCAATCTTTGAAAAAAGGAAAAGAATTGGCCAGTTCTTGCAGGGCACTTTGAAGAAAATGGCTGTGGAGATGTTCTCCTGGCCTTGCAATTTTCCCTGGTGCACATATCAAACAGACGAGAATGGCCAAAGCTCTGATCCTGGCCCCCCGCAGCTGAACCATGCCACCCAGCTCAGCTGGAAGGGAGGAGGGCAGGGGAGGGGCTGTGAGCGCAGCCTGGGTCTGCCTGGATTAACATTAAAGGCACAGCCCTGCCTTTGATGCCTGCCTGCAACGCTTGTTAATTTTAATAGGAAGCGAGCAGAGGCGGGAAAGTTCTGCAGAAGAAAACAAGTTGAGGCCAAGGAGGGTTGGTGCCAACCCAGTTTGGAACTTGTTTGGCTTTGAAGTCCTTGGCCCCAGTGCCGGAGTCACAGGGCAACTCCCAGACGCCAGCAGGGTACGTGTGGACAGGTGTCTGGGGAAAGTGGGGACCTCAGGCTCCTCCGTTCCCAGCTCAGCCGGGAGCAGATGGCCCCTGACTCCGGGGACTCGCCTTGGGGTGAATAATCCCCCAAGCTGGTGAATTTCCCGGGAAACTTCAAATAGGGGTCTCCAATGTAAGTGACCTAAGGGGCAAGGTAATGAATGAGTAAGAGTGAAGTAAGTTGATGGTAGGTAATAGGGAGCGGTGGGGACTGTGGCAAACTGACTAAGCCCCAACTGAATGGTGAGATTTGGAAATGAGGATCAAATTTTGTCAGTTCTTCCAATTGTAGAAGAGAAATTTAAAGCCAGGATTGTGTGTATACATGTGTGTTTGTGAAATATTCTAATTTTGAACACTGATAAGAGTTGTTTATTTATTTATTATTTTTAAATACTTTCCCCATGGACAACTAACACATCCATAGGCCAGAGAAGCCACAGCGTCTTGATTGGCAACCTCCTGATTTAAAATCCTAAAGCTTCAGGAGCACGGAGTCTCTTAAAATTCACCAAGGCCTTTGGTTACTATTTTCTAGAGACCTCAGACTGACCCTTGGTTGAGGGCATCAGAGTGACCCAGGGAGAAATTTTCAAAAACAAGTCTTTTAGGAATTCTGACTCAGCGGGCTGGGAGGAGGATCCAGGAAGAGTCCCATATTTTTTTAATTCCTCAGGTGACTCCCAGGTTTGGGAAACAGTGACCTCATCGGTTCCTCTCAGTGACTTGTACTCTTTTTGAGTCAAAAACCCTTCTGAGAAGCTGAAGAAAGTTATCAACACTTTCCCTGGGGAAAAAAAATACGCCGATGATACACTGTTTCTTTGTCCAGCAGGAAGGAATAACTCCAGGGTCACCAGGAAAATTTGTGTTTGTTGTGCGAACAGGATGAATACCTTGATGGAAGTTGGGACCACCTGCTGGCCCCGAAGTCCGGTCGCACTGGGTGCTTTCTGAGACCGAAGGACACACACCTGGGTTCCCTGGAGCTGCCCTCCCCTACTCCCCAGCTGCGTAAAAACTCCCTACTTTTGCTCCTGGGGGAGGGCACATTGGAGAGTTGTTGCTCACCCTTCCTCTTGCTTTGGCCACATCGAGTAAACCGTTCTTGATCTCCAAGCTCTGGTGTTTTAGTGATTGGCTTTGTATGCACATCGAACGTGAGAACTTGAACTTTGAGAGACGGTTTAGTGACAGTCCCCTTAAAGGGAAAGCCTGGTCCTGCTGTTCTGTGACCTCCAAACTCCCTTCGGTCCCATTTCTGCATCTCAGGACACCCACACCTCACCTGCAGAGTAGGGACTATGGGTAATCCGTATTCCAGACGGGAACACTAGCTCAGAGAGGTCATCTGCCAAGGTCTGCCAGCCAGGATCTGAACTGCCATCTCTCTGGTTGCAAACCCTGGGCTCTCTCCCCGATGCCAGCATCGTCAAGATAATGACTAAAACCCTGAGAGGTGACCTGCCGCCGTGACATCCCTAGGGAGGAGAAGCCCCTATCTCTGGAGCTTTCTTTTTAGGTGAAGCAGGAAAAAAAAAAATCACTCTTCTAAATTCAACACTAGCACCCAGCTGGGTCCAGGGAGCTCTGAGGAGGAGCAGAGACTGGGCCTGCATGTGTTTGCATACTAATGAGGCGAGGACGCCAGTGGCTAGTTAACGAGGGCCTGACCTGCCAAGTTCTGTCCAAGACTTTCTCTTTCAGAGAACCTTGAACTGGTGCCTGGACCGAGGTGCACAAAGGGCCTTTCAGGGCCTCCTTTGAATGAAGTGTTCTGTTCCCACCGCAGTTTTTTAAGCCGGGGGGGGGGGGGGAAGTAGAAATTCACAAGGACTAAGAAGTTCTGTTCCCGGGGGGCGGGCAGGCCAGTGCGCTGCAGAGGCCCAGGGCAGGCCTGCTGTGGTTGGCGAGCCGGCCGCAGCCCCCAGGGTAAATCATCGCCCTTGGTTTTCAGCTGGAAATCCCGAAAGCAGACTCAGGTCATTGGGCATGGCTGTGGTCCAGACGCACCAGGACGCATAGATCCCCATCTGTCATCCCCCTCGGGGGGGCCAAAGAGGGTTCAGCTGGGGATTGCTGGCGCGGGGTTCCCAGTGGGAGTGCTGGGTCTATGGTAGAAAATGTAGATCATTCTTGTAAGTGCAGGGAGGGGCGACAGAGAGAAAAACATAACACAAATCGCTTTTAGAGCAAGTGATAAGATACTCATCTATACTAATGGTCATAGAAATGCAGATTAAAACTACAACCAGGTATCATTTATTATTTTTATTTTTTATTGCTGTTCTATTACAGTTACCCCAGGTTCCCTCATTGCTCTCCCCCCCCCCCCACCCTACAGTCAATCCCCACACTGTTGTCCACGTCCACGGGTCCTTCATACTTGTTTCTTGCCCAGACCCCTCCCCTCCTTTCCTCCCTTACCCCCCTCCCCCTCCCCTCTGGTCGTTGTCAGTCTGTTCCATGTTCCCACGCCTCAGGTTCTGTTTTGCTTGCTTGTTTGTTTTGTTCTTCAGCGCCTATCAGATGGGCAGAGATCCTGGAATGTGCGGCGTGCTGTTTGGGGAGGTTGCGGGGAAACGCATGCTTGGACGGGGCTGGTGACTTCGGGCTGCAGGGCGCCCGCAGCGGCCTCCGGAACAGAGAAGGCGTGAGCGCTTTCACGAAACAACACCGCTGCCGGGAAAGGACCCTCTCCGTGCGTCTGCGTGTGCGGAGCGCGCACGGACGTGGGTGCGGTTCGTCGCGACCTTGCTCGTCAAGGATCGGAAAGGGCTGAGTGTGGACGTCAAGGGATCGTGACCCACGAACGCAATGGAACTCCTTGAAAACAGGAAGGAACTCCAGGCGTTTTGATAGGGAAGGACTGAGAAGACACGGAGTGCAGAAGGGTGTGTCCAGGAAAGTGCAGGATGCCTGGGGGGAGGCCGCCTAGTCATACACGTTTGTACGTGAGCGGAGTGCAAGGAGACGCGAGACACATGCGCCAGGGGTTACCTCCGAGAGGGGCTGGGGAGCTTGGGTCTGCTCGGCAGGGAGGGGGACATACGCGGCATGTATGCATATGTATTTTAGTGTTTCGGTTATTTCTGCCATGTGCTTGTATTTCTTTTTCAAAAGGAAAGGAAGGAAGGAAGGAAGGGAGAGGGAGAGAGAGAGGCAGGGAGGAAGGGAAGGAAACCAAAAGAAAATATAAATGAAGAAAAGAAAAAAAATTCATTCTCGTCCAACCATCCAGAAATAAGCACAAATGTGACTTTGGCTCATATCTTTCCATCATTTAAAAATTAATTTTAAACCTAAAAGTTGCGAAAACACGGCAAGGAGCTCTCATATCCCCGTACGCAGATGTGAGTCTGCGAACATGGCTCTGTCACCCTGTCACCTCTCCTCTCTGTCCACGTGTATGTAAATGTGTCTGTACTATACAGACGTGTATAGATTTCTATTTATATATTTTTTTCTCTCTGGACCGTTTGAGAGTAAGTTGCCCCTTCACGAAATACACTGCTATGTATTTCCTGAAAACAAGAATAGTGATTTACACAGCCATAATACAATCAACAAAATTGAGAAATTGAACATCCAGAAGATGCTCTTGGTCAGTCTACAGGCCTTATTTAAATTTCACCTGTTGTCTCACCAACATCCTTTACAGGAGTTTTTTTTCTGCTCCGGGACCCAATCCAGCACCACGCCACTACGTTTAGTAGTCATACTTTTTAATTCTCCCTTCATCCATCCCAGTTCCTCTGCCAGTCACTTTGTAGAAGGGCCCTCAGTGTCGGCCTGATGTTCCCTTCTGAGTAGGTTCTGCGCTTTTGATAGCAACACCTTAGCGGTGACCCAGGTGTCGGCTGGGCAGCTCAGTTGGCTGGAGCATCGTCCCAAGACACCAAGGTTGTGGGTTCGATCTCCGGTCAGGGTACATACAGGAATCAACCAATGAATGCGTAAACAAGTAAAACAACAAATGGGTGTTTCTTCCTCTCTCTCTCTCTCTCTCTAAAATCAGTACATTAAAAAAAAGTGGCCCTGGGTCCTCAGTGTGTCCCTCCAGGAGCTCCATGAGGTCAGCTTGTCCCATTATTAGTGACATGCGTACATAACATTTTGGTCACAAAAACCTAACACTTCGATTATGTTAAACAACCTACTGTGTAACTTTTAGGCTGTAATCATCATGATGAAAAATGCTTAGTTTTACTTCTGGATATTTAAAGTGATACAGGAGTCACATGGCTCAAAATTCAAAGGGAGCAAAGGGGGAGCAGTGGAGCCTCTCTCCCTCCTGGGGCCCACCACGCGATGCCCCTGCCTCTGCAGCAGCTGCCTTCCCGGTCTGCTGTGTCTCCTTCCACTGAAATGTCAGGGGAGCATCTGCATCCGGGGAGGCTGGAACGAGGTGACCATCTATGAGCCGCATGCGGGTCGACCCCATGCACATCGCTGTTTTAGGAGGGTGGCCTCTGGACCCACCTGCTGCTACTCAGGGTCCCTGTGGAGGTTCCTGTGATCCTTCTGGAAACAACCC
This sequence comes from Phyllostomus hastatus, assembly GCF_019186645.2. Lineage (NCBI taxonomy): Eukaryota > Metazoa > Chordata > Mammalia > Chiroptera > Phyllostomidae > Phyllostomus > Phyllostomus hastatus. Next base: position 24,808,256 of record NW_025334024.1, read on the forward strand.
AAATCTCCTGGACCCCAGTCTGGTGGAGGAAGTGGGCCAGCCCTTTGGGGTCAGAAAGCAAGCGCTGGCTTTCGAGGCATGCCATGAGGTCTCTCTGGAGAGAAGAAATAGACTCTGTGGCATCATCCTCATCCTCCTCTGAGGAAGCCCACTTCAGCCGTGTTTGAGGGAAGCCGAGCCGCAGGGGTCCGAAGTAAGGCGCAGGGGGCTAGGGGGTGGGGGTTGTGGGGCTGAGTGAGGATCTGGGAGCACCAGGACCAATCCGGACTCTGCTCCTTACCAGTGGGCTGTGTGATCCTTGGCAGGCCACCTTCTTGTTCTGCGCCCCCTTCCCATCTGAAAAATGGGCACAGTGCCACCCACCATGCGCGGTTGTTCTGAGGGATCCAGGCTTTGCTTGAATAGGAAGCTCGTGCACTGAGCAGGTGCTCGGGAAAGTAGCTTTGTCCTTCCCACCCGGCAGGGAAGGTGACCCAGAGCCGCAGGGGACCTCAGGGCCCACCCTGGGCCTAAAACACGCCTCTTTCAAAGCCTCACTGAGCAGAAGCCCCACCCCAACCCCCAGACTTGCTGAAAGGCACTGGTTTGATGATCGTTTCATTTCCTTTAATGTATCTTCGGTACTTCTAAAAAGCGGAAAACTGGCTTACCTTGGAATCAGCGAATGTTCCCTAATGTCCCCATTCTTTTGAAATATTAAACTAAAGGCAATGATTTCTTTGGTCAGGGGATTGCCTTCTGGGGGTGTGGGATTCTAACACTGTGTAGGAGCTATGAGACTCAGGATTCATTCATTCATTCCACTTATTCAAGCAATATTTACTGAGGCCCAGACAGGTGCTTGGCATCATCAATAAACAAATATCCCTGCTCTCACGGAATTTACATTCTCATGAAGGAACAGGAGGGGGAAAAAAGAGTAAACAAGCAATCCATTGATCATATAGTTTGTTAGAAAGTAATAAATGCTATGGGAGCAAGGAGGAGGAAGAGGGATCAGAAGTTACTGGGGTTCGGGGACCCGTGGCATACACAATAGGATGGTCAGGGTAGGCTCCTGGGAGAAGACGCAGAGTCCCTCAAAAGCCCCACGGAGTAGCCCCCCATTTCCCAGATGGTAAAACAGAGGCAGAGATGCACTAAGTGACTTGCTTGCCAAAAAAGTTCAGGGCCTGGATTCTAACCCAGTCCGACTGGCTCAGGTCTGTGTATTTCACCACCTCGTTATGTAAGAGCTGGGGAAACTGAGGCCCAGAGAAAGAAAAGGGAGTTGTCTGAGGTCACGTAGTGGAGGAAGCATGGGTTTCAACACGGGGTTAGTGAATCCTGGGCTCATCAGGGAGAGAAGGGCTCCAGCTGGGGTCCCCCAAGGGAAAGGCTTTTAGATGGTATGTACGGAGACATTTTGCTTTTGTTGAATTAGTAGTTTTGATGGGCCGTAATGCACGTGAGAAATAAATGCCACTCGCACACAGAGCTTGTAACTTCACGAAGGCCGGTGCTTAGGATGAAGAATTCTGAAGCGAGTCAATGTCATGAAAGGGTGAGGGAATCGTCGCCCAGGCTGAATGCAGCTCAGGTGGAATTCGGGGGGGCGTGGTTCCGGGAAGACGGGAGTTGGGGCAGCTCTGGCCCCAGACGGTGGCGTCCTTTGGGGCCTCAGAAGGAAGTGGACCGTGTGAAATCTCAGCATCCTTGCTCAAGGCTCCTCTGCCCTGCACTTCCTACCCTGCTCTAACATTCCCCCAACCCTCTCTGCCTCGCTGCCTGCAACTGTGGGAACCAGGCCTTTTAATGGGCAGCGTCATCCTCAAAGTGTCTGGGCTTGTTAATTGACTGCCTTTCACACCAGGCCGCCTGGAGATCCCAGACATTCCTGAGGGGACAGGGCCGCGGGATCAGCACGGGGCACACCTCGGCGGGCTCTGAGTCCTAGGCCAGCCTGGGCGAGGACCCTGGTTTCACCACTCAAATGCATCCCTGGGAGCCTCGATTTTTCCCATCTGTGAAACGGGGGTGATACCAGGGTTGTTGGGAAGACTCATCCTGTGCAGTGGCTGGTGTGGGGCAGCCACTCCCTAAATGCTGGTTCCCTTCGCACTCAGGCGTCACCCCTTCCACATCCCTTCATTCCTCACCACCCCTCCTGCACCCTCCAGAACGTTCAGTGTGTTTCTTTTAATGCGGCCTTGCATCCGGGTGGATGGCGCCCTGTTGCAGATGTTAACTCCTTGCAGCTGGGGCTCACCTCTAAGGCATCATCACCGCTCTCTCGGGAGCAAGCCCAGGGCCTGGCGTGAAATTCGGGAAATGTCTGTGTGCCCGGGAGGCAGCACAGGGGCGTAGTTAACAAGCGCGAGGGCCCGGGGCCCTGCTCCGTAGGTGACGTCCAGTCGTGTCACCCATTAGCTTGGCGATCTTAGGCACGTGACTTACCTTGCCTGGAAGTCTTGACCTGTAGAATGGGAACGATTTATAATGGCACCGACATCACAGGTTGTCGTGAGGATTAAATAAGTTAATGTGCTTAGGCCAGTGGCCCGCAGGGGACCGGTCTGTTTCAGTCCGGCCAATGTGACTCAGCGCTGTACGGGAAACCTACTGAAGCGAAGCGGTGGGCAGGAACCAGACCTTCCAACCGAGTTTTCCCGTGGGAATCAGGCCTAGAGAATGCACACTGACTGTTACGGCTTGCTCTTGCTGAAACTCCATCGCCCTGGTCTACAACAACAACAACAACAAATGTGCATTGTCTATCTTCAAGGTGATTTCCGAAGCCTGTGTGAATTCTCCCAAGGACAGAGCTGATCAGCTCACCGCCATTCCCCTCTGCGTGTGGTTTTCATTTCCTTGATTGTACCTAAGATGTAGACAACAATATTCTATGCAATAGATAATAACTCTTTCTCTGAGGTAAGCCCCAAGAAAAACAATAAAAGCCTGTGTAGGCAAGGGTCGGGGCGCTCTCTTCTTGAGAGAGTGGCCGAGGCACTTATAGACAGTCTCCCCTTGAGAGAGTGGTTGTGCCGTCCCCCTTTTCTCCATAGGATTGCTGTCGCCCATGCATTTATTTTCTCCTTCAGCCACAACAGGCGGACTCAGCTGGCCGGAGTCCGCCACAGTGGCCGCCACCAGTCAGGAGCTCCACAGCTGTTGGCTATTATTGTACCAGCTTCCGGCAAAGGACCTTTTCCCTAGTGCGGCTTCCATAAGTGTTTGTTAAACTAACTGATGAGACTGCACCCCCACCCCCTCCTCATGCAGACACGCACTCGGCAGCTTTCCAAAAGCTACCACTCTTAATTCGGTTCTTCGGAGTTAAGGCATTCCACCTCATTAAAATGCAAATATCGTCAGCCGGAATGTTCGCTGAATGCTGTCTGTGTCGAAGGCTTCACGCTGGAATACCACCCTGTGGCCTTAAAAGAAGACAACGAGGCCACTCTCCAAAGCACACTATTAAGTGCAAAGAGGAAAATATAAAACTGTGTGTCTAGAATGCTACCATGTACGGAGTAAACACGAGCTGGGGAGAAGGGTTTGCACAGGAAGAGAGGCTTGACCTGCGGAATCACGGTTCGCCTTCCGGAGAGACCCAGGGAACTGGGCTCAGGGGCTTCTCTGGGGAAAGGAGCTTGGTGACAAGGACAGGGTGGGAGGGCGACTTCCTTCTGAGCACAGGAATATGTGTATATAATATTCACCCATCGATGGACCCTGGGTTGTTGCCACCTTTTAGCCATTGGGCATCACTGCGTTACGAATATTGGTTACAAGCATCTGTGGTGAGCACGGGTCTGGCTGTCTCTTCCGGGCAGCAGGTTTATGGCCTGTGAGTCTACACCCAGGAGCGGACTCGCTCGATGCTTTGGTAGTCCCGTGCTTGATTTCCGAGGAACTCCCGTGTTGTTTTCCATAGTGCCTGGTTCAGTTTACACTCCCGCCCACAGTGCACACTGGTTCCGATTTCTCCACATCTGTGTGTGTATGCTTTCATACCTTTACTTATTTATTCACACTTACCCGAGGACGTGTTTTCATTGTTTTTAAAGGGAGGGGAAGAGGGAGAGAAGGTCACAGAGAGAAACATCAATGGGAGAGAGAAAGATCCATTGGTTGCCTCCTTTACGTGCCTGGATGGGGATCGAACCTGCACCCCAGGCTTTTGCTCTGACTGGGAATCAAACCCACAACCTTTTTGGTTAAAGGTCGAAGCCCCAACAGAGCCACACTGGCCAGGGCCACTTCCACACCTTTTAATTTGGTTGATATCAAAGTATTACCTATGCAAATAATAAATACATTAAATATTTTAAGAAGACGTATTGGGTTACAGAGGTTAGGGTGGGCGAGTGAAAATAAAATACAAACCCAAAACCAGGACAGCAAGGATACAACAAAAAGCAGCCCCGGCTGGTGGCCTCTCCGGCCCCTTCCTGCTTGGAAGCGCCCTGACCGTGGACGTGGAACGTGGAGCCTCCCTGAGCCTGCTCTGCCCCTTGCAGACGTGACCGTGACGCTCGGGTCTGCCGGGCCGCACGCTGCGTTCAGCCAGGGGAGTTCGTGCGAAGGCAGGGAATCTCAGGCCTTCCAGAGCAGGGGCCGCAGAGGTTGGCTTCCTGCCCGAAGAGGTAGCTCCCGACGCTGAGTCAAGCCTCAGCCAGCGTCTGATGCTGCCCACACCCGGGCATGGCTCCAGGGGGCTGTAAAGAGCACCCTCCTCGGAAACTGGAGCACACTCCATGCATCACCTTTGATCTGAACCCTGGCAGCGGGCTGGGCCGCGAGTCCGTTCCTCCGCTCCTTGGGTGTGGGCTGGCCGCATCCCGCTGTGGCCTCCTCTAATCTGAAGGCATCCAAAGACTCTCGGGTCTCCCTCACCTGGAGACAGCTGGCTGGTCGTTGTCAGCACACCTCTGGTCACACCTTCCCGTCAGTGCCACTTTGGGCTGGGCAGGTGGAGATCAAAGCGGGAGGAGTGTTTTCCCAACGATCATAATGACAAAAAGATTAAGGAGAGTGTATCTGTAAATGTAAAGAATCACCACTTATGTAAGTTATATAGGCATTTCAAAATCAGAAGCTTATGCCTAAAGCCAGAGAGGGTCGGAAAGAAGTACGTCAACAAAAATGAGTCCAGACGTGTTCCTTTGAGTGAACGGTGTGCAAGGTGTTGTGCTGTTTGAATCGTGCTGGACCAAATCTTTCCTTTACTTTCCTAGAGAGTCTTTGAATGTAACCTTCAGAGCCTCTGGCTCGCCCAGAATCGTGAATCGTGCTCAGGACCCTGCCCCGAATCTCAAGCACGGTCTCGTGGGTGTCGGAGCACCAAACAAGGAAAAGAAAGGGGTGCCACTTCCTGACACTCAGTGGCGCAAAGCCACCTGACCTATGTGGAACTTCTCAGCGGGGAGAAGTCAACACCACCTCATGCTAAATATGTGCCATTCATAGCACCCCAAAAAGGGGCAAGCACCCTCTTGCCCCTTTATAGTCATTCCTTCCTCCAGTCACCACCCCAACCCCTAGAGTCTTCCTCCAGCTTCCTCCAGCATTACCATCGCACGTAACTTCGGGACAGAGAAATGAACGCTGGTACTGTATTACCAACCAAACTAGGACTCGAATTGGGTGTCACCAATTCACTCACGAATGCCCTTTTTCTTTCCCCAGATCCGATCCACACTGAGCTCACTAATCGCGCCTCCTCAGTCTCTCCCACTCTGTGGCAGTTTCCCAGTTTTTCCTTGTTTTGCAGGATCTTGGCAGTTTCGAGGAGTAGTCAGTCATCAGGCATTTTGTAAAATATTCCTCGTTTTGGGCTTATTTGAGGTTTTCTCGTGATTAGCCAGGGCTGATGGGTTCTGGGGAAGATCACCTCAAGGTGAGGTGCCCCGCATGACAGCATGACTCAGCACTGGTGACGTCACTCTGGATCCTGTGGTTAAACGGTCAGGTATGGCACGTTTTAAAAATTCATGTGGCACCCGGGTTGAAAATCGCTGCCCTAGTCCTTTAACAAACCAGCACAAGGCAGGGTGCTACCCTGGTGCATCCTTCATTTTGGTCTCTGATACGATTGTCTTTGCTGTGATTCTGTGGGTGTGATTCCTGAGACCTTGTACCGAGAAAGCACCCTGATGTGCAAATTTTGCTCTGCCACTTTTAGAGACTGACAAAGTGGGGTGAGAGCCACGCAGGTCCCTGGAGCAGTCACACTGATTCTCCCTGGCCCCGGCATGGTGCTTGCATAGTTACGCGTCCTTTCTGTATTCTTCAAGGTGCCTTTCGTGCTGATCCTCCTCCGCTCTTTCCTTTGAATTTTAAAAAAATTCAACTTATTTTGAGATAAGTCTAGATTCACATGCAGTTATAAGAAATAACACGGAGCGAGCTCATGAACCTTTACTTGGTTTCTCCCAATGGTAACTTCTTGCAAAAGACCTGCTCCAGCTGGACGCCCTGGCCCGGCCCCTTCCCAGACGTCAGCCCTCGAGAGTGTGGAGGCCTTCTTTCTCAGGAGGCCTTCTCACCCCATCTCCTCCAGGCCTTTCGTCTGGTGTCCTAAGGTGCTTTAACCTCCATTCTTTACACCTGCACACCCTCTAGTGGGGGTGCTTTGCATATGCAAAATGAGGACAAGGCGAGAGAGAGGCGAGCAGTTCTTGAGCTCACCTGATACCCACCACACCTTGATTCGCTGGGTTGGTCTTTCCCACCCCAGGGCTGAGAGGGAGCCTGCAACAATGGGCCTGCGAAAGTAAGGAAGTAAGGAAGGACAGAAGGACGGAAGGAAAGAAAGTCGCTAGATTTATTACAACAGCAATCCCAACATGTCAAAGGCTGTTCTTACTAAGTGCCAGCATAGCTTTAAGTGCCTTATTTATATTAGTTTGTTCAATACACACAACAACTGCTTTTCTTTTTCCAGAAGACAACGCTGGTGATTGGGAAGTTCACGGCCGGACACAGTATGCACAGCGGTTAGCAGCCCAGGAGACCCTCTGGGTCTGCTTGTCATCCTGGTTCTGCCACTTACCAGCTGTGTGGCCTTGGGTTTATGTTATGTAACCTCTCGTGACTCAGTTTTCTCTCTTGTAGCATGGGCACGATGACAGGGCTCCCCTCCCCCCACGGGTGGCTGTGAGGACCGAATGAGTTAGCGTGCGTCAAGCGCCTGGCACAGAGAAGGTGCTCACTAAATGGGAGCATTAGGATTAAATGATGGGCCCAAGTGTCAGTGAGTGACTGACAGATATGGAATTGAACCCAGGTCTGTGTGCCATCAAGGCCTGTGGGCTTATCCACCACGCAGAGCTGTCCACCTGCAGCCCACCAGCAACCACCCCCGCCCCCAACAAGTCCTGGGCTGTCAAGAACCTCAGCTGTCACTGGAATGGAGATGGCAGGTGTCTTTTTTGAAGAGCCAGGTGGGACATGGGAGATAGAGAAGACTCTCAGACTGGTGGTCGGGAGAGGGTCAGCTCTGGCCAGTCCCTCCTGGCCGTCGTCCCCTCCTCCTCCTCAGAGGACAGCCACCATGTCCCCAACTGTGATCAGTGCTAGTCACAGACAAACCAACAGGCTTGAAAGAAAGGATTGTTCCAGGCTAGGACACCATTCTTTGTGGAAGGGGCAGCAGGGATCTTATTAGGCAGATCAGCTCCCTCTTGTTGATCGGGAAATTCCAGACTATGTGGTTTAAGGTCCCTTCCCTGCCAGCGGCTGAAACTGTAACGAAGTCTTGGTTTGCTGTCCTGGGTGCAAAGGACTCCACGCTGGGCCTGTTGTTTCTTGGACAGTGCTTACCACCAAATGACCTCCTCCATGTATTTCTTTAGTGCTTGTCCCAGCGGACTAGCATGTCCGCTCCAGAGGAGCAGTGAACTAGTATGCCACCGCCATATCCCTATCGTCTGGGACAGTGCCCGACTGGAAACAACAAATACAAAAGAAAACAAAACAAAGCAAAATAGAACAGCGCTTAACACATCGTTGGCCCTCAAAAATGTTTAAATGAACTTTGAGAAGTTTCATGACTTTTCAATTTTGCGTATCTGCATTTAAACATGCATAGGGACTCTTACAAGGGGCGGTGGACTGCTTATACTTGGGCATCTAAAGCGTGATTTGTTTTTTGGGAGAGGAGTGGTACACTTAGTGCAGGTAACTACTGTGGTTTGCATCAACGTAACAGCTAAAAGCTGTTACGGGCAGGACATTTCTTTAACTACTGGCTCTTGGGAGTGGGGTGGCAGTGGGCGTCCTCTGTTGCAGTGCTAGATGGAGAAGCCCCGGGGGTGCGCTGCTTCAGGCACGGCCACTGTAGACACGTCAGTGGAATGGAAAATAAGACGGATAAGTTACAGCCGCAAAGCAAGGAACCCCATCACCGAGAGGAAACCGACATCAAGGTGTCCCGGGAGAGGCTCGCTGGCGCAGCCGCGGGAGCCTGCGCAGCCGCAGAAGCAGCTGGGCGGGCCTGCGCAACTGCAGAAGTAGCTGGCGACCCGGGGGTGGGGCACCTGGGACGCGCGCCTCGTCGCTTCAAGCTTGGGCCTAGCGAGGGGGGTTGGTCCGATCCCTGCACCCTTCACTGCAGCGGGTGAGACCGGCTCCGCTGCGCCGGCCTTGGGCCACCAGCCGTCCTCCCCACAGCCGCCGCCAACATGCTGCTGCCCGTGTTCACCCTGAAACTGCGCCACAAAATCAACCCCCGCATGGTGGCTGTAGGGCGCTACGACGGGACGCACCCGTGCCTGGCGGCCGCCACCCAAGCGGGCAAGGTAACCGCTCCCACCTGCACCCGAGCCGGGGCCCCTGCAAGTCCCAGTACTCCGCGGGACGTTACCGTGCGGCCCCGCCCCTCAACCTCCGACCCCGCCCCCAGCCAGGGTTGCCCGGCAACCGGTCGGCCTTCTCTCAGTAGTTGTCAATCCTGAGCAAAATAATGAATAAAGAGTCTCGCGTGAATGGTTTTTCTGAGCAGTTAACTTTGCCTTCAGGCACTTAGACTCGGACGTTGTTGGAGTCGCTGTGCAGATAAGGAGCTTAGGAAAGAGAAGCCCACGGAAGGGGGAAGGGGCGGGTGGGGTCAGCAGTGGCGACAGACCTCAGATTCCACCCCAGGCCTTCCACTATCTCAGACTGCCTCCAGCCAAACAACTTGATGAAAACATACAAGAATACAAAGATCCCCAAATGAAATGATTCAGATCGCACTTTAGATCTGTATCCAGGCCCATTTACGTCTTTTCCCATAACTTTCTCACTAAGTACCTGCTAGGTGTTCACCGTGCGTGGGTGCTGTGCAAGGAGAGAGACTGGTCACTGAACAGTCACCAGGCTTCTACTGGACCCCTCCTCTGTCCCCTCCTCTGCGTCAGATGTTGATTCAGAGATAAAGCTGGAGTCCCTGCTTTCTGGAAGCTTATAATACCAAGGACAACAGACAAAGCAAATCTAGTCACTGTATGTTGATGGAGGCTTGCCCCAAATACATGGGATACAGTGACAGCAAGCACATAGCTCAAACAGTTACGAAGCCTTATTATTACTTAATTATCTCAGCATTCTTGCAACAAAGCCAAGGGCAGCAGCATAGCACAGGTGTGTTGGATCCTGGCTCCAGTACCTACTAATTTCATGACCTTGGGCAAGGTGCTTAATAATAATATCTGTCTCACAGGGTTGTTATGAGCACTAAATGAATTAATACATATGAAGCACCTGGCATATAAGAAATGGTCACTAATTGTTAGCTGTTATTTTTTTTATGACTCCCACTTTTCTGCCTAGTGGCTCAGAGAGGTTCAAAGTAAATACGTGAGGTCACTCAGCTAGAGAGTCGTGGGAATGAGATTAGAGTCCGTGTTCTCTGACCCAGGGTGGATGTAGTAATGAATAAAACATTTATGTAATGATTTATCATTTTCAAAGCACTTCTGCCTGTGTTGGATGTTATTCAGGATATGACTTGGTATACATAATTATAAAGTAAATGATTCATTTTCATTGAGTGGTTTAGTGGAGCAAAGGGTTTAGCACAGGCTCTGGCACCTAATGATGTCCGTTGTTATTTTTCAGAAGCACTGACCCTGGGGTGTTGGGCTGGGGTGGGGGGAAAAGGCAGAAAACTGTACTTGACCGACAATAAAAAAAAAAAGAAAAGAAAAAGAAAAGCAGCACTGACACATGCCCGAAACAAATTCATTGTTTATTCTGCACGTTGATCGGACAAAGGCTGGTTGGTTAGAGTGCTTTGACGATCTGTTGGTGGGTAGCACGTAAGCGGCCCTGATAAGCAATAACTCGACCTTGACCGTTACCTTGTTCTTTCCAAGGCCGAGAACCACTGATTGCCACAGTTCATAATGGTTGAAAGCCAGCCATGCACAGAACTGTGGTAGGGTTTATAAGTAAGTATTATAGGCGATGAAAGTGACTTCTTGTTAATGTTTATATCTGTTAATAACCTGAGTCTTTTTAAAAATGCATGTTAATTGTACATTTTTAGTATTTTAAGGGAATGTAATGAACTCTTTCTGTTTTAGGTTTTTATTCACAATCCTCATACGCGGAGCCAGCACTTCAGGGCGCCCAGGGTCCTCCAGAGCCCCCTGGAGTCTGACGTTTCCCTTCTCAACATCAATCAGGCCGTCAGCTGCCTGACTGCAGGAGTGCTGAACCCTGAACTTGGCTACGATACTCTTTTAGTGGGGACACAGACTAATCTCTTGGCTTACGACGTCTACAATAATTCAGATCTTTTCTACAAAGAGGCAAGTACACCCTCAGATTCCCGTTATCCGTTCCTACTCATTTTTGTTGTGCCCGCAAGAGATCAGACATTTGTTCTGGTTTATGGTGTGGCTGCTGTACAACACGGTAATTTTGTCGTTTGCCTCTGCTTCATCTCCTTGGCACTTAATTCATCTGGTCACGGTTGCTAACCGGTTTCATTTTGTTTCTTCCTCGTAAACAGTGATGTGGGACATCTTCCCCTGGGCTTACTGCCCATCCACATGTCTTCCGAGAAGCATTTGAGTCTTTTCGCCTATTTAGTTATTGGTAGTTTGTGTATCATGGATTTGTAGGTGTTCTTTGGATGTGCTGGGTACAAGTTCTTTGTCAGATTTATATGTGACAAATATTTCCTCCCAGCATGCAGCTTCTTCCAACAGCTGGGAGTCTTTGGATGAGCAAAAGTTTTTGATTTTGATGAAGTCCAGCTGATCAATTTTTTGCTTTAATGGTAGTGCTTTTCCTGCCCTTCTAAGAAATCTTTGGTCATGTAGACACGCTTCCCATGTTTTTGTACAAGACTGGAATTGAGTGGAGGCCTGGATTAGTCCGCGTTCTCCAGATAAAGAGAAGTAACAGGATATGTATAGAGAGAGAGGAGTCGGGGGGGGGGGGTATGTTTTAAAGACTCCGTGCACCCGGTTGTGGAGACAGCAAGTCCAACATTTGCAGGGTCAGCCAGCAGGCTGGAGACCCAGGGAAGAGTGGATGTTGAAATTCAAGTCCAAAGGCCACCTGGTGGCAGAATTCTCCCTTCCTTAGGGAATAGTCTTTTTTCTATTCAACTGATTGGACGAGGCCCACCCACATTATAGAGGGTGATCTGCTTCATTCAAAAGCCGCTGATTTAAATGTTAGTCTCATCTGAAAAATACCTTCATAGAAACATCTAGAACAATATCTGGTCAAATATCCTAGAGAGCCTTGGACTTCGTAGCAGTTTATTGTAGCAGATTAGCGTGCGTCGCCCGGGGCCCGAGGGTCCCTGCTTGCGTCAGCACACTTCCGCCACAGTGACTGTCCTCGGGGCACAGCCCCGGCCTGCCTCCCAGGGGACCGTGTAGCTTCTCACAAATGACGACAGAGGAATTTGAGTAGCCAGGTGAAGATAAGGATATGTATTACCTCTGGTGTGCCTGTGCATCCTTAATATCTGAGATTTTATATCTTTTTCCTTCTTAGGTGGCTGATGGGGCCAATGCAATTGTGTTGGGGACGCTGGGAGACATCTCCTCTCCTCTTGCGATTATTGGAGGGAACTGCATGCTGCAGGGTTTCGATCGTGAAGGAAATGATCTCTTCTGGACGGTATGGAGAACAAAGCTCTCCCTTCAGTGCTCTTGAGCATTTTTACTCTTAATGTTCTTTATTTATGTTTGTTTTGTTTTTGCCATTGACTGTATTGAATAAGGGAACCCAAAATGGGACCATATTTATAATTCTGTACATGTGAAAAAAAGATATGCCAAATTCGAATACCACCTGTTAGTGGTTTGTGTAAGCTTCTCTTTCATGTAGCTGTTGTAGTCAGATTAAGTGAGAAGAGAGGATACATTCGTGCTACTGGGTTTTCTTTTCAGGTTACTGGAGATAACGTGCATTCCCTGGCCTTGTGTGACTTTGACAGTGATGGGAAAAAGGAGGTACGTGGGGGAGGAGATTCTCCTCCTTGTGTTCAGCTGAATATACTTGCCAGTGACAATGACTTTGCTGTGGGAGAAGTGTCAGCTTCTCATGGTTGCCGTTGGCGCTCTGTTGCCTAAATAACGAGCTGACTGGCCTCATTTGTGTCTCTTCTCTCTTTTGAACAGTAAATCCCTTTGTCTAATCCAAAGATCGAGGCCGTGATGTTTCAAAGACAAAGGACAGGGTGGGAGGGAGGGCGGGACAGTTGATGGGACCTGGGTCATTGTTGCAATCTTAGAACTTGCTCCTGGTGCCTTTGAACCATATCAGTAAATAGTTTTCCATATTGGCCCAGTTTTTCCAGAATGTAGAAGTTCTGGAGACTGACTCTTAGCCTTTGAAATGATTCTCACGGTTACTCCAGAAATCAGCTTCTTGAGCAGCCAGTGGTGTGCGGTGTTGGGTGGCGACTTGGCCCTCCTTGTCCATGGACATGGGGCCCTGGCATTTGAAATGGGGCTCCGTCTGCAGGCAGAGAGGGGCTGAGCCAGGGGGCATCTTCAGGTACGTGCTGGGGGGCACGCCCTGGCGGGACGTGCGGCCCACGTGGCAGGAGAAGGTCTCAGGACCACTGTCTCGTCGCTGACCGAAGGTGTTGGCCTTTGCACTAGAGGGGACCTTCCTGAGCACTGGGCTGCTGGGACTTTGGAAGTCCTGGGTAGCAGCAGCGACACACAAAACATTATGCAATGTTTTGCTTTATTTGTGGAAATTGTTCCATGTTCACTTGCTGAACTAAATGTGCATGATGGTTTGTTTTTTAAGCTTCTTGTGGGATCTGAGGATTTTGATATCCGAGTTTTCAAAGAAGATGAGATTGTGGCAGAAATGACAGAAACAGAGGTAAGAGGTGCCCCCTCGGAATTCCGCTGGCCTTGGGCACCATAGGTCGGCACAGTCAGACATAACAGCAAATGAGGAGGCTGGGGCATCGGCTCACAGGCCAGACAGTCCTGGGGTAAAAACTGGGGGGCTGGGGGCAGTAAACAGAGCTGTACGCTACAAAGCTACAAAGAAGCGTTTAAAAATCTTGTATGGCAGATAGCTTGAAAAGACGGATGAAATAGAGGAAGATTATTGGGCAGAAAGGCATTTCTTGTAATGAGTTATATCATCATCATCATCATCATCATGATGGCAGCTGTTTATCGTGCACCTAATACATGCCAGCCGCTGTTCTGAGAGCTTCCCACGAGCTAACTCATGGAACCCTACAACAGTCCTGTTAGGGAGGAAGTACCGCTGTTCCCATTTCACAGGTGGAACCGACGTGAAGTTTCTTTGTTAAAGTACACACACGAGGTCAGGGCTCTGAAGTGGCTTGGTCAGGATTTGAACCTTTGTGCCCTGTCTTCCTCCCCTTCCTCCTCACGTCTACTAAATGGGAGGATTGGAGGGAGTGCATAAATGAGGTTTTTAGACTTTCTCTCCTCATTCAGAGTAAGTACTTCTGAGGCACGTTTCTGTAGGTAAACGTAAACGTTAGACGCTAGAGAACTGGGCTGGCTTCTTTGTGATTATTAGAATTACTTCGTGTAATTGAACCAGCTATGTTTCCTAAAGGATTTAAAGTTCAGTTTTTTAAAGTGGCACCTAAGATTGCCCTTACCCGTTACAGTTTTTGCGTTCCTGGATAGACCCAGGGCTGAGGGCGGTGGAAACAGAAAAAAGAATTGGGCTGTTCTGAATTAAGGATGAAGAGGATAAAGGAGCAGTAGCTTGTGGGCATTGCACATGGACAGAAAAAAAAAAAAAAGAAACAAACAGAAGGGAATCGGAGAGGTCAGGATGGCGGGATTCTACAGACGTCGGCGGCTGGTGCTTGGGAGTCGGGCCTCACACCCGCACTTGACCACTCGTCCTCGCTTCCCGCCACTTACAGAAGCGAGGCTGCTCCTCCCCTAACTGCGGAGGAGGCCAGAAGGCAGACTTGGGTACTGATGTACATAAAGTGCTACCGATGGTTTTAACTAATTGGCCTTTATCCTGCAGCGAGAGCCATGGATTTTTACATAGTCTTCCTTTTTCGATACTTGCAACTACTGTGGTTGTAAAGTCATGGTTACGGACAGAGGGGGAAAGGAACGAGGGACGTGAGTGTCAAAAGCAGCAGTGGGAGGATGTGCCTGTACAGGGGGTTCTGTTTTATGTGCGGAGAGGGTCCTCGGCCCTCAGTAGATTCTTAAAGGGGCTTGCCACCTCTTCATCTGACCCCCTCCCCCCCCAAAAGAAATATCAGCCTGAGAGTCGCCAGCCCGCAGGTGCTGTGGCTGCCCTGTCCTTTCCCTGTCCTTCAAGTTTATAGTGAATCTTTCCCTATCTGTTGGGAATCAGTCCGGTTCTGTTGGATTTCTGTTTGTTGTCAACACCAGATATGAGGGGGTTTCATTCTTTGAGACACCTGTTCCTTACGTCCTGGAACAGGCCAGGAGAACGTGAAGTAAGTTGGGGCTTTCCGGTGACCATGGATCCTCTGGTCCACAGAAGAAAGAGACAAGGGAACTAAGGACGGCCTAGGGGACCCTAGGGAGTCTGGGCCCCAAATTTATGAAAATGTGGGCTTTATAAAACGGTTCGTCTCAGGGCCATTTTCCTGTCCTCTCCGTTTGACCTTGCCCCTAGCTCAAACGCCTTTTCCCAGATCAGCAAAATGACAGTTTGTTGGCAGTGCAGTCGGACTCATGCCCCGGGTGAGAGAATTCTGAATCCTGCACAGCACTCTGTATTCAGAGTTGTGTGATGTGGGCGGTTTTGTAGAAAAGCTGTAGGCATAGAGGAAATTACATAACTATTCTCTGCTTTATACACTTTGTTTCTTATTATCTGGTATTAGGGTTGGAATGAGCACTGTAGTTCTGCAGGATTATAAAGGTTATTAAGCTTTGGTTTCAACTTAAAAGGTAGTTTCGTTTAGTATCTAAAAATGCATCCTTTTGAGATGCTGAATCCCAGAACAGTCCTGTAAACATTTCTGTGTAACGTGCGCTTCTGCATACGGTCACATACGTGCACAGAAGCACATGCTTGGATTTGCACTCTTGGAAGGATTATGTTTTTCTCTGACAAATATCTTTCATTTCCAGCAAACAAATGATGTCAGAGAAAGAAAAGTATACACATAAAACATACTCAGTTGTGGATTTTGTAAGTCCTTTTAACATTGAGACCATGGGATATTGCAAGTGAAGGAAATTGGAATAATCATGAAAACTTTTTTGAGTTAGGGTGTATAACACCTGTTGTACCTTCCCTAGATCTTGTGTACTCAGCTTACTTCCTCCCTTACCCCTCAATTTTATTTCTTTTTGTAATTTGCTGAAACTTGCCACGTAAGCTCGATCTCAGATGGCAAACTTTGCGAGTTTCTTTAGTTCTGATTACCCAGCCTCTGAGACAGATAAGGTGGGTCACAGAGAAGAGGATACCTTCCCTACGAGTGGAATGGAAGGGCATTGAAATCCGGTTTTCACACACACAGTTTTATAAAGACATACTTCACATGGAGTTGAGCCTTAATGAAAAGTTGTTGTATTTTTATGTTTTTATTTTTATTTTTATTTTTGCAGATAATCACCTCCCTCTGCCCCATGTACGGCAGTCGGTTTGGCTATGCCCTTTCCAACGGCACGGTGGGAGTCTATGACAAAACAGCCCGCTACTGGCGAATTAAAGTGAGTGTGTGATTCGGCCTCCGACACGCAGGGACTTGGCGCCCCCTGAGAGGCGTCTGCACTAACTGCGGGAATTCCTTTTCAGTCCAAAAACCACGCCGTGAGCATTCACGCTTTCGACCTCGACGCGGACGGAGTGTGTGAGCTGATCACCGGGTGGTCCAACGGGAAGGTGAGTGTGAGCGGCCGCGTGTTCCGGCGCAGTTCGAAGTGGTGGTTGTCTGGGACGCGCTGGCCGTGTGATGCGGCACAGTGGCACGAGGACCCACACCCGCGTTCCTCGGAGGTGCTTTCAGACTTCCCGCCCTCAGCCTTCCCGCACCTCTCTCCCTGCTTTAGTCGTGGGCACTGCCCAGCGAGCGAGCGTCCTTCGGGCCTCGTGGTCCCGTCTGGGTGGGCGGTGCTCCCCAGGGGATTCCGTCCTAGTCCCCTCCCTGAAGGAGGGGGAGACGTGCGCCCGGCTGACCCCAGGCCCCGACCAGCACGACAGGGAAGTTGAATGAGCTCCTAAAGAACTGTTTGCATGGCCCTTTTCTATTAAGCCTGCAAATGGACTGAAAGCCTGGAATTAAGGGGAATAATGTTTCCCCAGCTGTAACTTCAAAATAAAATCTTTTTGCGTTCTTTCCTTTTATTCACTTCAAATCAGAATTTTCTGCAGTCTTTTGGCAAGTCGGGACTGTGTTGTTGGAAACGGCCGGAGGAGCTGCCAGGTCTCCATGGATACCACTTGCCCTAACTTTCTCATCTGTCCGGCTGCCTGGCGGTCAGCTCATCCTCTCTTATTCAACTTTCCTTTACTTTCGGCCGGGACCCTGTAGCCTCCCTTTGCTCTTACGTTGGTGCCTGCTTCCACAGTGGGTTCTGTCTTTGCTGAGGGTATTAAAAATGGTAAGGGAAGACTGTGTAGTTGCATACTAAGAGACTTGAAAATCCGTAAAATGGACCATATTCCAGGGGAATATAAATTATTGATTGATTCAGGAATTAGGAATTACTAGATTCAGAAGTTATCAAAAGTTACTTCCAAATAGGACTCTGGGCCTAGATGTTTTAATAGTTAAATACTTTCAAAATACCAAGGAATTTCTATTATATAATCTGTTCCAAAGCTTTAAAAAAAGATAATAAAATTACACAGTTCATTACATAAGTAGAAAAACTGATATCTCCACTTGGCAGAACTAGCACAGAGAAGGAAAATATACAGATATAACATGTTTATGTAGGTGCGAAGAGACTAAATAAATGTAACCAGCCAATTAACTTTGTTGTTAGTAGGTCACTTTAAAAAATGTCTGTGGAAGTTCAAGTTTTTTTTTTTCATTTATTTTTTTAGAGAGAGAGAAAGAGAAACATCAGTTTGTTGTTCCAGTCATTTATGCATTCATTGGTTGATTTTTGTATGTGCCCTGACCAGGGATCGAACCTGCAACCTTGATGTGTTGAGACAATGCTCTAAGCAACTGAGCCACCCCGGGCTAGGTTATCTATTGAGTTAGAGACCCATCCTCTCCTCCAGGGCAAAGCTTCCATGTTGAATAAAGCCAAAGAACAGAAGACCCACAGAAATACTAATTTGTAGTCTTGTTTCTAAGTTAGCGACCGATGCTCTTGTTTGCTAGATGTGGAAATGCAGGGCTGAAGGCTTTCAAGCAGCTAGCAGAAAGCAGCAAGTTCGGTGCAGTGGGAGTGCGTGGGTTCCGTTGATGTGGTGAGAGCTTTGGGAAAACACAGGCCATTCAATACTCCACAGGCTTTAGCATCCTTAAGCTTTGGGCTTACACGATGCTGCTGGTAATAGCATGGGTGCGTGCACGTGACATTCTCCAGACAAAGGGTAGGGACCGGGAGCAGGCTGTGACCTCAGTTCTTTTATATGCTCATTGCAAAGTCTTGATGGAAGGATGTTGATGAAAAGGCAAAAGCAGCGATAGGCCTTGGTCACTGAGACGACCTCTACCAGACTTTCTGTAGCTTGCCTTTCATGGACGATACACGTGTTCCTGCTTAGAACAACATCCTTACTTAAGTGGCCCCTTTTCATTGCTGTTTCTGATGAGCTGGTGATGTATCTGCCTCTCTTATTAGGAAGAGGAAACTTGAGGAAGACAGGAGGACCCACTAGGCGTCTCAGTAGTTTTTATGGGGAAGAAGGACTCTTTTTTTTTAAAAGGTTTTATTTTTTTAAGGGAGGGAAGGGAGAGAGACACACACACAGACAGACAGACAGAGACATCAATGTGCGGTTGCTGGGGACCATGGCCTGCAACCCAGGCATGTGCCCTGACTGGGAATCGAACCTGTGATGCCTGGTTTGCAGCCTGCACTCAATCCACTGAGCTACGCCAGCCAGGGCAAGAAGGACTCTTACACAGGGCCTTGTGACAGGCTGGATCTGTGACGGAAGGTTTGGCATTTTCAGACTTTAGATAGAACCGTATTTCATGCGTTCGTGTATAACGAAGGGAGCATTTTTGGGCAGGGCATTTCTTGCACAGCGATGCGTGCCAGCCCCGTTCTAAGAGCTCTCCCTGGGTTGACCCCACAAGGCCTCCTTCCAGCCCCGTGAGGTGCAGGTGCAGTTGGTGCCCTCAGACTCCTGTCACTGATCCCCGATGATGAGGCCAAGCACAGGGTGTTTCAGAAACTCACCCAAGATCCCCCAGGTAGGAAGGGCAAACCTGGAACCGGAACCTGGGCAGGTTGGACTTTTGCACTGTGTGTTATACATCCTGCCTCTCAGCTAACTTGTTGATCCAAACGAATTAGAACATAAAGGCCAATTGTAAAACAGCTTATTTAGAAAGAAGAAATCACGGCTGGTGAAGGCCTCTTAGGGCCCCCTCAGGCCCCAGGGGTCAAAGGTGCCTCCTCAGCAGCCAGGGGGCGCCATGGAGTACTGCTGGGGACCACTAAACTAAATGACCTGTAAGTTTCCGTGTTTTTTAAAAACGGCGGCGGAAGCGATTTTCCAAGTGCTCGTTTCATTTTTAGGTCGACGCTCGAAGTGACCGAACCGGGGAAGTGATCTTTAAGGACAACTTCTCCGCCGCGATCGCTGGAGTGGTGGAGGGAGATTACTGCGGGGACGGCCGCGTTCAGTTGATCTGCTGCTCCGTGGACGGCGAGAGTAAATGGGGCGGGGGATCCTCGGGAAGTCAGGTTTTCAGTCCGATTGATTGGTCAGAACACCGGGAAACCCCACTCCAAAGTGTTCGCATAGATCCCCTCCCATCCGAGTAAGTGCCCCAAAGGTGGGGGAACGAGAACCTAGGTGTTTGGTCCCTAAGACCAGGTAACGGATGATGTCCCAGTAGACCTGGCTAGACGCGGCAGGTTCCTCCGTGTGGTGAGGGCTCGTTTCTTCCATTCAGTCCGGGGCTACCTGCCAGGCTCGGACGAGATGAGGGGGAACCTCGTGGACGCCAGCGTGGAGCAGGACCTGATCCGGGAGCTGAGTCAGAAGAAACAGAATCTGCTGCTGGAACTCCGTAACTATGAGGACAATGCCAAGGTGGGGTCCAGTGGGGAGGGGGGTGGAGTCTGCAGTTGAGGAGCGGCACGTGTGGGAGGAGGAGCCTGTCGGAGTCCCCCGACTGGACACACGGGCTCCCTCCCGCCTGCTGGCAGTAGTGCGGGCTGCTTCGGCCTTTCTGGCCTGGGTCAGAATGGACAGGGCATTTTTATTTTCGTCTGGAAATCCCACTTCCTGGCAGTGCACCAGCGGTCCATTTCCTGCAGCCCCGTGGTCAGCAGTGCCCAGCGGGCAGCAGCCTAGATGGTGACCGGTGATGGGGAATGTGTGCCGGGGAGTGAGGAGCAGCTCAGTAGAGTGGAGTCTATGTACTTGGGCTGATGCGGGAGGGTGAGTGTGGTGTGAAGTGAAAAGGAGGAACAATAGGTGTGGAGCATCTCTTACCTTTTCCAAAGCAAGCAACACAAACGGTGACAGCCACAGGGACCTCTGTGTGCGTCTGTACACGCATGTACCAGGCGGGCTGGAGGATGAGTGGGCGAGTGGCATTGTCATTTGTCCCGTCATGTGTGACCGTATTTTAATTCGCTATGCTAAATAAATTTTGTTCCGTTATTTTCAAAGAACAATATAAACGATGGGAAAGGCATGATGGGTACACAGAAGGGGACAAGGGTATTTTCACTTGGGAAAAGGCTGGGCGGCGCAAGGGGGCGCTAATGAGGAGAGTCCTCTGAAGTCTGAAACACCAGATGGATAGAATGAGATGAAGAGCGTGTCTGTTGAAGCAGAATGACCACAGTATTTAAAAGTGGCATCCCTCCCCGTGGTGACTGACTTGACTGAGCTGGACACGGGGTTGGGGGGCTGTTTGTCAGGTGGAGGTGAGCAGTGCCCCGAGTGAGGCCGACGGGCAGCGGGGCGTCATCCCCGCCAACACCAAGCTCCACACCGCCCTCTCGGTCAACCTGGGGAGCGAGACGCAGGCCGCTCACGCGGAACTGTGCATTTCCACTTCCAACGGTAGGACATTACCTACAGGGAGCGTGTGTCGGCGCCGGGGCTGCCTCAGAGGGTGGCTCTCGAACTGCCTGCCGTTCCCTCTCTCCCTGCAGACACCATCATCCGGGCGGTCTTGATCTTTGCAGAGGGCATCTTTCTGGGCGAGAGCCACGTGGTACACCCCAGCCCCCACAGCCTGTCCAGCTCCATCCGCATCCCGATCACGCCTCCCAAGGACGTGCCGGTGGACCTGCACCTGAAAACCTTCGTGGGTTACAGGAGCAGGTGACCCTCTGCCAGTCACAGTGTATTTCCAGGCGGTCCCGAGAGGAGGGCAGGATGTGTGGGTTCTTCCGTTGTGCCGGGGACCCTCGGGGGCCGCAGAAGCCATCGAAGGGTCTGTCTGCCCAGGAAAGGTTTCCCAGAACCTTATTTCTCTAATTTGAAATCTTTCCCCAAAAAGGAGGGGGTGGGTATTTAAGAGGGTTATTTTCTGGTTTTAGTCTCATAATTTTATAATTACAAAAGTTCAAAAAATGTGTTTAATCAATGGTTTGTTGACTCCTAGTTTTGACCTCTGAGACTGTGAGAGTTGGGCTGCATCTTTTTTTTTAAAAAGATTTTATTTATTTATTTTTAGAGAGGGAAGGGAGGGAGAGAGAGAGAAAAACATCAACGTGTGGTTGCTGGGGGTCATGGCCTGCAACCCAGGCATGTACCCTGACTGGGAATCGAACCTGAGACACTTTGGTTTGCAGCCCGTGCTCAATCCACTGAGCTACGCCAGCCAGAACTGGGCTGCATCTTTATATGAGTTGTACATAACCCCAGCTCATGGGAAAAATCCACTGGATGTGTAGAAGACAGAAGCCTTTCACATTTTTTTAGGGTGTTTTAAATTCTTGGTGCGTGTACACATATTTATAGACTCATGTTACCTCCAAATCCGCAACCCTGTTATTGTGGCAATTTAACCCCACAGTTTTGGGGGATTTTTTCCATCTGTGACCCTTAAACATCAGCTTGATGACTCGGTTCTCCCTGTTCCGTTGGTCGGCCACAGCACCCAGTTCCACGTGTTCGAGCTGACGAGGCAGCTCCCGCGGTTCTCCATGTACGCGCTGACCAGCCCCGGCTCCGCCAGCCAGCCGCTGGGGTACGTCAACTTCACCATCGCAGAGCGGGCCCAGAGGGTGAGCATCTGGCTTTCCTCTTTCCATTCTGTTGCGTTTTAGAACCCCGCGGATGTTACTTCTCAGGAGGGAGGACTCACACGAATGAGTTATTTGGTAGCCGTAAGTATGACATGTATTATGTAGCTTGGAGGTGGTTTGTATCCTGTAACCGAACATTGCTAAAATACCCCCTCTCACTTTGGGAAAAAACACACCGTCTGTACCTGAGCCATCCTCCGTTACAGGTGAGTGCTCACCAGTTGTAATGCCCCGGTGGCTGTGGTCCTAGCGTGGGTGTCCTGACCTGGGGTTTCGAGAGGAGCCTGCATCGGCGTGGAGGAGAGGTGGACTCGGAGCTGGGAACATCTGGGGGTTCCAATGCTACCTTAACTAATCAGTTTAGCCTAGAATTTAATTAAATTCTTAGTGATTTGGGGGAAACGCCCCTCACCAGTCTGAGCCTCAGTTTCCTTATCTGTGGGGATATCTTACCTCACGGGGCCCCTGAAGATTACGTAATTGGTGTGACAGCACCTTGTCCAGTGGAAAGGCCTGATACCCGTGGACTTGAACCATGGCTGACGTCAGAATTCTTAGTGAGGCTTTTCAGTCGTGTGGATTCTCAAGTCCCCTGCCAGGCCTGTGGAGCCAGAAACTCGACAGGGGGGCCCTTCGTGGTGGTTCTTATGTGGAACCTGTATTGCAAACCACTGTGAAGTACTCTATTCTTATTTTAATTTTAAAATTTATTGTGTGGATGTGTCCTGGTGTCTGTACTGTGTGTACATGAATATTCCATTTAAAAATTTTTTAAAAGAATGGCCAGGAATAATTTTGGGCAGATTACATTGTCCAGGACATAGCCACAGAAGAGCTCTCCTGTAAACAGAGTTAGCATCATCCCTGAATTGCTTCTCCACAACATACGAGATCACGTCTGAGTTGAAAATGCTGTTAGATCGTGCCTGCAGTGGGGCCAGACGCCATCACGAACGCTCCTTAAGGACGTGCAGGCAGAGGGAAGGGGGGCTGAGGCTGGTGTTTTCTTGGTGGTGGTGGTGGTGGTGGTGGACCGGGGTGGGGGGGTGCGTACAATTGTTTGTTTTCCAAGCGATGACACGAGAAAGCAGGAGGACTCTGAACAACGGCTGTGCTGTAAAAAATGGAGGTTCACGGCACCCTGTTCCCCTTTAAGGTGGTGATATGGCTCAACCAGAACTTCCTGCTCCCTGAGGACACCAGCATTCAGCACGCCCCCTTCCAAGTGTGTTTCACCTCCCTGCGGAACGGCAGCCCGCTGGCCATAAAGATAAAGCCGAGTGGAGAGGTACCGCTGAATGTCTTGGACACAGATCTCTCACGTCGTGCTCACCACGCAGTGTGAGCGAGGCGGGTGACCCTGGGCTCAAGGTCATCACGCCACGTGTTTTGACTCACCTGGGTCCTGCTGATCATCTCAGACACCGGGCTGTAGCCCAGAGCTGCGTTTTCCTGCCTCCCCGCCTCCTCCCTCCCCCCAGCCCTTCCTTGTCTCGCTGGGGGAGGGTTAGGAGTGCAGAGGTGACCAGAAACGTGTTCACTGTTCGCATGACTTTGCTGTTCACTCTGTAAGGCTGAAGGACTGATCTTCTAGCCTGCTACCAGAAACAGTGAACGTGGTTTGTCCTTTCTTTAAGGACTAAACCCTGTCTTTGTTTTCGTCACCACCTTTGAATGTATGCTCAACAAACGTGTTGAATGTGGGTAAATTCAGGCTCTGTGTTCGCTGGGTTTGTCTTTAGTATCCAAGGATGCTAACCTCGTCTCTTTTCCCCTGGGGAGATCACTGTGAATACCGATGATATCGACTTGGCCGGTGACATCATCCAGTCGATGGCCTCATTTTTTGCAGTTGAAGACCTCCAGGTGGAAGCGGATTTCCCTGCCTACTTCGAGGAATTACGGAAGGTGCTGGTTAAGGTGAGGACACCTGGTGGGACCCTTTCACAAGAACGTGGTGGCTTAATAATGTTTGAAATGTTTCTCTTAGATCAGTGGTACTAGGACTATATGTATGTTATATGATGCTCATGTTTTAAAGAATTTTGCAAATTCTTAAAATAAAAAACGGGACAGTTCACTAAAGCATTTCTTTTCCAACAGTGAGTAGTTAGCTCTTGACCACCCTGCCTTCTCTGTTTGATTTGGGAGAAGGCTTTTTAAAAATATAGGTCAGCAGTGTGTTCTGCTGACCTTTCACCTTGTCTGTCGCATCAACTTTGCGCTGGGGCGTGGTGCTTTCCAACGACGCAGATTCAAAAGGAAAAGGAAAAATAATGATGGCGACTGGCCCCAAATTAGAACCGAGTAGTTCCCACC
Source organism: Phyllostomus hastatus (assembly GCF_019186645.2). NCBI lineage: Eukaryota > Metazoa > Chordata > Mammalia > Chiroptera > Phyllostomidae > Phyllostomus > Phyllostomus hastatus. The sequence goes on from NW_025334024.1 coordinate 24,832,429, forward strand.
CCAAATCTCTGAGCTGTGGCAACCAGCTGCCAGAGCTCCCACGTGAGGGCGCAGAAAGGGTCCCAACGGAAGGCCACCTCGCGTGCTGGAGACAGCCCAGACTCATCAGTTCCCTGGGGAGGAGGTGACTCGTGGGCGGTTGAGAGGGTCCAGTCAGCAGGGGAAAGGAGAGGGCCATGGTGTACGGTAGACAGTGTCTTCTCAGTCTGTCTGGTTTGCAAGGAGCCTGGGAGGCTTTTTAAACACACCCCCCCACCCCCCCACTCCCATGTCCGCGGCCTCCAGGTGGATGAGTATCATTCGGTGCACCAGAAGCTCAGTGCCGACATGGCTGACAATTCCAATCTGATCCGAAGTTTGCTGGTCCGAGCTGAGGATGCTCGTCTGATGAAGGACATGTGAGTAGTTGCCGGGGCTGGCACAGCTGCAAGGAGCAACAGGTCAGCCGCACGGAACAGCAGCTCTCCGACGCTACTCCTAGGAGTGTCATCGGTGCGGCGACTTTAAAAATGACTTGGCGTTATCAGTAGAGTTGAAAATGGGCACACCCTACGACCCAGCAGTTCTCCCGGTTTATAACCTAGAAAAATATGGCACTTATAAACCAGGGCATTTGTGCAAGAGTGCTCATACGGGCAGTGTTCGTAGGAACCCCAGAGTGGAAGCAGTCCAAAGCAGCATTGACAGTGTAACCGGGAGGTCATGCTACGCCCACACAGCGGAACGCTCCTCGCAGGGAGGGGCACGTATCTCAGTGACGCACGCCGACGTGGGGGGAATCTAACAAACACAACGGAGGGTGAGGGGGGAGGGCTCAAAAGACCGTGCACAAAATGCTCCACGTATTTATAGTTTGGAAATGGGTGAAACTGAACTGTATTGTTTGGGAAGCATACGTAGATGATGAAAGTATAAACGCGGGGAAGAGAGGACCGGAGCTGGTATTTCGTCCGGGGGAGGGGGGACTGTGTTCGGAAGGAACACAGTGGCAGGCTCCTGGGATGCTGCCATGCCCTTCTTCTCCACGTGGCTCACGCGCATCTGTCCCATGAAGTTTTTGAATGTGTGTCACCTTTGATGACAGACAGGTGAGAATAGATACGGGCAGGTCTAGCACACTTTGTCCAACAAATGTTAACCCGAAACCTGGAAGGGAGGCTCTCATCTTACTCCCTTTTCCCCGACCCCTGGCACAGGGGGCACCAGGCCATTCTTGGCTCCTGAACTCCAATAAACTCTGGACCAATAACAAAGGAAGACCACTTGTCTTCCATTTATTTAGAAGAAATAGACTGTTTCAATAGAAACGTTTCAGTGTTTTCAAAGCAAACTTTCGTAGTTTTCCTGTTCTGATGACAGTACAGCTTTTCTTTATGTGTCTAAGAAGTTTGCAAGTGTTTTCATTTGAGTCTGCCAGTAAGGTGCAATGATGCCAAATTTCTTTGATTCACACAGGAAAGCAATGAAGAATCGCTACATGGAGCTCTATGACCTTAATAAAGACTTGCTAAATGGGTATAAAATTCGCTGTAACAATCACACAGAGCTGTTGGGGAACCTCAAAGCTGTCAATCAAGCAATTCAAAGAGCAGGTCGTCTGCGCGGTGAGTCTCTTTGTAGCACCGTTGTTAGTAATTTGGGGGTGAGAACCAGTGAAGGTGGCGGTAGCTCCAAGAATCCATATTGGAGCCTGTATCTCTTATAAAGATACTTTCAGCCCTGGCTGGTGAGGCTCAGTGGGTTGAGTGCCAGCCTGCGAACTGAAGGTTGCCGGTTTGATTCCCAGTCAGGGCACCTGCCTGGGTTGTGGGCTGGGTCCTTGGCTGGGGCGTTTGAGAGGCAACTACACATGCATGTTTCTTTTCCTCTCTTTCTCCCTCCCTTCTCCTCTCTCTAAAAATAAATAAATAAAATCTTTAAAGAAAAAAATATTTTTAATACTCCAGTTGGTACCACTTGAGTTTCAGTCAGCAGTTGTTTGGCTTTAATTAGTGTCCAGATTTCAAAGGAAAAGAAAGCTTTTAGCTCCTTCCCTTAGACCTTGCTGTGTCCCCTAAAGAACCTGGTGGCAGATCCCCAAGAGGACAGCCTTACGTACCCCTATTACAAAAAATGGGGTGGAGGGGAAGGAGACTGAAAATTATTGACTCCAGTGTCCAACATAGAAGTTAGAAGAAGAACCACACAGTAAGCCAAAGGAAGCAAAAAATAGAGCCAGAGATTTATACCTGAAATCTGCTGTTTGGGCTCAGTGGTTTGACCTCCTTTTAGCAATCATCTTTGGCGGGTGGGTGTGAGCTTTGATCCTTTTCTGTGAAAGTGACTTTTGATTTCTAGGTTTGAAATGGGCTCCAGGCCTGGTCTGTGATAAACCTCCTCACAAAGGTATCTTTTTTAGGGAGTGGGAGGATCCATTATCTGAATTCGCCCTGGTTTTCCGATGCTTGAAAGCTGGCCTCTGATTTACCGTTGCCCTTTCCTTAACCCTTTAGACTGTACTGATCCGAGCTTTCTTCTCATGCAGTCGGCAAGCCGAAGAGCCAGGTGATCGCCGCCTGTCGGGACGCCATCAGGAGCAACAGCATCAGCACGCTGTTCAGAGTCATGCGGGTGGGGACGGCATCTTCCTAGGAGAGGGACGTGCAGGCGACGGAGCTCCTGGGAGGTGTGTTTCCCTGAAAATCCAGGCCGGTTTCCTGTGGATCCTGCCCCGGCGAACCCAGGGCGCTGAGTGAAAACAGCCTTGGGGAGTGGTGCCCGTGAGACGAAGCATTGCATCTGAACAGTGTATTCACTCTCTAGTTTTAAGATCAGTAGTGCCGTTGTCGACTAACACCAGGTTTGCACGGAGACAGGTGAATCCTTTTGGAACATTAGGGCTTCGAAGTCCAGTATTTCTGTACGTATGTAAAGTTGTGTATAGATACATCTTCTTCCTTGTAATTGAATTTGTGACTTTAAAATAGATTGTCTACTTTTCCATTAAAATTTAAAAGTGTTGCACTTCGTGTTGACTGATTTTAAAATCACCACCACATCGGAATCGCATAAACCATTTGTAGTAGGTGGAGGGACAAATAGGCACGTTGCACATGTGTGCCTTCTCTGTAATCACTGATTAAAGGCAGGGGCAAGGAGGCTGCACCGAGTCCCGAGTGATCTGTCGGTTGGAGTAGCGCTAACTGCTGAAACGGACCTCCGAGTGCCTAAGGACCCATTCATTTCTCAGGACGTCAGCATTCCTCTGGGGTCATTCAGAGACCCGGACTCCTTTCATCACAGGGCTGTGTTACCCTCCAGGGTGGCCTTTCTTAGCCTTGGGAAAATGATTGGGGGGCGGGGACCCTTCCACAGGCACTGCACCCCGGGAAGACCTCGTAGCCTTGGGGCTTCCCTCTCTCACTGGAGACCCTGCTGGGGAAGGGTTGTCTAGGGTCTTGCCGTTGTTCATGCCCAAGCTGGCACGAAAGGAAATGCTTCTCAAGGCTGTGGTTTGGAAGGGGCCCACTCTCATTTCCACTCCCATGAGGAACTCCCACGTGAGTTCCAGGAGCTCACGTGGCCGCACTGGCCTGCCGAGGCCTGCAAATGCGGCCCAGCTGTGCGCCTGCCGGGGCGAGAACGCCGAGGCTGGGCCGACGGCTGGCAACTCCTTAAGAGTTCCTAAGAGTTCAAGTTTTGCCTTAAGATAGATTTCAGGACTGGTTTGGTCCATTTTCACAGCTGAAGAGCATTCGGGAGTGGTTGAGGGGGAGGGGCCTTTCCTCAGTGGCAGGTGAACCCGATTAGTTTCCTCCAATCCGCCACTGAGGACGAGCGCTTCCGTTTCTGCAAGGTGAGCTTTGTGGAGTCCTGATCTCAATGAGATTATGCCTCATAATACCTTTGGTTTTTTTTTTTTGCATTTTCAAACTGTAAACACGAGACATCCACATTTGCTGTGTTATCTTCTCTGGTCCCTGAAGTAGTAAAGAATCTCCTCTGCCTCACAGCCGAGGACATGGAAAGGGTAGGGGTTCCTTACTGGCCGGAGTCACTGCTGAGTCCTTTTCAGTCTCACCCACAGCCCACTCTGAGACCGAAATCTCTCGTGGGGGCTGGCTTTAAATTGTACGGCACTTCCCATTTTTAGGGACCCTAACAGAATAACCCAATGAAGGATCATTCTGTCATTCTTCAGCCAAAATACTTCCTTCTTAACCTAAAAAATATTCATGGGCAAGGCTTGAAGGGATCAACCTGCAGCAAGATTTTTTTAAAGATTTTATTTATTTTTAGAGAAGGAAGGGAGGGAGACAGAGAGAGACATCAATGTACGGTTGCTGGGGGCTGTGGCCTGCAACCCACGCATGTACCCTGACTGGGAATCGAACCTGCGACACTTTGGTTCGCAGCCCATGCTCAGTCCAAGCTATGCCAGCCAGGAAGATGTTTTTTTTAATACTCCCGATTTACAGGTTCTAAGTTTACTTTCACATTCAGTTGATCCTGTTGATACTAGTGTCTCTGAGCTCAGAGGCGGCACGTTTCCCATGGGGCCCCAGAGCTCCGTCTGGTGAGTGGTGTGGAGGCCGCAGACCGAGCAGCCACAGCCCTTGCTGCTGTCCCGGTGCGCTCCCACGCCAGCGAGACCGGACGAGGTGACAATGTTTGTTAAGACACTCAGTTACCTTTCTCATCTGAGAAGTCACCTTGCTCAGCTTAGGGATGAGAAAAACTGGTTATCAGGTACTTCCCTATTGTTCTACCCCAATAGAATCCGAGTGCCTTCTGGAAGCTACACTGGAAGCTTTGTTTTGTTGCTGAGTTTTGTTGAAGCTTTCAGCAAACAGTTGGCCTCCATGTAAAATGTAAAAGCTGATCTCGAGAATTCTGGTATCGGGGAGAAAGCTTTTCAGTCAATGGTCTGTGCATCCCCTTTAAAGAGGCACCACCACCCGGTGCTCAGCATTTTCTAGCGAGAATGGTGTTGATTATTTCTCACCATGTCTGCCCACCCAGAGACGTCAGGGCTCGGCTGAAATGCCCTCTGCTCAGGCTTTCCCTCGCCCTTGTCTGTCCCTTAGCCCTCAGTACATCCTGTGTTTACATAGATCTTAACCCCCCATTCAGGGAGGGCAGGGCTGCCTCGTACTCGGCTTTATCTCCCGGTGGTGCTGAGCGGACGCCTTCTGCACAGGCGGCATCTGCTGCTCTCACGGGGCTGGCTGTCCTCAGTTGGCCTGTTGGTAAAGAACTAGGAACTTCACCACTATTATGCAACGCTGGGAGGGCTTTACAAGGATGATTTTTAACATTATTAAAGTTTCAGATTTTATCATTAGCAGTGACAAATCTGCCAAAGCAGAGTCCTGTGATCCCAGAAATAAATGATCTCCGATTCCGCCTTGAAACTCAAGTACAAGACGACGCCCGTGCATCCTGGCGTTCCGAGCTCTGCCTCGTTCCCATCTGGCCCCTGCCCACGCTGTGTGCTCTGGCTCCTGAGTTATCTTTCTATTTGCGTGCTACAGAAATCTGCTTCCCCTGAAATGATACCACACGGACGGCTCCTAAGTCATTTTCAAAACAGTCTCTGTGGACTAACTTTGTAGCAATTGGAGGGGGTCATCTGTTTTTGTAGGAATAGGGGTGCCCAACCTTTTGGTGTCTCTGGGCCACACCGGAAGAAGAGTTGTCTTGGGCCGCACATTAAATACACAAGCACTAATGAAAACTGATGAGCAAAACAAACAAACGAAAAGGTTTTAAGTAAATTTATGATCTTGTGTTGGGTCACATTTGTAGCCATCCTGGGCCGCGTGCAGGCCACAGGTTGGACGCCCCTGGTAGTACAGGAAGGCTGGAGAGCCGGCCTCAGCCGTCACTTTGTCAAGGACCCTTTCCACGGGATCTGTGGTTTCTCACTCAGTCTGAGTGGTGGCAGGGATATGATGGCGCCGAAGAGACAGCGCAGCCAAAAGCTGCTTGTTGGAAAACGGCCTGTCTGGGAGAGACAGCCCGAGGGTCGGTGTTTGTTGGCTTTCTGCGGGACAGAAGCCACCACCCGCAGCAGACTTTGGGAGACAATCACCAAGCAGCAGAAAAGCCAGGTTCAAAACCTAACAGCCTCTTTCTCTTCTAGGCCTCCTTTTCTACATCTTTCAGCTGGGGGATTGCAGTTATAGATTGTTCATAGGGTTCTTCCTTCCATCTTTTATTTTTCTGCCTCTTAACAGAAAATGCTAACATGCTCTCAAAGTGACTTTTATGAAAATGTTCTTAATTTCCATCATAGGTAACTTATGAGGAGGGTTTGGTTTGGGGATTTGACCTTACGCGACCCACAGGAGGTGCCGAAGTGGTCTCCCGAAGGCCGCACTGTCTGAGGCTGGATCTGGACGCCCACGGGACAGGCAGTGGGAAAGGGTGTAAACGCAGGAAGGACCAGAACACGCTGGAGCTCATGAGGACATGTTATCTGTGTCCTTGCTGAATCCTGACCTTGACATGGTGGGCGTCCTACAGAAACGGAGGAACTCATCACAGAAGCTGAAGGATGACGCACAGGAAGTGGATCGGCTGCACGCCCCAATGCTCACGGACTCCGCCGAGGTGAGCCAGTACACAAGAACGTGCACTCCCGTCCTCCAGATCTTGCCTGAGAATCTGTGGCTCGCTCCGACCGAAGCACGGGGCAGGGAATTCTGGGAAGTGCAGTCCAGTCTAGCCAGGCTGACACAGCGCACACAGGGGTCGTCACAGGACGGTGGGACTCCAGGCGACCGTCACTTTCTATTTTTACGCGTTGCTTTCATTCCTTTCCATGAACACGTAGTATTCATAGAATCTCAAGAACATATAAAGCTATTCTCTTTGAGGAAAACAGTCTTCCTTTACTGAAAGGAATCACTGAGAACCTGAGGTTCACTATCAAGCCACAAGAGAGGAGAGGCCATATGTTATCCGGGCGAACATATTCCTCTTTGCCGCTTAGTTGTCAACACTGGCTCCAGCCCAACATGACAAATCGAGATGAAGAATGAAGTACTCAGGAAAAGCCGCTTCTGGTCGCTGGGGACCTGGAGCGCAGAGAGTGGCCTCTGAGTCACACGCAGCATCCTGCACAGACGAAGAGAGGCTGCCGCAGGCGATGGGACTCCCAGCAACAGCGGGGTCTGGCTCTCGGGGGTTCGCCCCCCTCGGCAGCGAGCTCCTTCTTGTCATGTGCGGGGCACTCTGCTGTGTGGGCGGACCATGGACACACTGAGATTACACAGAAACGCACGAACACGTTAACCCTTGGGAAGTGTGCCGAGACTCCAACTCAGCGCTCCAGAACTGGCAAAGTCGGGTGGACGTTAGACATTACGTTAGACGTAACTCTTAGACGTTACCTAGGGCGGGAATGCAAGCTGCTCCCGAGCTTGGCATACACCACGGTCTCACCCGCCTGGCGCTTTCCCTTGGGCATTCCTGGGGTTCTGCCCCACGGGGCCTAAGGAGACCCTCAACCCCAGTCCCTCCCACTCGGGAAAACACATCAGGAAGTAAGTGAATTGGAATAATTTAGGGATGGCTGTTGCAGCTGCAGGAACTTAAAAGGCAAGCTTTGAAATGTAAATCATTAGTTAACAGAGTGGCTGTAATCTCACCTGTCACTACACTTTGGTTTAAAAATTGTGGTCTCCAAAATCGTACCCTTGGAAATCATCCGTTACTGTGAACGTAGGAAGGTAACAGAACTAGTTTTAGGTACTTCTTTTTAGATTATCCCTTAAAAAATCAGTGTTTGTTTTATAACAATACTGAATGTTAGTACATGTGTAAAATGTGTAGATAAATATTCATATAATGGGCACATAAGTTAAAACAATTTCTACTGACTGGGGTGTGAAATCAAGTAATTGATGAGCCCGGGCTTGGTGGCTCAGGTGATTGGAGTGCCGTCTCATACACCTACAGGTTGTGGGTTCAATTCCCAGTGAGGGTACAGGCCTAGGCTGCAAGCTTGATCCCCAGTAGGCGTGTGTATGGGAGGCAATCAATGTTTCTCTCTTTCTTCCTTTCTCTCTAAAATCAATAAACATACCCTTAGGTGAGGATTAAGAAAAAATGGATGAAACCATTAACCTAGAAGAAAGCGAACCTCATTTCCGTCGTTTAAACGCAAACACCGGGAAAGAGCTGGTGCATGTCCTGGGCAAGTCAGAGCGCAACAAAGCCACAGGCAGTGGACACGTAAGTTCTGCAGTTCTCTAGACCTGTGTCATCAGGAAGGGCAGGGTCTGCAATCATGTATGAGTGTATTCAAAGAAAAATCACTGGAATCGTGGACGAATGTTGAAGGTTTTATGCTAAGTGAAATAGGCCAGTCACAAAAGGACAAATATTGCATTAGTCCACTTACATGAGGAATACAAGTAGATTCGGAGACAGAAAGGAGAATGAATGGTGGTTGCTGGGGGCCGGCAGAGGGGGATGGGCACAGAGCTGCAGTCTGTGCGGATGGAAAGTTCTGGAGACGGTGGTGGGGAAGGCTGCACAATAATAATGTGAGTGTGCTCACTGCCACAGAACCTCATACTATAAATGGTTAAAATGGTAAATTTATGTCATGTATATTTTACAAAAAACCCACATTTTGAAATCACTGAAGAAGTCCATATGCAAAAGGAAGAAAACTGAATGTTAAAGAAAAAGGGACACTTTTGCAGTCAAGAGAGAAGTGCACATACACCTCCAAGCTCAAGGTCCAGACTGAGGACAAGCTCTGGGGGCCCTACGAAAGGACAACCCCGAGCAGTTCCAGGGACGGCGTCGGCCAGGCCCCCTGCAGCTCCCCTGGGCTCCGAGCCTGGCTCTCCCAGACTCCCCGGTGCTGACGGTGCTGACGCAGCGTCTCTCTCTCCCAGCTGGGCCCGGCCCCGTCATTCGTAATAGACGAACGCGAAGTCCCAGAAACCTGTTCTGTTGGGGAAGGTTTTCTTTTGTTCCAGGCTCCGGTGGTTGATGTGCTTGACAAATTTAAGAGTCTCTCTGTCTCTGTAGACCAACGCCAAAGAGTTGTTTTCTGGATTCACCGTTAGCAGCTGAAACAGGCAAACCCAAGGGCACATAGAACACAGAACTTATCCTCAACTCTTTGCTTCAGTGATTCGTCGTCACTGAGCAGAAGAAGGCTTCCGTGGAGCCTCCACTGCAAGAGCCGGCGCTGCGGCTGCCACGGCCTCTCCCAGCAAACCCCACGCCGGCGCAAGCCCAGACAGGTGTTACCTAACGCGTCTGTTTCTCATCACGCTGAAGGTTAATGGGAGTGTACCATGTGACTCTTCATTTATTTGGAATCTCTCAGGGTAGACTAACTAAATGCTTAATGATCATCCTTTAGCTTCTCTATTCCAGGCTGAGTACTTTCTACTAGAAATCAATCAGAACACTGCCGGGTAGACCAATGTGGATTTATCAGTTAGAGACACAGGTCAAAGGCCATAAAAACTGGTTTTTTGAAGAAAGGAAGCGTCCTCAAAACTAAAAAGACAGTCTGATATCAGAAGCAACTTACCTCTTCGTCTTCACCTTTGGCGATGTAGGAGGTAAAGCCGCCGTATTCGGGCTCCCAGCCTGACGAGGGGAAAACAGGCAGCGTTCAGAGGGCGGGAAGGGCCAGTGTTAATCATAGTCATCTGCTGAAAGCCCGACCCCTTGCTGCGTGAATGGGAGGTGGGGAAGGAGACTGTGGGAGTTCAGTGTAGCCAGCTCCATGACTTATGAGCCTGAAATGACCACTCAATCCATGTTAAATAGAAACTGAGAACTAAGAATTAAATGGAAAGTTTAAGGGCAATTACACAAAAGCTATAGATTACGGTTGGGGGAGGCCCTGGAGGGGAATTACAGTCCGGGCCTTCTCCCATGCCCTAGGAACACCCAGGAATCCCATGCTGGGTCGGGAGACCCCTAGGATCCCGCCCACACGGAGCCCCTGAGGTGAGAGACCCCGACCTGGCCAGGACGTCTGGGCTCGCTCAGTCTAGAGTGGCACGCAGGAGAGACCGCCCCCTGGAGGAAACAATCAGCTGCTTCCCGCCCCCTCCCCTACCTTCGCAGCCGCAGTAGAGAATTAAGTCCAGGGCAAACTCGGTCTTGCCATTGTCGTGGATTAAAGTGTAGTGGCCAGTCTTCCAGCGCCTCAGTTCCCCCTGGCACGTGGGAATACGTGGTTCTAGGGAAAAATAACAGGAGATCAGGAAAATATTAAAATAACCTTGATAGCGCTGCTACTTTGCCAGGGAACGACAATTACTGGTTTTCAAAACACTCTGAAACCGATGTTGTTTGTATATATATATATATTTCAAAAAGCAAAAACTTCAAATTGTCAGGCCTGGGTACCCTACCCACATGCCACAGCTATGCGAACATTAACACTGCTAAAGCTGCCTCGGCGACTTCAGAGCTTTCCTTTAAGATCGGAAACTTTGCAAACAGTGGCTTCTCTCATCCACTCCTGTATTCCCCACTCGCGAGGGCCACAGCCTCGCATACAGTCGATGCTCAACCACAGAATAAAGCATCTTTTGGCTGCTCGCATAAATTTTCTTCCAAGTTGCAGATTCCCATAAAAATGAAACCGAAAAGGAAGAGAAGTGGAGAAATACTTTGGTTTTTCTAAATATCTTGGTGACCAAAGCGACAGGCCAGCTGGGTGGGAGGCTACGGAGCGGAAGTCGCGTTGTCTGTGGTGGGTGTCTACCTCACACCGCCGGCCTTATTTCCACGGGGCTTCCCTTCCTTCTCTTTGCTCTTCTGATGCACAGGGTCCTTCTCAAGAAATCAGAGTGGAAGCAGGGAACGGACTTCTAGATTTGTTTTGTACGTGCTGTAACACTTACACTGAATTTGCAGCTGCTCAGTTAATGGGGCCAAAATTTCCACAGAAGCGTTACCTCTTAAATTTCTTTCATTTTTCTTTCCTCTGTTTTTAATAATTTCCTTCTCCCTATCTGTCCAAATTCCAGCGTATTCTTCTTAGCCTGTTATTGGTCCATAGTAGAAGTAAACTGTGCTCTCCTCAATGGTCTTGTGCCTCAGAGTAACTGTAGGCAAAGCCAGCCACATCTCTCTCCACTCTCCGCACTGATAGAACGCACCCGCTGTTCCCCCCGCCTGGAATGCTCTTCCCGCAGATCCTTCCTGTCACTCAGATCCGAGCTTAGCTGACAGCTTTTCCAGACACCCATCCACCTAAGAGGCCACACGGCCAGCCATTCCTCCGCTCAAGACCCTGTGCAAATGATCTGCGTAGCACTGTCATTATGTGATGTTTTCCAATTGTTGGTGTATGCATTTAATCTGTCCTCTCCTTTCAGTGCGCAAGGTCGAGGACAGCAAGGGCCTCGCCTGTTTCATTCTCCAGCTCCTGAAACAGGACCTAGCAGACGGTAGGTGCTTGAGAGGTACTCATGGAGCAAGTGACTGAGTGGTGAGTGTGTAACGGAGAACCAGGACAAGCCATAACTGCAGCTCACCTTTCTCGGCTTCGCTCTCCTCTGGCTCTGGGTCTGTCCGCTCACTGCTCCGCCGGCTGCTGCCGCTGCAGACGGCCGCCCAACTATCCTGTGGCTCGGAGGGGCTACAGCTGGTCCCTTCGTCCGTGCTGTCTGCAGCAGAGGCCGCTTCTCCCTCTGCTGTGTCCTCCATCCCTCCTTCTTCGGAAGGGGCCAGGAAGTGAAGCCGGAGGCCCGTGAAGTTGGACAGCAGCAAGAACAGTGCCTCGGAGCGGAACAATGTCATGCAGTCCCTCAGGACGCCGGGGAGTGTGCTCTCCTCGGCTTTCTCGTAAAACCTGGAAAGCAGCAATGGCAGCTCCCATGAGCGCCGCGGACGTGACATTACTCACGGAGGCAAGCCCGCTGTCAGCGTGGTGCCTCTCTCCCTGGTGCCTGGCACAGCTCACTAAAGCCTATGTTGTCCCAATGGTGAGGTCCTGGCCGGGCCTGCTACTGGGTGTCCCTGGGAACCAGACGCTGCGAGGGCCTGTGTTCCATTACTGGAGGCAAGCCTTGCAGACACACGGGCAAGTGCCAAATGCAGGAGCGAATGTCTTGGATGGTGGGCTCTACCTTTTGTTAGGGGGACCGCGGCTGCTCCACTTCACACCTCCTTTCTCCAAAGCCTCGCAGACCTCTGCAAATTTCTCAGGCTGCAAAACGAGCAGATGGAAAAAGCAGTCAGCAAATCTCCCGGGCCCCCCCGCACTAGTCTCACAGGTGCAGCAGCTCCGCGGAGTCTTGGGCGGATTCCTGCAGGGGTCAGCGGGCGCTCCCCGTCTCACACAGCATCTCCCAGTCCTGCGCGGTGGAGCCAGGGCAAAGACGGGAGAAATCGTCAGCACGCTGTAGCCAAGGGACCCAAGTGTCAGTCTGGGCCATTTCCTTAAGCAGCTGTTTGTCTTGTGTCCAGTCGCTTAACCTTGAAAATTCCTTCATTTATTAACGAGGATCGTAACCCAGACTCCTTAATTCACAAGATGTGAGGGGGAAGCAAACTGCAAACAGTCGCAGCCGTCACGGCGAGCACCCGTGCAGCAGCACGAACTCTCCAGGCCTTGGCTCTCGGTCCCTCCATTCCGTCAACACTGCGAACCTGAAACGTCGGGTTCAGTCCAAGAAGCTGATGAACCTGCTGAAACAGCCTCCCCAGGAGGCCTGCTGCGTGCATGCTTACTGCAGCTGCCCGAGGAGCGTTCTGGAAACAGTGGGCCTGTCAGCTGCGAGGGGAAGAGGGTCGCAGAGCACGGTTTGGTCAAGCTGGATTAAACAGGGTTAAACAACTTCCTGCAATACTTCTGAAATTCCTTAATACACTAATGTCAGCCATAAAATTCTGAGAGACGACAGAGACAGAGAGAGAGAGAGAGAGAGAGAGAATGTATTGCCTGTCAACCTTTTCTTCACGAAGGAACAGCTTTGGGACCGTGGTTCCGTGGGACTCGGGGTCAGGCGCGAAGCAGCGCCCCAGCGTGCAGGGATACGTTCGGCTCTCAGCACATTCCGAGGTGGACAGGGCAGGGCGCAAGCGCGGGCGGACTGAGCCATTGGTCAGGCCAGTGAAGTCACAGAGCCAGGACATGAAAGTAAAGTCTCTGACTCCTGGGCTGACTCCCCCCACCGTAAAGTGCTGCCTCATCACCACCGAACACTCATCAACAGGTGCTGATCAGTTAGCCATCTGTCTGTCACTAGTGCACCGGAGGCATCCAGTGAATAGGCAGGGAACGACGCACAACTCCCTCTCAGTATACAAGCTTCTGTGTGTGTGTGTGTACCATTAAGATTCTAGAGACCCGGGGAATACCCCAGGGGCTCAACCTAGTAAGCGCGCAACTGATACCACTGTTAGCTGTTAACATCACTTCTGTATTTTATTTGAAGTGGCGGGTGATGTAAACATTCTAACCAGAAACAAAACTCCCCTCGGTGATGCCTCTTCACCCGCCCCAGGAGCGAGACTGCGTGCCAAACAGGGCACCCCAGACAGGAGGTGTGGACCCACCTTAAGGAAATCCTTCAGGAGAATCTCAGACTGTTCCTCAAACTCTTCTTGAATTTGAATCTGGTGATCCATGTCCAGGTAGGTGGGGTTGATCCACTCATACAGAATTTCATGCTTACGAAGAAGCAGCAGATGCAAAAGGAGAGTTAATCACTCCTACTGCTTTTGTTCTTACATCATCTCACAGCAGTAACACACTATATGCAAATCCTCCGTTTATAACTGTCTCCGTGTCAAACACAGTGCTGGGAGACTCCCTGAGGAGGGCCCTGTCCACAGTTTATCTACGGAAAGGGGAAGGGCAAGCTCCGCGTCTGGCTTCCTTATCAGGGAGAGCCACTTCCGGAGCCACAGAAACACACGCTAGGTCACAGGGCCGAGACCAGGGCCCAGCGGCGGGAACTGATCCTTACGTCTTTCGGGACGTGAGGGCTCCGGGGGACGGGAGGTTCAAAGTAGGTAGGAGGCCTGGTCAGCGAGGGGCCGTGAAACCAGCCACTTATAGACAAACGCGACTTGTCCTCGGACAGGACTTCAGACACCTGCAAGGACAAGAGCAGCGGAGCGTCAGTGCCAAGAACGAAGAGGAAGACGGCCAGCCAAGGCGCCCAAGCTCCACGATCCCCCACGGCAGGGGGGGAACCACCAGGCCGGGGTCTGTCCCAGGGGAAGCTGTCACAGTGAGACAGTGGGCGGCTGCAGGCCTGATCCTCAGTGCGCTGCGTGCGGCGGCTCAGAGCCTTTACCTGGTGGAAGGACACTGGAGACACTTCAAAGAACACCAGTGTGTTCCACGCAGGGACGAGAGACTTGACGATCTGCTTCGGCTGGAAGTGTTCTGCGCCAGGAGAGAGCACGTCCATACACATGACTTCGTTATCCTCACCACCTCCAGGCCACCCCATGCCACCCCTCAGATTTCTAAGGGCACCCAGATGTGCCCTTCCGAACCCCAAAGATCCCCAAATGCCACCCCGGCCAGCTGTTTCGCTCAGACTTGCTAGTTCTGCCAGGTGACGCCTGTTCTCTGGTAACCACCCATCTATTATTGGACGAGGGTGGAAAGTTTCTGCGAGTCAACCTCTGGGGTCAGTCATTACAACAAAGACCCCGACTTCCTCTCAAACAGGCTGGTCCTGGCAGATTCACAGCCACGGGCAGCTGTACATGCTCGTGTGCACACCACCACCCTTCCATGGCCCGAGTTCGGAAGCCAGGTCTGACTACTCCTCACTTAGGTCAACTCTACCTTACCCCCGGGAGTGACCATGACCTCCAGTGCAGCCCAGACTGCCGGCTGTCAGGGCGGACATCAGGCCCGCCTGCCGCAGCCACCGCAGTCGGCAGCCCCTGTCCCCCCGGAGGAGTGCTGACACTGTGCCTGCGGGCTGGGAAGCAGCTGTGGCAGTCGGAGAGCAGGCGGGTGCCTTACCATCGACGTTGTACAAGTCCAGGGTGCCGCCCAAGCTCCCGTCCCAGGGGGGGACCAGGTAAAGGATGAAGGCGATCCGGCGCCCCTCCAGCTCGTCGTCATGGCAGAGCAGGGCATCTGCAAGGTTAAGGCACAGCCTCACGCGCCTGCGTGGGCAAGGAGCTGCAGGGGCTGGGCTCTGTGCCATCCACCTGTCAGGTCAGCTCCTCCGGCTATGACACTGCCAACTCTACAGACACTGAGGAGGAGCACCTGTGTGATTATTAGACCCAGGGATGCTCGCTAACAACATTTTTACATCTTTCTTCCAGTGCTTGTTCTACACACATGTATTTGCTTTTGAAAAAAAAAATGGTGTCCTCCAGCGGTTGTTTGGTGGCCTGCTTTTTAAACTGCCATTACATGGCAAACGTCTTTCCACACTGATACACATTCCTCTCGTCGCTTTTATCGGCCGCAGAATTATTCTACCGTACGGATTATAAATCACCTCCCTCTCCCTCTAATCAATCCCCTATGCTGTGTCCATTTCTTGTCTATTAAGAAAAGGATGTTTTAATGGACATCGTTGCACAAAAATCTTTTTTGTACCTGTTCCCATTCATTTCTTGAATTAAACTTCGAACACCCATGAGGTGGGGCTGGGCAAGGAAGGAGACGTGCGGGGGGCGGGGGGGAGGGAGGCCACGGTGAACTGAGATTGCTCACATACGGAGGGACGGTTTTGATAACTGAGTACAGTGAAGCTAATGGAACCCAGGCCTCTCACTGTGAAAGAAGGGAATTGCAAATGTGGAAAAGGTGAACTTAGAGTGAACCCCATGGTGCCGAACTGGAACTGGAGGAATCCATGTGAACCCAGTTTCCCACACACACATGTAAGTGCATGGACATTCACTAGACACTTAGATACAAATACAGATGCAGAAGTACACACACACGGAAATGCATGTGTGTGCACATGTACGTGTGCTACCCTCCTTCCACGGAAAGGGTCTTGGAGCAGTGACACCTAATAGCAAAAACGCCTCGAGTCCCAGAGACTTTGATTTTAAATATCATTCTTCACTCAGAGGAACCAGGGTTCTTTGCAACAACAGCCAACTCTAAGTCTAGAGCACAGAAAATGCACGATAAACCTGAACAGTCTTGTTTTGTCAGAAAGTAAGATACACATAAATTATGAGGGCACAACTAAAGGACACAGAAGTCAGTTTAAGGGGTCCCCCCTGATCAAATCAGGGACAATACAAGCATCAATAAAATGGCTGTACCTGATAACCCCCCATTCCATAAACACTAACCCATAAACCCACACTGACATAAATGAGTAAATAAATAAATGAATGGGGAGAGGAAAGGGTTGTCTTTACAGCAGAATAAGTGGAGAAGAAATGATTTGACTGCAGAAATCACCATTTGGCAACCTGCATGGTAATAATTCAGCAAGAAATATCAGTGGATGCTAAACGAGATGAACAAAAGTCTGATGAGGAATGGGAAATATGCATCATCTCAGTGTCTCCCCACAAAACAGTTAACTGACAGGCAGCAAAGGGTAAGTTTACAGCTATTCTATCATCAGCATAAACAAAGGTGATACATGCACAGGAGAAACCTGGCAGGACCAGAGGGGCTAGAAATGCTGAGACTCCGGCCACTGCCTTCATGAGGTGAAAAAGCCAGTAACACACGGGAACCGTGTGCTGCCCGATGGGACGCGGAAACACAACGCCGAGTTCTGCAGCGTTCCTGCCAAAACCACACGGCTCGACTCTCGCCACGAGGAGGCACCAGACGAGCCCACACTGAGGCAAGTTCTACAGAGCCACTCCTCTGCAGGCCTTCCGCAGCCCCGAGATCATGCAGGTCAAGGGGAGCTGGGGGAATGGCTCCAGACCGAGGGAGACGAGGGGGCGTGATGACGTGCGTGCAACGACAACGTGCCGTCCTGGGCCGCGCCCTTGGCTTTGCAGCAGATGCAAACGACCAAAGAATGGAACCAAATGGAGCCCGTGGATTAGGAGGGAACAACGTATCAATCTTAATTTTCTGATTTTGATGGTTTATTGCTGTGATGGAGGAGAATGTCCTTGTACGAACTACTGAACTAGCAGGGTCATGGAGCACTGCAACCGTGGCCTCCTTTCAAGTACAATGGAAAAAAAACCGATTTGTGCTACACGTGCCACCTCTCTGTAAGTCTGGAATTACTTCAAATTAAAAAGAAAAAACTAAAGTTAAAAAAGGGCTTAGGATATGACTCTTCATGTGTATCACTAAGTTATTCTCAAAAAGTTGTCACTAAGGCAAACTTCCCGGATGGGAGTTAAACCCAAATCAAAACAAAACACAACACTTTCCCTTCCAGACCAACTACCCAACAGGTTATCAGAAGGACATGTATGTGCTCAGAAGGGGAGCTGGGGGGGCGCCCCCAAGCTGGTGACAACGGGGACCCCTGAAGAGAAAGGGGAGGGGCGAGGAGCAAGAGAAGGGGACGATCAGGGACTGCACTGTACATTTCTATGTTGTCTGAATTTTTTCCCTGGAGAGTGTATTCACTTATCACCTTCAAAATAAAAAAAGAAACAATTGACGGTGAGGAAGACATTCGTTCCCTGAGAAGTCTGGGAGTTTATGTATCACCTCCAGATTTTCTGATATTATATGTCAAGTTGGAGTGTACATGCATTATCAGCATTATTCTGAGAACACGGACAACAGCTTTCATCATATTCCCACAGAGAAGTACTGCCTTATACCTTCCAATGCAATGGGCATTACTGCACACAAGCTGGTCGGATCTTCCTTATTAAGACCCCGATGTCCAATACAAAAGAACCTGTGCACCCTAATGTTCATAGCAGCACAATTTACAATAGCCAAGTGCTGGAAGCAACCTAGATGCCCATCAGTAAATGAATGGATCAAAAAACTATGGTACATTTACACAATGGAATTCTATGCAGCAGAAAGAAAGAAGGAGCTCCTACCCTTTGCAACAGCTTGGATGGAGCTGGAAAGCATTATGCTAAGCGAAACAAGCCAGGTGGTGAAAGACAAATACCATATGATCTCACCTTTAACAGGAACCTAAACAACAAAACAAAGAAGCAAGCAAAATATAAGCAAAGACACTGAAATAGAGGACAAGGCTGACAGTGACCAGAGGGGAGAGAAGAGGGAATTTCAGGGGAGAATGGGAAGGGTTTACAGGGACAAATTTAAAGGACACATGGACAACAACTAGGGGCGTGGTGGTGATGGGAGGGAAGTGGGGAGGATGGGTGGGTGGGCTGGAATGGGAGTAAAAGATAGAAAACTATACTTGAACAATGATTAAAAAAAAAAAAAAGACCCGATGTTATACAGGGACACAGTCTGGGATTTTGATGCGCTGACACCATCTTTCTAGTATTGTTCAGTTAAAGCCTTTGCATCTTACAGACACCAGGGCTTTGTCCCCCTCACCTGAGAATTCGTATTTAGCACAGGACATGTCGATGGTGGACTCCAGGTCAATCTTGGAAACGTCAGAAAGCCACGCCCGGAAATCTTCGAACAGAACTTTCCTAGAAATGCAAACAAGATAACTTGTCAGGCCACAGGTTGGGCTACATGTGGGTCTACGCCACAACTATTTTTTCCCTGGAGGTTGTGGCTTGTTCAAGAGATCCGCTCCTAAGAGCGTTCCTTATTTTCAACTTGCATAGCTTAGGACTAATATTCTCAGAGCACATCCTGCATTATTTTCTTAGGATAAATTCTTGTAAGTGGCATTCCACTACAAAAAGCTAAGCCTAATTTTTAGGGTTTTGATATATCTTTCGACATCATCCTCTAAGAAGGACTGCAGCAGCATATAAAGTTATCTACACTTCTGTCGGCCCTGGAGTTGCTGTTTTTCACATTTGCCAACCTAACAGGTGAAGAAGCATACTTGGTGTTGGTTTGTGTCCGTGCTTACTAACAGCGCTGAACATTTTATCACTGATAATCTGGGCCCGGGCATCCGACAGACTTGCGTTCGCATCTGAGCTCCCTCAATTGTTACCTGCGTGGCCTTGAAGAAGTTACTTAATTTTTTTCTCAGAGTCTGTCTCCTCCTCCACAACACGGGATAATCACACGAACAGAGGTTGTATAACAACATTTAACGCATTTACTAGTAAGCTTGGCACATATTAGGCACCCAACAAATATGGTTACTTCTTTACCTTAAAGCACAGATGTGAGGCTCTCTTCTCTTCTTCAGATCATCAGACTTGGCCATGAAAAGAGAAAAAAGGATTTCCGTCACATGTGAGACACACGCTGGAGAGTACTGAAGTGAGTGCCCCGGGCATCTGGTGCTGCGGTTAAGAAGCCCGAAGCCTGGAGCCCAAGCGCCTGGGTTGCAGCACGGCCCTCTGGGCAGCTCTGTGACTCGGGCAAGTTCCTCAGCTTCCCTGGACCTCATTCATTCCACAAACATGTGAGCAGTTACTACAGCGGAGCTTACGCTCTTGTTGAGGGAGACAGACCAGAAACACAAAAAGTTGATTAGAATAAATGAAGGTGATAAATGCATAGGAAAAACACGGCAGGACCAGAGGGGCTGGAAACGCTGCGAGTGAGGAAGGGTTTGCCCTTAGAAATAAGTTGGCCAGGCTGGACTTCACCGAAGTGAAGCGAAGGCTTGAATGGGGGTGCGGAGGGTGACAAAGGACGGGCAAAGAGGATTCGACGCCCTGAGGGTGGGGCGGGCCTGGCCGGTTCGGGAACTCGCAAGGAGACTGTGTGGTCAGAGCTGAGAGTGAGCGGGGGAGCAGCAGGAGATGAGGCCCAAGAGGCAGCGGGGGCCTCAGAGCCGTGCTAAGTACTTCAGGCTTGACTTAAAAATACCCAGAACCGTCGGAGTTTTTGAGCAAAGGAATAACAATGATCCCACTTACACTTTTTCACATGGAGATAAAATTCATGTAACAAGGTTATCATTTTATCCATTTGCGGGTGTGCAACACAGGGCATACTGAATGGACAGCTTATTGCAATGCGTCAAGCCACCTAGACAAAGCCACGAACTCGAACACTGGAATGGTTACTACCTTCCAATGTATGACTCTCTTCAGTATACGACCCCCAAATGCACTTCACCCCTCTGTTTATAATGTGCTCATGTACTGGCCTACCCTATTTCCTGACCGTCACTGTCACTGTCACTATCACCTCTATTATTTTAAGTCTTAAAGTCTTACAGGGAAAGAACTGGCAAAGACTCCCATACAATCATTATGGCACCTAACACAGTTAACACTTGGTAAGCTTATGCTAAATGAATGATTGCTCTTAATAACACGGAGGCAAGGACCCTCCAAGGCAAACCCCATCTAAAACCTCAAGTCTAAGGGTACTGAATGACCATACAAATAACACATGTCTGAAGCGGGAGAAAGAATGGAGAGGGGCATAAATACCTGCTGGAACTTATACAAATCATTGTACTTCTCATGGAAGTCCAAGTTCAAAAGTTCCTTCTGCAGACCTTCCAAGAAGTTTGGGCTTGGGATGAAGTTTGGGATCACGCAGTGAAGAAAGGGGTCCATGTGCATGACAATGGCTTCTGTGGGAAAGAAAACACGGCTTTTTTGACCCCCGAGTAGCACAGCACAGGGAATACAAAAGGCCATGGCCATGGATTGTCAGGAACCTAGCACCTAAAGTCTAAGATTTGGGAGAAGAATGATAAGCTATTCCCTTTTTTCTTTACCCACTCAGTATCCCCTTTTTAAAGATACTGTGTTTAAAATACTAGGCCTTAAGATGAGTATGTATGTTATCAGTAAGCTATGGTTCCTGCTCTTGGGGGGGGTGTCAATTTCATGTTTACATGTTGAATTGAAGGTCCTTTAGAGTCTTAAATTATTTCCCCCCAAACTTAAAATGCGAGTAGCAAATTAAAAATAAGAACTGCAACACTGGCTGGCAATTTTCCTTCAACCCTTTTTCTTTCCTAAGTTACTGTTTCAGGCTGTTCCTACACACATACTTCATTTTTTCTTAAAAAAAAAACAACAACAAATCAGTTCAGCATAACTCCTTTGAATTCCTTGACTTCTCTTTCCACATTTTACCTACTGCCTCTGGTGGGTTAGATTGTGCACCCCTCCGGCGACCACTGCCGGCACCCACCAAGTGCCAGTCACAATTATCTGCTCATGTGCATTATCTCATTCGATCTTCTCCCCAACTCTAAGGCTGACATTAGCACTCCCTCCTACCGACAGAGGAGGAAACTGAGAAGCTCCTGAGTGTAAACAGCTCGCACTTTAAACACTGAGCTATTGCTTTCTTTTTTGTTTCCAACTATGCTGGCATCCTGGTATAGTTCCCATCAGAGTTGGCACGAACCAGGCCCAGCATGCCAACCAGCTACAGCTGCTCTTCTCCTAGCAGTGGAACACTTGCTTAGGGACAAGGCAACCCAGGCAGCTGCCTACGGCTGGGGCTATCACTTTCTAGGTGCATCCAGAGGCCAGGGCTCACCTCTTCAAAGCACTTCGCTGAAACGAAAATCACGGCAAACTTGAGAAGGGAATGTGTGGTACAGGGAGGGGTCATCGTGTCCTGTAAGGTGACATGTGAGGCTGAGCTTGGAATCGGTCATTACAGTTTCCTTCTTTGGGCAACACACATTTACTTCCATAGGTCATGGAGTTGAACTACAGGCGCGTAAAAAATCAGGTCCGCTCAGGGGACGGATACTCACTAGCTCTAATATTCTGGCTACACTATCATGGCGTAACCAAATGTTATCTTTAGAGGAAAATGTCACTTAAGCCACCCAAGTATGAGTCCAAGTGTTTACTGGTACCTCCTCAGAGAACGATTTATTGATGCATACATGAGTGCATTACTTCATTAATCACATTCAGCACCTTTCCCAGGTAAATGCTATTAGCTATCCCTTTTTACATAGGAAGGAACTGAAGAAACTAAAAAGTTAAACCCCCTGAAAAGGACCAGGGGAAAGAATTCGAACTCAATTATCCTTGAATGCAGAAGTCAGCTATGAAGTTGACGCCCTCTACTCCCCTAAACTCTCTGGCCTACATTCCTTCCTATTCTCGCGGTTCTAAATCCAAACCAAACTTGGAATGAAAGCGGGCAGGAAGCCCGGCAGGAGAACCGGAGGTGGCCAAAGCCACGCTCCCTCCAAGAGCCTCTATCCTTGTGTTCTCACTGCCCCGGGCTCGGCTCGAGCACCAGGACTCTCAGAGGTGCCCAGACATCGCGCGGCGGCCCTCTCTTCGCAGCAGCAGGTTACCGTGACTGAACGGCGTCCTGCGGCTCCAGGCCTCAGCCACCTGCTTTTTCAAGATTTCCTCCGTGACAGCACCCGAAAACTCCACCATCACCTCCTTCTTTCTCTTTTTCCCCGTCCCGCCCGGGGTGGGCTCAGCCGGCCGTTTCCCGTTCATCTCTACAGCTACAGACCCACGCCACGCTGATCCAGCAGCTCTTTTCCAGTGGAGACTACAATTCCCAGAATGCGCTCTTTCCCAGAGCCATCCAATAGGAAGTATTACGGAGAAAGAAGGCGGAACCCATAGCTGATTTACCAATGAGAACTCCAGATATTGCGGCCATCCACCAGCGACGGTTCCAATGGTGCTCGGCCTGGCTGGCCAACGCCTCTCTACTTCCTGCCGCCAGAGGTTCTGGATGCACTTCCGGTGTGCGTGCACCTTTCTCTGCGCTCCCACGTTAATGGCGGGCGGCGGCTGCTGAGTGGGACGCAGACGACCGCTGCCCGCACCGGGAAAGTCTCCCTGCCTTCTCTTTCCGCTCGCCGCCGGTGCTCGCCAGCATGTCCGTGGTACCGCCCAATCGTTCGCAGACCGGCTGGCCCCGGGGGGTCAACCAGTTCGGCAACAAGTACATCCAGCAGACCAAGCCCCTCACCTTGGAGCGCACAATCAACCTGTAAGTGCGGCCCGGCCTTCCGGCGCTGCTTCCACCGACTTACCTTTCTAGGGAGCGTTGCTAAAGGCTTCAATCTCCTTTCCGGCGCGCCCCTGGCCCTCGAAGCCTCCACGCCTCCCCCCGCCCGGACTCCCGCTCCTGAGCGCGGGCCTTTCCAGCTCCTGCAGACCCCTTGTTGTCCAGCGCCTAGGCGTTAGCGTCCTACTTGAGAGGGTTTTCCTTTTCCGGAAAGAAGGCTTCTTCCCAAGCCCTGGATTCAGTCGTAGGAAGAACATTAGTTTGCTTTGAACTCTTTCTTTCCTCCACCTGCCCAGAGATAACCGCAAAACGCGGTGCTTGCTATTCTAACAGTAAGCTTTCGCGATCTTGCTACATTGGCATTTTTCTCTTAACCGCTATACGGCCTATCAGCTCATCAGCATACGTTTTATTGTTGTGCTTCGGGCTATCTGGTCTGCGCTGTGCATGGACAAGTCTTCTCTGCCTCTACTCAGTGGGAGCATCCAGGCGCCCCGTAGGCCCCCGCTTGGGAGGTTGGATGCTGTTAGGGTTGGGCTTTCAAACCGTGGAGGGGTCTACAGTGTAACCCAGGGAACCCACTGGGGCTGCGTTGGGTTATCTACACCTTTGTGTTTAAGCACCAAAAGCCATTGCATTTCGAGTTCACTCTCACAAGTAACCTCGCTAAGGCAGGTGACTGGCATTTGGGCTGTGTCTTCTTGCTCAAGTACTCGACAGTATGCTTTTTTATCTTAGGGTTCCTAAGGGTTTGTGAGGCACAGGGATGCTGGCTGGCCCCAGTGGACGAAGGTAGCCTTTTAATTCTGGCCCGTGTTTAAAAGGTGCACGGTTAACTGATGATAGTGGTGTTTTTATAGGACACTCTTGGTGTGTTCTGTTTTACTTTCAAACAAATGCATTTTCCCCCTCAGAAGCGATTTGAAATTGAAAGGGTGGCTATTGCTTTGTTGGCAAAACAGATGCTGGTTAGAAAATTTAAATAAAAAAAATTCTAGCTGTGTGAAATCTGAAATTAGTAGGGAGTTGCATGTATGCAAGTGAATAGCTATTATATTGACATAATAACATTTTAACTTCACATAGCTCCTTTTAAAAATTCTGGTAAGATTCCCATGAGGTGGGAAAGGCAGATGTTCCTCTTTTAAAAAATATGGAAGTGCAGCTTCCGGATCATGTTTGGTGGTGATTGGTCCAGGACCCACAGCTCCCTGGCAGTTTGCCTTGATTATTCGACCCGTTTGCCTTCAGCCGTGATGTGAAAATGTTTTAACCTTCACTCCATCAAAGTTACTGGCTGATAGATTTACAGGACTTTTCCTCTCCTAGATAAGTACAGTATTCAGAAATAATCGTCGTGTTGTAGACGCAGCTCGTGTGTGAGTAACCTCAATCGGAGAACAAGTCCTGTCTCCCTCAGTGTTTTCTTTCAGAAAAATACTGCACCGATGCCCACTTTGTACCAGGCACTGGGCGTAATGCTGGGTGAACAGTGGCGAGGAAGTAAGATGTCGTCCCTGCTTTATAAAGCTCACAGTGTGATGGAAATAATATGTGTGTGTCCCAGCTGGCACCGATTTGACAGCTGAAAATGACATGTCACGTTGCTTGCTTGTCTCCTTGATGATGTGAGAGCTGGCTCTTGTCGTAGAGATGTGCTACAGCCATCCTTAGTTCTTCATAGCTTCATTTGTGAGAACTGAGTATCTATCTAGATAAAGCATTCTAAAAAACTGCCCGGCACACAGTGCCGTGTGAGGTTGCTGCTGCTAATGATGATACCAGCTTCAGCATCGGAACTACTGGGGAAGGTCTTTCTGAAAATCTTCAACGCACCCTGGAAATGGTGTGTTTAAGAGCTGCTTCATTTAGTCTTAGAATTTGGCTTCTGGAATGAACTTTTTAAAGTTTTGGCAACATTGATTTGTTCCCCTTCCAAGAATAGAGTGGGTTAGTCATGTAGTTACTGATTTTAGGTCAAGGAATTTTTATAAAGTAGATAGATAC
This sequence comes from Phyllostomus hastatus, assembly GCF_019186645.2. Classification (NCBI taxonomy): domain Eukaryota; kingdom Metazoa; phylum Chordata; class Mammalia; order Chiroptera; family Phyllostomidae; genus Phyllostomus; species Phyllostomus hastatus. The sequence continues at coordinate 24,857,390 of NW_025334024.1, forward strand.
CTTGGGGATAGGCAGTGTGGGCAAAGCATTCTTCTTACTCAAAGACTTACTGGAATTGTAAGTCTTAGGATTGAAGAGTTAGAAGGTGATATGTGTGATAGAAATATAATTGTGGTAATTTAAATTATTTTTAAGGAAAATTTTGATCTTTATTGGGCAACGTGCTGAAAACTGCCTTCAGCAATATGAGCCATATTTTGAATTCTTGATAAAGGAGGAGCAAATACTCAGATTAAGCATGGTGGGCAGAAGACTTCATGAGGAGGGGGAAGACTAAGGATAATGAATGAAATAAATGCAGAAGGCTGAAAAGGTTTTAGAGGGGAAAGAAAAGTGTATCTGGAGATGAAAGGGGAGTGGTCCAGGAAAGGCTAAGGGTAGTTGACTAGGAGAATTAGAGAAAACGGGAGAGATGATGGAAGCGATGGCTGCACCTGTAGAAAAAGAGATTAGCCATTAGTGCCCGTAATTAGTAGAATTTCTGATTAGGTTAGCAGTCAGAGGAGCCGGAAGGGACACTAGCCAGCCTGGCAATGCTATTACACTAGCCACCACCAGATGTCCAGATCACCACTTCTGTAAGCATTTAAGGGCCTTAAGGATAGTGTTACCTGCGCTTGAAAGTTCAAGTGTAGAATGACAGGCTTGATCTAATACAAGCTCTGGCTTTAGAGTCCCAAGTCCTGGATTCTAGTCTCTGTTGTCTCATTAACTAGTTGTGTAACTCTGGACAAATCCTAAGGCTCTGAGTACAGTATGTACACTTTTCACCAGAGAGAGAGAGAGAGAGTGTGTGTGTGTGTGTGTGCGCGTGTGCGTGTGTGTGTTTAATGTGGTTGCTGTCTGTGGTGGTAAATGATGGTCTCCAGTTCTCACATGCAGCGTTTGTCTTTGGATCACAGGTACCCTCTCACCAACTACACTTTCGGTACAAAAGAGCCCCTGTACGAGAAGGACAGCTCTGTTGCAGCCAGGTTTCAGCGCATGAGGGAGGAATTTGATAAGATTGGAATGAGGAGGACTGTGGAAGGGGTTCTGATTGTCCATGAGCACCGGCTACCCCATGTGCTCCTGCTGCAGCTGGGGACGACTTTCTTCAAACTGTAAGTGTCGGGGGAATTTACCGCAGGGCAGCTCTAAATGGGATTGCTGTTTTAGGCAGCTTTGGAGTAGAGTTTTAGCGCCAGGCATCTGTCTCAACAAACAGGGCTGTTCTGGGGTCTTGAGAAAGAGAATGGCACAAGTAATTTTTCTCCAGGGCCGTGGTCTTTCATTGCCCAACTAGAAGTCTGCGTGTTTCCATATGTTGTTGACGTTAATGACGGGGCTTGGTAGGAGCCCTGCTAAACAAAGTGATCCCAAGTTCGGTTACTAGATGTCATCGTAGCATTACTAAAAACAGTTGATGTTATTTCTTTGGATGAATAGCGTTTTCTATTCTTAAAATGGCTTGTATTTTTATAGATAATTATTTAGCTTTACCATTTAAGCTCATGAATTTCTCGATATACATCTAGTTCACAACAATTTGAACAAATTGTACCAAAAGAGGTCTCAAATATTTAGACTGGAGTTCTGGGAAAATGCCCCGTTCTTCTGACTTAAGGAATGTGTGGTCCATTGCTCTGTGGACACTTGTGGAGCTCACTAACGCCAGATAGCTTCCAGGAAAAAGGGATTGGGGTGGACTGGTGGTCAGCAATTATGTAACGTTTGTATTATGGCACAAACTTTGTTTAAAATTAGAGTTCGTGTTACTCTTAGTCTGGCAAATTAACACGGATTCAGCTTTCTGTTTCTAGCACGTTCTTCTCTCTCCCTTTGATTGCCTCATCGTGTGACACTGAAATGTGTGTTTTCAGTTACTTGACAGAAAAAAGTATTACTGTCTTCTCCCCGAATTGCATTACACTGAAAGCTGAAATTCTTAACCTTTATGCAGACCTGGTGGTGAACTTAACCCAGGAGAAGATGAAGTTGAAGGACTAAAACGCTTAATGACAGAGGTATTTTTCTATTTCACCACTTCGGCGGTTTTATTATTGCCCGTGTTGATACCATCCACTCACTGGATGATTAGGCTTTTTATGTCTTGTGAAAAGGATAACTTTATTTTGAATATTTACTTTTCAATAAATAAAACTTAAATCCCAGAGTGTTAGTATGTACAATGTTTATTTTCTACCAGTTGAACTTATGCTTACTTTATCTTACTTGTTTTCCCTAAATGTTTATGTAACAATAATGGATAATAAAAGCCAACATTTATTGTGCACTTGCTGTACTAGGCAGTGTTTTACGTGCAGTAATTCCTTTGGTTGTCACAATAGCTCTAGGAAGGAGGTACTATTATTAACTCAATTTTACTGATTAAAAAACTAGGGCAGAGAGAGCTCGGGTAACTTGCTTGATGCTATACGGCCAGTGTATCGTGGAGCTGGAGCTGTGAGTGCACGTCGTTTTGTTCCATAGTAGGCCATGGCCATGCAGAACTTTGACAAGAGAATGATTTCTGTTATATACCTGTTTTCGTTTTTGCACGTCAGTCTGCTGGTCCACTTACTTGGGCATTCATTGGTTGTTTCTGGTGTGTGTCCCGGCTGCAGGTGGAACCTGCAACCATGACGTATTGGGACGATGCTCTAACCAGCCGAGCCCCTGGCCAGGGCTTCAGGTGCACCACTGTTCAGAAGTCAGTCTCGTGTCTGCCTCTGAGGGCTTGCAGCCAAATGCATAGAATCTGGAGGTTTTTGAGATTATGGGATGTTTTTGATATGAGATACTTCTCTTTTTTAGCATGCAACCTACCCTCTCCTTTAATTACAAAACTAATATATATTCTTTGCAAAAATCTTGGCAAATGCAGAAAAGTAGAAACAAAACTAGAGTAATCTGTAATTCTGCCACTTTGACCTGTTGTTCTTTTTAGTAACTTTTAAATGCATTGTCACTTTTAAATATTGTGCTGTTCTTAGATACCCATTTACATGTGATAGCTCAAACCTACCTGTTTACCTTAGCTCCATCTCAGAATTCCACCAAAAAAGCAGTAAAGGGATTTTAAAAGGATATAAATCCAGTAGGGCCGAGGGAGTGCAAGATTAGACAACAACAAAGATTTTTGGAAGCTGGGAGACAGGTAGGCAAACCATGACTGGCATAGAAACCTCAGCCCAGCAGGAGGGCAGCGCAGAAGCCAGCCTGCAGGACCCTGGGAAGGCCAGGGACTGGGGGCGCCTGGTGCCTGAGAAAGTGGGGCCGTGTGTGGGCTGAAATCAGGGTTGGCTGACAGTCTGTCCGGGATGTATTTATATACCTGGATCTTCTCCCCCACTCTGTACAGTTGGGTCATATCTGGCTGGTGATTGAGTCTTTGTAGACATTGAGTCAGAAAACATTAAGCAGTGAAAAGGTTGAGCAGGGAGAATAAGTGAAAGTTTACATCCTGAATAGCGAGACTTTGGGGCTTTTCCTACCAGGTTTATAGTTTATTGACAACTAGTTTTACCCCAGGCTGAAGGTCAGAGGTTTTGTTTCTGGAGACAGTGATTGAACAGTATCAAAATCTCTCCAGATGGATGACATTTGGGAGTCTTCCGAGGAATTAGTGTAGTCCTAGCATCAAACTCCCAGAGGTGACAGTTAAGCATCTTCTTGCTTTACCCATATTTGTAAGCAGATAACTAAGTATCACCAGGCTTTTAGAGAAACCTGCTTGACAAGAAAGATCAGAAGAAGCAAAAAGAAGCCACCAGAAACCGAATGGAGAGATCAGTCAAGTCCCAGTTAGTATGCTTGGCGTGACAAAGAAGACAGTGCACCTGTGTAACAGTGCGCCATCGAGACAGGCAGCCAGCCCTCGCCAGTGTGGCTCGGTTGGTTGGAGCCTCTGGTACGCGGAGAGGTGGTGGGTTTGAGTCTTGGCCGGGGCACTTACAGGAGGCAACCAATTGATATTTCTGTCTCTTTCTCTCTAAAAGCAATGAAGAATGTCCTTAGGTGAGAATTTAAAAAATAAAATAGTAAAAAGATAATTCAAACAATGAAAAAGAACTCATGAGTATTACAAAAAAATTAGTGGAATGAAAAATTCAGTAGTTAAAAGACTGAATTTAAGAAATCTACCAGAAAGTAAAATGAAAAGATAGACCATAGGTAAGAAAAGGTAAAATTAGTAGATCTTTCTAGAAGGACCAGATTAAACCAGACTTGACTGTTGAACCATGTGAGCGTGAGAGGGCGCTGCCTGCCCACACAGTTTAAAGTCCACCTTGAACTTTGGACTTCCCTTAAACCTAACCGACAGCCTGCTGTGGGCTGGAGGCCTTCCTGGTTACATAAAACAGTTGACTCTCGCATGTTTTGTGTGATGTGTGTTATGTACTGTATTCCCGTGTGAAGTAAGCTAGAGGAAAGAAAATCATAGAGAAGAGAAAACACATTTACAATGTTTATTGAAAAAATCTGCATGTAAGTGGAACTGCATAATTCAAACCCGTGTTGTTGAAGGGTCCATTGTACAGATGAAGAGGACAGAGGAAGGAAGAGTTTGCGAAGTGATAACTTAAGAAAATTTCCCAAACTCGAGGAGTGTGAGTTTTCAGACCAAAGGGAACTACCGGTCTGCCCTCTGTAACGAACGTTAAAAGATTTGTGCACGGTCACATCATGCAATTTAAGTCAGCGAGGATAAAGAGAAAGCCCTAAAAGCTCCCACAGTGGGTGGGGACAGAGACATGGGTGAAACACAGGCACCAACATCAGAAACGGCGTTGACTCACCAGAAATGACTCTGGGAGCTAAAAGATCGTGGAACATTCCTTTATAAACCTAGGGAACGTGATTCCTACCCTAGAATTCTCTGTCTAATCAAACTAAATCAAGTGTGTGTGTGTAAAATAGTTATTTCCAGCATACAGGGTCTCTAAAACTGTGTTACCTCTTACACGGTTTCTCAGGAATAAGAGGGTGCTCAGCACCAAAATAAACTGGGAAAGGAGACCCAGGATTGGGAGTGGAGAGCGGAGAGAGGCGAGGGGGAGCCTGGGGCCCTGCCGGCTGTGGGCAGGGCTGCGCGTCTGCCGATCCCAGCAGGATCGCAGCGGGGTGTCTCTTAGGGAGACTGAAGTTAGTAGGACAACTGACGTTTGAGTTGGAAGAAATGTAACCTCTGTGGACAGCAGGGATGAGTTAGTGACCTCGAACGAAGTGAAATGCAACAGTTATGCGCTCCCCCCCCAAAGGGGTGCTTGGGATTGCAGTTTCTGAACGCTCTGCTGTCCACAGGGGAAGCGTGCCTCTGTTAGGAGCACTGCCAGTAAAGTTCTCTCGTGGCAGAAGGGTGTCGGGCACGCGTGGTTCCTCGTTCACGGGCTGTGCCTCTTCCTTCCGACAGATACTAGGCCGGCAGGACGGAGTCCTGCAGGACTGGGTCATCGACGACTGCATCGGGAACTGGTGGAGGCCGAACTTCGAGCCCCCTCAGGTCAGTGTTCGGGGCGCGTGCTGGGCGTTCGGGGCGTGGGAAACTGATTGACCTCTAGCCGTTTAAGGAGGTTAGGTAGAATGTGACTTGAAATTTCCTTTTCACCTCCTTAATTTAGATAAAAAGTGAAAAAGCAATGCAGTTTTTCCTTCAAAGGAAAATTTCAAATATATACAAAAGTAGAGAGAATAGGAAAACTAAATACACCCCCGTACCTGTCACCCGCCTTCAGCGGTCAGCGGCTCCCTGTCAGATTTCACCGCCCTGCCCCACTCCCCTGCCCTCGCCTTAGAGTTTCTGGAGGCAAATCCTCGATATAATTTCAGTCGTAAATATTCCAGTGCATGTTTCTGAAAGATAAGGATATTTTTTTTAAAACCGCAGTAGTATTATCATAATAAAAATAAGAAGTAATTCCATAATGTCATTAAACACGTAGTCAGTGTTCACATATCCTTTATGGTTTCGAATGTTGTTATTTTGTTTTTATAATTTATTTGAATTAGGATAGTCTTTTAAGTCTTTTTATATCTCCAGGTTGGTTCCCCGTCCTTTTTCCCTTGTCACTTCCTTGTTAATGGAAACAGGCTATTGAAAGTCCTTAGTGTTCCCATGGTGGTTCCTTCCCCTGCGGTCAGCGGATGTGCTGCTCCTGCTCCCCTCTGCCCTGTCAGTTGGTGGGCAGTTAGCCGCTGGGTTGGATTTGGGCTCGGTTTTGGGGGAGGGGGAACAAGGCTCGTCAGACGTGGGACATTGCTCAGTCATCGTTGCCTAACGTATTACGCCAAGACTTAGCGGCCTGAAACAGCAAACGTTCATTATCTTAGTTTCTCAGGGTCAGGCCTCTGGGGGCTGCTTAGCTGGGTGGCTCTGGGTCATGGTGTCCTGGGGGGTGTTGGTTGAGTTGTCGGCTGGGGTTGCGCTCTCTCAAGGCCGAGGATTCGATTCCAAGCTCACACGTGTGTCTCAGCCGAGCTTGCGGTTCCTCCCGGGCTCTTGGACTGGGGGCCCCTCAGCTCCTTCCTGGCTACTGACCCAAGGCCTCCCCAGCTGCCACGAGAGCGTCTTCACAGGGCAGCTCCGGGGAGACAGCTGGCTTATCCCGAAGTGTGTGATCCAGGAACTGGAGACAGTGGCGGAAAGAGGGCCCAAGTAGGAAGCCGCAGTCTGTTACAACCCAGTGCTGGTGGTGACACACTGTCGTCTCTGCAGCGTGCTGTCGGGGGCACAAGCCACATAGTGTACGTCATGGGAGGGGACCACGCAGAGCTGTGCATACCAGGAAATGGACCGCTGGGGGTCCTTTCAGAGGTTGGCCACCACGGGTGGTTTTGTGTACTCCCATCAGGAGCTTTACAATGGCTGGCCGTCTCCTTTTCATGTTGATAGCTCCTTGATGATAGTGTCCTGGATCTTTAAATACCTTAGAATTGTGATCCTTGGGTAAGGAGAAACTTCCCTCATCAGCTACTTGATTACCCTGAAGCACAGTTTGTGTAGGAAAGAGTAGATGCTGCTTTTCTTCTGCCTAACAGTTTTCAGAAGATGGAATTAGTTCCGTGGTATCCTCCAAGATTGGACTTGACTCCAGCGTGAGAATAAGACAAAGACTTGGGTGTAGGTGGTGTGTTTGGGAGGTGATCCCAGGAAGCAGCAGAGCTCGGGGAGGGGAGACCAGAAGCCGCAGTGGTCGAAAGAAGGAACATAATTGATCTTATTACAGCTGAGGGCACCTGGGGCGGCCCTGCTGAGGGCCCACGGGGAATGCACCTCGGAATTGTCCGCAGGAGGAGGCATGGAGAGCCATGGGCGCTTAGCCCTAATGAGATGGGGGTGTGTCCACTCGCTTGCACTTCCATGTGGAGTCTGAGCCCTGGGTGGGTGGGGGACTCCCCAGGCTTAGGAAATGCCTTGAGGCTGAAAAGCACAGTGGGCCAGTGGCAGCAGGGGGGTGCTGTCAACACTTTCAGACACAGCTGCCCTGAAATCCGGCCTGTGAGGAGAAGCTGATGAGAGGTACGAAAAGCATCTTTTTCAGTGACCTTCTAAAGTGTCATTTGACCTCATGGATTTAAACATGTTTAATGTATTTTAATCCATTGTAATGATTGCTGTTACTGGTGCATAAATTTTCCTGTCTTTGGCCAATGGGATACTTGAAAATAGATGCCGAATTCTTTTGACAAGGGTCTGTGACTTCGATAGCTTCTTTGCATGCCAGGACGTTCCAGGTCAAGAACTGCACAGAATGTCGGCCAGTCAAAAGGTTATTCTGGCTGCCCTCTTTCTTGTGCCTCCCCGCGGAGCCGAGGGGCGGGGAGGGGGTGTGGTGGAAGCTGGTGCCGGTGCGCACCGCCTGAGAATTGTGTCGGCTGTACGGAAGCAGAACTTCATCTGGAAATGGAGTTCTTGCTCCAGAGATGCCCAGAACAGTAACTGTAAACTTACTTTGAGCCTCCCTTGATATACCTGGGAAACGCTCAGTAATGGCCCAGAAGTTCTAAGTGCTGTCCTTCACATCCCCTACCGTGAAGGGGGTCGGTCCTAGGACAGTCGCCTTAGTGCACTGAGCCCTTGTCTTGGCTCTGGTGGTCTGGGATGTAACCTACGGGTGATGGCGAACTGGAGTACTGGCCAGGTGTCGGTGGGACGGGGGCGCACGCCGCCTTCCTGTGTCCGTCCGTCTGTGTGGGCACAGCCGCCCCCACGGCGAGGCGGGGGCCGGAGAGGAAGGGCACACCGGGAGCGGAGCGGGTGTTCTGAGCAGGAGGAAACGGGTGATGCTGGGCAGTTTGCTGGGCTCACGGTTTGGGAACTTCTGTTGCATCCACATCGGGATTCTAGAATATTTAACTTCGTAACAATACTTTAAAAATAAAACAAAAACTTTTTTAAAAGCACTATTTAATATCAGACTTTATCATGTTATAAATCTCTTAAGCTGTACATAAGTCTTTTGTATACCTGTTTGTCTAGAATGGTTGAATAGGGCATTGTTTTGTGTTAACTGAAGCATTTCTTTGTTGGTAAGTAGAAGGCCGGATCGGATTCTGCTGCGCTCAGCAGTTCGCACTGTGCCGGCGGGGGGGGCAGCGTGGGATGAAGCAAAGTCACAGGATACACGTTAGAGCAGAGCTGCGTTGCGTTACGGGGGACTGGGTCTCAGAGGGACGGCATTCGGGCCTGAGGTCCGAAATGGGGAGCTGGTAAGCAGAGGCGTGGCGGCGTGCGGGACGCCTTGGTAACGAGAACTTACTCTCTCTTGTCGTTGCAGTATCCGTACATTCCTGCACATATTACAAAACCGAAGGAACATAAGAAGTTGTTTTTGGTCCAACTTCAAGAGAAAGGTAAGTTGCTTTGATTTTGAATGCAGCTATCTGAAGACATTTGTGGGGGAATTTCAAGGATACCTCTGTTTGTTTTTTCTTCAGGTTCCTTGAATTTTTGGATTTACTGCAATATCAGAAACATGCCATGTTTAAACAGAATTCCTTCGTTTTTCTCACAGACCTACCAGTCATGCACTACGGGGTGGGGGATTAACTTTAGCTGGAGCCTTAAGCACTACGTTACTTTTCATAACTGTTTAGCTGCTGGTATTGATTTTCACAGTGGAATGAACCGAAAATTGTAGGAGAGGGATGAATTGACTTTTTTAAAGTAGCATCTTTAGGCTTGTTGTTCATTTTCACAACTTATATGGTGCTCTTGGTAGTTAACAGCACGGATCTCTGTAGAGGGTGGTTCCAAAGTTCTCACTGTGGACTTTGCTTAAAGTACAGAACCAACATGTATTCACGGGAGTTATTTTTTCCACAAACGTTCCTCAAAGGTAAAGTTGATGATTACAAGTGAAGGGGAAGCTGTGATTATATAAGGAATTAGCAAAAATGAGTCCTGTTTTGTTTTGTTCCAGCGTTGTTTGCCGTCCCTAAAAATTACAAGCTGGTGGCCGCGCCGCTGTTCGAGCTGTACGACAACGCGCCGGGGTACGGGCCCATCATCTCCAGCCTCCCGCAGCTGCTGAGCAGGTGCGTGCCGCGCTCTGCGGCCGGTTCGTCCGCTCGGCCGGATGCGCAGTGCTCCGAGCCCCCGGGGAAGGGGCGGTTCAGGGATTTAGGTCTTTAAGGAAGTTAAGGCAGTAGGTGGACCCTTAGGTCATGTGCAAGTGGCCCTCACGTGCCATGACATTCTGGTGTTTGTGTGACTCTTCCTCCCAGATTTGGTGCTCAGCACAGGGGGAGCCTGCACTTAAAGAAGGGAAGGCAAAACAGTAGTCGGTCACGTGCGGCGAATACGAAGGGCGCTGTCTACATGAAAGTGTGGAGATTCAGTCTCCTGGTAGAACACATTTTCTTTCTGGAAACTACTGTATTTAGGCCCAAATTGGGGCATGTGGGACTAAGTCCTGAATTTTTATATGGAGTTTGATATATTTTTTAAGGCAGAGCTATGAGAAATGCTGACTTAGGCTGGTCGAGCTCCTTGGAGCCAGCCATGGCGAGGCCTCGCCAACCAGCAGGGTGGTCAGGCGTGCGGACTCCGGTCACGGTTGGGTCTGGTCGCCGCCTGCAGCACTGCTGGCAGCGTGACCTCGGACAGGTGGCAGCACCTCTCTGCTGTCCTCATCTGTAAATGGGGATGGTAGTCCCTGCTTCATAAAATTATGAGCAATTAGTGAAATAACACATACAAAATGCTTGTCCTAGTGCTAGGCACCTGGTTAGTGCTTAATAAATGTTAGTTTAAAAATAATTCCAGCGGTGATTTTGCTTTCTGTGAAAGCTAGTTGAGTAAAATTGGTCTTTCTTTGTTGCACTCGTCATACTTCACTGTTCACTCCTCTGCTCTGGTCTGCCGATGGGCCGCATCGTCAGAAGCTGCAGGGTGGGGGTGGAGGGAGGCCCTGTTCCTCATGCGTTTAGACTGCCTGTCAGGTCGGGAGCTGTGCCGAGCGGTCAAGTACAGTGGAGTGTGGAAACTCGTCCTTCCCTCGGGGACTTGGTAGTGGGCAGTTAATCACACTGAGACTTTTTTATTGAAAGTATTCAGCAGCATTGTTATTTAATGTATAGGATGTAACAGGTGAGAGAAAAGTGTTTCTTAGTGTAGAAAACGCCAAAAAATGTCAAGTTGTCAAGCGGAAGTAGAAATGTCCAAATACATTTTTTAATCATTTCCAGTAGAAACTATGTAAATAATTCTGTTTTTAATAAGACTGTTGTTCTTTTTAAAATTCAGGTTCAACTTCATATACAACTGAGTCCCCGCGCGGTGGAGAAGCGAGAGAAGCCGTCCCTGTGAGCACAGCCCTGCCCAGCGCACGAGAGACGCAGCAGGAAAGGGCGGTTTCTTTCATCTCTCTCCCAGCCCCTCGGTGGCCACCTGCTCTCTGGCGTTTGGATAGTCGAGTTGACATGGAGAACTAGATAGTGGTGTAAACGTATGTGATGATGTTTGACTTGCTTTTGTTTCTACTCATACATTTTTGTACATTAAAAGAAAGTGGACTTCTATTTGTTTTGTTTTTTTTATTTCACATTAAACTTGAAAAATTCTTACAGGTGAGAATCGTTTTTTTTTCTCACCCCCAGCCTGGCCAAGGGTCAGAGACAAAGGCAGGGTTAGAGCAGTCGAGTGTACGGGGCCCTTGCTCTGACACCACTCGGGGAGTGCACTCGAACCATGCTGGAGAGCGCTGTGGTGGGGATTTCCTGTCACTTTGGGAACTGGATTTGCTTGAGTGAGTCCAAGGGGCCACTCCTGTCCCACGATATGCACTCTGATGAGTTACGTTACAGCAGAGCTCCCGGTAGGTCACCGTCCGGGACATCCTGTACCGGTTCAGCCAGCCCTTAGTTCACAAGCAGTGGGCCTTAGCATACGGGAAACCATTCGAACGGACTCGGTCTGGGAGAGTCCCGGGGTGGTACAGAAAGAGACGGACCTAGAGTTCATTTAAAGCGTTTTTTCTTCACATAATGGGGGTGTTAATTATTTGTGCTGTTCTGAATTTTGTGTCTTGGTATGCCTAGGGCCACGATAAAATGGTGATTTGTGAAGGTAGTTTCTAAAAGTGGGTCAGTTAGGTTTTGAACTCTTAGATTGCAAAGTTGGTTTTTTCAATTAACTTGAATTTATATTCACGGAGATGAAAATTTGATTTTAGCAAGTGACGCCAAACCTTTTCAAAAATATACGGGGATAATGTGAAATCTAAAAAAAGGATGCAGGACAGATTGTTGTGAACCTAAGGAGAAAACAACAAATTTTAAAAACTTAAAAATACTGCTAAATGAGTGTCAAATTTAAAGGAATAAAAGGAGTCTGAGAGCGAAGGAGTTGGCCGGCTGCGCCACTGCCTAAGGGACAAAAGTCCCATGCACCTTACCGCAGACTGGTGGGTGGTGGGCCCTGTGTACAGGGAATCTGTAGGAAACCGCTGCTTAAGGAAGAGAGGTGGGTGTCACCACGTGTTTAGCAGAAAGGGACTTCTGGTCAGTTCTTAACAGCTCCACGGTGCTGATCGCAGGGCTGTTCTGAGCACCGGGTGACGTGAAAGGTGGATCGTGCATTTTTCCCTGTTTGGACTTGAGAAAGGCTGACCAAGAGTGCCTGAGCATTGTATTTCTAAGCGTCCAAGTTCGTCCAGTTGAGGTCCCGCCGCACTGGCACAGGGCTGCCTGTCGGGCGGTGACTGTCACTGCGCCCCTGCTCCAGTTGTCGGTGAACTCCAGACTCCAGAGCCAAAAATGACCAGTGTTTCCTTTGAAAAAGCCACTGGTTCTGTGTGGCTAGTCCTTCTCCCTTCAGGGGTATCAGCCCTGTCCTCTGGTTTAGTTAGCGTGTTACTAATTTATTACACGTTTATTGGTTAGCTCACTGATGAGCTGAGTCATAACAGCTTGGGGAAGGCAGAGATGGAGACGGCTCGATCCAGCCCACCTTCCACGATTGTTCCTGGGCTCCAAGTGAAAAGCTACAGTGAGCACCTCTCTGGCCATGGCAGCCCTTGCCGTTTGGGGTGGGTGGAAACCGGTGGGCTTTTCGGGGTGTGATTTATAAGGTGCTGTCAGTGAAGGAGTTGAAGGGTCATGTGACTTGAGGTCACTCGTGTACTTTGTAACTTAAGCTTGGACTGAGAAATTCCTTTCTGATTACTGCTTTCCAGTACCAGTGCTGGAGTGAGGCATCTGTACGCACGCTGCACGCTGCGACCTTGCTGAGAAAAGCCTTCGAGTCCAGCCGGCTGGGTTACTGACCTCGGAACGAAGGAGATCTGGTTTTGAATGTAAAATTCATAACACAAACATAGTTTTAAAACTGCCTTTTGAACTGGTTCGTTGTAGTTGTATCCCGACGGTCTTGTTCTGGTTTCTGGAAGGAAACCGGGGGAGTTCAAATCTGAGGCATTCCCGCAGCGTTAGGAGAGGGTGCAGGGACACCACCGTGTAGCACTAAGGTCTGTGGTAGGTAAGGTCTTGTCACACTTCCTCAAGAACTGACGGTTTTCAGTCGTGCCCTCCAGTTCTCTACATACTCAACACCGATTAGTTTTTAAATCAGCTCTCGATTACCTGACATGCTTTTGACTGCCTTCCACGTTCCAGATTTGTTTATAAATGTGAGTGCTATTTTGTATTGTATAACTGCAGTTGCCACGTTATTTTCCCTGGTAATCTAAGGGGGGTGTATTTCTATAAAACTACCAAATGGCACTGGGAAGTATTCAGTCAATGATGGGAAAAAACTAAATGTTTCACCCAAATGCTCTCAATCATATTTAGTTAGCATTGATATTTGAAGAAAAGTGAAGATTTTTTTTTTCCTAAGTGATGACTTGTGAGCTTCTAAAAAGTAGGTAGTACTTAAAATGGCATATGATAGTTCAATGAATTTGTACTTTTAACAGATCTGGCTTTTTATCATTGTCTTACCTTGTAATTAGCATTGTGTGGCTCAGTGACTGTGTTGGATGTTTAAGTGGTCCATTAAGTCAGCATTTGATTTGGCTAAAATGACCAAATTAGTCAGTTTTTTTTTTAATTTTATGATTAATTAGAAGTGAAAGGTACAGGTCCCCTAGAGTCAGCAGGTTGGCAAGCAGTGTCAAATTCTCTTTCTCAGTGACGTGACTCTCACGCTCTCAGGTTTTTAGTGACGTTTTTTTAAGTGCCTGCGCAGTCACTTGAGATGAAATGCTTGGAGCAGCCTTTCCACATTGGCGTTCCTCAGACTTCATGTTACCAGTTCGCAGTGCTGGGGACAGTGGGCACCCCTTGCTGGGACCGTCGCAGAGAGCGAGTGATTCTGTGTGTCACGCGGCCAGAAAGGGCTGAGTCAGGGGTTTCTGACTGCGGTGCAGGTCAGTTTCTGTGGCGTGAGGTTTCTTTCATTTCCCATAATTATCCCACTTGTTTTCTATCACTTCTTATTTTGGTTAAACTGACTCATTTCATGTCCCCTTTGTTGTTTAAATATGTGATAAGAAACAAATATTGTAATTTTCACTTGAGCCATAAAAGACATCTTAATATTAGCTCGTATTATATTTATCAAGACTGTGGAAAAATAGACTAAGTGTAGACTAAGCCAATTTAGCTGTAATTTGTATTGTAGTGATGAGTTGTATTGTCTTACTAGAGATAAATTGGGAAAACGTAGTGTGCTGTTCTGCTGAGATGAAGATTACTACTTATAAACTTGAACTTCTGGTTCCTGTGTTCTCCTCCTAGAGCACAGGCGTCATTTACAGTTGGGCTTGGGGGATTTTTCTCGTGCCAAGTTTTCTCGTGTAAGTTTATAGAAAATACATAAAAGAAACTTTGAAGTTTTGGTTATATTTTTATACTTGGAAAGTAAATGTGTGATTAACATGGTCATTGATCTTTTTTATTTCGTTGTCATTTCAATTAAACATGTGAAACGAGGGCTCTGTGGTTGTACGTGCGGTCTCTAACCTTAGTGCGCCTCTAACCTTATTAGCAGGGCTCTTTGCTGTGTCTGCGGCCCGCCCCTGGGTGAGAGGCGGCTCAGCACGGCGGTGGGGGAGCCTGGAGGCCGGGTGTCCGAGTTGCCTCCCCGTGCCCCCCCCCGCCCCACCCCCCACTCCTGCACTGTGTGGGCCGGAAGTGTTCTGCGCAGGTGCGGCCTCCTGTGCTGGGACCTGAAGACGCATTTGGAAGTTGCCATTACAATTGTGCAAACTGTTATTAACATCACTGGGGACCCAGTTTCTTTATCTGTAGAGTGTTGACTCCTGTAGTTTGAGGGGTTTTCTCAATCTTGCCTGGAAGCCCTGATGTGCTGTGACACCTGGCCTGCTGCGCGTGTGTGTTGCCAGTCCTGCGTGATCACTTTCAGCGCCTCGCCGTGTCCTGCCGGGCGTGGTGTGCGCGCATGCATACTGTGCACCCGGGTTTCTGGCCCAGGCTCCCAGGGGAAGAAGTCTCTTAACTTCTTAATTCAACTTTTTATTTATGTTAAGATAATTGTGTTTTTTTTTGTATTATAAAGGAATTTTAGCATTTATTTTTGGGCATATTATGGAACAAGAAGTTTTATATAACAAATGTGTACAAAACGCAAGAACAGGTACAAGGTATTCCATGTATAATACGCATCCTTATTTTTCCCTAAAAAATGTGGGCAACAAAGTATGCATTATACACTGCAAAATACAGTAAATAGAAACAATTCACCCAAAATGTGAGGATATTATGTGTGGTAAAACCACAGCCTCTAGGCTTCATAGCTGAACAAAAGGTGAACAAAACCAGATAAAGTTATTGCAAAGTTCTGAAAATTTTACTAGTTCATTTTATAGCAGACACCAAAGAACTATGAAAATTATGAAAGAAAAGCTAAATATTGAAATATACCCATTAACTTAGTTTTTTCTTTTTTAAGTGTATTTTATTGATTATGCTATTACAGTTGTCCCATTTTCCCCCCTTTACTCCCCTCCACCCTGCACACCCCCTCCCACCCACATTCCCCCCACTTTAGTTCATGTCCATGGGTCATATATGTAAGTTTTTTGGCTTCTACAGTTTCCATACTATTCTTAACCTCCCCGTCTATTTTCTACCTACCATTTATGCTACTTACTCTCTGTACCTTTTCCTCCTCTCTCCTCCTCCCACTCCCCCACTGATAACCCTCCATGTGATCTCCATTTCTCTGATTCTGTTCCTGTTTCAGTTATTTGCTTTGTTTTTGTTTTTAGGTTCTGTTGTTATTAACTATGAGTTTATTGTGTTTTACTGTTCATATTTTTGATCTTGTGTTTCTTAGATGAGTCCCTTTAACATTTCATATAGTAAGGGCTGGGTGATGATGAACTTCTTGAACTTGACCTTATCTGAGAAGCACTTTATCTGCCCTTCCATTCTAAATGACAGCTTGGCTGGATAGCGTCATCTGGCACATAGGTCCTTGCCTTTCATGACTTGGAATACTTCTTTCCAGGCCCTTCTTGCCTACAAGATTTCTTTTGAGAAATCAGCTGACAGTCTTATGAGCATTGCTTTGTAGGTAACTGTCTCCTTTTTTCTTGCTGCTTTTAAGATTCTTTATCTTTAATCTTGGCTAGTGTAATTATGTGCCTTGGTGTGTTCCTTCTTGGGTCCAACTCCTTTGGGACTCTCTGAGCTCTCTGGACTTCCTGGAAATCTGTTGCCTTTGCCTGATTAGGGAAGTTCTCCTTCATTATGTTTTCAAATAAGTTTTCAATTTCTTGCTCTTCTTCTTCTGGCACCCCTATGGTTCGGGTGTTGGAACGTTTAAAGATGTCCTGGAGGTTCCTAAGCCTCTCCTCATTTTTTTGAATTCTTGTTTCTTCTGTTCCGGTTGAATGTTTCTTTCTTCCTTCTACTACAAACCCTTGATTTGAGTTCTGGTTTCCTTCCCATCACTGTCTGTTCCCTGTACACTTTCCTTTATTTCACTTTTCACAGCCTTCATTTTTTCATCTAATTTGTGACCATATGCAACCATTTCTGTGAGCATCCTGATTACCAGTGTTTTGAAATGTGTATTTGATAGGTTGGCTATCTCTTCGTCGCTTAGTTGTATTTTTTGTGGATCTTTGGTCTGTTTTCATTTGGGTCATTTTTTTTTTTTACTCTCGGTGCACCTGTTATGTATGAGGGGTGGAGCCTTAGGTGTTCACCTGGGTGGGGCAGCCCCTGTGGCTGCGTTGTGACGCTGTATGTCGGGAGGGGTCCAAGAGGGAACACTGGCGCCTGCTCCGCTCTCAGCTGGCTTTCAGTCACTTCCCCTGCTCCCCACAAACAAAGTGGGCCCTTCTGGTGCTGATTCCCAGATGGGTGGGCTTGTGTACATTCTAGGACCCTGTGGGTCTCTCCAACGAACTCTCTTGTGAGGCTGGGAGTTGCTCCTGCCGCTGCAACCCCCACAGGTGTTTCTAGTCAGAGGATTGAGGCTTTAGTTTCCCCATGCTGGGGCCCTGGGCTGTGGGTCTGTCTCGCTCCCCAGTTGTTCCTCCCAGTTCATTGGCACTCGAATGTGGGACCGCCAGCCACTGGCTTGCCCGCCTGGGTCCGCCAGCAGCCACCTTGCCTGTCTCCGCCCCTCCTACCAGTCTGGGTGAACGTTCCTTCTTTAACTCCTTTGTTGTCAGACTTCCATACAGTTTGACTTTCTGTCAGTTCTGGTTGGTTTTTGTTTTTTAAATTTGTTGCCCTCTTCTTGGTTGTGCAAGGAGGCCCAGTGTGTCTACCTATGGCTCCATCTTGGCCAGAAGTAGTTTCTTCCATACACACTTGAGAAGTCGGTTATTTTGCCCCTCTGCTGATACCGTAGTGACCCCACTGGTCAAACCGGAATTCCACGGGAGTTCATTGAAGACTACTTGATCAGACAATGAAGTTCCCTTCCTAGGATGCTGAGAATGTCGACAACAAAACTACTCAGCCTGTCTGGCAGCATGGGGAAAATCAAATGGGATCGTGAATATGGAAGGATTTCAAATATTTTTTTGAAATGACACATTTCGTTGTTGAAATCAAACCACATTCAGCTACCATCTCACAAACATGGCAGGGATATCCGTCTCTCAGTCACTGGGAGTGGGGGCCTACCCAAGTCTCACCAGAATCCATCCAGGGGGCATGGATGGTGCTCTGGAATGGAAGGGGGTGGGCAGAGCTCCAGCCGCTGTGGATTCCGCAGACGGTTTAGTCCCACCAGCCCTTTGCAGGCTGGAGCCTCGCCTCCCTGGTCCAGCCCTTCTGGGCGTACTGTTCATCCCTCCTGCGTCTTGCCTCCTCCCCAGGTCATCTCATGGAGTGGGATCCAGTACAAAGAACCAGAAACATTGGTGGACTTCAGGTTAGGAAACATCCTTGGAAGAAAACAAAACAAAATAAAAAAACCTTCAGAGAAGGTTGTGCAAAAGCCTGGCCATCTTGGAGCGGGAGAGGAGAGTTGGTAGAACAAATACTAATATCCTATCCAGACACAAACCTTTAAAAATGGAAAACAAACAGAAAAAACCCCACAATGGGTTAATTTCAACTGCTCTCATATTGAGTCTTCAGGAAGTTCAAGCGCCTAAAAGTTTACCATTAATTTAGACTATAGCTCTTATGCAGTCAGAACCGAAAGTAAAGAGTTGCTATGACACACTTTACAAAGTTATTCCAGAAAACTGGTTGTCTAAAGCTTTTCTAAACGTAGGAAGTAGTGATGACATCATTCCCAAGGAGCAGAGCACTTTGGGATTTATGCTGGTAGGGTATCGTAGTACACAATTAGGGCAGGTCTGCAGACAGCAGGCCCCGAGGGCGACAGGACGAGTTTGGTGTGGTATTTGGAACTGCACTGCGACATGGATTGAACATAGATTATCTGATAGTGTGGTTTGGAAATTATACGGGCTCAGATAAGGGAAAACACTTAAAATACTTCCCTGGAGTGTTACTATCTGTTTTCAAAATAAAGCTTTATCTTACCAATAAAGTTGAAAGTTTGGCATTTTAATCAGATGGCCGAGGGTAGCGAACCAAAGACAACTGAAGTCTAATATTCATAAGAGCCTCGTGTAAAATAAGTGTGTGTATGTGGTAACCACTTGCCCCCTCCTCGCCAGAAGAACTGTTATGTTCCATCACAGGCCCTTTCATGGGATGTTTTTAAAAATTCTAGAGTGGAGGCAATAACCTGGACAGAGCTTTTTTGTTGTTTTCTAATGAACAGATGTTTAGAATTAAGAATATTAGGCATAAAAGAGACCTTGAAGATAATTTAGTCCTTTTGAAAGTTTGTAAGGCTCAACAAATACCGCATTTTGCCATGTATAATGCACACCCTTAGTACTATTCATGTGCAATGTGCATCCTTATTTTTCCCTAAAAAATTTGGGCAAAAAAAAAATAGTGTGCATTATACATGGCAAAGTATGGTAACTTACTAGTACCTGCTGTGGGCCAGGCACTATTACAGCCCTTGAGGATACAGGGAAGAAGAAAAACCCAAAAGGTAACACTTCTGCTGGCTAGCACATTTTTGTTTTGTTTTGCAATGGCCTTACTGAGCTGTAATCTATGTTTTTCTGCATCTATAAATGTATTTGCCTACTCCGGACATTTCACGTAAATGGAGTCACACAACCTGTGGCCTTTTGTCTGGGCTGCTTTCACTTAACACATTTTCGGGGTTTGTCCAGGTTGTAGCCCATGTCACTTTCACTCCTTTTAAGGGCCAAATAAGATGCCGCTGCGTCCCTTCTTTATGGATTCATCCCTTGGACATTAGGGTCGTTTCCACCCTTTGGCTATTACAATAATGCTGCTGTCAACATCCGTGTACGAGTGTTCTGAGAGATGAGTGTTTTCGTCTCTTTGGGTATACACCTAGCCCTGGAATTGCTAGGTTAAATGGTCTTACGTGGAACTTTTTTTTTTTTTTTTTTAGGAACTGAGACTATATTCCAAAATAGTGGTGCCATTTTACATTCTTACTTGGTGTAGGAGTAAACATTTGTTTCCTACCAAGTCTGGTTCGTTTTAGACTGCTCGAGGCTACCGGTTAACAGCAAAAACTTGACCATTTTTTATTGGCGACAAATTTAAGACTCCATTAATCCTCTTTGTTTTGGGGGTTAGGTCTTCTATCATTTCCTATGATTCCCATCTGCGCCACCAGGGAAGTTGTTAGGCCCACAGGGGTGCTCAAGGGTGACCTGCCTAAGGGGGGTTAAAGGGAATGAAGCAGCTGGACGTCTGGTGGCCCGGGTCCCCGCGTCCTGCGGATCGGCCACGCGACCGGGGCCCGACCGCCACGGAGCTGAGTGACACGCGTCGGCTCGGCCCCGGGCGGCTGTCCGTTGGGTCCGCGGCCCGGGGTGGCTGGGGAGTCGGCGGAGGCTAATGCTGGGTGCAGGGACCCAGGGCCCGCGGCCGCGGCCTTCCCCGGCCAGGCGGCGGCGCGACCGCTGGGGGCGGGGGACGGAGGCCGCGCCCTCCCGCCCGTCCCGCCCGCATCCCGCTGGAGGCGGCGACCCGCCCCGAGCCCGCCGAGGCTCTTCCGCGCCGGCAGGGGCAGCAGCGGGAGCGGCGCGAGCGGCCAGGAGCGGCCCGGCTCTGCCCGGCGAGGAGGAGGCGGCGGCGGCGGCGGCGGCAGCGACGCCAGAGCCCGTGGGTGCCGTTCGCGAGGCCGCCGCAGGGGTCCGGCCGCGGCGCGGGGAGGCCTGGGGGCCGGAGGCCGCCGCTGCCGCCATGCCGCTGCTCTTCCTCGAGCGCTTCCCCTGGCCCAGCCTCCGCACCTACACCGGCCTCAGCGGCCTGGCCCTGCTCGGCGCCGTCGTCAGCGCCTACCGCGCCCTCAGCCAGCCCGAGGCCGAGGCCGGGCCCGGGCCCGGCGATCCGGAGCCCATAACGGCCCCGGTGCAGCCAGACCCCACCGCGGCCGCCCGGCCGGGCGCCGGAGGGCCCGGGGTCAGCGACGTGGCCCAGTACCTGCTCTCCGACAGCCTGTTCGTGTGGGTGAGCGAGGCCGCCCGGGCGCCGCGGTGGGGCGGGCGGGGCGCGGGGGCCGCGGTGTCACCCATTATCGGGGGGCGGGGGGCGTGGCTGGAGCTAAAGCACCCTCTGCCCGGACCACCGAGTGCCGGGCGGGGTCTAGGGGCGCCCGGCCGAGGGAGACGGTGAGGTTGGGGTGGAGGGTGGGCGGGGAGGGGATCGGGGGTGTTTTGAGGAGGGGCGCCCCAAGGCCGAGGGCTGGAGGAAGGGGTCGGGAAGCCGGAGGGGGGGGGGCGCGGCTGGGACCCAGGGGACGGGAGCCGATCGGGGATTAGGTGTCGGGGAGAGTGAGAGGTGGGGGTTGCTGAAGGACCTCGGGGAGGGAACCGGAAGACCCCAAAGAGCAGGAGTCGCCACAGGAGAGGGGGCTCGGGGAGCCAGTTACCGGCTCTTCCATTGACTCCTGGAAAGAAGTCGGGAGGCTTTTCGGAGTCGGTGGGCCCGGGCGGGGCGGGGCGGGGCGCGGTGGTGGGGGGCGGGCTGCGGCGAGCGGGGTCAGGGAAGAGGAGAGGCCGGGCCCGGCTTGGGCTTTGAGCGTGGGGAACTGGGGGCATTCGGGTGTGTGCGGACACTCCTGTTCGGAGAGAGAGGCCGTCCCCCACAACTTTTTGTTGTTGTTGCCACTTCGTCGGTGATTGCCCTCTTTGGGTGACACAGGCCTACCTTCCTTTCCTGTTGCTTTTACCTGATGATTCACGACCGTTTCCGCCGCTGTCTGAAGACAGCCAAACACTGCCAGTCAAGGGGCGGTTCGCCCTTCTAACGCGGGATTTCCTCCCTGTAGCGATGCACTTGAAGACGGCGTTTCCAAGGCGTCCGTCTGCCAGTGCCCGACAAGCACCCTCTGCCAGGCAGAAAGGCTGGTTTCGCTTATTACAATAGATAATTTCAGGCCGGGCAGATCAACAGTTACTTTGGCTAAAGAATTGTTTCCGCCCTGGCCTTGAATGCCTCTTACATAAATGCCTCAATGATCGGCGTGCTTGCTCCAGGATTGACGTCTGTCGCCTGGGTCTGCCGTGGCATCTTGGGTCTCGTCTCCGTTTGCAAGTTCCCATTTGGGGTTGAGAGCAGGCTGTAAATGACTGAGATGAATATTCCTAGTGTATAGACTATATGCAGCTCATTTGTTGTAATTAATCCCACTGTGCTTCATCGGGAAGCAGAGGGATTTGCGAACTCTTCGGGGCCGTGGATTAAGTCTCCAGGTCCTTCTGATGCCGAGATTAGTGGAAGGGGTGGGAGGGGGAGGTCCATTCTTCCACTTCTGGGTCGGGCTGACCGCCAGGTACCGAATCAAGAACTCCGCGCCCGTCTGTTAATTTCAAATCTAGTTTTGCACTGAGTTAGCAGGTAAAGAGTTGTGAAGCGGGCTTTAGCCAAATGTTAACATGGCTTTTGAGATATTTTTTAAGTATAGGCTATAAATAAGGCTTCGAAAAGGAACCACTATGGTATTTATCTAACGAGTGCTAGTATCCTTTAATTATTTTCCACCCCCTAACAGGGTTTTAAAAAAAAATTTTTTTTAACAAAACCCATGTTCAAATTTCAAGGTTAACTAACACACCTCTTTGTGAAACAAACAAAGCCTGTTGAGGTTTTTTTTTTTCCCTGTGAAAATTAGTACTTTTAGGAAAGATTTTCTTCTTAGTGTTTTCAATAACGATCTTGCTCTTGCAAGTGTATCATTTCTTCCTATCTGTTGATACACTTTTCCTTTCTCAGTTGATCTTACTGTATTTTTTTTTTTTTTCACCGTTCCTCTGATTCTTGGACTCTCACTGGGCTGGCCTGGTTCCTTAGACCCCCCCCCCGCCCCCCATGTGCACACTGGTAGTTTTTCTCATCGCCCTTACGGCTTCTGCTGCGGTGGCCGAGTGGCAGTCAGAGTCTCAAGGACGTCCTCCATGGAGGGATATAAAACCTTGACCTTTGGTCAAAGTGGATCCTTTTTGTCCCCTGCCCCAAAGACATTCAGATTCCATTTTTAAAAACCAGGCAAGACAAAACAAAAACGGATCCTTCTGCCTGTGCGCAGACCCTGTTAGCTATTGTTTGACAACTGAAATCTCTAAAATGTATCTTTGTAGAGCCCGCTGTGGATCCATATAGGTCTGGTGGCATCGCAGGAGGTTTTTGATGAATAGGCTCAACTTAAAACCTTTCTAATGTGCTATTTGGGGCACTCTGGAGGGCATAGCTGTGAACATTTCCCCCCTCCCCTCCAAAGCAATCCAAGGCGACATTTGGTAAGTGGTAATAGACATATCGAGAAAACATGGCGGGGTGTGGAGGAAAGAGGAACTCATGCCTAGGGAGCGATGCCTGGAAGGGGGCACTTGAACTTAGCCTTGGGGCATTCCAGGTAGAGAAGACTGCCCCAGACGGTGCGGGGACTGCAGGTGCAGAGAGGCCCGTAACCCGGCCGGGAGGTCGAACTGGCAGGGCCTCTGATTGCAGAGCCAGGCTGGGAAGGGGAACAGGGGGCTCAGGAGGCAGGGGAAGTGGCCCTCCCTGCCCTGTGAGAGAAGGGGCGAGGCAGGCAACCGCTCTGACGGGGTGTTTCTCGCAGTGTGGACCTCCGGCCACCCGGTGCATTTTCACTTGGGGCCCTTGTGAAGTGCAGTCTCTCAGGCTCTAGCTGGGGGTCAGTTTCAGGGAGAAGGATGGAGCCCTGGAATCCTCGTTTTGATGACTGTCCAAGGTGGTCTTAGGCGCAGGAATGGTGGAGAAGCTGATGAAGGAGAGGATGGGGTGGGGGGGCGAACACCCGATTATGTAAACCTAGCCCGCTGTGCTCAGGAGTATGGACGTGATTTTGTGCCCCGTAGGGTTAAAGGGGGAGTGGAGGGGAGGAGGGGCTGTCTTGACGACATGGTTTTTTCAGGGGACGGTCTATGGCAGCCGTGGGGAAGATGGATTTTTGTGGAATGGGAACAGACCAGGAGATGTCGTGACTTAAGACTGCTTCCCTCCAAAGAAGTCTCGCCAGGGGGCCTCTCTGGTGTGGACACGGAGAGGAGGCCCCAGGGTCCTTATACTAACACAAAACTCAGCCTTGGTATGATCACTGGTTCTCTCATGTCTTTCTAGAACTTTCTGGAAGTTTCATTCCAGATTAGGTTTCATTCGTTACTCATTTCTAGCCTTATTTTACATTTTCCTCCTATGTCACTTCCATTAAAGCACCTGTTGATTCATTCAAAATCGTTATGTTAAACCGTTCAGGTGCTTTGGCTTTTCCACTTCTTTATCCTTACTCATCATTTTTGTTACTTTCTTCTTCTCTTTCTCTCTCTTTTTTCTGTGTGGACTTGCTTCTAAAGTTGTGAGAGGACATGGTAAAATGGGGAAATAGAAATATGAAACAAGTGTTAAGGTTCTGACTTAATGGTATGCAAATCAGATAACTTAAATAGACGTTTCAAGGGGAAAAAAAAATCACCGGAAACAAAAATAGATGAAAGTGAGCTGACGGTCCATTCAGAGCCGAGACGGGCGACCTGTGGCGGCGCCGTCACCTCGGGCTGGTTTCTCAGTTGTGAAGGAAGGGTCTGTGGCCCACGGCGTGCGGCCCCACGTGTTTACTGACCGACAGCCCACTGGAGGGAGGGCCAGTTGCCGACTCTGCTTTAAAGAGCCCACCTTCCCCTAATTTTACAACTTCCGAAGGGAAAGGAATGCACTACGCTTGAGTCTGTATGATTGCATATCCCAAAGGAAATTAGAGAAAGATGTTAGCTCCGTACATATTGGGGCAGCTGAAGAGGAAGACGAAACTCGTAAATAATAGGATGTAAGCCTCATGAAACAACTTAAAGACAAAGGGAAAATCTTCCGGTGCCGGAAAAGAGACTGCTCTTTGAACGCTGCTAGACTTGTGCAGGGTGCTTTGCGTATGTGCGTTCTGTCGTCATCTTCTCTCCCCTCTGTGAAAAGAGGGGTACAGGGAAAAGTGCCTCTTTGCGTTGTATGGCCATTTTGTCCCTGTCCCCGGGAGCCTGCGGGGGGGCCCTGCACTGCAGTTGTCCTCACAGAGAGGGGACTGACAAAGGGTGTGTTAGCGTTAGGTGGGAGACCAGGGGACAGCCTTCTTCCCCGTGTCCTCGCAGCAGCTCCTGGTAGTCCCACCACGTTTCGTCCCCAGCTCTTAGATAACGCCCCTGGGCGTTGCAGGATGGAACCTCCCTGCAGGGTCACGTGGATCACCGTGGCTGAGCCGTCGGTTACCGAGCCTCTTCTTTCTCACTCCCGCAGGCCCACCTGTCTTGTCATTTAGTTCCTCTCTTCTCGGGTCCAAAGGGAGAGCCGTGCTGGGAGGGGGGTTTTCTCCAGGGGCCTCAGGGCGCAGGCCTGGGCGCCCGGCGACGCCGGGGTTCCTTGAGTCAGTAGAACCTGACCCGTTCTGTTCCGGGCTGCATGGGGCGGGGGCTCATTTTTCCTTTGTGCAGACTGATAAAAATTAACGGCATTTGCTGAGGTTTTTAAAAAAATGTTATGTGAAGTTTTTTTTACAGTGTTGTCGATTTGAGAAAGTTTCCTTAAAGAGTAGAAGCACCCTGTGTTACAACATTCACCTGTGACTCAGGCCACACCGTTGTGGTTTGTTACTCCTCCGTCTCCTTTCATATAAATGAGAAAAATAATGTGGACTTTCAGAACTGGTCCGATAAGTTAACAGGATCTAAACTTGAAAAAAATAACAAAGAGTGCCAATTTAGGGTGCAGAAGTTGAGAAGCACAGAAGTGACACATAGTGAAAAGTATGCCCCCCCCGCGCCCCGCCTCCCTCTACAAGAAGGGGCCGTCACCCGCCCCTCGTAATCAGCGCTGATGTTAAGCAGAAGGCCAAGGCTGGCCAGGTGCCAGACGCAGTTCACATCTGCGTGTCACACACGTGTGCATGTGCACATAGTCCTCTTGCACAAGAAGTAGCATAGTAATCACAGTTCCATGCTTTTCTTTTTTAAGCGAACAGGTTACTTTGGAGGTTTCATACAACACTAGTGAATGTGGAGCTGCTGGGCTAGTGTTCCTGGTTCCACGGTGTTCTGTTACTGAATTGGTCCCCCTTCCCCTTTATTAGCAGAAGAACGGGCACTTGTTTTCTGGTTTTCTGCCATTACCAACACTGCTCCATGCACCCCTTGCACGTACACCTGCGTACATTAAAGAGCGGGGTCTGCCCACCGGGAAGAGTCAGGCGGCTGTGTGGGGCTGAGGGGCCGGGGTGAGTGTCTGTCTGTGCTGTGCTCTGCGCGGATCAGGGGCTGGTGCAGACCCGGCTGCTGGGAGCGGCCTCCTTGTGGTCCTCAGAGGTAGGAAGGGTTGTCCTGGTTCTAGGGATCTGAATCTGGGCTGAAGTGTTGTTTCTGGAAGAAGATCACTGGTGCCCTAATGGGATCCAGTTTGGGATTTGCTTCTAAATGAGGAATGCAAAAATGATGTTTCTTTCCATATTTGCAATTTTTCAAGCCTTTGTTGATTTTAAAGTTGAGAATTTATCGTGTCGTCATCGCAATGACATGATATTTGTGCAATTAAGACATTTTTTCTATAAATAGACATATAATAAATAATTATTAAGGCTTTAAATTTTTATTTTATTTTTAAAGATTTCATTTATTTATTTTTAGAGAGAGGGGAAAGGAAGGAGCGAGAGAGGGACAGAAACATCAATGGGTGGTTGCATCTCTCATGCCCCCTACTGGGGACTGGGCCCACAATCCAGGCATGTGCCCTAGACCAGGAATCGAACCGGTAACCTCTTGGTTCATAGGCCTGTGCCCAATCCACTGTGCTACACCAGCCAGGGCAAGGTTTTTCTTTAAAAAACACTATATCATAGTCTTAAAATAATTTTTAGTTGCTTTGAGTCTTATGTAGCATTAGCTTTTCTATAAAGTTTGCCAATGGTTCTTTCTTTTTACATAACTTCCCTTTCTAATATCACTATACCTTTTCCAGCCTTTTTTCCCCCTGCAGTGAACTGACGGTAGTTAGCACCAGCTCAATGCCAAGTTGAGATGCAGTGAAGAAGGAAACTTTATTCAGTGCAGAAAGCTCAATCGAGATACAGCAGAGCTGGGAGATAGCACAGCTGCAGAGTGTTACATGGTGTTACACTCGGTTATGGAGCGTCCTGTCCTGACCGCGGGGCAGCACAGCTGGGAGGTGGCCCTGGACAAGGCGGCCCTGGGGCAAGGCCCTTCTCTGCCTACACAGCTCTGCTCCAGCCTGGGCTGCTCGACCTGCTCTGGTTCTGCCACTGGGCCTGCTCCACTGTGCTCTGGTGAGACGTCTGGAGTGTTCCAGCTCCAGGCAGGGAAGCACAGCTTCCCCTCTTTAGTGGAAAGAGAAAGTGAGCTCCCAGAGCTGGATGGGAGCTGCCTTTCCGTCCTCATGCAAATGAGGACTCCAAATCTTCACAGTTTGATTGGCCCAGAAGGCACTGTCCTGATTGGTCAGAATGGAGCTGCTGTGATTGATTGGTAAAGGTGCTGATGGGGGTATAGTTTAGCAGCGCGGATTAGAGGGGGAATGCCTCAGCCCTGTGGGTTGAAACACAATTCCAGGACTCCTTCGCAAGGGCTGGCCCTCCGGGCCAGGAACGTGGTGCAGGCTGGCAGCTTAGTGCAGGCCTCTCCCTGACGTGCCCTGCGGGGCGAGAGGCCCGTGTGCAGAAATGGCTGCTGGCTCTCCTTTGACACCTGAGCCCAGTTAGCCGCCAGCAGCCCTTCTTAGTAGGTGTCTTCTTTCTCAGGGTCCACACTTCTCGCCCTGGCTGGTATTTAACTCTTTTATTTAAATTAAAGTAGAAATGGTTACATGTGGGTGATAGGATTTATGAGGGCTTTCTGTTTTGGGCTTTTTTTTTTTTTTTTGTAAATCAAAGATACAAAATTTTTACACCTTATTTTTGAATTTAGAAAAACTTTTAAAAAAGTTTAACTGAGAAATAGCCAGTAATACTTTAGCTTTTGTTTTGTAGTCCAAGATGTTCGGGAATGCTGTTTTGGATAGGGAAATTATTGAGCAATCCTGAATTTGCTTTCTTTCTTTCTTTGCTCCAGCAGCAGCTTGCGTATTCTGTTAAATGTTTCCTAAGTTCTGTGTCTCGTGACCTAAGAGCGCTCCGAGGGTGGGCGCTAAGTGTGTCGCGTTTACGTCTTTATTTCATGTGCCCAGGTGCAAAAACAGGAAGAATTCTCTTTTAGTTAGGTTGGGGCCTGTGTGGCTGATTTTCAAAACCCCGTTCAGCTGGGGCATGTGCCCTGAGGGGCTGTGGTTGTGGTTTTGTCTTAGGGCTGATTTTGTTAATTAACGAGTCGAGGTTTCCATTGACTGGTTTTCAACATCATCTCCTTAAAGCAGCGGATTCTAAGCCATTTGCTGGATGTGATGCAGGGGGCGGTCCCCCGGGGAGCCCTAAGTTAGGGATCTAGGATGCTTCGGATAACTAATTTGGGATTTTTTTCCCTCTAGTTATTTGGATATAATTACCAGAACAGTTTCTTTTTTCAGCAGAACTATTTTTGTTTCAGTTCTTGAAAAATATGTCACACTCATCCTTGCCCCATTAGGCAGGCAGACTAGAGGTAAACATGATTTAATCTCTTTTTAATGAATCGGGGCTGTCCTGTCACAGGGCGGCCGGTATGACATACGAGGGGAGCCCAGAGAGATCTTAGCTCGCTTCCTTCTATTACTCCCTTCTAGCTCTTCTTTCACCTCCTTTTTTTTTTTTTTAATTTTTAAAGAAACCTATTTGCTTCTTTTCAAAGCAGAGGGAAAACCTCTGGGAAGAGGGCTAGGACCAACTTCAAGTAAACTTAGTGAATCCAAGAGGGAAACAGCCTTGACACTGAGCTGGTGTTTGTTTTCCTTTGCTCCGCTGCAAGCCCTGTCTCCTGCCTTCACCAAGGTCCTCGGGCTTTTTCGCGGCCTGCAGTGTTGTACAAAGCACTTGAGCATCAGTGATGTGTCGTGCCACACACACACCAGCCCTGTGGTCAGGGCCAGCCCGCTCTTCCATTCGTGGCGTTAGGTTTGTTTCCGTGCGAGGCTGTCCGTCTGTCATGGCGGTAAAACACAGCGAGGCAGCCCCACTCCGGGTGAAGGAGGCCTTGGTTCCGCATGGGTGTCTCACGGTTGCCTTTCCGTCCTCAGCCCCTCGGGCCAGTTTTCCTCCTCCTCCCTTCCGGTTTCTCAATTCCCATCTCCTCTAATGGCCCAGAAGCTTGACTTCAAGGCCAGCACCAAGCAGAGAGTGCCTTTCGGCTGGCCGATTGTCGCATGACAATGTATTGTAACTACACATATGTATTTTGGTCTCAATTCTTCGTGTTTTTGGTTGGGCCGGGCAGGGCAGGATGTGTGTGTGCTGGATTTTATTGTTCATGACAACAAAACAACTTCATTTTCTAGAAAACTTTTCTTTGAGACGATCAACATCCTCACGTAGGAAATGCTGTGCCTAGGGGACAGCTGCCGTGCATAAGGTACATGCACTTTCACATACAGCGCAGAGTGGACACGCAGTTTGGTCAGAGTGAAGGGGAGCGTGGCCGGCTGGGGGTCCATGCTGGCCCCTCTCTCCCCTCGCCTCGTCCCTCCTCGCACCGCCTCCTGGAAGTGGGTGCTTAGGAAAGGTGACGTTTGAATACTCCCTCTCCTGTGCCGGCAGAGAGCTGGGAAGGCTCAGTCATTAGAAGTGATGGCCGAAGGCCTCATACGAAGTCGTGGGGCTGCTGTTGTTTCCGACGGGAGGAAACAAACTCTCTTTCCCCGGTCTGCGTGCAGGTCCTCGTGAACACCGCCTGCTGCGTGCTGATGCTGGTGGCCAAGCTGATCCAGGGCGTCGTGTTCGGCCCCCTGCGCGTGAGCGAGAGGCAGGTGAGTCCAGGCCACGGGGGCGGGGTCTTGCCGCCAGGATTTATTTTTTTTTAACTTCACTGTTGATATCCTTTAAAAATTTGCAGAAAAGTTGCGCGACTACCACGAAGGAATTGATTCGTAGTTAACATTTTATCTCATTTAACATTTGCCTGTGGTTTTACATGTACTTATTTTTCCTGATCTGTTTGAGAGTAACCTGTGAATATCACAGCCCTTTACCTCTAAATACTTCAGTATATGTTTCCTTTTTTTTTTTTAAGATTTTGTTCGGTCTGTATTTCCTAAGAGCAAGGACATTTTCTTGCATCACCACAGTGCAATGGTCAAAATCAGGAAATTCGGCACTGACGCAATGTTTTATGTAATCCACAGTCCGTATTCAAGGTATTCAGGTTGCCCCGGTATTGCTCTTTACAGCCGCTTTCCCTGCGACTCGTGCGAATGTAGTTTTTAAAGAAGCACAGATTTTAGCTTGAATGATCAGAAATATCACTGTTTAGAACATGGATTCTATTTCAAAGGAATTCCCTGAGAGATTTTAATTTTTCCCCTTTGGAAGAGTAAATTAGGATTATTCTTCCAGCAGGAAATTGGGCGACTTCGTCTGTTTTTTCGGTGAGACAGTTCTATTGCACATTGTTCTCGGAAGGCACGGGCGAGCGGACGCACTTCCAGTAAAGAACTGTGTTACTCGATCCTGCGCAGATCGGCCGTTCCGCCAAGATGTCAGTGGACAGAGCATAGGATGACGCTTGTTGAAATAAGCATTCAGAACGGGCCTCTACAAGAACAACTTATAAACAAAACTATATTCTGCTTTCTCTCATCTCAGCAGTGCTAAGACACGGGGACCTACTCCACCAACAGTGTAGCAGCGGCTTCGCCCTTACCTGCCCTTGCGGCCCTCCTCTGCTGTCAGGGCAGCCGTGGTCCCCGTTTAGGGCCCAGTGCAGTGGCCGTGGTGTCTGAGCTCCCGGGTGCTGTTAGGGGCAGCGCTGTTTTCCCGGAGACTTTCCCCTGGCACCACTGCCTTCTCCAAAACAGCCACTCCGGAGCCGCCCCGATGGGATCGGCCGGATGTAGATGCTTCTTTCCTCGTCGAGAAGAACCTCTGACTTGTGGGCCAGAACGTGGTCGGGCCGGGCGAGCCGTGTAATTGCTGACGGGTTGCACTGGCCCCGGTGGGCCGCAGAGACGGTCTTCTTTTTCTCAAATGTTAAGTGTCAGTTGGAAATTTATGGGAAACAGCCTCGGAGTATTCCCGAGATTTTTAAGAGACCTAGAGGTAATCATAATGTCACATTGGTTGCGCAGTGCTGCGTCTGGCTGTTCCAGCATAGGGAGCGTTTCTCCGGCTGTTCGCTGGCGACTTCAAGGTCCATCTGTAACCACTAAAATGATACATTTGAGAATATTCACTGACCTTGGTAAGGCTCTGACAATACGATACGTGAAAGACAGCAGTGCGCAGGAAGTGTTCTGCACACGGGGGGAAGACAAGAAAACTGCAGAGGAATGTTAGGGCATCATTTTTGTCGGACACGTTTGTGCACTTTTGTTGATTATGGGGTGCCCAATGAGTAGATATTGGTTTTTAATCTGAAGGATGTTTTAAAAAGTCTGATCTCTATTTGTGTTAAAATCCAGGGAGCAGACGTAAAGATGATCCTTGGAGCCCTCACCATTCTTTTCCATTTCGTGTTGGAAATATTTGTATTACTTAAATATTTGTATTATTTAATTCATAAGGTGCTAGACTACTGTCACCCCCTTTTGAGGGCTGACTTCCCTTTAGTGACTTAGGATGACAGCCCGCAGCCTGCAGATCCCTTTCTGGGTGCCTGACCTCTGCCCTGCAGAGGGCTCCGTTTTCCCTTTGCTTCTGTTTTCTCGTGGACGCGAGTTAGAGCCGAAGACCAAACGTGTTCTCCGCAGAATCCAGCTTTTGTCAGGTTAACGTCTCTTAAACGGGTTAGGTGTCGTGGTACTGACCTTCGTAAACATTTTTCTTTCCAGCACCTCAAAGACAAGTTTTGGAATTTTATTTTCTACAAGTTCATTTTCATTTTCGGCGTGCTGAACGTGCAGACAGTGGAAGAGGTGGTCATGTGGTGCCTCTGGTTCGCCGGGCTGGTGTTCCTGCATCTGATGGTGCAGCTCTGCAAGGACCGGTTCGAATATGTGAGTCTCAGCCCTGCTCTGTGCTTGCCGTGCCGAGCATCGGCCAGATTTACGTTCTGTGGCGCGAAGGGGCCGCCACACACATGTGTCGGGGGAGCTCCGGAGAGGAAGCCTCCTGCACCAGGTCCCCGCGGCCAGTGGGGAGGGACTTTCTGCCGCATCCAGGGAATGCGGAACCAGAGTCTCCTGGGGCGGGGGTCGCCTCCCTACCCAACCTTCCGTTCCATTGCAGCCCTCGGGGGTCGGTTCACCAGTTTGTCGGTGCACAGACTGTTTTGATCCCAGTGCAAGAAACCTTAGTATATAAACTGAACAAAAGCTGGTCCCTTCCAGATATTTTCCCTTCAAACCTCCTTCCATTTTTCCCCCTTACTCTGTTTTTTGGAGCTCTTCTTTCTGATTAGTCTGCACTGTGTCCACCCCGGCAAGGACTGAATTGGCCCTCTGGGTTCCTTGGTCCCGGGAGAAGGGAGTCCTTTTCCGTCTGGGCACAAGACCTGCCTCTTGGCTTCGGATCAGAGCTCTGTGCAGGTGCACCCTCACTCCTGAGTGCCCCTGAATTCACTCCGTAGAGCCTGGGTAAACCTACGGTTCTGCCCTGCAGTTACAGCCACTGCAGGGCCATGCTCGTCCCTTCTTTGCCCGGTCGTCACGGGCCAGGGGCTCTTGACCTCTGCGTGAGTTCGCTTCAGCCCCAGAGTCTTTATAGTGCTGTCACAGGTGAACCCCCATTCAAGGTCAGGAACAGGAGCTCCTGACCCCTCCAACTGGTTTGCTGTCCAGTTAGACACCTTCCTGCTCAGGAGCTATGGCTCCAGGCCTTCCTTTCCAAGCCGTTGCCTCTCCTCGCATACTATTAGCAGAGCATCACACCCGTGGCAGAGCTGCACCTGGGTTACATTTCAGCTGTCCGAGCCCTAACAGACTGGGGACGCCCTCCAAGCGGATTTGGGGCGGGGGGCTAGAGCAAGAATGGGAAAGAGCCAGCAGGAGGTGGCTCTGTCCCGAGTCCCGTTGAAGGTTAGAGGAATGACATGACGTCTGAAAAATTGCTTCTGGAGGCTTATAATCCCACTGGTGGGAGGATCCTTGAGAATTTGAGTTGAAAACCTAATGCACATTGTTGTAGTCAGTAGATTAAACGCTAAAGATCTCTATGAGTCAGCTCATACTCATGTTTGGGCTGGGTGGAGGGTTTTGGCCATCTGGTAACGGGGTGCTCCTCTGTGCTTTGCATTTGGTAAATAGACCCCCAGCAAAGCTGCCAAGGTCACCCTAGGGTCTCTCATTGAAGTTCACCACTGCCGGGACGAAGACTGAGCCCCCCCCCATTTTGTGCGTTGCAGCTCTCTTTCTCCCCCACCACCCCGATGAGCAGCCACTGTCGGGTCCTGTCCCTGCTGGTCGCGATGCTGCTGTCCTGCTGCGGGCTGGCGGTGGCCCGGTGCGTCACGGGCTACTCCCACGGCATGCACACGCTGGCCTTCATGGCGGCGGAGGTAAGAGGCGCCGCGGACTTTTGCTCTGCCTTCGTTTCTGAGTCTTTTCTGGGACGCGAGAGGGGTGTCCACCGGTTATTTCCTCCGTGACGTGGCTGACAGGTATTTGGTCCTCCACTTTAACGGGCCCTTTCTGAGTTCTGTTTCGTGCTGGGGCCTGGTACTGAAAGCTCCCGTGTGTGTGACGTCATGCCATCCTTGCTGCAGCCTGATCGAAAGTGGTTGTTGCTGCCATCATTTAAGTAGTTAGTGCCCACTAAATACTAGGGATTATTCTAAGCACCCGTGTCGACCCACTTTTACTCGTATTTACTCATTTTATTACTCTTGTTCGAGAATGGGGGTGGGGAACGGGCATTGGAGAGTGGAGTGAGTTGCTCAAGGTGCCAGACCAGCCGGCGGTGCAGCCGCATCCCATGGCTGCGGGGGCGGATGATGCTCCCGGGGCGGACGGTGCTCCTTGGGTGGACGGTGCTCCCGGGGCGGACGGTGCTCCCATAGGCGCTGTCACAGGGGCTGGTGTTGGCGCCACGCAGTGCTCTGTGGCGGTGGCTTCCAGATGGGGCATGAGTCAGGGTTTCATAGGATAGCAGAATGTGTAAACCTTATTTGTTATTTTCAAAGGATAACTTGATATTCATGTATATGTTAAAATTTACTTTTTAAACCTTTCAGAAAATACCGATTTCTATTTGGTAGAAGTCAAAATTTTCTGTGTGTTCTTATATTCAGCGACTTGGCTGTTTTACTCAGGCCAAAGACAGAATACTTTTATCTTGCCCGTAAGTGGTCTTATTAGTGAAAAAAATATATCAGTTCAATATATTAGTAAATATATTAAAGCTGGTTAGCTAATATCAAAAACACTAAGTCTGAACTAACTGGGAACTTGTTAGAATAGGGTTAAACTTTATTTGATTAATAGCATTCGCTTCAGAGTATAATATAGTAGCGTAAGTAAAATTAGAAAAAGAACATTTAAGTACTTGATAAAAACATTTGCAGCTTTTGTTGAATACTTTCTGTAGTGAAAAGTATAAACTGTATTTCCTCTTGAAAAACATCTGTCTGAAACTTCATTTACACTGACTAGTGTTGATTAGTTTATTTTAGATATGTTTTATTATAAACCATCATTTGAATAATACCATGTTTTTCTTTTTTGGTTATCTAATTTTTAATATTAGGCCAAACTTTGAACAAGGTACACCTAAAAATAAAGGCATTTAAATTAGGTCTATTGGGGCATACTATATACTACATATTTTTATTTTCATTTGTTACTGTTTATTCTTTTAAGATAGTTTTTTGTGTTATAGATTTGCTATTTTGAGCTAAATTATATTTTTATACGTGTGGTGTTTCTCTTCTATGTGTGGTAAAATATTTTCCATTTATAACTGAAAGTTTCCTAATCTTAAACATAAATAATTTAACAGTTCTGTTCTGGTAAGTTAAGGGGAGAACGTCCTTGATATTAATTTCGGTAATACGCAACGCCACGAGGGGTTTATTTTGTTTTCGATCTCCTTCGTTCTCCTCTCCTCCGTGTGGGCCGCGGGCGCGCACAGCGTTGCTTGGAGAGAGCGGCCCCCGTCTAGGTCAGTGGCGTCACACTCTGCCGCACCCACCGGGTGTCACAGAACGCCGTCCCAGGTAGTCAGGTGTGGTCCCTTAACGCTGTGGGAGGTAGGAGTGGTCGCCACACTGCTGGGACAAGGGCTCTCTAGACCGTGGAAGGTGTCCTCAGGGGAGGAACAGGTGTGCGTGACGGTCACCTGTCAGTAGAAGGGTCTCAGTGAAAGTCGGGTCGCTGGATCCTGCAAGCAGTGTGTGGGCACTAGAATCAGACTAAGTGGGACGGCCGGTCTTGCAGAGACGGCGTTGCCGTGCAGCCACGTGTGAGTTCAAGGTGAACGGCAGAGGGACCTGGCTTCCGTGTGCCGTGGAATGAGTGTCACGATAAGTGTTGTTAACGCCCATCCTCTCTATCCACATAAAAAATTTGTTTCCTCGTGATGAGAACTTTCAGGAGCTACTCTCTTTGCAACTTGCAAACACACTACACAGCAGTGTGAACTGTTGGCATCACGGTGGACACTGTGTCCCCCGTGCTTACGTGACTTACACCTGGACGTTTGCTCCTTCTGACCACCGGCATCCAGCCCCCCCGGACAGGCTGCTCTTAACGTGAACAGAGAGAGGTTTGACTTTATGCAAAGTCAGTCTGGCCCGAGGAGTCCTAAGTTTTACTGAAAAGAAATAATATGTCATCTGTTTTACAGTCTCTTCTGGTCACCGTGAGGACTGCGCATGTGATTTTACGGTGAGTGGAAATCGGGGGGAGGCGACTGGGGTCTGTGTACACGGCCGAGTGTAAGACACAGCAAGTATCAAATACACGAACGTGGGACTCCCCTATCGCGCGCTCACACCACATTCAGTTGTCACGGAAACCACGAAGACGGTGTTCCTGGACTCGTTGCAGATACGTCATCCACCTGTGGGACCTCAGCCACGAGGGGACGTGGGAAGGGAAGGGGACGTGCGTCTACTACACGGACTTCGTCATGGAGCTCACGCTCCTGTCCCTGGACCTCGTGCACCACGTCCACATGCTGGTGAGCCTCCTCCGAGGGGGCCGGGTGCTCAGAGGCAGGGCCCTGGTCCGTTCACTGGTGGGTAAAACGTCGGGGGAGGGGCCGCTTTAAGACCACACAGACGGGCGCAGCTGCGCCCACCCCTCTTTTTGCCGCTGGGTACAAAGCAGCGTCCTGCAGCCAGTTTGGCTCAGGGGTTCGCCCACGCTCCTGGGAGACTTAGTTAATCTGCTGGCTGAGTCGGTAGCTAGTTCCTTGGGCGCAGAGGGAAGGGGGTTCCTCTGCCGGCCGTTTCTGTGGCTTCTGTTACTTAGTGGTTACTTCACAGACGGTGAAGGGAATTCTTGCGCAGTGAGCTGCCTCGTGGGTTCGTGAGTCTTCCGTCTCTGTAATGAAAAACAATGCCCTTATTCTTAGTTCCTCCCACCTCATTGCTTACGGTTTACCTTGGTGTGCAAGAGATTGCACCGTTGAACGCCTCCTCCATTGGTGAGCGCCCCGTGGTCTCATAATGGTGAGAATCGGCGTACTTGGTGGGCACTCGGTTTAGGCTCTAAGCCTATCAGAGTAGCATTTAAGAGTCGGTTTAGGCACGGCACATTTCTAAACACCTTTGAAAGCAACTCTGAAAACATACTTTAAAAAAATCATGTGTAGCTTTTTTAGCTAATGTATATGAACATTTCCTTAATGCTACTAACTGTTCTTCTAACCTCTTTTAATGCCATCGAGATAAAACGTCTGTCCTGTAGATGGGTGATGATGTAATTCACCAACCCCAATAACGGGGCATTTAGATTGTATTCAGTTGTTTGTGAGATCCTGTCTTTACGTAATTTTGTAATAATCACATGCTAGTTTTCGTAAGGCAGTTTTAGCCTGCTTTTTTCACTTAAGTATCCTTTTCCCTGATACCTGATCCTCAGAAATGTTATGTGTAAGATATAGTATGAATGTGTAGTATAGTTAGTATAATGAGTAACTGTACAATATTACACATGTGAGTTGACAGCCTTGTTATTCCCCTCCTGGGCACCTTGCTGATTCCCTGGTTCTCTTCTTTGGAGTTCTGTGCATGTGCATCTTTCTGCACAGAGCTCTTACATTTCCGGTTGGTGCCTCAGGGGTGACCCCTGGTGACGGGGTGACTAGGCCCCCATCACCCCGGGAGCAGGCACCCCGTTCGGGGCTGTGCGTCCGCCGCACGGCCCCGCGTCAGCTCAGCAGCGGCGAGGACCGTCTGCCGCGCCCCTCGCCTTCACCACCGGCGGGTTCCCGTTCGTTCTCATCGCGTGTTCTGGTCTCTTTCCCCCATGTTCAGTTATTCGGCAACATCTGGCTGTCCATGGCCAGCCTGGTCATCTTCATGCAGCTGCGCTACCTGTTCCACGAGGTGCAGCGTCGCATCCGCCGGCACAAGAACTACTTGCACGTCGTCGGGAACATGGAGGCCAGGTGGGTGAGCACAGGCTGGCGTCGCACCGCCCTGGTCGGCTCATCTCGTGTATTCATTTACTTTACCGTGTTTTTTTCCCCTTCTGTTTTCCTTTTTCACCCTAACCAAGTTGACTCATTTTCGATCTTCAATAATAACAGATCGTAGCTTATGTGAGGACTTGCTTTCGTGACCCGGTAACAGTGGTGAAGAGGGAGGGGCTGCCTGGGCATGAGCCCCCACCTGGCCGTGGCTGCGGGCAGGGCCCTCGGCTCTCAGGGCCGCCGCCGTGCTCTCCCGGGGGGCGACGGCAGAGCCTCCCTCCTGGCACTGTTGGCGGGGCTCAGCGGGCTAACGCGTGCCGTGAGCTTAGAGCATTCTGGCGCTGGGTACACAGTATGTGCCGAGTCAGGATTAGGTTCCTATGATTGTGCCGTTTTTATCGTCACCGTTGTTATACGGAGGCTTCCTTGGGCCTCTGCCCTCTTTATTTTAAGAAGGCGGGTCTCACTTATTCTTTACACATGCATGTGTATACACGCGCACACACACACTCACACCCTCTTGACCTCATTCAAGGAGGCACTCACTTGCCCGCCTGAGGCTAAGCCAGGCCTGGAAGTGTGGAATCGGTGGGCGCCCTTTTGGTGTCCAAGGGGACCGCTTGGCTCCCGGGGGGCCTTAACTCCCCGGATTTGCCCGGCGTTCCCTTGCCGCTAACAGCCGTCATTGAGACCAAGTTAGTGTCTGCGTATAAACTCCTTGCCCGCCCTTTGATAGGCCGAGAAGGGAAAGCAGGTGTGGTGATTTTGGTGCTTGGCCCCTTGACTGAGCTCCTCCAAACCATGCTGGTGGGGAGGTGGCGTGGCTGAAGTGGCGCTCCGATGGCGCCCGCGGAGCTGACCCCCGCGGCGCGCTCTGTGGTTCGCAGGTTCGCGGTGGCAACCCCGGAGGAGCTGGCCGTCAACAACGACGACTGCGCCATCTGCTGGGACTCCATGCAGGCTGCGCGGAAGCTGCCCTGCGGACACCTTTTCCACAAGTAGGCGCTTTGGGGAGGGCCCCGGGCGCGGGTGCTGTGTCCAGGGCGCTCGGGGGCTCGTGGTGCCCGGGCTCGAGGCGAATCCTAGCGCAGTGGTGGGGGCGTTAGCTCAGACTGGCCGTGGTGCTGCGCAGGGTGTTGGAGAGCAGGCCAAGGCTGGGACAGTGTTAGCGGGCAGCCGTGGTAGCCTGAGAGGTCACTGGAGGAGAGGACACGTTTCCGCCACGTGGGGTTTCAGGCGGTCAGATGGAGCTGGAGAGGGCGATGGTGAGCCATGTGACGGAGTCGTGTGCACAAGGTCACGACCAGGAGCTTGGTGGAGGACCGTGTATGTTAACGGGTTCGTGTTCATGGCTGGACCTACTGGGGCACGTGAGAGTGAAGTGGGGCGCAGAGGCAATGTCCACAGAGGTTTCCCAACTTTTAATCTCACCGAGTGGTCAATAAAAGTAAGACTGTAACCCTCCGGATACACCCAGAGCACTCCCGGTGAATTCCCCCAAACCGAGCTCAGGCTATCTCGTCTTGCACCTTCCGGTAGCTCCTGTCTCCGCTCCTGGCTGGAACAAGACACCTCCTGCCCGACGTGCAGGATGTCCCTGAACATTGCGGACAACGGCCGTGGCCGGGAGGACCGCCAGGGGGAGAACCTGGAGGAGAACCTGGTGCCTGTCGCGGCCGCCGAAGGCCGGCCTCGCCTAAACCAGCACAACCACTTCTTCCACTTCGACGGTCCGTTGGTTTCCGCCTCCAGCACCACAGCCCAGGGCTGACGCTGGTTCGGTGATAGCCCCGTACAGGCCAGTGTAACGTAATACTGCGGTTTTAACTGAAAACGTTCAGAAGCTGTCGGTAGCCCTGAGGGGCTATTGTGTCCTGGGCATCCCACTAGGTTTGGTGTGAGCATGGGTGGGCCGGGTGTGGAGGGGGCTGCTTTGGCGGCTACTGGTTAAGGCCTCTACCAGGCAGGACTTCTGAAATATACCAGCTGATCTCAGACGTGGTCCGTCTCCCTCACGTCTGTGTCCCGTGCCTGCTGTGAAGGAGGGAAAAACGAAGAGGTCTCTAAAGCATGTACCGCTCTCCTCCTTTCAGGGTCCCGGATTGCGAGCTGGCTGCCGAGTTTCTCAGTCGAAGTGATGCACACCACCAACATCCTCGGCATCACGCAGGCCAGCAACTCCCAGCTCAACGCCATGGTGAGGGCCGGCTGCTCGGGGCAGGGGGCGGCTGACGCTCGGGAGGGGAGGGCAGGGCAGGGGAACCGGCTCACGTGTGCAGGGGGGAGGGCCTGTCGGTCTGCGCCAGCTCTCGGAGAGTGGCCGGGTGTTTTAAAGTTTGAAAACAATTTGGAAACCACCTTTGGTTTTACTCGTGCGGCGGATAAGCTGACCCATGCTGGGTGCTGCTGGGTCCACTCTGCCGTGATCTGGGCCGGTGGTCTCCACCTGGCTGAGAACTGCCTATCTGGGCCGATCTTGGGCTCTCCCGACTTTAGCCAAATATCGCAGGAAAATTATTGACTGGAGTGAACGATGCACCTTTTATTAAAAAATGTGCTAGGCCTACCAAAGGGGGGTTTTTGGATTCCCATCCTCTCCCTCCCCAACACACACACACACACACACACACACCTCGAGACACTGAGGCATGCTGTTAGCTTAAGGGTGTTGTTCAAACACTTCAAGGTCCTTTGCCTTTTTCTAAAGCTTTGCCAGACGGTGCGTATTTTTATTGTACGGCGTGGGAGAAACGTGTCTGTTGTTGAGGTTTCGCGCGCGTTGTGGCAGTGAGTGCAGGGAGTTGACACGCGGGCGACGGCGGTCCTGCTGGAGCAGGGCCTCCGCCTGGCGTGGGTCAGCCCAGCCAGGACCACTTCGGAGGGTCATCGGTCGTTTGCTCGCTTACGCATTAACCTCAGTGCGTGTAGTCAGCCGATTGGTGCCAGCTGACTTCTCCCGTGACGGGCACGTGCAGTGCAGACGGCGTGCCCAGCACCTGCCGAGTGCACGGGGAGGGCGTGAGCCCCGCCCTGCACACGTGCCGTACTCCGTGGGGAGACCGGCTGTGAATGCCGAGGAGGCAGGGCCGCTGGCGTGGTGGGAGTGGGGGACAGGGCTGGGGGAAGGCTGTTCAGAGGGGGTGTTCCGGGCAGTTCTCCCTGAGGAGGCGGTGTTTAAGCCGAGGCGTGGAGGATGGGGGTGGGAGGAAGTAGTGGGTCCAGGTGCAGAGGCCGGGAGGCAAGAAAGTTGTGGGAACAGAGGCCACGGTGGCCGGGGCCCAGCGAGTCGGGCACCGAGACTGGGGCATAGATTGATGTCGTGGAGCCAGGTCGCGGCAGGCACTTGGAGTTTGAATTTTGTAATGAAAGCGTGAGAAGACCTCGCAAGGCGGCCAGGCGGGAAGCTGTCGCCGCAGTTCAGGCAGAAGCAGCCGGCAGCGTGGACGGGGTGCGTGTGCGAGAGATGAGAGGCAGTGGCAGATCCGAGTATTTTTAGAAGATGAACTGACAGGATGTGATGAGGCTTTGATTTGGGTGTGGGGGTTGGTGGGCTGCGGGAAGTGGGGGCGTGAAAGCAGCCAGGCAGGTGGCAGGGCCGCGCATTGCTGTGGGCAGGACGGGGGTGGGGAGCAGCAGGGGCGGGGACAGGGGCTCTGTGTCCAGCTGGGATGGCCGGGAGACAGCCGCAGACGTCACGTCACGTCACGGAGGCTGTTCTGGACCGCCCGGCAGAGACCACGCTGGCGATTCACGCTGCTGACACTCAAAGCTGGGCCCCGGTTCTCTCCTGGGGGGAGAGAGCAGCTCGCAAACGGGGAGCAGCGGGGACAGAGGTCTGGCGGAGAGGGAGGAGCCGGGCGATGTAGGGGGCAGGACGCAACAGGAGCCAATGGCAGGTCAGGCCTGTGGGGATTCTCAGGAGTCGTGGGGCTCAGGCTGGGAGGGAACAGCGTGGGACTTGGTGGAGGCCCGGGGGTCGTTAGCTGGAGAGGGACAGCCTGAGGGGTGCGCACAAGACCGTGTGGACTGAAGCCCCCGTGGGAGCTGGAGAGAGAGACGCTGCCGACGTGTGTTACAAAGACACGCGGCAGAGAAGCTGGTGCATCACGAAGGGGCCGCGGTGTCGGGACAGTGTTTCTTCCAAGCCTTTTTGAATAAGTCATTTATTTACGAGTTTCAACACTCTCAGAGGAGTATCCGGTGAAGCCACGCACGCTGCCACTCGGCCGGGCCATGCGCAGAGTGAGAGTGACGCCACGCCACGGTGGGCAGGGACCTCACGCGCCCCTGGCTGCCTCGTGGCAGGCTCCGGGTGCAGGCTCGCTCTGCAGCTGTGGAGGCTCCATGGGTGGGGCGCCCCACCCGCCTCCTTGCAAATGCCAGAGGGATGTTCTCGGCTTTGGTGCGCCTGGGGTTCTCCAGCGGGCCTGGGGTTCGTCCTCCAGGTCCGCGATGGAGTGGGATGGCCTATCTTTAGTACAGCTAATTTACTAGGATCTTGCGTTTCTTATAAAGGTCCGATACTTAACTCACTGGGTTTTCTGGAAGAAAAGCTTTAGTCTAATCACATGAACCTTGGGCATCGTTTTGTGTGGGAAATGAGGGTGTGCCGTGGGGGAATAGAGGTGAGTGAATGTTACCTGTCATTGGGGTTCCTCCATCTGCTTTGCTTGGACCTGGGCAGAAGGGACCCACACATGCTCCTGTGCACAACGAGGGGCCCCAGGAACTGGGGGACCTGGGCCCTCTGCCATGCCCCGGCCCTCCCCCACGCCAGCAGCCACCCTACACACAGCTCCGTGAGGTCTCATCCGGATCACAGCTCTCGGCCCCCGCATGGGGGCTCCCTGTGCACAGCTCCAGCGGCTGCTCCTGAGGAGCTGCTGCGCCCACAGCAGACCTCGCTGTCCCCCCAACGCTGCTGGCCTCCCTGCTCTTTTTTCGTCTTTTGATCATGGGGACTTTTCCACAAATAAAACCTCGGCCGTAAGCTCTGTGAAAGGAATACGCAGAACCGGAAAAAGTGATCTGGAGCCTCTTTGAGGGAACTGTGGGGAGTGGTCTGCTGAGACTCACGCACGAACCCCCGCTACATGCCCACCCTACAGCGCCGCCAAGTGGACTGTTTGAAAACTGCGGCTCCAGGGCAATCCTTGCAGTTCACACTCTTTTATCATCTTTTTTATTCAAAGTGAAGTATCACATACAGTAAATTTCCCCTTTTTAGTATCCAGCTCTGTGAGTTTTGTCAAACTTATGTAGTTATGTGACCACCACCATTATCAAGGTAGAGAGCAGTTCCAGCCCCCCCCCCAAATTCCGTGGTGCCCCTTTGTAAGCACCTTCTCTCCCCACCCCCAGCCCTGCCGCCACCCTCATTCTGCCTGTTGCAGAGGGTCGTGTAAATGGCATTTTTTAGTCAGGCTTCTTCCATATAGCACAATGCATTTGAATTTCATCCGTGTGGTGTGGATCAGCAGTTTGTTCCATTTTGGAACTATTGCTTTTAAGAACACACTTTTATATCCAAGTTAACACGCACTTTTGAAAACGGGACTATTCTGGTTGAGCCTGTTTGGCATCTAGCTGGGCTTCTGTGGTCTTCTCAGTTTGAGATGTGTGTGGTCCCGAGTTACCTGTGCGGCGTTCCCAGGAGGCCACGGAGGGCGTGCGGCTGGCTGGCTGGCGATCTACCTGCAGAGCGGAAGTGGCCTTCACCTTGGTTTCCAGGGCGGAGCGCCAGGTTCAGTGCCCGCCCGCCCCCGCCGTGGCCTCAGGGACCGCCTGTTGAGGGTGACCGTGGCCTCTGTGTTTGTGTCTCCGCAGGCGCACCAGATTCAGGAGATGTTCCCCCAGGTCCCCTACCCGCTTGTGCTGCAGGACCTCCAGCTGACGCGCTCGGTGGAAGTGACCACGGACAATATTTTGGAAGGGCGGATTCAGGTCCCTTTCCCCACGCAGGTACCCTGGGGTTCTGAGCGTGACGAATGGCGTCTGCCCTCCCAAAGGTTTGCTTCTCTAGACGTTCGTAGTTGCTTTAACAACTCGATGTTGTTTATGGCTTGAAGAAGGTTTCTGTAATTCCCCTGACTTCCCAAACGGTGACGGAGGGCTGACCCAGTGAAGATGAGAACAAGTGCGTCTGGGTCACTCTCTTTGTGCGGAGAGACCCCGCAGGCCAGCCCACCCCTTCAGACCGGAGGTCAGAGCGCCGTGCCACTTGGAGAAGGGTCGGCAGCCTCCCTCCATGAAGGGCAGAGAGAGATATTTCAGGCTTTGTGCGCCACGCAGTCTCTCTCTGACCTCCCGCCCCTGCCTCCGCAGCCCGGGGGAAGCCGGGAGGGCACGTGATGAACGAACG
This sequence comes from Phyllostomus hastatus, assembly GCF_019186645.2. Classification (NCBI taxonomy): domain Eukaryota; kingdom Metazoa; phylum Chordata; class Mammalia; order Chiroptera; family Phyllostomidae; genus Phyllostomus; species Phyllostomus hastatus. Next base: position 24,900,943 of record NW_025334024.1, read on the forward strand.
CAGCTGTGCCCCAGGGACCCCTGGGGCACGGAAACGGGCAGGCGGTCGGGCAGGTCCGGCCGGTGGGCTGGCGTTTGCCCACCCTCGTTTCTAGGAGGTCGTGCTGTCTGTCCCTGGCTGGCTTTGTGGGTCGGCGTGGTTTTCCATTAGGTACAATAGCTATGTGAGGCTTGTGCTCTTGACTTTTTTTTTTAAAAGGTCAGGTTCCTGGCCCATCCTCTATAACCCCTTTGATGGGTACGAGAAGTATTAGCATACCACAGGCAAGCTCTCTGGCTGGACCAGAGAATCATCTACCCAGAAATGACTTAACTTCGGTGAATAAAAACATGGAAATCTATGAATAAAATCCTAAAACTTGGGACTCTTTGAAGAGGGAACGAGCCTGGACGTTGGTGTCAGGTGCTCTGGGGTGTTAGCTGAGGCTCGCTGGTCCTTACCTGGGTGACCTTGCAGCTGGCTTTGGGTTTCTGGCCGCAGACCCCGAGCCAAGGATGCACAGGCCACATCTAGGGCCGGGAAACCTAGGCGGCTGGTGGGGGGCTTGCTGCCCAGCAGAGCCTGGGCCGAGGTGACTGGAGCTGGTCCCCGGGGGGCCCCTGGGGTCCGGTTCTGAACACAGTGCTCCTGTCCGTCGTTGTTGGTGGGGGGCTGCTGCATCCAGGGGCAGCGTTGCCTCGTGCAGGCAGAGGGAGTCCTCGACCCGGAAGGACAAATGGCCGGTGCTGCGGTGCCGGGAGCTGCAGGGGTGTGGGGCAGGGGTGTGGGGCAGGGCCTCTGAGCAGCCACAGCGCGGCCAAGAGCTCACGCCCCTGAAACCCAGGAGAACAGCAGCCCCGTGTTGTAGGACGCTAAGGGGACCGGTGAGGGCTCAGCAGTTTCCCATGGAGTGTGCTGTCGGTGGGAGCCGCTGTCCCTGTGTGATTGCTGGGTGGTGACTAGCACTGGCAAGGGGAGGGGCCGTGGGTGATTCTGAGATTCGGCCCCGGCCCCTGCATCCGGCCTGCCGTTCCAGCAGCCTGTCCACGTCTCTGGCGCTGCAGGCCTGGTGCAGGCTCAGCCCGGGGACCACTGCTCCCCAGCCAGCGGTTTTCAGGTGCCCGTCCCGGTGGGGGCTCCACACGGCCCTGCACTGACTGTCCTGCCCTCTCTTTCAGCGGCCAGATGGCATTAGACCCGCACTGAACAGCCCTGTGGAAAGGCCGAGCGGGGACCCGGAGGAGGGAGCAGCTTCCGCTCAGGTGAGGCCTGCGCTCCACGGAGAGCACTTGTTCGGGGTTGGCAGCAGACGGGAGGTGCCTGGTGATGGCCTCAGTCCCGGCCCTTTCCGTCCAGGAGGCGCAGGGCAGCGGGTGAAAGGGGGCTGTTCACCTTGCCCGGCTTGGTACCTGAGGCCAGCACAGCATGCGGTGCTGGGGTGTGGCCCGCATGGGCCCCTCCCTGGAGACTGACTGTCGTAGGACCTGGAGGAGGACAGCCGGGCTCCCGCCCGGGCCAGCCCTACCACTCTGAGCTGGAGTGGCTGTGCAGGGAGGGCGGAGGGAGGCTGGGTCTGAGGCTTGGGGTGACAGGACTCGCCCAGACCCAGGTGGGGGCTGGCCGGGCTCAGCCCTCCGGAGCCGGAGCCACTGAACTGTTCTTCCGCACACCTCCCCTGCCCCGCTGGCGTCTCCAGGTCTGCAAACTGCACAAACACGAGGCACCCTGCGTGGGCGTGGGTGGGAGGAGTGTGGTTGTCTTGGGAACCAGATCTGCCTACGTGTGCTCGCCCGGTGACTCGGGGTGCCTGGGTGGCTCTCCGGAGCCAAAAGCGGCTCTTCTGTCTGGTTTCCGGGCAGAGGCGCCCCCTCCCCCGCTCACCTCGCTCTTAGCCCCACACCCTGCGGGTCCAGTTCACGTCTCTTTTCTGCAACTCTCATTTGCCTGACCCACGACCATACTTTCCAGGTCTTTTTTAAGGGACTGGAAAAAACCCCCGACCCGCCCTGTCACTGCAGACACACAGGGCTGCTTTAAGGAGGCCGCTCTCCCCTCATGCGTGTTTCCCACGAATGGGAAACGGTAAACACTCCTAAGACTCTGGCAGACCTGTGGCTGGGTTAAGTGCTTCGTGTCCAAATCCATGGTGGGATCGCGCAGACTTTGTAGATGGTGCCGGGCCTCTGAAGACGGGGCGATGGTGCGGTCCACCCAGGTTTGACGCTGGGTGGCCTCGGGCCTCCAGGGGGCGCAGTGCGAGCACCCTGTCTTGATTCTCCACTCTGTAGAGTCTCACACGAAGATCCTGAATTTTTCTGACGTCTTTTCTAACAGTGGAGGGAAAGGATGTATCTGACAGGGAAGCTCGCTATGTCACGTTTTCGGTCATTCCCAGGAAATAAAAAGCCCCTGGGTAACAGTCAGTTAGTAAAAGTGTCCACTGGGCCCGGTCACCGTGTCCGCTCTGCCCCTCACGTACCTCGGACCACCCCCCCCCGCCCCCCGCCCCCCGCCTGCTCAGGCCAGGAGGGCAGCCTGTCCTCACCGGCCCTTCGCTTCCCCCGTGTGCAGACGGAGCGCGTGCCGCTGGACCTCAGTCCCCGGCTGGAGGAGGCGCTGGATTTCAGCGAGGCGGAGGCGGAGGCGGAGCCCAGCGAGGGGGAGGACTTCGAGGCTCGGGGCAGCCGCTTCTCCAAGTCGGCCGACGAGAGGCAGCGCATGCTGGTGCAGCGGAAGGACGACCTCCTGCAGCAGGCTCGCAAGTAAGCCGGTCCCCCCGCCCCCCCCCCCCCGGGGCTGGCCCCACCCCCCAGGTCGCAGCCCGTGGCCTGCGGGCCCTTGTCACGTCAGCCCATGGCCTCGTCTTCGGGCAGAGGCCGACGTCGGAAGCCGTTCGAGTCAGCTAGAAATTAGGATTCCAGGCCCCTCCTGAGTAACGGCAGGATCTGATAACACTGGGCTCAGCTGTGACTTCCAGCCGCTGCTTCTGTCACCTGTCTTCTGTGGACGGCACTCGTGTGCGGCCTGTTCTCAGCTGTTTATGTGAATTGTTCTCATTACCTTGACGGCCCTGGGAGCGGGGCCGTGATCACACCCACTCGACAGACTTAAGGCTAGAGAAGCTGAGACCTAGAGACGCAAACTCTGGCTGAGCGGCCTGGCCTGGGCGTGGACTGCACGTCTGAGCCGCCTCCCCGTGCCACTGTGGCTTTTTACTGCAGCTCTTGGGGACGGGACCGGGCCTGCGTGTGGACACGCGGGCATGTGTGGTGTCCAGCACAGGCCTTCTGGCCACGGGCACTTGGTGCTGCGTGTGTACGTGGGAGGGGACAGCCAGGGGCAGGGAGAGCTGGCCTGCGGCCTGCCGAGCCTCCTCCCCGGTGCAGAGGACGTTCGCCCCCTGCTCGGGGACGGGGACGGCTTCATGGGGTGCCTGGGAAAGGAGGAGGTGAAGAGGGAGTGTGTGTGCCGTGTGGTATCTGTGCCCCGCGTGCCCCTCACCTCTCACTCCAAGCCTTGCTTTTTGTCCAAGGCGTTTCTTGAACCGAAGTTCTGAAGATGACTCGGCTTCAGAGGGCGGCCTGGCCTCGGACAGCACGACCTCCGACCCCGTGACCCTGCGCCGAAGGATGCTGGCCGCGGCGGCGGAGCGGAGACTCCAGAAGCAGCAGACCTCCTAGCGCTGCCTGGCCTCCCGCAGCCACTGCCTCCCCAGCAGCGCGCCGCCCGGAGGCCTGGCCTCGCCCGCCCGCTGCGCTGGGCGGTGGGCCTGACTGCACCGCCGCTGTATAAAGCATGTGGTCGTCATAGTGTTCGGACAGCTGACAAGTTTAATCCTGTTTTATAATACTTTCTATGTGACATTTCTGTTCCCTTTGGAAACACCGCACATTGTAACTCCAGGCATGACTTCTGGCGTTGACTGGACCTCTCCGGGGTGGGGAAAAGGAGGAGGGAGTGGGCGGCTGGAGACCCTGAGGCCGGCAGCTTTGATGACTGCTCTGTGCACGAGTCACAGCGTCTGAGCCCCACGCCTGGTAGGAAGTGGGGGTGGGGCCAGGACCCGGGAGGGGCGGAGGTGTGCAGCTGCAGCAGGAGCCCACTCTGCACTGCTGGAGGGGCCGGCTGGCCGCAGGCTGGCCTTAGTCAGGAGGCATCCACAAGGTCTGGAGCCCGGGCCCCCGGCCGGCAGGGCACCTTGATCGGACTGCGCCGGGTTTGATGCCCGGAGCAGGAGCAGCGCCGGGCTGTGGAGTGGGGGCAGGCGGCCCCAGTGTCCCAGTACATCCGGGACTTCCCCTCCGACCCCGTTGAAACTGGCTTTATTTCCCTTTACGCCGGTGCTCCTGCGTCTCATGCGTCCACCCCGTGTGTCTGTCCTCTCCTGTCTGCCTTTCCCGGCCGTTGGACTCGGGGGGCGCAGTACGGAACGGGTGGAGCGGCCAGCTCTGGGCTGCGGTTCGCAGTCCTTGGTCAGTGCCTCGGGCGATGCCTGAGGCTGTGGGTTTGGTCCTGGGAGGAGGTGCGGGTGTTTAAGGCGGGCGAGGGCATCCTGGAGGGCTTTACTGAAGAAATAAAAGATGTCTTTTGTATCTTTCTCCTCCAAAGCCCTTCATTTCGTAGCCATGTTGCTATTGGTCTGATTGAACTTGGAAAGGCGAGATGTCGAGTCCACCTGCCTTGGAGGGACCCAGGTCCTGGCCCTTTTCAAATCCTTTACCGTTGGTTTAACTTGGAGGGTTTGAAACACGCGGCGATAGGTCCCAGCGCTCAGTTTCATGTCCTGTTGGACTACGTTTTTTTTTTTTTTTTTAATGTTTGAAAGCATAGTTTTTCAGTAGTCCTTTTTAGGGGAGAATCCAGTATTATCTAAAATTGTTGGCGAAGTGAAATGTATTTTAAACCGGAAGTTTCTAGAGTGTCGACAAGTGATGGAGACGAGAGGGATGAAGTACATGCTTAGGCCAAGGTAATTTATTTCAATAAAGAAATCTTTCCAAAGCCTTACCTTCGAAATGCTGTTAGTAAATTTCTGTGATTTTTTTTAAGAAAATGTGTTTTGTTTTGCTGAGAGCATAGCTACCTGTTTCCCTTGTACAACAAGAACGACAATAAAAGGCAAACTCGGTGGTTGCTGCGTGGTGTGTGGCTGGCGGCCGCGGCGGCGTGCTCGGAGCCGACGGCGCTGCGGGCCGGTTTTGTGCGTTCGCTCTTCCGGCCGGAGGTGTTCTTCCGCCCGGATGTCTTGCAGGTTGTGCCCGTCAAAGATGACAGTAAATGTTGCCAATGTGTGGAAAGGGGAAATTGGGTGAAGTCAATTTCAGAAGGTCCGGAAACGCTGGCGTGCGGCGATGCGAGTGGCCCCAGTGGGGGGACACATCCCAGAGCTTCAAAGGACCTACAAGGAGAGTCCGGAATGCTCCGGGTGATGGAGGACCCCGGGCGCTCCCGACTCCCGACTCTGGGTCCCTGTTGTTGGTCGAGGGCAGCTGGTCTAGACGCTCCGGGCAGCGGCAGGAGCGCCTGCTGGGCCGCCGTCCCGCTGGGTCCCCGGCTCAGGGCCTCTTGCTGTCCGGAGTTTCCCCGGGGTCAGGGGGCCTGTTCTTCTCTCAGCACCACAACCCGGGGCAGAGCCGGAGGGGCCAGGCACCGTGGTGCCAGGGGGCTGAGCTGCCCTTGCCCTCTCTGGGCTTCTAGAAGTCGTTCATGTTCCTCCCTCCATTTTCTCATGGGCCCTATTTTGTTGAGATCTTGGATTCTCAGAGCCCGCCCCCCTTCCCTCTCCCCGCCACCCCCCACACACAATGTGAGGCTTTTAATGCAGGCATTTTGTGTCAGTACCAATCCTAGTGTCCCGGGTGGCCGCCTGGACCTGATTTCCCACTTGAGCCGTGCAGACAACCTGCTGTTTTGTCTTCGGCCAGCAGACATGGCCCTCCAGGGGCGGGACCCCACCCTCCAGAGGCCGGACCCCACCCTCCCGCAGGACAGGGAGGGAAGCTGAGGGCCCCGCTGAAACGCTGCACAGGCCGGAGGAGCCACAGCCTTGCCCACGAGCTTGTCTCGGGCTCAGCACTGCCACCTGGCCTCGCCTGGGAAGCCTCGTCTCGGCTCGTCACCCAGAAGCATCACATGAGTCCCTTGTGGGGCTTCTAGACATGGCGATGCCTGGCCCCCATCCTCCCCTCTCCAATGAATCAATCGGTCTCCCTGTGTCCTTCCCCAGAACGAAGCTCCCCAACTTCCATTTGAAGGAAGGTAAGGCAAAAGTGGAAGTCCCGTTTGTTTTATCTACGAAGCTCATCGGGAAGGTGGGGAAGGGCCCTGCTGGAACGTGGCTCGTTGGTAGCGAATCTCAGCTACCCGACGGGCTGGCGGTCACCGTGTCCTTCAGCTTTGCATCCGCACCGGGCTCTGTGTCTTCCTGGCGTGAGGAGGTCAGGCTGTGGCCGGGGGTGTGCCCTGCCCGTCAGCGGGGGTGGCCGCAGCCTCTGCTGCAACTGGTGCGGCCCGACTGGCCAGCGGGCCGGTCCCGGCCAAGGGGGTCCATGGCTGCCCAGGTCAGCCGGTTTGTTACCAGAACCAACGGGCTTCTTGTGATTCCCCGGTCTCTGCAGTGGTATCGACCCCGCCCCCACCTCCATGAGGTTCAGAACCCACTGCAGCTGCCAGGGCTGGGAACTCCCATTTGTTGGGGTGCAGAGAGGACGCCAAAGACCTGACCCCCCGAGGCTCTCCCACCCCTGGATGGCACCATGTAACACTTGCCCGTTTCACTAATGTGCAATCATGGACACAATGCAAGGACCTGGGTGAGCTGTGTTCCCCCGGGTCCCCGTCTCAACCGACTTGCTAATTGTTACAGCAAAACCCTGGCAACCCAGGAGAGGCGGTGAGGCCAGCAGCCTGGCGGAGACGAGAATCGGACTCCAAACGCCAGGCTGTGCTGATCTCAGTTGCCCCTTGGGTGTTCGGCAGAGCAGAGGGCCCAGGCAATTGGGCCTCATTCTTGAGACCACCCTTCCCCCCACCGTGGTGGAACAGCCGGGAACAGAAGGAACCCTACGTTAGCAGCTTGGGGACTGCCTGCCCTCCCCTGACTGCCATTTTTTTGCTTTCCAATGCTCAGTTCCACCGTACCCTCTGCCAGAGCCAAACCCAGCTGAGAGCGAGGAAGAGCTGGGAGCTGCCAGCCAGGGGGCGGGGGGACATCTGCCAGCAAGACGGTCCCCTCCTCTGCTCTCCTTGCCCTCAGCCGGCTCCCTTTGACCTTTGACGGCAGCAGGGAGGGTGAATGGGGGACACGGAGAAAGTCCAGGGGCAGGGGGATTGTTTCTTTTTAAGTAGTTATAGTTAAAAAATTGATTTTAGAGAGAGGAAAAGTGGGTAGGTGGCGGTGGCGGGGGGCGGGGGGAGAGAGAGAGAGAGAGAGAGAGAGAGAGTTGTTTTCCACTCATTTACGCATTCATCAGTTGCTTCTTGCAGGCGCCCCGACCAGGGATCATCGAACCTGCAACCTTGGCGTATTCAGACGGATGCTCTAACCCACAGAGCCACCCCGCGGGGCCTCCTGGGGGGACTCTTTATCTGCCACCTACAGCCTGGCCCCCCAGCCCCGCAGTGTCCGTGGCCCAGTCAGACCCCTCCTGCCCTCCTTCCTGCCAGAACAAAGCCCGAGGGCAAGAGACGCAGGGATACAGACAAACATTCTCTTTATTGAGCTACACATGGATTTTCCATTAGTCAGAGAAGTAGACTGGCAGTGTGTAAGATATCACGGAGACCTCACCGGTTGGGAATAGAAAGGCTTAGAAAGACCCGTGGGCTTTTTTTTCTTTTTTCCTTTTTTTTTTTCCAAGTTTTTTTGTTTTTCTGTATTTTTTAATGTTTTGTGTTTTGTCTTTTTTTTGCCTCCTCTTTATCTGAAATGGCTGTGATTGGTCTTCGGCAAATGTTCAGTCTTAAAAGTAAAACCACGGAGGGGGTGGGGTCTGAGCATGAGGCAAAGGAGAGAGATGACAAGGACTGACTGGTCATGAAAACTGGCTTTCATGTCAACATGACATTCCATCTTTTTTTTTTTAATTTTTGTTTTTTTTTCTTTTCCATCTCGTGGCATTTAAAAAAATGTGTGGTGGTGTTTTTTTTTTTCTTTTTATCTGTAGCACGATCATCCCCACGTGAGAAAGAGCGGACACAGGCCACTGAAACGGAGGAGGAGGCGGAGGCGGAGGCGGAGGGGCGCGCACACGGGGGGTGGGGGGTGGGGGGCATCCGTGTGAGGGACGGAGAGGCAGGGTCGGAGAGGGAGAAAGACCGCAGCCCCGACCCCCAGAGACTGTGGAAGCTGACCCGGTGTGTGGTACCTAGGGCTCATCGGGACGGAAATAAAAACCAACTAAAAATCTGGTAGAGGGTGTCTGTGGAAAGGGGGCCGGCGGGGAAATTGTTTTCTAGAGGGCTCTGTTTATACGCATGATCCGGATTCTTTTTGGCAGCTATGGGCCGTGAGAGCTGTGCTTTTTCTATACAAAACTGGGGTTAGCGTGTGGCTGGAGTGGCTGGGCTGGGGCCGGGGTGTGAGTGGCGTGGGGGGCTGGCCCCGCCCCCTCCACCACGTGGTGGGGGGGTGGAGGTGCAGGTGTATGTTTCTTTAATCCCCGCCACCCGCCCCCCGCAAAAAAAGAGAAAGAAATATGGATGTCATGGTGAGTTTTCCATGTTCCTTTTAAGCTACAAAGCATGTGAGAAATGTTCTTTTTTTTTTCCTTTCAAATTCTAAATGTAAAGACTCAACTAAAACCGGATTCTACAGCATTCTACAGAAATACACAGCCGTCAGTCACTCTGGGGTCGTAGGTTAGACAGGGGCTGGGCACAGAAAGGCTGTGTGTCTTACAAAGGCCAAAAGGTCATGCTACCAGGAGATCAAGGTCAACAGCAGAGAGTCCGTGAAGCAGTCTGTAGAGAGAGAGATAAGGGGTCCAGTCTGACCACTTTCTTGGATTTGAGAAACCAACCAACCAACCAACAAACCCTGGCACGCTTCTCGGCGGGGCGGGGCGGGGCGGGCAGCATCGAGGGGCGAGCAGGAGCCCAAGGGCAGCCCCGCGCAGGCCCCTGGAGGCCTGTCCGTGGGGCCCTGACCCGTCCGGCCCTCCCCCGGCCCCTGCTGTCTCCTTAGCCCCATCTCTCTACGTGCCCTGAGGGTCCCCTCCCCTCAGCTGCTTTCAGAAGCACACCGCATCTCCCTTTCCTGACCCCTGCCAGCGTGGAGAGAGAGAACTGAGTAGACAGTGGGCTGGTCAGAGCAGGTTCTTTTAAGTTCTCAAAATTTCACCACCACTACCCCTCCACCCCCAAACGGGCAGCGTCCTTGGTGTTCCTGTGGTTGTTGGGGGGTAGGGCCGGGAGGTGGGCAGGGTGTTGGCCATTTCGTGGAGGGTTTTGGGGTTCGCACAAGAGCAGGACGGGCTGAGGGCGCCCAGCCTCGGAGCTGGAGGCAGCGAGACGGGCCAGGCCCCCGCCAGGCCCCCCGCCTCCCCTGCCTCCCCGGCTCGCAGAAACGGGTCTCAGAGAGGGACGCCCTGGGGCAACTCTCACAAGGATGGCCCCCCAGCAGGCACGCCCACCGCCACGTGTGTGTGAGTGTGTGTGTGTGCACGCTCACGTGCTGACCCGGGAACGCCTTCGCCTACGGGGTGGTGGTCAGTTCTGTCTGAAGCTCTTTCTAGTACAAACTAAAAAGAATTTTTAATAGATATTTTTATATATATAATGTTTTGTTACGCCTCTTTGAAGTTTATTTACCAACTTGCATTTGTTTGTGTGCGTGTGTGTGTGTGCGCGTGTGCAAGCTGTTCTGTGAGTGCCGGAGTCATTACCAAACAGGTTGCTATACAGGACGAGAGGTCAGTACAAGCCGCAGCCCCGGAGGTTGTTGGCAATGATGATGTCGGTGACGGCGTCGAACACCACCTGGATGTTATTCGTGTCTGTGGCACAAGTCATGTGACAATAAATTTCTTTGTTGGGCGAGCGGTTTTTGCTTTCGAATTGTGCTTGGATGTAGGCGGCTGCGTCTTCATAGGTGTTGGGGCCTGTAACAACAAGGACAGGGGGGAGGCCCCGGTGAGAGTGGCGGGGGGGACGGCTTGGGGGCCCCAAGGAGATGGGTGGGCCGTGGCGTCTTCCAGGAAGCAGAGGAGACCGGCTGGAACGGAGCAGGCCGCACCTGAGCCTCCTGCTCTGGGGCGTGGCCGCAGTTTACATCAGAACCACCTGTGGCTCGGCGCTGGCCTGGCTTCTGACCTGATAAGGTCGTCCTGTCTGTCTGCACACTGGAGGGACCCAGGAGCCCCGGGGGGACAGTGGCCACAGAAGGTCCATTTTGCCTTCTAGGTGAGCACACTGAGGCTCTGCCCGGGTCTGCCCTCCACAACAACACTCACCCCTAAACCAGTCCCGCTGCTTCCGATCAACTGACACAGTGACATCCAGGGAAGAGCTCCTGGCAGGGCAGGACCCAGGGTTCCCGGGGACCAGGGCGTGCTGGGTGTCGAGCTGGACCTGCACTGCTTCCTGGGTGGCTTCCTCTCACGAGAAGCCCCTTGGCAGGGCCGGGCACGACCCTACATAGCCCTCATTCTTAGGCGAGTGGCCCAGACCTGGGGTACCGATACCCTCTGGGTGGGAAGCTGAAGGTGCTAGCAGCCTGTGCCATAGGCACCACCGTCCCCCCAAATTCCTCGTCCTTCCCCTCGATCCTGACCAAGGCCTTGTGGGGACATCTGTGGGTGATGCAAGGACAGTTTTCTAATCAGCTGCACCCTGAACCCTGTGGCTCTGCCCTTTGGACAAATTCCAAACACCGTAACCCGGGCACCAACACAGAATTGCCTGAAAGTCCATCGAGGGAGACGCCCGATTCCCCTCGGGGCCCCTGGGGTCCGGCCAGCTCGGAAACAACACACTCGGGCTTCGAGGGTGTGGGGTGACACCCCCTGCCCCACGGGCCCTGCCCCACGCTCGGGTGGCTGGGTGTGAGCCGCACGGGGAGGCTGGGCTCGGGCCACTGGAAGGCCTCTGCAGCCAGAGCAGTGAGTGTGAGGGGCTGGGGGGAGGTGGGGGGACGTCCCTGGGGTGGGGGACAGGATGGAGACCGGCTCTGGACAGCCCCCAGGGCAGAACCTCCTCGGCCCCGCTGTGGGCCGGGCACTGAGAGCGTTCAGCGGTGAGTTTGTAGTGCAGCCACCAACCAAGGTAGTGACCGCGCACAGGCTGGACACAGCGCCAGAGGGGACCCCATCCAGGAGCTTCCTGTCCTGAGGGTGCCGAAACGGGGCGCCGATGGGGGTGAAAGCACCTGGGAGTGACTCCAGGACCCCCACCCCCTCCCCCACCACCTGTCCCCTGCCCCCCCTTCAGCCTGCTTGGTGTCTTCCGCGGGCCTTGGCACCCCCTGGGGCTACTTCACTGCTGGTGATTTGTCATCCACCCTGGTGACACTTGAACTCAACTATGACGTGATATTGGGCCGCTCTGGATGCTCTGGAGAACTCGAATGTTTCCCGAATTCAGACCGACTTTCTCTGGGGGGCGCAGTGCCTCTCCCTGCTTAGCAGTGAGGCTGGCTGCTACCTGGGCCCCGCCCCAAATGGGCTCCGGTGGGGCTGGGTCCCTGGGGGCAAGGACGGAGGACGGACGAGCCTTAGGGTAGGGCCTGCCCAGGCTTCTGGCTGCTGAGTCACCTGTGGGTCACCATGACTTTCTAAAGAACCTGACCTGGGCCTGCGGGGAGCCTTGCTGAGGCTGGGAGAGTGGCCAGCAGTGTGGCTGCCTGCAGGCTGGGCCCTCCTGGGCCCCGGGGACCTCGGGGGCCTGCCCCATGCCGCCCTGCAGAGGGCGCCCCCCGCACGGCTGACCCCCTGTCCTCGGAGTCACACCTCAGCAGCCGCCCCGCACTGCAGGTCCTATCCTCCCTCCTGTGGCATCAGAGGTGCAGGTTGGCTGGCTCCAGGGGCTGCCCTGGCCCCCTGCCTGCGGGAAACAATGCTCCTGACCACGGCAGAGCCGAGCCTGCCCCCACCGGGCTCTCCACAGCTGCAGGTGGGCGGGAGCCTTGCTGATTGACAAGCAGCAAACAAACACCAGGGAGGAGACGGGCTGTGCCGGGAATGAGCCACGGGCCCCTCTCCATATCCACGGGGGAGAAGGTGGAGGGCGAGCGTCCACCTCTTCTGGAGCCTGGCTGGGTTCAGGGACCTGTGTGGCCCCGGGAGCTGAGCCCATACCCTCCTCTCCCTCGGGGCCGCCGGCAGGTGGCTCCTGACTGAGCCAACCTGTGACTCATCCTCCACTGCAGGGTGCAAAGGGCCCCCACCCCAGATGCTCCCCAGGCCCCAGAGGGGCAAAGGCTGGGCTCTGGCGTCCCAGCAGCACCGTGATGGCCGTCCCTCCGCCCCCTCTGCCCAGCTGGAACGAGCCTCACTGAGCGAGAGGGCTGCCCTGGTGAAGACGGGGGGCAGAGGAAGGCGCGGGAGAAGAGGCGTGGAGAGAGCTGGAGTGGTTGGATCTGGGGAGAGACCGGGGTGGAGGAAGAGGAGCAGGACACAGGTGCAGGGGGTGTGAGGTTCCGGCGGGGCCCAGGCAGGGCCCTGAGGATAGAGAAAGCAGGTGGGACCACTGATGGGCCCCGTGCCCCGTGCCCTTTCTAACCAGGCCCAGGTGCTGTGGGGTCAGCGCCGCCCCAGGCAGGGCACGGGGCGGCCCCTGGGGAGGCAGGACATGCCTTCTAGCGGTGACGAGGGTGAGAGGGAGCCTGTGTCCTGTTCTGCCTCCTGACCCCTCCATGTCACTCCCGAGTCACCTGGTCACAGAACGTGTGGACCAGAGGGTCCACCCCCCACCATACCCAGGTCGCACCCTGGCGTTTTCCTCTGCACACCCTGCCAGGCTCCTGCGGTGAACACGTGGTGCCCCCACACCAGCCAGTGCTGGCCTGGCGGCCTGGTCCCTGGGCCACCGCAGGCAGCGGGTGTCTCTGGGTCACGCCTCTAGAGGTGACGCAGGTCCCGGGCAGGGTGGGGCTTCCTCCTGCACAGGACCCCCGGGGACACCCACCTGTGTATTCGGGAAAGCAGATGGTCAAAGGTGACTTCTTGATCTTCTCCCCAAAGAGATCTTTCTTGTTGAGGAAGAGAATGATGGAGGTATCGATGAAGAACTTGTTGTTGCAGATGGAGTCGAAGAGCATGAGAGACTCGTGCATGCGGTTCTGCGGCCGCGGGTGGCAGGGGAGAGAGCGGGAGAGACAGTGCGGGGGAGACACGGAGACAGGGAGAGAGAAGAGAGAGTTAGGCTTGAGAGGCTGGAGCTGGGCTACTCGGCAGCTCCGGGCGGGGGGCTCCCAAGCCCCCGTGGCTCCTCGGAAGGCTGACGGGTAGAGCTGTCACCTGCCACAGGGCACAGGCCTCCAAACCCCAGCCTTCAGACCTGTCTGCACCCCTCGCCTGGGGGCCAGCGGCAGAGCTCGGCCCAGCCCCCGCTCCCTGGGGGAGGCTGAGGCCCCGCTGGTCTGGGCTCTCCTGCGGGGTCCCCAGCTGGGCTTTGGCCCTTCCTGTCCGGACCTCTCTTCCTGAGCCCAGTCTGGGGGCGGGGTGTCCTTGGGGAGGGGTGAGGGACTCAGGGAGGTCACGCCTTGGGGTGGGGGGGATGCCTGCAGGAGTTCCGGGGACTGGCCACAGCCCCTCTGGTGGGTCGCACTCAGCCAGGTCCGACCCCGCAGGGAGTTTTCAGCCATGAAGGCGGGAGGCACTGCCTGGTCCACGGGAGTCCGGTGAGCGCACAAGCGTGCGGGGCAGCCCTCCCCACGGAGCAGGACCCTGTGGGCACAGCCCTTCTTCCCTGGGCAGGGCCTGGCGTTCCGCCGTGGGAAGCCAGGCAGCGCGGGGATGGGGGGGGCATGTGTCCCTGTGAATGGACCCCATCTGCCCGGGAAGGTGACTTCCTGAGCTGCAGCCCCCTGGGGGAAGGGACAGCTGTCCTGCCCTGGCCCTGGGAACTCGTCTGCCCCAAACCCAGCTAGCTCCCTGGGTCTCCAGCTCCAGCCCAGAAGTGGTTCCAGGGCTGGTCTCCCTCTGAAGTCAGAACACTGACCCAAACCAGAGGCAAGAGCAGAGAGCCGGGGGCGGGGGCATCGCTGGGCCTTATTCACCGGGGAGGGCTCGACCCCCTGGGGGTGTGCAGGGGTGAGCTGCCTGCTCGGTGTGTGGCGGTGGCTGACTTCCTCTCGCTGAGCAGGAGGGGGAGGGAGGCCACGACACGTCCACCATGGCCCCCGAGCCCCACTCCGCCACCACTGCGCCCAGCACTGCGCCTGCCTCCTGTCATTTGATCTCACCGACCCCTAGGGGCGCCGAGAGGTGACACGCAGCTGGGCCCCGCACCTGGCTGGGGCCAGCTCCAGAGCGCGGGCTGTGCAGTGGGCCCCTGGCGGGGGGGCGGCTTGCAGGGAGTGCGGAGAAAAGGGCAGATCCAAAGGCAGGGGGACGGGTGCTGCTGCAGAGACGGGGCGCCGGCACTGAGACCCCCTCCACGGCCCGAGCGCGGGCTGGAACCCGCCACCAAGGAGCCCAGAGCACACAGCGTGTCCCGACAAGCTTCCCGGAGAAAACAGAGGCGAGAATACAGTCGAAATGGGAGGCGGCACCACTTGAGAGAAGAGGAGGAAGCCAGGAGGGTCACAGCCAGACAGCAGCCCCCCGCCCAGTGCCTGCCCGCCCCAGACTCCAGCGGAGCTGAGACCAGTGGGAGACCTGTGTCCGCACGGCCCCGCGCGGTGGCCTGGCCGGCACCGAGCACGCTGGGGGAAGGCCGGCCTCGGCCCTCCCGACAGTCCCGGGCGGTGGGCAGGGTGGCCGGCCGCCCGGAGCCCTCCTGCGCCCAGCAGGCGTGCCCCTCCACCAGGCGGCCCGCAGGCAGGCCCGGCTCCAGGCCCCGGCTCCCGCGGGCGCGCCTGGAGGAAGCGTGGGCACCGACACAACACACCACACTCACGCTAGAGAAAAGCTGGCACTTTTTATTAACGGTAGGTGACTAATAAATACATTACTGCAGCCCATAAGTTATTACAATGACTAGAGATTTATTAAACCCACAAGTTGCTCTACTTACAAAATTACAGTTAATTGGGTGGGGGGCGGAGGAGGGGCGGAGAGGGGGACTACTGAGACTAAGGTGGAAGGTTTGCTGGGGAGGGAGGGGCACCCACGCCCGCCCTGCCTGGGACGGGGGAGGGGAGCAGAGAGGTGGCAGTGGTGGGGGGAGGAGGCCTGGGGGCAGAGGGCACAGGCAGTGGGCATCGAGGCAGAGCCATGGCAGGCAGCCAGAGACCGGGAGGGGAGGGCCTGGCTGCTGGGGGAGGCTGCAGGATTGCAAGGTGGGGAGGGGTGCGGGGAGGAGATGAGGGGCCACAGGGCCAGGGGTGTGTGGAGCTGCTGGCTCTGCTAAGAAAGAGGTGTCTCCACGCTGCTGGTCTTGGCACATTGGGCCTGGGGGTGAAACCTGTCCATGCAGGGGGCCCCCTCTGACCAAGGGGGCCAGGGACTGAGGACGGTGGGGGGCTTCCCTCTGCTGCTGCCTCGACCGGCCCCTCCCTTGACGGGGGCCTTCACACGGCCGAGATGGGGTCCGTCTGGAGCCCGGGGAGCCCCCAGAGGGAAGGCCCCCCCACCATGCCTCACTGAGGGGTGGGCAGCTTGACCACCATCACAGGGCGCAGCCCGCACGCTGGCCCGGGTTCCCGGTCTGGCTGATAAGTCTAGCCTCGCAGCCCTGAGCTGCTGGGACCCTCACTGTGAAGGCGCGTGGGCCGAGACGGGGGACTGTCTGGGGGTGCTGGCCCGTGGCACCTCGGACGGAGTCCCTGGTAGCCGCAGACCTCCATTCCTGACATCTGCCAGGCTGTGCCTGAGGCTTCCAGAGGCTCAGAGAAGAGCAGGGGCAGTGGGAGAGGCTCGGTGTGCCAGGCTTCTTGAGGAGGGGCCGGGCAGGCCCCCGCCCGGTCTGGAGGGAGGAGACTGAGGCCCGGGTGTTGGTGGGTTCCTTACTGAGGAGTGCAGGGGCCGGACCAAGGGGAAGGGGAGGGTCCGGAAGGAGGAAGAACCTGCGGAACCGGCCACACCTGGCATGCGCTGTGAGTGCATTAGGACGGAGCAGAGGGGTAAGCATTCCCTCCCACTTGTCTTGGCAGAATGGAGGGGTGCAGAGGGCCTGGTTTTGGAGGCTCTGGGTGGGGTGTGCACTGGCGGCTGCTGCCCGCTGGTGGGTGCTGTGAGGACTCACTGCCGTGGGCACTGTACTGCCCCCGGCTCCTGCCAGCGGGGCGCGGAGATGGGCCGGGAGGCAGCGCTGCCTCCTGGCACCAGGTGCGGTGGTGGCCCCCTGCCTGGGCTCTGCCCCCTGCTCCCTGGTGTGAACACGTGGCCACAGGCCCTCAGGCTCTGCTGGGGCCAGAGCAGACAGGAAGGGCCGGGGCACTTGGCATTAGGCTTCTGTGGGAAGCGGCCCCGGACCCAGAAGGTCAAAGCTGTTGGCGAGGGGCCCAGAGCCCACGCCATGCCCAGACTGGAGTCCACAGGCTCAACAGCGCCCCTCCTGGGGCCTCGGGTGCTGCCCCGCACCCCCGCCAGGCCTGAGAGCCTGGGGGCCGCTCTCAGTTCTCCGTGCCAAGGCCAAGGCCTGGCTCTGGTGGGGGCATTTGGGGCAGGGCACCGAGCTCGCCCACGGGCACCGGGGTGGCAGGCACACTTTCCACGGGTTTGGCAAAGATGACTTCCTAGAAGTCAGCTTCCCCTTGGCCGGCCATGTCAGGGCCACTCGGAGAGTTGAAGCATGGCCCCCAAACACAGGCCACCCAAGTCACACCACTCACAACATCTCCCCCTGCACCCACGACGGAGCCAAAACTCATCTGCCACCTTAGCTATCACTCCCCAGGGTGGCGCCGTCAGTGACAACAGGCGTGAACCACGCAGTGAGCGGCGAGGGCATTCGGCCCCAACACCCCCCCCCCCCCGCCCCTTGAGGGTTTGCGTTAGACAACCACGGGCACCCGAGGGCCGGAGGCCCAGAGCAGCGCGAGAAGCGGGACGGAGTGTGGGGGAGAGAGGGCAGCCCGGAGCGGAGCGGGAGGCGCAGGAAGGCCCCAGGCAACCGGCTCCCCCGGACTCCGCTGCCCCCGCCAGCGAGGGCGGGGCCTGCAGGGCGTGCCTTCCTCCACCCGAGGTGGGCTTGGCCACCTCCTCCTTCTTGCTGCTGCGTTTGAGTCTGGGGTCCCGGGGCAGAAGTAGGGGCACAGTTGGCAACCCCTGGGGTGACGATGCAGGGAAATGACGGCGATGTCTCCCATGTCGGGCAAAATGGCAGGCTTGGGCCAGGCTGCCCGTGACGGTGTGGAGACTGTGGGCTCCAGGGGCTGGGCTCTGCCACGGCCCGGCCCGGCCCACGGGCGGCCCACGGGCAGCCCACAGGTGAAAGGACTGAGCGGACCGGGCTGGCTGCCCGTGACTTCCCACAAGGCTGGGCCACAGCAGGAGAGCCGGACGGCGGAGGGGCTCGCCCAGGGGCATCCAGCCTGCCGGTGTCGGGCTCCGGGGGCTGGGCTTCGGGTCTCCCGTGTGCTGTGCAGAGCCGAGGGCCTGCTGGACCCAGGCAGCCCAGAGAGACTGGCAGGGAGGGGCTCTTTCCGGGGCTCCAGGGCAGCCAGGGGGCGGTCCTGGGAGTCCAAGGGTGTGGACTGGCCCTGGGAGAGAGCGCAGCGCCCAGGTCGGGGCTGGAAGAGCAGAGGGCTTGGGGAGGGAGCCAGAGACCCCTCCAGGGGCGGCCCCCTCGCTTCCCTTGGGCACATGTGGCTCCCCTGGCAGAGCCCGTCACGCAGCGCACAGGGTCTGCCGGGCTGCTGGCACCAGGCCTGGGTCGTGGGAAGTCACCTGCCCACTGTTGCTCAGGAGTCTCCCAAAGCCCCTCCAAGAGCTCCAAGGACTCTCTTTATAGAAGCAGGGGCGTCTGAGGCAGCGTGGGCCCCTGGCAGTGCCCGACAGCCCTCCTCTGCCCCCAGGGCCTGCAGGACCAAGGGCTGGGGACCCCCCCCCCCCACTGCCGGTTTCTTCACCGAGACCAAATGAAGCTGCACATTGGCCGCATCCACACCCCCAGCCTCCCCAACAACAGAACCTCCACCCGGCCCCTGCCGGTTCGAGTTGGATTCACTGCAAATTCAAGAAGAAAATGCTGGGCTACTGACACCCACAGCTGCTTCCCAAGACCGGGTGATGGGGAAAGGTAGACGGGTCACCCTTGCGCCTGCAAGGGTGAGGTGTGAGGCCCTACGGCAGTCGACACAGGGCTACTTCCCCTCAGCACCCCTCCCCCAACCTCGCACCCTCTCCTTGACCCTGCCTAGGCACCATGGGACTTGGGGCCTCCCCCCCCGCGCCGTGGACCACAGGCTGCTGCAATATGTCGTCAGTCACAGAACCGTTCCCCAACCCGTGAGGAGGGCTGCCAGGAGCCCCAGGGGTGTGCAAGGAAGGACGGCCGGGAGGGAGAAGGCAGGGTTTCTGCCGGGGGCTGAGATCCGCGGGGAGGGAGGCGAGAGGCACTTGTTGCTGAGGTCTGAGCCCTTGGACCCGTGCGCCCTGGGCCCAGTCCCACCCTGGCTTTTGGTGACGGAGCTGCCCCACCCAGAGAGACCCCAGGAAAAGCTGAGCAGTGGCTCCGACAGCCCCCTCCCCTCCCAGCACCCTGCCCCATGGCCACCCCTACCACCTGCACGACCCCAGAAGGCAGGAGGAGTCCTTGGGACTTCGAGTGCGAGTCACCAAGTGCAGGGGGTGCCCATTCTGGGCCACACGGTGGCCTTGACCCCACACTCCTCGCCCCAAGATTGAACGCTCAGAGACAGAGCTGGGGCCGAGGCCAGGGAGCTGCAGGAGGGCAGCGGGCAGCCCGGCCCAGGGCCCAGGGCCGTGCGGGTACACAGCACGCTGCCCGGCCGGGGTTACCACTCGCTCTGCTGCGGGGGGCGGGGCGGCCGTGGAGGACCGTCCCTCCTCCCGCCTTGGTGCCGGCTGCTGTGCTTCCCTGTCAAGTGCGTTAGAGGTTGAGAGGTGCCGGGCTCTGGTTCCGGAGGGGGGGTGGGGGGGCGGCAGGCTGGGCAGCGCGGCGGGCGGCTGGGAGGCAAGGCCAGGGGGCTCAGTAGAGGCCGCAGCCCCGCAGGTTTTTGGCGATGATGACGTCCGTCACGGCGTCGAAAACGAACTGGATGTTGTTGGTGTCGGTGGCACAGGTGACGTGGGTGTAGACCTCCTTGTGGGCGGACTTGTTCTTGCTCTCGTACTGGGCCTGGATGTACGCCACGGCTTCCGTGAAGGCGCTGGGGCCTGCGGGGGGAGCCGGGAGGGGGCAGGTGAGGCGAGGCCGTGGTCCGGGGGCCCCTCGGTGACAACCTGAAGGAGGAAGCTGGGGGGGCGAGGGAGCCTGAACCACTGCACTCCATCCATAGCCAGCCATGAAACCAAGTCCGCGGCCCGCACAGTTTAAGAGTCAGGAAAGAAACAAAGTGTCAAACCTCACCGGCGCCTCGCCTGTATTAAGGGTGAGCAGCGGTTCATGACACTCCCATTTCCCTTTGTCGTAGGCCCCTGACTCCTCATGCAAATGTTCTTTCCTCCCTCGGGCCCTGCTCTGGCCAGTGGGGACCGGACCCTAACTGTGCACACCCCACGGGCAGCCCTCTCCTGTCCGCGACCCCTCGGGGCAGACCAAGGTGGGCCTCCCTGGCCTCCTCTCCTCACCCCTCCACTTTCCCAGGCTCACTGTCCCCGGACTAAGCATGGTCTGGCTCCCCGACTAGCCGCCTTCCCCGGGGTGTGCCAGGTCGCTCTGCTTCGGAGGGGCCCAGGGGGAGGGTTTCCAGGAGAGCGGCTGCTGCTGGGGGAGGGGCAGGTCAGGGAAGCTCCAGGAACGGGGGCCCGGGTGCAGGCTGGGCTGCCACGGCCCTCTGTGGGAGGGCAGGAGGGGAGCTGGCTTTCAAAGTCGCGGCGCTAAGCTGTGGTGGCCACTGTGCACGCAGGGAGTCTGGGAGTGTTACCCCAGGAGGGGTTCCAGCGTTTCAGGCCCACGGCACAGGCCACCAGGCCTGGCCCTGTGGGTCGGCGAGAGCACGGCTCTTTCCTGAGCCTGGGCTGGAGGTGGGGAGGGGGCCTACAGGTGATCACGCGGGCAGCATCAGCCCGGAACCGGCCTTGTGACTGACCTGCCCACCTGTTTCTGCTGCCTAATAGGCCACAGCTGAGGCCAACTAGCGAGGGATCCACAAGCCCCCAGCGTGTAGCTAAGGGGAGCCTGGCTGGTGGGTGTGAGGGCTGCCGGGCCCCCTCCACTTCTGGCTGCTCGCTACTGGTGGCCTGACCTTGAGCAAGGGGTGATAGCAAGGGGGGAGGGTGGTCAGGCTGGGGGTGCTGGCTCACCTCCCTGACCAGGCCCTGGCCATCTGGAAATGCCGGCGGGCCCCTGCGCTGCTCCGGCCACCCTGGCTGCTCTGTGGCTGTCCGCCCACCCACAGGTAGGTAAACCCATGGCCACCCAACAGAGGCGGCCTCGTCATCCTCAGCACCCTCCGCAGGGAGGCCAGGTGGCTGCTGCCGGGGGCTCTCCCCGCTCCCACAGGCCCCTGGAGTCCCATAATTCCAAGTGGGAGGTGTCGGGCTCTTCGGTAGTTATCACCGCAGTGGCAGCAGTGACGGCGACGTTCACCAAGCACCTGCTCCGCGCCAGCTGCTGGGCTCGGTGCTCCATGCTCACTAGCTCGCTCGGCCCACCCCCCAGCCTCTGTGTGAGGGAGGGCTGGACAACCACGTGACTGCCCCCATCTCACAGATGTGAAGACTGAGGCGCCGAGCAGTTCCGTAACCTGCTGTGAGTGGCGGAGCCAGGGGCCTGGTGGTGAGCCCCCCTCACCGATAATCTCTGTTTGCGGGCGACCGGGCTGAGGCTCCCACAGGCTGCCGCGGTCACGCAGCCAGCCCTCCCGCCCTGCCTCCCTAGGGGTGCCTTCAGTTTCGGGTGGGATTCTCTGCTGTCAGGCCCAGAGCATCATCGGGGCACGGTACAGGGGGTGGAGCTCCAGACGGGGGCCTGCTCCCAGAGGGCACCCAGTAGCCAGGCCCCTGCCGCCTTTACCTGTGTACTCGGGGAAGCAGATGGTCAGCGGGGACTTCTTGATCTTCTCCTCAAACAGGTCCTTCTTGTTGAGGAACAGGATGATGGACGTGTCCGTGAACCACTTGTTGTTGCAAATAGAGTCGAAGAGCTTCAGGGACTCGTGCATGCGGTTCTGCAACAGAGCGGAGAGGCTGGTGAGCGCCAGCGTGCAGGGCCGGGCCCACCACGGCCACCACACCGAGGGACAAGCCGAGGAGAGGTCTGCCGACGCGGCCGGAGGTACCACCAGGGGACGGAGACGGAGGACCCACAGAGACAAACGGCACGTGGTCCCCTCTTCATTCCACACGCAGGCAGGGTGGGGTGCAGCAGGGCGGGCAGGGTGGGGAACGCTGCCCCCGATGCCCCCTCCCCAGAGAGGGCTGCCTCCCTCCCCAGAGAGGGCCGACCTGGGGCGGGGCAGCGAGGTCCCCGGAGGTGGCCAGCTCACGGAGAGGACATGCACCATGCACTCAGGGGCAGGGGCCGCGCCACCATCCAGCACGTCTACACGGAGCCGAGGGCCATGCAGAGTTCTCTACTGGGGTCTCATTCGGGTTCGCCAGCGGGTGGGGGTGGGGGAGGTGCACGCATTCCGTTGGGGCACATTAACCGAGGACTGAGATCCTCGAATTAATCCAGAGTTGGAAGCAGACACCAGGGGGGGCAGCGTCTGGGGGGTGATCTTGCTGTGGCCTTGGTGCGGTTGGGGACTGGGTTGGCTGGCTGGGCCGTGGCCGGGTGAGGGGGTCGGCTCTGGGTGAGCTGCGTACTGGGGCTGCTTTCTCAGCAGAGGGGCCAGAAGAACCCCGGGATGAAACCCAGCAAAACAAGTTAAAACAGAGAGGAAGATAAAAACCCAGCAGAAAACATGAGTGAAAGAGAGAGGAAAAAAAACCCTGGAAAATTGGTTCAACCAGTCTCGGGGCCGGGAGGTCAAGGCCGGTCCGTCCCGGGCCCTCGTGTGGGCTCACAGAGGCCACGGCCACCCGGGGGCTGCAGACTGCGTGGCTGGTGAGGAGTGGGATGCGAGAGTGGGCGGGGGCAGGCATCACAGCAAAGTCACCCATGGGCCCCGAGGACCTGCTGCTTTCAACTCTCGGCTGGCGGTCTCCACCAGAGGGAGGTGCCTCATACCTGCCCAGCCTGCAGGGGCCTCCCAGACTCTGCTCATGGCTTTGGCCTTGGTTTGGCAAGTTAAGGCCCTGTTGGCGGTGGTGCCCGCGGCGGTGGTGCAGCTGTGGCGGTGGGCCCAGTGCTGCCGGAGCCGCGGGCCTGGGGTGCGAGGACAGGATGAGGCCCCGGGCTCTCGGGGTGCGGTGCACTGGGTGGCCGGCCGGTGGGGGAGGGGGGCAGCCTCCATCCAGCCCCAGGGCTCCCGGATCTTGGCCAACTGTATCACCCCAGGTCAGGAAGGAATGAGCAGCGCTGACCAGAGAGGATGTCCGGGGACCGAGCGCTGGCCAGAGGGGCCTAGCTCCGGCTCTCAGGGCCGAGTGTCCATGGTCCACGATGAGCCCGACCACTGCTGTCTCCTGAGTGGGGTCCTGAGTGCGGGTCCTCGCTCTTCACAGCTGCTCCAGAGGCTGAGTGCCCACCGTCACCATGTGAAGGGGCAGGAAGTGGAGCGGCTGCCACATGATGCGGCGGTGGGGCCAGCACTGGACCCGGGGCCATATCCGTCCGGCTCCACAGCTGCCCAGCGCGGCCACAGGTCCCAGACTCCCAGACTCCCAGACGCACAGTTGTCGGCTTAGTTCTGCAGCCACGGTGCCGCTCCTGCTGCCTTGGGCCACGAGCTGCCACCACCGGGGGCTGTCGTCGAGTCGGAGCGCCCACTCCTGCCCCCTGGAGGGGTGGCTGCCCTGTCCTGGGCCGCACCGCTGGTCCGCTTTAGGGAAGAAAGGGCCCCAGGAGGAGTCCCCAGCCTGGGTCCACGTGCCTTGGCTTCCCCAAGGTCCTCTTCTCTGGCCCTCGTGAAGAAGGGCAGGACACACGGGGAGAAGGAGGGAGGTTGGGGAGCGGCGGGCCAGGAACAGGAAAGGCAGGGAGGAGGAGCGTGGGGGGCAAGTGCCCCAGGACCCGAGCTGTGCCCAGCAGCAAGGGCTGGTGAGGAGTATGTTGAAGGCTGGCCGGGCTGGCCAGGGCAGGCAGGCCGGAAGGCTGCCTGAGCTTGGGGCCTGGCGTCTGCCCAGCCCCGTGGTTGATGGAGGCCTGAGGGCCACGCAGCTCCGGCCTCAGGGCTGCTAGCCCCACCCCGACATCCCTCTGCGCCCACCCTGCGCTACAGAGGTGCGGGGGAGGCCGTGGCCCATGGCTGACGGGCCTGGGACTGGGTTTGAGCTGTCCGCGGGCCTGGTGAGGCAGGTCCCAGGGGAGGCGCCTGCTCAGGGAGAAGGGACCTCCACTCTCCAGCCCTTCGCTTTCTTTGAAACCCACAGCCCTGCCTCCCACTCCCAGGTCCCGCAGGAAGAGATGAACCGAGTGGACGGAGCTCGGACCACAGGGTTGGCCCATCAGACCATGAACGGCGGCTCGAGAAAGCATGGTGGACCAACAGTGGCCGGGGAGCCGGGGTGGCCCCCGTGCACGGGTCCGAGCACAGCCCGGGGTGTGCGTCCATCCCCGGCCCGCCCTCCGCGCTGGTGTCCTCAGATACCACACCCTGATGCGGTCACTGAGAATGACGACGGTGTTACCAGAAAGAGCTGTGCGGCTGAGGCCCCAGGAGCCTCTCCCGGGACAAGGCAGGGCTGGGGGGCTTTGCTGATTCCCACCCCGGTGGCGCATCTCGGCCTGGAGGTGGGAGGGCAGGGTGGACAAGCCAGCACCTGGTGTGAGTCCGGGTCACCCTCCCAGGCCGCGGCGCCGGCCCCAATCTGCCAAAAGTTCCCTCAGGACGGCGGCTCCTTCCCACACAGCACTGCACCCCACGTAGCCAGCACCCCAAAGCCCAACAGATCTTCACCGCAGCCTGGGGGACCCGTGGGCAGGGCTGGTGAGGAAAGAAGACCCAGAGAGAAGACAGGCCCGGCTCCGACCTCCGTGCGACCGAGAGGCCCCCGGGCAGAGGCCTGTGAGTGCTGCCGACAGACAGAGCTGACTGTGCCACGGGCGGGACCCACAGCCCAGGGGCCCGCTGCAGGGAGGTGCTGTGGGCTCCTCTCCGGTGACCCTGGGGGTGCCCCACACCAGGGCCCGCTTCCCTGGCAGGTTGTGCGAACAGGCCCCCCGCTGTGTGGCTGTAGACCAGATGGGGGCTCTCAGTGGACCGCCCCCCGGCCCCCGCCCCCCGGGGCGACCACCAGGGACAGACAGTACAACCACCAACGCGGCGCGCTGTCCCCGCTCTTCACACGGAGGCTCTCGCCCGTCACCAGTGACCCCACGGGTCCGTACTACTGTCACCCCCCCTTGGACAGGTAACAGCAACTGAGGCAGAGAGGGAGCTGCCCGAATCCAGGAGCAAGCTAGGACCAGGGCGGACAGTTGCAGCCCCTGGCCAGGTGGGCGCCCCCTCCGAGGGCAGTCTGGCCGTTCTCCGAGGCCCCAGGCCGAATACAACACACGCCAGAGGCAGGAGCCTGGGCCGGCCCCCTCCTCGGGGTGGGGTGGGGGAGAGGCACCACTGTCCTGTAGGCCGCCCCGCCCGCCCCACACGCCTCTCCCAGCAGCAGCAGCGCGGCCGGCAGGAAGAACCGCTTTCTGTCCGCCTTTCATGCGTGTTCTGCCTGAAGCGCCCTGATTTCTTTTAGGGTCGGCGTCATGCGGATCTGGCCTGATGGGCTCTGGACTCTGCCCTGTTTGCCGAGGGGGCACGTGCTGCCTGAGGCCCGAGTCTGCAGAGATGGCTGGGAACAGCCAGCCCCCCGCCTCCCACCCCCGACTCACCGGCCCACGGCTGCCTTTTCTGCTGCACCGGTGACATTTGCCCAACGACAGAACCCTCAGCCGCCGCGGAGGCCGGTCACGGCCAGGCCTCTCAGGGCCCCCACGGGCCGGGTGGGCGCAGGCCACTCACCGTGGTCTCGTCTTCGTGGAGCACCTGGTCATAGCCGCTGAGCGCGACACAGAAGATGATGGCCGTGACGTCCTCGAAGCAGTGGATCCACTTCTTGCGTTCAGATCGTTGGCCCCCGACGTCGAACAGCCTGCGGGCGAGAA
This sequence comes from Phyllostomus hastatus, assembly GCF_019186645.2. Classification (NCBI taxonomy): domain Eukaryota; kingdom Metazoa; phylum Chordata; class Mammalia; order Chiroptera; family Phyllostomidae; genus Phyllostomus; species Phyllostomus hastatus. The sequence continues at coordinate 24,926,350 of NW_025334024.1, forward strand.
GGGGAAGCTGGGGTGGTGGGCAGTGGGGCCCAGGCAGGTGGGGGCGCCTGGTGGAGATCCGGGGCGGGGGGGAGGAAGGGCTGGGCACCTGCCCGAGCTGCCCTAGGGGAGCACCCCCAGGTGCTGAGGCTGGCACCTCTGCCGTCTGTCCCACGGCAGGGCTCTGCTTCTACACAGCGAGCGGGACACCTGCCCGCACACCTCCAGGGTCTCCCTGGGGTGCTCCTCGCCTGGCCCCTGAGTCACGCCTCCGTGGGGCCCTCCTGCCAGGAGCACACCTGCTCCTGGCTTTGTCTTCGTGTCTGCTCCTCTCCGTGCTCCGGGCAAAGTCCCAATAAGCCTGGAGGGAGGCGGGCAGGGACTGTCACCTATTAGGTGGAGGACAAGCGAGGCACCTAGGGGCCGAGTGCCCGTGGTGCTGGCAAGAGCTGGCATGGAGGGCTGGGTCTGAGCCAGGTCTGTCTGCAAAGCCACCTGTCCTCGGCCTCTCCTTCTGTCAGACACACCCCCGGGGGGCACAAGGGCAGTGGGCAGAGGCTGTGCGCAGGCAGGGCCATGTGCCCTGCAAGAAAGAGCCGTCTCACACCCTGAGGCCCCGCAAAGAGCTCTACAGCCTCAGCAGGCTCACAGCTGTGGGGGGTAGGGGCTGGGCCCCACGTGCCCCAGGACCCCAGCCCTGCAGGCAGAGGACTGTAGCCAGACACCAGACTGGGCTCTGGGCAAGGAACAGCTGTGGTTCTTGTCTGTTCCTGCCTCCCCAGGCTCCTGCTCCGCCATCTGGAATGCCCGGTGCTGGCCCATGGCCTCTGCTGGCCCATGGCCTCTGCTGCCCCTGCGGAGCGCTTACTCTCGGACTTGGCCTGTGGGGCAGCGTGGCACCCAGGTTCCTGCCCTGTGTCCCCGAGGGGACAGCGGGCGAGATTGAAGTGACTGGGGGGTGGGAGGCACCCAGGCTGTGTTCCCAGATTTGGTGGAGGTGGGAGGCACCTGCGCCCAGAGCAGCACCCAAGACCCTGTGGATGGGCCGCCTGCCAGGCCCGGGCCAGGATGCAGAGCCTCGGCCCCTCCGTCTGTGTGAGAACGGGTGGGCACCAGGGGAGGGGGTGGGCAGCAAGAAGTCTGGAACCCAGCCCTTCCGGGCAGGCCAGGAAACAGGGCCTCACACCTGCCTACCCCTCCCGGCCTCTCCTCCTGCTCCCGACACACCCAGAAGTTACACCTAGAAGGCAGGAGGGGCAGGTGGGTTTAACCTCTCCACTCCTCAGAGCCCCACTCCAGGACCCCTCTTCCAGGAAGCCTCCTTGCTGACCCCAACCCTGAACTTGGTGGAAGACAGGCCTGCAGACACGTCCCTTCTCCCACCTAACTGCCTGTCCCAACACAAGGCCCCCAGGCAGGTCGGCCTCTGGGGCGGGGGCTCTGAAGTCCCCCGGGCCTCACCGAAAGTGAAGGTTCTTGAATGTGAAGTGGGTTTCTACGATGCCGGTGGTTTTGACCCTGGTTCGGAGGATGTCCTGCTCTGTGGGCTGGTAGTCAGTGGCTCCGATCCGATCCAGGCTGTCCAGGTAGCTGGGGACGGCAACACACAGGGCCCATGGACCCAGCTCTGGGCAGGGCCGGGCCACACGCCCCTTCAGGGCCCAGTGTCCTCCGGGGCCCCTCACAGGCCCCTGTGGAAAAGATGGCACCACCTCGGCCGGGGGTCGGGATGGGGGGTGAGGGTGGGGGGTGGCTGCACCCTCTCAAACAGCCTCTGATTCTGGCCACAAGGGGCTCTGGGCACAGTTCCGGGTACAAGATCACCCTTCTCAACGAGACCAACGTGCTTACAATGCTGCCTCGTCATTTCTTCATGATAAATAACCACGGCCACAGCTGGGCGCTGTTCTTCACATGTGTGTGTTCCACCCTTCATCCCCCAGTGAAATGCACTGTTCCGCAGACTCAGCGGTGTCCAACCCTTGGCCCGAGGGCTGCGCACAGCCCAGGATGGCGACAAATGCGCCCCACACAACGTCGTAAATGCACTCAAAGCCTCTACTTTGCTCATCAGTGTTCGTTAGTGTGTGTGTATTTAACGTGCCGCCCAGTTGAGGGTCAGTGGAGGCCGGCACCTTGCCCAGCTGAGAGCCGGGCCTTGAACCCGGACATGCCGGCCCTTCCACACTTCCTCAGCGTTTGCCAAGGGGTCCACGGGCCTCTTCCCATTTGGCGCTCGTGGAAGGGACGCTCTGAGGTCACGGGGCGGATGGTGGCTGGGCCTGCCTGGGGCCAGGCCCTCCGCATCGAGCCGCCACTTCCAGGGACAGACCAGGCCTTTGCACCCCACCTGCCCAGGCCAAGTGCCCGGACCTATGACCCGTCAGGAGGTGGGATGAGAAGGAATTGGGGGTCAGTCCGTAGCAGGTAGATCCCGGGGATCCTGGGGGCTGCTATTTGACATAGGATGGTGGGCCACGCTCCTCAGGCAGGGTGGCGTTTGAGTGGGGGCTGAAGGGAGTGCGGGGTGAGCCTCCTGCGGTCCAGCGGAGGGCCAGTGGGTGCAGAGGCCAGTACTGGCGGAGGAGCCGGGATGCATGCTGGGAGTGCCCCGCCCCGCCCCCCGCCCCCCCACCCCCCCACCCCCCCACCCCCCCACCCCCCCACCCCACCCCTTTCTCAGCTCGGGCCCTGGAGGAGAAGCCCCGCCCTGTTCCTCCCCGGCACTCTAGGTTGAGCATCCCGCAGCAGCTTTGACCTCTGCCCCACGGATCCCTGCCCGAGGCGCTGCCCCGCTGGCGGCCTCCCTCCGGCCCAGGACACTCACTATTTGGCCGAATCGTTGAGCTGATACTCCCGGGACCGGTTAAAGCACTCCTGGATCCCTGAGTCGCCCCACAGGCGCATCATGGCGGACAGCAGCTCTGGGGAGAAGGGCTCCGTGTCTTCCATCCGGCTCACCACGTCACACACCATCTTCGCGTCGGCCTGGGAGGAGAGAGGGGTGGTGGCTTTGAGGCTCGGTGGGCACAGAAGCCCTGGCTGGGCACCTGCCAGGGCACCAGGACAACGCTCAGTCCTGAGCCCGGTCGGGAGAAGCAGGCCACTCTGCGGACATCACGTGTGCCTCCGGTTACGTGTGCTGTCTGGTTTGCGAGTGCCCTGGGGGACGGCTGTCTCCGTGCCAGCCTTCCGGGCGGCCGTCACAGGGACCTTCTGCGGCAGGGGTTCCGGCCCCGCCTGCACGGCCCTTGGGTTTCTGTGGGCAGGGCTCTGGTCTGCACCCTCCAGCGCCAGCTGCACCCCCCCCCCGCTTCCATTCACCCTGAGAACAGGGGTTCTGTACAGTTTTTGTTTGGGGGGAGGTGTCGGTGTTCTTGGCTAAGGTAATTTTCTGTCCTTCTTGCCCCAGGTGGAGCAAGTCCCAGCACCCGGGCATTCTGGCTCTTGGAGAATTGAGTGCAGCTGCGCCCTGGGCCTGGGGGGCGCACAGAGGCCGGCGCTGCAGTCGGTGCACGTGGTGAACACGCCCGACATCGGTAATAACTCTCTGGAGCACCACAGGCCCTTGGATGGCCCGAAATTAAAACTTAGTTTTATTAATTTTACTTACTTATGTTTTGCCCTTGGCCTGTGCCTGCTTTTCCCTAGGATTGGGGCAGGTGGGGGGCGGACTGGTTAAACAAGGGAAGGATAGAGGGGTGGGTAACTAGATACAGAGCCCACCCTTCCTCTGCCTCCCGCCCCCTCCCCCGTGTCCAGGTGGGGGCGGTTGTTATTTGCTTAAGGCAAACGTGCGGAGGCTGAGACTCCGCTGGGATTGCCTAAAAGGACTCCACAACTTACAGGTGTCTTCTCCCTGCCTCTCCCCTTGGGCATTAGACAGGGTGTGCCATCTTCACAGACTACGGATGCGTGCACACCGCACCGAACCCGGAGGGGGCGGGCCCTGAGACTCAGAAGGCTCTCAAATTGGCGGGCCCAGCACCCTGCACTGGACAGTTACAGAGGGCGTTGCTGGGCATGCACTCCTTGCTTAGCCGTTCACAGCCGCCGCATGGGGACGCGGTGGGCGCCTGCGCCGTGGGCCCGAGGCTTCACTGGACCTGTGTCCTTGCTCTCTGCCCAGCTCTTTGCAGTTCCTCCCCCTCTGGGAGGGACATACAGCCTCTCTCTTTGACTGTGAGCGTGGCCAGGGCCTCGCTCCAGCCCATGGAAAAATGTGGCGCTTTTGCACCCAGCCCTTATGGGTCCTGGCTTGTTTGGGCCAGCACTGTCCCCATGAACATGCCAGTCCCCCCCCATTCATCCAGGAGGCGGATGAGGGGCTCACATTTCTCCAGAGGACAGAGCCCTGCTCAGAACTCTCTCTCGACTGCCGCCTCTGCCTCCTGGCGTGGTGACATGGAGCCATGGTGTGGCTGGGAGTGGGGTGTGCCGGGCCCGCCATCTCCCTAGCTGTATGGCCCCCCAGAGTGGGGGTCTTTAATTCACGGGCACAATAGTTACTACTGGACGATTACGCTGCTCTTGAGCCCCTCCAACCCCCCACCTTCTGACTGAGCCAGAGGCAGGCGAGAAGCCCCAGCCCGTGGCACTCGGCCCAGGAAGCGAGCGGGGGGTGCTAGAAATTTGCAGGTGGCCTTTGGGGCGGGAGACACACAAAGGAAACGAGGTCAGCTCCTGGAAGATCTGCGGCCGACAAAAGACTCTGCACAAAATGCACGTGGCACCAAAGCCTGCTGGGGAGACGTTTCCAGAACCGAGCTGTCCAGCTAAGCAGCTGTTTCCGTGCAGAGCCTGGTGACCGCACAAGGCCGAGGGGAAGGTTCTGGCAGCTGCGCCCCCTCCGAACGCCTGCCCCGGGAAGGGGGCCACTGCAGGCCCAGCCCACACCCCAGATCCGGCTCCCTGGACCCTCGCTGTCCACCCAAGGGGCCCGGCCTCCCAGGGTCCCAGCTCTGCCACAAGCATCTTCAGCATCTGAGCTCCCAGGGCATCGACATGGGCAGCTGGCCTGGGACGTGGCCTTGGGTGCCCCAGGCAGACAGTGACTCAGGGAAGCAGGGGTGGGGGAGCAGGGGGAGCAGGGTGAGCAGGGGGGGTGCCTCCACCTAAGGCTGAAAACAGGGCCCAGGCCTGAGTCAGGGGCTGATGCCACTCCCAGGTGGCGGGGTGACCTCGGGAAATCCCAGCCCTCCCTGGCTCGCCGGGGACACAGCTGCTGACCCCGGCCAGGCCTTCCCGCTTCCTCCTCCAGGCTGGGTCTGTGAGCAGGGCGCCAGGGCCTGGGGGGTGGGCAGGGCAGCTGGCCTCCTGCTGGGGGAGAGACGCACTCTGACCTGAGCCCCCCACAGCCTCGCAGGGCAGCCACAGGGAGGGTGTGATGGACAGGCCTCTGGAAGGCCGCCTACCACCGCCGTGTGTGTTCCTCCGTGTGACCTGGAATTTGGGGTCCCGCTGCAGCAGGATGCACTGCATAGCTTTCGGCCTGGGAACTCACCAGTGGTCAGCCAGGGGCCTGGGGGTGTCCTCCCCGCTTTATCCCCTCACCCAGGAGAGTTTGGGGGGGTGGTTTGAGGTCTTTGCTGGCTGTCCCCCCACCCCCAGCTGTCCCTGTCAGGTCCCCCCCAGCTCATGTTGCCATCACAGGTCCAAACTCGGACCAGGAGTCGTCCTAGGCTGTGCCGCTTCCCCCCAGTGTCAGGCGTCCTGCAGGCTTTTCTCTGAAACCTGCTTCGGCCAGTCCACTTCTCCCTGCCTCCTCTCGCATGTGCCCGAGTCTGAGCCACTGCTGTCTTTCTCCTGCCTGCCCCACGTCCCTTCCCAGGGGCTCCCTGCCTGCCTCTTGCTCCTCTCCAGGCTGCCCCCCACACAGCTGCTGGCAGGAGACTGGCACTCTCTCCTGACCCCAGTCTCCCCCTCCGCCCTCAGGACAAGAACAGCACACACGTTTAGCTGGGCAAAATGACACCCAGCCACAAGGCTGCGCTCCCTCATTTTGCCTGCAGCCAGGGATGACACTATGGCAAGTTCCACCCAATAAGAGATCAGCCGAAGTGTAGTGAGGTCTTTCTAAAGGGAGGGTGCCTGCTCTCCGCCCCCGGCCCCCCGTCTTCCTGAAGCCTGGACCTTGGGTGTGGCAGCCCGGGCTCTAGCCGCTGCCGATCTGGACCAGGGAGACCAGCTCTCCACCTTCGGGGCAGTGGAGCAGTGATTGGAAATCGAAAGTCTAGGCCCTCGACAACTTTGTGGGCACTCTGGACCCCCTGGATTTCTTCTTTCCCGTTTAAAATAAACCATCCGATTCACGTCCTTGTCCTCTGGGTCCCAGGCATTCACAGTCACACCCAACCCTAACGGACACACTAACTCCTCCTCCTGCATAAGCGCCCCCAGTGCCCCCCATCACTCCCACACCCTGGACTCCCGGCCTGGGCCTCCAAAGCCCCTCTGCACCTCAATCTGCTCCCCCCGGGCCCTCCCGGGAGGGTCCAAGCACTCAGCCCTTCTCGTTCCCCACGTCAACCAGGGCAGCCTCGCTGCGGGGTGTTCCATCTGCCCAGGTCACCCTTTCCCTGGCCCTTTTCCGTCTTGAGTGTCACTTCTTCAGGGAAGCCCTCCCGGATGTCCCCAGGCGGAGTCTGCCCCCACAGGACACCAACCACCCCTGTCCCAGCTGGCGCTGGCAACTGTTGCCCAGGGCAGGAGCAGGGTCCTGATTTTTCCCGATACCCTGGGTCCTGCACAGTGTCTAGGACACAGCTGGTGCTCAGCCACGTTTGTGAGAAGAACGGATCCTTGGCGTTTTAACACCAGGCATGGCCCCGATTTCTCACTCCGTCCCATCACCCCCCAGCCATTCCCATCTGGTCGACTCCAATAAGATTTGCGTCTAACACAATCATGTACCTATCAGGTAGCCATCCTGCTCAACAGAGGGGAGACCGAGGCTCAGAGGTGAGGTACCTGGCCCCAGGTCACACGGCCAGTAACAGCCTGGACCCACGGTGAACCTCGCCTACTGCGCTCCCACCAACCGCCCTGGGCCTGCGTCTCAGGCAGGGCTTGGTCACCGGGGCCAGAGCTGAGGACTCACTGGTGCCCAGCCCAGCCCCCTGAGCAAAGGGAAGGGTACCGGGTAAGGAGGCTGGGAGGGGAGGAGGGGTCCAGCCAATGTGCCCCGGGGGACTGCGGAGGGTGCCAGGCTGGGCCCAGCCCTGGGTGGGGGGCAAGCTAAACAAGCAATTAAGAGTGCCAGGGGAGGTCCTTGTCCCTTCCTCTGCCTGCCTTCCCGGACCGAGGGGACGGGGCTCACACTGGGCATGACCTTCCCATGCAGGTCTCCTCCTGGGTCAGAGAGGGGGGCGTGCTCCCTCTGCTACGCCCCCACGGTGCTGCCACCTCTTGCTGGTCAGAGCGCACCCAGGGGTCCAGGCAGAGTGTGCGGTATGACAGACCACACGGCCCGGGTCCAACCTAGGAGTGTGACTCATCTTCCGGAGAAGGCACGCCCTCGGCTCCCACGGGGGCAGCTCTGCAGGACAGCGGCCCGGCCCCTCTTCTCCGCTCAATGCGTTTGTGGTGGACGGCTGCCCTCTCTGTTGATGGGGCTTCCTTCCCTTGTTTTCGGGCACCAGCGCCCCAGCTCCTTTGAAGGGAGGCCCCTTCCCCCAGTCAGCCTGAGCAGTTTGAGGGAGGCTGATCTGTCCCCTGGGTCCAGCGAATCCACCCTGCCAGCCTCAGTGCTAGGTTTGGGTCCTCGGTTTGGGCTAGACAAGGAACCCATGTCTACCAAACCAGAATAACCTCTAGCCCCCGCCGCCCCACTCGGCCCCGGGACATCTGTGGGGGCTGCTGGGGAAGAGAGGCTCTCAAGGGAGGCCTAAGAGACCGTGGAGCCATCACTGAGCAAAGCGGGGCCGAGAGAGGGATGGGGAGAGCACGCCAGCTCGGGGGGGCTTGGGTCACACCGTGCATTTGGGAACGGGAACTGCAGGCAAGAGGCCATTCTGACGGAGTCGGGACCGGGAGGCTCTGGAGAGGCTGTGACTTCCCCAGGGTACCTGCAGGAGTCTTCTCAACACGTCAATGATTTAAAAACAGCACAGACACTTCTTTTCACTGTGGCCAGTATAACATTTCTGGTTCGATGGGATGTTGACATATAAGTGGCCTGACCGCTCCGGGCGCAGGTGAGGTGCATGGGGGGAGCCCCATGACTCTGCAGAGCCCCCGGGGGTCGCCTCGGCACCGTGTCTGTGAGCATCTGCAGAAAGGGGTGGGCAGGGGGATGAAGGGACATCTCCAGCAGTGGTGCGGTGGGGAGCTCAGTACAGGGTGCCTCCCAGACACGGGTGCTCTGGGCCCCTGTGGGGGAGCAGGGTGCCCACTGTGGTGGCAAGGGGAGCCATGCCCCTGAGCTGGTAGCACCCAGGGGTCCCTCACTGTGATGTGCTGGCCACGGGCCTCTTGTCACCAGCACACGTGCTTCTGGGGGCTGGTCATGAGTGTGCGTGGGAAGCAGCACCTGAGATCCAGGTGACGGCCAGTGGGACTGCCCACGGGCACCTAGGGGTGAGGGACTCGCCATCCGGACAGCTGTCTCCAGTCGGCCAGCTGGTCCTGAGGGCCAGGCCCCGTGCTAGGGGGCAGGGCCCAGGCAGAGCCTGGCCCACCTGCCGCCCCGGCTCCCACCTGCTGGGGCACAGACAGCCCCCCCCCCCCCGGCATCTCCTGCTCACGCCTCCCAGAGGTGTGGCTGGTGCTGTGCCCCGCCATGGGGTGGGACGGGGGAACGGGGTGACCAAGGGGAGCCGGCATCAGCTCAGCTGAGCCACTGGCCACGATGGCCCCACGTATTCCATTCCCTGCCAGGGGCTTGGAGGTGCCCGGCACACGAGGCACCTAGTCTGAGATGCCCAATGTCACTTGTGACACTCAGGCCTTCAAAATGCATCCCTTCAGGGCAATGCGGACTTGTCAACACACAATAGCGGCAAAGGGGCTCGGAGCTGATGTGCGATGAAGAGCCTTTGCCCTCCCCAGAGACGAGATGCCGAAGTATGGTGCGGAAGTGAACGGGACTTTTCAGCCCGGTGACCCGGGTTCAAGTCCCGGCTCTGCAGCTTTTACGCCTCATGACCTTGGACAGACCACTTAACCTGCCTGAGCCTCTGCTCTCGTCGGTTCCCGCCTCCCAGGGTTGTTTGTGCAGGCTAAGGACACAACACAGCTTTGCAACATAAAAAGCCCTGCAAATGCTAGTTATTAGAAGCAAAGATGAAGTCCCTCTGACACAAATGACAAGCCGACATTGAATAGGCCTGCTTTGTACGAGACGTCGGGCAGGCGTGATCATCTGATAACAATAATCACGGTAATTAGAATAATAACGCCTTCCATCTGAGGAGCTGCTTTGGGCCTCTCCGTCTCAATCCCCCCCCCCCCCCGCCCCGCCCCGTCTCTAATCTTTCTGGCCAAGCAAAGTGTGAGTGTGTGAGTACACACACACACAAGCACCCGTTCCTCTGGCTACAGGCAGAAGCACCCATCGGCCCTGCCCTACCCCGGGCGATGTACGAGCAGTGGTCCCGGCTCCCACCAGGGGGCAGGAGCGCACAGGCCACGCAAAGAGGGAGCCCCGGAGACCGGGCAGGGCCAGGCCCAGGGGGAAGGGCTGCCTTCCTTGGCTGCCGACTCTGTCCCTCAGGGGGTCAGGGTGGAGAGGTCCAGCTGCCAGAGGCCCGACTGGAGCGCTGCGGCTCTAGCAGGTGGAGATGGCAGCGGTGGGAGCGTTCTGGGCGCTCAGTCACTGGCAGACCCGTGCCACCCAGGCTGCTGCGTCTGGGAAAAAGCAGCAGTCCTGGTCTGTCCGTCTCACACAGGCAGGGGCGTGCCCCTCCCTCCCTCTGCAGCTGGGCCTCCAAACAGTGTGGGGAGCGGTGGAAAGGGGGGCCCACTCCCCCACCTCTCCCAGGAAGGGGCTCGTTTTCCTGGCCCTGGGCTGGCCAATCACTCCGATTGGGACTCTCAGTGGAAGTGAGGCCACCCCAAGAGCATGTTAGACATTTGTGCGGCGTCTTCGTTAGTGGCAGTAACTGGGGCCCTGCAGGCAGGCAGTGGCCAGGGGCCAGGCACACTCCGGGCCCTTCCTTCACTCAGGCGAAGAAAGGGGTCTAGCAAGGCCTGTGCTCAGCAAGTTGAGCATGCTGAGATCTCGGGTCTCAGACTGAGGGGAGCTGGGGACCTCCTAGGGTACTACGTGCCCTAGGGAAGGAGGGGAGCCTTCCTAGTTCCCCAGAAAGATCCTGCAGCAGCAGCAGCAAAGACTGGGTGCTGCTTCCAGTCTTGCCTGCTTTCAGACCTGCCCGTCCTCTCTCCATCCATCCACCCGCATGTCCCTGTAACACCCAGCTAGGGTGCATGCCTCTCAAACATGCTGCACCCACCCACTCAGCCATCCACCCATCCATGACATCATCGGCCCGCCAGGCACCCTTGTGCACCCATCCACTCACTTCCACACCCACCCATCCCTCCACCTTCCTTCCGTCCTTCCACAGCATCTGTCTATCCCTTAATTATTCATTCGTGCACCTGTTCCTTCCACTCCTCTTTGATCTATCTAGCCACCCACCTACCTGTCCACCCATTTACTCGTTTATCCGCCGTACACCCACTGCTGAGTGGGGCCTTGGCCTTGAGAACGCTCATACTCGGCATAAAGAGCACGTACCACTTGACTCTCCGCAGCCCGTCAGCTGGTGCCCTGGACATTCTGGGGAGAGTTGCCCCCGTGACTGTCCTTTCCGCGGTCGCACGACCCGTCTTTGTCAGGCCTGTGGCCTTGTTAGGGAAGGCTTGTCTGAGATCTCCAGGTAGGTTCGGAAGGTAGCCCGAGCTTCCAGATTCATCAGGGAGTCGTCCCAGGCCCTCTGAGAGCCTCCTCTGGCTGGGGCCCCGGCTGCCCGCCGTGGAGGCGGAGAGGGCTCGGGATTTCTGAGGGACCTCGTTTTCTAAAGGATCACACCCCTTTCCGCCCCCAGACCCTGGGATCTTCCAGAAGCAGCGTTTTCTGCTGGTTTTTTCCAAGATCTGGGAGCTGGGGGTTCGGGGGTGGTGGTGACTATGGCCTGAGTCCTCCGAGGCCCTGTCACTGGGTCCAGCACCTGCCACCTAAAAGCTTCCCCACCTGCCAGCCCCTGTGGTGGGTGTGGTGTCCCGCCCCTGGCCCTGGCCCAGCTATGTGGGAGGAGCCAGTGCCAGACCCATGAGCGTCCCATCACTGCAGGCTGGCTTGGCCCACGGCAGGTGCCGGGCACAGAGCGGCCAGCGGGATCTGGGCCCTGCCTGCCCAAGCCTGCATCCAGGGGGCAAACTGTGGGGACAGGGATGGCTCCCCCACAGAGGCACCGCTGGCTGAGCAAGGCCTGGGCCTCATTGGAGAAGCCTGTGTGGGGCGGAGGCTGTGGGAGGGTGGTCTGTCCGGGGGACGGGCAGTCGGGGCTGAGCTGCGCCCAGCAGTCAGGTGCTCAGACCATTCTTCCCCAAACATTGTCCCCCAGCACCTTCATAACTTCTGCCCAGGTCCTGCTCCGCCCGAGGTCGACCGCTTGTTACCTTTCTTAGACACACCGTGGACTTCGCACACTTCGTATCCCCATGATAAGCGAACACTCTGTATGAAGTGCCGTGCTTTAAATCAAGACGCCCATGCGCACGGCCACAGCAAAAGCAGAACCCCAGCACTGGACCCCAGCAGGGCCTCAAGGCCAGCTCTGCGGACAAGGGGGTGGTGCGGCGGTGTGGAGGGTGGACCGGCACTGGCCTGGCTGTCCAGGGGAGGTTCTCAGGCTGAGATGGAGGAAGGGGTCCCTGTGACTCGGTGAGCCCAGGTCAGCAAACACGTGGCCCCGTTTGCCACCTCACCGCGGGCGGCACGCGCCCCAGCTCAGAGGGGCCCTGGGCGGATGGTCTCTCAGGGCCCTCCAGCCAGCACAGGCCAGGGCCAGGGGACGAGGCCTCCATCCGCCCGGGTGTGGCTGATTCCCCCGAGACCTCACAGGCTGAGAGGTGGGGCTTTAAGCTACAGCCGACAGCTCTCAGCCAAAAAATCAAGGATTGTGAGTTTTGGTCGCAGGCTAGTGGTGGCTGGATTGGGGCTGAGGACGGACCTTTTGGGTCAGGGGCCAGGGATGGCCCAGCCAGTAAGCCCAGAGGACCGGAGCTTCCCCAGTGTCTCCTGTGAGCCTGGGACCTGGCCACACATGCACACGTGCACACACACACACATGCACATGAAAGACACCTAAGAGATAGCAGTAGCTAGTATTTAGCGAGCACTTCCCTTGGGCTTTAGTTCATTGAATGTCCACACGTATTACCATCTTCCTCCTTCACAGCCAGAGGAACCGAAGCTCAGACAGGGCACGAGACTGGCCCACCGACGCCTGGAGAGTAAGTGGCAGAGCTGGGACTTGAGGCCCAGCTGTCTGGCTCTGGCGCTTACGCTCTTAATCACCGTGCAGCCTGACTTCCCCTCTGCCTCAACCACCCCATCTCCCGAGGGGGAAACTGAGGCCTGGTGGAGGAGGCGGGGCCTTGTCCAAGGTCACCCAGCAAGTCTGGGGGCAGTGCCAGGCCAGGGGCCCCCAGGGTCTGGGAAAGCCAGCACCTGGGATGCTCACCTGCTCTCTGCAGCCCCACTGCTAAGGGGACAGAGCTCCTAGGGGGCCTGGCTGGTGCCCCCCTGGGGAGCCAAAGTTAGCACACTGGTGCTGGCAGTGTTTGCATGAGGCAGGTGGGGTGGTGAGCAAAGCGTCTGCCTCTCATGTTATGTCTGCAGCAAGGGGGTGGGGAGAGCTGCACCCCTGTAGGGGCTGTACCCTGCTGGGGGCCAGAGGGACAAGAGCCACTCCAACTTGGGTGCCACCATCTTGGTAGCTTACTCCAAGGCCTGGGATCAGGGTGCGTGGCCCCTGCTCCCAATGTAGCCACTGCCATTCTCATCTTGACATTGACACTGGGTGACCATGGACATGGGGTCAGTCCAGGTCCCAGCTGCACAGACCTGGGCTTAGGAGGGTGGTCAGATACCCCAGGGGGTAAGGCCCGAGGCCTCCGCTCTGCCCTTGGCTGGGGAGGAACTGCAGGCAGGTCCCCGAGTGAGAAGGTCAGCAGTGGAAGCCCTCGCCTGTGTGTGTGTGTGGGGGGGGGCTGTGGTGCGCTGGCTCAGGCTGACCCTCAGCCCCTGAAACAGCAGGGCCACAAAGGAGGCCACTGGTGCCACCTGGGCTCAGGTTCCACTCCCCATCAAGGCACGTCTCATTCTCCTTTGTCCTTCCCTCTCCCCTTTCATGCCTCCTCTGTGCCCTTCTTTCCCCAGCCCCCACCAGGGCACAAATGAGTCAGAAAAAAGGAGTTCTTTCCTCTGGCCGCATGGCTTGGCTGGGGGAAGCAGGCCGGACCAGCTTTCTGGTGGCCCCTGGGTCAGGGACTGTCCTGCAGGCCAAAGCCTATTGCAACTGAGCCGGAGTCCAAGGAGAGAGAGTGTCAAGTACACCAGCTCTGCGTGCCCCCTGGGTGCAGACGATGACAAGGTCCTGGAGGGGCGGCGGTGCCAGAGGATGGAAGGAGCCGGTCCATGAGTCACCGCGTGGGGGAGAGCCACCCACCCACCCGGAGTACGAAGGGGCATCTATGCCTTCCTTGCCTCGGGTGTGGGGGTGCAGCAACAGTGAGTCTCCCCCATCACCGGCTCCTTCTCCCCACCCCCAGAAGTCAACTTGTGGCTCCACCTTTGCTGAGAAAGGATGGCCCCAAGTTGCCTGGATGCAGGTGCAGGGGGACCAGGGGCTCCGGCCTGCGAAGGAGCTTTGTTGTCGTGGTGACTTCCGGTCTCCTGGCTGCCAACCTCCTCTCGCAAGGGAGCTGGAAGGCGGGTGCTCAGCCCCAAGGCCAGCAGGGAGGAGGGCAGGAAGGAGAGCGGGAGGGAGTCCACTCCCACACCTGTCCTCAGCAGCCCAGTGGCTGAGTGGACACTTGTTCTCCAGGGAGATGGGCTGTCCATGATGCAGGGCCGGTACGTCGCCAGGACAACTGGTTCCTGGAAGCCACCAAAACCAAATCCGGGACTGCCCCTCCCAAGCCTCTAGGGCCTCACCCAGCCACCAGATGAACTTGAGTAAAACCCCCAAAAGGATAACCACTTGGCCCCACATCCCACGTTAGACTTGACGGGCTCAAAAGCCAGGCGGGGGTCCACTCCCGACTCTTCGTCTGTACCCCCTCCTCCTCCACCCCACTCCTTCTCCGGGGTCTTCTCTCGTCACCTCCCTCCACATTCGTGCTCTGGCACCGCCCCACCCCCCAAACCTTTCCTCCGACCCTGCTTCCCTGCAAGACACTGTCCTCCCGCTTCCCCCGTTCATCTCGTCACCTCCCCTCCGTCCCCTGCAGGGGCTCTCGGTGCCCGCCCCAAGGCCAGAGGTCCACTGCTCCTTTCTCTCTGGGAGCTGTGGACACCGCTTCCGGGTCGCCTCAGTCCACCCGAGCCCTCCTGTCCCTTTCGTGGACCCCTGTGCCTCCACCTGACCCACATTTAAGTCCCCGGGGGCTCGGTTCTCCAGCCTCCTTCTCCTTGGGCCGGATCTCACCCGAGATCCTCCCCCGTGTGGGGGGCTGCTGCGTGACCCCACCTGACCTCTGCTTCACCGGCTCCTTGACCTGGTCTCACCCTCACCCTGCTCCCGGTTTCCTACTCCTATGGTCTCTAACACCACGTTCTTCCCATCTCTTTCTAGAGATTTCTGCTGGATTAGCACACCACTGCTATGGACTTGATTGACTCATTAAAAAAATTATCTTATCCTAAACAATCACACCCAAGAAACCAGAGGGGACACACGGCCTCTTCCCACCCCACAGCTCTGCGCTGCCCACCCCGCAAGCTGGAGACCCTGAGGTCAGCTCCTCTAATTCCCAAGAACGGTCATTTGCTTCCCAACAGGTCTGAACTCTGACCCTTCCCTTCCAATGTCTCCATGGGTAGCTGGCTCCTCACACACCTGGGGCTGCTCTCCCTGCTTTGCCCAGGGAGCAGGAGAACAGCATCCTGCGCCTTGGGTGTCTCCCTGGGCCAGACGGAGGCCCACGCCCCTGCCTGCTAAGTTGAAAGGGATTGGGGCCGCCTCTTCCTGGAGTCTGGGAGGGAGGGAGCAGGCCCCTCCCAGGAGGTCCTACTTCTATAGCACCGGGAGAGACTGGGACGGGAGGGTGTCTGGGACCAGCCCAGGCCAGAGCTCTGCCCCGTGAGTGCCGCCAAGATGGGCCGGGGCGGACAAAAGCTCCCTCTCCAAGGACAAGGCCACTGCCTCAATTAGCTGTCCTCCCAGGACCGGCTCCACTGATCCCCTAAAAGGCGCAGCAGGCTGCCGAAGGCTGCGGCCCCCCGCGGGCCCCAGGCCTTTGCCGCAGGCGGGCCACATTGTCCCCACGGGCCCCACGCTGCTCCTTTCTCTCCCTTTGCCGGCCGGCAGTAGGCAGTGCCTTTGAAGTCGGGCCTTCTGTTCCAATTGGAAACTCTGCTTGGAACCAAAATTAGAGAGGCCGCACGCTCAGCTTGCAATTTAAAATGCCACTCAGGTGTCCCCTAAACAACCCCCCCCCTTTTAAAATGTCATTTTAATTAGATGGAGCCTGGTGTCGTGTTTTCTGAATTTCAAGGTAATTTCTCTAGGACATTTCCCTCCCTGTAGTCATTTTTATCCTCAGCATAAGGCGGAGGGAAGGCCTGAGGCTGACCAGCGGGTCTGCAGACGCCTCAACCCGCGAGCAGTTTGGGGCCGGCTGCCCGCCGGCTCTGGAGGCTGAGAACACCCTGGTCTTGGGTGGGTGCGTGGGGCGCTCTCCCGCACTTCACTCCACGTGACACTGCCGGGCCTCTCTCTCCCCTAGGGGAGCCTCGGTGTGCCTGGCCGGCACCCCAACTTCCCTCCACAGCCCCCTTCCTCACTCAGCTTGTCACTCTCTTCCCCACTGGCTGCCCCGCCCTGACGGCTGGAGGAGCCGGTCCCTAAGGGCGAGCCACTGGGGACCCCACATCAACGTCGCTGAAGCGCGCCCGGAAGGTTTCCAGTTCTCTTCCTTTTGCTTTTTAAGATTTTATTTATTTATTTAGAGACAGGGGAAGGGAGGGAGAAGGAGAGGGAGAGAAACATCGACTGGTTCCCATCCACACATGCCCCAACAGGGGACTGGTCCCACAACCCAAGCATGTGCCGTGACCGGGAATTGAACCGGTGGCCTTTAGCTTTGCAGGACAATACTCAACCCACTGAGCCATCCTACGATTCTGTCAAGGATTTTGACTCATGGTGGGTGAGAAAGTCTCAGCCTGGCACCACGATGTCTCTGACACCCCTAAACACTGGCTAGTCGTCCCTTCCAACAGAGGGCGCAGTCTCCTCGGGCCTCCAGGCACTTTGAATCTGCACCCACAAACCCACCCAGTAGTGGGGGGCCCACTACTGTCCTCAGAGAGTAGTAGGTCAGGGAAGGTCCCTGTTATGGGCGGTACTGTGTCCCCCAAAATTCACGTGTTGAAGCCCTAATCTCCAGTACAATGCAATGTGGCTGTGTTTGGAGACAGGGCCTTTAAAGAGGTCATGACATTGAAATGAGGTCATCGGGGCGGTCCTGTTCCATAAGGACCATGTTTTCATCAGAGGAGGTTAGGCCACAGGCAGAGGGAAGACCACGTGAGCCGACGAGGAGAAGATGGCTGTTGACCAGCAGAGGCCTCCAGGGAGAGGTGCTCTCGGGGTGCCTCGGTCTCGGCCTCCGGCCTCCAGAACCGCGAGGAAATCCGTTCCTGTCGTTGGAGCCGCCCAGCCTGTGGTCCTTAGTTATGGCAGCCCTGCAAACTGGCACAGCCCTCAGCGGGGCTCTCCTTGGGGGTCGGGCTCGGGGTCGGGGTTCGCTCTCCATCATTCCAAACTCCATCTCCAAGGCCGCGCAGGGTCTGGATCCTACCTCCCCTTGAACTTCACCCTGTGGCGCCTTGCCTTCACGTGCCACCTGCCAGCTACCCTGTTCCTTTTCTAGGCTTTGCACACACTCGACAAGCTCATTTCCACCTCAGGGCCTTTGCACTGGCTTGTCTTGCCACCAAACATCTTTGTGGGATCGGCTCCTCATTTTTCCAGTCTCAGCTTAAGTAAAACCCCGGAGAGAGATTTCTCCCTGACAGCACCCCTCCCCTGTCTAAAGCAGGTGCTCGCCTCCCCCCCCCCGCCCCCCGCTGATCCCACTCTAGCTTTCTTTTCTTGAACAGCACCGACCACAAGGCGTAATTAGATCTGCTTCTTTCCTCATAGACTACAGTGTCGTCTTCATTTGTCTCTTCCCAGGGACAGTGTGGTGAGGTCCGCAAGGGCGGGGCCTGTGTCTGCTGACTGTAGTGATTCGTTTACAAGGTGCTGCTTGTGGAACGAAGGCAGCGATGAATGAATCCGAGGCCACACATTGAAGTGAGTGCCAAGGGCCACCTCCCTGTGGTGGGAAGGCCGGACCACACCAGGGCGAGCCGTCGGGAAGCGGAGGAGAGGGAGAGCCTGCCCGGGGCTTCTTCCCAAGGTCTCCGCTCACTCGGGGCGGTGGGGTGGGAGGAAGCCTGGGAGTGTTGGGTTTCAGGGCAGCTCCGGCAGGAGAGGAGCTGAGCCTCCGGGGCATGGACAGAAATGGGGGGCTGCCCTGGGTGCCCCGGGGCAACCGGAGAAGAGGGCGCCCTTCCTCGGAGCCTGCCCGTGTCAGCTGAGCACGGACTCGACCACAGGGGTGCAGGCGCGGGCGGGGGAACGGGACAAGGACAGGGACGGGGACGGGCCAGCCCCCGAGTCTGAGGTGGGCGGTCAGCGAACTCCTGACACTGCATCACGTGGTTGTTCTCGGGGTGGAGGGACTCGTTGTTTTATCTCATTCCAGACCCTCTGATGTTCCTTTTAAGAATGCGCCTGGTGTGTAATGTCATGAATGAAAATGGAATAAGGAACGTGAACTCCAGGAAAGTGGAGAATGTTTGCCTTCACTTAAAAAAAAAAAAAGCCCCGGCCAGTATGGCTCAGTTGGTCAGAGCACTGTCCCATAAACTAAAAGGTTGAGGGTTCTCTTCCCACTCAGGGCACATGCCTGGGTTGCAGGCTTGGCCCCTGGTCGGTCCCAGGTTGGGGCAATATATATAGTGATATATATATATATATATCACTCTATCTATCTATCTACCTACCTACCTATCTTTTGTATCACTTGCATTTAAAAGAAAAGGACCTGAGAAACGGACTTTTGAGCCTGACTCTGTAATTATGCCCACACGGGCTCCTCCCCGCAGCGGGTGGGAGGAACCAGCCTTCTCTCGTTACAAATGACGGAGAGGAAAGCCAGCCTTCAGAAAGTTAAAACATGATGCTAAGTTCTATGCATCTAATATAGCCCTTATTTTGAATAGTAAACACTTTCATTAACAGAAAACCAGCGTCTCCCTGAGCCCACCGAACAACTGGGGAACATCTCCGGCGTGCTGGCTTGAAGAGGGACCCATCAGCTGCCCGCCTGGGGTGGCCACAGGTCTTGGCCCACCCTGGGGACAAGACTGGGATCTGGAGTAAGGACTTCGGCAAGGAGCAAAGAGAACACAGGTGTCCACCATGGTGGGCAGAGAACCTGAGAATCAAGTCAGTGGCGGGGGCGGGACAAGGGGCTCTCAAAGTCTGGGCTGCAGGACTGCCTTCTAGGGAACCTTCCCCGGTCTCTCCGCGGGCCCCTGAGCTCCTGCGTCCAGCTCCCCTGGTGTCCAGGACCCACTGTCAGGCCAGGCGCTCAGCTGGTGCTCAGCCAGCACTTGCCAAAGGAATGAACTCGGAGGGAAAGAGCCAGAAAGCACTGCCCCTGGGGGTGTGAAGCCTTGGGAGCAGTACAGGGGGTCTCTCCCCTGTGGCCTTCCGGGTCACCTCCCTGCCGGGCTCTGTGACGTCAAGGCGCTGCACTGGGTGGGCCAGAGACACGTGCCGGCTGCAGCCTGGGGGCCGCCCTGGCCCACCGCAGTGGCTGCCCCGAGTGCTGGCAGCCCCCCGGGGTCCCAGAGGCCAGGCTCAGGGACGGAGCCACAGTGATGCCGGGACAGTAGGGGCACCCAGTCACTCTCTGGATCCGACCATCTCCGAGGTCACCGTCGGCCGTCACACTCGGTGACGCTGCAGTGAGCAGGTGAACAGTAAGAGAGTCCGGAGGGGCTCTCCTGCCCCAGGGGGTGAAACCCCCGCCCCAGTTCTCAGCGCCCAAGATGCCGACTCAGGCTCGACCTCCTCTAGGATGGTGTCCCTGCCCCACCCCCTTTCCCACGTCCGGTTTACGGAGAGAGCCACGGCACCTGGACGGCACCTTCAGCAAACACAGGAGGGGCATCCCCGGGCACACCTGTCACCTGAGCATCTCTGCACTGGGAAGGCTTTGCCCCAGTTGCACACCTGGCTCCCCTCTCGAGGTCCTACATTGGACCCTGAATGGCACCAGTTAGTCGCTGAGTAGGTGCCTGGGCGTCCGTCTCGAAAACAAGCCTCTGATTGCTCTGTTTGTGGCAGGAGCTTCGTCCTCCCCAGGGCGCCCCGCTCTGGCCTTGGGACGGGCACAGAGCTGGGCGCACCGAGGGCGGGCGCCATCCTGTGAAACCGTCCGGAAGTGGCAGAGGTAGTGGCCCCTAGGCCCTTCCCCTCGGACCCTGCCGACTGACCTTGGGGGGTCCTGCGTCAGGCCGGGGGGCGTTCCAGAGATGGCGCCGGGCGGTACGTGAGCCGAGGGTGGATTTTATTTATTTTAGGTGGAGTTATTTATAGACAGAAAATAAGTTTTCCCCCCCATGATTCATTCAATTAATTATGAAGCAGCTGTTTCTAATAATTTGGGACACGGAGGAAAGGGAAATGCCAGGGCAAGCCATAAATATGAAGTTGGGGACACAGGCCGGGCGAGGACTCGACGCGGCGATGAAATCAGTAAACGGGGCTGCGGGCCCCCCGACAGCAGGGAGGCTGGCGGGCGGGCTGAGCCTCTTCCTTCTGGGGTTGCAGCCCCCGAATTCCTAATCAGGAAGCCGGCCAACGTGAAACTCGGGGCCTGGAGAGGCTCTGAAGGCGCGAGATTCGTTCTGATCATCGGGGTCAGCTGGGCTGGCTTCTCCCCTTGAATGATGAGTCCGACCACGTGGCGTGTGGGGCTATTTCCGTCCGGTTGAAGATCTGCCCCCTCGCCGCTTCCACCGTGTGGAAGAACCCACTCTGCTCGCCCCCCCGGCAAATTTAACAATATTCTGAAACGCTGTGCCCACATAAATAGAAATGTGTTTCCATCTCCGAGGCTTCTGTTACCAGAGGGAGGCTTTCTGAAACCATTCAAGGAGTTAGTTATTCGATAGACTGAGTTGCTAGCTTATTGGAAAAAGTGATTCAGAGACAAGAAGGGGAGGGAAAAAAGGAAGAGCTGGGAAGAGACCGGGGAAGAAAGGAAAGCGAGGAGAGGAGGGCCCGTTGGGGGTGGGGGGAGCTGGCCAAGGAGCTCCCGCGTCCCCAGGGCCATCAGGGCTCTCTCAGAGACAGGCCCTTGCTGAAAAGGCTTCTTCTGTTGGAGAGAATAGGAAGCGGCTGATTGGAGGGCGCAGGCCCCACCTCCCCAGAGAGGGTTATGCGTCCAGGAAGGAGCCGGGGAAGCGTCCTTTCTCCAACGGAGCGAGCGTCCCAGGAAGGCTGGCCGGCCCGCGCCAGCACTGAGGGCTGCACCTGGAGCATGGACGTGAGAACGTTCCCCTGCGCCTTGGGCCGCCGACCTGCCAGGCAGGCCCGGTCTGGGTCCCGGCTCTGCCCCCTGTCAGCTGTGTGACCACGGGCAAGTCACTTGATCACTCTGAGCCCTCAGCTTCCTTCTCCGAAAGACGAGCATAATCACATCCCCTCGTTCCTGTGGGTCCGGCAAGCTTTCCCAGACTTCAGTCCTCTGTTCGGCTCTCATGATTTCTGCCCCGTCTGTGTATGACCTCTGGCCTTCTGTGCGTAATAGATGTTCCTTTCATGTGACTCGAGAAAAAAAAATCAAACCCTACACTTTGGTCGTGTTCTAATAGCTGCGCAATCACGGGCCAGCTGGGCCGCGGGCTTGTTTTCTGGCCTCCTGTACAGTAAACATGCTCCCACTGAGAAGGGTGTCACTCAGGATAAGGGCAGGAACACCGGCGTCCGGCCCGGGGCCTGGCCTGCGTGTGCTCTGTGCACCGGGACTTGCCGGCGCCCTGCTGTCGTCACCGTCACCCGGCAGTGCGGGGAGGGGGGCGGGGGCGACAGTGGGTCTGTCCAGGCACCTGCTTCAGGAACCCTTCCCCCGCCCGGGCGCCAATGCCCTTCCTACCAAAGCCCGGGCCCCGGCCTGGTGTCCTCCCTCCCCTGGCCCCCCCCCCCCCCCAACTTCTCACACTACCTCATGTCTGCACATATTTAAAAAAAACTGTCCTACATGAAGATAACTTTTTAAAAACTTGTCTAGTTCTCCATAAAGGAGGGAACCCACCCTCCCGGGCCCAGCGCAGCTGCACCCGTTTTCCCCATCTTCCTCTCCCCCAGTGCAGCCAAACCTGAATGTCTAAAGGGGGGAAAACGCACTCCACCCAGCGCTGCCCGGTTATTTGTCAATTCTGCCTAGATGACTAACCCAGAATTTCCTAATTACAACTCCACCAGGAAGCTCTAACAGTTTCTTTAAAAAACAAAACCAAAACCAAAACAAAAAAAGGGAAACAACCCAAATTCAAACCTAGAAAAAATGCTCACCTTGTTAAAAAAAACAAAACAAAACGCAAGCAAGCCAGCCAGTCAGAGAAGCAGGTGCGCAGTGCCCGTGGCCTCTGTGTGTGGAGGAAGTGGACTGGCGACGGACTCAGAAGTCTCAGGTCCAAGGCCAGCATCTGCACTCACCACCCCCAGTGGGACGCTGGGCAAGGCGCTTGGCCTCTCTGAGCCTCTGTCACCTCCTCTGCAACTGGGGGTGAAGGTGGGCCTGCTGTGAGGCTGCTGTGTGTGTCAGGCGCAGAGCACCACATGGACACCTGAGGTGTGAATGTTTCCTGGGGCGAGGGGTCACTTTGGGGCGGGGCCTTGGCTCCGCTGGGAGTTCCCCTGACCCCACCCCGCTCCCCTGTCCTATCCTGCAGGCTGTTTTCTCAGGCAGGTGATGGCGAATTCCCACTGGGAGAGGCTTCTCCCTCCAGGGAGAACCCTCAGTACTTGAACCAGGGCTTCTGGAGCCCTGAAAGTCTTTAAAACCCAAAGGGCTCCATCACCACGCGGGGCATTTTCGGCATGGGGGACACACGTGTGAGCGGGGCCCCAGCCCCACCCTCAGACAATACGCCCCTTGTAGGGAGAGTTCTGGGGTGGTGACAGCTTCCAGAGAACAGGGGTCTCTCACTTTATTCCCAGAACCCCACAGGCTCCGACCGGGAGCCCGGTCAGGCCCCAGCACAGGCTCTGCGTGGTTCCCCAGAAGCCTCGGAAAACGTCTGCTGCTTTGGCCGGAGACAAGGGTTTGCTTTCTGGCCCCACCTGCCCTGGGCCCTCGCTGCTGGGGCCCAGCAGGCTCTGGGGGGAGGTGACTACCCGGGCGGAGGAACCTCCTGGGGGACTGTACTCCTTTGACCCCTTGAGTGTCAGGTGAGGGCCGGCGACCTTGAACGCAGCCTTGTCGGGGCCACTCCAGCCCCACTCTGCGTGGGGAACAGACGCTTCTGCCTTCCAGACTGAAGGGCTTTGTCTAGCTGAGCCCCATTCTGGAGCCCCTCACCCCAGCAACGGGTCTTCGGGGATTTACATTTCATGCATCGCAACGGGGACAGCCATTCAGCAAGTTGCTGGCGGGGGGAGAACCCCAGAACACAAAATCAACGTGCCCCCCGCTATCCACCAAGAACACAGCCACAGAACAAAACAGAATCAACAACAAAAATTTCCCACAAGTCCATTTGGCCTTGGCTGGCCATCGGCCAAACAGGAATTCAAACTTAATCAAACTTTCATGTCTCCCTTGTAAAGCTCAGGAAATCAGTAATTGGTTTTTTAATTGAGTTTTCTGATCACGTATCAAAGGAACGGGTCCTGCCAAAGGCCAAGGCATGGCCTGTTTCCAGTGAGGACGGCCAAGGCGGCTCTGGAGGTGGGGGCGGGCCCGGGCTGCTGGTGGGCTAAGAATAGAGCCCGTTATTTATAACCAGAGGAGCTGGTGACGGCAGAGCCCGGCCCTTACCGAGGGGTCCCCCCAACACTCACGGCAGGAGCCTGTGTTTCTGATTTCTTCAGCAGCGGTGGCTGCAGCACTCGGGGTGGAGGATGGGGACGGGGCGGGGCCGGAGGCAGGGATACTGGGTGGGCAGCCCTGGGGAAGTAGGGAGGCCTCCTGGGGCAGCGGCCTGGGCGGAGATGGGGAGGGGTCGGGTCCATTCTGAAACAGGGAGTGGGACACGGGAGGTGCAGGAGTGCCAGGTTTTCGGCCCGAGTAACTTGGAAGCAGGCGGTGTTGGAGACAGGAAGAAGGAAGCTAGGAGACGCCAGCTCTGTGCGGCCCGGTTCTGCGGCCCGGGTCGGGCCGGGGTGCTGACGGGCCTCAGCCACTGGAGGGCCACCAGGTACAGCTCAGCTGTTCCGTGCCCTCGCTCGGCGCTTCACAGATGTCACCTCCTGTGATCTGCACAGCGGCCCAAGGAGATGATTAGTTACTGTCCCCATTTCACACGCCAGGAGAGCGAGACTCAGGGGGCAGAGGCGAAGTCGTGGACCCAGGACTCTCGTACCCCAGAGTCCCCTAGCTCACACCCCGTCACGGCACACCACCACTTGCCCTGCAGAGAAAGACACCGCATGGCCAAACCGAAATAACTAGAAAGGGTCCCCGACACTCAGGTGGGAGCGTGAGAGGCAACACATCAACACGCATTAGTTAATCCACTTAAAAATGTTCCTGCCCTGGCTGGTGTAGCTCAGTGGATTGAGCTCGGGCTGTGAACCAGGCATCGCAGGTTCGATTCCCAGTCAGGGCACATGCCTGGGTTGCAGGCCATGGCCCCCAGAACTGCACATTGATGTTTCTCTCTCTCTCTCTCTTTCTCCCTCCCTTCCCTCTCTAAAAATAAATAAATAAATAGAAATCTTAAAAAAAAAACGTTCCTGGCAAAGGCAAGCCATGGACGAGAAAATACCCACAATACACGTGTCTGACGGCAAAGAACCTGCACCCAGAATGCACCTTTAAAGAACCCTCACAACTCATTGTTAAAAAGGTGAACAACCCATTAAAAGAAAAGACTAGAAGATGTGAACAGGCACTTTACAAAAAAAAATACAGGACCCAAAGGCACATTAGAAGTTGCTAAATACCGACTGCCATCAGGGAAAGGTGAAGGAGAAGCGCGGGGAAGGGCCCTGCACACGCACGGGAAGAGCCACCACAAAAGGGACCGCGCCCACGGTGCCGATGACAGCGCGGGGCAGCGGGAACCCGCACACACATCCTGAACAGCACGGCCACCTCGGAGCGCAGTCCGGCCTGTCTCATCCAGGTCACACGCGCCCACCCTCGCCGTGTGACCTGGGCATTCCGCTCCTGGGAGTCCACCAAGAGAAGTCAAGCCGTGTGTCCCCAGGATGCCCTGCACGTCGGTGCTCCGGCGCTGTTATTCACAGTGACCGCAGAGTGGGAAGAACTCCAATGTCCACTCACCGCAGGCGAACAGATGACCGAATGGTCTGTACCTGGGGCGTGTCTGAAGCTTGGTCCCCACAAAGCCCCCGGGTGTTTTAGAGAGAGACAGTGGCAAGAATCTCCCGCCAGGCAGAAGGCCTGGGAGGGGCAGCGCTTGGAGGCACCGAGGGTCCCTCCAGCGTGGACTGTTTTTGTGTTTGTTTGCCCCCCGTGGACAAGAGCATTTGGACTTTCCTTCCTGAGGTCACGGCTAGACATTTCCCAGGGCCCCTGACAGTCAGGGGTGACCAAGTTCTGGCCGATGCGGTGTGCGCTGGCCCCGCAAGCTTCCCTGAGAGCCTTCTGCGTGTCCTCCTGCCCCTGTCTGCGGGCCTGATGCCCGGAGTCCAGCAGGAGCCCCTGAGGCAGAGGGGCTGCAAAGCCAGAGACCGGAGAGAAGGAGCTGGCTCCGGACCCCGGTGGCATGCCCCAGGGCACCCCACCCTCCACCTTTCCCTCTGCACCGTGCGGTGACCGAGAACCATTCCTGTCCTGAGTGGAGCCATTGAGATCTTGGGGTGTTGGTTACAGCAGGGGAGGGCGGGCGTGTTCTGGGGCATCAGCACACTTCTGTTGCTGCCACATGGGGACTTAGTCCTGGGGAGGCACTGACACTCCCTTAGTACTCTTTAGTGACACGGGGCCCCTCCCAGAGCAGACAGCTGCCCTACAGGACGGCAGGGGCAGGCTCGCTGCCCACGAGCCATGCACAGTCAGACACGCGGAGGGCAGACCCTGGCCCCGTTTTACCCACAGGGCAGACAGAATGCCAGTGTCTCTGGAGACTGTCCTGAGGAGGCAGTGGGGTGGAGCCTGCAAAGCATCGCGTGCACCAGTGGGCGCTCAGTGCTGGTGGTCTTCGGACACTGATCCAACATCCCTAAGCACACGTTTCTGAATGTGACGGGGCCCTAGAGTGAGCCCCCAGGGCTCTGAGGGTGCCTGGACCGGAGACCCAGCCTGGTTTGGGGGGTAGGCAGGAAAGGCTTCCCAGGGGGGTGGTAGTGGAGTCCATTTGTGGGGGGCGGCACGGGGAGAGAGGAGGGTGTCTCTCTGCAGAGGCCGTGGCTCCCACCAAGCCCTGTGGTGGCGAGGTTGCAGCATTTGCAGCTTCGGAAGCAGACCCTGGGGGAGGAGCACGGACCCAGGGCTGCGGGGCTCTATCCAGAGGGCCGAGGGTGGCACTAGGGCTTCTAAGCTGGGGATTAGACACACATTTGTATGCATTTGTAAAGGCTCACGCTGGCCTCTTGCCCAGCATGAAGATAAAGGGGGAGCAAGCCCACTGCAGCTGTCTGGGGGCTTGACCAGGGTGGAGAGAGCGCTGCAAGAGTCTGCTGGGTACTGGGGGGGGCGGAAGTGGGGGGAGGGGCAGCGCCTCCCACTGCTCTGAGCTCCAGGTGTCCCAAGGGTGCCCCAGGACCTCTGCCTATGTGCTCCAGGCTTGGGTCACTGAAACGTGTGTACCACGCTTGCGACAGTGCCCAAGGCATCACACCCCCACTCCCGGCCTGCTCCCTAGGCTCTGCCCTCCCATGCTCATCACGCACACGGCTCCTGAAACCCACCTTCCCTCCCCCCACCACCCAGGGAGCCTTCCGGATTGATCAGACCGACCCTGATAGCCTCACACGGCCGGTCGTTTCCCTGGGCCACCCTGAGACACAGTTACCCCTGACACAGATGCAGCGATGGCAGCACTTGACGGTGTTTTTCTGCCCGATGTCGTGGCGTCCTCCCCATGGCTCATGGTCCACTGGGCTGGCCCATGCCCATAAGTACCTGGGGTGGGGGGCGGTGGGGGCTGCACAGAGGGCTCCCTCCAGTGCGGCAGGGCGTGGGGGGGGTGGGTGGCCCTCAGGTGCTCACCGGCTGCGGACTGTCCCGACATCAACTCCCCCCTGGAGACCAGTCAGTCTCCAACTGTGTGCACAGGCCCTGCCTCTGAAATTTGCGCTTCCTTTTCTTTTGGACACAAAGGAAGAGCCCTGTGTTGGGTGATCCCCTAAACTTAGCAATTAAGTTCTGCCAGAAGAATTGATGGACCTTTCTGGAATGTATAGAACTGGAATGGTGGGGGTGGGTGGAGGGGGGATCTCAGAAGCCAGCTGGTTCCTCTGTAGGGCGCTGCAGGACGAGGGACTTGTCTGAGGTCATGCAGCCAGAGGGGGCTGGGCTGGCCGGGGAGCCCAGCTTTCCTGTGAGGGGCCAGTGTGCTGCCTCGGGGCTGTGGCCTGGCGCTCCTCCGGGTCAGGGCGGGCCCTTACCTGCTGACGAGCCCAGCCCCTCAATGCTGAGTTCTGGGGGCCCCAGGAAGAATGGGCCCCAGCCCCTCCCGTGCCAGGGCCACAGTGAGGGAAGGCTGGTCCCACACTGGCCTTTCTCTGCAACCACCGGGCCACATGGCTGGTGGGCTGCTTCCTGCTGCCCCCCCTTTACCCAAGAGGAACCAGACTCCTTCCAGAGGGCAGGCCTGGCTCTCCCCTTCCCGCCCAGCCTGGGAACCACGAGGACTCGGTGCCCATGGGCGTGCTCTGGGCTCGCTTCCCGGCAGTGACTGACGACGGCGCCATCTCCCCACCCACTTGTCCCCCCAGTGGGGGCTGGCAAACCCCCAGGAGTCAGTGAAGGGCAGAGAATAAGTGTCAACCAGGGCAGACCAGACCTCGTGGCTCTGTCAGCACCGTGGCCTCACCTGCCGACAGGTTGGGCGACCATGCTGTGGCATCGGAGTCCCCAGCTCTGGCCTCGGATCCCAGCTCTGGGACTTGATTCCGGGTGGGGGGTGGGGCGGGGGTGGGTATTATCTGGGGGTCAGGGTACTTTACCATCTAGGGGCACAGTGCAGACCCTGGGAACAGCAGCGGAGCCCCCCGATGGGCCCAGGCCCCCGGCAGCCAGCCTGGGCTGGGAGAGTGCCTTCCTCTCCTTGGCCAGTTCTCACCAGGGGGACCAGCTGGTCTCCACGCCAGGCAGGGAAGTGTGACAGGAAGGAGAGAGGAAGGAAGACGGAGGGCTGGGAAAGGAGGGGGAGGGGGCGCATCCACAGAGCTGGAAAAGCTGGGCCTAATTTGGCAGTGAGCTATTTCAGGACTGTGCCCTGGGGACCTCAGACCAGAGATACTGCGGGAGGGGCATCTGGTAGCGCAAATGCTCCTAGTTCTCGCGTCTGCTCACGGGGCCTCAGGGCTCCCGGGCTGACCAGGGGCAGGGGACAGCGAGAGGCCCAGACTTTGAGAGCTGGGCAATGTGTGCCGGCTGTCTGGGCCAGAAAGGGCCCGTGGAGGTCAGCGGCAGCACCAGGTTTGGAGGAGCACACCACATTGCCAGCACTCCCTGCCCATGTATTTGGTAATCATAAGGATAGAATCATCCCTATTTTACAGCTGAGGAAACTGAGGCCAGGGCTGGGGGTTGAGGGAGTAGGGGTCAGAGTGCCCAGAAAGGGCTGAAGTCAGGGGCTGGGGCTGGGCTGGGGGGTGGGGTAGCAGCAGCTCTCCGGGTGCGCTGAGCCCGGAACCAGAACCAAAACCCAACACCAACAGGTAATTCCCTCTGGGGAATTCACTCTTGTCCCAGGAGCCCCTTGGCCAATCAGAACGCTGCATTCTCCTAGTCACAGTGACTGCTTTAGGGTCGAGCATGTGATCCAGCTGGGGCCGGGGAGAGAGCGGCTCCCCCAGGGCCTGGGTGGCCACTGCCCAGGGAAGAGACCACGCAGGCACACCTGGTGTCTCGGGCTGCTCCCAGGTCAGGTGTGGCGGGAGGGTGCAAAGAATTCACCGCCACCACCATTGCCTTGTGAGGTGAGGGGGTGACTTTGTGGAGTCTAAGCTGAAGACCACACGGCAGGACAGAGTGAGGAGATGAAGAGAAGCCGGGGACGGCACCCGAGCTGCTGAATCAAGCCTCACCTGCAGCTGTACCTCTAGACTTTTTAATCGATGGGCCAGGTGTTAGTTTTTCTTTCCTAAGCCATTCTATTACTTGAGACCCAAAGTGTCCTAACTCACCCATTTAGAGGGGTCTTTGGCAGTGATGCGAGACCACGGAGGGCCGGCCTGCAGATAAAGAAGGGGGAGGAGACTGAGGACAGCACAGGATGGCTGTGGGTGGCGGTGGGAGGGACAGACAGGGGCTGGCAGGGTTTGGTGCCACTGGCGCCTGCCCCCACAGAGCAGGGTGTCTGGGCTGGAGGCCCTGACGCCACCTTAGCCCTCCACCGCGTCGGGCTCGGGACTCATGCGCAGAGCTGTACGAAGCCCTGGGAGTGAAGGAGCCGCCCTCTCCAACTGGGGATGTGATCTCTGCCTGGGCTTGAGAGCCCTGTGTGCATCCTCTCGCCTTTGTATCCGACCCTGCCTCGCTGTGCACAGGCTGCCAGGGCGCGGGTGCTCGGAAGTATTCGTGAAATGACTAACGGACCGACTGAGCAAGGGAAAGGGAGGCCCCATGGTGGCCGGGCGGGACGAGGCGGCCTGGGGCGATGTAGAGAGAGCTGAGCTGTGACTCAGAAAACGGCGCGTCCCAGTCCCCGACCTGCCGCATCATCTCCCGTGCAAGTTCCCGTCCTATGTGGGCCACGTGGGGCCTGTTTCGCCCCACCTGCAAAACGGAGCTGCAGAACTGGATGGTCTTCAGTGGAGGAGTTTCAAGCCAAATTACTCTGGGCAGGCAAGGGGACAAGGCAGGGCCAGGCCCGGGCTGGGCCAGGGCTGAGGAGCTGGAGGGCCCTGGCCCCAGCATGTGGCAGGTGTATGCGCTGCTGCCCAGCAGAAGCCCCCCCACCCCCCGCCAACCCCCGCCTCAGGTTTGGGTACGGGAGTAGGAGGCCTTCACCAGCCACCTCCCCCGCACAGAGCACAGGGCAAAAGGCGCTGCGCCGCTGAGACGGCATCGCGGCATTTTCCCGACCGAAAGAGAGCGAGCGCTCTGAGCTCTCCTGTGTGACTCAAACACGGAGATTTCTTTTACCGGAAGAGATGCAATGAGGTTCAGGGAACTCAGTGTGGAATACAGTTCCGCCTCCCCAAAGAGCCGTCACCCTCGCTCGGGTGGGGTGGGGGAGCTCTCATGAAGCCCCTCGAGGAGCAGAAGAGCCCCGGGCAGAAGTCCCAGCCAGGGGGGACCTTCACTCCTGCTCAGGCCGGGGACCCTGGGCAGCCAACTCAGGGCCTCGTGCCCCCGCTTCCCACCTGAGAAAATGCACATAAATCCTCACCCGTTCCTCACTAGATTGCTGTGAGAATAACTAGCCAATGTTCCACGAGTCTTAATAATGTTAAACAAATAATGAACAGAACAGGAGCTGACTTGCACTGGGAACTTTCTGGGTGTCAGGCGCTGTCCTCAGCCCTTTACATGCATTGCCTCATTCACTCTTACAGCCCTGAACGAGGAGGGTGCGAGGGTTGTGCCCATTTCACAGGCAGAACCACTGAGGGCTGAGGACAGTCCATACTCTACCCAGGGCCAGAGACGTGTGGTGGGAGTGCGAACTGCACACAGGCCCCTGCTTCTCGGGCCAGGCATTGCCCTAGACGAGTGAGACCTACCCTTCAGCCTTCAGGGACTTTCTAACTCGGTGAGAGAAACAGGCATATGCACCAAGCGAAATGTAAAAACAGGTGAAAACAATGTAAACAGGAGTATTTTCAGCAGAAGAAAACCTCACACAAGTTCAAGGCACGAGTTCTTTTCTCCTGTCCCATTAGCCAACAATATATTCTATACACACAAGCACATACACCCTAATGTGTTTATGTATGTGTGTGGGGGTGTGTGTACATCCACTGACATGGGAAGGGACGGTTCACAGACTTTCTAAGTGGACCTTCTAGCCCCGTGACGGTCCAGTCCCCCATCCTTCTCCCGGCGTCTGTTTGGGAGAGTTCGGCCAGACCCGTGCTTCTGTGATGCAGGCGTGTGCGCAGCCCGGGCTAGGGAAGGGGGAGGGGGGAGGACTCAGCATTGAAAGGCTAAGGCAGTGTACAGGGTACCGCGCCGGAGAGTGAGGAGGGAGGGAAGGAGGAAAGGAGTCAGAGAAGGAGGGAGGAGGAGGCGAGAAAAGGAGAGAAGGAGAGGGGACCAAAGGAGAGGTGGAGGGGAGGAAGCAAGAGGAAAGGGGAGCAAGAGGAAGAGAGGGACCCTGTTATGGGCAGAGGGAAGGAGGAGGGAGGGAGAAGGTGGGGGAGGGTCCCTGGGGAACCTGGGAAGAGGGGCAGATCAGGGGGTGCAGGGGGGACACACACGGGGCAGACGGAAAGGCTACCCGAGAAAAGCAGCGGGCGTTGTCCTTTGGGTCCCTTTCCATAGTTTTAGAGACTTGGGGGAAATATGGATTCTCTGAATGATGTGACGTTTTGCCTGATCGCGCCCACTGCGGTGGGACTCTGCCGTGGCCCCAACCACGGACCACGGGGGCCGCAGTCTCGTTAGCGGCAGGTTCCTGGACTGCGCTCGCACCTAGTTGGTGCTGCGTGGCCTCGGGCAAGTCCCTTGTAAAACGGGGACAACAGAAGCACCCACTGCTCAGGGACCTGTGAGTGTTAATAATTTAATTCGTGTACCTGGTTTACAGCAGGCCCTGGGCCATAAAAACGGAAAGCTTCGGTTCCGAGTCCGTCCACCTGGGGACCACCCCACCTGGAAACCCGCTGGGCTGAGAGCGCACGCACCGTATTTGGTCCCATCTCTCGGCTTTCCCCGTGTCCCCGGTCACCCAGGCTGGTCCCACCTCAGTGCCAGTGTCCTGACCCTCAGCCTCCTGCCCCCGTGCCCCGTCCCCAGTCCCCTCTTCTGTTGCCGCACCACTCTGCCGCGCTCATCTCCAGCCCCCATGGAGACCCTGGTGCGTGGCCGGTCACCACGGCCTCCCAGCCTGTGTCCCCACCCACCTTTGGTCTCTCCCAGCACGGGTCCGTCCTGAGCGTGCCAATATGCTAGGCCTCTAAGCTCACTTTTAGCCTCCCCCCGCCCCCCCGCCAGCTCAGAATTTCCCGATGGCTACCCACCCCCCACAGGCTAAAGCCCAGAGTCCTTGACATTCTTTCCAAGGCCCACCCAACCCAGACCAGACCCAACGGGATCTCCCAGCGTTCCCGCACCTGGCCCACGTCCTCAGCCTCTGTTCTGGCCACTGGCCTCCTCTGTCAACCAGCTCTCCTTTGGTCACCGCCAACCCACTTCCCTGCTTCTGGTCCCTTTCCTCGCCCACACCTGCCAGGCCACACCTCTGCTTCGAGGTCAGCTCCAGCCTCACTTCCTCCGAGAGACCTTCCCTGACCAGCTCGTGGAATGAGCGAGCTCCCTCAGCCACTGAGTCCTGTCTTCCCAAGATGACCAGCTCCCTCAAGGGCCCATTTCACACACCTTTACACCTTTACCTTAGCCCAAAGCCTGCACGCAGTAGGCACTCAGCCAACATCTATCTATTCATTCAGTGATGAAATTACAGGTACTTTTCCTTTTTTTTAACCTGAGGACTGGAAGAATTAGAAATGCTATTCCACTCAGGGGGTTATTTTTGAAGACCGACCATGTGCTGGGCACTGTGCCGGCTGTCGGGGCGAGGAGGTGGCCACAGATGAACGACACCGGCCTTGAGCAGAGCAAGGCCGTAAATGATAAAGGGGTTCCTGTTCTAGGCTCCGCGGGCGGGCTCTCTGTGTCCCAGAGCCCCCTGAGCTTGCACGCTACATCTCCTCACGTGGGCGCGCAGGTACTACTGCTCTGAAGGGGAGGCCGGTGGCTTTCGTTGTCTGCTCACGTGGGCTTTGACCCTAACGTGTAAGGGTCACTGCTCTAAGGAGAGGGTGACACAGACAGCCACTCTTTGCACCAGCGCAGGGGACGCATGCCCAGTGGAAGGGAGCACGGAGCTGAGCCTTGTGGTCTCGGGGGAGGGGGCAGAATCTTCCCAGAAGAGAGGGGGGCTGAGCTGCTCCTTCCTGAGTGGGAGGGGGTCCAGCGGGGAGAGAAGAAGAGAGGGACATTAAAGGAGAGGGTGCGACCGGAGACAAGGCCCGGAGGCTGGGAGGGCCCAGTGTCTCCGGGGAGGGGTCTGTGGTCAGGTGAGGCCGGGGCATGGAGCAGGGAAGCCCCAGACTGGTGTGTGGGGGGGTCCCTGCTGTCTGCCCCACATGAAGGCTCTTTCAGGCGTGGGCTCCCGCACAGTCATGTGGCCTCAGGTGAGTCTGCTGTACAGAGAGGTGGAGGGAGAGGTCGGCCCGCCCTCCCTCCACTGGGGGCTGGAGCAGGCGGTAAGCCAGTTGCCAGGAGGAGTGGGGGACAGTTTGTTCTAACGAGGGACAGCAGGGAAACTTCTAGATGCTTCTTTGAGTGGAGAGTCCAAAGCTGGCTGGCCCAAGCAGGCACTGGACGTGGGGCTGTCCTCCATCAGACACCCCGTGATGGGTTGGGGGACAATGGCAGCGGAGGCCAAGAAAGGGAAGGAGATCTTTTCTTTAGAGACCAGGACAGCAAGCTGGGCCTGCTCGGCGTGGGTAGTTCTCCCAACACGCCGACCGCAGAGCCCAGGTGGGCGGCCCCTGGGACCTGACAGGGGAGCTGGGGAACCAGCCCTGGGGTCGGGGCACCTGGGCACCAGCACGTGCCAGCTGCAGGTGGACGAGCTGGAGGGTGTCCAATGCTCCGGGGCCCCTCCCCCGCCGCAGGGTGCAGTTCAGGCTGAACAGAAGCTTCCTCTCCTCCGACATGCCAGCCCCGCCCCTCGCTCGGGGCCTTGGTGTTTACCTGGAACCTCTGTCTGTCCCCTCATCCTCCACCTGCTGGCTCTTCCTCACGTTCACGTTTTATCACTAACATCCCTTCCCTTCCGGGTTCCGGGAACCTCCCCTGGCCACTGAGTCTAAAGTAGCTGTCCCCCTCCCCCACAGACGGGTATAAGGGGGTCCCTGTGCCCAGCTCCCCAGACCGCACATCCACGCCTTCTCCAGCTGCCCCGCTCACTTTGGCCTGAGTCCTGGACCAACGCTCCCTCCCTGCTCCCCACAGGTGACAGGACACGGAAGGAGGTGCCCGAGTGCCCGGAGGCCTTTGCCAGCCAGGAGGACTGTGCCAGACGAGCCTGGGCCGTCCGGGGGTGGGTCAGGGGCCTGCCACGGTGCCATCTGCCGCAGCAGAGCTGGGCTCCGGCTCTACCGGGCCCAGCGGGTTCTCCACAGACTCCCCTCTCCGCTCTCCTTCCCCCTTCCCCGACCTCCTTACCCGAGGGCTGTCTGGGCCGGGAAACCACACAGAGGAGGAGTAGCAGCCCCAGACGCCCCCGGAGCCCCGCAGTGTAGCCCTTAATCTATTACATTCCCAGTGACTCCCAATCACCTCTCTATTCAGGATAATACAAGGGAGGAAAAAAAATCCCACAGGAACAGTGAGTGTTTTCCAAAACCAAAGAAGAAAAGCATTCCAAAGCCACGAGGCCTCTTCTGGGGTATAATCAGCGCAGGAGATTTGGGGGAAGGCCGGGTTGGCTGGGGGGTGGGCATGCTGGTGAGCGCGCGCACGCTCTTGGAAGTTCTGGAAGGCCGTGTGCGTGTGTGTGCGTGTGCGTGTGTGTAGGGGTGCGCTGTGGATGCCTTTTGCACTGTCTGCGTTCTGGGTAACTGAGACTCAGGCCCCGTGCTCTCTCTTTGGCTAAAAAAGGCAGACAGAGAGCAAAGGCCTGGGGCCTGGCCCGGGTCTGAAGATCAGACCAGGCATTTCCTGCTCTGGGCGTGAAGGCCTGAGTTGGTTAAAACAAGTTAATGCACGTACAGTGCTTCGAGCAGTGCCTGGCGGCTAGTAGATGCTCAATAAGTGGCAGCTGTTTGCTGCCACCGTGGCCATTGCTGCTAAAATGCGTGAACCCGTATGACCACCTCGGTTGCTGCGGTGATCTGAGTAGCTATCTGCTGACCGTCCCTCTGGGCACCGCTGCGCTCATTCCGTGGCCCCGGCAGCCAGCACAGCGCCCTGTTCACTGGGAGTCCTGGGGCAACGCTTACGGGAAACGAGGCTGGAGCACCAGCAGCGCCCCTCTCCCCACAGGCCCCGGCTCCCCGACCCACACCGGAGCCGGGGTCCTGGGGGAGAAGGGCTTCCTTTGCAGAGCCAGCTTCCAGCTTCCAGACGCGGTCTCCTGGAGGGGCAGGGACAGGCCCCCCTGCCAGGGCCCAGCGTCCCCACCCGGGGCTGGCCTTGGACGCACTCTGTCACCCCATCTGTCTGCACCTGGAAGGCCCAACACCTGAGCTGGGACGACTCTGTACCGTGGAATTAGAATTTGGTGCATAAAATACTGAATTTTACATCTAAAGCTATCTGTCACAGATGATATTTTATCTGACCCAGAGAAGGTGAGGACAGTGACGGAGGTGATTTTTAGCAGAGACGGGACATGTGTATAATGCACAAGCAAATCAGTAATCTGAGATTGGGGCTCTCCATCCACAGACTCCACGTGGGGCCCCAGCGCTCGGAGGCCCCCCCCTGCTCCGCCCCCACACTCGGGGTCACAGGGAGAGGGAAGCTGGGATCCGGAATCCCACCAGGGACCAAGAGCTGCTTCCGGAGAGAATCCTCTGATGCCGTTTCCCCTCCCTCCTTCCCTTCAGTGTCACCAGTGCAGCTGTATACAGTTCGGTCTCACAGTCCATGCGGCCGCTTGCACACGAAAGGCTTTTATATACTCTCTCCATCCACCACTTATCGGGCGCCGGGGACCTCAAGTGGAACACAGTCCCTGTCCTAGAACATCCACTTCCCACAGGAAGGGGGCCCTTGGGTCCTCAGAGTCACCCCCGAGAATCAGAAAACGCCCGGGAGGAAGAGAGAGTCATCCTCACGGCTGCCCCGTCCGCCCCAACCAGGGCCTGGAGAGCTCTCCTAAGGAGGGGATGGGAGGGCTGCTAGACTGAAGAAATGCTTTCTCTGTTCAAGCTACTTGCCCAAGGGCAAGTGCTGTACAACGCTGTGAGAATCCCGACTTGGGACAGTCACCGACCCTTTCTCATCTGCAAAATAAGCCCGGGCATTGCCTGGCCATCGTCTCTGTTGGCGACCTTGCTGGGAAGGCTGCCGGCCAGCGAGGCCCTCGTTGGCGCTGGCCAGGTTTGGGCTGGCGTACCGGCTGACCAGCCGGTGGGTGACCAGCCTGCTCTCGCATCAACAGCACTGTTTCTCTCGTCCCCGCCAGGCTGCCTGGCATTGTCAGGACGACGCAGTCGGGTACTGAGACGGGGTCTCCTGTCGCTGTGCCCTGGGGCTCAGCGGCCTACCTTTCTCTCCTTGTCACCGTATTCGATGCCCAAAGTGTCCATGGCCCGGACGATGGCCGCCAGGGACTGGATGGTGTTGCTGTAGACGACAGGCTTGTACTGTTTCACGTCTTCTCCAGAGAAGCCATCTTCGTGGATAATCCTAGAGGAAAAGCACACAGATGACAGCTGATGAGCGCCCCGTCCTCCCGAGAGCACCAGGCGGGCGCAGCCCCGGGCCAGCCTCCCGGCGGAGCTGGCCGAGGAGGGCTAGGTCCCACGTGGGGGCGGAATCACTGAGCTGCTGCATTAGCACCATGAGATCTGAAGGGAAACTCTACCCGAATTACCGAAAACTAATCTGAAACACAGAATGGTGGGAAAAAGAAATGCAGTGTTTTTATATTCCCTAGGTCTGCAGGAAAGAAATGCCAGTCACCCAGCCGTCAATAATACTGGAAAGCAGCTAGAACCGGAGGACACGCATTTCGTACTCCACAGATGCGGGCCATTAGTGTTTGCGAGCAGAGCTCGGGGGGTGCAGCTGACGGCCCGCGGCACAAAGCCTGCAAAGGGAAAACACATTTTCCTTTCACGGGAGGCAGGAGGACGTGCTCAGAGTGGACCATCTTCACCTTCGACGACGGAGTGGTCGGCAAGAGGGCTCTGCCTGTTCTTCCACCCGTGCCTGGGATCTGGGTGTCACACCACCCTTGTTTGGGTGCGCTGGCACAGGGACACGAGGCCGCGAAGGTGACATGGCAGGTCTCGGAAGCCACGTGCTCCCTGCCCTCCCGTTGTCCGGCCCCTCTGAGATCAGGGTGAGGGCCACGCATGCCCGAATGTCCTTTCTCCCTGCAGGTGGTGGCCACTCAGTAAGGCTCCCTGCTAATCGGGTTCCAGACAGGAGAGGAAGCTAGAAAGACGGGGTAAAGCCCAAACTTCGCAAGAACCGTCTTACAGGTGGAGTGGTTAAGGAGAGCGAGGACAGATTTTGAGACTCACACCCCATGTTCGTCACCCTCTAACGAACTGTGTGACTCCCCTGTGGTCCCATTTTTCAATCCAAGACTGGGCTCCGGGGGAAGCATGTATGAATCCCACGTCACAGCCGAGACTGCTCTCCCCCCACACCGCAGCCCCTTCCATTCCTTCACGGACAGGAGAAAACCGCCAACGATTTGTGGGGAAAAAAAACAAAAAAAAACAAAAAAAACCAGCTTCACTGAGATCCAAGTCACATCCGGGCCTCCCATTAAAGCGCGCCATCCGTTGTTTTGAGAGGTTTCAGAAGGTCAGGCAACGATCACCACAGTCTGATTTTAGGACCTTCGTGTCCCCCCCGAGAGAAACCATGCACCTGTGAGCAGTGGTCCCCCTCCCCCACCCAGCAGTAAGCGACCGCTGAGCTGCATGTTGTTCTGGTAAGTTTGCCTATTCCGGCCCTATGAACAGGGTCACGTGAGAGGTAGTCTATTGGGGCGAGTTTCTTTCATTCAGCACGACGTTCTCCGGACCCACCCAGGGTGTGTCATGTATCAGCACTCTGCTTACGTTGTGGGCTATACCACGCTTTGCTCACCCGTTTATCAGGTGATGGACACCAGTGGTTCCGGTCCCAACATTTGACTTGGGGCCGGGACGTGTGTCTCGTCCTGGGTTCTCTCGGCGACAGCTCGGAACGGCCCGCTTGACTTGTCGTGGATTTTTGTTAGCCGGAGACAGGTTTTTGTACCCGTCTGTCGAGAGAGGACACACCCAGCCTAGATCACGGTGCACCGCCCCAGGGGGACCCCGAAGGGACTTGCTAGCTCCCGGGTAAACAACTAGAAAACCGGACGAGACATATGAAATGGGCGTTTTCAGACTTTGGAGGGCGGGCAGCACAGCCCCACGACCTGGGAGAGAAGGGAGGCCAGCGTGGCGAGTCCCGGGAGGGCCCTGGCTGTCCGCCCGGGGGTGCTGACCAGGCCGCAGTGGGGACAGGGAGAGCCCACGCAGTGCACAGCGCTCTTCCTGAGCTGATGAGACGGGGCCGGCGTCCAGGAAGCCTGGGGCGCT
Organism: Phyllostomus hastatus; assembly: GCF_019186645.2. Taxonomy (NCBI): domain Eukaryota; kingdom Metazoa; phylum Chordata; class Mammalia; order Chiroptera; family Phyllostomidae; genus Phyllostomus; species Phyllostomus hastatus. Next base: position 24,964,473 of record NW_025334024.1, read on the forward strand.
GGGAGTTGGGGGGCAGAGTGCCACAGAGAGGGGGGAGTCTGAATAGGGGTCCCCTTGAGTCTTTGGCTGAACAGGGTGAGACTCCACAAGCTTGGCAAGGAGCAAGTATCAGGGAACTTATAAGTCGAACTCTTCCCAAAGCTTACTCAAGGCTGGGTGGTGTTCACATTCTCATCATCCATACTGAGCTTACTCTCTGTGCTGAGTGCTTTACAGGGACCATCTCTTTTCATATTCAAATCAATTCTAGGAGATAGAAACTATGATTTCCTTTTTACAGATGAGGAAACTGAGGCTCAGAGAGGTTAAGCCACTGACCTGAGGTCACACAGCTGGCTGAGTGTCACAGTGGCGTTCGACGCCCTGCCAGTGACCACCAGGCAGATGCTGAGAGGCGGGGCTGCTGCTTCTGGCCCTGGGTCCCTACATCCAGGTTCCCCGAGAGTCCAGAGACTTCACACACACAGTGAGCATCGGAACCCTTCCTCCACTGTCAGCCCAAGGAGTGTGAGGCAAGGAAAGGTGGGGTTTGGTTGGAGGTTGCGGAAACAGCTCAGGGCAGTCTGGTCTCTTGCAACCACCCAGGGGTGAGGCCTGAAGGAGACAAGGCCAGGGTTGGGGGAGCACGAGTGGGGGAGCACGGGACACATCAGCGACAGCCAGTGGCATCTCACCCTGCTGCAGCCCCAGATAAACTAATCTTCGTCTACACTGTTGAGTGACAGAGGGGGAAATCAAGTCCCAGAGACATCATTCCAGCTACTGGATCCAGCCATGCCTGAAGCTGACACTGTCCCTACACTTTTGAGTGACGTGAGCCAAACAAAATCCTTATTTTTGTGTAAGTTAACTTGACTTTGGTTTCTGTCTCGGACAACCCCAATAGAGTTATGACTGAAATATGTTTTGTACCTTAATGACAAGAGGAGTCAGAGGTCATCTCTGAGTGGATTTGTTTATTAATTTTCTGTCTCTGCCACCAGCCTGTCGGGCCTCGGAGGCCCAATGAGCACACCTTGGTTCTCCCTTCTCTGCACTACCTGGCACGGGGCTGGCTGTGGACAGTGCTCAGAGAAAGTGGGACACACTGCGTGAGCCAGGAGTGCGTCCCCTCTCACGTGGGGACCTCTCCAAGGAGCTCACTAAAGGAGGCAGGCGTGTGTGTGTATGTGTGTGTGTGCATGTGTGTGCCAGGGTGGGAATCCACCAGCTTTTCACGCCTGCAGAGCCAGCGTGGCAAAGGGAGGCCGAGCCAAACGCCCACCCGGAGCTCAGGGGCTCTGAGAGGCGTTCCCAGGCGCCAGACCAGAAGCACCACGAGAGGCAGCCCAGGCTGACTCGGCAGGCCCGGGTGTCCGACTCTGGACGGGGGCCACCAGCAGGACTCTGGAAACCTGGCAATGCAAAGAGGGAGATCGCAAGTGGAGATGGGGAGAGGGAGCGGGAGGGACACCAAGCCCACTGAGAGGGTCTGAGCTTTCTGGGAAGAGGCAACCCAGGAGAGACCCCCGGCCTCCCTGGCCTCGGCTCCTTTTGCTGCCGGGACCCTGCAGGGGGCCCACCCAGGCGTGGGCTCCCTTTGCTCTCTGCTTCCCCCTGTCAGGCAGGACTGCATTCAGCTGCAGGGAGCCTCCCCAGGCACACTGGCCTTATATGGGCACAGAACCACAGGCTGGGGAGCTGGAAGGGACCTGGGAGGATCATCTGGCCTGGCAGCCATTCTCCCCTGAGTCACAGATGCCTCTGAGGCTGTGATAAGTGCGCCTGCACACACGCAGTTTTTCCCCGTTCCTGGGGACTCAGGAACTTGTAGACCCTCAGCTGCTGGAACCCGTGACTTTCCATTCCAGCTCCCGGCTGGGTTGACTGCCCCTCTTCTGCTTCCGTTTATCGGAACTTTCCCCTGCCCTGGGCCCCTCTCCATCCTCCACCACAGTCCCTTTAAGGATCCCGATAAAGGGGGAGCTCCTGGAGCCGGACTCAGCTGTGCGACCAGGCAATGCCCTTCCCTGCTTGGTGCTTCAGTGTCCTCAACTGTCCCGGGGAGACGGGCCCGGTAATACTAACTCTCCTCACTGGGTCATGGGCAGGATCGACAAGCATTAACTCTCATAGGGAAGAGTGCCGGGCAGAGCAAGCGCTCGATCAGTTTAGCTGGTAACCCTGTATTTGGTGAGCGGGGCAGGGGAGACAGTGCTGTCGGCCGGGTGTCCTGTGTCTGCCCTCCTGAGGAGAGGAAGCGACCCAGGTGCACACGGCGGGGAGGCTGGGGGCCATGGGGGCGCCCTGCCTGCCGGGAGGAGGCAGCTTGGCTCACAGCCGCGGCCACAGCCAGGAAGTGAGGCATTCTCCGGACTGGAGAAGAAAATCTGCCCATTTACCTGCTGGACATCAGAGGCCGGGGAGCGGGTGGAAAAAGCCGAATTTCCTGATTTGGGGGCTGCTTAATGAAGTCATAAAATGCATTTCTGATCATTGCTGGAGGTGCCCGCGCTGGCTGCCCAGGTTAGGGCCAGTGCTCGGGGCTGCACCCACGTAACCCTGGACACCACTCCCTGTCGTCAGAGGGACCTGGTCGGGGGCGGGGACATGGCCTTGGAGCCACACCCCTCCCAGCAGACCCGGAAAAGGAACACCCTGGCTTTGCAGGACACATTTGTAACCCAACAGTGAACAGTGAGACGCCAGAGAGTTAATGAGCCATGTGCCAGCAATGGGGGGCTCCTCGGAGCCTGCAGAGCCCCGGGCCTGCGCAGGAGTGGAATACGAAGACACCAGTGACAGTCATGTGCAGCTATGTTTATAAAGCGACGGCTCTGTGGTGGTGCTGGTGGGAGCGGGGCCAGAGAGGCAGAAGGAGGGACAGGGAAAAAGATAGTACATGAGGATGCTTAACGAAATATCAGTAATCACTTCTGGGTGAGGGAGAGCATTTCAGGTGGAGACGACAGCAAGTGCAAAGGTCCTGTGGCACCTTGTACATTAGAGATGAGGTCGGTGAGGGAACCAGAGACCCAGGTACACAGGGCTAACGCACTACTTATATTTTTCCTTAATATACATTGAAACAGTTACCTATTAAAATGAACAACAACAACAAAAAGTTCATCTGTGTACCTTTCCAAACCATCTTGACCTCCACCAGCAGCTCTGCTCTAAGTACGGGTCCTGTGTGAATGACAGCTTCCCCTCCCCTTTCCTGACTTCCCTGGCCCTGACTGAGGCCTGTTCTTGGCACCCGGACAGATCCCTACCCACACAGCTACGCAAAGAGAAGCAAAGAAAGCCAGCCATCATCCCACCCCCTGCAGGGCAGCACCGTCCGACCCGCCGGTGCATATATCAGTCCGTTCACCTGGGAGCCCACACGCGTGTTGTTTTTCCTGCAGTGGCCTCACACCGCGTGGCTCCGTGCCGCCCAGCAGTCGTCACAGGCTGCTTGGTGTCCCGCCATCTGAATGGGCTCTGAGTCATTCAACCAAGTCCCTATCAGTGAACATTGGGGTTGCTTGTGGCTGGGAGCCCTTCCCAGCTTCAGAGTCAGCTGCTGGGGAGGCTGCCTGACTGTGACCCCCTTTTCCTAATGAAGACAGGAAGCTATGCCGTGGGACAGAACAAGGCAGAGGCAGGGCGACCCGGGGCCTTACAGGCTGCGCGTGAGTGAAGCATGTGAGCACCGATCGGTTCTCCTGATTCTTTGAAAAGAAGAGGGGAAAAGACCCAATTTAAAACCCAGCTCCTGCCCTGGCTGGCGTAGCTCAGTGGATTGAGCGCGGGATGTGAACCAAAGTGTCGCAGGTTCGATTCCCAGTCAGGGCACATGCCTGGGTTGCAGGCCATGGCCCCCAGCAACCGCACATTGATGTTTCTCTCTCTGTCTTTCTCCCTCCCTTCCCTCTCTAAAAGTAAATAAATAAAATCTTAAACAAACAAACAAACAAACCCCAGCTCCTTAACTGTGAGGTGAAGGTGCACAGTAGGAGAAAAATTATCTAAAAAATAAATGAGATCCTTTAGTAATTAATACCGTATTTAAAATTTGATCCTCTAGTATTAGGACAATATAGAGTATAAGAGCATCTTAATGTAACGGTATCGGGCAAAGCACTCTCCGGGGCAATGGCTGGTGCAAAACAGGGGGTGTGCCCTGTTGACGGTGACTTGCAGAAATCTGTTATAAAGATGCCATTTTTAATAAGGGGCAACTCGGGCCAGAAGCAAAGATGTCAGCTGCCAATTTGTCAGCAGACGGAGCCGGGGGCAAGGCCGGGACTTGTGATTTCAGCGCGGAGCCTCTGCGGCCTTTATCTGGAAAACAGTGAGGCCCCTGCCCTTTCCCAGGACTCTCCGAGCCGGGGGTCAGGGGGGCACATGCCAGCTCCCGCTCCGTGGGGGGTGGGGGCACTGTTCCCAGTGCTGCCTTCTGTGGCTCTGTGCCTTTTTCTCCTTGCAGCGGTGAGGCTGGTCTGAGTCCTGGGACCCTGGCCTTAGATGACAGATATGCCTTGGTCTTGGAGGCAGAAGACCCAGGTTCTTTTTTTTTTTTTTTTAAGATTTTATTGATTATTTTTTAGAGAGGGGAAAGGAGGGAGAGTAACATTGATGTAAAAGAGAAACATGGACTGGTTGCTTCTTGCATGTCCCCAACTGGGGACCGGGCCCGCAACCCAGGTGTGTGCCCTGACTGGGAATTGAACTGGCGCCCTTTCTATTCACAGGTCGGTGCTCAATCCACCGGGCCGTAGCAGCCAGGACAGAAGACCCCGGTTCTTATGCAGCCCAGCCACGGACAGGCACTGCAACCCCACATGAAGTGGGCAGCACAAGGCCCCAGAGAGCGGGGCCTCTGGCCAGCCCTCCTCAGGTCAACACCATGGGCTGCAGCCTGGGCTCCCCCTCGGGGTTACCGGAAACCCTTCGAGGCAGCCCTGCCAGCCCCCTAAGAGGAGACCCTTGGTCTCGTCATCCACTTGCAGATTCCAGGCACTGGCCCTTCCCATGCCGTGTTTTTAGGAAACACGGCCACTTCCCCAGTTATGTCACTCAGGAGACCCGGGGGTCTGGTCTGGGCTCCCCTACTGACCAGCGGGCATGAGCTCGGACGAGTCACCGGGACTCTGTAGTCGCTTCCTGTGTGTGTTGCCCCAGCCTCTTGGACAGGTCAGGTGTCGGCTCTGGACTTGGGCTGTGTCAGCTTCCCGCGGTCACCCTGTTTCACAGCCTAGCCAAGCTCCGTGGTCCTCTCCATGTCATTGCCAAATATAGCCTTTGGATACGACAGCTCACAAAACATGGCACAAACAATCAGAGGGGCTGTTGGCAGACAAGGATTCTGAAATAAAGACCTGTCTACCTCACTGAGTTCATGCTCTGCTCACAGGACACCTCCTCAGGCCACTCTGGCTGGAAGAAGTCCCCTGCAGCCCTGGCCTGGGAGCTCAGCTGGTTAGAGCATCATCCTGACAGGGCAAGGTTTCGGGTTTGATCCCTGGTCAGGGCATGTATGAAAATCAACCAATGGCCCTGGCTAGCGTAGCTCAGTGGATTGAGCGCGGGCTGTGAACCAAAGTGTTGCAGGTTCAATTCCCAGTCAGGGCACATGCCTGGGTTGCAGGCCACGGCCCCCAGCAACTGCACATTGATGTTTCTCTCTCTCTCTTTCTCCCTCCCTTCCCTCTCTAAAAATAAATAAATAAAATCTTAAAAAAAAAGAAAACCAACCAATGGATGCATAAATAAGTGAAACGACAAATCTATGTTTCTCTCTCTCTTCCACTTCCTCTCCCTCTCTAAGATCAATAAAATAAAGGTTAAAAAAAGAAAAGGAGGGCCTTGCCTCCGCCACTCCCTGTCTTTATCCTGCCTTCTTTCCTTTATAACATGTGCCACCGTCTAATACACACATGCGCCTGTGCTGCGCCCGTCTCCCCACACGCCAAGGAGTCCATGGGGGCAGGGCCCTTGCCGCCTGGTTCACTGACCACGGTGCCCTCGGCAGTGCCTGGTGCCCGGCAAGTGGTCAGTGGGTGTTGGTTGAACGGCTGAATCAAACAGGCAACCACTCAGAGCTAAAATGACGGTTCTACGTACGCTCCTTTCTGTGCAGGTAGGCAGGCTTTCCACTGCGGGCCAGGAGGGACATTTCTCTTTCCCCGACTCACCGCTGTCACCTCATCCCTGGCAGCCAGAGTGGTCTCCCCCTCAGGGTGCTGGCTGGCCTTCCCTTAGGGCCCAGGACCGTGCCTCTTTCCCAGGGGTATTAACTGGGATCACCCCCCCCCCCCCCGCCGCCCCCGCTGGTGTGGGTTCGCCCCTTCAACCCTCACACGTCGGTGCTCACGGGGTTTCTCAGGGTGAGTACATACAGCTGCCTTTGGCCGCCTGTTCTGCACTCACTTCTGGGAAAATCCAGAAGCTGTTCTTTAAAACCCAACTGTTACATTCATCCGTTATGTTGCAAAGACGTGGCAGAGAGCTTTACGGCCTCCTGGCCCTTTTCACGGCGCCTTATGTGAAGGCATGAGCTTTCATTAAACGCAGTAAAAGCCTGTGAGTGAGGCAGATTGGTTCAATGTTGATTTTACGGCCTAAATCGAAGGAACATTCCGCTTTCCCATTTGCCTGATTAGGGGAGCTGCGAGATTGCCCCTTCTGCTGCTGCTGACATAATGAAATGAAGTATTCCTATTAGAACATTATGTTGAATATATGGACAGCGTTATCCATCGGGGGGCAGTTGGCGCGGCTTTTTATTAGCTTCTGTGCAGAGTGCGCAGGCGAGGCTGCAGAGCTCTGCTCGTCTCGTTCGGGCCTTGGGAGGAAGAAACCCTTCCTGCCTCCCTGCCCACTGGGTGTTTGTGCATGTTCCGGGCTCGTTAGCCCCTGCGTGCGCTCTCATGTACACAGGAAGGACAGAAGGGGCCACGGGAGCCTGCTGTCTCGGGCGGACAGCCCACAGGCAAGGCGTCCACCAACCTGAGCAGCCGTCAGAAACGCCTCCCTTTCCGACACCAGGTGCACAAGAGCAGAAGGCTCTGCCACCTGAGCAGACCCGGTGGGGACTCTGACAGTCCGTGGGAGGGCTCCTCCCTGGGCCCCTCCCGGCTCCCTCACCACTCACTGTGGGGGCCAGTGGTGACTCACTGCACAACACGCCTGGGAGCGAGGAGGAGCTTCGAGAACGGCAAATGGGGGTTGGAGTGGACATCTGCTGTTTTCGCTTGCCCGGCTCCTATTCTCCCTTCCTTTGGAGTGCCACCCTGCCTCCCACTTCGGGGACTTTCTCTGTGCATAGCCTAAGTTCCGAGGGTGAGCCCCTGACCCACTCCTGGCCAGTCAGTGCGGCACACACCTGGATCCAGCCATGCCTGAAGCCACTATATCACTAGGCTGCTCAGGTACGTGAGCCAATGTGTTTCCTTTTGTGCTTCAGTCATTCTGGGGCAGGTTCTTGTTCTTTAGCACATGGACTTGCTGACCGGAAAGGGGGCGTCTGGTTACCGCGTCACTTCTGAGGGTCCTGGGGGTTACAGCCCTGCAGGAGAGCACTCGCTCCAACCCCACCTTACAGCGGCCAGGTCAGGCTGGGGGGCTTTTTCTCTCGTAGGCTTTTCAGGGACCAGTGACCCCAAAACCTTGTCCGCTGCCCTCGGCCCTCAGCAAAGCCTCAGGGACGTCGCTCCCCTTGCTTCTCTTCCAGACGACAGACACAGGTGTCCTAGAAAGGCTTTCAACAGACGCTTGGTTTCCCCCGGCTGGTTCTTTTCAAATGAGGACTTGCTTTTCTTTTTCTTACCATGTGACTGGGCAGGGACAGACACCAAAACACCACCACCAGCCTCCAGAGACAAAGGGGCATGAAAAGAAACCCCCGTTCCCGGAGTCAGACCACTTGGCACACGCATGCACGCAGCAGACAGCCTTGAGACCTGCCCGCGAGCCTCGCCAGCATTGCCCCCAGATGGCGGACTGTTCTAGGTGAGCATTTGTTCTGAAACAAAGGGGTGCTCGCGTGCACACACACACACACACACACACACACCCTTCTCAGCTCCCTGCTGAGCAGAGTGCGAGGCAGAAGGCACAGATCGCCGACACGGGGCTCCTTGGGGAGATCACATTTCTCATGCCCTCTGCTTGGGGGGGGGGTGGAAATTCTTGCGGAACAGCCTGCCAAAAGCAAGCCCGAGTCCACATTCCTCTCCAGGGGAACGCGTGCCTGCCCCAAACCGAACAGCAGGGGTCGGCTGCCGCACCGGCTTCTTCGGACTTGAGTTGGACAAACAGGGCCACGTGTGCCCCCGGGCAGGCCCCCGGGCAGGCCCCCGGACCTCTCGGTCGGCGCCGTGGGAGCCGCATTCTCCTGGGTCCCTCTGCGCCATCCCTTTGTCCGGGCTTTGAAAGAGAGTGAGGGAGGATTCCAGGTGAGGGCACGTCTTGCCAGACCCAGAGAAATACGGTCACGGAGACACGGCGAAACCCGGCCCAGCCGGCCCTCCCGCCCCGAAGTGGCCCAGAAAGGATGCAGGCTCCGTGCGGTGGATTTAAATAGCCCCGCCGTGGCCTCCTGGGTTTCCCACCCCAGCCTTTCAAGCCGACGGCAGCTCCTCATTAATAACCGCTACGCTATGGTCGCGGCCCAAAAAAGAGAGCCCGTGAAGATCACTTTGTGGGCTTCGGCATCGATCGCCCTCTCTGGGGATGGTGGGGTGGGCAGCGTGTGCTGCTCCTGGCCAAAGGCGTCCACTCCAGCTCTGGGGGTGGCGGGGAGCAGATCTGGCTATGCCCTCTGGGCCTATTTTTGCCACCAGCAGGGTCCGCACGCAGGGGTTGGGGCTCAGTTGATGGCTCTGTGGCTCCCGTGTGAGGCCACCAGGGGCACACACAGTGCCGGGTCCGGCACCGTGGCCACGGTGGAGGGGGAGACCTGCTCTGGCCCAGCGGCTGGCAGCGGAGGGGTTCTCAGTGCGCGGAGCCCGCAGCTGGCTCACACTGGAGAGAAAGCCGTCCAAGGAGGGCGGGCCACTCCGGCTGCCGCCCTGGGAATCTGCCTCTCGGCCAGGCCCTCCTCATTACAGTTTCAGGGTGAAGGCCAAAGGACGATGCTCAGTGCCTATTGTCCAAGCCGCCTCTGATCCATGCCACTCGGCCACCCCTGCCGTGGGGTTGGGGCTGGGGGAGAATTGTGAGGACTAGCACCCGCGGCACCCACGGGCGCCAGCTCCATGCTGAAGCCTCCACGGACACTCACGTGTTGAGTCCTCCTGACTACACGTGGACTCACCTCCCGGCCTCCAGCCTTAGTAACAGCTGTGTGAGCGTCCGTGCTAGCTCCGTGTCAAAGGAGACTGGCTGCCAGAGAAGTTAGCGAGCTTCCCCAAGGTCATGCAGCAAGGAGACGCGAACATTCCCAAGAGCCCAGGCTCCTGACCGCCCGATGGGCAGCCCTCCGACCACAGTTGCCAAGGAAAACCGGTGGCCGCAAGCGCAGTCGGAGGAAGGAGCCCAGGCTGGCCGGGAGCAAAACCTCTGGTCCACGGGACAGGAAGAGAGAGGCATTCCCACCTTAGAAGGGGGCCAGGTTTCTACTGCCACCCCGGGCCCTCACATGGGGACTCTTTACCTCTCTTTAAACACGTTTCCAGTGTCACAGTTCAGTCCTCATCCAATGAACTCGCTGCCCTGCTCTGTCCTTCTGCTGAGCACCCAGCACTGTGTCTGCCCCACTCCCCCTCTACCTGCTTGAACGGAGAATCCAGCTCAGATTCCTGTGCAGGGAGCCAGCCACGTGGTTGCTGGAGGAGTGGGCAGTGCGTGAGCGGATGAAGTCTGTCCTGGGAGACCCTGACACTGCCGCGTGCTCCCACCGCTGGACAGTCCGGCTGCCCATCACCAGAGCTCACTGCTGGGGCACCAGTCCTGAGTCATCTCCGCTCCGTGCTCCAGTATGCATGCTGATCAGGACGGCCTGGGCGTGGGGCCGGTTAGGGACCAGCAAGGATGGTGGGAGGGGCAGAGAATATACACACTTTTTCAGCATCCAACGTGGACACAAACTGGGCCCCTGAGAATGGCATTCAGCCCGATGACACTCCCCAACAGGAGCTAAGTGCAAGGAGCACGACCTTTGCTTCTTCGGTGTAGATCATGCTCCCCGACAAGGGGCGTGGGAGGCTGACCAGGCTGACCGTGTACTTGTCTTATTTTAGTTGTGTGGTTCCCGCAACGAACGGGCCTCCCCGAGGACCTGCCCATGCCCTCGGAGACCAGGCTGCCTTCCTGCACCAGCTCCAGCTGGGGCTGGCAGACTCACACCGATCACAAAGCCCCCCGGGCTCTGGAGCTGGCCGTGCGAGCGTGGTCCCAAGCCTATCGCCACACTCCGAGGCTCGGGTCATGGGCCCTCTGAAGCCAGGCCTGTGCCCGGCTGCGCTTCCCACCACCAACAAAGCTCTGGGCGAGGAGCGATTGGACGGCGACATCCACATCCAAGTGAGAAGTACGGACCGGGCTCCGGAGGCCACAGATGCAGGGGGCAGCCCTGTCCAGCCTCGGGCTGGACCCTCACCACAGCAGGTCCCAGTCCCTGATTTCTCTGAAAGGAGATGACAGCGCTGCCCCTGCATCCTCAGCACCCCCTGCAGGCCTGCGATGGGGAGGGGCAGCCCAGAGGCCAGTCGTGGGTATGTCGGGACCCGTGTGTGGGAGCCTCGGATGCCAGCCCACCCAGGGAGCTGCGGGGATGTGGCGCGGGGTCTCCCCGGATGGCGAGTCCCGGGGCTTCAGGAATATCAATGCTGCCACCGCGTTCGTGGACGGAATCGAGGTGAGGAGGCTGAGCGAGGCCGCCCGCCATCCCCCTGCGCTGCAGAGACGTGGCTGGGGGGGCCTTCTCGCCCGGCTGGTGCGCCCCTGCCCTCAGCGGTGACGATGCCCAGCACTCCCGCGGCGCTTTTCCAGGCGTTGTCACAGATGGTATTTGAACAATAACGGTGACCGAGTAATCTCGGTGATTAAACATTAACTTTGTGCTCGGCATTTATGTATATTTTCCCACTTAGTCCTCATCACAGACCTCAGGGATACTTCATGGAGCAGTCCCCATTCTACAGATGGGAGCGCCAGGGCTCTGGGAGGTCAGCCACCTGCCCGGTCGGTGTCTCAGAGCTGGTAAAGCAGCAGGACTGGGGACTGGAGCAGGGTCCCCTCCAAAACTCCCATCCCAGCAGCCCTGGCAGTGGCCCCATTTTACAGAAATGGGGGACGTACGAGAAGCAGAGGGACCGGCTGGCTCCCCGGCCCAGAGCAGAGGCTGCAAACTGCAGCCTGGAACCGGGCCAGGCAGGGAGATGTGTTGTTTGGCCTGTAGTAGTCCTGAGGTTTCTGTTGAGTTTTATTATTATTTTTTTTTTATGGGAGCAAATGTTTACAGATCAGGAGAATTCTCACAAAAAGACACTGCTCTTCTCCTGAAGAAATCAGATGTGCTGATCTGCCTTCCTGATTGGCTGTCGGCTGTGGGCGGGGTCAGCGCTCTCCAGTGACCTGCAGTCCACTGCCCGCTGGGCCTGTCTGCACTGCGGCCCCTTCGGAGAGCTGGTGAGTGGCCCTGGCCCCATGTCCTTGGGAAAAGAAGCATTTCCAGCATGCCGGCAGGAGAGAAGAGTGCTATACTAATGACAGATATATTTTTTGGTTGTTGTCGTCCTAACAAAGGACCGTAGCCAGGAATCTGACAGGCCCGGGGAATCTGGAACATTCAGCGCCAGCAGTGGTCCAACTGGTGTGACAGGCCCAGCTCGCTTCTGTCTCTTTTGCGGCCTTGGGGGGAGGACACCCCACGGCCCCAGGACCCGACAGGTTCCAGGGCGGACCAGGAGGCTCTGCACAGCTGTGAGCTTGGCCGGAGTCCACGTGTGCACTTAAGGGCTGCTCGGTCAGACGCATGGAACTCTAATGACAATCACGTGGCCGCGGCTGCCGAGAAGTGGCCTCGGAGTGACGGGAAGCAAACCTATCGAGCGAGCCAATTCAAAGGCACTTGGCCGACGAGTGGGAAAGGGTCCTGCTCGGTAGCTGGCGATGCGGAAGCAATCCAGTCTCTAAACAGTGGAGAGCCCCTGGGCTCAGGCCTGGGCCCGCCTCCCCCCCGTCGCCCCAGAGGCACGCGAGGCCCTGCAGACTCCACGGGCCCCTCACTGGGCTACTGATCTTCCCTCCAGGCCCCCTCCCACCAGAGTCCCCACCCTGCTGTAATGACACACCCTGTTGCCCACCAGAGACTCTGAGCACGGTGCCTGCTCTCTCCTTTTCGTTGAAGGGGCGGCTCATGAGTGTTAAGGGGCCGCCGGAGACGAGACCTGAAGGGGGGCTGAACAAGGAACTTCCCCACTGTGGGGCTCAGTGTTGTCGAACTCTGTCCTCGTCGCTGCCGCACATCATCTCAGGGGACATTGGCAGTGACCAGCCTACACGGTGAGGGACCTCGGAGCATGATTCTGGGGTCGCACCCAGTGTTCGCTTCATCAGCTTCTCAGGTTCAAGCAGACAACAGAGTGAAGGGGGCTTTGGGAGCTGGAGGGACGTTAGGGTCTCTGGGCGCCAGTCACAGCAACAGCCTGTCCAGAGGAAGGGCAGGGCAGGGGGTTGCCAGTCTCAGGCGACCCAACGGCCACCGAGACTGGGAATGACAGGGGACAGCAGCCAGAAAGCGGTGATCTTCTCTCTAACCTGTCCGTCCGTTCTGAATCAGAATTGCCAAGGCCAAGGGGCAGATGGGGGTACACATGGGAAATCTGATGGAAACAACTGATGTGAGCATCTTTCCCTTTTACCCGGAGACCAGCGTCAGAGAGCTCTGGGGCAAGGATCAAAAGCTGCGGATATTGGGCAGGATCTGGACAAGAGAGACCCGTGCACCCCAGCGGCACGGGGAGTTTGAAACTGGCTTTGCCTGACCGGCCCAGGTCTACCTGAACCCCAGGAGGCCAAAAAAGTAGCTGAGTAAGTGGGCTGCATTCTCCCTGCCCCTACGGCTGAAGGTGGACAGAGAGGCCGGGGAGAGAAGATTCCAGCAGCAGACTGGCTGCTCACCTGCCCCAGTACCACTGCCCTGGAGTTGCGGAGGAGGCAGCTCCCCTCCTGTCCGCGCCACTCCACAGCAGAAGGCTGCCGCTCCGGACTCCGCAACCGCGGGGCCGGCGAAGAACCAAGAACACTTGCCATGTGCTTCGGAAGGGGCGCCCAGCAGAAGACCCCCACGCCTGGTGAAGTAGCGTCGCTCCAGGGGACAGATGACGAGTCAACCAGAAAGTGCGCCCTAAAGCAATTCCGGACAGACAGGGAGGACTTTCTGCAGATCCAGACAAAGTCTTCCCGACTCCAGGAGGTGAGTCGGTGCTGAGATGTGCGTCCGTGGCCTGGGAGACCAAATGAGGAGACTGTCTCCAGGTATAGAGCAAAAATATACACAGGGACGATTCACGAGAGGGGAGAGGAGAAAGAGCTGGAGGGCAGGACCAGGGAGATAGAGCTGGACAACACGGGCGTTTCAGGAGGAGAGGAAGGAACCTACGGAACGGAGCCGGTAAGTAAGTAACACATAGGTGACCTCTGTCTACAGGTTGAAAGGGCTCGCAAAGTCCCAGGAACAACGACAAAAAGAAACACACATCGGTTACCCTGGTAAAATTCCTCATTTGAGTTTCAACACAAAACTTAAAAACCCCCCAGACGTAAAGAACAGACTACCTGTAAGAAGAAACAGAAATCAGGCTGACATTGAACTTCTCCTCTGAAACACTACACGCTCAGAGAGAGCAAATGCGGTCCACAGATGACTCAGCAGAGACCGCCAAAGGCCCCCCAAATCTAGTGGGATTCAATTTCTCACTAAAAAAAAAAACAAGATGTCAGATTGGGTTACAAAATTAACACAAAAACCCAAACCGAGGGACATGTTTATAAGAAAACCAATGAAAATAAAGGTACGTAGAAATGTCGAAGGTGAATGCACAGGCCAACAGATACCAGGAACATGCCCATCAGCGTTCAGGGCAGAAGGTATCTGGAGGTACACAAGGCTTCACAGGGTTGACCACCCACATGCCCCACCTACAGAAGGTACTCGGAGCAGCCAGCAAACAACGGGTGCTCCCGGACGGAGACCTCGGCGTGCCGGGAAATGCACGGCTCAGGCGACCGGGAGAGGTACAGGAGCTCGCTCGCACCCCTGTCCTCCTCCTCCTCCTCCTCAACCCAGATGGAGAACGGGGGACTCTCTGTGGATGCGAGCCTTCAGTAAGGACTCTGAACACAGGGGGTATATCCTACAAGACCAATTCCAGCCACACCCCAAAGCTAAAAATCTTGAACTATCCTAACAAAATCAAGGAGGAGAAGAGGAGGGTGGACATGTTCTGAGGCCTCATCTTAAGCAGGGGGCGGGGAACGACTCCCCAGGGTCTCATCCCACTGAAGTAGGCGAAAGCAGGGAGGAAACGGCGCTGATTGGAGGGGGGAGTAGTTACTCTGTGTTATCTTGTTTTCAAGTAATAGTAGAACAATATGTATTTGATTATGAATTAAGGGAAAAGGAATGTAACCTTTAGTAAGATGGAAAAGGAGAGAAGTTCCAAATTGGCATGGGAAAAAAAAAGAAATGCAAAGCAACTACATCAAACCAGCACAAACAAGAGGAAAGAAAAACAGAAATAATAGTGGAAGGAAATTAAAAACATACCATCAGATGGAAAAAATAAAATCAAGTATTATCAGTTAATAGATTAAATTTCTCACTAAAAAAAAAAGAAGACGTCAGATTGAGGTAAAAAATTAAAACAAAAACCCACACAGAGGGACATGTTCATAAGAAAACTAATTAAACTAAAGGTATGTAGAAATGTCAAAGGTGAAGGCACAGGCCAATAGATACCAGGGAAATGCAAACACAATTTGACAGCAGGAGCACCAACTTTTACTTTCTTTATTGTATGTTATATTTTAAAAATATATTTTATGGATTATGCTATTACAGTTGTCCCATTTTTTCTCCCCTTTATTCCCCTCTGCTCTGTACACCCCCTCCCAGGAATGCCAACTTTTAGATAAAGGGAAATTTTACCTGGAAAATAGTGCAGAGGATAAAGGTATTTGTGATGATAAAAGGACAACTTTATGGAGAAGTTACCACCACCAGAAACCTGTATGCATTAAACAACAGAGAAGCTAAATACATAAGGTGTGTATGGATAAAACAGATACAATTTTAGTGTAGAATATCGAAGATGTCTATTTCAGAAATGGACAACTATGGCAGGCAAAATTTAATTAAGCTAACAGAGAAAATGAAGACTATAATTTGGATTATGAGACATACGCAGCACCCCATATTCCCTGAATATAGAACGGACCATTTTGGGGACCTGGGTCATTCACAAAAACGGATTGTGTATTGGGTCACAGAGAGAAAGTGCAACGATTTTTACAAAGGAAAGCTTTTCTAGGCTACAATCTCTGAGCACAATGAAAGGAGAAACTTGAAAAGGGGAGAATAAAAATATCGACTTAGAAATTAAGAAGCCCACCGTGGACAAATCCAGGTGAAAGGGGAAGTTCAAGGGGATGACAGAGCGTCTGGAAGAGTTAGAGCAGCCCCAGGACCGGGGACGGGTCATGGGAGCAGTCCCCAGGGGACAGAGCACAGCTTGTGCCAGGAGGAAAGTCAACCCCTCTCTGGTTGAAGACGAAATAGAAAAAATACAGGAACTTAGCCCTCTTTTTAAGAAATCACACACAAAAAAGAACCGGAACAAAAGAAACTATAATTGTAAATTAATAAAGTTAAAAGCTGTCATTAGTAAGATTAAAAGTAGTAGAACAGTGGGGAGTGTACATACCAACACTGAAAAGAAGTAAAATAAAACCTTAAAGAGATTTAGAGGAAAAGCAAGCACACGAAGATCAGAAACAAGAAAGGGTCCCCGACCCCGGCTTCAGAAGAGAAAAACAAAATCACAACGTCACAGGCAGCCCAGTGGCCACAAACCTAAAAGTCTGATGACTGCATTGCCGAGTATGAATGACTAAAATTGGGCCAAGAAGAAGAATGTTACCACAGGAAACACTGGAAAGATGATCAAAGATCTACTGTTGAAAACGGCACTAGGTATTCGGGGCCAGACAGATGCAGTGAATTTTACCTAACGTTTAAGTGACAGGTAATTCCACCATTATTTCAAAGATTTTAGCTCATTCTAAAAGACGAAGAATTCCTCAACTAATGCTATGAAGACACCATAACTTTAATTACTAAAACATGAAGAAGTGTGCACAAGAAAGAAAAAATATGAACTATTCTCATTTGTTAAAATTTATACAAAACATATTTTTAAAAATGATCAAATTTTGATACTAGCCAAGTATCAGAAGAAAAACACGTTCTAACTGAACCTGTTCATCCAGGAAAACAAAGGGGCTCCCCAGCACTATCCTTGACCACCACAAAGTGTCACCATGGATAACGCCACATGGTCACATCAATAGATGCTGAAAAGGTACTTGGCAAAATTTAGATCATTCCCAATTAAAAGCCAGGAATAGAAGCTCGTTAGGTATACAAAATAAAAAATGTTTACCCAAACCCAGCGGTACATATGGTTATAAATAGTGACATTCTCAAATCATTTCAATGAAAATCTAGAACTAGATAAGGATGGGAGTAATATCATTCTTGTTTATCATGAGCTACTGCTAACTAATATAGTACAGCAAAATAATGGTATCAATGTTATAAAAGAAGAGTTAAAGTAACCTTTTTGGTGATATGTGGGTATTCAGAAAACCTAAGAGACTATTATAAAAAAAAGTCTACTATAATTAATAAGAGAATTGATAAGGTGGCTGGATCCAAGATAATCACGGTAATCAAGATAAACTCAAAAATCACGGGTTTTTTTTTCCTAGCAGCAACTACCTAAAAAAGGAACTCAAGAATACAGCCCATTTGCAATAGTAAAAAAATTATAAATATCCAGGGATAAATTATACAGGAAACTTATAAAACCTACATGAAGAAAACTACAGAAATCTCACTGCCCATCAGTTCCATTCCTAGGTGTACACCTAAGAGAAATGTGTACATGCGTTCCCCAAAGGCATATTCGGGAATGTTCCTAGCAGTGCACTGGTAATAGTTCAAGGCCAGAAATCACCTCCTTCCCTTGGAGAGGAAAGATATAGAGTTGTGGTCAATCACACAGTGAAATAACATTCAGCAACGAGGAGAAACAACTACAACAATATGCAGGGGCAAGGATCAACTATACGCAACAGTGAGGATAAACGTGAACGTTAAGTGAAAGACAGAAACAAAAGTGTATGATTCCATCCACAGAAAACAAAACAGGCAGAACCGACTGGACGCTGTTGGAAGCCAGGACAGCGGTTTCCCAGGTGGGGGAGACGGCAAGGAGAGCAGAGCCGGCCAGGTTCTAGGGCCTGACTTGGGGGGTAAGTCCCCGGGCGTGTTCACTCGGTGGAAAGTCACCAGGCTGCACGTGATCATGCGTGTCTCTTTAAAAGGCATGTTGTCCTCGAAAGAAAAGGCATCTCGCTGAAGGCTGTAGGAGCAGATCTGAAGAAAAGACTTGTGTTCCTGAATGAGGGCACTGGCCATGACAAAACATTCCCCTGTGTAAATTGGAGTTTGATACAGATTTTCATTAGAGTTTCAACAAGGTTTTGGATGTGGGTTTTTTGGGGGCGGGGTTCTTTTTTTAACTGGAAGCTCAGTCCCAGGAGGACTTGACCTCTGCCTCCCACTCCCAGCCTAGGAAGGAGGCAGAGGCCCAAGGCCGGCTCCTCGGTCCGCTCTGCCACCCACGCCCCGCAGCTGCGCTTCCGAGCACTACAGGAGCACGCGGCGCGTGCGGTCAGCGCCCGGCTGGGGAGACCTCCCATATCAGGGCACACTCCTCGTGGGGGCAGCACCTGAGTGGAACCGGGGGCACCCCACAGCTCAGTGTTGAAGCCAGCAGGTGGTCCAGGGGGAGTGCCTGCCTGCTTCCACCAGCCATCACCAGAGGTCTGAAAAGAGCGGTCGGTATCTACTCCACGGCAAAGGGTCTATTCCTGTCTCACGCTCACCTCTGGCTCTCTTTAAAAGCTTCTCAGACAACGAAGCATTGTATCATGGTTGTTGTCTTATTCAATATCGCACATGCCCTATCCCGGAGAAAGGCTAGCTGTTCTTTTCTCCCCATCTTCCAGGTGAAAAAAGAGAAGTTTGGAAAGGTCACGTGACTTGCTCAAGGTCAAGGTCCCAGGCGGGCAGGCAGCCGAGCTGGGGCTTCAGCAGCAGTCTTCTGACGCCGCGTCCAGGCTTCCTCCCGGCTAATCTCTGTGATAAGGCCAGTCACACGCTGCTGCGGGTGAGACGAGGCCTGGTGGGTGATGGGTCCTGGCACCAGACCCAGCGGCCTCCAGGGAGCCTTTTCGGGAGAGCTGGCCAGGACCCGGGCCAGGCTGGAGGGGCCCGGAGCGGGGTGACACTGTTCCCTGCTCAAACACTTGGCCCCAGAGACTGCAGCGGCTGCTGCTATCTCGTCAGCTGGACACTCAAAGGTCAGGCGAGAGCACCTCCCTGGCCGCAACTCCTGGCAGGAGGTAAGAACGTCAGCCCATCACCCCTCATCCCCGGGGGACTTGGGCTCCACCTGCCAGAAGGACCCTGTGGGCTGTGGCGGGGGGCAGGCCAGTGCACTCCAAGGTGGCAGGGGGTCTTTCCCTGAGAAAGACAGGGTGCACCCAGTGCCTGTGTGAAGGTACCACGGGACTGGGCTGGGCCGGGGGACAGGTGTGGAGGGCGTCCGGGGGTCTACTAGTGTGTTCCTGGTGACGGGGTGGGGATGAGCTGCTCCATGTCTGACAGCAGTGATGACACGGGTCCTCAGAGGTGTTGCTGGAACCCAAAGCAACACCCTCGAGACCCTGGGGAGGGCGCCGGCCTCCGACGCAAGAGTGAACGTCCTCACAACTCTGAGGGACCTGCTGTTACTATCCCCATGTGCCAGGGCAGGATGTGGAGGCTGGGAGAGAGGAACTGGCTCGCTCACGGTTATGGTTCGCAGGAGTAGTGGCAGAGCTGGCGTCTGCTAGACTCCAAAGCCTGTGCTCTCACCAAGGCGCCGGAGTGCCCCAGGGCATGCTGACTCCCTGGGGGTGGGGGGCTGGCCCTGCTCTCCTGCAGCCTAGTGCCCTTCCCAGCTGGCCAGTACAGCACAAGGCTCCGCTTCCCCGCCCTCATTCCAGGAGGCCCGGCCAGCAGCCTGGCCTCTGGGGAGCCAGCTGGGGGACTTGGAGTTAGAAGACCCCGTTCACAGAGACTGTCCCACCCAGTCCTGCTGTGGCTCTGCCGCCCAGAGTCTAGTAACTAATGAAGACAGAGTATAGTTCCTGTAATTTACCTCGTAGCTTTATACATGTTCTCAAAACATCATAAACCCAAGTTCCTGAACTGATGGGCTCACTTGACGTGGAATTCTCCCCATCCTTCTCAGAGTGGCCCTGCTTTGAGGGGGGGAGGACGGGTTCTCTTCTCCCTACAACTGCAGCCCGTTGCTTCTTCTGCAAGTCTAATGTATTGCCCCAAGACGGGGCCTTAGAGAATTGGAGGCAGCTGGTACCGTCTGGCTTAAAGCCTTCTGGTTCTGTCTGGACCCTAGAAAAGGTACTGACAAACACCCAGAAATCTAACGAGCTGCTTTAGAATCAGAGAAAATGCAGCCTGGCTGATGGCCTGGAGCTGGAGCTCAGGGAGAGATCCCAGCAGGTACTGAGATGAGTCCTGCAGGGAGAGGCTCTGGTTCCGACCCCGAGAGCAGACTGAATCTGGGCCCAGGATCCGCAGGGCCGACAGCTGACAATGGCCCGTGTGTCGGCAAGGGGAAGGCGGGGCCGGGGAGCGGAGGGGTCTCATCCACAGGCAAGCTCTTCCCCTTAAAGGAGGCTGTTAGAAACCTCCAACTCGCACTTGACCACCTGGGGCTCTGTATTACCATCCGTCTTCCTAGGACCCATCTCAGTGGAAGGTGGAAAATGTTTGCTGTTTTACAAAGGTTAATTAGCTGTTATTAAGACATGTCCTTGAGTTTAATGAGAGGTTCTTTATATTACCATTTACATATCATAAGCCTGTGCATGATGGTAACTCCCTGAGCTGACTCTTCAATTTGATTTCGTGTGTGCAGGTTTATGAACCTCTCCGTTCAGACGTGCACGGAGATTCACGACCAGTCAGAGCTGTAAGGTGCAATTGTGCTGGCAGCGTAGGCTACAACGGTGGACTTGGGGTCAGAAGGTCTGGTCCAAAGGCCAGGCCTGCCGTTTCCTATCTGGATGACCCCGAATAAATCATTTGATGTCTCTGACCCGCATCTGTAAAATGGGGTAATTCCCACCCAGCCGCCTTTATGGGGATAGTATGAGGATTAAGTGAATCTGTAAAACACCTGGGGGATGTTGAAACAAAACGTGTCAGCTATTTCTTGGATTTGCAGGTAGAATCTTGGATTGGATATTTATGGCTTGGGATTACCTCGTATCCTCCTAACTTTCGGCCAGCTTTGGGAGTCTGGGGTGCCACCCTACCCCGACGTTTGGTCCATGTCGCCAGTTGGGGTCTGAGCGCACGGCATTCCCCAAAGCTGTGTGGTGGGTTCACAGATGGGAACGCAAGCTGGTCAGAATCAGCGAGAAGCAGTAAGCCTTTTCCCGGGACACCCAGAAGCACGCGCACACTTTCCACGGGAGCTGAAGCTGAGGCTGTGGGTGGCCGGAGGCCGAGGCAGCCTTCCTGCGGCCGGGAGCGGTGAGCCCGTCTGAGAGCGTGAACACGGGAAAACAGGAGGCAAATCATGTGCTGACACCCGTGAAGCCCTGGGGGCCAGCCTTCCAGTGACAGGTGTTACTGCGCGTTTCTGTTTTACTCACTCTATCGTGGGCACAATGTCTGTGATTTGCAAACGAAAGGGTCTGATGATACACAATCGGCGTGAAAGCAGGGATGACCAAGAATCTATCAGTTTCTGGCTATGTTTTCCAAGGGAAAACACCCTTGTCCCGTGTGCTCTTGCTTTCTACCCGAGAGCCACCGCCTACACCTGGTGTCAGCCCACCGAGGACACCCTCCCTTCCGACCTCTCAGGACCAGTTCTTCCGGACAATTCAAGGCTGGGGCAGACACTGCTGGTGGCCAAGCCGTCCACCATGTTCCCCCTGTCCCTTGCTGGCCAAGTGCCAGCTGTGTCCTGGTGTCCATACCTCTTCCCGGTCGGTTCTAGGCTCCTCATGTAACTCCACCCCGCTAGGCGGAGACTGGTTTAAGAAGAGATAATGGGACCCGAATCTGTCCAACGAGACACACAGGCTTCTGAAACGAGGCAGGGTGAGGTCCTTCGACACCCCTGGGTTCAGGTGACCAAAGCCACCGTGTCTGCCGCCGCGGCAGCGAGGAGCCAGCGACTGTGCTGAGACTGGTCGACAGGAAAGACGGATGGGCTTGGCTAGCCGATGGCTTCCTCGGGCAATCTTGGCGCTGCTTCATTTCCAGGCTTCCTGGTCTGTGCGCTAACAATTTCCTGTAGGGTTTAGCCCATTTTGAGTTGGGTTTTCTGTTACTGGTGGATAACAGCCCCTGACTGATACGAAAGCTCAGGTCAAGCTCCTCTCTGCCCGCAGATGACGGTGGTCCGCAGGGACGCCCCTCTCCCCGGCACTGCCCGCCCCAGCACGGCAGGGCACATTCGCCGGACTCTCCGTCGGCCCTGGAGATGACGGTGTTTGCTCTAGGGCTGGTTTCCGAAGCACGGCGTGGAGGAGAGGCTGAGCCCGCATTTGGGTTGAACGGGAATGTGTGCCGTGGCGGCCACTACCGTGAACTTAGGAGAAGGTGTATGTGGCTTCGTGTGTCCAAACAAGACCCCCGACTCTGCTGCCCAGGACGGTTCCTCCTGGGCTCTTCTGTCTCAAAGAGCAGCCGCTCCATCTTGTCAGCCACTCAGGCCAAGAGCCCTGGACTCACCCTTGACCCCCCTTTTTCTCTGACCCTCCCATTCACGTGAAAGGGAATCCTGTTGGCTTTCCTTCACGACACTGCCAGGACCTGACTGCTCTGCCACCTCCCGACATCACCATCGCCCTGGTCCAGGCCACCACAGCCTCTCTCGAGTAACGTCAGCAGACCCCTGGCCACCTCCCTCCCTCTAATAATCCGTGTCCCCGGGCTGTGCTCCACAGCAAGACCGATGCTTCCCGAGGGCTCCCACTGCACTCAGAATGAAAGCCCACACCCTGACCACAGCCCCCACCCCCTGCCCCGACACCGTGCACCCTGGCCTCCTGCACCCTCTCCTGAGCTCATCCCCCCTGTGCCTTGCTGCGCTCCAGCCACACACAGCCTCTGTCTGATCCTCAACCACATGGGAAGTGCTTTCCCCTTGGGGCCTCTGGACTTCGCACTTGCTGTTCCCTCTGCTGGGAACACTCTTCCCTCCCTTCCATAGGCCTTTCAAATCTCCGCTTAAATTCGCCTTGGAGGGGGATGTCTCTGACGACGTCATAAAATAGCAGCCTGCTCTATCCCTCTCGTTTGGCTTTATTTTTCTTCACAGCCTGCCTGCCCCTGATGGGTTACTCTTCCTGTACAGGGGTGAGAAAAAGTATATTTACAGTTGTGAGTATGTGAATCACAGAGTTTATTCTTGGATTATTCATTAATGACTGTATTACTTTCCACACGAACAAGTGTATGCTTGGTGTCTGCTTCCCCACTGGCTGCACCTCGCCGCTCCAGGCACAGAGCGGGCACCGGGCGACTACTCGCCCAGCCGACCAGCTCTTTCGTACCTCCCGCCGCTCTCTGCACGGCGCTCTGTACGTTGTGGGTGCTCACGAAATCTGTCTATTAGGTTCCACGCTTGTAATAGGATCCCATCAGCACTCTGATTTCACTTCTGGCAGAGAGAAAAGTTTCGTCGCTACATACGAACCAGGACGGGCGAGCAGCACAGAACAAGAGGAACAGCAGTTAAGGGCGGTGGCAGTTTCTGAGTGTTCATTTCGCTAACCTTTGTTACGGCAGTTCAGTTAGAAGGCACACACGTGTTAGACTATTAAACACTGTTTCGAAGAGTTGTTCTTCTCAGCGTGGTCGTTTGAAAGCAGCGGTTTGTTTTGGTAAAGGCACTGACGAGTGGGA
Organism: Phyllostomus hastatus; assembly: GCF_019186645.2. Classification (NCBI taxonomy): domain Eukaryota; kingdom Metazoa; phylum Chordata; class Mammalia; order Chiroptera; family Phyllostomidae; genus Phyllostomus; species Phyllostomus hastatus. The sequence continues at coordinate 24,987,727 of NW_025334024.1, forward strand.
CCGCACACACGCAATCTCCCTGGGACTCCCGGAGACATCCGCAGAGAGACCTCACGCCCTCGTGAGCGACTCTCTGGGAGCTGCGGTCCTCATCGGGTACGTGGGAAAGTGGACATTCAGCATCACACCTACCTTGTCTTTACATATTTAACTTGAAACTGCAAATATCATTACGTGGGGGCTATTTATCAATACGTGAGACAGTTTAAACAATTTTTATTTTTTGCCTTAGAAAGCATCAAGTCCAATCCTTTAGCTTGGGCAAACTGCTTGCGACTATTCATTCATCCAGCCAGTATTTCTCAAGAATCAACCACACTCCTGCCCCGGGAGCCCCTGCCTCCCAAGGGAGACAAATGGGAGCCTGTTTTTACAGGACTTCAGGGAAGGGGACGTGCCTTGGGCGTCGGAGGACTGTTCCAGTCACTCAAATTCGTGTACTTATGGAGCATGTATTTTGTGCAAGGTGCCCTACCCGGCCCTGTGAATTCAGAGATGGCGGCTGTCCACAAGAAGCTTATACTCCAGCATGTGAGATGAGAGCGGGAGAAAACTAACCTTCATCAAAAGCAGGAAAATGTCATCTCCGCTGCAAAAGCAAAGCCACCCGTGCCCTAGCGGGGCTCAGAGGAGGAGGGAGCACCGCTGATTGGGGCAATGGGTGCGGCTCCAGGAAAATGGTGACACTCTGCAGCCTGGAAGGAGAGGTAGGTGTGACAGGCAGGCAGAGTGGGACGTGTGGGTGGGGGTTATTCCAGGTGAAGGAAACCGTGCACCCCGAGGCAGGGCGCTGGCAGGGTGCAGGTGGTGCTGTTCCGCTCCAATGGCCAGCTGCGGCCCGGTCCGTGCTCTGGACAGCGCAGAGTTGAGTGTGTGTGCACGTGTGTGGCGGTGACCGAGGGGCGCTGAGCTGGGCCAAGACTGCTCCAGCAGGCATGTGGACAATGAGTTAGATAGAGGGGGGAGGAGGAAACAAACGGCTAGTTAAAGAATTCGTTACTCTGGGGTCGGGCCAGAAAGGAAATTTAACTTGGCAAAGAGGACATTTTATTATTAATGTCTTAAACTGATGTCACATATTCTTTTTTAAAATTTTTAAAAAATATTTTTAAAAGATTTTATTTATTTATTTTTAGAGAGGGAAGGGAGGGAGAAAGAGAGAGAGAGAGAGAGAAACATCAATGTGTGGTTGCTGGGGGCCATGGCCTGCAACCCAGGCATGTGCCCTGACTGGGAATCGAACCTGCGATGCTTTGGTTCGCAGCCCGCGCTCAATCCACTGAGCTACGCCAGCCGGGGCTGATGTCACATATTCCTTATGTGTACGAAATAGGACACGATAAAAAGGCCTGTCTGATTAAGTAAGTTAGTTAACAAACATGCATTAAACCTTTGCTCTCTGGAGTCTTTTCAAAGAGGCTGGTGTTCAGGGGAGAGACGACGGGGCCGCGCCTGGGGACAGGGCTGCAGGAAAGGTTGGGAGGGACGAGCAGGGTGGAGGGGCAGCAGGAGCCTGGCCACAGGCAGACTGCGGGGCGGGGAGGTACTGGAGGGGGAGTCCGGAGCTTCCAGGACAAGGGGAGCAGCAGGGCACTGGAGGGGTGGTGAGGCTGTGAGCTTCTCCCGAAGGAAGACCCTGGGGCAGGGGGACAGGACTTCGGTTCATGAACCCGCCGTCTCCTGTCTTTTGGTGCCCTCTGGGAAGTTTCTTAAAGCCGCATTTCGCTGGGAGACACTGAACTTGATCATCCAGTGTCCACCAGCACTTTCTAGTCCTGGGCAGTGGCAGGCCCCAGGGACACCAGCGACAGGGTCTGGGCCCTGAGGGCTCGTGGTGTGACCTGGGCGTGCTGCCACGGGCACAGACACCCTATAGCAGAGGTTCCTCACTGGTGGGTGCCCTTTGAGATTACAGCTGGCAGACTTCGGCAGGGGTTTCTGCAACCGGGCCTTTGGAGAAAGCTTAACAACTGCATCAGGGCCGGAGACTTGTCCGGCCTGAGCAGCTGCGTGGAAAGGGGAGTCTGGGTGTCACATGTCCCCTTCAGTCACAAAGGCAGGGATGTGCCCTGAGGTGGCAGTCTGTGAGGGAAGGGGGCTGGCTTTGTCCCTGACTCCCAGGGCTCGCAGCTGGCAGGACGCGGGGCCCAGCCGTTAAGGAACGTGCCCCAGACGCGGCAAGATCTGGGTTTGAATCCTGCTGCCTCTCACTCCTGACGCGCCCAGTCTAGCATCAAACGACACACCCCTCATTCGTCTCTCTCCTGAAATGCCTGCGTTTGTTCATAGTTTATAACAAGATTCATTTGTGAGCTTGTTCATTTGTCTGTCCCTTTCCTCCAGAGAGCTTTTAAGCTCCGTGAGGCACAGGCCGTGCTTGCGTCGCTCATCATTGTGTGCCGGGGGCAGGCACACAGAGGTGCCCGCTCTTTGCTAAGCGAATGGATGGAGCTGGTGAGCAAGCAACTTGGCCTCCGAGCCTCCCTGGGTGTTTCTGGTGCACGTAACGCACTCAACGCAGCGCGTGCCCGTCGCGAGCACCCCACGGATAGCAGCAGTGTGTCGGTGCCCCTAAGAAACAAGGGGCTGGGACTGGCCTTTCAGGTGTCGGAGCAGAAAGCAGCTGCCTGCCTGTCTTACCAGCCCCACCATCTGCAGACAGGGGACCCGGCCCAGAGAAGGGAAGTGATTTACCCTGGTGATCTTCAAAGAATGCCACCCCGCCCCCCCCCCCCAGTTCCAGCCTCCAAACTTGGTCCTGTTGGTGTCTCCACTGGAATGTTTTTTGTTCTCACGGGGCCATGTTTTGACAGAGAAAGGACACCATATCAGCTCCCCAATCTTACTGACTCCTTAGGGACCAGCTCCAGTGCTATCTTCTCCAGAAAACTTCCCTTGGGCCTCCAGCACCCAGTAACACTCCTTCCAGTGCCCCAGCCCTCTGTGGGGCCGTAGTATTTCCTGCCTTTGCGTCAGGGTGATTAGGGTATGTAACTGCAAAACATTTACCTTCTTAGGTACGCTATCGGCTCCTTCTGGGTCAGGCACACATCCACGTCAACCTCTTTCGTGCTCCCCGAATACCTAGGGCGATGCCTGCCACGTGCGGGAGTTCATGAATGAGTCGCTGAAGAAGGTGTTCTGGCTGCCCCAGGGCACGCCAGCCTGTAGCTGGCCAGGGCCATGAACTCTTCTTCCAGGGACCTGAGCACCACCCCAGCCGCGCTGCACCAGAGGGAACGTCAAGGCTGTGCTTCCAAGACAAATCCATACAAACCGAATTTAGCAGCCGCACGGAGAAGGCACATGCACCGATTTCTACAACTGGATCAACGGTCCAGATGACCACGTCGGCCTACTGGGGGCCCTGTCTCCCTGGACGGACAGTGGCAGATGAAGCCCCTTTTAAAGGCTTTCCTCAGCTACGTGCATAAATGTTGTCTGAGGGCTTCTTCCTGGCCCCTTTGTCTGAAGTTGTCTAGTATAGTCTGATCCTCACGGCACTACGGTACTTAATGGGAAACGTTTTAGTAAAATGTTTTGAAAGTGAGTGCTGCAAAACACATAGGAGACCCTCAGGGGCATCAACGCAGCCTATGCCTCCCAGGCACACCTGGGGATGGTGCTAGGGCGTGGGACGAGGTGGCGGTGGCCCAGAGCACAGAGGACCCTGCTTGCCCAGCCTGGCTGTGGTGACCAGCCCCCCGACCTACTGCCCTCCTTCTCTCCAGCCTTGCACAGGGACCTCCTGGGTGGGGACGAAAAGCCTCCTTCGCTAGAATCTGAGTGACCAGAGGGAGCCGGGAGTCCGGGGAAGGGCGAGTCTCATGGCAGCCAACTGCCCTTGCAGAATCCCCGTCTGACAAAGAGGCGGGAGCCCCCTACCTGTCGTTAGTCTTCCCCACCAAGTAGCCACAGAACGCAGGCCATGAAGGCTTGTTCCACGACACTGCGCTCCTCAAGCAACGAAGGATTCGGTTTCTTCTTCTTGCAAAGCAGAGTCAGATACGAAACTGCTAATCAGAGCTTCTCATCGGCCCAAGGTAACCAGGGTGACTGCCTGGTCGGATGTAATTCCAGCCAACAGCAAAGACGCCCCGCGGTCTTGTTAGTCCGTGGGGCCTGATCGCAGATAGAATCGCTACCAGAATTTTTTCTTTTTACAAACGCTAAAGGTTGTCCACTGACCTGCATTACTACTTTTCAGAGCCCTAGGAGGGGCCCCCTTGCGTCTAGCCTGAGGCACGCTTTAAGGGATGAGGAAACCGAGGCCCCGAGGTCCTGTGCCTTACCTAAGGTCTTTGAGTTTTAAGTCTTGGAGATGGCTATCCAGACAGTGGCTCCGGGGCTTTTTTCTCTCTTAGGTACTTGAGTTCAAGTAGCTGGTGAGTCCCCAGGGACAGGCCCCTCCCTTTACCGTGGGCATAGCAGCCCTTCATTCCTCCCTGCGGTTGAGTAATACTCCGTTGCACGGAAAGGCCACGTTTTGTTGTCGACTCGGGTTGTTTTCCGACCATGAAGTCATGCAGTCAGACCACAGAGCCATACGGTAACTCTGCGTTCAATTGTCCGAGACGGTGCTGGGCCCTGATCTCTCCACGGCCTCGGCGTTTCGGTGTTAGCCGTCTTAGCAACTGGGAGGCCGCGTCTCGTGGTTTTGACCAGCACTTCTCTCGTGGCTAATGGTAGTCAGCACCTTCTCACGTGCTTCTTGGCGATTTGTGTATCATCTTTGGAGGCGTCTATTCAGACGCCTCTGCCCGTGTTTTAATTGGGATGGTTGTCTTTTTATTATTGAGCTATAAAAGGTCTTTACGTGCTTTGGATACGTATCCTTTATTGCACACGCGAGTTACAAATACGTTCTCCTGTTCGCTGGGTTGCCTTTGCACTTTCATGAGGATATCCTTTGAAGCAAAAAGGTGTTTAATTTTGATGAAGTCCAATTTACCTATTTTTCTTTTGTTGCCTGTTCTTTGGATGTCATATCTCTGAGAATGCTTTACCAAACTCGTGAAGATTTATCCCTGTTTTATGGGGTTTGCTCTTACAGTTAGGTCTTTGGTCCCTTTCGAGATAATTCTCTATATGGTGTGAGGTCAGAGTCCGGCTTCATTCTTCTGCGTGTGGCCGTCCAGCTGTCCCGGCGCCCCTGCTGGGAAGAATTTCTTCCTTGCCGAGTAGCTGGGGCACCCTTGTGAGAAGTCCGTTGGCTGTGTATGCTTGAATTTACTTCTAGACTGCCAGTTTTATTCCATTGATCTATATGCCTACCAAGACGATGTTCTCAATAACTGTTGATTTGTGGTAAGTTTTCAAACTGGGAGGTCTAAGTCCTACTTTATTTCCCTTTCTTCAGGATTGCTTTGGCTGTCCTAGGTCCCCTGAAATTCCATATGGATGTTAGAATCAGTTTCTACAAAGAAGGCATCTGGGATTCTGGTGGGCCTTGCGTTGAATCTGTAGATCATTTTGAATAGAGTACTCAATAAATATTAACTTCTAAAAGTCTTTCTTCTTCTCCTTCTCTGATGACTAACCACCGCCACCATCACTGTTAAGCACGGTGAGAAGCAAGGTAACCCGTGTGAAGAGCCAGCGTGCAGTGAGTGCACCCCATGGCTGCTGTTGGTGTTTTTGCTACTCCTGCTGTGCCCCGCAGAGGCTGTTGGGCTGAGTGACCTCCCTAGTACCCCCTAACTCTAGCGGTGACCCCGCAGGGATGCTGGTTGTTTTCAGGTACAGTACAAGCAACTCCCCAGTCCAGGGCTCTCATTTCCCCTGGCGTGGCTTCCCACTGAGGCTCGGGCTGGGGCTTCTGCCGGCGGATGGCACGACCTCCGGTCCCGTTCAGCGAGCACAGGCCTGAGATCAGCAGCTGCCGTGAGGAGCACGATCCACGTGCACTCCATCAAAATGCCTTCTCAGCTGCCCTGGCGAGAACAGACGCTGGGCCGCCTGGTGGGGAGAGACGCAGGTCTGACGGAGCATTCCCCAAACTCAGGCCACTCAAGGACCACCCTTAGGACTTGCAGCCATAGGCACGTGCCACCGCAGTGAGTAGCGGGGTGGTTTAACTTAACTCTTTCTTCATACGAGAGACAAACACTATCCTATTACTTAAAAAACAAATTTCACATCAGTCACTGCCTTACATGGACAACCCGTGTTGCATGCGTTAGACAGCAGACAAGCATGAAAGCGAACACGGAGGAAACAACACCATATAATAAAATGCTCCCTGTTGAGGGGGGAGATCAGCGAGTCCTCGGAAGGATGTTAAAGACATCCCAGTGCCCAACCGGAAGTCAACCCCCGACTCGATCAGAAGGACTGGAGGGGAAGAGGGGCTGGCCTCTCCCCACCTGGTGACCGGGCGGCGAGCCAGGCACAGTCAGCCCCGCACCACCGACGAGGCGCGTGAGGCTGAGGGAGGGGCTCCAGACGCGACACCTCACCTCCCAGCTTGGCTGCTCGATCCCACTGGCGCCTCGGACGGTGGCATCATGGCCCCGGCTCCAGGCACTGTCACCCCTCCAAGTGCACTGACTTCACTGGGACACTCCCAGGAGCAGCGTCAGGGCTCTGTCGGGTCTGCACCAGAGTCCCGCGTGGCCCACCTCAGGCGTGGCAGCAGCGCCCCTCACAGACGCCTGTGGGGGAGGCCAAGGAGCGGGTGCCCAACGACGGTTTGTTGACCTGAATTTGGATGAGGGGGAAGGCCACTGCCTCCCGTAACCAGACAGACCAGCAGGGTCGGGGGGGAGGGGTGGTGTCCACAAGAGAGGGCGTCTCTGAGCCTGACTCCAACACCCCTGAGCCCTGCACAGCTGAGCTGAAACCGACGGGGAGAGGTTTCCCTGGAGCGGCCGAGGTGCCTTTCAGCCGTCCCGGAGGAAGGGTCCCCATCTCCTCTGTGAGATCACGTCAGGGGCTGGCCGTGCCCCCACCCCGAATCCAGGGTGTGCTGTGTGAGGCCTGCTGCTCCCTCCCTCTCCAGGCCACTCACCCACTCCTTCATCTGCTGCAGCCCCAGGGGATAACAGCACGTTGCGAGCACCTTTGAGGAGCTAGGACTGCTTTTCTGAACGCCTCAAGGACAGTTTGCCGAGAGCCCCAACCTCCAAAAGCACCGTCACACTCTCTGCCAGGTCCCCTCCTCTAAGGGGCTATGTGCTGTGTTGCTGTCTTTGAATGAATGAATGAATGAATGACAACCCTATTCATCTACCTCGGTAAAGAGATTCTCGGCTGAAGGCTCCAGGGATAACGAACGAGGACATTTGCAAGGGTCCAGGCCCCCCCCCCCCCCCAGGACTACGTGCGGCATTCCTCACATTAGCCAATCTGCTCTAAATATGGAACTTCTTAACTCCGCTCCCACCCCATAACAAACATTCGGCAATTATCTTTAGGATTCATCACTGAAACAATTCTTCATTAGTGCTGGAGAATGTGGTGTCTCAGCATCTTTGGAAGTAGACTCCAAAAGAAAACAGATATTCCTAGCTGGTGGTGCCTCAGGCTCAGCCCCTGGGGGTGGGGAGGGCCGGCCCCCACCCCTAGAACCCTCTCTGTCCCTGGGGGGGATCTTCCCAGCGGCCAGAAGCCTAGGCCAGGGAGGGGAAGGCGGACCCACCTGCTTTTAAAACATCTAGTTACCAAAGGGAGTTCTGCTAAAACACTGTCCCCTTTTCTTTGTCGGGACAACCTACTCGGTGCTTCAGAGGGGGACCGGGGCAATTCCCATGATTTCTGTGGCGCCAAAGCCGGCCAGCACCTTGGCAATGGCTGACGGCCTGGGCGTACTCACAATCACAACTCAATGTGGGAAGGGTCTCAGGTGTTGTTTGTAATACGCCAGCACAAAACTTTCAAAGGCGCCCAAGATGGGAGTGTGTGATGAGGTGGGAAAGGACACCTCCCACGGTCTCCATCTCCGAGGGCAAGGGGAACGAGATGAAAGGTCTTCCCAGAGACCCGCGGGGCGCACGCAGTGATAGGTAGCGATGTGCGCTGACATAGGGGGAAATGTGCACCGTGCGTACAGAGCGTAAGGAGGGGGAACAAATGATGTGTTCAGTTTGATGCTAATTTTTGTCTGGAAACATGTACACATGTCTCGAAAGAAGTGTGGAGATCCACGCACCGCGTTTCCCTGAACAGCTGATGTATTTATTTTCTTCCATGTTCATGAAGTCTGCCTACACTCTAACTTACCTACAGTAACCAAGTATCGATCGGGTAGCACAAACACTGTTAAGAATAGGTGTGCGTGTGGAAGGACACGCTGTGCCGGTGGGTCCCAGTCTGCTGCCGTCTGTCCTGCACCCCCGGCGTGGACAAACAGACGGCAGCATCTCCGTGCCGGGGGTCCGAGACAGACCGGGAGCAGCGTCGGGGCAGACAGTGGCTCCCCCGCACTGAGCCTGCTTTCCCAAAGGAGCATCATTCCTTACAGCCAGTTCTCACAGCTGTGTTGACATTACTAACGTTTTAACAAAGACCGTCACAGGACAGGAGAGCGGGACTCTTGGCGGGGGCACGGTTTGCCCCCCCACGCCCCAATCCGGCCTCAGCTCCGAGACCGGAGAACCCAGCTGTGCCTCTGCATGCACCTGCATGTCTCTGAGCAGGGCGCACCTTTCAAAGGCAGGACGCACCTTTCCAGGTTAAGAGGGGAGAGAAAGAGCCGCCAAGCTGTATCTCAGCCTTGCTCAGATCCCGGGTCCAGGTGGTGCTTCACAGGCTGACACGGATCAGAGACACCTGACCCCCTTGGGTACCACCTTTTGAAAACCCGTCTTGGGGCCAAGTATCAGGAGGATCCCACAGCTCTGCTAGAACGCTGGGCCCACCCAGGGACATCTGTGCACGTGGGTTTCTGTGACGGGGCTCCATGACAGAGACCCTCTGCCACATGCTTCTCCTTCAACCCTGTCTTCCTCAGAATGTGGTAAAATGTGGGAAAGAACGCTTCTGGCCCCAAGGTCTCCGACGGATGGATAAAGGAACCATCGTGGCTTGTTATGGATCACACAGATGAAACTGTACAAGTGGTAGCCCAGGTACCTGGACACTGAACTTGGCTTTTATGTCCATTGCCAGCTGGCCTTGCAATGTGCAGCTGCGAAATGAGCAAACTAAAAAGGATTCGCATTTTAATTTAGACAACTTTGTGCTCTATATTGTGTCCTTTTTTTTCCTGGAGCCAGAGTGTTTTGTTATTTCTCTGCAGTTTCAGAAGTTACGAAATGATTCATGGTTTTGTTGGAGCTGAAGTCAACCAAAGCCATTCATAATTGCGAACAATCTCTGTTATTGTTAGAGGGAAAACACCAAGGCATCTGTGCTTCCCAAAAACACATGGGGGGAGAATTCCAGTTTAGAAATGGAACGGCTGTGTTTTCCCCCTGGAGTTAAATTTACACAGACTGGATTCCAGGGACACGGTCGAGTTCTTCTGGTTCGAGCGGTGGGGTGGCCACCAGCATGGATGACTTCTCCTCCCTCCAGCACAGGGCATCCATGTGGCAATACCCCACATACTGGTAACTCCCCCTACTTGCCTGTCTTCTCTGACGAGGGTAGGACTCTTCAAGCTAGAACCACATCTGTCTTATTAACCTCAATGTGCAGCTCTGTGTGTGGCATATAGTAAGTGCTTAATAAAATATCTGTGGCCCTGGCTGGTGTGGCTCAGTGGATTGAGCGCCAGCCTGCAAACCAAAGGGTCGCTGGTTTGATTCACAGTCAGGGCACATGCCTGGGCCGTGGGCCAGGATCCCCAGTAGGGAGCACATGAGAGGCAACCACACATGGGTGTTTCTCTCCCTCTGTTTCTCCCTCCTTTTCCTTCTAAAAGTAAATAAGTAAAATCTTAAAAAAATAAAATATCTGTTGCATGACTGCACAAACCATGCCATTACTCCTTGATTCTTCACATTCTTTGGACCGTTCTTATTTGTGTTGGTGGCTAACATCCACAGTGATAGAGACCCATCTGAACACGAGAGGGAGAAGATGATTATTAGGAAATAATCTTTGAGCGCTTATTATGTACCAGGCAATGTGCTGGGCATTCCGCTGCATCCTCACTGCCTGATGAAAGTGGTTCTATTATTACCCCCCCCCCCCCTTGCAGCTGGGGAGGCCTGGGGAGGGCAGGGCATGCTCTGTGCCTCCATCTGAGTCCCATGGAGAATGGAGCTTTCTGCCACGGGCACTGCCTTTGAGGACACATTTTAGATGGACGTGGGCTCTACGGGGCTGCCCCAGGGGCCGAGGGGAAATGGCAGAGGGGCAGAGGCTGGAGCAGCGGTGGCCGCCCAACTGGGCTGCCCTCCAGGTGCTGTAGCCTCCCGCCGCCCTTGCGGTCTCTGCGGGCACCAGTGCCTTCATCCATCAGCGGGCTGGGCTGCATGCCTTCCCTAAGGTTCTAAGTCTCTGTTTCTGGATGATCTACCTAGCCTGAGACTTTTATTAACATCCCGAACCACCTGCAACCAAACGGAAGTCCTGGAGTTTCTCAGGGCAAGTCAAACGCTCGAAGACATACCTTGTCTCCATCATCAGCCCCCAAGAGGGCACGGAAACTTGATACTCCCCTCTCCCCACCTCCTCCAACTGCACTGGAGAGTTGTGAGCTGTGGCCAGGCACCTCTGCCTGGTCAGAGGATGGGCAGCACTTGCGGCACTTAAGCACCCGGCACTGTATTTAACTCCCCGAGTTGCTGGGGGTGAGAGAGACATGGATGACGTTTGCAGGGGAACAAGCCAGGTGCAGGGCAGCTGCAGATGGCCGTGGGCTCCCCACCCCAAGTGAGCAGGGCCTCGGACCCAGGCAGATGGCTGAGGGGGAGGGAGGCAGACCACTTTCCTCCATTCTTCGGGCCAGAATGCGTTCCCTTGGAGAATCTTTGCAATGGAAAGCCCCTCCCCGCCCCCGCCACCTGCACGCCCGGTGCGGTCGCTGGAACAGGAGCGTTGGGGGTGGAGGGGAGGGCTGGTCCTTTTCTGAACCACCTGCTCTCAAGAAAGTCCTACACCTTGAATAAGACTCTGGAAAGGAGAAGCTAATGACCCAGGGGCTGGGGAAACGGAAGCTGCAGAAGGGAGACGCCGAGTCAGCTTTGAAATAGTTCACAGGCTCACCCAGGCTTTTGCCTTTGGTGAGAGCTCCCCAGACTGGCCATCAGAACCCCAGGGGAGAGCCTGGGGGACGGCAGACCTGGCCAAATCACAGCTAACCCCTCACTCTTGCTGCGTGTCCTGAAAGATGACGTTCAGCTACGGACCTGGAAGATCCGTGTCCACCCCCTCTCCAGGGATCAGCTGACACCTCCCTCCCTCCCCAACTGCAAGCACCCCCAGCCTAAGGACATTCTGGGCCAGAGGGCCAAGGCCGTGGGCCTGGCTGGTCACACAGGTTTTGCTCAGGCCCGAGCCACTCTTTAAACTGGTTGCGACTGGGTTCTTTGGCCACGGAGGGTGAGGCAGGTAGACTCTCCTTGGAGTGTTACCTTTCACCTCCAGCCAGAGATGGGGTGGGCTGGGCCACTCACAGTCCTTAAAAATACCCAACTTTGGGAGTAAGCCCTGGCTCCTTTAGGAATAAAACTATGCAGCATGGCTCTCTGGATGGACACGCTGCTGTGGGATGGAGTGGAATCAACCCCCGGGCTTAGGCGCCCAGGCAGAGCTGAGGTTAGGGAAGGTGGAGAGGCCGGGGCGAATCAACGTCACGCTTCCCAACAGAGCTGGGTCAGCGCAGAGCCTGGGCTGCTTATGTTGGTGCTGTGCCTCGGTTCTGCTTCCCCAGGCGGGGGGTAAAGTCAACACGAGCAGGCCAAGGGTGAGCATGCCGTCTGCCGTGCCAACCCGCAGAAGAGGGAACGTGAGCCTCTGGGGGCAAGAGTTCAGGATGGCCAAGGGGCTCTTGGCCCCTCTCTGACTAAGGGCTAAGGGCATTGCCCCTCCGGAAGCAGCTCCACAGGCAGCATCTTCCCTGCGAAACCCCCGAGATAAGGGCTCTCGCGCTGGCAGCTGTCCGGCCCGGGCACACACACACCTGTGTGTAGGAACCAGGAATAGAAGTCCACGAGGCTTGGAGCCTCGAGGCCCGACATGCTCAGGTGATGCTGTCACCTTCCAGGAAATCACCTCGCACTCTGCTTCTGCGTTCCACCCCGTGACTTGCAGCCTCTTGGGTGCTGGCTCCTCATTCACACACAGAGAGGACAGGGCGGAGGGAGGAAAAGCCTAGCTCTGCAGAAAGCAGCTCCCTCGTAGCCTGGTGCCTGCTCTGCCCGAAACCGACCCTCAGAAACCTGCTTGGCTCCCACGGAGGGAGGAAGACCACCCATTCGTGTGCTCACCCACTCGTTCATTCGCTCAGCCCATCTTCGCTAGGCATCTACCGTGTGCCATCCCCTGTTCCAGGCACTGGGCGTGCAGGAGCAAACAGCACCAAGGTGCAGCCTACACGGGGCTCACCTTCTAGCGATGACAGTATTTAGGGTAGGTGCTCAGTAAGTACTGGCTTTACGGTCTAAATGCTGATCTCACGTAATCCTCAAAACAGCCTCAGGGAGGCACTACATACGCCCCATCTTACAGGTGGGGATACTGGTCTGAGGTTCCATGGGTGATGCAGCGCGCACCCCTGCCTCAGCACAGCGGCACCCTCTGCCTCCCGGACTGCGTGTTCGCCGCCGGTGCACTGCCCTACCGCGGCGTCCTCCTGGGCCTGTCTTGAAAGCCATTTGTGTAGGGGACATGTTTTGCTCTACTCACGAAAATGGAAAGAGCCTGCAGGCTACCGTAGGACAATAACAACAGCCTCGCAGGGTATAAAGGAGAGGAGTTGTCTCTGTGAGGCTGTCTTTCCAGTTAGAGGAGCGAAAAGCTAATTGGACGGCGCTCCACCCCCAGCCCTTTGGAGGAGGCTGTACGTTGTATTTTCCCAATACATTTTACTACTAAAGTAAAGAAAAACCCAGAGTTGTACAAAATAAAGAAAGCAAAGTTCGGTATTGCCTCGTGCGAGTGATCTGGTTGGCCTGTGGTTGCGGGAAGACCGGCTCTGTGAGAGGCCGATAGTTTTTCACGCCAAAAACTTCCGAGGTCAAGCAAGTGCGGGAAGCTCGGGGCTGACCGCCGGGACTTTCCTTAACTACAGAGCTTCTCGGAGCCTTTAATTCACCCGAGTCCACTGCGTCTCTCCCCTGCAGGGATGTAGCAGGCAGCATGTGCTACACTTATCGGACCTTACAATTTGGAAGTGGGTGGGAAGGAGGGGAGGTTTACAACACGTGAGAAGCTCACGGAACCAGAGTTCCGAGGAAGGTGAGCCTGGGAGACGCCTGTCTCCTTGGAACCACTTTCTCTGTCTGGAGGCGACATTTGTCTCACTGGGCACATCTCTGCACGTGTGTGAATGTCTCCAGCAGCTGCCTTCCTTACATTGTTTGAGACGATCCATCCCGTTAGAGCAGGGTCAGAAGGCCTCTGTCAAGGTTTTAGGGACTTTTTTTTTTTTTGGTAGGGGAAGCTGTCGGAGGGAGGGACATCGAAATCCCAGCAGTAGTAAAGTGAAATTAGAAAAAAAAAAAAAAAAGAAGCAGGTTTCAGCCCCGGTTCTGCCATGGCCTTGCTGTGTGCCCTTGGGGGGACCTTTGGCCTGCTCTGGGCACCTGTCCTGTTCACCCTTCCACAACAGGTGGGAACGGGCCAGCTGGTCTGGGGGCCCTTCCAGCTGCCACATTCTTTTCTTGCTCTGATCCGCCACCCAGATGGGGAACGTGCCTGCGGCAGCCACGTGGATGACACTGTCACTGAGAAACACGTGTCTCCTGGGACCAGGCTCCCCCTTGCCAAGGGCCCCGCCCTGCTGGGTGCAAAGGCTATTGAGGCTCTGAGTAACAGAGGCCCCTTGGGCATGACCAGAGAGTCAAAAATCCTCACCTCCAGGTGCCAGCGCCTCCTTTTAAGCCCGGTGACTTTGGAAAGAACCACAGATGAGCCCCCTGAAGCAGCTCTGAACATAGTCTGCGTTCAGATTTATTTCAGTGGATGGGATGGCAAGGGGGCACCCACTCTCTTCCTTAACCCAGTCCCTCCCAGTTGTTCCCCCAAATCCTACTATTTCTCAGATCCCCCCCGCCCACCCGCAGCTCCTCCCCAGTGCCCACTGCTACTGGCTAGTCCCTAAGCAGTTCTGAGCACTTCCCATCTCACGCGGGCCCCTGGTTCTACACAGTTCCTTCTTGTCCGTTCCCTATCTCTTGACCTTCTCCGGAATGGCCCCATTCTTCCCAATACCCTGCCACGGCACCCAGTTCTTCCTGTTCTTCCCAATCCCCCATTCCTCCTTTTATTCATTCAACACATACTGATTAAGCACACAGAACATGCCAGATACTCCTCTCGGTTCTGGAGGTACAGCAGTAAACAAAGGAGACGTGGACCTGGCTCTCGGGGAGCACGCATTCTGGAACGGGAGAGCCGGAGGGCGAACAAGCACGTGAGAGGTGGCGATAAAATAAGTGCGGAAGAATTCAGTGGAGTGAGGGAACAGTGGGTGGTGAGGACTGCTATTTTCGGACGGGGTGTCGCAGAAGGCCTCTTGGAAGAGGTGACATTTGGGCCGAGACCTCAGTGCAGGGAGTCCCTTCTCTGGGTAGGAGCAAATCTGTCCCGAGCCACCTCTCGATGCTCCCAAAGCCAGCCACCCTGGGCTTTTGACGCTGAGACCTGGCCGTGGACAGGCTGGGCTGGGCCTGAACAGGGACCGAGCCCGTCCTTTGCAGGGAGGAAGCCAAACTGCCCAAGTCGTGGTGGCCGCCCCTCTGCGGCCACGTCCTCCTTCTCCTTGCCTCTTGCCATGGCTCTGGGCCCTGGCTTGACGACACACCCATGAGGTCGGGACGACTGCATGGGAAAAGCTGAACGCAGCCTCAGCTGTTTCCAGAGGGTGCGGACCGCCAGGGCACAAGTTTACAGTGGGTGGGGCCTCCCTGTCTGGGTCTGGGCCTCAGTTTCCCATCTGTGGAATTCGAGGGCCAGGTGGTGTCTGAGGACCCCTCCAGTTCTAAACCACTGCATGACTCTGGACCCGCACGGGCTGGGTTTCAGGAGGAAGTAAACAAAGACCTGAGGAATAAAGACCTCTTAGCTGAGAGTCGGTGGCCCGCCTTTACTCCTTCGTCAGGGAGGACGATGGGAAACTCAGTCACGGAAGCATTGTCCTCAGAAGCGGGTCCTTCTCCTCCAAGGCCCTTAGCTCTCTGACATCCAAGTCTCTTGGGTTCTCGGTGGTCCATTCTGCATGCCACACGGGACCTCTGCTTTATATAAAACGAATCATAAAGGTGGTTCCACCAGCTTGTGGGATGCTTTATTCTCTCCCCACCCATTCTCTGACTGGGGATGAAGGACAGAGCTATAAACTCGGCTTGGCAGGCAGCCCCTTATCAGTGGGCTGGGCCCGGCACTGTTTGCTGAAGGCCCTGGGTGCCCAGGTGCGGCCACCATCCAGGACTGAAATGACAGATGGCTGAGGCTCAGAAGTGAACATCCCGTTTCCTCTGGACAAGCCGTGTTTGCACAGGGACGAGTGGCCTGAGGTCCCGCTGACGGGCAGGGGAGAGGCCAGGCCCCACGCCAGGCCCCGCTGTGGCCTCTGCGCACAGGGCACAGGGCTGGAGACCCACAGCGCACAGAGCTCACACTGGGAGCACATCGCCCACGGGGTGCGTGCAGAGTGGAAGCTTTACCTAACATTTTAAAAAAATTATGTAATGTAAGCGGCTAAGTAATCAAAAGCATCATTTTTATAGTAAAACAAACAAGAGGAGTTTGTGAAGTGAGAAAGAAATATGAAAATTCACAGAAATAAAAAAATAAAAAGCCGGATGCCACAGACACTCGGGCGTGAAGCGGGCTGCGCCGGGCCACTCCCTCAGAGCTGCCTGGACTCGCGCTCGGCGTCCTCTCCCGTGAGGACGACGCGAGGGAAGCCACTCCACGGATGGCGCGTGCCCACCCCGTGCCGGCCGCGGTCTTCGGTGCTTCGGGTCAGACGCCCCCGAGTTTCTGGGCCTTATGTTGTTGGGGTTTTAAAAGAAATCTATATAATGGAGGTAATGAAACTTGCCTCACTGGGTTACTGTGAAGATGGAATTAATTACCTCTATCTGCCTGTCTAGATATCTATCTACCATCTCCTACCTACCTACCTACCTGCCTACCTATCATCTCCTAGGACAGTGCCCAGTAGTCAGTGGAGGCCCGACTACTTGCAGCTTCTGCCCCCCACCCAGGGGTAAAGACGACAATGGCATCTGCCACCAAAGCAGATACCCCTCAAAATGATGTGTCACCTCCACCCTCGGGATCCTCCTCGCAAGCATGAAAGTCCTGTTTCGTTTCTCTGGCACGACCAAGGTTTCCTAAGCAGCATCAGGTCGTACAGAGAACAGGTGCATGCGTTCCATCAACAAGTGTTGATGGAGTTCCTACTCTGCGCCAGACGCGCAGCGGAGAACAACATGCAATCCTCGCGTTCACGGGGCGCACGTGGCGGAACACAGGTAACAAGCAAGAAATATAGAAATATGCCAGGTAGCAGTGGGCACTGTTAACAAATATAGAGCAGGTAAGGGAAGACGTGACAACAGTGGTGGGGGGGAGGGCTCCTAATTTAGAGGGCGGGCGGGCGGGCGGGCGGTGTGCAAAGACCTAGGAAAGTGACGTTTGCACGGGCCGGGAGGAGCGAGACCGGGAGGCAAGGAGACGTGCTCGCAGCCTGCGGCAGGCTAATTAGCAGGCCAGGGGCCTGGAACCAAGTTCTCTGGCCACCCAGCGTGCTCCCTGCTGCTCCACTAGCTCGGGGCCAGGGGACTGGAGTCAGGGGTGGGAGGGGCTGGTGGGGGGCGGTGTAGCACCGGGTGGGGATCCGCAGGGCGGGGAAGAGAACGTCACAACTTCTAGTCAACCTGTAGTTTTCTATCTGTCCTGACATATATACTGTAAGTATATATTTGATATTATAAAAATGTGTAATATAACATAATGACACTATAACTTATACATAATATGAATATATATTAAGATACATAAATACACAGATGCGACAGAGGCTGAAACATCGTTTCCCACAGAGGCACCTGACCGGAAGCGTCTAGAGGCCCTGCTGCTGCCCCCAGCGCACCTGCCCGGGGCCCCACGGCCGGAGGAACTCTCCTCTCTGGAATACACGCACTTGTCCAGGTGAGGCAGGCGGGCCTCCCTCCATGTCTGGAGAGCTCCGCCAGCCCTGGAGCTGTGTTCAGGACCACCTGGTCATGCCCACTCTGGGCTGAGACCTCCCTGCCCGCCCTGCTACGCCCCTTCGGGTAATCAAGCCCAGCACGGCCCTCTCGGCCCAAGGGAGCCAGGCAGGTGGCAGCCGCCATGGCGGGCAGGTGCTCCCCTCGGGCTCCCTGACCACAGATTCCACCCAGCTGGCGATGCTGAAGTGTGCCGTAGCGTTGATTACATCACCAGAAAGAAAGGGGGAGAGGCTGCCAGTGGAGAGAAACAACACCCTAAAGGCTCATTATGTTAGCAAACTAATAACAGTCATACAGCCAGGGAGAGAGTTGCAGCGTTTGCTGAGTCAGAAAGATCACAGTCCTTACTGCCGAAGAACAATGATGCCTTTGGTTGCCGGCGCTGGTCGGGGGGGAGCAGCTGAGTGCAAGGCACACGGCACAGGCCCCGGGGGCAGGGGGACCTGGGGGTAGAGACGGGGGCCATGCAGCTCACTCCCTGATGTGCGAGGACCGGGCACAGACCCAGCCGCCAGAGGCCCTGCTGCCTGGCTCCCCAGAGCAGTGCCTCCTGGGCCCACCGGGTCACACACGTGTAAAGCAGGCAGGCGGTAAGACAGGAGGGAGTAGGGGAGCCTGGGGTGGTGGGCCAGAGAATACACACACATCTAAAGCAATTACATGTATTTCTTCTTGTTAAAAACACTGCACGGGCCAATGAAACAAACGAGAGAAGCAAAAAGCTCTCCCTCGTCAAAAAAACAAACAAAAACAAAAACAAAACACACACAAAAAAGCCACACCCCACACAACGTATCTGAGAGTGACATGTGCTCTCTGGGCAGCCATTCAGCAATCTCTGCTTTGGTCTGAAGGCGTCCAGACTTTCTAAAGACCCGCTTTCCAAACCCCAGGAAATGCAGCACGGACCGACGAGGAGACGGTTTCCGGGGGCAGCACGTGCCGTGGTTAGGCTCTCAGCGTGGCGCCGAACCCAGCTAAGTTCCTGCTCCACTGCCGCTTCCTGGCTGGGCAAGCTCGGATGAGGTTCCTGGCCCCTTTCCACCCCCAGTGTATGGTTGTGCAAATGGAGAAGAAACCACCAAACTGATGGCTCTTGGAAGGATGATCATTTAAACAAGATAAAGCGCACCAGGACTTCTCAAATTGATGTCTTGCGTGCATTAACAATGCACACGGCCACAACAGGGCAGAATTCTCGCATCACTCCCTGTCTCCCGCTCTGCACCGCTGGTCCTTTCCCCCACAGTGGGTGTCCCTGCTAGCCACCCAGGCGCCCCGACCAAAGGCCGTGCAGCGCTCCCTGGTTCTGCTTGCCTGACCGCCCTGCCCGGCTGAGCAGTAGTGAGCTGGAGTTGGCTGCACCCCACTCCTCAGGACTAATATGCTTCGTTCACGGCACAGAGCAGCTTCAAGTCGGCCACGGCAGGAATGTCACACCACACGAACTGGTGCACCCCACACAAGGCTGCGCTCCCACCCTGCTGGCTAGCTGGCTGCACCCCACCGTCCCACTCCTGAGCAGGGGTACTGACTGACTCTAGCCCAGGCAGCTGCCTCTCTCGCCCACCTGGAAGACACGATGGCCTTCTCCCTGCTTTCTCTCTTGCCCCTCCTCTGCCCCTCCTCCGCAGAGCAGCCAGACTGAACTTCCAAAGTGTAAATCAGATCACATCTCTCTTCTGATTAACTCCCTCCAGTGGCTTCTCCACAGACTCAGAAAAAATCCCGGAGGGCCCCTGCCTGCCCCATCACTCCTTCCTGCCTCCAGGTCCCACGCGCTCACCACCCTCTATCTTCCTGCTCCCATGCCCGCTGCCTGGGAGGCTCTCCCCCGAGGCCCTGAGCTCAGACTTCGCTCCGCAGGAAGCCCTCCCTGACCACTGTGGCCCAAGCAGCTCCCCAGCTCCTTCCCCGCACCTGCCACTGACTCTGTGTCTTCGTCTGCCAGAACCAGAACGGCGGCTCCCTGCGGGCAAGGCCCCTGCTGCTTTCACTTGCAGCCATATCGCCAGTGCCTGCCCGGAACGGCACACAGCAGCCCCTCGGGAAGTACATCCCGTCCCACCGGCCCGAGGGGCCGCCAGGACGGTGCCGCTGTTTTCCCCACTCCCTCTCCGTTAGAATGGACCCCATGTTCCCGTCAGAAGGCAGGGCGGTCGGCCCCAGCTCCATCAGGCCCCGACACAGTGACACACCCAGACACTCACCGGACAAGCGAAGGACGCTCAGTTCGACTAGTTGGTACCCCCTGGGTGACGGACAGCCACCACCTCCCAACCTTCACTTCCTCGTCTGCAGAACTGGGAGAGGCACACCCGCCTCAGGAGGGTAGTGTGCATCAAAGCAAGCAGCATGCGAAAGCGCCACGCCCTGGCTGGCACACAGTGGGAACACGCATCCACTTCCCTTTCGAGATACCACCCACCACATCTCCCGTTCCTCTGATGGGTTAGCCGGTTCCCCTGGCATTGGGACACTTGATTTTTTTTACCTAGGAAAGAATAATTCAGATTTTGCTCAATTCTCCTCAAACACCCAGGCGCAACGGCAAACCCCAATTCCGACGAGACAGCATTGCTCTGTGAAGACATAATGGGTCGGCCCACGGCTGCCCCGTGGCAGGGGCAGCCTGGCACAGCCTCGGGGCGCAGAGACGTGGGGCCCCACCCGTCCCGCCTTCGCTGGCTCCCTTGGAGAGAGAGGGCACCACCAGCTGCCCGGAAAGATCTGCTGGCTGCCAAGCTGCACCCAGCCTGAACAGAGCCGTGCCTCTCTGTCCCCGAGGCCGATGTGAATGTTCTCAGCCATCCTCATCAAAGGGGCCACGAGACCCAGGGTCACGTGGAATCCTGGAGGGGTCTGGATGGGCTCAGGTGGGGCAAGTGAGTTCCAAGGACCCAGTAAAGGTCCCATAAGGGTCCAGTTAAGGGTCCCATAAAGCTGGGAGTGTAACTGGGCAGACGAGACCCCAGTCCCCTGACTACGCCATGCAGTCCTGTGTCAGAGCAGAGGGGTGTCCACACGGGCCCGAGCGGGCCTCGGCCCAGGCTGCCGTCCTACTGGGGGCCCCCCTGGGACGTTGGCACAGGTTGCTGTCCTACAGGGGGCTGCCTCCAGAAATCTACTGAGGCGTGAGGACGAGCTGCTGACAGGCCTCGCCACAGGCCACCTGCAAAGGAAGGTGGGGTTCTCTTCAACGTTGGTTGCTGGGCCTGGGACTGGGGTCAGTAGCCCCTACCCCACTGGCCTGCCCTCGGGCCTGGCAGAGACCACAGGGCCGAGAAGCCTCTGCAGAAGGGGACACAGCCTGGGGTGGAGGGAGACTGCGGCCGGGGGGGGGGCACAGTCTACACACTGGGGGTCTGCCATCACCTGTCCCCTGAGGCTGGGTTCCTCCCCACTGAGCCTCAGCCTCCCTGCTGTGAAACGGGGGGCTCGGACTGGTGATCCCCGAGAGTCCCTCCATTTTGGACATCCTCCAAGTCTAATGGCGCTCCTACAAGTCACTCGCTCTTTCCAGTTCTGGTCATTCACTCAACACACATTGACCGGGACCTTTTCCGGGCCAGGCGCTGTGCTAGGCACTATGGGACAATAAGGAGATGATTGAAGTGAAGTCTTTTCTCTCCAGGAGCTTTGAATCTTATTCCTTGGGCAAGTTACTTGACGCGGCTCTGTCTCCACTTCCTCAGCTACGAAGCAGGTCGATGACCGTTCCCATAGCTGACGCGGATCAGCGTTCCCCGGCGTGCCCGCACCTGTGCTGAGCGAGGGCCTCCCCTTCACCCCTCACTTCCCGCAGGTGGGTTCGTGCCCTGGGCCACAGGGATGAGCAGGACACTGGCCTCACGATGAAGGCCCTGGAGGTCGAGATGGGGAGAGCCTTCTGGATGATTCGATGACACAGGCCCAACCTAATCGCATGAGTCCTTAAAGCAGGAGACCTTCCCAACTGCATCACAAAGAGACGCAGGCAACCGAAGAGGGAGCAGAGAGGTGCAAGGGAGAGGGACTTGCTCACCACTGCTGGCACCGAGGATGGAGGGAGGGGGCCCCGGGCCAGGGCACGCAGCGGCCTCTGGAAGACACGATGGCCCCCAGCCGTCCAACCAGAAGGAAAAGGGCGCTCCCACAGCCACAAGGAGTTGAACTCTGCCAACAACCCCAAAGAGGAAGCAACAGGTTGTCCCCTAGAGATGCCAGAGAGAAAGGCAGCCTGCGGACACCTGGATTTGAGTTCGGGAGTCCCGTACCTGACTTCTGACCTACGAGCTCTAAGGCGATAAATCCGTATTGTTTTAAACCACGGAATTGGTGGTAACGTGGGATGGCAGCCACGGGGGGGCTACTAGGGTGACTACACACCGAGACAGCACTGGGGTGGCCGTCGGGGCGTGTGCAGGGCCTTGGTGTGGGACGTGGATGCCCAGACACACCACGATGCTCGTCTCACAGCCAGAGCCTGAGATGGTGGTGCCAGCTCACCGCACCTGGTCCTCCTGGTGCGCCGCGAGGGCTCAAAACACATTAGCTACATTTATCACGCTCCTCATCAGCTCCTACAAGCCAGCAGCGAAGCTATGCCACGTTGTTTCTCACATGTTGGCGAAGGGGCTGAACCGCCTGCTCCGTCAGGCTCGGGGTCTCTCAGGCTGACCCTTGGCTCTCTCTGGTCCCGTGATTCCACCTGAGATGGGCGCTCAGGCTCCCGGGCTCCCGCGGGAGCCTCAGGCCCTCGGCGGGGCTGGGCTGGGGAGCACAAGTGAGGGGGACAACATCTCACAGGGGGGATGGCTTTTTAAAAAAAGTTTTTATTTATTTAATTTTAGAGAGGGGAAGGGAGGAACAGAGGGAGAGAAACATCAGTATGTAGTTGCCTCTTGCATGCTCCCCCACTGGGAATCTGGCCCGCAACCCAGGCATGTGCCCTGCCTGGGAATCGAACAGGCGTCCCTTTGCTTCGCAGGCCAGCACTCAATTCACTGAGCCACACCAGTCAGGGTGGGAATGGCTTTTATGCTCTTTGTGGAGGCCACTAATCCAGGGAACTGCAGGGCTCCCGGGCTTGGGGAGCACCCAACTCTGCATTATCACATCGCCCTGGCTGCGGAGGGGCACACGCTGGGCTCACTCCCAGGTCTACTTTAAGAACATTTTAGGCGGACAGCCCCCTACCCCCTGCGGCAACAACCCCAGCATTCCACACTTTCTGCGGAGCAGGGGGTTCTCCGCCAGCCTTGTGGTTCTGCTGCAGGGATCACGGAAAAGGACTGCAGAACACGTTGCACCCCAAGGAGACTGCCTCACTTGCCCTCCGGAACTGTGAGCACGTTGCTGCTCCCTCCCTCCCACTGACATGCTCTGTTCTTAATAAGGTTTCCATAAAGATCTCTCCTTCGAGATAATCATAGACTCGCAGGGGCATGCCACTCTCAGCTGTCAGCATCGTTTAGGAAGACCTTATAAAGGCTTTAAACCTCCTGCTCATCTCAAATTGAGCTTTCTTAAGAACCCCGTTCTAGCCCATTGCAAACTTCGGTGCTCGACTCCCAGCTCTTTTCCCAAGTCCCCCCCACATCCCAGCCAGCGTCTTGCCAGCCCCACGCAGAAGCAGAGAGCTGATGTTCTCTGGGAGCAGCGTGGCTGGTGCTGGCCACACTTCTTTCTGCACTGGTTTCCTCCCCAACTCTGGGGTGAAAAACTAAAGGCCACAGGACACAGGCACGTGTACACCTTTGCTGAAATGGTAACAAGGACCACGTCATACCCGCGCTTCCATCCCCCGTTCACGGTGACGAGCTGCCTTTGGAGAATGAACAACGGTTCCCAAGGAACACTGCCATCTCATTGTCTGGTCCAGAGTTCCTCCACCTGCCATCCCTGGGCACCTGGGGGAGATGCGGGGGGCAGGTCTGCGGGCTGCCTTTGGGGGAGCGCTAACCCCTATATGGCAGACTTGCTGTTTCAGCTTCAAAGATGCGGGATCCTTTCCCTCCCCCGAGGAGATTCTTCACAGCTTCCACTGGTTTCTGAAAGGGTCTGTGACCCAAAGATATCAAGAACCCCAGTTTTCAGGCCCTAGGCTCCTCCAGGAGGCTCTGAATGCTCCAGGAGAAGGTTCAAGGACCGTTCTGTTCTGGAAATCTGGAATTACCACGGAACCTGGCCCGAGGAGGCTCGTAGAAATGAGCCTCCTCGTTCTGGTGAACGACTTTCACCAGAATAAGGTTTGAAAGCGCCCTCCAAGGTGGCTTCCTCACGGGGCAGGAGAGGGGGGAATTCTTGCAGGCAAGTGGGTACGACGGCCGTCCCCCAGGCTCGGAGGTGACGCGCCGGGCTGTGCCTCCAGCTTCAGTCTCTTCACCTGCAGAAGGTGGCCAGAGGCGTGCGCCCTGCGTGGCGGCGGGAGGCGCTGCAAGGAGGCTTCACGAAGGGGGTGGGCGTGGAGGAGTGCGCACAGTCAGCCCCTCCTGCCGCGTTTCTAGGGCTGGCACAGCGGCCCCACGGCTCCTCACCATCAGGCCGACACACAGGAGCCTCCTTGGCCTCGTTGGGTTTTCGGACTGAGGAAGGCCTTCTCTCATTCTGAAAATTCAAACTCTCAGACCTGGGAGAGCCCACGGCACCCGGGCCTGGCCCTAGTGACAGGAGCCGCGTGGCGGGTGTCCCCACCGCTTTGGGGCCCTTACTGCGTGCACCTCCAGAGCTTCTGGTTCAGGGGCCATGCAGTTCAGGGCCCTCCTGGAGAACAGAGGGCGTCAGGACCACACAAAAAGCGGAGTATGGCAACGGACAAGGGCCCGCACCGAGCGTGGAGAGAGGTGGGCTCCAGCCTTGACTTCTGGTTTGCTGTGTGGCCTAGGAAGGGCTGATTTTCCCCTCCGTGTTTTCATGGGGCTCGGGGTGAAAGAAGAACAGATTCCCGACTTGTCTCATACAAAACAAACTAACTAACCTCTGGCTTTCTCAAAGGAAGCTGCAGACGTGGTGACCTGACCAACTCGGCCCCCCGCGCCCCCAAGAAGCCTTTCGCTGTGGGGAAGTGTCAGCCAGGGCTGAGACGCAACGGGGCAGCTCAGCTCCCCAAGCCTGACTGGCTTCTCCCGCACAGGGGAGCTCCCGCCCACAGCGGGGTCTTGCCAGAGAGGGCGGGTTAGGTGTGCATTCACTGCCGGAAGTGCAGCTCCAGGAAGGCAGGGGACTAGGAAGGGTTCATAAGAACAGGTCTTAACCCTATGTGGTGGTTTCCACCCAAGACCTAGCGGGTGCAGCAGTACATCCCCGAGGACACCAGCGTCGCCACCAGCAACGGAGCCCAGGATGGTCTCCCTAGGGTGCCGTGGCCTTTCTCTGGAGCGGGTCAACTCAGAGCTGTAGCTGGGGGGCGGAGGCAAGGAACCGAGCACCTCCCCTCCGAGCGGTGTCTTTCACACCTGAAAAGGAGTGTGGGCGTACTCCCACAATGCCAAGATGATGGAAGGGGCAGAGGGCCGGTCTGTTCCCGTGTGACGGAGGAAACATCAGTGGCCCATGGGTTCAGAGGGAGCTTCTGTGATGGGACGTCTGTGCTAAGGCCTGGATGGCGGGCAGGATTTGGCCAAAGAGCGGGATGAAAGGGGCTCCAGGAACAGGGCACATGGTGTGGACGAAGGCCTGGGGATGCAGGAGGGAGCTCACGGGGTGTGTTTCAGAAACCGATGGGAGGAGATCGGTATGGCTGGAGCACAGGAGGAGGCAAGGAGAAGAGGCTGGCGAGGCAGGCAGGGCCGCGGCACGCCTGGAGGCTGGCCGAGGGACCAGGGCAGCAGGGAGTCAGCGAGTCACCCTGGAGCTCTGACGGGGACAGGGCTAATAATGCCCTTCCCAAGCTGGCCCGTGGAGCCAGTTATCACGGTGGACAGTGTGGTTGGGCCCCAAGTTCACTACCAGGCCTCATCACCATCGCTCACTTTATGGGAGAATTAGCTGCTGGAAACCTCTGCTCCAAACTACCGCCGCAGAACACCAATGCCCCACTTCTGTCCTCTCCGCAGCCTCATCTGCTGCTCTTCCCCACAGCCCGCAACCCTGCGGGAACCGAGAGGGGGTGGGGGTCCATCCCCACCTACCAGGAAAGGCCTCTGGGCCCAGTTCAACCCACCTCCTTGCTCAGGATCGAGTGAGCCCGTCGGGGGCACTCAGCTTCGGGAGGGAGCAGCTCTGCTGAATATATCGGGGCATTTGCCGCCTCCAGCGCAGGGCAGGGGGGAAATGAAGAGAGAAGCCATGCAAGACGTTTGAGAGGATTTCCTAGCCCCGCTGGGGCGAGGCACAGCTTCTTAGGTGTTTTTGGAAATTTCTAGAATAGCAGAAATACTTGGATGTTTGGATTGAAATGCAAAACCCAGCAGCGCTCGCTGCAAATTAGGAGAAGTTTGGCGACGCCGCTGCCTCCACCCGAGTAAGTGGCTCTTCCCCCCTGGAAACATGCACAGCACACTCTCTGTCCCTCATCAGGCTTTACTACGTGTTGTTATTAACTTACTCCTACGTTTCCTCCACCGCGTTTGATTTTCAGCCCCTCGAGGTTAAGGTCCAAGGGGTACCATCCACACACACCATGGTGGCAATGGTCACCTTGGAACGGGGCCACCCAGAGTCCTACCCCCCGAGAGAGTGAGTTTGGACACCTGACCCAACCTTACTCTGGTTTTCTCATCTGTGAAAAGGGAGTCATGGTGATGAACTCACGGCGTGATGCCTGATGACTAAATCATCTGAACGCACGCGGACACCCTCTTGCCCTCCCCTGCACTCCCCGCAGCACCCAGGCCGGGGTGCCACAGAGGCTCACTGAGAAAATCGGACCGAGAAAGAGCCGACACTTGACCGGCCCCCCTTAGGCAGCACGGAAGCCCCTGCGTCAGCCGTACAGGGGTTTTTAGGACGCGGGCTCAGAACGGAAAGAGGCAGAGGCTGCACCTGTGTCACCAGGGTCCTGAATTTCACATTCATGCTACCTCGCTGCCAGCGGCTCTCGAGGTCGGCTGGCCTGTGAAAAAGGACGAGGCAGCAACCACCTTGAACTGAACAAGCACACCCAGTCTGTCACTGTTCCCCTGAACTGTAAATCTCGGAGCCCGCAGCTGGTGCTGTAGCAAAGCTGCGAAGGCAAGGACATGTCACAGGGGAACTTTCATTATTAGTTGAACTTGAAAGATGAAAGGTTTGGGGATAAAAAAAAACTTAGAGCAAATATCCACTCTGAAGCCCAAAGTCAAGGTAAATATAGCTTGTGCAAGAAGCGGTTATATTCAATGAGACCTGTTCTGGCTTTTTGGTTTTGTTTTGTTTTTCTGTTTCTGTCTAATAATGATGACCTCTCAAGACCTAGCAGCAGGCCCTGCCCAAAGTATATTCAGCTGCACACCTGAGCCCTGAGCGAAGTACTCTACCTGGATTGGCTCAGCTGATCCTTAATACAAGCCTGTGGGGAAGTGCTGTCATTATTTTGTATTATAACTGAGGAAACTGAGGCACCGGCAGGGCAAGCAGCTTGCCAAGGTCATATAGCCGGCAGGCGGCAGGGCCAGGGCCCAGGGACCCAGGCAGTCTGCCGCTGGAGCCTGCACACTGAACCACTGGGCTGCACTGCCCTTGACCTCTGGGCTCTCCACCGGCAGAATGACGCAGGGGGTGGGGGTGCACTTTGTTGACAGTTTCTGTAAGACTTCCCCATCTACGATCTCCCCTGTGATGCCCACAGGTGGGTAAGACCCGTCGCAGGTCCAACCACCATGTTCCAGGAGGTGAGAACCACAGAGACTCAGCGAGGGTAAGGACTCGCTGACTCTTAGCCGTGCAGCGGCAGAGACAGGACTTGAACCCTGTGCTTCACAGAGGCAGCCGGGTTTGTGCCAAAGAGTGGGCCGTGGCCGCGGGTGCACGTGCCGAGCAGGGCGGCTCAGGGGATCCGAGGTGGGCGCCTCTGCCCCAGTCTCCACTCCCAGGCACACGTGTGGAGGGCGAAGCAGGTTCATAGGCGGCGGATGCTGGCAGCTGAGCAGGGAAAATGGGGCAGCCTGGGGCAGGCCTTTCTCTCCTGAGGGCTCAAACCCCTCCCCCACAGAGTACCCCTCCCTGCACCCCCCACCCCCTCAGAATCAGACTCTGGGAGACTTGGAGGGGTACTGCTGAAGTTCCCGGGCCTTCCTCTGCTTCACAAAACACCTAAGCTTTTTAAAAATTCACATATAATCTAGTTAGAGTAAGCCATATACATCTTAGATGTG
Organism: Phyllostomus hastatus; assembly: GCF_019186645.2. Taxonomy (NCBI): domain Eukaryota; kingdom Metazoa; phylum Chordata; class Mammalia; order Chiroptera; family Phyllostomidae; genus Phyllostomus; species Phyllostomus hastatus. The sequence continues at coordinate 25,015,334 of NW_025334024.1, forward strand.
CAACTCAATAGATTTTTAATAGATGGATACCCTATGTAAACCACCGCCTCAAATAAGACATCACTGCTGTTAGGATGTTTTGCCCCAAACAGCAGGAACGTAGGAAGGAAGGGCGTCCACCATGCAGCACTGGCCCCAGCACCTGCGGGAATGGGCTGAGAATTCCAAGGCCTGAAGGGGAGAGGAGCAGGGGCCCAGGACTGGGCTGTGGAGGAAAGACACAGTGTGGTCAGAGAGGGATTCCCCTCCACAGGGGGGCCGAGAGCAGAGCCCTCCCTAGCCCTGCACACGGCAAGCTCTCAGTGAAGAGCTGGGGTGTGATAGGCTCCGAAACTCTTCATCTACTGGGGACCTAAATGCACAAACAGTGCGTGTATCATGCATGTTTACTGAAGCTTTACATGAGCACTGTGAAAACCTCTACGGCCAACAGTCAGTTTACGAGAAAGCCCACGATGGTACACACGGGCTGCTGTACGCGTTATGTAAATTCACCCTGCATGGTCATCGTGCACTGTGGGCCTATTTGGCTCACGGGGTAGAAAGGAGTATGAATTGAAATCCGCTCCACAGGGGTTTACAGCCTAGATGAAGAAACAAGGCCTGCCCGTCCAGTGTTTGCCAACTGGTGCACAGTCACAACCACAATTATTCGTTATTATATGCCTGGTGCCGGGCTAGATACTTTCTGTTCTGTTTCATCTAATCCCCGAACCTCCTTGCGCACAAGGCCGCAAAGCGAGAAGGCAGCACGGCCGGGATGCAAACCAGGCCGGGCTGCTGCCGGCGCTGGCACACTTCACTACGCTCATACAGCTTCTCTCCAAACAGCTCGTGTGCAGAGCCTCCGCCGGGCTCGTAGTGAGCGAGTCCACACTGGGAACAGTGCACGCGTGTGCACGCGCGCGCACGGGTCTATGGTAAACGACGGGATGATCTGTATGGGGCCAGGACAACACTTTTTAAAACCCCAGTGATGTGGCGCAAACGCCGTACACAAAGTAACGTAAAGAATGGAGAGATTGCTGTGGGTTAGCATCCTGTGGAGCAGACGAGGTTTGAGCTGGCCCTTGGAGGCCGGGTCCGCCTCGGCTACCAGCGTGGGGAGACACGGAGGCTGGGGTGTGTGTAGGCGGCTGCCGGAGGGAGGCATCCTTCAGAGTGAGAGGCAGCTCAGGATCCGCGTGGAGGGTGGGGGCTGGACGACGGCACATTCTCAAAACTGAGGAGAGTTTCAGACCCAATGCAATGGGTGAAAAGAAATCATTTAAGGGGACTGTGCAGGGCAGTGAAGAGCAAACACAGCGTTTCTGGAAGACAGCGGAGGAGGCTCTAGGGCAGAGACCCAGAGAAAGGATGAGCAAGAGCTGGTGGCGAGGAGGCCCAGGATGGGCACGGGCAATGGATAGACAGGCAGCAGGCAAATGTCGGGAAGAAGGTGACTGAGTGGGAGTAACGGGGCCGCTCATGGACCTGGGGGTGGGACAGAGACACTCTCTTGCCCCCCGAGATGGCAGAGGAGGGGCTCTTGCAAGGCACGCTGGTCCCTGAGAGGGCAGGGACCCGGGTCAGAAGTCAGCACCCCCATGCTGAGGGCAGGTTTGAGGACAGCACTGCTCGAATATCATTTCTGCTCCCATGGTTTTTATTGCCTGTTTAAAAATGTCCAGCTTATTTTAACTTCATCTTAAACAGAATTATCAGTAAAGCCACAGTTTTGATGTGTTAGGGACCTTTTGTCCTAAAACACGTTAAATAAACATATCCACATACATGTTCACTTGTATGCCAGCGAACTTCCAGGCTATTCCCCAGAAAACCTGCCCTGGGGCTCTGGCTCCCAGGAGTCTGCTTCTTGACCCCCAGGTTTGCTTGCTGAGCGTGTCCAGGGTCAAGGCCATACCAAGGTCAGCAACCCTGAATGAAGTCTGCATGCAGGCCAGCCCTCCTGTGCTCGTTCAAGCCGAAGTGCTCAGTGCTCGTGGTCTGGGGACGGGAAACGAGGGAGCAGGCGGCAGAGCCAAGGCCCACGAGGAAAGCCTCCTCCACAAGGAGACCAGCAAGACAGGGTGGCCCATACTCTGGGTGCTTGTGGCCTAGAGGCCAGCCAGAAGTGCCTGGTCCTTCCGACACTGTGCAGAGTCCACCGATGTCACTCCTTCCCTCCTATGTCCCTCCTCTGGTGGGACATGTACACACACACACACACACACACACACACACACACACACACGCATAGATAGGAACCCCATCCCCAACCCTCCAGGGAGACAGCTGCAGGCGAATGACAGTCCGCACGCCTACCAGACAGAGGTGTAAGCGGGTCTGTGATGGAGCTTCCTTTCTGACCCTGCCCGTGAGTGAGCCCACTTCCGAGTAGCCACGGAGCTGCAGGGGCGCCCACTTCTCCAGGTCACCTGCGACTCCACTGGCACAGGCCTCTGTGGTTCCCCGAGCACCCCAAGCCCACTCCCGACCTGGCGCCGTCGCACTTTCCAGCTGAACGTTCTTCCCCCTTGTGCGGGGCTGGCTCCCTCCCCTCTGCCTGCGCTGTGCTCTGGTCCCCTCTTCTGGGGCAGCCTTCCCTGACCGCCTTCAGAAACTGCAACACCCCCTCCCCATCCCTGACCTCCTTTCTGGCTTTACCTTTCCCCCACAGCATTTGTCACAGGTGGCCCACTGTTTTACTTATCTGGTGCCCACCGCCCCCACCCCCCCAGCAGGTGAACACGCTCCACGGGGGCAGGGACTGGCTCAGTCCCGACGCTGAAAACAGCGCTGGGGACACCGCAGGGGCTCAAGAACTATCTGCAGAGTGAAAAAAAGTGAATGAACAATAACAGTGGAAAGAATTTCACCAAATGGTTTCAAACACTTGAGTGTGAGGGCTACAGCACCCAAAAATGGCTGAGTTCACACTGTCTCTTTCCAGAAAATATTCGTGTGTGGCCTGGCTTTGCTGAGGGGCCTTAAGTTCGCAGGTGGGTGAGCAGATACCCGGGGTGCCACCGTGGGGGAGGGCTCCTGGGAGGGAGGGTCCCTGACCGTCACCCAGTCTGTCCCTGTGTGGTGGTACCCATGCCATTTTACGGGAAGGGCCGGGCAGGGCACTTCTGCTGTGGGGACTCTCCACACCAACTTCTGTGCTGCCAGAGCCGGCCCAGTGTCTTTGGTGACAAATGACAGTACATCACCCCAATCCAGGAGCTGTTTGCCCAGCAATTTCTGTGACTCAAAACCCTGCCAGGGACCACGAGGAGGATAAAGAACTCTGGGCCCCAGACCGCACTACAGGAGCCCCTGGTCACCGTCCCTGACACGGGTAGAGCATCTCACAGCTGTCACTTCACTGTCACACGCTTAACCCCGTGTCACAAGCAGGCAGAAACGCAGACAGGCCCAGGCACCGGAGCACAGACACCCCAGTCTTCAGGAAGCTCCTCAGGCCTTACTTCTGTCCCATCGACGCCCGCCTGCCCTGCGTGCCTCTGGGACAGGCCCAGCCCTCGGGTTTTCCAGGCCACTCACTGCGGGTGCAGGGGGGAAGGGGAACGCGCTGGAGGCAGGAACATCGCAAAGAGCAGGATGTGACAGGTGACAGCAAGTGAGGAGACAGGCAAATTACATAAAGCGTATCAAAGCCAAGTTCGCTGCATCGTGTCAGGCCCATGGTGGGGAGGGCAGGGGGGAGAGTCTGCGCACCGACTGCCCTCAGGGGCGCTGCTGATTCTTAGCACAAACAACCACACATGACGACTGGGGGCCATCGGGATCAAGGTTAAATGCTGTGCAGGGCATGCAGTTGCTTCTGTTTGCACCATATGACTACTTTCTTTTGTAAGTGTCTCTCCTAGTTTCTAAAACTCTCCCAGAATTGGTAAACAGGGTTTGAAAAAAGAACATTTACATTTTTGTTTTCAAGGAAAACCCACTCTCACCAGTAGCCCTGTGACGGGACTTCCTGGCTTTTCTCAGTTGCTGAAGACTGGCCCCTCCTCCCCTCGCTGGCCAAGCCGCCTCGGGCTGCGCACTCACGTTGGGATCCAGGCTGCGATCCAGCTTGCCCCTTCCTTTTTGCCATTACCCCGCATTGTTGGGCTCCGGGGTTGCATAATTTACGGTCACCCTGTGGCGGGCCGGAGTAGGAAGCTGTCACGCTGAATAGAGCACCGCTGGGCTGTGTGCACAAACAAACCGCTTCACGATTCCTCCGCACAACTGGCAACCGAGAGCCCGCCCTTGGCCTGCGGGCCGCTGCGGACCGACAGCGAGGCTGGGGGAAGGGGCGGGTGCCGGGAAGGGCTGCGACTGTAAATTTTCTCCAGCCCGCTGTGCTACAAAGCAGGCTCATAAGATCCCAACCCTATTTTCAAGTCAGGGCTGAAACAAGATGCCCGGGGCAGCTCCTAATTTGGTTCCTAGAACCCAAGGAGTTGTGAACAGATTTTCTCTGTTGGGAGGGAACTGTGTAGGGGGGCAGGGGTGGAAACTGAGCTTGGGACTTGCGTAGGAACTCAGCCCGAGAGCTGAAAGGAAGCAGGCCTACACAGTTCTGAAGGTGCCGCTGCAGCTCGTGTGTGCGGCAGCCCCGGACCCGTGCGGGCTGGGGCCCCGGGGGATAGCGCGATAGGGGGTCAGCAGCCTAGAGAGCTCTGTGGGCATCTGCACAGACTGCGGGGGGCGTGCAGACTGGTGTACACATAACAGGGCAACAGGATTGCTCTGAATCTGGGATGTCTTCTTGCTGATGGGCAGAGAGATGACCCTGCATGAGGGCTTTAGAAAACCTCTCTGAACCTCAGTTCTTCATCTGCAAGACAGGGACAGCCAAGAGCCCGATCACGAGTTAAGCTGATCAGGTACATTAAACATTATGAATAACAGGTGTTCAATAAATATGATGGCCTTCTCCCCCAATGGCTTCCCCTAACCCGTCCTAAATATTCTCCTTGGGACGCTAAGGCGAAACGGGACCACATTCATTCTTGCTCTGTTACCAGCTCACCATGGGCACCCGGACAGGCCACTCCCTTCTCTGGCCCCGCAGTCTGCAGAGGAACTGCTAGACTTTGTACGGAAATGAAGTGAGGTTGACGTATACGAAGTCAAGGCACAAAAACAATTGTATTTCTATACCCCAGCAACAGATGCAAAATGCAATTCACAAAAAGAAGCAATTATAAGACCATTGTGAAGATTAAGTAGCCAGCCTATACATCTAACAAAAAGTCAGTAAAACCTCTATAGGGGACATCGCAAATATTTTGAAGAGAAATGATGATAACCGAATAAATGGTGAAACATAATATTCTCATGGATCGAGAAGATGCAAGATGGAAAGATGTCCATTCTACCCACACCGATGAGTGGATTCAAAGAACCCCTTGATGAGACATAGGCGGCCTCGTGGCACAGGGATGCACAGATGACCATCCACTAAACACAGCTGGGACAAGTGGCTAACCATTCGGGGAAAAATTAAAACTGGAACTGCTCTCTTATACCATGGATAAGGATCGATTACAGGTGAATTAAACACCGAAATATAAAAGAAAAAAAAAGCTTCAAAGCTTTTTGAAGAGGGAAAAAGGAAAATAGCTTTGGCTCTATCGCAAGATAAAGGTTTCTTAGGTTGGACACACACCCACACCCACAAAACACTGACCCAAAAGGGAAGGTAGAAAAATCTCATCATGGTAAAAATAAGAACATCTTTTTCTCACAGTGCACCCTTAGCAAAGGGGAAAACTAGAGGACGGGAGGTGACGTTTGTAATGAATACGTTTGGGCGAGGACTCGTACCGAGAACTCTTCCACATAGAGAACTCTGAGAAATTAATGAGAAAATTACAACCTAAAAAAAAAAGGGTGACAGAGGAACAGATGCTTCACAGAAAAGGAAATCCGCACCATCCATCCAGTAAATACAGAAAAAGCTGTTCCCCTCGCGAGGAATCTAGAATAGGTAAAGTAAAACCACAGCAAAAAACACTACTACTCACCTACCAGTCTGGCAAAAATGAAGAAGTGTGGCAAATCAGATGCCAGCAAGGATTTGGAACAGTGGGATTTCTCTCTGCTAGCGTGAGTATAACACGGGATAACCACTTCGGAAAACATTAGGGCTTTATCTGATACAGTTGAAGATTCCCAGCAATTCCAGTCCAAAGGTCGCTTGACAAACACATGAGCCTCAGGATGTGTATCTAAACAGGTGCTCCCAGCAGCATCCCTCATCACAACCCAAAGGCACATCACCGGTGCGGTGGGCAAGTAAGTGGCGGTGTCGTCAGAGCTGGCGCGGAGCAACTAATGCTACACAACAAGGAAGTGAATGATGCAGGGTGAGGCGAAAGTAGGTTGACAGTTGTTCATATGGAAAATAATGCGATAATTCATAAGTAGCAATATAAGAATAGACCCTGTACTCATGACCGTAAACCTACTTCGCCCCACCTTTTCTAAGAGGATGCATATTTAGGCGACAAAGTCCACAGAAAAGCAAGGAAACACCATGAAAGTCAAGGTCACGGGAGTGATGGAGGAAGCTGTGATCAAGAGGGACATTGAGGGATCTTCTTGGGTACTAGCCATGTCCTAGATATTTTTCCTAGTGACGGTGACATGAGTATTTGCTTTTTAAAACATTTGTTGACCATGCGATATTAATGCACATTTTGCATGCACACTGATGCAGGTCGCAAACCAAAGTTGGCTTGGACGCTGTCTCCTTCAGAAGCCTTCCCAGAATGCTCTGAGGGAGGTGCGCCCTCAGCATCCTCTCAGCTGGCTGCCACGCTCACTCCTGCAGGGCGGCTCCGCCCTCCGGGGCAGAGGCGGAACCTGTCTGGGCTCCCCGCTGTCCCTACATCCTTTGCGGAGCACGTGGTGAGTGCCCGGCAAACATGTGCTGGATGGATCGACGGCTGCGTGGAAGAATGAGAGCTGGTAAAAGTGATCAGTCCTGAACCGATCCATCGACGGCCAGTAAGACTGCACTGAGCGACGTGGCAGAAGCAGAGACACACCTGCAGCCAGAGAAGCTGGGCTGGCCGCGTACCCTTAAAGAAACCCCGTTCTCCCCCTGATAGTAAAAATGATATAAATCACTCCTGCTTAGGGAATTTCAACTCTGTGCCTTCAGCTGTGTTTCCTCAGTCAATCCCCACAGTGTATCTGCAATGTGTTTCTTTTTCATCCCTTTTTATTGATTAGGAAACAGCTTCAGAGAGATTAAATAATTCCCCCCAAATCACAATGACAGCTAAAAAAAAAAAAGCTAGCGTCAAGATCTCCAAAATTCATGCTTCCTTGACCCCACGACGCGGACTTCCTCTCACCTCAGCCCCTTCGCCCCTGCCACGGGACAGGTGGCAGTGCCTGAGCCGCCGGCCAAGGCTGCTGTGGGGCTGGAAGGGGACAGTGGGTGCGGAAGCAGCTTGCCAACCTGAGAGCACCGCTCAGATGTAAGGAAGGGGCGTGGAATACGCATCTGCCACGGGCCCACGCGAAAGCAGATGGTTCCTGCCCACGTGGAGCTTTCCCGCCAGTTGTAAAGGGGAGCCATGTAAACAGGAAAACGAGGAACACACATCAATAAGCTGATTTTAGGAAACCGCCCGAAACAGCACGCAATATGGGCTCCACGGGGAGACCGGCAGGGAGTGGAGGCACTGCTTGGACCGGGCGATGGTCCCATTTCCACGCTTCCTCTCTGTCGCCCGCTTTCCGCATGGCTGGACGGAGGAGGCTGATGCGCACCAGTGTGTGACCGCCACCACAGCGCAGACCGAGTATCTCTATCCCATCCAGAAGTCCCCCTGTGCCCCTTTGTGGTCCATCTCTCTTTCCTGCCGCCCTTAGAAACCACTAGAGGGATTCCTGTCCCTGCGGTTTTGTTCTCTCCCAGAACGCAGAGGGATCTTTTCAATATATGTCAGGTCAACTTGTTCTGACTTTCAACCCCCCCATGGCGTTCGGAGTAAAACCCAAGTGCCTCTCCCTGGCCCCCAGGCCCTGCGCGGCGGCTCCTCCCTGCCTCTTTAAGTCCCATTTGCATCACTTTTCCTTCCCCGTGGTCCAGCCTCCCTGGCCTTCTTTTTGCTCGTTGCAGCCTCAGGGCCTTTGCACCTATGGTTCCTGCTTGCTCAGCTCTTTCCTGACCTGCTTCCTCATCCCTCACCTCCTCCAACCTCTCTCCACTGCGTCGGCCCATCTCCTCCGTCAGCACACAGTGAGTGTGACGGGAGATGGCCTTGCTCACTCGTTTACTCGCTGACTGCCTACCTCCCTTCTCTGTGACTCTAAGGTCCCCGAGGGCAGGGGCCTTGTTGGTCTCATTAAGAGCTCTAGTCCTAGAAACTGAGAAAGCACCAATGCATGGTCGGTCACTGGTATGCATACAGTGAATAGGCAGGTGCCGAAGAAGTTAGAGAATAGTAAGGTCTACGGAGCTGAGACTCTAAGGAAAGAATTCAAAGAAGACAGAGCACATGGGGCGGGTGGGAGGAATGGCCGAGACGCAGAACCAGAGTCTTCCCGCTGCTGTTCTGTCAGCGCTTCCCTGAAGTCCCCCACGGAAGAGGCCACAGGGAGCCCTGGAGCCAGAGCCGGTGCCTCTCCCGCCCCTGCCCTGGTGGCCTGGGGCTTGTTGCTCTCCCAAGGCAGGAGGGACCCAAGGCCTTCCTGGGCTGGAGCTCCTCCTCGGAGCCGAGGTTGTTCGGTCTCCGTGCTCTGGGGCCGTCCTCAGCGGCCCTGCCCACGGCACGGCAGCACGTGATCCCGGACTTGGAGGCCCCGACTGTTTCACGAGACGAGCTCCTACCTTGCAGGGCTCCGTGCTCTCGGCGGAGAGTCCACGTGGACGCAGCACGCACCGGTGTCCACAATTCCCTGAGCTGATGTCCCAGTTTTCTTTCTCAATTAGCACTCGATTTCTGGGAGCTTAATTTCGATATAATTTATTAGCGCAGTTGGGGACAAGGCGGGGAATTCCTTTGCCACGAGAACATCCTGTTTTGCTGGACGGCAAGATCTAAACTAGAACCTCGAGACTCCTCCTGCCCCCCTGTTCTCCACCCCCTCTCCCCACCTGGAAGTAGCCATGGGTCTCCCAAAGGCAGGTTCCCCTGCTTACCTCCACAACGGGGGGCTCCTTTCTCGGGCCCCCTTCTCCTCTCCACCAGGGTGCTCCCCCCAGGGGCCTGGTGCCCACTCTCCTGACCCTACCATGTGGGGCAGCTGAGCCTAATTCTCCTCCCAGCCCCGACCTCTCTGCTAACTGCCGGAACGACTTCCCGAGGACACCGCTGAACATTGCGAGCACGACACACACGGTACCCAGCAAGGACCTGGGATGCGTGCTCCTGGTCCGACCTGCTCCCCTTCTCTGCCCCCTCTCTGCCTGCTTCTCCGCGTTCCAACTCCGTCGTCCAGGTTTAAAACCGGGAGGACTTCCCCATCTCCTCTCTTCTCCGTGTGTTCGACTGGACACCGGGTCTTATCTCTTCTGCCTCCGAAATCTCTCCTCCATCCAACTCCTTACTGATGTTCCTGCACATTTCCCAGTTTGAACAACAACAACAACAAGAAAAATCTCTTTTCCTAAGCCTCTTCTCCGGTATCCCGTCTCCAAGTCTCCCCAACTTGGCACCCTACTACCCTACCATGGAGTAGGTATTCAAAGTACATACCCCTTAGCAAAATGGCCAGGGAACGCCACAGTCTAGCTGTGCTCTTCATTTCCAACCAGACCCCCAGACCCCCGCTCTCCAGCTCCAGAAGGCTGCCCATGACTCTGACGGCGCCCTGCCTTTGTGATTTAGCTCATACTGTTTCTTCTCCCTGGAAGCCCTGACCCTTTTCATCAGGATGATTCTGGTTGTAAAAGAGAGAATTCCAGCTGAAATAAGTTTATGTAAAGGAAGAGATTTATTGCTTCACATGAGTGTCCAGTCCACAGAGCTGACGCCAGCGATTATAATAACACCACCAGGCGTCCTTCTGGCTCTCTCCTTCTCTCCCCCCTCGCCTCCCCCTCGCCCATCTTCCGATCTCTCAAAGCCTCAGCCTCTCCCGTGATAAGCAAGCTTCCTCCTTGCAGAGAGCAACGGAGATGTGGGAACATGGCCACAGACAGCTCCAGCCTCCCATCACTCCAACCCAGCAAGGGCACTGCTAGGATCCCAAAGAGTTTCTTCTCCTAGAAACTGTAACATTCCAGAGGAGGACTCTGACGGGCCTGGCTCGGGTCCCATCCCATCCCTGGGCCAGTCGCTGTGGCCAGGAGGATAGGGTACTGTGAAGGGCAAGCCCCGAGTCACCCCACTGCCATCTTCAAGCCACAGGAGGCAGCGATGGGCAGCCCCACCAGAGGAGTCTAGTAGGAGTGAAGCCGGGCACCGTAATACAGCGGGTGTCAACCGGACTCCCCTTCTCCACCTGGCCGCCTCGAGGTGCAATCCTGAGCCCTCGTGCAAATTAAATTCCACCGCTGCCTCCCCTCTGCCCTGTGGCACTGATTCGTCTTCTCCAGATGATTCAACTCCCTGAGGGCAGGGATTCGATCAGCAGAGGGCCTCGCCCAAAGGTGTGACTCAAGGAGATCTTCACAGCCTGCAATTACTACGCCCAATTATTTGTTAACGAAGTTATTGCCTGATTCCCCTGGGGCACGGCTTGCTCATCAGCCGAATCTCTCAGCGCCCAGATCAGTGCCTAACACATAATAGGTGCTAGGTAAACACTGGGCAAATGAATCAATGAGCGGTTCGAATGGAATCGAGATCACCAGTCTTCAGTGCGCAGGTACCTACCTAAGCACCGCTGCTTTTTACTTCTCCCCGGTTCACGGAGAAAAGTAAATGATGCAGCAGGAGCTCCTTCAACGTCGTGTGCCCACCATCCCACCCCCAAATCTCCCTGCACCCTCCCCCTGCTTATCGCCCCCCTCGGCGGTCTCATGGAAGGAGATGCGCGTGCAGGTGCAGATCAAGCCACCGTCCGTGTCTGCTCGGCCCTCTGCCCACTCTGCGGGGGCTCTGCCCCCTCCTACCACTCCCTCTCCTGTGCCTTCAATGTCTCAGTCTGGGCTCTTGCTGTATAGCATCGCAGTGGATCCATGTCCCTCCATGAGAGCCAAATGAACGATAAAAATGAAGCCCTCTCTGAACCTAATACCGTCCTCTTCCTCCCTCCCGGCTCCCCTTACTTCCGTGTAGTCCAGGTTCCTTGTCCAGGAGTCTCCTCCCCTCAGGGCCTCAGTTTCCTCTGTCTGTCTCGCTGCTTAGCTCCCACTGCAACCTGGCTTTCCTCCCACCACTCCGCTGGCGCTGCTTCTGCCAAGGTCGCCAACAACTTTCCGGACCCAGTGGGCACCTGCCCATCTTCCTCCTATTTGACTACTGCAGGATCGGACTCAACTGGCGCCACTTCCTCGCCTTCTCGAAATTCTTCCTGGCCTTGGCTTTCAGGACGCGGCCCTACCTGGGGTTTCTTTCCGTCTCTCACAGCTCGCCCTCGCCGCTTCCCTCACAGGCTGTTCTTCCCGAAAGACCCCCATTTCCTGGAGCTGGGGCGGGGGATGCCCATGTGCTGAAGGATGCAGCCTCCGCCTTCCCTCCCCTTCTCACTCGGCCTGGTGACATGACCAGGGTCCAGGGCTCTCACTGCCCACAAGCGCCACAGGGTTCCACTCGACCCTTCTCCCGAGGTGTGTCCCGTGTCCTGACCCACAGGTGCAGCTGCCTGCCAGGAATCCGTGCCTGGACCATCCAAGTGAACAAACCAAGTCAGCGTTTTTCTCCCCAAGTCATCCCTCCCCTTCCTTCCTTTTCCCTCTCTCCGGGAACGGCACCGCCTCTCCATCAGGGCCCGGATCAGGAACCCTGACTCATTCTTGCCTACAATCTTGACGATTTTGTTCCTCCTCAGTGCCCTTCCAATTAATTCATCATCAAAATAAGTCCGACGATTCCACTGCCCAAGGAACTCTCAAATCTGTCTCCTTTTCCCACCCCCACCCTCACTGCTTTAATTCAGTTCTTCATCTTTCCCCACCTGAGTCACAGAAATAACTTCCCATCTGGCTCCTAACCTCCAGGCCTGAGGTGTGAACTGACCCTACCACTCGCTTTCCCAGAACCCTCCGGCACCATCTCGTGACCGTGAGAGTAAGATCCCAAGTGCTCGGCGCCATAGTTGAGGCCCCTGATGGTCTGGTCTCTGTTTCCTCTCTCACCTACACCTCTTGACACTCCTTCTGCATAACGTGCTCGGAACCAACCCAAGTCACTTTACATTCCTGGCACGTTCCACGTGGTGACGCACCGTAGTGCCTCTGCACATGCTGGTCCCTCTGCCTGGAATTCCTTCTTCCCACCTGGCCACCTGCCATTCGGTGTTCAGACTCAGCCCACGTGTCGTTCTCTCGCGGCTGACCTCTACACTCCCTGCCCAGAGAAGGTGCCCTCTGTTCGCCCACAGCTTCGTGGCACCGCCCGCCCTGAAGTGGAAGCGTCTTGTGCCTGTAGCTTCCTTAGGGCTGACTTCCTCAAGGGCAGGGGCTGATCCCTTTCTCTCTGCCTCCACGACATCATGTATAGGCCCAGCACACAGTAGGCACTCGGGAAATGCTTATGGATGATCAGACAGACTGACAGAAAAATGCATAGTTGAATGGGTGGATATCTCACTATCCTGTGTTTCCCAAGCCTTCTCCCAGCCACCTGCTGCCACCAAAGACGGAGCCTTCGGTTGCGGCTTCTCTCTGATGCCACCTACAAATGGCCCACACCTCTGATGCAGGAGTGGAAAATGATTTTGGGGGCTGTACAGATGGTGGTTAGGGCACACTCTGATGTCAGAATCAATGGGACACATGAGGACGACCCAGCACCCACCCAACTCTTGCTATTCTTGGCTACCAAGCTCAACCGAGAGCAGGGCCATCCCACTTGCTGATGGGCACCAGGTCCTCGCCTGCACACTCTCCACTGCCCACACCGGTGGTGGTCGAGAAGGTGCTGTGTGGGGTTAGAATGAATGGAAGGGACATAAATTTTGGAATTAGACACACTGTGACCTGAATGCATTGCTGTCACTTACTCTCTGAGCCCCACCTGCTCATCTGGAAGAGGGAGCTGATGACTGTACTTCCTCATAGGCTGGTGCGGAGAAACAAATGGGGATAATGGGTTGGACTGAAAATGATGACTGCAGCCTATGAGCGTCAAAAGCTCTCAGGATTATTATTCTGGCTCATGGAGAAATGAGTTTGCATTCCTGGTGTATCTCCCTTCTTTCTTTCTTTTCTTGCACCTAATGTTTGTCAAGTACCTCCCTTGTGCCAGACATGGGGCTTGGTGCTGTATTATGAGCAAAAATAAGTCACCGTTTCTGCTTTAGGAAGCCCTGGCAGGGTGGGGACACCCAGACTAGGAAGGGAGACACACACGTAATCAACTAGTTAATTTACAACGTGTAATAAACATTAGTGCTCTGAGATTCTGGAGGCAGGCGGCCCAGGGTCGATTTTACTGCATGGGGATTTTACTATCTGTTGGCTAAAACACAGGCAGAGAATCCAGGCTTAATCCTTGACCATGGAGTCTTATCCCTGCATTTCCTGCTACATCCTATCCTGACATATCCCCCTTTCTCTTTCCTCTGTTCTTGGGTGAGAAATCAGGAGGGGAAGGGGACAAATTCAGGTCACTGCCTATTAGTTTTGCAGGATTTTATTTTACTTTAATTTCTGGTGCTATGAAAAGCACAGTGTTTTTCTTCTTCTCTGTAAAGAAAATTAGAACTAAAGATGGCTCAGCAGATAAAAGCTGTGGGCGGTAGATACTCCCACAATCCCCCCCTGCACTTCAGGCTTCTAGGTTTCTCTTGGCATTTTCTGCATCTTAGTGCTAGAAACCGGAAAGAGGCCTGAGACATTCTATGGTGAAAGCCCAAATCCTAATTGAGAGAAGAATTAGGGGCTAAATGGCCTGCGCAAGGTCAGATTAGAGAAGAAGGCAATGTCAAAACACAGTTCTTCCGATCCCTTCCTTTTCCTGGTCAGTAACCCCTCAAGGTGCTGGGCCGAAGGCACGTGAACCCAGGCAGGCTCCTGCACCTGCAGCCGTCCTGGTGGAAGCCGGGGCTGTCTCCATTTCTAAGTGTGCTGGAAGCCACAGACTTCTCCTTCTAACGTGTCACTGGGTCTCTCTTCCCAGAACGTCCTGTTTCTCACTAACAGGATACTTTCAGATCCTCCTCTTCGGTTTGAGAACCCCGTCTGCATGAAAACTTTGGTTGGAGGTGGTTTTCTCGAAATGCCTCTTAGGACCATGACTTTCCTGGCTGAGAGCGCTTTGTGGTTGAGGCTGCTGTTCTGCAATTAGCTTGGCCTTAAAAGAGCTTTCATGGGTCCCCCTACCCCTGCTGGGTGGAACCGTGATCGATACCTTTCTATTTCGAACCTCGCATTAGAGACCTCAAAGACCCTGAGAACGAAGGCAATTCCCAATTTCGCCAACCGCCGAGGACAGGAGAGGAGCTTGGGGGGAGCCCAGGTCCAACTTTTCAGGAAACAGAGCCCTCAGAGGGGCGGGAGCAGAGCCACGTCTCTGGACTCCAGGCCCAGTGCTCTTCCCCACTCTTTGTCCGATCAGCCCAGCCCCTTGGGCTGAAGTGGCTGCGCCATCAAAAATGTCACATTAGTGGTGACAGCACAGGGTGTTATATAACTGGTGCTGCAGAGCAGGCAAGGGGAAGAAGCCATGAGCAGGACCCGCAGCGCCCCCCTCCTGGCTGCCAGGGCAGCCACGTCCCACGTACTACTTGAGAAGAGAGCCCCATATGGGAAGGGGGCACCCACTAGTCAATTAAAGGCATGGAAACTAGGGCTGACAGTTGTACGATTTCTAGAACACTGTTATAAGGGCATTTCATATATTACATCATTAAATGCTCACAAGAACCCTATTTGGTAGTGATTTTTTACTATCAGCTCCGTTTTACAAGCAAAGAAACTGAGGCCCCAAAAAGGCAAGTATCGTGTTTAAGGTCACACGTCTTGTCAGTGGCAGGGACAAGGTGTGAAGCCAGGCAGCTCGGTCACAGAGGCCACGCGCTTAGTGGCATCTCGATTTTAGGGGGTTTAGAGAAGCACGCTACACTGCTTCTCTAAAGAAGAAACTACCTATTTCCTTGAACTTGGAGCAGGCCACTAGTCCTCCTTCTCCTTCCCCTCTGTGCTGATGACTGTCGGATGCTTTCTCTTCTAATCACTACCGTGCATAAATGAGAGGCGCGGAACAAAATAAGAATGCGATACGAATTCGAACCCACCCCGGGAACGGAGTTCATGGGAATGCCTTCAGACTCTGTACGGAGACGCCGTCCCCAGGGAAGGCGGGCACGGTGCCCTCGTCACAGCATCTGCTGTTTGAAAATCCACGCAGGCCGTGTGCGCACACACGCACACATTTATTCTTCTTTCGAAATCCAAAGTTGTTCTTCACTAGGGTCAGATTCCGGGCTAACCCTTTCCGATGGGATTTATTTTCACTTGGAAATGGTCCCCTCACCAGCTTGTCTATTGTCTTTCGGCTCAAGATGCGCTCTTGTGATAATGGTCTGTCTGGCTTCGTAAGGAATGAGACTGAAGACGCCCGGGGAGACAGGGAGTCAAGTCCTGCATCCAGATGAACTGGGCACATGTCAGAAAAATGGGACCCCATCCTACTGATGTGACATCTCCAGTGTTAACAGAGAGAGGGGGCCGAGCAGCTGAAAAACACACGTGGTCCTGCCCTAACTTGAGCAGGCGTGGCATGCTAAGAAGCACCACCTAATCTTGGGAGTTCCTGTGCTAAAGAAACAACAGTACAGCCCTGGCTGGCGTAGCTCAGTGGATTGAGCGCGGGCTGTAAACCAAAGTGTCGCAGGTTCGATTCCCAGCCAGGGTACATGCCTGGGTTGCAGGCCATAACCCCCAGCAACCGCACATTGATGTTTCTCTCTCTCTCTCTCTCTCTCCCTCCCTCCCTTCCCTCTCTAAAAATAAATAAATAAAATCTTAAAAAAAAAAAGAAAAAAGAAAATAAGAAACATCAGTACTTGATTCTGGGAGCCGTACATCTCTCTGTCCCCACCCAGAGAGAACAGAAATTCCGGATTCCTTTGGAGTCCTGTCAATCCCTCAGAATCCTCACGATTTAATATAATCAGCAGCAACACTTGCAACAAGCAGGCAGGTTCCATTTCAGAATCCGACAGGTAACTGAGGCTCAAGAGTCCCACAGCTGATCCCTCGGGCGATCAGGTGGCCCGTTTGCTACTCTTCCAGCAGGAAGGTCTGCTGGTATTCACGGCTCGGCGAACAGCGAGGAGGGAGAGAGCGCCATCCACCAGCAAAGGGGAACTCATCTGCTCCTCGATCTGGCATTCTGTTCACACGCACGCTGCCTCCAGGGGGCATCCAATTGAATAAACATGGAGATGGGAGGAAGGGCGGGAGCAAAGCAGCCGAGAGGATGCTGATTGCGGAAATAGCAGGTCCGCGGGTCTGGCAGAGTGGCTGTCAGCGGGACGCTGCCCCAACGTGGGACCCTTTGGGGGTGTGCGGGAAATGCCCCTTCAGACAGGTGCACTTTTACAGAGTAGTGGCTGCAAGTGGCCATTTACCTCCGCGCGTGCCTACCACTTAGCAGGCGCTGCACAGGGGTGCGCTGAAAGAACGCAAGCTTGCCCGGACCCCAGGTCAAGCAGCAGACACCTGGTGACAATACCACAGTGTGCCGGGAGGAGGAAACCACCAGCGTTGGGCAGCAGGTGCCATCTTAAGGCTGCCTTCCCTGACCGGGTGGGGTCTGTCCTGGGAACCCTTCGCCATGGGAAGGGCTGGGGTATGTGGATGAGCACGCTGTCTTTGTCAGGCAAAGCCTTAAGTCTCTTTTACGATGGCACTGAGCAGGCACCTGGGGAATGAACCCGCATCCAAAGCGCTCCATTTACGGTGTCCATGTATGTGAAGCCTAGCAGCTAGGAGGCCATGCCTCATCGACACTTTCGAACTCTCTTATCTCCCTAAAAACCTGCTTAATGCTCCAGAGACAGACACCCTGGACAGGCAACTCAGCACCTCGAATGAGGGCAAACCGCGGTGCCCATGGCAACCCCACAGTCCATCTACATTTTCATCAGGGAGATGGCCGGGCAGTTGTCACTATTTGTTCAGAACAAGAAGTTGCTGAAAGTGATAGTCTGTGGATTCCGCACGTCATAACATGTAATTCTTTAAGAGGTTTCTTTGTAAAGGTTTTGGTAACTCAATAAAATGAATTCTCCTTAAAATCTTGATCAGTCTGGATAACTAAAAGAGTTGCACTGATTGCAAAGATGGTGAGGTTGTATCACAGGTGAGGTTGCAACCTCCAAATAGGCAGAATCACTTGAAATGGCACACATACATAAAGGAGACCGATTACTCGTGGTGCACTTGAAGTTACATTTGTGCTGTTTCAATCATTAGTTCATCTCTCAGGACTACAATGGTTTTTAGATGGTCTGACACAGACCTCCCAAACACTAGTTCACAGTCACATACACAAATTAAAAGAAAAAAACCCAGGAAGCTTTGTGTAAATGAAATGTTCAATAAAGTACTAAGAATCAGGCTTTGAAAACAAGTCTAAGCTGGGATCTCTCTTAAGTGGATGCAAGTTTCTCACTACAACACGTATCAAACCAAACAATTTCAAAGGTCAGCCTCTCTGCGATGATCCTAGGCTGACACAGGTGTTGACCCTGTGTTCCCAGCAGCATATGCCAGCCAGCCCTTTCTCATGTAACTTCAGTTATTACAGGCATATACGGAAGCCTGTCCCTTCTCCTAATCAGCACGCTACAGCATGGATGGACATACAGGCCGAATGGAATGGCTCTTTGGTCCTCTGGAAATACTGATTAAGAAGCATATGGAGATGTCTGAATAGTCATACTCTCTCTCCCAATCCTACAGGCTGAGCTATTCGACTGCAGTCCCCATTAGGAAACCATCAAGTTCTCACAGGGCATCACCCACGGAGAACTTTCTCATTTCATCCGCCCGGGTAAAATAAAACAGCATAACCTAATGAACTCATACGTATGGCCTGGTAGGTTGGTGAGCCAATCGTATTGTACAGGCAGGTCCGAAACTGCTTTCTGTAGATGCCGCCTGGATTTTCAGGCCCAGGCCCACCCACAGGACGCCTCTCCTAACTCAAGTGGCTGTCAGCCGAGGGGTGCTCAGCAAAATCATCTCTGCAAGGGAGGACGCAGAAGAATTTGTCACTAGGATACAGTGACACCAAGTTCACATTTTGTGGTTAATAAAACAAGTCCTGCCTCCAGCTTGGCACGAGGCCCCGATCTGATTTATTTCAAGCCAAGCTGGAGGACCGAACAGGAAGAGCTGCCATTCATGAATGCTTCAGCAGGACAGGCCACCAGCGTCCCTCTCTGACTGACCTTTTGGGCAAACCAAGACTATTTCCTAAAGAGAGTTGAGGTTTTCAAAAATAATAATAATAATAATAATAGTTTTACCTACAGAAACTCATTTTCACCTGAAAATTTTCTCCAAAAAGTTTTCCTGTGGGGGGTGACCAAGGGGGGAGTGCAGGAAAAAAGAGAAGACAGGCTCAGATACCTGATTTCACCATCTCAAATATCAAAGGCTTGGTGTGGTTTCCTCCCTCCCATCCCAAAAATGTGATACACACAAGACTTTCCAGGGAAAGTCTACATTGAAGCCTACCTACAGCCTTCATTTCGGATTTCCTGCCCCAGTACTTAACTGCGAATTTTCATTCTAAAATGGCACACCTATCTCCTCAGAGAGCTCAGCTCTCTTTGAATAAAAAAGGCTAGGTGCCCTTTGAGGGACTCAGTATATATTTTTAAACTTCGTATTAAACCAATCTAATTTATGGGGCATGTTTAAGAAACACAGGGAAGGAGCTGATCTTGCAGATGCAAAGTTCATTTGCAAACTCTCGCAGACCACCCGCGACTCCCGCATCCAACTCCCTCCTCCCCGAGCATTTCCGAAAGCCTTCGGCCCTCTAAGCAGCAGCTCGGCTCTCTCCGCCCAGCCCCGACTGGGTTCCGAACACTGCCGAGTCCCTCCGAGCCCTTCGCCCAGCCGGCGCCGAGCCTTGCGGAGCCAGCGGAGCCGCCTAGCTGAGTCTCATCGACTTTTCTGGCCTCGGCTGGGCGCTGTCCACCACTCGCAACGCCTGAAACCTCACCCAGCTCCGGTAGCTGGGGCTTCTACAGGGCTCTGGGCCCGCCACTGCAGATTACAGACTCTGAAGTTTTAAAATGTCCCCCTTGGGGAGAAAGAGGTGGCTGTGCTTGCATTTATCGACCTGCAAGGGCTCCCGGCAGATGCAACATGCACCTTGTTGCAAAAAGCAATTCCCCAGGCTCCGCCTCCCTATGCATTTGGATTGCACAAGCTCCAGAGAAGCCCCAGGCCAAATTACCCGTGGCTCAGAGGGGTGCGGCGAGCCGAGGGGGCCTTTGCAAAAGAAAGCCCCAGGGCCCTCTCGAACTAAAATAAAACATGTTAAGCAGATGGGGAAAATTTTTTCCAAGCCGCTACTCCCTACCATCATGGCGCCGCCTAGAACCCGCTTGTCATGCCTGTTACACATGCAAGAATTTTTGCATCTTGTTTCTGAAACCGCAAGCACGCTTCGTCTCCCACCCACCTTCCCACGAAAGGGGTTTTTATTTTCCATTGTTTTCCTATGGGATGCAATTACTTCAGCTATTCTGTCAAGTTGAAAAATAATCATTTTTGTTTACTGCACAGCAACCCCTAATTAGGAGCTGTGTGTGCACGGAGGTGTCACAGCAAAGCGACGTGGAATCCTCGCTAAATGGTGTTAATGAACTCCGCCATCCGGAACTGACAGGTCAACGGAAGCAGCGGGGCCAGGAGGCTCCGGAGGGTGCACCCCTTCCCCGCAAGCCACCCCCTCCCCAAGCAAGCTGCCTGTGGGCTCACCGGGAACTGCCCTAGTGGATGGGGCAAGAAGTGAGCCTGAGAGTGGGAACGAGGGCGAGGCTTCTTATTGAGAAAGTGCGCAAGGGAAGGAATATCTCATTTTGTTTTAATTTTCCACCATCACTCAAATCCACCCCCAGTTAATTAGGAGGGGAAACTGATACGTGAGGCAGAAGGGGGAGGCAGCGAGTGGGGCCTTCAATCCGCATTGTCGGTAGATTGCACGGAGCACGGCCTATGCAGAGTGTAAATAAATACACTGATAAAGGCCATAGCAAACGAAAACTGCCGGTGTCAGGACAGCGAACGCTGGGGGAGTGGGGGAGGAAGGGGGGCAGCAAGGGGCGGGCATTCAGCCTCACAGCCAGCGTCCCCCTTCCACCTCTGCCTTGGATACACAGCTGTGCCAGTCACATCTGCTTAGGAAACCACCCCCTCCCCTACCGGACTCCCCTTCCTCGAACCCTCCTTCTCTTTTTCAGGGGAGGGGGGCAGAAACCACAACCTCCAATTCAGCACCAAATCCATGAACAGCACACACTTGATCCTCCACCCCAGCACTCTAGGGCTGGGTCCCCTCCATATTTTAACCAAGTTCAAAATCACTGCCCCAGGAGAAGAGCAAGGGAAATGGGATTATGGATGTGGAGTGCGGGTGGGGGGAGGAGGAGTGAGAGACGGGATGAAACAGAGACACAGAGACAGAAATGGAGGCTGCCATATGCAAGAAACACTCCACAAGCAGGAGTAATGATCATATAATCATTCCAATAGTGTGATGTTCTGATCAATATGGCGGACACTGTCATTCATACAACTACAGGCGCTCCCCGTCCCTCCCCCCACTATCCCCTCAAAATACCCACCCCGGGAGTTGGGGGTGAGGGACCCAGAATCAACGTAGAGTGGGGGAGGGGAGTCAAATCCAGGTGTGTGTGTGTGTGTGTGTGTGTGTGTGTGTGTACATGAATTAAAAACCGGGCCTGGAGAGCAGTGTGGAGTAAGCAAGGTAACACAAGTGATTAAAAAATATTCTTAATAAAAGTATAAATCCCAATGCCACAGGGACTTACTTCATCTGCTTCACAATGGTGCTTTTTCCTGATTCTCCAGCCCCTGTTGGGACAGAGGGGGGGAAAAACTGGTGAGTGTCAGTTTAGGGGAACGCGGTAGGGGGCAGAGGGGTAAGGCATGCGAGGGGGTGGGCGATCCTGGCACATGGTAGTGCCAAGTCGGGGACCAGGTCTTCCCGGGCGCGAGTGGAGTGGTGGGGAGCTGGCGGAGGGGGGATGCAGAGTGGCTGGGGTCGGGGGATGAGGGTGGCAGCCCGGTCCTTACCCAGCAGGAGTAATTTCACGTCTTTGGCGGCGCTGATGCCATCCTCTTTGAGGTTTTTCTCAATCGCCTTGCTCCGCTCGAGGGCGGCTCTCTCTTCTGCGCTCAGAGTACATCCCATGGTGGCCCCTTCCCTGCCACAGCCCGCACGACTCGGCTAGCAAGGCTCCCCGGCTCGGCGCGCCCCCCACCCCCCCAGAGAGCAGAGCCTAGGCTCAAAGGGGGAAAAAAAATCACGATATCTTCCCCTTGGCTGAAAACAAAAATGTCGGTAAACCAGAACCCCCCAAAAAGACAGCCGCTGACAAGATTCTAGCAGCGGAAACTCGCGACAGCTGGCGGGGCTCTGGGGGTGTTGAAGCGAGGGTGGCCGGGGTCTGGGGCTCGGGAGCCGAGGCAGGAGGCGCCCGCAGTCCGAGGAGGCGCGGGCTGCAGGCACGGAGGCTTGTGCACAACCCAAAATAAATAAAATAATAGTCGAGGCAGGAGCCGCAGCCGGAGCCCGCGGAGGGTGGGGTGGGGGGCAGGGTGGGTCCTTCTGCCAGTGCTGCCGGAGGAGGAGGAGGCGGCGGCGGCGTGGGGTGTGGAGGGAGTGAGTTAGGGGGTGCTGCTAGTGCATGTGCATCGCCGATCCTCAACCGTCGGTGCGTCCGCGGCGCCTTCGCCGACCCCCGCGCGCTGGGCAGGGATGGGCAGGGGGCCGGCCCCGGGGGCAGGTCTCTAGCGGGAGGCGGCGTCGCTGTCTCCCAGAGATCGCATCGCTCGGTGGAGCCTACCGAAGACGAGGAGAGGGCGAGGGAGCCGCGGGCAGCCAGGAGCTCTCCGGGCAGAGAGGGAGCGAGAGATCGAGGCCGGGAGGGAGGGGAGGAAAAAAATGAAGGGGAGATCAAGCGCGCGCTCCACAGCCCGGGCGGGGGAGGGGGCGAGCGCAGCGCGCGAGTGCGCCAGCGGCTCTGCGCACCCCACACAGCCGACCGCCCGCTGACGTCAGCAGAGCCTCGCGCCGGGCCCCCGGGACGCGGGGGGGCGGGGGCGGGAGGGGCGCGCGCGCGCGCGCGCGGGCCCGCGTCAGCTGGCGGCGGCGGCGCGCACGCGCGCGGTACGACCGGCCCACCCCCGGCACCTCCCCTTCTCCCCGGGCCGCGGCTCCCCGGGGTGGTCGTGTGCGGACCCTGGCGAGGGCGGGGCCCGTCCCCGCCCGGAGCTGTCGCCGCGCGGGCCTTCCTGTCAGTGGAAGCGGCCGGCGGGGCGGCCGTCAGGTGGGCCCCCGGGCAGCGCCCCGCGCCGCCTCAGTCCCTCTCCGGCTTCCTCTCCATTTTGGCTCCAGCGGCTCGCCTTCTTGGCTGCTCTGCTGCTGCCGCTGCCGCTGGGGCCGTCGCCGCCGAGGCCGAGTGACCTCAGCTAACGTGACGAGACGGGGTCTGAGGAAAGCTGCGTCCCGGATAATTCACCCTTGAGGCGTCGGGGCTGATTCGGGTTTTTGCTCTCCCTGCGTCCCACAAGCATTTATTGAGCACCTAGTATGGCCGTGGGGCGAGAGGAACACAGCAGGATGCGAGAAGCCGGGGCCTGCTCCCTGAGAGCCCCCTTTGCCACCGCCACCCCGCCCCATGATTCCCGGCCCCGGGGTCCGCGCAGGGGACAGTTGCCACCGTGGGAAGCTGTGGGAGGGAAGCGCGGGCTTTCCTCAGAGTGAGCTTCTAGCAAGTGCTTACTCCCTCAACGCAGAGTTGAGACGCGTTTGCACGTTTTAGCTTGGTTGAGGTCTTCCCACCGATTTCCCTTGTTCCGCCCCTTCCCAAAACGCCAAGTTACAAAATGAATTTTGAATAGATTTTCTTTTTTTCCTCCTCTTAAAAAAAAAGTCCCCCCCCCCCATCTATTTTATTTTTCAAGTCAAGACCCAGAAACGCGGGTCAATTACTCAGCGTCCTGAGGAAACGTGCACATGTGCCAAGCATCGGCCATGTTCTGGGTGGTCTCCGAGGTTTTGGAGAAACTAGTTCTCACTGCGCGAAATTCAGTCCCACCGCACGGCCCCGGGGGACCTCCCGAAGAAAGGGGCCAATAGGAAAGGTTGCTTGGGGACAGGAGAGGCAAGCGGCCAGTGGAAAACGTTTTTTTCCCCTAACAGTTGGGCATTTGTGTGACTGTGAAAGCAAACTTGTTTGTTTCATGTTAACAATAGAAAAAACACACCCCTGTTTTGGAAACGATACCCTGCATAAAAAATACATTTGCGGTGGGGGAGGGGGGCAGTTCAGGCCCACCCGGAAGAAAATGTTTTATCCCTGAATTTTTTTTTTTAATTTGTTATTTTCCAGTATGGGTTTGCCTCATCCTATGGATAGGTATGTCAAAAGCGGTATGCAATGGAATTTTAGTATTTAAATTTGAGGCACATTTTACTTTGCTAGGAAAAGGACGAAGGGCTCACGAAGAATTGCTTTATAAAGTAAATAACTTCTTCCCCACCCCACCCCACCCTCTCACCTTCAATCCAGTTTTCTTTAGTGTGTATGTTTAGAGCAGGGCTTTAGGGGATAAATCTGGCTTGCTTAAAATTAGGGTGTCACTAAAAGTCAGCTTTCAGATCCAAAACAGAGCGGAGGTACCCAACATTCTATAGAATTTGTTATTTCCTCGTTGGTTTACTAGGACAATTATAAATTTACTAGGATTCCCAGCAGACAGAGGGGAAAAACTCAGCAACCTCACCGAGATTCTTCTATCCCTGCAAGACTACGTCTGAGACACTGAAAAGGTAAGAATATGGCCATTTCTTTGGGGGTGGTGGGTTATACTTTATATTTTAAATATTTGATGTTTTATGCTTCATACTTTATATTCATGTCAAGTGATTTTTAATGTAAGATCTAAGCTGTTGGGCATTGTGGCTTGTATGGTTGAATCAAACTGTCCTTGATTTTAGGTGTGTCCATTCCTTCTCGGTGTCATACCTGGTCGGGTAGAGACGCAGACCTGTTTTGTGTGTGTGTGTGTGTGTGTTCACTCAGTACCTACCCATCGCCTACCTGCCATGGACAGAGTAATGTTCTAGGCACTGTAGATGTTGCATTTCAGGTTTGTCTACCCTGCTTTCTTTTTCTGGGTCACTTTGCATCTTTACAGTTGGGCTTCGTAAAACACTAATAATCCGCTTCGTCTGAAGAGTGCTTTACAGCTTACAGAGCACTCTTGTAAAAATGATCTTATGTGATGCTCTCACATAAAGCTAGGTTAGCCACTGTGGTGTGGGGAGCGTCGTGGCTGAGTGGAAAGAGCTAGAACCATGAGTCCGGATTGACCTGGCTACCCATTTTACAGCTGAGAAAACCGAGTCTCTGGGGGGCGGCGGATAACTTATTCAAGGTCACGTGGTCATTAACTCATGTGCCAGGGTGCCTTTTACAGATTCATGGGCTGTTTGAGAAAGAACATGTTATATCAACATATAAACCATGCTTCCTAGACTCACAGAAAGCTCCCAGCCGTAGAACCTGATTGTATTCTGGTCCCCGCAAAGGCAGTGAGGTTGAGAACATCCCAGTTCTCGTGAGTTATTAGTAACTAGATAATAGCATAATATTTGTCCACAACTAATTCCTGTGGGAATAGGGAAATTACAGTCCTAACATCAGGAAAAATCAAATTTCTTTGGTTTTATTTTATATGATCTTTAGTTATATTTCTCTGATTATTGCTGTGGGCCAGAGAATAATGCTCACTCCGTTCTCAATCAGCTTTCCTCCTTGCCCCCACAACATCGTTCAACGTATTTTTAATATTAAAAGGTAATTAGAATATTTTATGCGCTCTCTAAAAGAAATAATAGGAAAAGCCTACATGAGGTTGCTTTTTCACTACACGCGACTCCTAATTCAGGAGGAAGAAATTTGTGATAAAAACCCCCCAGCTCTGACCGACAGAATGTGTGCTACCTACCAGGAGGTGAGCTGACTTTCCCCATTTGTTCCTTTGTGTTGTCACCTTAGTTAAATATGCGCGCATCGACAACCTACGGTGTTTAATAGATCGATTTAAACTTAAAGGCAATGACAGGTATGAGCTTGGATTCTTGAAGTCTTGAAATCCCTGGAATGTCTTCTCAGAACCATTCACACCAGAATCAGCTGCGTGCGTGCTGAGGGTTCAGTTACCTGTCTCACCCCGTCGGACGCTCCTGCAGTCTGCGTTGATAACCATGCCCCAGGTGATTTTTCTGCACGCAGTGTGCGAGGGCTCGTACAGAATCTGTGTGGGCCAGCTCATTCTGCTGGGAGTCCGCTTTCTTCACGTATGAATGTCGCACATGCTTCTGGATTCAACTTCTAAAAAATTTTTAACCGGGTTTTATTTTTTTTTTGTATTTCTGTCAAAGGAAAAAATTGTGAAAATCACTATGCCTTACGAACACTACTGGCATGGGAAGAAAATAAGCTAAAATGTGTGGTTCGTGAGCCAAACGAAATCAAACTAAATGTCAAGTGCATTAGGCATTTTCCGAAGAATGGTAGACCACTAGAGATTTTCGTTTTCCGCACTAAGGGTTTCTGGTATGAAATGGATAGCTCACAATTTAACTTAGTGGCGAATATAATTTAGAAGAATGTCCAAGTAAGACTAGGAGATGGCTTAGTGTTTTGTGATTACTACCTGGTGTTAATGAGGGAAGGTGCTGATCAAATGTTTTTTGTGTCCCTAGAAGACAGGGCCCCTGTTTAGCCCACGTCCAGCATTTCTCTGACTGCTATTCTTTTGTACATATCTCTCAGATGTTCTTCAAATGTTTTTTGTGCATAAGAATTACCTGGGATGCTTTTTAAAATATTAATTCCTGGGTCCTACCCCTAGACTTTCTGAATCAGTAAGCCTGAAGTAGATAGAACCTGGACATGTTCAGTTTTACAATGAGAGCTTCTCCCCCAAGTGATGACTGGTCTGTAAACTGCTTTGAGGTAAAGGGGTTGTCTTATCACTTTGCATATGTCCCAAAAGGCCAAGCATGGCCCACGGTCCACGGCATCCTTTTTAATTTCAAACTAAATGCACCTGTGTATAGGCAAGGGCTCAATCAGACCGCGTGTCTAAGTTCTTCCCAGCTCTGAGCCTTTTTGATTTTTCTCATAGAAATTTTGTGACTAAATGATTCCAGAAAAAGTTGAAGATTGGGAGAGTTCAAAGAGGTAATGGCTTGTTTTCAAGGAAGGTTCTGAGGAATGAAACGCTCGCTGATTTTAAGCACACAAGTGAGAGATTTATTGGCATTTGGGAGCATGCAAGAAGAGTGTTTGCCAAATGTTTTTGAAGTGCCCGTCAGAAAATTCCTTGCTAAATTTTGTATCTGATTTATTGTTTTGTAGAGTTTATGAAAAAAAAACAAAACAAATAGTTTCTTTGTTTATAATTGTTAGGAATCAAAGATGCCATGGGAAGGAAAAAAAAGGTTTTGTCTACTTTTAAATGAAGAAACTTGAATGAAGGGACAGATTAAGGCTTGTAGGTAATTGAATTGAGCTCTTAAGTTATGGAAGTCCATTATGTGGTCACTCTTAAGAACTTTAGTTGTGCTTTGATGGCTCGCGAACTCCAGAGAGGGTGTACTTTGTGATTTTTCTCAATTTAGGATAGCGAGAGAATTCCACACGGGTGCATTCAGCTTGAATTGAATGGAACGTTGGAGGGGGCTAGGATTTGTGCTTTCACATTGCTGAGATTGACCAAGGGCTGAAACTGAAGTTGGAAACTTAGCTTAATAAGAAGGCGTTACTTAGCAGCCATGGCCCCTGTTGTAATTTCCTTGAAAAGTCTTTCATTAGAAACCAAGATGCTTATTGATGGGAATAATAGTACTTTTCAACCTACCTGGGCTGGCATTGGCAGGTAAGGTTAGCCGGTACGTGTTTGTATAATGTTTATTTATTCCTTATTAAGTCCTCCAGAAGACAGATCGCGTGACGCAATGGTTTCCTGCATTATTTATCGTATTTCCTATCTTTATAGAGCCTTTCGCACATGCCGCTCAAATATGTTACACATTATCTCGTTAATCATCTGTAAGCCACAGGGTCCAAAGTCTTACTACGGCATTGCTCTTTATAGATAGAAATGCTTTTGTTTGTTCCTGTCAGTTGTCTGTGTGCAAGCAAAACTAGGTGAATTTTGCCTGAACCCAGTTAAAACCAGTTTGAATTGGCAGTAACAAGTGCGGCTGGCGGGAGGGTGGAGCTATCAATGAATTCCAACTTATTAGGAGAAGATTAAAGGTGTTTGGCCAGACTAAACAGGTTTAATTTTGTGACCTGTCTGCATTGTCTAAAGGACATGTGGTTTGGGGCGTTTCCAGAGTCTGCCTCGTACCAAGAACATGGTGTTCTGGTGGGGTAACATGGTTCTTCAGTGGGGCTGACATTTGAGTGCGTTATCTGTTCTCCAAAGGCCTGCAAAACCCTGACCTCTGTGGCAGAGAAAAACAGTTAAGTGAAATTCCTATGTGTGCTGGAGCACATCTATAAAACTGAAGAAGGGCAGCTCAGAAGGAGATGCATTTTCAACCAGGCCTCTCTCCCGTAGGACTTCTAGCGAGAATCACTCCAGGGCTTGGAGCAGAAAAAGGACTGGACCGATTTTCCTCTGGAGCCGTCCCTGTGGTCTGTTGTCTTTCCCCACAGCCAGTCTGGCTGTGGGAGAGGCCAGGAGGGAAGAAAGGAAAGTGGAGCGGGGAGGACTTTGGACTAGTTTCAGCCAATATACATTAAAAACAGTACTGTTTCTAATGACCAAAGGGAGGGCCTACCCGCGTCTCAGTGAAATCACTGAATGTGATGGCTGAACAGTGACTGCAAGTGATGAGGGGAATGCCCAAAGGCAGTCTTAAAAAAAAAAAAGTCAGTGCTGTGACCCTGTGTTGAGAGGGGGGATGAATGGGTCAGGGAGAGAAAAAGGGTAGGCTTTGGGGTTGGTCGACTCGATTATCTTTCTTTTTTAAAAAAATTTGACTTCACAACCTCTGTTTGTCTTTTAGGGAAGGCATGGCACTAATCATTCTTTCCTCCTTCTTTTTTGCCCCCCCATCTCTGCCCCATTTCTATATTGAGTTTTATCCCCATTTCCCATGTTTTCAGCAAAAAAAAGAGTGGTAAGAATGGTGTTTTCCCTACTACTGCCTTTGTTTATGTGATGCTCATGTATTGTGTATTCACTGTGTGCCGGACTCTGCGTGAGGCCTGGGGATTTGAACCGGTGACCTTTCAGTTTGCAGTATGTCACTCACCCCACTGCGCCACACTAGTATGGCTGAAGTGGTCTTTTTAATAGTCCTTCGGAATAACCAAGCTTTCTATTTACATTTCATGCATAATGAAATTAAGCTTGGAGAAGTTAAAATGGTTTACCCGAGATCACATAGCTGGTAAATTGCATAATCAGGACCGTCGCCTTCATTTTTTGAATGTCGAGACAGTGTGTGTGGTCTTGCTGCGGCTCATGCCACTTCCCTAAGATCCAAGGTCGGAGGATTGTGTCTATGTTACTCTTTTAAATAGCACCTAGACCAACTGTACTATTCACATTTTAGTTAGTGTTTGCTCAGTAGTCTTACTTCCCTTTGTTAGATATTATTGATCATTACAAATGAACTTTATTCAAGCAATTCATGACCCCGTGGTGTTTATTCCAATAAATTATTTCTAGCTCTTAATATAGAATAGATTATCATCATAGTGTATAATTATTCGAATTTCTCCATGTTTTGCAACAACCCCTCCCTCATAAAGATAACAACCAGGCACTGGGAGATGTTATATAAGTATTAAAAAGTATGATATTGGACAGCTTCAGTTGCTATAGGTTTGGGCAAATAGTCAATGAAAGTAATTTTCAAAACTAGGAGCACCAGACAACAGTGTGGTGATGACCAGAGGGAAAGGGGGCAGGGGGAGCTAGAAGAGGATACGGGGGGATAAATGGTGATGGTGACGGAAGGAGACTTGACTGGGGGTGGTGAACACACACCACCATACACAGGTGACGTGTTATATAATTTCATTAACCAATGTCAGCCCAGTAAATTCAATAAAAAGAAAAACTATGCTACTCAGAGCAAAAAATGAAATGAAAAAAAAAAGAAATAAAATAAAATATCTTACAAAAAAGGGAAGAGCAGGAGAGTGAATAGAACACCACAGTGGGAATCAAGAGACAGAACTTTTAGTCTCGGTTCAGCCAACTTTGGGCAATTCAATTCTCTTTCTAAGCCTCAATTTCCCCAATCAAGGAATTAAATTTCCGGCATCTTAGGCATTCTGCACCCATAATACTGAGTCTGAGTTGAGTGGACAGAGAACCTAGAGGATGAATTGGGGAGCTGTAGAAGGCAGAGCTATAGGCCCCTCTGCAGGGGAAAGTAAGAAAACATTACAAATCTGTTCAGTCCTTGAATCTGAGTCCCTCTGTTCCACTGCTGAAATGGTTCCCTTTTCTCCTTTCCTTCCTTCAAACCAAGAATGAATCTTTCATATTCTTATGGCATTTACTTTAAAAATATAACACTTTTGTAAACATAACAATCCAATATAATGAAAAGACTGTGGCTTGACTTTGATTTTCAACTCAGAAGTGATGCCACTCCGAGATACACTGGGCTTTGTCCTTTCAAAGCCCACTGGAAAAGGTTTTCTCCAGATGACCTTGTCACCCTTCCAGCACAGCGGGCAGACAATAGCTCATGATCTGCACCCAGTTGATTGCGAGAGCGCACTATTTCTTCATGGGTGAGTAGGATGAGTGGGGAACACCCATGGCGCTGGGAAAGGATAGCCCGGGGGTTCCATGGATCCAGGAGTGAGACAGGCAGTGGTAAGTCACCGAAGGGGCAACGAGCTGTCAAAGGGACTGGCCATCTGCCGACAGACTTCACCGGATCCGTCCAGTCTTGCTCTTCCGGCACCGGCTCTAAAGGATCTCCCGGTTCTCCGCTTACTTCCCACACCCCTCGAGTGTGTCTGGGCTCGTGGTTGCTGGTTGCACCCTGCCTGCTCGCTGAAAGGGTTTCATCAAGTCCGTGGAGGAGTTCAGCCAAAGCTTTCACAACCTTAAGGATACGAGTCTCTAAGCACAAGAAAACCAAGGATTTGCGGGTTTATCCAATAGTGAGCTAAAAATCAAAGTTTTCCTTTCACTACAAAAGTAATCTTCTCTGTTCAAGAAACGTAGCTTTGAACAGAGGACATCTGGCTTCTCTACCCTAGAGGAACGAGGCTGTGACATTTTAGAATTTCCTGGGGGTGAGGAGAGCTTGCTGTTGGCTCCAGAATCCGCTTGCCCCCTGTTCCCTTTAGGGAACTCTTCCCTTTAGGAACCAGCGCCTTTCACAGGCAGCTGTAACCACTGTTACTGCCGAGAGAAAACACCATCACCCCTCGACAACATCCAGAGGCTATGCCTGAAACAGAGTTTACGTGGGGTTGGGAAGTTGAGTCAGAGAGGTTCTTTCCAATCCTTTCAGCAGGGACACTTAGCTCCCTGGGGCAGTCTGACCCTTGTGACGAGCCCTGGACTGATCCAGGACATGAGTAAGGAAAATTCCAGCACGCCCAGATGTGCTACTTGGTGACCAAGCGTCAGATCAGCCTCTGTGCTTGTCCTTCCCGAGCGAACGCTGGCCCTAGGGAGTGTGGGCTCTCGCCTTGGTCCTCGCGACTGGTTCTAGTCACAGTCCTCCTTCAGGTTCTCTGGTATCTGACTCTGACCCTCTTTGGGGATTGCACTTCTGCTTCTGTCCCCTCAAACTCATGGAAATTAGCACTCGGCCCCCAAACCCAAGTGTGAATGCCAACCCAAGTCTGACCACCTTGGGGAGTTTCGGCATGGGGAGGCGGAACCGGCTGGAGCTCAGCAGACTCCCTGGAGTGGGGAGGTGGAGCCGAGAATCCGGGGAGCCAAGGAAGCTAGGGCTCTCAGGGCAGAGTGCGAGAGAAGAGAGGCGGAGGGAGAGAGGACTCGGCATCCGCAGAGCCTCTCTTGAGTGTTCAGAGTCCTCACTGACACAGTTATGCGAGGAATGGCCCAAAGGTTATATTCAAACAACTCTCCTTCGTTTGTAGGTTGACTAAATAATTAGGTTCACAAACGTGGCCCTAAATTTGTTTTGGAAAACCACTACTCTAGCAACAACAAATAATCACCACGTTAACAAACAATAATTATTGTTACTATCAGTACCACCGTTTGTTGAGCACTTGCTTTGAGCAAGTCTGGCAAATGGGTCAGGCAAAATACGTTCTTGAAATTTTACTGAATCCTTACCATAGCACTATAATGTAACAGTCTACAGTCATTACCCTGTGTTATACACATGAGGAGCAGTTCCTCATCTTTCTTTTGTGGAACCACATCTCCTCCATCGTTTGGTAGGGTTGCCCCAGCCCCAGGTTCCAGAGGGGGCAACAAAGCTTTATGCCTCCCAATTTGTGACCCTCATCCCAGTGACCCTGTGTTTGCTTTAAGGGGGCAGGTGACCCAAACCGAGCCACTGAGGCCTTCCCCAAGAATTTCTGGAGCTGTTGTTATTTTTAGTAACAGTATGGCCCGTCTCAGACAAGATTGCAGCAGTATACACGAAATTCAGGATGAGAGATTTGATAGCTGTGGCCAGCGCTTGTACTTCTGGTGTCTCTAAAGTTAGGACGGCAGGTGGAAAGCATTCATGTGCCCACCTGATCCCTCCTCCTGCGAGTTCCCTGGGCTGCATGATGCGTGCGCTTTTACAGTGCTGCCTACTCTCGTCTCATACTAAGCTCATGTATCAGTGCAGTCGGGGTTTTGATGTGCTGAGTATATTTTCTCTGATATACATTAAAGTAAACAAATAACCACTAAGAACATTTATCTATATACCACCTAAAATAATTTCATGTCTTGCAGCGGTCTGTGTGAGCACCTTTTGGGAAATACTGGGCTGGAGAATACGTCCCATTGTCTTGTGTTGTTTAGAATGCTGCTTTTGTTTGTGTATTTGTGTTTAAAGTTTACTGTAACAGCTCCCTTCCAAGAAACAAAGTCACTATGAACAATTATGGGGAAACACAGCTAGAGGAAGAAACACTTCGGATTGTATTTGAACTCATATTTTGAGCTGGTGCGAATATGAAGCAGTTATGAAGTGGTCCCTTTTTGCATATTTGATGAAGTTTTTCTCTCACAATCCCTGCCATTTCTCTAGAACTCACCCGCATTTGGATATCTCTCTTCTCACTTTCCTGTTCAGATAAGACCTTTCACTTTAGTTTACTTCTGTTAATTCTTAGATTAAGCTCAGGAGGCCAGGCCCACGTCCGTTGGATTTACTAAGGTCTCCGTAACACCGTGCCAGTGCTCAGCACAGTGTAGCGGCTCAGTGAGTATCCGTTGAATACATGAACTCATAAGGGAGCGTATTCATGCAGGGGCTTGTCATGTGAGCAGGTCAAACATCGCTGATGGTGGAGCAGAGGCAAGGAGAAGTTATGAGGTGTCTTTAATGTCACATGGTCAGTAGCAGAATTGTGACTTGTGTCTTTTATGCTTCCATAGTGTAGGCCCCTGAAATGTATTTGTTGAATAAATCAGTTAATGAAAGAACAGTGTATAAGGTCTGTCTGGAAAAAGTCCAGCGATTGTTAACATAATGAGAATGGTTTGCATGACATCAGTGTCACCTGGCAGCCAAGGACAGTGGACTGGAGTGTGCATGTGTGAACAGTGACACCTTTACTGCACTAGTCAGTGGGGGCAGAAGACGCCATTGAATGAGCATGTGTGCTGTGTGGCCATCGCATTCAAAATGACTGTGTGAGTGGAGCAATGACTCTGTATGGAATTTTGTGTTCAACTTGAACATTCCTGTGCAAAAACTATTTGGATGATTCAGAAGGCCACAGCTATGGGCACCTGGTGATTGGCAGCTTCATCACGACCACATGCCCACTCATGCATCACATCTCATACAGGGTTTTTTGGCAAAACACCAAATCACCCAGGTGACTCAGCGCCCCCTACAGCCCAAATTTGGTGCCCTGTGGCTTCTGCCCTTTCCCAAAACTAAAATCACCTTTAAAAGGGAAGAGATTTCAGACTGTCAGTGAGATTCAAGAAAATACAACAGGGTAGCTGATGGTGATTGGGAGAACTGTGTGAGGTCCCAAGGTGCCTACTTTGAAGGGGACTGAGGTATCATTGTCCTATGTATGTTTTTTTTGCATCTTGTATCTTCTTGAATAAATGTCTGTTTTTCATTGTACATGGCTGGATATTTTCTGGACAGACCTCAAATATGATTCTCTTAAGTGCACTCAGACTTTATTAGTTATAAAAGAAACATTTTAAAGACAGTCAATCTACCTTTGTGGCTTAATGTGGTTAGGAGCTAAGCTGGAGGGATAGAACAGGCAGATTTAAAATGACTTACGTATCTTGGAAGTAACTGAAATATAGTCTAGTCATAACTGTAATTGTGGAATGACAGTGAATACCTTAAACCAGCTCCCAAACCAGTTTTTGTCTTTGTCATAAAGATGTGATTAATGAGAATCTTCTTTCATGCTGGAAGATGCCTCTCGTGAGAGGTATTATTTGGTATACTGGGCGCTGACACATTTGTTTCTATTTACCTTGAAAACACCCCCTTCAGGGAGAGCATGCGGAGAGCGGCCATCTGTTCAGGATCACACCTCCGAGTTGCTGTTTCTCTGAACTTCCCCGATTCTGTCTGTGTGCATTTTAAAAAAGGAGGGCTGTTTTCCCCCTTTATCGAGCTCCTTTATCAACACGACTGTGAGGATGTGCTTCTGTTCTGGTGTGCACTAGGAACTGTTAACTGGCTACGGAAGAAGTGGGAACCCTGGAGTCTCTGATTTCAGTTGCTGACTGTTTCTGCTCTGCCATCAGACTCTAGAATGAGCCATTATACATGTCTTACTCCAAAATAAATAGCCTGGACTGTTTGTGGAGTTAGGGGCACCTTGGACACCGTTTGGCTGGTTAGGGCTTGTGTGGTGCTGGGCCGAGGTGCGGTAGGAGGGAGAGAGAAGGGTGAACGTTGGCCATCTCATTCTTACGCCCACTGCGGCTGCTGACCCCTGGACTCTGGCGCGGCACAGGTGCAGAGAGACTCAGCTATCACCGGGGAAACATCTCTTCTGGGTGAAACTCTTGTTTTAACATTAATACAGGATTTTAAAAGGCTGCTTTCCTGTTCATAACCTCGCTTAAACCTCATGTCGACCATAGAGGGCAATAGGGCAGGTTTTATTACCTTTGTTTTGCTGGTGACAAAATGGAGGTAAATTGATCAAAGTCACACAATTATTGTGTCATTGAGCCGGGACCTGAACTCATGCTTTCTGGTCTCTTGTTGTATCACTAATTCTTTGATTTGTCTGGGAAAAGACATTATGTAGGATTAAAGGAATATTTCATTTGGTGGTGGTGGAGTGTTAACTTTTTTGACTACCTTGGAAAATTTTCTTTGTCTTTAGGTAAGATCCTTTTGTTTAAGCGAAAACCACCCCAAATAAAACCACCCTTACAATCTACGACATACATACAAAGAACTAAAAGCAACAATCCCAGCTGAAAGAAAACATTTTGTGTTTTATCACAGAGCAATTTTTCAGAGCAAAGAGAAGTGATTGTGAACCAGCTGAGAGGTTTTTCCTGTTACCTTATTTGATGAAGTTCCTTACTGAACCGTCAAGGTCACCCTCACACAAAGAACGCAGAGTAACATCTGGATTTCAAGGAAAATTAATCACTTTTTTTCAAAGCTGTCCAATCACTCTGTTAGAAGGCATTATTACTAAAAAATTGAAATGCAAGGACCTGTGCTCCCTTCCTGAGATTTGCTTGGAGAACATTCTAGGTTCTATTCTGTAGTTTGGCTTTTGTGACCTTGCGTACATCTTCCTTTAACCTTCCTTAACTCATCTAAAACATGCCTTATAGAGGTTTGTTTTGGGTAAAAGTGCTTTGACATTTTTGGATTAAGTGAAGTGGACATAATGCTATTTCTAAGGAAGCGTGAAGGCTAGTGCAAATATTTGTATTGTTCTCTCCAACTTTACTTCTTTGGTGGGGGGCAGGTCAAGGAGCATTTTATTCCCAGACCACTTACATATTCAGCCAAATGTATTGAGTGCCATGTCTCAGGCCATGACCAGCACCCTCCTCTATTCTCTGGGTGCCGGGCCACCACCAGGTGATGCACTGAGAACCCTGCAGAGGCCTTTATGTGCCTTATGCAAGGTGACTGCGTGGCGGCCATTTGCAAGGACTTCCATCTGGCTTTACAGGCGAGAGTGGAATGTTCTGGTTCCCCCTGTATAATCAGTACTTTCCCATACACTGCCTTATTACAATTACATGTGTCACAAGAATTTGCTATTAGAAAGGAAACTCCTTGAGGAAGGAAACCATGGCTTATTTCTCCTCCATTTCTCTCTCATACAAAACAATAGTGAGGATTTTTTTTTTTTACCAAGGAGTCTGTGGATGGATTTTACAGGCCTGTGTACTTGTTGAAATACTAAGAAAAGTTGTTTTTGCACGTGCAGTTATCTGCGAAGATGGTACATCGCTTTCATTCGATTCTCAAAGAGATTGGCAGCTCAGTAGTTTTCCATAGGCTAACTACGGCAGTGGGCTTTTGGTAAGTACTTGAGTGGTGGTAGGAACTATAGGAAAACAGATACGACCTGGATGTATGAGAGAGAGTTGGCATCAGGAAAGGACGCTTGGGATGGCTCTCAGTTCCCCAACACTGGGTGTGTTAAATTAACAGCTGGATAACAACCCATCAGAGAACATTGTCAGGGTGTTGATCTTTCCTTTCTGCTCTACGATTCTATGACAATATCAGTCTTCACTAGAGAATACTTCTAACTCTTTGTGCATACTCCCTCCTCATATTCATTTTTTTGTGACTTACTCTTTGGGCTATTTATACACCTAAAGAATCTTTTTTGATAGATAACCAGAGGTCTATGGCCCTAAGTATATGTGTGAATTACTGACCAGCAGGCAGGGAACTTGGCATGAACTCTAGCAAATGAAGAGAAGGTGGAATGATTTTTTGAGTCGAGGACAGAAGAATCAGAAGATAGTAGTTGACAAGTGGGTTGACATAGTTGCTAATAGATTAAGCAGAATAGGATTTAATTGAGTACTAAATTGAGCTAGTTACCTTTAAATGTAGGCTTCTGAGCAATTTATAGTTTGTTCTATAATTTTGCTACTTTTATTCAAAGAAATTAGGACAATGCAACTCCAGAAATGAGTTTCAGAAGTTCAAATGGGTAAAAACACACTCATTTTCGAGTATGTACAAATTTGTACATGAATATGTAAATGTACACAATGCCATGTTCAGGCCTTGATACCCATGGAGATATGGGTCCATCCCCATGAATGCATTCATTCACACATCTGCATATGTAAAAAAGGTTTGAATATTGTGCCTAATAGAAAATGTTCACTTGCAGGGAAATAGAGTATTTCAAAACAGTCGAATATCCAGTGTATGGGAGGAGTATAATACGGTAATATACTGATGCCTCTTTTAGGGTTAATGTCACGAAAGTGCACGGGATGCGTCAGGAACTGAGCGGAGGCGGAACCTAAGCTGACAGCACCATACTAAGGGATGGCCCAGATGAGAGAAGTCCTAACGAAGTCCATTATAATCTAAAGGAAATTGGCTCCATTCTATCCTCCAGTTTTCTTTTAGAAGTTCATTAAATCGTGGTCACCAACCACAGCGTCAGTCCTTGTTTGTTGGCTTGGTCGTAGGGCCCTTTAGTCAAATGCCTCCTCAGAATACCTTTTGGTGCTCTTCTGAGCTGGCTGTTTTGTTTACTCTTCAGCACTCTGCAAGGTCTCACTTAATATCCTTTAACTTGTGCATTTCTGATGAGTATGATATTGCTATTTTTACGTAAGTTTTTTAAACTACTTTGAGGAATACAGGGATACGTGGAGAGGAGATGGTTGTGGGCTTCTTCCTTTATTTAATCCACCCCCCAATGTCAGAGACCAGTATGAAGCTGTATCCATAGAAGCTAACTGATTTGCCAAGTGTTTTTGCTCCAAAGGGACATCACCTATTTTTAGCAACAAAGAAGTGTTAGGAAGGGGAGGAAGGCATGCCTCAGAAGGACAGATCTGAAATGAAGCCCAGAACACTGAGGAGAGCGGGGTGAAACGGCAGAAGAGTGCCTGGTGGAAGGCTGCTGAGGTGGACGGTGCGGATCTAATGTTCCGGGTGATTGTGGGAAAGCCTCAATTAAGAGTTCTGTTAATAGAAAATTTAGGAAATGTGATTAAAAAGTCTCCTTAGCCAGTCTAATAACAGACATTTGGACATGGAAAACTGAGCTGGTTGTTGAATTTGTTTAGTAATTTGTATTCTTTCAATTGAAATACTATCAACACATTCATTGAGCGAGTATACTTGTACAGAGTGTTGTACAAAGTGTTGTGTTGGGAAGTGTGTATGAAGGGTGGGAGGTGATACTTAAAAAACACAAGGTGAGTCCATCTTCTCCAAAACTGTGTAGGAAGCTATGTCTTAGGTGCTGTATTGGGTGCTCTCTGTATATTATTCCACTTAATCTTTAAAACAATTACTGTATTAGGAATTTCAATGATCTCTATTTTACAGAAGAACAGCTTGAGACTCAGAGTAGTTAAGCCCTTCCTTCTTTCCTTCCTCCTTACTGCTCTCCATCTCTCTTCCTTTCAACAAGGTTAAACTCAAAGTTTAATAGAACATGTTACCTTTCTCCCAAGGGTTCATTTTTTGGAAGATGTCAGAATTATAGCTATATAGTAGAGGTATGCACCCAGCAATACGGGAACTGAGAGGATAAAACATTCCATTCTGCTCGGTGGTATCAGAGAAGAATTCCTGGAAGGGGTAATATTTTAGTTGAATCTTAAAGAAGGAGAAGGAGTCTGTCTTGTAGATGAGGAAGATAAGGGAGCAGTAACAGTGTGACAGATACTGCTGGCTGCTCACTCAACACCCACTACCATCTCTCTTTCTTGGAGAGCTGAGGTTCTGCTCAGGTGTCCCCTCTTCTCCTTGGCCCGAGAGAGGATGACCCTGTCCTTGTCTTTAGGAGTGAGTGGTGATTGGTTTAAGCCAATTATGATAGGCCCATTCCTCTTGTTTGATTAGCTTAGGGGTAGGCAGATGAACTAGTTCTAGCCAATGAGATATAAAAAGAAGTCTGGGGGCTTTAGGAAATATTTCTTGCCCTTAAAAGGGAAACACTGGAAGAGAGCCCCATTTTTTTTTTTTTTTTTTTGGTCTCCAGGTGTTGCTATTCTTGGAAGGGATGCTTAGAACTACTGCAGTCATCTTGTGACAGTCAAGGGAGCCAACCTCAGGGCGAATCACGGTTCAGGAGGGTGGCAAAGAGATCAAAGGTCTGGGTCTTTGATGGCGTAGTTGAGTTGCCAGGACAACTCTCACAACTTTCCAGCTTCCTGCTACATGATGTTAGAATTGTCATTGTTCTATCAGCCAGTTTGAATTGGAGTCCCCTGCAATGGTGTCCTCACTGATCACAGTGCAGGTGCGAAGCGCAGAGCTGAGAAAGGTCGCAGGGAACTTAGAAATTGCCGGCAGTCCATCATGACTGAGATGCAGGATATTATGGAGTCGAGTGTGAGGTGATG
This sequence comes from Phyllostomus hastatus, assembly GCF_019186645.2. Lineage (NCBI taxonomy): Eukaryota > Metazoa > Chordata > Mammalia > Chiroptera > Phyllostomidae > Phyllostomus > Phyllostomus hastatus. The sequence goes on from NW_025334024.1 coordinate 25,054,434, forward strand.
GCTAGAGATAAGGTGAATTGTGGACAAGGGTCAGCCCATGACCTGTGTATGTTAGGATCAAACACTTGGGCATTACTTTGTAAATAATGGGGAGTCACTGAAAAGCTTTAAGCAAGGTAGTGGTATAATTGGATTTGCACTTTGGAAGCATTCCCCTGACTTCAGCGTGGAGGATTGAAAAGGGTGAGATACCAGCTGTTAAGATACCAAGGTCATTCGGTTCAGGAGCAAATGGGTTTGCATGCAGGTCGGTGTCTCTCCACTGTCATTCTGCTTTAGCCTGGGAAGGTATAGGTTAGGAAAATATATGTGAAGCTGAGCATTAGAGACACAGATAGTGAGTGCTGCAGGATTTCACCAAAGAAGAGTTCATGTTGGAGGTCATGGAGAGTTTCAAAGAGCCAATTGGATTTGAGCTGAACACTGAAGGACCTGGAAAACTTGTCCGCCTGGGGAGGAGAGGAGCATAAAACACCGTAGAGGAATGGCAAGGTGCGCTGGAATGGAGTCTTGCGGGGTTGGAGGGAGAATAAGGCTCGAACGGTTACCTGCAACCAAAATGGCAGAAAAAGAAAATTAAACGTTCCCCTAATTCCACACTCAGCAGCTGTGGGACACTGGGTTTGTCAACTTCTGTTTCCTAACTGGTTGGAGTGGGATTACAAATGTATTGCCATTGCCAAGTGATGTAACGTGGACGCCATGTACCGACCAATAGCATGTGATGAGAAAGACACTTCCCTTTGTGCTAGTCTTTGTAAAAACCCATAGCTGCAGTTTAATCACACACACAAAAAAACATCAGATAAACCCAATTTGAGGAATAATCTACAAAGTACCTGACCGGGACTCCTCAAAACTGTCAGGATCATGAAAACCAAAGAAAGACTGAGAAATTGTCACTGACCAAGTCTCCTTAAGCAACTAAGAAGACGTGGCAACTGAACCAATGTGGTATCCTGGACTAGTTCCTAGGACAGAAAAAAAAGACATTGATGAAAATACTGGTGAAATCTGAGTCAAGTTTGAGTTTGGTTAACACTAATTGACCAATGTTGGTTTCCTAATTTTGCGAAGCTAACTGCAATAATGTAAATAATTAGGCAACTGAAACTGGGTGAGGGCTATACCATCACTGCTTTCTTTGAAACTTTTCCATAGATCTAAAATTATTCCAAAATAAAAAGTGTATTGAAAACAGTATTTATGAGGATTGAGTGAAAGAATATATGTAAAGCAAGTAGTATAGTGCTTGACTCATATTAGGGCCTTAAATGTCTCTCTGTAAGCTAATGATTTCAGATTTAGGGTGTATAAAAATTACCTGGAAGTGGATCGTCATAAGTGCGAGTAAACCTCGGGCCCTCAGTCTCAGAAAGTCTGATCTGGGAGGTCTAGAATAGGCCCCAGGAGTAAGAATTCATAGCAGGCATTCTCCGGACATCTTGGTGCAGATGGTCCACACCCATGCTTCGAGAGCTGCTGCTGTGGATCGTATGGTGAGAGTCATGTATTCCCCCAAGGAGGACACTAATGCAGATATAATACCTGCCCTACTCACCGCAGATGGGCTGGAGGGAGCAAGTGGGGGAAACTTTAGAAGCAAACACTTTGAGACTCTAAGCTATAGTCTAAATCATTACAGATTAATTTGGGATGTAAGAGAGGTCTGGTTAGGTAGCCACCTAATTTTTATTCATTTCAGCCACCTAAAAAGCTCAGCTGCTTTTCTCGCTGAAGCACTCAGGTGACCCATAGGACAAGGGCACAGGGCAACTCTTTCAATTACAGATAAGCTAACAAGCAGGGAGAAGAGATGGGACTGGTTCAAGGTCAACGAGCTAGCTATTGAGAATAAATTAGAACCTATTCCTTTTTTTGCAGCTTTATTGAGGTATAACTGACAAATAAAAATTACATACTGTATATTTAAGGTAGGCAATGCAATATTTTGATGTACATACACATTGTGAAATAATCACCACAGGCGAGCTAATTAGTATATCTATCACCTCCCATGTTCCATGTGAGTGTGGCAACAACACTTAAGATCTACGCCATTGGCTTACATCAAGTGTACAACCCAGCACTGGTAACGATGGTCACTGGGCTGTGCGTTAGACCTCGAGCTCATGCACCCTGCATGACCGAAGCTTCATACCCTCTGACCGGCATCCCCCCAATTTTCCCCTTCCCTCAGTCCCTGGCAACTGGCTTGCTGTCCTCCGCTTCTGCGAGTTTAGATCCCACCTATCGGTGAGGTCACGCAGTATTTGACTCACCTGTATCTGACCTATTTCACTTAGCATCAAGTCCTCCAGGTTCATTCATGCCTCGCACATAGCAGGATTTTCTTTTTTTTCACATTTTTTATTGTCGGTCAAGTACAGTCGTCTCCATTCCCCCCCCCACCGCCACGACTTGCCCCCATCCCAGCTGTCCCCACTTCCCACCCTTGATCCTACCCTACTTTGTTTTTTCCATCTTTTTTTTTTAAAGGTTGAATAATATTCCATTGCTTGGAGATACTGATTTCATTTCCTTTGGATGTATATCCAGAAGAGGGATTGCTGAATCAGATGGTAGGTCTATTTTTAGTCTTTCTGAGGAACTCCTGTGCTGTTTTCCATAATGACAGTACCAGTTTACATTCTCACCAACGGTGTAAAGGGGTAGGAGCCACTCTTGCAAGCTCCAGTCCAGGCCGTCCTCGGATGCCGCGCTCAGAGCCGCAGACCTTTCAAAAGGGAAAGGACGTTTGACTTATTGCGGAGGATGCCAACACGTTGTTTATCTGAGTCCTGCTGGCAGGTCTGCTCTTGGCCCACTGTGTTCTAGAATAACTCTTGTTTTCACCCCAGCTAGAGTTAAACGGTGCTGTCTGAATAAGGAAGGGGTCCCGTGCGGACAGTCTTCAATCATGCCCAGCTTCCACGTCGTCAGCCATGTCAGCAATGTGTCACCAACCTGAGAAAGCTCAACAGGCCGTGAGGATGCTGACCGACCAGTCAGGCACGCACGCCCACCCTTGTCCAGCCTAACCACACCACCGTAAAATACCTCACTCACACCTACTGTTCCAAGGTGGTGCGGAACCCAAGGCTCTGTCTAGGAGGAATAGCAACCGAGGCGTATTACAGTGTGTTGTCCCCACCTTTCTAACTTGGTATTAGTGGAATTGGGTTTATATTAGTGCTGTCCTCTCAGCATGTCTTGCCTTGGCCCTCTGCTCACATTGCAGTTTCCTGGGCCGGGACTGAGAAGTGGAGCACATGCGTGCCCACCCGCGCTTCCTAAGCTCTGTCTCTGAGTCCCCATCCTGTCTCAGGGTCTTGATTCTAGGATGGCAAGGCAGAAAGTAGACTTTCGCCGAGTCTCTACTACCTTGATCTCCTCCAGATACCCTCCCCCAGCCCATAAAGGGCCTCTCCTTCTATCCTGTGTGCTGGAAAATGCCCTGACATCATAAATGATACCCTTCCTACTCTGTGACTTATGCATATGTGTTGGGGCTGTGTTGTTGGGGTTATATAAGTTCAGAATTATTATGTCTTTTTTTGTGAATTAATCTTTTACTATTATATATCCCTAGTGGTATTGTTTTTCCCCTTAAGTTTTTTTTGCTTGATATTAATATACATTTGTTCCATTATCATTTGTCTGTATATATTCTCCCATCATTTATTTTTAACTTTTCTCTGTCCTTATGGTTTAGTGTGTCTCTTAGAGTCAATACATAGCTGGATTTTATTTTCCAGTCCCACCTGAATCTTACAAGTCCAGCATTGGAATTCTTTCTTTTGTTTTAATATTCATGAAATGTGACATAGTTATTATTGTTGTTGTTGTTGTTGATATTTTATCAGTTTCTTACCACCTCATTGCTTCTTAGACTCTATTCTTTCCTTTGGGCTCATTTTTCCCTCCTCGAAGTGTACCCCTAGGTAGTTCTTCCAGTAATGGTATCTGGAGGGCTTGCCATCTCACAGGAGAATTATCTCTACTCAGTGTTCTGGGCAGATAACAAGTGCCTTCCTGCTTTGCTGAGCTGGTGGGTGGAGTTTTCCTAGTTCCATTGCCACAGTGTGAGCTGCCCTTCAAGGGCCTTGGCCTTGTTTCCAGTTTTCTCTTGCTTCTAGCAAAAGCCACATTCCTTGCCTTCAGTGCTTTCCAACCCTCAGCCTCTAGGGTCTATTCCTGGGTTTAACACCACCTCCTCATACTACTTTCCTGCTACTCAGCCTTTATATTCCCAATGTAACCCCGTCACCTGGAGAATTCTTTCCTTTAATAATTTTAAAGAATTATCTCTTTTAAGCTCAGCTGTGTGGTAAAATTTGGGGGAGTAATATATTACTTAGAACTTCTGTGTGTTTGGAGTAAGAAACAGTTCATTTGTTCTTAGAGCACCGTGACCATAGAATTGGAATCCTAAAGTTTTTTTTTTAAACACATATTTAAAAAAAATCTCTAATATGACTTCTAGTTTCACTAGATCTTTGGCCATATTTGGGAAGTGAATTAGCTGGACACTTACTTTTTAACTATTTTATGTATATTGCAAGTGACACATCTTTGAATGTACGTGTTTGCTGATTGCTTTTGTCTCTACCACCCCCACCTCAGGGGCCCTTTTTTTCATACCTTTTCACTACCTTCTTATTGCATACCGTGTGTGTGAGTCATTCTCAGCTTCTCATATTAGAACATGATATGATGAACATAGAAATTAGTGCCTGAATGTGGCCCCCAAATATCTCCCTTTTTAAGCTGTTTGCGTTCTAATAAAAGATGAGGAAATACAAAGAATGAGAAGAGTTTTGGCATGGAAGAAGGCCATTATGAAAGGTATTTGGGGGCCAATAGGCCAATATTTTCTTCTGGCGTCCAATAGAACACATTATCTTGCAAACTGCCAAGTTTCTATTTAAACTGCTATTTCTATGTAAACATACTTGCTTCCTCCAAAGAACTCAGAGTTAATGCTCCTGGACTTTGGTATGAACAAAAAGTCAAAGTGGGAGTGACCAAGATAACAACACAGGGGGCTCCTGAACATCCCTGCTCCCATGGATATACCGAATGTATAGCCACACATGCACTGATTATGTCTGAGAAAAGTCTAGAAACTAAGTGAGCACTCCTATAGATTAGATAACTAGGAAAATAACCACATTGAAATGGGTATGAAAGACACATTCTTGCTATACAATCTCCAACTCCTAGTTCCTTCCTTGGAAGCAAAGGGTCTGGAGTATACACCTAGTGCCCCATTTTAAGGCTCTCTCTTGAGGGATGGATCCCCCCAAACACCTACCTCCAAACCAAGAGGGCTTGTGTCTGCAAGACCTATGGGACCATGGAACACAAAGTATTAGAGTTTTTAATGGATGTGTGAGTATTTACTGTGGCTATGGCCCAGCAGAGATGGAACAGACAAAAATACCCACCTCTCAGTTTTTCCTTGAAAGGAGATTGATTGTAAACCTTACAGTCTGCTGCCAAAGCGTTCAGTTTCTGATTTGCACACATCTAGGGGCAGATGAAATCATCTGGAATGAGCTTGTACACACACCTGGTGCCCCAGCTTTTGTGGCTGTAGCCTGAGGAGTGAGCCCCTGGATCACCTAGCTGAGGGCCAGTAGGATTTTCAAACAAAGAAGTAGTTTTTAAATGGGTGCAGAAGCACCAGCCCTCCTTTCCCCCATGGCTGTACTCCCAGGCTCAGTACAGAGGGAGTGAGCAAAAATGCTCATTTCTCAGATTATCCCTGGAGGGGCTTAACTACATATTTTTCTAGCTTCTGCCTGAGGGTATGGCTTCTTATCAGCCTGCATCTAGGTGCTGACTGCAATCCTCACCTTTGAGACACTAAGAGGTCCTGGCACACCCTTATCTAGTGGGAGACACTAAAAACAAAGATTGTGCCTTGGACAGTCACAAAGGTTTGAGAGACAAACAGGAGCTCAGGCTGGGCTAACTGAAAAGGTTTATCTTGTGAATAAGACCAGCCTTTCAAGACTGGGAGATGTGGCTCTTTTATCTGATGTACAGAAACTGACACAGAGAGTCAAGGAAAACGATGAACTGGGACTATGCTATAAATAAAAGGACAAGATAAATCTCCAGAAATCACTATTTATGAAACAGGGATAAGTGATGCACCTAATAGAGAGTTCAAAATAATAGTAATAAAGGTGCTCACAGAGGTAAGGAAAGCAATGCATGAACAAAGTGAGAATTTCAACAAAGAGATAGAAAATATTTAAAAAGTACCAAAGAGAAATGAGGTTTCTGAAGAGTATAATAACTGAACTGAAAAATTCAATAGAGGAGTTCAACATCAGACTAGATCAAGTGGAAGAAAGAATTAGTGAATGCTGAGACAGGACAGTGGAACTTGCCTACTTAGAGGAGCAAAAAGAAAAAAGAAGGAAAAAAGTGAAGATGGGTTAAGTGACTTATGTGACAACATCAAGGGACTAACATTTGCATTATAGGAGCCCCAGAAGGAGAAGAGAGAAAGGAACAGAAAACTTATTTGAAGAAATAATGGCTGAAAACTTCCCTGACTTGGGAAAGAAAACAGACATCCAGATTCCTGAATCTGGATGCCCAGAGAAGACCACAGGAAAGGAACCCAAAAGAGACCCATACCAAGATATATAATAATTAAAATGTCAAAAGTTGAAGATGAGAGAATCTTGAAGATAGCAAGAGAAAAGCAACTTGTTACATACAAGGGAACCCTCATAAAATAATCAGCAATTTTTCAGCAGAATCTTTGCAGGGCAGAAGGGAGTGGGTTGATATATTCAAAGTGCTGAAAAAAAAAAACTGATGACCAACAATACCCTATCCAGCAAAATCATCCTTCAGAATTCAAAGAAAGGTAGAGAATTTTTAAGACAGACAAAAGTTGAAAGAGTTCATCACCACTAGACCAGCCTTAAAAGAAATGTTAAAGGGAGTTCTTCATGCTGAAATGAAAATATGCTAATTAGTAATTTGAAAACATATAAAAGTATAAAACTCACTGGTGAAAGTAAATATACAGTTAAATTCAGAACACTAATATTGTAATGGTGATGGGTAAATCACTTATAGCTCTAGAATAAAGGTAAGTTAAAGGACAAAAGTATTGAAAATAACTATGTACAATAATTTGTTTCTGGATACACAATATAAATGGATATAAGTGTGACATCAAAAACATAAAATGTGGGGGAAATGTTAAAATGTAGAGCTTTTGTATGCATCAGAAATTAAGTTGTTATCAGCTTGCAATAAACTCTTATAAGATGTTTTATGTAAGCCTCATGGTAACCATAAAGCAAAAATTAAATAGTAAATACACAAAAGATAAAGAGAATGGAATCAAAACATACCACTAAGAGAAAATCATCAAATTACAACAGACAAGAGCAAGAGAGCAAGAAAGAAATAATGACAAAATAGCCAGAAAACAATGAACAAAATGGCAATAGCAAATCCATACCTGTCAGTAATTACTACAAATGTAAATGGGCTAAATTCTATAGTCAAAAGACATAGAATGGCTTAAAGGATAAAGACGAAAACCCACTATAAGCTGTCCATAGAGACTCTCTAGCTTTAAAGGAACATGTAGACTAAAAATGAAAGTATGAAAAAAGATATCCCATTCAAGTAAAAGCAGAAAGAAAGCAGTGGTACCTGTACTTAGACAAAATAGACTTCAAGCTCAAGCTGTAACAAGAGATAAAGAAGGTTATTATAGAAAGACAAAAAGGTCAATTTAACGAGAGGATGTAACAGTTGCAAATATTTATGTACCCAACATCAAACACCTAAGTATGTAAAGCAAATATTAACAGATCTGAAGGGACAGAGAGCAGTACAATAGTAGTAGGGACTTCAATACTTAACTTTCAACAATAGGTAAATCATTGAGACAGAAAATCAATAAGAAAACATTGGACTTAAACTACACATTATACCAGATAGAGTTAACAGATGAACACAGATCATTTCATCCAACAACATCAGGATACATGTTCTTTTCAAGGGAACATGAACAATTCTCAAGGAGAGATTATATAGTAGGCCACAAAACAACTCTTAAGAAATTTAAGAAGATTAAAATATTTAAGGTATCTTTTCTGAATACAATGGTATGAAATTAGAAATTATAAGAAGAAAGTTGGAAATTTTACAAATATGTGGTGATTAAACCACATGCTCCTGACAATCAGTGGGTCAAAGAAGAAATTAAAAAGGGAAATAAAATATACTGAGGCAAATGAAAGTGGAAACACAGCATACCAAAACTTGTGTAATGAAGCAGAAGCAGTTCTAAGAGGGAAGTTATAGCAATAAACAACCTCACTTTACCCCTCAAGGAACTGGAAAAAGAACAAACTAAACCCAAGATCAGTAGAAGGAAGGAAATCACAAAGATCAAAGAAGAAATAAATGAAATAGAGACTAAAATGACAATAGAAAAGATAGATGAAATTAAGAACTCTTTTTTTTTTGAAAAAATAAATTGACCAGCTAAGACCATCTTAGATCAACTAAGAAAGAAGAACAAAGACAAAAATGAGAAGTGAAAGGGGAGACATTACAATTGATAACAGAAGTACTAAAGATAGTGAGAAACTACTATGAACAGTGCCAACAAATAGATGACCTAGAAAAATGGATTAATTTCTATAAGCATATAACCTACCAAGACTGAATTGTGATGAAATAGAAAATCTGAAATGATCAATAATTAATAAAGATATTTAATCAACAACCAAAAACCTCCCAACAAAGAATGGCTCAGGACTAGATAGCTTTACTGGTGAATTCTACCAAACATTTAATGAAGAATTAAAGCCAATTTTTCTCAAACTCTTCCAAAAAACAGAAGAGGAGAAATACTTCCAAGCTCATTCTCTGAGGGCAGTATTTACCTGTTACCAAAACTAGACAAAGAAGCCACAAGAAAAGAAAATTACAGGCCAATATCCCTGATAAACATAGATGCAAGAATACTTAACAAAATATTAACAAACTGAAGTTAATGGTACATCAAAAAGACCACACACCAAGATCAAATGGGGTTTATCCCAGGGATGCAAGAATGGTTCAAAATGTGTAAATCAATTACTGTAATATACCACATTAACAAAATGAAGGATAAAAATCATATGATCATCCTAACAGACGCAGGAAGACCATTTGAAAAAATTCAATATCTTTTCATGATAAAAACTCTCAACAAACTGGGTATAGAAGCCATGTACTTCAACAATAGAGGCCATATGTGACAAGCCCACAACTTATGTTCAATGCTGAAACCTTTTCTTTAAGATCTGGAACAAGACACAGATGCCCACTCTTGCCATTTTAGTCAACATAGTACTGGAAGTCCTTGCCAGAGCAATTAGGCAAGAAAAATAAATAAAAGGCATCCAGATCGGAAAGGAAGAAGTAAAATTGTCTCTGTTTGTGGATGGCATGATGTTATATGTAGAAAACCCTAAAGACCTCACTAAAAAACTTTTAGTACTAATAAATGAATTCAATAAAATTGTAGGGTATGAAATCAATATATAAAAACTAGTTGCATTTCTATACACTAGCAACAAACTATTGGGTAGAGAAATAAGTCAGCCAGAGAAAGACAAATACTGAGTGGTATCTAACACTTATACAGGGTGGGGCCAAAGTAGGTTTATAGTTGTGAGTATATGAAACAGTTTATTCTTCTATTATTATTTATTAATTACTGTATTATTTTCCATATGGACAACTATAAACCTACTTTGGCCTCACCCTGTGTGTGGAATTTAAAAAAAAATAGAACTCATAAAAACAGAGTAGAATGGTGGTTGCCTCGGGGCTGAGGAGTGGGGGGCATAGGGGGGATGCTCATAAAAGGGTATACATTTTCAATTAGGAGATACATAAGGTTTTAGGATTTGATGTGTAACATGGTGACTGTAGTTGATAGCACTGTAGTATATAATTGAAATTTGTTAAGACAGAACTTGTGTACAAGTATTTTTGCAAAAAAGAAAAAAGGTCACTATGTGAGGTGATGAGTGTGTAATTAACTTGATGACAGGAATCCTTTCACAATGCATACATATGTCAAATCATCATGTTGTACATTTTAAATATGTTACAATTTTATTTGTCAATTATACCTCAATAAATCTGGGGGGAAAAGTCAGGAACTATTACCCAGGAAAAAAAGGTATGGGAGAATTAACACCCTCAGGAGAACTGTGAACCACAGGGGACAGAGCCTTGTATAAGTGCCCTTAGGGGAGACAATTCTCAGAGGTCTTTGTGGAGTTGAGCTCTTTTGCCTGAAGCAGTGACCTCTGTAACACACTCTTTCTTGGTTTTTCTTCTTTCCCTGCTCTTTCACTCTTTTTTGCTGGGATGCCCCTCAATAGATGCCCCTCAATAGATGCCCTGCACTCAAGTCCTGATCTAAAGCTTTGTTGGGAGCAGTCCAGTCTAAGACAAGACATGGCACTCCTATGATTTCATATTGGTCATAGGCAGGAATGGTTTTTATTGCTGGTGTGCTTGTGTGCATCCTGATGCCAGGTGTACACTACAACACAAAACAAAACAAAACAAAACAAAAACTCGAAAGGACAATAATCATCTTACGAGAAAAACTTCTGTCTTCTTTTGGTCATTTTCTTTGTTCTTTTTCAAAACAAAACAAAAAACAAATAACCAAAACAATAAAACAAATAACTACATCCCTCTCATCAAAACAACCTATTTTTACAAAAATATCTTGAATACATAACCCATAACATAGCATCACAGAATGGGGAGAATTGCCATCCAGATGTGGAATAAGGTCTGGGCCAGCTTTCAGCCTGGCACTGATATGAAGCCTATTTGAAGGAGAATGAAAAAGAAGTAGCATTTTAGTGTTTGAAAGGCTAGGTAAGATGACAAGGGCTCTGTCATATTTATGTATCTAAAATCTACTGGGGAATTTAGAACTGAAACTGTGCACTGTCATCACCAGAGTTCACCATGTGAAAGAATGAAGATGTTCAAAGGAAAACCTCCAGGCTCCTGCCAGAAGTTGTTTCCAGCTGCATAAATGCCTATCTCAGCTACTAGTCCGTACAAATTAAGCAGCTCTGTGAAAATACCAGCTTCAGCCAGAAGCTACATCTGGGCTCAGATGTTGAAATCAGTATCTCCTGCTGATCAAGCTGTGACACAGCTAAAGTGATAGGTCTGGCTTCTCATTTAATTCTCAGTGAGCCCTTCCTTTCCCTCTGCAGTGGTGTGACATTTAATATTTAAGTCTTTCTTGTACACTGTAAATCTTTCTCAGGGCAGACGAGAGTGAGAAATCTACCTATTTCACTCTCACCGTTATAGTTATAGCACTAGGCAGTGAGTGTCCTAGTAAAGTCAGCAGAGGACAACCAGATTACTTAGAATGATAATTGACAGGCAAAGGCCAGGCAAGGAGTGATAGACAGGTAGTGGATGATAAGAGCTACAGAACAGTTTGGAAAGAAAGACTTTATTTTCAAGTTACTCCAGTAACACTGCTAGTGATAATAAAACAGCAAGGAGCTGATTTTAATACGTGGATAAAAATCATTTCAAATTAGCACATTTGTCATTTAGAAGCAATGTTTGTATAAAAAATGCTTCACTTCCAACCCCTGGAGGAAAATACCGTTAACAGTTAATTGTGTATCTTTTCAGAAGCTTTTTATGAATGTATGACTACATATAAGCATGTCTTGTATTTTTTCAATAAAGGAGTCATGCAGCTTGCATCATAAACATCTTTCCGTATCAGGTGATGTGGGTCTTTTCAATTCCTTTTAATTATTGCAGAATATTGTGGGAAGTACTTTATTCAACTGTTCTCCCAGTGATGGACAGTTAGGCCGTTTATAACCTTTATTCTTTCATTAAGCTTGCTGCAACAAATATTATTCACATGGCATTTGGTATAAATGGGAGCATATATGTAGGATACATATCTAGAAAGCAGAATTGCTGGATTAAAACTTAAGTATATTTTAAACTTTGATAGTTAATGCAAATTTCTATCCAAAGGATAAATTCCTTGAAGTAGAATTGGTGGGGCAAGTGATAGGGGCCTTTCACCTTTCAGAAATGTACCTATTTATATACCTGGGGAATATGTCAAACTAGATAATCTGAAAACCTTCTTTAATAAGGCACGTAAAGTGCTAAATATAACAACTATCTCATCTGTAGAGCTAGGCTTGTGAAAGAGCAAGGCAAATCCCCAGGGACCCAAAGTGAAGAAGCTGAAAACCAAAGGAGGAAGCAAGCATCGGAGCCACAGGTGTCCAGGGTCATTTTCTGCCCCAGGTGTAACCAAGGTGTTCAGTGTTTGACAGCCACGTGAAGACGAGACCTTTGGCCCCAAAAAGTGGAGACCGAAGGTGAAACCAAGACTCATGTGAAACTGGAATCCTTAAGCACTACACATGCCACAGAAGGATAGGCTAGGAAAAAATGGCCAGCAAAAGGAGATAATAAAGCAAAATCTCTGGCTTGGCCTGGTAATACAGTGGCTAAAAAAGTATCTTCTGAGGATTTATAACCACAAGCCTGCCCTCAAGTGGATTAGGAGTTCTAATGTAGACGTACTACCTCGGGCACCTTGAATGCTTAACGGAGGCAAATGCAAGTCCTCTACAGACCCGTGTCTTCAACCCAGGCTGCATAAGATTCCCGTGGATGTAAGACTTGACCGAACATAAACTCACAACTCGAAATTGCATCATACAGGGAGAAACGTGTTTCTGTTCATGAATGGGATCAGAGAAAACAACAATATTAGCCCTCCAGGATCTTTGGATGATTCAACAATCAGATAGTGAATATAAAATGAGTTTTATACTCTTTAAAGGTTTAAGGAAATAATATCAGAAGTAAAATGTTACTAAGGAGATATATATAAAGAAGACCTGACATTAAAAATACAAAGTAGAAATTCTACAAATGAAAAAATAGTGACTTAATTTTAGAATGCAATAGAAGGGCTAAATAAGAAGATTCAACTTCGTTGTAAAAAGAATGAGCAAACTGGGAAGATCTGAAGGAAGTACCCGAAGTGCAGAGCAAAGTTACCGGATAGAAAATATGAAAGACATTGAACATGTGAGCTTGAAAAGGACAAACATACATTGTACTGGCATTCTCGATGGAGAAGAGAATGGTGAAGGAATAGGAAATGTTTGAAGAGATAATAGGTGGGAATTTTCTAGAATATATCAAAGATGTGACTCCTCAGGTTCAAGAGACACAATAAATCCCAAATTTTCTCATTGTATTTTAACATAAATAACATTTTTATGACATATAATTATATTTTTCAAAACAAAAAAAATTTGGGAGACTTGCTCCTATTTTTGCTACTATCTTTAATGTCTGGCTTAGCAGAAGACAGCTGGGTTCTCATACTTGCTTTCAAATTTAATATGTTCCAATGTTACATATCACATAGCCTTTAGAAAACTCCAACTTGTGTGTGAATGAGAGTAAAAAAGATGAACAATATCTTAGTATTTACTACAAATGCACTTTTGACTTTGTAGAAGTCCTAAAGGTTTCTTCAGTTTTCTCCAGGGCCCCTAGAGCACACTTTGAGGACCTCTAATTTAGATTAAGAGTTCTATTATGGGTCATAGTTGGTGGACTGAGTGTTACAAATAAATATTTTACACACACACACATATCCACACTCCATATATGCTCCACAGAGATCGTGATTTTTTCCCCAGGGAATTAGAATACAATAACGTACTCTTGGATTTGAAACAAGACACAAGGAAATAATTTCACCTCTCTTCCATGATTCAGAGGGTACTTTGAGGGTCCTGCAATGCCATCTTTGTGAACATCAAGCACATTATGTTGGTATATGCAGAAGTCTGGGGTTATACCAGGGAGTTTTTAGTTAGTAGGATGGTAGGTAAACTGCTTGTTACTGGAGTATGATTCAGTGATATACGTCAACGGTGAATGTGATTCTCTACTACGTGACCGCGGAACTGCCCAGAAGTGGAAGCTATGTCATCTACCAGAAGACCAACACATCGGTGCTTCAGAATCGTAAAGGAACTGATACAAAAATTGATGCTGAAACACTGACTGTGGAGACCGGTGGAGGAGAATTAGAGAATGTTTTTTAATTGCCTGGGAAAAGTCTCATTTACATAGCTTGAATTAAAGTTTGCCATCAAATATCCTTTAATCTGCACCTGATGTTTCTCATTTCTGATTTTATATCATTAAAGAGATGGCCCCCATCTGAATCTGTTAAGGGATCAGGTTCTCTGTTGATTTCGCCCACATTAGACAAATATGATCCACATGTTTTTCCTTTCTTTTTTATTTCATTGTATAAAATCTAAGATGCAAGACATTATTTCAATAGTACCCAAGAGAAGAACAGTTATAATAATCCATTAGGACTCAGACATCTCAATTTCAATGAAAAACACTAACAAAAAAATAAAAAGACTAACATTTTCTCTAAATATTTAGGTGAATCCCCAAGGCTTAAAATCCTGATTCATTTCTGCTGAAACATAGATAATAGAAGATTAGCTGGCCAATTTTTAACATGGGACACCCTGTGACTTACAAAATGATAGAAAGGATTAAAAATTGTTTATTCTCTACGTCATTACAAAAGGAAATGATATAAAAGAATGACTTGTTCCAGTAGAATATTGCTTATTATGCAAACATATATTGAGTCCCTCCTGAGTAGTAAGTACTCTTCTAGGCCCTGGGTTACAAAGATAAATCAGAAACAATTCTTGCCTTCATCACCCAGTAGAGGAGATAAAACTGTAAATAAAAATTGATTCAAAATGTGACAAGGTTTATAATAAAGAGATGTATGATATATATATTATTTCTATTTATTTATGATATAATTATCATACATATATGTTGGGAGACTTGTTCCTATTTTTGCTACTATCTTTAATGTGGTCCCAAAGGGAATGATGGGTGCATTCTGCTCATGGGATCAGAAAAGGCTTTATTTTGAGCTGGACTTGAGGAACAAGTTGGAGTTTTCCAGGCTGTAAAGGTGGGTAAGAGTGTTCTGGGCAGAAAGAACTACGTGTGCGAAGGCCTGGCACACGCAGCCGAGTAGAAGCGGTTCGGTTTGGCAAGGCTGGAGTGAAGGGTGGAGATGGAGGGCAGTCAGAAGTGATGTCGGAGGCTGGAGAGAAACCGACTGGTCAAGGGGCCATAGCCAAGTCAGGGAGCCTGAACTTCACCTCCCAGGTCTCTGGTTTTCCAGATGTGCCCTAGGACTCCAGGGGGTCCCCAGAGGGGCCTGAGGTGAGGGTGGCAGTGTGGTCAGGGCGAGCGGGCGGACAGCTGCTCCCACCCCTGCGTCAGTAGGACCCGTTCAACTTTACATGTGTGCATGTTTTTTTCTTGTCCTCATCCGAGGACATGCTTACTGATTTTAGATAGAGGGGAAGGGAGGGAGAGAAGCATCAATGTGAGAGAGAAACAGGGATCTGTTGCCTCTTGTATGCACCCCAACTAGGGACTGAACCTGCAACCTAGCCATATGCCCTGGCCTGGAATCGAACCCACAGCCTTTCAGTTTGCAGGATGATGCCCCAACCAACTGAGCCACGCTGGCTAGGGTTACAAATATGCATGTTTTAAGTTGGACTCCATTTTACTCAACAGCTGTTTATCGAGCATATACTGGTTGCCAGACATTTTGCGGCCACACGTAATTCATAGCTTCCCAGTGCAGAAAATACAGTCATACCTTGGTACTTGTCTGCTTCAGAACTCATTTAAATCCTGTACTTGTTGCGTTTTGATGAGAAAAAAAATGCTTCGGTACTTGGAACTTGCTCAGGACTCACTGCATTTGCTAGAACTTGTGTGAGCCATGACAGTGCCCCACCAGAGAACATGCTTCGTCGCTTGTCACTTGCTCGGTACTCAGTTTCAGCACTTGTCACGAGTTCTGGCGCAAATTAATGACGAGTACAGAGGTACCACTATATTCCTTTTTTAAAAAGTTAGAAATCCGCAGGTAGAATTCATGGGGAACCACTGTAGGGTGTCAATCAGGAGAGTGATCTGATCAGATCACTTCTTAGAAGTCTTACTGAGGCTACGGTTTGGGTAATAGGGTAGAGAGCAGAGAGGCTAGGTAGAAAATGAAGGTATAAATTCAGTAGAACTTGAGGTGCACTGAGTGTGGAGATGAAGACGATGGCGTATTAGGATATGTCCCAGGCTGCTGGCTTAGAGGAATGCACCTGCCATAAGGAAGAACTTCTGAGGTTTTTAACTTTTAGGGAGATATTGGAAAAAGAAGAGCCAGTGAGAGAAGCTGAGGTGGGGGAAGAGAGGAAAAGGAAGGGAGGGAGAGAGAGGCAGAGTTTCAAGAAGGGAGAAGTCAGTAGTCCAGCGCCTTCAGGAAGACCTTGTAAGACAGGACAGGAAGTCTTCCCCTGATTTGGCAAGTGGGGAGGCTTGGGCGGCTTCAGCAGGGTCAGCGTCAGCGGCAGCCAGACTGCGGTGGGCTGAGAAGTGCAGCAGTGGAGGCAGACTCGTCTGTCTTCTTCATTAAAAGGCGGGAGAGGAGAGAGCATGATTGCTGGAGAAGATGCTGGGCTGAGAGGCATGAGTTCATCAACACGCGTAGGAGAGGGATCTGGGATGGAAAACAAAAGGTGATGCTGTGCATGTGGCCCTCTGTGTGCGTGTCATTGCGGAGGGAGGTCCTGAGTGGTGGGAGGGGCTAGTTTCTAACACAGCCTTAACTGAGAAGTCCTAAATATGTAAGAATTTAATAGGAACGTGTTCAGTACATATGTGTACATATATCCACGTATTTGGGGTATTTGGGGGGCAGTTCATTGAGAAAAGTTTGAAAATCCATTTCAGTTTCATCAGGGTACTGGAGGTTTTGGGGTATCACGGAACTGTGGAATCCAGATCATGTTGGTTTAGTTATTAAATTTCTTTATTGAGGACGGACTCCTGAAACACAAGGCCACCTTTGTTTAAGCCTGACTGATACCTTAATAATTCACTCTGGAGCGCTCAGGAAATGCTCAGGAAGTATTTTTATCACTGATGACTCCTCGAGAAACTCTGTCCTCTCTCACCTTTTTCCATCTTTTTATTCTTGTTGGTGTTGCGTTTTCTATGAGTCACCCGAAGCCGTTTCCCCCTCCCTTCTAATGTACCTTACGGCGTTCAGTAGTGGTTTTGCAGTTGCCACCGATGGATCATCCACTTCTTAGATGAAATATTTTCTATTCCACAGCTGGCTTTTATCAGACTGGCTGGGGACTTTCTGAGACAAACCAGATGTGTGACGTTATGAGCCTCTGGGGATGATTTTAAAATGAGAAATGGCGTCACAGTCTCTAAATAGTTGCTATTATTTCTGTGCGTTGGCAACATCATGGGTATAGAATGACCTGTGGGCTGTCACTTGCTGTGATCCTGCCCGATAGGCTGGTGCAGAGGGGAGGGGTGGGAAGGTTTGGTGAATACAGAGCTCTGAATGGGGGGCTTAAAGCCTGTATTTGTTCCTGAATTTGCTACTGGTTTCTAGTGCTGGGTGGGAGATACATATGAAATCCCACCATGTGTCAGGTGGAGAGGGACACAGCATCGACAGGTGGCTCGCAGGGGAATGTAGCACCTACTTAGCAGTTAGGAGGAAGTTCAACCTAATATAAAACGTTCCTGACAGTGGGGCTTGTTCAAGCATGAAATGGCCCCTGGGGAAAGCTTGACGTGGCGCAGGCTTCCCCGGCCACAGAATTTGTTAGTGATTACGAGAGTCAGGCTAGGTCTCCCAGACAGGAACAAGCCTGGTTCCTATGGTGTTTTATAGGTTTTGGCATTGATTTCGCTCCAGACAAATAAATCTCTGACTGCTCACTTCCTCGCACCTTAATTCCCCCAAAGAAACATGTTCCTGGTTTCTTCAGCGCAACAACTGCCTCCACCTCTGGGAGCTCCTCCCCATCACATGCTATTACAATTTCTAGTCTGTATTCACTGACTTTATGGTGCCCGCATTTGCTGACTTACCTTCCACGGCCAGGCCACCTTTCTTGTCACCTGTCTTGGTTGTTATTTCCCCCCAAACACAGAGATTACAGTTTCTCTAAACAGCACCCAGATGCTGGATTGTCAGAAGGAAGCTGACAGAAGTATGCTGTGCTACACACTGTGGAAGGGGCTAATCAAAGCAGCCCTTTAATTGCTATAGTAATGATTTAGACGTGCAGAAAGTACTCAAGTTAAATTTGCATGACTAAATAATTAAGCGGAGCTCACAATTGACAAACATAATTAGCACATCCAAAATTGAAACCACCTCCTGGTCGTCTTCACTTGGAGCCCAGAAGGACAACGGGGAGCTCTCCGAGCCCCCTTCCTCCCACTGCGCAGTCCGCTTGCCACGGTCATGTCTAGGTTTGTTACACAGGCAGCAGAGTTCACTGCAAAACATTTCCGAAGACATTGTTTTTTGAACAGAGAATTTTCATGAGTCTTGGCATATTTGTTCAGTATTTTAACAGCTAAATTTTATCTAATAGAGCAGAAATCTTCTCCAATAGGGGACAAAGAATCTTTACATCTATTATTCCCCTTATTTGTTTATCCATCTGTCACCTATCTTTCATTGATTTTTATCTTTCTGTGAGTTGCCATTGAATCAGCTTTTTTGGCACATAAATGTTTTCTGTGAGGAAGTGGTTTGATCTGGAGACACTGAAAGTCTGTCGTGCCATGTCTCGTTACCGTGGAGCTCTAGCGGCAGAAACACCTACTGCTCTCTGTAGCAAATCCTGGAGGTGCCAAAGTAAATCAGGGTCTCCTGGAGTCCTTGCTGAACCAGAGCTGTGCTGGGTCTGAGGAAGCAGGGAAAATATGCTTCTTCTTCCAACTCCCTCATGCTCATTCAGTGGGTGGCATGCCTTCTTACTTGGCTACCAATCGCTGTATGCAGGGCAACATGGGGAAAAGTCACTTCCCCTGTAGCCTAGACATCCTTCCTCTTTCCATGAAGCGATGACCTCAGTTGGACTAAGGACCAATATATCTGGGCAAGACACCGCGTTCTCTTCCCCATGGTGAACCCTCAGATGTACCTGCAAAACCAAGTTCTCGTTCTTAAGCAATCACAGCACAACAGGGGCAAACCGCCCTTCATGCAAGCCCACTCTTAAAGGCCCCGCCCACCAGTAAGACACACTGCATGTATTCACTGGACGAGTACCGATCCACTGCCTGCTATGTGCCAGACGCTCTTCTACATGCAGGCCCTGCACGTCCAGACTGGACCTCTGCCACTTACACGTGTGTATCCAGCTGTAGGTGTACACACAGATCTTTATGTGTAGAGTTTCATTTCCTTTAAGTGTCCTTTTGATGGCAGGTATTCTGATTCTATGTAGCTAGTAAACTTTTCATACTTGATAGAAAGCTAGAAGCATTATGTGATTACAATTATGAAAACTTTCAAAAATACAGAAAAGTGCTGAGGACAATGCTGTGAAATACGCGTGTAGCCATCGAGCAGACTTTCCAGATGGGATTTGTTATATTTGCTTCATGCATTTTTTTTAAAATTAAAGAAGTAATGATTTACTGGTAAATCTTTGATCTCTTTTTCATTCT
Source organism: Phyllostomus hastatus (assembly GCF_019186645.2). NCBI lineage: Eukaryota > Metazoa > Chordata > Mammalia > Chiroptera > Phyllostomidae > Phyllostomus > Phyllostomus hastatus. Next base: position 25,074,144 of record NW_025334024.1, read on the forward strand.
CATTTCCCTCCTCATGTTCCTTACCAGAGTCACAGTTTTATTATTCTGCTGTATGGCCATCCCCTATATTGTTTATATTTTTACTAGATATAGAATATGGCTAAAATATATGTAGCATTATTTTCATATATTTTGCAAACTTATGGTTGCCATATTGGGTGAAAAAGTTGAAGGGATTAAGAAGTACAAATTGGTAGTTATAAAATTGTCACAAGGATGTAACGTACAGCATAGGAAACATAGTAGTATTGTAATAATTCTGTGTGATGCCAGGTGGTTACTAGACTTATTGGGGGAATCACTTCATAAGTTATATGAATGTCTAATTATTGTACTGTGCTGTACACTTGAAACTAATATATTAAGTGTCAAGTGTACAGGGGTGGGCAAAAGTAGGTTACTTGTACTTATGTACAGCAATTAAGATCTTTTTAAATAAAAAGATAATGGTTATTATAAACAGATAAAGGGCTGGAAAACATAACAGAGTGAGAGAAGCTCCCACCTACATCTCACGTAATTTCAGAAGCACAGAATAGAGGAAGAGCTGGAGAGGCATCATTGGCAGAAGTCACAGCTGAGAATGGCTAAGAACTTTCCAGGCTGAGGAGTGAAAAAAGACATGAGTCCTTTGAATAAATATTTACATCAATTGCTGAGCAAACCACCCCCCCCCCAAATATATCTGCATCCAACCATACCGTAGTGAAAATTCACAACAGCCCAAATAATGAGAAAATTCTAAATGCTACCAGGAGAAAAGACAGATTACCTACAAAGTAGTCATCACACTAAAAGCAGGCTTCCCATCGGTGAACTGGTGCCAGCAGACAGTGGGAAAACAGCTTCCAAACAATAAGGGAAAATAGTGAGAATTATTCACGGAGCAGAACTCCTGCTACTCTAACTGCAATAGGCAATGAAAGGATGTACTTCAGCAAGAAGAAAAATGAACCCAGAGGAAGGAGCATAGTTAGCAAAGAGATTAACAAAATGTAGTGGTAAATCTATTTAAGTAATGGTTGCTGATGACAATAATCATAACACCAGCTGATTTTGCGCATCTAAACACTGATAGAACTAAAAGTCTACCTGGCAGTGCAATAGCTGGTTGGAAAAGGGATTTGGTGGGTAATCAGAGCCTGCTAAATTCCTGATCTTGCTCAGAAGGAAAATAGAGAAACTGAAGAATTATAAACTTCAGGTAGAAAACTTAATATGTGTGTTAAAAGTGTAAAGAAATAATTTAAAAAGCAGGATCTAAAAGTTTCAAACTGCTGGGGTAGAGATGAAGGAATGAACAATTAAAAAATGTAAAACCCAGACTAGTGCAAGAAAGAATAAAACCAGAAGTACATAAAAAGCTTGGTAAATATAAAATAACATAAGATGATAGAAATTAAGTCCAACTATGTCATTAATCTCAGTGGAAACAAATTAAACTTAGCTAATCAAGAAACTTAGTACAACTGTGGGTAAAAACAAAAAATATCAGCAATGAGCTACTTTCAAGAAACATACTTAAAACAAATACAGAAAAGTTGGAAATAAGGAGATTTTAGAAAGATAGACCAGGCAAATACTAACAAAAAGAATTCTGGTGAGCAATACTGGTAGCAGATAAAATAGAATTTAAGGCTGAGAGCATTAACAGAGATGAAGAGCTTCACTTTGAAATGATTTATTAAAAGTCTATAAGAAAATATAACTGATGAACTTGTATGACTTTACAAAGAAAGTTGGATAAATACACATTTATAGTGGGAGATTTTAACACGATTGTCTCAGACACTGATAGATAAATCAGACAAAGAGTCAGACATCTCTGTAGCACCATTTTATTTTCTTTCCCCTTCCTCTTCATTGTAGACTTTATGAAAAGGCTACCTGGGAAAGAATCTTAATGGGGGGCCTGGCCTGGATTGGGGAATCCTGAGAAGGAGCTATAACCTACTTGGTGGGGCTGGGTGGGTTTAGAGTGGTCTTCAGTAGGAGGTCCTAAGTGGTCTCATGTGGTCAGTTACACAGGAATGAGGCTTTTTTAACAGGCTGATCATAATAACATTGACTGATGTCAACTTGAGATACGGGAAAAGGGGGGATAAGACTACAGAAATAGGCCAAAATAGGCCTGGGGCTGGGCTGTATAGTAATGCAGTAGAGTGAGCATGGACTTTGGAGTCAGACAGTCTGAGTTCAAAGCTGGCTCTGCCATTCCCTGGTGAGTCGAGCTTCAGTTTCTCATGTGTAATTGATCTTAGCTGTACCTTTTTCAGGGTTTCTGTGATGATTAGAGATGATGCACTTAAACCACTCAGTGTCTGGTGGATAGGGATAGAGATGGAGATGGAGATAGAGATCTATCTATCTATCTATCTATCTAACCAAATACACACACACACACACACACACACACACACACATACACACACACACACATATATATGGTCTGTCCAGAAGGTATCAAGCCATATAATATGAAAAATTGAGACATTTATTCAAGAAGATACAAGATATAAGAAACATTGTACATAGGACAATGACACCTCAGCCTCCCTCAAAGTAGGCACCTTGGGACCTCACACAGTTCTCCCAATCACCATCAGCTGCCCTGTTGTATTTTCTTGAATCCCATTGACAGTCTGAAATCTCTTCCCTTTTAAAGGTGATTTTAGTTTTGGAAAAAGGCAGAAGCCACAGGGCACCAAATTTGGGCCATGGGGGGCTGAGTCACCTGGGTGATTTGATGTTGTGCCAGAAAACTCTGCATGAGATGTGATGCATGAGTGGGCATGTGGTCGTGATGAAGCTGCCAGTCACCAGATGCCCATAGTTGTGGTCTTGAAACATCCAAATAGTTTCCTGTGGAGGAATGCTCAAGCTTAACATAAAACTTGATGCGGATTTGTTGCTTTACTCGCTCAGTCATTTTGAATGCGATGGCCACACAGCACACATGCTCATTCAATGGCGTCTTCTGCCCCCACTGACTAGTGCAGTAAAGGTGTCACTGTTCTCACGTGCACACTCCAGTCCACTGTCCTTGGCTGCCAGGTGACACTGATGTCATGCAAACCATTCTCATTATATTAACAATGGCCGGACTTTGTCCAGACAAACCTCATATATGTGAGTCATCACATCACATCACGTCACATAGACCAGCCTAGAATAAACTATGATCTATGGTGTCATAGAATATGAGCCTGTGACTTGTAACCAGATTTCTTCTGCTCTTCCTCGTTGTCCTGGAATTTTGATGCACTTTTTAGGCTCCGGGGGCATGGAGGACCGCTGGTCATCCCCCTTCAGGTTTGAGGCTGTGTCTAGGAGCCTGAGGTTTCTAATGTTGGACAGAAAATTACTGGTTTACCATGGGTTTGGTGCCCACATGGAGCTAATGGAAGATGAATCCTGTGAGTTATAGGGATCTTATCCACAGGCATTTTCTTCCCTGGGGAGCCATCCTCCCTGTGGTCGGAGCTTTTGATTGAATTCTTGACAGTTTGAGCTGCAGGGAATTATTGTGGCTTTGGCTGGTGAACAGCCAATAGTGAGGTGGAAGGACTGAAAGAGGTAATGCTTTGATTTCTATTTTATTGGCTAAGGATTTTATCATTTACGGAGGTACATCGTGGAAGTGGGGGTTAGAGGAGAGCTGGGTAGTGGATTATCTTAAATATCTATATGAATAGCTAAAGGGACAAGACATCAGATCGGGGGTGAAGGACATGATAAAACTTGTGTCTGAGGGCGGAGTCACTGGGCTGCACCCCATTCTCTGCTTGGGGTGGCATCTAAGTATCCAGAATGGAGGGTCTGGTCAGGAAAGCTCGTGGAGGTGAAAGAGTGATGGCAAAGGCCTGGAAATCCCAGGGATTCCCCTTCAAAGTCAGACAGGAGAGGACTGTCATTTAGTCAACAAATGTAACTCCTGCTGACGGGGAGAGGAAAGGGAGAAGGACGAAGAGAGGAAGAACTGGGATTTGAGGGACAAAAGTGATCAATAGAACAAAGCAAGAGAAAGGTGAGAGAGACAAAATCAAGTGTTATTTCACCAAATTCAAGACTTATGGGCAGCTTAGCACTGGAGGAGGAGAATGCTGTGAATAAATCAAATGCACAGAGAATCTCAATTTTCAGGTTCACTGTTCCTTCTCTACCCCACAACTTTGAGTAGATCAGGCCAGAAGTTAAAATTTGCTGATTTGAGTTCCAGTTTTGATGATTTCCTTCACCCTGCATGTGAAGAGGCCAGTGGACCTTAAGATGACCAAATGGCAGAACACCGAGGGAACAGGGACAAGCTTAAGTGCCTGGCCTAAATCATTAGTCTTTGAGTAATCAAGAACGGGGTGTGTGATAATCCTAATCCTGGCACGGTAATTAGAATTAGAAGCTTTGAACTCTGATGTTGTAATTTCCATGTGTGGACGTGAAGCTGGATAGTTTGGGGACACTGTAGTTTGTTATTAGCAACAAAATAATTGATCCTGCATTTTTTCACCGTACGAACATCTCGGGCCATATTTCCCGGAGCCCCAGAAGGCCGAAACACTGACGCCGTGACCGCAGGCGCACTGACGTTTGGCTAACGCAGTCCCCCTGCCCGGCTGCTCTGAATGCACGCGGTGTGTCATCCCCAGGGCACCTTTCAGATCCGCGGTTCAGAGACACAGTTGACTCCCAATTATAAAAGCAAAAACAATTATCTGGATTCTCACTATGCATTGAAGATTATAGTTTTATGTTTATTTGTCAAAATCACACAAACCAGGCAAACAACTTACTTAACATGCAGCATGTGCTTGGGCTGATTTGAAGCAGTAATGACAGCCAAATCCCTTGTGATTCTTCAAGATGTTCCTTTCCTTCCTTGGCCACTTGAGTCAGAGTGTCTGCTTTGATTTGGATGTCTCTTCTAAGTATCGCGGTTTTCTGGGCTCTGCGCAGGTTGGAGATGAAGGGGGAGAGAGAACTGGGAGACCCAAACAGTGGCATTTTAAAACTCAGGTTTAAAAGTCATCTTGGGTAACAATTAAGATTTCAGCCTTCTTTGAACTGAAGTTAGAAATTCAATTGTTAATTAAAGCACCCACAACATGGAGTGTCTGCCCTCTGTCAAACAGCGTCCCTACCTTACGATGCCCAAAACAGGTCTGTGATTCTGCAGCTCCCACTATTATGGAGAACCCAGAGAAGGTGATACCTCAAGTGTCCTTAAAATAAACCTGATGAAATGGATTTGAACCACACAAGTGTTCCATAATTAATTGAAACTCTCTTTAAAAATAATCATCTTTAGGGATTGGATGGTGGAGACTATTTGCAATATTTTAAAAAGTCATGGTGTATTTACCATAAGTCATAAAACGAAAAGTACCCAAAACCGAACACAAACACTGGAACTCTTGCCAGGAGGGCCATCGGCCTGACGTGGCCTCACCGAGCGAGTCTAGCCGAACGGTGGAAGTTCCTAAAGCCGTGGCCGTTTACAAGAGCTCCAGGCTCTTTTGAAACGACGTTTAACATTCATACTCATTCTTTTCTACCCTTTAAACTTTCTGGACTTAGCAGACATGGTGGTGCTGTTCCGATATGCGCTTCTTATTTTACATTGTGTATCTTCGAATACTTGTCTTCCCAATTAGCTTATGAGTTTCTTGAAAATAGGGGCCATATATTCAACTTAAAAAAAGTCTTATATACTATCTGGTAACATACTTTGATACATTAGAAACCCAAAAGACAGATACTTCTTTATTGATTTCATTGCTGATATTTTAAATAATGTCATATGCTTGAAAATCTTCACTTTCTTTAAATATGTGGTCTTAAGTGATTTGTTTCCTCCTGAAATACATTTAGGACTTTGATTCCCAGTTACATGCATTCTGTTAACTGAGAGACACCTGTATAAATATGCCCCTTCCTCTACTGACACACACAGAGGCAAAAGTAAATGTGGTGGTGGAAGTGACGGAGAGGGGGAAGTCTACCTGTTTGCATTCATTAAAGAGGTCCGTGAAGGAGGCATTGAAAACTGCCAAGGTAACTAACAATATAAGGTTGTGTCCTGGATCAGAGCTCACAGAGAGAGAGAGAGAGAGAGAGAGAGAGAGAGACAGAGAGACAGAGAGAGAGAGACAGAGAGAGAGAGACAGAGAGAGACAGAGAGAGAGAGACAGAGAGCAGTAAGAAGGCTTGGTATTTAAGTAGCAAAATGAAAACTCTCTTTTTCTGTACCTGTTTTCCTTAGGGCATTTTACTTTGGGCATATGGACATTTCATACTCCCCAAAACATTTCTCTCTCGAGCCCTCTGCAGTACCACCAGTTTCCCTTTTGAACTCTGCTTACGAGGGTTGCAGCGAGCTGGCAGCTCTGCAAGCAGAATTAATCTCCTAAATCCAATGTGTACCTTTTGGCGTGGGATAGAGCAGGGGAGGATGGAGTTGTTGGTATTAATATAGTAAATGGCTTCTCTAAGCTGACTTGGTTGGAAACAGGATGTTAGCTACTTCGTTCTGACAGTGAGCCTGAATTTTGTTCTCCTCCGTTACGGAGAGCATTTTAGGGCATGGCTCCTGCACCTTGCAGCAGCTGTGGGAGAAACCTGAGGGCAGAGGCAGCAGAGACAATGGCAGATCTTACTCAAAAGCTGACCAAGTTCTCCCTTCTACCCCATGCCATCAAAAAAAAATCTGCCTTCTTAATATTCACTGTTGGCAGTGGCCCCAGAGTTGAGCCCCATTCAGAAACTTCCTGAATTCCTGTTGCCACTATGACCTGCTGATCATTACCAGCCGCTGGCTCTGGGCGTTAATGGAATTGTCAGTTGGTAAAATCACAATGGCCATTGCTGTCCAAGTTAAGCCTTAAAATGAATGAGGTTAATAAAAAGAGATATATATGACTTACTAACATAAGATCCTTTAAGTATGTGTAGGTAGCTTCTGTAATACTTTATCTGCTCCTTCATTGTGGTTTTTTATTACTCTGTGCCCTGCGTTAAAGTAATGTCCATGTCTCATTTCATCTGCTGGACAGTAAGACACTTGAGGTCAGTGTGTGTTACCCCCTCCTTGCTATTGCTTGCCTTTGCTAGCATGGCGTCTAGCATTGAGCCGGGTTGCAGCGAATACTGAATGCGTGCACACACTGGTATTTGTTACTGATGCTTAAACCTCACTGCTGTGTGAGAACTACTCTGTGTGATTTCTTTGACTCTGGCGGACAGTCAGGAGACAGGTGAATATGCCGGCAGGTTCTGTTTCCTGTTTCTTGGTGTGAAGCCATAAAGCCACACAGCACCTCAGGAGCAGGTGTGCCTCCAGTTTGGCTGAGAGGGCCAAAGAGTGGTGGTTTGCTTTCTCTTGTGCCCTCAGTACTCTTCATGATAATACCCTAACTTTTCTGGCTTCGGTAGCCTAATAGCGGCCACACCATAATTCCACGTGTTGTTTTGGTTGCTAACTGGTCATTCATCCTTTTACAAGGAGGATTGGAATTGTTCTCTTCCAAATACACTTGTATCACATCTGGCACTCTCCTGCTCCCTTCTCTTACAAATGGTCCATGGCACCTTGGCACTAAACTACCCAGAGGCACTTAAGGTTGTCTGCATCAGAGATTTATTGCTTACTTCTTCTCCCAGATTATTTATGTGTTGAATTGTCAGTTCTTATATCCTTTCTGAGAAGCCTTGGTCTGTGGGTTTTCAGAGATGGGAAGTGCAGGAGAAGTGCGTATCTCAAGCCCCTTGCAACACAAGGCTCTGCTGCCGTGGTTTACGCTTGCTTCCCTGCCGCCCACCCCCTAGAGAAAAAGAGACCTGTGGTCCACAAAAATCCAGCCAGAGCAGGGGTAGTTATCTGGGATTTTCTGTAACCTAATAGAGCAAGTTTAATGACTCAAGAGAGGTCTGCTGTATATTGCAGCTCATGGCTCATGAAAAGACATACTATGTTAATTTTCTGAACTGGGTCTCTTAAGTGGAATCACATTATTTTGGTAATGCTGCTCCTGAATTAGCCGTAGTTATTTGAGTGTCAAGCATCTCCAGCTCACCAAGGGAAGGGAATCCTTGGATGCTAGTGAGCTATTAAATTCCAGTTGGAGTTCATCCTCTGTGGAGGAAAATGGCTAATGGGTATAGAGTCTTAAATGGTTTGGGGCAAAAGACACCTTTTCTGGACAGCACACTTCTCCTCTGTTGATAAAGGTGGATAACGAACCCTTTGGCTATCCTCTCCTTTTAGAATCCTGCAGTGTTCCTCACTCCTTCACGATGAACTCTGAACTCCTTAACACAATGTGCAGGGCTCTCTGCTCTCTGGTGCCTGCCTTCTGCTCCAGCCTCCTCTCACTGCCTCCCCTCTCTCTCTCCTCTCAGGACACTGAGTGGCCATAGTCTTTGTTCCCCCTGGGCCAGTCTATGCATAGGCATTCTGCCTGGAATATTACCTGCCACATCCCCACATCTGTCTCACAGTGGATAATGGCAGCATCAGTAGTTAGGCTCTGTGTTAAGTAGGGCTTACATGGATTCTTTCCCGTAACCCTACAACAAGCCATGAGTACCATTATGATTCCCATTTCTCAGATAAGGAAACTGAGGCCCAGTGAGTGTAAGAGCCCTATCCAGGCTCACACTACCTAAGCTAGTGGGTGGTAGCACAGGCACCTGATGGTAAGTAGTCTGACTCTGGAGCCTACTCTAGGCTGTACTGCCTCCCAGCACGTGAGTTAAACCTGGTTATGTTTACCCACTACTTCTACTCATTATTTAGACATCACTTGCTCCAGAAACGCTCCCTGATATGGCCCTCCCCAGACCCCTCGAGGGTTATGTGCTCTTCCTTTGCTTGCCTCCCATTTCTCCCCTTTTTGCACTTATCATGCAAATCCCCCTGTAACTGTGTGTTCATTTGTCTGTTTTCCCCACTAGCTCCTGAGACCCAGGGCAGGATCCCTCTGCTTCTTGTGCTGTTTCATCCCCAACAGCTACCTGGAAACTTGGTGTTCAGCAGAAGCTCAATAAATGCTTGTGGCCCTTTGATTAGACTTGGCTCCACTGAAATCCCTGCACAACTCTCTTTTTTAAATTAAGACTTTATTTATTATTTGTTTTCAGACATAGGGCAATGGAGGGAGAAAGAGAGGGAGAAAAACATCCATGTGTGAGAGAAACATCCATCAGTTGCCTCTCACCTGCTCCCCCACTGGGGACGAAGCCCACAACCCAGGCACATGCCCTGACTGGGCATTGAACCGGCGCCTTTTCACTTTGCAGGACAGCACTCAACCAAGTGAGCCGTGCTGGTCAGGGCGTGCACAGTTCTTTCGGCAGGAAACAGTCCTCATCTTACTAATTTTCAGGCTTTAAATGCTCAGCAGCTTCTCCTTTCTTTGGGACTCCAGAATTACATGACTAAACCGAGGCTTTCCTGTGGCCAACGGAGCCTAGTCACAAGGGCGAAGGCTGTCACTCAGTCAGGCTTTAGTTACTCTCCCCATTAAATTCTCGTGTCTGAAAGAGATGATGCAGGAAGTGGCTTGTTGCTTTACAGACAGATTCGCCCAGAGTTTCTCACTTCTCACTTGGCCTGTCACCCAGTGTCGGGTAACACCGAAGCCGGTGGAGACGCCGGACTGGGGCTCAGCCAACCCTTTTTAACTGGGAGAGAAGAGGGAGGCGCAGAGAGCCTCAAATTAACTGCCGGTTAGTGGCCAAGCCAGATATGATTCTCATCTTTTATTCAAATAAGTAATGAACTTACTTGGTGCAGTGACTTTTTTTCCTTCTCATAAATGTGTTGGCTCTAAAACAACATGTAACTGTTTAAAAAAAACTTCGCTGAAGTCTAACATACATTTAGAAAATCATGTACAGCTTGATGAATTTTCATGAAGTGAATACAACCATGTAACCAGCACCCAGATCAAGAAAGAAGACATTAAAATGCAAGATATTTACTATAAATAATATATTATTACTTTTATTTTATCTCCTAAATATGTGCTGTAAAATATATCACAGGCTTAGAATAACAGGAAGAACTTTTAGGATGACTTTATCCTCCTGTGTGACTTTTACCACTCCGTATGTGTGGTATTTAGAACATATATCTGTTTGCTTCTGTGGAATGAAGATGTGATTTACTTATTTGCCTATTTGTTTGCAAAATTAGCGTGTGTCCAGGCTGATATTGTAAAATCATAAAGAGCAATACTGTGCGAATCTAACTCACATTCTCCAGTGCTCACATATCTACTTAAAGCATTTTTGAAATCATTTGTTACATGGCATTTGTAAGCATGGGTGTGTATACTTCATTCTTTTTAAAACAAGCTGAAATCTTGAATCTATTATTAGCTCTATGTGTACTCTGAGCCATGGTGGGTTTGCATGGAGCTTATCATATGTTTTCGCTTACTCTTTCTGGCAAGCTGGAATGTAATTCTGAGTGGACTGACTGGCATTAGTGTGTTTGATTGTAGAGCCGGCCTGACTCTATTCCAACCCAGCGAACCGGTGCCTGTGACCCCGCTCCTTAAAACGCAAGGCTTTAAATGTCCAGTCTACTATCCACCTGATAGAGAACTTCATTCCTGATGTAAACAGTGCCTGAAACTTTGGACAGATTATTTAACCTGAAATACTGTCTTCATTCCAACTACTGGAAAAACCAATTCTGTCATACAATTATAATAAACATTTGGGGGATAGAATTCCTGCCTATAATTGGATCAGAATATTTTGCTTATCAGGAAGGCCATTGTATCACATGAACATTTTCACTGTACAGTTCAATTAAGAGAGCAGTCCTGGGCAATTGCTTGAGGAATCTCTCATGATCTAAACGTTGCTTAACCCAATGGATTTTTCATAACATCCTAAGAAGGCTTTTCTTCCCTCATTCCCTATCTCCACCCAAGGATAAAATTCATCCATTATTCAGAGCAGTGGCTCAACTAGCCTTAATCCAGAAAAAAAAGTTCTTACCTGGTGTAAACTTACTTCCTGCTGTCTAGAATAGCCCGTGCAGCAACCAACATATTGATTTACTTAATTAACACATAGTGTGTCTTCCTCAAGGCCGAGCAGGGTTCAGTTATTCGCTATAGCTAATTTTACCTTTTTCCTTTTTGTATTGCATTCTGCTCCTCCTCAGCCCCCCCTTAGCCCTGTTTGCTAACAACAAAAGCTCAGTAGGAAACTAGCAGTAGCATGATAAAGTTAAACAGAACGTCACCAAAAGGCCTGGGAGTTTGAAAGGTGCCTCTTAACTTCAGCAGGGAGGCAAAAGAACATGGTGCTTGCCCTTGGCTTGGACAAGTTTACGTGGCAAGTATAGGATGGTTATTCCGTTTGTTTGCTCTTATCAGCCACTGTTTCTCTTTACATGAGAACCATATTTATAGGACCGCTTCTGAGTATCCACGTTCCCCAGTAAAGGGAAGTGTTGTCATCCTGTTGACGCCACTGAAGCCTGCTAGGACTATTAATTTGGTTGTTCATTTAGGCATGCATGGTTGCCACAGCAACAACAATCTCCTGGTTCCTTCAAGCGCTCTGTGCAGTGAGCATCTGTTGAGAGTCCTACGAAGGTGTCAGTTTCTATCCTTCCTGTCATACGTTGAACCCCTCATTTGCTCTCCTTCTGAGCTACAAATTTATTGAGGATCTCTAGAGAGAGGGGGCCCTTTGCTGGAGCCAGTCAAAGGAGGCATCAAAATGAAAATGAAGGCCTTCGATGTCCATGGGCTGCTGCAGAAGACCTCAGAATAGGTGACTTGGAATTCAGATGATTATTAAAAGTTTCGGTCAGCTGAAATGTGAACAAGTCCTTGGCAAGGTTCACAGCCAACCTTTTATACAGGGTGGCCAGGACACCGGGTGTCCTGCTTAAAGCCAGAATTGTACACTCTAGCCCAGACTCTCAGTGGTGCGTGCCACGGTAGGGTGCAGTCTCTTGCCAACTGTTTTTCATAGTCCAAGACCTTCTCCTTAAGAACTGTATGGTTTTCAGAAAATATGTGTCTTGAAGGGACACATTTCCTCTTTTTTATTTCCTCCTAACCAAGGACTGGTAGTGAAAGCTTACACGTTTTCAAAAGCTCTTGTTGGAACTGATAGATGACCGTCTTCTGAGACACGATTCAACATGAGTCCTTGTCTTTGCTCCTGTCCTAAATTACCTCATCTGCAATTTATACAGTCACACCTGGAGGAGAGTAAGAATTTATATGTAAATGATGCGCTGGCCAAGAGAAAGGAGCCGAGGCAGGGGCAGTCTGTCTTTTCCAGCTGCTGAGATATCTTAAGTCCTTGAAGAACCCTTAGCTGGAATGTACATGTAAATGTTAGGGCTTCTGACTGAGTAAGTTTATCAAAACATCATTATAGGTTTCCTACTCCTTCTGTCATGACTCTGATCAGGATGATCAAGAACAGATTTCTGTATTCATTTCTGCAGAGAAGCTTACTCATTTCTCTTCAAAATTCTCGTACCTAATGATACCTATTGTTCAATCATAGATAATATTTAACAGTAAAATGTTTTACTTGGAGTAAATTACCTCTGAGAAGAATTCAACTTGGAATTCTCTGCTGATCAAGTAATTGTCATTTCTACCTTTCAGTTTAAAGGAGAAACTCTTAGACTGAATACTGTTCTTAGGTGGGAAGGTTGAGCCTGAGTTACTCTGGCTTCCACAGACAGCGCATCTGTTCCGAGGGCTACTTTTGTACAAGTGTTTGCGGGGGCTCCTGGGACCAGTATCTGTAGGCCTCTCCTATCCCCCCCCCCCCCACTTTCTGGGCTCTTTTTACTTTTTGTTTTCATTTTATCAACAAAGAGCTCTTCTCTTCATTTTACTTTTTATTTCCTTAGTATCATAAGATTACAGTATTTCTGAGCTAGAAAACACCTCCCATCTTCACTTAGACATTCTGTCCTCAGTACTTGCAATGCTAGCTACGCTCATGTTGTTTGCCTTTAAAAGCTTGCGTACGTGAATTTGTTAACAGCTGAGCACGAGCCAAACATTTTATTATACACTCGTATAATTTATTATACCAATGTGGTTTTAAAGGACAAGGCCCTAATTACAGATGAGATTTTTTTCTAGTTCTAGCTCTGATTTTAATTCACGGGATGACCCTGGTTAAGTGTCTTAATTTTGCTAGGTCTCAGTTTCTTTACGTGTAAATGAGAACAGCATTCTCTACAATTTATTATAAAGATAAGTGAGAGAACGTATGTGAAGGCTCCCGGTAAAGTGGGAAGTACTGTGTATGAGTATGAGGTATGCAGGTGCCCCCTGACACTGCCTGTCTCTGGTGTCCACATCGCATTGGCCTTAACTGTGCCCTTGGCCAAGGGGGCAAAAGTCCCATCAGTAACCCACTGCAAAAATGTGGATTTACCTTGACCAGATACTTTCACTACTAGAAATCTGTGTTGCAGAAATATCCATACGTGTACATGCAGCCATAGATGTTAACTGAGGCATCGTAATTGAAACACTGGAAATAATCTTAATTTTCCATCAGTAGGAAGAAAGTTAAATAAACACCCATGTCACAGAATACACTGCTATTCTAAGTAGAAAAGATTGACATATTAGGCTATTGCATGGAAATATTTTCCAGACATAGATTGTGTGAAAAAGCAATTCACAAAGCAGTACTTAGTGTGTGATCTCATTTGTGATAAAACACACACAAAAATGGAGCAAAACCCACAGGTACACATGCAGTATATCTGTATACCCATGTGTAACATCCCTGTTTCATCTTATGTCCCTGTGTCACTCTCATCGTACCCTGCGGTGTGGAGAGCGGGGGTGAGGAAACGGCTTCTGGAGTCACGGCACCTTCAGGTCCTGGCGCAGTGCTGAGTCCACGTGTGATCATGGGCACATGACTGAACCTTCCTGCGCTTCGTTTTCCATCTCTAAACTGGATTTGACGATTCTGCCCAACTCAGATTATTTTCAACGCATAGAAAAAAATCTAGAAGCACACATGTGATTATCCTGTGACACAGGGTAGTGTCAATGCTCTTATAAAGTTAGAATATGTTGCTGCCTAGTCGTTTCCAGCTTTCTAACCTTGTTTCACACTTCAGCTGCAACTCCTGTTGTAGAGTCTCTATTAGCAGTCTCCTGCCAAGGTCAGTGTCGTGCTAGGAACACGGCAGACACTGAAGATGAGATGTTTCAAAAGAATAATGACATCTTGTCTGACAAAAAAAAAGAGGGTTTTAACCTGAATTTTTATGAAATTACTCATTCATTAGTTTATTAATCAATTATTTAGTAATGCAACAAATAGTTGTTGAACATCCATGACAGGCCAAGCACAGTAAGTGCTGGGTGTACAGTGATGATGAAAGGCTTATGTCAATATCTAGCTCGACTGAGTTCTCTCTGTCTGTAGGTCTAAACTGGTACAGCGTTTGGTACCTGGTCTTGAATAGACTTTCTACTGTCACGATTCTTCTACTTGAAGAGTACTCTTCAGTGACTTGGATGGAAATGAACATCTGAGAAAGCCGGTAGGGCCCTGGAGAACCTGATGGAGCCTGAAGTGCCCCGGATGATTCTGAAGGTCTTACTGACCTGGAACATCATTTCCTGTGGTTGAGAGATCTGTAGCGAATGTTCCAGTTTCAAGCAGGGCTGAAGCTTCCACAGCAAGTGTGGGTTTAAGGGCATTGCCTCTGGAGCCACACTGCCTGAGTTCAAAGCTAAGCCCACCACCTAACAGGTGGGCTAAATATATACTCTTTCTGCCTCATTTTCCTTACCCGTTGAATGGGAGTAATAATATGACTTCCTTGGGTTGTTTTGTAGATGAAAAGAGATGAAACAGTTGAAGTACCTTTCATAGTGGTTAATGTATTCAAGCATTTACATGTGATAGCTATTACTTTTCTTTTACAATAAATTTTATCAAGAAATAAAGCAGGCAGTCTACCAGTGAGCAGGCCCCTGATACCAGATACCTGTGGAGATGGGATGAGAGCAAAAGATTTTAGGAGTCGATGAATAATGAGAATCAGAGACAGGGTGAGAGTGCAATTGATACCGCCCAAAGAATCAGAGGATCGTAGGAATTTAGAGTCAGAATCCGTTCCCTCATCCTGTCCATTCCTTCCATACACTGCGCGCCCACTGCATGCTAGAAGCTGCTCTCGTTGCTGCGTCTATGCGGTGACTATAATATTGCTGTCCTTGTGAGGTTTGCACTTTAGTGGCAGAAACTGGGCCCTATGGTTCCCCTCTTACCACGTGCCGGAGCCCTGCTACAATGCGCCGAATGCTGATCCTCTGTCCTCTGTTTTTATCTGCCTGGGGACGGTGCATTAGTGAACAGGAGCAGTGCCTTCCACTCTTGGACAGCTGGCAATGTGAAGTTCTTGTTCAAGTGTCTAAGTATAACTCTATGCATTGAAAATAACACTGAATCCAGAATAAAGGAGCCTGATTCCATAGGACAGCATTAGAAAGATCTTAGAGGTTCAGAAGAAAACAAACTTTGGCAAATACAATCCAGGTTTGAAAGGGCGGAAAGAAACAGAGATCGTGCAGGTGTGTGGCCATCAAGAATGCAGCAGAGGTTTTTTTTTCCCCCTGGCAGAACTATGGGCAGACCCAGAGTCTGGTGAGGGGGCTCCTGTGCCCACCTCGGAAAGGTTCAGGGGTCTCATATCTGACTTTCAGCCACACCTACCCAGCTCATTACCTCATGTACTCTCCTGTCTGTGCTGCTGGCGCTCTTCACGAGAGGGAGGCAAACCTGCCCTCCAGGGAGGTCACCGAGGATTGCAGTGCTTTGCTTCATGCACATGTCCCCCCAGGGATGGAGCCTTCACTCTCCCTGCTGCGTGGACAGATTGAGGAGCCTCCAAGGCTTGACAGCAGGTCAGTGCCAAGCCGGGCTTCCAGACCCAGACAGAGGCACACATTTTCATCTGAACTTAGTTCCTCTTTCAGAAGAGCACCCACTGCCTCTTGTTCCTGATTTGGATTTAATCCCCGTGGATCCCAATTTTGTTCTGTGGATTCAGCCAGCAACACACAGTGACTCAAGGGCTCCTGGTCCTTGACTGGCTCACAGAACTATAGAACTCTGAGAAGATCAGCTCTCCCACTACAGATGAGAAACCAGGGCTTGGGAAAGTCAAATAGCCATCCGAGGTCAAGTGACTAGTTGGTGAGAAGTGCTGGCCTAGAACTAAGGTTACTAGGCTTCATTCCAGAGTTCTGGCAACCATATTAACATATTTTTGATTATAGTAATAGGGAACTATGCTCAAAAATAACTCGTAAGCCTCCTAGAATAGAGATCTTAGATGTCGTAGGTCATAGAGTATAGCATTCGAGTTTTTAAGTACCATTTCCCTTTATTTTTATTTAAAATAATGTCTGGTGTGGCCCAGCCATGAATCTGAGATGTGTTCTCCTGCAGAATCCTGCCTGTGTGCCTGCGTGCCTGCGTGCCCAGGAGTGATGTCGGCATGGCTCTCTGAGGATTTCGAGAGGTTTCTCTTGGGTTTTATTTCATAGTAAAATAAGTCTGTGGCAGTTTCGGTTTTCCTTGTCGCATGAGCTGGGGGAGTCAGCCAGGAGGCCGCTGTCTCCTGATGTTCTATGTGGTCATTACCGTCCTCCATTCAGACCACAGTTAAGACCACTGGGTCATAAAGGAACTGCCAGGGACCGTGCATGTGGTCCTCAGTGGGGAGGGGAAGGGGAGGGATGCAGGCAAGCAACACTGACCAAAATATTTCTTCCGAAAGCTCTCATACTTGCAATGTGAATTCACCACTGGAAGACTGCCATGTTTTCTATTTTAAGATTCCATGTCCCTTATGTGTCGCTCTGCTGCTTCTTATTCTGCTGTGTAGTGTGCAGAGTAAAGATGGAGCTAATGCGTTGTGGCCTGGACTGTCTGACTTCGCCTCCTTTGCATTTACTAATTTTGTGATTAGGGGCAAACGACTTAATTTTTATGTGTGTGTTTTCTATCCTTAAAGGGATTTGAGAAATTCATGTAACTCAAATGATGGATGTGAGGACTAATTAGATATAGCATAGACACACTGGTGTGGAGGAGCCACTCAGGGAGTGTTAGTGGTCACCATTAAGTCTTCTGCTCGGGTGGCCCAGCAGTGTGGAAAGAGCACTGGGTCCATGGATCAGGAGACACAGGGTCTGGTCTTGCTCTCGCTTTTATGTGGCTGCATGAATTTGAGGCAGTCACTTGATCCCAGCTCACAGAATGAAAGGCATAGAAGCAAGTATTTTGTCCAATCCCCCCATTTTATGTAGGAATTTGGGCCTTGAGAGAGGGAGAGGCTCACCCAAAGTCTGCAGGGAGTTACCGTGCAGGCCAGGATCAGCCAGCACCTGCTCTCTTGACTTCTAGTCCAAAGCTCTTATGTTCATTACTTTGGGGACAGAAGACCTGCCAAGTGTCCCCAACTTTGCTGAAGACCTGAAGACTTTGGAGCTTGCTGGAGAGCGGTTTCTAACAAGTTGTCTTTGGGTTGTTGGCCATTCCATAAGCAGTAGCCAATGCATTCTAATATGTAAGTGTCACATGCAAAATGATGCCTTTAAGATGTTCCCGGGTGAAAGCCTTTGCACCTATGGAGACCCCCCAAAACTCTTTCCAGACCAACAAGACAAAGTTGAACCAGTCCTTGAAGCCCAGCTTAATTATTGACAATGTTTCTTCTCCCTTTCTTGGTTCCTGCCAGAAAAACTCACAGTGACTGTGTGTCTGTCTTAAACTTTGGAACTCTCACAATGGGTCCATACCATCACTTTTCTTCTTCCTTCTGACTCCCACCCAGATCCTAGAATGATGGGTTGGTCAGTACATCCTGTCTCGGGTCCCTGGTTTTGATCTGCAAGGTCCTCTTTCTCTTTTGCACCCCGACCACAACAGACACTCAACCAAACTAGTCCTCTGCTTGTTATTTTAACTATACCCCAAATTTCTGGCTCTGGGCCATTGCACATATTATGCCTCTCCATTGACTCTTGCTGAATCCTCTCAGATTAACTATTATATGTCTCTGAAGCCACAATAGTCTCCCCATTCTAAGTGATCTGCTTCTTAGAATTTTCGAAGCTGTGTTGGTGGTAACTGATAGGCTCCATGTTTCTATAGTGTTCTATCTCTCTTAACAAGCTCCTCAAGAATCATATACTGGCATCTTTTTCTCCCTTAAAGCATTTAGAAGAATTCCTTTCCCATTGCAGGGACTCAGTGAGACCTGCTTGGACAATTGTTGTCTCGTTAGTGGGGTTGAATAAGGGACTCCAGCCTTAATCAAAAGTTTGCCCCTTTACAAGCAAAAGTGCTTTCTCCCTGGGTGTCATTGTGAGCTCCCAAGTCCGTTACAAGCATTTGCAGGCTTCCCGAAGCTTTGGCACTGCTTAGTCATTTATAGAATTCTGCTTGCTGGAAATCTGGAGTGACACATTTTTGAAGTTGAAGTCAATTAAAATTAATTTTACTCTTCTTTTTTTGTTAGCTCAAACTGACAACACAAGATAGATAAGCAAAAAAAAAAAAAAAGAAAACAACTTTAAAAATGCAAGTAAAGGCTGACAGTGACCAGAGGGGAGAGAAGAGGGAATTTCAAGGGAGAATGGGAAGGGTTTACAGGAACAAATTTAAAGGACACATGGTCAAAAACTAGGGGGAGGGTGGCGAGGGAAGTAGGGAGGGTTGGGTGGGTGGGCTGGATTGGGAGTAAAAGGGAGAAAACTATACTTGAACAATGATTAAAAGAAAAAAAAGAAAAAAATGCAAGTCAAACTTGAAGGATGTCAAAAGGCGTGGTGAGCAGAGGAGCCCTGAAACTTTCGCTCACTCACCTGTTCGTTCACTCAGGCAGCAAGCACGTTCGCGCAGCTTGATGTCCTGCCTTTCAGGGGGAAACATGGTTTTGTTATTGTGTTCATGCAAAATTCTATAGAGCTCTCTTTTAGAGCCCTGTGTTTCTGAAATTCTGTTTGCCAAAGTAATGGTCAGGATTCATTTTTGTTCACAGAAACACTTGACGACAAATTTTTATCCCCAAATTTGGGGAGGAAAATGAGAAGAATGCGAAGATTAATCCTTGGAGTCCCTTAGATAAGCCTCCCCCCCCATTTTCTGTTTGCTTTTTAAATTTCATATTTAGAGAATAATAGGTGAGTGTTTCTGTGGCTAATTAAAGATAGTAAATTGAAATTTTCAGGTCAGTAATTAAACTGAGGAGCTCACTGGGTAATGTTTACTTTTGCACTTGGTGACTGTGCGTTCAGGTCCTCTTCAAGGGGCTCATTTCTTTCTTTCATTTTTCTTCAATCACAGAGATTAAGGCAGTATGAGTTTTATAATAGCATCTTGTGAGGGAAGAGGCAGGGGAAAGTCGAAGTGGTTTTCACAGACACAGACACACCTCTGAGACAGTGCAGGTGTGTCTCCAGATCACAACAGTAAAGCGAATAAATACCTCAGTAACGTGAGTCACGTGAATACTTTTTCTGTTTCCTGGTGCCTATGAAAGTTATGTTTACTCTATACTATAGTTCATTAAACATATAAAAGCACTATGCCTGAAAAATTTACATACTTTAATTTAAAAATACTTTTGCTAAAAAAAATGCTAACCATCCTCTGAGCCTTCAGTAAGTTGCAATCTTTCTGTCGGTGGAGGGTCTTGCCTCAGCGCTGGTGGCTGATCACTGATGAGGGCGGTGGTTGCTGAGGGTTGGGTCGCTGCGGTGATTTCTTAGAGTAAGACAGCAGTGACGTTTGCCACATCGACGGGCTCTTCCTGTCACAAATGAGGTCTTTGTAGCGTGTGATGTTTAATAATAGCATTTTCCCCATAGTGGAACTTCTTTCAAAATTGGAGGCAATTCTCTTCAACCCTACCGTGCTGCTTTATCAACTAAGTTTATGGCATATTCTAAATCCTTCATTGTCATTTCAACAATCTTCACAGCATCTTTGCTGGGAGTAGATTCCATCTCAAGAAACCACTTTCTTTGCTCATCCGTAAGAAGCAGCTCCTTATCCATTCAAGTTTTATCATGAGATTGCAGCAATGTAGTCACATCTTCAGGCTCAATTTCTAATTCTGGTTCTCCTGTTTCCACCACAGCTGCAGTTTCTTCCCCCACTGAAGTCTTGAACTCTTCAAAAGCATCCATGAAGGTTGGAATCAACTTCTTTCAACTTCCCGTTAACATTGATATTTTGACTTCTTCCCATGAATCACAAATGTTCTTAAAGGCATCTGGGGTGGTAAATTCCTTCAAAAGATTTCCAATTACTTTGCCCATTTGTATCAGAGGAATCACGATGTGGTAGCTACAGACTTATGAAATTTATTTTTTGAATAATAAGACTTGAAAATTGAAATTACTCCTTGATCCTTGGCTATAGAATGGATACTGTGTTAGTAGGTGTGAAAACAACATTAATCTTGTACACATCTCCATCAGAGCTGTTGGTGGCCAGTGCATTGTCACTGAGCAGTAACATTTTGAAAGGAATCTTTTGTTCTGAGCGGTAAGAGTCAACAGTGGGATTAAAATATTGAGTAAACCTTGTTGCAAATATACATGCTGTCATCCAAGCTTTGTTGTTTCATTTACAGAGCACAGGCAGAGTCCATTTAGCATAATTCCTAAGGGCTCTAGGATTTTTGCAATAGTTGATTGAGTATTGGCTTCAACTTAAAGCCGTCAGCTGCATTAGCCACCAGCAAGAGAGTCGGCCTGTCCTTTGAAGCTTTGGAGCCAGGCACTGAGTTCTCTCCAGCTGCCAAAGCCCTAGATGGCATCTTATTCTGATGTAAGGCTGTTTATTCTACATTAAAAACTGTTGTTAAGTGTAGCTGCCTTCACTGATTATCTCAGCTAGATCTGGACGACAGCCTGCAGCTTCTGCATGAGCATTTGCTGCTTCACCTTGCGCTTTTATGACGTGGAGAAGGCTTTTCTCCTTAAACCTTATGAACCAGCCTCAGCTAGCTTCAAACTTTTCTTCTGCAGTTTTCTCACCTCTCTCAATTTTTATGGAATCGAAGAGAGTTCGGATCTTGCTGTGCATTGGGCTTTGATTTAAGGGACTACTGTGGCTGTTGTAATCTTCTATCCAGACCACTAAAACTTTCTCCATATCAGCGATAAGGCTGTTGAACTTTCTTCTCATTTGTGTGTTCACTGGAGTAGCACTTTTAATTTCCTTCGAGAACTTTTCTCCTGCATTCACAAATTGGCGAACTGGTGCAAGAGGCCTAGCTTTTGGCTTATCTTGGCTTTCGACAAGCCTTCCTCACTGAGCTTAATCATTTCTTGCTTTTAAATTATGTAAGTGAGAGACATGTGACCTTTCACTTGAACACTTAGAGGCCACTGTAGGGCTATTGATTGGCTTAAGTTCAATAGTGTTTTATGTCAGGGAATTTGGATGCCCAAGGAGGGGAAGGGAAACCAGAGAATGGTTGGTCACCGGAGCAGTCAGGACACAAACAATGTTGATTGATTACGTTGGCCATCTAATAATATAGGTGTGGTGCATGGGGCCACATCTATATTATTACAATAGTAATAGCAAACATTACTGATCACAGACCACCGTAACAAATGTAGTGGTAATGAGAAAGTTTGAAATATTGCAAGAATTACTAAAATGTGACACAGAGACCTGAAGTGAGCAAATGCCATCGGAGAAATGATGCCTTTAGACTTGCTCGATGCGGGGTTCTCACACACCTTCAACTTGCATAAAGTGCAGGATCTGCAAAGAGGTGGGATAAAGCAGAGCACAATGACATGAGGTATTCCTGTAATGTGCTTCGATGTTCCCAACTTGAAATCCATGTTTGGAGAGCCCTGGTTTATCTAATAGTATCTGGAATAAAATTCTAAGCCCCAAAGCTGGGACTGTTTGCAGAGAAGAGTGCCTGAGAAGTGGATATTAACATTCAACTCACATCTCGCCGCGGTCTCACTACAAAGCACTTCCATTCTCCTCTGTGACTGTGTGCTGTGCATGTCACACACTCATGGTGTGTCCACTCTTCTTTTGGCTGCTGTCCACAAAGTTATTAATAGCTGTTAACTTTGGCTTGAGGCTTTGGGCATTTATTCTGGGTGAGAAAAGGAAGAAGGAGAAAAAAGACTTTTCAGGAACACATTGTTCTTTATAAAACTGTGGAGCCATTCCAAGAGCCCCTCTTTTGACAATCGAATACCTGTGAGATCTAACTGTGGTGAAGAATTGATGTCTTTAGGCTGCCGGCCACTGTTCCCACTGATTTGCTTTTGGGTGCAGGTGCTGCGGTGCCATTTCAGCGGTGTCACGGCTCTTTGTCCTTGTTCATAGGCTCCTGGGCAGCAGGAAGTTTTGAAATCCAATAAATATTGAAATACAAGAATAGATTTCAAAATTACTTTTCTGCTAAAAATCACAAGGCAAAATTCCCTTTGTTTCTGTGAGTCCCTTAGATCAGGAGTCCCCGACCTTTTTGGCACCAGGGACGGGTTTTGTGGAAGTCAGGGTTGAGGGGTGGGGGAGGGGTGGGATGGTGGAGCTCAGGTGAGCTTCGCTTGCAGCCCTGTTCCTCACAGGCCTCAGCCTAGTACTGGTCTGCAGCCCAGGGATTTGGGGACCCCCACCTTAGGTCATAAAGGACATTAGCATCCTTTCTTAAGTAGCTGTTGTTTCTTCTGCTATCACACTGTGCTTATGATGTCATGAGTGGTTACCATGGAGGCAGTTGTCATGATGTGGGAGATGTGTGAATTCAGGTGTGGAGAAACTCAGCAGTGAGAGATGGGGCTTTGAGAAAAAGGGACAAATCTCCTTTCATTCCAACTTCCTTAGTAACAAAAGGGTGGCGCTGAAAAAAAAAAAGGAGGGGAGAGAATGTACATGTGATAGCTGAAAATTAGCTTTTGAACAGCATGCTTTTTATGCTTTGCACAACATATTGGAAAGTCTTCCATTTAGTTTTTTTTTATTACATTTTGATCACATATCTTGTAGTATGGTGATAAAAATAACTTCTTATGTTCCTTCTTGGAGAAATAAATATGGCTTATGATAGCAGAAGACAATACTGTATTATGAAGTCCAGGTTGAACAGGGAAATCTTTTCAATGATACACTGGGAAGCTCAAAGGTGATATGTTTTTGTCCAGTTGCAGGGGTGGGGGGGGCGGGGGGGCGGGGAAAGGCTGCTGCAATCTGCAAAACACTACAAAATAAGATAGAGCCAAGCTAACGATGCAGCTGGACTGGCTTGCTGCTGGCATTTGACAAGCTAGGAACATGAGACTGCAAAAATCCACAGGGAATTATTTTTCCCTTCATGTTAATGAAGTACTTAACACATGTTTTTTTTTTTCTTGGGATGAAGGGTGGCGAGGGTGAGGACTCAGGTGCCGCTGAGCAAGTGTTTTAAGGAAATGATCCAGAATCCCCTGCCTCTGCCTAGGCAGAATCAATGCCACTGCTGCTTGTTTGGAAGCTCCATCTTTTCTTGGAAGGGACCCAGGGCTGGCAGACTCGAGCAGTGAGTGTGGTGGCTGGTGGAAGGGGGACCCTGCCGAGGCTAGTGCACGCAGGCCCTGGGTCCCAAACGCTGGATTCTGGATGACAGACCCGGGTCCCAGTCCCAGCGTCGCCACTGTGGATCTTCCTTTTGACCTTTGCCAAGGCCCTTAGCTCTTCTGTTTTCTCATTCTATTAATCAAGGGAGACTATTACACAAATAAATAATAGGGTATAAAATATCCTTTTTAGGTAGGCTACAAATACAAGGGATTAGATCTTAATATTTGAGGATTCGTGTCAGTGAAGATATACAGTTGTCTTCTTGTCTAGTAAGTATATCCTTCAAGGGCCTTCAGGATGCAAGCGGGTACTTCGGTGAGCCCTGATGCTGG
The DNA here is from genome assembly GCF_019186645.2 of Phyllostomus hastatus. Lineage (NCBI taxonomy): Eukaryota > Metazoa > Chordata > Mammalia > Chiroptera > Phyllostomidae > Phyllostomus > Phyllostomus hastatus. The sequence goes on from NW_025334024.1 coordinate 25,098,122, forward strand.
TAGCTCTGGGGAAAAAGGGTATACTAGGATTCTCCAGAGAAACAGAATGGATGAGACCAATCTACCCACCTACCTACTTACCTACCTGCCTACCTACCTATGGATCAGGAGGTGTAATTCAGCCTGAGTCAGAAGGCCTGAGAACCGGGGGGGTTGATAATGTAAATCCCAGGCCAAGGGCAGGAGAAGATAAAATGAGCTTATGTGGAGAAGCAGAGAAAAAAGGGCACATTCCTCCTTTCTCCACCTTTTGTTCTGTTCAGGTGCTCAGTGCATTAGAGGATGTCTACCTGAGTTGGGAGTGCAATTTACTCTACTGAGTTCACAGATTTGTATGCTAATCTCATCGGAAAACATCACATACACACCCAGAAAGTGTTTACTCTGGGGGCCTTGAGGCCCATTCAAGTTGACAGATAGAAGCAGTCACCACAGAGGGTATGTCCCTAGGCAACGCTCAGCTCCTGCAGGGTCAGTGTAACTCCTTAGCCCGGTGCTTGGGGCCTTCCATAATCACTCTCCAACCAAACTTTCCAGTCTCAGTGTCTGACCTCTCAGGTGTCAAACCTGACACGTGAGCAGCATGCGTGTGGACCCTCCTTGCAGGTGTTTCTTCTTTCCTTACTCAGTCATTTCTACCTATGCCCTGGCTTGCCCACTCTGTTTTGATCCCTCCCTAAGAACAAAACCCATCACACATACACGCACAGGGTGTGCACTGCACAGGGGTATCTGGCCAGGGCAGGGGGACGTGGTTAAAGCCAGCCAAGTCATGTGACCCAGGGAGGGGCTGTGTCTGCTGGGGGGAAGGGCACTTTTTCCTGACTGAAGAAGGCACTGGGCAGGGGAGGGTGGCTCTGCCTGTATCGATCAAGTGAACTTTTTATCTGTGTTAGTCCTGCATTTCTTGAGATTCTAACGACCTTGAGGACTCAGGCTGTTATTTTCCTGTAGCTATCTCATGTGGAATAATGCACAAGTTTGTTTGAATTTTAATCAGAGCACTGGGTTCTGAGTAAGAAATTGTGCTGGAAGCCGAGGACAGAGCTTACTTGGTTCTTCACCTGTCAGCGCCTCGCGCAGGCTTTAACAAAAGAGAAATACACTCCCAATAAATATCTGATTGCTCGCTTATCTATAGTAACAGTGGGAAAACATCCATACCATTCTCTTTTTAAAAGTTTTCAGTACCTATCTTGGTTTCTGGGAAGCAGAGGTAAGGAATGGGACCATTTTCCGGATTTTAGATGAGGCTCTTGGGTCTGGATCTGTTTTCTCGCCTGCTTTCAGAACCCCATCGCCTTGGTCTTTGTGGTGGGCCAGAAAAGGGGGCCTGGGTCTCACCGATAACTCAAGAACCAGGCTCTGCTCGGCGTGTTGAGGACATCAGGAGGAGAGCCACGTGTCCCTGTCCCCAGTGTGTTTTTGGGTCACGACTGGGGAACACATGCAAGGGAGTGACCGTAACATGACCCAAGAGGCCCTAGAGCAGCAGGAGCAGGTACAGAGTCCTGAGGGGTTCTGTGAGGCGGCAGAGACCCGCGCTTCTGCACGGGGGTGTGCACAGGTGGAGCAGCTGAAGAGAGGAGGTGGCCACCAGCGGTGGTGCAGAGCAGCCTCGTTCACGCCCGTGTCTTCCATCGCAATCTCTGTGCAGGTGGCTCTTCCTCCCAGCCCTGTCTATCACTGTCTTTCCTCCGGAGACCTCAAAGGCTCCCTCTGCCCATTAGGTACCAGACTGACCTCAGGGTCCTTTCACTGGAGTCTGGTTACCTTTCCATGCTCCATCTTCCCACTGGGCACCACCCATCCATCTGGCTGGTAAACTCTGGTTTGGGAAGTTAATTTGCTAGATTCACTGTCCGTTCCCAGCTCCCCAGTCCGAGTGAGATGAATGTGATTTCTCCCTCACTGGGCCTCCACATCCACTCTGGGTCCCCAAGCCCTTCACCCACAGCAGCTGGAGCAAGCATTTAAAATGCAAATCTGATCATGTCCCCTGCTTCCCCAAGCCTCCCTCCTCCCCTGCTTAAAACCTCTTACTACTTTTTCATTTCTCTTAGGATGGAGAGCCATATCCTTAGCAGAGCCTCTAAGACCCCTCATAATCTGACCCCTGGCGACTCCCCAGCTCCATTGCAGACCAGCGCCCCCAGAGCTCTTCCTGTGCCTCCCAGACCCAGCCCCAGGCAGCGCCTTCTGCCTGGAGTCCTCTTTCCCTTGCTGCTGCCACTCCCACCTCATTGGCCTAATTCGTGCTTCTCATTATTCACATATCAGCGCGACGATTCCTTCTTCAGGGAACACTTCTCCGATTCCCAAGACTACTTAGCACTTCCTCCTTGGACACCTCAGCACGTTTTCCGATCCAGTCTCACAGTTTGTAAGCACACATTCATTTTTGTAGTCGTTCGATGTCTGTTTTCCCGAAAGGTTGTAAGCTCCAGGATGCTTGGCTGGGTTTGCTCCCCACTACACTTTAGGGGCCTCGCACACCGCCTGCTGCACCTTACACTCTCCTCTGATCATGCACTGGAGGCATGGATGCACGGCTCGGGAACAGAGAGGGCCACCCTCTGGGACAGCAGTGAAGGCTACATGGGAGGAAGTAGCCAGAGGTGAGGCTGGGAGCAAGCTTGTGGCTGAGATACTGTCCTCTGGGCACAGGAGCACTGTGCAGCCTGAGATGCAAGGATGCGACAGGCTGAGGGCTGTGTTTGGGAGCGGTAGCTCTAAGAGGGGTACAGTGTGGAGGGCAGAGGGTCTGGGAACCAGAGAGTCTCATTAGGAGGCAGCTGACAAGAGGAAAGGAGAAACAAAGAGGCGGGGACAAAAGCTTTCAGTGTTTCCTATTCTCATTTCCACCCCCACCCCATGCGCCAGGGGAAAGCGGTAGTGGGTGAAGGGGCTTTACCCGATTTTCACACTCCTAACCTGCCTGACGGGAACGTCGCTGATACACAGGAAGAGTGAGAAGGGGCCTGGAATCGGTGGGGCAGCAGGCAGCGTGGCAGAGTCAGTGACCTGGGGGGCTTTCCTGTTCCCAGGCACCAGTGCCCGTAGAAGGCTGGGAGGGAAGGGCACTCTCGGGACCTGCCGCCCTGAGCCCGCGGTGAGTTTCCGTGTGTGGGGTGAGAAATCCCGGGAAACTCCTTTCAGGCCGGTCACTCCTGGTCCCTGTCTCTCTGTCCTGATCTGGGAAGTCTGTCACGGCACCCTCCTGTCTTACCTGATCCTCCGGGAGCGTCTTGGAAGGAAGGGCTTTTTGAGAAGGAGAAGGTGAGAAGGGCAGAGTGATTTTGGGACCAGGGAGACACATAGTAAAGGGTGTTTGCCTTTTCCTGGGCTTGGGACCACAGCTCTTATTTATCTTATTCTTTCCTGCGGCTTCTGTCTGTCACCTGAACCACCGGGACGGCGCTAGGATGATAAAATGAATTGTCCCACTGTTCCACTATGGTTGAATTGGATAGAAAGCAAAACTTGGAGCCCCAAAATTTTAGCTTTTGGGGAATGTCTTTTACGGATCTAGCACCCCTTCCTGGAGTGTGACCAATATAGTAATATTGTTGTGTTGGTAGGGTTCATGGCTAACGTATCTTATGTCGTTTGCTGTTATTGATTACAAGCAGGGTTAAATCTGGCTGTGCCAGTTTTTCATTGCCCAGATCTGGCCGGCGCCTCTCATGTAGACTCCCGTGGGAATGGTGCCCCTGGACGTGTGCACGGTGGCAACCCTGCCCACGAAGGGTGCAAGGCAGGCACTCGTCTTATTTTGCTGGCTCAGAACGGTGACATGCCTCATTCAGTGTCCTGACCAGGTAATGCTGACCCTGCAGCTAGGACCCAGCTTCTGAATCCAAATCCAGTTTAATTTTGCTGCACCTCAAGCCCTCCTGGCTGATCGGTGCTTGAGTAAATGAGGGAACGGGAAAAGTTAGCCCTCCACGTAGGAGCCAAAGGGGCACCCAGGGTCATGATTTGCTTTGCATGTCCCTGAGTGCCACCAGCAGAACCAGCTGCCCTAATCTGCAGTTCACTTGCTGGACCGCAGCCGCTCTCAGGGGCACTTTGCCTACATGCTGGGCCCCAGATGATGTTTTTCTACCTTTCTTTCCGAGCCCCTTGCATCTTTCTGGTGCACAGGGCCACCTGTCCCCTGCCTGTCCTGTTCCCTCAGGGCCTCACTGCCAGCTCCTGTAGGTCATCCTCTCCCATAAGGTGTTCACTAATAAATGGAAGGTGGTAATTCAGTAGGGAGGTATAAAAGATAAAATAGTCTTTAAAACAGAAGGAATTCCTCTGTCAGGGTGGAGTTCCAGGCTGGCCGGCAGAGCCATGAACCTGTGGGTCCAGGATATGGGGGAGAGGGAAAGGACCTTGGCCATCACATACTGGCAGTTGAGGAAAACGACAAGATTTAGTGGATTGGCTGGCACTAGAACCAAGAGGTTTTTATACCATGAGCCATTTTGAATTGAGGCCCTTCCTGACACCTTTTTCACTCTGCATGACCGAAGGCAGCCCTGCCTGTGGACCACATATGCCCCATCCGTGTTCGGGGGAGCCAGAGGGCAGTGTCAAGGGGTCAGGGAGCTCCGTCAGCAGTGTACTGGACCCTGGCATGACCTCAGGACCCATACTTTTAAATGCCATTATGAAATGCAGTCTGTATAGAGCTCAGTGCCTCTTCCCATCAGACTAATGCGGCCGTGGTGGAGGGCGGGGTGGTGGCTGGCTGCCTGGCAATCTCCCGGAGCCCAGGAGAGGGATTACGCTTGCTCAGGCAGCCTTATCAGCGTAATAAAAATGGGAGTTATCTTTATCAACTCATCAGGACTGCCCATTTAGACGATTACCCCATTTCCAATCCCATTTCTAGAGAAAAGAGGATTGCTGGGCACTTTCTCCCACCCCCCATGCCCAGCAGGGCCCTGTGTGTCAGCGGCTTCATGGGGGGATGTGTTGGAGGTAGGCACGCAGGAAGCCAGAGCCGTGCCCTCTCTGTCTTCTAGAGCTGGCAAGCCACAGCGGGACGGCTGTCCCCGGAGAGACAGGAGAGGAGAAACAGCCCAGCAGGGGCCTGGAGCAGCTGGCTGGTGTCAGTAATTTTCTGCAGGAGATTTTGCCGGCCAACTACATGTCACCTTTGTGTTGCCCCTCTGCCTTCTCTTATGTGCTACTAAAATAAACTAAAGCAACCCTTGGGCTGTGCTCATCTAAATGCAGTCACTTAACCTTATCTCTATGGAATGCAGGTATAAAACAGCAGCGTTTATTTGGAACAAGATGGGAGGAGGTAAGACAGAAAGATCCCTGAGCAGCTGGAATGCACATTACGAAGTTTCTCTTTTCACACAGAAGAGCCTTTTGGGCCCTTGCTCAGAGACCATTGACTCTTACTTAACACATAGCTCTAATTAGCTTGGTTAGCTGCTTCCTGACACCGAAGCACACTGGAAGTGGGAATTAAAGATGGGGAAAGACCACCCCAAGCCGGAGCCAATGGTTATGAGCCAGGCCAAGGAGGTGACATGTGTGGGGACAACCGTGGGTGGTACTGATGCTCACAGGGGGCTGTTAGATGAATGGCCCTGAAGGGCCCTTCCAACTTCTCAGTTCATGGCTCTCCGTGTGTCCGGTTTGACCGCGATGGTGAGAGGCGGAGAGAAGGGGACAGGGGGCATCAGTTGGGAGCTGGTACCCGCAGGCCTTGTGTTTGGGGGAAGCCGTGGGTTTTGGTGCTCAGAAGTCCTCGCCTGCTTTTGCTGGAGTCCTCCAGATACAACACCTGCTCTCGATTCTTTTTTTTTAATAAAAGATTTTATTTATTTATTTTTAGAGAGAGAAGGGAGGGAGAAAGAGAGAGAGAAACATCAATGTGCGGTTGCTGGGGGTCATGGCCTGCAACCCAGGCATGTGCCCTGACTGGGAATTGAACCTGTGACACTTTGGTTCGCAGCCCGCGCTCAATCCACTGAGCTATGCCAGCCGGGATTTTTTTTAAGATTTTATTTATTTTTAGAGAGGGAATGGAGGGAGAAAGAGAGAGTCGATTCTTTTTTATGCTTTGCCAGCAAGAGTATATTCTTGTGGATGTTTCTACAAAGAGTTTCGTGAGGCATCGGAGTGCAATGTATAGACGTGGGCTTGGGTGAGACAGGCCTGTGATCAGACCCTGACTCCCAGTGGGCTAGCTGGGAGTTTCCTCACCGGTGTGTCTACTGCGCACCTTCCTGCCTGGGACCCTTCAGTGGCGCCTCACCGCCCTTCTCATCATTCTCAGGGAGAGCTCATTGCAGGCCAGAGTTACCAGGACACCCAGTAAAATTTGAGTTTCCAACACTGAATGATTTTTTAGTATAATTATGCTCCAAAAATTGCATGGGATGTACTTATACTAAAAAATCTATCCAAAATTCAGGTTTAACTGGGCATTTTGTATTTTCAAATAAACCTTTTATTTTAGATTTATAGAAAAATTATGAAGTTAGCACAGTTATTTAAATGTTAATATCTTATATTTATGTGATATATTTGTCACAATTAATGAACTAATGTTGACATATTATCATTAAAGTGCAACTTCATTAGATTTCCTTAGTCTTTACCTAAAGTCCTCGTCTTCTCCAGGGTCCCACCCAGGAAACACATCCCACTTAGCCGGCACGCTCCCTCAGCTTCTGCTCCGAGGCTGTGGCGTCTTGTCCATTGTTCCTTGTCTTGACAGTTTGGAGGAGCACACTGGCCAGGCGTTTTGTAGAATGTCCCTCCATTTGGGTCTGTCTGATGTTTTTCTCATGATTAGACTAGGGCGGTGTGTTTTGGGGAGGAGGACCACAGAGATCAAGTGCCATTTCATTCTATCGTGTGAGGGGTATGCATTATGACTTACCTTCTTGATGCTGACCTCGATCGCCTGAGGTCCTGTTCATCAGGCTGAGCATCCTGCGTTTTCATTTGCAAAATTCCACCATGACCAGTCTTTTGCATGATCAGGCTGCTGGCTTACTGCTCCGTACTTTTTCTGCTCCAGACTTAGGAACTGCTGGCTATTCTGTGCATGAGCAGCTCTCGGTCTCTCTGACTGCCAGGCTTGCTTTTTCCTCTGCCCGGAGTGTCTCACTCCTGCATACACACCCCTTCCCCGGCTAAGGTGGGGCAATCTGCCCCGGACCCACTCTCAGGGGGTGCTTGCCACTCTGTGGTTATGATGTTTACTCACGTCTCCCTGATCCCAGTGCATCCCTCGAGTCTTGCGCAGTGCCTGTTGGAACTCAAAAAATAATTGTTGAATTAATGAACAAGTACTCCTCCAGACAATCCAGGTAAAACCTCTAGCACAGTGCCTGCCTTGTAAACAGTAGGTGCTCAGTAAGCACCTGTCTGTGTCTTTCAATGTAGGGAAAATTATCTTCCCTAGACCTGAGCACCTATATTAAGTTTGTTCTTGCCCCACACCCCCGATACAGGCTCCTACCTGCAGACGAGATTCTGGAGCAGTGGTCTCCTAGGATTACCCAAGAGCCGCAGTTACCTGCTTCAAAGCGTCAAGCAGGCCACTTAATGACAGAGATGTTGGGCTAAGTAGGCTACTTGCGGTCAACCTGCAAATTAAAAAGGCATCCTTCTCCCAGTGGAGAAACTTCAAATTATGGACCCATTGACCCAAATTTCCATAATCAGGCCCTCTGACCCTTTGTTATCTAGTGAAAGGGACCCACCTCACTCTTTTTGTGGCCCATACACAACACGTATGTAAGTGATATTTATACCTGGTGTTGCTTGTTCTTGGTGACCAATATACCTGTATGTTTATGTATATATGAATTTTTTCCTTTTCATTCATCCAGTGTAGTTGTGACTCTACCCTGAGACCCAAAGGGAAGAGACACCTGGTATAGTGGTCCCAGAAATCTCTGATCAATTACAGAACTAATTAAAATGTCCATTGCATACACTTTGTGCCAGGTGCTTCACCTCCCTCACCCCTAACCCTCTCCATAACCCTGCAGGTTGAGAATCATTATTCCCTATCACAAATGAGGAAACTAAGGTTTGGGGTGAATTTGCCCAAATTTGTAGTAGAGCTAGCTTGGGAGCTAAGGCTGTGGACTTCAGACTCTGAGTTCCATTCACTGGAATTGGCTGCCTCTTTGCGGTTCAGAAAGTTTTGTACGACAGAGTCAGCATCCCTTGGGCTTGTGCTCATTAGAATATTCTTGGATCTGCTCCTCCCAGTGTGTCCCAGGTCACCTTCCTAGAGCAGGTCCCCAGCCATCTGTGCCTGTGCACCTGCAGGAGCCACTGTCATGGATTCCCGGCCTCGGATTCCCCGCCCACAGACAGATCACTCTGTGCTGCCAGTGCCTCACTCAGGACTCCCAGGATTGCCGTGTTCGGCCCTGTGTATCCTTTGCCTGGCTCCCAAGACCCTATACTGCACTCCTTTTTCATATCTGATGTCATCTTGAATCAGCCACAGTCTTTTGCATGGCCCCCATGCCAGCCATCCACATTTCCACTTCCGTGTGCCAAGTCCGTCCTTGGAGACCCCAAGTCTTCTCTCCACGCACAGATGCTGCCTTTCCCTGAAGCTCAGGGAGGCTCCCATCCTCTGCCTGGGTTCCTCCTCCCTGTCCTAGGATCTAATGAGTGCCTTCAGTCAGGAGGCCAGGACGACCAGGGGATTCCCCTTAATTGTTTCCCTTCTCTCAGGCATCACAGCCCTGGGAACCAATGTCTGGAGAATTGTTTTGTAAATTTTATCCAGTATTATAAAAGTGTACAATGGCAGGGCTAGTTGGTACTGGTTATTCCATCATGACAAAAAGCAGAGTTCTAGGAGCCACTTTATAAACATCTTCTTTAGTTAAAACAGAGTCACTAAGTGCTAAGCACCAAACAGGAAAAATAGGGGGGAAAGGAGAAACAGGAAAAAATAGAGAAATACCATGGGCCTGCTCACTGGGATGTTTTGCCGGAGTCTTGGGGTAGAACATGGCATTGGGACAGGGGTCTCGGAGGGATCAGAGCCCTGGAAAGGTTGTACCTTTTCCTTTGGGAGAAGAGTGCCGTAGCTGTCAGGTTTGGAGATCGTTCTTCCTTTCCTGTGTGAGCTCTGCAGACACAGGCTTGGTCATTGTGTCTAGGAACCGTCGTAGCAGATCCACACAAGGTCAAGTTAATGAGGAGCCCAGTCACTGTCATGTGGCTGCGTCTCTCTAGGAGTGGGCGGTGACTGTGCAGTCTCTGAGTTTATTCCACGTGCGGGTCACAGATGGCCCAGCCCTTGAGTGGAAAGGTTGGCCAAGGGAGCCTCAAAGAATTAGCTGAGCCAATATGCTCACCGGAGTAAAAGATAGTGGATGGAGAATGATAAGGGCAAAGGAGGCCCAGGAGGTGGCTGGTGACTGCCAAACCCAGGGAGACTTCAGAACTGAAAAGTCAAAGAAAATAGAGTGGGACAGGGAGCACCATCATGATTTCTCTCCTGGGCAGGACAATGGGGAATATCTCTCAGGTTTAGAGGGCGTGAGAAGGAGAAAGAAAGAAAGGATGAACATCCTGATCCATTCATTAAATATTTTAAGGGCCTGCAGTGTGTCAGACACTGAAAATTTAGTGTCTGTTGAGACTTGTACATTGTAACAAGCAAAGGGTCACAGCGAAGTGAAACCAGGGTGGGTATGAGGCGATGAAAACCACCTAGATGCAGAGGGAGAATAGGGTGCAGCTGTGGAAACCACAAAGGGAGTATGGAGCTGTTTGGTTCCTTTGCTAATGAAGGCTAAGGAAACTGACTCTGAGGCAGCTTGTCCCCAGTGACCGGGTACTTCATGCTGGAGATGCCTCAGACCTTCCTCAGGGCTTGGCCGGCTGCTGGCCTGGCTTCCAGCAGCTGCATCCCTGTGGCTAGGCTGGGGGACTGTGACCCAAACAGATGCCTCAAGAGTTGACGTTTCCCTCTTTGTCTTGCTCCGAAGACCTGGGTTCAGATGTTTGGGAATCCTGTTATCCTGCACTTGATTGCCGGGGTGACCACAGACCCTGTGAACTTGTGAATGGAGCAGAAGTCTACAGTGGATACTGTGACACAACTGTTTGGCAAAAGCATGGCTTATAGAACATTCGATGGAGGGCCGAGGGTGCTGGGTATTTATCCAGCAATTGCCATTCTTCAGTGGCTGAGCATTGCTCCTTCCTGAAAATGTTAACTCCCCAGCGCTTCCAGCCTGCCCTGTGCATGGGCCAGCCTGCTCCTGTCACATGGTGTGACAGGCAGAAAGACACCCATGTTGCTGTCAACATATATGAGGATTTCTGGTGACATCCGGGGTGGGACACAGAGCTCGCCACAACCCCCAACCCAATAATCAAGTAAATATGAATACCTGTCTCTCTCCTTTCCTTCATTCCTTTACTTACTCTTTCAGTAAATATTTGCTGAGCACCTGCTATGTGCTAGGTACTGTGCTAGAAGCACTGAAGATCTGGTCTGTAACAAGGCAGGTTAGCCCCGTTTCCAAGGAACACAACTGTAACAGTAGTTCACGGCAGCAATGACAAATGCCAGAGCTTGTTTCCATAGGCCAGAATCACAGCCCAGCAACATGGTCTTACAATTCCCCCTCAGCAATTTCTCTCGATTCTTCCAAGTCTTCTCCATATTCCTCCCATCTCCTAGCCCACCCACCAGCTCTGCCGAGCTCCACACCCACCCATCCACCTTGCATTACTGTTCCGGTTCTCCCAGACACCTCACCCCTGGCAAGGCCCCCAGACCCACGCCCCGTGCTATGTTCCAGATCTCTGGAAATCACGTCCCCATTTACCCAGCTGTCCTGAACTGCAGGTCTCATCTTTGGCTTTCCCACTCTTTTACTGCAGTCTGCTCATCCATGTAGTTCCCGATGATGATGTATTTATTGTGCTCTTAGTATACCGCAGCCACTGCTCCACGCACCTTACATCTTACTATCTGAGTGCATCCTCACACTACTGAGTGGTCCAGGTGCTCACTGGTCCCATTTTGGTAACGAGGAAGCTGAGGCCAGGAGAGGGTAAGTGAGCCACAGTTACTCAGCCAGTCGCTGGTAGGGCCAGGATTGAGCCACACGGCCTGTCTCTGCAATCTGCTCGTTTAGCCATTACACCACAGTGCCTCCTGGTCCAGGGGGAGAGACGGGCAGTAAACCAAGGATTCTACAGGTACTTATTTAATTACCATGGCGAGAAGCGATGGACAGGAGGTGCCCAAGAAGCTCTGTCTGAGACAGCTGGGGGACTCAGTTGGGCTAGGAAAGGGTGATGTTACCCAGAAGACATGGTCTTTATGCTGAGCTTTGTGGGGGCCTGCTCGTGACATCAGCAAGAGGGGGACATGCTGGTGGAGGAGGGACAAATGTCCATCTTATACCCAGAGATATTAGACTGTTGCCCTCTCTTCTGTACCCCACAAATAGCCAGCCACCTGATTTCCTTAATGTGCAATGTCATCTGGTCCCCTTGAACTTGATTTTTTCCCATAATGTTGACTGTCAGGAAGTTACTCTGATTGCTTTCCTATGCCCTTGACCGAGGATTGGCAAATTTTTTCTGTAACGGGCCAGATAGTAAATATCTTAGGCTGAGGGGCAATGAGTCTGTCGCAGCTGCTCAGTGCTGCCATAGAGGTGCAGGAGCAGCCATCGACAGTATGTAAATGAATGAGTGTGGCTGAATTCCAATAAAACTTGATTATAGACACTGAAATTTGAACTTCCTATACATTTTACATCTCACAAAATGTTATCCTCTTTTTTATTTTTCAACCTTCCCAAAATGTAAAAACCATTCTTAGTTCATGGGCTAACCATAAAAATACAGGCCGGGGGGCTGAACCTGATCAGTAGCTGCAGTTTGACAATGCTGCCTGAGACCGCACTTCCAGCCTCCCTACACAGGCCCCACCCCCCTCAGCATCTCCAAAACTCAAGCTCGTCACCCCAGTGAAGTCAACTCCTTCTCTTGAGATCCTGATTTCCGTTCATGATCTGGGATGTGTGTCCTTAGGGGATGCTGGAGCAGGGACAGAAGGACAAGATCCACCACTCTGGCCATGCGGGGCTGTTACCACTTCCCACACCTGCTGGGCACATTCCTGCCTTTGCCCAGCTTCCACCCCAACTCTCTCCTCCTCGGCACTGCCGAGTATCTCCTAAGACTGCATCTACTCCCCGTCACCGTGCCATCACCTCCCACTCCTCACTCCTCACCCCCTCCAATCTGGCTTCCACCCCATCGCTCCACAAAAACAGCTCCCACAAAGGTCACTGATGACCTCAGTGTTGCTAAGTCCAAAGGGCATTTTTTTCAGTTCTCATTTTACTTGCAATTGATACCGTTGACCACTTTCCTGTTCTTGAAAGACTCCCTCTGACCTTGGCTGCCCTTTCTCCTCTGTGTGCCTTCCCTCCACCCCCAGGCCCTGACCTATGGGACTTCCTGAAGGCTGAGGCCCTGTATCTGTTTGTCTTCTTCCTCGAGCTACTGTCCTTGGGTAATCATGTGTCTATAGCTCCCACCCTGACTTCTCTCCCGAGCTGCCCATCCACCTGTCCAATTTTTTACCGGACACTACCTTTCAGGTATCTGAAAGCACCTCAAACTTTACATGTCTAAAACCAAAGTCATCCACTCTGCCAAGTAGCTGCTCAATTAACAAGCATTTTCTGAGCACTTGCTATCTGTCAAATAATAGACTAGTTGCCCAGGACACAATTTTGAGTAAATAAAGACAGAGTCCTGCTCTTGGGTGACATATCGTTTACTGGGGAGACATATATCGATCACACCTTCAAAACTCTTACTCCCCACAGCTCACCTCTCTCTACCACAGTGACCCTTTCCTGTTGTCCTTGTCTAGGTGATTGGCAACTGGGCTGCCAGCCGTCCAGTTCTGAAAGCCAGAGTTACCCGTGACACCTCCCTTTTCTTTACCAAAGCCCCATCATTGAGCTTGTAGTGAATTATTGACTCACCCCTGGGTATCCCCTCGTCCCCACCGCTGCCCTTCCAGCCCCGGCCTTCTCCCTCTCTCCTGCTGGATCACTGGCTAGACCCCTCTGGCCCCAATCCAGTCTCTGCACTTCAGCCACATAGTCTTTCCGAAGTAAAACTCTCAGCACGCCACCTCCTACCTCCTCTCCATGTAATTGCACCAATTACTTAATAAAACATCCCTAAGACTGTCCATTGTTCTCAGAATAAAGGGTGATAGCTTCTCACCAAGACTTCCTAAGACCCTCCATTCCTCTGCTTGCCCCCGTGGCCTCATCTTCACACACTCTTCCCCTCCCCCGCCTCCATGCCATGTTCCAGCCTCCTGGACTGTGGCAGCCCCCTGTTCTCATCACACTTCCTTCCCGCCTCGGAGCATCTCTCACTCACTTGGGAGTGCTGCCAGCCCCTCTCTCTGCCTGGATGCCTCTGACTCCCCACAGATCTCATTTCCACCGTCACTTCCTCAGAAAGGCCTTCCCCGACTGCTCTGCCAGGCCTAGCATTCCCGTCAGAGCCGCAGGCCAGACCTTGGGCCACCCCTACTGTCATTGCCACACTGCAGTTTACATCTGACAGTTCCATGCTTTGGTTAGCAGCCCCCACAGGTAGGGATTCAGTCTCTTTTCACTAAAAATTCTGTTATCAGTAACTAGTGTGGTGCCTGACAGAAAGTAAGTGCCCAGTAACTATTTATTAATTAGGTGGATAGTTGAGTGGATGGATGGATGGGTGGGTAGTTGGATGGGTGGATGAATGAATGCCATTACCCTGCCTGAAGCATGTTTCCTATCCACCTTTCAAGGTCAGCTCAAGTGCCACCTCTTGCAGGAAGCCTTTCCTGATGCACTTGGTAGAGATTCACCTTCTGCCTGTGTCCCTGTGCTCAGCGGGTAGCTCCACTGCAGCATGGATTGCTTTTTACCCTGTGTTCACGGCTATTGCGCCCACGGTCGGGGTGTTTCCAGAGAACCAGGACCAGTCTCGCTCCTCTCTGTGTCTCCCCCTTGGCCTGGTGCCTTGGATGTGGGGGGCATTCTGTAAACACTCGCAGAACTGATTTCTTTATGTAGTCCAGGTCCTCCTAACCCTGACAATAGTCTGTCCTCAAAACATGATGTCGTAACCGCAGAGGGAGTCCGAGCAAGGGAAACTTGGCCACCTCCACCCCCGTCCTTTCACGACTCTCTTTTTCTGAAAGTCAGTCACTCAGCCACCCAAAAAGTTGGCCCAAGAGTGCTTCAAGACTTAATGCCAGATTCCCTTGCCCTCACTCACTTTTACTTTTCTGGATTGTTGGTCATTCAGTAATTTCATTAACAAGTGTCTTTGCTGCGTAGGGATCCATTTTGTTCTGCCTGCTGATATGTTACATTTAATTAAAAAAAATTCCCCTACCTGTGTTTTTGTCAACAGCTGTGTTTACGTGACTTTAATGACTTCCTAATGGTGTATAGCCTGCTCCCTTTATTTTTCTTGCTAAGGCCTGTTGCCTGAAATAGGAACAGAGTAACCCAGCCAGCTTGCCTTCTTCCCTGTTGTGACGAAAAGGGCTTTTTCCGAGGTGGAATGGCTCATCGGACATGCCTGTTCCCAGAGTTATAACTTCACTTAAAAAATGTCTGGTGTGGTTTTATTTGAGCAGCCCTGCTGTTTTGTGAGCCCAAAGCGTTCACTTACTCCTGATCCCTGCTTTGCTTGCACTCCCCGCAGCACCTGGGTACGGACCTCGAGCTCCAGTCTGCCTGGCGTTTGGGAAGGGGAGCGTAGTCTATCGAGTTGAATGCTCTGTGACTCGGGTTGGCTGAGTTGCCATAAGTCATATATATGGACCCCCCCCAATTTTCGTGAAATTAAAAGCGCAGTAAAATTGTCTTTACTGTATTGCTAAGCTGATGATTTAAGACATGAGTGATGCTTTCTCCATGCCAGAGCGTACCTCAGGGGCTTACCACCTGTTTCTCCACTCCATCCTGGCAGACACCTGGGTGCTGGTGCGGATGAGGGAGCCCCTGCACGGGCACGGTGCTCGGTGACCCGCCTGTGGCCCCAGGGCCCTCAGTCGCCGGGACCTCATTGTGGGCTGCCCCATTTTCCTGATGATCCAGAGGGTCTCTTTCTTACCTCGTCCAGGCTGTCATGAGCACGTCACTTACCACTGTGCCACGGCCCGGGTGGGGGAGGGGCTTTTACCGGGCTGTCGGTCCTGCCTTCCTTCTTGCCTTCTGGTCCCCACAGGGTCTTTGAAACTCATGTATTATAAATAGGTTCTATGAGTCTAGGCCTAGAGGACTATGGGAATGGAGAGGTTAGTGCATTAAGAGTTGGTTTTAAATCTTAATTCAAATCCCCTTTTAAAAAAATCTAATAAACTCAGGCTACACCTGATACGGGAGCCCCAGATCAATCGATCCATCAACAAATCTTTATTAAATGCCACTAAAACTCGAGGCCCCACGCTCAAGGCCATGGGCAGCTCTCCCAGTAGCTCTGGATTTTACAGCAGAATTGTGATTTGCAGTTTCTGGTGAAAAGGACTATTTATGGCATGCCAGAGCTTACGGGACTTATGGCTGTTAAGTCTGTTTAAGCCTGCAACGGAGATTGTGGCTCTTTCTTGAGGGAAGAAGGAAACGAAGCCGAGCTCCCGTCCCTCTGTTTGGAAGCGTGTAAGTTGAGCTCTTGTGTTATGAAACAGTGGGAACCAAACCGAAGTTGTCTTCCCTGGGAAAACAATAAACAGGAGGCCACTTGAGCTCACAGTTTCTCAGGGAGGGTAAGGATGAGATTAAGAAAAAAAAAAGAGCCCAACATTTTCATAGTATGTCTCAAGTAAGCCTAGTTTCCCTTTAAATGACTCTGAACTTCTCCTGCCATTTGGAAATGTTAACTCTGGAAAGGGCAATTAGCATGGGGACATGTGGACTGGTCCAGGGTGTGAGGGTGCGGGGGTGGGGAGGAGAGGGAGGTGATGGGCTGTCGGAGCTCACAGGGCTGCCTGGACACATGGTGCACGGACCGGGTTTCAAAGAGGAATCTGTGGGAGTGAGGCGTTGCACAGTGCTCAAGGGGTAGCATTGCGCAGGGAGAGAGAACGGAGCAGGCCAGAGGGACATTTTGCTGGTGTGTAGACCTACTGCTTGACTGGCAGCAGAATGCCGCCACAGGGGGCGGGCCGTGCGGATGGGGACTTGTTTTTATCTCCGGGACCCTACGTCTCTGAAGAGAGTTTGTGGATAAGCTGTGAAGAGCTGTGCCTTGCTTGGCCTCCAGCTCACTGAACGATGGCTCTTCATGCAGCCTCGTGGTGAAGTCGTGTCCGAGCTCAGCTCCCGTGTTCCGCAGGTTGACTGCTTAGGCCTGAACCCTTACCAGCCCTGTGAGCGAATGGCTCAATCTCTTGTGCTTCGTTAGCTCATCTGTAAAATGAGGCTGTGACAATACCCACTGTGGGGGGATTTCAGGAGGATTAAGTGAGATAATATATAGAAGCTGTTTAGAACAGTGCTTGGCATTTAGCAGGTGCTTATGGAAATGAGTTATTGTTACAAAGTGCTCCACAGTGTGACTGTAGGGGGCAGATTTAGGGGACCAGGGCTCGGCAGGTTTCAGGACTGTTAGCTCCCTGACAGAGGCTATCAGATACCAGATAGGACTGGCCAAAATGATACAAAGGCTCACCGCCATCATAGGCAGAGAGTGATTTGCATCCTCCCTTGTCTCTTGGGAAAGTATCACCATTATCTTTGATCATGAAAGACAACTGTAGATAACACTGTATGTATACGCAGAGAAATCAAGAAAAACAAAGAGATTTCAACTTCTAACAGAGGAGTCTAAAATGGGTAATTTCGCCTCCTCATTTCAAACTGCTTTTATCTTCACAAAGACAAAGACGGGGGAAAGAACATGGAGTACTACAGGTGGCATCGCTGCAGACTGATTAGGACCAGGAAGGCTAGAGGTTGGGATCTGAAAGACTTATTGGAACACCCCATGCTCATGTGTCTTGGTGTCTTTATGTCCTGGGGTTGCCACGTGCTGTGTGTTGATGTAACTATGTGTTTGAATGGTCACCACATCACATCTGCACAGAGTGTGCTGGGTTGGAAGTGCTCAGTGTCCAGAAAGCCCCTCAGTGCTCAAGGGGGAGATTTAGGAGCCATGTGAGTGCTCTGTGGTTGCGTGGAGAATGGGGTGTATGTCTATGAAGACAAATTTCCTATGGTTTTGCCAACAGATCAAGATGGATACCAGGTAGGACAAGGTTAGTCTGTATATTTAATTTATGCAGCCAGCCAGAGCAGGGGCTGCCCTCAGCTGACGGATCGTGTGGAGCTCTGAGCACACTCCAGGCTCTAACTCCAGGGTCCTCAGGGCCCAGGCACAGTTGGCTGCACACTCGCAGAGGTGGTGCAAGGGAGGCAGCCAGCTGCCAGAAGGTGGAGAGCTACATTGCTCTTGGAGGAGAAAGCTGTGCCCTTCACGAGGGGTCAGAACATTTCCTAACCAGATCAGGAAAGAAGCATCCACATTCTTCCCAGGCTGTCCACAGGGAGGCCAGGGGAAGCTGCAGGCCTTAGGAGGAAGTGGAGGCTCATGAGGAAACAGAACAGCCGGGAGATGGCCCTGCAGCGTCCACAGCACCCAGGTCCCTGCTTCTGGTGATAGGACCTGGCCTAGAATGATGGTTACTTGGAAATCCAGAGGGTGGAACCTGAGACTGTTGCTAGTGCTGACATGCACTGGTACTGTATGCTTGTTCACTGTTGAAGTTTTATGTGGTACTTTGTGACCACAGCGTGTGGAAATGGGATGTTTTATTTATGGCCACTGCCTGTGATGGGAAGATGGCCTGGAGTTGTTCAGTGCTCAACCTGCACATCCTTATACGGTGGCCATGGTCCTGTAGGAGATTCTTCCTATACTTTGGTTGGAGAAGAGCTAAGGGGAAAGCTAAGAAGAAGCAAGCCAGCTTGCATCCAAGAATTGCAGAAAGGCTCACAAAATTGGAGGCACCAACGGGCTCTCAAGGCCAGGAGAGGGCAGGGCGGAGCACAGGAGGATGACTGAAGATCTGTCTCAGGAGGACTCTCTTTCCAGCCTGAGCAGCCGGACAGTGGTTCCTCTCCAGCCGGAAACAGCAGAGAAGAGTCCTCAGCTGGATGGACAATGGGGCATAAGGCCTAAGTCTCCTTCCTGGGTTATCAGAAGATTTGCTGGATACTAGGCTTCCCCAAGAGTAAACCACAGAACCCCACGATGAAGTAGCAGGTTTCTGCTTTATAATCCCCCAGTGAAGTCACGGCCAATAAACCCTGCCTGCACTTGGACACAAATCCCAGTCACTTTGTAGTGCTTTTTCCATATGGGAGCAGGGAGATGAAGATGAGCAGGAATAAATCACAGCCTGAAACTGACAGCCACAGACCCTTCTAGCAGTCTGGGGAAGTCTAGGGTCCCCTTCGCAGAATAATGTTATAGAGTGCATGAAGTCCATAGGAGTACAAAGGAGGCAGTGAAATGCAGTCGTTGAAATGTTAGACAGCAAAATAATGCCACGTGCTAATTATGAGCACGTTAAAAACAAGATCTGGAGGAGGATCTACTGTCACGTTGAAGTAGTGACGAGCATATATGATATTTTAAGATCTCTGCATCAGTGTGATGTGAGCTGCTGGGTGGAGATCATTTTAGACAGGGCATCCCTGGGAAACAGAAGCCCAGAAAAGTTTCAAAGGGCCTTTCTTTTGCTGCCTGGAAGTAGATCCCTATTCTTTTTAAATTTGTTTTATTGTTGTTCAGTGACAGTTGTCCCCATTTTCCCCCATTCCTCTCCCCTCCCCTACCTACCCCTACTCCCTCTTTCAAATCTTGCCTCCCCAGTCTTAATATCGTTCCTGCCTGAAGCTATTTCCAAGTCCTCTCCTTCGTCCCTCCCAAGCGCTCTTTTCCAGGACCCTTACCTTTGCTAGGGAAGGAGCTGCTGCTGTTCTTGTTCCTCCCCTCTGTGTGGCCCTGGGACAGCTGTCAGTCGTGGCAGCTGGCCTCCCTCGCCACACTGTTGGGCCCGGAATGGTGGCACATCCCTGGACACAGAGACTCGTCCAAGAGGTGGACACACAGAATCCAGGTTGTCTGAGGGCCACCCATGAAATCTTCTGATTGGAGGTGGAAGGCTGGTTTTTCTTAGTTTGAAATCCTTGAGAGCTTAGGTCTAAAGTTGCTAGGAGCAATTTTTTTTTCTGCCACGTGGAGAGAAGGTCTCTGATGTAAAAGAGGAGATTAGATAGAGACACAGGGAAATTGAGAGAGAGGTAGAAAGAGAAGGAGCTGAGGAGAAAGAGATGTAATGGGAGGTGAGCACATCTGAAATTCAGATTTGGGCAGAGAGGGAAGAGTGAGGAGAGGGAGGGGAGGGGAAGAGAAAGGAGGGAAGGGGAGAGGAGGCGAGGAAAGGGCCGGGAAGGAGAAGTGAGAGGCATTTTTTAGGTTTTTAGTGGGTTCTGTCCTGGGGTTTTGGTTTCTGGAGCCCTGCTTCCATTCTGTGAGCCACTCCAGTGTCCTTCCCAACCGTGAAAGCCAATAATTCCCTTCTTGCTTGAGCCAATTTTAGTTGACTTTCTGTGACTTGCAATTCAAAGGGCTCTAACTGGACGCCAGGGGTTGCCGGGTGTCAGAATTTGCATACGTACCTCTCTCTCTCCCTCCGGAGGCCTCTGCTGCCCTAGAGCACCTCCAGCACCCTTGAGCTTCCCAGCATCCCCTGGGGCCCTCCTCAGATACCCTCTCCGTAGCTGTCTGTGCCTGGACCATCTCCTCTGATTCCAGACTGTCATTAGTTCATTCATTCAGCAAGTATTTAATGAGCATAAATGTGGTAGAAATACAGCAACCTGCAGAGTGGAAATAAAGACATTTCCCACTAAGAATTAGTCCAACAAGTAATTTATTTCTTAAAATAAATGTAAAGCTATGGGAGGTCAGAGGAAGGAGTGGCCATCATGGGTGGGGTCTGCAAAGGCTCTGTGGGTATCATAGGTGGGCAGAGGGGTGGGATTGGGACAGTGGGATTGTGAGATAACGTGGGAGCTCCGTGGAGGCTGTGGGAGCCCCAGGAGGAAGAGGCCCGAACGATCTCAGTGGAAGGCCAGGCTTGCAGAGCGCTGTGGGGAGGTTCAGGCACGGCGCGGGGGCAGCCCCTCCTTCCCCAGCCCTGCCGTCCACCCAGGCCGTCGGATACCCACTGTCAGGTGGAGTGCTAATGCTTGGAGCAGGGCTCTCCCCATTGGTCTCTCCGTGGTGTGAGGGGTCTGCCATCCTTTCCTCAAGGGACTGGCTGAGGGAGTAGTTCAGGCTGGGGAGATGGTTGAGCTTGTGGCCTTGGGGACCTTTGTCGTCACCGTGCACAGCGCCCCTTCCGCAGCAAGGCTTCCTCCGTGGCTGTGCTCCGCCCGCTGTGGGTGAGCGGAGAGGGCACTGCCTCCCGGGCAGGCCCCTGCCCTCCGTCCCTCCAGCTGGATTTTCTGTGGGAAGTGGAAGCGTGGCTTCCCTGCACTGGTACCACTTCTTGGTACCATTCGGTGGGCTGAGCTGCATCAGCTTCCCAAAATATAAGGAAGAGAACTGCACTGTTAGCCGGTCCTGAGGAGGAAAGCTCCAGCCCGTTTTCTGTGTGTCTGTGGGTGCGTGTGTCTCCCCAGAAAGTTCATCTCTGTAGACTAATTTGATGCAGGTAGATCAGATCCTTTTACCAACCACTCTTGAAACTAAACCATCCTGAACAGAGTATTGAGGTTCTTTCGTATTCTTCTTTTTAAAGAACTCTGTTTCTCTTAGGGTTTCAGCAAGATAATCCAAGCGGTTTTAAAATAACTTGAACATTCCATTAGTCCAGACTGAAACCACAGCATATGTGCACCCGTCCAACACCCTCTGCCCCGAATGGGTTTCCGGGTCCTGGAGCTGGTGGTTCGCGTGTCCCGGGCTGAAAAGACTAGAGACGCTTGCAGGTGTTAAGAGTCGAAGGCGCGCCTCTGAGACCTCGAGAGAGGCCCGCCTCCTGCACAAAGCCTCCTGACCATGCCAGGCTTCCTTCACCTCTTCTGGAGAACCAGTTGACTACAATAATGAGGATGAAGGTCAGTGTCACAGAACGACAGCCTGCTATGGTCCAGGGGCTCTGTATGCGTTACCTCCTTGGAACCCCCACAACGGCCCCAGGATGTAGGAATCATGATCATGATAATGGGGACGATAGTGATAATAATGATAAAGATGATGGTGACAAAGAACTAGAGACAGATTGATCAGGAAGTTAAGAGACCTTAAATTTTAAATTTCAGAGCCCCTCACTTGCATGACCCCCATTCAAGCACCGGGAAGAGGCCCTAACAGTGTTTCCTGGTTGTGTAGTTTGTAAATTTTGCAAAAGTAAAATCTTTTACCTGCAGTCGGTTGAGACTGCTGTCTGTTGTCACGCCAACACCCATTCTGTCGCCATCCCCTTGTGTTCAGTGGCTCTGTAGCGGCTCTGCGCATCTTTGGGATATACCTCAGGGGCAGATGCGTGGGGGACTCATCAGCTTAGGTTTAGTGGGTAAGAGTTGTCCAGTTAATTCGTAGTCTAGCGAAGCTGTGGCATCCAAGATACTCCACAGTCCTCGGGCCAGGTCGCTAGTGCAGAGAAACAAGGACACCGGGGGCAAGGAAGCACAAGTGCTGGCTCTTCACAGGGGATGTAGGGTCGGTCACCGTCCGAGAAGGCCTGCAGTGCCCCGAAATCGCAGCTCATATGCAGAAGACACTTTCTGGAGGTCTTTCTGTATTTGACCACAATCCTGAACGTTGATGCAGTGCTACAAATTAACAAGTGGTAAAGCTGAAAGGAACTTTTCTGAACTGTCAAAAATAAAAAGGAAACTCTCTTAACCATGCTAGAGAAAAGGCTGGATTCTAGTTTCCTAGCCCCGCAATGACACCAAACTGTTATTATATGAAAGGATGATTGAAAAGTGTGAAAAATGTAGGGAAAAGTATCATAAAGGTGTCAACCAGTTAACTAACAAAAATACTATATTCTAGGTTTTGTAATGTTTTGATATTTGTCAGCTTTTTGTAATTTTATGATTTGTTGTGAACTGTTTTCTCACTCTAAAAAGTCATTTAAAAATAGTTTATTTATTTATTTTTGGAGAGAGGGGGAAGGAGGGAGAAAGAGAGGGAGAGAAATGTCAATTGGTTGCCTATTGCATGCCCAGCCGGGGACCTGGCCCGCAACCCAGGCCTGTGCCCTGACTAGGAATCAAACTGGTGACCCTTTGGTTCATAGGTTGGCCTTCAGTCCATTGGGCCACACCACCCAGGGCTAAAAAAACACTTTTATACTTAAGTTGGTATTTGTCACTTTGCATTCCTTTTCTTAAAGAGGGACCCTAGATTTGTATAAATATCAGACCCCACAGAGCCTGGACTCGGCCCTGGAGGAAACCCAGGGAAGTCAGAGGTCAGGGATTTCTCTCCTTTTCCTTTAGCTAAGCACCTGGCCAAATCAGCAGGTACCCTTTCTTTGCTCCTCAGATGTGTTCTGTCTCATACCAGTGGTGAAAAAGTGGGACCTAAGGCTTTCTGGTCATTAATAAGTCTCCATTGCTTTGAACAGCAAAACTATTTTAAAGGTTAGTAGTTCTGGAAAAGTCTTTGGGGGGACTAGAGTAATCCCTCCTAAGGGGGATTACACTCTGCCTGCTTCAGTTGTCCCCAAGTTGCTTCTTTCCTGGGGTCAAGATTGGGTGCTGCCTAGCAGTGTCCCAGGCCTGCGAAGAGCAGAATGCATCATCACTTCCCCTCAAGGCCTCGGGCATCCGTGGGAGGGAAATATCCCTGCCATCGGCTTCCTATTTTTGCTGCCCTGTAAACCGCATCACAGCATCCCCTTTGGCCTCTCCATAATTTGGTCACATGCATAATTGATTTCCGGAATTCAGTCCCTTCCATTTGTAAGACCTAGAGAGGTTTTCTTTTTCCTGGATGGACTGTGACAGAGATACCAGACCCAGAGGGCTATGGGGAAACTGAGTTAAAGTCTATAATTGTTTAGTACATGTCCTGAAACTCAGCAAGTGCTCAATGAATGGTAGCTGTCCACACTGACCCTCTCGGCAATGATTCTGAGAGCACAGTGCATGGACTAGTACTTAAAAAAACCTTAGTGGTTACAACATGATATCACTTAAAGCAGAGAAACCTAAAATGGACACACCAGCCAGGGAAGACTATTGAGTGTCTCTAGCTCATGTGCAGTTTCCAGTTTCCATAGAAACGAAGCAAAGAAAATTTGCTGAAGGAAGCCTAGAAAATAAGTAGATTCAGGTCTGTATGATTATGTCTCAAACCCTTTAATGGACAAGCAGACTCTTATTACTCTTATCTTATTGTCTCTTAATACCTTCTTTACTCATAAGGTGCAATAGATCCAGACTCGTTCTATGCAGACGATGACATGAAGTACAGCATTTCTTCTGCCACATTCCCTATTACGTCCCCAATAAGAGTGCTTCCAAGGCTACTGTTACCGTGTTTTTCTGCCAAATAAACTCAGCTCCTGCCATTCTGTGAATATTTAGAGATTGTTTCTTGTTTGCTGTTAAGATACAAGAGCAAAGAACCAAAAATACCAGTTTGAGCAAAATCCTAGAATGGAGAGGGGCACACTGAAATCCCAATTAACATTTTGGCAATGAGACCTCAGCTACAATGGAAATATTAAATTCCCCTGTGCAGAGAGTGGGTGAGGGTTCTTGGGTCATTCGATTACAGCCCAACTCCTTAGAATACCTCTTCAGCCATCAGAATTGGTAACAGGAATGAGGGAGAGAGCTCTGAGTCAGACCTGCCAAAATTTGAATCAATAACCGTGCAATCTTGCTTCAATTTCCAAGCAATTTTAAATCTTTTCCTTAAAATGCCTCTGAGAAGAGAGACGTTGAGGGGATGGGAGGGAAATGCAGGCAACTAGAATACCAAGGTGAACTTCATTTTTCTGTGCAAAAGGAGGCTTGGGGAGGCTGGGCTCCGTAATGGCTGTTCCTAGTGCAGTGGGCTCCCTTGAAGGGCTCACTGTTGGTAGGTGCTTAGCACAGAGAAAGTGAAAACAAGTGGGGGGCGGGTGAGCGGATAAGTCCCTTTGCAGTAGTAAGAAGTATCCATATCGTCTCCGCCTCTGGTTCTTGACACAGAGCTAAAATCTTTCTAAAGAGGGGTCCTAGGAGAATCTTTTGTCCTAACATTTAGTCTTTGACCCTAGTTCCTGACACAGAGCTACCCAGACCTTTGTAATTTCCTGAGTGATAGAAGCATCTGACACTAAGCTCCCAAATCCCTTGGAATGGCCCGGTCCTAAGAATGTCACAGCTGTTCTGATGAGGTGCCTCTGGGTGGGCTCCTGGACAGTTTTAGGGTCGGGGCTGGCCCCTGGGAAGCCCAAACCATGATTAGAAGCTTGGAAATTGAGCCTCCTTCCTCCATTTTTTGGAGAAGGGAGAGAGAAGAGCGGCCGGAAGTGGAGTTAGTCATTGACCATGCCTATGTGATGAGGCCCATGTAAAAATCCCAATAGCCTGGGGTTTGGAGAGTTTCTAGGTTGGCAGACATATCCACAGGCAGGAGGGCAACACACCCCAACTCCATGGGGACAGAAGTTCCTGGATAGGGACCCTTCCAGATCTCACAGTATGTGTCTCTTCATCTGGTTGTTCGTCTGTGTCCTCTGTCATGCCCTGTATCATAAACGGGTACACATAAGCAAGTGTTTCCCTGAGTTGTATAAGCTGCTCTAGAAAATGATGCAATCTACAGAGGAGGTTTATGGGAGTCTGATTTATACCCAAGTTGGACAGAAGTTGTGGGTAACTTGGGGACCTAATACTTGCAATTGGTGTCTGAAGTAGGGGACAGTCTTATGGGACTGAGACCTTAACCTGTGGGGTCTGCACTAGCTTCTGTTAGTGTCAGAATTGAATTATAGGACACTCAGCTGGTATCACAGATAAATTGCTTGGTGTGTGGAACCAACTAACTGTTGGTGTCAGAGATGTTGTGATTGTGGCAATATGTGAGCATGAGGAAGAAACACAGGGGTATGGTTTCTCTCTCTGAGTCCCCTCAGAGCCACATGGCTGGCTTGCTGCAAAACCAGGAAGGACAGGGCAGCAGAGTGGAGGGAGCTCTAGTTGGTGTCGGAAGCTCTGGGGCCATCCTGGTTCTGCCACTTTTGAGCAGCGTGACCCTAGGCAAATCACTTCATTCATTCATATATTTTTTCACGAGGCCTAGCAAACAGAGTGCATGGCTCAGTGAAAAGCATCAGCAAAACTGGGAAAGCGTTCTTGTGAGTAGGCACAGGATGCACATACAAACTCCAGAACATCCATCAGTTAGCCCTTCCTGAACACCTCCTCTGGAACCAGTATTACTGTAGTAATGACACCGTGAAAACAGCCCAGAGCAGCTCTGCACACAGAACGGGCTGGCTATGGTAGTGAGTGAGAGCTGACGTTTCCCTGAGGGCAGTAAACAGGAACTCCACACCAGAACCACGAGCTTAGTGCCTCCTGTATGACTTCTGAACCCACACTTGGCAGAGCCCCGCCTGGCCGTCTCTGATTACTCTTCCACCACGGCTTCTGCAGCCACAGACAAGACTGTTGCATCTAGCTGGAGTTCTTAAGAGCATCTGTCGTGTCCCCCATGCCTTTGCTCCCACCAGGAGCCTAAAAGTCCCAAGTTTTCTGTACTTTTTTTTTGAAAGAAGGTCAACTCTTCACCTTATGGTTGAGGTAGCGAAAATGGAATTGCACAGGGAATATAGGGATGAAGGTCTTCATCCCTGATACCACTCCAGGGAGAGTCAGCCCATAGAGGACATGGGACCTCCCAAAAGTGCTGTCATTTGTATTCCTCCATTGCAAAGTTCTTCACAATTGCCAGTGAGCTAATCCTCCCAATAGGCCTGA
The DNA here is from genome assembly GCF_019186645.2 of Phyllostomus hastatus. NCBI lineage: Eukaryota > Metazoa > Chordata > Mammalia > Chiroptera > Phyllostomidae > Phyllostomus > Phyllostomus hastatus. The sequence goes on from NW_025334024.1 coordinate 25,124,176, forward strand.
TGATGTGGATCAATACTATTATCCCTTTTAGAGCTCAATATTATTATCCATTTGAGGGCTCATTGTTTTATCATCACAATTACTCCATCTTTAAAGTCTCGTCTGTATCCTCGAAGCAATACCCTGTTTTGGGACCGTGAGTCTGTGTCACCTGTGAAATGCTGGGTATGCTTTCCCAAGAGAGGTGGAGCCAGAGCAGGTGGTACGGGACACATGGGGCTACTCGGATGTGAGGACTCTGAGTAACAAGTGCTGGGCAGCATCCCAGAGGTCGGGGCCACATGCCTACTCACTGGGTGAGTAGTCACTTCTTTCTGGGACTCTGTCTGTGCATCTGTAGAATGGGGATCAGAGTGATTTCCATCTCTTTTTGAGTTGCCTTTTCTCTTTCACAGAGTTATTAGAATCAGGTGAGACCATAGCTATGAATATACTTTGAAAGGATGTTCAGCAGAGAAATACAAGAGATGGTAATGATTGTGTGTATCAGAGCAATGATATCAAGCAACTGTGTTTGTTCTAAATAGTTGGACCCCTGAGTACACACAAATGGGCTTGTTTTATTATTTCAATGGAGTATTTTATATGATTTTATTTTTCTGTTTAGCATATCAGTTATATTGCTTTTTAGAACTTTTTTTAGCGGTTGCCCTTGAGTTTTCGATATACATTTACTACTAATCTGAGTCTACTTTCCAATCACATTCTGCCATTTCGCAAGTAGTTTTGAGTTTCTTATAATAACAAAATAATCCTAATTTCTCCCTCCTGTCCCTTGTATGATTGCTATCATTCATTTCACTTATGTATAAGCATATATAAATATTTCAATCCATTCATTCATCTACCTAATAAGTACAATCAATATAATCAAATACATTATTACTATTATTATTTTGAACAAATTATCTGTTAGATCAATAAAGATTAAGAAAAATAAACATTTTCCTTTTATCTTTACTTATTCTTTCTTGATACTCTTCCTTTCTTTCTGACCTATATTATTTTCTTTCTCTCTAAAGCACTTCCTTTAATATTCCTTGCAAGGCAGGTCTACTGGCAACAAATTTTCTTGAATTTTGTTTGTCTGAAAGTCTGTATTTCTCCTTCACTTTTGAAAGATAATTTCACAGGGTATAGAATTCTAGGTTGATGGTTTTGTTCTGTCAACATTTTAAATATCTTACTCCACTCTCTTCCAGCTTGCATGATTTCTGAGGACAAGTCAGATATAATTCTTAACGTTTGTTCCTCTATAGGAAAGGTGTTTCCTTCCCTCTGGCTATTTTCAGGATCTTTTCTTTATCTTTGGTTTTGTAAAGTTTGAAGATGAGATGCCTAGGTGTTGGGTGGTTTTTAAAATTTGTTTTGATTCATCAATTTGGTGTTCTTTGAGCTTCCTGGATCTGCGGTTTGGTGCCTGGCATTAATTTGGTGCGAGATGTGACGTCCCAAACCCATCTTGGCTGCCAAGGGGCCAGGTGATGCAACCTGGAAACACGAGGAAGTCAGCTCCCTGTGGGGCCGGACTTGACCAATGGGAAGCAGGTGACAGGAGGGTAAATATCCTGTCCTTACCTCCTTCCACAGATTGCTCCCAGGCACAGTTTTGCTGTAGTCTCCGGGGACAATCTGTGTGACTGACCAAATGCACCTAACAAATGACCAGCTGTGCCTGCTTGGGGCTCATTACGAAGCATCACTCAGTACACTAACCCATCATACGGCATTCCTTCCCCGCCCACGCCCTTTCCCCTCACTCTCACTGTCTTGGGGTTGCCCCCCTCACAGAGAGTCTTCTAGGAACCTTGAGGCAGGCCAGGGCCTATAGAAAAACTCTATTCCCCCGAACTCAGAGCGATCCTCTAAGAACGTGTCATTGTGTCCCCACCCCCAAGGCAGGGCTCTTTTTCCTGTCCCTTCTCGTTCAAAGTGTCGATCTGTTTGTGCTCTCGAACCTTTTCCTCTTAACTGGCCCTAGTGTGTCAGTGTCCTTCTCAAATGTGGTGCTGAGAATGGAATGTCACACACAACAGAAAGTTTTGCTCTTAAAAGAAGTATAAGCTGAGATATTTCCCCCCATGTTTTAGAAAGAAAAACACAAGTGAACGGAAGTGAAACTAGATTATATTAGACGTGTTTGGAAGACCTCCATGGTGATCATCATTATGGTTGGGGCTTAAGGGGCTAGGCATTAGGATATGGGGAAAGATTGTAGTTTTCCTACAATCCTTTTATAATGTATTAATGTGTTATTTCTATTTGTATAAAAATTTCATCTTTTTTATCTTATTTGATCCTAATAGCCACTTGGTAGTGCAAATGTTTTCAGTGTCCCTGTTTCACACGCAGGACAGTAGGCTCCGTGATATTCAATACGCATTTCACTGACTGTGAATATGAACCTTCTGCTCTTCTATGATGCCAGTTTATCTCAGCACCTTTAAAAAGGTATACCGACTGTTACAGGGAGTGGAGCTATTAATTTCCTCGCAAAATTGAAGAACTGTTAATGAATTAAACACCTGGGCTCCGAAGCACCAAGGCAGCTTGACTGACAGCAGCCTGCTCCCGAGAGAATGACATCAGCCTGTCCTTTCCCAAGACACTGCAGTCTGGCTGCGAAGCTGATTCCCAGCAGGTGTCCCATAGGTGGGAGAAATTAGTAAATAACACCTGACGTCATGAGAGAGGGAGGGTGACTGGAACAAAAGACAATCAAGCCAGAAAACCTTCACTGTGCTTATACCGTGTATTCAACCAGAGAAGCTGGAATCTCTGTAGCTGAGAAACTGAAGATACTTGATGAGACCAGGTTCACCCACAAAGCGGTGAAAGAACAATACAGCGGAACGTAATCAGCGCGGTGAAGTGTGGCCGAGACTGCAGGTGCCGCAGGAGTGGTGATACCGGTGCGCCGAAACTCTCGTGGAGGGACGGGGTGAAGGAGTGGAGACGGCCTCTGCCTTGGCCGTTGTCCTGTTGTGTTTCTCGCTCTGCGCCGCCCGCAGGCCCCCATTCATCTCTTAGACTTTTCTTTTCCACAAAGAATCATCCTGCCTAGGATCGAAGACAGGAGATAAATAGCATGTCTCATAACCCACAGGAGAAATGTTAGGAATTGATAGCCTAACATGGCTCAATCAATATCACCGAGCAGTGGCCTTGGTTGGGGTTTCATCTAGTTTTTTCCCCGAATCAGAGCCCTTCCAGGGGAGCAGCAACTGAGACGTCCTCTGTGTGTTTCCCCTTCCATTGCCATGGTCGCTGCTTTAGCTCACGCTCTGGTCATCTCCTGCATAAATTATAACCATAATCCAGACCAGTTTCTCCACCTGGACTTTTACCTTCCTTCCACCCGCTCTTCACACTGTGGACCGAGTTAGCTTTGTAAGACACGTTTTCTTTAGTGTGGGGGACTGTACCAGCGTACCCAGTATTTCACTCTTCCCCATGTGTACGTCCTCTGTCTTGGACCTCACAGTTCCTCTCACGCAAGAGAAGGAGAATATTTCCCGCCCCTTGATTTTTGGGTTCGACCATGTATGTGACTCGTTTCAGCCAATAGAGTGGGGTTAAAGTGACGATGTGTTAATGCCCAGCCAGACTCTACACCCATTGTACCCTAGAGAGAATTGAAAAGGGCGGACATTGCTGACAAATGAGCCAGAAGGCTAAGAACTGTGATTTACTATCTATAAAAACTTCAAGCCAAAGCTAACAGGCTTCTCCATGTGTTAACAAGTTTGACACCTCATTGGAACTAGACCGGCTGAGATGATTAGAAAGGCAGCTCTTACTGCTCCCACCCCTGTGGCCAGCTGAAAAGTGTTTCTAAACAAACCTTGCCAACTTTAGGAAAAGTCAACACGGCCGAGCAGATGCCGCCTTCCCACCCTTACCGAGGGACCGATGGGGATGGGAGGGGTGGTCTCAGGACTGACCCTAGCCTTGTGTTCTCAGCCACCTTCCCATCCTGGGGACGTGTTCCCAACCGAAGCTGTTTTTACTGGTTGCAGTTCATGAGCGTCACCTTCTTCTCCAGCATCCCTAATTTTGCCCTGTCCCCTGACCCCTGGTGTTTTCTCTCTTACACGATGGTCAGGTTTCTCTTCTCTTAAAACAAAACAGCCCCCCCAGCTCCTTTTCCTGACCTGTCCCTCTTCCCGATGGCCATCCCTTTTCATTTTTCTCCACCTCTCTCTCCTTTGCCTTCGGTTGTTACTGATCCATTCTCTTTCCAGCTTGCTGAAATCTGGCTCCAGTCCTGTTGTTCTACTGTAACAGCTCTGGGCGAGGTCTGCAGTCAGGTCTGTCCTACCGGGTTTGCTGGCCCTTTCTCGGTCTTCATTCTCAGCCCCTCCCCTTGCCACGCAGCTGTTTGAAAAAGTGGATGCTGACCCACCCATGGCCCACCTCTCCCAGCAAGACTGTGCTGGCCAGAGCTCTTGCTGAGCTCTCCTTCCCCAGTGGGAAGCACAGGACAGCACATTTGCCACCTTGTGACATGTTTCCTCTTCTGATACGGTATGGACTTCTTGAGACAGAGACCAAGAATTTGAGGAATTTGGTCTCTCTGCAGATTAAAAAAAAAACCCTCACACCAATATGAGCTCATAAATGGTGTTTAATACAAGCCTACTTTCATTTTTATTCTTTATAAATTTAATGCTCTTTTTGATCAAGTTCTTATCTATGTTTAAATTTATTACTAAGTCTATTCTCCTTAAGTCATCTCTCCTGGCCAAAGCTGATTTATCCTTCTTCAATCATTGTTGCTAGTGAGGACTGTGGTAGACTGAGTAATGCCCCGTCACATATCCATTTCCCGATGCCCTAAACCTGTAATGTTACCTTACATGGCAAAAGAGACTTTGCAAATGTGATTGAGTTGAGGTTCTCAAGATGATGAGGTTATTTTGCCTTACTTGCGTGGGCCTAAGTGTAATCACAAATGTCCTTACAAGAGGGAGAAGAGGAGAAGGCAATGTGACCGGGGAAGCAGAGATTGGAGTGGTGTGGCCACAAGCCAGGGAACGCTGGCAGTCCTCAAAAGCTGGAAGAGGCAAAGCACAGATCCTCTCCTGAAGCCTATGGCAGAAACCAGCCCTGCCAATGCCTAGGCTTTAGCCTACTGAAACATATTTTGGACGTCTGGCATCCAAAGCTCTAAGAGAATATATTTGTTTTGTTTTAAGCCACCCAGCTTATGACAATTTGTTACATCAGCCACAGAAAATGAATATAAGGACTTTGCCTACCTTCTGGTGTTTGGCTTAAATACTGCCTTGAGTAGTCTTCAGACTGACTGCGGTACTTGTATGAGAATTTCACTTCTCTAACTGTGTTGAAGGCTATGAGAGGACAGGGAGTGTTTGAAAGTTCATGCCCTACAGCCAAGGCTATCATTATTTCAAGATGGAGGTCAGTTATAACAAACCTTCTCTTGTGAAAAGTATTTCATAACTTTTTAAAATTAATTTATTTCTTTCCAGAGGGGGTGGGAGAAGCAGAGAGAGAGAAATATCAATGTGCGGTTGCTGGGGGCCATGGCCTGCAACCCAGGCATGTGCCCTGACTGGGAATCGAACCTGTGATGCTTTGGTTCACAGCCCGCACTCAATCCACTGAGCTATGCCAGCCAGGGCTTATTTCATAACTTTTAAAGAATTTCCCATCCATGATCTCACTTGATGCTCACAATAAGCCTCCCATGTGGCATGCTGGGAAACATTTTCCTGCGGAGGAGGTGGGCTCCGCCCAAGGCAAGCAGGCTGCCCAAGGTCGTGCAGCCGTGGTTCTGCAGAACCAGTGGCACCAAGTGCAGCTGCAGTCTGAAGGAAATCCTGCCAAGGAGTCAGGAATGAAGGATCAATGAATCAAGGAGCCACAATGAAGACGAAACAGGAGAACCTCCTATGTCCCTGTCATTGTCCGCCTCTGTGCTCCGTGAGGCAAAGTGAATGCTTCATCCCTGCCTCGGCAAAGTGTGACTGGAAGACTCCTGAAGCCCCGGACACTCACCGTGCCTCCTGGCAGGCAGATGTCCCCCAGTACAGGATGGGAGGTTGTCTCCTGTTTTTTGCTGTTCTCTGGGTTGAAACTTCTAGAGATGGTACAAATTTCTATTTTATCACGTTACATCAAAAATAAAGAAATCCAGTGATATATACCAATTTCCATCATTCTTGTTTTTGGCTGAACAAATGTCCTTTCCCTGGGACCTCTGTAGCCATAAAAATATCTGACTTACCTCTGTTTGAAATGGGAATCTGAGGTGAAAGCTGCCAGGCAGGTACTTCCCACTCTTGTGAGAACGTCTCTTTGCAGTGAGGAACGGAAGGAGAGAGGTGATAGTAAATTTCACTTCCATTTTCTGTAAGACTATATAAGAATATAATCCACTCAAATATCCTGGAAGCTTTATTTTAGCATATTATAAGATGTATTTAAGTAATATATTCATTTTAAACAGTTTTATTCAGATACGATTTATATACCATACAATTCACCCATTTGAAGTGTTTGGCTCATTTACACAACTGCGCACCCGTTACCACAACCTAATTTTAGAACACTTGTATTTCCTTTCAAAGAAACTCCGTGCTCTTTGATAGTCAGGCCCATATAACTTCACCCTGCCCCTAAGCAACTACTGCTTCTGTCTCTGTCGATTTATCTACTTTGGACAAATTTTATATACATAGAATCATATTACATGTGGTCTTTTATATTTGGCTTATTACATTTAGCATGTTTTCCAGGTTTATCCAGCTGTGGCATATAAATCCTTCATTCTTTTTTGTGGCCAAATAATACTCCATTGTATGTATGGGTTTACTCCATTCTGTTTCTTCATTCATCCGCCGTTTAGCATCTGGGTGGCTCCAGTTTTGGGGCTGCTGTGATAATACTGCCGTGGACATCCGTGTGCAGGGCCCTGGGTGGCCATTTATTTTCAGTCCTCGCGAGTATGTGCCCAGATGTAGGATTGCTGCTGGGTCACATGGTAAAACTACGTTTACGTTTTTGAGAAACTTCCAAATTATTTTTGGTATATTCATTTTAAAGGAGTCTGTGATGGTTTTGTGAGTGAGAGACCGAAGCAGACAGAGGCAGCCGGGAGAAGGGAGGAGGCGAGGAGGGTAGGGAGAGGGGGTGTGTGTGGCGGTGAGGCCGCTGGGAGCTGTGGATTAGGCACCGCCGGGAGCCTGGGGTCCCAGGCTGATGGATGTCATGGGAACCGATCCAAGTTAATCTGCAGAAGTGCAGCACATCTTGCCGGGAGTTGGCTGTGCTTTGCCAAGCCCAACGAGTGGCCTAGAATTAGATCTCTCGATTGGAATAAAAACGGAACAAAACGTTCATTTTTGACCTTGGAGCAAGACTGAGAGACCAACACGTTTTGTTTGTTAGCCGAGGAGATTGCTGTAAAAAAGGGGTTCACTGCCAAACAATTGGTCTCCTTGTACCAGCCCGCCCCAGTCAATGACAGGCCTGGCCGGGTAATGTTTTAGGGCTACCTCTGTCCTTTCATGGGCTTAGGCTAGTTACATCGTCACTCTGAGCTATGGCTCTGCTCTCTCTGGCTCTGGTTCCTCTGGAGGGACTGCTGTCCAGATGTTTAGGCATTTGTCAAGTGCACTCTTCTGATGCCTTGGCAGCATTGCTTTCGGGTGGGGATGAATATTTGATGCTGTTGGCTGTTGGAACACGTACACTGAAGTGACCAGCGAAGTCCTTGCCTCAAGCTCCCTGCAGCTCCATGTCCCTTTATGGTGACAGCTGATGCATAATTTAAAGGAAACTCACTGTGAACCAGAGGGAAAGCCACAACTGTTTTTCCCCTTTGCACTCCCATGGGTCCTGTACAAGGCGCCCAGGTTGTACAGAAAGTTGCCCCAGGTCCTCATCCCCCAGAGAAGGACAGAATGTTTTAGTTTCATCTTTCTCTGGGGTTTGCAGTTTGCTTCCCCTCTTTGAACCACTTCTTCCTCATAATACAAAAACTCCTCCCCACTGCATTCCACTGCCTAGTTTACTGTTTTGGGTTTTTGATCTTTTTTGAGCTAAGATGATGTTAGGGGATAATTAGATCATTCTCACACTTTGCAGATAGATAAACTAAGGCTAGAGAGGGGAGGACACTTTCTCGAGGCTAGTGGTGGGTCAGTGAGGGATCTGGCTCCGATAACCCTTCCCTTTGCCCCCCTGGCCTTAGACTTAACCCGGAGTCCTATCACCATCCTGGGGCTCGGGGCATTGTCCACCGTTACACCCCCCACAGTCTCTAGCTCAGCGCCTGACACATGTTTCTGGAGCCAGGCTGGGTTTGGATCCTCGCTCCACACATACTACTTGTGTGCTCTTTTACAACTGATTTAACCATCTGTGTCTCAGTTTCCTTCCGTATGAAATGTAGCTAACGGTGACACCCATCCTGTGAGAGGTAAATGAGTTTAATACATTGCAAGTGATTGGGATATTGCCTTGTACAGAGTAGGGTCTCAATGAATGCTGGTTCTTACCATTGTTACTGAATGAATGAACACATGAATGAATGATTCTATGCTTATTCCCTCAGGAGTCAGCCTGGTGTCCTCCCGTCTGTTACTTCCTCCTCTAAACAACCACGTCCTAACCCTGGGCTGGGAGGCGGGTCTAAGAAGAGGGGAGCCGTGGGGCTGACGTTTTCTTCGGTTGGAGGCCTTTTGGATGTAGCAGCTCTCTGGGATGTTAGTCCAACCCTGGGAACTTTCATGAGGATTTCACAGGGATTTGGAGGCAGAAGCACAGTCTTTGAGCTCTGGTTACAATTCCTTGCTTTCATTTATCACTGGTCTGTTTTATAGTGGATTTTGTCTCAACCACTTCATTCATGCAAAAGCCTTTGGACACTTAATATAATTTTGTGAAGGTTTCTAACTCCGTTGGGCTTCACTTAGGGACATAGCAAACAAAGTTTTCGGCATCTCAGAGGGAGGCTTAAACTGATAAAAATATGAATCATAGACAACTGAGCTTTGCTGAACATTTCATCTATTGTTATTCAGAGCAAGTCATCTGACATGAATGCTGTCATTAGGAAGTCACCTTGATCCATGACAGCCAGTGGCCTGGCTCAACTGTGCTTGGACACGTGGGGATCTGTGCAGGAGTGCGTGTGGGTGGTCTTCATCACAGCTCCCACCTCTGAAGAGCAGCTCAAGTATGGGGCGCACCCTGGCCCTGGCGGGGCAAAGAAGCAGGCAGAGAAACCTGTGTTTCTGGTGCGTCCCCTTCTCTTTCTGCATCACCTGCCCATCTCTTCCTGGATTCCGTGAATTCAGAGATGTCTGGGATGAGGGGTTGGAGGACGTCATTGACTTCCCGGACAGAGACATCCCAAAGGAGGAGGTTATGAGGCATTGAATGAATCCTAAATATCGACATTTCACATGGGACCCTTATGTCAGAAGGACATGTAGAGGAGCAATGGGCCTTCTAGAGACCCCTCAACTTTTAACATGTAAGAGATACCTGTGATTCCTAAGTATGAGTCTGGGGCCTGGCTGCAGTGAAGTGTTCTGAAAACAAAGGTTCCTTGGGCCTTTAGAGTTTCTGATTTAGTAAATCGAGAGTGGAGCCTCGGAATCTGAGTTGTTACGAATGATCCCCAGAGTAAGTCAGTTATACAGACAGACCTGCGAATACTTCGGTTCTCGGTTCTCATTCTTGGCTGTGTATTAACAGCATTGCCCGGGGAGCTTTCATCCAAGTCCTCCAGCTTGGGCCTCACCCCCAGAGACTCTGATTTGATTGACTTGGGGGCGGGGGTGCTGGGGATTCAGTATTCTTAAAGGCTGCCTTGTGAATCTAAGTGCAACCATAGTTGAGAACTATCAAAAATAGACAAATAGCTACCCTTCTTCTCAGTAAGGGAGGTGCTGAACTTACCTGCAGCAGGTGCGGCAGCCAGACACAGAGGGAATCCAGGCCACAAGGGAGCTCTGAGACCACCCAATCCAGTGGTTTCCGGTCCAGTCAGTTTGATGGACCAGTATAATTCAGAAGATATGTGAGGACTGACAAAGAGTTGTGTTTATTTTTTTTCATCTTTGTCAAGTTAAGACAGTAAAAACAAAACCAAGCCAAACAAAACTATCATTTATTTGCACTGTCACTTAAATTTTTAAAATGCAGTTTTAACTTCATGTGTAACAAAGTCCTAACATCAGGACTGAGGACAGTCTTTTAGACTGAATGGACTCGGTTTTAAGAGGAACTTGCTGCAGATCCTCACCTTTCCTCATTTCAGAGAGGGCTTTGTTATGAACCAGGGTTGGTTCAAAAGTAACCTCTTTCCAAGCTGAAGTCATAATTTTACAGATGAGGACATTGAGACCTGGAGAAGGAGGGTGCTTGGCTCAGGTCCCGGCTGAGGCAGCACCAGCCCTGAGACTAGAACTCACTCTCCTGATGTTTGGCCGCATCCCCCCCACGGGGTCCTAACGAAAAGCCTGCATTCCAGATGCCTCCCACTTAACAGATGTGGGGCAGAGCCACTGGGCATGACTCTCAGGCCTCCTGGCCACACTCAGCACAGTAAGAGCAGTGACATGGTAATGCCCCAACACGTGAGCTCTGATGGCCCAGAGGTGTATGAAAACATACTCAGCATCACCAGCCATCAGAGAGATGAGAATCAAAACCACAATGAGATACCACCTCTTGCCTGTCAGAATGGCCATCATTAATAAATCTACAAACAACAAGTGCTGGTGAGGGTGTGGAGAAAAGGGAACCCTAGTGCACTGTTGGTGGGAATGCAGACTGGTGCAGCCACTGTGGAAAACAGGATGGAATTTCCTCAAAAAACTAAAAATGGAACTGCTTTTTGACCCAACAATTCTGCTGCTGGGAATATACCTTAAGAATCCTGAATCACCAATTCAAAAGGACCTATGCACCCCTATGTTTGTAGCAGTGTTATTTACAATAGCTAAGTGCTGGAAGCAGCCTAAGTGCCCATCAGTAAATGAAGGAATCAAAAAACTGTGATGCATTTATGCAATGGAATACTAAGCAGCAAAAAAAAGAAGAAGGAACTCCAACCTTTTGTGACAGCATGGGTGGAACTGGAGAATATTATGCTAAGTGAAATAAGCCAGTTGGTGAAGGACAAATACCACATGATCTCACCTATAAGAGGAATTTGATGAACAAAATAAACTAATGAACAAAATAGAACCACAGGTATGGAAACATGAAACAGACTGATAGATACCAGAGGGGAGGGGGATAATGGTGGGAAGAAGGGAAGGGACTAGTCAAAGAACATGTATGAATGACCCACGGACATGGACAGCAGTGTGGGAATTGACCGTGGGAGCTGGGGTGTGGGATGGGCAGAGGAGGGGAAAGGGAGAAAATTGGGACAACTGTAATGGAATTAAAAAAAAAAACAACAACTAAGGAACTGACCAAAAAAAGACAAAAAAAAAACCAACAAAAAACAAAAACCAAAGACATGAGCTCTGTTAGGAGGGCTCCATCCAAGAATCTTCAGAAGCAATCGAGAATGATTATCGGATTGTCCAGTCGTCTGAGTAGCAGAGGGGAAACCAGTTGCTTCAGTTGCAAATGGAGGAGTGTATTATTGCTCCGTCACAATAGGATCCTGTGCTTTGAAAGTTGAAAGATCTGTTAAGACTTAACTTTTTGATTGTCTTGAAGAATCCAGGCCATGTCTTCTTTTACTATGCTGTTGTTTTTAATAAGTCAACAAATTGGCTATTTCTCTCCGAAATGCTTTGATTTGAGGAAATGGACATTTCACACTACTCCCTAGGAGAAAGAAGAAAGCAGGTTTCCAAACGCACTATCAGTAAGCAGGGCATTTGGACCCTGTGACCGGAAATGGAGGAGACACGGTGAGCTCTTGGGTTCCGATGTTTGGTTCAATATGGGAAGGCGTTAGTGGAGCGCAGGCCCTGGCGGGGTGCTTGCTTCCTTGGAGCTGTGGAAGGGCAGGCCTGAAGCCAACTTGGATCTCAAGTCTACCTCACGTGGTCAAGTTCACTGCCTAGAATTATCAGAAACAGAGGCAGGAAGGGACATTCTCAAGTGTCACCCTCAGAGCTGCCCCTTGAGGGCAGGGCCGTGTCCTATTTTGTCTGCTAGCACAGATCAGGTCCCACGCAGACAGGAACACCTATTTGTTGAAATGAAGTGGCTGATAGGGACCCAAAGGCATTTCCCTACATTGAAACCAGGTGACATCCAGAGAACTGCACTTAACCAGGACAGTTTTGTGGGGGCGGGAAGAGTGCGTCTGGCTGCAGTCAGGAGGGAGCTGTGTCTGTCACGAAGCCATTGGATGGCTGCCCCAAAAATGGGTCATGGAGGTGCCCTCAGTGAGAGGAACGTGGAACAGAAGTGTCACCGACCTCAAAATTCTGCTAAAGGCTGGCCCTGCTGCCCTCAGTCTATCCTACTCCTGAAGCCTACTTCCTAAGGCAAAAGCCGGCAGGTTTCACATCCCGACTCCAGGCAGCCTCCTATGGGACCCTACCAGCAGAAGTAAAAGACAGAATGCATTCAGTTCTCTTTAAAACCATCATATGACTTCCTTTGGCCTCTTTCCTGATTTCTAATTTAGTCAGATAAACCCACATACCTCGAAACCATGCCCTGCACCCCACAAGTGCCTCCACTCATTTCCAGTACCTTTGGGCAGGAGGAGGGGCGCTCACCCGGTCCACCTGGCCCCCTGTGCTTGAGCACCTCTGTTTCTCAGGGGCCGAGGGGACGGCTCCTCTGATCTCCATCAGAAAGATGGAGAATGCAGGTGTGGGTGGGGGGACACAGAGCTGCGGAAGTTAAAGCGATCATGGATTGTTGAGACTGACACCCCACTGTGTGTTAGAGGTGACTGGAACACAGGGAGAGAAGTGACAAGCCTCAGGTCGCATCAGACAGTGGCAGAGTTGCGGCTGGAGTGGGGTTCTCTGACCTTTAAACAGCAGCATCCTGGCCACTTGGTCACACTGACTCCTGGCTCCCTGCTGAAGTGGGCTCATCTCTTTCTTTAGTGACAAAACCCTGCAGGCCTCCCTGCCTTAAACAGCAATCCATCCCCTTTTGTGGTTCAATATAGTTGTTAAATGGCTTAAGCTACAGTATTTTGTAGGGATTAATTTTGGAAATCCCTGCCGTGTGTATGTGTGTGAGCTTGTGTGTATATGCTTTGTGGTTCTGTATGTGTGTGTCTATGGCTTTGTGTGTGAGTATGTGTTTTGGCTGGAGTAGGTAGGAAGGGGGGGGAGTCCCATGGGTTGGGCAGGAGGAGGATTGGCAGGACTAATCTCAAGTATAAGAGGGCAGGGCCGCGCTCCTCGCTGCTGCCCTGTGCTCGCACCCACAGGACCCACTCCGCCCCTCCAGGCCGCTTGGGTGTGGGCCTCGATGAGGGCACCACTGCCCTCTGCTGTACAGAGGTGACTGCTGCTGATGTGCCCGTCTCACCTTGCCCTGAGTGGGAGCAGAGACGCGGAGATAAAATAAAAGGCTGTCCCCATCGTGAGACTCAGCTGATCCCGTCTTGGAGTCATTGCACTCTGCCTGGGACATTCTTAGCTGTAGGTGGTAGAGCAAAAGCCCTGGTGCTTGGTTCTGGGTCAGAGGCAGTCATTGCCCCAAGGCTTCCTGGAGGGTCTGAAGAGGCTGGGTGGGGCTCACACAGCTCACAGTGCATTTCTTTTTCCTTCTTTTTTTTTAAGGTATTATTTTTTATTTGTAGAGGGAGTAGAAGGGAGAAATAGAGGTGAGAAACATCAATTGGTTACCTCTCACACATCCCCAGCTGGGACCCACCCACAACCCAGGCATGCGCCCTGACTGGGAATCGAACCAACAACCTTTTGATTCACATGCAGGAGCTCAATCTGCTGAGCCACAGCATTTCTTATCTTCCTGGCCCCACAGGGGTCAGCGTTCAGCATTCTTCCAGTGCCACTCTGAATTCCCTTTAAAGGTAATGCCCACATTGGCCTTGGGCCATTCCTGTCGCTTTTGCAAACACAGCACCCTGGGGGGAGGAGCCCAAGCTCTGCTTGCAGAGGAGAACAAAGCCCTTGACTCAGCACACTCTGATTTATCACTTGCGTTCCCATTAGTTGTCTTGGTTGATCTTCACAAACCTGGGAGTTAAACAGAGCAGCAATTACTATTCTCATTTAACGGATGGGGAAACTGAGGTCTAATCTAGAAAGTTTGTCACTCTGACTGGGAGGTAATTTGCTAAGACAGAAAATGTACTTTCATTAGGCTGTAGGTTAAAATAAATAAAGCTATAAGATAGTTAATGCCAAACAAAACATTTGGCAACCAGTCAGATATTACAAAGGGGAAGTTCACTGTCTAGCCAGGTTCTCACAACTCTGGGGCTTCAGCTTATGATGTGGCCTCTCAGGTCTAAAGTGTGTCCATTTTTAACAGGGTCGCCAGAGTCTCATGGCCCATGACTAAACACTTAACAGATTTCCTTTCAATGCTTAAAATGTTTATACTTTTTTTGGTCTTAATTTTAAAATAATCTCTGTCTCGTTTGACCCTTCTGTTTGGAAGTGGGGGCAGTAGTTACTATTGCTTCATTTTGCTGACATAGAAACCAAGGTCTAAAGAACTTCCATATTGCATGCAGTCAGTGTTCGCTTGGTGTTTACTCTGTGCCAGTCCCTCTGCTAGTTTAGAGAATACAGCAGTGAAGGAGACAGAGCCGGCCATGATGGTCCTGGGTCTGATCAGAGGTGATAACAGCTAAGTGTCCGCTCCAGTAGTCTATGCGAGTATATGTGACGAGAGCTGTGAAGCTGAATCCAGCACTATAAGCACAAATGGCTGGGGCCTCACCTGATTGAGGGTCTGGGGAAGTTCCCCTAGGTGAGCTGGTTGTGTGCAGCTGGTCCAGCACAAGGGGTGAGACTCAGGGTACACTGGCCCAGGTAGAGGCTCTGGCAGTGTGAAGGCCCCGGAGGAGGAGGTTGCTTAGAAAATCCGAGGACCTGCGAGAAAGCCAACTCAGCTGGAACATAGAGAGCAAAAGAGAGAGTGGGCCCTGCTCAGGTGGGCCAACTTGTTGCCCAGCCCCAAAGCAAGTCAGAGGCAAATGAAAGTGGGGACTAGAATTTTTTCACCTTTCTGCCAAGGCTTTAATCTTTACACTGCTTTTCTCCCCTGATTCCGCCCCTGCTCTCTATCCAAACTAACCACCTTGACTTTCCTGGACCACAGCTCCCCTCCTCTGCTCAATGCTCCCACTATGCTCTCCACCCACTATGCCTGCCTCTGTGTCTCCACGTGTCAGAAATCCTACTGACCCTTTAAGCCAAGAGTTGTAAACACAAATGGGTCAGCATGTGAAGTAAATGAATGCCATGGCCTCATATGTTCTAAGCGGCGGGGAGCTGGCAAACCGGAGCAGGCACGCCCCCAGCAAGTACCATCATCATGTACAGCAGGTACAACCCCTGTTCCGTAGAGCTTTCTGCTAGGATGGAAATGTTCCATGCAGTAGGTAGTCATATGTAGCTGGTGCGACAGAGGAATGGAAACTTGAATGTATTTAGTTCTATAGTTCATTTAAGTTACAACTTATATAGCCATAGGCCGGTGGATGATCATCTTGAACAATGCAGCTGTAGCTGTTTTTATTCTGAAAGTATACACCCAATATTGCCAGATATTCCAATTTTAAGAGAAGCCAGATCTTTGGACTTTTATTTGGAATCTGATTTTTTAAATATTGTCATTAAATTCAAATTTTAAAGATGTATCATAGGTTATATCCACCTCTGGGAAGATGGAGTAGTAAACATACTTTTCCTTATTACTCCTGCTAAGTACATCTAAAAACCTGGGTATTATATATGAGGGGTGACCCTCCCAAACCCATAATTTATTCATTAAAATTGTTTATTTATTCTTACATGTTCAAACTTCAGTCACCTTCAAAATACTCTCCATTTGATGCAATGTACCTATTGAGACTTTTTCCCGCTGCTCAAAACAGTTTTAGAACTTGTCCATTCTGATGCCTTTAAAGTGCTTCTGCTGTTTTTTGTTTCACCCCTTCCACATCAACAAAACATTTCCCTTTGAGGGCTTTTTTTCATCTGGGGAACTAGAAATAGTTTCTTAGAGTGAGATTAGGTGAATAGGAAGGGTGAATAGGCATGGGGGTCATACCGATTTTGGTCAAAAACTGCTGAATGCTCAGTGCGGTGTGGGCAGGTATGCTTGCAAATCACCCACCCTGAAATGGGCATATGCGTCGAGAGAAAAGAAATTCAGTGAAGCCAAATTGCAGCCTCTCACAACAATGCCAGCTGGGACACTGATATAGATGGGTTCCTAGCACACTCATCTGGGGTCGGGGGGGCACCTATACTGCAAGAATCCCACCCTCCAGAAGATAACTGTAGGCTTTTTGGGTCCCTCCTCATATAACACAAGCATAAGAAGACTCTAAAAAGTAGAGCAGGGACAGGTTGGTTAGGGATTTTGGGACTCCAGGAGCAACACAGTGGTGAGTTCCCTGAGTTTTCTTTATAGATCATATATCCCAGGTTTGGAACTGAAGAATTTAGCAACCCAGAAATACCAATAAACACAAAGGCTCAACAAAAGCCTACTCCCTGTGGCCAAAATACCAGGAAAAGGGCAGCCTAGCAAGACAGAATACTTTTAGACAGTAACCAACCTACATTCCAGCCAAACACCCTAGAAAAACTATGTTTCCAGCCCCCCACACACCACCACAGGCCAAGTGAGTAGCCCTAACTACCAGCCTCTAGAGGGGTGGTATCGGGCAAAGCCAAGTAGAGGACTGGAACTTTCAATCCTCTGGCCTGGCGACCAGCTGCCCCCACTCCTTCCCTCCACAACCATGGCATTTGTGGAGGCCACTTGTGGAGCTTGTGAGTCTAGACTTCTGCCTCCACCTGGCAGTAATGAGGGCCCCCTCCCTTCCCCACGAACTCGGTGTCAGAGGCACTCTCAGGGAGAGTCAGGACTTGCCCCGTCTCCCAGCTGCAGGGAGGCCATGCTGCTGTGGGTTTCACGGAGACCCTGGGGAGAACCAGAGCCCCTGCATGCCTTTCAGGAACAGGGAGCTCCCTCACTCCCACCACTTTGCATGGCAACAAAGGCTGAGTGGGAAACCTGCTTTTACCTCTATCTGGAAGAAATAAGCAGGTGCCACCTCTTTCCCCTGCTGGAGTGGTATTAGAGAAAGCCAGTTAAAACAGAAGGTTTAAATAAGATCCTGAGGCTTAGAGCTTAATACAAACATGTCCAGGTTGCAATAAATAATCACTTGTCATACCAAGATTCAGGAAGTTCACAAGCTGAGTGCTAAAAGACAGTTGATGGATGCCAACTCTGAAATGACAGAGGTTTAGAATTACCTGACAAATATTTTAAAGCATCCATGAGAAAAATGCTTCAATGAGCAATTATGAACATACTCTAATAAAAATATTAGAATTTTTGGCAAAGAAACGGAAGATATAAAGAAGATCCAAAAGGAAAATGAAAAAATGATGGAAGAACAGAGCTCGTTGGATGGACTCAACAGAGGAACGGAGGGGACAGGAGAAAGAGTCGGTGAACTGGAAGATGGGACAAGAGACAGAAAACAAACAAACAAACACATGAGCAGAACCTTGGTGACCCGCGTGATTATGATCAAACAACTAACATTCATGTCATCAGAATCCCCAACAAAGAAGAAGAGATGGGCTGACAAAGCACTCAAAGAAATAAGGGTGGAAAGCATCCCGATTTTGGCAAAAGACAAAAACCTATAGATTCAAGAAGCTAAGTAAACCCAAGCCAAAGAAATCCACGGCAAGATGCAAAATAGATAAACTTCTGAAAACTAATGATAATGGATCTTGAAAGTGGCCAGAGAATGAGATCTCACTTATAGGAGAAAACCAGTACAGTGACCATAGATTTCTCATATAAAAGCAGAAGGTGGCCAGAAGAAAGTGGGACAGTATATTTTTCCAAACATTGAAGGGAAAGAATCGTGTGCCCAGTGGAAAATATCCTTCAGGGCTGAAGGGAGAAATCAAGACATTCTTAAGTGAAGAAAATTTAAGAGAATTTGTTGCCGTTGAAGAGGAAATCACAAGTGGCTTAAGTGCCTTGAGAGAGTGTTCAGGGCGGGAACATCCAGGAAGGCTTCAGACAGCTAAGATTTATTTTTGGAGAAATGATACTAAAAGAAAGTTAATGAAAAACAAATTCATTTTGGTGAGGAGCAGGGAGAATTATAGAAAGCTGAAAACAAAGCTTATGAGGAAAAACTGAGTAAAGTAAGGTTATACCTTGTTAAATAAATGGCTTGGTGGTAGGACGTATTGTATTTATTTATTTTAAGATGTCTTTTTTTTTTATTTTTAGAGAGGGGAAGGGAGGGAGAAAAAGAGGGAGAGAAACATCAATGTACAAGAGATACAGTGATCTGTTGCCTCTCTCATTCCCTCAACTGGGGACCTGGCCTGCAACGCAGGGATGTGCCCTGACTAGGAATCGAGCCAGAGAACCTTTGGTTCACAGGCCAGCACTCAATCCACTGAGTCACACCAGCCAGGGCAAGTATTGTATTTAATAATTATCTTCAAGCATACCTTGAGAAATTTTATTTTTTATGATGTAATCATTAAAAATTCTTTCCTTGGAATAAGTTGGATTTTTTTTTTGCAGACCACTTAAATAACAATAATTTTTCTTCTGGTGAAATACCTGAAGGCTAAGAGACACATAGAAAGATGAAGAGATTTGCCTCACTTACTACTAATATCAGCAGAGTCAAGATGAAAATTTGTCTTCTCACCTTTAACCCACTGTGCTTTTCATTACTAGTGGAGTCACCGTGTTTCAGCTTCTTAAGTACAGAATCGGTGGAAACAAACTTAACATGCAGCAAGCTGGCCTTCAGTTAGACAAGAAGATTTTTCCTGTAAATGATAGCTGTGAAAGAATAAAGCTGGCTGGACAACTTCTCTAAATCTTTAAGATTGGGTTCTGGGCTTTCAGGGCTGTGTGTATATTTCACTCGGAGGCAAGAAGAGGAGTTTTCTTAGGCAGCTACGCACATGACCTTATCTCCTCCCAAAGACTCCACTCCCTCATCCCATCTACCTTGGGGGTTAGGTGTCAACGTACCAGTTTGGTGGGGGACACAAACATTTAGACCACAGTAGTGTAATTTAGGGCAAGTGTCACTTCCCTGGAAATGTAACATGGACCTCCAGTGTACATCTGTTCGAGTGACAAGGGAAGGGGGAAAACTGGAGAGGTGAAAAGGAAAGGATCCTTGTTTGGCTGAAGGGTAATTAATACAGAGTATTGATCGAAACACCTTAGGAAACAGCGCACATAGCTGCCCGGATGATCTGGCAGGAGATCAATAGGTTTGAGCTGAAATGAGAACCATCTGAAAAGCTAAGAATTATTACCTGGAGAATTGCACTAGACAGCATTACACTCAATAAAGTTTGGTCGTGTCAGCTACTTGCCCTGCCTTTGCTTCCGGAAGACTCTTTTATATTGGAATTGGTGTGGCTGAGAAAGCTATTAGATATAAGTAGACTTTTGCTTTGTGAGAATTGGATCAAGCCCTGTAGACTCTCTGGGGGGCTTAGAAATATTTCCACTCGCAGGTGGGAACTGGATGGTATAGGATTTACTGGAAGGCACATTACAGTTGGCTCAGTTTCTCTCTCTCTCTCTCTCTCTCTCTCCACACACACACACACACACACACACACACACACACACACACACACAGAGTTTTCTTACTTTTTCTGTTCTTCTCTTTTATCCCAGGAAACCTATCATTAGGTGAGATTTCCCACATCCATATTATTAAAGCATTGTCCCTAATGACCCACATGGTATGAAACACAAAACTAAACCAAAAGTGAAAATTTAAGGAAAATGGAGTTTTTCCCCTTTTAAAAAAGTCAATGGCAAAAACAGATAATTTTACAGCAATAAATAAAATCTTCATCATTCAGAATAATTAGAAAAACATAATATTCTGTTAAAAGAGGACTGTCATCCATACTACACACAGATTACTAATATCCAGGTACTTAGAGTACAGTGAGATCTACTGTATAAAATCTGAGGACTGCTCCTAGTGATTCAGAAGGACCACCACGGCAGTCTGCTAGGGTCTTCTTACCTCATTATGAGTAATTCTCATTATTTAGGACTCCAACTGGGCCAATACAGGAGGCTGAGTCGAACCTCTGCTGACATGTGGACTCCCAGGGGAAAATTTATATATAATCTGTCTGATGTAAGCTTGATTTCTTTGACATTTATCTCTCTCATGAAAGTAAAAGGCTGAGGAAAAAAAAAGTGCCTGTTATTTTAGCTTTACTTGTGTATGGGTTCTGGGAAGCAGGAGATTTATCATCCTCTGAGCTTCTTACCATCTTCCCAATGATTTTCTCCTCTGTGATTTCACTCTATGGTTCTAGCATCTCTCTGTGGCTAGACAGGGACAAGTAGCACCATCCCCACACTGTGGGTTGGAAAGTAGCACCATCTCCTTATGGCAGGAGCCATCCCCGCTCCCTCCACCTCCCCCCCCCCCGCTCCCTCCCCCTCCCCCACTCTCCCATCCTCTCCCCCCTAATCTAAGCTGGTCCTTCTCTGTGTCCTCATCCATTTCCTTGCTACAAAGAGCACAGCGATACAGAGACTTCCTTCTTCCTTCCAGGCCCCATTCCACGTGTCTCAGCCCTCTGCCACTTGGGCAAATGCTTTGCAATCTTGGGAGCTCTTTCTAAAGAGGCACTATGTGTCACAAGAAGCAGGAGCACTAAGCCAGGGTTTGGGGAGTCAGGGCTGAATGCTTGGCTTCACTGAAAGTCCTCAGCCTTTTAACAAGAACAATGAATCTAAATCCCCTGAGCTTCAGTGTCATCTGTAAAATGGCCTTAGAAATCCTGATGTGCTGTCCTCACTGAGTTCTGATGAAGAATGAATGAGCTAATTGGTAGGAAAGCCTGGGAAGGGCTGCCTGGATAGGAGTGCTTCGTCTTTATCTGTCCTTAGGACCCCCTTTGTGCAGTTGCAGTGAGGGTCAGGCCCTGGTGAGGAGGTGTTTGGAGCTTGGTGCAAGGTTTAGCCTTTTGCAGGCACTTAGCTGCCAGAGTAATGAAGCATCTGGGAACACCCTCCCAGTACATCCCTAGTTGGGGGGCTAGTGAGGCATGACCTGAACCTCTCTTTCTGGGAGACTGCCCTAAACCTCCTGCCACTCACTCACTCTGACTCTGCAAGTGGCAGAGCCTCACCTATAGATGCAGCATCTGGAAATACAGGGGGTATAATTTGAGAGCCTCCAGAAAGTGCTTCTGTTCACACGTATATCTCCCTGTCCTATCTGAGTCCCATCATTGACGTCAGTACTGTCCTAAAGAACTTTCCGAAAGGATAAAAATGTTCTATAGCTCAGCTGCCCAGGACAGCTTCCACTAGCTGCATGCGGCTATCAAATATTTGAAATGTAGCTACTGTGGCTGAGGAACTGAATTTTTAATTGAATTTCATTTTAATTAATTTAAATAGACACTTGTGGACTTGCAGATCAAAGTGTATCACCTCTTCATCAAGGCACTGTGTCCAGAAGACCCCTGTTAAATTGCTTATGTATTATTATTATTTTTAAGTGAGGCCATATGGTCTGAGTTGAGTTTCTTGCCATGTGCATGGGCACAGGGGAAGGGAGAGGAGAGGAAACCTGCCAGGAGGCCAGCTTGCTGGCTTCCAAGAGGCCTCCAGGGGAACATCTGGCTCTCGGTCTTACAGGCTCGGAAACGAGATTTTTCAGGGCATGGAGAGTCAAATTGATCTTTAGAGGTATGGGCCCTTTAATGTTCCCAAAACTGACACAATCAATCAGAAAGCCAGTATGTGGAAGTGCAAGGAAGTTAGCGCCCACCGGTCCCTGGGGACATGGTGGAGGCCTAGCAAGTTTCTGCCCAGAAACTGGAGTGTTTAGAGGAGGTGGTTTGGTGTGTGTGGACCCGAAGCAGGCAGGATGAGGTGACTTTTTGCACAGCAGACCTTTCCTGTCCTGGGAGCGGTCAGGCTACATTTCTGACTACATCCCTGTCTTTCTGAAGGGTGCTTGGGTGGTGGTCACCAGTTTTTGCTTCTGACTCTATTTTCTAAGCTTCCATGGTTAACCACGTTGTGACACATACACAGTCAGGTTCCTACCCTATATTGCACACTGGGGGACATTCGTCTCTTTAAGGCAACGTACCTTACCTCTGTTCTGGCTTGACTTCACAGTCGAACTCTCTTGTTCCCAAAATCTTGACTGGCTGCATGGATTTCTTGTGCGGGTTAGCATATTGATTAGTTACCCATATCCATGTGTGTTCCCTTCGAAACATAGCTTGGCGTGGTCAGAGGCTGATAATTACAGTACTTACGGGGCCAGACAGTAAGTAAACTGGAGAAGAAGGCATGATGGTCGGTGTGGGTGTATTAGCGTTGGATGGGTGCAGCTCAGCCGGGGTGTTTACAGCCTTGCTGGAACGTGGGCCCAGAGTTGCCAGCTCTTCTGAGGTTTGAAGAGAAGTTAAACACCTAGATATTAATGGGAAATCTTATTTTTCAGAGTTGGAAACTAATTCAGTTAAAACCCAATACTGGGCTACAAGTCCAACAAAACACATTTCCAAGTTGAATTTAACTCCTCATCACCAGGTTGGAGTTCCTCGGTTTTTGTCAAGGTCCCAGCATGGAAGCCTGCCTGACTGGCTTTCGGTCCAACCCTGCCTTGCAGTGACCGTGATGTCTGGGATAGGCACATCCCTTCTTGCTTTTCAGCCCCTCCTCTACGAATTGAGAGTGTCAGGTGGGATCATTTCTAAGGCTCCTTCTTGTTCTATATTCATTGGCCAGAGTTGCCATAATAACCCACTACAGAATAGGTGGCTTAAACAACAGAATTTTATTTTCTCACCATTCTGGGGGTTAGAAGTCCACAATCAAGGTGTTGTTTGTAAGTCTGGTTTCTCGTGTAAGACCTTCACTTTGGCTGGTCGATGACAGCCTTCTCTCTGTGCCCCCGTGGCCTTCCCTCTGTGCGCGTGCATCCCTGCCATCTCTTCTTCTTCCTGTAAGTCCTGCTGGGTTAGGGATGCATCCTCATAACCTCCTTTGTATGCACTTTTGTACGCAGTGGAGAGCCATATAAAAAAAGGGTTTTAAGCAGGGCTATGTATGTTTAGGTCAACTTCAGGAAAATTAGTCTTGCAGCTTTGGGTGTAAAGTGGGAAAAAAGGTAGAAATAAACAGACACGAGGCTCTTACTGTTGTTCAGGGAAACGGTAACAAGACCTGCCTTAGGGGAAAGTTGATAAATAATAATCAGGCTCCTAACAACTAACAGAACTAGTTTGGCAGGAGGCAGAGTAGCTGGAGATGGAAGTATTTAGAGGAGCCACTTACAGTCAGGGACAAATGGAAATTAAAAGGAGGCACTTAATCTTCATGTCGACCAATGATAAAGTGACACTCACTTTACAAAATTCTGAATTTAACAGGTGTTTTTTTCAGGAGCATAACCACGGTGCCCACCAGCATTGCCATGAAGTGGCGCTGGCAGTGAGGAGTCAAGAACCCTGTACTGCAGGAGGGGTGGGGGACAGGACCCGGATGCACATGCTTTTACATGGATAGCCACGTGGGGAAGCATGTGACAGGAACTCAAGCCGCTGATGACTGTCATCAAAGAGCATGTCCACATGTTTGTCCAAGCTTCCTCGCAGCTCCTGCCCCATTGTGACAAAGAAGCCTGCTAACATTTAGCCAGTGTTTTATTTAGAAAGATGGGATCTTCACTTTTAGGGGTTGGCTGTCTTAAATGTGTACAAAATTGCCCCCAAACCCAGAAATCAGGCCAAGAAAGGTACAGAGAGGGGCCGGATTATTTTCCTTGAGAAACGATATAGTCGAGAAACACATTCTTAGTGATGGAGTCAGAACAGAGAGCCCTGTACTCACTTGGAGGGAAGAAGAATCTGTGGAGTAGGTTCAGCTGGGGACGTAGTCACAGCACAGGGAAAGGAAACTTAAGTACCATATTTTTTGGGCTATAAGACCCACCCCCCCCGCCCCCAATTTGGGAGGAGTAATGGTTGTTAATGCTGCTATTGAGTTCTGTTTACATTTACATTGGTGAAATATTATGTTATTAAATACTTTACCACATTTTTTTGCTTCAATTTTTTTTCCTACTTTCCTCCTCTAAAACCTAGAGGTCTTATGGTCCCAAAAATACGGTGTTTAATCCAGCAAAACCTCTGAGCACTTATATCCCTTTGTCTGGTGGAGAAGAGGATGATTTCCTTGCTACTGAAAGCCAGAAACAGTGTAAGTGGCCACTGCCCTTTTGAGAACCAGATAGTCCTTCTCCACAGAGCAAGGCCGCCTGATGAGGCAGGAGCCGTCTGCTAGTCTGGGGAGACCTCCTCCACCATGGCTGCCCGAGGAGCTGTCCACGGTGCTGTAGCTGGCCTGGCTGGCGCCCATTGAACAGTTCCTCTTAGCTGGTGTATGACAGGCACTGGGGCCAGGGGCTTTGCACTCGTTGTGTCCTTTCATCCTCATGGCAACCGTGCAAGGTCAGTATCGTAATCCGCAGCTTTATTTCTACAGATGAAGAAATTAGTGCTCTGTGCTTCATTCATTTTTCACTAAACTGGAAGAAATATTTGTTAGGACAGTTGAAACCACGATGGGGAAAATGTACGTGAGCTTTGATGCCAAACATTGCCAAACCTGAAGATCTGAAATAGTTTGGGGGTTGGGGAAGGGATTTTCCCTGCACTCTAATGTTATAAAGACTCAAGGGGAGAGAAGCACAGTTTCTCAGGTAGGACTTGGGGGCAGAGAACCAAGTCAGGGGTTCTCCACCTGGGACCGTGGACTGTGGCGGTGGGGAGGAGAGAGGCTCATGGGTAGGCTTCAGGAATCTATGTGTACTTTCAGAACATAGCAACATGTCATTTGTGGGTGGATTTCTATAGAGTGGGATTGATCACTTTCGAGAGATTTTCAAAATGTCCAGGAATATCCATAAGGCAAAGACCCACTGGTTTGAATAGCCCCTCCAGAAAGTTAAGTCTCAGTGAGCAATGTGTTTGATTATATCTCTATGTTTATGTGTCTGAATTTGAAAGAAGCAGCCCACTTAATTATGGCATTTATGCTGATTCAAATTAATGCATTACTTAAATATTTTAATAAAGAATTCTTGTTTCATAGGCAACATGTCTAATTAATTAGAAACTGCATGTGTTGCTCTTTTCGATTGGATTTATTTCTCCAGGGAGTCTGTACAAGGAGAGAAGACATCCATCAGTTAGGAAACATTTGACATGCGCTCAAGATGTGGGAAGGCTATCACTCACCTGCCTAAAATTCAATAAAGCTCCCCAAATAAGACATTCACTTCACAGCGCCAATGCTGGAGGTCACTCTGTGTCCTTATCTGTCACCGCATGACCCGTTAACACTGCCGAGACGAGAGAGCAGGGGAGGCACCGAGTGCGGCCCACTCTCCTCTTTTGCCCGCTCAGCAAAGTTTCTTACTGAATTCTGATCGACACATATTTTACTCAGCTTGATACCGATAACAGTCAGGACTCAGATGGAATTTTAAAGCCCCCAGATTCCACCTGGAGGGAGAATGAGTGAGAGCATATAAAAACTCCTCCTCTGCCTGCATGCCAACCCTTCATCTTGTACCGACTCTTACGCTGTGGTGATTTAAAGAGCTGCGTGTGTGTGCGTCTCTGTGTGTGTGTGTGAAATGTGTGGCAACACCATCCATAAAGAACATTTGATTTCTCTCAAGCGCATTTGACAGCTCAGTGAGCTGACATAACCCAGAAAACATGCTGTTATTTTGGGCAGGGCAGAAAAGCAAGTATTTTTAAGTTATTTTTTAGGATTTTTTTTTCCTGAGAAAAGCTAACCTTACTGAAGGCAAAAAGAATGTGAGCACTAGGCTGTGATCCATGGGGTCCCAGGAACTTTCGGGCACTTGGGAAGGTGGGGATTCCACAAATGCGGCAGATGTAATGGACACACACTTTGCAGCGCCATTATTTCAGCGTAAGTCAGAGGCAGGGATGCATTGGAGGCAGCGAAGACCTGGAAGAAGCCTAGTGCTGTGTGAGGACGCAGGCAGGAGGGCTGCCAATCAGGATTCTCAAAGGGTACAGCAGCCGTGGTGGTCAGCAGATCACTTCCCAAGAGTGGGGAGTGGCCCCAGGGTGCTGGACTCCATGCTCAGCCACTGAGGGGATCACACTTCAAACCCAAGCCAGAGCGTGGACTAGATCCATGTGTCTTGACTGTTCAGTCGTTGCTCTTGTCACTGCCCTGCACGTAGTAGGTCCTACTCCCAGCCCTTCTGCTTCCTCCTCCCCTTTCTCAGTTCGGGAGGGTGAGGCCCGGAGCCGTGGGTGATTTGTGTAGTTCCCCAGTGGGGAGGGCCCAGAAAGGTTATGCTTGTGGGCTGGCCACAGTCTCTTCAAAGGCCAGCTGCTGTGGGACCAGCTCCACTTCAGGGCTGTCTTCTTAGCTACAGAACCCCCACCATAAAAGAGCAATAAAATAGCAAACATGGAGTATGAGACAGGAGCTGCTCTAGTACTTCGTGTGTGTGAGGTCGTGTAATCATCCCAGCATCCCCACATGGTGAGCACTGTTATACTCCCTGACTTACTGAGGAGGAACCCCGTGAACAGAGAGGTTAAGTAACGGGTCTAACACCACACTGATAGTGAGTGGAAGAGCTGAGGCTTGAACCCAGAAAGTCAGGCTCCAGTGTGCCAGCCGTTCTTTCTTGATTCTGGGGGCTACCTCTTGATTTTTAGAGCAAGGCTGTCTTTCTTCCACATAGTTATCTTTGTTTGCCCCAGGTCCTACCCTTGCTTGCTTACCTCGACTTTCATCTGCTTGAAGGAGAAAGGAGGGGAAGCTTCTGGGCATACAGTAGGGAATAAGGCCAACTGAGGGGTCCAACTGGCTTGGGGGGCCAATTTTACCATTACTTCCCACAGATCAGAACAGACGGGCAATGGGGGTCCTAGTGCCATCCTCACTTTTCCCCTTGGAATCCCAGCTGGTTGCTCGGCAAAAGAGAAGAGTGGTTCCCGGTGCTAATTCAGCTGACACGGGTGCAGATGGCGACCTGTTGGGGGGGGGGGTGGAGAGAGCATCATTTCAGATGCAGCAGGGGCTGACCACACCCCAGTGCCAGCAGAGGAGGGTACCACTCCTCTGTCTGCACCTCAGCTTCTGAGGTCCGGAGTCCTTGCCGGCGTAGAGGAAAGCACTTCTCAGTACTCAAACCTGGGGACAGATATTGGGACCTGCATTGTGGTGAAGTTTCACGTGATCTTACATAAAACTACTACTGTCTCCTCAAATTAAGGAACCGAGAGCACTCAGCTTGTAAGTCAGTGAGCTGGTAATTCATTTTATCGTGAGCTTCTTCATAACTTCTTGCTTATAGTAAAATATAAGCTCTTAATGAGCATTTTAAATATTAATGAGAAACTGAACATCATTTTTCCAACTCATTGAAGTAATTGATGGTGTGTTGAAATGAAGTTACATTACATCCCTGAGAAGGGTGAGAAAAAAATCCAGTGAAGAGAATATCCCCTTTCCTAGTGAATTCTGACAGCATTTTATGCATGAAGCTAAATCTAAATGTATTATATTTGAGCATGCCTTAATGAAGTTTGACCTCCAGAATGGGATACACAGTGAGAAGCTTGGAATCACAATCTTCAGATGCCCCGGGGAAAAGGCAACTACATGGGATCTGAGGTTCGATCTTACTCGCAGCCGAGGATGAAGTCATGCATGGAACTAACCAAACACTGATGCTCTGAGGACTTGGTCAGAATTCCGTGGATGTGTGTGAAGTGTATTCCACTCACCACGTCTCTCCCCCATAGGGTGTTGAGCGGACAGAGCTGGAGGCGCTCTCAGAGATGCTCTGCACTGTGGGGGGACTGGGGCTCAGTGAGAGAAAGTGACTCCGCCGGCAGAGTTAGGAATCTGGGTCAGCTAATGTTTTGGGGGGCGATATCTGTAACCCTTGTTCACTTCCAACTTCAGCCTTTCCCTAGAGGTTGAAATGGGATTGATTCTGGCACCCATTAACTCTGAGCTATGATCATGCTCTCTCACCTAATAGCATCTTCACGGGCCCATAGTCAATATTAATGGGTGGCAAATGTGTGGACCTTGCTACAGCTCATAAATACAACAGAGGCCGCACTTTATACACTGGGAGATGTGCAGTTTGAATTCCTGGGAGATTTATTCAGACTTGATTGTTGCATTCTTCAGTCTCTCGGTGAAGCAGTGAGCTTGCACCTGGCAACAATCAGGAACTGGTCTGTGGCAGAGAGCATACTAGTATATCACATTGGCCTTCCGGAACATTCTGACAGTGTGGCTCAGAAGGCCGCCTTCACTGAGACATGCTCAAGTGTGGGTTTCAACCTTCCCAGCTAGCCTGATTGCCCACATTCTCCTGGAGGCTCCTGACCTTCTTATTGAACTGGAGGGCTTTCTCTTGCTTCCCTTGCCTCCCTCCAGCTCTCTCACTTCAATGGCCTTGCCTTGGCCATATTTTCCCCATTTTCTTCAATGACCTTGCACCCCAAAATGAATATGTTTCATCCTACTTACCTAGCGCATCCAAATGCAAGTAATAGAGCCACTTTTATGTGACCTATTAATGCCTTTCATGAAAAACAGTTTTTGCATCCATTTCTCCAAGCCCTTTTGCTTCTGGCACAGTGTCTTACACAGAAGTGCTCTTCATTAGGTTCACATTAGATGAACGAATGATTCAATAAATGATTGAACAAAAAATCAATCCTTCCGAGAATCTTTCACCAGATCAAGGACCACAGAAACTGAAATTTTGTCATCTCACTTTTTAAAAAAAGGAGTTAAAAATATTCTCCTTTTCTATGGCTACATTGTAAAAACCACCCTCCAATGAGTGTCTTAAAACACTGAGTTATTCTCTCTCTTAGTTCTGTGGACTAAATGAATTTAGCTGGGTGTTTTTCACTTGAAGCCTATCCCACAGATTTAGCCGTGTGGAGTCTGGGGCTGCTGTCCTCCCAGGGCGCAACTGGGCTGGGTGTCCAAGACAGCACACTCACAGGGCTGACAGTGGGTGCCAGCTGTTGGGACTACCTGCACTTGTTGACCAGACTGGACTATCTACACGTATTCTCTCTGTGTGGCTTGGGCCGCTTACAGCGTGGCAGGCAGCTGGGGTCCTGAAGGGAGCCTGCTAGAAGTGGATATTCCAAGAGAACCAAGAAGAAGTGATAAGGCCTCTCGTGACTTGGCCTCGGAAGCCCCAGGACATTACCTGCACTGCACTTCAATGGTCAAGCAGGTTACTAAAGTCAGCCCAGTGACATGATAAGGAGAGGGAGTAGCACATGTGTACACAGAGGGAAGGCATTGACGGTGCCCATCTTTGAAGCCTATCCAGCTGGCAAACAAATGTATTATCCTGAGATGAACCTGTCTGTATGAGCACCTGCCTTCATCAGGTTAGCTAGTGTACTGCTTTGGAGAAGGTAGATGACAGAAAGTAGGAGAGGGGGAAGTTGGTAGGTAGCTTGAGAGAGCAGGGATTAGGCCTGGGAGAGATCATATAAAGTGTAAAGTAAGGAGACTAGGGAGAGCGTGTGTGTGTGGCAGTGAGCGCTCGAGAAAAACAAAACTGCCTCCTTTACTAGATTAGTATATGTGAGAGGTAGGTTGGAGAGGAAAGCAAGCACAGTTGATGCAAACTAGTTAAACCACATAATTATAATGAAGATTATTTTAAAAGATTAAAGAAGCACTTGTATCTCACTAACTGGACATAGCAATGTTCATTTCTCTTTCTAATCTTAATTCCTCTGTATGTATTTTTTTTTACATCTCTGTTACCATCCTGCTTTGAGCATGGGTTCTATACTTTTCATCCAGACTCATTTTGTAACTGCTGCTCCAGGTTCGCTGCTGTCTTCACCTGCCTCATTTTGAAGGCTGCATCCCATTTGGGCAGAGGGAGATTTGTTACGGGCCAATGAGCTGAACACAATTAGCAAGGGTGACTCAGGTCTCTTGCCTTCCTGTCCCCATTGGTGAATGGGTAAGGCTCTGGGGAAGTGGAACCTGACCCTTCTAGGCTTTGGGGAACTGTCTCTGCGCTGGCTGCCCCGCTGGGGATGCAGCTCTCAGGGTGCTTCATCAGTGTGTACAGCTGCTGGCAGGAAACACTCTTCCCTCGAGCAGGGAGGCCAGCCAAGTTTTTTCCTTCTTCTCTCTTCAACCTTCCAAGGAGCTGTTGGTTTCTTGAAACAGTTAAGCCAGTGCACAAAGGTTTAAATTTCTCATCTCTTAATGAGGGTTTACATTTCTTCCGGAAAGGGGATTTAATTTTACTGCTGTAGCATTTTTTTTTTTTTTGCCACAAGAATCTGCTTACTTCTTTTTCTGATACTGAGATGCCAAGACTTGTCACATCCTGGGCGGGTGGAGGGCGTCCCCCTTCAGCTGCAATGCCCTCTAGTCTCTGCCCATTTGAATCCTGCTGCACATTAGTCTGTGTGTTCCTTGAAGCCTTTCCCGGCCTTAGGCGCCCACACTCAGGAGTCTAACAGCTTAAAACATCTACTGTTTGCTTATACTTATGTTCTCCTAGAGGGCAGCATAATGTCATTACCAGACCGTGGCCTGGAGCTCCGGATACTTCAGATCTTTGTCCCATGGCTAACCATCTCTGCGACCTTGGTGAAGTCTTTTTATCCCCTGAGCTTTAGCTTCCCCAATTTTAAAATGGAGGAGCTGATCTCCATTGCTCCTTCCAGCTACGGCCAGCTACGACCTTGGCCTTTGAAGTCACTCTTGTCCATCCCTCTAGAGACTGTGGGAATTTGGTCAATTCATGCTCATTCTCCCCAATGACTCTGAGTAGTTCTGCTCATAAGATATCCTCTAAACAGCATTGAGGTGTGTATGGTTATTGACAACATGGATTGGGTCTCTTTCACTACCTGCCTCCTGCCCTACCTGCCCCCCCATTATCTCCATCTTCTCATCCAGGAGGTAGTCTTCAGACCCTGTTCTTCATTTTGGGTCAAGCTCAGAGTCTCTGATGATGACAAAGGACAACAAATAGAAGCAAACTTTATGAAGACCATTCTGCAAACAGTCTATTCATGCGATGTACCACGGACCAACGCCAGTGGAGTGCCCACAAGCCCATCTGACTCTCCTTTGATGACTCATCGGGGAGGGACACGTGATTAGCCGGAGGGCAGCGAGTTCCCGTTGTCTCCGTCACCAGAGCGTGAGGGCCCGCTGCAAGGACCAGCAGCACCTGTGTCCTGCATGTCCGTGCTTTCTCAGCCCCCAATTGCTAAAGATTTGTTTGTGCTGAAAAAAGATATAGAACAGTGTCGGAGGGAATGGACGTGATTTGGCTTACAACCAGAAAAAGCCAGAGCTTTCTAAGGTGGTTTTATGTCCTAGAATGTGAGGTCCTCTGTAGAAGCCACCATTCTGGCCAGCCAGTGGCCAAGAAATGATAGGACCTCCTTAACATCCAGCTGAAACCCCAACCTGCCTACTCACACACCCTGCACTTCTTTGCCTCTGGGGCTTCCCTTACGCTCTTCCCCTCTGCTTGGGACGCACTGGCCCACGTCACCCCTACTAACATTCTGTTCACTCTTTGGGGCGAAAAAGGAGCTCAAGGATGCCTCTCCTGTGGGCTGTGCTGTGGAGTCGGAATGACTTGGGTTTAAATCCCAGCTCTTCTGGGGCCCTTCACTTCTCTTGCCTCAGTTTTCTCATTTGTAAAACAGGACTCATGGTACCAGCTTTGCAGTGCTATTGCAAAGATGATATGGAACAGCGGAAGGCCCGCAGCACAGCACACAGTGCCCGATACACAGCGGGGGGCCCCACGAGAGGCATTAACTATTACTTCCCTTATGCATACCTTTCTGGGGCTTACCAGAGTACTAGATTCATGCAGGCATATAACCCATCCCACTGCTGGACAGAAAACTCCTTGAAGGTGAGAATTATTTTGGCATTCCTGTTTATCACTTTCTCTGCTAAGCACAGAGCTTTGGACAGAAGAGATTCTTAATACATTTTGTTCAGATGAATTGACTATGTCATTTTACCCTTGTTGGTAATACCCAACAAAGTCAGAAGAAAGTCACCGTTTTTTTTAAAAAAAGGCAAAAATATGCTTTTTTACATTTTTAGCCACATTATGTAGACTTCAGCTTTGGGGTCTTGCCTCTTACATTGTAATTCCTGGGAGTGGGATGGATGGAAACCATGACCTTTTCTTTGCGCTTTTGGTATTTAGTGCTCTGCAGGGCACTTGCTGAATATTTAAGTGTGCTGCTATTCACGATGAAAGCTTGTAGAGCAACAGATCAGGGAGCAGAAAAACAACCCGGTAATGGACTTGTTTCAGACAGAGGCAGGAGAAAGGCTGCTGCGGAAGGGCTGTCACTGTCCTCACCGCGCCAGCCCCTTCTGGAGCCCCGCCCTCACAGATGCGGTGCTGGTGTTTCCGGTGTCATTTTTGCCACGAGCTGCTGGAACCCACTCCGGCCAGTGGAGGGGCGGCCCGGTGGCTGGGCATCTCCTGGTCTGGCAGGTCAGCCTCAGGTGCCTCGGGCCAGCATTATCTACATCCTTCTCAGCAGTGGTCCAGGCTGTGAGTTAGCTGTCACCCAAACGGACCCTGGGCCCCGCGTCGGTGACTGTGGCGAGGTGAACAAAGCCACGGGCTCAGCAGAGGCAGTGTGGCATGAGAGCGCAGACTCTGGAGCCAGACTCTGGGCTTATAGCCCATCTCCTCCCCTTGCTCGCTTGTCATCTTAGGCGAGCTGTGCAGTTTCATGGAGCCCCAGCGTCCCTATCTGTCAAATGGGGATATTTGAGTAAGAGTGCCTACCTCACAGGGTGTTTACGAGGAGCAAAGGTGTGGAAGTACATAAATTACAGATAATTGCACCTAGGATGTTGTAAATGCCCTGTAAGTGTTGGCCGCTGTTATTTTTGATCTGTGAGGGCTCTTCTTCTGTATCATGTGAAGAGCTGTGGTTCGTGTGCTGCTTTCGTGCCTCAGCTCGCGGGGTCCTCAGCCCTCCGCAGTGAGGCGCGCCTGGGGCCAGAGCAGAGAAACGTCCTCTCTGTTTTGGGCAGAAGAAGCAGGGGGCGGTGGCAGCGAGGGTGGAACGAAGCGGGCAGACTTGTGGCTGTACAGGAGGAATCACAGTGGTTACACATGCAGCTGAGGGAAAGGGATGGCTTCCAGGTGACTGAGACACGGGGCCTGTGGGTGGTGATGCCATATGCCAGACAGGTGACATCATAGACAGAGGTTCATTGGGGGAGGTTGGGCTTGAACAGCCAGTAGAGTGTTGGGATGGGAGGTGGGAATGTGTAAGAGTGTTGCAAATAGCACTCTGGAACCCGAAGGAGCGGTTCGAATGGGGCTATGGATCAAGGAGTCACCAGAGGTTGCAGTGAAAGCCATGAGGACCCGTAAGATTTTTCTGACAGCTTGCCGCCAAATGCCCAACATCCAGACCAGGGCCAGATAGTAAATATTTTAGGCTTTGCCGGACATATGATCCCTGTTGTAAGTACTTAACTCTGACATTTTGGCTTGAAAGCCACCATAAGCAATACATAAATGATGAGAATGGCTGGGTTCCAATAAAGCTTTATTTACAAAACCCACGGGCCATAGTACGCCCACCCCTGCTCCAGACCATTGTCTTACATGCAGTAGATATACCATAAATATTTGTTGGATTAACCTACTAGCTTCAGAAATTGTCCGATGTCCTGATTTTTTAAAGAACAATCTAATTAAATTTCTAGGAACTTCAACTTTTGTTAATGACCCACCAAGACACTTCTGAAAATTAGTAGGCGAGAGGACATTTGGATCTCTGCTGCCATGTGACAAGCTGCTGTGAACTAGAGATCTGCCATTGAGGTGCACAATATCCGCTGGAAACCTTTTCTGAGCTAAGTCCTAGGCCCTCAGCCAAACATGGTGAATCAGACCAGTGAATTACAGGTGATGAGAGAACCATCGGATACAACCCCCCTGAGGACCGGAGTGGGTGGGTAAGGTGAGAGGCCTCAGCTTCCAGGAGAGCACTCTTAGTTAGAGCCCTCAGGAATCCTCGATGACACTCTCACCAGGTCCAGGAAATCGACTGCAAATGTGTTAAATAACTAAGAAGTTGCCCACGAGTATTCGTAGCTTCCATTGCAAAGCAGCAGCAATAGAAGGAAATGGGAGGCAATAAAAAATAGATGAAGAATTGAAGGTTTGCAAGGGAATAGGGAGGCATTTTGTACTCAGGGAAGTAGTAGTCATAGAAAAAAGAGAGCGAAGGAGAGAGAGAGAGAGAGAGAGAGAGAGAGAGAGAGGGGGGGAGGGGCCCCCTGATCCTTCCTACCAAGCATCCAAACAATAGGGAGATGTCGCAGATTGTAAGTAGTGGTTACAACAGTCAACATAAGGGCTGAGGGTTTCAGCTGACACATTATGGCTGAGCTATTCTGGGGATGTTCCCCTTCCTCCTGTCTTATACTTTCCGCTGGTGAATCAAACCCCCAAAGTCTGTCTCTTGTTTTTGAAGACTGACGCTGCACAGTTCAATTCCTTGGCTACCTTCCTGGGGACAACTCTGGGGTCTTAGATGTTAAGTGAGGGGAGAAAAATCTATAGAGGGAGCTCATATTTGACCTTTTCTGTCTGTTTTCAAAAAGAATGGCCTTTCTGCCTGTTTTCAAAAAGAATTTGTGAGAGTGTGAAGAAGCCCATAGCTCCTGGGTGTCTGTGCGACTCTGAGATACAGAGAGTTGATGTAGATGCAGCAGCTGTGTGTCGCATGTGATGTGTGGGCATGTGTACATGCATGCATGCACATATACATGCACATGTATGTGTACGTATACATGCAGATATACATGTATATGTGTGTCTCCGTCTGTGTGTATTATATATATTGGCAAACATTTTTTAGATGCTTCACTTGGTTGCTACCACAGGGCCCCACAGCGCTCAGATCTGCCCCACCTCTGATTTCTGGAAGCGAGAGTTCAGATACAGAGTAAGTGCAAGAGAAGAAGCGATTCTGCATTTAGTTCCTGAATTTGAATAGTTAGCGTTCAGACAGCAAAGAAACAAAAGGAATATTGTAATTTAAAGATCAAGATATTTTTAAAAACCTAAAGACCTAAAACTCTGTGTTTCTGGACCCACTCTCCAACATGGCGGTGCCCGCTGGAGCTCAGCAGGGTCACCTGGTGCCGCTTTGGCCTGAGCCCACGCCCTCTGGTCTGCGTGGGCCAGCGGTCTGGCCTGCCTCTCAGGTCGGTGGTACCTGCCTGCCTTGAAGGCTCTGTGATTAGTCCCTTGGCTTCCGTGCTCAAGCCCATCTTCTCCGCTTTGCCCCCAAATTCTTCCCTCTAGAACTCAAGTTCCATCAGACTACACTGTGCTAGGGTTTCCCAGTCCCTAAGCCAGAGCCCCTTGTCTGGTGGACAGGGCTCTTTTCTCTGTCACCTGCCGCAGCCTCCTCCTTCCCATTCATCTTTCATCACTTCCCACCACATTCTCTTCAATCCAATGACACTGGACCCTTGACTCTTTTAGAAAGGTCCCTGTTCTGGCATCAGGCCATGGCACGTGCTTTTCCCACCAACCCAAACTCCTGGTGGATTTTTACTTATGGTTCAAGACCCAGCTCGGTTGCTGCCTTCTGTGTGAAAGCTCGCCCGATCTCTACTCCCTCC
This sequence comes from Phyllostomus hastatus, assembly GCF_019186645.2. Classification (NCBI taxonomy): domain Eukaryota; kingdom Metazoa; phylum Chordata; class Mammalia; order Chiroptera; family Phyllostomidae; genus Phyllostomus; species Phyllostomus hastatus. Next base: position 25,160,155 of record NW_025334024.1, read on the forward strand.
CTCTTGCTCCCACAGAACCCTGCTGGTGCTTCTTTAGAGCTCTCCTTATTTCTGTCTTACAATTGTCTGTGCTTGTTTCGGGATTATATCTAGGTTTGAATGCTAGCTCTTCAGTGTTCTAGCTGTGTGGCTTTTGATAATTTACATGAACTTCTTTGGGCCTCAGTTTTATCTGCAAAATGTGCCTGTTCAGAAGACCTAGCCTAGGGTTGTCGGGAGGTCTATGTGGAATTATGTGTGTCAAAGGCCTTACTTTGCACAGTACCTAGTACATAGTAAGTATTCAATAGATTTTAGCTTTTCGTCCTTTTCCTCTCTAGTTGACCTTGAGCTCATAGAGATCAGAGACATGCCTTGACTATCTCGCTAGTCCAGGTGCCTACCTCTGTGTTTAGTGCATGGCTGGTTCCAATTTTGTTAAGTTGCTGCAGATGAAAACACAACGCAGTGTATAGTAGGAAGCCAGTGCCTGCTTGGTTGAATGATGTGGTCATTTGAATTATTGGTCCCAAGTTTTTATTCCCCTGGAGCAGATATCCATAGCTTTTCCATGGCATCATCATGGACAGGGTGAAGTTCCCCTTTTCTTGACTTTGGGATTGTCCACATAACTTTTTGGCTATGGGATATTAGAGAACGTGATTCAAGAAGAGGCTGTAAATGCCTGGAGTGACTGAGTTTACCCTCCTGTGCTTCTTTCATCACCGTAAGGATGCCATGCCCTGGAGGTTAGTTTCTGAGAGTGAGAACTACGTGAAGCTGACCCGAATCTAACCCATGGCCTAGAGTCCAGCCTTGTTGAGTCCAGTCTAGATCAGCAAAATTCTAATCTACTAGGTGGTGTTGTGGCCTGTGACACAGGAAATGCTGAGTTACACGTTCTTATGGTAAGAGGAAACGGACTGATTGCTACCACCTAGTTTTTTCCCACTTTAAGGACTAGCCACGCAAACATGAAGTAATAGCAAACAATCCATCATGGGGAAAATTTAAAGGGTGGCATTGCTGATATTTGGAAATTGGGTTTGTGATGAAAATAAATTAAAATTCAAGTCACGTGAAGGGTGATGGCTGAGCTCCCCTGCTTGAGTCCTGGTTCCAGATCTGAAGGCAGAGAAGCCCTCCAACAGCCGACCTCACGAGGGCCCCTCTTGTGATGGCCCATTCAAACACGAGCTCCTCGGATCTCCTCCCTGGAGAGATTTCCAGAGTTTGTCTGGCCCCGCGTCTCGTCCCCTGCACAAGCTTATTCTGTAGCATCCCTGAGGGAAGCCGATCCAAATTTAGTCCCTTACCTGCTGTGGATAACTGCAAAGGCTGTGGGATTTTGGAATCAAACAGACTTGGTTTTAAATCCCAACATTGTGACCTTAAGAATTCTCTGGGTCACTCGTGTCTGATAGAAGAGGGAGATCATGAGAATGCCTACCTTACAGAGCTGGTAGGAGAGTTACCCGCACAACACAATGGTGCCTCCAGCCCAGCCCCTGGCACCAGATGTCACGGCTCCCTTCCTTCTTTGGAGCAGCACAGGTGCATCGCCCCTCTGCCAGGCAAAAGCTCTTCCGATGTCTCTACAGAGAGGGATGGGGAGAAGTATGTTGAGCTCCAACTGGGCCCCTTCCATGTGTGGTCCAGATGCTGGGCCTGCTGGCCTGAATCAGCTGTCTCCTTCCCAGGTCACTGGATGGGGCAGGTCAGTTTTAAATTGTCAGTTGTCAGCACATTTAAATGTCCCAGGACTAAGAAAACATCAGAGGCAATGGTGGACCATTTTATTGATTTATTCAGATAGTTTTGCACGAACTGTGATCCATAAAATTCTGAGCTCCCTGTAGTCTTCCACAAGCAGAGTTTCAGTGTAACTTAAAATGGAACCTTTCCATCCTATAGGAGAGATGGAGAAGAGCAGACACGGGTCACTGTGAGCTAAGACAGATGCAGAAAGCACGCATGTGTGCAGTGGGGCGGGGTGTCGTTCAGGGAAAAGAGCAGTTTCTAAGGGACCCGGACTGTGACTGTGTGGGCAGGAGGTGAGACAAGGAGGCTGGTGGCGGATAAGGAGCGCCTTGAGTAACATGAGGAGTTGGAACTTTGCAGGCAACGGGGAACCACTGAAACTTTCTGAGCAAGGAAATGGCGTTGTCAGAGCTTTTCTTCGGGAAGATAACTGGCAAGGAGGTGAGAATGGATGGCTCTGGTAGGGACAGAACCACCAGCGCCGGGAGGATACTTGGTGTCTGCTGTAATTGTCTGGACAATAGGCAGTGCAGGTTGCTCTTGGGTCCTGGAAAATAGAGGACAGACATGACACTTTGCAGTGCACAGTCTACAGCAGTCATTGTCTGACCGGGAAAGGCGAAGAATGAGGGGAGGCTGACGCAGGCTTTAAGCCTGGGGAATGCGCCCGAGTTATCTAGTTTAACACTCAGGGTGCGGAGCGTGTATCTAGCCTCACCAGGCTGTACTCACTCATTCTTAATGCATATATATATATATATATATATATATATATATATATATATATATATATATATATATATGGCTTTGTGTGCATATAGAGCACTATAAATCAATAGCATAATATCACACTCACACAACACTCTCACACGCACACACAATGCCACTTCAGCCTTCATTCATTTTAAGTGGGTGTAATTATGGGTTTGTGAAATAAGGGTATGGGGCTTTGTAGCTTCATCTGAGAAATTGCAGTTTTCATACTGGCAGTGTAGGACTTATATTTTAGGGTTTTAAAAATATCTAAGCCAGTCCTCCTGATCACAGCAGCTGCCACTGACTGGGCACTTACGTGCCAGTGCTTTTCCCTCATCACCTCTCTTGTCCTCGCAACAATTTATGAAATGGACACTCCCAGCTCCGTCTTCCCTTGCTTGCAACAGTAAAGACTGGACTCGCCTGCCACATACTCTAGGTTTGGACAGTGAGAACATAAATGGCATCTGCTTAGAGAGCTCTAGGCGAGAAACTGCTTCCAGGTAGAAGAGAGCAGTACAGGAGGAGTCTGAGCTGGCACCTCCTCTGTCCCCTCCTTCATGGCTTGAGCATGCTGGATGTGAGGAGTAATGCTGGGACAGCCATTTGCAACCACAGATGACACATGTGAAGAAGAAAAGCCTTGGGGTGTAAGAGCAGGACACAGAACGAGTATGTGACCTCGGTGACACTACTGAGCCACTGCACCAGGCTCAGAAGCAATGCATCCAAGTTCCCTGAGAAGCGAGACCATAGATATCTGCTACGTCTGAGTCACCGCCGGTTGGGCTTTCTGTTAGTTACAGATAGATGTGCCCTGATGTTCAGTCCCTTGGCGGGGGCTAAGCCGGGACATAGTGGAGCTGGGATTCAGATCCTGATCTTCCTAACCCCAAAGTGATGCCTTTAGCTCCTGCAATTTCTCCCTCCCAACACCTACACAGAGCGCTGTGAAGGCTTTATGTTGCCGTATGCGATGGATACGTCTCTTGTCCTTCCCATGGCCATTCTCCATGGTTTTGATGTCTCCTAGGTGCTGGGCATGAAGCAAGCCTGGGGAGACTGCAAGATGACCTCGACTCAGTCTCTGTGCTCCGGCTGTACACAGTGTAGACAATGGGCTGGCAAACTGGAGCCCACGGGCCAGATTTGGTTCGCTGCCTGCTTTTTTATAACCTGCTGGCTAAGAATGGTTCTCATATTTTCAAGCGGTTGAGAGAAATATTTTGTGAGCTGTCATAACGATATGAAATTCAAATTCAGGCTGTCGTGTTCATAAATACGAGTACGTTAGAATGCAGCCCCGCCCACTTGTTTGTGTCTTATCTGTGGTGGTTCTTGTGCTATAGCTTCAGGGTTGAAGAGGGGCACCAACTGCCGTAGGGCCTGGGAAGCCTCAAGTGTTTACTCTCTGGCCCTTTACAGGAAAAGTTTACTGACCCCTGGTCTGCGTGGGTGGAGTTTAGAGAGGGATTAGGTAAATGGACAACTCATTCTAGCTAAGGGGAAGAAAAAAGACGTATATGCTTAAGATACTTGGAAAAAATTTCCCGAAGTAGTATGAGTCTCAGCTCTAGACTTTTTCCCTTTAAAGACAGATTCTGTAGAAGTCGGGGGTGGGGTGGACTGGGATTTGGCCAGATTTCATTACCTTTGTGTAATGAATGCCTTTTATTACTCGTTGTTCCTTATGCACAGAACTCTGTGCTTCAGTAGCTTTCAACTCCACCCAGGCAGACAGAGCAGATCATGAATTCCTTTAATGCACACTGTAAAATTACCTTGGAAAAAATTGATTGGCCTTTTAAGGAAGGCCCCAAGAACCTCCCACAGATTAGCTTTCCCCCAACACTCTTCCGTGCTGATAGGAGCCATTCCTCTCCAGTCCCGGCTCCGGCCGTGCGGTCCCGGTGCCCTTGGGGACAGCGCATCCCCTGCACACGTCCCTCGGCTGGTGGAGAAAGACCTCTCCGTGAACCCAACTCTAAAAATAAACAGAACTCTTCATTTTCTTTTTTCCCCTGAAAAAAAGTTCCAGGAAGCCTTTGGCAATAATAACGATGCTTGTCAGTTGCACAGCATCACACAACTTAGCACTTTTCTGTCCACGGTGACTCTGACTCTTAAAATAACCTTGACCCAAATAATTTGATCGTAATAAAAAATGATGAAACTACATGAAAATGCCATTCTGGTGTACTAGCAAAAAAAGACTTTTGAGATCAATGAACTCATACCCTCTCTTTTACAGATGAGAAAACTGAGGCTCAGTGAGAAAGGCAGCTAGCCGATCAACGGCAGGGCAAGGTTAATGCCTTTTGGTTGTGATGGTAACGAAAGCCACGGCTCTCAGGCACCTTTGTCCGTCACATGCGTGTGGTTACTGGGTGACTCTACAATTTGTTATCTGAAATGAAACGCTTTGACTCAGCAGGCACAAAGCAAACCTGTTTACCAACACCTATGTCACCCTATTTATAGGAAAGGCAGGTATAGTAGGTCATGGAGACATTTGGCCTCGTTCTGATAATTAGGTGTGTCTCTAAAATTTACTTCTATTTCATGATTGTATCTCTAGTCTAAGGATCTTACAACCTTTGCATTGGATGGGGGCCAGACCCCTGGAATAGCTTCTTAGTAGCGACCCAGTCCTGATTTCTCCCTCCGACCGCTGGTTTTATGCCACACCCAGAGCCTGGGCAGTAGAGAAACCCAGAGCTGTGCTTGAGAGGGGAATCTGGGTGTGACAGGTGGTCCTGTATGGACACAATGACTCTCTACCTCCAAGATGTTAGGGTAACTGTCTTCAGGTCCAGGGAGAATGTTTTCAAACAGGGCTGGTGGCCGGTTCTAGACAAAGGAGCTTGGGATATTCAGAAGAGGAAAGAGAATAATGACTTTTTTTAAAATCATATTTTATTATACTATTATAGTTGTCTCAATTTTTCCCCCTTTGCCCCTCTCCACCCCACACTCCCCACTTCCTTGGACATTTTGTTTTTAGAAAAGAATAACAGTCAATGTTTATTGATTTTCAATGGTAGCCTCATCTCTGAGCTGTGTGGGAAAACTAAAAAAAAAATGACAGGGGAAAGGAAGAGAAAATGTAATTACTCCATTATTGCTGATGGTAAAGACTTATGTAATAAGAAATAATTTTTAAGTGAAACTTAGGAGAATCAGTGTGGATGAATTCTACTAACATGGTATTGAAAGAAGCCAGACCCAAAAGAGTATGTACTATATGTTTCTACTGATCCAAGTTCAAACACAGGCAATTCAGTCAATAACATTAGAAGTCAGGATAATGGTTACTTTTGGAAGAGGGGGTGACAGTGAGAGGGAGTGAGGAAGAGGGGGCTTCTTAGGGCCTGATGTTATGTTAACTACCAATGTGGGTGCTAGTGGTACGAGTGTGTTCACTTTGGACACATTCATCAAGTACTTTCTGTGTGACCTGCTATACTTTGATGACAATGTATTAAAACAAAAGGTTAATTTAAGCATTTCTTCCTTCTGTGGGATCTCATGGGATTGGCTACATCAGAGATGCGAAAGGGCAATATGTTTTATTTTGAATTACCCACTTACAACGTGCACCCACCTTACTTAGGTGCAACACTATGTTGTGTGCACATGGTGTACACTGCATAGTTACTAATATCTGTGAAACGGTTGCAATTACCCATCCATTTTCTGATTTAAATCCTCACACAAAAATAGTGTAGGCAGGCCAGATAGTATCTCAGTTTTCCAGATGAGGAAAATGAGGGCTCAAAGAAGCTCACCAGCATGTCCAAGATTACTCAGCTAGAATTTGTATATAACTTTTAAAGAATTATAGGCAACTGGGTGTAGGTGTATAATTCACTGTGTGCATTTTTATCTTGCGTCACGATTCCCAGGCAGAGGAATTTTAGAGCTGAGACCTTGAGAGTGTAGCTCTTCCCCTTTTCTAACATGGCCAGATTGCACAATCTTTCCATGTTGCAGTTGGTACCCACTAATAGACTCTGGCTGGAACACGACATTTATCTCCTTCTCATTTGTACCGCACAAATGAAGTTAAAATAATGGCACTTTGTTGGCGCAGAGGAGAGCCGGTTCCAGAGTGTCCCACTTTCCCCCTTCTATGCCGTGTCAGAGTCGATGCAAACTAACGAATGCTCTGGCCCAGTTTGCGAACACAGCCCGGCCGCACAGTCAAGATCAGGACATGTCCTTCTGGTGAGGGGCGCTCTCTCACGGGGCCTCCCGTCCCACAGGGACCCGCCCACTCTGAGCCCCTTGGAGCCAGCTCTGAGGGTGAAGCAAGAGGGGGATATGGAGCTGGTGAGTGGGCGAAAATTCCCTTTGAAACGAGGCTGGACCAGGAGCTGGAAGATCCTGGTTGAAGTCTCCACTCTCATGTCCACTGACCATGGGAACCTGGGTGAGCCACACACCGTGTCAGCGTGCGTCGTTGTGGAAGGAGCCCTGGACTTGTAGCCAGACTTGGGTTTGAATTCCCCCTGGGCATCTTACCGGCTGTATGACCTTGGTCCGGTGCATCCCTGTTCCTGGATCTCATTTCCTCATCTGTAAACCGAAGGGGCCGTTTGGTTGCATTTCAAGGAACCATTTCCTGCTAGTTCATTTTAAGATCTCCAAGGATGCATGTTCCTTCCTATCTATGAATTGGGGAGAGTGATTCCTGCCAGTTTATTGGGTTGTTTGGAGAGGCAAGGGGACCGGCTAGTGGTAGCACCCGGGAGGTTTTCTTCGCATCAAATGTGTTGGTCTTGAGAGCTGTTCCCTAGATTCTCAGCAGCATAACCATTAACCCCACTTCCTTTTATGGTCCCTTTGATAGGCTGCATTTCGGAGGAACCATTACCTTACATTAGCGGCCTTTTCAAGGTCTGTTCATTCCTCAGTGAAGAGGCCATTCCGGTTCCTCACATGGAACCGGCAGAACAGCATCCCACTGGCCCCACTTCTACGCACTCGCTCTTTCCCTGCTCCACCCTCTCACCCTGCCCCTAGACACCCAGCCCCACGGGAGACCGTGAGGAAATGATCCCCACCTTCTACACACACGCACAGCGTGTCCGAGGCCTACTGCGTTGCCGTCGGAGATCGGCGAGAACCAAGCCTTGTGCCCGTGGGGAGGGGCCGGGACTCCCTTGCAGGTGTGGCTGGAACACCCAGGGAGGTGGGAAGCAGAGACGCCTGCCTCAGGGGTCTCCCTCCGAGTTCCCCCGACTTCAGGCATATCCACACACTTGTGGTCACTCCGGGAGGCGGGGATGTCATCGGCTCTCAGCCTTGTGAAGATGGCCAGGAACAGGGCAGGCCCTCCCTCTGAATCTCGGGGGACCATCAGATTGTCTGGCTCTCCCGAACTCTGGTGTGTGTGTGTGCATGTGCGTGTTCCAGAGGCACAGCACACCCTTCTGTTTGTTGCAGAAGAGGTCAGAGAGAGCCCCCGGACAGCAGACAGTTCAGAGGTGGACAGCCTAGGCTGTGGGGTCCAGCCACGCCCCTGCATGAGGACCCTTTAGAGGGAGCACAGCCCTGCCAGCCCCTTGATTTTGGACTTCCAGGCTCTAGAAATGTGAGAGAATGCATTTCTGTTCTTTTCAGCCACTGGAGTCGTCGGAAGCTGTGCTAAGTTGAATAGTGTCCCCTAAAACTTCATGCCCTCCGGGATCCTCAGAATGTGACCTTATTTGGAAATAGAGTCTTTGCAGATGTAATTAGTTAAATCAAGGTAGGGCCCTAATGAATTAGGGTGTTTTTTTGAGAAGAGGGAACTTCGGACAGGGAAGAGCACTGAGGAAGAAGGCCACGAAAAGGCAGAGGCAAGATGAGGGCAGGGTGGAGCGGACGTGCTTGGCTGACCGGTGGCCCTTATTGTGAGCAAGAGGAGAAGCTGTCGGAGGATTCCGAGTAGACACTCTGGCTGTGGCATGGAGAAGAGACCTCTGGGAGCAAGCTGGGAGTGGGAGCCTCAGCCTGGCGGGCTCCTAAAGGCATCCCGTGGGCTAGTGGCTGGACGCATAGGCGTAGTCGTGGGCATTTGATGGGTATCGTTTTGTGTGAAGGTATAAAAGCGTTTCCCCTTCCCTATTCTGCCAGCTTCCTTCCAATAGTTTTTGATATTCACCTCCTCCCTGGGTTGGGCGGAGAGAATCAGTGACTTCCTACTCCCTGGACTCCTGTAGAGGAACAGAAGTCCCCATGAAAGCCACAGACTTGCTGGCAATGGAAAGAAATGTGGTGAGCTGGTCTTCTGTTCCACTGTGCGCTGAGGATGAGGCGGGAGCAAAGGAACTGGATTCAGGAAGGCCTCGATGGGGGGCTGAGGGCTGGTGGGCAAAGGTGTGTTGGGGGGAAATGGGTACATCTGCAATAGTGTCAACAATAACAATGAAGTAAAAAAAAAAGGAAACCTTCAACATGGGAGGAGACATCTCTCCGACCCTGCGGATCGTGGGGGATTTGTGAAAGAGGGCTGCCCTTGAAGTCACCTCTGCCCAGTCCCCTCGGGCTGGGGACCGTGCCAGTTTCAGATTCATGTGTCCAGCGCCTGACGCGCACTTGCTCCCTGGTCCACAGTGGGTGCTCAATGCTAGTCTGATGCGTGTCCGGGGGGAGGACTTTTGCTGCTTCAAGTGTGGGCCCCAAACCACCAGCGCTGACACCGCTGGGGGGCACGGTTTTCTAAAGGTCCATCCCCTGCAGGGTGCTGTCATTCCAGGGCATCGAACACTTCCTGGGTGCCACTGGCCATGGGGGGCCGTACTCACTGTATACCCATAAGTGTTTTAGCCGCACGGAGAGATCCTGTCGGGCTGGTGGACACCTGGGTTCCATGCAGCGTGCTCTCTCTCCCTCTCTCTCTCTGTCTCACTCACTTACCTGCCTTAGTGCAGATGCCAACACACACCAAAGCTTGAGAACTCCTGGAATCAATGGCCTCTGAGGCCCCTTTTGGCCCCGATTCCAAGGTTCTCCCCATTCGTGGTTCTGTTCCTTCTCTCCATGCTGGATCCGCCTGTTGGCACTGAGGAGCGGTGCCATCAGCTTGTAAGCTAAGCTTCAGTGCCCCCGAGAGTGCAGCCAGCTGGCAGCGGCGGAGGAGCGCGGTAAACACATCAGTCCTCCCTTCATCATCTGCGCCACGCACGCAGTGCTCCAGAGAACTGGGTCCCTGTGCCACGGCCAGGGAGGCCTGTGTCAGGACCAGAGGCGGCGCGGTCTCTGCTGTCTTTGCCCGTTCCCTGTTTTGACCTCACGGCGGGCTCTAGCCACGGGCAGCTACTGCCTAAACCCAACCCGAAACCTACTGGAATGACAAAGACGACCCTTAGGGCAGGTGTAAACTTACCCACCCTGCTCCCTCTCCCTGGCTCAGCCCCTCGACTACGGGCTAGATTGACGCCTTGACTCCCAGGATGACACAGGAATGAGGAGCCCAGAGGCAGGCGGGGCTCCCGGAGGCCAGCCCGGTGTCTCCTTGTCTCCATGTGGCATGTGGTGGTTTTATGGCAGTAAAATTTACTGTGGGTAATGGAGTGTCAAGCTCCTTATTTGCTAAAGGATGATCTCGAACGTGGAGAAAGATTTATTAAATAAGTCAAGCATACGCCTCTGAGAGAAGATTACTGTGAGTGAAAACAATTACATAGTTAAACAAGAAGGAAAGAATTTAAATGCATCTTCAGAGTTCTCTAAATGAGTTTAAATGTGTGATTTTAAAAGGTTGGGGGGAGGTTGGTTTTAGCAAATTACTCATCAAGGTTTTTTTTTCTTTTTTTGGTTCCACAAGAAGCCAACTGCCCTACTGGGCTGCCATGTACCGAGGTTACTGATTGGTGTTTGGAGAAGGGTGGGGCGGGGGTGGGGGGGCACTAAGGGAACGGGACCTAGTTTGGTAGCTCCCTGCAGCCCCCAGGTTCCGACCTCCTGTGTGTAAGTGGGCTCTCCCTGGAGCGGAAGGAAGGGGTCAGGGCAGCCGCAGGAACTGTCACCCCCAGGGATTCCTGATACTGGATGATGTCCAGTGTCTTAGAGCTGGAAGGACTTTGGAGGACCTTTGGTGAACTTCACTGTGTGGTTGGAGAAGTTAAGGTCCAGAGAGGGAAAGGGACTTTTCTGAGGGCACACAGCTAGTCGACTGCAAGGCTGGAGGGCAGGCTGCCTCACGGTTCCCTCTATGAGATGGGAATCATGGTGCTGACCTCACAGGGGTGTGTGGGGAGGAAACCAGGAAACAGGAAGGGAAGTGCTTTGGGACGTGGACACATTCGTACTTGGAAGGGCTGGTGTGGTGAAGGATCGGCCATGAACTTCTGCGGTGGGTTCATTTTGGTGAGGGGCCCACCCTTCAGCCTCTTCACCAGTTCCGCAGGCAGGATCACAGCCGGCTGAGGCCCCCAGGAGCTACGCTGCTCCCCACCCCCGACTCCCCAGGGGCCCTGAGTCAAGGAGATGCACAGGCAGCCACAAGCCCTGACATTTTCTTCAGACAGTGACAGCTGGTGGGACTTTTAACTAAAGGGATAAAGAGCAAGAAGGCAAAAAAAAAAAGTCACTGTGTTAAAAAGTGGTTTAAAAACGTGTTGTACCATCTGTTTTGCCACCAAGGCTTTTAGGGTGTGTGGGGAGAGAGACCTTCCCCACTCCCACCCGTGGGTCTCACCTTGGTCCGCGCCCACAATGTGCAATTTATCAAGTCAACTTTTTTTTTTCGCTATGTCTCCCAGCCTTTCTTTCTGCTCCCTTCCCTTTCTGGTGCAGGCCCCCATTTTAGCTTCCTGAGAAGACATCTTCTTACGTTCCCCATCGCCGATGACGCCCTCCGTCTGCCAGGTCCCGCACGCTCGGCTCCGAAGTCAGGCTTCTGGGTTTGGCCTGTGCTGTCTGAGTGCGGTCCTAGTGTAGGGATACAGGAATGTAAAAGGCAGCTGGCTATTTAAGCTCCTCCCCACTGGGCGGTATCACAGTCTTTATGTTTATTCGGGTTTTCCTTCATGTCCTAAAGCTTTATACTTTTCTTCTGCTGATCGTTCTTGTTCATGTGTCTGAGGTAGTTTTCAGATTCTTTCCCTTTTGTGAATAAGGTTATGAAATGCATATTCTAATCAGTGACTGCTGTGGGATAGGAGGGTTATTCATTTTGTATGTTGGTTTCATATCTGTCACCTTGATGAAGTCACATTTGATTTTAATGGCCTTTTGGTTTCTATGGACTTTCTGAGGAGATGGTTACACCGACTGCAAATACTAACGGTGTTTGTCTCTTCCGGTTCAGTGTCACAGTTCCCACTTTCTTCTCTCGCCTCTCCGTGGGCGAGCCCTCTGTGCAACATCTGCAGGAAGCAGCCAGTTACGGACAGTCGGCCTTGACCCTGACCGTAATGGGATTGTTTCTGATAATGTACCATGGGCTCTGGTGTGTGCTGTGGTTCCGTAGTAGAAAGCACGACCGAGTTTTATGTTTTCCAGGCAGAAAGGGATGCTGAAGTTTATTAAATTTTGGCGTCAGTTGAGATGGTCTGTTGAGATGGTTTCAGTCTAGTCAGAAACATGGAATATGTTCTAATGTTGAGCCATTCTTACGTTAGTGCCGCTTATAATGCATTACTGGTTTTGAATTTCTAATACTTTGTTTAGGACTTTTGTGTCTTTGCTTATCAACGATATTGACTTACATTTTTTTCTTTTTGTCTGTGCTTTCCTGTTCCAGTTTTGGAGTTGAGTTATTCCAGCCACATAAAACCATGGGTAGTTTCTGCGTTCTTCTATCCCCCACAGTAGTGCATTGCATGGAATTCTGGATTTCCTGAATGTTTTGTAGATGGTTCGAGACTCTAAACTTTCTGACCTCAGTGAACTGGAGGACAGTAGAACATTAATTCCTTTCTCAATTTCTTACATGATTATTGCTCTTTTATAATTTTTTAGCCAATTATTGCGATTTATTGTTTTCCAGAAAATTGTCCAGTTCATCCAGATTTTCAAATGCTTTGGTATAAATTTGCACACATTTTCTATTTAATTTAAAATATGCTTTGTCTATTATGTTTCTTTCCTCCTTCTGAACGTTGCATTTTTCTGTCACTCTTTCCCATCCAACCCCCAAGCCTGTTGGTCTTGCCGTTGGCTACTCTAGTTTATTGGTGTTTTCTAAAAACCAGCTTTTAGTTTTATTAATCAGCACTATTCGTTTATTTGTTTTCTAGCTCATTAGTTTTTGCATTTTGTCTCAATTATCTTTCTCACATTTCATTGTTATTTACTTTGTTTTCAACTTTTTCTAAGAACTTTAAGACTAAATTTTCCTGAGTTTGGTATATATATACTTTAGATTTTTGGTCTACCTTGTCATTCATTTTTAAATAGTAATGTTAATTTTTCCATGTTAACCTAAGAATTACTTAAAAGGTATTTAACATTTTCAGCCACATACGATTTTTGGTTAAATCTTTGTTATTAGTTTATCATTTCACTGCCTTTTGGCGGGAAGGTAACCCGTTTGACTTCTTCCTTACGGGATTTGTTGGATTTCCTTCATGACCGAATACACGAGTTACTTTTTTGAATGTTTCATGTGTGACTAAAAATAACAAGCAGTCTCTTTTTATTAACATCTTATCTATGAAATCGCAATGATGATGATGATTATTTCCTTTACTGGTCCCCCCCCCCCCGCCCCAGGAATCTAGGGTGAGAGGGAGAAGGTGGGCATTGTGCTTAGCTCCCAGGTCTCACCTGAACTCTTAAGCTTTGTACACGCTGCCAGCCGACCCGGAGGAGAGGGTGACTGACGAGCTAGAACCGGGGCTGCGTCTGCCGTCTGGGCCTGGCCCACAGCTGCACCGACTGCCCTGGCTCCATGCGGCGCCCTTCCTCCAGGAACACCCTCTGGGTTCGTTTCCCTTGTTCAGATGTGCTCCCGCCTCACCTCTGGCTGGAAGGTCTGTGGGCTCAGATGGAGTTGGTGTCTGCTGATCGGCCATGAATTAGCAGTTAGGGAGAAGAGCCAAGCTTAGCAAAACTAGCCTCCCTCCTTGTGCCTGGCGGGAGGGAACGTGGTGGACCTTGTGATACACCCCCCAGACCCCCCTTCTGGAATAAAGAATGTGTTTCCGCAGGCATCAGCCCTCCTGCCCAGCCCTTGCTCCAACGCGGGCAGTTCCGAAGGATCCTCTCAGTTTCAGAACTCCCCGAGGTCCCACCGGTCCTGAGCTTCCGCTTGACACCTCCCTCTCCCACTCTGCCTCCTTCCCTTCATTCTGCGGGCACTGACCCCATAAACCTCCTTTAAAAAGCCTCCCGCATGCCACACTGCATCTCAGAGTCGGGTTTCTGGGGGTCCCAAACATTAGTTTCTGGATCTAGGATCCAGTATCTGCTGCAAATTACTAGATCTCATAGGGGAAAGGGCCCCCAGGGCTGTATTGGCCACAGGAGCCCTTTAACCTGCCCTGGGCTTGGGTAAAACACAGGCGATTGGAAAGCAAAGGAGGCAACTGCTGCTTATACATGCAACTCTGATTTGCCCACCCAAATCTGTTTCTTCTGCAACTTTCCCAGAAAACGGCGACTAGAACTTTCCAGCTGCTCAAGATGAAAATCTTGGGGTCTTTCTGACCTCAATCTCTAACAGCACGTATACAATCCTTCCAGAAATTCTCTCAACTTTACCACCAAAATTGATCCCAAATCTGACCCTTTCTCACCACCAGGAGTGCCGCCCCTGGTCCCGGCCACCCCCCACCCTGCCGACCATTGTTTGGATTACTGCCCTTGCCTCCCAGTCGGACTCTTAGCCTCCATCCTCACCCTCGACAGTCTGCCCCTACACAGCATCCAAGGGGATCTTTTAAAACCGAAGTCCAGTCCTGTGTCTCCTTGGCTGAAAGCCTTCAATGCTTTACAAATCATTGGAAGCAAAACCCTGAGTCCTTCCACGGCCTCTGTTAGCATTCTCCAGGTCCACAAACCCAGAGGGATGTAGGTACACGTACAAAGAGACTTATCACAGGAATTGGCTCACAGATCACGGAGGCTGAGAAACCCCACAGTCTGCTTCTGCGAACTGGAGAACCGGGAAAGCCAGTGGTATGACTTAGCCCAAAGTTAAATAAAGGCTTGAGTGCCGGGCACCGCTAGTGGGAGTCCTGCAGGCCAGAGCACTGGGAGCCCTGATGTCGGAGGGCACACAAAAACGGGCGTCCCAGCTCAGAAAGACGGAGGGAGAATTTTCCCTACCTTCACCTGTTTGTTTTATTTGGGTGTTCAATGGATTCCACGATCCACCCACACTGGTGACTGTGGATCTTGTTCTACTGCATCAAATGCTAATCTCTTCTAGAAACGCCCCCACAGACACACTCAGAAATAACGATTCACCAGCTACCTGGGCATCCCTTAGCCCAGTCACGTGGACACATAAGTTCACCGTGGCAGCCTCTGAGGCCCTTCACCACCTGGCCCCTCATCCATACTGTCTTGCCGACCTTTTCTGCCACTGCTTCCCCGTGCCCACCGTGCTCCTCGTGAAGCTGGTTCCTGACTCGGGGCCTTTGCGCGTGTGGTTTCCTCTGCCGGAAAGGCGCGGGTGGCTTTGTGTCTCTCCCCTTGCTGCTTTCGATACCCTGATTGTCCTGGTCTCTTCAGGCTGGCAAAGCAAAATGCCACCATCTGGGTGGCTTGGAAACAACAAAAGGTTATCTCTCAACGTTCTGGAGGCTGGAAGTCTGAGATTGGGGTGCCAGCGTGGCTGGGTGGGGGCCCTCTTCCA
This sequence comes from Phyllostomus hastatus, assembly GCF_019186645.2. Lineage (NCBI taxonomy): Eukaryota > Metazoa > Chordata > Mammalia > Chiroptera > Phyllostomidae > Phyllostomus > Phyllostomus hastatus. The sequence goes on from NW_025334024.1 coordinate 25,175,444, forward strand.
GGCTGCAGGCTACTTGTTGTATTCCTTACAAGGGGCTAGGGAGCTCTGGGGCGCTTCTTTTTAAGAGCACTGATCCCAATCTTGACCCTTCTGATCCCACCCTCATGGACTAATCACCTCTCAAAGGTGGGACCTTGGGGATGGGATTCCAACATACGAATTTTGGCAGGGGGCACAAACATTCTGAATGTAACACTGATCAAATGCTATCTAATGTGAGACCTTCCTTTATGACCAGCATCTGACACCAATGTCCCCTCCCTACAAACCCCTGTTCCTTTCTCCTGGCGCACGTCACCGAACAACTAATTGGGTTGGTTCCTTATTTAGTGCCTGTCCCTCCCTCCGATAGAAGGGAAGCCTCATAAGAGGCATTTTGTTCACTTCTTTATCCCCAACGCTGGGAACAGGGGTCAGCGCGGAACAGGTGCTAAGTAAGAGTTTGCTGAATAGATGAAATTTTAACTGGAGATGTCTCTGGTGTGTAAGTCGCATAAGCAAGGCAGTGCCGCGCATTGTGCTTCTTACTCTCCTGACGACCTTCCACGAGCCTGTTTTCCTCCCTGAAAACGGGGACGGGGCAGGACAAGATGGTCATCCAGAGTCCCCTCCCAGTCTGATCCGTTCCAAAGCTGTGACTTGTCTGAAGCAAGTGGCCGGCTGTGACGAAGGAGAGGTCCAGCACCTCTCACGGGAGTTTTGTCAGTTGGGGATGGGGAGGGGACACCAAGAAAGCTGGCGCCCAGGCCGTGCTGGGCAGGGTGGTTGAAGATAGTTGTTTTGTTTCTTCTGAGTTGCATTTTTCCCTTTCCTGTCACCACCCCCCATGGAGGCATGGCTGCAGTCATGTTTCTGTTGCTTCAGTGAATTCCACGTGAAGCCTGGTGCCGGCTCCCCAGGACCCCTTCCCCGTGCCGGCCCACCTGCTTGACTCTATGCTTCCACTTCAACCTTCCAGCCTCTCCCCAGCCCACACCGCACCAGTGTTCTGTGACTTGCTTTGGCCTCATGCTGAATGGAGTGTACTTGCCTTTTGCTCTGGTCACTGGGATGTGAGCAGATGCAATGCAGCAGTGGTCTGAAATAAGCTTGGGCTGTGGACTTGCCTTCTTGGGACTCTGTCATCACATAAGCAAAACATGTCCCAGCTACCCCACTGGTCTGAGAGGAATTGAGGAATTCCTGAGCAGACCTGAACCAAACCCAAGGTCAGAGCCAAGCTCAGCTGAGTTGAGATCAACTGAGTGAAATAAGCAGAGCTGCCTGAGCCAACCCACACAGGCATAGGTGAGAATATATGATTGTTTTAAACCGTGGAGATCAGGGTGGTTTGTTACATGGCGTTACTCTGGTCATAGCTGACTGATACACCAGTCTCCCAAAACCCAGCCCAGAGTACTCATTCTCCCAGAAAAAAATTCCTTGAGCACAAAGACTTTGCATAATGGTAAGGATTTTAGGGCTGTTTCAAGTCCGTGGGGCCAGTGGCTTGCGGAGACTGAGATGGGACTGGAGCAGAAAAAAGGGGTGGCCACTAGCATGCAGTTTCCCCTTTGATAACTCTGCAAACCTGAGGAGCAAGGGTGGAAAGGATTTACAGGAGGAGCTGGTTTGATGAGGCTGGAGATGGCTTCATGCCCTGGGGCTTCCTTCCCATTCTGACCACAAGGCCCCCGTCCAGAACACAGGGCTAGTCCCCTTGTCCTTGGCCCGAAATGCGGTCTGACTTAGGGCTCCTGGGCCTGTCGGACTGGGGCAGCCTGGCACTGCTGTTCTGGCAGTGGAGATGACACCTTCCAAGTGGACACTGTGGGCATTTAGAATCAAGTCTTGTCAAAACATCCTGCTTTGCATATCAGGAATGTCAAGGAGGAAGCTACTTCTTTTCATTCGCACCCAATGAAAAAGATGATGTTTCTAGTGCTTAAGTGAGTTCCAACTGCTACTGTAAATTCCATTTATTATTTATACAGCTTCAGCTCCCTGGAGAACCGAGTGCCTTACAGGAAGGAAGGAGCCTCAAACCCACTCGGGGTGGGGAGGAGTTCAGGGGGGCTGGATCGTAGGGCCCAGGGAGGGGTCCAGGGTGTTCATGGCGGTGTCTGCAAGGGGCACACCTGGAGCCTGGGTGAGTGGTATCGGGATCAGTATGGACAGGGTGGGGAGAACCGCTAGGGTTATCTGGGCCTGGGGTATTTGTCTAACTTCCCTGGTCCTGAGAAGCGTAGGTCACGTGTTGCCAGTGCAGCTGTCCAGATCCCTCCCCTGGAGATTCTATTTGGGCAGCAGAAAACAGGGTCCCAAAATCCATACTTTAAAAAAAAATAGGACCCCAGGTAATTTTGACAACTAGGCACAAGTGGAAAATAGTGACCTATGAAACTGACTCGTTTTATAAATGAGCAAATTGAGCCCCAAGGAGGGGTTTTGTCCCAGATCACCAAGCCCCAGTTAGTGCTTGAGTTAGTCTAGGAAAAGATCTCTGGAAGCCGAATGGCACAGTTTCAGCCGGCCGGTTTGCAGCCACCGGGGACTGACGGTGCAGCCAGCAGGTCGGCCAGTCTCTGTTTCCTTGCCTTTGCCGCTCATTTTTTCTTTAAGAGCAGCAGGAGGCAGGGGTCCAGAAGTCAGACAGAACCAGGTTCAAATCCTGCCTTTACTTCTGTCCTGCTGTGCAACCTTGGGCACATTGTTTTAACTTCTCTGAGCCACTGATACAGGCAATAAATCAGATAATGTACCTACACCTAGTAAGTGTTTAATAAATAATTTCCTACAAAGTGCCACATCCTCTTCCAAGACCTGTAATAACCAGGGTTAACTCATTTAATGATTTAAAAAAGTCTGTTATTAACTCCAATTTAAAACTAAGGAATGTGGAGAACACAGAATTAGAATGACTTGGTCAAAATCATGCCTATGTGAAGTGAGGGGCAGAGGCAAATTTGAACTCAGGTGGCCTATAGCTCCTCTTTCCTTTGAGCAGGGCCTGGGTCACACTCAGCAGGGCCCCCGGTACAAGCAGACACAGGTGCTTGGTATGCCCAGTTAGGGTTTAAAGGCAGGACAAGAAAGTCACTATAAGCATGCAAGAGGATGGGGCAGGGAGGCATTTGCAGAGAGGGGGCAGGAGGCCTTTGGAGAGACAGGCCTGTACCCCGGGAATGGAGCAGGGCCTCCAGGACCAATCTCTGGGAAGTAAAGACTGATTCCAGGCCAAACGAACAGCATTGAAATGCGCAAGAGCCAGGAAGTTTCCTTGCATTGTCGCCTGCAAGAAAGAAAAATCCAGACTGAACTGGCTGCTTCCATTAGAAGTGATGTAACAAGCTGGCTTTGGCCTAGTTTTCTTCAGCAGGCGGCCCGGCTCTCCCACACCCTTCTCTGAATCTGCAAGTGACTTGTACCGCCATCTAGTGGTCAGAATGGCACTGCACAGGAATGGGGCGGGGGTAAGGTTGGGCCACAGGGACTTGGAAGATGGCTCTGACCTCCCTCCCTGCTTCCAAAGATAGAGCCCTTTATCTTAGTAGGGAGTTTTATTCTGTTCAAAGCATGCCCCTACTTTTTACTTCATTATGTCTCCTTCCCGATCCAGGGAGGTTAACTCAGTTTAATGGGTGAGGCAACAAGTCCCTACAGGGGAGGGGTCTTAAGCTTAAGAGCTGCATTGCCAACTATTAATGGAATTGGGACCGGGACCCAAGTCTTCACAATTTCTGGCCCAGAAGTGACACATAGAGGTGCTGTCAGGTCCTTTTAAGTCTCCTTGGACAAGGAAGTGGAGGACGACTTATCCTGGAGGTCTTGGGCACTGTTCTACACTGCGGGCACTTCTCAATGACGGGTGAGATTTTCCCGGAATTGAACCCCAGGCAGGACACCTGGGTCGGTGGTGTTCACAGGGTCTTCAGAAGAAGACGGGTACTATCCGTTCAGCTCCAGGCGCTGGTGAGGGCAGCTGCTCACAACTTACCTAGCTCAGGTGTCTGGTATGAGAGATGGAGAAACCAAGGTTCGGGGAGGGGGTGAAGGGGCTGACATCACGCAGTGGCAGAGCCACGGTTAAAGACTTTCCTCTCCAGCTGGTCTCTCTGCTTTACACACGCTGATGTAATAGCTGGTGCATGGAGGCTGCTCTATTTCAGGCAGATACAACTATTTTAGCCCAGAGTGAAAATCAGACTCTAGTGTCTTGCCAGGCAAACCACACGGGGAGCAAAGGATGAGAGGAGACCCTGGACAAGTGTGTTTGTTTTAGCATCGGTAGCATCAGCAATTCCCAAACTGTGCAAACGAACTGGAGTATGTAGAAGGGATAAAAGTGGCGAGGAACGTGGAGGCCAACAGTCATGCGGCCCCTGGGCGTCTGCAATGCCCGAGAGGGAGGGAGAATGGAGATTGAAAGCCAAGGCGTTGTGTGAGGAGCACTGGCCACGGGGTCCTGACACCCGGGCTCTGGTCCTGGCTCTGGCGCGTGCTGGATGGCCTCGGGAGTCACTCCCTCCCTCCGATCCTCGGCCAGTGTCCCCATTCATAAGACAAGCCAATCTTCCTTATGAAGATTGTTGAGAAGATCAGATGGAATAGGGGAGTGGGTGTGAAAAGGTTTCGTAGAACTTCAATGGCTATGTCCATAAAGGTTTTTTTTTCTTTTTACTCAATGAGGTACAATTTGTATACAATAGAAATGCACAACTCTTAAATGCTCAGTTGTATGAGTTTAGACGATTGTGATCCCCCGTGAAATCAACTCCTTAACACAAGACATAAAGCCCTTCCATCACTCCAGAAAGTTCTCTTGGGCTCATGACGAGTGACCCTTTCCCTCAGGCATCGACTGTTCTGCTTTTTATCATCTTAGCTTAGTAGTGCCTGTTCTAGAACCTTGCATGGATGAAATCATAGTACGTTTTCTTTCGTGCCTGGCTTCTTTTGCCCACCATAAGGTTTCTGGATTCATCCAGGTGTCCTTTGCTGCTGAACGGCCTTCCATTGTAGGGACGTACCAGTGTGCATTTCCTGTTGACAGCCTTTGAGTTGTTTCTGGTTTGGGCATCATGGGTCAGACCGCTATTGAACGCTGTCGTTCATGTTTTAAGTGCACGTGTGTCTACGTTGAAATGGGAGTGGAATGTTGGAGCACGTATAAATGCATGTTTAACTTGATCGCAAACTGCCACAAGGTCCACCAGAAATGGCTGCAGCATTTTACGTTCCAGCAGCACTGCGCGAGAGCTCTGGCTGGGCCCCAGGCTCTGCGTTCGGCGCCGCGGGTCTTTTTGAGGGTAGCCATTCTGGCGGGCGTCCATGTCTCGGTCTTCATCTGCAGGGAAAACATTTAGTCCTTCGCCATGAAGTGCATATACTGTTTCCTATAGGATTTTTTTTCACAGATGCTCTTTATCAGGTTGAATTTTGTCAAATGCTTGGTCAGCTAATATCATGTGGTTTTCCCTTTAAAGTTTTAATGTGGTAATTACGTTGATTGATTTTTCTAATATTGAATCCGCCTTTTTATTTCCATGATAAATCTCACATGATTGTGTGTTTTATTCTTTTTTTATATATTGCCAGATTTGGTTGCTATTATTTTGTTGAGAAATTTGGTTTCTGGATTGATGAAGGATGTTAGTCTGTAGTTTTTTTGTTACCATCTTTGTATATATTTCTGGTATCAGGATAATGCTGTTACCAAATGAATGAGTGGGGATATGCTCCCTATATTTTAATTTCCCAGAAGAGATTATGTAGAATTAGTGTTATCTCTTTTTAAATAGTTTATAGAATATGCCAGTGAAATCACTGGGCCTAGGAATTTCATTTTTGGAAGATTATTAACCACAGATTCAATTTCTTTAATACGTATAGGACTATCTAGGTTATCTGTTTCATTTCAAGTGAGTTTTGGTTGTGGTTTTGGGGAATCAGTTGTTGAATTTATATTAATGTGTTTTTAGTATTTATTATTCTTTTAACAGCTGCAGAATCTGGAGTGATATCTCCTCTTTCATTCCTGATATTAATAATTTGTGTCTTTTTTTTTGTCAGTCTTTCTAGACACATTTCAATTGTATCAATCATTTAAGGAAAAAAGGTAATAGAGAATATTAATTTTCTGTTTTCAATTTCCTGGATTCTGTATTACCTTTACTATTATTTTCTTCCTTTGGGTTGCTTTGATTTTATTTTGATCTTCTAGTTTCTTGTGTTGGAAATTCAGACTACTGATTTGAAGGTTCTCTTCTTTGCTAGAGTAAGCATTTACTACTACAAATTTCTCTCTAAGCACAGTTTTAAATGCATCCCTCAAATGTTGATATGCTGTATCTTCATTCAATTCAAATATTTTCTAATTTTCCTTGAGACTTTTTTTGACTTATGTATTATTAAGAAGTGTGTTATTTGATATGCTAGTGTTGGAGATTTTCTCTTTTTCTTTGTGATTTTTGGTATAATTATAGTTTTAGAACATCTTTTTGTGTTGTTTCAATTATTTCAAATTTGTTACAGTTTGTTTTATGACCCAGGATGTGGTCTGTCTTGCTAAGCATTTAATGTGTACTTGAAGAGAATGTGTATGTTGCTTTTCTTTGGGGACAACAAGGAATCAGTAAAGGTCAGTCATATCTAATCTGTTGTTGGTAGTGTTCAGTCTGTTCATCAGGACCTGAGAGTCAGGAGTTCCCTTTCCCAGTCCTGTCCCGAGTGAGCGAGCATTCCTGGAGCTCCCTGCTCATGTGCAAGGCCACACCGAGCTTTCTGGCCCTGTTGTGTTCAGATGCAGAGCTACCAGAGGGGAAAAGGTCATTACAGCGGGTTCAGATGTACTTCAGATGCTGGTCTTTTTCTCCTTCTGCTTGTTATGACTCACTTCATTGAGTGCTTAGTGTGCTCCATGTGCTCCATCCAGTTCTACAGCTGGCTTTTCTTGGGGGAACCACCCCCTCACACTGTCAGTTCACTAGCTGAGAATGGGGTGGCCTTCACTCTCAGTTCTACATGCCCTATTCTGCCCCGTTCATGTATTCTACCCTGAGGCTACAGTGATTGGTTTAGGATGGGCATGTGACTCCAATTATGCAACAGGAACCATTTCTGAGACTTCTGTGGTAACCAGTGGAAACCAGAATTTCTGCCCGCCAGAGTTAATGACTAGGATAGAATCTTGCCAAGCTTGGGAAGGGTTGGCCTGCATGTGAAGGGGTCCATTGAGGAAAGTGGGCTGGAGAGGGAGAGAGACAACAAACTCCCAATGTGTTTTGCTCAAGCACCTAGATCCAGCCTTTCCTGAAACTACCCAGAATCCCTGGCATTCTAGACTTTTCAGGTGCATGAGAAAAAAAGTCACTTTCTCTGCATTAACCATCATCAGCTGGTGTTTCTGCCACTTATGGCTGAAAGAATCTTAAAACATATCTAAGTTTCCTTTCAAAGCTCATAATTTCCTCAGTTGAGATTCTTGGGACCCATTGCCCTCTTACGCCCCGGGGAAGAACACCTTTCCCTGAGACGGCCAATGCTGATTTGATAGCTGTCCAAACAGAGACAGTTGTTCTTAGACAATCTCAGCATGAAAACTGCCCGGAGAAGCCCAGAGCCCGAGAGCGCGTGTGCAAGTCTGCATCTGTTGGCGAGATGAATGTGGAAGGCAGGCAGTGGGCCAGGGTTTATTTTTAATAATCATAAGCCCATCTTACTTTTGAAATGCGCTGCAGCTTCCTGTGACGAAAAAGAAAAGATGTTTCATCCCTCTTTTCCCTCACCCCATGGAATCTCAATTTCTGGGAATGTGGAGATGACATAGTGAATTTACCCTGGGGCTCAATATTGGGGAAGGAAAAAAAATGACTGAGGATGGAAAAAAGACCGGCTTTCTAAAGATGGGAAAGGAACATTATCTGTTTCTCTGTTGTGTTTTGTTATATTGCTAAGATTCATCAGGCTCTCAAACTAAGAGGAAGGTAACATTTTTGCAGGTCAGCGAGGCATATGCCCAGCTTGGTGGTCAGGATTGTGGAGCCTTAGAACCGGAGGGACCATGAGCTTATAGCCAAGATTTTCCTGATGGAGAGAAGGAGGGCCCTGGAGGGAAAGGACCGTGTCCAAGGTCACACGGAGAATGAGCAGCAGAGTAAGAATCACGCTCCAGTGCAGGGTCCCGTGTCTGTGTCCCAGAGCCTCCCCGGCTCAGCCCCCACAACGCAGGCCTCATCTATAGCTTTCGCTCGTCTCCAGGGGGGCTACTTCGAGGGGGGTGGGGCTTCAAGGTACAGATGTGTCAGCTTGGCTTGGCCACCTTCCCCTCTTCTATCACTGATCCATCAGCCGGTGGCCACGGAGGTCCACGTAGCCCAGCTGAGTTTGACCACAGTCTGAGGTGCAGAAAGTGCAAGCAGAAGCGTGTGACTTGCTTTGGCCAGTGGAATGTGAGTGGAAGCCTTCAAGTGAGCCTGTGTCGTCTACCAGGGGCTTACTGGGCACCTGTTCTGTGCCGCGCTCTGTCTTGGGGAGGCCCCGGGGACACAAACTGCGGGAGCTCCCAGCCCAGTAAGGGGGCAGATGTGGAAGCGGTTGCCACACTGGGTGCTCAGGACGGGCCAATGCTATGTCCCAGGCAGGATGGATCAGCACAGGGAATGGACCTTTGTGTGTGTGTTTGCGGGGGGTAGTTAGGGGTTACAGAAGCCATTACTAAAAAACACAGACCCTGGTCTAGATCTGGAAGAACATGCCAGGTTCTCCAGACAGGCAAGGCACGTCGGGAGTTTCAGCGAGGGGACTGCCCTCTCCACTCCCTTCTCTTTGGCATTGAACTTATTCTGCCCTTCTTGACATCACCCACGTGTCCACCAGGTCTCCTACAGCCCGTTCGATCCTGTACTTAACCTCTTCGTGCCTCAGTTTCCTCACCTGTAAAGTGAGTATAATAACAATACCCCCTCATCAGTGTCATTCTGAGGACTAAATTGTTTAACCTGTATGAATAGGCATGCAGAATAGGAGAGAATGTCCTGTGCATGGTAAGCACCCAGTAAATGGTTAAGTACCACACTTTATATGTAATACATGATCAAAAAAACCATTTCTTTTATGAAAGTGCTCCTTAACTTCAAATGACTCCTCCTTTGAAGTAAAAGTCTCTTTCTGGCTATGGGGGCCACCAGTCGTCTCGGGCCTTCCCTCGAAGGACGCTGCTCCCTGGCATCAGCCAGTGCTCCGACCTGTTTGGTGCTGCTCGGTGACCGGCTGGGGCTGATGGAGCTCCCGCTACTCAAAGTCTCAGACACATAAAGGAAGATCTCTGAGGCCTGGCTCCAAGGCTTGGGGACCAGCTGGAGAACCACGAGGGACGCTGGGATGCAACCACAAGGAGACACCATAGGGAGACCCCATTTCCAGCTGGTGGGCACTGCCACGTGAGACCATCCCCATTGCCAGCAGGGTGGGCTTCGGGGAATGATCTGACTTGGCAACGAGATCCCCTCGGGGTCTCTCGTGGGTCCCCCAGCGAGTGCTCCCGACGAACACACTCTGGGAGGGAAGATGGTGGCCCGGAGGGCCGCAGAGACGGCAAAGCGAATGCCAGCTCTCCCCTTTCTCCTTCTCTCCATGAATTCTTCAAGGCATGGAAGGTAGAGGTTTAAATATCGCAGGAAGTCAGAAATAACGGGGCAGTTTCTGGGGGTTCTGGGAGGACCAGGGGTGGCAGAGGCCTCAAGGAGAAGGTGAAGGGCCCCAGCAAAGAACATTGCACGGTTGGGAGGAGGGGCCCGAGAGCACGGACTCTCCTCCTGGGGGACTGTGCAAGACCTGTCTGCGTAGTGGGGTTTTGGCCGCAAAGGCAATTGCAGCTTTTGTGTGTCATCTCTCTGAGTCAATGTTTTCTTATGTTGATTCCTGTTTATTAGCTTCTATTCCTGATACCTTCGTGATGAGAGCATTGGCAGGCACGCTTGTCCCGTATTTCACACGGTCCCGGGTCCCAGGAGGACTAGGTGGAGAGTGCGTGGAGGGAGGATATGCAAAAAAAAAAAAAGCATTAATCAGTGAAACTGAGTCCCAGGAGAGTTCATGGAAAGATGTGCCGACAAAGCAGTTACACACAGACAGCTGAGCCTGAGATGACCGGACTTAAAAGAAGGTGTAGAATTCAGAGCTGGGAAAGAGTGAGCTGGAGGACTTCTAGGAAGAGGTGGCTCTTGACTGGGCCTTGACAGATGGCTGGACTTTGGCCATATGGAAAGGATGGTATTTCAAGATGGAGAACATGATTTCTGAAGCAAAATGGTAGTAAATAAACACTCAGTGAGGATTGCTGCGGGTCAAGCACTGAGCTTGTCACTCTTGTGCATGAAAAGTGGAATACATTTCTGAGTCTGGCCCGTGGATCAGTACTGCACCAATATATAATTAACAAATGTTTATTGAGCACCTACTATGGGCAGGCATTTTCCCCATCTCATATGTTGACACATTTCACATATTCATTTATTTAATCAACAAATATTTACTAAATGTCTACTGAATACTTGGGAGGCTCGGTGAACAAAATAATGACCCATATCCCTCTTAAAGCTTACCTTTTAGCGAGGGGAGGCATAAAACTATGCAGTGTGTTAGAAGATGATCAGTGCTATAGAGAATGCTGAGTACAGTAAGGGAGTATACTGAGGTGAGGGCTCGGTTGCGATTTTAAATAGGATAGTCAAGGAGTCCTCACTCTGAAGGGAAAACTTGAGCAAAGAATTGAGAGAGAGGTGAAGGAGCGAACTGTGCCGATGTCCAGCAAAAAACAGACCGAGTAGGGGCCTCGCACAGGCCAAGGTCCTGAGGTGAGAACACGTCAGGTACATTTGGGGAACAAACAGCAAGGAGGCTGGTGTGGCCGGCTAAGGGTGAGTGAGAGGGAGAGTGGAGGTGGCGAGGCCAAGGGCAGAGAAGCGGGGGGGCAGAGGGTGTAGGGCTGTGTAGGCCACAGTGAAGAAGTTGACTGAATGCCGAGACGGGAGTCCTCGTGGGGCTTTCAGCAGCATGACTGAATGGGGTTCACCGTGCAACAGCTTCGCTCCGGCTGCGGCACTGCAGTGGCTGAACTGAGAGCTGGCGCTGGCTGGAACCAGGGTGGTGGGAGCGGAGGTGAAGGAAGTGATCAGATTCTGGGTGTGTGTCTGTGAATACGTTACATATAAAGTAAAAAAATATATATATATATATAAAGTATATATTATATATTGCCTATTGTATCTATTGGGTTGGCAAAAAAATCCATGTAGTTTTTTTCCATGAAATGAAAGGCACATTTTTCATTTTCACCAATGACTTTATTGATTTGGGTACTTTGAGTATGCCAGCTATCTCCCCCTGTTGGCTTCTAGTGGGTAGAGGCCGGGGTGCTGCTAAACATCTTCCAGTGCATAAGACAGCCCCACTGCAAAGAGTTATTTGGCCAAAATGTCAGTAGTACCAAGAAACTTCACAAAGCACTTCTCACACTTTTGATCTGTCACAGCACCCTCTCCAAACACTGCACAAATCTTTTTTTGCATTTCTGTTTTATGTTTACCTTTCTTGACGTAATAAAGCATAATACACTGAAAATGTTGCTTATTTTCTTCAGTCTTCAATATTAAAATGGTTACACAAAAATTCACCATTTTTTGATAAGTTTAAAAAATACACACTGATATGACAGCTGTCACAATACATGTAACAAAATTATTTCTAATGAAGTTAAAGACACGTAAGCACTACTAGAGCCATCGTACAGAAAAAAACTAAACTAAAATTTTTGGCCAACCCAGTATATAAATGGCTTCATTGAGATATAATTGCCATACCATATAGGTCACCCATTTAAAGTGTACAATTCAAGAGAGATGCGAAGGTGTTTGGATCGGGCAGCCAGCACCATGGAATTGCTACCTGTCACGATGAAGGAAGAGAGCAGGTGCGTGAGAGGGGAAGGGACATAGTCTGGTTTTGGATATGCTAAGTCTACACCCAACTGCCAATGTCAGAAACCTGGCAATTATCCCAGACTCTTCCCATTCCCTTCCCATGCCCCCTAAACCCGACATCTGATCCATCCGGTAATCAGATCACTTCTGCCTCTGAAATATGTCTCGAATAAGCTCATTTCAGTGGCAGGCTAAGAGCTCACCAGATAATTCCATGTCCTCCCCTGCATCTCCCATCATCCTTTGCAGTGTGGTTCGAGTCATGTGACTGATCCTGGCCAATGAAGCTGCTGCTGGGGCTGAGGAGGGTGGGTGCCGGGACCACAATTGGTTGGACTGAACTGGGTGAGGAAAGTGAGGCACTTGCCGTGGGTGCAAAATTTAAGGGCCAAAAATCAGTAATTCCACTAAATGATATTTTAATGCAACATTTAAAAAGTGTTTAAGTAATGCCAAAAATTTTAATAGAAACCCAACCCGCACTTGCATGACCTGGCCTCATTCACCTCACCCCAGCCTCCACCCTGCTGGAGGCTGTGTTTGTGTGCATTTGGATATCTTGCTCATCATAGAGTTTGGGGGCATTAATTTTAATTTTAAAAAATATTGCATCAAACTATTACTTGTATTGATTGCTGAGTACTTTTGGCTCCTCCATACGTTTTGTGCCTCATCCTCTTTACCCCAGTCCCTGCCCTGGTTCTGAGGTGATGGGCATGCTTGTGGGGAGTGGAGACCCAGGGGCCAGGGTGGGAGTGTGGGTAGGGGAGGTGAGGAGGGGGGTGCATGTGAGAGAGAAGTCAGACCGTATGAACGTGGGTGGGAGGAGGTGTGCAGGCAGGCCTGCTGCTCGCTCCCCTTCCGTGTATTCTGAGGAGGGGGCCAGAGGGGTGCCGTCGGCAGCCCATCTGCATCATGTGCCTGCCAACCAGGCTTGTGAGCCAGGCGCCCACTTTCCTCAGTGAGGCTGCTGGGGAACCATTCTCCCAGGAAGTGGGAAGTGCCTCATGATTGGGCCAGGCCTTGCCTGGGGCTGATCTGAGGGGGTCCCCAGAAGCAGACGGACCCCTGTCTGCTCCCTTCCAGTGTCCACTCTGACCCGCTGTCCTCAATTACAGCCCATACGATTGCCGGACCTGCCTATGACTTCTCTCATGTGGTCTGTGGAGAGCCTGCCAGCCACAGACCCTGAGACACCAGGGAATTGTGGACCTGCCTATGTCACTAAAGTCTCATATTGTGCCCAGACCTTGAACATAACCTACTTCTGTGATCCTGCAGACTGTGACTGGGAGGCAGACCTTGGCCATTCATTTAGGGCCTTGAGCACATACTAGAAGGCCATTCCATGATGCAAGGTCAGAGTCGAGTGTACCTCTGAGTCTCAAGGACACGGGCAGGATGCAGCACTGTCAGATCCGGAGCATGTTGTTTCAGGCTCTGAGTAAAGTAAGAGGGGCAGAGGGGACTGGGGAAAGGCACTGGCCCAGGAGTCAGCAGACCCAGGTTCTAGTTGGCTGCTGGGCTACCGACTTTGCCTCTCCGAGCCTCAGTTTCCCTGTGTGTCATATCAGGAAATTAGGCTGAAGGGTCCCTGGTGTTTCTGATACCTGAGTATATACTAGGTATTGGGTGTTGTGGGGGTGGGGAGCTCAAGAGGAGAAGAATTAGTGGCTCTGTTTCCCAGGCAGAATCATTAAGCTGGTGTATCAGCTATTGTCACAACAATGCTGTGTGATAAGTCAGACCCCATTCAGTCTCAGTGCCTTAAGACACAGTCATTGACCCTCGTGCTTAAGGTCTGCGGCTGGCTGCCACTGGGCTGGGTGAGGCTGGCCCAGGCTGGCCAGCTGTGGGCTGTAAACGGGGTCGGTTCACACAGCAGGATGTGCGCTCTGCTCCACCGTCACTACGGCAAGAGACAGTCACTCCAACTGGGACAGCAAGTGTCTGGCCACTTCTCCTCTTCTAACACCTACTGGCCAAACAAGTCACCAACGCCCACGTCAGGAGTGGGGGAGTTTACTCCACCCACTGTGCAAGTGTGGTGAAGGTGTGGCTGTGTAACACTGCTGCTGCAGGAGAGAGAAGAAGCGGGGCCAGAGGCTCAGCCTACCTCAGCTGGGGAGGACGAGAGTAACCCGGGGGGTGTGAAAAGGTGCCACACGTCAGGGTGTGGCCAGTCCACCTCTACCCGCTCCTTACCTGGGTCTGAAACCTGCCCCAAGGCACTGGCATCCTTAGCCAACTCAGGCTTCCAGAACACCTAGTCCAGGTGTGTGGTGATGGGCACCTGGAGTCTCCCCACTGGCGAGAGCGCTAGGAGGGACTCAGTGGCTGCCATTAAGCAGCTCTGGTTTTTCCTAATCCTGATATCCACTCACCAGCCTGAGTGCCAGCTTGTGGAGACCGTCCCACCATGCTTCAGGCCTCTGGCAGCCTTTGTATCACTGTGCAGAGCCTGGGCAGGAAGGAGAGTGAAGTGCAAAGCTGAGTCATCATAAGAGACCAGGTCCTTATCCCTCATTGGAGCCCCTTCATACAGCTGTGCCTGAACCAGAACTTCTCAGGGACAGGAATTAATCAGTTCCTTTTTTTGTCTTAAACCAACACTTGAATTGGGTTTTCTGTCGCCGGGGCAAAAGTGGTCTGTGCTTAATACAAGAGCTCACCTACCCAGCAGGACTCCATGTGGGAAGGAGGGCTGCAGATACTTCCCAGCCTCAGTGTGGCATGGAGCTACTCGAAGTGTGGTCGGTGTGGGGGCTTGTTAGAGATACAGAATCTTAGGCATCTCCCCAGATCAGCAAAATCCAAATCTCCACTTTGATACATTTTATCTAGAGCCCCAGGGCATTCCATGCACATTAAAATTCGAAAGGCGTTTGTGTCGAGCAGGACAAGCCCCTCTGCCTCTCTTGGGACTTTCTCTGGGACTGCGTACAGTTTGGCAGTTGACTAGAGCTGCAGACCAGGGTTTTCAAACCGTGGCTTTGCTACTTAGGAGTCCAGGGGCAAAGAACAAGTGTGTTCTTAAATATCTCTGCGTCTCAGCTTCGTCTTCTGGAGAATGGGGATAGTACCAGTCGCTTCCTCGCAGGCCTTCCTGGAGGGACCCTGGAATTAACTCAAGGGAGTGCCCGGCGCACTGCGGGGGAAGAGGAGGAGCTCACAACGTGATGACTGGCACAACTCTGCAGTGTGGCAGCCTTACACTCACCCCACCTGATAGCTTCTGATAGGTCAGACCACACAGAAGACGGGAAATGTTCTTAGAGCATGTGAATTGATGAAAAGTAGTGATTTTTTGAAATCTTCTAAGAAAATCATCCACAGGGATTGTTTCATTTGTAGTTAGTAGTTGTCTGGTTTTGAGCTGTACCTCTGGACGGGGGTAGGAGCCAGGTGAAGAGGAGAGGTCACCAGGAGGGGGCAGTGCTCTGAGCTAGCAGTCTGAGGGCAAAAGGGCTGCACCTTCTCGGGAGGAGAGAAGCAGGGCATTTGGACCGGCTGTTCTGCTGGAGACAGACCCTGGGGCGGCCTGGCGGTGGGTGAGGACTCTGGGTCTCACCCAGCGAGCCCCTGAGATAACACTGATCGTGGTGGCGCTGGCTTCTCTGCGGCCCTTGGCCCTGCTGGGTTACGACACTGATTCTCTGACAGTGTGGCTTCCATGTCACACAAATCCCAGAAGAGCTCCAAGTGGCCTTGACGCCTGTCACAGCCCAGCCCCGCTGCGAGGGACACAGGGTGTAGTTGCCTGGAAGCTGGCAAAGCCCACCGAGGCGGGAGGCCTGGTCCGTGGCCTGGGGCCTTCTGTCACGGCTTCTGCATGTGGCTCAGAGTCGGGCCGC
This sequence comes from Phyllostomus hastatus, assembly GCF_019186645.2. NCBI lineage: Eukaryota > Metazoa > Chordata > Mammalia > Chiroptera > Phyllostomidae > Phyllostomus > Phyllostomus hastatus. The sequence continues at coordinate 25,191,258 of NW_025334024.1, forward strand.
TCCACCGAGGCAGGAGAGGGGCAGGAAGGGGTTCTGGCAGGGCGCTGCCACGGCTCCAGAATGAAATCTGCCCCGTGGTCTTGGAGTGGGCACTTGGACCCTCTGCTCAAAGGGGTCCTAGGCGTCCTTGGCTGCGTTCTGGGGACCCGCCCCGGGAGAGATGCCGACCTTGGCTTTTGAGATCTGTAGTGGTTGGGAAGTGGGAAGGCATACAAGTTTATGAAGTACTGTTAATGTTCACGATCAATCTCTGAGGTACCTGTAGTTTACGAGGCTGAGATGGAGGGGCCGAGCCACTCCCAGCCCCGGCTTCAGGCAGGCGGAGGCGTCACCACGTGACAGAGAGAACGGACCGGAAGTCAGGCAGGACCAGGCTCCAGTCCCCCTCTTACTACTGTCTCTTTCGTTGCCAACTCTCTGAGACCATGAGCAAATCACTTCACCTCTTGGTACGTTCATTCAGAAAGCAGGGATAAATGCACACTGTTTGCAGGACCAATGTTGGAATTATCCATGGTTGCACAGTTAAAGGAGATAGTGCAGTAGATGGGACATAGTGAGGAGGTAAAGATGGCTGACTATTATCTCATTCAGAATAGAGTGGTCTGGAGGGACTAACACACGGATAGGGTGGTGAATTCAGGGAAGGCCTCCCTGAGGAGGTGACACTTCAGCTGAGATAAGGGTGGACACACATGTTTAGGAACCACTAATGTATGACAGTATTTAAAGCCGTGGAACTAGATAATATTATCTAAGTAGAAACAGTTGCCAGAGAAGAGCAGATATCTGAGGAGTGGGCCTGGGGCCTTCCCAGCATTCAGCAGTGGGCGAAGGAGAGGGACTCGGCAGAGCAAATGGACACGAGGCGGCTAAGGTGGAAAGAGGAAAAGCAGTAAGTGGGGCGTGGTGCTGGGAGTCGAGAGAAGGTCATGTGTCAGGAAGTAGGAGGGAGGGCTTCGTGCTGCTGGGAGGCTATCGAGGTAAAGACGGAGAAGCACCCGTTGGCTCTGACCACGTGCAGTCAGCTGGTGGCCTGCACAGGAGTGGAGTGGGAGCCGGCTGGAGGAGACCGAGGGGAGTGGGGAGCAGAGGTAGTGTGCCCACCTGACTGCGCAGTGGGAGGTGTGCCCAGAGCAACGGGGACCTGCACTCTCCCTTCCAGTATAGCGGTGTGTGTTTGCTTTCCTGCGAGGGTCTTGGCCTTGGGAGATGGCAGGCTGGAGAAGAAAACAGAGGCTGGGCAGAACGGAGAGTGACTTTTGGGACCTGGGCGCAGCTGGAGAAAGTTTGGTGGCAGAGCCAGGGAACTCAAGAGGAGGGATTCATTAGTTAAGGTAGTTTCTTTGTGTGGCCTGAGCTAGAAATCTGTCCTTCAGTCATTCAACAAACACATGCTGTATGTAGGGCTCTGCCAGGCGAGGATGATCTGTTATTGGGTCAGACATCACCCCAAACGGAGAGGACTCAAGGTCTAGAGGAAGACAGATATTTAAACATTGTAGGACTGTGAAACGAGTCACATATAACAAAGGTATGTCCTGTGCTATGAGAAAGGGAGGGAAGGAAGGCTTGAGCTTGCCTGGGGGATGGGGTAGGGGCTGGCGAATGAAGACTTCTTGGAGGAGGTGGCCTGAGGCAGAGGCCTGAAGACCGAATGGCCAGCACTGTGTTGGCAAGATCATCCCAGGGCCTTTCTCTCCCCTCCCCTCCAGCCCTACCTGCTCCCCTCCTCTCCCAACTCCTCCTCCTCCTCTCCCTTCTCCCCTTCTCCTACTCTTTCCCCTCCACCCTTGGCCCACGATGAAAGGCCTTCTGTGGCCTCCCTTCCAGCAGATGAATTATGCATGCCCTTCAGCGGTGTGCCTGGCATCCAATTAGGGCTGTGGCCAGGTTGATAACATAGATTAAAATGTAATTCATTGGGGCTGACATTTAAGCCCCAGTGTGAATGGCAGGGAAGAGAAGCAACGCTCTCCCGGACCTTGTGTGTGGGGCTCCCTCTCAGCCCCCTGCCTTGTTTGAGTGATGCTGGCCAGCGGCCTGGGCCTTCCGATGCGCCAGGGTGGGATGGAGGCGGGGGTGGGGCTGGGGAAAGGCCAAGGAAGGCTTTGGCCAAAGCAGTTCTATTTTTTTTAATTTGAGAATAATTTGAGGTTGACACAAGAGTTCTGACAATAGTACGGAGAGTTCCCATATACCCTTCACTGAGCTTTCCCTAACAGTAACATCTTACGTAACCACGGTACAACGGTCAAAACCGAGACATTAGCATGGGCACAATACCATTAACTAAACCACCGCCGTTTTCCGGGTTTCATTCAGTCTCCCACTAATGTCCTTTTGCCGTTCCAGGATCCCGTCCAGGATCTCACACTGCAAAGCAGGCTTTTGAGATCACGCCTTGGCAGAGACAGCCACCCCTCCCCGCACCCTAGGCCCGGGGTTCTCAAACTTCTGAGAATTAGATGGGGTTTTCTTTCTGTTTGTTTGTTTTTTGTTTAAAAGGGATCTTGTTTAAAAGGCGCATCCTTCCCTAAACATTCTACTTCTGTAAGCCTTGGGGAGAGTCCTGGCATCCGCAAGTCTAACAAGCACCCTGGGCAGCAGAGACTCGCTGCCTTGAGCAGCGCTCCACGCAGAGTTGGGCTGGTTCCTATTTCCCTTGGCAAGTCCATTGTCAACTTGCAGAGTCCCTTCATCCCCTGGCTTGGCTGTAGGACTGGCAGGGCTACCCCGGCCGTCACTTCCTAGCCAGACCCTGGCAGAGAGGAGGGCTGTGCTCACAAGCTGGCCAGGGCGAGGTCCCAGAGGAGCCCTGCTGGGAGAGGAGATGGAGAGCATTCGCTTGCCAGTCACAGATAGATGCACTTTCTCATTTAATCCACAAAATGACCCCTAGGAGTGAATGCTGTTTTTCACATTTTAGAGATGAGGAAACTGTACAAGAGTGAGATTAAGAGTAGGATTGCCAGATTTAGCAAATAAAATTCCAGGAGGCACAGCTAAATTTGAACCTCAGATAATACTGGGGACATGCTTATATTTTAAAAACTTGTGTTCATCCGAAACTGAAATTCAACTGGGACTCCTGTATTTTATCTTGCAACCCTAATTAAGTGACGTCCTTCGGTTGTAGGGCTGGTAAGTAGGCCTCGACCTGGATTTGGCTCCAATGTCTGTAGCGTGGGGTACCCTGTGCTTCCCTGCTCAGTGCCCACCTCAGCTGCTGGACCACAGGAGGTGGGGACCGTGTGTATTTGCCCCCTGCTGTGTCACCAGCATTGACACAATATGGCAGCAGGTGTTGAATGAATAGTTGTTGAGTAAGTGAATGGCTAAACACATGTACAAATGGATTCACTTGTACCAAAGAAGCCTGCAGATGATGGCGAGTCGCTGGAAAGGCTATGCTGGTGAGGTGTCGTGGGACAAACCCTCCGATAGAAATGCAAGGGGAGTCAGGGGCTGGGGGCCTTGTGCCCACGCCGGGAAGCCCTAGCCCCTGCACCTGAGCAGGGACTGGGAGCCACCTCTTCTCGTCTCCTCGCAGGGTCTCCGCTTTCCCAGCTGGGAAGTGGGGTCGTGTCCCTTCCAGCTCTGGGCCTCCGCGGTTCTACGCTTTTTCTTTCTAACCTCACCTTCTTGAGCAGGTTAGAAAATACAGCCAAATTAAGGGGGCTGCTGCTGACTACTAGATATTTACTCCCCACCCTGGTATTTCTCCTCTCGCCTTTTCTTCCTCTCTCACCCTCCTCTTGCCCGACACTTTTCTAAGCACCCCCACGGAGTCCGGCCTCGTGCTCCTTTTGCTCGAACGTTCCCTTCCACCGTGCCAGACGAAATCAGAAGCCCAGAGAGACCCGGCCCGACACAGTTCCTCGCAGACAAGGAAAGGCGCTGGGAGTGCATTGTATCTTTTAAAATAGACCTGTTGTCGTCGGAGTGTATTTTTAGCTGTGGGAGAGATTGGCATGCTCTCAGTGCCACCATCTGCCAGAGGCAGTTGCTAGGCAACTGACACTGACGACAGCAAGGGGATGACTTCATGGAGGATCTGGGGACCCTAGTGGCCCTGTCTCGCTCCACTGTCTAGTTCCCGCACGCCAACAGCCAGGCCCGAGGGAATGAGCTCTCCCCTCCTTCTGGGAGAAGCCAGTGCTGCGTCAGGGCCTGGGAGCTGAGCACAGAGGCTGCTGTATAGGTAGCAAGGGACCCCGAGCCATCACTGCCACCTTGATTGATAGGTTTTCCATTTAGAAACTTTAGATGCTGCTGTTCAGATGCTACTTTAAGGCCCTGGACTCAGTGACCCCACTGTTTGCACGTCCTTCTCCTCAGCAGCCCCGCAGGCGCAGGCCTGAGTCAGAGAAGCCGCTGCCTGGAGGCAGGCAGCCCAGGGCAGGCTTCCCGGGCGAAGCCCTGGCTGGCGGCCAGGACCCCTGGCTTCTGGCCTGGTTCTGCCTTCAGCTCTCTGGGTGATTCGGGGTGAGCTCCTGACCATTTCTGACTCCCAGTTTTGTCACCTGCAAAGTTAGGATAGTGGATCAGGTAAAATGCATTTATGGGGCTAGGAAGCAGAATACCCATAGAGTAAAATAGTCCACGCGTCAGACCAGGGTCAGATCCTGACTTTGCCCCTTGCTGCCCATGTGTGACTTCGGGTAAGATACAGAATTTCTCTGGGCCTCAGTTGCTCTCTCTGCAAATGACAGCAGCAGGACCCTCATCGTGTTGTAGGGGTTCAACAAGGCAGCTCGTGGAAGGTATACAACAGAGAATCTGTACTTTGGAGCCCAGTGGATGGGTCGGTGTCGTGCTGTTTCTGTGGCAGAGACTTGAAAGCCTTCACCGCAGTCATTTCTCCTCCCCCAGACTGACGGGCTTCAAGCTAGGCGCCTCTCCAGCCTCCCTGGCAGCTACCTTCTCACTGAGGATACTTGAAAGGGAGGCGTAGGTACAACTTTTCTCGCTCACTTATCTAAATTGCTTCCCTGGCTGTCCTTTCCCTTTTCCTCTCTATAAGCCAGGGCTTGGATGTACCTGTGACACCCCTTTGCAGAGCAAAGTGACAGGCCAGGGGTTGGGAAGGGGGCGGCAGAGCAACAAGATGGGGGGAACCTGGGTTCATGCACTGAGAACTGTGTGCGTGAGGTTTGCTTGGGGAGGGCTCAGGACAGTGGCAGGTGAGTGGGGAGAGATGTAAGGAAACAAAGGGCGGAGACAGTAACTGATAAGGGCCACCCCGGTTGATGATGAGGGCATAGTTCATGGGGAGGCTCCGGGAAATGGTGTAAAACACGACCTCCAGAGACAGTCAAGGGTGAGGGAACTGGGTCACATTTATCCTCACCCGGTCAGTCCCCGGGCGGCGGCAGCGCCCAGGCACTCAGGGCTTTCCTGTGGTGTGGGCACAGCGAACGACGGCTGCCCACGGCCAGGCCTCCACCACAGACGCAGGTGCCAGCTGTCAGGAGCCAGGCTGGTAGGCACGGACATGGTGAGGGCGCCCGGGGTGGTGGCGAACCCAGCACCAGCAGCAGTAGCTATGGTTCCTGGGAAGAGAAATGAACTTTTGTGTTCTTTAAGCCGCTATATATTAAGGCGTCTTTGCAGCTTAACTTTCATCCTAACTAACTTAATTTCCAAATGCTACGCATGTGGGAAGTTTTGGTTTTATATAATCCCTCCAAGCTCCTGGACTCCATGTGATATTCATGGAGGTTATGTCATGGGCGGGGAAACGAGGTTAATGCTAAGGCGCAGAAGTGTCTGCATGGAGCATGCATCACACGGTATTTCTGGGGCCCGGGCCGTAAGTGGCGATGGCCCCAAGAGAAGGGCAGATGAGTGTGGGCCGGCAGAGTCAGCGAAGTCTTCCTGGAGGAGGCAGACTCCAGCTGAGCCCGATCTGCTGGCGAGGACTCAGAGAGATGAGGCAGAGAACATCCTCGTGGAGCCGTAGGGCAGCCCCTCCGCAGGTGGCGGGGTCAGCGGGTACCCGGCCGCTGTCACTGCAGTGTGGTCTCAAGCTGGCGGAGGCTGCCTTGTGCATTTAGAGGCCTGGGCTGCGGGATGCCTCTTCGCTGGGGGCGACTTGGTGGAGGGGGTCCAGCCACGGGGCACATCACCACGGTTTCCTGTGTTCTGAGGTGGGCAAGCTAGTGGCAGATGCCCCTCGTCATACGCCTGGTGGCCCTAATGTCCAGGTGGCATGTCAGGGCTCACTGACGCTGCGGCCTGCCTGCGGTGAGGGCGCAGAGGGGAGTGCCCTGTGGCGCGCTGGGGTGGGATGACCAGTGCAGGCTGGGCACCCCTGTGGGCGGTGCAACCGGTCGTCTCAGCATACAATGGGCACTCAGACTGTCTCCGAAGGCAGAGCTGGGGGTCCCATAGGGATCATCCAGCCTAGCCCCCTCGTTCTGAGTACAGTGGCGGTTCACCCAGAGGAGTGAACTCCTAAGGCCCCAGAGGAACCGGAATCCAGATTTCCGGACTTCCCAGGTTTAGGGAAGGGGCGCAACTGACACAGAGAGAGGCGGGGCTACAGGCCTCCCGTCTGCCGCCAGCTGCCTCTAGGTCGCTTGCTGCACCCACAGGCCCCTTTTCTTATTCCTGGAACCTCAGAATGAGAACAGAGCCCAAGAGATACCCAGATTGGTCTCTCTGTCTCGTGTCTGTCCTTGGTCACAGCAGCTGGCTTGACCTTTCCCTGCCCTCTACCACATTTATGTGTTCTGTCACAGTGATCTGTCAGTTCTCCATGGTGTCTGGCTGCAGTCACTCCTGCTTTACTTTTGGTTTCATTTATTTTAACCCGTAGGCACAGGTTGATTTTGCTAATGACTCTGAGTAGTGGGTTGAAGTCAGAATACCTACTTTGCCTCATTCTCTGTCCTATTTCTGTGGGAAAGGGGGGTGGCGGGAAGACTCCAGCTGTTCACCCCCAACCCCCAAGGACTGAGGACGAGAAGGAAAGAATGGAGCAGCACACCTGGGCTCCCTGGGGCCCAGGCAGCCCCAAGGCTCTGGACGGAAGGGTGGAGGGCCGTGTCTCTCATGGCCAGTGGGCTCTGAGGCCTTGACCCAAACCCAGGCGAATGAAAATCATCTTTTGCTGGCTTGTTGGAAATTCCATCACCTCTCCTCACTCCTCATGTCTATAAACGTGGAGCATTTTTCTAGAGTCTCTGCATTTTATTCTCTTTGGGAAAACATGAGCAGCTTTCTTTGTTCTGTTTGGGAAATTTGCATCTGGACTGGAAAGAAAGAAAGAGGAGGGGGTCCCAAGGGAGAAGGGGAGTCCCTGCATAACCAGTGCCGAGTGCCTGTGCCCTGGGCTGTGAGGAAGTGGGGGGAGGCCTCTGTGGGTCCCCTGTCTGGGTGGAGAATCAGACCTCTCGGTCAAGATGCTTATGGGCAACATAAGACATAGATGGACCCAACTGTGGGGTCAAGGGCTCACCCTGAATATACAGGTAGCAAGAAGGGAAAGATCAGTGTGGACTCTAGTAGCTAGAGAGGGCTCTCTGGAGTAAGGAATCTCCATCCAGGGACTGACCAATAGGACTTGGGCAGGACCAGGGGAGACAGCGAAGAAAGCAGGGGTCCCGTGCAGGGAAATAGCAGGGACAAAGCTGGAGAGCTGAGCTAATTTCAGAGGTGGATGGGTGGGGGCTGGGGGAGTGGGCAGATGGGCAAGGCACCAGGCAGGGCAGGAGGAGAAAGGGGCAGTTATCCAATGCCAACGCCAGTCAGGAGGCCAGCTGGTCAGCACCAGACCTCTGAAGGCCTGGGAAGGCTTGTGGGACAGAGAAATACATATCCACTTTCCGAAAGCTGTTTGGGATGTGGGGTGGATGGGAGCGGAGGGGCCCAGTGAGTGGGGCAGGACGAAGGCTGATGGGCAGTTTCCCACAGAGTATGATGTGTCTCAAATCCCACATCAGCCAAATTAAAAGTAGCTAGCTTTTGTTGTGCAGTAAACACGTAATAACATTTAATCTTTATGACAACCTTATGGTTAGAAACTATTATTCTCTCTCATAAAGGAGGCAACTGAGGCACAGAGAAAGACACAGGTCTGTCAGCCAGCACGTGGCAGGTCACTGCATGTGTCAGATAGTGAGCTTCTTGCAGACCACACTCACTTGGGCCTCACAGCTTTTCCCCAGGCCACCCCCTGCCTGAACTGCCTCCTCAGTGCCCAGCTCCTCGTCCCCCTGATGGACCCAGCCTGCAAGGCCTAGCCTAAAAGTCAGCTCTTCCGGAAAGTCTTCGCCAGCTCCCCAGCACGCCTCAATGATGGTGTCGAAATTGGCTGCTGAGGTTTTTGTTCGTTTGCCTGCTGTTTCTCTCAAAGCAAGAAGCCACTCTTATTTTTTTAATTGTTGCATTTTTAAGTACACATGTAATTGATCTGTAAAGAAACTTCATTTTTATTTAGCCTCATGCCTTTCCTCTCTCTTCCCACCAAGGTCTGGTGCGAAGCAGGGATTCGGTAAATATTTATGGAGTGGAGACATTTTCCTGCCCCCACTCAGCTCCTTTCCTGACCACCCCATTCCCGACTCTGCTGTGTGGGAGAATCCAGATGTTTTGCACAGCTGCAGCTCCGTGGGGCCCGTTTTGCCTGGAATTCAAGGAGTAATTACAGACAAATAAGTATTATTACCACCCACATCTATCAATGTCCCTCTCCTCAAATGCTCTTTCCAGGAGACAGGGCCGATCTCAGAAAGATGTTGTCTTGTTATAAGCCCAAGCTTCTTGCCGGTGCCCAGCAGACCCCAGCATTGACCGTCTGCAGCGGCCGGGGGACAGTACTGCCTGTGTGGTTTGAGACTGCAGGCCCCCTGAGGCAGGCAAACAGACCTGAACTCAGCTCCCATCTGAAGAATCTGTCTTCCCCCGTGGGCTTGGAAAGGGGTTTAACTTCCCCGAGTTTCAATGTTCTCATAGGTAATATGGAGTCACTAATGTGTCCCGGGAGTGTTGTTGCAATGATGAAATGAGATAGCATGTGTAAAGCATCAAAAGATTTCCTAGGCAGTTAATAAATAAAAACGTCCCTTTCCTCCCACTTTTGATTAATTCTTGAGTTCTCTGTCCTCTGTGGTGGGAATGGCTTTGGAGTCAGGAGGGCTTTGGGTCAGCAGCTGGAGCTTAAGTCCCAACCCCATTCACATTCCAGACCGTCCTGCAGGGCACGGAGGAACCCGTCCGGAGAAGCTTTCCTGGAGAGACTGGGGCTTGATCTAGGTGGAGGAGAAAGAATCACGTTTAATATCAGATTTATAGATCTTTTGTGGGGTGCTAGGGTGTCCTACAGAAAAAGACAATGGAATCAGAAGACCCTAACCATGAAACTCCCCTCCCTTTACAACGCCATCTCGGGAACAATCCATGACTTGTCCACAAAGGAAGTTGCCCGTGTGGCAGAGGCCTGGGTGCTGGGCCCAGCGGCACCGTGGGTGGCCAGGGCGGGACTCTGCTGCTGTGCGAAGAAGAACTGGTCACGGGCCACTGGCTTATTTCGCAGCCTGTTCAGAAAGAAAGTCCATAAAACTTGAGAGCCGAGTGGCCAGGTGCCTCCCTTTGCAAGGATGGTGTTGGGTGGGATAGAACTCGGCTTCGTTTTGCCAGTCTGTTCAATCCAGTGTAAGAAAACACCCTGACACCCTCACTGAGTCCAGAGTTGAGGGTCCAGAGAAGGGCAAGACAAGTGGCCAGTCTCGCGGCGCTTACTGTCGTCTGGAGGAGTGGGTGGGAAGGTGTAACCTGGAGACGTGGATGCTGACTTCTGCCCAGGAGCCAAGGGAGGCCTGGCCTGAGACTTGAAGGACGAGGGGTCTGCCACTGTTCTGCTGGGCCTGGCGAGTGTTTGCACTTCGAGAGGCAAGAAACAGTGCCGCGTAGTGGTCCAGAGTCATCTCACAGGCCCGGGTTCGACCCCGGCTCTCTCACTTGCTAGCTGTGTCACTGTGGGCCAGTCACTGGGTTTTTTCAGCCTCACTTTCCTCCCCTGAATAGTGGAATATGCTCACTGGGACATAGACTTTTCCAACTTCTCCATATTTTTGCCTGTTAACTTGTTATCCCCCATCCCTTACTTTTCTGGCAGGTTGTGCTTTATATATTTTGAAGCTATGTTATCGGGCACTTACAGGTCATTGGGTGGTCACAAGAGCTTCTTGATGGATTTTTTTCATCACAGAGTGTTCTTTCTTATCCCTGTGCGTGTTTTTCAACTTAAATTCCATTTTGTCTGATTTCAGTATTAGGAAACAGACTTCTCGACCCTTTTATTTTCAAGCTTTTTCTTATTTTAATTCACATATATGTTTTGTAAGCTGCATTTAGCTAGATTTAAGTTCAACCTGATAACCTCCAACTTTCTTTTAATGGAAGGTATTTGACATTTGTAGATTTAAGATGTACAACATGTTCATTTGATACAGTTTATATTGTAATAGTATTGTTCTTGTAGCAATATTTAGCACCTCTACCACATTACATAATTACCCCTTTTTATGGTGAGCAGGATACTTAAGTTGTAGTCTCTTAGCAAGATTGATGATTGCAGTTACAATATTGTTGCCTATATTCACTATATTGCACGTTCGATCTTTATGGCTTATTTACGACTCATTGCAAGCTGGTGCCCTTACACAAGATTAGTCTTGTTTCTCTACCCACCCGGCTCTGGTAACCACCACTTCACCCTGTTTTCTACAAATCTGAATTTTTAGATTTCACCTCTAAGTGATATCATATCGCACCTGTCCCTCTCTGCTGGACTTCCTTCACTCAGCACAGAGTCAAGTGCGTGCTCAAGGTCAGTGTGTATTGTTGCACAGGACAAGATACTCTTCTTTCTCATGGCTGAATTATATATATATCCATGTATAAAATCTCACATCTTTTCATGTCTTCCAACTTTTAATAAGGGATTCTAAGCCATTTACATTTACTGTGATTGCCATTACATTTGGTTTTATTTCTACAACCTCATCTTGTACGTCCTGTACTTTATGTGCTTTCCCTCTTTACTGCCTCATGTTGGATTGTTAACGTTTTGTTTGTTCTTTTCCTTGTCCTTCCTCTGCCAGTATAATTTCTCAGACTTGTTGTGTTTGTTGGCTACCTTTCCATGGCTCTGTGTGTGTCACATTTTTTGGTGAGAGTTTTTCTTTTCTTTTCTCTCTCTCTGTGCTCATCACTCTCTGAGTGTGTGTGTGTGTGTGTGTGTGTGTGTGTGTGCGTGCATGTGTGTTGCTTTCATTCAGCTCCCTTGCTTCCCATTTTAGATCCAGGCTTCATAATGGGGTGGGTGTGGGGTCTCATTTCATATGGATATTGCAAACTAAGTGATTGAGCCAGCAAATCACTTGGACAAGTCCTGGTTGCCAGGGTTTCCCGTGCCTGTCCACCCCCATCTCAGACAAGCCGCTCAGGATGGGCCACAGCCCCAGGCGGAAAGCGCAGCTTTGCTGAGCCCAGATGCAGGTCTGGGAGCCTGGGGACCCTGCATGAGGAGCTCATCTCTCCTCTTAGGCTTCAGGAGTTGAACTTGCTACTTGTTTCAGGTATGGGAGCACAGTAGGTTTTCAGGTTCTCTGCATATCTTTAAAATAGGTCCTGGTCTGGAGCTCTGTGTCCAAAGGGGTCTTAGTTCAGACTTAAGACTAGGTAGCAGTAAAACGGCCCACCGCTAGGCTGACCTTTTGTCAGAATTGCAAAAAAAAGGCAGTTAGTGTTTGTTGCCTCATCTTCTTCTTCCATCTCTCCTCCCCCGAGGTCCCCTGTCCTCCCAGTACTTCCACATTGACCTGGAGTCTTCTGGTCTGAAAAAACTCATCCTCCTCATCCGAAAGCCTGGAGATTTACCCCTTCCCCTCCTCCAAGGCACTTGTGTTGTAAAGAAGAAATCACCAATGGCATTTCAGGCAACAGGAGGAGACGGGAGTTCAGGCGATGCCCTTCTCGTTTTCCTATAAACCCAGGGGTATAAGGTTGTCTCTGGCAGCGGCCACACTCTGTGTCCTCTGAGTCGCTCCCAGACCTCATTGGGCCGGGGACTCTGACAGCGGTGGATGGCGCCCCTCATAACCCTACTGCATTGTGAGTGTGGGGAACCTTTTCAGGGAGAGGTTTGGCGAGGCAGCGATTCCACAGACTGTTGGTGAGGAAGACTGTTGAAAGAAGGAGCCAAAACCCTGGTTGCCATAGTTCAGTGGATTGAGCTCGGGCTGCGAACCACAGTATCGCAGGTTCGATTCCCAGTCAGGGCACATACCAGGGTTGCAGGCCATGGCCCCCAGCAACTGCACATTCATGTTTCTCTCTCTCTCTTTCTCCCTCCCTTCCCTCTCTACAAATAAATAAATAAATCTAAAAAAAAAGAAGGAGCCAAAGTGGTGTCTTTCTCTCATCATCATGTCTCCTCTGGGCAGGTCCTCTGGAGGGCAGTCCCAGGGGTCAGTGAAGTGCTATCCCTCCCACCTGAAGGCAGAGGGTAGCCTCAGTGGGGACTTGGCCAAATTGGACAGAGGGCAGCACATGAGAAAATTTCTACTGCCCAGCCTATGCCCGCCTTGACCATAGTCTCCCAGAGGGCCCAGTCGCCACGGGAGAGTGGATGTTCACATGTGCCGTGCCCTGCCACTGGCTGCCCCAGCCTGCCAGGTGGGGAAGTTTCCGTTCCGTTCTACACAGAGCAGAGGCCATGGAAAATCTTCGGTGGCTGCTGGCAGGTGGGAGATCAAAGCAGGACGCAGCCGTCAGAGGCACAGTCAAAAGGGCTGAGATCAAAGGGAAGTGGCTGCTCTAGAGAGTGCACGCCCCTGCGCTCCAGCACGGCCCTCACCAAGGCTTCTCTCTTTCTCTGTTGAAGGGAAGGCGGATGAGGAATTCGGGCTGTGTCTGGCCGCTGAAGCCATGTGCCAAGAGACAGACAATCCCAGAACAGCGGCCGTGCAACTGTCAGCCTTGAAGTGAAAATAAGATCCACTGGTCTACAAGAGGAAAAGAGGGTGAGCACTAGTGGGGTCAGAAAAACCATTTTCGAGATACCTTGGGTTGGCCTACATCCTGCGTGTGAAATGGGAGGTGGACATGTTTGCCATGGAAACCGGCAGAGGGAAGCTGAGGGAATTCAGGTCCTGGAAGGTGATTGCAGGACTCCAGTGCTGCATGTGTGCGTGTGTGTGTGTGTGTGTGTGTGTGTGTGTGTGTATGGGGGGCGCCGGTGGGGGCGGGGTGCTCGGTGCACCAGGGGGATGACCCAGGCCTCCATCAGTGGGAAATGTGGAGAGGCCAGAGCTGAGGCTCGGTTGCATTTTGGAAGAGGAAGGCTTCCTTTCTGAGGACGGGGAGTCTGCTTCCTAAACCATATGGTCGGCAGCTTTGTGGATTTTGTTTCTGTAGGGGTTTAACTTTATAGCAAACCTTAAAACAAACAAACAAACAAACAAACAAACAAACTTTGGCTAGGTTGCCGACAAGGTATTTGCTTGCTGTCTTTTTCTCCTTCCCTGTGTGGGACATGGAGAGGTCAGAAGCTCTTCCGCTGACGCAGGCAAGCTCCCTCCCCTTCTTTGTGCCTCAGTTTCCCCATCATTCAATGAGAAAAAGTGTTTAAATAAAACTTGGGCCAGGCATGGGTGGATGGGGTTTAAGTGCGCTAGTACTAAAATGAGTACTATGCAGGTTAAGTTCAAGGTGGCATGTAGTCTGCCTTGCAGCGCCCTGGCTTCTGGTTGCAGAGTGAGGGTCAGCTTGACTCCTGTTCTTCACTCTGAGCCTGCCGCACTTGGCTTGCACCTCACCCCCCAGGCAATCTCCAGGGCTCTTCCCCGAGCTGCCAAGCAGAGCTCTGCGGCAGGCTGTGTGTGTCCTTAGCCCCTCGAAGTGGCCGTGGCATCACAATTTTAATTTTTCCTGGAAGACCAGTTCCCCTGGACTCCCTGAGGCCCCTGTCCAGCTTTATTATAGGATGACACCGGCTCTTTCTTTCACAGTGAAAAGCTTCTTGTCCATCTGAGGCAGAGCTATTGTTCCCCGAGAGGAAAGCCTTGTCATTCTCCACATGCTTCTCTTAGGCCTTTTCTCTCTCGAGCAGCAACGGGAGTGGGTATTCATCCCGCCGAGTTCCCAGCAGCTGGCCTTGCTGCGCGTGGCTGTTTGGAGATAAGGTCCTTTTGTTCCTCTTTTCTTCCCTTTTAAGCAAACAGATTTTCTTTTGAGTTCTGGATGAATGTCAGCCCAAGTTTTGGGTGGGAAGCAGCCCTCGCGGAAACAACTTCCAGGGCCAGGCAGCAAAGCAGCAAACTGGGAAGGAGCCATCTCCCGTGGCAGGAGAGCTGAGCTGCCGTGGGCTCAGGCTTTCGTGTTGACAGGGAGGGCGGGGAGGGGTTCGGGGGCCTGGGTTCAGGTCTGGATCCAGTGCACTTGCTGTGTGACCCTGGGAAATTTCCCTGTGCTCTCTGGAACACATTCTTGCCACCTGTGCAGTGAGAGGTTTGGACCTGATCAATAGTTAGTTTGCAATGCATAAGAACACTTTGGAACTCTCTCTTAAATCGAAATCTATAGAAACCCAGTATGGATCAGGTGAGATCCCTGTTTTCGTAAGTCAAATGTGTCAACTATAGGCTCTATTGTAGTGTTTAGCCCAAGGTGTCTCAGCCTCAGCACTGTGGACCTTGCAGGTGGCAGAGTGCTTGGGTTCTCACCAAGGACCTTGGGGAGCAGTCCCCGGAAGTTAGATGCTCTCAGCCAGGGCCTTGGACAAGCAGAGCACTTAGTGGTCCCCTGGAGACACAGGGTGGAGAGGAGCAGAGAGCTCTTTGCGCAGGAGTGAGGGAGCAGGTCGGTCTTGTCCAGGCCTCCAGGTGCAGCCTGGGGAGGTGCGCTCTGAGCTAGGGGCGTGGGAGTGCCCCTGGGGCCTTCCCTGCAGTCACCGGAGCAGAGCCCTTTCCTAATCCTCACCTTCCTTCTGAGAGGGGCTGCAGCACCTTTCCTCCCTGGATGTGGCCCTGCAACTTTCTTGGGGTTAGATGTCACGGTTTGAAGCTCAATGTGGGAGGGTAGGAGAGAATGTACCCTTAAAGTTGTGGAGTTGCCCAGGCCCAGGGCTGGGAGCTCTAAGTGTAAGGGTGGAAAATAAGTGGGTATCTTCTGGGTTGCCTTAGCCAATCATCTTCTTTCTTTGTACCCCATACCTGTCTAAATCTCAGTTGGAGAAGTTAGCACATTCTATCTTCTATTATTTACCTGCATTTATATGGTGATTCCTTCATCAGGCAACATTTATGCTTCGTTTTTCTCCCACCTTCCTGCTCACAAAGTCTTGAACATATTTGTGTAGTTACTCAGCAAATTCCACGGGAGGTCCCAACACTCTCCAAGGAATATTCTTGGCTCCTTCGTAGCAAATGAGTTGTCTGTGTATGTGTGGGTTTGTTGCTGGACTCTCAGTTCTGCCCCATGGGTTTGCATGTCTGTTTTTCTGTCGATATCATACTGTGTTGTTTGCTCTAGGACATTGTATTGTAAAGACTACAGCAGAGACATCGACAAAATGTGTAGGAGGAAAGGAGACAATGGTTCCAGCATTTGAGAATAAAGAGTTCTGCATGGTGGAGATGGTGTCTCCGGGGGATCTTGACGGATGAGTAGGATTTCACCAGGTGAAGAGATCAAGGCAGAACATTTTAGGAGAGGAAAAGGCAATTAACAAAGACTGTATACAGTGATGGGCGCAGTGATAGGTGCAGTGATGGGGGTGCAGTGATGGGGTGCAGTGATGGGGGGCAGTGATACAGCCACCGGGAATGACAGGATGGAGCTAGACAGGAAAAGGTTTGAATATCCTGTTAGTATATTTGGTTTAACATGAATGTGAGTTGAATTTGAAGGAAGGTTATGAGAGGAAGCTCTAAGGGTCCAGCTCTATGCCCATGTGGGGTGTGAGGGCATTGCCCAGGGACCTGATTCCATCTCCAGAGCACCCTTTCTTTGTGTTGTCCACCTGTAGGCTGGTCTCCATGCTGAGGTCACTGCCATTGCTCCCACGCCTTCAGGGTTCCTTCCATCTCCCTTTGATCTCCAGTGCATACCGGCAGGGGTAGATGAGCATATGTTTTAAGCCAGGCCTTGGACTGAGGTCCTCTCTCATTTTGGTTTCTCCCTCGGGGCAACGTGGGAGAACAGAGAGGACCCATCAAAGGTCCATGGCTCTCAGGGACCATCCAGGCCACTGGTCTGAGCTACTGATGGGCACATCAAGGTCCTAGAGGTGACGTCAAAACACTGTCCTCATTGTAGTAGATGTGTAATGACTACTTTGAAAATGAACAGTTTTTTTAAAGGTCAGTATAAAGAAAAATCTCAAGTATATTGATGTCAAGTTAGTAGTGGGAATGGGACGAATCGTGAGGCTAGAAGGTCCAAGACCGAGTCTGGGGAAGTACCAGCATGCATGGAAGATGCCGTGATGGAAACATAGGTGGAAGAGACGGCCCTCTCAAGGAGGAAGGCCATCATGTACCCAGCGGACTGGGGAGCAGGAGGGGCTGGAAAGGCAAAGTGTTAAGGGGTTCGGGAGAATCTTGGAAAGATTCTCAGAAGAAGTGGCAGGTGAACTGGGCTTAAGAGGATACAAAGCTGGAGAAACAAGACATCTAAAATGTGTGCGTGGCAGGGGGAGATGCGACAACAAGGCAGTACATGTGAAGGCACTTTAATAACTTGAGTGAGTTGCAGTAGAGGCAGTTAATACTATTTCTGATTGGATGGGGGGACAGGGTTGTAGGCAGGGAGTGTCTTTCTGGTGGCAACTTGGGAGGGCCAGGGCAGGAAGATAGTCTGAGAGGTCTCCGAGTTGTTGACCACGTGGACATCGAAGCCCCTGGTGGACAGGGCCAGCGGAGATGCCATTTGGGGCTGGCAGTGTGTGCCTTTTCCCTGCCACCTGCCTGCCCCGTAGCAGCCTCCTTCTTCATCTCAGGAATCTCTCTGCTTCTCTGTGCTGCTCGGGGTTCTCTGGCCAGTCTGGAAACTCCATTCACACTTGGGTCTCTGGAACATATAACCCTACAATACCGGCACAACCCTCATCAAAGATGGGGAGGCTGAGGCCCAGAGGAAAGGAAAGATTTGTTCAAGGACACCCTTGATTCTGAGGAAGACTCAAGGTGGAACTCAGATCCCCGTGAAGGGCCTCAAGGCCATGGGCAAGAGCATAACGGGCAGGGTGGCGGTAACAGGCAGGGCCTACCCGGAAAGGCAGGGAAACAAGTCATATTCTTCTTGACAGCTTTTTCAAGCACAGTGTACAGGTTGGTCTTTAGGTTCCAGTGTAGCAGACACTGCTGACCCCTCAGTCCATGGCCCGGACGCAAGCTGAGGGCTTCCGTGTCTGCCACACCCCAAGTCTGTCTGCAGCTATACCACCCTGAACGCACCCCATCTCGTCTAAAAAGCCCTAAGTCTTTGACCCCATTGACAACAAACATGTTTAAGCTCAAGCCTGTAGAAATAATGCACAGGGTTCCCACTGTGATTTTTTTGTAAATTGAGGCCATATTAAAAAATAGAGTAATATATGCTTTTGGTTTACTTTACCTACCTTGTCACAAAACAAACATTCACTGCCGTTGAGAAGTCACTGCCCCTTCAGACGAGCATGTGTGTACAGTTTTCCACAGTCCCCACCACTCCTTATTGCTCCCCTGGCCCAGCTGCATTCGCTGCTTGTTGGCTGCCTTCCAGCCCCTGAAGGCATCTGGATGGAGGTCTCTGGCTTCCCTCATCCCAAATCTAGTTCTCTTCCGTGAGCCCAAAGCCTAACAAATGACCGTTCCCCAGCCCAAGAGTTAATCTGTAAATCAGAACAGGAAAGTCTTGCTTGACCAACTCCTCTCTTGAGTCTTGCCAGGATGCTATTCTTCACCAGTCCTGTGTCCTGTGTCTGTCTGCTCAACACTTGTCTTCTAACAGGCAGCTCCTTCTGGTCCCTGACCGGAGCTCTCCGAGACCGGCGGCCACCGTGGATGCCCGGGAGTGTGGGCGGACCAGCCAGATGAGTGGGGAGTGGGCGCACCCAGGCCAGACCCTGATCTGGGCTGTCTGGGTCCTTGCAGCTGCCACCGAGGGTGAGACGCCCAGTGGGAGAGGAGGGCTCTCAGAAGACAGGGTAGGGGGATCTCCTTGTCTTGGAGGATTCTCCACTGGTGGGAATGGAATTATCGTTCGGAGGGCTCCGCCATAACCTCAGGGCACCTGATGGCTGTCCTGGTGCTGTTGAAGGCCCCAGGGCCAGAGTCTCCTGCTGGGGCACATGGGCAGAGCACAGAAAACCCCAGTCCTGCCCTGGAGTTGCTCGCACCCTGTGTGTGGGGGGGCGATGGGGGAGCCCTCTGCCCTGGGCGCTGGGGAGGGGTGTGGGGCAGAGCCTGCGCTTCTGCTGTGCTGGCTGCCGGGGTGAGGGGTAGGGGCTTCCCTGTTGAAGTGACGTTGGCAGAGGGAGCGCCCGGACACCGGGGTCCTGCTACCTAAACAGCTGGGCTGTGTCTCCCTCAGAGCTCCGGATCCTGTGTGGGAGCCGGGCAGCTTGTGCCCTCCAGCTGAGGAGTCTCACCCTCAGGCCCTGGAGGAGTTGACTTCGGGCAGCATCTGCAGGAGAATTTCTTGTTTTCACTGCGATATGTTTCCTTCCATGCGTTCTCAAGAGCATATACCTAACTCAGCGAAACCACAAGTCCACAGATGTTAATTGCTTAAGATTCCTCTAGGTAAATGTGAAAAGTGTCCTTAAATTTAAGTTAAAGAAGATGAACGAGTCGGTAGCCACACAGGTGATGGATGCTCAGACCCTGGCGCTGGTGGGTCTGACAATGACGAAGCGTGGAGGACTCTGGGCCAGGCGGCTGTGTGCGGTCCAAGGGTCTGCACAGCCCGGTGAGCACTGTCAGTCCTGTGGGATGGGGAGGCTTCTGCACACGGGAGGGAGGCGGGTTCCCGAGGTCCCCAGGGGAAATTTGGTGGCTCAGTGCTGTGCTCCTAACAGGAACTGAGTTGGTGCTCTGGTGCAGGTGATTGATCAAGCAATCTTGAAGGAAGCAGCGGGCCTGGGTTCCTTCAGAAGGAATCCACATACTCCTTGTTACACAGTTTCTTGGCGGAGAAAGAGCGCTCCCAACTGGGGGAGCTCTGAGTTCGGCTCTTTACTGGCCGGCTCTGATTCCTGATTCCTCCCCGTGTGTTTCCTCAGGGCCCGCTGGAGAAGCCCCGGTGAGGAACACCAGGCTGGGATGGGTCCGGGGGAAGCAAGCCGCCGTGCTGGGAAGCACCATACCTGTGAACGTGTTCCTCGGGGTCCCCTTTGCTGCGCCCCCTCTGGGACCCCTGCGATTTGCAAACCCAGAGCCCATGTTGCCCTGGAATGGCTTCCGAGACGCCACTTCATACCCTAAAATGTAAGACCAGGCTTGGTCCCTAGGGTGGACTGCGACTGGGAGTGGGGGCGGAGCGTTGAGGGGGGAAAGAGGCCATGCAGGCCAATGGGAAGGGGGGTCAGGGAGGAGTGGGGAGGGCTATCGAAGTGGCTTCAGTGACCACATGGCGTTGTTAGAGCATGCAGCTCCCCTGGATTCCTGTCTGAGCTTCCTGAATTGGAATCTCCAGACCTGCGCCCAGAAAACTGGATGGTCTGAAAGCTCTCTAAGGATTCTGAGTGCAGTCAGCTAGGGAAGGACTGTCAGTGTTTCTGTGTGGCCTCTCAGCTAGACTCAGTGCCCACGGCCAGACCAGACAAGGGCTGTAGAGGGGAGCATCACACTGCAGGGAAGTCGGCACCGGCAGCCGACACAGTGCCCGTACAGAGCCCGGCCCACAGTGGAAAATCCACGAAAGCCTGTGGAGCGACGACTGGAGTGTGTCTGTGTGACACAGGGGGCCTGGGGGTAAGGAGCTCCCAGTCACTGCAAATTTTCACGCTTAGGTAGGCAGCCAGCTTCCTGGTGAATTGTGGAGGGGACTCGTGCATCAGGTGGGAACTGAGACTCAGGAATCTTCTGACTGTCAAATTTTATCAAGGTCTCACGGTTGGTCACATACCTAGCATTGGGCTTCCAGGCAGAAGGAGCACCCTAGTGCCAGGAAGCTCCCTTAGCCACAGAAGAAGACCCCATGTGGCCCAGGGACTGAGGACACTAAGTGGGAAGTCATCTATTCATTCATTCATTCATTCACTCATTCACTCAGCTCCTGTCTGTTAAGAACCGACTCAGTAACTAGATCTCCGTGAGGCCCTGAATGACACCACGGTGGGTTAGGCAGAGTAGCCCTCAGGAACCCGCAGACGGGTAGTGGCGGTGGGGACATGAACCATGATGACAAGTGAAATGGAGAGTGACAAGGGCTACCATGGGGTATCAGAGAAGGAGCTGAGGAAGCACAGAGACCCCCTGGCCTCACTTTGAGGGGGGCATGGTCAGAGACGGCTTTGTTGAGAGCATGAGGCCTTGATTTCTGACATACAACCTACAAAGGGGCAAAACAGGCATAAGAACTGGTCAGGGGGTAGACTTGCAGCAAATCTGTGTACTGTTCCATCAAAACTCTAGCATTAATTGAGTGATGTGTAGAAATATTCACATATACAGTGTCACTTAATCTTACTGTGTGTCAGGCTCAGTGATAGGGGCCATGCGGTCCTTAGGTGACTAATACAGAGTCTTAGGCTTCTAGCTGCTCGTGGTTGAGTTGGGGAATATGATAATACCCACATGCAAGTCCAGGAGAACTTCAAGGAAAAAAAGCCACAAAATATGCAGGTGTTTCCAAAGATACCTATGGTCTAACTGGAGAAATCTCAGAAGGCTTCTTGGAGGAGGTAACATTTGGACTGAATCTGAAAGAGAGGGAAGAACGTGAGCAAGCAGATAGAGGAAGAGAGCAGTCTGGGCAGAGGGACTGGCTTGAGCAAAGGTCTGGATGCAGGAGTCTCTCTGTACCCCTGCTTCGGTTGGTTCCTGGTGGCGACGCCTGGGGAAACAGCCTCCTGTTCCTCTGGGGGCGGAAGAGGGGGCTGCCAGAGCAAAGTCTTTGGTGTGCAACCAGCATCCTGACCTCTACAGTCTGGGGAACTGCTGAGCCAGTCTGAGTCTTTATGCGTGTGTCTGGATTGTGATGGTGGGTGTAGGCATGGGTGGGTGTAGGGGGTTAATGGTACAATTACTGTTAACAATGTACTTTCCTGCCCAGGAACCATACCAAAGAATCATGGTTTGTTTGGTTGTGCCATCGGGGGAGGGCATGATTAACTCGGTACCAAGAGCCCCCACAGGCCTCTTCTGCCCAGGTGAAGGAGATCGCCAGGCCTCCTCGCGCTGTCGCAAGAGCTGGCTCCTCCCAGACAGGTTTGCTGACAGCAACTCTGGGGGGTCTCCTCCCCTTTTCCAAGGTGCCTGCAGAACTCAGATTGGCTGCCCTCATATGAACACATTCTCAGGGTGCATTTCCCCAATTCGGGAGTGTCGGAAGACTGCCTGTACCTTAACATCTACGCCCCAGCTCATACGGACACCGGTGCCAAGCTCCCCGTAAGGCTGCGTGGGGACTGGGGGGGGATCTCGGCTAGCAGGTCCCTGGGCTGGGCCCCGGGCAGACTGGCTGGGGGTCTGGAACCAGGCCCAGCCTCCTGCTGGGTGAAAGGGAAATGTACCTTTGACATGTCAATAACTTCCTTAAAAAGTCATTGGAATGACGGATTCACTTCTTCTTCTTTTCTGATTGCTTCTTTATTGGCAGTGATTTGGGCCTTTGACTTTTATTTTGCTTTTTCCCTCCTCTGTCGAGTATGTAATGGTCCGTAAACATTTAGAAAAGATATTGAGTAAAAGGACTCTGTTTTTTTTTTTTTGTATATTTGCTTGGGAAACCTTTTTTTAAAGAAGGTAATTGCATTCTCTAATGTTTCTGTTTGCAATGTCTGTTGCAGACAGTCAGGTAATAATGTGGAGCATTTCATTTAATTTCAGAAATCCCATGTATAAGTGAGAAAAAAGGCACAGTCTACCATCTCATTTTTAGCCACACTCTCCCATCATCATCCTCTTCTCTGCCCCATGCCAGTGCGAGGGGAGACTCGCTGTATTGCTTTATGACGGCCACATCCGTTGATGTCTGAGAGGTGCCAGGCACGGTATAGCATCTCATCTAACTCCCACAATAGCCCAGACGGTCAGGACCATTGGGTCCATTCTACAGATGAAGAAGTTGAGGTACAGGGAGGGTAGAAGGGTCCTGCTCCATGCTCTGCCCACAGTAAGTGGCAGATGCTCGTGTCCAAGCCAGTGCTTTGTTCAGTTCTCCTTTTCCTTGGTGGCTCTCTCCTCTCTTCCTGCCCTAAGGGTTGCAGTCCTTAATATGACCTTTAAAAAGGAGAATGGAGGGGATTTATTATTAATATAAATAGTGACAATACCAAGTGAACAATGTTTTATGTTCCCTGTCCCAATTTTTCTAGTCGATATAGTAAAGTGTCCATACTCCTCTTCCCTTTTTCCTCTCTTCTCTTCTCTGTAGGTGGACAACAGCCTTAGATTAGAACAGCTTAAGCTGCGTTTGCTCTCTTACATGGCTTACAGTGATTTCTATCTCCCCGTGAGTCACAAGCTCAGTATTTAGTGAATACTTTCTGAGCACTTGAAATGTGCCAACATTTTTTGTGAACCTTAGATTCGGAATCTTTTTTCAACCTTGTAGTATCCTCATAAGTGAAATACTTTTATTTTTCACATCTTATAGATGAGAAAAACGAGGCTCAGAGAGGTTAAGTAATCTTCCCAATGTCACACAGCTAGTCAGTGGCAGAGCTTAGGATCAAACTCAGGTACTCAGATGCTGGAGCCCGCATGCGGAACCCTTAACCTTTCTACAAAAGACAAAACCCCTGATGCTCTTTAGAAGCGAAAGTGAGACATGTATACTTCCATAAAGAAAGAAGGACCCGTCAGGCGCAGGGAGGGGCTCTGGGTGCTCTGCAGGCTGACTGGAAAATTCCTCTCCCCTCCTTAGGTCATGGTGTGGCTCCCCGGGGGCGCCTTCCAGACTGGCTCAGCCTCCATGTTCGATGGGTCCGCCCTGGCTGCCTACGAGGACGTGCTGGTTGTGACGACCCAGTACCGGCTAGGAATGTTTGGCTTCTTCAAGTGAGTGTCCCCACGTGACTGCCTCCCCAGAGAGGGGCAGCTGTGTGGGAGCCATAGGGGACTCAGTGCCCAGCATCCCAAGGAGGAGTGAGCCTTCCATGACACTGAACAAATTTGACCCAAATTATTTAGTTAATTTTAGCAGCTATAACAGGTAAACCCTCAGGTTGTAGGGCAATAAAAATCACTTTCTCACTCCCATGAAATCTAACGAGTGTTCCTGATGGACAGACATCCTTCCGCATGGCCAGTCAGGCACGTGGGCTCCTCCGTCTGGGGCTCTGCCTTCCTGTAGGGCCGGGACCCCCTGCATCTGGTCAGCAGGTGCAGAAAGAGATTGGAGAGTCCTGTGAGGGTGGTCCCTCAGTCAGCCTGAAGGTGGTGCTCATCACTTCTGTTCATATACCATTGGCGGAGCTCCATCACATGGCCATACCCAACGCAGGGGGAATGGGGAACTATGTAGCCCAGCCGTGTGCCCTGCAAGATGAGGGTGCAGAGTGTGTGAGCAGTTAAGAGTCTCTGCCCTAGGGCCCCATCTCAAAGCTCCTCAAGTGCTCGCCTGGGAAGAGTCACTCCACTGCCTCCTGTCTGCTCCTCACTAACTGCCCACCCATCCTGGGAAACCTGCTCTCTGCACGGGCTGCAGCAGGGGGTTGTGGCCGGGAGCACGGACTCGGGCCGGGGAGTCACACCAAGGACCCATGGACTCGGGTCTCTGATTCTCAGCCCCTCCCCAGTGGGCGTGGGTGGTGTCCTGACCCTGCCCACAATCCCTGCCCCCAACTCCCCGGGCTGCTGCAGGAGGCAGATTGTGGGCCACATGCATTCTCACCGCCTCTCGCCCCTAGCACGGGGGACCAGCATGCTCCGGGGAACTGGGCCTTCATGGACCAGCTGGCCGCCCTTACCTGGGTCCAGGAGAACATCGAGTTCTTTGGCGGGGACCCACGCTCCGTGACCATCTTCGGCGAGTCAGCGGGGGCCATCAGCGTGTCCAGCCTGGTGAGTTCTCTTCTTTGGGACTTGAATGAACCTCGGGGGTGGGGTGGGTACAAAAATGAGGGTGACGAACCACATCGATCTGGATGGTGCTTAGTGTCGGACACCTTTATAACACATGGCCCCCCTGGAGTCTTGCATTGTGAGTTAGGGGCTCAGTCTCATTTTAAGGACAAGCACTGTCATCAGAGGGTTTAAATGCATCTCCCAAGATCACACAGTGAGTGATAATTTGAGGAAAAATCATTTATGTTTGTACAGTTGAATCCCTGGTATCCAAGTACCAGGATGGGTAATTGTTTGATAGAAAAGCTCAGTTAAAGCATAAAATAGCAAAGGATGCATGTAAACATGTTATTTTAACTTCAAACCTACGATGTACATTCCTCCACCAGCAGCTTGCTGCAGGGTCCCACCTTCTCAGAGCCAGTTCTCGGGCCGGAGGTCCGCATAGCCCTCTCGCACAAACCGGCCTCGGGACTCACCGCCCTCCAACTGGGGTTTTGCGTCCTCAGCGTGAGTGCGCACCAGAGGCCTGCAGAGTAGCCAGTGCGTGCAGCCACCTGCGGAGTTTTCCATCCCCCCGACGTGGTTCACTGCTGCCTTGTTCACCCCCTATTTTGATAGCTGTATTTTTTAGCTATCTGCCTCTATCAAGGTTTTTCCCCCCAAAAACATAATTTTGTGTTCTTTTTACACACGCACATCCATGGGTTCCCAGTGCATTGATTATGTAATGACGGTAGCACATGTGACTGACGACGCAGGTTTGGAAGCCAACACACCAGACTCTTGGCAGGGACTTGGTGGGAATGGAAACGTGCGGACGAGCCAGGGGAGGACGGCTCCCTGGCTCTGAGTTCTGGGTGGTCGGCTGTCCTGGGCGGCGGTTAACGTGTTAATCACACAAGTCAGTTGCAGGGAGGTGGGTGAAGCTTCTGTACATTGTACTCGACAATGTACAAGGTATTCTCTACCTTCCAAACGGCCTTGGAGAGCAGATTATGTCAACTTTAGATACGCGACAGCAGCCACCATGTCGTGAGTGCTTGCTAATTAACCAAACATGTGTGAAGCCTTCTCCATCCATTACGTCTCCTCCTCAGAACAAGCCTGAGACGTGGGCTCGATTTTCACTCCAGTTTTGTAAGAGAGGAAACTGATGCTTAGAAATAGTCAGCAGCTTGCCTGGGGTTGCCAGCCGGGAAGTAAGGAGCTCGCACTCACGCGCCAGAATGTGTGACTTCAGGGTTCTCCAGGAACCAGGGGCTCGAGAGGCTATGAAACGTACCCACCCCTTCACAACTAGTCCTTAGACCCTCAGACAGGACTTTTCTCTCTCTTGTAAGCTCTCGTTGTGAGGAGGCTTCCTGGGAAGGTGTCCTTAAAGAAGGGATGGGCAGTGTGTGATGGGTGGGAAGCTCCCCCGATAACTTCTGCTGGGTCCCCTGTGTTACCTCTCCAGGTCCTGTCCCCACTGGCCAATGAGCTGTTCCACAAAGCCATCATGCAGAGCGGGGTGGCCATCATCCCTTTCCTGCAGGCCCCCGATGAAGAGAGAGACGAGGATGTAGGTATCTTGTCAACACCTCTCTGGCTTCCTGTCCTGGGAACAGGTGTTACACACCCGTTGATAGACCCTGTGCTGGCCATACTGACCACGGCCAAAGCATCTGATGCTGGCCTGAGGTGAACCTTGCTGCTCCATGGGGGCCTGGTTCGGTAGGAAGTGGGTCCAGGTACACAATGCAGTACTGCCAGTACGTGTGTGTGTGAGTGTGTGTGTGTGTGAGAGAGAGAGAGACCTCATATTTTATCTATTATTCTTTGCTTGTGATGTATGTCTTCATTTCCTGCATTATATACAGCTCACCTCCTGTATTTAGTCTACCTGGAGTGCTCGAATAAGATTCTGGTGCTGTTTGCAGCTCAGGAAATGACACTGCGGCTTACTAATACTGTCTGACACGAGATCTCAGAGGGTAGGCGAGACATACGCCCCAGATGTTTGTCCTCTGTCCACTTGTCTGTGCATTCTGCCAGGATCTAGAGACCACAGTTTCTCATATCTTTCACGTCCCAGCATAATGTCTGGTAAATATTAGGCGACTATGAGTGTTTGCTCAATGAATGAGTTCACCAATGAGCTGATTCATTTAATGAATATTAATTAAACACTGGGCTGTGGAGCCATCTCCTGGGTATTATTTGTATTGGTGGAGCATTTTCTTAAACTCCTTATAGAAAAGAGCAACATGTACCAAGCCCAGAAAGAGTTACAATATTGTAAAAGCACGCTCTCTACAGAGGGAAAGTTGCGGTTGGTAACATGACATATGGAGCTACATTGTGTGTGTGTGTGTGTGTATGTGTGTGTGTGTGCCCTCCACCACACACATCCCAAGCGCCCATTGTTTTCCCAGCTCCGAGTTAGGATCTGTGGGTTTTCACATGGAGAAGGCACATGCTAACCCAAGAAGACTCTAGTCACTTTGTGACGAGAATTTTAAACCTGGAGCCCATGGATATATTTGGGAGGTGGTCCTCAAACTCCTGCAATTGTATGCAAACTCAATAGGTGCCTGCATTTCCCCAAAGAGAGGGTCTGGGGCTTCCGCCAGACTCTCAGAACATACAGGACTCCCAGAAGATTAAGGACCCTCACTTTCAAGGGACAGATTTTACACGTGTGGACAGTTCAGTGACAGGGCAAGAGGCGCTTAGCAAAGGGCTGGGCAGAGAAGGCGGGGGTCCCTGGAGAGATGGGCGATCAGAGGAGGAAGGGATTTGTAGGGACCGCAGTGGTTGGAGAGATCATCCTGGAGAAGGTGGGGCTTTGGGCCTCCCAGAGTGAGTGACATTGGTGCAGAAGACAGAAGCCACATGTCCAGGGTGTCCCAGGCTGGGGTGAGAGGACAAGCCACAACTCGGAGCTGGCCTTGAGCCTCAACAGACAGTTACGGAGCTTGCAAAGCAAATCCTCACTCTGGGGGGCGCCTGACTCCTTTCAGCACCCCAGTCGGGCTTCTGGGCTCTGTGGGGCCCCGGGGCCGGTGGAGCCAATGCCATAGGACTGTGACCTCACAGGTCACTCCGTGACCGGGAGTCTTGACTCCATTGCATGGGCCCAGACTGGTGAGCCCTCACCCCCTCAGCCATTGCTAAAGATGATGACCAGGAGCGTCAGGTACGAGTACGGACGACGCAGGACCCACCTGTCCTCACCGTGTCCTCTCCACTATGGGCACATGAGAGGGGGGAGGGCCAGCAGGCCGGACGTCACATATGACAGACTGGCCTGCGGCTGGATTGAGGGCTCTTTCCGATTTCCTTTCTCCGGGAGGCCCCCAGTCCCGTGCTGTAACCTGCTCCTCCTCTGGAAACAGCTGCAGATGATCGCGGACACCTGCGGCTGCGAGGCGGCAGACTCCCAGGCCCTGCTGCAGTGCCTGCGGGCAAAGCCCTCGGAGGAGCTGCTGAACATCAGTGAGGTGAAGGGGGAGGGGAAGGCTTGGGGGCAGGCGGCCCTTAGAATGAGCGGTAGGCACACCCTGCCACTCTTATGGATTTCGACTTGGGCTTGGAAAGATGGGGGCTGGGGATTCGTAGTAATGGCCGTAAATGTGTGGATTCTGGGACCCTCATGGGTAATTTAAAGAACTTGGTGGGCCCGGAGAGCCTGCTTAGGCGGGAGAAGACCCAGCAAAGTACGAGCTACAAAAGTTGGGTCCCAGTCATCGAAGGCCCCTCACTGGGTAGAGGGACCATGCTTGTTTCACGGCCCAGCAGCCTACGTCAAGATCAAGAGCTACAAGTCCTGTAGGGGCCCTTGTGGCTTGGTAGGACCAAGAACTTCCTAAACACTCAGTTGCCTGACAAAGGGTCTGCTCTGGTAGACAGCGGTGTAATACCCCCCTCTTCTGGGGGTGTAGGAAGGGTCCCGATAGCACATTCCGGTCACTGGGTGACTCATTGAATGGACTCAATGCTCTTTTATGTCCCTTCCAGTCCCGAGAGCTCCTGACAGTCCTTGGCAGGGCAGGGTCCTCATCTGTCGGCTTCCAGCAGTTGTTACGTAGTTATCTGGCCTGAGCCGAGGATGTGCTGTGAGCTGTGCTGGAGTCTGGGGAGTGGGCAAGTCCTTGACCTGCTGGAGGGTCTCACCCCACTTCCAAACAGACACCGACCCCCACTCCCCTTGAATAGAGCCAAGCGTTTCTTCCTGAGACCCTGGAAATACCCAGCCTGACTCTGGGCGCAGCGCTGGGGTGGACATCTCAGGAAGGGGGTCCCACCAGCCCTCAGAACTCTGGCCATGCCCACCCTCACCAGTCTGCCTGTTGCATTTGGCCAGGGGTTCTCCCACTAAAACGTGCATCGGAATCCCCCGGAAGTTTTTTTTTTAAGTTGGTTGGACGGTATCCCCAGAGTTTTGTGTTCAGTGGGCCTGGTGTGGGTGGGGCCTGAGAACCTGCATCTCCAGCAAGTTCTTGGGTGACGCTGATGCTGGTGGTCCAGGAGTCGCACGTGGAGAACCACGGTGCACGGCCACTGCGTGTCTTAGGCAGATGCTGTTTTTATCTCCTGTCAGCAGGCGAGGAGACGAAGGCCCCGAGAAGCTGCCCCCTGCTTGCCCAGGTGCATGGACACATCGGGAGGGGCCCCGAGCGGCTCCTTTTCCCTTTCTTACCACGTTTTGCTGGACTGGGCTGGCTTGGCGAGGCTAGGGTCTGGGGACAGCAGATCCGCGCACAGAGAGAGCTTCCAACACTTCTATTCTTATTTCAGAAAACCAAGTCTTTCACCAGAGTGGTTGATGGTCTATTCCTTCCCGACGAGCCTCTAGAGCTATTGATCCAAAAAACATTTAATTCCGTTCCTGCTATCATCGGAGTCAATAACCACGAGTGCGGCTTCCTGCTGCCGGTGGTAAGAATCCCGCCCGCGCCTCCTTCTTCGCTCGCTCCCCTGACAGCGAGGCAGGGGTTGCTCCCTGCCCGGGTCCCTCCCATGGACGTGGGGCGCTGTGCAGGCCGGAGCCCCTCGGCCCAGTGCAGAGCGGTCATCTCGCCTCTCTCCGGAGGAGACTGACAGGCCTGGGGTCAGCCTTAGCCAGTGTCCACCCTGTGCCTTGTGTGGGCTGTTGGTGAGAGAAATGACTGTGAAATGCTAAGAGATGGTGGGGTCCATCTGGGCTTTGTTCAAAAGATGACACGTGACTGTTCCACATAAGCACAGCTACTAAATACTTCCAAGGTGAAATCCGTGTAGGCTCAGAAACCTTCCGGCCTTTACACTTCCCTGTTCCGCCTCTGTTCGGGCACTTGGGTTTCCAAGAATGCTCTCTAAGCCAGTGCGCGTTGCAAAACCACTGAATCGCTCCAGTCATCCAACAAGAATGAACCGAACACTGGCTATGTGTGCTAAGCTCTCTGGTATTACAACCCGAGCTTGCATCTATGAACAAGTCAGTCGGCTGCAGCTCTCTGCAAGCTCCTGCTCTCGAGGGCAGGGACCGGGGAAGTGCATGGTTTCAGAGCAGGGTGGGGGCTGTGAAGGACACACACCGGGGAGAGAAAGCTTCCTCGGGCAGGAGAACGGGTGGTCAGGAAAGGGCCCCCTGGGAGGGTTCGTGTGAGCCGAGGCCTGAACGCTGAGGAGGAGCCGTGCTTCCTTGACCGTGTGGTTTGAGAAGACCCCCCACATTGGAAATAACCCTTCCTCTGCCCTCAGAAGAGTGGAGTGTTCGAACTTGTAATACCCTCACAGCTCATTCCTATAGACCGACCTCCGCTCCAGCTGGGGGCGTGAGCTTATGAAATGCAGAGGTTCGTCAAGTGACAGAGCTGGTGGGTGGTCACCGATCCCAGCTTCCGGACCTACAGAGAGGGACCTTCGCAGTCAAACTGTACTTGTAGATAACTTCAGTAACCTTGGGGTTCCCTCGTATTCGAGGGGACAGATACGTTTCAGTAACTACCCTCATGGTTCAAAATTTTTAGCAGAAAAGGTACCAGGGAGATGCCCTTGCCAATGAATAGCATCTCTACCCCCTCGTTTTAAAGCTGTGATATTGGCCAGGGGTGGGGGTCATTGAACACATAATTGCTCGTAGCTCTCCCTGTGTACTAAGCAGAGCCGGTGTCCTTAGCCACCAGCCTCACCACTTTGTGCGCCGCCTGCCAGCAGCCGGCTTCTCGGAGGCCCTGACTGCAGAGTCTTTAGAAAGAGAAACCAGCAAGTTGCCGGTTTCGAAAGTCTCTGGTCTCTCCTTGAACTTGGTGTTGAAGCCAAGTTGTGGCCTGTGTTGGTTAGCGAGGGCTGCCGTAACAGCGCCACACGCTGGGCGGGTTACACAACAGGAATACATTTTCTCACAGTTCTGGAGGCCGGGGCATTGAAGATCAAGGTTCTGGCCGGTCTGGTATCCTCTGAGGCCTCCCTCCTTGGCTTCCAGCTGGCCACCTTCCAGCTGCGTCCGCACATGACCTGTTCTCTGCGCGCGCACCTCTCTGGTGTGTCTTTGTGTGTCCATGTGGCCTCTTCTTGTAAGGACATCAGTCAGCTTGGGTTAGAGCCCACCCAGCCTAGGGTCCTCCTCCTAACGCAGTCGCCTCTTTAAAAACCCCGTCTCTACACGCAGTCACATGCTGAGGTCCTGAGGTTAGGGCTTCAACATAGGGACTTGTGGGGACACCATGCAGCCCATAACGTGGCCTTTCTGCAGGGAAGCCCCTCAGGTCCCACCAGACTATGGGTATAACAGAGTGGCTGCCTTTCATGAAACGTGAGAAGAAGCTGTATTGTCCAACCACCCACTGAGGCTACTTCTGCACACGCCCCCTGGGGGCGGAATCGGTTACTGCTTCTCCCGGTCTCCCCTCTGAAAGGCAGGGCCTGCGCCCCCAGAGACCAGCTTCCCTTCCGGTGACCTGATGTGCTCACTGGGCTCCCTGCTTCTCTCCACAGCAGGAGTTCCCCGAGGTCCTCAGGGGCTCCAACAAGTCTGTCATCCTGCGGATGTTACACACGGCTCTGGTAAGTTCCGAACTCTGCATCCCACCTGGGGCTAGGGACTCGTGTTCACTGCTTGCCAGCCAGGCATGTACTGGGTGCCAGAAATTCCAAGGACCGTCATTCAACCATTTATTCATTCACTCCCCACACAAGTACATCCCAGACATGAGGATGCTGATTCCTTTCCTTCTTCCCCTTGCATCTTTCTGTGAACATTTATTCACTGCCCACTCTGTTCTGGGTTCGCTTCAGTCATTTATATGCTGATCAAATGTTTGTTGGGAGGCCACCTGCCCCGGCACTTCCCGAGGCACTGGGGTGTGGTGATAAGCAGGCACCCCCTCCCCGCACTTGAGGAACCCGTGGACTGTGGGGTGGGCGGACCCGATGAGACCCTTCAGGGCATTGCTGCACAGATCGGGGCCGAGGGATGCCCAGGGCCCGTGGGGTCCACAGGAGGGAGGGAAAGGTTTGGGAGCGTGAGTTAGGTTTGTCTGGCGGACGGAGGCACAGCGGTGAGGGGAGCCGGAGGAACCAAGAGAACTGGTCAGGAGCAGAGAAGTGTTAAGAGATTGGGGGCAGGGGTCGTCCGCAGCCGGGGAGGGCACTGCGGCTGCTGCACACTGTGGAGGAATGGGAAGTTCAGCCCAGGGGCTGGGGACGGAAGAGCAACTCGATTCAATACACACTCGAGAAGGAGCCCTGTGGCTGCAGCCAGGGCCAGACCGGAGGCAGGGGATCCCTCGGGCCCTAAGGCTTGGGAGGGATCTGGATGAGTCTTGGCTGTCTGGGGATGAGCGCTGGGACTAAAGTCAGGTATTTAGACTAGAAGTTGGCCAGAGGAATCTCTCGGGCTGGGTTGGAGATGGCCTTGTGGAGCAAGAGGTCACTGACCTGGGCCTTGGGGGAGGGGAACACCTGAGCAGGAGGGAGTTCTGAGGGGAGAAGGTTTCCTGAGCCAGGGCCTAGGAGTGGGAGGCCGGGTGTGGGAAGGTGCATGAGGATCGGCAGGGGGTGCTGTCTCCCCTGGGGCCCTGCAGCAAGGTGGGAAGGGCTTGTCAAGTGGTACGTAGTTCTGCAATGCAGATGGCGTAGCCCTGCACCTGACCGCCCTGCTGGGCCCGCCAGAGGCTCCACAGAGCACCTCTGCTCCCGTGGGTTGCTTGCTCTGGGCCTGATCAGAGTGACCAGCCATCTCGGGGCCCAGTGGATGAGTCTGAGCAGTGCCCCCCACTGTGGCTCATGTCCCTCCAAACCCCAGAGAGACCTGGGAAGGGCTGTGCCTCTGGGTTAGAATTGGGGGGCCAAGGTGCAACTGCTTCCCCAGCGTTCTCCAGAGTGCTGGGCCCCTAAGGGCATCACCAATGTGGCAGACCCTGAACCCCCCTGCGTTCACCTCCCAGCCTCCGGCTTCAGTGCTTGGGCAAGTGGAGGGGCTGCGGACTGAGAGGCAGCCCGGCACCAGGTCAAAGAAAGCAGGGGTGCCTCGTTGGAGGACTGGGCAGCGGGTCCCAGGGAACCAGCAGAACTGAAGACCCTCTGAGAGACCCATGTTTCTGGTAGATGAGGGAGCTCCAAGGGACCAATTAGCTTTGATTGATCAGCTGAGGCCTGGCGGCAGTGCTGGTAGCGGGCGCAGGGCCGGTTTCCTGGGGTGTGACCGGTGTAGTCCCCAAGGGCCTCGTGCTCAGAAGGGCCCTGCACTAGGCTGGGTGGTCTGTTGTCGCCATCCTGAAAGTCTCGTAGTGTTTGAACAAGAGGCCGCACGTGTTCTCTTGGCACTGGGTCCCGCACATGACGCAGCCAGTTCTGCCCAGGATGTCGGTTTCTGAAACGTTTCAGATAGGCATTAAGAGCATGGGATTTAGATGCAAATAGGCTTGGAAGGAATCGTGGTTCCACCAGTTTAGACAAACCACTTAACTGACCTCTGTGAGCCTCAGTTCCCTCATCTGTGAAATGGGCTGATTCCGATACTTGCGCCACAGGCTCGCCCTGTGGCTTCAGTGTGACAGAGCATGCAGAGCCCTCAGAATCATGCCTGCATGGGTCTACGCCTCACATGTGGGCTGCTGTCACTGACCTGGACCTCCTGTGACTGTGACCTTTCACAGAACATCCCCACCCAGTATTTATCCTTTGTGGCTGACGAATACTTCCCGGACGAGCTATCCCTGCTTGAACTGCGGAACAGTTTCCTGGACTTGCTCGGAGACGTGTTCTTCGTGGTCCCTGGGCTGGTCACCGCCCAGTATCACAGAGGTGAGTCCCGGAGCCAACCCCCTGCGGGGCCACAGTGCAGCGAGGCCAGAGGCCAAGGGGATCCCTGCTGCCTGCTGCCCAGCTGCCTGCTCTGCCCTTCTGGCCCCTCACCGAGGGGGACCTCCCAAGGTGTCTGGGATGTAACCCTGCCTGCCGAGCCGGGCAATTCCCCTGCCTTTCAGAGTTCAGGAATGTTGGTCAGTTCTTGCTTTTCCCGTTCCTTCCCCTTCTTCAGGGCCGTGGAGCAAATTCCCACCTCCCGTAATTTCCTGGGACCAGTCTCCTGGATTACCTTCTGTAGCATCTTCCCAAATGTCTTAGCTCTGAGGAGGGGCATGGTCTAAAGTGCTGCGGCCATGCTGGAAAACTGTCAGGTTCTCGTAAAGATAGACAGACAGCTTACCCATTACCCCACCATTCTCCCCCAGGTGCTTGCTGAAGGGAAGTGAAACCTAGTCCGTAGCAAAGATGGGTGTGTGGTTATCCATGGCTCACTTTAATTGTAGTAGCCCCAAACTGGAAAGAACTCAAAGTCTGTCATCAGATAGATAGATAAATAAATTGTGGTGAAGAGGAATCAGCTACCGATACGCACGGCAACAGAAACATCGTGCTGAGCAAAGGAAGCCAGACACGGAAGAGGGCCTCTGGCGGTGGTCCGTGTGCTCGGGGTCCAGAGCAGGAGCCATTAATCTGCGGTGATAGGAATGAAGACTCTGTCCCTGGGTAGAGTGACTACCAGGAGACACAAGGGACTTTCTGTATCCGGACTAGGGTGGTGGCTACATGAATGTGTGTGCACTTCATGTGTAAAAGCTCATCAAACTGTACATTTAAAATCTGTGCTTTTTACTGTCCATAAAGGGGACTGCAGCTGAAAGACAAAACGAAAGGAGAGGAAGCAGAGATAAGAACTGTATTGTGAGGTCTTGCTGGAAGGACTTAGAAAAATAAGGCAGGACCTGGAGGGGAGATGAGACCCAGAGTGTGTGTGTGTGTGTCCACATGTGTGTGTGTACACGTGTATTTGTGCATGCGCTGTAATGGGAGACTTTGTAAGCATGGTTGCCACTATTCAGTAGAGAAAAAAGGATGATTCAGAGAAAGCCAGGGGAAACTAGAGAGCAAAGACCTTTCACAGAAGAGTGGTGAAGGAATGTGGGGTGCACGGAGCTTTTGGAAGCAGGGAGTAACTTTGTTCTGTGTGCCGTCCAGTGGTGTCTAAACTTTTGGCATCTCTGGGCCACACTGGAGGAGGAGTTGTCTTGGGCCACACGTTAAATACATTGCGGCACATAATCACACACAAAAAAATCTCGTGTTTCAAGTGAATTTACGATATTGCGTTGGGCCGCATGTGCAGCCATCCTGGGCTGCACGCGGCCCGTGGGCCACAGGTTGGACACCCCTGCTAGACAACCAGACTGCGTCCATGAGAGGAGGTCACTAGGAGGCAGACTTGGGTCGGTAGGAAGGGCTTCTTTGGAAAAGTAGACGTCTTGCCCTCTCCGGCTGCCTTCTCAGGCAGAGAGTGCTGGCCTCCGATAAGGAGGAGGGAAGCCCACTGTGTGCAAGCCACCTCCCTGCAGCGGGTCTGCGGGGCCAGGCCTGGATGGGTGGGCGTGCGGGGCACCCCCCCACCCCCGGCCGGGGGGCCTGCCAGCAGCTCTCCCCTCCACCTGCAGATGTTGGCACGCCTGTGTACTTCTATGAGTTCCAGCACCGGCCCCACTGCCTCCGGGACCGGAAGCCGGCCTTCGTCAGAGCCGACCACACCGATGAAATCCGCTTCGTCTTCGGCGGCGCCTTCCTGAAGGGCGACGTTGTCATGTTCGGTGAGGAGCTGGCCCCGGGGTGCCTGCTCTTGCGGGGACACTGGGATGAGCTGGGGGGACACGCGACTCCCTACCACTTGCACAGAGCCCCTTATCGGGCCCAAACTATGCGGGAGCTGGAGGGCTAACTTCAATTTACTTGTTTAACCCATGGTTCACAAACGTGACCTTCCCCTGGAAAATGCCCGCCGCTCGCATTTTTAGAATATTTTTAGAAACCAAGATGGAGAAGAGCTGCCAACATTTGCTTGGTGGGTGTTTCTCTTTGTACTAAAGCCCAAAGGGTTGGGGGGTGGCACTCGTGCAATCTACTTTTTAAACGATTAGAACCACTGTCTCCCATCTCTCTGACTGCTGGCCGCACCCTCCCGCCCTTCTCAGAGCCCCCACGGGGCTACCAGCCGGGGCAGAAGGCAAGAACCTCGGTGTTCAGAGCCCCGGCCCGAAGTGGTCTGGGCCCTGGCGATCTACTGTAAGTGCTTGTGAGCTGTCCCTCCTGAGGTGAGCTCGCTTGTTCCCGGGTGTGCAGCCCACTCAGGGCCTTAAATAATAAGCAAGTCTGATGAGGTGGTCAACAGGAAAAGTTAGAGGAACCGCACACAGGAAATGTCACTAAAATACTTAGTGTTTAAAAATCGCACAATGCAGGCTCTTGGCCAGTTCATGCCGGACTGTTGACGACGAGGGCAGAGCCCCTCCTGTGGAGTGCAAGAGCTCCGTGGTGTGTTCACGGTTTCGTTTGTTCATTCTCATCTTATAACGTGGGTTCCCACACCCACCTCCTGGGCTGGCCTAGGGATGCAGCGAGGTGATGCTCAGAGGCGCACAGGCAGCGATACCACTGTCACTGCTCGGTAGCCGTCACTGCGCCCGGACTGTCTGCCGGCCACAGGGCCCTCCCAACTGGGAGGACGAACGGCAGGCATCCAAGGGTTAAATCCCCTGGTGTCTGAACAGCCCTGAAATCAATGAGAAAAGAAACAGCACAGCTGAAAACTGGGGAACAGGTATAAATAGACAGTGTGTGGGAAAGGGAACGCGAGTGGCTTTTAAACATGAAAATCCACTTAACTTCGCTCTCAACAAGAGGACTGCAAACTTACCTCGACTGAGGACTCGTTTCTCATTGGTCACGGTGGGGCAGCACAATACATTTTTCATAATTGTTGGAACGGGTGTGGGAAAACAGGCAACCTCATCTATTAGTGGAAAACTCGGTAAGAATCCGAAGTGCATGTGGTTTTTAACAATTCAGCTTCTTGGATTTCTTGTGCAAGTGTACTTCCCCATGTGCAAAAAATATACCTGCCCACTAAAGCATTGCTTTTATCAGCACAAGTAACAAATAATAACCTGGAAATAATGTAAAGATCGATGAAAAGAGTACTGGATACACAAATTATATATTTACAGAATTGCATATAAATATATATATTTCTAGAACAATAAATGGTGATAAATGGGAGGCTTACAGGCGACACGGTGGAACTATCTCTTAGACAGAATTTTAATAGAAAGAAAGATGCATAGTCTGTGTCCATTACATTCACTACAGCGTCCATAAAAACGTGTACATGCGTAGCCTGCCTTTGGAGGGTGCCCAAGAGCCTGGTAGCAGTGGTTGCCTCTGAGTCTGGTAACAGTGGATAGAAGAGATGGGAGAGAAACTAACTTTTATTCGGTACTCTTTCTGCATCTTGGGTTTTGCACTTGGAGCAAAATGCTTTGAGCATGACTTTGTCAAATACAGGAATACAATAATCGGGGGGGAGAGAGAGAGACGGTCTCTGCCCCCTAAGGAACGTGTAACCGCGGGGGAATGGCTGGAAGAGCGTGGGATGTGCAGGGAAGGCGTGTGTTCAGCCTCCACCACTTGGAGGCCAAGATTTCCTGGGCAAGCCGCAGTTGCTCTGGGCCTCGGCACCCACAAATACGAAAGGAGTCAAGTGGCCTGGCAGGCTGGTGTGGACCCAGCGGGAGGAGAGAGGGGAAAGGCACTCATCCAGCGGGAGGTCCCCGGGGCGTCCGGCGAAGGTTTGCGGGAGCCGGATTCTGTGATCATCTGCAGAAGGAGCCACGGAGGAGGAGGCCTTGCTGAGCAGGAAGATGATGAGATACTGGGCCAACTTTGCTCGGACTGGGTGAGCAGACCCCCGGCCCCCCCACAGCTGTGGGTTCGAGGGCGGAAAGCTCACCTCCACCTCTGCCCTCCCTCCCAGGGACCCTAACGGGGAAGGCCTGCCCCTGTGGCCGGCCTACAGCCAGAAGGAGCAGTACCTGCAGCTAGACTTGAACCTGAGCGTGGGACAGAGGCTGAAAGCGCAGAAGGTGGAGTTTTGGACGGAGACCCTCCCCCTGATGGTGTCCACTTCCGGAGGGCACCTTGGCCCTCCATCCTCCTTACTCTTCCTTTCTCTGCTCCTGCCTTTCATGTTACCTCTTGCTTGCTGAGCAGTTACCTTTGTGTGACTTTGGTTTCCCTTCTACTACGGTTCCTCCCGCCATCGCTGGCTACATTCTGTGTTCAGCTGCTTTATGGAATCAGCTGCTTTAGCCGATCCTTAGGGAATTCTTTTCAACATCAAGAAAAATGCCATTTGCCTTGAAAATGTCTCCACTGTATCGGCAGGAAGGCCAGCCTTTTTGTTGGCATAATACTGATCTGGCGATGCATGTGAAATAAAAGCAGAATGTTTAATAGGTACAGGGAACGGAATTCAATTCTGGGCTAAAAACCAAGCTCCACTGCCCCCTACGTTCAAGATGCCCGTCTCGGTGAAGGTGTCTGTTTGAGTTTCCTGGAATGTGAGTCCTCCGACCCCAGTCCAGGCAGGATTCAGCTGCAAGCTATGCGTGAATGTCCTGACCGTCACCGGCTCAGACAGGACTCTTCCTGTGGCTCAGAGATCTGTGGGGGCATGCCAGAGAATCTCCTCCTCAGCAGTGGAAACCAGACATCCCCCAAGGTCAGGAACCCAGGAGTCAAGCCCCATGCAGCAAGGTCAGGTCAAGCACACCAGGGAGAGAAGATGTTTCCCTGATGGAGACTGAGACAAATCAATCATTCAGTGAATCTGCACTGGGTGCCCACCCTGTGCCAGGTGTTTCCCCATGGGAGGGTGCGGCGGTGAGCAAAGATAAGCTGTCCCCCAAACGGTGAGCAGACAGACAGGAAGCAGACACTCACGCAAGTGAGTATCTCATGATGCAAGTTTCTGCAGTTCATTCAGCAAAAGTAAGACGTTTGAAAAAGTGTCACCAGGGAAGCTACTTTGGGTTGAAGTCTGAGGATGCTGTCTCTGGGAAAATAACACTTTTAGTAAGAAAGGACGAATTAAAGTTAGCCGGATGATGGGCAGGGGGAACCGTGCACACCATCACTCAAAGGATGCGTTTCTAGTGTCTGTGTCCACGTAATCCCTTTTCCACCCTGACGTCAGTGACCAGGGCAATTCATTCTCCTTTGGGGTGGCTTCAAGGTCACCCATGAGGTGCACAGAGCAGGAGGGCTTCATGTCAGCAACTGAGGGTTCGTCTGGGTCAAAGACCTGCACCCACAGTCTGAATCTGGCCCCCAGAAGTTTCTTTAGTGCACATAGGGCGTCAGGTCACAACTGTTTTGGAATTCGTTTTCAACTAATTTTAAATCAGGGAACTTTGGAATTACAAGCCATGTTTCAAGCTTCCATAGATGTAAAAAAAGGGGGGCGAGGAGAGCTGGCAGTATGGGAGCTGCATTGTCACACAGCACCTTTGTGCCAATAAAGAGGTGTCCTTTCCTCCAAGCCCTGTGCAGACACCTTCCAGGGCACTGTCCTTGGTGTCTGTGTCTGCTCGGTGAGCGCACCACCTGGGACGTGCCGCCCTCTGCAGTGCACAGCCTGCACGGCTGCCCGCCCCCCAGCCCCCCCAGCCTGGCAGAGCACTCACTCAGCAGGGACTGGGGAGTGATGACCCCCACCCCCCATGCTGACAGCAGGGGCTCTCACCTTTCCGGTCCTCCGTGTTCCCCCCTGTCCTGTGCCTGCCTGTCTCCCTCACCCATATCACATGACCTCTTAAGGGTAGTCAGGTTTGGATCCCTGACCTCTCGTTTTACAATAATCTGAGAAGGGGGAGGGGCTTCCCCAAATTCCCTTAGTGAACCAGCAGCAGGACAAACCCAGGCCTCGAGTCCCTTGTCCCTCCAGCACAGGGCCCCCACCGCCAGGCTGCCCGCCTCCTGCAGGGCTTGGTCCTCGGCTGCCGGACTACCTCTGGCTCAGGTGACTGTGGCAGGGGTGGACCAGGGATGCGCGGGCCACTTGTTGGCTCTAGGAAGGGGACCTGAGCCACGTGCAAGCAAGCTGGAACTTCAGTCGCTTCTGCAGCTGTGAAAGGCTCATTTCTACCTTGACATGTCAGCAAACTAACAGCGAGAAAACAGCACTCAACTCATGTTCAAATCCCATCCTATTGAATGACATCACACATGTTATTTACATGCGGCTCCCAGTCCCAGCGCCCTCAAGGGTGGTTCTCATTTCGGTAGGCGTGTGGCCAGAGAGAGCGTTCCTCCAGATCATGCGGACACGGGGCCTTCTTCCCTCCTCGTTCCCGTCCGCGTGCGATCAGACTCCCGCCACTGAATTAAAATTGGAACATGAATGCCACTTGGCCACCGGACTTCTTCTTTAATTCAGGGTTTTCTGTCGGGCGTATAATCAGGAGACGACGTTGGAGGGCTTTCCCCCAACCCCACTGCCCGAGTCACACCCCAGACCATCTGAAGCAGAATCTTTTTGGCCCGGGTCTAGAAATCTGTATTTTCACTGTTGAGGCGTTCGGCGCCCCTCCCTGGTCAGGAACTGCTAAGTATCAGTAGTGGGGCACAGGGCCTTTCCAGGCTGCGGAGGGTCCTCTGAAGGTCAGCTTGCGTGTCTCCCTGCGGTGGCTGCATCGTCGTCCCTTCTGCTGTTCATCTGCTCCTGGACGTTTGTGGGCATCATTTGATGGGCAGTTTTAGAATAAGCACCTTTAGTTTCAGAACTTATTTCTGGGTTTTGGATTTGCAGAAGACAGACAGGGCCAAAGGCCATGCCCTTTTTAAATTACCCTTACGTTCTACAAAGTCACTTCCCCAAAGGGTCACGGCCCTCCACACTCGTGGGAAACACAGGCACTTGTATTTCACAGTCACCTTTGCTTCTTCATAATTGCAAAAACGAAATATTTCATTGCTTTCTAATTGTAAGTTAAACATTTACTTTTCTGCAGAAAATCCTCCCCACCCCCTCACCCCCCAGTCATTCTGGACCTGAATTGCTCAATCTGGAGCAAAACGGGAAACAAAGGGAATGTCTTTGCCTGTGACTTTCCTAATGTCCAGCAGAGGGCAGCATCATAGAAGGAAAGAAAAGGCTCCCCTCCAAGGCTTCTGAGTGGTTGTGATGGGATGGCCAAGAACTCGGGAGGAAGAGAACACCGGTCGAAATAATTAAATCACAGACCAATACCACTTTTCCTGTCCCCTGTCTCCTGTTACATTTGGAAGGTGAAAAGGTCCTCTATGACGCGAGAAGTCTGACTGAAATAACTCCCAGGCAGAGCGGAGGTCGGGGCCAGTGGTGTTTTTTTTCCGAATGTTGGTGCTTTCCCGCTGCAGAGGGGCAGGAAGGCGTCCTTTCCCCCGTGGCTCCTGATCCTGTCTCAAGGGCGCTGTGGACGCTGGACCTTTCTGCCCAACCCCAAAGCCCAGCCCTCCTCCCAGTCGGCCTCTGGCCCTGGCTGAGAGTCAAGGTTATTCCCGGCGTAGAGGTTGGGGAGAGGGTGGGGATGTGGGCTCCTGCATGCACCTGGGAAGCTGCCCTGCCTGGCGCTGCCCCTGACAACACGCACACAGGACAAACCCTCCTCCCCGCATCTGAGACAGGCCCGGTCTGTCAGAGCCTCGAGCGTTCTGCTCGCAGTTCCCGTTAAGACTGCACCTCATTGTGTTTCCTGGGGAAAGAGGAGTGGGCGGGGGAAAACTTGCCTTGTCACCTAGTTGTGTCAAAGTGCAAAGCACTCCTTTGGCAAAGAAACCGTTGTTTTTCGTGGATGGGTCAGAGTTGAAGTTGAGACGCAAAGAGTGGACTGGAGGGTGAAGGCCAGCAAGGCTGTGGTGGCAGCCGCTGTAGATGCTCCGTGGTGGCTGGGGGCGGCATAGCAGGCAGCGTGGCGCCTTTGGCAGGGTGCGGGAGCACACCATGGAGGCCCGGGGGACAGCTTTAACCTTGGCCTGCAGGAAACAGAGCTTTTTCCTTGCAGGTGCAGATCGTTGAAAGGTGAACTTATCCACCCATCTAGCTGTCCACCTACCCCTCCATCCATCCATCCATCCATCATCTACCTATCTACCTACCTATCTATCCATCCATCCGTTTATTTATCTATCTGGGTCCCTTTATATAGTTGCACTTGAAGTTCCATTTGACTCCTGAAATTTTCACATACAGGAGCCCATATATTCAGTATATGCTTTAGGGAACTTGAAGTAGGACTTCTGTTAGCACGTACAATAGAGTCGTGATTAAAATAATTGCATACTTGATTTTTGCATTTTATTCTATTTCTATAATTTATATATAGCCTTTAGTTATTTCATCTGTAACAATCTCATCTCCTCTATTAGATGATATGTTCTTAAGACCTGAAACAAATGTTTTTAAAGATTTTATTTATTTATTTTTAGAGAGGGAAGGGAGAGGGAGAGAGAGAAACATGAATGTGCAGTTGCCTGGGGTCATGGCCTGCAACCCAGGCATGTACCCTGACTGGGAATTGAACCTGCAACACTTTGGTTTGCAGCCCAAGCTCAATCCACTGAGCTACACCAGCCAGGAAATTTTTAATATGAATAAAATACACATCTATGACAGTGTACATAGTGTAATATAACCCGTGTTAGTATATGGGCTGTCCTGATGAGTTTTCACTGACAGAGCACGCTGGCGCACCCAGCACCCAGCTCCAGGCTTGGAAGATGAGCTGCACCCCAGCACCTGGACCACGGTTCCAGGCCCTGCCCCCCACCCCGTCCGTCCTCAGTGGTA
The DNA here is from genome assembly GCF_019186645.2 of Phyllostomus hastatus. Lineage (NCBI taxonomy): Eukaryota > Metazoa > Chordata > Mammalia > Chiroptera > Phyllostomidae > Phyllostomus > Phyllostomus hastatus. The sequence continues at coordinate 25,233,666 of NW_025334024.1, forward strand.
CCTGGTCCCGCCCCTGACCTCCAGCAGCGCGCTGCCCATTCCCCGGGTGCTGCACTTCAGATGCCCAGCATCATGTGCTCTTGCGTCTGGCTTCTCTCTCCTGACGTCCTGTTTCTGGCACTCGCCGTATAGTGTGTGGCTGCTGCTGTTTTCTTAGTCATGGCTGGGGAGCCTTTACTGGTATGAGTGTGCCGTAAATGATCCATCCCACTGCTGTTGGGCACTTGGATAGCTTCCAGCTTCAGGTTATTAGGAATAGAGTAGTATGAATATCCTAGAATATCCTGAATTTGTCATGTAGCGACTACCCGCTTGCCTTTCTTTTGGATATTGGTTGACCGGTGGCTTTGCTGGGTCGTGGGGATTGTATAGGGCAACTGTATTAGACACACCAAAAGTTTCTGAAAGTGGGTGTACACATCTGCCTCCCTACCAGCTGACAGAGCTTTCCAGCTGCTCAGTAGTCTTGTCAATACCTAGGCTTATTCTGAAGGACTGCTACACTTTTATTCTTATTCATCACCGTCTCTACCCCTGCTTAGTTTTGTTAGATGTAACAGCTGGTTTACACAAGTGCTTTCCAGGAGACAGGTTACTTGATAGGAAAAGTGGACCCTGGGTGGTCAGCTAGTGGACACAAGGGCAGGCACACCTTTGTCCACGTCATCAGGTAGGTGACCAGGCATGGGCGGCACCGGGGGCCACTGTTAGTGCTGCCGTACTTGAGGGTCAGGGAGCGTGCTCCCTTTGGCACTGAGATTCCTGCCCAGAAATCATTGTAGTCGGCACTGCCAAGGCTGCCGACCGCATTGGAACCAGTCGGTCAGGTTCCCGGGGTGCAGTTCGGCGCGAGGGCCAGTGGAGGCACGGCCTGTGTGGGAGCGCCGCCCAGGGGGGCCGCCCGCTCCGTGTGCGTGAGTGGCGTCTCTGGACCCCGCTTTCACTGGTTCCTCGTAAGTCCAAGTTCAGGGAGCTCTCCACTGTGTCTGCATTGTTCCCCTTTGTCAGGCGCCCCCTCCTCCCCAAGCCCTCACGGTCACCCTCTCAGCCGGGAAGGCAGTTGTCGTTGCTCTGTCTCTGTCCCCTTTCCAGCTGCCACCTGCTGTTCCCGTGGTCTCCTCCTCCTCCAGTGGGTGGGTGGGTGGGTGGGTGGGTGGAGGCAGGCTGGTGCCTTCAGGGCTTCCTTGCACGTGGTTTCAGGAGAACCTGGGGTGGGAGAGTGGGAATGAATACGAGGGTCTGGTTCTTCCTTAGTAGGAGTGGAGAACTTCCTTTTTAAACGAACATTTAAACACAGTATCATATGTGTTTCTACACTTTTGCCCCTTTACTGAATGGTTGGGGTGACGTTGGTTAAGCCCGTTGTGTAGGTGTCAGGCGTCCAGTTCCGCAGCACATCACCGGTTCGCTGCAATGTGCGTTCACCACGCTGAGTCAAGCCTCTGCCCATCACCGTGTTTCCCCTCCCCCTCCTGCCTCCGCCTCCCCCCAGTCACCACACTGCTGTCTTGTCTTCTTTTGCCCAATAACTCCGCACCCCACCCGCCCACCACCCCACAGCTGCCAGCCTGCCCTCTGCCTAGAACACTTCCGACAACCACGTAGCACCCCATGGCGGGCCCGCTCCGTAGAGTGCTAAGCGTGACGTGTCTACTCTTTGCGGTCACCAGGCTGCTTCACCACTTTGGCCGCGGTCGGCATCGCCCAGGAGACCCCTCCGACGACACACACGCTTTTGAGCTCCTTCAGAATTCCTCCTGGAGGGAGGAGAGCCGGGGCGACGGAGGCACCCGTGTTAAGTGTGTGCGACCCAAACGGCCCCCAGGAAAGCCTGCACCGGTTTACCTCCCCCATGAGTGGTGCAGCTCCTGTGTGTCCACACTCCTTGCCAGTAGTTGGCATGGCCGCCAAAACTTCGGTGGTGAAAAATCCTCGCCAATTTTTTAAAATCTACTCTTTAAAATAGATTTCATTTACTTATTTGAGAGGGGAGAGAGGGAGAAAAAGATGAGAAGTGGAGACATGTGAGACAAACATCCATCAGTTGGCCCCCCTTTCCATCTTCATGGGGGACTGAACTTGCACCCCAACCGCGTCCCCCAACCCGGAATCCTCCGCTTTGCCAGAGGGCCCCCCACCGAGCCGCACAGTCAGGCTGTTATTTATTTATCGGTGAGTTTGAATCCTGAAGGGGCACAGCATTGCACGGATTCTGTGTCCGGTGGCCTTGGCAGGAAGGTTGCTTCGGAAATTAGCACAGACCGTGCCACTGTTTCTAGGGGCACGAGTGACCTTCCCCCAGATGGCTCCGGTTCTGTGTGGTTACCCCAGGAGTCCCTGCGCTGTTGTTTGCTTTGCACACATGAGCATATCTCTTGCCTAGACAGTGAGAATTCCATTTCATCTCGAGCACAAACACCTTCAATGGTTAGAAGAGCCGTGTGCTCCCTCTGGTTCCGGAGACCCCGTTTGTAGCCAGCAGGCAGACATGGCCTCGGACCACCGCCTTCCAGACGTATTTGTTGCTGCAGAAGTTCTGGTCCTGGCAGGCACCACGGGCTTCAAGAGGGCGAGAAAGAACATCCCCGCCACCTCGATAGGGCACGTTGAGCGTGTGGCTTGCACCGGCAGGACCGGAGGTCCGAGCTCCTGTGTGTGCTGAGAGGGCGTGTGTGTTCCGTGCGGAGCTGCAAGGGCCCCGGGCGCCTGCGGGGCGGGACGGGAGGCCAGGGGCTGACTCCTCTCTCTCCCTGGCGTTCCTGTGCCCACCCCCGTTTTGATCCTGACCTGCGCCCCCCAGAGAGACAAGGAGGCAGAGAACAGACCGTGATGGGGGGCGTCTTGAAGGCTGACGTGTTCCCCGTGACTCCCGTGGCCCGCTGCGACCACCGGGGGGCCAGCGTCGGTCATCCTGGCACCCGCAAACCTTCGTGTCCCCTAGCATTCTGGAGACGCTGGTCACTGTTCTCGCTGAGGCCTGTGGGAGCCGCTGGGGCCCAGCCCTCCTCACACACGGGGAACTCAGCTGTTTCTGGAAAGGGGAGCTCACCTCCCTCTGGCCTTCGCAGGAGTGCTTGGGAGCTTGCTTTTCGGAGCTGCCCTCCTGACCTTTCCATGGGCTCACCTGTTTCTGTGCGATTCTATTTTGGGAACGGTCCTTATAGCATGTCATTCTCCTGCTTAGAGCCTTTTGGTTGCTCCCCGTTGGGCTGGCGAGAGCCAGCCTGGCCGTCGGTCGCCGGGACCCCAGGCCTTCTGTCCGTGATTTCCCCTTGCAGCCCCTGGTGACCGCGCCGAGAAGCCCCGGGCCCACTTCGCAGCGCCGCCGACGTCCTTTCTTCTCTGCTCCTCCAAGTCCTGTCACTTCCTGCCCAGCATCGTTAGGACACGGTGTGGACAGTTGGGGCGCTGATAAACTCGGACCACCCTTGGGGTGAGAGAACACACACACTTCTTCCGTGTAAAGTCATGTGTTCGCCCAGAGGTCTATGAAAATACCTATAATAGCAATTTGAGTTTGCAGAGTCATTTCCAGAATACAATTCAATCTTAACTTTCCTGGATGTAAATTTTTACATGTCTTTCTGATTCACTCTTTTTCCTTTTTTTAACCTTTAAAGACTGAAGATAGGTTTTACAGAGCAGCTCTGGCCAGCCGGGGCTGGGCTGACAATCAGGTTCTTGTCATTTAAAGCGAAGAAGTACAAAAGCTCAGTGTTTGGCAAAGCGTAGTATATTTGTTCCTGGAGTTATGCAAGGCTATTTAACATGGTGTGCAAACTTCAAAGCATTTACATAATGGTGATGTATTTATTTCACTGTGTACTGGGGAAAAAAGTCCCTCCTATCAAATCCTTACTTGAATGGATATCATTTGTGGTGGGAATTGCTAGGTGTTCCTTCAGATCCATCCTGCCATCTTTTGTGCCCAGCCAAACCACATTTCCCAGCCTTCCTTGCAGTTGGATTAGCCACGGGGAAAGTGCTCTCCAGTGGAATGTGAGTGGGAGTGAGGAGTATGAGATCCAGGCCTGGCCCAAAGCCCCACGCCCCGTGTTCGCTGCCCCACAAACCCCCACTGCAGCTGGCTGGAACCAACACCCACAATGACATTCAAAACCATGAGATACAGATGGCAGAGCCACCATGTGTGGGTTGGGGGTCAGCACCTCTGGCCCGTGTGCCCAGTCCAGCCCAGCACCTATTATTAAAACGAAGTTCCCTTGAAACACAGGCATACTCATCTCCCTGGGCGTGGTCTCGTTCGCTGCTGCTGCGCAGCGCAGGTGCATCATTGCCGCAGAGACCCTGCGGCCCCTAGAGCCCGAAGTATTTACTGGCTGGCTCTCTCCAGAAAACATGGCTGACCTCCCGGCAGATCCCTGAGGGACCATACAGCAGAACAGCACCCCAGTTCTTCCGATAAGCAAGAAAGAAACCATTGAAAGTTTGGGGCTCTCACTACCATAGTTCACCCTCATTTCCCAATCCGTGCTCACTCAGCAGGAGCTGAAGTAGGAGGCCCCACGTGATTGCCCAACAGAGATGCCTGCGTGACAGCTGTCTGTGCCATCTTGGATGGCCTTTGGACACCCATGGCAGGTGCAGCTGACTGGTCGCCAGGCCCCAGACCCTGGCCAGGGTGTCCCACACATGCTCTGTTTCCGTACGTCCCAGGACCGAGTGACCCGCGGCTTCACTGTCTCTTCACAACCCAGCTTCGAGGGCCTTGAGGTCTGTGAACGGGACTGACACCCGGGGGCCTGAGGGTCAGAGGGGAAGCGCTCTCCGAAGCTCAGCAAAGCGCGTCGGCTGTGGTGAGGACGACCCTCGGTCAAGCCGGTGCCGGGTCGCCAGGCTGGTGGCGGTGACGGTGGACTAGGCAGCCCTGCCCTCGCGGTACTGCCCACCCACAGTCTGCGTTCCCCGCTCAGTAACTCATTTTTGGGTGTGCACTTTTGTGAATCAGTTCCAGGTGACAGCACTTACAGTTCCATCTCCGCTCTTTATTTTTTACCATCGTCTTCAGTTTTAGAAACGCAAGGACACGTGTGTCCTGCTCACCTTTACTCATGGGGAGTTACATAGGTCTTCCACGTATGGAAGTGAAAAAAATTTTCTTTTCCAGTGAGTGTGCTTAAAGTACAAAGGGTCTGCCCATTTAGGGAAAACTGCTGATAATAGTGCAGATGGTATGCTGAGCTGAAATGGCTAAAAAAAAATAAAAAATAGGGGATGTTAGTGAGGGTGTGACCGAGGTTCCGGAAGCGCTGCCTGCGTTCCAGGCTGCGTGGGGAAACGTCCTTGGCCTCCGACTCGCGGAGTGTCGGTCCAGGGTGGACAGCCGCCCTCTGCCCTGCCCCTTCCCCACTCCCTTTCTGGAAGGGAGCCCCCCGTGTCGTCCGGTGGGCTTCCCAGCCTCTGGTCTCCCAGTGCCGCATTCCCCACCGGGAAGTGGATGCCGGTTGTCGCCATGAGGAATGGGCAAAGCCCAGGGGAGGGCGCAGGAGTACGGGGTCTCCCGCTTGCCCGGCACTTGCTCCAGTGTGTGCTGTCCCTGCATCTGCTGAGTAAATCAATGGGGATGGCGAGGTGCTGAGGGGGCTCATTTGGGACCTCCAAGGCTGTCTTCTCTCCTAAGACCTGCCCAGCCACTTAGGAGCAAAGGCCAGGTCTGAGGGTTTTCCTCTCCAGATCACCTGTTTCCACGCGGGGACCTTAGAAAAGTCCCCAGGGGAAAAGCCGTATTTCCAACCAGGAGCCACGGGAACAGGAAGCTCTGTATCACTTACAGCTAACGTGACGCAGGGGGATCACCCACATAAGCAGAGCTGAGGTCCGGCTTCAGGCTGGGTGTGCTCCAGTTCCACCCATCGCTTCTATAGAGTCTTTGTGGGCAGGAAGGGGCTTCCCTGCGGCGGTCAGACAACCAGCAGCGAGGTCTAGGAACAGTTGCCTCCTTTGTGACATGGACTGGTGCCCCAAGCAGGCATGACTGCACAGTGAGACCGGAGGGGTAATGCATCCTCACGTTCCACGTTTTGCTGAGACAGCACCCTGCGTTCTCCCTGAGCTAACAGCCAGGTCTGTGTTCCCAGGCTGCAAAGGCCAGTGTGTGTCTGTATGCGACACAAACAGCCTCTTTGCTTAGAAGACAACCCGGACTGCCCCACGTGGACAGAGATTCGGGCGCCTTGGATCGGCGTGCTCCTTATAATCTCTGTGTTTTCCTAGGTGAGAGGGAGGAACCCCAGCCCAGGTCAGTCTCTATGGAAGCAGTCACCCCTGGGGACTGCCTCTAATGCTGTCAGAAAGCCACGCCCCGCCCCCAACAGGGACGCTAAGGGACTTGTCCTAAATTCCCCAATTGAGCAGCTATGGGGCTGGGAGTTGCTCAGAAAGTTTTTGGGCTTTTCCTGAGGACCTCAGACCCAAGCTTCCCCTTGTCCACAGGCTGGTGTCTGCCTTGGGAAGCTCAAGGCAGCTAAGGTTGAAGTCCCCCAGGGAGGAGCCCTTAAGTAACCAGTTGTTTGACATCCTGTAATCGGAGAGCTGTGTCCCAGCCTGGTGGGTGAGATAGGCAGCTCAGTGGGCGTGGCCTAGAGGCCCCAAAGAGTTCAGTTTGGAAAAGGAGGTTGCTTTTGATTAGGCAGGGGCAGGCGGAGGAGTGGCTAACGTTGGGGCTGTGGAGAGCTGAGGTCACAGTCCCTTGGAGTCACATGAAGACCTGCAGGCCTGGGAGCTGCTGTCCTTCCATGATGTGGTTTTTCGCCCTGGTCTTGGGCTCCCTCGCCCCTTCCACAGCTTGGGGTGAGTCCTCCCAAAACACAAATGGAGGGGAGCACGTCCACCACGTCCGGTGTGCCCCACTTCCGGTGGTGAGGGGAGACGCATACAGGGCAGAGGTGTGACAGCTGCAGTGCCAGCCCAGCCGCCCCGAGTCCAGGGGAGACCCAGGGGTGGTGAGCCCTGGAGGCCACAGCTACGCGTGCTGCGCGCACAGGGACCCCCCGCGCTCCGCACGTCTCTCCCACCAAGCCTCGAGGGAGCTCCGTTGATCTCCCCCTTGATGCTTAGCCCAGACGTGGCCAAAGCCCGGAGAGCGACTCAGCAGAATATTACTGTGGACTCGGAGGGCATGGGTTCCAACCCCAGCTCAGCACTCACTAGCTCAGTGCGTCCTCGGGCGAGGTGCTTCACCCTCTGAGCCTGGTGTCCCCCTCTCCCAAGTGGGCCGCAACGGGGTGCCTCCCTCGTGGACCCGCGGCAAGGACAGAACTGGCTGGGTTTATCTAAAGAGCATAGTGCCTGGGCTGGGGGAAGGGCGACAGAAGAGCCCATCAATCAAGGGGGTGATTTAAAGACGAGGGTATTAATAGAAAATGCGGGGAAGGCCAGCAGATCGGGACATCCTGTAAACTGAAGAAACTGTTACTGCCAGTTCCCAACAGGAGGGCGGGGGGCCACACGAAGAAGCCGAGGAAGGGGGGAGGCTCGGCGGGCCAGAATCTGTTTGTGTTGCCGCCCTTCAAGGCCTGGCAAGCCCACGGTCTTTGGGGAAAATATCCACGGAGACGGTGGGATGTCTGGCACGCCTTTGTTCACGGGTGGGTGAGCCACGCAGGCTGCCAGCTGCATGTCTGTCTGCGGGTGTCACGTCAGGGCCCCTGCTCCCCCACGTGGCGCCCATCCCGGCACCTGTCCCCTTGTGTGTCTCTCATCATCATTGCCCCCCCAGCAGGGAGTCCCTACCTGTTTGAGCACTAGATGGGGACAAAGCCAGCAAGAAGCCAGAAACTGAATAACATAGCATGGTTCTGTGCCTGCCAGCTCACTTCATGTTACGGGAACAGTTTATCGGACCCGGTCTCAAGGCTGTGAGAGCACTACTTATCCTGCATCTGCAAGGCTGTGGGAATGCTGCTCCTCTTAGTCACCCGGACACTTGGGTGAGGAACTAACTGCCTTCACTTGCCCTGCACTGTGGTGATGGGACAGAAGGCGTCTGCTGCATGTGCCCATCAAAGCCCAGTAAGGCACGAGTCTGCAGCCGAGGAGGTCAGGGTTTATGGCCGAGATGGTGCCATGCGCAGAGGGACAGGTAGCTCAGGCTCAAAGGCCAGGCTCCTCTACAGCTTCCAGGGGACGGGTTCTGTAGGGAAAAACCAAATCCTTAGTCATGGTGACTAATAGAGGTAGGGCCGTGGTCTCCCACTGGTTGGCTGGTGCCAGGGTAGGGGGTGACTGATCGCTGTGCCTGGTCCCGATGTCTGCCTGTCCGATTTCGCAGAGGTGTGTTCTGCGGGGTCGTTCTGCTCTCCTGGGTCCTCAGCTACAGCACGGCCAGGGCCAACCTGCCACCTTTCGTCTGACTGGGAGCTCCGTCTCAGCAGGCAGCTGACTGAGGGGTTGCTCCTTAGAGTGCTGGTTGCGGGCCAGAACCTCGTCGACCTGAGGGCCTGATGGTTAAGCAACACAGAGAGAGAGATGTGGTGGGCTGAGGGAGCTCAGTGAGGCCAGTTTGAATCAAAGGGGACATAAATAAACAGAAGCCAGAGTAAAGAAAAGAAGGTTTCTGCACAGTGCCACAATCTCCCGCTCCTGAACCCACGGAGCTGTGGCGTCGCTGCCCTGACAGCCCAGCGCCACCTGGGTTTCGTCCTCTGTCTGCTGGGGTGCGCTCTGGGCGGGGGGGAGCTGGAACTGAGTGTGAGCGCGGAGTCAGAAAGGAGCCAGATTAGGAGGGGAACAGCCCCTGGCTGCTGGGTACTCCCTGGCGAGGCCAGCCGTCGCCCTCTTTAGAAACTCCGTGCTGGCTGCCTCCATTCCCTCAGTGTCCTCCTCTGTAAAATGGGCGTATGAACGCCGCCCGAGCAGGCTCCTGGGAAGACCCAGTGGCCCGGAGGCACACCTGGCCCATAGGAAGTGCTCACCATACAGACGTCACCTGCGCCCTGAGCTATGACTGCCGGGGCCACCGTTGTGGCGTGGGTCTCCTAATCCAACCGCCCGCCTAGTCGCCCTTGCCAGCTGGGCTGCTGTGACTTCGTCTCTCTTGGAGGTTTTTACCGACGCCCTGAAGGCCAGGCTTTCATCAGGCCTGGTTCCTGCTCAGACTTCACCCTCCTTCCCCAATCCGAAGCCCTTGGTTCTCTTTCAGCCCCGCCCCTGACAAGGTGCTCTCCTCCCCCCTCTGCCCAGGAGGCCCGGAGTCTCCGCAGCCGCTCGCCCTGGGCTTGCTCTGCCACTCCCCCTCTCTCTCCACTTCAGTGGCTTTCTCTCTTCCCTCGTCTCCTATGACGCCACGTCTGTCCACGTGAGTGCCTTCACCTTCGGGTAGCTGACTCTGCTTCCTCCCCTGGCCTCCTCCAGTCGCAAAGGGCCCACTTCCTGGGGCCCCTTCTTACCCTAATAGTTCACTGACACCCACGCCGGCCAGGTCTGAGACGGAACCTGGCGTCACGGCTCAGCTGTTCGATCTTGTGCTTTGTCTTCTGAGTCTCCCACCTCGGATCGGGGACCAAGCCCTTCTTCAAAATTCCCGATCGACATCGCTGTATTGATTCATAAGAAAACCCTCCTAATTGTACAAAGGAATCTGTGTTCAATGCTGAAAACTGGGAAAGCTGCCACGACACCACCCTTTGATATCTTGGTGGACAGGCTTCCGAGGAAGCCCACCTCGCTGCTCCCAATAGTTAGCAGCCACAGCAAAGAACAACGGCGTGGCCACAGTGTGGGGTCGGCTACTGATAACGTGAGACTCGGACGCCGTTCTGTAACCTGCTTCTGCATGTAGTGTCTCTAGTGTCACGGGGTGGACTTCTGCCAGACCAACTCTGAATTGTTCTTTTTTGTCCTGGCCGCACACTTTGAGAGACACTGGCCTTCCGTCCGTGTCTGGAGGGGCGCACTTGGGAGGATGCGAGGCTGGAAGTCATTTCTGGAGGGGGGTGCGGAAGCAAACCCAGGCCACCGAGGGCGGGCCAGGGAGGTGTGAGGGTGGGCGCGGTCCAGTGTCTGAAAGTTCAGGAGGGTCCCTGGTGGGTACAGCCAGAGCCGACAGGGGAGCTGCGGGGAAGAGAATTTGGCTCGCTGAGAAAGAGCCGTCTGCTCCCGAGGGGCAGAGCAGCTGGAGGTCTGACCCCCGTCTCCTCTCTGGGGCCCCTGCTCAGAGCCACCAGAAGAATCTCGAACCCCTGGCCTGGTGCCCAGGCTCTCGCAGACACTCCACAGCTCCCTCCGGAGGGCCCGCGGGCTCATTCTCTCTTCTTCGGGCAGGTCCTGCCCGGTGGTGTCTCAGAGCCTGGCCTCGGCAGGGTCTCATCTCCGCCCTCCACCTCCGTACCCTGTTCTGTCGGCCCTGGTCCAGCGCTCCCCTCCTGCAAGTCCCAGTGCACAGTCCCCGCCCCCACAGTGCGCCCACTCCTGGAACTCCTCACTGACACCTCCCTCAGGACACTGGCCACTTTCTCCCTTCTTCCCAGCAGGAGGGTCAAGTGTGTTTGTGGCTCATTCTTTCTTCAAGGCCCGGACTTCTGAGAAGGGGGCTGCCTCTCGTCCACCGGTTCACCCAGCGTGCAGCTCGGCACCCGCTCCCTAGTGGATGCCTGTTTCCGCAGGCTCCTAACCGTGGAAACCGTGTGCCTTGCCCACGCGCAGCAGCTCTCCTTGCTTTTATGCTTTGCTTGGTGCTGGTACACCTCCGTTCCCAGGTGCTCCTTTGAAGGAGCCGGTGCGTGAAGAAGGGTGGCCACCTCACCTCCTTCTTACATAAGAAGAAACTGGGACCCAAGAGTCGAGGTGACTCATTCAGGGTCAGGTGTGTCCCGACCCACCTGGAATGCAGCTCAGGCCTCTCACCGCTGCTGCGTCCTCTTTTCTTCCCAATGTGCACAGGGCACCCGCCTTCGCCGCCCGTGGTGGACACCGTGCAGGGCAAAGTCCTGGGGACGTACGTCAGCTTAGAGGGGTCCACAGCGCCGGTGGCCGTTTTCCTGGGCGTCCCTTTCGCCAAGCCTCCTCTGGGACCCCTGAGGTTCGCCCCCCCGCAGCCTGCAGAGCCCTGGATCTTCGTGAAGAACGCCACCTCTTACCCTCCGATGTGAGTGTGGGCACCTTCTGGGGGGACGCTGGCCTCGGAGGGGCCTCGGGAGGGCACTGAGGCCAGCCTCTGAGTGGTTTCCCGTCCCTCTGGAGTCCTTGAGATACGGTCGGTCCTTGAACACATTCCAGAGCTGCCACGGCATTCTAGACCCTTTGGTCCACAAGTATTTATGGAACACCTACTGTGTGCCTGGGACGTTCTGGGTGGCTGATCCCCGTCAGTGAAGGAAACACACATGTTTCCTGGGGAGCCTTCCTGGGGCTTCCGTTCCAGCAGGGAGAGAGTTCAGAAACAACTCGCAAATGAATTATGTGATAGGTCAGAATATAAAAAGTGCTGTGGGGAAAACAATGACAGTTGAGTAGGTGATGGGGACGAGAAGCAGGCTTCTGTTTGTTCTCCTGTCTTGAAGGTTGCCGTGTTTGGGGAGCGGGGAGGGCCAGGCAGTGTCTGGGGGGAGTGCTTTGGGGTGTCCCCCGGCGGGTTCTCAGTTGCCAGGTGTGTCTAGCTACCTAGTCCCAAGGGCCACTCGGGCCTGGCCCACGCTGGGCCGGGGACTCAGTCAACGTCACCAATCCCAGTCTCTGCTGGCTCCTCCCAGGCTGTCACCAGGGCGAGTAGCAGTGCTCACCTGGGGTGGGTGGACGAGGGGATGCCAGAACCCCAGCATATACGGGTGGCAGACCCTTCGAGAAATCACAGCCCCTGCTTGGACGTGGCCGACTGGGGCCCAGAGCAGGGAGGAAGCTCACTCAAGGTCACCCTGCACCCCGGTGGCTGAGGCAGTTCTCCTGATGCCACCCTACCAGGTCCTCACCCCGATCTGTCACGGGCCCCATGCCTGCTGCCATTTGAGTGACTTCTGATGGTTCCCAGCAGTCTCCTGTGGCCTAGACCACCTGGGTTACCTGGTGGAGGAACATGGTCGCCCTGGACCTCCCGTGGGAGCCCAGTGGAGAGCCAGGCCACGTCCAGGGCGGCCGTGGCCTGGTGGCCTCCTGTTGTTGACACAGCGCACCAGGGGTCCTGAGGGCCAGGAGAGAAGCCAGGCCTCCTCAGTGTGCTTGGTCCTGGGAGGCTTTAGTGAGGCCCTGGCAGGGGTTGGGGGGGTTTGGGAGGGATTGTGGGGGGGACACCCAGCCCCGCCCACCCCAGTGCCTTTGCCCTGGTAAGCAGCACTCTGCACAGGCCTGGAGCTCCCAGTCCCAGTCCCAGGCCCGGCCTGAGTGCAGGGGACGGCTCCGTGCTCAGCTCCGGCTGGGCCTCAGGACGTCTCCTGCCTGTCCCCTGCCAGGTGCTCCCAAGACCCAGTGAAAGGCCAGGTGCTCTCAGAGCTCTTTACCAACCGCAAGGAGAGCATCCCTCTCAAGTTTTCTGAAGACTGCCTTTACCTGAACGTCTACACTCCCGCTGACCTGACGAAGAAAAGCAGGCTGCCGGTAAGTGGCCGGTTCCAGCGCTGGCGGCCCTTCTGGTGTTGGGGGAAAGGCGAGGCAGCTCTGTCAGGGCCCAGGGCTTCCCTTTCCCCCGCAGCCAGGCCGCGTGCCCCCGGGGGACGCACGTGTGCCATGCCTCAGTGTCCCCTGGGGATCGTCACGGTGCCTCTGGGGGAGTTTGCTGTGCATCTGTCCCTCGCAGTCAGTGCCCCCACGTCCTTCCCCGCAACAGAGGGACAAGAGTGATCCCAGTTGCCAGGTTCGGAATCTTGTTTTCAGAGAAGCTAAGATGCAATTTTCTTTCTCTTTTTTTAAAGCTATGAATTTTTTTAAAGATTTCATTTATTTGTTTTAGAGAAGTGGGAAGAGAGGGAGAAAGAGGGAGGGAAACATTGATGGATGAGAGATACATTCATTGATCAGTTGCCTCTGGTGCACCTCCAAATGGGGAACCGGGGACCTGGCCCTCAACCCAGGCACGTGCCCCAACTGGGAACTGAACCGGTGACCCTTTGATTAGCAAGCCAGCACTCAATTCACTGAGCCACCCCAGCCAGGGCTGACATAGTGTTCAATCAAGTTAGAGCCTGAAGGAGTCTTACAGAGAAGGCAGCAACCCAACCTTCTTACACAGGTAGAGAAACCGAGGCCCAGAGAGGGAGAGGCGGGGCCACCCATACAGCTGGCAGGACCCCAGCAAGAGCTTTCTGGCCTCCAAACCCGCTGTTCCGGGGTGGGGGGTGGGGGAACCGAGCCTGCGTGTGGTCTTTCTCGGCACTCTCGGACCCCTCTCTGACAGCGACCAGTGTCCCACAGTGACACTGAGGCCCCTGCAGGCACATCCTGGGGGCAATCCAGCAAGCACTCTCCTTTGTCTCCGCCCCAAATCTGGGATCTTCTTTTTGCTGGTGGCTGGGTGGATGACCCAGGGAGTCAGCATGTCAGTGCACAGGGTCTCAGAGGTGGAGCAGGCTTGCAGCTGGAAGGTGTGGGTGGGTCGCTGGTGGCAACCCCTGGGATGGACAGGGAGGGGTGTGAGTCCCCAATCATATCCCAGGAACAACCCTGGCCAGATGTGCCCAGGGATGGGGGGAGGGTGTCCGTGAACTTGGGACTGCACGTACTTGGCTCAGAGAGGTGGGGGACAAATGTTTACTCCCCACTCATTCACTTACCCACCCTTCTATTTTGTGCTGGGTGCCCCCATATGCATACGCACAGCTAGAAGTGGGTTTAGGAGAAAGGAGGAGCATTAAACCATTACCACGTAACCCCTGCCTTTGAGGGTCTCACCCCCCAGGCTACACAGACAGGCCAGCATCTTCAGCAGATCCCTGCTGACCATCCTTGGCTCAGCCGCCACTCAGGGGTGGAGGAACCCAGCCCCGCCGCCTGGAGGTGGGCAGGGATCGGAGATGCAGGAGGAGTGGGGGCTCAGGGAACCCAGCGGCAGCAGAGCCTTCACTTGCGGACACAGGCTCTGGCACTGCAGGGCCTGGGTTGAAGTCCTGGTTCTGCCTTTTACTAGCAGAGAGACCGTTACCGCCAAAGAGGACTTGTGTCGTACGAGGACTCAGTAATGAGTATCAAGCTTGGTCTCAGTGCCTGGCGCAGCACACAGGGCGAGTGCCCTTGACCTGTTAGTGAGAGGGGAAGCAAAGATCTTGCTCTTAACCTAAGAGCCCACCTACTGCACCATGTCCATTGGCTGCAGCATCCTGGGCGGCTCAACGTATGGACTCTGGAGGCAGAATGCATGGGTTCAAGTGCTGCTTCTGCCACTTATTAGCTGTGTGACCGTGGACAGGTGAAGTGCCTCAGTCTTCCTGTCTGTTAAACGGGATGACAGTGGTCTGCGGGAGGGTTTATCGTAAAGTGCTTAGAACTTGGCCATGTGGTTCTTATTCAAAGTTCTTTTATTTTTCTACTAACAAAATAAGTACAATGTTATTCTTTTAGCCACCCTCACCTCCCTGCAAAGAGAGCTGTTTAAATGCAAGAGCCATTCTTTAGGAATTGTTGTGTCCCACGCTCACCCTCAATTGTTGTTCTTAGAATTCTCTAGACTTTCAGAGCACATGTGTCAAATGACTAAAGACTTCTTGGAGGAGGTGACTTTTAGACTGTGCTGTGGAGGATGGGTGGGATTTGGGGATCCAGAGGAGGGAGAGGGAAGGGATATTAGGAAGAGATGGCATCAAAGGCACGTATGCTTCTCGAGATGGTCACTCACACGCACGAGAGAAGTTGAGCTCTCTGCACGAGAGATAAGGAGTGAGGCCGAAATCCCTAGGCTGCCGGCAGAGTGTGCGGAGCCCGGGGGAGAGATCCGGGCATGAGGGTGATGGGAGTGTCATGGAGGAGATGACACCCTTGGCCTTGGCTACTCCCATGAGGCTGTTTTCAGCGTGAAGAGCCTCGAGGGGAGGTGGTCCCAGGGCTGAAGGAGCCAGCAGGGGCCGCCAGGGTGGGCTGAGCTGGGGATTGTCGGGTCCCAGCCAGGAGGGTGGGCAGGCGAGCGTCGGCCCGCTCCAACGTTGCCGGGGGCTGATGCACTTTGGAGCACAGCCCCCCTGTGTCACGGGCGAGAGGTGAGTGGCCAGACCAGAAAAGCTCTCCAGGTCCTTCCAGCTCTGCTGTGAACAACCAGCATGATGGCTTCCTCCCTGCCCAGGTGATGGTGTGGATCCACGGAGGCGCTCTGCTGACAGGTGGGGCGTCCACCTACGATGGGCTGGTCCTCTCCGCCCAGGAGAACGTGGTGGTGGTGACCATCCAGTACCGCCTGGGCATCTGGGGGTTCTTCAGGTAAGACACCGGCCCCTCCTCTCTGCACATTGGCCCTCAGGGGCCCTCAGAGGGAGGGTGCTAGGACCCAGTTCTGGTCCTTCAGCCCTTAAGGAGAGCTTTGCTGAGTTCCCTAGTAAGGCATCCAAATCCCTTCATGATGGTAGGCTCTAGCTATCATTTCCCTGTCACACTGGTCCCCTTGCGTCTGAGCTTTGGCCTGTGCTGTTCCCTCTGCCTGGAAGGCCTCTTGTACCCAACGAACTCCTATTCATCCTGTAAAGCCCAACCCAAACGTCACCTCCTCCAAAACGCTCGTCTCCTTCTCACCTGTGCTGCCACAGCCCATCGCAGGCCCCTGAAATGACAGCGGCACAGCCGTTGGCGCAGCCGTCCAAACGCCGTCCCTCTCGTGGGAAAGTAGGGGAGGGGCAGACTCAGGGCGGGAGTCAGGAGGTGCTTGTGGCGGATGGGGCCTGCGGCTAGAGCCGGGAGGCTGCCGGAGCCTCTGACTCCAGGGGCAAGCCTCCCAGGAGGGGGTGTGAGTTTCTTGCCCCATCTCCTTCTGCCTTCGCCCCATGCGGGAGTCGAGGCTAGAGCCCAGAGACAGGAGGCAGGTGCCCTTAGGACACAGTTCCCGGGAGGCTTTCTAAAATGGTTGGGCCCTGGGACCTCCGGCCCTGAGATGGCGGGTGGACGGGCGGGCCGGAGGTGGGTGGGTTCTGACTGCAGTAAACCACGGGGCTGGAGGAAGGTCGGCCATGCAGGTGAGGCCGGCCCAGGGGCATTGGCGTCACCGGGACTCCTGGCCTCTCCCAGCCCCCAGCCCGAGTCCCCGCTCTCCGTTACGTGAGACGGCTCTAGCGGCTCACCACGCTTCCTCCCCTCCCAGTCTCTCCTCTCCCCACACCAGCCAGGCGTCCACTCTGGCCACGCCATGCCACGCCGCTGGACTATTCTGGCCGAGGTCACTGGGACCCACTAGCTCTCGGACCGACCTCCGTGGCACCCACACGTGACCCCTCCCACCTCTTTGAAATGCTTCCTTCTCTTGGCTCCGGCCACCTGCTGCCTGAGGGGCCGCTCCTGCCGGGGTCCCTTCAGTGGCCCCTGCCCCTCCTCCCCGTGGTCAGGCCTCTGGTCTCCACTGGTCTCTGAGTGACCCTGGGGTTTGGGGCCCTTTCCCAGCTCCCTGCGGGTGGCCCCAGCCCCTCCTCTGAGATTCAGGTGCACACAGCTAACTGCTTCCTGGATGCCTGAAGGGCATGGCACACCCGACTTGGACAAACTTAGCACTTGACTCTCCCCA
The DNA here is from genome assembly GCF_019186645.2 of Phyllostomus hastatus. Taxonomy (NCBI): domain Eukaryota; kingdom Metazoa; phylum Chordata; class Mammalia; order Chiroptera; family Phyllostomidae; genus Phyllostomus; species Phyllostomus hastatus. Next base: position 25,250,305 of record NW_025334024.1, read on the forward strand.
CCCCCGGGTCCCTCCCCGCCTTGCTGCGCTCTCCCCTGTTTCTCACGCCCACGCCCGCTTGGCCGGCACGTCCGTCCTCCTGGCTCTGCCTTTAAAATATGTTCAGAATCCAGCCACTTCTCACCTGCTCCCCCACACCTGCCCTAATCAAAGCTCCCTGGCTCGTGTCTGTCGCGTGGATTACTGTCATAACCTCTTCCTTTTATACCGTTTCTGACCCACACAGTGTGACCCACCCAGTGGCCAGAGTGACCATTTAAGACCAGCAGAATCTTGTCGCCCCCGGGCTCCCTGTGTTACTGGCGGTGACATGGAAGCCCTCACCGAGGCCCACAGGGCCCCCTCCAGCTGCAGGCTGTACACCCCCGCTCTTGTTCACTGGGCCCGGGGCCTTTGCACCTGCTGTCCGTGTCGCCCAGAGTCCCCTTCTTTGCCTGCGTGCAAGCTCACGTGCTCACTCCCTCAGATCTCCGCTGGAACACTGCCGCCTCGGCGAGGCCTTCCCTGGACACCGGGTCGGACACAGGGACCCACCTGCTCCGCCCCCCGCCTGTTCCCTCAGCCTGCTTTATTTTTTCCTGAAAGCCTTTTAACCACCTGGTGCTATATTCTATACTTTCCTACTCATTTGTTCATGATCTGTAATATGAGCTGTGTGCAGTTAGAGATTTGGCCGGTTTTGTTCTCAGACGTGCTTCCGGCCTTAGGGACCGTGCCTGGCACGAAGGAGACGCTCGATAGGTAGACGCCAGGTGAGCAAGCACAGAGCCCTAAGGACAGCGAGGCCGTGGGAACGGGAGGCGGGCGAAAACCTCCGAGTCCGGGCTCTGGAAGCCTGGGCTTGCTCCCGGAGGCCCGCCTGCAGCCCCCAGCCCCACCCGTGGCCCCGAGAGCCCTGCACGATGCGGGCTCCCACCCGCACCATTCTCTCTCCCACAGCACAGGGGACGAGCACAGCCGGGGGAACTGGGGCCACTTGGACCAGGTGGCCGCCCTGCGCTGGGTCCAGGAGAACATCGCCAGCTTCGGAGGGGACCCGGGCTCTGTGACCATCTTTGGGGAGTCCGCGGGAGGTGAAAGTGTCTCTGTCCTTGTAAGTGTTCCCGGCCCTCCTGTGGCTGCTGATGGGGCCCCTCGGAAACCAGGCGGTCTAGCCGTAGGCAGCTTCAGAGACAAGACCCAGGTTCCAGGCTGGCCCTGCTCTGCACAGAACCGGATGGTGGGGAGCTAATGGCCCAGCTCTCCTTGGCCCCCGGGAAGCTCAGGGAGCAGCAGCGCCCTGAGGCCATACTAACCTCCAGCCCCAGCCCGCAACACTCCTCCTCTTCTGCCTAGGGCTCACCTCATTTCTCTGGCGGGTGGGGGGTAGCATACATCATGAAGAACAGGGGGCACCCACGAGAACTGGGCAGAGTGTCCTCGTTTGGCTGAAAGCCGGATCTCCAAGAGGATGGGAGCTGTGAGGGCAGGCTCCGAGGTGACTTGTCCACACCCGAGACGGAGCACAGCTGTCTCTGTGAAGACGGAGGGGGCGGGGTGGGGGGGAGGTGACGGGGGGAGGGGGAAGGGAAGGTGGGTAGGGGTGGGTATGGGACAGGGGACCAGGGACACAGACCAGCGGGGAGCCTGCTGGGGGGAAGGCGGTCAGGGGAGAACCAGGTCAGGAGCGGCTGGGAGCTGCCAGAAGCCCCTCCGGCTGCCGCTTGCTTGCTTTCGTAGTTGCACGCCCAGGGGAGGTGTGCGGTGTTCTGTAAAGTGGGGGGAAAGGAAAAGCGCAGATACGCCCAGAGAAGAAAAAGGTGTCACCCACCGTCCCATTACCCGGGACGGTCACCCCAGACATGTGGACCCTTATTCTTCCGCCTTTTTCCGTGGCTCGTCCTGTCATCTGTCCGTCCATCTTCTGTCATTTATCTACGATTTTTTAAACAAAAACGCATCTTTAACATTACAAATATAACATGAGCATTTCCCGAACCATCAAGTACTCTCCCATTACTTTATTTTTTGGTAGGTGCATAGTGTTCTGTGGTAAGAATTGAAAATAGCTGATTCACCCAAAACCGTCCCTGGGGAGCTGGGGGCGCTGCCCGACTTCCCCGTCTCAGCAGCGACAGCGCTCCCGGAGACCACCGTGGGCCCCGCCGTCATTCCCCCCGGGGCGAGCGCTCAGTCCCCGGGAACAGGGGACTCAGGACTGTGTCTGTGCAGAGTCGCTGGGACTCGCCGAACTGTCTTTCAGGGGCTACTGGTTGTTGCAGCCCGTGCTCACCACACGCTTCCTCTTCTGCTCCCCACTCTGTGTCCTTGGCTTTTCCCAGAGTTTTTCCTGGAGAAGCTGGGCCTCGGGTCAGTTGCGGAGCAGGCCAGGACATGCAGGGACCTATCAAGTCCCCTGAACCCAAGTCCCCAGGGGAATGGGCCAGGTCAGAGCTGGGGAAGCTCTCGGAGAGCCCCTCCCCATGAGCCTAAACTCTGTCCCGCTCCACCCTCCCCCCAGGTGTTGTCTCCCCTAGCCAAGGGCCTCTTCCACCGGGCCATCTCCGAGAGCGGTGTGGCACTCACTTCTGGCTTGGTCAAGGCAGACTCGAAGGCCGCAGCTCAGGTAGGTCCCCCACCAGACAGCCCTTGCCCCGCTGCTCTGCTCTCTGGGGGTCCTCCGGAGCTTCCACTGCTGGGGCCCAGCCACATGCCCAGAGAAGCACAGAGTGGCCGAGCAGATACTCGAGGAAACCCCTTTCCCTCTCCCCCTGCCCCTTTCACTGCCGAGCAAACTGGGCCGGAGAGCGGCAGCAGCTTGCCGAGGTCAGCGAGTGATGGGGCAGAGCCGGGACTCAAGTTCACGTCTCTGGACTCTGCATTGCCAACGCAGTCACTGTTCGCTGACCCCGCTCCCCACAGTGTGTGCCCAGGTGGGGTGCTGGCCCGGAGCCACGAGTGGACTGCCCTCGGGTCTGGTCTCTCTGGGGGCCTGTGTTCTGGTGACCCCCCGCACACAGCCTGTGGGTCTTGAGTGGTTCCCCCTGGGGGCCTTGTGACTGGGGCAGGTGTCTGGAGAATATATTTGTCGATTTGTTTGCTCACTCAACAAACAATTTTAGTAAAGCCAGACATCTAGCAACCCTATGAGGCTTCCCTTCTAACGGAGGAGACAGATTAAAGATTATAACAGGTAATCACACAGTTATATCAACTGCTGTGCCCAATAAGGAGAGGTACTTGATGTCATACTCTCCGTTCTGCGTGCTTAGTCAGGCTGGCAGGGGGTGCTATCGGAAAAGGCTCCTGAAGAAAGGGATCAGCAAGTGGGGATCACAAGGGTGAGCAGCAGTTTAATGGGTGAGGAAAGCGTGTTCTAGGAAGCAGGGACAACGTGTGCAAATGTCCTGTGGCAGGGGGGAGGGTCTTGGGGGAGAGAGAGTGAGTCAGGCGGATGCGGCCGGACCAGAAAGAACAGAGGGAACATGGAGTGAGCCGAGGCCGAAGACGCTGGCAGGGGCGGTGCTGCACCGGAGCCCGGGGAGGACTTTGTCCCTGGGGTCCCACTGTTAGGAATTCCAGGGAGAGTGAGCTAGGGGGCGGGGATTGGGGGCGGGGCCTGGGACAGGGGGCGGAGCTTGGTTCGGGGCGGTGCCAGGGGCGGGGCTTGGGGGCGCTCTGCTGATCAGTGCCCCCTGGTGTCCAGGCTGGGGAGCATTTCAGTGGGGCTGCCAGCTTGGTTTCCTGCAGTGGTGGGGGCAGCGCCAGACTTCCAGGGGCTGGTAAGCAGGAGGGAGGAAATGAAGGCACAGAGAATTCTGAGAAAGGTTTTCAGCGCTCTTTGATTGTGAACAACGGAAATCCAGTTGACCAGGCTTCAAAGTCCAGAAAGGGAGGATTTATTTAAAGAAACAGGTGGCAGAGATGGCCCTGAATTTCACTACCCAATAGGAACTAGACATTGGCAAAATGAAGGGGACTTAAGACTCTTATCCTTGCTCTTGTTCGCTCCTTCCTTAATGTATTTCTCTCCCACCCCCTTCCCTGCTTCCCCCTCCTGAGTACTGATTCTGTTTCCAACGTTCTGCTAGGCTCTGGGGTGCCTGGGCACTCTCTCCACCGCCCGCCCTTGAGGAGCCTGCCTTCCTCTCTCTATTTCCACTTCTCCTCTGGCCGGGCTTTGCAGTGCTTGTGAGGGGCCCAGTGCCAGTAAGAGGATGACCCGAGGTTCGAACCCGGACACTGGGATTCGGGATTCCTTCTTTACACATTCAGCTCTGAGATCGGTTGCCCACTTTAAGAGAGACAAGGTAACTGAGGCAGAGGTGGTGGAGTTGGTGCTAGCTGGAGATCCCAGACCACACCTGCCAGGCTAGAGAACTTCCCCCTGCCCCTGCTGCCTTCAGAGACCGGGGCTGAGCTTGGGCTAGAACACTGCTGACTGGCAGGAGGGACAAGGCTCTTGAGTTCCGCCGTCACCTGTGATCTCCGCAGCAAATCGCCGTCCTCGCTGGGTGCAAAACCACCACCTCGGCCGCCATGGTGCACTGCCTGCGCCAGAAGTCTGAGGACGAGCTCTTGGAGGTGACGCTGAAAATGGTAGGTGCCTCCGTGCCCCTGGCCACACGAGTCCCCCTGCCCCGTGACCTTGGCCCCAGGCCTCACCATCACAGCTGCCTGTTTGCCCCAGAAAAACCCCCAGAGACGGGACACTGTGCGTCGTCTCCCAGGAGTGGGTCACCTCTCAATCTGAAAGGGGAACGTCTTTTTTCTTCTTCTTTTTTCATGGAATGTGACAAATGTTAGCAAAGACCAAAACTAACATGATAATCAAAAGTGTCATAATCCTCCGGCTCTGTTAAAATTTACTATTTTGCCATTCTTGTTTTCAGAGATATTTTTAAGAAATTCAACATTATCTATTCCCAGAGGTAACCTCCATCCTGAATTTGGGGAATAGGGACATTAAGAACAAAGACTTTCAGAAAGGTGGTCAAAATTTATCTTGGCTAATTTAGAACTGCTCAGTGATAACCTAGTGGTGGCCCAATTGTCTAGACGGTTTGAGCTCCCGCCTCAGCTGCAATTCTAGGATAACCATCCATCCATCGGTGCAGCCACCCACACATCCACTCCTCATCGTATTATCTGTCTATCCACCCACAAATACATCCGATTCATCCATATCCTGTTATTGTTCTAATATCAACCTGTCCCTACCTTGCATTTGTCTATCATCCGTCATTCATGCATCACCCAGCCACCACTCATCTCCACACCATTATGCATCCTTCTAGAGTGCATGAATCATCCATCAGACATATGCTGGTCATCGCCCATCTATCCACTCAACCACCCAGTACCACATACTCCAGGTACTGACCCAACCCGCCCATTTATCCACTCCACCCACCCACCAGTGTGGCGGGAGTACAGAGAAGAGGACCAGCCAAACAGTCAGCAGGGATGCGTCACAGAGAAGGTGACATCTGAGGACGGGTGGATGGCTGTGGCACATGTCACCGCATGAAAGCTGCAGCAGGGCAGACACCCCGAGAACACCACGCCCAGGGCAGCGCAGCCAGCGCCCCACTGCCTTCCTCTGGGGCCTGCCGGGGTGGTTCCGGCGGAGAACCTGACACTTCGGGCACACAGGCGACAAAGATCGGCTTCTCTCCCAGGAAGCCTTCTCACCTGCCTCCTCTGCCTTTGTTTTCACAGAAATTTATCAGTCTTGATTTTCTTGGAGACCCCAGAGAGGTAAGGACCCTTGGTTTCTTGCTTACTGGTTTTAAATCTCGAAGCTCCAGTTAAAGATAATACGGGAATTCTTCCTGGACTCACGGGCACTGCTTGTGTTTGTATTGCTGAGGCCCCAGTGGGGGCGGTGCCAGGCCTTGGGAGCCCAGCACAGAGGACCCGAGGTTGGGCTGCAGCCCCGCCCCCTGTGGCTCCCAGTCCTCCTTGCTGCCAACAGTGCCCCCGTGGGAGAGGGCTGGACCAGACACCCCCACCACAGGGGGGTGGGGCATCGGCACACGGGGTCCTCTGGAGCCTCCCTGGAGGGGCTGCGGGCGGACTGACCGCATGGGCTGTGCTGTGTGCAGGGTCAGCGGGAAGGGTGCCAGGACTCGGTCCTGAGGACGCCGCCTTCCCCCAGCCACGCAGGGAACTCCTGCAGCACCCCCCTCCGCCCCACTCTCCCTCCTCCCCTCCCACCTCCCAAAGCGTTGCTAGGTTCCAGTGGCCTGACCTCTGCTCCATCTTACTCCTTTCTCCTTGGGGACAGGAGCACTTCCCTTAGAAGACGTCTGGAGGCGTAAATGACACTCACTCAGTCACTCAGTGAAAGGTTTCCCTGGCGTTCACTGTGAGCCAGGACCTGAGTTTTGAGCGGGGGACACGCCCTCTCGGAGGGAAGGGAGGGCACACTATACCAAACACTCGGCAGGGTGTCTGCGGGTGGTTCGTGATGCGGAGAAAAAGACCGTGGAAAATGGGGAGAGCGTTTTGCCAGCGATTTAAGTTCATGTAGCCAGGCCTGGGAATGACTCAGGGAGAAGGTGCCGGGGGAGCTGGAGGAGGGCAGGGAAAAGCGGAGGCAGAGGGAACAGCGGCTGCAAAGGCCCTGCGGCAGGAGGCCAGTGTGGCTGGAGTGGAGGCAGCGAGGGGAGGGAGCGGGCTGAGGCTAAAGGGCAGGGAAGCTGGGGGGTGGTCGCTCACAGGGCTCGGACTGTGATTCCAAGGGAGATGGGGCATCTTGGGCGGGTGTTGAACAGAGGGCTGACGTGGCCTTCAATTTAACAAAGGGGCTGTCTGACTGCTAAGTGGAAGCAGACAGTAGGGACAGGACAGGGAAGACTCAGGGACACCAGCCGGGAGGTCCCCGTGCCGCCCAGATCAAGCAGGCCCTGGTGGTATCTCCTGGACTTGGACTCCCTTCCCCTCTGCTTCCCCTCCCACCTCCCCGCTGCTGTGCCTCCCGCAGCAGCCTCGGGACCAGCCGGGGCTGGGCACCCACCCCTTCTTTACTGCGCAGGAGGGAGTGAATGCGTCTCTGCGGGCTTACTCCTTAGGCAGGAATCCGCGCGCCTGCTGTGCGCCAGCCCTTGTGCGGAAAGGGCCGCCTGCCAGACCTCTCCCTGGCCTGTGCCCCTAGGCAGCACTCCAGGCCCAGGACTGTGGGGGCTGGAGGTCCCTTTGCCCCTGCAGTTCCCGCTGTTTGCAAATGCCCACCCCGTTTCTTTCTCCACCTGCCCCAGATGTCCGGCTTCCGCAGGTGTGCCCCGTGTCTTCCTTCCAGAAAGCAGTGTTCTGCTCGCCGGCTCCCGCAGCACCTCAGGGGCGCAGTGGCGGCCCCCACGTCCCTCTCCACCCCCCCTTGTTAGTTGCCCTGGACTGAGATCCGGGCCCGTGTCCCGCTGGGTCAGGCACGCGTGGGCAGAACCTCCGCAGGCTGCCAGCACCAGCCCTGGTCATCGGCCCTCGAGCAACAGACCTGGACCTGGGGGGCCGCCCGGGGCCCAAGTCCTGGGGCCTGTCCAGGCCCGCCTGCTGGCAGGCAGCAAAGCAGGGCACACAGGGCCGCTGTTCGTGTGCAGGACCTGTCAGGACCCGGCCCGTGAGCGTGTGGGCTGCTGATCGAGCCCTTCCCGTGACCCAAGAACCCAGCTGAGCGCTGAGCGCCTGTGCAGTCACTTAACCCCGCAACCCACCTCACAGATGAGGCACACTGAGGCACACGCGGGTGCAACCATGTTCCCAAGTTACCAGCCAGGCAGCGGCAGAGCCAGGTTTGCAGGCCAGGTTTGTGAGCAGAGGCGAGCAGGCACCGACTCCCCGACTTCCTCCGGGAGCGGCGGCCGGGCTCGCCGACTCGGAGCCCCGGCGGCTCTGTGGAAAGAAGGCACTAGAATAATGGGGGCTGCCAGTGGGGAGGGCTGCACACAGGTGCACATACACTTCCGATGGACATGTGTATGTAACATATATGTCCATAATTTATGTACACTTGTATAACTTATATAACATACAAATACTAATATTTTATACATTTCAGTTTGAGGGGGATTGCCCCTTCACCTACCCACGGCGGTCCCTCACCAGTTCTGCCCTCTGGGGTCCCAGGGTTCGCCCCCTTCTTAGGACCTGGAGCTCTGTGGCCGCTGCCCGCAGTGCACAGGGCTGCAGTGCTCACACGGGCAGAGAGGAGGACCCGGACACGGGTGGCCCGGACAGGGGCCGAGCGGACACTCCTCTGTCCTCTTCCCCAGAACTACCCCTTCCTGCCCACGGTGGTGGACGGTGTGCTGCTGCCCAAGATGCCCGAGGAGCTTCTGGCGCAGAAGCTGTTCAACCGCGTCCCATACATAATCGGGTTCAACCAGCAGGAGTGCGGCTGGATCCTTCCGATGGTGAGCGCGCCTGGGCCTCTCCCACCCCTCGGCGCCCATCGTGACCTCGGGGCTCGGGACCGCCTCCTCCAGACCCTGCCTGGGTCCCGGGCAGCTGTCCCCTTCCCACAGGTTCACATTTCCATGGAAACCTCTGGGTGGCCCAGCTGGCTCCTGGGTGGTGAAGTCTTGGGGACCCCTCTCCCAAACTCTCCGATTGTCCCCAATCCAAGAACCCTGATATGTAGGTGCTGCGGGCGCCAATGGAGACACTTCCTGTGCAGATCAGGAAATCGAGGCCCCGGGGGTGGGGAGAGGGGTGTAGAGTTTGGGAGTAAGGGGAGTGAGGCCTGGGGCCCCGCAGCCTCTGCCCCTGGACATCCCAGTGTCTGCACGAACTCCCACACGCACTCTAGGTCACCTGGGAAGATTCAGGGGAACTGGCTTCCCCATCGCGGTGAGGCTGACTCCCGAAAGTCAGGAAGGACTTGCCCTTCCAGTCCACATAAAGCTGGACACTAGTCACACCCCCGGCCGCAGGCAGAAGACCCCCGTGAACTCCACCCAGACCCTGAAACAACAGGTGGAGCCAATTCAAGGCTGGACATGCAGGGGTCATCCCTGTGACCCGGCCGCCTGGGTTTGCGGGGTGGCCCTTACCTCCTGCGTGCAGGTCAGGAGGCTGCGTCGTGCAGGTGGCAGCAAGGCGGGTGCCCACCGACGTCAGGCGGTTCTCCGCCCACAGGGACCGGGGCAGAGGGGAGGACTCATCCCCGGAGTGTCTGCCCTGCAGAGGGCGGCTCCCCAGTCCCGGAGCAAACAGTCGGGTGGGAGATTTACACCTCCAAGGGCAGAGCGGGGTTCACGACTGCAAACAGCTCTAAGAGGGGCGTCAGGGACCTCTGTGCCTGTCACGAGGCTCTCGCTGGACCGAACAGTAGATTCTCCTGGCAGCAGAGAGCCGTCCCGGGGGCCCAGCCCCAGCCTCCTGGAGCCGTGGGGGGCTTTGTCCAGGGCTCTCAGCGGGGAGGAGGTTCGGGTGGATCCTCGCGTGCAGAGTTCTCCTGCAGTGCTCGCCCGAGAACGGTTCCAGAGGTTACGCTGAGGGACCAAAGCCGCGCTGGCAGGACCTGGGGCTTCCGCGGGCACCAGGGGCGGGTTGGGTGTTTGTGAGGCCCCTGCCCTTGGAGACCTGCCAAGTCCTCCAGCCCGCGTTGGTTTGGTCGGTCGGTCGGTTGCTGTGGTTCTTTCTGTTGACCTCTGGGGTTCACAGAGGCCGCGCCATTGTTTTAACAGTTTTTGGGTCTCCCGATCTCCGAAGGCAGGCTGGACCAGGAGACGGCCACGTCGCTCCTGTGGAAGGCCTATTCCATGACTGTAAGTGTCCAGGGCACCCCGGGAACTGGCTGGGACCCAAGGCAGGGCGGGGGGCTGATCGCCCCCATCACTGAGCCAACGAGTGGCAGAGAGAAGACTGGGGCCCGAGGGCTTCCCCCTGCCGCTGGGAGAGGGGACGGGCGGGCCCGGCCTGGACACGAGGACACGAGCCTTCCTCGCTGGCTGCAGGAGCCGCGCTGCTTGCCTGGAGGTGGTGGTCACGTTCACTGTGGACCCCCTTCAGGGCATCTCTGAGGAGCTGACTCCGGTGGCCACTGAGAAGTATTTAGGAGGGACAGACGACCCCGTCAAAAAGAAAGACCTGTTCTTGGATTTGTTGGGAGACGTGCTATTTGTTGTCCCGGCTGTGACTGTGGCCCGTCACAACAGAGGTGAGTCCCAGAGAAGGGACCCCAGCCCCACCACCTTCGCTGTCCGTCCTGCTCCTCCCCCGCCCCTCCCCCTGCACAGACACAGATGTGCGAACTGCTGAAGGTTGGTCCTGGGGGGCAGGGCACTGCCCTAGCTCCATTCTGCCAGAAGCAGACTCGGAGAAAAGGCCCCAGATTCAACCAGCGTTATTGCAGAGGCCCCCAGAAACCACCAGTGGAGGAGCGGAGAGGTGACTTGGGGGGAAGGGGGTCGTCACGGTGCACGGTCAAGCGAGTGCCCACCGTGGACCCCTGGAGCAGGGCTCCCTGGGGATCTATCTAGCAGGGGACAGGTCTCAGGGCTGCCCTGGCGACCAGCGGCCTGAGTCCTCGGTTCAGGGCTGCTCCCGGGGTGGGCGTCAGCTCCCTGAGGGCCTGGCCTCCTGCCTGCGCCGTGGGCAGAGTGGTGTCTGCTGGCCAAAGACCCCAGGCAGAGGGCTGCAGCCCCGGGGCGGGGAGTTGAAGAGGCTGGCCCACCCAGACGCAGGGCCTGGGGGCCTGCCGACAGCCTCTGCGCCCGGGCTCCCCACCTGGAGTCCCGGGGTCTGTGGGGCCAGAGGGCTAGTCTTGGAAGATGTGTCTTGCAAGGTCTCCAAGGTCAGAGCCAAGTGTGAACTGGTTCATTTAACCAGTGGAGCTGGGGGAAAGAGGGAGACCAAGCAGGGGATCAGGAGGGTTGTCTGGGACCCAGCAAGGCAGAAGGGGTGAGCAGCGGCAGGTGTGGGGGCGTCAAGTGGTCCAGGGAATGCCCATGTCCGGGGTCGGCTTTAGCGAGGGACCTTCCCACAGCCACCCTGGGCTGTGTGGGCGGAGCCTGAAGGCAGGGATGGATGAGCTCAGCTGCAGAAAAGGTGACCTTCGGGGTCCTTCCTCTTCCAGGAGGCCCGCCCCGCCCAGCACTGGGTCTGCAAGCCCGGAAACGGGGCTCCGGCCCCTGCTTGTCTCTCTCCCGGTGCTGGTGCCGGGCCCTTCCAACTCGATACGAGTGGTAGAAAGGAGCCGTGCTTCCAAGCACTGGGCGCAGTGGCATACGCCCTGGCTACTGCCTCCTCCTCCCCAGGGTCCTGAGGAAGGGGCGAATCTGTTCTCTCATAAACTTGGCCTTGCCTCCCGTTCTGGGTCGCATTGGCGGTGCCCCCTTCCGCATTATTTGCTGGGCCCAACCTGGACCTGTGCATCGTTCATCTGGTCTCTCTTGACTTTCAGTTTAGGGGGAGGTGTTGGCCAGCACTACACAGACTTGTAGCAGTGTTACTCTTTCATTTTTGTATTTGTCTCATCCTCTTTTGGATAAAAAAAACTTTTCTGAATTTAATATTGGTACCTTTCCGTTGTAAAAAGTTTTGAAAACACGGGAGCATAGAAAGAAGAGAGTAGACAGCACTCATAATTCCTTCCCCTGGAAGTATCTGCTGTCGATTTTCAGTATTTCCTTCCACAGCCTTTTCTCGTCTTACCTACCATTTGAACATTAATTTCATGTCGTGTGCTCCTAGAAGGCCGCGTTGCAGGCACTTCCTCAGTGACAATAAAAGTCACCAAAACATCCATTTTTCATGGATTACAATTTATTGTTTCTGCCTCAAATACTTAGGCTGCTTGCTTTTATTTTGATGCTACAAAACAAACAAAAACAAACAACCTTTGCTGACCGTGCATAAACCTCTCTCCGGGTCCCTGCTGCTCTCCGAGGACCGGTTCTCAGTGACGCGGTGAACCGACCTGGGCCACAGGTGGTGACGCTGGTCCCCGGCGTGCCAGACGGGCATGTCTTAAGTGTCTCACGTGACCCGCCAGGGTTCAAACAAGGAGAAGAGTGGTGCCCATTTTATAAGCCCCTTCGCACCCCCGGAAAGAACACCGCGGCATCACGATGTGTGGGTTCCGGTTACACCTCTCCCCTGCCCTGTGCTCCTCTTCTTGTTCCCAGCTGTCCCCCGGCGCTGCGCCGGCTTCCCCTGTGAGGGCTGGTGCTGGGGCGGCCAAAAATAAGTTCTCTCATTCACAAAAGTTCTTTCCTTTGTGGTGGGTCCTGAGTTCCTCAAGATTTTATTTGTTTTCAGAGAGAGGGGAAGGAAGGGGGGAAGAGGGAGAGAAACATCCATCAGTCGCCTCTCACACGCCCCCTACTGGGGACCTGGCCCCCAACCCAGGCATGTGCCCTGACTGGGAATCGAACTGATGACCTTTTGGTTCGCAGGCTGGTGCCCAGTCCGCAGAGCCAGGGACTGAGTTCCTTTCTAAAACTGCTGAGTGGCAGAGGCAAGGTTAAACTTGACCCTGAGGAAGCTGTTTAACAAGGAGATTATGGGACCAAGAAGGATTGCTTCTTCCAGACGACACTTCTTGCTACACCGAGGGGGCAATGATGAGGACGAGGGAGGCAATGAAGTAAATGATTCTACCCCCTCCAGTCGGGATCCAGGATAATTTTGTGGATGAATATTGAGTGCTATAAGAAATGATTACAGTCATTACAAGATTACATATCCAGTATCATCCCAACTTGATTTCAATAGAGGACATGCATTCTAAAACACTAACAGTGGTCTCTCTGAGTGGTGGGATAAGTGATTTTTTGGTTCCTTTTCCTTTTCTCAGCATTTTCCAAGTTTTTACTGCCCCCAAGGGGTACCCTCGGGCTGCGGCCATGCGTCAAAGGAAGGAAAGGCCACCTCTTGTCAGTGAGACACTGTGACCTGTGTGTGTGCGGATGCTCTTGTGTGAACACATGGGAAGGCGGAGGGGTTCGTGTGGATGGACTCAATGCTCCTGTGAGGACAGTTGTTACAAATGGATTTTCCCAAGGTTTCAACATTCTTTCATTCACTCATTAAGTCATTCATTCATTCAACTAGCACCTGCCTCAAATATGTCCCGCCTGCACCCCACTGTGCACCCTTAATCAACTCACGGACCTTTCCAGAAAGTCCACTTCTGTGTTGTGCTGAGAGTTTGTGGGCGGGGGCACCGTCCCCACACAGCCGGTTCTCACAATGGACGGCCACCATTAACGTGCTCATTCCGAGCTCAGGACCTAGGAAGCCAGTGACCCCGAGCACACAGAGACCCTGGAGACCTCGGGACCCGCCGGGAATGCGCCTGGCAAGGTGACCTGCCCGTCGACCCTGTCTCCCCAGATGCCGGAGCCCCCACCTACATGTACGAGTTTCAGCACCGCCCAAGCTTCTCGTCCGGCATGAGGCCCAAGACGATGACCGCAGACCACGGGGATGAGCTCTTCTCCGTCTTCGGGGCCCCGTTTTTAAAAGGTGACGGCCCTGTACGCTTGCAGTTGGGGGACCGGGGGCCGAGGCGTGGCTGGTGGCCCTGGGCAAGTTGCTCCTTCCCTCCAGGCCTCAGTTCCCCGAATGCGCCATAACGGGCTGAACCCCAAAGGTCCCACCTTTCTCCTGCTCTGACATGCGTGATGGAGCGTGTGCATGTGTGTGCCCTTATTCCTGGTCACTCTGAGACTCCAGACCTGGGTGTCAGTGAGACGGGGCCCTGCTCAAGGGCTGGGAGGTCACCTGTCACTTCCCACCCACAGGAGGACAGCAGAACGAGTGTGAGGGTGGGGCTGGGCCGCCCAGCCAGCTCTCTGTCACCTAAAACAAGCATTTTTAAAAAGTTAATATACAGGGTCCGGCAGAAGTAACGCCTACCAGAGTGTGGTTGGCAGGGTAATAATATGGGTGTCATCATTTATAGTTTTGATTTGAACACTTCACCTAAAATGTCACGTTGTGTCCTTGGGTGTGATATTGTTCTCTTCCAGAGTTGCACACCTGTGATTTTGTATTAAACAATTGTGCAATAAAACGGGGCGTTATTCATGCCGCACCCTGGATTTAGGAATATGAGATGTTAAACACGACCTTTCACAGGCGCCTCCCACGCCTTATCCACCAGCAGTTGCATGGGACTTGTGTGTGACCCACCTCAAGGGTGTTTGGAACACGCCAGGGCCATGCCCTGAGTGGATGACTCTGTAAGATCATTGTTACGTTTTAGGTCCCATGACAGTGTGGGTGGTGACAGGGATTGAGAACACAGCCACGAAAGGACAATCCTGGGAGGAGGTGGGCGGCAGAAACCCTGGGGGTGTGGCATGGCGACCCTGAAGGGGGGCATGGCAGGCGGGCGCAGAACCAAGCGGCCGGCGTGTGCGTGGGCTGCAGCCCTTGGCCTCCAGCTGGAGGTGCGCACCAGTTACCCAGGTCTTCTTTTTTTTAAAAAATATATGTTATTGGTTATGCTATTACAGTTGTCCCATTTCCCCCCTTCACTCCCCTCCACCCTGCATACCCTCTCCCACCCACATTCCCTTCCCTTTAGTTCATGTCCATGTGTCATAAGTCCTTTAGCTTCTACATTTCCCATACTATTCTTGCCTTCCCCCTGTCTATTTTCTACCTACCCTCTATGCTACTTATCCTCGGTACCTTTTCCCCTTCTCTTCCCCTCCCACTCCCCTGTTGCTATCCCGCCATATGATCTCCATTTCTGTGGGTCTGTTCCTGTTCTAGCTGTTTGCTTAGTTTGTTTTGATTTTGTTTTAGGTGTGGCTGTTAATGATTGTGAGTTTGCTATCATTTTACTGTACATGCTTTTTAAATCTTCTTTTTTCTTATCTTCTTTCTTAGATAAGTCCCTTTAACATTTCATAAAATAAGGGCTTGATGGTGATGAACTCCTTTGACTTGACCTTATCTGAGAACCACTTTATCTGCCCTTCCATGCTAAATGACAGCTTTGCTGGGCAGAGCAATCTTGGGTGTGCAGCTTGTGGCTCAGCGGGTCTGCAGGAAGGGCTCAGATCCCGGACTCTGAACGAGCCCGCGAGTGGCGTGGCTGCCGTTGGCCCAGGAACCCTCTTTGGGTGACGAAGGCTTTCCTCCTCCTTCCTCCAGAGGGGGCCTCGGCAGAGGATGTCCAGCTCAGCAAGATGGTGATGAGATTCTGGGCCAACTTCGCCCGGGATGGGTGAGCAAAAACGGAGCAGGGCTGGGGGCGGGCCAGGGCGCGTGTGTCGGGAGGGCGAGCTCCCAGCACTGACTGGTGGTCCAGCTCCTGGCGGAGACCTCTGACACGAGAGCTGGCCACAAAGGGCCAGGCTGCCCAGGAGATGGCTCCCCTGAGCCTTCTGGGGGAGATGAAGCTGGGAGGCCCAGCAAACCTCTGAGAGGAGCTTTGGGGCGTTTCTGTTTGACCTTTTCTGCCCCCAGGAACCCCAATGGGGAGGGGCTGCCCCACTGGCCCGAGTACGACCAGAAGGAAGGGTACCTGCAGATTGGCGTCGTCACCCGGGCGGCCCACAAGCCGAAACATAAGGAAGTGGCTTTCTGGACCGAGCTCTTTGCCAAGGACGCAGCCAAGAAGCCACTCAAAACAGAGCACGTGGAGCTGTGAGCGGGCGGCCCCCCCTCCAGCTTCAGAGACCTGGGGGACTTAGGCTACGTCTGCAGGAAGGCGTCTGTGGGCCCCAGAGGTGGCGCACTGTCTGGTGGGAGTGGGCAGGGGCCACGGAGGGGGAGCTTCTGTACCCGCGGCTTCAACTTTGGAAAGAACGTTCTTTCGGTGACCGAGTCAGTGTCTGCGTCTTGAGCTGGAGACTAACCTGCCCTCGGGGGGGGGGGGGGCGGGGCGGGGGGAGGAAGTGCCTCCGGTGGGTGGTCGGCGCCCACACACTGCCATTCCTCAAGGGCGCCTCTTCCCTCCTGGTGGCCCTGCCTCACGGAGGAAGCCCTCCTGCAGGCAGAGAGCCTCATGTGCCCCGTGCAGAGAAGCCACCGGTCCCTGCGGGAGCCGTGGAGCCTGTCGGGGACACGAGCCGAGGGTTGTCAGTGTCCCCGAGGGATCCAGTCTGGAAGGGCACCAGGGCGGGCACTTGCCCACCCCCAGGGACGGACACAGGGACCACAAGGGCCTGGCTCCGAGCCACCCTGAAGTTACTGTCCCAAGTGCCGGAGCCAACCTGGGGCCTCGTCCGCCCTAGGATGGGGGCTTCTCTACCATATCGCCGGGCCACCCCCGTCGGACCCCTTCGTGCAGGAGAGCGGCTGACCCTTGATGGCGCTCTCTGCCGCCAGCCCCTCGCATCCGCCCACAGCTGCTCCTCACCACCCCCAGCTCCAGGGCACGAAACCATCTCGTTCAAACGCACGTTTCCCCTCATTCTGGCAGTCCTGGGAGGCCACGACTTGGATAGAGGGGTGGGCAAGAGGGTAATGTCCTTCGAGAACTCTCCCCCTGGTGGCGCCTCAGCAGTGGGAACCAGACATCCCCCAGGTCAGGAACCCAGGAGTCAAACCCCACGCAGCAAGGTCAGGTCACCCACACCAGGGAGACCTGGTGTTTCCCTGATGGAGACAGACAAATCGATCATCCAGTGAATCTACACTGGGTGCCCACCCTCCCCATGGGATTGTGCGGCAGTGAGCAAAGACAGGCTGTCCCCCAAACGGTGAGCAGACAGACAGGAAGCAGACACTCACGCAAGTGAGTATCTCATGATGCGAGTATGTGCAGTTCATTCAGCAAAAGTAAGACGTTTGAAAAAGTGTCACCAGGGAAGCTACTTTGGGTTGAAGTCTGAGGATGCTGTCTCTGGGAAAATAACACTTTTAGTAAGAAAGGACGAATTAAAGTTAGCCGGATGATGGGCGGGGGAACCGTGCACACCATCACTCAAAGGATGCGTTTCTAGTGTCTGTGTCCACGTAATCCCTTTTCCACCCTGACGTCAGTGACCAGGGCAATTCATTCTCCTTTGGGGTGGCTTCAAGGTCACCCATGAGGTGCACAGAGCAGGAGGGCTTCATGTCAGCAACTGAGGGTTCGTCTGGGTCAAAGACCTGCACCCACAGTCTGAATCTGGCCCCCAGAAGTTTCTTTAGCGCACATAGGGCGTCAGGTCACAACTGTTTTGGAGTTCGTTTTCAACTAATTTTAAATCAGGGACTTTGGAATTATAAGCCATGTTTCAAGCTTCCATAGATGTGAAAAAAGGGGGGCGAGGAGAGCTGGCAGTATGGGAGCTGCATTGTCACACAGCACCTTTGTGCCAATAAAGAGGTGTCCTTTCCTCCAAGCCCTGTGCAGACACCTTCCAGGGCACTGTCCTTGGTGTCTGTGTCTGCTCGGTGAGCGCACCACCTGGGACGTGCCGCCCTCTGCAGTGCACAGCCTGCACGGCTGCCCGCCCCCCAGCCCCCAGCCTGGCAGAGCACTCACTCAGCAGGGACTGGGGAGTGATGACCCCCACCCCCCATGCTGACAGCAGGGGCTCTCACCTTTCCGGCCCTCCGTGTTCCCCCTGTCCTGTGCCTGCCTGTCTCCCTCACCCATATCATATGACCTCTTAATGGCAGTCAGGTTTGGACCCCTGACCTCTCGTTTTACAATAATCTGAGAAGGGGGAGGGGCTTCCCCAAATTCCCTTAGTGAACCAGCAGCAGGTCATACTCAGGCCTCGAGTCCCTTGTCCCTCCAGCACAGTGCCCCCCCCCGCCAGGCTGCCCGCCTCCTGCAGGGCTTGGTCCTCGGCTGCCGGACTACCTCTGGCTCAGGTGACTGTGGCAGGGGTGGACCAGGGATGCGCGGGCCACTTGTTGGCTCTAAAAAGGGGGCCTGAGCCACGTGCAAGCAAGCTGGAACTTCAGTCGCTTCTGCAGCTGTGAAAGGCTCATTTCTACCTTGACATGTCAGCAAACTAACAGCGAGAAAACAGCACTCAACTCATGTTCAAATCCCATCCTATTGAATGACATCACACATGTTATTTACATGCGGCTCCCAGTCCCAGCGCCCTCAAGGGTGGTTCTCATTTCGGTAGGCGTGTGGCCAGAGAGAGCGTTCCTCCAGATCATGCGGACACGGGGCCTTCTTCCCTCCTCGTTCCCGTCCGCGTGCGATCAGACTCCCGCCACTGAATTAAAATCGCAACATGAATGCCACTTGGCCACCGGACTTCTTCTTTAATTCAGGGTTTTCTGTCGGGCGTATAATCAGGAGACGACGTTGGAGGGCTTTCCCCCAACCCCACTGCCCGAGCCACACCCCAGACCATCTGAAGCAGAATCTTTTTGGCCCGGGTCTAGAAATCTGTATTTTCACTGTTGAGGCGTTCGGCCCCCCTCCCTGGTCAGGAACTGCTAAGTATTAGTAGTGGGGCACAGGGCCTTTCCAGGCTGCGGAGGGTCCTCTGAAGGTCAGCTTGCGTGTCTCCCTGCGGTGGCTGCATCGCCGTCCCTTCTGCTGTTCATCTGCTCCTGGACGTTTGTGGGCATCATTTGAGGGGCAGTGGGCCTCTGGCCCTGGCTGAGAGTCACCGTTATTCCTGGCGTAGAGGTTGGGGAGAGGGTGGGGGTCTGGGCTCCTGCGTGCACCTGGGAAGCTGCCCTGCCTGGCACTGCTCCTGACGACACGCACACAGGACAAACCCTCCTCCCCGCATCTGAGACAGGCCCGGTCTGTCACAGCCTCGAGCGTTCTGCTCGCAGTTCACGTTAAGATTGCACCTCATTGTGTTTCCTGGGGAGGGCGGTGTGGGCGGGGGAAAACTTGCCTTGTCACCTAGTTGTGTCAAAGTGCAAAGCACTCCTTTGGCAAAGAGACCGTTGTTCTTCGTGGATGGGTCAGAGTTGAAGTTGGGACGCAAAGAGTGGACTGGAGGGTGAAGGCCAGCAAGGGTGTGGTGGCAACCACTGTAGATGCTCCGTGGTGGCTGGGGGCAGCATAGTGGGCAGCGTGGCGCCTTTGGCAGAGTGCAGGAGCACACCATGGAGGCCCGGGGGACAGCTTTACCCTTGGCCTGCAGGAAACAGAGCTTTTTCCTTGCAGGTGCAGATCGTTGAAAGGTGAACTTATCCACCCATCTAGCTGTCCACCTACCCCTCCATCCATCCATCCATCCATCATCTACCTATCTACCTACCTATCTATTTATCCATCCGTTTATTTATTTGTCTATCTGGGTCCCCTTATATAGTTATACTTGAAGTTCTATTTGACTCCTGAAATTTTCACATACAGGAGCCCATATATTCAGTATATGCTTTAGGGAACTTGAAGTAGGACTTCTGTTAGCACGTACAATAGAGTCGTGATTAAAATAATTGCACACTTGATTTTTGCATTTTATTCTATTTCTATAATTTATATATAACCTTTAGTAATTTCATCTGTAACAATGTCGTCTCCTCTATTAGATGATACGTTCTTAAGACCTGAAACAAATGTTTTTAAAGATTTTATTTATTTATTTTTAGAGAGGGAAGGGATGGAGAGAGAGAGAAACATGAATGTGCGGTTGCTGGGGGTCATGGCCTGCAACCCAGGCATGTACCCTGACTGGGAATCGAACCTGCAACACTTTGGTTTGCAGCCCAAGCTCAATCCACTGAGCTACACCAGTCAGGAAATTTTTAATATGAATAAAATACACATCTATGACAGTGTACATAGTGTAATAAACCCGTGTTAGTATATGGGCTGTCCTGATGAGTTTTCACTGACAGAGCACGCTGGCGCGCCCAGCACCCAGCTCCAGGCTTGGAAGATGAGCTGCACCCCAGCACCTGGACCACGGTTCCAGGCCCTGCCCCCCACCCCGTCCGTCCTCAGTGGTACCCGGTCCCGCCCCTGACCTCCAGCAGCGCGCTGCCCGTTCCCCGGGTGCTGCACTTCAGATGCCCAGCATCGTGTGCTCTTGCGTCTGGCTTCTCTCTCCCGACGTCCTGTTTCTGGCACTCGCCGTATAGTGTGTGGCTGCTGCTGTTTCCTTAGTCATGGCTGGGGAGCCTTTACTGGTATGAGTGTGCCGTAAATGATCCATCCCACTGCTGTTGGGCACTTGGATAGCTTCCAGCTTCAGGTTATTAGGAATAGAGTAGTATGAATATCCTAGAATATCCTGAATTTGTCATGTAGCGACTACCCGCTTGCCTCTCTTTTGGATATTGGCTGACCGGTGGCTTTGCTGGGTCGCGGGGAATGTATAGGGCAACTGTATTAGACACACCAAAAGTTTCTCAAAGTGGGTGTACACATCTGCCTCCCTACCAGCTGACAGAGCTTTCCAGCTGCTCAGTAGTCTTGTCAATACCTAGACTTTTCTGAAGGACTGCTACACTTTTATTCTTATCAATCACCGTCTCTACCCCTGCTTAGTTTTGTTAGATGTAACAGCTGGTTTACACAAGTGCTTTCCAGGAGACAGGTTACTTGATAGGAAAAGTGGACCCTGGGTGGTCAGCTAGTGGGCACAAGGGCAGGCACACCTTTGTCCACGTCATCAGGTAGGTGACCAGGCATGGGCGGCACCGGGGGCCACGGTTAGTGCTGCCGTACTTGAGGGTCAGGGAGCGTGCTCCCTTTGGCACTGAGATTCCTGCCCAGAAATCATTGTAGTCGGCGCTGCCAAGGCTGCCGACCGCATCGGAACCAGTCGGTCAGGTTCCCGGGGTGCAGTTCGGCGCGGGGGCCGTGGGAGGCACGGCCTGTGTGGGAGCACCGCCCAGGGGGGCGCTGCCCACTCCGTGTGCGTGAGTGGGGGTCTCTGGACCCCGCTTTCACTGGTTCCTCGTAAGTCCAAGTGCAGGGAGCTCTCCACTGTGTCTGCATTGTTCCCCTTTGTCAGGCGCCCCCTCCTCCCCAAGCCCTCACGGTCATCCTCTCAGCCGGGAAGGCAGTTCTGGTTACTCTGTCTCTGTCCCCTTTCCAGCTGCCACCTGCTGTTCCCGTGGTCTCCTCCTCCTCCGGTGGATGGGTGGGTGGGTGGGTGGGTGGGTGGAGGCAGGCTGGTGCCTTCAGGGCTTCCTTGCACGTGGTTTCAGGAGAACCTGGGGTGGGGGAGTGGGAATGAATACGAGGGTCTGGTTCTTCCTTAGTAGGAGTGGAGAACTTCCTTTTTAAACGAACATTTAAACACAGTATCATATGTGTTTCTACACTTTCGCCCCTTTACTGAATGGTTGGGGTGACGTTGGTTAAGCCCGTTGTGTAGGTGTCAGGCGTCCAGTTCCGCAGCATATCACCGGTTCGCTGCAATGTGGGTTCACCACGCTGAGTCAAGCCTCTGCCCATCACCGTGCTTCCCCTCCCCCTCCTGCCTCCCCCTCCCCCCAGTCGCCACACTGCTGTCTTGTCTTCTTTTGCCCAATCCCTCCGCACCCCACCCGCCCACCACCCCACAGCTGCCAGCCTGCCCTCTGCCTAGAACACTTCCGACAACCACGTAGCACCCCATGGCAGGCCCGCTCCGTAGAGTGCTAAGCGTGACGTGTCTACTCTTTGCGGTCACCAGGCTGCTTCACCACTTTGGCCGCGGTCGGCATCGCCCAGGAGACCCCTCCGACGACACACACGCTTTTGAGCTCCTTCAGAATTCCTCCTGGAGGGAGGAGAGCCGGGCGACGGAGGCACCCGTGTTAAGTGTGTGCGACCCAAACGGCCCCCAGGAAAGCCTGCACCGGTTTACCTCCCCCATGAGTGGTGCAGCTCCTGTGTGTCCACACTCCTTGCCAGTAGTTGGCATGGCCGCCAAAACTTCGGTGGTGAAAAATCCTCGCCAATTTTTTAAAATCTACTCTTTAAAATAGATTTTATTTACTTATTTGAGAGGGGAGAGAGGGAGGAAGAGATGAGAAGCAGAGACATGTGAGAGAAACATCCATCAGTTGGCCCCCCTTTGCATCTTGACCGGGGACTGAACCTGAACCCAACCATGTCCCCCAACCCGGAATCCTCTGCTTTGCCAGAGGGTCCCCCGCCGAGCCGCACAGTCAGGCTGTTATTTATTTATCGGTGAGTTTGAATCCTGGTAGTGCACAGCATTGCACGGATTCTGTGTCCGGTGGCCTTGGCAGGAAGGTTGCTTCAGAAATTAGCACAGACAGTGCCACTGTTTCCAGGGGCACGAGTGACCTTCCCCCAGATGGCTCCGGTTCTGTGTGGTTACCCCAGGAGTCCCTGCGTTGTTGTTTGCTTTGCACACATGAGCACATCTCTTGCCTAGACAGTGAGAATTCCGTTTCATCTCGAGCACAAACACCTTCAATGGTTAGAAGAGCCGTGTGCTCCCTCTGGTTCCGGAGACCCCGTTTGTAGCCCGCAGGCAGACATGGCCTCGGACCACCGCCTTCCAGACGTATTTGTTGCTGCAGAAGTTCTGGTCCTGGCAGGCACCACGGGCTTCAAGAGGGCGAGAAAGAACATCCCCGCCACCTCGATAGGGCACGTTGAGCGTGTGGCTTGCACCGGCAGGACCGGAGGTCCGAGCTCCTGTGTGTGCTGAGAGGGCGTGTGTGTTCCGTGCGGAGCTGCAAGGGCCCCGGGCGCCTGCCGGGCGGGACGGGAGGCCAGGGGCTGACTCCTCTCTCTCCCTGGCGTTCCTGTGCCCACCCCCGTTTTGATCCTGACCTGCGCCCCCAGAGAGACAAGGAGGCAGAGAACAGACCGTGATGGGGGCGTCTTGAAGGCTGACGTGTTCCCCGTGACTCCCGTGGCCCGCTGCGACCACCGGGGGCCAGCGTCGGTCATCCTGGCACCCGCAAACCTTCGTGTCCCCTAGCATTCTGGAGACGCTGGTCACTGTTCTCGCTGAGGCCTGTGGGAGCCGCTGGGGCCCAGCCCTCCTCACACACGGGGAACTCAGCTGTTTCTGGAAAGGGGAGCTCACCTCCCTCTGGCCTTCGCAGGAGTGCTTGGGAGCTTGCTTTTCGGAGCTGCCCTCCTGACCTTTCCATGGGCTCACCTGTTTCTGTGTGATTCTATTTTGGGAACGGTCCTTATAGCATGTCATTCTCCTGCTTAGAGCCTCTCGGTGGCTCCCCGTTGGGCTGGCGAGAGCCAGCCTGGCCGTCGGTCGCCGGGCCCCCAGGCCCTCTGTCCGTGATTTCCCCTCGCAGCCCCTGGTGACCGCGCCGAGAAGCCCCGGGCCCACTTCGCAGCGCCGCCGACGTCCTTTCTTCTCTGCTCCTCCAAGTCCTGTCACTTCCTGCCCAGCATCGTCAGGACACGGTGTGGACAGTTGGCGGCGCTGATGAACTCGGACCACCCTTGGGGTGAGAGAACACACATGCTTCTTCCGTGTGAAGTCGTGTATTCGCCCAGAGGTCTATGAAAATACCTATAATAGCAATTTGAGTTCGCAGAGTCATTTCCAGAATACAATTCAATCTTAACTTTCCTGGATGTAAATTTTCACGTGTCTTTCTGATTCACTCTCTTTCCTTGTTTTATCCTTTAAAGACTGAAGGAAGGTTTTACAGAGCAGCTCTGGCCACCCGGGGCTGGGCTGACAATCAGGCTCTTGTCATTTAAAGCGAAGAAGTACAAAAGCTCAGTGTTTGGCAAAGCGTAATATATTTATTCCTGGAGTTATGCAAGGCTATTTAAGATGGTGTGCACACTTCAAAGCATTTACATAATGGTGATGTATTTATTTCACTGTGTACTGGGGAAAAAAATCCCTCCTATCAAGTCCTTAGTTGAATGGATATCATTTGTGGTGGGAATTGCTAGCTGTTCCTTCAGATCCATCCTGCCATCTTTGGTGCCCAGCCAGACCACATTTCCCAGCCTTCCTTGCAGTTGGATTAGCCACGGGGAAAGTGCTCTCCAGGGGAATGTGAGTGGGAGTGAGGAGCGCGACATCCATGCCTGGCCCAAAGCCCCACACCCCGTGTTCGCTGCCCCACACGCCCCCACTGCAACTGGCTGGAACCAACACCCAAAACCATGGTGACACTTGAAACCATGAGATACAGATGGCAGAGCCACCACGTGTGGGTCAGGGGTCAGCACCTCTGGCCCATGTGCCCAGTCCAGCCCAGCACCTATTTTTAAAATGAAGTTCCGTTGAAACACAGGCATGCCCGTCTCACTGGGCGCGGTCTGGGTCGCTGCTACTGCACAGCAGAGGTGCTTTGTTGCCGCAGAGACCCTGCAGCCTGAAGAGCCTGAAGTATTTACTGGCTGGCTCTCTCCAGAAAACGTGGCTGACCTCCCGGCAGATCCCTGAGGGACCATACAGCAGAACAGCACCCCAGTTCTTCCGATAAGCAAGAAAGAAACCATTGAAAGTTTGGGGCTCTCGCTACCATAGTTCACCCTCATTTCACAATCTGTGCTTACTCAGCAGGAGCTGAAGTAGGAGGCCCCACGTGATTGCCCAACAGAGATGCCTACGTGACAGCTGTCTGTGCCATCTTGGATGGCCTTTGGACACCCATGGCAGGTGCAGCTGACTGGTCGCCAGGCCCCAGACCCCGGCCAGGGTGTCCCACGCACGCTGTCTCCATACGACCTGGGACGGACTGACCCTGGGGCGTCACTGTCTCTTCACAACCCAGCTTTGAGGGCCTTGAAGTCTGTGAACGGGACTGACACCCGGGGGCCTGAGGGTCAGAGGGGAAGCGCTCTCCGAAGCTCAGCAAAGCGCGTCGGCTGTGGTGAGGACGACCCTCGGTCAAGCCGGTGCCGGGTCGCCAGGCTGGTGGCGGTGACGGTGGACTAGGCAGCCCTGCCCTCGCGGTACTGCCCACCCACAGTCTGCGTTCCCCGCTCAGTAACTCATTTTTGGGTGTGCACTTTTGTGAATCAGTTCCAGGTGACAGCACTTACAGTTCCATCTCCGCTCTTTATTTTTACCATCGTCTTCAGTTTTAGAAACGCAAGGACACGTGTGTCCTGCTCACCTTTACTCATGAGGAGTTACATAGGTCTTCCACGTATGGAAGTGAAAAAAATTTTCTTTTCCAGTGAGTGTGCTTAAAGTACAAAGGGTCTGCCCATTTAGGGAAAACTGCTGATAATAGTGCAGATGGTATGCTGAGCTGAAATGGCTAAAAAAAAATAAAAATAGGGGATGTTAGTGAGGGTGTGACCGAGGTTCCGGAAGCGCTGCCTGCGTTCCAGGCTGCGTGGGGAAACGTCCTTGGCCTCCGACTCGCGGAGTGTCGGTCCAGGGTGGACAGCCGCCCTCTGCCCTGCCCCTCCCCACTCCCTTTCTGGAAGGGAGCCCCCCGTGTCGTCCGGTCGACTTCCCAGCCTCTGGTCTCCCAGTGCCGCATTCCCCACCGGGAAGTGGATGCTGGTCGGCGCCGTGAGGAATGGGCAAAGCCCAGGGGAGGGCGCAGGAGGACGGGGGCTCCCGCTCATCTGGCACTTGCTCCAGTGTGTGCTGTCCCTGCATCTGCTGAGTAAATCAATGGGGATGGCGAGGTGCTGAGGGGGCTCATTTGGGATCTCCAAGGCTGTCTTCTCTCCTAAGACCTGCCCAGCCACTTAGGAGCAAAGGCCAGGTCTGAGGGTTTTCCTCTCCAGATCACCTGTTTCCACGGGGGAACCTTAGAAAAGTCCCCAGGGGAAAAGCCGTATTTCCAACCAGGAGCCACCGGAACAGGAAACACTGTATCGGTTACAGCTAACGTGACGCAGAGGGATCACCCACATAAGCAGAGCTGAGGTCCGGCTTCAGGCTGGGTGGGCTCCAGCTCCATCTGTTGCTTCTGTAGGGTCTCCGTGAGCCAATAAGGGGCCTTCCTGCGGAGGCCAGACAAACAGCAGCGAGGTCTAGGAACAGTTGCCTCCGTTTGTGACATGGACTGGTGTCCCAAGCAGGCATGACTGCACAGTGAGACCGGAGGGGTAATGCATCCTCACGTTCCATGTTTTGCTGGGAGAGCATCCTGCGGTCTCCCTGAGCTAACAGCCAGGTCTGTGTTCCCAGGTTTTAAAGACCAGTGTGTATCTGTGTGCGACACAGCCTCTTTGCTTAGAAGACAACCCGGACTACCCCACGTGGACAGAGATTCATGCGCCTTGGATCGGCGTGCTCCTTATGATCCCTGTGTTTTCCTAGGTGAGAGGGAGGAACCCCAGCCCAGGTCAGTCTCTGTGGAAGCAGTCACCCCTGGGGACTGCCTCTAATGCTGTCAGAAAGCCACCCCCCCCAGGGACGGTAAAGGGACTTGTCCTAAATTCCCCAGTTGAGCAGCTATGGGGCTGGGAGTTGCTCAGAAAGTTTTCGGGCTTTTCTGGAGGACCTCAGACCAAAGCTTCCCCTTGTCCACAGGCTGGTGTCTGCCTTGGGAAGCTCAAGGCAGCTAAGGTTGAAGTCCCCCAGGGAGGAGCCCTTAAGTAACCAGTTGTTTGACATCCAGTAATCCCAGAGCTGTGTCCCAGCCTGGTGGGTGAGATAGGCAGCTCAGTGGGCGTGGCCTAGAGGCCCCAAAGAGTTCACTTTCGAAAAGGAGGTTGCTTTTGTTTAGGCAGGGGCAGGCGGAGGAGTGGCCAACGTTGGGGCTGTGGAGAGCTGAGGTCACAGTCCCTTGGAGTCACATGAAGACCTGCAGGCCCGGGAGCTGCTGTCCTTCCACGATGTGGTTTTTCGCCCTGGTCTTGGGCTCCCTCGCCCCTTCCACAGCTGGGGGTGAGTCCTCCCAAAACACAAATGGAGGGGAGCACATCCACCACGTCCGGTGTGCCCTACTTCCGGTGGTGAGGGGAGACGCGTACAGGGCAGAGGTGTGACAGCTGCAGTGCCAGCCCAGCCGCCCCGAGTCCAGGGGAGACCCAGGGGTGGTGAGCCCTGGAGGCCACAGCTATGCGTGCTGTGCGCACAGGGACCCCCGAGCTCCGCACACCTCTCCCACCAAGCCTCGAGGGAGCTCCGTTGATCTCCCCCTTGATGCTTAGCCCAGACGTGGCCAAAGCCCGGAGAGCGACTCAGCAGAATATTACTGTGGACTCGGAGGGCATGGGTTCCAACCCCAGCTCAGCACTCACTAGCTCAGTGCGTCCTCGGGCGAGGTGCTTCACCCTCTGAGCCTGGTGTCCCCCTCTCCCAAGTGGGCCGCAACGGGGTGCCTCCCTCGTGGACCCACGGCGAGGACAGAACTGGCTGGGTTTTATCTAAAGAGCACAGTGCCTGGGCTGGGGGAAGCTCAGGAAGTTCACAGGGGTGTGTTCTGCAGGGTCGTTCTGCTCTCCTGGGTCCTCAGCTACAGCATGGCTGGGGCCAACCTGCCACCTTTCGTCTGACTGGGAGCTCCGTCTCAGCAAGCAGCTGACTGAGGGGTTGCTCCTTAGAGTGCTGGTTGCGGACCAGAACCTCGTCGACCTGAGGGCCTGATGGTTAAGCAACAGAGAGAGAGAGATGTGGGGGACTGAGGGAGCTCAGTGAGACCAGTTTGAATCAAAGGGGACATAAATAAATAGAAGCTGGAGTAAAGAAAAGAAGGTTTCTGCACAGTGCCACAATCTCCCGCTCCTGAACCCACGGAGCTGTGGCGTCGCTGCCCTGACAGCCCAGCGCCACCTGGGTTTCGTCCTCTGTCTGCTGGGGTGCGCTCTGGGCGGGGGCGATCTCGAACTGAGTGTGAGCGCGGAGTCAGAAAGGAGCCAGATTAGGAGGGGAACAGCCCCTGGCTGCTGGGTACTCCCTGGCGAGGCCAGCCGTCGCCCTCTTTAGAAACTCCGTGCTGGCTGCCTCCATTCCCTCAGTGTCCTCCTCTGTAAAATGGGCATATGAACGCCTCCCGAGCAGGCTCTTGGGAAGACCCAGTGGCCCGGAGGCACACCTGGCCCATCGGAAGTGCTCACCATACAGACGTCACCTGCGCCCTGAGCTATGACTGCCGGGGCCACCGTTGTGGCGTGGGTCTCCTAATCCAACCGCCCGCCTAGTCGCCCTTGCCAGCTGGGCTGCTGTGACTTCGTCTCTCTTGGAGGTTTTTACCGACGCCCTGAAGGCCAGGCTTTCATCAGGCCTGGTTCCTGCTCAGACTTCACCCTCCTTCCCCAATCCGAAGCCCTTGGTTCTCTTTCAGCCCCGCCCCTGACAAGGTGCTCTCCTCCCCCCTCTGCCCAGGAGGCCAGGAGTCTCCTCAGCCGCTCGCCCTGGGCTTGCTCTGCCACTCACCCTCTCTCTCCACTTCAGTGGCTTTCTCTTTTCCCTCGTCTCCGATGACGCCACGTCTGTCCACGTGAGTGCCCTCACCTTCGGGTAGCTGACTCTGACTCCTCCCCTGGCCTCCTCCAGTCGCAAAGGGCCCACTTCCTGGGGCGCCTTCTTACCCTAATAGTTCACTGACACCCACGCCGGCCAGGTCTGAGACGGAAACTGGCGTCACGGCTCAGCTGTTCGATCTTCTGCTTTGTCTTCTGAGTCTCCCACCTCGGATCAGGGACCAAGCCCTTCTTCAGAATTCCCGAACGACATCGCTGTATTGATTCATAAGAAAACCCTCCTAATTGTACCAAGGAATCTGTGTTCAATGCTGAAAACTGGGAAAGCTGCCACGACACCACCCTTTGATATCTTGGTGGACAGCCTTCCGAGGAAGCCCACCTCGCTGCTCCCAATAGTTAGCAGCCACAGCAAAGAACAACGGCGTGGTCACAGTGTGGGGTCGGCTACTGATAACGTGAGACTCGGACGCCGTTCTGTAACCTGCTTCCGCATGTAGTGTCTCTAGTGTCACGGGGTGGACTTGTGCCAGACCAACTCTGAATTGTTCTTTTTTGTCCTGGCCGCACACTGTGAGAGACACTGGCCTTCCGTCCGTGTCTGGAGGGGCCCACTTGGGAGGATGCGAGGCTGGAAGTCATTTCTGGAGGGGGTGCGGAAGCAAACCCAGGCCACCGAGGGCGGGCCAGGGAGGTGTGAGGGTGGGCGCGGTCCAGTGTCTGAAAGTTCAGGAGGGTCCCTGGTGGGAACAGCCAGGGCCCACAGGGGAGCTGCGGGGAGGAGAATTCGGCTCGGTGAGAAAGAGCCCTCTGCTACCGAGGGGCAGAGCAGCTGGAGGTCTGACCCCCGTCTCCTCTCGGGGCCCCTGCTCAGAGCCACCAGAAGAATCTCGAACCCCTGGCCTGGTGCCAAGGCCCTCGCAGACACTCCACAGCTCCCTCCGGAGGGCCCGCGGGCTCATTCTCTCTTCCTCAGGCAGGTCCTGCCCGGTGGTGTCTCAGAGCCTGGCCTCGGCAGGGTCTCATCTCCGCCCTCCACCTCCGTACCCTGTTCTGTGGGCCCTGGTCCAGCGCTCCCCTCCTGCAAGTCCCAGTGCACAGTCCCCGCCCCCACAGTGCGCCCACTCCTGGAACTCCTCACTGACACCTCCCTCAGGACACTGGCCACTTTCTCCCTTCTTCCCAGCAGGAGGGTCAAGTGTGTTTGTGGCTCATTCTTTCTCCAAGGCCTGGACTTCTGAGAAGGGGGCTGCCTCTCATCCACCGGTTCACCCAGTGTGCACCTCGGCACCCGCTCCCTAGTGGATGCCTGTTTCCGCAGGCTCCTAACCGTGGAAATCGTGTGCCTTGTCCACGCGCAGCAGCTCTCCTTGCTTTTATGCTTTGCTTGGTGCTGGTACACCTCCGTTCCCAGGTGCTCCTTTGAAGGAGCCGGTGCGTGAAGAAGGGTGGCCACTTCACCTCCTTCTTACATAAGAAGAAACTGGGACCCAAGGGTCCAGGTGACTCATTCAGGGTCAGGTGTGTCCCGACCCGCCTGGAATGCAGCTCAGGCCTCTCACCGCTGCTGTGTCCTCTTTTCTTCCCAATGTGCACAGGGCACCCGCCTTCGCCACCCGTGGTGGACACCGTGCAGGGCAAAGTCCTGGGGACGTACGTCAGCTTAGAAGGGTCCACAGCGCCGGTGGCCGTTTTCCTGGGCATCCCTTTTGCCAAGCCTCCTCTGGGACCCCTGAGGTTCGCCCCCCCGCAGCCTGCAGAGCCATGGATCTTTGTGAAGAATGCCACCTCTTACCCTCCGATGTGAGTCTGGGCACCTTCTGGCGGGACGCTCCCCTCGGAGGGGCCTCGGGAGGGCACTGAGGCCAGCCTCTGAGTGGTTTCCCGTCGCTCTGGAGTCCTTGAGATATGGTCGGGACATGAACACATTCGAGAGCTGCCACGGCATTCTAGACCCTTTGGTCCACAAGTATTTATGGAACACCTACTGTGTGCCTGGGACGTTCTGTGTGGCTGATCCCCGACAGTGAAGGAAACACACATGTTTCCTGGGGAGCCTTCCTGGGGCTTCTGTTCCAGCAGGGAGAGCGTTCAGAAACAACTTGCAAATGAATTATGTGATAGGTCAGAATATAAAAAGTGCTGTGGGGAAAACAATGACAGTTGAGTAGGTGATGGGGACGAGAAGCAGGCTTCTGTTTATTCTCCTGTCTTGAAGGTTGCCGTGTTTGGGGAGCGGGGAGGGCCAGGCAGTGTCTGGGGGGAGTGCTTTGGGGTGTCCCCCGGCGGGTTCTCAGTTGCCAGGTGTGTCTAGCTACCTAGTCCCAAGGGCCACTCGGGCCTGGCCCACGCTGGGCCGGGGACTCAGTCAACGTCACCAATCCCAGTCTCTGCTGGCTCCTCCCAGGCTGTCACCAGGGGAGTAGCAGTGCTCACCTAGGGTGGGTGGACGAGGGGATGCCAGAACCCCAGCATATACGGGTGGCAGACCCTTCGAGAAATCACAGCCCCTGCCTGGACGTGGCCGACTGGGGCCCAGAGCAGGGAGGAAGCTCACCCAAGGTCACCCTGCACCCCGGTGGCTGAGGCAGTTCTCCTGATGCCACCCTACCAGGTCCTCACCCCGATCTGTCACGGGCCCCATGCCTGCTGCCATTTGAGTGACTTCTCATGGTTCCAAGCAGTCTCCTGTGGCCTAGAACACCTGGGTTACCTGGTGGAGGAACATGGTCGCCCTGCACCTCCCGTGGGAGCCCAGTGGAGAGCCAGGCCGCGTCCAGGGCGGCCGTGGGCTGGGTGGCCTCCTGTTCTTGACACAGCGCACCAGGGGTCCTGAGGGCCAAGAGAGAAGCCCGGCCTGCTCAGTGTGCTTGGTGGTGGGAGGCTTTAGTGAGGCCCTGGCGGGGATTGGGGGCATTTGGGGGGGATTGTGGGGGACGCACCCAGCCCCCCCCATCAGGTGGCCCGCCCCGCCTACCCCAGTGCCTTTGCCCTAGTAAGCAGCACTCTGCACAGGCCTGGAGCTCCAAGTCCCAGTGCCAGGCCCGGCCTGAGTGCAGGGGACGGCTCCTGCTCAGCTGCGGCTGGGACTCAGGACGTCTCCTGCCTGCCTGCCCCCCCGCCCCAGGTGCTCCCAAGACCCAGTGAAAGGCCAGGTGCTCTCAGAGCTCTTTACCAACCGCAAGGAGAGCATCCCTCTCAAGTTTTCTGAAGACTGCCTTTTCCTGAACGTCTACACTCCTGCTGACCTGACGAAGAAAAGCAGGCTGCCGGTAAGTGGCCGGTTCCAGCGCCGGCGGCCCTTCTGGTGTTGGGGGAAATCGAGGCAGCTCTGTCAGGGCCCAGGGCTTCCCTTTCCCCCGCAGCCAGGCCGCGTGCCCCTGGGGACGCACGTGTGCCATGCCTCAGTGTCCCCTGGGGATCGTCACGGTGCCTCTGGGGGAGTTTGCTGTGCATCTGTTTCTCACAGTCAGTGCCCCCACGTCCTTCCCATCAACAGAGGGACAAGAGTGATCCCAGGTGCCAGGTTCGGAATCTTATTTCCAGAGAAGCTAAGATGCAATTTTCTTTCTCTTTTTTTAAAGCTATGAATTTTTTTAAAGATTTCATTTATTTGTTTTAGAGAAGTGGGAAGAGAGGGAGAAAGAGGGAGGGAAACAATGATGGATGAGAGATACATTCATTGATCAGTTGCCTCTGGTGCACTTCCAAATGGGGAACGGGGGACCTGGCCCTCAACCCAGGCACGTGCCCCAACTGGGAACTGAACCGGCCACCCTTTGATTAGCAAGCCAGCACTCAATTCACTGAGCCACCCGAGCCAGGGCTGACATAGTGTTCAATCAAGTTAGAGCCTGAAGGAGTCTTACAGAGAAGGCAGCAACCCAACCTTCTTACACAGGTAGAGAAACCGAGGCCCAGAGAGGGAGAGGCGGGGCCACCCATACAGCTGGCAGGACCCCAGCAAGAGCTTTCTGGCCTCCAACCCGCTGTTCCGGGGTGGGGGTGGGGAACCGAGCCTGCGTGTGGTCTTTCTCGGCACTCTCGGACCCCTCTCTGACAGCGACCAGTGTCCCACAGTGACACTGAGGCCCCTGCAGGCACATCCTGGGGGCAATCCAGCAAGCACTCTCCTTTGTCTCCGCCCCCAAATCTGGGATCTTCTTTTTGCTGGTGGCTGGGTGGATGACCCAGGGAGTCAGCATGTCAGTGCACAGGGTCTCAGAGGTGGAGCAGGCTTGCAGCTGGAAGGTGTGGGTGGGTCGCTGGTGGTAACCCCTGGGATGAACAGGGAGGGGTGTGAGTCCCCAATCATATCCCAGGAACAACCCTGGCCAGATGTGCCCAGGGATGGGGGAGGGTGTCCATGAACTTGGGACTGCACGTACTTGGCTCAGAGAGGTGGGGACAAATGTTTACTCCCCACTCATTCACTTACCCACCCTTCTATTTTGTGCTGGGTGCCCCCATATGCATACGCACAGCTAGAAGTGGGTTTAGGAGAAAGGAGGAGCATTAAACCATTACCACGTAACCCCTGCCTTTGAGGGTCTCACCCCCCAGGCTACACAGACAGGCCAGCATCTTCAGCAGATCCCTGCTGACCATCCTTGGCTCAGCCGCCGCTCAGGGGTAGAGGAACCCAGCCCCGCCGCCTGGAGGTGGGCAGGGATCGGAGATGCAGGAGGAGCGGGGGCTCGGGGAACCCAGTGGCAGCAGAGCCTTCACTTGCGGACACAGGCTCTGGCACTGCAGGGCCTGGGTTGAAGTCCTGGTTCTGCCTTTTACTAGCAGAGAGACCGTTACCGCCAAAGAGGACTTGTGTCGTACGAGGACTCAGTAATGAGTATCAAGCTTGGTCTCAGTGCCTGGCCCAGCACACAGGGCGAGTGCCCTTGACCTGTTAGTGAGAGGGGAAGCAAAGATCTTGCTCTTAACCTAAGAGCCCACCTACTGCACCATGTCCATTGGCTGCAGCATCCTGGGAGGCTCAACGTATGGACTCTGGAGGCAGAATGCATGGGTTCAAGTGCTGCTTCTGCCACTTATTAGCTGTGTGACCGTGGACAGGTGAAGTGCCTCAGTCTTCCTGTCTGTTAAACGGGATGACAGTGGTCTGTGGGAGGGTTTATCGTAAAGTGTTTAGAACTTGGCCATGTGGTTCTTATTCAAAGTTCTTTTATTTTTTCACTAACAAAATAAGTACAATGTTATTCTTTTAGCCACCCTCACCTCCCTGCAAAGAGAGCTGTTTAAATGCAAGAGCCATTCTTTAGGAATTGTTGTGTCCCACGCTCACCCTCAATTGTTGTTCTTAGAATTCTCTAGACTTTCAGAGCACATGTGTCAAATGACTAAAGACTTCTTGGAGGAGGTGACTTTTAGACTGTGCTGTGGAGGATGGGTGGGATTTGGGGGATCCAGAGGAGGGAGAGGGAAGGGATATTAGGAAGAGATGGCATCAAAGGCACGTATGCTTCTCGAGATGGTCACTCACACGCACGAGAGAAGTTGAGCTCTCTGCACGAGAGATAAGGAGTGAGGCCGAAATCCCTAGGCTGCCGGCAGAGTGTGCGGAGCCCGGGGGAGAGATCCGGGCATGAGGGTGATGGGAGTGTCACGGGAGGAGATGACACCCTTGGCCTTGGCTGCTCCCATGAGGCTGTTTTCAGCGTGAAGAGCCTCGAGGGGAGGTGGTCCCAGGGCTGGAGGAGCGAGCAGGGGCCGCCAGGGTGCGCTGAGCTGGGGATGGTCGGGTCCAGCCAGGAGGGCGGGCAGGCGAGCGTCGGCCAACTCCAACTTTGCCGGGGGCTGATGCACTTTGGAGAACAGCCCCCCTGTGTCACGGGCGAGAGGTGAGTGGCCAGACCAGAAAAGCTCTTCAGGTCCTTCCAGCTCTGCTGTGAACAACCAGCATGATGGCTTCCTCCCCGTCCAGGTGATGGTGTGGATCCACGGAGGCGCTCTGCTGACAGGCGGGGCATCCACCTACGATGGGCTGGTCCTCTCCGCCCAGGAGAACGTGGTGGTGGTGACCATCCAGTACCGCCTGGGCATCTGGGGGTTCTTCAGGTAAGACACCGGCCCCTCCTCTCTGCACATCGGCCCTCAGGGGCCCTCAGAGGGAGGGTGCTAGGACCCAGTTCTGGTCCTTTAGCCCTTAAGGAGAGCTTTGCTGAGTTCCCTAGTAAGGCATCCAAATCCCTTCATGATGGTAGGCTCTAGCTATCATTTCCCTGTCACACTGGTCCCCTTGCGTCTGAGCTTTGGCCTGTGCTGTTCCCTGTGCCTGGAAGGCCTCTTGTACCCAACGAACTCCTATTCATCCTGTAAAGCCCAACCCAAACGTCACCTCCTCCAAAACGCTCGTCTCCTTCTCACCTGTGCTGCCACAGCCCATCGCAGGCCCCTGAAATGACAGCGGCACAGCCGTTGGCGCAGCCGTCCAAATGCCGTCCCTCTCGTCCCTCTCGTGGGAAAGTAGGGGAGGGGCAGACTCAGGGCGGGAGTCAGGCGGTGCTTGTGGCGGATGGGGCCTGCGGCTAGAGCCGGGAGGCTGCCAGAGCCCCTGACTCCAGGGACAAGCCTCCCAGGAGGGGGTGTGCGTTTCTCGCCCCATCTCCTTCTGCCTTCGCCCCATGTGGGAGTCGAGGCTAGAGCCCAGAGACAGGAGGCAGGCGCCCTTAGGACACAGTTCCCGGGAGGCTTTCTAAAATGGTTGGGCCCTGGGACCTCCGGCCCTGAGATGGCGGGTAGACGGGCGGGCCGGAGGTGGGTGGGTTCTGACTGCAGTAAACCACGGGGCTGGAGGAAGGTCGGCCATGCAGGTGAGGCCGTCCCAGGGGCATTGGCGTCACCGGGACTCCTGGCCTCTCCCAGCTCCCAGCCCGAGTCCCCGCTCTCCGTTACGTGAGACGGGTCTGGCGGCTCACCACGCTTCCTCCCCTCCCTGTCTCTCCTCTCCCCACACCAGCCAGGTGTCCACTCTGGCCAGGCCATGCCACGCCGCTGGACTATTCTGGCCGAGGTCACTGGGACCCACTAGCTCTCGGACCGACCTCAGTGGCACCCACACGTGACCCCTCCCACCTCTTTGAAATGCTTCCTTCTCTTGGCTCGGGCCACCTGCTGCCTGAGGGGCCGCTCCTGCCGGGGTCCCTTCAGTGGCCCCTGCCCCTCCTCCCCGTGGTCAGGCCTCTGGTCTCCACTGGTCTCTGAGTGACCCCGGGGTGGGGGGCCCTTTCCCAGCTCCCTGCGGGTGGCCCCAGCCCCTCCTCTGAGATTCAGGTGCACACAGCTAACTGTTTCCTGGATGCCTGAAGGGCACGGCACACCCGACTTGGACAAACTTAGCACTTGACTCTCCCCACCCCCGGGTCCCTCCCCGTCTTGCTGCGCTCTCCCCTGTTTCTCACGCCCACGCCCGCTTGGCCGGCACGTCCGTCCTCCTGGCTCTGCCTTTAAAATATGTTCAGAATCCAGCCACTTCTCACCTGCTCCCCCACACCTGCCCTAATCAAAGCTCCCTGGCTCGTGTCTGTCGCGTGGATTACTGTCATAACCTCTTCCTTTTATACCGTTTCTGACCCACACAGTGTGACCCACCCAGTGGCCAGAGTGACCATTTAAGACCAGCAGAATCTTGTCGCCCCCCGGGCTCCCTGTGTTACTGGCAGTGACATGGAAGCCCTCACGGAGGCCCACAGGGCCCCCTCCAGCTGCAGGCTGTACACCCCCGCTCTTGTTCACTGGGCCCGGGGCCTTTGCACCTGCTGTCCGTGTCGCCCAGAGTCCCCTTCTTTGCCTGCGTGCAAGCTCACGTGCTCACTCCCTCAGATCTCCGCTGGAACACTGCCGCCTCGGCGAGGCCTTCCCTGGACACCGGGTCGGACACGGGACCCACCTGCTCCGCCCCCGCTTGTTCCCTCAGCCTGCTTTATTTTTCCTGAAAGCCTTTTAACCACCTGGTGCTATATTCTATACTTTCCTACTCATTTGTTCATGATCTGTAATATGAGCTGTGTGCAGTTAGAGATTTGGCCGGTTTTGTTCTCAGACGTGCTTCCGGCCTTAGGACCGTGCCTGGCACGAAGGAGACACTCGATAAGTAGACGCCAGGTGAAGGAGCACACAGCCCTAAGGACAGCGAGGCCTCGGGAACGGGAGGCGGGCGAAAACCTCCGAGTCCGGGCTCTGGAAGCCTGGGCTTGCTCCCGGAGGCCCGCCTGCAGCCCCCCCAGCCCCACCCGTGGCCCCGAGAGCCCTGCACGATGCGGGCTCCCACCCGCACCATTCTCTCTCCCACAGCACAGGGGACGAGCACAGCCGGGGGAACTGGGGCCACTTGGACCAGGTGGCTGCCCTGCGCTGGGTCCAGGAGAACATCGCCAGCTTCGGAGGGGACCCGGGCTCTGTGACCCTCTTTGGGAACTCCGCGGGAGGCGAAAGTGTCTCTGTCCTCGTGAGTGTTCCCGGCCCTCCTGTGGCTGCTGATGGGGCCCCTCGGAAACCAGGCGGTTTAGCTGTAGGCAGCTTCAGAGACAAGACGCAGGTTCCAGGCTGGCCCTGCTCTGCACAGAACCGGATGGTAGGGAGCTAATGGCCCAGCTCTCCTTGGCCCCCGGGAAGCTCAGGGAGCAGCAGCGCCCTGAGGCCATACTAACCTCCCAGCCCCCAGCCCGCAACACTCCTCCTCTTCTGCCTAGGGCTCACCTCATTTCTCTGGCGGGTGGGGGGTAGCATACATCATGAAGAACAGGGGGCACCCACGAGAACTGGGCAGAGTGTCCTCATTTGGCTGAAAGCCGGATCTCTAAGAGGATGGGAGCTGTGAGGGCAGGCTCTGAGGTGACTTGTCCACACCCGAAACGGAGCACAGCTGTCTCTGTGAAGACGGAGGGGGGCGGGGTGGGGGGGGAGGTGACGGGGGGAGGGGGGAAGGGAAGGTGGGTAGGGGGTGGGTATCGGGACAGGGGACCAGGGACACAGACCAGCGGGGAGCCTGCTGAGGGGGAAGCCGGTCAGGGGAGAACCAGGTCAGGAGCGGCTGGGTGCTGCCAGAAGCCCCTCCGGCTGCCGCTTGCTTGCTTGCTTTCGTAGTTGGCCGCCCAGGGGAGGTGTGTGGTGTTCTGTAAAGTGGGGGGGAAGGAAAAGCGCAGATATGCCCGGAGAAGAAAAAGGTGTCACCCACCGTCCCATTACCCGGGACGGTCACCCCAGACATGTGGACCCTTATTCTTCCGCCTTTTTCCGTGGCTCGTCCTGTCTTCTGTCTGTCCATCTTCTGTCATTTATTCTACGATTTTTTTAAACAAAAACGCATCTTTAACATTACAAATATAACATGAGCATTTCCCGAACCATCAAGTACTCTCCCATTACTTTATTTTTTTGGTAGGTGCATAGTGTTCTGTGGTAAGAATTGAAAATAGCTGATTCACCCAAAACCGTCCCTGGGGAGCTGGGGGCGCTGCCCGACTTCCCCGTCTCAGCAGCGACAGCGCTCCCGGAGACCACCGTGGGCCCCGCCGTCATTCCCCCCGGGGCGAGCGCTCAGTCCCCGGGAACAGGGGACTCAGGACTGTGTCTGTGCAGAGTCGCTGGGACTCGCCGAACTGTCTTTCAGGGGCTACTGGTTGTTGCAGCCCGTGCTCACCACACGCTTCCTCTTCTGCTCCCCACTCTGTGTCCTTGGCTTTTCCCTGAGTTTTTCCTGGAGAAGCTGGGCCTCGGGTCAGTTGCGGAGCAGGCCAGGACATGCAGGGACCTATCAAGTCCCCTGAACCCAAGTCCCCAGGGGAATGGGCCAGGTCCGAGCTGGGGAAGCTCTCGGAGAGCCCCTCCCCATGAGCCTAAACTCTGTCCCGCTCCACCCTCCCCCCAGGTGTTGTCTCCCCTAGCCAAGGGCCTCTTCCACCGGGCCATCTCCGAGAGCGGTGTGGCACTCACTTCTGGCTTGGTCAAGGCAGACTCGAAGGCCGCAGCTCAGGTAGGTCCCCCACCAGACAGCCCTTGCCCCGCTGCTCTGCTCTCTGGGGGGTCCTCCGGAGCTTCCACTGCTGGGGCCCAGCCACATGCCCAGAGAAGCACAGAGTGGCCGAGCAGATACTCGAGGAAACCCCTTTCCCTCTCCCCCTGCCCCTTTCACTGCCGAGCAAACTGGGCCGGAGAGCGGCAGCAGCTTGCCGAGGTCAGCGAGTGATGGGGCAGAGCCGGGACTCAAGTTCACGTCTCTGGACTCTGCATTGCCAACGCAGTCACTGTTCGCTGACCCCGCTCCCCACAGTGTGTGCCCAGGTGGGGTGCTGGCCCGGAGCCACGAGTGGACTGCCCTCGGGTCTGGTCTCTCTGAGGGCCTGTGTTCTGGTGACTCCCCGCACACAGCCTGTGGGTCTTGAGTGGTTCCCCCCGGGGGCCTTGTGACTGGGGCAGGTGTCTGGAGAATATATTTGTCGATTTGTTTGCTCACTCAACAAACAATTTTAGTAAAGCCAGACATCTAGCAACCCTATGAGGCTTCCCTTCTAACGGAGGAGACAGATTAAAGATTATAACAGGTAATCACACAGTTATATCAACTGCTGTGCCCAATAAGGAGAGGTACTTGATGTCATACTCTCCGTTCTGCGTGCTTAGTCAGGCTGGCAGGGGGTGCTATCAGGAAAAGGCTCCTGAAGAAAGGGATCAGCAAGTGGGGATCACAAGGGTGAGCAGCAGTTTAATGGGTGAGGAAAGGATGTTCTAGGAAGCAGGGACAACGTGTGCAAATGTCCTGTGGCAGGGGGGAGGGTCTTGGGGGAGAGAGAGTGAGTCAGGCGGATGCGGCCGGACCAGAAAGAGCAGAGGGAACATGGAGTGAGCCGAGGCCGAGGACGCTGGCAGGGGCGGTGCTGCACCGGAGCCCGGGGAGGACTTTGTCCCTGGGGTCCCACTGTTAGGAATTCCAGGGAGAGTGAGCTAGGGGGCGGGGATTGGGGCGGGGCCTGGGACAGGGGTGCGGAGCTTGGTTCGGGGCGGTGCCAGGGGCGGGGCTTGGGGCGCTCTGCTGATCAGTGCCCCCTGGTGTCCAGGCTGGGGAGCATTTCAGTGGGGCTGCCAGCTTGGTTTCCTGCAGTGGTGGGGGCAGCGCCAGACTTCCAGGGGCTGGTAAGCAGGAGGGAGGAAATGAAGGCACAGAGAATTCTGAGAAAGGTTTTCAGCGCTCTTTGATTGTGAACAACGGAAATCCAGTTGACCAGGCTTCAAAGTCCAGAAAGGGAGGATTTATTTAAAGAAACAGGTGGCAGAGATGGGGCTGAATTTCACTACCCAATAGGAACTAGACATTGGCAAAATGAAGGGGACTTAAGACTCTTATCCTTGCTCTTGTTCGCTCCTTCCTTAATGTATTTCTCTCCCACCCCCTTCCCTGCTTCCCCCTCCTGAGTACTGATTCTGTTTCCAACGTTCTGCTAGGCTCTGGGGTGACCGGGCACTCTCTCCACCGCCCCGCCTTGAGGAGCCTGCCTTCCTCTCTCTATTTCCACTTCTCCTCTGGCCGGGCTTTGCAGTGCTTGTGAGGGGCCCAGTGCCAGTAAGAGGATGACCCGAGGTTCGAACCCGGACACTGGGATTCGGGATTCCTTCTTTACACATTCAGCTCTGAGATCGGTTGCCCACTTTAAGAGAGACAAGGTAACTGAGGCAGAGGTGGTGGAGTTGGTGCTAGCTGGAGATCCCGGACCACACCTGCCAGGCTAGAGAACCTCCCCCTGCCCCTGCTGCCTTCAGAGACTGGGGCTAAGCTTGGGCTAGAACACTGCTGACTGGCAGGAGGGACAAGGCTCTTGAGTTCCGCCGTCACCTGTGATCTCCGCAGCAAATCGCCGTCCTCGCTGGGTGCAAAACCACCACCTCGGCCGCCATGGTGCACTGCCTGCGCCAGAAGTCTGAGGACGAGCTCTTGGAGGTGACGCTGAAAATGGTAGGTGCCTCCGTGCCCCTGGCCACACGAGTCCCCCTGCCCCGTGACCTTGGCCCCAGGCCTCACCATCACAGCTGCCTGTTTGCCCCAGAAAAACCCCCCCAGAGACGGGACACTGTGCGTCGTCTCCCAGGAGTGGGTCACCTCTCAATCTGAAAGGGGAACTTCTTTTTTTCTTCTTCTTTTTTTCATGGAATGTGACAAATGTTAGCAAAGACCAAAACTAACATGATAATCAAAAGTGTCATAATCCTCCGGCTCTGTTAAAATTTACTATTTTGCCATTCTTGTTTTCAGAGATATTTTTTAAGAAATTCAACATTATCTATTCCCAGAGGTAACCTCCATCCTGAATTTGGGGAATAGGGGACATTAAGAACAAAGACTTTTCAGAAAGGTGGTCAAAATTTATCTTGGCTAATTTAGAACTGCTCAGTGATAACCTAGTGGTGGCCCAATTGTCTAGACGGTTTGAGCTCCCGCCTCAGCTGCAATTCTAGGATAACCATCCATCCATCGGTGCAGCCACCCACACATCCACTCCTCATCGTATTATCTGTCTATCCACCCACAAATACATCCGATTCATCCATATCCTTTCATTGTTCTAATATCAACCTGTCCCTACCTTGCATTTGTCTATCATCCGTCATTCATGCATCACCCAGCCACCACTCATCTCCACACCATTATGCATCCTTCTAGAGTGCATGAATCATCCATCAGACATATGCTGGTCATCGCCCATCTATCCACTCAACCACCCAGTACCACATACTCCAGGTACTGACCCAACCCGCCCATTTATCCACCCACCCACCCACCAGTGTGGCGGGAGTACAGAGAAGAGGACCAGCCAAACAGTCAGCAGGGATGCGTCACAGAGAAGGTGACATCTGAGGACGGGTGGATGGCTGTGGCACATGTCACCGCATGAAAGCTGCAGCAGGGCAGACACCCCGAGAACACCACGCCCAGGGCAGCGCAGCCAGCGCCCCCACTGCCTTCCTCTGGGGCCTGCCGGGGTGGTTCCGGCGGAGAACCTGACACTTCGGGCACACAGGCGACAAAGATCGGCTTCTCTCCCAGGAAGCCTTCTCACCTGCCTCCTCTGCCTTTGTTTTCACAGAAATTTATCAGTCTTGATTTTCTTGGAGACCCCAGAGAGGTAAGGACCCTTGGTTTCTTGCTTACTGGTTTTAAATCTCGAAGCTCCAGTTAAAGATAATACGGGAATTCTTCCTGGACTCACGGGCACTGCTTGTGTTTGTATTGCTGAGGCCCCAGTGGGGGCGGTGCCAGGCCTTGGGAGCCCAGCACAGAGGACCCGAGGTTGGGCTGCAGCCCCGCCCCCTGTGGCTCCCAGTCCTCCTTGCTGCCAACAGTGCCCCCGTGGGAGAGGGCTGGACCAGACACCCCCACCACAGGGGGGTGGGGCATTGGCACACGGGGTCCTCTGGAGCCTCCCTGGAGGGGCTGCGGGCGGACTGACCACATGGGCTGTGCTGTGTGCAGGGTCAGCGGGAAGGGTGTCAGGACTCGGCCCTGAGGACGCCGCCCTCCCCCAGCCACGCAGGGAACTCCTGCAGCACCCCCCTCCGCCCCGCTCTCCCTCCTCCCCTCCCACCTCCCAAAGCGTTGCTAGGTTCCAGTGGCCTGACCTCTGCTCCATCTTACTCCTTTCTCCTTGGGGACAGGAGCACTTCCCTTAGAAGACGTCTGGAGGCGTAAATGACACTCACTCAGTCACTCAGTGAAAGGTTTCCCTGGCGTTCACTGTGAGCCAGGACCTGAGTTTTGAGCGGGGGACACGCCCTCTCGGAGGGAAGGGAGGGCACACTACACCAAACACTCGGCAGGGTGTCTGCGGGTGGTTCGTGATGCGGAGAAAAAGAGTGTGGGAAATGGGGAGAGCATTGCCAGCGATTTAAGTTCATGTAGCCAGGCCTGGGAATGACTCAGGGAGAAGGTGCCGGGGGAGCTGGAGGAGGGCAGGGAACAGCGGAGGCAGAGGGAACAGCGGCTGCAAAGGCCCTGCGGCAGGAGGCCAGTGTGGCTGGAGTGGAGGCAGCGAGGGGAGGGAGCGGGCTGAGGCTAAAGGGCAGGGAAGCTGGGGGGGTGGTCGCTCACAGGGCTCGGACTGTGATTCCAAGGGAGATGGGGCATCTTGGAGGGGGCGTTGAACAGAGGGGTGACGTGGCCTTCAATTTAACAAAGGGGCTGTCTGACTGCTAAGTGGAAGCAGACAGTAGGGACAGGACAGGGAAGACTCAGGGACACCAGCCGGGAGGTCCCCGTGCCGCCCAGATCAAGCAGGCCCTGGTGGTATCTCCTGGACTTGGACTCCCTTCCCCTCTGCTTTCCCTTCCCACCTCCCCGCTGCTGTGCCTCCCGCAGCAGCCTCGGGACCAGCCGGGGCTGGGCACCCACCCCTTCTTTACTGCGCAGGAGGGAGTGAATGCGTCTCTGCGGGCTTACTCCTTAGGCAGGAATCCGCGCGCCTGCTGTGCGCCAGCCCTTGTGCGGAAAGGGCCGCCTGCCAGACCTCTCCCTGGCCTGTGCCCCTAGGCAGCACTCCAGGCCCAGGACTGTGGGGGCTGGAGGTCCCTTTGCCCCTGCAGTTCCCGCTGTTTGCAAATGCTCACCCCGTTTCTTTCTCCACCTGCCCCAGATGTCCGGCTTCCGCAGGTGTGCCCCGTGTCTTCCTTCCAGAAAGCAGTGTTCTGCTCGCCGGCTCCCGCAGCACCTCAGGGGCGCAGTGGCGGCCCCCACGTCCCTCTCCACCGCCCCTTGTTAGTTGCCCTGGACTGAGATCCGGGCCCGTGTCCCGCTGGGTCAGGCACGCGTGGCAGAACCTCCGCAGGCTGCCAGCACCAGCCCTGGTCATCGGCCCTCGAGCAACAGACCTGGGCCTGGGGGCCGCCGGGGCCCAAGTCCTGGGGCCTGTCCAGGCCCGCCTGCTGGCAGGCAGCAAAGCAGGGCACACAGGGCCGCTGTTCGTGTGCAGGACCTGTCAGGACCCGGCCCGTGAGCGTGTGGGCTGCTGATCGAGCCCTTCCCGTGACCCAAGAACCCAGCTGAGCGCTGAGCGCCTGTGCAGTCACTTAACCCCGCAACCCACCTCACAGATGAGGCACACTGAGGCACACGCGGGTGCAACCATGTTCCCAAGTTACCAGCCAGGCAGCGGCAGAGCCAGGTTTGCAGGCCAGGTTTGTGAGCAGAGGCGAGCAGGCACCGACCCCCGACTTCCTCCGGGAGCGGCGGCCGGGCTCGCCGACTCGGAGCCCCGGCGGCTCTGTGGAAAGAAGGCACTAGAATAATGGGGGCTGCCAGTGGGGAGGGCTGCACACAGGTGCACATACACTTCCGATGGACATGTGTATGTAACATATATGTCCATAATTTATGTACACTTGTATAACTTATATAACATACAAATACTAATATTTTATACATTTCAGTTTGAGGGGGATTGCCCCTTCACCTACCCACGGCGGTCCCTCACCAGTTCTGCCCTCTGGGGTCCCAGGGTTCGCCCCCTTCTTAGGACCTGGAGCTCTGTGGCCGCTGCCCGCAGTGCACAGGGCTGCAGTGCTCACACAGGCAGAGAGGAGGACCCGGACACGGGTGGCCCGGACAGGGGCCGAGCAGACACTCCTCTGTCCTCTTCCCCAGAACTACCCCCTTCCTGCCCACGGTGGTGGACGGTGTGCTGCTGCCCAAGATGCCCGAGGAGCTTCTGGCGCAGAAGCTGTTCAACCGCGTCCCATACATAATCGGGGTCAACCAGCAGGAGTGCGGCTGGATGCTTCCGATGGTGAGCGCGCCTGGGCCTCTCCCACCCCTCGGCGCCCATCGTGACCTC
Source organism: Phyllostomus hastatus (assembly GCF_019186645.2). Lineage (NCBI taxonomy): Eukaryota > Metazoa > Chordata > Mammalia > Chiroptera > Phyllostomidae > Phyllostomus > Phyllostomus hastatus. Next base: position 25,294,291 of record NW_025334024.1, read on the forward strand.
GGGGCTCGGGACCGCCTCCTCCTCCATACCCCGCCTGGGTCCCGGGCAGCTGTCCCCTTCCCACAGGTTCACATTTCCATGGAAACCTCTGGGTGGCCCAGCTGGCTCCTGGGTGGTGAAGTCTTGGGGACCCCTCTCCCAAACTCTCCGATTGTCCCCAATCCAAGAACCCTGATATGTAGGTGCTGCGGGCGCCAATGGAGACACTTCCTGTGCAGATCAGGAAACCGAGGCCCGGGGGTGGGGAGAGGGGTGTAGAGTTTGGGAGTAAGGGGAGTGAGGCCTGGGGCCCCGCAGCCTCTGCCCCTGGACATCCCAGTGTCTGCACGAACTCCCACACGCACTCTAGGTCACCTGGGAAGATTCAGGGGAACTGGCTTCCCATCGCGGTGAGGCTGACTCCCGAAAGTCAGGAAGGACTTGCCTTCCAGTCCACATAAAGCTGGACACTAGTCACACCCCTGCCGCAGGCAGAAGACCCCCGTGAACTCCACCCAGACCCTGAAACAACAGGTGGAGCCAATTCAAGGCTGGACATGCAGGGGTCATCCCTGTGACCCGGCCGCCTGGGTTTGCGGGGTGGCCCTTACCTCCTGCGTGCAGGTCAGGAGGCTGCGTCGTGCAGGTGGCAGCAAGGCGGGTGCCCACCGACGTCAGGCGGTTCTCCGCCCACAGGGACCGGGGCAGAGGGGAGGACTCATCCCCGGAGTGTCTGCCCTGCAGAGGGCGGCTCCCCAGTCCCGGAGCAAACAGTCGGGTGGGAGATTTACACCTCCAAGGGCAGAGCGGGGTTCACGACTGCAAACAGCTCTAAGAGGGGCGTCAGGGACCTCTGTGCCTTTCACGAGGCTCTCGCTGGACCGAACAGTAGATTCTCCTGGCAGCAGAGAGCCGTCCCGGGGGCCCAGCCCCAGCCCCAGCCCCCTGGAGCCGTGGGGGGGTTTGTCCAGGGCTCTCAGCGGGGAGGAGGTTCGGGTGGATCCTCGCGTGCAGAGTTCTCCTGCAGTGCTCGCCCGAGAACGGTTCCAGAGGTTACGCTGAGGGACCAAAGCCGCGCTGGCAGGACCTGGGGCTTCCGCGGGCACCAGGGGCGGGTTGGGTGTTTGTGAGGCCCCTGCCCTTGGAGACCTGCCAAGTCCTCCAGCCCGCGTTGGTTTGGTCGGTCGGTCGGTTGCTGTGGTTCTTTCTGTTGACCTCTGGGGTTCACAGAGGCCGCGCCATTGTTTTAACAGTTTTTGGGTCTCCCGATCTCCGAAGGCAGGCTGGACCAGGAGACGGCCACGTCGCTCCTGTGGAAGGCCTACTCCGTGACTGTAAGTGTCCAGGGCACCCCGGGAACTGGCTGGGACCCAAGGCAGGGCGGGGGGCTGATCGCCACATCACTGAGCAGTCGAGTGGCAGAGAGAAGACTGGGGCCCGAGGGCTTCCCCCTGCCGCTGGGGGAGGGGACGGGCGGGCCCGGCCTGGACACGAGGACACGAGCCTTCCTCGCTGGCTGCAGGAGCCGCGCTGCTTGCCTGGAGGTGGTGGTCACGTTCACTGTGGACCCCCTTCAGGGCATCTCTGAGGAGCTGACTCCGGTGGCCACTGAGAAGTATTTAGGAGGGACAGACGACCCCGTCAAAAAGAAAGACCTGTTCTTGGATTTGTTGGGAGACGTGCTATTTGTTGTCCCGGCTGTGACTGTGGCCCGTCACAACAGAGGTGAGTCCCAGGGAAGGGACCCCAGCCCCACCACCTTCGCTGTCCGTCCTGCTCCTCCCCCGCCCCCTCCCCCTGCACAGACACAGATGTGCGAACTGCTGAAGGTTGGTCCTGGGGGGCAGGGCACTGCCCTAGCTCCATTCTGCCAGAAGCAGACTCGGAGAAAAGGCCCCAGATTCAACCAGCGTTATTGCAGGGGCGCCCCCAGAAACCACCAGTGGAGGAGCGGAGAGGTGACTTGGGGGGAAGGGGGGCCGTCACGGTGCACGGTCAAGCGAGTGCCCACCGTGGACCCCTTGAGCAGGGCTCTCTGGGGATCTAGCAGGGGACAGGTCTCAGGGCTGCCCTGGCGACCAGCAGCCTGAGTCCTCGGTTCAGGGCTGCTCCCGGGGTGGGGCGTCAGCTCCCTGAGGGCCTGGCCTCCTGCCTGCGCCCTGGGCAGAGTGGTGTCTGCTGGCCAAAGACCCCAGGCAGAGGGCTGCAGCCCCGTGGCGGGGAGTTGAAGAGGCTGGCCCACCCAGACGCAGGGCCTGGGGGCCTGCCGACAGCCTCTGCGCCCGGGCTCCCCACCTGGAGTCCCGGGGTCTGTGGGGCCAGAGGGCTAGTCTTGGAAGATGTGCCTTGCAAGGTCTCCAAGGTCAGAGCCAAGTGTGAACTGGTTCATTTAACCAGTGGAGCTGGGGAAAGAGGGAGACCAAGCAGGGGATCAGGAGGGTTGTCTGGGACCCAGCAAGGCAGAAGGGGTGAGCAGCGGCAGGTGTGGGGGCGTCAAGTGGTCCAGGGAATGCCCATGTCCGGGGTCGGCTTTAGCGAGGGACCTTCCCACAGCCACCCTGGGCTGTGTGGGCGGAGCCTGAAGGCAGGGATGGATGAGCTCAGCTGCAGAAAAGGTGACCTTCGGGGTCCTTCCTCTTCCAGGAGGCCCGCCCCGCCCAGCACTGGGTCTGCAAGCCCGGAAACGGGGCTCCGGCCCCTGCTTGTCTCTCTCCCGGTGCTGGTGCCGGGCCCTTCCAACTCGATACGAGTGGTAGAAAGGAGCCGTGCTTCCAAGCACTGGGCGCAGTGGCATACGCCCTGGCTACTGCCTCCTCCTCCCCAGGGTCCTGAGGAAGGGGCGAATCTGTTCTCTCATAAACTTGGCCTTGCCTCCCGTTCTGGGTCGCATTGGCGGTGCCCCCTTCCGCATTATTTGCTGGGCCCAACCTGGACCTGTGCATCGTTCATCTGGTCTCTCTTGACTTTCAGTTTAGGGGGAGGTGTTGGCCAGCACTACACAGACTTGTAGCAGTGTTACTCTTTCATTTTTGTATTTGTCTCATCCTCTTTTGGATAAAAAAAAACTTTTCTGAATTTAATATTGGTACCTTTCCGTTGTAAAAAGTTTTGAAAACACAGGAGCATAGAAAGAAGAGAGTAGACAGCACTCATAATTCCTTCCCCTGGAAGTATCTGCTGTCGATTTTCAGTATTTCCTTCCACAGCCTTTTCTCGTCTTACCTACCATTTGAACATTAATTTCATGTCGTGTGCTCCTAGAAGGCCGCGTTGCAGGCACTTCCTCAGTGACAATAAAAGTCACCAAAACATCCATTTTTCATGGATTACAATTTATTGTTTCTGCCTCAAATACTTAGGCTGCTTGCTTTTATTTTGATGCTACAAAACAAACAAAAACAAACAACCTTTGCTGAACGTGCATAAACCTCTCTCCGGGTCCCTGCTGCTCTCCGAGGACCGGTTCTCAGTGACGCGGTGAACCGACCTGGGCCACAGGTGGTGACGCTGGTCCCCGGCGTGCCAGACGGGCATGTCTTAAGTGTCTCACGTGACCCGCCAGGGTTCAAACAAGGAGAAGAGTGGTGCCCATTTTATAAGCCCCTTCGCACCCCCGGAAAGAACACCGCGGCATCACGATGTGTGGGTTCCGGTTACACCTCTCCCCTGCCCTGTGCTCCTCTTCTTGTTCCCAGCTGTCCCCCGGCGCTGCGCCGGCTTCCCTGTGAGGGCTGGTGCTGGGGCGGCCAAAAATAAGTTCTCTCATTCACAAAAGTTCTTTCCTTTGTGGTGGGTCCTGAGTTCCTTTTTTTTTTTTTTCAAGATTTTATTTGTTTTCAGAGAGAGGGGAAGGAAGGGGGGAAGAGGGAGGGAAACATCCATCAGTCGCCTCTCACACGCCCCCTACTGGGGACCTGGCCCCCAACCCAGGCATGTGCCCTGACTGGGAATCGAACTGATGACCTTTTGGTTCGCAGGCTGGTGCCCAGTCCGCAGAGCCAGGGACTGAGTTCCTTTCTAAAACTGCTGAGTGGCAGAGGCAAGGTTAAACTTGACCCTGAGGAAGCTGTTTAACAAGGAGATTATGGGACCAAGAAGGATTGCTTCTTCCAGACGACACTTCTTGCTACACCGAGGGGGCAATGATGAGGACGAGGGAGGCAATGAAGTAAATGATTCTACCCCCTCCAGTCGGGATCCAGGATAATTTTGTGGATGAATATTGAGTGCTATAAGAAATGATTACAGTCATTACAAGATTACATATCCAGTATCATCCCAACTTGATTTCAATAGAGGACATGCATTCTAAAACACTAACAGTGGTCTCTCTGAGTGGTGGGATAAGTGATTTTTTGGTTCCTTTTCCTTTTCTCAGCATTTTCCAAGTTTTTACTGCCCCCAAGGGGTACCCTCGGGCTGCGGCCATGCGTCAAAGGAAGGAAAGGCCACCTCTTGTCAGTGAGACACTGTGACCTGTGTGTGTGCGGATGCTCTTGTGTGAACACATGGGAAGGCGGAGGGGTTCGTGTGGATGGACTCAATGCTCCTGTGAGGACAGTTGTTACAAATGGATTTTCCCAAGGTTTCAACATTCTTTCATTCACTCATTAAGTCATTCATTCATTCAACTAGCACCTGCCTCAAATATGTCCCGCCTGCACCCACTGTGCACCCTTAATCAACTCACGGACCTTTCCAGAAAGTCCACTTCTGTGTTGTGCTGAGAGTTTGTGGGCGGGGGCACCGTCCCCACACAGCCGGTTCTCACAATGGACGGCCGCCATTAACGTGCTCATTCCGAGCTCAGGACCTAGGAAGCCAGTGACCCCGAGCACACAGAGACCCTGGAGACCTCGGGACCCGCCGGGAATGCGCCTGGCAAGGTGACCTGCCCGTCGACCCTGTCTCCCCAGATGCCGGAGCCCCCACCTACATGTACGAGTTTCAGCACCGCCCAAGCTTCTCGTCCGGCATGAGGCCCAAGACGATGACCGCAGACCACGGGGATGAGCTCTTCTCCGTCTTCGGGGCCCCGTTTTTAAAAGGTGACGGCCCTGTACGCTTGCAGTTGGGGGACCGGGGGCCGAGGCGTGGCTGGTGGCCCTGGGCAAGTTGCTCCTTCCCTCCAGGCCTCAGTTCCCCGAATGCGCCATAACGGGCTGAACCCCAAAGGTCCCACCTTTCTCCTGCTCTGACATGCGTGATGGAGCGTGTGCATGTGTGTGCCCTTATTCCTGGTCACTCTGAGACTCCAGACCTGGGTGTCAGTGAGACGGGGCCCTGCTCAAGGGCTGGGAGGTCACCTGTCACTTCCCACCCACAGGAGGACAGCAGAACGAGTGTGAGGGTGGGGCTGGGCCGCCCAGCCAGCTCTCTGTCACCTAAAACAAGCATTTTTAAAAAGTTAATATACAGGGTCCGGCAGAAGTAACGCCTACCAGAGTGTGGTTGGCAGGGTAATAATATGGGTGTCATCATTTATAGTTTTGATTTGAACATTTCACCTAAAATGTCACGTTGTGTCCTTGGGTGTGATATTGTTCTCTTCCAGAGTTGCACACCTGTGATTTTGTATTAAACAATTGTGCAATAAAACGGGGCGTTATTCATGCCGCACCCTGGATTTAGGAATATGAGATGTTAAACACGACCTTTCACAGGCGCCTCCCACGCCTTATCCACCAGCAGTTGCATGGGACTTGTGTGTGACCCACCTCAAGGGTGTTTGGAACACGCCAGGGCCATGCCCTGAGTGGATGACTCTGTAAGATCATTGTTACGTTTTAGGTCCCATGACAGTGTGGGTGGTGACAGGGATTGAGAACACAGCCACGAAAGGACAATCCTGGGAGGAGGTGGGCGGCAGAAACCCTGGGGTGTGGCATGGCGACCCTGAAGGGGGCAGGGCAGGCGGGCGCAGAACCAAGCGGCCGGCGTGTGCGTGGGCTGCAGCCCTTGGCCTCCAGCTGGAGGTGCGCACCAGTTACCCAGGTCTTCTTTTTTTTAAAAATATATGTTATTGGTTATGCTATTACAGTTGTCCCATTTCCCCCCTTCACTCCCCTCCACCCTGCATACCCTCTCCCACCCACATTCCCTTCCCTTTAGTTCATGTCCATGTGTCATAAGTCCTTTAGCTTCTACATTTCCCATACTATTCTTGCCTTCCCCCTGTCTATTTTCTACCTACCCTCTATGCTACTTATCCTCGGTACCTTTTCCCCTTCTCTTCCCCTCCCACTCCCCTGTTGCTATCCCGCCATATGATCTCCATTTCTGTGGGTCTGTTCCTGTTCTAGCTGTTTGCTTAGTTTGTTTTGATTTTGTTTTAGGTGTGGCTGTTAATGATTGTGAGTTTGCTATCATTTTACTGTACATGCTTTTTAAATCTTCTTTTTCTTATCTTCTTTCTTAGATAAGTCCCTTTAACATTTCATAAAATAAGGGCTTGATGGTGATGAACTCCTTTGACTTGACCTTATCTGAGAACCACTTTATCTGCCCTTCCATGCTAAATGACAGCTTTGCTGGGCAGAGCAATCTTGGGTGTGCAGCTTGTGGCTCAGCGGGTCTGCAGGAAGGGCTCAGATCCCGGACTCTGAACGAGCCCGCGAGTGGCGTGGCTGCCGTTGGCCCAGGAACCCTCTTTGGGTGACGAAGCCTTTCCTCCTCCTTCCTCCAGGGGGGGCCTCGGCGGAGGATGTCCAGCTCAGCAAGATGGTGATGAGATTCTGGGCCAACTTCGCCCGGGATGGGTGAGCAAAAACGGAGCAGGGCTGGGGCGGGCCAGGGCGCGTGTGTCGGGAGGGCGAGCTCCCAGCACTGACTGGTGGTCCAGCTCCTGGCGGAGACCTCTGACACGAGAGCTGGCCACAAAGGGCCAGGCTGCCCAGGAGATGGCTCCCCTGAGCCTTCTGGGGGAGATGAAGCTGGGGGGCCCAGCAAACCTCTGAGAGGAGCTTTGGGGCGTTTCTGTTTGACCTTTTCTGCCCCCAGGAACCCCAATGGGGAGGGGCTGCCCCACTGGCCCGAGTACGACCAGAAGGAAGGGTACCTGCAGATTGGCGTCGTCACCCGGGCGGCCCACAAGCCGAAACATAAGGAAGTGGCTTTCTGGACCGAGCTCTTTGCCAAGGACGCAGCCAAGAAGCCACTCAAAACAGAGCACGTGGAGCTGTGAGCGGGCGGCCCCCCCTCCAGCTTCAGAGACCTGGGGGGACTTAGGCTACGTCTGCAGGAAGGCGTCTGTGGGCCCCAGAGGTGGCGCACTGTCTGGTGGGAGTGGGCAGGGGCCACGGAGGGGGAGCTTCTGTACCCGCGGCTTCAACTTTGGAAAGAACGTTCTTTCGGTGACCGAGTCAGTGTCTGCGTCTTGAGCTGGAGACTAACCTGCCCTCGGGGGTGGGGGGCGGTGCGGGGGGAGGAAGTGCCTCCGGTGGGTGGTCGGCGCCCACACACTGCCATTCCTCAAGGGCGCCTCTTCCCTCCTGGTGGCCCTGCCTCACGGAGGAAGCCCTCCTGCAGGCAGAGAGCCTCATGTGCCCGTGCAGAGAAGCCACCGGTCCCTGCGGGAGCCGTGAGCCTGTCGGGGACACGAGCCGAGGGTTGTCAGTGTCCCCGAGGGATCCAGTCTGGAAGGGCACCAGGGCGGGCACTTGCCCACCCCCAGGGACGGACACAGGGACCACAAGGGCCTGGCTCCGAGCCACCCTGAAGTTACTGTCCCAAGTGCCGGAGCCAACCTGGGGCCTCGTCCCCCCTAGGATGGGGCTTCTCTACCATATCGCCGGGCCACCCCCGTCGGACCCCTTCGTGCAGGAGAGCGGCTGACCCTTGATGGCGCTCTCTGCCGCCAGCCCCTCGCATCCGCCCACAGCTGCTCCTCACCACCCCCAGCTCCAGGGCACGAAACCATCTCGTTCAAACGCACGTTTCCCCTCATTCTGGCAGTCCTGGGAGGCCACG